>NC_133395.1:25823409-31143409 GCF_047511655.1 Castor canadensis
ACAACATGTAATTATATAATTATTTTAACTTCATTGTTACTTATATTCTATGCACTTTTCTCTTTGTTACTCTTAAAACTTTCATTTTAAATGTAGGAAAAACAATTGTGTGACTTTTTACTGAATAATGCAGTAGAGATATAATATAGGAATTTTATCACTAAATTATTTATGCAAAATTGCTCCCCATTTCATAACTTTTCTATAGTTGGTAATCAGAATCATGAATGTAATTTTGTTTCACAAATTGCAAAAATACAAAGAATTATTCATTCTTCATCTTTATAAATAATACCAAGTTTTACAAATAATATAAACTTTATCACTTCAAATTATAGTATTTACTTGACAAATTTGGAAAAATGACACATAGTTCAAGATTTTCTAGCCTTTTACACCTTGAGTGGTTTGATGCATTAGTCAAAATTTTAAATATTTATTTAATCATATTCAAAATTTTCCTGTTTTAAGTTGTAAAAATATAGTTTCTATTCTTAAAACAGTGGTAATTCATCTCTGTATTCTTGTAAGGCTTTACTGAATCACATAGCTTTTCTTAAGAGGATAGTGTATAACTTAACCAGTAAATAAATTGTTGGTCAGAGACATGAAGCAACCTGCCCAATTTCAGACAGTAACCAGGATAGACTCAAGCAATGTGAACTCGTTATCAGTGAGAATGAGTCCGTTCTCTGAGAATTCTGTCCGTTATGCCATGCAACATTAATTTGCTGGTAGTAGTCTGGCTGGATTGTAGAGGACTGAACTAAGACCTAAAATTAATATGTAATAAATTACATATGTAATTTATTAACTAAATTTTGTGCTCACCTAAAAAATGCATTAGCTAAGAGTATCACAGCTATGATAGTATTATCAGATATAATAATATGGAGAAATCCTACAATTTCAACCAAACTTTCCCTTTTAAATAAAAAAAATCTTAAATTACTGTGGGGAAGTTAGATTAGAAAAAAGAAATAACATCTTAAACATAAAAGAAGAGAGATACTAAAATGTTTTCATGAAATCTGGGGCAGGGATCTGTTTAGTCCTTTTGTACTGGGACAAGTTCTTCAGAGAAATTTCATTCTATATTTTTAATATCTATGTGATGGTTTGGAGGGCATATAAAGAACTACTGCATAGAAACAAATGAGTTAGATAAAAAACTTATCATTCCTTTTTTGTTGTTCATTTATTCACATGTGCATACATTGTTTGGGTTATTTCTTCCCCCATCCTCTGAGTATCATTCCTTTTGAATGTTAAATCAGCAATTATATCACTTTCCAGATGGTAGTAATGGAGGAGGAAATATTTGGTTACCAAGTAGTCTGGGGTTCATACCTAACCAGGGGCAGTACACCACCTACAAGAACACACGGATATAATGAGAGAAAACTCTCTGAGAATTTTTTCTCAAAAATACCAAAAACAAACAAACAAACAAACAAAAAACCCAGGATGCAAGTGAAGTACAACTTCTCAGAAGCACAAGTTTGGAAGAAAGTGTGTGGTAGAGAAATAAAGGAAGTCTGAGATCTATTGTCAATTTGGAGGAATCATACTTCAAAGAAAGTAGTTTTGGATATCCAAACACAGTCACAAGTACATCCAACAGGAATTCTTCTTGTAACCACTTTACATTTTTTGATATGGAAGTTAGAAACTCCCAAAAAAATCAAGTACCTAAGAAGTCATTGAAGCCAAAGTAATAAGTAGACTGAGACAGCTTCTCTCTGTTTCAATGGCTTAATCAGAATCTACCTAGAGTGACTTGATTTTGCAGGTACTGCCCAAATTTCTCATTCCCACTTTTCACACAAATAGATCATTGAAAAACATTTCAAATGTTTAACAAATACCTATTAGAAAGATAAAATATTCATGCACCTCTATATTCTATAAATGATCTTTAAAAGACAATGAAATTCTACAACAAATTGTGCAAATCATTTATCATTTTCCAAAGATAAATATAAATGCATGAAAATGATGTAAGTTTTATATTTGAGAGAATGGTAAAGCTAAGCATTATTTAGATTGAACTACAGAAAATCCTAATAACAGAACAAACATACAGAAAGAGTTCAAAAGCAACTTGAACATGTTAAAATATACCAAAGGAAGACCATAAAAAAATATGTAGAAATACAAATTTGGGGAGTATATATGTTAAAGCAGTAGCTACAAAATGACATGAAAAATATGAAGTATGGAAGTGATAAAACATATTTGCAATTAGATTTGAGTTTGTGTTATGTAATCTGGCACAAGATTTAAGGAAGTAGGTATATGTTTTCTTTGAGTGTTCTGAGAGTGTGTAGACAAATCAGTAATTAGATACCTATTATTTACTATTTTCTAGAGGGCTGGAAGAATGAAAGCTATTACTCTGTAACAGATAGAGAAGCTTCAGTCACTTACATTTGCTGGAAGAAGAGAGTATTTGGCCATTTTTCTGTGCTGCACAATGCTCTTGTTTTTGTCTGTGTATATCTGTGTGAAGTGTTCTTGTTCTTACATACTGTCATGGGCACAGAATGATCTTGTCTGCTCTTAGTGTTCTGTGAAATTGTAGCTATTTTAGCACAGAAACAACTAGCCAGGCCAGCTCCCAGAATAAAGCTCCCTTGCAGCCTTTTTACTTCCTTAAGATGTACTCCAGAAAGAGAAAGCTTCAGGTAAAAAGTACAAAGAGATAAAAACAACAAATGCAGTTTATGACTGTTGAAGTTTCAGAAGAGAGATGCACTATCTAGTAAATTCAAATGCAATAAAAACTATTATCAAAGTTATATAAAAGTCATGAATAATATCAAATCATAATAACTAGGAGGGTTACACTTACAAAATATTACTTAAAGGGTGACATATTCACTTTTATTCCAATGAATATCATATTTTTAAAAATAAATTTTTAAAAAATAACTAGTCATATAGGTACAAAATAGTAAAGCCAAATGACTTTCATTATCTTCTTTGAAAAATATTGAAAAAATAAATTATTCTAAAATTCAAGAATATATGTTGAAAAAGTTTATAAAACTTAAATACATTGATAGAAAGTTTGAAATGCATGAATAAACCAATATATATATTCATTTTGGCATATCCAAATTAATGCGATAAATTAGAAAGACTGGAAGCAAAAGTGGAAGTATGTGAATACTTTGTGTAGAAATAAGTGGGATTTTAATTAATTACAACAGGATAACAGTATAAATGATAATGAGAAAATAATCTCACTCTTTGGAGACCATTTTAATGCATGTGATTAGTATAAATCATTTAAAATAGAGTAGATTTCAGGTGAATCAACAAATTATATAAAATTTTAAAAGAACTAAATACAGGCAAATTGTCTCTGACAATGATACACAGAAAACTATTTAACTCATTGACAAGTGGCAGGAACTGGAAAAACATGAAAAATGATAATTGATTTTTTAAAGCAAATTGCCATCTGATAAAAAAAATTTTCAAAACATAATAGTACAAAAAATAATATTTTTTTTTCAAGAGAGAGAGCAAATACAGTCCCCCACTACAAATTATGCAGTCGAGTTTCCCACATTTGGGGAAATTGCAGGGGTCGGCACATCCAAAGTACAATGGGCAAGCCTGAACCCTGGGAAAACCACCTTCATGATCATGGTATCTCCCCTGCCAGGTAAGTATAAAAAATAATATTAATGTACAGTTAGCTATATGAGTGAATTTAAAAGCATATTCCTAATAGAAACTATAAGTGAAAATTACAAGTAGTAATGTTAAACAATGATACAAATATCATCTAAATACATGATAAAAAGAAACCTCATTAGACATAAAGGAGTACAAGTTATGTCATCACCAGCAGATTATTCAGGATCGATTTAATTGCAGATTACAAATAGAGACAGAATCGGTGCTCTTGGCAATAAATTTTCTTCAGATGAATATAGCAACAGGTTTTAAATCACTAAAAATAGTTATACTCTTTCATGAAATCTTTCCATTTCTCAAAATTTATTCTAAGGAAATAATCAAATAGGCACATATGAATATATATAGACAGAAATTGAAAGCAATTCTTAGGATAGGCAAACATTGTGAATTACTAAAATTTCCAGCAATAGATAATGGTGAAAAGATATGCAAAACATTAGCATGCCACAGTAATGCAAAATTGCATTGAATAGGATAGTGACTAGTGTGCAGAAGCTGACAGCATAAGCTCCATGATTCCAAAACCTCACTGAGATGCTGCAGCCATACATGGCAGAAATAAAGCAGCAAGGAGAATCAAAACTGACATCTTGAACCCTAGCCCATGGAAAGCTTCTCCACAGCACATTACACTGAGAAAACAGGAGGGACCACCAGATGCCAGCTCCAATTGTCCTTGGGAGACATTTGGCAGACCAAAGAGGTGAGCACCAAGTGTCATATGGTATTCCCCCAGCCACCCCTAGGATAAACCATCATAGTCCACTGGGCAGACTGATCCCCCTGCCCCAGCAAAAAAAATAAAAAATAAAAAAATAAAAATAAACAGGAACCGAAAACTAACACACAGCAGAAGGACAGAGTTGCTGAAAGCACACCAGAGAAGTAGGGAAGGCCATGGAGCTGATCTCCTTGAGAAATTTCACTAAACAAGGCTGGAAAGGCAGAAGGGCCAACAACACACAGGTGATGAGCTGCTGCCTGAAATAGGGCAGGTAGTGGTCCACAGAATTCATCTCCTGAGCCATTGAGCAACATCCAAAGTCAAATGACACTGCAAAATTGAAAAATAATCAGCAAAACAGCACAACAGGGGGTGATGTGACAGCAGGGAGCCAGCTGATGAATAACTGACCTTGCCCCAGAGAAAAGGGGCAAGGCAAAGAAACAAGTCCCCAGTAATCAAGCACAGTGAAAACCCACCTTGAAAGCAGGACAGCTGGTGGGCTACAGAGGTGATTCTGGAACCTGAGGACAAAATACAAATTTAAATTGCCACACCCCACTGAGGGAGGAGCTGACCAAGTAGCTGCCTCAGAAAGACAGAAGAAAAAAATAAACACTACTCAACCACCTGGCAAGACTACGACAGAGCTTCTGCTTAAATACCAACGTTAGGATTGGATGCTGGAGGAGTAACACCAGAACTTCAAATAAGACTGAAATTCCTGAACCTGGAATTTTTGTTTTGTTTGTTTGTTTGTTTGTGTTTATTTGTACATCTCTCCACATTGATTTCTTTCTTTTTGGTTAATTTTATTACTGTGAATTAGCAAATATTAAATTAAACCCAGACCAGGGACCAAAATAACACACACACACACACTTAGTTACAAACCCAAGACAACCACAAAACAAAATTAAACCAGGTGAAAGTAAACAGGTGACTGAAACTACCAACTAGCCTATGAAGATCATAGGTGCATGTACAGGAAAGCAATGCAAGTCAACTTCCTATATAGCTATCCTATCACAACTAGCAAAAACCCTTGGTCCTTCCTATTAATGCTTATACTCTCTCTTCAACAAAATTAGATAAGGGCAAAATAGTTTCTGCCTGGAAGTGAGGGGGTAGGAGGGAGAGGGAGGGGGTAAGGTGGTTAAGGGAGGGGGTGGGGGAAAGAGGGGAAGAAATGACCCAAACATTGTATGAACATATGAATAAAAAAAAGAAGAAACAAACTCCTTAAAATGAAAAAAACAACAACACCAAAAAAGATCATAGGTGCACAGTACCAAGTGGAGCAATGGGAAGACAAAAGAATGGAATCCATTCTCCCTCCAAAAGGAATTTAATGCAGGATTCAGAGGGAAATGAGGAAAATGGATAGCCAGGTCTGGACTCCAACAAAATGAAGATAAAAGATGCCAAGGAACCCAGCGATGCCCACAAGAACAATCTCAAAGAAGAAATCCTGCAAGTAATCACTGAGAGTTTCATGGAACTGTTACTAGACATGGTCAACCAAAATGTACAATAGGCACTCAAGAAATTCTAGGACACCAAAAATAAAGACTAAAAGAAGACACAGAAATAAATAAATGAACTTATAGGAGCCCTAAATAAACACCAAAGTGAAACAGAGAACAGTATAAATAGAGAGATATATGAATTAAAGATGAAAATAGGCAATATTAAAAAGGATATGTCCCATGATATGGAAAACTTCAGAAAAAAGAATGAAACAGGTATAAAAAACACAATGAAAGGCCACTTCAGCAGGCTAGAACAAGCAGAGACAGAATCTCAGAACTTGAAGGTAAAATGGAAATTAAAGGAAAAACTGAAGATTTATTAGTTAAATACCTCAAGACCTGTAAAAGGAATATGCAAGAACTCACCAACTCAAACAAAAGACCAAACCTGAGAATCACAGGCATTGAAGGAGAGAAGTGGAAGCAAAAGGGATTCATAATATATTCAACAAAATAATAAGAGAAAATTTTACAAACCTAGAGAAAGATATGCCCATTCAGGTACAGGAATCTCCAGGACACCAAACAGACTTGACAAATATAGAACTACCCCACAACATATTAAATTTAAAACAAAAAACACAGAGAATAGAAAAATAATATTGAAGGCTGTAAGAGAGAAAAAAATAAATAACATACAAAGGTAAACCCATCACAATCACATCAGATTTCTCAACAGAAATCTTAAAAGCAAGAAAGTCATGGAATGATGTATTCTGAGCACTGAATTAAAACAACTTCAACTCTAGGATTCTCTACCCAGCAAAACTATCATTCAAGATAGATGGAGCAACAGAAGTCTTCCACAATAAACAGAAACTAAAACAACACATGACCACCAAGCCTGCACTACAAAAGATTCTTCAAGGAATTCTGTGCATTGAAAATAAAAGCAAACAAAATTATAAGAGGATAGGCAACAACAAAACATGGGAGAAGAAAGACAAGGAATCAGAGAATAACATTAATTCAGGTGTACACAATCAAACCCTTAAACAACAAAAACAACTAAATGACAAGAATCACAACATACCTATCAGTACTAACATTGAATGTTAACAGACTTAACTCCCCCATCACAAGACACTGTCTGGCAAACTGGATTAAAAAGGAAGATACAATAATCTGTTGTTTACAGGAGACCCATCTCATTGACAGAAACAACACTGACTTAAGGTAAAAGGCTGGGAGATGATTTACCAAGCCAATGGCCCTGAAAAACAGGCAGGAGTAACAATACTTATCTTGGAAAAGTAGACTGCAAACTTATATTGATCAAACAAGATAAAGAAGGACACTCCATACTAATAAAAGTGAAATACATCAAAAAGAAATAACAATTATCAACCTATATGCACCCAACATCAATTCACCCAATTTCATCAAACATACTCTGAAGGACCTGAAAGCATATATAGACTCCAAAACAGTGGTAGTAGGAGACTTTAACACACCCTTATCACCAATAGATAGGTCATCCAAACAAAAACTCAATAAAGAAATTCTAGAATTAAATCACACCATAGATAAATGGACCTAGCTTATGTCTACAGAATGTTTCATCCAACTTCCACATATTATATATTCTTCTCAGAATCCCATGGAACTTTCACCAAAACTGATCATATCTTAGGGCACAAAGCAAACCTTAGCAAATATAGGAAAATAGAAATAATCCCATCCATTTTATCTAATCACAATGCATTAAAACTAAAACTGAACAACAAAAATGACAATAGAAAACATGCAAACAATTGTAAGCTGAACAACACATTGCTCAATGATCAGTGAGTCATTGATGTAATAAAACAGGAAATAAAAAGTTTCCTGGAAGTTAATAAAAATGAAAACATGTCCTACCAGAGCTTATGGGACAGAGCAAAGGTATTCTTAAGAGGAAATAATAGACATGAATGCATATATTAAAAGGACACATAGTTCTCAAATCAATGACCTAATGCTACATCTCAAACTCCTAAAAAAATAAGAACGAGCAAATACCCAAAACAAGCAGAAGGAGAGAAATAATAAAAATAAGGACTGAAATTAATTAAATACAAACAACAGCAACAATAAAAACATACAAAGAATCAGCAAAACAAAAAGCTGGCTCTTTTAAAAAATAAACAACACTGACAGACCCCTGGCAAACCTGACTAAAATGAGGAAAGAAAAAACCCAAATCAGTAAAATCAGAAATGAAAAGGGGAGATATCAACAAACATCATGGAAATCCAGGGGGGTCCTCAAAGATTAGTTTGAGAACCTATATTCTTATAAATCTGAAAATCTTGAAGAAATGGACAAATTTGTAGATACTTATGACCACCCAAAACTGAACCAAGAGGATATTAATCACCTGAATAGATCTATAACACAAAATGAAATTGAAGCAGCAATAAAGAGTCTCCTAAAAAAGAATAGTCCAGGACTTGATGGATACTTTGCTGAATTCTATCAGACCTTTAAAGAAAAACTAATACCAACTCTCCTTAAACTTTTCCACAAAATAGAAATGGAAGGAACACAACCTAACTCATTTTCTGAAGCCAGAATTAGACTATTCCCAAAGCCAGACAAAGACACTTCCAAAAAGTAGAACTATAGGCCAAACTCCTTAATGAACATAGATGCAAAATCTTCAATAACATAATGGCAAACCAAATCCAACAACATATCATAAACATCATTCACCACGACCCCACTGGCTTCATCTCAAGGAAGCAGGGGTGGTTCAACATATGCAAATCTATAAGTATAATACAGCACATTAATAGAAGCAAAGAAAAAAACCACTTGATCATCTCAATAGATGCAAAAAATGCCTTCAATAAGATCCAACACCACTTCATGATAAAAGCTCTAAGAAAACTAGGAATAGAAAGAATGTATCTGAATATTGTAAAGGCTATATATGACAAACCTACAGCCAATATCATACTTAATGGAGAAAAACTGGAACCATTTTCCTTAAAATCAGAAATGAGACAAGGGTGCCCACTATCCTCATTCCTATTCAACATAGTCCTGGAATTACTAGCCAGAGCAATAAGGCAAGAAGTAAAAAAAGGAATACAAATAGATAAATAAACTGTCAAGGTATCCCTATTTCCAGATGATATGATCCTATATTTTAAAGACCCAAAAAACTCTACCCAAAAACTGTTAGACACCATAAACAGCTATAGCAAGGTGGCAGGATACTAAATCACCTTACAAAAATCTAGCTTTTCTATACACCACCAATGAACATATTGAGAAAGAATGTTTGGAAACAATTCCATTTACAATAGCCTGAAAAAAACAATCAAATATCTGGGGGTAAACTTACAAATGATGTAAATGATCTCTACAAGGAGAACTACAAACCCATGAAGACAGAGATTGAGGAAGACTACAGAAGGTAGAGAGATCTCTCATGCTCATAGTAAAAATGGCTATACTACCAAAAGCAATCTACATGTTCAATGCAATTCCCACTAAATTCCCAATGACATTCATCACAGAAATTGAAAAATCAACCCTAAAATTCATTTGGAAACACCAGAGACCACAAATAGACAAGGCAATACTCAGCAAAAAGGGCAATCCTGGAGGTAACACCATTCCCAACTGCAGACTATAGTACAAAGTAATAGCAATAAAGAGAGACATGAAGACCAGTGGAACAGAATAGAGAACCCAGATATGAATCCACACCGCTATACTCACCTTATTTTTGACAAAGTTGCCAAAGACATACAATGAAGAAAAGACAGCCTCTTCAACAAATGTTGCTGTACTAGTATCAACTCAAAATGAATCAAGGACCTTAATGTCAGACCTGAAATTCTGACGTTATTACAGGAAAGTGCAGGGAATATTCTCAATAGATATAAGCAAGGACTTCCTCAATAGAATTGGATCAGCTCAGCAACTAAGAGAAAGTATGGACAAATGTGACTACATAAAATTAAAGAGCTTCTGCATAACAAAATAAATGGTCTCTAAACTGAAGAGACCACCACAGAGTGGGAGAAAACATTTGTCAGCTATACATCAAGACAAAGGATTGATAACTAGAATATACAAGGAACTCAAAGGCTAAACTCTCCCAAGATCAATGAACCAATAAAGAATGGGCAACTGAACTAAACCAAACTTTCTCAAAAGAAGAAATTCAAATGGCCAAAAAACACATGAAGAAATGCTCACCATCTCTGGCCATAAATGAAATGCAAATCAAAACCACACTAAGATTCCACCTCATCCCTGTTAGAATAGCTGTTATCAAAAACACCACCAACAACAGGTGAGGATGTGGTAAAAAAAAGAACCCTCGTACACTGCTGGTGGGAATGCAAACTAGTGCAACCACTCTGGAAACAATATGGAGGCTTCTTAAAAAACTAAACATAGATCTGCCATATGATCCAGCAATCCCTCTCCTGGAGATACACCCAAAGGAATGCAACACAAGTTACTCCAGAGGCACCTGCACACCCATGTTTATTACAGCCCTATTCACAATAGCCAAGTTATGGAAACAACCAAGATGCCCCACTACTGACGAAAGGATTAAGAAAATGTGGTATTTACATGCAATGGAATTTTACTCAGCCATGAAGAAGAATGAAATCTTATCATTGTCAAATAAATCGATGAAACTGAAAAATAACATCCTTAGCGAAATTATCCAGGCTCAGAAGACCAAAAATCGTATGTTCTCCCTCATATGCGGACTTTAGATCTAGGGCAAAGGCAGTAACATTGTTAGACTTGGATCACACACTAAGGGGAGAGCACATATGGGAGGAATGTGAATAGATAGGAAACCCAAAACTTGAATATGTTTGATATCCCCACTGCGGAGGAGCTAATACAATAATCTTAAAGTGACAGAGGTAAATATGGGATGATAACCTGGAAGTGGTGAAGAAATTAGGTAGAGATGACTCAATTCTGCTTATAATATACTTGTGCATAGAATCAATGCTAGGAATCTCTCTGTATAGCTATCCTTATATCAACTAGCAAAAAATACTTTGTCTTATTATTGCTTATGTCTTCTCTTCAACAAAATTGGAGAAAAGTGCAGAATAGGTTCTGCCTGGAAATGAGGGGATTTTAGGGGAGAGATAGGGAATGGAGAGCAGGAGGGAGAAATGACCCAAACAATGTATGAACATGTGGATACATGAATAAAGAAAAGAAATTGCATTGCATAAAACTGTGATTGTATAGATGCATTATTGCTACATGTGGGTATTTTTAGAAATATGCAAAATAAAGTATAATGTACAGAAACAACACATGTATAACATATTTAAAATACAAATACATTTTCTAATCATGGAAAAAATAGAATACAGAAAACATTTTCTTGACTGTGCTCTGTAAAAGGCTGAATGTACAAAAGTGTTACACAAAGGCTCAAAGGCAGGAGTTTTAGTTAAGCAGTAGATTGCTTTGCTAGCATTCAAAATGCCTCAGGATCAATCATCAGGATTGAAAACAAATTTACAGGGAAAAATTTTTCGATTGGTTTTTTTTTTCTAATTGTCATCACTTTTAATGATTAATATACTCTTCAGTGTAGCAGCATTAGTTCATATTTGCTATACTTATTTTTTAAAATTTATTTAATTCATGAAATAGGAAAAAGGTTCTTGATAACTTTTAATGTAAAAGAATTTCAAATAATTTATTTCCAAGTTAATTACATGTGCTTTTTGCAGCATGAAAAAATTAAATTATTCATGTATGTTTTGCAATGAGAATAAATAAAATAAGCAGTTTCAAAAGTAAGGCTGCACTTACTTTTGGAGTCCATTTGAGGAAGTGAATTGAGGACTGTTTCCTAGGACTAGAAATAGTATAGAGAGCCCCTGCCACATTTTCTGCATAATATGATACTGAATTTAATGTGTAATCGAATTTCAGTACCAATACCACAGATAATCGTGTTCAAATTATATCTTGTTGCTCATTTTCCATGTGGAAAGAAATTTATATGTGGGAAGAAATGTATATATTTTATATCAATTATTTTGTGAATATTTGCAAATTAATGATCACCAAATATTAAAACTAAAAAGGTATTTATGCTTTCTGAAAATAAATGCTCATTAGCTAATAAATTATTTTAAGGTAGTGGTCTAAATCAAAGTATTGGTCCTTAGGTTGCCATTTAGTGCTATCATCACAGAGAATATCTCTGTAGTCCCAACAACACACAGACCTACAGATGTGAATGAACAGTGTGAGGAGGGGTGTGTGTGTGTGTGTGTGTGTGTGTGTGTGTGCATGTGTGCGCATGTGTGTGTCTGTGTGTTTGGTTTGGTGGCTCATATTGATTTTCTTCTGGTTTGGGTTTGTCATTTACATGCTTTTCCTTTACTTTCTCTCATCTGCATCTCTCTAGAGAAAAGAAAACATCTGACTTATTGTGGATTGTAGGAACAGCCAATTCCTTCCCCAGGAATTCCCTCCAGTGCTTCAACAGGGGGGAGATGAGGGCTTTTGTTTAGCTTGGCAGGACACTTATTTCTCATCTCTAAAGAGACCACTTGGAATCTTACAATGCAATTAAGTCTATCTCTTTCTGATGTAATCTTTCCCTTCCCTGCCTATTTTGTGTCTTAGCTTCTGCTGAGTGCTTTATTAACTTCCTGCTGTAAATCTTCTGAAGGCAGAATGGAGATAATCTAAAATCCTCTTATATGGACATACAATGGGAGAGAAGGGAGTAGAAATTTTCTATCTGCAGCAGTTCTATAGATTTTTACCCACTCTTTTTCTCCACAGCAATCTTCAAACTTTGAATTTAAGTTTGTTCTCAGAGGCACTTTGGAGCTTTTTTTTTTAAAAAACTTAAATTCAGTATAAAATACCACATAGAATTTTAAGATACAAATGAATATTTATTCCAGAATTTTTAACCTACTTTCTGTAAATTTCTGTTTAGCATTTGCTTCTAACTTAACCAATCATTATCAAAACAAATCATAATGAAGTATATAATAAAGATATCAGGTTAATCATAAAGATGTTTAATTATTTATCCTGGCTTTATTATGAATTGTTTGAATATTTGGAGCATATATCCCATTGCTATGCTTTCTCTTCTTATATATGAAATGTGGTTAATGACACCCATGCTTGGGAAAGAGGAACATGTAAGCTTTGATTCAGTCATTCTTTCTACTCTCACTGTTTTGTTGAAAGTATGTTCTAGTTCCTGCATCAGTTCTTGGAGAAAAAATGATCACTTCCAGGAAATGAGAGTTTTGTAGAGGAGAAATAGGTGTGAAAGTGTAAATATAAAAAAATAAACTTTGAATTGCAGCTTAGAAGATTATTAAGAATTTTCAGTATAAAATTTTAGGCTATTCTAAACACAGAAGAGAAAATATTCAGAGATGTAGGCAATACAGTGTATGCTAGGTGAAGGGAATACCGAGAACTTCAATATGGCAAGAGTTTAGAGACAGGTTAAGAGAGAATCTAGAGATAAAACCACAAAGATAGATGTCCATAATTCTGTGATGAGTTATTATACTAAGCTACTGTGAATTTTATAAATCAGGCACCCTCCATCATTGATTGTGATTATTCAGAATTTTTTGTAAGAATGCAATTCTGGAAGCAATATGCAAAACACACTAAAATCTTCAATATGGAATTCAAAAGAAAGTTATTTTAGGTTCTCAAACAAAAGATAATGAGTTCAGGAATAAAGGCATTAAACTTATAGTTGAGAGGGTGAACTGAATCCATATAATTAATTTTATTACTTGTGATGGAATTTTTTGATCAAGTATGTGAGCTAAAAATGCTAAAAATACATAGAGGAGGGGTACCTTGCAATGGCTTGTTTCAAGCAACAAGGTGATATTGCTAATGAAAATGAAGTGAATCTCTAGCATAATCAATTTACTTTGTGATTTCAGTGGACAATATTGAGTTAAAGGAGTGTAGTGAGATTTTTATTTGAATATGTTTAAAGTGAGGAAAGAATTTGAGGTAGGGATTAAGGTTTTCCTGTCACAGTGTACACGATTTAACTGATGTACTGATGTTAGATGAAAGAAAGCCAACAACAGGTGTCCCAAGGTATTCTATCAATTAAGGGCAGATATAAAAGAAGGAACAACAAACATACACAGGCAATAATATATTGAAAAGAAGGAAAGGAACATGAAAATTTTGAGAGGAATGTTTTTGAAATTAAGAGTGCTCTCCAGTGTCTCAGAGCTTCTACTACAGTTTATGAAAAATGATCATATAATGTATTTGTCCCCAAATTCAACAAAAAATTATTGTCCCCTCATACTAAGCAAATTTCTAATTACTGAGGAGTTTACCAGTGAGCAAAAACAATGTCTTCTATCTCATTAAATTCTAGTTTAAAAATTAAAGAATAAAGTAGCAAAAATAACCATGTCTCATTAAAATGCTAAGGCTAAAATTGAAGCAGGTCAAGAAACAGAATGGTGGTGTCAGCAAATGCTAATGTAGCTTGAGTGAGGGAAGAGAAGTGCCATAAATCCATACTTGGCAAACCAGCAAGAAGCCATGATGTGAACCCCAGGGATTTGGATGTCTACAATGCTTGTGAGAAGAGATGCATCTCATTTTGAAGAATACTTTTTTTATTTGAAGGACTTTTTTTTGTTTGTTTGTACATTTACTATATGTGTATACATTGTTTGGGCCACCTCCCCCATTTCCAGGCAGAACCTGTTCAGTCCTCTTGTTCTCTGATTTTATTGAAGAGAAAACATAAAAGATAACAAGAAAGACAAAGAATTTTGCTATTTTGAGATAAAGGGATTAAGGACCTTAATATCATACCCAAAACCTTGCAGTTAATATAGGAAAGATCAGGGAATACTCTGAAAGCAACAGGTATAGGCAAGGAGTTTGTCAGTAGAACTCCAGAAGCCCAGCAACTAAGAGAAAATATGGACAAATGGGACTACATTAAATTAAAAGGTTCTGCAAAACAAAAGAAATAGTCTCTAAACTGAAGAGACTACCCACGGGGTGAGGAGAAAATATTTGCTAGTTATACATCAGACAAAGGAGTGATAACCAGAATACAGGGAGCTCAAAAACCTAAGCTCCCTCAAAATCAATGAACCAATAAAGAAGTGGGCAACTGAACTAAACAGAACTTTTCAAAGGAAGAAGTCCAAATGTCCAAAAAACACATAAATGTTCACCATTCCTGGCCATAAAGGAAATGTAAATCAAAACCACACTAAGAATCCACTTCATTCCTGTTAGAATGGCTAGCATCAAGAACACCACCAACAAAAAATGCTGGCAAACATGTGGGGAGAAAGAAACCCTCATAAGCTGCTGGTGGGAATGTAAGCTAGGACAACCACTTTGGAAAACAATATGGAGGCTTCTTAAAAAACTAAACATACATCTGCCATATGATCCAGCAATACCACGTCTAGGGATATATCCAAAAGAATGAGGCTCAGGTTATTACAAAGGTTATCATCACCTGCATGCACAACTTTACTCCAGTACTGTTCACACTAGCCAAGCTACGGAAACAACCAAGATGCCCCACTAAGGACAAATGAACTAAGAAAATGTGGTATTTGTACACAATGGAATTTTATTCAACCAAAAAGAAGAATGAAATTTTGTGATTCACAATAAATGCATGGAACTGGAGAACATCATCTTATGCAAAGTTAGCCAGACCCAGAAAGCCAAAAACTGCATGTTCTCCCTCACGTGTATATCATAGACCTAAAAAAAAAAATGCAGTAATATTATTGGATATGGGTCATACTCAGGGGAGAATGCTCACAGGGGGAATAGGGACAGGGAAGGAAATCTAAAACTTGAATGTGGTTTATGTGTACACTGTAGAAGAGTGAATACTTGTGCCTACTTGGCACAAGTAAGGGTTGTAAAGTCCAGATTCTCTTGCCACATATTAAGGGGCAACATATTTTCTGGAACCGTACTGTCATTTTTGGAATGTTTAGTAGCATCCATGATATCTATGTACTGAATGACAGTAGCACTCCCATAGTTTTGACAACCTAAAAGTATCTCTAGATATGACCCATATCCCTAGGGAAGAAAATCTCAGAGAGCTGAGAATCACTTTTCTCTCTAGATGGAAGAAATGTGAAATCATGTGTAAATGGCTATGTTTCAAAGATAAAGCATGGGCTGTGAAAGAGTTGATGCCAAGCTTTCTAACTTGAACATCTGGAGGATCAAATTGCCATAACTGGGATTTGGAAAACTAAAGGTGCAGTGGGAGTTAGTATATCTGTTTTGGCCTTTTTAAATTTGAAAAACTGTTGGATGTAAACCTGGAGTTCAAAGGAGAGCCTGATTTGTGTACATGCTTTTGATTGCTGTGTGTAGATAGTATTTAAAGGCAAAAGAACAGAACAAACATACTGATTTAAGGACTGAAAGCATGTAGAAAAGAGGGGAAATCAAAAGTAAGTTCTGGGCCTTCCAAAATTGAAAAGTGGAGAAGATGTGGAAGATCTGCAATAGAGCCTGGGACATGTGTGCCTGTGTGTTTGAATGCTTATGTGCATGTCTGTGTGCCTATATGTGTATATACTCATGTGCCTATTTGTGTGTTTGTGCATTTTTCATGCATTTCTGGGTGCAAGAATGTGCATGTGCCTATGTATGTGTGTGTGTGTGTGTGTGTCTACAGAACATTTTTCTTCTTATAATAGCAACTCCTTTGAGAAATTGTCCCAACCTCTTCAACACACCATATAATTTATTGCTGACAATCAACCATAATTTCCATCTCTTTGGCAATAATGGAAAGGGACTGACCCAAGATATTCTGGGCTTGCTTGTTTTGACACAGTCTGAGAATTATTGAAAAAATGGGAATTAATATTACATATATACAGAAATATATTTTTTTCTGTAGTGGAGAAGAAGGAGAAGAAAGAGAGGGAGGGAGAGAAGGAGCAAGAGGAAGAGTGAGAGGGAAAGAGAGAGAATGATACCAAAAATTCTGACTATGTGTTCCAAGATCCACCTTGGCCATCACAATTTTTTTCTGTCACTGAACAATTACCTCTTGACCTTGCAGCTTAAGGAAGAAGCGGGATTAATCCTTCCTCTACACTTCCTTAAATTGTAATCTCTTATCTGCAGAATAAAGGCTAAACAATAACACTACCCTAACACCTGAAATTCTAAGACATTTAAAAGAGTTTTTATTTTTTAATTATTTTTCTCAAGCCAGCTGTGAAAAATCTAAGGCCTTTAAATGTGTCTTAAGATGTGATAATATCAAATATATTTGATAAAATGTTTAGATGTTATGGTGATATAGTCATAATGAAGAGATCCTGAAAAATTGTAAATATCAACTAAATAAATACTTAATTACATTTGCACAAAAATGACAGAAATAATTTAAAAAAAACCATATACCCTTTCTTAGTTCCCCACAATGGCAACATCTTGAAAATTTCTAGTACAATATGAGAACCAAGATATTGACATTGATAAATTCACCAATCTTAGATTGGCCTTGTGTTACCAGTACTCTAGTGTTCATAACCTAATTCTATAAACTTTATCACATGTTTAGGTTTGAAGAATGTGAAATTTTAAAAATAACTATGATCATTGGTATGCCTCTTTCCTCTGCAGCTCTTATTAAATTTGTTCTTTTCTTCAGAAGTCATATCAATCAAACCAGAAAATGCTTCGACTGAATTGACTTGATACTTAATTTAAAAGTAACTCAGAATGACTTGAGGTGAGAACTTTATGGTAGAGATTGAGGACACTCAGTATGTCAGATAGGTAAATGGACAAGGAATTGAAAATAAAATAATTCATAGACTCAAAATTTTCATTCAAGCAATTATTAGAAAGTAGATAATGAATTTTATTATATTGCAGACAGACTTACACTTCAAATCATGAAGAGAATATTAAAACAAAAATGAAAGTAAAACATTATTACAAACATAATGGATTTTGAATGACATGTATGTGTCTATTATTGCATAACAATGAAATAATTCAATTTACTTTGATATGCATTTATTATCTATCGTGTTAATCAATCTTAGGTAATGCAGATATGTAAAACCCTATATTTTTCTCAAACTGTGGTTTGTCTAAAAAGCAAAACATATTAGAAAGAGGCAAAATAATTTTTTTTTTTGGGTAAACTTTTTTTTTATTGTTTTATTATTCATAGGTGCATACAAGGCTTGAGTCATTTCTCCCTCCTGCCCTCACCCCCTCCCTTACCACCCATTCCGCCCCCTCCCTCTTCCCCCCACCCCCTCAATACCCAGCAGAAACTATTTTGCCCTTATTTCTAATTTTATTGTAGAGAGAGTATAAGCTATAATAGGAAGGAACAAGGGTTTTTGCTGGTTGAGATAAGGATAGCTATACAGGGCATTGACTCACATTAATTTCCTGTGCATGTGTGTTACCTTCTAGGTTAATTCTTTTTGATCTAACCTTTTCTCTAGTTGCTGGTCCCCTTTTCCTATTGGCCTCAGTTGCTTTTAAGGTATCTGCTTTAGTTTCTCTGCGTTAAGGGCAACAAATGCTAGATAATTTTTTAGGTGTCTTACCTATCCTCACACCTCCCTTGTGTGCTCTCGCTTTTATCATGTGCTCAAAATCCAATCCCATTGTTGTGTTTGCCCTTGATCTAATGTCCACATATGAAGGAGAACATACGATTTTTGGTCTTTTGGGCCAGGCTAACCTCACTCAGAATGATGTTCTCCAATTCCATCCATTTACCAGCAAATGATAATATTTCGTACTTCTTCATGGCTGCATAAAATTCCATTGTGTATAAATACGACATTTTCTTAATCCATTCGTCAGTGGTGGGGCATCTTGGCTGTTTCCATAACTTGGCTATTGTGAATAGTGCTGCAATAAACATGGGTGTGCAGGTGCCTCTGGAGTAACCTGTGACACAGTCTTTTGAATAGATAAGGAATCAATAAACAGAAGAGAGCAATCAAGTTAAATTATATTCCACATAAGAGAAAATGATCTAACTAAACTTTAATGGTGATGGATTGTGAGGAAAAAAGTAA
The DNA here is from genome assembly GCF_047511655.1 of Castor canadensis. NCBI lineage: Eukaryota > Metazoa > Chordata > Mammalia > Rodentia > Castoridae > Castor > Castor canadensis. The sequence goes on from NC_133395.1 coordinate 25,842,462, forward strand.
GAAATAAGAGAATGAGCCTCTAATATAGAAGACTGAAAAAAGCCAACTTATTGGAAATGGAAGTTGGCAGAGGCAGATTTATACTGGGGAGTATGAGGAGATAATGTCTGTGTGATAAAGCCTGGGGTCACATTGCAGGATCCTTGAAAGTAAGTGGAGATACTGACATTGGGCAATAAACCCAAGATCAGCACATCAGAAGACATGAGGTTACAAGTAAACATCTATTTTATTCCTACCATTCCATGAGACACAGAGGTTGATACCAACTATAAATAATATTTGATACAAATGTTTTTAATGAAAAAACTTTCCATTTTTGAAGTTATATTTTAATCAGTATCACAAACAATCCCTGAACACAGAGAAAACTGCTTGCACAGGTACTGCTAAACTGCTGTATAATCAGGGTCTGATTGGATCTGATTGTGAAAGTTCTTGTTAATGAACACAAATGTTTACCAGACTGTTAATATTCCTTCTTCTATTATGTATTCACTATATTATGGTCCTTTGTGAGATACTGAAGAACATGTATTATCTTTTGAATCTCACATACTTGAAGTTTTAATTTAAAAGAATGTAAAAGTACATGATTGTAACAGACCTTTAAGAATGTCTTTAAAAATAATTAAGTAGTTAACTAGGTTATCAGTCTATAATCACCTAGTAGTAACTGTCCTTTTAGAAATATCTTATACATATTATTTATGTATAAATAGTTCAAATGATGCCACACAAACAAAAGGTGGGAACATTGATATTGATGAATTTAATTTTAATTTGTACAGTGATATATATTTTAGCCTAAGTCATCTTTCTAGCACATAAAGCTCAGGTTAATAACATAGAATTCATGGAAATGAATAAAATGAAGATTATGTTTGTGTTTGTACTTATTACAGTTCTAAACTGGAGGGTTCAAATGGATAACTGCTCTGAAAAAGAAGCAACTGAAAAAGCTAGGGTCTTATACAAATTTACCAAACCTTACTTTAATTATACTGTTTATAACTTAATATACTGTGTGTTTTATAAAGTAATCCATCCCATTACTCTACTGTCAGAAGTTTCACAATCTTCTCTGTCCTTTTCAGGGATTTCTTTGAAATCTTTTGTGTTTTCTCTTTTTAGTGAATCCTTATTTAAGTGTACTCATTGAAAGTTTAAAATATACATATATTTCCTATTTCTTGATTCACTCACACAGAATTCATTCATATTTATCTGTCTTAATCGCATCTCCATACTGTTGAAAAGAAATGTTCTCTAAAGAGCAGAGATCACAACAAATACCAAAAAAATCCAGGGATTCATTAAGGACTATTTTGAAAACATTTATGCAAATAAATTGGAACATCTAGAAGAAATAGAGAATTTTTTCTATTTAAACTTCTTTAAATACAGAAATTTAAAAATGTGTCTAAAGACACATACAACCATCCAATATTAAACCGAGACTATAAATCACTAAAATTATACCTATAACAATAAATGAAATTGAAGCAGAAATAGTTTCCCAAAAATGGAAGATATAGGACCTGACAGATTCATGGCTGAATTCTACCAGACCTTTAAGGAAGAACAAATAGCAACACTCCTCAAACTTTTCTAAGAAACAGAAAGTGAATGAACACTTTCAAACTCATTCTATGATGTCAGTGGTATACTCATCTCAAAACCAGATAAGGGCACAATAAAAAAATAAAATTACAGACCAATTTCTTTAATGAACTTAGGTGTAAAAATCCTCAATAAAATAATGGTAAAAATTCTACAACATATTGAAAATATCATGCACTATGATCAAGTTTGTTTCATCCCAGGGATGCTGGGAATGATTTAACATATGCAAATCATTGAATGTAACACAGCATATTAACAGTAGCAAAGACAAAAACACATGATCATCCCAATAGATGAGAAAAAACCTGAAACAAAATACCGTATCCTTTCATGATAAAAGCTCTGATGAAACTAGGAAGAGAAGGAATGTCCCTTAACATAATACAGGTTATATATGATAAGGCTATAGCCAACATCATACTAAATGGGTAAAAACTGAAACCATTTCCTCAAAGTCAGGAATGAGACAAGGGTGTCTACCATCTTCACTCTTATTCAATATGCTCTTGGAAATTCTAGCCAAAGCAGTAAGACAGGAAGAAAAAATAAAAGGAATTCAAACAGGAAAGAAAGAAGTCAAACAATCCATAATTACAGATGACATGATCTTATACCTAAAAGATGCAAAAACATTTTACCAAAAAACTCCTAGACCTCATAAACACCTTTAGCAATATAGTAGGAGGCAAAATCAATTTACAAAAATCAGTTGTCTTTCTATACATCAGCAATGAGCAAACTGAGAAAGAATATAGGAAAACAGTTCCATTTACAATAGCCTAAAAAAAGAATACCTAGGAATAAACATAACAAAGGATGTGAAAAACATCTACAATGAAAACTGTTAATCACTGCAGAAAGAAATAGAAGAAGACTACCAAAGATGGAAAGATCTCCCATGCTCATAGATTGGAAGATCAACATTGCAGAAATGGTTATACTACCAAAAGCAATCTATATGTTCAATACAATCTACATCAAAATATCAATGGCATTCATCACAGAGATTGAAATATTAACCGTAAAGTTCATTTGGAAGTAAAACAGAGTGTGAATAGCAAAGGCACTACCAAAAAAAAAATGAATAATGCAGAATTTATGACAATAACTGACTTGAAATATATTACAGAGCCATTGCAATAAAAACAGCATGGTACAGGCATAAAAACAGATATGAAGACCAGTGGAAGAGAACAGAAGAGCCAGATATGAATTCATGCAACTATGTCTACCTGATTTTTAACAAAGGCACCAAAAACATGTGATGGAGTAAAGACAGCCTTTTCAACAAATGCTGCTCTAAAAACTGGATATCTGCCTGCAGAAAACTGAAACTAGATCCATGTAATTCAATGTGGATTAAGGGCCTTAATATAATATCTTAAACTTTGAAGTTAGTGCAGGTAAGAGCAGGGAATACATTGGAATTAATAGGCATAGGCAATGACTTGTAGAACTCAAATGCTTTAGTAACTAAAGAGGATTGATAAATGAGACCACATGAAATTAAAAAGATTCTGCACAAAAACAACAACAAAATGATCTCTAAATAGAAGAGGCAATCCATAGAATGGGAGAAAAATGTTTGCCAGATATACACCTGACAAGTGATTAATAATCAGAGTAGACTAGGAGCTCAAAAAGTAACTCCCCAAATATCAATTACCCAGTGAAGAAATGGGCAAATGAAATGAATAGTACATTTTCAGAGGAAGAAATGAAAATGGCCAAAATACACATGAAGCAGTCCTCAACATCCCTGACCATGAAAGTAAAGCAGGAATGGGAGAAGGGAGGATGAATAAGCATCTTGGGGGGGAGTGAATTTGACATATTGTAAGACACATTTGACATATTGAAATATTGTAAGAATTTTTGGAAATGTTGTACCCCCACTCAGCATACCAAATGAAAAAAGAATGAGTATAGAATTTTTAAACTTGTCGAAACCATCATAAGAAGGGGACTTTAGAGAGAAAAAAATAAAGGAGATGAAGCAATTTGGGTTATAATATTTACATACATGGAAATGTCACAAGGAAACTCCCTTGTAGCTCTCTTAAACAAACAACAAAGTCTTTTTTTTTTTTTTTTTTTCTTTTACAAAATCAGAGAACAGGCAGGCAGAACAGGTCTTGCCTGGTGGTGGTTATTACCAGTGGGAGAGGGGAGAAGGAGGAGAAAATGTGTGGGAGGTTCACTGTAGTGCAAATACTGTGTGCATGTATATGTAAATGGAAAAATGATACCTGATGAAACTATTCCAGGATTGGAGTAAAGGGAAATAAAGGAGAATGATTGAGGGGGTGAATTCAACTATGATAAATTGTAAGAACTTTTGTAAATGTCACAATGTAGCCCCAGCATAACAATAATAAAAAAGGATAAAAAAAGAAAACAAGTGTTCTTAATTATAAATTCTTTTCTATAATCAGTAAAATAATATGTAGTATATAAATTTTTTACATCATAACTAGGACAATGTACACGTAGCCAAACCACTGACATGTAAATGTTGCTCAGCACCTTTTGATACCCTCCCTTCACCTACCTTCCTTTCACATCCACATTGCACAAATAAATATCAATAAGTACTACATGAATTTTTGTATAAGCAGTTTGAAGTCTGCTTCAATATACATGCTGCACAAAAATGTCTTTATGAAAAATCATAAGTGACCTGTATTTGGTCTCAGACCATATGTTATAATTCTTCTCTCCCTAAGTCTTCAAATGCATTTCCCTTTTAACTTTTGCCTCATTCCTAAAAACCTCTTCTCCCTTGATTTCCAAGACCCCATTTTCCTTTTTTTCTCCATATTCTTCCTTTGTATTTAGTACTCCAAGAGAAGTCATTGCTGAGTTGCACAGAACATTGTAAAACATAATGTTAATAAAGAAATTGATCATATGAAATTTTTGTAAATTGCTTTACTTTGATAACTTACTTTCATGTGCCTGTAAAATGGTTTCATCTAATGTTACTCTTATCCAAAGTCTATGAGTTCAAGTAGAGAAACGTGAATAGATTATTTTCTCTTTCAATTCAAATAGTATTTGTTATTCAAATGGCAAGTAATTTGCCTAAAGATATAGATGATATCACTTATTAGTCTCTCTTTTTCCCCTCCTATCTAAGCTTCTATTGGGTTTAATTTATGCTATTTCTGTACACACACACACATACCCACACACACACATATAAAATGCACTTTGGTCATATTCCTATTCCCTCCTACTCTCCCCCCCAGACACCACTTTTATAATTGTGTTATTATTATTATGTCTAAATTCTGCATATGAGAAACAGCATGAAATATTTATCTTATTTCAATGAACACATTGAACATGATAATTTGTAGTTTCATTAATTTTTCTTAAAGTAACATATTATTCCCCTTTAATGTTGAAAAATATTCCATTGTGTATTTGTATGAATTCACTTCTCTAATTTATATTTGTGTGTGAGTTGTTGCACTATCATGTAGATCTATAATTCTCTCAATAGAAGGTGAGAATTGTAGAAAAAAAGAAAAAGATATGAGGGCAGGGCTTAGGACAAGTGGCTAGAAGTAGAGTTGAGGAAGATAACTAATGAAGCAGTATATATTTATTGTTTAGTTATAAATTAAAATTTTTAAATATTATATTAGCATGATCTTTCAAAATCAGAGACCATAACTTGAAGACTGGCTACTTAATGGTCTATAATTCAGTTATTCCACCTATAAAATAGATATGTCATAAAGGATTCCATTATCAAAAAAAGTTTTCATAAAGAATGTAAGAGTATATAAAGGTACAACATAGTAAAGTTGGGTAAATAAAACAAATTTGTTGCTAGAACATTGCCTTTTTTCCTATAAGAATCTCCCACGCAATATTTCAATATCATCAGAAATTCATTGTCTCCTCATAAAATCATAGAGCTAAAGATTTCCCTTCGTGATTCTTCTTCCTTATTTTATCTAAGAATTTTTAAAAAATCTTTTAAGTATAGGCTCATATAACCTGCAAATAGGAATAATTTGACTTTTCATTTCCTGCTTGTATTCCTATCAGTTCCTCTCTTGCTTTACTTCTCTTAAGAATTCTAGCAATATATTAAATAAGAGTGCATACCCTTGACTTGTTGCTGACATTTACCCACTTAGGACAATTTTGGATACAGGTTTATTGTATAAAAGTTTAATATGTTGACATATGTTCATTGTATTCCTATTTTCCTCAAGGATGTTATTTTGAAGAGATGTTAAATTTGTTAAAAGATTTTTTTCTGGATCTAATGAAATGATCATGTGATATTTTCCTTGATTTTGTTTATGTGTTATATTACATTAATTGATTGCTGAGCCATCCTTATATCCCTGGAAGGATATTATCTTGATCATGGTGAATGATTTTTTAAATGTGGTGTCAAAATTTGATTTGGAAGTATTTTATTGAGAATTCTTGTGTCAATTTTAATCTAGAAATTAATTCTGCAATTTTCTTTGATTTGTCATGCTTTTATCCAGTTTTATTTTTATTTTTATTTTTATTTTATTATTCATATGTGCATACAAGGCTTGGTTTATTTCTCCCCCCTGCCCCCACCCCCTCCCTTACCACCCACTCCACCCCCTCCCGCTCCCCCCCTCAATACCCAGCAGAAACTATTTTGCCCTTATCTCTAATTTTGTTGAAGAGAGAGTATAAGCAATAATAGGAAGGAACAAGGGGTTTTGCTGGTTGAGATAAGGATAGCTATACAGGGCATTGACTCACATTGATTTCCTGTGCGTGGGTGTTACCTTCTAGGTTAATTCTTTTTAATCTAACCTTTTCTCTAGTTCCTGGTCTCCTTTTCCTATTGGCCTCAGTTGCTTTAAGGTATCTGCTTTAGTTTCTCTGCATTAAGGGCAACAAATACTAGCTAGTTTTTTAGGTGTCTTACCTATCCTCACCCCTCCCTTGTGTGCTCTCGCTTTTATCATGTGCTCATAGTCCAATCCCCTTGTTGTGTTTGCCCTTGATCTAATGTCCACATATGAGGAAGAACATACGATTTTTGGTCTTTTGAGCCAGGCTAACCTCACTCAGAATGATGTTCTCCAATTCCATCCATTTACCAGCGAATGATAACATTTCGTTCTTCTTCATTATCCAGTTTTTGTATCAGGCTAATACTGTCTTTATAAAATGAGTTGCATGGTGTGCCTTTTATTTTTTATTTTATGGAATAATTTGAGGTATATTGATGTTATTTCTTTAAAGATCTGGCAAAATTCAACAGTGAATCTTTCCATTCTTGGACTTTTCTTTTGTTGGGAGACTATGATTGCTTAATTTCATTTTTTGCTATAGATCTGTTTCAGTAGTTTGTACCCTTTTGGCTCCATTTTGATAGGTCATATGCATCTAGAAATTCAATTCTTCTGGATTTTCCACTCTATTATGATACAGTTTTTTAAGTATTCCCCTTAATCTTCTGAATTTAATTGCCATTTGTTTTGATACCCTCTTTCATATCTCTAATGTTTTGCCTTTAGATTTGGCTTGCTATTGTTTTTATAAGAGCTTGCAGTGAATCATTGTTATTTATTTGAGCTGTCTCTTATTTTTTTTAAGGTAACCATTCATAATTCTACACTTTTGTCATTGCAGTGCCTTTGATTTGTCCCAAAGTTTATGATGAATTGTATTTTCATATTTATTAGACTCTCAGAATTTTTTAATTTCCCCCTTATTTACTCGATGAGTTTATTTCTTTGATCATGCAAAAATGAATTATTCATTCGCCACGTGTTTGAATATTTTCTGTAGTTTCTTTTGTTATTAATTCCTAGTTTTATTCCTTTGTGGAAAAAATACAGGAAATTATTTCATTTTCTCAATTTGTTAAGATTTGTCTTATGTCCTAAAATAGAATCTACTTTGAAGGAAGTATCATAGGCTTCTGAGAAAAATGTGTATTCTGTATATTTTAAGTGGAATATTTTGTAGATGACTATTCAGTTCACTTGATCTACAGTGTCACTGAATTGTGTAGTTTTCTTCTGAATAGTTTGTGTGACTGATCCATCTATTAGTGATAGTGGGGTTTTAAGTTTGCCCTATATTATTGTTTTGGGGTCTATCTGAGATTTTGTGTCAATGGTGTTTTACTTGAGTATGCCAACATTTGGGGCATATATGTTCATAAATGTTATATCCTTCTAATGGATTATTCCCATGATCAATATGAAGTGACTGTCCTTGTCTCTTATGCCAAATTTTGCTTGAAATCTGCTTTGTCAGAATAAAATAAATCAAGCACAGTAAGGCAAGCACTGTATTTCTCATATATATGTGGAATATGAAACCATCAAACTCATAAAAGGATAGCATAGAAAGGTAGTTACCAGAGACTTGGATTTGGGAAGAAAAGGGGTCAAAATAGTTAAGTGGTTCAAACCTTCTGTTTCATAGGAAGAAAAAGTTTGACCTTTTGCTCTCTGTTAAATATCTTGAAATCTATTGTCTAGCAGTTTAAATGTAGCTAATATTTGAGTACTATGCATTTAAAATGTGCTAAGAAAATTTCAAATGTTCTGATAGCAAAAAAATGCTACGTTTATTAAGCTAATGAATATATTAATTAGCTTGATTTAATCCTTTTGCATTGTATTATAAATCCTAAAATTATTTTATATTCCATCAATATATAAAATAATAGTATGTCAATAAACAAAAGATACAAAAATACAACTTCATATAGAATGCTCAGTTAAAACTGAATTTCAGGTAGAAAATAAATAATTTTAATGAACTTCCAAATATTTCATGAAATTTACTTATGCTAAGTAATTATTTCTTGATTCACTGAAAGACACATTAACTTTTATTTTCTCTTAAGTTAAAGAACATGGCATCACAATGCAGGTCATTTCCTCTTTTCTACTCTCACTTGTACTTCATAAAGACATGAACCAAGTGTGGTTAGTTAATGCTCTCTCTCCAGCCCCTGCCAAATGTGTGACAGTTTTGAAAAATTATATACTAATTTTCCTGTGCAAATTTGCCTTTCAGTATATTTAATGTTTGCCTTTCACCCTTGGTATTTCTACTTATCCATGTGCTCATTCAGACCTATGAAACTTTACACACACTGCTGCCTGTTAGAAAGCCCTAGAACTCCACGCAGTATAATTTTTAGATTGAATGCTTTACACAAAACCATATATGAGACCTACCTATCACATGAAGGCTTTTCATCTAGCTTTTTCTAAGTGTAGTTACCATTTTTAACTTACAGAAATCTCAACGTGCACAGAAAAATAGAACTGATTTCTGTTAAGAGACTAAAATTCAAAGGACCTGTGTTAGAAACTGAAGGCACAAATTTCTGCTGTTAAGTTACTGAGAGGGTAACTGTCGCCCTCTATACAGTTTGCATTTGTCTGTTCTAGTCCAAATTGATTCTATGATGCTCACTGTATGTTAATGAAAGTGTGCATGTTTGTGTGTATATGCATGTTTGAGGAGAGAAATTTGACTAACAGTAGAAGATATTGGACATTGAACTGAACATTTACCTATGATTTAGAGTACCACTTGATATTTAGTACACTGATTAGACACTTGTATATATAATTGAGCATACAAATGGTATTGAGAGAAAATAATGTCATGGTTAAAATAATCAGCTGCTATTAGGATTTGGTTTTATTCTAAAAAATTAAATAGTAATTTTATTAAGAATACACACTTTTTTATAACACATGTTGTACACAATAAAGGAAGACTCAAAAGTATTAGAATGTTTTATTAACTTTGTCTTTAAATTATTTCTTACATATATTAACTGGATTATGAAAAATGTGGATAAATGTATCACTTTTTAAATAAATTGTAAATATTTAAATAGTAAATTTGGTGATTTTTTTCTTAATTCTTCTTTACATTTACCAATATCACAATTCTAAATCATTAATCATAAAGTAACTCAGATACTTTAATGAAGATTTAATATGCCATTCCAAGGTCACTCAACTCCTCATTAACCAGAGCCTTTATTATCATGGCTATTCAGTTCCTGCATTGCTGTTTTACTTCAGATTTTTCATTAGTAATTATAGTCATTACAATTACCTGTGAGGGGATTCACTCCAAAACCTCTAGAGAATTCTTAAAACTTCTAGAGAATTCTTAAGATCCTGTTTAAAATCACAAACTGTTTACATGTGACCAATACATCTTCACCTGTTCTGTAGTCACTTGATTATGCATACTACCAAAAACAATGTAAATATTTGATATTTTGTACTGTTTAAGGAATGAACAGATTCCATATTTTTTCTTAAATATTTTCAATCCATAGTTGATTCTGTGGTTGTAGAACCCAGGGATATCGACTGCCTGCTATATAGACTAAGGCTTCTACAAAGCAAAAAGCAGTCACTCATTTGACATAAACTTAACAACAGGTTTTACATCTAAAGACTGATGCTCACACACCCTAAAATATATGAAACTGTAGTCTTCTGAATGAAAAGTCTACAGAGAACAAAATAATATGCAATGTTTCAGAGGGGAATACAGCCAACTGCTCCTTCATTTGGAGCATTTTGTTCTGGGTTCATCCTGAATTATAGCTTCATTTTTACAAATTATATGACAAGGACCAAGAAAACATTCAGTATCATAACAATAATTTTTACATACTCTCTATCCAATATTTCTCCCTAGACTTTCATTTAAAACTTGTGTTTATCTCCCAAAGAACTAATGAGCCAAACCTGAATGACTTGAACTATTTTGTACAGAAAAGAATTTGTTTAACTTAATATCAATATTTTCAAAATAATTCTGGGGAAATTTCTTATATTTTCATTGTGTTTTGCTTGCTAACATCCACAATTTCATATTTTTTAATGTTTCTCTGAAATATCTACCTGATACCTTTATTAAAATAACTGCTTTTTCTATATCCACATTTTTTGTCCTCAAATAAAGCATAATTACTCACAGAAAACAAATAATTATTTCTTTGCTACCTTTCATTTTCAGAGAGAAGTCAAGGTAGAATAAGGTTACAGTTTGTTATTCGTCATAACTGATTGATTTCCTGACGCTTCCATTGTGGGAAAGAACTTGAAGGACAGTCCTGGTCTTTGGCCAACCACAGAAGCTTAGCATTTATGAGACTGAGGACAACAGTTAATTATTTTTATACATATACTATTCACCATAGATTATTCATTAGTTAATCCTCTTTAATTAGATATTTTATGCTTATGTTAAAAAATTTTGTGATCTCTCATGGAAGTATTGTTTGCTATATGCAGCAGCATATATGAGTGTGTTCAACTAGGCTTGTGGAATGTAAAATACTTGAAGTTCTATAACCTTTAATGTGAAGTTTTAATTGAATGGAGTCCCCCATAATACCTAGAGCTATGTGTTTCCATAACACTCTTGTATTTTTCTCCTGCTTACCACTAAAGTCATCTCTATTATAAAATTATGTACTTATAAAATTAACTATACTGATAAAATCTCATCAGCTTGTCAGTACTTAAGTGCCAATGCTACCAACAATAAATATTTGACTGTGCTACTCAGTTGTAGCTACACTAGGGAATGTGTTCAAGAATAATATATAAGATACATTGTAAGAACTTTTGTGATGCTACAATGTACCTCCTATCTAGCACAAAAAATATATTTAAAAACATTGTAGGTTTTCATTCCTTAGCTTTTTAGACCAAGCATCTTCATCTTTTACCTAAGTAAAAATAGCAGCTAGTGATTATTAAAAATTACTCTGAATACATTTATCTGTTATATATTCCTTAAACTTGAAATTTCATGTGAAATGTCTATTGGGTATGTTTTTTTAGGAAATCAATAAATATACATAGAACTAATTAAATTTTTCTGTAGATAATATTTTGCTATTCATATAACATGTGATGTTTCTTATTTGAAAAAAATCAGAGATACTGTGTTTAAATTCACTTATTTACTTTTTTATAAGTGAGAAAACTGGAGCTGTGAGAACAAGTTGATCTGTGGATCATAGCTAATGAACATATCTATCATAAAGGAAAATCATACAATTGCTATGTACCAGGATTTATGCAAAATGGCTAACATGCAGATTCTTCTATAATCTTCACATTAAATCTGGGAAGTAATTATGATTATCCCCACTTTACAAATCAAATTCTTAAAATGAGATGAGAAACTTGAACCAAGCTCATGTAGGTGGTGGGCCATGGTAATTGGTATATAATTCTGTCTGAACACAAAGTTGTAGTCATGGACAAAATGCTGGTATTCATATATTCTATAATTTAAAGGAGCTAGATTAGTAAATAAATTGAAAGAAAAGAATAAAATCTAATATTTGTTTTTTGCTTTTAACTCATATCTGATTCAGTACCTATGATGATTTCCAGTCCAAAGAGCCAGTGAACATAACATTACACTCATCTTTCTGGTCCTGTTTATTTTATTCCTGTTCCTCCTGACACTAATACTGGTCTATTATTACTGTTATTGCTGCTGCAATTGTTATTATCAGTACTACTATTGCAGCAGTAAAATACCAGGAAACAAACCTTGTGCAAAATTTTTGCCAGACAGTTTTTTCAGTTCTTTCATCTTAAAAATTAAAAGCTTTTATGGGGTAGATTATTTCTTAAACTCCTTTTTAAGGAGGAGACAAAAGCACTTGGTGGTCAAATAACTTGCTAAAGGTATGCAATGAGCAAATGTCAAATGAAAACAGACTGATTATAGTGCCTGCAATCAAAATAATCACATTGAAATTCTGAAATTATTCTCAGGAACATATGCACAGAAGCATATAATTAGTTCACTAGATTAATTTGCACTTCTGTCATTTATTACTTTGCAGACTAGATTAAATTATATTTGAACTCTTTAAGATTTGTCTACTCTATAAACAAGGTATAGTATTGACTTCATAGTTATAACCATTATAATTTTATTAAGTTGAATATTAAGTATTTCTGTCAATGGTAGAATTTTACCAGAAAATATTTTTGTTTCTTGGTGTTACACATTACTGTATAAATTTATGAACACATGGAGATTAGCAGTACAGTTAAGGTGGATCTGTGTACTTGTGTGCATGTATATATGTTAAAAATCTGAGTTTATGTGTGAGAAATTGATACTTCGATAAAAAACTTTAAGAGCAATTCTGCAATAAACATGTGGGTGAGTGTGTCTTTATTGTAACCTGACTTATATTCCTCCCTTTGTGTCCCTAAGAACGGTATTGCTGAATCATATAGCCATTCAATTTTAGTTTCAGAGGAACCTCCATACTGATTTCCAAAGTGGAAGTACAAGTTTACATTCCCACCAACAGGTATGAGGGTTCCATTATCACACATCCTCACCAACATTGTTGTTGTTTGTGTTCTTCATGATAGTTGTTCTAAGAGGAGTGATGTGTAATCTTAATATGGTTTTGATTTGCATTTTCTATATGACCAGGGATATTCATCATTTCTTCATGTGTTTCTTGGCCATTGGGACTTCTTTCTTTGAAAATTCTCTGTTCAGTTCATTGGCCCATTTTTTCATAAGGTCACTGATTTGTGGAGAGTTTAGTTTTTGGACTTTCCTGTATATTCTGGTTATCAGTTCCATGTCAGAGGTATAACTGGCAACAGTTTTCTCCCATTCTGTGGGAGAAATTTAGAGACCATTGCTTTTGTTGTGCTGAATCTTTAAAATTTCATATCATCCCATTTGTGAATAATTTTACTTAATTGCTATGCCTTTTGAGTTCTATTTAAGAAGTCACTGCCTATACCTATTAATTCCAATGTATTTACTACTCTATCTTGCTCTGTCTTCAAAGTTTCAGGTCTTATATGAAGGTCCTTAATCCAGTTTGAGTTGATACTTGTTCAGGGTGAAAGACATGGATCTAGTTTCAGTTTCCTGCAGGCAAATATCCAGTTTTCCCAGCAAGACATGTTAAAGAGGATGTCTTTTCTTTATTGTGTGTCTTTGGTGCCATGCTGTTTTTATTGCTGTAGCTCTGTAGTATAGCTTGAAGTCGGGTATTTTGATACCTCCAACATTGCTCTTTTTGCTGAGTATTGCCTTGGCTGTTTGCGGTCTCTTATGTTTCCAAATGAACTTTAGATTAGATTTTTCAATCTCTGTGATGATTGTCATTGGAATTTTATTGGGGAGTGCATTGAACATGTATACTCCTTTTGGTAACACCCAAGATGACCCACTACCGATGAGTGGATTAAGAAAATGTAGTATTTACACTAGAATTTTATTCACCCATAAAGAAGAATGAAATGTTCTCATTTTCAGGTAACTGGATAGAACTGAAAAACATCATTTTAAGTGAAGATAGCCAGGTTCAGAAAGCTGCATGCTTTCTCTGACATGTGAGATCTAGCCCCAATTTAAATACAAGCAATATTATGAAAAACAGGTCCTGATAAAGGGTGGTCACTAATGAAAGAGGGAGGGTAAAAGAGAGAAATTAAGAAGGTGAAAAGTGGTAGGTGTACTTAATATATAAGAATGAATATACAGTTCTTAAACCTGTTGAAATTACCATAAGAAGGGAAATAAGGTTAAAAGGAAAAAAATAGAGGTGGATAAACCAATTCTGGTTATAAGACATATAGAGATGGAAATATCACACTGTCTCCTTGCATATGTATCTAAAAGAAACAAAAATGTGTTTTTTTTTCAAAAACAGAGAACAGGAGGGCAAAATGGGTTCTATCTCTGTGTTTGGCTCACTGAGAGGAGGGAGGATATAAGGAAAGAGTGTCAGAGGTGAATATGTTGGAAATATTATGTACTCAGGCATGTAAATGGAAAAATAAGACCTTTTGAAACTATTCCAGATATGAGGGAAAGGGGAGGAAAGGAGAATGATAGAGAGAGTGAATTCCACTATGATAAATTGTAAGAACATTTGTAAATGTCACAAGATACTCTCCATACAATAATAAATAAATAAATACATTAAAAAAGAGAGATTTAATGTCCATTGAACATACTTTGAGATGTTTTATACTCTTTATATCACATTTTAAATAAATATACTACAGTATGTGTCAATAAATAAAATATGGATGACTAGTAAATAAAAGCAATTAATTACCATTACCATAACAAACTGCCAGGAAAAAAAATCTATCCTTTAAGGTCTAAAGGGCATACTACCCAACCTACTACTTACAAAATGAATCATGTAAGTTCAGAATGCAATTTTGATGAATTCTGATGAAAAACACAAATGAACTGTTCTCCTATCATGAAACCAGCCTCTTTGGAACTGTAAAATTATTCATGAGAAAAATTTAAATCCACTTATAGTTCCAAAACTTCATGTCATCTCAAGAGAGTTATAAAAAATTCAACCAAATGCTACTTCCTACTCTTCCTTGTTTATCAATTTTTTTTACTTGGAGTGCCTGCATAGAATAACTGGATATCTAGAAATTTATAAGTCAATTCATTGTAATAGCCTAGGAACCACAATGATTAATGTGAATCTTTCAATATATACAGTGATGTGTCTACATACAAAATATTCCTTCTCAATTTTGCATATAATATATGCCACAACACCTTGAAAAACACAAAACCTGCATGTTAATATAAAATAGAGTTTCTCCAAGTAGCTTTAGGCAGCATAGGTTTTCATAATAAGGAACTTCAGGATGTATGAACTTTAACTGCTAATTTTTTGTCTAGATTCAAATATATGCCACAAAAGCATGTGAAAAAATGTGAACCCTTCTTATTAAGTGTAATTTTCCAGAACTGAAGTATAATTTTCTTCAGAGACTTTATTATCTGTGAGTTCTTTTCTTACATTTTATACAACATCAATAAAATATCTTAAAACCCCCTCAATCTAGGAAAGCAAGAAATAAATTCAAACATAATGACCACCACCCAACAAATAAGAGTAAATTTTAATTCATACTTACCTTTTCATTAATTTCTTTATGGAACTAAAGCAAAAATTAATAATCACAAGAAATTTTAAAAATATCTTTTCTTGCTGTCCAAATAAAAAATGTTTAATATATCAATTATACATAGAATTTTCATTAAATGCAAAACATATTTTCTCATGGTAAAAAAAAAAACTAAGGTAATTCTTGTAGAAAACATAAATGTTCAGAGTTGAAGATAAGGTCTTTATTTTAGATTATTCAAAATTGTCATAATTATTACTCTTTTTGGCTTCTAGAAAAATATACTAATGCTCTAGTACAATTAGCAAATTAAAAAGTTTCCTTTTTTTATTCGTGTATTCACATGTGCATACATTGTTTGGGTTATTTCTTCACCCTGCTCTCTTCTCCCCACCTCCTCCCTACCCCCCCCCCCGCCCGCTCAGTTCCAGGCAGATCCTGTTCTGCTCTTATCACTAATTTCTTGACAAACAACTCTGATAAGTAATTCTGTTTGTGTAAAAATCATTTTCATTTCATTGAAATCATCATATCAGTCCCTGCGTTAGCCAGTGGATGGCAGGCTAATGACTAGGACAAGAGAGGATGGAATGATGTGAAGTGATTCTGGGTCATGATTGGAATAAAAGGTATATAAATGTGTATGTGGGTGTGTGTACTTATTTCAAAATTCATTGGTCTATGCACTTTAATAGAGGTATTTGATCATGTGCAATTGTACAACAAACAATGCTATGTTAAAAACTTCATGAGTATATGAGTGTATGTTTCTTGTGAAATTTCTCAGTTCCAAATTATAGGAAATTTTAAAAATGAGAAAATTTCCTTTTCATAGTTTGATGTATTTCAAAACTTGTATGTACCTCTTTCACACAATGGCATTACTTTGGTAAAAAGCTGTGTCTCCTTCAGCCTGCCCTAATTTAACTCTTCAATGCCCACATGGGTAGGACACTCTACTAAGTTCTGGGAGAGGGCATAACAGTAAAATCCAGGATACCTGCCTTCAAATGGTGGACAATGTAGTATGAGATTTAAAAAATTTAATAACCTTTAAAGAGCATTGAATAAATGAGGGCAAATTAAAATAGCACAGCCCCAGTGCTAGTTCTGAGATGAGGTAAATGAGAGAAACAATCAGAGTGAGTCCAGGTTAATCAGGAAATGTGCAACGATTTGAGCTTTCAGCCAGACAGTAAAGGAGAGGAGAGAGGCTGTTTTTGAACAGAAGGCTAATTGAAAAGCAGTGTCTAGTGGAGTAAGGACAACTGTTCATGCAGTGTTCACATGGCACTATTGGGGATGGGCTTCATTTCACTACTTCTTCAACCCCACTTGAAGTCCATCCACACTATTTGCAGGAAAAATGGAAGATGTGGTTTCCATTTTGGAATTTTTACTCTGAGGAAGAATATTTCTCTTTTTCACTTTCTCTTGTTTTAGCTAAGTAAGTTGATATTAAAAATATCAGTTAAAATATCTATCAGATATAAAACAACAAAGTATAAAATAAAGCAACAATATCCAAAGTATGTTTATATTGTTTTATTAGCATAAAAGTGTTCAACATAACTACTGGAAAATTTATTTACACAATACATTAAATGCTCTACTTGACCTCATTTCTTTCTACCCTCAGTCTGGAGAATCACCAGACAGAATTATTTTTGTATTTGGATGGCAATTCTAATGGATTTATTAGGATTCATTGTCTTTTCAAATATCATGAGTCTAGTCCTTCCTTGGTTATAATCAGCAGATACATCTTTGGTATCCAGCTCTCTTCCCACAGTTATGTTTTTGTTGTATCCTATTATTTAGCAAGATCTCTTTGGGTGGGAGGAATAGAAAGTACCTCCACCTTTCTAGAGCGAGAAGCATTTGTTGTATAAATGTGAAAATGCACGACATATATATTTGAATATATGTGTTGTCAATATTACACATACGCACACACACACACACACCACCTGTAATTTATACAGACCACAAAAGTGGTCTGTTTCTCAGTGAAAATGATATGCTAGAGGAAACTAAGAAAAGGGATGTAATATAATGTTAAATGTGAGAGAATTAGCAATGACCAAGATAGACTTGCTCTTGAATTCATGTAATGTGATATCTAAGAGAGAAAATAGAAAATAGAAAATTTTCTTTCTCGAATGGTTTCTTTGAGCTTTGGAAAAACCTCCAGAAATATATGGCACGAGAAAATCTGCCATAAATATTGTGAAAATTTACACATTTAAAAATAATTATTGAATTTACAGTTTAATAGGTAAATTTGCTATTTCTTTCATCCAATAGTTATTAAACGTCTATGATGCACCTTCATTATTTCAATTAAAAGGAAAGTAAATAAATTCAGTGACTAAACCTCCTCACTTACCTGGGATTGTCCAGGTGATAGCATGGATCTCCTATGTGCTCAGAAATCACACACAAACACCAGATTCATGCAAACCAAAACATTTCGTCATCCTAAAAGTGACACAGGAAAAACTTGCCTTCATAGAACTTAAATTCCAGATTGATTGATGGAACAGAAGCATATGGTTCTATATACATGTGAGTTCTTAATAAATAAAAGGAAGAAAAGTAAAGGAAGGCTTTAGAATAACAGGGCTTAAATTTTTGACATGTTCCTCAGCAAAGCTTTCTCTAAGGAAGTGATATTTAGGTAGAATCTCAAATAAAGTGAAGAATCCAGTCATAAAAATATCTGGGGAAATTTCATAAAGAGCAGAGAAAGGGCAAACTTCTAAAGAAGCAAAAGGCTTAGTGAGCTCAAGAAAGTTCACTGCATGAATGAGGTATGGAGGGAGGAGCTCAGATCAAGCCTAGGCTGAGTATGGATTTTTATCCTCAGTATGATAGGAAACCACTGGAGAATGGTAACAAAGACTCAATTATTAGCTCATAACAACTCATAAACTACTGTTAAAAGTTTAATTATTTAAGAAAAATGTGCAGGAGAATCTATTATTTCTTAATTTTTGTTTACCTTCTTTGTTATAATTTTTGTGTTATTTTAAACTAGAAAAGCAGGCCTTCAAAAATGATCATTGGAGTTTTCCATGTTCTCTTTTTACCATGGTATAATATGCCACCCAAACATATTTAAAAATAGTATGTATTCTTAAAATAAGTGCAAATAACAAAAGCTATGTATGTACATTCATGTGTATAAGAGATGCATAATATATTATATTAAATATATTACAATAAGTAAAATAGTAATAATCTCAAGGTGAGAAAGGGAATAAGAAGAGCAATGTTAATAATGATAACAATGCATTAATATTTTATTTAGTATAATTTTATATCCTATATTCTAAATATTAAAGCATGTTTTTATTTCTATTTTGACACAGAACCTTTTTTTTGGTGGTACTGGGGATTGAATTTAGGTAGGCAGGTACTCTACCACTTGAGTCATTCCACCAGTTCTTGATATAGAACATTTTAAATGTATTATTAGTCATCATTATCCACACTTTCTTTTCTCACATCATGACAGATTATCTAAGCAAGTATCAATAAAAAAGAAAACCCAAAAAGGAAACGAACTAAAAAATATGTAGTTATCCAGGCCAAAACACATGTAATGAAAGAATGTTTTCAAAATTACCCATATAGAGTAGAAGCCACACACCACTTTCCTGTGTCTCCAGCAATATGAAAGAGAACCTCGGGTACATTACTTGATGGAGAGATAGGTGGAATAGAAAGGCAAGCATGCACAGCAGTAAACAGTGGACAGAGGTCAGGTGAAATCCAGAAATAATGAACTTCAGATTTATAAAAGAAACAGAGAGGGCTGGGGCATGAGTCAAGTGGTAGAGCTTCTGCCAAGAAGCATGAGACTCTGAGACCCTCAGTTCAAGCCCCAGTCTCACCAAAAAATCCAAAAAGTAAAACAAACAAAAAGAGTACAAGGAAAAATGCTAAGAAAATGGTACAGAAATGGAGAATCCCTCCCTGAGGGACTGAGAGCAAAGCAGAAGAGGAAAGCCTTGGCGAGATCTGTAGAGCTTCCAGTGTGCAAAATGAGAGGTTTGACTATCTCACATATAGTTAGCAGACACCATAGAAGCTTCCCAGATGGTTCTCTGTTGTTGCGGAGGGGAATCATTTTAGGAGAGGACTTACCTTAACACCTTTCAGCCAGGAACAGTAAACAACCTTGCATTTCTATATTTCCAAACCCCAAATCCTCCCCATCTCTACTGGCTAAGCAAGCAAGCAACTACCCCAAGAATCAGAAAAATGGTGGTGATTTTCATTTACAGACACATGTCATCATGAGTGGGAAGGATAAAAGAAAAGAAAGATAGCTTCTCTGTAGAGGGAAGCTGAAGATGAACACATCAGAGGAGATGAAGTATGGGCTCTGTAAGAGGACACAGCCCAGTGTATGCAAATACAAGTGTGGGTGTTAGAGAGCTGTGCCAAGGCACACTGGATCAATCCCAAAATCCCAACCTCTGCCTTGCCCAGCCAGTGAAGATTGCTTTGGCTTGACTGCTGTGTACACTTTCAGAGAGTCAGAGAGATTTGTGGGAAGAAACTCCGGCTTGGGAATTTCCACTCACCACACCTGCACAAAGTGCCTCTGTGCAAGGAGCCATACCAGGTATATATATATATGTATATATATACACACACACACATACACACGTGGAGTACCATTCAGCCACGAAAACAAGATGAAATTAAGTCTTTTGAAAGATATTGGATGGAAATGGTAAAATAAGCCAGATTAAGAAAGATAAATATTACTTGCTTTCTCTAATCTTTGGTATCACATTTTTAAAAATAAATTTTAAAAGACATGAAAGTAGAAAGGGGATTATTTAGGAACAGATAGTGGATCAGGAGGAGAGGGGAAGGAAAAAAAGGGTAGCAGAGTGATGAATATGATCAAAACACATTATGTATGAAAACATCATAGTGAAGTGCATTATTTTGGTAATAAATTAGTGAATAAGAAAATTAGGTCAATAAATACTAATAAAATGATCCATACAACTATCCAATTTTTCATATATTTATAAAGTTACTGTCATGCTTTTCGTATTTACTTAATATTTAATGTGCATGTTTCAGTTGTGTGTGGTTATGTATTGTATAATTATAAGGAGTAGCAAGAAGCCATTTTGGATAAGTTTCTTTCGGGATGAATATATAAGCACACATACATAAGCACATTTTCAGTAGTGTATGTCTTCATGTTTTATGAATATAGGCTATTTACTTAAGCAGAAATACTCTGTACTGTTCAATAACATAATAAGCAGGTTTGCATATTGTAAGAAAGTTAGATATTATACAGAATATTCATTTACTTTAATATATAATTTTATACAGTAACATTCCCCAATAGAATTAATGCTTTCATTGATAGAATATTTCAGTGTAACTTCTTTGAATGTACATTTTTCAGTGAACTACTATCATTGTTAAGATAAAAAGGAGGCTTAAAAATCCTGTTCTCAATTCTACTATAGTGAAAGTTTGACGATTTTATATGGTTATTAGGCACATCAATTACATTTTTTTCTTCTTGACCTGTCATCCAATCCCTCATAAGACTAATTAGGCTCATATTATTCTTCCATGAGAGAACTGTGAGACAACAGAGTAAAGAATTCTACATTTGGATGAGGATGTTTTGAACATTTGCACTTTTTAAAAAATGTCCTTGTGAATATGGATGATGAAAAATCTAAACAGGTTGTCTCAACCTTAAAAAATGTACACATATCCTCAACCTCTGACAAACTCAATGACTGAGAGGGAAGAAGAGACAGAGATAGACAGATAGAGTGAACATGAATAACCCTAGGTATTGATGTACAGAAACTGTGTAGAAAAAGGAATTTAGAAAAATCTATCAATCAAGAAAACCAGAATAACAAATTATAGTAGAAGGTAAGAAGGAAGCAAAAAAAGAAAATTTCTTTTAATTGGAAAACACAACTAAATTTAAGGAAATAAATTTTGAAAACATGGAAATTTGAAAGTTAATTTTGTTGATTTAGCTTTTATATATTTCATAATTCTATTGATATCTAAATGACTGGTCATAAATGAATAGTTTCATTTATCCTCACTTTCCTAAGTTGCAAAATGGGAGGTAAAACTCTTCCTTTAAATGGCATATGCACAAGAATATGCTTTGGAAAATCTAAAGTGACAGATATGAAAAGTGTCAATATTATAATGGCTCTTAACTTCCCATGACAATACCAATTTTTCTTTCAAATCAAGTTACATGACTGTTTTTCATGCACATAATGTTCTATTTACAGATCCACAGAAATGACCTACTGGTCTATTTATTAAGAAAGCTAATTTTACATAATTTTCAAAAGAGAGTTAATGATAAACTAGCTAACAGATAGGTCAACAGTTGAAAATTGTAGTTGCGGATAAAAACAAAATACACAAACCTTACTTGTTCTACATTGTTGCGTATATAAGAAATGATGAAAGTATATGTAGAACTTAAAAGAAAAGGCAACCTTTATAGATAGAAGGAGCCATAAATCCTTGCGAAAATTAAAGCCAGAATAAAATATGTTTGACCTTCTATAATAAGCACTTGAATTTGAGTAATATACAAAACATATATGCAAAGTCTTTAAAGAATTTAGTGAAAATTCATTCTCAGAATGGTATTTCTATTCAGCTAATGGGGAAAACTATTTTACATCAAAATTACGTAATTTTGTTTATTTATTTTAAACTTTTTAAGTTAGTTTATAATAGTTGTATAGGGGTTTCATTGTCACATTTCCACATATACATCCAGGTTTGTTTGACCCCTCCATGGTTCTCCTTCCCCTCTCTTAGAATGACTTTCATAGGTTTCAATGCTCCATATTCATACATGTTTAGAAATACAATGACATTTTCACCCTTCTTTACCCTCTTCACGTATTAAGAAAGAATTATAGGGACAAGGTTTTCATCAAATTTAAATCCAAGGCATTTAAATATCTGACCCTTTTACCCTTACAAGTCAGTCTCCCTTTTCTGAGCCCTATAAACATTATGGTTTAATACTCTGTTTTTGTATAATTATAAATGTATTTTTGCCAATTATTCTACTTAGGAAGAAGTGATGTTTTTAGGCCAATATCTATTCACCAACTTAATATCTGAGAAGTGTTTCTTTCCCAAATACAGGAAATAGAAAAGTATTATTAAAGCAAGCAACTTTCAAGTATCCATAGTCAAAATCAGCCTTTCATGTAGTAGTGCTTTAACTAATCTTCTTATAAACTTAGGGAAGTAAGTAATATGGCCGAAAAGCCATTTCACACATGTCATCTTCATTTTCACAGAAACGCTTGGAGAAGTATGTATTTTGCTGGAAGTAAATCTTTCTTTTACTGACAGTTGAAATCAACGGACCTCCGACATCAACAAACCATATAATCATCTAATTGCAGTCGGTCAATACAATTTCAGTTATAATTCTGCTTTATTAAAATTGGGGGTGAAAATGGGGCAAATACTGTGCACACATGAATGTGAATGGAAAAATAATACTGTTGAAACTATTTTTTGAAAGAGGAGGCAGGAGAAAGGAGAGTGGTGGAAAGGGTGAATTCAAGTATCATATATTTGACATATTGTAAGAACCTTTGTAAATACCACAATGTACTCCTATCCAGTACAACAATAAAAAAAATTAACACAAAAACAAAAATTTAAAAATGAGTCCTAAACTCAGAAGCAGAGCTTCTTTCTGAACAGAAATATTTTTATTAATTTATTTATTCATTTGTTCATTTATTTACTTATTAGAGGTACTGAGGTTTGGACTCAGGGTCTTGACTTGATAGGAAAATCCCTACCAACTGAATCACTCACTGTCTCAGCCTTTTTTACAGTAGTTTATTTTTCACATAGGGTCTCACTTTTTACCCAGGGGGCCTCCAACCATGATCTGCCTACCTCAGCCTTCCATGTAGTTGGGATTATAGATGTGAACCACACTGCTGAGTTCTACAGAAATATTCTGAACATCTTTGTTTCATTTTTTAAAATTTCAGTTTGTGTATTCATGACACATAAAGGAAAAAGTTTAAAAAACAGACTTAAGATCATCAAAAATAATAGCTGGCACACAAATTATATGAATGTCACTTCAATGTTTAAATCAAAGTTCCCCTCAAAATCACTGTCAACTGATGACAGTGTTTAGGAGTTCCTGACCCAGAGGGTCAGAGCAAACAAAAGTTTGTATACATAAATAGTTTGGAATATTTGGAAGAGTTTAGAACAACAATATTGTGGATTGCTTCCCCAGCCATTCTGTTGTTTTTTTTTTTTTAGTGACACTGAGATTTTTATTAAAAAATTTCTTTGAGCACACAGTACCTCTTCTCTTCTTTTTAGGAAGTTTTAACAAATTTAAAATATCACAATTTTCCAAAACAATAAGTTTTTTAAAAAAGACTTGATTACCAGAAACAACATGTAGTTAAATACCATTTTCATATCACTACTCATTTCTATTTTTTGTCAATTCACCTTTGATGCAGTCTGGTAACAATTAAGCAGTCATTAGATACCTGGTTTAGAATTTCAACAAGTTAGTATCTACCACAGGTATCTAATGATATATATATAATACATATATATATATATATGTATTATATATATATATATCCTATGCATATATATGCATACATCTGAAATTCAGTAGGAAAAAAGTAACAAACTAGCTACTTTATAACAAATACTTATATGCCTACTCAAAACAACAACGATTAAGGTCTTTCTCCAGTTGAACTGCTGACTATATAAGAGCTATTTTCAGCACTTTCTTTGGGGGATTAAAAATGTTTTATTTCCCTCCCGACTAAAAGGAGGAATTACATATGACAAGCAAGTTCTTTAGAAGTAAATATTAATTCCTTAAGAGAACAGCCACAAAATGTATTTTTTACATTTAGTATACATGACTAAAGCAATTGAAGAAAGACTAATTAATTGCTTTACTACACAGGACACCAGCCACTCGATGATCCTCCAGTGCCAACAGAAATTGCACTCCTAGATATGAAAAATATCCACTTGTGTAAACTTGACAAGATGGAATTTTAATGGATGCTCTTTGGCCTGATATATACACAGGTAGTTTGATTTACCTCAGATATAATCACCACAAAGTATAACAATTATGGATATAACATGTCATCTTCTGGGGGTCACTCATGGCCAAATGGAATAGTACACATTAAATGCTTGAGAAATTATAGATGAAAAAAAGTATAGATGAATGAAAGCATGCAAGAATAAATGGACTGAAAGAAGCAGAGTTATTCTTAGTTTGCATTTATTTTTCTTTTTTGAGACTGAGTAAATGTTCCACAGCAAATCAACATGAGAAAAACATGTCATAGAATGAGAAAAGAAAAAAAATACATCTAAAATAATTGATTTTTATCTGAATGAATAAATTTCTAAAGAACATACTAGTTGGGTTAGGGAATCTAAACTAATTGAGATGGAACTCTCCTGCTAAATACAACGTTGAAATTGCTGATAGCTTTCAGTGTCTCAGAGCTTCCAATTACAACAGAATTGAACAAACTAACAAATGATAAACTGTGTACCCTAGTAGAAAAGCTTGGTTAGAGAACTATGATTTAAATTTGTTTGTACTCTCAATTTAGTAAGTTTTTTTTAAATCCCCAAATACTTTAGATTCTAATTGATATGATGATTTGTTCATTGTACAGAATTGAACTGGTATATCATTCAGTACACCTGTGATTAAAAATTCATTTAATTTCTTGCTTATATCTAGTACATCAAGAGTCAAAAGCACAGAACTTTAAAGTATTTTTTGTGTGTCTGAACAATATCCTGGCTTTACATCAAGTGAGGAGAGGGGAAAAAACATTTAGGCTTTTTAAGCTATTTATCCAAATGCTTCCTACTGAAAACAAGAGCAACTCGTAGGACAGAAGGATTTTCTCCAAGTTCTACATCACATATAAAACAAATTCCATTTGTTCCATTCATCCATATCTATAAAGATTTTCAATAATAAACAGACAAATGTATTGTTTTCAAAAAGGACATATGCTTTAAAGTCTGTGAACAGTTTTTTAAGATGTTAATGTCACAAATGAGGAAAACATACAAAACTTTTTATACCACTGAATTATTGTTAATTCAATACTAATTAGGGTAAAAATTGCTTCAGATTCTAAGGCTGAAGTTTCTCAGACAGAGAGGGGCATGGTCTTCTTACGATATACAATACTGATGTGAGAAAACACAGAAGAGTTAATTTTGGCCATGAATATTAGAGGAAATGAAGAAATAAATCAATTTATATTGGGTTGTGAGTGAGACAGTTCCATCTCCTCCACTTTTTTTATTAACAAAATAGAATTTGAAACTACATGCCTATATGTTTTATGGATTTGAGAATCAAAAGATAAATGTAGCTATCATCATATTAGTATTGATTAAAGTGAAGAATTTGAGGATCACTCTTTTCGCATGTCAAAGTTCAGATTATTTAATACAAAATAATATTCTCATGCATTTTAAAAAATATTGTGGGTAAAAATGCACATAAACTTGTTGAAGTAAAATAAGAAATGATAATGTGGAATTATCTGTTATTATATGTGCTCTCATACACTCACACCAAGGAAAAGGAATCTAAACCTACTATTTTTTTCCTTTCATATTTGAGTACCAGTGAATACAGATATATGTTAAAACTAAGGTTAGAAAATGCATGTCTCTTATTAGACTTTGTAAGTACTGATCTTGATCAGTGTATTTAATAGATATTTCAAAGAATTAATTAATTATTCCTTATACCATTTGCTACACATACCTCCAAATAATTCTGCATGTATTCTATTCAAAGTGATTATTACCAATATCTCTGTATGTATACATGGAGCATTAATGTGGACAGTAATCAACTTTGTCAGGTGTCTGAATTTAAGATGACTAAAGTAGTGTCCAATGGGAGAAGGATCTTGAACTTTAGAACTACTAAGTTGGATGTTGTTTTTATCATACTGGAGTGAAATAAAGAATGACTTAGAGGTGTAATGTGATTATTTGTGTAATGTGCCATGGAGAGATATAGTTGTAAAACACTTCCTTTACAAATATGCAGTTATTTTGACTTTTGTTCCTAATCCAGTTATTTCCTTAACAGTGTTGGTGAAACTATAAACTTTTGGAAAATTTAGGAATGTTTTACTATCCTATGGGAAAAGAGATATTTCTCCATTGGAAGTTCATGATCCATTTATTAAAATTTATATATAAATTTTTCTTTGATATATCATATACATCTACTTAATTATATGGATGCTAAATAGCTTCTAACTTTTTTAGAGGTGAATACAATTAGAAAAGCTTTGAAATCAACATTTTATCTATAGCTTAAAATAAATTGGTTCTTGGAATTGATCTCTAAGGAAACACCTTAGCATTTAACATTGTCAGCAGTGTCCAAGGTATTGCATTAATGAAAACTAAGCAATGTCATAGATTAGTTAATGGGATTCTTAGTCACCCTGTTCTGCCTCGTGGATACATGGCTTCATTGTTTGGAATTACAATTAACCATCTCATGTAATTACTCTTTGACACAGAAAATAAACACAATAAAATATAACCTGTGCTATTGTATTTTTCAATGACATTGTTGCACTTGGAATGCATCTCTTTATCATTCATTTTCTGAAAAACATTTCATTTGACACCAAGTCATGAGGTGAAGAAGTAAATGGAAGGCATTTTAGTGTACACTTTAATGTACGTGGAAATAAAGTATACATTTTCCTGAAGTTACCTGTTTTTAGAAATATGACAGTCATTCGGAATACCTTAAGCACAGGACTTTCATCTCATGCTGAAATTTCTTATGCTAGTTATAAACATGGAAGAGAATACATATATATTTATATATTTGTACATTTCAAATACTTTAACAACTGTTAAAATTTTTTCTGTTGCATTCACAGTTAATATTGAACATTAGATCACCCTTGAAAATATATGACCTAGTTTGCACACATAGGACAAATTTCTGCAAATCTGTATATTCATATGTCTTCACTTAATAAATCTTCATGGATTAAACATGTTTATTAGATCTATAAAGCAAGGGTGATGTGTCTTCCTGAGTTCCATGATAAAAATTCTTACATAGTACAATAAAGCATTGATAGAGCTAAAATGTTTAAATCTATTAGTAACAAGGCCTAAAATATTTTTTTATCTTTGAGATCTTTTCAGTGTTCCTATTGGGAAGAAACACTTAAATAACTTAATCACAGTCAAAAGTCTACTGTTCCTGGTATTTACACAGACCACAATTCTGCTCATCTTTCCTAGTGTTGAGATTGTACCCCCAAATAATATTGTCTAAATATATGCTCACTCCAATTTAGAAGATCTAATAGCTGTTAGTACACCCACATAAATTGCATCTATGTGGCTCATACCAGTCTGAGAATGAAAATTAGGCCATTTTACCTACAGTAAAATATTTTTTGTAATCATCCATTTTGTAATCATCCAATTGAAAAATTCAAAATATACTCAAATTATTTCTGACAACCTCCAGAGGATATTTGTCATTGGCTCATAACTCCTCTTAACTACTTTACCATGAAGTAATTTTTTAAATAATATACTTAACCTCTTTTATATGCATCATTTTGATTATATTGCTTAACTAGTACATTAGGCTTATACACCTACACCATCACTGAGTTTCCTTTCAGTTTTCCTTTCAATTGGTAAATAATATGATCTTTCTTATTGAAGTCCTCAATACACTAATACTGAACTATGTTTTCATGAAACTTCTTTATAGAAAAGCCTCTGTAATTTGAGAAAATGTTTTTCTTCCAGTTTGTGTTACTTTCCATTAAACATGTTCTTTTGTTCTACCAGAACAAAATAAAGAAAACAGAATAAAGTTTTCATGAGAAAGATGACAAACATAGTCATATGTATTGAAATCTCAGAATCCTTATATGTTTACAATAAGCATATCAACTTACAAGTAGGAAGATCACAGAAGATTAATTGAACTTTCAGCTTGGATCCTGTTTTCCTGTGTCCACTGTATGTTACAGAAAACAATTGCGTTGCCGACAGACCAAAAAAAAAAAAAAAAAAGAAAAGAAATCACTGTAACATTCACAGATTTTTTAAAAACTTCAACTTCAATCTTTCTAATTATAGTTATAATGCAAAATGAAAAACAAGTACATTGAGTATGAGTAAATTCACCAAGTGAAAATATCAACAGAAATAACCTAAGAACTCATAATATGAATTGACCTAAAGCTAAATGAAACGATGCATTCAGTTGCTTTAGACCCTGCAAAATTTTAAAATAATTTCTCTGCTATATAAGTCATTAAAATGTTACATATATAGAAAAGGTTGCATTTTAATGATGTTCACCTTTTCCAAAAATATCTTTAAAAAACAAAACCAGAAAATTAATTTAATTACACCATCTTTACCCTCCTACAGAGAATCTCAAAATTTAGCAAACATCAGATTGACCCAGGGGTTTTGTTAAACCACGAATTTTTGGATCCATCTTGTGGAATTTCTGATACATAAGAATTGTGGTGAGACATTTAAATTTGCATGGCTAACAAGTTCCTGTACAGTGGTTGCTGGCACTGCCCCGTTACCATGCATTTTCCCACACACTTTAACCTCACAGCAAGCATTCAAAAGACAGTGTTTTCAGTATTATTTTGTGCTGACAAATCTCTTGCACACAAGGTTCACGATTTCCTGGAAATTGCTCAGAAAATATACAACATACTTATGTCCACCACAACTTAGTGAATGCTTCTCCTTAGGTGAAACTCTGTAAAAAGTAATTATTAACTTTGTAGAAAAAATGCTTCAAGAATGAACTTGTCAAAGAAAGCTAAGGACACAGCTGACATATGAAATGATCAATGTTACTAATATCATAAGTAAGCCAGCACATTTTTCTTTCTTTTTTTTATTGTTTCATTATTCATATGTGCATACAAGGCTTGGGTCATTTCTCCCCCCTGCCCCCACCCCCTCCCTTACCACCCACTCCACCCCCTACCTCTCCCCACCCAGCCCCTCAATACCCAGCAGAAACTATTTTGCCCTTATCTGTAATTTTGTTGAAGAGAGTATAAGCAATAATAGGAAGGAACAAGGGTTTTTGCTGGTTGAGATAAGGATAGCTATACAGGGCATTGACTCATTAATTTCCTGTGCGTGTGTGTTACCTTCTAGGTTAATTCTTTTTGATCTAACCTTTTCTCTAGTTCCTGGTCCCCTTTTCCTATTGGCCTCAGTTGCTTTTAAGGTATTTCCTTTAGTTTCTCTGCATTAAGGGCAACAAATGCTAGCTAATTTTTTAGGTGTCTTACCTATCCTCACCCCTCCCTTGTGTGCTTGTGCTTTTATCATGTGCTCAAAGTCCAATCCCCTTGTTGTGTTTGCCCTTGATCTAATGTCCACATATGAAGGAGAACATAGGATTTTTGGTCTTTTGGGCCAGGCTAACCTCACTCAGAATGATGTTCTCCAATTCTATCCATTTACCAGCAAATGATAACATTTCGTTCTTCTTCATGGCTGAATAAAATTCCATTGTGTATAGATACCACATTTTCTTTTTTTTTTTTTACCAGTTTCTATTTTTTTGCTTTTATTATTCATATGTGCATACAAGGCTTAGGTCATTTCTCCCCCCTGCCCTCACCCCCTCCCTTACCACCCACTCCGCCCCCTCTCTCTCCCCCCACCCCCTCAAAACCCAGCAGAAACTATTTTCCCCTTATTTCTAATTTTGTTGTAGAGAGAGTATAAGCTATAATAGGAAGGAACAAGGGTTTTTGCTGGTTGAGATAAGGATAGATTGATTTCCTGTAAGTGTGTGTTACCTTCTAGGTTAATTCTTTTTTTTTTTTAATTTTATTATTCATATGTGCATACAAGGCTTGGGTCATTTCTCCCCCCTGCCCCCACCCCCTCCCTTACCACCCACTCTGCCCCCTCCCTCTCCCCCCCACCCCCTCAATACCCAGCAGAAACTATTTTGCCCTTATCTGTAATTTTGTTGAAGAGAGTATAAGCAATAATAGGAAGGAACAAGGATTTTTGCTGGTTGAGATAAGGATAGTTATACAGGGCATTGACTCACATTGATTTCCTGTGCGTGGGTGTTACCTTCTAGGTTAATTCTTTTTGAACTAACCTTTTCTCTAGGTCCTGGTCCCCTTTTCCTATTGGCCTCAGTTGCTTTTAAGGTATTTCCTTTAGTTTCTCTGCCTTAAGGGCAACAAATGCTAGCTAATTTTTTAGGTGTCTTACCTATCCTCACCCCTCCCTTGTGTGCTCTCGCTTTTATCATGTGCTCAAAGTCCAATCCCATTGTTGTGTTTGCCCTTGATCTAATGTCCACATATGAGGGAGAACATACGATTTTTGGTCTTTTGGGCCAGGCTAACCTCACTCAGAATGGTGTTCTCCAATTCCATCCATTTACCAGCGAATGATAACATTTCGTTCTTCTTCATGGCTGCATAAAATTGCATTGTGTATAGATACCACATTTTCTTAATCCATTCGTCAGTGGTGGGGCATCTTGGCTGTTTCCATAACTAGGCTATTGTGATTAGTGCCGCAATAAACATGGGTGTGCGGGTGCCTCTGGAGTAACCTGTGTCACAGTCCTGTGGGTATATCCCCAAGAGTGGTATTGCTGGATCAAATGGTAGATCAATGTCTAGCTTTTTAAGTAGCCTCCAAATTTTTTTTCAGAGTGGTTGTACTAGTTTACATTCCCACCAACAGTGTAAGAGGGTTCCTTTTCCCCCATATCCTCTCCAACACCTGTTGTTGGTGGTGTTGCTGATGATGGCTATTCTAACAGGGGTGAGGTGGAATCCTAGCATGGTTTTAATTTGCATTTCTTTTAATGCTAGAGATATACCACATTTTCTTAATCCATTCATCAGTGGTGGGGTATCTTGGCTGTTTCCATAACTTGGCTATTGTGAATAGTGTAACAATAAACATGGGTGTGCAGGTTCCTCTGGAGTAACTGGTTAGCAGTCTGCAAAAAGCTGAAACTAGATCCATGTATATCACCCTATACCCATATTAACTCAAAATGGATCAAGGATCTTAATATCAGGCCACAAACTCTAAAGTTGATATATGAAAGAGTAGGAAATACTCTGGAGTTAGTAAGGATAGGTAAGAACTTTCTCAATGAAACCCCAGCAGCACAGCAACTAAGAGATAGCATAGAAAAATGGGACCTCATAAAACTAAAAAGATTCTGTTCATCAAATGAAATGGTCTCTAAACTGAAGAGAACACCCACAGAGTGGAAGAAAATATTTGCCAGCTACACATCAGACAAAGGACTGATAACCAGAATATATAGGGAACTTAAAAAACTAAATTCTCTCAAAACTAATGAATCAATAAAGAAATGGGCAAGTGAACTAAACAGAACTTTCTCAAAAGAAGAAATTCAAATGGCCAAAAAACACATGAAGAAATGCTCACCATCTCTAGCAATAAAGGAAATGCAAATTAACACCACGCTAAGATTCCACCTCACCCCTGTTAGAATAGCCATCATTAGCAACACCACCATCATCAGGTGTTAACGAGGATGCGGGGGAAAAAGGAACCCTCTTACACTGTTGGTGGGAATATAAACTAGTACAACCACTCTGGAAAAAAATTTGGAGGCTACTTAAAAAGCTGGACATCGATCTACCATTTGATCCAGCAATACCACTCTTGGGGATATACCCAAAAGACCTCAGCACATTTTTTTTTGTTGCTCTGGTAAGTAGGAGGTCTCCGAATGATGAAGATTTAAAGTATGTTTTTCACTAACATATAAAGAAAATATATATTAGTAATGAGGTAACCATACTGATAAATTTATGCAAAATAATATTGATTAAACTAATGTAAAAAGATGTGAATGAATTATGACATCTTTTACATTGCTCAGATTAAAGAAAATAACAACACAATTGTCATGAAATACATGATAAATCAAGTGTAGTACATTTACATATACACAGTACTTAAGTTGCATCCTCCTTTATTTCCTGAGGATGTTGTTCTGCAACAGAATACTATACAGTAAAACAAAAACTGTTTTATCATACTTCAGAATGCTATGGGTGTTAGAAAGCAATTTAAAGAATTATAGGACCTGAATTATTATACAAATAGATAACCCTCTATGTGTTTGAACAATATTTTTAAAGACTGAAATTGACTTAAGTGATGCATTGTTCACAATTTCATGACTAGATTTTTCATTTTGCCTATTACCAGATACCCAAAAATTATATTTTGTTACTAAATGAAACAAAATTTCAAATGAAGACCTATCAAAGCTTATCGTCTTCTCATAAGGCATTAATATGATGATGTAAATGATCTTGCATACATACAAAATTTCCTGAGTGCAAGTACTTTACTTTGTACACTTTTATGTTGCATGGTTACTTTTTATATTAGTATTCAGCTATTTTTAAAAATGCAAGAGTTGACCACAAGAAGCTCTTCACTTATCTTTCCATTAGTTTTTCTCTTAATTAGAAAGTTGTGTTAAAGAATAACTCTAATTTTCTTCACCTCCTTGCATTTTTTCATTTGTTCATTCATAATAATCAGGCTTCATCCTCACTTCTCCACTGGAACTGTTATCACCCAGATCATAACATCCCCACTAGGCTAAATTCAATGGTCAGTTCTATGTTCTCAACTTACTGGATTTTCAGTAATATTAGGCATTTCCTATATTTAATTTACTTGGTGTATGTAACCATCTGCATCATAGCACCATCTTCTTTTCTGGCCACTTTA
Organism: Castor canadensis; assembly: GCF_047511655.1. NCBI lineage: Eukaryota > Metazoa > Chordata > Mammalia > Rodentia > Castoridae > Castor > Castor canadensis. Next base: position 25,875,986 of record NC_133395.1, read on the forward strand.
CTTCCTTTGTAATAAATGTAAGCAATCTATAGGTTGACTGTGGTGTTTATTATGCAGACTATATCCCTGAAGTAGAAATTTCTTTATCAAAGTACCTAGTCCTATTAAAGATTTGGTATGTATAAATCTCACAAATGTGTTGTGCCCGAATCAAGACTTTTTTGTTTAAAATTTTCAAGCTGATACATCAAATCTTAAGAAATGCATATTTATGAAGTACCATGTTGTATTTCAATTCATGCATACATTGAGTAATGTTCATATCATGCTATAAAAATTCTCAAAATATTAGGTAAAGAAGGTATATACACTGCAGCAATAGGTAACACAACACTGAATAGAGAAAAGCTGGAAGAATTTTCTCTAAGATCTGGAACAAGTAAAAGATGCTTCCTTCCACCACTTTTATTCAACCTAGTACTGGAAGTGCTACCTGTAAAGATTTGACAAGAAAAAGCAATATAAGGCATACAAACTGGAAAAGAAAAAGTCATATTGTCACTGTTTGCAGATTGCATGATATCATACATGCAAAACCCCACAAACTCCGCCAATAAACCTTTAGAACTGATAAATTAGCAAAGTTACAGGATACAAAAATGAGATTTTTGTTGACTCTTGGTCCCCACAGGTAGAATATGAGTACTTCGATGTACTCATAGTTTAGTTGAATGTGCTATTAGGAGGTGGGGCCTGTTTGGGAGAAGTAGAGACATGTCTTCAAAGGGTATATCTTGTTCCCAGAAACCTGTTTTACTCCCTCTCTCTGCCTCTTTTTAATGTTTTAAAAAGTACTAATTCATCTCTTTATTGTGGTGAAATATATTGAGACTTAACAAAAGATACTTTTTGTTTTTTTGTAGTTCTGGGATGGAATGGAGGGCCTTGTTTATCCTAGGCATTGGCTCTATCGTTGACTGTACCTATAAGTCAAAAGATACAATTTATATTGTTTTAAGTGCACATCTCAGTAGCATTGAATACTTTGATATTGTTATGAAACCATGACCATCTATCTCCAGAACTTGTCTACCTTCCCAGACTGAAACTCTGCACCCATTAAATATCTTTCTGCTTTTCAGCTTCTGACACTCACCATTCCAATTTCTGTTTCTGTGAATTTGACAACTCTGGTAACCTCATATAAGTAGACTCTTACAGTATCAGTTCTTTTGTGTCAGGCTTATTCCATTTAGCATAATATCTTCCAAGTTCATTCATGTCATATATTTTCCTTCTGCTTTAAGGCTTAATTGCCATTTGTATATCTACCACCACATTTTGTTTATGATTCATCTGTAGATGGACCCTTGAGTTGCTCCTACTCTTGGCTATTGTGAAAATATATCTGTAAGTATGAGTCCAAAAATATCACTTTACAAACCCTGTTTTCAATTCTTTTGAATTATATCCAGAGAAATGAAATATATGTTGATTTAATTTTTATTTGTTTTTTGTTTATTTCTTATTTTCTTGACACAGGTCTTGATCCCCTCAAACTTAGTATTGTCCTGTGCTAAGTATTCCCCAAGTGCTATGATTACAGGTGTTTGCTACCACACCCAGTTTACTTTTGAGGAATATCCCTTACTTCCTACTTGCAGTGCCATTTATAAATTAGTTGGGTAGCCAGGCACATGTGGAGAGAGCCTATGATTTCCTCTTGGACACAATGGCAGAATGGTATGTGGAATGGAGAAGTGCGAGAGGCCATTAGCTTTCTCTCCTTTGATAGGACTTGCTGACAAAACTCAACACTTTCATCTCATCAAATTTTCAAAGGCAAGAGAAAAAGGGGGCATTATAGATAGGCAAAATGACACATAGGTGACTTTGTAGGAATTTCATGATCTGGGTTGGCAGACGTTGCCTTATTTTGGTCCTGAAACTTCACACCCAAGGCTGGTAATTGCAGTTACTTGAGACAGCATGATACACAACTAGTGTGTGATTTCTCTCTTGGGCTCAGCTGCTGGTTGAGGAAGTCAGAGATTGATGTGTTTTTCCAATTTCAGAGAATGAGAGTCCAAAGTCAAGGCACAAAAAAATTCCATGTCTGACCAGGTCCACTTTCTCATAAATGGTACCTTCTTGCTTCTTGTCCATCAGGGGATGAGCAACCTTTCTCCTCCACATGCTCCCTGCCACGATGTTGTGTTTTAACTCAAGCCCACAGCAATGGAAATGAGCATCTAAAAGCAGAAACAGTTGGAATTTGAAGTAGCATAAGACTACATGGGTAAATTTGTATGATGTAGAGTCAGGATTCAAAAGAGTAACATGTTTTTAGACAGTGTCAGCAACTTATCCCAAAGGTAATAAGATGTATTTTACTAAGACTTTGAATAATTCCATAAATGGAAATGCATAGAATATTTGGAAACAAACAAAAAAAAAACTACCTGAATAATTTCTAATTTGCATGTATAGTATTTATGTACATATTAATTCCTCTAGTAGGTTTTATCCATTCTTTAATTTTCATGATCATTTTAACTTCGTTATTATTAAAAATAACTATGGACATTATGATGTCAACTATCAGTTCAATTATGCTTGCCTCTTCAGGCACACCAGAAAAGCAGCATCTTTTTCACAAAGCAGGCTTTGAAAATACTGACTGCTTCCAAAGTGTTTCTTTTTTTTCTTACAGATCTGATACAACAAGGAGCTGGTTTAAAGTGCAACAATAAATCCTTACACGATATGTATCCAGGTATGCTGTTTTAAACTAATATGACAGCAATTTGCATTTAAGGGTTTACCACTGAGTTGGGGCTGTAACTCAGTTGTGGAGAGCTTTCTGCCTAGCTCATATGAGACTCTGTGTTCCATCCCAGCACCAAACATTGGTGGAGAAAATTCACCACTAATATAACTTCTTCTTTCATCTTTTAGACAAAATCTTAGTAGAAAAAAATTGGAAGCACACAACATGCATACCTATAAACACACAGTATGATAAAGCCGTATCTAAAAAATAAGATGCAATTTCTTCTATACTTGATACTGGGTCTCTTCCAATTGCAGTTCATCAGAGATTTAATCAGACTTGGTTGTTTCACTGTGAATATTCAGAAGTGTCTTAATTTTCTGAGCTATTAAATGAGTGAATGGAGAAGAAAAAATGAAAGGTTAAAGAATCTTCTTCTATCTTTATTGACTTCTATTATACATAGGAAATAATCACTCAACTTGAAACATATTGCTCCTTAATGGCGTTTTACGTTGTTTCCCTTGTTAAGTTAATGTGAAAACTGTTATCAAGTCCCATGCTTGAGGATAAGAACCAACAGCCATTCTTTACTTGAATTCGGGAAGAAGCAGGTGCATTCATATCTTTAGGGCATACGTAGCACCCTGGAATCCCGGGTGTAGCTCTATACTGTGTTCTTCTGGCTCCTGTCTTTCTATATTATTCCATGAAGCTTAGGCTACTAATTTTAGGATAGAGAAACTTTAGCCCTTGTAGATTTGAGAATATTAGCATTTGAGCTGATAAAAATATGTTCTCTGATGTAAATACATCTTTATGCATCAGCCTCTCTGGAAATATTTCCTTAGCAGTTATTTTTCAGCCCCTGTGTGCATTTGATAGAATAAATGAGGCCATGAGATCATTGCAATGACACATTCCATATCCTTGTCATTTTCCTGGCAGTTTTCTATTCTAAAATATCAAGCACATTTTGGGTTTATTCTCCGAGACTATGTCAGTTTTGTAATTTTTTGTTATCCTGAGCAAATTAATCCCACACATGCATTTGTCTGTCATATAAACCATGCAGAAATTTTGAATTATGTCACCTCTATAAATGCAACTCTTGGAAGAAGGATTAAGCACTAAGGGTGATCAGTCAGAGAAAATGGTAACTCGTCTCATTCAATGATTAAAGTCTGCACCTGAAAATAAGAATTACTAGGTTCTATTTGTGGCTTTGTTATCAATTTGCTGTATGACTTTTAGTAAGACTTTTCACCAGGAATTAGTTTTCAGATATGGGCGAAAGCAATGTGTGTGTGTGTGTGTGTGTGTGTGTGTGTGTGTGTGTGTGTGTGTGTAATCTTCAAAACCTAAGGGAAGAAATAATTTTATTTTAAAAAAATTACACAGTTTATTAGAGGAACATTTTATGGAGTTTGTGTAGAGTTTTTATAGAGTTTGTAACATAATACAAAGTAAATGCATTTTGAAAATTCAACCAATAATCAAAACATTAGCTGAAGAACTTTTTAGTACCATAAAATCTCTTATAAGGCTGTTCAAAAATCATTTTAGCTGTAAGTTTTACTATGGATACAGTTGTATACAGCAGGAACTTCTAATGTGCTCATGAAATTTGGATAGTTTTAAGAAAACACCCAGAAACAAATAAACCAAAGCAAAAGAATTAAAACTTGCTAAAATCAGTATTAGATAGTTTGGTTCAACTAATTCTTTTTCTTCTTATATTTATTAAGAGCACAACAGCTTATTTCCTTCCTATTTCTAGTATTTCACTGTCAACTTTGTCCAGTTGCAAGTAACTGTGTCTCCAAACTCACATAACATAGATTCTTCCTGAAGCTTTGTTGTTCTTGCTTGCTTTATTGATCTTTAAATCTTTATTTAAAAAGCAGTTTAACATTTTATCCACTTTTCATTCAAACTGCAAAATCCACGTAGGCCTCTAATGTTTAATTAAGCCACAAAAATGTCTACAAAGTCTGGATCTATTGCTGCATTATTTAATTCATGAAAATATTTCTATATATTTATTTATGGGTAAGGAACAGATATATGTATAAATACCAGCTTTTCAATCATACAATTGTTATTATAAAATATATTTCAAACAGTTTTTTAATAATGAGAGAAAAAATTAATTAGAATATATTAATCAAAGTTCTTCAGAGAAACAGCACAAATAGAATATTCATGTTTGTGTATTTATCTATTTGCCCTACATACGAGTACATGTACATATGTAAATACATATATGAATATTTAATGGTACATATAGTGTGCATTATTTATAATACATGTAATATATTATTATATATTACATATAATGTATATGTATAGTAGGAAAAGGAAAGAGAGAAAGACTGATTTTGAGAAATGGGTTGCAGGACTATGTGAGGCTGGCAGGTCCATAACCTGTATGGTAGGCTGGCAGGCTAGAGACCCAGGAAGACTGGTGGTCTGACTCCACTGGCTGAATTTCCTTTATTTGGTGGGAAGTTGATCCTTTTTTTCTACTTAGTCCTTCATCTAATGAATGAAACCTACCAATGTCACGGAGGGCAATATTTACTTGAACTCTACTGATTTAAATGTTAAAAATTACCTTGACTTACAAAGCCAGAAACAAACTGTGGGTGTTGTGGCCCAGCCAATGTGATAGATAAAATGAATCATCACAGAAGTTCTACTATAGCAACTTTGTGATTATTTTATATGATAATTCAAACATTTCTTATTGTTAATCATTAACGTTATTATGTACTGCTTGCCATGCCAAATATTCTGAAATCTGAAATAAGCATTATTATATATTTGTTAATAGTCTTATTTCTTTATGATAGAGTAAATGAAGAGAGTTACTCACTCTTTTAAAGTGTTTAAAAAATTATTTTTAGAATACTCACAAAATTATATGACCATCACTATCTAGTTCCAGAATAGTGTATCATCCCCAAAGAAACTCTATTACCTATTAACAATCATTACTCCCTTAGCCCTGGTAACTACAAATCTACATTTTTATCTCTCCAGATGTAAATTTACCTCTGCTGGACATTTCATAAAAAAAATCATGTAATAATGAATAGACATATGATTCTGGTTCCTTTCAAATGACATAATGTTTTCATTATTGTGAGACTAAATTAGCATTTATACCAGTGAACTTTGAGTTGTTTCAGATTTAGTCAGAATGTATACTGCTGCTATGAACTTACATCTATAGGTTTTTTGTAAGCAAGCTTTTGATCACTATGAATATGTGCTGTTTTTCTAATTGTAAAAATTCATATTATTCACATCACCAATATGTGAGTATACTTGTTTTTTGTTTTTCTTTATGATATCTTCACAGAAGAGCAATTTAGCATTCCCCCAATTTTTGTCTTGAAGAATATAATTAAAGAGAATTAAGGGGGACAGAGAACAAATAATATTTGTTAAAGCAGATGATAACATGAGTCCTTTACATATGTTATCACATTTTATATGCATGGCATTCCTGGGAGATTTTATCTGAGATGGTGAATAGTCATTATATCAATTTTAATATGAGAAGATTAACACGTGGGAATAACTTGTCCAATATTATTCATATCAAATGAGATCATCATTTCAGAATAGGTATAATAGCTAACCCCTATGTTCTATGTTGACTTATTAATTTTAAAAGCAGTTTGGTAATTTGCAAAGTGGAAGGGATGGGATTGTCTTCTAATGCCAAAATTGCATTTGTTGAAAACTGTATGAATTTCCACGCAAAGTAATTTCTCTCTTTATGCGCAGAAAAGAGGATGTTATATCCTATATTTTTTGTTAAAGGACTGTCAAATAAATTAGGTTAATTCTCTCACTCTTTATGAAGAACAACACTGTTTTACCTTCTGCTGAGCTGCTCCATCACGATATTCAGGCATCAGCATGTTCTATTTTGCTGCTCTTGTTTATCAGGTCTTGTTTGCCATGCTTCCTCTGTCTGATACTGTTGAAAAATCCATGTGAAGCACTTTAATGAACACACTTGCAGTTATCTGTCATTAGTTTTCAATCAGTTAATCTTTACCATGCTTACGTGAATTGACATGTTGTGTTCTTAGATAATAATTGTACATGCAAAGTTGTAAAATAATACTGTTTGGTAATTTAAAATTGACATACATTAAACTCTACATAAAATATAAAGATCTATGCTGTCATTTACTCTTTTAAGGTGGAATATGGTATTTTCTTATTGATTAAAGTGTCATTGATATATGGATTTTTTTCAATTATAAAAATTCCTCAGAAACTTGACTTTTAATTTTTTTTATTGTTGTTCTGGGTAGGGGCACATTTTGGCATTTACAAAACTTCTTACAATGTATCAAACATATCATATCTGAATTCACCCCCTTCATCCCCCTTCTCGCCATTTCTGGAATAATTTCAACAGGTATAATATTTTTATTTACATACATGTGTATACAATATTTGCACCATATTCACCATCCTTCAGCATTTCCTCACCTCCTCTCCTCTTCCACTGCTATCAACCCCCTGGGCAGAACCTTTTCTGCCCTCCAGTTCTCTGATTTTGTATAAGAAAAAAGAAGAAAAATATGACATTTTTGCTTTTTTTGAGATTTCTTTTGACATTTCCATGTATATATGTGTTATAACCAGACTTGTTTCATCTCCTGTATTTTTCTTCTTTTTACCTTAGTCCCCTTCTTATGGTGGTTTCAAATGATTTAAAAATTCTATATTCATTCTTTTATTGAGTATGTATCAACCATACTCACCTTCTTAACTTCCTACTTTTACCCATTCCCTCTCACATGTTACATCTACTTAGCATTACCCCAATTTAGTAATACTATTTTTCACTATGAAATACAGTAATACTATTTAGTAATACTATTTTTCATAGTATTACTGTATTGATGTGTACTGTTTTTACATTTCGTTTGGGTGGCAACTTTTAATTTAAAAAAAATATATATATAAAGGAAAATAATGTAGTTTTAGGAAAATTACATTGTAATTATTAGTTTGAAACCAGGTGTGCCTTTATCCTGTGGGAGGAGTAATAATGGGTGAACCCTCTTGCACCTAATATCTATTGGGCATCACTCATGACATTTGTGGGGAAAAACACCAATGGCAGGAAGCAGACATTGTTCTGGGGCTCTGGCTGTACTGGCTTACACAGGAGTGAGGAATGTACCTTGCAATTCTGCTCTCCTAAGTGAGAAGGTTAGGCAGGACTGGCCTCTTGGGGGCCTATAAACTACTCTTATTGTCCATTTGCAGTTGGGACTGATGGAAAGCCCTTGTTTGTCTCCAATTCAAAGAAGACCGATATGAACATCTTACCTTGGACTTAAGTCCTGTATCACTCTCAAGTTCTTTTCTTCCAGGGACCCTAACTTGGGGTAATAAATCAAACATGTCTTTATTTTTATCATCACTGTCAAGGACAAGTTTGCATAAAATCTTTGATTCCTTGATTAATTCATTTCATTCACTAATTCAGGAAAATTTAGGAGATCAACCTATCAAACCAGAAAATGAGAATTTTTAATTATCTCTATTATTGTTTCTTTTACTGTGCTGAAAATTACTTTATGTTTTAAGCCATGTATGTTGCAATGTAGGTTTTTGTTCATCTTTATTTGTACACTGACAATGCAATGCTTGACAATAAAAAGTCCATTCTAAAAACAAACTGCTATTATTATATCTAAGGAAACTAAGGATTTGAGCAAAATTTAATAAAAATCTGTGGAAAACGTTTATTGATATTTTGGGTGTAGTTATTTCAGGAATGAAGGGTGAAGTAACTTTTCTCAGAAATGAATTTATTAATGACAAGTATGAACTTCACATTTTATTAATGACATTTATGAATTATATATCCCTAGGTATGTTCAAGGAGGCATGTTTGTTAGTTTTCCTATTTTTTTACACTGAGGAATTGATGCAATAGTGAATGTTGGAGAAAAGTTTTTGATACTTTATTTGCCTGTCTGTCTTCCTCACAGACTTGATGTGCAATCAACAATTAGGTAAATTTCTTATGAGATTACGAGGAATCTGGAAAAAATTGAAATAGAGAAAGGTTTTACTCTTCTGAAGGCTTTCATTTCCTAGAGGATATGGAGAAAAGAAAATACTTGGGCAGGAAGGTGACCCATAACTGTAATCCCAGTTACTCCAGAGCATAAATCTAGTAGAGCATGGTTTCAGGTCAACCAAGCTATAAAAAAAAAAAAAAATTTAGCGAGATCCCATCTCAGTCAATAACCCTGGGCATGGTGTATGCTGGCATATATCTGTTATCCCAGCTACTTTGCAGAAGATAGAGTTCTAAGGCTGGCCCTGGAAAGACAAAAGACCCATTGAAAAATTACTAAGGCATAAAGGACTGGCTCATGGTTCAAGTTGTAGACTATCTAGCAAGCATGAGGCCCTGGTTTCAAACTCCAGAACCACAAATAAAAAAAAGAAAAGAAGAAGAAAGAAAGAAAGAAATGAAAAGAAAAAGAAAAGAAAGAAAATACCTAAAAGCAGATTACTAAAAACATAGCCAAATATCTATCAAACAATAAAAAAAGATATCAAGTGCTCCATTAAATATCACCTAATTTAAAAGTTCCTGATAATTTACAACTTGAGTTTTATTAAATAAAGATGATAGTTTTAGCTTTACTTCATGTTGAAATGTAATTTTATACCATTTCAAGTCACTTACTTTTGATATAAGTATATGAAGAGTTTGATCTTTCTCCCACTAAAAATAATCTTCTTTTATAAGATCACAAGGCTAATTTTATTTGTTCATGCTTTGTATCCTAGTAAGGTGACAACAAATGTTGTTGATGCTATAATTTTCTCTTTGTTCTAAATTTTTAATATACTACATTTACCAACTTAGAAATGAGTTTAGCAGAACCTGAGAATTATACATCCTGATATAAAATGATTATACGTTTTAAAGTTTTATAAATAAAGTGTTAGTATTGTATGTCTAATAATAAAGTGTACAGGTAAAATTGCAGAACACTCTGCTTTTGTTTAAGTAAGCTTCATTTGTGTTTAAGTATTACCACTTTAAAGATTCTTTGTGTATTCGAGAGCATATTCACTTAATAAAAGTTATTTGAAAAACAAAAAGCAAACATTTCTCATCATAAATTTCACTGCATTTTTCCTCTGTTGGTGTAAGGACTCATAATTAAAAGGACAATGTACAAAGAAAAACAAAAACCCATTTGATCTTCATCATTGCTAATCCTATCTACAATTATATTGCATGGATCCTAGAATAACCTCTTACCTTTTCTTTTTAGAAAATATGAAATATTTTGTTTATCTTGTTTAGTAATTTCTGCTCTTTTATAGTGCCCTGTTACTAACCCAGTGACAATATTTTGCCAATATTTTCCAAATTACTAAACTGTTGTATGCACTGCTTCAGTTCATTAGTGTTTCAAACTTTTAAATTGCAAAAAAAACAAAATGCTGTAAATTACATACAATTGAAAATGGTAAGTTAACTTTTCACACCAACATTACACTGAGTAAGTGGATAACTTGTAAACCCAAATAGATATTTTTAATGCTAAAAAGGGTGATTTATCACAAAAAAAATCAGCAAACAACTTGATATTTCCTACATATACACAAGATTTGTGGTAAGGAAAACTGTTCTAGCAAAACGTCCCATTAAGTACTAGAAACAACTTTGTAAAAGTAGACATGAAATAATCCTTTTTCTTTAGAAGCATTTATAGAAAACATTTCAATTAATATTTACAACAATCCAATGAAATTTGTTTTACCATTAGTTTTGATTTACTGATGAGAAAGTGAGAGAATAGACAGTTGTTTGTGGCAAGTCATATATACAGTATAATGCCTGAGACTGTTTAGATCCAGTAGCTCTTCCTTCTTTCTTGTCCATTGTTCTTCACCATACTGTTATGTAAGATCTTCTATTCCCTTCATTTTCTTATCTGGCTAAAACGTTTTCATTTTTAAAAATGTGAAATAGGTCCAGATGGTATTTCTGCCAGGATTAGTTTAGACTCTTTACATTCTTGGTCCTTATCAATGACTTCGAGGTTTGTTAATGCCTCTCATAGTGTTGAATGTCTAGACAACAAAGCAAACTAGTAAAACAGCAGACATTACAGTTAAGTGGTTTTCTTAAAATTTTAGCCTTTTATATCCTCTGTACTTCCCCAAATGAGATAACACAAAATTAGAAGTTACTTCATGCACTTGAATACCTCAGAATTTCTATAATCTGGCTTTGCTATGAAAGTAGCAATACAATTAATCTGTTGCCATGATCCCCATCATCTTGATCACATTACCTAATATTGCTTCTCAAGGCACCTCAAACCACTATTAAATTTAAATATTTAACCAACTTAACTTCCATAAACTGTTCTTAAGAGACAAAGATAATACAATGAATCTTCATGAAATAATGGTAATTTTTTGTTGTTGTTATAACATCCAGGCAAGAAAAACCTATATTTTTCTGAAAGTTTTTGGTAATATAGATAATTTATCCATCATGAACTTAATTTTTTTTAAGTTATTTGAAAATAGAGGTAAAAACTTAAGGATTTTTATTATTGATAAATATAAATACATAGATAAACAATCACCACAAAATAAATACTGCCCAAGACTACACTTAGTGTTGACTTTAATAAAAATTAGTAGGATAGATAAAACATGATGTGAAAAGGGAAAAAAGAACTATATCTGACAGAAAATAATATTAGTCTCTATCAGGAACAATTCCTACATTAAGACTTATATACCTTTTCCATCTTTACTATCTTTTTGTTAAATACTTAAAAATAACCTATTGTGTTTTCATGCAGTGAATCAAAAACTAGATCAACATGGAAAAAATGGTAATATGGATACTGCTAAAATTTGTTGAATGGAAAACAACTTTGAAATATTTTTTGTGCTAAGCATTTTGTTTTGCATCTTGCAATGTGTAAAGATAAATTGACTAAATTCACTAGCCTAGAGAAGTTACAAATTACAATATTTATTAGCTTAGGAGAAACACTTTTAACAGAATTCCTTATTTTGCAGTCATTTTTCTCATGGAGGCACTTGCTTTTATACAACTTTGAGTATTGCTCTAATGACAAGGACAGTTCTAACTAAGCAGCATGAATTTAGAATTTAGTGAATAAATAAAGTGTGGCATGAAACTATAAAAACTGCCACTACATTATGGGACAGGAGACTCATATGCACAGACACATAGAGGCTCAAGATATGTTAATGATTATAATAATTGTCAAAATATAATCAAGTGTAAGAATGTATTAGAACTTGAGATTGTGCTCAAGAATATTAAATTTCTGTCATGTTTGAGAAAATTCCTCACAAAGTAGAAACATACCATCAAAAATGCAAAATATGTTTCTTTTTTTTTTTAGAAATGTTGGTATCTGAGGGTTTAGTGCCCAATGGCAAGTCTTTCCTTATATACCAGTAGGAGCACAAAATGAATTCTTCATAACAGTTTGTTCATATTTAGTTTGAAAGTATATTCAGAGCCATTGGAAGAAAGAGCATCTAAGGCTTTTAAATAAAGACTATCGTGAGACCAAATCTATTTCTTTGAATGTTTTGTAAGATAAGCTCTTTCATTTCCACAAGTCCTTTAAACCAATACATGTATGTAAATGCAAAAATGATACTTGTTGAATCTTTACTATGAATTAGAGGAGGGGGGAGGGGATGAACTCAAATGTGATATATTTGATACATTGTAAGAACCGTTGTCAATGCCACAATGTATCCCCATGCACACAATAAAGAAAAAAATAAAATAACAAAATAAACAAGACTCATTCCAAGGCATGCATTTGGGGTCTTCCAAAAAGTGATTCAATGGCAGAATGAGTTTATGATGTCCTCTTTTCAAAAAGTAAGTCTTTTCTATATATATCTCAATAATTTTAATATACTAACACACTTTATAATTCTGAAAAATAAAAAATAATAACATAACATTCCTCAGTAGTGTGGCAATACATTTTCAAAAGCAGGGCTATAGAGGATGCTTCTATGTCAGTGTAAAAAGACTACATTCTTAACACATTTGTTAAGGAATTGGGATTGATATGATTTCTCATTTTAATTTTTGCTATATAAGCATTGCTGACAAAAACAGTGTTTAATTATCCATATGCAATTAAACACTTACAGGATTAATTAATTGGTTGGCATTTGTAATACTCTTAAAGATGAAAATCACCATTTAAGAATTATCATTATTAATATGATCAGATGCAAAGGATGAAGGTATCATTTATGCATGCATATAGCTCACCCATCAACTCTTAGCTTACTCTCTTGATTATGAAGATGGATAAATATCCTCCTGGCTTTACCATGGATATAAAATCTGTTAGGGACGTATTCAGAAACATAATTGAGCCTACATGAGCACTAATTTTCAAATGTTAACTTGATAGATCTTTAGAAAAATCTTGCCAAAAAGTTATTTTCAGCTATGTCTATTTCCATATATAGTAAAAAGCTGGTGTTTTATAAAAGCACATTTAAACTACTTAAGCAAGTTATGCCACAATTTTCAAAAGATATTTATATTTATTTGTCTTTACATGTTAACAGAAATTAAATAACAAAATTAACTATTGGGAAAATGTATTACTTAAGAGAAACAATAACAGGACATGAGTCATTCTTCACTATAACATCAAATAATATAATCATATTACTCACTTATCTCAAACTTAAACCTTGTGAAGTTTAACTTGGGTATTTATTATTATTACTAGTAGTAGTAGTATACCACAGACCTTTATTATTTCTGGTAAAAAGATGTTCATAGAATGGAAGGAAAAGTTACGTGAACATTCATTTGCTTTCCTTTGTTTAAGGTGCTGATTTAGTAAAATAAATCTATTTTTGTACTCCATTGATGTAATACCAAAAGTCTTTCATGGCATTAACATTCTACATTGGCTTCTGACTAATGCTTTCCTTTTAACTGAGAAAACATTCTAACTTAACTTGACAATTGAGATCTGCTGTATATTACAGCAAGTTATAAATGCAAGAAACAACATGGAGTTTGCAGAACCTTTCATATCAAATTCTCTTTCTTAATTCATTTATTCACATGTGCATACATTGTTTGGGTCATTTCTCCCCCTTATCCCAGCCCCCTCACTCTCCCCCACAACTTCCCTCACTTCCAGGCAGAACCTGTTCTGCCCTAATCTCTAATTTTGTTGAAGAGAAGACATAAGCATAATAAGAAAGACAAAATGTTTTTGCTAGTTGAGTTGAGTTGAGAGATTCCTAGCGTTGCATCAATATACATATGTGTTACAACCCAAATTGATTCATCTCTAACTGATGTTTATACTGGTTCCAGATCCCCTTCATCCATTGACCTCTTTCACTTTAAGGTTTCTCTATTAGTTCTTCTGCATTGGGGACATAAAATGCTTTCATCTTTTGGGTTTTCTACCTATCCCTATACCTCCCATATGTGTTCTCCTTTTGTCATGTTACTCAAGTCCAGCTACACTGTTGTATTTGCCCTAAACCTAAAGTCTGCATATGAGGGAGAACATACAATTTTTTCACCTTCTGAGTCTGGCTAACCTCCCTCAGAATGATGTTCTCCAGTTCCAACCACTTAATTGCTAATGATAAGATTTCATTCTTCTTCATGGCTGAGTAAAATTCCATTGTGTATAAATGCCACATTTTCTTGATCCATTCGTCAGTAATGGGACTTCTTGGTTGTTTCCATAACTTGGCTATTGTGAGTAGAACTGCAACAAACATGGGTGTGAAGGTGCCTCTGGAGTAACCTGTGTCTCATCACTTCGGATATATCCCAGGAGTGGGATTGCTGGATCATATGGCAGGTCTATGTTTAGATTTTTAAGAATCCTCCAATTTTTTTTTTCAGATTGGTTGCACCAGCTTGCATTACCACCAGCAGTGTATGAGGGTTCCTTTTTCCCCACATCCTTGCCAGTACATTTTGTTGGTGGTGTTTTTGAAGATGGCTAGTCTAACAAGGGTGAGGTAGAATCTTTGTGTGGTTTTCATTTTCATTTCCTCTATGGATAGAGATGGTGAACACTTTTTCATGTGTTTTTTGGCCATTTGAATTTCTTCTTTTGAGAATGTTCTATTTAGTTCAGTTGCCCATTTCTTTACTGGTTCATTGATTTTGGGAGAGTTTAGTTTCCTAAGTTCCCTGTGTATTCTGGTTATCATCCTTTGTCTTATGTATAGCTAGGAAATGTTTTCTCCCACTCTGTGGATACTCTCTTCAGTTTAGAGACCATTTCTTTTGTTGTGCACAAGCTTTTTAATTTTATGAAGTCCCATTTATCCATTCTTTCTCTTAGTTTCTGGGCTGCTGTGGTTCTGTTGAGGAAGTCCTTGGCTATTCCTATTACTTCCAGAATGTTTCCTGCTACTTCCTGAACTAACTTCAGAGTTTTGGGTTTGATATTAAGGTCCTTGATCCATTTGGAGTTGATACTACTACTAGTGATAAACATGGATCTAGTTTCAGTTTTTCCCAGACAGATAACCATTTCCCCCCACAAGATCTGTTGAAGAGGCTGTGTTTTCTCTATGATATATTTTTGTCCTCTTTGTCAAAAATAAGGTGTGTATAGTTGTGTGGATTCATATTTTGGTCCTCTATTCTGTTCTACTGGTTTTCATGTCTGTTTTTGTGCCAATACCATGCTGTTTTTATTGCTATTGCTTTGTAATATACTTTGAAGTCAGGAATTGTGATACCTCTAGCATTGCTTTTTTGCTGAGTATTGCCTTGGCTATTTGTGGTCTCTTGTGTTTCCAAATAAACTTTAGGGTAGATTTTTCAATCTCTGTGATGAAAGTCATTGGGATTTTCATGGGAATTGCATTAAACATGTATATTGCTTTTGGTAGTACAGCCATCTTTACAATGTTGATTCTAGCAGTCCATGAGCGCAGGAAATCTTTCCACCTTCTGTAAACTTCCTCAATCTCTTTCTTCAGGGGTTTATATTTCTCCTTGTAGAGGTCATTTACATCCTTTATTAAGTTCACTCATAGGTATTTGATTTTTTTGAGGCTATTGTACATGGAATTGTTTCCATATATTCTTTCTCAGTTTGTTTGTTGTTTGTGTATAGAAAAGCAAATGGTTTTAGAATGTTGATTTTTTTATCCTACCACCTTGCTGTAGGTGTTTATGGTATCTAGGAGTTTTTTGGTACAGTTTTTTGTGTCTTTAAGGTATAGGAGCACATCGTCTGCAAGCAGAGATATTTTGACAGTTTCTTTAACTATTTGTATCCCTTTTATTTATTTTTCTTTCCTAATTTCTCTGGCTAGGCATTCCAGTACTATGTTGAATAGGAGTGGGGATAGTGGGCACCCTTGTCTCATTCCTGATTTTAGGTGAAATGGTTTCAGCTTTTCACCATTATGTATAATGTTGGCTGTAGGTTTGTCATGTATAGCTTTTATAATGTTGAGGTACATTCTTTCTGTTCCTAGTTTTCTTAGAGCTTTTATCATGAAATGGTGTTGGATCTTTCAAAGGCTTTTTCTACATCTATTGAGATGATCAAGTGGTTTTTGTCTTTGCTTCTATTAATGTGCTGTATTTTATTTATAGATTTGCATATGATGAACCACACTTGCATCCCTGGGATGAAGCCAACTTGGTTGTGTTAAATTATTTTTCTGATGTGTTGTTGGATTCCATTTGCCATTATTTTATTGAGGATTTTTGAATCGATGTTTATTAAGGAGATTGGCCTATAGTTCTCATTTTGGAAGTATCTTTGTCTGGTCTTGGGATGAGTGTACTACTGGCATCATAAAATGAGTTAGGCAGTGTTCCTTCTCTTTCTAATTCGTGGAACAGTTTAAGAAGGGTTGGTATTAGTTCTTCTTTAAAGTTCTGATAGAATTCAGCAGAGAATCCATCAGGTCCTGGACATCTCTTTTTTGGGAGACTCTTTATTGATGCTTCAATTTCATTTTGTGTTATTGATCCATTCAAGTGATTAATACCCTCTTTGTTCAGTTTTGGACGGTCCTTAATATTTAGAAATATGTCCCTTTCTTCAATATTTTCAAATTTATTAGAATATAGGTTCTAAAAGTAGTCTCTGATGATTTCTTATATTTCTGTGCTGTTTGTTTTTATTTGCTATTTTTCATTTCTGATTTTACTGATTTGCGTTTTTTTCTCTTCTCATTTTAGTCAGGTTTGCCAGGGGTCTGTGAATCTTATTTAGTTTTTCAAAGAACCAGCTTTTTGTTTTATTGATTCTTTATATTTTTTATTGTTGTTGTTGGTTCTGTTTCATTGATTTCAGCCCAATTTTTATTATTTCTTTCCTTCTGCTTGTTTTGGGATTTGCTTTTTTTTTTTTCTAGGAGTTTGCGATATAGCATTAGATCATTGATTTGAGATTTTTCTGACCTTTTTGTATATGCACTCATGGTTATAAACTTTCCTCTTAAGACTGCCTTTGCTGTGTCCCAGGTTCTGGTAGATCGTGTTTTCATTTTCATTAACTTCCAGTAACCTTTTAATTTCCTCTTTTATTTCATCAATGACCCATTGATCATTGAGCTGTGTGTTGTTCAGCTTCCAATTGTTTGCAAGTTGTTTACTGTTGTTTTTGTTGTTGATTTCTAGTTTTAATGCATTTAAGCAAGAAGAGAATGGAGTGAGGTCTTCTGGGCATGGAATGAAAAGAACTTCCACCCTAAGATACTCTACCCAGGAAAATTATCACTCAAAATAAATGGAGCAATAGAAGTCTTCTATGATATGCAGAAACTAAAACAATATATGACTACCAAGCCACCACTACAAAAGATTCTCCAAGAAATTCTGCACAAAGAAAGTGAAAACAAACAAAACCATGAAAGGGCAGGCAGTACAAAGCCATAGAGAAGAAAAAGTAGAGAGTAACATTAATTTAGACATGTAGAATAAATCCCTCAAAAAACAAAGACAACTAAATGACAGGAATCAACATATACCTATCAACACTAACACTCAATGTTAATGGACTTAATTCCCCCATCAAAAGACACCATTTGGCAAACTGGATTAAAAAGGAAGATCCAACAATCTGCTGCCTATAGGAGACCCATCTCATTGACAGAAACAAGCACTGGCTGAGGGTGAAAGGCTAGAAGAAGATTTAATAAGCCGATGGCCCCCGAAAACAGGCATAGGTAGCAATTCTTATCTCAGCCAAAATAAACTTCAAACTTAGTTTGATCAAATGATATAAATAAGGACACTCCATACTAATAAAAGGGGAAATACACCAAAAGGAAATAACAATTATAAACCTATATGCATCCAATGTCAGTGCATGCAATTTCATCAAACATACTCTGAAGGACCTAAAAGTATACAGAGACCCCAACACAGTGGTAGTATGACACTTTAATACCCCCCTGTCACCAATAGATAGATCAACCAAACAAAATATCAATAAAGAAATTCTAAAACTAAATCACACCATTGATCAAATAGACCTAGCTGTGTCTACAGAATATTTCATCCAACTTCTGCACAATATACGTTCTTCTCAGCAGCTCATGAAACCTTTTCCACAATTGATCATATCTTAAGGCAGAAAGCCAGCCTCAGCAAATATAAGAAAATAGAAATAATTCCATGTGTGTCAACTTCTTTAATGACAAAAATCTTTTATCTTAGCTTTTCAGGTTATCAATTCAAATATATAATAAAATATTTGTTTTGGTTTAGAATATTTTTTATGCTTAGGAAAGCTTTATACTGCATTTTCCTTTAAAACAATGTGTAGGTTGCTCTAGTTATAAAAAGATAGAACTTCAGGTTACAATTCTGTTTTTCTAGGCTTACAATAGGACCATAAATACTCATTAGGGTAATACTTGAAATATTTATTTTCAGAATAACACTTAATTGAGTTTCTAAAGCTAATGAATAAATGTTATTTTATCACAAAAACCAAGGTGTAGGAATGCAACAAGTACTGAAGAAGGGCTCTAAAACCTTGGTAATTTAAATGCAAACAATTATGAACATGTTTAGTGTCTTAATACAACAGTTCTTACTCCAAAACTGATGCTATCAAAATTCACATACTGTAAGTCTCAGTCTCTTAATTTTTGTTTTTAAAGATAATAAAAAATCCATTTTAATGAACTATAATATCCTTTTTCCATTTCCAAGAATTTAGAGAATATTAATTGCAAGGATATATTTTGTTGAAGCATAGCCTGGTTTATATTTTCACCATTCATCCTACATCTCACCTTTCAATAACAATGAACTTTCTCTCAACTCTAGCATATCTACTTCATTTTATTTTTATAAAATAGCAGTTATTAAATGGACAGAATCTCATATTTCAAACTTAAAATAAAATCTATGAAAAAAATACACTAAATTGAAGTGTACGTTTCCATTATTACAAATTACCTACTTGCTTAGTCTTTTTCCAAAATTATGTCTAAGTAAGTCCATTGAACATTTCTAATGATTAGTTGTTACATTCTGGGAAATAACTTTTCACATAATTTGCAGCTGATTTGAAATCAGCCTTCAGTTTCCTTTCTGTAAGCTGTGTTCCATGCTGAAATAGAGGCTAGAAGGCAAGAGAATTGAATAAGTACATGACAGAGATTTTTAAATCAAGAATAATGCAAGAATATAGGTGGACAAAAAAGACTGTGAACCACCTACTAAAATATTTAACTAAATTGGGATAATTAATGGGAAAGTGGAAAATCAAAGGGAATTATCTGGGTCAATAACATGTGCCTCAAAATTGCTGGATAGTTTAAAGAGAAGGATGAAATTATGCCATGCATGTGGCAATAAAAGTTAGCCAATGACTAAGTTCACATTCCTTGTGTCACATGTAGGAGGATACGGGAAAGACAAAGACACTTCAATTGATATCCAGGCTTTAGTTTTTGCAGAAATCTTAGTTTCCTAAGTTTGAGGACAGGATATGCAATAAGAATATATTTTGAGCACAATTTATCTGATCAGTCTGAATTTTGTGGCTTTTAAAATTTTCCTGTTTCACATGGGTGAATTCTCACTATATGTCATGAAAACATAGGGAACTATTTTACGAGGAAAAGTTTTCTTTATTTCTGGGAATCACTTGGTACCATACCTGTTACAATCAAATTTCTTCCTGGAAGTTTGAGTACTGAGTCTGCATTGAGCCTGTAAATTCCTTCCTTTTCTTTCCTTTGTCTTCTTGTTCTACTCACAGTAGCAATTTTCAATTTTCCCTAAGTACCTTAGCATTCTGTTATGTTGCTGTGTATAATGTTACCTGAAAGTGTATTTCTTGCCTAAAACGTTTGTGGCATTTCTAAGATTACTATTCATATTGATCAACATTTTCTTCTGATCTCTGTGTGGTTTAAGAGTGAGGTATTAAACCTGTTGACAACTGGAATGTCTTAATTTGGTAGTTGTTTGCTTAGTTCTGCAATATACATATGTATAAAAATATTATGCATTATATATATGATTCGTACATATACATCTCAGAATCTCTGTTTCATATAGAAATTAGATAAGCAACCCATAAGATTGTTCTCATATGATTAACCTCCAGATATCATATCTTTTCTTTGGTACTGTATAGTTTCTTCAGAAAAGAATATAATTTTCTGCTGAGTGAAAAAAGGGAAGGAATATGTCTGCAAAACTGAAGTCTTAGGCATTGCCCAAATAACAGTGCTACAGGCTCCTTTTACTCAGAATTTTAAGTTTTCCTTATTATTCTGTTTTACAGAGTATGAACTTTTTCTGAAATTCCAAACCCTGGTGGCTCTTTGTTACTTTTTTCACCTTAGAATAAATTTATTTTGTACTTCCAGGAGATATGTGACTACATGCATTTCCTAATATGGGATTGGTATACTGAAGTATGATTTGATATTATTTATATTTTGTGACATTTTTGTACTTTTATGTCTATAACTTATTGTTAGCTGAAGAATTTTTCCCTTACAACAATCCTGGATCTGTCCATAGAGGTGAAACAAATATTCATCCTTCCTTCATAGTAGGGTTTAGCTTTCTCTTTCAGGATAACCCCTAAAGAGTGGTTCTTCACTTTTAGTTCTTGTATCTCAGATTGTATCATTTTATCTCTCATTTTTCTTGATATTTTTGTTCCTTTATGACATTATAACAGAAAGAAGAAATAAATATGTTCACTCTATATTCTATGTTTAGTTTATAAGTCTTACATTTTATTCTTCAATTTACTTTCATCAGTTAATTGTTTTTATGTTTTGACTTTAAAGCAAAAAAGTTGCCAACATGTTTTACTCACAAAGTTCTTTTAAGTAAAATTGACATCAAGTAGTCAAAATAGAAATTATTACATTAACATTTACATGCCACTTTGTATTATTTATGTATACATGTTGCAGTGCAAAATTCAATAAAAAATTGGCCGAGTTATATATAATTAAAAGTAAGTAGCTATACCCTGTCACAGTGGAACCTGTCTTACTTATGGATTTATGGATTAATATGCACATGGAAAATATATACTGAGGCATAAAGTTTTCCACAAATATATTTGAATTAGTTGCAGTACCTAGATTTTAAGGGAACCATAATGAAACTATGGAAAATTCTCCTTATATGTTGCTTATGTGTAGATGGTTTATCACATTTTACATACATTTTCAGTATGAGCTGCAATTTTATTTTTCTTTATGATGAACTTCATCTGTGAGTTCATCATAATGGAAAAATTGCCTCATAAAAAGTTTTGTAGCTTTTGTTAAAGTCTCTCTGATTCATCTTAAACCACCTGGAATTTGCAATAAACTTTCAGGATCTGTTCAAAACCTCTGACAATAAAAGCAGATTGGAAGTTATGATTATATAATATCTTGAAATAATTACCTGTGGCCTTGTAAAAGTAAACTGCAAACACATGCTGAAAATGTGCCCATCCTATCCCTTATGCATTTGAGAAATCCTTAAACTGCTTGCTGCATAGTAGACAGAAAATGAGAAGAAAATAAGAAGCAGTAGACTGCTCACTAAAACACGAGCAACACCTCAGCCAGTTTTTGTCTAAAAAAATTGTAACGGAATTCTCACACAATTCATTTCCTTAAGATAGAAAGAATAAAAGAATTAAGTTTTCTTTAATGATATTTAGTATAAATTTAGATTAATATATGCATATAAAAAGCAACTTGTAAGAAAACAGTATTCCACAATCCAGAATTCATAAAATATGTAAAAACTTCATTATAGAAGAAAATTAAGAAATTAGTTTTACTTTCTTTGAAATTAATGTTAGTTTTTCTGAGGAACAACTTACTCTTGAATTGTAAAATATAAAAAGACTTTCTGTTAAAAATATTCACAGACAAAAGTAGGTCATCATCTTATTTATAGGTATATTTAGAAATATAGAAGACCTATAAAACGTAAAGAAATTTCTTCCAAAGATATCCCAATTTGATCATTTGATTACAGATCCTCTGCATGTTACTTGTTAGGGATTTTGTTTGGGAGATATTTCTTAAAATATTATCAAGTCTTGCTTTTTTAATTCATTTGAGAAACTAGAAGTTGTTTGATGAGGATGTTGTTTGGGAAATTTTACTTGACATGTTAGGAAATCTTTTTTAAATTAATTTGAAAGACATTAAATACCTATACTGTCAAGTACTGAGACGGGTTCTATGGCAATGGTTTAGAAACATATTGCATCTTACAAATGAAGATTTGGGTAACAGTTACATACCGTCTTTTCCCCTGGAATAACTTAACTCTTGGAAGTAAGCTGAGTCAAGGAACTTGGAGGAAAATGATGAGAGAAGCCTTATGATAGGCATGTAGAAAATTTGAGGCTCGCTATTACTCCAGTAGAGCCATGTTTCGGCAATAGTCAGAGTCCTTATCTAGATGTATATTTAATGCCAAATTATTTGTGCAGAGAATATCTGTAGAAAAGTTCCATGCAAGCACCTAAATACATGTTAGGGAGTTTATTTTCTGCTTGATTCAATATATATGGAAAGTAAGTGTAAAATTTACCTTAGAAAAACTTATTCTATCCTTTGAAAGTCATGAAATACATTAGTAATTATATTAGTATAATAACTAAAAATCAAAACAAAGATAAAAACAATAATGCCAAACATTTAATGAGAGACTAAATTTTTGCCAAAGATTTTTCTAAAACTTTTATCTTGCTTTAACTGAAGTAATTATGGTAATAGCATTATGAAATGAGTTCTATTTTTATAAACATTTGCAAATAAAGAAGCCATTTATCCAAGACCACATCCCAGATAGGCCAGGACATTAATATTTAGTTCCAGAGTCTGTTTTCTTAAGCATATGTAATATCGATTCAGTAATAACCAACTTAGAATCTCATTGCAAATGTGTGTGTAGGATCTGTAGTGACAGGTGTGCTGAAGGAACACTTAATAAGAAGATAGAATTTTACTTGCAAATATAAGTAGAAATGAGTTTAAAACAATAGTACACATGTCAATAAAGATCATTGGTACAGAATTTTTATATTTTAGTTTGTTAAAATCAGATGGTGTTCTTAAAAATACAGACTCCTGAGCTCTACCTGTGGAAATGTTTGCTTCATTATTTTTATAACAACTTACATACTTAAGGGAATTCCTTTTTTAAAAGATCCCTAGATGATTTTGATGCTAAATTTATGGAGGACACTATGAGAAATACTACAGTAGCATTTTCAACTCACAATGAAGTCCTGCTAGAAGAACAGAACAAACATAACACAATCCCACTGAACATTCATATCTACATAGCAAATAATGCCATGTACAATAGAAATCAGTTCCTGTTTCATAGATGTTTTGTATTTACTGGGATGTAGACCTCATAATGTAAACTGGTTCAATGATGCTTATGCCTAAGCCACACATTTTGTGCTTAATATTATCTTACCAAATTCTTTTAGTTTCACTGATAAACAATGCTTTAATTAATTACTAAAATAGTACAAAAAGAATATCAGGTCTCATCGTATACATGCATTCCAGATTTCCAGTGAATGATATTTGATGCTTTAAAAGCACATTGGTTAGAATTTAACTCACTGGCAGGGCACATGCTTAGCTTCCCAGCACCGATAATACAGTGTAAGAATATGGCTTGTTGATTATTTTTTTCTATTGTGTAAAAAAGCATTTATGCTGTAATTATTTCAATAATCTCCCTCAGTAAGAGCCTAAGCCATTCAGTAAGATTTCACATATCAATGACATACAGAACCAATTATTTCTACTTTATAATATATAGTTGTGTATCTTAAGGGTTTGGTTTTATAAGTATACGAGTCATGAAAGATTATAGTCAGGTGAAAAAAGGCAGCCTTTGAAAGTTAAGATCATATTTTGATTAACAATGGTAATAATTGCAGGCTGGAAGATGTTAGACTTTAAATTGAAGACATTGTGTCCTCCCTTGACTCCTAAAACAGGGTTAGTTCAATCTCCTTTAGCCTGAAAACTCTGTAATTGTATCTCTGGTATTCCAGTTATATTTCATTATGATGTTTTTCTCAATGTCTTTCTCAAACTGGATTATGCGTTCTTCTAAGGCAAGGAACATGTCTTTTTCTTTTCAATCATTCATTCACTCATTCATTCAGTAAGTGAGTCATTCATTCTTCCAATTAAAATATTTTTCAAAATATTCACCTGAGCAACATAAAATACATATGCTAAGACAGAAGCAGAAAGTAAGTACAAATTAAAAAGGGATTATTACAAACTCTAAAATCTTAATATTAATTTGAACAATTTGCTTTCTACTTTCATTGATGACTAAATACTGCCTGGCACATAGTAAAAATTCAATAAACATTTAACTAATCAATTAACTGTTTTAACATATCTCAGATAAATCTCTTCTTCAAAATCTGTCTTTTAAGATTTTCTTCAAGTCAGTTAAAATCATGGTCATTACTCAACTTGTCTTTGCACAAAATAAGCTTGAGTATATTTTAATACTTCCTAACTTCAGTGACCACAGCCTGAGATTTGCATGTTCTTGAATATGAAGTATATGGAAACAGCAACAAGTGAAATAAATGATTGTATACCTTACAAATTTACTTCATATTTTCCTCAAGGCATGCTGTATTTTGGGTGATAAATATTTGCAATTATTCTTAAAACTAATTATACAAATCTCAAGATAGTGGTTTTGAAGTTACACCAATAACAAAACTCATCTTTAAAAGTGTCCTTTCTTGCGGACATCTGTGGCTCACATCTGCAATCTTAACTGCAGGAAAGTTGGAGATCTGGAAGATTGCACTTCTTGGAGAGCATTCCCAGTAGAAAAATTGGGACATGATGGTAGGCACCTGTCATCCCAGCTACAGCAGAAAAAATAACTAGGAGGATCCCTGAGGGAAAATGTAATCTGAACAAAGAGTTCTGGAGGAATGACTCAAGCAGTAAAGCTTAAGAAGTCATAGTGTTCTTAAACTATTCATAGCAATACATCTAAAAAGAAATACTTCTGCCCTAAAAATATTTGTTTTCAGAATTGCATACCCCAGAAAGGGATATATCTTATCTTATGCAATGTGGTAAAAATTTGTGTTTAGGAAAAACCTACAATATCCACACATAAGCTAGGTTGTTCTGCATTAATTTAGTGACTTCAGAATCAAACGTTACTTCATGACCCAAGTACTTAGAACGTTGACATCCAGGGAAACTGCTCTGCATCATTCTCATAATTTTACCTGACCAAGTCTTATGGGGCAGCTAAGATCTGGACTGTTGTCAGGTGTCCTGAAAGATGGAAAAGAAAATGTACAAGGAACATATTTCTCCTCAAAATATTTTCCCCAAAGTGATGACACCACCAGTCCTCCTTACCCTTGAGTTCAATGAGGGCAGGAAAGTCCAATTCTACCATGTACCAGAAGGACAATTAGATTAAACATCTGTGTATAGTCTCAATGAGTGGTAAACATCAATTTCAGAATTTAATAAAAATGTCATTGGAGTTAATTGTTCTGACAAGTTTTTTGCTTAAGTTTAACCCACCTTATTTTCAATTAGTGGAACATGCTTCAAGAGCACTTCAAAGAAATGTCTTGCAACAGTAAAATGCACCTGAATAAAAATCTATGCCTTAACTTGATTTCATATTAAATTTATAGTCAGAAAAAAAGGATACAAGTTGGAGGGATAACATGGAGTTGATATTAGATATTATATTTGAAGAATGAATCACAAGGTTAAATGTAAATAATCTTGTACATTTTATTTCTTATACATTGTAGTTTATATTCAAAGTGGTAGGACAATTTCTTGCATACTTCCTTCTAAGAATGATACACCGGTTTCAAGTGTTCCTGAAGAATGAAAGTATATAGAAAAATAAACAGGTAGTATCTTTTTATAGAATGTATAATGGAGGAAAGAAACAAGCTAAATGATGATTATTTTAATCTTCTAATTAAATGAACTATTTTATTCTTAGCTTCCATATCAGAGTTCATGTAGGTAACATTTTAAAAATTAAATTTCTCGCCTTTTTTAAACATAGACTTTATTTTTAAAGCAGTGTTACATTCACAGCAAGAATGAGCAGAATTAGAGACTCTCCATAGACTTCCTCCTACCACACATGCATGCCCAATGTCATTGTCAATATCACCTTCCAGAGGAGGACGAGTCTGTATTGACTTATGATTATCACCCAGGGTTGTGGTTTTTGGGCTATGTAAAAGGACATACAGTCACCATCATAATATTTAAAAGAGTAGTTGCACTGCTCTGAAAATCCCCTAAGTAGGCAGTTACAATATTTTGAATCTGAATTATTTAAAAAATTTATTCTTCTTTGTGAATTGAGTATTCACAAAAAATAAAATTATATTTCTCTGTTTCAACATATGTTAAAATCAAGTCAAAATGGATGCAGTCTGAAATATAGGAGATGAAACTCTGAAAGTGAAAAGCACTTACAGGCATTGGTATATACAGAGTTTTTGGACAAGACCCCTGAAGTATATATAACAAAAGCAAAACTAGACAAAAATATTATATCTAACTAAGAAGCTTCTGCAGGGCAAAGGAAAAATCAACAGAATGAAAAGACAACTTGAATAACTTGAGAAACGATTTTCAAACAATTCATCTGATAAGGCAAGGATAGCCAGAATATGTTAGGAATCAAAAAAAAAGTCTAAAATAACAAAAAATCCAATAAAGATAAGCAAATAATCTAAATAGATATTTCTCAAAAGATACACAATTGGCCAAAAACTATAAGAAAAGATAATTGAATGAAATGCAAACCAAAACCACAATTAGCTACCACTGTACCCTGTTAGAATGACTAGGATCAAAAGATATAAAATATCAAATATTGGTAAAACTAAAGGAAAATGCAAATTCTTTTACACTTATGGTGGGAATATAAATTAATCCACTCATCACAGAAAACAGTATGGAAGTTCTTCACAAAATAATGGCTACCATATGATCCATATATACTGGGGATATAGCCAAAGAAAATGAAATAAGTATATTGAAAAGATATCTGCACTACCATACCTCCTACAGCACTATTCATAACAACCGAGATATGAAAAAACAAGGTATTCATTAATAGATGAGTGGATTTTCAAAATGTAATATATGTACGCAATGAAGTACTATATAGCCCTAAAAAGAATGGAATCCTGCCATTAGTGGCAAACTGGCCAGAAATGGAGGATATTGTGTTAAGAGAAATAAGCCTGATATCACTCAAACATGGAAATTAAAAATGTTGATTTCATGTAAGTATGGAGTAAAATCACATTCACTATAGTTTAGGAATTTAAGTGGGGAGAGCTGGAAGAGGAAGATTGAGTAAGGGGTAATCAAATACATTTAGGTATGAGCAATAATTCCATTTTCTATACAGACTAGGGTTGTGTATTTAAAAATACATGTTTTTAAAGAAACAGAATACCAGAATTTGAAGTTTACCAACCTAAAAAATGGTGAAAACTTGAAGAGATAGGAATAATTATACTGATTTGATCATTATCCTCTGTGTATATTTTGAATTATTACACTGTACACCTACATACATAAAAATATGCATCAACTATAGTTAAAGAAGACATTTGAATTTCAAAATTCTGTTTTATTTAAATTACTAATGAAATAATGCAAATTTACAAATATAGACAAACGTCATCTATTATTTTCTTATTTTTCATTTGATGAAACATGCCATCACTCACCTAATTTTTAAATGCACGTTTTTTCTCCAGTTCTACATCTCAAGGTATCTATGCAAACAGGTACTTTCTGATGCAGGTGATTTGTAGGCAATATACTAAGTGGGCATAGATACGCCTACACTGGGAGCCTACAATGTGCCGTGGTCTGTGTGGGAAACTTGGCATTAGGTTCTCAGAATGATCTAATATGTTATTATGTTTACTCCAATTTTAGGACTATTAAATAATTTACTTAGGATAACATGACTACTAAATGCCTGGCATATTTTGTGTTGTTCCTGTTTCTGTTTTATTGGTTAATGTGTATGAAAATTTCTATAATTATCTTCCTATAAAATATTCTTATCACAAATTTGGCAGGAAAATTTGTCCTTGAGTGATGATTTATCAATTTTATCATATGTGATACATCTCTTTATCCCTATTAATCTCTTCCTTTTTGTTCTAAAATTTCCTAAGCAGATCATGGGACACTGTCCATTTAAGAACTTGATTATTAAGTCTTTATATAAGTAAACTCTTAAATCAACTTCCAACACTTTGTATGAACCACATCTGCCTCTGCAGAAAAATTACAAGTGCCTCAAGAGCAAACACAGTGTAGACATAGCAGTTACTGAGAAGTTAAATACAAGTCACCTCAATAGATGTCACTCAGGAGTATTGATTATTTTGAGTTAATATCACATGAAAAACAATGGGTATGTATTTTTTGAAATACAAAATTTCTTCTATTTCTTAAAAGCAGAAAAAAAATTCGGGGTGAAATACATCTTTCTTATTCTAGAAGGAAAGTATCATTACTATCATCAAGGAAAAGAAATTGAAGATGAGCAAAAACAATCTAAATGAAACTTTATTAGAGGAACCCTTATATTCCTGACCACTGCTTTATCATTTAATTACCCTAGCCAAATCCTTTTGCTTTATCACATTTTCCCAATGAACTACTCTGTCTAATTTATTGTATAAGTGTTCATCGCTGTGTCTTTGGTCCTCATTTCCTTAAGAAGGGGGCCATAACACAAAAACATTGCAATAACTAAATTTGTATTCTTTTCTTTTGTCTATCTGTACTTTGTCAATTTAAGTATCAGAAACAGTCATTTTTTTAATTTTATTTATTTTATCATTTTTGCATTTACTTACATGTGTATACATTTTTGAGGCTACCTCCCTTCCTTTCCTGCTATGCCAACACCACCCCCCCCGCCCTGCCTCCAGGCAGAACCTGTTCTGCCTCCCATTCTCCAATTTTGTAGAAGATAAAAACATAAAAAACAATAAGAAAAACATGGCATTTTTGCTAGTTTGAGATAAAGATAGCTATACAGGGAGATTTCTTGTATTGTTTCCATGCATACATGTATTACAACCAAATTGGTTCATCTCTACCAGACTTTCTCATTACTTCCTGGTCCTCTTCCCATAGTGGCCTCTGCCAGTTTAAGATGACTATATTTGTTCCTATATAGTGAGCACATCAACTGCATTTAAGTTTCTGGTTTCCTTGCCTTTCCCTCTCCTTCCTTGGGTGATCTCTGATTAGTATATGACCTCTGTCCAATAATATTACTACATCTGTTTTAGGTCTTTAATCTTCAGATGAAGGAAAAAATGTGATTTTTGGCCTTCTGAGCCTGACTAATTTTGCTTAAGATGATGTTCTCCAGTTCTGTCCAACTACCTGTGAATGACAAAATTTCATTCTTTCTTGTGGCTGAGTAAAATTCCATTGTGTATAAATACCACATTTCCTTAATCCATTTGTTGGTAGTGGGGCATATTGGTTGTTTCCATAGCTTGGCTATTGTGAATAGTGCTGCAATAAACATGGGCATACAGGTGCCTTCTTTGTAACCTGACTCACCTTCCTTTGGGAGTGGTATTGCTGGATAGTATGGCAGATCTATTTTTAGTTTTTTAAGAAGCCTCCATTTTGTTTCCATAGTGGTTGTACTAGTTTACATTCCCACCAGCAATGTATGAGGGTTCCTTTTTCTCATCCTTGCCAACATTTTTTTTTGGTAGTGTTCCTGATGGTAGCTATTCTAATAGGAGTGAGGTGGAATCTTACTGTGGTTTTGACTTGCATATCCTTATGACCAGGGATGGTGAGCATTTTTTCATATGTTTTTAGCCATTTGAACTTCTTCCTTTGAAAAAGTTCTGTTTAGTTCAGTTGTCCATTTCTTTATCGGGTCATTGATTTGGAGAGAGTTTAGTTTTTTGACCTCCCTGTATATTCTGGTCATCAGTCCCTTGAATTTCTTTGAAATACTGAGGGGTGAAGATGAATGTATGTTATATATATGTGTATATATATATATATATACATATATATATATATATATATACACACACACATATGAAGCTATCTTCATGTGCTGTCATAATGAATTACACCAAATACTGTTTGGAAAAAAAAGGCAGAAGGAAGAGGAATAAATTTATAATGAAAGGAGTGAACTTGTTCAAGATATGCTGTACACAGGTATGAAATTACCATATCCCCACATATTATTAATGTGTGATAGTCAAAAAATAAAGTCTTAAAAATCTTTTTTAAAAAATTTCTTTAAAAGCCAAAGAGAGTGGATATAAAATATTGCCTTAGGATTTCATGAAGCAAGATGTCATTTTTAAAGTACTTAATAAATAAAAATGAATTTCAATTTTGTTACCAGATTCAGTACTTAAGCCAAAATTTCTGAATTCAGCATTGACTGCAGTTTGCATTCAATTCAATTAGAACTTAACTCTCCTCTGGGCTTCAAAATTGCTGCTGGAAACCAGTTGTTCACACTTGTTATCCTAGCTACTGAGAGGTTGAGACTGGGAGGGTCACGGTTCAAGGTCAACCCCAGGCAAAAATGTTTGCAAGACTCCATTTCAATGGAAAAAAAGTTGGGCCTGTTGACAGGTTCCTGTCATCCCACTGATAGGTGAAGCATAAAATAGCAGGATTGTAGTTAACAGTAGTATGGAGAAAGAAGTGAGACCTCATCTCTAAAATAATAAGAGCAGAAAAGACAGTAGGTGTGGCTCAAGAGTCAGAGTACCTGCCTGTCAACCACAAAAACTTGAGTTTAAAACCAGAACTGCCTCCCAAAAAGCAAAATTAAATTTGACAGTTTGTAAATTATAAACTTTGTCAATTGAAGAGAGCAGTTAAAATCATGGAAATCAGACCTTTATAAATCTGAGGTGGCAATGTCATGTTTCATAAGTGTGTGTAATTAGAAAACATTAGTGGTATTTCACCAGAAAACTTACTGACATGAATATTAGGTGTTAGATATTCTTGTTTGCTAATAACTATTACTAATTACTATTAATTGATATTGTTACTATTTTAACATTGTCTATTCAAAAACAAAGTCAAGAAGATCAATATTTAAAAGCCAGACAAAATCTTTTCAAGATAAGGATTTAGTGGAAAATGTACTCAAAAAGATGGTAAGATAGTGACTGGAAATTTGTTTTAAACAATATTTTACTTAAAGTCACTAAGTGATCTCAATCTGACAAAATTTATTCCATTAAAATAAAAAAACCCTAATAATCTGGAAAACATAAGAAGGATTTAAGAAAAAAGGGTCAAGTCATAAATTAGTACCTTCCATGAAATTCCTACCTATTTTCATTCTTCATTTGATTAAATTTAACTTCTGGCACCCTTACAGTGGAAGTTATTTTGTTTTCAAAAATCCTCCATGGTTATCTGAAGAATAATCAAGACAATAATTGTCTTGAAACACATCAGTGATTTATTCTCAATAGTAACTAGCTTAGGCAATGTCAGTATTCATTGATTTTTGTTTCAGTCATAATAAGTTAGTTCTGTGAATGACAGCTATGGTTAGGCTCAAAAGTTTGTTTTTTCCTTCAACTAAAGGTCATGATAGACTATGTTTGTAAAACTTAAAATAAAGTTAATGATCCTAGGCTTTATTATGCTCTTATAATTTGGGACCATTTTTCCCATTAAGAAGTAATTATTGAATGTGATATATAGAGAGGAGTGAGTATAGCTATCATAGATAGGGGTTCGTTTGTGTCTGTATACATATATATGCAAGTATACATGTGTATAGATTTATACCACACCATATTATAAGCTTCAAGAGTACACACATAAATACAGAGACAAAAGAGCACTATAGGTAGTAGTGTATAAAACTTTTTCTGAACCCAATTTTGAAGAGTCATTGATCAAGGGTTAAAATGATATTTCTCATACAGATATAAAATGAATACATGCCAAAATTTTATCTCATTATTTAATGAGGAAACTACTAAGATATTATTAGTGGATCATATGAGACTTGCATTTAAGTGTATTTATATTTGATACAGAAAAATTCTGCATTGCTATGAACAAAAACTATTTGCATTATTACGGTCAGAAAACATCTGTGTCTTCCTTGTATTATCAGATGCAGGCTCCCTGAAAATATCCCTAAATGAACTGTTGACAAGAAAAAGCCAAGTTATTCTGACTATGGGGGGACTGATCACTATCTTCATAGAATCAAAGTAGAGTCTTAGGGAGAGAAACAAAACTTTGGATAATTTATTAATTTTAGAGTCTGTTTTAAGGTTTTCAAAGTAGGGGCTTGATTAGGATTGGTAAAGGTGTGGAGCATAAAAGTATATTCTTGATGATGACAAAATCCTAGGATTTCCAAGAGAGATTTATAAAGTCTTCAGGTGAAAAGAGTCATTTGATCCTTTCTATGTTAGTTGAACAGTTTGATGAGGACTTAATTGAATGTTTAGAAAATTTCTAAAATTAATAGTAAAATTAAGGTTAAATGCAAAGGCTCATAGCTGTAATCCCAGCTACTTGGGAGGCAGATTGGGAGGATTGCAGCCTGAGCCAAAAAAACCCAGCAAGTCTTCTTCATCTCAACTAACTAACCATGAAGATGCATATCTGTAACACCAGCTGAATGGGAGGCATAGGTAGGAGGATTGTGGTCAAGCCCAGTTCTGAACAAAAACTGGCATTCAACCCTAAAAATAACTAAAGTAAAAAAAAAAAAATGGCTAGGAGCATCGCACGTGATGAAGCCCCTGCCTAGCAAATATGAGACTCTGAGTTTAAAACCCATTGCTGCCCAAAACAAACAAAAAACAGCAAAATCATTTTAAAACCTTACATTCTCAGGTAAGGGTTTTTCCAATTATAATAATTAACACATTAAATTGTACAAATTAATGAGATTGCCTCTTATGTTTCTCTGGTGGGTACATTTTTGAAAATTATGGAAGTTATGTTAATAAAAGTAGTTGAGGAGGAAAATCATTAATAGAGACATCAAACAGTCACAATAACAGACATTGACTGTGTAGCTACGGATGGTTGTAATTATCACCATGCTCTTACAAGAAAATGAACAGTCATTTAAAGAAAATCTTTTTTTAATTCATTTACTCACAGGTGCATACATTTTTTGGGTCATTCCCACACCCCCGCACCCAGCCCCCACCCTCATACCTGCTCCCGGCTCATTTCCAGGCAGAACCTGTTCTGTGCTTTTCTCCAGTTCCATTGAAGAGTAGAAATAAGCATTAAAAAGAAAGACATAGCGTTTTTGCTAGTTGAGATAAAGACAGCTATACAGAGAGATTCTTAGCATTGCTTTCATGTACAAATGTGTTACAACTCAGATTGATTCATCTCTAACTGATCTTTACACTGGTTCCTGATCCATTCTTATGTTGACCTCTGTCACTTTAAGGTTTCTGTATTAGTTCCTCTGCAGTGGGGACATAAAACGCTTTCATCTTTTGGGTTTTCTACCTATTCCCATATGTCCAATATGTGCTGTCTTCTTCTCATATGACTCAAGTCCGACAACATTGCTGTATTTGCCCTAGATTTAAACACCACATCTGAGGGAGAACATATGATTTTTGGTCTTCTGAGTGTGGCTAACCTTGCTCAGAATGATATTCTCTAGTTCTACCCATTTACTTGCAAATGATAAGCTTTCATTCTTCTTCATGGCTGAGTAAAATTCCATTATGTACAAAAACTACATTTTCTTAATCCATTCGTCAGTATTGGGGCATCTTGGCTGTTTCCATAACTTGGCTGTTGTGAATAGCACTGTAATAAACATGAGTGTGCAGGTGCCTGTGGAGTAACCTGTGTCGCATCACTTCGGATCTATCCCCAGGAGTGGGATTGCTGGATCATATGGCAGGTCTATGTTTAGATTTTTAAGAAGCCTCCAATTTTTTTTTCAGAGTGGTTGCACCAGCTTGCATTACCACCAGCAGTGTATGAGGGTTCCTTTTTCCCCACATCCTTGCCAGCACATGTTGTTGGTGGTGTTTTTGAAGATGGCTAGTCTAACAAGGGTGAGGTAGAATCTTTGTGTGGTTTTCATTTGCATTTCCTTTATGAATAGAGATGGTGAGCATTTTTTCATATGTTTTTTGGCCATTTGAATTTCTTCATTTGAGAAAGTTCTATGTAGTTCAGTTGCCCATTTCTTAACTGATTCATTGATTTTGGGAGAGTTTAGTTTCTTAAGTTCCCTGTGTATTCTGGTTATCAGTCCTTTGATGTATAGCTAGCAAATGTTTTCTCCCACTGTGCGGGTATTCTCTTCAGTTTAGAGATCATTTCTTTTGTTGTGCAGAAGCATTTTAATTTTATGAAGTCCCATTTGTCCATTTTTTCTCTTAGTTCCTGGGCTGCTAGGATTCTCTTGAGGAAGTCCTTGCCTATACATATTAGTTCCAGAGTGTTTCCTGCTCCTTCTTGT
The DNA here is from genome assembly GCF_047511655.1 of Castor canadensis. Classification (NCBI taxonomy): domain Eukaryota; kingdom Metazoa; phylum Chordata; class Mammalia; order Rodentia; family Castoridae; genus Castor; species Castor canadensis. The sequence continues at coordinate 25,910,848 of NC_133395.1, forward strand.
ACTAACTTCAGAGATTCAGGTCCGATATTAAGGACCATGATGAATTTTGAGTTGATACTATACAGGGTGATAGACATGGATCTAATTTCAGTTTCTTGCAGATGGATAACCACTTTCCCAGCAACATCTGTTGAAGAGACTGTCTTTTCTCTATTGTATGATATATTTGATACATTGTAAGAACTGTTGTAAATGCCACAATGTATCCCCATGCACAGCAATAAAGAAAAAAATAAAATAACAAAATAAACAAGACTCATTCCAAGGCATGCATTTGGGGTCTTCCAAAAAGTGATTCAATGGCAGAATGAGTTTATGATGTTCTCTTTTCAAAAAAGTAAATCTTTTCTATATATATCTCAATAATTTTAATATACTAACACACTTTATAATTCTGAAAAATAAAAAATAATAACATAACATTCCTCAGTAGTGTGGCAATACATTTTCAAAAGCAGGGCTATAGAGGATGCTTCTATGTCAGTGTAAAAAGACTACATTCTTAACACATTTGTTAAGGAATTGGGATTGATATGATTTCTCATTTTAATTTTTGCTATATAAGCATTGCTGACAAAAACAGTGTTTAACTATCCATATGCAATTAAACACTTACAGGATTAATTAATTGGTTGGCATTTGTAATACTCTTAAAGATGAAAATCACCATTTAAGAATTATCATTATTAATATGATCAGATGCAAAGGATGAAGGTATCATTTATGCATGCATATAGCACACCCATCAACTCTTAGCTTACTCTCTTGATTATGAAGATGGATAAATATCCTCCTGGCTTTACCATGGATATAAAATCTGTTAGGGACCTATTCAGAAACATAATTGAGCCAACATGAGCACTAATTTTCAAATGTTAACTTGATAGATCTTTAGAAAAATCTTGCCAAAAAGTTATTTTCAGCTATGTCTATTTCCATATATAGTAAAAAGCTGGTGTTTTATAAAAGCACATTTAAACTACTTAAGCAAGTTATGCCACAATTTTCAAAAGATATTTATATTTATTTGTCTTTACATGTTAATAGAAATTAAATAACAAAATTAACTATTGGGAAAATGTATTACTTAAGAGAAACAATAACAGGACATGAGTCATTCTTCACAATAACATCAAATAATATAATCATATTACTCACTTATCTCAAACTTAAACCTTGTCAAGTTAAACTTGGGTATTTATTATTATTACTAGTAGTAGTAGTATACCACAGACCTTTATTATTTCTGGTTAAAAGATGTTCATAGAATGGAAGGAAAAGTTACGTGAACATTCATTTGCTTTCCTTTGTTTAAGGTTCTGATTTAATAAAATAAATCTATTTTTGTGCTCCATTGATGTAATACCAAAAGTCTTTCATGGCAATAACATTCTACATTGGCTTCTGACTAATGCTTTCCTTTTAACTGAGAAAACATATTAAAACTTAACTTGACAAGTGAGACCTGCTGTATATTATAGCAAGTTATAAATGCAAGAAACAACATGGAGTTTGCAGAACGTTTCACATCAACTTCTTTTTTTTTTTTTAATTCATTTATTCACATGTGCATACATTGTTTGGGTCATTTCTCCCCCTTACCCCAGCCCCTACACTCTCCCCTGCAACTCCCCTCACTTCCAGGCAGAACCTGTTCTGCCCTAATCTCTAATTTTGTTGTAGAGAAAACATTAGCATAATAAGAAAGTCAAAATGTTTTTGCTAGTTGAGTTGAGAGATTCCTAGCATTGCTTTGATATACAAATATGTTACAACCCAAGTTGATTCATCTCTAACTGATCTGTACACTGGTTCCAGATCCCCTTCTTCTGTTCACCTCTTTCACTTTAAGGTTTCTCTATTAGTTTCTCTGCACTGGGGACATAAAACGCTTTCATCTTTTGGGTTTTCTACCTATCCCTATACCTCCCATATGTAGAAGTTCTCCTTTTGTCATGTGACTGAAGTCCAACAACATTGCTGTATTTGCCCTAGACCTAAAGTCTGCATATGAGGGAGAACATGCAATATTTTCATCTTCTGAGCCTGGCTAACCTCCCTCAGAATGATGTTCTTCAATTCCAACCATTTAATTGTGAATGATAAGATTTCATTCTTCTTCATGGCTGAGTAAAATTCCATTGTGTATAAATGCCACATTTTCTTGAGCCATTTGTCAGTAGTGGGGACTTCTTGGTTGTTTCCATAACTTGGCTATTGTGAATAGCACTGCAATAAACATGGGTGTGAAAGTGCCTCTGGGGTAACCTGTGTCGCATCACTTCGGATATATCCCCAGGAGTGGGATTGCTGGATCATATGGCAGGTCTATGTTTAGATTTTTAAGAAGCCTCCAATTTTTTTTTCAGAGTGGTTGCACCAGCTTGCATTACCACCAGCAGTGTATGAGGGTTCCTTTTTCCCCACATCCTTGCCAGCACATGCTGTTGGTGGTGTTTTTGAAGATGGCTAGTCTAACAAGGGTGAGGTAGAATCTTTGTGTGGTTCTCATTTGCATTTCCTTTATGAATAGAGATGGTGAGCATTTTTTCATATGTTTTTTGGCCATTTGAATTTCTTCATTTGAGAAAGTTCTATGTAGTTCAGTTGCCCATTTCTTAACTGATTCATTGATTTTGGGAGAGTTTAGTTTCTTAAGTTCCCTGTGTATTCTGGTTATCAGTCCTTTGATGTATAGCTAGCAAATGTTTTCTCCCACTGTGCGGGTATTCTCTTCAGTTTAGAGATCATTTCTTTTGTTGTGCAGAAGCATTTTAATTTTATGAAGTCCCATTTGTCTATTTTTTCTCTTAGTTCCTGGGCTGCTAGGATTCTCTTGAGGAAGTCCTTGCCTATACTTATTAGTTCCAGAGTGTTTCCTGCCCCTTCTTGTACTAACTTCAGAATTTCAGGTCCTATTTTAAGGACCGTGATCCATTTTGAGTTGATACTATTACAGTGTGATAGACATGGATCTAGTTTCAGGTTTACCCAGATAGCTAACCACTTTCCCCCACAACATCTGTTGAAGAGGCTGTGTTTTCTCCATGGTATATTTTTGTCCTCTTTGTCAAAAATAAGGTGGGTATAGTTGTGTAGATTCATGTCCAGGTCCTCTATTATGTTCCACTGGTCTTCATGTGTGTTTTTATGCCAGTACCATGATGTTTTTATTGCTATTGGTTGTAATATTCTTTGAAGTCAGGTATTGTGATACCTCTAGCATTGGTCTTTTTGCTGAGTATTGCCTTGTCTATTTGTAGTCTCTTGTGTTTCCAAATAAACTTTAGGGTAGATTTTTCAGTCTATGTGATGAAAGTCATTGGGATTTTGATGAGAATTGCACTAAACATGTATATTGTTTTTGGTAGTATAGCCATTTTTACTGTTGGTTCTAGCAGTCCATGAGCACGGGAGATTTTTCCATTTTCTGTAATCTTCCTGGATCTCTTTCTTCCAGAGTTTGTAATTCTCCTTGTAGAGGTCATTCACATCTTTTGTTAAGTTTACTGCTAGGCTTTTTTTTTTTTTTGAGGCAATTATAAATGGAATTTTTTCCATATATTCCTTCTCAGTTTGTTTGTTGTTGTTGTATAGAAAAGCTAATGATCTTTGTAAGTTGATTTTGTACCCTGCCACCTTTCTATACCTGTTCATAATGTCTAAGGGTTTTTGGGTAGAGTATTTTGGGTCTTTATGGTACAGGATCATATCACATCTGCAAATAGGGATATTTTGACTGTTTATTTACCTATTTGTATTCCTTTTATTTCTTCTTCTTGTCTAATTGTTCTGGCTAGAAATTCCAGAACTCTGTTGAATAGGAGTGGGGATAGTAAGCACCCTTGTCTCCTTTCTGATTTTAGGGGAAATGGTTTCAGTTTTTCACCATTAAGTGTAATGCTGACTGTAGGCTTGTCATTTATACCCTTTGCAAATATTGAGGTACATTCCTTCTATTCATAGTTTTCTTAGAGCTTTTATCATGAAGTGGTGTTGGATCTTGTCGAAGGCTTTTTCTACATCTAATAATATTATCAGGTGGTTTTTGTCTCTGCTTCTATTAATATGCTGTATTATATTTGTAGATTTGCATATGTTGAACCACCCCTGCATCCCTGGCATGAAGCCATTTGGTCATGGTGTACTATCTTTCTGATGTGTTGTAGGATTTGGTTTGCATTATTTTATTGAGGATTTTTGCATCGCTATTCATTGAGGAAATTGACCTGTAGTTCTCCTTTATGGAGGTGTTTTTTTCTGCTTTTGTGATGAGAGTAATTTTGGCTTCATAAAACAAGTTAAGCAGTGTTCTTTCCCTTTGTATTTCATGGAACAGTTTAAGGAGGGTTGGTATTAGTTCTTCTTTAAAGGTTTGATAGAATTCAACTGAGTATTTTTCATCAGGTCCTGGACTTTTCTTTTTTTGGGAGACTATTGTTGCTTCAATTTCATTTTGTGTTATAAATCTATTAATGTGATTAATACACTCTGGGTTCAGTTTTGGATGGTTGTAAATATCTAGAAATCTGTTCATTTCTCCAAAATTTTCAAATTTATTATAGTCTCTGACAATTTCCTGGATTATCGTGGTGTTTGTTTTTATCTCCCCTTTTGCATTTCTGACTTTACTGATTTGAGTTTTTTCTTCCCCCATTTTAGTCAGGCTTAACAGGCATCTGTCAATCTTAACTTTTTCTTTAAAGAACAAGTTTTTTGTTTCATTGATTGTTTGTATGGTTGTTTGTTTGTTTGTTTGTTTCTATTTCATTGATTTCAGCCCTTATTTTAATTATTTCTTTCCTTCTGCTTGTTTTGGGATTTGCTTCTTCTTGTTTTTCTAGGAGTTAGAGCTGTAGTGTTAGATCATTGATTTGAGATCTTTCTGCCTTTTAATACATGCACTCATGGCTGCAAACTTTCCTCTTAGGACAGCCTTTGCTGTGTCCCGTAGATTCTGGTAGGTCATGTTTTCATTTTCATTAACTTCCAGGAACCTTTTATTTCCCTCTTTTATTTCATCAATGACCCATTGATCATTGAGCAATGTGCTGTTCAGCTTCCAATTGTTTGCATGTTTTTTTTTATTTTTTGTTTTTGTTGTTGATTTCTAGTTTTAATGCATTGTGGTCAGATAGAATGCATGGGATTATATTTGCTGAGGTTTGCTTTGTGCCCTAAGATGTGATCAGTTTTGGAGAAGGCTCCATGAGCTGCTGAGAAGAATGTATATTGTTCAGCTGTTTGATGAAATATTCTGTAGACATCAGCTAGGTCCTTTTGGTCTATGGTGTGATTTAGTTCTGGAATTTCTTTATTGATTTTTTGTTTGGATGACATATTTTTGGTGATAGGGAGGTATTAAAGTCTCTCACTCTCACTGTGTTGGAATTTATATATGTTTTTAGGTCCTTCAGAATATGTTTGATGAAATTGGGTGTGTTGACACTGGGTGCATATAGGTTGATAATTGTTATTTCCTTTTGGTGTGTTTCCACTTTTATTACTATGGAGTGTCCCTCTTTATTTCATTTGATCAATGTAAGTTTGAAGTCTACATTATTTGAGATAAGTATTGCTGCTCCTGCCTGTTTATGGGGTTAATTGCCTTGGTAGATCTTCTTATAGCCTTTCACTCTCAGCCAGTGCTTGTTTCTCTTGATGAGGTAGGTCTCCTATAGGCAGCAGATTGTTGGATCTTCCTATTTAATGTAGTTTGCCAAAGAGTAATCTCAAGATATGTACATTCCTAGCAAATCATTGAACAGCAGACTCAAGTTCCCACAAAGCAACCTTGTCTCCATTGCTTCTGAGGAGCAATGAGTATGTTGGGATGTGAGCCAATCCAGGTGAGTAACTCTTAGGTTCTCAAATTCTCAAATGGAAGCATCCTCAAAATTATGTAACTCATTGACAAATATTGGAGAATCTGTATTTAGAAATGATCATATTCAAACTTATTTGTCAGTCCTTAACTAAAACATTTTCTCCCATTTCACGTCACATTGACTTTTTTTTCTTAAGAATATTTTCAAAAAAACAAAAAACAAAACCTCATTGTAAATAAGTATTCATTGGTCAAGCATGGAAAAAGAGACTCTATCATTGTGATTCTGTCTCTAATGTTACATATCTCAGAACCATCCACAGACAACATATAAAATGCTGAAATTCAGTCTAACTTAGTGAAATTTATAGTAAGAACCAGAGAATTAATGTAGTCTTAGACTAAGTTCCTAACACTGCTTACTGGATTCTTGAGAATGGAGTCAACCAGTTTAGAATATAGCCATCAGGTAATGGCTAATCTAGCAGATTTTATTTATCAAAATCATAGTTAAAGACATTAGTTGCAGTTGTTTAATAGAATATGAAGTTTTTACATCTTAGCAAGTTTATCTGTCCTTCAGGTCTAAATCATGCACCTTAATTCTCATCTTAGTAACAGAGAGAGGGGCTGTACACAGAGTGGTTCAAAGTAAAGAGTTTACAATTCGGAAGACCTGGGATTGAATTATAGTTTCAAATAGCTCAAATTTTTGCAGGAATCACACTTTCTTTTTAATTTTTTTTTACTGTTGTTCTGGGTAAGGGTACATTGTAGCATTTTACAGAAGTTCTTATACTATTTCAAATGCATCATTTGTGAATTCATCTCTTTTACCATTGTTCTTTATCATCTCCTCCCACTATTCCTGGAATAGTTTCAAAAGGTTTTGTCTTTCCACTTACATACATGTATTTTCAGTATATTCACCCTCCTACATACGTTCCATCCTCCTTTCTCTCTTCCACCTTTACCCCCTCCCACCTCAGTATGGACCTATCCCACCCTCTTATTCTCCAATTTTGTAAAAGAAAACAAATGACATTTTTACTTGTTTATGATAGCTAAAGAGAATATTAATACCTTGCTCATAGGTTTGCAGAGGATATCAAAGGAAATGACTCTTGTAAATCACTCAGCAGGACTTGGCACAAGGTAAAAGCTGGGTTTTTTTCTTCTCCAAGATGAATATATTGTAAAATTAATTTTTTCCATGAGGAGATAGCACCTTCCTTAAAGCATTATATGTTTGGTAATATGTAGTTTTCAAGAATTCTCATCAACTCTAGATTTGCAATTTTTTTCTCTCTGTGAACTTAAGTTTTCTGGCCTGTCACAGCTACAGTTTTCTTACTGTAGTATCAGGAGGATAACAGCTGCCTCATATTGTTACTGTGGGAATTCCAGCAACTAAAGAATGTGATACAGCACTATCTGAAAAATAGAAAATATGTGGAAGCATTATTATTATGTTATTATTGTTATAAATTATTACTGTTTTAACATGGGAACCAATGAATGGACTTTTGTCATTTCTCTTTCTGTTTCTGTGGCACTGCCTTGTTGCCACTGGGATGCAGGTGTTTCATTTCTTTTCCTGTTTAAAGGTCAATGTGAACACATACACATTTTTCCAGTTCTTACAGATTAAGGATATAAGGCCTTATGGCTGCCATTGTAATATTTTTCCACTTCACCTAAAGCTGGCTGAGTCATTTTCTCTGACAGCAGTAAGAGTACACAAACTCTGATCTCATTAACTACTTTTGGTGAATTAATTATGACTCAAACAATCACTGAAATGAAACCATTCACTGTCAGGCTTCATATGGTTGGATTTAATTTTCACATTTAACAACCTGTATGAGGGCAGTGCCTATAGAAGATTTCTAATAATTTCTGGGGTGAATAAGCTCAATGTTTGAATCATCTTGGGGTGCTGTGCCTGAAGCTGTGCTAGTCAACAAGTTGAGCATCTTTCCCTGATTGTCTGCCCAAACACAGACCTTCCACTCACGGCATGTCTCTTGCCAACTAAATAAATGACTTGGGGAAGGCGGACGTGAGTATAACTCTTGTTACACAACTGAATCACTTAGCAAATAACTTAAAGTTAGTATTTTATAAATCCTTTTCTAAAGGTCTTTTCTACTACTCCCCAAGGCACAAAGTAAATGTGTCAGAAACTTGCTGTTTTAATATCTCTTCTTGCTTCCCAGGAACTGAGTTTCTTATGGTATAAAGCAAATACAATTTCACTTCAAGGCTCATTTCTTTGTGGACCCAAACTCATTTAGATGATCAGTAAAACAAAATGCACACCTATTGTTTGTTTTAGGAGACCCTTCTTACCTAGAAAACTGCTTCACTTTTAAAAAGAAAAGTTTTTTTTTATTATTTCATTGACTATCCCACTATCATTCTTGTGAATTAGTGCTTCCTGATTTCGAATATAACTGTGGGGCACTTTACAACATAATAATAAATACAGAATATATTGCAGTGATGTATATTATCATAAATAACCATTTTTAGAGAAAAGTATTCCTCTAAAATTAGAATGGATTTATAAATTGCCTTCTTGAAGAATGAACACAAAGCCATTCTATCATTAATCTTTTTCTTTTATTTCTTTCTGAGGATTTGAAGGGTGGTACAGCATGATAAATTGTGATTGAACTGAATCTAAAAAAAGTGATGAAGAAAATACTAAAAATTTTGATCTTGACAACAGACTGTATTGAACAGAGTTAAAGCCAAGATCCTTTTATTTTGTTCATCATTATACTTCCTGAATAAAGGAAGGAAGTTAAAGGGCATCCCATTTATGTGCAAGATAATAAAAGACATCACTGAGAATTTGATCCTTTAATTTCTTCCAAATACAAAATACATATTTTAGTATATTTTCCCAGTTTTCATGCTTTGTTAAAAAAATTAACTGCAAATTTGATAACAATAATTGAATCTTTCAGATTCTAATGACCTACAAGTCAACAATATTCTTATTCCTGTATTTTGTCATATTCAATAATGACAACTTCACAAGATGCTAGTGTGTCTTTTCTGTAATTCTAACTAGTCAGGAGGCAGAGATCATGGTTCAAAGCCAGCTTGGGTAAATAGTTCAGGAGACCCTATCTTGAAAACACCCATCACAAAAAAAGCCTGGTGGAGTGGCTCAAGTATAGGCCCTGAGTTCAAACGCCAATACCACAAAAAATAAAATAAAATCATAACAACTTTATGCAGCAAATAATAAATGATATAATAATTGCAGGGCTGGCCATAGTAGCTGGAACATATTTGTAATTTCACCTGTTCTGGAGAAAGAGGCAGAAGGATCATGAATTTGAGGACAACCAAATCAAAGGTAACAGGGAGATTTGTCTCAAAACAAAACAAAAAAATAGAAAGATGGTGTCAAGAGCATAGGTCAAGGGGTGGAGTGCATGCCTAGCAGGCACAAGGTCCTAGTTCATTCCCTATCACTGCAAAATAAACACGTGCCAACATGCACATTTCTTGTCTTATAGACAATGCTGCTATATTTTATAAATGTTTTCTCCTTTGTTCTTCATGAGAATTATGTGAGATATGTAAAATTATTCTGCATTTCAGTGGATTAAAAAATAACCTAATCCACTTTAAGTAATTTGTTCAGCTCTCTGACTCCTGTATGCATCTTTATCAGCTTTTAGGACTATTTCTCACTTTACTCACTAATGTATTAACCTCTTTTCAGAAGGTAGGTTATTTTGAGAAGTGATGGTAGTTTAAATTCAAGTGGTAAAGTAGAACTGGGAAAAGGAGATAGAATTCTGTATATCTTCTAAAGGTAGAGCTGAGAAGTTTGCTGGTGGGTAGATATGGTATACCAGAAAAAGTGAAAAGTTGAACAAGTTTCCAAATTTTTTTCCCAAACAACTGAAATTTCTGAATTCTGATTAACTAACATGAAGAACAATGAAATTGGAGCAACTGGGAGAGAGTCTTTATACATTTGATCATGGAAATATTTTTAGTCACTTAGGTGATAAGGTCTGGTAGACAGATTAATTAAGTGCTTCATAAGAGAAGTATAAATTCAATCTGAGATGTATTAGTTTATACATCATGTGAAAGACAAAAAGAAATTGTCAGGTCTATAAGAAGTACAAATAGAGGAAAGGATCTTTTGTTACTAAGATAAATGAATAAATTAATCTAGATGAAGTTCATTGAGAAAACAATTAGGAAACCTAATTTGAGTATTAAAAAAAATCTTCTTGAGCTGGACATGACATTGAATGCTTAGAATCCCAGAACTTGGAATGTATAGGAGGATCTAGAGTTCAAAGCCAACCTGGGCTACATAAGCCCTGTCTCAAAAAATGAAAAACTACTTCAATATATTAAAAAAGTAATGTAATAAAATATTGTCAGAAGAAATATTGGGAGTGGGTATTTGCATGGAAAAATAAGTTCAGCATTTTTCCTTTGAAGCTGTCTATCAATTCTGGAAAAAGAGCTAAAGATGCAGAAAATGGGCATTTTTCTTTACTACCAAAGTTCCAAAGGAATAAAGTCTAGGTTCTGCTAAGAAGAAACAGCTGGTAAATTCCATACATTTTGAGTTAAGCTTCATGACAGCTATATTGTAGGTGCTGTCATTAAAGAGAAAAAGACTTGTCTACAGTGGGTCTGAAGCTAAATTTTCAATAATATTTATTTACCCCATACAAGAATTAGATTTTGGATTGCTGTATTCCTTTTTGACATCAGAAACTAAGGTGAAATATCTTGAGAACAGCATAAATTTTACATTATATTTCAAATTACATTTATATTATTAAATATCATTTACAATTTCAAACTCTTATGAAAAATAATGAAGCAAATGATGAAGCTCAAACATGGAAAAGAAAAATAAGAAAAAATGGATAACAAAAACAGTCAAAGTAATCTTCAGCATGAAGTTATCAAAGATCTTCACATAATATTGGATAGTATATGCACAGAGATACAAAGAGAATTTTCAGATCTTGACAAGGAATGAAAATTATCTAAAAATCAAATGATAAATTTTAACTGAAATAAAATAAGCTAAGTTAGTCAACACCGAGCATTTTCAAAAGATCTATAAGAAAAGCCAAATAATTATGTGATTAATGTAGTGAATACTGAAGGAAGCAAAATAGAATTTTTTATGAAAACAAGACTAAAAATTTACATTCAGAAAATAATATGTAGATTTATAGTTATTGTCTCAACAGAAATGAAAGATAATGTGATGAAAATTATCTTGAAATTGCTTAAGGACAAAAACTCAACTAGAGTTCTCTCTCCACTAAAAATTCAAGAACAAAGCTAGGTATTTTCAGAATTTGAATTTATAACCAACATATCCACATTAGAGGTTAATTTTATTGAACACTTACAATTATTTTCAACATGAGGAGAGTGGGGCATAATTAGTAGAATAAACACTTTTGTTAAAAAATACCAGGCTATTTGTGTTTAGTCCCCCATAGGAGGATCTGTTCTGAGGAAGATGCATCCTCAGTTGTAAATGATAGCTAGCAAAGACAGGTGAATCAATAACCCTGTTCTCTCATGGTTTTGCAGTAATCTTCAGGAGTTCTATTTGGGCAGAACTAATACAAGATTATAATTTATGTGATCTGAAGTAATCTTAACAGACTGGGTCTTTTGGGAAGATTTTTTTCCTTGCACAATAGGAAAGTTGCCATTCTTCTGAAAATCATAGAAAGAAAGCTGAAATTTGTTCAAAGTAGCACATTGGAGCAATTGGGTGTTTTGCCCTTTCCTGGGAAATAGATCTGTAGATAGTCATTTTATCTCTCTTTTACTCATTTACCTTTTTATCTCCAATATTTTTCATCATTTCACAAGCATTCTTTCATCATATTCAATCTACATTGTACAAATTATGAAAATGTAGCGCTATCCTAGAAGAAGTCTAGGACATTGAACCTCAAAAAACATTTCACACATCATCATTGTCATTTTAATCACTGCTTAAATACTATAATTATGTTCAGCATATTATTTAAATATTTGGAAGCTATCATAATTAAAACGTTTTCAGTAACCAACATGACAGTTAGAATTTTGAGGTCAAAATATTGAGCCCAGTGTAAATAAGCAACTTTCTAACAGTTAGCTAGAGGTCTGACTGGTGTCAATGTTTGAATTCTCAACCAGTATACAAACAAAATTAAAAATCTAATCAATCTAGTTACTGCTTTGGTATTACACAATGGGGATGAGAAAGTGCCCAAGTATGTGATATTGAAGAATCCTTGAAATTACAACTGGTAAACATTCACTCATTGCACACTTTGGGATAACCTATTCGAAAGAGTTGAAGCTGCATGAACAAAGAGTCATGTCTTATTATTTTTCTTGGTAAAATTTCAATATGAGGGAATGTGCTACTCAAGAGAGCATTTATTGCCATGAAACATGAAGTATGTGTGTTGTATCATATAAAATATATTATCTACATTGAACTTGGCACACGACATTTTACCACAATGTTAACTAACAAATATTAGATTGATTTTAAAATATTATATAGTGTTTATTATTCCCATTCAAAATAATCTAGAATTGTATTGTATTTTAGAAAGAATTATTATTATGGGTCAACACATTTTGCTTAATAGCACTATATGTAAATGAAACTGTTTTATTAAAAGAACCAGACACATAAGAACAAGTCAAATAAATTCTGCATAAACTTAAGTGTGATGACACTAATGACAATTCTCATCATCTTTGATCTATTTTAGTACCAACTCCTTTAACATTGATAGACAATAATAAGGAATAATGATGACAAGACAGCTAATAAATTGCCAACTCTTATTTCATCGCATTTTTTCTATTAACTTCCTTTGATCTTAGATAGGAAGACTCCCATTTTGAAAGTGTCATTTGTGCTACACAGATTACCCCACATATTTAATGCAAATTTTATCAAAATATCAATATGATTTTTTTCTTTGATTTTAAGAAATTGATTCCAAGAGTCATCTGGAAGAGTAGACGTATAAGGACAGATAATAAAATACGAATTATAAAAGAAAATCAGTGGAGAGGAAATGCTGCAATGCATAAATAAAAATATGCTATAAATCCCAAAAATTTAGAGTATACACTACTCTGTAGCCATAGACAAAGAAAGAAATGAAATGGAATAAATTTTCAAAAATGTAAATATATGAAAGTTTAATATATTTTCAATTATTTAAAGTAATATTTCTATATACAATGTTTCTGGTATTTATCAAAAACAAGCCAATGAATTTTATGGCACAATTGAAATTTCAAATTAATGAGGTGAGCAAAGTTAAAAAGTCGTGGGGTAAATTGAGTTAGCTCATCACTGTGTACAGACAAACACACATGCACACTAAGTGAATTATGTTATGTGACCCAAAAGAAAGCTATAAAGTATTATAAGAAAATCCAGGAGAGATTTCTAAAGTTATCTTATAGTAACAATATTCAAATACATCATGACATCAAGATTTTAAAAGGAAAATAGCTATTTCATGTTTTGGGACAATACTGAGTTAAAAAATGTAACCTGGAAATATGTTGACAAATAACTAACATAAAATATGGATAAAACATATAACAAATCAAATAAACGTGGTAGCTTAAAATAGAAATAATGAGTCATTGTTCAGAAATTCAGGAATGACTTTTCTCCCTAATTCTTAGTTAGGGTGTCTCAACAGATTGCAGCCAAACAGTATCTGACGGGAGCCATAAAAATTTTCATTTATGTACTAATTCCTAGGCTGTGAACCCTGGATGAGAAGGAAGTGGAACAGTGTAGCTCTCAAGACATGCCCCTGTCTTTTCTCCTCTTTACCTTAATAATCATTCCAGTTTAGTAATACCACAGTTCAAGTTCTTATGTGGGACCTCAGAATTCCAGAGGCATAATCCCTGAGAGATACAGCCAGGTAGGAGCTGGTCAATACTGTGACCTATCCTTGAAAATCATACCATCATGTCAGTAGGATTTTCTTGGTCAGAGAAGACAGAAGCTCATGCCCAAGTTCAATGGCGTGATACGTATACTTTTGTTAATGGAAATAGTGTGATTAACCTGGTAAATAAAATATATATAGAAAATACATTCTGCTCCAGCAGAATGACTTACAAATGATGAAGGCTGTAATGCTAACGGGTCCAGTAGGTACATGGAAATACAAAAGCCAAGAGATTCTGGCAGAGACCCTCTCACCCACTTGTCATCCCACATCATGTCCAAGTATGAAAAGGCATTTGAAAAAAATTCAAAAAATAAAGGCATTTGAAGAACATAATGTCAAAAGACAGAAGGAAGTCTCATGAGACATCGTCTGCATTCCTATGTGGTGTGGAATACATCCAGAAACTCAACAAATCCCAAAATGTCAAGTGACATATTCAAGTGTAGAAACCTAATAAGAAAGGATCATATAATTAGGAAAAAGGGAGTTCCAAAAGAAAAAGAAGGAATGGAAATCAGGCATTGTGACTAATACCTGTAATCCCACCTGCTCAGGAGGTGAAGATCAGAAGGATCACAGATCCAATCCAGTCCAGGCAAAGAAGTTAGATCTCCATTTCTACCAGTGGGCCAAGCATGGTGATATATTCCTTTGGTCATAACTATGCAAGGGTTGGAAAAGGGAGGAAGATTACAGTCTGAGGCAAAAATGAGTGATCTTGTCTGAAAAAATAACTAAAGCAAAATAAAACTGAGGGCGTAGCTCAATGGTAGAGTGCCTGCCTAGAAAGCATGAGGACCTAAGTTCAAATGGCAATTCCATAACAAAAAAAAGAAGGAATTCTGTACCTTCACCAACTTCTTTTCTACTGATAGAAATGTAGACGACCAGATATGAGACAAATCAAATAGAATTAGTTTGCGGATGATACCAATATGGCAGAACTAGATGTGTGAAAGTCTTAGAATTTTCTCTGATAATCATGACCTTCATTTTGAAATACTAAGCTTTTAATACACTGAAGTATTGAGGGAAGGAAGAGAGCCCAGGACAGTGCTGACAGATCAAATATGCCCAACAGGTTTACTCTACAATAGAAAGAAATAGAAAATCTGAATGGATGAAAAAAAACTATTACCTTATATTTCATCTTTGTGTAATTATTCACAGAAGGACTGAGCAAAAGTTTCCAATAATGGTTAAAATGTAATTGAATAATATAATTTACCTACCTAGGAAAATAAAATTTTCAAACACTTTTGTAGTATACCCTTCTATATCATTTGCCTTTTGCCAATGTCACTAAACTAAATGTAAAAGTAGTGAAAAGTCAATAAAAACACTGTTGTAATTATTCAAAATGTGATAAAACAACTAAAATTGATTATGTGTTTAGAAACCATATAAAGATTCAAATGGACATCTGTTTTATTGCCCTTTGGCAAACATGGTTTCTCCCTCACTGTTTTGCTCAAATTGCTCTTGTGGAAGTCATTACTGTCATCTAGTCTCCCATCTTGCTATTAGTTCTCATCCTATTTTCACATAATTTGAACCTGTCTCTTTTTTTCTTTCTATGTCAATGCACTCCAACTTTCTCTAATTGTTTCCTTTCTGAGTTAGTTTCATGATCCTAGTTTTTGACAATAGGGTCAGTCTTCAATATAGTTGGTATTAAAAGATTAAATGAAAAAAAAAAGCTCTGCAGAGGAGAAAAGAATAAGTTAACTGGAAAAATGGTATCTTAATTGCATTCTTGTTTTCTACTTCTACACCAATGGCAAAATTACTTGTTTGCTTGGCTAAAGAAGCATTCCATTAGCATACCAGAGAAACACTGTGAAGTGTAAAGTGGAGTTCATGTTCAATCCAGAAAGTGCAGACAAGGTGAACAGAAAGTACAGCAAAACTGCTTCAGGAGATAAGGAAAGAAATAGTCACAAATAATAGCTCTTAGGCAATGAGCAGCTGACAATTTGTAGACACTATGGGACTTAATAAAATTATTTTATGTAAACTATAATAAAAGTATCTCTTAATTAATTCATAAAGTATATGTAAACCTAAACTTTGAAAATTTCCTGTTTTTCCAAAATAGAAGAGACTAGTTTTGGACAAAGATCCTATAAACTATCAGAAGACATAGTGCTTGTGTGTATACAGGGAAAACTGGGGATTGATCCCTGGACTCTGAAAGTGCTAGACTAGCTCTCTACCGCTTAGCAATATACTCAGCCCCAGAAAAATTTTCGTGGAAAACTCAAAAAGACAAAAAAATCTTTTTTAATATCCCATAAGATTTCACCATTATATGTATGAGTATAATATTGATTACCATCAATTTTACTCTTAATCATTTGTGACTTGTGTTTGTATGAAGGGGTTCTGAATTTAGGTTGAGTGTGTGTGCATGTTTGTTTAGAAACTTATACTGCCTACATAAAGCTCAAGATAAAGCAACCTGATAAATTGGATTTCTGCCAATATCCAATGGTTATCTCCAGGTAATACCTTCCTGAGTGATGGCCCAAAGATAGCAATTCATTTAAATTTTATGCATTGCACATTGCCATTTTCACTATCCATTTATCCTTAGCTACCTATAATATATTTCTGTTTTGAATGGTTTCTCCAGTCTTAGAAGTTCTTGTGCACTGTGCAAATAACTTCTAAATGTTTACCTAAAACCTGTCAAATGAGCTTTAGATTCATAATTCAAATTACTTGATCAGAACCATCACCTGAATTTCTCCCACTACTACTTCAAACTGAGTAAACACAGAGCATCATGTTTACCAGGAGAGCTGTCTTTATGATTCCAAGTTCCTTTTGTGAGAAAAACTCTCGTTGTCACCTCAATGCAATCACCAAGACCTTGCACAGAAGGCAATTTTTCCGTGTGGCTTTCTCTCATTGTGGTGTAATTGCAGAGAACAATAACAAAGGCTTTCTTTCTTTTCTGATGAAAATATATTTGCCAGTTGCCTATGACACTTCTCATTTTTCATCATGTATTACAGAATTTGTCTCTTAACTGAAGTTTGGGGCATGTTTATTACAGTATTATGCAAGTCAGAGACTTAAATATTTAAGTCATTCTAAACATATTCTGAATGAGTACAAAATTTGTGAATTTCATGATGTATGAAAGAAAAAATATTTCTAGTTTATCCCTAAAAAATTAAAAATTTAAATATGACATTAATTTATGCTTTTATACCGTCTTAAGCCTTTGTGTAGTTTCAGTGTTTTACAACTTATAGCAAAATGAACTTTACCTATGATAAATTCTATGTCTCAGAATTAATGCCAGATGGGAAGACAGCTGTTTTTCCAACTCATCCCTTCATCACTTTAGAGATTCTCCTCATATCACATTACCTACTTTCTCCATATCTCAGTGACAAATTTTAAACTAAATTTTACATGTACTTTCACTATATTTTCATTTTTTAACATATAATGTGCCTTTCTTTAAGTTTTTTCCAACTACCTACTCTATGTAAAATAAATTGTTGCTCTATCCTACTAAGAATTATTGGATCATTGTCATTATAATTTCATATTTGGCAAAATGTGTGATTTTTTTCTTTGTAACGATTTTTCACATGATGCCTATTGTTTTTGTGACTTGTTAAAACAGTTTCAACTTACTAATATATTTTCATAAAATAGAACAGAGTATCTACAAATTCTCATAATAGAAGAAGTACATATACACACATGCATGTTGAACTGATGATGCATTAGTCAGGTACAGGGTCTCATGCTGTAGTCCCAGCTACTAGGCAGGTAGAATTTAGGAAGATCTCAGTTTGAGGCCTGCCCACATAAAAAGTCAGTGATAACTCATGTCCACAAATAAGCCAGGTGTGCTAGCACATGTCTGTAATTCCAGCTAGAATAGCAGGAGGTGGAGTTAAAAGAATCATGGTCTAAGGTCAACCCTAGGCAAAATATGTGAGCATGTATATGGAAAAAAAAGAAAAAATGTCTGGATGCATGACTTAACTGGTAGAGTGCCTGCAGGCATGAGGTGCTGAGTATAAACCCCAGTATCTCCAAAAAGAAAACATGCACATGTATCAAGCCAAAATATGTGTGAATATGTGGACATTGTGGGCATACTAGGGCTAGTGAGAAGTATAAATAAATAAGCACAAAACATTTCCAACCATAACTTGCATATAATCACACTATAAATCTCAGCTTTATTAAGTATAAAATTCAAGCTTTTATAGCCATGAGACTCAATCTCCTAAATGCAAAAATAGAAATTATCAGATAGTTATACTAGTATGGAGGCTCACATATGAACCAATTTAATGATTCTTTATGTGCAAAAGGTAATACTAGAGTAAGAATTCATGGTGACATACCCCAAGTCACACACATTGCAAAATTCTGCCAGAAGGACTCTTACATATCAATCCATTTTCTAAGTCATCTTGTTACTTTCAGTTTTATTTTTTGTTTTCATGGTGTGGACCCTTGTTAAAGAGATTTTGAAAATAAAAATAAATGACAACTTTTGTTTTACTTGGTCATAGAATTTATCAAATTATTTTAAACTCAAATTAGTTCTTACAAAATCTGAACTGGTTACACTCCCATCTGTCAGAATTCTATGATCACATATTTCTTTTATTTATTTATTTATTTATTTATTTATTGTGGTTCTTGGGTTTGAACTCAAGGCTTGGTGCTTGTAAAGCAGGTGCTCTATCACTCAAGCCACATTTCCAATCCATTTGGCTCTGGTTATTTTGGAGATAGTATCTTGTGAACTATTTACCTAGGCTGGCCTCAAACCATGATGCTTTCAGGTCAGCCTCTTCTTAAGTCTCCTTGCTCTATCACCTGTGGTAAGTAGGATGGGCTAGTACAAAGACTGGTCTTCCAGAATTCATGCTCTATCCTCCACAGTGGGGTGTCCTGATTGTGAAGTTGTCACCCAGCCGGGGACAACATGTCCCAGCATTGACACTTCATCTTGCCTCCAGCTGTGACCACAGGACTCATTTTCATCTACAGCAATGAGTAATGATGATGCTTTTATGAAGTATGAGTAAATCTTAATTTTCTCTTCTTTATCTAACAATAAGACCTTTACATGAATTAATTTGTAACCTAAGTTATCATATAGAAGAAAGCTGTCTGCCAATCAGGAACACTATTTCAAGAAAGAAAACAAAATCTTTGTTCTCTTTGTCTTTGTCTTTTTTGGTGTAGCATTTGAACTCAGGACCTTGAACTTATTAGGCTGGTGATTTATCACTTGACCCATGCCCTCCACTTCTTTGTTTTAGTTATTTTTCAAATATTTTAGTATTTTCAGTACTTCAGTCTCTGACTGGCCTCAGACCACATCCTTCTATTTATGCCTCCCACATAGCTAAGCTTACAGGTGTGTTCCACTACATACAGCCTGTTCTTTGAGATGCAGCATTGCCAACTTTTTTGTACAGAACCTTGAACCTTGAACCATGATCTCCTACCTTAACCTTCCATGTAGCTGAGAATACAAGTGTGAGCCACCAAGTCTGGACTTCTTAGTCCACTTAAATTTTGAAGTTTTTTGTTTCTACAATATAATCCAAATTAAAGTGGAATCTCTTAAGTATTTCTATGAAGAAATTAATATTTGAAGTTAATAAAATTAACTCTTTTGAAAGACTTCACATATTGTAAACTTTCCACTGCTTCAGATATATACCCCTAGAAGTTTAGTATGATTTGGTATCCTTAATGCATGTGTGTCACACCTATGTAGCATATATAGTAAATACAGGGAGATTTGTGAACTCTAACAACAGTTTCCCTTGTATTTCCACATCAGTCATCCAACCCACTGTGTTTAAGGTCAATCTAAGTACTATCAGGTGAATTGAGAACTTGAGCAAGGACTGAAATGGTTGAATGAGAAATAAAATAACACTGGAGAGTGTTATACTCAATATAAGTATAAACAGCAGAACCATGAAAATTCGGATAAATTGTATTTTTTCTTGGAAGTAATGCAGGTGTACTTTTTATCAATAATGTAGATCAACTGCTCTTTTATACTTGTGAAAACTTTTTGAGACTTTGAATTTTATACTGATCTTGTTTTGTTTATTTTTTCTCCCCTTTTGTTTCCACTTCCCACAGCCTCATCTTCCCTGTGACACAGTTAAGCTAACTTTCTTCCCACCTTCTCTGAAATGTCTCTTCCGTGACTTACTGGAAATAGGGCTTCCAATCGCTTTTTAATTGCCATGAATGGGAAATGTTTTTCGACATCACAGCTGGCTCCAGGATATATCTGTGGTGTTGTTACAACTATTTCCTAATTGCTTCCCTACCTTTCCAATTAAATTGCAAGGAACCCAGCTGGGGGCAAACTCCTTAAATGGATAACCAGCCCTACTATGTCAGCTCCTAGTTGCTCTGATGTGATAATCAGAAAGAAAGAACTGTTCTTTTTGATAGCTGAGCTTCAATAGTATGGGCAAAAAAAGGAAAGTTCAGCAGGAAGGAAATGGAATTTTATCTAGTCCACTATTTCAACCTTATGGAAAAAATTAGTAGCAGAGAGATACTGCTTACTTATCAGCATATGAATAAATTCTCCTGTCATTGCTATACTAATTTTTCTTGGTCACATATGTCAGTATCCCCTTTATTGGAAATGCTATTCCCATTATTCCTAATACCCACTTTCTCTATATAATTCAAGTTCCTGCCTCTGGGTTTACCATTCTGATAATGAAAACTCAACCGATGTTTTTTCTGTATGTTAGAAAGTGGTGTTAGTAAGAGCTGTATACAATGATGTAATCTCAGAAGAAATTTTTTCTCAGTAGGAAGAGAGAAATTATTTTCTATTTCTAACTAAAAGATATTCTAAAAATAACTCTTTTAGCCTCAGTTCTTTAAAGCTTTCTTGCTGAAAAAATTACATAAAGGAAAAAAGCATTGCTTTCCTTATTGTCTGGTGAAGGAATCATTAAATAAAACTCTTAAATATCCAAATGATAGATCATTCACCTCAAACAGAAACAGTGAAAAAATCAAGTTAAACTTGATATAGGGGCATTACTGTCTTTTTTAAGGTGATTTTTAAGATTATTTTGTTATATGTAGTAGATGGCTCCCTGTGAAGTCACCTACCTCTCACATGCCCCTATATCAAATGCATTTTTCCTTTATGTATTTTTTTGCTTAAAATCTTATTCAAGTATGTCAGTTCTACTAATAGCCCCTTACTGAAAATTCAAAACCAATTAAAACACCAAATTCATAATTTTTAAAGGGCAGAAATGAGTGTGTAAATCAGATTCTCAGCAAATTCGTAAGTGGGATATTCTCACACTTAGGAATGCTAGAGAAGAAAAAAATTACCCTTCATGATTCAGATCAATTCTTCAATTCCTTGCTGGAAATACTCTGATTGATTCATGC
Source organism: Castor canadensis (assembly GCF_047511655.1). Classification (NCBI taxonomy): domain Eukaryota; kingdom Metazoa; phylum Chordata; class Mammalia; order Rodentia; family Castoridae; genus Castor; species Castor canadensis. Next base: position 25,932,133 of record NC_133395.1, read on the forward strand.
ATTTAAAGTTTTCTAGAATATTTAATTTTTAGGATTTTATCCAGAGTATGCGTCACTTAATGAGAAATAAATATAGAGTAGTGGTACATTTGCAAATATCTGCTATCTAAATTGTGTAAATTGATCTGAAAGTACAATTGTCAACAAAATACAAGCATGACTTCTTTTAACAATAAAGTATAAGAACAGATTCAGCAAATTGGTTTTCAAAATTTCAAGTTACACGTTCTTAGAGTATTATTTTTACAGTAATGTATAAATGCACAGAAAAGCACAAGTGTATGCAATTAAATTTTATTTTCTCTTACTATTCTCTTTTAAATTGTCTTACTCTATAAATATGCATAGACAATTTGTCCAATTATGCTCTAGATAAGGCCATATTGGTTCATTAATCTTATTTTTTCTTCTTAAATCTGGCATTAAACACAAGCATGGTTGAAAATTCACACCAAGTGAATTTTTTGTAATATAATAGAAGCAAAATAAGAAACTTCAAGTAAAATAGCATCTTTCAAAACATAATTGTACTCATGATTTTCTATAAATTGTCTTTAAAACATTATTACTTGAAGACTATAATCTCTGAAAATTATTTTCAATTTTGTTCTTATGGAATGATTTTAGCATTCATTTTAACACTTTTAACATAAACTATGTTTTCAGGACTTATTTTAAAAACCTCTTCATAGCATATCATATATTGCAATGACACACAGTTACAAAATTGTGTAGGAAAAGAAACCAGAAGTGTATAAGTGAGAAACATTTAATTTTAAATTAAAATTGTCAAGTTTAGAATTATCTACAGTATGAAAATACAAATGATAATAACATGTCATCTGTTTTAGACTGGTTATAATGCCATAACCTGGCAGCTGTTACTGAAGTATATAATATCTTAAGGATGCATATATGCATGTATATAAATTATTGAGTTATATGAGCTTTTCATCATATAATAAAGAAATATTTCAATTGACAGAAAAACTGCCATCACTTGAATGATTATTTCATTAATAAATAATTTTTTTATCAGTCAAGATGAAAAAGGGAATATTTCATATCAGACTTTCAATGCTATTTCACCTGACTGAAAGGGAGCAAAAGATAATAATATTAAAAATTCAACAGTGGTACAGAATTTAAGACTGTGTCAATAAGTGTGAAGTATTAGAGCAATAGATTCAATATAATTAGCTAAGATGGGGGCTTTGTATCTCTACTTACTGATATGTACTCATCTCATGGCAAATAACACATTTCAAGCACTTTAACACCTGTTAAGTTCTGTTTCTCCTTTTGTAGTCTTTTCTGATGCAATGGCTATTGACACTTTTCTTTGAAGGACAGATTGTGGATGCTTATTTTTAAAATGTGCTTTGGAGTAGGCATTTCTAAAGACTCTATTGTCTGCTACCATGCAGTGTGCCAGCAGTTGAGGCATAGGTTTTCCTAAAGACTGTGAAGAAAACAGTCTTTTCTATCAAAGTGTGTTGTCACCTTAGCTACTTGTAGTTCTGGGTGATTGTTTACTGAGATCCATTTTCATGCCAAAATTATACCTACCTCACCCCCAAATTTTAAGTGTAGTATTAGCTAATCATGAGGATATTTTGCACCAAAACTCAACCAATCTATGAAAAGGGGAGGGCCTACTGTATGAAGTATAAAAAGTAGGACCTATTGACTGTTCCTTGCCACTTGCTATGCCTGTGCACCTGAACACCCTTCTGCAAAAAATAAATATTGCTTTGCTGAGAAAATTCTCCATTCCTGTGTCTTCAATTGTAACTCTGGTGGTCTTCTGAGGTCTCATTTCTAAAATTATGGGGGATCATCCAGGATGATTCCATCTGGGATAGGCTCTCAGAAGCCCATTCCCCTAAGGGAGATGCATCCCTTAGCCTTGTTGTAGTGACCCTGAGGTACTGGGTGGCCACTGGTCTTGGACTGGAAATTCATTTCAGGTTTGAATTTTCTCAACAATGCAGGGAGAAAGGGCCTTAGTAAACACTGCAGCAACCAAGCAATTCTGTGCACAGACCAAAGTAAAAAATGCCATCAAGAAGCAAAGTATTCCTTGGTGGTCAGGGAGAATATCAAAGGTTGTGTGAGAGTGAATGAAACATGTCTGAGTCATAGGGTGAGTGTGGAGTCCCATTCCACAGTTTTGTAGGTATCCAGATGACTGCATATGGCTAAATGGATGTCCGTTTGGACTTAGTTGGAGGTTTATATTGTACCAACCTGCTGATGGCCAAGTAGCATCACCAACTGAATATTATCCCATAAGGTAATTGGTCAAAGATGGACAAAGCATGTAGGGTATTGTGTGAGACACTTCCAGGATGTCAGTGAGGTTGAGCAGCTACTGAGCATCCTCACCAACCATGTAGACCAGGATGTTGAACGATGCAAATAAGATAAAACAAAAATAAAATTCCAACAGATGGTCCACTAGGACAGATGTTAAAATATTGGTCCAATAACCCAAAGGCAAAAACAAGCAGCAAATTATCAAATATTGCGTCTTTGTCTGCACCCATTCTCAAACTGGCTCTTTTCTGTCCAAAATTTGAAGCAGATAAAGACTGGGTCTGTTATTATTGATTGAATATGTTAATAACAAAAGTCCCAGGATTCAGGAAGAGATTGAGTATGCCCTTTGTTTGAGACAGGGACCCATGCTTCTCTTTCCTTTAAAATTAGTAAAGGGGGACAAAACTGAGACAAAGGAAACCTCTTCCAAATGGGACACTCTTTCCTGTTTACCTTTCCCTTATAATCCAGAGGCCTCAGCTTCTCAGGTAGAATTCCAAGATTGGGATGGAGAATCCAGTCAGAAGCCTCTGAGGGCCCAGCCTGAGTTCCCTTCTAAGCCCCTAACTGATTTCCCCATCAGCTTAGCCTCACATTCAGGTCACAGTTCATACTTCTTGGGGCTCAGAGGGAACTGCAACAATGCCAGAGGGCTATTCAGTATTGTCCCTTTTCCCCATCACCAAAAATGCAAGCACAGACCTTTATCCACTCAGAGAAGTCCCAACTGGAGATGGAAACTTAGGTTTTGTTGATCCCCACTGACTACCACAGAAGTCCAAATCCTAAAGAGAGAATTAAAGCCCCTTTTAGAAGACCCACACAGAGTCCTGGATCAACTTGACCAGTTGTTAGACCTGCAATTTTACACGTGGGTGGAACTCAAACTATTTTGGGGATTTTGTTTTCTGGGGAGGATAGAACTATGATCAGGAGGGCTGCCATGGGCACAGGGGAAAGAGAGCAATCACCAGGTCCCAAAGTTTATTCTCCAGACGGGAAATTTCCCTTTGAGAACCTTCAATGGAACAATAATGACCCTGCTAACAGGAGGGAGATGGGGGATGTGAGAACTATGATCATTAAAAGAATAAGGGAAAACTGATCCTGATCCCAAAACTTAGCCAAAGCTAAGTACAACAAGGAAAGGATGAGGGACCTGGTGACTTTCTTCACAGGCTAAAAGACCAAATAAAAAAAAATTAAGTTTAAATTCAGATGATCCCCCTGGGGCAGGGAATGTGAAAACTTCACTTTGTGACCAAGAGTTGGCCAGCCATTATAAGGAAATTACAAAAGGCAGAAAATTGGGAGGAGAAAAGCTTGGAGGAATTATTAAAAGAGGCCCAAAATGTTTATGAGATGAAATGAGAAAAAAAAACAACTAAAAGCTAAGGTCATGTTGTCCACAATCAGGCAGATTACTCAGGAGAAAAATACTTTTCAGAGAGTTAGGCTGAGACCTGCTCAGAAACCCCAGAAAGGAAGTCCAAACTCACAGGCTTCAGGGGTAAAGAAGGAGAACAGGTGCTACCAGTGTGGGAAGCCAGGACATTTCAAAATAGAATATCCTGAAGGAGGAAATGAAGAGAGGATAGTTCCCCTTATGGCCTTTGGGGCAGAATAGGGGCATCAGAGCCTCTTTTATGTGGATGGATCCTACAAGGAGCCTTAATAAATTTAATAGTAGGACCCAAAGAAAAACAAATCACCTTCTTGGTTGACTCTGGAGCAGCAAGGTCATCTCTTACTATGGCTCCCCCAGGCCTATCCCTCTCATTGAGACGGCTCCCAAATTCTAGAGTAAGAAAGAAGAATTTCATATCCCTCTCTTCAAATGCACCCCAGTAAAATTTCAAGATTGCGTGACTACTCATTTTTGTACCCGAGGCTGGGATCAATCTTCTAGGAAGAGAATTAATGTCCAAGGTGAGCATAGAAATAAAAGTTTGGGCAAATAATTTTAAAATTTCATTAAATTTGATGACAACACCAATCAAGAACCAAATTCTCCCCAATGTCTGGACTTGGGACAGGAACAGGGGAGGGCTGCAAATCCCTCCAATTCATTTTGACCTGAAAATTCTTGTTGAGACAATATGAAGGAAGCAGTATCCCATATCCCTAGAAGGGAGGCTGGGCCTGAAAACCATAATCAAAAGCTATTAAAGGATGGATTTTAGGAGCCCTGTGTGTTCCCTTTTAATACCCCAATCCTTCCTGTTAGGAAATCAGATGGATTTTATAGGCTGGTACAGGATCTCCAAGCCATTTATCAGATGGTTCACAGCAAGCACCCTGTTGTCCTAAACCCCTATATTCTCCTTAGTAAAATACTTTCAGATTATTAATGGTTTAGTGTTGTAGATTTAAAGGATGCATTCTGCCCTGCACATGGTGGAGGATAGAGGGACATCTTTGCCTTTGAATGGGAGGCTTCACATACCAGGAGAAAGCAACAATACCAATGGACAGTCCTTATACAAGGTTTTACTGATTCCCTAAACTATTTGGCCAGGTCTTAGAACAAAGGCTGGAGGAACCAATAACCTTAAAGAGACTGTAATAGGACTTTTATTATTTTTCCATTTGGGAAACCATCTGACCATGATTGGCATTGCTCAGACCTCTTCCCCTATATTTATTGAATTTGATGTTTGTGTTGTAATACCCTGCAGGAATCTTGAGAATCAGTGTTATATCCAGACTAGGCCTGACACTATATATATGTGTGTGCAGACCCCATCCCTGGTTATGAAGATGGTAGTTATGAAGGTTGGTACCATCCATGTTCTGGATGGGACATGACAGGATGGATGATTACACTAGACTACTGCTATCCCCAGAATGTGGGAAGGATAATTGGGGAAAAATATTAAGGGGAAAAATCCAGTTTAAGAAAGTTACTTCCACCTTCCAATTGTCAGCTCCTCCAATGGCCACCCCTATTAGGCTGATCATAAATGATCCCCATTCTATGACCTTGGTGCCAATAAGGCTGGCCCATGGATACAGGTTCAATTCTCTTAGAATTGCTGCCAGCTACTGCAGTGCCCTATAGTGCCCTGTCCCCAACACTGCTCCCTCAGCTGCATCATAATTAGAATGGGACTGGGATAACTGTAGTGAAGGTCAAAAACCTAAGACAAACTGTAGTTATTGAAACTGGTTCTGGAGAAATGAATGCCTGGATGGAGTGAATTAAATATTCTGTTCACACTTTGAATAATAGAAATTGCTAGACATGTATGACAGGAAGACCAGAATCCCAAGTTGTCTCCTTGCCATTGGAATGGCCCACTGACCATGCTGGTATGGCATCCATGGTTGTCCAATTCCAGGAAAGGACAGCCTGTGGCAATGGGCCTTGCAAGACTTTGCCACTACTGTTTTCTGTGATAAATTACCATGAGAAACTAAAGTTGCCTTGGTCGATCCCCATCTCCAAACTGTAACTTTGCTTCTTGCCTCTGTAAGTTGGGGGAAGGCCTAGAGTTTCTGTGAAACACATCTGGGTGCAGTGAAGATCAATCCTTTAAAGAGATGAACAATAAGTCTGCTCTAACTATTGCCAGGGCAGATGTTTGGTGGTATTGCGGTAGACCTTTACTTGAGACTCTTCTGGTCAAATAGAGTGGGACTTATATTCTAGTCTTACTGACTATTCCTTTCACCTTAAAATTCTGGAAAATCAAACCTTCCCTAACCAAGAAAACACAAAAACAAGATCTTGTTTCCTGGGGGGGTCGTTTGACTCTCATGTCTACATAGGTGCCATTGGAGTGCCACAAAGAGTCCCAGATGAATTCAAAGCAAGGAACCAGATAGCAGCAGGATTTAAATCAGCACTATTCTAGTTGTCCACTATTAATAAAAATGTGGACTGGATAAACTATATTTATTATAACCAGGGGAGATTTGTTAACTATATTAGAGGTGCACTGAAGGGAATTGCAAAACAACAAGGCCTCAGCAGTAAGATGGCATGGGAAAACTGAGTGGTTCTAGACACGTTTCTGGCAGAAAAAAGGAGGGTATGTGTCCTGATTGGGGCAAATGCTGTACATTCATCCCCAACAACATAGCTTCAGATAAGACCATAACCAAGGCTCTCCAAAGTGAACTAGCTAAGAACTCAGAGCAATGGTTTGGGAAATGGAAGGGGGTAATGACCTCAATATTAACATACCTCATTGTTGTATTTGTGACAAAGGCTTTAACTGGGTGTTGTGTTATACCCTGTTTACTGAGACTAATTTTTAGACTCATAGAAACTGCCCTAACTAAACTCCTATAATATACCAATTATTGTTGATAGGGCTGGCAGAGTGGCGCAAGTGGTAGAGTGCCTGCCTAGCAAATGCAAGCCCCTGAGTTCAAACCCCAGTGCTGCCTAAAAAAAAAATTTAAAAATGAATGCAGATTCAAAATTCTTAATAGGGAAGAACAATGAGGAAAACAGTCTCTTCTATCAATGTGTGTTACCATTTTAGCTGTTTGCAGTACTGGATTCTTATTCACTGAGCTCCATTTTCACACTGAAATTACTACCCACCCCACCCCCAAATTCCAGGTATAGCATTAGACAATCATGAACAAATTATCCACTGGAACTCAACCAATCTGAGTAAAAGGTCAGGGACCACTGCATCAGGAATAAAAAGGAGGACCTACTGTCTGCTCCCTGTGCTTGCTGTGCCTGTGTACCTGCACACACTTCTGCAGAGATAAATTTTACCTTGCCAAGACAACTTTCCAATCCTGTGTCTTCGACTGTGACTCGGGTGGTCTTTGGGGGATCTTATTTCTAGCAATACTGAGGTGTAAGCTAATCACTGAGGAAATCTAAGGGGAAAATGGAAAATTAATTTTATATAGAAAATAGAACTGCTATAGAGACCTAACAGAGATAAGAATGCTTTTGGCACTTATTGTTTTATCTGAATCTTTTTATATCTTTTTGGAAAACAATTTTTGTGCTTTTATGATAAGCTCTTTTGTAAACAATAAGTTAAAAAAATAACATTAAGTGATAGCTGATAAAAAAAAACAATAGTAGCTGTAGCAAGGCACCATCTTGAGAGAAGTCTTACTTATTATTGATCTAGACTGAGGTACCTGGTGGTTCTTGAAAATAAGGAGAAATTGCTGCTTGGGGCATCTTGAGACACCTAGGCACATAGTGTATGACAGGAAATAGCCATGAAAAGTTCATGTGGAGGGCAAATCCTTGAGAAGTTAAAGGGTGCTCAGGATGGGGAAAGTACAGTGTTAGCAGTTCACTAACTGTCGGTGGAAAATTTCCAAACCAAAACATCCAGTCTTAGCTGGCAGAGAGCGCAGGTTGCTGAAGTTGCTTACTGGTGGCCTGCAGGCAGGAGAGCTAGCAATCCAGGATTTGAATCACAACAGCACAGGAAGTCTTGGACCTCCCAGCCACAGTGTCCACACAGGCTTCTGCCACCAGTGGTTGACATAGAGGGTCACACCAGAAAGCAGCTCCATTTATTAAGGCTGTGCTGAGGAAGGCCCTACTTATAGATTGAGTGACCTAGCCCATTCTGATCTCTCTACATATCAACAGGAAGTCCCATGGCCTATATACAGAGGTCCTGCAGTCCCAAAACATCTCCACTACAACAATGCTTTTTTTTTTTTTTTCATTTTTCTTTTATTATTCATATGTGCACACAAGGCTTGGTTTATTTCTCCCCCCTGCCCCCACCCCCTCCCTTACCACCCACTCCACCCCCTCCCGCTCCCCCCCTCAATACCCAGCAGAAACTATTTTGCCCTTATCTCTAATTTTGTTGTAGAGAGAGTATAAGCAATAATAGGAAGGAACAAGGGGTTTTGCTGGTTGAGATAAGGATAGCTATACAGGGCATTGACACACATTGATTTCCTGTGCGTGGGTGTTACCTTTATTAGGAGAATTATCCTGATGTATGTCAACCACGCAGCCCAGGCTGCCCCTCCCCAAACTCCTCACAGGCACCTAGGCTAGAGGTGCAAGTAAGCCCTCCTGAAGATGTTCCCATAGCATCTTGGGCAAGAGCTGAGAACTTGGAGAACACACAGAGAAGCAGAGAATATCAACACTTCTCTCCAGACAGAAATATACACTGTTTTTTCATCTTACTTGTCACACAAATTGTTTATGCTTGGCTGTTTCTTTCCCTTTTTTAAATTTCTTGTATGTGTTTCTTTCTTCCTTTTTGTATTTATTTTCTAATTGTTAGCATCATTTTTCCTTTATTATATTTTTCTTCTTATCTCCCAAACCATCCTCTATTTCTCTTTTATAACTATACCATGCTCCCTCAAGCTATAAGATCATTTACCTACCTCCCATTCTTTTCATCATCCCTCAGCCCTCCCATGACCTATATTACACAATTTTCATTCTTCAGGGAGAAATAAGGAACTTCCAGGATAGTGATAAGCTAAAACTGCCCACCAAACCTGTATCCTAGAAATATGTAAGCAAATATTTCATCCAATTTCTTCTTATTTGGCTGCTTTTCCCCTTTTTCATTTATTTATTTATTTATTTTCTATTTATTTGTTTTTTAAATACAAAAGCAAGGAATACTCTGGTACCAAAACAAAGTAAAGACACATAAAAAAGAAACTTATAGACCAATATACCTGATGAACATAGATGCAAAACTTCTCAGGAAAATAATTGCTAACCAATTTCAACAACACATTAAAAACATTATATACTATAAAAAATCAGGTTTCATTCCAGGTTGCAAGGATGGTACAACATACACAAATCTATAAACATAATATAACACATAAACAGAACCACAGACAAAATATACATCATCATCTCAATAAATATAGAAAAAGCCTTTGACAAAATTCACCATCTTTTCATGATAAAAGCTGTGAACAATCCAGAAATAGAAGGCACATTCCTTCTACTATACAGTTCATATATGCGAAACCTATAGCCAACATAGTACTAAGCAGGGATGAACAGAAGAAATTCTCTCTAAAATCAGTAATAAAGCAAGGGTGTCCACTTTACCAAATTATATTCAATATAGTACTAGAATTCCTAGGTGTCACAATAAGACAGATGAAAGAAGCAAAACGGGTTTGAACCGTGAAGCAAGAAGTCAAATTATCTCTATTTATATATGATACAATCTTATGTCTGAAAGACCCCAAAAACTCTTAGATCCAATGAAAATGTTTACAAAATAGAAGGATACAAAATCAATATTAAAAAATCAGTAGCATTTCTACATACTAACAATAAAAGCAATCAAGAAAATAGTACCATCAAAAAAAAATTAAAATATTTGGAAATAAATTCAGTAAAAGAAGTGGAAGATCTATACAATGAAAAGTATAAATCACTGTTGAAAACTGTCAAAGAAGACATTAGAAGAAGGAAGGATGTCCCATGCTCAAGCATTGGCAGACTCAACAATGGGAAAATTCTATACCATCAAAATCAACTGATGTAGTCAATGCAGTTTCCATAAAAATTCATGTGGCATTCTTCACAGAGACAGAACAATCAATTTAACAGTTCATATAGAAGCACAAAAGAAAAGAAGACTCAAACCTATCCTGAGAAGAAAAAGCAATGTTGAAGGTATCACAATACCTGGTTTCAAACTACACTGCAGAACCACAGCAATAAAACCAGCATGGTAGTAGCAAAAAACAAATGCAAAGAACAATGGAACAGAATAGAATACCCAAACATAAACCCTCACAGCTACAGCCCATTTGATTTTTGACAAAGAACCCCAATATGTTCATTGATGTAAAAATAGTCTCTTCAACAAATGGTGCTGGGAAAACTGGATATCCACCTGTGGAAAACTAAGACTGGAGCCCAATCTCTCACCTTGCATTAATGTCAATTCAAAGTGGATCAAAACTCTTAATGTAAGATATACAATTGTGAAATCAATCCAGGAAAGAATAAGGAATGCACTGGAACATACAGACATGAGTAATAACTTCCTGAATAGAGCTCCAAAAGCTCAACACTTAAGGTAAATAATTGACAGATGGGACTGCATGAATGTGCAAAGTTTCTGCACAGCAAAGGATGCAGTCACTAAACTGAAGAGACAGTCTACAAAATGGAAGAAAATCTTAGAAAATCATCTGAGAAGTGAATAATAGTATATACATGGAGCTCAAAAAACTAACCCCACAATGAGTCAAAAAACATTGAACAAACAGACAAATGAACTTAACAAACATTTCTCAAAGCAAAAGTACACATGACCAATAAATACAAAAAACAGCATTCAATGTCCTTGGCTGTAAAGGAAATGCAAATTAAAATGACATTGAGATTTCACCACATTCACTGTCAGTGGGAATCTAGATTAGTGCAACCACTGTGGAAAGCAATATGGAACCTCTTCAAAATACTAAAAATGTGACACAGTGATATCAGTCCTTGGCATATACATGAAGTTATGTAAAACAGGATATATTATGGCCACTTGCAGCACTATTCATAATAGCCAAGCTTTGGAATACAGCCAAGATGCCCTACAACTGATGAATGATTAAGAAAATATGGTCTGTGTACCAAATGGAGTATTAGTCAGCTATAAAAAAGAATGAAATTATGTCATTTGCAAGTAAATAGAACAAGAGATCATCATGTTAAGCAAAGTAAGCCAGTCTCACAAAGACAAAGATTGACTGTTTTTCCTCATATTTGGAAGCTAGACATATGGAGAGAAAGAAAGGAGAGGGAGAGAGAAAAATCAACTGTAAGAGTAAATCTGCCTGTGGGAACTATTGGAAGGTGGGAAAGGAAGAGAGAATGGTAGTGAACAATACTGAAGTACATTGCATCTGTAGGTGAAGATAGCATATCGAAATGCATTAAAAGCTGTTGAGAAATAAGGGAGCAGGATGATGATGATAGAGAATAATAGAGGGGATTTCTGATTAAAGTGCGATGTATACATCTGTGAAATACCAAGGCAAAACTTTCTTTTTAAGTGTATATTGATTATTCAATATACACTTAAGAAACTGAAAATCAGGAAGGAAAAACAGGTCTTGTTCAGGGGTAGAGAGGATGAAGGAGGGTGAATATGGTGAATATGGTCAATTTACTTTGTATACTGTATAAAAATAGAACAATGAGACATGTTCAAAATGTTCTAAGAGGGAGAAATGAATGAAGGTGAATAATAGGGCAAATCTAGTTAGGATATATTGTAAGCACATATATAAATTTCACAATGACACCCCCATGTACAACTAATAAATGCTAATAAAAGCAAACAATATAAAACTCAGCAGATATGTTGCCCCATATTTTTGTTTAGATCTGTCTCTTCCCCTGCATGATACTTAAGATTTAGTCTACTAGGGACACTGAGGTTTGAAAGCACTGGACTTTGTTAATAGGAGATAAAATTAATTTCCTCATGATGAAATGTCAGTTACCCAAAGTCACAGATTCTCAGTAACAGAAATTCAAATTGCACACTGGAGTCTATCATAGTATTTAGCCATATTCTCTGGATTAATTGTTTTCATTTTGTTTTGTAAGACAGTTTTAGATGTACATTTCAGGATGGCTTAAAATCACTATGTAGCCAGGCTGGCCACAAATTCACAATCTTCCTGTCTCAAATTCTGGGAGCTGCAATTAGAGGCATGGCTACCATGCTACACTTGAGCGCAATCCTCTCAACATCACTTCAGTGTTCCTTTAGACTACACAGAAGGTAATATTTCATTTGTGTAGAAAACTCAAAGGAAAAAAGAAAAATAAAGAAAGAAATGGAGTCTGGAGGAAATATAAATACCACCATTTTAGCTCTAGCCCTGTGATTTAAAGAAAGTTAGTACAGGACTCCTTGCAAATGTTGTTCATAGTCATTAAAAGTTTGGTCTATGGAAATGTCACAATGAAACTCACTATTTTCTATAATTAAAATAAGAATCTTTTTTGAAAAAATATAATAAAAATTAAATTAAAATGTTGGTATAGTGAAATTACCTTTTGACTTTGCCTTGGTTCTGTTTACTTACTAGTACACTTTGCAAAACTTTCCTTTGAAGTCACATATGAGTACTTTAGCCATCTGATAAGCCCAGAAGGGTGCACAGAAGTACATCCAGGTGCTATGGAGAAGGAAGCAGTGAGAGGTGGTGTGGTATCCTCTGAGAGTCACTGCTGGCAGCACCACCAGCTCCCTGTGTTCCACAGGACTCCCAATAACCCACACAGCCTGGGATACAAGGCTAAGCTAAGGAGGTGTCTGAAGGATTCATTTTCACTGTGGTGTCCCAGTTCTAAAGGTGTAACTTCTGGCAAGCCTGTCCATCATGGTGTTTACTAGCTAAAGTCACTAGCCTTTATTCTGTTGCAGGGGGTGAGCTGTGGAGGTCTGAGAGCCCAAATTCTTACTGCCTTGGTGAGGATTCCACATACAGGTTCTTTGAGGTTATCCTATTGACTCATTCCATAAGGCTATCAGAAGAAATTCTGATGCCCAGAATGTGACAAAACCAACCCATAAACCAAGGGAGAAATGTGGGCTATTGGCTTTGGGTGGCAGGAGTCCTGGCTTGGGAAGAACCACAAGTTCCCAAGAACTTGTGTTGGCTCTCTCCAAGCAGCTTCAGAGGGCCACACACTCCAGCTCTACCATTAGTTATCACTAATGAAAGTAATGTTTGCAAATTTCATATCTAATAAACAGTTTCAGAGAGTTAGGTATGTTTAAAGGTGTTATTTGTCTGTTAAAACTAGTCTGTTTTTTTCATTAATGCCTTGTCAAATTATGACAGTTAAACGACAGCAATGTTTGAAGATTCAGTGATCTTGTTTCTAATAACATAAAGTTTTTGTCTTTGCTTTATCTTATTAGGAAATTATGCCAGTATTAAAAACATGCTGTGGGCTATAATAGGTGTAAAATAAATTCTTCAAGAGATGGGAAAAAACTCTCAGTTCAACACTCAAGTCCCAATTAATACTTTTCCTGGCATTATTCATTGCACCCAAGCTTTAATACAATTTGTTATACTCTTCGACATAAGATTATATGGAAACAGCAGACTATATAAGTTAAAAATGATTAAACCAATAATAAGGAACAACTACTCTCAAACAGTAATATCAGAAATTAGAGGGACTCCCCAGTGAAATATAAGCCAAACAAATCAAAACAAAACTTTGATGATAAGCTTTGAAACTATTAGAGTAAAACATAGGGAAATCACTTTAAGATGTAGGAATAGGACTCCAGGAAAAAGTAAGAATTGACAAATGTACTGCAATAAGCTAAAACATTTCTTCACAGCAACAGAAATAATTACCAGAGTGAAGAGACAGAAGACAGAAATGGGAGAAATTTTTGACATCCAACAGGGGAATAATATCCAGAATATGAGCAGAATTTAAAAATTAAATAGCAAAATAACAAAGAGCCCAGTCAACAAATAAGCCAATGAACTGACCACTTTTTAAATGAAAAAACCACAAATGACCATTAAATACACGAAAAAGTTTTCAACATCCTCAGCCATCAGGGAAGTAAAAATCAAAATGATACTGAGATTCCATCTCACCCAGTCATGAGTCACCATTAAGAAACAAACAAACAAACAAACAAAACCAACAAATGTGAGGACATGGGGGGAGGAAACTCTTATACATTGTTGGTGGAAAAGTAAATTATTTTTGCAATGAGTTTGGAAATCAGTACGGAAGTTCCTGAAAAACTGAAAACAGAACTGCCATACCATCCTGCTTTCCGAAAGCCTAGGTATACACCTGAATGAACAAGAATCAACATATAATAGAGAATCCCACACACCCATGTTCATTGTGCATTATTCATAGTAGCCAAGTTAAGGAATCAATCACTCATCAATGGACAAATGAATAAAGAAAATATAGCATATATGCACAATGATGTACTATTTAGTCATTAAGATGATCAAGATCATAACCTTGGGAAAAATGTTGGAACTGGAGATCATGATGATTCAATGAAAAAAAGTGAGATTTAGATAGACATGTTTTCTCACATATGTGTAATTTTAAAAAGACAGAAGAGTAGAAGGGGCCCCCTTCTACTTCCCTACTATAAGGCAATAGGAAGACAGTTTGTGGGACTAGAGAGGGAGCGGAGAATGAGGAGAGGGGTGAAGAGTGAATAATAGAGAGAACAATTATGAGGAATTTATATACCCTTTATGAAAATGTCATAGTGAGCACTTCCTTCAACAATACATATAATGAAATCAGAATGATACAGAGAAATTAACATAGCACCTGTGCAAGGATGACAAAAAAATTTGTGATTTGATCCATAAAAATTGTCATAATGAAATACAGTATTTTAAACAATTAATATATCTTATTTTGTTTAAAAAGAACATGATAAGAAATGGTCTTAGTGGTTACACCAAGATAACTGACTTTGAAAATAAAATGACTGGGTCATAATCTTACTGATGAGCCGAGTAAGCCATCCTGATGAACATTAAATTTGAGAAATTCTCAGCAAGATAGCAATGTATAAATGCACCTGGGCACAATGACTTACACACATGTTATGGTAACAGAACAACAGTGAGCTGCAGCTTCCAAGAAGGAGATAAAAAAATGTGGGGAGATAAAAAATGTGACATTGTTCAGCTCTGTAACAGTGTAGTCCTTGGTAAATTACATAACTGTGATATGTGTCAATGTATATAGTACAAAAAGAAGTTATTAATAAAATCTATTCAAAGACCTGCTTCATTGGAAGATTGGTATTTTTTTTAATGGTATTGGAATTTGAATTCAGGGTCTTGTGCTTTCTAGACAGGTGTTCTACTACTTTAGTTATGACCTATGTCTGGTGTTTTTGCCCAGGATTGACCTCAGACCACAATCCTCCTACTTACACATCCTGCATAACTGGGATTTCCTTGCACACCACTATGCCTGGCTAGTTGTTACAGATTGGATCTTGCTAACTTTTCCCCAGACTGTTCTTGAATTTGGATCCTCCCTCTCCTACTGCCATGCAGCTGAAATTAATAGGCATGAGCCCCCTACCCCAGCCCAGAAAATTCCTTTATGACTTTCTATTCTTCATGGTGGAAGAATGGGTGTATGCCAGACAGATTATTCCACATTCTCCTTCAGCTCATTCTCTAATGCTAAGGTGCTGTCTTTTGGGGTAGCATGTTCTTAGCCCCATTGTGATCTACTTTAAAGTAATGTATATCCTTTGCAGTCTTCCATGGTTTCTTTCTCAATGACTCAGTGAATAGGGCAGTGAGGATGATGGGGTTTAGGTGAAGCAAAATTTCTAATGATGTGATAATTCAAGGAGCTGGGTAGCAGCAATAGTAGAGATCAAGTTACTGCTCTCTTTGCTTTAATTTCTGCTTAAATTTCTCTATAAACTAATGCTCAAAGATGTCTGGGAAGCTCTGGAAGCATGACTCAAGTGGTAGAGCCCCTGCCTACAAGCACGAAATACTGAGTTTAAACCCCAATACTTCAAAAAAAAAAAAAAAAGCCTGAGCAGAAAAAGTTAAAGATAGAATAACTTAAACTTGATCTTATTATTTGGGCCTGAAAATTTGCAGGTGGAGTCTGAGAACTGGTCACAATTTTTTATATTCCTGGTCAGCAGCAACAGCAACAGGTCACACTGTAACATTCATGTGAGCAAATGCACTAAAGCAGCATTTATATTTCCAGCTTGCTAAGAGAGTTTCTCAAATTTAGTATGCATTGAAATCCCCTAACTTTCATAGCTCCTGACTACCTGGCAATTCTGGTGAGAAGGCCCAGAATCTGGATTTCTGTCAAGGTTCAGGTTCCCCAGAAGCTGCTGGTCAGATGAGACCACACAGAGAACCTTTAGCCCAGCTATTACTTTTCTATATTTTCTTCATTTCATTAGTAGTGCACCATCATGCTGTTAAAATTGCAACATTATCTTATTATTCTTACAGGATATTGCATGGTACTGGTGTATTGGAGGTTAGTAAATAAATTTATGAATTTACTTTATATCCCTGGACATGTCTCTGGTCATACTCAAATTAGGATTGAATTTCTTGTTTATTTTTCCGTTAAATTAAAGTGAGAATGTGTATGAAAATAGATAAAATTTAGATTTTACTCAATATGGTTTTGATTGAGATAGTAACATCTATTACTTATGCAAAATAATAAAAGTTTGGCTGGGGATGTAGCTTAGTGGTAGATTACTTGCCTCACATGTGTGGGGGCCAAGTTTCAAGCCTTGGTATCAGAAAATTAAATAAATAAATTATCATAATAATAAAAGGTCAAATATAGCTTTTGTGTCACAAGCTGAAGGACTGAAGGATGGATGGCAGGAGGTCCCAAGAGGTAATAAGTGATCAAGGAGACACCTCTCCTTCCCAGGAAACCTCCATCTGCACCTGAGAGACATCTCTGCCCCCAGGCAATGCAAAAAAAAGCTGTAAAACCCAATCCCCAACCTGATCCATGGAATCACCAGTTTCCAGGTCCCCCTGTATTCCCCAATACACAGTTTTTCTCTTCTCTTTTCTCCAACTAAATTCTCTACAAAAAAAAATCTTTCCAACCTTTGCTGTTAGAGTCTGTCTGTGCTTTCATTTTCAGAGCAGGCTCAAGAACCCTGAGCACCTGAAATTCCTGTGTGTGTCATCCATGCATTGTATTTGGCTATGCACAAAGGGACCCAATCTGTTTTGAACTGAGGTCGGTATAGGTTGTGCCAAACTGGGAAAAACTGCCTAGGAGTGTGACCATGAGAGTCCGGCACTCCAGTGGAGTCTATTTTCCAGGAGAGACCACCCACCACAGCCTAGCTACTGTGAAACTCTCAGGTTGACATTTTTCTCTCTCTCTGTCTTGTTAAGGAGGGTTTCTTCCTTGGGAAACTGAAGAAAAGCTCTGAGCCCACTACAGTTATACAGCAGGCAAATCTGAGGAAACTCAGAGGCCAGGCGGGGATTTATACCTCACTGCCAATGCTATGTGGGTGGAACCCGACTTCAGTGCACCAAGGGTTTTTCTTTTTTCCTCTTCTTAAATGCTAACTCTCTCCTTCAAGATCTGACCCACTTAAGGGGAGGTCCGAAAACAGCCATTAGAAAGGAAAGTTTGTCTTCAAGCCACAAAACATTTTCTGGCCGGAGCACTCTCCGGTGCCACCCAAAGGCTGGAGATGCAGCTTCCCGACCTGCCCTGAGGCTCCAAAGATGGCCATGTCCACAGCAAACAGACAATCTGATCTCTTACACTTCCTTCATGGTTTCTGTAGCCCGACAGTGCAGGTCACCTCTTGCTTCCAGGGCTCCAGTACTGCCTTTGGGCAAGATCGACCAGGACAGCAGGGATGACCAATAATCCCTCATGTGTTAAGCCTGGAAAGTCTCTTTTCCCCCAACCCTCAGACTTTCCCAGGCAGTTCAAGATGAGTGCCCCCCCCATCCCCACTTTGCTCTAATAGCAGTGAGCTTCTTTCTTTAGGGAGTTTGGGGGAAATCCTTACAAGCACCAGAAAGTGCTAGTCTACAATTTAGGCTTAACTGTCTTTGTCAAGCTGCAGGTTAACTGGTTAAATAGGTTCTGCAGCTTGCCCTCAGGGAAAGAAAAGAAAAACAGTTAAAAGGCAAATATTCCAGGTCTCCATTTTTGCCCCTTATCAGAGCAAAAGCCTCCAGATTGTCTCTCTCTCTCTCTCTCTCTCTCTCTCTCTGTCTTGTTTCATAGAAATCATACATGCCTCACAGGATATATAGGGGAACAAAAGTCTACTTCATCAGAAGTCCCTATCCATGTCTCTACAGGGGTCCTCCTTCTGGCCATGCAAGCCCTCTTGGTTACTTTAATAGAGTTATTTTTATTAATTACAAGTGTTCAGCTGATAGAGGAGAACTAGGCCTACCTGAGTCACAGGGCAAACAGGAAAGTCAAAATGATGAGAGATTGTTCAAAGAACATCTCAGGAGGGTGGGTGGAACTGAGATATCAATCTAAACTCCTCCATGACTCTACTCTACCCACGAGTGGCGTGTAAGGAACAAGGGAAAGTGGGATGCCCTCTCCTGCTAGAGTTTCTCCTCACCTGGGGACGCTTAGATAAAAGTAGAAACCTCCATTAAGGTGACCAATTTTCCCTTGTTTCCCTTTTTAGATGGGAAATCAAGCCTGAAGAATCCAGGAAGGATCCCCCCTTGGTTGCTTATTAAAACATTGAAAAGATCTTGATCCAGAAAGACTTCAACAAAAGCGACTCAAGTTTTACTGTACCCAGGCTTGGCCACAGTATCCTCTGGGAGATGAGGAAAGATGGCCAAAAGGAGGGAGCATTAATTATAATAACATTCTTCAAGTAGATATGTTCTGTAAAAAGAAGGCAAAGTGGACGAAAGTTCCATATGTTCAATTGTTCTTTTTCCTAAGAGACCACCTAGAATGGCTAAACAAATGCAGGCTAGATACCCAGACAATGGTAACCCTTTGCAAAAAGCACCCAAACTCCCTTGAACCAAAAAACCCATCAAATGCTCCATCAGCTCTCCCTCTCCCCCCTTACCCAGCTACCTCACACACTAGAAGCTGTCCCACAGGACTCTACTCCCTCCAGTTAATTCTTGGACGGGACAGAGCTCATGTTCCTTTTAGAGTGAGTGAATTTAAGGAAATAAAAAAGGATTTAGGAAATTACATAGAAAATCCAGAACAGTACATCAGGCATTTAGAGAAGTCAGCCAAAACTGAACTAAGCTGGAAAGATGTAATGCTATTGCTATCTCAGACCCTCACTTCTCTGGAGAAAAAGTGGGTACTAGATCAGGCAATCACAGCTGGAGACAATTATCATGTTGATAAAAGCAGCCCTCCAGCCCTGTCTCAGACTGGGCCCTCACTGGAGGAGGGGAAGGGAGAATAAAGACAAAGACATTGGATACATAAAAGGGAACCTCAATTCGCAATTCCCAAAGGAGATCAGGCAGTCCCTAGGTATGACCTTAAGTGGGACCCTAAAAATGACAAGGATGATTGAACCATTTTGTCCACTGCATTCTTGAGGGTCTAAGGAGAGCCAAGGTAAAACCTCTTAATTATTCCCAAGTCACAGCTGTACAGCAAGGACCCATAGAAACTCCAGTAGCTTTCCTACAGAGACATAAGGATGCTTTACCAAAGCATACCAACAGTATACCAGAGTCACAGGAAGAGGAAATTATCCTAAAAGACAAATTTCTAACACAGTCAGCACCAGATATCTGTAAAAAGCTTCAGAAATTAGTAGCTGAAGGGAGCAGAGATCTAGACCAATTGGTCCATGTAGCCAATCTGTATACTATAACAGGGACTTAGAAAAAGAAAAGAAGGACCTGGAAAAGGGAAAGAGAAAGGATAAGTAACAAGAGGCTCTGATTGCAGCACTCAGAGAGGCTTCCCTGAGACAAAGTCCAAACCCTAGAACATGCTTTCAATGTGAACAGGCAGGCCATTTTATGAGGGAGTGCCCCCAGAGAAATCTACCTCTGGGACCCTGCCCCATTTGTCAGGGAAAACATTGGAAGGCACACTGTCCCCAGTCGCCCTGGGAACTGAGTCCAGAGCCTCCCACCCAATGACAGGTCTCTGGGCCTCTCATCCAGGCTCTGTAACCACCATAAAAGCAGAGGATCCCTGGGTTAAGCACAAGATCAGCCTCCTTATCAATACTGGAGCCAGCCTCTCAGCTATTCCTTTCTCTCCCAGACCCAGGTCCTCCAAGAAAATTACTGTTTGAGGCATATCAGGCCAGCCTCTAGAACGTTATTTCACTCAGTCTTTAGCCTGCTCCTGGGGAGATTTCCATTTCTGTCACTCCTTTTTAATTGTCCCAGAAACTCCTACTCCTCTGCTAGGGTAAGACTTTCTATCTAAATTGGGGGTACAGCTACTTTTACCCCTAGGAGAGTACTTTTGCTTACCCCTAAGAGAGGAACAAGTAGACCCCACAGTGTGAACACAGTGTGGATGGATGGACACACTGTTGGACAGGTACTAACAGCTGTCCCCAGTCCTAATTCATCTCAAGGACCCCTCCTGGTTTCCCCATCAAAAACAATATCCTTTAAAGCCAGAAGTTAAGGATGGGCTAATTCCCATAATCAAAGACTTAAAGAGATAGGGACTGCTAATAGAATGCTCCAGCCCATATAATACTCCTATTCTCAGTGTCAAGAAGGAACCTAACAAATGGAGGCTAGTCCAGGATCTCCACCTAATCAATGAAGCAGTAGTGCCTCTCCACCCTGTAGTTCCAAATCCCTATACACTTTTAGCCCAAATATCTCCAGGTACTGCTCACTAATCTGTCCTGGATTTAAAAGATGCCTTCTTTTGCATTCCCTTACACCCTAAAAATCAACCTATCTTTGACTTTGAGGACCCCACAAGAAAGTCTGGGCAGGTCACTTGGACTATCCTCCCCCAGGAATTCAAAGACAGCCCCCACCTCTTTGGGTTAGCTCTAGCCCAAGACTTGGCACAATGGTAATATCCACAAGCTACTCTGCTACAATATGTAGATGACCTCCTGCTCTATGGACCAAATGTGCCTGTCATTTCAGGAGCCACTGAGTCCTTACTAAACTTCTTAACAGATAGAGGTTATAAAATCTCTCAAGAAAAGGCCCAATTGTGTCAGTCTAGGATTACATATTTAGGTCTTGTCCTGGAGAAAAAAGTGAGGTCTCTAGGAGAAGATAGAATCCGCCCAATCCTGATGTTTCCTCTACATGAACTCTAAAGCAATTCAGGGCCTTTGGGGGGTTGACAGGATACTATAGAATTTGGATCCTGGGATATGCAGACCTAGCCTGGCCCTTGCATCAAATCCTTAAGGAAGCACAGAAGGATACCCAGCCCTTATTGAATGGGATGACAAGTCAGAAAATGCATTCCACAGGTTAAAGGCTCTTATGACAGATCCTGCCCTGGGTATCCCAGTACAAGACAAGTTTCAATTATACCTCTATGAAAAGGGAGGACTGGTCTTGGGCGTGGTGACTCAACTCTGAGACATCACTCCCCAGCCAGTAGGTTACTTAAGGAAAGAGTTAGATCAGGTAGCCAAGGGGTGGCCAGGATGACTTAGAGCAATGGTCACAGTAAGCCTTCTAGTGCTTGAAGTTCAGAAACTTATCCTAATTTTATGCAGCCATGAAGAAGAATGAAATGTTATCATTTGCAGGTGAATGGATGGAACTGGAGAACATCATTCTGAGTGAGGTTAGCCTGGCCCAAAAGACCAAAAATCATATGTTCTCCCTCATATGTGGACATTAGATCAAGGGCAAGCACAAA
Source organism: Castor canadensis (assembly GCF_047511655.1). Classification (NCBI taxonomy): domain Eukaryota; kingdom Metazoa; phylum Chordata; class Mammalia; order Rodentia; family Castoridae; genus Castor; species Castor canadensis. The sequence continues at coordinate 25,953,806 of NC_133395.1, forward strand.
GGGATCAGACTTTGATCACATGATAAAGCAAGAACACACAAGGAAAGTATGAGGATAGGTAAAACACCCAAAAAACTAGATAGCATTTGTTGCCCTCAACACAGAGAAATTAAAGCAGATACTTTAAAGCAACTGAGGCCAATAGGAGAAGGGGACCAGAAACTAGAGAAAAGTTTAGTTTGAGAAGAATTAACTTAGAAAGTAATACACATGTACAGGGAATCAATGCATGTCAATTCCCTGTATAGCTATCCTTATCTCAACTAGCAAAAACCCTTGGTCCTTCCTATTATTGCTTATACTCTCTCTTCAACAAAACTAGAGAGAAGAGCAAATAGTTTCTGCCTGGTAGCAAGGGGTTTTGGGGGTAAGGAAAGGAGCAGGGGAGTAAGGGGAGGGAGGGAGGAAGGGGGGAGAAATGACCCAAACATTGTATGCACATATAAATATAATAAAAAAAGAAAAAAAAGAAACTTACCCTAAACTGCCCCCTAACAGTTTATATCCCACATGACCTAGGGGGAATTTTAAACTCAAAAGGAGAACTTTGGCTATCTGACAGCAGTCTACTTAAATACCAGGCCCAGCTTCTGGGAGGGACAGAAATAACTTTAAGGACCTGTCAGAGCCTAAATCCTGCATCCCTTCTACTAGAGGCAGAGGGAAATCCTGAACACTCGTGTGAGGAGGTACTTATGGAAAATTATGCTGCCTGACCTGACTTAAATGATTGGCCCTTAAAAATCCCAGATCTAGAATTATACACTGATGGCAGTTCCTTTGTCAAGAATGGTGTCAGACATGCAGGGTTTGCAGTTGCAACAGAATTTGGCATCCTCAAATCAGGTCCTCTTCCTCCTAATACAAGTGCTCAATTGGCAGAATTAGTGGCCCTGAAAGAAGCCCTAAGATGGTCAAAAGAACAGAGTCAACATCTGTATAGAAATACATATTCTAAGTATGCCTTCCTGATCCTATATGCTCATTCAGCCATTTGGAAGAAAAGAGAAATGCTAACTATAATAGGAACAGCTTCCTATAGAAATTACAGAGGTGACTTTAATAGTTTTAGGGATAACAGCATTAGTTGCAGCCCTTGCTGGAATCAGCTATGGGGTAAATGCCAATCATGTAATTGCAAAAAACCTAACAAACGTGGCAGAGGACACCTCAGACCAGGTAGGCCTTGAAGGACATGCAAAGGTCTTTGTCATGCTTGCCTGTATGGTAATGGACCACTGCCTGCCCCTAGATTTTCTTTTGGCCAAACAAGGGAGGGTATGTGCCATCACCAATACCTCCTGTTGCACATATATAAACACTTCAGGCATTGTAGAGAAATGTGCAGATTACATTCTCCAACCGGCTAAATGGCTCTGGGAGCAATCTCTTGAAACTCAGGTTTCTACTAAGGTATGGGAACAAATAAAATCCTGGATTCCTTCTAAGACTTGATTCCTACCCTTTCTGGGGTCTATAGTTGCCATTATTCTCTTGCTTGTGTTTGGGCCTTGCATTTTAAACTTACTTGTCAAGTTTGTTTCTTCTCACCTAGAATCCATCAAATAACAAATGCCTCTGATGGAAATGAAAACAACCTACTATGGCGGTCCCCTTGACAACCCCTCTCATGGTCAGCCCTGATGCTGTGGGCCCCTTCATTACCCCCTGTCAGTAGGAAGCAGTTACTGAATAGACTTCCTCATCCCTATCCCTAACAGCAGTTAGGGTGACCATTGAGACAGGGTGTGGAATGAAGGACTGAAGGACGGACTGCAGGACAAAATAATAAAAGTTTGACTGGGGATGTAGCTTAGTGGTAGAACACTTGCCTCACATGTGTGGGGACCAAGTTTCAAGCCTTGGTATAAGAAAATTAAATAAATAAATTATCATAATGATAAAAGGTGAAATATAGCTTTTGTGTCACAAGCTGAAGGACTGAAGGACGGAATGCAGGAGGTCCCAAAAAGTGATAAGTGATCAAGGAGACACCTTTCCTCCCCAGGAAACCTCTGTCTGCAGCTGAGAACATCTCTGCCCCCAGGCAATGCAAAAAAAGGATATAAAACCCAATCCCCAGCCTGACCCATGGGATCTCTGTACTCCCTAATATGCAGTCTTTCTCTTCTCTTTTCTCCATCTAAATTCTCTACAAATAAAATCTTTCTGACCTCTGCTGTTAGAGTCTGTCTGTGCTTTCATTCTCAGAGCAGACTCAAAAACCCTGAGCACCTGAAATTCCTGCATGTGTCATCCGTGCACCATAGCTATCTTGGGTGCAGGGGCATGGCCCTGTAGAAGTCATCAGGCTTCATTGGTTACAAAGATTTATATTTGTCAGAGCACTCAGAAAGAATTACTCTAGAATGATTCAAAGGCAAAGAGGACATTTTTACAGCTATTGCAAAAAACACAAAGGTATATCATACATATTAAACTGCAGGTGGTAAGTGCAAAAATGAAAAAGAAGGAGTGAATGAAAACTGCACTGTGAAAGAAGATGGCGAGTATCTAGTTGCTGTTCTAATGTCAGAGAATACAAGCTAGATTGTTCTTTTTACTACCATAAAACTGTATTTTTCAAAAAGGATCAAAAGTGTTCTGAAGCAAAACCAATTAAGTATAAATATAACCTTTAAGTTAAGTCACAACATAGAATTCTTCTGATTTGAAATTTGAAAAATCCTCATTTACAATTGAGAAGGTTGTGATTTAAAATAATAAGGCAATTATCAAACAGGTAAATTTTATTCTGTTCAATATTCATGAATCCAAGAAGAAACTATGTCTTAAATATACATCTTTTGTTCATGCTATGTTTTTTAATTTAACTTTCTGTTTTGCATTATTTCCTCAAGGGCTCACCATTGCTTTTCCCAGCAGGTAAAAGAAAGCCCTCCTACCAGGTCCCCTCCCAATTTCACTGATGAGATCTTGGGGCTGTTTACATTACCCTTGCAAATTTGAAAAATCCAAGCTGTCTCCTGGAGTCTAATCTCACTACCCAATTTGTTTCTGAGGCTGGTGAATTTAGCAGTTGCGTATCAATGCTGTGTATCAAAGACAAAAATTAAAAATACTTAAAAATTCAAAAATTGAACAAATATACCAGTATCTAATATCACTCCATTCACAGAAGTAAACAGTGGTCCTGAGCAAACACAAGCCACCTATTTTCACTTATAATTAAGAAGAAAATGTATGTGTCCAGTATTTTCTAGAATTGGACCATAAGTATGAGTTACTCACAGCATTCTTTGAAAAGTTAATAGTGACAAAACATTTATAAGAAAGTAATTTCCCTCTTCCCATCATAACTTTTCCCTATAGTTTATTTATTTATTTATTTAAAATCTGTTTCAGGAAGATTTAAGAAACTATAAGATTGAGTTTTAAAAAAATTCTGCTATTCTTAAAACCAAAAGAGAAAGAAGTATGTATGTCTGAGTATCTGGCTTTAAAAATTCCTCCACTGAGCCATTTCTGAAGAAAGTAATTATTGCATAAGTTTCTGAGACTACGGAATATAAAAACTTGAGAAAATAAATACCACAGAGCTTTAAGTCTGGAAATGAGTTGAAACTGACACTGCTATTACTAGGAAATAAATAGATTCCAGCATTCTATTACATATTTAGCAAATTTTTGTTTGCTTGTTTGAATCTAGAAGGGTTTACTACCTTAACTCTGAACTTCTAATCATGTCCTGTAAGGCCTTTTATTATTTGGCATTGATCCATTTCTTTTCCCAGCAAATAATTTTAACGACGAAAAGAAAAACCACACTTTATATAATAAAGTTAACTTAAGTTAGCAGCAAAGTTGAGAGGCAAGTACAGACATCTGCCCTGTTTGCATAGCCTTTCCCATTATGAATAACTTCCACCAGAGTAAGACATTTGTTACAATTGATGAACCCACACAGCACAGGGTAATTGCCCAAAGACCTCAGTATACATTATGGCTCATTCTTTCATGAGCTTAGACAAATTTATGATAATATGTATCTGTAGTTATAGAAGCATATCAAGCCGTTTTAATGTCCTAAAAATCCTCTGTGCTTCATCTATTCATCCCTCCCTCCTCCTAAGTCTTGCAAAAAGTGAATTTTTTACTCTCTTCATAGATTTGCATTTTCAAGAAAGTTATATTGCTCAAATTGTGCAATGTGTAGCCTTTTGAGATTGACTTCTTCCACTTACCAATGCATATTTATGTTTTCTTCAAGTTCATATTCTAGCATATTACTTTTTATTAATAAATACTTTTCCTTTGGATATCTCACAGTTTGTTTATACATTTTACTATTGAGGGGTGAATTATACATGGAAAAAATTAATTTAGACACAAATATTATACCCTCTACAAAAATTAACTTAAATTGATTATAGAACTAAATATAAGATGCAAAGCTATAAAACTTCTAAAAGACAACATAAGATAAAGGCTGGGTGACAATAACTTTGATGATGACTTATGTACATCAAAAACACAACTCATTAAAAATATATTTGATAGCTAGTGTTCAGAAAAGAAAAATTGCCACTCTACAAAAGACACTGTCAAGAGAATGAAAACATATAGCACACACTCAGAGAAAATAATTGAAACAATATTGATTTTTAAAGTACTAATATCTAAATTATATAAAGAATTTTTAAAACTCAGCAATGAGCAAATAGTCCAATAAAAATGGTTACAGGCCTTGCCAGCCATCTCACCAAAGAAAATATGAATATGGTAAATAAGCACATTAAAGATATTCCATATCACATGTCATTAGGGAAATAAAAATTAAAACACCATAAGATAGCACTATATACTTATTAGAACCACCAAAACTCAGAAAACTGGTAATATCAAATGCTGCAAGTATATGGGTCTAAGGAAACTCTCAATCATTGCCTATGGGAATAGAAAACGGTATAGCCACTTTGGAAGAGTCTGCCAGTTTCTTACATAACTAAGCAATCTTATCACATAATGTAGCAATTATGCTCCTTGATATTTCTCTAAACAACTTGAAATCATACTTCCAACAAAAATCCCATATATAGAGGTTTGTAGCAGATTCATTTATAATTGGTAAAAACCCATGAAAATCATATACTTCTTAATGTTGCTATGGCATTATTTATGCTGATAATGCTGCTGCTTTGACTCTACGTGTGGGGCCGGGGGGAGAAATGGCCCAAACAGTGTATGCACATATGAATAAATGAATAAAGTAAAAAATATACTAAAAATAAATAAAATCTTAATTATAATTCAAGATCCTCTGAAATGTATCCTTCCTTATTGTTCAGTCTTAATGCTCATTTCTTTGGATTTTGTCAATAGCACTAATATTGTGCTTATGTCCTTCATGTAATACTATTCCCCTACTGGACTAGAAACTGTGAGGCTGCCTCTCTGTTGCGATCACTCAAATACCCTCAAGTGCCACTAAGGACAGTAATTCCAAGAGTTTTGCTTCACTGAGTTATCTGATGATTTATCTAACTACGTAGAACTTGTCAACATAACTGTTTCAAGCTTATAAGACTACAATTGTAGTTGCCTTAAGTATTTTTTTTGCAATTTTAGTTGCTTTAAGTAAGTTTTACAATTAAACTTTTGAACATACAAAGCAGATACAAATCATTTCTGAACTCACAGTGGAAATAAATTGCTTTTAAAAATGGATGACACTGCTGTATAATTCGTCCCCTCTGTAGCTTTTCTATTTTAGTAAATGGCCAAGCTTTCTATGATTTCAGCAGCAATACTTGGAATGAGGTTGTATTGGGGAGATAAAGGGTGTGTTTAATGGCCTAATTAATTGTGTACTTTGCAGAATGGTTTTGTTACAATTGTCTCTACATCGTGGCACTACACTCCTAAGTGAAAATTTAATCAAACAGAGGGAATGCAGTTTAAGAAAGAAAATGTTTTAAGATAAGAGTAAGTAGAACTTAAAAATAAGAAAAACACACCATTTTAATTGAAAAATAAGGTGTCTCTATATAGTTAGAAGGAAAAGAAAACAAAAAGCACACTTGTGAGTTAATGCAACATATTTATCCTTTAAAATGGAAAAAAGTCTTTTCACAAGAGAGTCTCTCCTATACTGTAAATATTATTGTTATGGAAGGCTATGAGGACAGACTCCTCAAGTACAAATCAACCTCATGTGTGTCTCATTCCTTCTAAGAGACAAACTTCATGTGGAGACTTAGGAGAAAAAATAACAAAATGTTCTTCAGCTGTCTTTCCTGTACTGATAAATTATTAAAGTTTCTTGAGTCCATTCTTCCATTCATAAGTAAGTTTAGTTTTTTGTTAAAAACACTCTTCTTAGCCAGAAAAAAGGATTATGAACTCCTGAATCTTTGCACTGCTGCAAATATTAAGCTGAGGAATCTAACCTGATGGGCCATGGCCAGGGAAGGGATGAAGATCAGTACCTCATCACCTCTTGTTTCTCTCTCAGACAAGAACAAGACCATTGTAATTGCTAACATTTGTATAATTGATATCTGCTTAATTTCTGCTTTTTTATGTTAACATTCTTTTGATAACTGATCACTGTATTCTTCCCAAAATATGAAGAAATATCATTTCAGTATCATTGGCATTGAAATTTAAATATGAAAATCTTTGAAATTAATCTCCAAAACTGAAACAGTTCTTGTAAAAACTGGAAAATGTGTTATTAATGCAAGTGTTCACCAACACAAAAGTGGACAAATTAGTTTTGATGAATTTTTTCCAGTGGAATACACTTCAGCAATAAAATTACATGTGGTGTGATTAGACATACCTTTCCTTTCTGTTACTTATTACTACTGTGTTTGCTTAACTATATATATAATGTATGTATGTATCAGTATACGTGATTTACATTTGTATATGTATCAGTATCAGTGCTACTTTAAAAAGACTGTTAGATGTTTTTCTTGGAGGGCTGTCGTTCTTTATGAATATTACCAATGATTTGCAATGGAAATCTATAGTAATAAGCCAGAGGTGGGAAAAGTGCCATTTTCATCCCATGAGAATGGTCTTATTATGTCCCTTCTTTATAAGTGGCAAAAGACAAAATCTTCAAATATATAGAATCTGGAATCTACATGTAGTCATATTTGTACATTGTGTCAAAATTATTTTCAGTTTTTTTTCAGAAAGGCATAATAATATATATTCTGTACTTACCAAAAAAGTCAATGTTTCTGAATGATTATTGTGAAATCACAGTCAGTTCTAAAATACTGCATTTAAAGACTATGAAGTTATTTTAAAATTGAATGTATTATTTATTCAGTATTTCCTTTATCATCTTACTTCCCTTACTTCTACATTTCTTTTGTTACGTTGGCCAGTCTTCAGTGGTTCTGACCAAAATATTAGTAGGAAAAAGTTTTACTGCTATTTTGATTATCTTAAAATGGTTAATGAAATTTGATTGATGTGTTCAAAGATGAAACTCAAAATCTAAAACAGATTTGACTCTTTATCTTTCTTTAATTTCAAATTATGTGGGTCCAGTTTAATATATATACAAGTTAAAACATAGGATTATAAATATTAATAAGTATAATGTAAAAAAATGAACAAATTTTAGTGTAGGCCCAGTGATTAGGCAGAAGACCAATTTCTTCCACATTTTGAAAAGATGTTGCTTATATACTTGAAAATCATTATGTAACATTTTGTAGTCAGGCTGTAGATAATCTATCATTTTGAATAATATATAATGCTTATTCACACGATTAGTCTAGCTGATTGAGATTCAACATTGTTGGATACTTAGTTGTAATCAATAGAAATTACACTGTGTTTTCTTAAATAGGCTCATCACATTTTTAAATTAACATCTTTTGTGATAATATTAAAGCTGTAAGTGTGTGAGTGTGTGAAACCTCAGTGACAGATGTATAAAACACTTCCAACTAAAGATTCAAATTAGAGGAATTTCAAAACAATGGTGGGTTTGCAAGTCCGTTGAAGTAAAATTAAATGCAATGTTCATGAGAGAAAGTAATTCTTTGCAGTTTCAGAAAGATGAAAAACAGTAGCTAAAATAACATTAGAAGACTCACTTCAATTTGTGAATGAGTATTGTTACAAAGGAGTGAAGAGTGCAATATACATCAATAAGAATTATAATCAGTATATAAGCAATGAGTATTGAGATCTGTGTCTCATACAGGAAAGCTCTAATTAACCATTTGAGTCTTCCAATTAAAACACTTCCTCTTTACCTCATGTTGTTGTTTGTGATGATCTCTTTAAATTTTTCTGTATTTTCTGTCAGAATAAAATTTTCTGCTGGAGCTCTAGGCTATCTATATGTCTTTAAAAGCTCTAGAATCTTTTTTTTAATGAGTCAAACTATGTCTCCTGCCTACTGGCACTTACATCTGTCCTATGGTCTTCTTTAACATCATGATTGCTCCTTTGTGGTATTTATACACAGTGGAATTTTATGCAGCCACAAAGAAGAATGAAATTTTGTCATTTACAGGAAAATAGATGGAACTGAAGAACATCATCTTAAGCAATGTTAGTCAGGCTCAGAAGGCCAAAAATCACATGTTCTCCCTCATCTGTTAATTACAGAGCTAAAACAAATGCAGAAATATTATTGGACACAGATCACACTAAGGGGAGACTGTGCATGGGAGGAATAGGGAAAGGGAAGGAAATAAAAAACCTGGATGTGGTTGATGTGCTCACTGTAGAAGAGTGATTGTAGTAATCTTAAACTGGCTGAGGACACTATAGGAAGGAGACTAGGAAGTTAGCAAAGAGGTCTGGTAGAGATGAACCAATTTGGGTTATAATACACTTATACTTGGAAACAGCACAAGGAATCTCCCTTTATAACTATCTTTATGTCAAGCAAAAAAAACTTATCAACATTTAATGTTTTCTCTTGAATAAAATAAGAGAACAAGAGGGCACAATAGGTTCTGCCTTAGGGAGAGCTGGCCCAAATAAAAGACAATAAAATAAAATTTAAAAAACATAATTCTAACTATGAATCTATTTTATTCATCAAGAAGTGAACTATCAATTGCAGACATATACTCATTTATATCTATAGAGCAAGGATCGACTATAAAACTTGTACAAAATACATATTTAATAAATATATTTGAGTGAAAAATAGCCATCTAAAAGGAGGCAACTTTTAAAGTATATCCAAATGTACTATAAGACTCTGCTATATAGGAGTATACAAAGGATATTCATAAATGCCTTATTTTTAATCTGTAAGAAATTTTTTAAAACCTAAACAGTAACAACAACTCTATATTTCAAAACAGATAGCAAACATGCCCTCCATCAGTACATTTGTGCCTTGAATCTCAACTTTTCCTTTACTATCTGACCATCATCAAAAAAAATTAAATGCACCACCCTGCTTGCAGTTACAGCTACTCCAGTGATTCCTATAGGAAGATCAAGGTTCAAGGCCAGCCTGGAAAACAGCTAGATCATATCTCAAAAAAAAAAATCTAGGTGCAGTGGGACAATACCTATAGTCTCAGATACTCTGGAGGTGGAGGTGGGAAGGTTGAGTCTGAAGCAAAATTTGTGACCCTATTTCAACAACAAAATGAAATCAAAAGCACTAGATCCATGACGCAACTGGTAGAAGTATGAAGCTGTGAGTTAAATCCTATATATTGCCAAAACAAACAAAAAATGGAACTATGCCTTTCCAAGAAAAATCTTCTGATCCCTTTTTCACTCAACTCCAAAAAGAAAGCTTTCTAATTAATATCTTTTATTTATTACTTTATGCTCACATTTCTAAATAACATATTTAAATAGCCTTTTCAATCAATTTTAGACATCAATATTACCTTACCTTTCTGGGCTACGTCTCAATGTCATACCTTTTTCATTCCAATACTGCATCAATCTTTTTGCTAAACCACCATTCTGTGATGACCATACTTTCAGTGTAAACACTCCTGGCCCAATAGGTTTCTATCTTTTTATTTTCTATCTGTCTTTTAAAATTATTTTGCTCTTCTATGACTTAATTTTTGCTTTCCGATAAATTTCTGAATTTATGTAATGAATACATAAGTGTCTTAACTATTACAATTGTATTGGTACCACTAATCCACACAGATATGTGGCAGGAAATTTACTTTTATTGCTTGAATTACATGGAGCACTTTTTACTAAAATACAGAGATTTCCATCCTAAATTGGCTTTGATAATATTAAAGTTTATCAACCTTTGTAAGAGAAAATGTGAAAGCCTGATCATGATTGGGGTTGTTTATTAAATTGATAGAATGATTCATTATGTTTATGAAAATGGATGACATTCATTGATATTTCTGTCAAGTTTTCTTATTCCCAATTTCCTAGAGAACTCACATATGAGTTCAAAAGAGACCAGGCTGAGAGATTCGGAGATAACTACTTTGTTCAAAATCATTCATTTCATCCTAGCCAAACATTTCTAGTTTTGATTATGTTATTTTGTATTTCTGTTACAGTAAGAGATCTACTTGTCTTATTGAAATACCTTTCTGATCATCCTGCAGGTTCTTCATAAAAATTTACCTGAATCCTTGATGAACACTATTACTACACAACTACTAATAAACACACGAGGAACTATAGACACCTTGAATTGTGAACATCTTTGAGAAGCACTTCTGTTTCTTTTCTCATGGACAAAAATTATGATATATTTGATAAATACATATTTAATGTTTAATTTTAAAAAACTAGGGAGCTTAAACATTTGTTTAATTATTTTCAGCTACACTTCATCCTCCAAATACCTGCCACAATATTCTGTGCACATTGATCATCAATTTCATTGCTAAAAAAAATCTTCTCAATCTTCCCTTTTCTTAATAAATCTACTAATGCCCCTCTCAAAATCTTCCTCATCTATGAAAGCCTGGTCATAATATCTCTTCTTAAAGATCATTCCCACTTTCTTGGAAAGTCTGTAGAACTATCTATGTGCATTACATTACAATGGTATATATATTTTTTGTGATATTCATTTGATTCCTCTTCTTCCTTTCAAAATAGTTGTAAATTTCTTGAGGAAAGGCACCACATTTATAAATCTCTATCTTCCCCATAGAATAGAACACTGTATCGGGCATGTATTTAATTCTTAATATTTGTTGAATGAATGCATTTTAAGAATGAAAAAGACAAGCAATATGTAATAACCATATAAACTTTAAGGAAACTATTGACTTTTTAAAAATATTAAAGGTCATGTTTTCTTCTATTGGCTATTTTTATAATTTAGCAATGCTTACTGACACCATAGAGCTAATGTAGTTTTTGAAAAAGAAGACTATCATGAAGTTCACGTAGGAGTCAGTTTAAATGTCCCTGACACCACAGTACATTGAATGTGAAGTCATTTTCTGGGCCTGTTTTAATTTAATGTGAGATAGCTATAGTTTTGGCAACACTTCTTGCCAGTAGAAATCATTGACAGGCTACATGCAATGTCCCTTGTGTGTTATAAATGTTCAGAAGTATGTAGTAATTGTACCAGAGACAGATGCAATAATTTGCCTTTGTTCTTATGCTGTGCAAATTTATTGTATTTTATTCACTTTTTTACTTAATGAATCCGATGTATTTGACTTTTTTCTAAGTCTTTCTAAGTTGAAAACCTGGAATGGTTCATATATCTCAATGTAAGTAAACACTCTTTCCCCATTCCATTCGCTTTCCCCTTCTTTGTTACTCTGCTCTGCTTCTTTCCCTGGCTATCTCCCTTTTCATACCAGTGCATCCAAAATGTTTGCAAAATCTGTGTAAGTAAACTAAAAACAATTCCCAGAAACTGCTGGGAGTCACCATAGAAATTCTGGGCATTTACAATGAGTCACTGACAGTTGTGGGAGAGAGAAAGTTCAGCATATAACATGCATTGTAATGTCACAGGCTAATCACAAACATACAAACATATGAGCATAACTTTCTCCCTACATATAAATTCTTTTCAAGAGGAGTGCGTGTGTATGCAAGAAAGTGTGTGTTTCACCTAGGTGAAAATTTAAAAGGCCGTTAATGTAACATTGGAGTTGTAAAACTTTTCCACAGAACTTCAGTCTCACACTTATGTAACAGTGTACTGAGAAAGCAAACATGTAATTTCTAAATAGCAAGAACATTCTGAAATAAAATGTTTCCCTTAACAATATGGTATGCTGTATTGTAACTCAACAAATTGTTGTACATTCAAGGTTATAAAATTTCCTCCCATTGAAATTTGTCCATGTCTTTGCCCTGACATCTGCTAGTTCAATAAAAGATGAAAGACCTTCTTTGGTATTGGGCATTGAACAGTGATGATAATCCCTTTGCTTTGGCTTCAGAGCACTTTGCAGTTTAAGATAATAAAGACACTCTTTCACATTTTATTGCCAGTGTTGTCAGAGCCTGAATGTTTCAAAAGTTGGTGTTATGTATGCATATATATACTGATGCAGATAAATTAAATATGAAATTTATCATGCTTAAAAGTCTGTCTTCTGAATGTAGTTTATGATATTACTGAATACATTTACTTTTGCTTCCTTATCCTCATATTTTGCCATAATAGATGAATGGGATGACTGAAAGATTATTGGGGAGAGAACATTTCTAAATTATGTGACTTGATTAACAAAGCATGACTCTTTTGATGACACATGAATATTAATGATAATCTTATTAGAAAGGATGTAAGATTAGAAAATCTTACAGATTTTCTAGTAACAGGTGACACTCATCTAGTATTCTTTTAGTAAATGTTTATAAATGTCTAAAGCTACCATAGAAAGTAAATTTTGCAAAATAATCTTACACAATAGTTTTACAAAAAACACTGAAAAACTTCAAATTGTAAAACAACCAATAATGAAACTGAAGATACTTTTTAAAATTGACTTCTTTTATAACAATAGAAAGTCCTTCCCACTTAAAAGCTTTAAAATCTATATTATCATAATTATAATACCTGACACCTTGAAATGATAAAAGCATTTGATCCTAAGTACTCCAATATTTTTTTCTCAATTCCACTGTCATAACTTGCATCTGCCCCGTATATACTGTTGTACCTCATACTGCACTAGGTGTTTAATGTGAATTTTTTCCTCTTAAATCTCCTATTACTAACTTAATTCCAATGAGAAATGAAGGCTTACCTAATTCAATTGCATAGAATTAGAAACAGGACACAATGAGATTCAATCAAGAAGCTCTTGGATTCCTTGATGAAGCTTAAAATTTTATCTACTGCATCATATTTGTATATTTACTCAACAATAAGCAAATGTCACACACATAGTAATTGCTAAGGAAATTCTATTCAGTGTTTGAACTGAACAAAATAGTGAAAATGACAGTAAGCAGCTTAATGTAGGAAGCAATAGGTAACACAGAACAGAGGAAAAAAGATGCTTTGTGGATAATTTTTAAGCAAGATGCCCTAAACATTCTACAATATGAGATTAATTTTGGCATCAAAAAATCTTCTAAAAACAAAATAATTTCTTTATCTCAAGGCTTAAAAAAACAAAGTTGTATGTACTAGATACTATCACTTATTGATAGATTATATAACATTTATGATAAATCGGGACAGTTAATGAGTGATGAGGGAGGGGAAGAGTTGCTAATTACACAGATTAGGGCAAGAGAGATGCCACTGTGAGGAACTGAATCAAATAAATGGTGTTCATATACCTCCTCCCCAATTCCTTCTATAAATGTTCAAGTATTTATGTGGCAGTACTTCATATCATAAAGTTCCTTTAATTCATCCTTATCTTTATTTGATTATATGTATAATATTGATGTGTTTATAAAAATACAAAAATAATTCTATTTAAAATATTATAGCAAAAACAAAACAATGTTGACAATATTTTCAATTGTTAATTAAGAAATTGCAAAAGTTTTTAAATATAATCTAGACTAAAGCCTTAATTTTCATAAAAAATCATATGAGAAAGGTGTATAATTCATTATTTACATGGTTAATTAAATATCATTTGTATTTAGTTAGCACTTTTTAGTTTGGAGAAAGGTTTACTACCTTTAGAACTATGGTTCTATCTCTTCTCCCACCCACAATTTCATGCAGAAATATATTAGAGTTATTTTCTAATCAACTAGAAAAAAATTTTCCCTGACTGTCCTATTACTGAAGTTATTAAGAATACTTGCCATCTCTTAATTCCAACATCCAATATAGATACTTTTCCTCAACATTCTTAACCTCTCAATATCATCTGGACAAAATCATTTTTTCAGTTCTTAAAAGACTGCTGCTTTTTCTTCCCAAACTGGTAATTTCTCTTTGTCACAATTTCTCTTGCCAACTTCTCTTCTTTTAACTATTCTTCATGTAATTCAGAAACATTTCTACTATGCATTCTTTTTTACTAAAAATTAATATTATTCCAAGACTTAATGTTTACCGTCAGTACATGAACAATTTCAAAATGTTTTTCTTCAAACTGCCATTATTCTAAGAGATCCAGGTATTGATGTCCAAGCACAGTCCAATCATGAGAAAGAGAAAGAGAGGTGGAGACAGAGAGGATTTATTTCTAATTGTTGGTTTTTCTTTGTATCTCTCTACCAGTTGTCTTTCATGTATTTTTGTCAGTGTATTTTTTAGTCTCACATATTTATGAAAACAGTATACATATTTTTTGATTGATTCACAGTGCTATCATATAAAGTACCATGTTTTGGCTTTTGTAATATTTCTGTTTCATGTATATTTTGTCTCATATTAGCGCAGAAACTTCAGCTCATTTTTATTACTGATTGTATCATATAGCTAGATGTTTCTATCCTTTATTTTAAAGAAATTTTTATCTTTGAAAAATAGGTATGTTTTTGAAGAAACCAAATAGTTAGATGATAAGTTTTTTATTCTATTCTTCACCACTTCCTTTTATTTAACAGGATATTTGAATTTCTTCTTTACTTTTATAGGATTATACACTGGCCATAAAATTATTGCTTGACAGTGCTTTTTTTAATTTTATCATTTTTAATTTATCACCCAATTTTTTCCCTGATGAGATATCTGTTGTTAGTCATGTGACTTATTCTTCCTGTATATGGTGTTGCTTCTTTTGTAGTATTTTTAATAATCTTTCTTTGTCTCTCTAAACAGTTTTTTAGCTAAATTAACATTATTTTCTTAGAAACTCATCCTTATCTTTTGATTTCTATTAGGTTCTCAAAACATATTATTTTGAAAGAATTGAAGACCTAATCCAGATAATAAATGAAAATCTAGTTGCAAGTAATATTTGGAACAGGTTATGAAATTGGGGGCTTATTCCTCACTGTATCTTCTAGGATTATAAAATGGATGAAGACATTTCCTTTTTTGCTGATGCCTGATGTGTACATGAACATTGTCGGTGACATTAGTTTGTATTTTCAATGCACAAGTGAACACGGAAATCAGAATTTATTCTAGAAAGAATATTACTATATACTATTTGAATGCTTATGAGATATCAAGAGTCCAAAGAACTGGGGATCAATTGAGAATACTTTATAAAGTCAGCTTATAATTTCAAAGATACTAGACAGCACAGAGTAAACTTAATAGCAATAATTAGCACCCTTAAATTGTAGTGAGAATAGAAAATAAAGATTTTCTCATTGCTCCTAAGTATCTACCTGTTGAACTATTGCTTTGATACATTTCATCTTTGCTTAAGAATTCAATTTCACAGAAATTCTTCAGTCTTCAACATTGCTACATGTGCAGATGAGGGAAAAAGACATTGCTAACACATCTGTCGCTTAAAGTTTCTCTTAGAAATGCCACTTTTTAGGTCTACCAAAAGGTAAGCCACAGGGGAAATCCTACTTCAATCCAAATTCAAGTAGACAAACATGTATGATCCTACAATAAAGAGGAGGATATAATCATGTGGGAAAGTTGGGCACAGGAAAGGATTCTCTTCTCCATGAAAGAGCAAGTCAGTATAGGCAATAATATCTACCACAATATTGGTCCAGTGTAATGTCAAATCTGCAAAGCCACACCAGAATTGATCTTGCTATTTTTCCAAGTACATAAAAAAAGTAAACCTTAGTGGAATTTTTTTAGGAGGAAAACATGTGAAAGGTCTGCAAATGCAAGTCCATTACTAATAATGCCTTGTAACTGAGCTGTAAAGTGCGTATCTACACAGTGACTATACTGTGCATAAAAACAATTTATTACAGAGATTTCTTCTCAGTTCATTACATAGTTGTACAAAACTGATTTGGAACTTCAAAAAGCATGTGTAAGATTTGTAGAAATGACACCTTGGATATAAAAGTAAAATAAAACATTACTTTGACTTCTGACATCTCCGAAATGGAAACACATCAATCACCCATTGCCACCAGAAAAAGATGTTTAGTGCTGAGAAAGTCTGTGTGAAAATATTGCTGAGAAGCAATGTCATGTTTGTTTCTTTTTTTTCACTTCAAAAAATATTTTCTAGAATTAACACTTAAGAGAGGCTTTCATCATATCTTTTAAGATCCATACTACATTCCTCAGAGTACAGGTTTTACTGAATTCAGATGAAAAAGAAACAGAAGAGAACACTCTCTGAACAATAACTTAGGATGCTTTATCTACAAAAGACAATTTTTTGTACAAGTCTTTTCCAAAGATTTTTTCTTTCACATTATTGAGGAAACAGACAGATCAGCAAAAATTGTAGAGTCTCCTATTGTGTAAGGTGATTTGAAGGACACAATTGAAATATAATATGAGGGTTCCTCCCCTGAGACAGACTACCATCAAGATGGTTACTGAGGCAAAATTAAACAAGTAAGAAAACAACATTTTAAAAATGATAGCGAAAAATTTCTGGGTAAAGATCTCTTTCAATTCTAATCTTAAAAGTTTTTTTCTACATATGGAGAAAAAAATAGGACAGTACAACTTCAAGTACCTATGAGATATAGTTTCATACCAGGAAACATTAAAACATGTAGCAATACTAACTTGTGAGAGTGGTTCATCTATTACTAGTGATATTGATAATTGGTAAAATACATTGAAAACAATGTGGGATTTTCTACTGTGTTGAAGATTTTCATGTCCTCAGATTCAGTAATTGTTTGAATACTTTTCCCAAGTAATATTAGAATTTATGAAGAAGTAGCATATACAGATGTTAAGAATGTCATTGCTCCTGAAAGCAAAAAGCTGGAAATATCCCAAATATTTATTAAAGTAAAATAGATAAATATGTAGTGACATATTTGTATGATACCATAGTCATGAAAGTAAGTAAACTGCGGTTTCTACTAATAAGGATAGACCTCAGAAATAAAATAATGTATGAAGTAAAAAAGTTATCTAGAAAGATATACTATACTTTTCCAATCATTTAACAAGCCAAAGATAACTTATAATTATAGAAGTTAGAAGGTACTTACAATGAGGAAAAACAGAGCTACTACAATAACACAATATTTTTTGCTTTCATGTATATGCACACAGACACATACACACCTATACTTACATTAAAACCAGCAATAAAATTAATGTGTACATATTACACACTTGTGTGTTCATTTTAATACTTGTTTTAATGTATTTCTGTTATCTATAAAATCTTTGCATATATTATCTTAAATTAATATTACACTATTTAAACAGTTTAATATGAAGGAAATTTATGTAGTTCCTAAAAGACTAGAGGAGAATTCCTTTATAATGCACAACAGAAAGGGAAAATTGATACATACTAGTATGCTACATTTAAGAAAAAGAAGAGTGAAATTTTGTCATTTGCTGGTATGTGGGTGGAAGTGGAGAACATCATGTTTTGTAAAACTAGCCAGGTTCAGAAAGTCAAAAGCCTCAGATTTTCTCTCATATGTGAAATGTAGAGTTAATAGAAGTACAAACAATATTAAGAAAAACAGGTCATACTAAGGGGAGATCACATGAGAGGAAGAGGGTAAAAGCAGGCAGTTAAGAAAGTGAATGTGGCTTCCTATTCATGAATGAATATAGAACCTTTAAACCGCTGAAATCACCATAAGAAGTGGACTAAAGTAGAAGGGAGAAATACAGAGGGGATGAACCTATTAAGGTTATAACACATATATACATGAAAATGTCACAAGGAAATACACTTGCACAACTATCTTAAACAAACAAATTGTTTTTAAGAAAATGGAGAACAGGAACACAAAACATGTCCTATCTGGACTCTTGATACAGGTGAGAGGGCACAGTATTAAGGAAAGGAATTGGGGGGAAAGGATGAAGGAGAAAGATGGAGGGGTTATATTCAACTGTGATATGTTATAAGAACTTTTATTAATGTCATATTGTACCATCAGTACAACAATTAAAAAAATTAATGCTCCCCAGAAAACACCATAAAAGAATTTATACATCATCAGGAACAAGGTACTTATAAAAGTACAATTGAAAAAGGGTCAGTATAGAGTACATTAAAAAAAAAAAACACTAAAAAGCTATTTTTAAAAAAGGCAAACAACTACAATTTACAAACATATACAGTAACTTCACAAGATACACTTGTAGCCAATAAATTATATGCTCTTTTAAAAGGGTACATTTATAAAAAGCAACTAAGAAAATTTAAATTAAAAATAATTGAAACAATATGTACCATACAAGTGTTAATCTTCTAAAGCAAGAAAAAAGGAAGCATAGGAAGAATTCAGTTTTCAACAGAATATATAAAGCAAAACTAAGGAACAAAGTCAAAATCATTAAGTGTGTTTGCTCAATCCTGTATTCAAAATGGTTAGAAATTCTGAGTAAGCTATGCTATGCTTTTTTAGGAAGTAGTGAATTTAACAAGTAATAATGTAAAATTTTAGGGTGAGTATAGAAAAAAATAGTGTAATATATATTTATTCTAGAAACATAAATTGAATATTCTTATCTCAAAGAAATAATAAAGGTCTGAAGAGTTATGATTACACTAAATTGAAGTATTTTTTTTTTCCTGGTAGCAGATAAATTTATTTCTCATAGGTTAGGAGCCTGGGAATTCAAGATGGAGGCACCAGCAAGCTGCAGTGTCTGGTAAGGACTCTCTTCCTTCCAGTTGTGTGTTCACCTGCCTGAAAGGGCTAGCTCTCGCTCTGCAGTCTCTTTTTAAATTTTTTATTGATTTATTATTCATATGTGCATACAAGGCTTGTGTCATTTCTCCCCACTGCCCCCACCCCCTCCCTTACCACCCACTCCACCCCCTCCCTCTCCCCCCAACCCCCTCAATGCCTGACAGAAACTATTTTGCCCTTATCTCTAATTTTGTTGAAGAGAGAGTATAAGCCATAATAGGAAGGAACAAGGGTTTTTGCTGGTTGAGATAAGGATAGCTATACAAGGAGCTGACTCACATTAATTTCCTGTGTGTGTGTGTTACCTTCTAGGTTAATTCTTTTTGATCTAACTTTTTCTCTAGTTCCTGGTCCCCTTTTCCTATTGGTCTTAATTGCTTTTACGGTATCTGCTTTAGTTTCTCTGCATTGAGGGCAACAAATGCTAGCTAATTTTTTAGGTGTCTTACCTATCCTCACACCTCCCTTGTGTGTTCTCACTTTTATCACATGCTCAAAGTCCAATACCCTTGTTGTGTTTGCCCTTAATCTAATGTCCACATATGAGGGAGAATATACGATTTTTGGTCTTTTGGGCCAGGCTAACCTCACTCAGAATGATGTTCTCCAATTCGATCCATTTGCCAATGAATGATAACATTTCATTCTTCTTCATGGCTGCATAAAATTCCATTGTGTATAAATACCATATTTTCTTAATCCATTCATCAGTGGTGGGGCATCTTGGCTGTTTCCATAACTTGGTTATTGTGAGTAGTGCCACAATAAACATGGATGTGCAGGTGCCTCTGGAGTAACAGTCTTTTGGGTATATCCCCAAGAGTGGTATTGCTGGATCAAATGGTAGATCAATGTTTATCTTTTTAAGTAGCCTCCAAATTTTTTTCCAGAGTGGTTGTACTAGTTTACATTCCCACCAGCAGTGTAAAAGGGTTCCTTTTCCCCACATCCTTGCCAACAGCTGTTGGTGTTGGTGTTGGTGTTTCTAATGATGGCTATTCTAACAGTGGTGAGGTGGAATCTTAGTGTGGTTTTAATTTGCATTTCCTTTATTGCTAGGGATGGTGAGCATTTCTTCATGTGTTTTTTGGCCATTTGAATTTCTTCTTTTGAGAAAGTTCTGTTTCGTTCACTTGCCCATTTCTTTATTGGTTCATTAGTTTTCGGAGAATTTAGTTTTTTAAGTTCCCTATATATTCTGTTATCAGTTTTTTGTCTGATGTGTAGCTGGCAAATATTTTCTCCCACTCTGTGGGTGTTCTCTTCAGTTTATACACCATTTCTTTTGATGAACAAAAGCTTTTTAGTTTTATGAGGTCTCATTTATCTATGCTATCTCTTAGTTGCTGTGCTGCTAGGGTTTTGCTGAGAAAGTTCTTACCTATACCTACAGACTCCAGAGTAGTTCCTACTCTTTCCTGTATCAACTTTTTAATTTGTGGTGTGATATTAAGATCCTTGATCCATTTTGAGTTAATCTTGGTATAGGGTGATATACATTGATCTAGTTTCAGTTTTTTGCACACAGCTAACCACTTTTCCCAGCAGTTTTTTTGAAGAGGCTGCTATTTCTCCATCATATATTTTTAGCTCCTTTTCAAAGACAAGTTGGTTATAGTTGTGTGGCCTCATGTCTGGATCCTCTATTCTGTTCCACTGGTCTTCATGTCTGTTTTTGTGCCAGTACCATGCTGTTTTTATCATTATTGCTTTGTAATATACTTTGAAGTTGGGTATCGTGATATCTCCAGCATTGTTCTTTTGACTAAGTATTGCCTTGGCTATTTGTGGCCTCTTCTGTTTCCATATAAATTTCATGGTAGATTTTTCAATCTCTTTAATAATGTCATTGGAATTTTGATGGGAATTGAATTAAACATGGAGATTACTTTTGGGAGTATAGACATTTTTATTATGTTGATTTTACCAATCCATGAGCATGAGAGATCTCTTCACTTTCTATAGTCTTCCTCAATCTCTTTCTTCAGAAGTGTATAGTTTTCCTTGTAGAGGTCATTCACATCTTTTTTTAGGTTTACACCTAGGTATTTGATTTTTTTTGAGGCTATTGTAAATGGAATTGTTTTCATATATTCTTTCTCAGTTTGTTCATTGTTAGTGTATAGAAATGCTAATGATTTTTCTATGTTGATTTTATATCCTGCTACCTTGCTATAGCTATTGATGATGTCTAGAAGCTTCTGAGTAGAGTTTTTTGGGTCTTTAAGGTATAGGATCATGTCGTCTGCAAATAGGGATATTTTGACAGTTTCTTTACCTATTTGTATTCCTTTTATTCCTTCTTCTTGCCTAATTGCTCTGGCTAGGAATTCCAGTACTACATTGAATAGGAGTGGAGATAGTGGGCATCTTTGTCTGGACCATGATTTTAGAGGGAATGGTTTCAGTTTTTTTCCATTCAGTACAATACAGGCTGTAGGTTTATCATATATAGATTTTATAATGTTGAGGTACTTTCCTTTTATTCCTAGGTTTCTTAGAGCTTTTATCATGAAATGGTGTTGGATCTTATCAAAGGCTTTTTGTACATCTATTGAGATGATCAAGTGGTTTTTGTCTTTACTTCTGTTAATGTGGTTTATTACGTTTATTGATTTTCATGTGTTGAACCACCCTGCATCCCTGGGATGAAGCCTACTTGGTCGTGGTGAATAATCTTTTTGATGTGTTGTTGAATTTGGTTTGCCATTATTTTGTTGAGGATTTTTGCATCAATGTTCATTAAGGAGATTGGCCTACAATTCTCCTTTTTGGAGGTGTCTTTGCCTGGTTTGGGGATAAGTGTAATGCTGGCTTCATAAAATGTGTTAGGCAGTTTTCCTTCCCTTTCTGTTTCATGGAACAGTTTAAGGATGGTTGGTATCAGTTCTTCTTTAAAAGTCTGATAGAATTCAGCACAGAATCCATCAGGTCATGGACTTTTCTTTTTGGGAAGACTCTTGATTGCTGCTTCAATTTCATTTTGTATTATAGATCTATTTAGGTGATTAATTTCCTCTTGGTTCAGTTTTGGATAATCATATGTATTGAGAAATCTGTCCATTTCTTTAAGATTTTCAAATTTATTTGAATATAGCTTCTCAAAGTAGTCTCGGATGAATTCCTGGACTTCCATGGTGTTTGTTGTTATCTCCCCTTTTGCATTCCTGATTCTACTAATTTGGGTTTTTTCTCTCCTCATTTTAGTCAGGTTTGCCAGGGGTCTATCAATCTTGTTTATTTTTTCAAAGAACCAATTTTTGTTTCATTAATTCTTTGTATGGTTTTATGGTTTCTATTTCGTTGATATCAGCTCTTATTTTTAGTATTTCTCTCCTTCTATTTGTTTTAGGATTTGCTTGTTCTTGTTTTTCTAGGAGTTTGAGATGTATCATTGGGTCATTTATTTGGGATCTTTCAGTCTTTTTAATATATGCACTCATGGCTATAAACTTTCCTCTCAGGACTGCCTTTGCTGTGTCCCATAGGTTCTGGTAGGTTTTGTTTTCATTTTCATTGACTTCCAGGAACTTTTTTACTTCTTCTTTTATTTCATCAATGATCCATTGCTCATTAAGTAATGAGTTATTTAGTTTCCTGCTATTTTCATGTTTTTTGTCTTTACTTTTGTTGTTGAATTCTACTCTTACTGCATTGTGAACAGATAGTATGCACGGTATAATTTCTATTTTCTTATATTTGCTGAGGCTTCCTTTGTGCCCTAGGATATGATCTATTTTGGAGAAGTTTCCATGGTCTGCTGAGAAGAATGTATATTGTGTAGAAGTTGGATGCAATGTTCTGTAAACATCAAGTAGGTCCATTTGATCTATTGTATATTTTAGATCTTGGATTTCTTTATTGTTTTTTTGTTTGGATGACTTATCTATTGATAATAATGGAGTGTTAAAGTCTTCCACAACCACTGTGTTGGAAGTAATATATACTTTTAGGTCTTTCAGGGTATGTTTGATAAAATTGGGTGCATTGACATTGGGTGCCTACAGTTTGATGATTATTTTTTCCTCTTGGTGTTTTTTCCCCTTTTATTAGTATGAAATGTCCTTTATCTCATTTGATCAATGTAGGTTTGAAGTCTACTATGTCAGAGATAAGTATTGCTACTCCTGCCTGTTTTCGGGGGCCATTGGCTTGGTAAATCTTCTTCCAGCCTTTCATCTTAAGCCTATGCTTATTTCTGTCAGTGAGATGGGTCTCTTGTAAGCAACAAATTAGTGGATCCTCTTTTCAATCCATTTCATCAAGCAGTGCCTTTTGATGGGTGAATTAAGTCCATTAACATTAAGTGTTAGTACTGATAGGTATGTGGTGATTTCTGTCATTTAGTTGTCTTAGCTGTTTGAAGGTTTGATTGTGTGTACCTAAGTTGAGGTTACTCTCTACTGTCTTGCTTTTTCTTTTCCTGTGGTTTGGTGCTGCCTGCACTTTCATGGTTAAGTTGGGTTTCACTTTCTGTGTGCAGAATCCCTTGAAGAATCTTTTGTAGTGGTGGCTTTGTGGTCACATAGTTTCTGCTTAACATGGAAGACTTTTATTGCTCCATCTATTTTGAATGATAGTTTTGCTGGGTAGAGTATCCTGGGGTTAAAGTTATTTTCATTCAGTGCCCGGAAGATCTCACTCCATGCTCTTCTTGCTTTTAATGTTTCTGTGGAGAAGTCTGCTGTGATTTTGATGAGT
This sequence comes from Castor canadensis, assembly GCF_047511655.1. Classification (NCBI taxonomy): domain Eukaryota; kingdom Metazoa; phylum Chordata; class Mammalia; order Rodentia; family Castoridae; genus Castor; species Castor canadensis. The sequence continues at coordinate 25,977,641 of NC_133395.1, forward strand.
TTACCTTTGTATGTTATTTGTTTTTTCTCTCTTACAGCCTTCAATTTTCTTTCCCTAGTTTCTGAACTTGTTGTTTTAATGATGATATGTCATAGGGTGGTTCTATTTTGATCTGGTCTGTTTGGTGTCCTCGAGGCCTTTTGCATCTGTATGGAAATATGTTTCTCTAGATTTGGGAAATTTTCTGTTATTATTTTGTTGAATATATTATGCATTCCCTTCGCTTGCACCTCTTCTCCTTCAATGCCCATAATTCTCAAGTTTGGCCTTTTGATGAAATTGGTGAGTTCTTGCTTTTTCTTTTCACAGGTCTTGAGTTGTTTAATTAATAGTTCTTTGGTTTTCCCTTTAATTATCATTTCATCTTCAAGTTCTGAGATTCTGTCTTCTGTTTGTTCTATTCTGCTGGATTGGCCTTCCATTTTGTTTTGCAATTCTTTTTCGTTCTTTTTTTCTGAAGTTTTCCATATCCTGGGTCATTTCCTCTTTAATGTTGTCTATTTTTGTCCTGAGTTCATTTATCTGTTTATTAATCATGTTCTCTGTTTCACTTTGGTGTTTATACAGTGCTTCTCTCCTTTCCTTTATTTCTTCTTTTGCTTTTTCAAATTCTCTATTTTTGTTGTCTTGGAATTTCTTGAGTGTCTCCTGTACATTTTGGTTGACCATATCCAGTATCATCTCTATAAAATTCTCATTGAGTACTTGTAGTATGTCTTCTTTTAAATTATTCTTGTGGGCTTCATTGGATTCTTTGGCATAGTTTATCTTCATTTTGTTGGAGTCTGGATCTGAGTATCTGTTTTCTTCATTTCCCTCTGGTTCCTGTACTAAATTTTTGCTGTGAGGAAACTGGTTTCCCTGTTTTTTCTGTCTTCCCATCATTGTCCTTGCTGTTGTTACTGTCCCTGTACTGTGTGCAATTTAGTATTTTCTAGCTTGTAATAATAACAATGGTATTATTTAGAATGGAAGGGTGAGAGGAGATGGAAAGCAAGAAATTAAAGAAAAAGGGCAAAACAAATAAACAGACATGTAGGAAAAAACAAAACAAGGAATCAAACAAAAAAGTTTCAAAGGTATAAACAGGGAGCATTGGTGTACTAATCGACAGTAAGCTGAACAGGCATTAAAGTGACAGAGAGAGGATTGAAAATAATAAAAAGAGTAAAGATAAGAATAAAAATAAAAAATAAGTAAATGAAATATATATATATATATATAAATAAAACAAAATGAAACATAGAAAATAAAAAAAAACCTCGAAGTTCAAATGGAATGAAGTTTCACTCTTAATAAGTTTTGTGCTCTTCTCAGTCTCCAAACCTGGAGATGGTGCCTCAGATGTTTTTCTGTAGTTGTCTCATCAAAGGGGACACATAAAGTAGAATAAAACTGCACACACACACACACACACACACACACAAAAACCCCACAAAGTGTCCCAGTTTCAAATGTAATACAGTTTCAGTAAGTTTTTCAGCATGCAGGTGTACTTCAGTTGTTTTCTCATCAAAGGTAGGGAGAGAGGAAAAAAAGAGTCTGGAGACAGTTCTGTGAATGTTATCTGCAGCTGTGGCTTGCCTGCCCGCTGCTGTCAGCCTGCTGTTGCTGGAGGCAATATTGATGCAGATCTCAGGAGTGATCTTAACACTCACCTGGCCCTGCAGGCTTTGTTTACACAAGAATTCTCCTGTGTGCGAGCCTCTACTACAAGCTTTCCCCTTTCCAAGCACACTGGGAGAGGTGACACTGACCTGCTTTCTCTGGCCTGCATGTTTATTTACAGTTCACATGAGAAGTGGGTCTTCCCCTCTCTCCTGTGGAGTTTTCCTCCCACCAACTCTTTTACCAGTTTTTCAGCTCCTGATTAATGGGCAGTGCTGCTGCTCCTGCCAGCTGCCATGTTTGTTTACAGCTCACGTGGGAGCTGGGTCTTCTCCCCTCTCCTGTGGAGTTTTCCTCCCTCGGCGACTCTCAAAAGCTTTCCCACTCCTGGTTGCTGGGCACACATCTCCTCTCCTGCTGGAGCCTCTCCAGCCAGGCCCAGCTTGTTTATTAACAGTTCTGGAAAGGATTCCCTTCCCACCCTCTTTGGTGCTCAGTGTGCCCCACCCTCTTTCCCATGTGTCTTTATTGTTCTTATTGCCTATTATTCAGTTTCTTTTTTCTCTGGTTGGAGGTCGGTCTGTCCAGGGGGCTATGCTGATCTGGCCCAGGGTTGTCTGTGGGAGTACCGCAGTACCACTTAGCTCACCTTGTCCATGTCTTCCTAAGCCATCTGTGCGTAGGCAACTGGCGGCCAGGGGGCCCTCCTTGTTTCTCCATTTAACGTGAAGTGGAGCTGCTCTGTGCCGGCTGGATGTGTGGAAGGGTCATAGTTTTGCCTCTTCTCGGTGGTTTTGCCTTCAAGGTGTGTCTCCAGTGTCTCTCCAAGATTTCACTATAGAAGGCATGCTTTCTGCTTCCTCCCTCTTGGAATCTCTCTCACTAAATGGAACTTTACACAGTGTACATTGAAATATTGTATCTATTGAAATATCAGTTACCCATAGTATGAATAATTGTGGGTATCATTTTTAAATGTTCATCACCAGAATGCAAACTTGGTACAAATTAGGGAAACTTTTTCTATAGGACATAGAGTTTGACCAAAAATATTAAATAATGGATGAGGTTGGTGAGATATAAAAGAGCAATTGACCAATTCACATTTAATTGTTTAAAGGTTTACTAGAAAGTTCAAATACATAAATTTTAATCATGACGTTTACATCATTGTTAATTTGACTAGTGTTATTAATGACCAGGCTATTTGTAAGTGTAGAAATGGTTACAGAAAATCTAAGGAAATCTTACCATTCAGCTCATGAATTAGGCAAGTTATACTTGCCCACTATAATCAATATTAGTTTACTTATTTTAGCCATATTTACTAGGCACAGTTAAAATATTAATTTAGAATATGGGCTAGAAAGATGAAAAAGTGAAGATTATTTTCTAAAAAGTATATTGCAGTCATCTAATAATGTCTTCATTAAAATTATTCAGTATAACAGATGTTACAAATTTGATTTTATAAAGTCAGCGATTTGGTGTAAAAAAACTTGTTTTAAATATATAATATGAATTTGTTTATAGTAGTATCTGAAGAATTGCATGCAAGCCCTACAGGAAGTGTATAACATTTCTATATTTTCATCTTCCTTTGTCTATGTCTATAAAAATGGAGACAAGGAGAGATAGACTGAAAAGAAATGTAAAAAATAAAAGGAGAACTGCAATGTGCTTCTGGATAAGAGAACTCAAGTTGCAAAGAAACAAAGTATTTAATTTAAAAATTTAACTGAAACTCAAATAAAATAACAGCAGGACAAGGTGGGGATTTACTTAATAAAACAAAGCTCACATTTATCTGAGAAAATTAATATGGTAGACTGATGAAAATTATGAAACAAAGAGTAATGAGGCAAAACAGTCTTAACATATATGAAAATATTGGAAGCTAGAATAATTAACACAATTGATACTGTCATCAAAATATGTAGATCAAAGGAACAGATTATCATTGAGAAGTACAGAAAAGTACAACTATAATGCAGTAGACAAAAATAATGGCATTTCAAGTCCATGAGGCAAAGAAAGTGAGTCATACTTGGAGCAGGTTAAGAGTGAGTATGTGTGTTACACAATACTCATTATGTAGATGGAGTTTCACGGGTAAAAGCAAGGATGTAATTTTTTTTCAAGTAGTTTGTATATTTTTTTTCTTTCTTTCCTTCTTTCTTTTAATTTATCATTTTTATATTTACATATATACATATATATACATATAATTGTTTGGTCACCTCCCCTTGCTTTCTTCTTTGTTTTATTGATTCTTTGTATGGCTTTTTTGGTATTTATTTCATTAATTTCAACCCTGATTTCCACTATTTCTCTTCTGTTTGTTTTGGGTTTTGCTTGTTCTTGTTTTTCTAGGAATTTGAGGTATAGCATTAGGTCATTTATTTGAGATTTTTCTGTCCTTTTAATATATGCACTTATGGCTATAAATTTTCCTCTTAAGATTGCCTTTGCTGTGTCCCACAGGTTCTTGTAGGTGATATTTTCATTTTATTAACTTCCAGGAAACTTTAGATTTCCTCTCTTATATCTTCTGTGGCCCATGGATCATTGAACAAGGTTTTATTTAGCCTCTAATTATTTGTGTATTTTCTGCTGCTGCTGTTGTTGAGTTCTAGTTTTATTGCATCATGATCAGAAAGACTGCAGACAGTTATTTCTATTTTTTTATATTTGCTGAGTCTTGCTTTGTTTGTATCCTAAGATATGATTTATTTTGGAGAAAGATGCATGGGCAGCCGAGAAGAATATATATTGTGACATTGTTGGATTAAATATTCTGTAGATATCATTTAGGTCCATTTGGTTTCTAGTGTCATTTAGTTCTAAGATTTCTTGGTTGATTTTTTTGTTTGGATGATCTATCTATCAGTGATAGAGGGATATTAAAGTGTCCCACTAATACTGTCTATATGTGCTTTTAAATTCTTTAGTGTGTGTTTGATGAAATTGGATGCACTGACATTGGGTGCACATAGGTTGATAATTGTTATTTCCTTTTGATGTATACCTTTTTAATTAGTATGAAGAGTCCTTTATCTCATTTGACCAATGTAGGTTTGAAGTCTACTTTGTCTGATATGAGTATTGCTCCTTCTACCTGTTTTGGGGGGCCATAAGTTTGGTAAATCTTTTTCCAGCTTTCACCCTAAGCCAGTGTTTATTTCTGTCAATAAGATGGGTCTCTTGTAAACAACATATTGTTAGTTGTTCCTTTTTAATCCAGTTTGCCAAATCAAATCTTTTGATGGGGGAATTGAGTCAACTGACATTCAGTGTTAATATTGGCAGATATGTGATGATTATTGCCAATTAGTTGTTTTTGTTGTTTAAGGATTTGATTATGTGAGTAGAATCAATGCTACTCTATGATAATTTGTCTTTTCTACTGCTGTGGTTTGATACTTTCTGTTCTCTTGTGGTTTTGTTTGCTTTCATCTGCTGTGTGCAGAATTCCTTGTAGAATCTTCTGTAGTGGTGGCTTGGTGGTCATGTATTATTTCAGTTTCTGTTTGTCACGGATGGTTTTTCTAGCTCCATCAATTTTGAATGATAGTTTTGCTGGGTAGAGTATCCTAGGTTCGAAGTTATTTTCATTCAATACCCATGTTGCATGTCCTGCTTTTAAGGTTTCTATTGAGAAATCGCCTGTGATTTTGATGGGCTTGCATTTACATGCTATTTGCTTTTTCTCTCTTACAGACATCATTATTCTTTCTCTGTTGTTTGTACTTATTTTAATGATAATGTGCTGTGGGGATGTTCTATTTTGGTCATGTCTATTTGACGTCCTGGAAGCTTCCTGTACCTGAATGGGAAAAACTTTCTGAGATTTGGGAAATTTTCTGTTATTATTTTATTGAATATATTATGAATTCCTTTTGCTTGGACCTCTTCACCTTCTTCAATGCCCATGATTCTCAGGTTTGGTCTTTTGATGGAGTCACTGAGTTCTTCCATATTCCTTTCATAGCTCTTGAGTTGTTTGAATAACATTTCTTCTGTTTTAATATATATTTTATCATCAAGCTATGAGATTCTGTGTTCCACTTGTTCTAGGTTGCTGGAGTGGTCTTCAACTGTGTTTTGTGTTTGATAAAAGGGACTTTTTATTTCCAGGATTTCTGTTTGATTCTTTTTTCTGAGGTTTTCCATATCTTTGTTCAACTTCTCTTTTGTGTTTTGTGTTGTCTTCTTTATTTCATATATCTACCTTTTTATAGTGTCCTTTGTTTCACTTCGGTGTTTGCTGAAGTGCTCACTGAGTTTCTTTATTTGTTTCTGTGTCTTTTCATGTTCTTTATTTTTGGTATCTTGAAATTTCTTGAGTGCATCTTGTGCATTTTTTTTAACCATGCCTAGTTCTTCCCCATGAATTTCTTGGTGATATCTTCAAAAGTTTCTGCTTTGAGGGTTTTTATGTGAGTGTCACTAGGCTCCTTAATGAAATTTATCATTGTTTTGTTGAGGTCAAGAACTGAATATCCATTTTCTTCATTTCCCACTGAATCCTGTTTTGTTTTTTTTTGTTTTTTTTTTTTTTGTTTTTTTTTTGATAAGGGTGGTTTCCATCCTTTCTTCTTCTTCCCATTGCTCCACTTGATGGTATGCAAGTTTGTTTTTGATAGGCTAGTTGGTGGTTTTGATTGCCTGATTTCTTTCCCAGATTTAATTTTTGTGTTGTGACTGACTTGGTTGCTAGCTAGGTTGATTTGTTCTTTCTGTCCTGGCCTGAAGGTGTAATATAGCAATAATAAACTTACAGGTTCAATGCCAGAGCAGTTGTTTACATATTATATAGAAAGCCCCTTGATGATACCATCTATAAACAGTGAAAGTGGAGGCAGGTGATGGTTACTAGGTTAAAGATTTGGGGGAAATATTAAAGGTGGTACTAAAAATGGAGGGTGTTTAATTCTGATTTATGCTCTGTCTTCTCCTTATTGGGAGAAGAGAAATGAAAAAAGAAAAGAGAAATGTCCAAGAGTCTTTTTTTTTTTCTTTTCCCAAGTCTGGAGGCTGGACACACCTTGCTGGATGTGCCACACTGTATTTTTGCAGCTATAAGGTGCAATTAAAGACTGATTTAAGGGTCAGTGTTTGCATTTTATTAGCACCTAATGTAATGGCAGTTATATTTTGACTAGGAGCAATCAGAATTACTCATCTGTAGCTCCAATGTCATGAGGAAGTTTCTGGAGTCAATGAGCTTAGAATTTCTGATTCCTTACCCTAGCCACCATTTTGGATCTCCATCCAGATACAATATTTTAAGGATTGACTGTGTTACTAGAACAGTTTTTACCAGGAAATATTTTCAAGAAAAAGAGAGACTCATCTCATCCAGTTCCTAATTAATGCCGTTTTTACTTTTAGAGTGAGACAATATTTAAAACACATAAAACACAAGTATCAGTCACAGGATTTTTTTTCATGAAAGACATTACTTTTGTAACATTGAATGCATTAGGTATCACTCAATTGGTTTCACAGTCAAGTGAAAATGAAGCTTCACCCTTCCTATAAAACATATGATCAGTTATCTATTCTCCCTCCAACTGGAGCAGATTGTCTTAAAGAATAGGAGACAATGATGCTATGCAACTGCATAAATATGGAACAGCTTTCTTAAATCTAGTTAAAAGTAGTTTTAAGGAGCTAGATAACTATGGTTAGCTTTTTTCTAATCTCTGACAGTTATTTCCAATCACATACAATGCAGTATTTCTTAGGGGCTTCTTTTGCTTATTATTTACATTTCTTTAATAGACGTATTAGTTACCCCCAAGTTTTGGCAATGTGACTAAAGCTAATGTGAACATCCACATGGAGATTTATTGTGAACATAAAATTTAACTCTTTTGGGACAACAAAGTGTGCAATGGTTGGATTATACAGTAAAAGTTTATTTAAGTTTTAAGAAACCACAAAATTTTTTTCAAAGTCCCATATCATTTCTCATTCTCACCAGCAAAAAGTGAGAAGTGAGGAGCCTTATTCTTGCAAGGGCATTTAGAGTTGACATTTTCCTGGATTCTTTAAAGAGTTTTTTCTTTATGTTTGATTTTTACATTTTGCCATTTCAACATGTTAGTCCTAGATGTGCTCTTTTCATTTTACTTTTTTACTGCATGGATCAGTGGTTATCTATGCTTGCTGTAGCTTTGTTTTGATATCAAGGAAAATTCTCAGTTACAATTTCATCAACATTTTATTTCACTTGTTCACTCTTTCTGGTATTCCTATCATATACATTACTCCTTTTGTAGTGGCCCCAAAGTTTTAGGTAGTCTGTTCTGTTTTTATTTTTCCTCAATTTTCAGTTTGAAAAGTTTTTATTTATACCATCAAGAACTCTTTCTGCAATTGTGTCTCATCTACTAATAAGCCCTTCAAAGTTCTATTCATTTATGTCATATTGTTCTTGAACTGCAATATTTCTTTTGCATTTTTTATTGGAATTTCAATTTCTTTGCTTGTATCACCCATCTGTTTTTCTATGTTATCAACTTCAGGTGTTAGACCCTTTAGAACACTGACCATGTTTGTAGTTCAAACTTCTTGCCACTTCTGAATCTGGTTCTGATACTTGCTCTGTCTCGAAAGTATATTTTATCTTCAGTGTCCCTGGTGATTTGTATTTTTTCAGAGCAATCAGACATGATATACAAAACAAAAGGAATAGCTATAAATCAACCTTTAGCACTGTGGTGATAAAGTGTAAGAATAGTTCATAATCCAGTTCTGGATTATGAACATCACAAGTGTTTCTCAGTCTCCTACCACCCAGCAGGAAAGGATGACTAGGGTAAGATGGTGGTGGATAATTCCCTTCTCCAAGTCAGTTAGATTAACAAAACTCCAGCAAGCTGTTTCTGGTTAAATAGTTTCACCTGAGGGCAGATCTTCTAAATAAGAACAGAATGCATTATTACATTTCCCAAAAGTACGTCTTTCCTCCTGGTGCCAAAAATATGAGGGGATTTTCTGATATTGATTGTGAAAACCTGATTTCACAAGCTTTACACCATGTCTCACATAACATATCACAATTGTGCCCCTGGACTTTCTGCCACTCAGATTTGTGCATGATGAGCTTCCAACAGTTCATCTCAGTTTAGGTTTTCCAAATCTGGGAATTGCTTCTGCTCGTGGTCACTATTCCAGTAAGTTCTGATTCCCAGTATCTGTCTATCACCTCAATTTTGAAGACAATCTTTTAATGTCTTGATTCTCTTAGGCATAGAAGAGCTGTTAATTTTCCAAGAATTTTTTAAAATTGTGGTTTTGGTGAAGTTGCAGATGTTAAGCTCTTTATATTCTAGACTTGGAGCAAGCTTTTTCTCACTCCTGTTTATTGTTGAACCTAACTGGGGCTAACTGCATTGTGACAGGAGATGCAGAAAGGACACAGGATAGACAGACAGACAAAAGTTTCATGCCAGGTGTGTTGGGTGCTCAGATGGAGATGCACAGCAGCCTCATTGCTTTTTTTCTCTGTTACTCTTCATTTGCTCTTCTTCTTTTCTCTATCTTTATTCTTTAAGGACTTACTCCTTTACAATTATTCAAAATCTTGCTTCTGAAGTCTTTCTTTTTCTATTCTTTAAAATCTCACTTCTAATGTCTTTTTTTCTGTTCTTTAAAGTCTCTTTCCTTAGACTTGCTCTGAACCATGTTTTCTTTTAGTTTTTCTTTAGAATAATCTCTCTTAAAGTCTTTGCCCCCAGACTTGAACTGCCCCATGTTCTTTCTTTAGATTTCTTAGTCTCAGTGCTCAGACTTGCACTGTACCATGTTCTCTTTAGCTTTCTTAAAATTTCAGCCCTCAGACTTGCTAGCAAGTCCCCTTTAGCAATTCTCCTTCAGCAATTCTTTTCCCTTCAGCAACACTCCCTTAAGCAATTTCCCTTCAGCCATTCATTTCCCTTCTTCAGCAATCTCCCTCTAGCATTTTTCCTTCAGCAGTTCATTTTCCCTTCAACAATTCTTTCCCTTCAGCAATCCTTTTCCCTTCCAAAAGCCTCCCTTCATCCAAAAGCCAAAAGCCAAAAAACCTGGCATCCTCCTTCAACAAGTCTTTTATACCCAATGGTAAACATGGTGGAGCAGTGTTTCTTGGGGAGAAGAGTGACATTGTAACAGAAGAAACCTGCATTAAACAACTTAGGAAAAGCATCACTTTCTCACTCTCTTCTGCAGTTAGGGCTATGCCAAATCTCAGCCCACAGATCACTTGACATAATCATCTTAGGAAAAGCAGCTGCTCTGCATCTTATTCTTGCCCTATTCTGCAGCTGGGGATGTCCTGAATTCAGCCTATAGAACATTAGGCACAGTTGTGCTTACATCTGTTTTTCATAGGCTTCTCATAATCTGCTGTCTACATAGACTGAACGCTATTATGTTCTAGAAGATGCCATTTTTAAAATGTAAATATGTCAATGAATCACTTAAAATTAAAACTCTCAATCAGATAGAACTGTCATCCAGTTCAAGCTTTGTCTGTTTCTCTCAAATTAATATAGAAACTGATATTAAATGTGAAATAACCTAGTTTGGTAGAATTTTTAAAAAACTGACATTTACATTATTGCTGCATAACTGCTTTATTAATATATGATTCTTTGGGTGGTAAGTTTGTATAGAGAACAAAGAGTATGGTTCATTTCTGATCCCTGAATATTGAGAACTTGCTAAAAGTGTCATGGATGGTACTAGATGGCTGAACCAGCTCAGTTTAGCCATACATCTTGCACCTCACTTCTTCCCATGATGTGTATTGAGGCTGAAATGCTCAAGATGTCTTCTTTATGCACATGTCTGGCTCCAATATTAATATGAACTAAATAGTTAGTGATCAGGATCCCTGTAGCTTCTCCAAGTAACTAGATTGGTCTTCCACACAACTTGATCTCAGAAGGTTGCCTGGATTCCTGTGGAGTACACATTTACAAAGGCTTAAGAAAAAGTTGCAAACTTTACTATAATCTATGTCCACAAATCTCAGAATATAATAATTCTGTCACATTGTACTGATTAACCAAGTTAGTAAACTATCCTAGATTTAAGGAAAGGTAAATTAAAGTCCATCTCTCAAATTGAGGATTAACATAGAAACTGAAACTATCTTTAATCTAGCATTCTAGTTTAAGGAACAGAATTTAAAAAATCCTGATTTTGAAAATTTTACATTAGCATATAAACACATTATCATGTATACTCATAAGGCCTCATACAATTGAGGGACCTCAATTAAATTTGACAGTTTAAGAGACTCTGATTCTGCTAGTAACTGGATGCATTAACAATATATTATAGGAAAAGTCTCTGGCCATAAATTCGATATCCTTAGTCAGAAAATGAATGTTTGTTAAATACTCTAAGATAGCTCATCTATCTTTTTGTCTCCTTTATGTAAAACTAATGAATATGAAAATATATTTCTTATAGTATTGACTATAGAATTCATGTTTTTTAGAGTAGTGATATTGGGAAAGAATGCTGATATGTTTGAGTTATTACTGTATCACCTGCTTACACAATGGGATTTTAAGTTTAATATATCAATGATTTATTACTTTACAATTATGTATACATGATTGCTTTCTATTCAATATAAGGCAGTCTTTTACCCTGGGGTGAAAGAGTATTTGAAAAGAATAGGATTGTTTTAGCATTCTTGCAAGGAAAGAGAGTTACAATTCCTGACATTCATAGATAACATCTGAATTATGCAGCAACACCTAAAAAGAGAATGTTCAACATAAATCTAATCTTTCTAATTTTTTACCATATTGCCAAATATTACAAAGCAAATTTGCCAGAAGATAGAAGGAAGATGTAATGAAGATGAAATATAAAGACTCTAACCCACAGTTTTTGGCTCTTATTTCTGGCAGGAAGAAAGAGCAGAATGGTAAGGGAGACAGGCCCCCATCTCTAAGATTTTCGTTTCCCCTACCTAGGCCCAAAACTTGGTAGACCATCACAAAAATTTACTTCAAGATACTCTTTCTTTTCTTATGTTTTGGAAGGGACTTGGAAATTCTGTATAGCCTGAGGGTGAGGAAGAAAGTATGAAAACTGAGTTATGCTGAGAGTTGGGTATACTAAAGCCATGGTTGAAATAGACAAGACAAAAACCAAAGGAAGTTTCAGTACTATAAAGAGGTTTGATAAGGTCAATCATGCAGAGAGCACAATATATCTAAGGAAAAATTGTAGTGATCAAAACAAGTTCATATGTTGAACGCCAGTCACAGATTTCAGCAGAAGATACCCAAGGATGGGACATCTTGCCACAATGCCATGATCTGCCATGATCCTAACTACACAATGAACATCAGAGACCAATGAGGACCTCCAAGTGTATTATATAAATACAGTGATGATGAGGGACTGCATTGGCCATGTAAATTGTTTAAATCTATACTCTTTCTCTGGATAGAGATATGTTATTTTGAAAGGCTTATTCAAGGGAGGCATATGAGTAAAGTTATCTACAATGTTTTATCTAATAAGACTGAGAATTAAGCAGCAAAGATAGATTTATTACATTATGTTTGATTGCAACTTAGCATACCTAGAGGAGAACTGCTCTGGAGGTTGATTTTATCAGCTATACAGAAAATAAAGTTATGCATATAAAGAAATCTCTAAACATACGATGTCATTATATATTTTCTTCATGTTATACTATTTGCTTTGCTATTATTGTTTTATCTTATTCTGTTCATAGCTTTGCAAAGTTAAGACAATAAATTCTTGATGACTTTAAATAAATCCTTCTGCACAGTGGTTTTCAAAATGTGGCCTTTATAATTGTGGTATCGTCTAGGAACTTGTTGAAAAGGAAAGTCCTCAGCCTATGGTCCATTCCAGTAATTGGGTAATTTTTGGGTTAGATTCTAGTGTCTTTTATTAACATGTTTCCTAGATAATTCCTATGCTTGAGAACAACTACTTTAGAAAAAAAAATCTTTTATATTGTTGTGTATTAAACTACATACAGTAACGGGTTTCATTTACATGTATAAATATAATGTATTTTGATCATATGTGCATCTGCTATAACTCTTTATCTCCTATGTCCCCACCATTTTTCAAATTCCTAGTAGGAAAACTTTTTAAACTTCATTTGTACTTATTATTTAGAAAGTTTCCACATTAAAGTCTCCTTCATTCCCTGTTATGTTGATCTGCTTTACTAAGGTATGCAAGTTACCTTTTAACATTCATATTTTGGCATTTCCAACATGTGACCATTTCTTAGCTGATTTAATTAACATTCTTCAAATTAGCCTGTTCTTAATTTAAGAGAAAATGCCAGGTAACTGATCTGTTTTCTCAGATGATGTCTCTTTAATTGCCTTTTTTGCTCCTTGGTGTGTAACTCTGTTATGTCAACTTATCTTCATATTTCCTTTACATCGAGGATTCTTAACAAATGACAAGGCATGCATATGTTTTCTCCACATGCTGAAATCCCCAATCTGACTCCATTACTTTATCTAATATTTAATTTTTTCATTCTTTTACTAAAATAATAAACCAATATATTTTTGTTCATATGCAGCTTCTACATCACGTTGGGTTTATTTCCCACTTTCCTACAAGGAGTACATTCCCTTATATTTGGATTACTGGGTCTCGGAGTCTTGGGGGAGTATTCTTTCTTTTTCCATTTCCAACGTGACTGCATTCCTTAGACTATCTTCTTGGCATTTTCTTCTTCTTAGTTTGGAGTGACATCACTAAGTGGCCTTACACAAACTATAGTTTCACAGTTTATACACTGATTATTACAAAGCCTACACTTCCAAAACTGCCCCACCTCTGAGTTTCATATCTAAATATCCAAAATTAACTGGATATTTTCTGTAAAAGATTATTAGACTTCCTGAATCAGTAAGAATAAAAAATTTAAGGTACTATTTATGATTTTTTAAATGTCATATCTTGTAGAAATATATTTTAATGGAAGAAAATTAAAAGAATGTGTCACTTATAATACCATCATCCACAAGCATGCACATATATAGCCTACTTTCTTTTATTTGTACACAAAGCACTGTAACTTTTTCACCAGAAACGTGACTACTTAGTCCACTAGAATACTTTTTGTTAACCATATGAATAATATTCAAAACGGTTATGCATAAGCTTCATGTCAATCATATTAGACAATTTTTGCAAAAATATGCTTTTTTGACATTTATTGACACTTGGTTCCATTTAAACTACAAAGAGTATGTGCAGAAGGATAGAGATCTTTCAGGTTCACAGCCAGCCCACCTCGTTACCCTTCAGTTATATGGTAAGGCTTTCCATAAATACATTTTCTACTGGAAACCAATAAACTCTCTCTAGAAAAACAGTAGAGAACTACAGTGTGACATTTAGTGAAAATTCAGTTTTGAAATGGACATGTGGCTTTAAACTATTATCTGACTTTCAAGAAGCTTAGATCAAAACTATTGAAAATGTTTTCATTCTTAAGTCCAAATGTCAGCACAAAGTGTTCTGGGGTTAATGTCATCCTGAAAGGTTGTGTGTGTGTTTGTGTTTATTTTTTTTAACTAAATAGAATTTCAAAAAATATTATAACAATTAAACATGATTTTTTAATATTTTTGCTCTTCTGATTTAATGGCAAATTTAGCTCTAAATCTAAATCACTTAACAGATGGTATCTAAAGCAAAATATCAAAATAAAAATCAATATCTTGAGATATGAAGGAAGATGTAAAAATAATTATCTAAGTGAAGTAAGAGTCACCCAAGAAGGGGAAGCATTCTGTAGATCACTATTTTCTTACAAACTTCTATGAAAGTATGTGAGTCCTTAGTGTACATGAATATCTTGGCCTTTAAAAATAAAGTCTATTTTATAAATAAAGAAAAGTTTTATGCATACATATACATAGATATATATACATATAATTTGTTTTTTATAATCCCTGTCTCCTATACTTAATTTACCATATACAAATTATATGCAAAATACCAAAATATGTTTTGCTTGTTTCTAGAAGAACAGACAAAATACAAGACAGAAATATAATAAAGCCTAACTACTGTCCTAAAGTAGTTGCCTTGTTTAAGGCAAGTATAATGAGAGATAAAATGTGATAGGTGGCACAAGAACATTGAGCAACTCCGTATTGGCCAAAGAGAGAGCCACCTAGTAAAGTTTGGGTGCACAATACTCTTGTATGACACTGAAATGTGGAGTAAATTATCAGTGCCCATGAAACCAGCGCTGACAATCGATCTTTCAGTGTAGACTAATCTCATGGTGCTCTTTATTTCTATTTCCACCATGCCTCCAGACATTCATTTGTGACTGGAAGTCTCCCCACCACACAACTTTTCTCTTCCTCCCATAAGCTGAGCCAATTTCTAATCCCTACTTTCTGAATGATTTGCCTTTGCTCTTCTGGAACTTCAAATCAGTGTTAGACAAACATGCTGGCATCATGAAACGTTTCTAGGAATGTTTGAGCTATATCTCTGCCTCAAGAAACTTGAGTGGACCCTGAAGTTCCCATTTCCTTTCTTAGCCAGCGTATTTTGATGATGCTTATCTTGTTTTCAATTGTAGCTCTGTGAAATAGGAAACAAGCTGCTGTCCTTTATTTTTCCAATACTCTAACCTTCAGATCTTTAAGTTCCTTCTACCTTCCAAAGATAAAAAATATCTCTACATTTTTCAGGCTCACATAGCTCAGATGAACCATTTACTCATGTTCTTTGATTTAATTATACACCAATGGCTTGATGGCTCCCTTTTTTTCCATGAAAGCTTAACTCTTAAAGTTATTAATTTACCTGTTTCCATAATAATTCTAGGTACCTGCAATATTCATATAGATAACATTAAATCTTTTAGTTTCTGTACTTTCTTACTTTGACTAAAATTTTTGTTAAAGATTTTACTTATATCCTCTTTTATCATTGCAATT
Source organism: Castor canadensis (assembly GCF_047511655.1). Taxonomy (NCBI): domain Eukaryota; kingdom Metazoa; phylum Chordata; class Mammalia; order Rodentia; family Castoridae; genus Castor; species Castor canadensis. Next base: position 25,993,234 of record NC_133395.1, read on the forward strand.
TAAATTATCAGACTTTCTCACTTTTAACATTAAAATACAAATCCCTAACCTTCAAAAGAAAAGATTTCTTTGGCTTGCCTTTTCAACTATTCATAGTACAACCTTTATAACTACTTTTGTCACATTATATTCACCCATCCATTAATCTTATTTTATTTGCTGATATTCCATCCATTCATTTCAATCTCTCCACACATAATTTCTATTTTGGAGGGAATTTTAGGGTCTATGATGAATTAGTATAATCACTCCTCTATAAATCTTGACTCCATTGCCCCCATACTTTTTTAAATACCCTTTCATAATATGTGCATTCCAAAATTTTAACTCTAAAAAATATGACTAATCTAGATCTTTGATCATGCAAGAATTTGAGTTATACCTCTAAGCATCACAGTAGTCTCAATTAGTGTTTAATATTTCAGAGTTCAAACAAGCTCGTGACACTGATCATCCTGCTAATCTTGTAGTTCCGATAATCACTCCTGAGAACATGTCATATATTCTTTCTCCAACTATCTGTTATCTTGCCTGCAATTTGCTATCTCACCAGGTGTGCCTGCCTCATACATGGCTAAAAAACAAATCACTAGATGGAAAACCTTTGAGCTGTCACCTACCAAAAGCAATCTGGACAAGGTGAGCAGTGACTCAATGTTGGCAAATCCAACACTCACTATTCTAGGCACACATTACACATGATTCAAGTGCAATATCCAATATTGTTTAACTATCTCCCCTGAAAATATTTCCTCTCTTAAGTTCTGTACCATGAGTTCTATTTGTTCTTTGGAGTATTTTCCCTCTCTCTTTACAAATTCTAAGTATTGAAATGTCTTAGATCACTGTCCCATGTTGCTGCCTAGTTTCCATTTCCTTCATAGCATATAGTTTGTAACTTATATGGATGCTTCTTTGTTTTTACTAATTTAATGGGTTTCCATCTGATGTCAGGCACTAAGTTTATGGATATGTCACCTGAGGGACGTCTCATTTTCTTTTACATTCTAGACAATTTGTTTCCACTTCTATTACATTCTATGGGACATTACACAAAGATGATATATTTGTTTATTCAGGGAATGAATAAATGGAACTACTTATGACCATATTATAATAGTAGTATTCATATCTATGTGGATAAAAGCATAGAGAAGAGGTCAATTGTTTATTTTCTTCATATTTTCATAAGTTTTCAAAACATTAGGCTTTCAGTTGCTCCTTTTTCCGATTGAATGTAATCATACCTTATTATTATAGTCTGTTCCTGTTTGAAAGCTTTAAATGGCTGCTTTTTCTTAAGATATTGTGCCTATGCTAACGCTAAAGTCTTTATCTGCTTATAGCTAGAAATGGGATACTCTGTAACAAGGAAGAACTTGCTTTCACTTTAGTGCCTACGGGGCATCTGACATTATTCATTTTGATCAAGCAACTTTTTACCTTATTAGTGATGCTACATGCTTCATGGTGCAGGTTAATTTCCTCTTAGAGATCTGCATAAATTGTCAACATTATCCTGGATCTCAACTACATATTCCTCCAGGGAATTGATCAGCATACTTACTTTCACTTGAATATTATATTTAAATTCCCCTTGTATCTATACCAGAAGTTGCCTGAAAAATGCAATGATATCATTTTAGTTATCAACAACAGGAATGCTGTCCTAGTTCACCTACTATTTTTGAATAAAATGTTGACATCTTACTGTTGGTTTGACTACAATCTTCCTTTCCCATAACTTTGCAGCCACTTTTAAATATATCACATTGAGTCTGTTGGAGATAAATTGAAATTACTTATATTCTGGAGGTTTAAGATTTTAGGTGTCATATAACATGTTATTACCAAAATGAAGGTACCCCCCTATGGTGAAATATGTCATGTCTGGTATGATCATTCCTCAAGATATAAGGAAAATATAAATAAGGATACACTAAAGTAAAATGATTCATTGCTATAAACAAGTTCTCAAAGTCAGTGCTTAAACTCATTTCATGTGCAGGTGCAACTACTTTAAAGTGTATTGTTTGTCTCCTTTGTTTATCTTCAGTTGAATTACTGTGTTCTAACAGTTTAACCAAAGAAATATGTTGTAAGTCTTGGTTTGTAGCACTGTCCCAAACTAAATTCAATGGCAGAAATAGAAATCTCTGCAAGATGTTTAATAAAAAATGTATTTTAATGAAGTATGACATGGTTAGAAAACTACAGGAAGAGCTGGAGAAACAGAATACAATAATTTCCAGAAGTGTAATAAGGACAGAAATGGGCAGAAAGCTATGATAAATGTATAATTAGAAAAGTAATTACTAGGAAGTCAACACTAGGTTTAATGCATTCTGAAGCTTACCTTCTCTCTGCTCTTTTGAACCTGGAATGGACAGTAAAGATAACTAGAGCCACAAGTTGGTCTTCACCCAAGATACTGATGGACACTGCATTGATTCTGGCTGATGTGATTGTTCCTTAAAACTCACAAGTTGGTCACAGAAACCCACAACCACAGTCCCTGGAAAGGTGTTCTATCTCTGCATTCTTGCTTTCTAGAAGAAAATTTCCAACATAACAAGAAGATTATCTTTGTATCTTTTCTGAATTCTGAAGCTCAAGAGGTTTGTTTTTTTTCAGCTTTATTATATTTGAAATACCAGATGCCATAAACATGTGTAGATACTGCATGAAATTTCTCAAATCTTCTATAAATAATACTTTGAATAATCTAATACTATAAAGCAGCCAGTGTGAGAACATTGAAAAAAAAATCCCACTTCAAATATCTCATGGTTTTAAAATAAATCATATACTATGTGATTCATATGATAAATACCCTATTCTCTTTAACTACTAATATATTGAAATATTTTAATCTTATTTATTAATATAAGACTTGATATGACAGTTTATTTAAAATTTGTGCTTTGAGAGGTAAAATCTTTTTTGTGTTTCCACTGTCTTTTCACTGACAAAAACATAGTTGAATTTGGCACTAGGTAAATGGAACTGAAATGTCAAGATCCTTAAACTTTATGGATAAGTATCTACTTATCTGTATATCATGTAGTAACAAGTTTAGTCCTTTGAATAAAAGAAAATTTGCTAAATATAACTTGTATCTATATATCTTGGTACCAAGGAGTCTCAAAAACACATTTGAATATCACTCAAACAACATATTCTGAATATCTATTATGCACAGTAAGTATTGAAGGTCTTTAAAAACTTTATGATAAAATATTGGTACATAAAACTAGTCTAACAGAAAAAATATTATGATGGAGATATACAGAGAACTTTGAGGGCATACAGGAATGAGAACATGCAAATGACCTTGGAAATAAAATAAGGCTTCCCAAAACATATAGGTAATTCAATAAATTGTGGGGAAATAATGATATACCTGGTTTTAGTAGCTTAGTGTTAAGAGATCAGAGAAAATGTAAAGTTTCAAAGATTAAAATATTTCAATATATTGGCAGTTAAAGAGAACAGAGAACTAATCTAATCATATGCTTCACGCAGTATATTAATTATTTTAATATACTTTTATTTTATTCAAAGGGCTGTCCTATTTACTACATGACATACAAATAAATAGATACTTGTCTTTAATTTAAAGTTTAAGGATTTTGACCTATTGGCTCAATTTACCTAGTGGCAAATTCAGCAATGTTTTTGTCAAAAAAAGATAGTTGAAACACACAAAAAAGATTTTACCTCTCAAAGCATAAATTTTAAATAAACAATCATGTCAAATCTTATATTAATAGCTATATATGTAGATATATTTTTATGTGTGTATAGATAGATAAATAGAAAGAGAGAGAGAGAGAGAGAGAGACAGGTGGATAGGTAATGAATGACTCAAAATAGATGTGGAACATAGAGAATTATCATGACTTCAGCTCCTACCCATCACTAACAACTAATTTTGAACAGCAAATAACATGTAGGGCAGAATTCTTGAGTGGACTTGGTTGTCCTAAACTAGTACACAGTTGAAATGAAAAGAAGCATGTTTTATTAGAATTAAAAACACTATCTCCCTGTCCAGATATTTCCACCTCAATTTCTAGACAACTTTCCCATGTTTTGAGGGTGTATCAAAAATTCTTCTTTTACATTTTCTGTAGGAAAGTTTCAAATGAGTAGTTTAGATATTGTTAACAAAATTATAGGCTTTCTGAAAAATTTCAAGAATAGGTGGCAAGTTTTACAATACTTTTAACTTTCAAATGGCTTGTATTTTGAAATTGCTAATATTTATTTTCTATTTTTTTCATAATGTAAATTCAAGAGCTGCAGGAGAGAATTTTGGAAAATGTATTATATTTGAGAGACACCACAATATGAATTCTAATATAATATAGTACTTAAGGCTTTCCACATCACAATCTCAAGAACAAATATTTATACAGAAAACCACAAATCCATTTGAGATGGTAAATATTTTTAGAGTAGAGAGTAGAACAAAAATCATACAATCATTCTGACAGGTACTTATATCTAAGCACAGCAACTATTGATAATTGAAGTGCATTCAAAGATATTTTAGATCTTCCTGGATAACTCAGGGTAATCATTCTCTTAGAAATTTGTAACCTCAGTAATGTCTACAAAGCTCCTGTTACCACACAATGTTACATATACACATAGGTTCTCAATATTAGGTAATAGATATCTTTTCTATTAACAGTATCCTGTCAACTATAACTGTGTTTTCCTTACTACTCATTTGACTACCTAAGTGAAGAGTGTCAAAACAAAACAACACTTTTTATGCTTTAGAATATTTAAAACAAAGCCATAGTGATTCATGCAATTTTAGAAGGAACACACGCACAGGAAATCAATGGGAGTCAATGCCCTGTATAGCTATCCTTATCTCAACCAGCAAAAACCCTTGTTCCTTCCTATTATTGGTTATACTCTCTCTACAACAAAATTAGAAATAAGGGCAAAATAGTTTCTGCTGGGTATTGAGGGGTAGGGAGGAGAGGGTGGGGGTGGAGTGGGTGGTAAGGGAGGGGGTGTGGGCAGGGGGGAGAAATGACCCAAGCCTTGTATGCACATATGAATAATAAAAGAAAAAACAAAGAAGGAACATCTCTTTCCTCCTCCAACATTTTATTTGTTGCTATGTATTCCTAAATATTTATCTAATTTGCAGTAGTAAAAGTAAGTACATCATACTAACTTCTTGATGTCACTATGTCACATGACTGTGCCCTTTACAGCATCATTTTTCTATAATTTGATGACATATTACACGAGAATGGCAATAATCATCTAAGCATGGATAACAGAATGGTTGAAAACCAAGACTATATTAACAAAATAAGTAAAGTCATGAATTCTCTGTGAATGTTAGAATTCGATAAATAGTAAATAAGCCTATAACTAACTTGCAAATAAAATCTAGAGCATAGTAAAGTAATTGTTGTGTTCCATAGGTGATTTTGCACACATTAAATGTGATAAGCATAACATTGGTAAACACAACAGATTTAGTAGAAAGACTAATTTTGGGAGTTATGTATAGTAAATTCATCATTAATTATGCTATATATTTATAGAGCATTTGATTTTTCAAAAATGTGTTTTTCTTTATATTGAAAAATCTAATTTTACAACCTAGTAAAACTCTTATGACATAATAGGCAATTGCTAATCAATGATAGATTTGCCATGTGGGTTAAGATCATAAACTGGATCTTTCAGCTCCATGCTTCAGTTCAGTTTTTAGTGTTTTATGTTTGTATACATTGGTGAAGTTTATATATATTATATATATATATGAACACAAATATACGTGTATATATTTAACAACTTTATATATTTGACACTATAAATACATATGACACATACATATGATGTGTGTGTGTGTGTGAGTGAGAGAGACATTAAAATGTTTCCTAAGGCCATTTTGTAAACCTCCATCAAGTTTAGGGATAGGGCTGGGTGAAAATGCTAAGCATGTTTGAGATAAAGCATTGGTAACTTCAAACTTCATCCTAATAATTCTGCCAATGTCTGACAATTTTTAAGTGTTCCATTTGTTTTCTTTTAAGATAATATGAATTTATTTGATAACTATATCCATACAGGTTCACTTAGAATAATTAATGTCAAGAATACACTCCAAAGTAAACATTTATCAATCACTGAGTCACATATTTATATATGACTTATGTCATATACTGTGAGTAGAAGCCTGAGGTAGAAGCACCTTGAATTATAGCTACCTAAACTCTAAAACTCCTAATTATATTGGTTATTTGATCTACCTAAGCAAAGAAAATGGAGTGAGGTAAAGTGAAAATACCCAAAAATTTCCCAGCAAACTTCTCTAACATTTAAGCAGATCATGTAAAAAATAAATAAATAAAAAGAAAGAAAGTGAACCATCTATGTATTTCAAATAAAAAATCTTTAATTTTGTGTTAATTTTGTCATAAAAATTAGCTTCTTGTTCCTATTAAATTTTTAATTAATGTATATTGTATAAATACATTCCTCAGCATTAAATTATATATTTGAAATTTAATGTGACTACTATCTGCAAAAGTGCATTTATTTTATAAATTTGCAATCCTTGAGATTCTGATTGATATTGATCTCATTATAATTCACTAACTAATTTCAGTAGAAACAAATTGCAGAAGCTCATAAAATAACTCTATGTGGGCTTCTTTATTTCAAGGATATTTTTCTAATAGAGAAAAAATAAGAGGAAAAAAACCTACCAAATACAAGTTACATTTTAAGAAGAGCACTATTTAGTTTTGTGAACTTTATTCCTTGAGTGGTACAAGTGAAATGACTGCCTAGGGTGTAACAAATACAGTGAATTAGGAAAGGTGTCTTAGTCTTTAGCATTTTCTGCAAAATGGTTTCCTTAATCATTAAATACTGACCTGTTCTTGGAGGGAAGTTAATGAAATCTATCTGGAAATCTATACCACTTGACCAAAAGAGCCTTAATCTTCTCCTTGGCTTCACTGAACTTCATACAGGCTTCTTCCTGATGCTTAGCTCTTGATCTCCATTTTCTTAGAGCTTTTACTTTAGAAGCTTTACATTGTCAGTCGGTTCTTTGCCCCACTGAGGTGTAGATCTTCTTTAAGAAACAAAAAAATCTTGGCATTTTTATTACCCAGGGCTGCATTACTTCAAGACCTGGGAGCCATTTCTTTGAAATGGAATCACCAAGGATATTTTACTCCTTTTCACCATTTTTGTGTGAAGGAGGGAAGTCTAATTTCTGTGGGAGCCTCCTTCCAGGTTGTAAAACTACCTCATCTCCTGTCATGAGGATAGAAGAATGTTTATCTTCTTTTTGATAAAACCAATTAGCAAACATAGATAATCTCCAAAATGCCCAAACCTTTTCTTTAAACTGTCTCACCTTTTTTTTTTTTTTTTTTTTTGGCAAAGTTGAATTTAGAATCAGTTCTGGCCTTTCTCATGCATTGCAAAAGCCTTACTAACTTCTCCTACATATTTGATTTTGCTCAGCACAATTTTGCCTTGACATCGTTTCAGGGAAAACTTACTCAAGAAAATCACAAAAGGAGATAGACAATCTCAATTATAATATATAGCATTAAAATGTGGTATATTAAAGCATTTTGGCTTATGGTAAAAATTATGCATACTTTAAGGTTATGTATTTGCCTTCCTGTTTGCTGCAAGTGTCTTAAAATGAAATCTCAAGGTACAGAAAGAAGGAATTTCCTAATAATGCAGAGGAGATAGTGACTGGATAAAAGTAAGTGATATTACTTAACAATTTCTTACAGAAGTCATCACATTTCGAGAAGAGTGTAGATGCAAAAAGAATGTGGAGAACAGCAGAGATTCTAGGCACATTGAATGCCTCTAGATTATGTGATACTCAGTTTGCCAAGGGCAAGAAACATTAAGAGGGCTCTGGGCCTGCATCTGTAATGACTGCAAAGGACTGAGAAGAGAAGCAGGGCTTCCCAGGAACAATTCATGGCAGAGTAAAATCCCAAGGGTCTTTCTGCACTCCCATCCTTCCTCATCCCCAGACAAAACACACACCATAAGGAAACATGAAAAATATTATCTCTAAATTGAAAACAAAAAACAAAAGAAACAAACAAAAGGTCAACTAACTAATCCAGCACATGAACAATAAAGAAAGGAAAAAGACTTATTTCTGTGCAAAGACTTGAAGTAAGCCATTTCATTTCAAGGTCTTGAAAAGCCCACAACGTTCAAGGAAATTCTGTCTGTGGATTTTACAGTGTGGCTCCTGACTTGGGCCCAGGAAGGAACTGTATACAGTACAAACTGACATCCCAACTTCCAGGTTATATCTGAATCCTTTACTCTTATCCATTCTTGCATCCACCCTGGAATCCAGAATGGACAAGATTGATTGATAACATCTTTGTAAGAGATAGAAGAAACTACCCACCTCCCCAAAAAAGAAAGACCCCCTTGCTGCTGTCTTTGACCAGCAGAACTCACCTGTGTCTTGACTGTAATAATTATGTGTAAATCTCTCCCGACCCCCAAAACTCTTCCTTCTACTTACATCTAAAGCAAAAGTTTGTACAGGTAAGATGTGTTGAAATACTACCTTTCTTCTTCCCTATTGTCCATTCAATGTAATATAAACTTCCTTTCTTTGTCCTTCACCATTACCTGGCATGTCAGGGTGAGGAGTTTGAGCATGAGACCTAAAACAATTTTAAACATGGATAACCCTTGTTCTGTCTTGCTTCTTAGAAATCATGTTCTGAATTTCTTTTCCTAGGATATGGAAAGGAGTTCTTTCTCGAAAAGACAATAGGGAAAAAAATGTAAATCCAGTATTTTTTTAGGTGTGAATCAACAATTAAATATCACTTATATGTCAAAATAACCAATGATTTAAAAAATCAAAATAATATATAAGATAAAATAATTAATTATCTGTATTTCATGTTTAGTTCTTTCTTTTCTTTGAAGATGCATGGAAATTTTGTTTATTTACTGGCATTAAACAATAACAATGATGGCTCACCTTCTGGGTAGGTTATTTTTTAATGCAAATCTACATACATAGAAGTGCTTAAAAGTCCTATGTACCTATGGTGAACTCATGTTTGCTTCTGCAAAAAGTTTTTGTATGTGGCCATAAACAAAGACCACACAAATGAAAACAAATAAAGTCTTATTCATTCAGAGTTTGCTTTAGCAAGGAAGTCAGACACCTTCATTTGCTATTGGAAGAGACCCAAAGGCAGAGTAAGGCATGTGAAAACTTTATAGGGAGCAAATGAAGGGTTCTGGTCATGTTCTACTTGGATTTTGTTGCCCTAGAGAATCTGGATTCCACCTAGATGTGGGGTATCCTATGCAACTGGTTTGAAGAACATATTTGACTTTCTTTGGAAGGAAAAGACTAATAATCAGGAAAGCTGGCAGTTGGTAAAATAATGACTTTTGGGGGATGGTTGCACAGAGATTGTGATTTTTCCCTTCCTTAACTGGTTGCTGGGAAGGTTGTGGTTGATAATTCTAATTTTACCAAGGCCTGGTCACTGTGGTATTTATACTCAGTCTCTCAAGGGGATTAGATCGACCACAACTTTTATACTAGTCCATGTACCCAAACACAGACACTGAGGGCATTAACACACCAGCAGCCAAGGTGCCCTGCAGGCTGGGGTGTTTGCATACAGGAACAATTTACTCTTTCTGAGTTCTCTGATTCTGTTGTCTTCTTCTCTCTTGCCTTACTTGTTATATAGGGATTTTCATTTTCTCTCTGATTTCTATCTTTCTGTCTCTGTCTTTGTCTCTCTTACCCTCTCTTTTAGATCAGTCATGTAGTTAATTTTCTTGCTATATTATAAGCAGAGTAGATTTGACATATTAGCTCATCCTATGAATTTAACCAAAAATGTCACATTTAGAAAAATAAAAACTAAAAGTGATGACATTTGATGTCTCATGATACCATTTAATTTTTAATGGAAAATTTAGCCTGAGAATGCAGTAAGTCTTTGAGAAATGCTAACAAACTACACTCTCTAAGCATGAATTATAAAACTGCATTTTATAGGACTACTCCTATGGGGGAAAACATGATAAACACATTTCTTTTAAAGACTTTACATACTCCATTTTCTGTAATTAGTGTCCATTTTGATGAAGGTTGTTTTCCTTTAAAGTGTTCAATTTTAGATTTTACCTTCTGTATACTTACAACCCTCTCTTTCCACATAGCAACGTACCCTGTCACATTTTAACAAAATGATAAAAAAAATCCATCCATTTACTATAGTTATACACAAAAGTTTGCTATTTAATATTGTTGTAATTTTTTCCTTTTTTCAATACTCATCAAGTAAGGGACTATAACAACTAAAACAATAAAAATAAAGGAGAATTTCTCCTTTCTTAGATCATTCACATGAGATTAGCCTATTGTCAATTTTATAACTCAGGAATGTCCTTTTCAAGTATTTAGGAACCATTTTTTTCAATCATCAAGGGAGTGAGAGATTATATATCCCAACTTCTATGAGGAACTAGCAGCTCTACTTTGGTAGTAATTTTCTCCAGGATTCAAAACTAACTTCTGGCATAAAGATACGAAAAGTTTTTTTTTTTTCTTGGTGTGGATAAAGACAGTTTGCAAGTACAGAAGGTCATTTCAATTACCAGGGGAATCAAAACTTAAATTTGTTTAACAAATGATGCTGTCAATTCCTCTTTCTTGAGGACTAGCTATTGTTTATTTGAGAATATATATATATATGGGTCATACATGATCTCTTCATGGTTGGCCTGTGATGAGTATCACATTCTGGCTTAATAGTTATAATTGACGCTGTTTTCTTTCTCTTTAACCTTTTTTGGAGAAGTTTTCTTGGAATAAGAAAGCAGGGTTTGTTTCTTTTTTTTTTTGTCTGCTTTTATTTTCTCAGGGTATTTTATATTTGAAGGCATGTGGATTAGTCAGTTTTCCATCACTTTGACAAATGACTGAAACAGTTTAGAGGTGGAAAAATTTATTTTTACTATTTCAGAAGTTTCAATCCGTGGTCAACTCATTCAATTGCTGTGGGCTCATGGTTATGCAAATTATTGTGGCTATAAGATCATGTAGCACACTAAATTTGCTCATCTCTTAGCATCCGTGAAAAAGAGAGGGACAGGCGCCAGGGAACAACACACCCTTCAAAAATATGACCCTCATGAACTGCTTCCTTCAACTATGACCCAACTCCTTATGCTTTCACCACCTCCCAAGATAGCACCTCTAGCTGGGTACCAAGTGTTCAACACTTGACCCTGTGGGAGTTATTTTATACTTAAACATAATAGAACATGACATGAAATTTATATGTTGCAATTCAAAACAAATGGAGAACTCTTTCTTTGTGGACCTCTCCTTAGGAACACAGAAACCTCTGGTACTCATAGAAGAATTAGAAAGATTTTTATGTCCTATGTCCCAGTATGATGGTAGCAGATAAAGAACGACTCGTTTCAGAAATCCATCCGTGTCTTTCATCAGTGGTGTCTGAATAGAAAAATGAATCAGCCAAAACAACCAGAGAGTTCCCTTGACTTTTGTTGGCATGTGGAAGGATAATAAGTTCATTCACTTCAAAATCCATGCAAACTGGCGGGGACTGTCTGCCACTAAAGAACAGAGGAAAAACAATTAGAGACAAACAGAGACGAGAGAGGTAAAGACAGCCAGAGAGACAAGGCTTAGGATCCTGCTGACATCTTTGGAATACTGTTACAGTCTAGCTCTTTAGAATGGAGCTGTCATAATTCACAGTTATATCATGTTCATAGGAAAATTCTGAGTTAATTCACTGTCCTTTGCCAACTATAATGTTCTCATGTGAAGTAATAAATCCTAAACTATTAGAGAGTATATTTATTACACAGACACCTTTTGCAAATATTTATTGACACCTCTCATATGATACATAATTTTACAGTATTAGGAATATATCAGAGAAAAATTTTATTAATCCTTGAACACATCAGAGAAAAAGTCATGAATTCAAGGAATTTATACATTTTTTTAACTCAAGATTATTTGGGGGCTTGGTGTGGTGGTACATATGTATAATCTCAGTTACTTGGTGGGGCAAAGATAGGAAAATCACAGAGGTAAGCCTAGGAAAAAATAATTAGCCAAACCTTATCTCAAAAACAAGTCATGGTAGTGCACACTTGAAATCGCAGCTACATGGGAGCCTGTGTAAGAGGATTATTGTCCAAAGTTGGCATGGGCACAATAAGCACAAGACCTTGTATGAAATAAAACCTGAAGGAAAAGAACTAGGGACATGGCTCAAATGGTACAGTACTTGCCTAGCATGTGTGAGGTCTGGAGTTCACTTCTCAGTACAGCCAAAAGAAAGTTCTATTTTATTTATCTGTTTTAAAATGTGTGCAATTTTATGGATTGCATTATGGTAACTCAACACATATATGCATGTATATTAATCAAACTGGGTTGATAGGATTTTTTATATCTTCAATCACTAATCATTTTTATATGTTGAGAATTTTACACACTTCTAGTCATTTTGTGATATATTATGGTTGTTTTACCCCATAGTCATCCTACTATGCTAAAGTCAACCAGGTCTAGACTGTAGTAGCTGGACTGAGTGAATGAGTGAGGAAGGAAAGGTTATCAAAATGAGGCTTAGTGTTCCTTGTAAGAAATCAGAATTTTACTCTGATGATGTAAAGTCACTTGAGGGATTTAATGGAAGATTGGCATTGGATTAAATAATAAATATATTGTCCACAGTCTCATTGTGCACTTCTTGGGTTTTCATGTATTGGGTTATTGTAACAAATCTGTTTTATCCATGCTTCCTTTGAACTATGATTGTTTCTTCTTTCTGCCAGACTGGGATTTGGATTCATTGACTCGGAGACTGGATGGCATTTCAGAAAATAAAGCCTGTTGCAAAAAAAGGCTTAAATCTGCTAGGCTCAGCTTCTTTAAGATTTTGGTAATACTTTATCTTTTCTACGAGAAGAAGACACTTGTGAATTAATTTTCATGCATTAAATTGATTTTCAGTGTTACAGAAAAATGCAATGTAACTAGTACAAGCCATAGAAACTCTTGATTTGGTTCTTAATCATCCTTGTGATTAAAAAAAAGACAAAAAATACCCTAAGTCAAAGCACAGAGCATGGAAATACTTAATGAGACAAAATGATAAGATAAACTCAGCAAACCTCTAATCACCAAATCATCCAGAAAGAAAAGGAAAAGAAATACAAGAAAATTGTGTCAGATCATTTTGAAGAAAAGGTTATTATACCACATAACCCAATAAATATATTTGAATTTGCCATTTATTTTTAGGACTTTTAAAAATTAAATTCTTCACTTATAGTTTTATAATATAGTTATTTTTAAAATGGATATATTTAACTATGGAAACTCACTTGAAAATACTGCTTAATTTAGTAGAGTCATCAAGGGACATTTTATTTGTTGCAAGGAACAATCAAATCTTCCCTTACAGACAAAGCCCTACTTTTGAGGCCCACGTCATTCTCTCAGGATTGCAAAGTGAATGTTTTGCTACCAAATATTAGAAAGTTTCTTTTAAGCTAAGAATATTTGATTAATGTCTTCTTGTTTCTTTTGCTTGTTGTAAATTCCTGAGTGTTTTATCTAATTTGTAATCTAAATCTATTGCAGCATCCTATTTTGTTTTAACTTATAAAATCAATTGGGAATTATTCTTCATCTTTTTAGATTTCCTCTCCGATATTAAAAATGCAATCTAGAGATTGTCTTTGATTTCAGTAAAACTGTTATAGAATGAGGAAGTCAATTTCTACAATTTATATTTTAGAGAAAAAGCAACAAACAACCAACACACACACACACACACACCATACACAAACTCATCCTCATAATTATTTGTCCTTATCAGTGGTAAAACTTGTTAAGAATAAAAGAACATTAATTGACATAGGAAAAAATCTTATTTTGATTATGTAACATCTTACTTTCTCCCACAGCTCTCTTCTTTATATTATTAATTTAATAATAAATCAAGTTCTTTTATACCTGGATTTAAAATAATAACTATAAGTTCTTAAATGATAAAGTTATAGCATATGCACCAGGAAGAGTTATGAATAAGAGACATCAGGATTGAGTTTTCTCAATTGATCCCATCTACCACCCTGGCTGACTCATGGCAGCATGGTTATAGGAACTATCTCTAATTCCAGGGTGGGCCCTGATTAAGTGAAGTCAAGGGTAGGATATTTTTCCCTGTATGGGCCAACTAGTGAGTATTTTAAGCAATACCAACCAAGTGAAATAAATAATCAAGGATATTATATATATACTTTGCTATATATATAAAAAGAGAAAAATTGTACACTTTTACATTGGCAAAATTGAAAATTCAATTATGAACATTGAAATTTGAGCTTTATATAACTTTCATGTTAGAAACACGAACTTTTTGAAAGATTTTAAAACGTGGCAGTAACTCTTAGTTAATGAACAATACAAATCATATTTGATATAGATCTGTCATTTCTGACCCTTTGGTTAAAGGAGCTTAGTCCTCTTTTCTCCTTTTCTTATTGGTTGTTAATTGATTTAGAAACTCAGGCTTAAACTAATAAGCATGGTTTTAAAATTAATTCAAATATATAGAGTTTCACTTTTCAGTTTGGTCACAGTAGTCTCTCTTCTAACAGATACCCAGATCCAGACTCCAACAAAACAAAGATAAACTATACCAAGGAATCCAACGAAGCCCACAAGAACACACTGAAAGAAGAAATCCTACAAGTAATCAATGAGAATTTAATAGAGACGTTGCTAGACATGGTCAACCAAAACATACAGGATGCACTCAAAAAATTCCAAGAGGAGAAAAGTAAAGAACATGAGAAAACAAAAAGTAAATAAATGAATCATAGAAGCCCTAAATAAATGCCAGGATGAAACTAAGACCACCATAAACAGAGAGATAACCGAATTAAGGTCAAAAATTGACAGTATTAAAGAGGAAGTAACCCATGATATGGAAAACCTCAGAAAAAAAGAATGAAAAAGAAATACAAAACAAAATGGAAGGCCATTTCAGCAAAATAGAACAAACAGAAGACAGAATAGAAAAGTTTCATTTTAAATTACAATGGCTAAATATTAATTTTCATTGCAGGCACAAGGATTAACTGACTTTTATGTTCCAAACATATGAAGACACTTCATACCTTATATACTGCACATAAATCCTTTGCATCTTCTCTTCACTCTAAACACAAAAATAATCCCCCTCTTTCCATTTTTCTCTTCAAGGCTCTTGTTTCTTATGCATTATCCCTTTCTTTATAACTATTTGGAAAGAAATTCCTCTATTAAAGTAGTGTTAACCATTACAGAGGACGAATTGAAGCATAGTATTATAAAACTACAGAACCCTGAGCAGATAAAATGGAATAACTTTATGTTGGGATTACAGAAACTACTGACATAGCTTTCTCTCTGAGCTCCTGGGGAAAAAAAAAAGCAGCAATGCAAGCACTACAGCTTTCCCTGTAAGTTCTCAAGCTGTATGAGTACATTAACTCCATGACATGGTGTGTGTGTACAGGAATGAAGACTTGGATGCAAAAGAATATTAGGCAAATCAGCTGCATGTGATTATACAAGAGGATATTGCATATCCTATTTCTGAAAACTGCCCTTCAAGGTAATTGTCTTCAAGACAGAAATATTTTTATTCTGTAAGTTTTAAATACAGCAGCAAAGATGTCATTGTAGATGTCTGCAAAAACAGGAAGTTTGCTCATAATTTTATGTGTGGTCATTATTAAAATCACAACCAAAACTGCTATGAAAAAGAGAAAGTCAACTCAATGGCAAGTTCTGCATGGAAACATCAAGGAAATGTGTCACTGGAAGAGATATGAGAGCACACTGAGAATCAGAGAGGCTCATTCAGAGCTAAGGCTGCCATCAGATAGCTTGGATTTAAGTTCTGGCACAAAGACCTAGCATTGTGGTACACAGTTACAATACCAGCACCTGGAAATTAGTGTCAGAAGAAAAACTGTTTGATGTCAACCCATGCTATGTAACAGGACACTGTCTCAAAAGAAAAATATTTGGCTCCAAATTAAACTAATTGATGACTTTCTAAAGTCAAATTCTCCAACTTGTTTATAAATAATTGAAACAATTTATGTATGGATGGATTCGACACACCTCTTTGTATTTGAAGCAAAAATGCATATTATGTATGTAGAGATGTAATAGTTACTGAATGCTCATGGCTTCTGAATTTTAGAAAAAAATATATGCACTTAAGTAATAGTCCCTTTCTCTCCTGGCACAGTTAAATTTAGTAGATTGGTTTAAGCATTCACACAACCTCTCCAACAGCCACACCATCCCATTATCATGGAAGTTTTATAAAATTATTACAAATAAAATTGTATATTTTATTTACCCTGAAGTTTACTACTTTTTTAAACTGAAACTAATGGCCAACACAAAAAGAAGTGAAATGAAGAAAAATCCACTAATTAAAAAACTACCTTCATATATTTCAATAATTAGAAATTCTTGTGTTCTTTGAAAATTAATTAAACTTATCAATATTGTATTTACCAAATTCTTGTGCTCAAATTATCCCTGTTCACTATTGGATATGACATGCTAAAGACAAAGATTCCTGTTAAATGTGTGGCTGTTTTGCTGAAGCATTTCCTGACACTGATATTTGCATTTATAAATTATCAAATCACTACCAAGAGACACTCACACTGTCTCGCTCAGTATTTCTCCAGAAAGAATCACTCCTCAATATCCACATCTATAATTCACCCTTCATTACGCTCACAATATATCATATTACATCTGACCTCCAGTACACCTTCTTTTAATTGCAAAGTATTTGGACGGTTTCAGGGAAATATAGTGTAGTGTCCTGGAGAAAAATTACACATAGACAACTCTTCAGGAGGAGATAAAGAAGGATCAGTATCACACAATCTTATAAAGAATTATACTATTTTAGACATGTTTGGAATATAGTGAATGGTAAGCACAACATTTTGTCTATATTTCAAAGCATCTTTAATGTTACAAAAAGCATAGACAACTTAAGAATAAAAAACATTTTTCCATGTGCATACTTTTATGTTTTAAATAAAAGTAACTTATGACAATGTAATTTTATAGAAGTCAGGATAGCCACTGTCACTTTCTCAATTTAAGAGATCGTGAAATGAGCTAAAGCCAATAGGAAAACTTGACGTCTGTGGTTCCTAGTCTAGGCATATACAAACCTTAGCTCTGTTCCTGAAGGCAGATTAATGCTGCTGTAGAGTGTCCCACTGATGGATTCACAGAATGACTTTGGCAGCTAGGTGTGCTATTTTTAGGTTTGATACTTTATGCCAAACTGCATTAGTTTTAGGAAAGATGCCTTTAAAAAAAAAGACTGTTAGCCAGGTGCAGATGACTCACCTAGTTACTTAGGAGGCAGAGATAAGGAGAATCATGGTTCAAAGCCAGACCAGCCAAGTAGTCTAAGGCACCCTATCTCGAAAATATCCAACACATATGCACTATGCACAAATACAGAGACACATGCACACACACACAGAGACACACACACACATACATGCAAAAGGAGCTGGCAGCTGGCTCAAGTGGTGGAGTGCCTACCTAGAGAATATAAGGCCTTCAGTCCAAACTTCAATCCTGTCAAAAAATAAATATATAAATAAATTGTGTGTCTACCTGCAGAATGCATTTCA
Source organism: Castor canadensis (assembly GCF_047511655.1). Lineage (NCBI taxonomy): Eukaryota > Metazoa > Chordata > Mammalia > Rodentia > Castoridae > Castor > Castor canadensis. The sequence goes on from NC_133395.1 coordinate 26,011,054, forward strand.
AAACTTAGAAAACTTGTATATTAAAATATACCATTATAAGTGCTATCAATATCAACTTAATCTTGCTCCTTAGAAAGACAAAATAAGTACCAAAGGTTCTGGGTCACTAGAGAGGATAGCCAAGTTAGGAAAGAAGAAAAAAAAAATAGATTAAAAGTAAGGTGGTAATGCAAATATCCTATTTTGGCAGACTATCTTGATTTTAATAGAATTTATAAATACAGTGCTCCATATGAAGCTTAGTGTTAGTTAGAAATACCAGTAATATTTACATGACTAATTATACAAAAAGGTCAAATTGTCTTTAAAGATGATTTGAAGTAATTGGATAAATGTTTGTGGTAATTGGTAAAAATAGTTAAAAACATGAAGAAAATGAGCAGTAACAATAGTCTTTATTTCAAGGCTGAGTAATGTTCAGATGGGTAATTTTGTGTCACACTAAGGGCAGATAACTTACTTGAACAGAGTAAGGTGCTAACTGACCCTTACTACCTGTGTGACCTTGAAGAATTCACTTAACCTCGCTGCCATCAACTTCCTCATATGTCAACTGAGAATTACATGACTTTATATACCTGGCTTCTGGTATAGCATTAGTGAATAAACTATAACCATTATTGTTACAGGAAAATGAGCCATCTTAATTATTCAAAAATTCTAGCTAATTAGAAATATCACATGAATATACATAGATTATTTATTTTTTGACAACATAGATTTGCCTTAGAGCTTCAAAAACACAATCAAAACATAATTAAACCAGATGCTTTTGGCTCATGCCTGTAATCCTAGATACTCAGGAGGCAGAGATCAGGAAGACTGTGGTTCAGTCAGCCCAGGCAAAATGGTTCACGAGATTCTATCTAAAAAAAAAAAAAAAGCCCTACAAAAAATCTGGTGAGGTGGTTCAATGCTGCAGTCCAGCTGAAGTGGGGGGCTCCAACTCTGGCCTTGGATGTTCGAGGGGCAAATGATGACATGAACTCAGGGTTGTGCTGGGCAGCAATGGCATAGTTTATTTTCTGAAGAGAGTATGTAAGCAGCGCAGAAAAGCAGGAAGGAGTGTGTGGCAGTCCGCAAATTTCCCTTGACCTCTGTACTAGGATTGGCTGTCATGTTGCTATGGCTGCAAGCCCAAGTGCAGAACATCATGTTCTTGGGACCAGGTTTTTCCAGTCCTGTGCAGAGAGAGAACAGGGGAGTTCAGCAACTGTCCTTTTGGACTGTTGCAATCTCTCTTAGGGCTGTTGCACAAAAGCTACAGTGACTCCACTCCTTTCCAAGAGGCTTTGGGGGTCCTGAGGGTTTCCCACAGTTCAAGGTGTATGACCTGAATTCAAACCTCAGTGCCACACAAAAATGCCCATAATTAAATTTTAATGTTTCAATTTAGAATATTCAAACTACATAAATTACCATTTACTATGGTATATTGTATGTTGGCTTTAATAATCTTTTTATGTCTTATTTGGGATATAATAGTTTTATTAATTTAAATATATCCATGACATAATCCCTTTTTGAATGCATATTAGTTTTGCCAGTATGTTCTTTGCACACTTTACATCTATTATTTTGAAGCCTAGTTAATAGATACATTCTCTAATAGTTTCTTTCTAGAATTCCTTCTGGAATATAAGATAGTTGGAGTCAGAAAGTGAGTCTATATTATATTTTTGTACCTTTAATGACTTGTCAATATTTAAAATATAAATGTTCAATAAATGCATGATAACCCACTGATGTGGGTAAACACACTCATGTACATATTATGTGTATAGATGTATATACATGCATATCTTCAAATGAGGTGCAAGTCAGGGTCAACAATAAATATCTTACTCTTCTATGCCATTTATGCTTGCTACTAGACTTTAACTCTTATACCTACCATTGTAAAATATTGAAAGAGGTGTCTCTGGGAGGTGATGCACATAGAAAATCAAACAAATTGGAATCTGGAGATTATCCCAAATTTATTAAGTTCTGACTATAGGATGTCAGCAAGAAGGACTAATGGAATCATGACTTCAAACCTCTGGAAGGACACTGCTAAAGTATATGAGAGTTCATTAAGAGCCAAGAAAGCATGCAACAGAAGGACCAGATCCAAATAACTCTTAGATTGATTGTATTTTCCTTCTGAAATAATCTGAAGTCATTTTTAATGTACTTTTTTGAGAGTCATGGCATTATAACTGATAGTCCTGGGCTCATCAACAGAAGCCTTCTATGATTGATCTTTTGGATATAATGTAGGATCACATAATGCAGCAGGTCACTACATCATGGTTTTATTTGTAAAGAGTAAAGTAGATACAAAAATAAAATGTATGACAACTAAACTTACTTCAATAGACAAAATGCATTCTACAATCACTTCTAGTGGAAGAACAGGGAGATCCTCAGTGTACTATTCCATCACCATCCATGTAAGACTCTTGAGAGGAAGGGACAACCAGAAACTGTCCATTCATTCCTTAAGAAGAAAAACGAGAATATTGATATTGCTCATCATAAAGGGAGAATTAAATTCCATAGCAAAGAATCCAAATAAAATGAATCATCTAGAAACTGGATAAGAGTCTGAACTGGCTATACAGCCCTTTATTCAAAACTTATTTTCTAATTTCAGTAAAGGGAATGACACAGGAAAATTCAAGCCTTACTTAAAAATCCAACAAGAAAAATCAGTTGAAGAAAGTGATAAAAACAAAGTGACCTGGAAAAATGGTGGTGTATTTCAATTGATAACCACAGAAGACATGTAAATGGATCCTCATCTCATGAGAAAAATCATCCTCTCAATTTTCTGAGTAACAAATTAATAACTTTCTATTCTTTTGTACAAAAATGATCCTATTTTCTAATCTTGCCATAATAAAACTTTGAGATTTGCTATTATTCCTAAAATTTTTCTTAATTATATTCTTTTCCAGGGAAACTATGTTACATGTGTCTTTGAAAAGAAAATGAAATACCTTACTTACTGAAATGTCTGTTGGGTTTTTCTGCATGCCTTACTTAGCTAGATAATTCAGAATTATTCTTAGGTCAATCCATTATTCATATTTATATTATATTTAATATTTGTTATGTCCTCTTCTTTAATTCATTAAAGAGGAAAGGTAGAAGTTTCTATGATGTCCAGAGGATCTGTCTGAAAATTACTATAACACACTGTAATTTTTCTTCTTCTTTACATCTAATCAGATCAAGGAAGGAGATTGGCTTTGAGCATGAATGCTGAGTTGTTCAACATCATACTTATCTCTCCAATTTAAAAGCATTTATTATAAAAATGTAATTTTTTCAATGATCCTTTTTATTTAACTGATAATGTTCTTACTTTGAGATTCTTTTTTGTTCATCTTGTCCCTTTCACTTTCCTCGGTACATTTTTCTAGCAATTGTGGAAAAACAATTAATCCTTTACTTTATTTGTCTCTTTTTCTCCATTATTCATTGAATAATGATTGGTGTCTTGGATGGTCAAGAACTCAAATACAATTTAAGATGAAACAAATAGAAAATTCATATGCCTGACTTAACACATTTTCTATAAAAGGTATTTATGGAGTCTGTTGACCAAGAGAAATGTACCTCTAAACATTAGTGAGAATTGTTTAATTAACAATTTTCTGGAAAAGTTGAATTTCATCAAGCTTGAAGTAGAGTGTAAGAAATCCAAAATTTGTGGCTATCATATGTTATAAAGGATCATCAAAACTAGAGAACATCAGACAGAAAATAATTTATAAATCATTTGCACTTCTAAATACATGAGCACAAATATATTATACTTATAGACATTAATAAAAATGTAACAGCTCATCTATATTTATATTTTTAGATAAGTGATTGAAAATTTCCCTAACATTAATCAGTAAGTGTAATCAGTGGGTAACCAGACTGCTTGATTATTATTTTTAAATATATCTACATTTATCTACTTCTAAAAGAAAATTGAAAAAGTTACATTCAAATTAATGATGTTAGCATGCTCCCTTCTTTTGAATTTCAATTCTAAAATAAGCCCATCAATTCTATACTTGAATAAATATGTACACTATATAATTTATTTATAGAACGTTGTTGAGGGTCTGCTGTTTTTCAAAAATTGTAAGTATTAATTCCAAAGGAAATAGCATGGTTCTAATTGGTCCCATTTCTTAAAATAATTAACTTTCTATTAGAGTACTACTCAATCCTGACCTTGATATTACTTGGAAAGCATTAAAAACTGTGATGCTTGGGTTCCTAGCTTTTACTACTGTTACCTGGGATGGACTCACAGAGATTCTGCATAATTATATAGATATGATTAATGCAACAGCTTTTTTGAATACTAAGGTGATTTTTTAAAATAATGTTTAAAGAGCAGCTTGTGTCTCAGAAAAATTGATAGGAATTTTCAGAGATAGCTCACATGTCCGGCTTCCCTGTTATCAACATCCCCAAAGAGTGTTACATTTGTTGCAAATGATAAGCATACGTTGACACATCACCAATGTTATCATCATCACCCAATGTCTGGTGTACATTACAGTCTACCCTTGGTGTTATACGTGCTGTGTGTTGCTCAAAAATTGAATAACATAGACTCACTTCCACAGCATCATGCACAGTATTTTCATCATCCTACATATCTTCCGGGTTACTCAAAACTCCTATCCCTCTCCTCTAGATACTGGCAACCACTGATAGTAAAGTGTACTATCTCCACATTTTGCCTTTCCCATATGTCATATAATTGGAATCATACAGTATATAGCATTTTTAGATTTGCTTTCTCAACTTTTAATATGTATATGCATTTCTCCCAAGTCACTTAATGGCTTTTTAAACATTGAACACTATTTTATTGTCTCGACATACTACACTTTAGTTATACATTCACCTATGGAAAAACACTTTATTTCCAAGGTTTGCCAATTATAAATAAAGCTGTTATAAACTCCCATGTACGGGTTTTTGTGTCAGTATGAGTTTTCAACACCTATGAAGAATTATCAATGGTACGACAACTGGCACATATGGTTAAAGTATGTTTGGGTTTTATTTATAAAAAGCTGGACCTTCTAATGTGACTGTATCAGTTTGCATTCCCGTCTGCATTGAATGAGAGTTCTTATGGCTTCACATTGTCCCCAGCATTTGGTGCTGTCAGTGCTCTGGGTGTTAAGTCATTCTAAAGAGTTATATAATGGTGTGCCTTTGATATTTTAATTTTCATTTCCCTAGTGACATTTACATTTAGGTGACATTTTTACATTTAAGTGTGTTAGCTATTTTAAGTTAATTTTTGTGAAAGACAGAAAGAATAAGCAGTGTTTTTTATCACAATTCATTAAAAATGGTTTATTTTCTCTGCTGTATTACCTTGGATCCATTGTCAAAGTTCAAACTTCCAAGCTCTTCATTGTGTTTCATTGCTCAATTTGTCTTTTTTTTTTTATCAGTGCCACACTGTCTTGGTTCCTGTAGCTTTATAGTAAGTCTTGTATCACATAATGGAAAGTCTCCAACTTTGTTCTCCCTCACTATTATATTAGACATTATGGGTCTTTTGCTTTGCTATGTAAATCCTACAGTCAGATTATCAATCTCTACAAAATAACTTTTGGGGATTTTGATTGGGATTATATTGAAGTTATCGATCAAATTGAGAAGAATGTATTTCGTGACAAAACTGAGTCTCCTGACACATGAAAATGAGTATCTCTATTTATCTTGGATTTTATTCATCAGTAATTTCTTCATATATATCTTATACACATTTTCTTAGATTTATTCCTAAATATCTCATTTGAGGGTTCTATTATAAACTTTTTAAAGTTAGAACTGGAGTTTAAGCTCAGGACATTGCATTGCTAGGCAGGCACTATAGCATTTGAACCACATCCCAAGGACATAAATGCTATCATAGTTTAAATTTCTAGATCCCCTTGTTCTTTACATTTCTAGGAAAATGATCAACTTTTGCATATCAATCTTGTATCCTACAAATCTCCTGTAATTGCTTATTAATTCTACAAAATCTTTAAAAATCAACTCTTTTGGACTTCATACATACTCATGTTATCTTTTGGTGCTAATTATCTGAATATGTTAAGTAATGAAAGTATTTCAGAGAATAGATCACTTCTTTATGCAATAACAAAACATTCAATGGAGCAATCTTTTCACTGAAAAGTTTATATTTCCTGGGGATGTACTAGTATATTCCTAGTATTTACAATGCAATATCCACTAACAGGAATTTTTGCAGTATAAAGACTGGGATCAGTGTTTCAATGCTGAATAAGAATTTTTTCTTAGTTCTTTATAGATGGGTGAGATTTTAAGCATGCTGAGAAAAATCATAACTACTGTTTGAAATAAAGCGCAGAAGAAATATAACAGCCAATATATGGGTAATGTTTGTTCATATTCTTAACCCCTTGTGTATTATATTGACCACTTTGTTATTCCATTGTTTTCCTTCTCTTTCTTGCTTTGTTCTGTATTATTCCAGCATACTTTCTGAAAGTTAGATACCTTGGGTTCACTTGCCAACTTGTTTCTACTTAGGTTCAAGCAAGGGAAACTAGTGAGAGATTGAAGGCAAAGAAGTGAAGCAAAGTCAGGATCTTTCTCCTCGTTCATCTCTACTCTAAAAGGGACAGAATGACTCCACGTTTCTTTTTTTGTTATTGTGCTAAGTTGGGGTACATATTTAAATTCACCCCCTCCACCATTTTTTATTCTTTTTTCATCCAATTCCTGGAGTAGTTTCAGCAGGTATCATTTTTACATTTACGTACATATGGTCACAGTATTTGCACTATATTCATCCTCCTATACCCTTTCTCAACCACTTCCTCCCTCCTACTGGTGCCAACTCCCACAGATAGAACCAACTCTGCCCTCCTGTCCTCTAATTTTGTAAAAAGAAAAAAAAGTGACATTTTTGTTTGTTCAATATATCTACTCAGAGAGTTTTCTTGCCACATTTCCATGTACATATGGATTATAATTCGAGTTGGTTCACCTCTTCTATTTCTTTTCTTTCTACCATAGTCCCCTGCCTTACAGTGGTTTCAACAGGTTTACAAATTCTATATTCATTCTTGCATAGAGAGTACATCAACCATATTAACCTTCTTAAATTCTTTCTTTTACTTTCCCTCTCTCCTATGTGACATTCCTTTATTGTGATCTGTTTTTCATAATTTCTCTGTATTTGTATTAACCCTACATTCCACACGAGAGAAAACTGTGACTTTTGGCCTTCTAAACCTGGCTAACTTCACTTAAGATGATGTTCTGCAGTTCCATCAATTTATCTGTAAGTAGGAAATTTTCATTCTTCTTTGTCAGAATAAAATTCCATTGTATATAAATACCACGTTTTCTTAATCTTTTCATCAGTAGTGACGCATCTTGGCTGTTTCCATAGATTAGCTATTGTGAATAATGCTACAGTAAACATGGGTGTGCAGGTGACTTTACTGTAAACTGACTTACATTCCTTTGGGTATATCTCTTAGAATGGTATGGCTAGTTCAGTGGTATGGCTGGTTCACTTGGCAATTCTATTTTTAGCTTTTTGAGGAGCCTCCATATTGTTTTCCACAGTGATTATACTAAAATACATACCTACCAGCAGTGTATGAAGGTTCTTTTTCCCAGCATCCCTGTCAATATTTGTTGTTGTTTGTGTTCTTGATGGTAGTTATTCTGACAGGTGTGAGGTGGAAGTTTAATGTTGTTTTGATTTGCATCTCCTTACTGGCAAGGATATTCAACATTTCTTCTTGTACTTTTTAATCATTGGACTTCTTCCTCAGAAAAAGCTCTGTTCATTTCATTTGGCTACTTATTCAATGGAACATTGATTTTTGGGGAAGTTTAGTATTTGAGCTCCCTGTATATTCTGATTATTAATCCCTTCTTAGCTGTATGTGTGGTAAAGATTTTCTCCCATTCCGAGTTCTGCCTCTTCAATTTAGTGACCACTTCTTTGGTTATGCAGAAGCTTTGTAATTTCATATAGTCCCATTTTTCAGTCCATTTTCTTAGTTTGTGAGCCATTTGAATTCTATTTAGGAAATCATTGTGTATGCCTATTAATTCCAGTGTATTCTCTTGCTCTTTCCTGCAATAGTTTCAAATTTTCAGGTCCTTAATAGATTTTGATTTGATACTTGTGCTGGGTGAAAGACATGGACCTAGTTTCTGTTTTCTGCAGGCAGATATCCAGTTCCCAGAAACATTTGTTGAAGAGGCCATCTTTTCTCTATCATATGCTTTTGGCACTTTTGTCAAAAATCAGTAACTCCATGGATTCATATCTGGGTCTTCTATTCTGTCTCACTGTTCTTCATATCTGTTTTGTGCCAGTACCATGCTGTTTTTATTGCTATGGCTCTGCAGTATGGTTTGAAGTTGGGTATTGTGATACCTCCAGCGTCGCTTGTTTTGCTCTTTATTGCCTTGTGCTCCCAAATGAACTTTAGGGTTGATTTTTCAATTTCTGTGACTGAATTTCTGTGTGCTGACTATCTCAGTTGTTATGTAGGTTGTTGTAATATTTTTGTTCCCTGACATGGAGGCATAACTCAGCAATAATAAATTCACAGATTCAATACCAAACCAGTTACTTACATAATATATAAAAAACCCTTGGCAATATTATCTATACACAGCAGGTATTGGGAAGACAATAGTTATTTGCATAGAGATAGGTACTTAGGTAATTGAAAACATGGCACTTGAAGAGAGGACAAGGAGAGTGGGGATGGGGCTGCAGGGTAATAAGGTCCTAGAGTGTATAAAGGTATATTTGAGTTATTGTGGGGGAGAGTGCAATTGTCAGGGATTGCAGAGATATTGGATGAATAGAGGTAATGTGCAAAGTTGGGATAACAGACAATTCAGTGAGTGGTGAGTATGGAGGATATACAGACAGTAGTGGGAAAGGAGGGGAAGGAAGGTACAGAAAAGAAAGAAAGAGAGAAGAAAATTATCATGGAAAGAAAGGAAAGTGAAAGAAGAGTGAGCTAAGCAAGTTGATATTTGGACAGAATGGAAGAGATAGATAATAAATTGAAGAAAAAAAAACCTAACAATACTAAAACTAATCTATCTACATATATATATGTATATATATATATATATGTATGTCTTCCTTGTTATGGAGAGGAATGGGTTCCCTTTCAGCTCTGGGCTTTTTCCTCTGATTTCTAATTCAGGTGCTGACCTTTTCCATAAGGGCTTTCTTTGTAAATCTGCCCCTTCTTAAGGTTCATTTGCTTTTTTGTGTGGCAATGGATGTTGCACCTCCTTATTAGACAGCTTTGGGAGGGATTGGGGATCTGCTCAGGATGTTCAAGCCTAGGTTCTCCCTGAAGATGGTCCATCTGGATCAGCATGTTCTCTGAAGTACTCCAGTGAGGAGCTGGCATGTGAGCAGTCTCCAGCCCTTACTGCCTCTAGGCCAAGCCTGGGAGTTAGAATTAAGTTTTGTAGTCTACTACTTTTCTCTTCGAAATCTGTCAGCTTCAGCTCACCACCAGTTTCTCCACAATGAGTGAATTTTATGTTTTACCAGATTGCCACTGTGCCACTCCATCACCACAGAAGCTGATCAGCTTAGTGTTCTGTCTCACCCCCATCAGGTGGATGTAAAATATTACCCCTTTTTATTTGGTCACCAGTCTCGTCTGTGGGAGTGGGTGCAATCTGCTTATCAGCTGCACTGGACTATGCATGTCTGCCCAGAGCAGATGATATATCATGGTGCTCAGCTGGTTGGGTTGCAAATTCACTTATTTGGAATCAAGTCAGCTGCAGGACAGTGCAAGTAGGCATGAGTCCTAGAATTGTGGCAGGTCCAGGACATCACAGATGCTTGTAGAACTCATTTTGCAGTTCTCTGCATTGCGGTTTCAATCTTCCAAGAGAGGAGTGAAGCCAAAAATGAAAAAAAAATGAGGGGGAAACAGAATTCCAACAGGTGGCTGGCAGCTGCCCATTGCACCTCCTGGACTTCTGGGGCTGTTATGTAATTTTAGGATTTATGGTTGCACACTATGTTCACCCTGTATATTGACAGTAACTTAATTGGAAGAAATGTAAGTTATCCAATCATTGATGCTATGAATCTGAACTATACTTCTGTAATAGTAGAGGTCAGGTTTCTACGGTCTATTGACTATCCATCATCTTGGTCTCTCTTGATTCCAAGTTTCTGCATAGAAGTTCCTCTTTGTGTTTCCAACTTTAGCTCCTAACTGAATACACTTACCCTTTATCCTTGAGCACTAGAGAAGAAATTATTCCCTCCATATTAAACCTTGGTGAACCTATCCATTCTATTTATCCTTTGTAAAGTTATACCTTTGTAATCATCATCTTGTCTTAAAGTGCTTTGTTGTTCTACATAAGTTGGTTTTATGTTTATTCTAGGACTTTAGCTGCTATACATGCATTAAATCATTTGATTCTCAGAACAGCCTTATAACATAGGTACTTATCTGTCCAAGGCTAAGATACATTTTGTATCATATTCTAAAACCACTGCACCCACCATATGCCTCAAGAGTTTTAAAAAAAGAATACTTGTTTGGTTGTATAAACCCTAGTATTAATTCTAGCTGCTACAACAAGAAGTAGATTTATTTTTTATTAGTGTGATACTGGAGATTGAACTTGTTAAGCAGGTACTCTATTGCTTGATTCACACCTTTAGCCCATTTTTCATTGGTTATTTTTTAGACCTCTTTTTTTTTTTCTGTAGCTGAGATGACAGGTGTGTACCACTGTGCCCAGCTTTTGGTTGAGATGCGGTTTCATAAACATTTTGCCGAAGCTGACCTTGAACAATGATCTTCTTGACCTCAGCTTCACAATTACCTAGGAGTATAGATGTGAGCCACTGGTGCCCAGCTAAGAACTATATTTTATTGCCCAATTTATTTTTTACTTACATAATTGTGTTTCAAGTAGTCAATAAGTGACCTAGGATACTTCCTTGTAGTATTTGACGATCTTTTAAGAACTCCACTTTTCATTGGATACTTATAATCAATTCAGAATCAAAGAAAGACTAGTGGGAGGACATACATATTTTCTTAATTGCTTTAATTTACATTAAATTGTCACAAAGAACTTACCATCCCCCAAAAATGTCTTAGACTTATAGTCTACTTTAATTTCCTGGGTGAAAATGAAATGAGCTTGGGGGACCTATGTATTTACTCTAGTGTGTTTGAACTGTTGACAACCCCTGTGGATTAAAGATGGCCATGAGTTTCTTGTCCCTTCTGCAAATAAAAGGTGAAAGATATTTTCTCTGTCTTTGCATGGAGACTTGCCTTGAATTCTGGTTTGACTAATAGGATGGGTTTCATTATTTTTTTATATGCAGTCTTTGATTGAACCAAAGGTCTTATACATGTTAGGCAAGTGCTATGTCACTGAGCACTCCCAAGCCCTTGAGAAATAGAATGTGATGTAAGAGACTTTGTGTTGTACAGCCTTTTAGAAAATATAACAATGCCCAGGCTATTCTTCTGGAGATAGAAACTATGTAGAGGGCCTTTGGAAAGTGTGATGCCATGAGAGGCAGAGAACAAATGGAATCCCAGGCTATGGTCAACACCAAAGCCTCAAACACATGACAAGCCACATAAATGCAATTGAATTGGTACTCCAGTTGACATCATATAGAACAGAAGAACTGATTGTTCAGTCCATGGAATTACAACAAATTAAAATATGTTGTTTTTTAAGCCACAGGATTGAGGTAGTTTGCCACACAGCATTAATAAAATTTTAGCAAATATGGAATAATTTCACTTCTTCTCAAAGCATAGAGCACTCCCCATTTCCACAAGGCATACAACCAATGCCCCATTCATTCAACTATTGCTTCAAACTAAAAGCCCATGATCTGGAGATGAGTCAGAATAATCTTAATCTGGCCTATGTGAGGCTCATGGTGGTTCAGCCTTAATCTTCAAAGTTCTGCATCTGCCACAGCTCAAGTGATTATGTGCTGTTATTCTCTAGTCTATTTAACAGTGTACATTATATTTTATTTTTATTAAAATTGTAAGTCATATAACCTACCAAACTGATTTCATGACCCACAAAGATTATATCATAACACTACACTCCATCTTATAAAAATGATTTACCAGGTTTTGTTTGTGTTTGAGAAGGACAAGAAGAGAGAAAGTTTACAACATGATTTTAAGAAGGAAATTACATAAGTCGTTTTTCAATTCGGAATAATTGTTTTAGCAGTCCTTTTGAGAATTGCTGGGAAAGAAATAGGGCTGGGGCAAAAGACAAGAGAGACTTAGGTGACAGTGTATATGAGAAGGAGGACAAAGGCTCAGAGGTAGTCATGTGACATTAACCAGGCAGAGAAGACAAGGATATATGTGCTCATACTGATGAGACCAAAGGATTCTAGAACATGCAGCATGTTTTAATTAGATATGTATTTTAGAAGAGACCTGGACTATTTTACTTTTATGAAGCAGCTGTACTATGATATAGAAATGATAATTGGTAAGGAGACTTTAATGACAACATTGAAATCAAATAAGAAAAACAGTCAAATTTTTTTCACATTGTAAGTAAAGCATGAAGCACATGTGTGTGTCTAAAAAATTTTAAATCCCTAAATAACAGAGTTTCAACAAGAAAAATGAACTCAAAACCTTCAGCAAGCTCTTTTTTGTTCTCTGGGTAAGTAAATAAAAATCAAAACAAATTTCATGAATTTTGGAGGATTGGCAAGGGCTTTTTACTTCCACTAAAAACCACTAGTCAATGAGAATTAGTTTTCTTAATGGTGCCTTATAGCAGGAAACATATGACCATGAAAGAACTGTGTGATCTGTCTATCATACTATATTTTTAATGAAAATGTAAATGTTTTATCCATAAAAAAGATTTTTAACAAGAATTGTTTCTTCCCGGTACCCCATTTAATCAATTTCATATAATTAAGATTATGTAGCAAAATCATAGAGTAGGATTATGTAAAGGAAAATAAGTTGGACAATAATAGTAATATTTTAATGTAGTGCACCATTTAAGATAATATAAAGTGATGTGATTATTACATTCAACATTTCTACATGCCATACTGAGTTACACAAGACTTCGTGCATAAGGTAGTCGCATCACACAACCCTTTATTTTTGCTTTCACAGTAATCTATGTACTGGAAACTGCTAGGCCTAGCTTGCTATTTTTGCTTTTGAAAAAAGGAGCAATGCTATGAATCATTTTAAATACTTAGAAACATATTTTATAAAAAATGGTTGCCTTAATTTGTTTTACTCTATATTGAGAGGAAAGGTGAAACTTTGCAGTATTTGCTCAAAAATGAATGAGTGATTGATATCTGAGGTGAATTAGTGGGGATGAGAAGCAGACTGCACATTCTTCTAGCAAATTATTTGATGATCCTGGAAGATTATTTTTATTATGATTCATCCATATAAAGGTATTATAAGGGTATTAACCCTTGCTTTCAAGCCAGGATCCCGTGTTTATATGAACCCTACATGAAAAGGTCTTTAGACACAGCATTGAGACACTTATTTTAATAATTTACAAAACATCAAATGGAATTCATGGTTAGTTCAGTCACTTGATTTAAAATAGTATGATTTGATTATTGAACAAATTTTATGAAAGACATGATTTTGCATGTTTGCTCACACTAAACTCAATCTGATACTCTGATCAAAACTTCAGTAACCTTTTCTAAGTTATCTCAAAATAGATCTGTAATTCACAATGAATCTTAGTTGAAGACTTGTTTCTTATTGTGGTTACTACAGGGATTATAGAGATTACAGAAAGCTCTGAATCAATATTATAATGGTGTTGAGAAATTATGTTGAAGAATTTGAGAAATTTGAAATTAGTATATTAACCAGAATGTCCATCTGCTACTAGAAGACCTAGAATGAAAATATCACACAGCCATGACAATATAGAGGGTACAGATGTATTAGTATTAATTTAGGTTGGAATTAAGAAAGACTCAAACTGGTGAAGGATAGAAGATCACATTCCATATCTAATTAAAAATGTTGATGCCATTATAACTGATGTTCTGGGGATAATATGTACAATATTTATTAATAATGATTATAAAAGCTAACACTTATTGTGCAGTGACTATATCCAGACAGTGTTGTACGCACTTTGGATGTTCATAACCACTGCTGGAGATGAATATATAGAGGATCTGAGAACATTCTCACCAATCTCCATATATGAGAGAAAGAAAATAGCAAGGTTAGAATGCCAAGCTAAGTATTCCCCTCAAAATACCTCTTCATAGTTCAATGGCCATTTGGAATTCAGTGAGTTATAAGAGCTATGACCTATAAGTGACATGAAAAGTATAACCTGATACTGTCTTTAATGATTTGTAGCATAGTTTAAAAGAAAATAATGGATATAAAAAATTATGATATTTGTGAGTTTGTATATGCATCTAAACAGAAAGTTAGAACTAATTAGACCCTTCAATGCACAGGAAATACAAAATTCAGAAGTAAGGATAGAGTAGTATATGTTCTTCTATCTAAGTTGAGTAACAACCAAGAAATACAAAGGAATTTCATCTCTAGAACCTCAGTTTCCAGGTACATTATTTCCAAAAATTCATCTGCTTGAATTAACTTTAATGTTTCAGATTCATGGGTATTTTTCCTGTCTCTTGCTGAAACTCACAGTCTCCTAGTTGACAAATGAATCAAAGTTTGATATTAATGTACTACTTGTCATTGTGAAACTTCCCTGCCTCAAAACAAAGGGGTGATTTAACTATTGGTGTTTGTATAGCTCAATAAAGGTGAAAGAGAAAGAGAGACAGAGAGAGAGAAAAGGAAGAAGGGAGAGAGGAAGAAAATAAAGGATGGAAGGAAAGAAAGAAGAGCGAGAGGAGGGAAAGAAGGAGACAACAGCACTGAAAGCTAGTAAAAAACCTTTTCAAGAATCAGGTTGTTTCAAATTTGATCCAAAAAAAATCATAGGAGAATCTAAAAAATATCAGATTTTTAAAAATGAATTATTGTTCACTTTGTGATCTTTTTAATGTGAAAAATAATGGGGTTTATTATGATATTTTTTACATGTATGCAAAGTGCTTAGATCATATTCATCCCCATCACCCTCTTTGGTCTCCCTCCTCATTCTCACTTCCCTTTAATACTTCCTCTTTTACATTCACACCTGTTTGTTGTTTGTTTTAGATGTAGATTCTGTGTATGAGAGAAAACATGCAGTATTTCCCTGCATAAGACCTGAAATAAGGTCTTATTCATGCTTATTTCAATTATTACCATGATCTGTAATTATATCTATTTTCCTTCAAATGACAGGATTTCATTCTTCTTTTCTTTATGGATGAATAGCACTCTCTTGTTTGTGTGTATGTGTGTGTGTGAGTAATTTATTTTTCCATTCATCTGTTGATAAGTAGATACACAAATGGCCAATAAATAAATGAGAAAAATTGTGAGGATGTGGGAACAAGGAACCCTTGCACAGAATTGGTGGGAATATAAATTAATGCTTCCCCTAGGAAAAATCATTAAGGAGTTTTCTCAAAACACGGAAAATAGAACAACCATATGACCCTGCTATACCACTACTAGGCATATACACGAAGGAATCAAAGTCAGTAGGCAATAGAAAAAACTGCACACCCATGATTTTTGTAGTATGACTCACAGTTTTTGGTATTTGGATTTAAACTTGAATAAATTCTCAAGAATGCAATGATTCTGAAAAAAATTTTCCCTATGTACTTTTTCACATGAAGTAAAGGCTTTTTCAGGTTTCACTCAACTAAAAGGTAGAAATGAAACCAAGTTTTAAGAATATAATACAAGTTTTTTAAACATTTAATAATAAATAGGTACATAAAATTATTGGAAAATGCCCCATCCACCACATCTAAGTAGGTATTTGTGATAAATTACATCAAACTAGTTATATTTACATTATTCATCAGAATCTATAATATATTTATAATTTGTGATTTTGATCAATTGCCCATTAATAAAATCTTAAAATTTCTGTGTCTAGAGCCTACACAAATGAAAAATAAAGACATGCATATATCTTTACTATAGATAAATGCCTTACCTCAGTTGGGTGTCAGTCAGATTTCAGCCAGTAAACAAGTACCTGAGATCATCAACTACTGAAGAGGAAAAGATTTATTTTGGCCCATAGTTTTGGAGGTGTGGGTCAATGGTGACATTGTTGCTTCATTGTGGGAACTCACAACAGTGAAAAACTATTCATCTCCTTCCTAGGAAACACAAGAGAGGAAGAAGAAAGGGCTACAGTCTCACAATTACCATCCAGAACAACTCTTAGTGACCTGAAGACCCATTCAGCCCCACCCCCTAAAAGCTCCACTATCATCCGGTAGCACCTCCCTAGGGATCAATCCTTTACCACATGGACCACTGAGTGTGTCAGATCAAAATTAATTATAATATCCTCCTCCAGATCAAATGCAAACCATCCCTCCACCCTCAAACACATAAAGATACACTTATATTCACATTCACATCATGGTCTTCATAAAACCTTAGCAAGAAAGTTCAATTCTTGCTTTGTGAAGAAATAAATACATAAAGTAGAAACTGCAAGATTTGGCAATTTATAAACTTCCGTAACAAAAATCACATTTTTGTATGGTAAGGGGGTCTCTTATTCTGTTGTTTGAAGTTATCTTTGAGAGATGTCACTGTGAGAGAGGGCTTCCCTCATCTATGGGTATGATAGCACCAGTAGCAAATAGTAGTATTTAACAGTAGCATATTATATATAATTACTGGAAACATAAACAATGCTGAGCTGGCAGTCAGGGGGTTCTCATAGTGCAGACTGTAAAAGTCTAACTCCCTGTTAGGAAGAGCAGATTAGAAAAATGTAGAGTATTGAATGTAAGTTGTAAATGGGAAGTGAATGACCAGCATCTATTCATGTCTTGTTATTACATGAGGAAATTCATACTCTTCACACAAGAGAAATACAAATTCCTTCCAGCCAAAACTTTTTTGTGGCATTATGTCACTTAATTGACACACCACCTGGACATTTAACTATGATATTAACCACCATCATTCCTCCACATATAAAGAAGACAGGAAAGAGAAGGGAATAAAGTGATGATTAGGCACAATCAGCAATTACACTCTCCACTTCAGTAACATGTCAACAATAATCCGCATTGGATAACTTTTACTTGCCTATGCCATTACTCATTCCATGTGCTCCTCAAATTCTGTCTGAGCCTACATTAGTATTTTAATAATCTGATAAGAGTATTTAAATTATCATCATCATCATCAAATAATCTCTATCTTGTCTTTATGAAATTGTTGCCACTTTTAGTGTCTGTTAGGGCTGAATGTGACATACTAAGCAGTAGTCCTGTGCATTTCTGCATAGGATACAGGTAGTACCCTATGAATCTGAACATAGTCCCAGAAATAGTGCTCCTCATTCCCAGTGTGCAATACTTGTAATAAAGTCCATATTACTCTTAGATAGAGAGAAATCCCAAACAATTGTAAAAGTCATAGCATATGCATACATTCATGCATGGAGCAGAAGGAAAATGATTTTTCTTTTTTCCTTCCTTGAGAACCAGAAAACATCTGATTCAATGGGGATGCTCCATGAAACTTTTCAAAATGATACTGGAATAGTAAGTCTGGACCTTATGCATTATTTTCTTTGTTAGTAAACTTCTTTCTAGAAGAAAGCCCTATTCCTAAAAGAATTTGCTCAAAGTTAAATCCAAAATGAGTTTTCTTCATATGGTCCAAACCTTCTTTAACTCTCCTAAATTTATTCCTAAACACTTTAATTTTTTGATAGCTGTTATTATGTTTTACATATTATCAAGAAATGTGTCAGGTTTTATATACATCATGTTATTAAGTTGCCAAAATTTCCCTTAGTACCTTTCTTATCTGTAGGTTGCTGATAATGTACCTGATATCGAGAGAGGCAAAATGCCTCACCTTAAATGAATCTCTTATAGATTCCATTTTTTATATACATTAAGTCTGATTCAAAAAATATGTCATTAATGACTACAAGAGGGGTTCCAGACTTCATGATGGTGTGAAGACAGTATGCCTTCCAAGAAACCGTATTTCAAATTTCCATAGACTGGCAACCTGCAGCATACTTTCTCCCTGTGCTGGTCAGCCTCACAAAGCTGTCACACTATATGTCACACATAGTCCAGTCAGCTATGTGACCACAAAGGGAAATTAGCAACACCCCACCATGTACTCCATTGCTAAGCTATATCAGTCGAAAGATAGTAGATTAAATGCATTTTCAACTCATATTTTAACTTACAATCATTTTATCAAAGTAAAACCCCATTGTAACATGAAGAGCATCTGTGCTTTATTTGAAGTTCTCTATATCTATTTACTTAACTGAAATGTAGGGCCTTGGAGTTACCGAAAGGCTTAAAGGAGATCACATTCTTTTAGAAAGCTAGTAAGTCCAATTGCAGCAATGTAGAAGTCATCTCTGTCCTTTTTTGTGGGTAAGCACCAAAGAGCAGGGACATCTGAACACGCTAGGTTTCAGTAGATTTCTGCCAAACACTCCTTTAAAGTGTTACAGAGTGGACAATCTCTCCATAGCATGAGGTCTGGGTGGGGTATCTCTTCCCCAGCACTTGATATCTTCATTGTTTTCATTTGCAGTCCTTCTGTTGTATAGCTAGCTGCAAATCTATGTGGTTTTAATTTGCATTTCCCAGGGAAGGAATGAGATTAAGTGTGTTTCCTTCTTCTGTTGCCCATCTGAATATCCTCCTTTTTGTGACAGTCTTGTTCACAATTGTGCTAATTTTTATAAGATTGGGTTGTTTGCCTTTATCTTACTGATTTGCTGGATGTTTTTGGAGGGGGAGGAGGTACTGGAGTCTGAACTCAGGTCCTCACGCTTACTATGGATGGATATGCTTGACCACTTGAGCCAAACCTCCAGCCTTGTTTGCCTTATTTTTCCAGATAAGGTCTTACAATTTTCTTTTTTTTCAGTTTCTTTTCTTTTTCTTTGCTTTTCTTCTGTGAGGGTGGGGGGATACAAGACTGGCCTTGGCCCATGATCATCCTACCTCATGCATGGCTGGGAATCACAGTCATGACCATAATGCCTGGCTTATCAGTTGAGATGGGGTCTCACTAACGTTTTTGCCTGGGCTGGCCTTGAACCACAATCATTCCCATCTCTGCCCCCCAATTAGCTGAGATTATAGATGTGAGCCATTGTGCCCATTCTTTATATTCTAGATACAAGACCCTAGCCAGTTATATGAGAATGGGGAGAATCAGAATGCACACATTTGCTTATCCCTGCCAAATTTGAATGTAGCATAAACAAGGAATAAATATTCATTGTATTAATTTTAATTGCAGTTTTTAAAAGCCTTAAATCTGATTGCTATTCTTTTTTCAAATTCACCAGGAGGATTGTCCAGATAATCCTCACTTGGTATTCTCTGTTTCTGAAATCACTGCACTGAATACCTTGGCTCATCTGTTAATCTTTCCTCTTCATTATATTGACATGTCCTGTGGGTATGGTACACAGCCTCCACTACATTTATTGCATCTTAGTTACCTTTATGACAAAATAACTACAGCATACACGTTGGTCTGCTTAGTTAATGAGATTCTCTGAAACACATGGCACACAGGGTGTACCCATCCCTACCTTCCTTTTTGTGTCACTGATTTTTAATCTTTTCGTATTTCTTTTTTTTCTTTTTCATTTTAGTGGACACACACATGTGAAGGAATCTGATAGACGGTTCTGGCATCATTGTGAGGCAAAGGCCTGCTTGAGACTTTCTTATGTCACTCTTATTATCTTTGTGCAATCACCACACATTCAAAATTCTTCAACTCTTCTGATTATTTCTGGTTCCGATTGGCAAACAGAAATCTCAATTTATTAGCACCATGTAACGTTCTCACGATGTGCTTTCTCCTTCTTTTGTCGGATCACTGAAATACTGTTTCTTCCCATCTTATGCTCTTCCTCACCTTCTTATCTTTGTATCTATTGTTTCTTCCTTAATGTAGGATGTCTTCTTATACAGATGGCAAACTATTAATAATGATTTAAGTATCTCTTTTACTTTAAAGCATTTTGTGCCAGGCCTGGTTGTTCATACCTGTAATCCCAGCTGCTCAGGTGGTAGACATGACGAAGATGGTGATTTGAAGCCAAACAAGGTAAAACAGTCACAAGACCCCATGTCAACAACAAGCCAGACCTATGGCCCATTTCTGTCATTTCACCTAGGCAGGAGGCCTAAATACAAGGATTAAGATCTGAGGCAAGCCCTGGGCAAAAACATGAGACCATGTACAAAAAATAACTAAAACAAAAAAAAGAACTGAAGGCATGACTAAAATGGAAGAGAGCAACTGCTTCACAAACAGGAGGACTAGACATTTAAACTCCAGTATTTTCAAAGGAAAAATGCACTTTGTTTTCCTTCTATATTTACTTGCCAAGCCTGCTATGCCTTCAGAGGATTTTATATATGCCTGTATTATGAGATACATGATACTCAACAAATTGTTATAAACTAAATCAGTTATTGAATCAATATATATTATTATGCCTAAAAATATTTTATTTTACAAATGGCATTTTCATCCTTCAAAAATATCAAAAGACCTGGACACAGTGGCTCATGCCTGTAATCTTAGCAAACTGGGAGATGAAGATCAGGAGGACCATGGCTCAAGGGTAATGCAGACCAAAAAGACTGTGAGACCCCATCTCAACCAGTAAAAATGCTGGGTGTGGTAGCACACACCAGACATCAAAGTTACAAAGAAATCATAATTAGACAGTCTAGTCCAGCCTGGACGTAAACACCATGACCCTATTTGAGAAATAGCTAAGGTGAACAAGGGAAGGGCATAATTCAAGTATTAGAGGACCTACCTAGTGTGCTGGGGAGTTCAAAGCGCAGAAAAGTAGAAAAAGAAAAATATCAAAGGGAAAAATAACTTTTGATGTGTGGCAACATAATTATAATTCCAATCGTTTATTAATTTTTATATATGGAATATGTGAAACTTTGGGAACACATGTTGGTTTTATGAAACTACTGCTCTGAAAGTCCCAAAATACTTTACACACATGTATGAAAATGAAACCTGTTCAAATTGTCTCAGGGTGGGGCAGGGGCTGGGGACAGTGACGGGGTGAGTTTAGTCAGGGTAAATTGTAACATATCATATGAAATATCACAATGATACAACAAATACATACTAATTAAAATGGAAAATTACGTGTATTTTACATCTTTCAAAAACACTTGCGTGAAGACAGTTAGTCACTCTCTACAGGTATGGTTGTGACCAGTAAGACTCCGATTTCCTCTGTCATCTATGCGTTCTGACACTGGCAAAGGTATTACCACCTGTACAGCTGTGGATAATGCATTCATGTGATCTAACACAGCTCCCTTCTTTTTCCAATCTCGGAAAGAAATTATGTTTGCTAAGATTAACAGTAGTAAATGAAAAGATTAAAATAAACCCATTAATGAAAGAAGTGATTTTGTCTAACCCATATTTTCCTAGGACGTTTTAGCTTACTGAAAATCTGCCAGCACAGTCTGCTGACTACTGGTATCATTTACTCCAAAGAACTCCTGCAACTTTTATCTCTCCCCTTCCTGTCTGAACAACATGGTTCCACATTACTCCTTAAAAAGATTAGAAAACATAGGTGGTTATGAATTTAGGACATCTCTTATCCAATTCCATTAGTTTCATAATTTGTATCAAAGGCTATTTCTGCATGAAACCAGAGAAAAAAAGCTGTTTCATGAAGAAAATGACAGCATTATAAATGAGAGTCCTAAAAACTGTACTGTTTTATTCAGGCTTTAGGGTCTTTAAGGCAGTGATGACTCCCTAAGGAATGCCTACGATTATGAGCCCCTGACAGTGTTTGTGAAGGGGAAATGCCTCTTTTAGTGGTGTAGAAATATTACCAACATGCACCTGAGGCAGCCCTCAATGAGTTCAGAACAATTTCTTACTGACTTTCACTCCACCTGGTTGAGAGACCACTACCAGTTCCACAAGTCGTGTATGGTTGCACAGAGTATTGTGTCTTCAGAGACCTTACAAAGTCCTCTTGCTTATTCTTGTTTTCCTCTTCACAAATGCATACTATCAATCATTTAAATATACATTTATCTTGAATAGGTAAAAGCTTTCTGAAAAAATAATACTTTGTTTTGGTAGCAAAGCAAAAACTCTTTGATTCTTACTATATCTTTGCACAACCCGAATTTTAAATTGAATTTAAAATTTCTAATTAATACTATAGTCGTATCTGAATCTGTTATTTACTTATTTGAATAGATATATTAAAAATCAATAACATTATTTTATTTCCTTACGAATATTATTGAATTATGAGAAAATGTTAACTTTCTTTTCATTTTTCACCCAACGTTCTTTTTACCTCAACTAATAACTAATCAGAGCAAGTCAAAATATAATATAGCACAACACAACCATGACAAAACAAATTACTGTGTAAAACAAGGTTCCTATAAATCTAATACTATAATAAAGCAACCCATGACAATAATAGTAGTATTAGTAGTAATAAGTTAATGTTTTAGTAAAATTTTTTTTTCATTTTTCTTTTATTATTCATATGTGCATACAAGGCTTGGTTCATTTCTCCCTCCTGCTCCCACCCCCTCCCTTACCACCCACCCCGCCCCCTCCCTCTCCCCCCCCAATACCCAGCAGAAACTATTTTGCCTTTATTTCTAATTTTGTTGTAGAGAGAGTATAAGCATGTTTTAGTAAAATTTGAATTTTAAGTCCTTCCTGCCAGATTTGAGTCCCCTGTATTTGCTTTAATTGTTTGCCTGACAATGTTTAGGCTATGCTCCTAGGCAGAATCTTCCTAAGCAACAACTCTGTCATGAAGGTAACTTGCATAAGCTCAGCTTTACAAATAAAAATAAAATATTTCAGAATTTAAAAGAATTCAAGACCTCTTTTTGTAATTGAAAACCTAGGATTAAGACCTATAAGCCATATTTCTAAATGCTTCTCTTAATTATTTTTATTTTAATGATAAAACTGAAGATATTTATTGGGTTAATTTCCTCTGGCTGTAAAATAAAAGCAGGATTTTTTCTTCACTGTAGATATGGTTTTCACTGCAAGATATTTTTTGAATGAAAAGAAAATGTGAAAGTATGTTCTTTTACAATTGCATTTCCCTATAATATTTTATTCATGAAAAATATGTTTTTGTGCTACAAGATAAGGTAAATGAAAGCACTTTAAATTTAGAATTCCTTATTCAGCACCCCCTTTTGATATGTAATAATTTCTTTGAGAGTGCAGTGGATGTTAATAATTACATACATGACAATCTGACCAGATGTTGACACTAGATGGAAGGTTCTATAAAATAACAAAAATGTGATAATAACACATTCATATAAAATGAATTAAAATAAAACATGTCAGTTATTTTATGAATGAAAAAGATTTCTTTATCAGGGTATAATTAGAAGGATTGTCTAAATCTCCCTACTAGTTTTTTAGAGGATGTAAGTTCTTTATTCTAAATGTCATAAAAAAACTCAGACACGTAGAGATTAAAGTCCTAAGTGAATACAAGCATGCAAATGTGTATCTGTGCATGTCCTTGTGTGTATACACAACATTCTTTTTCTACAAAGCTATTACCAACATATGGTGAAGTATTTTAATAAGAGAGGATCAATAATGCATAGTAAGAAACCAAAAAGCGATGTTAGAAAAGTTAAAAGGACATAAAACAAGAGAAGATATAAGTAAGCAGCTCTGTTTTTAGAAATATCTACTTGGTTAAGCAGAACTCTTACATTAAACCTTCATGTTAGAAGGAAACAGGGCAATTTCCTTATTTGTACAATCAATCAGTATTTATTGATGTGAACTATGTGCCAGGTTCTATGCTTAATGTTGAAGAAAAAGAGCTGAATAAAACTTGACACCCTCCCTCTGAGAGCCCACAACAAAATGAGAGGCAGGTGTGAACAAATTGTTGTAAATAAAATATGGTGAGTAGAGGTATAAACCAAGCACTATGAAAACAGAAGTGAGGATAACTACAGAAAGCTTCAGTGAGGAATATGAATTTGAGCTGAGATTTGAATGTGAGTAGGAGTTTAACATATGGGTCAGGCAAGAGGGCAATTCCAGAGAAAGCAAACATCCTAGAAACCATAGAAAATATGAGAAAAAGGTGAGGAGTAATGTGGAGATTTCATGAAGGAGAATGATTTGTGCTGAGAAGAGAGGATCGACACAGAAATACAAAATTGTACCAGGGGTAGAATCAAACTGGAATGTGTTATGAATGTAGCATTTACTTCCCATGATAAAAGACCAATAGAATTTTTAAAAATGGGAAAAATAAATATATAAAAAAAATAGCAGATTAATGTTATGAGGAAGTTACTTAGTAAAATTCCTGGCTCTTTTGCTTTCATGAGAAAATTTCCTCTCAGCTCATTATATTCCTTAACAGACATAGCTGGCTCAACTGTACCATTTCCAAGAGTAGAATTTAAAGAAGAGAAGGGAGTTTATTGCAAAAATAATACAGATAAAGGATCCCTCTCCTTACAAACCTCTTCTTCTTATCTCCCTCCCCTTATAGACCTCTGCTAATAATCCTAAGCATCGAGGTTATGGTTACCTAATTCCATTGTTCCTCCCCACCCTCAATTCCAGCATCCTGGGTAACTTCGAGGTCTACAAGAATGACTGAGAGAGTAACACAGTCTGACATCTTAGTTTGAAGTTTTTGAAGACCTTCCTTCATGCCATACTTCAGCTACAACTTCTGGGATCATAATGGACACTAACAGATCAAGGAATGAAGTTTCAGGAGCCTGAATAACCGGTAGTATGGTATTTCCTTCTTAAGAAATCATGTCACCAATTCCACTCATCTTTATCACTTTGATATTTGCACTGACATTGTCCTCTGAAGACTGAGCCCACTGTGGTGCTATAATCACTTAAGTGACAAGTAAAATATAGTAAGAAAATTTCCATCATATAAGGTTATATAAAATGCAGTAGGAGTATTGCTGAAAGATTTAAATTTTTATTTAATGTCAGAAAATCTCCATTAAGAAGATTTTGAGACCAAGAGATACTTTCCAGGTATGTAGTTAGAGTAAAAGGATTCATTGCAGAAGAAATAAGATGTGAAAGTACAGGACCTGATGAAAGAATCATGATATTTAATATTACTGGTCTATAGAGCAAAAAATGTTTACAGTGGATGTGTGCTGAATCTGCTGATAGCCAGAGTAAGACACACAAGTAAGTTAAAACATTACTTCTGTAGGTGACTGTATCCACTGAATATGAAGTAAGTAGCTCATTTCTGCAGATGGCAAGATAGTCTTCTGGTTTTCAGTCTATTGTTTAGACCTTTCATTCATGGTCCCTTCAGTGCTTTTTAAATTTTAGCGTTTGAAGAAAACTTCATGATATTCTCATGCATGAAACCTAGAATTCCAATCCTAGACTTTACTATAGATTCCAACTTATGTAATTACCTTCAAGGTATGTTCATTAGAATGCCGAACAGAGATGCCTGTGTGTCTTTGTGGAAAAGACAACATATTCTTCCCTTTCTTGACCTACTTTTATTGGTAACAAAATTTTCACAAGTCAGACTCCTCATGATCACACATGGGCCTCTACGTACCACCCTTACTTTATACCTTTAACTAGCATGTGCCATTTTATCTTCTAATTACTTCTCAACTCCAACCTTTCCTCTATAACCTCAATACAACTGCTTAATTTTAGGTTTTCATCCTATCTTCCTTGACCAATATCCACATCATTTACTTCTTATTCCTATCAATGGATCCCAATAAATATTACAAGAAGAATGAAAAGGAAAAAAATGAAGCAGATATTTCATTCATATTACTGAGCCATTGAATATTCAGACAGACACTAACTTTGTCCTGTCCTGGACAAATTATAATAGGCTCACTAAATCAATTGAATTTAGGATGATTGCTAGGAGGATTTGGGTAGAAACAGAAACAACAATTATAGTATTATTAGTTTTAATAACTTCAGATGAATTTTAGGTGTGTTTTGAATTGTGTTATCCATTGAATGATTACATACTGCCTAAGTATGAAAATTTTATGTGTAATTATATATGTATAACTCTATGTAAAACTGAATTTAATATAGTTTATATTAGGTAATATGAATAGAGAATATGCACAAAACTACAATGTGATTAAATTATTAGAAACAAAATCTGTACAGATTCTTTCTTTAAAAAATTTTACTATTTTTATTAGCATACATTAATAATACAAGAGGATTTTATGGTGATAGATAATTCCTTAGATGATGCATATTTGGAATAAGTTCACCCTCTCTATTATATTCTTTTAAACTCTATCCCCTTTTGTTACCACACCTTAAACTCTATCCCCTTTTGTTACCCCCCCTTATTATTATTATTGTGCTAGGTGGTGGTACATTGGAGTATTTACAAAAGTTCTTACAATGTATCAATACATCATACTTGAATTAACTCCCTCCACTGCTCTCTTTCATCTCCAGTCCCCTGATTCCTGGAACAGTTTCAACAGCTATCATTTTTGCATTTACATACATGTGTATACATTATTTAAGCTAGCTCCCTCTCCCCCCAGTGCCACCATCCACCTTCCCCACCTCAAGGAAAAACCTGTTCAGTCCTCCTGTTCTCTGATTTTGTAGATGAAAAAACATAAATGATAATAAGAAAAACATAGTGTTTTTGCTAGTTTGAGGTAAAGATAGCTATAAAGGGAGATTCATTGTGTTGTGTCCATGCATGTGTGTATTACCATCCAAATTAGTTTATCTCTACCAGACTTCTTCACTACTCCCTCATCCCCTTCCCATACTGGCCAAGGCCAGTTTAAGATTACTATATTCCTTCCAAAGCACATCAACCCCATTCAAGTTTTTGGTTTGTTTCCCTTGTCCTACCTGTGTATGGTCTTCCTTTAGTGTGACACTTTCCAAAAATATTGCTGCATTTGCTTGAGGTATATAATCTACACATGAGGCAGAACATGATATTTTTGACCTTCTGAGCCTGACTAACTTCACTTAAGATGATGTTTTCCGGTTCCATCCATTCACCAGCAAATGACAAAATTTCATTCTTCTTTGTAGCTGAGAAAAATTCCATTCTGTATAAACACTTTAATTTTCTTAATCCATTTGTCAGTAGTTGGGCATCTTTGGCTGTTACCATAGATTGGCTGTTGTGAATAGTGCTGCAATAAACATGGGTGTGCAGGTGCCATTGTAGTAACCTTAGTCACATTCCTTCAGGTACATCCCAAGGAGTGGCATTGATGTGATTGTATGGCAGATCTGTTTTTAGATTTTTAAGGAGTACCACATTGTTTTCCATAGTGGTTATAATAGCTTACGTTCCTACCAGCAGTGTATGAGGGTCCTTCCTGTCCCCCCATCCTCACCAACATTTGTTGCTGGTGGTGCTATTCTTACAGGAGTAAGGTAAAATTTTAGTGTGATTTGATTTGCATTTCCTTTATGGCCAGGGATGGTGAGCATTTTTTCATGTGTTTTTTACACTGTAAAAAGTATTAAAAGTAAACCTACTCTTAACTGATATGCCACACAAAACAGATGGAGAGCTTGTTTCAGGGCATTGTCTCCCATTGTATGAAATAAAGGAGAGTTTAACTATAGAATCCTATATACAAAATATATAACTATAATACACTGTTGAAACCTATTTTGAATTTCCATAGGCTATAATTACAAGGACTAAAATTTTCTTTAGAGCTTCTCTCTCATTCTATATGGGTAAACAAACAGAAATTAATAGGAAATAAAGATTCCTAAAATCTGAACAGAAATAATTAGGAATCAATGATCTCTGAAACCTGAAACTTCTAAGCTCAAAACTTTTCTGTACTAATATAGTTTACCTTTCTACTCCCATGCCTCCTACCCTCCCCACCAGTCAACTCATATGCCATTGCTACCTCCAGTTCTTCTCTTATTGTCATACTTATAAAGAACATTGAAATATTTAAAAATAGAAGTTGGAGATTTTTGCACTTTTAAAATTTTAATATTGTACTACTTTTATTTTATATTAACTTATTCTTTTATATTAACTTAATCTTTTATGTCCTTTAATTTTATATTCATTCATTTTATGAATAGTTTTCTTAATCTTAGAAACAACACCTTATAACTTTTCTCTAATAACTCTAAAAATGTATTGGAGTCACAGTGTCCTTTACAAAAATACCTTTCAAAAACTTAGTCAATATAAACAAGATCTAGAATCTCAGAACAAAAAGCTAGAGGCCATACTTCTTGGAACTGGGGAAGCTTCCACTGGCCACATGAAGTTTTTCTGACCAAACTTTTTTAAAAGACAAAAGTAAAAATGCAGTTATGTGACTTTTCACATGATAACATGGCTAGTGACAGAACAAGTATTATATCTTGTTCTGAGTGTAGCACATTAAGTAGCAGATAGAAAATGTGTTATTATAGGTTTAGTGGTTTAATTTATATTACCTAATGACACAGTCCCAATTTCTCAATGACATGATATGATGGAAACTTATTTTTTACTCAAACAGCAGTCTCATACAGCCCAGAGTATCTTAGGACAGCTTTCCACTGAGCACTGGCTCAGTGATCCTGGCATTCTCCATGTTGTAGATTCTCCATTGTTTAGAAAATCTGCAAAGGCTTCCACTGGATTTGGGGATTTTTCTCTTCCATGGAGAGAAAAGTGAATGCCTGTAATCCTAGCTAGTTAACAGGCAGAGATTAGGAGGATCATGATCCCAAGCCAGCCTGGCCTGGACGAATCATTCTCAAAATGCTATCTTGAAAAAACCCTTCACAAAAAAAAAGGCTGGTGGAGTGACTCGAGGTGAAGGTCCTCAGTCAAGCCCCAGTACCACAAAAGGGAGAGGATGAGAGAGACAAAGAGAGAAAATAATAAGTGGATTCTTATGCAGAGTGTTTTGTGACTGAGTCTGAAAGTGGCATTTATCATTTCTGCTTACAGCACTATAACCTGAACCTAACTAGATGTATGGAGAGAAACTTGGTTTAATAGGGAAGACAGAACATGACAGAGGGAATCTTGACAGTGTCTGCTGATCTGCTGATAAGATTAAGAGTTTTGTCGAATTGGCATAATGCATGCCAATTATAAAAATCATCCTCAAAATATTAAAAGATGCCTATTTAAAAAGGTTTAAATCATTGTCATCCTTAAATGCTGGCAAGATATGTATTTAGTCTATATTAAAGACTTATACTCTTTGTTAAAGCTAAAAATTCATTTGATTTTTCTTTGGAAAGAAAAATGTATGGACAGATTCCTTAGCTATAAATAATAAAAGTGTTTTTACAACTGTCTATAGCATGTTTTTTTTATATTGAGATTGTAACATGTTTTAAGGCCAAATCAGTGATAGACCTTTGATTCACTAGCTTTCAGCTCTTGACAAGGTGTGAGATTCTCAGTTTTTTCATCCCTAATGACTGTAATTAACATATTATGATTCCTTGAGAATAAGATCTGAAGCACTTCTTTATTCCTTTGTAAGAAAGATTCAGACAGGAAGCCTTTGAAAGAAAACTTTTATATTTGACTCTTTTCAACAAATGAACCCTACATTTCTTTCTGATTGTTTCTTCTCATTAACAAAAAACAAAATTTATAACATTTACTAATGTTTCTGAAATATGCAAAATCCTTGGTTGACTAAATGATGTCTTTTTTATTTTAAGAATGATTACTAAAATTTTATATCTAGAATTCTCAATTAAATGTAACTAAAATTTAACTATAATAGAGTAATATTTTACATTTCATTAAATAAACTGCTACTGATTGTATAATTCACATTGCCAAAGTGTAGTACTGGCACTGGTGATGGATATACCAGCAATATAAATGAAAGACTTGTCTGGAATTTTGTATGGATAGTAAGCATTGTTGTTTTGAGATATTCTTTCATGTGATGAGCTTTTAATCCTATAATATTTTTGCACTGTTCTTGAAAAGGACAAATACAGATTCCTTTGAGTCAAGCTTGTCAGAGAAGAATGAATCCCATCTTCTATGATCCCTGTTCTTTAGTGACTTTCTGCAGCAGCTGAATGTTCCTCACCTTTCTATTATGACTCTTAGAGTGGCCTGGACTCAATGAACTTTTCAGAATGGTGGGATTTGGACATCTGAGTATGAGCAGAATCTTTGAAGACCTTCCTCACATCATAAGTCAGTCATTCAAATAAGCAGCTTATAAATTATAAAAAGTCTACTAGGGTACTCTAGAAATATATCACAACATTCCTACTAAAATATACATACATGTGTCTTCTAAAGTATATTTTAAAATACTATAATTTAGGTAAGTACAAAAAGTGCTAAAATATAGAGCATTTCTTCAATATTTCAGGAAGAAATTTTCTTTGATTTCACTCTAGTTTATCTATTAAAAATTTACCTAAAATACCATAGACAATATCTCATTATTATATTTCTAATTTCAAGATTTTCTGCTTGTATTTGGTTTTCTTCAGTCTATATATAATAGGCAAAAGTGTAGTTTTTATTAACTGCTTTTTATATTTGTGCTGCTCAGTGTTCTCTGAGTTTTTTGGGTTTGTGATTTGCCTTCTGTTAGTTTTGTTATCAATTATCATTGTTACTTCAAATATTCTCCTCTTTTTTTCTTTTTCTTTTCCTTAGTGTTCTGATTATGGCTTTTGAAATCTTCCCATCATTTTTAGATGTTCTTTTCTTTTTTGAATTTCAATTTTGTTTGCATTGACATGTCCTCAAGCTCCCTGATTCTTTCCTCAATGGCCTGGGCTACTGAGGGGCCCATCCAAAGCATTATTCAATTATGTCTTCTATTTCTACCTCTTCTTTTCAATTTTATCATGTGCTGATTTCAATAATAATTTACTACTTTTTTGTCATTTGAAATTTTGAGAATCTAATAAATACCCTTTTGCATTACCACACTCAATCTGAATTTTAAGAACATTTAAATATTAATACTTTAAAATATATCACTTAATTATTCAAATATATGTAATAGAACAATTTACATTTTTTTATTGTTGTTGTTCTGGGTGAGGGTACATTTGTAGAATTTACAAAGGTTCTTACAACATATCAAATATATCATACTTGAATTTAGCCCATTATTTATATCATAGCAAATATACTTCAGCTGTGGCTTCAAAAAAATCCCCACTGGATTCTCTATTTAAGTAACAAATGTGTACCACCAATGCTAGGAAAAATTTGAACAGTGTATGCCTTTGTTATTTCCCACATATATTATTGACTAACATCCAACTAGGTCTCCTTCCAGTCTGACTTTACTCTATGGCCAATTATGACCCTGTATTCTATGATTTATGCACCTGTTTCAGGGGCATTTAAGTTTTTTCAAAGTTTTAACCATTTTTCTCGTGGTTATTCCACATCAGTGCAGGTTCTGTGGAATCCAACTGACTCAGGATTTACTAAACCAGATGTACAAAAAAAAACAAAAAAATATATATATAACTTGAAAGCAAGGTAAGTAACTGTTTTCTAAGAGTTCATTATTATTTGTTATTTAGGAAATCCTGTTTCTGGGATTTTCAGATAATTTACTAATCAAGGCAAGTGTTTTATTCCAGTATAGAAATTAACCCTTTAAAATTTAACAATATATGAATTTGGTTTTGTTGATTCAATGGCAATCTTTTCATGTGAATAATACATTTTCTTGCCCATTAAATAACACAAACTGCACACAATTTGGCTTTAATTTAATGACTCAAGCCTGTCATTACTATTATCAGTTAACACTAACTTCAATATTGTCAGTATCCCCATATTTTTATCACTAGAAATAGTATCACTCTTTCCTACACAAACACCATACATCAGTTGACTTACTTTATCCCTGCTAAATTTCTCTCAACTTGTATGGCTCAGTATAGTCTGTCATCTAGAAGTCCAAATGGCCCTTTTAAAGTTTAAGTGACATAATGTCATTCCTCAGTTTAAAATATCCTAATAGCTCACTTTTGATTCTTAAAATATTCCACACATCCTTATATGACTTACGTCTCATTTAAGTTCATACCACTCTCTTTGACACAAGTCATGTCCCCTTTGCCTCCACGGTATTATCAACTCTATACAGCTTATTCTGCCCTTAAGAATGCTTTACCACATCTCTTAACTTTTGACATATACATATCCACATCCACATGTACACAAAAACAGAGAGACCCCTAATTTGAGGCTTGAAATGTGCTAAAACTGATAGTAATTAAAATAATCTAGTCAAAATTAAATCCAAAATTATCATGCATAAGCTTGGAATGGCAGTCCAAAGGGCTTTTTCTCAAAAAAGAAATTGTTTAGTGTTTAAAGATGAGTGAATGGCTTAATGTTATTGTTTTTGAGTTTTAAAGTGTTAAAATTATCTAATATAATGGAAAAAAGTTGTCTTAAAAGAGTAAACAATTATTTTCTATGGCAGATAGAAGTCACTGATAAAATTGTCATTCTTTTGGATAGAAAGGAAGCAATTTTCATCTGCAAGTGATGCAATTTTGCAGCAGTATTTGTTTTAACAGAAATAAATGGATTGTGACTTTAAACAACAGACTTGAAATCTAATGCAAAACTTTTAGCATGTTATAGATAGTTTTAAAAAGATGAAATTGATAAAATAATTAAAATTAGAAGGGAAACACAGTAAGAACTTTGTCTTTTCTTAGATAATCAATTAATCTTATTTATAACCTGAAGACTGAATTTGAAGGCATATAGATCTATGAAAGAAAGAATTACAAGAAGTTGGCTCTTTTCATAATAGGCACTTTCACCTTATTCCCATATTACAGTGTTAAATACCAAAATTAAATTAGCTATCTTCTCTTCATTGGAACTCTAATGAAGCATTAACAATGCCAAGAGTACCATAATAATTTGTTGCATGGTTTAGTGTAAGCCACATTTTATTACTCTTATTTAAAATCTGATAATAATAGTAATCTGTTACATTTACATAGACCCAACATTCAGGAGAGAATATCTAAGCATAAGTGATGCATGTATTTAGAAATTCCTACATTTACTTTAGAAATAAAGATATATGATAACTGAGCATATCATTGATTGAACAGTTTTACAATACTATGTTTTCCTTGCTTGAATGGTTGACTTAATTAGTCTCATTTACTGCAACCCATTTACATAGCTTCATAATGAGAAATCCCAGATGACAGCTAGTGAATATAGCAAACAAGCACTGTGTCATATTGATTCTTGCTAAGACCAAGATACAGTCTTAGAATATGATAATAATAGTGTGATATAGGTAATTTATAATATATGCTCGGTGTACATGCTTGATACTTAATAATTGAGAGACAAAAATTCTCTGTAATTCATAATCAGATCTCTTCAATATTCATATCAATCCATTGAGTGATTTTACTTAGTTCATTATTTTTGAGACTTATTTATAGGTAAAATGAAATTCACTTTCACCTCACCTGAAGAAATTCAATAACAAAAAGCTAAAAATAGCCAGAGATCCAAGATAGCGCCAAGAGTGCAAAAGCATACAGCATGAGGTCCATCAATAAAAATTCTTGCTGAGACTCTGGAGCCACACTTGGCAGAAATAAAGCACTGAGTGGAATCAAAACTTCAACACCTTGAACCCCCAGCCTGAACAAAGGTTCTCCATGCCATGTTACATTGAGAAAACAGGAGGGCTTTTGTGCCACCAGACCCTGGCTCCAAACCTGCTTGGGAGACATGAGGCAGATCAACAGGTGAGCACCAAGCATTACACAGTATTCCCACAGTCACCCCTGGGATAAACCAGCATAGTCCCCTGGACAGACTGACCCCACACCCCACAAAAAAAAAAACTGAACAATAAACAAGGAACTGAAAAGGAACATGCAACAGAGGGGACGGGGTGCTGTAAGCACATAGGAGAAGGAGGGAAGGCAAGGAGCTGATCTGCATGTGAACTTTCAGTAAACAAAGGCTGGAAAGGCAGAAGGGCTGACAGCAGGCAGTAATAAGCCACTGCCTGAAATAGGGCAGGTTGCTCATCTGCTGAGCCAGTGAGCAACATCCAAAGTCAAATGGCACTGCAAAATTGAAAAACAATTAGCAAACCATCACAACACTCTGACAGCAGGGGGACAGCTGACAGATCACTGACCTTGCCCCAGAGAAAAGGGGTGAGGCAAAAAAACAAGACCCCAGTAAACCAAAACAGTGAAAACTCAACTCCAAAGCAGGGTGATTGGTGAGCTAAAGAGCTGATCTCCAGAACCTGAAGAAAAGCCATACCTCACTGAGGGAGGAGCTGATTAAACAGATGCTGCTGAAACACAGGAAAAAAAAAAAAAAACTGGAGAGATTCCCCAAACACCTTGCGAGACTAAGACAGAGCCTTGATTTAAAGCAACACCAAGACTGGATGCTGAAGGAGTACCACCCGAACTACTAAGACTGGAATTCTATTGTTCCTGAACCTGAAATTTTTTTGTCTGTTTGTTTGCTTGCTTTGTTTCTTGTTTATTTGTTTGTGTGTGTTTGCTCATCTAAAAAAAAAAAAAAAAAAAAAAACCACACTTACAAAACAAAATTAAATGAAGGGAAAGAAAATAGGTGACTAAAACCACAAATAGCCTATTAAGAACATAGTTACACAGCATCAAGTGGAGAGATGGGAAGACAAAAAAGGGATGGAAACCATTATCCCCCCCAAAATAATTTAATACAGGATTCAGAGGAAAATGAAGAAAATGAATACTCAGATCCAGACTCCAACAAAACAGAGATATACAACATCAAGTAACTCAACCAAGCCAAAAGAACAACTTGAAAGAAGAAATCCTGCAAGTAATCACTGAGAATTTCATGGAGATGTTACTAGACATGGTCAACCAAAACGTACAACAGGCACTCAAGAATTAAGAAGAAAACAAAAATAAAGAATATGAGAAGACACAGAAACAAATAAATGTACTCATAGGAACACAAATAAACACCAAAATGAAACAGAGAACACTATAAATAGAGAGATAAATGGATTAAAGATGTAAATTGACAATATTAAAGAGGAAGTGACCCATGATATGGAAAATCTCAGAAAAAAGAATGAAATAGAAATACAAAACACAATGGAAGGCCACTCCAGCAGACTAGAACAAGCAGAAGACAGAATCTCAGAACTTGAAGATGAAATGGAAATTAAAGGAAAAACTGAAAAGCTATTCATCAAACAACTCAAAACCTGTGAAAAGAATATGCAAGAACTCACCAACTGCATCAAAAGACCAGACCTGAGAATCATGGACACTGACAAAGGAGAAGAGGTGCAAACAAAAGGGATACATAATATATTGAACAAAATAACAGTAGAAAACTTCTCAAATCTAGAGAAAGCTATGTCCATTCAGGTACAGGAAGCCTCCAGGACACCAAAAAAGACTTGATCAAAATAGAACTACCACATGACATATTATCATTAAAACAACAAGCACAGAGAATAGAGAAAGAATATTGAAGGCAATAAGAGAGAAAAAACAAATGACATACAAAGGCAAACCCATCAAAATCACAGCAGATTTCTCAATGAACACCTTAAAACCAAGAAGAGTATAGAGTGAGGTATTCCAGGCACTGAATAAAAATAAGTGCAACCCTAAAATACTCTACCCAGCAAAACTATCATTCAAAATACTTGGAGCAATAAAAGTCTTCCATGATAAGCAGAAACTAAAACAATACATGACCACCAAGCTACCACTACAAAAGATTCTTTAAGGAATTTACACACAGAAAACGAAAGCAAACAAAACCACGAGAGGACAGGCAACACCAAACCACAGGAGAAGAAAAGACAAGGAATCAGAGAGTAACGTTAATTCAGCTGCACACAATCAAACACTTAAACAACAAAAACAACTAAATGACAGGAATCACTACATACCTATCAATACTAACAGTGAATGATAATGGACTCAAGTGTACCATCAAAAGAAACCATTTGGCAAACTGGACTAAAAAGGAAGATCCAACAATGAAATAAGCACTGGCTTAGGGTGAAAGGATAGAAGAAGATTTACCAAACCAATGGGCCACAAAAACAGGCAGGAGTAGCAATACTTAGCTAGGACAAAGTATACTTCAAACTTACATTGATAAAATGAGAGAAAGAAGGACACTCCATACGAATAAAAGGAGAAATACACCAAAAGGAAATAACAATTACCAGCCTACATGCACCCAACATCAGCACACCCAATTTCATCAAACATACACTGAAGGACCTAAAAGCATATACAGACTCCAAGACAGTGGTAGTGGGAGACTTTAATATACCCCTATCACCAATAGATAGGTCATCCAAACAAAAAAAAAAAGAAAGAAATTTGAGAACTGAATTAGACCATAGAGCAAATGGACCTAGCTGATGTCTATAAAACGTATTATTCAACTTCTGCACAATATGCATTCTTCTCAGCAGCCCATGGAATCTTCTCCAAAATAGATCATATCTAAGGGCACAAAGCAAGCTTCAGCAAATATAAGAAAATAGAAATATTCCCATGCATTCTATCTGATCACAATGTATTAAAACTAGAACTAAACAATAAAATTAACAGAAGAAAATACACAAACAATTGGAAGCTGAACAACACATTGCTCAATGATCAATGGGTCATTGATGAAATAAAAGAGGAAATAAATATTTCCTGGAAATTAATGAAAATGAAAACATAACCTACCAGAATCTAAAGGATATAGCAAAGGCAGTCCTAAGAGAAAAGTTTATAGCCATGAGTGCATATATTAAAAGGACAGAGAGTTCTCAAATCAATGACCTAATGCTACATCAAACTCCTAGAAAAACAAGAACAAGCAAATCCCAAAACAAGCAGAAGGAAAGAAATAATTAAAATAAGGGCCAAAATCAATGAAATAGAAACAACAACAACAAAAAAATACAAAGAATCAATGAAACAAAATGTGGCTCTAAAAAGATAAACAAGATGGACAGACCCTTGGCAAACTTGACTAAAATGAGGAGAGAAAATAACCCAAATCAATAAAATCAGAGATGCAAAGAGGGAGATAACAACACACACCAAGGAAATCTAGGAAATCATCAGAGACTACTTAGAGAACCTATATTATAATAAATTTGAAAATCTTGAAAAAATGGACAAATTTCTAGATACTATTACCATCCAAAATTGAACCAAGAAGATATTAATCACCTGAATAGATGTATAACACAAAATGAAATTGAATAAGCAATAAAGAGTCTCCCAAAAATGAAAAGTCAAGGACCTCATGGATTCTCTGCTGAATTCCATCAGACCTTTAAAGAAGAACTCATACCAACCCTCCTTAAACTGTTCCATGAAATACAAAGGGAAGGAACACTGTCTAACTCATTTTATGAAACCAGTATTACACTCACCCTAAAACCAGACAAAGTCACCTCCAAAAAGGAGTACTACAGGCCAGTCTCCTTAATGAACTTCAGTGCAAAAATACTCAATAAAATAATGGCAAACCATAATCAACAACATATCAGAAAGATCATTCACCACGACCAAGTCGGCTTCATGTCAGGGATGTAGGGTGGCTCAACATACATAAATCTATAAATATAATACAGTACATTAACAGAAGCAAAAACAAAAGCCACTTGATCATCTCAATAGATCCAGAAAACGCCTTTGATAATATCCAATACCACTTCATGATAAAAGCTCTAAGAAACTAGGAATAGAAGGAAAGTACCTCAACACTATAATGGTTATATATGACAAACCTATAGCCAACATAATGCTTAATGGAGAAAAACTGAAACCATTTCCCCTAAAATCAAGAATGAGAAAAGGTTGGCCACTATTCCCACTCTTATTCAACATAGTACTGGAATTCCGAGCCAGAGCAATTAGGCAAGAAAAGAAATAAAAGGAATACAAATAGGTAAAGAAATTGTCAAAATATCCTATTTGCAGATGACATGATCCTATGTTTTAAAGAGCCAAAAACTCTACCCCAAAACTCCTAAACACCATAAACAGCTACAGCATGGTTGTAGGATACAAAATCAATTTACAAAAATTATTAGCTGTTTTATGCATCAATAATGAACAAATTGATAAAACATATATGGAAAAAATTCTATTTATGATAACCAAAAAAAAAATCAAATACCTAGGAGTAAACTTAACAAAGGATATGAATGACCTCTATAAGGAGAACTACAAACCCATGAAAAAAGAGACTGAGAAAGACTACAGAAGGTGGAAAGATTGTCCATGCTCATGGATTGGTAGAATCAACATAGTAAAAATGGTTATACTACCAAAAGCAATCAACATGTTTAATGCAATTCCCATGAAAATCCCAATGACATTAATCATAGAGATTGTAAAATCTACCTGAAAGTTCATTTGGAAACAGAAGAGACTGCAAATAGCTAAGGCATTACTCAGCAAAAAGAGCAATGCTAGAGATATCATAATATCTGACTTCAAACTGTATTACAAAGTAATAGCAATAAAAACAGCATGGTACCAGCACAAAAACAGACATGAAGACCTGTGGAACAGAATACAAGACCTGGAGATGAATCCACAAAGCTATGCCCACCTTATTTTTTACAAAGGCACCAAAAACATAAAATGGAAAAAAGATAGCCTCTTCAACAAATACTGCTGGGAACAGTGATTATTTGTATGCAAAAAACTGAAACTAGATCCATGTTTATCACCCTATACTAGTATCTACTCAAAATGGATCAAGGACATTAATATCAGACCTGAAACTCTGAAGTTAGTACAGGAAAGAGCAGGAAATACCCTGAAAGTAATAAGTATAGGCAAGGACAACCTCAATAGAACCCCAGCAGCTCAGCAACTAAGAGAAAGGATGGACAAATGGGAATACATAAAATTAAACAGCTTCTGCACAACAAAAGAAATGGTCTGTAAACTGATAAGACCACCCACAGAGTGGGAGAAAATATTTGCCAGATATACATCAGACAAAAGGACTGATAACCAGAATATATAGGAACTTAAATATCAAACTCTCCCCAAATCAATGAACCAATAAAGAAATGGGCAACCGAACTAAACAGAACTTTCTCAAAAGAAGAAATTCAATTGGCCAAAAAACACATGAAAAAATGCTCACCATCTCTAGCCACAAGGAAATGCAAATCAAAACCATACTAAGATTCTACCTCACCCCTATTAGAATAGCCATCATCAAAAATATCACCACCAACTGATATTGGCAAGGATGTGGGGAAAAAGAACCCTCATACACTGCTGGTGAGGTTGCAAGCTAGTGCAATCACTCTGGAAAAAAATACAGAGGCTTCTTAAAAATCTAAACATAGATCTGCTGTATGATCCAACAATCCCACTCCTAGGGATATACCCAAAGGAGTGTGACTCAAGTTACTTCAAAGGCACCTGCATACCCATGATTATTGTAGTGCTATTCACAATAGCCAAGTTATGGAAATAGCCAAGATGTCCCACTACTGATGAATTAATTTAGAAAATGTTGTATTTATACACAATGGAGTTTTACTCAGCCACGAAGAAGAATGAAATCTTACCATTCTCAAGTAAATGGTTGGAACTGGAGAACATCATTCTGAGCGAGGTTAGCCGGACTGAGAAGACCAAAAATAATATTTTCTCCTGCATATGCAGTCTTTAGATCTAGGGCAAATGCAGCAATTACTTGTGTCATATGATAAAGGGAGAGCACATATGGGAGTTATAGTGATAGGTAGGAAACCCAAAACTTGAAAGTGTTTGATGTACCCACTGCAGAAGAGTTAATACAGTAAACTTGAAGCGACAGAGGTCAATATGGGAAGGTGATGGGGAACTAGTGACTAGAGATGAATCAGTTCAGGTTGTAATACACTTGTGCATGGAAGCAATGCTTGGAATCTCTAGGTACAGTTATCCTTATCTGTACCTAGAGCAAAACGCTTTGTCTTTCTTATTATTGCTTATGGCTTCTCTTCAGCAAAATTGGAGAAAAGAGTAAAACAGGTTCTGCCTGGAAGAGAGGGGTTATTGGGGGAGAGGGACTGGGAAGGTGGTAGGGATCAGAAATGGCCCACACAATGTATGCACATATGAATAAATGAATAATTTTTTAAAAAGTTAATGTCTCATTTTGTCAGCTTAAATTTATACTGAGAGCAGAATTTCATCACTAGAAATAGGATTGCTCGGAATAAAAATGACTATACAACATCCAGTTGCCCCTTTTGTTTTTCCTATTAATCAGATGGGAACCCTATCTGATCTTCATTAAAATGAATGAAGAAAGTGTTCAGAATCCTGTATTCCTCCCAAATATCGCTCTAGATAGTTGCTGGCATCCCTTCATGAATATTGCTTTGCAGAATGATGGTAAATGCTGTGATATCCTGAGAAGACCACAGGTCAAGAAAGCACTTCATCAAGCTCAGTGCTGGTCAGGTGGTGATTCCTTCAATAGTGAATATTAAAAATAAGCAGTGTGATTGATTCTGATATCATCCTCATGACACTCATCATTGTTAATATTTGGCTTTGTTTTTATGATTCACAATTTAACATACATTATCTACAGAGAAATTTTAAATACTCTGAGATAAAACTATTGTTATTTTCATTTGTGGCATAAGATATGGGTCATTATTTCCTATATATGGATAATAATGATTTCTGAATATTAATTTAATCCCAGCACATATAGTTAATTCACTTCATGGTGTATAAACTAATGTCTCTACATTTGTTCAGACCCAAAAGTATGAATGTATAAAAAAAAAACTAATTTTGATGAGAATTTGAAAAATCCAGGATCATATTATAAAACATTTCATGTGTGTGTCAAATAGGTTTTACTCTACAAAATTGCAGAATGTAAAATATCTAAACTGTAGTATGCAACATTTGATGTATACAGAAAACACATTGTACTCCAAGTTTACAGTTAATAGTATTACAAATTTCATACACTTGACAGGAAAACAAGTACAACAAATTGAAGAGAGAACCTTTGGAATGAAAGAAAATATTTTCACAATATACATAGTTAAAATCCAACATTACAAGGAACTCAAACAACTCAATTGCAAGTGAACAATGTACTCAATGAAACAATGGGTAAAACAGGACTAGACAGTTCTCAAAAATAAATTTACAAATGGCCAATGAGAGTATGAAAAAGTTATGACCCTTACAAATCATCAGGCCAATTCAAATCAAAACCATGAAAGAGATATCACCTCACTCCAATAAGAACAACTGTTAACAAAATAGAAAAGGTAAAGCTTTCATGTTCTTAGAGGGAATGTAAATTATTGTAGCTTTTATGGAAAACACTATGAAGATTCTTTAAAAAATTAAAAATAGATCTACCATATCATCCAGTAATCCTAGTACAAGGTATGGTTCAAAGGAAATTAAAGCAGGATGCTGAAGAGGCATCTACAGCCCTATGTTGGATCACTATTCACAATAGCCAAGAGATGGAATCAATGGAAGCATCTGGCACGTGATGAATGGGTAAAGGAAATTTGGAATACTTTATAAAGATATAATAGTATTTATCCATAAAAAAATGAAATCTTATCATTGTAATTACATGTATGGAACTGGAGATCACTACATTAAGTGAAACAAAGTAGGTACAGAAAGACAAGTACCATATCATTCCATTCATATGTTGAATTTAAAAACAAATGTTGATCTCAAAGAGAATGAGAGAACTGAACAGTGGCTACCAGAGGCTGGGGAAAGTAGAGGTGGTAAGAATAGGGAAAGGTTAATCAAGTTTACTAAATTATAGTTGGATAGGAACAAGAAATTCTGTTGTGCTTTTGTGCACAAGAGTGACCATAGATAATAATGTTTACTTAAAAATACTAGAGAAAGGATTTTTGAATATTTTCACAATAAAGAAATGATAAGTGTTTGAGGACATTTCACATGATATATTCATAATACAAGGGATACACATATCAGTATATCACATGGAACTCCACTAATACACACAAATTTGGGATGTTTACTTACCAGTTAAAATAAGTGTAATTAAAGAAAGTCACAGAAAAACAAAAGAGGTACCTTTTTTAAGGGTTATCTAGAAAAATTATACAGATATGCCAGAAATTATCAAAGATACACATGCAAGGAGTTGGATAATTATACCTTCCTTATTATCATAAAAACCTGAGTTTTTTTCTTTGTG
Organism: Castor canadensis; assembly: GCF_047511655.1. Classification (NCBI taxonomy): domain Eukaryota; kingdom Metazoa; phylum Chordata; class Mammalia; order Rodentia; family Castoridae; genus Castor; species Castor canadensis. The sequence continues at coordinate 26,053,585 of NC_133395.1, forward strand.
TAATTTTACAAATAATATCAAATCAAAATAAGTATTTTTCTGTAATAATAAGACTGACTTTGTAAATATTAAGTCGCTCAGCAAGCAGCTTAATTTTTACCTGAAAGGAAATGCAATGTTAAATATGTAAGCAATTACCAGGGACGATTAAATTGAAATCCAAAAAAAACCCAGCAAACAAAACTAGACAAAAATGAGCCTTTGAGAAAGAACATGTGATGATGACGTATTTCCCGTTACATTTAGAAAGACTACAGGGGAATAAGGCGGCCTGAAGATTCCAAAGACTGCGTCAAGTCTTCTCCCTAGCTTTGATTAAAAACATGCTTCTGCCACCAAATAAGTATTTTTACCACCTAACAAGGGAATGTGTTCTCCTTGCATTTAAGTAAGGATTATTTTATAACACCTGTAAACCCATTTATTGTCTTATTGCTGCTGAAATGTATGGCTTATGGTATTTTATTATTTAATTATAAATTTTATAAAATAGGCTGCACAAAAACTTATTTTTTACACAAACTTATTTTAATACATAAAATCTTAAAATATGTCTCTTATCAGTGTCCTTCACTTTCATCAATTTCTGTTTGGTTTCCATTGACCTTGTTGATATTTCTGATGCCTTAGTTTTAAAGTAAAATATATCATTGAGAGAATGAATGAAAAAATATCAAATGTGTGTTTATGCCTCTGGTAGAAATTTGTATTCACATGGATAAAAAGATAAAAATTTGTAAGTAAATATTCAAAATTCTTTTCAAAGAACTTAAGTTGCATATGTTGTAGTGTCCTGGTGAGGGCAGCAAAAGATTCAGCTTGAATTGGTTTGATTTTAATTTTTAGAATTGTTTTTATTTGTTAAATAACAATTATATATATTTTTGGGGTACGATGTGGTATATTGATGTGAGTTTATTTTAGAAGGATTAAGTCAAACTAACATTTCCTTCCTCTCATCTACAATGTTTTGTGAAGAGAATTTTTCAAATTTACTCTCATTGATTTTGCATTGCACAATGCATTTTTACCAACTATACTCACCACTGTGCAATAGACCTACAAAAGGTATTACTCCTGTTTAACTGACACTGTATACTCTTTGGCCAGCATCTCACCATTCTTTAGCCATTCTCGTCTCTAGTAATCACCATCCTGCTCAACGTCTATGAGATAAAATGCTCTACATTCATCATCTAAGTGAAATCTTACAGTATTTGTCTTTGTGTTCTTGACTTATTTTACTCAACATACTGTGCTGCAAGTTTATGTATACCAGCACAAATGATAGAATTTATTTTTTATTAAAGACTGAATATTGTTCTATTTGGTATATACCACACTTTATCGATTTATGCAGACAGGCACTGTAGCCATATGGTCGTTCGCATTTTATTGTAAGGAAACTCCTTATATTCTAATATTCAACTCAAATTGCATGCTATTGCAAAACATGAAGTACAGCTCTTTAGTCCCAAAAAAAGCATTCTTAGACAAAACAACTGTACTTTTCATCACCGAATTGAAAAGTATCATCATCATTATTGTTTTTCTAAAACATAGTAGGTATATTCTCAAATTTGTTCATTCTTCATCAAAACACATACATATACAGTAGCCAAAGATTTGCCAGGACCTTAGGAACTATCTGGTACAAAAGTTACAAAATGTATGTTGGTGTTATTTTTATTATGGTGAATAAATAAAAAATTATTGTCAAAATGCCTTGGGTGAGTCTAAAACAGGGAACTATTTCAAAGCATGTATATTCTAGGCAAAGAAGTCATGTTCTGATATGTTATGCATTCAAGAAACATAGGATTCATGCTTAAAGATGTTTGATATTCAGAAGTTTGTAATTTGTAGGCAAATGAACAGGGAAAATAAAAAGTGAAAAGTTCAGAGAAGTTAATTTTAAGTTTTAATGGTTGTGTAATTATTTGGTTGAAAATTTGTCTTGGTCAACTACTTCATTGAAGTTATTTACTCCTATTGCTTGAAGGAAATGCCTCAGGAAGATATACAGTGAGCAAAAGGTGGACTGATGAATTTCAAATCAGAATTAATGGACTTAAGTAGACATAATTTCTAGGGCTCCACTCTCCTCCTTAAAGTGTCTAGATGACTTTTGTTGTTATATTCTTCCATGATTTCCAAACTTTTTTCTGTATGTCTAATGCCTTTGTCTTGTTTTTCAGTTTCCTGTGGTGCTACTAACATAATGGTAGCTGTTGTCCTTATATATTCATGGAAATACTCTTTAATGTGAAAAAGTACTCATATAACGAAATATATTTCACAATTGTTTGGAAGATTGCTTCAAAGGAATAGCCAGAGAAGAAACCACTTTTTTGCCACTCGTAATGACATGACAGTGACAATAATAATTTTAGCATTGCATGATACATATATACTCACATAAATTCAGACATTTTTTAATGGAATGTAGTACCTATGAATCAGACTATGATAAGACAGGTATGGAAATAAGGCACAAGTTTATACTTGGGTTTATTGAAATATATGATGGAGAAAACACAATATTTTTAACAAAGGTTGGGAAAACTGGACAGCTGCATGCAGAAAACTGAAACTATATCCATGTTTCTCACCCTGAACAAATATTAACTCAAAGTGGATTTTGTAGCTTAATATAAAACCTGAAACTTTGAAACAACTACAGGAAATAATAGGAAATACGCTGAAACATACAGGCATCCATATGCCTTCGTAAATAGAACTCCAAGGGTTTGGCAAATAAGAGAATGGATGGACAAATGGGACTGCATCAAACTAAAAAGCTTCTGCACAGAAAAAAAATAGTCACTAGACTTATGAACCTGCAGATAGAATGTTAGAAAATCTTTGCCAGCTATTCAACTGATAAGGGATTTGTATCCAGAATCTATAGGGAGGTCAAAAAACTCAACCCAGAAGAATCAACAATCCAAAAATTTGAGAATTTTTGAAGGAAGAGGTCAAAAAGGCTAGTACATACATGAAGAAGTGCTCAACTTCCCTGGCTAGATGCAAATCAAAACTACACTAAAGTTTCATTGAACCCCAGTTAGAATAACCATCATCAAGAACACAAACAACTACAAATGTTGAAAAGGATGCAATGAAACAGGAACCTTTTCTGTTGGTAGGAATGTAAATTAGTATAATGATTATGGAAAGCAGTATGGAGATTCCTTAGAAATCTAAAAATAGAACTGCCATATGATCCAGTAATACCACTCTTGAGCATATATTGGAAGAAATATAAATCAGACTGCAATAGGACACTTGCATATTGATGTTTACTGCAGCATTGTTCACACTAGCCAAGCAATGGAAACAACTAAGATGCCCTACAATTGAAAAACATATTAAAATTATATATGTACATATGTATATATATATATACGTGTATATATGTGTGTGTGTATATATATATATATACATACATACATATATATAATGGAGTTTTATTCAGCCATAAAAAAGAATGAAACTATGTTTATTGAAGGTAAATGAATAGAATTGGAAGACATAATGTAAAGTGAAGTAAGCCTGGTTCAGAAAGAAAAAGGCTGATGTTTTCTCTCATATATGGAAGATCGATCCAAAAGATAAGCATATACAAAAAAACAAACACTATCATATACATCTTTATATGTAGAACATGTTTGTAATAGTGGAACTACTACATGGAACTCAGGAGGAAGGAAAGGAAAAAAAGAATGAGAGTTAATGATATTGAAATGCATTATATCCCTGCAGGTAGAGGAAGGACATAAAGATATTGAAAGCTGCTGAACACTGAGGAGTGGGAAGGAAGGGAAAAAGGGAGAGTAGCAGGAAGGTTTGAACTGACCAGAGTAAAATGTATTCACAGATGGGATACCCAGAAAAACCCATTTGAACATTGACTTTACAATTAAAAATGAAAGATAAGACTGTAAAATAGGTACAGAGTGTGGAGGATTACTAGTGGAAGGGAGAGGGTGAATGGAGGAGATAAAAGTGAGGGAATAAGGTTCATGGGCTTCATATGCACATGATATAGAAAGATGAAACCTCTTGCAATTGCTTTAAGTGGGATGGGAAAGAGGTTGCAGGGGGGACAGATGGTGGGGAGTATCTAACCAGTGTATAATGAAAGGGTATTGGGAATTGGCATAATTAATCCACCCTGTATAATGAATACATGCTAACAAAAATGAAAAATCTTATTGACCCATTAAGAACAAGAAAAGGAATACCATCATTTTGCAAATTTTTCTGTAGGTCTCATTTTTTTCCATTTATACTTTGACATGAATTCATCATATCTCAACAACTATCAGTTCTTTTGAATAAAAAATTTCCTTGGCATGGTGCAGTGTCTCAAAAGGCAGAACACCTAATGAACATTGGGACCCTAAGTTCAAACCCCAGTACTGCAAAAGAAAATTCTTCGGAAAATCTGATGAAAGTTCTAGGTAGACAACGGAGTTTTGCTCCGTCAAATTCACATAATTACCCATTTTTAAATGCTATACAGTCAAAAGCATGTATAGATAGTTAAGCTAAAGGTATTTATACTTATACTACCCCTTTGTATCTCTCACACTTCTTAATCTTTATAACACACATAGGAAACAACAGAGCTGTTGATTAAAAAATATTTTGTGCTGGGCAGGGTGGTACAGGTCTCTGAATTCCAGCAATTGTGAGGCTGAGACAGGAGGAACTTGATTTCCATAGTAAGTTCTGGCAACATAGTGAGATCCTGTCTCAAGAAAACAAAAAAGCTAATTATGAATATTTTATTTTTTAGTTGAAATGTACAGTGATTTCCATATATTTAAATATTACTTAACATCCTTGGGGATTTAAATTCACCTCCACTTATTTTTGTTGTGCTCAGCATATTTTCTACATCAATTTTTATATACTCAGAGTTAGCATGAAGAGTTAGCATGCTAACAGTTTTTAAATTGTGCATCTGAATAGTTGGCTAATTTTGTAACCCACTCTGCTTTTCTAAACATATTCTCCTTTCATTTTGCTTTTAACATTTTACTTTAATTGGCAAATTATCTATTATGTACAACTTTCATAGTATTGTACAATGAGTAGTTTTAGCTTATTAACATGTGCATTATTTCACACTCTTATTTTTTGTCTCATACTTATTTTCAAATCTACTCTCAGCAACTTTAGGAATATAGTATATTGTTATTAACTCTGGTCACCCTGCTTTGTAGTAAATCACTTGAACTTATACCTTGTATGTAATTGAAAGTTTGTAAACCTTTTAAAACCACTCCAAAATTGAAATAAATAAAATTAAGCAATAATTTTAAAATAATTAAGAGGTCCACATTAAAACATTGCTTCACATAAGTAAACACAGAAATACTGCTTATAATGGACTGGTTTTCAAAGCATTGGCATGTGTATTTTACCTAGTTGTACATGTGAAATAGTTCAAATTTACTATTAATCATTACATAGCCATAAGAATTTTTAAGCTTCTTATCCTTTTATAAAAAAATACGTTGACAGATCTGAGGGTATGTCTTAAGTGGAAAAGTGTCTAGCAAGTATGAGGTCTTGGGTTCAATCTCTAGTAGAGCAAAAAAGAAACAAAAGGAATTGACAGATATAACATTATATGGGAAGTGCTTGTGAAACATATGGACTCCATCTATATTTCTACATGACTAAAAATTTAGATATGGATTAGGGCAGACAATTTGTATGGAGCTAATTTATACTTGATACCTTATAAATGCTTGGAGCATGCCAGTAATATTTCAACAAAAAAGATTACCAAAACAGAATTAAACCTCAATCCTGTATTTTCTGTAAGGAGATATGGCATCAACATTATTGACATATCTCAAAGTCCACATTGAAAATATGAAAAGGCAAGTAATAGAGAGGTTAATCTGATTAAAGTACAATACATACATGAGTGAAATACAAAGGGAAAACTCTATTGAACAATTAGTATAGGCTTAAGAAAATGAAGGCCGGGAAGGTCAAACAGGTCCTGTCTAATGGTGGGTAACATGGGAAAGGAAGTGAGCGAGTGAAGGAGGGAGAATATAGTGGTTGTACTTTGTACTTGTGTATGAAAATAGAATAACAAAACTTTTTGAAATTGTTTTAAGAAAGGGGGAGGAGAATGAGGGAGAATGATGGAGGAAATGAATCTACTTAAGATCTATTGTAAGCACATATGTAGATGTAACAGTACATCCCCTCTGTACAACTATTATATGCTAATAAATTTTATATATAAATATATATATATATATATATATATTCAACTTCACTGCTTTTGGAAATATTTGGTTTGTTTAAGAAAACCACAGGTTTGAAATAACTCTCAATATTTATGAGGTAACTCTCAATATAATGTTTACATCCAGAATTTGACCACCCACAAAGGAAGTAAAAAATACTTTGCACCCAGTGTAATTACTTATAAATGTGACTACACTGCTTTGAAAGATTAGATATGTTCAGTTAAAATGACAGTACATGAGCTGTGATGATTAATAACATGTAACCACATTTTTCTGATTGTGCTATCCTTAATGGCAGAGGGTAGAAAGAGAAAACATCACAGTAATTCCATGAATTTGACATCTTGTGAACAATTTTGCAAATGTGGAATACACCTTACATGAAAGCATGCCCTGTAAACTAGCAAAAGTGTTATCTCTAATATTGCTTCAGATCCCATAATGCTCAAGGGAAAAGTGTAACCAAAGAAAAATGCATTTGAAGACTTAGGGCCTGCAAGTCGGTCTGCTGGTATTTTCCAATTTGTATTCTTTCTAGAAATGTGGTAAGACCTTACTGTTACTTTGTTATTTTATTGTATATATTTCCTATAAAATACTTCAAATCCTTTTTGGAATCAAACATGCTATTAATTAATTGCTTAATTCTATGCAGCTGTACTGTGCCAGGCCCTCTGCCAGATTCTGAAAATACAAAGATAAACACAGCACAATCCCTTTTTTCAAGGGGTTGAAAATTGAGCCAAGGTAGTCCCATTTTCATGACACTTTGGAATATAGCAAGCTCTTCTACATTATTATATTTGATAAACACACAGGGGAAATTTAAAAAGTGCATGAGAAGTATGTTTACTCTTTCTGGGCACTGAACTGCAACAATTATTTTTTTCAATAATGGATCCGCTGGGAAGTTCCAGCTAAAGTGTGAAAACTCAAAACTGAAGAGATGTGTTTCCTAAGAGAATAACTGGAATTTTGGAGAATCTGCCTTTAATTCTGTACTGGGTTGTTGGATTTGATTTTGATTTTTATGAAGCAAAATGCTTTCATCATGATTAAAATCTCAGAATTTAACATGTATATAGATATAATCAATTGTGAATTAGTTCTAAATATCTTTGAAAAGGCAGGAGCAGGACCTTGAATGGAATAGAATGACAAAAAAGTAGAGGCAATAATCAGAGTGGAACTTGACACCATATTAAAAGAATGTTCAAATGTATTTACACTGGTGGGTCTTTAAATATCTTAAGTATGTAGTTCAGAAAAATTTAATTACCATTTACTAAATAGCAATCATAGAGACATGAGTATATACAATTTAGTAATTGATCCTTTTCTATTTTTTTATACTAAATAGAAGCTACTACACACACACTAATTGTACTTAGCACAATTAGTGGTTTCTTTGTTATTTGTTCATAACTTGAGGACTGATTTTAAAACAAAGCTATTTATTCTTCCATCATTTTTCGTCTTTCCTTGTAACCCCATTTTTGTTTTTTTTTGTTTTTTTGTTTTTTTTTAAGTAAGAATACATTTTTAATTTAAATTTTGTGTACATTTGGTTTTTTTTGCATTTAATTGTTCAATCATTTCCACACTTTTTTTTAAAGCATAGGAATAAGTTGGATTAGAAGAAACATAAAACAAGATGCCATGTGTGGTCCTAAACTCGACACTGGTTGAGACAACTCAACTACTATTTTGGAAAGAACGGGGAAAATCTGAATATAATTTTTGTAATCTATGAGAACAAAACAGTAATTGTTGACTGGAAAAAATGGTTATAAAACAGTGCATACAATACAATTCTATCTTTAAAAATACATATACACATGCACAGAAGAATATGCACTAAAGTATTTACAGTAGTAATCTATGAGCCATGAAATTGTGAATTTTTTCTTCATTTATGTATTTTTAAAAATTTTATAAATATGTACTACTTTTGTCATATCAACTAAACAAAACATTTAAATGTAATAAGATATATCCTTTGATAGATACAAGAGCCTCTGTAATCAGAATTTTAACAAAAAATGAAATAGAACAGGGTGGTAACCCCATTTTTGAAGGAAGGAGTTCTGCTTCCAATCTTCTGGCCATAGCAAAATGCAAGGCACTTAATATTAGAAAGATGAAAACTGCATGAGTTTACTAGTCACACACAGTCAAACCCTGCAGAAGGAGGACTGTATTTTGAGGGAGATGTGGTGTTGCACTTAAGCACAACAAGCACAAGCAGCAGCTGCAGAGGCAGCATCTGTAGCAGAGGCAGCACATGAAATTTGAAGATTTAGTTTATATCCATCACATGAGATTTAAAAAAATTCCTTCCTTTACATAAAGAAATGTTAATCAGTGACCCCAAAGAGATAAAGTACTGTCTGAAAAGGAGTAAATCCTCTATTTTCACAGAAGTCCAGGATTAATGCATGACTGTGGAACTAAGAACAGTGTAGAAATGATGGAAAAGTGGTTTGCTTCCCCATCTAAGTGTGCTCTCTATACATCAAAAATCACTAATAAATTAATAATAGCTCCCATTATGAGCTACTGCTAATACTCCACATCAAAATCAAATACTAAAAACCACAGCACTTATTAAAATTCTACAGTTAATTTTAAAAGAAAAATAAAAGTTAAAATGTATTACTACTGAAAGAAATATGTGATAAATTGTCTACCAATCCTTAAGTATGCTAACACATATAATAATCTCTGATTTACAAATTTCAGGGTAAAAATTACATATTCTTAATAAACATCCTTTTGCACAGAGCTTAATAAGTGTCTATGTAATCTAAACTAAAAGTATGGAATAATAAATACAGTATTTAAGTTAAAAATTATGATTGTAATTTTGATTAAGATTCATTTATTCTTGCAATCTTATAACTTGTGTGAAAGTTAATTAGAATTGCTTTAATAGTTTATACTTTTCTCCTAATTTAAATATTGTTTATATGAATCTGTAAATTTTTTTATTAAATGCATCAAATCACCTGACTTAAATAACATTCCGTATTGAATATTTGACATTAAAAACATTTGAAATTATTTTTCCCAAAGATTCATTTTCAAACCAGTAGGTTTCATTTCAAGTCTCATTTTCATTTTATGTTCTCCTGTTTCCTGGGCATTGAGTCCATGCTGTTAACCTTAACTAATTGATGTTGTACAATATTAGAGCATGTTAATTGGACAAATTATGAATAGCATAAAACGATCTAGATATTTTTGTATCATTTATAATAATACTGTTCACACAGAGATACTTCCTCCTCAATTATTAGGTGATACTCACCATTTAATATGCTATATTTATTTTAGGAAAACATTGTAAGGTATTTCTGAAGTTGATACCCTTGCAAACATATTTGCTATTCATATTTTTAACTGGCTTATTTTTACTAGATTTTGGACTGATATACATATAAAATTATTGCTAAGTGATGGACAAGTGAAAGTAATTATAGACATTTTAAATAAGAATTTTGGGTTGTTTCTTCAAAACCATTAACAAGCTGTCATAAAAAAAAAAGCTGTTGTAGAATATAGAATACAAGTCTTCTATTTTAAGCTTCAAAATCATTTACAAACTTCTGATGTTATTTAACCCTTAGTGTTCAGTTTGGTCCGAAGAAGATATTCCCCACGTGCATGTTAACAGCAGCTTTAAATTGAAGAAGAGAGATTGCAGTGCAGCAAGCCCTTTGTCTTAGGTGTGTGAGTTGGTGCTACTTATAATAAAACTAAAATGAAAAGAAAGCGAAAAGATGTCTACTTCAACATAGATTGTGCGAGCAATTTTGATGACTTTTGACTGACACATTTTCAGATGCTCAAGTCCTGTGAACTAACTGAATTTCATAGAAACAAGATTTACACTTTTTAAAATTTCCTTTTGAGACTTGAGACATTGCAGTGAGGTATTACATTCAATTTAGATTTTTTAAGACCCCGTCAGAGACAAAGGGTGAAGTTCTATCTCCTAATTCCACTAACACATGTTTTTGTGATGGTAACGACTATTTCAGAAAGTCTTCTTTCATCAAAACCATGAAATACAGGTATGTGATTAATCTAATGGTTCAATCTGTAGGAATAAATCATTAAGGGGGATAATATCACCCACAGGAGGAAAATATTGGTTTAGAGTGGCAAAACCTTAGATATTACAATGATTTGTTTCCCTATAAAGTGCCACAGCACATAAAGAGATGGAAAGTATTTCTCTAGCATGAAACACTCATGGGTGGGGAATTAGGAAAAAATTATCTTAAAAGGCTTGCAAGGTGAGGTCAGTTGCGATAAATGGGCTAAAAAAGAAAGTTAATGAAACATGGCTTTATACGCATTCATTCAGAGTTGGCAACCATGTATTTGGTTTACTTAGAATTAACTGATGTAGGAAAAGGCAAAACTTGGTCAATTTAGTAAATTTGCAAATCAAATAATGAAAACAATGATACAGTAAATAATTCTCTTCTCAAAAACATCTTTAGAGTTTTTTTAAAGAGAACTAAAATGATCAGTTTTGAAATTTTCAGTATAATATTGTCAATATTATAGAAGAAATACATAAATAGTGATAAATCTGAATAAAATTACAGGAATTTTATATTATATGTTTTAGCTAATTTATAATTTTAGCAGGAGTCAAACATATGGGAATAATTAATAAAGTATTAGCAAATTAAAATTAGCAATATATGAAACCGTGTATTCAAATAATACTCTTCTTCAAATAAATATAAGAATTAAGGTTTGCAGAAATAATTATTGTGTATTGGTTTTCATTATTTCTTCATGCATCATCTTAAAAGTAAAGTGACCATTTCTATAATAGGTATAGTTATCAAAAAAATATTTCATGCAGGTTATATACTAATAAACAAAAATTCAAAATAGAGAAAATCATAAACCTTAGAAATAATCAATTAAACAAATTCAATTAAATTCAATTTTTTTAAGTCAATTACAACAATACATAGAATTCAATGAGTTGTGTTCAATAGCCCTAAAGACATTTCAGAAAATAACTGTCCAATGAGATTTTGCTAAATTAATCCAATTTAATTAAAAGAAAACACTGTTACCATATGAGTTTAAAATCAACTCTTTTATGTTTTAAACATGGCTCTTTAGTGAATTTTCTTTCTAAAGTGCAACTTGGAAGTGATCATTGTATTATATATCAATACATTTTCTATTCCATTTAATTTCTATTCCAATTAATGGAATCATTTTAAGTTATTCCATTGGAAAAAGGAAGATTAAGTAAAAACTGACTAAGAAGGCAGGCAGAGAATGTTATAGAGAAATACACAAGAATAAAAATTATCTTTTATGGTATGTATACAATATTTTCCCAAATAAGTTATTATTTCAATTTTATTGAAAATAAAATGAGTCAAAAGAAGATTTACATTTTCCAACAATCAAACAAATTGGAAAAAAATGAAAGAAAAGGAACATTTCAGAAAATGCACACACATATGCACACCTATGTGCCTGTGTGTGTCGTGTGTACCTATACTTTCTAGAACTAACTTTGGTAAATCAACTTCTAAGTATGATGTTTCATAGTAAGTAGTGGAAGCAGGAAACCTATGGACAAAGCAAGATAGTCTACGAAGAGCATATCTCACTGATTTAGAAAGAACTTCAACTTGAAGTAGCTGGGAAATTATATGTTTACTTTTAGATACACTCATGTCTGGTGCTATATATTTAAAGAAATAAATGGCTATAATAAGATAATTTAATAATTATTTTATTGAAATAGGAATGTATTTGGCTATCCTAGACTCAATGATAAAATAAGAAATGATAACACAATTTTCTGAGGGGAATCACGGACCCGCATTGCTTTTCCTCAGAGGAATCTCCTAGACATACCCTGATGGGATAGGAGACTGAACTGAATTAAATTTAAAGCTGATTTGGACCCCTGGCCATAAAGCTTTATTTGTCAGTATCACCCTCACAGTTCTCTAGGTTTCCAAATATGATTATAAATTTTGATTGTGTTCTGCTGTTTATTCACAGTAATATTCTGAAGTCCTGAACTATCATTGTCTCAGAATTAGCCCTAGTTGTCTACCATTTAAGTATCTTTTATAAAGGGCATTTCAAAAAATTAGTAGGATTTAAAGTAATGAAGGGATATTAATCTGAGAATTAGTTCCTGTGATACATTACTTATCAGTCTTTCTCTTCAAAGCATCCCATACAGAATCATCTTTTGAACCACACATTTGGGAGGTCAACTTCCAAGGTAAACCCTTTGTTGGACGGATGTTGAATTACTAATTGTTCTGAGAATAATAATTCCCAAATCAGTCTAAAATAAAACTTTAAGAAGTTCACAGTAAAAATGATATTTGGGTCATTTAACAATTTGATAGGAAGGATAAAAAGTACATTCTCAGATTCTATGTGAAGACTTTAGCACTAGGTTGTATACATAGTGTAATAAAAAAAAAATAAGGAATCAAGGAAGACTGTGATGTTTATACTATATCAGGACTTCAAAGACCTTTTATTTTCTATAAATATAATCCTTAATGGTATACATGCATGAATCTGTTTTCATTCCTTAGCTTCTGGAACTTCATTTTAAAATATGAATGAATTGCTTAATTTTCTAATATTCTACTCATTTTTATAGGCATGTATTTCACCAATAAACACAAAAGGAGCTTAATTCTTATCACAGAAATAAATGCTACCCAAGTTATAACTACTCTACTTAGAGATAAGAGTTGTGTTAATTGCACAGCTCCAAAGATGAATAAATCATCACTAAATGTGTTAGAGAAACAAGCATGATCAGAATCTATGAATTTAAAATTCAGAGTTTTTATTCTATCCTAACTTTATCAAGAATATGTTGGCTAGTTCACTACTTATGCCATATTAATTTTCATGATACAAAGGGAAGAGAAGTCTTCATTGTTAGATTAACAATTAAGGTGTGAACTAGAAATTAATTTGTTATATAGTTAGAAAACTTTTGAAAGCAAAATTTCAGGGGGAGGGGATGGGGGGGCAGGGGGAAGAAATGGCCCAAACAATGTATGCACATATGAATAAATGAATAAATAAACCAAAAAATGTGCTATCAGAAAAACCAGCATAAGGCATGATTTTCCTAGAAACGAGGAGTGTACAATTGTTTAACATTTCAAGTCAGTCAGATTTCTTGGCTTTTTCAAACAGAAAAGACATTTAAAAAAAAAACTACATAAGAATTTCTGGAGAGACCAAATAACTAGACTTGGTATATGGTATGTACAACACTGGTCCTATGATGAGAATTAACTGAAATCATGCCATCACACTGGACTGTGGTGGGATGGCATGGCTGACATTCTGACAAGTGACAGGTTGCAATAGCACCTGTGATAACTCTGACCACAAATACCTTGTCACTATTATGGGAGACACCTGGTATTGCTGCCATTTCCTGCTACCACCAGGGTATCCTTCTATTTGTCTTCCCTGAGCTACTTAAGCTTTAATCAAAATCCAGACACATGAGTACAATTGGCCCAGCCAAGTCATGTGATCTGCCCAACTATGAGATATGGGTAAATGAGTATTTAGTGTTTTAGCTTTTATGATAGTGTATAGTTTACCTCCAAACAACACTTAGTCAGAAATTGACCAGTACAAAAATTGGGGTAAGATTCCTCCATAGGAAAGTTACCCATCCGTCATTATTTCCTGAGTTTGACACAAAAACCTATGGCATTTTCATGGCTCCTGTAAACTGCTCATGAGCAATGATAATTTTTCACAGCCTAATAGTTATGATAAATATAAGAACTGCCAACTCCACCTGAATACAAAAAGATTGATTTCAACCTTATAAAATAGGATTTAATCTTTTTTTCTTGGATATTCAAAATTTCCATAGGATTCCCATTTGTCAAGATACTGGAATGAAAATTAATTATTAGAATATGGTGCTTATAAAAAAGAAGGTGTTAATCATTTTCAATAGCAAATAAACCCTTTCAGCCATCACAAAAAACTGTCTAAAACTCTGTTAAATGTATCTCTCCACCTGGCCTAAAATAGTGTCTGTGATTCTGTTTAGAAATTTATCTATCGGGATGGAATTACACCTAAGGGTAAAAATGTAAATTGTGGCTCTTTGTATCCCATTCCTTATGCTTTGCATTCTAATGTTTTGCACACAGTAAGTATTCTATTATATTTGCAGTGATAAGTGTGCATTATATGCACATGTGTGTAATTGATGGATGCATGAATGGTTTCAACCCATTTCTTTCCTGGAAACTGATGAAATTGATATAGCTATAATATAAATGGAGCATTGTTTTTCTTTACATCATACAAATACTCTAAAAGAGACATAGTCAGGTCATGACTTGAAATAAAATTCAGAGAATATGATGTAATAGTAAACATGAAAAATATAATAATTGCTAGTACAATAGGGAGTTAAAGAGAAGACTTGTGGAAAAGGAAGAAAAAGAGAATGTACCCTCTTTTGAATTTTTTCACAGCTCTGAATATATAATACCGTTAAATTGTGCTTTATTAATTATATATTTTAATTGACAAAAAATTTACATATATACATGTATCATGTAATATTTCGATTCATGTGTATATTATAGATTGTTCAAGTCAAGATACCCATATCTATCTCCTCAAACATTTCCTTTTCTTTCTTTTTGTGGTAAATCTTCAGAATCTTTTGAGTTCTCTGAAAGGTACACTAGTTTGTCTTTTACTATAGTCACTGTATTGTACTCTTCTTTATAACTATAATTGAGTACTCAGTGATCAAACTTTCCCCATATGTTAATATGTTTTTAAAGTACAGTCAAGAATATAGAGTCAATCTCACTGGGTCCTTAACCTTTCGTGATATTTTGATCCTTTATAATCACAAGAGTTAATTTCCAATTCACTTCCTCTTGCATAAGCGACAAAACATTGCAGCATTCCATCATCATATATTATTGATGTTGACCCCGCAAAAGGTACTATTCCAGCTTGGGGATATAAAAAAATGTAGGTTCAGAACTCATTTTTAAGAGGCCAAAATTCATAAACATATAAATGTTAGTACAGGTGAAAATATATCAAGTACACATTGTGCTTAGAATGCATGAAAACTAAAGTCTACCTATACAATTCATAAATTTTGTCATTTTCCTAATTTTCTAGTTTATATGTTGATTCTGTTCCTGAGCTTTCTAATCCTTGTAGTGCATGTCATTCCCTATATCATTGTTGGTTTGTAGATGTCACACCATTATTCTGCTAGGTGATATATACTAAAATGTATAGAACTTGATCTCTACCTTCAAGAATGTTACACTCTTCAAAATCAATCCTTTTGGAGGGGAAGGGAAAAGAGAGAGAAAGAAGGGAGGATAAGAAAGAGTAATAGAAGGAGGGGAAATGATCAAAATACATGACATGCATGTATGGAAATGTCATGATGAAACCCTTTACTATGTGTTATCTAATGCATGCCAATAAAAAAAAATCAGAAGAAAGTCAGTCCATCAAACACCTAATGCTTTTTTGAGAAAGGAAAAAAATGTAGTTATTCTACTGAATTCTTTAAGGTGAAATTCTGTGAGATCCAGAGTGACTTTGTTTGAAAAAAGATTTTAAGTGACTTTAACCCAAAGCATGTCTGTCCTTGAAGTAATATGAAGAAGGACACATTTGATTTCAGTGAATAACTAGAAGTTGACCTAAGTGTTCTCAAGTCAAACTCATGGATGAAAACTGACTTCATATCAATCATACTCAGCTAAGTAGAAAATATTTTAAATGAAAATAAATAATACAGGAAGGGGTTAAGGAAATGGAAAGTCACGTTTATTTCTGCTGAAAAAAATTGGGAAAGCAATTTATCAATTTATATCAAAAATGCTAATAATTCTCTTTCCTTTGCCTGGTAATTTAAAAAATCTAGGATAAAAAACAAATAATGATATTCACAATGAGTTATGAAGATGTTTGTTTTTGTGGCATTACTTATGAGAGTCAAAATTTTAGAAAAAAATAAATGTTCAACAATATGAAATTAGCTCAATGAATTATTTTACATCACACATAGAATTCAGCATCAAATTTAATATAATACTGAAAATTTTCACAAATCAATAGTAAGTGCATAAAAAAGATGCTAAATGTATATGTATACATATGACACTAGCCTTAGAGAATAGAAATTTTTTTTTGTTGGTTTTAGTGGTTCTAAAACCTTTGCAAGTAAAAAAGACTTTTTATCTTAAAAATATAATACCTGCTTTATGAGAAACAAAGTAGAGTTTTTTTCCTTCCTATACTTGCTTATTTGCATGATCTTATGGGACATATTGAAAGACTAAGAGTTTAGCAGAGTAGTTCAGGCATGGAGCAATTGCCTAGAATGCATAAGGTCCTGGGTTGGATCCTTAGTACCACAAAACAGAAAAACCAAACAAGGAGTTAAAGGAGCAGAAAAAGTACCTGATAAATATACATATGTATCAATAAATATAATTAACAGTTTCAAGTGTATATCCTTCTCATGTAAATTAGAAGAGTGGGGTATATATCTTAGACTAACACCTCTGACAAGCGATACTTTGTTTGCCTGATTCATGTTAAATAAGTTAAAGGAAAACATTGGAATCTCCAAATACATTTAATCATATTTTAATCATAGCTCTTTTCAATAAAGTCCAAATAGTGATTCATATTAGCTTAATTAGATAAATAAGATGCTTTGAAAGACTGAGTTCCACTCGTAAATAGCCAACCTATGGCTTAAAGCCATATAAAATTTAAAATGATGTAAATATGAGGTAAGGATATTTTAAGTCACAAATTAAAAACCTAAACATATTTGGATGTGTTCTACTGAGGTTACTGTTTTTTTGTTGGCAAATAAAAGAAGCTAAATTTTGAAATGTAATCTATTATATAAAAGAAATACTTTAAATATAGTTTTGTCTTTTCCTTCAGAAGTGATATAATATTGAAATTATCTTAATATACCACTCGAGAATTTTGTTTACAATACAGAAAAAGAAAACATGAAAAATTGGGGGAAATCTTACATCCTCAGCATTTTAATTTATAAGTGTAGCTGTCTTATTTCCCTGTCTCTCAGTTTGCCATTGTTATCAAAAGAAGGAAGAATTGCAACAGGACCTGTGGTTGCACTTATAATCCTAGTGACTTGAAAGACTGAGATTAGGAGGATAAAGATTCAAGACCAATCTTGGCAACAGTTTCTAAGATCTTATCTCCAAAATAACCAGAGTAAAATGGACTAGAGATCTGGCATTGCAGAGTGCCTGCTTTGCAAGTGTGAAACCCTGAGTTCAAATCCTAGTCCCACCAATAGTAAAATAAAAAGAAGAAAGAATTCTAACGACTATATTTTATTTTATCTTGTGAAACACAGGAAAGATAGTAATAAATTAGATTCAGAATTTATAAATTCTTTTCCACAGTAGTTATTATATTCATTATTTGTTTTAAACTCTAGAGAATATGTACACTTAATAAACATCCTAACCCTAAGTGTGAAAAGTTGAAGGGAGGCAGAAGATACTGACCTTGCCTGAATCCACATTAACATGGTTATTGTTTTGTTTTTCTCCTGTTTAATTTATTTTATCTTGCAAAGCAATCCAACCTGGTCTTGAATCTAGATCTTCCTGCCTCACCCTCCTGAGTGCTGGAATATAATACTTGATTCTGAAAATAATTTTAATATCAGAAAACAAAGAGCTTGAAGGGATTAAAAAAGATCACAATCTATAGTGTCTTAATTTACTAATAAGAAATTGACCCAGAGAGTGTTTAACTAAGGTACTAATAGCCTTGCACATTAAGGATACACAGAGACTCAGGAATGAGAAGAAAAGCCTAACTCACAAATCTGTAGCTTTCTTATCTTGGGCAAAGTCAAGTGATGTCATTTAACCTTAGGAAGTTACTTAGTATTCCTCAATGTTAATTTCCACACCTATAAAACAGGATACAATATATCAAATTTAATATACATTCATTTTATGCTACAATCTGTTATTAGTATTTACATCTAAGATAAAATATTATAGATGAAAATATACAATTTTAGTATTTCTTAAATAATTAAGTACTACTTTTATAATTAAATATTGAGAAACTATCTTTTACTATTTTGTGAGGATTAAATGAACTGAAGGATGAAATATATCAAATGGATGTTCATTATAAAGTCTACACTTTCATTTTAAAGATGCAATGCATATATGAGAATGGTCTGAAACTTCAACTTGGGAAAAATGGGCAATTAATTTTTAACTACCTCCTTAATCTGAATGATTTTGTGATATACCTAGCTTTGTTTTTTTAAGAGAGAAACTTGTTTCAAGAAGAACAAGAATGTAGGAACATTTAATGATGCAATTGAAATCCTTCTAGTCATAGCCTGGAAGTGAAACCCTACCTCTGAGCAAATATTATCAATTTTCATCATCATCTAGAGTGTTCTTTCTATGACTCCTGAGCTCATCTGTTATGAGAGGAAAAGCAATTGAAGAAGTCCACTTCAGCAAAAATAGATTCCTTTTAAGAAAAAATGGTGCCTAAGAAAAGTCCCATAAAGGAATTAGAAATATTTAGATTACATAGAACATTCTATTCATATATTTTATGTTTTATATGTTTGCATATATTTTAAATTCCCACCAAGAAATTCTGCTTGAATAGTCATCCTTTGGAATTATACATACTTTTCTAAAATATATTTATTATTAAACTACTTATTTAAAAAAATTTGATAGCTCATTATAGAAATTGCATTTTCAATAGAACTATATGTAGCTATATTTGTGATTTGATTGCAATTTTGTAGTGAATATCTTTATATATGATATACACTTTATATTTTCTTTTCAAGTTTAGTTGCTCATCTGAGTACTTCTATACCCCTTTTGTCAGAGTGTGGTGAAAATTACACATCTGAAGAGGACAAAATTGGAAAAATTAAGTAGGAAAATTTTGACTGTTAATGTGATTGATGCTTTGTGAAGAGAGCTGTGATGGGGATCTGGGAGAGAGAGGTATTAACATAATGGGTAGGGAGAAGGATGAAATCTGAATATCAATTGCAAGTTACCTAAATTCTGC
Organism: Castor canadensis; assembly: GCF_047511655.1. Taxonomy (NCBI): domain Eukaryota; kingdom Metazoa; phylum Chordata; class Mammalia; order Rodentia; family Castoridae; genus Castor; species Castor canadensis. The sequence continues at coordinate 26,073,045 of NC_133395.1, forward strand.
TCATTTAAATTAAGTTAAATATGCTCTTTGGGTTTCTTCACATAATGATACTATCTTGTAAGTCTTCACATAATTACACTATCTGGTAAGTTGAAAGAAAGATGTAAGCAGTTAAGGTAAAAAGTGTGGTTTTAGATAATTACCATCAATATTTTCTTTTTAAACAGCTTGCATTTTTCACTGTCTTCTTGAATCTTGCCAATCTCTGTTAATACAGAGATTGATCTCTGTTAGCACATAAACTTGATTTCCATTTTCAGGGTGGTTCTTGGGTCCAATATGTTTCATATCTAAGTATAATTTACAAAGAAAGTGAAATATCCTTCCTTTCAGTTTATGTCCTCCACTCTAGTTTTCAAATGCATAGCATTTCTTTAGTGAAATGGTTTCCGGTTGATTATGCTACTTTCCTTCTCTCCATATGTGGTAATGGGTCAAATTAAATAAGAGAATTGTTTCAGAAGTATGATGGTATGTCTGAAAAAGGGCTGTATCTTCTCCTCTCCCCTCCTTTCCCCACTTTTGTCTTTCTCTCTTTCTCTCTCTCTCTCTCTCTCACACACACACACACTATACACACACATTCGTTAACACACACACAAAAGCATACATGCACATACTCTTACTGAATTGAGCCTTCATTTCTACCTCTCATTTGCCAGAACCACATCACATTATGAAGCTCTCTCCACCTAAGTATTAGTTTTCAGACTCAGAAAAAAAAAATCTTTTAAATCTGTACACCTTCCCCAACCTTAGGAATTTCCCAAACTCAGGTTCTTCCTTCAACGTTTTCACTACTGAGTCTTCTCCAAATACATGTATGCTTACATGTTTGATTTTTGGTATAAACTATCAGCAGGCTTGTAACAACTGTCTGTCTTGCCTATGACATAATTAAAAAAGAAAGTGGTGTTAAGCACATCTCTGCTTCCTTTGAAGCAAGGACCAAAAAAACAGGTTTTTTCTTCTTTTTTAATGTTCTGTAAATTCCAAATCCCAAAATGATGCATACTATTTTGGAATTTTTTGATGGAAAGATGTTCACTCTGATAAAAATGTGTTTCCCAAAAGAATTCTGTTTCTTCCCCTCTTCACAGAAGCCTGTATAACTAGGTTTATATAGTCTCCAAGTCCGAGAGTCTGATGATCCTCTCCCTATGAAAAACCTGAGAATTGGGCTCCCCTAGCATCACTGACCCAGCTATTGCTGGGAAAAGGAGCTGCTGGTAACTTGCACGTAATCTTTCCACCGAGCTTTAGAGAAGGAAGATTTCTGTTCTGCCTTCTAAAATGCAACTGGTTATTTACTTGTATGCATTTAAAATTTGCCGTGATATGGAAACTTTGTTGAGTGTTTGTGTGTCCTCTGGGTGTGTGTGTCCTGCGTATGCGCCTGCCTAGTATTTGATTTTTAAGAGCACTCATGAATTGGGATTTTTCCCTGCCCCCTCCTTCCTCCTCCGGATGTCAGGGAAAGCTTTTGGATCTGGAGTCAAAGACATAAACATGAATTGTGTTTTCATCCTGCATACTTAAATAACAGTGAAGAAATACCATCAGAGAAAGCTAACTCTCTATGACCAAATTGGTTGAAATTCTATAACAAGTTCAAAAAAGAAAAGTACGATACTAAATTATATATCGTGCAACAAATATTCCATACCCAATTATGATATTATGTAATATACATGTTCGGAATAGCCACTTTCTATGTGCCTCCCCCCCAAAAAATTTTAAAAGGCTTGAAAGACATCAACGGCATAAAACGCTGTACCGCAGAGAAGGCAGAAATGCATTTAAAGCACCAATGAAAATGGCGTGCAGTATAATTACCTCAAATTGCTGTTCGCTTGACACCCTGACACTAATTTTATTCAAGCCATTGGGAAATAAATGTTTAAAAGCACTGCTTTCGGAATGCTAGAGCTAGCGGGGGCTGTGAGGTCGTTAAGGAAAGGAAAGGGTAAAGTTTCCAGCACAAAAAAAGAAAGAATTAAATAATCCATTTAAAATAAGCATCTATGTAGATCGACAGCCTTTAATGCCCACATTTTTAACGCTTGCCCTGTACGTGGATTGATTTTTTTTTTTTTTTCCTTTCAGCATTCCCTCACCAGATGGATTTTTGCTACTGCAGATCAGCAGAGGGTGTCAGATCTTTCAGAGTGCACCAGGCTGGAACGAGCAGAGCTTCTTAGCAACTCTCTTCTCCCTCTCGCTCGCTCCCCCCATTCTCGCGCTCTCTTCCTCCCTCAGACAACTCGCTCTCCCTCTCTCCTCACCAACCCCCCTCCTCCACGTAATTCCGAAAGAGCAGAAGAAAGAGAAGGAGAACAAGAAACGAAGAGCTAGTAAACGAGAGCGGGAGCACAGAAAAAAGGCTGAAGAGGACCGAAAGGGAGGAAAAGAGAAGAATGGACAACCACAAAACGCAGAGATTGCGGAAAATTTCCAGCGCCATTGGCTGGGCAGCGTGAGTCCTTTGGTCAGGCGTGATTTCAGCACCGGGGGGACTGGACAGCACCTCGGGGGGGACTTGGGCAACCCTCAATCATAGCAAGAACTCCTCTCCAGCAGCCTCCACCACAGAAGACGCTGAAAACCCTGCTTTGTATCAGAGAGGCAAGGTCAGTCCGACGCACAGCCATGCACAGGCAGTGCGCCTGTACTACACTGCAAACCTGCTTGTTTCTCTAACATGCACTTGCTTCTTTCTAATTACTAGCATTGTTCTCTTTCTGATTAGTGAGTACCACTAGACGCGATTCTATAAAGGTGTATTTTTAAATTTTATATGTATATATTTAACTTCCTTGAATATTTTTAAGGGGTTGAGGGGTGTAGGGGGGGTTTCCTACTTTTTAAAAAAAAATTGCTTGCCTTGCACTACGTGCCTGGATAGTTTGTGGATATCATTATTGACTGGCGTCTGGGCTATTGCAGTGCGGGGGGGGGTTAGGGAGGAAGGAATCCACCCCCACCCCCCCAAACCCTGTTCTTCTTTCCTGAGATCGGACACTGGAGCACTAAATGAACTTGAATTGTGCCTCTGGCGAGCAGGATGGTTGCTGTTACTTTGTGATGAGATCGGGGATGAATTGCTCGCTTTAAAAATGCTGCTTTGGATTCTGTTGCTGGAGACATCTCTTTGTTTTGCCGCTGGAAACGTTACAGGGGACGTTTGCAAAGAGAAGATCTGTTCTTGCAATGAGATAGAAGGGGACCTTCACGTAGACTGTGAAAAAAAGGGCTTTACAAGTCTGCAGCGTTTCACCGCCCCGACTTCCCAGTTTTACCATTTATTTCTGCATGGCAATTCCCTCACTCGACTTTTCCCTAATGAGTTCGCTAACTTTTATAATGCGGTTAGTTTGCATATGGAAAACAATGGCTTGCATGAAATCGTTCCGGGGGCTTTTCTGGGGCTGCAGCTGGTGAAACGGCTGCATATTAACAACAACAAGATCAAGTCTTTTCGAAAGCAGACTTTTTTGGGGCTGGACGATCTGGAATATCTCCAAGCTGATTTTAATTTATTACGGGATATAGACCCGGGGGCCTTCCAGGACTTGAACAAGCTGGAGGTCCTCATTTTAAATGACAATCTCATCAGCACCCTACCTGCCAATGTGTTCCAGTACGTGCCTATCACCCACCTCGACCTTCGGGGAAATAGGCTGAAAACGCTGCCCTATGAGGAGGTCTTGGAGCAAATCCCTGGCATCGCTGAGATCCTGCTAGAGGATAACCCTTGGGATTGCACCTGTGATCTCCTCTCTCTGAAAGAATGGCTGGAAAACATTCCCAAAAATGCTCTAATTGGCCGAGTGGTCTGTGAAGCCCCCACCAGACTGCAGGGCAAAGACCTTAATGAAACTACTGAACAGGACTTGTGTCCTTTGAAAAACCGAGTGGATTCCAGTCTCCCGGCACCCCCCGCACAAGACGAGACCTTTGCCCCTGGCCCCCTGCCAACTCCTTTCAAGACAAATGGGCAAGAGGATCGTGCTACCCCAGGGTCTGCTCCAAACGGAGGTACAAAGATCCCCGGCAACTGGCAGATCAAAATCAGACCCACGGCAGCAGTGGCGACGGGAGGTGCCTGGAACAAACCCCCTGCGAATGGCTTGTCCTGCCCCGGGGGCTGCAGTTGCGACCACATCCCCGAATCAGGTTTAAAGATGAACTGCAACAACCGGAACGTGAGCAGTTTGGCTGATTTGAAGCCCAGGCTCTCCAATGTGCAGGAGCTTTTCCTGAGAGATAACAAGGTCCACAGCATCCGAAAAGCGCACTTTGTGGATTACAAGAACCTCATTTTGTTGGATCTTGGCAACAATAACATAGCCACCGTGGAGAACCACACTTTCAAGAACCTTTTGGACCTTCGGTGGCTGTACATGGATAGCAACTACCTGGACACGCTGTCCCGGGAGAAATTCGCCGGACTGCAGAACTTAGAATACCTGAACGTGGAGTACAACGCGATCCAGCTTATTCTCCCTGGCACTTTCAACGCCATGCCCAAACTGAGGATCCTCATTCTCAACAACAACTTGCTGAGGTCCCTCCCAGTGGACATTTTCGCGGGGGTCTCACTTTCTAAGCTCAGCTTGCATAACAATTATTTCATGTACCTCCCGGTGGCCGGGGTGCTGGACCAGCTAACCTCCATCATCCAGATAGACCTGCATGGAAACCCCTGGGAGTGCTCCTGCACCATTGTGCCTTTCAAGCAATGGGCAGAACGCCTGGGTTCTGAAGTGCTGATGAGCGACCTCAAGTGTGAGACGCCTGTGAACTTCTTTAGAAAGGACTTCATGCTCCTCTCGAACGACGAGATCTGCCCCCAGCTGTACGCCAGGATCTCGCCCACGTTAACTTCGCACAGTAAAAACAGCACTGGGTTGGCGGAGACCGGGACACACTCCAACTCCTACCTAGACACCAGCAGGGTGTCCATCTCCGTGTTGGTCCCGGGACTGCTGCTGGTATTTGTCACCTCCGCCTTCACCGTCGTGGGCATGCTCGTGTTTATCCTGAGGAACCGCAAGCGGTCCAAGAGAAGGGATGCAAACTCCTCAGCGTCCGAAATTAATTCCCTACAGACAGTCTGTGACTCTTCCTACTGGCACAATGGGCCTTACAACGCAGATGGGTCCCATAGAGTGTATGACTGTGGCTCTCACTCGCTCTCAGACTAAATCCCCAAAACTGATGAAGAGGGGAGGGAAGCCAGAGAGCGATACATCCTCTGCCTCCAGCATACCAGCGGTTTGACCCAAATCTAGTGTACCCCAAGCCTTGATGGACATAAGTAAATAAATAACTGGGAATTCACTCAACTAAGAGGCTCTGACCCTTTAGATCCCTTCTGGAAACAAAGAGCACAGTGTGGCTAGCCAGGCAAACGCAACTGGCTTGCTCTTTGCTCTGAGCTCTTTTGACTGAAAGCCCTGCATGGGCCCTGCCAGAAGAATACAGTATCCTCGTCCCTGGCAGAAGGACCTGTGGGGATGACTGCCTTGGTTCTATACATATATACATATATCCATATCTATATAGAGAGATAGATATCTATTTTTCCCCTGTGGATAGCCCCTATGATGGCTCCCTGTTGGCTTCGCAGGGATGGGCAGTTGCACGAAGGCATGAATGTATTGTAAATAAATAACTTTGACTTCCGACAAAATCAAAAAACAAAAAGTGCTGCATGGCTCGCATGGAATCCACGCGCTCCAGGGACTCTCCTGCGCCCCTCCCCCCCGTGACTGGAGATGGTGTCACAGCACCCACCCTCTTACCTGATAAGTCCCATCGTATCAAACTTTCTATAAACAAAATATAGTATAATCAAAAAGTGCCATTTCTCCATTATTTGTGATTGGTAGGCAGTTCAGAGCGTATGTTTACTGTGAAAAAATGTAAAGGTTTTATTTAAGACATTTGCATGGCTCTTCATCAGTCCATCTAATGAGTTAATGTATTTAGTTGAGGAGTTTTGGGGATTGTTTTGGGTTTTTTATTTTGATGGTGATGTTTTATTTTATTTTATTTTTTGAGGGGGAATATTTTTTTATACATATCCAATAATGCCTTCCATCTGAATGTAAAATAAGTACCCATGATTTCTATTATAGTATCAGTGTAATTATTAAAAAAAAAAAGATTTTGAGGCAGTTAAGCATGACCAATTAACGTCACTCTAGTGCTTAGGCTGCGATCCTATGTTAGCAATTCTGTGCTGGTATCAATCTTACTTATAAAGTAGGAACAAAGAACCGAGAAAGCACGTGAAACTTACTAATTCTATTCAAGGATTTTATAATGGCATATTTTTTCAGTATTAAAGTGAAAATGTTTTCAAATCTGGGTCCTTACATTTTTCCAGCTTCATTTTTGCAAGTGGTAAATTGGATTAGTGGTGCAAGGGGGGAGTGGAACGGAGGGGGGTGGAACCCTTTTTGAGCTACGTTAAGACTCTTTCAGTAATGCCTCAGCCCTTTACCTTTCACTAGATCCTCCTCCAGCAGCCCCCACCTTGCCTTAGACTTTCCTGGCTTTCCCCTGTCATTAAAGTCTTCTCCCATCTCCCTCCCCTCCCCTTTCCCTGCTCCTAATGTGGCAGTGGATCCTTTATTAATACTGGAAATCCCTCGCTGCTGCTTTTGTTGGTGCTGCCCACACTGCAGATACATTAAGGATGTTAGGAGAGAGTTGATTTAATTGACTCTGCCTAGATCGGTCTCATTAAACAGAGTGGAGATTTCATTGGTCAGCACTCCTCCATGAAAGGCAGATCTAATGACTGGCATTTGAGATGCTGCTGGCGTTTTCAATTCAACATCTGCTGAAAATGGTAAAACTAATTAGTACCCACCTACCCTCCCCGCCCCCGCAACTGCATATGGAAATTTGTTAAAGTATTCATCTTTATGAAAATCAATCATTATCCTAAAGAAGTGCTTCTTTCCTATCATCTGGATTTCTGTTTGTGGCCCAGTAATTAACAAGAAAAGCATTGAACTGTTTGAATTTTATAAGCCAATGCAATTCTGGCCTCAATTCCACTGGGATTTCTAAACAAGTCTATTTTACCAGCAGTTAAGGTAAAAAGCCAGGCAAACTACTGGAGTCTGCATTCCACCACTTATCTAGCCTTGAGAAATATGTCCAAAAACTGCAGACCTCGGACTTAAAAAATAAATAAATAAAGCTACAGAATTATAAAACACCTTAGAAAAAAAATAGCCCCAGAGCAGTTGAAACCAGATCTGCCATCTAGAACTCCTTTTCTAAAGGGAAGTAATTTCCCAGAACTGTGGTGTTCTGGAGTATGTATTATTTATTTTAACACTTTTAAAATAAAATCTTTATTATAAACCATGACTATTATAAGGCCATTCATCATTTTTTCTCTTGGTTCTTTTGTTTGTGGAGCGTATCTTACATGGTGAATTGGAAACTACTATCCTCTGACAAATATTATTGCTTGTTTTTTATTTACTTTTCTTATGAAAGTTTTAATCTATTTTATGGAAAGAGGAAGTGGGTTTTGGAAAACAACCAACAGCATTATTTGTGATAGAAAAATTGGGGAAGGTGAACAGTCATGTATTAAGGAGGAAATGCAAAAATTGATGGATGTAGAAATATATTGGTTGGAAGGTGACATTTAATGAAAGAAAGCTAGCGAGGCATGCAGGTATCATTTAAAACTGATACATGGGTAGTCCAGATCAGGAAACTGGAACCTCTTATAGAAGATTTGCACAGGGGCAAGAACTTTTCTTTGTCCTAATTCAAAAGGAATTTCAATGGAAGACAAGATTAAAGGGGTAAAATTATTTTTAAAGTAGTACTTTCAATGGTTTTTGAGTAGTCACTCTGCTCCAGACAAGTGCTAAGTGGTTCATGTAATAATTTACAGGTTCACAGAAGAAGAGTTACTTAGTAAAATGCTACTGTTTCCATTATACAGATAAGAAAATTGAGGCCCAAGGGCAGTAAGCAATAATTTTGGTCATGCATGGTAAACAGCTGAGCCCAATTCCTTCATACTTCAAAACTTCATTATTTACATAAAACAATCATATATTAACCACTAAAAGAAGGTTACCAGTAAAATACAAAGCTATAAAATATAACTGTACACATAGATATTAAAATAATGAGTATAAATTATAGATATTTATATACTGACTACAATAATTATTAGAGCTGTCAGAATATGTTAACAAATAATAATATATGCTAAAAACCATGTAGAAAATATCAAATTATTTCACATTACAAGTGTTTATTATGTAAACCAACATTTATTTATTTTTATAAACTATCTCTGTCATAGTTTTATTTATATAAGTTTAATAAATATGTTTTATTAAGTTATATGTATGTTTAGAATACAGAAAACATAATGCACATGGTTTAACCATATATCTTTCACTTAGAAGCACTTACCATCTTATTTTTGTTTGGTCTTTACATAAAATGTTCAAATAGCTGTAGTTATTAGGTACACTAATAGAGACACCTTGTTTCTAGTCAAATAATTGTTGATATATCAAAAAGAGATGAAGAGATTTTGGTTGTGCCCAATGAAAGGAAGGAAGAAAAATAAGGTATCTTGTTTAGTGACATTGCTAAAAAGAAATAGTAGCTTCATTGGCTACTGCTGTAACTAAGAACATCCTAGAACTTAAGTTGTTGCCATAGAAATTTATTGTTTAATTATTTTGCATGTTCATCCAAGTGAAAGCTACAGTGGCTGTTACAACATGAACATAACCAGATTCTTTTCTTTAATGGTATTTGTATTGGATGTAATTAGAACTATTGGGCATTTAGATGAGTGTTAAAATTATGTTGGTGATTCCAAGGAGAGTTTAATTTAGCTATTTCAGGTTATTTTTAATGTTATTTCTTATGTGTGGAAAGATGAATGAAAATGGATGAATTTGCAAGGGTGCATGTAGAAGTGTGTGTTTATAATACTTTGGCTGAATGTTAAATAGGGTCCTTTCTAATCTAGCTTTGCTGCTACCTAATTTATAAGTATTATTTTTATTCATATGTTTATTTGAAGGAAACACATATAAAATGTGCTAAGATTTAATTTTAGCATGTTGTAAGTTTTAGTTCATCTTTTTGTTTTATTTGAATTTATTTCAGATGCAATATATCATTTAATTTTATGAGAGTCTCTATAATTTCCACAGAGCTATAGTAAAAACATACTCACATTTTCATAAAGTTATATTATGTACTCTAATGTAGTCCTGCACTAAAAAGAACAGGTTAAATTAAATAAATTTTATAAACTTCCTGGTTTTTTCTTTCATATATGGAATTGTCAAAATGAACATACAAAACATACAGGATTTTCTTCTTGATGTTGAAGCTTAAAGACATACCATGAAATGATTCCTTGGAAGCACATATTACAAACAGAAAAATTCTGAAAACATAAACTGGTATTTAATCTATTGTGACCTATCAAAATTTGGTAGGATTTCAGAAAATCATTGAAAATTGAAGATAATAAGAGAGTGTTTAAGAAGTACAATTTTAAAATGAAATTGACCACTAAAAAATCATCTTAGACTTCTTTACATCTTGAAAGCCCAATGTAAGACTTTTACCTTAATTGACTGACAATTTCAGTTTATTGGCTTGGACCTTAACTGTCTGATTAATTACTTTTTAACCATTTAGTTTCTAAATGCACATTATATTATTAGATTCCTGAAATATAATTATATTTCAGACTTAAAATTTGTATAAACTTTACTGGAGATGTATTTATAGTTCAAAAATTTTTTAATGTGCTAGATTTAAATATGCAATTGGCAATATTGATAAGGCACTACCTGAAAAATATAGTGGTTCTTTGCTATCCTAGAATATTGGTTCCAGGACCTCCTTGAGATAGCAAATTACACAGGTGTTCAATCCCTCTATAAAATAGTGTAGAATTTTCACAAACCCTAGGGACATCTCCCAAAAGTAATCTCTAGATTACTTTTAATATCTAATACAATATATCAAGTATGTAAATCGCTGTTCTAGTGTATTATTTATTAACTCAGGATAATGAGCATAGTCTTTACATGTTCAGTACAGATGAACTTTGTTTTGTTTTGGTTTTTGTTTTAATATGGATATCTCTTGTTGCTGAAGCTGGCCTTGAAACCTGGGCTCAAGTTATCCTCCTACATCAATCTTCTGAGTAGCTAGACTGCAGGCCTCTACCACACTTGACCAGAAGCACTTAAAAAATATTTTCAGTCCATTATTGGTTGGATCTATCAATGTAGAATTTATGTTCCTCCAGGGCCAATTGTATTATAGGAAATTTCTTCAGCAAAGAAAATAAAGTCATTTTAACCTCAGGGAAACTGAACAGAAAAGGTGAGATATACACCACTGTAATCACAGAAAATAGTATGTCATTAATTGTGCCTAAAGAATGCTGCTAGAACATTTTGTGTTTCTGTCTAAGTAATTTAGGATTTAGCTATCGCTTCTAAAAGTTGAAAATCTTAATGTTTTAAATGAAAAGATACATTGAGTACAATGCTGGCTCTATTTTCATTTTCATGTGAAACACAAATAAAGCCTGATATTTTATAACTTCATCATGTTTTCTCACTAATCACTGTAAAAAAGACAAAAACTAGTTATTATCTTCACAAGTGAAAAGAACTCTTCAATTTCAGTAATTTGAGAAATCAAATATTAGTTTGGAAAATTGAATAAAATATTTTTAATATTGAGAGTTTAGAAATAATTGTCAATTGCCTGTCATTTGTGTCATTTTTGTGCATAAAATAAATATGTTTTAATGTGATATTACATGAACTTCTATAAATTTACTTTAAAAGTAAGAATTCTCATGCTATTTTCTATTTAGTTAGTGTTAATATTTAATTATTGAGCAGCAACATCCAGATGCTCAAGTCCAAAGGTTTGGCAAGCAGAGAGCAGCAGCAAAGCCCTGCGTCCACTCTCTGCTTTTCAAATCATGCTCAGCTGCAACATATCGATAGGAAAAATCAATAAATAGTGAAAATTAGAAGTGCGTGAATACAAATAATAAATGTCACTCTTTAATCTTATCAAACAAGTAGATTCTGCATCCCAGAAAAGGGGAAACGGCCACTACTACCATAAACAATAATGGCTCTGTCCAGAGTCTGTGATATTTATTGTCTACTTTTCCTTTTTTAAGTTGATATCTTCTTCAACATTTCCAAGTGGTTTATGAGGTGAGAAATGAATGCATATCATTATGATAGTAATATAGTTCGAATCATATTAAGTGTACATATTATCACTTGTATAAAATAATAGGATTACACAACAGTAAAGGAATGTAAAATCCTGCCATTGCCTAAATACTAGACTAGATTCGCCTATTTTAGTGCAGGTATTTTTAGTTATTAAAATAATTAATTTTTATAACTAAGAAAACTATCCATGACTAAATGTGTTTATTATATATAAACTATTTTGATTCAAAAGATATGAAATGATATCATATAATAATTATAGGGCAATTTCTGATCAATTAAATAAATTTAGTAGCTGTTCTGACTAAGTTGTAAACCCACTTAACTTGCCCTAAATGTTTGTGGCAGCTTACATAACAAATGTTTAAGTATGGCTTTACCATCAATGAGTCAGAAATTAGTCTCAATGTTCCCAAATGATGTACATAAATTGATTTACTAGTTATTGGATTACTTTACAGGGATTGAAATTACTAAAAAAGGAAAAATAGTGAATTTAGTGCTGTAAGCACTTGTGTCTTTTAAATATCTAAATGTTTTTTGATGTCTCAGTAAATGGTTTGGTAAGAGAGACAACTTTGAATTTATTGGTCATGAAATGTTATCTTTTAATTTTGCAGCAAAATTTGATTGTATTACATTTGTAATTTTCACCAGATAGTCACCAGTATTCCAACAATAAGATACAATATTGCTGATGGCATTAGGTATAGCCAGATATTAGTACATAACAAGGAGGTCATCTCAGTAGGGTATCACCTCTTATGGAGGAATAACACTTGAAACCAAAAAACTAACATCTGGAAACAGTAATAACCCTTAAGAATTGAATTACATGGACTATCATACTATAATTTATGTCTCAAAATTTTGACAGAAATTTAGAACAAAGCCAGATTCAGCACTTTTGAACATTATTTGTTTCAGCATGAAATCCAGCCCAATACAATTGTGTGTCAAGCTTTTTGCAATGTAGAGAATTTTTACATGAATAGCTAATATTGTACCTATTACATTTTATCCCTATAAAACTAATTTATACACTTAATGAGTAATTAAATGCATAAAGTAAAATCAGACTGACTTTCCATTATAAATGCAATCTTTTTAGTTCACAATAGGTTAAGTAAATATAATGCATTTTAAGAAGAGAAGTTTCAGTCCATATTTAAGTTGCCTTTAAGACTATGATTGAGAAATATTTTTACAGTAGCATTTATAATAAAGTGAGTTTTTCTAGATTAATAAAAGTCTTAGTAAGGTATAAACCACATTGCTCAAGACATTTCAAGGAGGGTTAGCATTATTGTCAGGGAGATACATTATAGTAATGCCAGACTTAGACAAACAAAAATAAAGAAGGAAAAAGAAACAAGAGGGATGAGAGCAATTATAGTTTCATTGAATCAGTAGATATTTACTCTGTGTCTAGTACTCATGCAGAGGTTCTAAAGTTACAAAGAGCAGACTAGGGAAAATGTAAGGAAAATGTGTAGGAGGGTGGATATGGTGGGGATATTATGTACTCATGTATGAAAATGGGAAAAATAAGACTTGCTGAAACTATTCTAAGAATGGGATGAGAAGGGATAAAAGAGAATGATGGAGGGCGTAAATTTAGCTAACATATTTTGTAAGCACTTTTGTAAATGTCACTATGGATCCCCAGTACAACGACAATATGATTAAAAAGCACAAAGAGCAGACTTGAATTTTGGTCATCTGAATTTTCATTCTGCAGCGGATAATTGAACATAAAATGAGCAATAAGTGGTGGATAACATAAATTTGCATGCTGAAGAGCAATGAATAAAAATGGGGAAGAAAGTGATTGGTGGTCTCTGGTGATCAGGACAATCCTGAGATGACACTATAGACTGAATGAGAAATGAGGGAAAAAGATTTAGAGAAAAATCAATTATGAAAAATAAACTGTAAAGTGAAAAATATCTTTATTTGTAAATGAGCATGAGAGGTTTGAAGACTAGAAAGACGGCCTCCATGACTGGAATCTGAACAGAATAGACATAAATTTGTAAAGGCAGAGAGATGACAGTTAATAGAAAGTTTAAACCAGCAAATAACATGATCTAAGTAGTATGTTTAAATAACCATTGTAACTTATTTAGTGAGAATGAATCATAATGAGCAAAAGTAAAAGGCAAGGAGCTCCTGTTGCACAGTTGGGAAACAGATGATAATATTTTGAACAATATTGACTATAATGGAGACAGAAATAGCCAGCTGTAATGTGTATTGTTTGTGTATGGCAACAAAGGAGAAGAAATACAGTTTTGTGGGTCTCACCACACAAGTGGATAGTGGTGACTTCTGTTCAGAGGAGAACTCTTGAGGAAGCAAATTTTGGATCGTAGAGTTGGACTTTATAATGCTAAATTTACATATTCTGTGTAGTTTGCTGAATATGGGAACATAGAACTCAGGAAGAGCTGAGAATGAAATAGACTTGAAAGTGCACATTTGTCTTAATGACGACTATTGATGACTACATCTTATAGATTGAAAACTAAGTCTTTAGCTGGTATATGGTTAGCTGCTGTATGTTAACTTTAGGGCAAATTGACTCAAAGTTTAATGTAAACTTGATTTTAGCACAACTGATGTAGTCAAAGGATGAAACATACTGTAAATAGACATTATAAAATATTATTTTTGAAAATCAACTGAAACAGATAAATGGTTGGAAAAGGATACAAACAACATGTGACATAAAAGTACAATGTAAATCTAAAGTTGAAATGACTAATCTGTGTTTACATAAGCATGTTGCTGCCATGAGAATGAAGCAACTAATTTTATCCATTAAAACCTACAAAAGATTTAGGCTTCTGAAGAGGAAAGATTCCTGGTCAAAAAGAAGATTAAACGTAGCAATCAATAATAAGCAGGAGTGAAGATCAGACCCATATTAACTTTATAGAGGAAAGGTTTGGCTTTTGTTTGGTTGGTTTTGACTGTACTGGGTTTTGAACTCAGTTCCTCATGCTTGCTAGGCAGGTGCTCTACCATTTGAATCACTTCACCAACTCTTACTTTTGGATTTTTGAAAGTCGTGTTCTGGCTTTTTACTAAGCAACTTTCACTACATTTTGGTATTTAACCCAAACTTGTAATTGGCAGTGGTTTTTTTTTTTTTTTAAGTTTCTGTTTTCTTCCTAGAACAATTTATCTGCACATAACATTGAGCTTGCTGTCACTGTCTCTAGTTCCTAGCAACCTGAGTATAATCTAACTTAATTTTCTAAGTAATTTAGGATTACTTTTATTTTAGTACTGCTGTAATTTAAATATCAGTTTTAGACATCTTACAAAGATGATTTTCCCCTCTTCATAAGGCTCTGTGTAGCTTCAGTTATTTCTGTGTAGGTGTAATTTCAGTTTGGTTAATACCTCTCTTATTTTTATTAAGAAAGTTAGAACTTGCATGAAACTGTGGCTTGGTTTCTTACAATAAAGCATCTTGTTGCTGCAGAGTTCAAAGCCCTTGGACAATTTCTGAGGACAACAAAAATGAACTTGTATTCAGAGTACCTTGATTCCCGATTAGTCTCTCCACTATTCTGTTCTGTTATCCACTAATCTGTTCTATGTGCTTAGGCAAGGCTCTTAATTCTGATAAGCTTCACTTTTCATCCCGAATGAGACCTCTGGGCTACAGTGAAGATTGTAGAAAACTTTCTGTAAAGAGACAGATAAGGAGTATTGCAGTTTTTATGAACTAATATGAAAAATGTAGTGTATCAGGTAGCTGTTATACACATGTGTAAATTGTGTAGCAATGTAGAAAATAAAAGAGAAATACATTTCCTAATACTTATATTGATAGAGTTCAAAAATTCAAGGGAAGAGAAATTCAAATTTCATATAATTTTTGTGTGTTACAAAATATTAACTTTTTTCTTCAACCATTCCACCATTTAAAAAATCTAAACTGCATTCTTAACGTATAGGTTACACAAAATCAGGCAGCAGAAGTGATCTTGCCTGCAGGAGGTAGCTTACAAATCTCTGTGCTGGATTAACTTCACACACAATAACCTAACAAAACTCAAATTTGACTTTTTAAATGTATCCATTAAAATGTCTTCAAAATATTTCACATTATTTCAATTACACAGAATTTTCAGAGTTAAATAGAATATTTCTCTAAAATTTTTCAAGTCAATTTATAATTTGTTCAAAAATATGTCAATGAGTTTTACTAAAATATCATATTAAATATATGTCATCAAAACTGTTGGGAACAAATAGTGGTTGAAGAGGTCTGTATAACTGATTAGGAATTACTGCAGTGGTTGAGTCACATCTCCAATACTGGACCTTATTATTTCTAATCCTAGCTCTGGGAACTATCAGTTGTGTGATTTTGACCAAGTTATTAACTTTAAAGCTCTTTGAGTGTTTCTTATTTATAAAATATAACTGACAATAATAGTACCTGCCTCAAATCCATGCCATTATTATGTTGATGTGAACATGAATGTTAATATGTCATTAATGTGTCAAATAGTTAAAATGCTTAAAAGAGCTTTTGATAAATTATTAAATTTCAGAAAGTATAGCTATTAAGAGTGGATATGCATTGTATAAATAATTTTACATAATCCTCCAAACAGTAGTAGTTAATTTTTTTAACTACAATCAAAAACATTTTAAGTTAACAATTTCCAATAAAAAATCTGAGGATGATAAAGCATTTTGTCTGAGAGTACACTACTAAGTAACAGAGCCAAAATTCAAAGCCAGATCAGAAGGACTTAAAAACAAGTGAATTTTAACTGCTTAGTGGGTATTTGATAAAAGATTATCAGTGTTTACTCACCTCATACCTCTATAGCATTTTTCTGACATCTGTATTGCTGTTGTTTCTCCTGAGGTTACAGCTATCATGTCTTAAGATTTTGTCCATTTCATACCCACCTATAAGTAAATGAATAATTAAAACTTTTTTGATATTATTAAATCCACGTCTCCAACTTGATCTACTTATAGGACAGTAACTAACACTAAAATTTCATGTCTCTTCTTTCTGTGCCTCCACCAACTGATATTCATTTAAATCTTTTAGCTAGTATACAGAAAGAAAAGAAAAAAAGAAATCATTGAACTAATGGCACTAATATGATATGTTAAAAAGTAACAATGCTGTGATAGCCTACATAACTGTAATTTTTGCTAGCATTTCATTGGAGATGTTTGACAGGAAGACTGTTTTTTTAGTTTTCACATTACATATAAATAAGATATGCTGTGGGACAAATTTACCTTAAAAAATTCAGGAGAGATTTTTGAATTTTTTTTCTCAAAATTTATGTTTAAAACTTTTTATGCTTATTTGGCAAATAAAACTTCTATATTTATGGAGTATAATATGTTTATATGATAAAAATTTTATATACCATATATAATAAAAAGACTAAATTGAGAAATTTAACATATCCATCACCTTACATCCATTTTTGGGGTATGGAGCAAGAACTTTTAATATTTATTCAATCTTCTCAAAAAAGTGATAGTGAAGAGCTTTGCCTTTTTTTCTACTTCCAAGTTATCCTATAAAATGGGAAGGGGGAATTCAGACTTGTAGGTGTTTACAACAAATTTTTCTTCATTGAAATAAATTCTAGTGTTGGAAAACACTATTGTGTTTGATAGTTGTACACCAGGATCTTCAGTTTTGCTTGGCATCGTACCCTATGTATGGATGCATCTATAATACTGCCACTGCATGGATAGATTAACAGTCTATGCTATCAGCAGTTAATTTGGCCAATACTACAAGTTAAGTGGCCCAAATGTCAGAAGGTATTACTTCCCTCCCACAGCTTACTTCTAATAAATCTGTGTTGACTCTGCTATTCAGAAGATTGTGGTCCATAAGTAAATGTTTCAAGAGATACCAAAAACTACAGTATCAAAAATGATTTTTTTTAATTTAAACTTTGGAGAACTAGCTTAAATAATAACTTTTATAATAGAACTTCATGGATTCCCAGAAATATACTAAATCTATAGGAGATGCATATTTTCCATGTGTATTGGCTTCACACCCCTTACTATCCTGTCTTCCACACCATCTTTGCTTCGTGTGTGTTTGTGTGTCTGTGTTTCCAGGGCACTTATTTAGAATTTCAACCTAGAAATGGTACTAGTTGTCTGATATAACAAAACAAAAAAATCAGTCCTTGAAAAACTGAAATTATAGCAGTATAATATAACAGGCTTAGTTGCAAGTACATCTGAAAGAAAACTAATAATCTGGTGAGAAAAAATAATAATAAATAATAAAATAATAATAATAAATAGAAGTCATTGCCTTTATTTTGTATACCTTTCAGGTATTTCTAAGTCCAGTTGTCTGACATTTACCATGAAGAGCTTGGCCTTTCTTCAATTGTGCCATCTGTTGAAGCACAGGCTCACATCCACTGCCTTATGACCTAATTCAAAATAACTCCTTTTTTTAGAACTATAGAACACTGCAGTGAACAAACTTTCTCTTCTAATCCAGAACTGGAAAATTCATCCATTTACCCAGTTTCATGGCAATACTAACTGGTCACATTACTGCATTTAAAAACAGTGTAAAATTCCAAGATACCCCAGTCCCAATTGTCTTTAATAAGTTGTTTTTACCCTACAAGGACTTCATAAACTTAACAAGTAATACACTACTACTGATAAGGTGATAACTCACGGCTGGTTAATATGTACTTTCTTGTCTCTAACTGGGTGACTTTCTTACCTTGACTTTTGAACAAGTTTGTTTTCTCTAATTTACTATGTTAAAAGGCTGATTGATTTTCCATCTGAACTTATAACTAATGACCATACTTAATGAAACAAAAGGTCAGCTTATTCTTATTTGCTACTGTTGTGTTAAATCAGTAAACAAATCCTAAGCTTTGAAGAATTTAGTTCCACCTCCTTTTAAAATAATTTCTAACTATGTCCAAAGTAATAAATTGTCATTTTTGATCATTAGGGTACCTTAACACTTCAGATTTCATTCTCATCTTAAATTTTCCCTAAACAGGTCTCTTACCTTCTGTATCTAGATCCTCCGTACTTGGGTTACTTGACTGAATAAAAACTTATTAATTATTTTTCTTTATGGTTTCAGATATGGTTACAGATTGACAAGGCCAAAATTATGACTTTCAGACTTTATCTTCTTCCTTAATCAAATATTTTCCAAACTTTAAAGCATGAATAAATGTTTCTATTTCTAGATCTCTTATAAAAGTAAAGGTTGATAAACTTTATTTTAATAAACTAATAATATATTTGATACAGAAGTCATAGATTCATCTAAATTTAGTTTTTTATAACCAGCAAATAATTTATAGTGCTATAAATCACCAACACTTGTCAATATAAACATATTTTATTTTTAATAATTCTACTTGTGTCTTTCTAGAAATATTTTCTCTAAATACATTAGCATACCCCCAGAGTCTAAGAAGAATGGCAGTAGGAAAATTCTTAAAATAATGGAATATGTCAGAGTAGCACTGAATATAGATCTGTATTGAACAACAATGATATACTGTATTTTTAATTTTGTAAATGCAATGGGTTTGTAAAAAGGAAAATAGCAGGTTTTCATAATTTGTCGAATGAACAAAACATGACTGTATTACAGATTAATTATTACTACTTGTTAATATTACGATTAGTTTTAACTACTTGTTAATATTTAGAAATGGTACAATGTTTTATCCATGTAAAATTTACTAAATGCTTATTATATAATACTGAAGTAAGGGTCCAATGCATTTGCAAACAGGACAAGTTTTCTATATTTGACACTAAGCTTTCATTAAAAATATTGACTATTAAATACAGTCAAATTTTGTTCCAATTACATCCCACCAAATGGAATTAGTTATTCAACATTGACTGGATTTTCCTGTTAATATTTTACAGTTTTTTTAATCTTTTTGTATGGAAAAATTATACTAGTCGAGGCAATTATTGTCATAAAGTTTATTGTTTCAAAAAACCTTTCCATCCTGAAGAAATCTTATACCTTTGATAGTTTTTATAAATTGATTAGTCTATGAATTTCATTTCTGAAATTTGGTGTTATAAAATAAATGCCATTATCTTCAAATGTTAGAACAGAAACACCTATATTATAAAGTTTAATAATATTATACAAAATCTTAAATACCTATCTCTACCTAGTGTAATCCTGTTTTATTTTATTAATTCCTTTATAATCATCTGATGGATTCACAGGAGCAACTAAAATCAAGATTCAGTATATTTTCCCTAATCAATGAGCAGAGACTTTTACTTTTTTGACAGATAATACAGCTTTTAGTTTCAAAACTTTTTAAAAATTCAAGAAAATACCTAATAAGAGTACTGAATATATTTTGATAACATTGTTGCCAACTAATACACAAATATTCAGTTGAAAATAGAATAGAGCTCAAGTTTGAGAGAGACATTTATCCACTACTTTCTCATTTCTGCTCTAGACAAGATAAATACTCCAATGTGTGTTGTAAGGATGAAAGCAGTTGATAAGAACCAAATAATGGACCTTCATCGCCTTTTCTTTGTAAACACAATTTGGGTCTTTCCATTCCTGTCATGTAATATGGCTGACAGCACGTTGAGACAAAATTAAATGTAATTCTGACCCTTGCTGTGCAGCATGAGTGCTACTGCAGAGATCATCTCTCCCTTTCCATATGTATGTTCTGGGAGTAGGGCAAAAATGACAGAAGGAGAATATCATCATTTTGGCCCAGTGCACAAAGAAAAGCCTGAACTAGTCTGCCAGTGTTTATGAAGAGAAGAAATGAATACCTGTTACTTAGATACAAGAAGTCATTTTATAAATTGGACTATTTGCTTCTATGGGACTCTAGGTGTTGTGAATCACATTACTCCAGCAGTCTAATATTATAGCACCCATATTTTATCATTAGGTTTTTTACTACATTAGTGAAAGTGTAACTCTTTTCTAAAGGTTGTTTGTTCCATTGGTTTAGTTTAGTCAATAAAATGTATGTTTGAACTGTTTCACTTATATAAAGTATAATTTACTTTTGTTTTATAGTTTTGAGTTATACATTTGCATACATCATGTTTATTATATAGCCTTTATTTATCATTCACAATGAATCCAAGGCCAGAAAGATTGTTTCAGAATATAGTTGTATACATTCTATCATAGTAAGAGTAATTTTATAATGATTTACAGTATCTTTCTTAGGTCAATTCTAAAATCCTGCACTTTAAACTTTTCTGAACATGTAAATAAGCTCCAATATATCTATATTCTAGTTCAAATTTAAACCCTGTACAGAAAATAAAGAAATCATTTTCTGAGGGAGCGAGTGTCCAATTGAAGACACTTATTATGGTCTACTAAAAATGTATACAGGTCAAAAGGTATCACCCTGAGATATTAGTAGTCAGGAAACCTGTACAGTTAATTGGAACACTCAGTTTGACTAATTGTTGGCATTAAGAAGGGAATTTCAAGGTCTATTAGGAAGGGAAATGAAAACTTAAATGCACATGTGGCTTGGTATGTATATTGTAGAGTGTAGTTTGGCAAAGAAAAGGTCTGAAGGTGCTGAACAGAAACAACACAAAAAGTGACTCAGTATCTTTATAAAAATCAGGTCCTACTAGACACAGGAAATAGGCAGAGAAGACCAGGATACCAACTTGATCTGAGATTGAAAAATGACTATTCCTCAGACTGACAAGTATTTTTTATCTCAAGCTGATAATTTAGAAACAAATATACATATTTAATTAATTTTTTTAAAAAAGCTATGTATCAAGAATAGAAAAACCAAGCACCTACTATCTGAGCAGAAAATAATATTAAAAGTTATCAACTTAAGTTTTATTTCAATAAAGATACTTCTAAGTTATATGTACTTAGATGGATCTAAATTTTTTTTAATTCTGTAAAACCCCTAGACCTTTGGGTTGCAAACTGGTACACAATTTTATATGTTATTTAGTAGACTAGACCATTGAGAAGATGAATGAGGTATACGGAATCAGAATGTTAAATTAGCCATTCAATTTTCTAAATTAATTTCTTTGTCAACTCAGAATATGCTTCATTACTAAGCTGAAAAACAAAAGTATTACATGTTTTATCCCAAAGCAAAATGAAACATGGATGTATTTTACATGTAGTTTTTCTGGTCAGCCAATATATGTGTTGAATGGTTCATGTGTGAAATATTTTTTTTCTTTATTCATTTATTCACACATACATACATTGTTTGGGTCATTTCTCCACCCTGTCCCCCTTCCCTCCTTTCTCCCTCCCTCTCCCCAGGTTCCAGGCAGGTCCTGTTCTGCCATTATCAATAATTTTGTTGAAGAAAAGACATAAGCATAATAAGGAAGACAAAGCGTTTTTGCTAGTTGAGTTAAGGATAGCTATACAGAGAGATTCCTAGCATTGCTTTCATGTACTCATGTGTTACAACCCATGTTGATTCATCTCTAACTGATCTTTACACTGGTAACTGATCCCCTTCTCATGTTAACGTCTGTCTCTTTAAGGTTTCTATATTAGTTCCTCTGGAGTGGGGACATCAAACACTTTTATGTTTTGGGTTTTCTGCCTATTCCTGTATCTCCCGTAAGTGCTCTCCCCTTGTCATATGATTCCAGTCCAACCACATTGCTGCATTTGCCCTAGATCTAAAGTGTGCATATAAGGGAGATCATAGGATTTTTGGTCTTCTGAGCCTGGCTAACCTCGCTCAGAATGATGCTTTCCAGTTCCATCCATTTACCTGCAAATGATAAGATTTCATTCTCTTTCATGGCTGAGTAAAATTCCATTGTGTACAAGTACCACATTTTCTCGATCTATTCATCAATAGCAGGGCATCTTGGCTGTTTCCGTAATTTGGCTATTGTGAATAGTGCTGCAATAAACATGGGTGTGCATGTGCCACTGGAGTAACCTGTCTCACATTTCTTTGTGTATATCCCCAGGAGTGGAATTGTTGGATCATATGGCAGGTCTATGTTTAGATTTTTAAGAAGCCTCCCATTTTTTTTCCAGAGTGGTTACACCAGCTTGCATTTTCACCAGCAGTAGACTAGGGTTCCTTTTTCCCCACATCTCATCAACACCTGTTGTTGGTGGTGTTTTTGATGATGACTATTCTAACAGGGGTGAGGTGGAATCTTAGTGAGTTTTTGATTTGCATTTCCTTTATGGCTAGTGTTGGTGAGCATTTTTTCATGTGTTTTCTGTCCATTTGAATTTCTTCTTTTGAGAAAGCTCTGTTTAGTTCAGTTGGCCATTTCTTAATTGGTTCATTAATTTTAGGAGAGTTTAGTTTCTTAAGTTTCCTGCATATTCTGGTTATCAGTCCCTTGTCTGATGTATAGCTGGCGAATATTTTCTTCCACTTCGGGGGTGGTCTCTTCAGTTTAGAGACCATTTCTTTTTTTGTGCAGAAGTTTGTGGAGTGCTTTTTGACATTCACTTATATTGATAGATATTTAGTTCCAATGATAAAGAAATAAATACATTTGCACTTCTACTCTAGGGTTTTATGTACAATAATTAGAAAAACAGATGAATGACTAAATAATCACATTTGTCTAATATAAAATGATGCAACTAACCTGTGTACTAACAGTTTACCAAACTGAGACAAAGTATAGAAAAAGTACATTAAAATTCTGCATATCATAACTGCATTTAGTAAGTTTACCTCATGGCTGGCAATCGGTTCTTGTTCTCCCAAGTGCTGAAAGACATTTTGTTTAAAGCATTTATTGAGCCAATGAGAATGTGCTGGCTGGGAGGTATAATGTGATAAATAAGGAAGCCTAGACTCTCAAAGAACTCACATTCTAAGTCATTTCCTGTCAAAATATTTTGCTGGACTATCCTTGCGAAAACTGTAAGGGATGACTGCATAAAGTACCTATTCCCAGGCACTTTCTTTAGCTTTCTGATTCATAATCTTTGAACTTACGGCAATGCCCATTTGAAAAACATACTACTTTCTGTATTTGTTGGGCATTCTAAAGTTTACACAGAATATTGGTCTATTAATAGACCCTCTAGCAGAAGTTTATTTTGAAAGAAATATGACAATAGATAACCTCAGGAATTAGACATGCAGAGAAGAGAATTGTTACTGAACCTATAGGGGTAGGAAGGCCTCAAGCAAGGAAGAACATCAAAGACTGACATCACATCAGGGTGCCTTATGGCACTTGTGGAATATTGATTGGGGAGCATTTTTAGAGTTATCTAGGCTGCAAGAGATCCATAAGCTAAGAAAAAGTGGTTATGAAGAAAGTAGTCCAGCATGCTACTTTCCGTAGTGTCAGTTACATGAAATCAACTAAAGTCTCAACCAACACGTTAAATGGAAAATTCCAGAAATAATCAATCTGTTTTAAATTGTGTTTCATTCTTAGCAACATGAAGAAATCTTGTACTGTCTCATTTTATCCCCCCTGGATGTAAATCATCCCTTTATCAATGTATCCATGCAGTATACACTCTCAGTCTGTTTGGTGGTGTCTACTTGCTTATGTCAATTAACCCTTACCTTACTTAATGATGCTCCAAAGCACAAGAATAGTGACACAAAGAAAGCACTAGCTCATAAAATTTGGAAGTACAGATTTCCTCTGTACTTTGTTTGACATGTAGGAAAACACTTAGTACATATAAGATTTGGTATCTTCACAGTTTCTGACATGCACTGAGCATTTTAGAATGTATCCCACATGGTAGAATTACCTTAAATGTAGAGAAAGACAAGGAATTGTATTTGCTGGGAAATAAAGAATGCAAAAAAAAATAGCATCAAGGAAATGATTAGGCATCAAATGATCAAGAAACTTGGATATTATGTTAGAAATTGAATTGTTTCAGTAGTTTTGAATCCAATGCAAATAACATAATTATTAAAGGAACAAGTCCAGAGAGGGAGACAATGTAGTATTTTTAACACAAATGCTGTTCTGTTCCAGCCAGTTGTTGCCATGAGGAAGTATGGCATATAATTGCCAGATTGTCCATTCTTTCAAAAATATCCAAAACTCTGGAGTAATTTTTGGAATTAACTTCAGCTGCAAATAGCAGGAGATCTTAAAATAATAGTATTTAAGCAAGAATTAAAGTGTTTATTGTTCACAAATTTGTCTGGAGGAATGCAGTTCCATGTTAGTTAGAATGCCAGCTCTGTTCCACCAAAACTATGGGAAGACAAATTCTGTCAAATTTACTACTCCACCATCTTTATTTGTAAGTCTTGCTGTCATGGATCTGTGTCCAGATAGTAGAGGAACTGCCCAAAATTAAAGAGACAAGTTTTGTTACTTAAGTAAAGTCACTGGACATCACCATAGAATTCTCTTCTATACTTACAGGCCTACATTCAAGGAAGACTGTGAAATTGATATTTTCTTCTTTGTGTAGTTTACTTGTTAAACATTTTATTACTATGAACTAACTAATTGAAGAATGGATGTTGGAGAACTAAATTAAACACATTCTGTGTAGTATTTAATTATATATGAATTATTTATTAAATCTATCTACCTATTACTGTACATGATTAATATTATTCTTACTAGAAAAGTAAAGTGTCTCAGTCATATATAACCTGTAAACTCTCAGTTCATTTATTGAAGTCTTTGGTTTGGGGGTCATTGGATGTCATTTAGAGACATTTTAAGTTGCTCAATAGGTAAAGAAAGGTATGTTCATAGACCAGATGGCACATTCTCTGGACTTGATAGCTACATTTTAGAAAACAGGGAAAGAGAGAATTAAATAATTTCTCCTGAATTTTCAGTTTGATTTATTTGATAGATGGAGATGCCACCAATTTGGAAAAAATAATTATACCAAAAAGTTCACAGTTCAGTGGGAGAAGATGAGCCCATTTTTATACATATGAAGTGTTTACTCTATTTTGGAAAACTGCAAGCATTTTGGTATTGATGCCAAGTACAAAGGATGGGTTTGGGTAATAAATACGGACTGAGGAAATACAGCAAAATCCAAAAAGAAGTACCATCATTGAAGAAAATTTCAAAACCACATGGAAGCAGGTATAAAACTAAAAGAATGACAGTGGGACAGAACACTTGGAAAAATAAGTTGTTCAAGAGCAGATGAAAGAGGCAAGAGCAGATGCATCTCTCGAGTTTTCAGGTGAGAGCAGAAAGATTGAATACTACTGCATCAGATATATATAGTTGAATGTTTACTGCATTTAATAGGTAGCAATATGCCAACTCAATCGAAGTTTTCTTATGGAGAGTCACATATTAGTATGCTGACATGAGATAGAGAGGCTTGTATTGGATATGTGGTTATTATAAATTAATCTTTGTGGAAATTGAATAAGAAGGTATTCAACACAGAAAGGAAAGCAAGGTCAAAGGAAAATTTTTCCTTGTTTGGGATAAAAAATAGCATCTTAGTGAACTGGGAAAAGAGATTCTATGGAGGAAGACTTTAAAGGCACCTACTTTGAATGTTATGAGTAATTAACCAAAGTATGGAGAAGAAGGAGGATGGATTGATCTTTAAAGTAAGAGAGGCAGGACTGGACAAAGTTAATTAAAAAAAAAGAAATAGAAAAAAATTAAAGTAAGAGAGGCTATGGGTAGTATGGATTTACAAAAACTTTAGCTTTGAGCCTCGGAATTTAGGAAACTATTCCTCACTAGTGAAACACTAATAACTAACTCATTCTCTGTGAATAGAAGTGGATAGTAGAACTAGAACGAGTGTACAGATTCTTGAGAACCAGCTGAGTGAAGCAACAATGACTTTGCAACCGTGTCAGTTAGCAGAATGTATAGCATGATTCTGACACAGTAATGATTTTTCTGCACCTCTGAGGTAGAAGTCTAGTAATGCAAATGTTTTAGATTATCTCAATAGAGCATTACTCTGTGAATAAGTAGCCAGGTCCAAACTAAAGGAAAGAGAGGAAGGACAATTCTACTGCAAAGGAAGAAGGTGGAAATTTAAGACAATAGTCATTTCCAAGATTCTGAAGAACAGATTTGGAAGCAATGAAGTTTTAAAATAAAAGGAGATTTGGTTAAAATGGGAGATGTTATGAATGAGTTTAAATGTCTGCTTCCACTGGAAGTGACTAGATGACTGCAGCAGAGGTGAGGTTCTTAGTTAGTATATTCTCCAGTCATTTCAAAGTTATTTTATTTGTTGTTGACTGGACATACCCATTACTTTATAAAACATATTTCACTTATTATACAGATAAGATTTAAATTTTGCCACATAGGCAGGGAGTTCAATTGTCCCTGTTCATGAAGCTCACAAAGTCTGCAGCTCTGTCCTAGTCACCATCTTGGATCTCTCATCTGTGTTCCCTAATTGTGTCAGCGATTTGGTTGTTACATACAGAATGTCCACTTACCATTTCTCTCTCTTGCCTTTATTTTCTTTAGAACAGAGGGAAGGGAAAAACTTAATATATACTTCTTAATTTTAATTACCATAATGGTATAATAGAAATAATGGAGCTAGTTCTCCTGTCAATGATTTTTTTTCAGTGAGTAATGAAAAAACTTAAATTTTCTTATCAGAGAGCTATGGTATTTCATAAAAAACACATCATAAGTAGAAAGAGAAAGATAAGTCTATTCTGTCTTGCCCAGTTGTAGATTATTGAATGACTTATAAAACACAACCAATTTCACTTCATGGATTAGCACGCAGGCTAATCCACAATCATTAAGAAGTAAGGAAAGAGTACTTGCAAGAGTTCATATTGGTTTCACTAAGAGATTATGGTAGTTTTCCTGAAATTCCTCATCAAATAAAAATTGAAGAAAACTTGGAATATACAATAGTTCCTCAATAGTAATGGGGACATTCCATGAACATAGTATCCATAGATTATGAAATCCCTTTATTACTTTAAAAGAATATGTTATTTCAATACAAAAGAAAAGATACATGGATGGTATCTCTCAAAACAAATCTTGAGAATTGCAGTATATTAATGCACTTTTAAAGAACACTGTATTTACTTCAAAATGAAGAACAGACTAATTTATGACATTTCTGGACAAGAAAAACACATCAAAAAACAGAGTTCAGAAATTTCTCCAATGCATGTGAAGGAGTGTTTTTTTCCTAATTAAATATTTTTTAAAAACCATTTTTCGTCAATTATAAGAATTTATTTCTTTCATGAGTTGGTTTTGATGAAAAGGATGAAAAATTAAAACTATGACTGATTTTAGGACATAAGGTGAGTAAAGTAAATAAAACAAAAGGACAAAGGAATATAAGGAAGGAATAGCTAAACAAGAGGAGATGATGGAAATTATACTCTTTAAATTTCTTAGATTATTATTGTAAAACAATTATTTTTATCTCCAAAAAAAATAACAAGTTCTTCATTTTTTTTATTTTCTTCTTCATCCACAATTATTTTTCTATATTAACTTTGATTTTTCTTAAAGTTTTTCAGCATTTTGGGATACAGGTACCTCAAATTATACGAAGTCCAAATTTATTTAACAAAATTCTGTTGTTTTGCAGAATTCAGCTATATATTTAGAAGATTTCTTAAATATCAATATAAACTCACTTCTTTTTATTTTAAACTGAAAAGTTGTTTCTAAACCACACAAACCAAGTCATTTTTTTCTGAGTTTCTAGTTTGAAATTCTTGTTAAAACCAGAGCCTGTTTCTCTGAAATGTGTGATAAAGAAGTAAGAGAGGATGGAAATATAAGCATAGGAGAGTGTTCACTATCTTTCTCTTTCTCCATTGTGATTTACATTCAATGTAATACTTTAATATAGCTAAAAATACTTCATATGCCTGCATTTCATGTGTGCCTAATGAGGTTGTCAGGTGATATTTTTTTTCCAGTATACTAAAGAGGAGTGTGCACTCATGTTTGACAGGTTTTAAGAATAGAAGGTGTAGTAGGCACAATTATTCTTAATTTGGAAGACAGAACAAACAGAGGTTGTGACTGCAATTGGGGCTTCAGGTCTTGGGAGACAATGGTTGCACTCGTCCATGGTCTTGCTATATAGGGCCTTTTGTTCCTGTACCTTGCAGTCAGCCCCTCTTCTTGGCCTCTGTTTTCCATTGTGCTGGACACAAAAAATGGTGGTGGCTTGTAAGTGTAGAATCTGTATTCTCTCTGGGTGGCAGGTGGAGGACATAAGGAGGAGAGAAAGCCCCATGTTACTCAAGTGGCAATGTTCCAAAAGTTGTAATTCTGATTTAATTTCTCACTGGAATAGCAGTTTAATTGACATATTTAAGTGGACTAGTTTTTCTAAGGTGTCATATTTGGTAGCAGTCAAAAGAATAGTAAAAATAAGATATGAGGGTACATAGAATTAAAAATGTTGACTGGTGGTCACTAAATGATTGGTACCGACATATGTAAGTAGTAGTAATGGCTTTCCTGAAATTTTACGTGTTGACCTAAATCCTCACCATAAATAAATTTATGAATTCTTTAGGAAAATATGTTTTGTACACTAAACAATATGAAATTAAATTGCTTTTGAAACCATCTTCATATGAAAGTTAAGTTTTTATAAAATGCTACATTTATTTATTCAACAGAGATTGTTCTAGAAACTGGAGATAATATCATGGTCATGCTCAAAAAACATACAGATGGGTAAACAGATATTTGCTTATTTCTCTCATTATTCATTATATACCATTTCTAGAATCAAACTCACATTCATTGATTACTGATATACAAATGCAACACTAAACATATGAAATCATTTAATATATAAATTACATTTCAATAGCTAATCTACTAATTTTCTTCTCCTCATCTTGGGTAGAGGTTTATTGGTATTGAAGAAGGTGACCAGGATGATAGAGTTGTTTGATTTTTTTTAAAGTAATATTAATTTTCATGTTCAGGGTTTTAATTCATTGACTTTCATGAACATCTAAAATATAACTAGGAAGAAATATGTTTTGTGTAAATTGTATATGAGTTATCTCCTTATAAACATGAAGTTTATCAGAATAGTTCCTGTCTTAAAGTTAACAGAATGAGAAAAGACAAACTGATGTTTTCCATAGTAAGTAAGGGGTGTTCAGAACAGCAGTTATTCCATATCTAAAGAAAATTGCAGTCATCTGCCAGAATTCCTGAGGAATTATTTTGGTTTAACATGCTACATTTTCCTCTACTTGATGGAAAGCAATTCTTGCCAAGTTCTCTTGATATTTTCTCTTGATAGTTTCAATTTTTGCATATTTTTATAATGCAAATATTTGTATTTTCCGGTGATAGTGTCATTATTTGTAAAATTGTAGGCTATGTGAAAATATCAAGATAATATTTGATTTATAAATTTCACTCAAAAGGCAGCTAGCTAGCTTTCCCTATATAATTTTGAGAAATCCAAAGTTAAATAAGATGCTAAATTGGTAATCTGCATTGTGGGTAGAAAGCTGTAGTTCTGTTCTTTAAGGGCTTTATAACAGGTAAAGTGTCTTAGAAAAGATATTGTGTTAAACACTAGTATCTATTTCTTTAATATATTCATGTTAGTTCATACAACAATCTAATTGCTTCTGTATGATCAACAGGATGGATTTTTATCCTGTGAGTTTCCCGTTATGAAATAGCATTCTAGGTTAATTTCTAGTATTGTAGGATTAATTTACATTTGTTCTTTTTCAGGGTATTTCATTACATTATTTTTGTTCATATAATAAAAAGTCAAATTAAACACATTTCCAGTTATGCTATGAATATTTTTATAGCCACTGACTTCTTTTTAGCATTTCTCAGTGACACACACCACGTGATGCAAATATTTTTGTCTAGAAAATGTGAATATAATAAAACTTTTTTCACTCTTACAATAGACAAATCTATTTTCCCCAAATCTGTCAAGAGGAAACTTCAGGCACTTCAGTTTAATTTATTCACTAATAAGGTTAAATTAGCACCTGTTTTACATATGAGTCAACTAGTCATAAATTCAGATACAACTTAAAAACTAAAATGACATATGTAGTAACAATTTGTCATAGTCACAAAGAGTGAATGCCTAGGTAAGATTACCACACAGAAGATATAACAGTGTTTATGTATATTATAAAACCTACTTTCATTTTTCCTAAAATTCTGACATCTAGAGAATTTCCCACTACTACTGTAAGTAATTAGAACGGTCCTTACCTGAAAAAACACTTGATTCTATTTTTTATGAAATTAATTGCCTTTATCTCTGAAATAAACAAATGTTTTAAATTCCCAATTAGATTTTTATTCATTTTCTATATAGATTAATACATGAGGTATTCAAATGATTATATACCAAAGTGAATTTTGAGATTTCTAAAAAAACTGGAAAATTGTTATTTTAAAAGCTATTAGGCTTTATTTATAATTTACCTTCCTGAACATTGATTATGTATATATATATATACATATATATACTTTATAAACCATTCACTGCTTGTCATATTGAACTAGGAAACAGTGTTTTTCAATTTTCTATAAATGAGAGTTATGATAGTGATTGAAACAAATTTTAAAAATACATGCTACAAGGGATGGGCATACTGGTACCTACTTACAATCCCAGATAAATGAGAGGTATAAGAGTTAGGAAGAGCTCAGTCTTAGGACTGCCCCAGGTCAAAATGAAAGACACTACCCAAAAAATAAGTAAAGAAAAATTGATTCTGGGTATGGCACAAGTGGTAGAACATATACCTAGCAACCGTGAGGCCCTGAATTTTAACCCCAGTTACACAGACACACATACACACACACACACACACACACACACACACACACACACACATTTGTATATCTATCTATCTGTTTATCTATATGTAAATATATATGTATAAGCTTCAAACATACAGGTTTTGTATGATGTATTTTCAAAAATAACATTAGAATATTGTGATATTATTTTCAATTATTTCATGTAAAATTTTAGTCAGTTTATATTATATATGTAAGAAATATATATACATAATTCTAAAAATACTGTTGTAATTGATTTCAGTTGTGTATTGCCTATTACATAATTTTATATATTCATTTCCTGATAGTAAACACCTAGGCTCTTTTTCCTGTAACCAAGTTACAACAATGTTTTGAAAGTATGAAGGCAATAATTTTGTTAGTCTTTTTTTCCCCCAGACTTACACGTTCCTTTAAGTTTTATGTTTTAAAAGACTTAGATTTTTTACATTATTGTACTGGGGGTACAATGTGACATTTACAAAACTACTTACAATATATCATACTTGAAATCACACCTCTGTCCTTCGTGGAACAGTTTCAACAAGTTTCATCTTTCCATTTACATACATGTGTACATAATATTAGCACCATATTCACTCTCCCACACCCTCTCCACCCCCACTTGCACCATCCTCCCAGGCAGGATCTCCTCTGCCCTCCTGTTCTCTGTTTTTGTAAAAAACAAAGTGCCATTTTTGTTTGTTTAGGTCAGATACACAGGAGTTTCCTTGTGGCATTTCCATGTATGTATGTATTATAATCCAGATTCGTTCATCCCCTCTAATTTTTCTTCTTTCTACATTAATCCCCTTCTTATGGTGATTTCAACAAGTTTAAAAGTTTATATTCATTCTTGTATAGAGAGTACATTAATTATCTTTGCCTTCTAACTTCCTTCTTTTGCCAACCCTTTCTCATTAGTGACCTCCCCTTAGCATAACCTGTTTTTCATAATGCTGCTGTATTTGTATTAGTTCTAAATTCCACATATGAGAAAACTCATGTGGCCTTTATCTTTCTGAACCTGGCAAACTTCACTTAAGATGAGGTTCTGCTGTTCCATCCATTGACCTGCAAAAAACATAATTTTATTCTTTTATGGCTAAATAAAATTCCTTTGTATATAAATGCTACTTTTTCTTCATCCATTTATCAGTAGGGGGGCATCTTGGCTCTTTATGTAGCTTAGTAATTGTGAATAATGCTACAATAAACATGGATGTGTAGGTTTCTTTATTGTAACTTAGCTTACATTACTTCAGGTGTATGGGAGAAGTGGACTCTCTGGATCATGTGGCAGTTCTATTTTTAGTTTATTGAAGTGCCTCCAAAATGTTTCCATAAGGGTAGTACTAATTTACGCTCCCACATCTTCATCAACATTTGTTGTTGCTGGTGTTCTTGATGGTAGTCATTCTAAAGTGCAATCTTACTGTAGTTTTGACCTGCATTTCCTTTAAGAAGGGTTTGTTTTATGAACTTTGGTGCACTGAGCTTCAGTGCATAAACATTTAGAATTCTTACATGTTCTTGCTGAATGGCTCCCTTTGTTAGTATGTAGTGAACTTAACTTCTTTATTTCTTCTGACTAATTTGTGCTTAAAACCTGCTGAGTCTGATACCAGAATAGTTACTCCTGCTTGATTTCCTCATACCTAGTATATCTTTTTCCAGAGCAGGAAATAGGCTTGCCTGGCATTGGTAACATCACTAGCCATAGTCCTATCTATACTATAATTCTCTTTGATCAAACTAGACAAAAGGAAATGAAATTCTGGAAGGCATCTCATGCTTGGTCAGGTGTTACAATATGATTACTTTTTTTTTACAAGAAGAAGTAAAAATTTATGAAAATTCTTTCTTAAATAACAAAATGACTGGAAAGGAGCAAAGTAAGGAGCACCTTTAAATTAGCAGTAACTTAGTTTTAAACTGTGGTTATATACTGGGATAACTAAAAAAATGTGAATATGTCCAGAAAAGAATAATAAATTAATAATTTAACCTAGAAATGGCACCACTGTGGTTTACCATGTGATTTAGTATATATTTGATGTATTATTCATTTAATCATGCACCAAGTCAGCCTATTTTGTGTTTTGAATTAAGCAATTCTCAATTTTCACACCACTTTAGAACCCTAATTAATTAAGGGATAAGTCTTCTTTTGTGATCCTTGACAGTGATCCCTGACATATGCCACCATTCTTCTTTGGTTCTGGATTTAAGGGTTTTTAGGGATGCGAGATTTTTGGTAAAGAAAGGGACATGACTTTATATTGAATTTGGAAGGTGGATTGTTTTTATTTCCTTGATATTGTGAAGGTTTATTTCACCTAGAAGTATACTATGTTCTTTATTTTATTAAAATATTGCTATCTTATTTTTCTCAATATTTTAGTAACCCTCTTTATTCCAGACCATCTGACTCTTCATCTTTTTTCTTTCTTTTTTTGTTTCTATGTCTCCTTCCTTCCTTCCTTCCCTAACTCCCCCTACTCTCTTTCTACCTCCCTCTCTCTCTTTCTCTCTTTCTTTTTTCCTTTCTTTCCTTCCTTCCTTCTTGCCTGCATCCCTCCCTCCCTTCCTTCTTTCTTTCCTTCCTTCCTTTTCTTTCTGCGTAAATTTTGTATTTAGCTAAGGATATTTATCCTAAAATAAGCACTTTTAATCTTTTTTTTGTCCTGAAGGGATGTAGCAATATCTTGGAAATATTTTCCAAATCAAAAAACTAAAGAAATACTTTATATCTTATTAGTATAGTATAACATAATAACTTACATCATAAATGTCCCAAATAAGTCTAGAGATCTGGCCACATATTCAAAAAGCACTGCAAGTTTAGGATTTGAACTTATCAAACAGAAAAACAAGTATGGGTAAGTTAACCTCACAGAAGATATTGCAGTACATTATTTTAGATCATTGAATGTTCACTGGCTATTTTTTCTAACAGAATAAATATAATCTTACAAAATTACCTAAATTATATTTGAAATTTCATGTTGCTATGAGCTAATAGAATTGAATAAATCTTTTCTTACCCTTTACATAAATGAGTAATCTGTACAGAAATTTGAGTTGCATCCTCTTATGGGCAGATTATTCTACAGCTCATCTCAATCACTGGGTTGAGTTAGAAATATCGACAGATACACTGGTCAGTAAGTTTATTGAAGCTATAACTTTCTAGGTCATACACTTGTGGTATAAAAGAGTGATTTGTTAGTAACAAGCTTTTACATTTATAGACTATATTTCCTTGGCCACTTCTTGGAACAGAATAATTCTAACTTAATTGTCCTCTCTAAATCACATTTACTATAGTTATTTCCTTTGCAGCATTTCAAGAATAACCATATTATTCTCCAAGGGAATATTTAATGGAGTCTTTTAGCTTGGATCCTTCCTTTTGGGCCCCACTTGAAGAGATCATCTAAGAAAATAACATTAGCCTTTCCACAAATGTCTTCATGATAGCACTTTTTCCAAAGCTTTATCAGTTCTCTAGGTTTTTACTAAGGTGATTTATTTTTTCAAAAAGAGAAAATTGCCAGTAGTTGGAAAAATTATCTGTAACTATTTTTTGCATATATCAAGACTTGAACATTGCTATTTCAGCATTTACATGTATTATGTACAGAATACCTGAGAACTGAGGGGTGATTGTTTTTGTAATTTCCCATTATTATTTTTGAAGTATTACAATCCCTTCTTTTTCTTTCTTTCTCCTGTATTCCTAGTATTATACTACTCTTTTGCTCTGTTCTCCTTGAAAACAGAACTCCCTTTTAGAGTTGATACTTACTAGTTTCATATTTTCCTTTTCTTTTTTCTCTTGACCCATTTATCATCTTTTCTCTTGACCTCTTCTGATATTGCTCTTTACAACTTACCTATGGTCTCAACACTGTAAATGTTACTTGGTACTTACCAGTCATTTGAATGAAACAGGTGATCGTTTTTGTCCCTGCTTTCTTTTTTTTAATTTGTCTATCAAAACTCCAGTATCTTCTGGTTTACTTCTTCCTTCAATGACTATAGCTTCTTGGACCCTTTGTTCATTCTTCCTAATCTGCCTACATTTTAAAACTTCTTTTGTACTTCCAAAGCTATCTTCTTGTCCTTATTTTCTTTTCTGCCTATACTTACTGCCTTTGTGTTTTTCTCTGATGTCACCAAACTAAATATATCTGGACAAAGATAGTTGGTAAATTTCTATCTCCAGCCTGAAACTCTTCCCAAGTGCCATGGACATAAATTTATATATAGAATAGAATTCTTACTTCAATGAGTAGTAGACATCTCAGTGTGCCATTCATAGAATTGACTTCTTGTTAGTTTCAAGTCAAATCTTAATTTCTCCCCTTCCATATCACAGAAACTTCACTTACTCTTACTGAAAAGTTTGGTATTATTCCTGAATTCTTTCGTACTCACACAATCCATATCGAATACCTTAGTAAATTTTGTTTCTCTACTTAACATACATACAAAATATATACACAAAGTGGATATGACCTGTCCTTCCAACTTCATTGTTACTACCATGATAAACTAATATAATTTCTAATCATTTATTTGAATTATTATAGTATCCTCATAACTGGTCTTTCTGCTTCTGCCTTTCCTTTCCATTCCCCTACTCTTTTTTATGTAGCCTGTATATACTCACCTTGCTTGAGCAGCTTAAGTGCAATTTTGGAAAACAATTTAGTTCATATTATGGCCCTGAATGACACTTTTAATCACTTCCCATCTGTCTAAAAAAAAAGATAAGTCTTTATAAAGGCTCATAATATATTACATGATCTGTACCTCAGTTCTGTCTGACCTATTTTCCTACTCCTGAACATCTTATTCTGATACTGTGATATGATCCTTCCTTTTGTTAGTCAGAAGTGTTATTCATGAGACTGATTTGCTCTTAGGGCTTCTACTTCCCTTTTCTCTTTCTACTCTTCACTACAATTATCTATTAATAGGTATTTATATTCCTTTCCCTCTCACATCCTCAAGACCTTTGAAAAACCAAACATTTTAAGGAAGATCTTCCATGACTTCTCTATTTAGAATTGTAGTGTCTAAAACCTATGTATCTTGATGCTTCCCCTAATTAATTTTAAGGTGCAGCCATGTGAAAATCTGAATATGTTACATTATTTGTATTTGTTTTGAGAACAGTTTTACCAGCAATAGCATAAGCTTTATGAAAGTTTTTTTCCACACATTGTTAGTGCATTTCCAGGGTTCAAAATAGTTCTGGCTATGGAGTAGGCAATAAAAATTAATTAATTAAAGTATGCATTTTTATTGAAAAATAATGCTTCTAAGTCTAAAGATTTAAGAGTCAGTTGTTAGTGAAAACTGCATCTACTCAATTTATTCAAACATAATTTTTGATACATTCTATGTGCTATGCCTTTTGTCAGGAATGGTGACAATAGAACACAAAATGGAGGGTTGTTACTTTAGGAATTTCCTTCAGATGGGATTCAATTTCATAACAAACCAACAAGATCACTTTACTGGAAGTTTAAACAATATGTACTGGTAATGCAGGGAGAAGCCATGCTGAAGATGGCATGAAAATAGGAAGTGGACTTGACTCTGTGTATGTATATTCAAATCCCTTACCATCCCTCTGTCATATATTCTCACCTGCAAAGTGAAGGGAACACCTGTGTTGTGTTAGTTTTCTGTGACTTTAATGAGTACCTGAGATAATCATTTTATAAAGAGAAAAAGTTTACCCTGATGCATGGATTTAGAGGTTCCAGTTCATGAAAAGACAGACCCAGTGCTTTTAGATCTCCACGGAGGGCAAGATAATGATGGAGAGAGCAAGGTAGAGAAAAACTGCTTACCTTATTATTAATCATGGAGCAAAGGACAACAAGAGTGGTGCTGGGGTCCTGCAATCCCCTTGGAGATATGTCCTTAATAACCTAAAGACCTCTCACGAGGCTTCACCCCTTAAAATTTTCACCATTTCCTACAAGCACTTTCTGGGGGACAAAGCCACTGAACACCAGAAGATTTGGAGGATATTTAAGGTCCAAATTATAGATCTTTCTCCTATATTTATTTTGTAAAGCTCTCTGGAAATACATAGAGAAGGCTTCTCGCTCTGGTTTGAAATATGGTTGGCAAATAATTAAAAGTAATTTACTCTAAGATAATACACATTACTATTCTGTCTCTAATGGTAATAATAGTAGTTATAGGCAAGCATGAAATTTCAAAGTTGGAGTAATATACATAAGCTAAACACTAATATGCAATGATAGGTACTAGAGGCTTTTGAACAGTGTTTTTTATTGTGTTTCGTGTGGGTACATTGCAGCTTTTACAAAAGTACTTATAATGTATCAAATATATCTTACTTGAATTCACCCTCTCCACCATTCTCCTTTATCCTTGTCCCCCACTACTTGAGTAGTTTCAACAGGCATCATTTTTCCATTTACTTACATGTCTACATAATATTAACACCATAGTCACCCTCCTATTCCCTTTCTCCACCTTCTCCTGCATCCCACTGTTACCAACTCCCCCAGGCAGGACCTGTTCTGCTCTCCTGTACTCTGTTTTTGTGAATGAAAAAAAAGACATTTTTGTTTCTTTAAGATAGCTACACAGGGAGTTTCCTTGTGATAGTTCCATGTATATATGTATTATAATCCAGATTGGTTCATCTTCTCTAATTTTTCTCCTTTCTACCTTCGTCCCCTTCTTATGGTGATTTCAACAAGTTTAAAACTTGTATATTCATTGTTATATACAGAATACATCAACCATATTCACCTTCTCAACTTCCTTCTTTTGCCAACCCTGTCTCAGTGGCCTCCCCTTATTATTACCTGTTTTTCATAATATTGCTGTATTTGTATTAGGTTTATATTCCACATATGAGGGAGATCAGGTGGGTTTTGGCCTTCTGAACCTGGCTAACTTCACTTAAGATGATGTTCTTCAGTTTCATCCATTTATCTGCAAACAACAAATTTCATTCTTTCTTATGACTGAATAAAATTCCATTGAACATAAATACCACATTTTCTTAATCTATTCATCAGTAGTGAGGGCTCTTGGCTGTTTCCAAAGCTTAACAACTGTGAATAATGCTGTAATAAACATGGGTGTGCAGGTGCCTTTATTGTAACTTTATTTACATTACTTCAGGCACATTTCTGGGAGAGGAATTGAGCAGTCTTGAATAATAGATGAGAAATGAGAAGACACAAGGAAGTATATAGTATTAATTCACAAGCAGATTAATTCTGGTATTAGGAGGTCAATATAAAAAAACATGATTGATAATCTGCTGGACTTGGAAAATTATTGCATTTATATGGTAAGAACTGAAAACAAGAATTATTTATCCAGGGATTTAATTATGATCAGAGACATCAGTGAAGATGAAGATGATGAGGAATATGAGTTAGCTGTGGCATGAAAGGTAAAGCACCATGATGAATGCAATTTGGATATAATGGTACCTGTGAAGAATTTGGCAGGCAGAATAGGCTATCCTTGCATGTAAGACAAAAATGAAGGATAGAGGCACTCTTAAGCATATGAAGGGTCTTTGGAAAGTAAGGAAGGAAAGATTTAAAAGAATGCAAAGTAATTGTCAATAGTATAAATGTATAAAATAATCAAGAAGTACATAGGAAGATGACAACAGTACTAATTAGTGATTCTACAGAAATTAATTTTAAAATAAAGCAGTACATTAAATAGAAGAGTGTTTTTTTTTTCCTAAAGATATACTAGAAGGGAGGGAAAGAGAGAAGAAAAGAGGTAGAGTAGGAGGAAGTACAATAAAGGTAAAATAATAAAGACACTGCATAAGAAGGTGTCCAAGATTAAACAGGGATATTATGTAAGAAATCTGAAAGCCTTGACACTGGAAAATTGTCTGCCAAGAATCAGGGGCCACGAAAATCTTAGAAGATTGAAGAAAGTGCATAAGAATAAAGTTTTCTGATAAAAGAGAGAGTTTAGGACAGGCTATGTGAAGTGCTGAGTTATTTAATACATGTTTTTAGAGGTGTCAATCAGCTGAGCTTGACTGTTTGGAAGCACTAACAAAGGCAGGGTGAGGAAACTTTCCAGAACCCAAGATTGGAAAAGACAGAATTGAATGTCTGTCAGAACAGTGGGATTATCAAGTAAGAGCAAATTTATGTCCTAAAGCCATAAGGAAGAATTTGTGGACTAAAATAGACCAATATAGGATTTATCGACATTACAACCCTTCCTCAACAACTATGGAATTTTGTATTCCATTCATTTCTCAAACTCCATGAAAGAAAAACACTTTATCTCAGATAAAGAGATGTACTGTTCTCATTTAAAGGGAAGCAAGGGGAGCTGATGCTATTTTCTTATGATTGATTCAGAGTTATTTTGAGAGTAGATGGATGAATACAATGATGGAACAACTATTAAACAACAGTGTTCTGTAAAAACTTATGCAAGAGTAAAAAGAAAGAGAATTTAAAATGATTAATTTTTATCATACAGTATTTTTAAGTTAATTGTGGTATTTATACATTCCATTAACAAAAAATTAGTACTTTACATTACCTACTTTTCTTATGGTACTTTTTTTATTTGTTTATTCATATGTGCATACATTGTTTAGTCTTCCTTTTTATTATGAATTTATATTTTACCTTTTACATTCTAAAACTCTGATAGCAATCATAAGATGCAGAGATACAGATAACTCATGTGCTGCATGATAATGTATCTGTCAATGCAGGATATACACAATGATCCCATAAAGTTTTATCACCTACTCACAAAGTAACCATCTTAGTATGTGTAACCTCTGTCTGCATAAATGTGAAATTACCTAATGATGCCTTTGGTTTTGTTTTACATTTTAATTAAGTTTTGTTTATATTTATGTAATTTTCAATATTTATTGCATAATTAAAAGCTAGTGACTATGCTGACTTCTTTTGTACATTTTCATTGCTGGATTTGGGACTAAATTAATCCTCCTAGAAAATGAAAATTCTCAGGAAAGAATCTCAGCAGCAGGCTATTTCAATTGCTCCAGACACTAACCAATTTCCTTAGGACCCCAGAATAATAAATATCTACTTTGTCATAATTCAAAATTAATTTCAGGCAATAATGCAAATACATAAAATAGTAAAAAATGTATAAAAATATAAGATTTCATTTAATTACTGCTATCATTAGTAATTTAATTATGTTCTCTTCCTTGCATTTCTGGTTGTGTTTGGCATGTAAAATTAAAAAATGACATGACGTATTCAGAATGACACAACCTGAATCCAAGACTTCTTAGGGGAAAGACCTAATTAATTTATTTTAAATATCCCTCTCATTTGCTTCACAAACGAGTTGCCCAAGGAAAATGAATGTTAAGAAAATGTTGGTAATTATTCAAACTTGTTTTTAATAGAATTTATCAAACAGAACCCATACCAAGCAAACTCCAAAAAGTTTAGTTTATAAACAACTCATCAAACATAAGAGAAAAATGGGAACTTTTACTTGTCTCAAGATTGCACTTATATCTTCTAAGTAATATCTATCTGGTTATGAATTCCTTAGTAGCTTTTCTTTATGTAAGTGAGTTAATAAAATTGCTTTGAGGTATGGTGGTGAGATTGCAAGGATTCCATTTCCTTACTCCATGATATATTTAACTAATAATTTCCAGAGTAATGCAAAGTCACACTTATCTTAGTATGCATTTTCTAGTGTATCAGGTGGGCAAGCTTGTACTATGCTAAAAATGAGAATAATTACTATGGACAACTTTGGATCTCAACTGATAAACAACTTTTTTGGACCTCAAGCAACTTTGACTTCTTCCTTTTCCATTAAAGATATTAAAAATTATATGTTGTGTTGCTGCAGGTATAAAGACCAATACATTAATGGTGTATATTAAAATAGTTATTCTACTTAAATTTTCCATTAGATTAAATAGTTCTTCAAATCTTAAAAGCAATTGAAACAGTTTTATTGACTGAGGAGAATAGTGTGGGCTCTTGACATTATGCCTCTGTGCTCAATGGATAAGTCTACTCTGTTTTAGAACTAGTTACAAACCAGCAAAGCTTCCCAATTCCATCAAAATCATCTAATACTTCCAGATGGTAAAATAATATTAAAACTGAAAATGGTGGCACTTTCTCAAAGGATGATTCTGCATTCAGTTTGTATTATTTTGAAATTTCAATTTTATTTTATCAAACTGAAGAGGGGCCTGCATCAAATAGGATGTGGAAATCACCTGGATGTGTAAAATGGTTATAATTTAAAGATACTTTATACAAATGAAATTGCTAATAATTATTATTTTCTCCTTTGTTTGCAAATAATATTTGGTAATTGTGTTTCCAGAGCATGTTATGGATATGATGAAATCCTTCAAGCCCACCACGTGAATCCCAGTGACACTAGAAATGTTAATTACTGTGTAAATTCCTAGCATCAACCCAGATCTCCTTGGGTGGAACTGAAAGAAAAATCATTATGGCAATATCTCCAGCTGATTTCTATGAGCTGAAAACTGGAGATTCACATGTCTAAGTGATTTGTAAGGTCTACGATTTTATGATTTTAGGATCAATACTTGTAAAAAAGTGAAGTTTATATTTAGGCAATATTAAAGCTAATGTAGCTATGATGTTTAATTTAAGACATGTTTTACAACCGAGTACAAAATGGAGGTAACTTCATCTCATCCCATTTATTGTTTGCTATTGAAGTCAGGTGGATTACCCTCCAGGGAAGGTGTGCTTGGAATGTACTTGGAGTCACCCACGGACTTGATGGTCCAGGTGCCACCTTGATTTGGGGCTTCTAGAATGCATTCAGCACTTTGAGGCAGCACTTAAATGGTACCTGACACTTTATAAAAGCTGAGGCAACATATCTGTTTGTTGGTTCATTCCCAGAGCATGAATTTAGAATAAAGGAGACTAGAGATTTTATTTCTGTTATAGATATTTAACCTTCACAAATAGA
The DNA here is from genome assembly GCF_047511655.1 of Castor canadensis. NCBI lineage: Eukaryota > Metazoa > Chordata > Mammalia > Rodentia > Castoridae > Castor > Castor canadensis. The sequence goes on from NC_133395.1 coordinate 26,115,179, forward strand.
TATATTCTAAAAAAAATAGTATCTCCCACATGAGAACAGATATTGAGAAGGTCTGGATTTTACATTTTTATTCCTCACAAAATACAGAATTTTGGTTGCCTAAAGGTAGATTTGATTTTCCTTATAAATGTAATATATTCCTATAGAAAATTTGGAAAAAATATAAAGAGAGAGAGATAATAATAGAAACATCTATAATCTTATCCCTAGACATATCCAGTTTTTAAATCATAGCATGCATTTTCCAGTGTATTGAGTGGGCTAGCTTGTACTATGCTAAGAAATGAGAGTAATTATTATGGATAACTTTGGACCTCAGCTGACAAACGACTTTTGTGGACTTCAAACACCTTTGGCTTCTTCCTTTTCCATTAAAGATGTGAAAAATTATATGTTATGCTGCTGTTGGTATAAAGACAAATACATTAATGGTATATATTAAAAGATTCTTTCTGAGAATCTTAGAGGCATACCTGTGTATATATATGTCCATAAATATATGTGTATACATATATATTCATACATATTGATATTGTTGACATACTATATTTATGGTTTTGTCCTTTTCATATAATATTAACTTATTTGAAAATATTTTATCATTTATATAATACTCTATCTTATAGATACATAGTTTAATTACATATTACTCTTACTGGGAATTCAGTAAGAGTAATATCTTCAGCTTCTGGAGATATTTTTAATTGAGTTTCTCATTATTTCCTTAAGAATGTGAAATAATTAAGCTATAGTTTTTGAAAATAAGAACATTATTTTGACTATTGATACAGTTTGTAAAAGTATTATTATTATTTTTGCACAATAATATTTGAGTCTTGTTCAAAACTGACCAAAGCAAGGTTTATGAAGAAACATTCACCAAGTTTCTACTTCTGAGAAGTTTGATTCAATGACTGAAAAAAACATTGTGGTGAAATCTATGACAGTTTTAAGTTGATAAATTAAGGAGTAAAAGAAGGAGTACTATTTTTAAATGTCCACCTCATTATCAATATCATGGTATTTTTAAAAACGCTATGTTAAGGAAAGTATAATAGAGGTTAATGAAATAAATGGCAGATGTGAAACAATTTTATAAAATATAGAAAGTCTTAAGAGTGAAATATTTTTTTAAAAAGAGCTTTGACAATCTTAAGCTCCAGAATGACTTTAGTTTATCATATATTACTGAGGTACATACATACTTTGTTATGTGGAGAAATAAAGAACCTTGGTTGACCATGATTCACACACAGTACAACCATGAAAAGATTCTACAATAAAACTGGGAAAATGAATTTTAAAACTCCACTGCCAATACGACCACAAAAGAAAAAATTCCTGAGATTCTATGAGTTCCAAAACTGATGAGAAATAGAAGACATTTTTGGAAGATAAAGTGTCCATTAAAATTGTAAAGAGTTTAACATTCAAAAGGTAGCTATGATTATATCTTTTTAAGATCTGGTTTTCTGAGGGTCTGGAATAAACAAACTTTAACATTGCTCAAAGAAGGAAATCCTGTAGCTTTATTATTTTTTTTAAATGCCAGTTCTGTCAGAAGAATGTCTCAATTTGTTGTGCTACCACATTCCTAGGGAATAAGGTTCTTGACCTCAATTAATTTAGTAAAGAGGACTAATTTAGTAAATAGGACTGCCTATTTGTTTACTTATTTTTCATTTTTTAACTGTTATGCTGGGTATGGATACAGTATAACATTTACAAAGGTTCTTACAATGTATCAAATACTTTGAATTACCCCTTCTACTTCTGTACCCCAGGATTTCATATTTGTGACCAACTCAAAATTGTACATGGAGACCGTGTCAAACTAGACTAGTATGTCCAGCATTCTCCCTTTATTCAGAGTCACATGTCGGACAAGACAGCATGTCCTAGATCTAGTTCCATTTAGTCATCATCAACAGTGCCTTTTCATAAGAAAGGAAATCTTAAGATCATCATTGTGTTTCCCAGAGTTGGAATAAGAGCTTCTCAGATCCTAGTTCTCTGAAAAAGAAAAAAAAGAAAAGAAAAAGTACAGAAATGGTCTAGAGGAAGCAGCCAAGAAGGAATGAAGACAGGAATGTTTAAATGAAGTCAAATGTTAACATCAATTTCAAGACTAAATCATAAAGGAATTTGATCTCATAATTATGTTCTCAATACAGGTAATGAAAAACAGAATCAGATCCATTTATTTTTCTCTAGAAAAACATTAGCACATAAGGAATTTGATTGCTATGAAGCATAGTCTCATGGCATATTCAACCAGGTGTCCAAAAAAGTTCATTATAATTTACTAAAAGCAATATTCTACATTTACTGACAAACTGGGGTGATCACCAATGAAGTACAGAGTACAGCAATTTCATCTGCATAGAAATGATACTCACTGCAGTGCTCTGCCCTGGGCAGGGTTTGGACTGGAGATGGATAGTGACATAAGGGCTTCAAAGCTGCTGAAGCATTCAAACATTGCAAAGTAAACAAAGTAAGTGCTTTTGGGAAAAATTGAAGCAGAATGCTAAGTGATTCAGGAGAGTTTTATGATGCCTGAAAACTCCTAAGGCAGAGGAATCTGACACAAAATGGCAACAGAAAAGACTGGAAAAAATAGAGCAACAGGTTCTGAAGAATTATTGCTGCTAGAATCTAGGGAGGCCTCCTTGCATGACTGTTTAGATTTGTTTTGATTTTTAAAATTTCGGTAAATGATTCAAACACACCTTCTTTAGTGTAAAGAAATTACACTGTAATGTTTACCAGTTTACTGAGCACTCAATAAATCCAAGCATAAGATAGAGTCCTTTCTCCGATGTATCATGTAGGGCAACTAACAAATTAGAAATAAGTACTTAGAATTACAGGAAGAACAAATTGAGTATGTTCAGTGTTAGTTTCTAAGCAATAAAATCTACTAGCCTGTATAATCATCACCTAAAGGAAGTGTATAAAACACATTACTACCATCACCAAAAATCTGCTGAACAAAATATAGAATACTTTTGAATAAATAAAACTGTTAAGAGGATAGTTCCAATTTGATTAATATCATTTATCATATTGCTTTCTTTCTCTGCTTTTTACCCCTACAATCAAAATTTAAGATCACAAAAGTATTTTTTATTGTTCATGTACACATTTCAGTATCTCTTTCAGTTATTGAGTGAAGTCATATGATGTAATGGGCTAGGGACCGATATAATATATATATATTTTTTAATCAGCTGTTTTCAGAAGCTAGCACAGTTTCATCTCACTAATGCATTGATTTTTGTAGTGCACTCATTCTTTTGAAATCATATATACTATGGCTCATTAGCAAAAAGACTGCCAAGGAATTTTTCTTAAATGTTGAAAATGAAACTTTGTCTTCTGGCAGTGCATCTGTCTTTGATTCTGTTGATCATTTTATTTGGTTCTATGTTGTTGCTTTAAGAGGGATCCCCTTGAAAAGTAGAGACAAAGATATGATCCCTGCCATCTTGTTATTATGATATTCTGACCTATATAGTCTGAGAACTGCATAAGAACTGAGATGTTTTAAGAATTTTGGAATATGACATGTCATGACAATATTCATCATCAATGTACATAAATTTACAAAAAAAATCTTGTGCTGCTTTAGATAAGAAGAAATACTCAACTTGATGGAAATCTAACCAGAGATTCAATTAGAACTAAATTATATTTAAGTTTCACTGATAAAATATAAATCATAGAAATGAAAGATGTTTGTAATTTGCAATTTGGAGTCTTCCAAAATGCTTATTATACTCTATATCTAAGCCTTTGTTTTCAACAATTAATGGTTTGTAATTATTGTCCATCTATTCAAAGTAATGCCAAACATATGCCATGGAATTTTCTCAACAATGCTATTAGTTTTCATTATGTCTATTCTATGTAACGAATCTAAAAGTCTCAGTAAGATTAAATTAGCCCCAGTCATTCCATGTAGTGTTATTTTTTCCTTTTCTGAGTAGTAAGTATATATTTTGATTTGATTGTATCAGCCTTGGTTAGTTCACACATATAGAGAATTGAAGAGCTTTCCAGGGACTTTTGAACTTGAAACAATTATTGAAATAGATACAATTTACTCTTATTTGGATTGTTCTCTTCTAAAATTCTAGGAAATACCTTTATGTAACTACAATTTTAGCCAATTATTTACAATTTAATCCTTCTTTGAAATTCTGATATTTTAAATTATATTTTTTGAATGAGGATTTATTTTATAAAGGTTGTAATCTTTTAGACAATTAAGACATACATGAACTATTCTGTACAGAGATCTTTTGAATACTAATTAATAAGAACTTCGTAACTTTCTGAAGCTAAAATTAGAATACAAGCTTTGAAAATATTGGCCTACAATGAAACAACCTAAAGGAACTTAGAAAAACTGGCAAATGCCATGCTCATAAATAAAATAAACATTGATATTTTCTTTTTTAAAAATTTTTATTTTATTCATAAGTGCATACAATGTTTGGGTCACTTCTACCCCCTTCCCCCCGCCCCCTCCCCTCCCCTCCCCTCCCTTACCTTCGCTTACACCTATCCTCATGTCTTCCTTGTGTGCTCTCTATCATGTACTCAAAGTCCAATCCCCTTGCTGTGTTTGCTCTTGATCTAATGTCCGCATATGAAGGAGAACATATGATTTTTGGTCTTTTGGGCCAGGCTAACCTCACTCAGAATGATGTTCTCCAATTCCATCCATTTACCTGCGAATGATAACACTTCGTTCTTCTTCATGGCTGCATAAAATTCCATCGTGTATAAATACAACATTTTCTTAATCCATTCATCGGTTGTGGGGCATCTTGGCTGTTTCCATAACTTGGCTTTTGTGACTAGTGCCACAATAAACATGGGTGTGCAGGAGCCTCTGGAGTAACCTGTGTCACAGTCTTTTGGGTATATCCCCAAGAGTGGTATTGCTGGATGATATGGTAGATCAATGTTTAGATTTTAAGTAGCCTCCAAGCTTTTTTCTTGAGGTTCTTTTTGCTAACGGGCTTCACTGAATTTCTTTATTTTAAGTAACTCTCTTTTTTTCTTTAGCATATACCATTACAACCTTAATTTTTTTAAAATGGAGTGTTAATTTGAATAAGAGCAAGATTTTTATGTAGAATGCATCCTGTTCAACATAATATACCTGATACATAATGTTTATTCTTATATTGCAGTTAGTACAGAAATAAATGATTATAGGATAAATGACAATATTTGTCAATGTTGATAATACCTCTTTTGAAAGCACATAATCCACATATATTTTTTAATTTATGCATTTTTATTTCATCCCATGTGAGTTTCTTTATGGCTTTTCTTTTAAACATTTTAAACTTTTTCCCTGAGTCCTGTTTACTTCATTTTTCCATAATATAAAATAATATGTTTTTAAAATTCAAAGTAATCCATTTATCAACCTATTTGTTTAATCTGTGGTCCTCCTTTCTTAAAAATTTGAAAGAAGTGATAGCAATGACTATTTCCATTACATAGATTAGGATACTTGAAGAGTACAAACACTATTTATTTTCCTGTGATCAAAGTATAGTTTTTATGTGTTGCCTTTGGGTTTTTTTGGTCTGTATCATGACATATTTATATGAAGAGAATTGTATAGCAGTGTGCTAAGATCTACAATTTTTCTTTGTGTTCTTTCAAAGACCCATGGTCCAAAGTCCAAAGATATTAAATGCAAAATGTTAGAAATAGTTCAGAAGTTTTAAATTCCACATCATTCAGCATGATGAAAGCACTCACCATTCTCCCGTCTTGCCCAGGTAGCCACATTGATTATTAGATCGACTATGACAATATCACAATGCCTATATTCAAGTAACCCTTATTTGACTTAATAATGCCCCCAAAGTGTAAAAGTAGTGATCCTGGCAATTTGGATATGGCAAAGAAAAGTCACAAGTGCTCACTTTAAATATCACCTCACATCATCATAAAAATGAAGGGAAAGTAGAACACAAAAAGGTGTGTAGATGGGGAGAGTGCATATTCACATGTTTTTTGGGTGGTGGTACAAAGTCTTACCAAGCTGGCCTCAAACTTTCAGTCCTACTGGATCCACCTGAGTGTTGAGATTATATAGGCATGTGTCACTATGCCAAGCATAGCCACATCATTTTAAATAAGTATATAGCTGTAAATGTTCTATACTATTATTAGTTATTTTTAATCTTTCTCTATACTTAATTTATGAATTAAATTTTTTCGTAGGTACTTACATTAAAAAAAAAAGAATATAGGGTTCAGAACTAACTAAGGTTTTAGACATACACTGGGTGTCTTGGAACATATGTTCCAAAGAAAACAGTAAAATTCATAGGAAATAATCAAAATAAGTAAGGAAATTACAAAATGCAGTAGATTTCATGTTGTATTGTTAGTTGGTCCACCTAAACTAAATTTAAAATATTAGTAAAAAGCAGAATAATATGTAATATAAAATATATGCAAAACTGACACTGAACATATTTCTTTTTATAGAAATAGTCTGCAGACATTTTAAGGGTTCTTTACTTCCGTCTACTGACAGCCAAGGTCAACGTGGTATTTTGGTTGAAGTACTATCATCATATCAGGAAAAAACTGCTGCGTGGTGGCATCCTTTTTCTAAATTTGAAGAATTCATCGGATTTATATGCTACTTTTCTCTGATTTAATACTGAGAAGGCATGTTTATTAAAAGTCATGTCTATTAAAGAGGAAAATGTTGCATTAATATTTTAATGTAGACTGTTAGCTTTATGGAATCAATAAGAGGGAGAAAAAGAAAATTTAACTAAAGATAATTATGGAAGATTAGAAAACACTTTTAGTCTACTAAGCTAAACTTCCCATTCTCATCATAGATAAAGAACCTAAATAAAATTTAGGAAATGATTTGTGGTAATTTAATTCAATGAAGATGACTTGGAATTTCTATACATTTTATTCAAGGATTTGATGCTAAAATTTAGTAAAACTTAAATGGCAAACAAATTAAATTTGATTTGTTTTGAAAATTGGAATTCTTAAAATACATATTGTAAAGTTTTCATTTAAAAATTGTATAATTTTCACCCCCATTATTTTTTCTCATAATGTACAAAAGGAAAAACAATTACTTAAGCTTATAAAAGGTAAATTGATATGCCATAATTAGGCACCCATTTGACTAACATTTCAGTTCTAAGACTTTTGGGGAATCATATTGGAAATGATTATTCTCAGCATATGCCTAGAACTCTTCCAAGGGACAAACCTGAAACAGAAATCTATACCTAAATGTTATTTTTCCTCCTCCTCCTCCATCTTCCCTTCTTCTACCTTCTTCTTTCATGATTGAGGTGATCTTAGTCATTGCCATTTCTCTAACCAATTCATTTATTCCTCACTAATTTTGGAGCTATAGTCTAAGGACTACAGATATTAGATTAAATAAATAATTCAAATTCTTGTCTTTAATTTATCTTTCAAACCAACCATAAAAGGAAGCTAATAAATTTAGTTTAACATAGCAATTGCAGGGAGGGATAAAAGGAAAATAAAATTGGCTGAGACTACAATATGATTCAGGCATGGCGTGAGCATATTGAAGAACTCCGAACAATTTCAGCGAGAAGACATAGGGAGGACTTCTTGGTGGAAGTCACATTTGAGCAGATGAAAAGCAAAGAGAGGGAGCCTGTGTGTCAGACTGTGTGAGAAGAGGATTTTAGGACAGTCATCAAAAAAGGAAAGTGGAAAAGATCAAGAAGTCTAATGTGGGTGGTTAGGTAGTTGGAGTGCTCTAGCAGATGAAATGAGAAAGATACAGAAACCCCAAGCAGTGATGAGCTCTTGTATATGATGAGGTAAATATTAGAGATCCTTTTACATGTAAAAATAAATTGATATATGCTAAATTCTTCGTAAGTGTGTGGAAAGATGTCATGAACACAATATGGAGATGGACAACTGAAAACGTATACATTAATTTTAATTACTAATTAAATGGGAAGTAAGATATATGTAGCCTTTTCCTTTGGCAGAGCAGCTGTCTTAGTCTGGTTAATGTTCATTTTTCACAATCAAGATAACCACTGCTGAGCCAACAAAGAAAAGCCATTGAGTCTATGTTTAAAGGTGCATTTCAAAGGAACTGTTTGTCTAAATTTTCATGAATTGTTTATAAGGTAATACTTTACTTGTCCCTGGTCTCTTCCCTCTCACTTTCTTCCTAATGACCATTTCGTGTTCATTTTCTCAGATTCCTACTCTATGTACAGTTCATGTCACCTCTGCATAAGAACATCTTTCAATTTTGAAAATAAAAATATAGATCTTCAATCAATATTCCTTAAACTCTGTCCTTCTCCCCATCTTTCAAATCACTACTATAATTATGTTCATTCTGAGCTCAGAGCAAGAAACTTCCCTCCTTTTCTTTCGTCTTCTCTGGGATTTCTGATTTACAAAGTTATTTAAATCTTTCTCAGCATGAAAGACAAGAAACAAATAGTGAGATTCTTTTTACCTTGTCAACCTGTCGGTAAGCCAAATCACCTGCACGTTCTTACCTTTTATTAGCCAAACCTTTTGATGAAGTAAACTACCTTACCTGGCTTTATTTTAATAAACTTGATATACATTTTAGCATAAGAAAGTTGGTTTTGTGCTCACCTACTTGTTAATCACGTTTATTAACTTGCTCACTTTCCCATATTCTTATGGAAGCATTTACTGTGTCTTGGGTAACCTATTTTGATTTTGTTTTCATTTCTTAATATTATGTAACATGGTTGACATCTATTGAAAAATGCATTTCACACATGCAAAATTTCTTTTTGTTTCCTCCTGTAGCTTCTTAGCTCCTTTCAGTTTGCTGCCTTTCCTCATAGCTTAACATTTGCATTCTTCAGGGTTTGTTCTCCTTCCACATATCTTTTTACATTGCCATGTGCCTCCTAGTAATCTTACACAAAGCAGGCTCAAAAGATTTAACAAATTTAACCTCCCTTCACATACTTTTAGATTCATATTATCATAATGAGAAGATTATGCAGCATCACAGGTAGGGACCTCAGCATCTTCAATCTTCTCTCCTTCAAGTCTCACACAAAATCAGGGATTGAATCATCTTGATTAGTGCTTCTCAAGCTATCTGTTTTGAAAGAAACATGTTTTGTTATCACTTTACCAATCCTCTTTTCTGCTCCTGCCCTAATTGAAGACTGTTTGTACAAGTTATGTTACATCATACAGATAACCTGGCTCCTTGCCTTTCCTAGGCTTGGTCTTTTTCATTCTTTGCTTTCCACTCTACTTCCTACACCAGAACAGAACTACTGCAACCACATTAACATTCTCTGGAATCTCCTCACACTACAATCCTCTTTAAAATTCGCTGTAGATGGATTTAAAACTGTTCAGATCCTCAAATACACTTGCATTTGTTGTGTAAGCTGTTTGCATGCCCTGAATTTCCTTTGACACCTTAAATATCTGGTGAAATCTTATTTATCCTCAAGGCCTGGATCACACACACTATTGTATCTACAAAATCTCTACTGAGCTTTGAAGTAGATGAAAACGACATGACCTTTGGAATAATTCAGTTTGGATCCTACCTACTGATAATCAAACAGTATTTCAAATTTCTAAATTTCTCTGGTCCTCAATACCTATCTGAAATAGTATCAATGAAATAATATCAATGTGACTGGGATATGTTGGTGATTAAATGAAAGATACACATTAATCGATCTAGTTATTGGTATGTGGAAACGAGGCAACAGTAAAGAATATCTGCCTTTTTGATCTAAACTTTTCTCTAGTTCCTGGTCCCCTTCTCCTTTGAGAAGGTGGGCAGGGAGAGGGAGGGGGCGGAGTGGGTGATAAGGGAGGGGGGGCGCAGGGGAGAGAAATGAACCAACCCCGTATGCACATATGAATAAAAAAAGAGTAATAATAAAAAAAAGTATCTGCCTTAATTTACATTTTCTAATATTTTTTCAGTATTTTTCTAATTTAATTGTAATTGAGTTATCATCTATTTGCTTATTAATATTAATCCTATTAATATTTTGTCCTATTACCTTTTAAGTTTGGTGTATTTAGTTGGGAACAAAGTAGATGTTTCATGAATGTATGAATAAATACCTCTTAATGAGTGATAGTAGAAGGAAATCACCACACACCAATGTTCAGTATTTTTTTGTTCTAAATTAGGATTTAATTTGTTTATCAGCATTTAGTATATGGAAATTTATACTGATGTTTTAACAAAAAGTTACTATTTTAAGAAAAAAGCTGATGTGACTATGTATTTTAGGACTTGTGTCCATCATAAAGACAACAAAACAAGATACTTTAAGTGACAGGTATCTTAAGTGTACATCTCTGAAGGGCAACTAATATCATCAATCAATCACCACCTTTACTCAGAACCCTGAGAAGAAAGCTTCAACTCCCTTAAAACCTGTCAATCCAGACTCAGTGGTATATCTGCACTGTCATTGAAAGACAGTACATCAATCCAGAAATCATGTAAATATCCACAGAAGTCACGGGTAACTGGGGGGAGGCAGTGTTTGATAATATTAACCCATTACAAGTATCTAATTGCAGCAATATGTTTTTCTCTGTAGATGTAGGTATTGTTTAAAATGACTTAGCTCACTTGTGTTGATTTTATTTGACACTTGCAGAAAAGTTTTGCTCTACAAATTTTTGATTTGTGGCAGCAGATATTGAGCACATAGAGGTCATGAGAACTTAGAGACTCAATGAGATTTAGCAAATTTATGCTTTGTATCTATATTACTCATAAAGAAGTGTAGTAGACTATGTTAATATATTTAATAGTGAAAATCTTGAATTGATGTACTGTTTTCTTTTTTTTTTCCTTTTTCTTTTACTATTCATATGTGCATACAAGGCTTGGTTCATTTCTCCCCCTGCCCCCACCCCCTCCCTTACCACACACTCCGCCCCCTCCCTTACCACACACTCCGCCCCCTCCCTCTCCCCGACACCACCTAAATACCCAGCAGAAACTATTTTGCCCTTATTTCTAATTTTGTTCTAGAGAGAGTATAAGCTAAAAAGCTTCTGTTCATCAAAAGAAATGGTCTCTAATGTACTGTTTTCTAAGGGAAAAATTAAAAGGTTATTTTCTCCAAAAGTCATAGAAAATGTATAATGCTAAATTATCAATTAAAATAGAATTTTCATAAGGAAGAAGAAGACATTGAAAATGAGCCTTAAATACAGGTATGCAACTTTGAGTCTGTATAAAAGGTCAAGAGAAGACAAAATTAATTGAGGAAAAATTTACCTATGTGCTTTAAACCAATTTTATGCCCAAGTGAAGTTCTGCATCTCAATTTCAAACTGTATACCAGTGCATAAATAACAGCCTATACATTAGCCTCATCTCAATATTGCCTACTATATGACCACTGAAAAAAATGAATGCATAATATCCTTCCAATAGGATAACTTAGTATTAAAGTACAGTATTTGCCTTTTTCCTAAATTCTGATCATAAGTATATTCTAATGCACATCAATTTTTTTCAAAGAAGAGTATCTGTCATTTAAATAGACAAAGTCTTGAGACACAGATTTTGCAGCTTTTGGTAAGTCAATTTACAAAAACACTGCAATATTGAATATATAAAAATAAGATCATAAATCATAAGATTGGGAATAAGAGCAAAAATCTATATTCCAAAATATCTTTTTAAGTTCTATGTAGTAAGTATTGACTGACCAAATAGATCACATTGATTATGTTATTGATGACCTCTTGTTTTTCATAGTTTGGTGTCAAAGATATGTAAGGATGTGTATGGTGTGTGTGTGGGGGGGGTGTGAGACAGAGAGAGAGAGAGAGAGAAAGAGAGAGAGAGAGAGAAATAACTCTCCTGAGTACTCTTGTATTCAATTAGAAAGATGAGGCATTTAAAAGGTAACAAAGTATTTACTCTTCTCCTCTACAAACCAACCTGAAATTGATAACAGTATGGACTATAAATTTTATAATGACTATTTCTGAGCTCAGAAGCAGAGTCAAAGAGGCTGTTCCAGGAGTTGAAATTCTCTGCTAAAGTATTTTTTTTTCTGTTTTCATTCCAAAAATGTAGTAAACAATTGGCAACAAAATATAAATATATTAGTGAGTGAAATATTGGATCACTTAAAAAATTCCCTGGTAATGAATCCTTCAGCATTAATATATCAATTTTCTTAGCATAACAAATTTCAACTCTGAAGATGATGCACCTTGAGACTTGTGAGTTTTTCTACTTTTCAAACAAAGTTGGCCATTTTCCAGGAGTCAATTCATAGCTGTTACTGACATTTACTTTAAAATGTTTCTTGTTTGCTTGTACTCCTAAAAAGGGATGACTCAAATTTAAAGATGGAAAGATCAAATTACACTGCTCACTTTTTTCTGCCTAAAGTCTTTACCTCATAGTGGAACCGTTCAAATTAAGAAGTTTTTTTTTTAATAAGTAAAGGTGAGACTAGCCTTCTAGGCATAAATTCATCATATCATCTTTTGCATTATTTTGAAATTTGCCGATGATTTGTCTCTCTCATTAAAACATAAACTTTTGATAGATTCCAGTTTTTCTCCTTTATTTCAATAACCCAAACATTTAATAGTGTGCTGTATACAGGAAGGTCTGTAATAGATGTTTGTTGAAATAAATTAAGCTAATTAAAACAGGTCACATAGGATAAAGGTGCAATTCTTAAATATGAAAAGAAAAATCATGAATTGTTAACCTCAAAGTTGTTCAATTTCTAAACTTTTTGTAGTTTATATAAATTTGCATTAGAAAGTATATAGTGAACTTAATTGAGATATATATCATAATACTTTCAGGTTTTTTCATATTTTATTGCATTATAAAAATATGATACTTTATACCCACTTTCATTCTGAAATTCTTAAAATCTACTATTAATTCTAAATCATGTCTCCTACGGAGATATACATATATATATATATTTATTTATATCATACATGTGTATATAAGCAAATACACACTTATGCATACTTACCCATGTGTCCACACATATATAATATGGGCACACAGATATACACAAAATACCCAGGATTCAAAGATTATAGAGTTAATTGTAGAGATGCAGTAGAATTGCTAAGTTTTTAGGATTGAAATGATCACACTGACATATTTCACTACTTATATATTTATTATATATAACAAAAAAATAGCACACAAACTTCTTATTTAGATTCCACTCAGAGTATTTAAGACATTTATTTCATAAATGCAGCAAAACAGAAAACATGTGCATATGAATATATTTATGTATATACAAGACTTTTCTTGTTAAGTCTAGATACATGTCATAGATCCAAAACATTTATGCCACTTAGAGAACCATGACTCATTTTAATGTGAATAGATGTTTTCTGAAGTAAATTGGTGCAGAAATAGAATAATTTCCTGATAAACTTTTTTCATTAACATATGTGTGTGTAAGTATGTTGTGTACATATGAAATGGACTGAATATTGGGTAGTATTCATATTTTTAAGAATTTGACCATAGTCAAATAATGAATAAGATTATTTCTATAATAAGTAGAAATAATCCTTGAGACATAGAGTATTTAACACTTCAATTTTAATGAAATATAAAATTCCTCAAATTTAATTTATTCCCATGTACATGGAATATTATCAATCTAAAAAGTGTTAGCTGATCACTTAACAAAACTAAACTCTATTTCTAATTCATCTAATGGAAGCAAAGCTTTATTTTATTTTCTGCTCTGGACTAATATTATTTACATTGTCTACATAAAAAAGTATCACTTTATTTGGTGTGGAATAATTACTAACAAGCCTTTGTAGTTATTTTATAGTATCAAATGTTATGTTTTATAGTATGTAATGGGTTTTTAAGACTAATTTATTATTTTCTTCTATTGCTACAACAAATAGTCACAAAACCTTTTGCAGCATTCTGGCACCTGCACAAGGCTGTGACTTATGAATATGCTAATGAGACTGCATCCAGAGCTGGCAGAAATTCAGGAACTGAACACAATTATGGTTCTGGCAGCCCTCAGTGCTATCATACTAAGCTTGATGAGGAATATTTAATTAATATAATGTGTAGCTCTTTACATTTGAAATGTGGAGCACTCTAAACATCACAATTTTGTACTGAAGATATCTGACGTATCATACAATGATTTTCTCACTAATATTGTTAGAGTGCTTGACATGGACTTTGAACAGTTATTTGTGCACTGAAATGATGCTAAGTCCTGGAAAATTTATTTTCTTTATACAACTTTTTTGTCTATAAGTAGTACCTGGAAAAATTTTGCTCCAGATTTCAAAGCAACATTGGATACCAGAAACTGTGTCCTCAAATGCTTTTAGAAAGGAGTCCCATTATTTTACCTAACGTTTGGTAGCATCACTTTCTGGAGCTGCAAGTAGTTCAGATTTCAAAGTCCTGCTTTCCCCCAGTGATATAACACGCACTAGATTTTCAGTTTCTAAGGGGCAAAATATCTTCTAGTAAATCTCTTAATGATTTACTGGTGTAGCAAGATTCTTTCAAATGTAAAAACATATAAATATTCAAATGTTTATCACAAAGCGTCACCTCTCTTCAATGGATGAATTATGATGATTTCAGCAAAGCGAAAGTGGGATAAAACATTAAAGATATGCTTGGCGCCAAATCCCTTTAAACCAAGAACTTTTTTACCATGTCGTGTTCCATGTTAAGCTTAGGAATCACTTGAGTTTTATGTTTATTTTTTTCATTTTGTAATTTACAGTTTTGCACATATTTTTTCTTAACCTTAGTTATTTCTCTGTCCATTTCTGTAACCAACACATCACTGACTTCTCCAGGGACAAAAGTAACTATGTCAGCATGATAGATGCCTCAGAAGACTCTCATACCTTCACTCTCATAGGGAGATTCATCGTTCTTGAGACTAGTAGATTTGAACTTTTCTTCTTATATTCAAATATTGCCACCATTACTACCAGAAACAGTGACTCCCTAAAATGCCTGTAATAGAAGTCATGGAGGGGCAAGAGCAATGGTCTCAGAATCTCTATCAAAATGCGTATGGAAAGGGATTCCAGGGGACTTGGACTCTGTCTTTCTTATTACTCCTCAACCCTGCTTAACTGTCTTTGAAATGGAATATAAGAGAAACGATTGCATATTGCTGGTAAAATGGACTGATCTTTCTGTTTTTGTGGTTTCTAGGATCTAGTTAAAGAGAAATATTAAACCCATATTTTTGGGTGGGAGTGAAGCCACAAACCTACAAATAATTGAACATGTATTTCTTAGTTTTACCTTGATATTTCTTATGGCAAGAAGCTTTTATTTTTTATGCATGATAGCTTGTCCTACCTGTTATGCTCAACAAACTTGCCCTAAGTCATTGCATTCTGACTAAAATTATAGCATAGAAATTTCACAAGCTTTCCCTATCTTCTGATAGGCCTCACACCAGAACATTTACTTCCTGAGAAAGCATTTTAAAATCGACTCTGTTATGGAAACAGGTCAAAGAAATTTGCTATTGGCTCCACATAATGATTGGCCTGTGTTGGTAATTGTCCATATTTGTAAATAAGTGCCAGACATGCTCATTAGTAATAATTCTGAATTACACATGATAATATATTCTAGGAGTAAATTATTTTTCAGATAGCACTGACACAAGTGTTAAGATTTTGATCTTTTTTTATTTATAATCTACCATATCTTTCTTCTTTTGTCTGGTAAACTATTTCTCTATTAAATTCCTTTAACTGGATTTACCATCATATAAACTTTTCATCTTGTCTCCTTAGTAAAGACCCTAGGGCTAAATTTCAAGAGGTCAGTTTCCTTTCCTTCATTCCCATTTGAGCATCTCATCCTCCGTTAAGATTAAAATGAAGCACTATCTTAAATGAATACAGAAGTGATGATGTAGCCTTTTTCCTTTAAGGAGATTAGATTCTTTTAAAGTAAGCTTCATCTTGGCCTTGGTTTTGACTTCTCTTGGGCCTAACTGGGATAGACACATCAGTGGGATGAAAGGCTTTATTGAGGAGTTTGGATAGACCATAGAGAAGGTGTAGAAATTCACACGTGTGTATTTATTCTGCCCTCAAACAAGTCATCATTTAGAATTTTCTGAATATAACTGACAAAGTCTATGGTAACCTCATGGTATTTTCTTTCTCCATCATTTTTTATTTTTATTTTCTTGGTGTTGGGTGTAAAATCCATGGATTTGCACATGCTAGGTGAGTGCTCAATGTCTGAGCTACATCTTGGACCCTAACTTAGTTTTCTTACTCATCAATGCCCAAACTCCATTTAGTATGAAGTTATGGTATAATATTTTATAGATTCTAAGAGATATAGCATGAAATACAGTTCTTGATCTTTGAAAATTTTAAAATGAGAGGAGGAGGTGATGATAGAACTTGAGGGTGAAGGATGAATGAAGTAAATATATTACCTCCTTCCAGATAAATATAGCATCTGAAGTAGCTCTAGATGATAAATGAAAGTAAGGCAGTGTAAAAATGTGGACAAGACATTTTAAATATATGAACTACAGAGTACTAAGAGATAAGATTGTGGAGTTTGCATGGCAATCTGTAGAATGTGACTTTCTCCTGTGGGTGTCTGGAGGTTATTAATGTCCCATCATGATTTCTTTTCCTTTTTGCATAAAACTTAAACTGCTGAGGTAGAAAACAGTAGTAACAACCAAAAGAATGTAGGCCTTAGCAAAGCTAAGGAGATGTTGGGGTGACTCAGAAGAGACCATAAGCCTCTGATTTAGGATAAGTCAGAAAGAGACCTGGCTTCTGCCCATCTGATTCATTTGAGACAACTCTGAGTCACCTTTAGATATATGGGTAGTCAAACTTCATCAAGACAATAAAAGGACGGAGGCTGATTGCAAGATTCCACATTGCTAGTAGAAAATGTGGAAAAGAAATCCTTCTCTATGGTTGCCATTGTGGAAGAGCCCCTCTAATTTGTCCCTTCTTTAGAAATTCACTTCTGGGTCCTTGAAGAATTTTGATCATGCAAAGACAAAATTCTTTGGGAAACTTGGGACATTTTATTTGTATATTTGTTTTTTGTGAGTTAGAGAGTATAATCGAGGACCAGGTTTCCCTTGAAGGGATTATGCTGCCCAGGCTGATATTGAAGCCTGGAGCTTCCTGCCTATCCTTCCCAAGTATTAGGATTACAAGCCTTTGCCACAATACCCAGTGCCCAGAAACATTACAAATCATGTGTGAGAATGATTTCACCTTTCTAAATCACTCTATAAGATATTTTTTGCATTTCATAAATGATTTGTGCTTAAATATATATATATATATATATAAAGTCTGTTTAAAGAAATGTTGAAAAGAAATATAATATTTGGGATGTTTTACATGAAGCAATTCACACATTATCAGAACTAAGAGATGGAAAAAAAAAAAAAGAAAACAGTAGTAACAACCAAAAGAATGTAGGCCTTAGGGAAGCTAAGAAGCTGTTGGGGTACTCAGAAGAGAACATAAGCCTCTGAATTAGTATAAGCAGCAAATGAAAAGCAAAAACTGATTTTTGAATAATGAAAGTATTGCTTTCTAAAAAAAGACACAAGTGTGTAAAGGATATACATGTATATTTTATGCATATGTAAGCACATATATATTATATATATATATACCTACACACACACACATACAACCTCTCTCAGTATATAAAGATAATCATACACAATCACTTTAGAGTTTTTGAATGTTATAAAATTAGAAAAAAATATCTATTCATGGAAAGAGTTACTCTGTGGCTTTTGAAAACAATGTGTTGCTAATAGGCAAATAAGTTGATAGATATAAATATATGTACATCACAACATATTTTCTTATAATATGTAGGGAAATTTGTAATACATTTTAAGTATCTTAGTTTTATAAGGTACCAGTACTTTCTATATATTCATAAATGTTCAGAAAAGAAGGATATATTATAATCTTTATGTTTATCCTGAGTGGTAGAATTAAATATGTATTTCTCTTTGTACATGACTTATACCTATTTTTGTGACTTTTTTCTAACTTGCTTGTATTGATATTATCTTTCATAAAAAAGTGTAGCCTGTGTATATAGACAAATTTTTAAAGAACTAAGTTGTTCAGAACTTCTAATTGATTTAAGAAAGGATGAAAAAGGAAAAGCAAAGATGAGTTCTTTCTCTTTCTCTCTTTTTAATTCAAGTTAGAAAATTTAGTAGAAAATTTTGAAGAAAGGATATTTTTGTTTGTTTTTTAAAGAGTAGATATTGTGGGTTATCTTTTTGTTTTGTTTTGTTTTTTACATGTAGTGTTTGAGGAATCTCTAGCACACACAAGGGAAGATTTCTAATGGTTGAATTGGAACTAGAAGTGCAGACTAGGGCTCAATAAGCTATAACACAGCTTGAAAGATTTTAATTTGGAGTAAGTTACAATATAAATAGTTCAAGTTATTCAGGAGTATATGAGTTCACTCAAGGAGAAAATATGATGACAGTGAAAAACAAGACCTGTGAGAAATGTTTTCAGCTATAATTAATAGAAATTGGAGTCAAAGAGGGCATTAAAACCACCTAAATCAACAATTCCTTTGTTTCTCAAAAAAGAATATAAAATCTAGAGGAAATACTTTACCTAAAGTCACTCAGTTTATTAGAGTTAAAACCAAGGTTAGCAACCATCACAATTTTATAGATTCTCACTTTGTCTACCTCTATGCTTCCAGAACAGATTGGCTTCCAATGTTAATATTTTACCACTTATAAACTCTGTCACACATGATCTTTTTATGCATTCCACAGGTACTAGTAAATACAAATGACAAATGTTTAGTCCATATTTACAAAGTAAAACAGATTTGCAAAGTTGGGTGTTTGGTAAAGGACAGAACTGGAATTTGAGTTATGGTTTCCTATAACCCAATTTTGTCACTCTTTTGGCAACATCAATGATGCCTGAGAAGAAAACTTCACTAAAATCATATAACTTTGGGGCCAAATTTATCATCCCAGTATTTGAAAGAAGACTAGACTTTTTCCTTCTTATTTAGTGCATTCTAACAACAATTACTTTTTTTCTATTTATAGTATATAAGTGTAACTTTATTTTAAGCTAACAGAGTTAGATGTAATGATATTTTAACTATTACTTAAAGTTATTATGTGAAAATTTTTATTTGTGAGAGTGTCTGTCACATTTATTTTTTAAATTAGAAAGTCTACATTGAAGATATAGCAAAGAACCGTGCCTTCATGGATGTATATTTAATTCCTTAAACTACCTTCTTTTTATCTTTTATCCCCTGTTGTTAAATTATTTGAATTTACCACTTGAAATATGGTCATCGTACCTTTAGTTGAAAGTCAGAAACTTAGTTCTGTTTGTTAAGAGGCTGAGTTCAGTCATTGGCAGGTTGATAATGTTAACTTACTATCGCTGGCACATGTGATGGGAGAGCTTTGTCATCATTTTCAAGAGATCAGGTTCTCAAAAAGTCAGTTATTTGCTCTGTACTTTTCTTAATCATTAAACTCTCCCTGCTATGCAGTAGCACAATAGTGTCTTTGTCAGCTGTATAGAGGAGCTGTTTGTTAATTGTTTGCTTCAAGGACTGCCTCTTTTGTTGATGTTCCTCCACAGATTTCAAAGTTGTTCAATAAGAAGAAAACTTAAAAAAAAAAAACTAAATATGTAACTTTCATTTACTGGACATTTTTGAACACTGGAAAAGCTTCCTGTGTTCTGTAGAAACTTGCTTTAAATAATTAAGAAATTAAGTTTTTTAATTGCCGACAGTGATGCATGTCATACTAACATGTCGTGCCTTTCAAGGCCTAGTCCCAGGGAAAACGTTTTTTAGAGAATTGGGCAGTGGGAGGAAGGGAAGGAATAACTTTTTTATTTAAAGTTAGCTTCTGCACTATCTTTTTTTTCTCAATTATCTGCATGAATAATAAGAAACATTTTGTGAGTTTAATTGGTAAATATGTTAACACGACCAAGTACTTAATGTTTTACGCCATGTCTTCAGCTGTTTATATTTAACCAGTAATTTCCATGGTCTGAAGCATGACTCTCAGCTTCACATGAATCACATCTTACTGTGGAACTCAAAAGTTAGGCCACTGAACTTGGCAGTTGTTATTACCTGGGTCCCTACAGGTGCTCAGGTGTGTGTCCCTGAGTGCGGAGCTGCCTTGAACTTAGGGTGAGAACAATGGTGGCAGCAGTCAGTCACAGACATCACCAGACAGGGAAGCCCGGGGGGAGCTCTGCAGTCCTTTATAAACAAGTGAACCTAGGTGGTGGGAAGGAGTGGCAAGGCTGCCACCCTGGGGCTGTATGCACGTGCTGTGTTGTGTGTGATCCCCTCCCTTTGCTTTGTAACTGGTGAGATTAAAGGGGGAGAAATCCTGTGTGTTGTAATGGTAACTTTTGGGAAATAGGAAATGAGAAATTCTCAAGCTGTCCATCTTGATTTATGCTTGGGTTGTTATGTGCCATAATTGCTTTGAGATCTTTGGTTATTAGAACTTCTAGAATTTTGAAGAGAGAATCCACTCCATCTGCTTTGTTGATTTCTCACATCTCAGTCCTAAGATACAGCTTGTTGGCAGTAGTTTCCTAAATACTGCAGGTGCCGCCATCACCACTATGGAGAAGTTGAGCGAAGGAATCTCTCTTCCTTTGTAAAATAGTTTCTGTTTCTGTAGAAACTTCATCTTCAGATTAAACTGTGATGGATGAGCTATCATAATTCAAGTATGCAGTTCTTTTTTCTATCAGTAGTCCTTGTCATACAGTAGTAGTAAAGACATTGAAAAGATGCAGCAAGCCTATGCGTCCCTTTCCTCCCCATGGACGGAGGCGTTTCCATCCTGACCGTACTTTCGGTTATGCAGATACGTGGGTAATGTAAATGTTGATGCTCCCTGTGAATCTGGCAGAAACCACTTTTGATTTTACTGGGTAAGTTAAATGTAGTCTATAGTAGCTACAGTACTGGGTACAAATGGTTCAAAGTAAGATAAAAGTGGGGCTGCAGGGGTGGCTCAACTGGTAAAGTGCCTGCCTAGCAAGTGCGAGGCCCTGAGTTCAAACCCAAGTACTGCCCCCACCAAGAAAAGAAAGGTCAAAGTAAGACAAAAAACTAAAAAAAAACAAAAAAAACCTAAATCTTAAAAAACTGGTTTATGCACTAAACATTTTGTGCCTTGGTCTAACATTAACATGATGTCTGTAAAAATGACAAAAAAAGAATCAGTGTTGAGTCATGCTATAGTTTCCATCATTTTGCATTATCCAGACTGCAACATGTGTTCCTTCCAGGAAGCCTGATGGAATTACCCTGCACATTTTCTGTCATGCGTGACAGTCATTGTTAGAGATTTCAGTAATTAAAACCAGAAACAAACTTAACATTACTTTCTTTTATCAAGACCATGTCCCTTGGAATCCCATGATTACATTGGCTTTTGTGCTCTTGTGTGTTGATGTCTTCAGCTGAGTACAGTTTAGTTATCCTTTTAACTGCAGGAAGGCACTGCTCTCCTCAACACTGTGATCTGACCTGTGACAACTCTGTATCATACACTCTGTAAATGGCTAGCAAGTCAATTGCAAACAAACTGAATGTACAAATCTTAGCGCTGGTGCTGAAATCTCTTCAGAATGGTCATCATGGCCTAAATGTTTGTTTAAAAATTTGCAAGCCTCAAGTGTCAATCAAAACTGAAGGTGAAACGCTGATGAATGTGGAACTCTTCCTGCTTCCGGTGTGCTGCCTTCTGGGTTTTTCAGTTCTTTGCTGTTTTTATCATTAACTGTTTCATTTAAATTTCTTACGCGCTAACTTCATTTGTGCGATTGAAATAAAATTGCAATATATACATGTTGCTGGTTTGTGACACTAGATGATCTTCTGAAATAACTTAGTACTTCTAAAATAAGTAACACTGGGTGTAAACAAAGCACCTGTGACACCCCCAGGCTCCACTGCTCACAGGTTACACATGACGCCACTGTACTTTAAAGATTCTGTAAAGCCACACGTGCTAAACGCTGCATCCAAAGGGAATGTGTGGTAACAGATCCACTCTCTATTTTGAAATACCTGTTGGGCTTTCCGTGTGTGTTGTACTTTTTCTCAGCACAGCTTGACACTGTGTCCCTGCTTTTATGGTAAAGATTATTGATCTTATTCCATTTTTGTTCTACAACGTGGTCATGTATACTTCAGATCATTTACTCTGTTGCATTTTTTTCTTTATATAGTTTGCAAAGTAAAGGACACTGTGTGATAATTTATTTTAAACATAGTAAAACCCTGTGTCAGTCATGTTTATATGTGGATGGCTGATTTCTTAGAAATGGCTCCTGTATGTAAGCGCGCAGTACTTTTATGTATTACAAAGTATCAATTTTGAGTTCCATTTAAAAGTTCTAATATCAGTCATTAGAAATACAAAAAAAAAAAAAGTTTAATTTATTATGGCTTTTCATTGGCAGTAGAAAAAACAACTTAAAAGAACATTTGGAAGAATAAAAAGAGCATCCTTCTCAGATTAGTAAAATTACAATGTTAAACATGAGGCAAAATATAAGTTGACACTTGTTATTGCAAAGACAAAAAAGATACAGAGAATTTCCAATGTCATCTCTGATGGTATCAGGTAAGAAATGGGTTGCCACTTAATAGAGCTTTAAAACTTGAAGGGATGTTAGATATAATCTAAAGCAGTCTATTCCTTTTCTAGGTGAGGACATTGCATCCCAGAGAAATGAAGTAATTGCACAGAATCTAAATAAGAGCTTAACAGAGAAGGAGTGAATATGTTATGCTCCTGCGCCATGAGTCTCATGTGCCTTGACACTTATATCAGAACATTATCTTTGTTTCTCCTGAGATTTCCCCTGGTTCAGGAATGGGTCATTTCCCCATGCTATGCTGTTTGGAGAGAGTTTCAAAGAGAGGACTGTTTTAGTAGATTTTTCAACCCATTTTTATTCATGTAAGTCTGAGATAGGTGAATTTCTATAAATACATTCCCTTTGGCTTCTTATAATTAAAAGGTCTCTAATGAACTTGCTAATATAATATTCAGTTTATATCACACCATTTGAGCTTTCTTACTCATTTTGTTTTTTTCTCTTCTATACCTCTGAATGAATAACTTAATAAAAGCTTAACATAAGAGATTTTTTAAGACATTCTATAAACAGAGGTCAATAGGACAGGAAGGTAAAACAGATCCTGTCTGGGGGTTGGTAACAAGTGAGAAGGGGAGAATACTAGAAAGAATGTAGGAGGGTGAAGATGGTGGGAATATTATGTACCCATGTATGGAAATGGAAAAATAAGACCTGTTGAAAGCATTCTAAGAACAGAAGAAGGAGGATAAAGGAGAATAATGGAGAGGGATAATTAAACTATGATATATTTTAAGTAGTTTTGTAAACATCACAATGTACCCCCAGTACAATAATAAAATGATAATAAAAAATATGACCAACCAGTTTATTCAAATGAGAAAAAAGTAAGTAGAGGTCAGTAAAATATATTCTGTGGACAAAATCCTTACTGTTGCCTGTTTTATCAAAAGTGGCTTATTAGAAGGCAGTTGCTCCTTCATAGATGTGTTTATGGTGCTTCCAAGTGACATTGACAAGATGGAATGTTTGCGAAGACAATGGTGCAACACCTGAAGTTTGACCTATTTACTGAGTTGTAAAATAGTATGAGATGCATGTGGTTCTTCACTTACTAAAAAATAAAATCAGATAAAGCAACTGGACTCTAGGCAATCTACAGCATTTTCCACTGGATGAAAAATGACAAAATCATATTTGTTTTCCTGGTTTTTCCTTTTATAATTTAGTCTTATTTTTGAATTGGTTCTTCAGATGATACAGAAGAGTAAGAATGACTTACGTGATCTAACATGTTGAAAGATACTAGCAAAAACATTGTCAGGGTAAGCAGAAAAGTTTCCTAACAAAACAAAACAGTTTACTGAAAACATAATTAACCTTGAATTTTTTATTCTTTGAGTACATGACAAACATTTTGTGCCTTGTGAAAATATTCCTTATTATATGCAGTGCTGAAAGCTTTTTCCATTCTCAGAGCACTACCTCAATAATGGGTAAGTAAGTTCAGGATGCCACCCATAGGTTCCCATGCTGAAGTCACGATTCACTTTGAGAACAACTCACCATATGTGCGACAGGGAAAATATCACATAAGAATTTCAAATTTGTTGGTGTATGTATATAAAATGTCAGCAAGACCAACAGATACTTTTTGTCAGATATTTTATATGATGCATTTTCATAAAATCAAATATACTAAATGACTGTCATATTCACTAAAATTATTTTCATACTTGAGTAATCATACACAACTCCTAGAGTTATAATATATTCATGTAGGAGGATCTTATACCTGTTTACTAATAATCCTTTGCTTATGGCTGATAAAACGGTCGGTTTGGAAATGATTGTCATATCTATAACTTAGAAGTTTAGTTAATGTTCTTATAAATGAGATTTACTTCCATTCCTAGCTTCAGCATTTGCTATTATCCTTAGCTTGGCACAAGTCTTCATGTCTATCTTCATTGTATGTTAGCTTTTTATACATATAAAAATTATTTTATAATATCCCTCTTCTTAATCCCATTTAACACTCATAATTTTGCTATGTTTGTATTAGGTCTATATTCCACATATGAGAGAAAACATGAGGAATTTGACCTTTTGAACCTGGCTAACTTCACTTAAGATGATGTTCTCTAGTTCCATCCATTTACTTGCAAATGACAGAATTTCATTCTGCTTTGTGAGTTGATAAAATTCCATTGTATATAAATACCACATTTTCTTAATCCATTCATCAATAGTGTGACATCTTGGCTGTTTCCATAGTTTAGCTCTTGTGAAGAATGTTGACTGTGACCTAAAATTGATAGTGTATTTCTTTTTATTGGAAGTGTAGTGAAGTTTTGAAACTGGCATTATTCTGTTGTAATGAATTACAAAATATTACATTTAA
The DNA here is from genome assembly GCF_047511655.1 of Castor canadensis. Classification (NCBI taxonomy): domain Eukaryota; kingdom Metazoa; phylum Chordata; class Mammalia; order Rodentia; family Castoridae; genus Castor; species Castor canadensis. The sequence continues at coordinate 26,140,341 of NC_133395.1, forward strand.
AATTTAACTCAATGCACAATATAAGTTAGATGGCATTTTATTCTCAGAGAAAAATGGCATTTTGTTGTATGAAGTATTTTGTAAGCAAGAAAAGAGAATAACTTAGATCATATGAATTAGAATGGACACAATCACTACAACTGACTTTCTTTTAACACATTGCTTCAATTCAGTGTGGACTGAATTTGTTTAGGCTTTAGTTTGTAAGCATTTTCCTTTTTTAGTGTTTTTTGATTCACACACTGGGCCCAATACGTATGAGTGTGTGAGCATGCACCCACAGTTATGCACGCATCCAAACACACAGAGAGGAGAATAACAGAGAAAGTCTTAGACATAGAAAGATTATCTGGCCTACTATTTTTTTCCAGATCATACTGCAATATCTAGGTTATAGAATGAACTGACTGGCAATAATAATTTCCTAACACTGATATTAATTACTGCCTAGTCATCAGTATAATTATCAAGATTCATATAGATAGTAATAGTTCACAGTTTTCCACTATCAATTTTAGGTCACAGTCAACATTCTTCACAAGAGCTAAACTATGGAAACAGCCAAGATGTCACACTATTGATGAATGGATTAAGAAAATGTGGTACTTATATACAATGGAATTTTGTCATTTGCAAGTAAATGGATGGAACTAGAGAACATCATCTTAAGTGAAGTTAGCCAGGTTCAAAAGGTCAAATTCCTCATGTTTTCTCTCATATGTGGAATATAGACCTAATACAAACATAGCAAAATTATGAAAAACAGTTCACACTGAGGAGAGGTCACATACGAGAAGGGAAGGGTAAAGGAAGTTGAGAAGGTGAATATGTTTGATGTGCTCTCTATACAATAATGAATAGAGAACTTTTAAACCTTTTGAAAGCATCATAAGAAGGGGACTAAGGTAGAGAGTAGAAACACAGAGTGGACAAACCAATTTCGGTTATAAGCCCCATATACCTGGAAATGTCAGAAGAAAACTCCCTGTGTAGCTGTCTTAAACAAACAAAAGTATCATTATTTTCTTTTGCAAAATTGGAGACGGGGAGACCAGAACAGGTCCTGCCAGACTTGGGGAGGGGTGCTGGTACCAGTGAGAGGAGGCAGGATGTGGAGATATGGCATAGGGGAGTGAATGTGATATGAATACTGTATACCCATGAGTAAATTAAAAAATGACACCTGTTGAAAACTGTTCCAGGAACTGAGGGAAAGGAGATAAAGGAGAATTTTGGAGGAGGTGAGTTCAACTATGATATATTTGATATATTGTAAGAACATTTGTAAATGCCACAATGTTCCCCCACTTAGCACAACAATAAAACAAAGACAAAAAAATTAGAATGTGTTTTTAAAAACAAAAAGAATCATAATATTATAAAATAGTATTATAAAATCATCATATTATAAAATATTGTTACAATTTATTTTCACTAAAGTCTATTGAAAAAACTTCCAGATATAACTTTAATAGTTAAAGCTATGTTAATGGTTGATCTGGAATCAACCATTACCTGGATAAAAATCTTTCTGAACCTCAATTTGTATATACATAAGTATAAAATATTGACCATATGAGAATACTCAAATGAGTGAAATGTTTTATGATTTTGAACAGGAGAAAATCATGGTGATAGTCATATTCTTTTTGGAGAAATATCCCTCTGCAGTTTTTAACACAGTCATTTTGATGGTACTTTTGAAAAGAGAAAGTAGCATTGGGGAAAACGAGTTAATAATCACCAACTTTCTTTTAATTATATAAAGGTAAAAAACAAGAATGTGGGGTAGAAAGTGATATTCATGAGAATGTAATTTGTAAACATTTTATCTGTATGTAACAAAGAATTTTCCAGGAGTATTTAAGGAAGCAGTAAGTTACCATAGGAATACAAAGGTTGTGTTTTTTGGTATAAATGATTTTCAACTGGTAAATTAAAGTTGGAATACTCAAGTTATTATGGCTACATTAAGGTTGTATTTTTCCCAATCTCTATTGAGATAGAAAAGTTTTGAGAGTTTAAATATTCCAAAAAGATTTTCACTACAGCAGGATTAAATCTGACTCATTTTTCCACTATTTTAGTGTCTCTCATACTTATTTAGATCTCCTTTTCTTCTTTTTTTTTACTCATGGTTAAATTCCTTGGTTAAGGATTATAGTAACTTTTTTGTGGTTTTACTTCAGTTTATTTGTGTGATGAAACCATGACTTCATCTAAACCTAGATCTCAACCTAGACTTCATGTCATTGAATGGAGAAAAAAATAATTGCAGGACAGCTAATAAGTCTTAGTTTAAACACTTGCAAACAAACTTCACATTGACCTTAATATAATTCAGCAATTATGCTTTATTTCTCTCTTCCATATATTTGCTCATTGTCCTGAGCCATTATTCATTATTTCGTTTCCCATCTCAATCTCTGTAGATGACCTAAAGTATTTCACTGAAAATTCAAATATGTCCATCTGATCAACTGTCCTATCAAAATTTTAAGCAACATATGCTTTGCTTGTATCCTGCTGCTGGATATAGTCTGTTCTCATACTTAGTTCTGTTCCCTGATCCCTGATCCACGCAAATACATACAAACCTGTGATTCTGCATCTGGTCCTGTCATTGCTAGCCTACTTATCCATAGCAATACTTATCTCTATAGTGTAGCAACTATTTTCTCCTTGACCAGCTCATTCCATTAGTATAAACATATGCTGTAGTTCCTTAAATCTTAAGAAGTTCTTGGTATGTCCCTGCTTAGCTCAACTGCAGCTATATTTGCTCCTTCCTCCCCTGCCTTGCAGCTCCTTGAAAGAAATTTTCCTCCAACCTACTTTTCCCCACCTCCATCTCTCTTAATCCTTCCTCAATATGAATCCTGCAAGTGTTTTTGTTTTTATTAAAAATACTGCTCCTGTCAAAGTCACTAGTGTCACCCACTTAGGGGACTTCCTATGAGAAATGCTAATCCACTTCGTTCTCAGCATTTCATATGCCACAGGACCTGGCAATCACTTCTCCTAGCACAAGATTCTTCCATTGGTTTTTGTGGACACTATGTAAGCTGATTTCTTCTTACCTCAGTTTCTTCATCTTCACCATTTTTCTTTTTGTCTTTCTTTTGTGTGTGTGTGTGTGTGTGTGTGTGTGTGAGTACATGTGTGTGTGTGTTTTATGAACACTTGAGATCTGGTCTTTTATCAATTTCGAATATGCACTATACTGTGATTTAATATACTCACTGTGTTTTCAATGTTTTTTCTATTGAGAGCAATTCCAGCATCTTGCTACAAATTGGTGCCTAGAATAGTTCTTACAAGTATCCTTATTCTGCTGTGCTTTTTGAGGGTATATTTGTTTTGCAAAATAGTATACAGATAATTAATTGGTTTGTTGATTATCTGATATTACCAACAAGTTGTAAGCTCTGTGAAGACATGGATTTCTTTATTCTTTTGTTTTGTTACATCTACATACTTTATACATAGTAGTAGTTTCTCTCAAATATTTGTGTAGTAAATAACTGAATGAATGAGATCCTTTGCTCCCTTGATTAAATAACAGATTATATTTATTGACCTAATGCATGGTTAATATTAGACATATAACAAATATGTAAACTTTCCCTTTTCTAATAACAATTTCTGTTACTCTGTATCTAAGTACAAAAGTCATAGAGTATTAAACATGGAGATTTTTCTTTTATTGGCGGCACTGAGGTGTGAACATTTGTGCTTTTCAGTCAGGTGCTCTACCACTTGGGGGACATTCTTAGTCTTTATTTGTTTTAGCTAATTTTTAGGAAACACATACGTGTGCCACCATGTCTGGATTGTTGATTGAAATAAGGGGGTCTCACTCCTTTTTGATAAGTTGATCTTAGGCATCCTCCTTAGTACCTAGGATTACAGGTGTGAGCCAGCACGCCTGACCTTTCTATTTCGGTTGTGCAACAAGGTATCACTCTGAAGTATGAAGTTCAATCTTCCGGTCTCAGTGTCCTGAATGCTGAAATTACTTGCATGAGTACCAGCATGTCTAGCTCCTGATCTGATCTCTTTTTAAGCATGAATGATATCATTCTCAATATGCTGTTCTACATCTTGCTTTATTCCCGTAGGAAAATATATTGTGGTTATTGTTCCCCAATAACATATGAAAAAGATCCTCAGGCTTTTAATGAGATTACAGCAAATTTCCATGTGATCACATGTGTGTAATTTACTTATTGTGCTGCTTAATAAAATTCATAGTATTTCAATAATTGTCTATTATAAGAAAATAATAATATTTTCTTATAATGGCTAAGTTTATGTGTTCAGTGAATATTCATGCACATATGTATTCTAGAAGTAGAATTTTTAGGTTCAAGAGAATGGCATTTATAACTTTATAATGCTTATAAATATCTCCACAAATTGTCCAGAGTACACTTGTACTCCAGAAACATTGTGTGTGAGTGGGAGTTCATTCATTCGCTTTTTTGAGGGATAGATATTCAAAAATTGCTATTATCACAAACTCAAGCAAATATGAATGTGAAGAATATGATTAAACTTCTGGAGAGACAGTAGTGCACCACCAATTTCATATAAAAGTGCCAAATTTTAAAACTGATTATGGCATCACATATGTGTTGAGAGGTTAAGAAAATGCCAGAGTTACAGATAAACATTGACAACTTAATTACAGCCACCAGTGTAATCTGACAGCAGCTCTTGACAGCACATTCTAAAGAGAGAAGAGATTACTAGTGAAATCAAGTATCTGTGGTACCTGAAAAACTCACAGACATAGTCAGAGCAGACCTTCAGTAATTATCAGAAGAGCAGAACTTCAGTAATTATCAGAAAACTCCCCTGTAAACTAAATTGGACAAATATAACTAAGAAAACCAAAATGTAGTTGATGGTCTTACTTAAGAGATATTTAAAAGGAGAGCTCCTTAATTTCATTTATTTCTTAAACCACTAAACCTTTAATCAGTACACACACACACACACACACACACACACATACACACAAACATTTTCTGCATTTGTTTTGCAAACCAATTGTGTTCAGAAGAGTATTAACTATTAGATCTGGTTTCTTGATCTACTATCATTTTCATAGTCATATCTATATTACAAGTGTAAGTTGCCCAAGCATTTTTAAAGCAAAAAATGTATTTGAATTTGCTGCATGTATATGTGCATGAGATCATCATTGTTTTGAAGAAATTTTGTTTGAACTAAAGCAAATCTCAATACAGTGAGAGATAACATAATCCCTGTGTAGACTCTTGGGAAATTTGTAAAACACTTGAGACAATGAAAAGGAAACATAATTGCAGAATACACTACAGAGGAATTTTGATTTAGCAACTGCATTAATGATATACATTTTGAGAGGACATTAACTTTTTCTTGGTTTCTTTTTCTGTGTTATTAAAACTGTCTTCAATTCAACTTTTAAATTTAAGTTTCTAAACTAATGGACTGAAAATACAAAATAAAATGCAAAAAAGAAGCTAAACTTGTATAAATATAGTCCATTTGAAAACCATGTAACAGTGTAATTACACTGATTTATTTTTCAAATTAACTTATAGTACTATGTAAGAAGTTAAACTTTTTTTATAGTTCTTGGTTAGCCCAATACCAATTAAGTTTTGCCTACAGAATCTCATTGCTATTAGCAGGGACTTTTGTAAATAATGGTTAAAGACACTATGAAGATTCTGTTAGTATAAGTGAATGGATATTAATAGTCTTGTTTGCTGAAAGTAAAAAAAAGTTGAGTTAAAAGTGTTTTTATCCATGTCTAGGAAATTATGGATGGTAAGACTTAAAAAATAACATACTGTACAAAATTTGTACCTGCCAGACACAGTTATGACTACTGTTTATTGAGTCATTTAATCCTCACAAGGAGCTTACAGAGTAGCTTCTCCTATTATCGTCAATATTTCACTGCTGAGAAAATGGAAACATGGAAATGATAAATATCTTCCAAAGATCTTATATAAGCATGTGACAGGGCTGGGATTTTTATCCAAGTACTCTGGCTTCAGAGTCTCTGCAGATAATGCAAAAAGGTTTACTACCATGACAAATTTCCAGATGCTTATTTTCTAAAATAGTTTTAATCACTGGGAAATCTGGAATAGTTTCTCAATGAAAGTATCTTAGGTTCATCTTACTTTTAAAGTTTCTGCTAAATAATTTGTCAAAAATGATAAATGGAAGCATGATGCTTTGCTGTGGTAGCTTCTGATTAAAGTGGCATACCGAAATACTACCTTGATTTTGATAACTGTTGAGTGCTGGTTAATTTGAAAAGTAGTCAAGTTAACTCAGGTATTTTACACTAAAATGTAAATATTTCAATTTGAAAAATAAAGTAAGCAATATCAGCTTACCTTAAAAAAATAAATTTCTGCTAACATCTTTACACTTTTGATTAAATGGAATTTGTAACTTACACTGTTCTGATAGTAGTCCTCATTATTTATTAGAAAACAAAGATTTCAAGACTTGGTAGCAGGTAAGAGTTACTGTAGGTTCTGCCATAAGCTTCAGGGCACCTCAGTGGTGGCCCATAGGCAGAGTGTTCCCAACAGATCTTAAATTTATAATGAAGTAATGTTCTGAAAGTAGACATCCTTGATGTAAACTCCAACCCTCTGCGAGCCCAGATTCAGGTAAAGAAGGCAGGTAAGCAAAAGCCCTAAGGACAAAACAAATGACATTCTTTGTGCTGGTGTTTTTCTAAACTGAAGTAGTTCATCACACAGCTGTTAACTTTTAGTAGCCTGGACGAAACAGCCTATTCCCAGATGGTAATTTGCAATGAAGGTCTGATTGCATTAGGTGATGAGAATAATCTTATGATTCTTAATGATTATGAGAAAGTGGTGAAGTGCCAAGGAGAGGAATGACAGAAACAATGGGAACTGAAAGATAGAGACAATAAGAAAAGCTGAAAGAGTATTTAAGATACACATGAAGCTGGGTTTTCAAGTCTACCAGATCCAGCTTTTGATGAAGAAGATTATAGTCGAGAGAGGAAAAAAATAAGTATGGGTGGAGGTGCCATCACTCCATCTACTTCTGTAGAGAACAGTTGCCACAGATTATCCTTATGAAGGGGTCCCAGGACGTTGATTATAGTCTTCTAATGTGCCTATTCTTCCTTCTGTGTCTAAGAAACAGAGCCTCCAAGTAGGTCTAGCAACATTGCTGACATTGATGGTACAGCTCCACATAAGATTGTGCAGCAGTACCGCTTCCAGGAAGGCCAGCATCTGGGGAAGCAGAGCAGCAAGCATGATGGCAAGAGTATTGTAGAAAACAACATAGAGAAGGATGCATCCATGACTGGATTCAAAAAAATTAATTGAAATACATAAGTGTCCTGCTGAAGTGATCTGACTGAAGATTGTGTTTGGTATAGGAGATGTAGATAAAGATTTGGAAGAGGAAATGAAGAAAGAGTGTGAAAAATAAGGCTAAGCTGAAAATTTTATGAGACTTGGAATTCATGATGCCCTTGATGATGAAACCATACAGATAGTTTTAGAATTCAGAGATTTGTAACAGCATTTAGAGCTATTGTTGATCTTAATGAGAGCCATTTTGGTAGAAATATGATGAAATCATTTTTCTATAATTGAATGAATTCATAGTCTCCGAGTTGATGGAATGAGTTGGATTTTAAGAATAGATTCATCTCTCATACTCCTTAGATGAACAGAAGGCTGAGCTAAGATTGAAAAATGCAATAGCTGTCATGGTTGTTGAATATTGAGACTCTTGGGAGGATTATATAATATATTTTATATATGTCAATTGTTCCCTTTTTTTCACTTTTTTAATATAACATAAAATCTTAAAAATAAGACTAAGATATTGATGAATTTTAAGTTTCTGATACTTTAATATTAAATTGGACTTAGACAGTATACAATACTCTGACATATATTAAGAATATATGTATTTTAAATAATGATTTTGAGCATTACCTATAGGATTTTCCAAAATTTATAACTCAGCAGGAAATAGCTTTAATGTTGTCAGTTAAGTCTGCTTTAAAATATTATATCCAAATACATATGTTTGTATGCTAAAATATGTGTATGCATGTATGCATATATATATATACATATATTTATAAAATTTACTGGTTGATTGAAAAACAATGAAATATAAATTAAATGGGAAATAAAATTTGACTACCTGGCAAATATCTAAATTTAGGGGTATATGTAATATAAATATTTTTATAATAGATATTTACACATAAGTACATAATTAGAAAAATAGGTACTTATAAATATTTCCCAATTTATACTAATTTTATACTAATTTTCCAACTTTAAAATTCTCAAATAAGTCCATCTATTTATGTCTTTAAAAATTTTTTTTGCAAAACGCTAAAACAAATTGAAGAACATTAAAGTAATTCTGGAGCTGGTTAAATCAAATTTAATCTATTAAAGGACATAGGTCCTTTTTTTTCTTTTTTATATGATATGTAGGGAAGCACTTTGTGTAACATGTTTCTTAAATATTTTCTAAACTTTAATTTTGCAAATGGAATTTTAAAACATTGGCAAAAGAGCTAGCACATTGCTTTCAGAATTCTGCTTTATTTTTCAGTAAGTATTAATTGGAATAGCAAAGTTACTGGATAGCTTGTTCCAGTAACTGCTCCAGGTAGGGCTTTGACAGTGAATTTTCAAAACAATCCATAACAAGTCTTAAATGTATTACATATAGATTACACATCTCTAAATATTAGATGATCCCATATTATTGTATTTTTAATACTTTGGAAGTATAATTGATATGGATTGAAATTAGGTTTATTTTTAGCTGGTTTAGAAGACTTGATTGCTGGATATGCTTATAATTATTGTAGAACTCAGAAAGGCCATCACACCAATATGATTGTTGGAGGAGTTAATAATTTCGCTGCAGTTATCTATAATACCATGGACATGATAGGATTTTTATGGAAATTAACTGAAATGTCTTCTAAAAAATGTCTATAACAGTGTCCACAGAATCGTAGAGGCTCAGAAAATATTGGCTGACTCGAACTGAAAAAAAGATTACAAAGACACTAACACCAAATGTGTTTTGCCTGCTTCATAAATTTGTCTAGGACAGATAACACATAAATAGACTCAATGGAGAAAGGTTTATTGCATAACCATTTGATAAGGTCACTGGAAAAATAAGATGGCCTGGCCATTCATTCCTTTTTTGAAAGTTATTTGTTGAAAGCTTAACTTTACAATTCCTTACAGGAAAGGAGTATTTTCAATTAAAGTGATGAACAGCCAGTGGTTCCATTTTTTCCTTTATTCCCTTTGATGTATGGACATTACATTACCAGAGGAGTTGTAATTCAGTGATATAATCTAAAAACCCTTTCTTAAGCTTCTGTTTTGCTTAGGGAACAGTGAAAAGGGGGATAAATAAGCAAAATAATAACAGTGAACATGAAGAAGGGGTTGTAGAAAATAAGATTAAGTCAATCTTACTTAATCTGAAAAGTAAATTGTTCAACTCAGTCAGTGAGAACAGTATATATATATATATATGCCTAAGGAGCTAAGGATAGCAGATGTTTAACAAAATTAAATTGTTAGGTAATGTAATTATTTTCATCCACATAGTGATTTAACTTAGTAACACAGGAAATTGTAATACTTCTACTTTTAACTGTTTTTGAAAGAAGGTAAAAATTCCATTGTCATTGAAATCATCTACAGTTACTGAATATGGAGGACTGTGAAAGGTGAGGAAGTGATAGAACACTTTCACATGTAAAAACCTATGAAAGAATATGCATTGGCAGGCAAAGTCAAGATCCCATGGAATTTCTTCCTACAGCCCACTGTACAAATGTCCACTGTATATAAATGTTTTCACTATATTCAAAAAATACCTCCAGTTTCTGCACTTGGTTGTTTAGAATGGTATTAGTGGACCTTTAAGACAGTAGTTGTATGTAACTTATGGCTGAACTCTTCAAAAATTAGTGCATTAAAATTTATTTTCATCTCAATTTTTAGTGTTATAATGAAAGTTATTTTAATGCCCACTTTGTATGAAAGGAGGAAGATAGTGATGGATCAATTAAGATTATTTATCTTAGGAAGAAAATAATGAGCTTGTTTAAAGATTCAAAGATCAGGGTAATATTCCTTAGATCCATATTTGTTATAGTAATTAAAATTAACCTAGATACTAGAAATGTCTTGAAATATATAGAGATGTTTTATATTTGAATTTAAAGGAATATATTGACTTACCATTATATGTTTGCATTTAGAAATCATGATAAAGGATATTGTTATATGCAGCAGACTTTACAAAGAGACTTCAATTAGAAAAGATGTAAGCTCATGCTTATAATTTCAGGTGCTGAGGATTGCATAGTTTGAGGCCAGACCAGGAAGTAATTACTGAGACACATCTCAACAAATAAACCAGAATTAGTGGTTCATAACTACAATACCAACTACATGGGAAATACAGGTGTGAGGATTGTCATCCAGACTAGGCTGGTCACAAAGCAAAACATTATCATATAAAAAGAAGTAAAGCAAATAGGATTGGCCTCAAATGCTAGAGCTCTTACTTAACAAGCATGAGGCCATGAGTCCAATCCCCAATACCACAAAAAACTGTTTTTTTTTTATAACTCTGAAATATAATTGTCTATATAACCTGTCAGTTTGTTTTCTGGGCAAAAAAAAAAACATTGATTCTCTTTTAGAAAAAATTTCCAGATGATATCTTCTCAGTGTGTCTTAGGCTTTGTGTGTGTAACTGCAACATTAATAGTTTATTGCATTTTAGATATATTTAAGATATTGAGATTTGCATTCCCATATAGTTGTTAAAGACATAAAATATAAATGCTTACTTTGGTGTTCTTTTCCTAAGTACTTTCTTTAATCATTTTCTGAGTTCTATTTCTAGAAATAATTCATTGCATAATTAATCTTTTTCCACTTATATACAATAAGAGAAACATTTATGCATGACTTTAATCTAAAATGGTTTACTTTTATATCAGTAAAATATGTCAAGCCACTGAAATGACAGTTTCTTCATCTTCTTGAACCTATACTATGATGTATCTCATTACATTAGGACAAGGAAAGAAGCCATAAATTATCAAGTGTGTTCAGGCATGTCTGCAGTCTTAACATTCCCTCCTCTTAGAATATCCATCATTCTAGAAATATTCTGGGTGCCGACGGGAAACACTGTCAATAAATTTGATTCCCAAAATAGAGGCCTTGTGATTCTCATTGTTAATATAAAATCTATGCTATTGCTATAATCTTGAATTTCTAATTCACTAATGGATTCAGAAACCATCAACATAGGACAGAAAGAATTTCATGTTTTAAAAAACCATGGAGAGTTTACACATGTTTACTTAATTCAAGGAAATTGAATAAAAGGATAAGATTGAAGTAAAATTTTAATTTATGTCAGTTAAAAATTAATAGAAAATAAGTTCAACTATGGACAGAAATCTATTTTCCCTTTTTCTTCATGTATTTTAGAAAATAACAAACTTTAAATTTGAACGATTATGTGTAATAAGCATTCTCAGGACCAAAAATGTTATTAAAAATAAGCTTAGAGTAGCGAACAACTACGACTTTTTTCATTGAGATACTTATACCTTGTAACATAGGACTAAGGGTAATGTTTAAGTCACAGAGGGGAAGGAACATGTTGAAAGGTACAAATTACAATGTCTTTTTCTGGCTTAAGAATGTTAAATTCTCTGAGGGAATAAATTAGAAATAGGAACCAACTATTTAAATGCAATGTCCATTCAGAATGTTAATTAAGTATAAAAGAAATATTCTATTACATATGCACTGATTTCAGAGACTATCAATACAATAGTATTATTGAGAATTTAAAAAGGATACGAGATCATGAAAATTTATATTTTACATTTCACCTGGGAAATGCAAGAAAAAGTGTACTGTATAGATACATTTTAAGAACCTTTGTAAATGCTACAATGTACCCACACCCAGCACAATAATAATGAAACAATAAAATAAAAATTTAAAAATACATATCTGTTATTGTTATTGTTGTTCTAGGGGTACATTCTTGCATTTAAAGTTCTTGCAATATATCAAATAAATCATACTTGAAATCACCCCTTCATCATTCTCTTTTATACCCTTCCTCTCATTCCTGGAACAGTTTCAACAGGTATCATTTTTCAATTTGCATACATGTGCATACAGTATTTACACTATATTCCCTGTCCTGTACCTTTTCCCTACTCCTCCCCCCTTTCATTGGTACCTGATATGAGAGTATGGACTTTCTCAAATTAATATAAAAAATACTATTGCTTAGTTAAATACTAGATTTTTTTAAAAAAAATCTTAATCAAGTGTTTTTTAAACAAAGAAAAATCAATTGTATTTTTATCCATACAAAAGGAATGAACACATGGACACCAACATTAAAAATATAGTACTGTTGGCAAACACTCAAAATTGAAATATTTAGATATCAGTGAAAATATATATTGGATTAGTATATTTTCAAATATGGAAAACTATATAACATTGATGAAATATACCATTTTCATTGATTAAAATATTTTCTGATGTAAAGATACTAATTGTCTCCAATATCACATACAACTTCAAGACAATTGCTACCAAAATCACAGCAATCATTTTTATACATAGACAAAATTATTATAAAATGTATATAAAAAGGCAAAGGAACTAGAAAAGCTAAAACAGTTATTAAAACCATGGATATACCGGAAAGAATCAGTTTACCAATTTTAAACTTGTTATGAGCTTACAATATTCGAGATTGTGTGCTATCATTGAAGATATACAATAGACCAGTAGAACAGAATGGAGAATCCAGATATACCAATTTGTCCAACTGGTTTTTGACCAAGGTGTAGAGCAAATTCAGTATGGTAGAAGGAAACCTTTCAGCAAATTGTGCCAGAGCATTGAATTAAATATTATAATTAAAACATTGATCATGGTACTTTGTCTATAGTTAAGATAGGAATATATCAACATATTTCTTCCACAGAGGATATTGTATTACATACTGGTAATCAGTGCATTAATATTTCAGAAAAAGTGACAACTACAGAGAAATTGTAAGGTAAAGGATATGGTAAAATCAATTCCTATGGACCATCAGCCATGGTAGGCAAACTAATGGCTCCCCAAAATGTACGATGTCCTCACTTCCAAAACACATGAATGTCCCCCATGGCAAAGGAAATTTTGCTGATATAATTAAAGGCATGAACTTTGAAATAGGAATAGAATCCTTAATTATCCAGGTACACTCAGTCTCATCACTCATATCTTTAAAAGCAGACATGTGTCTGGATGAAGAAAAAGGAAGGCAGAGAAATGCAGAAGAAAGGCAACTGAAATTTCAAGCCTGAAAGTGAATTAGCTACCGCTGTTGAGGAACAGGGTCAGAGGAGAGGGTTTGAGAAACATTTTTCATGTATCTGGAAAGTCTGAGAAGAAGTAAGCAATCTCTGGGGGAAAGATTGTCTTCCACAGCTGAGAATCCAAGATAAATTCATAACCTCAGTACTAGAAGCTGAATTCCTCCAAAAAGCAGAACAAGTTTAGAAGCTAATATGCATCCAGAGCCTCCTGGATGGCAGGAATCTTCTCTGGTGCTGAGTGTGGCCCTCTGAGACCCTATGTTTGAAACCAGCCAAGCTCAAGTCTGCAGTGTGGAGCAGCATTAGTTAAACTATTGCTTCGCCCTAAAGGATAAAGTTAAAATTTGAAATATGCTCAAGGACATTATTAATATTATGTATTAATTCTAATGTTATTAATTTATAAACAAGATAAAATCCTATTCACAAACATTTGTTATTGAAACAATTTTTAACCCAAGTATGCATGTTTCAATATACTTCTTGACGTGAAATATGGGGAAAATGCAATATTCAAAGTGGCAAATCATGAAATTGTGACCCTAGTATCCAGTTTGCTGTGTTAAGGCATTCAGTGTCTGAGACAGGAAATCTGAAAAGTAGAGTCTGACTTTATCAGAAAATCTTCAGTTCAGGACAAAAGTGAGTCCTAAACCACAACAAAGTTGGTACTATTTATGGTAAACTTCTCAAATGACCTTTTATAAAAGTGATTCAAGAGACAAAATATGGATCATGAATATTTATGAATAATAATATAATGTAACAGTTATTTAAAGATAGTAAGATTCTTGCCTTATTCCAGCAGATTTTAGTAGGAATAAGAAACAAAATCTTGTAAGGAAGCTATTAAATGGATGCCTGACTTCAACTATTATTACAGACCCAACTACCTATGCAGGTGCATATATTGATTTGGGGCAGCTTTTAAGCTGTCTCAGAGGCTATGACTACCCAAAATACAAGTCATTATTGTCATTGTTGATCTTATTTCTTGAAGACTGGTGTCATTTACCTTTATTGTTTATGTGTGCCTAGATGTCCTTTATTTTTCCAAAAGTAGGTTAGTCCCATTTTTAAAATTGTTAACATTCCCTGTAAAATTTTAAATGAGTTTATAGATGGAAAAGTAGTACTTACAGGTGGAAAAATGTAGGAAGCATTGTTAAATGTTGAACATACTGGAGACAATTTATAAGCAAAAATTGAAAAATCTGAAGGGGTTAACTATCAAGGGAAAATAAGCAAAGTTATACATTTTAGTTTAGTATCAATGCTGGTGTATCAATTTGAGGGACAAGAATGCAGCCTTTCAATAATCATCAATATAAAATAAAGATAGCTACTGTGGTTAAGTGTTTATAGAATGTTTAAAATATTGCAAAAGGTAACTTAAAGTACTCTTCCCTTTGTATATATTATTTAAAAGACACTTCTTTTTTATATTATGTTTTATATTATTTACTTACATTTTAAGAAGCAATTTTGTAGGTAGGAAAAATGTTATTTTAAATTACATTTTTACTCATTTAAATGCCTCGGTTGCAATCAATAAAAGATTCCATTTTTGGGTATATAAAAGCAGAAACCTTTCTCTATCTGTCTCACTGCTTATCACATCTACCTTGCTTTTTGAATTTCAGAATATTGCTAAAAGCACACAACCTTGACACTTCAATTTCAAACTGATTTTCTTTTCATGTTCCCCATCTAGTTGCCTAGATTCCAAAGTGATTCTTGGAATTCCCTGTAGGCAATGATGAAAAGGTAAACTGAAAAAAACACGAAGAACCCAAATTCAATGTCAACAAAATAGCTTACATGATATTTTGAATTAGCAATTTGAAATATGAATACATCTTGACCTGAAATCAGTGGGAGATGAGGACACATCTAATGAGACAAAATAATAAGATTTAAAGTTGTCAAGTTTTATCTAGGAGAGTTTGATAACAGAAACTAATAAAGAATTCTCTAAATAAAAAAGTAAAAGTTTTAAAGTGCAGAATATATTTTTTAAAATATTGAGAATAAAAGATAACATTAAATGAAATACTAAAAATGAATGTTGTAGATTTTAATGGATGCTAACTTTTCTTGGTGATTGCAGCTACTTAGCTATATTAACCCTTTGATGTATTACAGCTGCAGCATATTTAGGTAATAAGCTACAATCATTCTAAATAGTAATTAGCTACTGACTACTGCTGGCCCATTGGATTCATAAACTAAAACAATAATAATAATGATAAACCATTTAGTCTAATAAAGGACATCTGCTTTGAGTAAAGATAATAAAAATACAGTCCTTGGTTAAAGTTTCAATATAGGAAGCAAACTTTCCAAATATTTTAAAAGTAAAAATAGAGTCAGAGAAATGAAAATATACCATTCTGATGTGATTCAATTGATAATATAATATGGATTATGAATATTTATAAATAATATAATGCAGTAGTTATTTAAAAATAGTAAGAATCTAGCTCTCTAGTCCTAAGAGTCCATTAAAAATAATATGTAAAGAAAGAAAGGAATTAGTTTGCAACTTTTTTCCAGAGATAATCGATTACAAGATATACTATTTTAATGTTAGTGATTACGTATTATCCATGTATCAAAATCATTGGGCTTTAAATAGAGTAGGCAATAAAAGAAAGTTACTGTTACACTGAAAGATAAAGTCTGATTCACATGTCTTAATAAAAAATTCTTAATATATAGTAAATTACAATATATATGTTTAAAGCTAATTTACTTCTTTAAGATTCTGCTTACAGAATACTTATACTTTGAAAAAATTAAAATGCAAAAATAGTAAATTCATTGACAGTAACACCCAGTAGAATGAAGAATATTTGTCTATCAAAACAATATTTGCCGAAGTGGTTCATATGTGTATAGCTTCCGTGATGGTTAATTTTATGTATCAAATTGACAAGTTATAAGGTATAACATTTTTAAAAAACACATATTTAATAAATGTTAACATAGGTGTTGCTGTAAAGACATATGCTCACTCTGCACAGGACATTTTACTGTAAGCATAGAATGTTGTTCTCAGTATTATGGATAGCTCTTAGTCATTTAAAAGGCCTTAGGAGGAAATACTGAGGCATTCCTGAGGAGAAATCTGCCTCATCGCTACAGCATCAACTTTTGCATGAGTTTATAGTCTGCCAGCCTAAAAATTTTCAGCGAATTCCAGCCCCCACAAAATTTGGACTAAATCATTGAAATAAATCTTGTACATAGATTGATGGAGGCAGATAGATACATGCATACAACGTATACTGGCTGATCCTTTGAAGAAATCTGACTGACATAGCCACAAAAGGATGCAAAGACAAGAGGCATACAAAAATTGTTGCATTTTACAATTATTTTTACACATAAATAAAATACACAAAACTCTCTTACTTCTTTGAAATTTCTACATTTATTCATTTGCTTTATTACCAACAGACTGATATAACAGACTGATCCTAATGGAAGTCTTCCTCATAAGCACCAATTTCCATGGAAAGAAATTAAATAGAACATTGAAATAGAACTAAAGTTTTAAATTCCTTTTTGCTTAGTACCCTTTTTTTTCTGGGATTTTCTAATACTCTCTATAAGCTTTTTTTAATTCGATAAATCCCTGTTTGTCATTAATACCTTGATTAAAAAATAGCTGGATTTATGTTTAATTTTGTGACTATTTTGATAAAAAGTTTTTAATATAAGTGACTTAAGAAAACAGGTTCCATACTAACAGAAAAAAAAAAACATTATGTGAGTACATTTGTGATCCCTTTGCTTGGTGGCAATTGCAATCATAAAAATAGACACTTTAAAGTGAAAAAAGTGAGAAAAGTAACAAGTCTAGAAGAAAATTCTGAAGTTTCCAATTTTGAAAGAACCAGCAGAGACAATAAAGGAATCTTACTTGTAGGACAAGAGAAGAGAAAATTAAGCTCTTCTAAATCTAGGACAGCAAGCCACCATATTAAAATCTTACACTAATATAAGTAATGATAGAGATATTTTCTAGTACGCTTACACAAGGAGGTCTTCTGAAACCTTCACAACAATACTTTTAGTAATGTGAAAAGAGCACAAACCACAATTGGGAGTGATTGCAAAATGGAAAGTGAAGCATAGTTAAGAGAGATTGGGGAGTGCTGTGGTGATAAAATAATTTGTTCAAATTTCAAGAAGAAAAAATAAGCACATTTCTAAAAGAAGTGGTGTTTGTAGAACACTTAGAACAGAAGCAAGAATTAGGATAGGTCTGGAAGACATGTTTATATTGATTTGAATCAGCTGGTAAACAGGTCAATGGAAACTAGGACTTTAACTAGGAAAAAGAAAAGAACTACTCCAGAAGCTCTGTAATACAAAGTCCTTTCAAGAACCATTCTAAATTGCGTTTAACCTTGAATTGGGAAGAGAGAGGCAAAGGAACACAGACAGAAAAAAGACATGCGTTGAGTTTTGTGTACCCTACACCACTATTTGCAAAACCCCTTTTTTCCCCCCACATTACAGAGGATAGGAATTTGCCATATTTACGATAGTTTGGGATCTCTTAAGGATTATGAACAAAACCTGTATGTTGTTAGCATTAGCCTCAAGACTGGGATATAGCCATGGCTGTAATAACACAGACAAGGTAGTTGTGTTGGAAAGCACAAGACAGTGGTTCCTCATATAGTCTCCTTTGCTAGTCGGTATCCAGGTCCACAGAAAACCCTAATAAGGTATTCAAGGAAGGGTATGTTTGTGTTTCCTATAATGTGTGTGTGTGTGTGTGTGTGTGTGTGTGTGTGTGTGCTTTCCTAGAGAGGGAGATCATACCCAGGGGCTTAAGAATGCTAGGCAAGCACACTACCACTGAGCTACATTCCCTAGCCCAAGTTTGTGGGTTTGACAGCAGAAAGATGAGTGGGTTTTGTTGACTGCTTTTTTTATTTTCTGTGAAGGAAAGAACTGACAAAGATTGAAGGGAAAAAGGTGATGAAATTAAAAGTTAAGAGGTTGGAGGATTCACTGCTGAGCAGGACTGGCATGTCAAAAGTAGTAAAGATAACATTTATTTACCCATTTACATTGCTGGGAAGTTCCCTTATCCTAGTCTTCATTGGTATCCTTGGTAATGAATATTTCATTCTAGAGTGGCAGTTTTGCTAAGTGAATGAAGGGGAAGAACAAAATGCCCAAGGATTTGACTATATTGTTTGCAGAGTAGTATAAATGATAATGCATGCAAAGTAAAAAGCTGTGGAGAAAAATAAGGAGGATACAGAAAATGGAATATACTTGGGATCAAAAAAAGAACAAAGTCAAAATGAATTAAAACAACAGGCATACCAGAACTACATAGAGTAACAATTTTGGAAATTGTTATTAAGAGACATAAAAACCCAACAGGTTATTTCATAGATGAATTTCCAGACAATGTTCAGTTCTATTGATTTCAATCCAAGTACTTGTGGTCGATGTGAGAGAAAGCTTCATTTTGCTCATTAAAAAGATTATCTCCACTTACTCTGCCTGTCCATTGTCTTCTCCCTGTAATGATTCTCAACTCCTATTTGCATTGATCACTTCACACTTATCTTTCTTCTGTACAGAACAGCAGACATACAAATGTAGTTCATGATACTGGATTCTGCTAAGGTGATGCCTAAATCATATGCAAAGCAGTTTTGGAATAAAGATAACTTTAATGTCCTATGCTGTCCATCCTATGTAGTATTGCATAATCATATCAGCTCTATATTCTTACTTTCATGGAATCATAATGATTGAACTATTGTTTGAATAAAAATCAGAGGTGAGGTAAATGTTGGTTTTCCTTATGTTGTGCAATGCATGGTTATGCTTCATGATGATATCCTTAAAAATATTAACACCACTATGGAATTTGATGTTTCAGCATAATATGTAGCTCAGATCCAGCAAATAAACAACACAAATGCTGCCTAATTGCTAATTGTTTTTTCCAGTTGTGTAGAAAATTTACTGAAGAAGTCTTTTGATGTACTGTCTTAAGCAGTCACTATCAATTTGTCAGATTTATTCTTTAGAAGTAAGCTATTTGACATCTTTAGTCTTTCCCTAGCAAGCCCAAAAAGATTCAGAATAATTGTCTTTAGCTCCCAAAACAAAATCAAATGTTTGAGGACATGTTGCACCTGTTGAGACAAGAAGAGTTTGGTTTTATGACACTCATATGTACAATGAGATTCCCAAAATTCAATTGATCCAAAACACCTCAACAGAGACTTCTGAAACCAGAGATAAATGTAGATTTTCATCTTTTTTACAGTCTTTTATTGGGTCTCTGTGAATTTGTTGTTCACATTGTTAAAGGCCCATTGAGTCTGTTCTCTACCATGGCTGTGTCTCACTGTGATTTCTTCTCCCATATTTTGTGTACAATGTATCTGGTACACCTGGATAAACCATTTAACCTTAAGATATATGAAATTTCTACAAACTCATGTAGAAATTCTTAAGTATATACACTTTGTTATGTTCTCAAAATAAGTACATCTATTCAGTGTTATCCTTGTACATTCGTTCCAGCTTGTAAAACTGAGAAATTTCTAATGTACATCACGCAGGGAAAAATCCTGGTCTATCAAAAATTTCAAATTTGGTTGATACATTTTAAATTAAATAACAATCACATTAATTTCATTACGAATCTTAAGTACAGTGTATGTAGATAGTCATTTACTATTACCTTCCCATTTTAGGAAATTGTATATATTCCAGTTGGTAATTCACATGTGTGACTTAGATGTGACACTAATTCAGCTAATGTGATAACTCATGGCACTAAAAATGTATGACATTTCCTGACATGCTGAAGCAGAAAAAATATTTTACTAATCAATTTTATGCATGAAAATAAGGTATAAATACTAAGCAGTTTTTATTTCACAAGGAAAAGCACCATCTTTCTTATACAAGCACTTCAGACATGATATACTTCTTTAAGATGTACAAATGCTTTGCCAGACACATTGATTTTTATTAAAATACAGGCTATTTATAGTTACCATGATAACTAGTTTGATTTTATCATGTTTGGCATAATAATTTCTGGACTCTTGAGAAGATTACTTACTTTCATCTAGTTTTGTTCTCTTTATTTAAAAATGTAATTAATATCACAAGAAAAACAAAATTTTAGGAGTATAGCTTGGATGAAAGGAAATAAACTAAGGAAATTACATTAGAAACTTATTCTGTAAACTGTGAAGAGTTGTTATGACATGCATATGTCATGCTCTATTTCCCACTTTCTAAAAGACTGTCAGATTTTGTATTTTTTTCTCTTATTTGTTTTCATTGCTCTGTTGTATAAGCAATTGCATGGGTGGCAGAAGTCAGTAACATATTTCAATAGTTTATTTTTAATGAGTTTTCTAATAAATTTTTTTTCCTCAAGATTTATTTAAGAGGCAAAGTAACAAGTGAGTTATAAAAGCTGGAAATTTTAATGTAACATTTTACGAAGTTTTTTTTTAATGAAAAAGTAAATTATCCTATAGATAAAGAGTTTATAAAGAAGAAATTAAGGCCTGTAAGGATACAGCATACTCTTGAAAAACTATTTTGAAAATATTTTATATTTTGCTGAATTTTGAACTAAGTAAAAGGAACAATTGTTCCATTGTGACTCTCCCATTCTTATTTAAGTTTTTGAAAGAAATAAAGCTAGGTCTTTCCACTTTTAGCTCTGTATCTTAGTTAATTGAAGAATACTCTCTATTTTCCTTTTATTTCCACCTTCCATGGCTACTTCACCAAAGGCACATCATGGCAGACTTACTGAGTTTTGTTCAACTGCAAGGCATAGGTGAGATTTAGCTAAAAATTTGGACAAGCATACAGTCTGCTCAAATTTTCACAACATGAAAACCAAAAATTATTTCTCTGATCAAGTCAGGAGGCTCATTAACATCTTATAGGAGTTCATTATTTTGCAATAACTAAGTTTTGACTTTTGGCTTGGGTATGAATGAAGGCTATTTAATTTTATCTTTTATGACCTAAAATATGATATGTTACATGATAACTTACTCTAACTGAAGAACACATTATTTCATTTTGTTTATCTGGAAATTATTCCTAAGAAGAATGTGCTAACATCTTTTTCCTGTCCAAAACTTAAACATTTATTTAATGACTGTAGTTGCTCACTTTACTTTTAATTCAGTGGTTACTTATTAAAACATTATATTGGTAAACATACAGTACTACACTGCTTAGAAGAAATCACCATCATTTCCCCACTACCATTGCATGCTAAAGTCAACAACTGCAGCTCTCATTTATTTTATATTTCATCACCAATTTTCTCACTGAGACCATAATTTCCTAATTCTTCTATTTTAGACATAATTTATTGATTCTTTTAATGAAAAGTTAGCATTTATTTGACCTAATGAAAATACCCTCAGACCTGCCCTCAATCTCCTTGTACATTTATATCACTTTTGGTTTTTGTTAAAATTCAGAGCTTATTATATTGATGCAAATTTTGTTACTATGGAGTGATTGGTTTTCCTTTCCTATGTGACATTTAATTGTGACCCTTTAATTTCAATCTAGCAGTTTTTAGTTTACTTTTGAAAAAAAATTTTGAATTTATCCATTAAAGCACAAAAGGATTAAAAATAATATCTTAATATAGTAGAAAGTACCAAGTAAAATCACCTTCATATTTTCCCTGGAAGTTAAGATGCTTTTTCTTGAAATCTTTTTTCTGTTGGTCTATTGTGAATTGTTTTCTAGGTATATTCAGAATCCTCGTTCCTTAGATTTTATTTCAAAAAAAGATAATTTGGAGAATTTTCTTTATTATTTTTTCTTTGGTTGATTGCTTCCCTACCCTAATTTTCTTTCTTTTTTTTTAAATATAAGTAAACATTTATAGGAATTTATTGGGGAACTTTAAAAAAATGTTTTATTGCTGTGCTGGGTGGGGGTACATTGTGTCATTTATAAATGTTCTTACAATATGTCAAATATTTCATACTTAAATTTAGCCCTTCTATCATTAAAAAGAAGAAAGTTAAGAATATGAATTTCAGTGATGTACGTTCTATAAGGGAAAGCATATAGAATTTTAAACTGTGGAAGCAACCATATAAAGGGGACTAAGCTAGAAAGAAGTAAAATAGAGGTATATATATATATAAGATATATATATATACACACACATATATATACACACACACATATATGTAACTGTCACAAGAAAACTCCTTGTATAGCTAGCTATCTCAAACAAAAATGTCATTTTTTTCATTTACATAATTGGAGAACAGGAAGGTGGAACCGGTCTTGCTTGGAGCGGGGTTTGCAACCAATGGGAGGGGAGAGGAGGTGGGGAAAGTGCATGGGAGGGTGAATACACTACAAATGAGGTGTACACACTATGTAAACAGAAAAATCATACGTGGTGAAACTATCCCTGCTCTAATTTTCTTTTTTCTTGCTTTGCTCTCTTGTTTTGGTGGATCAAATGCTTCAGTAACTAATTGAAATGATCTATGGGATGAGAGCTTTTTCATTGCATGTTTAAATAAGTTTAGTATAATATCATAGTTGACTGAATCTGAATAATAATTTTCATCAGGATTTTGAAGACAGTGCTAGATTTTCTTTTGTTATTTTTATAGTAGATTCTTTATATATGACCTATAACTCTCTATTCATCTGTGCATCTATTTACATCCATGAGAATGTAAGACATTACAGAAATGTTAAATATAATATGACTGAAATGAATTATTCAAAAATTCAAATGTAATTTTAAAATTAGTTTTAGTTTAGCCAATATGGAAAATTTGACAACTCTCGTTTTCTTCTTACTCAGAGAAAGTCATGCTAATTAGAATTTGAAAATGAGCAATTTCTCCCCATTTTTGCATATTTCCTTCCAAATCTGTGTTTGAGAGGCTAGTGTAGTAAAATGAAAACTGCAAAATTTGATTTTACATCAAGCATCATTCTTTTTTCATCATTTTTATCAAAAATGATTTATCATAAGTTTTTCAACTAGAAGTGAATGCCATTCTTTTCTGCTGAATTTTAAGCAAAGGTTAAGTGGACACTGTGTCTGCTTATATACCATTTTTATCTCTAGAAGCTAGCTAACATGTGGTTAGTGTTAAATGAAAATCTGAGCAAAATAATTTTCCAAAAATTACATGCTTTTCATGAAAGTCAGCAGTGTTGAAGGTTATTTAGAATATCAAAACACTCTATCAAATCCACATCAGTAATTTGAAGGATGAAAATTCAATGTAGCTTTGTTTATTTATTCATTTATTATTTTTAATTTTTCTGGTGGGGGGTAGATTGTGGCATTTACAAAGTTCTTACAATATACTAAATATATCACATTTGAATTAACTCTTTCCATCATTCTCCTTCCACTATTCCTAAAATAGTTTCAACAGGTATCATTTTTCCATTTACTTACTTGAGTACACAGTATTTGCACCACATTCACCCTTCTACACCCTTTCCTCCCTCCCCTCATCCCACTGGTAACAACTCCCCCATAGGCAGGACCTGTTCTGCCCTCCTGACCTCTGATTTTGTTAAAGAGCAAAAAATGACATTTTTGCTTGTTTAAGATAGCTGCACAGGGAATTTCCTTGTGGCGCTTCCATGTATATGTGTATTATAGTCAGATTTGGTTCATTTCCTCTATTTTTCTTCCTTCTACCTCTGTCCCTTTCTTATGGAAGTTTTAACTTGTTTTAAAAAATCTACAGTCATTCTTGTACAGAGAGTGCATCAATTATATTCACCTTCTTAACTTCCTTTTTTACCCTCCCCTTAGTCTATAAGACCTCCTTTTAGTGTGTCCTATTTTTCATAATATTGTTGAATTTGTATCAGTTCTATGCTCTACATATGAGAGAAAAAGTGTAGCTTTTGGCCATCTGAGCCTGACTAAATTCACTTACGGTGATGTTCTTCAGCTCCATCAATTTACCTGCAAACAACAAAATTTCATTATTCTTTGTGGATGAATAAAATTCCATTGTATATAAATACCACATTTTCTTAATCCATTCATCAATAGTGCAGCATCTTCACTGTTTCCATAGCTTAGCTATTTTGAATAATGCTGCATTAAACATAGATGTGCAGGTACCTTTGCTGTAGATTGACTTACATTCCTTCAGGTATATCCCTAGGAGTAGAATTGCTGGACCATATGGAAAATCTATTTTCAGTTTTTTTGAGGAGTCTCCATACTGCTTTCTATAGTAGTTGTGCTAATTTCCATTCTGAACAACAATATATCAGGGTTCCTTTATCTCCACATCCTTGCCAACATTTGTTGGTATTTATGTTCTTGATAATAGCCATTATAAAAGGATTGAGTTGGAATCTTAATGCAGTTTCCATTTGCATTTCCTTTATGACCTGCTTAAAGTTTAAAACTCCTAACATATTCGTCTCTATCCTGCCAGCTCAAACCTTGAGGGTAAATGTAAAGTTTGGCCCAGGACAATTTGTAGACATTGATGTATATAAGATAAATAAAAACTTAGATCTTTCCACAAATTAGAGTAGTATAGAAATCAAAAGGTTAGTGTAAGAAAATTTCTTGGAAGCCAAGATTGGTATTATAGCTTTCAATAATAATTAACAGAACTTAGTTACACGAATCACCTTGGGGTATGTATTTAGATTTGACAGATTAAAGTTGTATAGTTTTTGGACATGAGATCTAATGGCAATTAAATTTATGTACCGTCACTATTATGTAAATAGAATTAATCAAATTACACCTGGAAAGTATGTCACAATGAAATAAATGGTGCAGTTCACTATACACTGTACATTTTTGTTAAATATTAATGATAGTATATATTAACAAATCAATAGTGAATCAGAAGCTTTTAAACATATCTAGTATGATACGTGAATTTCAAAGTTGTTTGATGTTAACTTGTCTTCAACATTTTATGCACTTTTTATAAACTGTTTTAAATAGAAAAAATTATTTATTATAAAGCATATAAATAATCAAACCAACCTCATTAAATTATAAGCCGTAATTTTTTCATTCTCTACATAAATTGAACTTTAAACCACTGTGCAAACTTTCCTTGAGGTCACTGTTCAAGTGATATGTTGACTAACTA
The DNA here is from genome assembly GCF_047511655.1 of Castor canadensis. NCBI lineage: Eukaryota > Metazoa > Chordata > Mammalia > Rodentia > Castoridae > Castor > Castor canadensis. The sequence goes on from NC_133395.1 coordinate 26,166,000, forward strand.
TATTCAATACTTATTGAAAAAGGTGTCCTCAAGTTTATAGCACTATACTTTTCATCTTGATCTGATTTAATGCCTTGATTTTGTTTACCATGAAATTAAGTTCTGTAAGCAATGATGATTTGGCTCTGGCATTAGTAGCCTTTTTTCAAAATCTGGTAAAACTTAGGGTGATTTTAAAACATTGCTAAATTGTTTTATATGCTTTGTCCAGATTAATTACCAGATCAAAGTTATTTATTTCACATATGTATTTTTTGGCCAGATCTAGTTTATAAATTGATTCAGTAGAAAATTTTGCTAGTTTAAAAGGTAGTAGAAGAGAAAGTTTTTGTAAGTAATAGTGGAATTTTTGAAGTAGAGGTAACTAAGCTGGAAGAAATATGATCTTGAGCTCAAGGGAAAAACATATTACAAAGAAAAAAGAAGAAAACCTCCTTCTAATCTCCAGATTCTGCCTGAGTGCAAAAAAGAGCTCAACTGTTGCTCAAAGCAAGAAGAGGATATAAGAGAATACAGGAATCAAATGGAAATCAGATAGGTAGTGATATGACCGTGTACATTCAATAATTTGAATTTGAAAAGTGTTGTATTTCACCTACAAAAGTAATGATAATATATTCTTCATAAAAGAAGAACATTAATAACTAATAGACTAAGATTCCACTTTTCAAATCAATGTGTTTAGTTAGTTATGAATTTCCTAAATTGTAATAGTTTATCTCTGAGGATAATGCTAAAACATAACATCTTTAATGCCATCAAATGTATGCTCTGGAGAAGTGGAAATTTTTGTTCTATTTTGAAATACAAACTTATTCTGTCATATTAATCTTACATATTTGAAGGTGGCTTAAAATTTGATAATTCAAAAGAAGTATTAGCATCATACTTTCAAAATAATTCAATTAGCAATACAATGTTTGAAATTTGGAGATGCACTTCACTTACTATATATATAAATAAATGTAAGATTACACATTTAGGTTTCTTTGTAGGTTTTGGTTTCCATGGTGGGCATATGTGTTTGTGTGTGTGTGTGTTTTCTTGAGCCAAGTTAGCACAACTCAAACAAAACTGGCAAGAAGGAAGATCTTGGGGGTGTAGAGTATGGGAAGAAAGTGGTCTTGTGGGTGGCTTGTGAATGTCATGTGGACATAAGACATAATTTAGGCTAAAATATCCCATAGTGCCAGACATATTAGTCATTTTTGCTTTTTCAAGGAAGAAGTAGGTTGAAATACCACCAGGAGAATATCAACTCTGAAGTAGCCAGGAGGGTTGTTACCTCCTTGTTTGCACAGATGGTTATGTGCATACATTCCTGATGTGTTTCCTAACCCTGAATATTAGCTTCACATTAAGCACTATGTCTAGCCTAATTTAGAAGATTTTTCTAACACTGGATAATATAGTTCTTTGTTTGTAATAGGAAAATATGTGCAATATGATATCATACTAAATTCTCCAAAGCTACTGCCATTTATAAGCATAAAGTAGAAAGATACATCTAAACCACACTTTTGTGAGCCATTTGTAATGCACTGCTTAAAAGTGCAAATAATATTTCATTATCAGCATATCGAGAAAACAATACTCAACAATAATGTTATGCGAGTATATTTTACAAAGAACACACACTGAAAGATCAAATTGTAATCCACTGATTTTAAAGAATATCATCTCCATATATTTCGGCAGTCTCAGCAGTTTTCAGAGGATAAGAATTCTTACAGAATATAGATGCAAAATGCCACAGAGGTGTCTGAGTACTTTCTTTCCTTAAAACTAATAAGAGTGGACTTTTGCCATAGTAGATTTCAATCTTATTCTAATTGCTCCATTTTTATTATAAACACAAAGTACTTAACCACTAGTTCTCTTGATATGATCTGCTACAAAATTAGTTATTTCTGAGGCATAACCTTTGAGTCCTAAATAAACATAATTATAAAAAAGGTTTTTACATCAGAAAACTATGGAGCTCTACAATTCCACCATATCACATGTAATTACTATGTGAATTTCAGAAAACCCAAGAGTTTTAAAAACAAGGTGATAGGGAGTTGAATATTACATATCATAATTTATTGGATTATTTCTAACACCAAAAGCAATTATCTCAATCTTATTAAAACAAAACTGTTACATAACAATACTAATAAGCATGTCACAAATTAGAATTTTGAAATATAATGTATGCTGCTATTCCTCAAAGCTTTGCGGTGAAGTGGAAGGCAGTTTATTATGTTTTGTTTATTTTAAAATTCAGGCTTGGGGTTAGCGGAAAGTGGACACAGTACTACGATTACAGGAAAATGCTAGAAGCCATGTAGCATAATGACACACAGATAGTTGAAATAATAGGAATGAGGCTAAACTTAAAATGACAGAAAAGACATGGTGAGAGGAGAAAATACAAGGATCAATAAGCAGAGTTCTGATGTGTTCAAATAACTGTAAAATGGAACACACAGAAAAATAGTTGATTAAAATGAAAGACTAGGAAATTTTAGAGAAAGAATAACTCTGTATACCAGAGGAAAACAAGAAAAACATCAAGGTCAGGTCTAGTCACAGGAGGGTTGTAGGAAGTGGTTCACAGCAGTAGAAGTAAGTAATGGGATTACTGGAAGTAATGGGGTGATGGAATTTGGTAACAAGTTGATGTGGTAGGTGGTATGATTCATGACAAAATGCAGGAAAAGTGAGCACTGATCATTTATTATAGTAAAAGAATGGTGGATTTTGATGACATAGATAAGCCTCAACAAACTGAGGTTTGTATAAAAGGCTGTAGAAGTGGGAGGGAACAATAAATATGTGGCATATGAAAAGTAAGAGGTTTCTATTCATCACTAGGATGTGAAAGAGGCAGGATTTTCAGGGGAAAATACATTTTCAATCATGACAAGGAGTTTAACGTTCTTTCAGTGAATAAATTTGGGATGTAAAGAAGCCTATTCATTGCAGAGAAGTGACTTCACAGGAAATCATGCAATGTTTGGGTGAGAGAGGGGCAGTAGAATTTGTGTGTGAGAAGTGGAATCAAAGAGAAGTATCTGTTGGAGATTGGTAAAACATGATTCATAACCAATGGGATTTTCATCTTGAGTGTTGTCAAATAATACTAGACTTTGTATGGTAATTTTAATGGTGCCATTGATGTAATTTTAGTTATGTAAACCCAAAGTTACCCTTAAATTTAGTTTTGTTTTGTGCTAACATAGATTCACTGTATTTCATTAGATAACTTTATCCATCCTTTTAATTTCAACCTACTGGTGTCTTTGATATAAATATGTAGTTTTATTACTTTACATTTTGACGGGATGATTAGCTAAAACACCTTTAATGTAATTGCCAAGAAGTTTAGACTTTTGTCTGCAACTGTGGTCTGTTCTCTCCTACTTCTGGCTTTTGTATTAATGACTTTTGGGCACCTATTTTTATTCTTTTGGTGAATTTTAAACATGTATTTTTAGATGTTTTTTCCCCATTAAGGATTGCCCTAAGAATTGCAGTAGGAATTTTAATTTATCAATTACTTCAGGTTAATTTTAACAACTATAGAGGTCTTGAGATTTTACCCTATTTTTAATAATGAATAGTACACTAAAGTCTCATGGATACTAATAGAAGACACAAGACTTATATGTTGGCCACAAAGAATTTTATTTCTCAACAAATATTGGAAGACAGAAGACTGATTTCCTGAGGTCTAATTCCCACAGGGAAAATTGAAAAGTGTCATGTGACTCTTCCAATCATAGTGAGTTTCATTATAGAACAACAAAAAAGACTGAGAGTAACTTATTCTCATCTTATATATAAAACAAGAACTGTGCCTGTGCTTTGCTCTGGTGGGAAGATACTCTGTTTTCCAAAACTGTTCACTGTACAAATATCCTTGAAAAGGGTCTGGAAGAAAGGAAGAAACACCTCTGCTGATAAGATACATGGAAATGAGAAACATTAATGGCAAATTATCATCTGAAATTTAATGTTGATTATTTCCAATTAAATAAAGTCAGTTTTCTCTACTTTAAAAATATCTCCTTCATCTCTTTAAGCTATTATTTTCACGTATATTACACCTGGATGTTTTTAAAGTTGCAAAACACAGTGTTGTAATCATTGCCTTATGGAGCCATGTGTCTCCAAAAGAAATTTGGAGAGGAAAACAGAGGTCTATTTTAGAAACAATTGACATGATACTACCTTTATAGTGAAAAATTTTAATATCTTTCCAAGTTTTTCAAATTGTTTCTAGTTTACTGAACATAGTTACAAACAACTGTTTCAAAATCATTGTCTATAAAATCCATGAACCGGGGTCCATTCAAGGACAGATTTTATTGACTATAATTTTCTTAAGACTCCTGCCTATTTTATTTCTATACATGTCTGCTAATGTTTTGTTGGAAACTAAACCTTTTACACAAGATATCAGAGAATTCTCTAGATTCTTATTTCTTAGTTCATAATTGCTGCTGTTTCTTCTTTTTATTTTTTTTAATGTAACTTTCCTGGAGTTAAATTGTGAAATCTCTCTTCTCTGAAATATGTGATCACTACTATCTTTTCTCAGTTATTTTTGTTCTTATTTTATGTTTTAACCAAGATTCCAAGTAGTTGTTCCTGTTTTTGCATGCTTTAATAAACAGCTCAGTATTGATGAAATGTGAGTTAAAATCTAAAGTCAGTGGGCCTTCCACCTTCTCATAATGGATCTTTTATTTAGATGAGGAAGAACTTTCTAACACTTCACTGGCTGTTACCTTCCACCCAGCCCCTTCCATTATCCAACAATAGCGACCCATTCAGCTATAGTTACTTGGAGATCTTTGATCTTTGGGGGATTTTCCCCATGATTGGCCAGAACTGAAACTCCAGTTTCAGTTCTGAAACTGGAGTGTTAAGCCTCAAGGCCAGACTCCAAGGGTTCCATATATCTGGTCCAGACACTTGTCCCAATATGCCAAATAAAGAGATAAACAATGATGAAGGGGAGAGAAAGGAGATTTAATACATGACACTGACACACCATGGGAAGAGGCAAAGTAAGCACATCAGTCCATCTCTGGGGTACAGACGTGAGCTTTAGGTTTAAGTAGAGAGAGAATTTGGGTCAGGAGTGAAAGGAATGCATAAGTTTAAGCAGTCCTCATCAAAATATGGCCAGGATTATGATTCTGGTTTGGGGAGATGTCTGGAGAAGTTGTTACTGCTCTAATCTCTTGAGGTAAGCAGTCTGGTCAGGATAAGCAGGTCATTGCTGCCTGGCAAGTGGTATGTACTCTAGAGGCTCTGCTGTTGTTTTTCTTGGGGCAGTTTCCACCATCACTCCCTGTTTGTACAGATTTTGTCAATTAGTCCTGTCCTTTCTGTATGCCACTGTGGCTCAGAGTAAAGCTAGACAGAAAATGGAGTCAGAGATGTGAAGCTTTTCTACTGCTTTTAGTTAACTCATGGGCCCAAGAAAGTTGTCAGTGCTTTTCACCAAAAGTAGTTTTAACTACCTGTTTTGCTTTCAGTCATCCTACTCGGGAATTTTACCATTAGTTAATATCTGAAGGCTTTTCATATTTTTCCCTCAATGACGCTTATTGCTTTTACTAGTAATAGCAATGTGGTTGGACTTCTTTCTCAAATAAATCAAGGTAATGTCTTCTGCCTGTGCAGCTCTTTGCTTACAAACAATACTTCTCTGATAGAACTACCATACGGACTGAGATAGTGGATGTGGGGCCATAGAAACAGCCCTAGCAATAAAGCTTCGGAATCTTATCTTTCCTACTTAAAGATCATTAATGTTTCACTAATAAGCCTCTCTCTCTCTCTCTCTATCTCTCTCTCTCTCTCTCGTTCTTTCTCTCTCTTTCTCCCTGTTTCTTTTTGTTCTACTTTGGCCAATAGGAATTTTAAAGTGGATATTTTGGATGCCTCCCCATTCTTTCTCCAAAAAGAAAAACACAAACTTTTTTACATTATTGACTTTTGTATATTTTTCAGACTTTTTTTGTTTACATTAAAATGTTTCTCTTCAATCCTTCTAATTTCAAGTGTTGGGGATTCTCTCACAAAATATCTACTGAGCCATTATCACTACTCACGTCATGACTCATTTCATTCTTTCTTTTGCTCTACCCTTTAATCTGACAGTGAAATTCCATATAAAGATTCCTGTCCTTACTGTCTTTTAAAGTTAACAACTGTGTTTCATTTAGGAATGGGGAATTGGGATTATAGATAAGAACCACAGGAAATACAGGAATTTGTATTTTTCCATCTCAAGTTTTATATACAGTATCACTATGAAGACTTCCGAGAAGGTTTTAAGCTGAGCCATCAGCAATGGCCACTTTTCCAAACTAAAGAGGGACAAACCATTCACAACACTTAACCCAAAATAGTTAGACATAAAACAAATAGAAAAGTAGAAGTTATTATCTAAGTTTCATATCTATTTTGTGTGCTCTCCATAGCTCTCATAACACCCCGCTTTCCCTCTTTACAGTTTAGAAGAATGTACAGTCTGGGAAAGAGGTACAACTTTCTTTCTGCTTTACACTTCTACAAAAACCTTTACATTTTTAAATTAAAATACCAATATTTACCAATTCCCCTGTTTACAATTTCTTCTCATTGCAATGTCATTCTAACATTTTAAAAGTCTAACTCAAGAGAATGATCAGATACAAGAGGAAAGATCCTCAGTATATGCCTTCCAGCTACATTTGAAGCATGACTTTTCAAAAGAGAATGATTTACAGCATTTCCCAGTGAATTAAATACTGCCAGATTTAGACTGATCATATTTATGGGTGAGTCCTTAACCAAAGCAACAAATGTGATACATTAGATGCTAAGAATATTATCACCTACTGGAAAAGCATTAGTCTCTGACATTTAGGAATCCTCTGACTTAAAATACATATATTTGTGCAGGAAAACTCTAGCTAAGTGATCTCAATGCTTGCTTCATATTAACGTTATCCAAGGGCACCTTAGATAATTCTCTACCTAGAAATTAATCATTGTTCTCGGTTATAAACACTACTTATTTCTATGATTAGACATTATGAGAAGAGTTAACAAATGTGTCATTTGATTTTGTGGATCTACTTCACCAACTCTCAAAAGGATGTGCTATGAGGTAATGGATGATCTCAGGTAGTAGAAAATGCCAGAAATATAGTTAGAGCATCAGAGGCTAATGCCTTGGTGGTTAGAAATGGTTATTCCTCTACTTCCCTTAGTAGTTACTTCTGATTGCCAGCTAATAAAACAATAACATATTCTTTATAAAGGACATTGTAGGCCTTCTTTATAAGTCCTAAACACCCCTAGGGATCAGATAATACTGATTGTAAGCTAAAGCCTAATCTTGAAGATACAGACCAGTTTGTGTTTTACTCATTTAAGATTTTCACAGTAAAACCATGTTTTAAATGACATTTCCTATACTTCTTTCACTAAATTTCTACCATCTTTAAATTTCTATATCCATGTGCACAGAAAGTTATCTGAGGCCAGAATAGAGAAGCTGTTGAAGAGATAAAGTGAATACAATTGAGATAAACAGAGCCTATATTATTCTTGGACACAAAGTAAAAAATATTCTCTTTGTTTTACTATAGTTGGAACATTTAATATGAGACCCACCCTCCATTTCAAGCTGAACATAACTGAAGTTCTATCACATACAAAAACTCTACAGTTTAACTGTTTTTTCTCTCGAATATTATCAAAATTTTTATTTATTTTGGGCATATTTTTAGTTAAAGCTCATTTCAGTATTTTTGTTGTGCAACTTCCATACTAGAATAACATTCAAACTTGATCATTATTTGTTCTTATTTCCTTTATTCATAAGACAGAAGCAAAAGCTACCAAGATTGTACTTAAAATTAGAAAACAGATATTAAGGTTAAACTGCATACTATCAATGTACAATTCTCTTTGGACTGCTTGCATCTATGTATTTTTTTTTTTTTTACTTCTGAGCAAAGAGCGTGCTTGAATAGGAAATGGAATTACTGGTTACAAATGATTTATCCCTCTGGAGTTATTCAAGGATATTGAAGATAAAGCCCTCTCATTCTTCTACATGATGTGGTAAACTTGAGATGGCATACTGCTGTCCAGTGTCCAGTGGAGATGTTTGCTAATATTCCAAGGCAATGGATAGCCTCATTCTCTCTAACAAAAAGGACACTAAGGTCACAATGAGTCCGCATAATGGTCAGAATATTCTCTAAAATCAGAGTATCTGGCATATGGTGATAAGTCCTCATGGTGACAAATCCCTGTGGGATTTGGGTCATAGACAGCCATTTTTTTTCCTTTTTCTTTTATTATTCATATGTGCATACAAGGCTTGGTTCATTTCTCCCCCCTGCCCCCACCCCCTCCCTTACCACCCACTCCGCTCCCTCCCTCTCCCCGCCCCTCAATACCCAGCAGAAACTATTTTGCCCTTATTTCTAATTTTGTTGTAGAGAGAGTATAAACAGTAATAGGAAGGAACAAGGGTTTTTACTGGTTGAGATAAGGATAGCTATACAGGGAGTTGACTCACATTGATTTCCTGTGCGTGGGTGTTACCTTCTAGGTTAATTTTTTTTGATCTAACCTTTTCTCTAGTACCTGTTCCCCTTTTCCTATTGGCTTTAAGGTATCTGCTTTAGTTTCTCTGAGTTAAGGGCAACAAATGCTAGCTAGTTTTTTAGGTGTCTTACCTATCCTCACCCCTTCCTTGTGTGCTCTCGCTTTTATCATGTGCTCATAGTCCAATCCCCTTGTTGTGTTTGCCCTTGATCTAATGTCCACATATGAGGGAGAACATACAATTTTTGGTCTTTTGGGCCAGGCTAACCTCACTCAGAATGATGTTCTCCAATTCCATCCATTTACCAGCGAATGATAACATTTCGTTCTTCTTCATGGCTGCATAAAATTCCATTGTGTATAGATACCACATTTTCTTAATCCATTCGTCAGTGGTGGGGCATCTTGGCTGTTTCCATAACTTGGCTATTGTGAATAGTGCTGCAATAAACATGGGTGTGCAGGTGCCTCTGGAGTAACCTGTGTCACAGTCTTTTGGGTATATCCCCAAGAGTGGTATTGCTGGATCAAGTGGTAGATCGATGTCTAGCTTTTTAAGTAGCCTCCAAATATTTTTCCAGAGTGGTTGTACTAGTCTACATTCCCACCAACAGTGTAAGAGACAGCCATTTTATTGAATTGTCCTGATGTCCTTTTTTACTGTGGTTAATGTACTGTATATGTCTCTGACCCAGGTTCTAGAGCTTTCCTGTCAGTACGTGAATATGTGCCTTACTAGTCTAACTCTGTTTGCATATAGGGTAAAATTTCAGACCACTCACATTACCTGATTTAAAGCACATCTGATGATTTTGTCATCATAAGAATGTGGATTACCATAATGAGGGAAACCTGGAATTTTTTGAAATTCTCTATCAGTGGTGTAGTTAATGATATCTATACATGGAATCTAAAAAAGTCAAACTCATAGGAACATAGACAATAGTGGGGTTATCCAGAAGGCAGGGAAGGAGTCATTGGGAAAACGTTGACCAAATGACACAAAATTTCAGTTACACAGGAGGAACAAATTCAAAAGATTTATTGACATCTAGCAAATATATGGGTGGAGGCACATTGTGACATTTACACAGGCTCTTAAAATATATCATATATATTTGGAGGTTTATTCATCTTCTCTACCATGCTCCCTCAGCCCTTCTTTCCCCCCATTTCTGAAGTAGATTCAACAGGTAAAATTTTTGCATTTGCACATATGTGTAAACATTTAGACACCATATTCACCTTCCTATCCCCTTTCCCCAGCACCTTACTCATCTCACTTCTGCCAGCCCGCCCCTCTGGGCAGGACTTGTTCTGCCCTCCTGTTCTCCGATTTTGTAGAAGAGAAAAGATAAAATGAAAAACATGAAATTTTAGCTTATTTAAGATAAAAGTAGCTACACAGGGTGTTTCCTTGTGACAGTTCCATGTACATATGTATTATAACCCCAATTGGTTTATCTCCTCTAATTTTCTCATTCTACCTAATTCTCGTTCTTATGGTAGTTTCAATCAGATTAAGATTTCTATATTCATTCTTATATACAGAGTATATCAACCCTATTCAAGTTCTTAGCTTTCCTACCCCTCCTGTGCACGACCTCCCCTTAGTATGATCAGTATTTGTAAATATTGCTGCATTTGTGTTAGGTCTATATTTCATATATGAGAGAGAACATGTGGCTTTTGTTTGGCTTTCTGTGCCTGGCTGATTTCACTTAAGGTGATATTCTCCATTTCCATCCATTTATCTGTGAATGACAAAATTCCATTCTTCCTTGAGGCTGAGTAAAATTCCATTGTCTATAAATACCACATTTTCTTAATCCATTCATCAATAGTGGAGCATCTTGGCTGTTTCCATTGCTTGGCTATTGTGAATAGTGCTGAAATAAACATGGGTGTGCAGGCGCTTTTGCTGTAAGCTGATTCACAATCCTTTGGGTCTATCACTAAGAGAGGCATTGCTGAATCTTATGGCAGATCTTTCTTTAGTTTTTTAAGGAGCCTCCATATTGTTTTTCATAGTGGTTGTACTATCTTACCTTTCCACCAAGAGTGTATAAGGATTCTTTTTGCCCATATCCTCACAAATATTTGTTGTTTTTTGTTTTCTTGATGGTAGGTATTCTAACAGGACTAAGATGGAATCCTAATGTGGTTTTGATTTGCCTTTTCTTTATGGGCCAGGATGGTGAGCATTTTTATAGGTTTTTTTTTTAGCCATTTGGACTTCTTCCTTTGAAGAAGCTCTGTTTAGTTCATTTGCCCATTTTTTCATTGGGTCATTGATTTTTTGGGGAGTTTAGATTTTTTTAACTATTTGTATATTCTGTTTAGCAACCCCTTCTCAGATATATAGCTGGCAAGGATTTTCTACTATTCTGTCAATGGCCTCTTCAACTTAGTGACCATTTCTTTTGCTGTTCAGAAGTTTTTTAATTTCATGTAGTCAAATTTGTCTATGCTTTCTGTTGCTGAACCACTTGAGTTCTACTGAGTAAGTCATTGCCTATTCCTATTGCTTCCAAGATATTCCCTGCTCTTTCCTTTACTAGCTTCAGGGTTTCAGGTCTTATGCTAAGGTCTTTAATCCACTTTGAGGTGATACTTGTTCAGAGCTAAAGACATGAATCCAGTTTCATTTTTCTGTAGTTTTTCTAGTAACGTTTGTAGAAGAAGCTGTCTTCTATCCATCATATATTTTTGGTGCCTTTGTCAAAAATTAGGTGGGCATAGCTGCATGAATTTATATTCAGGCCCTCTACTCTGTTCCACTTGTCTTCATATCTGTTTTCGTGTGAGTACCATGCTGTTTTTATTGCTTTTGGTATCTCGTATAGCTTGAAGTCGGGTATTGTGATACCTCCAGCATTACTGTTTTTGCTCTGTCTTCTGTGTTTTCATATGAACTTTAGGGTAAATTTTTCAATGTCTGTGATGAATGTCATTGGGATTTTAATGGGAATTGTGTTGAACATGTAGAATGCTTTCGGTAGTGTAACCATTTTCACTATGTTGATTCTACCAATCCATGAGCATCGGATGTCTTTCCACCTTCGATTTCTTCTTCAATTTCTTTCTTTAGCAGTTTATAGTTTTGAAGTCATTCACATCCTTTGTTAAGTTTATTCCTAGGTATTCTTTTTGAGGCAATTGTAAATGGAATTGCTTTCCTATATTCTTTTTCAATCTGTTCATTGTTGGTATATAGAACGTCTACTAATTTTTGTGAGTTGATTTGTGTCCTGTTACTGTGCTGAAGATGTTTATAGTGTCTAGGAGTTTTTCGGTGGAGTTTCTTGGGTATTTTAGGTTTAAGATCATGCCATCTGTGAACAGGGATATTTTGACTTCTTACTTACCTATTTGTATTCCTTTTATTTCTTCTTCCTGTCTTGTTGTTCTGACTAGGAATTTGAAGACTGTGTTGAGTAGAAGTGGAAAGAGGAGGCACTGTTGTCTTGTTTCTGACTTTAGGGGAAAAAGTCAGAAAAGATTTGCCCCATTAGGTATGATTTTGGCTATAGGTGTCAATATAAAGATTTTATTAGAAAACATATTTTAAAACAATATACTATAAATGAAAACATTGCTTCATATATTAGATTTTAAGCATTCTCACCACTCACCACACACAAAGTTAAGTATGTGAGGTCATACATATATTAGACTAATTTCTTCCACAAAGTACACGTATATTAAAACATCATGTTATACATAAATCTATAATTTTACTTATCAATTACAATGCAAACAAATAATGATTTAAAAGTATACCAGAGGGACAGCATATTTCTATAGCCCAAAATTTCCAGAATTCACTTGTCCCATTTGATTTTAGACAGAAAAAATTAGTCCTGAAGTTTCTCTTATTTTTCTTTTTGTTTGCTATACTAGGAACCTACCTTACCCTCTCTTTCAAGCTAATAGTCTCTTAAGTTCAATCACATAATAAATCTCTATATTTTAACCTTTACTCTCTTCAACATTATATGTCATATTGTCCCAATATGTCTTTATTGTGTATATTTTTAGTGAAATCTCATTTTAATAATTTTGTTGCCTAATTTTATTTTTCTATTATTGGGCTAGGGGTACATTGTAGCATTTACAAAAGTATTTACAATATATCAAATATATCACACTTGAATGCACCCCTCCATCATTTTCCTTTATCCCCCATTGAATAACTTTCACACTAGAATTAAAAATGATTCATTCACAACACTATAGTAATGCAATGTTATATATACTTGTCTTTATATGTATTTTCACCAATGATTACAGTTTTTAATGTTATTATGTTGTTGTTTTGTGTCCACAGATTTCATCTTAATGTGCTCCCAAACTTTTCTCATAAAGCAGGTCTAGGCATGATGAACAACATCAGCTCATTTATTTATAGTTTATTGGAGCTAACACTTATATAATGTAGATGACAACCAAATTTGAAACGTGTTGCCAGTATATCTATCAGGACATCTGGCTGGTTTTCAAGTGCACAAAAGTCCATGAGATGGTAACTGAGGAAAGGTTGGAAGGAACCAAGCCAGATGACTTCACTCTCTTAAGGGATTACTAGCAGGTAGATTTCCCTACATTTGTAGGGATATAGCCAGGCTTCAGAGGACAACAATAATCACTTACTGTTAGATAAGAAAGGAAGGAAAATGCAGTTAAAGAAAACACTTATCTTTGTCTAAAACATGTATTCCTGTCTGAACTTAGCAGAGTAGAAAGGAAAATGTGAGAAAACATATTGTACTACTTGCAGCATGCAAGGTACCACGACCATGAATTAAACCTGATGAAGCAGACAGGAATGACACAGGATTAAATTAGGTATAATATTAGAATTCTAAGCTCAGGTTATGTTTTCATATCTGAACAGAAATAAAAGTTTGTGGGCTCTGGGTATTAGTAAATGAAGGGAAAAATAAAGCCAGTGAATGTACCTGACACACTGTTGAATAACGAGGTGAAAATAAATATACAATCATGTTCATAAAAATAATACAAATTGAAAATTTTTTTTTCATTTTATGTATTGTATAGGCTAGAATCTCCTTAGTTCATTAATAGTTTAGTGTTTACAAAATATGGTGTTCAGCATCAGCAATGAAATCATTCTGGAGCTTGCCAGAAATGAAAATTTTCGGGCCCCATGCCAGACCCAGGAATACTGAAACTAAGGCCTAGTAATCTGTGCTTAACCAGCCTTAAAATTACTTTCAATCTGTCATTAAAATACTATGCTACTGTGGGTTTTAATATACAATTATCCAAAATTTAAATTGCTTAAATTATTTTTAATGATTAAATTATTTTTCCATGTCAAAATGTATCATTTCATGTATTTATGTTTATGTTATTTGTGATATAGGCTTCTAATAAGATAAGCTGTTCTATGAAAGTTCTTTTAGGTTATTATAACCTATTTCACTTATACACTTAAGAATTTCTGTTATTTTAGTACAAGACTTAAGTAAATAGGATAAAAAGAAATGATTGACAAATTTCTTAAATTTATATTTGGCTCAATAATTTCTTAACATTCCATTATCAACCCATATTTATATATAGATCCCAAAATTTTATCATAACTTCTTTATAACTAGCTTGTTAAAATTGATTATATCTGGTTTAATCCCTAAAAATCTACCTCTAGCACCTATTTTTTACACATTTCTTTTTGTTTTACTATTTAGAAATCTCATTCTTTTAAGTTAAAATATAATAAACATATTCACTTTTAAAATAACGAATAAGACTGTGAGATTGTTTTTTTCTTCGTACCAGAACACTCTTATTTTTTTGTAAAAATACATGTACTAACATGAGTACAATTTCTAATTAAGTCATAGCCTGATTTAACTTACTATGGTACTAAATTAAGAATGTATAATGAGTTGTTTGGTACATCCCTGTTTGTGAGTAAAACAAACAATCTTTTAGAATGTTAATAAAAAACTACTTCTCAAAATTTAAAGCATTGCTCCATTATATTTTGAAAAAATTTTACAGAAAAAAGGACTAAATATTGATGTGTATATTACCATGAGCACAAATGAGTTATGACCAAAAAATTTATTGCAAAAAAATCCTTGATTACATGCTAGCCTCTACAATATAGCCACATGCCCTTATGTGTATGGAGTTCAGCTTCACTTTTGCACTACTAAAGTGGATTGAAAACAAAAATAACATAACTGTATTTTTAAATACTTGTACAATGTCAGCAAATTTTCACAAAAATGCTAAAAATACATCATTGGCATTATTAGACACCAAACAAAGGGATACTAAGAACATGTGAGGTCTTAACGTTGTGGATTTCAGCCAGCTGAGCACAGCAACAAGTAGTTCATTTTATCAGTGTGAACAAACAGGTCTTTCATAGAGAAACACACTGTCACTATCTTCATCCTCTCTTCTCTCCCTGAAAAAAATCCCATACAAGATATTGTACTGACTTCATCAGCTTCACATTGCAACATCATGAATACTAGCACAAATTTTGTATTCTTTCCATCAATAAGCAGGACAGGAGGCTAATTAGTGTAGCACCCATGTGTTAGACACAGAATTGTCATAAAAAACAATTTCCACAAAAAACTCACCTTTAAAACTGCCAATTTTCTCAGAGAAGGGGATTTTTTTCGTGAACATTTCATACTGTCCATAAATATCTACCTAAGGGAAATGCTTTATTTTTATGCTAGTATGTGTAGTAGCATCTTGGTTTTAAATTGAAATTTATTTTTAGCTGACATATAGAAATGTAAAAATTATGCATATTAGTGGGGTACATGTGATACCCACTATGTGTACACATCATGTAATGTTTAAATAAGATAAATCATATCTGCTCGTCAAAGATTTATCATTTCTTTATGGTGAAAACTTTCAAAGTATTTTTTCTAATTTTTGAAAATTATAGTGTGTAATTCAGGTACTCAACCTACTGTGCAATAGCACACCAGAACTTCTCACTGCTATCTATAACTTTGTACCATTGTTTGACCTCCCCCTATTCATCCCTCCCTCTACTTTTCCCAGTCTCTGATAAGCACCATTGTACTCTTAACATTATATTACCAGTTTTACAATGTAAATTTTTAAAAAATATTCCAAGGATGTGTGCAATTATGAAGTACTTGTTTTTCTGTGCCTAGCTTATTTACTCTACTGATCTCCAGTTATACCTATGTTGTTGCAAGAGAAAGGATTTCATTCGTCTTTTCATGATGGAATAGTATTCCATGTGCATATTCACTTTATCAATTCATTCAGTTGATGAACACTTAGGTCATTTCTATTTCTGGGCTATGGTGAATAGTGCTGCAAGAAACATGAGAGTGTAGAAAACTATAATAAAAATCTCACTTCTTTTGAATCTATACCCTGTAGTAGAACTGCTGGATCATATACTAGTTCTATTTTTTAAGATTTTGAGTAATTTCCATACTGTTTTTCATAATGACTGTAATAATTTATATTCTCATCAACAGAGTGCAAGGGTTTCATTTTATCCAAATCCTTGCAAGAACATTTTTTGTCATTGGATAATAGACATTTTTGCTCGAATAAAGTAATATCTCATTGTGATTTTGATTTTCATGTCACTGAAGTTTAGTTATGTTGAGCATTTATTCATATACCCTTTTCCATTCATTTATTTTCTTTTTTAAAATGTATATTTTAGCCTATTACCTATTTTAAAAATAATGTTATTTATCTTTATTTTTCTTTCCTTCTTTCTTTTTTTCTTTCTTCCTTCACTCCCTTCCTCTTTTTCTTCCTTGTTTCCTTCCTTTCTTCTGCCTTTCACCCTCCCTCTTCTCTTTCTTTGCTTTATGTGTTCTTATGTATTATGAGTATTGACCTCTTGCAAGACATATTTTTCAAATAGTTTCTCCCATTCTGTAGGTTGTCTATTCACTTTGATAATTGTTTCCTTTGCAGAAGCTTTTTTGTTTTATGTAATCCTATTTGTCTATTTTTGCTTCAGTTTGCTTTGCTGTGCTTTTTTTAGTCTTACCTAAAACATCCTTGTCTACTCCAGTATCCTAAATCATTTTGTCTGTTGTTTCTTCTATTAACTTTCATAGTTTTAGGTCTCACATTAAATCTTTAATCCATTCTGAGTTGTGTATTTGTCACTTTTCTTGACTGTGACAAAATACCTGAGAAAAAATGTAAAGGAAGAAAGATTTGTTTTGGCTCATGGTTACAGAAGATTCAGACCATTGAATCTGAATTCAAACCATTGGTTTCCTGGATGTATTTTGTGCCTTTTGAAAAGAAAAGCATCATTGTGGAAGGGCATGCTGCCATCAAAAGCACAACACCAGTGATCTACTTTCTCCAACCAAGCTCAACTCCTAATAGTCCATTCAGATGTAAACTCCTCAGTGCATTAATTCATTAATGAAGCTAGAACTCTCAAAGCTAATTGGCTTGTGGTCAAGCCTTTAATAGATGAGCCTTTAGGGAACACTTATAGATTCAATGCTTAGCAAATT
Source organism: Castor canadensis (assembly GCF_047511655.1). NCBI lineage: Eukaryota > Metazoa > Chordata > Mammalia > Rodentia > Castoridae > Castor > Castor canadensis. The sequence goes on from NC_133395.1 coordinate 26,183,141, forward strand.
GATTTTTATAACTAGTGAGAAATATGGGTCTAGTTTCTTTTTTCTGCATTTGACTATCCAATTTTATAACACTATTTCTTGAAAACACTGTTCTTTCTCCACTAGAGGTCTTATGACCATTTTGTTGTTGCTGTTCATGTTGTTTGTTTTGTTTTTTAAGAGAGGGTCTTCCTGTGTAGCCCAGAAAGACCTTTAACTCGTGGTCCTCCTTCTTCAGATTCTCAAATGCTAGAAATACTGGTATGTGCCACAATGCCTGGTAGTTTTGACACATTTGATAAATTGCCTGGGTACAGTTTGGCTACAGTGCTCCAGCCTGTGGCCACCTCCGTAGTTGGGATTGCAGGCATGAACCACCAAATCTGGCCAATTGATTGGGATGGGAGTTCACTAAGTTTTTGCCCAGGATGAACTTCCTGATCACTGAGATGCTAGACAAGAGCCAACACACTAGGTTAATCATATATTTCAAAGGCAGGTAGTGCTACCTGCTTTGTTCTTTTTTACTTAAGTTTGCTTTTACTGTTCAAGATTTTTGTTGTTTTGGTTCTATGCAAATTTTAATATGACTTTTCTAATTTTGTGAAGAATCCCATTGATATTTTGATATGGATTGCATGGAATCTTTAGATCACTGTAGGTAATATTTGTTTTTTTGATGGGATTGGGGTTTGAAGTTGGGGCTTCACCAGGTGTTCTACCACTTGAGCTGTGTATCCAGTCCTTTTTGGTCTGGTTATTTGGGAGATGGGATCTCACAAACTTTTTGTCTTGGCTAGCCTCCCACTGAGATTCTCCTGATCTCACTCTCCCAAGAGCTAGAATAATAGGTATAAGCCATCAACACCTGTTACATATTGCAACTTTTGTTTTTCAAATTCATGAACATAGAATGTCTTTCCAGTTTTTGAATGAAGAACAAAACTCATAAGATAACCTCAATACAGGAAAGAAAGTAATTTGATGACACTCAACATACATTCATGTTAAAAGTTCTCAACAATTTAGGTATAGAAGGAATTTACCTCAATCTAACAAAAGGCCATATAATAAGCCAACAGCTAATACAATAAAATGTTAAAAGATGTTTCTGCAAGATCTGGAACTTGAAAAGAGGCCCATTAGAGCAAATAAATTGAGCAAAGTTCTAAGATACAAAATCAAAATCCAACAATCAGTAGATTTTTATGTAAGAGTAGTGCATTATCAAGCTAGAAAATAAAGAACCAATCCCATTTACAATAATTATGAGGAAATAAACCTTAATATATATATATAACTAGAGGTGAAATTTCTCTATAATGAAATCCATGACACTTTGATGAATGAAACTGAAGAGAACACAAAGTAGTACTTTAAAACTATTCTTTCTCCAGCCAATATGAATACTATGTAGACTTTAAATTTTGTTATTAAATAATTTGTCAAAAGTTGAAAAATTATAACTTAAACATGTAGAGTAACAGTTAATAATGAAACTCAGAATCCATATTTCCAAAATCCCCACTTCGAGATGGTGATGGACAGATTTCATTGAGTTTAGGTTTGACAGAGTGCTTTGAAAGTGATGAACCTGCAATAAATAATCAATAATCAGGAGAGTGTGTAATCATATATAATAGTTCAACCATATAATAATTCTAAAAGTTACCTGCAAACTATTCCACTATCCTAATTATTTAAAAATGTATAGGCTTGCATGAAAAATTTGAAAAAATGTAGAGAATTACATGTAATATTTATAAATAAACACAGTCTCATGTATACATGTTAATATTAATATACACACAAAACTTTTGTCTTTGCGTTAGTGGTGTGGTTCAAGTAGTAGTTTGCCTGCCTATCAAATATAAGACCCTGAGTTCAAACCTCAATATCACCAACCCACCCCCAAAACTGTCATCTCCCATTATAACTGAAAATTAAAACCTATTCCATTTTGGAATTTTTTCCATAGAAAGCTACTATATCTATAATAGAATTCAGGTTCATCCCACATCTTATAAAAAAGAACATTCAATGTTTTGCAAGAATTAGTCGTGGGGAAAAATACAGAGTGTGCCTATGTCATGTAATTGTTTAAAATTCTCCATTTGTAAATATTTAATAGTTATAACTTAGATAAAGCACTCCATATCCTTTTTGGAGAAATGGTAAACAGTTGGTTAGTGTTATTCATATGTAAGTCAGTGTTAGAACCAGTTCAAAAATTTCTGAGTAATCAATCACATCTATAGTTGTAAACAAATGTTGGCAGTGGTCTTTGAGAAGTTTTCTATGGCTATGATGTTATGGTTTGAGTTTATAACTTTTTACTATATAAGGAGAACAATTTAAACATATGATCTTATAGTGTGTAGAAAGGACATTGATAGCTTACAAAAGCAGATATTTTTCTATTTTACATTTTCAGAAATAATTAACATTGTACTTTAAAAAAATGGTATCACTATTACTTTCATATTAAAGGTATTAAAAGCATAGCATTTTCTTTTTAACACCACAGTAACAAAGGGACATAGCATCAATAATTTTCAAATACTATAGTTACCAAATGTATATTAAAATTGAAAAGCATGATTGGATGTCATTTATCGGAAAATTTTCTGAAGAGATAAGATTAAGCTAACATAGGATTAAATTATTGAGTATATTAATTTAGAAATCATTAGCTAATTTCTCATTTCAGCTGCACTGCTAAACAAATCAGAGTATCTGCAAGGGTTTTAATTATTTAGTTAAATATGGTCTTCAACTAAACTTCTCTTCTGCCTGTGTTGAAAATAGACTGCAGATGATTGCATTTCCATAGACTTCACAACATAAGCTTCTTTTAGTTTGAAATAAGAATATTATGGTTGCCAAGTATAAAGTTTGTAACTGCTGTTATTTTGGATTATAAAGAGTTATGAAAATCCAAATGTTTTACAAAGTTAAAAACTATTTTTTTGCTCACTTATAACTCAAAAATCACCAAAGTCATTCTGTTAAACATGCCAGGAAGCCGTACTTCTTGCCATATGCCCACACAGTCTTATTAAATCACTGCTATTCGTGTGCACAGTTTCACACGCATACAAACAGATTAAAAATAGGTTATATGTATTTCACAGAAGCTGGAATTGAGACCATGACCTCATTTGAACACAGCATGTGTCCTATATATCTGGGGTTATTTTTAAGCCAGTGTCAACATAACATTTTTATAAATGTATTTTATTTCATGCTTCCTGTTTTGTCCAATGTAATTTCAATGTGTCCTGATGCTGAAGACTGATTACAGCAATCTAACAAATATATAATTTTATTGTTCTGAAATTTTCATTGTTTCTTTGTTCATGAAATGATAATATGAAACCAATATAATAATGATGTCATGTAGAAAGTGTCAAGTATTGACTGTAATATAATAATGTATTTAATATTTAATAGCAAAATCTGCAATTAAACATTATCAATTATAATAGCTATTACTATTAATAGTAATAATAGTAAGAGCTTTTAATTACAATTAATTAAGCACAAGCATAAGAGTACTTAGACAAAGCATTTTAATCATATCTTACGTCCTTAAAATAACTGATCTATCAGTCAGTTCCTCATTCAGTCTTTTCTTTGTGATAACTAGTATTTCAAAATTTCTGTTCTGAGTCCATGCTTGTCCAAAATTCCACATTTACTGTTGGTAGATACTCATATAGTGTCTTCATAGGACGTTCAATACTAATTGTAGAGCATTTCAGACAACAGTGAAGGATTGTATTTTCTCTTGGGATGTGAACAAAAATAGAATTTCTAATTTGGATATTCTGAAGTATTTAGAGACTACCTACTTCATGCCAAAGGATAATTTTAAAACTTCTCTTAAATGTTTATCTGTTCAGAAAGGAGAGTGAGTGGAAGAAGGCAGGAGTGGTGAACTACTCCCCCTGTCTCACATGTCTCTACATTTTGTTCTAGCCTAAGACTCAATGCTTTAGCATTTAGAGATGATTCCCAAACTGATTTCAGTCCACCAATCTCTCCTAATACTTTACCATTCTTCTAATCCACACCCCAACTTCAAGGCAGACTCTTCAGGGTTAGATTTTGCACTTGCACCTTCATCTTTCAAATTCAATTTCCCTCTTCTACCATATTCACACTATCTTACAGTTACTTGATTATGTCTTAATTTCATCTGCCAGGTGAATTATTTTAGATCTCCTTTTATTCTTAGTATTAGCAATATAATTCAGTTTATTTAATGTACCAGTAAATGAAAAATGCTGGAAACCATATAATCCACACAGTGAAATTGCCATTTACACCTATTATCGTGAAGTTAGACCACTTCAGCCACTTTCAGCAGTGGATGCAGGGAAAGAAATAAAAAACATTGGTAGAAGGACCCACTCCAAACCTAGTTATCTAAATATCTAGGTTTAGAGAGGGGTGAGGATTAGAAAATTTTAAGAAATAGCAGGGAACTGTAATTTGAGAGGGAAGAATTATAAGCATAAATGAATTCCTATCTCCTTGAAAAATTTAATATTGCAAGGCATTTACAAATTCGTCCAATATGGTGATCACCTGGGTCTTATTGAAGGCACTTCTTTTGGGCAACAATGTTAAAGACTTTTAGAGCCCCCGAATTTATTTAATAACCTTTTCTATTGGCTGGATTTGGGCATGATTTTGTGATTTAACTATATTTGATTCCTTCTACAAAAATCATCCAGACATACATTTAAACTTTATTTGAACAATATTGTGCTTTTCCTTTGACTATAATGCAATCTGTACCTATTAATGGATTGTTCTAATTGTAATGACTCTCCTCTTGGATTGAAATTTTTCTAAAATTTAGAAAAATCTAGAAAATTCTAAAATTTTTCTGATACTGTACACATGAAATAAATCTGATTTCTTTTACCTGGAAGCCATCAAATACTTGAAGATGGTTATTATATTTAGTTTCTCATAGTATATATTTAAACATCTCATGTTATTTAAGCTTTGCAGTATGCTCATTTTTAATAATTGTATTTAAATTGTAGTGCTAGAATGATAAGGATTTAATAAATAACCTTCATCTGAATACTAAATTCCTTTATTAAAGGTTAAATTATGAATCAATTATGAAATATTTTACATGCATAGTGAACTACTGAATATTAAACTAGAATCATGTATATCTGAGCTGTACAAATTTTTTGGTAAATCATAGCTACCTTTGCCTGTGATCTATTCTATTTTTTAACTGTTGGTTTTAACCAACAGAGACATTACATTTTTCATGGCTAAATTTCATGTTGTGATGATGTAGGAAGAAAGGGATTTATTGACAAAACTGGATATAGAAATAATCTTTTCATAGTCCTTAGGGCACTAACTGATCTTTCACTCTAGAGGAATATGAGGCCATCTTGCCATAGAGTTTGGTTCAAGACTTCTATATATTTACTTAACAAGAGTATGTTGATTCTCCAAAATGTCAGTTAAAGTCCCATGCCTGAAAAACCAGAGTATTAGCACTTATTGCCTTTTAGAGATGCACCAACACCCTTCTTTGTTCAGGCAGTGTGTTGCAGGAAACTAGCTTCCCCTACTAGGGTTTATGTGGCTTCCACATCTGTTTCAAAACAATGGAAAGTCATATTTCTAATATGGTTTTATGTCCTAGGTTAATAAGTTTGAAAATGTATTTTGCCTTGAATTTAACTTCTTCTGCGCATGCATGTGTGTGTGGGGGGGGGCGCTGTTTGTATGTGTGTGTACATGTTTGTTTATTCACGTAAATAATTTTATGCTTGTGCTTTGTTTTGCTTTGAGGATGAACATATTTTTCCTCTGTATTTAGCTTACCTGAAACTTGTACTCATTGCATATGAATTTTCTCCTTCCTTGAGCTGATCTGTGTTATCAAAAACCAAAATAACTTTATTAAAGACCATAATGAAAACTCAGATATGAATAGAGCTAAAGATGGGAAATTTAAAATTTTTTTTTAAAACAACTCCTAATATATCTTATTCCCAGTTTGAACATAATCATACTTATTCAATATTCCTAGGATATAATTTGTCATTTAAAAAACAATGTGACTCAAAATAGAATCTCTCATTTTTGTTATAATGTATAAGTAGAATTTACACAAATATATTAATTTTGCTTTAATATATAAGAAACATTCAAATGCCTGATAAGGTTGAAAATATATCGTGTGTTAATATCATGTGTTATAGTAGAAATTATATTAGGTGAATCCATTAAGAAAATTGTAAGGTACATTAATATAAATGTAACTCTTTAATTAGAAACTATCATTTGAAATCCCTCTATTCCCCAGCAACCTTGTCTAATTTCAGTGAATGGCTTAATGAATTATGAAGTAATCATTTATAGATATGATACACTTAATTAGTAAATGGCTATCTGCAAACCCAAGTGTACTCTTGTAGTGGATTAAGTGGGTTTAAGTGGAACAAATTTCCTTCACTGTAATGCATACTACATCCAAACTGAACAGTAAATCTCCACAACTTTGAATACCAGCTGAAGGAAAAGAGTGAGTTGATAGTAACAAGATGAGATGGGAAGGAGAAGTAGAAATGTATAAAATGTTTGAGCGATTCACCAGAAACCGAAGGACAGAAAGGTAGGGGCAATAGTACATGAAGTGAATTCACAAATTTATTCTCAGATTGGGAACAAAGTGTCCTTTTCACTTCCTCAGAAAACTACTAGCATGTGGAATCTATTAAGCACTTAATAAGTGTAATGTATTTTAGTTACATAAATTAGTTTTGTCTTATTTCTGCATAAATCTTCATGTTTTTGAGATTTCTACTCTGTCCTGTTTGGTACATTTGTCAACTATACTATGTGTTAATGGATGAGATGATATACAATACAAAATATTATGGACTAACTCATTGACTTTTTAGTATCCTTCTTTATTTGATTAAATTATTTTTACAAATCTGGAATCATTGCTGTCATCAACAGCACCTCCTCCTATGATAGCATGGACATGATGTCATCCATATTACTTGATACTATATTGATTTAAGTCTTTCTCACTCTAAGAAAAGCACAATTTTATTATATCTTACAGTATACCAACAGTATCTTTTGGGGGGTTGATTTCATAAGCTTTCATGTATACCTAAATCCACTGATTCCCAAGTCCTTGGTCTGAAATGGCAATAGATTTCCATGTAACCTATGCACTCTATCCTGAACTTTTAAAATAATCTAATTACTTTTAATACTTCATGTCACATAAGTGCTATCTAAAGAGTTGTTTTACACTATTGTTTAGGGAATATCACAAGAAAATGATATTTACATTAAGGAAAGAAAGCATCATTCACTGAATATTTTAATTTATGTTTGGTTAAAGTGTGGGAATGGAATTTGCAGTTACTAAAGGTGTATTATCAATTAGTGATATTGGTATTGTATTCCAGCTCTCCAAATTAACCAACCAAAGTCTCAGTTTACTCAATATAAAATAAGGGTAAAGTAGTAGAGATTTTACATAATTATGAAAGTTTAATAACATATCATGTACCAAGACACAATGAGAGGGAGTATAAACAGACCATTAATATTAACTATTATTATGAGACGCTAGTTAATTATTTTACAAATTGGCCTCTGAAAACTATTTACATATATATTTTTGTTATTTGTTTGACTTGATAAGTAAAATTCCTATTTGAACATTATTATATTGATGAATCTATTTTAGTATTTTTGTCACATCTATTGTATTCTAAGGTAAGTTTTTCAGGAAATAGCTATAGAAGAAACATTTTTAAGTCCTTACATTCTCCAAAGGTTTATTTTTATTTTTTCCAATTTTAATTCTTTTTGTATGGATATATAATGTTAAATCATCAAATAATTTCCCAAAAACATTTTTGAAAATATTACATGTATAATCCAATTTTGATAATATTAAGGTTGATATTACTCTCCTTTAAGTCCATTTGTAGGCAATTTTTCTTACTCTTTCAAAGCCTGTCATATTTTTCCTGTAGTACTAGGCAGGTCCTTTAAATATATGCAACGCTATGTTTCCTCAACTCTGAGTAATTTTCTTCTAATTCTCCAAGTTCATTTCAACTATTTCAAGGGTATCTAATCTCAGTATAATCACTGGTAATGTTCTTTATTTTTTCCTTGCATTTGCTAACACTTTTGGATAGACGAGGAGATAAACATCTGTAATTATACAGTATTCTGACTTAGACTTCCATTTGGTCTTTATTTTTTTCATTTTTATTTACTATTTATAATAATCTGGTAATATTTATTTTTACTTAATGGGGAAGATAAGCATCTAACTTGTTTGATTGAAGAATACGTTGTTCTATTCTATAATTCTAGTAGTACTAACTCTTTCGGTTATGTTAAATGAAATGTGTATGTCACTCTGAAAAGAAATTATTGAGAACCAATATAAACTGTAATATTTCTCTGATTTTTTTTGTTGAATCTCTGATCAGCACCACGTTGTTTCAGTTATAGCTTTATTCAGCACCAAATGTCTGATAATACAAGCCCTAGGTCATTAAAATCACTTCTAACTTCTACTAAACTTTTCCCTGTATATTATCAATGACAAACTTGATAAACAATAATCTTCAACATTTGTAAATTCATGTGTCAATATAACACAAAAATTTGAAAATATAGTAATGAAAGCATCTATACTGTGGTAAAATTAATGCAATAAATCAATTAGACTCTTTTGGAACAGTTTTAGGTTACAGAAAAATAGAATATAAAGTATAAAATTACCATATACCTACTCATCTTCCCTCCATTTTCCATTATTATTAGCATTTTGCAGTAATGTCATACATTTGTTGTTGTTTTATAGCCAATATAGATACATTATTGCATATTAAAGTTTATAGTTTATGTTAGGCTTTACTTGTTGTTTGAATTATCTATGATACTTAACCACAATGAAATGTATCCATCATTATAGAATCATACAGAATATATTTGCAACTAAAAGTCTTCTGAATTCTGCCTATTTATCCCTTCCCTACATCAACCCACTCAACCCCTTTTGTTTGTACCATCTCCATACTTTTGTCCTTTTCAGTATGCCATTTTATTGGAATCATGTAATGTGTAGCCTTTTCACATTTGATGTATTTTCCTGAAGATTTCTTCACATCTTTTTGTGGCTAGCGAGCTTATTTTTTTTTTAGCACAGAGTAACATTTCATTGTATGAATGTGACACATTTGTTTAGTCATTCATTTGTTGAAAACCATAAGAGAAAAGCTGAAGTAAACATTCACATGAAATATGTTTTATTGTGGACATAAATTCTCAACCAAATAATTAGGGTATATACCACGTAGAGTGACAGCAAGATTTCATGGTATTTTTACTTTTCTAAGAATTTACCAAAGTGTTTTCCAAAGTGGATGTTGCTTTCTCACTAGACAACATAAAAGTTTCAATTGCTTCAATCCTTGCCAATCTTTACTATCATAAATGTTTGAATATAATTCCCTGTTGATTCCCTATTGTTCTTATAATTTTCTATTGTCCAAAGATATTTGACATGGAAAATTTTTCATATGACTATTTGTCATCTATATATCTTGTTTGATGAGGACTTTGTATAGATATTTGGCCCATTTTATTCAGTAGTTTTTTTCTTGTTATTTATTTTCTTATTTCTTCCTTATTTATTTTCTTCCTATTTATCTTTATGTTTTCTCTTTATAGGTTGGATACCATCTGTTATTCAATAGATTATTTACAAATAGATTTTCTCAGTATCTATATTTTCTTTTCATTCTCTTTATAGTGCCATTTGCAGAGAAGATGCTTTTAATTTAAATGAAATATATTTTTCCTTTCATGTGTGTTTTTGTGTTGCATATGAGAAATCATTGCTGAAGGGAAGGACATCAAATTTTCCCCTATATTATGTTATAGGAATTTCAGAATACTATTTTTTGGTTTTTTTTAATTTTTATTGTATTCATATTTGCATACAATGCTTGGGTCATTTCTCCCCCATTCCACCCACCCTCTCCCTTTCTGCCCCTCCCTCCCTTACTCCCCCTTACCCCTTGCTACCAGATAGAAACTATTCTGCCCTTATCTCCAATTTTGTTGAAGAGAGAGTATAAGCAATAATAGGAAGGTCAAGGGTTTTTTCTAGTTGAGATAAGGATAGCTATACAGAGAGTTGGCTTGCGTTGCATTCTTGTACATGTGTGCTACCTTTTAAGTTAATTCTTCTTGAACTAACCTTTTTTCTAGTTCCTGGTCACCTTCTCCTATTGGCCTCAGTTGCTTTGAAGTATCTGCTTTAGTTTCTCTGCATTGAGGGCAACAAATGCTATCTAGTTTTTTGGGTTTCTTACCTATCCTCATACCTCCCTTGTGTGCTCTTGCTTCATCATGTGATCAAAGTCCATTCCCCTTGTTGTGTTTGGCCTTGATTTAATGTCCACATATGAGAGAGAACATACGATTTTTGGTCTTTTGGGCTAGGCTAACCTCACTCACAATGATGTTCTCCAATTCCATCCATTTACCTGTGAATGATAACATTTCATTCTTCTTCATGGATGCATAAAATTCCATTGTATATAAATACCACATTTTCTTAATCCATTCATCAGTGGTGGGGCATCTTGGCTGTTTCTATAACTTGGCTATTGTGAATAGTACTGCAATAAACATGGGTGTGCAGGTACCTCTGGAGTAACCTGTGTCACAGTCTTTTGGATATATTCCCAAGACTGGTATTGGTGGATCATATGGTAGATCATTGTGTAGATTTTTAAGTAGCCTCCAAATTTTTTTCCAGAGTGGTTGTACTAGTTTACATTCCCACCAGCAGTGTAAGAGGGTTCCTTTTTCCCCACATCCTCACCAACACCTGCTGTTGGTGGTGTTGCTAATGATGGCTATTTTAACAGGGGTGAGGTGGAATCTTAGTGTGGTTTTAATTTGCATTTCCTTTATTGCTAGGGATGGTGAGCATTTTTTCAAGTGTTTTTTGGCCATTTGAATTTCTTCTTTTGAGAAAGTTCTGTTTAGTTCACTTACCCATTTCTTTATTGGTTCATTAATTTGGGGAGAATTTAATTTTTTAGGTTCCCTATATATTCTGGTTATCAATCCTTTCTCTGATGTGTAGCTGACAAATATTTTCTCCCACTCTGTGGGTGGTTTCTTCAGTTTAAAGACCATTTTTTTATATTAAGTAGGTCTGTAATCTGTTTTGAATTTTTTGTTAAAGGCATGAATTCTGTGTCTAGATTCTTTTTGGTTTTCTTACATATTGAGGGCCAGTTTTCCACCTTCCATTTATTAGAAAAAATATTTTTCTCCATCAAATTGCCACTGTTCTATCACCAAAAATCAGCTGACTATATATGTGTGGAAAGAATATATTAGAACTTGTAAGTACTCAAATAATGAAAAATAGTACATTCAAAATAATTTATGTAAAAAAGCCATAAAACCATAACCTTCGTTTTTCTTTTCTTTTGAACAGAAATTATTTGCATCCCTACTGAAAAAAATCAATAACTTAGTATGTACCTTGAGTCTGAGCCAAAATCAATAATAAATATGATTTCAGAAACAGTACATCCTCTTTGTGTCTGAGCTCAAATGTTGCATACTAATGAAGATCTTTCCTAACTAAGCTACCTAAGGTAGTCTCTTCCCAAGAAGATGTGTGTTTATTTCCTTCATTCCTGCCCTCCTTTCTGTAGCTTCTCTTGGAAAACAATGTGTTAATGACTTAGAAATTCCCCATTTTCCCAAACCCCTTAAATTAAGTGACATTATGAGTTGTGACCAGAAATAATGAATCATCTCCAAGTGTGGTCTTAGGAGAGCTTGCCTGACTATTTCTGCTCAAATCATGTCTGGCTTCAAAATGTAGAAGACTGTTTTGAGGAAGCAGAGTACTGAAATCGGAGCAGTTTAGATGGCTGATTTGCAACAAGAAGGGCTGATGGTATTGTTTAGACCAATGCCTGAGCCTACAGCACATCTAGGAGCAGCAAGAAATGAACTTTCTTGCATGTTAGATATTTGTGATTTTTTAAGCACCACAGCACTAAGTCATTCTACTACAATATATACAAATTGATGCAATTTAAATATGCATACATATTTAGACATATATTAGAAAAAATAAAAATCCTATTTTTCTCCATTGAATTTACCTTTACTCCATTGTCAAAGATCAATTGACTGTGTTTGTGTAGAGAGAGAATATATCATATATACATATATATGTACATGTATATGCATATATAGATGTACTTAGAGATCCAGATATACACATATATATTAGATGAGTTATTAAATGAAAGTAATAATATATCAATAGCAATGAGAATAATCCTATATGAGGAAACAATTTCATTACAAAACACAACAGAATTTATTGGGTCATGTCAACCTTCCAGAAAATTATGCAAAATTTCAGTCTCCATCACCCAAATAAAATCACACATGCAGTAGTCAGTTACCGTCTACCCCTCTGCTGGCTCTTGTAACAGCCTCTCTCTTATGTGTCTATGAATGCTCCAATTTCAGATATTTCTTATGAATAGATTGATACAGCAGGTGGCTTTAGTGTCTGTTTTTTTTCACTTAACTAATGTTTTCAAGAATCATCCACATGTGAATATGTATTCATACCAATGAAACCAACCCCACATGCAGAAAATAATTTCATTACATATCACAGCTGAATTTATTGGATCATGTTAACTTTCCCGAAAATTATGTGAAATTTCACTATAATTGTACACTATGCTTCACATGCCTGTTGAGACCCATGTGATTAATACTAACTAATTAAAGCAAAACTAAACTGAATTCAGTAACAAAAGGTAACCCTCCAAGTTATTATTAAATTTCCAAGCAGAAGAACTTACAAAGCAATTATGAGGGTAAGGAGAAAAATTCATAGACTTATCCAAGTGCCAAAAGGATAAATCCTCAATGTTTATTATAGTGTTTGTCCTTTCAATCTTGAGTTGTTACACTCATTCTTATCTTCCATGTATATGCTAGGCCATATGTCCTTTTTTCTTAAGATGTTAGAAATTAATAAGCTACATTTCTCACATGTCTTGATGGGTGGCTTTTTTAGTGAGAATAATGCTAATCGATAGCATTGAGGTGCTATTGGACTTGAACACCCTTTTGATTGCTTCAGGGTTAATCAAAACGACACCTGATTAGTTGTTCAGGACACTTGCAGCCTCTTGTACTGTGCAATAGCTGAAGCAGGCGTGTGGCATCCAGCCCAGAGGTCTTAGCAATTTTGAATTCTTGGTATCATATCTTTTTCCATTTTATTTTGTCAGTTTCTGCCATCTTTCTTTTCATCCTTTAGACCTTCACTATCAGTGTAAGAATTCAGTCTGTTTTAACTTGGAGTTTTGTTTCTCTAAATGAATCATGGCAAACACAATGACAATATGCTTGCCAAATTACCAAAAGTTAATGATAGAGGAATTAACAATTTGTCTACAATTCATTTTGCCCTATAGATGATCAAATTCACCCAATGCATAGCAACAGGACACACTTTTCTATTCTACATGCACAGATTCCCTTAATCTGAATTCTCCACAATAAATATTAAAAATTTCATGTAAAATAACAAAACTTCATTTTTAAGTAATCTGAAATTGCTACCTAAAACACTATAATCCAAAATCCAGGCATTTTATTTAGTCAAATCCTTGTTTGCATTTTATTCTACATACAGTTCTAGCACGCTCAAAGTAGACTGCTTGGGAACAATTTTATTTGAATGACTTAGTGATTCCTTAAAAATACTTTGCCTAAAACAAAAAAAAAAAACTATTGTTATATGTATTGTAGCACAACGGGAGTTTGCCAGCTACATTTATCACACATCTTAATTAAGAGGCAAAAGTTCAAAAAGAAATAATCAAAAGAGAAATGGGAATTGGAGGCATGGCTCAAGCAGTAGAGCACTCAAGCATAAAGGTCTGGGTTCACACCCCAGTATCACCAAAGGAGAGAGAGAAATAGGAACTCTAAAATATAAAACAATAGGAGGGCAGAATGGGTCCTGTCTGTGGGAAGGGAAGAGGAGGTGGGGAAAGGGCATGGGAGAGTGAACATGGTGCAAAAATGGTGTACACACATATGTAAATAGAAAAATGATACCTGTTGAAACTTTTCTAGGAATGGGGGGATGAATAAAAGAGAGTGGTGGAAGGAGAGAATTCAATTATGATATATTTGATATATTTTTAGGAGTTTTGTAAATGCCACAATGTACCCTCACCCAGCAAACAACACATACACACACACATGCACACATATATTTAAAATCATATACAATTGAGCATAGAGACATAAGATATTATAAAGTGCATTTTGTTCTCATTTTTAAATTTTAAGATACAAGAATTTTACAGTTGATATAAAAGTATTACATTACAAATACAGCATGGTTTATTTCAGAAGGAAAATACCTTAAGGGTATTACATTTTAATGCAATTATTTAGCTATACATTAATAATGCCTTTGGTCAGTGTCTGTTGATTTTCCCAGGATTGTTTTTATCTATCTATTTATCTATTATGGCAGTGCTGGGGAGGGCCGTGTGTGTGCTAGGCAGGTGCTCTTATCACTGCTCTCCACCCCATCCCCAAGTGTAACTGTAAATAGATGCCTTCTTCTATACTAAATTTCATTTGTATTGGCCAGCAGATGACATGTTTGCCTTACTGGTAATATGTTTTTTCACATTGATGTAAATTATCCATTTTAATGTTTAGTACCTAGCATAATATAGACACATATTGGTAGCAGCAGAGATTAGTTGTCATAAATCTCTATATTTTAGTTTTTTCAGAATTGTGCACATCAATTCGGATCACATGAGTGCTCTACAAGGGAGCACTTGTAGCTGGCTATATGAATTCATCACATCTGGCAGTTTCCAGGAAGGATGCTGGCACACACATTTTCACTTCACATATGACACTTTTTCCGTGGCACTTTTTTCTCCATTTTGGAATATTACATTGGGAACAAATTATCTGTATAACAAATTTCTGAACAGGAAACCTAGGCAAGTTCCTAGAACCAAACCAATAACTAACATTGGAAAAATTTTTTCTTCTTTTTTTTTGGTGATTCTGAGGCTTGAACTCAGGGACTACACCTTGCGCCACTCCACCAGACCCCTTTTTTGTGTGTGAGCGTGAAGTGTTCTTTTGATACAGAGTGTTGCAAAGTATTGCCAGGGCTACTTTTAAACAATAACTCACCTGATCTCTGCCTCCTGAGTAGCGCTAGGATTATAGGCATGAGGCAGTGGCTCCCAGATGGAAAATATATTTATTCACTATGTTTATGCAGAAGAGAAATACGCATCTTTGTTAAGCTACTTTATTAGGAGTTGAATATAACTTTTTGTGATAGATATTTAATCAGTGTCGAAAGGATGAATCTGTTATTGAACTCAGAAGAGTTCAACAATCAAGAGATAATGTATTAATATTCTTTCAGCTGTATGTATTAGAAAATCCAAATTGCATTTAACAATACTAATATATATTTTATCACTAACAGGAAAGCTATAGCAGTCATGGAATTCAGGTTATATTGATACAGGGGCACAGTTGTATCATAATTTATGCATTTTCACAGTTCCACTTGGTCACTTTTTCCTGTCATAATAGATTTAGAATGATTGCTAGAGGGAGTAATAGCAGTTTTACTCAACAGAAAATTATGATTATTACCTACATATTCAAAGTGAATTTCCAAGAAATCAGTGGTTAACTCTTATTGGCTTAAATTGCACACATTGCTTTCACTGTGAAAATACTACATTCTAATTAATTTAGTCTGGGCTTCCTGGAATGGGGAGGAGGATGAGATAATCATTAAGAGTCTGAGATTATTCAGAGCCTACTAGACATCTACATTTATAGAAGTGGCAGCAAGATGGACAGTTGTAGAAGGAATAAGTGTTTTGTACCATATTGACCATCCCAATTCAATATATTGTTACTGCCTTATATATACTTTTTAAAATGTTTACTCCAATCTCCTCAGGAGAGGATGTTATTATGATATGTATTCCTCTTCATCAAAAACAGATATCCTTTTTCACAGTCTGGAGAGATGAGAGATGAACTGATGGATATAGAGAGATAGATAATGATAGAATTTCTACACCCAATCCATACATAGAAATACAGAAAAATAAAGGCAAACCAATGTGAAGATTTTAATTTGTAAAGTTTTGAATAGGAGAGCCATTCACATTGTGCTGAAGAGGAAATACAGACACTGGATTTCTCTATAGGAAGAGTCCTCTTGTTCCCCACAGTTATACATGAGACTGATCATATAGTATTACATTATTTTTAGCTTCCTACTAAAAATAAAATCTAGTCAAAATTGCAAATCACTATACTGTTACTTCTGTAGTATTAAGCATATAGCACTTATGAAGAAGATTGACAGAAATTTAAAATAATCTAAATCAGCCATAAGAATATTACTTCATCTATACAAATCATTTATTATCTTTGAAAGCTAGAAAATGATCTCATTTTAAGTAAATTGCAAAGTAGTTATGTTTAATGAGAGTGAACACAGAAAAAAGTGCAAGTCTGAGTGTAAGTCTTTATAAATTGTTTTTAAGTGTAATCTTTCATGCATTGTCGACATAACTAGAAATTGAAGTTCAGAAGCTCATCACCATCTACTTTATTTCTGCAGAAAAAGAAAAATTATTCAGGAAAATCAAAGGAGATTTTTCTTTAAAGATTTTTGATAAATTTAGCTCCAACTCTACTTTTCCCTAAATATTCCGTGGGCTACAATGATCACTAACACAGAAATTTCAAGTCATCTGATCTGAAAAGTTGTACCTGGCAAATTGGTCTTATTTTTGCTCTTTTATTTCTTACTTTTGAGGATTTGACAGGACTAATCATGTTGATTGATATGTGGTAAAAAGACTGCTGTGAAAACTGCTTCAGAGCAATATGTTGCTGATGAAAATGGTGCAATTTATGATTTTTAAATAAAGATGGAATAACTTCAGTATTAGGAGATGCATGGGTTTCAGGGAGAACTGGAATAAGACTTCTATTTGTACTGATACCACTTAATACTAAATTGCAAATGCCATTAGCATTTTCTGTCAAAAAGGAAAGTTAGGCTTAAAAATGCCAAGAAAAGTTTGCTTCCTTTTTTGTGCTTTATTATTACGTTTTCAATCAATCTGAGAAAGTTACAAAAATGGTTATTAATGGTTAAAGGTGAATTGTACAGTTTTTCATACTTTGGGATATATTTGTACTCTTCTCCTCAATTACCTTGTTTAAATATAATAATGATAAGGAAAGACAATGAGCTGGCACTCTTCCCAATCTCACACTTTTGTTTACTGTTTTTTAACTTTAATTAGTGCTACTTAACATATTAGTACAAGATGTATTTCTACTATGCCGCATATTTTGGAAAAAAGGTGATAATGAATACATTTATGTCCTAGAAGATAACACCCTCTGATCTTCCAGGAGGAACGAGTTTATATGGATTATTCATTTCTGGGTCAACAGTGCCTAACTCTGTGCTTGCAACAAAATGGGTGCCCAGTACACCAAGTGATTATATGTCTTCTTCAAATAAAAATAGAAATAAACATTTCTCCAAAGGGTTCATAACACTGATTTGATTTAAGCCCTACTTAAAGCTGAGAAGTACTTAGAGGTACTATTAAAGAGAAAAGACATAGAAGAGCTTATGTCTATGTTATTCTTCACTCCACTTTAATATCAAATATATTTTATAAACTAGTTGAATTAATTTTATATAGAATTTCATATTTGTACATGAATGACTAAGGAAATAAATTTTTTATCTAAATATCTACCAATAGAGATGGACTTTCAAATGTGGAAAACATCCTTGCCTATAAAATTGACGCAATACCAAGAAAAGGAACATAGAAAATAACTATACAAGAAACATAATACTTTCCTCCTCGAAAGATTTTGAAATGCTATGATTCCGTTTTGTGTTCTAAATTTAAAATATAATCAGCTATATCTCTTGCATACATTAGAAAGCAGCAGCATATTCAAGAGAACAAGGGAAAATAAACCAAAACAAGTAACACTATGTCTAAAAATTTGAAAATCATTGCTAAATCATGTAGCTACTGCTCAAAGTAGGAAAGGAAAAGACAGAAAAAGAATCTCCTCTGGGGACAATTTATTATGATAAGTGATTTTTCCAGAATTTTAAATTCTCTTGAAAAATAACAGATTTTTACTTTTTCAAATCTCATTCCTGAGAATATAGCTGATTCTACAGGACTTCAGTATGAAAACATATATCCAACCTAATTTTGAGACAAATCACAAAAGGAATTAAACACAAATCAAAATGAAGAAAATTGAAAGGAACAAAAGAACCCAAGATAAATGAGGTGTCTCTGATCTCTTGGATTAGCCAAACACCTGCACATGTTTACTAACACTTAAAGACATGCAAAAATGTGTTTCTCCTAATCATATTACTAACATATTGATTAATTGGAAACTGTTATCTTCCAAATAAATTTATTTGAGATAGATGATACTCATTTAGAAACAAATATATTTCACACCCATGCCAGTGTATGGGAAGTGTAAGTAGAGACAAATTGTAGTAGTAATTGTACAGAGGAATGGTATTAGAAAAAAAACATGTGAGGGAAGTCAAAATTGTTTACTACATAATACAACCTGACTTTGCTGTGTCAATGTTTGCCAAAAAAACCCATCAGAATCAAAATTTGCATGACACTTATACAGAAATTCCAATGGATTTGACTACGTTGTCTGCTATTTGAAATTTTAGAGGAATGCAGCTAAAAAGAAATTACCCAGGAAGCAAAATATGGGAGATTTTATTAGAGATAAATTTATTATATAAGCTAAACATAATACTCAGCCAAGAATTTCTACAGTATTTTAATATTCACAAAATCTATGTAAGTGATAACTGAAAGATACTAACACTTCTGAATATTTATATCTATCCAAGTATGAGTGATAAACAAGTTACTCTTTTTGGTTTTATTTAGTAATGCTTCTAATGTGTCTTTGAACTCTATGAGAGGCATTGCAATTGATTAATCTACCTCTTACTTCTATCTGTTTATCTATAGGTGAATATGCAGATAATTACATGTATACAGACCTATAGTAAATGATTTCTGTATATCAAGACATATATTCTATAAATGAAAAATAAATATTAAGTCATGAGTAAAGGAGTATCAGACTTCATGAGAACACTCAGAACTAATATTTAGCTTTATTTTTCTAAAATTATTTTTTTGAGAAGATGGTCTAACTTTCATATGCCAAGCTATTTTCATGTAAATTTTTTTTCTTGAAAGATATAACAAGAAAGCAATAATATAGAGGCCAGGATCATCAAATAAATAGTAAATACCTTAAGAAAATATAGCTAATATACTAGAAATTTAGAAATATAAAATTAACACCACCAAGCATATACATACTTTAAATGCCAAAAATTTGAAATTATTACTGTTTTTCTTTATAAAAATATGGATGCAAATATAATCACTGAATGGCCTTTATTTATTTTATAATATACAATTACATTATGACCATAAAATTCTCATTATTAACTAAGTCTCAGGCTGAAAAAATCAACTAAAGCAGTCTGGTCACTCCTCTTTAAAACAAGTGTTACCTCTTCAAGCTTGGTTTTATGTGTAAATGTGTACATGAATTATGTATGATAGCATAAAAAGAGAGAGGACAATAGACCTATAGTGAGAAGTGAACACAAATGTACTGAAGAGTTTAATACACAACACTGGTGCAATATTATGGTTTGCATTTGAGTACATGAAAAATAGCAGAAATATGCAGCCTCAAAATCATTAGCATAACAAAATTATCTGTTTTTCTGCTTTGTATGTTGCCTATCAAATGAAACTACTTAACACCTGTATAAACTTATGAGTTTCTATGCAGATGTGAATGTATACCTTGCAAATACTTGCTGCTACCGTGCATTATTTATACAAAAATAGCCCCAAATGAGAGCAAGCGTTTATAGATCCTCCATAACGTTTGCAGTCTACTTCATCCTGCATTTGGGTATTGTAACTGTGTCTAAAATAAGAAAATACAAAATAAGTGTTATACTTTTGTCTTCCAAAGCAAGTAGGTTACAATAATCTGGATGATAGTCACACTTTTATTTGACCCTTTGAAGATAGATGACAATGAAATGGAAGTTACTCTTTATTTCTATAGTGTATAGAATATTGTAGATTGAATCAATATATTAAGGATTTTAATAATATCTGAGAACTATTTGGAAAATTTAGCATATTCACTACTGGGTTGTAATATAGGTAATTCATCAGTGTCAGTAAGATCAAATGTGTCACTAGTTCTTTCTCCTCCCACTCCTGAGAATCAACTTGGAAAGGACATTTATATATTCTTGAATGTTAATGAAATATGCACTGACAGCTACAGTCCAATTCCCACATAAAACAGTAAGAACAATCCCCAATTTATAACTATTCATAGACATGATTTCTTGAGAAAAGACAAGTTGAACTTAATCATGCATGCTGACAAATTACTTTTTTATATTATTGATTTGTTCACATGTGCATACATTGCTTGGGTCATTTCTCTGATGGTTTAAGAATCAATGACATGGACCTGTACTTGGACATGAGAGACTTCATTTTGTAACTGCAAAGTAACTTGATATTTTCCCTCCTTCCTCCCAACAATGTAAGTCTGATGTTTCTAAGTTATTGTCTTTGAATATTCTTTTGGATGTTACTTATCATATATGAAATGTAGAGGATGGACTTTGGCTCCAACACACCTTTGTATGAAGCTGATCTCTAGTATGCTTTAGTTGAATTATCATGGAAGTGTGGTTCAGACCTCAATTTTAGACACCTCTCTGTGGCTTTTAGTTCTAAAGATTGTTTCAAATTTAAATAAGACAGTGAATATAAATTGCATGTGTAGAATAGTGCACATACCAGATACTCCAAAATATAATGCTCCTTTCTATTTAACAATGGTTTTACTTTTGTAATAAATATATTATGTCATTAATTTAATTATACACAGTGACTTTTGTAAAATAACTCAGATATTAGCTCTCATACTATCCTTGAGTATGTTGATTCTTCAATTGTTTAGTCATTCATTATGTTTAATTTACTGTTCATTTTATCAAAAAATAGAACTAGCTACCTGACATCAATCATAACAGAAACTTGGTTCAACATATCTTGCATAATAAAATTTAATATTAGTAAATATTGTGTGTTATGTATTTCATATATATTCTTTTAAAAAGAGAAATCATTTTCCTTATTTTATATATCGTCAATGTTAGAAATGTTAATTAGCCTGCCCAAATAGCAAAATTTCTTGAAATTATATTTAGGAAAACTGTCTTTATTTCTTGTTTCTCATTTACCCTCAATTTACTTTCACTAATCAACACAACTAGCTTTTGCCAAGGTCACTGCTGAGCTCCACGTCAGTGAATCCAACAGGTAATGTTGAAAATTTTTAGTTTCAGAAATAATCAAACCACATTCTCCTCTTTCTTCTTCTATCCTTGGATAACATGCTTTGACACTCTCCTGGGCTTCCAACTCTCTTTTGGATTTATTGTCAGTTTCCTTTGTCATCTTTCCCCCTTAAATGGTATAGGTTTTCCTGTGCATGATAGGCTCCTCAGGCTCAATTTTCTCTTTTCTACTATATTTCCTAAAAACATTCATTTCATTGTATTTATCTGCATCCTCATCCAGTATTAAACACAATTACCAGCCTGGAACTTCTTTGCATATATCTGGAATGACTATCCATCTGTAAAACTGGAATTTCTATGTTTTATCTCTTTGTAAATTATCTCAATGTTGGTATGTTCCTAGCTGGCTTATTTACTCTCTATTTTACGACAAACCTACAACTCTATCAGTTTTCTTCTGAAGTTATTATATCCACATATCTACCACTTTCTCAAGGTACACACTAGAAAGTAATTTTCTTCCTAACATAGTCCCCTATTATATGATTGCCTTTGAACCTTCCCACTTCACCATGCATATGTCTTTCTTAAATTGTCCACTGTATTCCACCCATCAGTACTGCTTCTATGATAAGCAAAGGTAAGGTATTATCTACTATCTCCTTACTCTTGCTTGCATTCAATTCAATCTACTCACTGCATCTAGAATGTTCATCTATTTTAAAAGGTATACAAGAGGATTAAAATCTTTTGATGTCTGCCATAGACCTTTGATAAAGGCCTATAATTGGCCTTCAAGAACATGTGAAAGCATTGTTGTTACTCTTTTCACACACTCTCACCCCTGCTTTTACTCTAGCTGGTCTGAGAATAAGCCATGATCTCCATGGTTTTGAACACTGTCTTCTCTGTAATTGAAACTTCTCCATAACCATTTCATTTTTCTAACTAAGAGACTCATTTTTACTCCTCATTTGAAATGCAACCTTTTTGAAGGGTTTATATCCCTTTCTTGTCTAAATTGAATCCATAGTCATTTTTATTTCCATATTTGGGCACATTATTTCACCTGTAATTGTTTGTTGTCTGTATTTCTCCAAAGTGGCCATGTATTTACTATTTACCACTGAGTTCTTAAGACCTAGAATGATGACTGGAATATAATTGACATCCAGTTTATTTAAATTTGATTTCCTTTTCTTTCATGAAAATTCTGTATAGTAATAAATCCTGTATACTAATAAAAACTCAATCTTATAATATGCGCCAGGTGATATGTAATAAGTGAATAAGAAAATAAATAGTATATTTTCTATGCATTCGGTTTATAGTGTAAACTGGTTCACTTATTTCTAGTACTACATAATTAAAACAGACGGAACTTATTATGGGGAGTGTGGTGTGGTGGTATTAATTGAAAAAGCTGTTAATATCACTTACTCTTCTTTAGACTTGAGTGTGAGTAAACTGTTAGGAAACCCAATGAACTTTGAATAAGGGGAAGTTTTGATGCAGATCATTTACATAGAGAGGATTGTTATAAGGTTGGGCACATACAAATGTTAAGATACATATTTGTTAGGCAAAATATCAAAATAATGAGACTCAGTCTGCTAAAACCAAAATAAAACCATTCCTCTTTATTGCAGTCCTCATTGAACCGTACATACAGTTAAGAAAGGAGAAGTTTATGTCTGATAAATTTTGTCCGTATTTGCTTGATTAAATTCTGCTCTTAAGCAACCTGAAATCTATTCAGAATCTTTTTCTAAATCTTGGATTTGATTGTTTTAATTATAACTCTATGCTTCATGTAAAAACTCCATTTCCTTTTCTATAATGATGGGGATTCTAATGGCATATATGGATTCTCTCTCTCTCTCTCTCTCTCTCTCTCTCTCTCTCTCTCCACACACACACATACACAGGATTAAATCTATGAGCAGACATCTGAAAATTGTTCTTTCCTTCCCTTTCTCCTTAAAATATTGAAACATTAGATTCAAAATAAAAAATCCTGTCACTATTTATTCCTTGTCATGGATTTTCAAAAAGTATTTTAATCTTAAGTCTTGGTATTCTTCCTAAACCCTAAAAAGTATATGTGACATTTCCTTTAAACTTTTCTGGTGTATTTGAGGACAAAATAAAATTGAATAGTGATTATAGAAAAACTTTCATATTCTGAGATACATTATATAAATTTAATAAGTAATTTAACTTACTATTTTGTCTTTTTCCACACTAGTCTTCTTATATGGAAGGCTTGTACGACTATAAACAGAGTGGACTCTTCAAGAAACTGCTCATAGATATTTATATTCAGAGCTAGACATAATTCTTCCGGAAATTTTACAATGAACTAAGCAATTTCTAGTAATAACTTTTATTTACTGCTGTGGTAAGTTTTATTTCAATATTCCCATGAATTTCACTGAGTGGCACCTTTATGTTCAGGTTGAACCTTGCAGTTTTCCAATTTTACATGGATCAAAATCACGTGCACAGCTTGCTAAACACAGGTGACTGGGTCCCACCTGCAGTGTTCTTGATAAACTGGACCTTCTCTTTTTTTTAATGGTGATTGTTTTCTTTTTTGTCATTTTTATTAGGATATACTCATTGTACAGGGGGGATTCATTGGTACAATTTCAAATAGGCTTTGAAACCATTGTTCTAACTTGGGTTCCCAGACTTTAACATGTATATCAATTGCTTTTTTTTTTCCTCTCCAAGGAATTATCCTTCATTGCTCCTATGTAAGTCTTAATATTGCTATTTTTAAAAATGAAACAAAGGTTGAGATTTATTGCATAAGAGGTAATGTTGCCCAATTACTCACACCAAAACCACACTCAGTTGTATGAAAATCACAAGAAAAGGGCATGGGGATAATACATTGAGTTTTACTTAAAGTGTATGCACACTGTCATGTAATCAAGGCCTCTATCCAGGTATTTTAAATGTTTAACATGAAAAATATGTTTTCATAACAATTCCTGCTTACCTGGAGCATTCCAATTCCTGTGTAAGCTGTTGCAAACAAACAGAAGACAATGAATTTCTGTGGTCAATGTGTATATTTTCTTCCTTCCCTGGACAATTCTTTATGGAATATTTTCTGTATATTGTGAGTGTTCTGATGCAGAAACAGTAGCTCACAGACCAAAAATCATATGTTCTCCCTCATATTTGGACTTTAGATCCAGGGCAAATGCAGCAATGTGGTTGGACTTGGATCATATGGCAAGGGAAGAACACATGCAGGAGATATAGGAATAGGTAGAAAACCCAAAACATGAAAGCGTTTGATGTCCCCACTCCAGAGGAACTAACACAGAAACCTTAAAGCAACAGAAGTTTACATGAGAAGGAGATCAGGAATCAGTGTAAAGATCAGTTCAACATGGGTTGTAACACATGTGTACACAAAAGCAATGCTAGGAATATCTCTGTATAGCTATTCTTAACTCAACTAGCAAAAACGCTTTGTCTTCCTTATTAGGCTTATGTCTTTTCTTCAACAAAATTAGTGATAACAGCAGAACAAGACCTGCCTGGGGAGGTGGGAACAGGATGGGGAAGGGAGTAGAGGATTAGGGAGGGGGGCAGAGAGGAGAAATGACCCAAACAATGTATGCACATGTGAATAAATGAGTAATTTAAAAAAAGAAGAGTCTAAATTTGATAAGTGAAAAAAAAATATCAGCACTCCATATCTATGCTATCTACCTAAGAGTTGCATGATTCTGCTTGCTATCCCAAAGAGGGCATGGAGAACAGAATTAAGACTGATCTCATGCTGTTAGAGAGTCAAGAGAACCAGTTCAAGAGTGCCACTAACTAATTTTGCACAATAAACTTCTTAGGACCATTTCCTGATGATGAAGTTCAGGCTATTGCTACTTTAAAAAATAATAAATGAAATAAATATGGCTTTAATTTGTACACAGGACCCTTTAATCCTCATTTTTTCTCAGATTGGGACTTTGATGTGTCCATGCTTTACACATATTCTGAAACCCAAGTTTCCATTTTATATATCCATCATGGAACAATGAATGCCTTATTCTGACATGAGCTAATCTAGATGACTAGCATATTAGGCTAGTTAATATTTCAGAAAACCTGTTCAAAATGTACATATTATGAACTTAAAATCATAGTTATTGTTTAATTTAGGACATACAATAGTAGCATAAAGATATATAGAATTAATTTTTTTATTGTTTTACTTTACAATAAAATATGTTATGAGCCCTTTGCAAAATATATAATAATTAGGAAAATAGTATTTTAGATGTATATCTTATCTTACTTATTCATTAATCAAAATTCTTGTATAAGGACAGAGGTGTAACTGGGTGGTATCTGCTTGTCTAGCATTTGCAAGAGCCAAGGTTCCATCCTCAGCATCACAAAAATAATTTCTAAAATAAATAATAGGATATTTTTACTTCTTATATGCAAATTTATTTGCACAAAATAAAATCCAGTCTTAGAATTGTTAGACAAATTAAAAGAATAGTGTTATAAAATAGTTTCAACTTATAATAGTTTTTGTTAATTTCACAAAATTTAAAAGCACAGAAAAGCATACAGAAAGAAAACTTAAATATTTTAACACAGAATAATCACATTTAACAATGTATTGTATCTGTTTCTTTTTTTTTTTTTTTTTTTGTCATACTGGGGTTTTAACTCAGGACCTCATACTTGCAAAGCAAGTGCTCTAATGCTTGAGCCAGTCACCAGCCCTGTATCTGTTTCTTGATTTCATCATCAATGTTGCCAAATGTGTTTAGTACCCATTTTACTTAAGGTTTTAGCACAAAAATTTTACTACTTATTTGGAAGATTTTTAAAGGTCAGTCTACAGCCAATATTTTATTAGATATTTTAATTAAGGTTGCCTTATATAAACACATATCATTACTGATTTTCATACCTGTGTAATTACCATGCTCCCAAGGAACAGAGCCTAACCAGCACTGCAGAAGACCCTCGCCATGATATCCATTCTTTGGCCGTTAGAAAACGTCCAGTATCATAGACTGGTTCCGCTTATTTTGAGCTTTATCCAAAGAGAATCATGTAACATGTTCCTTTTACTGTGTGGTATGTTTTTAGATCCAGTGTTCTTTGGTGTGAAGTTTATATATCTTTTGCATAAAACAAGAGTTGGTTTATTTTTACTGATGTTTGTTACACATGGTAGCATCACCAAAACTTTATTTATTTATTTATTTATTTATTTTTCCTTTTTCTCTTATTATTCATATGTGCATACAAGGCTTGGTTCATTTCTCCCCCCTGCCCCCACCCCCTCCCTTACCACCCACTCCGTCCCCCTCAATACCCAGCAGAAACTATTTTGCCCTTATTTCTAATTTTGTTGTAGAGAGAGTATAAGCAAGAACAGGAAGGGACAAGGGTTTTTGCTGGTTGAGATAAGGATAGCTATACAGGGCATTGACTCACATTGATTTCCTGTGCGTGGGTGTTACCTTCTAGGTTAATTCTTTTTGATCTAACCTTTGGACTGTTTACTGTCATTAACCTATGTACCATAGTAAGCACATTTATAAGAACTATGTTACTAAATTGTAAAAGAACTAGAAAATGAGTTAAGTGTAAAATAACTAGAGTAAATAGTGAATAGTAAGTCAACAGAATGATTATGCATCTAATCATATAATCTTCCAAACTATTAAACATTCTCATGAAGTGTACACTTCAAAGCTTTCAAATGATTATATTTTCATTACTAAAGTTATACTATATATTGCATATCACATATTTTTGTAAGGTAAAAATTAATGTTATTAGTTTTGTGATTAGAAATATAATTCTCCATTTTTCATCTTATACTAGTGAGAGATATTTGGTAAACAATTACTTCAAGGTCTATTATTTCAGAGTTTTATGCATATGATTAGAGGGAACAACACAGGAATTGTCTTAAATAGTTAATGATTCTAAATGTAATAAAATGGTTTTCTATTGTTAATCACACATAGCAGTCAATGACAACTGCATGGAAATGTTGTTAATTATTTATATAATGAAATTTCTTTAATTTTGTGTGCCTTAATAATACTGAAGCAGAAATGGAAAGACAGATATGTAAGTATAATTAGCTCATTCAATAGTTGTCTACTCAGCTGGAATAAGTAGTATGTTTGTGCTCATGGTGACTGCTATCTATCCAGCTTCCCTTATGCCTTTCCACCTCGCTGAAACATTCCTTCCATTACTCATGATGGCTTATATCTTAGGGGAAACATGGCACTCATCAAACAAATAGCAAACAGTTTGTTATGCAATTATTATAAGTTTTGTGCATAATTTTTGAGATAAGTCTTTTGGAAATGCTAAAATCACTATCCTTGAAATCACATTATTATAATATTATCTAGAGGCTTCATTTGATACTCTCCAAATGATGTGGAATTTTCTTAAAACCACTTATGAAAAGTGGAAAATTAGAAGTATTCTGTGTTGGAGATGAAGTTCAGAATATTCAGTTGTAAGTTTTAAGAGAAAGTAAAGTGGCAAAGAAATGGTCAAACATAAAAAGGAAACACAAATAGTGACAGTAATGAAACATAGTAACCTTTTAGTCTTTTTGTAAGTAAATACAACATGTTTATTGAAATTATAAAACAACATAATATGTTTTATACAAACATGTTTAAAATATGTCAAGATGAATCCAAAATGGAGATGTAAAGTTTTATAGGACTATTCTCCAGCAAGATACATGGTTATACATAGTACCAAATTTTACATCCCTGTATTGTTTGAATATGTATTTATAGCCACGCACCAAAATGTACCATAATTTTTCAAAATTACATTTAATTACTGCGGTTTTTCAAAATTACATTTCTTAATTGCAATTCAGGAAACTTTATAAATGTAAGGTGACTCTAATATAACCAAATTATTTTATGAAAATTCAGGATTTGTTGTGTACTTTCTGTTTTTTAAAAATTGTGATAAATTATGATGATTGTGACATATGCTGTGTAAGACAAATAAATTGGGAAATATTTTCCCACTAATTGTTCAGTTGCTTTCCTTAAACAGATTAAGCTCATAATTTATAACTGTATGGTAATAAAGAATTCACCCGCTGAAGCAAAGCCCAAATACAACTATATACTAACCATACACAAATAAAAGCAACAAAATTAATGACTGTAAGAATATGTATTGCTATCCTTGACTTGCATTAGTTTGACTTACCATGTTTGCTGTTTGTATGATGGAAATTACTGTCTTTGATTTCAAGGTTTCTTCCTATAAAAAAGCAAATCTTGATAGCTTCTTTAAGTGAAATTGAGATATGGAATGTATAATGTCTAGGATTAGCAGGGGTCATTGGAGACATAAAATGTCAACCTTCATCATCTCTCAATTTCTCTGTCACTGTCTGTTTCTCCCTTTCTTTCATGAAAAGACTAATTCTCTTTACTAAAATTAGTAAACCAATCTAGACATAGAATAAATGTCACTGATTATATGATATTAAATAAAGCCTTGTTCTTCATTTATTTCATAATGATCACAGTTAACTCTAGAGTACATCATATCTGCATTATCGTATCAAATCACATCAATAAAATAACATTCAAGGACATTGTATCTAATATTTTATTTCGTAGATATTTTTCAAGTTGTTTTGTATGCATTATGGAATGTATGGTATATGCTTGTGTGACTGCTTAGTTGGGTATTATTTACATTTTGGCTGTAATTGAATATGTTGTTGTTATTCATGAAAAATATGATATGTATGTTTTTTTTTTATTTTGGCATCCAAATCTCATTGGAATAATTTAACCTGAAATAGCTTTCATATAAAAGACATTAAATGTGACATACAGGAGTTTTGATAGTAATGTACACAGAAGAAAGCATTATTTTTTGGTATATAGACAATTTTTTTATTTGTTTTTTTATTGTTCATTTATTCATGTGTGCATACATTGTTTGGCCATCTTCCACCCTTCTTCCTACTCCTCCCTCTCTGCAACCCCCTTTCCAGACAGAACCTGTTCTACCCTCTCCTCCAATTTTGTTGAAGAGAAAACATAAGAGATGATAAGAAAGACATAGCATTTTTGCTGGCTTGAGTTATAGATAGCTATACAGAAGGATTACTAGCATTTCTTACATGCACATGTGTGTTAACAACCCAAATTGATTCATCTCTACCTGACCTTTTCACTAGTTCCTGGTCACTTTCCCATATTGACCTCTGTCACTTTAAGGTTTCTGTATTAGCTCCTCTGCAGTGGGACATCAAACACTTCCATGTTTTGGGTTTCCTACCCATCCCCATACCATTAATATGGTAGAAATAATTGTGCTAAACAATATATTGCAAATAGAAAACTTATATGACTATAAAAACCTTATACAGGTGATGAGGAAGATTTGTTGGTGATGCTTTGACATTAAATGGCAAGCACTAAAATTCACCACGTTCTAATGATATTGAGAAAGAGACACAGATATGCAAAATCATGTCTAGTTTATGCTTCAAATCAGCAATCTTTGCACTTTTTGTAAATTACACAGTTTTCTATTCAAACCCAGTTAATAATTTCTACCTAAAACTACTGACATTGTCTTTAACAAATGTTTTTTTAGCCAACAATATTGTCACCTTCACAACAAATTATGGTAACAAGAAGGCTTACGACACTAACTCAGCTGACATAAATGGATTGTTACACCTATGGTGTTTTACACAGCTTTGTTCTCACTATGCTAGAGCAATTTCTTTTCTATTTCAAAATTCCAAGGCAAATAAATAATTTGATACAATAATTTATATTTGACAATAAGAGAAATTAAATATGTCCTAGGAGACTAGTTACAAAATAAAACTATATATAATATTTAAATACAAATCTTACAAAATGCTCTTTACAAAAATTTGCCCCATTTAGATAAATCAACTTTGGTGTTATTTTGCTGTTGTTTTTATTTTTCAGTTTTTGTGTGTATGTCTTATAATAAGTTGTACAGTATGGTGTAACTTATTTAAGTTGATCAGCTCTAATCCTATTAAAATTCTATGTTAAATATTCACATATTAAATTATGTGAGTTTAGTAAAGTTTAACTACTTTTCTACAGTTTTTAACTTTTAATTTTTATTGATGAAGTAATCATCTGATTTTAAAAATAAAAGCCTGTGTTTCTGATAGATATTCAGTAAATAGTGTCTGTAACTACTGTCATCTTTAAAATTTTCAAACTAATCTATTCTATCTGGTACTCTCCTTTATTTTTTTCAATTCTTCCCCTACTAGCATTAAAATGTTAATTGCCTGATACTGAATTTTATACTACTTTAAGTCATTAAAAAGATAGTTTAGCAAATGAAAATAAGCAACTGAAAATAAGAACCTAAAATACGTCTTTTTATGTGTAATTCAACGTGCAAACAATTCATGAGCAGAAACAAGATGCATCATTACTATGTATAACCACATTTTCCTCGTCCCCCAATAAACACAGTCACTGGTCGCTCTTCACTATACCCTCTTTCCTCCTATCCCCTGGTTTAGTAACATACTTTATTAAATTACTTATTATTCTGAATATCTCATTTAAATTGAATCCTAGCACATGTGGCCTTTTTTTCTGACTTCTTTCACATGATATCATATCTTTAAAGTTCACCTCAAAATCTTTAACGTAGTAAGATTCTTATTTTTCTGACTAGTTTTGAGTATTTTTCCAAGTAATTTCTCCCCTTGGAGAGTTTGGTTTATTACAATACCTTACTTCTGCTCAAAGGTGGAAAGGCAAATGTGAGCCATGTCCCTTGTAAATGAAGTGATTTGGAGTTCCCATCCTTCACTTCATCCCTTTCTATGGTTCACTAGCTGTTTTGTGTGATCTGTGAAATAAGGGTGCTATCTGATCCTTGCCTGTCACAGTTGCCTGCCAGCAGCCATTATGGGCTGCATAAAACTGCATAAAATCCTTTTATCATGCAGTGGAAGTTTGGCAGGGCAGATGAAACCTTTTTCTGTCAGGTAATTCATTGTTCTCACCTAAGAACACATTTTAAAAGGCCCGAGAGAAATGGAAAATGATCTCAGTGTAGATCTAACACTTTTAAGCAGAAGAAAAACGATAAGCTACTAAATTTCCTTCAGAAATTTAATTCATAAATCAATCTCTCAATTTGATATAAATGGTGGAATTCATCAAAGATAAATCAAAGACCCAGATAAGAGCAAAGGAGTTGCTTGAAAATTTCTACAGAGTTTCAAGGAACCAAGAACTTCTTTAGCATGCAAAGCCCATTCTCTGGGTTCTAATTTATGTTAAATGTTTTGAAATCATGCAAACTAATACTGATTACAGCAGAAGAATACAGGACACCTGCTGTAATATAATTGTGTGGCTTATTGATAACCTACTCTTACTCATCTTTTAGAAATGGATCAATATAATCAAGAACAGAAAACTAAAAATACCTTGAAATTCAAGTGTCAAAGGCTCAAATTAGAGTTAATGGGGTAGAGGTTGTGTTACTCAGTTTGATTCTTTATTAAGATTAAATAGAAAGACAGAAAAATGCTGCACTGGTAATTCATCAATTTGAATCTGGGGGCACTGATTTTAAACTTAACTGAACCCATGTAAAAATAATATTATTATGCTTATTGAATAATTCACTGGGATTTAGAAATAGAAGGAAAATCTGGGTGTAGTCAAGAGATAATGAACTCTTAAAAAAAAGAATCAAGGAATTAAGTTGAGAGCTGACCAAATGCACATAACACTTATTTTTGTTTGTTTGTTTGGTTTTGGAAGTAGTGGAGTGTGAACTGACGGCCTTAAATTTGCTAGGGAGGTGCTCTACCACTTGAGGCTAGCCCCCACTACCCCCCCCCCCTTTTTTTTGCTTTCTGTTTGTCTTCCAGTCCTCCTTGGGAGCTGGGACCTCAAGTGTATGCCACCGTGCCCAGCTTCCTGATTGAGATGTAGTCTCTCTGTATGGCTGGGTTGGCCTCTATACAAGATCCTTCCAATCTCTGCCTCCTCCCACACCCCTGCATCTCCAATATCAGGAATTACAGATGTTTGCTACCACAGCCAGCTGCACTGATAGATATTCTGCAGTAACTGGTGTGTTTCAGGAGTAGCACAGCACAGATAAGGAAGTGAGGGCAGAGTCAGACATGTGCATGTTATAACCTTAAACCTCCAGTGTGCTTTCTGTCTGGGTGAATGATCATGAAGGAATGATGTTTGCTAGGGCTCACATTACTCATTTATATAATGAAAGTGTTGCTAATAATTCCTATTAAAATCATGAGAATTAAATAAAAGATGTCAAGGGTCTGCTGCTGCTTTTCTGGGCGCTTAATCAGCTTGTAGAAAATACAGTCACATATTGCTTTAGGTGATGGGTACATTCTGAGGAATTCTTTATGTAATTTAGTCCTTGTGCAAACATGAAAATTATGCTGACATATCATGAATGGTAGAGGTCAATATTGCCACATGACCTGTTGATGCAATCAAGACACAAGGTAAACTTGTGACATGTGAAGCTGTTGCTGCTGGAACACCACATAGCTTTGCAGTTTGTTGATGGCTCCTAGATGGTAGGAGCTTCTTAGCTGCCTCCAAATATTGTGGGAGCACCACTGTTTATGTGGCTTATCTCTTACCAAAATGTTGTATGTGTCACATGGCTATCCTAGTATTAAAATACCATCCATTAAAGCTTGAATCCTATGTGAATTTCCCACTCTTGAACATTTTATGATTGAATTTGATCTATTAATTAAATTATCCTTTTAACTAATAATCAGGTTCTAAAGCTAAACCTAAAGGTGATGAAAGAATAGAAATACCTAGAAAACTAAAATGTAGTGGATTTTTACTTAACAGTAACTCATAGGATATGTTTCTGTTTGTGCATCTTCAATGTGCTTTTAGGAAAGTGAATTATTGTAATGATATATAAGACATGTAGATGGAAGAGATTGATATTTTCTAGTGACATAAATAAGTGAAAAATAGAGCCACAAAATCCAGTTATTGTTTACTATTTATATATTTTGTATTCTGAAATCACCACTATATGAGGAATTGGTAAACAGCTTAATTAATGCCTGGTCTTTATATACTTGTGTGTCTATATAAGTTTTGGCTGAATAATGCCTTCCTCATCATTCTTTATTCTTGCCTTGCAAGACTATGACCATTTAATATGTTGTGTTAGAGGACACATTGAAACAAAAATTTTTAGCTAATATTAAGTTGTTCTGTTAAAATTTAAGCATTATTACGAGGAAATTTAACTGCTCTTATTTTCATAGTCCTTCATGAAATCTTAAGGAGTGACATTCTATTTGTTTGCATCTAACAGATTAGGAATAATTTTTAATGTTTGTAATTTTTGCAGGTACCCCCAGGGCAAATCCTGGAGTACTCTTTTTCTGGTAGCCTAAAAAATTCAGCACAAACTAAACATAATAAAATGGATCCTGTCATCTCATATTACCCCTGAGATTTAGTCAATTTTATTAGGGAAGTATATCCCAATAATGCATAAGATATTTAGCATTAAAGGTATATTTATGGGTTGTTCTATACAAAAATATTTTAAATGAAAAAACTTAATCTTTTTAGTTTAGTTTTATTTTTTATTGAGAAATAATTGAATACATTCATTGAGTTCTATGTGATACCGCTATACATACTTAGTGGAATGATCAGGCTAGAGTAATTATAACCATAACCAGAAGAACACTTAATGTCTCCATTTAAGCTATATTGAAATATATAATACATTTTTATCAACAATTATCTCTGACACACTAAAATATATAGAAGTTTGGATTTTTATAAATTATCTTGTAAAATAAACATAAATAAAATAAAAGTATTTTAAATTGTAATTAGATTTTTAGAAAATTATATCTGAAAATTCTTGAATTTATTTTGAACTTTGTTTTTTTTTTATTATTATTCATATGTGCATACAAGGCTTGGTTCATTTCTCCCCCCTGCCCCCACCCCCTCCCTTACCACCCACTCCACCCCCACCCTCTCCCCACCCAGCCCCTCACTACCCAGCAGAAACTATTTTGCCCTTATCTCTAATTTTGTTGAAGAGAGAGTATAAGCAATAATAGGAAGGAACAAGGGGTTTTGCTGGTTGAGATAAGGATAGCTATACAGGGAGTTGACTCACATTGATTTCCTGTGCGTGTTACCTTCTAGATAAAACAGTATTTTATCTTATGATGTCATACCAAATTGAAAAATACCAGCCATTGTTTTCTTTCCATCTCGCCTTCAGCCATAAACTGAGTGATGTACTGGTAATATTCTTATACACATTATTTACACTGTATTCCAATGCCCCACCAGACTTTCTTGACATCTTGTTTAGTGGTTTATGGTAACTGAAAATTAATTCTCTCACTTTATTAATATAGTCTTCATACTGTGGATACTTGTTATCCAAAACATACTTTAAATAAAAGCATTATTTTCCTTGCCACTGTTTGATATTAATGATCAGATTCCCTATGCTAACATACATTGCCTTATAAAATATGATACCTCTTAAACTTTCCATTTTGATTTCTTATTTTGTTACCAAATCTGTCTTATACTTCAGGCAGATACAAATATGCTACTTTCTAAAATGATAGGCATAGGGTAAGATTTGCGTCTTTTCTAAAGTTCTTCCTTTCTTTCCTCTTTCTTTTGTTTTATTTTTCTTCATTGTTGTGCTGGTTGAGGGAAGATTGTGGCATTTACAAAGGTTCTTACAAGGTATCAAATATATCACACTTGGATCCACCCCTCCACTGCTTTTTTCCTGGACTAATTCCAACAGATATCATTTTTGCACTTGCATACATGCGTAGACATTTTTTGCATCTTATTCATTCTCCTACTCCCTTTCCCCAGCACCTCCCCCTCACACACTGGTGCCAGCTCTCCCTGCTGAGCAGGACCTATTTCACCCTCCTACAAAACCTGTTACTTTCTACGATTGAAAAACAACCACTTTATGATCACTTCTAGCTTCTCATTGACATAAAAATTCAATCTGTGGTCTACATGAATTATTTGTACTTGTAATGGAATAGTTATCTATTGTTCTGTCCATTAACTTAAATACTTGCAGCACCATTTGATGAAGGGCATCTTGGATGCAGAATTCATATTTTTATTTGTTCTTTCTCCTCTTATGCTTTCATTCCTAATCAGAAATACCTATATTCTTATAGAATTTGAATGTCAAGCATATTCAGTATCTCACATGAAATTACAATTTATTTTATTAGTATTTCATAAAATATAATCTTAATAGCAGCTCTAAAATGACTTGATATGGTACTTTGGAGTCTTTGTAGTATACTTCCAAATGATTTCACAATAGGACATTCCCTCCTGATTTTCAGAATCATAGTAGATACTAACACTGATTACATTATAAATCTTGGCAATGAACATTGTAAATTAGGACTAAGAAAAGTTTCAAGATATTAAAAGTTGTTTAACAAATGATTTTAAAAAAAAATTAAATTGTTAAGCTAAAGTTTGGGAGCAAAAAATATTTGAATCTCATTAATTTTGCCATTAGCATTTAAAGAATTTGCTAAGATTGGTGAATTCACCAAAAATAGCCTTGCCGACCCGTACCGGGTTCCCCAGAGCAATGAGCCCTAGTTACTGCTACATCATGAGCTCTCTTCCAGCAGGCTGAGGTCGCTTTTGATTTGAAAATGACCTTGGATCACAAGCTGAGATTTTTAATTTGTTTATACTATTAAGCATCCTGAGATATGATTTAATAAATTTGCTGCATAGAAAAATAAATTTATTTTTTAATAAAGGTAAAAAAAATAAAGAATTTGCTAAAAGTTCATTCATAATATGTGCCTTTGTTAGTTATATAAAAATCACAAGAAAATTACTGTTTCTAAATCCTATCACACATAGCAACATATAGTATGACTTTAAAAACTGCATGTAAAATAACATTTATACAGTGCTGAGGCTATTTTTATTGGTCTAACATTATTACCCTAAAAAGAGATTCATTTATTGAGTACTATGACAGGTCATATCACTTCAACACTGTTGCTGTGTAGATCTTATTGTATCTCTTCTAAGAAGAGAATTATGAAGTTCAAAAATTGTTCCCGATGGCATGGTCAACCACATAAGAAGTAATATGCTTACCTGGGCTGATGGACTCTAAAACTAGATGAATAACAAAAGTGTAAAAATGAATTCTTTATAGTCTAGGTCACTGATTTCTAATGCTAACAATGTCTCAGATTCAGAAAAAAGACTTGAAATCTATGACTTTCTTACCTAAAATTTTCAATAACTAAAGAATCTGTATTTTAAAAATATCTTACAATGACTTTGATCATCAATGTAGTATGAAAATTGAGGTAAAATGTTTGCTAAACACAGTATGAAGAATACTGAATCTGAAGGAAAGCCTATGTTTTATTTCAATAATATTATTTAAAAATTTTAGGACAGTCATGTAATATTTAATGAATTATGCTGTGCTGTTCAAATTTTTCTCTTCTCCATTTGTTTGTTGACCTGCATAGCCCCTGTCACTGCTGGCAGTGTGTTACAAATTACACCATAAACACTAGGACAACACTCAAAAGCTATTGATAACCCTAATGTGAGGTCATATTTCACAACTGCCCATTACACTGGTTACTCCAGACCTAAAAGCCTTGCTTGCTTTTACAATTTGGATATATCCTACTTGGTTATATATATATATATATATATATATATATATATATATATATATATATATATATGTCATCATCATTTTCCAACCGTAATTCTCATTGTGCTTCCTTAAGGTACATTACAAGGACATGTTGTTTTTTCCTCCAAATGTCAAATACATTTTTTTTAATTTCCTTTATTCATATGTGCATCCAATGATTGGGTCATTACTCCCCCCATCCCCCCATCCCTTCCCTTTCCCCCCACTGCCTCCCTTTCCCCCCACCCCATATTTCTCACCCCCTCTTGCTTCCAATCAGATACTGTTCTGCGTTTATCTCTAATTTTGTTGAAGAGAGAGTATGAACATTAATAAGGAGGACCAGGGGCTTTTTCTACTTGACATAGGGATAGCTACATAGGGAGATTCCTAGTTTTGCTTCCATGAATCTATGTGTTACTTTCTAAATTGATTCTTCTCCAGCTAACCTTTCCTCTAGTTCCTGGTCCCCTTCTCCTATACATTTTAATGATACATTCCTTTCCCTGTAGGTAGGACTCAGACATCAGTCCCCATAGGCTGAGTCAGAAGGTAATCTAAAAGACACAAAGTATTTTGTACAGAAGCCATCCTTTACCTGGCTCTGAGAATTTTTATTAGTGCATATTAAATATTAAAAATTTTCTCTTCAGTGAGAATGAGCTCTTTCCCAGAAACGAACTTGGCATGTATTCTAACTAGATGACCCAAAGGACTTCTCAAACAGTCCCAACATAATATCAAAAAAAAACCAATACTATGGTGATCCAAATATAGTGTAAGTAATGAGTTATGTGTATAAATCCATAGATTACTCATAGCATCCAATGTTCACTGCAACACTAATATTTGAATATATTGAATACTATTCCAGTAATTTCTGCTCATTCTCCACATAGAACAAGAAAAACACCTCCATTTAATGGATGATGACATTCAGAGCCAGGAGCTAATAGGTAACCCTGTTGAAATAAGAATACAGATTTTTGACTCCTGAGTGAATACTCTTTGTGTGTGTGTTTGTGTGTGTGTGTGTGTGTTTGTGTGTGTGTGTGTGTGTGTGTGCGTGTATCTGTAGTTTGAGATGCTTTTTATAGGTCTAAGGTACTAGAGGTTTCTCGCAATTTGTGAATTATTAACAGTTCTATTTGTATTCCATTACTAGAGGATAGAATGCATTACATTCTATTCTTTGTACTCTAGACTGGAAACGTTTTCAATGACAGAGATACTTATTAGTCCAATACTTATGAAAATTTTTCTCCCATCATATTCTGCTTAATACTTGTAACTATTTTTATATCGATAGTGCAGGGTCCAAAACAATTTCAGCTGCAATCTTAGGTAAAAAAACATGCAAATTTCTATCTTCCGTTTTCTAATTATACACTAATTATTCATTTATAATAGTTTATATTTTCACTCATCATCTAAATAAGTAACATCATGGACACACTGTTAATATTTATTGAACCAAAGCTAGTCTGCTCCACACACGGTAGAGAGAAAATATAATCAAATCTGGATAATGACGATGCACTGTAATAAAATAATTAAGAATTGTTTTACTACTCAACAGTGGATAATATTGAGTGATAAATTTGACATTTGCATAATGATGAATCTTATGTGTTAATAAAGGCAATTGAAAAATATGTAACTCATGTAGAGAACTAGTCTTTTATCAGTAATAAGTATTGTCAAGATTGATAATATGTATTATCATTTAGACCTCATGTGCCAAAATTATCATTTATTTTTAAATTGTTTTTATAAATATGGATAAGTTTCTTTTAAATTGAAAAGAGAAAGTAAACAATTACAGTTTTCAATTTATGCACAGAGCAATTGGAACAGATTGTTTTGAATATGAAGGAAATTTACAGAAAAAGTAATAAAAGTCAACTATGATTTTCATGTAACAGAAAAAGCCTTCCTTATTTAAAATTAAATACATCATAAAAAAACTTACTTGCACAGAATAAATCTGACAAAACACAGAAAAACTAAATTAATAGAACAGGAAAAGCACATTTTGAAAAGGCATGTACAGTTACATTCACTGTATTCAAATAATTCCAACAAGTATATATTACACAACAATTGTGTGCATTCTGAGAATAGAAAAATGGGAAAAAATAAAGTCATTTGCATGAGATGCTAACAGCATGCTGTGGGAAGTAGTTGCAAGAGAACTGTGAAATAATGTATACTACTAGAGATGTATGTAGTTTTGATGAAAATACTAAAAGATACCTTATTCAAGCTCTTCCAATTTATCCTCAGAAGTTCCACTTTGCCATTGTTTTCTCTTATCTGTATTCATTTTATATTGCTTAGCCTCTTCATTTCAGACCCAGCCCGTTACAAAAGCAACAACTGTAGATGTACTGTTTAACCACTGTCACAATTACATAAACAACTTCTTATAATAATTATTTTGTTACATACTATTTTTAGTGTTCCTTCTCTAATAGAACTCTGGTTGATACAAATACTTACAAATTAAGGAGGGTTTTCTAAGTCTATGAAATGAACTGCAAACTATGTTCATCTCTTAACTGTTTCACTTCAATGATATGGATAAATTTGAGAAGATACCAGTGGTTTTTGTCAAGAGTGGACCTACATGCATGGCTCAGGAGCCAGAGAAGCTTAAAGAAGAGACTTGGCAGGTGGTGGAAGATGTGGAAGAACAGCAACTGCTTTGCACCAAGAGGTGAGTCATAATGTCCATCACACCATGCATGAGGAATAATGGGTATAATGCTATACACATGGGCTTTTTGAGTCTTAGTTGTACTTGTGTTTTCATCCGTCTTTCAAATCGCATGCATAACTGTTTGTAGTGGTCAAGTCTAGCCAAGAAGCATAGATGTAAAGTAATTCTGGAAAACATTGTCCCAACTTAGTTAAATTGACGGAACAGAATGCTCTCTATGTTCATATCATGCCATCTTGGAACACATGCACAATTTTATTAATCATACACATATTCCAAATGCAAACTTCCTCCTAACATGATTCAATGGTCTCTGTGCAGCCATAATCACAGAACACCTCTTCCTAAATGAATTTGCAAGGTACTTTCATTTGTCTTTGGCTGATGCTCATTCCTCTGGATGAATCATACTTCCTCTCTATTTTCTGCAACTTAAGTTTTAAGATATAAGGACAACTACTCTCAACACATTTTGTGTAAGCTGATAAGAGAATGGGAATGAGGAAAGAAAAATGTTTACATCATATACAAATACATCATTTATTGAAATAAAGAGGAAACAATTAATATAGTTCTCATTTAAGAACTTAGGCTTGAGGCCATAATTAGTGTTTTCAACTACATTTTCTCACTATTCTTATGCATTCCCCAGTATCAGCTCAGCTGGATGCTGTTTCTTGTGAGGGTGAAAGAATAAAACTGCTATTTCTAAAGTTTCTGGGTTACTGGACATCGTGACCTCACTGAGTCGATGTGGATACACATTGATATTAATCATAGGGTATAGGAATATCAATAGGAACACTCAAAAGATAAATATCATATTAATGACATATTTTCTAGTACAGTATAGTCATAATTTCTCCTTTATAATCAAGATCAATTCCTTCCTTCGAAATACGGACCCTTTATTTCCTATACACTTATTTCCTATACCTGAGAACCCCAAAGAGCCACGTTAGACTCAGGTTCAACGTATTTGGAATCATTGTATATGCTAGGAAAAAAGCTTGATTTTTATTTGTTGTATTGACTTATAATATAAAAACAAATGTTTTCATGTACAAAAATACTATTTAAAGCTCTTTTTGATGGCTTAACAGAGTTCTTTTTCTGCAGAAGGGATCTGACTTTAGTGCCTTCAGTAGATCACTGTATTCCTTTTCAATTTATCTGTGTTTCTAAAAATCTTTTCAGATTTTCTTCTATACCTTGAAATGAGACTTTCCTTTAAGTAATTAACATACAGGCTAATGAATACAGTTCCTGCTTATAATATATATTCCCTCATTTTTTTGATATTACTCTTTATTTATTGTTAGAAAAACCCTCATTTTGACTAATTCTCTGCCATTAGGCTCTGAGATTTTCCTAATTCTGTTCATTAACCTGGTCATATATTGCTTTATTTAACACTAACCAAAATTAATTTTTTTGTTATGGAAATATTTTTCTCTAATAATTGTGTATGCATAACCCTAAGATCATTCTTTTACAAGTGTTGCACTGTGTTTCGTTTACAGGTTTAATTTTCATTCACTTCTTGAAATGCACAATATAGAAAATGTGCACAAAGAATAATGTTCTCAAGCCAGAAAAACAAAATAGTATACTTGAATTTTTCTGAAATACAGGGAATATCACTGATACCTCAGTTTTGAAACTTTGCTTCCAAGTAAAGAAAAAGTGAAGTCATTTAATATACTTACAGTCATTGTATTTTCATCTCAAAATTTATTACCTATTTCTACTCAATAAATAGTCTCTATACTTAATAAGTGATTAATGGTGAGCTAATCTTGGTTATCTATAAGTGTATAGAATAGCAGTTTTTTTTCCTCTCTTCATATTTATCCATATACTGCCTCTAACTTTCTTGATCTGCTCTCGTGTCACATAACCTTGTAATCCACTTCACTTCAGATACACTATTAGGGTTTATTCCCTAGATCTTTTTCCTGTTTTCTAATGCCATTATATATTTTCCCCCCATAACTTGATTCAATTTCATGATCTATGATTGTAATCATTCTGGTGCAAACACACTCATTTTCTTGGAGCTCCTATTTTTTATACTCAAACTACATCTCTGTTTCTGAATTATAACACCAACTTTTCAGAGAGATATGGATAAAGAAATAATGCTGCATTTTCTGATTTAAATTCACAATCAATAAATTCTAATGGAACTCTCACTGTTATTTCACCATTACAACACGTCTCTAATATATCTATTCTTGTAGTCTGAAAAATGACTATTTTAACTTTTTCTGCTTTAAGCATTCAACATTTTCCTGCCTACATATTAATATTCAACTAATACTTATTTATTTTCCTTTAACTGCAACAAAACGTAAGTTCATGTACACTTCCTGTACACATTTTTATTTCATTTTCTCCTTTTCTTTCTTAAGTCTGTTCCTGTGTAACTTTGCAAACATCATTAATCCAAAATAAATGTAGTCAGGGTGTCAACATTTCCAGATGGAAAAATATAATGGCCAATTTTTTATTTTGATATCCCTTCCTTCCTTCCTTCTCATTCTCTCTTCCTCTCTTTCTCTGTTTCTCTCTTGCTTCCTTCCTTTTCTGCTGAGGATCAAACCCTGCTATGCAGTGCTCTACCACTGTGCTAAATCTCCACTCCTAGATCAAACTGGGGATATTTCAACACCTGACATAAATTTCAAAGTATAAAATAACCACTTACTTCACCACAAAGTATCTTTTGTGTGACTTCTCCTTGCTTAACTACTACATCTTAATTTCCTTTGTTTATTTACTTTAATTTCATTATATCTGAATCTTGGAGTTGTCCAGATGTCTATTCCTGAAAATTTTATTTTTGGCTTAAACTCAACTTGCAGAACTTTCATTGCCCCATACTTCATACATATCTCAAACCAGTATCTCTCCAAACTATTTAGCAGACTCATTTAAATGATTCTTTAATACCTCTACTTAAATATCTAGTAGGTATTTCTAAGATAAAATATAATGCAATGAGCTATTTATGTGTTCTCTATCCTCAAAAAGTTACCCATCTTGAGATTGTATAATTTTAAATATTATAATTCAACCTTTCTATTTTGTCAGGCTATTTTCCCTGACTGTTTTTGTTTTTCTCTCACATTTTGCAGGTCTGTATAGTAATCTTGTCTGATTTATATTAAAATTAACTTACATCCAAATATTTCTCAATGCTCCACTGTTACTGCTTTAGTTCAAGACATAAAAATCCATAAAATGAAATATAACTAACTTCCCAATTATTCCGTCTACTCCTCCTTTTATTCTCTGTTAGTCTATTTCCTTTTTTAAAGCAAAACTCAGATTGCATCACTGCAGCCCATATTCTTTCAGTGAATTCCTTTCATGTTAGAGTAAAAGTCAAAGCCTTTACAAGATTGACCAAACTTGCACAATCATTAACTCTGAAGCTACATCGTGAGTGTTTTACTCAGATGCACTGGAGCCCCTATCATTGATTCTATCCATTTCCCCACCTTCTCCTTCTGTTAGAACACAGCTGTAAGTCTTTTCTGAGCACGGCCTTGACTGCAACCTTTTGACTTTAGAGCTGACATTCTCTGAGAATTTACATTCTCCGAACCTGCCTTTGAATTAAGGACTAATTTTGCTGAGATATAAAAGTCCACCCATCAAATCTGAGAAGTATTTCATACTCCAGAGCCCCCCCAAGGATCAGACTGAGTCTGTGACCATGCCTGAAATCAAAGTTTCACTTTACTTTGTCTTACTTTTTCAAATTACCCACTTTTATATCAAGTTATTTTGGAAACATTTCTATAATAAATCACTGTGTGTCCGTGTGTGCGCTATCAACTTTAGGAGGTGCAAATTCAAGACAACATGATTCGAGTTATGTCTTTGGTCACATTTACTACTTGATTCCTCATTTTCTCAGCGGAGAAGTTTCTTTTCCCTTTCTACCTTTCCCCAGCCCATAGGGTCTTCA
The DNA here is from genome assembly GCF_047511655.1 of Castor canadensis. NCBI lineage: Eukaryota > Metazoa > Chordata > Mammalia > Rodentia > Castoridae > Castor > Castor canadensis. The sequence goes on from NC_133395.1 coordinate 26,227,271, forward strand.
CTCTTGCATTTGTTCCCTATACCTGAAGTCCTCTTCATCCAGATAATTGTGTGGTTCAGATTCCCATCCTTAGTCTTTCATATCTTTGCTCAAATTATACATACCCTAGGTAAGACCTGTCTTTAATGCAGTGATTTTTTTCTCACTATCAACACACAATATATCCCTCTTCTTTTCCTATTGTTGTTTTCTACATTGCAGTCATGAGCCTAAAAAGAATAATTTATTTTTATGAATAAATTTGCTAATTTAATGACTATAATAAAAATTTCCAGAACTTATGATTTTTTCTCAATCTCCAGAATCTTGAACAGTCCCTAGCCCAGTAATAGTGCAAGTAAGTTGAATTGAATAAATTCAAGAACAATATGTAAGTGTTCTATGTTTTGATAAATTTGAACATAAATATCATATTCCACATATTATTGTGAAGTATGTTTTTGTCATTCACATTGTGCTTTGAGGTCAATCACTCAACCATTTTAATGTTGAATAACTTTCTGTCCTTTAAATGTAATTTTGAGAAATGGTGGGTAGGTTTTTGGTAATACTATTTCAACAAATAATACAATTTCCCAAATGTTTTACATGCAGATTGAAAATTTTCATGGTTAAATATATTTTCTATGAGAAATTATTGTAATGGTATGTAAAGAAATTCAGTAAGAGGAATTATTGCTTTAATCAGCAAGAATTTCCATGATTCTATTTTCTGAGTTTTAGATTTTTACTTCTAAATTAAATACTGAAATATTTCCTATAAAAACAGCATTGTCATAGCCTATTAATAGCATTGAAGAGAGAAAGTTTTATGTTTTAAAAAGAACAATTAAGTACTGCAAAGATAGCAAAATACTTGCTATGTAAACAAGTGGATGACAAAAATATCATAGCCTAGTAGTACAATCTTCTTTCAAACCAAGGCAAGTTAGTGCAAAATATCAACTTTTTAGTTTAGTCTTCAGTTTGGAATAGCTAATAAAATGCTTGAAATAAAAAAAATTCAATTGCAGTGAAAAACAGCATAGAATTCTCTATTAAAATCAATACATATGCAGATATTGTGTACATGATTATTAAATATAATTAATAAAAAATCTTTCTTGAAAACTTATGAAATAAGAGGAAATAACATGTTTTGAAATCTGCAAGAAGAGATTCCTATTTAAAAAATGTTTCTATGTGACAGTGGATTTATAAATGCACAGATATGAAATATATTGAAATAAAATGCTTTAAAAATGCTTGCTTAACACCAGAATGCTGCTCTTTGTAAACAAAGAGTCAATATTAACAGTCTCATTGTTTTTCCAGGCCATTAATTATGATTTAAAATACTATCAACCTATAAAAAATTTCTTCCTTTTGAAAATACCACATCAAAAAAATAAATAAATAACATGGCCAAGGCCATGTTTACCACTGCATTTTAGTAGGAAAAACATTATTTTGCAAAGTAGGGAGCCTGGATTCTGGGTCTTCTACACCCAATTTTGAAAAGATATAACTAAAATGTATAGAAGATGACTAACATCTGTACATTTATTCAGATACAAATAGCATTCCTATATTTAAGGCAGTGCATACTTTATAGTTTTTAGAACTATTTTTGAACAAAATACAGCATATTCAACAGAAAGGGAGCATTAGCTTCAAACATTTCCACAGTGTTCATAAGTTTTAGCATGAAAATTCAGATGGTAAGGTAACACTATGATCTGTTTTAGAGTGACATTTTCATTAGTATTAAGGACATCGTTTCAGGAGAGCTTCTAATAATGGAAATGTTAACACTTTAATGTGTTTTCATTTCTAAACTATATATTTGCCTAACAAAATCTGTGAGTTAAATAAAGACACTATTTCTATCTTACTGATGAATAAATTCACAGAACTTCGTGGACATTGTCAACACATGGCTATTCAAATTTGACCACACATTTCTCTGCCATTAAAAGCTGCGTGTGAAAAGTGGTGTGCTAAGATCTGCTTGTACCAGCTGAAAAGAGTAAGTTTTTTTCATCCATTTCAAACTCTGTAATCAGTGACATATTAATAACTCAAATTTGGCCACAATGAGACGATTTATACCATGGAAACTGCTAAAGACCATAAACCAGGTATTTCTTCTTGAGAGGCAATTTACTGACACTCCCCTGAATGTCTTCTCTCTTTGAATCATAGTGGTCTGTGAAACTGCTTTTGATCAATACTTTTTAGCAAAAGTGATACTGTGCCATCTTCCAGACTGGTCCTCCTCTACTTTTTACCTCCTAAAATATTTGCTCTGAGAAAATGCCCAAGCTGTCTCTGAAGTAGCCCAGGACAGGAACTGAGAGTTCCTTCTGATAGCCTGCACTCACCAGTCACCTTGAGATATATCATCCTTCAGACATAGTTGACCTATAATAGCTGACAAACATGGGATAGAGATTAACTGTCACTAAGCTTAGCTAAAATACCAGATTCGTGAGCCAGTACAATTACTTTTTTACAATCACATTTTGGGATGGGTTACAAAGATACAAGTGTTAACTGAAAAACAAACATAGCTTGAAAGTAGCTAAACTAGAACAGAAACACAGTTTTAACAATACCTTATTCAAAATTCAGTAGCATCATATGTTCCCTCACTCTCCTAGCAATCAAGGAGTGGAAAGTGGAAGAAAAAGTGTCATATCTTTGTGAAAGAATGTAGAGAAAAACAAAATGTGTGATTTTTTTTATTTTCTACTACTGTTTAATAAATATATTCAAAGTCACAGTCATGGAAAAAAATGATGGCCTTGTGAATCAATATTTTAGGAATGTACAATGGTTGACTTCCTTTTTTGACTATAGATTTCAATTGAATAAGCATAACTTGGAAATCAAGTGATTAGTCTTGTTAAGCATTTAAAATCGGTGTGTATTTTGTTTATTTGCAGACTACCGCAAGCAATATTTGTAATAACATTGGTGAAATTGTCAAGAAACTGAATATAATATAAGTGAAATTATGGTACAAAATTAACTAGAGGGTAATATAGGTTATCTTCCATATTAGTATATTTGGTAACATAATTTCTTTTATTCTCATTTTGGGCAGTACTAAGGTTTGTACTCAGGGCTTCACATTGCCAAGAAGGTGTTCTACTACATGAACCATGCTCCCTAGCCCATTTTACTTTTGTTATTTTTTTTAGTAGGCTCTAATCTTTTAGCTTGGTCTGCACTGGACTGCAATGCTCCTATTTACGTTTCCTGCACAGCCTGGACAGCGAGTGCCGCTGTGCCTAGCTTTTATTGGTTGGGGTGGACTTTCATGTATTTTTGTCTGGACTGGCCTCAAACCCAAATCCTTTCATTCTCCAGCTCCCCTGTATCTAGGATTACAGTAGTGAGTCACAGGCTCTGGCTTCTTTTATACATTTCTAAGATGAAGCAAAATGGAGGGCATCATATTACTAATAACTTAAAGTATTAGTCATTGTAGACATTTCAAGGATTACATTAAATTATTTAATAACTTGGTTTTTGTGCACAATGAATAAAATAAAACTTAAAATAAAGTACTGAACTGATTTCTAACTTCCTTGACTTGGATCTTATCCATCACCATGGTATTATGGTGACATCCTAAGTATTTCTGCTATTCTAATCATATTATTTCCATAAATGCTTTTCTAATGTAAAGATCTATTTATAGAAATATTGAATACTTTTTATATTTTCTGAACATTTTATTTAAGCCTTCTGTGCTTATATCTTAAAAGTTTATTTTACATCTTATCAAACTAGATTCCAGTTTCTTCCCCTAACAATTTTCACACATTTCCAAACTGTACTTTTGGCTAAATCAGTACTTCTCTCTGACAGCTCCTTTTCTCCATCTAGTTCAAGTCAAACATCAGGACCCATTCAAAAGGCACGGGATATTCTAACTACCACATCCACTGTAAAGCTCATGTCCCCATCTTCAGACCAGTATCCTATTCTATTATATCTTTATTTATCTTTGTAAAAGCATTTGTGCTGCTAATAATTCCCTATCTCATTTCTTTTTCTTATTGTTAGTACAGACGGAAAATACATTTTCCATTCAATTTGCAGTTAAGTGTGCTTGGATGATGCAAAACCAACCACTTGTTTTAAGGATAGGACTTGTCCTAGGCTTTGAATCTCCTTTTAATTTTTCTTCCTTTCTGAAATTTGGGTTTGGGGCATGGGACTAATAATCCAGGATGCTTTGTGACGATAACAGAAGTAATCATAGGAGGAGAGACTCAAGAGATTATCTATTTGAAACATTTTGACTACAAACCCTGGGCTATCACTTTATCTCACTATTATATGTGTGAGAGAGATACATGGGATGCTGCAGCATCCTAGGCTTCATATCCTAGTACAATCATGTACTGGACACTAAACTCTCCCAATGTAGAATTTATACAGAAGTGTGAAATTGTGCAACCATCCATTTCTCTATCTCTGAAAATTTAGGCCTTGCAAAAACTACGCATTCAACTATATTTTTTAATTTACATTGCAAATTAATCTTGTGTATAGAGCATTTTAAGAATTTGTTAATTAAATTGATTTAGCTTTTCTTTGTCACCTGTTAAAATAGTTAATGATTATTATTTGGTACAAAATTAGATAATATTTACAATAAAAACAGCATCTTCAGCATTAGAGTACATATGCATACTTGCAAATGTTGCCTGAAAGAATAAAATGAAAAGAGAAGAAGACTTCAGGAAGTATCTGTGTCTCATTGGTTTTAATGCTATATGTATGAAAGAATCACAAGCTGACCCAGAAAGCAAAAGATATTTCAATAGTAATTATCACAAAGACCAAAGGAATTATAAATATAATTCAGAAGTATTCAATAAATGTCAGTAGCAAGTAGAGGGAAAAAAGAACATCAGATAATTTGAATTTTCAATAATTCTCATCAGAAATGTCAAACAAAACTATTTCCCTATTGTTACGTTGATTACGTACATGCACACATACAAATGCTACCACACACACCTTTCAGTTAAACATTGCTAAAGCCAGTATTAAAGAGAAACGATTTCTCCTCAGTAATGTTTTTAAAGCGAAAATAAAATCCTACATCCTTTTATCTAAATTCACCAATGCATACAAGAGCAAGACATAAAACAAACTCTTAACAATAAGAAGGCAGTTAGAATTTTTGATATAATTTCCCTGGCATAGATAAATTCTCTCTTCATATGGCTACTGTCATCTTGTAACCAGAAAAGTAGAAGTCATACTGCAGGCTGTCTCTGTGACATTTTATTATTAAACATATTTCTGGGTCACAGAGCTCTTGCAGAATCTATAAAACCTAGGAAAAAATATGCAATTCACACAAAAATTTCCATATAAATTCCTGTGGACCAGAGATATCAAGAAGCAACATAAATCTCTGAATCAAAAGATTGTTTCCGTGGTCTGAGAGGAAATCTTCCTTTCCTTTGAATTTCTTATAATCTGCATTAAATAAATTAATTGATGACTTTCATGTGTGTAGATGAAAGGTTTCACAGTGTGTATCTGTCGAGCTAATTGCTGGCATATTTAGGCAACTGGCTTCATGACATATCATAGAAACTGCATTTGTTCTCAACTCAAAAATTTTCTTTTCACAATAGGCAGCGATTATAAACTTGTGTGGCCTAGTTTTTAAATGAGGAATATTACTGAATGACCCAACGGGAATTACTGTGCATGGGCGAATAAGAAGTGCTCATCCTCAGGTACTTGTGTTTGACAGGGCAACATTACGAGGAAAATATTTCAGAGATAGAAAGAATGCCAGTGTAGTATATAATAAAATAATCCATCACTTAGAGGGAGGTAGAACTGGTTTCCTCATGTCTGTGTAGAGTATAATGGTAAGATTTAAATCTGTTGGATGGGGGAGGAAGGAAGGGACTGTGGATGCAATCATCATCTTTAAGACAGTCAGCAACAGAAATCATACAACCTTAGCAGTAGTATCCTACTTTTTCTAATCAGAAGCCTCAATACATTATTGTAAATGCCAGGGTAGGAAAGAAGTAATTTGCTAAAAAATGGAAAGTGACAAAATTATGTGAGTTCATTTGTGACATCGGTAAGACCTTATGGATATCATATAGATACATGTGGGAAGAAAGCCTGATGTTCTGCTTATAAGAAATCCATTAAAATAAAATGAAATATAAATGCTATTTTGGTGTTAAAATGTTTAAACACAGTCTTTTGAAGCACTCTAAAACTATGGATATGAGTTTGAAAAAAGTGTGTGTGTGTGTGTGTGTGTGTGTGTGTGTGTGTGTGTAAGTGAACATAAATGCTATCGCAATGAGAGAAAAGAACTATGGTGGTATTAAATGTCATGGTTTAAGATAACACTGAGGAAACAGAATTCCCTTTTGTTCTAGTAATCCAGTGCTAGGAACCTAACAGCACTGGACCCCTGAGTACAAACTAGTAAGAGAGAGTATCATATAGGAATTTTGTTTGCAATAATAACATTACGAAGTGGTGAAAGTATTAATCACAGCTGAAAATGCATCCTGGTTGATATTTTCATAATTTATCCATTAGATTTAACAAAGCCACTGACTCCTTAGACTCACTAAGAACTCAAGTTTCTTGTCTAACTTTCAAAGGAGAAAATATCTACAAGAGTTCTTCATAGCAGGACAAATAGGAGAACACAAATACAATTTTATATTTTTAAATACACACTGTGCATGCTTCTACACATACAGGGAAAGACACAATCATATTTCCTTTTAATGCTTCATATTGGTTCTTTGGAGAATGAGTGTAATGAGATGAGAACAAAACCAAGAGAAACATTTAGGAAATTAATACTACACAGGAAACAACTGAGCTTGAGCAGTTGAAATCAAGATTGAATTGATGTATCTTAAGAATACAACACTCATTAAATTTAGGTGAAAGATAATTAAAATATAACTCAGCTTTCTAGAGTCAGAAAATAGATGGTAGTAGTAGAAACTTAGAAAATTCAGTATTGTTTAAGAACAGACAAAGTTGTTTCCATTGTGTGATGTGTTCAATCTGATGTAACTTTAGCACTTCTGAATGGACACATGAAGGAAAATGAACTCATTAATTACTCTACCTCAGGTTTTGAACTCATAATAAATTCAACTTCAAGTATAGTCCCAAATGATCTTGATCAAGCAAATCATGTCTTCAAATTCAGCAACATCAGGTTTGGGCATCAACATGCATGACGTCATTGATTTTAGGAGAGTGGGGGTATTTGTGAAGTGTGGTGAGCCTTAGGTTAAGAGAATTTTGTAAAACACCAACTTTTACAATATGGGAAAAGAAAGTTTGTTCATAAAAAGAAAGTAAAAGTGATAATGATAAAATACACAGAAATAAATGAAGTAGCATTTCAATAACATGAAATTGAGTAAAAGATTGTTAGATTTTGTAATTAGAAAATTGGATGATAACACTTTTATTTGAATGCTGAGAGCAAAACCCAGGTTACAATGAATTGAATTGTGAATGAGAGGTTCAAAACTGGAGAAAGAGAGCCAAAGTATTTCTTTTCAGAATTTTGGAGAAGAAATGAAAGAGAGAAACTTTGAAGTGACTGAAGAAGGAAAGTTCTTTGCTAGCATATCAAAGTCATTTTTATCTTCTGCTTAAAGATCTTACTTTAAAGACTGTTTAATAACCTGAATGTTGGTACGAGTTGGTAAGGATTAATCTTTGTGTTTGAAAAACCAGTCTTTAGATAAAACTATTTTAGTTCTGTGACTCTTACTTATACTTATTCAATTGAATCAAAATTACTGCATTTTAAAGATTTTGAAGGATTTATAGGAAGTGAATTAATTTCTCAATATTGTAATAATTCTTAAAATCTGGTTTTATATATAGTGTCTTAAGAAACAAGAATGGTATTTACAGTATTTGATCTCAAAACACCATTAGCATTGACTCAGAAATTGTCATCAGCACAAGAGAAAATAGCAATCATATATGTGAAATATCCCATTTGATTAGATAACAACCAAACAGAAAACAATCTATCACAAGGCAAATGTAATAAGAGAAGTATAACTTCTATAGGGAGTGTGAAGATAATAAAGCAGAATCAAAGTGGCTGTATATTTTATTATTCATCAAATGCCAACAATTCTAAACAGTGTCTGTGACAATACTTCTATTTTTTTCTTACAGAACTGCTTTAAAATCACTATTTAGTCACTTTAAAGTCACTTAGCAGCTCAGATAAACAATGAATGTGAAGCAATTTTTAAGTGCCATTTGGGTTTCTGACATTTCTTCGACTATAGATAATTCTGAAAAAATAAAGAACAGAAATACATACACATACACTCTGAAGAGAAAGTAAATAAATTTATTGGCCCTTTTCAAGTTTCCTGACAATTAAGAAAAAGGATAAGTAGTAAGTTTGTATGTATATTCTGTGTCTGGTTAACATTCTAGAAACTACATATTTCATCTATGCAAATTTCACTCTACCCAATTGAATTTAATATTCCAGTAATGACTAGTTTATACACTGAATAACCTGAAATTCAGAAGATTAAATAACCAACCAGAGAACATATGAACCCTAAGTGACAAAAGTCAATACTTGACTCCAAAGTTTGTTTATCTTTCTCCTTCAGGAGATACTTAAAATTTTATTCCAACTTTATCCAATTGAAAACTTTCTAAAGCTGTCAAACTAACATATGGGGTAATGCAAATTGCTTTTTGACTTTATGAAACAAACCTATAGAGAAATAGAATGTTACAAATATAGTAAGATTAATTTAAACAAAACATGCTGCATGGAGCAAGCTTACATGAGATCATTAACATTCCACCAATGATCAGTTTTACCTAATATTAAGAGCTACTTAAAAGTGTGAGAAATGCAAGACATGGTTTCAAGACACAGACTACAAAATATAGACTTCCTGTTATCAGTCAGCTATCTTTAGTTCCAAAACTGGGCTCTTTTCACAACAGCATATTGCTGCTCTAAATAAGAGAGAAAATATTTTTCAATACCAAAATTTATGAAGAAAATTGTATGCACAGAGCTAATGTCAAGGAGAAATACCAAATGCATTAAATTTGTCATGCAATTTCTTCTAAATAACAGTACACTTCAAAAATGACACCATAAATGATATCCTAAAAGCTATAATGTCTAAAAAGACTTTACAATATACAAAACCTGAGAAAAACATTTTAAGCCAATTATTTCATTAACTGCATTGCTATTATGTATAGGACAGGTTTTCTTTGGGGAGTGAATAGAGATGCAGATCAGTTGTGGTAATAACAGATGCAGACTATGAATAAGTCCTTTATGTATCAGTAGTTCTAAAAGTGTTATCAAACTAAGAACAAATTAGAAGCTGAAGGGAAGTCAGATTATTGTGTGAATTATAAAGGGAGAGTTTAGAAACCTTTATTGTCACCATATTATCTGTCAAAGCCAAATATAAATTGTTCAACAATAAGTAGTATTCTGACCTCTCCATTTTACTGTATAGAGATTGCAGGATTTAGTTGTAAGATGTAATTTACATACTCTTGTCATTTACATTGGAAAAGCATATGCAAGAAATTTTTCAACACAGAGAAGTATCACACAAAACTTTCAATTCTTACTATACAGCATTAATACTGAGTGCCTTTTCTTTATATTAATGTTTCTTATACAGAGATAACTTTTTCTATATGTATGTATGTTTATGTACATATCCACACATACATACATATGTGATTTTCACATGTAATATAAAATGAGACAACACTACTTATTTTTGACACATGGAAAAGCTATTATATAAACTAATATTCTTATTAAGTCAATGATAAACAGTGACCAAAAGGAAAGTCAATGTTTTAATGAGAAACAATTCATAAGTGATTCATTCCCTAACAGATAAAAAAGATGAAAGAAATTAATTAAATAATCCATGTGCAAATGAACATAAAATGATTTTCATAATGAACAAAGAAAGAAACAATTACAAGCAGATAACTGATTTCCTAATTATTATTAATTTTTACAAAATTCAGCTGACAAAAGATCCAAACTAAGATCTGCTTTCTTTATTGAAAAACCGGAATGTATTTATAAATTAAAATTTCTTCTATTATAGTTTGAACACAATTCAATGTTGTTAAAATAAAGGAATGGGCATATACTTCCAACTATGTAAGTAGCATTTATGCTCCACACATATGCACAGAGACAGACAAATTCACACAGACCGTTACCTATTGCCACATGCAGAGGACAAGTTATAATGAAATATATTAACATGGATTTTATGATTGTATGTGACATTATTATTTTATTGTATTTTGCATGTTTTCTACAAAAAAGTGTATAACAACTTGCTTGCAGAATGTCATTTATAATATATTCAGTCAGATGAATTTTCACAGGAATCAGGGAAATATGTAATTTTCTTAAAATTGACTTCCAAGTTTAACATTTAGGGGATGAAATCTCAGTACCTTCATATTCTTAATCATTATGATAATGGACAAAATGAGCACCAATGTTTCCTCTGTTTCTTCTGAAAAATAAACATTTGATACATTACAATAAGTGTTAAAAATTGCTTATGTAAAAATGAAATTCCAATCAATGGTAAGTACTTCAAATGACAAATATTTTTCCTTTTATTATTTTAAAAGAAATACAAATGATATTTAGTTTAAATTATTATTTTGTCTCCAATTATTTACAACATAAGAAGCTATCATTTCATTGAATATTTGGATTTAGTAGAAATTTTATAAAAATCTATCACCACCTGGTTTATTAAAACATGATTCATAGTGAATATTTTGAAATGTGATCCTTTGAAAAAAAATATTTAAAATTTACAGAAAAAGTTTTGGGGAGAAAATTTTCTTTTCCAAACTAAGTTTAAATCTCTGAGGCAAATCACACCAAGAAAACCCTACATTAACAACAAATAATTTTTATTCTACTGTCTTCAAATATTAGTAAACATTTTATCAAAATCTGTACAGGGCATTTAATTTTTAAATTATTGGTAAAGATCATTTTCCTTAATCTAGCATAACTAAAATAAACAGCTTAATCTCTTATAGCTTTTTTTTAATGTATTTATTCACATGTGCATACATTGTTTGGGTCATTTCTCCCCTGGGTCCCCTCCCTCCCCATTCCCTCCTTTCCCCCCACCTCAGTTCCAGGAAGGTCCTGTTCTGCCCTTACCACTAATTTTGTTGAAGAAAAGACACAAGCATAATAAGGAAGACAAAGTGTTTTTGCTAGTTGAGTTAAGGACAGCTATACAGAGAGATTCTTAACATTGCTTTCATGTACACATTTGTTACATGTTGATTCATCTCTAACTCATCTTTACACTGGTTCCTGATCCCCTGCTTGTGTTAACCTCTGTTGCTTTAAGATTTCTGTATTAGTTCCTCTGCAGTGGGGACATAAACCGTTTTCATGTTTTGGGTTTTCTACCTATTCCTATATCTCTGGTCTGCGCTCTCCTCTTGTCATATGATCCAAGTCCAACCACATTGCTGTATTTGCCCCAGATCTAAAGTCTGCATGTAAGGAAGAACATAGGATTTTTGGTCTTCTGAGCCTGGCTGACCTCACTCACAATGATGCTCTCCAGTTCCATCCATTTACCTGCAAATGGTAAGATTTCATTCTTCTACATGGCTGACTGAAATTCCATTGTGTACAAGTACCACATTTTCTTGATCCATTCATCAATAGTGGGGCATCTTGGTTGTTTCCATAACTTGGCTATTGTGAATACTGCTGCAATAAACATGGGTGTGCAGGTGTCTCTGGAGTAATTTGAGTTGCATTCCTTTGGTTATATCCCTACTAGTGGGATTGCTGGATCATATGGCAGGTCTATGTTTAGATTTTTAAGAAACCTCCAATTTTTTTTCCGGAGTAGTTGCACCAGCTTGCATTCCCACCAGCAGTGTACAAGGGTTCCTTTTTCCCCACATCCTCACCAATACATGTTGTTGGTGGTGTTTTTGATGATGCCTATTCTAACAAGGGTGGGGTAGAATCTTTGTGAGGTTTTGATTTTCATTTCATTTATGGCTACAGATGGTGAGCATTTTTTCATGTGTTTTTTGCCATTTAAATTTCTTCTTTTGAGAAAGTTCTGCTTAATTCAGTTCCCCATTTCTTAATTGGTTCACTGATTTTAAGAGCGTTTAGTTTCTTAAGTTCCCTCTATATTCTGGTTATCAGTCTCTTGTCTGATGTATAGCTCATAAATATTTTCTCCCACTCTGTGGGTGGTCTCCTCAGTTTAGAGACAATTTTTTTTTTTGTTGTGCAGAAGCTTTTTAATTTTATGAAGTCCCATTTGTCCACCCTTTCTCTTAGTTGCTGGGCTGCTGGGGTTCTATTGAGGAAGTCCTTGACTATACCTATTAGTTTTAGAGTGTTTCCTGCTCCTTCCTATAGTAACTTCAGAGTTTCAGATCTGATATTTAGGTCCTTGATCAATTTTGAGTTGATAACTAGTACAGGGTGATAGACATGGATCTAGCTTCAGTTTCCTGAAGATGGGTAAACACTTTTCCCAGCAACGTTTGTTGAAGAGGTTGTCTTTTCTTCATCATATATTTTTGGCATCTTTGTCAAAAATGAGGTAGGTATAGTTGTGTGGATTCATATCTGTGTCCTCTATTCTGTTCCACTGTTCTTCATGTCTGTTTTTGTGCAGTACTATGCTGTTTTTATTGCTATTGCTTTGTAATATAGTTTGAAGAAAGGTATTATGATATCTCCAGCATTGCTCTTTTTGCTGAATATTGCCTTGGCTATTCATGGTCTCTTGTGTTTCCAAATGAACTTTAGGGTAGATTTTTCAATCTCTGTGATGAATGTCATTGGGATTTTAATGGGAACTGCATTAAACATGTAGATAGCTTTTGGTAATATAGCCATTTTTACTATGTTGATTCTACCAATCCATGAGCATAGGAGAGCTTTCAATCTTCTGTAGTCTTCCTTGATCTCTTTCTTCTAGGGCTTGTAATTCTCAATGTAGAGGTCATTCACATCCTTTGTTAAATTTACTCCTAGATATTTGATTTTTTGAGGCTATTGTAAATGGAATTGTTTCCATATATTCCTTTCCAGTTTGCTTGTTGTTGGTGTATAGAAAAGCTAATGATTTTTGTAAGTTGATTTTGTATCCTGCCACCTTACTATAGCTGGTTATGGTGTCTAAAACTTTTTGGGTACAGTTTTTTGGGTCTTTAAGGTATAGGATCATATAATCTGCAAATAAGGATATTTTGACTGTTTACTTACCTATTTGTATTCCTTTTATTACTTCTTCTTGTCTTATTGCTCTGTCTAGAAATTCCAGTACTATGTTGAATTGGACTGGGGATAGTGGGCACCCTGATTTTAGGGGGAATCATTTCAGTTTTTCACTGTTAAGTATGATAATGGCTGTAGGTTGGTCATATATAGCCTTTACAATGTTGAGGTACATTCCTTCTATTCCTAGTTTTCTTAGAGCTTTTATTATGAAGTGGTGTTGTATCTTCTTGAATGCTTTGTCTGAATCTATTGAGATGACCAAGTGGTTTTTGTCTTTGCTTCTATTAATGTGCTGTATTACATTTATAGATTTACATATGTTGAACCACCCCTGCATCCCTGGGATGAAGCCGACTTGGTTGTGGTGTATGATCTTTCTGATGTGTTGTTGAATTTGGTTTGCCATTATTTTATTAAAGATTTTTGCATCAATATTCATTAAGGAATTTGGCCTATAGCTCTCATTTTTGGAGGTGTCTTTTTCTGGTTTTGGGATGAGATTTATCTTGGATTCATAAAATGAGTTAGGCAGTGTTCCTTTCCTTTTTGTTTTGTGGAACAGTTTAAGGAAATTTGGTATCAGTTTTTCTTTAAACATCTGATAGAATTCAGCAGTGAATCCATCAGGTCCTGGACTTTTCTTTTTTGGAAGGCTCTTGATAGCTGCTTCAATTTCTTTTTGTGTTATAGATCTATTCAGGTGATTAATATCCTCTTGGTTCAATTTTGAGTGGTTGTAAGTTTCTAGAAATCTGTCCATTTCTCCAAGATTTTTAAATTTATTAGAATATAGTCTCTCAGAGTAGTCTCTGATGATTTCCTGGATTTCTGTGGTGTTTGTTGTTATCTCCCCTTTTGCATCTCTGACTTTCCTGATTTGGGATTTTTTCTCTCCTCATTTTAGTCAGGTTTGCCAGAGGTTTGTCAATCATATTTATTTTTTCAAAGAACCACCTTTTTGTTTCATTGATTCTTTATATTTTTTTATTTCTATTTCATTGATTTCAGCCTTTATTTTAATTATTTCTTTCCTTCTGCTTGTTTTGGGATTTGCTTGTTCTTTTTTTTCTAGGATTTTGAGCTGTAGTGTTAGGTTATTGATTTGAGATCTTTCTGTCCTTTTAGTAAATGCACTCATGGCTATAAACTTTCCTCTTAGTACTGCTTTTGTTGTGTCGCATAGGTTCTGGTAGGTTGTGTTTTCATTTTCATTAACTTCCAAGAAACTTTTAATTTCCTCTTTCATTTCATCAATGACCCATTTGTCATTAAGCAATATGTTGTTCAGCTTCTAATTGTTTGCATGTTTTTTACTATTGTTTTTGTTGTTGAGTTCCAATGTTAATGCATTGTGTTCAGGTAGAATGCATGGGATTATTTCTATTTTCTTATATTTGCTGAGGCTTGCTTTGTGAATTAAAGTATGGTCAATTTTGGAAAAGGTTCCATGGGCTGCTGAGAAGAATGTATATTGTGCAGAAGTTGGGTGAAATATTCTGTAAACATCAGCTAGGTCCATTTGATCTATTGTATGATTTAGTTCTAGGATTTCTTTATTGATTTTTTGTTTGAATGACCTATCTATTGGTGGTAGGAGTGTGTTAAAGTCTCCTATTACCACTGTGTTGGAGTTTATTTGTTTTTAGGTACTTCAGAGTATGCTTGATGAAATTGGAGGCATTGACATTGGGTATATATATATTGATAATTGTTATTTCCTTTTGGTGTTTTCCCCTTTTATTAGTATGGAGTGTTCCTCTTTGTCTCATTTGATCAATGTAAGTTTAAAGTCTACTTTGTCTGAGATAAGTATTGCTACCCCTGCCTGTTTTTGGGAACCCCTGGCTTCCAGCCTTTCACTTTCAGCCAGTGCTTATTTCTGTCAGCGAGGTAGTCTCCTGTAGGCAGTAGATTGTTGGTTCTTCCTTTTTAATTCAGTTTGCCAATTGGTGTCTTTTGATGGGGGAATTTAGTCCATTAACATTCAGTGTTAGTATTGATAAATACATGGTGATCCTTGTCATGTAGTTATCTTTGTTCATTAAGGATTTGATTATGTGTAGCTGAATCAATGTTACTCTTTACTTTCTTGCCTTTTCTTCTCCTGTGCTTTGGTATTGCCTGCCCTTTCATGGTTTTGTTTGCTTTCATTTTCTGTGTGCAGAATTCCTTGAAGAATCTTTTGTAATTGTGGTTTGGTGGTCATATGTTGTTTTAGTTTCTGCTTATCAAGGGAGACTTTTATTGTTCCATCTATTTTTAATGATAGTTTTGCTGGTTAGAGTATCCTAGGATTGAAGTTATTTTCATTCAGTGCTTGGATGACCTCACTTCATGCTCTTTTTGGTTTTAATGTTCCTGTTAAGAAGTGTGCTGTGATTTTGATGGGTTCACCTTTGTATATTATTTGTTTTTTTCTCTCTTACAGCCTTCAATATTCTTTCTCTGGTCTCTGTACTTGTTGTGGGGAAGTTCTATTTTGGTCATGTCTGCTTGGTGTTCTGGAGGCTTTCTGTACATGAATGAGCATAGTTTTCTCTAGATTTTGGAAATTTTCTGTTATTATTTTGTTGAATATATTGTGCATTTCATTTGCTTTCACCTCTTTTTCTTCAACTCCCATGATTCTCAGGTTTTTCTTTTGATGGAGTCAGTGAGTTCTTGTATTTTCTTTTCACAAGTCTTGAGTTGTTTAACTAATAAATCTTTGTTTTTCTTTTAATTGCCATTTCATCTTCAAGTTCTGAGTTTCTGTCTTCTGTTTCTTCTATTCTGCTGGAATGGCCTTCCCTTTTGTTTTGTATTTCTGTTTCATTCTTTTTTCTGCAGTTTTCCATATCGTTGGTTACTTCCTCTTTAATATTGTCAATTTTTGCCCTTAATTCGTTTATCTCTCTATTTATGTTGACCCCTTTTCAATTTGGTATTTATTTAGGGTTCTTATGATTTCATTTATTTGTTTGTGTGTTTTCTCATATTTTTTAATTTTGTTGCCTTGGAATTTCTTGAGTGCTTCCTGTATGTTTTGGTTGACCATGTCTAGTAACATCTCTATGAAATTCTCTTTAATTACTTGTAGGATTTCTTCTTTCAGCATGTTCTTGTGGGCTTCATTGTTTTCCTTGGTATAGTTTATCTTTGTTTTGTTTGAGTCTGGATCTGGGTATCCATTTTTTTCATTTCACTCTAAATCCTGTAGTACTTTATTTTTGGAGGGAGAATTGTTTCCATCCCTTTTTCTTCTTCCCATATTTCCACTAGATACCATTTCTATCCCTGAACTATGTGTAATTTAGTATTAGCTGTGTTACAATATTAATACTAACAAAACCAAGAAAGAAGGATAAAAATGAAAAAGAGACAGAAAGATAAAAGGAAGAGAGAAGAGAGGGAAAAAATATGAGAGAGATGGTGGGTGATCAAATGGCAAACCATGCAGTAAAACTCTTAAAGAAGGGGAAAAAAGAAAAAAAAATCACCAGTTCTGGAGCAGTAGCATTGTAGTCTTAGTTGTTCTGATGTTACTCCTTTAGCATCCAGACCTGTGTGTGTCTCTTAGTTGGGTTTGGAGCCCTCCTGTGGTGGGTGGCAGGTGGGTGGGGTCCCATGGGCCTACAGTAGAGGCCTTTTATTGAGGCATACTAGTTAGCCTTTGGAGCATTTGCCTGGCATGCCTGAAGAGTGTGGTTCTGGCAGAGTGAAGATCGTGCATGCCTGGGGATTGATGGCTTGGTAGGCTTTAGGGGCACAGTCCAGGTAGAGATCATGCAGGCCTGTGCAGGCATGAGGGGCACAGCCTAGTGGAGATGATGAATGCCTGTGATCACCAGGTTTGCAAGCCTGAGGGGTGTGGCCTAGCAGAGATTGTGCAGGCCTGTGCAGGCCTAAGGAGCATGGTCCGGTGGAGATCATGCATGTCTGTGTATTGCCAGCTTGGTAGGCTTTAGGGGCAAGGTCTGGTAGAGATTGTGCAGGCCTGTGCGATCCTGAGGGGTACAGAGCAGCAGAGATCATGAATGTCTGTGAATCACCAGCTTGGCAGGCCTGAGGGGCATGTCCCGGCAGAGCAGAGATAGTGCAGGCCTGTGCAGGCCTTAGTGGCTTGATCCAGTGGAGATCATACAGGTCTGAGAGGAGAGAGTTTGGGGGAATGCAGCCCTTGTGGGGCTGAGGAGCAGGCCCAGGGATCAGAGATCCCATGGCCTGCAGAGCAGCAGTTCCATGGGCCCATGGGGAGGGGCTTGGTGTGCAACACCAGCTATTCTTTTATTATATCATTGCATGGGG
The DNA here is from genome assembly GCF_047511655.1 of Castor canadensis. Classification (NCBI taxonomy): domain Eukaryota; kingdom Metazoa; phylum Chordata; class Mammalia; order Rodentia; family Castoridae; genus Castor; species Castor canadensis. The sequence goes on from NC_133395.1 coordinate 26,244,924, forward strand.
AAGCCCTCCATGAGCTAGGGGTTCAGAGTGCTGGTGTTTCAGCTCTCCCTTTTGTTTTACCTCAGCCAAGTGTGTCTCCAGGCTCTCAGCAAATTCCCTGGATCATGGAGCTCAGGAGGTCTGGGGCTGTGTGCCAGTCACCATCTTGGATCTCTCCCAGTTATTATTCAGGTAATCACAGGAAAAGGAACCTTCCTTTGTCTGTGCACAGAATTGCTTGGTTGCCATGGTGCCTACTAAGGCCTTCCCTGCATTGCTGAGATAATTCAGGCCTGGAATGAATTTCCAGTCCAAGGATGCCAGTTACCCTCAGGGCCACTGCAATGTGGTGGAGGACATATCTCCCTTGGGGGAAGGGGCTTCTGAGCACCTTTTCTGAATGGAATTATCCCAGACAAGAAACCTCAATTCCTTCTGGCAGAAGAATTCAAGAAAGATGCAAAGTGTACAGTAAAAGTAATAGTAACCTTTACTAGGAAAGGAATACACTTTCAACAGATGGAAAGCAATTCACCTCAAGGGAGAGAATGATGGGTCAGGTTTTAAAGTTGGAATATTTATTGAGGACTCTTGTAGTTTTTAAGTGAAAAAGTTTTAAAGTTTTCTCATAAAGTTTTTAATATTCTCAATAGTTTAATATATTCTCAAGTATTCTAAAAATCTATTTCTTATTTTAAAGTCTCTCAAATATGCCTTAACTGGAAATAGAACTTTTCTCAAAATAATGTATCTTGTAATAAAAGTAATAATTTATGTAAATTGAGAACAAAGGAAGATAAGAAGGCCAAAAGATGTAATAGGATCAACTTACAAGAAAAATGTTCAGTAACTGAGAATATTTATAAAAACCATAATACTATTTTTAAAAGCCTTTAAATGTATAATGCAACCATTCTTCAGAAGGACATATTTCTTTCTACTCAAAGAACTGATTAGAGTACCCATGTTCTCCCAAAAGTGCTCCTGTATTTTTTAGTTCTGAAATTACCTACAATGAGCATTCAGAGAAAATAATCTCATCTAACTTCTAACAGTTCCCAAATCTTCTAACAGAGAGGATATATCATATCAGACACATCATCAAGTTTTAGATGTCCTCCAAGCATTTGTCAGGATTAGCCCAAAATCCATTCATAGTTGACCCTTTTGAACTTCCAAATCTTGACATTAAAGCACAGTGACAGCCTGGGGTTGCTGCTGCATTTTCCTTCCTTCTCATGTTAAGGCTACAGAGTCAGCTCAAGGGAAGGGACACACAGCTTCTATTTTACCTAAAATTGTTGTTCTTGAGAAATGATCCCCATAGATCAACAGTCACACTTTTTCTATTAAGGAGGATTCACTGAAAAAAGTAACATATATAAGAAGGGCTATGCACCCAAAATAAGAATAAAGGTGCTGCATTTAAAGGAATACTTTAAGATAAAACACAATAAACAGAAAGAGGAAGAAAACAAACATGATGAAAATAGGTGGCAGAGGTAGATAAATATTTTACTAAAATCTACCAGCATATAAGAATTGTTTCTTTTCACTCTTTCTGTTTTTTACCCTCTGACATAGTATCTGTTTTTGTATCAATGGCACCCAATCATCATGTAAAACAAAACAACAAACTCACAGGACACTAAAATCACATGAAAAACTGAAAAGTTGTTATTCTAGTGTCAGTAATGTGAATGAATTAATCTTATTTTCATATAGGTGTATTTAGCACACAGAGCTTGTATCTCATCCATTTTACTGGAAATACAAGAAGATTCCACCCCAGATGGGAAACATAAAGTTCTTCTCAGAATGAGGAGAGAGGTTTTTCATTTTCATTCCTACAAACAAATTCAAACATATCAAGTCATGTATAAGTGTATACTGATGTAATTAGCATAAATATAAATATTACTTTAGATTTATAATCATAGTTTTACAAAGGTAAAGTTGATTGCATCTTAGTATTTGCTACCTTACTTATAATAACTTATTTTCAAGAAACATAATGAAGAGAGTAAAATGAGAATAAAATTTTATTTTCAAAATATGTGATCTTCATTGCAACTTCATAGTAAAACACTTGAAAAATAATTTAATGTCAAATAGTTGGTAATAGGCAGGTTTTAAAATTTAGAAGTGATAATTGTTTAATAACTTCTGATTCAGGCATTCAAATTATAGATCACATCACCATTTTCTGAGATTGAGCAAGCATTTCCTGAAACGTTTGGCCCATGACTATGTCTTAAGGGTGCTGTAATGGAAAAGGTTCTTGACTTAAAGAAATGCAATATCTAACAGGATGTAAAAAAACATGTAAAAATCATTATATTGTGTATTATAATATATAAGCTTAGAAATTACAAAAGTCAACACTTCCACAGTCATGAAGACGTTCTGAAGAAATGCTATTAACATTACATCTCAGAGGTTTTTCATCAAGCAGGCATGTATTTTACTTTATTTTGGAAATTCATATAAAATATGTTGCTATATAACTATGTTATAGTATAGCAAAATATGTTTGAGTAGGATATATATTTACTTGTAGGTTCAACTAAACCACAACCCTATACTAGCATCAACAATTAACACATTTTTCTTTCTTTTACATTGCATAGGGTGGATGTGGACCACTGCAGAAAATCAGAGAAACAACCCAGCAGATTATTAAACATGAAAATTCCTGGTCCCCAACCTCATCTTAGCCCTCTTTATTTCTACTTTCCCATTTCTCATTAACTCCTATTCCACTCTAGTCGAACATCTACCCCATCTTTCTGCACACATTAACCATACCTATTTCCAGATGGTTCTTCATGACTTTTTATTATGTTTATTTTTTTTTTCAGTGATCTTGATTTCAGCTTAAATATCCCAAATTCTTCTTACTATGATATATACAATGAGGACTATGTATTTGTCTTCATCTTAGAGCACTACAGACTTCTTCACCCTTTTGTTTTGAATACAGAGTCTTTGGGTATTTCATATTTTCTAAATTTTTTAAAAGGTCATGTCATTACACGTTTTCTTCTTTTTAGATCTCTACCACTCTAGAAATATCATTTATCCCTGAACAATCTGTTCCTTTCACCTTCAATAACTTCTATGTATTTTATTATTGATTTTAATTATCAGGTATTTGTGTATAGTATATCTGAATTCCAACCTCAGTTAGATCCTCTTGGCATATGTATGTGTTAACATGTACTGGCTTCTTACAGTACTTAAATATTCTGTGAGTCATTATTCTTATTTTAATATCTATCTTTCCCTATGGGTTAAAATCATAATTTTGTAAAAAGATTGTGTTCTATCTGATTTTAGTTCTATGCCTTCCAGAGCCTGCATGATAGCATTTCCTTTTCTTTTTTTCTCTCTCACTTTGTTACTCCTTCTTTCTGTTAAGGAAAGAAAAGAGAAGACTTTTTCTTCTCTACTTTGGATCAAAGGAAATGTAGATTACAACAGTTAAGGGAAGTAATGAATCAGATTCTGAGTATAAATAAAATCAAAATCAAAACAGCAAGAATTAACAAGTCAGTCAACAGCTGAATAAAGATGACTAAAGTAAAAAGAGAAGTAGAGGCACAACTGACAAATTAGATGACTAAATGGCACAGAAAAATATCAATTAACTGTTAAGAAATTAAAATTTGGGGAAAAAACAGGAGCTAACAATATATTGTAATTTTCCCTTATACTAAAAAGAAAATCATTGAAATATGATCTACTAGTCCACTTTTCAAACACAGTAATTGCTTAACAACTACCACCCCTTACATTCATTCTCATAGGGAAATAGCATTTTAAACAATTAAAACTGATGGAAAAGTTTGTTTTGTCCTCTGACTTTATTACTCAACTAAACTTCCCTACATAGTGCAGAAAATAATAATTTTAGTAAGGTTATACTACTTCACTGAATTAAAGCAAAAACTACTGTTCTGTGATTCCTTTCTTTCATATTTTTCTTACTAAAAATATCTGTGATGGACTGGTAGAATAGTTCAAGTGGTAGAGAGTCTTCTTAACAATCATGAGGCCATGAGTTCAATACCCAGTACTGCCAAAACAAAAACAAAGAAGTCTGCAGTGATGTACAACTTAATGGGCATACACTTTTAAGGTTTTTAATATTTTTATGCTCAACTTCAAAGACTGATATTACTCAAACTAAAGGTATAAAAATTCTCATGGCTTTAAATACAAACTTTAAATATAAACCTCCAAAATGCTTTACTCTCACCTTTTTCCTCTTTCTTTTTTTCTCTTTTTAGATAGAATGCTGTTTTTTAGCTATGGCTGGCCTTGAATACCCTCTCCTCCTGCTTCAGCCTCCCAAGAGCTAGAATTACTGGCTTGTAAAACTTTGCCCGTCTTTTAAAAACATTTATTTAATTAGGAATAGAAATGGAAGTACAAACTAAATGGCCAAGATTGGAGTATGACTACAATGACTATATCAAATGTAATAAAACATATACAGTTACATAAAATATGAACTAAGAAAACAAAGTACTTTAACTACATACCTAGTATCTGTATATTAACTTCTTTCCTTCTTTCCTTCCTTCTTTCCTTCCCTCTTTCCTTCCTTCCTTCCTTCCTTCCTTCTTTCCTTCATCTTCTTTCTCTCTTCTTCTATTCATTCTTTCTTTTTTCTTTTTTTATCTAACATTATTATTGACAGACTACAACACACTGATATTTGAAGTGAACTTTCTAAAAGGCAAAATTGCTGTTGAGAAGATAACATTACAAATGACTCCTATGAATCAGATAATCGGTAGGAGACAGATTAAATTACTCATTGGGTTGCCCCAGATTGACTATTACTATTTCGAGAACTTTTTTCCTTCATACTCTTTAAAAATAGGGACTGATATATGGAAGGAATTTACCTTCTTTCTTTTTTTTTCAGCACTGGGGTTTGAACTCAGGGCCTATGCCTTGAACCACTCTGCCAGCCCTTTTTTTGTGATGGGATTTTTAGAGATAGGGTCTTGAGAACTATTTTCCCGGGATGATTTCAAACCTTGAACCTCTGGTATTTGCTTCCTGAGTAGTTAGGATTATAGACATGAGTCACTAGTGCACAGTTTCCTCTTTCTAACTTGTTTTATATCATCTTCCCTTGTAGTCTCATTTCTGTTTCTTAATTCATTCATTTGTTTCCCAATAATCTTTCTAAAGATATCTACTCAGAACAAAGATAATATATTTTAATTGTCTTTTTGGTATTTAGTTATAAAGAAGAGCTTAATCAGTATCAAGACTCCCTCTGCATTTCAGAATAGCACATTAACTTTGAACAGAAATATTTTTACTGAAGACCTTAGTCTTCAGTGCTTCAGCACTAACAGTGCTTTAACTTTTTAAGTCTAATTTTCTTTTCCTGTTTGTTATGTAATGGAGTACTGGCAATATTTGTTCATTTTGCCTTGAGCTAGCATGGACTTTTTTTTAAAAGAAAGTGCAATTGCTAAGAACAGTTAATGGACAATTCAGCAATAATTTTGCTCCAGCAAAAGTAGAATAAAGGAATAAATGAAAAGTAAATAGCTTAGAAAATAATAGATGAATGATTACTATATACATTAGAATGCCCAAAGTCAAAATCATAAACAAAGTAGACAAAGAAAACGTGTTTCCCAGCTCAAATATTTTTAAAAAATTAATTCTCTAGAGTATGTCCCTAGGTATTTATGGAGACTGCAATTGTATTTTAACTGATCAGTTGGAAATCTCAAAATTCTGAAATTATGAGAATAAGTAAATGAAAAATTATTTTGTACCTTTGATAATAACCTTATTTTGATTCAGTAAACAGTAAGAAGCTTATAGAACAAATGAATGGATACATGGAAACAAATAGGAATTGCCTTCACTACTCTTTCATGAATGCAGTATAATGGGGCTACAGTGATGCAGCTGTCCACTTTCATATGCTGCCTAGATATCATGAAGAACCACTTACTAAAAAGTCCTACATTTTCTCTTCTTCAGTCAAGTATTCATAGAGGACTTGCCATGAAATCTTTGGTACGGGCTTCACAGAGTAAAAGTGGTGTTGCCAGAGTGAGGACCATGGGTATTTTGACCATTTCTTCATGCAACTTACTTTTGACATTTGGCTCTGATCATTCTGATTTTGTTCATACCATTTTTTATTTAATGATGCTATATGGCTTTGCATGCCACATTATGATTTGAAGGGTCAGATTACTGCTTAACTGAGTCCATGAAAATCTCCAGCTCCTACCTGTTGTTTACTTTGCCCACAAACTCATAGGAAGAGTAGCTGGGAAAAGATGCTGATTTGAAGCAACAGCGTGGATAACCCTTTCCACTTTGTTCATCACACTGTTTTGTGAGTATCCACATAGGGAAGCTCATGTGACATGTACTCTGCTGACTCCTTAATAAGCAGTAGTAAACCAACAGTAAGAACTGGTTCTCAAATTGAGAGCAGTTATCTGTAAAGGATGTCAGGGCTTTACTCTGAGAGTCTAAGTGTGATGCAATTAACATATAGAGGTCAGAAGAACACAACAAACTTCCAGCATTGTTGGATTTTTTGGATCCTGAGGCCCAAATAATAAAACAGTGGCATGGTTGTCCATACCTGTTGCAGTGCCTTCTTCCATTCCAGGCTCCACTCACCACTTCCAGCTTTTTGGGTCGCAGTAGCATAGACTAATACAAAAATGTTGATTTCATTTTCTAAAGAGAATCATTAGATATTACTTTTCTTTTGTTGTAGAAGAAGTCAGATACAGTTACTTATTCATCTTAGTCATATTTGATCTTGTCTCACATCACTGAATCCTTAAAAATATAACTAAAGTGTCAGTTCCCTGAATTTGGTTGGATTTATTTTCCACAATCTGACACACAGATGTCTGATTGATACATTCAATATAGTTGCTACTTCCTACTTCCTAGATCCAATTAGCATAATATTAATATAATGTTTCAGTATAGTGTCTCAAGGAGGATATAGGATGTGTACTAGATGACCAATTTATAATTGAGAGCTGGTGAATTGATACAGCCTGAGGAAGGTCTGTGACATTATATTGGTGTACATTGATGGCTGAAAGCAGGGTTTCTGGTGACCCCAACCAATAGGTCTTCACAAAAGTTCATTTACCAGATAGACAAATGTCCATTTTACAGGATGTGCTAAGTTAGTCAAGTAATAAAAATGTATGTGGAAAAACATATACCTGTTTAAACTTATGATGATGACTATCACCTGTCATCTTCCAGGGTTTGTCTCTCTTTTGCACAAGGAAAGTAGGCCAGTAAAATAAGGATGTACTGGGAATCATCATCCTTACAATTCCATGATCATGGCACTAATCTCTGCAATCCCTCATGGAATGCACTGTTGCTTTTGGTTTACTATTTTTCTTGGACCAGGCAGTTGTATTGGCTTCTACTTGGCTTTTCACACTATAAAAACCATCCCTGTACAAGTCATGGAACAATTATGGGAATTCAACAAGTTGGTGAGTATGCCTCTTGTGCTTATACATTCTATCACTGGGGAAATATGCACATAATGTGTTTGATAACCAATTGTACCCACTATGAGATGTACCTAAGCAAAATTCCATTGATCATCTGTTCAGCACAAGCCCCTACTCTGACTGGTGGTCGAAAATCACAGTTCAAAGAAATTGTGAAGTAGTCTTATTTTTCCCCTTTCTTATTGCACTTACCCTGGTAAGATTATAAGAATAATCCTAACTTCCATGAGTGTAAATTTGGGAGAAATATTAATAGTATACAGCTTTGTCAGTACAGAAGAATCTTTCATTTTGAGGGATTCAGAAAACTGGCTTAAGTTTGGGAGTTGATGGAGAGTCCATGACTGTGTGTTTCATTGATTCAAGGTGCACTTGACCTACATGTTAGTTTACACCAATCAAGTTAAAATTTAGTAGACTACCATTCCCTTTCTTTTTAATGGATGAAAATATTCAACTAAAATGGCAATACTTTTCTGAAAGTTATATTCCTCTGATAACCCCACTGTCTATTATGGGAAACATACCCACCTTGTTTTTCCTGATTAAGTTCCTGTAAATGGAAATACCTTTATCTACAAGTGTGATTTAGCGATTGCTAACATAACTACTTATCTACAGAGAAGAGTAAAAACAAGTATTTTGTGAATTGTGGGGCTTTCCTTAATGATGCTTCCCCTGAATGATCAGAACTAAAAACTCACTCTTAATACTCCAAACACCCTAAGTTTTTGAAAGTTTAGGTAGTTCTGATGCACAGTACCTGAAGGATTCTTTTCTAACACCGGAAAACCATTGAAGTCATTTCCAATTCCTCCACTTGAAATAATGAATCCAGAATATGTGCTTTGCTATTCATAAATTGACAAATTCATCTGGGTCCAACTTTATGTTTCTTTTACTATAACCTGATAGTATTAAGATAAATACCTACTTATATTCTCCACATTTCTATCTGTATAAATTGGGAAAATATGTAATCATTTTGGGACCTTGTACACAAATTTCAGCATTTTTCCTTGTACCTCATCTTTTGGAGCTTCTAGGACTTGGGTATAGTTACAAGTCTAGAAGCAAATGGGGTTGAGTTACAGGTCCTGAAGAGAAATGGCAAAAATTTAACAGGTCACTTGCCTTAGGTCTACCTAGATTATATATGATAATATCATTTATTTAAAGAGAAATGATTATGTGCTATAATTACATCTACAGTATGTTTTTGCAGCAATGCCTAAATTAACATTTTATTTAATAATTAGGAATTGTGGTCTTACATGTTGACACATTGCAGTCTCCTTCCTCTTTATTTATTCATACAGACAAGTGCCTCATCCAATCTCAGCCAGAACAGTTCTTCTTCTGAGCATTTTGGAAATTTAACCTTGAAACTCTACCTCTTTTTAATTGTTTAAGATAAAGCACACCAACTTTGGGTGCTGACAATATGTTGTTAACTGCATTGTGGATCGGTAAAGCATGAATTGACTAAATTCAGAGATATGGAGGAATATATGAGTGCACAGAGAGGAACAGATGTATGATCAAAGTGTGCTGACTATTCTGGCATAGCTGTTTCTAGTTATCCCTGAAGCCCAGCATATTGATATCCTCAGAGGGAATCCTTGATCAACCCAGACCCTTGCAATACACATACCTTTTGTTTAAGCTTACCCGAATTGGGTTTCTTTCACTTGCAATAAAAATGTTCTATCAGCTTTTCATATAAGCAATTTGGAAGAAAAACCAACTGTGGAAAAATGCAAAGCAGTGAATAAATAAAAAGCAAAAGTGAACATTTTTAATAAGAAATAAAAAAAGCAGTGCAGATGTAATGCAAATCCCAAACTCTGGAGTCAGAACTACTTTGAATGATGCCAACAGTGTAACTGTTCATTTGTTAATCAAAAAAAAACTTAAGTAAGCCTCTAACACTGATCTTCAAATGCTATATATTAAAGACATAGTCTTATTTATATGGATCCTAAAAGCAGATGAATATTCCGCATTTGCTATCTATAGTACTTTGTGTGGAGGCTATGGCAAATGATAACTGTCCTAACCAAAACCACAGTGCAATATTAATTATGCCACCTTCATAAACATAATGAAGACAAGATGTAAGGTATTTATAAAGTCTGTAACAACTTGTTCATCATGTTAATACTTCTTAAATGCTAACAAGTGGACTCATTTCTAATCTTAGGGAATTGGTTAAAGTTCTCTGTTAGTTTAGATAAGCATGATTTCAGGTTTAGGACAAGTGGGTACATGATTATGGCAGGGCCTAGCAGATGCCTACACAGTTTCCATTCTCCTTTTTCCTCCTAGAGAAAGATTCCTAATTTTGTTCTGGATGGCAATATACCTATAAAAAACAGTACATTTTTCAAGTTTCTCTTCCAGTTTGGTATGGTCAGGGATTTAAATCTGAAGAAGTAAGTGAAAGTATTAATTATTTCTGCTGGGAAATTTCACCAATAAAAATGTGAGCTGGCATTTTTTTATGGGTCTTCATTTGCTTTTTTCCCTTCTTCTCATCTCCTTTCTGAAAATTCTACACCATAGCTAGAGCTACAGCAATCATCTTAAAAACAGATGGGTATAATGACACATTTTGGTGATAAGAGCATAAAGAAAAAAGACTTGGTCAAAGTTGATTGCACTTACTTACCCAACCATCCACTACTAAACCCTGGGATTCTTTAATGTGAAAGAGTAATGTTAAATAATGATTATCCTTAATCTTTTGTAGTTTGGTATCTATTAATAGCAGGGAAACATAATTTGTAACTGATGCAGTAATTTTTAGGAAGTGCAAAATTTAAGTAAAGATCTTAAAATTCATGAGGGATCAAGGAAAATTAAATTATTGATAGGTGTCATGCCTTCTTTTTCTTGGTACTCTCCTCCCTATTAAGACTTACTCCAAATTGAAAAAATGAGCTTGCATTAAAAGACAGGGATACGCATATAATTTTATGAACAAATATAAAATCCTTGCTAAAAACTTGAAAATAACAATAAGACTAAAGAACACATGTCAATCAGAGATAAGGAGCTACTTGAAACTAAAGGTTAAAGCATTTAAACCCTAAGAACTAGAAATATCCTGCCAGTACTGGTACACTTTCTTGGCATTTATCTTGTCATTTAAAATCTTCACAGCATGCAATGTATTGGGCTTAGTCTTCTTGCTCTATAGGAGATGGGAAGGCATAGTGAAAAGACTAGAGAGGGAAAGGAAGACAGCAGGGAGACAAGACCTCTATTACAGCAGACAATGAGAAAATTCTTGGGGCACAGCTATGAAATAAAATGCACACATTTGTGCACATGCACACACACACACAAAACCCTATCTATGTGTGAGTGCACTAGATTTTTGAGTCAGAGACAGCTTCCCTTTAACAGATAGTGTATGTCAGTGAAATTTGTGTTAACAAAATACTTTTTTCTTTGAGAACTATTTCCCTAACATTGAACAATGAGAATACAGTACCACATTCCATTCTCGAACTCCTTTTGCTTCATCTTTCTTTTGTATTCTTCCTTCTTCCCTTCTTTTGTCTACTCTTTCTTTTCCACTACTACACCTCATCTTCTCAAGAGTTATTATAAATTAAGATGTTCTCTCCAATTTCTTAGCATTGAATATTTGCAGATTGACATTTTGAAAACAGATGAATCCACAAGATTATAGCAACTAAAATGTTTTATACAAATAAATGTTAGAAGTCAGATAAACCATATCTTAGATTTTATAAATCAAAATTTAAGAATAAAAACACAATTACATAGATGATAATACACACAATATATACTAAAATACAACTAGAATTTAGGATTATAATTTCTTTTTCCTATATACCTTGCATTTTCCAGTGTTTCAAGTTTGGCACTGCTATTGTGCCTGTGGCATGGCCTTCTTTTTCTTCTTTATGTTATTTCTTTGGCTCACCTCGTCCATGAACTTTTCCCTGAGGACCCAACAATAAGATGGCTTTCCCTTTTTTAAACATTAATACCTGATATAGCCTCACATCCCTTAGTCCTTAGAGAAAATGATTACCTCACTGCTAAGAAAGAAAATCAAATTGACTTCATTTCACAGGAGTGGGACCTGATTTGAATTATTTCAACTCTTTATGATTCAGTTTCTTAATTTGAACAATTGTCACAATAAGATTTCCTTCCTCCTTTGGTTGTAACAAGGGTTAAAAAAGGAAATACAGGGACAGAACATAGCACTGTGACTGGCACTGAGCAAACATTCAGAAAATGTCAATTATTTTTTAAACCATGTTAAGAAGCAATTGAGTACTTTCTTAAGTCAGATTATATTTCAAACTCCTTGAAGATAGGAAGTATATCTTCTCTGAAGATGTGTCACACACATATTTAGCATAAGCATATCTCCTTATTGATAAGGATTTTTCAGTACATAATATTTATTGATATGTGGTCAATATTTATTCTTTTACATAAAAAAAGCCATTAAGGATCTGTGTACCAGGCATTGTTCTAGAATGGGAAATACAGTTGTATTTAATATAGGATGCACAGAAACTACTTAAATTACGCACAAATATAACATCACAAAAAACTCTTTATTTTTTATTGAAATTTATCAAGTCTGCTTCATTGACTGATAGGTCCAGAAGTACTACTTGCAGTCTGCAAAACTGCAAAATAGATAACTTATCTTATTAGAATTGCAAATACCACTAGAGTAAGCATATTTGTCTTTCTAGAGAAGAAAGACCCCTATGTCAGTACCTGTTTAAAAGTGATGTAAGATGAATTCTTAAGACTGCAATGCAAGTTCCCTAATCTTGAATTTTTGTTCACAAAGCAGTTAATAATGCAGTACACCCTTGGTATCTGTGGTTCCAAGGAGACCTCACTTGAGGAGAAAACAATAAATGTTAAGGGTGCATAGATTTCAGTGCTGTACTGTGGATGAGTGTTTCGTTTTTTTCACAATACCACTTCCACTAAAGACATGTGGCCTTTCAACAAACCTCAAATTTTTATGCTCTCAGTTCATTTAAGCATATGGACTTCTAACATGCTTTTTGGACACTGTTTGATTTTGGGGAGGCATAATGTATTTTTACAAAATTAAGGGCAGGAAAAAACTAAACAGATCACTGACCCTGGATCTGACTGAATGTTTTTCCTCATCATCTCAGCTACGTAATACAAATAGTAAAATGTTATGCTTTAATTTTTGAAATTCCTTTTGATTTTTAAGATTCTTTATTACCGTTTTTGACCACACTTAGTCAAAATCAGATGTAACAAATTCATGAATAAGGCAAGCTTACCATATAAAGTTGCACTTAAAAAGTTACTGGGAACAATCTAGAAACTGTTTATCTGGGGTCAAAGGAATTAAATTGACTACATGAAAGTGTATAAGCAGCTGTTTGCCACACAGCAGAAGAATGTTACGATTTTAAAACATTATGGTTGACCACTTCCTGCTCACAAGCTTACAATAACTTTCTTTTTAAAATTTATTTAATTAATTTATTCATATGTGCATACATTGTTTGGGCCATTTCTCCCTTCTTCCCCACCCCTCACCCCACTCTGCCCTGCTTCCAGGTAGAAATTGTTCTGGTTTCTCCTCCAGTTTTGTTGAAGAGAAGACATAAGCAATAAGCAAGACATAGTGTTTTTGCTAGTTGAGATAAGGATAGCTATACAGAGAGATTCCTAGCATTGCTTCCATGCACATGTGTATTACATAGTGAATTAGTTCATCTCTACCAGACCTCTTCACTACTTCCAGGTCACCTTCCCATATGGACCTCTGTCATTTTAAGGTTACTATATTAGCTCCTCGGCAGTGGGCACATCAAACACTTTCAAGTTTTCGGTTTCCTACCTTTCCCTATTCCTCCTGTGTATGTCCTCCCCTTAGCATACGATCCATTTCTAATAATATTACTGCATTTGTTTTAGGTCTAAAGTCAGCATAAGAGGGAGAACATATGATTTTTGGTCTTCTGAGCCTGGCTAACCTAGCTCAAGATGATGATCTCCAGTTCCATCCATTTACTTGCAGATGATAAGATTTCATTCTTCTTCATTGTTTAGTAAAATTTCATTGTGTATACATACCACATTTTCTTAATCCATCCATCATTAGTAGGGCATCTTGGCTGTTTCCATAATTTGGCTATTGTGAATGGTGCTGCAATAAACATGGATGTGCAGCTGACTCTGGAGTAATGTGAGTCACATTACTTTGGGTATATCCCTAAGAGTGGAATTGCTGGATCATATGGCAGATCTATGTTTAGTTTTTTAAAGAAACCTCTATATTGTTTTCCAGAGTGTTTGTACTAGCTTGCATTCCCACCAGCAGTGTATGAGGCATCATTTTTACCTAAATCCTAGCCAATATTTGTTGTTGGTGGTTTTTTGATGATAGCTATTCTAATAGGGGTGAGGTGGAATCTTAGTGTGGTTTTGATTTGCATTTCCTTTACAGCCAGAGATGGTGAGCATTTTTTTTTTTATGTGGCTTTTGGCCATTTGAATTTCTTCTGTTGAAAAAGTTCTGTTTAGTTCAGTTGCTCATTTTTTTATTGGTTCATTGATTTGGAGGGAGTTTGGTTTTTTGAGCTCTCTATATATTCTGGTTATTGGTCATTTGTTTGATGTATAGTTAGCCAATATTTTCTCCCACTCTATGAGTAGTCTCTTCAGCTTAGAGACCATTTCTTTTGTTGTGCAGAAGCTTCTTAATTTCATGTAGTCCCATTTGTCCATCTTTTCTCTTAGTTGCTGAGCTGCTAGGGTTCTATTAAGGAAGTACTTGCCTATACCTATTGCTTCCAGAGTATTACCTGCCCTTTTCTGTACTAGCTTCAGAGTTTTGGGTCTGATATTAAAGTTCTTGATCCATTTTGAGTTAATAACTACTTTTCCCAAGAACATTTGTTGAAGAAGTTGACTATTTTCCATTGTATGTTTTTGTTGCCTTTGTCAAAAATAAGGTGGGCATACCTATGTGGATTCATATCCAGGTCCTATATTCTGTTCCACTGGTCTTCATGTCTGTTTTTGTGCCAGTACCGTGCTGTTTTTATTGCTATTGCTTTGTAATATAGTTTGAAGTTGGGTGTTGTGACACCTCCAGCATTGCTCATTTTGCTGAGAATTGCCTAGGCTATTCGCGGGACCTTGTGTTTCCAAATGAAATTTAGGGTAGATTTTTCAATCTCTGTGATGAAAGTCATTGGGATTTAGATGGTAATTGTGTTGGACATATAGATTGCTTGCAGTTGCATAACCATTTTTACTATGTTGATTCTACCAATCCATGAGCATGAGAGATCCTTCCACCTTCTGTAATTTTCTGAAATCTTTTCTTCAGAGGTTTGTAGTTGTCCTTGTAGAGGTCACGCACATCTTTAGTTAAGTTTATTCCTAGGTATTTCATTTTTTTTTTGAGGCTATTGTAAATGGAATTGTTTCCTTATATTCCTTCTCAATTTGTTCATTGTTCGTGTATAGAAAAGCTTATGATTTTTGTTAAGTTATTTTGTATCCTGCCACCTTACTGTAGCTGGTTATGGTGTCTAAGAGTTTTTGGATAAAGTTTTTTGGGTCTTTAAGGTATAGGATCATGTCAGCTGCAAATAAGGATATTTTGACTGTTTTTTACCTATTTGTATTCCTTTTGTTTCTTCTTCTTGCCTTATTGTTCCTGGCTAGGAAATCTAGCACTATGTTGAATAGGAGTGGGGATAGTGGGCATCATTGTCTTCTTATTGATTTTCAGGGAAATGGTTTCTGTTTCTCTCCATTAAGTATGTTGTTGGCTGTAGGTTTGTCATATATAGCCTTTATAAAGTTGAGGTACATTCCTTCTTTCCCTAGTTTTCTTAGTGATTTTATCATGAAGTGGTGTTAAATCTTATCAAAAACTTTTTCTGCATCTAATAAGATGATCAAGTGGTTTTTGCCTTTGCTTCTATTAATATGCTGTACTACATTTGCATATGTTGAACCACCCGTGTATCCCTGGAATAAAGCCAACTTGGTCGTGGTGAATGATCTTTCTGATATGTTGTTGGATTCTGTTTGCCATTATTTTATTGAGGATTTTTGCATCCATGTTCATTAAGGAAATTGGCTTGTAGTTCTACTTTTTGGAGGTGTCTTCGTCTGGTTTTGGGATGAGTATTATACAGGCTTCATAGAATGAGTTAGGCAGTGTTCCTTCCCTTTTTATTTCATGGAAAAGTTTAAGGATCGTGGTATTAATTCTTCTTTAAAGGTCTGATAGAATTCAGCAGAAAGAATCCATCAGCTTTTTGTTTGTTGTTTCTGTATATGGATTTTTTTCTCTATTTTATTAATTTTGGTCTTTATTTTTATTATTTTCCTCCTTTTGCTTGTTTTGGGATTTGCTTGTTCTTGTTTTTCTAGGCATTTGAGATGTAGCTTTAGGTCATTTGTTTGAGATTTTTCTGTCCTTTTAATACATGCATTCATGGCTATAAACTTTCCTTTTAAGACTGACTTTGTTGTATCCAAAGGTTCTGGAAGGTCATGTTTTCATTTTCATTAATGTCCAGGAACCTTATACTTTCCTCTTTTATTTCATCAATGACCCACTGATCATTGAGCAATGCGTTTTTCAGCTTCCAATTTTTTGCATATTTTATGCTCTTATTTTTGTTGTTGAGTTCTAGTTTTAATCCATTGTGATCAGATAAAATGCACAGGATTATTTCTATTTTCTTATATTTGTTGAGGCTTGCTGTGTGAATTAAGGTATGATCAATTTTGGAGAAGGTTCCATGGGCTGCTGAGAATAATGTATATTGTGCAGAAGTTGGATGAAATATTCTGTGGACATCAGCTAGGTTCATTTGATCTATGGTGTGATTTACTTCTCAGATTTCTTTATTGAATTTTTTTGTTTGCATTACATATCTATTGGTATCCCACTGCCACTGTATTGGAGTCTGTATGTGCTTTTAAGTCCTTCAAAGTATGTTTGATGAAATTGGGTGCATTGATGTTGGGTGCAATAGGTTGATAATTGTTATTTCCTTTCAGTGTATTTCTCCTTTTTTTAGTATGGAGTGTCCTTCTTTATCTTGTTTGATCACTGTAACTTTGAATTCTACTTTGTCTGCAATAAGTATTGCTACTCCTGCCTGTTTTCAGGGGCCACTGGCTTGGTAAATCTTCTTCCAGCCTTTCACCCTAAGCCAGTGTTTGTTTCTGTCGGTGAGATGGGTGTCCTGTAAACAACAAACTGTTGGATCTTCCTTTTTAATCCAATTTGCCAAATGGTGTCTTTTGATAGGGGAGTTGAGTCTGTTGATATTCAGTGTTAATATTGATAGGTATGTGATGATTCCTGTCATTTACTTGTTTTTGTTGTTTAAGGGTTTGATTGTGTGCAGCTGAATCAATATTATTCTCCGTTTCCTTGTCTTTTCTTCTCTTGTGGTTTGATAATGCTTGACTTCCCATGGTTTTGTTTTATTTCATTTCCTGTGTGCCAAATTTCTTGGACAATCTTTTGTAGTGGTGGTTTGGTGGTCATATATTGTTTTAGTTTCTTCTTATGGTGGAAGACTTTTAATGCTCCATCTATTTTGAATGATGGTTTTGCTAGGTAGAGTATTCTAGGGTTGAAGTTATTTTCATTCAGTACCTGGAATACCTCACTCCATGCTCTTCTTGATTTTAAGGCTCCCATTGAGAAATCTGCTGTGATTTTGATGGGTTTACCTTTGTATTTTTTTGTTTTTTTCTCTCTTTCAGCCTTCAATATTCTTTCTCTATTCTCTTAATGTGTCATGTGGAAGTTCGATTTTGGTCAAGTCTATTTCATGTCCTGGAGGCTTCTTGTATAAGAATGGGCATAACTTTCTCTAGACTTGGGAAATTTTCTGTTATTATTTTATTGATTACATTACAAATCCCTTTTGCTTGGCCTTCTTCTCTTTCTTCAATGCCCGTGATTCTCAGGTGTGTTCTTTTGATGGAATCAGTGAGTTCTTGCATATTACTTTTGCAGGTCTTGAGTTGTTTGACTAACAGTTCTTCAGTTTTTCCTTTAATTTCCAGTTTATCTTCAAGTTTTGAGATTCTGTTTTCCACTTTGTCTAGTCTGGTGGAGTGGTCTTCCACTGTGTTTTGTGTTTCTGTTTCATACTTTTTTTCTGAGGTTTTCCATATCGTGGGTCACTTCCTCTTTAGTATTGTCTATTTTAATCTTTAATTCATTTATCTCTCTATTTATAGTGTTAACTGTTTCATTTCGGTGTTTGTTTGAGTCTCCTATGAGTTCATTTATTTGTTTCTGTGTCTTTTCATATTCTTTATTTTAGGTGTCTTGAAATTTCTTAAGTGCCTCTTGTATGCTTTGGTTAACTGTGACTAGTATCATCTCCATGAAATTCTCAATGATTACATGCAGAATTTCTTCTTTGAAGTTATTTTTGTGGACATAATTGTGTTCCTTGGTATCAATTATCTTTATTTTATTGCAGTGCAGAACAGGGTATCCATTTTCTTCATTTTCCTCTGAATCCTGTATTAAATTATTTTTGGGGGGAGAATGGTTTCCATCCTTTTTTCTTCTTCCCATCACTCCACTTAGTACTGTGCAACTATGTTCTTGGTAGGCTAGTTGGTGGTTTCAGTAAACTGTTTTCTTTCCTTTGATTTAATTTTCGTTTTGTGGTTGTCTTGGGTTTTTAGATAAGTTGGTGTGCTATTCCTTTCCATGGTCCGGGTGTAATTGAGGATTAACTAATTCACAGGTTTAATAACTGACCAGCAGTTTATGTCTTACAGAGAAGATCCCTTGGTGGTAATATCTATAAGTAGTGGGGTTTGAGGGGTTCACATTTTTAATGCTAGCTATAGAAATCTGAAGAGTTGGATAGGGTGTCACTAAAGGGGAGATGGGAAGTGGAGTGGGTGAGTGGGGAAAGCACAGTGGGAGCTGATGTTTTTGTGGTCCTTGTGTGTGTTTGGTGTATTTCTGTTGTTGTAGAGGAGGGTGTTTGTGTTAGGGATTACAAGGCTTGGGGATGTGTTAAGTTGGTATAGTACTTTGGTCAGGGAGTGATGAGTGTGAAGGGGGGAGGTGTAGTCTGGTGACAGGTTGGGAGAGAATGTGAAGGGAAGGTGAAGGCTGGGAGAACAGAGAGGGTGAGAAGGGGCAGAACAAGTTGTTGGAGAGGGGAGAAATGGGTTTTAGCACAGGAGAAGGAGGGAGAGTGAAGGGTGTGAGAGTAGGTAGGGATGAGAGGATAATAATGGTAAAGTTGATATTATACAAAAAGAAAAAAGAAGATAATAGGAATAAAAGTAAAAATAGAAAACCCACAATAACAAAACTAACAACAAAAAAAAAAAGAAAGAAATCAATGGGGAGAGATGAACAAACAAACAAAATACTAAAAACAAATAAAAAAAACCCCTCCAGGTTCAGGAACAATAGAATTTCAGTCTTAGTTTAAGTTCTGGAGTTACTCCTCCAGCATCCAGTCCTGATGTTGGCATATAAGCAGAAGTTCTGTCATAGTTTTGCCAAGTGACTGGCTTGTGAGTAGTGTTTTGTTCTTCTGTTTTTCAGTTCCTGCTGCTTGGTCAGCTCCTCCCTCAGTGTGGTGTGGCATTTTAAGTTTGCATGCTGTCCTCAGATTCAGGAGATCTGCTCTGTAGTCCACCAGCTGTTCTGCTTTGGAGGTGTATCTTCGCTGTGCTTGTTTACTGGGGCGTTGTTTCTTTGCCTCACCTCTTTTCTCTGGGGCAAGGTCAGTGATCCATCAGCCCCCTTAATCCCCTGCTATCAGTGTGTTAGGATGGTTCACTGTTTTGTTTTTCAGTTTTGTGGGGCTGGTTGACTTTGGGTGCTGCTCACTTGTTCAAGAGATGATTTTTGTGATCTGCTACCTGCCCTGCTTCAGGGAGTGGCTTATCACCTACCAGCTGTTGGCCCTGCTTTTCTGGCATTTGTTTTTTGATACTTCTGCAGAGATTAGCTCCTTGCTCCTCCCCCTTTCTCCAGTGTACTTTCAGCGTCCTGCCTCTTCCTCTGTGTGCTAGATTACAGATTGTTGTTGATTGTTCAGTTTCTTTTTTGGGGGAGTCAGTCTGCCCAGGGCTGTGCTGGTTTTCTGGGGATAACTGGGGGAATTCCACAGGGTGCTTGGCACTCACGTACTTGGTCTGCTGAATGTCTCACAGGCAGGTTTGGAGTCAGTGTGGCAACAGCAGTGGCAGTGGCAGTGGCAGTGGCAGCCCACTTGTTTTCTCAGTGGAATGTGGTGTGGAGAAGCTTTTCTCAGGCTATGGGTTCAAGGTGTTGAAGTTTTGATTCTTGTTGGTGCTTTATTTCCACCAAGTGTGGCTCCAGCATCTCAGCAAGGTTTTGGAGTCATACAGTTCACACTGTCTGCTTCCACACCCTAGTCTACATCTTGGATCCTCCCTCCAATGACTTTCTACCATGACTCCTAAGAAAACCAAATTGTGTCCTTGGTTACTTCTCCAGTCTCATTCGTCACCACTCTTGTCTCTTTCTCTTCAAATATTAATCTTTCAGGATTTTGTGGGTGTCTTCACAGCAACAAAAATTATATTGTGGTTTACAGTCCAGGTTCTGGATTAGATATACCTGGGTTTACATTACAATGGCACTCCTTGCTTTATGATATTGCATGGTTCAGTCTGTAAAATCACAGTAAGATATAACTCATACTTGTTTTGCTGTTTTTACTTTATTCATTTTTAAGGAAATGAAACTAACCTGATCATTGTGATCAGCAGCATGCTCAGCATATGAAAACCTCTTAATAGATGTTCGTTAGCTTTGTTTATTTCCTATATCCCCTTATACATTCCTTGGACATGTCCAGACCATTTTCAGCTACAATTTTTATTAATACACATAATTTTGTATACCTCTATCTGTTTTCTTTTATTTCAGCAACTACCTTATACATATTTTATTAAGATAGGTCATTTCTCTTTTGTATGCTTTGTTTTACCAAGTAAATAATGATAAAAATTGGAAATTAACTTTCAACTTTAGAATGATGGAAGAGAAACACTGTATGCCAAAAAGCATTATTGGTAAACTGGAGATTAGCACCAAATTAATGCAGCATCTAAAACAAGGTAAGAATATATTTTCAGTTTGCAACACTAGGAAACAATTTATACAGAAACCTCATTTGCCTTCCCAGACTTTCTTTTTATATGTCTTATGCTTTTCTCTCTTGTATATTGATTAGCAAGATTGATGCATTATAACAGTTCTCTACCTTTTTTCCTGTATTATAATCTGATATCCCACATTCTTCTTCAACAAGACTAGAGGAAGCATTCATTTATGACAGTCTGGATTATTTAAACAGCAATAATTGACCTGTTCTCTTGGATTAATGCTGCTGTAAATTCAGGAGACTGAAAGGAGTAAGGATAGTGGTACATTTGGAGATTAAAACTCAATGATTATCTAAAGCTTGATTACAGTGTGTGATTTTTTGGCAGGATAGTGCATTAGATTACACAAAACATCTCTCAAGGTTTCATAGCATATAATATGTAAAGAAAGATGAGAGAAGTAATTTTCATTAAGAAGCTTGAAAAATAGTTTCCAAATTAGCCATTATAGTCAAAAGCACTATTGGCTTAACACACACACCTACACATGTACACAAATACATATACACAAGATCATTATTTTACATGATTGGTACTCTACAATTTCCTGGCAAGAGTTGAAAGGAAGTGTTATAATTAGGTAAAGAAGTAAGAAAAGTTGTAAGTGGTTTCATTAATAAAAATTGTACATTTTGAATATATTTACTCTGATATTTTCATCTGCAAATGAGAAACATATAATATTTTACAATCCTTCATCTGGAAGTCCTCCAAGATTTTACACAGAGGTAAGATTTATTCTTTGAGGTAAAGATTACAAGGATGGGACTACCAAGTCTACACACTGCTGTTTCCTGCAGCATTGTACTGAAAGGTTTGGAGCAATTTTGAATGCACTACGAAAGAATATCTTTGATAATATGGATAAATAGAAATTAATAAGAAAGACTGGGACTTGAAATTTTTTTAAGAGTCATGAAGACACAGTTATTGATGAAAAAATGTCCTCCTAAAAATTTGTAATCTGTTCTTTGTATATTATAAGCAAAATATTGAAGGAATTCACCCAGTTAACAACAGTTCACCCCAATGCAATAACAGCAATAATAATTTAAGAAGCGAAAGAACAAATTTAAGGATTTCCCAGTATTGCTGAGTTTTAGGATCTCCTGGCATCTATAAAATATTTCAATTTTAAAAATTAATTTCATGCTTGCCTACTCTTGTAAAAACTCTGGACTGAAGGATCTCATCAAATTTGGACTGGTCAAAGAAATGTCAAAAGTGTCATCAAAGAAAGGCAAGGAAAAAGATGTCAACATCACAGTAGTCAAGAATCATTTTTACTCATTTCTCTCTTTTTTATAAAATGAACTGTATATGCTAAGCTAGAGATATTAATTCTGAAAGATGTTCAGGGTAAACTTTTGCTTATTCAAATATGAAAGAAAGAGACAATTTTTTTACACCCAGGAAAACAAGACCTAATTTAGAGGAAAAAGCACTTTTCATATTATATAGAGAAATAATTTATTGAGCTATGAAAGGTAACACATATTTTTGAGAATTTCTTTGAACATCAATGTCAAATATATGACATTTAAAATTTTTTCTAGATCAAAATATTTGATCATGTCTTTATATTTTTCTATGTAATATATTCTGTTAGTCTATCAAATATATCTGTATAAAATAATAAATTACATATATTAACTTTAATAATTTTACTTGGAAAAGTAAGAGTTCAACAATATATATCTACAGAAGAGAAAATTAAAGAGAAGCTGCAAAATAATGAACATTATAGCATTTGCATAAATAAAGGAACATTCAGGAATGTTTGTCTAACAATGGATTGAAAACATGGGTCAAATAAAATATTGTCTTGAATACTTGGCAGGCACACAGAAGCCTGAATAGTTCTGACATACATTAGTAGATGATCATTCCTAGATTTATGAATGAAAATGAATGAGGTCTCTATGCGAAAGGGAATGGAGAATTGAACTATATATGAAGAGTCAAGATTTTATATATATAGCAATGAGCTGACTTTTTATCTCTCAAAAACATTTGACAATTCTATTATAACAGTGTTAAAAACAAGGAAGTATAATCAGATCACCCATCAAGCAAATACTGGTACCTAGCTGCTGAACAATCAACAGTGTCTACTTTCCATTTTCTTCAGTTCTGACTCAACCACAGAGATCTGCTTTCCCCAGGGCTTTTGGTATGTGGGGCTCTGGGGAGTGGAGGAAGGGTGACTTATTATCTACTGAAGAGCAAGGGGTATTCTAACAGCTCAGACATTTTTGCTTCACTTGGGACAAATCTTTTGGGCAGCATTCACACTGAGGTTATCTACTTGGTTGGTTCAGGCTTTGTTAGAACTAAATGACTGTTTATTCTCCCTCCTCTCAAATCTTCTTCCTCTTTTTTTTTTCTTTCACAGGTGCTGTTCCTGTTCCTCAATAAATATTTTATACCTAAATCCATCTCAGCATCTAAGTCTGGAAAAATACAACATGCAGCATTAATGATGCCACAATTTAATACTAAGGGTTTCCCTAGACTCCCATAGAATTGTGATTGAACATTTTTCCATGGTCTTCATTCCTGCAGTGATGGTCCACCAAAACTGATTTGAGAAAATGGGATAGAAAAGTACACATCATTATAAGCACTAAAAAATTTACAACAAATCTCTTAAAAGATGTGGTTTTATGCACAAGAGTCACATTCAAGTTGTACATTATCTAGTTTCTCTTTCCAAATTTCCACATCTGCTACCAGTAGCTTTTCCGCTTCAGGAACTTCTGTGGGATTAAAATGTTGCTTGCTAGATGAATTTTCTACATTTTCCCTGGGTGCCAAAGAATCAGAGTTCCTCACATAATATCAGAACTTATGTTATTCTACCTGAGAGACACACCTCTACCTTCAATCATTCCTTCTGATTGATATCTTTTCAAGAGTTTGTTACTTTCATAGTCAGAAAGGTTACAAAATTCACTTTGGGGGAATATAACAGTGATAATTTAAAAAAAATTCTTTACTTGTCTTGGTCAGAGGGAAGAACAACTTTCAAAGAGCTTCCTATTTTTAGCAAAGGTTCTTTTTATATGGCATTTTTAATAAGTTTTGTAAGTGGGCACCCCTCACCTGGATGTCACAGAGTTTATTATTTTCTGCAAACTCCTCTGGGGGAAAACTGGTTTCACCTCTGCATTGAACATATGTTTTTTTACTCAAAAGAAACAGAGGAGAATTTGCCAATATTGACTTTATCTCACTGTATGAAATGCACCTAAGTCTTCTATTAGGAAATCCTAGCCTCTGACCAGTCAGGCCACAGTTTCAAACTTGCATAAATAAATATCTAAGAGTTACCATCAATTGTGCACTAGATGCTGGTCACATTGCTAACTAAGCATTCTGTATATAGCACCATATAATATTCATTAATTTAAATGATATACATGAATAGGATAAAAACTCAAAATATAAATCTGCCCCTTGCTCCCTTGCTTGCTAGCCTAGCTTCAATTAGTTATTGTCCATTTTATACCAATGTATGCTTGTATTTCAGAACTACTTGGAGTTTAAACTTATGAAAGCTTTATTAACTGTACTCATTTTTCAAGATGATTCTGTTTGAAACATGAATCACAAAACCAAACACAACATAATATTAGCCATTCTTTCCACTTAAATGAACTAAATTAATTCAATCCCCGTATCCCTTTTATAATAGTGAAGACAAATGTTAGCTCTTATGATACTTTGCTCAAATTTTTTGATTTTTTTTAATTTTCAAAAAAATTTTAATGTTTTATATAAAACATTGTAAGAACATGTTAATTTTATTTCAATAAAACACTTCACTGTATCATGTTCCAAAAATATCCAAATTGAAGGTGAATATGTTGCAAATGACTCCAGCTAATGTCACACAACTGGTACAACTCTACATCACAGCCTCAGTGCAAAACATAAACTTCAAACTAAGCTCTGTCATTTAGTAAATAGATTTGATAGGTTCCAAATAATAGTGACAGTGAAGATATTTTAACAAAAGGGTTCAATAAATTTTCAACAAGGTCAAAATTCCTTCTAAGAGAAGATGACTTTGTAAATCCATTTCTAGCATGAAAATACATGTAGAACATGGAGTTAACTGACAGGAAACTCAGGTATGCATAGTCAGCTTCAGAAGTATGTGAAGAAGGATGCCTTTCCTACTAATGAGTAACAGCAGGCAAAGGTTTTGCACACACATTGGAGGGAAACTTATCTTCCTAAGGGAATAATTCTGAAGATGTAAAACCTGAAGTGAATTTTAAACAGAGTAAATGTAGAAATCTGTAATTTTAACAAAAGAATAATGAGAAGACTCACATAGGGGCATGATATCCCAGATCTCATTAGGGTTAAAGAAGAACACTGTACCAACAGAACAAAAACAAAGGAAGAGGTGAAATTTGAATAGACCAGTAAAACAACAGCAATAACAAATCCTGTGACTAAATGCTTTTATGAATGTTCTTATAGTGTAATATAAAGTTAATGGCATCATCATAATATTGATTTTAATGTCAGAAAAGTGCATTTATAATTTCCATATTTTGTTATAAGTATATGTAGTTAAAACTATTATTTTTACTTTATTCACAAAACATAAATAAATATCTGATTACCACAAGAAATAAACACATGCTTGCATGGATTCCACTAATCTACTACAGTTGTCTTGAGCCAAAAGTATGTAGTTCAGGTAAGATGAGCAATATCCCATGATAATACATATTATTACACTATCTGCCCATTGTCAATGAGCTGCATATCACACCTAATTCAGAAGCACCAATCAGTTTTCCTCTTCTAGATTAGGATACATCTCAGAGAAGAGATAAGTCCAACTGGTGAGCAACTATCAACATCCAACCAGCAAGTTCATGCAAACACATGGAAAGAAAAGACATAGGAAATCAAAAATGTGAGCGTGTGAAACCAGAATGATGGACAGCAGCATCAGTCATTCCATTGTGTTATCCATCTGTCATTAAATGAAACAGTCCTATGCAGACTCTATTATGATACCCACATTAACAATTATGAATAGATATTATTAAGCTGTCATTTCTTGACTATGAATATATTGTCTAAAATACTTTTTTCTAAAGATACTTCATGTTTATTATACAGAATATTAAAAACCAGAAAAATGTCCTTAAGGAAACTGAAGTCCAAATTCCACTACCAAGTCAACATTTTGCACTATAATGTCAGTATTATTTAATCTAATACTCCATTGCAGGTTTTAATTAGATTTGAGCTCACAGAGTGTAAAACATTTTACAAAGAAATATACTTTTATGTTATCATGAAAATCTTTCTCTGCACCATTACTTATTAATATGTTCTGACTTCTGCCCACCTTCTGACTAACTTGCCACCCATCCTAGATACTTACTTAAAGTCTGTTTCCAGCCTTTAATTTTGTTAGCGATGTAAGTGTGGAATACAAAACAAATTCATCAGTGTATTCAGATATTTTTGTGTGCTCTTGGGTATGTTTGCAAGTGTGGGACAGGGAAAAGAAGCTAGCAGAATCTGACATCAGTATCCTAGAAATCTTCTAGGAAAATAGACAAACTTTTCATTGGATTATAAAATTTTGCAAAATTTCTTGCAGATGGTTTGATTATAACCAGAAAAGAATAATCAGTTTTGATCCAACAATCCTATTTTTAGGAATCACAAAAATATGTATAAATATTTTCACTGTCATTTGTTAGATTATATTATAATAAAAATTATGATTACTTTGCTAATTGATAATAGAAATCTTATGAAAAACAATACATTTGTAAGAACAGACATGATGTAAAAATAAAGAGTAATAATGGAGAAATATATAAACGGGTGCCTTACAATGGAATTGGCATTGTTTACTAATAAGGAACAAACAAAATATTAAGCAGCATATTCTACTTGATAGAAAAACATATACATACAATGCTTTCCAAAAAGAAACAGTAACTATGGCATAAAATAATTTACTGCAATATTATATCTCTTTCTGCTAAACCAAACTACATTAGCATACATTTTAAAGCACTGATTCTTGAATGGTATGTTCCAAACTTCCATCAGCATATAGGTAAAAAGGAAATTGCACAGTACCAATACCAGGGACCAGAACACCAATCCAAATATAACAAAGCCTCGGTTCTCTCTATACATATGCCAGCCTTAAATAAATAAATGGGGGAGACACAATAGCACATGAATTTCATAAAGTGTATTCCAGAAAAGTAGAAAGTTTGCAGCCTGATGTTAAGATTGGTAAATTGAGATTTTTGAAAAAAAATGACCATTAGAAACAATTTCTTATAAGATATTAGAGACAAAATTGTTACAAGATGTTAGTGGGTTTAATGGCTTATCAGGAAACATAGAAACTATGAAAAATAAAGAAATTCCAAGGGAGAATAACATATTTTAGAGTGTGTGATATGATAAATAATGATGATAAAATAAGAGTAGATCACAAAATATATTATACATGTACATTATGTATACCAACACAATTATTTAAGGTAGAGGTTATTCTTAAGAATAATTCTTAAGAAATTCCCCATGAGATGTGCTCCCTGTTGAGGAGCGAATAACATAATAAAAACTTGGCAAAGTCCACTAAGGGAAGGGAACCAGGAAGTAGTGAAGAGTTCTGGTAGAAATGAACCAATGTGGGTTGCATTACACAAGTGCATGAAAGCAATGGTAGGAATCTCTCTGAATAGATATCTTTATCTCAAAGTAGCAAAAACATGTCTCTTTCTTATTATCACTTATGTCTTCTCTTCAACAAAACTGGAGAAGAAGATAGTGGAACAGGTTCTGCTAAGAGGTAGGGGAGATTGGGCGATGAGGTTGCACAATATATATACATGTAAGTAAATGTAAAAATGATAAAATAAAAGGAAAAAAAGAAATTCCCCATGTATAGAAAAGGAATATTTAAAAATTAATGTGAAATAAATAGACACTGAAGCTGGGGACCCAGTTTGAGTGTTATAGACAATTCTGTAGAATATAAAAAAAACAGTAGCAAAAGCAACAAGCAAAGAGAAAACAGTAGAAAACAATGCTTTCACAGACTAAAACAGCACTAACTTAGTATTCACGTTTTAAAACATCACATTCTAAATAATAATAGTAAGAAGTCATACACCTGAAAAGTATTTGAAAGAATTTCTATTAATTCTTCTTACTTTGAAAAAAAATGATGGTACAGACATGGGAACAATTCAAACAATATAAAACAATTACATTAAAAAGTCATCTCTTTAGCCAAGGATTACAAATCCCTGTTGTGTGTCTCTGGACACGCAACAGACCAGTTTTTAAGTATTCATCCAGAAAAATTATTAGCATCAAGATATGTGATACATCTAACTATACAAATGTGACAATAGCATTGCACTTTCCAGCACCTTGATTATTTTCACTTAAATTGGGAAATTGTTTATGGCAATGAATATAGATATGAAAATTACTACCTGGCATTCCATCTCCTTCCTGCACCATTATTAAATTAAAGAGATTCAAATCAGTCTCTAGTACTCTGTTAATACAGACAGAAGAGTATACTGTCAAATCAATATGTATTCTGGTTCATGTCTTTCTGATGTGGGCACAAGTGTATCAAATGGCATATGAATTTTAATTTCACACATTATCAAATTGCTCTTCAAAGAGTCACAACAAATTAATATTCTCAAGAGTGGTTTATAAAAGAATCATATTTATTCCATGGAATTAATATTTTTACCTTTGCCAACATGATTGGTGAAAGCACTGCTTAGATTATTTCAAAATATGTTTATTCACTTATTAATAATTGGCTATAATTTAACAAAATATTTGTGTTAGGTTTCTATTGCTACCAAAACAAATTACTCTGCACTTAGTGTTAAAGAACACACAAGTTTTTTTAATCCAACAGTTCTGTAAGTCAGAAGTCCCAAGTGGACATACATGGAACTTCTCTTAGATTCTTATAAATGTAAAGTCAAGCCAGACACAGTGGCTCATGCCTATTATTTTCCTGACTGCTTCGGAGGCAGAGATTGGAAGGATCACAATTGGAGGCCAGCTTGGACAAAAAGTTCATGTGACTCCATATCAACCAATAAAATGCTGGGTGTGGTGCTATTCCCTTGTCACCTCACCTACATGTAAAGCATAAATAGTTTGCTGTCCTGGCCAGACAAGACATAAAAACAATGAGATCTTATTCAAAAACTACTTATAGCAAAAAGATCCTGGAGCATGGTTCAAGTGGTAGAGTCTGCCTAGAAAGCACAAGGCCATGATTTCAAACCCCAGTACCATTAAAAAGAAAACTGTACACCCAGGATAATAATGGGAAGAATCTACTTCAAAGCTCATCCAGATAACTAGTCCAATTCAGTTCCTTGTGGCTATAGGACGACAGTGTCCATTTCCTTGCTAGTTCATAGGTAGATATTCTCTGTTCTCCATCTGTTTGATTTCAGTCTGAAAAAAAAAATGTGTGCTTTTAAGAGTTCATCACTATAGGCTTGATTCAGCTTAACCATCTCAGAATACTTTCTCTAGGAATCTAATGTTTACCTGCTACTGTAGCCTCAGAGTCACTTTGGAGTTCCTGGATGAGAGAAATAAAAAAGTATTCTTACACAGATCTTCCATGGGAAATAACTAGTGTGAATTACACCCTGCAAATTAAGCTTTCATAGGTGAAATCCATGTAAATATATTCACAGAGGTACACAACATATCACAATGACAAACCCTTAAGACAAAAATGTGAAATCAAGAAATGGGAAATTTATAGTAGGTAAGTAATACATAATATATGTATATGTGTTCAATTTTCTGTTGGTTTTGTGGATCCTAATTCCATAATCTCAATATTAATACAATTTGTTCATCACTGGTATCATGGATGCTTAAAACCTTTGAACAGAGTTTTAAAATATAGTATTAGGTAGTGGTAGATAGTAAAATGAACCCCTCTCTCCTTCTCTGCAATTGTCCACATTCTAATCACCAAGACCTGTGAATACGTTGATAGATAATAAAGGGAATTCAGGTTGTAGAGGGTTAAAGTTGTCAATCAGTTTACCCAAATGTAAGGGATTATTTTAGATTATCTACAGGGGACTATATTGGATCATAAGAGTTTTTAAGAATGAAAAGGGGAGACAAGAATTATAAATCAGAGTAATGTGGACATGAGCAGGTCTTGAACAATTGCTAGTGGAGTTGAAGATGGAGGAAGAGACCAAGAGATAAGGGATGCAGGCAGCATCTAGATTGTAGAAATGTAAGGAAGCTGGCTGTTTCCAGGAATGTCCAGCACTATTACACCTTCACTTTATCTCAGCATCACCAATGTTATTGGGGTTTTGAACTCAGGGCCTTGTGGTTGGTAGGCAAGTACTCCGCCATTTGAGACACACACACAGTTCTTTTTGCATTAGTTATTTCTCATATAAGGTCCCACTTTTTTTTCTTTTATCTTGGGGTAAGCTCCTGCCTAGCCTGTATTATAGGCATGCACTAACAAGCCTGACACAGTTAGACTTTCAGTTGATGCCTATCTCTATCAATTATTACCTCCAGTGGCCAGAGATACACTATATAAATATAGTTGTTGCAAGAACAATCGGGGAAACAAAGTCACCAAGACCATTTTTACAGGAAGCAGGGAGTTTATTACACTAGCAGACTCATGGGAGATAATTTCTCAAAGCCCTGATCCCAAATCTGTGTCAGGAGGTTGGTTAAATACTTACAGAGTTTGCCCTTTATTCCTCCTTACTATTCCCCTTTTAGTATGTGGTTACAGTTGCTGGAAACTTTGCAAGACTAACAGGTGGCTGCACTGTTGCAGAGTTACCAGAAAGCTGCTTGTAGATTCAGAGTGGGGAAACCAAGGTGAATACCCGACATAGTAAATCCCAGGAAAATAGCCAAGATGGCCCCAACATGGTGAATCTTGATTTAAACATTTTCAAAATGGAGATAGTTATTTCTATTCCATATAGTTTCAGTGGATTTTCAGTGTACTCATATCCATAGGTCAGTACATGGTACAATATATGTACCCTGGGCAAATGGTTGATTGTTGGCCAAACTACCACTTTTAACCTTTTTGTCACCTATTTCACAAGGCTAGGAAAATAATTTATAGTAAATAGTCTTCCCATTGCAGTATTAAAATTATTTTTATAAAATATGTGTTTAAATTGAATATCTTGGTAACTCAAATGCATTTTCAACTGACACAGTATTAAGCAAGTTACAAGAGAAAAGATTCCAGGCAGTGCAAGGCAGATACTCGATAATCAACCTCATGCAAGCAGGTAAAGAATTTTGGCTGCTCAACGTTGGTTTACTTAAATTCAATTCATCATTGTTCTTTCTTTTACCAAATCACAACTTCAAATTCTATAACACCATTTCATGCATCCTCCAATGGTTTAATGGCAAAGACAATAGAGGTTTAATAGCAAACAACAGAGCTGTGCTTTGAGGAAGATGGAACACAATACACCAGGAGGAATCACATAGAAGCTAATAGCTGCCCATACATATTGTAATGACATATAATCAGGAACAAACTGAGGTGGCTGGATGCAGCATTGCAGCATTATGCATCATCTAGTAGAACAGTCTTATTTCATTTAAATATATCTTGGGTCTCAGTGTTTTAAATAAGTTGCTGAAGACTGTAGTAATTCAGACAGTAATAATAAATCCTAGATATTTCTTTTCCTAGTAACTATACCTTGTCTTTCAATGCTTACATATCACTTTGGAACTAACCCTTTCCTTGTTTTTCTGTTACCACTTTTGAGTTTTTTGTTGAAAGTCAACACTGCTTAGTATTCTTCTTCTAGTTTAGCTGTTTGCTGTGTGTAGGTCATGAAGAATCCTAACTCTTGGGGCAGCAAGAGGCACATTGCTGTTATCAACAAGGAGGGAACTGGGGCAGAAGGTGAAAAGACTGAGCAACACATAAAAAGTTCACCCATATGTTTTTCAAATCCCAACCCACTCCCTCCCACACTTCCTTAAGAACAGGTGTGACCCCTGAAACAACAGAGAATCAGCAGGGGTAAGCAAAAGGTTACATAGAGTTGAAAATCAGCATAAAATGTGAAAAATAAGCATATTTAATAAATAACACCTGTCTTCACTAAGGGTTTTCAATATTTAGTTTTAGAATACTTTTAGTTCTGAACAGAAGATGAGACTATTACTCATCTTGAGCTAGAAATCACTGACATAAATAAGCACAGTTTATAAAACTGAAAAATCACAAAGGTCATAGGCATTACTATAAATGGGTTATTTAAAGATAATCCATTTTTATATATGTTATATATGTTATATGATAGAATTGTAAAGTCATAAGGATGGACTATATCATTCTGGTATCATCTAATTTATTCTAATTATTTCATTTATAACTTTTCAAGGTTTTTCATTAGGAATTATCATTAAAAGTTCATAAGCTAGTCTTGACAGTGAATAATGAGGAAATTGTCAGATTTAGCCCATGCTGACATTTCTTATCTTTATTTGATAGTTGCTGACCTCATTAGTGCACTTACAAAACTGAGCTTAAAATTTAAAAAGTTTGGAGATTTGAAGTAAACTACTGTATAACCTGTCATTATTCCAACCTTAATAAAACTGATTTTTGATTAATTAACTTTCCATAAGATGCTCAAAATTGATGAACGGATATATTACTGCAAACTGAGACCCTAATTTTAACTATTCTTCCCAAAGCAAGCCAGCTGATTAACTTCAGATAGCTCATATGCAGCACAGGGAGAAAAAAAAATTCAGCAAAAGTGTGTGTTCCACAATGTGCAAAGATTCAGCAAGGAGCCAGAGTCTGTTCGTTCTCACGTAAAGCACATTTCACATCTCTAAAACCTGCAATTATTAGCTAGCTTCCAAATGCACTTCAACTACTTACATATTTTTGTTATTTTTAGAAATATGTTTTCTTCAAAAAGTCAGATAATTGACAGTCTTTATTTGAGCAAAGAATCTAGAAGTTAAAGATAAACTTTCTCTTTTATGCCCAAATTAATTATTAAGACTGGCCACCTTCCTGGCTGTTTTAAATACAATTAAAATAAATTAATATTAAAGTATTGCTTATGAGTTTCTTCATGAAAATAGGTTAGGCTATTGCATACAGCTACCTAAGAAGTGTAGTGGTTAGGTTTAAGGAGCTCCTTATCTCTTGACTTGTATTATTACTTTCTACTTGCAACTGGACAAAGAAAAAGAATAGAATAAAGTACTTAAAAAACTGTAGGAAGATCATAAATAATAAATATTAATTACAGAAACTTAAAGGATGATCTTCTCAAGAAATACTCCAATAATGTAAAACTTTTGTCTTTTCTTTGTTAAATCTACCAAGTAAGAAAAGGGGTAGGAAATACATATTTATGTGACATAAATAGTTCTGAACACATGAACACGTGTAACTTTGTGACTGACAAGTGAATAATCAATGTTGAATAAGCTGAGGTTTTTATTTATTTGAAACCATTAAGTCAAAACTAAAATTACTGAATAACATCAATTTTGCTCTTCAGTGATTATTCAATTGTCAGATAAAACCAACCTGAGTGCATTATGTTTAAATATTAGTAATAGAATTACAGTGCTTTAGTCACTGAATTGTTTCCCCAGAATCTTCATGTGATAAAGTTACAACTCTCAGGATATCTGAATAAGAACTTATTTTAAAGTAGGATATTTATGATAATTAATAATAATGTTATGTAATATGTTAAAATGAAGAATTAAGTTTTACTCTTATATGATGAGATCTTAATCCAGTTTCACTGGTGGCCTTATCAAAAAATGAGAACTATTTACAAATAGATATGCACACAAGGAGAATATCATGAGAACATGCAGGTAAAGATCATACGATGTGTCTATAAACAAAGAATATCAATGATTTCCAGCAAACCACAAGAAGACAGGAGGGGGACACAGAACAGGTTATCCCTCACGTTTCTCTAAAGTAACCAACACTCCAGACTTCCTGACTTGCCTATTCTAATCTCTAGCACTGTGAGATGGTGATTTTTATTGTCATTTAAGGGATCCAACTTGGGGTAAAATTGTTATGGAAGCCCTAGCAAACTGAGCCATGTATGTGCCTCAGTTTCTCCT
Organism: Castor canadensis; assembly: GCF_047511655.1. Lineage (NCBI taxonomy): Eukaryota > Metazoa > Chordata > Mammalia > Rodentia > Castoridae > Castor > Castor canadensis. Next base: position 26,278,886 of record NC_133395.1, read on the forward strand.
TATGTTACCATGTTTGACTGACAAGGTGTTATAGAAACACACATGATGAGAATGGACACAGGGGTGGAGGCTTATAATTTGTATCCATATTGTGTTTTATTGGGTAGAAAAAGGCAATAAAAATGGCATATAAACACATTAAAAGACAATATTTTCCCTAATTAAATAAATTAAATAGTTAGAACAATATAGCAACAAGAAAATGTATTTTTGGCATGGAATTCACATACATATATTCATTATTTAACCATCATTTGGTAAAATGTATATAATTAGACACTGAGTTACTATAATCAGCAGTTCATTGGAATGTAGCAATCCCTGGCTGAGGTTTGGCAAAAGTAATGAGAATTGTCAAAAATGCAGAGAATTATATTTTTAAGAATCCTGGTATCTATCTTTTCAGTCAAATGAGTTTTCTGGTTTTGTAGCTAACTTTCATTTTCTGGATAAAAATAAATGCTGTATTTTCTCTACTACATATAAATCATTTTGAGTTTTAAATTACAAGTAGTGAAATCAATTGATTTCGGTCAAAAGCATAGAAGTAGCAAGACAGGAGGGTCACTAAACCACAAAGAACACAAATAACTATCAAAGTCCAAGAGAGAAATAGTAGTTTGGGTTATATAAAATGTTGAATATGAGATTTACAAATCTTTCTAGGTGTAAACTGAGGGAAATAAAGAGCCCAAACCAAAAATTTCAATAGAGGAATGACAATCATATTGAAGTGACAATATTCATTCATTCAACAAATATTCATTAAACATTTACTGTGTTTCCATCATTATTTCAGATGGTAGCAATAAAAAGATACAAAATAGTAACTGCTATATTTTTTATAATGAAAAAGGTAGAAAGTAAATGTGCAATCAAAAAACCATTAAATAGTAGCTGCCCTAACTACAGTCAAGATGAAAATCATTTAATATGATTTTTAAATTTATGTGTACAGGAAGGTAAGAATCTACCTATGCCAAGAAAGTACTTTCCTAATTGAGAAAGTAATTTAAAATAAAAAGAAGCTGCCATTCAAGTGACATCTATACGTTTTGTGAATGCCTGTGCTGAAAATGCAAACTGCTTCTTTTGAATTAGGATGACATTTCTCTGAGTTGGAACAAACTAAAATATTATTATGCAACTTATAATATATGATTATAGAATGTTGGACAGTAGACTGCATATTTGATCATTTTCTCTCCCAATTTATCCTGAAATATGCAGAACATTATATAACACATGGACACAAGTCTTTATATGAATAGTTAAAATACACCTTGAGTATAAGTACAATTTAATGTTTTGCATAACCTACCCCATTATTTTAAGACCTAAAGTGAAGGAAGAACTACAGAAGTTCCCAAAGGTGATAATTAGACAGGGAGACACTTCTCCCCAGGAAACATTTGTTTGCCCCAGAGAGACATCTCCACCCTCAGGCAATAAAGAAAAGGCTATAAAAAACCAATTTCCAACCTGATACCCATGGGACCATGGTTTCTGGGTCCTGCTGCATGCCCTCATGCAGCCCTTCTCTTTCTTTTCTCTACACATAAAATCTTTCTGACCTCTGCTGCTTGAGGTCACCTCTGCTTTCAATCTCAGAGTAAACCAAGAACCCTCAACATCTGGAAAGTCCTGAGTGCCATCACCTGTGAAGGAACACTTCTTAACCTGAGGTCAGTGCTGGTTATGCCAAACTAGAGGGGACTGCCAAAGAAGTGGCCGTGATTTTCTGCACTGTGATGGAGTCTGTCCTCCAAGACAGCTCCCCCCACACCATGGCTTAGCTATGGTGGATCTCTCAAGCTGACTTTCTCTCTCCCTCTCTCTCTCTTTCTCCCTCTCTTTCTCTTTCTACGGAGGGTTTCTCCCAAAAGAACCTGAAAAAAAAAAATGCTCTGAGCCTTGTACAGCTGTTAAGGCAGGCAACCTGAGAAATCTGGGGCTGGCTAGGGGCTTATGCTGGACTGCCAATGTTATGTAGACAGAGCTAAAACTTAGTGCACCGAGGCTTTTTTTCTTCTCAACTCTCAGCTCCCTTCCTCCTTAAACTTTCTCCCTTTCAGGTCTGATCCCCTAAGGAGGGGGTTTGAAAACAGCCAGTGGAAAGGAAAGTTTCTCTTCCAGCCTTAAGGGTACTCTGGGCCAAGCAACTCCATGGTGAGACCCAAAGGCTGAAGATGCAACTTCCTGATCCACCCTGAGGCTCCATGGCTAAGTAGAGGAACACCTCCAGCCATGTCTGTGATAAACAGACAATCAGATCTCTACACTTCCTTCACATTTCCCATGGCCCAAGAGTGGAAGTCACCCCTCACATCCAGTGCTCCAGTACTGCCTCTGGTGGGATCAATCTGGACAGCAGTGATGACTAGTAACCCCCATGAGTTGAGCCTGTAAACTCTCTTTCTCCCAATCCTCAGCTTCTCCTTCCTCCCAAGTAGATCAGGATGAGTGGCCTCCTCCTTTGTCCTAGACAGCAGTGGGCTTCCTTCTTCAGCCAAGACCCCTTCATCCCCCTTTCAAAACCTAATCCTTAGACCAGGTCTTCAGGAGCTCCCGTGTCTCTTCTACAACCCCTATTTCAGGTGAGTACACCAAAAAGTGCTACTCTCTAACTTGGGCTTAACTGTTTTTGTCAGGCATCTGGTTAATCTGGTTAAGCAGGTTCCCATAGTCTTTTCTCCTCAGGGGAGAAGAGAGTTAAGTGATAGGGATCTTAGTGGTCTTCTCCACTTTTGTGCCTTACCACCACCACAACAAAAAACAATCCCTTCAGACACTCCCTCTCTTTTCATAGAAAGTTATGTCTCATACGATATACAGGGGGACAAAAGTCTACTCCTCAAGAGTCCCTCTCCTATGGATATAAGAGCCCTCCCTCTGGCCATGTAAGCCCTCTTGGTTACTTTAGATCCCCACATTGATAGAGTCATTTTTAAAGTATAAGCCTTCAGCTGGTAGAGGAGAACCAGGTACCTGAGTCCCAAGGCAAATAGGCAAAAAAATTGCTCAGAGTCACTCCACTGGGGTGGCTGCAGCTCACAACCTTAGCCACAGGTGGCAGTAGCAGGAAAGCATGGGAGAGAGGGATGCCCTCTACCACATAAAGGATCTCCTCACCTGAGAACACCTAGGTAAAAGGAGAAAACTGTTAAGATGATCAATCATCCCTTGCTTCCCTTTTAAAATGGGGAATCATTTTCCAGGATCCTGGAAGGATCCCCCCTTGCCTGGTTACTAAAACATTGGAAAGCCCTTGATCCAGAAAGTCTTCAATGAAAGCAACTTAAGTTTTACTGCACCCAGGCCTGGCCACAATATCTTCCTAGATATGGGGAAAAGTTGCCAAAAAGAGGGAGCATTAATTATAACATTAATTAATTAACATTCTTCAATTAGATATGTTCTATAATTTTTTTTTAAAGTGGACTAAAGTCCTGTGTATTCAACTCTTCTTTTTTCATAAGAAACCACCCAAAATGGCTGAGCAAATGCAGGCTAGATACACAGATCATGGCAACTCTTTACAAAAAAGCTCCCAAACTCCTTTGAGGAACCAAAACCCAGCTAATGCTCAAGGGGCCCCAACAAGGTCAAAGGGGGCTCCTCCTTGACAGAAATCAAATCTCCAGGTGAACCACAGGGGATGTATCCTACCTTGAGGAGATTGGTTGGTGCCCAATCAGCAACTCCTCTACTCCCTTACCCAGCTACCTCACACCACCAACATCATCCCACAAGACCCTACCACCCTCAGTTAATTCCTGGATGAGATAGGGCTCTCATTATTTTTAGATTAAGTGAACTTAAAGAAATTTTAAAAAGATTTAGGAGATTACACAGAAAACCCAGATCAGTGCATCCAAGCATCCAGAGAAGTCAGCCAAAACTTTGAACTGAGCTGCAAGGCCTTAATACTATGTTATCTTAGACCCTCACTTCTTTGGAGAAACAGTGGTACTAGATCAGGCAGTCAAAGCTGGGGATGATTATGACCCAGCTAAATGTGGCCCTACAGGCCTATCTCAGACCCAGCCCTTAGAGGAAGAGGAGGGGAAGGGGAAGAAAGACAAAGACAGTGGATACCTAAAAGGGAATCCTGATTCCAATTCCCATAGGAGATCAGGCAGTGCCTAGGTATGATCCTGAGAGGGAGCCTGAGAATGACAAAAACAAATGGACCCATAGCCATTTCATCCACTGCATTCTTGAGAGTCTAAGGAGAGCCAAGATAAAACCCCTTAATTACTCCCAAGTTCCAGATCAATGAAGCAGCAATGCCTCTCACCTTGTAGTTCCAAATCCCTATCCACTTTTAATTCGAATACCCCAAGGTACTGCTTACTACTCTGTCCTGGACAGAGAAGAAGGATGCCTTCTTTTGCATTCCCTTATACACTAATAGTCAAACTATCTTTGCCTCTGAGGACCCCACATGAAAGTCTGGACAGGTCACATGGACTGTCCTCTCCAGGGATTCTGACACAGCCCCCAAGTATTTGGGTTGGCTCTAACCCAAGACTGGACAGCATTGCAATATCCATAGCTACTCTGCTACAATATGTAGATGACCTACTCCTCTGTGGACAAACTGAGCCTGTCATTTTGCAAGCCACTGAATCCTTACTAAACTTCCTAGCAAACAGAGGTAATAAAATCTCTTAAGAAAAAGTCCAATTATGTCAGTCTAGGCTTACATATTTAGATCTTGTCAAGGAGAAAGAAATGAGGGCTCTTGGAGAAGACAGAATCCATCCAATCCTGATGTGCCCTCTACTTAAGACTCTAAAGCAATTGAGGGCCTTTTCTGGGGTGACAGGATACTGTAGAATATGGATCTCAGGATATACAGACCTAGACAGGCCCTTAAACCAGATCCTTAAGGAAGCACAAAAGGATTCCCAGCCCTTTATGAAATGAGATGAATAATCAAAAAATGCATTCTACCAGTTAAAAAAGGCCCTTATGGCAGCTCCAACCCTGGGTCTCCCAGTACAGGACAAGTTTCAATTATATGTTTATAAAAAGGGAGAATTGACCCCAGGAGTGGTGACTCAGCTCCAGGGCATCATTCCCCAGCCAGTAGGCTACTTAAGTAAAGAATGAGATCAGGTAGCTAAGGGATGGCTAGGATGTCTTCGAGCAGTAGCTGCAGTTGGCCTCCTAGTATCTGAAGCTCAAAAACATATCCTAAACTGGCTCCTGACAGTGTACACCCCACATAACTTAGGGGGAATTTTAAACTGAGAAGGAAGACTTTGGCTATCTGAAAATTGTATGCTTAAATACAAGGCCCAGCTGCTGGAAGGAGCAGAAATAACTTTAAAGACCTGTAAGAGCCTAAACCCTGCATCCCTTTTACCAGAGGCAGAGGGAAATCCTGAACACTAATGTGAGGAGGTACTTATGGAGAATTATGCTGCCTGACCTGACTTAACTTATTATCCCTTTAAAAGCATAGATCTAGAATTGTACATGGAGGGAAGTTCCTTTGCAAAAATGGTGTCAGACAGGCAGGGTTTGCAGTTATGACAGAATTGGCATCCTCAAATCAGGTTCTTTTCCTCCTAGTATAAGTGTTCAATTGGCAGAATTAGTGGCCCTAACAGAAGCCCTGAAACTGTCAAAAGAACAGAGAGTCAACATTCATTGAGATTGTAAGAATGCCTTCCTAATTCTACATGCTTATGCAGCCATATGGGAGGAAAAGGGAATGCTAACTACAACAGGGGCTCCCATTAGACATGTTCATGACATACTAGGCCTCCCAGATGCTGTTCTATTGCCTAAAGAGGTCTCAGTGCTTAATTGCAGAGGTCACCAAAGAAGGGAAGGTAAGATAGCAAAGGGAAACAAAGTGGCTGATGAGGCAACTAAATGGGCAGCCATGCAGGAATATATAGCTGTCCCTCTCCTCTGAGAGTGACTCTCTTTCCTCCAGAGAGATCATATTGTTGGTCAGAGGACAATAAACAAGTCTCAGACCAAGGGCATCAGTTAGATCACCAGGACAGCTTCCCCTAGAGGGAAGCTATGACTCCCTGAGGCACTCCAATGGAAAATTCTTAAGACTCTCCACCAACTTTATCATGTAGGGTTAGACAATACTTCAGTTTTGGTCAACAAAATGTTTGGGGGGACTAAATTAAGGTACACTGTCCAACATGTTGTACAGGGGTGTGAGACGTGACACAAAATAACCTCAATAATAAATGACTCTAGGTACCAGGTGCACAGAGGCAGGGATCCTATGCTAGGGAAGACTGGCAACTAGACTTTACCCATATACTAAGGGGATCAAAGTCAAAACTACTATTAGTAGTAGTTTTGTAGTAGTTTTCACTTTGGTCTCCCCAAAAGCCTTCATAGTGATAATGGAACTGCATTTAAGGCAGAAGTGACTCAGGGACTCTCTAGAGCACTAGGCATAGAATACCACATCCACTGTGCCTGGGATCAATTGTCTGGAAAAGTAGAAAAAGCAAATGAACTTTAAAAAAGCCATCAGGCTAAATTGGCTCAAGAAACCCACTCCCCTGGACCAAGCTCCTCCTTGTTGCTCTCCTTAGGCTCAGAATCACCCTGGGCAAACAGAGACTGACCCATTTTAAATCTCTATATGGCAGGTCCTTCCTAAACCAATGATTTCCTTCTTGACCAAGAGACAGCTCAGTTAATATCCCATGTCAGTCAACTTGCTAAGTTCCAACAAACACTCTTAGAGATCAAACAAGCCACCCTCAGGGAGGATATAAAGGCACCCCCTCACTTTTGCCCTGGTGACCAAGTCCTAATAAAGTCTCCAAATTCAACCCAGGACTTAAACACCCCTCCTTGGGAAGGGGCCATATCCAGTTATTCTTCTACCCCAACGGCAGTGTGAGAAGCTGGCCTGGATTCTTGGATCTATCACTCAAGGGTCAAGGTCTCATCCCCCGTGAATGTCACATCTCCATCTCCAGATGGAGCCTCAGGCCTCAGAGCCTGCTTGCTTCTCATGTGAACCTTTGGATGGATTGAAACTCTGTTCAAAAGGAAAATGCCTACAGATACAGAAAGGTCACCATCATGAGCCTTCTTGATCCAAGCCTCTAATACCTCCTAATCAGTCTATTCATTCTGCTTGTAATTACTTTGGGAACAGGACTAGCCACTATAGCTCCTTCTAATTGGAAGGAAAACCCAAAAGGCAGCATTAGCATGTTCCTTTTATTTGCTAACTGTATTGCTATGGGGTGGGTCTTCTGGGTATGGCAGTACCCCTATATGGGAAAACTACCACCATTCATGGAAGACCAATAGTTTTTAAACCTCTCTTAAGCATTTGCTCTTTCAAAATCTCCGCTAAAGGACTCTTGGGTTTGCTATGAGAGACTGACAGCTGCTCACCTGCCAGCATGGGTCCTATTGAATTTCACACAGGGTTCTTTCTCTTCTTTGATATTCAGGCCAGATAACTTCTCCTATGCCATGGTTCCTCTCACAGGGTTCCCATGGAAGCCTACTATGTCTTGGCTTGGTTTCATCTCTTAGACAAAAATTCGATGTTTAACATTTCTCTACTGGACAGTTATGTATCAGTTTGTCATTCATCAGTAGAGGGCCTAAGGCCTACATGCCAAAGGAAGGACATATTTGACTTCACCACCCTTAAAGGTGACTGTGACAACCAGCTGATTCTGTATGAATAACTCTAAGGTCCCCACTTTTATGAATCCCAATGTGTTTAGGGCTAGTATTTATAATGGAAGCCTCATCTCCAAGCTGACCAAGTCCTCAAACCTCACTGGTAACAACTCTTATTGCATACTTACTACTGGCCATCACAAATGTATCTTAACAAAATATACAACAGGGTTAAAAAAACAAAACAAAACTGTATAACTCTACCTTTCCACCCCCTGTGCCTCTATCTTTTACCAGAAGCCTTAATGTCCCTGACTACCTGTTTCCAGGAGACACCTCTCAGGCCCAGTCTAACAACACTCAAGGTATTTTATGCCTTGAGGAAGGATATTGCTTTGTAGGGAAGTCATGGAAAATGAACCAGGTAGAGGGACTGCCATGTCTACACCCAAACAATACTCGAGAAAATTTGGCAGTTGCCTGACATACACTTAATCCTGAACATTTCTATTTTTAGAATAATACAACAAACTGAATTTTCTCAATGAACAGAAATGACTTCTCATAGAGATAAAAGGGAGATTACTCTAATAGTTTTAAGGATAACAGCATTGATTGCAGCCCAGATGGAATAAGCTATGGGGTGACTGACAATCTTGTAATTTCAAAAAACCTAACTAAAGTTAGAGGGCACCTCAGACCAGGTAGGCCTTGTCATTAAAGACATGCATAGGTCTTTGTTGTCCCTTGCCTGTAGGGTCATGGACTACCACGTGGCCCTAGATTTTCTTTTGGTTAAACAAGGAGGGGTATGTGCCATGACCAGTGCTTCCTGTTGCACATGTGTAAACACTTCAGTCATTGTAGAAGAACATACAGACTACATTCTCCAACAGGCTAAGTGGCTCCAGGAACAGTTCCTTGAAACTCAGGTATCTGCAGAGGTATGAGACCAAATAAAATCCTAGCTCTCCTCCAGGACATAGTTCCTATCCTTTCTGGGGCCTATAGTTACCATTATTTTCTTACTTGTCAAGTTTGTTTTTTCTTGCCTAGAATCCAACAAACTACAAATGCCCCTGAAGGAGTTGAAAATGACCTACCATTGTGGTCCCCTCAATAACCCCTCTCGTGACTGGTCCTGATGCTGTGAGCCCCTTCATCGCCCCCTGTAAGCAGGAAGTAGTCACTAAGTAGACTCTGTTGTCTCCATTCCTAACAGCAGTTAGGGCAATCACTGAGAGGGGGGACTTGAAGGGTGGACTGCAGGAGGTCCTAAAAGGTGGTAATTAGTCAGGGAGATACTTCTCTTTCCCAGGAAACAACTTTTTGCAGCAGAATGACATCTCCACCCTTGGGCAATAAAAAAAGGCTCTTAAAACACAATTTCCAACCTGACCCCTGGGACCACTGGTTTCCAGTTCCTGCTGTATGCCCCCATGTAGCTTTTCTCTTCTCTTCTCTACACATAAAATCTCTGACCTCTACTACTTGAATTTGTTTCTGCTTTCAATCTCAGAGTGAACCAAGAACCCTCAACATCTGAAAATTCCTGCATGTCATTGTATATCAAAAGCTTACATATAAAAATGGTTATGATTTTTCAAATTCTATTTCCACATTAGGAATATGATTATTTCCCTTTTGCATATGAGGAAACTGAGACAAAGGAAGATTATAAAATAAAGCTAGTAGGTGGAAAATATCAAGATTTAAACCCAGGAGAGAGTCCTTCAGCTTCCATGTACTTCAAGGTTGTGTAACTTGAACTTGAAATAAACTTTATTTTATATTTAAACAAAAAGTTCATAAAGAATTATTTTGCATTACACAGCATGTTATATTTTAAATGGATTTCTAAGGGTTGGCAGAGCAGCTCAGACGGTAGAGTGCATGCCCAACAAGCATGAGAACATGAGTTCAAACCCCAGTACCACCAAAAAAAAGCAGAGCGCTCATCAACAAACCAAATATGCAAGTGGTCATCTCTTTACCAGCCAAACCATCTTCTCATCTTCCAAAGCAAATACCAAATGCAGTAATTCTTCCATTGCCCCAAAAATGGAAGGAAATCCTAGTTGGGTACAGTACAAATTCATTTGTTGGCAAAAGAGACATGCACTGTTTTTTTGAGCCTTTAAAAAAAATGTTGAAGGCAGAACATTCCAAGTGAAACAACAGAGAATTTAGAAGGGGCTTTATTAGCCCTGCTAGAGCTGAAGAAATAGCAGCAGCATCCTGAGGACATTGTTTATTCACTTTTCTAAGTCTAATTTTATAATTTTCAAACTCATTCCCCAAATTGAACTTTCAATCTGACCTCCATAATCATTTCATTGCACTATTAATTACTACATATAAAGGATATTTATTCAGGAGTACTAACTCATGAATTCCTTAGGAGCATATTCACCCTTTCTATTAAACAACCTTTGTAAGTACCCATTGTAAGAGAGACCTTGCTTTAAAAAGCTAAGATTACTGTTGAAAATCCAGCTAAATAAATATATGGGACTATGGATTAGAAGGTAAAACTATGCATATTATTCTTTACATTATGTAGACTAATAAGGAAAGCTTAGCATCATTTTTGTAGGTATGTAAAATATTCCATTACATAATAATCATTCACTAGAAATTCAAATATCATACTTCACAGCAATTTTTTGTGATCCCCTTACTAAAAGTAGAAGTTGTTAATTATATATATCCAAATGAGTTTGAAAAGAATGCTTAGGAATGGTTCATGTCTATGTCAGATATCTAGACTATGACTTCTGTACCCACTACACAAATATCTTATCTTCATCGTAATTTTTCACTTCTTTTCTTTTCTTCCACAAAAACTATGAAATCTGAATACCATGAAAGCTGGTAGTTTCCAGTTCTTTACTTTTAAATTTTTATTTGACTACTTTGGTTATTTTGCATAGAGCTTACAGGATTTTGGGTGGTGTTCTGTTAACATCTATGAATAAAATTTAAAGGCCACTCTGTCCTTAGTTTACAGGAAACAAAATAGACTCTTATTGAATTTTATTGTTGGTCTTTGGAAAAGTTAACAAGGTGAATTGATTGTGTCTCTGAGAAGATAAGATTTTATTGCTGTTAGTACAAGATCCTCTAAATTTAAATGGGTATCTTCATTGGTGATGAGTGAATATATTGAAAGAGAATTTCAGCGGGGAATCAGCTCTTTCTATTCAGAACTATGTCACGTATATTCAGTTGTTTTAAAACAAAACAATGGCTACCCAAATTTCTTAGGATTCTTTATGTTAGGAAAAATGCCACACAAAGAAAACTCACAAGAAAACTCACACCCAAGGGCAGTGTTTAATGGCAGGTATGAGGTAGTGCAGGAAGAAGAAAGGACAAAAGGGAAGGGGTTCAGGCCAGGCATGGCCTTTTATAGGAGAGGGAGGGTAAGGGGTTGGCGCATACGCCGGGGGTCCTGATGGAGGTGGAGCGTGTTTTTGGGAGCACAAGAAACCTTGTTAAGGGGGGGGGAATGGCTCCATTTTCCATGAGGTGCAGCTAATTTATAAAACGGCGGCATTATTGTTCTATCATTCCCCCATTTTCTTTAATAATAATGAAGATAGGGGCTGAGGATCAGGAATTGGGGCGAAGCATTGATCTCTTTAACTGCTTCCTGCTAGCAGGGAGCGTTGTGTGGGGCAGGATCCTCAGGCTCCTGTGGCGTCCTGAATGGGGCCTTCACAGTAGTTTTCTGGGTGGTTTTGGAGAGGTTGGTATCCCTGGAGGTACAACTGGTTAAATATTTGGTTAGCAATAGCAGACATACGGTCTAAAAGAAATCCTTGTATTGTTCTTATGATACAAGGGAGGAAGCTTAGGAATATGAGAGCAAGAAATACAGGCATTAGGATGGGCATTAACCAGGAGAACCACTGCGAAATGTTGTTCCCTAGAGGATTCCAAGAGTCCTCCAACTCCCTTCTCCATTTTTCTAGTTGTTCTTGGAGTTGCCTAATTTTATTTTTTACTACTCCCGACTGGTTAACATAGAAGCAGCACTCCTCTTGTAAAAATAGGCAGAGACCACCCTTTTCTGCAGTGAGCAGGTCAAGACCTCTCGTCGGTTTTGGAGTACAACTGAGGCTAGGGAGTCAAGTTGTTTTTGTAGGGTTAGGATAGATTCGGCCACCGTTTGTAGATCACTTATCAATTGATTAGAGAGTTTTGTGTAGTAGTGGATAGAAGTCCCTATTCCTGCAGCCCCCATTCCCATGGCAGCCGTTATTCCCAGGGTGGCTAACAAGGGAATGGCCTGGATTGCCTGTTTTGATAGAAGATGTGCAGTCAGGGTGATGGGTAGGTCCTTATCTTCTGTAATAATGTCCATGTCAGGGACCAAAAATACCAGAGTGCAGATGCCCTTCCAGGCTTGGGGTAAACAGGGATATACATTCTGACCGCATAAAAAGAGAGTCCCGGGAATGTGGGGGCAACAGACATTGTTCCCGGTTTTGTTGGCTGCCCTAGTAGTGTGACATTTTTTTGTCATCAGGGAACCTACCTCAACTATCCCTGAGGAACTCTGTAGGCAGAGAAGGGCTGGCTAGAAGAGGGGAACTGGGGAAAGGGTGGAGGTGGTGGGCCTTTTGGTGAAAGAACAGTTTAAGGTAAGAGGTGTGGAAATATTTATGGGGCTGACGACGACCTGAGAAGGGCCAGTTCACTGACACATCCAACAACCATGGGCTAGAGTAGGATTAGTGTGGTTGAGTAGTTGATGAGTGGTATTTATGACCTGGAGGAGAAGGGTTTCAGAAAGGGACAGTGTTTGTAAAGGAATTTTGAGAGGCTGTCTGGTGGGAAAGAATAAGTTGTCAAGAACCTGAGGTACCTGGGTGCAGAGGACCTTCTTGTATGCCTGATCCTAGACTCCTCCTCCGTCAGACATACCATAATGTGTGAGCTCAGTCCAGCACACTTGTTGCCCATGATTTCCAAAGGAAGTATAGCTTGCGTTGCTGCCTTTACTCCTTGCAGTCCAGTGCGGTTTGCCCCACATTGTACATGGAGTAGCTGTATGGTAGCAAGCCCTGTGCTGGTATGAATAAGATGAGGTGCATGGGCAGGGAGGAAGTTTGGGGCTCACAAGGGTACAGGTCATAAGAAAGAAGAGAGCACAAAGAGTAAGGCACACAGGGCAAGGTATCCAAAACAGAGAACTGCACGATGGGGCCATCTCCACTCAGGGAGAGAAGTTACCCACAGGCCAATACTCAGGAGGGAAGGAACAAGGACAAGAATTACCCACAGGAAGGGATGGAGTGTCAGCATAGGTGGAGTGGTTTACAGGAGAGCTTAGAGTATGTTGGAAAATGAGTAGATTTCTTCAGGAGTAAAGTCTGAGAGAGTACCTTGGAGAGGTAGATAGGCTATCCACTCTATGAAGTAAGGGAGATGAAGGTATGAAAAGGAGGGAGGCTGATTACACTGGGGTGTGGGAAATCTAAAACCTCAGAGTAGAGTGTATATAGGAAAGAGTAAAAGCATGGGCAGGCACTGACAGGAAAGAATGGGAGGGGGAAGTATAAAGAGTGAGTAGGTGAGATGCCAGGTCCCCAGGCATAGGGCTCCTGCTTATGCCCTGGGAGTCTCCTTGAGTGTGTCTCTGTTTTCTGGGATCTTGGGAAGGCAGGAGATCTTTATTTTTCTTGGTCCTGTAAGAAGAGATTGGTAGGTCTTTTGTGGGGCTACCAATTTTAGATTTTGAACATGTACCCAGGAGGGAAGTCCTGCTAGCTTAGCAGCCATGGGTGTAGTGAGGACGACCTTAAATGGGCCTCTCCACTTTTCCTGCAGGTGGCCAGGTGTGGCTATACTTTTTAGATAAACTAGATCTCCCATTTGGAGGGTGGGAGTTATTTTGGTGGTGTCAGAGGGCTGTGGTAACTGATCATGAGCATGGGACCAAAGGAGAGAGCGAAGAAAAGTGAGGAGAGGATTGAGGAGAGTGGGGGGAATGTTAGGGTGTTCTGGCTGAACCATGATAGGGAGGAGTGGACGGCCATAGAGGAGCTCAAAGGGGCTGAGCATGAGCGGTCTTTTAGGGAGGGCCAGGAGGCGGAGAAGGACTAGGGATAGGAGCTTTGTCCAGTCTAGATGGAGTTCGAGGGAGAGTTTGGTGAGAGTATTTTTTAGTGTGCGATTGGCACGTTTGACTTTACCTGAAGATTGGGGGTGATAGGGAATGTGAAACCACCAGTGAACATTTAAGGCTTGTGCCAATTTTTGGGAAATAGAGGAAACAAACTCAGGCCTGTTGTCTGACTGGATAGAGGCTGGGAGACCAAACCGTGGGATGATGTCTGTGACTAAAATTGTTGTTACTGTGGAGGCCTTTTTGTTGGTCGAAGGGAAGGCCTCCACCCATCCCGTGAAGGTGTCTACCAATACCAGGAGGTACTTAATCCTCTTTATTGGAGGCATATGTGTGAAGTCCACCTTGCAATCCACAGCAGGGAGACATCCCCTGGCTTGGTGGGTAGGAAAGGGATGGGGCCTAATATTGGAGTTGGGGTTTGTGCACTGGCAAATTGAGCAGGATCGGGTAATCTGTTTAAGGTATTGTATGTCTCCTGGAGATAGGGAAAGGGATTGGCGGAGAAAGGTGTAAAGAGCATGAAGGTTAGGATGAAAAAGCGTATGTAAATAGGAGATAAGTGTTTTAACCTCAGAAGGGGGGAGAGAAAGTTTAGTGAGAGGAGGGGAGGAAGCTGGGGCAAGGGGGTACATGACCAATTGGGATGCAGTTTGGAGGGCTGCTTGCTTGGCCTCTGTATCCACTCAGTTATTTCCTCTAGTAATTATGGTGGGCTTTGCAATGAGTAATACCCACCTGGGAAGGAAGGTGTGAAGCCTCTAGGACCTGGGATATTAAAGCAGTATTGATAATGGGAGTTCCCCTTGTAGTTAGGAATCCCCTTTCCTTCCAGATAGCAGAGTGGGATAGTAAAGTGTGAAATGCATACTTAGAGGCAGTATAAATGCTGAGTTTTGTCTTTTGCCAGAGTTAGAGCTCTGGCCAGGGCAGTCAGTTCTGCCTTCTGGGAAGTAGTGCCCAAAGGTAGAGGGATGCCTCAATGACAGCAGAATCAGACACGATGGCATATCCAGCTCTTCGCTGTCCATTGTGAATGAAGGAGCTGCCATCAATGAACCAAGTGTAGTCAGCCTGAGAAAGGGTGCCCTCCTGAATGTGGTCTGGGCAGGGAAGGAGCTCTTCAAGGATCTCAGGGCAGGAGTGAACTAGGGGTGTTGAAGAGAGAGGAAGAAGAGTAGCTGGGTTAAGTGGGGGACATGAAACGAAAGTTAGAGTGGGATCCTCGACCGAGGCCACCTGGAGGGATAGGATACGAGAAGGGGGCATGGAATAAAGTCCCTTATATATGAGGAGTTCCGAGAGGCTATGGGGGGAGTAAACAGTAAGGGGGGACCCAAAGGTAAGTTTTTTGCTTTTCTGGATTAAGAGAGAGGCGGCAGCCAGGGCCCTGAGGCATGGGGCCCATCCTCTGGTTGTGGGGTCTAACTGTTTGGAGAGGTATGCTACTGGAGCGAAGGAGGGCCCTATGTTGTGTCCCAGAACTCCTAGGTCAAACCCTTGCCTCTCAGAAATATAAAGGACGAGGGGACGAGTGAGGTCTGGCAAGCGAAGTGCCGGGGCTTGTAATAGGGCTTGTAAGAGGGTTTTAAAATGACTTGACACAGGCTGAGAGGGGTCCAGGGGCTCTTGAATGGAACCCTTGGATGCCTCATATAGAGGTTTGGCCATTAGACTGAAGTTGGGTACCCAGGCTCTGAGATAGCCAGCCTGGCCAAGAAAGGAGTGGTGGGGGCAGGGAGAGAGGCTAGCAAGGCCTTACAATCTGTGGTGATAGCCTTATAGGCCCAGGTAAGTTACCTGGGTGAGAGACAGTTGAGCTTTGTTAGGGGACAAATGGTATCCCTTTTTTCCCAGAAAATTAAGCAGGAGGGCACTGTGTTGCTGGCTATCCTCAAGCGAGAGGCTGCAGAGCAGGAGATCATCTACATACTGGAGGAATTTACTTGGGGAGAGATGGAGGGTAAGGAGATCACTAGCCAGAGCTTGGCCAAAGAGGTGGGGACTGTCCTGGAACCCCTGAGGCAGAACAGTCCAGGTCAGTTGTTGGGAAGTATGAGAATCTGGATCAGTCCAGGTGAAGGCAAACAGGTTTTGGGACTGTGGGTGGACAGGGATAGTGAAGAAAGCATCTTTTAGGTCCAGGACTGTGAAATGGGTGGTGGTACTGGGGATGAGAGACAGGAGAGTATAGGGGTTGGGTACCACCGGGTGTATAGGAGTCACTGCCACATTGATTAAGCGGAGGTCCTGTACCAGCCAATAAGACCCATTGGGCTTTTTTACAGGCAGAATAGGAGTGTTATAGGGGGAGCGGGTTGGGCGAAGAAGGCTCTTAGAGAGAAGCTCTGAGATGATAGGCTTTAACCCCTGTAAGTGGATTAGAGAGATGTGTTATTGAGGTTGGTTTGGGAAAACAGAGGGGTCCTTGAGAGTAATAAAGATTGGCTCATGATGGATAGCGACTGCAGGGTTCTGGAGGTCCCACATAATGGGATCTACCAGTGTAGCAGGTAAGGGCAAGGGGTCGGGAGGGGCTTGTGGAAGCAGAGCGCCCATGATGGCAAGGAGGGGCTGAGAGGATGGAGACAAGGGGTTAATGGGTTGTGGCTTAAGAGGAGGTGGGTGTAAGGTGAGTGGCCTGGAATTTTGACAAAATGTCCCTTCCCAATAGTGGGGTGGGGCAATTAGGGAGGACTAGGAAGGAGTGAGTAAAAAGTGTATCTCCCAGTATGCAGGTTATAGGAAAAGTCATTAAGGGCTGGGTAGGAGTTCCCTCCACCCCGACTATGGAGGTTAAAGAAGGCTTGGTAGGTCCCCAGAACTCTGGCAAGGCAGAAAATGTGGCGCCAGTGTCCAGGAGGAGAGAGATAGGCCTACTGTCAATAATGGCCATTACCCTGAGCTCCCGTGAAGTTATGGTCATCAGGCCTGGGAGTCCTGGGCTCCGTCAATCCTCAGCCACAGTCGCTAGTCCTAGAAGACCAGTTAGGGAGGAGGGGTGGTGGGGGAGCTTAGACTCTCCACCTTGAGGGGTGGAGGGGCAGTCCATTGCCCAGTGGCCCTCCTGTTTGCACTTAGGACATGGCCCTGGTGGGCAGCATGGTTTAGGACAAGCACGGGCCCAGTGTCCCTCAAGGCCACACCAAAAACTTGGGCTGGGAGGTGTGTGGGATTTTCTCTGGCCTCGGGAGTTAGAGGTTGGAGGCTTTTGCCAGAGGGCTTGTGCCAACATCTGGAATTTAGCCTTATCTCTCCTCTCCTTATCAGCCCTTTGTTGTTCTTCTCGGTAATTATAGACTTTGAAGGCCATGTTTAAAATTTCAGCCTGTGGAAGCTGAGGGCCATTTTCTAGACTTTTGAGCTTTTTTCTGATATCTGGAGCTGACTGGGAGATAAAATGGGTCATAATGATAATTGTCCCATCCTTAGTTTCAGGGTCAACTTTTGTATGGCGTCGTAGTGCCTCTGTGAGCCGGGACAAGAAACTGGCTGGATTTTCCTCTTTTTCTTGTTGGATTTCTCTAAGCTTATCAAAATTAACAACCTTTTGGGCCAACTTCTTTAATCCCACCACTAAACAGGTAACCATCTGATCCCTAAGCGTTCTGTCACCGGTTTGGTAATTCCAATGAGGCTCCTCAGTAGGGACCGCTGTAGCTCCTACAGGATGGGTGGGGGTGGTGCGATGGACCTCATCTGCATGTGTCCTAGCCATGTCCCAGACCTGTTGTTTCTCCTCTGGGAGGAGGGTGGAGGAAAGAATGAGATAGATGTCATGCCAAGTAAAGTCATAGGATTGAGCCAAGTATTGAAATTCCTTAACATCAGAATCAGGGTTAGTGGTGAAGAAGCCAAGGTGCTTTTCTATCTAAGAGAGGTCAGCGAGAGAAAAGGGAACATGGACCCTCACAATGCCTTCCGCTCCAGCCACTTCCCGGAGAAGGTAGATGGAAACCGGCTGACTGGGGGGGTCCATGAGAGCAAGTGTAGGGGGAGCTCATGGGATCCTGTGGTCCTGAGTGAGTGGAAGGGCAGGCGGAAAGAGGGGCGGGAGGAGGAGCAGGAGGAGGAGCGGAAGGAGGAGCAGAAGGAGGGGTGGGAGGAGAAGTGGGAGGAGGGGCAGGAGCCAATGGCTGAACAATGGAAGCCCATCTTTGATAAGGTGGAGGCTCGTTAGCAGGGTCGAAAGAAGGGAAAGCTTCAGAGTCAGGAGGGGATTCAGAGAAGGATTTGGCTGGTTTTAAGACTGGTTTAGAAGCTAATAGGACCTGTGCAGGGGAACAGGAGGTACAGAGGGAAGGTTTGGTGTGGAGATAAGAAAAGGATTGGACGTAGAGAAGTTCCTTCCATTTGCCAGTGCGCTCACAGAAATTGTGTAGATCCCTTAAAATATTGGGATCAAAAGTGCCATTAAGTGGCCATTTGGAGGCATTGTCCAATGGATATTGGGGCCAGGCCCAATTACTGAGAAAAATGAGCTTTCGTGGCTTAAGATCAGGTGTGAAGTGTAAGGGCCCAAGGTTGGCCAAGAGACATACCAATGGGGAGTCTGAGGGAATTTTGGAAGGTCCAACTCCCATGGTGAGGCCTGACCTGAGGATAGATATGGCGGGCATTCCCGAAATATCAGGTCCTCAGGAGAGAGAGAGATGTGGAACACAACACCCAGAGGGAACGTCTTCACCACAGGGTGGGCCACAGTCCCTAGTGGGGAACCTGGTTCCAGGGACAAAAGTGAGCTGAGAGAGAGAGAGAGAGAGAGAAAGAGAGAGAGATCACAGTTCTGCGTGCGAGGAGGACTCACCAAGGGAGAGAGGACCTTGAGGGAAGATTGGCCAGTGATGGATGGCGGTTGGAGGTGCGCTGGGGCGGAGGAACTTCCCTGTGAGCTAGTGAGAGAGTGGTGCTTTCTAGAATCGGGGGTCCTGGTAAAGCAGCTCAGATCCCAGAGGAAAGCCAGGAGAGCAAGTTCAGTACCAGGAACTCAACCTGATCCCGGGTCTCGGCACCAAATGTTAGGAAAAACGCCACACAAAGAAAACTCATGAGAATACTGATGTCCAAGGGCAGGGCTTAATGGCAGGTAGAAGGTAGTGTAGGAAGAAGAAAGGACAAAAAGGAAGGGGTTCAGGCCAGGCATGGCCTTTTATAGGAGAGGGAGGGTAAGGGGTTGGCGCATACGCCAGGGGTCCCTGATGGAGGTGGAGCTTGTTTTTGGGAGCAGGGGAAACCTTGTTAAGGGGGGGAATGGCTCCATTTTCCATGAGGTGCTGCTAATTTATAAAATGGCGGCATTATTGTTCTATCACTTTAGGTTTAATTTATACCTGTAAGAAAATTATATCAATACATGTCAAAATCCTGATTATAACTCAGTCACATTTACTAATGGTGAATCTAATTATTGAAAAATGTTATATTAAACATTTATATCCAAGCACAATATAAAAATAGTCAAACATATTTCATTGTATAAAAAGCTAAACCTCTTTTACTTAAGCAATTTCTACTTCAGTCTACTCTTTGATGTGTCAGCTTAAGCTCCTGAGAGTTTCTCCCTAATGTGAATGGCTTTACTTTGGCATATCCTCTTTGAAAGGAGATTTATGCTAAAGTCATTCTGACAACATTCCCTTACTTACGCAGAAAAGACAACCATTGTTATGCTGTGTTTAATTGCATTAATGCTGGGAAGAAGAAAAAAAGGTCACTGGAAGAAGTCACATTTGAAATGTGTTTTTCATAGGCACTGACTAAATAGCTTTTTAAATAGGCTTTTCAGATGTGCTTAGATGTGCTAATTAAAAAAAAATACACACAAATGTGGATGCTTTGGCTTCTCTATGCCACCAATTCAGGAAAGTCAGAGTTTCTCTTGCATACTGTTTTAACCTTCAAAATAAGAAATCAAAGCTATTACAGATGAATCTGCGATAAAAAAATGATGTACTTCATTTATGGAGTAACCTTAATAACATAAACAATCTAATATATTGATCTACTACCAAGGTGAAAACTTAAAGTTATTATATTTACTTTAAGTATGGGTCAGCACATTAGGGAAAAAAGATAACCTACAATAATCTGCAAGGAAATTTTTGTCCCAAATCACTGTGTTTGGGAGCATATGCAGATATACTAAAGGGTCTACATTCTCCTTACTTCCTCATGCCTCCAAATATTTTCCTGTGTATTGCATCTCTCCAGATTCATATCATTGTGTTATTATGAGGATTACAGCACATCAATGGCAGAGTATCTGTGAAGAAAGTGTGAAGGTAGATTTATGCCACTAAAAAGCCTTGAATATGACTTGTGACAAAAAATTAGAGCAAGCAAATCATATCTTGAAATATAAGAAAATCTGATTTTTATGATAACAGGTAAGGCACATAATAAGGCAAGGTACAATTAAAGATAATTCTGTAAGTGTGGAATCCAGCATTATTAATAAAAATAAGAATCTTTGTAACATAAGTAAATTTTGCTTTAATTTTACTGTATAAAATCTAGAAGCTTTTGGCTTTCCCAAATTTGTGAGGCCTCAAATTTATCACCATTTCTTACCATTTCTATTCAAACACAGTCAGTTTTTGTGTTCTTTCACTTTTTTTTTTATAATTGGCCTTTTTTTTTTTCCTGGTTTTTTTTTTTTTAAGTTTTTTTTTCTTTTATTATTCATATGTGCATACAAGGCTTGGGTCATTTCTTCCCCCTGCCCCCACCCCCTCCCTTACCACCCACTCCACACCCTCCCTCTCCCCCCCACCCCCTCAATACCCAGCAGAAACTATTTTGCCCTTATTTCTAATTTTGTTGTAGAGAGAGTATAAGCTATAATAGGAAGGAACAAGGGTTTTTGCTGGTTGAGATAAGGATAGCTATAGAGGGTACTGACTTACATTGATTTCCTGTGCATGTGTGTTACCTTCTAGGTTAATTCTTTTTGATCTAACCTTTTCTCTAGTTCCTGGTCCCCTTTTCCTATTGGCCTCAATTGCTTTTATGGTATCTGCTTTAGTTTCTCTACCTTAAGGGTAACAAATGCTAGCTAGTTTTTTAGGTGTCTTACCTATCCTCACCCCTCCTTTGTGTGCTCTCACTTTTATCATGTGCTCAAAGTCCAATCCCATTGTTGTGTTTGCCCTTGATCTAATGTCCACATATGAGGGAGAACCAGAGCAATTAGGCAAGAAGAAGGAATAAAAGGAATACAAATAGGTAAAGAAACTGTCAAAATATCCCTATTTGCAGACGACATGATCCTATACCTTAAAGACCCAAAAAAGTCTACTCAGAAGCTTCTAGACATCATCAATAGCTATAGCAAGGTAGCAGGATATAAAATCAACATAGAAAAATCATTAGCATTTCTATACACTAACAATGAGCAAACTGAAAAAGAATGTATGAAAACAATTCCATTTACAATAGCCTCAAAAAAAAATCAAATACCTAGGTGTAAACCTAACAAAAGATGTGAAAGACCTCTACAAGAAAAACTATACACTTCTGAAGAAAGAGATTGAGGAAGACTATAGAAAGTGGAGAGATCTCCCATGCTCATGGATTGGTAGAATCAACATAGTAAAAATGTTTATACTCCCAAAAGTAATCTTTCACTTTTTACAACACCTTTCTAGCACATAAATTAAAATTAACAAACCTTCATCTTGCTTTTACCAGTCATTTGTTAGACCTAGAGATTAAGTAGGTTATGGTTTGTCTACAAAAATTATTGCACTTAGCAAGTTTTCTCAGATATTTTGTCATGCATCTTTAAAGTCTCCAACATTTCAACCTGTAATTGCTATTACCTACTCATCTACAACATGGCTTTTACTCCAATGACCTCATCCCATTTCTAATGCCTCATTATGAATTAACTAGGTTAAAGCTACCTGATCATAAATTCCTTGAGCTTTATCTCAGTCCTTTTCTAACTATGGAAGCAGAAAGAACTTTGAAAATTTGTCACAAAGGGATTGCCTACTCTAAATAGGCAGTGGATAATCTGAGAGCTAAATGAGGGCAAATGAAGTCATCTAAACTTAAAAATCCAGCAAAATGGTGTTGCTTCTTCTTGAGAGGAAAACAGTATACCAGCACCCTAAATCAACTGAAAGGAAAAAAAAACCCCAAGAGTTTCATGGCTGTTAGCAATGAGAACACAGAAGTTTGTTGGTGTTGAAAAGGAAGAGGCAATGCTTTGGCTTCTAATTCTTTGCTGGAACCTTAATCTCTCTGTGTAGCTATCCTTATCTTAACTACCAAAAACGTTGTCTTTCTTATTATGTCTACTCTTCAACAAAATTGGAGAAGAGCGCAGAACAGGTTCTGCCTGGAAGCGAGAGGGGAGGAGGGAGAGGGAGGGGGTGGGGGGCAGGGGAGAGAAATGTCCCAAACAATGTATACACATATGAAAAAATGAATAAAGAAAAAAAGAATTCAATTGATATTGAAGTCTGAGAAATAAAATACTTAGTAATAACCACCCCATATCCACTATACAAAGTAAATTAGGATGGAGGGAAGCAAATGAACAGTAATGGAATAACCCTTTCCTTTTACCATTTATTAGCACTTAATCTAATCACTTTACCTAGTATTCAACAACATTATAATTTCACCTGCTATGTGTCATCTATAGAAAAGAACCCTCTCCTCAGCTCTCCTTGTCCTTGTCTTCCTCCTACTCTGACTTGTTTTTCAGTCTTTCTCTCCCTCTCGCTCTCTCTATATATATTCTATCTCTATCTAAATATTTTTCTCTGTCTCCATCACTCCCTGTTTAGAAGAGTCAGGACACTCCATTAGTTATTCCAAAAATATCAAATTCAAAATTTCTAGGAATATCTAGTAATGGCAATAGAATGGCTTCCGTAATTGATCCAGATATGGATCAAGATTTCGTAACGTATAAACTCACACTGCTAATCATTTGGAATACTCCTTGTGCAAAATAATACCAGAAGAAAGAGGGGGAGGAAAAAGCAATACTCAAATTTGGTAATTTATATTGCTATGTAACAAAATTATTTGTAGATGATGGTCTATATTTGTATCACAAGGTACACAGCTGTGTTAGATATTTATCTTTGGTAAAAGAGCTAATTTGACATTGTCAGAAAAATACTCCATAGTTTATATATTTTCTGTGAGTGAAACAGAAGTATCTCTAATATCCTGGAGTCCTTTTTAATTGTAAATTTAATTTAAGTTTTGTGATAAAGATTTCTTGCTTGGAATACAGTAAATCTGAGACTAAATTTTACTGGGTTGGAAGCAAAAGTTCTAAAAATGGATTGTTAGGGAGAAAAATGAGGTATTGAGAGTGGGACCAATACAATTTATAGCCCTTATTCCCTTCACTTTTGTGCTCTGCATTTATGAGAATGGTGTCATATATTGGTCACTGGTTCAAAATTATTCATATACGACACCTCAAAGTCAGTGGGTTCATTCTCCCTTACAATAGCATAACTCAGCAATTTTCGACATTCTGCATTTCTTTGAAGACATTTTTTTTCTCAAGAGAAAAATGTCTACTAGCAGGAAATGGCTGGTGTCTGTGCCGTGTTTCTCCTTTATTTCTGTCTGAAGACAGCGTGCAGAATTCTCACCAGGAAAATACTGAGCAAAATTCAACCTGCAGTGCTACAAAGACACAGTATTATATTTTCATGTGCCATACACTATTGCTAAAACTACAGCTAATATAGACCTTTTATACCACAAAGTCCAGAAAAAATTAATTTGCCTATACATATATTTACTATTGGTTTAGCCAGTAAATAGATCGGAGCAACATAAATAAGTATATGCGGTGTCCACGATCCAGAAATGCCTACCCAGTATTGTGCCACTTTCCTAAAAGAAGTCAGCTTAAGGCAAAGCATCTTAGTCTTGCTTCAGAAAGAATGTGCTACATTCTTTACCATCAGAACCCTAAAATATTCTCTGCAGTGACTGGCTCCTAAAGAGTTTTCATGATTTTTCTCCCACACTTTAGCTCTGGCAACTGCATCTCACATTTGGGCTTCTAGAGTACCTGGTACTTCCTCATCAGACCTAATGTCATGTTATTAGTGCACCAGGCCAGTGTGATTTAATGCTGGAAGTCTAATTAGTCACGACTGTGAAAACTATAAAAGGACAAAGGAGAGTTGAGCCAGTCCTAGAAGATGAAAACTAAGTTGGATTTCTGTCCTTGTCGCTGTTTATGATACCCTTATTGACGCCTATAAAAAGCACAAATTTGCCAGATCCCAATAGCTATCAGGCACCAGAAACAGTGTTGATTTACTTTAGTAAAGATGCCACATCTGTGAAAATGACACTGATTATAGTCAATATTTTATTTCAAGGTCCATTTGATTTTTCACCTAACAGAAGATGCAAATGAGCAGTGCAATAAGAATAGTATATATATATATATATATATATATATATATATATATATTTTTTTTTTAGTTTTTGAAACTCTTGAGTTTTTGAGGGTATCACAAATTTGAAAATTCCCAGGAGTATGACTTTGTTTTGTTTACTATTTTTGTACAATGTGGCAGTTGCAGGAGGTTCCAGTTGGTATTCTTAGCATTATTAGCTTTCACATAATGAATCAGAAAGCCATTTTGACAGACTATGTTGATGAAAGAGTGACCATTTTAACTTTTCCTTGATGGTTTCAAGAAATAACTTCAGAAAAAGCTTGTGGAATTCCTGGGACTTCTCAGAGGTAAACATTGGTTTTACTTCACTTATTCTCTCACCTCCATTAACTTCTATCCTGACCAGTGATTGACAGTTTGACATAATAAGATGAGAGCCAATATCCAAAACCCACTTTCAAATGTAGTACATTTGTTTCCTAATACACAGTAACCCTGATAAATGGGCACAGTGTTCTTTGGGGCAGGGTTACCCAATCACAAGGCATTGCAAAGTTCTTCCTTAGAAATAGTGGTTCTCAAATTAAATATATATAAGGACCATCTTGATGGTTCTGTAAAAGAATTCTAGGACCAAATCTTAATTTTTGGAAGAGATATGTTGGTGATATTTCCAGAAGACTTGCATTTCTGGCCAGTTCCCAAGTGATGATGATGTTAGTGGAAAAGGGACAGTATTTTAATAACTCCTACCTAAGAATTTAACCTGCCTTACTGGGGAGGAGGGCTGGGGATATGATTTTTTAAAACTAAAAACAAGAGATAGTTTCTGGTTTTCAATCTAAAGTTTCCATGAAAATGGCAAAGATGCCCCACTACTGATGAATGGATTAAGAAAATGTAGTACTTATACACAATGGAGTTTTACTCAGTCATGAAGAAGAATGAAATCTTACCATTCTCATGTAAATGGATGGAACTGGAGAACATCATCTTAAGCAAAGTTAGCCAGGCTCAGAAAGCCAAAAATTGTATATTCTCCTTCATATGCAGACTTTAGACCTAAAACAAATGCAGTAATATTATTAGACATGGGTCACACAGTAAGGGGAGAACACATACAGGAGGAATAGGGAAAGGCAGGAAACCCAAAACATGAAAGTGTTTGATGTCCCCACTGCAGAGGAGCTAATACAGAAACCTTAAACTGACAGAGGTCAATATGGGAATGTGATCAGGAACTAGTGAAAAGGTCAGGTAGATATGAGTCAATTTGTTTTGTAACACATTGTACATGGAAGCAATGCTAGGAACTTCTCTGTATAGCTATCATTATCTCAACTAGAAAAAACACTTTGTCTTTCTTACTGTTGCTTATGTCTTCTCTTAAACAAAACTGGAGAAAAGGGCAGAACAAGTTTTGCCTGGAAGGGGAGGGGAAGGGAGGGAAGGGGGGAGAAATGGTCCAAACAATGTATGCACATATGAATAAATGAATCAAAAAATATAATTAAGAAAATAAATAAAGTTTCCATGAACAGTTACTTCTGTTCAACAAGATTTTAGTTTTTCCTGCTGTACAAGTGCAATATTACTTTGGTGTGCTCTCCACCTATGTCACTCCTCATTATCCAGCATTCAGTTAACCACATCTACAATGCCTCTATCAAATCATTGTTCTTACTACTCAGCATATTGTGTGCCAACTTGATACAACTGGGGAAGAAGCTCCATTTATTCCTTTGTGTCCATACAGTGACACTAAATGAAATAATAAGTGTCTGTACCAGTTATCTCCAGCTGTATTCTGTGTACTTTCCGTCACAATGTTTTTTAATAAAGCAATACCATGCTCTTACTACAGAAGTGTCAACCTAGCCCTTGAACTTTTAAAAATCTCTAAAATTTAAATTTAGCATTATAAATTAAATCTATATTATCATTTAAAAGGATTCCTAACTGCATAAAGTAAGTTTGTTTTGATTGCTAGAAAGTATACTTTCTATTCAAAATCATATTGCTTTATCATTATTTTTAAAATATTATTATGAATCTTATTCATTTTATGACACAAAAATGTCAATGTTAATTAAATATTATAATATGTATTTAGGAAGACTAACATGAAATTACAAATCAAGATGAAAATTTATCACTTATAAATTGCAGCAATATATTCATTTCCAAAATGAACATGAAAATATAATTATATGCAAAAAATGACTGTGACATTTGCTTCCGCACAATGATTCTATATAAACACTATGAAATTTATAAAAGGAGGGAATTTATTTCTGAAGTAGTAAGTACATTTAGATTTTTCAAAATGAAATTGTCATTTATCCTGTTTTCATGATGATCTAAACAAAAATATTATTTTATATACAGGATTTTAGGGCATTTATTGCCATTAAATTGGAATTCTATCATTTTTTGTGGTCAGTAATTCAATTATTTAAGAATGGCTTTACAAAGAACCTTCAGAAGTCTTTAAAATTCACAAAGAAAGATTATCTTTCTTTACTTGTCTTCAAGATAAATCTTCAAACACTAGAAAGTCATACTACCCTGGGGGCTGTTTGACAGATAAATAGAACACTTGCCAGAGAGTTGCACTTCAAAATAATATCTTGAAAAACAATACTTTTAAGTGTATAAGTGTACTGTTCTTAGAAGACCCCAATCGTAAGAGTAGTACACATAACAAAAATAAAGATAAAATTGAAGGTAACCAATTCTAAATCTAATGAAACTCATTTTGGTAAAGAAATGGAATGCAACAGACTAAACTGTCTAAATTACCTTTACTTCTTTGCAATCATTCCTGTAATCATTACCTAAACCTAATGTTAACCTAATGTTTTAAAAATATAGCTACTCATTACATGTAGTACTTCAAAAACACAAAACCCTTAATAGCCTGAAGCTCAAAGTGTTAAAACTTGACTTTCCAATTACCTTTATTTCTTCCAAAACATGAATCAATTTCTAAAGACAATTTGAGTGTCTGAAACTACCATGTATATTTCTTTTCTTATTTCTAGCAGTTTGTATAATCACTTGTTTCTTCCCATCTTGTTACAAATTGGATGGCATTATTGATCTGTTTTTCATTCTGTACATTGAGAATTCATGAACACTTGTGATGTAGATTCTACTTCTATCTGCAAACACCATTTTCTTTGTTGTTGTAAAACATCAGCTTTCTTTTGTGAAGCTACTTTCACTGGATCTATTTTTGTTCTCCAGTTGGAGGACTTGGAAGTATGACACATCATCTGACTACTTAGTTGGACAAGGGAACATAGTGGGTGAATTGAGTTATTACTTCTTTCACTTTTCTTTCTTTTTCTTAGTTGGAAATATTACTCAAAGATGATTCTAGGTCATAGGATGCTTTGTGTCTGATACTGCCTGCTTCAAGTGAACATTTTTCAAGGAATGCTTTGTGAGATAATGAAGACAACACATAGAAATACGGACTAAAGATGGAGAGAAAAACCAATTATTGAGTCTACCATTCTGGTTGTCTCCAGGGTTCACAACCTCACTTGTCCTGTCTGACATTCTGCCCAAGTCAGTTTGAATTGTATTTGATTTGCTACAAAAAAGTCAACCAAAAGGACATAAGGGAACTGAGGTTTTATTTTGTATTCTATAAATTCCCTATTGCTACTGTAACAAAGTAATTTTAGTGGTGTAAAATAACATGAATTTATATTCTCACAACTTTGGAGATCATAAGTCTGAACCATGCTTTACCTGGCTAAAGTTACAATGTCAACACAACTGTGTTATTTCCTGGATGCTATGAGGGAGATGTATTTTCTTACCTCATCTAGGTTTTAGGAGTGACTCACATCATTTGGCTTGTTGCCCTATATCATCTTCAAAGTCAGCAATGGTTCATTGAGACTTTCTTATATTGCATCATTATTATTTTTTAATCAGAGTATTTCTCTGTAGCCCCAGCTGGCCTTGAACTTTCTATGTAGTCCAGGCTGGTCTGGAATTCCTGATCTTGCTGACTCTACCTTTCTGAGTGCTGGGATTACAGGCACATACCACCTTACCCAGCTACATAATTATTATACATCTGCAGTATTTTTCCACACTTAGGGGCCCTTGTGATTATACTGCTCACTCAGATAATCCAGAAAAATATTCCTATCTCAGGGACATTTATCAATCTTAATTCCATTTGTATGTCATATAACATTTTCACAGATTCCATACTTCAATAACTTTCAAGGGCATTGCTCTGACTATGACAACAGCAAACTTTAAAGCAGAGAGGAATGTAAAATCCAACATGATTCATATATTTATCATTTCAGCTGAAACAATAGTATTTTCCTCAATATATTAATATTTTCAGAGAGACCAGAGAAAATATATAATGCATACTTATAAAAATAATTGGGAACACTACATTAGTCACAATCTTTATTAAATGAAAGGTATAGATACACTTTACTTTTTGTATTCTGATGTATTTTTTCTAGTAATATTAGTTTTCCTAGACATGACTGGATTGGATGTAGAATAATATACTAATTAAAAATATCAGGCATGGAAGAAATGCCAGATATTTTGTATGCATGCCACCCATGAAATGTGTGCTTGCCTTTTCAGACATTATATTGCTTTACATGGAGTACTTTCAGTGATTGAAACCTCATTCAGGGATTTTAATGGATAGCCAGATAAATAGACATTCAAAAATGTCTTTATGACTCTGCTACTGTTGGCTCAACGTAGTTTACAATCTTTTTGGACAGAAGGGGAAAGGAGGACCAGAATTTAATTTCATATCCAATTTCCCACATACACAGTGGATTGTAGTCCTGGAGACCAGTGAGAAAATAGTCTCACCAAGCGGCTGCAGAATACCAGCTCTGGAGCCTCAATTCTTTTTGTCAAGTTTAAGAAGACAGTGGAGATCATGGGGGTAGATTTTCTTTCCTTGCAGTACAAGTTGCATGAATTCCTAAGGCTGTGCTTCACTGTGACGTATAGATAGTCTCCTACTCTTTTGTGCCATTTCAAACAACCTACTTTAAAAGTACATATTTTAAAAGAAAGCCAAGTTTACATTGCCTCTAGTGATTAATTTTATTTCTGAGTCAGAACTTGTATAGCTAACAAAGAAAATACCTACTCTCTTTCAGAATGATCATAATTGCAAACGCAATCAATAGGTAAGACCTAATAGTTGCCACATAACTCTTTTTGTTATATCTGAAGGAAAGATAGAAAGCAGAGTTTTTTTCATACCTAAAATTATGGTTATGACATTTACTTTAGAAATTCTACAGTGGCTAGGTTCTGGAATATTGCTAAATACATCTTTATAAAAGTATGCATAAATAGATTCAAATGCTTTGGATATTTTACAATGTAAAACAAACAATATCATTCTACTATTTCAGACAATATCTGTAAAAGTTGAATATGTCTATCATAACCTCAGTGAAAAAAAGAAGTTAATTCTGATACTACTATTTAAAAGATAATACCAGGAGTATGTCTTGTTTCAGAAGCACTAAATCATGGATTTTAGACTTGAATCTATAATTTAAATAATAGGGTTGCAGTCTAGATGGTCCATAGTGCTTAACAAGTATAATTTTTTCTTCCTTTTCCCATTGCTTATCTATAGAATGTTTATATTCTTGTTGCATGCTTTATTTTTTCACAAGGACACATACATATACACATAAATACACACAGACATAAACACACACACATGCACACAAACACACATCTCAGTAGCACTATTTTAAAATGAAAACTTTCAAGGGGGTGGGGGGAAAGGAAGGGGGTAGGGTGAAGGAGGAAGAAATGACCCAAACATTGTATGCATATATGAATAAAAGAAAAAAGAATAAAATAAAATGAAAACTTGATTACCTTAAAGCAGATTTCTCACTTGGCACTATTGGTGTTTGGGGCCCAGTGATTCTCTGATGAGGGTGGTAGATAGTTGTTTTGTGCATTGCAATACACTTAGTAGCACCTCTGACTTCTACTCACTAGACCAAAGTGCCAACCATGGTCAGTTTTGACAATAAAAATGTCTCCAAACGTGACAAATGTCCTATAGAAAGAATAAAAAGACACAAATTTTAAAGTACTGTATATGAAAGATTTTACCATAAGAAGAAAAAAGTAGAATTATTCTGATGCAAATAAAAGATGTTAAAAGCTTTATAACTCCATTACTTTAATGGTGCAATTTTTCACAAATATTTTCAATTAACAACTTGACTTACTATTTTTTTCCGATTATGCATTTTCTCTACTGAGCTAAGCAATATGCCCAAATCATAGATCATTTTATCACTGTTTTTAATACTTAATCATTCACAAACCCAAATAGCCATCCTCCTTTTTATAGGTAGCTCTAGAGAAACATGCATATATTTTACGATTTTTTCACTTTAAATATACAGCATTTATTGCATGCTGATTTATGAGCCAGAAACGTATTAAATGATTTACAGATGTCATTACATTTAATTCTGTCTTGTCCCATCGTTAGGTTCTCTCATTTCTCCTAAGGTGGAATGCAAGTACAGTAACAGAATGAATTATCTTTGACAAGGTCTTAAGGTCCGAAAGGCATGAACATAGATTTGTACCAGAGCTGTTAAGGTTTCTGAGCTGCTACACCTCTGCCTTGAATTTGACTAATTGTGCACTCATGATCCTCCTGCAACAGTGAGCTTCTTGAGTACAGGAGTGATGGATCTTCTTAATCAGCTAAGTGGTCTTTCATTCTCTTGCCACCCCAGGACTTGTATGCAGACCTTGCTGAACTGAACCAATTTCCTCTAGCCAGGAATTATTTTGCCTCTTTTTGGTCTCTAGACCCCAGAAATGATATTTTAACTGAACCAATTTCCTCTAGCCAGGAATTATTTTGCCTCTTTTTGGTCTCTAGACCCCAGAAATTATATTTTTCATGTCAGCCTCCTCACTTTTCCACACTGGAGTTAAGAGACAGAAATCACTGGATCTTGACAGCACAGCTTGGTTAAGTTGTAATTTTGATTTTGTGGTGCTCCCTACTGTTGGTCTTTTTCTTCCATGCCACAATACTTGCTGTTTTTAATAAATGCACCTTGGTCTGCTGCTCATTTTAATCAGTACATATGGAAAACACCAGGATTCTTATTTTCTAAAATCTATTCTTCTTGAGGAGAAGTTAAATTTAAATAACCCTTGCTGAAATCATCCTTTGGAAACTTTGAGCCCCTTGGGGACATGTGCTGAAAGGTGAGTGCGGCAATGCTGCAGTACTAAAATAAAGACAAAGAAACTCATGTGGTACAGGAATGATCTGAGCAGTAGCCTGTAGCGTCAAAATTCTAAGCAAGAATCAACTAAAAAACACCTTGCTAGGAAAGGAAGGGTATAAATGAATATATCAGCTGCAATAAAATATAACCCTTCTGAAAATTATGTAAGCAATGAAAATATGTAATCCTGTCCATAAGATGGTCAGAGATAAACAGAAGCAGGACTGGCAAGTAGGCTGGAAGGATACAAGGACCAAAAGTCAACTATCAACCAGGCACTGGCAAAAGGGAATGTGATTATCATATTTGCTTTATATAAGTACTTTATTTAGGGTTCATTTTATGCAATTTACTTTCCCAAACACATTTATTATTCTGTAAATAAAAAATTTACAGTCCTGTTAGCAAAGTAGAAAAGGAAGAAGTAGCTGTTCATTTTAGTACATACCTGTAATCCCAGTGTCCTGGGAGTTTCCTGGGAGGTGGAGCCAAGAAGATAATGAGTTTGAGGTCATCCTAAACAAAGTTAGGGAGACTCTATCAAAAAGAAAATACAAGCAGAAGTGATGGAGCCATGGCTCAAAAGTTAAGAGAACAAGCATGAGACCTTACTTTCAATCCCCTTAACTGCTCCTCCAACAGACAAACATGCAAGAAAGAGAGGAAGAGAAAGAGGGAAGAGAGAGAGAGAGAGAAATAACTATTGGTAATCAACAAATGTTTTTGCCATATTTGGAAAATACAACTAACGCAATTAAATATAAAACTGTTAAACATTAAATTTGTGTGCATTAAGATATAACTTTGAAGAGCACCTCAAGGTTGCTCTACTTCCATAACATAATGGGCATATTTCTGTGATGATAGATTGTGAGGCAAAATACCTCAGAATACTAAAATAGTTACTTTATGAAAATTTCCAAAATATTAAACACAGATTGTGCAGACTAACAGGAAGAAAATAAATACTTTGTGAAATTGACTTCTAATTATGACCAGGAAATGGTTTTCTCTGCTGCATCACAATTTGAACTAAATCAGAAGGTAGTGTATTGGAGCCTAGGTATTAGCATATTTTTAGCACTAACCTGGAACTAACTGCTTGTCAATCAATTTCTCTAGTAGAGATGCTGAACTAGTGAATTTGCACTTGAAACCTCCAGTAAGTATAATGATTTTATGTGGCCACATTTGACCCTACATTACTGTAGATTCAAATATTTGAATTTCTACTTCTCCCTTCAATATCTTATTGCACCTTAACTTCTATTGTTCCCACGGGTTTCTTGATCCTGTCATTCCTACTATCATCATTTGATTCTTATACTGAGTGGTCTAAATCATTGTCTGTATCACCCTTCTATTTGATAGAGAGCAAAGTCACTGTCACTCCCTGTTCCAGTATTACGCTGTACATGGTGTAAAGTAAAAAAAAAAAAGGAATCAGAACAGATTGCTAACAGATATGGATCTACTTTCTCCTGGAAGCTGGTTCCATGATAATTAATTTTGGAGACATCTAATTGAATACATTCAAAATTATCTTTTTTATATGAGAGTTTTTGAAATTTCTACATCCTTTATATAAGCATTTTCTGAAAGTAGGATTTAGAACACATTATTTTACTCCAATGTGTCTTACAATTCTAAGAAGAAAAATAGAGATGAACCAATTCCTGTTATAATACATATATACATGGAAATGTAACGAGGAACTCCCTAAGTAGCTATCTTAAACAGACAAAAGTGTCATTGTTATCTTTTCTTTTCTTTTTTTACAAAATAAGAGGAACATGGAATAGGTCCTGCCTGAGAGAGTTGGTACCAATGGGTAGGGGGAGGATGTGGGGGAAAGGTGTGGGAGGGTAAATGTGGGACAAATACTGTGTGCATATGCATGCAAATGGAAAAATGATACCTGTTGAAACTGTTCCAGAAATGGGGAAAGGAGTGGATAAAGGAGAATGATGGAAGGGATGAATTCAAGTATGATATATTTGTTATATTGTAAAAACTTTTGTGGATGCCACAATGTAATCCCACTCAGCACAACAATTTAAAAAATGAAACAAAAAACAAATCAAAATATTTTAAAGTCATAAAAATGAATAATTCTTATCCTTTAAGTAATAAAAATTAAGTCTTAGGAGAAGGAGCATCATTTGTATACCATAAGTTGTACCCAGGTTTAAATCCAAGCTATTAATAATCTGCTTAAGCACAGCCAAATTAATAATATTCTCTTATTATGGTTTTGATAAGTGTGAAATGAGTTTATCAACTCTTTCTTGAATAAACTCTATCTTGACTTAATATTGAGAATATTAAAAGAGATAATATTGTTAATATAATTATGATAAACATTATCTAAGTATTTTTATTAGGACCAAGTAGGGTATATTTTATATAAAACTATAGTTAAAAAGTTATTTGATATAGATACATTAAATGTTTTTAAAAATTAATATGAATGTGCTTGTTGATACAGTTATACAAGCATCATCAGTTTCAATTTTCCAAGGAATAAAAATAGTTTAAAATTTTATACCAGCAAAGTGTTATATTTGCCACCAAATGCTTGAGCTCAGAAGTAGATAATTGTGAAGAATATTTCCATTCAGAAATCAAGGTCTTGACATGAGTAACTTGCAATCATGTGCACAAGATGCTGAACTTTCATGCATTAAATCAAATAATGAAGCCTACTCAAGGTTGATTTCAAAAGTAATATAATTTAGTACACATACATTTACTAAACAAAAATGTGGTTCACTATTTAGCCTCATACCTTATCTTTACTAAAATAAGAGAATATCCTTATCTATGGTAATTAATCATGAATTAATTCATAATTACTAATTAATTAGGATTAATTAATAATTG
The DNA here is from genome assembly GCF_047511655.1 of Castor canadensis. Classification (NCBI taxonomy): domain Eukaryota; kingdom Metazoa; phylum Chordata; class Mammalia; order Rodentia; family Castoridae; genus Castor; species Castor canadensis. Next base: position 26,313,241 of record NC_133395.1, read on the forward strand.
TTTATTAACAATTCTTTAATAAATGCAAGTCAAGATAAAACAGAGTATGATTTAAAGAAATGGTACAAAGAAGTGTGTTAAATTTCACCAGTCACTATCTTATGTTTCCAATTTTGTAACAAGGACATTTTCTTTTCCCTACAATTAAACTTCATAATGTAATTTTTCGTATTTTGATATCCAGAAGCTTATGTATTGCTGTTATGATATTTTTCCTGAACTTGATGTTACTTTTAAATAAAAGCACTATGGACACTATGGTTTTGCTTCTATATTCATTTTTGCAACCTTATACTTTTTTGTTACAATATAAGCAAAATAGCATGCCTTTTTTTGTAGTTGAAGAAAAATCTAATTTAACCTCATGACATCTGTAAAGGACGATGATAAATCAGACTTGGATTAGAAATACTGATGCACATGAGTGCTGGGAAGATCTTAAGAGGAGGTTTCAAGCCCAACCTGTTTTTCTTCACAGCAGCAGCACAGCAACAAGGAAGCTTCTCAACTGTAGCTCTGAGTGTTTATCCTGCCCCTAATCACATTTTGAAGATCTAACCCCCAACATCATGGTACTTGGTGGGGCATATGGGATGTAATTAGTTTTAAATGAAGTCATGAAGTTGAGGCCCTCACGATGGGATTCGTGTCTTTATTGGAAAAGAAAGAGACATGAAATCTTTTAAAATTATATGAGGATACAACAAGAAGGTGGCTGACTATACCCAAGAAAGACAATCCTTCCTAGGAACAATTTCTGCCAGCAATTTAATCATGGATTTCCTCAGACTTCAAAACTGAGAAATAAGTGTTTATTGTCTAGGCCAGCAAGTCTATGATATTTTGTTTTGCAGCCTGAGTTAACTAAAAAAGGCTCATAGAAAAAAATAATGTCCTTTTCCTGTTTGATTTTAGAAGAGCTTCCTCTGGTAAAAATTGTTTTGTTCTGGGAAGGAAAACTATTCTTAGAGCTTTCTTGGAGCAAGTTTCTCTTGCCATCATCTGTCTGTGATGATTAATAACATTCATTTTATTTGCTCTGATTTCTCTACTTGGATTTACAGTACAGTGTCCTAGTCTTCTAGAAGTAGTACTGGGAAACCTTGGGTATCTTGTTTGGCAAATTTGTCAAATTCCTATACTCTTAACGTCTTTGTTAATTGAAGAACAGCCTTTTCAAACATTGATAGAGAGGTTTTTTTATTTTATTTTTTTATTGCTACTTGCCAATATTTTCTTATTAGACTTGTTCCTTTCATCTTTATCATTGTAATTGCAGAGTGAAGAGAGTCCACATTTTTTGTGTCTAGAACTCTCATTGTCATTCACTGATATATATTGAATCCAAATCTTGAGTTGCTTTAGGTCCATTTAGATATATCTTTTGGATTAGAAAATGGAATCTGTCTTCCAGAAAATACAATGCTCATTTGCAACATAACACACTCCAGTTTATTTTCTCTTGTACCCTACCTGTACTATAACATTGATGGCATCAGTAAGAAGTGATAGGCAGAAATTAAATTATTGGGTTCAGTGTCATACAAATTGCAGGTTTTTCTTTTGTGAACCTCTATCCCTGATGGTCTTGACTATCTTTATAAGCACCACTGCCTGCCTAAACTGTAAAATGCATATTAAATGTTGTCTTGTATTGTGTGTGGGCATCTCCATGACTTTATATATTTTGGCTACACATTTATAATGAGAAATCCAGTCAGTCAAAGACTTAGGAATCATGGGAATCATAAAACATCACTAGATAAACCAAAACATCCTATAAATTGGTAATCCAAGATCTTCAGGACATAGAAGTTTGTTCTTTAAGTATAGACAGACAGCTGTAGGTCTTGGAGTCCTGACTCTGGAAGCCCATGTACAAATGCCTGGAATGACAAAAAATTGATACCTGACTGCTCTTTCTGGATCATTTCAAACAGCCATGTGCACATAAAACTTTCATTAGTTCTTATTATAAGAGACAATGTCTGATAAGTCACATCCAGTGAAACAGCTCCAAACCAAAGACTAGTCCTGCACAAGAAGCCCAGTCTTGAAAAGAAAATTTTTCCACCCTTCCCTAAACCTGCAAATCTTTATAAGACAATAATAACAGTGATACAAAACATATTATTTAACTTTTCTGTCATCATGAAAAAGTACTTTAGAAAAACAACTTAAAAGAGGGAAGATTTTTTGGCTTATAGTTTCAGAGATTTCAGTCTGTGGTGGGGTTTCTCCATTGTGAGGGGCCAAGGATGATCCAGAATATCATGGTCACAAGAACATACGGGAGTTGAGGATTCTCTCCACATAGCAGAGAGGTTGCTGAGGTATATACATATAAATAGATAGATGATAGATAGATAGATAGATAGATAGATAGATAGATAGATAGATAAAAAGAAGTAAGCAGGGACAAGATAACCCCTTCACAGGCACATTCCCAGTGATCCAACTTCCTCTAACTAGGCTTCATTTTTTAATAATCCATTGAGCTACCAATTTATCAATGGACTAATCCATTGGTGAGGTTAGCTCCTGCATGATTAAATTATCTTTCAATAGCTTAAGAGCAACCCTTTGCACATATCCCCCTTTTGAAAGAACACTTCATATTTAAATCATAACATAGAACTCCACCTTTGAACTTCCCTGCCCTAATATGCCCCTGTTTTAATGACAATCTATATACTTACAATGATGGTACACTTCAATGCTTGTACAGGTCCCGGTATATACACACCACACAGTGTCCTGTTTTTCCTTCATATTTTTCCCCAACTGAACTGGAATGTATACCTAATATCATTGAGCTAATTTTCAATAAATTTTGGAAGTTTTAGTTACAGGGATTCAGATCAAAATTCCATTATCCAATAATAAGATAAACTAGGTGTTCCTTCAAATTAAATGGGATTAGGCCAGATGCAGTGATTCATTCTTGTACTTCCAGCTATTCCAAAGGCAGAGGACTGCAAATTTGAGGCCAGCCTGGGCAAAGGTAGTGAGAGCCCATCTCAAAAAAAAGAAAGAAAGAAAGAAACCAAACCAAAAGATAAGCAAAACAACAACAACAACAAAAGCAATTAGACAAAAGAGCTGTGGGAATATGCAAGGCCTTGAGTTCAATCATTACTACCCCAAAAAAATGGATCCTATTTTAAAAGATATTGTTTTCTAAAAAAACAAAGGAGAGATTCTGCCTTAATGAGAGAGGTGACTTACCTGAGTCACAATCAGGGACTGGCTTAGGTGGCAACTGAATGTACTGTTGGCTGAATTTAGTGTTACTCTAACTTGTTCCCATTAACTTCTATGTTTTTCCACTAGGGTTTCATTTGACAGCCTGCAGCTCTTGTCTACTTATTCCTGAATGACTGAGGCAAATTCATTTCTACTCTTCAGAAATTTTAGGATTAACCATCCAGGTTTTTGCTCCATTCAACTTCAAAGTTTGCAAACACCATGAGAAAGAAATTGGTCTCGCATGTCAAATTTCATCGTATCAGTTCTGTGAAAATGCTAACATCTCTGTGGGTTCTTGTGTCACTCAGAAGGCTTAAATTTAATGTCTAAGCCCTTAGCTTTTAAGGATTTGAGGTGGAAAAGAAGCAAGTGGTTATGAATCATCATGGTCAATTAGAATCTCCCTCTGTGACATTCAGTGTCTGTCTGATTCATCTACAGGTCCTTGTCCTTGGATATTCTTTCTTACTTAAATCCCTCAACACTGTGGAAGATTATACACTACTTTAGAGAGGCTTTCAACCCAGCTCCTAATCTCCTAGGCAGTCAGACATCAACAAATGTCTTGTGCAGAAAACCGCTATAGGTTTCAAGGTTGCCAAGTCATCGATCTTGTCACTCCAGCCCTGCATAACCAATAAAAGATTTGATGGCAATTCTTTTTGTCAGCAGGGTGCTCTGTCTGGCTCAAATCTCAATCTCTAGTCCCTACTCTACATCGAAATAAAGACATTATAGCAGGAAAAAATATTTGTAACCATTAACTTATTTCTGTATCATGTTTCCTCTCTGTATTGTAGAATAATTTCTTTGCAACCATAGTTATATGAATGATACTGTTTTTTCCACCCATTCCAGCCATCTGTAGTGGGAATATCTCCTACTACCAACTATGTCTACTCAAAAGCAGAATACTTAAAAATAATTTCCATTGGCTAACCCAGTAAATTTGTATTCATTACACTTTGTCATTCTGTTGTACTTGATACCATCCAAAAACCTGTCTATGCTTTTTATACCATATTCTTCTAATTCCTTTTTCACCAATGAAATTGATTCTTTGTATCTATCTAAAATTTTGTATCCCTCCAATTCTTTATTCCCACATTTTTTATTACAGATCTCATTTTGTGTGTTTGTTCAGGAGGCTAAATCTTCATATCCTATTCACATATGATTTCTTGAATATCTCAATTTTCCTGAAAATGTTTATTTCGAACTTCAATTCATATTCTAGCTTAAATATAATTCATTCCCTTAATCACCTTACTAAGTGAATATCATCCCAGGAGAGTATCTTGTTATAGTCCTATTTATCTTTAGGCTTTAGTTATTTAGGATCCTACACAAAGTTGTTAACTATTTCACTCGCTTTGTACATAGGTATTAATGAAGAGTTGAAACATTTTAAATGACATTTCAAATGATCAAAAGAGAACTTGAAAGAGCTATATTCATGTTAATACTATGGGGAACACAGATTGTAGCAAGCATGTGTTATTTGGGGTATGTATATCTGTTTGACCCATCTACAAAATCCGTAGGACCCTTTCTGTGTTTACAGGGGATGAAGCTCCTGGTTCTCTCCCACATGTCACCTCAAGAAATGTATAGTGCCAAATAGTTTTCTAAATGAGTGCCATAAATATATGTCTAGAAAGACATAAATATTTAGTAGAACACAGTTGCTAAAGACTTTGTAAGTTAGCCATGAATTATAGAGTACAAGGGCTAGCATAACAATTGCATAGTAGAAAAATAGGTATTGATGTTCTTGGCAAAAACATCTCCAAAAAACAATTATCTGTTTACTATTTCTTTTTGAAATACCAGCAAAGATTTATTTAGCAAACCATTGAAAAGTAGGGAGAAGCAGAAAGAGAATGAAGAGCACCTCTTTCCTGACACTGAGGAACTAAAGCCAAGAAGCCCAAGATATATGTTTATTAACATTAATGGACTCAAACACAATGTCACTGATTGAATTAATTTGGATTAACAAATAAAATGTGAGTAGTCAATATTATTTTTATTAGTCTACCATATTATAAAAGATGCATCAATTTGCCACTTGGGAAACTGAAAATATGTATAAATATGTGACAAGATTAATGATACACATAGCTTTGAAATCTTTGTGGAAGTAAAAGTTCTTATAATATCTCCAGACATTCAGAATTTACTTTTGTGTGTGTGTTTAATGTTTAATAAATATTTCTTGAGCATCTATTTGGTACCAAGGACAGTACTAGAGACAAATGTTAGAACCACAACAAACAGGTAACAGAAATGGTACAGACATGTACAAAGGTAGCAGGCTGGAGTCTCTGACAAACCTAAGTTGCATGAAATAGGTTTTCTTTAAGTTAGTTTAAATCCAACTTTGATCCCTTCTTCTGGAAAGGTGGGGAGAAATCCAGTCACAGTCATCATTGTGGCTTCATCTTCAAAGATAAAAATGTCCACTCATTTTGTTTCAGTCTAAACCAGTTACCTTTGAAATGACCAACAATCTGCAGATCCCATTAACTCAGGAAACTCTGTTGGATCTATCCACATGAGAGTCTGTGGGAGCCAAGACAAGGAGTCAGTGCCTAAGACTTTCTTGGGGTTCTGAGATCATGTGAGAACTTATGACTGTCCTGAGATTATTTTTGGACACTTAAGATAATTGATAGCCTTATTAGAAATACATGTTAACAAGACAAATACTGAAATTTCGCAAAATGTTATGGCATGATTCACTTCTGATATGTATTCACTTTATAATTTCAGTAAAGAATATTTTCATTTCCTCCAGAAATAATTATTCCTCTCATTAATATTTTAATACCTTCAAAAGATAATGTATTTATTCTAGACTATTTAGAAGGAGTAAAAAATATAAATATAAAAATTTAAACAACTAAAATCAACTGTACTTTACCACACAGACTTGAAGACTGGTTATATTTTGTTTCAACTTATTCCAGTATTTTTGCTAAGGTTTACATTATATTAGGTCTAGGTAGAGGTAAAACATCTGTACTTAGGGGGGTCATATTGGGTAAACATTGTGCATGCGATACAGCATTTAATTTTGATGTGTAATTTCTGTAGTAAGTAGACATTCCAGTACTCTGCATTGGAACAATCAATTCAACAGCCTTCATGGCATGGGATAGAAAGTATCAAGGGATTTGAATATTTCAATTTCAATGTAATGCCAGAAACTGGAAACATAATCACAGTGTCTTAAATTAAAAAAAAAAGGCTTTTTTTTCTTTTACAAAATCAGAAAACAGGAGGGCAGAACAGGTCCTGACTGGGGTAGAGGTGGTGGTACCAGTGGGAGGGAGCAGGAGGTGGGGAAAGGGGATAGGAGGCTGAATATGGTGTAAATACAGTTTACACATGTATGTAAATGGAAAAATGATACCCATTGAAACTATTCCAGGAATGGGGGGGATAAAGGAGAATGGTGGAGGTACTGAATTCAATTATCATATATTTGATACATTATAAGAACTTTGGTAAATGTCACAATGTACCCCCAACCAGAAAAACAATTTAAAAATTAAGAAAAGAAGGCTCACAAATGTGTGATTGCTAAAAGTCAGTGTGTGTAGAGTTCAGAGTCAGGGTGAGTGCCTAAATCACTCTTCCTTGGTTTGAATGCATAATTTAAACTCTTATGATATTTTGTCGAAGCAAACAACATTCTATAAGCTTTGCATATTATATATGGCTATTCAGTATGTTGCAACTGTCTGATCAATTAATGAAATGAACTGCATAAATATTTAGTTCATCTACACAAATTAAGTACTGGATACATGTCAGCAGTAATGACAGCCATTAATAATATAGTCAAAGTAATGCTTGTCGGAATCTACTGTTCATGCATACATTCCTTTCACATCAGCCACTTTCATCAAAAGTCTAATCCTTTTCTTTGCCAATCCTTTTGTCTTTGGATCTTTTATTATAATCAGGCAGCTTCACTTTTTACTTTTGGAAATAGTTTCTGTGGAAGAAGACAATTGCACTGCAATTTTTTTTAACCACATTTCTCTATTGTGCATGAAAGAATGTATTTAGTTTTTGGATTTTCAAGGTCAATAATCTAGCTATTTTTTTCCTCCTCTAAATTCAGCTTTTTCAATTCAATGTTCCTCCTCTCAGACGGCCACACCCAAAGCATTATTTTGTCTTTCATTTCCGGCATTGTTAATAGTTTCATTTAACATAAACACTGCATTTATCTTGGATTTTGCTCTATTTCTAAGATGCAGTGGGCTAATTTTAGAACTTTACTGAAGGGTTGAAATGTGTTATTTCTAAATTTACATTTGCAGCAAATTTTCATGAATAGAATTTAACATTTCTTCTCCATTATCTGGTTATAAATACCATTATAACACTGCATTCTTAGAAAAGTTTTACATTTTTAAAACCTGTTATGCAAAGTTGTATCACCAAAAGATGATATAAATACAAACTATTTAAAGTTGCTAACTGAAATCGGCCTGAAATGACCAGGATAGTCTATTTTTGTCATATCTGTAGTTTTTTTAAAAAATAATACCTACAAAATTTGGTCTTTTGCAAAAATTACCATTAAAATTGGTTATATATAGATATTCTAAGTGTATTTTATTTATTAATTAATTAATTTATTTATTTATTTTTTCTTATTCATTTATTTACATGTTCATACATTGTTTGGGTCATTTCTCCTCCTCCCCTCCTCTCTCACCCTTTCCCCTGCTCCCCCCCCTCACTTCCAGGCAGAACTTGCTCTGCCCTTATCTCTAATTTTGTTAAAGAGAAATGCTCTTTTGAAGTATTACACACAAACAGGGGATTATATAAACCATCTGCCTTTTTATCCACAGAGAAATGATCCTGTTCTCTTTTTTACTCTTCTCCAATTTCCTTGGTAAACTTCTCATATATATGAACGTCTAATTGGAGAATTTTTCAGCTGTTAGCACATTTAAGAGGAGCAATTGAAATGTGCTGGAACCAGCCAATTCAAATGCAAGTAAAGGAGCATACTGAGAAAATGAATGTGAGTCATTACAAAAGTCATAAAAGCCTCAATTTAGGCAATCATTCATTATTAGATATTGACAAAATGAAAATAATTAGAATAATGACTGCTCAAAAATAGTACTGAACCAAGCATGGAGAAATGCTTTATACTTGGCATCACTGATACTACACTTTGGTGTATGAAAATGTGGGCTGCTTGCTTGTGTCATACATGAACATGCACACATTTAGACAAACACATGATACCATGTCTGCTGCTAAGGATTAAAACTAAAATTTTTGAATAGATTATAAGATAATATGATTATGTTGCTGAAATTGTTTACAACTTCTTTAAGAAAACATAAAATAGATAAAGGTAAAGAAAAAGTTTATATATGCAATTAAATTGAATTACATTTTTATATATATCAATAGCAACGCTACCACATTTTGGAAAAAAATGTTTTCTATATCAAAAAGTTATAAAGATAAAAAGCTAAAAGACAAATTTTCCTTCCCATTAAAAAGTAAAATAAAAATAGGTTGCAATTGATGATGAATATGAAATATACATAATTTAAATAAAAGTTTTGCTAAACCTACTAAAAGTAATAGAAATGCAAATTAAACAGTCAAAAAAGTAGGATTCTATGTTTGTTAATCCCCCTCTCCTGAAATTAGTAATGGAGCTTCAGGTTTTGGTCGTATCCCTTTGTTTTATCATCCAGGTCAGGTATACTTTGCCATTTTGCAAAATTTCTAGAAGAAAATCATTTTCCTTGGGGTAGCCATCCCAAAAATCTTCACTTCTGAAGAATGAGTTTATTTTAACATCATTTTCCTTTTTTAGGTGACCTATATTAATTATGTAAAGATATTTCATTGTTATATTTCTATACATGCATATAATGTGCATTGATCAAATTACCCCATTATTCTTTCATATTCCCCCTTGTCCCTTTTTAACAGTTTTAGTGGGTGTTATGTATATAAAGTATAAGTACTTCGATCCTATTCAGACCCCCTTCCCACTAGTTCTCATTCTCAAACAGTCCTCATTGTACAGATTGCTATTCATTTTTTAGGTGTATTTTCTGCATATCAGAGGAAACATGCAATATTTGACTTGCTCAGACTGGAGTATTTCACTCAACATAATTATATCCAGTTTCATCAATTTTCCAGAAAACAGCTTAATTTCATTCATCTTTATAGGTGAATACTCCCCAGTGTATATATACCATATTTTCTTTATCAGTGCATTGGCTGATGGGCACCTAGGCTAATTCCCCAGTTTGTTATAAATAGAGCTGCTATAAACAGGTGTGAAGGTATCTCCATTGTATGCTGACTTACATTTCTTCAGATATATGCCCAGGAATGCACCTAACATACTAAAGACTATTTGTGAAAAACCCATACACACCATCATACTAAATGGTAGAAAACTGAAAACATTCAGTCTAAAGTCAGGCATGACACAAGAGTATCTATTCTCTCCATTCTTATTCAGTATAGTGCTGGAATTCTTAGGCAGAGCAATAAGTCAAGAAAAGGAAATAAAGGGGCTTCAAATAGAGAGGAAGACATCAAATGATCTTTGTTTGCAAATGATGTGATTTTATGCTTGAAAGACCCTAATAACTCCACCAAAAAACTCTTAGATCTGATAAATTTTTTTGACAAAATAGAATACAACATCAATATGTAAACATTAGCAGCTTTTCTATATGCCAACAATGGGTGTGCTGAGAAAAGAACCAGGAAAGTAATTCCATTCACAATAGCCTCAACAAAATTAAATACTTTGAAGTAATTCTAACAAAGGAAGTGAAAGACTGTATGATGGAAACTATAAAAACCTTTCAGAAAGAAACCCATAAGACACCCATGTTCATGGATCAGCAGAATTAAAATTATGAAAATGATAATACTGACTGAAATCACAGGATCCCAATATTCCCATAAAAACTCTCTTATTTTTCACAGAAATTAATGAAATCTTCATCTGTGTTGAAAATTTTCAAAGTTTATTCCAAGTCATACTCTGAGTTCTTCCTTATAGAATGATCTATGAACATTAAAAAATAATGTGTAATCCATGGTAGTTATACATGTATTATAAGTCATTAAGTGAAACAAATTTATAGTATTCAAGTGTTCCTTTATTCATTCATTTTTTTCTTTAGTGATTCCATTAATTACTGAGACAAGGATGCAAAAATGTGTAGCTATGATTACAGATTTTTCTATTATTCAATTTAGATTTGTCAATTTCTCTTTCATTATTTTAAAGCTCTGATGTTATGCTCAAGCATCGTTAGGACTGTTTGTTTATATATTCCTGGTGAATCTATTCTTTCTTTGCTCTCTCACAGTACACAAGATGCCTGATATTTCTATAATTTGGGCACACTCACTTCCTTCTGCTACTCTGCATATGTTTTCTTTATAGTTTTATTTCTAGACCATCTTTTTAGTTGTTCATTTAAGAATATATAAAATTTGCTGTTGCTCTTTTATTGTCTGAAGAATTCAGTCTGTTTTTGAGTTACGTTTACATTTATTACCAAATGCATTATCAAATACATATTATCAAATGTATTGTAACATAATTTCTTTTTATTGTTGTTATGTTCTTTAAAAATTCATTTTTCTTCCTCCTAGTTTTTTCTCTTTGAATATTTAAAGTATTTTTTATTATTCCATTTAAAATGCTCTACTTTTTTTAAAATAAAGTATTTCATATTGTTTAGCAGTTGCTAAATTAAAATATCTATACTTAAATTATTATGATCTGTTATGATTATAATTGTATGTTCATCCATGTCTATATTGAATCAATACAGTCTTATGGTTCAAGTTTTTGTTCACTTAATTGTGTTTCAGAGATTGGTCAGAGTTGCAATCAAGTTTAATATTATTTTGTCTCAATGAGCTTAAATTTTTCATTTTCTGTGGCATAGATAACGCTGGTGAAAATTCTCAGCTTTTGTTTATTTTTCAGTTGGAGTCTTGCGTTATTTTCCAGGCCAGCTTCAAACCATGATCTTCCTATTTATGCCTCCTGAGTAACTGGGATTACAGGTATGAGCCACTGTGCTGGGCTGGAGCTCTTTTTCAATATTACACCTAATCCTATGGCCTGATTGATATCTCTAAGATGAGGTCAACAAACTTTTAGTAAATATTTTAAGTTTTCCAGACCACATAATCTCTATTATGTATATTCAATTCTGCTGTTTTAGCATGAAAACAGCCTCGGGTAGTATGTAAGTGATGAGCACAGCTGTGCTTCCCCTTACTGTTAGTTTGCTTTTTGCAAAGCCAACTGTTTGGCTTGATTTGACCTCTGGGAAAAAGTTTGCTAACATCTAATTTAAGGCTTTAATCAGGCTGGGTCAAATTCTAATATTTTCCATAAGTGCTGAGAAGTCTGATTTCACTATTTAACTTTCAGCAAAGCTATGGGTCATTTTTCCTAGCCCTTGCAGAATCCCACCTTGTGAATGTATCTCTTAATCTTTGGCCAAGGGTATTCCAACTTTGACTATTCTTGTCCACATATGTCCCCACTAAGACTCTGTCCACTTTTTTGCATCTGCGAAGCTTCTACTTCTATTGTATCTGACCATCAGAATCCTACTACTACAACCCTCCACTACACCCCTAGCTTCACTCTCACTTGTGTACTCTTCAGCTTCCTCAGGCACATGTAGAAAATGATCCCTGATAGAAGTCTGGGGTATTTGTGTGGTTTCTTTATTTTCCTTTTCCTTTGTGTTAAAGTCTTTACTTCTCTTTACACAATGCCTGAAAATATTTGCAACACACATGTTTTGTCCATGTTCATAGATGTTTTCTGCAGCTGGGATGTCAGGTACCATTTATTTGTCATGGGTAAAAAATGTTATCACAGTAGTTACTTTTCAAATGGAGGCTAATTATTAGCCTAAGAGGTTCTGGCATTACCATAAATACCAGTTCTTCGCTTTAGTTATCGTCTTGTGTCATTCCTGAATTGACTACCTTATTTGCTGAAAATATTCCTAATCTATAGAGTATACCACATCGTAAGGCACAATATATTGTGCAAATGCCACAATGTATTCCTACACAACTTGATTTTCTGAAGACCTCCCACCCTTTTTTAAATTTCCATTTTCACACTCAAAAGTAATTGCTTTTAAGTAATCCAGTAATTAAAATAATTCCTTAAAAGTAAGTGGGTCAGGACAGGATTCGCAGATGTGGGAAATTCTGTATTCTCTTGTAATTCAAGTAGGTACATAAAGTACTATGCCACTTTCTCCATGATATAAAGTACAAGTGCTGAACTCCTTCTCTCACTTTAACCAAATACCTAGTCTATTTAAGTTTATATATATATATATATATATATATATATATATATATATATATATATATATTATCAGTATTGTTTTGGTTAATTATTTCATTCTGCTTTTTTTTTTCTTTTCTCTGACTTTTGCCCCTATACCCCTTCTGCCCTGCTATTTACTAGAAATGTTTTATATCATATTTGCTTTATGTCTTCTATTTGGATCTTAGATATAAATTTTTCTTTCATTTATTCATTTTTATTTGGTTGGTCACTGGATTAAAATATGCATGCTACCCTCATCTCATTGACCAAAAATAATATTGTACCACTTCACATACAGTGTAAGATTGTTGCCCTAAATTTTCTTTTTTTGTTGTTGGAACTGGGGTTTAAACTCAGGGGTTGAAGCTTGCAAAGCAGCCACTCTGTCACTTGAGCCACACCTCCAGTACATTTTGCTTTGGTTATTTTGGAGATGGGTACTTGCAAACTATCTGCCTGGACTGGCCTCAAATTACCATCCTCCTGATCTCAGGCTACCAAGTAGCTAGGATTACAAGCATGAACCATGTGAACCCAGCTTATTGTTGTGCTTTAAGCAATTACAATTTAGAAATTGTAGGAAATTAAAATCGTTTCATTATTTTTTTCTGTATTTTCCATTGTTGATCTCATGTTCCTTCACCCTGAATTAATTCCTTTAACATTTCTTGGAATAATGAAAGTTTTTTTAGTGATTTCTTTTTGTTAAGATTGTATTTATCTGAAATTCTTTCAATACTTTAATTTAATTAAATTCATTTACCATGGGCACATAAAAACACCAAATTTACATATCAGTGGTAGCCTATGATGTGTTAATACTCATGTGCATTGTGCAATCAGGTTACACATATATATTTCCTCCAAAATTTATCACCTCTTTATAGTGAAATATTCAAAATCTTTCTTCTAGTTTTTTGAGATGTAAGGTATGCATCACTATCTATAATCATCCTACTATTCAATAGCACACCTCGGTTTCCTACTTCTATTGAACTGCAAATTAGTACCCATTGATCAACTTTTTCCCATTCCACCCTCACTCTTTTCATTTAAAAATTGCATTTGTAGTCACTACTTTACATTCTTACTCTACTCATTTCAGTATCATTGTCATCTCTGGTTTCATTTCAATTCTTGCTTTGATTGCTGTTGTGTTTCATGTTTTAATCCTTATTTGATGTAGTATTATTGAAAGTTTAGACTTTGTTGATTGCTTTAGAATGTGTTGCATTCTTTTTGTTGTTGCTTTTTTTCCCCCAGCAATAAATTATTTGGTGGATGAGCTTGTTCCACTTGAGGCTTCTTTTTTGAGTGGTGTTTATCTGCATCTGGAAGAGCCTTCACTCTGGGTTGGTTACAATGGCCCTTACTGAGTCCTCAGTTGTTTACTTTGGATTACCTGAAGTGGCCATATCTGTTTGGTTGAAATTCTGTTTCTTAATATTGAAACATCTGTAGAACATCCATCCATTCTGTTACTAGCTTTTTAATTTCATGAAGTTTAACCATGATCATTCTTGACTAAACCATGATCAACTCGGTAGACATCTGTGTAACATCTGCCTAACATAACTTAGGATACAGGATTGTATTCTTCTTCCCAGGTTACTTTTACTGTGGTAATTGTATATAGATTTTTTTGAGGGAGGATTTCATAGAAGATTCATGGTATTCCTTGGTAGCTATTTCTTTGCTTGACCAGGCCTGGCCTCTTCCACAGTCCACTTTGATTTCATGAATGGAATTACCTGGAAATTGGCTAAGAGATACTGAATCCACACTGTGGTGTCTAGAAATAGTATTTTCCAAATTTGTGCATGTGCATACATATCTCTAGACAATAAATGTCAAGCAGTACTTTAGTAGGCAAATAATCTATTTATTTTCTAAAGATCCATCATCAGATGTCTTTAAAGAACAAAACACTCTACGTAACATTCAGTTTCTATGTTATATTACCATAATTGCATCCATCTTATTTCATGTAATTACACATTACAATTTGGCATCCATGTCTGTTGTGACTCTGCTCTTTGCCTTGGCATTAGGCAGTCCATTTTTATTTTATCATTTTTATTAGGATCACTGAGCCACAGAGAACCAGCATTATAAGAAGGCTGCATTCTCCTCATCAATTCATTAGGTAATAAATTAATGAAAAGCTCTTTTGAGACTTTTTTATATAATAGGTAAGCTGGTTCTACCTAAAAGATCCATTTCAAAATTCTCATCTTTTTGAGTCAGCAAATCTTGTATTTTATGCCAGGTAAAAAACTGATGTTTTGGGCTCATTAACTGTAGACTACATGGAATCAAATATTGAACTTCTAATAATAAATACTAAACAATTTATTACAAATGTAGATAAAAGATTTTATACAACTTAACAAAATTCATGGCCTCTTTTAGACTTCTTTGTTTCAATTCTATATATGAAACAAAAACTTAAATAGTGCTTTCTCCATGTCAGTTATTTTTCTATGTCTGTTGTAGGTCTGTTGATTTGCAGTTTACCAGAATCACTCAAGGTAGAGGTAGGCATTCATTCAGAGTAATCAATGGTGAGAATTTGAAAATGAGAGACATTTATTTTAGTAGCTAGTAACTACGGAGTGTTATGTTTAAAGCGTTGAAAAGGTGATTCAAAACTTATTTTTTAACCTCATCTCACAATCAAATTTATTACTGAAATGAACATTTATAACTTTAATTAGTAACGCCACTAGTCTGATTCTTTTTCTTAACTAGTGAGCACATGGCCTTTGATTTGTCTACAGAGAGTAAATTATTGGTGTTCGTTTTAATGCGTTTGTGAGTCATGAAAGAAACTAATATCCTTCATAATGTATAATTAATGTTATATATGATTATTAAAGATAATTCCTCATGAGTTCCTTATATTTCTATATTTTTTATGAAAAGCTTTTGCAGCTTTGTTCTGGAATAATTTTTCAAAGAGATTATTGTAGTAAATAGCCTTGGAAGTTGAATAGAGATCCAGTCTTCTCAGGAGGAAGGTAGATGCATTTGTTTATCATAATAATAAAAGTGATATCTCCTTCCAGAATAAGGCTTGAGAAGATTGACAACTGCTCCTTTGTAAAATTGTTGTTTTTCTATTCTCAGAGTTTCTTACCTGCTGCCCAAACCCATTGTGTGTGTTTAGTATTACCTGGGTTGTCATCTGCATCTTCCATGTGAAAATTGGAGGAAAAGAGGAACACCTGCTCAGGTGAAGCTCCCACCACCTGCTTTGTTATTGCATTTAGACCGTGGACCCACCAGCTTCTGCCAGTATCAATGAAACCATGGCAAGTTAACTTCACAGGTTGCTTTAAGAAAAAAACCTTAGCATCTCCAAAATTATTGAGAGTTGTATGTAAAAATATTTTTTGCTGTGTTTTGTTTTGAATTAGAACTTTTAGATTTAAAACCTGGCCTCTTGTTATTAAAAAGGATTACATGTTTTATTTTTTGTCTGCAAATGGTCTCAGAACATCTCAAAATTTGATGTGGACAGAGACAAAAATGGTGAAGATGCACACATATCTACATAAATATGTATTACATTAAAATTTCAATAAACATTTAAATAGAAATAATCACTATGATTGCTAGATGAAATTTGCATATTCTCTTTTGCACTCTCAGGCAACTGAATTAATTTAATTTAAAATAAAAAAACTGGATTATATTAAAAATTTACTTTCTAGACATTTACTTTTAAAGTTATGATGCTGTTTCTTTTATTCACTCTATGAATTCTTACTCATAAATCACTTAATTATAAGAATAAAATAATTTTTAAGATAATTTTTGTTTTGATTTCAGAAATCAAAGCCATTCACCATATGTAAATATATGTAGACAGTTTAGTTTGAGAGAAAACAAATTTTTTAAATATTTGCAAGTTTAAGAAATTATGTATTCTTCATAATAGAATTTTAGTTTTATGTTACAGAAGTTACAATATATTGAACTTCAAATATTTCTAATTTTAAGGAACTACCTTAAGAATATAATTCAAGAACAAAAATGCTGTAAATGTAGTATTTAGTACAAACACATACTCCTATCTTAGTGATAATATCCTGACAACACTGTAAGTTGTAACATACTGAACACTATAGTTCAGCCACACAGTACACTATATCTGACATTTATTATCATGATCAAGTGCTGACCTAACTAAGAGCCCTAGCTAGCTGTGACTGCCCAAGGTTGCAAGGGTATACTACATGTTGTTAACCCAGGAAAAGACCAAATTCAAGATCTGAGTATGGTTTTCACTGATACGTTTCTTTTTGCCCATCTCCAGTTGAATCGCAATTTGAGCCATTCTAAGTCAAGGTCTGTCTGTGTGCATATGTATAATTTATTATTATATAAAACTTTGAAGATAGCTATTTTGCTAGTTGGTTTCCTTGTTATATAAACAATGAAAAAAATATTATATTGTAAGGATTTAAAAGCTGAATCTCTGAACCATTGGATTTATCTAACATTGCTTGATGATCAAGTGATAAAGTGTAGCATGTTAGGTACAGAGTTTTTCAAGGTAAGTGAATTGAAAGTAGAACATTTCTTGTACCTGGCATTGGGATTTGTATGTCAGACAGAAATTTAAGCAAGAATAGTGGAATGTGGAGTAACAATTTTTGGTGGCTTCAGTATCAGAGAAATTTTAGATGGGGGGAAATATAAAATATAGTAGAAAACATGTAGACAATACTTACTTTAAAAGGATATATATCTGGACTCGAAAGTCTGTTGAATAACAATTAGAGTTTTTCATAAAGACAAGAGGTTAAGATTTGGTATATCAATATTAGTACAGACTTTAACAGTTAATTTTTATTTTAAAATTTGTATGAAAAACTCCAAATTTACAAAGCAGTAGAGAATAATATTATGAATTCAAATGTACTCATTACCAATATTTAACAATTATGGGCCTTTCTCTTTCTCTCTCTGTCTCAGTCTCCTTTGTAACCCAGGCTGACCTCCAGAGATTTTCCTGTCTCAGCCTCCCAACCAAATTCTGTGATTAAGGATGGACATTCCACTATCCCAACTGTCTCCCTCTTTTCTTTTTTTTTAATGCATCTCAAAGAACATTTCTGAACATCTTGACTTTTTATATATTCTGAGAAACATCACTTAGATATGTGGGTTTAATGATCTGATCTGAGAAAGAGGCAATGACTTTTTAAAAATTTCTGGTATAATTCTAGTGCTTAGCTTAGTGAACAAGTTCCATCAGAGCCAGTCACTTCTTATCTTGTAAACTGGTTTTTATAAACGTAAAAAAATTCTGTTTTTTTACATAGGCCTTGTTATCCTCTTCATTTCTGAAATTTTGATAATCTTTATTTATGAAGTAAGATCAAAGAGCATTTCCTTCTTCCAAGAGTTTAGCTTCTAACAACTACTGAAGAAAGTTACAGTCTGCCTTACAGTGTCATGATAGACTCTGTCATTGAAATTTCATGTGGGCATGTATGATAACAGAATACACAAATTTACTCTTAAAACTTAAGAATACTTTCACATTATTTCAGTTTATTAAAAGGAACAGTTACTTTGTAAATTAGTCAAGACACATGAACTGCTTAGAATTTGTTTTTTGTTTGTTTATTTGTTTGTTTGTTTGAGATAGGGCCCCACGATGTATGTCAGACTGCCCTTGAACTCACATATATCATTTTTGGTAAAACATACTTGTTTTCTATCTTCCACACATTAATTAGTAACTGCATTACAGATAGTAATTCAGTTATTTTCTGAGACCATTTATGAAGCAGGTACTCTTACAAATGAGAAAAAAACTAAATGATTGAAAATTTCATTAATTTACCCAATATCATACTTTTGCTAAGCAGAACATCACATCGTGACTAATACAGATTTATAAATTTTGGCCATTACATTTAGATATTAACACTTTAAGTTATGTATCACCAGTGACTTGGTAAAACAGTTGGTGTTTTCTCTGAAATAATGAATTCATACTGAGAACAGAAGGAATGAGATATTATACTAATCAAATTTTCATGGAGAGAACATGTAGAGATGAACCAATTAGGGTTGTAATATATATATGCATGAAAACAACACAAGGAAACTTCCTGTGTAGCTTTCATTATCAAAAAATAGCAAAACCACCATGTTTCTCTTATTATCTTTTATGTGTTTTCTTTTACAAAATTGGAGAACAGGAGGGCAGAACAGGTTCTGCCCAGCAAGGGAAGGTTTGTCCCTGGTGGGGGGAGGTAAGTGGTGGGGAAAGGGGTAGGAGGATGAATACAAGGCAAGTAACGTATACACATTATTAGGAATCGCAAAAATGATACCTGTTGAAACTGTTCCAGGAATTGGAGGGGATGAAAGAGAGCAGTGGAAGGGATGAATTCAAGTATGATATATATGATGCATTGTAAGAACCTTTGTAAATGCTACAATGTACTCCCATCCAGCACAACAATAAAAATATTAAAGGATAGTAATGGTTATTATCTTTCATCTTAATGTTTTATTCTGTGTAGATAAAAATCTTCTTTAATTAAGATTAAAGAATAACTTATAGAGCACTTAAATAAAAAAATACTGGATCATTGTGATATTCTGAATGCAAAATATATATACTTAAAAATATGTACACTTTTTTTTTTTTTTTTGCAGTACTGGAGTTTGAACTCAGGGACTACACTTTGAGCCACTCTACCAGTCCTTTTATTGTGATAGGTTTTTTCGAGAAAGGGTCTTGTGAACTATTTGCGTCTCTGCCTTCTGAGGAGTTAGGATGACAAGCGTAAGCCACCGGTGCCCAGTCTTACAAATATGTGTTAGAAAATTTATTTTTCATAATACATAAAAACACTCACGGTAAAAGTAATAATAAAAATAATAAGTGGATTTATAATCTTAATACATCCTCCACTGGATTTTCTCTCTCTCTCTCTTTTTTTTTTTTTTTGATGCTACTAAGTTTGATATCAGGGGTTTGTCCCTTGAATTTCCTAGAAAGCATTCTACCACTTGAGCCATGCTCCAGCCCTGTTTGGATTTTAGTTCATTTTTCAATTAGGATCTGATGCTCATTGCCCAGACTCAGCCTTAGACTGAAATCCTCCTAACTCTACCTTCTGCCTAGGTGGAATTACTGCCATGAGACACTATACTTGTCTTGTGTTTGAGAGAGCTACTTGGTAACATTAACCTGGACTGATCTCAAACCACGATCGCCCCCTTCCGCACCTTTCACATAGCTGGGATTCCAAGTCTGCCTCATCATGCCCATTAGTCTTGGATTTCCAGCAATAGTAAATTCTGAACTGCTCAAATCTTCACCAATAACTCAAAATGACTGAATTTGTTACACTGATAATTGACCATACAAAAGAGCATTTCCTATTAAAAAAAAAAAAGTGTTTTCTTCACGTGTTACCATGGAGGCTAACAGGAAGTCCTATTTTATGACCAGGAAATTTTGAGTCATGGTGTACCATGAAGAACTTGTGTTTCAGAGTGAGCATAGGCTAATTTGAAACCTTAAATCTACAATTTTTAAACATTTTTAGTTGGCATTAGCTTTATTGTTTCAATGTTAATTCTCCATTTCCTCATATAGCTTTAAAGTTTCTTCTGTTGGTTTTTTCTGGGTAGCTCTTTATTTACTTTTATGATTTGTCAATGGTAGAAAATTTATAAATATGTGTAGTAAGAAAATTACATTGAATTGCCTAGAATGAACAGTTAGTTTTCAAAAATATCTAGGTCATAGAAAAAATTATTGATGATATATATTACCTGAGTCATTTTATATATCTGTAGAGTAATTTACATACATATCTGTAAATTTCTTTGGGATATTCACTTTAATAAAACTACAAATGGTATGTTAGGTTAGCATTTACTATACGTTTGCCCTTCCTGTAAGACTTGTGTGCATAATGCAGAATTGTGCTTTCTAGGCTTCCTGCTTCAGGCCTTAACCATCTATCTAATTCTATGAGTTCTACCATCAAATGCCTGCTGTTTTAAACAAAGCACAGTAAGGATCAAGAGACTCCAGATGACAGCATGTCACAGTTTCATTGTAAATAAGCCTAAGGAATGCAAAACAGTAACTCATTTTTATGTGAAAAATTGTTAGAGAAATGGTACTAATTTTGTAATTACATCATAATGTCAATGTATGTTATATCCTATGAATTAAAATTAAAGTCTACTTGTAATAGTCACAAGAATACAGATACTGTTGTAGAAAGTGCTAGGAAAATAAAAACACTCATTTTATGTTGAACTTCTTCTATTACAGACCCTTAATCTGTTAACTCTCAGATTTAGGAGGCCTGCTCACCAAGTTTCTCTGCACACTGATTTAGTACTTTTAAGAACTCTTTGACTAGACTGTTGTTCACTGCAGGACACCCTAATTTGTTCCAAATTATCACAATTAAGGAAGGCACTTTAATGCTTTCATCTTTACACAAAAGCTGCTTTTGGTTTCATATTATTCTGCTTTGTCATTTTAAAATTAGATACTTTTAGGGTATTTCTTTCCCTGTGAAAAATTCAAACTGTAGCAATTAGTCAACAATTGCAAAGCTATATTTAAGATTTTACTTGAGGCCAGGTGTGGTGGCTCATGGCTGTAATCTCAGCTACTCAGAGGCAGAGATCTGGACGATAATGGTTCCAGGCCACTCCAGATAAAACGTTAATACAACCCCATATGAACAAATAAGGCATCATGGTGCATGCCTGTGGTCCCAGCTATGTGGGAGACTCTAGAAACGTGGACTGCAGTCCAAACCTGTCTGGGACAAGAGCTCAAGACCCTATCTAAAACATAACCTGAGAAGCAAAAAAGACTGGCTGCATGGTCAAGTGGCAGAATGTTTGCCTGGTAAGTGGGAGAGCCTGAGTTCAAATCCCAGTACAGAAATAATTAATTATTTAATAGTACAAAGATTTATTTTAATTTTGGCTTATCAGAGCATTATAATTATGACACAAAATTCACTCAGGAATTAAAATATTTTCAGTTTTCATTTGACTTTAACAGACTAAATATAACAGTTTCTTTACAGAAATGTTTTTTAATAGAAGAGCTCTGTTTAAAATAGACTATCATAGATTAAAATATTAATTCATATGTATAAGTATTTATAAATAACATTTAAAACACACAGATTTAGAAAGTCATTCTTGGACATAGACCTAAAGGAAACAAAATCAGCATACAATAAAGATACCTGCACACCTGTGTTCACAGCAGGACCATTGACAATAACTAAGTAATGGATTCAGCCTAGGTGCCCATCAGTCAAAGGATGGATAAGAAAATGTAATAGATATTCACAATGGAGTATTATGCATTCATTAAAAAAAGATTAAAATTATGCAATTTGCAGGAACATGGATGGAACTAAAGAATCATAACGTGAAGCAAAAAAAGAGGTAATTTTGCACGTTTTCTCTCACATGCAGAAACAAACAAACAAAATAACATAGACCTCAACAGAGGACTATTTGGGAACCTGAGACCAGGGAGAGGGGAGAGGGGCACAAAAGCAGATGGTGAGGGAGAACAAGACCAAAGTACATCCTAAATCCTTAAACAACAAAAGCAACTAAATGTCAGGAATCACCACATACCTCTCAATATTAACACTGAAAGTCAATGCACTCAACTCCCACATCAAAAGACCATTTGACAAACTGGATTAAAAGGAAAGACCCAAAAATCTATTGTTTACAAGAGAGCCACCTTACTGACAGAAACAAATACTGGCTTAGGGTAAAAGGCTGCAAGAGGATTTACCAAGATAATGGCCCCTCAAAACAGGCAGGAATAGCAATACTTATCTCAGAAGAAGTAGACTTCAAACTTAAATGAGTTAAAAGAGAAAAAGAAGATAACTTCATACTAATAGAAGGAGCAATACATCAAGAGGAAATAATAATTATCAGCTTCTATTTACCCAATGTCAGTGTACCCAACCTCATTAAACATACACTAAGTGATTTAAAATCACATATGGACCCCAACACAGTGGCAGTGGGAGACTTTAATACCACTCTATTACCAATAGATAGGTCATCCAGACAAAAAAAATAAAGAATTCCTAAAACTAAATCACACCAAAGATCAAAGAAACCTAAACTGATATATACAGAACATTTCACCATACAATAAAATAATATACATTGTTCTCTGCAGACCCTGGAACTTTCTCCAAAATACACCACATCTTAGGGCACAAACCAATTCTTAACAAATATTAGAAAATTGAAATAATCCTCTGTATACTATCTGATCACAATGCAAAATACTAGAACTCAACAACAGAAGCAGCAGCAAAAAATTCACAAATAATTGGAGTTTGAATAACACATTGCTCAATGATCATTGGATAATAGAAGAAATAAAGCAGGAAATCAAAAAGTTCCTAGAATTTAATGAAAATGAAAACACACCTATCAGAACCCATGGGGCACAGCAAAGGCATCCCTAAGAAGAAAGTTTATAGCCATGAGTAAACATATCAAAACCACAAACTACAGGCCAAACTCCTTAATGAACGTTGATGAAAAAATCCTCAGTAAAATAATGAAAAACTAAATTCAGCAACATATCAAAAATATCATATCATTATCAAGTCACCTTCATCCCAGGGATGCAGGGATGGTTCAACATACACAATACCTATAATACTGCATGTTAATAGAAACAAAGACAAAAACCACTTGATCATATCAATAGATGCAGAAAAATCTTTTGATGAAATTCAACACCATTTCATGATAAAAACTACGATGAAACTAAAATAGAAGAACATACCTCAATGTAATAAAGGTTATATATGAAAAACCTATAGCCAACATCATACGCAATGGAGAAAAACTGAAACCATTTCCTCTAAAGTCACAAAGGAGACAGCAGTACTCACTCTCCACTCCTATTCAATATAGTCCTGGAATTCCTAGCCAGAGTATAAAGCAGAAAGAAGAAATAAAAGGAATACAAATAGCTAAAGAAGGAGTCAAACTATCCCTAATTGCAGATTAGTCTTATATCTGAAAGACCCAAAAAACTCCTAGTCACCATAAACAGCTTCAGCAAAAGTAGCAGGATACAAAATCAACTTAAAAAAAATCAGTAGACTTTCTATACAGCAAAAATGAACAGATTGAGAAAGAATATAGGAAAACAATTACATTTACAGTAGCCTCAAAACAATTAAATATCTAGGTAAAAACAAAGGAAATGAATGACCTCTACAAGGGAAGCTATAAACCACTGAAGAAAGAAATTAAAGAAGATGACAGAAGATTCAAAGATATCCCATGCTCATGGATTGGCAGAATCAACATAGTAAAAATGGCTATACTTCCAAAAGTAATCTACATGTTCAATGCAATTCTCATCAAAATCCCAATTACATTCATCTCAGAGATTGAAAAATAAACCCTAAAGTTCATTTGGAAGCACAAAAGACTGTGAATACTCAAGGCAATACTGAGCAAAAAGAGCAATGCTAGTGCTATCACAATACTTGACTTTAAACAATACTACAGAGCTATAGCAATAAAAACAGTATGATACTGGCACAAAAACAGATATAAAGACCAGTGAAACAGAATAGAAGACCAGGATATAGATACACATAGCTATGTCCACCTAATTTTTGACAGAGTTGTCAAAAACATATGGAGAAAAGACAGCTTCTTCAACAAATGATCCTGGGAAAACTTGACATCTGCCTACAGAAAACTGAAGCCAAATCCATGTTTATTACCCCATACAGGTATCAACTCAAAATGCATTAAAGACCTTAATATAAGACCTGAAATCTTGAAGCTAATACAGAAAAAGCAGGGAATACACTGGAAAAAATAGACATAGGCAATGCCTTCTTCGGTAGAATTAACATGGCTTAGCAACAAAGAGAAAGGATCAACAAATTGGATTACATGAAATTAAAATTTTCTGCACAACAAAAGAATTGGTCTCCAAATTGAAGAGGCTATTAAGAGAATGGGAGAAAATCTTTGCCAGCTATACATTTGACAAGGGACTGATAACAAGACTATACAGAGAACTCAACAAATGTAACTCCCAAAAAATTAATGACCCAATGAAGAAATGGTCAAATGAACTGAACAGAGCCTTTTCAAAGGAAGAACTCGAAATGGCTAAGAAAACACATGAAAAAAATATTCACCATCCTTGCCATAAAGGAAATGCAAATCAAAACCACATTAAGATTTCACCTTACTCCTGTTAGAAAATCTACCATCAAGAACACAAATGACAACAAATGTTGGTGAGCATGTGGGTGAAAAGGAACTACACTGCTGGTAGAATGTTAGCTAATACAACCACTATGGAAAACAGTATGGAGGATCCCTAAAAAACTGAAAATATACCTGCCATAGAATCCAACAATACCACTCCAAGGATATACCCAAAGGATCATGAGTGAGCTTACAGCAAAAGAACATGTGCACTCATATTTATTGTAGCACTGTTCATAATAGGTAAGCTATGGAAACAGCCAAGATGCCCTACTACTGATGAATGAAATAAGAAAATGTGGTATTTATATGCAGTAGAACTTTACTCATCCACAAAGAAAAATGAAAATTTGGCATTTGCAGGGAAACGGATGGAACTAGAGTACATCATTTTAAGTGAAGTTAACCAGGTTCAGAAGGCCAAAAGCCATGTATTCTCTCTCATTCACACACGAAATTGGTAGGGAAACTTGGTACATGAGTAGGGTTGATATATCCACTATTCAAGACACTCCTAGGGATATACCGAAAGGAATGCAACTCAGGTTATACCATAGGCACCTGCACGCCCATGTTTATTGTGGCACTATTCACAAGTGCCAAGTTATAGAAATAGTCAAGATGCCCCACTATTGATGAATGGATTAAGAAAATGTGGTATTTATACACAATGGAATTTTACTCAGCCATGAAGAAGAATGAACTCTTGTCATTCACAAGTAAATGGATGGAACTGGAGAACATCATCTTAAGCGAATTTAGGCAAGGTCAGAAGGCCAAAAATCGGTTGTTCTCCCTCATATGTGGACTTTAGAACTAAAACAAATGCAGAGAGAACACATATGGTTGGAATAGGGAAAGGCAGGAAACCCCAAACTTAAAAGTGTTTAATGTGCCCACTGTAGAGGATATAATACAGTAATCTTAAACTGACAGAGGTCGCTATGGGAAGGTGACTAAGACAGTAGTGAAGAGGTCTGGCAGAGATGAACCAATTTGGGTTGTAATACATATATTCATGGAAGCAAGCTAGGGATCTCTCTGTATAGCTATACTTATGTCAAACTAGCAAAAATGCTGTCTTTCTTTTTATTTGGTCTTTTTCATTTTGTGTGCTGGAATCGAACCAGGGTCTCGGGCATGCTAGGCAAACACTGTACCACCGAGCTACATCCCAGACCATGTCTTTCTTATTATTAATTATGTTTTCTTGTCAACAAAATTGGAGAAGAAGGCAGAGCAGGTTCTGCCTGGAAGCATGGGGATGTGGGGAAAATGGAGGGGGTGGGGACAAGGGGGAGAGATGGCCCAAACAATGTATGAACATATGAATAAATGAATAAATAAACCACAAAAAAAGAATGACTATAGAAATCTTAAACTGACTGAAACTTCCATAAGAAAGGGACTAAGACAGAATGAAGAAAATTAAAGGAGATAAACCAAGTGGAATTATAATACATTCATACATAGAACTATCACAAGGAAACTCCCTATGTACCAATATTTATGTCAAGCTAAAATATCATGCTTTTCATCACATCCTTTCTCTTTTTTCTTCTACAAAATGGGAGAACAGGAGGAAAGAACAAGACTGCCAATGTGGGAGGGCTGGCTCCAGTGGCAGGGGGGAGGTGTTGAGGAAAGGGTGTAGAAGGGTGAATATAATGCAACAAAATGTGTACACATGTAAACAAATGCAAAAATGACACCTTTGAAACTATTCCAGGAATCAGGGGACAGAGGCATGAAAGAGAATGCTTGAGGAGAGTGAATTCATGCATAATATATTTGATATGTTGAAATAATCTGTGAAAATACCACAATGTATAACCACTCATCACAACAATAAAGGAAAAAAATGAAATTAGGTGATTTGTGGAAAAATGGATGCAACTGGAGATTATACTGTTAAGAAAAATAAGACAGACTTAGAAACATAATTTTGCATATTTTCTCTCATATGCAGAATCTAGATCCATAAATAAAAACAAAGAACATAACAAGAACCTAAACAGGGTGCTATTTGGGAGCTTGTCAGAGTGAAACCCATTATTTTGTATAATGAAAAAGAAAACAATCTTCATTTTAAATATAATATTTCAGTATAAAAATCCTTTAAATCTTTAAAAGGAAGTAAGAAGTGTTCTCCTGGTTACAATACTGAATATTAAATACTAAATACTTATGCTTATTAAAAAACTAAAATAAGCACAAATATATGGATAAAAGCTCATTTGAAAAGTGTGATTAATGGATTTCTACTCTCTCTTTCCAAATCTTCAATTAATAATTATTTATTTAATAATTTGGATATTTTAAAATTATGCAAAGTTTTTAGTATTTTTCCTTTTCTCTATATACACTTAAATCTATAGGAAAATGGTGCACTTACGTACTAAAAACATTAATCTATACTCATTCATACTCCGTATAAGCACTTATGCTTTGTACATTATAGTGCCTTAAATATTAATATTATTCTGTCACATCTGCATTTATATGAAATTCTAACACAATCTGTAAAAGATATTTAATTGCAATATTTGTGACAATGTTCATTATTTGCAGATTTTGGATTTCCCAAGTCAGTTATTTCATTTTAAATATGAACTTTCCAAGTATAGCTCATGAACACTGAAGTCGAAAAGTATGGGTTATAGATTCCCCTTTTGCACGTAAGGCATGATATTGAACAAGGGATCTGTAAACCCAAATTTCCCCATCTGTGAAACACAAATGATTACAAGTGTTCCTTATAGTATGTGAGTGTGAGAGAAAAAAATAGAATAGTTCGTGTTAGTAAGGGGTCTCATGAGGCTCAGAACCAGCAGGATGGGTATATATATATATATATATACCCATAAATAAAGATCTTTATTTTAAGGAATAGGTTCCTGTTATTATGGAGAGATGGTGAGAACAAAATCTGGTGGGAAAGGCCTATACAGCCAAGGGAACAGTAAAGGGGTTGCTTTTTTGAAGTTAAAAGCAGGAAGGCAAGAGGTGATGTAGCAGTTGAAATCTGAAGGTAGTGTGTTAGAAGATGTAGTTCTTGCCATGGAAGGTCATTCTTTTCTTCTACTCAGGTCTTCAAGGAATTGGATGAAAATCACCAACATTTTGGACTCAATATGCCTTAATCAGACTACACTGATTCAAACATGGATCTCATCCAAGAACACTCTCACAGAACAAGATTTGACTGCATTAATAGACACTATGGCCCAGACAAGTTAACCCTTAAAACAAACCATTGCACTTCCTACGAAGAGCAAGTCCCCATACAAAACTGTATGTATTGTTAATATTCATTTGTCAAAATAAATTGCAGAACCATTTCAAAATAATTCCTACATTAGTAACACATTTAAACTGTGCAGAACTACATATATCTTTATTTCTCTCAACATAAATAAAGTGCTTTCTTATTTAATATCAAAATAAAATGTGCAGAAATAATTAATTTACAAAACCAAGATTGTAAAACAATTAAATTTTAGTACTTTCAACTAAGAACAGTTTTTATAGGAGTTTGGTCTATTAATTTCCATTAGTTAAGTTCTCCATAATTAGTCATTAATTAAATATTTTCCATGACACTAAATAATCATCTTGATCAAGAGAACCTATCTGTTTGATGCTGAGATCCTCTGGCAGATAGATAGATAGATAGATAGATAGATAGACAGATAAGCATATAACTGTGCATATATATATTACAGTATAGATATGTATTCTATGTATATACATATGTGTGTATATTATGAATATACATATGTACCTTTTTTTTAAGTAAGGGTCTCCCTATGTAGCCCAGGCTTTCCTGGGAGTCGCAATACTGCCTTAGTTTCCTCAGTAAATGGGTAACAGTTGTGTGTTGGTATGCTAGTCTTGTCTAGTATATTTTAAAATGCATATATAATTTTATTTTTGATGTGTTTGCACTTGGAAACATATCTTTTAGGCAGATCATTTCCTCATTCTTTTGCACAGTTGCTCTCCTGTGTGTTTTCTTCAATATTTCTGGGATCAAAAGTTGTTTCCTTTCTTATATGCAGCCTCTATTGCCTTCATAAAGAGTTGTTTTTGAAAGGTAAATTTTCTAAATATTTACATGTAAAAATTCTTCACTCTGTTTTCACACATTTTGATAATTTGGCAGAGTATACATTCTAGGTAGGAAATATTTTTTCACCATGTTCTAAACAAGTTCCATTATTTTATAGCTTTCTGTGTATTGAGAATTCCAAAGCATGTCACATTTTATTCCTTTGTCACCTGCTCATGTTTTTTTCTCCCACTTCCTCCACTTTCTAGATGTTTGTGATACCTTTGTATCAGGTGGTCTCAAGTGATCTCATATCTTGTTGAGTTTACTTGGACTGGATGATTGTTTGCAATATTCTGGGCTTTTAGTCAAAAGCACTATTGATATGAAAGCCTATAGCGTCTTTCTTGAAAAACTTTCTCATACTATCATAATTATAATGTTGACTTTCACACAATCTCAATCATTTTTATGTGAATTCTCCAATTAAAATATAATAGTCAAGCTTTTTTAAAAAATTTATTAGTATAAATTATTTGCACAAAGGAGTTTTGTTGTGATATTTATGTGTATGTATATAATGTACTTTAACAAATTAATCCCCTTTATTATTCTTTCTCAGTCTCTCTCCTTTCTCCCTCCTCCATTTTAACAATTTTTAGTTGATTTTTATTATGGCATTTTCATGCAAATATGCAATGTAATATCAATCATATTCACTCACTATCACTCTATCCTTTTGATGCTATCAGACATAACTTATTCAACATCTCATTTTATCCTAACTTATTGGAATATTTCCCAAAGTATTATCTACAATCTTACAAAATATTCTTTAACTTTTGGTCATACAAAGTCTATAACAGTTGGCTGAAAGCAATATTGAAGGACCAACTATCATCTGCCTAAAAATGATAAATCACACTAACAAACTGGAAAATAAATTTAATGTAATCTTGATAAAAATGTTTTAATGATAAAGTTATAGCACATGAAATAGAAAGCCTCAGAAAAGATATAGAAATTTTCAACAAATCAAATAAGTTATACCTCTTACAACAAAGAATCAAGGGAAATTATAGAATTCAGAAATTCAATAATTGGTCTGGGGCTATGGCTCAAATAGTGGAATGCCTGCCTAACCATGAAGCCCTGTGCTCAAACCCTAGTACTGCCAAAAGGGGAAAAAAAGAGAGAGAAAGAGAAATTTGCTAATCAAAATTCAAAGCTCGGATGTTGGGCTCAGCAAAATGGGAATCAATAAACTAGAAGATGAAACATTAGAAATTATATAATGTGGACAGAGGAGAATAAATTTTCCCTGGAAATTGGGAGCAGAAATATAGTCTATTATTTAAGCCATTATTTTCCTGTATAGGCAGGAGTGAGTATAGGGACAGAAAACTATTTGAAGAAAAATGTCTAAAAAACTCAAATTTTCCATAAGACCAATTTATAGTTTCAGAACATACTGAGACCCCGAAACAGGATATATCTAAAATAGATTCTAAGGGGAGAACGCATACATGAGGAATCGGGAAAGGCAGGAAACCCAAAATTTGAAAGTGTTTGATGTGTCCACTGTAGAGGAGTGAATATAGCAACCTTAAAACAACAGAGGTCTCTATGGGGAGATGACTGGGAAGTAGTGAAGAGGTCTGGTAGAAATGAATCAATTCAGGTGTGATACACATGTGCATGGAAGCAATGCTACGAATCTCTCTGTATAGCTATCCTTATTTCAAACTAGCAAAAAACACTATGTCTTTCTTATTATTGCTTATGTCTTCTCTTTAACAAAATTGGAGAAGAGGGCAGAACAGGTTTTGCCTGGAAGTGAAGGGGATGGGAGGGAAAGGGACGGAGTGGGGGAGGGGACAGAGAGGGCAGGGGGGAGAAATGGCCCAGTGTATGCACATATGAATGAATAAAAAAATAAATAAAAAAATAGACATATTAAGATGTACTAAAATATCATTTCATAAAACTACAGAGGAAAAGACAAAGGAATAATTTTAAAAGTATCCAGAGAATAAAGACACCATACCTACAGGTGATTTTGTTTTGGATGATTCTTTTTTCAGGAGGTGGGGTTGAGCAGTAAAGGGGATTGACCTCAAAGTCTCATGCTTGCTAGGCAAACACTCTATCACTTGAGCCATGCCCCAGTTCTTCAGATAGGGTCTTGAACATTGGTCCATGTTGACTTTGACCTTGTTCTTCCTACCTCTGCCAACTGAGTAGTTGGGATTAAAGACATGGCTTCCCATACCTGGTATGAAACCATATTTCTTAGCAGCAGTCCTGGGGACAAGAAGAAAGAGACACAATATACCTCAAGTAGTGAAAGAAAAACAGAAAAATTAAAAAGAGAGAGGGCAAGAAAGTAAGCAAAACAAGAATCAAGATTAAGCCTTCACATACTAATAACATTAAACATAAATAGCCTAAATATATCAATTAATAAAGAAACATGTCAGAGTGGATTAAAAAATTAATATATATCTAATGTCTATAAGAAATAATACAAACATATATAGGTTGAAAGTATAAGAATGATAATTTCATATAATGTAAACTTAAATCAAATAAAAGTGTGTGTGGTTATACTAACTTCAATGGGATAGATTTGATAGCAAAGAAAATTATTGGAAGAAGCAGCAATATTAAATAATTACAAAAGAATCAAGCCACTGAGATATCATAGTCATTAGTATAATACTGAATGATTGTCCTTAAAGTTGCAAATGCACATCCTACAAGATTGATGTTCACTCACACTACATTCACTCACACTTTTATGTACAAAATAATGCTGGATAATTGCCCTTATAATGCAATAAATGAAGAAATTGGAACAAAAAAGTATATAGGTCAGAAAGGAAGAAATGAAATTATTTATGTATAGATAATTACCATTATAGTTTATGTAGAAAATCCTGAGGAATATAAAGGAAAAAAATGGAAGAAAAAGCAATCAAACAAATCTACCTAGAATTATTGAGCTGAGCAAACTCACATTCAACAAGATTTACATTTAAAAAGTCAATTATATTTCTCTGTACCATCAATGAAGTTGTGGCCAGTGAAATTAGAAATATAATTTATACTCATTCAAAAATTAAAATGCTTCTATGTAAATTCAACAAAATGCATACAAGACTTTTATGCTGAATATTGTACAATGAATGAAGTGAAAAAAATCCAGGAAAGTGGAGAGGCATAAAGTTTTCTTGGATTAGAATATTCAGCATAGTAAAGATACAAAATCTTCCAAATAGATAAACAATAATTCTCATATATAGAAAACAATTTTCCACAATTTATATGGAGATAAGAAAAATTCAATTAGCTAAAGAGAATTAATAGGAATATTCAATGACTTCCTCAGTAGAATTCAAATGGATCAGCAACTAAAAGATTGACAAATGGGAGTACATGAAATTAAAAAGCTTCTGCACAACAAAAGAAATTATCTCTAAATTGAAGAGAATGTCCACAAAATGAGAGAAAATCTTTGTTACCTATATATCTGACCAGAATATACAGGGAGTTCAAAAATCTAAAGTCCAAAAAATTTGATGACTGAGTGAAGAAATGTGCAAAAAAACTAAACAGAGTATTCTCACAGGAAGAAACTCAAATGTCTAAAAAACACATGAAGAAATGCCCAACATCCCTGGTCATAAAGAAAATGCAAATCTAAACCACATTAAGATTCCACCTTACTCCTTTTGGAATGGCTACCACCAAGAACATAAAAAACAGCCAGTGTTGGCAAATATGTGGGAAAAAAGGAACCCTCATACAATTCTGGTGGGAATGCAAATCAGTACAACCTCTATGGAAAACAGTGCAGAGGCTCCTCAAAAAACTAAAAATAGACTTGCCATATGATCCAGCAATTCCACTCTTAAGGATATGCCCAAAGGAATGTGAGTTAGTTTATAACAAAAGCACCTGCACACCCATGTTTATTGCAGCACTATTCACAATAGCTAAGCTATAGAAACAGCCAAGATGCCCCACAACTGATGAATGGATTAAGAAAATGTGGTACTTATATACAGTGGAATTCTATCAGCCACAAAGAAGAATGAAAATTTATTTGCAGATAAATGAATGGAGCTGAAGAACATAATCTTAAGAGAAGTTAGCAAGGTTCAGAAGGCTAAACGACACCTGTTTTCTTTTGTTTGTGAAATATAGACCCATACAAACGTAGCAATATTATGAAAAACAGGACACAACAAGGGAAGGTCACATGAAAGGGGGAGGGTAGGAAGAAGAAAAAGGTAAGGTGAATATGGTTTATGTACTCTCTGTATAAGAATGAATATAGAATTTTTAAACTGGTTGAAACATCCATAACAAAGGGGCTAAAGGAGAAAGAAGAAAACACAGGAAATGCATCCAATCAAGCTATAAAACAAAACATACATAGAAGTGCCACAAGAAAATTCATCTTTTTCCTTTCTTTTGCAAAATCAGAGAACAGGAGGGTGGAATAGACCCTGCGTGGGAGGTTGATGCTAATGGGAGGGAGGAGTTGGGGAAAGAGTGTGAGAGGATGAATATAGTGCAAATACTGTGTACATTTGAATGTAAGTGGAAAAAGATATCTGTTGAAACTATTACTGGAATGAGGGAAAGGGGGTAAAGGAGAATCATGGAGGGGTGAATTCAAGTATGACATATTTGGTATATTGTAATAACCTTTGTACATTCCACAATGTACCCATGCACAGCACAACAATAAAATAAAAGAGAGATTTAAAAATATAGCCAATGTCACTATTATAAAATTAGGCTTATTGAGGCTATGTCATATAGGAGGAATAGACATACAGATCAATAAAACAGAATAGATATAGAATATAGATCCACACAAATATGTTCAACTGACTATTACTAAATAGGCTTACAATTCAATGAAAGTAAGATAGTCTTTCCAATAAATAGTACAAAAACAGTTGAACATCCCAAGTAGAAACAAAATAAACAAAATGCAGGGGAAAAAAATCCTCATCCAAATTCTCTCATTTTACACAAGATTTAGCTCAAAAAATTAAATATTTATTTGTAAAATATAAAACTATAATGTGTTAGAAGAAATTTAAGAGAAAATTTTCAGAATGTAGGACAAAGAGTTTTACATTTAGTAAAATGATTACTGAATTTAAATATCAGATAAATTTGACCTCACCATTAAATTTTTTTGCTCTAGAATAAAATCTTAGGAGGTCCCTACTGAGATTGAAAACACAAGTCATAGAAATATGTAGGTTTATTGTCACACAAAATGCAAAATGCTGTACATATTTATACAATTTTGTTAATATCCCCAAACTGGAAATCACCCCAATTGCCACTTATCCATATCACAGAATACTACTCAACAACAAAAAGGGATTGAATAATGATATAATGATAGATAATGAATGTTAGCATTGAGGGAAGAAAATAAACCATTGGGTAAAGAATGATGTGATCACTCCTATTTCTTGTAATTACACTTGAATCATTTTAATAAAGTTTCAAAAGGGAAAATTTAACAAATACGCTAAACTTACTATCATTTTCTGGAGACTAGCATATTTACCTTTTCAAAATCAATGTATTTTAGAAAAAAATCTCAGTTGTTTCTGAAGCAGTGATGTGTAAAAAATATGAAAAAATCAATTATAGATGGCTATTGCAATTGAATCTATAGAAAGAATTAAAAACTCCTCAACATGATGATATTTAGGGTATAAATTTTCAACTAGGTCTGCTAATTTTGACCAAGTGAAATTAATACTTCCTAAATCTAAGTTCTGCATGGCATAATCTAGCCTTTAGTCCAAACTGAATCAATCACAAATGAAGACAATGCATTTTACTGCTTGAGTTTAGAACATGTTTCAAGCATTAAAATTTAAAGATGTGGGACTTCACTGGAAATTAGTGTTAAATATATCCAACTCCTTTTCATTCTTTTGTTATAGCAATACAAAAACATTTAGGAAAAATTCGAGAAATTATTGGAAATATTTTTTCACTAGTATTGAATGACTAGAAAATTCTCTATTATACAAAACATTAGAGGAATTTTCAAAATATGAATGCCTTTATGCTGTGACAACAGATATTAGCAAAAATTATCTTAAAAGTTATTTGTGAATAATATAGGAGAAGTAACGTATTTCCACATACTAAGTTCCACATCTGTTCTACTTTTTTATTTAGATTCCAAGACCAAAACCTAAGTTGTTTATGAAATATTTGCTCAGTAATGAATACATTCTCAACTGCACTTTTATTCAATTCTGATCTGAAGCAGTTCAAAGAAATACAGTGATTTAAATCATTTCCTATTACACTAGGCAATTTGAAATCATTGGGGCATTATGTAAGGGTCTCTTTCAAAGTGTTCAATGTTTAGGAATTATAAAGAATAGACTAACTTTATTGCAATACTACGGATTTATCAGCATCATTTTCAAAGAAGGAGGATTAAAATATTATATAAATCTGTCAACTAAAATAGTATAAAATATATTTAATCAATATAACAGTCGCAATGACATATGCTGAGTGAGAGAGGAACAAAAAAATGGAGACAACAATCACAAACAAAGCAGAGGTCAGAATTTCATGGACTGGAATGTAAGGTATTTGGGAATAGTAAACAAATGATAGGTTTGTAAAAATTACGTATATATGTGTGTGTATATATATATATATAAAATCAAAAATTATATATATATGTAACCAAACTACCCCTGAAACAAAGAAGAGTAATTTTCAGTACAATTATAAGATATACACAGCAGAATGCCAGTTGACAAGTACATGTCAAAACAAAGTAAAAATGCACACATTTTGTTAGATGGGGAAAATAATAAGATAACATTTGAACAAGGTCCTGAAGTTTTGAGGCATTAACTCATCTGTATATTTGGAGGGTAAGTATTTCAAATACGGAGGGCAAGTATTTCAAATACAGAGGGCAAATACATGTTTCTGAGAAAGAAACATGCCTGTTTAAGATATTAGGAAAAATCATGAATAATGCAGAAAAAGGTAAGAATAGCAAGTGAGGGGGAGTTGTCCTTTAATGGAACTGGAAATCTGTGGAAGGAGTGCTCTTAAGGGAAAAGATCAAGAGCTCAGGTTAAGACGCATTATTCTTCCAATACCTAGTAGCTAGAAAATTGAAGTCGAAAACTCTTTGTAGAAGTCTGGAGTTCATGGAGATTTTGGGCTAATGGAGAAACTTTTGGTGCTACAAAGCACTCTGTTACATTTGGATGAGACTCATCTGATTCTCAGACTGGATAAAATGCAAAAGAAGTAGGAGTAAGTAGAGAACTAACAATTTTAAAATTGTGGAAGCAAGGAAAGCTAGGAATGTTGTGTGTTTAATCTAATGAAGAGAATATATTCAGGAACAGGGAGTGGTCAACAAAGGAAATACTGTAAAGTGATGAGGTAAAAAGTGCAATGAGGGTCAATCATGGACTTTATCTGTAAGGAGCCAGGGTTCATTCCACAACTATAACCTTAAGGTTCATGTGATTTAATGATACAAATCCATATTCAAATTTGGTGTGATTTTTTTATTTACAATAATAAAAGAGACTACAACAGAATACAGATTATTTCAAAAAGGTGGTACATACCACAAACATTATAAAATCCAGAGAAAGGATACAGTATTTTTGATAACTGATCCACACATATTAATGTAATTTTGCATGCTTTTGTAATATACTTATTTTTCATCGATTTATGTGTCAAAGGATTTGTAATATAACTTCTGAAAGATAGAGAAGGACAGTGTTTGTTCGTCCTTTTTCTATTATTGTCATTATTACTTAGAAAAGTTCCTGTTGTGAAATTTGACATAATATTCACAGGTTGATATAAAAATGAACATGTGGTGTCATTTTAACAATGAAGTTTCTGCCTGCTTTCTTTAGTTCATTTGATATTTTTGGCTTCCACTAAAATTCTTTGTATCATTCATATGTTAATTTATATAAGAACAACTTGAAAGTAGTAAGAAATATTGTATAAATTATATAAAAGCATAACAGTTCAAATAATTTGCTCCTGTAGTCCATGGAGTAACCTAACTGTAAATACTTAATTCTTTTATAATGTAATGAATTTTTAATAAATATTTAAGGTACATGGCTGAAATCCCTATTTCTTCAGGCAATCTTACAGAGATAGTAGAAAAACCGGAGTCTTTAGGATCTGATACACCAGATATGAAAAGAATGTGGGGATTCATTAAAATTTTACCTCACACTTAAATGTATTTATGGCTTGCATTATGGGCCTACAAATATTTGATTTCTAGTTAAGTACTATTTTTTACAATTCACATTAGGAAATGAAAGTATATGGCATACATACTTATTTACACTGCATTATCAAGTGTATTTGACAAGTAAAAACATGTATTTTGACAAGGCTTCAATAAGATCTAAAAGTTCCTTGCAATTCTAAATATCTGATGATCGGGTGGCTTTTTTCCTGTTGTCAGCTGGCACTGTCTATTTCAAGACTTGTATCTCCTATGTTATATATTTTCAAATATCATATATTAGTCATATAAATTAGTGAAAATAATAAAAACAGCTAATTTTAGTAAATTCCTTTTATGGTAATATCTGAATAATGATTTTTCTCTAATTTTTATAATATATTTGTTTTAAATTACTTGCTAAATAAAATACTCCAATATTTGTATTGCTCGTTTTTTCACACAGGAACAATCATTTTATTTTCATTGCTACTGAAAATTGAAACCATATTATGATGAAATGTAGTATGATTGTTTTCCTTAATACGTTTTTAATTGCACCATATTCGTCATATTTGTTGAAAACATATCATGTAATCTTGAATTAATATAATATATAATAATAATGTACATATATGGAATATTTATTTTATTTGAACACAACATTTAAAAGTAAATATTTTGACATCAACAATTGAAGTCTTTACCGCTAAGACTAACAGTTTGTTGGCATCAATATCTTCCAGCCTCACAACTGTAAATTATTATTTTAATAATGAAATTAAAAATCAGATTAATAGACTATACTTCTGAACTGTAAAAACAATTGTGAATTAGTTATGACATTTTAGCATATTCTACTGAAATGTGTACAAAAGTATATTAGTATTACACATTACACATTGTATAACAATCTTAGTTTTACCTGCTGCTTAAACTGTTTTCAGCTTTTATTTATAATGCTATTCAGTAACTTAAGTTGCTTAGAACTAAATTGTGTGTAACTTATTTGAAGAGACAATTTACAAGTAGAAAACAAAATAAAACTTATGAGACATTAGAAAAGATGAGCACACCAAAAAATACCCAATCACCAATTTCCTGTTCTTTCTCCTCCCTTATCTTGTACATCTATTTTGCAATCTCCTCCAAAGAAATGGAGAATTCCTGAAAGGTTTATGAGTTTTTTTATCTTTAACATTTGACTTGATACATAATGAAATATAACTATTCTATTTATGTTTATCTCCTTTGCTGTAGCTATCTCTGAATCAGTTGATAAGTATAACCTTGATCTATTTAGTATACATTAATTAGGGTGCCCCTGGGGTTTGGAAGATATCTCACTATATTCACTTTCAAGATCTTGTCATGTCCTTTGGTTCAATGTATACTACCATAGTTTTATACCAAAATCTTATAGAATAACAAATAATTCTATCAATATCAAATCCCAAAGCCAAGTGTAAAGCTCAATGACCACAGTCTTTCATTCATGAGACTAGTTTCTATAAGTGTATGCATTGATAAAATTCTTCAACCTCACTAGAATTTCCCAGTCCTATAAGGCTGTCATGTATTTGTCTTCTATAACACACATACTCCTACCATTCTCATTCTTTCCTACTACCTCAATATAAATCATTAGTTATATGTTTTACCCCTGATTAAATTTAATTCTCTCTACTTCATTCCTGTACCAGAGCTATTTCTCACAATCAAAGAATTCAAACAAGTATACTAAATGGATCACTCTAAACTTATAACTGCAAATCTTAAATGGGAAGTTTCTCTTCTGCCTGATTTCCTACTATTCTCCCCTTTTAAATTCATTATCCCAGCTGCAAAAGTATTTTCAAACCTCTTTTTGATTCTTGATCCTTTTTCACCCTCCATTTCTCCTGACTAACTTTTACTTTACAGGGACTGTACAATCAAACAGAAGGGGACTGCAATTTCACTCCACTCTCTTCTCCTACATGTACAAACTCTGTATTCCCTCTTGGTTCAAAAGCATTTTCTTCTCATACATTGGCTTTCTACTCAAAGACACAGTTCTGAAAAATATTTCCTTTCTCTACTAATGTTGATCTCTAGTGAAGCATTCCACCAATAAAAACTTGTAGCAAAAACATCTGTATTTAAAAAAAACTACTACTTTGATTATTTCAAAGGAAAACATCCAGGAAAAAGATACTACACCCACTTCATTTTTACTACACACACTTCATTTTTTGTTATTTCATGAACCTACTTCAAAAAGTTTTAGCTATTTTAGGTACCCATGTCTCTACTAAAACAATAAAAATATTTCCATAATGTTTACTGATAGCATTTCTATTGTCAAGACAAAGGATCTTCATCGTTATATTGGTGGATTTTTTCAGTAACATTTGAGACAATTGGTCTACTTCTTGCTTGAAGCACTTTACTCATCTAATTTGGGGAAACACAGTTTCTTTTTGCTTTCCTTTGTAGTTCACTTATCTTTCAGGCCTCTTGGTGGATGTGCTCCCTATTTGCTGTTCTGGATGCTGAGTACCTGTGAGTTTAGCCCTGGATCCTCTTCTCTTCATTTCTCTATGTTGACTTTCATTCCCAAGGTAAATGAAAACCATACCACAGTCAGTTTAAATCCCATTTGTAAACTGAACAATCAACCTTTTTTGCTAACTATAATCCAAAAGTCCTCGAGAAATCTAAACATAGTACAGAATTGCTTAATCAATATTTTCACAAGAAGGTATAGCAGTCACCTTAGAAATCACACTTCAAAACTGAACTTTTGTTTTTTCTGCCCTAAAACCTTCCTATTATCAACATTCACATCTCAATTCAAACAATTAAATGATTTCTCTTTTCAAACCTACACATTTTCTGTTACTTTTGAGGCTAAAAAAACCTTGAAATTAACCTTGACTACTCTTTTTGACTGATTCTCTCTATATATGAGATTTAAAGAAACAATATAATATAGATTTTGACCACTTATAACTATATCTGTGAATATCATCCTGGTCTAACTCACACTATTTAAGTTGTTTTCTCTCTTGTCCATGCCTCTAGTTCTGGTAAGAATTCCTTCTACAAACAGTGTTATTTCGTTTCTATCTGAGCAAAATGACTCAATGATCAGGATGGCCTAGAGGATCTGACAAGTATTACATCTCTTACTTTGCTCTTATTTTATAAAGCTCTAGGTACATGTGTCTCATTGTTAATCTTGCTTATTCTAAGCATGAATACAATGTGAGGATTTCTCTCCCTGCTTTGGAAAGCTCCTCCCTCATATATCTAAGTGATTCTAGCCTTAACTTTTGTCAAATGATAGCATACATAAGACTCCAAGTCACTTTTTCTAAGATATCACCTCTTATCTTGCCATTCAGCTTTACTTTGTTTGTTTTTTCATTGTACTTATCAACATTTGGGCTAATTTAACATTATTATTTGTTGGTTTATTGCCACTATCTTGGAATAGATTGTAAACTCCATGAAGGCAGAGACTTTATCTCCAGAGCAGATAAAAGCATCAGCTATTTGGTATGTATTAACAAATAGTTCTGAAAATATGAATTGAAAGCTGCCTTAAATCATAAGTGTTTTGTTCATATGTTTGAATTTTGGGGTTTCCATGAGATGTTGGATCTTGTGTTTTGTTATAGTTTGATCAAAGAAATAAAATTAACAAGAGTGATATACAATAAAAAGACTTATCATAGAGGTCAGAGCTCTGCTTTTATCAGAGTTTCTTGGCCATATCTTTGCCTTCAGAATTTCTACATGTTGCCTCCCTATGTGGGCTAATCTGGGATCTCTCATACCATGGTAATCTCAGCAAAGCAGACCTTTTATATGCAAGCTCAGAGTTCTAAATTGTCCAGAATACCTGGCAATGTTGAAGTGCCTTTTATGACATAGCTTAAAAAAATACTTGTACTCATCTCTGCTACATTCTGTTGGATACAAGTGAATCACAGGCCAACCCAGATTCAAGTAGAAGGAAATTCATCTCTCATATTAAGGAAACATTGGAAAAGTCACACTGTAGAAGATCTTGAGTTGAAAGATATTCTGTCTTCCTCTTGAAAACACGATATTCCACTGTTCATCATTTGTCCCTATCAATTTGCATTCCTTAACATATGATATACATTTATTCCTTCCCCTACATTGCTCAAAATCCCATTGTATTATGGAATCAGCTTGAAATCCAAAATCCGTTTTCTAAGTTAGAGTTAAATGAGCATGAGCTCCTCTTCTACAAATCTTTCTGTATCATTCTTCCATATCATTCTTATTATTCAGAAGACCTGGAAAATAAAGGTATCAATGACTTCTTCCCTGACCCTGCCATACAATGGTATGACAAGGATAGGATGACTTATTTATAAGTATTCCCACTTGGGGGTTGGAAGAACACAGCAGTAATTATCCATAGTACATCTGGAATAGAATCAGTACTAGGATGTTATCTCTTTTCTCTTTCTTTCTTTTCTTAACTAAGGCTCAGTTTTATTCCTTGGCGATTTTTCTCTATGAACATAAGCTCTGTGATCAACATTTCTGATTCTATCTTGCAAATAATCCTTTCTTTTCCATAAGAAAACAGAGTTCAGCATTCTTTTTATTATATCACTTGCTATAAAAGTTTGAGGACCTAAAGACAATCTTATATATATTTTTTATTATACACCAATCTGTAGATACCTCCATTAGGAAAAAAACTCTCAAAAATG
Source organism: Castor canadensis (assembly GCF_047511655.1). Classification (NCBI taxonomy): domain Eukaryota; kingdom Metazoa; phylum Chordata; class Mammalia; order Rodentia; family Castoridae; genus Castor; species Castor canadensis. Next base: position 26,355,291 of record NC_133395.1, read on the forward strand.
TGTGGGTTTCAAGAGAGCAGTGGAGGGGGTGAATTCAAGTATGACATATTTCATACATTGTAAGAACCTTTGTAAATGCCACAATGTACCCACACCCAGCACAACAATTTTTTTAAAAAGAAAAAAAAACCACATAGTGAAAAACAATGTGTGGGTTTTAGTGCATTGTATAGGAGTATATTCCTTTTCAAAAATTATTTGAGACAAATAATTCCTTGACTTAGGTTCTTAGGGTCTGGGTGTGTCTTATGTGGAGCAATGTTTTTAAATATTCATTTAATTCCTATTGTTTGATAGAAATTATCTTGAGGATACATGCTTAAGACCACTGAAGGGCTCTTGTCCATTTGAAAATGTCTATGAGTCACCAACTTAAATATTTCTGAAGACTTTAACACAGAATTTTACACTCCCACTCTGGCTTTGATTTCTGAATTAAGGTTCTTGCTTACCTTGAGAACTCTTTACAATGGCAAAATTATTCTGAGACTTTTGCATGTCCTCCAAATTACACCCCAATGCAAAATAGCTCATTTTTTAGTGTGCCTCTCCTTACTCATTTTGTTATAAAATTCTTTTAGATAGTACTTTAAATATTCTGCCTAGAAGTCTCTGTAGCATGATAATCAAGCTATTAAGTATATTTTCTATTTCTGTATTAACCATAAGTGACAGTTTAGCTACATATTCTATCATTAGAACATGTGTCTGATTTCTGTTAGTTCCCTGTAAGTTTTTCTTTAATCTTCTACTGACAATGTCCTCAAAAGCCTTTAAACTTCTGCACAAGCTTTGATCAAAGTCATGACTGCTTCTATTAGCAGTCTCCTCCTGGGTCTTTCAGCTCTGATGGAACACTTAGTTCCAAAGCCCATGCCACACTCTTCCCATTGCTGTTGAGGGTGTGTAACAACATTGTCTTCCCTGTGATTGACTTAGATTTTAGTAGGAGGTCCAGTTTCTGCCAATGAAATGTAAGTGGAGATATACTTAGTATTTCTGGGGTTTTTTTGTTTGTTTGTTTTTGTTTTCCACTTTATCAAGGGAGAAAAGAAGCCATTAAATTCATTTTTATGCTGGGTGTTTTAATAGACTGTAAAGTAGAATAATGAAACAGCAAGTCTATCTGGATTATTTTCTTTCCTAAAAATTGATGGTACTCAAGTCTAAACTTGGGGACTGATACTTGCTAAGCAGGCACTCTATTCTTTGTGCTTTAGTTATTTTGTGGATCAGGTTTCATATATTTGCCCAGAGCCAGCCTCAGAAAGGGATCCCGCTACCTATGCTGCCTCATAGCTAGAACTGCAGAGGTGTACTGCCACATAGCTCATTTGTTGAAGTGTAGTCTCATTAACTTATTGCCTAAGCTGGCCTCGAAACAAGATCCTCCCATACTCTACCTCTCAAGAAACAGAATTTACAGTTATGTACTAACCATGCATGGCACCATATGTATTTGGGTTCTTGATATCTTTGAGTTGTTCAATGGATCAATATTGTGATCTATTGTGATCAATATTGTGGTAGTCCAACTTTGAATATCTTAGATCCACCAACAAATAGTATAGAGAAAATTACTCAACCCCATACCACTCATTCATTCACACAGAGTGTAACCCTTTCTGATGGGCTGCTCTCACTGTGTTATGTATTGCCTTCTTGCATCATTTATTTTTAACTATGGATAGTATTCCATGGAGTGAATGCAACATAATGTATTTATCCATTCATCATTGAAGAACATCTTAATTGCTTTCACATTTTGGTAATTAAGAATAAAGTTGCCACAAATATCTGTGTGTATGTGTATGTTTTGTTAAGATTATTCTCTTTTGTTGCACCTCTTTTTTTCCATATAGTTATACACTTTTTAACTCTGACATTATTTCTTAAAATAAACTATTTACATTCAAACCTTTAAAACTTTGTGATTTCTGGGAGGTTATTGGCCAGAACAATTGATATCAAAAGTTGATTTGAAAATAGTCCCTGATGATATAATTCTGGGCCAGTATCACCCACTAGTCAGGTAACTGCACAGTCTATTGCTCAATGGAACCAATGACTTCTTGAATATCTATATTAGGGAGCAATAATTGAAAGGATTATGAGCTGATTAACTTTTGTAACTACTCTAGAGACATAACAACAAATGACAAGTCCAGCCTAGCTAGCTATCAATTGCAAGAATACAGTGAGGATAAAAATATTCCAATGACACCATGTAGAATAAAAATGTTCCAATGACATCTACTGATACATAGCAAACTCTTTTGAAAATCAGGCTCAAGATTTAATTATGAGGTCAAATACCTACAAAGCTCTCAAGTACATAATGTAAACATGTCTTATATTTCCAAATTAGAGCTGTGATAGAATAATAGTGGGTTCCTTTTATAAGAGAAGGGATGTTTGGTGGCTGCATATGAGAACTTTGAACTTCCAAATACTCCTGAAACCTCCAGGCCTGAAACATTTTTCACATCTTCTTGGTAATCTTGTATTGCAAACATTAATCTGATAATCATGTTTTGGCAAATTGGGTAATAGATTGTCTTTCCTTAGATAGACAAGTTATTGGTCCTGAATCTTCCTTGATGTCTTAAGGTTGGACATCTATGGGAAATACTTATTGACTTAAGTGTGGACAAATTCAGAAATTCAATGCCTCGTTAGTCCACTCTTAAGCAGTGAGAAAAGGAATCCACAGATAAATGGTCCCTTCAAAAATGTTTCAGCCTCTGCTCTTTAGGTGAACCATTCTGAATTTCATTCCACATGACTTCTAAATGATTCTAAAGAGATTGAAGCCTTGTTGTGCATTGGCGAAACAGTTTGATGACAGATCCTTCCATTCTTTTTTACAAAACCACTTTCCATCATAAACAGTTTGCATGCAAGTCTTTAGCTCATCCTCCAAGTTCCTGGGAGAATCCAGAAAGGGACCCATATCAAACAGCAGAGACATTTAAATTTTATTGAATTTATTAATAATGTGAATTTATTTGCCGTTCAAAGAAAGTAATAACTCAAGTGTATAAATGTAGAAATTTCTGAGTCTCCTTTTTACATGATTGATCCATTTGGACGTTGACGTGTCAAGTTAAAACAATTCCTCCAGTCTACAGGGACCAACTTAATCAGGGCAGTGTCTAGTAGGCACTATTGCTCTTTGCTCAGTAAGCAAAGTTTGGGGAACTATTTCTAATAAAGAAGCTCTTTGCCTTAACAATTTGTGTTGCAAACTATTGCTGTGGATTATATGTATCAAAAATGTTATTTCTTTCATTAATGTTATATTTTAATTAAATTTTATGTTACTAGAAGAGACTGAAAAATTGCTTGCTTTGCTCTTAACTCCTGGTGTGAACTTAATTTATCTTAACTGCTCGTCTGGTGCCTTTGATGATCGACTGTGCCAGGATAGGAACACAGGGAACAACAATCCAGTTCTGAATCGTGAGCAAATAGTTTGAAAGATCTCACTTCAATCAATAGTCGAGTGTGGTGACTTGAGCCTGTCATCCCATCCCAAGCGAAGTATAAGGCTGAGATTTGGAGGATCGTGGTTCCAGGATTGCCTGGACAAAATCTGGGCATTTTGGTATGTGTCTGTCATTCCAGGGCTGGTGGAAACATAAAATGGGAAGATCAAGGTCTATTCTGCCCTGGGAAAAAAAGAGATACCCTGTTTCTAAAAATAACAAGAGAAAAAGGTCTAGAGGAGTGGTTCATCCTCTAAAGTGCCTGCTTTGCAAGGGTGAAACCCAGAGTTCAAACCCCAAAATTGCAAAAAAACAAAAAGTTTTATGACACGACAAATCTAATAAAGGAATATTAATTTAATCGCATGTTTGAATCACCAACTTAACTAAACAACATACCACTTTTCTCATTTTACAGCTGTTGGAGTAGTTCAAGTGGTAAATCGCCTGCCTAGCAATTGTGAGGCCCTGAGTTCAAACTCCAGTGCTGCCCTCAAAAAAAAAAAAAATTACAACTTGAATGACTTTCAAAATAAAAAAAAAATCTTTACATTTCAGAAACACTGGGTAAACAATTTTAATAATCATTAGATTATGGAAGTTATTCAAAATGTAAAGAATTGTCAAGATAGAAATAACTTCTATATAATCTAGTAAAATACAGTTTACCAATTAAAGGAATTCTACCATATATTTAAAGATATTTAATATCATATATGACAAATTATAATGTATCCCAACAAAACTAAAGCGAATTGAAATATATACTGAACTAACAAAGATGAGCCCTACTGTTCTCCACTCTCAAGGGTGCAACATGATTTACATAATATGCAGCTGAGTTGATGGCAAGGGTATTTTACTCTTTCAGAGAATGTGAAGAAAAATAAGGTAAAGAAAAGGTAAAGAGGAAAACAGAAAAGAATAACAAATATAAAATAGGTAATACATTGGTCGTGGGAATTTCAATTACTGGGCAAATATCTTGCACAGTAGCTTTGGAGTCAATAAACTTAGATGCCTAGTCCTGGGAGAAATACTGAATGATTTTCACACACTGTTTGTTATAAGCATCATCAACAAAGAAAAACAAGATCTCCTGTTCAGAACCCTGCTGAGCAAAATATGTCACTGTTAAATACTTAAAATCTGGTGACTGGACTTTAAAATGTTTTCAGTTTCCATTAAAACATGGTGGTTCTCATTTTTTAACAAACTATGTAACTTTCATAAACTTAACTCTGTCTTTTCTTACCCCAAAGTCTTCAGAAAGAAGAGTGCATGGGTTGGAGATTAAGAATAAAAAGAATTCATTATTTTTGACATCTCAGGTAATGATGAAAATGTAAAATATCAAGAACTCACTATACTTGCCTGGTAGCAAATATTCATGATTGTGACTGGCACTGAATGAGGTTCAAGTTGTGAATTCTGTCCTGTAATGTTCAAAGAAAAACACTATTTTTCACATACAGTCTTGTCATCAGAATAGTGTTATCATTTCTATTGTCAAGATATTATCCTGTAATAAAATATTGGCTGAGTTCATATTTATGTACCATTGTTGACTTATAATCAATATGAATGCCCCACATTCTTTGGATTCACGTCATGGATGACTATCCTACTTGAATCTGTGATTTCTTCTCTCTACCAGTCCTATATTATACAGGAAATGCAGTTTCTTTGTGCTATGATCTTAAAGAAATCTGAATACATGTATTTTTCAACATATCACAATTCATTATAATTTATTTTCATACATACTATGCTTGATTATAGTCATTTTGGTCAAGTCTATGAACCCAGATCATTGTTCAAGTTTATTGAACATTTGAATGTACATTTAAATATTTGGCAGAAGAACCCAAGAATTTAATCAAATGCAAATATGTGGAGTAAAATATGTTGAATTTTGAGAAAAATTGAAGTATAAGAAATATCAGTTACATTAAACAAAACCTCATAAAGAGAATTTTTAATATTTTATAGAAACATTATGACTCATGAGTATTGTTAGTATATTAACACCAATATGATTTCTTTAATAAAACTAAAAATATTTTATATTTTTATGGTGAATTTGATTAAGCAGTCGCATTTTTTAAATGAATCTATTAAAACGCACATAATTTTGATAATGAAAGAATTATGTTTTGAGGTATGTTTTAGTAAATTTTTGTCAAAAATTAAGGGTTCCAGGTACATCAATATAGATGATTATTTTTAAACATTGTATAAAATATAATCAATTTTACAAACACACTGAAAACTGTGGAACAATATAAGATTGGGTAAAGAATAATAATAAAGGAGGTTAAACTGATTAAAGTACAATTTATTTATAGGTAAAACACTGAGGCAAATGCCACTGAACAATGAACAGACACATTTGGGGAATACTCCAAATAAAATATAAAAATTTTTAAACACAATTGGAACAAAGAATTTTTTCATCTTTCTCCAGGCATTGAAAAAAGTGTCAAAACTTCATGACTGATTACATGCCTTAACTTAGAACTAGGTTTTCCCATTATTGGCCAATAGCATGAAGTGATTGACAGATGTAGTGATAATATGAGCTTCCCTGTGGCAGCCATTCCTAGGAATAATAGTTGTATGAGTGAAACATCTGCTCTGTCTATCCAGCATTTACAACTTCTAGACTGTTTTCCTGACACAACTAATGCTTAGAGGGAAAGAAGTTCTGATAATACTTTTGAAAGTGCACAATTTGCAAATTTGAAAAGGTTAAATTTTGCCCTGTTGGATATTTCAAAAAGGTTATATTTTGCCTTGATGGAAATACCTCCTTTGCTGATCAATACTCACTCAATAAACAAAGAATTGTATCCAAAAAGGAAGAAACTTGTCCAAAAAGTTATTCTTTCATAGCATTATTAAAAATCAATTGTATACATACAGAGTTCAGCTGAACATGTATGTCTGGCTTACTTGAATAGACATACAGTCTTATAATTAAACCAATGATATTGAATATACCCCACCCTAATCCAGTGTGACATCCTCTTAACTAATTGTACTTCTAATAATCATAGTTCCATAAAGTTTGTAAATAACAATAAGCATGGCTTAAATAATGCTTATGCATTACACATACATTCCCCTTTTGCTTACTAGAAAGTTTTTAAAGGCACATAGCACCTTTCTCCCTGACTTACAATAAAGAAGGGAAAGAACAATTAAAAAGTAGGCTAAAGAAGTAAAAATAATCAAGTTACTGGGCTAACATACTCACAGGCTTTTAAAACTTATTTAGAAGGAAAAATAAAAATTGAAAGGTCTTTACTGAGATTTGTATTAATTAGAAATAAACATCTTGTTTGTTATTTCACTCAAACCCTTAAGAAACTTTTTAAATGAATATTCATTGCTGTGTTTTACAAGAATTCAAATGAATGAGGACATATTCAGATAAATATAAATAAATTTTGCCACCAATAGATATTAACTAGATTAAATGCCGAGCAATGCAAATCTAATTTGCCTACAATGTGATTTTTATACAAAAAGTCTTATTTTTAGTCAATAAATGATCCAGATGGGCAAATATTTCTGGATAAATATTTTTTAAATTCACATAAAGCTTGTCTTAGTTTTCTTCATCTTCCATAACAAAGCACCACATTTCTGAAAACCAAAGGTCCAAACTCAAGTTGTTGGCAGGGAAGTGCTCCCTCTTCAGGCTCTAAAGAGCTGTGGAGTCTTGCCTAGAAGATGCTCAGGGCTGATGAGAATTCTGCTATCACCACTTTCCATGTGTGTGACTGTCTCTGTGCCTTCGTGTAATGATTTTAATCATATCACACAGAGACTTCACCCTTATCCAACATGACATCATCTTGACTAATTACACCTCTAAGAGTCAAAGGTATTTACTATTTTTATTTTTTAAGTAATTTCTTTTACTAGATAACATTTTCTGAGAAAAGGCCTCAATACTTCTGAAACATGGTACGTCTTGTCTTGGGTAGACTTAAAATCTCTGAAGTCTAATTTTTCTATAAGCAGAACTGCTGCTGTATATTAACTCATCTTACCATAGTTGATATAAAAATGAGATAAATGACCATTTTGAAAGGTTGTTTCCTAACCATAAGATGAGAAGAGAGCTACATAGACAGCAAAACTCTCCCTGTGTTTCTGTTTCTCAGTATTTTCAATACATTAGGCAATGTCTATTGAGATTCCTTTCCTGTCATCAGAGAGGACATGTTATTGTCTACAAAGGGTCTGCATATTGACTACTACATTTAATATCTAGGATAGAAAATGGTGCTTTTGACATTTTTGCCTGTTGTCACTGATTTACTAAGTCATGTCTAAAAACTTCCATTCTTATAGTTTCAAACAGTGTTTAAGACACTCTGAATTTGCATTTTCACACAGTATTTTGAAATTCAATAATGAATTTCAGGCTGATTGTAGTAGTGAACATATGTAATATCAGCAATAAGCACAGCTCAGGCAAAGGTAGCAGAGAGACCCTGTCACAAAAACAAAATAATAAAAATGCAGGAGAAGTGTTAGCCTGCTTATGTAGTATATGAAGGCTTTGGATTCAACTGTGACTATCATTAAAAAGTTGATTTCCATATATAAGTTAAGAGATGTTTTCAGTTAATTGTGTTAGTTTACAGCATCTTGCCTGGGGACATAGTGTACCTGATTAAAAACTTATTTTTGGGTGTATCTCTTAGTGCATTTCTGACTGAATTTAAGGTACCAGTTTTGTGTTTGTATTAGTATATTCAGTGAAGCAAATTGTCTTTCCCAATATAGGTAAGGATCTTCAAATCAATTGAGGGCCTAGATAGGAAAAAATAAAAGTGGAGGAAGAGAGAATTTATTTCTTCTGCTGAGTATTTGAGTTTAGCACTGGTCTTCAGATGCCCTCAGAATAAGATTACACTATTGGCTTCCCTGGTTCTCAGGTTTTCACACAGATTGAACAGTACCAAGGCACAGAAGATCATGTACTTTCTCAGACTCTATTATTTTGTGAAAATATTGCTCATAATGAATCTCTTTATATAGATGACTATGGGTAAAGATATAGATATAAGTATAGATGTAGATATAGCTGTACCTCTTACACACTGTACCAATAGGAGGTACAGTTACTTAGTTACTGTAATGTAAATAACACAACTACCTATATATCTTTGTCAGAGAGTTGTTTTAACAGACAACCATATAGACAAACCCATGATAAACTAGTAATTTTATTATTATTTTGGTGTTATGACACACCAAAAGCATAAATGGAATTTCTATTTTTCCTACTGTATCCATGTGAAATGGAGCACAAAAAGATTTACATTAAATCTTCTACTCTCATGCTCTTTTAAACATTTCTTCAAGAATTTACTGGAGACATTAGAGCTTCCTACTACCTCCTACTGGCTGCATGACCTCATGTTTGTCATCTTTGATCAACTAAATATGTGTACACTTATGTTTCACATTCATGCAAACACACACATGAATATATTTTTATTAATAACATCAATATTAAGAAAAGCATCATATTTTTTGGCAAACCCAAGAATCCAAACAATACTTCTTTCATTTAGGGTAAGTTTTATTTTGGTATATTGAATTTCTCATTGACTATCAATTTTGTTTGATAATACAGTCAGGTAATTCATAGTTATCTTGTGAATTTTGTCTATTTGAGACATGAACTTTTAATAGGATTCACTTTTATACTTTAAGTTCACCAAGCCATAGAGTAGACCATTAGGGATAAATTCGTTTAATGTGTACACACTCCTGTTGGAAGGATTATGAATAAAGCTGTGCTGGATTACTCATAATTAAGAGATTTTCTGAGGAATACATGTTTATCCCACAGAATATTTAGGTCCAAAGTTTTGTTGAGAAACTTACAAAGGCAGGTTATAATAATAGTAATAATTTTATTATTTGAATCTTTAAATTTTATGACTCCCACTGCTAATTACAAGACTACATATAACTAATAATAGCTCTTGGTATATAAAGCAGATTATTAAAAGTATTGTTTAAATAAGAGAACAGAATACCAGATAATTACATCCAATTAATACAGTCCTTGTTCTTGTATTGGTAGCAAAGCATACTGGAGATCAGAATATCAATATTCTATTTGTCAGCCTCTGTCTGAATACAACCCATGAGAGAATCTAAACCAAAACCATCTAGACAGGTCTTTCTCAACTTCCTGACCTACAGAAATCATGATAAGAAATGAAATTTTTATGCTTCTTTTTAGGCACTAAGATAAAGAGTGATTTTTTAAGAGGCAAAAAACTGGAATGAATTAAATACAAATCCAGGAAGTGCTCACTTAGATCTTATAGAAATCATGACATCATCTTGATAGCATCATGGTTTTTGACTAGAATATGAGGTTGAATTAAAATATGTCTCTCCCTCTCTCTTCCTTTCCTTCCCCCTTTTACTCTCCCTCTCTACCCACTCCCTCTGAAAGAACATTTGAATTCAGTATGAGGAAGTGTCATAAAATGCCCTTTTGCTGACTATCTTTCAATCCTGAGTACTCATATTAATCATGTCCTCTCATTAGTAATGAAGGTTTGTTATCATTAATAATTGAGGTTTGCTCTCATTGAATAATTCAGAGAAACAAAATAACTCTGGGATTACAGTGGTTATACCAAAGTCATGACTGTTAACTCAAAATCTTCAGTATTATAATGACTCTTTACTATACACAATTACAAAATTTGACAAATATACAAAGCAACTGTTTTATTAAAATACAGCAAATAATGCAAGAAAGTAATCCTTGAAAAGGGGAAATACATGAGAGATCCCGACATTTTCCTGAATCCTGTCTGAAGCAAGAATAAAGTAGAACACTCAGCTCTTCCATAGAAGAGGAAGCAAGTTTCACAGTGCACTGTTACTAAGAAGCTACATTTCTGGTCAAGTTTCTAAAGAAAGAACTGACCAGAACAGGTGGCCAGTGATTCCTGTGGCAGTTGTCTATGGTTCTTCACATGAAGGCTAAGATTCACAAGCACAAGGGAGATTGTGGCCAGCATCCTAACTCCTATATGACTGAGACATGAGTGAAGACAGCAACAATTGTCCATAGTTACAGAGGTTGATAATACATTTCAACCTGAAGAGGAAATAGTAACACAACCTAGACTAAAGACACACACTAAAACTAAGGCCTAGAAAAGAAACAAATCATTCCTTAAAAAAATATTCATGCAAATAAGTGAAACAGTATGAAACCCAAGATTTTTTTCTTATCAAATAACTATAAAAAAATTAACCACCCTTCAAATAAATAAAACATAGTTCAGGTGCCTTATAATCTTACACCTTATCTAACACATATAATTAAAAATTGATAGGCATGAAATTTGTGATGTATAAAATAACAAAATTATAACAGAAAAAAGATGACCCAAAGTTACACTTGTGGTCTGGGTAATGTTGGCATGTAAAACCAAGCATTCTGGAAGACAAGGCAAAAGGATCCCAGTTCAAGGGCAGCTTGGTTTGCATAATGAGTTCCAGGCCAATCTAGACTTCATCATGACACTCTGTCTAAAAGAAATAAAAGAAAAAATATTGCATTTGCAAACAAGTACATATATGAAAAAATAGCAATCAATAAAAATCAATGAAACCCCATTAAACATACAAATTTATATACTACTTAAATGAATTAATTTAAATTCTAAAAAATCAATGAATCTAAAAACCCATCAATTACATTTAACTTCAACAATATTATATAATCACTAGGTCAGAGGAAAAAGCACAAATAAATTAAGATATGCTTTGAATGGGATTACAACATCAAAATTCCAGAGTTGCAGGTAGGCAGTTCTTTGATGAAAATAAATAGCAACAAATGACTATTAAAATCAAAGAAGACAAAACAATAGGAAGCTAGAAAAAGTGAAGGTGGAAGAAGATAAAAGAGGAAGGAGAAAGGAGAAAGAAAGATAAAGGAAAAAAATGGGTAAAAGAATAAGAGAAGGAGTAAGAAAAATGCAGTAAAATTTAATTGTCTTATTTCCACCTAAGCAATCCATAAGAAATTATACTCAAACTGGAGAGAATAAAGGAAGTAACAGAAATAAAAAACCAAAAACCCACAGAAAAAAAGTTCTCATAATAGTAGAAATCAACAAAGTATAAAACAAGTTTGTTGAGAAGCTTAAAGCATAAATTTCTTTTTAAGATCAATAAGAAAACAGAGGAAAAATAAGTTGCCAATGCCAGGAATGAAAAAAGAGATCAATGGTTTAGATCATACAGACTTTGAACACATACAAAGTGTAAGTGTGAACAACTTTACATCAATATATTTAATAAAGTAAAATATACAAGTTGCTTGTGTTCACCTTATATATTAAACTTACTGAATTTTAAAATAATAAAATCACTTTTAAATATAAGTTTACAAGCCCACATGGTTTCACTGGTGAAAGAATAGCAAACTTGCTAAGCTTTTTGTATACACGTTTTCAAGGATATTGGTCCATCATTTTTGTTATGTTCTTTTTCATTTTTTTGTTGATGTTGATACAGACCTAATTATTGAGTTTCCAAAAGCAAATTATTAAAAATTCATTTGTATTTGAGCAAATACTTTAAGTGAGGGAAAAGTTCTATTTATTGAACTGAAATATATCTTAAATGAAGTAATCAGTTTTTGCAATTCTAAGTTTGCTAAATGCAAACTTAGAATTTGAATTTCCCTTATAAGGAAATTTAAATTGAGTGTGCACACATGTATATAGCTTCTCAAAAGAATATTGGTCTGATCTTCAAGATGGTGACTGAGACAGAACTGCAGACCTCCTGAGATCATGATCCAGGGACCCTGCTGAGACACTTTAGACACATTTGGCTGAGGTAAAGCACCAGAGAGAGCCAAAAATATGGACCTCTAAACCCTTAGATCATGGAAGGCTTCTCCACACCATGATCTAGTAAAAGAAGAGCCAGCCTGCCAAGTCCCCGCCCCATAGACCTGCAGAGCCTCAGCTCTGCGCCACCAGGCTTTCCACACCTCAGGCTGTACCAGGCCACGGATCCACACCGGATCCACACAACACCAGGATACCTGCCCCTCAGGCCATGCTGGGCCCTAGTACCATGTTGGATCCATGCCCTGTCGGGACCCCCACTTTTTGGGCCATGCCAGATCCACACACCACTGGGATTCCTACCCCTTGGTCATGCCAGAACCCAGCACCGAACAGGATCCACACTCTGCTGGGATCCCTGCCCCATGAAACCCACTGCCCTCAGGCCCTGCTGGACCCCAGCTCTGTGTAGGACTACCGAATTCACACCCCACCTGGATGAACACCTCCTGTGCTGTGCCAGATCCAAGTACCACCAGGATCCCCACCCCTCAGCTGCTCTGGACCCCAGCCTCGAGCTGGAAACTACACTCCACCAGGATCCCCGCCCCTCGGGCTCACCACCCCTCAAGCCTTGACAGGCACCAGCTCCATGTAGAACAACCAGAGCCAGCCCTGCCTCTCAGGGCTGGGAACCAGTTTGGTGTTTGACAGCTGCATCTCCCAGCCCACCAGGATACATGCTCTTTGGGCAGAGCCAGGCCCCACCTCTACAGGTTTTCCACATAACTGCTCCACCAGGCTCCCTTCCGGCCACCACTAGAGGGTTCAAAAAGTGACTAAGAGACACACACACAGACAGGACAGGATGCTAAAGGAGTAGCAGAACAACTAAGACTGCCTGCAATTCTACTGTTCCAGAACTGGTGATTTTTTTAAATTCTTTTTTCCTCCCTTCTTTAAGGGTTTGGCTGTCTTGTATGCTACTTGATCAGCCACCATTGTTCCCATTTTTTTTTGTTTGTTTTGTTTTCTCCCTTCTTTAAGGATTTGACTGCATGGTTTTGTTTGATCACCCATCATCTCTCCCATTTTTTTTTCTTTTTTCCTCTCTCCTCTCATCCTTTTATCTTTTCTTCTCTTTCTCTTTTTTATCTTTCTCTCTTGCTTTTGTTAGTATTAATATTGTAATGCAGCTAATACTAAATTACACATAGTCCAGGGACAGAATAGGTTCCTAGTGGAAATATGGGAAGAAGAAAAAAAGATGGAAACCATTCTCCACCCAAAAATAAAGTACTACAAGATTTAGAGTGAAATGAAGAAAACGGATACCCAGACCCAAACTTCAATAAAACAAGGATAAACTATACCAAGGAACCCAAGGAAGCCCACAAGAACACTCTGAAAGAAGAAATCCTACAAATAATTAATGATAATGTCATAGAGATGTTATTAGACATGGTCAACAAAAATGTACAGGAGGCAGGCACTGAAGAAATTCCAAGAGAACAAAAACAAAGAATATGAGAAAACACAGAAACAAATAAATGAAATCATAGAAGTCCTAAATAAACACTAAACTGAAACTGACATCACCATAAACAGAGAGATAAATGAATTAAGGGCAAAAGTTGACAATATTAAAGGTGAAGTAACCCACAATATGGAAAACCTCACAAAAAAGAATGAAAAGAAATACAAAAAAAATGGAAAGCCATTCCAGCAGAATAGAACAAACAGAAGACAGACTCTCAGAACTTGAAGATGAAATGGTAATTAAAGGAAAAACTGAAGAATATTAGTAAAACAACTCAACACCTGTGAAAAGAAAATATAAGAACTCACTGATGCCATCAAAAGATCAAACCTGAGAATCATGGGCATTGAATAAGAAGAGGTGCAAGCAAAAGGAGTGCATAATATATTCAACAAAATAATAACAGAAAATTTCCCAAATGTAGAGAAAACTATGCCCATTCAGATACAGGAAGCCTCCAGAACACCGAACAGACCTGACTAAAATAGTACTACCCCACGACATATTACCATTAAAACAACAAGTACAGAGACTAGAGAAAGAATATTGAAGGCTGTAAGAAAGAAAAATCAAATAACATACCAATGTAAACCCATCAAAATCATGGCAGACTTCTCAACAGAAACATTAAAAGCAGGAAGAGCATGGAGTGAGGTCTTCCAAGCACTGAATAAAAATAACTTCAATACTAGGATACTTTACCCAGCAAAACTATCATTCAAAATAGATGGAACAACAAAAGTCTTCCATGATAAACAAAAACTAAAACAAAATATGACCACCAAGCCACCACTACAAAAGACTCTCCAAGGAATTCTGCACACAGAAAATGAAAATAAACAAAACCACGAAAGAGCAGGCAATACCAAACCACAGGAGAAGAAAAGTCAAAAAAGTAAAGAATAACATTGATTCAGATACACATAATCAAAATCTTAATCAGCAAAGACAACTACATGACAAGGATCACCACGTACTTATCCATACTAACACTGAATGTTAATGGACTAAATTCCCCCATCAAAAGACAACAGTTAGCAAACTGGATTAAAAAGGAAGATCCAAAAATCTGTTGTCTACAGGAGACACACCTCGCCTACAGAAATAAGCACTGGCTGAGAGTGAAAGGCTGGAAGAAAATACACCACACCAAAAACAGGCAGAGGTAGCAATACTTATCTCAGACAAAGTAGACTTCAAACCTGCATTGATCAAACGAGATCAAAAAGAAACTGTACTAATAAAAGGGGAAATATACCAAAAGGAAATAACAATTATCAACCTATATGCACCTAACATCAATGCATCCACATTCATCAAACATACCCTGAAGGACCTAAAAACATATATTAATAATCCCCTATCACCGATAGATAGGTCATCCAAACAAAAAATCAATACAGAAACCCAAGAATTAAATCACACCATAGATCAAATGGACCTAGCTAATGTCTACAGAATATTTCATCCAACTTCTGCATAATATAAATCTTCTCAGCAGCCCATGGAAACTTCTCCAAAATTGATCATATCTTAGAGCACAAAGCAAGCCTCAGCCAAATATAAGAAAATAGAAATAATCCCATGCATTCTATCTGATCACAATGAATTAAAACTAGAAATCAACAACAAAAACAACAGTAAAAAACATGCAAACAATTGGAAGCAGAAAAACACATTGCTCAATGATGAATGAGTCATTGATGAAATAAAAGAGGAAATCAAAAGTTTCCTGGAAGTTAATGAAAATGAAAAACATCACCTATCTGAACCTATGGGACACAGCAAAGGCAGTCCTAAGAGGAAAGTTTATAACCATGAGTGCATATATTAAAAGGTCAGAAAGATCTCAAATCAATGACCTAATACTATATCTCAAACTCCTAGAAAAACAAGATCAAATCTCAAAACAAACAGAAGGATAGAAAAAATTAAAATAAGGGCTGAAAACAATGAAATAGAACCAAAAAATCATAGAAAATATCAATGAAGCAAAAAGCTGGTTCTTTGAAAAAAATAAATAAGATTGACAGACCCCTGGCAATCCTGACTAAAATGAGAAGAGAAAAAAGCCAAATTAGTAAAATCAGAAATGCAAGAGGGGAGATAACAACAAACACCACGGAATTCCAGGAAATCATCAGAGACTACTTTGAGAGTCTATACTCTAAGAAATTTGAAAATCTTGAAGAAATGGACAAATTTCCAGAAACTTAAAACCACCCAAAAGTGAACCAAGAAGATATTAATCACCTGAATAGATCTATAACACAAAAAGAAATTGAAGCAGCAATCAACAATCTCCCAAAAAAGAAAAGTCCAGGACCTGATGGATTCACTGCTGAATTCTATCAGATATTTAAAGAAGAACTAATATCAACTCTCCTTAAACTCTTCCATGAAATAGAAAGGGAAGGAGCACTGCTTAACTCATTTTATGAATCCAATATAAATCTCATCCCAAAACCACACAAAGACACCTCTGAAAAGGAGAACTATAGGCCAATTTCCTTAATGAATATTGATTAAAAAATCCTTAATATATTAATGCCAAACTGAATCCAACAACACATCAGAAAGATCATATACCATGACCAAATTGGCTTCATTCCAGGGGTACAGGGTTGGTTCAACATATGCAAATCTATAAATGCAATACAGCACATCAATAGAAGCAAAGGCAAAAACCACTTGATCATCTCAATAGATGCAGAAAAAGCATTCAACAAGATAAAACACCACTTCATAATAAAAGCTCTAAGAAAATTAGGAATAGAAGGAATGTACATCAACATTGTAAAGGCTATATATGTCAAACCTACAGCGAACATCACACTTAACAGTGAAAAACTGAAACCATTCCTCAGAAAATCAGGAATGAGACAAGGATGTCCACTCTCCCCACTCCTATTCAACATAGTACTGGAATTTCTAGCCAGGGCAATTAGGCAAGAAGAAAAAATAAAAGGAAAACAAATAGGTAAAGAAACAGTCAAAATATCCATATTTGCAGATGATATAATCCTATACCTTGAAGACCCCAAAAAACTCTACCTAAAAACTCTTAGATACCATGAGCAGCTACAGTAAAGTTGCAGGATACAAAATCAACTTACAAAAATCATTAGCTTTTCTATACACCAACAACAAAAAAACTGAGAAGGAATATATGGAAACAATTCCAGTCACAATAGCTTCAAACAAATCAAATACCTAGGAGTAAATTTAACAAAGGATGTGGATGACCTCTACAAGGAGAATTATAATCCCCAGAGGAAAGAGATAGAGGAAGACTACAGAAGATGGAAAGATCTCCCATACTTATGGATTGGTAGAATCAACATTGTAAAAATGGCTATACTGCTGAAAGCAATCTACATGTTTAATGCAATTCCCATCAAAATCTTAATGACATTTACCACAGAGATTGAAAAATCTACCCTAAAGTTCATTTGGAAACACAAGAGACCACAAATAGCAAAAGCAATACTCAGCAAAAAGAGCAATGCTGGAGGCATCAAAGTACTTGTCTTCAAACTATATTAGAAAGCAATAGCAATAAAAACAGCATGGTACTGGCATAAAAACAGACATGAATATCAGTGGAACAGAATAGAGGACCCGGATATGAATCCACACAACTATACCCACCTCATTTTTGACAAAAGTGTCAAAAACATACGATGGAGAAAAGACAGCCTCTTCAACAAATGTTGCTGGGAAAAGTGGTTACCTGTCTGCAAGAAACTGTAACTAGATCCATGTCTATCACCCTGTATTACTGTCAACTCAAAATGGATCAAGAACCTAAATATCAGACCTTAAACTCTGAATTTACCACAGGAAGGAGCAGGAAACCTTCTGGAACTAATAGGTATAGGCGAGGATTTCCTCAATAGAACCCCTGCAGCCCAGCAACTAAGAGAAAGGATGGACAAATAGGACAATATAAAATTAAAAGTCTTCTGCACAACAAAAGAAATGGTCTCCAAACTGAAGAGACCACCCACAGAGTGTGAGAAAATATTTGCCAGCTATACTTCAGACAAGGGACTGATAACCAGAATATACAGGGAATTTAAGAAACTAAACTCTCCTGAAATCAATGAACCAATAAAGAAATGGGAAACTGAACTAAACAGAACTTTCTCAAAAGAAGAAATTCAAATGGCAAAAAAGCACATGAAAAAATGCTCATCATCTCTAGCCATAAAGAAATGCAAATCAAAAGCACACTAAGATTCCACCTCACCCCTGTTAGAATAGCCATCATCAAAAACATCACCAACAACATGTGTTGGTGAGGATGTGGGGAAAAAGGAACCCTGGTACACTGCTGGGGGGAATGCAAGCTGGTGCACCACTCTGGAAAATAACTTGGAGGCTTCTTAAAAACCTAAACATAGAACTGCCATATAATCCAGCAATCCCACTCCTGGGGATATAAAAGGAATGTGACACAGGCTACTCCAGAGGCACCTGAACACCCATGTTTATTACAGCACTATTCACAATAGCTAAGTTATGGAAACAACGAAGATGCCCCACTATTGATGAATGGATCAAGAAAACATGGTACTTGTACACAATGGAATTTTACTCAGACATGAAGAAGAATGAAATCTTGTCATTTGCAGGGAAATGGATGGAACTGGAGAACATCATTGTCAGTGAGGACAGCCAGGCTCAGAAGACCAAAAATTGTATGTTCTCCCTCATTTGCAGACTTTAGATCTAGGGCAAATACAACAATGTTGTTGAACTTTTATCACATGACGAGTGGAGAGCACATATGGGAGATATAGGAATAAGTAGAAAACCCAAAACATGAAAGCGTTTTATGTCCCCACTCCAGAGGAGCTAACATGGAAACCTTAAAGTGACAGAGGTTATTATGAGAAGGGAACCAGTAACCATGTAAAGATCAGTTAGAGATGAATCAACATGGGTCATAACACATGTGTACACAAAAGCATTGCTAGGAATATTTCTGTATAGCTATCCTCAACTCAGCAAGCAAAGATGCTTTGTTTCCCTTGTTAGGCTTGTGTCTTTCCTTCAACAAAATTAGTGATAAAGGCAGAACAGGAACTGCCTGGAACTGATGGGGAGATGGTGTGGAAGGGGAGCAGGGTGGAAAAATGACACCAACAATGTATGCACATGTGAATAAATGAATATTTAAAAATTAAGAATATTGGTGTCAGTATTGAATACTAAGGTGGTAATACCATAGAGTTAAACTCAGTTTCACATGTGTATATTTAACTAGTTTTTATGCTAGTTGTGCGATTGACAGTGAAAATTACAAAATATATGTAGAAAACAGGTAAATTTTTTATACAAAGACAGTGCTGGATTCTCAGTTACATTTACATTAAGCTTAGTCAAATGTAAAATCATACAATTATCTACCAGATTTAATAGTTGAAGATGATTTTCTAATTTTTATTTTCTTTGTATGATAGCAGATGTTTATAAAATAATTCAAGTGAGGCATTATAAGAATGTTTCTTTTATAGTTTAAAATACATGCTTAAGGTCTTCATTCATCACAGTTGGTATGTCAATTGCAACAAAATCAGAATTTGTAGCAATCGCTAAAAATCAAGGGTCATGGTGCCTTTATAGGTTTATAAAGTTATATATATTCAGAATATTTTTGCTACATTTAGACCCAACATATATTTTGCTGCAAATGAGAATTTAATTTACTGCATGATTAAGGATTTTAAATAATGATTTTAATTATATTAAGATAAAATCTCAGTAAACACTGGAACTTAATGGAAATGTAGTACCTGAAGATCATTTAAATGTAGGGTATTCATATTTTTCCAATAATCAGCTAGCTATGATATCTTATTTTTCTATACAAATATAGTAGTTAGAAGGTGACATGTGGAAGAATATGATGCAAATATATATAACAGTAGACAACACATGCATATGTACACTATCTATACAGAAAAACACAAATATTATATATGTATATAAATATATATTCATACATGTAATTGTAGACAAAAAAGTAGAGCCATGAGTATAGTATACAAATGTGTATACATATACAAAGGTATAGATCAAATAAGTATACAAATAAATGCATAGATATTCATAAATATTTATAGAGACACACAGGTAGATAATAAAAATAGATATGTATCCTATCACATTTTCATCGTATTACATGGCAACACTTGCTGAATTTTATCTTTTGTACACACATACACAAACACACAGAAAGATGTAATAATCCAGATATGTGAATTTGTACATGTTTGTATGGATATAAATAGTTGCATGAGAACTACAGTGAAATGGTAGCAGCAGTGATGCACAATAAACACCCATGCCTTGGTTTCTACTTTTCACCAACAATCAGCATTTTAGAGAACAGATTGATTCCAGTTCTAGTAAAAACAAATGAAAAGCAAAATTAAGAGCATAGTGTGAGATTAAACTCCAAAGAAACAGATGGATAACCATGAGTGCATACTCTTATTAACAAGTAAAAGGTAAACTGATAGGGATATGAGATAACTCATGCAGAAAAATTCAAATTAATAAATATAAAATACGGGGGGAGAAATGTCCCAAGCCTTGTATGCACATATGAATAATAAATAAATAAATATGCATGATGAAAATAGAAAATAATCATTAAAAATGTCACATCAAAATTAATTGGTATAGGCTATCATGGAAAACAGTATGGAAGCTCCTGGAACTAAAAATGGAAGTGTTATATGTTGGAAATACCTGCACTTTCATATTTATTGTAGCAGTATTCATAATTGCTAAGATATGGACTAAATTGATGTGTCCATTAATGATGAATTAATAAAGAAAATGCGGTATTGACACAAAATTAAGTAATATTTAGCCATATAAAGAATGAAGTAGTGTCATTCGCACAACATGGATGAAACTGGAGGACATCATGTTAAGTGATATTAACCAGGCATAAAAAGACAAATTCCATGTGTTTTCATTCATATGTGGACACTGAAAAAAAAAAACTTATCCATTGAAGTAGAATGTAGAATAGTGGTCACCAGAAATGAGGAGACAGAAGGAAGTTGGAAAACACTTTTATTTATGTTTTAGGTGTGAATTGTCCCCAAGAATGCTCATGGTGGTGCTCTTTTGAAAGGTTCTGGAAACTTTAGGATGTGGGGACAAAGTAGAAGAAGTGTGTCACTTGGGGACTATATCTTGTTCTGGACCCATCTCTATTCTCTGTCTCAGATTCCTAACACCATGAAGTAAGAAGTTCCTCCACCACATTCTCCAGGCCCCACATTGTTCTGCCAAGTGATTATGAACTGAAATACACTTCTTTTGTCTCATTTGTGCTTAAGCTACTCTAACATTGAATTGGATTTCTGTCACTTGCTGCTCTGTCTCATTTCATGCTACATATTAGGTTTACTTCAGCATGCTTTCCCAAGAATACATTGCTCTTATCATGTTCAAAAATATTCTGGATGGATGAATGAATCAAGTAATTATGACCTTCATAGCTCATACAAAATATGAAATTATGAAGAATTTTGGAAACTTAATATGGCAAGGACATTTATAAAAGTTACCGTACAGCATATGTTAAAACTGGTGATTCTGGTACAGTATCAAACTTTGGACAGTGATGCCAGTCCAGGTACTTAAAGTTCCAAATCTCTCCACTATGGTAACTTTCCAAGATCGTTTTGGATATGCCAAGTTATTATGCCATGATTTAATTTCTAAATATACAGGGGGAGGCATATTTCCTAGCTCTGATATGGTTTCCAGTAACCTATGACTGGCCAGATTTTCAGGCTGTCATTCTATTTCCAAATACTCTTAGGCATGCCAATATTTTATACTCTGATTTAATTCTAAATAGCTAAGAAAATGCCAGATTGTGGGGCTATAAAGATATTGCCAGAACAGTTAATTTCTTGGGAGGGAAAAAGCTCACATGAACAGATCATTTTAAAGTTTATAGTCTTGCATGATAATTTATACACTTGTCTCTTTTCCTAAAGGAATTCATTCTTATGTCTTTGCATTTATAATTATTCTGACTACCTTCTTAGCAATTTCAAAACTTATAGTTTCAGAAATATGAGGACATAGTTACCTAGGCTAATTATTTAAAAAAATACCAATTTTAAAAATTCCAAAATTAATCCACTATTTTTTATCTGATTTTTTGTTGATTAAATACATTGTATTTCAATTGTTTGTTAGCATTAGAATAAATACTTTGTTAGTTTAGGCTGTTTTGACAAACCTCTGTTCATACTTCCATATTTTCTATCTAATCATATCCAATGGTATAGCAGTAATCTAAGATCAATCTGTTCAATTCTCTCATGGCTGTCAGTTCATGTCACCATGAGATTCTGATGTTCAAGTCCTAATCCAAAAGGTGATGGCATTCGGAAGTGAGACATTTAGGTGAAGGGGCTTTACGCTTGTACTTGGGATTAGTGCCCTTATTAAAACAAAACGACAACAAAAACCCAACATAATTTCTTTCCTTCTTTCACTGTGGGAGGACACAGTAAGGAGATACAAGAATAAAGGCCTTTTGCACACAGCAATTTGGCATTGATCTCTAGTCTCCAAAGCTGTGAATAACAGATGTCTGTTTCCTATAGGCTACCTAATTTATGACATTTTATTGTGGTAGTCTAAGTAGACTAAGACAAGTAAATTTATAGTAAACTTTATTCTAACTTTTGATTTTCTTTTAGACAGGTTTTAGCTATGCTGCCCAGGTTGGCCTGTAACTTCTGGACTCAATAGGATTCTTCTGCCTCAGTCCCCCAAGTGGATGGGACCACAGATGTGTGCCACTGATCCTGGCTTTTGTTTTAGTTTAAAAATTAAATATTTAATGCAAAACATCTCCTTCCTTTAATTTTATGTACTTACACTTTTTTAAATTTTATGTACTTACACTTTTTTTTACAGACAGGAATTTGTTTGGTTTATTTTTATTGTACCTTTAGTGTATATTGGCTATTGTATGTATGATATTTGTTTTTAAGGTGATACTCTGGCAACTTTTTTTTAATCTAAATTTCACTGGAGTCTGGATTGTCATTTCAGTAATTATGACAAAGAAATGAGGCATACCTGCTGTGTACAGATGCAATGATTTTATTTTCAAATATTTTCCATTAGCAGTTGATTGAATTTATGGATGTGGCTCCCATCAGTATGATATGGAGGGCTGACTGTAAACATAGTGGGGAGAGCCTAGTTTGCACTGGATGCAGTGTCATTGAAAAAGAAGGAATGGAGAAATATTGGAATATATTTTGGAACAAAGAAATGGAATTTTTTGGGAAAATTTTGAAGTTTGTTTACACAAATGGAATTAGTAAATATTAATTTTTAGCTTGAAAATATGTGTGCTTAGTGGTGCCATTTATTATCACATAGTAAGTAAAGACAGAATAGTTTGATCTTATGATTGGTTTCTTTTAAGACATGTTTAGTTTTATGTGTGTGTAAGACATTTGATATATCAGAAAGGCAACCAGACATATGGGTACAAAGTGGTTAATAGCAAAATATTAATGTGGGAGAAATCAGTATTTGCATAGAATGTGGAGCATTAAAAATGAATAAGAGTCCTAGGACTAAGATATGTGTGGAAAAAGAGCAGTAATGGAGAAAAATATATGTGGAAAAAAAGCAGACTGAATCCTGCAGTTGAGTTAATGATGGATATTGATATAGAGTGATAATTTAGAAAAAAGAAAACAATCAGAAAACTGTAGTGTCATGGTCACTTAAACTAGAATATTTTAAGGGAGAAAGCCTAGTTATCTGCATCAAATACCCAGTGATAGGATGACTTGCATATAATGTCTGAGAAGCATTTTACGTGGCTAAGAGATTTTTATGGAGCTGTACCTTGGCATTTAAGTAAAATTGATAGTATTCTTTGTCAAATTTGGATAAGTTGTGAAGAAAAAAATGTTCTAAAGGATAGCAGAGAAATGAGACAACTAACTTAAAGAGTCATTGATGTCTTCTGTACTATGTGCTACATAATGTTTACAAAATGATCATTTGTTACCA
The DNA here is from genome assembly GCF_047511655.1 of Castor canadensis. NCBI lineage: Eukaryota > Metazoa > Chordata > Mammalia > Rodentia > Castoridae > Castor > Castor canadensis. Next base: position 26,379,269 of record NC_133395.1, read on the forward strand.
TGGTTGGGGAATGTACATCAAAGATTCATCTTCCTCGCAGCTCTTTCCTCAATGGAATAGTATTGAGGTTGTGGGGTTCATAAAGGATAATTAGTTCATGGAGGTCCCACCCTCAGAAGAGATCAGTGATATTCACAAGGTCTGTACTGATAGATTGTTGTTAAGAGTGAGCCTGACCCATGCCTGGTCTATCTTGTTTCTTTTACCATATAGTCCTTTGTATGTCCTCCTGCTATGTGATGCCATCAGCTATGTGGTACATCAGACTGTTTCCCCTGAACTGATTCCAAAATAAACTTTGATTTATTTCGGCTCTTTCCCTAATTCATTGCATTCAACCATTCAACCAATATTTAATGAGCATCACATCACCCATTTAGTGGTTTTTGGGTTTAGCTGCTGATGAAACTGTTGTGCAGGACAGAGAAATCTTCACACTTTGTTTTTTTAAATATCATATTATCATTGCATCACTCAATAAATTTCATGTAAGAGATGTCATATTGAAAATAGCAATGGATATGTTGTCATAAATAGGGTACTCAAGAAAAGCTCTCTGAGAAAGTTATATTTGTGCCATTATTTGAATCAAGGGAGAGATTCAACCAAGACAATATGTGGAAGAAAGCTTTCTTAGCAGAAGAAATAATAGATAAAATAAAGTTCTCTTGAAAAAAAATTACCTTGCTTGAAAAACAGCAAAAGCAGAAAGATTGCTATTATAAAACGGAAGATTGTAAAGATTGAATTCCATAACATATGGGAATCGCTTAGCAAATATCTGAAACAGTGTAAACATTCAGTAGATGACAAGTATACATTACTAATTTACCAAGTACCACAGATGTTCCACTATGACAAGAAAACTAAAGCAAATACAATAAAATGTGGGCTTTCTTTAAAATGCACCTATTTAGATTCTTTATGTTTCTTACAAGAATGGTGTTATTCCTCAAAAAGGAACTTTCTTTAAATTATATCTAAAATTATCTAAGGCATGACAAATATGTGTATATTATATAACTTGTCCTGTTTGTTCAAAACTTAACTCCGAAGTTAATTCCTAAAACATACATTGCTTTTCTTCCTTCCGAAAATGGGTAGCCCCATCATCTCTTCTTCTGTTGTTTAGAAATACTTTCATTGTAGAAGTTACCACATTTCTTCATTTACTGTTTTTTTTTTTTGTAAGTCTGTGAGGCACAGAGTGGCATTTATTCCTTCATTACTTGTTTTTCAGCATTTAGTATGTGAGACTCACTGCTCTAGATATGAGAGTAGACTATGAGTAGGATAAAGTCCAGATCTCATCAAGCGCTTCTCTTAGCTTGCAAGATAATTAATAAGTACCAAAAAACTAATTAAAATTAATAAATGTAATGATCAGTGCTACAGTAATAGCAGCAAAACTGTACAGTATAAAAACTGTGTAAACTCCTGTGTAAAATCCTGAAAAATATAAATAAATATAATTTACATAGGAAATGGCATAATAAAGAATGACTAAATGAACAAATAAGGTACAGTAACAAAATTACCTGCTTGTACATAAACTGTTAGCAAAAGATCCTTTGCATTCACATAAAACCATTAAAAAAATTTGAAAAAGTTAGGAAGAGAAAGAAGGATGCAAAGAATGTCAGCAGGAAAGAAAATACAGTGCATTGTAATGTTTGTTTGTATACTTTACCTACCTTGCATTGAAAATAAAGGGCGATCCAAATTCATAGGAAAGTTGGTTTGGATCATGTGTTGTAGTAGACAAGTGACTACCTGGTCCTATTAAGGCAGAATAGCCAGAGCTTTGTAAAATCACTTTCTCTTATTTCTAGGAAATTGAGTTAGGTTTGTATTGTGGATTGGAGAATTTTGAAATTATTTAATTTTTGACAAAGTATGATCATACATAATTATGAGGTACATAGCCATGTTGTGATATATATATGCAGTGTGGAAGTATTGAGTGAAGCTAATTAATATGTAACCATCTTAAATATTTATTTATTTTTACAGTCTGATTATAACTTTGCACCTTTGAAATGTCCCTATACTAATGCCTAGTCTCTAGTAATCATTGTTCTACTCTCTGCTTCTCTGAGTTCTATTATCTTTTTATAAGTTAGAAAATCATGCTTGAATGTCAGTAATCATTACTTAGCATGTCTGCTAGAGTGTTATAAAGGAATGATTAGATATGCTTAAAAGTATCTTATCCTGTCTCATGTGGTCTATTATATACATCACAGCTTCTATGCTATAAATACCTCAAAATGAGTCTAAAACAATAAAGTTCCCTCAAAATTACTATTTGCTAGTGAATGATTTGATGACTATACTTGGAAAAATTTATAGGACCTTAGCTTTTGGTTTATGAAATCATTTTAAAGGTTTCTTTGAGCCAATTTTGGACTTCGATTTTGATTGAATTAAATTGCTTGAGATTATGATATTTGCTGAAGTAAAATCTGTAGATTCTGCTATCTATGTACTATGGATCATCCTTTCAGGTTCTCTGGTACTTTAAAAGTGCAGTAACATCTACAGAATGACTTGTGTTAATTTATAACAAATCTCTCAACTCTTTTAGATTCTAAAATTTAGTAGGACAGTAAGCTTTTCAAAACTCCTTTGCCATCTTTCTTTTATTTTTCCACAAAATATGTATCAAACATTTTATCACTCTCACTTAGCTCACTATCTTGCCACCTGTTTTTCAGAAGACCCAGACTCTCATTTATGTGGATAATCGAATTTATCATGCAGGATCTATTTGAACTGTCTGCTTCCATCTACTGTCAATCATCCACATTAAAAATCTTCGTTTTCTTTCTTTCCTCTCATTGCTGATTCTCATTCTATGTCATGGTCCATACCTACATGTTGAGGGAGCTCTCTAATTTTCTCTATTAGGTATGTACTCTTGTGTAATTATCAAACCCAAAACTGAAGGTTAATAAAACATTCATTTATTTCACTCATGATTTTGTAGATCAGTGATTTGGGTTGATTTCAGATGGGCAGTTGCTCCCTTCTGGGCCTCATCACTTATGCATCTGCTGTTAGCTAGAGAGTAATAGCTGGGGCTAACTGCTTTATGTATCTTGGTCTGGGATGGCAAGGATAGATGAAATGTCTCTCATGTGTCACTCTGTAGCTGGCTTGTATGGCCTTTCTCACATGGTGTCAAAATCCACAAGCAACCAGAAGGCAAGCTTCATGCACAAGCAATTTTCAAGTCTCCAATGTTTTGGTACTGTGACATTGTCTAAACAAGTTGAAGAGCAATCTTGATTAAAGGGTAAAAAAAAATCCATCTTTAATAGCAATAGTTACAAGGATACATTTCCTTTAAAGATTATCTAGCAGGTACTTAGAGACTGCTTTTGCTAAAAAGCACTTGGATCCAAAAATTAACTAAAAGCAGGATAAAAGCCTGGCATCTCTTCCTACGTTTTGTATCTGTCTCCTTTGCTGAGCCATTCTCTTTTATAGTTCCTTGGATTCTAAGAATAACAGGACAGATTGATAGATAATGACCTTTATGACAAGGGACTGAAGTTATGCTGGAGAAATAGCAAGGCTTCTCAGACAGTTCAAACCATGATGAGAACACCTTCTAAGCAGAAGCAATCATCTCCTGGGAACCAGAATGTCTCCTCAAGCGGTAAGAGCTTCTCGCAACCACCTTGCAGGACCAGAACTGAGATAATGATTAACCAGAAGACAACTTTGATCTAAGATTGTTTAAGTATGCATTCCTCTCACCCCTTTCCCAATTCTTCCTCTATTTCAACCTAAAGCTCAGGTCCGTATCCTAAAGATGGGATGAAATGATCACATTCCTTCTTCAACACCATGCCATATGTTAATAATTTATCACTATAGTTCACAACTTTGAGGGACAAAGTAAGACACAATTAGACAGCAAGATAAATAACACATGAAGGTTTATCTCTGTCCAGAGGAAAGCTTTGTCTGGCTATAACTTCAATTTTGTTATGTTTTGCCACATAGTCTCTTCACCCTATACAAAACATACATCATAAAAATTTTAATCAAATTATTTACTTACTCTTTGCGAATTAAGAAAAAGCCATCACCATTTTTTGTCTCTTGTAAAGTACTGCATGTGATCTACAAACTAAAGGTATATTTACTTAAACTATTTACTGATTATTAAGAAATAATTATAGTCTCCTATTTCATAGTTATTTTATTTTGGGGCAGTATTTTAGTTTCAATTTTTCACCCTGCTTAGCATATTTTTCTCTTTGTAATCTTTTACTATTTCTAAGGTGAAGTTTCTTTCTCATAGGACAAGAATGTAGTCAGAAGACCTTGAATTTTAAGAACAAACATCGAAATAAATCATAAATCTAATAAATCTTAGATGTATGTGGTTTTGAAAACCTACTTTGCTCCTTAATATTTGTTTATTTATTGGTGGGTTTGGTGTTTGAATTCAGGCTATGTGCTTGTAAAGCTGGCACTCCACCATTTGAGCCATACCTCCAGTCAATTTTGCTTTGGTTACTTTTGGAAATGGGTGTTCTGAACTATTTGGCCCAGTTCGCCCCAAACTGTAATCCTCTCCATCTCAGCCTTCCATATAACTAAGAAGCTACCCATCATGAGCTAATGCTACCCATCATGGATTTTTTTCCTCATGAACTGAGTATGAGTAATTACAGCGATATTTTATGGATGCTCTAAAGATTACAGGAATTGGGGGAGTAATAATCGTAGGCATGTAGAGTGATGATACAGAAAGTTTATGATACTGACTGATTTATATTAGAAAGTCAAAATATAAATATCATTAATTTTATTGAAATTTTATGGTTATTGAACATTTCAGTGTTAAATAATTTCAATTACATTTGAAATTTTATGATTGTACTGAAGAACTGCAGTGAATTTTTCATATCAAATGTTTGACTAAGTTTGATGGTATCTCACGAGAAATACAGGACACTGTGAGGTTCTTTCACCACAAAAGTGTATTAGTCAAGAAAAAAATGAAAATTTTAATAGAATTAAAATATGTATCCCCATCTCTAGTATATAACAAAATCTGCATTGGGATTGTGTTTCTTTTCCACAGAGGCTGACTGACTGAGACTACTTAAAATAATATTTCAGTGTTCTGAGAAATGTTTTTTTGGGAGGAGGAAGGGGTGTTCTTTTTTGGGGTACTGAAGTTTGAACTCAGGGCTTCACTCGTGCTAGGCAGGCAGTCTACCACCAACACCTTGGAGGGTGGTGTTCTTAAGACAGGGTCTCACTATGCAGCCCAGGCTGACCTAGAACTCACAATCCTCCTTTCTCTGCTTCCCAAGTGCTGGGATTGTTGATATGCAGCACCACAGAAGGCAGAAAAATATTCTTTCAAAGAATCCAGGACCAGAAAACTGTTCTTCACCTCAAATATTATTTCCTTAATTTCATATGTACTGTGTTTTCTAAATATGTGTTTGAAAATATTATATGAGGGTAGAGGTCTAGTTCCAGAAATTGAAAATATTTAAATTTTATTTATACAAAACCAAATGTTCTTTCTTTTGGGAACAGGCATACTTAGGGACAGTTGAAAAATTTGGGATTTCTTATTGTGAGTCAGCTTCAGTAGGATTTCTAGCTATTTATCCCACTTTTTCTCAGGCAAAAGAAAATAGACCACACACATATACAGTTTTCTTAAGGTGTCTCTCCTTCCCCTTGCTACTCACGAGTATCATTTGCGGCAATGATCTTTTAAGTTTTTGCCTTGAGTCACCTGATGATTCTGAAGGTCTGGACCTGAAAGACATTGCTCCACTGTAAAAAGTGCTTTCAAGTCACTGAAAGCAAATCTCTGTGAATGACAGTTTGGATTTGTTTTATTTATTGTTTGTTAGAGTCTCTCTTGACTGCTGAACTTGATGCTCACTTTCTGTAGCTGGACCATCTTCCCTTCCATGGTACAGGGTACTAGCCAGCCTGGAGACCTCTAGTGGGCATAACGTGCTCCCAGCAAGTTTTCTGCCCATGAAATGCCCTGCTTACTGCTCATGAGCCTCCTGGTTTATGTTATCACTATCCTGCCCATCCTGATGCCGTGCAGGCTACTTGCCAAATCTGTGGAGAAAGCAGTAACCTAAAATCAATTTTTCATAAAGAAGCATCTACCACAGTACTAAAGTTCAGAAAATTTCCTTTCTTCATCATTTCTGAAGAGAGCAAGAAATATAGACTGTGCAAATGGTGGTGATTTCTTGAACTCTTTTCTGTTTCTTCAGTCCTTTCTGCCTGATCTACAGAGGTCCAGAAATGTCAATTAGGAACAAATCAAAGAGAGGGCATCATGGACATTTAGCGCAGAATAATCATTAATAAGTTGGATATGAAGTACTGATTACAATTTCTATGCTTTTTGAGTGGTAATAACAATGTGATAGTGTGGGTTTCATTAAATTTGAAGTATGAAAATTCTATATTCTATTCCTTGTACGGAAGTCATTCAAATTCTAAATTCTTGCATTATGTCATTGAGATGCAAGTCATATTACTTTGAACTACCTTACAGAGGGTCTGAATGACTCTAAATTCACCAGGAATCCTTCACTATAAGATTTCAGCCTCACTTTCCTTAAGAATTGGGCTATAAAGAAAAACCAAGTTCTTCAGTATATTGTGAGATATAAGACATTTGCACCACTATATCTAAGACATTAAATTTTTGTCTTACACATGGGAAACCCTAAAATTAAATAAAGTGGTAATAAAATGTGCAAAATGCATAGTGTACTTAAAGATGAGGCATCAATATAATAATGATTTTTTTAATGCAGTAAGTTTCTCATCAATCAATTTGTTTTTGAAATTATATCAATAGAAATTATGGTATTATTTGCATTTTTATACATTATCACAACTAATAAAAATGAATTTATTAAAGTCAACTTCTGAAATTACCACAGGGACATATTCTTAACTGAGGTACATGTAATTTAAATAATGATAATTTATTTACTTTTAATATTCCCAAGAAAAAGCAGTTCATAAAAACCACAACAATAAAAATTCATTATTACAATGAACTGCTTAGTATACTTGTTTCAAGTATAACTTAATTCTCACAAATTCATTTTTAGTAGTCATTTATAATTCTGTTTTTTAAAACATTTGCTGGATCTACTCTATCTCATAACAACTCTGGTATCATATTGTTATGTTATTGGAAACATATAGTCAAGATGATGTCACCATATTTCCATGATTTTTCCTCCTTTGATTTTAAAAGCGTATGAAAAGTCAGGAGAAAGAATTCTCTTAAAATATTCCTAAGTATTGTTTCTGCATACTCTGCAGCATAAAATACTAATAAAAGAGTTACTTACTTTTGAGATAATTTAGACCAATAGTTAAATGAGCAACTTTCCTGGTTACACTTGCATTTTCACAAAATTAAAGGACTCTAAGTCTGAAAAAGTCTAATAAATAAATGAAAATATTCTATATAGGAGAAGTCACTACTTAGTGAGCACTTTGAATTTTATTTAGCTCAAAGCAGGTAAATTTAAGAGCAGTACTTATATTAAATTTCAAGTATGTGGCAGATAGAAAGATTTAATAACAAACGTCATTTATAAACTTGGACCATATATTTAAAATAGAGGGCACTTATTTGTGGAAATATTTGTGCTAAATGTTGACTCTTCAAATGTATTAATTTTATTTTTGTGATTGAAAATGTATCATTTCTAGAATAGGTAAAGATGATTTTACATATATCTTCTTAGGGTTTTTGTATCAGTTCTGTGGAGGCCAAGGAAAATTCTGATGACCCTTTATAATTAAGCAAAATGAAGATACTAGGTGATGAGTACTGTGGCAGGCAGAGCTTGAAGTTGTACCCAAGATTGCTATGGTGTGCATGCTTTCTGTATTCACATCACCTTGAGTGTGAATGGCCCCTTGACTCTGACTGAATAGTGCTCTCTTGATTAGATTATGTTTTGTAACTAAGGTTTAGGGAGGTTCACAATAATGATTGCAATGTATTGTGTAGAATTCCATCATGATAAAATTGTCAAAGAATTCTTCTTGGTCTTGAAGAAGCAAAGTGCCATGTTTTGAAGGTGCCACAAAGCAGGGAATGCCAACTGGCATCTAGTTGTGGAGAATAGCTCACAACTGCCACTCAATACAAAAGCAGGTGCACTGTTCTGGCAACAGCAAGGAAACTCTGCCAACAGCTAGTGATCTGGGAAGAGAACTCTGGGCCCCAGATGTGATTGTAGCCCTGAGTGGATTGATTGCAGGCTGATTACACCTGAGCTGAGGATGCATGCAACCAGAAATGACCCATCGATGGTACTTTGAAATAATAAATTTATGATCTTCATGCTGTTAGATTTGTGATAATTTGTTATGCAGCTACTGTACAGGAAACAGACACAACACATTCCTTTCATACATAAATATTATGGAAATTATATGCAGCATAGTATTACAGTACCTTAAATGTCTATTTATTTAATAAAAAAATTGCTGGACTTTGTAAATTATTTCCATTTGAATACACTTTATAACTGAAATCACTTATTCATTCTTTTTAAAAAAAATTTACTTGAGCAACTGCCTTCTTTTTAGAATTTATGTATATGTCTACAAATGATGATTATAGTATACATTTACATGAATTTGGAGTACTTGCTCTATAGTTGAATAGATATTTGGCAAAGTAGTTTGGAGATAAAGAAAAACTCAATAAAATTTTGTGATTAAAAGTGGCCAAAACTTATGTTTATTGATATTTACCAATAGTGGTTAATGTTAAATATAACTCTTTCAACACTATCATTGTTTATTCTCCAAGGAATTTGTTTTCTAGCTACACATTATAGGTAGCATTAATCAGTGCTACCTCAAACTTTAAAGTGCATAGGAATCACCTGTGACCTTGTTAAAATTGGAATCTGACTCAGTAGGCCTGTATAGGGTACAGTTTCTGCCCTTGTAACAAGCTCCTAGCCCATGCTGGTATCACTGGTCAGAGGATCACACTTAAACAAGCAAGAGTGTCCATGACTTCTGCATGTTTCTGGTATGATCAAAATAGGTATCTGGCAGTAATTTATAGTACACTTGATATAGCCATAAATCAGTGTCTCTATCATCACAAAAAATCAATAGCCAAATGATGTTTTCTTCTAGATTAAATGTATATAGCAACAGACAAATTTCTGAGTAGATCATTTGCCTTACTTTTCTTATTTAAAAATTAAGGAACTTCATACATTTACATATGAGATTTTGAATATTTTTGGAGAGATGCTATGTTTTCACAGTGGAGGAAAAGATTTTCAAGTTGTTAAGGTACTTTAATGATTTACATATATAATACATCCTCTGTCAAAACTCTATCAATATTTTGGTTTATAACTAAAGAATTTTGAAATATTCATAAGAAATATCAGACAAAGATAACACATCTTCATAAGAAGAAAGCAAGTTACAGCAGTCTATTCAAATTCTGTACTCATTGAGAAATTTAACAAACTTTTTCTGCCTTTGTATATCTTAACAAAATAATAAAAATATCACAGTAGCATTTAAGATTATTTCTGGTAATATTTGGAATATCATGAATAATGCAAATGTCTTTACTTGTTAGGATCATTTATCATTAAATGACAAATTTAATAATTTAATGGATCAAATGATATGATATTAAAGACAAAAGAAAATCTGGGGGAATATTTTCCTTGTCCCAGAGTAGAAAAGCATGTTTTAAATGGTAAATAAAAGCAAGAAGTTACATAAGCAATGAGATAATTTTGTAATCTATTGTACAGATTTTATGGATGTATAGAAAAATAGTATATACTAATGTGCTGCTCTTGCAAATTGGATCTTGCTAAATTCCTTAGTTCCACTAGATTTCAAATGGATAGTATCATGTGACTCTTTGCCCCATTCAATAAAAAACTGCTTTAATCATCGATTTCCAATCTGGCTGGTACTTAGTATCTTTTTATTTCCCTGCTACTGCTCACCTAAACTTTTGGGAAAACCAAAAGCCTTTCACAGTGAAGATTGCCATTACCACTACTAAACATTAGTGTAAATACAGTTCCTTAGGTTGACGAGTTGCCTTTTGTTTGTAGTCTGCTTAGCATTTTTATCATAAAGGTGTGTTGATCTATAAAATAATAAACATTAATTTATTTATTGCAATGATCACAAGTTTTTTTTAATGGCCCTACATGAAACTAAGATCTAAAGAAAGAAATGATTGCCACTAAAAAATAACAAAATATGATACAGGTTACTCCAGAGGCACCTGCACACCCATGTTTATTGCAGCACTACTCACAATAGACAAGTTATGGAAACAGCCAAGATGCCCCACTACTGACGAATGGATTAAGAAAATGTGGTATTTATTATACACAATGGGATTTTATGCAGCCATGAAGAAGAATGAAATCTTATCATACGCAAGTAAATGAATGGAACTGGAGAACATCATTCTGAGTGAGGTTAGCCTGGCCCAAAAGACCAAAAATCGCATGTACTCCCTCATATGAGGACATTAGATCAAGGGCAAACACAACAAAGTGATTGGACTTTGATCACATGGTAAAGCGAGAGCACACAAGGGAGGTATGAAGATAGATAAGACACCCAAAAAACTAGATAGCATTTGTTGTCCTCAACGCAGAGAAACTAATGACCCAAACATTGTATGCACATATGAATAAATGAAAAAAAAATATATATGGGTAAATATATATGTTACCTTTTATGGGTAATATATATATTACCTTTTACTTGATTTTTAAATTTGTCAATGTTCAACCAGATATTTAAAGCAATAACATACATATAATAATATATTCTGTTTTGGGAGATTGGCATAAGTAGGAGGGGTTTAGATATAAGAAGAAGGTATGGAAGGGTGAATGTTGTGGAAATATTATGTACAAATGTATGAAAATGGAAAAATGACAGATGTTGAAAATATTCCATAGGTAAGACACCTAAAAAACTAGCTAGCATTTGTTGCCCTTAATGCAGAGAAACTAAAGCATATTCCTTAAAAGCAACTGAGGCCAATAGGAAAAGGGGACCAGGAACTAGAGAAAAGGTTAGATAAAAAAGAATTAACCTAGAAGGTAACACACCGCACAGGAAATTAATGTGTGTCAACTCCCTGTATAGCTATCCTTATCTCAACCAGCACAAACCCTTGTTCCTTCCTATTATTGCTTATACTCTCTCTTCAACAAAATTAGAGATAAGGGCAAAATAGTTTCTGCTGGGTATTGAGAGGGTGAGGGGGAGAGGGAGGGAGCAGAGTGGGTCGTAAGGGAGGGGGTGGGGGCAAGGGGGATGACCCAAGCCTGTATGCTCATATGAATAATAAAACAATAATAAAAAAAAAATACCAGTTAAAAAAAACAAAAAAGAAAATATTCCAGGAATGGGGGAGGAGGAGAGGGAGGATAAAGGGAGTTATGGAGGGCATAAAATTAAGTATGACAAATTGTAAGAACTTTTGTAACTGTCACAATATACCCCAGTACAACAATAATATGATAATCAAAAATAAAAAATATATATTCTGTCTTATGACATTAATGACTGTGTTTACAACAAAATGTGACTATTAAGTACAAAAGAAAATGGTGACCATGACATAGAATAAGGCTATTGACTTATTCAGGTCATGTAATACAATCATTAAAATTTAGTCTGTGGTAATTAGTGACAAACATAGCAATTGCTATTCCAATCACCAAAATATACAAAGACATCACTAAATGCCAAGAAAGTAGAACTATGGGATACTACAAAAAGATTCAGGGAATGAAAAAATAAAGTGAAAAACATTTGAAGGAACCAGTACCTAATAAAAATCAATATTGTAGAATTAAACACTATAATATCAATAGACATTATAATTATACAACAGATTATATTAACCACTCTAATAGAAAGCAGCATAAAGCATTACATATCTGTAATTCCAGCTACTTGAGAGGCGGGGGTAGAAGGATCCTTGCTTAAGGCCAGCCTAGGCAGTATTTAGTGAAAACCAAGCTAAAGTGCAGTTGTGCACACCTCTGGTCCCAGCTACTGGGAAGGCAAAGTTAAGGAAGATCATGTTCCCTGGTCATCTGGGCAAAAGCACAAGACCCTATCTGAAAAACAAATTAAAAGAAAAGTATTGGGAGCATGTCTCAATTATTAGAATGCTTGCCTAACAAGTGTGAGGTCCTGAGTTCAATTTCCAATACCAACCCTCCAAAAAATACCCATCAACCTGAATATAAAGCTATGCCTTACTCATAACAGACACACTTTATATATAAAATATCCAGTGGATGGATAAAAAGGAGCTACACCAAGTATTATGCGAAACAAAAGCAGTTTGAAGAGTACCTTGAGCCAATATAAATTCTAAGACAAGAAGTATTGTATTCCCAGAGAAAAGGAGTAATATTATATATTATATATGCACAAAGAATATATAGGCATTTGAGTTTCAAATACTTTAAGTGGCAGTACTAAATGGATAAATAGAAAAAGGGAAAAACATATTATTGAAATGTTTTGTTCCTATATCTATATACCTATACATACTTAAAAAAAACAATTCTTAATAGAAAACATTTTTACAAGAAATACTGAAGGACTTGATGAATTCTCTGGTGAGTGTTATCAAATATTTATGAAGACAGAAGAAAGAAGAAATATTTTCCAACTCATTTAATGAGGCTAGCATTACCTTGATTATGAAATCAGACAAAAGCAATTGAAATACATTTTTACTAATTAATTGATCTAATTGTTGACTAACTGATATATATCCTATAAACAATGACTCAAACATCCATGGCAAATTATTTGCCCAGTTAATCCAGTAATATAAAAAAAAAATCTAGTACCCCACAAAGATTATTAAGAAGTTCAAAGTTGTTTTAACATATGACAATCAACTAAGTTTATTGGTTTTTAAGTAAAGATAGATGCCATATTTTCATCTCCATAAATTCATAAAATAATTTGACTTAAAAATATCCAAGTTGAGCATAAATTAAGTCAGAAACATAGGAATTTTCATTCAATGAATAATAACTACCAAAAAAATACATGAAAATACATCTTCGAGTTCTAAGAATTACTCCTTGGAATAACTAAAAATAGACTATGACCTTTGAAAGTAAACAAGAAGTACATTAAAAATCCATGAGAAAAATGAGCAGAAGAACAAATAAACAGTTCAGTGAAATAGCTTAAGGAGATTTTCAAACTTATAAGTAATTTCAATTCAAGTAAAAAGTGAAATTTATATCAATATTATGACAAAATAAAAAGAAGAGAGGTAGAGACAGAAAGAGAGAGAGAGTATAAGTGAGTTTATACTGCCACAAGTTGGTAAAAGTTATTAGATAAAGTTCAAGTCATTGCTGACAATAGTATATTACAGGACATATGACAGAAGGAATTAGTAATAATAAGTGTGCATGTACCCACTCCTCACATTATCACATATCTTGTACAAATTCTTCATTTTTAAATATTTTTTTATTTTTGGTGGTTCTGAGTTTGAACCTTGTTTAGGGCCCTGTGCTTGCAAGGTGGGCATTCTACCAATAGAGCCACATTGCCAGTCCTCTTTGCTCATATTTATTTTTCAGGTAGGGTCTTGCATTTTTGCCCAGGGCTGGCCTCAGAGCAAGATCCTTTCTCTGCATTCCCATGTTGCTACGGTACCAGATGCATGCTACCATGCCTAGGTTATGGACTGAAATGGAGTCTTCCAAATTCTTTGCCCTGGCTGACCTTGAATGACCATTCTCCAGATCTCCACCTTCTGTGTAGCTACTGTCACAGGAATGAGTCACTGCAGTAGGGTTTTGTAGAAATTCTATGACAATTATGATGGTGATGCATGAAAAAGTCATCAGAAATATTTAGGTTTTTACTTACATCTTGAATGATTGATGAATTAATATGTATTTGAAGAAATGTAAGATGTCAATTAATGATGGAATTGACATATAAAATGTAGTAGATATAAATGTTGAATTAAGTCGAGAAAAATGATAAAAATTGTGTGTCTCTTGCCAGGTGCAATGGCTCACTTCTGTAATTCCAGTCACACTGAAAGCAGAGATTGAGAGCATCACGGTTCAAGAATAGCTCTCGCAAAAAGTTGGTGAGTCCTTTCTCAATCAGTAAGCCAAATGTGGTGGTGTGTATCTGTGATTCCAGCTGCACAGGAAGATATAGGTAGGAAGATTCCAGCCTTGGGCAAAAACAGACAAGTCTACCCAAAAAGTAAGCATCAGACTATGATTCTCCTTCCTACAGCCTCCAGCATAACTGCAATCTCCAGCATATCAGGTACTATCATGCTTGTCTTATTAATTGAGATGGAGGTCTCACCAAATTTTTCCCCCTTTGGGCTTGAATTGTGATCCTTATAATCTCTACCTCAACAGTAGCTGGGATTACAGGTATGATTTACCATATTCAGTTATCCTCAACTTTACATAGACTTTTCTGACCAAATTATAAATTTTTCAAGACTTTCTGCTTTACTTTTCCACCCATCTCTTACCATAAAACTGGCAAAAAGCCATCATCAATGAGCCATCATCACCCGAATGCTGGTGGACCTCAAAATTTTCTCTAGCAAATTAGTTTTCCTTCCTTCCTTCCTTCCTTCTTTCATTCCTTCCTTCCTTCCCTTCTTTCTCTTTTCTTCTCTTTTTTTTAAGTCATGTTTTGTTATATAGGCTAGGCTAGCCTCAAACTCTCTCTGTAGCCTAGGATGGCCTCAGACTTATGACTTTCCTTTCTCAGCTTTCGTAGAACTGACATAACAGGAATGGACCATGACTGACAACCATTAGTATTTCTATCAGTGTCTGGTCTTCTGAAATCCCAACAGAATTACACATTAAGTTCTGCTTACAACATCTAGGCTTTCTCTAGCCTACATTTCCAAACTTTTCCAAATTCCATCTACCAGGAAACTCCAAAGGCTTAAGAACAACATGGTCAGGTTTAGTCATAGCACTGCTAATCATTTTCTGTGTCAGTCAGACTTTTTATTACTGTGTCAAACTCTCTGAAATGAACAAGTTAAAGGAGGGAGGAATTATTTTGGATCTGTGTTTTAGAGATTTCAGTCCATAGTCCTTGGCTTCATTCATTCTGGGCTGATGATGAGGCCAGACATAATGGCACCAAGGGCAGTGAGAGAAGGAAGCTATTGACCTCATTGCAGATGTGAAATAGAGACCTCTGTCTCTGTCTCTGGGATTCAGGTATGACTTTCCCAAGCAAGCTGGATCCCACTGATCTGCTCCTCCATCTAGGCCCATCCTAAACTTTTTACAACCTCCCAAAACATCAAGTTCAGCTAAGGACCAAGCTTTCAATACATGAACTTGTAGGGGATCTTTCAATTCAAACCACAATATATGCATATATAAGGTTTTCCATTCAGCAGATAGGTATGGGGGTAAAGAGGAACTAGGAGTACATATGGTAAATAGGAATAAGGATCTTAAACAACATCAAAGCCAGAAGTGGGGTACACATCTGAAGTCCTAGTTACTTAGGATGCTATCCTCAAGTAAGAGACCAGTGGATTTCTTGAGCCCTGGAGTTGGAAGTCCAAGGGATCCAATAGTGGGATCCTGTCTCAAAAACAAAACCAAAAAGAAGCAAACAAAAAAAAAAAACCCACAAACACTAAATCAGAAAGAAACGTGTATAATCAGAATAACTGTTATTTTAAAAAACACTGATTTGTTTGAAAAACTAAATTACATAATCAAATCTGTAAATGTACATGTCTAGGCACATGTAAACTGTAACACATTGCAAAAAACAGAAATCAAGTATGAGTTGGAGAAACATGGTGAACCACTTGTCCCTATAATCCCCACTTCTCAGTAGAACATCTTCAATATTACTTGTGATTTATAACAATAACTGTCAGACATAAAAACTGAGTCAGAGAGCCAGTCACAATTTCTATTGACAAGTCAGATATTTATCAAATATGAATTATCTAAGAAAAGAAAAATTATGTTAATAAGGGTGATTATTATAAACAAAAGTAATTAAAATAAAAGTGTTAATTTTCACTCTCCATCCTCTTCACAACAGATTGTATCCTGTAGTTCCTGAATGACCTGTGTCCTTTTTAAATAATTTAACTAATGTATGCTCATGCCATTGTAGAAAAAAAATGAACTTACAGAGATTAAAGCTGATGGTTCAATGCAATGTTTTTTATTCTTAACAAAAGCTATTTGTAGTTAATGCCCATAGCAAGAAATAAAAATTATAAAATTACATAAATACATGATTTTCTAATACATGTTCATCCACATGTGTATGTGTGTTTATGCACAAAATTTCTTTACATGCGTACTTTATCTATTTCAGTATTGAACAATACAAAGCAAAATAACAACTCAGAAGATTTGGGTGTTTATACAAGTTCTTCAAATTGTTAACTTGTGACATTTTCCCTACTGATGAATTACAGCTTTATCATGACTAAATTTGGTCATGAATTATCATGATGATATCTATCATCATTATCTATCAACCAGAAAAAAAATGGAAGAAAAAAAAATACTTTTGTAGACATTAATGGAGCATCTAGGCTCAGTATGTCTAAGGCAAAAATGATTTCAAAAATTTCCTCTATGGACGTTAATAAAATTTTTTCCCTTTAATCATTCTCTTGACAGTGATTTAAAACTAAGATTCCAGAGTAATGCAAAACATCATTCTTCATATTTGAAAGTATAAGGAACAAAGAAAAATACTTTCAAAAAAATTGTTGGTAATTTGGTCACTGGTGGCTCATGCCTGTAATCCTAGATATTTGGGATGGTGAGTCCAGAAGGATTGTGGTTTAAGGCCAGTCTAGCTAAAGGAATATGAGTCCATCTCAAGCAATATCTGAGTGTGGTGATTTGTGCCTTTTCATCTCTGTCTAAATGGGAAGATGAGGTTGAGACAATCATAGTTCCAGGGTATTCTGAGCTAAAAAGTTTGCAAAGCTCCATCTCAAAAGAAAAACAGCTGGACATGGTAGTGTGTGCACCTGTTATTCCAGTGATGACAGGAAGCATAAAATAGGGAGATCATGGTCCAGACCAACCTGGGCAAAATAACCAGAACAAAACCATCTGGAGGCATTACCAAAGCAGGAGAAAGTCTACCTGGCAAGCACGAAGTCTTGAGTTCAAACTTAATACCACTAAAAAAATTTGCTATTATAAGAAAACATTGGGATATCTGTGTACTTTCTAGTTCATGATTTTCTAAAATATATTTTAAACTCTTTATACCACTCTTCTACTCCACTCACTTCCAAACAATGACAGAATAACACTTACTAAGAGAAAAACTTCATTTAAGTTTGGAAAATGTTAATAATTTATAAGGGTAATTATATCATCTTTTACTCCAGCTTTATTTACATGAAAATAGTAAATCCTTCATCTGAAAGATACAAAGAGTTGCATGTACCATTAATGGTCTATAACTCATAAATTGTATGCATAGTCACACTCATTTTCTAAAATTAACTGACAATTGAAAATATTGAATCTGCTATATTGCAAAGAGGAAATTGCTACCCTCTCCCCAAGATAGCTATCAGGTGTATTCGCTGGTGCAATTTTTACAAAATTAGACAGCATTTCAAGTTATAGTCTATTTTTTTTCCATTTTAAGGAATCCAAATATGTATATGAGTTAGAACTTCATGTTCAAATACAGCAAAAAGTATTTCTCAGCCTCAGTATACACTGAATTAGACTAGTAGCTTGAGTACCTATATAGTGAATGTGGAGGTTGTCTGGTTTTTTTCTTAATTTCCACAAACTTGCAATATTCTTTCCTGACTTCCCAGAATTACTGAGATGGCTGATGTCAAAAAAAAAATGGAATGAGAGAAAGAAGGCAAGAAGAATTTATACTTAATGTACTGGAAGTTATCCTTTGGCATGCATGGCTTTTGTTATGTCTTGCTTCCAAATGGGTTGCCATTTTAGTTTTATGGTGTACTCTATGTCCTACTGAAGCTAACTTCACAGTATTATTCCTCTTGCATGCTGCACAAAATCAGGCTGAATTGTTGCGACAACTGCTTAATTCTGTCCCTTGATGGTACACGATTAGTAATTTCCCTTCTCCAAAAGATCTGTCAGTGAAGTTCTCCCAAGACAGTTCAGCTCCCTACACTCTCCATGACATCCTAATATACATTTGAGCCTTGCACATAGAGAAATGAAGCTTTTAAACTGCTTTTTTTTTTGTCCAACCATCTTGTTATACCAAACCTATCCCACACACTCCAGGAAGATACATTATAAGACATGGTTCCTTCCAATTCTTAGGTGATCCTTGTGAGAATCTAGAGGAAAGCCTATGAGAGTTTACACCTAATCCACGTCTGTATCCATTCATAAAACCTCTCTTTCCACATGGACTCTGCATTTTCTTCCTCTGATCCTAGAGGACCAAGTTTGTATCTCCTCCACAACAATATGGGATAGAGAAATACTCCAGTTCCCGATAAACTATCATGGGTATCTCTTCCTTGATTAAACTCCATTTTTTCCCTTATGTAACCTAGAAATAAATGTAACTAGCCTTTCATTTCTATCAATTAGAGACATATTCCCCCACAAAGTATTCTGATCACTGATTAACAATGACTTTAAAAGGGAAGTCTCTATTTGGGCTTATTTTCTCATCTATAGGAAGCCTCAAGATCTCAACAAGCACTTTATAAAATTTTTCAAAAGGGTTTTAGTTATAATGGAGCTAAGATACTCCAACAAATAATGATAAAGTTTCATGTCCTGAAATCTTCAAAGAAACAATTTTCCAAGTAATTTTATACAATGTTTGAGGGACATGACAAAAAATTGAAGGCTAAATATTAATCTAGTATGTAGAATTCTAGATATATTACACAGAAATTTACTCATGTAATTTTATGTTAATATGAATGTATAAAATTAGATATTATAAAATTAAAATAAATGAAATTACCAAATTATTCATGAATATCTTGGATTCATTTATTTTTTCCCTTAACAGTGAGGTGAGGTAAAAGAAATTTCTCTATATCTTAAAAATTGAAAAAAAGATACCTTTTCAAAGAGAAATAATCAAGATTAAAATTTTAAGGACTGTCAAGCTGATCATTAACTGCACTTGATTTTTTTAATATTTGGGTCACATTTCAATGCATATAGGAAGCTAATTTATTTCTCTAAATGCAATTCTTGGTTTTCACATGTACATTTTAAGACTTTGTCACCATGTGACATCCATAACATTTCTCAATAAAAGTTCTGTAGTACTTTTTCCAGATACAAAATAAAAGGATATATGCTATAATACAAAGTAGTGTAAGATAATACAAACCACCA
Source organism: Castor canadensis (assembly GCF_047511655.1). Classification (NCBI taxonomy): domain Eukaryota; kingdom Metazoa; phylum Chordata; class Mammalia; order Rodentia; family Castoridae; genus Castor; species Castor canadensis. The sequence continues at coordinate 26,398,744 of NC_133395.1, forward strand.
ACTATCTTAAATTTAAATGATTGTTTTGCCTATACTGTTACTACTGCCTTACCTAAAATTTCCTTAGTTACAAAAAAAAAAAGACTAAAAAAAAAAAAAGAATTTGAAAGGTCCCAAAGGGCACTTTCTGAAATTCAATTTATGATCCCTTTCATTCAAAACAACATATGAGGAAATGGGAAAAGGAGAGAGTCAATAATACCACTGGGCATCACAAAGCACTGGATTACAGATGTATCCGTGGTTTGGCATTCATTTGTTAGGATGACCATTGGGATCATTTTCTATGGGAGGGGAAGGATAGAAGTATGGAATGGAGAAAGAGAGAGAGAAAGAGAGAAAGAGAGAGAGAATGAGAGAGAGAGAGAAAGAGAGAGAGAGAGAGTTGAGCTATGATGAAAGCCCAGTTGTCTCTAACGCTATTGGAAAACTCAATCCAGAATGACAGAAGACAGGGATCCCTCTCTGGAGAATGAACAACACTTATTATCTCTTTTCTGCTAAATCCAGTATTAGAATCTACAGTCGAACACATACTGCTAGTGTTCATAACAAGCAAATGAGATTGAAGAATAGACTAAGCAGCCAGTAACTATGACGCTACTTAAACTTTAAACATTTCCTGAAGAGTTTCTTTTGACTTTATTTTCATATATTTTATGGAACGTGATAGGCCAGAACATTTTTTCATTCTAAGAATGTTCATAGCACTGCAGGCAAAGATACTTCCAAACCCTCCTGTGGCACAACAGGAAAATGATGCTTTGGATGCCCTTGCACTGTAGGAAATGCCAAATGCAATTCTAAAGAAAATCAGTAGTATGGAATTCACCAACTTCTGTCTTTTCTGTGAAAAATATTTGCAGACATACCCTTCCTCTTTGACTTTACTTTCTTTTTGAGGTAATAGGGATAGAACTCCAGGCCTTGTATGCTTACTAGGCAGGTGCTTTACAACTCAAGCCATACACCTAGTCCTTTAGCTTTTAGTTTTTGTTTCAGATAGGGTCTCAAGATTGGACAGGGCTAGCTTCAGACCTTTATTCTCTTGTCTCCAGCTCTCAAATGGCTGGAATTACAGGAATGAACCACCACACCTGATCTCACTTTGAATGGTTATTTCAATTCCACAATCTAATTAAGTCCAATCCACACACACAGCAGCAATTTAGTTACAAAATATTTCTAAGAGGGTTTTTACATACGATTTTATGAGGTGAGGGTACAGTGTGGTGGCTATTCATTCATCTATTCAACTTTTATTATGATATTTCCATGATTTAAGAATGGGACGATGACAAATAGGCATGACTTCTGCCTTCATAAAGTTTGGACTACAACATTAGAAAGTCATGTTAGTCAATTCTCATAAATAAATGTAATTATTTAAGTGATTATTGTTTTAAAGGTGGGTACTATGAAGTCATAAAATATTGGGAATTAATATAAGGAATAAGGTCAATGAAGCATCTTCTTTGATATTGTTGAGATCACTATTCATTCTCTAAACCAAATTGAATTTCTGTTCTGGTCACATGGTAAGATTGGTGGGCATTACAGTTTTCTAGGACTGAACACTCTGGCTCCTTGAACTGATTGCTTAGTTTCTAGAAACACAGATTCTGCTCCTTTCTGGACACATTCACTGGATTCAGGCAGAGATTCTAGCTTCTGTTCAGATGTTATACCCCAGGTCCTTGACTCATTAGTCTTCATTAACTAGAACCACTTACTTACTATGAAAAATATTTTCCTTCAATTTCTGAAGTTTAATAATAAAAGTCACTTGATTCCCCCTTTAGGACAAGATTTACCCCAGTTGCCACATATGAAATCAAGAGGTTCTTCTTAGGTGGAGAAAAAGGTAGATTAAGAAGCTAAGAACATCTTCTTTCCTAATTCCCTTTTACTTCTTACTTCTGATTATTTGAGTCAGCAAGAAAAAAAATATAAAAGGATACTTTAATGAGTTACCTTGCAACAAAGTCATTCAATATTAATTCTGAAAATATACATCAAGGCTTACTGTGTATGATATGCTTTTAAACTATAACAATTGAACCAATATTAATGATAACAATGAATGAAGCAGAAAAAACTCTGTCCAAATAGAAATTAGATTTGAATGAGGAAGATAAATATTTTTATCTTTTCATAAACTCTACAATAGCAAAAACAATTTCTCCTACATTGTTGAAAAATAGTGAGAAGCATAATGGTTAATTCTTAAGTACATCTTTTAAAACCCAATGATTTGTGTGAAAAAAAAATTAGAACGTGGCTTTTTGTTTAGTTATTTAAAATGTAATTTAGTTGCCATTTAATTGACTTTTCCTTTTGTTAGTTTCCTTTTTGTTATTCACACTATTGACGGCCTCTTTTATTTAGTTTTGTCTAAATTCGCTTCTCCTTTAAATGTTTTATTTTGTACTTTTAATTGGTTTCTTGAATCTCATCAGCTTTCAGGAAAGCTGCTCTTGGTTACTTGTCTATTCATGTTGGGGCAGAAGAACAATTCTACAAAAATACTTAAATTCAGTTGTAAAAGTTCAAATAATTTCAGATCAATCATAAATTTTCATTTTCTTTTAACTTCACATGTCTTTGTTTCCATACTAATTAAAATTTTCTCTTCATCTCTTCATTTTTAAGATTGATCAATTCTATCATTTTCAAATTTACCAGGAAATATATAAATATATGAAATTCTTCATGTTCACTGTCCATACCTTTATATATGCAAGCAAAACAATCAGTCTGCTGAAAAGTGAACTGAGATGTGACAAGAGTGGTATATGAGTATAAATCCTCCTCAGTTGGGCATGGGAAATCAAGTAATCATTTGGACTTTTCTTGTGTAGCTCTGTAGTTCCAGTTGACCTTGTGTACAATAGATCTAATGTTGTTGTGAAATTTACAAATCCAGACAAATCATACACTGATATAAAGGTGACACTTATGATGATGAGTTAGAAAAAAAAAGATGATTTTTGTGCTAAGATAACCACCTTTTAGACATTAATAACCTCTATTTTCACCATGATAACATTTACTTTGTTGATTTATAGAAAGAGCATATTTGTTTGTCTTTATCACTTATTTCACATGGGCCCTATGGGAACAAAGAAAATATTTTAGTTTGATTTATGTTTTAACAAAACATAACTATGTTATATGTTACTTGGTACATTGTAGTCTTTCATTAAACTTCGATAAGTAAAGAGATTAGTATGATAGTCCAGTCTCTGATGGATGTAAGTCAGTCAATAAAAGCATAAATTTTAGGTGCTTCGAAGTAAAGTAACAAGTGTTGCCTTACAGTAATAGTATGAGTAAGAAAACCCAAAATCTCTCATGCCATACCATTTAACGTAATTTCTGGGTGCGTACATTTTACATGGTAGTTCCAGTAAAAGAAGAAATGGAGGAGTCTCCTCTCCTCCTCCACTCAAGTGTGGCCCACATGGGAATTGCTGGTCATCCCAGAGAAGACAGTTAGCAGATGTTCCACCTTAGAAATCTGTATTTCCCACGAAAATACCTAAGACAGATGTCTGTCAATCAAATAGCAAGAGAGAGAATAAAAATAATTCATTCTGCTATTAAAATACAGCTCTGTTATTTTTACTTTTGGCATAATTTAAAATATGCATGCACTGACATGTTTTGAATTGTAGAAGTAAAATATACATTACAGAAAGACATGAAAGGGTATATAGGCATTATTTTAGAAATAAATGTTCACAAATCTAGAGAGACTGCCTTACCTTGATTGAATGCTTCAGGTGCCCAGGCAAGGCTTCAGTTTGTCTTTCACTTTACCTGGAGAGGCTTGAACCGTAGGAGAGGAGAACAATGTGTCCCAAACACTATTTGAATAACAAAGTGAACATAGATAGAATATACTTTCTTTCTAATCCCAACATGAAGATTTCACAATGGCTTTGTGCCTCGTTTTTGTTAGAGAAACATCTATCCCAGTAGTATCAATTTGAAGAGCTCTGAGCCAGAATATAGCTCTTGTTCTGTCAGTAGAAGGAAAGACTCACAGAAAGTAATAGAAACCAAATAGCCTGCTTCTGCAAATCTGATCCTGCTCCAGGCAAGATAACCAGGAGAATGCTGACATCTGTGATGAAAGTTCAGTGAACAAAGGATTCCATGAATGTGATTTATGGTGGCTGAGACTGGTATGGTGCCTGTCCTCATTCAGTCACACAACTGAGATTGGAATGGTTTTGATTCTAAAGTTTTTGCAGGAAAGGAAAAAAAAAAAGAGTTTGAGAAAGCAGATATGAAAGTATGCACTAATTCAATGAATTTCTTTATTGAGATATGAATGGGGGCTTCAGGCTAATTATTCAGAATCATATCAAATATAAGGGGAAACAGACACACTGTCACTTGTGGATCAGCCATTTCTCACTCAGTTCTTAAGGAAACCAGCCTATTGCAGGAAGGAATTCTCTTTGTGTTGTCTTCTCTCCTTGGTAACAGACTTTGCTTTTGCAGGTCAAGTCCTGTAGTGGTTCAGTTGTACTTCTTGCCAGGAGAAACATCACCACTCTAAAGATACTAAAGTAACCATTTTTCTAAAATATTTTTATATTTCTGAAAAACTATTGAAATATTATTTTGTGCCATTCTTTATTATCACCAAGATATTTGTAACAATAAGCATTGACACATGAAGAGATAATACTTGTTAAAAGCAAGCTAGGTGTGGTGACACAAAGCTACAATGCCAGGACTTGGGAGGCTGAGTCACAGTATTTCTTTGTAGGAAGACTGTGAGTTCAGGATCTTCCTTGTCTACATACTGTGTTCTAGACCTGACTACAACTAGAGATGGTCTCAATCCCCACCACCCCCATAAAAAAAATTAATATTAACTGTACGTAAATGCAAAACAAACAATGTGGGATCAATTTGGATAAATTATTTGTCATTATAAGACTAAAATATGTGATATTTTTTATGATCTTTATTTGTAACATTTCAACATGAACTAATTTGGTGGCAAAAATAAACTAATAAGTCTCTTTTCACTCAATTCCTGTCAATTTATCATGATTTGAATTTCCTTTGCAATTCAATATAAATGTTTATAAGAACTTTGTTTAAAACAACTTTGCTCCCTTATATATAAAAGTATTTTTAAAATGTTTATTATAACAATAATAATATGGAGTAACATCAATAAATAGTTTAATATAGAGAAATAACAATTAAATACAAGGTTTCACCTGTGTAACCACAGGTTCTACGTCCAACAATTGAACTATTTTGTACTGTGTGACTAGGACTCTAATGGTTTCATCTTTATTGAGAATATACACAATTTGATGATGGTATACATTATTACAGTCTATCTGGAATAAAGTGTTGAAGTATTAATATTATGCTATTTAGACAAGTCTTGTATCTCATTCTTTCCAGTTTTAGCTTTTCTTGCACTTATTTTTTCCCCAAGAAATGAGGAAAAAGATATTTTCTTTTAATTGACAATAGACTCTCCTTAAAATAGTAAGTCATCTCAATATATCACATTTCAATTAATAAAGTATATTCCTTTGGTTTCACTTACTAAAGCAGATTTCCTAAGATATCAACAGAATTATTGTTTGTGAAGTCCTTCTCTCTCTTTTCTCTCTCAGTCAGTATGCTTAGTATACTCCAGATAAATTTGCTCCTAGAAAACAGACACATATGAAAGACTATGTCCTATAGATATGTGCATAAAAATTTCCAAAGCATTGTAAAAAGAAGCCTAATATTATCTAGATTCTCACTTTACAGCAAAATATATAGGACTCTCACCTCATGTTCACACATTCCCTGTTCACCACAGTCTCAAAATTCCTGACATTTGAAATTCTCTGGAAAATAACACAGAGGGCCTGAAGTAAATGCTCTGGATCAATAAGAAAGAAGTAGAATTTGTGAAGTGAAAAAATTATTAGAACATTTACTTCTTATGTCAAAGTCTGATACATTCACAGAATTTTTGTTTTCATTAGGAAATATTTGGCTTTATTCTTTACAGGTCTTTAAATGCAAAGAATCATTATATAAGAATTGATTGAATTGGATCTAAAATTATAACTTAGCCAATTCAGGAAACTCATGTTATTGGATAGTAGAAAGTAAGAAGAAAAATATATTAATTAAAAATAAATGTTTAATTTGGCTGTGAATACTGGTTATCACAGGACAATGTGTGGTAAGTATTGAAATTAAGAAAAATATGCTTGGAAATTATATATTCACTTCCAGTGCCATAGTACACCGAAAATACACACAATAACAAATAACCACTTAGAAGCATTTATATTTTATGTTCCTTAAGAATGAAAACTAGATCCCACCATCACTAATGCAAATCACACTGAAATGTGTAGTTTGAAAGGCCAAAATAAAACACAAAATGTATAACAGCGAAAGAATACCTGCATAAATTTTATAAATAAGGACTATTTTTCTACTCGTTTTTTTTCTTTTTAAACACTTAATTTAATTTAATAATTTCAGAACTTCCCACTTTCCTGCTTTATTGTATAAGTCCTCCCAAAATTGACAATTCCATGTCAATTGGACATTAAATCTCCATGTATTAGAGATTGAATAAACAGTGGGCAACATGACAGGACAAAGGAGATCCTTACTTTGACTCTAGAGAGAGTAGCAAACCAGATTTTGAATGTTTTCTTTTGTGGATGGAGTAAGCATGGTTTTTCTCAACAAAGGATAGCTACAACAGTCTGAAAAACATAGTACTGCTGTTCAAAATAAAGCAGGTATATACGTATTCATTCAAAAATTTGCTGTTTACTACCTCTGTGCTAGATATACAGGATCCTGCTGAAGTATGCTAATAGCTATTCCAGATATGAGCATAGATGACTATATCCTTATTCAAGTTTTATAAAATAATTTCTATCACATTTAATGATGTATAAATAGTCATTCCTTTTAAATACCACATTTTATAAACCTTATCTACTTTTTTTGTCATATTTTAGCAAATAATTATTCATATTTGATTTTTTTCTTCCTCAGTGCAATTTTTAAACATATCTGTTAGAAAAAGGAAGAAAATCTAGATATCTAATTTGGACACTCTAGATATCTAAGTTTATTATTTGGAAAATATATTACATTTCTTTTTCTCTTTTCTTTCTTTTTCAGTTTTTGAGGTACTGGGTATGGAAACCAAGGCCTTGCAGATACTAGACAATGCTCTACTCTTGAATTATATACCCCACCTGAAAAACATACCACATTTTCTAAGTTAAAAGTAAATGAAAAACATGACTTGCTCAATTATAACATGGATTTCTGTTTATAATTTTGCAATATTCACCATTTTATTGTTAGCGTGTACAACTATTATATCTGCTTATACTATTACATGGCTCTATTGCTCTATAAAAATAATAAGATTATTATATAAAAATAAATTCTAAATTTTATGTAAGCATGTTTGGCCTTGATATCAACTTTATGTAATCCATATCTTTGGCATATCTATGTTAAACAACACATATACATATAAGTAATGTAAATTTATTCACCATCTTTCATTTTTATATTTTGTAGTGTCAGAATACGTGTATTCATATCATATTTTAGGATATTGAAGCAGGGTAGTAGAACAGAGATTTATTTATGTATTTTATTTACTTTCCATACTAGGGATTTAACTCAGGACTTCTCACTTGTTTAATAAGCACTCTACTGAGACATGTCCCAGCTTATAAATATTTTTGACTTTGTTTTTCAAATAGTGTCTCACTCTCTTTTGCCTGTGCTATCCCTGAACCCCAGTCTTTCTTTCTGTGACTTCCAAGTAGCTGGGTTTACAGGTTTAGACCACTATGCCAAGATGGAACAGAGACGTTCCATAGGTGAACATGTTTCTTATACCTGGTATTCATAATTTAGGTCTTTTCCTTCTCACTCAATTTAGTGACAATATATTTTACTTTTGATGAGTTCATGTATATGAGTACTATAACTTTGGAAATGTCTTTTTATAAAGCTTTCAAAATCTAACCAGTGTACAGTGTAAAAATATTAAGAATTGGCAAAATGAATCCCCTTGTACAATGAATATATGCTAACAAATATGAAAAGAAATTTATTATAAATAAATGTTCTAACTTTTTATTAAAATGTATTTTTAAAATACATTTTAACTCAAATATAATTTTTTAGCTCTAAACACTTCTCATCAAAATGAACAAGGATGAAGGGTAAAAATGCAGCCTTAAAAAATGTATTTTTAAGCTGTTTCATTCACTCTTCTTTGAAACTCTTCTAACTTAACAATGCTCATTTTCACCTTTAAAGTTCTCCATCAAGGAGTTTTCCAGGATACAATGTGAGTGTACATTTGGAGTTCATATAACATCATCAGCATTTTCAACAATCATGGGATTGACTTCCTTTTAAAATCAACCATAAATTCTTTGATTTTTATGCCAAATGACCAATCAAGTTAAGGATGGGGTGAAAATATTTTATTTTTCACTCTTTGTTCAATTTAGCCATGTTTGCTCTTAGAGAGATCTGTGGAAATCTACTAGCTGACTTTTATTGAATGTGCATTGGCTGTGGCTCAAACACAGAAGAGATCATGTTTGTTCCTGTACCCACAGTGCTGACACAAGGACTGATCTAAGAGTGCAGTGCCAGTTTTACAACAGTCAGCCTGGTAAGCTGCATATGTCTGAACTGTACTGCTTCAGTAGTTCTCAACGTTCAAGCTGTAAACCCTTCAGGCAGGGATTATTTCCATTGGAAACAGCACAGTACAGTATGCTGTACCAGCACACAGCAATCTGTATCGGAAAATCCCAAAATGGCAACCAATTTGGCTTGTGCACATCATTCATAAATGCATATTCCCTGGTGCATTCTGCCTATTTATCATTATAAACCATTTTTTCATTCATCTTCTCTTAGAGAAAAGCTATTTAAATCACATTTCATTATCTTATGAAAATTCTAGTGAGAAATGGAGATTTGTTACAAGTTGAACACAAATTAACTTTTATTTTTAGGTTACCCCAAAACAGACTGTTTTGTCCAAAAAAGCCATATAGAAAACAAAAGAAAGTTAGCTAATTACTGGCTGAATAAATACATTCTTATTCTCATCACACTATGTGTGAGTTCAGAATATTTGGGGGATAGCCAATTATGATACATTTTCAAGTCTAGGAAATATAACAAAATGACATTACTTGCAAATCTGAGGAAAATGCAGTTCAGCCTTAATGTAATCTGTGCTCTGTCCCTGCCATTATGCTTTACTGAAGCTTGGGGATGAGTTCATTCAAAAGCAAGTGAAGTATGTATTTATTAACCTCTTCTTGGAAATGACATTTATAAATACTCTTATTATGAAACCTACTGTTAGTTATTTTAAAGAACTAAACTCTGGCCTGTAGAAGGAAAGGGATAGGAGGATCTCATTTTTACAGGAAAGAAAGCTTAGCCACCATTATGTTGCATGTTTTACTTCACTAACGTGTTTCTAAGGGTCTTTTCCTCATTTAACTTTACATTATATTACCAATGAGGTCCAATGTAATGCCTCCACAGGCTGTTTTCTTTTCTCTCTGAGCTGTTATGTTGAAATTATGATTTTTCTAATATTTTAAAAATATTCCTACACTTTCCGTAGCTAGGTAGTAGATGGTATAAAGAATGACATAGTGGTACAAGAGAATGTCTTACTTCCTATTTAAATAGTTAAGATTTAAAAATTTGATAAAATTTGATAAAAACCTATGCTCTTTAATATGTTTTTACATTTAAAAAAACTATTCGTATCAATTGTCTCAAGGAACAAGAAAACGCTAAGCAAATTAATGAGCAAACATATGAAGAAATAGCACCACAGATTTATTAGGTGTATGGTGAATAATATATTTCCTGTAATTGTGTTAGTCTGTCTAGTCTAGCACCACTCACTATTGAATAACCAAGAAGTTAATGAGCCTAACTCTGGAGGGTAGACTTCTATCCTTCTTGAAAACAATTCCTGTGCCAACATTGACTGCCTGTATTCCTCAATCTTATTTAGGAGAAAAAGTGTATAAAATAAGTTCATACTCTTTACTTGAGCAAAGAAATCAAAATCTACCCAGGTTTTTCATTTTTATCTTTGAATGAATACAGTTGTATCAGTTTATATTTTTAATGTTTTAAAATTATAAACATAACATTAATAGGGCTGATTCCTTAAACAATGTGTGGATCGGGCACCTGATTCCCTCACGGGCGAAAATTTGCACATTTTAAAAATTATGTATGACTTTTATTAACAGGTGCTTGTGGTATAGTGACTTTTTAAAAAAGTCAAGATATAAACTTATTCCAAACTAAACAGGAAAATTTTAAATATCTCAACTTGGTCTGTTATGAAACAATTTAAAAGCCTTTAAAAGTGTATTGAGAAAATCAATTTTTATAAAAAAGTTTTTTTTTTATCAAAACAGAGAGGTCATTGGATATGATTAATGAAAACAAAATCATGCAGCATAGATAATTCAAATAGTTCAAGTTATCTGGTTAATGGGCAAAAAGCAAGTGGTTAAGGTCTATAACTCCAACCTTTTGTTAATTCTTAGCACTAAAATTTCACATTCATCTCTTCTTATTGGATGACCACCACATGGTGTAGATGTTCAGCCACATTTGCTTAGCCTGGGGTGTAGAAGGGTTCTCAGCTGGTGAATCAGTTCCTTTGTGTCATTGCCATCTTGTGGTTTGAGTTTTTTCCAGGTATCTGTGTCATGAATTGAAGTCATTCTGGTGCCATTAAGGTGACTGCGAAGTTTTGATCACACCTCTTTGATTTTCATTACTCTTTTCATTGCTGTCCTCTCTTGGCTGTCTTTGGTGAGGACACCCTTGAAGATTCAGCATCCATAAACTCTTCACGCTTTGTGTCACATTGGTCTACTTTATATTCTCATACCTTCATTGTCAGCACTATCCTCCACATCTTCTCCTTGCACAAAAGGGTTGGAATACTGAGGTCCAGGACCAGAGGATCTGCATATGTAGTAAGGAAGGGAATTTCCACAGAAGTAGAGCCAGCATTGCTGTTGCTGGACGTTGAGAACATTCTTTTTTCCCTCATTCTTTCCTCTCTCTCCACAGTTCTGCTAATTCTATAGGAAATTGCATCAAGGGTCCCTACACTGAGGACTAACTGTATAGGTTAAGGTCCACTGCACATTACTACCTTGAACAGCAACTCCACAAGGGACACTAACATCTCCCACCTCTCTGTACAATTTTCTACTTTGGCAAAATCAAAATATACAGTTATGACAGTCTGAAATACAAATATGTCTTCCTGGATGTGATTTGTGTTAAAGAAATTATATCTCTTTCTTGCATTGGACCATGTTACTGTTCCTCCAAACTTCATTGAGATGATCTTTATGTCACTTTTAGCAAGTACTGCCAATGCCAAGCTTCTGGGACCTTCCTGGGCTCCTGGCTGTAGTTCAAGGCTTTATATTGGGAACATTGAGAACACTGGTAGGGCAGTGAAGAGAACTGCAACCTTGATGCTCATGGTTGTGATGATGGTGGCTATGGCCCACTGGGCCAGCTGCAGAAACTGAAGCTACTCCCAACAAGTGATGACAAATAAGCCAGTGTGGCTGCTCAGGGCTATCGGGGCACACACTCACACACTCCTCCTGCTTCTGACCCAACTCTTTCTCTAACATTTAAATACCCCACAACCTAACTACTACTGGCCTGTGATTGATAGATTAACACAAACTTTATGATACTATGTGTAATATGTATGGTGAAAAATATGAAAAAAGTGCAAGACATCAATTTTTACTGTCCTATGAATTTTTCTGGAAAGACAACTGCTTACATCCAGATGACTAGAGTCACACAGCACTGTTATTTATACATATTTTACCTACGTGTATGTGTATAAATCATCTACATATATCTCAAGCTTTTATTGGTGCATCTAGCTTTTGAAAAACATCTGTTTCCCTGTGAATTTTAGCACTGATTTTTCTCTCCCTGTGAAGAATGTCATTGGGATTTTGAGAAGAAATTGCATTGAGCATGTAGATTGTTTTTGGTAGAAAATTTGCCTTCCCAATGCTTGTTCTGCCAATCCAGGAGTATGAGAGATCTTTCCATCTTCTGGTGTTTTCTTTGAGTTCTCTCTTCAGTGATTTATAGTTTCATTGAGGTCTTTGGTTTCCTTCATTAAATTCATTCTTAGTTATTTTATTTTTTGAGGTTATTGTAAATGGGATTGTTTCCCTGATTTCTTTCTCAGTCTATTCATTGTTGCACATTGATTTTGTATCTTGCTCTTTTGCCCAAAGATTTTATGATTTCTAGGTGTTTTTTGGTACCGATTTTAGGGTCTTTAGGTATAGAATCATATCATCTGCAAGTAGAGATAGTATGACTTCTTCCTTCCCTATTTGAATCCCTTTTATTTCTTGCTCTTGTCTTATTGTTCTGGCTAGGAATTCTGAAATGATATTAAATAGGAGTGGAGAAACTGGTTATTCTTGTCTTATTCCTGACTTCTGCTGGAAGGGTTTCAGTTGTTCTCCATTCAGCGAATGTTGGCTCTAGGTTTCTCATATACAGCCTTCATTATATTGAGAAGCTATTCCTAGCTTCCTCAGTTCTTTAAGGGTATTGAATTTTGTCAAAGGCTTTTTCTGCATCTATTGAGATGATCTTGTGATTTTTGTCCTTCCTTCTATTTATATACTGTATTATATTTATAGATTTGTATATGTTGAAATATCCCTTCATTCCTGGAATGAAACCAGCTTGGTTATGATGTTTGATCTTTTTTGATGTGCTGTTTAATTTGGTTTGCCATTATTTTGTTGAGAATATTTGCATCTATATTCATTAAAGATATTCATCTATAATTGTTTATTCTTTATTTCTGAATCTTTATTGAGTTTTGGAATGAGTATAATACTGGATTCATAGTACTAGTTTGATACTGTTCTATCACTATCTATTTCATAGAAAAATTTGAGAATTATTGGTATTAGTTCTTTAAAGATCTGGTAAATTCAGTCATGAATCAATTAGGTTCTGGGCTCTTATTTGTTGAGAGTCTATTACTGCTTCAATCTCATGGCTTATAGATTTATTCAGGTGGTTTATAACTTCTTGATATATAACATCTGTGCAGGTAAGAAGATATAACAATATGTATTGAAAGCTGTTGAACAATGAGGAGTGGGAGGGAAAGGGTAGGGGAGAGTAATGGAAGGGGTCCAACTGACCAAATTATAGTATACCCACCTCAGGGATACATCAGAAAACTCCTCTGAGCATTGACTTTGTTATTAATAGTGAAAGACAGGATTAAAATAGGTATAGTGTGTGGAGGGTGGGTACTTGTGGGAAGGGAGAGGGTTCATGTAGGTGAAAGTGAAAGAATATGGTTGATGTGTTTAATATACATAAGTGAAATAGAGCAATGAAATTTCTTATAATTGCTTTAAGTGGGATAAGGAGAGAGTTGAGGGGAGGAGTTGATGGGGGAGACCCAACTAATATACAATGTAATAATGTCTGTAATTGTCACAATGAATCCCTTCTGTATAAGAAATATGTCCTAATAAAAATGAAAAAAATAATTTAAAACATTCCTGCTATGTCTAAGCTCTGTAGTTCACCTATAAATTGTTTAAAATTGTTGAAAATATCTGAAGAAAAAAAATCTATATTTAAATTGACCCACATAGTGAAATCCATGCCCAAGGAGCCAGTGAATAACATGTGCTTTATATGCCTTACACAATTCTGGTGGTAATGGAAAGTTCTTTTAATGTTTAAAATTATAATGTATGAAAATAACACTGTGATTTACATTTTAGTTACAGAAATGAGAAAAAATGATATTAACTTACAGTAATCTTTTCAGAAAATCTGAAAATATTTTATATTTATTTCAGTTAATAATGTTTGTGATGCTTTCCTTAATTGACAAAATCTATCCTGAAATTTCCTACCTCAAGACAGACTATTACATGAGGTGGTCATATGACTTCAGTGCTAATCCATGGTTTTATTTCTTACAAATATTATGATGAAGAAACTTACAATTATTTCAGAAGAAAAAAGACTAAACAGGGACAGATTGTGAGAGTTATGAATGGCAAATAATTTCTGTTATATTATGAAGTACAAGGGAAATGAAAAGGAAAAATAAAGCTAAATTTGTGTTGATTTTTATTTCTGACGATAATAAGAAATGATAAATTAAAAAACATAGCTCAAAAGAATAGTGAGAAATTCAATTATTGTCATGAATATGTCATTATATGTTTTATGATTGTTATAAGTTGATTCCTGAATTTAGAAATTTAAATATACATACATATGTGTAATTTCAACTTTATAACAATGACTTTTTTTATCATCTTAAACATAAACATAAGACAAGAATTACCATGATTAACAAATGAAAACAAATTTCTTTTTAAATTTCCAATCACATTTAAATCAGCTACCTACTTGGATTTTGGTAGTATGATTACACCTTGCACAAAACAAACTATAGGTCCTTTTTTTTAATCTTGATTTTCTTGGAAATACTTATTAAATAGCAGGGAAAAAGGAAAATGGAAGAACAATAAGAACGGCGTAGAAAAATGAGAAGTGGCTCTGTAGCAGTACATATAAACAAAGACTAGGAAAAGACACTCAAGTAGCAAAACTTTATGGCTTGGAGGTGTCTGAAATCTCTGTGCATCAGTTGACAGCTCATGCATCACTTCTTCCGGAACACACAATGTGAAATAGGGATTCCAGAATAACAATAAGGTGGCCACATATGGATTAGACAGTCTTCACTTAAAATTTTTATTTAACAAAGATTTATATTTTAAACTGTGTTTATTTGAAAATCAATCTATATATACATTTTAAGAATTATATTTATTTAAATGAAACAGAAACATCTAACAAGCAATATCGAAAATTGCAGTTGTGATCACTGGTGGGAAGCCATGTTCTTGGGATTGGTCAACTGTTTCTAAATGGATACATTGTATATATGTATATATGTATATATGTATATATGTATGTATGTATGTATATATGTATATATGTATATATGTATGTATGTATATATGTATATATGTATATATGTATATACGTATATACGTATGTATGTATGTATATATGTATGTATGTATGTATGTATATATGTATGTATGTATGTATGTATGTATATATGTATATATGTATGTATGTATATATGTATGTATGTATGTATATATGTATATATGTATGTATGTATATATGTATATATGTATGTATGTATATATGTATGTATGTATATATGTATGTATGTATGTATGTATATATGTATGTATGTATATATGTATATATGTATATATGTATGTATGTATATATGTATGTATGTATGTATATATGTATGTATACATGTATGTATGTATATATGTATGTATGTGTGTATATATGTATATATGTATGTATGTATGTATGTATGTATATATGTATGTATGTATGTATGTATGCATGCATGTATGTATGTGTGTATGTATATATGTATGTATATATGTATGTATGTATATATGTATGTATGTATGTATGTATGTATATATGTATGTATATATGTATGTATGTATATATGTATATATGTATGTATGTATGTATGTATGTATATATGTATGTATGTATATATGTATATATGTATGTATATATGTATATATGTATATATGTATGTATGTATATATGTATATATGTATATATACATACACCTTGACTTTTTGAGGAACTTTTGATATTTTGTGTGAAAATATCAACTCTCCATGATGAAGGGATTATATTCTGAAATTAAATGAGATAACATTTAGGAATTTACTTGAGAAATGAAGACAGGAGAGAATATCAAACTTAGTATCTTTGAAATTTTGAGAATGTGAATGCAATAGATAACCTTAAAAATAACATGGACAGGTTTTAGTACTATAATTTTTTCACATACCAAAAATAAAGCACAATAGTGTAGATACTAAAATTTGAATATCCTTTTTAATACTTTAGGAGAATAGCCTATGAGGAGAAACTCTACTGCTAGGAGAATCATGGAAATCTATAAAAACAATTGGATTATTTTCACATTGCTTTGTCTTTTGAAATAAATTTTAAAGTACTTTGACTACATTTTAAGCTATGATTAAAACAGATTGGGAAATTTCTATGAAAAGAAACTGTATTTATTTATGTTTGTTTACTACATAATATGTAAGTTTTGCTATAGAATTTCAGATAAAAATAAGTATTTTGTTTGATATGCTCACATAGTTTCTCTGAAAGTTCAGAAAATGTGGATTATAAATTTACAACTTCAGGAATACTGTCTTAGCCAAGTGCTGGTCGCTCACATCTGTAATCCTAGCTACTCTGGAGTTTGAGATCTGGAAGATCATGGTTCAAGGCCAACCAGAGCAAAAAAGTTCATGAGATCTCATCTTTACTAAAAAGAGTTGGGTGTTATGGTACACTTTTGTCATCTGAGCAGAAAACATAATATAGCAGGGTCATGGTCGAGGCTGGCCTGGGCAAAAAGTGAGACCCTATCTCTGAGAAGAGCCTTAGGAAAAATGGTTGGAGGGATGGACCAAGCGGCAGGCTACCTGTCTGTCAAGCATGAAATCCTGAAACCCTAGTACCACCAAAATGAAAGCAATAATTTACTAATCTATCTTCTGTATATGTGTGTGTTTGAATTAAGAATGTATGTATTTTCCTTTCACAAAAGCAAACAAAAAAATGCATTTTTGTTCATATTTCCATGTGAATCACATGACAAATTTGTGAAATTTTATCAGTTTAAGATAATAGTAATGGAGAAAGGAAGAGTAGTATTTATATTAAGCCATAAATGTGTATTGTTAATTTTTGATTGAATATCAAGTTGTGATAAAGTGTCAAAAGTATAAAAATTAGTAGGTGCTTTAGTGTTCAGTAGAGGATATCCATTTTTATTACAATCAGATATGCCTAAGTGGACAATGAGTTTGGCAAGTATGACAAGCTCAATAGATAGCCAGTCATGCAGCAAGCATGATGCATCTACTCCTAGGGGGGAAGAAATGAACCAAACATTTATGAACATATGAATAAAATAAAAATTTTTAAAAAAGAAATATTTTAATGCCACACTATCCATTTAAAATTTTACATAACTTTTACTTTGGATTGTACAGTAATGGTTTCTAATCCATAGGGTGGATATTAAGTTGTGGGATGAAACCTGTGTTACAGAAAAAGGTCTTCATATCACAGCTGTGAAACAACTGCTACTTCCAACTGACATTACACAAGAAACAGGGCTTGGTCCCACCCATTCTCATGTTAAAACATATGCCTTTCAACCCAGCACTGCAGAGGCTGATGCAGGAGGATCTGGGTAGTTTGAGGCAAGTCTGGGATTCATAGTGAAACCCTGTCTCCAAAAATAAATAAATAGACAAACAAATAAACAACCCTCCCCTCCAAAAAAAAAACCCCAAAATTTCTTTTAAAAACTTACTTCAGAGGGTGCTATATTTGCAATCATTTGTGCATATATTGAATACTAAAGTGGAATAAAAAGAATTATACACATCACAAATTGCCCCAATGTTATGCAAAACATATTGTGCTATTATTTGATGGTAATTAAAAATATTCATGAAAAATTCACAAACGGGATGAGCATTGAGTTTGCAGGTGAAAAAATAACTGATTTCTTTAGAATTAATAAGTACTTTCCTTCAGCATGTTGAGTTCAAATAGTGCTGGAAAGGAAAGATAAAGGAACTTTGAGAGAGGTAGTTGAAGAACTGTTAAATTAATAATGACCTAAAACCAAATACAATTATTAAATTATCTTAAGTGAGGCCCTGACAGAGAAGAGCATTTATTCACACCCATGCAATTTAGATAAGATACCAATGGGGATATGAAATCAAAATCTGGCTTTGAGACGACTAACTGAACTTGAACAAATAGGGAAATTGTGTACCTAGAAAATAGGCTGAAAAAATGTAAAAGATATCATAAGAAGGAAGTAAATTTAAAAATGCAATTCAGAAAAATGTATGTTATTAAATTATTTGTACTCAATTATTTTTGCAATTTTCAAAATTGTAATACATATCTTATAAGTCATTTTAAAGTGTACTTCATTTTTAGGAAAGTCACAAAGTTTTCCAAACTATAGCATAGTATAATACAAAGTCATTTTTATCACTTTATAAAAGAGACCTCGTATCTTATAGCAGTTCTTACCCACTCTGTCCTGTCCCTGACTTCTGGAAATTATTAATGTATTTCTTATGTTTATGAATTTGTACATTCTGCACATTTCATATAAATGGAATCTTATAACATGTGGTCATTGTGCTTGGATTCATTATATAACATCATGTTGTCAAGGTTAATTTGTGTTGTAGAATCATTTGTATGAATGTACAACATTATATTTATCTGTCTATCAATAGATAAGTATTTGTGCTGTTTCCAGTTTTGAGCTATAGTTAATACTGCTTCCCTACATGTTTTGTGGAAAAACCCAACACAGTTATAACACTGGAAATCAGCAACATTTGAGACTAACAATTGCTTTATAACTTATCAACAGTAATTTCTATTTGTATATATATAGACATATATCTATATATGTATTCATATATAGATATATATATATATAGAGAGAGAGTGATGTGTGTAATTTTCTGATTTGTATATTTTTGTGAGTTATAATATTATATATGTGGCCATATTATTTTTAAATGTTGATTTCAGCAATTCTGAACAGAGTTAAAATGTTATCTAACCATCATCACTATTTCCAAAGATTTTGTTCCTTTAAATAGAAACGTTATAGTTAAATATAAGTGCTCTCCATTTCACTTACCCCCTTAATTCTACGAATTTGCTTATTTTCCAAATGCAAGTGAAAAAATAGTGAAATCATTCATGACTGATCCTAATGTTCCTGGCTTATTTGACTGAACACAATAATCTCAAGGTTCATCTATATTGTAGCATGTTTTAATCAAAATAATATTCCACATATACATATGGTATATGTGCACCACATTTTTTATACATCCATCTATTGACATATGCTTAAGAGCTTCTTGTATTTTTCTTTTTCATTTCCCTAATAGCTAATAATGTTGAGCATATTTTCTGTGCTTGGACACTTGTGTATCTTCTCTGACAAATGTTTCTTAAATGTCTTAATCATTTTTAGTTAGGCTATTTGTCTTTTTTTTTATTTATTTATTTGGTTATTGGTGATATTGGAGTTTGAACTCAGGGCCTTAACTTACTATCCAAGCACTCTACTTCTCGAGTCATACCCTCAGCCTGGTTTTGCTTTAGGTTATTTTTTATATAGGGTCTTGTACTTTTTGACCAACCTGACATTGGACCTTGATTTTCCTACCTATGAATCCAGATTACCTGGGATTATAGGTATGGGTCACCACACCTGACTCATTCTTGAGTCTTGCTAAATTTTGCACAACTTGTTCTTGAACTACAATCCTCCAAATCTCTACTTCCCAAGTAGCTGGGATTATAGGTGTGAGTCACCCAATCCAGCTATTTGAACTTTTAATTTTGAGTTTTGTGTTCTTTATATATTCTACATATAGTCCATTATCAGAACATTTGCAAATAATTTCTTTTTAAAAATTCTTGAAAGTTTTCTTTGAAGCATGTTTTTAATTTAGCTAAAAACTATTTTTTCTTTTGTTGCTTGTGATTTTTTAAGTCAATGCCTTATCTAAGCTAACAAAGACTTATGACTATTTTTTCTAACAAATTTATATTCTTAACACTTACATTTAGGCCATTAGTCAAGTTTGAGATTGTTTTTATATACCTTATGAGACATAGATTGAACTAATTCTTTTACTTACACACATCCAGTTGTACTGTCAACAGTTCGTGGACAGACTGTTCCTATCTCACTGACCTCTCTCGGAACAATGTGAAAACCAGTTGACAACATATGTTAGAGTTTACTTCTCAACTCTCAAATAGCTCTGTCTATTTCTATTTTTCTGATCATTATGTCCATCCTCATAATAGTATTCTGTAGTGCAGATTACCACAAATTCATACTAAGTTGTGTGTGTGTGTGTGTGTGTGTGGTATTGAGAATTGAACTCAGGGCCCACACCTGGAGCTACTTTACCCCAGCCCATTTTTTTTTTTTGTAAAGCCCATTTTTTTTCCATAAAATGGTCTCATGAACTATTTTCCTGGGCTGGCTTCGAACTATGATCTTCCAGATCTCTGCCTCCTGAACAGCTAGGATTACAGACGTGAGCCACTAGGTTTTCCAATGAGGAAATGGGATTTTTCTCAAATAATTCTTATTTTCAAGACTTCTTTGCTTTATATTCTGGTATATTTTAATTGTCTATTTCTAAAACGAAAGGAGTTAGAACTTTCAGAATAGCACTGAAATTCTACTTCAATTTGCAAAGTTCTGCATTCTTAAAAATACTAAATTTCTATGCCACGAATATGGGATTTACTTTCATTTATTAGAAATACTTTAACTTCCCTCAAGAATATCTTAGAGTTTTATGCTATTAAAATGGAAGTTTTCTTGATTTAATTTTCAGATTTTCCTTCCTGGTGTACAGTGTTACAGTTGAGATGTGTTCTGATTCTCTAGTCCATAATCTTCTCTAGTCGTTAACTGGTTGTAGTTTGTGTGGTGGTGGTTTTGTGTGTGTATGGGTCAATTCACACATATATACAGGGCAATATGGAAATTGTAAATACAGATATTTTTATCCTTCATTTGCAATCTAAATATCATATATCTATGTTTCTTCCCTAGTTGCCTTAGATAGACCCCCTCCAGCACAAAGTAGAGTAAAAGTGGTGACCATGGATAGCCTTGTTTTAGTTCTTATATTCATTTTTTATTTTTTTGGTTGGAGAGAGGGTACACTATCCCCTTTTTTCTTGTTTTTCTTTTTCATTTTGATGTGAAAAGTTCTTCACAAAATATGAAGAAAATATCTGATTTCTTGTATATCTGTAGGTTTACATTGTACTGCTCTCAATTTTTATTGACAGTATCATTTGCTGTTAAATTCCATGTTCAATTAATATTTTCAGAATTTTTGGCATTTTCTACTCTCCAATGCTTTTGGAAAAATATATGCTACATACGAAATTCTTAGTTTTTTAGACTAACTATAATTACCCCTTAGAAGCTTTTAAAGATAGGAATGTTTTAAAAATACAATTCTTCCAGAATTAAAAGAAAATACAAAGTGTTAGGTTAAATAGATGCAATAAGTTCTCAAAACAATTAATAAGAAAAAGCAAATATAGTCCTAATACAAATACAGCAATATTACAAAAAACAGTTCATGTTAAAGGAAAATTCACATACAAAAGAGGGAGAGGAAAAGAAGGAAGTTAAGAAGGGGAATACAGCTTATGTTCTTTCTATACGAGAATGAATGTAGAATTTTTAAACCTGTTGAAACCACCATAAGAAGGGGACTAAGGAAGAAAAGAGAAAAATAGAGGAGATGAACCAGTTCGGGTTGTAATACATATATACACGGAAATGTCACAAGCAAAGTTCCTGTGTAGCTACATGAAACAAACAAAAATGTGTTTATGTCTTTTACAAAATGGGAGAACAGATCCTGTCTGGGGGAGCTGGAACCAGTGGGAGGGGCAAAGAGGTGGGGAAAGGGTGTGGGAGGGTGAAAACAATGCAAATACTGCATACACATGTATGTAAATGGAAAAATGACACCTGAGGAACTGTTCCAGTAATGGACAGAGTGGGCATAAAGTAGAATGGTGGAGGGGATGAATTCAAGTATGACATATTTGTTATATTGTAAGAACTTTTATATATGCCACAATGTACTCCCACCCAGCACAACAAAAAAATGAAAAAAAAAAATAACAGTACAATTAACTACGCCATGTACAGATACAGAGAGATAAAAGAGGGAATAATTGTAATTGAATACAAGTATATTTTATGCCATAAGTATTTATATAAATATTCTTCACTCCTATGACTCATAAATGCATATATATCTATCTAGAGTTGGAGACAAAGAAAGAGAGACGGAATTAGAGAGAAAAAATATGGCCAGGTACGTGGGAAATGACCAAAAGTATACTATCGAGGTTGTTGACCCGCATCATAAAGTATGTGAAGAGCATGATGTCATGTGTATTTATCTGAGCAGGATGGGGGAGATGGAAAGAAAATTCAGTAAAAATAAAGTAATTTATGAAAGATGATTGGAGATCTTGTCAGGAGCCTGATAATAAATAGGGGTTTTTTGGTCCTAAAAATAATTCTATGTGGAAATTCACTAAAGGATGTCAACATGAGGGGCATACATTTTGGCATGCGTTTAAAATAAATCATAATGACTACACAGAATGGCAGATAACCAATGCAGTGAGAACAGAAAGGAATGGCTAACACTTGAGAGACATCCCGGTTTGGACATGAATATGGTGGGGACTAAAAGAAATGAAAACAGTGGATATACTTCAAGTAAAAAGGGAAAATCCAACCTGGGATATTTTGAATCTAGGGATTCACATTATTACCATGGGACATGGAAGAGAAGTGGACATAAAGCAACTAAAGCTCGGCAGCATAAGAAATGGGGTGGATGGTATAGAAAACTTCCAAATGAAAAGACACTGACACTTTCAGTTTGACTAAGGTTTTAAAAATCCAGGTTTTGGAACACATAATTGGAGACTACATGTAATGGGTTATTTCATAAAAATAATGACATCTAAATTAAGGTTTACAAAATATAAGAGTTACTCATATAAAATTGCTCTTTAACCTAACATTCTAAATTAAATTTGTAAATTTGTAAATAGCTGCTTCTGATTTTTAAGGCTTATCTCTAGTTATCTTTCTGATTCTTGTCCTATCGATATTGGTTTATTTATTCTTTTTGCAGAATGAATTAATGTGAGCTTCATCTACCCACATTTAATATGCCAACATAATTCACATGTTAATAAATCATTCACTGAGATTTGTTGATTTTAGTTATGTACTCATAAATTTTTATTAATCTCCTACATATAAAAAATGGAATGATCAATTTTCCTTATCTGATGTACAATATGTAATATGTGATTTGTCAATGTTTTACATTGTAACTTGAGATTGCAAAACATGAAGTTGTGTTCAGAATTTCATGAGTATTTTTAGAATAATTTGATATTTGTGTGGCAGGATTCAAAATAAAATATATCTAATTCTCAAACAGCTTCTCTTAGAGCTCATGTATTTCATTCCTGCTTCATTCCTGTTAATTCTAGATATTTATCGTATGAGTTTGCAAACAAAGTTGAAGGAAGCATAACAGTTGCAAAAAATGTACAAGTTGCATACATTGGCATGTAATTAGATAGTAATAGAAGCTGTAAGAACCATTTCAAATTTGGCTAATCAATTTCTAGGATCCTATTCTCACCAAAGCATGACGCAATGCATTTTCCTTCATTAATATCAGTGTGCTTTTAGTTGAATAGCGTTCTGGAGTACTTTTGTTTCCTATTACAACATCAGTAATATTGTGTTTCTTTCATCATACTTTATAGAATGGAAATGTGGTTTCCAATATCCCGATAGTCCCATAAATTAGAGCTTTAACTCTTCTTTATTTCTGTAAGTTCTACTAGATTGTTTCAGTTCTCATTTGTCATTTAATTTGTTCAATATATTAATTATTTCAACATTTTATATGTCTTTTACCTGGATCAAAATAACTGAATATTTTGCATCCATTTCTATTGTTTATTTTGTTCTTTCTGTTTTTTTTTTCCTTTTTTTTTTTTTTTTCCGGTGCTGGGGACCGAACTCAGGGCCTTACACTTGCCAGGCAAGCACTCTTCCACTGAGCTAAATCTCCAACCCCTTGTTCTTTCTGTTTTTAATTTGTGTGCATTTGTGACCTTTTCTCTAATTCAATGTTAGACATTCATATACATATTTATTCACATATTTTTGGGCAATTAATAGACTTATTACTTTTGTATGGCATGAGTTTGCCTCCCCTAAGCAGTAAAAAAGAGACAGAACACCTTGAATTAATTAGGATAAATCCTTAGTTCACCCTTACACTTTCCTTATCCCTACTAAAAATCCCAAGGCATTTTCTTCGGAATCTCTTTCTTGCTACCACCTCCAAGAAAGAAGTCCCACTGCATGGAGGATGCAAAAGAACCTAGTAATGAATATTGTCAGGAACAACAGTCAGGGATATCAACCTACAGCCTGGGTTGCAGATTTAGCATCATCAAGAAAGGCGTGACTCACCCTGGCACTGGATAGAGTGATGCTTTGTTCACATAAGACGTCGACAAAGCAAGATTTGCTTCAGCAGTTCCCTAGATATTGGGACTCACCCTGCAGATGAATGAAGAAAATGATCAGCATGCAATCATTTTGTGCTGGAAATGAACAGTCTTGTTCTCTTACCACCAGGAACAGATACTGCAGTGAGGTCCAGGTGCCATATGACAACACAAAATATATATAAAATCTGGAACAAGGAGACATTTCCTAAATCAGTCAATATTCCCAGCACAGGATGTAAGGACTTGTTATTCATAAGTAGGAAATGTTCCAAGCTTGAGGCTCATCTTTATACAACAATGTAAGGATGAATTTCTTCACTTGAACCCCCATAGCTTATCAAAATGCCTACTTTATAGTCTCTTAGTTACCATTCCAGTTGACAAATGTGCTGAGGCAAAAAGAAGTGTTAAATAAAAGACCCACTTTTTTGATCTTCCCCTTTTTCTGTCCTCCCACCATGCATGTTCTGTAGTCACCATGGTTTTCTGGAAACTTTTGTTAACTATATTACTTTTACTTCTACTCTTTATCCTTTCTACTTTTTCACTAGAAAGGTTATTCTAAAAATAATTCAGCATTTCTCAAACCACACAATTATATCTGTAAATCTTTATACTCCTAAAGTTTTTAGATAATTATAGTTAGTTTATATTCATTACATCTTATAGATTTAATCTTGTTTCAGAGTTTGTAGTTTGGAAGGTTGCAGAGTTTTCATAGAAGCACTTTGTTGGCTGTTGGATTGTTTTATCAAATGGAACTAAGTGCATATATATGGAGAGAGAGAGAGAAAATTTTATTAAAAGAATTTTGTTGATAAAGAGCTCGAGCCAGGTTTAAAAGGACTGGAAATTGTTCACACTGTAAGAAAGTCTCTTGGCCCCTAATTTTCTATAAACAGAAATCAATCAGAGAGTTCTAAACGTGGTATCTGTTCCCAGAGTTTGAGTCTGAGCTGGACTTGTGATGTTCTCCAACAATACAATGCTTCAGAAATGCTAGTGTATCAGTGAAGTCTGATCAGTCTGGGCTTCCAAAGACCCTGCACATTATTCCGTTTTCTCTATTATAATGCCATGAAAATAAGCACCTGGCCAGTAATCTCCAACTTCGATATAGACAGGGAAGTCATCCTGGACAAGACAGCCCTTAGTATTCATGCTCACTTAAACGTAATGCGTGAGCAAGTTCAAATGAAACACAAAGAACCATCGTAACCACACAGTTTAGCTGTAGGTGGCTTAGAAATACTTCATGCTCATCTTTAGAGCCACCGACTTTAGGGATGGATAATTCATTCAGTAGCAAAAACTAATATATATATAAAAGTCATGCTATGACTTTTGTTTCAGAGCTTTAAAATACGGTTCTTATAAATGTTTGATTTTTATATCATCCACTTTTGACTGGTAGAAAATTTCATTGTACTTTGGTCATTTTTGTTGGGTACTTTTGCTAGATTAAAAAAATCAACTTCAGGCTCAACATGCTATAGATTGTGTTCTTATTATCTTTCTTCCAAATACTCATGTTTATAAATTCTCAAATTTTAGAACATGATCTCAGCATAGCTTTATATGTAACATTATCATCAATCCCCTTTCCTTTTGCATATAAAATGTCTTTATATACTTCACAAACTTCAGAAAATCTTATATTCATCAGCCATACTTTTGCTTACATGTAACTTGTATAAGTTTAGATTAAAATTCTACTTCCTAGTCAATAACAGTTCTGATTACTCAAATTCCTTCTTCTCTTGTTAGCCATCTGTTGCTTTCTACTCTTTTGTAGTGGTTAATTTTGTACAGAGAATAATCTGGCTTTGGATATTTTATGGCACATCCTTGATGATTCACT
Source organism: Castor canadensis (assembly GCF_047511655.1). NCBI lineage: Eukaryota > Metazoa > Chordata > Mammalia > Rodentia > Castoridae > Castor > Castor canadensis. The sequence continues at coordinate 26,425,064 of NC_133395.1, forward strand.
TCAGTTCATTATGCCTACTTTCTCCTAAGACACAAGCCACATACAATACATACAATTCATCATCATGAAGTGAAACTTGATTCATAAAATGTAAATAGTAAATAGATAAAGCCATGCTTTTAAAATGCAATTTCATATATAACTGCTTAAAAAATATAAAGTTACAATATCACTTATTTTGTGTCAGATGTAATTTTGTAAAATAATTTCCAAAAGTTCTGGTTTAATTTCTCATCAAGGTTTACTTATGATTTCATAATTTAATAAATTAGATATATTATTTTGGAACCTACAAGATCACTGATACACTAAATCCTACAGAAAGATGAGTCCACAATGATCCCTCACTTTTATTATTTTAATAAAAGTAGTGCAGTTCACCTTAACAATAAAAAAATCTCTCTCACATTCACATACCTTCATGTACACATAAAACATACATACACTGTCATCAAACACATTTGATCTGACTTCTGATGTTTAATGTACCTATACTAAAATCATGTCATGTTGGCAAATGGCCATTCAGATAAAGAATACAATAGCCTCTTCTTAGCCTTTTATTGCACATATCTGTGAACATGATAATCAATAGAATGTTAGTAGAAGTAGGAATGATAAACCCATGTCTGGCCCTTGAGTTGTGGAGCATTATTTCTGGCCTTGCCTCCATCATCTGTTCTCTTTCTTAGTCATGCACTAGCCTAGTCTCTATTCCTTCAGAATGCCAGGTGCATTCCCACCTTAGGAGTAGTGCACAGGCTATTTCTTCTGCTACAGTTATCTTGCTCCTGAAATTTATAGTTATAAATATCTTACCTCCTCCTAGTCATAGTTTAATTATTATATTACACAGGGAGCTATATAAAAAGAACCAATTCACTAATTTCAACACTTTGTTTTATGTAAACATTAAGCCATATGACATGAAAATAATTAAGAATAATATTGCAATTTTCCAGTTGAGAGAAAGAGCTTGACCCAATTTAGTCATAGTCAGAGTGAATATAAAGAGGTATGCCACTGGGATGTTAAATAACTTTATAGCTTAGATTTCAGTGGTGAATTGAATTCAGAAATTAGCAAGAGGAAAGTCTATAAACTTACACCTTTATTCTAAGTTTTGGTTATTCAATTTAAGTTTTAGAGGAAAATAGTTAGGTGACAAATTTATCATTAAATAAGTTTAGCCAGGTAAAATTAGATTTAGTTATAATATGTATACAGATATATTTGCAAATGTTATATATATATTTCTAAGTAAATCCTAACTTTTTTCTTTTTTTCATTTGTACTGCTGCAAATATAATTCATGTTCTTGGTTTGTGTCTACCTATAAGTGTCTAACTACTAACTAAAGTTTAATAATAGATTGAATCTCACATGTGTCTAGGGGAATAATTAAAATTACATTTAAAAATAATGATTTTAAATATGTCCTTTTCTTATGCTTAGACAATTGATTATTTAAATATTCTATCAAATTTTTATCATATACTATCAATTAACATAATTTTTATTGAAGTACATATTCTTGTACTAACCAATATCTAAGCTGTTAACAGTATAAGTGGAAGGTGTATAATAGGGAATATTTAGCAAGCTATGAGTTGGCCAATAAAGAACACGTGGGATGTGAAGTAACCAATCTCTATAAATAAGAAGGTTTGCAATCCTCTTAAAGAAAGGGAAGAGGATTTCATCAAGCCCCAATGAGGAGGGCAACACAGAAGTTGTGGCCTGAGAGGAGCAACACACTTCAGATGAGGGCAAATCCAACCTAAGGCAATCATGCTGCAGAAAGGTAGGGACTGTGTCATCTATTCCCTCAGTCTAATCTGGTAGTATGTTTGACTTTAACCATACTGGAGGCCACATGTAAATGAAACTACTGACTTAGGGCATGAGGGAACCAAGTAGAGAAGAGATGTATAGTGGAGATAAAAGAACAGGTGATGTACAGTATAATCCTCTAAAATTTGGAAACTATTTTTCACAACCAATACATTAAGAAAGTTTTACCAAGAAAAAAAAAAAACTGTAGGCCTGTGATCGTTTTTTGTATAATGAAAACTTTTGCATAAAATTTTACTTCTCAAATTTTCATTGACTCTTAAAGACAAACATCAATATTAATTCAATGAATATTCTATATTAAAATGTCTTAAATGATATTTAGCTGTATGTTCCAAATTAAACCAAAATAATTTTTCAGTTGTAAATACAATGTCAAAGTCAAGAAAAAATATTAAATACTTATATTTTACTTTAAAAGAACTTACTATAATGATGCTAAGAAAAGATAATCCTACTTTTCATTTCATGAAGTATATTTCTAAATATTTATTTAATGTATTTAGTTCCTGTGAGAAAAATTGATCAAGGTTCATTTACTACTTGTCAAGAAAAAAATTATTGCACTATGTAAATTTTCACAGTAAGTAGAAGCATTCTCCATCTATTGCATAGAATTTAACAATGAAGTAAATCAAGACTGCATGAACACAATACACATTACAAAGAACAAAAGAGGAGGAGCTGGTTTAAATTCATGTATTTATCTATATACAAATATGAATATAATATTCGTAACTCATGACTGGGAATAAACAGTAGAATGAGACTGAATCACACGTTGCAAAGTAACAATTTCCTAATAACCAAGAACTGGTTGATGGGTAGGATGTAAAATACCAAAACCCGTATTTTCCTCTCCAAAACAAAACCAACACTCAAAGCACTACTCCCTGATTTTCAGTAAAGAAATTAGACTGCTAAACTATGCTGGATGTAGTTCAAAGTAATGCAAGGTTTCTCTGAAGATTTTGACCTTCTACGACAAATCGATTCTGAAAATGTTGGTTCAAAGACTTCCTTTTCTTCATTCTCAGAAGATTAATTTACTTAATAATAGCAAAGTAAAAGGCCAAACAAACAAAACAACTTTAGATAAGATTTTCATGTCTACATCATTGTTCATATTCTCTTCCTTCACCACCTATGGGAGAAGAGGATCCCTATTTGAGGAGATGTTTCCACTCTCCTCAAATTCTTAAGGATGTATTTCCGTTGATATTCTTTCCCTCATTTTTTTTTCTCTCTTCTGGTACCCACTTTCATCTCTTCAGCAGCTAACATCTTCATATGTCTCCCATCTTAAACAAATCAAAGTCTCACATTAAATAAAAGTAATTGAACAGGAGAGATTTTATGTAAGATTGTCCTCATATCTCATCTTTCCAACTCCACTTTATCATTTCTTTAGAAAAACCTATGAAAACTGTGTAGCAGTTATTAAGAGGAGCATGCAGTAGACATTTTGCTTTTCAATCATTGAGAAAATTGGCTTTCTTTGTTACTACTGAAGAACCTAGCCCTGTCTTTCCTGGTGCATAGTACTGGGAATAAAATAGTGTTGTACCAAAAAATGTAAAGTAGATAATACTGATTTAAAAAGTGGCACAAAAGTCTCAGGGCAGTTGTTATCAGCAGAGAGTTGGTGGTGATCCACTTTGAATGGGAGTGAAAATTGCTTAAACTGTTGACAGATACTTCAGAAAGCAGATCATGCATTTAATGCAGTCATAAAAGAGATAAGGGTTACTTTCATGTGTTAGAGGCTGCATTTAATAAGATAATTCAAGTAAGACATGGTCTCATAAAACAAATTGGCTGATCTCCAAGTAAGAATAAACAGTATAAAGAGAACCCAGAAATTTGGAGGGTTTGGTGGATTTAATTTAAATAGCAAAAATTTTAAAAACTAATTACATCTCTCTTCCTCAGTAGCAAGAATTAAAGGGTTTGCCTTCACATGCCTCAAAATATGACATGAAGTAATTATTTTGGAAAAAACTCAAGGAAAACAATATGTATTATGGTTAATTTGCTCTATTCTATTCACTGTCAACCCACTATAATCTATTTCTTTGCCCACCGCTCCTCCATAACAAACTTCTTGCAGATATGGAAGCACAGATGCCACCCCTATGCACTGCCATTGCCAGTGCCACTGAAAATTGTAGTAAGTTGTTAATATGGTTGTCATAACTGTTTAGTATTGAGCTTACACTTTAAGTAAAAATACATTTCACATACAGATAGGGTCTATTTACTCTCATAATGTTGAAAACATGTAATTTCTATATGTCAAATGAAATAATCAAAAAATACATTATACATAAATGTATGAGGAGGTCAAAAGCTCTACAGAAGTAGTAGTGAAGATTACCCATTCTTCCTCTTTGCAAAAAATTAGAAAAAACAATAAAATATTTTAATGACACATTTTTTAAAACTACAGGCTTTTCTCCCTTTTCAACAGCATAAAGTAAATGTAATATAGGTTTTTATGTTGATACAGGGTTATGACAACAAATACTCATAAGAGTTTTGCTTTTACAGTGATACTTATTGGTCTTATTGACGTATATAGAGTTGATTTCTTAAATCCATCCATTGCTCCTTCCTTCCATCCTTCCTTCCTTCCTTTTTTTCACTTCTTCCTCCTTTTCTTACTGTTTATTTCTCCAGTTTGCAGATTAAAATAATTTTTTTACTAAAACATAAAGATAACTTTCTCTCTTTTTGGTCTTTGTCATGTGTTCTTAAAGAAACCAATCATTCTATTCCTGACTTTTATGTAATATTTGCTCTTTAATCAACTTCCAATATAATGATGAAAGTACATTATGTTCAAATGAAGAAATTATGCTAATTACGATTCAATAGCTTATATAAGTCACTTCTGAAGGGAATCATTTATGTAAAGCATAAAATTTTTCATTTATTTTTCTGTAAAAAATTTAATTTATTGAAAGTGTTTAATGTCTACTCAGTTTTTTATGCTTTTGAGCTGGAGATGTTACAATAAGGATGTGAACTCCTATTATATCATTCTTAATATCGGACACATGCTCATTTGATAGTAACGTTACACAAAAGCACAAGTGAAAATATTTTATAAACATTCTCAATTTCTCCATGATACTTTCAGTATAAAATCTTTTCATGAATCTCCTGAAACTTATAAAAATAATAATTAAGTGTAATATGCAGAGAGAATGAGTTTAGAAAGCAATATTACTAATAATCACTAGCAAATCATCAAGATTTAAAATTAGTCAAAGTAGGCTGCATTTCAGCTGAACTACAATTACTGAGTATGTTACTCTCAGTTTATTTTTATTTTTTAATCAATGGCATGAAGTACAGTATTTCATAGAAAACTGTTCAGGTTAATACTTTACTTTTAAAATGTTTAACATTTCAATATTATAAGCATAATTCTTCCATAGTAATAGTCACAGCAAACTTTAGCAATATATGAAGTTGGTGAAATATATAGAATACAGTATAGATTTCAAAATGAAAAGTTTGAATTCTGTAAGGCTATGGCTCAAGTGGGGAATAATATATACTTTATTTTTATCCCAAATATTTTAAAATCACATGTCTAGACAAGGCCATGAATTTCTTTATAATTCTGTAATTTATTTCAGGCCTTGTAAACTTCAACAACAACTTCATTATAGCAGATGATTTTAAATTTACAATTACAGTTCATTTTTAAAGGATAAAGTCCATCTCTTTTCATATTTAATTCAAAGAAGCTACCAGTTATACAACCAATATTTTTAACAAGTTAATGTTAATTTATCATTAAAATTATTATAAAATAGAAAAGAAAATCATAATTTAGATTTTATCTAATATGGGAAAACTAAGCACAAAGAGACATAAATGTTATGATTTGACTGATACATGGAATGCAAAAGACAGTTCACCTAACAAAGGAGAATGGTAGTTACCAGAGGCTAGGGAGATCACAGGTTAGTAGCTTGGGGAAATATTAGTTGAAGGATCCATAACCACAGTTAGCTAGGAGAAAGAAATCCAGAGAGCTATTGTAGAGAATAATGGCTATACCTAATGACAATGCATTATGTTCTTAGAAATGAAAGAGTGATTGCTAAGTGTTTTCACCACAAAAAGTGATCACTATCTGAGGTAACATATTTCTTAATTAGCTACATTTAACCATTGCACAATGTACGTATACTTATAAGCATTCTGCATACAGATTTATCTCAGTGTTAAAACAAAAAGAAAGTAAACAAATTTTAAATGAAAAGAATATCTTAGTAACTAGGGTAAAATAATTCCCTTTTCTTTCTCATAAGTGTTCTTCATTCTCTGTAATGAAACAACTTCAGAAACTTGATTCAAGAAAGGAAAAACATATATGGCAAAAATACTACTAGAAGCTTTAAAACAACAAAAACAATAGCAAATTACTTATTATAAATTATACTTAAATATGGAAATATGATATGTAATGGGCTTAGTTAAGGAGATTCTCATTAATTAAGAATCACTACAATCAACATTTCAAAACATATTTGACAAGTACCAGTGAAGTACTGGTACTTAATTTATTTTTCAAGGTTACAAGTACTTTGTAGTTCTGTTGTAATGCCCAGGAAAAATGTACATTTTAATTACTAGATTCACTGTCCTTTATGCTAATTCATTAAATATTTATTGAATGCCAGTTTTGCAAAGCAAACTGTAGGTAAAACTGTAGGAATATGTTATTGTATCAAAATAATTCCACACATAGGAGGGTTTAAAACACTGGAGGGAATCACAGGTGGTATAGAGTACACTTAAGTGTTACAAGCTGACATTAAATAGTTAGTAGGAATTTGTGTTTACCAGGAACTTCAAGGAAGGTTGGGCATATTTCATGTTACTATAGGGATTCAAATAAAGCTCTTTAAAGGTGAGCACACGTGAACTATGATGACCATGACAAGGGTTTAGCCAAAGTTTCCTTTCACCACCTAGGACACTAGGTGTCCAACAGTTAAAGGGTCAATAACATTAATATTTGTTTTGATTGTGTGTTTTAAGACTCTAGGGTAGTATTCAAAGTAAAGAAAAATGGAAATCATCTAGCATTTATATGATAATATATTTCTTTTTACAAAAGATGTTTTTCCTTCATAAGGATGTAGAACACTTCAGAATTAGAAACTAATATAGGAAAAAATTACTTAACAATAGCTTTATATAATATGATTACTTAATATGATAAAAATATTTGTTTCTTATTTCTTATAAAATTTTAAAGAAATTTTATTAAATATCCTTGGAGTGAAATAACATATGTGATATGAATAAAATAATGAAGGAGATATATATATATACATATATATATTACTATATAGTATCACAATTTGAATATAATTTAGATTTCTCACTTCTGCCATATTACAAATGATAATTTCCAGAGGTTGAAAATCACATATACTCAGAGTTTTCCTGGTTTTTTAACTGCCTTTTGCAAAACTGAGTTACATTAAATGATATTACTCATTTTCCCAAATTGGCTTATTTAGAAAAGAGTATGCATTCTGAAAGAAGGAATTCTAAATTTAGCTTAATCCTTTCCTTAAAGAATGTTGTTTCACTGAAATATAATGGGATCATATACATTTTCAGGTAAAAACTTCAAAAATATGATAAAATGTCATCTTATTTGTTCGAAAAAATGTAAAAATAAGATGAAAATTATCAGTAACATTCTAAAATTACCATATTTTGAAATAGAAAAAGAAAATTTATTTTTGTGAATTATTTTTAAAACTCCAGGATAACAAAGATGTCTTCTGTCTTTGATTATTTTTTGAAAAATCATTAATCTGTGTTTTTATTAACTTATACATTAATTGATAAATAGTTTAGTTAGCATATTTCTTATGTAAACTGGAATATAAAGTTTCCAAAAGTGTCCTTACACTTGTTTAAGCTATGTAGTATTTTATGCTGCCCAGTAAACTAGAGGATAATATAATGCTGAAGTATTTCTAAAACTTAGATCTGCTTCATTGTTTAGGCCAAAATGCCATAGTAAGGAAATAAGTTAAATGAACAGTATCAAATAGTTGATTTAGTTATGCAGATATGTAATTAGTGTTACTCTACATTTGACTGTAACATTCAACCTTCAAGAATTTTGCTGTACTCTTTTGAAAGTCTCTGACACCTGACAAGTTTATGTTGAAATTATATATGGATGCAAAAAATAATTTTAAATACTGCAATACTCATTATTCACCATTTCATTCATTTATTTTAGTCTTTCTGCAACGTTATAGATACAAAATTAAGAAATTAAAAAAACAATTCAAAGTGATTTGGAATACTTAAGTGAAGAGTTTTGGAGAGCAATACAGTATGTAATGAGGGTATTAAGAAGTACTATCATTGAAGAATTTGTAAAAATTGAAGATCAGTAGTGGCAATGAGGCACACTCACTGACATCTCTCTGTGCAGCTTGGCAGAGGAAGCAGAGCATTTGTTACTTTAGTGATGCCAACACTATAACCATTAAACACTATAACATTAAATGTTCCTTCGAGTAATGTGCCTAATGAAAAACTGCTTTATTTTTCAATTGATTTTGAAGAAGTGTTTCTTTCTCAAATTACAATAGTTTCTGTGGGTTTTGGAATCATATAGGAGTATATGTGAATATTAATTCTATCATTCAATAGTGTAATCACCATTAGCAAGATGTTTAAATTTTCTAGACTCCATTATTTTACCTTTAAAATGGGCTATCGTTACCAATCAGGAACAAAATGATTGGATGAACTACTTAATTCATTTTTAAATGACTTTAATAGACTCTAGCATATTTTAGTAATGATAAGAATGGTAGCCATAATTATGAGGTTATTTTACACATTCTAAATACCTTAAATTTTGTATAGCATAAGGCATTTAAAAATACTGGATCAAAATCAAGGACAGTATAAATACAGAAAAATAGCACAAAAGAGAAGACTGACAGTTCAAAAGAAAATGAGGAAAGCCACTTATTGGATGATTGACAAAAATAACCAAACATTCAAAAGACAATCAGCAATGGCCTATCTCCAGAAAAAAAAAACTTACTATGATTTTTGATAGTTTATTTGCCACAGCAAATTTATCTTAGGAAAAATATGTATATGGTGTTGGTCTTGCAATGTCATAATTTGGTGGAAGGATGAGATAGTGTCAGTATGCAAGAAGCAGAGACAGGAAGTCAGGATGAACTCACTTTTATTAAAATAAAAGACTCAGTCAATCCAAAATTAACACACTCCTGTGAGAGTAACATTAATCATTCAAAAGAGGATAGCTCTTTTGACCTATTCACTTCTTAAATGTCTGACCACTTAATATTTTGACAATGGCAATTATTCTCCAACATAAGTTTTGAAGAGGACTTTCAGATCATAGCTGAGAGCTCTGGCCATCAAACACAAAATCACCACAAAATACATATTTCTAAATTCACTGAGTTCCTTAGAAGGTTGAAGAAAATGAATTACAATGGGCCTAGGGTAGTTGAAGAAATATGGTAATTCTTTTATATTACCACAATTTAGTTACATTTTCATGCAGTTCTGGATAAGGTTTTAATATTTTAATGACATCTTTGAAATGCTATTAAATATTAGGTTTCTCCTATTATGAAAATATAGATAACACTGAACTCTTTGTGGAATTTTGTATACAATCAGTGGTGAAATTTTATATAAATGTTGGAGACATTTGAATATTATTTCACTAATCTGTCACTTTACAGATAATTTTCCATAAATCATAGAAAACCTTTGTTTTACAGTAAGTTGGCAGGAACAAGTACATTATTTTTTCTCTGACTTTGAATGAAATAAGTAGGTAACATCATTGACTTGTTTCTTTTACTTTTATTATTATTCTGGTTTTAAGGATGCAAATATGTCTTGAATAATATATATGGAGCCTACTCTGACTTCCTGTTCATAAACAGGAAGTAATGACTCATTTCTGAGACCTCAGGAAGTAAGTCATGGTTCAATGTATAAGGAGATTTAGGAATTTTAACTCTTAACCCTTGCATGGTGCTGCATAAAAGTCACCCTTAAACATAATTTCTATTTTGATGTGCTCCTCCTCACTTTCACTTTGGAAGTTTCATTCTCATCAGTCATCCTAATGCAGCTGCAGTTTGGTACATATGAATTGTAGCTTCTAAATACCGTCTTGTCAGCAAGATGTAGTGCAAGGAGCACTGAGGTAGAAAACCCTTGCCCCACAGATCCCTACCGCATGGGTTCTCCTTCCTTACAATATGTAATAATCCAAACATGTTCACCAAAACCAAAATGGACAAATATGTAAGGGTTAAATAACATGGCATCATTAAAATTATTCTGAAAAAGGCAATTGGTATAATATCTAGATTTAAATATATTTCATCAAAGTAATATAAATGCAAATAAAAAATAGCTTGTTTTGGATAAAACATGGCTACTCGCTTTTAATATTGACATCTAAGTCTTCCTGTGTATTTAAGGTGAAATTAGGGTAAACTTCTGTTTTGTTACTCATTTTAGTACCTATTTTGAAATAAATCACAGTATATATCAATTTAACTGAATGCAAAGACACAAAGGGGCATACTCCCAGCTAAAATATAATGATCCCTATCTAACTGATTTACACAGATTATTACCCAGAAATTATTGGATAATTAATGATGAGAATTCACAAAATGACATAAAAGTTTATATTCCAGTGACTTTAATAAATAAATAATTAATAGTTTAGAGAAAAAAACTAAAAAGAATAAAAAATTGGGTCATCTATGCTTTTTGGTTTTTTTTTCTATCATTGTAACTTTATTAACAATAGTCAAGATATGGAATCAACTTTATTTGCAACAGATAACTATATAAAGAGTGTGGTATATAGAGAAAATTGAATTCAAGATTAAATTAGAAAATAATTCCATCATTTGTAAAAACATGGAGACATTATGCTAAATAAGACAAGGTAGGCACACAACCTAAACACAGTTATCTCAATTGTATTTGTAATCTAAAACAATTGAAATCAGGGAGATAGAGAGGAAATTTGTGGTTACTACAGGATAAGAGTAGGTGGGTAGATGTAGGTCACAGAATAAAGTTTCTGCTAGACAAGAGGAATGATTTTGTTTTTAAATTTTAGAAATCTGTATCTAAGGAGCTAAAGAACTATATTTTTTAACTAAAAACTCAAGTGCTAATGCTGTCAATGTTAAAGGCAATGTCAACTTTGATATAATTTTCAATGAATGTATACTAATTTCAAAATAGTTTAAAAAGGATTGCATCCATGATGACTGCAATTTAAAACACAGTTGATCTCTGTAACTTTTTTCTCATTGCGCTCTTAACTGTCAACTGTTATTTGGCTATTTCTCATTACATTCTTTTTTTGAGATAAATATAATAATTTACATTTTCAGTGAGTTTGTATTTTACTACATTGTAACCTTTCCTTTCATTTTAATATGGAATGCTTCACGAATTTGCATGCCAACCTTGTGCAGGGGCCATGCTAATCTTCTCTGTATCGTTCCAATTTTAGTGTATGTGCTGCCGAAGTGAGCACTATAACCTTTTCTTAAAGATGGTTTCTAAGTGTACAGTTTAATTTTCCTGGATACATATTGCTTAGAAGTTTTTACATAAGGAAATTAATTTTATCTATTATTTCTTTCAAAAGCTAGTTCATCTCATACAGGTGTAAATGATAATTTTTATAAAGTAAATGAAATTTATTTATTTTAATTGCTAGTTTATTTGTTCTTATAACAAGATTATAACAAGATTTTCAATGGTAAAGAAGAGTACAAACATGATTGTTTTGATAGATGCACAACTCTGTTCACACTGTAAACTCCTGGATGCACACTTTGAGTGGAATGGACAACAAGTGAATCTACCTTAATAATGCTATTGTAATCAATTCTAGGTAAAGAGATAAATTATTTTGCTAAAAATTTTCTGAAAGTAAGATAGACAAATATTGTATTTCTTATGAATAAAAGAGTGAAATGAAAAAATTACATGGAAAATATGGTTAGAAGAAAGAGAATAACAGTATCAATATTGTAGCAATAAAATATTTAGATCTGAAATTAGTAAAATAATAGAAGTAGAATGTTGTAAATTAAAACAAAATATTTTGTTGACTAATCTATACAGAATAATAAGGAAGATAGAATTTTATCACTAAAAGAAGTTATGTCCTTAAAATTTGTATTCACTTTGTGAAAGTGATGCACATGAAGATTGCAAAGTAGGACATTACAGGAATCAGTCTCCACAATGTTAAAACTAATAAATGAACAAAAAATTGTGGGTTGACAAGACCATGGAGAAACAACTACTGCAGAACTCTGGTGTGTAATGGAGCACATACAGCATTAGGAGAGTGCTGAGGAAACAAAAGGGTGAAGTGGGGTATTTTGCACAGCAGCTACAATCTCCTCTCCTCCAATCCCACACAGCTATAGGAATGGTGGGCAGTGCTGCAACTGTAAATTTGGACAATGAGGACATTTCCTGCAAAATGTAGGATTGTGTATTATAATCTGCCTTGTTGTTCAGTGAGGGGTCATGACTTCTCCAGAGGAGATCCCCAGTCAGCACATGAGATGAATCTTAAAGAGACAAATCAGAATACCTTCTCTTTGTCTCCATCTTTTTCTCTGTCTTTTATATTCAGGCATTTAATGAAATTTCTCTCAGGTCACTAACGACAGAAACAGGGAAATAAGCCTTCAGTGAGCACACAGAAAAGAAGCGTAATTCTTGCAAAAGTAGCTTGGTAAAAGATAACTGCACCTTGTCAATAAGAAGCAATAACCACAATCCCTGCAGAAAGAGAATAATCTTAAAAATGTTAAAAAAAATTCACCATGTAAATGAAGATATGAAGAGAAATGTAGTTCTCTTATTATGCTTCCTAGTCTATTAACTTTCACAAAGAAGGAAAAATAAAACATTCATTCTTTGGGAAAAAATATTAAGGAGTTTTTGTTAATGAAACTGAATTATATCTCAAAATATGCCTTCAATGATTAAAATTAGTACATATTCCTTAAGGTAGACTCTATATTCCAGTAACAGAAGCAATTCAGTTTCCTAGTAAAGGAAGCACCAATCTGATGTTTTCAAAATATACTGATTTTCTACATTAATTACTAAATAAAATCCTTCTACAATAACAGAGCAGCAGATCAGTCTCCTCCCTCTATGTTTTATTTTGATGTTATTTATTTTTCCATATTTTTATTAGTACTTGTTAATTCTACATTTGTTCATGTGGCATTTCCATATATGCATATAATGCACTTTTGTCATATTTCCCTCTTCTATTACTCTTTCTTTTCCCCCCTCACCAAACTCTTTTCAAATCTTCCTTTCAGTGTTTTAAATGGGTTTCTTTCTGACCTTTTCATACAGGTATACAGTGCAGATAGATGATTTTCTCCCCCTTTGCCTGTTCTTTTTCCTCCAGCTGTCTCCCACTGATTCCCCCACCAAATTCACTTATCTTCATGTCTACACTTTTTTCTTTAGATCTAGCTTCCACATATGAGCGAAAACCTGCAGTACTTGTCTTTCTGATCTGAGTACCATTTTACTCCTTATAAATCATTTGTGGATTTTTTTTACTATTTATCCAAATGTATGTGCTTACCCATGTATATCAACTACAGTCTTCTTCTGACTTAAAATGCTTTATAGTTTTGCTCCCTATGTAAACTATATTAATGCAAATTATATTAATATGTCTGACTTTAATGATTATTGAAATCATTTTCAGTATGTTTTGTGCCAGGAAATTATACATCACTCTCATTAATATCATTCTATAATCTGTGGAATATATTACCAACACTTATTGTCTCTTAACTGATTCTCTAGTAGAGGAAAAAAATCAAAACAGAAGAAATAGAAGACATTTTTATGTTAATTTATTTAAACATTTTTTTCAGAACTGTAACTTTGGAGGAAGACTAGTCATTGTCCCTAAATTTAATGAAAATGTTAAATCAACAGCCAATTAAGTATTTTAAGTTTCAAAGAGAAAATGAAATATTTAAAGGGACCTGGCTGTGAAGACCTGTTATCAAAGGGCAAAAATTTAATGTTTCTTTTCAACGGAGGTCAGGGAATGAACTTTGATCTTTGACTCCAAGGAATTGCCCTTTGAGGACACCTGGCTGCCTAAGGCTGTGATTATCAGGAAATTGGTTATTTCTCTTATTTTGTAGCTTTTTAATTTGACATAGTCCTAATTTTCCACTTTTGCTTCTATTCTCTGTGCTTTTGCATTGTATTAAAAAAAAAATCATTGGCCAGACAAATGCATGGAACTTCTTCTGTTTTCTTATAGTAGTTTTTTTTTTTTTTTTTTTTTCTTAAAGAAAGGCAGACTGCCATGGGTAGCGCCTCATTTGGATGTGTCTGGAGTCTCAGAAGCTTGACTACAAATGGACCTTGAGAGCTTGTTTGGAGGTTCTAGCAGGGGAGCGCAGCTACTCAGATACCCTTGACTGAAGAAAGGTCCTCCTCTATCGGGGATGGTGGTCCTCTTTGACCGAGCCCACAGCTTCGGGAGAGATGCACATGGAGTGGTGAAGGAGAAAGGGGACACACGCCTAGCCAGCCAGATCAGCCGAATCAACCCTGGCGATCAATGGGGTGACAGATGTCGCAGCCAGATCGCCCTCACATCCTTCTTATAGTAGTTTTATAGTATCAAGGCTTACATGTAAGATTACTTTGTAAACTAATTACATGCAAATCATTTAGAAACTGATTTTTTACCTGGTATTAAATCAGGTCTAATTTCATTCTTTTCTATATAGATGCACAGTTTCACAGTAATAAAAAGCAGTTAGACATAAGTGGTGGCTATAAAAGAAGACAGGGAAATTAAATTAATTTAATAAATATTTAAAGAACCAGACTCTGACATTGGAACAAAGAAAGTGAAAATAACTAGCCCCCTTCTGTCTCCTTTTAGATGCTGAGTTAAAGGAACAGGGAAACAATGAGGGACTACCTGCTTCTACTTTCCTCTTTGAGATGTTAGCAAGCTGCAATAGGATCCTTGGATGGGTAGAGAGTAATGAAGGGAAGTTCTAAAGCACACCTGTTGTTTCTGTGTTTTGGGTGGAATGTGGGTGTGATCCTCCCAGATCACACCCACATTTCAGCCTCCCAGACCCATTGCCTTTGACCATGTGTATTTACTCAGCTCTCTAGTATAAGACTAGAAGATGGGACCATCATTTAGAGTTTATGCTCCCATTTCCTGTATAGGGAACAGGAAATGTCTCTCCTTCTTTCTCTAACCCTGTGCTCCCATTGTTCTCACTCTAGAGAAAACCTGCTTTTAGTCTGTTGAAAGCATATCCTTCTCCTAACAAACTGTACTGTTACTTTTAATAAATCTTTACATCTTGCTTGAATTCTTCTCTTACCTGATGCAAGAACTGACATAATTTTCAAGCCCATTTTTCTGGTAACAACAACACTATTTATTGAAGAGACTAACCTTACACACTTGTGCATTCTTGGTACTTTTATCAAAAAATAAGTTGGCTACAAATGCATGGGATTATTTTTAGGTTGTATATTCTGTTTCATTGGACTGTGTTTCAATGGCCAATGCCATTCCATGATGATGCTGTCCTGGTAACTATAACTATGTAGTATACTTTGAAGTAGGTACTGTTAGGATAAAACACCCCTCACAAAGAAAACCCACAAGAGAACTCACTTCCAAGAGCAGGGTTTAATGTCAGGTAGGAGGTAACACAGGAAGAGAGGGAGTTTGGGCCAGACATGGCCTTTTTATAGAAGAGGGAGGGTAAGGGGTTGGCACATGCACCACCCTGATGGGGGTGGAGCTTGGGTGAAGCTTATCTGGGAGCAGGGGAAATCTTGTTAAAGGGAGGGGCTGTTTACTGAGAATGGCTCCATTTTACAAGAGGTGAGACCTGAGGATAAACTGGCTGCTTATTTATAAAATGTCAGCATTATTGTTCTATCATTCCCCCATTTTTCTTTAATAATGATGAAGATAGGGGCTGAGAATCAGGAATTGGGGCAAAGCATTGGTCTCTTTAACTGCTTTCTGCTGGCAGGGGATGTTGTATGGGGCAGGATTCTCAGGCTCCTGTGGTGTCCTGGATGGAGACTAGACAGTAGTTTTCCGGGTGTTTTTGGAGAGGTTGGTATTCCTGGAGGTACAACTAGTTAAATTTCTGATTAGCAATAGAAGACATATAGTCTAAAAGAAACCCTTATATTGTTCTTATGATGCAAGAGAGGAAGCTTAAGAATATGAGAGCAAGAAATATAGGCATTAGGATGGGTATTAACCAGGAAAACCACTGTGAAATGTTATTCCCTAGAGGATTCCAAGAGTCCTCCAATTCCCTTCTCTATTTTTCTAATTGTTCTTGGAGTTGCCTAATTTTATTTTTTACTACTCTCAACTGGTTAACATAGAAGCAGCACTCTTATAAAAATAAGCAGAGACTACCCTCCTCTGCAGTGAGCAGGTCAAGGCCTCATTGGTTTTGGAGTACAACTGAGGCTAGGGAGTCAAGTTGTTTTTGTAGGGTTAGAATAGACTCAGCTACCATTTGAAGATCACTTATTAATTGATTAGAAAGTTTTGTGTAATAGTGGCTAGAGGTTCCTATTCCCACAGCCCCCATTCCCATGGCAGCTGTTATTCCCCTAGGGATTGCCCTTTTTGATCGAAGACGCATGGTGAGGGGGATGGATAGGTCCTGATCTTCTGTAATAATATCCATGTCAGGAACCAAAAATACCAGGGTACAGATGCTCTTCCAGGCTTGGGGTAAACACGGTTATACACTCTGGCGGCAAAGAAAGAGTACCAGAAATGGAGGGGCAACAGATATTGTTTCCAGTTTTGTTGGCTGCCCTATTAGTGTGACTTTTTTTGTCACCAGGGAGCCTACTTTGACTATCCCTGAGGAATTCTGTAGCCAAAGAGGGGTTGGCTGGGAGAGGGGGAACAGGGGAAAGGGTGGAGGCAGTGGGCCTTTTGGTGAAAGAACAGTTTAAGGTAAGGGGAATGGAAATATTTATGGGGCTGGCAATGACCTGAGAAGGGCCAGTCCACTAACACATCCAACAACCATAGGCTAGAGTAGAATTTGTGTGGTTGAGTAGTTGATGAGTGGTATTTATGACCTGGAGGAGAAGGGTTTCACAAAGGGACAGTGTAAAGGAATTTTGAGAGGTTTTCTGGTGGGAAAGAATAGGTTTTGACAATCTGAGGTACCTGGGTGCAGAAGACCTTCTTGTATGCTTGATCCTGGGCTCCTCCTCCATCAGACATTCCATAATGTGTGAGCTCAGTCCAGCAGACTTGTTGCCCGTGATTCCCAAAGCAAGTATCACCCATATTGCTGCCTTTACTCCTTGCAGTCCAGTGTGGTTTGCCCCACATTGTACATGGGGTAGCTGCATCGTAGCAAGCACTGTGCTGGTAAGAATAGGATGAGGTGTACGGGTAAGGGGGAAGTTTGGGGCTCACAAGGGTACAGGTCATAAGAAAGAAGAGAGCACAAGGAGTAAGGCACACAGGGCAAGGTATCCAAAACAGACAGCTGTGTGATGGGGACATCTCCACTAGGGGAGAAGTTACCCATAAACCAATACTTAGAAGGGAAGGGACAAGGGAAAGAATTACCCACAGGAAGGGATGGAGTGAAAGCTTAGGTGGAGTGATTTACATTAAGATGAAGAGTATGTTGGAAAATGAGTAGATTTCTTCAGGAGTAAAGTCTGAGACAGTACCTTGGAGATGTAGGTCAGCTATCCAACCTATGAAGTAAGGAAAAAGAAGGTATGAAAAAGGAAGGAGGTTGATTGTGCTGGGAGGTGGGAAATCTAAGACCTCGGAGTAGCGTGTATATAGGAAAGAGTAAAAGCGTGGACAGGAACTGACAGGAAAGAATGGGAAGGGGGTCCCTAGGTATAGGGCTCCTGCTTATGCCCTGGAAGTCTCTGTGGGTGTGTCTCTGTCTTCTGGGATCTTGGGGAGGCAAGAGATCTTTATTTATTTATTTATTTTTGTCCTGTAAGAAGAGATTGGTAGGTCTTTTGTGGGGCTGCCAGTTTTAGATTTTGAACATGCACCCAGGAGGGAAATTCTGCTAGCTTAGCAGCCGTGGGTGTGGTGGGGATGACTTTAAATGGGCCTCTCCACTTTTCCTGCAGGTGGCCGGGTGTAGCTGTACTTTTTTAGATAAACCAGATCTCCCATTTGGAGGGTAGGAGTTATTTTGGGGGTGTCAGAATGCTGTGGGAACTGATCATGAGCATGCGACCAAAGGAGAGAGCAAAGAAAAGTGAGGAGAGGATTGAGGAGAGTGGGGGAAATGTTAGGGGATTCTGGCTGAACTGTGGTAGGGAGGAGAAGATGGCCATAGAGGAGCTCAAAGGGGCTGAACATGAGTGGTCTTTTTGGGAGGGCCCAGAGGTGGAAAAGGACTACAGGTAGGATCTTTGTCCAGTCTAGGTGGATCTCGAGGGAGTTTGGTGAGAGTATTTTTTAATACGCAATTGGCACGTTCGACTTTACCTGAAGATTGGAGGTGGTAGGGAATGTGAAATCTCTAGTGAATATTTAAGGCTTGTGCCAATTTTTGGGAAACAGAGGAAACAAAATCAGGCCCATTGTCTGACTGGATAGAGGCCAGGAGACCAAATCGTGGGATGATGTCTGTGACTAAAATCGTTGTTACTGTGAAGGCCTTTTTATTGGTTGTAGGGAAGGCTTCCACCTATCCTGTGAAGGTGTCTACCAATGCCAAGAGGTACTTAATCCTCTTTACTAGAGGCATATGTGTGAAGCCCACCTGCCAATCCATGGCAGGGAGACATCCCCTGGTTTGGTGGGTAGGAAAGGGAAGAGGTCTAATATTGGAGTTGGGGTTTGTGTGCTTGCAAATTGAACAGGATTGGGTAATCTGTTTAAGGTATTGTATGTCTCCTGGAGATGGGGAAAGAAATTGGTGGAGAAAGTTGTAAAGAGCATGAAGATTAGGATGAAAAAATGTATGTAAATAGGAGAGAAGAGTTTTAACTTCAGAAGTGGGGAGAGAAAGTTTAGTGAGGGGGAAGGAAGCTGGGGTAAGGGGGTACATGGCCAATTGGGGTGAAGTTTGAAGGGCTGCCCACTTGGCCTCTGTATCTGCTCAGTTATTTCCTCTGGTAATTATGGAGGAGTCAGTTTGGAGGGCTTTGCAATGAGTAATGCCTACCTAGGAAGGAAGGTGTGAAGCCTCTAAGACCTGGGCTATTAAGGCAGCATTGATATTGGGAGTTCCTCTTGTAGTTAAGAACCCCCTTTCCTTCCAGATAGCAGAGTAGGACAATAAAGTGTGGAATGCATACTTAAAGTCAGTGTAAATTTGACAGTTTTGTCTTTTGCCATGGTTAGAGCTCTGACCAGGGCAGTCAATTCTGCTTTCTGGGAAGTAGTACCCAAAGGGAGAGGGCATGCCTCAATGATGGCAGAATCAGACAACATGGTGCATCCAGCTCTTCACTGTCCATTGTGAACGAAAGAGCTGCCATCAATGAACCAAGTGTAGTCAGCCTGAGAAAGGGTGCCCTCCTGAATGTGGTCTTGGGAAGGGAGGAGCTCCTCAAGGATCTTGGGGAAGGAGTGAACAAGGGATGTTGAAGTGAGAGGAAGAAGAATGGCTGGGTTAAGTGGGGGACATGAGATGAATGTTAGAGTGGGATCCTCAACCAAGGCCACCTGGAAGGATAGGATATGGGGGGGGCGGATAGAGTAAAGTCCCTTATATATGAGGAGTTCTGTGAGGCTATGCAGTGAGTAAACAGTAAGAGGGGACACAAAGGTAAGCTTTTTGCTTTGCTGGATCAAGAGAGAGGCAGCTGTTAGGGCCCTAAGGCATGGGGTCCATTCCCTGGTTGTGGGGTCTACCTGTTTGGAGAGGTATGCTACTGGAGCAAAGAAGGGCCACATGTTGTGTCCCAGAACTCCTAGGGCAAACCCTTGCTTCTCAGAAACTTAAAAGAAGAAGGAGTGAGTGAAGTCTGTCAGGCGAAGTGCCTGGGCTTGTGGTAGGGCTTTTAAGAGGGTTTTAAAATGACCTGACACAGGCCAAGAGGGGCTCTTGAATGGGACCCCTGGATGCCTCATATAGAGGCTTGGTCATTAGACTGAAGTTGGGCACCTAGACTCTGAGGTAACCAGTCAGGCTGAGGAAGGAGAGAATTTCAGCCTTGGTGGTGGGGGCAGGGACAGAGGCTAACAAGGCCTTACAATCTATGGTGATAGCCTTATGAATAGGAGAGATAGATAGGCCCAGGTAAGTTACCTGGGTGAGAGACAGTTGAGCCTTGTTAGGAGACACCCCATATCCCTTTTTTCCCAGAAAATTAAGCAGGAGAGCAGTGTGTTGTTGGCTATCCTCAAGTGAGGGGCTATAGAGCAGGAGACCATCTACATACTGGAGGAATTTGCTCACAGAGAGATGGAGGGTAAGGTGGTCCCTAGCCAGAGCTTGGCCAAAGAGGTGGGGACTGTCCCGGAACCCTTGAGGCAGAACAATCTAGGTCAGTTGTTGGGAATTACGACAACATGGATCAGTCCAGGTGAAGGCAAAGAAGTTTTGGGACTGTGGGTGGACAGGGATGGTAAAGAAAGCATCCTTTACACAGTCCAGGACTGTGAAATGGGTGGTGGTACCCGGAATGAGAGACAGGAGAGCATAAGGATTGGGTACCACCGAGTGTATAGGAGTCACTGCTACATTGATTAAGCGGAGGTCCTATACCAGCCACTGGGCTTTTCTACAAGTAGAATAGGAGTGTTATAGGGGAAGTGGGTTGGGCAAAGCAGGCCGTTAGTGAGAAGGTCTGAGATGATAGCCTTTAACCCCTGTAAGTGGATTAGAGAGATGTGATATTGAGGTTGGTTTGGGAAAACAGAGGGGTCCTTGAGAGTAAACTAGTACAACCACTCTGGAAAAAAATCTGGAGATTACTTAAAAAGCTGGACATTGATCTACCATTTGATCCAGCAATACCACTCTTGGGGATATACCCAAAAGACTGTGACACAGGTTACTCCAGAGGCACCTGCACACCCATGTTTATTGCGGCACTATTCACAATAGCCAAGTTATGGAAACAGCCAAGATGCTCCACCACTGACGAATGGATTAAGAAAATGTGGTATCTATACACAATGGAATTTTACTCAGCCATGAAGAAGAATGAAATATTATCATTTGCTGGTAAATGGATGGAATTGGAGAACATCATTCTGAGTGAGGTTAGCCTGGCCCAAAAGAACAAAAATCATATGTTCTCCCTCATATGTGGACATTAGATTAAGGGCAAACACAACAATGGGATTGGACTTTGAGCACGTGATAAAAGCAAGAGCACACAAGGGAGGGGTGAGGATAGGTAAACCACCTAAAAAATTAGTTAGCATTTGTTGCCCTTAATGCAGAGAATCTAAAGCAGATACCTTAAAAGCAACTGAGGCCAATAGGAAAAGGGGACCAGGAACTAGAGAAAAGGTTAGATCAAAAAGAATTAACCTAGAAGGCAACACACACGCACAGGAAATCAATGTGAGTCAATGCCCTGTATAGCTATCCTTATCTCAGCCAGCAAAAACCCTTGTTCCTTCCTATTATTGCTTATACTCTCTCTTCAACAAAATTAGAAATAAGGGCAAAATAGTTCCTGCTGGGTATTGAGGGGGTGGGGAGGAGAGGGAGGGGGTGGAGTGGGTGGTAAGGGAGGGGGTGGGGAAAGGGGGAAGAAATGACCCAAGCCTTGTATGCACATATGAATAATAAAATTAAAAAAAAAAAGATTGGCTCATGATATGTAGTAACTGCAGGGTCTTGGAGGTCTCACACAATCGGATCCACCAGTGTAGAGAGTAAGGGCAAGGGGTCTGGAGGGGCTTGTGGTAGCAGCGCACTCATAACAGCAAGGAGGGACTGTAAGGATGGAGACCGGGGTTAATGGGTCGTGGCTTAAGAAGAGTGGGTGTAAGGTGAGAGTGGCCTGGAATTTTAACAAAATATCCCTTCCCAAGAGTAGGGTGGCACAATTAGGGAGGACTAGGAAGGAGTGAGTAAAAAGTGTATCTCCCATTATACAGGTTAAAGAAAAGTCATTAAAGGCTAGGTAGGAGTTCCCTCCACCCTGACTATGGAGGTTAAAGAAGACTTCGTAGGTCCCCAGAACTCCAACAAGGCAGAAAAAGTGGTGCTGGTGTCTATGATGAGAGAGATAGGCCTACTGTCAATGACAGCCGTTAGCCTGGGCTCCTGTGAAGTTATGGTATTTGGGCCTGGGAGTCCTGGGCTCCATCAGTAATCAGCTGCAGTCACCAGTCCTAAAAGATCAGTTAGAAAGGAGGGACAGTGGGGGAGCTTAGACCCTCCAAATTGAGGGGTGGAGGGGCAGTCTGTCACCCAGTGGTCCTCCTGTTTTCACTTAGGACATGGACCCAGTGGGCGGCATGGTTTAGGACAAGCATGGGCCCAGTGTCCCTCAAGGCCACACTGAAAACATGGGCCAGGAGATGTTTGGGATTTTTCCTGGCCTTGGGAGTTAAAGGTCAGAGGCTTTTGTCAGAGAGCTGTGCCAACATCTGGAATTTAGTCTTATGATTCCTCTCCTTATCAGTCCTTTGTTGTTCTCAGTAATTGTCGACCTTGAAGGCCACATTTAAAATTTCAGCCTGTGGAGTCTGAGGGCCATTTTCCAGCCTTTTAAGTTTTCTTCTTATATCTGGGGCTGACTGGGAGATAAAGTGGGTCATAAGAATAATTGTCTCATCCTTAGTTTCAGGGTCAACTTTTGCATGGCGTTGTAGCGCTTTTGTGAGCCAGGACAAGAAATTAGCTGGTTTTCCTCTTTTTTTTATTGAATTTCTCCGAGTTTATCAAAAATTAACAACCTTTTGGGCAGACTTTTTTAATCCTGCCATTAAATAGGTAACCATCTGATCCCTAAGCATTCTGTCACTGGTTTGGTAATTCCAGTGAGGCTCCTCAGCAGGGATCGCTGTAGCTCCTACAGGATGGGTGGGGGTGGTGCGATGAACCTCATCTGCATGTGCCCTAGCCATGTCCCAGACCGTGTGTCTCACTTCTGGAAGGAGGGTGGAAGAAA
Organism: Castor canadensis; assembly: GCF_047511655.1. Taxonomy (NCBI): domain Eukaryota; kingdom Metazoa; phylum Chordata; class Mammalia; order Rodentia; family Castoridae; genus Castor; species Castor canadensis. The sequence goes on from NC_133395.1 coordinate 26,448,176, forward strand.
GAATGAGATAGATGTCATGCCAAGTAAGGTATAAGATTGAGCCAAGTATTGAAATTCCTTAACATAAGAATCAGGGTTAGTGGTGAAGAAGCCAAGGTGCTTTTCTATCTGAGAGAGGTCAGGGAGAGAAAAGGGAATGTGGACCCTCACAATGCCTTCCGCTCCAGCCACTTCCTGGAGAGTGGGTAGAAACCAGCTGACTGGAGGGTCCGTGAGAATGAGTTGTGGGGGGCTCATGGAATTCTGTGGTCCTGGGTGGGTGGAAGGGTGGATGGAAGGAGTGGTAAGAGGAGGGGCAGAGGGAGGGGGAAGGAAGGGCAGAAGGAAAGGTAGAAGGCGACGACTGAACAATGGAAGCCCATCTCTGATGAGGTGGAGGCTCGTTGGCAGGGTCAAAAGAAGGAAAGGCTTCAGAGTCAGGAGGGGGTTCAGAGAAGGATTTGGCTGCTTTTGAGACTGGTTTAGAAGCTCGTAGGACCTGTGCAGCAGAACAGGAGGTACAGAGGGAAAGTTTGGTGCGGAGATAAGAAAAAGATTGATGTAGAGAAGTTCCTTCCATTTACCAGTGCACTCACAGAAATTGTATAAATCTCTTAAAATATTGGGATCAAAAGTGCCATTAAGTGGCCATTTGGACACATTATCCAATGGATACTGGAGCCAGGCTTGAATACAGAGAAAAATGAGCTTTCGGGGCTTAAGATCAGGCATGAGGCATAGGGGCCCAAGGTTATCCAGAAGACATCCCAATGGGGAGTCTGAAGGAATTTTGGAAGGTCCAACTCCCATGGTGAGGCCTGACCCGAGGGGAGATATGGTGGTTGTCCCCGAAATATCAGGTCCTCAGGAGAGAGAGAGGTGTGGAACACCCAGAGGAAACATCTTCACGGGGGTCCACATTCCCTAGTGGGGAATCCAGTTCCCAGGGACGAGAGCAAGCTGCAACCTAGCACTAGGGTTTTGAGGAAGTGAGAGAGAGATCACAGCTCTGCATGCGAGGAGGACTCATGGAGGGAGAAAGGACCTTGAGGGAAGATTGACTGGTGGTGGATGGCAGTTGGAGGCAGGCTGGGTGGAAGAACTTCCCAGTGAGCTAGTGAGAGAGTGGCATATTTTTAGAATTGGGGTCCTGGTAAAGTAGCTCAGATCCTGGAGGAAGGGAATGGGAGTTGAGAGAGAGAGAGAGAGAGATCAGGATGGGGTGGGGGAAGCTTGGAGAACAAGGTCAGTGCCAGGAGCTCACCCCATCCAAGTCATGGCACCAAATATTAGGAAAAAAAATGCTGCTCACAAAGAAAGCCCAGGAGAGAACTCACATCCAAGAGCAGGGTTTAATGGCAGGTATGAGGTAGCGCAGGAAGAGAGGGAGTTCAGGCCAGACATGCCCTTTTTATAGAAGAGGGAGGGTAAGGGGTTGGTGCATGCACTGGGGTCCCTGATGGGGGTGGAGCTGGGGTGCAGCTTGTCTGGGAGTGCAGGAAACCTTGTTAAAAGGAGGGGCTGTTTACTGGGAATGACTCTATTTTCCAAGAGGTGAGACCTGAGGATAAACTGGCCGCTGATTTATAAAATAGCGGTGTTATCATTCTATCAGGTACCATGATGCCTCCAGCTTTGTTCCATTTCTCAAGTTTGCTTTTTCTGTTTCATATCTTTTTGGATTCCATAAAAAATTAGGATTTTTTTTTCTACTCTTGTTAAAAACATCATTAGAAAGAGACAGCAAGATTTCAGAGGAGTAGAAACTTTCCCTGTGGAACTCCACGAATGAGAAGAGTTTGAATAACAATGGAAAGACTTCATTCAGAGCAGGAAAACAAAGGGAGAACATTGAGAACCATGAAAGAGGGACAGAAAAGCTGAAAAACAGTACAAATAGAAAGCAATAGAGTAAGTTAAGAAACAGTTTGCAGCTTCTATCCAGGCTCACTCTGAACTGGGAGAGGATGCTGGAAACTCCACCTCAAGGTGAGCCACAAATCCTCCACAACAAACCAACAGTCCTAGCTGTGACACAAAAACATACTTCTTACAAACCTTAACACCAGTGTGTGGATTTAATGAGGCAGTGAATTCCCAAGAACGGCGGACAAGCCAGCACTTAACAAGGCCAACTTTCATTCCCCACACTTTCATTCCCCACACTTTGGAGCTGTGATAAGGTGCTATCTTGAAAGAGGACCTCCTGTTTAAGACTAAGGTACTTATAGGGTCTTAAAATAAGGTGCAATTGCACCTCAGGGGTGTCTTGAAACAGCTGACCACAGTGTATGAGAGCAGATGGACATGAGAGGATTCTGGAGAAAGGAGAAACTATGACCTGTGGTGAGCTGAAAAGTTAGTAGTATCTTGGGAATGGAAAAAAAGCAGGTTGGTAGCACTGCCCTAACCAGTGAGAACAGCTCCATTTCCTGAAGACAATTTCAGAAATGAGGCACCTAGCCTTCACTGGCAAAGAGTTCAGGTTACAGAATCTTCCTGCAACCAGCATGAAGCTAAGGTAAGCTTTGAGACTGACCCTCCCAGGGGATTTGAAAAATTGCCTCTCAGGTAGTTCTGGTACCCCTAGCCACAGTGCCTGGGTGGGAGACTGCAACAGGAGATGGAAGTAGAGAGAAAGAGGTAAACTGGGGTGGGTTTCTTGGCAGGAGCCGGGGAAAGAGCAGAAAGCCCAGAGGTCAGTGGTCCCACTTTACCCAATGAAAGCAGATAAACTGCCTGAAGACAATTTCAAGAACAAAGCACCTAGACTTTACTGGCAGAACTCAGGTTACAGGAGCTCCCCAAGCTGTGAAAGGCCAAACAAGCTTTGCTACTGAACCAGCTGGGAAACTTGAAAAAATTAATTAACAATCACAGCTCAGAGAGTTCTGAATTACCCTGAAACAGTGTTAGGAAAGAAACAGTCACAAAAAGTGGTTGAAGAGAGGACAGGTCTTTGACACAGGTGAGCTGAGAAATTAAAGCAATACTAGCTTAAGCAATAAAAGGCCTGGTGTTTGGTAGCGCTGTCTCCCTAACTAGAGCAAGCACCACTGTCAGGGGATCAATGCAGAAACAACACCAAACCTATGGCTTACACAGAGTTTAGCATCCAGGGGCTATCTGATGAAGGCAGACCTGAGTGTTCTGAGTATAGGAACCAGAGCTCACATGATACCTCCAGCCTCATCCTGCCCACAGGGTGGTAAACTGATGGATGGGTCTGAAAGAACTGAATGCTTCAGTTCTGCATGACTAGTGCAGTTCGTTGTGCTCTTTGTTCCCCCACCATTAGGCACATTTTGGGGTATCCTAAGAGTTGCACATGCATTGCCAGGAAAACAAATGGAGGACCCATGTAGGAAGTGGAAACTCACCTGGCCTACAGACTTAAAAGCACCATGAGGCCAGCACTGGCCCCCAGTACAAAGAAGGGAAGCTTCTAAGATGGAAACAGCACAGACGTGGACAACTAACCCTTGACGAATCCCACCTTCAACCCACCAGCCTACCAAGGACACACAAGAGATGTCAGCTACTTCTCAATGTGAGTGGTGCTGGGGACCAGGCCCAGTGCCATAAACAGGCAGGCAAAAGCTTTTCTACAGCTATCCCCCAGTGCAGTGGTGAGAATCTATACTGCAACCCTCCCACTACGTAGTCCTGCCTGAAAACTGAAAATACTTTAACTGCAAGACCATTAGTGACAAAATCTTCCAAATACTGAAATTGTCCTCATATAAGAATAAATGGGATTATTATTTTTCCAATATCATTTTCTTTATTATTTTTTCCTTTTTTGTTGTTGTGCTGAGTGGACATTGTGGCATTTACAAAATTTCTTACAATATATCAAACATTTTATTTTCACAATTGGCATTTTGATGAGGATTTCATTGAATATGTTAATCATTTTGTGTAATATGTATGTTTTTACAGTATTCATTGTCCCAAACTGTGAACATCTGCTATCTTTCCATTCATATATTTTGACAATGGAGCCAGAGACTGAAGAGAAGGCAGCTTCGCAGCTTCTTCAACAAATGGTTGTAGGGAAACTACATATCTACATGTGGAATACTTAAAGTAGAACCCTATTTCTTACTCTTTTCAAAAATAAACTTGATCTGGATCAAAGATCCCAATGAAAAAACCTAAAACTGTTAAAAGTTCTACAGGAAGTAATAGGGGAATCTCTGGAAGATAAAAGCATACATAATTATTTTCTGAATAGGATTCCAATTACTTAGAAAATAAGAGCAAGAACTGATAAGGGAGACTGCATCAAAATTAAAAGTTTCTGTACATCAAAAAAAAAAAAAGTTCCCATAATCCTAGACTGCCCACAGAATGGGAGAAAATCTTCACCAGCTCTTCAACAGTTAAAGGATAAATATGCAAAATATTCAAAGATATCAAAAACTGAACAGCAAAATAACAAGTAATCCAATTAATAAATGGGGAAATAAACAGCTTTAAGAAGAAGAATTTCAAATGGGAAATCAATATATGAAAAATTGGTCAATATGCTTAACTATAAAGAAAAGGCAAGTCAAAGTGACACCGATATTCTATCTCACGTCAGTCAGAATGGCAGTCATCAGGAAAGAAAACAGGTCATCCTAATTCTCTCTCTAGATATGACTGGCTTTCAGTCCATTGAAAATGTATTTCCTTCCTAAAATACTTTAATATCACTATTACACACAAAATGTAAAAACAAACAGCAACAAATGCTGGTGAGAATGTGGAGAAAAGGAATTTTCAAACACTCCTGGTGGGTATGTAAACTAGGGCAACTGCTATGGAAATTTCTCAAAATAAAAAAAATATGGCATGACCTTGCCATACCAATCTTGGGCATATATCCAAAGGAGAGTAAATCAATATACAAGAGAGATACTTGAACACCCATGTATATTAGAGCTCTCTTCACAATAGCCAAATGGTGGAAACAGCCAACTTATCCAACAACTAATAAAAGGACAAAGAAAATTTTATACATATACTATAGAATATTATTCATCCATAAAGAAAATTGAAATTATGTCATTTGTAGGAAAATAGATGGAATTAGAGGTCATGATGCTGAGTAAGATTAGCCAATCTTAAAAAAACAAATATCACATATTTTCAATCACTTGTGGAGCTGAGACCTCAAATGATGATGACAATGATACTTATAGGGATGATTTTTAGGATACATGATCTAATAGTAATGAGACATGAATTTATATGGGGGACTGTATGAAGGGGGAGACAACATCAGGAGAAGTTGTCATATATATATATATATATACATATATATGTATATATATATATATATGTGACAGTATAATGAAACCCACCAAACACTATTTGAAAATGGGTAGAGGAAGAAGGCAGGGGGATGATAATATAATGGATGGCATATGTATGTTGAAGGTATACTGAGCATATACATACAATTACCACAATGAAATATCCTCATATTATTAATGAATAGTAGTAATAAGGATTTTGACTCTGTCAATCATTTTGTGTAATATATATACCTTTGCAATATCAATCTCCTAATCTATTAACCTCTGCTATCTTTCCAATTATTTGTCTTCCTTAATTTCTTTCTCTGATACTTAAGCATAAAGATCTTTCACTTCCCTGATTAAATTTATTCCTGGGTAATTTATTTTATTGTGTTATTGTTATGACTGGGATTTTTAATAACAATCTCTTCAAATAGTTCACTATTTGCATATAAAAACATTTTTTATTTTTGGCACACCCTGATTTTACATCCTGTAACTTAACTATATTTCTTTACTTTTAACAGTTTTTTATGTGGGCTTTAGAGATTTCTAAGTATAAGATCATATCATCTGCTAAGAAGGATGATTTAAATTTTTATTTTTCAATTTTAATGAGTATTTATTTACTAATTCTATCTAACTGTTCCAGTTAGGACTTCAAGTACTATATTTTCAGGTTCTATGTTGAATACAAGTGGCAAGAGTTGGCATCTTTGATTTGTTCTGCATCTTAGAGGAAACAATTTAATTTCAATTTTTCCCCCTTTTATATGTTACTTATAAGTTTTTCACATATTAATTTTTTGTTTTGAATCATAGTCCTTCTGTGTTAGACTGTTTTCTGTAGGTATATCATAAAACTTGCTGCTGGATAACTTTATAAAGATAGCAGGTTTATTTATTTTGCAGAACTGGAAGTTTAAGGAGATGATTTTCCATTGTGTGTGTGATGAGGACCTTAGGGTAGATAGCATCTCAACAGGGAAAATGAATGTTAAGAAGAAGAGATTACATGATAGATACCCAGAAAGTAAGTCAGGGGGTTTTCTTCTCTCCAGAATTCATTCTAAGAATACAGCAGCAGTTCCTTCCGAGTGCTGCATCACCAATAACCTGAGCACCTCAAATTCACACAAGCACCTCCCTATGTCACCATACTAAAGGCCAAGCCTCCAACATATGAACCCTTATGAACCCATCATGGCAACTTTTATCCTACTGTCTAAAGAATTGTTATCATAAAAACATGTTGAATTTTATCAAGTGTTTTTCTGACTCTGTTGAAATTATATTACTTTGGCCTGATTCTGTTAATTTGATGCATTAGATGTATTGATTTTTCTATGTTGAGTCACTGGAATGATTCCCATTTAATCATCATGAACAGTCTTTTTAGTGTGTTGTTGAATTTGGTTTGCAGCTTTCCTTTGAGGACATTTGCTTTTCTGTCCATCCAGAATATTAGCCTAGAGTTGTCCTTTTTGGGGTGTCCTTCTTTGGCTTTATAATCAACTTAAGACTGGACTGAACATGGGTTTGGCAGGGTTTCCTTTTCTGAAATATTTCAAGATTTTGAGCAAATTGCAATTAGTTATGTTCAAATTGTTTGCTAGAATTCAAAAATCACATTGCCTTAGAAGGTGACAGACAATAAGCCAATTACCTACCTAACTCCAAACACACACATACACATGCACACAGAATTGGTTGTTAAAATACTTTGATAAATTAGAGAAAGGGATCAGTTGGGATATGTTTTGTGTGCTGTGTGATTTTTGCATGTTAAATTGTGTATGTATGTCTGTGTTATTGGCATGTGTTCATTGTATGTGTGCCTGGCTGAGCATGAGTATGGATGTGTGTGGTAGGGGGGTGTTACTTATACATCCTTGCTAGAAAAGATACCTAGTGAAATTTTCAGAGGAATCTAAAACAAGTAAAGTGAATATGTAGGGAAGTAAACAGGCAAACAATTAAAAATAGAGGAGAGCTTATGCAAATTTCCCAAAGGTTGTGGAACACTGGATGTGATACAAGTAAGTAGAGGGTAAAAAAATAAGAAAGTAATTCAGAGAGGTTATGAAAAGATAGTCTTTAGATTGGTGTTGCATGGAAAGCCATTGGGAAATTTTGCATGAGAGAAGGGATACAACTTGAGATTTTATATATAATGTTTATAATTTCATTAATAAATTTAGGAATATAACATAGTAAACATAAAAATATATGCATTTATATATGTATAAATATGTATGCACATATATTTTTATGTAGATTTATAAATATAATATATAAATATCTACATTTGTACATTAATATAAATACTTATAATTATTATAATAGTATACATATACTATCATAATTGCTCATGTGATCAGTGAGATTGCCTTATCTTGAGGCAGTAAAAATTGTAAAGTTCTATGTGTACTTTTTTCCTATTTGGCCACTTAGTTATCATTATTGTCATAAAATCTCAAGAAATAATATGTTTTTTTCACATAGTTTCATCAGGAATAGGGGACATATAATAATTATTTTAACCTCATGAAATGTATACACCCTCCCAGATGTTTGGTTTATGTTCACAGCAATGGATATTATGTGCCTTTATGCTATTAGAAAAGAAAATTTTCTTTAATTTTTCAGCTATGGTTTTCCAATATGCATAAATTTTCCTTCAGCCAAAGAACTTCTTACTGAATAACAGTGACATATTTTTTCATCATGCTTAGCAGTTGAGAAAGTGTATCACATGCATCTTATTTAAATCTAACAATGCTGCAAGGCAGATGGGTTAAATATTATTATCATCATGCCGCTAATGGGTATCCTGACAGCAGGACATATTACTTATAACCCACTACTTGCTAAGCCTAGCCCCAAGTAATACTGAAGATTATGATTAAAAAACAACATGGTTTCTACCTTCCAGTGAGATCACAAATACTATCAACAACTAGTATAAATTCATCTCAGGAGTGTGGGGTAGCTTAAGAAGACTTCTTAGAGAATCGGTGTCATGGTACATTGATTTAGGCTGAAGTGAGAAGGATAAAAATTGAGAAATGAGAAGGGTTTCCAGGAAAAGCAAAAATTTAAGAGTTGAGATATTGCACAGTGTAAGCTATAAACAAATGGACTAGTAACAATATAAAGGTGATAGAGTTGAATTCTTTTTTCAAAGATATGAATAAAATTTTCAGATAATTTTTTAAAATGTCAGACTGAAAATTTAGGGAGAACATGACAGCAATTAGTGTGGACATGTGATTTGAGTAATATAAGGAGTACCCAATGGAACTGGACATCTGAAGGACATAATTTATATTAAAAGCAGAAAGGTATGATTTCCAGAATTATTGGTGAAAGAGGATAAGAAACAGTCAATTGTGATTACCGTATGCTTGAGAATAAAACATCAACTATGGAATTAGATGTGAAAAGATTTTAGCTTATGAGGACTTTAGCTTTTACATTTGTTAAACAAAAAATGGGGTCTTAGAGAAGGTTGAATCACTTTGAATAGCTGCAATGTTGAGAAGAGAGGAATGCAACAGAAAAGTATAAGCAGAAAAAGATATTATGAAGTATCACAGCAATGCTGTTGCGTGAGAATAGTGGCTCGAAGGAGGATGGCATTAGCACACAGAATGAGAAATGGCTGAATTCCAGATGTTTCTTAAATGTAGGGCCTACTTCATTAAGTATTTAGTATAATATTGGAGTTAAAGAGTTTTAAAGATGATTTCAGGTGTTTCACCTGAGGAACTTGAAACATAGGTTTAACAAATAATGATTAAGAAACACATTGAATATGTTTTTCATACTCATATTAAGTTTGAAATATGAAATATGAGTATTTCATATTCATATTGAGTTGGAATAGATGAAGACAGGAATTACAGTTTTGGGAACATCATAGTTAAGACATTTGTTATATATTCAAGTGGTGATCTCCTGTTAAGTACTTATGTGTACAAATGTAGAATAAGGGGATAATATATGGAAAGAGATATAAATCTGACATATATACAATTTAAAGACCATTACATGAGATGAGATCATCCGACAGTCAGAATGGAAAGAGAAAGAGACTATGGGCACAAACCCAAACACTATGGATGAAACATCCAATGAGATTAAGAGGAGAAGCTAAAGAGGAAGGAGAGAAACAGAAGTACAGCATCTTGGAGTGACATTAAGGAAATAGGTCAAGGACATATTAACTTTGTCAAAGGGAAGTCAAAAATTAAGATAGGTAAAGGATAAGCAGTAACCACTGAGGTCAACAATGGGGCAGTATTCACTGACATGATGCAAACAGAATCAGTAGATTGCGAGAGACAAAGTCATCTGGCAGAGACTGGCATGATAGTAAATTTGAGAGGAATAAAACAATGATTTGAGAACATTGACAGCAAAAGGTAGACAAGGAGTGGGACATTATTTTGTGGAACTGCCATCAAGGGAAATTTTGGTTGTTTTCCAATAGTGATTTCCCCCACTAAAGTACAGTGTACAAAATCATCAGCAGGACTTTGTGAGCAAAGTTAAGGGAATATATGCACTCAGTTTATCTCTTGCAAATGCTTTAAGTGGTGAAATGAGGGGGCTGATAGAGAGAGATGATGGAGGCAATGATGTACAGTATAAATCTAGTCAGACTTGTTACTATGAATCCCCACCACTGTATAATGAATATATCCTAATAAAAAATTGATAATTAAAAAATGCCCAAAAACAAGTCCAGGCAGGTACTTGGGAGGCACAGATAGGAGGATAAAGATGTTAATCCAGCCTGGACAAAAACAAGACCAGTTTGGTGGGTCAGGCCTGTAATTTCAGAAATGTGGGAGCCAGAAGTAGGAGGACTGGCATATGAGACCAACCTGGGAAAAGGTAACTCAAGCCCTGATCTTAAAACAAACTAAGAGCAAAAGGGATGGTGGCATTGCTCAAGGGTAAAGTGCTTGCCTAGCAAGTACAAGACCCAGAATTCAATCACCAGTACTGCAAATGAATAAACTCAGAGTAAAATAACATGATGTTTCCAGGAATCAAAACATACTTAGGCCAACTTTCTTATCTGTATTACTGATATGATTGTTAGAAAGGAAAATCCTACCTCTCTCCCAAAAGCCTAACGAAGTCTAATACTAGACATTTTTATATACAAGCATACATGATTCAGCTAGGGCTCTTAAATTTACTTTGATATTTGAGTTGACTATTATTGTGATGCTTTGAAAAAATACTACTGTGTTCCTGATTCTTTCCAATTCTTCCTTTGTATCACAATCTTAATTCTAGAATATCTTTGATAGTTTAAGGAATAAATTTGTCACAAAACTTGTATAATCTTTATATGGGTCAATTTCTTTGCCTTGTCAGGAAAAATGTATTATAAATGTCACTACATAAAATTACATTGTTTTGGCTAATGTATATAAATTAAAACATATTCCTGTTTATGTATAACACCTATGTCATTTTCCTAGCAAATGTCTGGATACAGAGAATAAAATATGCTTATAAGAAATATTAGCTATATTATAGCTTCTTATTTTCTCTTATGTTTTTTTCTGTGTCACAAATACTCTTGTACTCTTTTGCCATTTCTGAATATAATTGCTTTTCTATATCTCCATTATTTTTAAATCCATCTTCTCTTTCCCACCACACATAAATTTGCATTAAACAGTGATCTCGAGCTTTTGTTTTGTTTACAGAAGAGCCTGATGCTTCTATCTTATTTCTTGGTGCTAACAGATAATGATAAATATTAGGAGAAAATAAAGTGCAAATAGCTGAAATTTTCATTGTCAGCCAGCTTCATGACATTGCATGTAAGTAAATAAATGAATAGAAATGTGATAAATTTTCACCTCCATAACTACACTACAATATATTCTAAGTAAAATTTAGAGGTTGAAAGGAAATGACGAGCAAAGATTATTGTGCACATGTAGGTAAATATAACAGACTATAGGCATAATTTTCTTTTGTTTTATTAATGTATTCAAAAATTTTGGTTTATATCAAATAAAATTGCAGGTATATAATATGTGTAAAATTATATCTGTTAAAGTAGCAAAGCAGACTGGGAACAGAAATTACATGATTGAAAGATTTCTATGAGCTGTATAGACTAATTTGGTAATAATTCTAAGTAGATTATGATAGGTTAATAGTGTATATTGTAATCCCCAGAGTAACCAGGGATGTATTGATAAAACTATAAAACTAAAATACATTAAATAAGTTAAAATGACTATGAAAAGCATTTATTTACACAAATGTAGTCAGTAAAAGAGAAGCCAAGAAATCAAAAGTAAATGGGATAAAAAATCAAATTGGTAGATTCCTTAATAACCATATTTCCATAAATATTTTCAATTGAAGGGATTTCACTCCACAATAAAAAAATTAAAATTGCTAGAATACCTAAAAAAAAAAAATAAAATAGCTATGTGTGTCCTATCAAAAATATAACCAACAAGCTTGAAGCTCTGAGTTCAAATGCCAGTACCACCAAAAAAAATATTTAAATGTGATGACATAATAGATAAAAATAATTGTAACTGACCTACTAAACAAGAGAAAGCACAACTATGCGGGATTAATTATAATATTATTGGACTAAAAAGAGACACATAAATGAACCTAAACATTTAAAAGAGAAACACTTGATAATAATAAATTGTCAGTTATTGGTAATATATAATAGCTACATATTCATTTATGCTTTATTACAGATTTAAAATATATTGAGCAAAAGCAGATTGTACTAAAAGAAAATATAAAGGAAGTCTAAAATACAGACATCAGTACTTCTCGTCAGTAATCGATGTAGTACCTTGGCAAAAGCTTAATAAGGATACAGAATATATAAGTGATACTATCAATCGCCTTGCCTACTTGACATTTATGGACTACCAAGCCCAACAACTATAAATTTCACAAATTTACATTTGCTTCTTGTACACATGGCATTAACACTAAAATGTAGTATGTGTTACTCATGAAACAAATCTGGGTAGATTAGTGCATGGAACACTTTGGGAGTGTTACTCTTAGCTACTTGGGAGACAGATCAGGAGAATCATGGTTCAAGGCCAGTCAGGACAAATAGTTCACAAGATACCATGTCCAAAATAACCAGCGCAAAATGGACTGGAGGTATGGTTCAAGCAGTAGAGCCTCTGCTTTGCAAGCATGAAGCCCTGGTCTCAAATGTGTGTCTCCAAACAAAACCCAAGAACTCCCCCCAAACAAACAAACAAACAAAAAGAGCATGGAACCATATAGCAAGTAACTTTGAACAAAATATTTAGAAATCATCAAAAATGGAACATTTAGAGAAAGACCTATATATCTTCCTAACAGTATATTTCAAGGAAAACTATCATCAAAAATTTATTAAGAAGTGATAATGAAAATAATATATTTCAGTTATGAAAGAGTGTCATAGGAATGTTTACATGAAATTATATTTTAAATATTTATATTATAAAAACAGAAAGGTTCTGCAGAACGTAAAACCAGAAGAGGAAAAGCAAATTAATCACAAAAGAAGTGCAGGTGACATTAGTTGAATAAAAAAAAATGAACAGAATCAAATATGTTTGTAAAAGGTGAGTAAAAGGTAGCTTTCATTTATTTCAAGGGGTAAAAACAAATTTATTAACAATATAACAAATGAATGAAAAGACCTACCTCCAAGTCTAATAAGAAATGTGAAATGTTAATATAGCAAAGAAAACTCCTTTTGCAATAGCTTTATTAAAGTGCTAGAAATTAATGAGAAATATTCAGAAACAGAACACCAAAATTTAATAAACATTATGGGGGAAATTTAAGGAAAACTTTTTTTTCTTTTATTATTCATATGTGCATACATATACATTATAAAAAATTTGTATTACTTTATTTAAATACAACAGTATTGTCATAAGTGTAGATCTTAGAATGAGTAAATCACAATAATACTTCTAAAATAAAACCAATGGTTATATGATCAATCAGTTTTTCACAAACATTTCAAGGTTATTCAATAGAGAAAAATACATTTTCTAATGATTGATTCTGGAACAGCAAGATATAAGCATGAAAAAAAGAGGAGCAACTAACTGCATATAGCACACAAAAATGTACTCAAAATGAAACATACACCTAAATTAAGAAGGAAAACTATAAAACTTCTAGAAGAAGATATAAAAATAACTTGTGAGACACTGAGTTAGATTTAAACAACAAAAGAAGCAAATAAAACAAAAGTAATTACATATAAGAAAATGTAGTACATATACACAGTGGAATTTTAATTAGCTGTAAAGTAGAATGAAATTATGTTGTTTGCAGACAAATGCATGGAACTGTCGAACTTCCCATTAAGCAAATTAAGCCAAGTTCAAAAATCAAAGGTTGCATATTTTCTCTCATATATAGAAGTTAGACCTACAAGTCAAATGTATATAGAGAAAAATATGATTATATATGTGTGTATATATATGTATACAAATATAAACATATAACATAATTATAGTGATAGAGAGAATGAAATTGTATTACTGAATCTGTCTGAGGGAGCTACAGGAGGTGGGAGAGAGGAAGAAAATGTTAAAGAATGAAAAAATATTTGTCTCCATACATGAAAATAGAAGGATGAAACCTGCTGAAATTGTTTTAAGAAGGGGGAGAAGGAAAGAACAAAGAGAAGTAGGCAAATGAAGTAATGCAGGTGTTCATGGAAAACATGCAAAGGTAGCAACTAAATTATATTTTGTACATCAGTAAAGTTGTGAAATAACCACAGAGATCCAATTGCATATAAAGATGTGAGAAGTCAGGAGAATAAAATGAAGCATTCATTTTGAAAAGAGGTTGAGGATTCACTCTCATGATAAACATATATTCATCGTACAAGTAAAAATCTACACAGATATTCACTCCAAAATAATGGACACCATATTTATATACACATAAACAAATGTATGGAAATGTTTATATTTATATTTTTAATAATAGTGAAAAACAGCAACATCATAAATGTCCTTCAACTTAGGAATTAAAAAATTTGATATGTTCATAGCATTAATATTTAGCAATAGTGAATCAATTGTGAATACATTTATGACTCTCAGATTTCATCTACATGAACATAGTCAGACTCAAAATACTTCATTCTATAAGATTTTACTTAGACAAATTTCTAGAAACAGAAAATTTTTAGTGACAGAAAGGTAAATGATAGACTAGACTTTCTGAATTTGGTAAAGGACATCTATAAATAGCTCATTACTGCTTTTTTAATGATACAAACTTCTACATTTTCCTCTAAAATTGGAAAGATAACAAAAATGTCTTCCCATAAAACTACTAGCAACCTCATCTAAAATGTCCTAAATAAAGTGATAATGCAAGAAAAATAAATATATCACATATATGTAGACAAAGAGGAAGTAGAAATCTATTAACTTATTTATTCATTTATTTGCAGATGATATGTTTTTATACAAAATCCTATGGCATCTAGAAAATGAATTAGTAGAATTAAGTGAATTTTGCAAAGTTGAGTCTTTTTTTTTGGCAAGACTGGGGTTTGAATTCAGGGCCTATGCCTTCATCCATTCCATCTGTCTTACTTTTGTGATTTTTTTTTTTTTTTTTTTGAGAGAGGATCTCTTAAACTATTTGCCTGGGTTGGCTTTGAACCATGTTTCTCCTGATCTCTCCCCGTTAAGTAGCTAGGATTACAGGCTTGAGCCCCTGGTGCCTAGTTGCAAAGTCACATCTTATGAACTTAATATAACAATATCCAGAAATTCAGATACTATTTGAAAATTATAGTGAAACATAAAAATCAATTAAGGAAACATTTAACAAATTATAGCAAGTCATGTTCATCAAAATTTACAAAACATTACTTAAAAAGGGAAATACCTCAAATACCATAAAAACTTTATTTTTAACAATCATTTAACCTATATTTACATATGTACCATTGCAAAAGTTCCTGCAAAATTTTACTTAAAATTTTATATAAAATATACAACATACCAACTTAACTATTTTAAGTCTACAGTACACTAATGTAAACTGTATGTGCCTTGTTTCCAACAAACTTTTAGGTTCTTTTCATCTTGCAAAAATGAAACTATGCCATAGACAATAGCTCCTATTTTCTGCTTCGATCTTTTCCAGCAACTATCCTTTACTTTCTGTTTTGACGTTTGAAAATTTTAGATACTTCAATAATGCTACAATGAGCATGAGTTCAAATATTTCTTCATGATTGTGTTTTCAATTTTTTTGGATGTACATATTCAGAAGTGAAATCACAGTCATAAGATTTTAATTTTTTGAGGAACTTCTGTCCTGTTTCCCATCAGAACTGCACCATTTTGATCTTGTACATCAGCCATGTACAAGATTTCTACTTTCTCCACATACTTGCCCACACTTGTATTGTCTGATATTTTGATGTGGGCATCCTAATGGCTATGAACTAGTGTGTCCTTGCAACTTTGATTTGCGTTTCTGTAGTGATAGGTGATACCTATCATCTTTCATGTGTTTATGAACACTTGTAAATCTTCTTTGATATTTCCATTCCAGTCCTTCGTCCAGTGTGAATCAACTTATTTGGCTTTTGGTAATGAGTTGTAAGAATTCTTTATGCATTTTACGTGTTAAATTTTTATCTTACATATGATTTGTTAATATTTCCTCCTATTTTAAAGGCTCCTGTTTCACTCTGATTGTTTCATTTCTGCACTCTGATTGTTTCATTTTACTTTGATGTATTCCATTGCTTCAATTTTTGTTTTTGTTATCTTTGCTTTTAGTGTTATATCCAGCAAATCATTTCCAAATTTCATGCCTCATATTTTGTAGTCTTGGGCTTTATGTTTAGGATGTTAATTCATTTTCAGTTGCCTTTTGTATGTAGTATGAGGTGATGATCCAACTACATTCTTTTGCATGTGGATTAATGCACAACCTTGGTAACCTTATCAAAAATCAGTTAATCATGTAGACAGGAATATATTTCCTTTATTCTGTTCCATTGGTCTACATCTATCTTTAAGCTTATTATGTACTGTTTTGTTTACTATTGCTTTCAAATCAGAAGTTGTGAGACTTTCAGCATTGAGTTTCTTAGTCAAGATTTTTTGGTCATTGAGATTTCATATAAATTTAATTATTTTCTGTTTGTTCAGACCTACTATTGGAATTTTAATAGATATTGCATTGAATATATTGATCCTTTGGGTTGGATGTGCATCTTAAATCTTTGATTTTTTTCTCAGTAATGTTTGGTAGTTTTCATTAATAAGTCTTTCACTAACTTAGTTAAAGTTATTTATAAGCTTAAAAATATTGTAGCTTTGTTGGGGCATGACTCAAGTGGAAGAGTGCCGGTCTAGCAAGCACAAGACCCTGAGTTCAAACCCCAGTACCCAATAAAAAAATAAATATATGCATATTATATAGAAATACATATTAGATAGATAGATAGATAGATAGATAGATAGATAGATAGATAGATAGAATATATTAACCACAGCAAATAGGAATTGGTTCTCAATTTTCTTTCCAGGTTGTTTATTGTTAATGCATAATAATGCAGCAGAATTTTGCATGTTAATTTCACATTCTGCAAGTGTTCTGAATAAGTCTGTTAGCTATAAAAATTTTTCTGTGTTATCCTTGGTTCCTTAAGTAGAAATCCATTCATCTATATATAGCTATCAAGATCTGTATACAGTTATAGAAATAATTCTACTTCTTTTGAATTTTTAATCATTTTATTTTTTTCCTTGATTAACTGCTCTGTTTTTGACTTCCAAAGATATTTTAAAAGTCTTTATTTAAGAAAATAAAACTGATAGATTTTGATTTATATACAATTGAAAACAAACTTGACTGTCTTCCAGTTTGGGGATTTTTTTTTTTTTGATGCAAAGTCTGAACAAAACTCACTTGAAAACTGCAATGCAGCCTCTACCCTCAGTTTTCTTAGGCCTGGGATTACAGGCTTGCACCACTACACCCAGCTGTGACACATTTTTTATAATAAAAAATGTGAATGTGCTGGGCGTGTAGCTTAAGTAATGGAGCATTCTTCTAGCAAGCTTGAGGCTGTGAGTTCAAACCCCAATTCTGCCAAGAAACACTGAAGAAATTGTTTTTCTTTACTATACTAAAGTGAATGGCAAAATCATAGACAGCTAGGTCAATAGAACAAAAAGGGCAAGTGAATGGGGAAAGAACAATTTTCAAAATATGGAACACACAGTTATAGATTAATTGGATATCTGTGTGAAAAATACACAAAACAGAAAACAAAAAATTACTCATATTAAACTAAAAAAAGAAAGGTTCAAAAATGGCCTCAGGTCTAACTGTAAGAGAAGGTATAAAATAGCTAAAAAAAATTTGTAAAAGTTACATTAAGATCAACACATATTTCTTACATATGAGAACAAAAGATTGGGAAGTTAAAGGAAAAATGATAAATCTGGTATCATAATTAAACCTCTTTGATTTTAAGAAATTTAATAAATTAATAAAAGGCAAACCTACAGAAGAGGTGGTAATGTTGTATATTGTTTACATATTCTTTATGGAAAGTTGTCCAAAATATTTAAATAAATACTCTTCCAGAGAAGGCACATAAATACCCAGTAAGCACAAAGTTACATACAACATTATTCATCAGAAATAATATTTAAAATCACAATTATTTTTTATTGCATAGCCATCAGAAATGTTAAAATCAAACATAGACACTGATTATCACTACCAAGTATTGATAAGAATTTTGAGAAATCAAACCTCCACAAGCTAGTGATAAGTTTCTGACATGGCACACACTCTGTAAGGTTGTCAGTTACTTATAAAAGTTCTTATGTTTACTCTTGGTAAGTCAAACCTGTCTAAAAAAACTTTTACTGGAAATAGAAATTTTTGCTATCTTCACTGTGACTGAGAGTCAAGATAGGATGTATCTGCTAAATTTATTTAATTTAAAATTTTGTAATTCTAGATTTATGTTACATAAATATTACTATAGTCAAGTTGTTGAATATAAGGTGAAGAGGAAAAAAAGTAAATGGACTGATATTTCCAATTATAAAACAGCAATATTTATGCTGAAAAAACCTTAAAAATTCCCAATAAAACAACAAAAAACCCAAATAAAAACAAAAACAGAGGCAAATTTGATGTATGAGAAATAAGTAGAACTAAACATCAAAATAAATGTTCAACATAAAGGGCATGAAAGGAAGTTGATACAGCTTTACCAATATAAGACAGTACACATTTTTTAACAATTATTATGATCAAGACTATTATCAGAGATAAAAAATTCAAAGCCAAAATTTTTCCAAAAGAAATATATAACAATTTAAATTAAGCAAACATGGAAGAAGGAATTTTAAAATTATATAAAACCAAATTTGAGTGATATAAAAAGGAAGTTGCTAATTTTCTAATCAAACTTAAATATTGAATAAGGGCACAGATAGTTTGAACAAAACAATTAGGAAATATAAAGTTCATATAATAAAGAAGAAAACAGTCTGAAAAATTCCAAACATCCATTTCACAAGTAATATAATCATATAAGTTAAAGCAAGGAAATGAAATAATGAGCATAAAGTAAACTGACGAAATAGAAAACACATGCATACAGAGGAATTTAAAAAAGGCGACCAATCATTCTTTTAAATGGCTAATAAAAATAAAATTTTTAAATTTTTCAAGAGAACAATACAAAAGGCACCAACACCCAATTCCACATGAGAATAAGGGCGATATTATTAAACATTCTGTAGTCATTAAAAGTAATTAGAAGAAGGAAATCCTGCAATGTGCTAAACATGGATGAAACATGAAGACATTCTACTACATAAAATAAACCAGTCAGACAGGGACAAACACTGAATGATTTTCCTTTATTTGATGTACATATCACAGTCATACTTTTAGAAGCAAAAGTATAATGGGAATTTCTAAAGTGCTGGAGTAGGAGGACCTGTAGAGTTGAACCAAGAGGCATAGAGGTCAGTAATGAAAGTTGAGTAAGTTCTTACAATCTGTATACAAAAATTAAGTCTGCAGTTAATAATTTTGTTATGTTTGTTATTTACCCAAAAATCTGTTAAAATATACATCTTATGTGATTTTACCACAGTCAAATAAAGTTTAAAAAATGAAAAGATATGAAGAAATTTATGACATGATTTAAAACATAGGTGAAAAGGATAAATAAAAACATTTAAAATTTAAACAAAACACTGTAATAATAAATCCACCAATGAAAATTAGAATCTTTGGTTATGACTACTGCAAAAAGTGAATTGCAGACACAAATGTCCTCATCAGTACATGTACTGAAATTTTTTTTAAAATAACTCCATCTTATGCATAACCCTTTGTAGAAAATTTACCCAGATGGAAACTCAAGTCTACCTTGAAGCAAAACTTGGAAAGATCATATTCCTATATGTGTATATTCCTATATTCATGACATATATTATAATACATATATGTATAAATAGATTGTATATAATCTACTTATCACGAATGTCTTTCTAGTTTAGCTGCATGCCTCTGTTTCCACAATGAAATTATTAATATTACCTAAGGGTACTATATATTCATTGTGGTTCTTCCAATATCAAAGAAGGTATGTCAGCTTATTCAGTTAACACTAGTTCAGACAATTTCTGATCTGAGCACACATTGTCGTTTCTGTGTGTGGTGGAAAGATGTTATACTTTCTTCTTGGTTAACCCAGTTCCCAAACTTAACCACTTATTTCAAGAATGAAAGCATCCTGTCTTACTTACCTAGAACTAGTAATCATATACTTATTCTTATCTTGTGCCTGCTATTCACTGGTTTTAAAGGAAAGTGTAAGTTTGGGGGAAAGTATAATTTGTTTCATTGTTATTCCAGGTACATTGAAAACCTCTTACATTCTTCTATACAATGATCAAGGATGATATCTTCAATACATTTTTGATACTCTGAATTTTCTTTACTTTTGAGTTATTACAAGGAATAGTTTATGATCAAGACCAAATTTGTCAAATGTTCAACTGAGATTGTCCCCAAAATGTGTTCAAATATAGATAGGACTACAATAAAAGATATGTTTTAGTGAACTTGTAAACTGGGAAGAACACTTTAATAACATAGAAAGATATTACATGTTCATACCAAACTCAAAAATTACCAGAAATGGCTTCCATTTGGCATGTGTGTGTGTGTGTGTGTGTGTGAGCGTGTATGTTCACGCTTTCAACTACAACTTGTTTGAAAGTGGTAGAGTTTCAACGAAAATACACTTTCACTATGATCAAAAATATTTAGAAAGAATATTATGACCACAGTCAATATGTGCAGTATTTTTATTCATGCCAATATTCCCTAAAAAATGCAGTATTAAAACTTGATATAACATGTACTTTGTATCATAAGTAATAAAGAAATTATTCCCAGCTAATATATCAGATGTGGTTTCTTTGCTTCCTAACATTCTTTAGGTATGATTATGGTGCTTCTAGGTTTGAAAGTGAACTGAAGATAGTGGTGCTAGATAGAGGAGCCTTATTTTTTATTATGGCAGCTTGCTATTTTTGTAATGTGGTGATTTTGTTGAACACAAAGTACAGTGGTAACTGATCTCCCCTACTTCCTGGATCAGTGAGCAGATGATTAAATATTAATATCAGCATCCTTGAACAGATGCAAATGAGCAGTGTTTGACTACTTAGTGCTGCTGTCGGAAATGATGCTGTGTTTTGATTGTGGTCTGAAGCTTTGAAGTGCTGTTTAGCATCCTTCTGTGGAGTTCTTGCTATTCAAACAGGACAGAGTTAGTAAAGTCCTAGTTAGGTTGAGTCTTGCTTGCCTTCATTAGTTCATCTTTGTATGAATCCAGTGGTTGGGGGGTTGGGGTTACCCTCTCTCCCCTGGCTGTTTTTTTTTAAACAGTTTTTTAGCAGATGTTCATTAAGAGAGTATTTAGAACTGCCACCAATGAAAGGAAATTCTGTCTAAGAAAGTGCATTTCTTTAAAGAAAATGAACAGAAAATTGCTGTTTTCTGGGGTTTTGTGTTTTTTACTTTTTCACTTTTTTGTTTTGTTTTTGTTTTTTTGTTGTTGTTTTAATGGAGTGTGCTAGATGTCTCTATAATTTTGTTCAGATAACTGCAGAACCTGGAAAAACTGTTGCTGCTATTAATGCATAACACAGTGCTATTATTGGTCTTTTTATGTAAATATAAATATATATGTATATATATAATTTGAATTTTTGGAAAGTTTAGGTATGTTGTCAACTTTGGAAAAAAGTATCCCAGTTTACCGTGTTGAGTTGGCATTGTACAGAAATTAATAGCCATATTGGTCTAGAAACGTTAAACTCAATTTTTTTTCTATTTGTACAGAGGTAATGCACCATATTAAATATCTACGTGGGTTTCATTACAGAAACTAATAAAGTATTCTCTAAATAATAAATAAAATACAATAAAATATATGGGAAAGTTGCAGATAGGAAGCAGGAGGTTTGGTTAGGCACAAGACCTTGGTCACCAGTGGTGGTTCACCCCTCCCTTTTAAAAAAAAATTTTTTTTGGTCCCCAGAGTGGGGGCTGTGGATTCAAGTCTTGGGGTCATGTAGCCCCCTTTTGTCGCCACCACTGCCATGGGGCTGGAGAAGCCTAGCTGGCGCAAGCATGTGTAGCCCTGGT
The DNA here is from genome assembly GCF_047511655.1 of Castor canadensis. NCBI lineage: Eukaryota > Metazoa > Chordata > Mammalia > Rodentia > Castoridae > Castor > Castor canadensis. The sequence continues at coordinate 26,470,219 of NC_133395.1, forward strand.
GGGATGTGGAGCCATCAGTCGCCTTGTCCCTGGTGCCCCAAGCCTCCCTGGCCTCCCCACTGGTGGTGGAGCTGCCATGCCTCTGCACTTGTTCTTTAGCCAGCTCAGGCACTTGGAGCATTTTAGCTGGAGGCTGCTGGACAGAGGCTGCTGGCCTGTGTAGAGGCCCTAAGTGTGCAAGTGTGCTTATGCAAGACTTGGAGCCCCTTTTGCATGTTATAACCTCGGCTGTAAATATTACAGCACACATGCTGCTGCCTGTGCATAGGGGCTGCACTTTACTGCAGCATCAGTGCCCAGTGTCTGGCTGTGCTAAGTGGTATTTACAGCCCATGCTGAGAAGTGGGGCTGGCCCATGTGGTGCATAGGTCAGAGGAGAGGGGCTGGAGGACTGCAGAGAATAGCAGTCTGTGGGACAGGACCCTGGAGATCCTGCCAGACGACAGTGGGAGTTCCAGAGGTTCCATGGGACTGGAGATCCTGCAGGATGGCACCAGACATCCCAGAGGTTCCATGCCAGCAGTGGTTTGCTGGGCGGGACCAGACTGCCCACCAAATTGTGCTGGGTGTCCCTGAGATTCTGTTGCATCTGTAGTGGGAGTTCCGAAGGTCCCATGAGGTGATGGCCAGCTCTGGTCCTCTGTGTGGGAACTTCCATCCTCTGATGGCAGAACTTTCGCCTGCCCCAAAGTGGCAGGCCAGAAAACTGCACACATGTTCTGAGCCACCTATGCCCACCCCCAGGAGTCAGCTGTGAAGCTGTACTACACACCCATCCCCTGAAGTTGGCGGTGGTTGCGACACGGCGTTTGGAATGGGGCAGTGAAACTTTGTTCCCTTTACTGTTGCTGCATTCCATGACATGTGAAAAGGCTGTAGTTTATTGCCTCTGGGTGATTGCAAGGGTTATGCCCAACCTGCAGGTAGCAGTTTATTTGCTCCCTGTCCATGTGGCTACCTCCCCTATTTTTCTGAGCACTAGTGCTTTCCCAAGGCAGGTGTCAGCCCCTCCAGATCAAGTTTGTTTGTTTGTTTGTTTTTATTGGAATAAAAAAAATATATCTGTTTGACTTTAAGTCAAAGCTTGGGATCAAGTTTTAGCTCTGTAAAACGGAGCGTGGTGTTTTGTTCTGTTTTTTAAAAAACCTATGCTGAATGGGCTGACTGAGGTGTGCCTCCCATTTGTTGTTTTAAAACTGCAGGTTAGCTGGAAGGAGAGAATAATAAAAAGATGGGGGAAGAGAGCAAAGAAGCCCAGCCCAAATGTGGAGGGCATTTCTAATATTCCCAGGCCACGTGGGTTGTTATAAACCTTGAAGTATGATGTCCACATTGCAGAGAAGGAAAGGATGGGGGAGGAGATTAAGGGTTAGGGAGGGTAAGGTTAGGGAAGGGGCAGTTAGCTTTAGTGTGGTTCATCCCCTGGGACAGGACCTAGGAACTTGGACATGAACCTGTGCCTGAGGTGTTCATGGGAGCTCATTATTCTTGCCAATCAGGCTGCCATTTGTCTGTGTTGGGTCTCCAAGCTAGTCCCAAACATTGGGTCAGTGTCTCAATATGATTGTCCCATACCGCCTAAGTTGTGAGTGGTGTTTGGTTCTGAAATTTCAAGTAGTGAGGCATGGGACCAGTGGACAGAGAAAGATGAATTGAAATGAAAAGGCTAAGCAGAGACAGCATATTAGGATCTCACTGCTCAGTTGCTCCAGGCTGGCATTGCAAGAAATGTTATCCGTGATCATGGCTCTCAGAAGATCTTGGTCCTTGTGCTCCAACTGGAAGAATCCAGGCAAAAAATGTGGATGGGGTGAGGTAGAATAGCTTTACTGAGTGAGGGGAGTCACCCTTGGGAAGAACAAGAGCTGAGGTCTCTGAGTAGGTTGTTTTTATACCACCTTGAATATGGAAGTGGGGAGGCAATACGTCGTCATCACCTGGCTCCTCTCACCCGTGGACTAGGGGGAGGAGCCCTTGATCCAAGAGAAGGAGCAGTGCCGGACTATCACTAACCTAGCCTGTCTCAGGTAGTTGTTAGTTCTACTTTCAATAAAATGCCTATTTTATAAAGCTGTTCCTTAGGAAATAATGTGGAAAGAAAAGGAGGTATTCTTTCCTGAATACTTTTAACTAATAAAGTTTCTCTGTTTGTCCTGATGCTGTGAAATACCTCCAATTTTTAAGTTTGGAAGAACATGATAGATATGGTTATATCAGAAAGAAATATACACTGGCATCTTTGCCCAAAGAGGATTTCTCTCACTAGAATTATTTACCTTGCTGCTTTTGAATGACTCTCAGCTTTGTTAGAGGTTATGCCTTCAGGCCCATCTGATTCATCTAATAAACATTTGAAGGAAAAATATGAGGCAGGGAGAGATAAAAGACATCTGGAATACTTAAATTACTCATTAATATCTTGTATTTTTATCTGTTTAAATATCTCATCACTCAAATATGCTTCTATTTCTCCTTGAAACAGTTCTGGGAGATTATTAAGACAATTTTGCATTCCATTTTTTATTGTAAAGGGCAACCAAGACACACATAATTATGTAGAACGCTCAGCTTTACACATTTTGTACTGGGAAGAACTGGAGTGACAACCTAGATCTCTTACTGCCTAGCATAACGCCCTAGGTTAAAGGCCTCTCTCTGTGGGTGGAAATTAATTGTATTGCTCCTCAAGAAGAGACTCCTGAGCCAGTGTCTTAAATGCAAACAACAAAGCTCAATTCCCACATCCCATTTTCACTTTATAGGAAGGCAGACTCCCTTGGGCCAAGGACAACATATTGTTCACATTTTCAAGCTTCTCCCACCATTATTATAACTGTAAAGCACCTTGTGACTGAAATGTGCACTAAAGTAGAGCATTGTTTTCCATTTGAAAAACAATGTTATTTTTCTTGGTGGATAAAATCATCCATCCCTCAGTAGCTCTGAGATTCATTTCAGGACCCCCATAGACACCAAAATCTTCACATGTTCAAATATTCTTATATAAAATGCCATAGTAATTGCATATAACTTACACACATTTTCACACATATTTCAAATAATTTCTTCATTACTTATGATACAATGTACATGTTATATAATAGTTTTAAGACTGCATTGTTTAGGGAATATGGGCATGAATAAAAATACTGCACATATTGACTATGGTCATAATATTCTTTCTAAATATTTTTGATCATAGTAAAAGTATATTTGTTTCAAAATATAAATTAAGGTCTTAATGCTTATAAGTTTATATGTATGATTGGATCAGTTATAGTTATGGTTGCCTAAGAGTTTTCTAAGTTCAAATTTTAAGGTATTAAAAAATGGGTTTTTATTTTATCAAAATAATTCTCAAGGTCTTTTAGTATTATAGGCTGATATAAAATTTTACCAAATCGAAACAAAAGCTTTCCCCCCAGATGGTATAATTGAAAATTAAGTTTTTAAAAGTCTATGAAAAGGTAATTAATCCTGAAACACACTAAATTATGCACATCATTAACTCCCAGTGATGAAGCCTATTACTTTTGGGCTCTCGGGGCTACATGAAAGTCAACAACAACCCTGCTATGGTCCCCAAGTCAAGTGTTAGCAGTCTAGGATCAGTTTTTTAACAACATCTAATCTATGACTCACAGTCATTGGGTCCCCTAATTTTATGCTTATCCCCTTATTTCTGTTTTTGTATCTAATCATTTAAAAACCTTAATTGGTTTGTTATACAAAAATATACATGTTCTCCCATTTTTCTCAGTTTATAGGCTGACTACAACCTCATGACCTGATACAAAAACTGAGGAGGAGCAATGGGTTTGTATCAGCCAAGCTCACCTTGGTGCAATTTGGATTCAGTAGTTAATTTTATACTGATTACAACAGTTCATATTAAGATGTTTTTCTTTTAACACTCAATAGATTGTCTTTCTTCATATTGTTATCATTTCATTTTACATGTTTTGACATCAGCCTCTTTGCCCAGTGCATAGTATCTCTGATGTTTTAAAGTTTGGTCAACATTTCAGATCAGCATCCCTTGTAGAAAACCCTCATGCTGGGGTGGAAGAGAAGGGCCCTCAGGAGAATTGTTGACTTACAGGACAGGGCACCCTGCAATCACTGGCTCCTGAGACGTCTGGAATCAGGTTGGAGGGACCTGTATTGAGGCTTTCAGAAGGTTCTAGAAAGACACTTTGTGGATCTAGAAAGTTCTCATTTTTCTCTATGAAAGGGCAACTTTCCTCCTTTCCTTTTCCTCTCTCTCACTGGTTACCAGCCAGCACAGAGAATTCCATTCAGGATCTCTCATGTATGGGTGAATGGATTTTCCCCTTTCTCTCTCCTCTCTCTCTTTCACCAGCTAGCATGGGGAAGCCAACATATCCACTTGGCTGTATACTGAATTACTGAGAGATGCTAGGTCTCTATATAGCTCATTTGATTTTTTTTCACTATTCTTTACATCCTGCTAAAACCCTAAAGTATTTTTCTGATAATACAAAAAAATCTAAGTTTAAACTAAGTAAAAATTCTTTTAAATGGTTCTAATACTACTAGTACATTGTATCTAAATGTTACAAAATCATTTACAGAGTTAAAAACATACATGTAAATAGCTATAGTTCTTTTATCTAAGATGCATTCTATCTAACAAGGTCTTTAACATTTCTGCTCTTTATGACAAATGCTAAAAGTTCTACCATTTAGACCTGACATCTGTCTGTCAAGTAAACATTGGTTTCTATGACATTGACTAAATAATACTTTTGTGATATATAATTAAGCATCGAAATAGGGATTCTTTAAAATTACTAACACTGCCATCTCCTAACCATTGAAAAAGTTAGGGTTATGTTAACAATAGTGACTGTATTGACAGTACTGACAACCACTACTTTGTAACTTTACCTAACCAAAATTCAAGGTTTAAACTGTAATTAACCATAGTTACCTTAAGTTTTGTCATTAGAGTTCTAATCCTTCAAGAACATTTACAGGCCCATGAAAAATAATTCTGACAAGTACTTATCTATCAATCAGGACAGACATTCTTGAGTATTGGTGTTGTTTTGTATTTTCCTTATAAAAGCTTTATAACTGTTACCTGCTAATACTTTACAACAATCTAAGGGTGTCAGTACATCCCCTATGGGACAAGCAATTAGATTTAATTAGGCCCAGTCTAAGAGCCATTTTTAAAAAAGTAAATCTCTTTCTTTCTTAATTTGGCTAAAAAAGTCACATTGGCACTGATTTCTGAACTGTTCATTGTGTTACTCCCCCTCCTCTGTGGGATGAAATCTTACTTTCTGGACTTTCTGGGGGAAGCCACTCCTGCATGAAGAGACAAAACTGCCAATTTGGCAAAATCTTCAGAGACGACTTTTCAGAGAAACAGTTTAAGAGGATGTGACCCCCAAATGGTTTGCTTTTCCCAACTTCTTAAGTAAACAAGTGGTGTTCCTCCACCCAAAACATTTCAAAAGGACTATGAAAATGAGGGGACTTCTCCAGATCCACATAGAGTCAATTATGCCAGACCTCTAAAAGTAACCAAGCCAAGAGATTTTAAAAGGGGAGGGATTCTTACACATGTGGTCTAATATTTAAGACTTCTAGGCTTCTTGCAAAAGGCAAACACAGTCTTTGGCCGCGACCTTCTGTTTAAACAAAGTCAATATTACTTTCAATGGTATGTAATTTCTGCCTAGGGTAACTGTGAGTGTTCTTTCTGTTCATAACTGATTAGTACCCCCTGGTACACCTGGCCCCTAATACAATCAGCCTTCAACTTCCTGCTAACATAACAGTCCAAAATAGAGGGCCATCTGAGAGTTAAAATAACTACAGATATAAACACCTGTAGACAAAGTAACCCTAGGACTCTCTGTCATTTCTCAAAATTGGTTTATCCTTCCTGCCATCTAAACCAGAATTATCTCTTCTAAGATAAAAGCTTTTCAACCCAAACCGTAACATGATAGATCCATCAAGTTCTGGAGGTGGATGATATGCCCATGAGCAATCTTGATTTGATCGGGCTGGACATAGATTCTGACAATGATTGTCATTGTTCAGATACCCAGGGACAGCATTAGGAAGGGAGCAATATTTCTGATAGAGTCTACAGCCCCTTTTCAGCTCAAAGCAGCCATAAAAAATGAACCACCTTCCTTCAGAAACCCTAGAAAATAATTTTTGGATTATTGTCCCTAAGTGGGAGTTTGAGGTAGGCTAGGTTACCTATAGTCTGGGACTGCTCCCCCACTTTGCTCAAGGGCTCCTTCTCCTAGTCCATAGGTGAGATGAGCCAGGTGATGACATATTTTTACCACATCTCCATGTTCAAGGTGTTAAAAAAATGACCTACCAAGGCACCTGGCCCTTCTTCTTCCCTACCCTTACCTGGCAGAACAGGTGACTCCCCTTCCCTTAATAAAGCTATTCTACCTCACCCAATCCACATGTTCTGCTTGGGTTCTTCCACTTGGAGCAGAAGAACCAAGATCTTCTGAGAATAACAATTACTGATAACATACCTATGTGTGTGTTTCATGTGAAACACATGTCTTCCAAGTTTAAAACTGTGTTTCTTTCGGGACATTTCCACTAACTATCTCATTCCACTTAAATTTAGAATTCTGCATGAAATTTTTATGGTACTTAACCAAGAATCTTATTTCCTTGCTTTGCTATTTACATGACTATTTTATGTATAGCTAGCACACACATACATGCACATACACTGCTTTTATAAAATTATAGTAAGGAGGCAAGGAGTATTTTAATTCCAATAGAAAGTCTTTTTAAATTTATTAAGCACCTCTCATGTGCCAGTATTGTGGATACCTTTTCTTTTTGGTGTTCCTGCAGTTTGAACGCAGGCCTTCATACTTGCCCAGCAAGTAGAGCAGAAGCTCTACCACTTGATCTATTCCTCCAACCCTTTCCACTCTGGTTATTTTGGATAGAGGACATTGCAATTATCCCAGAGTAGCTCTGATGACAGTCTCATGCCACCACATCCAGGTTTTTCCATTGACATGGGGTCTCATGAACCTTTTTTGCTCATGATTGGCCTAGAACTGTGGTCCTCTAGATTTCACCAATGCCCAGCTTGGTAACATTTTCAAATCTCAGTTCTCATGATTAAACATAATTCATATCTCATTCTTTGAATAAGGAAGTGAAAATCTGGAAAGCTAACATGCTTTTCAAATTTAGAAAGAAATTAAATGTCAGAGTCATTATTCCATATAGGTGTATTCACAGAATCCATTTCACTTAAACTTCACTTTGGGTTGGCCTATTTTATTTCTCATTTTAATTTATTATCTGTCTTCTCTGCAATGGCTTCTGTCCAATTTGGACTTAGTAGGTTATTTATAGTAAATATGTAAACTCTGTGCACAATAATTATTTATAGAATAATGACAGTTTCTATGTTAGTCTTTTCCAGGGATCCTGGAGGGAGGTAAAATGAAATGTAGCTAAAATCCAAAGGGCGGATTATCAGGTAAGTGTGGACTCTTGCATCATTTTTTTCTCCTATGTTGTGTTCAAGTAGGAAGAACTCTTAAACCCAGGGATATATATTGTAGAAAATAAGAGGCCTAATTTTTCTAAATATACAGTACATTTTAAACACAATTTGCAACTGATTAGGTACCATTGGAATTCAAAATGTAAAGTGTTTGACAAGTACAAAACAAAATGTAGGATTAAAGGAAAGGCAGTATCCATTGCTTCCTTCCAGCAGGCTTCCCTGCATGATATTAGTTGGATGATTAAAAACAACTTTCCACTACTAAACAGATGGGAATTGCAGCAGATGGAAATTGTATAGATATGCCAAAAAAGAGAAATCCAATAGGCTACCTCTGAGAAGATTTAGAATATATGGAATTATCTTGGTGAATTTCTACACTGCATAAGGATGTAGCAGAGATTTTAGTATTTTGTTTACAATCATTTTCTGTGTTCCTTAAACTGTACCAGGAGTAGCTGTGTTACTGAATTTATTGGTTTTAGAATTAACCACTGAGAAAAGAGCTATCCATTAGAGAAGAAAATCACATTAACCAGGTTTAGTATAACATTGTTAAAACAAACAAATGAACAAACAAAGAAAGCAGAAGACAGTCAATAACTGACAAGAACCAGAACAAACATATTTAGAGATAAAGTGAATTCTCTACCTCTAGATAGAAGAGCATGGGTTTACAATCATTTTGCAAAAGTGTCTTTGTCCATAGTAAACAATCATTAACAGGTAAATTATTTCAATTAAATGTTTAATTGTTTTGAGTTAAATGGATTAATGTGCTCAATTCCCCAGCAAACACAGAACAAACTAGTCACTGAGTTACTGAACTTCTTTCACGGCTAGTGTTCATTATCATTCAGCAGATTTTGAAAATGTATTTATTTTTGTTCACTCATTTTCTATAACTTCACTTTATGCCAGTATACCCTTCTAATTAATTTAGTGTTTCTTCACAAACATTATTAAATTTTTGTCAACTTAAGCTATGTAAGGTAGTTACATAACTGGATTTGATGAACTTATGGATGCATTTTTGTGCTGAATTATAAAAGCAATATCAAAAAATCAATTATAAACATGATGTGAATTTAATAATTATTTCAGCTTGGGAATATTTAAGATGTGTTCATTATAAACATAAAGAGATGTACCTGAAATTTTTTTGAGATACGTACATAGTTACTTTTCTTTTATTCATGAATAATCACCATGGAGGTTATAAGGTTTTATATTTATGAACGTTACTTCTTAGGCAAAATCATACCATTTCGTATAAGTACTAAGTTTTAACTCACCAGGCCCTAGCAAATTTGAAAACTTGAATTATTTTGCAATAATTTGTCTTACAGGTGAATAGATTTGTTCCCTCACTTTGTACTAAGTTTTTTGGTATAAATTCTTGGATGTCACTAGATCAGATGGTAAATTTATAAAATTTTGCTAATTTGCCTCTATAGTGGTAGCATTTTGTACATTTACTATTGTGGAATGAAATACCTTATTTCCTCAAGCTTCTTAAGAATGTGTGTTCATAATTGTAGATTTGTATAAACCTAGTAAGTGAAAAATTGTTCTATTTTTAATTTTTGTTTTAGAAGCCATTTTGAGAAGATTTCCCATAGTTTTGGTTAAGAGCAAATCACATCTTTTTCTCTGATATTTTTATGTTTGTCTCAGCCCACTCTATACACTGTTTGTGGGCTTTTTCTTCCCCACTATTCAGAAGCTCTTTACATGTTCAGGATATCAGTCCTTTGTGGAATATGAATGTGAATATAAAGTTTGAATTTGTTTTGGACCTGAGACATAACTATCGGGACTGAAAGGTGATTTAGTCCTTTCAGTTGGATAGTTTGCAACTTGTTTAGTAACATTTTGCCACTGGGTTTGTGAATGATTGTCATATGTTGGTGATGATTTTGCCAAGGGCCTTTTCCATGATAATGATGAACTTGTAGCCCTTCCAGCTTTATACTTGGCTGTCAAATGCTCTCAGCTCACACTTCATCATCTATATTATCCATATTGCTCCAGTCAAGACTGAGATGCCTTTTTTTTTGGAAGATGGCAGGAGATACGAAATACCAAAGGCATTCCCTTTCTCCATGCATCTGCAAGTGTTTTTGTCCCCTCATAGTAGGACTGTGCCATAGCTGTTTATTTACATTTTCCTTTTGCATAGAGTCTTTTGTCAGATATTTCTAATTCATTATTCTTTTTCTTTCATTGCTTTATGACAACTGGAAAGAACTGCCAACTTTAAAATACAGAATATCATCTTAATGTTAAATTTTGATTGACTATATTTGTAATCAATGTATTTATGATGGATTTTTTCTTCATTTATTATATGAAAAATAGGTATCTTACACATATTTTTCAGGATGTTGATGATTCCACTAACACATTCTGCTCTTATATGACAACTTTCTTCTGTGTTCTTGTATTCTTGCACTTTTTTTCAAAGAAGTAAATACTTCCATTAAGTATTTTCATATCATTTTGGAATATTAGATTACAGTTTTCATCAACTGTGTAACACAGTTGTTGCCTTTCCAATCATTTTACATATGACATCTGTACTTAGATACAGAGTTTGCTCCCTTTTGCCCTCATATTTTGAATTTAATGAATTTTCCTAGTCTTTCTGATAAATTCCTGAGCAACTGTGGTAGGATTGATCCAAGGTTGCTTTCCAAGTATCTTGGTTAAAGGCTTACTTTTTACATGTACAAAGGACTTAAAAATATAGCATCCTTTACTCTTAGAGGTCTCCTTTAGGGATCATGCACCATCAGTTTTTGCTTTCAACACATTACAATATATACTTTAATTTATAGAAGTTCTATTTGCTGAACGTCCTCAAATCTCCTACCCTTAGAAAATAACCCTCGTCCCAATTTTCAGCTTATCTCTCTACTCACCTACAAATCCTGAAGTATTTAATATTGATTCTAATTGTGTTGATTTCTGTTGGGATCTTCTCCTTCTGAATGTCAGTATGGTTAAGAATCTTGCCATAATAAACACTGATAATGTGAATTAAATATCATGTGAGGGGCAATTACATGTCTCTGTGCAGTCTCATTCCACATTTCAAGTGTTCCGATATTTGATCTCCTCTCCAATGAAAAGAAAATGGGTATGGAAGAGAACTGAGATGAAATGGGGCAGTGACAGTTATCCCACTGACAAGAAGGTGTCAGGAGAGTGCACCTTTCGTTCCAAGAGTTTTGATCTCTAGCTTCTTCCAACTTAGATATACAGAATGGGCACTGACCAACTGGAGAGAATTTTGAAATCATGTATACTATGGAATTTACCTCGTTACTATTTAAACTAGAATAAATAATTGCTTTCACATGTTGAGAACACTTAGGTGGCACCTCATTGGGTTTGTTTTGCTTGGCCAGATTCTGGAACATTCAAGAAACCACCCTATAATCTCACTTCGGTCATTTCCTCAATCTCAGAGTAAGGAAAGCAATGTAATATTTTGTAGTGATTTCTGAGCTTCTGTTTCCTAGGCCTCTTGCACAGTTCCCTGCCTAGCACTGGGACACATCCTCAGGTAGACTCATGGCAGCTTGCTTGAGCCTCTTCTTTGAGTAGCATTTGAAAACCATTGGCTCCTTGAATTTTGCTGTTTTTCCTGACCCTAGTTTTCTTGAATATGTGGGTTGTGAAATTGCTGTTGCTGTTAACATTGCTGTCCTTAATATATTTTGTCATTCTCTGCATTTCCCACCAGAATGGAAACTCTGCTCAGGGATTTGGAGAAGACACTTAAAGAAATCTTTGAATATAGTTTCTTATTCCTAAAATTAGGAAGATCATGTCATATAAAACACAGTTTAAGTCACTAGTAGACTTTTATAATATTTAATAGTAGAAGCAATTCACCTAAATTATTTTTATTCATTTTTACATTCTTCCTTTCCAGAGAATAGTAATTTTTAAAATCTTTTTCTTCAAAGTTCACCATGATAATAGATATTAAAAATTATATATTCCCTGGTTTCAAGAGAGCATAAAAGAAAGCATATCACCTTTGACTTTCTGAATAATGAAGCTGAACATATATACACTACTTAGCTTACAGTATTCCATGTAGTTTCATTTATGTTCTGTCCAGAACATTAGACTGTATCTAATACAGATAGACTTTGATAATGTTCACAAATAGTAGTATTTGTGTTTGAAGAAACATATAATTATTTTATAAAGTGGTATATTGATCTCAAGTACTTCTTTCAATGCTGGACATGCTTGGGTTGAAGAATAAGAAAAGATCAAATATTTTTTCTCTGCTTTTACTTGTGCCTGCTTCTTCTCAAATTAAAGCTAATTTTAGTTGTCATGTTCTAGTTAGTAGTTTCTCATCTACTGTGACCATTTCCATCCAGATATGCAAAGGTCATTTGTATAATATTTAACTTTATTGATTTCAAAGTTATAAAACTCAACACCACATGGGCTTTTTACAATTCATGATATAAATGGAATTTGGGACTCCTGATGTGGGACAGAGGGCAGATAAAGAAAAGAGAAAGGAAGAAAGGAGGAATCCTAGAAAATAAACTTTGACAGGAAGATAGATAGATTTCCCCAGATTTATTAAGATATTAAAGATAATTAATGTATAAATGTACAATGTACAGTGCATAATATGATGTTTTCATATTTGAACACTTTGTGAGATTATTATCAAAAGATGGCTTGCATAGCCACTATCTTAATTTTTTATAATAAGGATATTTAATATCTAACTTATTAACAACTATTAAGTACAAGTACATTATTAACTATAGTTACCATGGTCTATAATTATTCAGTCTAACTAACTGAAACTGTGTCTTTTAAAGTATGGAGAGACAGTACCTTTGAATGCATATTGGTGGGGAAAGAAGAGCAGGATTGGATAAAACAGATAGTAAAATAAATAAAACTGAGAAAAAGTAAAAATGAAAGGGAAAACATACTAGGAAGTTAATATTGTTGTTAAAAAGCAATCTGTTTTTGAAAATAAGTACTACCAGAAAGGGAAGAATGTGGTATTGACAACTGTATTGTAAAAATAATTAACATAAGCTTGTATAGTGGTCCTTTGTGGTGCTTTCCAGCCACCTAGTCTTCCATGTTCTACCTGTGCTTGGGAAGATATTCTCATGAGTCCTGAATACCTTGAAACCAGAAAACATGTTTGTTCACTGTGATTGTCCTTTGGATGTGTCTGCTACTTAATAAAAAATCTAATGTAGGTGATACTATGAAGATATTTTACCTATGTGATGAAATTCTGTAATCTGTTGATTTTGAGTAAGAGACATTATCCTAAATAATTTCTGTAGCTTGATATAATCAGTTGTGAGACCTTAAGTGGAGATCTGAGTACTTCCGAGAAAGAAGTTCTACCTGTGGGCAACAGTTTAAGCCTGTGTTAGAGTCTCAACCTGCCCCTCCTGGCTGTCTGCCTCCTAGATTTTGGACTTGCCCTGCTAGCTTTCACAATAATGGAAGGGGATCTATTGCAATAAATCTCTTGACATATATCTTCTCCAGTCCTGTTCCCAGTTTGAACTCTTAACAATTACAGATTTTGTTACCTAAAAGCAGGATGCTGCTGTGACAAATACTTAAAAAATATGGAAGTAGCTATAGTAAAGGGTGATGAGCAGAGGCTGGAAAGATTTTGTAGAGCATGACCGAAAGAGTTTAGATTGTCTTTAACAGGCCATTAGTAGAAATGAGGATCTTATTGACTGCTCCTGAGCACTCAGAGGAACTTAAAAGCATAGTAAGAAAGTGAAAAGCACATTAGAGAACACCTAAATAATTGTGAATGGATTATTAGTAGAAACAAGGAGGCTAAGTGTGCTACTCCTACAGGCTTAGAAAGAGATAAGGGTCCTGCTTACAGAAAGTGAAGGAAAATGGGAACCTTTGGTTATAGTGGCAGCAATCTTAGCTGCATTATGTCTTGCAATTATGTGGAAAGTATAATTCAAAAGTGCTGAACTGAGTATTTGCTTGAGAAGACTCAAAAGTGTAGAGGTAATGGACTTTTTTTTCTTCCTATGTATAATAAAACATAAAATGAAAGAGAAAAATTAAAGGGAGAATTGGAACTAAGAGTATGGTAGATTGGATGATGATTTAAAAGTTCTCAGCCTAGTCAGATTGCAAAAATTGGTAAAGTGAATAATTTTAATTTCAAAAATGTGGGCTTTAAATTAAACAAACAAACAAATGGATTGTGTGCTAGTATTGGAGATTTGCTAGAGGCTCAGAAAGATCATAGGTCAACATATTCAAATATGCAAAAGGTTCCTTTGAAAGATGAAATGTGTGACACAAATTGCAGAGACTGAAGCAGAAAAAAAACTGGAGGATAGATTATGACCTTTAAAGTTCATTTCTACGTAAAGGTCTTATAATAACATATATATGCATGCATGTATATATACACCATAATGTAATAAAATATGATATGACATGACATTCCACAATGCACATGGGAAAATCACAAAAGTAATCCGAATATTGTCCCGGCAGACACGTGTACATCTTAGATTACAGGAGGCCATAAAGGACAGAGTAAAAACAAACTATTGAACTCTAGAGATTTTACATCTAAATAACACATGGAACAAAATTACTGAGCTGCTAGAACATACTGTCACTGCTGAGAAAAGGGAGAATAGCCCAGAGCATAGGTCTAAGAATCTAGGCCTGATTCCCCAGACCAAGAAATAAAATATACTTTGCCCAGCTGGATTTTTAAATTACTTTTGACTGGTAATGTCATTTTCTTTTCATTTTCTCCAGTTTTGAACAAGAGTATATGTAACCAATCTCCTGTGCTTATCCCACCACTGCATTTTACTAATAAATTGTCACTTGAGGTTTTCAAGTTTTAAGATAAACTATAATTTTCACAGTATAGTTGACATTCATAGCCTTGCCTATGGTCAATTACAATGGTCCTTTTAAGATTTAATCTGATGAGATTTTGAACTTTGACTTAATACTGTAATGAATTGAGACTTTTAGGGACCTTGGAGGAAAATGAATGTGTTTCAAATGGGGGAAGAACATAAATCTTTTTGGACCAGAGTATGTAAAGTGGTGAGCAAAATAATAGTCAGCCATAGGTATTTTGTCCTAATACCCAGAATCCGTGAATGTATTAGGTCACATAGCAACAAGTATTAAGATAGCAAATGCAATTTAAACTCCTAGTCATTGGACCTTGAAACAGGAATATTAACCTCAATTTAGCAAATGGTTCCAGTATTATCATAAAGATCTTTAAACTTGAGCATATTAATTAGAAAAAGAACCAGAAAGGTGGTAATGTAAAAAAAAAACTTGGTCCAACTTGCTAGCATTGGAAATGAAGGAAGATATTGAATGGCCTCTACATGCTGACAAAGGAAAGAAAATGGATTCTTTCTTAGATCCTTGAGAAAGGAATAGAACCCCATAGACACCTTGACTTTAGCCTCATTTTGTACGTCTCATTTCCAGAACCGTAATACAATATCTTTGTATCATTTTAAGCCACTACCTTTGTTGCAATGTTTTATAGCAGTCATACTCAATTACATACAGCTTGGCTTGCACTTATGGAACAGACATATGATAAAAGATTCTGTAAGCAAATGAACTCTGTCAACACTTCAGTTTGAAGGTATGCAAGGTAAAGAGACAATGAGTGATCTGAATCTATTTTCTGATAGTGTTTGCTATTCATAAACAGAGGTGGTGAACACTGTTGTTCCAGCCCATCCCCATTATTGTGAAGGAGAGCATCATGCCCAGCTGCAGGACAGGGGCTCTTAGAGAAGAGTCTTCTGGTGAGGTGTAGACATCAATCATAGCTGTAGAGCCTCAGAAGCCTCAGAGCTCCACTTGCTGGGTCTCTATTACTTAGTGTGTGCCACATTTTTCCAAATTTTGATTATTGAATAATATGTTATCTAGATAGAGGTTTCACTGAATTTTTCAGAAATAAACCATAGTTTAGGGTTAATATTGAAATAAATGGTAAAGAATTGAAGAAACAAGGTAGAAAGCACATTGTTTAATAATCTGTGTCCTTCTGTTATTAACTCCTGAGACAAGGGTAGTGGCGAATCAGTGTTGCAGTGAATGAACTAAGACCTTTATATCCTCTCTGGGCAAATGAAATGCTAATTATCTTGGTGTTTTAAATTCAAGTAGCTTATTCTTTCATTTGCATGTGGAAACTCAGGCAAATATAATCTCATGGAAGGAAATCCTCTACATCTTAAAAAAGAGGAAACATCTAATGCCTCATTTTACATGAGGAAAAAATGGAAAGAATCCTGTCTAAAAAACTGCACAAAGTTTTCCCCATATATTTATTAATATAATTATGTTGGTAACATAGTTCTTGGGAATCTATAATTTGGTGTAGCAACAAATCAGACATTAACAAACCACTGAGAATCTTCCTGCACCTTAAAGTCACACCCTCAGTGTTTTCCTAATTCATCAGGCATACATGTATGTGATAAACTCTTCCAACACACACCATAGCCTATTGCCCATGTCACCAAGTCAATGTCCAACAAATTGTGCTTCTTCATGAAAGTAAAATTTTGTCATACAATGAAACCTTGTATAGAGACACTTTCTACAATAAAGAAAATATCACATAAGATAATCTTTCACATCCCAGCTTGAAATATTTATGTTGTATAACATTTCAGAACCAACACAAGGATGATGAGTATTAACAGGGTTTTGATCAGTGAGAATGTAGGAGCATTCTCTTGTTAGTACTCTTAGAATAAGGAAACAATAGGAAAAATATGGAATATTGATTTTATTTTTTTAAAGAAAATGTTTCTAAATCTTTTGAAGTAGTAACTTTTTTTTCTTTTCATGAGGATGAAAAATTCAGAGATGTCAAATTTATGATTCTTTCATAAATCCACAAATTTCCCACTAACCAGGGAGATGAGAGGAAATAATAATTAAGCAAATTCTGAAGATATGAAATTGGAGTTGTCTGATGTACCACTAGGAGGAGTTATTCAGTATGAAGCTAAAAATACAAGCCAGGCGATAAATAAAGACAAGTTTTAGATTTAGGAATCACTAATATATACAGAATTGAAAGCTATGGGACCAGATAAATTAATCAAATCAAAGACTGTTATAGTGTAGAATCAAAATAAGCAAGGTTTATATATTAGAAAACTTTGTTGTAATATGATCAGCTGAGAAAATCAGAAAATTAGAGATTGAAAATAAGCATTCAGATAGATATAAGAGAAAACAAAAGAGTAAATTTCATGTGGTAGATATTTTGAGGAGTCATTCACAATTCAAGTGCTCAAGAAAATTTTAATAGGATGAAGACATTGATGTTCTCAGCCAGAATGCAGTGTGGAAAGGACAGTAATGAGCACATGAGATGAAATAAGAAAATATAGATAAACCTTCAAGAAATGTGACTGGAAAGGAGGAAGTTAGATTGGTAATCTTATTAAGAGATTACGGGGCAGAGGGAGAGGAGGTTCTGTGAACTCACTTATTTCTGCATTTAAAGAGCCATAATGATTCTTTTCTTAAAGACCTTAAAAGAGCAAACAAAATGAAAAATGAACAACTTAAAAAAATTAAACATAGAATTTTTGAGTAAATATATATATTATATGTGGCATATATGTATTATATTATTATACTCATAAAATACATGTTTTATACAATATATAGGAAACAACTATTACACATATTGCAAACATTATGCAGGGTTGTACTACTTTTATCTTCATATTAAGTAATGGATTGGCAAGAATGCTTTATGATGAATTATTTTGAACTCAGTTTTAAACTATCTGTAGAGCATTTTCGCTGTTGTGTACAACTAACTCTTTGATGCTCTGATTTAAAATTCAGTCACATTTTGGTAATAGACAATAATTTAAAACAACTTCAAATATGGTACTATTTGGATTTATACAAATAAAAGTATTTGGGAGTTCCTCTTTTCAAAATAAATTGAACATATTACTTTTCTATTTGAAGCGGTTGGATTCTATATATGTATTGAACCAAGGTGCTGTGCTTTATTGTGTTATTAAAAGACCTAAACACAAGTTTTGAAGGTTTTTGAAAAATGTTTAGAAATGGTCAATATTTGTGATTAGTCCTGATTTTTTCCTACATTGTGACTATTTCCTACATTGAGTATGAATAATTACAACCCTGCTAATATTTATTCAGAACTATTAAAATTCCTTAGTAGTTAAAATAGGAGAATCACATTATAGAACACTTTTGCAATTCTATTGTATTTCCTTCTGAAAATTAGTATAAGACTAACTTAACTATGCTTTTAGGCTCAAAATAATGAGTCAAATGGAAAAAAAATCTAATATAAATGAAAAGAAAGCAAATTTTATAGGAAGGAGACAGATGGATGACATAAAAGAGGTTAAAAATTGAAATGTATGTTGTACTATTGTCAACTGATCTTACCAGGGGTAGAAAAGAGAGCTTACCCAAGAATACACAAAGTTTTTATTTATTTTCTCATGCTACATAGTTGAAGATTTTAAAAAATATATCAAAACAGTGTTTCAGGCTTTGGTTAAATAATTTTCAAGAAAGTACAATACTAACATCTACCTATTATTCCTAATCTCAAGATTCCAAAAGAATTGTATTTTTTTCCTTTATTCATTTATTCATATGTGCATACATTGTTTCAACCATTTCTCCTCCCTATCTCCATCTTCCTCCTCTCTCCCCCACCCCTGTCACTTCCATTCTCCAATTTTGTTGAATAGTAAACATAAACAGTAATAAGAAAGAAGTAATGTTTTTGCTAGTTGAGATAAAGATAGCTATACAGAAGATTCCTAGCATTGCTTCCATGCACAAGTGTGTTACAACCCATATTGATTCATCTCTACCCTGACTTCTTCACTACTTCCCAGTCACCTTCCCATATTGACCTCTGTCATTTTAAGGTTACTGAATTAGCTCCTCTGCAGTGGGCATAACAAACACTTTCAAGTTTTGGGTTTCCTTCCTTCCCCTATTCATCCTCTATGTGTTCTCTCCTGAGCATGTGACCCAAGTGTAATAATATTGCTACAATTTTTTTAGATCTAAAGTCTGCGTATGAGGGAGAGCACACAATTTTTGGTTTTCTGGGCCTGGCTGACTTCGCTTAAGATGATGTTCTCCAGTTCCATCCATTTACTTGCGAATGATAAGATTTCATTCTTCTTCATGGCTGAGTAAAATTCCATTGTGTGTAAATTACCACATTTTCTTAATCCATTCGTCAGTAGTAGGGCATCTTGGATGTTTTCCTAACTTGGCTAAAAAAATTGTTATGGCTAAAACTACATTTGGCTATAAATCCTGGGTTTTGGACATGTGTATTTCACAAAGTTTTAGAGATTGGAAAATACAAGATCACAGTGCCTGCAAATTCCATGTGTGGAGATGGCTTATGTAGTGGTTTACATATTGTAGCTATTCATTGTATCCTGACATGGAGGAAGGGACAAGGTAGCTTTCTGGGATCTTTTACATAAGGCCACTAATCCCCTGTATGAGAGTTGGCCTTCATGAGTTAATCATTCCTAAGGGACTGCACCTGCTAATCCCATCATTTTGTGAGTTACATTTTCAACATATTAAATCTTGAAGATGCCATAAACACTGGAGAAATGAAAAGTTATATTTTTATGAAAAGCCACTATATCTTCAATTTGTTTCCTTTGCCAGTTTTAGGGTATATAAAAGATCCATCAGTTAAGAGGAAATAAATGTGGAGGTTTTCGACAGCTTCATAATTTCATCTCTTTAAATTCCTTAAGTGCAGCTGGCTTTGAAAATAAAATTTATGCATCATAAATTGAGAAATTATAAATGGTATCTGTCCCTTCCACTGAATGAAAATAATTTTTTTTCATTGAAGATAAATGTTTCCGTTTCTTTAAGTTCTGTAGTCACTTATCACATCATACTTTGCTACAAGCAAATTTTTCAAAAGCTGATCATGTGAAAAAAATATTTGAAAGTTACTTGGAAAACTAATGTAAATGCACAAAATTATTAATGTAGAATCCATCAATTTCTTTTCCATTGATTCTAAACCAGACGAATACTGTGATTATGACCAGCGTACCAATTTTTCCCTTATTCTATACATTTCCCGACAACTGTTGATTATTTCCTTTGTTGTGCAGAAGATTGTTAATTTGACATATTCCCATTTGTCTAATTTGCTTTTGTTCCTTGTGGTTTTGCAGACATATACAAAAAAAGCATTGCTTGGTGACCTCATGGTAAGTGAGGTAATCCAGTCCCAGGAAGGTGAATGTCACATGTTTTCAGAATCTAGATAAAAGAAAAGACAAATGGGACTATTTAGGGAATGGAAGAGGACCAGAAGAACTGGAGACAGGGGACAAGAAAGTACAATCGGGTAATATGAATATGATCAGGATATATTATATACATGTATGAAAATGTCACGATGAAATGTTATACTGTACAAACAGAATATATTTATAAAAGTTTAGGAAAAAATAAAATTAGGTCTACAATATTATCCAGTTATCCCATTTCTGGATACATATTCACAAAAAATAAAATTTTCATACCACAGATGTACCAGCATGGCAATATTTACTATGAGACTAGTAGTGATAAGGAGGAAATGGAATTGACTGAAGAGCACAGCAAGGGGTGAGTAGACAGAGAAAATGTGACCTATGTAAACAGTGATGTATTAGTCAGCCATCAGAAAAACAAAATCCCATCACTTGGAGCAAAATGATGAAAATGTAAGACATTTTGTGAAGTAAGCCAGATATAGAAACCAGAAAGTTTTCTCTCATATGAAGAAGCTACAAAATCAAAATGTATTCAGAACAGCAATTACTAGAGTCAGGAAAGGGTTGTGGTGAAGATGTTTAAAGACAACTTGGATAACAGATATCAAAACAAATTAGGTAGAAGGAATAAGTGTTGCATTCTGCAAAATTAGATAAGTTAACCTATAAGTGGGTTCACTGTTGTTCATAATAACTTGCCGTACATATTATTTAGACTTGGAAGAGAAGAGCAGATGGCTTCACATATAAAGAAATAAGAACAGTAAAATGTTAACTCTGGTTTGATCAGAACTTGCTGTGTGCATATGTTGAAATATCACACTGAGCTCCATTAATACATTTAGTTAACATATGCTAATAAAAAGGAGAATAATGTATCAACTCTTTTCTGACAACAAAACACACCTCTGTATGTCTTTGCTGACACGTTTGCCTAGTTAAAACACAAATTTCATGCTTAAGTAAGACTTTTATGAAGTCATTTTTTTAAAAAAATAAAGCTTTATATGTTCCTCAGGATTTTTTAGTAATGAATAAATTTCTAGTTTTATCCTATATTTTTTGCACTCTTCTAATTGTCTTTATTACTCACAGATATTATGTCTTACATTTTATTATACAGAGAGCATAGCAGCATGCTGCCATTAGACAAATATCTATGGAACAAATTTTTTTAATTCACTTAGAGGAATGAATTAACACTTCTAATCAACATGTTTAAATCAGTTCTAAAGTATTACTATATTTATTACAAATATTTATAATGTACATAATTTACAAATGTTTTTATAATTTATAATTCATTTTATTTTTATTGTACATGTAGTAGATAGTTTAGCAAGGATGACATAAACTAGTAAGAAAATAAATGAGTAAATACAAAAAATGGAGTTCTTATTTATTCAGGTACATTGGCTGAGTCCATAGCCAGAGACCATAGAGTTATATGTTATTTATTTTCTGAAATTATCATGCAGGTTGTTAGCAATAGAAATGAGAAGTAGAGTGTAACCTTAAAGTTTCAAAAATGAGACAAAATTAAAAATAACTGAGAGAAAAATTATTATAATATAATGTTGCCTCATGGTCATATATATTCACTCAGGGTAAATGGTTACATCTTTAAAGTATTTAAATGGAAATAGAGTACTTGTCAATTTTGACATGAATAACTTTTTTCTCAAAACCAAGTTTCTGATAGAATACTTCTTCGCTAAAAAATTTAATATTAAGACAAAGATTTACCTAAGAGGATTTCATTTTCCAAAGGCAAGAACCCAACAATTCCTTAATATTCTTTCAAATGTTTATTATTATGTTTCTTTTTTAGTAAGAAAACACAGAACTTAATACAAGAAGATTAAAAAAAATAAAAGATATCCATGAGCCACACATTGTAAGAACATGGAAACATTTAGATAGCAGAAATTATGTTCATAAATGTCTTACAGATGTAGAAAACACATGTTACATTGTATACATATAACAATTTTGAAAGTCATTTTCCTTTAACTCAACTTTGTCAACATGTTCACATTAATATTCAACGGTTAACTAGTATTCTTGTAGAATTTTTTAAAATATTTATTCATGGCACAATGTATACAGTGGAGGAATTTCATTCTAAGGCCACACATATGTTATAATTACTTAAAGATGGAAAAATGGCACATGTGGAAGGAATAACTAAACAGAAAATTTGTTTGACTAGAGAAGAATATACGGAAACCACATCAGAAAGATGATAAGTCAAATTTGGGCTTAGTTTTCCGTTTTTCTCTGTTTCCCTAGACAGGAACATTAATGCATATTCAAAGCCTTGATATTTGAAGAGTCAAAAAATTAAGATCTCCTGGATATACGTTAAATTTATAAAGGCAATTTGTACAACTTTTTAGAATAATTATGCAAGGTAAATATGTGTGTGTGTGTGTGTGTGTGTGTGTTTATAGGCACTCACCACCATTGTACATAATTGTATTTTATATACATATAATTTTGTGTAATGTTTGCATGTGGTTATTGTGACAGTAGTTTAGGCTAAATGTTAGGTCTCTTCCCTACACCTTATTTCATTTTAGAATGATAAGTCAATGGTTAATAAGTACAGGCAAATATAAATATGTATATAACTATGATGCTAACCTGTTAAAGTGTTAGAAAATAATTATAAATAGAATAAAAACAGAAATCCAATGGTATTGAGTTCACTTATTGATTTTTTTCTCTATAAATTGTATACTTCATTCAAAATATCGTTAGTTGTATTGCATGCTTTATTCAGAATTTAATTTCAGGTAGCAAACAATTTACAGGACTGTTAGTAAAATATAATTATATAAAAACCTTTACATAGAAGTTTTGAACACTATCTCAAAATATAAGTGTCTTCATAAAGGAATTGTTTTCTTTCAAGACAGCAAAACTGAGTGAAAACTGAAGGAACAATACTGAATTATAATCATCACATTACATGACTGTTTTACAGGAAATGTCACACCAAGGACATTTATTTCAAGGTCAGTTGACTCAAAGAAAGGAGCATATTATGTAATAGTTGAATATATTACAGGATTGTCATGAAGTAATGAGAAATGGTTTTATTAATCTCTGCATTAGTATAAGCAGAAAGCTCAATCACATGTTCTACATCAATTCGTTGGGGATTTTATAGAACATGTGATTCCCTCCCCCCCCAGTTTATTTATGTATTTAATTTGCACAGATATCAGAGAGGAAGAATAAAGAGTATAATAACTCTCCTCAAATTGTTAAGAAGATAATGGTTAATGCAAGGTTGTTCTTATTTCCTTTGGACTCAAGATATCATAGAGCTAGTATATAAATTCCATGACAATTCAAATATAAACCAAAATCTGATATGGTCTCTAAAGTAAGGTATACAGTTATTATAATATCACTGTGCCATGATAAAAGTGATATAATCAGAAACAAATACAATTTTCATTTTTCAAAATGTGACTTGTGCCAGTCAGTAAAACAGCTTTCTGTAGTTGTAAGTAAAGAGTTATTTTAATATCAGAAAAAAAATCCAGAAATGAGATGAGTATTGATATGTTTTGAATCTGAATATTGACTCTCAAAGATCCACATAGCAAAGTCGTGGTCCCCAGAGTAGTGTTATTGGGAAGTGACATGAATGTTTAGGAGGTAGGGCCAAATCAGAGGTCGTTGGGTTATTGGGTACATGCCCATGAAGGGATTATAGGACCCCGGTCTTTTGCTCTTCTATTTTCACTTCCTCTTACCAATTTAAGAGGTGAGTGGTTTTGCTCCATGACACAATCTGTCAATATGTTTTATCCTTGTCAGTGATCCAAAGTAATACAGAATTTGAATTTCAAAACCTTCATTACCAAGCTAATCCTACTCTGTTTATTAATTAACTGCTTTAGGCATTTTACTATAGTGATAGAAAGCAGACTGAAAGAGAAAATTAGTTTCAAGAAATGTAGTTATTTCTGTAACTGTATCTAATGATATGGAGAAACCCTTGGAATGGGTTTATGAAACAAGTTTGGGAGAGTTTGGAGGAGAGGGTTTGAGAAATCCGAGAGTGCTGTAAGTGAAGTTTAGTTGTGATTCTGGTGGAAATTCGAGAGCTAGAATGTTTGTAGAAATGGAAACAGTGAAAGCCATGCCAATGAAGCTTCAGATGGAAATGAGGACTCTCTTGGGAATTGGAGTGTAGATTATCCATGTTACATCCTGGCAGATAATTTGACGAATTTTTTTCTTGACCTGATACCTTGTGGGAGGCCAAGGTTAACACTAATAGGCAAGTTTATCATCCAGTGAAAATTTCAAGGCAGCAAAGCATTTGGGCTGTGATATGGGTGTTAATGACTGTTCTTAGCCAAATTTACAGGGAAAATCATGAATAAGAAGGAACAGAGTGATAATATTTCAACAATTTACAGCCTGGCCAGAAATTGTGTAGATACAAGGTTGTGGCCAAGAAAGAAATGGTTGCCAAAGAGATTTGCACTAATAAAATGAAGCCAAGTTCTTTGTATTGGAGCAATAGCAAAGATGCCTATGAGGCATCTCAAAAATCTAGAAGGCCACACCACATCTTATATTAAAATCTGTGGTAGTTGGGTCTCTTCAGACAAACAGAACCATTTCTAAGAGGGACTTTACTATATCATCATACATTACCACAGAGGCTGAAACTCCTGCACTGGTCATCTGCTCTAGAGGGCCAGGGATAAAAGTAGCTGCTCAGCTGAAGAAGCTACATGCATCAAAACAAGAGACAAATAGGAAGCTGCAGTCTGAGGCCTCCTAACTACCCAGAGGGCCAAGGGTGCAAGCCCACACTGGAAGTCTAAATATTTTGGAGTCTGATGTCTGTAGGCAACAGTGGCAGGAAAACAGACCCACTCATGAAGTGAGGGCATTTGTGACAGAGTATGCATTCACTTTCATCTTTTATTCTGTCCACTTCAGCAACCAGTCTACTGGATGACACAAGCCACATTCTGTGTGTCTTCCACTCATTTCAAGAATGTACACAGCGATCTTTGTTAAAAAGCTTCAGACATACCCAGATGTATGCTTCATGAATGCTCTAGAAATTCCTCAATTGAATCAAGTTGAGACTCCAAGTTGCCCATCACAAGGATATTCATTACAACAGACAAATGATTCAATAACCACCCTTAGTAGTTTCTTGGTGGCGAGAACATGAGAAGAGAAAAATACAAAATCTGCAAGTTGGACAAATTAGATGTTCATAGCATAAAACAGGAGTTAATCAAATGGAACAAGAAAACTCAGAATGACAGCGTTATTTACTCGGACTCCATTTCTGTGATGCAAAATAGGTGAAATAAATGAAAATAAGTGTTTTAAATATGTACAATATCAACATATTTCTTTACTTTCTTATTTCATCCTATATAATATACAAATAATTTCATTGTTAATTACTATATATTTTATTAGTATGTATTAATTGCCCAAAGGGGTTTCACTGTGATATTTCCATGCATGCATATAATGCATTTTGATCTAATTTCTCCTTTCTATTACACTTTCTTATCCTTCCTCTCCCTTTTTAAAAATAGGTTTCATTACTCTATTTTCACACACTCATATGGAATACATGTCTACATTTTATCTAGATATTTATTTAGTAGATATATCTAGCTAGATTAGTCAACTCTATTTTACTAAACTTGATAGTAATACAGTACAAGTATAGAGTATAAAATTAAGTTTCTTACTGTTGTATTTGACAGACTTCATAAGCTAAATACAGATGAAAAATCCATTTGTCCATTTCCTTCTTCATTCTACTTCACTGAACAAAACATTGTGAATAAATTAATTTATAGTTTACTAACATATGCTTTCTCTTTCTGCCTTGCTCATCTTATATATTTTTCATCGATTAAGATGAATTATATACTTATTTGTTACCCTTCCACATATTCTAAACATGACTCTGACTTCCCTTGAATTCTCCTCATAACTTTATTTCACTTGCTTTATGTTATAGTGAGAAGGAGAGTATGGGTGTCATTGGTTCAGCCCAATTGGTCAATGATAAGAATTGTCAAAAGATAGTATTTAGTTTATTGAATTCACCAAAGTCCAAGAGTTGACCTTACAAGTTCAGAAGCACACATTTGCAGCATCTCAGAGATAATTGGAATCAGGCATTCCATCCTATGCTAGCAGAGTTCATAGAAAAATGGAGTTACGGTTTAATTTACTGTGTAAACTATAGTTATTGAGTACACTGAATAACAGAGTCTGTGGATATACTCTTTCTTTAGGCCAGGGCATTGGAAGGCAAATGATTTTAAGGATATCTGGTGAACACAGTCAAAGAAAAGCAAATTACAATGCTTGAATATCTAATACTAGCAGTTTCTAAGAAGTTCCCGCATTCCAAAATGTTGCACTCATGGCAATAAGAGAAATACACATAAGGTGCATTCACATCGTAAGCAGCCTGACCAGCCAGTCTCCATTTAATGCTTGATTTGCCCTTGATCTAATCAAGGGCAAACACAACAAAGGGACTGGACTTTGATCACATGGTAAAGGGAGAGCACACAAGGGAGGTATGAGGCCAGGTAAGACACCTAAAAAACTAGATAGCATTTGTTGCCCTCAACGCAGAAAAACTTAAGCAAATACTTTAAAGCAACTGAGGCCAATAGGAGAAGGGGATCAGGAACTAGAGAAAAGGTGAGATCAAAAAGAATTAACCTAGAAGGTAACACACATGCACAGGAAATTAATGTGAGTCAACTCCCTGTATAGCTATCCTTATCTCAACCAGCAAAAACCCTTGTTCCTTCCTATTATTGCTTATACTCTTTCTTCAACAAAATTAGAGATAAGGGCAGAATAGTTTCTGCCAGGTAGTAAGAGGTAAGGGAGGGAGTGGCGGGGGGGATAAGAGAGGGGGTGGAGGGAAGGGGGGAGAAATGACCCAAACATTGTATGCACATATAAATAAGTAAAAAATTTTTTAAAATGCTTGATTTGCCCTGTTATGCTCTGTCTGTAACTTTCTTTCTTTGTTTTCCTAGTAGTAGTTTTCTTATTTAATAAACACATTGCTTATTTAGATGAAAACAGTTCTTAACAAAGTTACCTTACAAATCATTGGCATTATGATAACTTTGGTGGTTTATTAAAAATATTGGTCACTTCCTCCAAACAAGCAGAAACTTTGACTGTAGGGTTAAGAAACTGCTATTTAAGCAAATCACCCAAATCCCACTTTTGCCAACTAAAGACTGAAAAACTTAGGCTTACAAAATTGCTACTTAGCCTTGCACATTTTTGCATGTGTATATTATGTCTCCCTAAAACATAAGTATGTGAACATAGGAAACACTATCTTATAACATCTCATTTCTAATTACCAAGAAGTATATTATGATTTGTTTATTAAATACATGCAAACCTGAATTAAGCTGAGCTTTCAATTTATTCAGTACTAATTGTGAATAAATTTTTAAAATTTTGATTAATCTGATCTGACCACCAGCAAAAAACATGTAACAAAATATAAACTACCCCACAACAGCAGAAAAATATCCAATATTGTCTCTTACCATTCTCCATCATTATTTCTCAGTTTTTAAGTTTTCAACTTTCTAGTATATAGATTTTTTTTCTTACTTTTTTATGGTCAAAGATTTCTCAGCTATCTTTTACTAAGTCCTTCCTTCAATTTGTCTCTATATTCTAATCCACTACATGTTTTTGTCTAACCACAAAGGTTGACAACTTTAGAGAAATTCAAAATATTAAATCAAGTACAATAATCTGTTATATAATAAACATCACTGAGGGCTTTAAAAACTGTATATTGGCAGCATCTTGGGGAAAAACTAGATTCTGTTCTTATGTCAAGTAGAATGAAATATATTAGCATCTTAATTTTAATATGTTTACTAAAATATCTAAAATAAGTCATATATCTTGAATTAGGGAAGTAGTTTCAGATGTGCTTTTAAAACCTTCGATATAATGAAACTACTAGCAATTTTAAGATATAATTACAAATTTTTTGCATAACAAATAATTTAAATTTCTTAATATACAAAGTGCTCTTACAAATCACCCTGTGGATAATGCTACTAACTAAAATTGAAGAAAAAGTTCAGGACAAGTAAAGGTCAATAAAATGAAATAAGAACCAAATTCACTTATAAGTATAATAATGTGCATTAAAAATATAATTTGAAGATTATCAAATTCTCAAATTTTATGTGTTGAGCATATCTGATGACTGTGAAGGTATGGAGAAATAGTTACACAATACTGATGCAAATATTTGGTAGATTGGTTAGTGACACTGGATTGAGTATTTTTTAATACACAAAAGTAATTTGACTTTCCTTTAAGCATCTATGATCACAAATAGGCAAGAAATATAAAAATAATAATGATTATTCTTTACAAAGCAATTAGTGAGAATAAGAAATGGAAAGGGAGTTCTGCATTCTCTTCTCACGACTACGATTACAAATTTATGGTCATGGAAAACAAATCATAGAAATATGGGCTTGCCCACATTTTGCCCAAGCTCTGAATTTGAAATTGAGTGTAGGCATTCAACCTCTAGCCCCTCTTCATCATGCAAATTCTCTGGAGGAGATTTTTTTAGGGATCTTATTAGATTTCCAGAGTGGTCGTGTTTGGAATCAGGTTTTTAAAAATACTTTTACATTTATAAAATTAATTTCATTTTCTTATGTAAATATTTTTAAATAAAACTACAAGGACAATAAGATCATTACAACTGCTTTAGCTCAATCATGGCTGGATCAGGAGACTTTCATGTAAGGAGATAAGGTGCAGGGACAATGACTTTGTTTGGCAGCACTCTCTTGCAGAGGCCCAGACTGCTAAATTCAGCATTTCTCTTTTGTGAGAAAAATGATAGTTGATTTTCAAATCCACTTGTAATTGACATTTAATTATTAGGTATAATTAATAACCCACCCTTACTGAAGTATATCTGTACTCCTTTGTTTGTTATGCAAAGTAATGCACGTCACAATGTCAAGTAATATTATGTTAATACTATTATTTGTTATAATAATATTATTTGTCATGCCTTTCTCCCCTTAGATTAATGTTCCAGGGAAAAGGGACTTTGTTGGTTCTTTTTCTGCTGAACCCTCGACCTTGCAAAATAATGTTGTCATAGAGATAGGCATTTAATAAAATATATGTTTAGTTCTTCCAGTGAAAAATCTATGTGATTTGGTGAAAAAAGGCAGCTGCAGAACCAAAAGTGGATAAACCATCACAAGTCATATGAACCAAGCGGTCCAGCCATCAGTGTGACTCCTCCTTTAAGGTGAGCTTCCAGATTCTAGTTTCTCAGAGTCCACAAGGTTTCCTATGCTTTGGTAATTGATCTTTTCTCCCATTTATAATGAATGATAGACCCTAGACTTTAAAGATTTTGATAATCTTGTTCACCATTATTTTTGCCTCTAGGAGATGTCTGTAATGGAGAGACAGCTGCATTTACTTTTCAGTTTTTCCCAATTATCACTTATGGCTTGAACTAACTATTTAAGTGTGTTTATGTATCACACTGTAAACTAAATAAGCATAAAATTAACAAAAAGATGGTACATTTTCTTACATTCCCATTTTATCTTGGCTTCTATAAATTGTTTTCTCAGACCTAAATATTCCTTAAGGATATTTGTAAAAACACCTGTGACTATCTGTATTAGTAAGTGCTATTATCACTGTGACCAAATATCTGACAGAATTAACATAAAGGAGAAAAGATTTATTTTGGCTCACAGTTTTTGAAGGTCTAGTCCATGGTCACTTGGCCTCATAATTTAGGTAGAATTTCATGGTGATGGATACCTGTGTCAAAGGAGAACTGCTCACTTCACTATGTGCAAGAAGCAGAGGAGCAATATCAGGAAGAGGTCAGGTCAGGAAATGGCTTTCATAGACAAGCCCCCAGTGACCTATTTCCTCCAAACAGGCAGAAAATTCTACCACCTCCCAATAGTCTATCCAAATTTTTAAACTATTCATTAGGTCAGAGCCCTCATGTAATAATCATCACTGGAAGCACGCTCAAAGACATATCCAGGTGTGCTTTCCTAATTTCCTCCTTGCTTCTATATCCAAACAAGTTGACAATTAAAATTAGCCATCACCCCTGGAAATCTTTATGAAAATGTTACATCACATGCTATATAAACAAAAATTGGAATTTTTTTAGGTTATTTTGGCCTATTTGGAAGAAGTTGGAGATTTATTTTTTATCATGGAAAAAGGATGGCTATTTATAATCATGCTTAATTATATTGAAAAGGATTGAAAATTTTATATATATATCGGTACTGCTGACTTATTTTGACTTTGATTTTTTTTGGCTCAGTGATATTGTACTCAATAAGTAGTTTGATAAATTATACATAGAAATGCTTTGTAATAACTTAACCAGACAGTGACACAGAACATGCCTTGTTTGATTACTGTGTTTTGACATTACAGAATCATCTGAGTAAAACTATCAGAAATAGTATCTATTGGTAACATATAAAAATAATAATCTTAAAAGCCAGCACTGATTCCTTTGATATAAAATCTTATTAATTACTGAATTAAATGTTGAATTAAGTAATAAAAATTACGCAATAATGAATTCAGTGGATACCAGTGAAACATACAGCCCTGGTTTAAGTTGATAAAAAAATAAATAATTCAACATTATTTACAATCATAATGCCACATAAACCTCTGAAGTTCTGGAGAGATATGCATTAATACTATGTCTTTTAATTGTAACTGTATGGTTTTAAATTTTAATAATGCAATCTCATTAAATGC
Organism: Castor canadensis; assembly: GCF_047511655.1. Taxonomy (NCBI): domain Eukaryota; kingdom Metazoa; phylum Chordata; class Mammalia; order Rodentia; family Castoridae; genus Castor; species Castor canadensis. Next base: position 26,501,029 of record NC_133395.1, read on the forward strand.
AGCATCACAGTTTCTCCTTGCTTAAGGATGGTGCTAAAGTTTCTATTGCCCTTCAATTACTATAACTTGGATGATGTTTTAAGAAGGGTTAATTTAATTTTAATTAAGTTTATTTAATTAAACTTCAACCCATTTTTAATAATTGAATGTGTAATGGAAGTCAGAGTTGCAAGGAACCAAATCATTTTTGTGACATGTAGTTCTTAATTGGAAATGATACACTGTTCTTAAAATGAATTATTGTTAGAAGGATGATAGCAAATGTTCCATGATCATATATCCAGAAAAGTTTTTATTTCTGAAGATCAACCTATGCGATTCCTAAAAATAATCAGTTTTCTTAGAATATTTGCTAACTATTTAATTTTTTTTAAAGAAACAAAGGGAGACAGATGATTTGGAAAACCAAATGACCTTAACCATTTAACAGTGAAGAAATGACAGTAATGTGAGGAAATGTAATTAAACACAGCTAGTTGAGATTTTACCTGGAAATTTTAGGTTATAACCTGAGTGAATTTTTTAAGAAAGATAACAGTGTACATTCAGATTAACTTTTCAATAAGTACCTTTAATCTTAATTTCTAAATTTGGATTTATAGATCAAAATGTCCTAAAAATCAATATTAATTTGTTTCATTATATTTTTTTCCATATGGTAAATTCAAATAATTGATATACTAATAGCTAGGGAATTATTTTATTTTAGCAGCTGTTTAAATCTGAGTAGATTCTATTTCAATTATATAGAATAAGTTCAATAATGTCAATTTTAGGGTCTATCTGGTTACTTGATGCAGGCAATCGGTAGATACAACACTTCTTTTCAAACTGAAGGCATTTTGAGATTGTTGACATCTTGTTTAATAAAAAGTGAGTACATTTTTTTGCAATTCAATTAATTTCCCTCCCTTGAAAACAAACATATCATACCAAAATTTCCCTTGATTTAGGAAAACTTATCTGTTGTAACTCCCCAAATAACTTCATCAGATTTTCGAATAAAATGCCATTAACTATGGTAAAATTATTTTTATAAATATGTTTTACATTTCTGACATACACACAGATATATATATATACATACAAATATTTAGAAATAATGTAGTTAATTTTTGTGCATTTTTTTGTGGTTTCCACCACAATACTACAGACTGGAAAAGTTATAAAAAAAACAGTTTTTTTCTGGGTCATGGTTCTGGAGGTCAAAAAAGTCAAGGGCCACCACTTGGTCAAGGCTTTTTTTTTTTTTTTTTTTCAGTATTGGGGCTTGAACTCAGGGCCTTCACCTTGAGCCACTCCACCAGCCCTTTTTTGCAAAGGGTTTTTTGAGATAAGTTCTGTCAGAACTATTTACCTGGGCTGGCTTTGAACTGCCATCCTTCTGATCTCTGCCTCCTAAGTAGTTACAATTACAGATGTGAGCCACCTGTGCCCAGTTGGTCATGGCCTTATTGATGACGGAACTCCAAGGTGACAAGGGCATCACTTAGTGGAAGGTAGGAAGTTTGAGTATGTATAAGTATGTGTGTGATCTCTCTTCTTATTAATTCAATGTAATGACCTCATCTAATCTTAATCACCTCCCAAAGGCCCCACCTCTAAACATAATTGGATTAAGTTTACACTTTCTTGGTACTGCATAATTGGATTCAAATTTCAACACATGGAGCCTTTGGAAGACTCTCAAGCCATATCTAAACCATCACATTATATCCCTGCTTCAACAGTGTTTTTTCTTGTCCTTGTATGCAGAATACAATTGTTCCATGCAAATAGCTGCGAAGTCTTAAACTGGCCCAGCATTAATTTAACAGTGCAGTCTCATCTGAGATTCAAGGCAAACTCCTTGAAATTGTGATCCTATAAAACCAGAACAAGTTACCTACTTCCAACATACAATCACAAGATAGTCACTGAGTAAACAACAATCTCATTCTGACATGAAGGAATAAGCAAGTAGAAAGGACTAATCAGCCCACAGCAACATCAAAAGTGAGAAGGATAACATTAAACCCTAAAATTCCAAGTCAGTAATTCGTTACAAATTGTGGAGGTAAAACAGTCAGGAATCACCCAAAAGAAGGATAGAATGATCAGATGCTAAGAAGGGACTCCATAGGATGGTACCTGCTTTGTGCTTTCAAAGCACAGCAAAATCCAGTAAGGGTATAAGGGGCATCCAAGGCTTATGTGAATTCCCAGAATTAAAAGCACATCTGCAAAAATATCCTTCTACCACACATATAAGCAAGGGCCAGCCACTTGAAAACCTGCCTTAATCTAGTAATTAAAGCTGACCAATATGCTGCCTACAACTGACCTTAGACACTGACCACACCAACCTTCTCTACAAGTTTCAATCCACTTTTTTTTTTAGTAGAAAGACCTGACATTGACCAAGCATGACTGTAAACTCTCTGTAAGTTTGAATCTCTTATTGTATGAGAGAACTGAATTTGAACTTTTGGTGGGAACTCGTCCTAAAATATCTATCCCTTTTCATTTGTTTGATAACCTAGTAGCCTGACTTGTTCTTGATCCAAAATGTGTGAGTCCCATTTGGCTATGGCAGTTCTCTTAACAAAGTCTTGCTTGTAGTCCTCCGGGTGCAGTGTCGACCCAAACACCTGGCTCTAATGACAGAACGACTAATCCCTAAGGCCACACGTTTATAACTTTGTTGGTCACAGGCTACATGATTACATTTTCAGGCTGGGTTTCCATACTGCTTAAGACTTTCCTTGGTAGCCATTGCACATTTCTCTTTGCCCTTTCTAGGGTCACTGGAGCATCACCACTATCATGGCTCCACTAGGTGCCCCATCAGGGACACTCTTCCAGAACTTTTACCCTGCAGCATATTTTTTCCTGGTCTCTGGATATTTGCTTTGAAATTTCAGTCGAAGCTACTATGACACCATAAGTCTTGTAGTCTGCATGCCTGCAAGTCAGAATCATATGGATATTGATGACATCAACTGTCAACATAAGCTAAGCAGAAGCCTGCATAAATTCTGGCTGCAGAGGACATACATCACTTGGAGAGCGAACTAGAATCCTTCGGTAGCCCTGGACTGTGAAAGTGAGCCCACGGAGAGATCCCTAACTCTCATGAAATAATTTTTTCTTGGATTATCTCTGGATCTGTGATGACTGACAGCCTCAAAGATATTTTAAATGTCCTTGAGGCCTGTTTTCAATTGTCTTAATTAAAGCAACTAGCTTTCTTTGAACCATGCTAATCTTTTTTAGCAAGTGGTTTTCTGTTATAATCTTATACCTTTTTTCCTTGACTTGTTCCTCGGTTAGGCTGTCAATTTTCCATCTCTTTCTACTCTGCTCCTTAGTCTCACTATAAATCTGACTAAAAGTTGCCAATAGTGTTCATGCCACAGCCTGAATGTTCCACCTGCAGATAAACTAGCCCATCACTTTTATTTTTTTGTTTTTGCAACTTTAATTAGATTATTTTAATATTTTTTATTATTGTTGTGCTGGGTGGGAGTACATTGGAGTATTTGCTGACATAGAGCAAAACATTGTTCTTAAAATGTATCAAATAAATCATACTTGAATTCACCCCCTCCACTGCTCCCTTACTCGCCCCCACCTCCCAATTGCTGGAACAGTTTTAACAGGTATCATTTTATTTTTGCATTTACATACATGTGTATACATTATTTGCACCATATTCATCCTCCTATCCTTTCAAACTCCCCCCCACCCCCTTACCGCTGCCTGGCAGAACTTGTTCCATCCTCTTGTTCTCTGATTTTGTAGAAGAAAAAACATAAAAGATAATAAGAAAAACAGGGAGTTTTTGCTAAGTTGTGGTAAACATAGCTATACAGGGAGAATCTTTGTATTGTTTCCATGTATATATATATTACAACTCAACCATCAATTTTAAATTTAACATGCCATAACTACTCAAGGAGTGAACATGAGGCAGATAAGTTTTTCGCCATGGACTTTAGTTGGAAGTTGGCCTTCAGTCCACCTTTTCATTTTCATTTCCACTGGATTGTAGTTCTGTAGTCTCATTGTCTCCTGAGCACTTACTATAACTGTTCCTTATAGCATCCTTAAAGCATTCTAGAGTTTTCCTAGCCTGTTCCTCCAGACTCTTTCAGCATTGTCAGTTCTCAAATTCCAGAGACTCTCCCACATTTTCAGGTATTTACTAAAGCAACAACACCACCCCTTTGTACCAGTTTTTGATATTAGTACATTTTCTACTGCTAACAACACAAGGCCACTAACTGGTTAAGTTTTGAACAGGAGGTTTCACTTGCTAATAATATTGGTGACATAGAGCAAAACATTGTAAGAAACAGCTAGTGCACATATTTATACACATGTCCCTCATCTTATACATCCATCAAGCTTCAACCAATCATGAGTCTCCACTATTACAACCTTGTTTAATCTTAATAACTCCCCAAAGATCTCACTTGAAACTTCCTAGTCTGATTATCTTGACATGCTGCCAATATTTCAAAATGTGCACCAAAATTTAACACATGGACTCTTGTTGTATTCTATATGATTTTACATATTATATGTGAACTTAACATTAAACATGGATAGTTTTTGTATTATTCATTCTACCATTCTTTAGTATTTTACAATACAGTTTGACCATGTTTAAGGGAAAATTAGGAAGTTTCATGAGGATTTTAGTAGTCAAAATTCACGAAATGAATTTCTGTTTTCTTCAATATAATAAAGCCACATTATATTAATCACAGAAAAGAATCATAATATACACTCTTCAATTTATTTCTGTTAGTAATGGGCAACTTATTAAATTTCAGTTTAATACTTAATAGTAATGATAAGTGTTTATCTGAGTAAGATAGAAACCTATGGAAATAGTTCACATTCTATTTATGAGAGACATAAATTTTAGAATGATTATTTTCGTCTAAGGTAATGACGTAGTGACCAATTCAAAAATGCTTTCTTTCTACTTACACTAAGGAGCAGTACTGCTGTAGTGTTGCTGCTGTCTATTGCTGCTCACAGTTTAGAATGTATAAAGTGTATCAAATGGTAAAATGGAAACTACATGATGTTGCTGAGAGTGTTTTATCATATTAGTACTGGGAATCATTCGAAAACATCAATTTTTAGCTTACTTAATTGAATCGCTTTATTTGCACGAGATTGATCATTGTTGAATGCAGTGTGCTTAAGGATTAAAATGATATTTTGAGTGGTTAAGTGACCAGTTAATAAAAAAAAACCAGAAACTAGATCAAAGGAAGAATGGACATAAAATTTAAGTGCAGGAGTTTCAATCTATTGCTTTTTCTTATTCACTTTTCTTTTTACTTAAAGAGATATAATGAAAATCAAAACTCAATTTCTAAAATAGGAGCAAGAATACTTTTTTAAAATGTGGTGTATAACTTGAAAATGTAATGTGCATGGACATATACACTACCATTTTAATATAATTTGGAGTCAAGTTAAATGTAACATAATTCCAAATCAGGGTAATTGTTTTAAGTAAATTTAAGATGCCATTTTGCTTGGATTTAACTAATCCTTGAATGTCCCAGAAAGTTACTACTGAAATACTTAGATAATGGAACATTGTTTCCTTTTTCTACAACTCTGATTGAGAATACAAAAACAAAAAAAGAATGGACAACAGGATTTTCAATCTATTTTGCAATTGCTTTTTAGGCAGGCTATAAATATCCTTGCAGCACAGATTAAATTTAGAATCTTAAAAAATGTCCTCAAATAATGTTAACTAATTTTTGGAATGATACATTTCAAATTATAATGACAAGAATATGACAAAATAAGAAAGTTCATCAAAAGCAGCAGAGCATTATTCTAATGAAATTTTGCTAAATACACAATATTTATTCATTTATTTTTATGTTTTAGTTTTAATTGACAAATAATATTTGTACATACAGGGTGCAATGCTATGCTTTGATACACCTGTATGTTGTGCAGTGATCAGATTAGAATAATTAATATATCAGTCACCTCAAGTAATTAGCATATAATTATTTCTTCATGGTGAAAACATTGAAAAATCTTCTCTTTTAGCCATTTTGAAATTTGTAACATATTTGCTTTCACTGTTGTCACCATTCTGTACAGATTACCAGAACTTGTTCCTTCCACTTAAGTGAATTTTGTACCTGTTGATTAACAGTTTCACAGTTTCTGCCTGTCCATTTACCCTTTTCTCACCAGCCTCTAATAGTCTATATATAGCTGAGGGATGACCAGGTCCAATAAGCAGAGGCAGAATAAATAAATGAAGATGTAGAAAAGGCAACTCCAAGTAACCAGAGTGCTGGGAAATTTTACAGATAAGATGGAAGATAATTTTATATGGATTACACCTAGCACATGATGTCCTACAGAGCATAGTTGAAAATCAACTTTTTTCTGCATTTAAAGATTGAAAGTAAGTCCAGGCTCATTGTGTTAAAAAAATTAAAGAAATTATCCTTCTAATAAATCATAAAAACAGAAATGGAAATATCCTTGTATAGCAAATCATTAATACAGTTTCTTATTAGAAAAACACAGGAAAAATATTCCTTTGTCTGTCTCTGGATCTCAACATGTGTTTATAATTGTGTGTTTGAACCATAGTTTTTCCTCATTCACATTCACAAACAATATCAGGCAAAGATAAGAATGTTTTGATTTGCATTTAAGTGTCATTTCATTAAAAATAAAATATTTAAAATAGTCTTCTATAAGAAATATATATATCTTAGAATAATAATTTTAATAATATTAGTATCACTTCTTAGAATATTGTTTTCATATTTAAAAAGTGATATGAAAAAGGTAACCACCACTAAAAATATATTAGAATTAATTTCACAATTTCAAACACATGCATTTACTCATTCAAACACTATTTATTTAAAATATATTCCCTTCTGTCTTAAGAAAGTAATACTTCGCTCTATTAAAAAAACTATTGAAATGTCCTTGAATTTGTTAGAATGTATAAATTGACCAAGGGAAATTATAGAAATATATTCAGTTGCTATTACACAGAGTAATCATCACAACTTAACATATATATTGTCTTTTTATATTCTCTAATAACTGGAAAATATGTAGGTAAAATATATTTCATTAATCACTTGGATTAAAGAATTTATTCACAAAAATTTCAGTATGACCCTTTGGAGATTTCACAAATATCTTATTTTTCCTGTGGTGATATAATCTTTTTCCTCATATACAAAGTTCCAGTTCAAACAGACCTGGATGAAAAAGTAGCTAGATGTGCCAATATGGCACAAAAGTGGTAGCCAGTCAATCATTCACCATCTGGGCCCAACACAGTCCTGACTGAGTTTTTGTACTTTGAACCAAAGGGGACCAGTTCAAAGTCTGTAATTAGCAGTGGGAAGGGAAGCTTGTGTTCCCATGTTGCTCCCTGTTCTGGGCTATTGGCCATCTATCTAAAGCACTGGCTTCTTCTTTGGCTCATTTTAAATTTAGAACTTCGAGTTTTTCATAGACAATAGAGTTTAAGAAAATTATGTCTTTGGTTTTTTCACTGTATTGTCCAGTTATGACCTCAGAACCCGGCTGTATTTGATTTTATTTCTTTTAAGAAGCAGTTGTGTAGATTATGGCAGGCACCTCTTAACACTTAATCTAGTAAAGACATTTTGGAGATGTGACTTAGTACATCCCAGAACAGGTACTCTTTGGAATACACTCAGCCCTGCCCTTCCATCTGTGCCTGTCACAATCCTCCTATGGATTCACTTCTCAGTTTTATTTTTCATGTTTCTTCAGCCTCCTGCTGGTCCAGTTTTTATATTGATGAGAATATTTACTGATGCATTCTCACTCAAATCTACTCAACTTAATTCCACATTCAGCTTCTTTGAAAAATAAAACAATTTATTTAATATTTAAGAATATAATTTTGTGATTATTTTGATCACCTTCAGAGAGTGTAGTCCAAAAGACTCTCATAGAACACTGAGCTTATATTTGTCAATGTGTAGTTTATTGAGGATTTTATGTTTATTTGAAAAATGCCAAGTGAATAACCTAGTGATATTTGAAGTTAAATGGTCTAATGGTGTCCAAATGTCAGTAACAGAAAAATTACTGATTTCTGAAGAATTAACCATATTTTACATTTATTTTATATAAGAAATGGCATTCAAATTAATAACATGCCCATAAACTTGCCTTTCTATATCAGATTCAGTATTTATCAGATTCAAAGTTTATTAAGGTATTAAAAGCCATATGATAAAACACATTCTTTTGAAATTATGAGTCTTTTTCTGTAATTGGTATCAGCATACACATTAAAGACTGAGTTTAGACGTGGGATTAGTTACTCATTCTGTGACTTAGAAAAGTCTTTTCCTTATGCCTTAATTTCCTTTTCTGTAAAATTGGGAATTTGTTATAAAAATTAAGTACATTATATGTGAAGTCATCAACACAGATGTTTTAGTACACACCTGGTAATAGGAGTAATTATTTTCATAAATCCCAGAAAATATTGTGAGAGTGATCATGTATAGAAATAAAACATCCCAAGAAGGAGTAATGATGAGAGGGCTATCACAAGAGGGTGGAATTATTCAGCTAGACTGGAAAGATGCCTCTCTGAGATGCTATAGGCCACAGTTCTACCTTAAAAGTGAGATAACACTAAGAGAATTAGCCATGGTTCTCCAGAGAGATGGAACTGATAGGCCACACATAGACTTCTCAGTTTACAATGGGGTTATGCCCTAACAAATCCAACACAAATGGAAAATGTTGGTAAGAAAATTTCATTTAAAACCAGGCATGTTGATCCATACCTGTAATCCCAGCTGCTCAAGAGGTAGAGCTAGGAGGCTTGTGGTTTGAAACCAGCTGGGTCAGAAAATATTCTCAAGATCTTATCTCAAAGGACAGGCTGGGAATGGTGTATGGTGTATGTGTACCACCCCCAGTGAAGGTGAAGATAGGAGGTTTGTGGTACAAATCTGGACTGGGCAAGAAGCGTGAGACCCCATCTGAAAAATAATTAGAACAAAAAGGACTGTAGGCATGGCTAGTGTAGAGTGCTTGCCTAGTAAGTGCAAGGTCTTGAGTTCTAATATCAGTAATACCAAAAAATGCATTTAATACACTTAATCTACCAAACATCATAGTTTATCAACAGAAAGCTCTGCAGAGTACTTGCTGTTTATCCTCATGCTTAGATGGCTGACTGAGAGCTGAGGCTGGCTGTGGCCAAACACCACCATGAGACGAGTCTGTGTGTCATTAACCAGGAGGAAGCTCAAAAGTCAAAATTCAAAGTACAATTTCTGCCTAACATGTATCATTTTTTCTCCATCTTAGTCAAACAATTTAAAAAACTACTGGTTGACATCTGTGTATTTCTGTGTGTGTGTGAGAGAGAGAGAGAGAGAGACAGAATGAGCATATGACCATGAGGAATTTGCACACACAATTATGGAGGCTATCCGTTCTATGTTGTACTTTCAGTCCTGTTACTAACTCTCTGTACTCTATGAGAAGGATCACACAGAGGTCTCTTTGTCTTCCCAATGGAGAGTAAAGGATCCAGAATGTGGGAAGAGAGTAGGATGCACAACATTTGTGGCTTCTGTAGGGTGGGCAGGGACAGGTTTCTGATGTGGTCAGAGTAGAGGTGGAGTCATGGTCCTATGCCCTGCTTCTTGTGACTTGCATGTCTCATTCTGTCTCCACCCATCCTGTGGTCTGTACTCTGCTAATAAAGTATAGCTAAGTACAGGTTATTTTGCAACTATTTTATCATGCATTTGTTCCTTTCCTCCTGGAATTTTCCCCTTATCATCTGGGACAATAACTAGGGTAGGCCACCTGTTTTACTCCTTACAACTCCATTGTCAATTTCACCCAGGAACACCAGCCAGACCACCAGAAGTCCAGTTGATTACCTAGGACACTGTACTTCAGTCATGTCAAAATGTTAAATTACTCTCACAAGTAATTTCCACATAAGGTTTCTGTAATAAACCATGTAATTAAACAACTTTTAAAAAATATAACTTGTGCCTTTGCAGCAGATTTTTGTCAACAATACTTTTTAAAGAGTTTGTCTTGGAACATTTTCACATTTTTACAGGTAGTCACTTTAGTTCTTGGATCTATGTGTTCATAAGAACCACCTGTTTTCAAGTTTTAAGATGTTGAGAACATATATGTTTATTTTCCTTACCATTTAAAAATATTTCAGCACAAGAGCAATAATTACAATCATGTTAGTTTACCTTAAAACAACCAGTAACTTTTAAGCAGATACTTATTAAATTAAGTAATATTTATGGATTTTATTTTATTTTTTTTTTGCTGTTGGCTTCAGTCAAAGTTCTTCTGAAATTTGCTAAATAAACACTGTCCTGACTTACATTTATCAATGTAAAATAAAACAAATTACTATTTTCATGTAGATAATCAACCTATGCTATTAAGTATTTTTATTTCAGACCAAATGCTCTGGTTATGTCACTTTAATGACTGCAAGGAAATGATCTTGACATTGTGCCAGTTTCTTACAGGTATAATGTTGAAAAGGCAACACTTTTGAGTAATAGGCACCTGGCCATGAAACTAAACCTAATTAAAGCCTTGTCAGTTACAGCAAGTTCTGGCTTGATCTATAAAGTCAGATAACACCATATTTGCAAAGCTGACCAATGACAAGCAGGTGTTAAATCCTGACTTAATACTGACCTAGACTGAGAAAGTGGTATTTCTTTTATTAAATCTAATATTATAAAATTTTCTACATTTTCTGTGCAAATTTTTTATTAAACTTCAAAAGTAACAGTTAATTGAATTTAATGTTCTAATCATTTAAACTTTTTCACATAATATATATTATGTATTATGATATAATATAAGAAAGGAAATCTGTATCATAAATATATGTAATTTTAAGAAAGTATATTTTAATTTAATTTATCAATATTTTCATGATTATTGGTGCCATTTTGTACTTCTGTATTACTTTTCATGAACTTTGCCTTACTTTTTCTCATAAGAATGCTGTGCTGTTATTTTCAATTATTATTTGATTTTTGAGACAGGGTCTCGCTAACTAGCTCAGACTGCAAATGAACTCATGATTCTCGTCAGTCAGCCTGCCTACTGCTGGAATTATAGATGTGAGCCAAGTCTGGCTTCGAGTTTATCGATCTTATATTTTCTTGTTTGTTTTTAACAAATATTTATGCTTAGAAGTATGGTTCTTGATCTAGAAACCATCAACATTTTACCTAACTTCCCTCAAGAGCTTGTGTATGTATGTTTAAAAGTATAATAAAGTTTATTGTAATAAATATGACATTATATGATTTGTTATAAAATATTTATTCATTTTACTATGTGCTAAAGTATATATCTATTCTTCATTAAAATTTACTTCTCTAAAAATACTTTATTAACCTGTAAAACAGTATACTTACCAACCAACTGCATCCATTTGAGCACACAATATTACGCATTTTACTTAACGTATACACCAGAATGCCACCTCAATGAAGATATGGAACATTTCTGTCACCTTTAAAAAGCAGCAAGGTACTCCAGGAACAGATTCATTAACATTTACTCCGTTAGATAAAGTAACATTTTTCTTCTATCAGAAATTACTAATTTATATTGGTAAGTAGTATTCCAATGTGTAGATATATCAAATTTTCCAATGAGCTTCCTCATTGGAAAAACCAGTGTATCATAAAACTGCTAATGACCAGCAAGGACCCATTCAAGTAAACATCTGGGCAGCACATTTTTCTGTTCCATGATGCTAAGATGGACTGCCCTTGTCTTCTTCTGTTTTTCATTATTGCTCTTATTTTAGTGTTTCTGTCCTATTGATGATTCATTTCCTTTGTATTTCTAATTTTCAGAGTCACTGATTTGAGACTTTTCTTGGTCTTTTATAAAAACTGATAAGTTTCCTTTAAGCATCATATTATCTGCTCTTGGCAATGCTAAAATGGTTTATTCATATTATCATTAAAAGTTAAAATAGTTCATTTTACCTCTTTTATCTTTTCTGTCTTAGGTTATCGGGATTTTTTTGTTTAATTTAAAAATATTTGTGTTTTTCAGTTGTCATGCTAATTTCAAATTTAATATTTTTGTCCTTGAAAAATGTATGAGTTTATTAGGGAAAACCAATAATCTACATGGCTTGGCATTTGAACATGCCAATTTTTTCCTCAGCATATGTTCTCACTCACTGAATGAAAAGGATGAAATGGGTAGGAGCAGTGTGCCATAAATACTAACAAGGGCAATAAGCCTGACAATGCTGCTTAGATCCTGTAAGGGGTTAACAGGTTTTTTGGTCTACTTTTTCTCTGAAGTGATGAAAGAGAATTATTATCATTTATCTTTTGGCAGTGGAGTTTTCTACATCTCATTTTTGGTCTCTGAAATTTGTATTTTACACAGTTATTAAGTGAAAACTCAGTTATGATTTTTATGTCATTCTCAGGAAATTAATGTGTAACTATGTATAATGTCTCTGTTTCTCTGATAATGCTTTTCCTTCAACAAGGATTTTTTAAAACTTTTTTAGCCCAGAGACTTCACATTTTATTATCAATGTTTCAGATCACATTTCCATTTATTTTCAACACCTTGATGCCTTTGCATTTATAGTGCTTATGCAGAAAGCCAAGTGTAGTCATGCTTTCTATTCTATTTAGATAATTCTACATTTTAATTACAGCATTCAGTCATTAATATTATGCACATGATATGGCTGGATGTGAATTTTATCATTTACTACAGTCACTTCTTTTTGTTCTTTTGTCTCTTGTTCCTTCTTTAAATCATGTTGATGTCTTAGAATTTGCTTCCAATTCTATATTACTTTTTTTGATGCTTTGTATTTTACTGATGATTTTTCTCATTTTGGTTTTTAGTTTATGTTCTGGGGATTAGTACATGTTTCCTTAAACATTTTTCAGTGTAATTATAGTAAATCTAGTAAATTATATATACACACTAATATAAATAGATTTGTTTATAATATCTTGCAACAGATAACTGGAGCTCTCTTACTTTTTTTCAATTCTTTCTGCCTCTTTTGATTAGTGTTGACAATTTCTGTTCTATCTATCTATCATCTATCTATATCATCTATCATCTTTCTGTCCATCATCTATTTTCTGCCTTCATGTCTTCTAATATTTTGCATTCCTATCTCCAAGGAAGTACATTTCGGTTACTTTTTTATTCAAACATTTCCACTTTGGTTTATGTCATAGTTTTTCTTTCTATGCTGAAACATATATTTAGATTCATTGCAAGGATGTTATGATTTAACTGAATTGTCATATTTATAATAGCTGTTTTAAGCCCTTTTCTGAAAATTTCCATGTTAGTTTATTTCAGAGTTAGACATCACTCATTCTTATTTTCTTGAGCAAGAATCACATTTTCTAGTGTCCTTATATATGTATAAATTTGTGTTTTATGCTGTGTACTTATGTAAACATTGTGAAATGAGATGTGGCTTATCTTACTTTTCTCTACCATGTGTGTTGTTTTCTCTATAGACCTCAATACAAATGGGTAAACTGTATGCAAACTTTTTCTCTTTTGAAGGGACATATCTCAGGTATCAGTTGAATTGTTTTCTTTTTCTTTTTTCTTTCCTGATCTTTGGTTTTTGCACCCTGCTTTGCAGATATATTATGTAGACTAGAGCCAGAATCTAGCAGAATTTATAATGAGTACTGGGATTCCCCTACTAAGTTATTTATTTACTTATTTATTTGCAGTACTGGGGTTTGAACTCAGGGTCTCCTGCTTTCTAACCAGGTGCTACATCACTTGAGCCATGCCCCCCAGCGTTTTTGGCCTTAGTTCTTTTTCTGATAGGGCATCACATTTTTCCATGGAGCCATCCTTGGGCCGAGATCCATGCATTTATATTCCATAGCTGGAATCACAAACAGGAAAGAAACAGTAAACAAAGAATAAAAAATGAAAAAAGAGAGAGACAACAGAATTCCATGGTAATATCATAACATAAGAATATATGCATCTTTGATATTGGCTTTAACATGTCCTTGTTGGTCATTAACTAGAAATATCACTTTTTTTGATACAGTGGTTTCTATATAGATCTAACCAGTGAGGAAGCTTTTTTCCTCAAAATAAGAGAATATTAGAAGAGAGAGAAAAAAAAATTTCTTGTAACCTAATCTCAGAAGTGACATTTTATCATTTTACCATATTATTTTATTATAAATGAGTCATTCTGTCCAGTTTGAAAGAAAGAGGAAATTTTTATACAAATATTTTTATTTGTGTAAAATAAATAAGAATATTTACTATACAAATAGGTTACATAAGTAACCTCAGGAAGAGACCATAACTTCTCAATGCCTGACTTACTAATTAAGATGGGGGTCTCTCTAATTTTTTGCCCATGTATCTTCAAATCACAATCCTTATCTCTGCCTCCCTTGTGACTGTTATTATAGTCATGTGCCACCACACCTGGTTTCTGACACTCTTTTGCTTGTGATTTCCCTCTTAAAATCCAGAAGTAATTTCCACCTCAGGATCTGTCAGTATTATGATTGAAAAGACCATTTTTCTATTATTCTGTGAAATCATGCCTTTTGGTGTACATATAACCTCAAAGACAAGAATTTCATTCCATGTTTGCTCATTTTTCCAAATTTTGGTACCCTACAAACTCTGACTTTGTTCCTTCCCTTGAGCTTTCTGGTGATTAGGAATTATTTAGTATTTTGTCAAGAGTGACAGTTGCTGTCTGTGAAAAGGGCCAACTACTACAAATACTTCTCCCAACTTAAGTGGAAATATGGTTTTAAAAATTGAGTCTTCTCAAAGAAAATAATTTATTCCATTTACTTCTAAATATTAATAAAAATACCACCAAGTTTCCACCTTGTGGAAAACACAAGGTAAAGTATGTGGTAAGATAATTTCCTTTTCTTACTTTTTAAATTAGCAGCAGTGAGAAATACTTGACTTATGCAAGTATTACACAACACTTCGGAGGGTAATATTCAAAGGAAATTGCTCATGTTAGAAAGAGCTGAACATTTTTATCCATTCTCATGTTCTGAGAATGTAGATTTGATAGTTGACATTTAACACTTTGATTATATTATGAGGAAGTATTGAGAGAAGCTGCAGACTAAGACAATAGAAAATAGTAGAAGGATCTTAAATCTCTAATCTCCATGTAATTGGCATATAACATTAATTCTCTCTTACTGAAAAAAAATTTAAATTTAGGTAGAATTATCATACTAATAAATTCATAAAGAATATTATTTGGAATCATAGTGAAATAATTTTATTGTGTTAGAACAAATTTAGTTAGAATATTCATAATAATGAGGTGTGAATCCTCATTACAATTTCATGTCTTTAGGAATGTTATTTTTTTCTCATATTGGCTCAGTGTAGTTCCTGTTATATTTATTCTTATAACTTATATTTGCCATAGATGCCTTTTTGCCCATAGTCTTTTTTGCCTATAGCACTTAAAACAAATGCAATTTTATCTCATCTTTGGATTATACAGTGGTAATCTTCTTTCAGGCTTTCTGATCTAAATTTATGAAGTTCTGTTTCTTTTTGCATATATCTTTTTGCATATATCTAGCATATGTGCACCTATGAGAATTAAAACTACAAAACGTAATATAAATCCTTCACCTCTTCAGAGCATGTCAGTGTGATGACACTTGGGCTTGGAATAATAAATTTCTTTGGGAATGATAGAGTAGATTATAATTAAAATTTTATTTTGCACTGGTTTTCTTTACTTATTATCACTCACCAAGTAGTGAAACATTAAAAGTATGAACCTACACAATTCACATTTGTGTCTGTAAGCACCTTACATATTTATGTACAGTTAGCTCGTTTCTTGTTTAGAGAACATACACACAAGAGTAAGACAGTCTCATAGGAAAGTGTAATTTGTGCTCTTATTGAATTAACTGTGAAAACAGTGCCTCACTCCTCATTGTGCTAGTTATGACCCACATTTTTACAAAAAAGCTCTTTCTTTACATTAAACACCTTTTTTCCCTCTGTATGATCCAATAAAGTTTCTTTTATACAGTTTAAATGCTGAGTTTATTTAACATACAAAGAAGACATCACTGGACACTTTGCAAGTGACTGGAGTTGAGGAAAATGTCTGTGAAAAAACAAAAAAAGACACAAACTGAGGAAATAAGTTCATAGCTCTGATACTGGATGATACTACAATTTAAAAATGTCTGGTCAATCATAAAAATCCATGTTATGGATTTTTTTTTAAAATACCATTTTTAAAAATTTGTCATCAGTGAGAAGTCAAACAAGGTTTTTCTTAGAAATGTCTCAGTTGATGAGAAGGAATGGAGATATCATAAATGTGAAATTACAATATAAACCAGTATGGTAATGTGAAGTATAAGAATTAAGCAAACATGATAAATAGCACAATATTATTACTTATGACTCCAAATTTTTAAATAACATTTTTGAGATGATGAACTTCAAATTTCTTTTTAGGATTTCATGGATATGAGAAACATGTATGTATGTTTTAATATAGATAAATGCATAATGGCATAATGCAAAATTTTCTTTATGTTAAAACTATGAGATAAGCTAACTTCACCCTTGTTCAAAGAAACAGTTTCAATCCTTTAATATTTTATTCTTAAAATAATATACATTCAAACTTGTACCTGTTAGATTACTTCAGTGAATGAAAATTGTAAGAAAGGATTACGTAAGACATGTCAGAAAATGACATTTAATATTTATTAATTATTTTGGGTTATGTACTTACTTTATAATGGATTTTTTTTGTCACTATGAGAGTTGATATAAAAATTACTCTTAAAGTATGCTGAATGTATTTTTGGTTATTGACCAGAAAGTGCTGAACATTTTTATAAGATTTTTAAGTTAAACATTACAGCAGCAGAAACATTTCCATTAATACTTTTGTATGCACTCCTGACACTTTTAAACATCCCAAGTTGACTTTGGTATTATATGAAATTTGTATGCTGTTGTAAGTACTGTGATATAATGCCTCTAGGAGCAGCTCATTAGCTGGCGAAATAGATGAAGTTATTACTCATATTTAGTTAATTAAAAAGCCCATTGATTGTATTTAAACAGAAGTGAAATGTTGCAAATTTATTTTCTCTGACTTGTAATGAAGAATTACTAAACTTTGTGCATCTTTATTCTTATGCAACTCAAATAAAAATGCTTTAACCTTAAAGTATTAGAAAGATACCAAGAGAATGCTACAGAAGTCATTAAGAAATTTATATTTTATATGAAATTTATACCTTAGTGATTTATAAGATAGATTTGTTAAACTAACAAAAATATTACCTATTTGCCTTGATTAAACAAATGAGAATTGCCAGTGGGTTTTAAAATTAAGTCTTAATTATATTCATGAAGCAGTTGTATTTTCTTCTCTCCCTTATGAATTTTCTCCATTTTAGTTCATACCTCTTATATGCACCACATACCTGAAATGCTTAACAACTCATAAAAGCAGGCATGCTCTTCACTTTCCTCTTTTTTTTTTTTTTAGGGTTGGGTACATTTTATTTTAGGTAAATTATACCTTTTTTTTTTTTTCATTTTTCTTTTATTATTCATATGTGCATACAAGGCTTGGTTCATTTCTCCCCCCTGCCCCCACCCCCTCCCTTACCACCCACTCCACCCCCTCCCGCTCCCCCCCTCAATACCCAGCAGAAACTATTTTGCCCTTATCTCTAATTTTGTTGTAGAGAGAGTATAAGCAATAATAGGAAGGAACAAGGGGTTTTGCTGGTTGAGATAAGGATAGCTATACAGGGCATTGACTCACATTGATTTCCTGTGCGTGGGTGTTACCTTCTAGGTTAATTCTTTTTGATCTAACCTTTTCCCTAGTTCCTGGTCCCCTTTTCCTATTGGCCTCAGTTGCTTTAAGGTATCTGCTTTAGTTTCTCTGCATTAAGGGCAACAAATGCTAGCTAGTTTTTTAGGTGTCTTACCTATCCTCATCCCTCCCTTGTGTGCTCTCGCTTTTATCATGTGCTCATAGTCCAATCCCCTTGTTGTGTTTGCCCTTGATCTAATGTCCACATATGAGGGAGAACATACGATTTTTGGTCTTTTGAGCCAGGCTAACCTCACTCAGAATGATGTTCTCCAATTCCATCCATTTACCAGCGAATGATAACATTTTGTTCTTCTTCATGGCTGCATAAAACTAATGAACCAATAAAGAAATGGGCATGTAAACTAAACAGAACTTTCTCAAAAGAAGAAATTCAAATGGCCAGAAAACACATGAAAAAATGCTCACCATCTCTAGCAATAAAGGAAATGCAAATTAAAACCACACTAAGATTCCACCTCACCCCTGTTAGAATAGCCATCATCAGCAACACCACCAACAACAGGTGTTGGCGAGGATGCGGGGAGAAAGGAACCCTCTTACACTGTTGGTGGGAATGTAGACTAGTACAACCACTCTGGAAAAAAATGTGGAGGCTACTTAAAAAGCTGGACATCGATCTACCATTTGATCCAGCAATACCACTCTTGGGGATATACCCAAAAGACTGTTACTCCAGAGGCACCTGCACATCCATGTTTATTGCGGCACTATTCACAATAGCCAAGTTATGGAAACAGCCAAGATGCCCCAGCACTGACAAATGGATTAAGAAAATGTGGTATCTATACACTTTCCTCTTTTTATTCCTCATTTAATTGCCTCCTAGCCATTGTTAGATGTTTTTACTGTCTTTGAAAGGACTGAATATTTGATATGTTAATTCAAGTCATGATATTTGTGTTACTTGGTTCTATGAGCACAACATTCCTTTCTATATATTTCTAAGAATTTTGCACTTTATTAGCAAACAATTTGAGTCACTGAATTAAATAATGCTAAAAAAATCACCCATCATTTTGGGAAGCAGTTGGGACTTTGTAATATTTTCAGGAATCTGATTTTAAAAAATCAATGCTTAATTTTTTTCAACTTCAGCAGTGGTTTCCATGTCAAATTTTAAAATGTACAGTTACATTTGTCAAGTGGAATTACTTTATGTATTTAAAAATATTAGTTAAAATTATAAAAGTGTCTCAGAAATATGAATATAAAGATTTTTATTACTTTTGTGGTTTTATTTTTGCTGTTTCAGATTCAAATTATAGTTGAGGCTTTGCAATTTGAAACATCAATGGCATATTTTTAGATTCTCAGTATTATATGTGTCTAGACTGCAAAATAATAATTGGATTTCCACAAATGCAATGCTTGATAGTTCTTGAAGTGAGTTTGAAGTTCCCATGAAAGTAGTATCACTTCTGGGATAATATCTGAATGAAGACTTCAGATACAAAGCTCTATAACTGCCATTTTTACTTCTTTGTTTACCATAATTTGTCCCGGGAAAGTAGGACAGACTTCATTTTGTTACAGTATCTGAACAAAATTGTAGAAGAATGTGTGTCAGTTTATAAAAATGTTCTTCCAGGATGCTGAATTAAATGTGCAAATGCAAGTTTTTGCTATTACCATGGAAAAATGAAATTCTGTTCTAATTGGAGTGTACAAATCATCTCTGGTAGTATTAAAATATATAGTTGTTGTATACCTTTAAGCTCTTATTGTAATGATATCAAGGAAAATTGTTCAAATATTTTATTGTTTTCATAAGGTCACTTGATGATAAAGGATTTTCTTAGGTTTATGTGCCAGAGAAACTACTGGCACACTGTAACTCCAAAATGCTATTAACTTATTAAGAAACATCTCTTTCCTAAAAAAACCCAATAAATTAGTATATATCAACTCCCACCAACCTTCATATCCTAAGCTTTACCCCATGTTTGTGGAGCTGTGTCTAAAGTCCCAAACCCCAGAAAAGTGTCTCAGGTTCTTGGTTTGTGGTCACACAGAGTTGTTCAAGCATTCTGAAAAGATTTACTATCTCACCAACATCACACTAAAAAAAAACAAAAGTGTATTGACTCCATCAATGGTTTCTCTTAGCTAATATAAGTTGGTTTCTGAATAATATATAGTAAGTCACAAAGACAAAAATAAAAATAGTCTTAAATCACATTTCAACATCCTGTATAAAATATAAAGTGTTTGAACAGTTCATATGGCTTGTATCTCTAAATTTCTTTATACCTTTGGTATTTTTATATAAATATTGAAAAGTATCTATGTTAGTCACTTTGATTTCCTATGTCATTAATATCAGTGTGATAAGAATTCTCTTTATGTTAAACATACAATGTTTGGCAAAAGATATTCTTTACCTTGGCATTTGCAGACAAAATATTTTAACATTTTACAAAATACTGCAGTTATTTCTAAATAAGGAAAATGAGCAAAAATTCCTGTTTGCTCCTTTGCTGGTAAAAGACTCAAATGATATGAATACAAGACCTTATTTTAGTTATCTTGACTTTCGTAAGAAACGTTCTCTTTAATCAATGTTATTTCCTGTCATTTATTAAGTTGTTCCTCAATATGTGATCTATCGTCTAGTAAAAAATTCTCTCTTAGGGTTGCTATGTACAGATATGGCATTAAAATTAAAAATGGTGCAAGTAAAGTTTAGTTAATATTAGTATAGTCAGAGGAATAGATATCAGTAAAATTTATTTCTGGGTTAAATAAAATTGGTTATCATCCTAGTTGTGTAGCCAAATATAGCAAAGTGACCTAATATAGTTATGAAAAAAATAACTGGTATAATTAGAGCAGTGAATATTCAAAAAATTCACTTAAGGATATTGAGCATTTGAAGATTTATGATCTGCCAGAGTCCTGAGCCAATCCCTTATGGACATCAAGGGATGATTGCGCTCACACACACACCCCAACCATTAGCAGAGGAGAACACTGTCTATGTCCAGCCCCACAATAGTTACTCTCTTTCATTGATGATAATAGGCCTGATTTTTTAAAGGTGTGATGAAGAAGTCAGTTGCTTTCAGAAAGCCTAAACTCTGCCATTGGAGAGTGACTTGGATGTAGTTCTTGCCAATAAAATGTGAATGGAAATCTATTAGAAATTCTTGAGAAATCTTTTACTCCCTGAAAAGGGAAGAGCGCATTAGAGTACATTCACTTTTCTTGAAACCTCTTTCTTTTAGTTAAATGTGGAATTCAAAAGGTAATATTTAAAGAGTCACAATCCTCTAGTCAAGTAAAATAATTTCTAGCAGATGTCAAATTCATTTTCTGATCACATAAAAAAGGAAAACCTTTTGGAAAAAGTGTTTGCTAAATTTTTTTGCTGCTTTCAGCCCACAATTTCCAAGAACTATATTTTCCCTATTCATCTATGTATTCAATATTATAAAGCTGATATTCAATTGATCAGGAGATTCATACCCCCAATATAAAAGTATGAATAACAAGATATGATATCCAATCAAATGTATCAATATTACCTACATACATCTTACCTGAAAATAGTCCTCAGTAAAAAAGACTCAAATTTCAATCAGTTAAAGGAGATATTCCTTTTGTTCATCATTTCTTTCTTTGCATTTGTCTAGTGTTTAAACCAAATATCTCACAAGCTTTTTATACAAAAAATTAAATTAAAACATGAATGTCATTTCAGTGTTCAACTTTATTAAAACTCACTAAAATAACATGCAGTGCATATGAGTAAATTAAAGAGAGAATTGGAAATTATTTTTGAAAAGCTTCATTGATCATGATGTTTCATGTGGAAAGTCATATAAAACAAAAGTAAAATAAAATAACATGCCAATGGAAATATCGATCACTTAATGATGCCCCTTGGTTCTTATTGCTCTTTGACTAAATGTAAATACACGTATGTGTCATTGGATAAGTTATATTTTATGTAATGTCTCAATTTAGGAATCAATCTGTTACAAAAATCACATGTGAAATTTACAAATGCATGGCATTTTAGTTGAATAACTGAATATGGAAGAATTTTAAGATAAACTTGAAGAGTTCAAATTCAGTACTGTAAAATTTCCTATCCTGTCAATGAAATATTATCAATAGTAGAAAATCATTTATAAATATTCAAACTCATCAGCACTGAATTATCAAAATGATTACTAATCTTTTTATATTTGTTTATATTAAAGTATAATTTCAGGAATGATTTTAAATTCATAATTTTCAATATATAAAAATCATTCATAAGAGAACTTACGTACTTCCTTATAAAATCTACCTATCTTGAGTACTTTACCTTTTCTTGTGTGTGTATGCTTTTAGTGACCATTTATTTCAGATAGCAAAAAAAAAAAATGGTTTTATCAGAAAACTGAAGTCACTGCAATTTAGGAGAAAAATGCTAGCAAACGTTAATTATACTGATTTAAGCTTCTTATCAACTCTACTGTGGTTGAAATGTTTGTCCTTGCCAAAAATAATGCTGAAATTTTATTTCCAATTGGAAAAGTGTTGGGTTATAAAGACTGTAAGAAGCAATCAGTACAAGTCTGTGACTTCATGGGTGGCATTAATAATGCCTTTGAAAACTGAGTTCAGCAGTAGAGTTTCTCTCTTTGCCTTTCTGTCACCTGCCATAGGAAAACAGAGCAAGAACTTGGTGCTCACCAGAACCTGGCACCTTCATATGGAATTCCCTGCCTCCAGAACTACAAGCTAGCCAAGTTCAGTTCATTTTCTGTAAAGTTACAGTCTGTGGTATACCGTTATAGCAACACAAAACAAACTAAGACCATCTCTCTCTCTCTTTCTCTCTCAAGCATTTCTTACAATCAGTGCCTCATACATAGTATGCAAGTGATTTAACATTTAATTCATTCCCCCCAATCCTTTCACTTGTACTTTCTTTTGTTTAGATAAGTAGTCAAACAACTTTTCCCAAGCTGATCTGGAACTCATGATCCTACTGCCTCTAATTCCCAAGTAGCTGAGATTATAGGCATGCTCCACTATGACCATTGTTCTTCAGTCTTTTAACTGAGTGTGCTGTCACAATTTTGTCAAACACATAATGAAAATGATTAAATGAGGAATATTTTAAGTATCAAATAGGCCTGAAGAAGCTTTGCATTTGGGGATTATATTTATGATTAAAACCATAGCTTATTTTTGTGGCACTGGAGTTTAAATTCAGGGCTTTATGCTTGCTAGGCAGGTGTTTTATAAATTGAGCAACACCTCCTGTTCTTTTTCCACTGGTTATCTTGGATATAGGATCTTGCTTTTAACCTAGGCCTACCTTGACCATCAACCTATATTAAAGTACCACCACAGCTGGGATAAAAGTAGTGAACTATTACTTCCAATTTTTTTCCATTGACATGAGGTCTTGTGAGATGGGTTCTTACAAACTTTGTGCCTGGGCTGGCCTTGAACCATGATTCTCATAATATCAGTATCCCAAGTAGATAAGATTACAGGAATGAGTCACTGGCATCCAACTAAAAACAGGTTTTTATATCCAGCTAATTTATGGAAACCTCAAGTAAATAATTTTACAAAGCAACTTCTAAATACATATTTCATTAATGATAAAATAATTACACACGTGTTTTAAATATTGTTAGAATATATAATGTTTTGATAATTATTGTAAGTTGCAAAGAAATTTAATATTGATTTTTTCAGAAACATTTGCAAACAGAGCATTAAAACTGCGCTCATCAGTGTTAGGGCTGTGATCTCAATGTAGGCAAGAAAGGCTGAATCTACTTCACATGAACAAAATGAGTCAAATATTAAGGAATATTTTCAAATGTTCAAGAGTAATCAAATGTAATTCAAAGGAATATAAACCAGCACCAACATGCCCAACTAATGATTTTTTTTTATTTTATCTTTTTTACATTTACTCACATGTACACATTGTTTGGATCCCAATCACACCTCCACATTGTTTGGATCCCAATCACACCTCCATGCCTGCACCTCTACCTCCAGGCAAAATCTGTTCCACTCTCTTATTCTCTGCTTTTGTTGAAGAGAAAACCTAAGAGATAATAAGAAAGACATAGCATTTTTTGCTAGTTTGAGATAAAGATAGCTATACAGAGAGATTCCTAGCATTGCTTCCATGTACATGTGTATTGTACTGATGCACAGATGACAGGTACTCAGGGTTCTTGAGCCCACTCTGAGAATGAAAGCACAGGCAGAGTCTAGCAGCAGAGGTCAGAAAGATTTTATTTTTAGAGAAGAGAAGAGAAAGACTGCATAGTGGGGAATGCAGGGAGACCCAGAAACAGGTAGTTCCATGGGTTGGATTGGAGATTGGATTTTGTAGCATTTTTGTTTATTGCTTGAGGACGGAGTTGCATCTCAGGTGCAGACAAACGTTTCCTGGGAAGGAGAGGTATCTCCTTGACCACTTATCGCCTTTTGGGACCTCCTACAGTCCATCCTTCAATTCCCCCCCTCAATGATTGCTTTAACTGCTGTTAGGGATAGGGACGATGAGGTCTATTCAGTAATTGCATCCTGCTGACAGGGGGCAATGGAGGGGTCAGCATCAGGGCTGACCACAAAAGGGGTTATAGAGGGGACCATGATAGTAGGTCATTTTCATCTCCATCAGAGGCATTTGTAGTTTGATGGATTTTACTCAACAAGAAACATACTTGACGAGTAAGTTTAAAATGCCCAAGGCCCAAACACAAGCAAGAGAATAATAGCAACTGTAGGCCCCAGAAAAGGTAGGAACCATGTCCTGGAGGTGAGCCAGGCTTTTATTTGGTTCCATACCTTTGTAGAAACCTGAGTTTCAAGAGACTGCTCCAGGAACCACTTAGCCTGTTGGAAAATGTAATCTGCATGTTCCTCTACAATGCCTGAAGTGTTTATACATGTGCAACAGGAAGTATTGACGATGGCACACACCCCTCCTTGTTTAGCCAAAAGAAAGTCTAAGGCCAGGCGGTGGTCCATGACCACACAGGCAAGGGATGACAAAGACCTTTGTATACCCTGAATGGCAAGGCCTACCTGGTCTGAGGTGACCTCTACTACTTTGGTTTGGATTTTTGCAGTTACGTGATTGGCAATCACCCCATAGCTGATTCCAGCTAGGGCTGCAATCAATGCTGCTCTCCCTAAAACTATTAGAGGAACTTCCCTTTTATCTCTATGGCAAGTTGTTCTTGTTGTACTTAGCATTCCCATTTCTTTTCACATGGCTGCATGAGCATGCAGGATCAGGAAGTCATACTTAGAATCTGTATAAATGTGACTCTGTTCTTTTGACAGTTTGGGGGCTTCTGTTAGCCATTAAATCTGCCAATTGAGCACTTGTATTAGGAGGAAGAGGACCTGATTTGAGGATACCAAATTCTGTAACATCTACAAACCCTGCATGTCTGACACCATTTTTGACAAAGGAACTGCTGTCATTGTATAATTCTAGATCTGAGTTTTTTAAGGGACAATCAGTTAATTCAGGTCAGGCAGCATAATTTTCCATAAGTACCTCCTCACATGAGCATTCAGGATTTCCCTCTGCATCTGGTAGAAGGGATGCAGGGTTTAGGCTCTGACAGATCCTTAAAGTTATATCTGTCCCTTCCAGACTGGGACTGGTATTTAAGTAGACAGCTGTCAGATAGCCAAAGTTGTCCTTTTGAGTTTAAAATTCCCTCTGGGTTGTGTGGGGTGTAAACCATTAGGGGGCTGTTTAGGATAAGTTTTTGAGCTTCAGGCACTAGAAAGCTATCTGCAGCAACTGCTCTAACTAAGACCTCCTGGCTATCCTTTGGGTATCTGATCTAATTCTTTACTTAAGTGTCCTACTGGTTAGGGAATGATGCCCTGGAGCTGAGTCACCACTCCCAAGGCCAGTCCTCCCTTTTCATAGACATATAGTTGATACTTGTCTTGTACTGGGAGACCCAGAGTGGGAGCTGTCATAAGAGCCTTTTTTAACTGGTGGAATGCATTTTCTGACTTGTCATCCCATTCAATAAAGGGGTGGGTATCCTTCTGTGCTTCCTTAAGGATTTGCTATAAGGGACGGGCTATGTCTACATATCCCAGGATCCAAATTCTACAGTATCCTGTCACCCCAAAAAAGGCCCTCAATTATTTTAGAGTCTTAGGTATAAGAAACATCAAGATTGGACAAA
This sequence comes from Castor canadensis, assembly GCF_047511655.1. Classification (NCBI taxonomy): domain Eukaryota; kingdom Metazoa; phylum Chordata; class Mammalia; order Rodentia; family Castoridae; genus Castor; species Castor canadensis. The sequence continues at coordinate 26,527,216 of NC_133395.1, forward strand.
GTCCATCTTCTCCTAGATCCCTTATTTCTTTCTCCAGGCCAAGACCTAAGTATGTAACCCTAGACTGACACAAATGGGTTTTTTCTTTAGAACTTTCATAACCTCTATCTTCTAGGAAGTTTAGTAGGGATTCAGTGGCTCATGAAATGACAGGCTCAGTCACTCCACAGAGGAGGAGGTCATCTACATATTGTAGCAGAGTAGCTTGTGGATATTGCCACTCTGCCAAGTCTTGGGTTAGAGCCAACCCAAAGAGATGGGGCTGTCTCTCAACCACTGGGGGAGGACAGTCCAGTGCAGAGGACCTGTCCAGACTGTTGTGTGAGGTCTTCAAAGGCAAAGATAGGTTGACTTTTAGGGTGTAAGGAAATGCAAAAGAAGGCATACTTTAAGTCCAGGACAGAGTAGTAAGCAGTACCTGTGGATATTTGGGCTAAAAGCATATAAGGATTTGGAACTACAGGGTGGAGAGGCACTACTGCTTCATTGATCAGGCGGAGATCTTGGACTAGCCTCCATTTGTTAGGTCCCTTCCTGACACTGAGAATAGGAGTATTGTGTGGGCTGGAGCATTCTATTAGCAGTCCCTGTCTCTTTAAGTCTTTGATTATGGGAATTATTCCATCTTTAACCTCTGGTTTTAAAGTATATTGTTTTTGATGGGGAAACCAGGAAGGGTCCTTGAGATGAATTAGGACTGGGGACAGCTGTTTGTACCTGTCTCATAATATGTCAATCTATTTACACTGTGGGGTGTATTTATTCCTCTATTGGGGCAACCAAAAGTATTATCCTGGAGGTAAAAGGAGCTGTATCCCTAATTTAGATAGAAAGTCTCACAGAAGCAGAGGAGTAGGGGTTTCTGGGACAATTACAAAGGATTGACAGAAGTGGAATTCTCCCCAGGAGCAGGCTAGGGACTGGCCTGACATACCCTGAGCAGTAATTTTTTTGCAGGACCTGGGTCCTGGAGAAAAAGGAATAGCTGAAATGGTGGCTCCAGTACTAATAAGGAGGCTGACCTTGTGCTTTTCAGTAGTAAGTATTGCCTGGGGCTCCTCTGCTTTTATGGTGGTTACAAGAGGCTCGATGGGAAGCTCTAGAACCTGTCATTGGGTGGGAGGCCTTCCAATGTTTTCCCCTAAAAATGGGGCAGGGTTTTGGGTGTAGCTTCCTCCAATGATACTCCCTCCCAAAATGGCCTGCATGTTCTCATTGAAAGCATGTTCTTAGTTTTGGACTTTGCCCCAGTGAAGCCTCTCTGAACACTGTGATCAGAGCCTACTGCAGTTTATCCTTTCTTTTCCCTCTCCAGGTCCTTCTTTTCTTTTTCTAAGTCCCTATTGTAGTATACAGATGTGGCTATATGGACTAATTGGTCTAGATCTCTGCTACCTTCAGCCACCAGGTTCTGAAGCTTTTTACAGATATCTGGAGCTGACTGTGTTAGGAATTTATCTTTTAGGATGCTTTCCTCCTCCTGTGACTCTGGTACAATGTTGGTATGCTTTCGTAAGACATCCTTAAGTCTCTGTAGGAAAGCTACTGGGGTTTCTAAGGGTCCTTGCTATATTGCCATGATTTGGGAGTAATTGAGAGGTTTGATCTTAGCTCTTCTTAGACCCTCAAGAATGCAGTGGATGAAGTGGATGCAGTGGTTATGGGTCTATTCATCCTTGTCATTTTCAGTATCCCACTTAGGGTCATACCTAGGCACTGCCTGATCACCTGTTGGAATTGGGAATCAGGGTTCCCTTTTAGGTATCCAGTGTCTTTGTCTTTCTTTCCCCTTCCCCTCCTCCTCCTGTGAAGGCCTAGTCTGAGACAGGCCTGTAGGGCCACATTTATCTAAGTGATAATTGTCTCCAGCTCTGATTGCCTGATGTACTACCTGCTATTTCTCCAGGGCAATAAGGGTCTGAGGTAGCAATAGCATTACATCCTTCCATCTCAGTTCAAAATTTTGACTGACTTCTCTGAATGCCTGGATGTACTGATCTGGCTTTTCTGTGTAATTTCCTAAATCCTTTTTTATTTCTTTAAGTTCACTTATTTTAAAAGGAACAAGAGCTTATCCCCTCCAGCAATTAATTGAAGGGGATAAAGTGCTATGGGATGATGTCAGGTGTGTGATGTAGCTGGGTAATGGGGCAGAGGGGGAGCTGATGGAGTATCAGATGGGTTTTTTGGTTCTGGTTCCTCAAAGGAGTTTAGAGGCTTTTTGCAAAGGGTCACTATAGTTTGGATATGGAGCCTGCATTTGTTCAGCCACTCTGAGTGATCTCTTAGGAAAAAGAAAAGTTGAATATGTGGGACTTCTGCCCACTTTCGTTCTTTTTAACAGAACATGTCTAATTGAAGAATGGTATTATAATTAATGCTCCATCCTTTTGGCCATCTTTCCTCATCTCCAAGAGGATACAATGGACAGGACTGGGTGCAGTAAAACTTGAATCACTTTCATTAATATTAGTATTTTAGTAAGCAGGCAAACAGAGATCTTTCCTGGATCCTTGAGGCTCGATTTCCCATCTAAAAAAGGAAACAAGGGAAAATTGATCACCTTAAAAGAAGTTTCTCCTTTTACCTAGTTGTCCCCAGGTGAGGAGAAACTCTACCTGGTAGAGAGTATCCCTCTCTCCCATGCTGTCCTATAACTATAACCTGTAGCTAAGGTTGTGGCAGACATTTAGGTTTTCTAGTTGCAGTCCGAATGCCCTTGATTAATTTCTTATCTATTTATTTTGACTTGCCTATTTGCCCTGTGACCCAGGTACCTGGTTCTCCTTTACTAGCTGAAAGCTTGTAATTTAAAAAATAACTCTATCATAGTAAACAAGAGGGGGACATGGACAGGGACTCCTGATAAGGTAAACTTTTGTCCCCCTATATATCCTGTGAGGTGTATGTATTTTTTTAATGAAAAAAGAGGGAGTGTCTGAGGGCTTTTGCTGTGGTAAGATACAAAAAAATGGAGAAGACCTTGAGGTCTCTATCTCTTTAACTTTTTTTTTTTTTTCTGTTCCTTGAGGGCAGACTGTGGAACCTGTTGAACCAGTTAACATTTGACATTTCTGTCCTTTTAACTCTTTTTTTTTTTTCCTTCCCTGAGGGCAGACTTGGACCTTGCTTAACTTGTTTAATCAGATGCTTAACTGCCTTTGTCAAGTTAAGAGACCAGCACTTTCTGGTGCCTGCAGGACTGTTTTTTCTAAACTCACTGAAGAAGGAAGGCCACTGCTGTTTAAAACAAAACTGGGAGGGGGCACTCATCCTGAACTACTAGGGAAAGGGGAAGGAGAGGCTGATACTAGGAGAAAAGAGTTTCCAGGCTCAATGCATGAGAGATTATGGGTCACCACTCTGCCCAGGTGCACCCTGCCAGAACCAGTACTGGAGCACTGGAAGTGAGGGTGACCTTCACTCTTGGGCCATGGGAACTGTGAAGGAAGTGTAGAGATCTGATTGCCTGTTTACTGCAGACATGTCTGGAGGAGTTCTAGACTTGGCTGCCTTTGGATCCTCAGGGCAGGTCAGAAAATTGCATCACCAGCCTTTAAGTGACAGCAGGGAGTGACCTGGCCAGATCACCCTTATAGTTTGAAGAGAAACTTTCCTTTCCATCGGCTGTTTTTGGTCCTCCTCCTAAGTCTGTCAGATCTTGAAAGGGAGAGAGTTTAAAGAGGTAGGGAGCCGATAGTTGAGAAGAGTAAAGCCTCGGTGCACTGGTTTGGCTACACCCACACAGCATTAGCAGTCTGGTATAAGCCTCCATCTGGTCCCTGATTCCTCAGGTTGCCTGCCTTACAGGTTTAATGGGCTCAGAGCTTTTCCTCAGGTTCCCAAAGGAGAAACCCTCCTTAACAAGAAAGAGAGAGAGGAGAAGGTCAGCCTGAGAGGTCCACCATAGCTAAGCCATGGTGCGGGGGGGGGGGGGGGGTGTCTCTACTGGAAAATAGACTCTATTGGAGTGCCAGATGGTCATGGTTACTTCCTAGGCAGCCTTTTCCAGTTTGGCACAATCTGTACTGACCTCAGGTGAAGACTCGCCCTTCATGTTTGCCAAATATGATGCAAAGATGACATGTGCAGGAATTTCAGGTGCTCAGGGTTCTTGAGCCCGCTCTGGGAATGAGAGCACAGGCAGACTCCAGCAGCAGAGGTTGGAAAGATTTTATTTGTAGAGAAGAGAGGAGAAAAGCTGCATGAAGAGGCATGCAGTTGGACCTGGGTCAGGTTGGAGATTGGGTTTTATAGCCTTTTTGTATATTGTCTGAGGGTGGGGATGTCTCTCAAATGCAGACAGATGTTTTCTGGAAAGGAGAGGGGTCTTCTTGACCACTTACAACCTTTTGGGACCTTCTGTAGCCTGTCTTTCACTAACCCACATCAGTTCTTCTCTACCTGTACTCTTCACTACTTCCTAGTCCCCTTCCCATAGTGGCTTCTGCCAGTTTAAGGTTACTGTATTTGCTCCTGTACAGTGAGCACATCAACCAATTTCAAGTTTAGGTTTCTTTTCCTTTCCCTTTTTCTCCCATGCATGTTCTCCCCATAGTATATGACACATGTCCAACAATATTACTGCATTTGTTTTAGATCTATAACCCATATTTGGGGGAGAACACGTGATTTTTGGCTGTCGGAGTCTAGTTAACTTTGCTTAAGATGATGTTCTCCAGTTCCATCCATTTATTTGCAAATGAAAAAATTTCATTCTTCTTTGTGGCTGAGTAAAATTCCATTGTGTATAAATGCCACATTTTCTTAATCCATTTGTGGGTAGTGGGGCATCTTGGCTGTTTACATAGCTTGGCTATTATGAATACTGCTGCAATAAGCATGGGTGTGCAGGTGCCTTTGGAATAACCTGAGTTCTATTACTTCAGGTATATCCCTAGGAGTGGTACTGCTAGATCATATGGCAGATCAATGTTTAGTTTTTTAAGAAGCCTCCATATTGTTTTCCAAAGTGGTTGTATTAGCTTACATTCCCACCAACAGTGTGTGAGTGTTCCTTTTTCCCCACATTCTCACCAACGTTTGCTATCAGTGGTGTTACTGATATAGATATTCTAATAGGAGTGAGGTGGAACATTAATGTGGTTTTGATTTGCATTTCCTTTATGACCAGGAATGGTGAGCATTTTTTCATGTGATTTTTAGCCATTTTGACTTCTTCCTTTGAAAAAGTTCCATTTCCCACTTCTTTATTGCTTCATTGATTTTGAGAGAGTTTAGTTTTTTGAGCTCCCTATATACACTGGCTATCAATCTAGACTCTTTATTTGTTACAAGTCAAGAATTTTTTTTGAATTATTCTTAATGGACTTATTTATTTGACATTTGGGTTTTAGCTAAATACACAAAATGTATTATTCCAAATGGCAGTACTTGATATTAGGTGGTTTCATTAAGTTTTCTACTTATTCACTTCAAATTTTCAGAAGGTGATAACATCATTAAATTATAAATGATAGTGCCACTACTTTATAATAATTATATTGGGTTTCTTCACCAAGTTTGGCTACATAACTAGACTGAGAAACAATTTTGTTTCCAAAATAGGAAAATTACATTATGGCACACTCCTTTTAACATATTATTCAACTGTTTAACACCATTAATTTTCTTTAAAAGACTGAAAATCTTTCAATAACTAATCATACATGTATACTGTAGGCTTGTCCTTTAACTCAGATCACAGATATATTTGCCTAAAGAGCTTTTCCCTGCAGAAACATAAAATAATTTCTGTATAGCCCAAACTCTATTCTTTTTTAAACAGAGGCAACTTGGCTTTTCTATATGAAATGTGTCTATTTAGGAAAAGTCACTGATATTCTAATGAAAAGAGAAGGACAGATTAATAAAATCACCATGAAAGCCAATATCTCAGGAGGTAAATGTTCTCTAAAATAAAGAAAAAAAATCTTAGTTTCAAAGTTCTACGAATGGTGGAACACAATATTCTATATTAGTATTAAAATGTTTTTATTTTCTAAGAAAACATCAAAATAGTCTTACATCCAAAGATGTAAGACAAAAATATGAAAAGAATATGGAAATAACCTCACATTCTACATGAGAGGACTATTGCATTATTTTCCCAATCTATACCAATACATGTAGGAAGTCTTGTTTTTCAATATATTAGGAATTTTGAAGTCTTGTTTTTGTCTTAAGGATCAGTTAGAAGAAAGAGACAGTGTTCTGAGGATTCAGTAAAATATGACATTGGTATGGAAGTTTCTGATTGCGTCAGAGTGTAACAGAAAAAAAAGACAGATAGATAAGAGAGAATATTATATAACTATCAATAATAACATTTTTTGCTAATGCAATTTTAAAGAGTGTTAATGAATTATATATATGTATGTATAATTTATTTGTGTATGGCATGAAATATAATGCCATATATTCTTAGAAAGGGTTATTCAAGCTACCAAAAGATCATTTTTCAAAATGATCTTGCCTCTCAAAAGATAAAATTCTGTTTTTAAATTCTGAGTTTTCTCTATCATCTCCAATTTTAGAGCAAACAAATTTAATAATATGACCTTTCCCTGCTTCTTCATGGGAATATTGAAAGGAATCACTAGGAAGTAATGAACAAAATTGGTGTCAAAAATAAGTCAATTGTGTTTCTCACACTGAAGGACAAACCTGGCCTGAGCGTATTCTCTCATGGATGTCATGACACCTAGCAGTGTGGTCAAAGGAACATATTACCTAGGAAGCAAGTAAAAAGCCCAATTACTCTGAACTGGGACAGGGTGCTCATCAACTGCTTTCTTCTCCTCTCTCAGAGTTTCAAGAAAAGCACAATGTCTAACAGGTGAAACATATCAAAGACAATGCCTAAGAGAAATGTAAGTGATCCAGAAAAGTTGGAGATTTAACAATCTTTCCCAAAAAATCAGTGTAAATTTTAAGGCTGGAAAAAGGCCATTCAAATACGAGTAAATATTACTCTATTTATAAATTAGTCATTAACAGAAGATGGCACTAAAATAAGTAACAACATCTGAAAGCTACTGTTGGGGAGAAAATGAAATTTAACTAAAATGACATTGCAGTATAAAGACCACAGATCTTCATCTTAGTATCGGAAATCTAATGAATTACAAATTTCATCCATACTTTTGAAAGCATCAATTGATTATATGTGACAGGTAAACAAAAGTTGAGTTAAAATAAATAGCTTAGGGGTAAGAAATGATGTTGTGAACTGACTATGCAAATAACATAAGTTGACAAAAATAAAGATAAAAATACATCCGACAATAATTAATTGGAAGGAGGGCATATGCGAGGGTTAATACCTTTTTCTTCTCTAGAAAGGTGGTAAATAGCAGCTCAAAATAAAATACTGATGAAAATAAACGTCATGACTTATGCTATCTAATATGTGTGCAAGGCAAATGTTCTTACACTGAGGTATATCCCTAGCCCTTGTTTTCTTCAGGCAGGGTCTCCATAGGTAACTTACATGGACTTGAACTTGTTATGTAGTCCAGACTTGGCTTAACCTCACAATCCTCCTTCCTCTGTCTCCCCAGTGTTGATATTATAGTGCATGGCACCTTTCCCAGATAATGATTCTTAAATTAACAAGAATGTGTAAGCCTCATTATTCATTATCACACTTTAGTAATTTTCTTTGAACTATTCTTAATGATTTTATTTATTTGACATTTGGTTTTTGGCTAAATATATAAGCTCTTTTACACATAAAAACAGAAAAATTTGAAAACCTTAATTGAAAAGGATGTATTTTACATGGATAGTTATGCAAATGCAAGCACTTGATGGATACATTATTATATGTTTATCACATCTATTTTCACTATTCCCCTTGTCTGTCAATTAGATATCATTTATAAGTTCAAATCGTAAAAAGAATGAAAATATTTAATAAACGTATAAAATACATATCTCACACGTATAGTAAAATAAGTCAAACTCTGTGCTTTATTTCTTTCCTCCAGAAAAGCACACATGTTATTTTGTATTGGTAAGTTTCTTTAAAGCATTTCAATTTTCCACATACTTAGACCTTGTAAGTGTACAATTTAGGAAACTTGTTCTACCCTTTATCAATAAATACTTGGAAACTATTTTATTTACCACTGGGGATACAAAGAAGAGTAAACAAAACTCTTGTTCTTAAGTTGCAAATTTGATAACTATATGAAAAATTGCAAGTTATTGTAGTAGTGAAAAAATATAGGTAATATGTTATTCAGATAAAGGGTGTGGAGGTCAGTATGTGGAGGAAACATAAAGTAATATCTGAAATTAAGCTTGATGGTGCAGCTTTAATTATGAGCCCTCCAGAGAAAAAGTCAGAAGAATGGAAAGTTTGAGGCTGGTCTGGCCTGAATAGCAAGTTCAAGGCCAGCCTGAGCTGCATAGTAAAATTCTGTCTAGAAAATTGAAGGGATGGGGATTGTAGCTCAGTGCTAGAGTTCTTAGCTCCCATACATAAGGCCTGGAGTTCAATTCCCAGCACAAAAAATAGGAAGAAAGGAAGGAAAGAAAGAAGGAAGGGGAGGGACAGAGGGAGAGGGGGAAGAAAGAAATAGTTATTTTATTCTGTTATAAAGGAAGGAAAGAAAGAAAATGAGTTTATTTTATTCTGAAATAAAGAAAAGTTTCAGTTAGCAGAATATGGAAAGCATGATTTGTTTGGGAACGACGTGGCAATACACAGATTTAGATTTACTCAAGAGAATGATGAAATAATGACAATTGGCCAGACAATAAAGCTCTGGTATAATATGATAAAAAGTATGGTACCTACTGATTAGATTTCAGTAAGTGAAATTTATATTTAAACATGGAAAAAAATGTTTGTGTTGACCTGGAAAGACAGTATTTTATAAAGTTCTGTGGAAGGACACCTTTAAGAGAAAAGAAAATGGAGAGGCTACAGTGATAATCCAGGTGAGTCATATGAGGTTTTGAATTAAAGGCATTATAAGGAACAAAATAATTCAGAATCTACAGAGACTGAGAAGTATAAAGAACTCGAGGATGATTAATTGGTCCCTCCTATGGGTGAAAGTAGTGAGTAATCTCAGGAAATTGTGAAACTTAGTGGTGGAAGCACTATTAAATATAGAGCCTGCAGAATTTGACAAAAGAAAAAAAAGCATGAGACAAAAAGAAGCAACATGTGTATTGTTGACTGAAGACCAATTAGTACAGGCATGAAATTTAAATCTCTCAAAACATAGAAGCTAAGGAGTTACTATCACATAAGAAGTAACCTGAAAAAAATCTTGTTAGAGAAAAAAGACATCAAAGAATCATTTGCACTAGAGATTTTATGGAATAAACAATAAAAAGCTTAGCTATTGGAAAAGTAGGCATGAGAGTGGTAATTACTACAGAAGAAACAGCCGAGGATGATTTTCAGAAGAAGAATAGAAATAGTTTTAGGGAAGTAGATAGCCAATAGTGTTAAATATTATGTCAACTTTAAAAAAGATAAGACTATCTATGTCTCCACTCCTTTGATTATAACAGTTCTTTGGAGACTTTTAGAAGAGTAATTGTTTTGAGTTTGGGGCGTGACATTTTGCTAGAAGTTGAGACGTAAATGTTGCTTTGGAAAGCAGACAGAACAAGTATATAAAGTTTTGAAGACTGTCTCTAAAGGAAAATTTTAAAAAGGTTTGACAGGTAAGAATGCTATGGTATAGGTTTCTCTGAGTGAAAAGGGAATAAATTATTGTTATTGTCAGAAGGAAGACTCTTCCTATTAATTATGCTGATAGTTTACTTTGAAAGCTGACTAGTATAAAACATGAGGAGACATAACTATAACTTACTAGAGAAAGTAAAAATACAGTCAGCTTCTAATTTTACTATTTAATGAATTCAGTAATTTCAGTCATGTAACATACCTTCAGGTTTTAGGTGAACAAGGTGATAGAAATTGTGTTTGTCAGCTTTCTACTGCTGTAGCAAATACCCAAGAAAATCAATTTATAATGAGAAGAGTGTTATTTTAGCTCATAGTTTTGTAGTTTTCAGTGAGTGGTCAGCTGGACCCACTGCTTTTGGTCCTATGGTGAGGCAGCCTACTATGATGAGGAACATATTGTAGAGAACCTGCTCATTTCATGGTGGCTGAAAAGCAAAGACAGAAAGATGGTGGGCTGGGATTCCAAGATTCTCTTCAAGGGCATTCTACCAATAACTTAACTACTTTAAACTCAGATGCACCTTTCAAAAGTTCCATATCTCTCAGTAGTACCAGGGCTGAGACCAACCTTTAACACCTGGGCCTTTGAGAGGCATTTAAGATCCAAACTAAAACAACAGTTTAACTTCTTTGATGATTGCAAGAACGGACATATTTCTTGGTACACTGAGTGAGAAGAAGCAATATTCTACCGCATGTGTAATTGTAACAAGAGACCAAAGTGCTTATCTACTAGAATACAAAGCACTGGTGAATTTGCTTTGCTAAAGTTTCAGTGAAGTGTGATTTAGAGAATGCTAAAATACCATATGATATCATAGCATTGACAAGAAAAAAATGCTTAACAATTTTAATCTCTGTCCATCTAATGAATCATAATACTAAATCAAGTAAATGAATTAGGCTTTTTACCTTAATAAAAAGATTTGGGAATTTATATTTAAGAAAATAAGTAATCTCTATAATTAATAATTTCATTCACACAGAACAAAAATTTGGGTCACAGATAATTCTTTATGATGGTTATCTGAGTCTGAAATGTTTCAGAATGTAGCCTGAACATCAATAAGTAAAATTTCTTCATTTATTATAATTTTGTAGGAAAGTGTATAATTTTAAAATTAAATAGACTTTTAAATAATATATTTTATAAATATTGGAGAGCACATTTTACTCATAAAACTTGTGAAATAATTAGTGGAATTATCGTACCTAACTTAGTATATAGAATTCCTTTCAAACCATGTCATTTTGATTCTAGACACTACTTAATTATATAAATATGTGTTGTATCTTTTTTAAAAGTTGAGTAATCTACTCAATATAGCATCACAGAAATAAAAAAGAAAAAGAAAATAAGAAGGTATATTATTTATAATTTATGGCAAAATGGTACATAATATGGATGGATATAAGATTTCCTTTATGTATCTGATAAATTCTATTCTGTCACAGATTAGGAAAAAAAAACAGTTTATTGCAGAAATGTGTGCTGCACACATAAATGTAGTAAGTATTGCTTGATCTATCTTAAAGTAACTCATTTAACAAAACCAGACAATTTTGTTAAGTAAAAATAAGACAATTATTGTAATTGCAATAAATTTGAGTTAATCTAATTAAGGAAGCTGAAAGGTAAGTACAGACTCAAAGAAAGACAAGCAAAAGAGCTAGATATTGAACCAAGTTTTCACACAGTGCTAGTGAATTTCTAGATGAAATGTCTATTATCATAGTAGGTTAATAGAGATTGATATAATAGAATATGATAGGCAAATGTGGGATTTTACTTCTTTGCAAAAAGTATCACATCTCCAAATACTTGGCAAGACAACTATCTAGAAAGATAAGCAAAGTTGGAACAGATATTAGTGAGTCTGAAACTTATTGAAAGACAAACTGAAGCTAGTCAATTTTAACAAAGTTGACTTGAGTAAGAAAGAGATTCTAGGAGAGAGTAGTATTCCATACCTCGAGTGGTTACAAATGCTTCCACCCAACCATGTATGCAGAAAACATTTAAGGCCAGAGACAAGGAAGTGGCATACAGAATCAGCCTAATTGGCTGAGGTTGCCATTTGCCTTGAGTGGATGTGTTCTAATCAGTTGGCAGCCTGTGATTGGCTGAGTCTGCTGTTAAGGCTGAGATGCCATTGTTTGATGACAAGGTTGTATCCATGTGATAGGTTACAATTTGTTTATATTCCAATTTAAGGAACAGTAAACAATAAATGGAGGCACTATTAGGCAAAACCTGTAAATTAAGTACAAAAGTTAATTTAAGCTAAATTCATTTCTGTTTGATAAACCTAACACATTAAAAAATTAATTTTATTTGTTTTTATTTTGGCAATTCTGTGGTTTGTACTCAGGGCCCCTTGCTTGTATCATAACCACTCTACTACTTGAACCACATTCTTTAACCTTGTTTGCTTTAGTTATTTTGCAGGTAAGGTCTCCCGTTTTTGTGAGGGGTTGGCCTCAGTCTGTGATCCTTTTATATCTCCCTCCCATGCAGTTGGGATGGCAGGCATGTACAACCACCCCTGACTTACTTGTGATGAAGTCTCACTAACTTTTTGCCTGAATTGGCTTTAGTCACAATCCTTCTATCTTGGTCTTCCTAGTAGCTAGGATTATAGGTTAGGACACCATGCTGTGCTTAAATTTAATTTTACAAAAAAGAGAAAATTAAATGAATTTGAAAAAATATCTCAGTATGAAGTGTTAGGTAACAACAAATTGGACTGAAAATCTACAAAGGGCATATCCATTTAGTTATTTCATTCTTAATGCATCATTAACAGCATTTTTACATGATGATAGCAAATACTAAAGTAAGATTGACTAACATTTTGGGTCCTTTGATTCATTCATTACAATTCACCTTGCAAGATGCTAATTATGGTAAATAAATTTGTGATGACTATTTTTGCTACCATTATAGAATAATCATTATAAATGAGAATGTCTCTGAAACATCAAAGTCATATTAGTCATACGCTGTATCAGCATAAGTTTCTCTTTGAACCCAATGATTAGATTTTCAATGTGAACATTCGATGTATGCAACAAGTGCTATGTTTGGATTGCACACCTCTAAGAAGCCTTTCTATATATAGATCACAGGGCACAATATATGATTGCATTAGGTCTAGTATCAGATTAATAACAATTGTTAAATGCTAGGAATGTTTTTTACTACAGTTTCCACATAATGAAATATGCAGTAGCTGGTAATGACTTTCAGAATAAAAGTAAAGAATTATAACTGTATCTTAAAATAGGTATATTTGCTAGCAATTTTTCTCTAAATTCTCCTCTATTTCAAAAGTGATTAAGGAAGAAAGGTAAAAAACCTTATAGCTATTTAAGCACCAATGCCTGCATATCCCCTTCTCTTTTTCTCTATTAAACACACACACACACACACACACACACACACACAAAACAGTGAGTATAAAATTGAGTGAAACTCACTTACAGCAAAACCATGATATTCCACATCAAATGAAAGATTTCTCAGCCCCATTGGAGAGCAAGCTATAAGCAGAACTCCCCACAGGCTTTATTAGCTGAATTCATGTCTGAATCTAAATCCTTTGCTCTTTTCTCTCTCCATGGAGCTGCTTCAATTGGGTGTTTCATTTACATAATCAAAAATTCCTATGGCTCAGTTATACACTGAGAAAAGCTCTGAGGGAATGTGCTAGAAGTGCAGAACATATGAGCAGAGAAGTAAGTCTAAAGTCTCCTAAAATCTGTCTAACAGTAGTAGGAAAGAGCACACACAGACAGCACACACATGCACACACACACAACAGCACTTTCCAGTGCATGTCATGAGCAGATTTCTACCAATAATGCACCTTCTTGATCCACAGATTAAATCAGATTTGCAGTTAGCTGTCTATATTTTATATTTGAGGAAATTAAACTTCAAATCTGACTATAGACCCACATCAAATAACTGACACAGCTACTGGTGAGACCTACCTCATCCATATTCCCTAGTTAATGGACTCCTCTAGGACTTTTTATGAAATCAATTTTGTTAGAGCATTTTATTTACATACAGAGGGAAGTAAGTCATACAGTTTTACAAAGGTTTGTTGAATTTTTAATGTGAGAAAATATTACCAGATTATGATCAATAATAATTTACAAATTTCCTGCATATATTTTATGTATTACTTTACAGAGTCAAGTGTGTCATCATTAGTCCTCAGAGTAAATGACTCCTTATTCTAGGTTAAGATATAGTAATGAAATTACATCTCTTTAACTTTCCCTCTGTCCAGATCAGCACCACTTTGGCAACCAGACCTGTGTAGAGCACAAAAATGAAAACAAAAAGTAGCAAGAGTAAATTCATCCTCCCAATTGTGTACGTATATCATCTTCATTAGCCCCAGCTGAGTCACTTAGCTGACAGAGACCCTGCCTCAACACAGAAAACCCAGTGTAATAATATCATTTTGGTGTTGCTTTAATTAAGAGAGTAGAGAACTTTAAAATAAAGACGATGTATACAATGTTGTTTTCACGTAAATACAGTGAATGAAAGAGTCACATTAACTTTCAGCATTTCACTTTTCTAGCATGAAAGGACACTTGTGCTGAGTTTGAGTCATGTTGATTTAGTGCCAGTGGAGTTGAGATTGATCTCAGTACATTCTGTGTCTTTATCTTCACCACAGCAATGCTCTTTGAAAGCCCCAGAATGTGTCTAAGTTACTGTGAGTCCTAAGCTTTATTCTATTAACCTTTAATGAAATCAGTGAATCATAAACTTCTGAAATTATTGTCACAAAGAAACCATTGTGTAACTAAAGCTATTATGGATCCATGCATTATTCTCATTGGCAAAGAGAAATATAATTTTGTTTTTGTGTATTCCTAGCATCTGAATATTTAATACACACACAAGAAGATGGTTTATCTTGAAGCCATCTGTGTCTAAAGTGTGACCCCAAATACTATTTTTTCCCTCCTAGGGTTTCTTCCTTTCAACTTTTCAAAAATAATTTCCTTCTAATGCATTTTATCAAGACATACTCTGAAAAAGTCTGTGTTTGAGTCAACCTTACTTATGAAACAACCAAAGCAAAAATTAATCCATACTTGGTAATAGAAATGTTTTTTCTAAATGCGAGTTAAAAATACTGTCAGTAGAGAGTTTAAAAAACCAAGCAAACCTAAGTTAATTAGTTAAACTGAGCAAATATACCAGTAAGAGTTTTCTTCTATTTATCTTGGTGAGAATTTTTTATATAATATGGAAGTCCATTTATATGAACTTCCTTTTGTGTTGTCTTAAGTGGTACCTATAACTTCTTTTGTATGCATTCACTTTATCCCCAGGCTAGCCTGAACCGTGGAATGCCGGGCACATACTCATGTGCCCAGATTTTTTTTTTATTACTAGCATATATATTACAGGGACAGTTATTTGTGATCTTTGCATACGTTTTTATAATTTATCCTAAGTAGACTCACTCCCCCCACTTTCATTGTCTATCATTCCCCTCAGCCTCCTTCTTAGAACAATTTCAACTAATGTCTCTGTTCAGTTTTTATACATGCCTATAAAATACATCCTCCATATTCAGACTCATTCACCCTCTCCATTTAACTTCCTTCCTCCCACAGCACCCACTCCCTGACAGGACCTGTTTTACTTTCCATCATTTTCTAAAATGTATATTGACTGTTCCAGGGTATTTCTTTTTGGTATTTCACACATGTATATGTTTTACTTTAATCAGATTAATACACTGGTGCAAGTATATTCTCTCTCTTGTAAATGTATGCATAGGTTTAGCCTCCACATATGAGGGAAAACATGATCTTTGACACTCTGAGTTGTCTAATTTCACTTAACATGATGATTTCCAGTTCCATCCATTTATCTGCAAATATTTCATTCTTCTTTATGGCTTCCTTGTTTTTGTATACCACATTTACTTAATCCACTTATCAGTTGTATGAACTCTGGGTTGTTTCCAAATCTTGGCTATTGTGGATAGTGCAGCTATACACATGGTGTGCAAGTGGCCCTTTTGTATCCTGGAGCACTTCCTTCAGATATATGCCCAGGAGTTGGTATCACTGTTTTGTATAGTAGATCTATTTTTAGTTTTTTGAAGAACATCCGTGATGGTTGCACTAATTTACGTTCCCAGCCACAGTGTATGAATGTTCCTGTTTCACTGCATCCTCACCAACATTCGTTGCTTGTGTTATTGGCGATAGCCATTCTAACTAGAGGGAGATGAAATGTCATTGTTGTTTTGATTAGCATTTCCATTACGGTCAACAATGTTAACATTTCTTCAGGTATTTATTGCCCATTTGTTCTACTTTTGAGACTTGTCTTTTCAGTTCATTTGCCAATTTATTCATTGAGTTGTTGATTCTTTGTGGGGTTAATTTTTAAGCTCCCTGTATAATCTGATTATTAATTTCTTGTCAGATGTACAGCTGGAAAAGGTTTTCTCCCATTCCACAGGCTACTCTTTAGTCTGTTGACTGTTTCCTCTGCTGTGTAGTAGCATTTTATATGGTGTTACTAACTTTTAGTTCAGATGACCTTGAACTGAACACTGAACTCCACCTTCTGAGAAGCTAGGATTTTAGGTTTGAGCCTTAGGGCCCAGCTTCTTGTCTATTTTTCTAACATGTAGAATGTTCAATAAACTCATCTAGTATTTAATTCTTTATTGTACATTTTTTGGATTTGTATCATTAACTAAAGCAGAATAAGTTTTTTTAGAATCTGTGTTTCTGATACTTGCAAAATGTTTTTATGTTCTGAAAAAATGTACTCTTAACTTGCATGCTAAATGCAGAATAGAGAAACATACATATGGTTTTTCCCATTTGGGGCAGTTTATGTTCACTTAAGTCCCAAATTAAGACTACCTACCTTTAAATGTTATTTTCATTTGAATTTAGGCATTTTCTTCTGACAAATGTTAGGATAATTAGCTTTCATTACAGAAAAGATAGATAAAAAAGAAGTAAGTAGGAAGAAATAAAGACAATTTATTTTTTGTGAGTATAACAAGAGGGTATTCAGGTCAACTTGCAAATACTAAGTCTGCTGTACTGTACTGATACCCCAGAAGTTTCACTTTTTTCTAAATCAACATCATGACAGAAGTCAGAATTCAATAAAGGAAGCAGAGACAATATAAGTGATAGGGCAATTACTTTACAAATTAGAGATTTCATGATAAGGGAATAATTGTCAATAAGGATCAGAGCAGGAAATTAGATCTATTTTCCTGAAGTGTTGCATTCTACTTGGGGTTGATCCAAGCTTGTAAGAGTACCTAAGAAGCCAAGAACATTGAACTTTACAATGCGCATCGGGCCCTTTCAGCTGCTGTATTTTCTTTGCCCATGCCTTCTCCTCTGGAAAGTGTTTCATAATAATGCTGCCTGCCGCTGATAACATCTCAGCCATCATCTTCTGCAATATACAGCCTAGTTTTTATCTAAAAGTAATATATCCACTTAAAATTGTGTTGCCTATTTACTTCCTAGCTTGCTGTATAGTTTCCTAATACTTATTTCTCTGCTCTATTCTAGCACCCAGATATTGACTTCAAACTATAGAACATAATTATTGACTATTAAGTGAATAAAAAAAGATACGTTCTCACTCAAATTCTAATTTTGTACAAATACCATTCCTTCCTCCTCTAAAACCAACTCATTTGTTATATTTCTCATGGTAACTGAAGACTAATTGTTTCCCAATATTATTTACTTCAAAGATTTGAAAAATAAAATGCTAATTGTCTTTAAAATCTATATACAAAACCCTAAAAGGTTAATAGACTGTTCTTTTAAAATTCTATATGTGTACATGGAGTAGCTCACAACAAATAAGGGGAAACCTAGGTTGTGAAGAGGCAGCTAAAAAGCGTGGTATAACACCAATGCTGCAAAATTTGTAAAGGAAACTAAGCAAGATATTTATTTGTGTTAGTTTTTTAAGAATACAGAAAATACTTTGCTTTTATAAAACTTTTGGAGATGTGTCTTAGAAAGCTATGAAAAACAGGAATACTTGAAGTGCTATGTTTTAAGGGAAGAATTGATGGTAAAAAATTTGACCCTTTCCCCTTTTTTTCTTCTTTGAGTGTGATAATTGAGTTTGGATTCAGAGTCTTACACTAGCTAAGCAGGTACTCCACCACTTGACCTTTACCACTAGTGCTTTTTTGCATTTTTACTTATTTTTCAGATAGGGTCTCCTGATTTTGCTTGGCTCCAGCCTCAGACAGCCATCTTCCTACGTATGGCTCCCAGTGTAGCTGTGATCACACATGTGAGCACGCCAGGCTTATTGACTGTGATGGTGTCTCATTATATTTTTGCACAGGCTGACCTTAAACTTGATCCTTCTGATCGCTGCCTCCTGAGTAGTTGGAATTACAGGCACAAGCAACCACATCTGGTAATGGCTTAAAAAAATTTTTTTTGAAATAAAATTGACCTATAGTAAACTGTATGTAACTAACATGTACAATCTTAAAATTAGGTAAGTTTTCACATATTTATTAACTCCTTATACAATACTGGTTCATTTAGACTTTGTAAAATACAAATTTCAAAATGTTAAAGAAATATAATTAAAATTCACAAATCTAGATGTAGTTTCAAACCATATGGTGTTAAGTTTGCTCTTGAGTTCTTCGGTTAGTCATAATGTTACAAAGTTTTCTGTCTTCTCATAATTTTCCTTTGAGACTTAAAAATAGAATGACATTTGGGTCACTTGGTGAAAGCCTGGTTAATTAGGTACTAGAATTTATTATACTCCATTCTAAGGCTTCCAATTTATAAAAGTACATTGTTAGACATATAAATATGTGAAAGAAATAAAAATGCTATTTTGTTTTTTGAACAAAGCCACTTATGAACATTCATGTGCAAAAGTTATTGTGGATGTATGTTTCCAGCTCTCTGGGATAAGTACCAAAAGTGGATTCCTGAGTTTTATGGTGAGCATACATTTGACTTTAAAGCCAAATTTCTTGGGCAGTGGCTATGTCATTTTTATTTCCATCAGCAAACTAGGAGGGTTTCAAATACTTTCCACTTGAGATTTTCATTTTTTCAGGTTTTATAAGTTCTACCAATGTATTGGTAATACATTGTAGTATGAATTTTTATTGCCTTAATCAGTAATACTTTTCAACAGTGTTTATATACTTTCTTATCAATCATATGAAAAAGGCTTTTCATAAGTTTTTTTTCATAATATACAAAACCAGAAAGAAAACAAATGTCCAATAACTGGTATGTAATAAATTAATAATGCTTTATCTCCATTGTGATCTAATCCTCCATAAAAATAAACTACTAATAGAAACAGAACTTAAATGGATAGCAAAAACATTATGCTGAGAAAACAACTGAAACATAGTAAGTTTATTGCAATTTGTTTATATGAAATTATTCAAAATGGAGAACATTATGTGATAGGAAGTAAGTCAGTGGTGAGCATAAAGTGGTGAATTTAATTGAAAACAGGCATGAAGGATATTTGAGAATAAGGAAAATGATCTTTGCTTCATAAATAACCAAACATACTTGTCAAAACTTTTCAGGATGAATACTTAAAGTTGATCATTTTTATTGTGCAGAAGTTATAGTACAATAAGCCTGCCAGAAAATCTGCAAGTAAAAATGGCTCCATTATCACACAAATAAAAATTTGCTTCAGCTGTTTATACTAAGCATAATCTGTACTACACTGTGTAATGAGACCGTTTTTCAATGCCCTGATTAACAAGTTATTAATTAATACAATAATTATTTTATAGAAAAGTGATAAAATTCAGAAATATATTATGATTTACAAATATAAATGTATACTTTTTGATTATGGAATTTTAACAAATTAAACAGCCTGTACTTTCACCATAAAACTCAGGAATCCACTTTTGGTACTTATCCCTGAGAGCTGGAAACATACATCCATAATAACATTTGCACATGAATGTTCATAGTGGCTTTGTTCAAAATACAAACAGAAACTGTCTGTGTCTGCACAACAAAATAATTACCAGAATCAAGACACAACCTTCAGAATGGAAGAAAATCTTTACTAGTAATTGCCCAGGTAAAGAATTAATATTTACAATACACAAGGCACTCCAAAAATTAAGCACCAATTGAAAAAACTAATCCCATTAAGAAAAAAGTAAATGAATTAACAGACAATTCCCCAAACAACAGGACAAATAACGAACAAATATATGAAAAAATGTTCAACATCCTTAGCTATAAATGATATTCAAATCAAAACTACCTTGAAATTCAATTTCACCACAGTCAGAATGGCAATCATCAAGAAAAAACAAACATTAACAAATACCGAGGAGGATGTGGAGGAAAAGGAAGCATTGCACGCTGTTGATGGGAATATCAATTAGTACAGCCATGATGGAAAGCAGCATTGAGGTTCCACTCTGCCAATCCTTGGAGTATATCTAAA
The DNA here is from genome assembly GCF_047511655.1 of Castor canadensis. Taxonomy (NCBI): domain Eukaryota; kingdom Metazoa; phylum Chordata; class Mammalia; order Rodentia; family Castoridae; genus Castor; species Castor canadensis. The sequence goes on from NC_133395.1 coordinate 26,547,447, forward strand.
GGAATGTAAGCCAGAATATACTAGAGATACTTGCACACCCTTGTTTATACCAGCACTAGTCACAATAGCCAAGCTTTGGAAATAGCTTAGGACAACTGAGAAATGGAGAAGAAAATTTGGTGTGTATAAAAACGGATGATGACTTAGCAATAAAGAAAAATGAAACCAATGTTGTTTGAAGGAAAAGGGGTGGAACTGGAAATCATCATGTTAAGTGAAATAAACCATGCTGAGAAAGACAAATATACCATGTTCTATTTCATATGCAGAATTTAGACTTAAAAATGACACAAGTATAAAATAGGACATTTAATATAATCTGATAAAAAATCAAGTGTGAAAAAAAGAAAATAATTTAAAAACACACATAGTGATTTAGCAGTATCCACCTTATACTGATTTATAAATCATGCTTCAATATATTTACAAAAATCTATCTCTTACACATAACATTTCACCAGAGCTTAACCTGATTAATTGTCTTATTTATGCAAGAAAATTAACTTATAAAACTCAAAAGAAAAGACAAAAACTTTAATTTAAATGAAAAACTTTAATTTAAATTTTATTTAAATGAAATAATTTTTAGTATACCTAAGGTAAGAAAAATATCACTTTTACTCCTTGTTTCATGTAGTCTACTAGAAATGATGATACATTCTGGTGTCAGAGAAACACAAACTTAAATACATTAATCAATGCAAAAATAGTTCATTTGTCTTGTTGAATATTTTTATAATCTATATTGCAAATATCCAGATTTTAAATAAACCTTGATCATTTACTATTCAATTCAATAAAATTGTGTGTTAACACTATGAAACCAATGAGAAGTAAGGATTTAACTTTCAAGAAACATCCTGTTTTATTTCAGCATGAGTAATTACAATGCAATCTATAATTATATCAATAATACCAGTAGCAATGATATAACAACTCTAAATTGTAGTAGCTGTTGTGATGAATGAAAGTCCATAGTGCTCTGGTATTATGCAGAATGTTCATCAAAAGTGTATGTTGGACAATAAAGTACTACTTTCACTAGTGTTTGATCACTAGGAAATAGAATACAAGTAATGATTTAAGTGTCTACAAAATATTCACGTTCTCTTTACTGTTTTACAAGTAACTAACTGTGCATGAGGAAGGGGAATGGTCCAGTACAGAGATTTTTCCTTCTTCTTGTTTCCAATCACGATTTACCCTATATAGTTTCCTTGAAAGATGTGTCAACATATATTTTACACAAAATATAATAACACATAAATAGGGGTCATGTAGGCAAGTCAAGCTGAAGAATGGGGCTGAAAGAATGTTGTTTTCATTTATTTTATTTTCGAGAATAAGGTGAATGTATGCTGCATCAAGACAGCTGCTTTTAGTGTAGTGGACCTACTGGCATAAAATTTCACCAATACAATATTTTAACTATTTTGAAGTACATTAAAAGTTATTTTTATCAGGTATCTTTCTGGGATTCCTTTTAACATTGAATTTTTACAGGTTGGAGAATATGATGGACATTTTTCCTTCAATTATAGATAGCACTGTTTCCTGGAGTCAGGAAATAGCTTGGTTATCAAAAGCATCTTCAGTACAAAGTTCAGAATTGATGCTTGCTTCTTCCTATACATTTTAAGACTGATTTCTGAGTTCCTACGATAAAATAAAAAAAAATGTCAAGACAACACAATCCTTACAAGCACCCTGAAAAAGTTTCAGATGACTTCATTAAACTAATACTTATAGCACTTATTATCTCTACAAAATAAAAAAAGTATTAGTTTTGCTTTTACTTTTCAACTGAATTTCTAATGTATGAGATGAATTATACAACCAAACACAGGTATTTCTGATCACTTTTTTAGCATTGGTGATATAACCATATCTGTGCCTTAAAACATGAAAATATTACATCCTAAAGAGCATTGAAAAAACATTATTGTAAAATATCATAAGTAAGGAAAAAAGTATTCTAGCCCAATTTTAATTTAAAGTGACTACTGAAAAAGCACATTTTCATATCTGAGATTTTTTTATGGAGTCTTACTAATAAATATACAGAATTAAGCCTTGGATTAGTCTCTCAAATAATTCAACACTTTTCTTGCAGTCTTATTATGAAACTTCTCCCAAGTTCCTTAACACTAATTTATAGTTGGGGTACAGTCTTATTGCCTAAATTCAGTATCAATTTATCATATAATAAAAAGGAATCAAAGTTAAAACATAGTGACATCAGCAAGACAGAAAATACAGTACAGTGTCATTTATTACATGAGAGACATATGGTTCTTGGAAAACTATCAACTGAGTGATTCTTTGGCCAATTAAAGACAGACCAGACAATTCTTGGCATAATAAAAGACTAACACTATGATCCAGCCAAGGAAGAAGGGATTTAATACAAACACACCAACATGTGTATAAAAACAAGTTCTTCATTGTCTTTCCTAATTCAATCATTTGCACAACTATAACCTTACTAAAAGCTTTTAAGAAACATATAAAAATGTACAGGAATTATTAGAAGTCTCTCATTGCTGAGGAGAGAGAAGAAATAAAGTGCAAAAAACTTAAAAAGATAGAAGCAATGGTAAATACAGTGACTTTTAAACTATTACATTTTATTAGTGGAGGTCAGTCAGAAAAGCACCAGTTTTTAAAAACTTGAAACACACTGAGTACCTAACTCTGATTGCCTTGAGATCCACCTACCATTCTATAAGCTAACTAAAGCACAGAGTCAATCTTAACTCAAGGAAGATACTTCATCTAGTGCTTGTTTAATTTCTCAGAGAAAATGTCTGGCTATTCCATGAAAACTTTCCAGTTATCAATACTGACATATCAGACAAAAGAAACAGAGTCATATGAGGCCCCTATCTTGCAGTTATCATATATGACCTTTAAAATATCTGTAATAAAAAATTTCAACAAAAATTTAAAAATTCATTAGAGAACATGAAGTTATATGAAAAAACTAAATTAAACAATAGTGCTCAAGGTCCTAGAAATCAAAAATGAAATGACTAAAATCACTTAACTGAATATTAACACAGATAAAGAGAGTATTTTTGACTATAAGGTAAATCAGTACAGAGAAGCAAAGAAATTTTAAAAAGAAGGAAAAAATTATGAGACATGTAAATAAAAACTCTAGCATCTGTTCAATTAGAATCCCAAAAGAGGAAGTTATAGATAGGAATAACTGAAAGTTAGTAGTTTTCTAAAACTAATAGGATATCATAAATCAGACATACAAAAAGAATTATAACTTGTACACAAGAAAGTTAAACAAAAACAAAATCTTTTCTTGTCATTGTAATGTAGCTATGGAAAACCAAAGTCAAATAGAATGTTAAAAGAGTCCAGAGAAAAAAACATGATACCAACAAGAAAACCAGTAAGTACACTGATATCTAAATTTCAACAGTAATCACTGCAGATAGAATATAACAAATGGCATAATTAAAGTGATGTAAACTTTGAACTGTGCATCCAGAATGTTGTACACACTGAATATATTCCTTGAGATTGAAAATTACGTGTAAAGGAGAAGAGCAATCAATGAAAAGGGTAAATATGTAATATGCAATAGCTGCAATTCTATTGATGTTACAAAGTTCATATTATTATACTAACAACTACTTTGTAGAAATAAAATTGAAAATTAAAAATAAGTAGAATCACTAGTAACAACAATTATCAAAAATGTCACAATTAGAATTAAAAGGTGATTAAAAGTAGAAAATGTAGAAATAAACATGAGCTTAAATCTGTCAGAGTATTAGACAAGGTTAGTAACTTTGAAAAGGCAGATATTGAAGGTATCTGTGAATGAGATTATAACATAAAACTGTAGAACCACTGTATTGAAAAGATAGGACAGTAAAAGGGGATTGTTTTGGTAATCTATAAAAAATGTACAGGGAAAAAGTGTTCCCTAGATCAATAACTGAGTGTCATGAGATATATTGATTCACTTCAGAAATGAAACCACACTTGGAAGAGAAATTGCAGTTGAAGTCTGGTCCTGATTAAATTTACAAATCTCCAGGGCCATTCTCTAAGATCAGGATTGTTTCCTGCAAAGATCAAACAAGCAAGTTGATTCAGAATGTGATGAAAATCTCTACTCCTTCTGCTTTACAAACCCATTAAGGTAGTGCAAATCCCTGTAATCCCACCAGGAAAGTGATATTACTTTTGTTTATGTGCTCTGAACAAAAATATTGTTCTTTTAGCCTTTCCATCAGGACTAGAGTAAGGAAAGGAAGGAGACAAAGCAGAAAATTGAAGAAAACACACTCTCAGAATTATGCTTGTACTCCCTTACTTACATGTACTCAAGACCCCTCCCTAACCTTGAGCCACTCCTATACCTGCATAAATCTATCATCTGTGATTCAGATAAGCAAAATGTCAATTCTAGTCATTGATCAGTATTCCTATTGCAAATGGGCATTTTGTAAATTTAGAAATAGAAGCAGGGTATCTTTTGAGGACCTCTCATTTCACTATAGGAGACATAGCTGAGTCAAAACTCTACTCAGTTCCTAATCTCTGTTAGGCACTGTTCTGATTTGTGAACCAGTAATCCATTTAATCTACGGAATCAGTGTTAGTTTGGAGGCCCTAACTAGTAATCCTCTAAATGTTAGTGATTTTCCCTTCCTTAACATGCCAGTAACACCTTGGAAATGCCTACAAGTACATCTTTGACATCTTGGGAAGAACATGAGATAATTTATTGGCAGTCTAGAAGGTTCTTTCTTCATGGGAACACAGATGCCCTTCAATCAAAAGTTAGTGGGCAAGTAACTGATTTAGGTGTGGAAGATGATTAAGTGTTGTGATGTTTTTGATGACTGAAGTGGAACGCCTTTTCACTAGGCCTGGAGACTGTCTCCTTAAACACATTAAATGAAACTCATTTCAGTTCTAGAGGCACCAAGATCTTTGTGGATCAGATGATTTTTTCACTCTTTTGAATCTGCTGCATTACAGTAACTCATCCTGCAAACCTTATTTTGGTGATTGAAAACAATTGGCCCTTTTCACCCAAGCTTTCAGAGTACAACAAATAACTTTAATTTATATTACTAAAAGGTTAATGTCTTATGAAAGCTTTTAAAGATGATATCTGCATACCTCAGCTCCTTTCTAATACTTCACAAGTCAGAATTTCTGTAGAACTGAGAATACAGAAGAAATAGAACATTATTATTTAAGCAATCTATATTAAGCTGATAAATAGTTTGAGGTGTAGGTAAAAAGAAAAAAGTTGACTTGAGAATCATTTTAGAAGCAAATCTGTTTTGTTTTTTACTCTAAAAAAACTAGAATAGGTGTATTAAATATACATGGAGAACTTATACTGACATTTGGATGTCTTTAATTACAGATAAAGATTTTTTTGCCACTTTAATAATACCATTTTGCATTTTATTTTGCTATACTATTTTTAAGATTAGTGGTCTTGTAGATTACACTGTCCATACACATGACAAATGGATTAAGAAAAATACACAATGAAAGAAGAACGAAATGATATCATTCACAGGTAAATGGATGGAATTGGAGAACATCATTCTGAGTGAGGTTAGCCTGGCCCAAAAGACCAAAAATTGTATGTTTTCCCTCAAATGCAGACATTAGATTAAGGGCAAACACAACAAGGTAATTGGACTTTGACCACATGATAAAGCGAGAACACACAAGGAAGGTATGAGGATCGGTAAGACACCTACAAACTAGATAGCATTTGTTGCCCTCAATGCAGAGAAACTAAAGCATATATTTTAAAGCAACTGAAGCCAATAGGAGAAGAGGACCAGGAACTAGAGAAAATGTTAGTTTGAGAAGAATTAACTTAGAAGGTAACACACATGTAAATGAAATCAATGCACGTCAACTCCCTGTATAGCTAGTCTTATCTCAACTAGCAAAAAACCCTTGGTCCTTCCTATTATTGCTTATACTCTCTCTTTAACAAAATTAGAGATAAGGGCAGAATAGTTTCTGCCTGGTAGCAAGGGGTAAGGGGGGATAAGGGAGGGAGTGGGGGGAATAGAGAGGGGTTAGAGGGAAGGGTGGAAAATGACACAAACATTGTATGCACATATGAGTAAAATAAAAATTAAAAAAATACAAATAAATATCCTATAGGGGAAGCAGCTACTTTGGATTCAGTGTATGCGCACATGCATACATACCTTTACAAAGTTAAAATAGGAAACAGAACTATCAAGGGCTGCAAGTTTGATGAAACATACAGGAATGTTTCCTTGGAGTGAAATTTTCTACCAAAGCTAATTTGCTGTCACTTCTATTTTTTGTGAATTGTCAGCATTCTATTAAATGAACATTTTCATTAAAGTGAGTCATCTCAATAACTCTAAACTGAATCTCTGTAGTTTTTAAGACTCCCTTAATAAAGCTTGGTATTGAAGTTTAAAATGTGTCATCTGAAATTGTGTAAAGACATTAAAATACGTATATTTACACTGTGATTACACTTTTTCTTTTTAGATTTATTTTTAATTTACTTAGTGTATAAAAATCAAAGGTTTCAGAAAATTGACATTTCCTAAGAGAAACTATCATTGAAAATGAAACAAGTATTGACGTATCTCCACCAGGAGATGCATGTGTTCACTAAGGTAAATGATATTTGGATTTTACTCCATGAAATATCTGTTTAATGAAATTGAGCTGTGAGTCCCACTCTAAACAGTCTTTTGAGTCTACCTATACCCTACAGTAAGAAAGGAAAGAAAAAAAAGAAGAAAGCTAGAAGGAAGGAAGGAAGGAAATTTTCAATGTGAGTTTTTCTTCTATAAGACAATATATAGTATCTAACATCTGTTCAGTTTTCTCAGAGTACACCTGAAACTCTTGAAATACAGTAATGTACATAAAATTAAAACAGGTCACACAGCTACCTGGGAGGTGAAGATTGACAGGGTTATGATTCCAGGCCATACCAAGCAAAAGCTTGAAAGTCCATCTTAATCAACATGCCAGGCATGGTGGTTTGTTCACATCTGTAGTCCAACTTACAGTGGGAGACATAGTTCTGTGGGTTGCTGAGAGAAGTGAGTATTTGGCAGCTGTTTTGTGGAATATTTTCATTGATCATTCTTACAATGCTCTGAAACCTTTGTGATTTCATCCACTTGAATGTCATTAGTGTATGTTACCGTGGAGCTGTTGAATTTTGGAGGAGTCATATTGTCTTTCTTCCATACTTCTTATGTTTCTGTGTTGGGATTTGCAAATCTGAGGCCCAAGTCATTGGCTGGAAGTTTTAATCACCTATAGTTATTCAGTTGAAATTCTCTCAGTGTTCAAGGAGAGATCAGTGGGCAGATCTGTGAGTATGACTCAGGCAGTAGCCAAGCTTTCACCTCTGTGCTTAGGACACTGGGCCTGATCTCCATCACTCCTCACATCAAGGTAAGTTAACTGTAGTGTTTTGTAGAGATTTCTGGGCAACTTTCTCTATAAAAGCTTTCCTTTTTTGTACTGGGATGACTGCTGGCCACAGGTTACTTTATTCTCTGTGGTCTGGGCAGTTTCTCACTTACTCTCCCAGCCTCCCATTTTGTTTTCCCAGGGGCAGCAAGAATCTAAACCTCAGGGTAATCCCAAAACATGACATAGTGTTGGGATCAAAGAGAATCCTAAGTTTTGTATTGGTGAGTAGCAATGTCTACATATCCATCCAGCAGTTCTCTTCCCTGAAGGGTGAGTGAGGCTATGGAAGTCTCATGATTCAGAGGTTCTGGACTTGAGGCCCTCAAACTGGTCTGACAGCTAATACATACTGGGATGCAGATTGAAAGAGGGGGCCTCAGTGCATTTACACTCTGCTCAGTAGTTTGCCTCCATAAGTGAGGGAGGGGATACTGGATGTCATATGATTTGGTGGAGTGTTCTCAGTATTTTGACCTCCATAGTGGCTGAATACAGTGTCAGCCACTGACTTCGTGTCTTGCTTCCACCATAACCTCCAAGTAATGGACTTATCCTTCACCAGGAAGAGTGAGGCCTCTGACCACTCTGCCTTTAGTTGCCAGAGCTCCCTGTGCTGGAACTCCTCTGCTTTCCACATGGTACATATTAAACCTTCTCCATCTCCACAACTACCTCTATGGCCATCTCCCACCCAACATTGTGGTAAGGTATTCCAAGATTCCCTGAACTTGTGAATGCTCCTTTTTATCAAGTTCAAGAGTATCTTAGTCTGAAACAATAGTCTCTGTCTCTCAAGATATCATCTTGCTATGGTTCTCCAAGAAAAGGGAAGTGACAAATATTTTTTCTCTGAGGCTAGCCTTCTGCAGCAAAGCAGTCATTGTTTTATCAAGTCACTGTACTGAGTTTAAGTCTTGCAGGAACTGTGGATTTATATTGCAGCTTGAATTTCCAGTCTGTCATCAAGGCCATTGAGTTTACCCTGTGATTGTGCTTTGGTTTTGTCTCGCCCTTCTAAGATTTGGGGTTTTGAACCACTTAATCTTCTCTGTAACCTCAGGTTCTCCGTGATTTTCTGCTGTCCTGACTCCTATGTCTTGATTTCAGATACTCTTCCTTCATTTCTCTTCTTAGTGTAATTTATTCTCTTGGTGGATCTTACTTGACTTTTACCTTACTCTTCTTGGTGGATGCATGTAATTACCTAATCTCATTTGTATTCAGTCAAATTAATATTTGCTCCACAACCATTATATTTTAAAAAGTTTTTCCATTCTGTGTCTTTTCTTTTTTTTTCTTTCTTTTTGGGAGTGCAATGGTCATTTACTTTATTTATTTTTCTTTTTTTTATTGTTTTATTATTCATATGGGTCTTAAACATAAAACTTAAAAGGTTTCCCTTTCCTGTATTTTCTGAATCTGAACTCTAAAAACAAACTTTGTCAACTGGTTTTAACAATTAGCTTTTTAGAAAATAATTTATGTGCATATAGTCATTTCCTTTATTAGGCATACATTTAAATAGATTTTGACCACATAGACCTAATAGACTAAAATGAATAAATTTCATTCAACTACATTCTTAACCTTATAAATATTTTTGCATGCTTTATAAATACAAGTCCTGACTTGCTTTGCTCTAGACCATTTTCACAGTGGCATTCTTGTAGCAAAAGGCATTAGACTATTAAAAATAGTGTTTTATTTCATATCATCATTGATTTTTATATCATCATGTAGAACAAAGGTAAAAAGCCTAAGGGCAAAGGTTAGGCTGATCAAGTACTTATAATAAAAAATAATTTTTATAAAGCATGTGATTCCTTTCCTACAATTCAGCCCACTCCATGTAGTCAGTCAGTCTCTTCTGCTTGTCGTGTACCAAGTGGCTCCATGATTGCTGTTGTCTGAGGCATAAGAACAGACATTAACATATATTGCTACTATAGCTATTATTGTTATTAGTCAACTCTATTGTCTCTGATCTGAGATTCTCACATTTCTACTGTCATCTATGTAATCAGGGCAGGAAAAGTTGTTAGTGTGAAAGTTGGGAGAAATGTCATATGCATCAGCGATCTCTATATCTGTAAAGTGTCAATTGTTTTAGAGTTTTTCTTTTTAATCAGTCAGTTAAAAGTGCCTTTGCAATAACAGTCATGGTAGTATGTTATTTCAAACATTCGGTGGCTATTTCTTAGATTTTCACTCCTCACAAGCCTGAACGCTTTGTTCTCCCTCATGTTTATTCTCAGCAGATAAGTTTGCCATCTGTTTTAAGAAAATACATACCACTGAAAGATACATTTTTCTTCCTGTCACTAAATCTATAAGCCAATCTTTCTTTCTTTTTCTTATATATTTTTTTACCTAATGTTCAAATGAAAGAAATATTTCATTTCTAATGCCTTTCAGTGCCTCCCCTTGTTCTTCTTCAAAAACATTGCAAAGCTTTAAGATGCTCTAGCAAATTAAAAAACAAAATGGACCTGAAAATGATTAATGAAAATTAAGTAGAAATTTTCTATATTGTTTTTCTCATTCAGGCTACAATCTTTACCTATAAGTTTTCCCTTCACTCATAAATATATTGTAAAAGGTGGGTTAGTTTTCAGTGTGAATTTTATTACCATTCACAAGTTCTTTATTCTACACATTGACTATTCCAACAAATTGGTCCTTTAAACAATAACATTTAGGATTTAGGATGCTCAAATCAATTCATATCACATAATTTAAATTTTTATTCATTCTAAAAATGACAGAGAAAGAGAGAAAGAGAATCTTCAAGGTGCCTCACTAAAGATATGAAGCCAGAAAGAAGGTTCTAAAAATTTTTTTGAGGTTCTAAAAAATTTTGGTAGATTCTTGCCTATCAAGTATACAAAGCCCTGAGTTCAATCCCTACCACCATCACCAAATAAAAAAATTCTTTAGTACACCAGAGAAACCTAAGGGAATCACAGACATGGCAGACACCCTACTTTTCAGGATGACATTTTATACTCTGATAATCTCTGTCTAATTCAGACATTTGGTTTCATTAACTTTTAAAAACAGACAAATGATGGAGGAGGTAAATTCAAGTATTATATATTTGATATATTGTATAAACTTTTGTAAATGTCACAATGTACCCCCAGAACAATAATAAATTTCTTTTAAAAAAAAACCCCAATCGTACCCTATAAAGATGCAATATTATTATATGTCAATGAAATTTTAATTTACAAATACAAAAATACAACTATCTCTTCATATACATATATATATGTGTGTGTGTGTGTGTGTGTGTGTGTGTATGTTTCTATATTTAAATATGTATTCTGAGGATTTTTTAAAGACATATCCGTAGTAAAAGATGTATTTTGGAAACCACATCAAAATGCATGCTGAAAAAAATCATTGTCATTTTTATTTTGTGTGAAAATATTTAAACTGTTCATGGGGAAATATATCATCTCTTGTTTGGCTATATTTAAAGCCTCCCAAGTTTGTACATAAAATACAGTGCTGAATAGTGGTGGATATCTAATAACTTCAAGGTCCTAGAAGAGATTGGTATGGCAGGAGGCCTTAAGAAAAATGAGTTCTCTTTCCTCCATCCCTCTGGTATACTGACAAGGCATCTTGTGGCTAAAATAGGTAAATATCCAGAAGTCCCATACTTTCAGAACTCTGGAACAGAAAACAAAATGGAATTTGTGTAGAATGAATCAGTGTAGTGAGCTACACAAATTTGTGGTAATTTATCTAGATTAAAAGTTTTCTACCTAACTCAAAGAATATACCCAGTTTAAACCACAAAGATATGTAATGGGTGTTGACATTAGCTCAGCCATATATCAATCTGAAAATTAAATGTCTGCCCCACACAAAAATTTTTGTATAAGATTGTGGACTAAAACACAAATGAAATTAAGTATGGGCTGGCAAAGTAGCTCAGGTGATATTGGTCACCTGCCTAGCAACGAGACCCTCAGTTCAAACCCTGAACCACTGGAAAAAAAGAAAGAAAAAGAAATTAAGTAAAAAACTGTTTCACTTAAATGGAAAATTGTTTCCATTCCTGATGTTTGCCTAAGTTGTTACTTATTTCTACCATATACCTTTATGCATACACCTTTTTTTAACATCTTCTTACATCTTGAGTATAGTATTTGTATTACCTGAGCATATATTACTGATGCCATTATTCCTACAACATGAAATTCCTTGTATTCTTGTCTTTAATGATTTTTGAAATTCAAATAAAATTATTTAGCATGAGAGTAACAAAATGCACCTTTGGTTCCAAACATTGTCCTACATACCAAAGTGAAAATATGTTTTCTCCCATTTTTTCCAATGTGCAAACATCTTTGCATTGTGATGGAAATGCACTGTTTAATCATTTGAATAGAGGATAGACTCTGGATTTGTTTTGGCAATATACACCATAATTGTCATTATGTAAAGCTTCAATCCAGACCTCAAGATAACCTGCATGTCATTGCCCTGCTCAAGGATTTTATTGAGTTATCATTTGCAAGGCATAAATAATTGATTAAGTCTCAGTTAATATAGTTAACCCATGTAATTTAAATCATACAAGTAGATGAGTTGAAGACTTTAATTGGCTTTGGTCTTTGAAATTCCCCCATAAATATGCCATTGTTTTTGGTTTACTATCATGGATGAAGGAAAGTAGACCCAAATATAATACTTTCATTTGATCATTTTTTAGCATAATGTTCCTCAATTCATAGGTTTGTCAATCAAAAGGAGGATTCTGCCGTATATGAGATTCAGCTATTAATTTCAAAAACAAGGAACTAATTTAAAGGGAAATCAATGGTCCCACTGAGTCAATTCAAATTCAAATAAAAAATTCATTTACCAAATTATTGTCACAAATCTTTACAGTGACTAAAAATGTACAGTGTATACTTAGAGTAACTTAAAGGCTGCACACAATTGGGGCTTATTTCTAAAAAAACTTTAAAGAGTCATTAGAATGGCCATTCATATTGTCAAGTTGGTTTCTGTTTGACAGACACAGAACTTCTCATGCTCTGTGTTTAAAGCAGTTCTTTTCTGGAGAACATCATTCTGAGTAAGGTTAGCTAGACTCAGAAGTCCAAAAATTGTTATGTTCTCCCTCATAAGTGGTCTTTAGATCTAGGGTAAATACAGCAATGTTGTAGAACTTAGGTTACATGACAAGGGGAGAACATATACAAGAGGTATGGGGTTAGATAGAAAAGCCAAAACATGAATGCAATTGATGTCCCCACTCCAGAGGAATTAATACAGAAACCTTAAAGGGACAGAGTTCAACACAAGAAGGGAATCAGGAACCAGAGTAAACATCAGTTAGAAATGAACCAACCTGGGTTGTAACACATTTGTACATGAAAGCAATGCTAGGAATCTCTGTATAGCTGTCCTTATCTCAACTAGCAAAAATGCTATGTCTTTCTTATTATTGCTTATTTCTACTCTTCAATAGAACTGGAGAAAAGTGCAGAAAAGGTTCTGCTTGGAAAGGAGGAGGAAGAGGGGGAGAGGGTGGGGGCAAGTATAGGAGGGAGAAATGACCCAAACAATGTATGAACATGTGAATAAATGAATTATAAAGAAAGAAAGAAAGAAAGCAGTACTTTGGGAAATCGAAATTCCATTTAATTTCTGGGGTCCTTTAGGTCATTTAGCTATTGTCATGAAACTTGAGCTAAAAAATAAATGAGTAAATTTATGCTAATGTAGTTTAATTCTGGTAATTGAACTCTTGCTGTCCTTGATGGTTTAACTATTGTCATCTAGACTCTTTATTTCCAGATCCTATTATTTCCATGAATCAGACTACTTGTATCCAGGTTATTAGGATCATCATTCAACTCTGGTGTATTTGCTCAAAAAAACTGTTCTTAATGTTTGTTAAAGAAAGGACTTGTTGGGTGGTATTCTTAGAAGCAAGCAAGCAATGCACATATACTAGAAGTGTTACCAATCAGTTGGTGGGATCATTTTACTCTTCCAGGACAGAAATTGAGAGTAGGTGTTAGCACACCCAGATCCTTGAGTGCCCTATGCAAGCAAGTGGACCAGGTGACTCTGAGAATTTAGGGCCTATTACTACACCCTTTAAAAGTCAGATAGATAACTTATATCTGTAGGTACTCAGTTTGGAAATGTGTTGCTCTGTGCTTTAACCACCAATGGCTCTGGCAACATAGCATATATTTTAATCCCCAGTTTCTGGCAACAGTGCAGAAGAGACCGCCTGCTGTTGTTCTACCTCCTGAAGTAGCTGTCGGTGCTGCAACCTTCAGCTCCTACAGCAGTTAATGTTATAGCTCTTGTGCTTAGGTTTGGGACCCTTGATTCTTAACTCTCAGCAGTAATCTGGAGCTCATCTAGCGACAAGGGCCCACAGTTTCTGGGTCACTCAGTGGAACTCTTCAGCTAACTTTTTCCCCTACTTCCACTACTACTAAACTGCTACTACGCTACTGCCCAGTCAACAGTTCATGTCACTTTCACGCCACTATGATTCCTCTGCCACTTGATCAAAAGTAGGCGAGACAAAATAAAACAGAAATTCAAGGTCATGAAAGTAAAAGTGGGACTACTAGAGAGGTAGAAAGGAAAGAGGAAGAGGGAAAAGGAGATAAGTATAATAGAGGGGGTGATTATGATCAAATTACATTATAGGCATGTATGAAAATGTCTTGATGAAACCCATTATTATGTGCAATTTAATATATGCCAAAAAAAAGGATTAGTCAAAAATACACAATTTGAGAGAAGTCCTTTTTATGGGCAAAATGTTGCACAAAGTATGGCACAATCCTTCATGCAAATGAATGATTGTGTTTGCACCAATCTCAGGTCTTCTGCTGGGCCACCATGGGAAGGGTACCCCCTCTGGGCTGGTTGAAAAATGGCTACGGTCATCTAAGTCATCACCAAAGCTTTTCTTCCTTAGATACTTATTATCTAAGACCTATACAGGCTGTCTGAAGTGGTCATGACTGAGGCATTTCTTCACCCTTGGTTGTAGCAGTTCTCCATAGCTGTTAAACCATACTTGGAGTGATGATAAGGTGACAAAACAAGCAGGCTACATGAAAGCAGTCTAGCTAGTTGTCAGGAAGGGGGCTGTTAGACTAACAGTCCCTTGTTCTCGGCAGGCAGCCAAGCACAAGAGAAGGGCCTGTCAAATGGTTCTCTCTCAGCAATTTTAATCATTCACAGAAAATATTAAAGGGATGTTTACTATAAAGATTTAATGAAATTTCAACACAGAGCTAGCAATTCTAGTAAAATTTAATAATACTGAATAGTATTTAGCAATGCTTGACAGTGTTTAGTCCTGCCACAGTCCCTCCAGGGAACAGTGGGTTTCTCTTTTTTGTCTCAGACAAGTCAACATCCCCATATTCTTAAATCCCCACTTCTCTTTCTTTTCAATAAACAAGGGAATCGAAGAATTTTCATCTTCTTAATGATGTTGTGTTCGAGTCTGGTTTGGAATATAGTAAATATACTCATTATTAACCCTTGTTAACCAAATCAACACTTTAAAGCTCAATTTTTTTTAATATATGTGAACAAGTGAAGTCTTTCTTAAGTCTCCTTTGGTATTTCTCACTAGAATCACCTCCACAGGAATATTTTAGTTCGGTTTCAATGTCAAAGTAATTTTCTTCATGACTCAGGACATGTAATTCTCTATAAGAAATCTGTGTTCAAATTTTATTAGTTTCTTGATTGTAAAAAAAGATAGTGTGGGATTCATATAACAATGAATCATCCCACTTTGTATGAAAATTGTCCCACATATAGCTTGGGTGCAGAGGCCATATAACTGGTGGGTAGGATAGGATGCAACATAATTCTGGAAAAATCTGGCCTTCAAAGCTATTAAACTGGTCATTTCTCTCTCCACATAGGAAGCACTTTTCTTAGTCTCCCACTTCTGTTGTCACCAAAATAAAATAAGGCATTTAAGTACAAAATGCATGGAATGAAAATTCATTTAATATGTACTGAAGTCTGCAAAATTTACAGACTTCTCAGATTTTAACATTCCTTTATTTCAGAAACAAAGAGATCTCTTTAATACTTCTGTTTAAAACACATATTCATAAATGTTTACTGAAAATTTCAGTTTTCTTTTTTCTGTGTTTGCTCTATAGAACATTAGAAGAAATCAGGTGATTCTACTATCTTTATAATCACTCCAGTTGCCATAGTAACTAAATACTACAGCCTCTGGCTTCATTATTATTATGCTGTCTACTTATAAATCATTCCATGTTACTCCTGGAGATAATATGAGCAATTTTCAAGGCCCCTTATGCTATAGATTAATCCACTGCTTGAATATGGATTTTGTCTTGAATATTTGAACAACACAAACCTAGAATCCAATCATATTTACTGGAATATATCTAGTATCAATTGTTATATCAACCACAGTAACAGTTGGATAAATATGTCAGAGTCAAAATAAGATTATTAAAAAGGATAAAGTAATGAAATTGTAAGTGGGGTGAAAATAACTACAAGGATTAGTGAAGGAATTCAAAACAAGATGCACTGGATTATCACTGTCTGAAAATCTGAAGGAACAAGGAGAAGGTGGGATTACCAGAATGCAGAAGGTGGCAATGAAATGTAGTAAGCTACCTTGTCAGGAGCTGTGATCTTCTGAATTTAGAACAAAACAAATTCCGGTGAACCTCACAGGAGAGAAATTTGGGGAATAAACTCAGTATCTGAAAAGAAGTCAGATGGAACAGGAGTCCACTGATATAACTAAACATAGAGATGTCCTTCTCAGGCAGAAAACAAGAATAAAGGTGAAAAATCTACAAGAGACATTAAAAGGCATTTAGCATTCTGCTCTAATACTTTTATTAAAATATATATAACCTGGGCTGGGCTGGGATGCAACTCGATGGTACAGTGCTTGCCTAGCATGAGCGAGGCCCTGGGTTGGATCCCAGCACCTAAAAAGAAAGGACAAAAAAAAAAAAAATATATATATATATATATATATAATTGGAGCTGTCTGTATAACAACAGACATTTCAATATAGGGAAATTTAAAGAATATTTCATTGGAAGTGAATATTTTTCTTAGTTCATATGGACTATCACTACAAATACATACAAAGATACATACAGACACATATGCATATTAACACACACATGTAAACACAGAGACATATAAATATGTGTGCATTTGGAAGAACGTACATGTGTAAACATACATATATATATGAAGTATGTGAAGTACATGAAATTGAGAAAAGATAAACATTTTCATATCCTGATGCAGGATTCTGGCCCAGAGAGGAAATAATATTTGCTCTACTGAAGCAGGGCATCTTTTACAACATTAAATATAAGCTAGTATTGTTTCTGTATTTATTAATTCAGTATTAAGTGAGTAATAATATCCAGAAGCAGAAAGTTGATTGAAGACATTTTCTCCTTGAGAATCATGTCAGAAACCTAGGAATGTAGGAATGTTGAAGTCCATATGGATTCTAGTTTTAGAGCTTCTCTACCTCTGGCTTTTTATCTGGACTCCACTATTTTAAAGCACTTTTAATTATGCTACATGCACAGATTGATTGGGACTAGAAACCATTTAGAAGACTGGAAAATATTTATAATTGTTGCCTTCTTTAGTCTTAGTACTCTAAGTCCAAGATTACCTCTTCAAACAGAACTGTATCATTTTAAAATACTCCGTGAATGTTAGTGTCTATTCATTAGCTCTTTGTTTACAGTTAAAAAGATAATTAGTGTACCTTCAAAGTACTAACAAAACATATATTTGTCAGTTTTGGTAATTGTTTAACTAATCTTGAAATATTTGCCAAGTAAGCACTTGAGGTGAGGCACTCTTCTTGACCACAACCTCAAAAACTCACTAGAAATATTACCATTCCTACCACATGTGCCATGATTTCAGAGGTACCAATATTCTAATGAAATAAATGACAATATTGTATTAAAGAGCTACTCATACTTTCTCAGTTGTGACAGCTTGCATGAAGAAAGTGTACACACAAATAATCAAGCAAGGGAACTATGAGTAAAGGAGGAGAGAAATCAATGGCATAAGGGAAAATTAAGCTTCTTCCGCAAAATTGCATAAAATCATGGATGCAGTATCTCATAATGATAAGTTAGTAACAGGTACAGTAAATCATGTTAATATTATCACTATGTTTATACACAGAAAGAAATTAATATTTTACTGTATATTAATTTTTTACAGTACTAAGAATGGAACACAAGAACTCATGCTTCAAGTGTTTTGCCACTTCAGCTACATTCAGCCTTTTTTGCTTTAAGTTTTTGATAAGGTGTCACATTTTTACCCATGTTGGCTTCAGACTGAGATCTTTTTACTTCTGCTTCTGAGGAGCTGGGATTATAGACATGTACCACCATGACTGGTTTGTCCTTTGAGGAAAGTCTTGCTAATTTTCCTGTGCTGGCCTCAACTATAATCTCCTATCTCATCTGCCTGATTAAATGTGTTTGCCAACACCCAGCTACATTTCTATGTGTCTATGTCTATCAACAGACATACACACATGTCAGTATACCATTTGTATGTGCAACAGAGATAGATACACTGCTTTTTCAAAGTATGACATACTATAATATAGGCATTGTGATAGCATGTTTATAATTGAATGGTAGTTAAAGAATGGATCAAGAAAATGTGGTATTTATACAGAATGGGATTTTACTCAGCCACAAAGAAGAATGAAATTTTGTCATTTCCAGGAAATGGATGGAACAGAAGAACATCATTTTAAGTGAAGTTAGCCAGTCTCAGAAGGCCATAAATTGCATGTTCTCTCTCATATGTGGATTATAGACCTAAAACAAATACAGTAATATTATTGGACATGAGTCACACGCTAAGGGAAGAGTGCACGTGGGAGGAATAAGGAAAGGGAAGGAAACCTAAAACTTGAAAGTGTTTGATGTGTCCACTGTAGAGGAGCTAATAAAGTAATCTTAAAGTGACAAAGGCCACTATGGGGAGGTGACCAGTAAGTTGTGAAGAATTCTGGTAGAGATGAACCAGTGTGGGTTGCAATACACATGTGCATAAAAGCAATGCTAGGAATCTCTCTGTATAGCTATCTTTACCTCAAACTAGCAAAAACAATATGCCTTTCTTATTATCTCTTACATTTTCTCATCAACAAAATTGGAGAACAAGAGAGTGGAACAGGTTCTGTCCAAAAGTGGGTGGAGGAAGGTAGCCTAAACAATGTATACACATGTAGGTAAACATAAAAACAATAAAATAAAAAATAAATTAAATTATAAATATTTAAAAAAAACAAAAGTCATCAAACCTAAAAAAAAAAAAGTTTTCCTAATTTTTCAACAGGTTTCTCTCACTGTAATAAAACACCTGAAGTAGCAAGCTTATAAAGAGAAAAGTTTTATTTTGCTTCACAGTTCCAAAGGTTTCAGTCCATGATCGGTAAGTTGTTGGTTTTGGGCCTGAGGCAAGGCAGTAATACATAATGATGAAAGTACAACAAGGTAGATTAAAACCACTAGCCCTCATGCTGAGAAATAAATACGTGAAATTGTAATAGACCAGCATCCTACAATTACCTTTAGGGTCATGCCCTCAATGACCTAAAGACCACAAGTAGATCAGCACTCTTACTAAGGATTCCACCATCTTTCTGTAGTTAGTGCCAAAATGATATCTAAGACTTTAAAACATGAATCTTTTAGCAGATATTTAACATCCAAACTATAGCATGTTTAATATATTTATTACAAATTGTTCTCATTGATAAACTCCAACTATTACATTTACTTCCAGAGTAAGTTAGTTTCTTAAACTAAATACCTAAAATTGAGGATGCATTATAAAAATCACATATTGTAGAATTAGCCCACAACTGGTTCACTATGAGACACTTAGAAATTTACTTGGAAAATATTGACATTTAAAATTTTGACTTTTTCTATTGAGAAAATGTTATTTTTCAATGTGTTCACTTTTTCTGATATATTTTATAGAAGAAGCATGTGAGTTTTGTTATATGAAACTTCTTATAATTACCTGGTGAGATTTTCTCAGATACTTTTTTTACATTTGCCCTACTACTCCAATTTTTTTTTAAGAAGTACATTGAATAACACAGGAGTGGGAGAGTAGGAGTCACATTCTGTACACGGTATCAGTTTTTCAGTTAATGCTGTGAACTTCATTAATTTGTTTGACTTTAGTCATTCATTCAGAAAGCAATATTATTAAATGCATACAAAGCTTTTACCAATTGTTCATCATTCAACTAATTCATGTTGACAGGTGGCAAATTGGCAATAGGGTGTTAACAAACAGTACAGAAACAGTAATATTGAAATTTCAATTTTTCAAATTTCAATTCCTCTGGCCTTCCTTTCAAAATCAAGCTTGAAAATTACCTTTTAATTAATCTTTAAATTTAATCATTTATTGCTTCTGTAAATGCTTCCATTTGTACCTCTGAATTTTCTGGGGGTCACTGAGTATCTTCAAACACTGTATATATTTAAATTTCAACAAGAAAATGCTGAAATAAGCCCTGAAATTCAGTCTCTTGATTGTGATAATGACTAAGTTGTATAAACAAATACTTGAACACTTACCTTTGGGAGGTACCATACTAACTACTTTATAGTTTTATGTACTATTGCTTTCAGTACTGTAACCATTTTGAGTTTAGGAAAATGAGGCTTAGAAAGAAACTGCCCAAAATCCTACTGTCACTACAGAAAAATGTAAATCCGATGTTTTGGAATCTATTGCCTTCCCTTAGACCTTTCTAGTCCATCATGCATGTTTAATAAAATGGTCCTAAGAAGGATATTCATATATATCGGTGCTAATAATATTTGTATTTTATCTTAGGAGATTGTAAACTACACAGAATTGGACAATTTTAATTTGAATACCATTCAGAGAAAATTGAATAGCCCTTGGTAGTTATTACTGATTAAAATGGACTTGAATATATGTGTGTGTGTGCATGTGCATATGTGCCTGTGAGTGGTGTACAATTACGTACAGAAGCCCTGAGATGAAGATGCAGGCACATCAAGACCTCCATTTGTGCCTTGCTTCATAAAGCTAGGGGTCCAGTTCAGGGCTGCACAGATGCTATGCAAGCCTGCCAGCACTGAGCTCAGCCCAGGAAACATCATATCCCAATATGATGAACTTAGTTGAATATTACTGCTTTCAAACTTGAATAGAAAAGTAATAAGAACAAAACACTTAAGAGAGTATTTGAAAATAATTCTTATAGGATGACTCAGACAGAAAGACTGGCCACCAAAGCTTTAGGGAAGCAAGTTTATTAAGCAGTCCAGTGACAATTCATTAAGTCCAAGGCTGAGCCCCAAGAACAAAGAGTGCAGGTTACAGAAATGAGGGGGTACAGCTTGTCCCATAAATGGTCACACATTAGTTCATTGGCTATTTTCACCTCTAGGGCAAGACTACTTGACACTCCTCAAATCCATTTTTTTGTTTTGTTTTGTTTCACTGTTGCAATCCTTGTCCTCATTACCTCTCTTCCCCTTCCCTGCCATCCTGCCACATTCCCCACTTTGATGCTAGCACACTTTTGTGTCAAAGAGCATCATCTTGATCTAAGAGTTTATAGTTTCACAGCATCATTACATGATCAGTGTCTTTCTGGCACATATACTTAACATTTGACATATAAATTTTCCCCCATGCTCTTCCTCCACAGGTGTTTCTAATACCCTAAGGTCAATAGATGGGGTTTTTAGCTATTATGACTCACATGTCAAAGTATATAGATACTGGCTTTTGGGGGTTATAAACTTGTGTACAGCTAATAAGGTCCCGAGTGCTGGTGTAGCTTTGTACCTCTAGCCATTGCTCCTGAGGGCCATAGATGGGATTAAAACAAATATACTTACTATCGTGACAGCACACTGAGTAGGTGCTATTGTTGTGGGTGCTTGACCCAACAAGTGTGCCTGCACAAGAATAGTAAATATGGAAAACCAGAGTTTTGGTAACAACAAAACTGTTTGGATAGTGCTCATTCATGAGTCACAGTCAAAAGGTCTGGGCATCCCCAGGAAGAGAGCTGACCAAGATTAGCAAGAAGAAAACACCGAAGGGACTCATCTTCAAAGGTGAGATGGGCAACTCCTCAAGCTTCGGCCTTGCATAGAATAGTCAGCTTTTGGAGTGACTAGAGCAGGGCAGATATCTTGTCATTTGTGGTCTCCTTTTGTCTCCTGGGAGCAGGGTCCTGCTCTGTGTCAGAGCAATGAGCTACTCAATGGTGGTGGATTCAGAGAACAAGCTCTGCTATCTTAACTGCGGTGGGGGTAAATAAAACAACAAAAAGGCCCTTCTAGTGGGAAGCCAAGGGCTTTAGCAATTGAACATCCCTTGGGTTTAGAAGGGTGTGTGGGAGTTGTCGGCCTAATGGGGAGTCTCTCTCTTACTCAGTCATTGATTTTTGAGAGAGTCAACCCAAGGGCCTGTATCTGCTGTCTCAGGGTAAGGTCACCCATTTCCTTAAGGTCCCCTCACAGGCCTTTTACTAAAAGGGATGGGCACCCAAAAAGGATTTCAAAAAGAGAGAGACCCATCCATTTGGTGGAGTTAGACCTAATCCTGAGAAAGGCTCTGGGAAGTAACTGATCCCATCATAGGTGGGACTCCTGGCATAGATTTTCCAATCACGATTTTAGAGCCCTGTTCATATATTCTACTTTCCCTGAACTCTGGGGGATGGTAAGCCATGTGTAGCTTCCAAGTTATTGCTAAGCCCTTAGCTACCTTAGCCACAAAGGCCAGCCCATTGTCTGATCTAGTAGACACAGCTATTCCAAACTGAGAGATGATTTCCTTTAATAAGCACCTAGGGTGGCTCTCTTGGCCCATGTTGGGGATTGTTTTTGGCACACAGACTGTATCTCTCACATATGCTGGAGAGCTTGGGGAGATAAAATGCTGGGCCAAGGTGGTCCTGAGTGAGTTCCTTCATGGAACTACTTGACAAATGTGGGAGCCAGCGATTTTGGAATTGCAATAGGGCCATCAGCAGACTTCCACTATCTGCCTGACAGGAAACTTTCTCCAACAAACAAATCATGCCTGTTCTTGTGAAGATAAAGGGCACCGAAACAAGGAGGCTGTCAGTGAGCCTGAGTTTTGTCCTCCTATGAGGGCTGCTCGCTTGATTTCCCTGTCAGCTTTTCAATTTTCCTAAATAGCTGCTGTCTCCCCCTTCTGGTACCTTTGTCAATGCCTGACTACTACTCACTTAGGGGGTCCATACATCTTCTAGCAATTCTAGAATTTCTTGTCCATACTTTAAAACAGAGTGGGGAAATGGACTGTGAGTTCTTGTCCCAAAGTAAGTTTGTCCACTTCAGTCACCAAGATGGCTGTGGTTGTTAGGATGTGCAGGCAGGGCGGCCAGCCTTGGGAAACTGCATCAAGTAGCTTTGATAAATAGGCCACCAGGCAGTGGAAGGAACTTACCAGCTGGTTCAAGAGTGTCCCCAGTCTCTCATGTATATACAGGAAGAAGGGCTTCATCATATCTGGCAAGTCCAGAGTGCGCATTTGTGAATGCCCTCTTAATTTCTTTAAAGGCCTTTTCTTGTTCCTCTCCCCATATCATAGGTTTTCATTCTCCCCACTTTGTGGCTTCATAAAGGGGTTTTGCCAAAGGAGAGGAATTGAGGATACAGATCCTGCAGAAACCTGCAGCCCCTAGAAATTCTCTAATCTCTCAATGGGTCTTGGGGGCTGGAATGGAACAGATTGCCTGTTTTCTCTCAGGGCTCAGTCCACATTGTCCTGTGACAGGTGGAACCAGAGGTATTTAAAAATATCCTGGCAAATCTGGGCTTTCTTTTGGGAAACTTTATATCCTGCCTTCCACAAAAGGGACAGAAGGAGGTGATTTCCTTCTATACAATCCTCCTGAGTTGGTCCAGCTAATACAAGGTCATTTTACATACTGGAGGAATGAGCAGCCATGCTGGTCAGCCAAGAAAGCCTTCAGGTTGGGCTCCAAGACAGTCCCAAAGATAGTGGGAGAGTTTTTGAAATCTTGTGGCAACCAAGTCCAGGTCAAATGTCCCTTCTCTACAAACATTGGAAGGCAAATATGAGTTGATTCTGTGAACAGGCAGATGCAGAAAAATGCATCCTTAAGGTCCAGGCAGGTAAAGAACTTTGCCTCAGCTGGGATGAGGTCCCAAAGTGTGTACAGGTTTGGGACCACAGGGTGTAAAGTGACAGTAGTTGAGTTGATTTCATGGAGGTAGCCTGTCAATATGCTTTTGGATCTCAATTTGGGCTTTGCAAGGAATGTAGTATTGCCTCTGGCTAACAGGAATAGCTACTGGCTTTAATTCTACCACAAGAGGTATGTTGTAAGCCAGTCCTGAGGGTTTGTCCTCAGCCCACATTCCTGGAATCATAAAGAGAAGCTCTGGTATCACAGGAATCTCTTTCTTAGAGGCACAGAGTTGCCACTCCTCCTTCTACACAACGTTGAGAGTTATAATCTTGGCTTCAGGCCCTCTCAGCTTTAAGGCTGTCATGCCATCAGAGTCAAAAGTTATCTCTGACCTTTGCACAATAAGTCTCAGCCCATCAAGGCCACAGGGCAATCAAGAATGTAGAGGAACTCATGCCTTACTTCATTTTTCCAAGATTGCATTTTCTGGATATGAGGAAGGGACAGTGAGTTTGATCTCTCATGGCCCCAACAATGGTTCAATTTCTCTGTGGGAGAGGGCCCACAGATTAGTTTACAACCAAATGGGTCATGCCAGTGTCCACCAGTAGGTCATCAGGATAGCCCTCTATCTCCATTTGGACCATAGGCTCTTGGGGACTCAGTAGAATGGACCCTGGTCCATCCTAGTCCTCCTCATAATCCTCAAAAGTGGCCAGTACAATGATGTCTTCCTCCCAAGGGCTACTTCTCCTCTAAGCAGCTGATACTTTCCTTCAACAATTCAGCCTCTGCCTCTGGACTGGGGGGCCTTCTGGAGGGTGCCCAGGTCATTGGGGGCATTCATTTTTCCAGTGCCCATTCTGATGACAGTAGGCACACTGGTCTCACCTTCATTCATCTCTAGGGTGAGGCTGTTCAAGGTCCTCTGACTTTCATCCATGGGGATTGCCTTTTTCTCTGCCATAGCCTGCATTCTGGGACCCACCTAACTGTTCACTAGAGTCACAACAAGGAGTTCACCTTCCTTTTTATCTTTCTATTGGCCTCCCATCTGGCCTCCTGATCTCAATTGACAAAGACTTTCATGGCCAGCTCCAGAATCTGGCCGGCATTCATGTGAGCAAACCCCTCAAGCTTTTGTAATTTTTGCTTTATTTCCCCCTGGGCTTGGCTGACAAATTCTCCATTAATCATGCTCTGTTTTTTTAGTCACCTCTGGGTTGAAAGGGGTATACAGGCAGAAGGCCTCACATAGCCACTGATAAAACTGGCTGGGGCTCTCATCTGGCCCTTGGAGGACTTTTATTGTCTTACTTGTGTTCATGACCTTTTTTCCTCCTTCCTTCCTTCTGATATGTCCAAGCTGCTGGTAATCCCAGTCATCATTAGGGTTCCATTGGGGGTCCTCCTTGGGGGGCTGGCCCTGAGCCTAGGTTTGAGCTGCCCACAGGTGCATGATCTTCCAGCCACTTTGGAGCCACCTAGGTGATATGGCATTTTTACTCATATTAAATACAGTCAGAAGAAGTGTTGACAGTCTGTTCATGTGAGCTGATGAGTTTGGATGATGGACTGCATTAAATCAATCAGAACCTGAGGCTCTTCCATGAGGGAGGGGGTATGGTGTTTCCAATTTAGGAGGTCTGTAGTGGTAAAAGGCTGGTAAACAAATGTCCGCTTCTTCCTTGTATTTGACCATGTTGGTCATAATGTATTGGGACCTGAACCTCTCTCAGGGGCATCTGAAGAGTGATGGATTCCAGGTGAGAGGCTATGCCTGTAGTTGGACTGTTTCTGGTTGAACCTAGCAGCCAGTCTCACATGGAGTTGCAGAGTGAGGACCTGTGGCCTCAGAGAGAACATGAAGTTCACAGGGCCTGAGGAAGGTGGAGTTGTTGCAGTGTCACGAATTCCTAGGCCTGGTCTTGTAGGCATATTTGCTGCTGGGCTTGATGTTGCTTCCCCTTCCAGGGGTAGAGGTGAAGGGGCAGAAAGTGGTAGGTACAATGGCACATAAGGGAGTGGGGCCCCCTCTGGCTCCCTCACAAATAAGGCTTTCTCCGGCTTTTTACACTTTTCTCTGCACTTGGAAGCTGCTGCTACCCTGGCTACCATGACCCTACATGCTTTCTCTAGGTGGGGCATTACCCACATGGGCTGACTGAGGACTGCATGCCGCCAGTAGTCAATATAAGGAAACTGATCTGGGTGTCTGGATCCCCTATAACCATTTCAAAACCTCTGACTATGATCTTATCTAAGACTCCTCTGAGAGCCATCCTACACCAAAAACAGGCTAGTCTATTTCACAGAAGGTCCTAAACTTGTCAAGAGACAACTTGGTTCCATTATTTTCATTAAATTCCCTTTTAAAGTATGCAAACATGCATCAGGGGGAGGGGCAGTGTTCTTACTTTTTCCTCCTCCCAGTCCTCCTGTTACCAGATATCAAGACAGAAACAAAAACAGAAGGGTCGAAGGTTGTGGATAGGATGTAAGGGGTCTTTCTCTCCAGCACACAGGGGAAAACACATAACACCACTCACTTTGTCTGTCTTCAGCTGCTTCCCTTGTAGGGAATAAGGCATCTCTTAGCCATAGTGAGTCTGTGTAAGCCCCAGACTAGACCCTGTGAGGACTCACCCTGGACCATATGAGTTTGCCACTGGGCATGCTTATTTGGACTGCACATTTGCTTTGCAGCTTTGCTGTGTCTCAGGCTTACACTTTCACATACTCTCAGTACTTCCACCCTGCCCCCTGAACCTGAGAGACAAGGTTTTACCTCAAAAGGGGGAAGCTAGGATGTCTTGCTGGGAGTTTATCAGACTCCCTTTCTGCCTCCTTTAGCAAGTCTGAATTTGAGCCCGTGTTTTACTAGTCTGATGAGTAGTTCTTTTGTGTGATGAAACTTGTCTCTTCCATTCGTTGGGAGACAAGCTCCCTCCCTTCAGATCAACATGTCTAGTGGCACCTGGGAGGGGTACCCTTCAGGCAAGCTGGGGACACTGAGCCAGTGACAAGGAGATGAAAATACTGCCTTCTGAGTCCCAGACAAGTGCCCCAGAAATGTTGTAGGATGCCTCAGAGAGAGAGATAAAGCACCAAAGCTTTCAGGAAGCAAGTTTATTAAGAAGGTCAGCAATGACTCGGCAGACTTGAGTCCACAGACCGATCTCCGAGAACAAAGGAGGCTCTCTTATAAACCATTTGGAGCAGGTTACAGATATGGGGGTGCAACTTGTCCCATACCTGGTCACATATTATTTCACTGGCTATTTTCACTTCTGGGGCGAGGTGATCCTTCTCTTCTATCATGTCAAGTGCTACTTGACACTCCTCAAATCCACTTGCTTTGTTTCACTGTTACACTCATTATCTCTCATTATCTCTGACATAGTCTCTCATTATGTGCCTTCCCCTCCCTCCTTTCATACCACTTAATGAGATAGGATATTGGTGATAAAATTGACTTATAAAATGCAAATTAGACTACAGTTTTTGGCTCTGATTGTTGCTATGTCTATATCATGTTAATGTTTAAAAAAAAAATAAAACAAGTTTAGCCATGGAATAATCCCAAAGGCAGCAGGAAACACACTTGTTAGGAAACAAAGAGCCTTTGAAATGAGAGTGGAAAGAGACTTGTGTAGAGAGTTTTTTTGGCACTGCTAGAAGATAACATCTGTCTAATATTCAGAACAGTCAAACAGCCTGGCAGAGAAGAACAAAATGAATGAGTTTGCTAATGAGAACTAATTAACCTGTCTGGGTGGAAAATGTGATTTAATTCAGTGGGTCCCCCACATGCTGACATGCGACTGGGTTTTAACACTAAGTCTGACTCTCACTAATTTACTTGACCAAAGTTGGAAACCTATGATCATTTATTTGATCATATGTATATAGATTTAATAATTAACTACACACCTAGAAAAGAGGGAAATGTTTTATTATTATTGTTGTAGATATTGTTGATACATATTATAAGATTTTTTCCCTTTATTTATATATTCATATGTGGGTAAATTATTTGGGTCATTTCTCCCCCTTACCCCCAAACCCTCCTTTTCCCCCCACCCACCTTGCTTCCAGGCAGAACCTGTTCTGCCTTTTTCTCCAATTTTGTTGAAGTGTAGACATGAGAAATAATGAGAAAGACATAGCGATGTTGTTAGTTGAGATAAGGATTGCTAATCAGAGAGATTCCTAGCATTGCTTCCAGGCACAAGTGTTTTACAACCCAAAGTGACTTTAATTTATAGAAAATGCTAAAACTTGCAAGTTAATCATGATACTGGGGAAGTGACAGTTGTTGGAACTTTCTTTTACTTTTTTTTTTGTTTGTTTGCTGGGTGGGGGACATTATGGCCTTTACAAAAGTTCTTACAATGTATCAAGTGTATCATACTTGAATTCATCCCCTCCACCATTCTCCTTTCACCACTTTCCCCCTATTCCTGGAACAGTTTCAACAAGTATCATTTTTCCATTTACATACTTGTATACATAATATTTGTACTATATTCACCCTCCTACACCCTTTCTCCACTCCCTCCCCACTTCCACTGGTACACACTCCCCTTCCCCAGGCAGGACTTGTTCTGCCCTCTTCTGATTTTGTAAAAGAAAATAAAATTACATTTTCTTTGTTTAGGTTAACTACACAAGGAGTTTTCTTGTGACACTTCCATGTATATATGTATTATAACCCAAATTGGATCATTTCCTCTATTTTTCTATTTTTCTGCTTTCTACCTTAGTCTCCTTATTATGGTGGCTTTAACAGTTTTAAAAATTCTATATTCATTATTGTTAATTTCATTGATGAAAGTAAATTGTATCAGCAATTTAATACATCTTTACAGATATTTTATATATGAGAAACATTTATGCTACAAAATCATTATCTATCAAGCATCTTTTAATGAAAATTATACTGAATGAAAATTTTAAATTGTCTACAATTTGATATCTTTACCTAAAATGTAAAATAAGATGTCTTACAAATAAACTATTAGTAGTTGTTATATGTTTACCTTCATTTTCTCTAAGATTTATGAAAATACAGGTTACTCTAAAATCAACAAATAACCATAGTAAAAATAAAATGATTAATTTAATTTCACGCAAACATAATGCATAAATATCATACCACAACACACAGGAAAATAGTAGCATCTTGTAAAACTGAACATTACAATTTCTGTTTAAATATTTGTTATGCAAGCAAAGTATTACTGAATCTCTTTGTTTAGAACTTTTATCTCTTCAAAGGTTCCTGAGATTATGAAAATGTTATTTGAGATGAAACTAATCTCTGTTCATTAGGCCACAAAGTATTCTTCCTGTTTGTATAAAAATGTGGGACATAGAAAAGACTACAGCTCATACATCAAACTGTGATAACAGAAAGTATGACATTGTTGACAGTTGAATGTTGAACACAGGCATGAGACTATACCTTTTGTTTTGTTTTAAAATTCATTCATTTATTCTTTCAAATGTTTGCTTTTTTATGACATGCCAAGATAGTATCAGGAAATTTGGTTTTGGGTTTTCTTCATTTTTGGTGTTTTCACATTTTTATTCTTAAGATCTCCTTAGTTACAGCAAAAAAACTATTGCAACTGGAAAGAAGAGTTAATGCAGAGAAACTAGGTAAGGATGTGTGTTAGAAACAGAATGGCCTTAGAGTAAGACAGTAACCTTCAGGATAGAGGAAATAAGAATCAATCCTTCCTTCCTCCCTCCCTCCCTCCCTTGCTCCCCCCATTCATTCTTTCTTTCTTCACAAACATTAAATTTACCTAATACATTTAGTTAATAAGATAAAAGAGAATTTTTATCCTTGACTGATAATATTTACTCAAAGTTGGAAAAAATTCCCCTAGTCTTTCAGAAGATGAAATTTCAAGCTTTTTCAAAAGTTAAGACATTACAGATACTTCTTAGCCCAGATATAGGCTACCTATAGCCTGATATTTGATTTACATTCCTAGAAAAATGTTGGAAAAGGAGAAGGTCTTATATTGCTAGATGAAAACACTGGGTTTCTAAAGAGAAAACATAACCAAGAATATTAATAATTAATTTTTTGTTTCATAGACCTGTGTCACTTTTATGTTTTAAGATTGTATCAAATGGCTTGTTTTGCTTTGTAATAAATAAAATAAGCTAATTTAAAATACAGTTTGTATCTAAAAATTCCAGACTATTTCAGCAATTTTATATTTCTTCCAATTTTTGTCTTTTATCAAAATTTCACTTCTTTGATTAGTAGAAATCTCCCAGTATTCATCAATATATCATTTAATGTGTGCAAA
Source organism: Castor canadensis (assembly GCF_047511655.1). Lineage (NCBI taxonomy): Eukaryota > Metazoa > Chordata > Mammalia > Rodentia > Castoridae > Castor > Castor canadensis. The sequence continues at coordinate 26,577,535 of NC_133395.1, forward strand.
ACATTCCTTAAGATGTATGACAAGGCATTGAAAGATCATCTTGTGAATTTCTAACCCTGTATCTGATATCATATTTTCTTCCAAGACTCCTGAAATCATCTATTGTGAAATACCATTTCAGGTCACAATTGAGAGTTCAAATGTTCATTATTAACAGGAGGGTGATGGTTTTTAGGACTTTTCAAGAAAACTGTCATAAATTTGCATAGCTACTACCTGTTCAAATTGATGACAACATGGATTTTACCCAAACCTAGTCCTAGTACATTTTTTTCCTTCATACCATTATTCATGGTCCTCTAGGAGACTGAAGTTAGGTGGGAATTTAATGTAGTGGTCAAACATGTACCTAACATGTGTGAGGCTCTGAGTTTAATCCTCAACACTGCAAAGAAAATACTGAATATGATAAAATTCCATTATTTCATAGTTAGATAGTACATTTTACCTATTTTTAATGCTGATTGAGTCAGAAGTCACTGGTTTTGTGTGAAAACTTCTCTAATTAACTTTGGTTGTTTGAATTTTATTTCCTGCTAGATTCCTCAGGAGGAATCTTGTAAGCAATCACACTTCTTTTCTTTAAAAGTCTTACCTTATGTGTTTGTTCTAGTATAAATGATCACTACAAATATTTTTGATGATAATTTTTTTCTTTTATAAATGACATTTTCTTTCTTGGTGTTGATGTCAAAATGGCCTTTTTCTTCAATCTACTGATATATTACCTTTCTGAGACAATATTTTCATGTGTGTTGTATGCTTATGCTATTGTTAGCAATTAAATGGCTGAGGATCTTTTACTCTATCTAGCTTCCTCAGTGTTAGTGTTTCTTGGCCATTGACGGTCAATGGTTCATAGGCTGGACTAACAAATTCATAGCCTTATGATGACTTTAACTCCTGAGAGCTGAAGACTTACAGCTTCATTCTCTGCAGCCTGAGACTTATTGCTGTAGGTGCTTAGGTCAGAGGTTTACTGGTCTGGGTCTTGATTGTCAGTGATCCTACCTCAGTGATCAGTAATCATGCCTCAGTAGTAGCAGCTAGATTTGGCAGCACTAGGTGATAGCCAATGTTATGGATTTCAGAGATTGAGTCATGGGACTCCAGCCTCCAAACTGTGGCTAGCAATATAGCTCTCAGACCTTGGCTCTTGGGACTATTGGCCCTTAGGACTGATAACCTTCCTGGAACACTACCAGCAACCAAGACTCATATTTTCTTTTCTTAGACTCGTCACAGCCTTCTGCCATTCTATGGTCTTGGCTTTTCCTCTTCCTTACCTCTTCTTCCACCATCCTTCATTATCTTATTGCCTCTGTTCCCTGCAGCTTCTGTCTGGGTCTCTTCCTGAATCTTCTCAGTCTTTTCACTGCTATTGTTACTGACACCATTGTTGCTGCTGTTGTCACCACTGCCACAATTTTCATCATCTTACCAGAATTTCTTTTGCTCTATCCATGATAAAGATTACAAATAAGCAAAAACAGGCTAAACAGGAGAGACCCTTCATTGGCACTAATATTGCAACAGGAGGGGGCAGCCCAGGAGGATGCCTCCCAGCTAACTGAAAAAGTGACCTGAATATCCATGAAGATGCATTCATGTGGAATGCATATGACATGCAGGAATATGACGTGAAGGACTATATTTCTACGAATAACTCTGCAGCTGCCAGTTCCACCAATCACAGTCCCATATAAGGAACAGTTGCAAGCCTGATTTAAGGAAGAACTGGTTCTTGTATTGCATCAATTACCGGCTTTCTGCTGCGATACCAGGTGGAATGCTCCTCCCTGACTTGAGTGAGACCCCTGCAGGGTTAGCAGGGTCATCCAAAGGTCTCCAAGACTTGTCTTGAGGTGATATCTTTTAAGACTAGGGCAGGTTTTCTGGAGCAGTTGTGACTGAAACAAGGCCTCCTTAAAAAGGAGTTGTAGTTGTTCCTTACAGCTGCTGTAGTGTTCCTAGAGTGATGGTTTGGCCATCTGCTAAAGAAGGAGCTGCTCTAGACTGCCAGGCATAAGGGCAGTGTCCTTTAAGCCGCCATTCAGGGACTGGAATAGCCTACTCCCAATAGTTTTGCTACTCAAGGAATAAAAGCATTAAAGATTACATTCAATAAATGTTTATGAAAACTCAACCAAAAGTAACATTCTCAGAAACATTTAATAATATTTATCCCCTAAACAGATACCCTTAGGAAGAGTTGGGTTCCTCAGATCTGTCTCATACTAGCAATATTTTAGTAAATTTCCCAAATGATATTATTTTAGTATTTCTTCCATTCCTTTTAATTATCATCCTCAGGGAATCCTATTATCTGTACATTGTAGATAAAACAGATAATAGTTTATTACCCTTGACAGTGACATCTTTCTGAGTTGATTTTTATCTAGTTTCATTTCCTTTTTAAGGAAATACTTAAGTGTTTTAACTTTGAAATTAAATGTCTGCTTCTTATTTAGAATGTGCTTTGTATCCTTTTTGTGTGTAATATGATGTTGAAGTTAGGGTTATTTTTTCTATAGAAAACATAATACTATATAGCAATGAGAATGAATGACCAATAATATGGATCACAAACTAAATGATTCCACCTATAAAGTACACAAAAACCCCAACTAATTTACACAGTTAAAAGTTGGGATAATTGTGATTCTAGATGGTAGTTACAACAGGTTCATGACAGGGCCTGCTAGACAGGATTAGAATTGTCTATGTATTCTATGTAAATTGCATAAGTCTATTATCTTTTAAAATTAATCAAAATTATATGAGATTTGTATGCTTTAGTACATGAATTTCATCACATAGTTATTCACTTATACAAATCAACATTGTAAATAGTGCAATACCCTACCTTATCTCTAGCAAATCTTACATTATCTAGTACTGTAACTTTTTGGGTTTTTTTATACTTTTATTGAAAACATATGCTATAAGCATTTGTATATTTTAATCCAGGATGACCATTTTTGCTTTTACTTGAAGTACTTATTTCATAAATGGTTGAATTTTTTGTACTTCTGAATTTTGTATCTGATTTAATATTTTTATTCCATCAAAATAAACTGTTCAATGTTCTTCCTTTATCTTTGCCACCCTTCTTTTTATTTAAAAATTTTAATTGCCTATTTCCTAAAACAAATCAATGATTCACCCTCATCAGCTCCTTTCTGTAAATGAGTATGGTGAATGCATGAAGAGACTACTCCTTATGATTAGATAGTGTATTTCACTCATTGAAGTATTTCAATGAATGGCTTACTTCTGAACTAAAAAGACAACTCCCTTACAGAGAGTGATTTGTTCCTCCTTACTCTGCATATTCCGAGTCTTCTTGCAAATAATTCTTTTTTTATGAAATTTTCTGTTGTATTAATTAGCTTTGTGTGATTTTAACTTTTTTTTATTTCTGTGATATTTAATTTCTAATTTTCCTGTCTTCTCTGAGCTCACTCATGAGTTATTCTAGTTCTGACTTTAGTTGATTTTTCCCCTTCATTTAGTATTTTCTACTCTTTTGAAATACTAGGTTGTAGCTGTATCATTTTATTGTACATAATTTAATGACAGTGTCTGGAGAACTTGTTATTCTGTTCTCTAGTCTTTCTTCTGATTTGGTAGCAACTTTGGGGTTGGAGCTCAATAATATCCTTTGTTGACTTTTATGTGACTTTAGTTTTTCCAGAGCTTGACAAATGAAGCCGTGTTCAAGAGAGATCTTTTCAGTATTCCTCTTGTTTTCAATTGATCTTTACAAGTATCAGTTAACTCTGCCCCCAACCCCCAGGATTTCCTGGCTTTGTTGTCCTCTCCTGTTTTACTCTTTTTTCTGTATTTCAGGTTTCTCTTTCATATACAATTTGTTGCCCTTTATAGACTATTTTTGCCCATTGCTAGTCTTGCCTTATAGTAGAATCTTGACTCACACTAATGCTACTTCAGACCTTCTTAACAGATGCCCTTACAGTCACCTTCTATTGTGAAAGGTAAAGCATATCCATTTTCAATTTTTCTCTAGAGTGATTTCCTTATAAATATCTGTTCATTACTTTGAAGTGTTTTTTTTTTCTTTTCTTTTCTTTTCTATCAGCTACTGCTTACTCCTGATATTGATACTAATGTTAGGTCTTTATTGTAAGCACCCTTTTATTGTTTACTTTTCCTTCAGATAGCCTAAGCTATTGGGGGTGGGCTGATTTCCCCATCTGACTGACAGTTTTCAGACTATTCCCTTGTGCGTTGTTGCTTTGACAGAGGGCTGTCCTCTGAGAAACTCCTCCTTTGGTGAAGCCAAACTCTCAACATGTCAGTCCAGCTCCTTTGAAAACTTGATGAACACTGAGGAAGCTGCACTCCAGCTGTAAGTTCACTGTAACTGAAGGCACTTAAGTTGCTTCAGAGGCACTTAAGTTGCTCAGAAGGTGCCTTTTGCTCCAGAGGCCTTGATCCAGTAATGATTGCTCTAGACAACCTGAACTAGCCTTGAAGGTTCTCACTCTAAGAATAACTTCTGTGACCTCCCAATGACTCTGCTCACTCTGAAGCACTTTCCCCTCATGCCAAAACATGAGTAGATCCCCCTGTGCTAAAGCAGAAAGCTTGTTGTTGGTTCAGTGTAAGGTCTGTGATTGATGAAACTGGAAGCTCTGCTGTAATCGGTGCAAGTTACAATGCCCTATGTAATGTTACAGATACAGCCCACCCCTTTTTAACCTTATATCCAAGCTGTTTGGCTCAGTTTTTGATCCAACCAGGAGAAACTCTCCTTTGCTGCCCCCTGATGCTGTAACATTAGCCTCAATAGAAAAGCTTCTCCTGAGTGATCTTGTCTTGCCTACTTGTGGCCTTTATCACGGGGATAGTGGGTTAGGCTGGTAGCATGAAGAGGAGGTGGTAGCAGTGGCAGTGGCAGCTTATTGCTGTTTAGGCAGTTACAGCAACAACAAGTATGGTAGAAGAAGCAAGAAGGTAGCTGAAGATTCCAGAGAGTGACTGGGGTGGAGAAGGTAGGAACGGGAGGCAATACAGATAAGTCTGTGGAAGTATCCAGAAGTTGAGAAAAGGTAAAGGGCCAAGACAGCATGAAGTGTCAGGATGTAAAGGGCCAAAGGTGAGAGACTGTGGACCCTGGTCCTTGGAAGAGTTGGAGGAGCTGCCAAGCACTATGAGCTGATGTACCTGATACCCAAGGCCTGAGAGCTACAACACTGACTGGCACTGCTGCTGGTATTGTGAGTTGCTGCTAAAAGCCAGCTGATTTGTAATAGTTGAATGCAGTTGCTTTATAGTTAAAGGTCTCTGACCTCTGGAATCCTTGAGGGTTGTAGGCATGTGTCTCAAAATTGTTCTGGAATGCTATGAAGCCAGAAGAAGAAGGAACATGAAAATTTGAGTACAAAATTATGTATCTAGTCAGTTAGTAACACTCATTATTTCTGACATATTACACTGGCCATAACTCAGTCTTATGATCAAAACCAAGATAATCAAGGAAGTTTGATGGACTGTATGCCCAAGAAGAAAATAACATAGATTTAATGAATTGTCAGTGTTAATTTCCTAGGGCTGGCGGAACAAATTACCATAGCAGGTTGTTTGAGAAACATAAATTTATTCTCTCACAATTTTGGACACTAAGAATTTGAAATTAAGATGTCAAGCCAGGCACCAGGACTCATAACTGTAATCCCTGCTACTTGTGAAATAGAGGTCAAAAGGATCACAGTTTGAGACAAGACTGGGGAAAAAGTTACAAGACTCCATCTCAACAAATAAACTAGGTGTAGTGGTACTCTCCTGTACTCCAAACTACATGAGGAGGCATAGGCCTCGTCTGAGGCCTGCTCGGGCAAAAGCACGAGCCTACACATGAAAAATAACTAAAGTAAAAACATGCTGGAGTTTTGGCTCAAGTTTTAGGGAACCTAATTAGTGAGTATAAGGTCCTGAGTTCAAACCTCAGTACTTCCAAAAAAAAAAAAAGAAGTCAAGAAGTCAACAGGGCTGTGCTCATTTCACAGGCTCTAAACAAAATCCTTCCTTGCCTTTTTGTGGCTTTTGCAGGCAATTCATGGCATTCCTTGGCTTGTAAAACCCTAACTCAATCTCTGTCTTTACATTCCTTGTGAGACTCTCTATGACCTGTGTCTCCAAATCTCTGCTCCTTATAGGGATACTAGTTGCTGGAACCAAGTTCCACTTGAATTCAGTCTGAGCTCATCCTGATTACATCTTAAAGCCTGTTTTTTTCAAAAAAGTTCACATTCACAGATATCAAGAATTAGGAATTCTTTCATATCACCTGGATGGAACATAATCCAACTCCTGCCACTCAGATTATCCCTGCTAGATTTACTTGTGACTTCAACTTTTGCATCCTTTCTCATGAGTGTTGTAAATTATATCAATTAAAAAAAGGAAACAAAGATATGACTCAATTAATAGCATAAAAATGGTCTTTGTTGTAAATATTCTTCTGCATATACTCGCATTCGATTTAAATTTCTATAAAGATGATATAGTCACACTTGTAATCTAATGATGTCTACAGAGAATATAATATGCTATCCCCATTCATTAATATTCTGCCAAGACAATATGACTATTGTCAAAAGGTGAAAATTAAAAATGAAATCAATATAGCTGTCTAATTTTTTTATGATAAAATAACTACATAGCAAAAGTGCATATTAAAGTCTGGTATCACACTTCTGAGTTGAATATTATAAGATAAGAAAAGAAAAGTATTATTAAAATTTCTTATAGGTAATGACTAAGATTTAAGCTGGCTTAAATCCAGCATTACTGGAAATGATTCCATTGGGCTGCTACTTATCACAAAATGTTTTTTTCCTTGTCTACAAGTGAACATTTAATAATATGATATCATACTTAAGTTCATAACTTTTACTTATCCCCAGATTGATGAAGTAGACTATTCACCTGCACTTCTCAAACAAAATCTAGCTTGTCTTTGCCTTGCCAGTCATAGAACATTTACCAGATAATGGATAACAAGCAATTGTTTACATTAGTGAACATGAAGACTTTCAACACATAATGAATTTAATGAAATAAATTTCCAAAACTTCAATTTCTGTGTATTTTACATGTACATTATATCTTAAAAGTGATATGCCCAGGAATGAGTCAATGTATAAGGCTTTATATCAGCATTTCTCCTACTGCCCTATTACATACAATAATCATTTATTTTTTCAATGCAAAGTTCTCAAATATTCTGAATCTGAGGTGCATTTTACCTGGTGGAAAACAAAGTACATTTTGATCCTGGTTGTCATGCTTAAAAAGTTACAATATTAATTCCATGGATAAGCACTCTTGTTTGTATTTCATGTGTTTTACAGGTTTTGGCTTTCAAAAAGGGTTGGGGAGTACATCATTGCACTCCAAACTGAGGAATCACTTTTAAAACTCAGTTCACTATATGCATTTGCTTAGGATTTGAAAGGAGTTCAAAGAAATAAACATCTGTGCCAAAACAAATTATTTGAGGAAAATTGTCCAAAAACTGAAAAATTGAAGAGAAAGCTGATGTTTCATGCCTGTATTCCTAGCTACTTGGGAGGCTGCAATCAGGAGAATCTCAGTTATAGGTCAGCCAAGGCAAAATAGTTCACTAGCCCCATCTCCAAAATAACTAGAGCAAAATAGACTGGAGTTGTGGGTTAACCAGAAAAGTGACAGTTTTGCAAACACAAAGCCCTGAGTTCAAACCCCATTTCCATGAAAAAGAAAATTATCATTAAATGGAAATTGTCTCTTTATAAAAATTTAAGGCTAATAGAGTTTAAGATTTATAAAATGACATGAACCTGTGAACTTCATCTAATGAGGATGTGGGTTGCACATGAACAGGACACTCATTTTTGTGACCAAATTGACAGTCTGCCTAGATGTAGCTTGGTTGGAATTTGTCATCTGGAAAGTTGAGATGGTATTAAAATACAAGGACATCGGTGAAGACAATGTACTAATAAACACTATCCTTACATAAAAGCAATGAAAAACAAAGCAAGATAACAAATTAAAACAAAACAAAAAACAGAACTACATTCATAGAGCGCTGGAAATTATTCAATAGTATATAGCAACCATGGGAGCACTGACTGAAAAAAAGGGTCAAATTTTGTTTTAAATAAGTAGCAAATTTTGTGGTATTTCAACTTACATAGTGCTATTTTCTACTCTCCAAGTCAGTGGAAGCTTGGAAAATAACAGTGGAACACTTCCAGCAACCATGCCAGAAAACACAATGGCCTTCCTTTCAAAAGAATTGTGACTCTTGTTTTTGACCTGTCTGGTAACTCCCTAGAAGACTGGCTCAGAATGAATGCCTCTGACTTGCTAAGTGGAACACGCCCAGTGCTAGAACTGCTGCCCAGGATGTTTGAAGAAAACATGTATAGGCACAAGCTTTGGTCAGTGCTTTCTGACACAAAGGATTGCAGTTGAACACACAATGGCCTAAACAAAAAGCTTGAAAGGCAAGGCTGGCGAATGAGATGCTTTGGAAAAAAAGAGCATGGAAAGGATTTGACTTGTTTCTGGGAGTTTAAAGCACAGGCACAAATTGAGAATTCAGGACTTCTTTTTTGGTGTGATAATATTTTTCTAAAATTAGAGAGGAGGGAAAGGCACACAAGATAGTTAATACTGTGAAAAATATAATGAATTGTTTATTTTAAAATGTTTGAAGTGATGAATTTTATGTCTTGTGAATTTTAATATCAAAATTAAGAATTAGTGATCTTTTCCTTAACTACATGCAATGTCTATGTGAGGTGTATATGAAGACAATACAACCAGATCTTTAATGATCAAAACTTTCATTCTTGTCCAAAATAAGATCTTGACAATTACAGATCTGGGAACTCAGGAAATTTCTGTAAAACGAGGATATATGGTGAAGACCGCTCCGTTCTTCTCATAAGAGTTCTTCCCTTAATTTAAGGCAACATGATAGAAAGGCAGAAAAAGATAGGGGATATTTGATGTAATCAGATTTGTTTGAAAAAAAGAAAAACTCTCTATAGCCTTACATGTACCAGAAAGTATTTTAGGACATTTGTATATGCTAATAATTAGGTATAGACCAATTATCCTATAATAAAGAAAACCAATAATTGAATAATAAGAAAGAAGTATTATTTAAGATGAAGAATGAAATAAGCTTATAATTACTAGGAAAAAAACTTAAAAATAAAATGTATTTAAGGAGTCTGGACAACTGGGTTGGTAGGGAATTGAGTCATGAGAGAAGCATGAAATTTTAGACTGGCATACGACTCAGTAAAGCCTGTGAGATACCCTTTTCTGTTGTACTTCAGGGTACCTCTCCCATTTGCTACTGATACCCGTGTTTTATATCTAGTTAACCAACTTTGAGATGTTGGTGCAAGTACTGATCCTTCTCTGTCTCTCTCTGCACCCAAATATTCACTATACCATCTGGATTATGTACCCAAAGCCTTTTTTTTCCCGTATGTTATTCCTAACAGGTAGAGATACTGAAATTTTGCAAGAGTTTCCTCTTGTCTTCCTGCTTCCAAGTTTGCCTTTGTTCCTCAGTCTGTCTTGTAGCCAGAGTAAATAAAAGCACATGCATTTAAATGTATTTCTCTGTTCAATTTAAAACATCCCCTGTCTCCCAGTTGCCTAGATGAAGTTTGTAATAGCGTCACAAGGCATCGGTGGTCCTACCTCATTTCTTGTCATAACCCACTTCAAAGTCTTCGCTCTTAAGTTTACCTCATGATACTACACCGTCAAATTCTGTTCTTCAATCTCTCATAAAGTATTTCTGTTTCTCTTTTATATCAGGAAATAGATTTTTTCTTATACTTGTTACATATTTTAACTTGCTAACTATATTAAATGTCATATTTGTTCATATGGATAGGTGCATCGATATAAACTGTAGTCATAAGTGTTACAAATTAAATAGCCACATAATCCCATCCCTTTCAACAAGGAAAACAAAGGCCAAATCCAGAATTTACCAGGGTTTAGTTTCCTTATCACACATTTCAGCTCTCACAGATTAAAATTTTTTGATGTTTTAAATAATTATGATATATATTTAACATTCCCAAAACAATAAAATTAGATATTGTTTATTGTTATATAAATAAAATCACATTGTGATTATCTTTCTGCAAAATGCTCTTCTTACTAAATTACAGTCTGATAAGATGTATCTGGGCTTTCGCATATGCATATGAAAATACATATATATATTACATATATCTAGGAGTGGAATTGCAAGGTTATAAAGTTCATATTTACTCTACAGATTTCCAAAATGAGGATCTATACTGCATATTACACTAGTTGAAATAGTCTCGTTTTTCATTTCTACCAGAGCTGTTAACAGTTTTTATGATTTTCAGCCTTGAGTGAGTATTGCTTTTAACAGTTATATTATATATATGTAGGCATATATTTCACATAAGTTATTTAAAGAGTTAATATTGAGTGTTGTGGGTATAGATCAAGTGGTAGAGTGTTGGCCAAATATGAGGTCCTGAGTTCAAATCCCACTACTGCCAACGTTTTTGATGAAATTTTCATTATTTCAATAGGTATGTGTAAACATAACCACAACTTTAGAACACTTTTATCACTTCAAAAATAAAGTCAGTACCTTTTTAAAATTTCATATGCCTATGTTCTCCATACTCCTTAACCCAGCCCTATGCATTTATTATGAATATAGCCCATTTCTGTTAAGTATGCATCTAGAAGTAGAATCAACATGCCGTGAAATAATTCTGTTTATATTTCTTTGAGGCAGTGCCAGATATTTTTCCTCCTACTATTAATGTACAGGGTTCTGATTTCTCCAAATTTTTGCAAAATTTGTTGATTTCTTATCTTTTGATTCTAGCCTTTGAACTGGGTTGAAAGTGGTGTCTATTGGGGTTTAAATTTCTATTTCCCTGATGAATAATGAAAAATGTTGTTTGAGAACTAGATTAAATTTTAGTTAAGCAACTTTTAATTTTATTCTGAGTTGAAAGTATTGTTTACGTATTTTAGATATGAATCCCTCATCAGATACATAATTTGCAAACATTTTTTTCATTCCATATATTTTCGTTGCCTTTTTATCAAATTTTTCTTTTGTTTCTCCTGACTTTGATCTCATATTAATAATAAATCTTTTTTTCAGGCAAAACATGTTCAATTAAGTTAGATGCCATCTATAAAAGTATTAATGGACAGGAAAAGTCAGGAGCTCAACAGATACATTTACAGTTGCACCTGCTCAGTAAGTCCTCCTCATCCCCACCATCACAATCATCTGCTGCATCAGGAATTAATAAAACATCAAGCCATTAAATAGGTATCATTCTGTTCAATTTTAAGTGTCAACTTTTTCAAAATAATTCTTACTATTGTCTTTCTTTTAATAAAATGAATCATTATCTTCATGGCCCAAATACATGAACTCACAGTCTATTTATTATTACTTTTTAGTTTGCTGCCATAATTTCTGACACTGCTCTGTGTAACTTTCAATAATGCTCTTACATGTAACTGAGAAATGACTTGTCCTTCGGACTTGTATCCCTTTTAGGCTCTGTGCCCTCCTTCTGTGTTTTAGCTACCTTTTTTCACTCTTTCAAAACGTATCTAATTAATCTATGTTTATAAGTAGATAAAGTTAATCTATTGTAATAATAAAATATAAATTTGTATGTTTTTTATTTAAGTTATTCATATTATAATTTTATATTAACTTTATGACATCTGTTACCATCCACCTTAACTTTTCCTTCTTTTCAACTCATAAGCTTGTGCTTACATCCTAAAATATGTTATGCCTTTTTGCTCCACAGTATTAGTTTAAACACTCTGAAATGACAAATCCAGGCTTCTTTATTCATACTATTTTTCAGATTGAATATAGGCTACATATCTATTAAGTTTCTTATACAAATAAGTAAATCTTGTCTCCTATCTTTTCATCTAAAAGATCAAAACAAAACAAATCTTTTAGTTTGCAATTTAATACAAAAATTAAATCCATAGAAGCAAACTGGAATAAGCATTTCACATTATTTAAGATTCTAATATTTGGTGAAATAAATTTAGAACCTTGTTTAATTAAAGTAATATTATTTTAAAAATTGAATTTATTTCCTACTGAAATGTACATCACTCAATTTGATAAGAATATTTTCTTCTGAATAAAAAGCTTTACTCACTCTTTTATTTTTTGGTGGTACTAGAGTTTGAATTCAAGGTCTTGTGTATATAAGGCAGGTGCTCTACCATGAACAACACCCTGAACCCTTTTTGCTTCAGCTAATTTTCATATAGGGTCTCTTTTTTTCCCTAGGATTGACTGAGATCTTTCTACTTGGACCTCTCAAGTAGCTAGGATTGCAAATATGGGTCACCTTGCCCAGGACCATTTTTCATTCTTTATAGAGAAATATGTCCTTGAGACAGGGTTTATGCTGTGTGTGAGTTTAGAAGGGTTTTCTAGTAAGTGACAAGCAATGATGTTTAGCATGTTATAACTACTTCATATAGTTCAGTAATGGTGGATCAATTACACTGAGGATTTTTCAAAAATGAATTTTATTTTATAGGGCAAAGAGTAAACTCTGATTTATACAAATTTAAAGAATCATTTGGAAATGGTGATTATAATACAAAATAGTAAAGTAAAGGTATATATCATTATGTTTTAGTCAATAATGTTTTCAATAAAAAAGGGATAAGAATTTTGATAGTGCTCTACATGTCCAAAACTGAATAGATTTTGGATTATTGATGGTGAGAGCCAATTTCTCAGTTTGCAGTGAGAGGTTAAAGATCAGTAATAGGAGGAGGAAAATGCATGTTGCAGTTGATTAAATTTAGATAGGGAACATTAACATGAACTCATATTTTGCTTAATGTACTTAGGGAAGATTAATTACAGAAGTGTTTACATATTTGTATATTAACACACAGGTTGATATATACACACACATATATACATAAACACTCTATCTTCTCAAAGAGTCTAGAAATAATGACAATTACCATCAGTAAGTACATTCCACATCCAGATCTTAGAATGTAGTTCTCCAATAAAATAATCCAAAACTCTTTGGAAAAGTGACTGAATGTAAGACAAGAGAAAGTAATACACGAGATGACCCTAGAGTATCTTATAGTAGTAGAAGTAAACGAATTGCTCAACACACACAAGCACACGTCGCTCTGACATGTATATTGATGGTATATCAAAACAATATAGAGTCAATGGAAACAGTTTTGAAGGTCCGAAGTTTGTACAATTTGAGTTAAAAGTGACTTAAGCTGAGCATCAATGGCTCATGCCTGTAATTCTAGCTACTCAAGAGGCACAGATCAGAAGGATCATGATTCAAAGCCAGCCTGGGGTAATAGTTTGAGGGACCCTATCTCAAAAAACCCATCACAAAAAAAGGGCTAGTGGAGTGGCTCAAAGTGTAGACCATGAGTTCAAATCTCAGTGCTGTAAAAAACAAACAAAAAATGACCAAGTATTAAATTATAATTCTAAATATAAAATAAATATTCATGATTTCTAAGTATAGAACAAATATTCATATAAATGTAAAGAAAAAATAAATATAAAGAAGAAGAATTCCAAATAATTTATGCAGATTCTCCTCCCTGAAGGATGTGACCTGCAACCATAATGATTTACTCCAAAGAGTAAAGGATAGAAAGAAGGACAAAGAAGTAGTTTTATAGTGAAGATGCTTAATAAACACTATCTCAACCAAGTATCATAGTTTAAAGCATAAACTTATGTCATGTTGCTAACATGTTTTGGTGATATTTTCTTATGAGATGACGATTTTCCTCTTTAGCACTCTGACTTTCCAAAAGATGAACAGCGTGTCATGAGAAAGAAAAATACAAATTGCATTGACAAAAATTGTACAGTGGTTCTCAATATTATCAATGTTATAAAAACAAGAAAGTCTAAGAAATTATCACAGTCCAGAAAGCCTAAGGAGACATGAAAACTGAAGTGTATGTGTGTGTGTACATATGTATGCTAATGTTTGAAGAGTCATGTGTAATCAGTGCAGTTAGTAGTGTTCCTAAATTAATACTGTTTTTATTTGCAATTGACAACTTTGTGTGCATTTCTCTGTGGAAAATTATAGCAGAATTAATTCCAATTTTGAAAAATAAAGACAATTTCTTATGATACAAGAGTTTTATAATTCTAATTGAATATACACATTACATTCTAGCTCATTATTCACTAAGGAATTTTCTGCCAATTTAAAAGATATGAATTTGAATTGTATGATTTATTTTTACTTTCTATTTAAATTTCTGAGGCTTGAAATGTGTCATTTGCCCTCATCACATTATAACAGGCAATAATATATAACTACCTTATTTTTCCCTTACTATTTCTTGTCTTTATATTATTTATTTAATTTTAGAATCATTTTTCCACTAATTTTTATTAGGATATATTTGTTGTACAGGGGGATTCATTGTGACAATTCTAATTAGGCTTATATTCATCCATTTACTTGCAAACAACAAAATTTCATTCTTCTTTGTGGATGAATAAAATTCCATTGTCTATAATATCACATTTTCTTAATCTATTCATCAGTATTTGGGCATCTTGGTTGTTTCCGTAGCTTTTAGCTATTGTGAATAATGCTGCATTAAGCATAGATGTGCAGGTGTCTTTATTGCAAAGTGACTTACATTCCTTTGGGTATAATCCTAGGATTGGAATTGCTAGATCATATGGTAGATCTATTTTTATTTTTTGAGGAGCCTCCATACTGTTTTCCACAGTGATTGTACTAGTTTACATTCCCATCAGCAGTGAATGAGGGTTCTTTTTTCCCACATCATTGCCAACCATTCTAACAGGAGGGAGGTGGAATCTTAACATAGTTTTGATTTGCATTTCCTTTATACCATGGATGTTAAGCATTTCTTCATGTGCTTTTTAGCCACTTGAAGTTCTTTCTTTGAAAAAGTTCTGTTCAGTTCTTTTGCTCATTTCTTCATTGGGTCATTAATAATTTGGGGACTTTAGTTTTTTGAGTTCAGTACATTCTGATTATTAATCCTTTGACAAATGTATAATATATTGGGGATTTTCTCCCAATCTGTGGGCAGCCTCTTCAATTTGTTGACTATTTATTTTGTTGTGCATAAGCTTTTTAATTTTATGTAGACCCATTTCTCAATATTTTTTCTTATGTGCTGAGACATTTGAGTTTTATTTGGAAAGTCATTGCCTATGCCAATCAATTTCAGTGTTTTCCCTGGTCTTTCCTTCACTATCTTCAAATTTTCAGGTCTTATATTAAGGTCCTTAATCCACATTGAATTGAGACTTGAACAGGCTTTTCAGTTTCTATATGTAATTATCCAATTTTTCCAGCAATATTTGTTGAAGTGGTTGTTTTCTTTCATAGTATGTTTTTGCTGCTTTTGTTGAAAATAAGGTAGTGTGCCAGCATGTATTCATATCTGGGTCTACTGTTCTGTTCCATTGGTCTTTTTATATCAGTAAACCCCATTTCAATGGAAAAAGCTGTGTGGGGTGACTTATGCCTGTCATTCCAGTTTTGGTGGAAAGCCTAAAATAGTGATATCACAGTCCAGGCCAGCCGGGGGCAAAAGTGGCATCCTATCTTCAAAGTAACCAGAGCAAAAAGAGTTGGAGATCTGGCTCATGTTTTAGAACACCTGCCTAGCAAGTGGAAGTCTGGAACTTAAACCCCAGTACAGTTTAAAAATTATTAAAATATTTCAATGAATTCTACATATTTGATATAAAATAGCATAAAACATTAATATATAGGTGATGGGTAGGCAGCCATTTGACAAATGTTTTTAATTTCCATATAGAATTAAATAGTTAAATGGTGGTATCTTAAGTACACATACATCTTAGTTTTAAAGAGAATTATAGTGACAAACACTTAAATCAAAAATTTTAATGCCTCCATTATGTGCAGAGTTTTAAAGAAAACTCATAAAGAATCAAAAATATTTTATCAATCTGATCTTTTTTGACTGCCTGAATTTGTCAAGTTTCTGTCACTAATTTTGTGAGTTATGAAGTCTCTTGACTTTAAATGTACCTGCACAGTCGCGATCTTTCCAAAGACAGAGGTATTAAAAATAATGCCAAGGACTTTTTCTTGCCTGATCTATCAAAGACTGATAATAACTGTCACAATTTTTTCACATTATTCTAATCTAATCTTTGTATGATTAATTGCTTCTACATCATTGGGAATATTTATGTTTCTTAGTCATCATTAAAACAGAAATTTTATAATAGAAAAAAGTTGACCTCTCCTTTTACATCTCAATTAAAATTCAAGTATGTTTTGAAAAATATATTAAATGTTATCCATGGAAGGAGTAATAGCACATAGAATTTTCTAGAGAAAAAATGATTAAGTCATTTTTTCTTAAGGAATTATGTGACCAGGTCACAAGTATTTTACAAGGTCACATAGTTTTTGCCCTTGCTCACACAAAAGTGCAAATATCTGTTCTGCTAGTCTAATGTTCCAGCCACTGTGACAAACTGCCGTTGTATGATTTGAATATTTCTACCTACTCAGATTTCTCTGCACCACATTTTCTGATTGTGGGTTCTTGGTTTGGAAAAAGAGAACAAAGCAAAGCCCACGTGGGTAATCTGTTTGCAGATGTTTAGTTATGTGTTTTCACGGGAATTGAAACATATAATGTATTCCTAGTGTACTTTGAATAAATGCTGAAAATTGAGATCCAGTCTTTGACTTAGATTATGTTGTTGGCAGTTGGAAATGTAATTACAAAATGTTTTGATTATAAAATTATTTTCATACCTTTAAAAATATCACTCACCCAGCACCAATGGCTCACTCCTATGTTCCTAGTTCACGAGACTTTATCTTGAAAATACCTGTCACAAAAAAGGGCTGGTGGAATGGCTTAAGGTGTGGGCCCTGAGTTTAGTACCACAAAAAATATATATGCTATTCGTTTGTCCAGCAAATGTTTATTGTATCCAGTCCGTGTGCCAGGCACTTTTTTCTTGTTCTTTATTTCATTCTTCTTTCATTTTAACTTTCAAGTGACACATAATAATCTTAAATAATTACAGAGTATAGTATGATACACATGCTAACACCCTGATTTGAACATTACATATATATGTAATCAGGGTAATTAGCAAATCTCATACATTGAATATTTATAATTCCTTTCGAGTAAGTACATTCAAAATCTTTTAATCAAGCTATTTTGTAATACACAATCTATTGCTACTAATTATATTTGCCCTTCTGTGTGATACAA
Organism: Castor canadensis; assembly: GCF_047511655.1. Taxonomy (NCBI): domain Eukaryota; kingdom Metazoa; phylum Chordata; class Mammalia; order Rodentia; family Castoridae; genus Castor; species Castor canadensis. The sequence continues at coordinate 26,594,905 of NC_133395.1, forward strand.
CAGTGGAATTCATTCCTCTTTTCCAATTCTAATATTGTACCTGTTGACCAATCTCCCCCCACACCCCCTCCATTACTATGTCTCATCTCTGGTAGCCACTATGCTACTCTCAGCTTCTATGACATTAATGTTTTATATTCCACAAATGAATCATGTGATACTTGCCTTTCAGTGCTTGGGAAGACATTCTCCAGTTTCATCCATGTTGTTGCAAATGGTGGAATATTATCCTTTCTTATGGCTTAATAGTATTCCATTGCATATACACACCACAATTTCTTTATCCATTCATCTATTGGTGGACTTCAAGTTGATTCATGTCTTGGCTATTTCTACATTTTTAAAAAGATGTATTTGTATCTTTACATCCTTCATATGTTAGAATCTAAGTACTTCGCAATGGTGGTCCGGTCATTGTCATTTTTTTCTGATTCTTAGAATGGTTTCAACCGATCTTATTTATCCATTTTCATATATGAGTACGTAATATTTCCACCAATATTTGCCCTCCTACAGCCTTTCCTGATGTCCTCCCCTTCCTCTAATAGCTAAGACAGGACCTCCTGTTCTTCATTTTTGAAAAAAGATATTTTTGTTTAAGATATCCATACGGGAGGAATTCCAAGATGGCGGCTAGAGGTAGGAAGCAGAAAGCGACCCTCCTATAGTGAAATCTTGGAGAGACGCTGGAGACACACTTTGCAGGCATAATCACCGAGAAAAGGCATAACTTTGACCCCTATACATCTCCAGCCGGCGCAGAGAATCTCCACTTCACGTTAAACGGAGAACCGAGGAGGGCCCCCGGGGCCGCCAGGGGCCGGTGCCCATACGGCTTGGGAAGACGCGGACCAGGTGAGCTTCACGGTACCGCGGTTCCCCCACAGACAAGCCTGGGCCAGAGCAGCATAGCCCCCTGGACAGACTGACCTCCACCCGGGAAAAAAGAGAAACTGAGTACTAAGCAATAAGAACAGTTAAGACACGCTGGAAAGAGGGTGGGGCGCCCTGAGCGCTGAAGACTGGGGGAAGGGAATCCTTCCCGGGACTGTAAATAAACGAGCCGGGCGGCCGGAGAGCCTCCAGCGGGAGCGGGGCACGCGCCCAGCAACCAGGAGCGGGGAAGCTTGTGAGAGGAGGGAAGACCCACTTCCCACGTGAACTGTAAATAAACACGCAGGCCTGACAACGCGGGGCAGTGGCACCTTTCCCAGTGCTTGCAAAGGGGAAAGCCTGTAGCAGAGGCCGCCGCACAGGAGAACTCTGAGCAAACAAAGCCTGTGGGACCAGGGGAGTGCTAGCTCACCCCAGAGATCTGCATAAATAACGCCGCCAGCTACAGGCTGAGAGCAGCAGGCAGGCAAGCCACAGTTGCAGATACCACCCTCAGAACTGCCTCCAGACGCTTTTTTTTCTTTTTCTCCCTACCTTTGATGAGAGAACAACCGAATTACACCTGCAAGCCGAAAAACTTACTGAAACTGTATTGCATTTGAACTGGGGACACTTGGTGGGACTTTTTTTTTTTTTTTTATCTTCTGTGTGTGTGTGAGTGTAGTTTTGTTCTACTTTATGCATCCCCTTTGATGAGACAACTACAGAACAACATCTGAGGCACCAACTCCAGGACTGGAGATTGAGACGGACATCCAAATTATTAAGACTGAAATTGCATTGCATATAAACTTGGAAGTTTTTGGTTTTTTTTTTTTTTTTAATTTTCTATTTTCCATTTTATTTTAATTCATTTTTATAAATAGATATTACTTTCATATACTTATTTTTAATTTTTTTTTATCTTTGATTTTCAATCCTCTCTGTCACTCTATTGTCTGTTCAGTTTACTGTCGATTAGTACACTAACACTCCCTGTTTATACCTTTGAAACTCTCTTGTCTGATACCTTGTTCTGCTTTCTCCCTCTTGTCTGTATATTTGTTTTCCCCTTTTCTTTAACTTCTTGCTTTCCATCTCAGCTCACTCTTCCATTCTCAATATTACCATTGTTATTATTACAAGCTAGAAAATACTTAATTACACACAGTACAGGGACAGTAACAACATCAAGGACAATGACAGGAAGACAGAAAAAACAAGGAAACCAGTTTTCCCACAGCAAAAAATTAGTACAGGAACCAGAGGGGAATGAAGAGAACAGAAACTCAGAGCCAGACTCCAATAAAATGAAGATAAACTATGCCAAAGGACCCAATGAAGCCTACAAGAATAATTTAAAAGAAGACATACTACAAGTACTCAATGAGAATTTTATAGAGATGATACTGGATAGGGTCAACCAAAATGTACAGGAGACACTCAAGAAATTCCAAGACAATAAAAATAGAGAATTTGAAAAAGCAAAAGAAGAAATAAAGGAAACCATAGAAGCACTGTATAAACACCAAAGTGAAAGAGAGAACACAATGAATAAATGGATAAATGAACTCAGGACAAAAATAGACAACAATAAAGAAGAAAACAGCCAGGATATGGAAAACCTCAGAAAAAAGAACGAAACAGAACTGCAAAACAAAACGGAAGGCCAATCCAGCAGAATAGAACAAACAGAAGACAGAATCTCAGAACTTGAAGATGAAATGGTAATTAAAGGAAAAACTGAAGAACTATTAATTAAACAACTCAAGACCTGTGAAAAGAAAATGCAAGAACTCACTGACTCCATCAAAAGACCAAACTTGAGAATCATGGGCATCGAAGAAGAAGAGGTGCAAGCGAAGGGAATGCGTAATATATTCAACAAAATAATAACGGAAAATTTCCCAAATCTAGAGAAAGATGTTCCCATACAGATGCAAGAGGCCTCCAGGACACCAAACAGACCAGATCAAAATAGAACTACTCCACGACATATCATCATTAAAACAACAAGTTCAGAAACTAAGGAAAGAATATTGAAGGCTGCAAGAGAAAAAAAACAAGTAACATACAAAGGTAAACCCATCAAAATCACAGCAGACTTCTCAACAGAAACATTAAAAGCAAGAAGAGCGTGGGGTGAGATCTTCCGGGCACTGAATGAAAATAACTTCAAGCCCAGGATACTCTACCCAGCAAAGCTATCATTCAAAATAGATGGAGCAATAAAAGTCTTCCATGATAAGCAGAAACTAAAACAATATGTGACCACAAAGCCACCATTACAAAAGATTCTGCAAGGGATCCTGCACACAGAAAGTGACACCCAACTTAACCATGAAAAGGCAGGCAGCACCAAACCACAGGATAAGAAAAAGCAAGACAGTAGAGAGTAACATCAAGTTAGGTACACACAATCAAACCTTCAAACAACTAAGATAACTAAATGGCAGGAATCACCACATACCTATCAGTACTAACACTTAATGTTAATGGACTTAATTCACCCACCAAAAGACACCGTTTGACAAAATGGATTAAAAAAGAAGATCCAACAATTTGTTGCTTACAGAAGACTCATCTCACCGACAGAAATAAGCATATGCTTAGGATGAAAGGCTGGAAGAAGATTTACCAAGCCAATGGCCCCCGAAAACAAGCAGGAGTAGCAATACTTATCTCTGACAAAGTAGACTTCAAACCTACATTGATCAAACGAGATAAAGAAGGACATTCCATACTAATAAAAGGGGAAATAGACCAAAAGGAAATAATAATCATCAATCTGTACGCACCCAATGTCAACGCACCCAATTTCATCAAACATACCCTGAAAGACCTAAAAGCATATATAAACGCCAACACAGTGGTTGTGGGAGACTTTAACACTCCATTATCATCAATAGATAGGTCATCCAAACAAAAACTCAATAAAGAAATCCAAGATCTAAAATATGCAATAGATGAAATGGACCTAGTAGATGTCTACAGAACATTTCATCCAACCTCTACACAATATACATTCTTCTCAGCAGCCCATGGAACCTTCTCCAAAATAGATCATATCCTAGGGCACAAAGCAAGTCTCAGCAAATATAAGAAAATAGAAATAATACCATGCATACTATCTGACCACAATGCAGTAAAAGTAGAACTCAACAACAAAAGTAAAGACAAAAAACATGCAAACAGCTGGAAACTAAATAACTCATTACTTAATGAAGAATGGATCATTGATGCAATAAAAGAGGAAATTAAAATGTTCCTGGAAGTCAATGAAAATGAAAACACAACCTACCGGAACCTATGGGACACAGCTAAGGCAGTCTTGAGAGGAAAGTTTATAGCCATGAGTGCATATATTAAAAAGATTGAAAGATCCCAAATCAATGACCTAATGATACATCTCAAACTCCTAGAAAAACAAGAACAAGCAAATCCCAAAACAAATAGAAGGAGAGAAATAATAAAAATAAGAGCTGAAATCAACGAAATAGAAACAAAAAAAACCATACAAAGAATTAATGAAACAAAAAGTTGGTTCTTTGAAAAAATAAACAAGATCGATAGACCCCTGGCAAACCTGACTAAAATGAGGAGAGAAAAAACCCAAATTAGTAGAATCAGGAATGCAAAAGGGGAGATAACAACAAACACCATGGAAGTCCAGGAAATCATCAGAGACTACTTTGAGAACCTATATTCAAATAAATTTGAAAATCTAAAAGAAATGGACAGATTTCTAGATACATATGATCATCCAAAACTGAACCAAGAGGAAATTAATCACCTGAATAGACCTATAACACAAAATGAAATTGAAGCAGCAATCAAGAGTCTCCCCAAAAAGAAAAGTCCAGGACCTGATGGATTCTCTGCTGAATTCTATCAGACCTTTAAAGAAGAACTGATACCAACCCTCCTTAAACTGTTCCATGAAATAGAAAGGGAAGGAAAACTGCCAAACACATTTTATGAAGCCAGTATTACACTTATCCCAAAACCAGGCAAAGACACCTCCAAAAAGGAGAACTATAGGCCAATCTCCTTAATCAACATTGATGCAAAAATCCTCAACAAAATAATGGCAAATCGAATTCAGCAACACATCAAAAAGATTATTCACCACGACCAGGTAGGCTTCATCCCAGGGATGCAGGGGTGGTTCAACATACGAAAATCAATAAAGGTAATAAACCACATTAACAGAAGCAAAGACAAAAACCACTTGATCATCTCAATAGATGCAGAAAAAGCCTTTGATAAGATCCAACATCATTTCATGATAAAAGCTCTAAGAAAACTAGGAATAGAAGGAAAGTTCCTCAACATTATAAAAGCTATATATGACAAACCTACAGCCAGCATTATACTTAACGGAGAAAAATTAAAACCATTCCCTCTAAAATCAGGAACCAGACAAGGATGCCCACTATCTCCACTCCTATTCAACATAGTACTGGAATTCCTAGCCAGAGCAATTAGGCAAGAAGAAGGAATAAAAGGAATACAAATAGGTAAAGAAACTGTCAAAATATCCCTATTTGCAGACGACATGATCCTATACCTTAAAGACCCAAAAAACTCTACTCAGAAGCTTCTAGACATCATCAATAGCTATAGCAAAGTAGCAGGATATAAAATCAACATAGAAAAATCATTAGCATTTCTATACACTAACAATGAGCAAACGGAAAAAGAATGTATGAAAACAATTCCATTTACAATAGCCTCAAAAAAAATCAAATACCTAGGTGTAAACCTAACAAAAGTTGTGAAAGACCTCTACAAGGAAAACTATACACTTCTGAAGAAAGAGATTGAGGAAGACTATAGAAAGTGGAGAGATCTCCCATGCTCATGGATTGGTAGAATCAACATAGTAAAAATGTCGATACTCCCAAAAGTAATCTACATGTTTAATGCAATTCCCATCAAAATTCCAATGACATTCATCAAAGAGATTGAAAAATCTACTGTTAAATTTACATGGAAAAACAAGAGGCCACGAATAGCCAAGGCAATACTCAGTCAAAAGAACAATGCAGGAGGTATTACAATACCTGACTTCAAACTATATTACAAAGCAATAACAATAAAAACAGCATGGTACTGGCACAAAAACAGACATGAAGACCAGTGGAACAGAATAGAGGATCCAGATATGAAGCCACACAACTATGAGCAACTTATCTTTGACAAAGGAGCTAAAAATATACGATGGAGAAATAGCAGCCTCTTCAACAAAAACTGCTGGGAAAACTGGTTAGCAGTCTGCAAAAAACTGAAACTAGATCCATGTATATCACCCTATACCAAGATTAACTCAAAATGGATCAAGGATCTTAATATCAGACCCCAAACTCTTAAGTTGATACAAGAAAGAGTAGGAAATACTCTGGAGTTAGTAGGTATAGGTAAGAACTTTCTCAATGAAACCCCAGCAGCACAGCAACTAAGAGATAGCATAGATAAATGGGACCTCATAAAACTAAAAAGCTTCTGTTCATCAAAAGAAATGGTCTCTAAACTGAAGAGAACACCCACAGAGTGGGAGAAAATATTTGCCAATTATACATCAGACAAAGGACTGATAACCAGAATATACAGGGAACTTAAAAAACTAAATTCTCCCAAAACTAATGAACCAATAAAGAAATGGGCATGTGAACTAAACAGAACTTTCTCAAAAGAAGAAATTCAAATGGCCAGAAAACACATGAAAAAATGCTCACCATCTCTAGCAATAAAGGAAATGCAAATTAAAACCACACTAAGATTCCACCTCACCCCTGTTAGAATAGCCATCATCAGCAACACCACCAACAACAGGTGTTGGCGAGGATGCGGGGAAAAAGGAACCCTCTTACACTGTTGGTGGGAATGTAGACTAGTACAACCACTCTGGAAAAAAATTTGGAGGCTGCTTAAAAAGCTGGACATCGATCTACCATTTGATCCAGCAATACCACTCTTGGGGATATACCCAAAAGACTGTTACTCCAGAGGCACCTGCACACCCATGTTTATTGCAGCACTATTCACAATAGCCAAGTTATGGAAACAGCCAAGATGCCCCAGCACTGACAAATGGATTAAGAAAATGTGGTATCTATACACAATGGAATTTTATGCAGCCATGAAGAAGAACGAAATGTTATCATTCACTGGTAAATGGATGGAATTGGAGAACATCATTCTGAGTGAGGTTAGCCTGGCTCAAAAAACCAAAAATCGTATGTTCTCCCTCATATGTGGACATTAGATCAAGGGCAAACACAACAAGGGGATTGGACTATGAGCACATGATAAAAGCGAGAGCACACAAGGGAGGGGTGAGGATAGGTAAGACACCTAAAAAACTAGCTAGCATTTGTTGCCCTTAATGCAGAGAAACTAAAGCAGATACCTTAAAGCAACTGAGGCCAATAGGAAAAGGGGACCAGGTACTAGAGAAAAGGTTAGATCAAAAAGAATTAACCTAGAAGGTAACACCCACGCACAGGAAATCAATGTGAGTCAATGCCCTGTATAGCTATCTTTATCTCAACCAGCAAAACCCCTTGTTCCTTCCTATTATTGCTTATACTCTCTCTACAACAAAATTAGAGATAAGGGCAAAATAGTTTCTGCTGGGTATTGAGGGGGGGAGCGGGAGGGGGTGGAGTGGGTGGTAAGGGAGGGGGTGGGGGCAGGGGGGAGAAATAAACAAAGCCTTGTATGCACATATGAATAATAAAAGAAAAATGAAAAAAAAAAGTGAAAAATCAGTAAACATATTATCTAATTTAATCCACATAACAAATGTACAGGGTATCCTCTTTCTGTATATAAAGAGGCTGAAATCATGCAATTTTAATTTTCAGAGTAGGATGAGAATATCCTAAATATTGGCCTGCAGGGAATGCTGATCCACAAACTGCTAGAGGCACTTGAGTGATAGTTTCATCTGACTGACAGAATTAGAGGAACTCAAATGCTGCCTTAACTCTTTTGCTTTATATTACAATCATTTTAAACTTTAATTCCCAAATTCTTTGACATATCCATTTTGCCCAATTCATTCTTTCAATTAGAGACATCAAAATAAAAACTATATCCAAAAAAAAACACTTGGAAAAAAAAAAAAAGATATCCATACGGGGAGTTTCATTATGACATTCCAATGTATACATGCTAAATTGGTTCATCCCCTCCATGTTTCTCCTTTCTACCTTAGTCCCCTTCTTATAATGATTTTAGTAAGGTTAAATATTCTGTATTCATTCATGTATAGAAAGCACATCAACCATATTCACTGTCTTTGCTTCCTTCTTTTACCCTGCTCCTTCTATTAGTACCCTCTCTTTAGCATGACCTGTTTTTCCTTCTTGTCCTGCATTCTCTCCATTATTCAGTGAGACTTTTGTCTTGGTATAATAGCTGTACATGCATTGTGCTTAATGCCCCCACCACCTTACTGAATTTTCTTAATCTTTTCCTCTTATCCTGTGTTGTTTAACAGTTTTCATTATTTTCTCATATGTCCTTCCTACACAGGTGCAACATATTTCATTATTATTCACTATCATTCTTTTCCTGCTTGTTTAGTCTCCTCTAACAGTCCCAGTTTTGGAAACATTTTCTGTATATATTTCTATGTATATATGAAAATGCTTGCCTTTGTCAAGGATTATTTCCATATATGTGAGATAACATGCAGTCTGGCTTTCTGAACCTGGCTAACTTCACTTAAGACAATGTTCTACAGTTCCATCCATTTACCTGCAAATGACAAAATTTCAGTTTTCTTTGAAGCTGAATAAAATTCCATTGCATATAAATACCATATTTTCTTAATCCATTCATCAGCAGTGGGGCATCTTGACTGGTTCCATAACTTGATTATTGTGAATAATGCTACAATAAACATGCGTGTGCAGGTGTCTTTATTGTAACCTGACTTATGTTCTTTTGAGTATATCCCTAGGAGTGGTTTTGCTGGAAGTTGTGGTCATTCCACTTTTTAGTTTTTTGAGGAGCCTCCATAATGTTTTCCAAGGTGGTTGTACAAATTTACATTCCCTCCCAATAGTGTATGAAGGTTTGCTTTTCCTCACATCCTTTCCAATATTTTTTTTCTTAATAATAGCCATTCTAAGAGGAGTGATGTTGAATTTATCATGATGTTGATTTGCATTATCTTTATGGCCAGAGATATTGAACATTTCTTCATGTGTTTTTTAGCCTTTTCTACTTCATCCTTTGAAAAAAGCTCTTTAGTTCATTTGACCGTTTTTTTTATCCAGTCATTGATTCTTTGGACGTTCAATTTTTTGAACTCTGTATATTCTGGTTATTTAACTCCTTGTCAGATGTACAGCTGGCAAAGATTTTCTCCCATTCTCTGAGCTGCCTCTTCAATCTGGTGACCATTTCTTTTATGTGCAGAAGCTTTTCAGTTTCCTGTAGTCCCACTTGTCAATCCTTTTTCTTAGTTGCTGGCCATTGCAGCACTATTTAGGAAGCTGTTGCCTATGCCTGTAAGTTCCAGTGTATTCCCTACTCTTTAATTTCAAAGTGTCAGGTCTTATATTAAGGTCCTTAATCCACTTTGACTTGATATTTGTATAGGGTAAAAGACATGGATCTAGTTTTAATTTTCTGAATGCAGATGTTCAGTTTTCCCAGCAAGATTTGTTGAAAAGGCTATCTTTGCTCCATTATATGTTTTTGGTGCCTTTGTTAAAAATTAGGTGGGCATGGCTGTGTGGATTTACATCTAGGTCTTCTATTCTGTTCCATTGGTCTTCATGTTTGTTTTTGTGCCAGTACCATGCTGTTTCTATTGCTATGATTCTGTAGAATACTTTGAAGTTGGGTATTGTGATACCTCCAGTGCTGCTTTTTTTACTCAGATCTTCCTTAGCTCTCTGCAGTCTTTTATGCTTCCATATGAACTTTAGGGTTGATTGATATTCACTAGGAATAATAAAGTCCTCAATCTTATGTAAGAAATATGATTTCTAAAACAAATTTGTGTTTTCTAGTAATATAGGAAGTGTGGTTTTTATTAGTTGCATGGTTCAGAAATGGTTTTGATTCAAGGGATTATTTAAAAATAACACATTCTTCATAGACAGAAATACTGAAGCATGTCACCTGCCTGATAATTATTGTTGTTAAAATGGGGAACTGGCTTAATCTATGAATTATTCAAATCTGACAGGAATTAATATAGACAATATGAGTGTGTGTGTGGTGAAGAAAATTATGGTAAAAAAAACCAAAAATAGTCAATGTTTTTTCACACTTTGATATTCTGCAGATGAAAATCCATTTCATTAGCTAGTAACATTTAATATATGATTTTAATAATAAAATGAATAAATATATACTTGCCTTTGTGCCATTTGAATATTCATGCTGCTTTTTCTCCTATTTCGTGAAATGAGAAAATAAATACTTGATGCGAGGAAAATAATATAATTTGTGCAATGTATATATAATGTAATTAGACTTGTCTTTTATCATAAGGTATTTATAGTTACAATTTTTTAAAAACTTCTTAATGAAAATATGTAAAACATTCTATATTTTATTCTGAAGGGAAATTAAAAGATTATGAATTTATAATTACTTTAAAATTTAATAAATACAAGGTAAACAAATGGATGCCAAAGTTTTATGGACATAAATGCAATCAGATATTTAGGAATGCCCATTCATAGGGAGGTTAGTATATAATATTATCCATTAACTTTTGACAACCAATGCTTGTTTTGGTACATCAAAAGATAAAATACTGTTTGCTACTTTTGTTAGCATATGTTCATAGTGTGAGAGTGTTTGATTTTGATAATGCCTAGATAACACAGTGTGCTTTGAACAAGCCCACCTCTGTACTATATTCTCTATACACATTCCTTTCTCTCCCCCTTTTTTGAGCAGAGCTTGGTGGATGTCTTATGTAATTTTTGATCCTCTTCATCCCCTAGTTCCCTCTCCTTTACCCCCTCCCTCTTTGTGATCCCATCCCCCTTTTATACTTAAGTCTCATTATTGACTTTATTATTGTCATCATCATTTTAGGTCTAGATTCCACATACTAGCAAAAACACATGATGTTTGGCTTTTTGAGCTTGCCTCATCAAGCACAAACTGATGATATCTAAATCAAGTCATATTCTGAAAATGACATAATTTTATTATTATTTATGGTTGAATGATACTTCATGGTATACATATGTATATATATATATATGGTATATGTATATATATATATATGGTATATATATATATATATGGTATATATATATATATATGGTATATATATATATATATGGTATATATATATATATATATATGACATATTTTTTATCCATTTTTGGGCAACTAGTCTGATTCCACAGCTTGACTATTGTAAACAGTGCTATTGTAAATGTGGGTGTGCAGCTATCTCACTTCTATGTTAATTTAAATTTCTTCATATGCTCAAATGGTATGGCAATGTTATCAAGTAGGGCTGTTTTTAGATTTTTGATGAACCTCCATACTAATTTCTATCATTGCTCTGCTAGTTTACATTCCCACCAACAGTGTATGGGAATTCCTTTTTTCCCATATCCTCCCAGCATTCTGTGGTTGTTTCTTTTCTTGATTATGGCCAATTTGACTAACACGAGCTTTGATCTCAGGGTAGTTTTGATTTACATTTCCTATATGGGTGTTGAACATTTCTTCATGTGTTCATGAAGCATTTCAATTCATTCTTCTTAGTACTGTGTGTTTTGTTGCCCATTTATTAATTGGATCATTTATTTGTTGCTCTTTAACTTTTTGTGCCCTTTGTACAGTGTGGATATTATTATTTTATGTGTTGAATAGAGGGAGAACACTTTTTCCTATTGTGGTATCTCTCTTGATTTTAGTGATCATTTCCTTTGATGTGCAGGAGCTTTTAAATTCAATGCAATACCACTTGTCTATTCTTTATTTTATTTCCTGTATGGTTGGAGAGCTGTTCAGAAAATAATTGTCTGTGCTTATATCTTCCAGTTTTTCCTTATATTTTTCTATAGTCATTTCAGGTTTTTATCATTGTTTCTTTATTGTTGTGCTGGTTGGAGGTACATTGTGGCATTTACAAAGATTCTTAAAATGTATCAAATATATCATACTTGAATTTGCCCCCTTTACCTCTGTCTTTTATCTCCTCTCCTTTGATTCCTGAAACAGTTTCAACAGGCATCATTTTTTTACAGTTACAAGCATGTGTACACATTTTTTTGCATCATATGCATCCTCCTATTCTCTTTCCCTACCACTTCACCCCTCCCACTGTTCCCAACCTTGCCCTCCCTATCCCTGGCAGGACTTGTTCTTGTTCCACCTTCCTGTTCTCTGATTTTGTAGAAGAACAAAGAAAAAAAATGGCAGTTTTGCTTATTTGAGATAAAAGTAGATACACAGGGAATTTCCTTGTGACATTTCCATGTATATATGGAAACTCAAATTGTTTTATCTCCTCTAATTTTCTAATCTCTAATTTTCTTCATTCTACCTTAGTCCCTTTCTTATGGTGGTTTCAGCCAGTTCGAGATTTCTTTATTCATTCTTGCATAGAGAGAACATTAACCATATTCAACTTCTTAGTTTCCTTCTTTTATCCTGCTCCTCCCACACATGACCTCCTCTTAGTGTGACCAGTGTTTCTAATATTACTGTATTTGTATTCAGTATATACTCCACATATGAGGGAGAGCATGTATCTTCTGGCCTTCTGAGCCTGACTGACTTCACTTAAGATGATGTTTTCCAGTTCCATCCATTTACTTGCAAATGATAAAATTTCATTCTTCCTTGTGGCTGAATAAAATTCCATTGTATATAAATACCATATCTTCTTTTTAAAAAATTTCACCATTTTTTCAATTGCTTTTTTTCCCCTTTATTGTTTTGCTAGGTGGGGATACATTGTGGAATTAACAAAGGTTCTTCCAATGTATCAACTATGTCATACTTGAAGGAAACCAAGAATTTGAATATGGGTGATATACTCTCTATTCAAGAATGAATATAGAAATCTTAACCATATTTTCTTAATCCATTCATTAGTTGTGGGGCATCTTGGCTGTTTTCATAGCTTCACTATTGTGAATAATGCTGCCATAAACATGACTATGCAAGTGGTTTGTTGTAATCTGACTCACATTCCTTTGGGTATATCCCTAGGAATGGTATTGCTGGATGGTATGGCATATCTATTTTTAGTTTTTGAGGAACATCCATACTATTTTCCTTAGTGGTTGTACTAGCTTACATTTCCACCAGCAGTGTATGAGGGTTCCATTTTTCCTGCATCTTTGCCAGTATTTGTTGTTATTTGTGTTCTTGAGGGTAGTTAGTTTAATAGGAATAAGGTAGAATCCTAATGTGGTTTTGATTTGTATTTCCTTTATGACCAGGAATGGTGGATATTTCAGGGATTTAGATCTTACATTAATAGCTTTGATCTATTTTGAATTGATTTTTGTGGAGTGTGAGAGATAAAGATCAAATTTTGTCTTTGACATTTAGATAGTAAATTTTCCCAGCACCTTTTGTTGAAGATGCTGTCTTTTCTCCAGTGTAAGTTTTTGGCTTCTTTGTCCAAAATCAGATGGCTGAACCCCATGTGGATTTATTTCTAAGTCCTTTATTCTGCTTTGTTGGTCTTTGTGTTATTTTTTTTTGTGCAAGTAACATTCTATTTTTGTAATTATGGCTCTGTAAATACAATTTGAAGTAGGTAATGTGATATTTCCAATGTTGTTTCTTTTGCTTAGTGTTGCTTTTGGTATATGGGGTCTTTTATATTTCCTTGTGAATTTTAAAATTGATTTTTCTATTTTTGCAAAGTATACCATTGAGATTTTTATGGGGATTGTATTGCATCTGTAGATTACTTTTGGTATCTCTGTATATCAGATCCAGAAAACTCAGGCTTGTCTTCACATGTCACTTGTGTTTGCTGCCATTTTTCTTTTTCTATTTTAGTCCAAGTCAGTGAAATTACATTTTTAATTCATTAATTTTTTTATTGCTGTGCTGGGGAAGTAATTGTGGCATTTCCAAAAGTTCTTACAACATATGAAATATATCATACTTGAATTCACCCCTTCCTTCATTCTCCTTCATCCCATTCTCTCCCAATTCCCAGAAGAGTTTCAACAGGTGTCATTTTTTTCCATTTACCTACATGTGTGTACAGTATTTGCACCATTTTCACCCACCTAATGTATTGACCTGTAGATGAAGTTATTTGACAAGTCATCTTAATCATATTAATTTGCAACTAGTTGCTAGATGGCCCCTTACTGAAATATTATACAATTGGTTTTTGTGTTGTATAAGACTTAGTGTGTTTTCTGAGACTAACCTTGTTTACATAATTAGCCTAGCCTAAACCTTTTAAATGTGTACTTTGGAAATGTAAAAGATGAGAATCAGGGTTATTTCATTTTCAATTACATAAAAGTTCTGAATAAGGAAGCTTTGGAACCCTAAAAGTTTTCTCTGTTAATTACTCCAGGAATATACTTAGGATTATGTTATCTCTGTAGAAGACTAATATCTTGTAGGAAGAAATATGAAGCACAATTATTGATCTATAGTTAAATTTACTGACACAATGTGTTGCAAACTGGAGCAATAATCACAATTACTACATATTTGTGTTGACTATTTGGATTTGATTTTGTTTAAAGTTCCTCTTCAAATATTTTTTCTAATACTCTATTGATTACCTCATTTTATTCTTACAACATTTAAATGTTATCTTTATAATATAAATTCAAGCACTTTGTCCTCTGTATTAGAATTAAAACTTTAAAATGTATTTCTTAACTTTATGTATACACTGTTTTATACATATGACACTTATTCATAGTTGATACTTTTAGTAGTCAACACAATGTCTGTTTTTTCACTCCTACTCTATTTTACATATTTTGAAAATGGTAGAGAAAAAATCTGTTTTTGAGATCATTTCCAACAATGGTATAATGCTACATATTCTACATGGCTGACCATTTACTAACTCTAGGAAAAGATGTTGACTCTACTTCAACTTGTCATTACATAGATTAGGTCATCTTTGCATGAAAGATCAGAAAAAAATCTATAATTAACAACTCTGATTACTGTTCTCTCCATTGATTTCAGGTGTCCTATTCATAAGATATTACTCCATCATCAACCTAGGCTCTTCAAGGTTTCTTGCAGTTCTCCTCATTGAGTTGGTCTTCATTTCCTAAAGGTCCATTGAATGATCTCAATGTTCATAAGAATATGTTAACAGAATGTCAGCATACAATTTTTGAGTATGTATTTCAGTTACATTTTCTCAGTGTCTGCAAACATAAATTTGCTAAAATATTTATCATTTCCATTTCTTGCAAAAAGTCCCATATATCTACATAATAAAATTCAAAACTTTGCATTTTCTTTTCATGAATCATTCTAGCTAATTATTTGACTAAATATACCTAAAAAGTGCATAGTTACTCTTTGGTAAAGAAATATAGTCTTATTCATTCCTTCATGAACATTTAGAGATTGATTCCACAACCTGGCTATTGTAAATAGTGTTAAAGTAAACCAGTGCCAGTGTCTTCTAAACAAGCTGATTACATTTTGTTAGAGTGTATACTCTGTAGTGGGATTTCTGGGTTGCAAAGCAAACAAAAAGGAAAAGGAAAGAAAAGGAAAAAGTAAACACAAATTATAATGTGAAAATAGGTAATACACCATCAAACATTGCTTTGAATGTGGGGTCATAACTAAGATAAAAATGATCATATATAGTCACCAGCATAAACTAAAGAAAAGTATAAATATGTCAACTGCATTAAGTTTAGAAAATTTGAACTGCAGTGATACTACAGCACACATTTTCAATCTGTGAAGGAAAATATATTTAAACATATGATATAATGCTTGCCAAATTTAAAATCAAATTGATTTTGTGCTAGGGATTAGGAACTGCTGAAAGCTTTAATGTATACATACAAAATGCACACTATGCATACATCATATATGTGTTATTTAAATATTTTGCCTAAAATCAGGAACTATAGAACTATGGGAATGAATATGTCAGTGTTAACATTTAAACTAATCATTACTGTTTCACCAGTTTACTATTTTACTATGATTTATAACAGACAAAATGTCATTTAATATTTACTTTAGTCATCCATATCTATAAGAGTTTTACTACTAAACTATAACAATTTTCTTTTCCTTTTTTGGTAGTGGTACTGGAGCTTGACCTTCTCATGACTGCGAGGCAGAAACTCTCAACACTTGAGCCAAGCCCCACCCTTTCTTTGCTTTAGTTAATTTTTAGGTAGTCTTGAGTTTTGCTGGGGTCATCCTGGACCATAATCCTCCTATTTAATTCTCCCATGCATCTATGACCACAGACAGGTGGCCGCATGCACATCTTATTGTTTCATTGGGATCTCTAAAACTTTTTTCCTGCGCTAAACTTTAACTGCAATATGGCCACATCACCTCCCACACAGTGGGCATTACAGGCATGTGCCCCTGCACCCAGCAATAATGTCATTTTTAATCCACCAGATTAGTCATGAAAACTAAACCAAGTAGAAAAATGGAAATTTGTGAATTATTTATTTCTTATGTTTTCAAATATTTCTCATTAAAAATGTGAAATAATGGGTATACATTGAGATGCCTAAACACATCAAATCTAAAATGAGTAGTTATTTAAGAAACTTCAAATAAATGGCAGATAATTTCCTCGTTAAACATCAGGGAATGTTCATTTTCAAGCATTTATGTTAATATTTTGCCCAGGGTTCTTGTAATTATTCCTTGTTACACAAGTGGAAATTTAAGCTCTTTCATAATTAGCTAGTCTATCAAACAGTTACAGCAAAAATATTTTTGAAACTTTATCCAATTTTACAAGCCAGAGACTTTTTAAAAAAAAGTCAGAATATTTCCAAACCAGTAAACTATTTCCCTTAGAGCTCTGAACAGAAGCAAACCAGTAAACTACTTCCCTTAGAGCTCTGAACATGTAGGTGGCACACTGGAAAAGGTATTGTCAAAGTGATAATGGAAGGAAGGTGAAAGTAGCTACTATCAGTACCAGTCCAGTTTAACCTTGTGCATTGGAACTTGAGTGTATAAACATATTGTATTCCAAAAGCTTATGATTATGGAAATCCAGGATATTAATATTAACTGAAAATACTGAAACAAACTCCTAAAATTGGAAATTAAAAATGCACTTTCATGATTAGCTTTAATACACAAGCATGTATATATAGGTATGTATTTTCATAAAATATAAATTATTTCATATATCAGTGATTTTGACATAATTATTATTGAATAACTAAGACCAAAAGTTTGGTAAAATACACATATACTGCATGTAGAGAATATATGTAACGATATTTAGTGGGAACCTATTACAACCATTGTGCTTTGTATAATGTGGATCTGTTTCTGTGTGTGTGCATACATTTATCACAGCTATTACACATTTATATAATATATTTGGACATGTAAATTTATTTGGACAAATGAGGAATTTAGACCACAGATAGTTGAAGCAACTTTCCCAAGGTCACATAACTTGTAGGACACAAGGTAACAATTTAAGTTCTTCTGCCTAGTTGCAACATTCCTGCTTTTTGCACTACCAAAGACATGAAATCTGAAGGAAAAAGAAAATAGAAGAAAGGTAAATGAAAGGGAACATCACTGCCTTAAATGCTACTATATATATATATATAGTGATGTTTTACTGCATATATTATTTGGGTTCTTTGATTTAGTCTCTCACTTAGAAATGACAGATCAGATATCAAAGAATAAATTCTCCTGAATAAATACCAGTTTTAAGAGTTAATTCCATTAGGAGAAAATATTTCCACTAGCTGCCCATTCTCAAATACCCACATCTTGAAATGACTGAAAGAGCAAAACTTGAAGACTTAATACAGAGCACTGGAAATTTGCATAATAAGCAAAATCAGGCCCATTTGTAGCATTAGTACACAAATTTGCAGTGACTTTTTTGAAGAAATCTACTGATCTGTCATCAGCCTTGATCTGGAAGATTCATGATAACAAGGTCAATTTTGAGCTTTGCCTGGGAACTTTCAGTTTCCACGCCCTACATTTTTATCTACTATAAAAATGTTCTCCATCCTCTATCTTGGTTCCTGTGTAACAAATAAGGATGCTTAGTAAATAAGACTGAGAATTCTTGTGATTCTTGTGAGTTGTTAAAACTACCTTTTGTTATTTAAATAATAGCATATTGCAACTGATAATAAATTACTCCATGTTGAGAACTGAGGATATTGTATTAAGTAACATAATTTCAGAATAGCAATATGAATCATAATTTTGCAATGTAGACCTTAAAGGAATATTGGATATCTCTATTCCTTTATTCATACCACAGATAAGTAAACCAAGATGCTGACTTACTTGGTGTCTAAGAACCAAACCTCAGAATTTTCGCCAAAAATCTCTTAGCCCTTCTTCTTAGAAAGCCTAACTGCTAAAATATAAATTTTATATTGAAATAGTTTGTAAACAATTTTTTTCTTTTTACTGACCTTATTTGAAGAGAATAAAAATTATGCTATAAGAAACATTAATATCATCATTCAACCAACACATTACTGATTTTTTCTCAGAAATGTGGGTATGACTATTTTTCAGAGTTTCTTATAATGAAATAATATAATTCCTCAAGAAGGTAAATTTACAAAGCATACTACCAAAGGTTGTGAATGAAGCATCAATTTAAGTAAATAGATCGAAGTATATGAAGTATATGAAGTTCTGAAACTTCTTTGAAGCACAGTTCTTTTATAACTATTAGAAATTATAAAAGTAAACAATGTCTATATTTGTACTCTTTTCCTCTCTATTAAATATTTACACTTTCTGAAAGTGTTCCCAAACATTGAATGAGAATTAAGTTAGATGATATATGGTGGGTATAGTACAAACTCAGTGCTCTTTGGTCTGAGATAATTCAGAGAGATAATTTAAGAGGTGACAGAATCAGTGTAGAATATTTCAGTTCTATTTGAAGATGTATTTGCAGGCTTAGTTTCATATTTCACTTCTCTGATGTTTTGTAGTATGAGAGGAAGAAATGAAGAACAATATCTTATTGTATTGTTCACATACATTGCCAAATAAAACAAAAACAAGTCATTGAAACCAAAGCTAAGAAGAAATTGCATTTAAGGAAGCTATAAACAAAAGACAAAGTATTGATATCTTTGATTAAATTGAATTGGATCAAATCAATAACAAATATATTCACAGATTTCATGGGCATATTGTACTTTTAATCATTAATACTCACTATAGTCCATATGATGCTCTCAATACACAGTGATGCCAGGTGTAGTGCCACATACCTGACTTACAGCTATGTAGGAGGTGTGAACAGCAAGAGAATCATGAGTTCTAGGTCTGACCTGGCAAAGTTAACAAGAAAGACCCTGTCTTAGAAAACAAAAATACAAATGAAAGGGCTGCCAATGGGAATCAGAGTGCTTTTCTAGCAAAAGCAAGGCCCTGGGTTAAATCTCCAGTACTGCAGTTAAAAACAAAACAAATAACAACAAAACACACAGCAAGCAATACAGATGACATTTAGTTATTAGTTGACATTTATTATCTGTTTTATTGTCACAGCCTTTTACAGAGAAATAAATGTCATAATTCAGCATCTTTTAAGTATGCTAAATTTAATTTCCTAAACCCTTTAAATAGATGAATATTTTATTTAAATATTAGTAATGTGAGAAAAATTTGCTTTTAAGTTAGTGTATCTGATTCTAAACAACAAAAAGAGTATGCAATAATTTTGATTGAGAGTGGGTTTGTCCCACTGAGGACGAAATCCAAATTAAGACATTTATTACACTCTTTGAGAGTAAATGTGTGATGGTTACATGTAAATTTGAAACTTTTAAAACACTCATCACCACAGTCTCTTGGGTAAAATCTCTAAGAGGTAGAACTGGTATGGAATGGCAAATTAGTTAACTGAATCCTGGCTGTATCTTCTCTGAGAACAGATTGTGAACTGAGTGAGATTACAGGGAGGACAGAAATACAGCAAAAATAAAGCTTTAAAGTCCAAGGTAGCAGCAGCTACCAACAGTGTAGACAGAATGGGTTCTATAGATCAAGTATTCAATAACTGTTATCTCTGCAATGAATTTATATACACTCTGTGGAGAGGAAGGTGTCAGGATATTATGAAGTGCCAAGTGCAAGGCGTTGAAGCATAGGCTGCAAGGGTTGCCACCAGTACCAGTCACTTGCCTCATTTTAAATCCATGGTTATGTAGACTTTTTTGATACTGGTTTGACTTCCTTTGAAAATGTACCAATAGAGGTCTAAAACAAATTTCATTCCAACTTAAGTGTTCTGGTCCTTGTAACATTTGCATTTATTTAATTTATGTTCGAGACATAAGGCAATACTATCTATTTACAGCACCGATTATCTTAAAAATAAATGAATTAATAACATTTGCATGAAATAAACACAATATTTGTATTTGACCATACTCTTTTTCATACCCTGCTATCCTTTCTTCCTACTTTGTTGAATTGAACATTGATTAAATTGCTCATAAACTTTTTTCTGTCCTCAATAGAGGAATTATGTAGTTTAAATGCTAAAAGGCCAAGATTTATGAGATGATTGGCACCTTTATGTTCAAAGCATATACTTATTAAATTTTAAAAATTAGGAAAATCTGCTTGAGTCAATTAAATACTGAGAAAGGCATGTGGCTTCTTTGCTCATGACTCATATTTCTCTGTTTTCTCTAGAAGTGCTCATAGATATGAGAAAGTGCTCATATATCTAAGATGGCAACTTTTCTGCTGGAATATTTTTACTTTTATGTTTTTAAGCTTACTGTGGTGAACAATTTCCTGAATAGCAATTGTGATACTCACCTCTTTCCTTGCACTAAGTATGACAAGCAGAATATGTACTGTGTGCACTGTTTTTGCACGAAGGAGACCTCTATGGAATCTGATCTATTCTAATAGTTTAAGTAATTTACCATATCTCTCACTTCTCTGTTTCATGCTGCTGGCAAATGAAGATAAGGAGAATTTTTTTGTTGTTGTTTGAGAGGTAGATCAGCCATTACTTCTGTACTCTGTCTTTTCCCTTAAAATGGCATAAGCCTTGTAATAGCCAAAGATATGGCAGGGAAGCTGCAGTTAGTCAGAATATAAATTGCAAGGATATATTAACTCATTATTTTTTATTAATTTCTTTTTCTCTGATAATGGTGGGATGTAATTTAATTCTTTTTAATTTTTTATTAGGATATATTCATTGTACAGGGGGTATTCATTGTGACAATTCCAAATAGACTTACATTTTACATTAGTTAAATGGCCCCCACTATCTCATCCCTCAAAACCCTTCTAACCCTACTGAAAGTAATTGAAGGAGGTTTCATTTTTCTATTTCATATAGGTATATGAAGTCCATCAACCATATTTCCTCACCTTTCTCTCATTCATTCACCCTCCCCCATTCCACAAGCACCCCACATACTATACGTATTTTACAATCATGTCTTATAAGTTTTTAAGTCAGTGTTCAAAGGGGTTTCTCCATGCATCCCCATTGTCAGTACACTTTACTTTGGTCAATTCAATCCCTTCCATTACTGTCCCTTATTCCTCACCCCCCCCATTATGCAGCAGCTATCAATACATATCATTATATCCTCTACCTGCACAGATATTATGTATTTTGAGATTGTTGATGCTCTATAATTTTCTTTGATGAACATTAATTCTAATGGTAGTGGTAGGTCCTGAAGTAATCTATCTCTGACGAGAAATAATTAAAGATGTCCTAAATCACTATCCTATTGGAATCATTTTATGATCAAGTGACTAATAAGTAAAAGAATTGTTATTTGTGAAGAAAATAATTAAAACATTTTTGCCTGGACAATTGTGACTAGTTTATTCTGATCATCAAAGAAGTATGACATGCTAATTTTAATGTTAATTTGAATGTCATGGTGTTTCACAGGAAACACAGCAGGTTTATGGCTCCCCCTTACATTATATATTCTTAATGGAAATATAAAAATAGAAAGCCAAAATAGCATTCTTTCTCTTGGATGCTGAAAAACACAATGGACTTCTTTCAAAAAAATGAAAATTTCAGCCCAAACCGGATTCTTCAGAAGCATAATTATAGATTAGAAAGATTAAGTAATATATTTTATTCTAAGCAGTACTTAACAAAATTTCTTTTTCTTTTGTGTAATTCTTGCAAATAAGCAAACTGGATTTCAATATATAGTCATTTGCTAATACTCAAATGGCACAGTAACAACCAGAGTTCAAGATTTAAAATTGGAGTAAGATTTTCATTTAGAAAAATACTATGTATCAGTGGCCTTATTCCTCACTTTGCTAGAGAGCACTGACTTTGGAAAAGACAATAGCCACTTGTTAGATTTTTTTTAAAGTATAAAAAAAGCTGATAACAATACAGTTAGCCTCTTCAGAGGAGATTTCTTACAACTGAGTTTACATGTTTAAGTTATTGAGTTCATTTATCTATTATAAAATCATGGTTATGCAATGATAGCAAGTTAATATGTGAAAAATATAATCCCTAAGAAATTCGGAAGCAAGTACTTAATACTCAGGAATATGTAAATAATTACTTAGTATTTCTGTAAGAGAAATGTTAACACATTCAGTACTCATATTTTAATGCCTATCTCCACAATTGGTAATTAAAGTAGTAAAAACAATAATAATAAAAATAAAATACATTCAGCTAAAAAGCCACTAGAAAACTTTGAAGAGAATATTAAAGTTATTCAGTTAATCCAAGTGAACAAAGGGAAGGAGAAACATAACAACAGATGAAATTAATATACAGAACGGAAGCTAGTGCTCTAAAATACAGTCATGTCAATAAATGTGTCAACTATTAGTTACATACACATTTAAATCAGAAGGCTGATATTATGTTGATTAGACATTTAAAAACCTATGTCCTAAATATGAAATCTTTCCAACAGATAAAATGAAAATACAAATGTAAAAATGACTTAAAATTGAAATGATGAGAACAGATATTCCAGGTAAAACTATCTTAAGAAATCTGAAATTACTCTATTATAAATAATATTATTAAACATAAAATACATGATAAGAGATATAATATTTAGTAATGATAAAATTATAATTACTCATGAAATCCTTAATATGTATGTAGTAACAAAACTTCAAAATATGTAAAACTAATTTTGAAACCTAATTACAAAACTACAAATGCAGTTGGAAATTTTGACATACTCAGTGATTCATAAGGTATACACACACACACACACACACACATTTGTGGGCCTATTAATTATCAGTCTTATATCTATGTACACAAAATCAAGAATATAAGTGATTTGAACTCAATGAAAAAAACCTGACTTATGTGACAATTATAGAACACTTCCTCTAACAACTACAATATAAATATTTTCCATAAGGAGGGATGATAAAGGAGAGCAATGGAGGAAGGGAATTCAAGTATGATATATTTGATACGTTATAAGAACTTTGTAAATGGCACAGTGTACCCCCACCTAGCACAATAAAGGAAAAAAATGCAAAAAAGAGAATGTAGGAAGAAAAGGGAATATAGAGGATCTGTATTTTGCTGTAGCTTGTTTTTTAGTATGAATTCATTATATATTTAAAAAATACTTCATTTGGTGTCTAAGAAATCCTCAATAAAGACATTTTTTAAAATTAAAAAAGTACATTAAGCATAGAAAAATATTTTGCATAGATTGTACCAATAAAAACAAAACATCAAAACATTTTGAAATCTGAAATCATAGTCTGGTCTCTGGCCAATACAAAATTGAGTTATAAATTAATAATAACATATTTAAAGATCTGCAGACAGAAAGCTGACTTTCATGCATCAATTCTACCCTTATTCCACCTGTTTATATGCTGCAACCTAGGAAGGCGTGTAAGACCAGTTTCTCACTTAAGTCTCATGATCTACAACATACATTCAAAGCAAATTGACAAAGGCTCAGTGGCATATCTAAGTGGAAATAAAGTCTTATTATTCATTTAGCCATTCACCTTTGCACATTTGCCTTTGTGCTTTTATGCTTGGGAACATGAATACAATTCTCATATGAAAACTTTTGAGAAATGGCTGCAAGATATTATTGACAAACTAAGGAGACTGAAATATTTTAAAAATAACCCCAGACTTTACTGGGTGCAGAAGTTAAAAGTTGATGTTGGTGAGTGTTGTTACATAAACTTGTGAAATTTATTTTTCTCCTCTGTAAGTCCATGATTTAATTAGGACATCATTGCATAGTAATTTCAGAAATTATATAATTAGATGATTACATATTAGATGATAGATTTATTCCTTTATCTATGATTTAATTTTTTAATGTTACCATTAGTGTTATGATAAAGAAAACCTGTAAATACTTTAGTGCTCCCTAAAATATTTCTCTACAAACATCAAAGAAAATGTCAATAGGATCTTTAAACATACAGATAAAGATGGTTTCATATTAGAAATTCACAAAAATTCATGGACATAGTTATTTAGTTGTTTATAGATTTTAAAGTCAATTAGGGTACATCTTAAACTAGATCAAGGGAATATAAATTAGAAAAATTATTAAATGATCTATTTATTCAATTATCCTTTATGTTATGTAAAACATTTCATCTGAAAAGCATAACAAAGTCTACAATAAGTTAAAGATAAAATATTTGGAAATTTAGGTGAAAGGTAAATTATAATTATGTTCTTCATTATTTAGTACTCTTTTAACAAACTAGTTTGGATTTTGGCAACCTGACAGGCTAAGTAAAAATAGATGCTGGATTACAAGTTGTAGTTACTGAAATTTCCATTTATGAAACCATTATTTTTGGAAGATTTTCTTCTATAATACTGAACATGAAGTTCATAAACAAATGAGAAAATTATGGAGTATTCCTATAGATTTTGAATCTCCATCCATATACATTAAAATATTTAGCTATGATCATACTTGCTTGGAATCATGAAGGAGTTCCAGCAGTATATTCAGTCTTCACATTTTCTAGAAAGTACATTGGCTATTGCACTGTCTCAACCATTATGAAAGCCTCAATTACTTCTGTGGCTACTAGTATGAGATTCTCCTACTCAATCTGAGCTTGAATAAGATGAAATTTCCTCTAAATTTACATGAAATGCTGTGTTTAATTATAATAGGGAGATGGAAAATTACATTGATCAAAGAGAATAGCAGTTCAGGAGAATGCCAGTGCAGTTGGCCATCCCCAACTGGATGACATCCACTTGTACACAGTGAGTCACAACTATAGGCAGATATAAACCCAAAGTTAACACCAGCCAGAACTCTATCTTGTTTAACTGAAGAGATAAGTCAGAATTTGTTTTATTCAATTTTAGGATTTTCTCTTAAACCATAGAATGATGGAATATAATTACTCATTTTAAAAACATACTTGGTTTTAAAGTGCACAGTTGCTTTTTATATGTTCTATGTTTCACGATCTAAATTTCACATTAAGATAACTATGATTTAGGAAAGGAATATGAAATCAATGTGCTGCTGTTGAGAAAGAGTTATTTCTAAGAGAGGGAACACTGGCAACAGGAAGAAGGGAAACAATTTATGTTTACTTGTGAAAATAGATTTAAAGGAACGTTTCTGGAGAAATTGTTGCAGATCACCAAGACAGAATGAGACAAAGCAGTTGAGAAGGATGGAGAAAAAGAAGAGGAAGGGAGGATGGAAGACAAATAGAGTAAGAAAGAGATAGAGATAGACAGAAGGAGAGAAAGATATGAATTTGTGAAGGAAAATGTGCACAGCCATGGAAGATGCATTGGATTGTTTCAACCACACAATTGTGACTTGCCAAAGTCCTTGTGTTATTCTATGACAGAGTTAGAGGCTAGGCCAAAACTGCACATTCCACTTCTTGTCTGGGTAACATAATGCTCACTTAACAGTGATGGTATTATAGTACAAAACACTCATGCAAATAAAAGAATAATGTAATGTGAGCAATACTGAGTATCACCTAGTTAGGGGCATCTTAAGAGAAAGTATGAAGACAAGTTTGGTTGAGGTTTTCACAAAAAATGATACCGTCCTATAGGGAAAGGCTGTGATTTATGTTCTCAAATGTGTTGACTAGAATGAGTGGCTCAACAGATAACTTCCAAATTTGTTGCCTTGCTTTCAAATGTATGGTGAAGACTTTCACTGCTATAATGATATGTAATTCATCATGTAATTGTCTGGTCAAGTTTTCTTGCCTAATCTTCTCAAGTATATTTTTTGTAAGTAAAATCTCAGTGACCTAGTTCAATTGTGCTGCAATACTAGTTAATTTATAAATAGAAATTCATTCCTTCCTGTTCTGAAGGTTGGGAATTCCAAGATCAAAGTGCCAATTTGTTTGGTGTCTGCTGAGAGCTTGGTCTTTGCTTCCAAGATTGTGCCTCTTGCTGTGGACCTGCATGACAGAAGGGCTGAAGTGTGGAAAGACCAAAGGCTCCTCCCAAACTCTTTCATAAAGGCAGCAACATCATTCATAAGAGGTCTACTCTCACGACTTAATCACCTTTCCTCCCATTCTTGAAGTTATCTCTTCAGTCTAGTGACTATTTCCTGTGACATACAGGTTTTTATTTTGATGCAGTCCCATTTGCCAATCTTTTCTCTTTTGCTGGGCTATTGGAGTTCTATTCAGAAGGTTATTACCTATACCCACAAGTTCTAATGTTTACCCTTTTTTCCCTGTAGTACTTTCAGTTTCAGATCTTACATTTAGAACTTTCATCCACTTTGTATTGATACTAGTACAAGGTGAGAGACTGGGGTCTACTTTCAGTCTTCTATAGGTGGACATCCGGTTTTTCCATAAGCATTTGTTGAAGAGGCTCTCTTTCTTTAAACACAGGTGGGATGGAGAGCCTCTGGCAGGAGCAGGGGCATGCGCCCAGCAACCAGGAGCAGGAAAGCTGGTGAGAGTGGTGGAGGGAGGAAAACTCCACAGGAGAGGAGGGAAGACCCACTTCCCACATGAACTGTAAACAAACATGGCGGCTGGAAGGAGCAGCAGTACCGCCCAGTAATCAGGAGAAGGAAAGCTTGTGAAAGTGACGGTGGGAAGAAAACTCCACAGGAGACGGGGGAAAGACCCACCTCCCACATGAACTTTAAATAAACACGCAGGCCTGAGAACGTGGGTGCTTGGAAAGGGGAAAGCCTGTAGCAGAGGCTCACGCACAGGAGAAATCTGAGCAAACAAAGCCTGCAGGGCCAGGTGAGTGCTAAGCTCACCCCAGAGATCTGCATAAATAACGCCTCCAGCAACAGCAGGCTGACAGCAGCGGGCAGACAAGCCACAGCTGCAGATACCATTCACAGAACTGTCTCCAGACTCTTTTTTTTTTCTTTTTCTCCCTACCTTTGATGAGAGAACAACCGAATTACACCTGCGAGCTGAAAAACTTAATGAAACTGTATTGCATTTGAAATTGGGACACTTGCTGGGTTTTTTTTTGTGCGTGCGTGTGTGTAGTTTTCTTCTACTTTATGCGTCCCCTTTGATGAGATAACTACAGAACAACATCTGAGGCACCATCTCCAGGACTGGAGACTGAGACAGACACCCAAATTATTAAGACTGAAACTTCATTGCATTTGAAATTGGAGGTTTCTTGGTTTTTTGGCTTTTTGGGTTTTTTTTAATTTTCTATTTTTTCATTTTATTTTAATACATTTTTATATATAGATTTTTCTTTCATTTACTTATTTTTTATTTTTATTCTTATCTTTTTTTTTATTTTTGATTTTCAATTCTCTGTCTCTCTAATGTCTGTTCAGCTTACTGTCAATTAGTACACTAAAGCTCTCTGTTTATACCTTTGAAACCTTCTTGTCTGATACCTTGTTCTGTTTTCTCCTTCCAGTCTGTGTATTTGTTTTTCCCATTTCTTTAACTTCTTGCTTTCCATCTCAGCTCACCCTTCCATTTTAAATATTACCATTGTTATTATTACAAGCTAGAAAATACTTAATTGCACGCAGTACAGGGACAGTAATAACACCAAGGACAATTATGGGAAGACAGAAAAAACAGGAAAACCAGTTTCCCCACAGCAAAAAATTAGTACAGGAACCAGAGGGGAATGAAGAAAACAGGTACTCAGATCCAGACTCCAACAAAATGAAGTTAAACTATGCCACAGGACTCAATGAAGCCCACAAGAAAAATTTAAAAGAAGACATACTACAGGTACTCAATGAGAATTTTATAGAGATGATACTAGACAGGGTCAACCAAAATGTACAGGAGTCATTCAAGAAATTCCAAGACAACAAAAATAGAGAATTTGAAAAAGCAAAAGAAGAAATAAAGGAAACCATAGAAGCACTGTATAAACACCAAAGTGAAAGAGAGAACACGATGAATAAACAGATAAATGAACTCAGGACAAAAACAGACAAAATTAAAGAGGAAACCAGCCAGGATATGGAAAACCACACAAAAAGAATGAAACAGAACTGCAAAACAAAACGGAAGGCCAATCCAGCAGAATAGAACAAACAGAAGACAGAATCTCAGAACTTGAAGATGAAATGGTAAATAAAGGAAAAACCGAAGAACTATTAATTAAACAACTCAAGACCTGTGAAAAGAAAATGCAAAAACTCACCGACTCCATCAAAAGACCAAACTTGAGAATCATGGGCATCGAAGAAGGAGAAGAGGTGCAAGCGAAGGGAATGCGTAATATATTCAACAAAATAATAACGGAAAATTTCCCAAATCTAGAGAAAGATGTTCCCATACAGATGCAAGAGGCCTCC
The DNA here is from genome assembly GCF_047511655.1 of Castor canadensis. NCBI lineage: Eukaryota > Metazoa > Chordata > Mammalia > Rodentia > Castoridae > Castor > Castor canadensis. The sequence continues at coordinate 26,623,764 of NC_133395.1, forward strand.
AGGACACCAAACAGACCAGATCAAAATACAACTATCCCACAACATATCAGCATTAAAACAACAAGTGCAGAAACTAAGGAAAGAATATTGAAGTCTGTAAGAGAGAAAAAACAAGTAACATACAAAGGTAAACCCATCAAAATCACAGCAGACTTCTCAACAGAAACATTAAAAGCAAGAAGAGCGTGGGGTGAGATCTTCCGGGCACTGAATGAAAATAACTTCAAGCCCAGGATACTCTACCCAGCAAAACTATCATTCAAAATACATGGAGCAATAAAAGTCTTCCATGATAAGCAGAAACTAAAACAATATGTGACCACAAAGCCACCACTACAAAGGATTCTTCAAGGGACTCTGCACACAGAAAGTGAAACCCAACTTAACCATGAAAAGACAGGCAGCACTAAACCACAGGAAAAGAAAAAGCAAGACAGTAGAGAGTAACCTCAACTTAGGTACACACAATCAAACCTCCAAACAACTAAGACAACTAAATGACAGGAATCACCACATACCTATCAGTACTAACGCTTAATGTTAATGGACTTAATTCACCCATGAAAAGGCACTGCTTGATGAAACAGATTAAAAAGGAAGATCCAACAATTTGTTGCTTACAGGAGACCCATCTCACTGATAGAAATAAGCATAGGCTAAGGATGAAAGGCTGGAAGAAGATTTACCAAGCCAATGGCCCCCAAAAACAGGCAGGAGTAGCAATACTTATCTCTGACAAAGTAGACTTCAAACTTACATTGATCAAACAAGATAAATAAGGACATTCCATACTAATAAAAGGGGAAATAGACCAAAAGGAAATAATAATTATCAACCTGTATGCACCCAATGTCAACGCATCCAATTGCATCAAACATACCCTGAAAGACTTAAAAGCATATATAAATGTGAACACAGTGGTTGTGGGAGACTTTAACACCCCATTATCATCAATAGATAGGTCATCCAAATAAAAAATCAATAAAGAAATCCAAGATCTAAAATATGCAATAGATGAAATGGACCTAGTTGATGTCTACAGAACATTTCATACAACTTCTACAAAATATACATTCTTCTCAGCAGCCCATGGAACCTTCTCCAAAATAGATCATATCCTAGGGCACAAAGCAAGTCTCAGCAAATATAAGAAAATAGGAATTATACCATGCATACTATCTGATCACAATGCAGTAAAAGTAGAACTCAACAACAAAAGTAAAGACAAAAAACTTGCAAACAGCTGGAAACTAAATAACTCATTACTTAATGAAGAACGGATCATCGATGAAATAAAAGAGGAAATTAAAAAGTTCCTGGAAGTCAATGAAAATGAAAACACAACCTACCAGAACCTATGGGACACAGCTAAGGCAGTCCTGAGAGAAAAGTTTGTAGCCATGAGTGCATATATTAAAAAGACTGAAAGATCCTAAATCAATACCTAATGATACATCTCAAACTCCTAGAAAAACAAGAACAAGCAAATCCCAAAACAAATAAAAGGAGAAAAATAATGAAAATAAGAACTGAAATCAACGAAATAGAAATGAAAAAAGCCATACAAAGAATTAATGAAACAAAAAGTTGGTTCTTTGAAAAAATAAACAAGATCAACAGACCCCTGGCAAACCTGGCTAAAATGAGGAGAGAAAAAACCCAAATTAGTAGAATCAGGAATGCAAAAGAGGAGATAACAACAAACACCATGGAAGTCCAGGAAATCATCAGAGACTACTCTGAGAACCTGTCTTCAAATAAATTTGAAAATCTTAAAGAAATGGACAGATTTCTAGATACATATCACCATTCAAAACTGACCAAGAGGAAATTAATCACCTGAATAGATCTATAACACAAAATGAAATTGAAGCAGCAATCAAGAGTCTCCCCAAAAAGAAAAGTCCAGGACGTGATGGATTCTCTGCTGAATTCTATCAGACCTTTAAAGAAGAACTGACACCAACCCTCCTTAAACTGTTCCACGAAATAGAAAGGGAAGGAAAACTGCCTAACACATTTTATGAAGCCAGTATTATACTTATCCCAAAACCAGGCAAAGACACCTCCAAAAAGGAGAATTATAGGCCAATCTCCTTAATGAACATTGACACAAAAATCCTCAACAAAATAATGGCAAACCAAATTCAACAACACATCAAAAAGATTATTCACCACGACCAAGTAAGCTTCATTCCAGGGATGCAGGGGTAGTACAACATATGAAAATCAATAAACGTAATAAACCACATTAACAGAAGCAAAGACAAAAACCACTTGATCATCTCAATAGATGCAGAAAAAGCCTTCGATAAGATCCAACATCATTTCATGATAAAAGCTCAAAGAAAACTAGGAATTGAAGGAAAGTACCTCAACATTATAAAAGCTATCTATGACAAATCTACAGCCAGCATTATACTTAATGGAGAAAAACTGAAACCATTCTCTCTAAAATCAGGAACCAGACAAGGATGCTCACTATCTCTGCTCCTATTCAAAATAGTACTGGAATTCCTAGCCAGAGCAATTAGGCAAGAAGAAGGTATAAAAGGAATACAAATAGGTAATGAAACTGTCAAAATATCCCTATTTGCAGACAACATGATCCTATACCTTAAAGACCCAAAAAACTCTACTCAGAAGCTTCTAGACATCATCAATAGCTATAGCAAGGTAGCAGGATATAAAATCAACACAGAAAAATCATTAGCATTTCTATACACTAACAATGAGCAAACTGAGAAAGAATGTATGAAAACAATTCCATATACAATAACCTCAAAAAAAATCAAATACCTTGGTGTAAACCTAACAAAAGAAGTGAAAGACCTCTTCAAGGAAAACTATAAACTTCTGAAGAAAGAGATTGAGGAAGACTATAGAAAGTGGAGAGATCTCCCATGCTCATGGATTGGTAGAATCAACATAGTAAAAATGTCGATACTCCCAAAAGTAATCTACATGTTTAATGCAATTCCCATTAAAATTCCAATGACATTCATTAAAGAGATCAAAAAATCTACCATTAAATTTATATGGAAACACAAGAGGCCACAAATAGCCAAGGCAATACTCAGTCAAAAGAACAATACAGGAGGTATCACAATACCTGACTTCAAACTATATTACAAAGCAATAACAATAAAAACAGCATGGTACTGCCACAAAAACAGACATGAAGACCAGTGGAACAGAATAGAGGACCCAGACATGAAGCCACACAACTATAAGCAACTTATCTTTGACAAAGGAGCTAAAAATATACAATGGAGAAATAGCAGCCTCTTCAACAAAAACTGCTGGGAAAACTGATTAGCAGTCTGCAAAAAACTGAAACTACATCCACGTATATCACTCTATACCAATATTAACTCAAAATGGATCAAGGATCTTAATATCAGACCACAAACTCTAATGTTGATACAGGAAAGAGTAGGAAATACTCTGGAGTTAGTAGGTATAGATAAGAACTTTCTCAACGAAACCCCAGCAGCACAGCAACTAAGAGATAGCATGTATAAATGAGACCTCATAAAACTAAAAAGCTTCTGTTCATCAAAAGAAATGGTCTCTAAACTGAAGAGAACACCCACAGATTGGAAGAAAATATTTGCCAGCTATACATCAGACAAAGGACTGATAACCAGAATATATAGGGAACTTAAAAAAGTAAATTCTCCCAAAACTAATGAACCAATAAAGAAATGGGCAAGTGAACTAAACAGAACTTTCTCAAAAGAAGAAATTCAAATGGCCAAAAACACACGAAAACATGCTCACCATCTCTAGCAATAAAGGAAATGCAAATTAAAACCACACTAAGATTCCACCTCACCCCTGTTAGAATAGCCATCATCAGCAACACCACCAACAACAGGTGTTGGCGAGGATGCGGGAAAAAGGAACCCTCTTACACTGTTGGTGGGAATGTAAACTAGTACAACCACTCTGGAAAAAATTTGGAGGCTACTTAAAAACCTAGACATCGATCTACCATTTGATCCAGCAATACCACTCTTGGGAATATACCCAAAAGACTGTGACACAGGTTACTCCAGAGGCACCTGCACACCCATGTTTATTGCAGCACTATTCACAATAGCCAAGTTATGGAAACGGCCAAGATGCCCCACCGCTGACGAATGGATTAAGAAAATGTGGTATCTATACACAATGGAATTTTATGCAGCCATGAAGAAGAACGAAATGTTATCATTCGCTGGTAAATGGATGGAATTGGAGAACATCATTCTGAGTGAGGTTAGCCTGGCCCAAAAGACCAAAAATTATATGTTTTCCCTCATATGTGGACATTAGATCAAGGGCAAACACAACAATAGGATTGGACTTTGAGCACATGATAAAAGCTTTAGCACACAAGGGAGGAGTGAGGATAGGTAAGACACCTAAAAAATTAGTTAGCATTTGTTGCCCTTAACGCAGAGAAACTAAAGCAGATACCTTAAAAGCAACTGAGGCCAATAGGAAAAGGGGACCAGGAACTAGAGAAAAGGTGAGATCAAAAAGAATTAACCTAGAAGGTAACACACACGCACAGGAAATTAATGTGCGTCAACTCCCTGTATAGCTATCCTTATCTCAACCAGCAAAAACCCTTGTTCCTTCCTATTATTGCTTATACTCTCTCTACAACAAAATTAGAAATAAACGCAAAATAGTTTCTGCTGGGTATTGAGGGGGTAGGGGGGACAGGGTGGGGGTGTAGTTAGTGGTAAGGGAGGGGATGGGGGCAGGGGGGAGAAATGACCCAAGCCTTGTATACACATATGAATAATAAAAAAAAAAAGAAATCAAATGGCTTACTTGTGTGGGCTTTTGTATGGGTTTAATATTCTATTCCATTAGTTTAAGTTTATTTTTGTGCCTATACTATGCTATTTTTTATCACTATGGCTCTATGTACTTTAAAGTCAGAAGTTATCATGATATCTACAGCATTGCTCTTTTTGCTCAGGATTACTTTGGTTATCTGAGGTATTTCTTTAGGATTGATTTTTATATCTTTGTGAAAGAATGCCATCAGAATTTTGATGGGAATTGCATTGAACATATAGCTTGCTTTTGGTAGGGTAACTATTTTCACAATATTGATTCTGCTGATCCATGAGCCTGAGATGTCCTTTAACCTTCTACAGCTTTCTTGGTTCTTTTTCTCCAGTGATTCCTAGTTTTCCTTATATAGGTCTTTCATTTCCACATTAAATTTATGACTTGATATTTAATTTTTGATGGTCTTTTAAATGTTATTTTTTCCTGATTTCTTTGTCAGATATTTCATTACTTATATATAGAAAGATTACTGATTTTTGTTATTAATTTTGTGTCTTGTTATTTCCTGACAATATTTTTGAGATCTAATAGGTTTTTAGTTGTATTTTTAGTGTCTTTCAGGTATAAGATAATGTCATCTCAAATAGGGATACTTTGAATTCTCACTTTCTGGTTTGAATCCTCTTGTTCCCTTCTTGCTTTATTGCTCTGGCTATATTGAATAAGGGTGGGGAGAGTGTATAACATTGTCCTGAACCTGATTTTAGAGAAAATGTTTTTAGTGTTTCCCGGTTCACATAAGTGTTATCAATATTAAAGCAAATGTATATGCCATGTCTATTCAACTTATACTTGTCAAATTGTCCCTTCTCAGCCCTTAACCTTCTTCTGTTAGTAATTATTGTCCTATTTTCAAAGATTTTATAAGTGTAGCAACCCCAATATACTCTATTTGTGTCTGGCTTTATCCAGATAATATTATAGAACAAAATATTTGAAAGGTTAAGTATTTTTAAAGATACTATCAGAAACAAGAAAATAAACCCTTCATTTTAAAATGAAAGTTGACTGGGCATGAGTTGGCATGCCTTTAATCTCAGCTGCTCAGGAGAAAGAAATTGGGAGCCTCACAATTTGAGGCCACCCTGGATAAAATTTAGTGAGACCTCATCTCAATAAACAAGCTGGATATTATAGCAAACATCTGAAATCCCAATTATGTGGGAAGGATAGGTAGGAGGATTTGAGTCAAAAAAAGTTAGGCCCTATAATAAAAAGTAAATGATATTGAAAAAGGCTGGACATGAAACTCAAGTGGCAGAGCACTTGGCTAGCAAGCACAAGGTTGTGAGTTCAAATCCCAATACCGACAAAAAACTAAAAGAATCAATAGAAACAAAATGCAAACTGGGATTAGTTCTTAAGATAGACTGTTCTCCATACTGGATTCCCTTTGCTGGGGCATTGTGAAAAATGATCCTTATGGAAATCCTACATATGGATAAATGAGAAAAGTTTCTGTGCTTCAGGATGACTTGTATTTTAGTGCTATGTTTTCTATGGTGAGTTAAAAACAACAAAATACCAGCTATAAACTATATAGTATGAGAAACTTTCAAATTTACATCTTCTTATTTTTAACATTTGTCTAGTGATTGCTCTACAACTTACCATGTATACCTGATGAAATTCTGCTTCAGTTTTATACTAACATAATACCTGTGAGATATACAAATATTGCAGAATTATTATTATTATACATATCACATATATACTTCTATCCTCAAAACATACTGGCTTATTCATGCTTTCATTCTCTCATATTTTGTTTAAAGACATTATAAAAGATAAAAATTGGTATATGTATAATGATTACATTATTAACTTCTTATTTGTCACTTGATTTTCTTTGCTTCTGTAAATTGTACTTAAGTTCTTGTGTTATTTACTTTCATTTTTCTTTGACCCTTGTTATTTCTGATGTTATTGGCCCAACAATATAATTCTAAACATACTGCCTTGTACAATTGATCTGAATGCAACTAAGGGAAAAACAGTTAGATTGCCTTTTATAATTGCATATCTACATTTATTAACTCCTTTTGTATGATGTATGAGAATTTAAATTTTAGGGTCTACTTACCTGCTTATGGAAGACTTTTCTTTAGTATTTCACGAAACACTGGATCACTCAAAACAAATTTTCTAAATTTTTATTTATCTTGGAATGTCTTTTACTTTGCTTTAATTTTTGCAAGACAGTTTTTTATTTCTTTAAATCTAATATTATTTGTTAATATTACTTTATTAGTATATACTGGTTGTACAGGAGAAGTTTGAATGAAAATCATCCTGAAAAGATCCTTGGAAGACATTTGAACCCAAGAATGATCAGACAAGAAGACAACAAGGTGAACATGGTGTTTGGGAGTAAGCTCAAAGTAGTTGGAGCACCACCTATAAACTCACCATGAACTTAATTTCACATGCTTTCTAAAATTCAACAAATACATTCATTTGTTTGCAAAAAATTTAATCTTTGATTTTCCTATTTCACTTACATAAAAATAACAACTGAAATATAAGTTGAAGAAGCCAACATTATATTTATTGTTCATTAAAGAGTAAAAAAGAAAATCACTATAATATTTATAGTTCTTGTATAATCTCTGATGTCTTTAATGTAGCTTTATATGGCTATTCTCACACTAACATTTGGAAAGTTCAACTTTCTGGAAAGTTGGGCAGAGAAAGTCTCCTGACAACCTAAATTTATTCACCTATGCTGGGTGAACATACTTCTTTATAGATTATTGGAATAATGATTAAAGTGATATAAATAACTTTAGTTACATGGTAAAATTCAATAAGTGTTTTCTCACATTTCTCTTGATTTTTCATTTCAAAAAAGGTAACTGTAAGAAATTCAAACTAACATATCTTTTACATAGGCTTAGACTTTACAACTAAAGGATCTCAAAAAGCATCACACAGATGAATCTAAACAACTATATATTTGCCTGTGAAAGATGATTACATATGCAAAGACTGATGAAGAATTCCAAGAACTAGTTTATTTCTAACTAATTTTTAGCAAGCATTCAGAAAGAGAAGGAGAAAATTACAGAAGAATCAATACAAATCAGAATTTTTACATTAGCCATATAGAAGGCACAATGGCTAAATACAAGAACTAAATATGAGGTGAAACTCAAGTAGGAAGTTTTATCCAAATTAGATTAAAGAATGTGATTGCTTGATGTCCAGCAACAAGCTAATCTTGACAGTTTTTTTTATGGTAATCACATGAGAATTAGTTTGAAAGGATTATGATTCTGTACACAATTCTGTAGAAGAATTGTCCTTTGTAAAAGAAAGTATGTGATTGGATCATTGTATTTTGACTAACAAATTTATAAATCATCTAATTTCATTGCATAATAACTGAGCATGAATTTTGAAAAACATATGCTGGCTCTTTTACACAAATGATGAATAGTTTTAAGGGATTTTTTTATGTGTTTGTTATGTTTTCAGGCTGCCATCTTCCTATATATGCCTTCTGCATAGCATAGCTGGACTTACAGAAATGAAGCATCATAACTGGCCCATGGAGAGAATGTTATAATTTTAATATGTCAGGCAGTATTTTTGTATCTTATTTAAAAATCTTTCTTAACACAAATATATTATCATCGAATATTTTATTTCTTATTTCTTTCACATATAGATTTATCATCCTTCTTTGTAGTAAACCAAAGATCATACTTTCCCTTTCATTTTCTAGAGATACACAATTCTTTATGGGGAAGAAGGATTTCAGTGATATTCTGCAGGACTGACTAGCTTTAAGTAATGTAGCTTATGTGTTCAGTTCTGCTTTAGGACTCTCTTCTGTTTCATTGACCCATTTCTTTATCCTTATGCCAATACTAATTTTCTGAAAGACCGTACTTTATTATGCACCTTAAAATCTAGTATAGTATGCTCAACCACTGTGTTATCTTTTCAAGATTGCCTTGCCTATATTTGGCATTTTGTATTTCCATATTTATTTTAGAACCGACTTACATTTTCACAAAAACATCTGCTGAGATTTTTATTTGAGGTTTCATCATATTTATATAAAGAGTTGAAGAAATTTTCAACATAACAATATGATGTTTCAAATCAACATGCAGGGTGAAGCTGCATTTAATTTGGTATTCAGTAACTGCTCTTAGATGTTACTGGAGAGAGTTCTTACCTAGCATTAATAGATTTATTTTTAGTCATATAGTGACTGTTATGTTCCCCTAAGTATTATAATTTTAACCTAGTTTTACATTGTTTATAATTGCTTTGTAAAGATAAATTTGAACTTACACAATGACCTTGCATCTGGTAAACCTGCTAAATTTCCTCAAATTCTAACAGTTTAATTGTAAATATTAAGTGTACTTATTTAAATTGACAGTGAATATTCACAAATCTCTTCTTCTTCTGCCCATATCTGATGTATTTGTTTCTATTTCTGTCATAATAGTATTATCTATGTATCTATGTATCTATGTATTTATCTATCCATACATATAGAAGAGGGTTTTTATTATATTGGCTCATATGATTGGATTCCAGATAGTCCAACTAGAGGTATCTTCATGCTGGAGAGGGAGACAGAGAAATGAGTATCTGCTCAGTTCAAGAAGCTCAAACCATCAGAAGAGAAACCAATGGTGCAGCCCTAGTTCAAAGCTGAAGTCCTGGACTAGGAACCTGGAGAGTTGCTGATGTGAGTATGCATTGAAAAGATGAACGATCTGGTGTACTAAACTCCACAGCTGATGGCAGCAACCACAGATGCACTTGCTCAAGATGAAGGAAGCCTTCAGACACTGATATTTCCTTTTTCTTTTCATTTGTTACATATTGGCTTATGTCCATTGGACAGTGCTGTCCACATTTAGAGATGGATTTCCTCCCTCAGTTGATAACTCTCATGCCCAGCTTCCCAGCAAATACCCTCCAAACATACCCAGAAATGTGTTACTAATCTCTCAGACAAGTTTGTCAATCCAATCAAATTGACAATCAAGATTAAGCATTACACCCATGGTGTTATTCTGGTTGAAACCACTCACATCTCATCACATCTCATCTACAGAAATAGCCTCTGCATTGATATGGGACATACCCTCTGATTTCCTCTGGTTTCAAGTTGCTGATTCTGAGATACAGAAACCAGGGTTATTACTTCCAGTTCAAATCTGAGCATCTAGTTTACTAGTTTGAAATCTAGTGTCATCTGTTATTTCTGGGCATGTCTTCTCTATGCATTTGTTCCTGCACAATCTTATCCTTTGTTACATAGGTCATAAGCACTTTTTTTTCGATTCCATGACAGTAGAGTTGTCATATAAAGTATAGGATGTCAAGAAAAAATTGAAGATGAATAGCCAATATCTCATGGGTTATGCTAATATTTTAAATAGTTCTTGTTTATTTAAAATTCAAATGTAACTATGTATATTCCCTCTCCAAAATTTCACCACTTTACAAGTCAATGACAAATCAAATGGACTCACCTACTTGGGAGTAAAGATTGGTTCAGAAATGGACTTGTGTCTTAAAAAGGGGCTATGTTTATCTTGCACATTTACTTGTTTCTGTCTGTATACTTGCACTTCAGTTTTTTTTTTTTGCAAATTCTATCTATAGGATGGTATGAGATGTGAATTCCTTGTGTATATTTTTGTCTTATTAATTAAAATATTATAGAGGAAAGTCAAGAGTGAAGGAAACTGAGAGTGAGAGAGCAAGAGAGTGAGAGAAAGAAAAAACAAAAGAGCAGAGAGTGAGAGAGCAAGAGAGAGAGAGAGAGAGAATTACTGAGAGCTTCTGTTCTGGTAGATGTGGAAATCAATGAAAGACAACCAAATGAGAACAAGCAAAAGGCATTTTTTCTGAACTTGCTACAATAAGGGAGTCAGTACCTCAAGAGGAGGGGAAACATTTTATAGTGGATAAAGGGAGAATTTTAGGTAATCTCAAATTGGAGGCCGTTGGCATAAGAATGATGTAGGCAGGTTCACTAGATTGTAACATTCTTTTTTTTGGATCATACTATTAATATGATTTTTAATTGTTTTTCTGGGTGAGGCTACATTATAGCATTTACAAAGGTTCTTACAGTGTATCAAATATATCATGCTTGAATTCACCCCCTCCACTGCTCTCCTTCATCCTAGATTGTAACATTCTTAATGATTGGGTTATTGCTTAAAGGCACACATTTAGCTTTTTCTGGTTAGTCTTAAATTGGAAGGGGGGGATATTAGGAAGTTGTTAGTTACTCACCTAGTCCTAGCCATTTGGGGCTCATTGTAGGAGGAGTTAATGTTTGACTTCTTCTGTTGGTAGAGCCAGAAATCTCCTAAAAATCTAAAGTAGAGCAGATTAATTTCTTTAGCTAGTGTCTGCAGATACACAGTTGTTTTCTTGAACAGGTTGCTGCACATTGTGAGTTAGAGTTCTATTTTTACATATGATCTGGGTACTGCCTATTTGTACATCCTATCTCATTGTCATGTACTCTTCATAACTTTTTTAGTAATTTGAATTAATAAATTCATTGTAATTAGTCAAGTTTTACATGTATTCAAGTCAGGTACCTGAAGAATTCTGACAATATGACTGCTTTGTCCATTGTTCTCAGCATAAAGGGACAAATGATAAATACAGCCTGTGGTTCCTCAATTATTACCCTCAGAATCTCTAGTGCATTGCAGAATGACTCTCTCAGCAACTTTCATCCAACCACCATATTAACTTTATTCTAATTCTACTATTGAAAGGAGTATTTTCATTTACTGGGGATTTTGCTCTTCAGCCTTCTTCCAGAATCATTTTATACCCACCCTCTTTTCTATCCCAACTACTCACTGTAGTTTTAAGTTAATTCTTTCTTACTTTTGAGCTTTCAAGTATATCAATTCTTTTTCTGAGAGCTCTTCACTGATGTTTAAGCCAATATTATTGAGTAAGTTTTCTAAACCTAAACTTTCACTATTAAATACCTAACATTTATAATCAGTATCTAAACTCTTTAATTTGTTGTCAAATATCTGTCCTTCCTTCTACATTGAGGTGATTTGATATTTTATTAACAACTATCCGTTGCAGACAACTTGATAACTTGATCCATTTGATTACATATATATATATTATACTATATATATATTATACTATACATATATTATACTGTGTAGTATAATATTATATATATATATATATAATATATATAGTATAATATGCATTTAAACAAACATTGATTGAATAGCATGCCTCAAAATGTTTAAGAATTCACTAGACCTTGGCAACTAAATTGCAATTAGGTGTCAGATATCATCATGTGTACTATACACTTGTTATTTTGACAATGTGGAGTGTTTCATTAAAAATGTGAAAGAATATTTAAAGAAGATTTGAAGTATATTCTGACTTTGGCCCCTCTATAATATTTATATGATGTTAATCTTTACTAAGCTGGGAATAAAGTTTCCTATATGGATGCTGACATAGAAAAATCCCTGGTATTCTGTTCTTCACATGTACATATAAAATTTTAAATAAAAATATAAATTCTGTTTTATATGCCAAGTTATAAAATACGTCTGGTATTTTAACAATTCTTTTCTCTTTCATTTGTACATTACCTTACTTCAAATCTTACTTGGGTCAGTTTTCTTCAATTAATTCTTAGGTATTATGCTAGCCTTTTTCAATATTACATTATGAGGGGAAACTGAACAGATAAAGGAAAAGAAGATAGAAGAAAAGAAATAAGGACAGAAGGAAAGAAAGAAGAAAGGAAGGAAGGAAAGAAGGAAGAGGGAAGGAGGGAGGGAAAGAAGGAAGAAAGGAAGGAAGACAAGTCAATTCAGATTTATTAACCAATTACTTTGAATTATAATTGATACAGAGTCATGTAATTATGTACTTGGGGTTACTTATAGATTGTGCTTATGAAATTTCTTCTCTGTTGTTTAATTATCTATTATTAGAAATCTAATGCTGTGCACTTGTAATTCATAAACATAGTATTTTTCATTAATATAACTAAGGAAAATTCTGCTGAAATGAGGAAGAGATATAAGGTGAACATTTTATATTCTTTTATAAAATAGAGAAAATCTATGTCCTGGAATTGGAACAGGTACTGATCTTGACTCATAAGAAGTGATGTTGTGCAAAGAGGCAAGACAATGTTGCTACTTATTGATTTTCATAGTTATCCTTGGTCATAGTTAAAGTAGTTCAAAAGGTAATTGAAACAGAGACCAATTAATAGCAACAACTTTAATTTATATGAAACTATAGACTTCCTTGACATATTCTCTTTGATGAGTAAAAAAAAAAAAAGTACTTGACATTTTGCCACAGAAAAGTTAATTGCTCTCCAGTTCCAATTAGGCTGACACATAATTTGGATTGAATTGCCTAATATGTTGTTCTAAAATTAAAACAAAAAGAAGACATATAACCTAAAGTGACCAGGCTTTAGCAGTTCAGTGCTACCATCTACAAAGAGAGAGAAATAAGACTAGAAATTTTCTGTCTGGTGATGACTACAGGTGCCATGCAAGGTAAGTTATCAATTTCTTTGATGTCAAAGGTCAAGAAGTAATGTGACTAGTATAATCTTTGGGGTAAATTTTCTAATTAAAAGCTCATAACAGTATGTCTTATTATTTAGCAATAATAAAGTGAAGGAGCTCAGAAAGAACAAGAAAAATCATATCACGCCAAGTAAAAGAACATGTATGATAAAATATTATTATATTTCACAAATGTATTTTCTTTAATGATTCTTACCTTAGCACAGCTAATTATAACATGTTGGGAGATAATGAGAAAAGAAACAACCAGCAAATGCTCTTGAAGAATAGAAAGATCAATGCAGCCTGACACATCAATGAAAAGTAGGACTTGACATTTAGCAACAAAAGGACATAAAAGTACAGCTAAGTTTTGTGAATAAAAATGACAAACAAAAGATTTATGGTCCATTGATGTTAAGTAGCACTTATAACAAAATAATTACATAAAAAGCTTTAGAATTTTCATATGCAAGCTTTGGTGTTCACGAGATACAAATCAGTGTTACCAAGCAATTAAAACTAATGATTATAACTTTATTTTTAGTTTAAAATATATATTGATTTTTTTTCAAATTCTCTTCACATATAAGTAGTTCAAAATCAAAATTAAGTGCAAAAACTGGTAGTGTAGAGGGTGAGATGGAGATACAGGGGAAAGGTATCATTGATGAATCTTACAGACTTCAACTGATGGCAAACATATAGGGCAGGTGACTGAAAACCTGACAGGACTTAGAATCAGATGCTCAGGAGTCAATGAGGCAGACATAGCAGTGGGAGGAAAGAAACCTCCATCTTCCTACCTTGTTCTGAAACAATTGTTAGGGCTCTTTTCACTTAACCCATGACAAAGAAATCATTGGCTCTGGATCAGCAAAGAAGCTAGGGAGTTTCCAAAAGAACTTCCTCCGAGAATGATGCAGCTACTTTCTATCTGAGAGCATGGACCAGAGAAGCTGGAACAAGTCCCATGAGGAAAACTCTTCCCTAAAGTAAACAGAGCAAGGAAAACTGAGGGAAGGACAGCCCATTCACAGAAACAAAAGGTAGAATCAGCAGAAGACCATTATGAGCAGGACAGGAATTCTTGGAGGGATGCTGAGCTTGGACACCTATCTGAAGTAGTACTTTTCAGATATATCAAATAGAATGTTATTCTTTCTTTAGTGAAAGGACTCAGACTTCTCACAGCTCATCTTTTCTCACTACCTATCTCCTGCAGACCATCAATATTTGTGTAATGAAAACCTGTATGTTTGTCAGTTTTCTATCACTATGACCAATACCTAAGATAAACAAATTATAGAGAAAAGGTTTGCTCTGATTTACAGTTTTGGAGGTTCCAGTCTACGATCAGGTGGACTTAGTTGCATTTAGGAGGACAATACATCATAGCGGGACTGCATGTTGCCTGAAAACTCTCTGCCCCTCATAGATGAGATTAACATGGAGAGAGAAGCGATGAGAGTGTCACAATGCCTTTCAAGAGGACACCCCAAAACCTCTCACTAGGCCCCACCTGCAAACATTCTATTACCTTCAAGTAATGTGCAGCTGGGGTACAAGCTGTTATCACCTGGACTTTGGGAAACATGTAAATATCAAATAATAGCAACCTGAAGTTGCTATTATAAGTAAAAGTAGTACCAAACTTAGGAACCTTTATTCAGGGGCAGATTTGTCAAGGCTGATCTGTGTTATCGTCATAGTTTTAAAATAAAGTTTATGTTAATAATTTGAGTTTGATTTATTTATTTTAAAATAAATTCCAATTCATTTTTTTCTCTAATAGATAAATGAAATTAATCTTAGGAAACCATCTATTATATATAGTGACAAGTATGACCTCTTTGGTTTCATAGAAAGTAGAGTAATGTATCTAAAGAAAAATGCATTTGAACATTAAAAGCTCATATATTTAAAAATGTTAAATATTCCAATTATTTCAGGTTTTCTATATAGTTATTGTCCATGAGAAAATTATTAAGGTGGTCTCTTTAGTAAGCAAAGTTGAAGGTCATAGGTAATGAATGAATTTTTCCTTAGCAAGAAATTGAAAGAAATTTTATTGTATTTTTCTGCATTCTCAGGAAATGAATTTTTACAGAGTTGTGAACATTGTCAAAAGATAGTTTTGATGAGTTTATTATTTAAATCACCTCAGACAAATGGCATAAATAAAGTAGTCAATCTCTCAAGCAATTAATAATAACTTTTTCTTAGATGGATATATTCTATAGCCCACAAATCACATTTCAAAGAACATGGCCTAGAAAAAATACTGCTCTTTTTTGCTTACAAATTTTCCTTTTACTTAAAAAGAAAACACACAGTAGTAAAGTTAATTATTTTCAAAGCAAATCATATGCTCTTTGTTATTCTAAGTTTAAATTTCTGCTAGAAAATAGAGGATGGATATTTCTAGTTGGTAAATTAAGCTTACCTTCAAAAAGAAAGTAATACCTTAATATTGATAAATATAAATTGTTCTTAAATATTGGACAGAGACAAGGCAAGGCAAGGCAAAGAAACAATTATGTAAGATAAATAAATTTACTGCAAATACTCTTATTAAGTGCTTGATCACTCTTCTATGCTATCATTTGCAAAACTTTCTAAAAATTTTAAATATATAATTTTAAATGTCTGCTATCAAATAATGCATATGCAGACAAAATTTTCATTCCTTTGACTTGTTTATATAGTTCTTTAACTGGTAATTAAAAAATAAATGATCCTTTACGACAAATGTACACACAATATAAAACAAAAGAAATCTAATCATTTTAATCTGATAATCAAGACTGAAGTTAGATTTATTGAAAGAGAAATATAAAATTATATATATATATATTATATGAGTGGAGGTGCAAAGTTATACTGTACATTAGCCATATTCAATGTTCAAAGCAAACTGAAAAAAATGCAGATAGTACCATTTACAAAAAGAATGAATATAGGAAAATGTGCTTGTTTCTTGCTCTGTGGTATCTTATATATGAACATTTGCATTTAGCCTTGTGTCATGATTGCTGACAAAGCAGTGGACGCAATATGTGAGGTACAGATGTGTATGTCTCACAATCTACAATCAATCCTCATGGATCAAACAGGTAATTTTCAAACCATAGGATTCCGCTCTCGAATTAATAAGAGAAATGAATATGAAAAGTAAGGGAAAAATTAATCTATATTTTATGTGTGGTGTGTGTGTGTAAAAGAGAAAATTGGTTTATTATGATTTGTTGGGTTTTTTGTTTGGTTGTTTATATTTTGTTTTGTTCTGTTTTATTGTGAGTCTTAGTGCAAATACTTAAAGTTCCCAAAAGAGTAATTAGATAAATTTCTCAGGAGTTTGTCTTCAGAAATAAGAATGTGTTTGCTTACAATGTATTCTTTTTTTGATGTTTTCATTAAAAGAATGCAAGTAAATTATGTACCTAGACTGCTGAAGAGATCAGTTTCTTTGAAATAGGTACATAAGTTTGGTGAACTTTCAAAATTGTTTTTTTGTCAATTTGTTTCTATGATTCTAATTCGTTCTCTGAATTAGAAAAATAATGTATGCACAAGGAATTGTTTAAAATTAGGTTCTCTTGGCAAAGAAACCAAGAAAATTTGGCCTTTAATTATAGCATAAAGTGGTAAGAAAGGGCCAGAAAATACATTAACACTAAAAGGAGAATTGTTTCCTAACATTTGAAAGTGTGTTTGATCCCAATGCTCTCGTTATAGTCAAATGTCACCACTGTAAAATCACCCTGGCAAGACATCTGCAGTGAGGAGCAGACAAGACTAGGTAATTTATAAAGAAAATTGTTTCTTACTGTCTGGAAAATACGAAGATGAGTGCTCCCATCTGGTGAAGATTGAGGCCATCTTGCTGCATCATCCCCTAATATGAAGCAGAGGGTGAGGGAGTAGTGAGTAAGAGGGGGTCAGGTACCATTTTTTTGTTGTTGTTGTTGAGACAGGGTTTCACTACGTAGCCCAGACTGACCTCAAACTCACAATCCTCCTGCCTAAGTCTCCTTCCTAACTGCTGGTATTACAGCCTGAACCACCACCAAGAGTTATCTTAAATAAAATACTGTGGAAGCTCATTTCCCTATTCTTTTCCTTCCATCTTAGAGAGAGTGGCCCATTTGCTTTCAGATGTGACAACACAAAAACCAGGAAGCATCCAGTTGAGCAGGGCTATCATGGTGGAAGGGGTTACAGGTACATAGCTCAAGATAGCATCTTTTTTTTAGAACACATAATCATCCAGTAAAAAATAATTTCAATCAATTGGAATGAAGGCTCTTATACTTGAACTGCACATATGACTATATACATTGAGACTGTTATGAATATTTTATTCGTTCTCCTAGGAAATCGTTAATGTTTTACAACTTTCAAATATCACATGTTTTTGTAATGTTTAATATAATTTGTGATGTTTAAAAGAACAAGATAACCTATTTAAAATAAACTCTGCAAACAACATAGTCGCATAGGAAACAATTGTTTTGGAATGACACAAATTCTTAAGAGTAATTAAGTAATTAAAAACTGGAAAATAAGAAAGACTCACAGGATAATAGCAGAATATAAAGATGCATAAGAGAAAATACTAAAAATCCTACTTACATAGTAAGATTTGTGAGGTTGAGTAAACATAGAAGCCATGACAAGCATTAGAACTCACCAAGACAATCAAGAGTACATTTAGAAGAAACTGATAAGTGATACTTTTCGAAGGGTGGTATATACACTACGGGATATCTCTCAACATTGAATAGTGGAAATTTAAGAGCATTTCTTTGCACTCTGACAGAGCTATATTCAAATTTTAGTGTGCATAACATGAGAATAGAAAAATGTTGTTGTTTCACGTGGGAGCTTGCTTAAGTGATTAGCCTGATAAACACATAGCAAAATTACAGCTTATCTGGTTGTGATATGTACTCCCATGACTTATTTTCATGGCTGATGTTCCTATTTGTTTCTATTTAACCCTTTAATTCTTTTCAAATATTCTGAAGACATGACTTTATTTCTAAAATAAACCAGGTATAAATAGAAGTGTTCATTTCCTGTTCATTTTATGCAAATATAGAAACTAAAGACATTTAGCAATTTCTAGATAAAAATTGAATTAAAAGCATTCATCAAAGAAAATGAAGAGAGAGGCTGTTTTCATAAGGTTTATCCCAAGATAAACCTCATTTTTTAAAAAAACTTACCAATGTAGTGCTCTTCTGGGAGTTTAAAAATGTCTGATTGATCTTTATGGGCAATATGGGAAATATAAAAATATGACTAGAAACCCAGACAGCTAAATTAAAAGATATTTTCCTTAAAGGTTATAGAAAAGTTTGTCTTTTCCCATCTATGTGATATTTAGACTCGCTTTTTTATTCATTTATTTTTGCTTCCCAACATGTAGCTTTTACAATATGCTTGTTAGCATGGAAACGTGTCTTTTATAAGTTCTTTCTGTGGTAGGAGGGGAGAGTTTTTAATTAAAAAACAAATATGAACAATCCATCCATCAATATTTGAGGTACATTATTGAAAAGGCCTATAATTAGGTCTTGAGGAAAGATGGACATTAAGCATTTATTTTTTAAAAATATTAACCTCACCTAAATTTTTCTGTTCTCTTTCAATATTTTTATTATTCATCACAATAAACCACTGAACTTTGAACATTTTCAGCCTTGTCTAAAGAGTTACCTTTTGTCTTCATTGAAAGTGACATTTTGTGAAAAAATTTGTAATCCTCTCCAATTAGTCAGGGGACTACGTTCATCTAGAATTTTTTTTTGGGGGAGTTGGATTAGAGTGAAAGTTGATAAGCCTCAGCATAAAACAATCATAGATTTTCCTCACAAATCATTGCCACAGTTAATATGGTTTAATGATACAATCTCTGTTAAAATAGCATGCTGATATAAGTCCTAAATGAACCAATTCTCTTTTAAAACAATTTATATTAGTTCAAAGCTGAGCAGTCGAGGATGAAATTCTCATTTGAATTGTGGGTTTCTGTTGGAGGTTCTGTTTTGCATTTTATTTTAATTGTGTGGGTGTCACTGCCAATGCAATATTTGAAAATGTTATTTCAACATTAACGCAGTAGATGCTGGTGAATGAAGGCTCCACCTCCTTAGGTCATTGCTCTCAGGCAGCTGTTGTAGTTCAACAAAGCTTTCAAAACATGTTTCTACTAATCCATTTCCACAGTCGTTTACACACTGTGCTTGTGGATGTTTGCCACAACACCCTTTCTGAGATGAAAATATTTCTGTGCTGACGATAGGAAGTCAAAACCATAGACTCATCTCCCACAGCCATGTTCCTTAATTTTATCTCCCTAATGTTTAGTATATTTCACCATCAGAGCCATTCAGCTGAAAAGTAAAATTGTCTTCACAACCAATCTACTTAAATATATGCTATAAGAGTGCACCCCAATTTCTAGTTAAGAGATTCAGTGACATTTCCTTAGTTCTAACCTTTTCAACTGTGTGTAATATTCCTTCCAGTTAATAATTTCCACATCCAAGTAATAAATTCCCTTTATTCCTCTTTACTTTTCCTTTTCTCTCTCTCTCTCTCTCTCATTACTTGTGTAACTAATTTCTCAGGCTCTTCCTGACTCTCATTTTTTTCCAGCCTAATTATTTGCATTCCGTGTGTAGATAGGTCCTATGACCATTTGTTTTCTCTCTACAGTGTTGACACATGCTGATTTCCTCTCAATGAGTATCACTTCCTAACATTTATCATAATGAGTAGAAAATCTCTTAGAGCCATCTTTTCTAGTCCTCAATTTCTTGAAATTGCCTCTGTGATTTTATTTAATAGGATCTTACTCTCTTTTCATATGGGGAACAATCTGAGAATGAAAATTACATGTATTTTTCTTGAATTCTATGTAAATTATCAAACATTATCTATAGAAAGTACCTTTCTAAAGTTTGCTACATTTTTTTCTATATTTACACAGCTACCATGCTTTTATTTCTGGGGTCACATATTTTACTTCCTTTCAAAATGTATATGGAAAAATTTAGCTTCTATGACCTAAGGCCATAGGCTTAAAGAAATGCAATTCTACTTGTTCTTCCCCATAAACCAATTCTGTAGGATACAAGTTAATATTCTCCTTTTTTAGTTCTTTGTAAAGGAATTATTCAGTGGTACCATATCAGTAGATTCTGATTATTGCTGGTAATTAAGATATTTAATAAGGGATTTACAAAAGGGACTTAATTGAAAATAAGCAATCTTATTTCTTAAAAAAAAAAAAAGAAAGGAAAAATACTTGGTAGTGGCTTACCATGGACAATATTGGTGCTTTGCCAGGTATTTTTGATCCTGTTTCCATCACAGCCATATCACTGTTTTGTCGCCAAGGTCAATCTTTAAGTACCATCTTTTTCATATTCTTCTGGAATGGTGTTTTAAATGAACATTGTACTTTCACTGCAGTTAGTCAACTAGTAGTATATTAGCCTCCACATATTTTAGTAGGACATGCCACCATATTCAGATATTTATATAAAAGAAGACAGAAAAGTTTTCCCTGAAAAGTTGACACTACATATCAGATAGTGAACCTGTGTATGCTTTAACTGAAATGAAAGGAGATATAACTCTCTTGACAATGTGGAAAATGTGTTGGAGATAGAGATTCTGAAGGCATGCATACAAACAAGACAACAAAGGACAGACTGCGGGATGTCCACATGTTCCCCAAAGATGGTGATTAGCCAGGGAGAAATGCCCCCTCTCGCCCCCTCTCCTTCTCAAAAAACACCTGCTCATGCCAAAATCTTCGCACAGAAACATACTCCTCCCACTGGCAATAAAAAACTAGAAAACCTGCTCTCCAACCCAACTCGGAGGAACTACCAGTTCCCAGTCCCGCTGCATGTCCGCTTGCAAAGATACATTTTCCATTCTCTTTTACTCATAGAAACTTATAAAGACTGCTGGAACTTACAGAAGCCTATAAATCAATTTCCTTCTTCTACTGGTTATTCTTCCTTACTCGTTTCCATTTCAATCAACTAATTTAGAAATTTTTTTTTTCATTGTGAAATGTTTGCTTCTTGGTATTTTCATTTTTTCTTATACTGGAAACTCAATGTTGATTGAACAGAATTTAATGTTATTCTTATTTCTCATCCCAAAACTACTGACTCAAGTATAAAGTTGAAGAAATTATAGAATCCTTGCACCTAGAGTACAATTTGTTGCGGCAAAAATATAGATGAGGGTGACTGTATGACTCTGATTATGTAGGCTTTTAGTTTATTTACTTATTTATAATTTTCTTGCACCAATAAGGATCAAATCCATGGTAATTCACATGCAAGCCTTGGGATCTCTCACTGCACTACAACTCCAGCCCTAAATACATAGTTTAGTAACAATCTAAGCTCATAAACTGACTTCAGATCTGAAAAGTTCATATAGCCATTCATTTTAATGCTTAGATAGTAGAAGGCTTAACCATCTTTTTGTGTGTGTGTGTGTGTATATGGTCCTGGGGCTTGAACTCAGGGCCTACACATTGAGCCACTCCACCAGCCTTTTTTTTGTGATGGGTTTTTTCTAGAAAGGGTCTCACAAACTATTTTCCTGGGCTGCCTTTGAGCCATGATCATCCTCATCTCTGCCTCCTGAGTAGTTAGGATTACAGGCATGAGCCATTGGAGCCCGGTAGGCTGACCACCTTGAATAAGTTAGCCTTATATGTTGCCTAGTATGTTCAAATAGTACTAAACCTCAAGACAATTCATTTTCTTCATATATATTCCATCAAAAAGATTCGTGGATTGTTTTATAAAGAACACATTCAAAATTTGTGTATTGCAAACACATAAGATTTAATGAAAAAAGTTTAACAGTTTTTCTCAACATTACTGAAGAAGATATTAAATTCTACACTCACAATAGCAAATGAGTTCATAGACTGATGCACTGAAGAGTAAAATTTTTATAAGATTTTGACAACTTAAAATATTGATGAGGCTGGGAATGGTGGCATACACCTATAATCCCATTTTTGGAGGAGACAAACAGCAATTGGATTGTCTTTCCAGCCCAATCTGGACAAAAGTTGACTTGACCCCATCTCAGCAAAGCAAGCCCTGTGCTGTGGTACATACATGTGATCCCAGCTACCCAGGAGGTCTTAAGTAGGAGGATGATGTTTAAGGCTGGCTGAGGGCCAACACAGGAGAACCTGAATGAAAAATGTCTTAAAGCAAAAGGAACTCGGGACTTGGCTCAAGTGATTCAGTGCTTGTGTACCAAATGTAAAGCCCTGAGCTCAAACCTTAGTATCACCAAAAAAACTCAAAGTATGTTGCTATTATACACACGAAATATACAGGAAGACCTAAATACCTAGACGAAAATATTGTTACGTTTTGTCATTCCAAAGGAAGTGGCAATTGTATGTATTTTAAAATATAACTTTGTCCCATATATTTGAACAGTCTTTCTTCATGTGTTACATTTTAGTTGAGAGTATAAATATAATTCTTCCTGACACTAAAAATGCACCTGACATCCTAACTGATATTTTCATATTCCAGGATGGAAATATTCCTAGAAATTAATATGAGGTCTAAGGTAGTCTAGGTTTTATTTCCATCAATCACATAGAAAGCCTATGAGTATTTCCTACTAAACATAACAGGAGGAATGGCATTTACACGACTAGTAACAGCATGAAATACTTTGAAATTGGATGGACAAGGTACATTGGTAACATGCAAAGTTAAGAAATCAGTATCAGCAATGTTTTGGGTTGGATAATAAGGACCGTGGGCCAAATATCTGTCTTTTGTATTAGTTGTAAGTAATAGATACAGCAGCCAAATTTAAATGTTTCAAGCTGTTGCAAAATTCTGATCTCCAAAATGCACCATATTAAATAGAAGTTTCTACTCTGTCCTTGAATTTGCATGGGGTAAATCTGATGTTTTTAAAGTGAATCTTGATCATTTAAACGTAATTTTATTTCTACTTTCTACTTCTATGATACGATTTTAACATAAATTGGAATATTTTATTTGAAAAAGTTGTTTTCACCACTAATTATTTTCTACTTTTTTCTATTGTGTCATATTAATAGTTTCTTTATGCTTTGCTATCACCACTGCTCAATTTGTTAGTATCTTATCCTATCCTATTAGACATAGGATAAAACTATGAATTTTTTTCATTTTATTACAACACACTAGTGCTTTTTTCATCGACAGACAACTCAAAATTTTAAAAATACTTATTCATTTCTACAAAATAATAGGAGATAACAAGTTCTGATAAAATTCACAAGTTCATAAATATCATGTTCACATTTTTGAGGTATGATGCATCCAAAATTTGCTTTATGACTTTTTATTCTTTACCTAATTTCTTGCTTTAAGCACTCAGCTCTTTCGTGTCCAAGAATTGATGGGCACTTGGTACTTGGTGTCAGACTGGCCTGAGGATATACCCTTGTAATGCCAATTACAAACTATTTAAAACTGGGAAAATTCTTTTTTCGTTTCTAAAACTCCTGTATTCTGTCCTCTAAGATGCAGAAAATACCTGACTTGAAGTATTTTTATGAGGATTAGAAGTAATTTATTATAAAATACTTAGCGAGATGCCTGGTGAAGAGAAAGTGCTCAAGACATGCTTGTTTTTGTAAAATTGTTTGTTTTCTTAAGATTTCCACCTTGGAAGTCACTCATGATTCCATTGCCACTTTGAAGAAAACTTAATAATACACGTATATGATGAAAGAATCCACTTTAACAGTTGTCTTCATTTTAAGCACAGCTAATTGTGAAAGAGCATGAATAATATTGCTAGTCAGAAAGCAGTATGTTAATGCTTTGTACATATGCCACCACGCCAGAATGACATTATGAATTCAGTGTTAGGAAGACAGCTGTGGGGATTGCTGAAAAAATTTTTCTTGAAGTTAGTGTTTCCTTTAAAAGCAAGCTAATTATTCCCAAGGCTTAAGTGTCTTTAAATTACAATTTTTGAGGAAGCGTTTATTATTTTGAATGCAAAAAAAATTCCTTATGTTCCTTTTTTTAATTTAAATCAAATTTTTAAAACTTTTTTATCATATTTAAAAGCATTTCATAATTTTTTATGGGAAAAGTACCAATATTTATAGTAATAAACCTTAAAAACAGAAAGAAGATTCTTATTATAAACACTGTTCATTAAATTTCAGTTTCTCCTAAACTAGAATGATACATTTTATTATTTATCACCTTCATTTCAAAACTTTTAAAAATTTTAATGTTCAATTCATCAACATTACACATTTCTCCATTAAAAGCTTCACTTTCTTTCAATAATGTCCTACTGCATTCAATGTGCATGATTTGCACTCTGTTAATCTTTTTCTTAGTGGTGCATATTTTTAGTATTATTTCAATGACACTTTTCTATTTCTATTTTCAGGTGGTCATTACCAGAATATGAAATGCATTTTACTTTTAACGTGCACCTTGAACAATGCATCTGTGCTAAATTCATTTCTCAGTAACTTTTTAAAAATATCATTTAGTACTTCCTTCAAAAATATCATATGTTAAGTCAGACTTTCAAAAATAGATATTTTAGATATGCACATCTTCTTTTTTGTGATACAGGGAATGAATTCAGGGACTCCACCATGCTAGACAAGCACTCTACCACTTGAGCCATGCTATCAGCCTTATATGTATGTCTTATGTGTCATAAATTACCTTTTTTATCAGTTCTAAAGTCTGCAGTACTAGGTGTGATGAAAGTACCAAAAGGAGACAATTTGTCTTTTGCTGAGTTTTGGTGGGAAACTGATGTACCTTTACATCACATTTTTAATTAGATTAGGGAAAATTTTTGCCTATCTCATTTAAAGTTTGCTTTTTCAGATTCATGAGCAGGCTCTGCATAAGCAAAACCAAAACAAACATCAAACAAAAAAACAAAAGTAAAAAACCAAACACATTTAGCCTGAGGATGTATTATTGGTAGAGTGTGATTAGGATTTGCATGATCCTGAGTTCAATCCTCACCATTGAAAAAAGGAAAAAAGATTGGGAAATATAGGTCAGTTGTAGAACATCTGCAAAACCTACAAGACCCTGATTTGATCAAAGGACATATATTGAAGTTTCACAGTGTGACCCCTTTACACAATTATCATACAAAAAAAGAAATACAAGGAAAGAAAAAAATGACTTGCGGTTTCAAAAAAAGAAATGAGAAAAGTTGTTCAGGTTGTCAAAAATTGCCATACATTTGGATTATCGCTCACTGAAATCCCAAAGTAGTCATTCATCTTTTTCATTAACTGAGCACATATTTGAAATTCACTCATGTTGCTGTATTTATTTTTGGCTTGTTCCTTATTCATGGAAGGTATTCCCTTATATGGGAACCATTACATTTGTTAAATCAGGCATTATGGGCCACAGCTGCCTGTATCCTATAAACTCTGGAGGCTGAGGCAGGAAGATCTAGTGTTTGAAGCCAACCTGGGCTGCATAGTCACACCCTGTAGAAAGCACGACCACCAAAACCTCAACAAGGTGATACCATGTACCTAGCTTCTTTCTCCTCATACTGGTAATGAGTCAAAAAAAGTGGAACTGAAATCTGGAATGTGATGTTGTGATTCCGACATGGGGTAAAGGCGGTATGCAGTAGAGTTCTGTCAGCTACCCAAATGAACTATTTTCTGATCCCCAAGGAAGTCACTTATGGGAACCTTAAAAGGGGTCATATGCTGAGATGTATAAGGCCTGTGGGCAGAGAGTGCAAGGAGACCTGATGTGAGTCCACCTCTGTCTCAGAGGGAGGACAAATCTTGACTGCATCCTCAGGTAAATGCTGAGGAGGAGCTCTTGGTTTTACTGGAAGTCACATTTTGTTTTCTTGCAATTTGCTGTGTGGTTCTTGAGAAAAACTGTAATACTGTTGAATCAATGTTCAATTTTTAAAATTTTTTTATTATTCATTTATTAACATGCACATACATTGTTTGGGTCATTTCTCCCTCTTGCCTCCACCCTTCCCCACCCTCCCTTTCAGGCAGAAACTGTTCAGCATTTTTCTCCAGTTCCGTTGAAGAGTAGATATAAGTAATAATAAGAAAGACATAGCACTTTTGCTAGTTGAGATAAAGACAGCTATACAGAGAGATTCCTAGCATTGCTTTCATATACAAATGTGTTATAACCCAGGTTGATTCGATCTCTAACTGATTTTTACACTGGTTCCTGATCCCCTTCTTGTGTTGACTTCTGTTGCTTTAAGGTTACTGTATTAGTTCCTCTGGAGTGGGGACATCAAATGCTCATGTTTTGGGTTTTCTATCTAACCCCTTACCTCTTGTATATGTTCTCCCTTTGTCATTTAACCCAAGTGCTACAACATTGCTGTATTTGCCCTAGATCTAAAGACTGAATATAAGGGAGAACATAAGATGTTTGGTCTTCTGAATCTGGCTAACCTTGCTCAGAATGATGTTCCCCAGTTCCATCCATTTACTTGCAAATGATAAGATTTCATTTTTCTTCATGGCTGAGTAAACTGCAAGGAGAATTACAAACCCCTGAAGAAAGATATCGAGGAAGACTACAGAAGATGGAAAGATCTCCCATGCTCATGGATTGGAAGAATTAACATAGTAAAAATGGCTATACTACAAAAAGCAATCTACATGTTTAATGCAATTTCCATCAAAATCCCAATGACTTTCATCACAGAGGTTGAAAAATTCACCCTAAAGTTCATTTAGAAATACAAGAGACTGCAAATAACCAAGACAATAATCAACAAAAAGAGCAATGCAGGCAGTATCACAGTACCTGACATCAAACTATATTACAAAGCAATAGCAATAAAAACAGCATGGTACTGGCACAAAAACAGGCATGAATACCAGTGGAATAGAGTAGAGGACCTGGATATGAATCCACACAACTATATCCACCTTATTTCTTACAAAGGGACCAAAAATATACAATGGAGAAAAGACAGCCTCTTCAACAAATGCTGGTGGGAAAAATGGTTATCCATCTGCAAGAAACTAAAACTAGATCCATGTCTACCACCCTGTAGTAGTATCAACTCTAAATAGATCAAGGACCTTAATATTAGACCTGAAACTCTGAAGTTAGTACAGGAAGAAGCAGGAAACACTCTGGAACTGATAGATATAGGCAAGGACTTCCTCAATAGAACCCCAGCAGCTCAGCAACTAAGAGAAAGAATGGACAAATGGGACTTCATAAACTAAAAAGCTTCTGCACAACAAAAGAAATGGTCTTTAAGCTGAAGAGACCACCCATAGAGTTGGAGAAAATATTTACCAGCTATACATCAGACAAAGGACTGATAACCAGAATATACAGGGAACTCAAAAAACTAAACTCTCCCCAAATCAATGACCCAATAAAGAAATGGGCAACTGAACTAAACATAACTTTCTCAAAAGAAGAAATTCAAATGGCCAAAAAACACATGAAAAAATGCTCACCATCTCTAACCATAAAGGAAATGCAAATCAAAACCAAACTAAGATTCCACCTCACCCCTGTGAGAATAGCTATCATCAAAAAAACCAAAAACAACAAATGTTGGTGAGAATGTGGGGAAAAAGGAACTCTTTTACACTGCTGGTAGGAATGCAAGCTAGTGCAACCACTCTGGAAAAAAAGTGAAGGCTTCTTAAAAATCTAAGCATAGATCTGCCATATGATCTAGCAATCCTACTCTTGGGGATATACCCAAAGGAATGTGACACAGGTTACTCCAGAGGCACCTGCACACCCATGTTTATTGCAGCACTATTCACAATAGCCAAGTTATGGAAACAGCCAAGATGCCCCACTACTGATGAATGGATCAAGAAAATGTGGTAGTTATACACAATGGAATTTTACTTGATTTTCATTTTTAAGGCTATTTCTTTTTAAGGTTGAAGTCTGGATATGGGTTCCTGTTGAACGTAAGGTTCAAAGCTCCAAGCTGTTTCTCTGTGGACATGGCTTGGTTTTCCCTGTTAAGGGTCTGGGCTTGCCTTCAGGAAGAGACTGGGTGTCTGATATTTTGGAACCAGATATGTTTCTCTGCTCTTGGCTCTAGAAACAAGTAATTTCACTTTTTTTAATATCCAAGTAAAATCCATTATATCTATCTATCTGTCTATCTACCTATTTATCTATCCATTTGTCTATCCATCTATCTATCATATATCTATCATTTATCTATCAATCATATTTTCTTTATCCTTTCATGTTTTTATGGGCACCAAAGCAGTTTTCAGAATTTGGGTATTATAAGTAGGGCTCTGATAAATATGGGAATACAGTAAACTGATTTTGATTTTTTAAGTATATACACAGAAAGAGTATGGCTGAGTTATAAGATAGTTCTTAGTATTTGAAGAACCTTCTTACTGTCTTCCACAGTGACTGTACTAATTTATATTCCCACAGTGGTGAATATGAATTATTTTCCACATATTTGTCTATATTTCTTGCTTTCCTGAAGGTATTTATTATGTCTAGGGTGAAGTAGAATCTCAATGCAGATTTTATTTGCATTTCCCTGGTAGCCAAGGATGTTGGCCAATATTTCACATATTTATTGCCATTTATACTTTATTTGTAAAGTACCTTCTTAGTTCTTTTAGTAATTTATTTTTTGGCTGGCCTAATATTTTAACTCAGGGTTTCAATCTTGTTAGTCAGGTGCTCTATCACTTGAGCCACTCCACCAGACCTATTTTTTGCTGGATATTTTTGAGATAGGATATCACAAACTCTTTGCTCAGGCTGACTTTGAAACTTGATCCTCCTGATCTTTGTCTCCAGAGTAGCTAGGATTACATGTGTGAGTCACTGGTACCCAGCCATCAATTCTATTGCCCATTTATCAATTTAGTTATTTCCTCTGCTGTTTAATTTGGTGTGTTCTTTATATGTTGTAGATATTATTTCCCAGTCAGATGAGTATCTGGCAAAGGTTTTATCTCACTAGATAAGCTATTACTTCTCTCTGTGGTTCTTTTACTTTGTAGAAGATTTTTTTTAAGATAATGCAATCTCAATTCTCAAGTTTTGTTCCAATTTCCTGAGCTATTGGAGTCTTTCAGAAATTTATTGCTTACCTAGACATCCCTCTTTTCCTTTAGTAGACTCAAAATTTTAGTTCTTGATACATTTTGAGTTGATTTTTATACAAGGTGCAAGATAGAGACCTGGTTTCAGTCTTCTTCATGTGACAACAATAGCCCAATTTTGTTTTTTTGGCTCTGAAGTATAGCTTAAACTTGGGTATTTAACAACTCCACCATTGATCTTTCTGGTCAGGATTGCTTTGGCAATTTGGGAACTTCTGCCCTTCTATATGAATTTTAGAATGTTTTCTACTTCTTTGAACCAATGCAATTGGGATTTTGGTGAATATTGTATAGAATTTTATATCAATTCTGGTAGTCATTTGGTTGATTAAAGAATATGAGAGTCCTTTCCATCTTCTACTTTCTTCTATAATTTCTTTCTTCAGTGTTTTATAGTTTTCATTCATGAGGTCTTTATCATCTTCATTAAGTGTATGCTTAGATATTTTATTTCATTTTATTTTATTAAGGTTATTGTGAATGCAATTGTTTTCCTGGTTTCTTTTTCAATGAGTTTATTGGTGGTGTATAGAGAAGCTACTGATTTATATATGTTGATTTTAGATCTTGATGCTTGCTGACATTGTTTATTAGCTCTATGAATTATCTGCTGGAATCTTTAGGGTGTTTTAATTATAGAATCAAATCATCTTCAAGAAGGGATAATTTGACTTCTTTCTTTTATATTTGTATCAGTTTTATTACTTTCTGTTGAATTATTGCTCTGGCCAAGCTTTCAAGCACTATATTGAACAGAAATAGTAATAATAGATCATCCTGTCTCATTCCTGAATTTACAGGAAATGTTTTCAGATTTTCCTCATCCAGTATAATGTTGTCTGTAAGTATCACATATAGTTGTTATTATGTTGGGATATCACCACTCTATTCCCAGTGTCATAAGCACTTCAATTATGGTGGGGAGTTAGATTTTTGTCAAAGGTCATTTCTGAATCCATTGAGATGGTTGCATGGTTATTGTCCTTTTTTCTCTTTATATGCTTTATTACATTTATCACTTTGCAAACTTTGATTCATCCTCACATTGTTTGAATGAATGCAACTTGATCATATATCCAGCTGGGTCTTTTATGTGTCATTGATTTTGGTTTGCAAATACTTTATTTAGTAATTTTGCAAAATGTTCACTAAGAAAATTGTCCTGTAGTTTTCTGTTTTTGTTGTGTCCTTCTTTGGTTTTGGTATGAGGATAATGGTGGCTTAAATGACCATTATAGATCAAATGGGCTTCATACAAATCTACAGAATATCAAATCCAATAACCATAGAATACACATTCTCCTCAGAAGCCCATGGTGCTTTATCTAAAATAGGTCATATTTTAGAAAAAAATCAAGTATTTATGAATACATGAAAACTGAAATTACACATTGTATCAGATTACTATGGTTTAAAAATATAAATAAAAAATAGCAAGAGAAACTACAGAAAATTTACAAATACTTGAACTTTTTTGAAGGATTAGTTGGTCACCGAAGATATCAGGGTGGAAATATAAAAATTTCTAGAATCAAATGGAAATGAAAACAAAACATACTAGAGGAAGCATTCTAAGTGGGATGTTTAGATTTACAAATGCTTAAATCAGAGAGATATCAAATAAGTAACCTCATGATGCACCTCTATGTCTTACAAAAACAAGAACGAGGCAATCACAAAAATAGTAGAGGTTAAAAAATATGAAAGATTAGAGCTGAAATTAATAAAATGGATCTAAAATGATAAGACAAAGGATCAAAGAAAGAAAGAATTGATCATTTGAGAAGATAAGTTAAAATGACACATTCTTAGCCAAACTAGCCAACAAAAAAAGAGAACACAATAAAATCAGAGATGAAAAAGTTGGTATTACAACAGATACCAATGAAATCAGGAGGATTATTTGGCAGAATTTTATATAAACCAATAAACTGGAAAATGTTGACAAAATTGATAAATTTCTAGAAATGTAAAAGCTATCAAAATTGAGCCATGGAGATACAAGTAAACTAAATTGTTCAATAAAAAGCAACATACTGAAATAGTAATCAAATATTGAGAAGCAAAGAGAAACAACTCTACCACATCTTTAAAGAAGAACTACCACCAATGCAACCAAACTATTCCAGAAATGAAAGTGCAGGAACATTTTGTCCATTTTTTAATTTCATTACGTTGTTAGTGTTGTATCCTGTTCAGTTTCTGTTATCTCACTTGTTTTACAAATTAAACTATGACCACATGCAAACATTTTCAAATATTATATAGGTTGCCTTTTCACTCTGATTGTTTCATTTCTTGTGTAGAAGGCTTTTTCTTTCAAGTATTTTTTATTATTATCGTTATGCTGAGGGTAGATTGTGACATTTACAAAAGTTCTTACAATATATCAATTATATCATACATGGCTTCACACCCTCCATCATTCTCTGTTATGTTCCCTCCCCCATTACTGGAATAGTTTCAACAGATTTCATTTTTCCACTTAAACACATTTCTAATTTAATAGTGCTTCATTTATTTATTTTTGCTTTTACTCCTTATACTTTTGGTGTCATATACAATGAATCATTGCCAAAAGGACCATTAAGAAGCTTAACCTGTTTGTTTTCTTTTAGAAGCCTTCTGGTGTAAGGACTTACATTTGAGTCTTAAACCCATTTTGAGATGATTGTGAAGTATGGTTAAAATAAGTATCCTATTTCACTATTGCATATGTGGACATTCTGTATTTTTAATATCATTCATAGATGAAACTTTTCTTTCCCCTTTTTGTTGTTGAATATTAGGTGACTGTACATATGTGTACTTCTCTGCCCCCTTACCTGTCTAATTGGTTTGTCTTCTGTTCACTACCATCCTATTGTGATTGCTGTAGCCTTTTCAATATATCTGGAAAACAGTGAGTATGATAGATCTGGTTTATTTCTTCTTTCTCAAGATTGTTTTGGTGAGCCATTGTCCTTTATCATTTCTTAACTATTTTAAGAGTTTTTTTTTTCTTACTATTTTTGTAAGCTTGGAATGTTTACAGAAATTTCACTGAATTCATATATCACTTCAGAAACTTTGGAGATTACAACAATAGGAAATCTCCCAATCTGTGCATGCAGACATCTTTCTATTTAAGTGTTTTTAAACTGTTTTGTCCATGCTTTGCTGTTCTCAGTGTACAAGGCTTTCACACTCTCAGTTAAGTTTCATCTTAAGTGTTTAAACTTTATCATGCTATTGTAAATGGAATTGTTTTTCTTAATTTACTTTCTTGATTGTTCCTTATTATATCTACAAAAAGAACTAATATTTGTGTGCTGACTTCAAGACATTCAGCATCACTAAATTAGTTTTTCAGATCCAAGCAAAAATATATACATAAAAGGCATACAAGTTAGAAAGGATTTTGTCTGTTTCCCATTGAGTAATTGTCATATAACTTTTTTTCTTTTTTTCCATTAATGTTTTAATTAGAATATTCATTGTATGGGGGGGATTCATTATGACAACTCCAAATGGGAATTCCAGTAGGTCGAGGTCTCCCTCTCACCCCTCTCCCTGCCCCACTTAAAACTATTAAGTGAGGATTCTTTGTGCTATGTTGTATAAGTATATGAAATCCATAAACCATATTCCCTCACCTTCACTTTCTGTAACTCTTAATCCTCAAATATACCTAGAGTTATCATTCCTTTAAATATAAGAAGGAATGATTTACAAGATAGCACATACCTTCACAGAACTCAGAAAAATGCCCAAAGGCAACAAACACGAACAAATTAAGTACTCATAACAAAGTCAAGTAGTATAAGTGTTTCTTATCATAATTGTAACAAATGGTACATGCTCATGGATGTATATTACTCATGTTTGTACACACACAATGCTCTCACACATTGACATCCTGTGCAAAAAGTAAGAAATAATTTTTTAGGATTTAGCATAACCACCATCATTGTGGTGTTTGCTTGGTGGAGTTTGTCGTCCAGATATAATTCTATCAATACATTGCATGCCATTCTGGAACATTTCTCCAAGGATGCTATTTTCAAACAAAGCCATCTACATTTCCTTCTGCTGGGCTGCACATTTAACAAGAAATTTCTTTAGTATTAAATTTCAATGGTAGCAGGGCTACTATGGCAAGTATATTGATTTTAAATAAATTTTAAAATTAGTAAATTTTGGATATGTATTATATAAGTTAATTAATAACCACTTCTCAATTTTGAAATATGAACACTTCATAAGTTTAGGGTAAATATAATTTAACTACAAAACATATTTGATGCAAGGACAGGTGTGTAGTGGATTTCTGTAATCCCAGTTACTCATGAGGCAAAGATTGGGAGGATCACAGTTCAAAGCCAGTATGGAGAATAAAAAATGTTAGTGAGACCCCATCCCAATTAGTAAGCTGAGTATGTTGGTGCAGACTATAATTCCAGCCTAAGGGGAGGTTGTAGATAGGAGCATCATGGTTCTAGGCCATCCTTGACAAAAATGTATGACTCTCAAAAATAACTAAAGCAAAAATATTCTAGGGTTATTCAAGTGATAGAGCAATTGCTTGGCAAATTAAAGCCCTAATTCAAACTGCAGTAATGTAAAAAAAAAAAAGGATATATTTTTAAAATCTTATTTTATACATTTATATGAGTATCCACATATAACAAAAATTTTTTTTATATTTTCAAAGCAGCTATAATTACACTCAGTTAATGGTCATACTGTTATAGTTAATTAATCCTTTTGAGATGAATTTTCATTTAGAGTAAAATATAACAACTTTTAATTACATGTTATACACTAAACAGAACCACTAGTTAGCATATGGGTCTCCCACACATTCCTAGGGAGTATATAGACACCTATCCACAGTAGATTTCAGCTGCCTGGAGAGGAATCTTCCTTTTGGAACAAGTGACATTATTGAGGCCTGACTCGCAGGTTGTATGTCTCTCTGCTGACTTGTGACTTCATCAGCAGTAGAAAAGACAACTGTGGATTGTGACTGAGGTGTCACCACAGCCACATCAATGACAGGCATTCAGGGATTCAGGGCTGTGGCCCATGTGCTACAAGGGATGCTGTGCTGTGTCCATGGCAGCATTTGGTGGGGTAGTCCCAGCCCCTATCCTAGATAGAAAGTCGGATTTGTGATTGTATCTTCTATGATGTAATGTTTTCAGTTAGAGGTCACTGGTTTCCATGGGTATTAGAGCAGGCTATTGACTATCCTGATTATTAGTTTTGAAGAAGGATTCATTTACCATACAGTACTGGTTTCAAAATCTTGTACAAGTACTTTTTTGCATACTTATAAATGTATTTAACATTTTTATGTTTCAGTATAGTGAATACAAGGAAGCTCAGAAATTCATGTTTACATCTGTTAAATCATGAACAATTTGGAATGTCTATATTGTGTGCAAATGGAATAATCGTATTGTACTGGCTTTAATATACAAAATATATGAACTTGCTTATATAATGTTACATGCCTACATTTTCTAAGTTTTAATTTTATGGAAAACATTCTCATGAAATTAACCATTTGATGTTTGATGTTTAGAATCATTAATAAACATGGTATAGTCACAAAAGAAGGAAAACAATAAACATGAAAATTAGAAAAAATATAACCTTTAATCCAGGCTCATTTCCTGAGTTGCTACATGGTCTCAAGGCACTTTTTTTCTAGACTGAGATATAAGTTCCAAAACTTTAAAAAATCATTAGCATTTCTATACACTAACAATGAGCAAACGGAAAAAGAATGTATGAAAACAATTCCATTTACAATAGCCTCAAAAAAAATCAAATACCTAGGTGTAAACCTAACAAAAGATGTGAAAGACCTCTACAAGGAAAACTATACACTTTTGAAGAAAGAGATTGAGGAAGACTATAGAAAGTGGAGGGATCTCCCATGCTCATGGATTGGTAGAATCAACATAGTAAAAATGTCGATACTCCCAAAAGTAATCTACATGTTTAATGCAATTCCCATCAAAATTCCAATGACATTCATTAAAGAGATTGAAAAATCTACTGTGAAATTTATATGGAAACACAAGAGGCTATGAATAGCCAAGGCAATACTCAGTCAAAAGAACAATGCTGGAGGCATCACAATACCTGACTTCAAACTATATTACAAAGCAATAACAATAAAAACAGCATGGTACTGGCACAAAAACAGACATGAAGACCAGAGGAACAGAATAGAGGACCCAGATATGAAGCCACACAACTATAACCAACTTGTCTTTGACAAAGGAGCTTAAAATATACAATGGAGAAATAGCAGCCTCTTCAACAAAAACTGCTGGGAAAACTGGTTAGCAGTCTGCAAAAAACTGAAACTAGATCCATGTATATCACCCTATACCAAGATTAGCTCAAAATGGATCAAAGATCTTAATATCAGACCCCAAACTCATAAGTTGATACAGGAAAGAGTAGGAAATACTCTGGAGTTAGTAAGTGTAGGTAAGAACTTTCTCAATGAAACCCCAGCAGCACAGCAACTAAGAGATAGCATAGATAAATGGGACCTCATAAAGCTAAAAAGCTTCTGTTCATCAAAAGAAATGGTCTCTAAACTGAAGAGAACACCCACAGAGTGGGAGAAAATATTTGCCAACTATACATCAGACAAAGGACTGATAACCAGAATATATAGGGAACTTAAAAAACTAAATTCTCCCAAAACTAATGAACCAATAAAGAAATGGGCAAGTGAACTAAACAGAACTTTCTCAAAAGAAGAAATTCAAATGGCCAAAAAACACATGAAAAAATGCTCACCATCTCTAGCAATAAAGGAAATGCAAATTAAAACCACACTAAGATTCCACCTCACCCCTGTTAGAATAACCATCATCAGCAACACCACCAACAACAGGTGTTAGCGAGGATGCAGGGAAAAAGGAACCCTCTTACACTGTTGGTGGGAATGTAGACTAGTACAACCACTCTGGAAAAAAATTTGGAGGCTACTTAAAAAGCTAGACATCGATCTACCATTTGATCCAGCAATACCACTCTTGGGAATATACCCAAAAGACTGTGACACAGGTTACTCCAGAGGCACCTGCACACCCATGTTTATTGCGGCACTATTCACAATAGTTATAGCCAAGTTATGGAAATGGCCAAGATGCCCCACCGCTGACGAATGGATTAAGAAAATGTGGTATCTATACACAATGGAATTTTATGCAGCCATGAAGAAGAACGAAATGTTATCATTCGCTGGTAAATGGATGGAATTGGAGAACATCATTCTGAGTGAGGTTAGCCTGGCCCAAAAGACCAAAAATCATATGTTCTCCCTTATATGTGGACATTAGATCAAGGGCAAACACAACAATGGGATTAGACTATGAGCACATGATAAAAGCTTTAGCACACAAGGGAGGGGTGAGGATAGGTAAGACACCTAAAAAACTAGCTAGCATTTGTTGCCCTTAACGCAGAGAAACTAAAGCAGATACCTTAAAAGCAACTGAGGCCAATAGGAAAAGGGGAACAGGAACTAGAGAAAAGGTTAGATCAAAAAGAATTAACCTAGAAGGTAACACACACGCACAGGAAATCAATGTGAGTCAATGCCCTGTATAGCTATCCTTATCTCAACCAGCAAAAACCCTTGTCCCTTCCTGTTATTGCTTATACTCTCTCTACAACAAAATTAGAAATAAGGGCAAAATAGTTTCTGCTGGGTATTGGGGGGGAGGGAGGGGGCAGAGTTGTGGTAACGGAGGGGGTGGTGGCAGGGGGGAGAAATGAACCAAGCCTTGTATGCACATATGAATAATAAAAGAAAAAGGAAAAAAAATATATCAGGCAAATTCAAACCTTGACAAACTCTTCTAGTGGTGTGTAATGTATTTAAAATATCTAATTATTTAAAACCTAAGGTGAAGTATGAAGTCATATGTAATCCAGTATCAAACTCCTAGTAATGGAAACTATATTCTAATATGTATAACATATTTAAATCTTTTTGAGTATTTTACAAACTGCTTTACAATGAACTGCAACCATTGTCAGTCATACTTGCTAGAAGAGTTGTTCACTTATTTTCTTTCCTTGTTCACATTTTAAGTTACTGTTAATTAATTTATTTATTTATTCATATGTGCATACATTGTTTGGGCCATTTCTTCCCCTGCCCCCCGCCCTCTCTCTCTCCCTCTTTGCTTCAGTCAGAGCTCCAGTTTTGTTGAAGAGTAGACAGAAGCAACAATAAGAAAGACATACATTTTTGCTAGTTGAGTTAAAGATAGCTATACAGAAAGATTCCTAGCATTGCTTCCATGTACAAATGTGATGCAACCTAAGTTGATTCATCTCTACCTGAACTCTTCAGTACTTCCCGGTCATCTTCCCATATTGACCTGTGTCATTTTAAGGTTATTGTGTTAGCTCCTCTGCAGTGGGCACATCAAACACTTTCAAGCTTGGGGTTTCCTACCTATCTCTATTGCTCCCATATGTGCTCTCCCCTTACAATATTGCTGCCTTTGCCCTAGATCTAAAGTCCACATATGAGGGAGAACATACGATTTTTGGTCTTCTGAGTCTGGCTAACCTTGCTCAGAATGATGTTTTCCAGTTCCATCTATTTACTTGCAAATAATAAGATTTCATTTTTCTTCATGGTTCAGTAAAATTCCATTGTGTATAAATACATTTTCTTGCTCCATATTGTTTTCCCGAGTGATTGTACCAGTGTGCATTCCAGCAGTGTATGAGTGTTCCTTTTTCCCTACATCCTCGCCAACACCTGTTGTTGGTGGTAATTTTGATGATAGCTATTCTAACAGGGTGAGGTGGAATCTTAGTGTGTTTTTGATTTGCATTTCCTTTGAAAGCTTATTATTTCACTTTAATGTGCTTATTTTCAATTTTCTACATATGTTAAATTGTACTCTATTAGAAAAAAAGAAAAAAATACAACGTAACAGACATGAAGATACTATTAGTTCAATATACAAATCAATGATTACCCTTCCCAAATTGAAAAGACCTATACATCTTTATAACAAAAGGTGTATAGTTGGTTCTACTGTGACAAGGTATGCATTCTTAAAAATGTCATTTAATGTAAAATTGTGCTTTAATACTCACAAGGCTTATGTCACTAATTTCATCAGTGACAAAAATAAGGATATTCATCAAACACAGAAGTAGAACATATTTGCACATGTGAAGTCATCATCAATATATAGTATTGTAATATATTGTACTATATATTGTATTATATATAGCATTTATTACATATTATATATAGCATTATATATATGTATGTATGTATATATATATATATATATATGTAAAATGTTCTTTACCTTTAAGTTTGTGTATGTACATGTGAGTATTGGAATTGCTCTTGCTTCTGAGTGTTTGTGAAGTGCTGAGATGCAGTGTAGCTTCATAGAATAATGTAATTTTACTTTAAATGTTAAACAAAATATGTGAATTTACCCAGTTTTATTTTTTAAAAAAGAAGATGGCTGTAGTTTGCAATAGATAAATTGATTTGGAGGGTTCAGCAAGGGTTCTTTAAATGTACGTTGACTATCAATGTACATTGTCCAATAAAAATAAACCTGGATTCTAGAGAGAGATTTTGTTCAGAAAAAAAGACTATTGCATTAGGTAGAATGCTCCAACCTTAGAAACCTCCAAGTATCTCAACATCAAACAGAAAATTAAGTTTAAGATCTTTTATGATATCAAGGAGGAAACGAGCAGAGATGCAGAATGTCTGGAGAGGCAGCTGGACATTCAGGAGGAAATGATCAGTGAGGTCATCAGGAGGGTGTCTGGTGTCTGGGGATTCTTACAAGAAGCTGATGCTGAACATCATATGCTAATGGTGTGTCTTGCTGTGGGTTTGTGCCAAGAAGACTTTGGGAGCTTATAGAAAAGAGAAAAGTCTCATCAAAGTTTGCTGAAGGCATTAGAGTAGGAGATGGGTAATGTGAGGGCCTGTCACTGTCTTTACTGAGAAATTTGATGATGCAGGATCCTTGTTGTAGTGATTCCTAAAGGAGTTAGGAGAAAATATCCAGCTTGGCCAGGCGACTGACTTTTGAGAGAAGCAAGTAGAGTTCCTTTTTTAATTGAAAAAAAGGAAGGTTGTTGTTTTTTCCCCCATTGAAGTTTTAGTTTGGGGCCAGGCATTTTAACTCACGCCTGTAATTCTAGGTACATGGGAGATGGAATTGGGAGGATCACAGTTTGAACCCAGCCAGGCAGAAAGTTAACAAGACCCCTCTCAACAAATGACTGAGCACTGTGGCAACAAGC
Organism: Castor canadensis; assembly: GCF_047511655.1. Lineage (NCBI taxonomy): Eukaryota > Metazoa > Chordata > Mammalia > Rodentia > Castoridae > Castor > Castor canadensis. The sequence goes on from NC_133395.1 coordinate 26,663,709, forward strand.
TGTCTTCTCAGCTACATGGGGAAGCACAAATAGGATGATTGTAAAGCAAGACCTTATCTCAAAGATAGCTAAAGCAAAAATGGCCAAAGGAGTAAGTGACTCAAGTGTTAAAGTGCCTGTCTTGTAAGCACAAGGCTCTGAGTTCAAACACCAGTACTGCCCACTGGTGTTTGTGTAATTTTCAAAAAACTAAAAACGTATTTTAATTTTTATAATTATTTTCACTGATGTATTATAGAGCCATTGTCTTACTTACAAAATTGCTCCTTTGAGTAATTCCTGTTTGAAGGTAGGAACTACATACTAGAATATTCAATCTCCCTATTCATTTAAGAAAGCAAAATAAAAATTCTTACAGTTCTAGTACATTTGCATAATCAGATCTTCTTTTAAATTTCCATATGTGATGTAGGAATTTACTTTTCATATTGTTAGTACCTTATGTTTCTCAGTTTTAAAATTTGCTATTTATGATTACTGATAAATTAAAAATTTGGACATCTTAGAAATTTTACTATATAACTTTATTATTGCTATTTTTAAAAAGTCCTATTTTCTCATTATCTTAGATCTAAAGAAACATATAAGTGAATAAGAATAATTGGTTTCGATTGCAGTGCTTTTCCAAATGTAATAACCCCATGTATGGGTTCTATATGAACTCATTGATTATTTCCTTTTTTCATCAAAGCTCCAATTTACTATTTTGGGGTGAGGTTTTCAATAATAATATCCTTCTTTATTTGTGTCATATTCATGTAGCCTGATACTGTGCTCAAAAATGTTGGTTCACATGTATGCCTCTCCCTGGGTTGTATAATAGTAGCTTGTTAGGTTATTTTATACAAGAAGAAGCAAAGTTGTGAATAAGTGAATCAGTGAGGGTCCAAAAACATCTGAAATGCCCAGGTGGACAAAATAGATTTTCCACGAAAAATGAAGACAAGGCAAAGAAAACTCAAGAGGAAAGAGGTGCAAACTGTTTTTACTTGTTGTTTTGTTAATGTTATCCAATGTCAGCCAATTATTATATATTTCATTAGTTTATTTGAGTATTGAATCTTATCCCTTTCCAGTGACAGAGTAATTGATAGTGAACCAGACTTTTTTTAACACAGTGGTCTTTCTATTCATAGAACTCTATTTGGTCTATAATCAAAATCTTGAATTGCACATTGATTTCATTTGAAATGAATATGATTGGAATAAGAATATCTGTAGTATAAAATCCACATCATAGTCAATTGAAATTGCCATGATTCAATAGGTTATTTGAAACTTTTAGGATACCATAGATTTTGATACTTATTTGGGCAGTTTGCTAATTTAATCAGATATAGTTTGTAAATATTTAATTGGATTTCTTTTCTTGGAATTAACATACATTTTTTTTTGCTTGAAACCTGCTATTTATCTTCATTTATTTTAAAATCATTATTCTTATTATAAAATGTTAATCAGTCCTTTAATTTACATTTGTTTAAGTAAGCTGTGCACTTGGTTGATAATTTGACAATGATATAGCTGAGAATTGCCAATTCACCAAAAAAAACCAGCCTCTGTATAACATACTTTTAGTGCCTAATCCACGATGAAAGGGACCAAGGACCTTGAGAAAATCTTAGTTCAGGTCAATTCAGCTTTCATAGTAGTAATACCATGTCAAAGATCAGACTATTTTTGTCTTTGTCATCAGACTTTATGAAAATATAGCTCAGCAATATATTTCTTGTGATTCTATTGAATCTGTTTATAATACATCATTTATGTTCCTAAAAATAAGGAAATTAGCTTCATTGTAGATTGTCTAGCTCATTTCTATGAAAATGTACCTATTTGTTTGATTACTCTCTTAATGGCAGATTTTGAAAGACATCTTTATACAACTTGATGTAGCATTGAAAAGTGAGTTTAACACTTTTAATATCAGGCAGATATTATGTGTGTGTGTGTTTATATATTCCTCATCTGATTTCCCTCCCCAGTGTCAATTATTTTCAATTTTTATTGTATTTTTTCTGATATCTGCCTCCAAGTAATTGAATTATAGATATCTATATATCTATATCTATATTTCTCTCTCTCTCTCTCTCTCTCTCTCTCTCTCTCTCTCTCTCTATATATATATATATATATATATATATATATATATGTCATAGTCACTTATGGCAGTAAACATTGAGAAAATCTACTAGACCACACCGGGAAGATTGAGTTTATAGGCGTGAAACATTCATATATCCAAAGTTGAAGAAACAGTTATATGGCTTGTATACCGAAACTGTAGAATTCATGCCCATTTTCCCCATGAATGTCTCTAAAATCACATTATTTTTACCTGATTTAAAAAATCTTGCTTTTATAATGGCTTTTCTGAACATTGTATTATTATGCTCAATCAATTGTAATTATATTCTATGTCAAATTGCTGATGGAAATGTTTCATCTCAATTTCCACAAACGTTGGATTAAAGGCCAATCTTTTGTCCATTTACAATGATGAGAGTTTTAGGTGTTCCCTTTATACTTTTCTATGTATTGACAGTTCAGTTTCATAAATTATGAGGCATTTCTGAGATTATACATTTCTAACTACAGCTTTGTCAGATTTTAAATCACACTAGTGTTACCACATCTCTGTTTTCATAAAAAATTAGCTTTAATTCATCACATATATTATAGTTCTAATATTTTGATGGGTATTTCTGGAAATGAGTATCAATTTCATTGATCAGCGTGGCCAGGTACCACCACAAGAATTAACAGCAATTAAAACTTTACAAATGAAAATTTTTTAAATATTAGAATGGTGATTACCCATGGATATCTTCAATATTCTTATTAAAATGTATTGCATGTATAACCTAGATATAGAACAATTTCAAAAGTTAAAATAATGTCTTAAAGTTTCACAGCTTCAATGAGAAAAAAGTAACAGTTGCCTTACACAGCAATTTTGTTACAGGACAGTTTCACCTGAGTTAAAACCAGTGTTAATTGTATTTCCCTTAATAGCATAAAATTGGATAGTATTCTTTGTCATTTCCTGTAGGATAATTGTAATATATTTTATTCTGCTTTTGCTACAGTAATTATTTTATGGTCTCTAATTAGCCCTTTGGCACTATAGTGATTAAGGACATTCTTTTTTCTTTTCTGAAGTCATGCCCTGTATCTACCTTTTGGTGCACCTTTATATTGGTTTCTTTGGTAAAATTTTCCTTCCTAATTAAAAAGATATATTTGTTTTATTTCTTATAAAGAATGTGCAAAAACTATCAGATCAGATGAGTCCAGTTTTTGTGACATGTATAACATCAATTTCATTTCTACATATTCAAAACAGTAATAAAATAGTAACCTAGTTACATAATTAATAATTTATTCTAGAATTTTATATACTGACTTTATCAATTTTCTGGGAGCATAAAGATTATACTGAAACAACTCTAGTCCATTTTAACACATTTTTAAAAACTCCCATGCCATTTTCACTCACAATTTTCCCTCTATTTTTTAAAAGACATTGTGAAACTTTACATTCTCTGTATTATATGACCAAGGCAATAAGTAAAATGAATTTTTATTCTAGAGATAGAGATGAAATTGTGTGTATACCATACTCTGTGATTATTGCCATTCCAGAGCTAAGTTATGCTTATCCTTCCATATCCTCTTAGGCTTTCTACCTCTTAACCACCTTCTAATTTTTGTTATTCTTCTAGAGATAGAGTTGACTTGTCATTTAAAAGTGAAGACCATGGGCACTCTTTCAGAAAGACATGGCAAATTGATTGGATCTTCAAGGCATATGTGTGTTGGTTATTTCCAGAAAATCATTTGTTGGAATAAAACATGAATAACTGTAATCATCAACAATTTTATCTTAAACAATTATTGAAAACTGAATTGGATGTAAACCACAGCTGAATGACTTACACTGTTTAACTCATACCCAGCATGAGGTCTTATGAGATAGGTACTATTATTCTTGTGACTATATAATTAAGATAATTGAGCCACAAAAAATACATAATATACTCATGTTCACACGGCTACAAAGTAGGACACCAGAATTCTAAGTGCATGCCAGAGAATTCATTATCAAGCTCAGAGCCCTATAAACTATTTTCTTTTTACTACTTTTAAAATTTTGTTTTTACCACTGCACTATTTGCAAAGTATTATTTGAAAGCCCCATGTTTCCAAAATACTTAGAAAGGAAGAGAGCACCTTTTCTCATTTGAGTTTCCTTCCACTTCTCTGCTAATTTATAAGATCCACAAAATGAAAAAATATACAATAGATATTTTGAAATGATTATATACCAATATTTCATGGAAAACAGACAAATGCGCATTGTTTTTGTTGAAGGCATCACTAGCTATTTTATATTTCTTGAAAGGCTTTTATCTTTATTTTTATTCCCTGTTTATATGATTGTTTAATTTTATTTTTCAGTTTTTACATTTATACATACTGTGTAGACATTGTTTGGACCATCATTCCACCAACACTGCTTTTGGACAGAGCCTGTTCTACTCTCTTGTTCACTCATATACTTTCTAGCACTTGTTTCCTTTGCATTCATCCTTATGGAGGGTAAAAAGGGAAATAACTCAGAGTTAGTTAGATCTATAGATAGATGTTTTTCAGTACTGAAAAATAACGTAATCCTTCTTACAAAATATTCTTTTGTTGCTGGTTTATAGTCTGTAATTTATTTATGTTTTATTCATAGCTATTTTAATGTCTATATTTGGTCTTCCCCATATTTGCATCTTCTGTAGTTTTTCAGATTTTGCAAAATATTTCTTATTTTATGCTTACTTTTCTTTCAGTTAAAAATGTTTGATATGAAAAGCTATAAAACTAAGTTAGTGTTTTGTTAGTGTTATCAGTGTACATGGGGAGGTGGTGGTCCAGAGCTGTCCTGACCTTGTCCTTGTCCTGCTTTTCCTGATCCTTCTCTTCCTTCTTTGTACCCATCTGCCTTCTTCCTCAGCTACTTCTTCTCTTCCATCTTTTTTATTTTTTAATTTTTATTTTATTCATATGTGCATACAATGTTTGGGCCATTTCTCCCTCCTTCCCCCCTGTCCCTTCCCTTACCCCCACACCGCTCCCTCCCTTACCTCCCCTTACCCTTTGCTACCAGGCAGAAACTATTCTGCCCTTATCTCTAATTTTGTTAAAGAGAGAGTATAAGCAAAAATAGGAAGGACCAAGGGTTTTTGCTAGTTGAGATAAGGATAGCTATACCGGGAGTTGACTCCCATTGCTTTCCTGTGCATGTATGTTACCTTCTAAGTTAATTCTTCTCTAACTAATTTTTCTCTAGTTCTTGGTCCCCTTCTATTGGCCTCAATTGCTTTAAAGTATTTACTTTAGTTTCTCTGCATTGAGGGCAACAAATGCTATCTAGTTTTTTGAGTGTCTTACTTATCCTCATACCTTCCTTGTGTGCTCTTGTTTCATTATGTGATCAAACTCCAATCCCTTTGTTGTGTTTGCCCTTGAGCTAATGTCGGCATATGAGGGAGAACATACGATTTTTGGTTTTTTTTTTGGGCCAGGCTAACCTCACTCAGAATGATGTTCTCCAATTCCATCCATTTACTTGCAAATGATAACATTTCATTCTTCTTCATGGCTGCATAAAATTCCATTGTATACAGATACCACATTTTCTTAATCCATTCGTCAGTAGTGGGGCATCTTGGCTATTTCCATAACTTGGCTATTGTGAATAGTGCTGAAATAAACATGGGTGTGCAGGTGCCTCTGGAGTTACCTGTGTCACAGTTTTTGGGTATATCCCCAAGAGTGGTACTGCTGGATCATATGGTAGATCAATGTTTAGACTTTTAAGTAGCCTCCAAATTTTTTTCCAGAGTCGTTGTACTAGTTAACATTCCCAGGAGCAGTGTAAGAGAGTTGCTTTTTCCCCGCATCCTCTCCAACACCTGTTGTTAGTGGTGTTGCTAATGATGGCTATCCTAACAGGGGTGAGGTGGAATCTTAGTGTGGTTTTAATTTGCATTTCCTTTATTGCTAGGGATGGTGAACACTTTTTTATGTGCTTTTTGGCCATTTGAATATCTTCATTTGAAAAATTCTGTTTAGTTCACTTGCCCATTTCTTTATTGGTTCATTAATTTTGGGAGAATTTAGATTTTTGAGTTCCATATATATCCTGGTTATCAGTCTTTTGTCTGATGTGTAGCTGGCAAATATTTTCTCCCAGTCTGTGGGTGTTCTCTTCAGTTTAGAGACCATTTCTTTTGTGGAGCAGAAGCTTTTTAGTTTTATGAAGTCCCATTTGTCTATGCTATCTCTTAGTTGCTGTGCTTCTGGGGATCCATTGAGAAAGTTCTTGCCTATGCCTATTAATTCCAGGGTATTTCCTATTCTTTCCTGTACCAACTTTAGAGTTTGGGTCTGATATTAAGAGCCTTGATCCATGTTGAGTTTATATTGGTATAGGGTGAGAAACATGGATCTAGTTTCAGTTTTTTGCAGACTGCTAACCAGTTTTCCCAGCAGTTTTTATTGAAGAGGCTGTCTTCCATCTTAATTGTTTTCAATCTAACCCACTTATTCTTGAAGTGAAAATTCTCTCCAACATTATGTGGCAATTTCATTCTTTCCTTTTATAATGATTGTTTTACTCCTTTATATTTTCATGTCTCTCAGTATCTTCCCCTATTTGCATTTTTCTTTGCCCTTATTGGAGTGTGACTCTAAGGAATCTTTCCCTTCTATTTCTGGTTAATTCTAATCCTATTTTGTCTCACAAATTCTTTGTATCCATGCTGTTCTGCTTTTTGCTATTCCTCCATAGAGAAAATTACCCCATTGACTTTTTTTTAAATAAAGGGCAACCTATTTCATCAGAATTTAAATATTTCATAGTGATATTTCGATATCATTCTGCTGTATGTTCAGGATCTCTTGTAATTTTTTTTCTATATTTTCCTTATGATATCACTTCATCTATATGTGCTAATTTATTTTACTTTTGCTCTTTATAAATTCATGAATAACACAGAATTTTTTCAGAGCACCTGTTCTAAGGCAGTTCAGAACAAGATTGAAGAGGAATGGCTGGTGTAGCCTTTTAGCATTAACAACCTAAAGGCATACTTTTTCCAAATAACATAGTGAAACAAATTCATTATTACTGAATTATTAATATGTACATAATTAATATATACTAGCACCACTGCTTTCTGACTAACAAAGGTCCTAGGAAAATCAAGACAGAACTCAAGTTCATTTCATTTGTTATTTCAAAGAAAGAGATATTTTTTAAAGAATGTAATTTTTCACCTTCACTACTATATATCTTCACAAAGTATATTTTGCTTTCTACTTTTTTCAAAAGTTTGCTACCTTTGTGCTACTTTAATACTTCATTACAGTTTTTTTTTCTTACTCCTGAGTTTTTTACTTGATCATATCTCTTATGAGTAACCTTTAACAAACTTTGGAGTCTTTGATTTTGTGTGTGTTCTGTTTATTACTATAAACTGAAAATTTTCTTTTCTTTCCTAATTTCCCTAATTGCTTTCATAATGGTAAAAACCTAGTGATTAAAATATGGTATTTAAGTCAGAAATCATGTTAATATCTTATTTTGGTTTAGCATTGAATATGAATTTTAAATCAGCTAATTCAAAGTACGGAACTATTTTTTTATATAAAAATTTGAGCTAGTTTTGAAATCAAATGCAATTGAACATGTTAGAATACATACAATTCATGTATTCTTGCCTTCAAAATACCAAATTTCTATAATTTTATTCTTTCAGGTTGCAAGTAAAAGACACATAGGCTCCCTTATACTAGGAGAAAATGGTGATATTGAAGTGAAGAAAATTGTCTCTCCAGTGGGAGCTTCAGGTGTTCTAGATACTGGTATTTCTTTTGTAATGACCCATGAGTATCGACATGATTTTATATCAGTATATTTATGGCACAGCTTGTCTCACTAATGCTTTCTCTACTCTCCAACTTTCAAAAAAATATCTGACTGCTTTGGACCATCTACGTTCTTGCACTGTCATTCCTCATTGTATCCCTTGGCTTTTCATAATCGACTGTTTAAATTTCTTCTTGTGCCCCATGGAAATGTTCCAAAATTGCTTTGTCTGTGATCTAATTCAAATACTATCATCTCCAATGAAGAGACAAAGCAGATATTTTTCCTCTGTTTATAGATAAGGAAATGAGCCCATAATCATACTTCTTGAGTATAGCATCCTAAAAGTCAACACTAGAATATGCTGTAGACTCTTGTGCCATCTACATTACAATGTAAATGTGATACAGACTGAAAGCATGATTTATTTTCATGCTTATATAATAAGATATAAGATCCCATAGAAAAACAAAAGTTAAAATTTCAAAGATTCCTATACTTGTCATTTTCTTTAACTTCTTTTGGGGCAATATGGGGTACTGCTTGCTAGGCAGGCACTCTACCACATAAGCCACTCCACCAGCCCTTTTTCATGTTGGGTATTTTTGAGAAGGTGTCTTGCTCACTCTAGCCTTGAAACAAGATCCTAATCTTTGCCTCACAAGTAGCTAGGATTAGAGTAATGAACCACCAGTGCCCAGATCTTTACTTTAATTTTTATATATTTTATTTTATTAGCATAAATTAATTTGTAAAGGGATTTCATTGTGATATTTATTATTATATGCACATAATGTACTTTGATCAAATTCATTCTACTTATATTCTTCTTTCTTAACCACCCTTCCTTCTTCCCGCTCCTTTTTATAGGTTGGTGGGCCTTATTGTGGTATTTTCATATAAATATAGTCATTTTCATAAACTTCTTAAAGTATTCCCAATAAAAAGTTGTAAGATGTATTTATTTCTAACAAATAAAAGTACAATCTCAGTTTTAAACCCTAAAGGACTTATCTATCTTTAAAGATGACTTGTACTTGGATTAAACAGTTTTTGCTCTGACTTATTACAAACTAGGTGGTGACAGTTCAAAGATGAATGAAAAATGCATGTAAACATTTGGTAGACAAATGTCTGTAGTACTCTTCTTAGGTCCACTTTTCTATCTTAATGATTATTTTAATGATTAGTACTTTCCAAGGAAAATGAGAAAATTCAAGATGAGAAAGACTGATACTTGAAGCTCACTGCTTTTCCTACCACTATACAGGTAGTATGGTACACCAAGCAGATATGTTTATGCATACTCAATATTATGCTTCAATTATATTATCCTACATTTGATTTTTTATTGATTATTCAATGGGAGAAGGTGTGGATAAGACTTAATCTAATGTATCCTCATTGTCTATCTAATGAACAGAATTTTTTTTTAACTAAGTTCAGTCTATTAGGGAAACTAACAAACAGGCAGATTCAAGGGAAGTATCTGTCTCTTGATGGCGTATGAAGGATGCGCATATATCTTTTTGACAGTAATTTTGAGGGGAATAGCTCTCCTTGTTTAGATCATTTCCTTCCATTTGTTCTGGACTTTAATTGTTCTGCCTTGTCATCATGGCTTGTGTGAGATTTGAGCTATGCCCTAATGGAGTCTGCTGAAGGCAATTACAGTTTCTGTCCAGCTCCTGTTTATGTATCTGCATCTTCTGCTCTTTCAGTCATAGTTATGCTTTCTATAGCCTCCATTGTCTGACCCCAGGCTTATCTGTTCTCTGAGATTCTCTGGAGGCATGCAGAAACATGTCGGTCTTCTATATAACAGCACTGTTTTTATGTTGTGTAGAAAATTCTCATTAGTGTCATTCTACAGTATGTAGGCATACTGTTACTGCAAAAGGAGTGTAGGCAGCTGAACTCTCTTGGGATTGCAAAGAATGCCTGTTACCTTGTCCCTTTCTGTAATTCTGTGTTCTGCCTTTGCTCTCATCTTCTCATTGGAAGGAGAGTTATGCTGGTTTCTTATATAGAAATACTTTTTATTCCATACTCTAGATTTTACCTACCATTTACCTACTATGAAACTCTATTACTTAATGGGCCAAATGTGCTTCTTATTATGTAAAAGTAGCTGTTGGAGTTTAGAACAATCCAGCATGCCAGTACCAGTTATTTACTGTTGTACAGCTGTAGACCCTAAAATTTAGTAGGCTAAAATAAGAATCATTTATTATTTACAAATGACTCTGCAGGTTAATTGGGCCTAGTAAAGTAATTCTTTGGCTCCAGCTGTTATTTAATGAGGCCGAATAGTTGTCTGGAAGCTCAGCTCTGCTGGTGTGTTCAAGATGACTTCTGCATATGGCTGACAAATGATGCCAGTCATTGGCCTGGAACTGTGTTCAGTCTGTTGACCAGAGACCCTTGTTGTTCTCACGGTGTCTTCTCCATGTAGTTTATGCTATTTTTAGCTGGAAAGGTAGGTTCCAAGAATGTGAAAGGGGAAACTGCTGATTTCCTAAGATCTAGTTACAGAGTTTACATAGCACCATTTTGTCATATTCTGTTAGTCAACACATGTCGTGGGTCAGGACATATTTGAGGGAAGAGAAAATACAGTCTACTTCATAATAGAAGTGGCAAATATTTTGTTTGCATCTTTAATTCCTCTTTTAACAAAGTCCACTCCAAATACTACTGCACCACTCTGGACCACCCTCAAATCTGATCTGACAGCCTTCAGCAGTAAGTTTGCTGTATAATCCTCTTTTGTGAAACTCTAACTTTTTCATTCAGTGTATTTGTGCAAAGATTTAGGAGTAATAAAATATGTCTGCTTAATCTTGAAACATATTATCCTATCAGAAAGAAGTTAATTCAAAATCAGAATTATACTTTAGAGATAAGGAAGCTGACATTGCTGAAATTAAACTAGGATAGATATAGTTATTCTGGGAATGCCTAAAACTGGCAATTTCTTACGATCATGAAAGGTTGTCTGAAATGAAGTTCCACTCACAATCAGACATAATAATTTGGGACTTTCCTACTCATTTCACACTCAACAGGAAACTGTGTAAGCAAAAATATCCAACGTGTTTCCCATCTGTCCTTTGGAAACATTCAGGGAGGCCCTTTTTCATAACATCCAAATCATTTCAGACAGAAATGGAAATGAAAGATGACAATTTATTTGAAAATAATAATGGGGAGCTTTTTATAATGATCTATTAAAATGACAGTTTTTACATTTGTATTATTATAAGGAAGATGGGCAATTATATGAATATGTATATTTCAGAATATGTGTATTTGAAAATAAGTTCGATTACTAATATTGAGGTCTCTTTTGCTGCTAGTGCAATCAGAGGGAGTTAATACACTGTTACACCCACAGTACTTCAGATTCACACCAGTATGAAGGGAATTAAAAAAATTCATTTTAAAAATTGCCCTTTTATAAAAATTTCAAATTAATTTCCTAGGTCTTCGTTTATTCTACAATTTCAAAAATTCATGAAAATGGGCTTTGTAGTTTATGACCTTTTGAGACTGACTTTTTTTACTCAGTGTGATTCTCTGGAGAATCAACCACATTGTATTTAAATCAGTTCCTTCATTCCTGGTGAGAAGCATTACATGTTATAGATGTACCACATTTTGTACAGCCATTCATCTGTTGAAAGATAGCAGGGCAGATTTCAGTTTTAGGTTTTTACTAATAAAACTGATACAGCCATTTTTGTGCAAGTTTTTGTGTTCGTATACATTTTCATTTCTCTGGGTTAAATACCCAAGAGTTCAATTGCAGTGTCACATATGGGAGTCATGTATTTATCTTTTTAGGAAGCTACTAAATTTTAGTGTGCAATATGTTTCCAAATTGAATTATTTGAAAAATTGGACATAACAACTGATTTTTCCATATGATCGTAATTGAGTCTGTAGATAGAAATAGTTAGAATTCCAAAGACCATTGTACTTATTCAATGGATTTTTTATTGCATTAATTAAAAGGCTTAAAATATTTTGCTAAAGAATCTTGCATAATTATGCTGCACAAGAAGTTTTTGTACACTATGTAAAATAAATTTCTAAGGCTGATAACATTTATCATTTTTTCCCTTCATTTTAATGGCTTAAAAAGAAACAAAAAGAAAATTGTTCCTATAATTGTCAGATTGATGTTGAGAAGTGAATAGAGGTGACATAATTTAGAAAAGTACAAAAGGTAACAGTATATCAAATAATTTATTAAAAGTATAATTATAAGCAGTCCATTCAAGAAAGTAAATAACGGTGCACTTAATTTTTACAAAAAGCTTATAGGTCTCTACAGCTACATCCTCACTAAGAAGAATATCAAAACTACAAGTTTAAATATGAACTCAATATATGTATACAGCAAAAGCAATCACAGAATACTGCTCTACATAAGATAATTATCTATTTTATTTTCTTTGTGGATAACTGTATCTTTAATTTTTAACCATATACTTTTGAGTCTATAATAAAAAATCAATGAAGCCAAATAAATTTGAATTTAAAATTGTTGCCTGTGAATAATAATTTTATAGTGATATACTTCTTATAAAAAACTTTAAGAGACTATCTGAAATGTGTAAATTATAAGAATATCTGAGAAAAGAATGTAAGTTTTGCGTAATGCTTGTTTTTAGTATATAATTTCAATGAACCTAAATATAATATCTCACACTAAGATGGGCCTGAATTTTATTACCTTTCATAAATTCTAGCACACATCCATCTGTTTTTCAAATCTAGGCAGTTAATTTTGATAAATAAACTGCACACACACATACATTATACACATAAACACCTGTACACACATCTATAATGCACACTCCAGCTCTTTTGGCTGTGAGTAATAAATAGTGAGTTATCCCATAATCAGTTCTAATGTTTCTGTCAAAAAAAACTCATTACACACAATAGTGTACAGAATACCATTTCACATTTGTTCCCTTCACACTCACCTTATTCAGTGCAACATTCTGCATTTGTCACATGTGTAAATAGAAAAGCAAGTATACAGTATGCTAGTTTATCATAAGTCAATGTCCTCTCTTCAAGTATAGAACATTTCAGTTTTAGTTCTGTAATATAAATAAATTTTCTCCATGGGAAGGGTCTCTGGTATTTTGTTGTTGTTTGTTTATTTGTTTTTAACAGTAGCACTAAAATAAAAGCAAATTGCTACAACGGGAGGTTTGGAGATGGTCTGTCTTTTTACTGTAGTTTGTCAATTTCATGGAATATTTAAGAAACTTGAGAATTTCTTCCTGAATATTTGCTTATTGGTTTTACCCTTTCGACCACCATGATAATCCACACTGGTTTGTACCAAATCTTTTCAGTTTATTTTTTGCAACATTTATTTTAGGCTAATATCAAATTTGCAGTATTGACCTTAACCAAGACCATATTCCAAGTTAAACTATCCCATAAACCATCAGGATGTACTTTTAAAAACCAAACATCACTGTCCATAAGATTGTATAACTACTTTTCTACCTTGTCCATTGTGTTAATATAGTGATAGCAAAATGGAGACACCCTCCTTGATTCTCTTATTGAAGGTCTAGAATACTGCTATCATTAATAACAGCTTTGTCCAATGAGGTGAAGAGATTTTGAATGCTTTTCTGGGCAAAGATGGTGCTATGGATCATTTCAGCTAAAGATATAAACACATTTTATAATATTCTTTATAATTGACTGTCTCCCATTGCAATTAAAACTGCCCACACAATACAAATGAATAACGACTTTGGTATCACTATGGAGATATCTGTGAATAATGGAAATAATTTAATTTTTGAGAAATATTTTTAATTATTTAAGGACTCCATAACCTATCTGTGGTAGATATTTTTAAAAGCAATCCTGTGCCACTTCCAACCACCCCCAACATACAAGTCACAGTGTTTTTTGGATTTTTTTCTTTCTGTACTTTGTTTTGATTTTTTGTGAAGGAAACAACTCAATATCTGACTCCCACACAAGAAACACAGTCTCAAGTGCACACATAGTGTGCTGGAAATAGTTGTTTGTAATTATCACCTCCCCCAATCTATTGCAAATGAATACACATTAGTCAGCATGTACAACTTGACAGTGCCTCCCACATATCTACAGTGGGAGCCTCCAATGGACTGAGTTCCCAATTTGTCCCATATAATAGAGTCAGACCATTATTTTCAATCTGCCTCAGGTATTCAGGACACCAATTTATTGGTCTAGTTCAGAATAACTGAGGGTGGAAGTAGGGTCATCATCCAGTTTATTTTAGTGTGGGACAGTCTGTTCGGTTGTCAGAACCATCTGTTGATGGCTGATACATTCAGTGTAAAGTTAAATCCTTTCATACTTACACAGTTAAGCAGAGAAATAGTGTGACATTTTGCTTTAGTTGTGAAAGACAAGGTTCGTTAATTTATTCCTACTTAGATATTGCAATGTACTAAGATCTTCCTTCCTAAGGAGCAAAAGATATTTCTATCCTTCCACCTACACAAATTCCATTAGTATCACCTCAGTAACTCTAACTGCCTTTCTTGTCCAACCAGCTCATACTCTCACTTAGTTCTTTCATCCAGAAAGCCTGGTTACAAAAGAGACAAAATATTTTTGTAGGATTTAACTAGAATTAAGACTGAATCCCTTAATCGCCTTTTCAGACTGGCTCCCAAGTAGGTGGATTTGGATTTGCTGCTAGGATTCAGAATGTAAACTTCAATAAGAAAGTCAGAACTGAATCTGGATTTTCATAGAGATCATAATAAATCACATTTCTATGAGTCTGATCATTATCTAGTAAACAACCCGGGAAAAATAATCTGTCTCTGGAAGCAGGTACCTTTAATGACTAAGATGCTATACTGTAATGTGTGGGAATCAGGAAAAAAGTATTGTAAGTATAGAAAAATTTGAGCCAAATTTTGAAGAGGCTCTCCAGTGATGAATAACACAGACCAATGGAACAGAGAAGGAGCCCAGAAATAATTCCACACAATTACAGCAAACTGATTTTGACAAAGGGGCCAAGAATACATAATGAAGAGGGGACAATCTCCTCAATAAATAGTGATGAGAACTGGATATATCCATGTGTAGAATTACAAAAGTATAATCTTAGCTCTTACTAATTACAAATATCAATTCCAAATGAATTAATGACAAAAATATCAGACACCACTACTAAGTTTTAAAAATGAACACAGGAGAAACATTTCAGGACTGTGGCCTGTGCAAGGAATTTTTTGGATATGATCTCAAGTGCATAGACAACAAAAGGCAAAACATTAACAAGTGGGATTACATCAAACTAAAAAGCTCTTCAAAGCAAAGGAAAAAATTCAACAGAACAAAATGACAAACAATAAAGTGGGACAAAATATTTACAAGGTACATATCTGACATGGGGTTAAAATCCAGAATATATACAGAACTTACCTCACTCACAAACAATAATAGTAATATTAAAGGTAAAAATGAATAACAATTTGAATAGACTTTTCTTCAAGAAGCTATACTAATGAACAACAGAAAGGTGAAAAAATTCAACACTACTAATAAATAGGAAAATCCAAATTTTATTGTAATAAGATACTATCTCATTACAATTAAAACAGCTGTTACCAAAATGACAAAAAGTTACAAAATGAGTCTACTTATTGTAAATCAGTAGGGCCATTTTATAAAACAGTCCACACTGTTTTTTCATCAGAGAACTATATACTACCTCGAGATACAGCCATCCTACTAGTGTGTATTCACCCAATGCTAAGTGAAATCAGCATGTCACCAATCACAGAACCCTCCCTCCAGCTCCACCAATTACAAAGACGTTCACAAGAACCAATCACAAAGCTCACATTTCCACACTTACAGGCTTTTTGTTAGTCACAGGGGAGTTGGTCTCCGTTTCTTCCTTAGTGAGAATAACTTCAGTGAAAGCAATATCTTATATCCTTTACCAAAGCTTGTTTTGCCTGGAATAGAGTCTTCTAAAACATGGCAAGTTGCTTGGAGCAGTTGTGATGGGAGCAAAGTCCCTTGAAAAGAAAAGTTTGTGTTTTTGGCAGCACAAAGATTACAGTGTTCCTTGCAGTGGGAATATAGTTTCCTCAAGTTTTCTGTGAAGTGTTCAAAGCGACTGGGATGCCATGATTAACAGTCCCAGCAAAACACCAAAAGAGAGGCTTCTTGGTCAACAATTTCCTTTTCAGTCATCCTGGTACAAGAGAAGGATCTGATAGCTCTCAATCAAAGGGTCAAATTGATGTGACAAAAGCTTAGTGTATTTGGAACAATAGCATACCTTAAAGAGTGCTAACCACCCATGTTTCTTGCAGCACTATTCACAATAGCCAAGTTATGGAAACAGCCAAGATTCCCCACTACCTATAAATGGATTAAGAAAATGTGGTATTTATACACAATGGAATTTCATGCAGCCATGAAGAAGAATGAAATTTTATCATTCTCAGGTAAATGGATGGAATTGGAGAACGTCATTCTGAGTGAGGTTAGCCTGGCCCAAAAGACCAAAAATCGTATGTTCTCCCTCATATGCAGACATTAGATCAAGGGCAAACATAACAAGGGGATTGGACTTTGATCACATGATAAAGTGAGAGCACACAAGGGAGGGGTGAGGATAGGTAAGACACCTAAAAAATTAGCTAGCATTTGTTGCCCTTAATGCAGAGAAACTAAAGCAGATACCTTAAAAGCAACTGAGGCCAATAGGAAAAGGGGACCAGGAACTAGAGAAAAGGTTAGATCAAAAAGAATTAACCTAGAAGGTAACACACATGCACAGGAAATTAATGTGTCAACTCCCTGTATAGCTTTCCTTATCTCAACCAGCAAAAACCCTTGTTCCTTCCTATTATTGCTTATACTCTCTGTACAACAAAATTAGAAATAAGGGCAAAATAGTTTCTGCTGGGTATTTAGGGGGTGGGGGGAAGAGGGAGGGGGCGGAGTGGGTGGTAAGGGAGGGGGTGGGGGCAGGAGGGAGAAATGACCCAAGCCTTGTGTGCACATATGAATAATTAAAAAAAAAAAAAGCTAGATAGCATTTGTTGCCCTCAATGCAGAGAAACTAAAGCAGATACTTTAAAGCAACTGAGGCCAATAGGAGAAGGGGATCAGGAACTAGAGAAAAGGTTAGATCAAGAAGAATTAACTGAGAAGGTAACACACACGCACAGGAAATCAATGCAAGTCAACTCCCTGTATAGCTATCCTTATTTGAACTAGCAAAAACCCTTGTTCCTTCCTATTATTGCTTATACTGTCTCTTCAACAAAATTAGAGATAAGGGCAGAATAGTTTCTGCCTGGTAGTGAGGGGTTGGGGGGGTAAGGGAGGGAGTGGGGAGTTAGTGAGGGGGTGGTGGGAAGTGAGGAGAAATGACCCAAACATTATATGAACATATGAATAAAATAAAAATAAAAAAAATGTGTAGTTTATAATTAAAAACAAAGATTGCTAACAATAAAGACCTGCCATTAGAACTGGCATTCTTAACAGTATTTAGCAGTGCTTATCTCTTAGCTAAATAACCAGTTGGATCATCACTCCCTCTGTCTCACTATTGCCTGAGTCCTACCCACCAGACAATCACTGCCTACTTATACATGAGCATAAACGGTGATGAGGCTAACACATCTGTAGCAGGCACTATGTGGCTTTAGCTTACATGTCCTTAAACCAACAGCCAGATACCTTGCCAGACAGTGGAGTTGGGGGTGAATTTTTTTCCCACAGAAACAGTTACTGTTCTCTCTGGCAAAGGCATCATGCCCCTGGAGGTGCAGTTCTATATAGAGTCAGCCTCAATCCTTAATAATCCATGTTCACTTGACAAAGAACCTCCTGGTGCCCTTCCCACCTTGTCAGTCATAAAGTCACAAATTAAATAATTTCAGAATCATTAGGTTTCTATGATAGTGTTTTATTTCAATCGAAGTTCAATAGCCAGCAAGATAAGAGCTACTCTTTAAAGTAGCTTTTCAATTAGTAGCCAGATCAAAACTACTAATCTAAGCAGGCACAGTGACTCAACCATGTTATCCTAGCTATTTATGAGGCAGAGATCAGGAGGATGGCATTTTGAGGCTAGTCCATACAAAAAGTTCTCAAGACTCCATCTCAAATAGTGTGTGGGTGCACTGGCACGCACCTGTAATTCCAGCTACAGTGGGAAGCACACACAGAATCTCGGCCTAGGGTGACATAAAGTTAGACCCTACTTCAAAAATAACCAATGCAAAAGGGCATTTTTTGTGTCTCAAGTGGCATCGACCAAGGATTTCAACCCCCAGTACTAACCAAGCAAAGCAAAAGTAAAAAAACAAAGCAATTGACAAAACAAACAAGAAAACTACAACTCCAAAGTCTTGAAGCGTTTTTCATATGAAAACCTCCTGTGTTTCTCACAAATCAATGAAATTTATCATCAGGTAAATAGAGATGCTTTATCCATCTTAAATATGCAAGATATCCCATAATGTTCTAGCCCCCTACTTGACAAATGAGTCAAGGTAGAGAAGGTTTCGTTTTTTTTTTTTTTTTTTTCTTGATTTCAAGAACATCAGTGACTTAAGCTAGTCATTTTAAATCCAAGCCCTCAGTGTTAGGTAGTTTTCTGTCACAGTGACAAAGCATCTGAGATTATGAACTTTTTAGGAAGAAAGGTTTAGTTTTCGTTTGCATTTTCAGGAGTTTCAGTCCAGGTTTGCTTATCTCTATTCCTGGGCCTGTGACACTACTATAAATCATGACAGGAGCATAAAGCAGAAGAGGCCTCTTAAAGTTCATAGCAGGCAGAAAGCAAATTGACAGGAAGATTATGAATACCCCCTTCAAGGACATACCCTCAATGACCAACCTTAATTCTATTTTGCCCTACCTTATAAAAGTTCCTCCACCTTCTACGTGTGCTGTGGACTGGAGACCATACCCTTGACACAAAGGCCTTTGTGGGACATTTCATTTCCAGACTACAGCATTCTGTCCCTTGCTCTTAAATTCTGATGTTTGCACAACAATGAAATTGTATGCAGCACACTTCAAAAAGTTCCCAAAATCCCAAGAGTTCCACATCTGCTCAAAAGTCTAAGTTCAGAGTCTTCTCTAAGATTAAAGGTAAGCTCAGCAATAAATCCTTATAAAAATCAACGACTTACATGCTTCCTACATACAATGGTGGGACCTGAACAGGATAAACATTTATGGTTCCAGAGAGACAAGGAGGGGTATGGAAAGGAAGGATCAAATTGAAGCAAGACTGAAAGAAACTCAGCAGGGAAAACACTGAATCCTAAATCTCCATGATTGGCATTCTGTGCTCGCTGGAAGGCTTGGAGAGCTGCTTCCCCTCCCTAAGGCCTTAATGTCTGAAGCTCTACATGGTTTTCCTTATAGGCTGGCCATGCTGAATGCCTGCAGCCTCTTGAAGGAAACATTCCACATTCCTGGCATCTCTCACTTCCTGGGTTTCCATGCAAGGTAGACTTTGTTCTCACTACTTTGTGTAGCAAGGGATGCTTGAAGAACTCCAATCTTGCTACATTTTACTTGACTTTTCAGTCACTGCTTTGAAATCTCAGTGGAAGTTGCCATGACCTCATAATTAACAAATATTATTTATGTTGTCTTTACTTTCTAGTAAACTCTAAGATTCATGTACCTTTTTTTGCACTGCAACAGCAATTTTTTTGGAGTAATTACAAAAGGGTGACACATATAAATTATTGGTTATATGTGATATGTAAATTATATTAGTAAAACTTAAGTGTTGGTCCCTTACATTTATTCCAGATTTCTATTTTCTGATTAAAGCTATTTAAACTTTTGATTTGTGATTCTCTAGAAACTTTTATTGAACATCTTCTTTTAAGTATTAATGAAATCATTTATAAATTATATTTTGGGGACCTTATTTTCTATAAAAAAATAAGGTACAATTCATATGAAAATAAAACAGGTAATAGTAAGACATAAGAGCTAATATATAAGTATGACACTGGTTGACTAAATTAATAGTTAAGTGTTAAGAAACTTGTGTTCTGGCAAAAAAATAAATTGTTACATATCTTAAGATGTGCTTATAAATGCTAAGAATTATGAATATTAATTTTAGGATTTTTAAGGATATGTATTTTAATCATACACAAAAACCTTAATGTCCCATAATTCATTTAATCATAAATGATTGTTCAGTTTTATTCTATACCTATTTCTGAGATCAAGACAAGTATTTTCCATACCTTCAAGATTAACTTAATTATGAAAACATCTAATCTGGAGTTACAATTTCAGATGACATGTAGGAGATTTCAAGCATAGTAAAGAAAAAGAGAAAGTCTACATTACCAAGAGCATATAAACATTCACTATTCATTACAGAGCAAGAATTAGTTGCATAGTAAAATTCATGTCACTTAGAGATAAATCAATGAGATTATATAATACGGGGAAAAAAGATGAAAATGTTCTGGAAATATATTCTACCTGGGTAAGGATCAATTCTGTGGATTGTGTACTTACTGTACCACAGAGAACTTATTTGGATGTATGTAGAAAAAAAAAACGAACCAAGAAAAGACAGGAGAGGAGCCCACCATCATCAATCATAACCATAGAACAATATAGGTGGCTCTAAAACTATCTGCTGCCAAAATTATAAACTGAAAGAAAAAACATGGCAATCCTGGAGATTCTTTTATACAACTAAATTAATCTATCCTCAGAAAAAACTGCAAATGTGATTATTGTTTCCTTAGTAGAGTAGATTTTTCTTTATAGTTCTAGATAGTCAATAAGATAATATGTAAATAGTGCATGACTTCAAAACAGGTAACAAAATATGAAAGAGATATAGTATGTTAGGAAATACTGGGACTTATGTAGACTCGAACCAATTGGTACAAATAAGAAATTTTAAAAGACACACGTATATCGCATTTTTAAATCATTCATGTAAAGAAACACACATTAAAATTCTTTTGAAGCCCAATGCAGTAGCTGATGCCTAATCCTAGCTACTTATAAGGTGGAGGATATTAGTTTGAGGCCAGCCCAGGGATATCATTCATGAGACCCCATCTCAACCAAAAGCTAGGAGTAGTGGCATGCCTCTGTCATTTGAAACTACTTCAGGAAGCTTGAAATAGGAAGGTTCCAGTCTAGGTCAACCTGGGCAAAAAGAGAGACCCTTTGCCCAAAATAACTGGAGCAAAAAAGGCTGGTAGTCTGGGCCAAAGTGAAAGCGCTCCTGCCTAGCAAGCATGGAAGCCTTGAGTTCAAAAAAAGAGAAAACATCTTTTGAAAACCTAATTCTCCAAATATCTGTGAATATATAGACTGGTAGGTTGTAAAGGAAGGAAAATAACTTAAAGATACTAACTCAAGGGCAAAATGTTTCTATAAACATGACTGAAAAACTTTTTACTTCTTTCACAAAGTTAGAAATGTTTGATATAATATGTTTGGGAACATAATGACTTACCAAAAGATAATGTATTGTTTTTAATAATTGATCAGATGAAAAGAAGACAAATGAATAACGTGTAGAGATTATTAATTGAAAATTCACATTTTCTTTAAAGTTTGAAACCATGTCACCAAAGTTTTAATAATACTTAATTTATGCTGTATTTCCCTAAAATATATAGAAAATATTCCCCGTGCTTCCTATTAGAAATGCTCCCTGCTTAACTGAAGTAATAAAAAGGCTGTGCAGGACTTTTGTGACATCTGCCTCATTTCTCTTTTCTAATGAATGTGTACTTCAGAGTCCCCTATGTCTTTGCTTTGTGTTTCATGTTATTATATCTTAAAGTTTTTTAAACATATTATTCCATTAGTTTTCATTAAGTGTGATTTTCTGTTCTGTGATGTATTTAACATCTAGGTTATTCCTGCAAATAATGCTGGCCCACACATCTTTAAATACAAGCTCCTTCAACAGCATGCATTCAGTAGATTAGGTGTACTTTCCGCTGTTATCATTACAGGAGGCCACCAATTCACCTTTCAGCCTTAAAATGGATATCTTACTTCAAAATATTTTACTTTACAAAAATCCTTTTTGAGATATAAGAAACATAATTAAATCTTATAAAAATAGAATAGTGTGTCATCTCAGTGTAGACAGATCATAGTGATAGTATTGCTAATAGAATATTTCCAAGCCCCAGAATGTTACATAATAAAACAAAATGGTTCATTTAAATATTATCATAAGTAAGAAAAAATGGGATTATGGTGAAAGCATAATTATTCATGTTACTATACAACTTTACTTTTCTGAAACACCTTTTCCATATTTCTGCTAATTTAAAAAATTCAATTCATACAATACTAACCTTTCCTACTTATACCAGGTATATCTTTCTTCTACTCTTTTTTCTCCCACTCAAGACCTGCCACATTCACCTCTGTATATCAAGGTAACTGTTTGCTGAATGGAAGCCAACATGAGTTAATAAAAAAGGTTATTGTGTGTAAAATCTTATTGAAGATAATAAATTTTAGAAAAGCAAATGTTGCTGTGTTAACCTAGTAGCAAGCAAAGGTCACTAAATCTGATAAAAATACAAACACCTAGCAATTTGTAAAGAACAACAATACAATGTAAGTGACAGCTCTGTCGAATAGCTTTCTGTTATTTCTAGACTGAGAACCTAGACTTAGATGCTTTAACACTTTTTGCATATATGCATCCTTACCCATATGACAAAGCATTATAGTTTTTCTACTTTTCTCCTGCATTTTAAGAAAAACATTAAAACCTGGAACACTTCAAATGTATGGCTATATGTTTTTAGTTTGACATGTCTTTGCAAATTATACATATGTAATTAGTGCTTAGTGGTGAAAAAATTAAATTGAATTAATTAATAAATGGCAACATTTTATTTCTAAGTAATTGTGTCCTTAGAGAGTTCTTACACTGGTTTCTTACAGAATTTGTCATTTAATGAAGATGAAATCTAAAAATTCAGAACATTAACAGCACTGAATGTTGGTATGAGTGTGGAACACGACTTAGTCATTGCTGATTTAATGTGAAATGGATAGCCATTGGAGGAGAGTTTAGTGTACTTTTGTAGAAACATGGATTTTTACTAAATATTCTCACCATATGATCCATAATTACCAAGACATGAAAGTAGCTAAGGTGTTAGTTCAGTAGGCAAATGTGTAAACTATTGTTTATAGCTACTCAGGAGGCAGAGATCAGGAGGATCGTAGTTCAAAGCCATCCCAGTCTCGAAAACTCCCATCACAGGAAGTGCTCGGGGAGAGGCTCAAAGTGTAGGCTCTGAGCTCAAATCCCAGTACTGCAAAACAAACAAACAAAAAAATGTTGTACATCCTAACAACAGAGTATTATTTATCACTGAAAAGAAATGTTATTAAGTAATGGACAGACATGATGAAAACTTGAAAGCATTGTTTCTTAGTGAAACATGACAATGTAAAAAGACTACATGCTGCATGATTCCAAATATATGACATTCCGGAAAACTAAGGAAAGAGTTAATAAAAGATCAGTGATTGTCAGGATTCAGGATGAGGATGAATAATAGGCATGGAACAGAGAATTCTAGTGAGTATATTATGTATATCATTATAAATCCATCCAAACACATAGAATCTATAACAGCATACACAATGAACTTGGGGTGACAATGTTGTATCAGTGTAACTTCAGCAGTGTCTCTCTGATGGTTTATACAGATAGCAAGGGAAATTTCATCTATATAGTCATAAGGAATTTAAATAAAGCGTACATATTTGTGGCTGTGTGGACAGAATACAAATAGCATTTTTGCTTACTAAGAACATTTCCATATGAATGTTGCAAGTTTTATAACTAACTATATTATCTTGTTGCTTTACCAAGTAGATAGCTTATATAAAAACATAGCCTCAATTTTAAAACTTATTAAGAGGTGCAAATACTCTTAGTAGTGCTTTCCCACCCCTTATACATGTAGCCTTTTAACCCTAAATATGCTTCTGGTTATTATTATATTTTTATTGTATATATTTTATCTACTCCAGTCCTGGTTCTTGTGAAGGTAGGAGTGGGAGTCTTGTTAGCCACAATGTTCTATCTAGTGCTGACATATGACAAGGTATATTGTACTTTTATTTTTTCATATGGTTATATGTTAGATTGGCCTGCACAGTAGTACATCCTGTTTAGTTTTTCTAATTTTATACTCCCAGATTCTTCTTTTGCAACAAATTGGAGACAATTCCAAGGTCCTTGCTCAGTGTGGAATATGGTGGGAACCCATTTAACTTGTCAGTTCTTCACTTACTTGCACAGAAGTACTGTTGATGAGTTTGCCAATTATGTATCTGTTTTAGTCATCCAGTACAGACATCTGTATTCTTGGACCTGGACTAAGACTTATTTTTGGTTGTTCTAAAATTTTGCCAAAATTATGAATAATTTGCTGTCTCATCCTTCTGTGATTATTTTGCCTGTCAAAAATAACTTCATATTCCTTTGTCATTGGAAGAATGACCAAGAAAGGGACTGAAAGTACAGTAAAAGGTTAAATGAAGGATGACTTACATGGGGCCTATTTGTTGCTGTTTCATCATTTATTTGATTCTCTCACATAAGACACAAAATATAATTTTATCACTAAATGAGCACAAGAGCACATTTTTGCTTTATTTTTCTTTTAGAAAAGACGGTTAATAAGGCAAAATGACCTCGAGGCAAAAGCATCAGATACAGCTAAATAATTTTCTAAAGCAAATTGCACAAAAATTTAATTGATAGCTTTCACTGAACTCTTCTGTAACTTGTGTAATGAACAGTGATCCATTGATTCAGTATGCATGCTGGATCAGTTCTGACCAGAGAACCTGACAGTAGTCATTGGGTGCAGCTTCTCTGTTATGTGTTTAATTTTCTCAAATCTGTTGCTTCCAGGGCCGCAGCAGCAAATTCCAGACTCTATACCGTTATGAAGGCAGAAGATCTAGGAAACAGCTGACATCTTCAGTTGTTGGCCTTTTTTATCAACTGAGTAGTAGTTATAACTGAAGGAGGTGCAGTGGTTGTCATGTAAAACAGCAGGAGTACCATATTCCTATGGAACCAAAAATTAAGTGAGGAAAACATCATTGAAATCTCCTGATCAGAAGACCAGATAGAATAAGATTCTTGAGATCCAACTTTTGACTCTGAGAAACAGCCAGGCAGGTGGAGTGGTTTTTGACAAGATACATTTCTTATTTAATTATATCTCAATCTGCTAAATCTACCTTCCCAAAACACAAGTAGCTGAAGATAGGTCCACTATTCTTAAAACAAGAGAACTGCAGCTAGGAAATTCTGAGAGTCAGTCACATAGTTAATAAACACTAAACCAAAGCTTTAAACTTAGGGTTGTCAGGCTGTAAATCTCACATACGTTCTTTAAAATGCCTTGCCTCATTTTCTTCAAATGTTGTCCTAATGTATTCCCATGCTTGAAACCTATAATTTTGACACATGTCATACTAGATATTACTGAAATCTTTGAGATGCTAACACAAGAGGGGTGGCTTCTAAAATGGTTATTATTCAAATGAGATGTTATTGTCTAGTTTGTAGATGAAAAAAATAGAAGGGAGTATTTTAATCAGGCTGTTTTAGTGTGAAAGTAAATTTGAAATATTTAGGGAATAAAATATGAATTATTTGTATCCCTAAATATGAGACAAACAGGGTCTTCTAATAATGATGTATTTATCTCTTATATCCTAGGAAGCAAACAAAAAATCTGAGTCCAGAATATAGAAAGTGCTAGGGGCTAGGAGAATAGTAGATCCTATTCATATATGATTTTATTTAGAAATCGTTCCTAAAACGAACTGCTGAATTATGACTCAGCATGGCTCAGATATGAAGTGGTACAACTGTTATGTTCATCCTGTTATTTCTGCATCCACAAATACAGAGAAAAATGTGCCAATAGGCATTTTAAATTGATGGGTGTGAAGAAGGAAGCATTGGGTAGTCCATAATTACATGACTGCTGCTTGATATAATCTTTCTTCCCATATAAAGTTGAGTTTAATTTAAAAAGTGACATTGAAAGGAAACATATCCATATTTAATAATGCTTCTAAAATCTGACAGTATGCTGAGTTTTAACGGGACTTTTCTATTGTGTTTTGAGAAGGGGGATACATGTATTTTGTGTGTAGAAATGAGAGAATTGATAAATTTCTTAATTGGCTGTCCAAACCTGTATCCAAGCTTCATTGAAATTAAATGTGCTCATGTGATTTGAAGTAACACTGGAAACTTGTATATTTTTTTCTTCTTGAATGCAGAGATTGCCATATGCCTGGCTCTGGTCAATTAAATATTATAAGAAATAATGTGTTTATGAGCCAATTTTAATTTTGCCAAGTTATTTTCTCTTCATTACAAAGTCAGCATAATTAAATTGGAGCTTCTTTGATTAAATATTCTCAGAGTGAAAACACATAGAAATAAAAATACTCTTGACTCCTCCTAATGGACATGTCACTTGAATTAAAAATATGACATATAGATCACTAATTCTACAGAACCATTTCTTTCAGTATGACTGGAGTTTAGTGAAACAGCAATAAAAGATAGGCAATAAGATAAAACAATTACATGAAAGGAGTATAAAATCTCTTAATGATTATTAATGCCATTGAGAAAAAACACTTCAATAAGGAATCTAATTTGTAAATTAAAAATAATACAGTTTTAAGTTTGCATGTTGTATTTATAAGTAATTACATTAAGACAATTATTTTAGAAATCTACTTTTTCTGCTAAAATTAATAGCACTGAGTAAATGTATAAAAAAATGTATGTTTCTACCTTTAATTTTGATCCATATAGTTTAATAATACTATGAAGAACACAATGCATAAAGGCAAATTAATAAAAGATCTATTAATGGTGTCAACTCATATATTATGTGTTTCCAAGAAGTAATGTATATATGATTACACTTAACTTATGATTAATTTAATAGAAACATTACATTGTATGTAAACAAAATAATGCTATTGTTTTTTCCATGTTGTATTCCAAAAATAACCTCATTAGTTTTATTGCTGTATATGGAACCTGTATGTGGAATGTGATGTTTCAATAAAATAATAAAAGTAATGGAAGCAATAAAGAGATCTAAAAATTTTCAAGAGCTTGCTGTATTGCAACCACATAATCTAGAGTCTTAAATGAAAAATTGTGGTTATTGTCATTTAGCAAAATGGAAAGAAACTAGGACAGGAAATCACATAGATTCTAAAAACTTTATTTTTTGGCACTTTTATGGAGGTTATGGTCCAAGATCACTTGGTCCTGTACTTTCAGTCACTAATGAGGGCAACACATTAAAGGAAGAAGTGAGAGGCAGAGCAAAATTATTTGTATCACAAGCCCAAAAGCAAAGAGGAAGAGACAAGTTTCCTAAATCCCCTTCAAGGGCACACCTTGCAGTAATCTAAAGACCTCCCCCTAGACCTTACTTCCTAAGGTTCCATTATGCTCCAAAAGCACCACCTGGGGCTCATATCTTTTTCATAACATTCAAAGATCAAACATTAACAATTAACAATCTTTTCCCAGAAACATATTAAGTGCAGGGAGATCATAAATAATTCAAAATGTTCTTGTGGCATTTTTGAAAATTGAATTTTCCCCATTACCATCTGCTCACAATATTCACATTATATGTAAAATACCCTCATCATTTTCCTTGAACCCATCAAAGTCTTCTCCTGTGACTTCATTAGGTTTAACTTGAATATTTGAGGACTTTGATATTTATATTAGTTCCAGGTGCAGATGAGTTATTTAGTACAGTACTGTGGTTTTTCAGATAGCTCCTTAATTGCTATCTTTCTCATTCAGAAGGTATACAACCTAAAGATATATATATATATATAGATATAGATATAACATGCACTGGTAGAATTATAGATTCCCCAATATAAAGGAGAAATAGTGAGTGAATATTACAGTCAGTGATCATAGAAATTCAGAAATTCAGTTAGATAAGTGTTGTCTGTTATTTCAGTAGAGTGTCACTGGGAATTAAAGCTCAAAATCCTTTGAAAGTGAATTTTTTTTGTTTATTCAGTCACATATTTTCTCTTAGAGATTTTTCACTCTGAAGTGTAAAATAACCACCAAAAATGTTATGTCAATGAAAATGTCTCTTTATTTATAAATATATATGATATAAATAAATAAATATAATATAATATTTATATAACATATAAACATAATACAAAATAAATATATATAAATTAAAAATTTTTATTTATAAAGATATTCAGTAGGACTGATTTGTCTTTTGTTCATGTCCTTCATACTGTTAGTCAATAAAATTATACAAAAGTTACATCCTCTGATTTCTTTGAATGTGTCTGTTCTTCTGGAGTGCTATATCAAGCTGATATAGAGCAATGCATTTAAATCCAAACAAGCTGGATTATGTAAAACAGAAGATTTGCAAAGTACAGCTTTAAGTCTCTAAGAGAGCCTATTGTCTATTTGAAAGAGTCTTTTATCTATGAGAAATATTCTGTGAAGTACTGTCTTAAGTATTTCTTAGTTCTTAGCTAAAGGCTTTAGAATTATAACCTTCGCTTCATATTTATGCCACCCAAGTCAAGGGGAGCAAAGAGTGCCGCCTTGTATGCTTTTCTTTACTTCATGGGGGTAGTTTCCCTGAAAACACATTCAACATATCATGAGGAATTTAGGCTACATTCAGAAGCTACATGAAGGTGTTTTGGCTGACAGTTTCAGCTAATGCCCCTCCTGACCCTACCACCTCCCTGAGCAAACATTTAGGAGATTACTACTTCTGACCTTTGCTGCCCAAGCTCTCATAGAATGATGCTGATCAAGCCTGCTGAATTCTTATAAATTTTCATATTCATGAATTGAACAGTGTTTCTTTAAGTCATTAATTTCAGGATGACTTTTGTGTAGCAACAAATAAGAGGAAAATATCCAACATGAGATGCCTGCAAAGATCTCCTCTTCATTAACCCCAAGCAAATTATTATCGATTAACTATATGTATAAGGAAATTCTGGTGTTTCAGTAAATGTATTTTTTCAGGCAATTAGCTGTAAGAGCATGAAAGATTACCTCTTGTAAGGAAGTTTTTCAAGTGTGGAAATTGAAATATTCTTTTACTAGTTTGTAGCAAATTATCAATGATTCTCTAACTTGGCAAGATGGTATCAATTGACTAGGAGATTTTAATGGCTTCCTCATTATGACACATGGAGCACAATCTTGGGGCTTAACCTTTTGAAAGGTAGCTTCATGCTTCACAGCTGATATGGTCCCAAATGTTGAAAGCATTTTCTTCAATGAGTAACTTTGCTAGCTTATTGCTTTGTATCGTTTTAACTTGTAAATCATTTCAGTAGTCATTTCTGAAACTGAATGAACCTTATTTCTTGTACAGTAGTCATTTCTGAAACTGAATTAACCTTATTTCTTGTCCAAGATTATTTATAAAATAATAGTACTTATAAATATTGCTATATATAATTATTATTGTAAAAATCATTACCGAGATTACTGTTGAGCATTACTTACCTTCATTTTACAAATCAAACTTAAGCAAACACAACTCATTCTCACCCTACTTCACAAATCTTTAAGAGAAAAACTGTTTCCTTCTTCAAAGTAGAAGAATAAGCATTATTTTTAACAAACTTATTCCCACGATTCTGATATTTTGTATACAGATCATTATAAGAATCAATCACAAGAGAAAATTCTAGTAGAAAGAGAAATCAATTCCCAGAGACTAATCTTCTCAGAGACAACGCTAAGCATTCAAAACACTGCACCTCCACTGCAACAATAAATCTGAACTCAATAATTGAAGGAATTATTGACTATTAAAAAGGAAATTTGATTTTTGGTTCAAAAATTAGTTCTTGTTTGAGAACGATTAAGCACAAGGTTACATGTAGATAAATGAGAAAAAAAGACAAGTTAGTTATCCCCAAGTCTAAGAAAGATAAACTTGTGTTAGAGACATTTAAGTAAACAAGTTGAAGTTTTAATCAAGAGTTGAATGAGATGTAATAAAGGGAAACATAGAAATGACTTTTTGATTTGTGGCTGTAATCATATAACTACTGAGGATTTTGACAAAGGATACAGAGAATGTAAATTAAGCTTTTGAAAAAAAATTACTGGGTAAAGGCCTAGTTTACATGAATTATAAATGGAAAATTTGAAGCGCTTTATTATATAAAGATTTGGTGTTCACTTAAAAATTGGAAGAATTGAGCAATAAAGAAAGTTCTGGAGTTATAAACTTTGATTTTTGTATGGCAAAATATTGAGTGCTTTTTAGTAAGTTTAGAATACTGTTTTATTCAATCCTCTTCACTCCTTGCTTTCCTTTCCTTTCCCCCTCCTGCCACACTGTCCCTCTTTCATATTCATGCCTTATCATTATCATTATTATTATTTTCATCATCACTTTTGGTCCAGGATTCACAAATGAATATGAACATGTCTTATTTGACTTTTTGAGCTTGGCTTATAACACTCAGTATTATGATCTCCGGTTCCACCCAACCATTTTCCTGAATATGATATAATTACATTTATCTTTATGACTATTTGGTATATACCATGGAATATTTATCATATATTTTTATTTCATATCCTATCAGCTATCATATAATTACATATTATTAATAATGTATTACAGATAATGTATACGTACAATATTCTTTACTCATCAATTTTCAGATAACACGTATATTATATTATGTTAATATTATACATACACAGCAGAAGGAAATCTACCAAACACATTGAGGACGGTGAAGCTGCTCAAAATATACTGTATGCATGTATGGAATCATCACAATGAAAACTTCTCATATTGTCAAAGTCTGCTAATTCTAAAATATAATAAAACTACTAAGAGAATAGAATAAATAAAATCACTTCATTAATGAAAACAATTACAATATAAAAGTTTGATGGTGCTTTCTTAACTATTAAATATGCATTCTTTCCATTAAAAGTACACTTTTAGATAAAAATATAAAGTAAAAACATATGTAATAGAATAACCAGGGCCAGAGGTTAGAGCTTAATGTAGATCAACTGCCTCAAAGCAGAAGGCCCTGAGTTCAAACCTAAGTACTGCCCCCAAAAATAAAAAATAGAATAACCAATTCCAAGAACTGATATATTTTTTCATACTAACTTCTAGTTTTTCATTTAGTAAAAAATACAAAACACTGTTGATTAAATACCCTTTCTACCTGTTTTATTTCTTACACCTTACAGTTTGGGAAAAACTGATGATGCAGAGGGATTTGAAAATACAAAAAGGATGCTGGGAAAACATTCTTTATTGGCCCAAATCCAGCTTCTAAGAATAGTTAAACACTTAATGAAATGCACAAAGAAGTTGAAATGTTACAGTGATGGATTAAAATAGAAGAAATATTTTTTGATTCATATTAAATCAACAATTTAATTAGGAACCCTTAAAATGTTTTGATTCACAATTTACTATTGTTACAGCCAAGGGTAAATAGTGATACATCTTCACATAAAGCATTTCAAATTCATTATCACTTTACCTTCGGGGGTAGAGTGTGCTCGATATTGCAGGACATCAGAGTTCAGAATCGTCATACACACTCTTCTGCACATTATTTCATTATTTATTGCTATTGCTTGTATAGGTCTTGAAGATCAAAGAAAATTCCATATGGTTCTACATATTTTCATATGTCTGAATGAGGCACCTGAATACAAATAATTGTGTATAACAGCAAGCAGCTGCATTAATAGATAATGTCTATGATTCATTCTGCATTGCCAGTTTCCATGCCTATCAACAGAGGAAATTATAGACCTCAGGGCAATTCATGGTTATGTATTATTTTCCACACCATTATTAATGCAAAACACCAGAGTGCATACACTAATGTTTATTGTTAGTTATGTGATTATGACTTATTGGATAAATTTATAAATTTATGTTAATGGGAATTACTAATTTCACATTGGAGTTTTAGCTGTGCTATCTCTTATGGAAGTATGAGATACCAAATGGGTCACATTATTTCTTTCATCACATTCTGTTAATCTCAGAGATAGTGCTATGTTTAGAATGTGTTTTCCAAATTCATGTGTTGAAAATTTAATTTCAAATGCAACAGTGGATGGTATCTTTACAATATGATAAGGTCATTATGGGAGAAATATAAAATACTCATGTTGTAGAATACTGAAAATTTTTCCAAAAAAGCAAACTAATTTATCATGCAAGGTAATTGCTCAGCCCTTTCACATTCAGTACCTAACAGTATGGAAACTGCTGTGTTCAGAATATTTGAGAAAATTTTTGTTTGTTTAGGCCTTAAAGATATTCATTCCCTTTTATAGATTTTATTCATGGCATTTCAGAAAAGAACATTGCTAATCCATATAGAACAGGATTTAGATAAGTGTATAAAGTTTAGCAAAATGAACTAGTCCTAGAAATATCCAGATAGCAATTATTTCTTTTAAAATGTTCATTTATAGAGTATTATATAATTGTCATATTTTTAATTGGTCCATTACTCTCCTGCCAGGTCATCTGTAATTTAACCTTATGGAGAATTAAAAGGTAGGAAAAATGAAACTGAGGTGTGTATAAAAGAAGCTGCTTCTTCACTGGCAGCCACTCTATAAAATCAATGCCAAGGACAGATGGTAAAGATGTTCCTGGCTTCTGGCACTGTGTTGACAGTCCAAATGTAGCCAGAGATCCCTGGGAAAGGAGCAAGGCCACACCTCCCAGCTGAGGCAGCAAAACCTCTACTCTCCTTCTTAGTGCTTTCTTCAGAATTTCAGACTCTTATCCATTTTATTTTATTTTTCTCAGCTTGATGAATAAATAAAACAAAATTACCTGAGTATGATGAGAAGAAGGTAGGAGAAGCATGTCAACATCCTTAGCAGCAATTCTGTCATAAAAATTACCATGGTGTCTTAGGACATTTACAGAACTCAGGGAATTATTTATCTTGAATTTACATTTTATTCATTTCTTGTCCAGTTTTAAGAGAGATAGCTTGGAAAATAAACTTTATAAATTAAGAAAGAACTCTCTTCATAGTAAGACATTTTAGTTGCTTAAACTGATGAATCCTATCCAACTGAAAAGATTCTTAACTGAAGTGTGAAGGCCACATTAAAAAAGAAACAAAATATGGTGTGTAATTTATGTATTGAAGCAATTAATTAGAAAATCAAATTTAGTTAATTTTCTGAATAATAGATCAGAATATTAACAATAATTTAAATTATTTAATCTAAACTAATTTCACAAAGGGACAGACATAATGCTGATCAAAGAGTTGTGGATATTTAGGGTTAATTATAGTTCCCAAAATAAAATTAGTTTTAATCAAATAAGACAATCAAGGTGAAACACATGGGATATGCTTGATATAACATAATCCCTTTAGCTATTGCAGTTCTCCTCACAAAATATTTTTGAGTCTGGCTTACATTTTATTGAATTAGTTCTTGATATAAAATTGTTAATAGATCCAATATATTATTTAGATCCACAACTTTTTAATTTCAATACATAATTATATACTTTCTATGATAATCTAATAAAAAAATTTGAGGAAATTTTAGATTCAGTGTTTTTATTTTTCTTGGTGCTGAAATTTATTAAATTGAAACTTTTGACCACAATGCCTTTCCCTTTTTGCCCTTTCTGTTCAGAGTTTAAGTTCCAGTACAAACAAACTTTGTATTACTAATATCCTTGTCTGTAATAATATTCTTATGCAAGTCCTTTGGCAAATTGTGAATGTACAAAATTATCTTCAATATCTATAAATTTCATCAAACATGACACCATCATACGTCATATGTATAGGGTGTCTCACACCCTATAATCCTAGCTACTCAGAAAGAATGGGACCTAGTAAGTATGAGGCCCTGAGTTCAAACTCCAGTGCCAAAGAAAGAAAAAAAGTATGGGTTCTTCATACTATTCTGTATCATGTGTCTTAGTCTGATTTAGGAGTCTAAATATACTAATTTTAATAGGAAATCCTTTGGGATTTTTAAAAATTATCTTTAGATTACCATTTGGATTTTTGATTTATATATTCAGTTCACATTTACTTTCGATATCATGCTGAAAATTAAATCTGTGTTATTGTCCTTCATGTATTCTCAACCCTATACCACAGATTTCTCCTTTCAGTAGTTAATATAAACTTAAGAATAAGCTCAAATTAATTATAGTAAATAGCTGTTTATGGCTACTGTGTAAGAGCACCTATTATGTCAATCAAATTTTTACAATAATATAACTTATTCCTCATAACTTCTGTTTTGTAACCAATTATTTAATGTTAATTTCTAAATAATTGAAAATCAAAATTAATTATTTCAAGAACTATAACTTTTATCTTGAAGAAGTGCTTCATTAATCAGATTGTATTGTGGTGTGTGAAAATAAAATTGCTAAAGGATTTAGACCCTGGAACTCTGGACTTGAGGTGAAGAGGTGGTTAAAAAAGAGGGAAAGATCACAGCAATATCCATTTCCTTACACATAGTTTTCTTACAATATTAAGGGGGAGTGATATTGAGAAACAAAATCTAGTTATCTAAATCACATGAATTGCTTCCACTACTGACATGTCATATGTACTGAGAGACTGATCTATGTATTTATTGTCCATTGCTGTAATAACAAATTGTCATCACTTAGCATCATAAAAGAGCATAAATTTACTAACTCACCACTCCTGAGGTCAATCATCAGACATGGATCTCAGGTTAAAATCAGGAGTCAGTTGGGCTGTGTCATTTTTTGGATAATCTAGGGGAAATCAAAATCCAAGCTCATTCAGGTGTTGACAGAATTTAGTTCTATGCAGTTTAAAGATTGAGGTCTCTGTTTCCTTTCTGACTCTCAGTTTTACCACAAACAAACCTCTGTCCATTTTTGGACAAAGCATTGTATACTTCAGAATCAAAACAAGATGTCAAATCATCTTAACGTTCACATTTCTCTGATTTTGTTTTTTAATTCACTTTCTATGTTTGTCTGTTGGGGAATACTATTGTTTATCCTGTTACCATATATTTTATTAGAATCATTACATATTGAAGCTATTAAGTCTTTATTTTAAAAAAATATTTTATTAGCATATATTATTTCTACAGGAGGGATTCATCGAAACATTTTTGTAATGATTGCATTGGTCGTTAATCTAACTGAAGTCTTGCTTACAAAATTTCAGAGCAGATGAATGTTTTTATTTAAACTATGACATATTCAAAGTAATGCATTTTATCATTACCTATGTGCAGTTATACAAGAACATTTTCATATTTCTACTAAATATTTTCCCTTAAAATTTCATGGGTAAGCACTTGAAATCACCAGCTTTTTAGAAATTAACTTGTAAAATAACTGTTAATTAAGTTTAATTTGTGAGACAAAGTAAATTACACACATTTATTCATTATTCATCATTTCTAAGAATGTTCACTTCCTTTTAACACTTTTTTCCTACAAAATTAATTTTATATGTACTTTCATTTTCAGGAAGTCCTATTAAGTATAATTTACTTACCTAAAAAGGCATATTTAAGGTAATAGGAGTGGCTTCCTGGAAAAATTGAATATGGATAGCTTAACATAGTGTAATAATTTAGAGCGCTTTTGAAAGACACCAGTATATTTTGCAAATTAGGTGTTAGACCAATTTACCCAAATAAGATAAATATTACTTTAAAAATTAGCCAGAAGCTACCTCCCTTAACTATGTAAGATATCAAGACCTAAATCATTACATTTCATGAAAGTATTTAAAAACATAATGTAGTTATATAACTTCAAACAATATTTAATAACTATAAGAGCAAAATTCTTAATTTTAGTTATGTCTAAAAATTAATCATTTTAAGAAATATAAAATGATGAACAAATTCTATGTGAAATTCTCAATTATCAAAAAGTTAAGAAAATTCTGTATTTACATACAAATTAAGGAAAATAATAAAAGCCTAAGGATGTTCTTCTTCAAAATAACTACAATATTGATGCAAATATTATGTACTCATGTATGAAAATGGAAAAATGAGAACTGTTAAAACTATTCAAAGAAGAGAGCAGGAGAATTAAGGAGAATGACAGAATGGGTGAATTTAAGATATATTATAAGCACTTTTATAAGTGTCACCATGTACCACCAGTACATTAAAAAAATGAAAATGAAAAATAACTATAATATTTAACATACAGACTGGATAAAATAGTATTAATTCTATGGACTGATTTTCATTCTTATGCAAGTGGATAATGTCATTTTTCCTTTTGGGATTCTGGGTATTATAGTCAACACTTTGTGAGTCATGTAATGCTATTTCATTTATTTTTAATACTATATGGTATTTTATTGTGCAATTCACTGCCTATATCCAATTTTTGACTATTTCACTATATATAACTAAAATTTAACAATATATAATTCCTAAGACATTAATATAAAAATTATGTCAGTATGCACTGACAATTGGTGGAGTTTGTGATTAGTTATATAGACTTACTGTAGTTACATAGCTATATACATTTTTATTCCTGATCTCAATATTTATGACCTATTTAGTTTTACTTTGGTGATATCTTTCTTCAATATTTTGCCCATTACATTCATAGGACTTCTGTTCTTTTATTTTATTTTTATGGTGTTCTTTATGTCCCAGAATGAACTCATTGTCATATTGTTTTCCATAGTGATGTAAAAGCTTACATTTCCACCAGCAGTGAATAAGTGTTCCTTTTACCACACATCCTCACCAGTATTTGTTGTTGCGAGTGTTCTTGATAACTATTCCCATGATTTTCCCACTTTCTGATGCTCAAGACTTTGTACGACTCTTCCTCTTGAATGTGTAGGCTTTGACTTGTTTCCAACAAACAGAAGATACCAATAAAAATGAAAGTCAGTCCTTGGATTAGGCTGCATGACATGGCAAAGGAATGAGTTGTCACTTCCATGATTATGTTAGGTTATACAGGACACTGTTTAGCAGTATGAAAGGAAAAATTCTTATTAGATCAATGAAGTGAGCTGTTGTGTGGAAGTAGCCTATTGTTGCAAGGAACTGTAGGTGACCTTTTAGGCCTGGAGGAAGGTCTCCAGTAGATAACCAGAAAAAAGCAAGTCTTAAGTTGGGAAGCAGGAAAGAAATGAATTTTGAAAATGATCTGAATGTTCTTTGATTTGGATTCTTGAAACAGCTAGTTGTGTGAGCAGTCCATCTAATACATTGATTACATCTTTGTGAGAACCCAAGCAGAGCAATTAGCTAAACCAAATTTTAATAATTTGTTAACAATGCAAAACTAATACTATATTATTAAAGAAAAGTCACTATTGTTTTTTTCAATCAGGTCCGTATATCTATGTTTCTTTTTTAGCATGTTTTATGTCCTTTTTAGAAATTGCTCCAAAATTCTGGTGAGTTTCTCCACAGGTATTTTCTACAAGCTTTTTAATTTTGCAGTAAATCTCAAGGCACTGCCCTTGCTACTGGTTGTGATGCACTGAAAACCCTTTTGGCTTTGGTTCTTTCTTTCTTTCTTTCTTTCTTTCTTTCTTTTTTCTTTCTTTCTTTCTTTCTTTCTTTCTTTCTTTCTTTCTTTCTTTCTTTCTTTCTTTCTTTCTTTCTTTCTTTCTTTCTTTTTTTGGTAGGATATTGTTATATGCCCTGGCATGCCTGCACCTAACTAGAAGGGCAAGTGTGCCACAGCCACACCTAGCCATTGGTTAGATGGAGTCTTGCAACGATTTTTTGCTCAGGTTGAGCTTGAACAGTCCTCTTAAGTACTTGTAACTGTGAACCACCAAGACTGACCAAAAACTGAATTCTACATCTGAATTCAAAATCTCTTAGGGAATTGTTTGATTTTTGGTTGATGATACCTTTTGTGACTTATGGTCTTTTATATTCCTAGTTGATCTAACATCCTGCATTTACAAGACTGCATACTCCTCTTCAGGTCTGAACTTTCAATGCATGAAGATCCATTTTATCTGGTTCTCCTCTGGAATTCTTAATTTATTATATTGAATGAATTATAATTGAAGTTATAGCACTCTGGTAATTATGAGAGCCTTATATTAATTGTAAATTAATAGTGACTTTATTTTTCATAATTGTCTTGTCTATGTGTGAATTTCTTTTTTTATTTTTTTTGGTGGTACTGTTATTTGAATTCAGGGCCTCGGGTTTGCTAGGCATATATTTTACCTCTCTGCTAGCCCTGTTTTAGTGTTAGGTTTCTTCAAGAAAGAGTCTTGTGAATTATTTCTTGGGCTGGCTGAAACCACAGTCTTCCTGATCTCTGCCTACTGAAGAGCTAGGATTACAGATGTGAGTTACAGGTGCCTGACTTGGATGCATTTCATTTGTGAGAATATTTTAGTGCCACATTAGGCATTTCCACACTTATATACATACAATGTATGCATTTATACCTGATACACATATAGCTCTTTCCTCAGTGATATGTATTTATGGCAATAAGCAATGCATATATTCCTTTGATAGCAAATGACATTTTACTTTTAGTCATAGGCACAGTGGTTGCCATTGTCCTAACTGCACGGTTTCTAAGATATAAGCCTCAAACAAAAGAGTGTACTGAAATAATTAATCACATACATAATAAAGAGCAATGAAGCTAAAATAATAATATATTGTTATATAATTAGAGCAAAAGAGCTTCAATACACAATATGCATAATCACAGAAGATATGAAAATACTTCTACTTATCTCTAGTAGTCACTAATTTTATTGTGATCACTAATTTTCCTCTGTGAATCTGTCTAGAAATCTCTCATTTAACAGATTTCAGAAATGCTATAAGGCTGACCAATGTGAGGGGAAAAGGAAGTTTGGTCCCTAGCATTAACAGTGACTTTTATCAATGATCATAAATTCCAAGACTAGAGAGAGCAAAGAAAATATTGCCTATAATTCTAGATACTTGAGAGGTTGAGATTTGGAGGATCACAGTCATAGGACAGCCCAGAAAAATAGTTTGCTAGATCCCTTCTCTAAAATAAGCAGAGCAACATGCAAGTGTGAAGCCCTAAGTTCAAACCCTACTTCCACCAAACAACAACAAAAAACCAATCTTTTATTTGGTAACATAGTTACATTGTTTGAAGTCAGGCTTCTGTAGAATTAATTTGGTTCTTACTCATTTCATCTACTATCATTATAACCCAGGGAAGTTTATTAACATTCTGGCCACGAAATATAGAAAATATGCTTTTCTCCTCTGAATCTGAATGGGCTCTACAGCTACTTCAAGCAATGTAACTTAGAAGATATTGTAATGTTGCCAGTTTCCAAGCTCAGATCTTAAGAGAATGGCAACCTATACTTCCTATGTGTCAAAGTCACACATCCACCCTCTGAGAAAATGCATGTATTTCAATGAAGAAACCTTTGAGTTTTTTAGCTCATCTGTGAACTGAAAGCTGGTGCAGTCACGTGAGCAAGATATCTTCACAGTTCATTCTCTAGCCCCAAGCTCCTCAGCTGATGCCACATATATTGGACATAAAATGCCCAGTGAAATCTTTCTTGAGTATCTGACTCATAAAATGTTAATGAAAATATAGTGGTAAGCCACTAAGTCTTCGCATAATATTAATTCAGCAAAAAAAGAAACAAAACAATCAATGATGCAGAATTTTCTGAATAAAGTGGAAAGTATTAATTCCTACAAAGAAATTCAGTATTGAAGGGAGGGAAAAAATCAGAGAAAACTCTTGATTCTGAAATAATGACAACTTGCAATTTTCAAAAATATCTGCAAATATTTTATACTACATGCTCTAAACTATTTATTGGTGGTGCTTATTAATTAATATGTCTGGAATTTAATGTGATGTTTTATAATATCAGTGGTAAGAATTGCAGAGTATTTAAGCTTAGATTATAAGAAATTTATGTAATTTAATTCTCATTTCTACAAATCCGTTAAAATTTTAAAAAATTAAGTGAGATAGTACACATCTCATTAAAATAAATTTTGAGATGGTGAGCATTTTTTCATGTGTTTTCTGGCCATTTGAATTTCTTCTTTTGAGAAAGTTCTGTTTAGTTCACCTGCCCATTTCTTTATTGGTTCATTAGTTTTGGGAGAATTTAGTTTTTTAAGTTCCCTGTATATTCTGGTTATCAGTCCTTTGTCTGATGTATAGTTGGCAAATATTTTCTCCCACTCTGTGGGTGTTCTCTTCAGTTTAGAGACCATTTCTTTTGATGAACAGAAGCTTTTTAGTTTTATGAGGTCCCATTTATCTATGCTATCTCTTAGTTGCTGTGCTGCTGGGGTTTCATTGAGAAAGTTCTTACCTATACCTACTAACTCCAGAGTATTTCCTACTCTTTCTTGTATCAACTTAAGAGTTTGGGGTCTGATATTAAGATCCTTGATCCATTTTGAGTTAATCTTGGTATAGGGTGATATACATGGATCTAGTTTCAGTTTTTTGCAGACTGCTAACCAGTTTTCCCAGCAGTTTTTGTTGAAGAGGCTGCTCATATGTGGACATTAGATCAAGGGCAAACACAACAAGGGGATTGGACTATGAGCACATGATAAAAGCGAGAGCACACAAGGGAGGGGTGAGGATAGGTAAGACACCTAAAAAACTAGCTAGCATTTGTTGCCCTTAATGCAGAGAAACTAAAGCAGATACCTTAAAGCAACTGAGGCCAATAGGAAAAGGGGACCAGGAACTAGAGAAAAGGTTAGATTAAAAAGAATTAACCTAGAAGGTAACACCCACGCACAGGAAATCAATGTGAGTCAATGCCCTGTATAGCTATCCTTATCTCAACCAGCAAAACCCCTTGTTCCTTCCTATTATTGCTTATACTCTCTCTACAACAAACTTAGAGATAAGGGCAAAATAGTTTCTGCTGGGTATTGAGGGGGGGAGCGGGAGGGGGTGGAGTGGGTGGTAAGGGAGGGGGTGGGGGCAGGGGGGAGAAATAAACCAAGCCTTGTATGCACATATGAATAATAAAAGAAAAATGAAAAAAAAAAATAAAATAAAATAAAATAAATTTTGACAGGATGTCAGGTTACTAAAGGCTGTGATTGGTAGGGTATGGGATGTTAATTTCAGCCAGTCTTTATGCTTTCAGACAGGAAGACTTTTGTGGATGCTAGGTTTTGATTACCAAACGGAAATACACCACTACAGTGGGAGAAAAGTGTAACATTACCTATTACTTAGTTAAATGCTCTTTTTATTTCTAAAAGAATAAAAAGTATATAAATGAACAATTTATAAAGTATATAAATGAACAATTTTTTATAACTTTACTTTTAATGGTAAGCAATAACACCCATTTTTCTTCTGAAATATGATTTTCCAAATATTTCACGTTGCCTACATATTGTATATATATATATATTAAGTATTTTCACTGTACATAACATCTCAAGACTTGGTTAAATGAATATAGAAATTTCTATTAGTTCTGCAATGGATCATTTGCCATTATTCCATGCTGTGGTCCTAATGAATCCTAACGTTAACTTGTCCACAGTTTGTACTTTCATTACTCATTTGATTTCCCTGACATATGTATAGATTTTGATTGCTTTGAAAGTTGAAAACTGCCAAACATATAAAGTATCTATTACAAATAGCTAATAGTACAAAAATAAACTGTCAAGCATCTATCTTATAACATCTTGAAGGCACTGCATAGTCCTTGCATGGTCAACAACATTGTTCAAAATATTTTAGGACTTCCATTAAAAAAATTTTTACTATGTAAATCAAGGACTTTAAAATATTTTGATAGAGTTAATACCAAACTTTAAAATGAGAGTAGAAACCAAATATGAAGAGTGGCTCCTCAGCAAGAAAGGTTTTATTGGTGATTCAGGATACGCCTCCCAAGAACCTGACTACACCATGTTGAGTAATGACTTATTTAAATATTAAAAAGAAAAGTCAGTAAGCAGATAAAAGACCAGATGACAGTTTAAGTGTATGAAATGAAAACAAAACCATTTATGCCCAAATTTGTTTGTTGGATGCTAACCAGAGTAAAATGAATACTTATATTCTCCAAAAGGATTAAAATAAATTACAGTTAATTTTTCTCACCAATTTTTTCTCTTAACAATTTTTCAATTGATTTGAAATGAGCACAAAGTCTGATTTTCCTGAGGATAATCAAACCCCAAATGAAAATAGATGTTAAAAAATGCTTTAACGTTCTGCTGACACATATTCTCCTTAAAAACTCACATATTCACCTTTCACAAGATATGTCATATTGGCTCATGGTATTTTTTAAATGAGTAGTATTCCTTGATTAACTGTATATTTGGGGAAATGGAAAACTGAGTTTAAAAAATTAATTGGGAGATGTTTGAATATAGAACCTGCTTCTGATCAGTTTCTAATTATGAATAAAAATGATGATTGAAAGAGACACACATATCTTTTTGATCTAACCTTTTCTCTAGTTCCTAGTCCCCTTTTCCTATTGGCCTCAGTTGCTTTTAAGGTATCTGCTTTAGTTTTTCTGCGTGGAGGGCAACAAATGCTATCTAATTTTTTAGGTGTCTTACCTATCCTCACACCTCCCTTATGTGCTCTTGCTTTTATCATGTGCTCAAAGTTGATCCCCTTGTTGTGTTTGCCCTTGATCTAATGTCCACATATGAGGGAGAACATACGATTTTTGGTCTTTTGGGCCAGGCTAACCTCACTCAGAATGATGTTCTCCAATTCCACCCATTTACCAGAAAATGATAACATTTTGTTCTTCTTCATGGTTGCATAAAATTCCATTGTGTATAGATACCACATTTTCTTAATCCATTCGTCAGTGGTGGGGCATCTTGGCTGTTTCCATAACTTGGCTATTGTGAATAGAGGCTAGAATATTTCTAACCTAATATATAATTTATAATATAAACGCTGCTCTAGATAAATTTGACCATATATAATGAGAAGAAAAATAAGGTGAAACAAAGAAGCAATGATATGTTTTTTGTAGAGGTGCTCAACATTAAGAAGTGATTTAATAAGATAACACTGAAAAGCGTATGCACACCTTAACATTTAAGTAACTAGAGTCTCATAGCAATTTTAATAGTTTAATTGAAGTAGAATTTAAATTTGTAGTGAAGTA
Organism: Castor canadensis; assembly: GCF_047511655.1. Classification (NCBI taxonomy): domain Eukaryota; kingdom Metazoa; phylum Chordata; class Mammalia; order Rodentia; family Castoridae; genus Castor; species Castor canadensis. The sequence continues at coordinate 26,706,964 of NC_133395.1, forward strand.
AGACAACAATTGAATTTATAAAGTGAAGAAAATTAATGTCAATTGCTTTTTCAAAATGTGTGTTTAAGAAATTGAGGAAGAGGTTGATGTGTGTGTGTTTGTGTGGCTGTGTGTGTTTGTGTGGCTGTTTTCCATCTTTTGAGCATCTATATAACAAATACGAAGGCAAAATCGGTCTGACCATATGACATCTTTGGCCAATGAAATATGAGCAATGACCTAAACAAGGTATGCACATATGCATATGTGAATAAATGAATAATAAAAAAAAGTGAGTGACAGAATATTTGAGTAGATAGTGTTTAGGTAATGCATGCTATGTATAGAGGACACAATGGTCCAAATTGCAACAGATGGAAACCCCTCTTCTTGTATGAACCTTGAAGCAGAGGATGCAATAAACCTTGTATAGTACTTTAGAGTAAGCAAGAAATAAATTATAACTTTAACCATTTTGACACAGTGTTTGTTTTCTACTGCACAATAAACCTCATCCTGTCTGACTGAGATAATATGAATCTAAACATTTATAAAAATATGGGGGGTGCTTATGTCACAGAAAATGGAATGCTAAGTCCAAAATTAAAACATGAACTTATGTGATTACATCTTCTAGTACAAAAATAAAAGTAATTACTTTTATAAATTACATAGCATCAGTGTACTTTGATTTTCAAAAGTAAGAAAATTATAGATCAATTGATTTAAAAAATGCACAAAGCCTTAACAAAATAATAGTAAAATAAATCTAGTGATAGAGAAAATAGGATATAGCACCAATGCAGTGTCTGTTTCACATAATATAATGCAATCATATTTGGATATCTTTTTAGTGGACAATGGACATTTTATGTTTTATATGGTTAAATACCCCTATGTTACTTTCTTTGTTCCAGGATTGTGGGGAGACTTCAGGTACTTACAAATAAAACTTGAAAAATTAAAGCTTGTTTTAAAATTTGGTTGTACACATCTCCAGTGCCCTTTTGAGAGATTAAATTAATTCCTGTCATTAAGCTGTGATTCTTTGGATGACTGTGCTGAATAGACAAGGTGGTAAATTTTGTTACTCACTCTACATTGGGTGGTCAGAACTAAAATGTCTTCCAACCCTGTATAGCCTCTGCAATTTGTTTCTTTCTTGTGTTTTCCCCTTATTGAGTATGTAAAGTTGCATTCATCAACAATCTAAAGGAAATGATATGAATATCTTTGTAGATATTTCTTGGAAAACTTCCCCTTTTGTGGTTTTCATACTTTTAATTCCAACTGCCTCAACTATGAAGAATTCTGATTTTTTCATCCTCAACTCTCTACAGTCACTGTGTTGTGCTTGAGTACCCACCTTTACTTCTTGCCTAGACACTTCCTTTACATCTTACCTGGAGACACATGAAGCAGTGTTAGGGCTCACTTTATTTTCTATCACTCAAGTATTTTAGTTCATGCTGCCTGCCTCCCAATATCCATAACATTATTTCATAAATTTTTAATTTTCTTTCTGTCTAAAAATAGATGGAATATCTGGTTCTAATTTCTCCAACAAGGATGTATGTACAAGTTTATACTTGCTAGCTTGGTTGTTTTGAAAAATCTGCTTTGTCACTTTTTATAGATCCCAATCTTTAAAAAAAATTATTTCTTTAGCTAGGCATGGTGACCCATGCCTGTAATCCCAACACTGGTGAAACAGAGTCAGGAGGATTATAAATTCAAAGCCAGTCTAAACTACACCAGTAAAACCCTGTTTCAAAGAGGCAAGCAAAGAAAAAAATCATACATGCTGAGCCATTCATAGACTACTTGAAACCCTATATGATATAATAAATCTATTTTGAGTAGTTTATAAATTTCTGGTAAATATAATGTCCACTGTTTCTCACTTATGTATAGCCTTTCTTTATTTTATTTTATTTTATTTTATTATTCATATGAGCATACAAGGCTTGGGTCATTTCTCCCCCCTGCCCACATCCCCTCCCTTACCACCCACTCCGCTCCCTCCCTCTCCCCCACCAATACCCAGCAGAAACTATTTTGCCCTTATTTCTAATTTTGTTGTAGAGAGAGTATAAGCAATAATAGGAAGGAACAAGGGTTTTTGCTGGTTGAGATAAGGATAGCTATACAGGGCATTGACTCACATTGATTTCCTGTGCGTGGGTGTTACCTTCTAGGTTAATTCTTTTTGATCTCACCTTTTCTCTAGTTCCTGGTCCCCTTTTCCTTTCTTATTCCCTAGATGCTTTGTAGTATTTGACATGCAGTTGGCATTGTTCTTGAACAGTAATCAATGTGCTCTGAGGGCTAAAAAGTTCTCACTTTCCTCCAGGTATCCTTTCCTTCTTTCATACATTTTCAGCAATCTCAAACCAATGTAAAAGTTCTTGCACTGAGACAGAATGTCTCCTGTAATCCGCACACATGCGAAGGTCAAATCTGTGACCAAAAACTCCCCAACATATGAGTGTTTCCTTCTGCTTTTCCTTTTTCTTCAATTTTATTTTTCCTTGGTTCTTGAGTTTGTTAAAAGGGAGCCCTCTCTTCATTGCTCACTTTAACCTGAATGATTTATTTCTGTGCATCTCAGCTTGCAGTGGGGACATGGAGAGACCTGCCTGTGACCTGTGTTTCCTCAACCAGAGAACCAAAGTGGAGTTGTCAGTGTGGGTAAATGGTCTGAGGTCAAAAGTAACTTCTCTGACACTTGTTTATTATCCTCCTGTCATTACAGATTTTATTTAAATTTTAACTGGGAGTTTCTCATTGTCTTCCCAGAGTTTTACTAATTTCAAACAGCAGCTGCTTTGTAGCATTTTGGTTTTAGTTTTCACCAAAACAACTTTACTTTAATCATGAGAAAATTGAATTCCTCATAGGTATCTTGATGAACTTCATAATTTTATTAAGAAATTTTTAAAAAAGGTTAATTGGTTCTGGTATCAGCTTATTTCATGCTTAAGCATGAAGAAAATTTAATGACTATGTAAGTGATTCAAATTTTATTAAGGAAAATGGCATCAATATACTATCACTTACTTTCATTACATAATCAAGAAATACTGTTTCCTGGGCTTAACACCCTGAGCCTATCTCTACCCCCAAAGCTGTCTGATGGGGAGGGACAGTATCATTGCCACACAGCCTACATGCTAACCTTAAGAAGGGACAGAGACACAGAGAAAGCCCCTGTCAAAAGAGTTAACTTGGATTTTAAATCAGAAGAAAGAATCCAGAATATTCATTGAAATTAATTTTTTATTTAGCATTTTTATTTTTTCATATTTTCTTTTATTTTTTGTTACCTATCTCCTTCTTCCATTTTTTCAAATATCAGTTTTTTAGCCCTTTCTTGCTCCACTTTCCTTTCTCTTCCACAATTTTTCCTTTCCTTTTCTTCTTTTCATTCTTACTTTCATCTTCTTACCTTCCTCTCCTCCCATTTCATTACCTCTTACTGTCCCTACCTTCTCCACACTCACCACTCACTGAATAGTCTATTATACCAACTTTATATGTGACCCACATCCTTTCTATCATGCTGCAGTTGCTGACAATAGCACCCTCCTCCACAATGACTGAACTACATCTTTGCACATGTTAGGGCCTTATTACTCTATAGTCTCCATAGTTCACACCTGTTCTCTTTGCCCCATCCCCCCTCCCTGCCCCCTTCTTGTGCTATCTTTTTAATTACTTAAGTATCTCTATCCAAACAAATGTTATCTCCCCAATACCCAGTGTTTCTAGGTAACATCACCAAGAGTTTTTCTTATATACTGTGTAAAGAACTGATTTGGCAGTGATGTTCTCAATTTGTTAATAATAGGTTATACCTCCAGGTTAGGGAATAGCAATATTACAAAAACCTAGCTGAAAACTAAGGTAGTCAGAGGAAAGAAATTAAGTCAAAGGAAAGATAACAGGTGATTAAAACCCCCAACTAACTAATAAACAATACATGAGCAAAGCTCAAAATAGAAACTGGAGATAAAAAATAGGGGAAAAAGTGCCCTCAAAAGACTAAGAATAACATAATAGAGGATTTGGTGGAAAGTAAAAAGTATCAAATCCCAGTTACTGACCTCAGAAGAATGATGATAATAATGTTCAATGAACTTAAAGAGGAGCTCAAAGAGAACATACAAAACAACTCAATGAATATAAAGAGAATACAAAAAAAAAACTCAAGAAGACACACAAAAAAATTAATGAACTGAGAGGATTTCATCAATCTCCAAAGTGAACCTAAAATTATTAAAAAATGGATGCATATAACAAAGAAGACACCACAAGATATGGAAGAAAATAAGGAAAGTCCCAGAAAAAAGAATCAAACAGAAATCCTGGAAATAAAAAAATTCCTTAAGTCAAATAAAATATGCAGTTGGAAACCAATCCAGGAGACAGAAACCAGTAGAAGAAAGATTCTAGGGCTCAAAGACAATATATATTAAAGAACTCTTAGACAAAGACTCAAGAGTTGCAAAAGGAATTTGCAAGAATTCCCCAAGTACATCAAAAGACCAAAACAGCAATTCATGAGCATCAAAAATGGAGAAGCAATGTAAACCAAAGATATCCATAAAATATTCACCAAAATAATAGCAGAAAACTTCCCAAAACTTAAGAGGTTCCCATTAGGTACAGTAATCTTGTACTTAAGATAGATGACCAAAATGGAACCTCTCCACAGCATATTATAATTAAAACAGTTAGCACAGAGAAGAAGGAAAGAATATTGAAGGCTGTAAGGGAGAAAAATCAAATAACATATAAAGGTAAACCCATCAAAATAACAACAGATTTTTCACCAGAAACCTTAAAAGCAGGAAGTGCATGGAGAGAGGTATTTTGAGCATGATAAAGAAAAAAGAAATTCAGTTATCAGATATTCTACCCAAAAAACTAACACTCAAAATTGAAGGAGTAATAAAAATCTGCTATGATAAACAGAAACTAAAACAATACATGACCACTATACAACCAGTACAGGAGACTCTGAAAGGAATCCTACATACAGAAGATGAAAACAAACATAGCCTTGAAAGGATGGGAAATATTAAAACTCAAAGGAAGAGCAGACAAGTAGTCAAAGAGTAACTTAGAATTTCACACACACAAAGTATTACACAACAAAAACAGCTAAATGGCAGGAATCCACACACACTTCTCAGTATAAATACTGAATTTTAATGGCCTCAACTCCCCCATCAAAAGACGGAGATTGGCAAACTAGATTGAAAAAGAAAATCCAACAATCTGTTGTTTACAAAAAAACATCTTAAAACAGAAATAAACAATGCCTTAAGGTGAAAAGGTGGAAGATTTGCCAAGATAATGACTTCTGAAAACAGACAGGAGTAGCAATACTTATATCAGATAAATTAGAACTCAAACCCAAATTAGTCAGAAGAGACAAACAAGGTCACGCCATACTAATAAAATGAACCATATATCAAGAGCAAGTAATAATTGTTAACTTATATGTAACCAATGTCATTCCACCAAAGCTCACTAGACTAAAATACACAGACAGACTCCAACATAGTGGTTGTGGGAGGCTTCAATACTGCTCTATCACCAACAGAAAGGTCATCGAGACAAAAAAAAAAAAATCAACAAAGTAACTCTAGAATTGAATGACACAATAAATCTAATGGACTTAACATCTATGGAGTATTCCATTCTGCAACAGCACAATATAAATTCTTCTCAGCAGCCCATGAAACACTCTCAAAAATAGACTGTATTTTAGGTCACAAATCAAGTCTTAACAAATATAAGAAAACTGAAATATTCGTCCATAATGCTGTTTGACCATAATTGTATAAAACTGAATTCAACAACAAAAGAAACAACAGAAAATAAACAACTTGAGGATGAACAACACATGACTCCATGATCAGTGGATCATCAAAGAAATAAGGCAGGAAATAAAAAACATCTTGGACTTTAATGAGAATGAAAACACAACATATCAGAACCTATGGGACACTGCAAAGATAGATCTAATGGGAAAGTTTATAGCCATGAGTTCATATTTAAAAAACACAGAAAGGTCTCAAATAAATGATCTAATGTTAAGAACACACTAAACCCAAAAAAAGGCCAAAAAAGAAACAATAATAAAATAAGGGCCAAAATTAATGAAATAGAGTATAAAAAAACCATCCAAAGATACATTGAAACAAAAAGATGGTTCCTTGAAAAGACAAACAAGATTGACAAACTCCTGGCAAGTCTGACTAAAATGACATGAGAAAAGACCCAAATTAGTAAAATTATAAGTGGGAAAGGAGAGATAAAAACAAATTCCAAGAAAATCCAGGTAATCATCAGGGACTACGTTGAAAACCTGTATTATACTAATTTGGAAAATCTAGAAGAACTAACCATATTTCTAGATACATACGACCATCCAAAATTGAACCAAGAAGATATAAATAATCTAAGCAGATCTATAACACACAATGAAACTGAAGCAGCAATAGTCTCCCCAAAAAAGGTCCAGGACCTGCCGGATTCACTCCTGAATTCTAACACACCTTTAAAGAAGAACTAATACCAACACACCTCATACTTTTCCATGAAATAGAAAGGGCAAGAACACTGCCTAACTCATTTTTGAAGCCAGTATTACACTCATTCCAAAAAACAGACTAGGACACTACAAAAAAAGAGATTGACAGGTCATCTCTTTAATGAAGATAGAAAAATTCTCAATAAAATTTTGGCAAACCAAATTCAACAGCATATCAAAAAGATCATATATCATGAACAAGTTGGTTTCATCCCAAGAATACAGGAATGGTTCAATATAAAAAAATCGTTAAATGTAATATGACATATTAACAAAAAGAAAGACAAAAGCCACATGACTATCTCAATACATGCAGAAAAAAGCCTTAGATAAAATTCAACATGTTTACATGATAAAAGGTCTGATGATACTAGGAATAGAAAGAATGTACCTCAGCATAATAATGGCACTCTATGTCAGACCCATATCAACGACATACTAAATGGGGAAAAATTGAAACCATTTCCTATAAATTCAGGAACTATACAGGGTGTCCACTCTCTCTACTCTTGCTCAAAATAGTCTTGGAATTCCAAGACAGAGTAATTTGTCAATAATAATCATACAGAAAGAAGAAATATAACGAATACAAATTGTAAAGAATGTAGTAAAACTATCCCTATTTCAGATGACATGATCTTATACCTAAAGAAACCAAAACTCCTAGAACCATAAACAGCTTCAGGCACAGAGAAGGATGCAAAATCAATTTATGAAAATTAGTAGCCTTTCCCAACACCAACAGTGAACACATTAAGAAAGAATATAGACAAATAATTCCACTTACAGTAGCCTCAAAAAAATAAAATACCCAGGAATAAAGTTAAAGGATGTGAAAGACCTCTACAAGGAAATTTGTAAATCACTGAAGAAAGAAATCAAAGGAGACTACAGAAGATGGAAAGATCTCCCATTCACATAGATTGTTGTAATCAACATAGTGAAAATGACTATATTACCAAAAGCAATCTACATGTTCAATGAATCCCATCAAAATTTGAATTCCATTCATCACAAAGATTGAAAAGCAACTGTAAATTTCATATGGAAGCACAAAAGACTTCAAATAGTTAATGCAATACTGAGCAAAAAGAGCAACACTAGAGACATCACAATACCCAACTTCAAAGTATACAACAGTCATAGCAATTAAAACAGCGTGGTACTGGCACAAAAACAGATATGAAGACCAGTGGAACAGAATAGAAGATCCAGATAAAAATCCACAGCAACACCTACTTGATTTTTGACAAAGTGCCAAAAACATACTAAGGAAAAAAGACAGCCTCTTCAAGAAACATTGGGAAAACTGGATATCTGCTTGCAGAAAACTGAAACTACATCCATGTTTATCACCCTGTACAAGTATCAACCCAAAGTAGATTAAGTACCTTAATATTAGACCTGAAACTTTGAAGCTAATGCAAGAAAGAGCAAGAAATACACTAAAATTAGTAGGTATATGAATCAAACAATGTACGCACATGTGAATAAATGAATAATAAAAAAAAGGCATAGGAAGCGACTTCCTCAATAGAATGCAAGTGGGTCAGCAACTAAGAGAAAGGATTGATCAATGGGACTCCATGAAATTAAAAAGCTTCTGCACAACAAAAGAAAAGGTCTCTAAATTAAAGAGGCAGTCCAAAGAATGGGAGAAAAATCTTGCCAGTTATAAATGTAACAAAAGAGATCGTAAGGAGAATATACAGGAAGCTCAAAAAACTAACTCCCCCAAAATCAATGACCCAATGAAGAAATGGGCAAACGAATTGAACAGAGCCCTTTCAAAGGAAAAAGTAAAAATGGCTAAAAACCTTACAAGGAAATGCTCAACATTCCTGGCCATAAAGGAATTGCAAATCAAAAGCATGGTAAGATTCTACTTCACTCCTGTTTAGAATGGTTACCCTCAAGAACACAAACAACAACAAATGTTCGTGTGGATATGGGGAAAAAGGAACCCTCATACAATGCTGGTGGGAATGCAAATTAGTACAGCCACTATGGAATAGTGTATGGTAGCTTGTCAAAAATACTAAAAATAGCTGAGTGCCAGGGGCTCATGCCTGTAATCCTACCTACTCAGGAGGCAGATATCAGGAAGATCATGGTTCAAATTCAGCCTGGGCAAATAGTTCATGAGACCCTATCTCAAAACGACCTTCACAAAAATAGGGCTAGTGAAGTGGCTCAAGGAGAAGGCCCTGAGTTCAAGCCCCAATACCCCACCAAAAAACTAAACTGCTATAAGATCCAATAATTCTACTCCTAGGGATATACCCAAAAGAATGTAAGTCATACTACAACAAAGGCACCTGAGCATCCATGATTATTGCAGCATTATTTACGATAGCTAAGCTAGGGAAACAACCAAGATGCCCCACTACAGAAGAGTGGATTAATTGGTGATATACCCAAAAGACTGTGACACAGGTTACTCCAGAGGCACCTGCACACCCATGTTTATTGCGGCACTATTCACAATAGCCAAGTTATGGAAACAGCCAAGATGCCCCAGTACTGACAAATGGATTAAGAAAATGTGGTATCTATACACAATGGAATTTTATGCAACCATGAAGAAGAACGGAATGTTATCATTCGCTGGTAAATGGATGGAATTGGAGAACATCATTCTGAGTGAGGTTAGCCTGGCCCAAAAGACCAAAAATCGTATGTTCTCCCTCATATGTGGACATTAGATCAAGGGCAAACACAACAATAGGATTGGACTTTGAGCACATGATAAAAGTGAGAGCACACAAGGGAGGGGTGAGGATAGGTAAGACACCTAAAAAATTAGCTAGCATTTGTTGCCCTTAACACAGAGAAACTAAAGCAGATACCTTAAAAGCAACTGAGGCCAATAGGAAAAGGAGACCAGGAACTAGAGAAAAGGTGAGATCAAAAAGAATTAACCTAGAAGGTAACACACATGCACAGGAAATTAATGCGAGTCAACTCCCTGTATAGCTATCCTTATCTCAATCAGCAAAAACCCTTGTCCTTTCCTATTATGGCTTATACTCTGTGTACAACAAAATTAGAAATAAGGGCAAAATAGTTTCTGCTGGGTATTGAGGGAGTGGGGGGGAGAGGGAGGGGGCAGAATGGGTGGTAAGGGAGGGGGTGGGGGCAGGGGGGAGAAATGACCCAAGCCTTGTATGCACATATGAATAATAAAATTTAAAAAAAAAGAAAATGTGGTATTTATATGCAATGGAATTATATTCAGCTATTAAAAAGAATGAATTTTGTCATTTGCAGGTAAATGGATGGAACTAGAGAACATCATCTTAAGTGAAGTTAGCCATGTTCAGAAGGCCAAAAGCTGCATGTTTTCTCTCATCTGTGGAATATAGGGCTAAAATAAATACTGCAATAGTTTGAAAACAGATCATGCTAAGGGGACGTTACATATGAGAGAGGTTGGTTAAAAGAAGAAAGTTAAGAAGGTGAATATGGTTGATGCATTCTCTATATAAGAATGAGTATAGAGTTTTTAAATGCGTTGAAACCACCATAAGAAAGACATTATGGTAGAATCAAGAAAAATATAGATGAACCAATCCATGATATAATACATATGTACATGTAAGTGCCCAAGGAAACTCCCTGTGTAGCTACTTTAAGAAGCAAAAATGTCAGAAGATGGAACCTGTTCTTCATGGAGGGGGTACCAGTGGGAGGGAGGAAGTGGTAGGGAAAGGAGGTAGGAACATGAATATGGTGTGAATACTGTATACACACGGATGTAATTTGAAACATGATACCTGCTGAAACTATTTCAGGAATGTGGGTGAGGGGTGATAAAAGAGAATGGTTGGGGTGAATTCAAGTAGGATATATTTGATATATGGTTAGAAATTTTGTAAATGCCACAAGGCACCCCCACCCAGCACAACAGTAAAAAAAAATAGAAATAAGGTTTCCTGATACAATTGAGTGCTTCACAATAGCTTAATAATACACTTAAGATATGATCTGACCATTATATTTGAAAATTATGTATTGCTTATTCTGAGTTTTGAAGCAATTATGATTTCAAGTCACATTATAGCCACAAAATCAATTAAAATAAAAATTTTGGTAACTAATACATTGTATTCTATAGTAGCTCCTTCAATTTTACATAAAATCATCTAAGATAAAGTTAAATATATAATAGCTCTCCATAGGCACAGCAGGTTATAGTCAATATCCAAATGGATAACACTCATCATCTTGAAAATACTCTAGTTTATTCCTGTTTCCCTATCAATAGGTATTTATCTTGGAGTCTGTGTGAATTTGTACTGATAATAGAATGCAGGTTTATCAAAGGAGACTTACATTGATTTAATGCAAAATGATAACTGAAGTCATCACATAAGATGTGCCTTAATTGCTTATATATATTTGAATGGACTACATCTTTTCCAAGGTGAACAAGTGGCACGAGATGAAACATGATAATTCCACAATCCATATTCTCTTTGAAAGAGTCCTAGAAGGGATATTTATTTTGAGCATAAAATATTTCTTTTTTAATTTTCTTTTTTAATTCTTCTGTAAACCAAGTCCTCATAATAGTGCTTAGTACCACAATATTGCATCTAATCCACCACTATCAACCTGAACCGGACAAGTGTTAGTTTTGGCCTCACATGAAGCATTGCTTTGGGGGAAAAATTTCCCAAAGGTTAGAATTCCACAGGCAAAAGGAATATGAACAAAGAATTCTTTTCTCCTGGATAAAAAGATTACTACACTGAGCTTTAAATCTGTCATCATTCAAATGAACTGAACCATTATAACCATACTTACAAATCCTGCAGGAAGTCACAGAATGCAAATCCTTATTCTATAACTCATGCCAAAGAGTTTGCATTTCCTGAGCAGCAAATTTTTGCTATACTTCACTAATTAAGAAATTGTTAAGAAATGTTAAAGGGATTTGCCATGATAAATCCACCTGGCTAGAATTATTGGATATGGTAATGGTATATCTAGAAACCATGTTAGAAAAATAAGTCCTTTTCTGTTTTATAAAAAACATCTATGCAGAGTGTAAAACAAGGAGACTGGGGACATTAAAATTTAAATTGTCTAAGCACTATCTACAGACATGAGCATTAACTTATTAAAATTTGTCACAAAATAAATTGAAAAAATAAATAAGCTTGCATTATGATAAAAGTTTTTAAATAAATGTGTCATAAAATTTCTTTCCTATATCACAGTGTCTAAATCAATTATATTGTAAATGGATGTAATGCTATAAGATTATTTAGCCCCTTATTTGGGTCTCACAAAATAAAATCAATTTATTAAATATAACATAAATTTGTTGTGCAGGATTTGAAGCTCAGTAGTAAAGTCCTTTCCTAGGTCCTGGGTTCGATTACCAAAACCAAAATATATGTACATAAAAAATAAATAAGTAAAAAATAAATAAAACATTACAAGGGCCACTTTACATAATAGTTGAGACTGGCCTGGGGATGCTTGCCTAAAATCCCAGCTATTGGGAGGCAGAGGGAGCAGGATTGTGGTTCAAGGTTGGTCCAGGCAGTTAGTAGGAGACTCTATCTGTGAAAAATAAAATAAAGCAAAAGGACTGGAGGCACGGTTCAAGTAAAAGAGTGCAAATTTAGAGTGCTGAGTTCAATTCCTAGTATTGAAAAAAAAAGGGTGAAAATTGTGACTATTTAACTTGAAAAGTACCCTAAAATGTAATTTAAGTAATTTTTTACATTTAGACAATTTAAAAATGTTTTCATTTAGTTAATAAGTTAAACTCAAATTCTAACAATTTATTGTAAACAAATTTTATTTATTCTGTTAGTGGGATAGTTGTGCCATTTGTAGAGAGACTTGGTTAGAATGCTTACATTTTTTAATACCCAAACAAATCCAAATGCGATTCTCTGGAATTTGGGTTTACTCAACTCTGGACATAGTGGTCAGGAATTGAAATAAATTGTAAATACCCTTACCTGTTCAGCCTTAAGATTACAAAACAAATTGTAAACAATTCCCACCTTATTAAATCATAATATGCATTAAAAGAATGGGCTTACTTCATAAATGAATAGAAAGTTGCATTTTATGTAAGTAAACATTTTTTCATTAATCTACCAATTGTCTCTTGTCATGACACCAGCCTTAGTAAATTTCTCTTAAATCAGAACTATTGAGCCAATTAAATCTTATGACTTCTGACCTTGGTCCTTCTTTGGCACACCATATCTGCAAGATACATATTTTTGGAATCTGTCTTCAAAATATGTATGAAAATATCTTACCTCTCCTAGAGTAATCTTTCCCTAAGTTGACTTTACCATTCTCCATTGCATCCTGTAGTTTATTTTTCACGTATTAGTGGTACTTCAAATACCACAAATCAAACATTGCTGTTATGCCAATCTCTTGATTGCATCAAATAATACAATTTCTTACACACACATACAGACATATATACATGTAAACATAAAACAGAATAGAGTGACAGGTTTTTCCTGTCACATTACATCTGGCTTATTCCATTTGAGGAAATCTTTTATAACTTTCCTCTTCTTCATTAACTAAGATTTAATTGTCATATCAATTTCTTGCCAAGAATGATACCCATAGTGACTTCTTATTATTTTATGTTGCCTTGACTTCCAAAAATTTGACTGTATCATAGCAGAAGTTTTTTTTTTTTATATATGACACAATTTGCAGTTGTTAACCTTCCTATAGCTCCTCAGTGTGTTGGATCCTGACATCTGCTTTCCACAGCTTCTTTCTGATAACTTACTCCCTACTGGACAGCCAGCTACAACCTAACTCATCCCATTGAAACTATACACCTCATGGACAGAAGAGGCATGTCCCAGTGACCATCTCCAGTCATAGTGTAACTCCTTAGAACTCATTCTTTCTTGCTGCTAACCCACAAATTACAAGTTCTCTCAAGAAATATACTTAAGACAACTCCCTGAACAAATATTTCTCTCTCTCTCTCTCTTTCTCTCTCTCACTCTCTCCCTCTTCTCTATCTCTCCCTTCTCTCTGTCTTACTACCTACTTTTGTTCAAATACATTTGCACATATAGTCCTTCATTTCCAAATGGCTCTAAAAGGTGTATTACTCTCCTCTCTCAGGATCTATAAGAAATATACCAGTTCTGTTACTTCATGTTGTTTTATTGAGTTGCCTCCTTGGTATCTCACCTGATTAGCATATCTGAATATCTTATTTACCTGTCAGAACTTTCTTAGAAATTGTCTTTCTTAGAATGAGTCACCTTCCAGGTGAACATTTAGACAAGATCTGCAGGTGTACCTTCCAGTACAAATAATTTTTCTGTAAGAGAGATGCTTGGTACAAATTTGGGGACTTAGGCATTTGTCTGTCCAATAGGACATAGATGCATCCTATGAAAGGCACAAGGTAAACATCCAGAACAAAAGTCCTTGAATCCCTGTTAGGGCAGGTCCCTCTTCTAGGGAGAGACCTTGAGACCAAATTGGAAAAACAAAATACAACAAGCTTACCCATGATTTGATTCCCACTTCATTCAGTGTCTGCTCAAATAGTGCTGCATTCCTGAACTATCCTTTCAAAAATAGATGCATCAACTATTATAATTTAAGTTCTATCTTTTTATATTTCTTTCTGAAATTATGGGGTTTTTAAACTTACAATCATCCACCACTTTACAATGGTGAGATGTTCTGAGAAATGCATTGTTAGGCAATTTTGTCATTGTATGAATATCATATAGTATTAGTACACAAACTCAGATGGCATAGACTCCCCCACACCTGTGCTACATGGTATGTATATTTTGTATAACCTATTGATCCAAGGGCTATGACGAACAATAGAGCATACTATGAAAAATCAAGCACTAAAGAAAGTAATACAACAAGAGACACGTAACCACAGGATGTTGTGCTATTGCCAGCATAACACAGCATACATATTATATGATAAATCTTAAATAAGTAGAACAATTGGGCACTACAATAATCAAAAACAGAAATGATACAATAAATACTTAAAACAGTTGCATAGTTCTAAGTTTTTTAAAATTATCAAGTCCTGTGTCCTGTAACGAACTGCATGTGCTATGCTTTTATAGGACAAGTGGTGCAGGAAGTCCTACTAGAATGTGTGCTTCACAAGAGCTGTCATCAGCTTTCCTACCTGCAAAATCATCAAAGAGCAGCCACTGGCACATAGAAGGTAACTCCACAAAATGTAAGTGGATGGATATATGAAGGCAGAATGAAGTGTGCATTCTCCTTACTAGAATTTCTAGAGCTATGGTACAGTAGCTTATAAATGGTTTATTTGGAAAGGAAGTTAATGGGAACTAATAGTTAAAATATGAAATGATTAAAATTACTGTGCAATTCATTCTTAATATCAAATTTTCCTTATATATTATGATGCTTAGTATTTCTACTCATGTAATGGATGGAGTAAAATCACAACATGCTTATCACTTCAATTGACCAAAACTCTCTGGCAGTAAGATAGAGAGAAAAAGTATTGAACTATTTTCCCTGTAATGGGATAATAAGATGCTCAAAATCTTGTTTTCTATCAATTATATTAAATGATAAAGGAAAGTTCCAATCAGGATTTTGCTGCATACTTAGTCTAGAACTTGGAGTTCAAGAAAATTAATAAAATAAGAAAAAAGAATTAGAAATAGTCAAAGAATAAACATTTACTATATGTAACAAAAAGCAAAGAATACTTCTAAACTTAAAGTAAATTTCTCTTGATTTGGTTTATGGTAGGCCATTTTTCATTGCTTCCAAGTAATAGAGTAACAGAAACATGTATAGTTTGATTTTAACATTGTTATTTACACATGACACATTGTCCTTGTCAACCATATCAATTACTCTATTAAAATTGATTTATTACATTACTCTGAAACTTGTGCTGACAAATTTTCATTCAACCCATCAGTACCTTTCCCTAAAAAAATCAATTCCTTTATTATATTTTCTAGACCATTAAGTGGGATTGGATGCATCTCAGAAGACAATTGCTTAGGGTGATTTTTTTTTTTTTTTGGTGGTGTTGGGGTTTAAACTCAGGGCTTTTACATCTGAATTTGCTAAGCTTTTTTAAGACAAATGACAACAAGATCAAAAAGAATTATTGACAATTACTAGTGTAAACATCTCTTAAGCCTTCCAAAATCATACTTTTATTTCAGTGTGTGATTTTATGTATTTTTAGCTTTCATTAATACTTTATCTGAAACATAGCAAATTACATTTTCAGTGCTCTATGACTAATTTTTAAGAATAAAATATATTTAAATAATAGAATGGTACTTGTAAGTACAGTTTAGAAACAAGAAACAAATTAGTCTATCATAA
The DNA here is from genome assembly GCF_047511655.1 of Castor canadensis. Lineage (NCBI taxonomy): Eukaryota > Metazoa > Chordata > Mammalia > Rodentia > Castoridae > Castor > Castor canadensis. The sequence continues at coordinate 26,722,925 of NC_133395.1, forward strand.
CTAATATGTGTTAGAGAGAGAAAATATGATGAGAAACTCAAACAGTGAAGATATTTTTCCTCTTCTGTCTTTGCAAGATTTCTGTTTATGAATTTTTAATATACAAGTTTGGTAGCTTAAAATGCTAACTTGTCAACTGCACTATATTCTAATATCCTATTATTTCTTTACTCATTTATGAATTGAAACTTCTAAAGAATAGATGAGAATTTAATTGGTTGGGGCAAAGAATAAGGGACTAATTTATGTCCTTTAATGTGAAAATCAGAATCAAATGCCAAATGTAAGCTTTTTAAAATAAAATTCATCAAAATGTTAGAGTTCTTTCATAGGAAGAACTATAGACAATATAAATCTATGTTTGATTTTTTAACATTATTCTTAAACAAATGAGAAATAAATGTACTGAAATATAGGAATACAAGGACGAAATTAAGATTGTTTGGAAGTAATATTTTATATGTGAAATATGAGGATAAAATAAGCAAAATATTAAAAAATCAGAAATATCCATGCATTGGAATATAAGATATTAATGTATAAGAAATACATATTTTGCAACAAAAGTAAACAAGTAGAAAAGTAAATTTAAGATACATAACAAAATCATGCATTATATTGGAATAAACATATGAGATATATTGCAAAGCCATGATAGAAAAAAAATCACTAGAAGAAAGAAGAAAGCTTTATTTAAGTTCAGATATTTTGCTTTTGGGAGAGAAATCTGTACTCAGCAGGCTTGCATTTCTGCTGTTAGCACATATTTTTATGGAGTTTTTTGGATGTTAGGTTTAAGTATTATCAAATGTAAAAATACCCATTTCATTTGATTCAGCAATCTCACCCCTATGGATTTTCCCTACAGATATGATGACAAAAGTACAAAAAAGTATTTATCTGAAGAGAATGTGTTAGTCTTTGATTATTTTGATAAAAAACTTGAAGACAATTTACATATCTAGAAATTAATATAAACAGGATTCCATATTTAATTAAATATAATAGTGTGATTACATAATTTTCAAAATGATAATGCATACATACAATGTATACCTGCAAACAATTATCTTCATTGTGAAAAATTATTTGAGTAGAAGTTTATTATGTAAGCCTATATTCATTTTGTGAAATCTGAAGTAAAGTTCATCAAGATGTCCAACATGATTTTTAAGGTAAGGTTGAATTTCTCATAATGATTAAGTTCCTTTGTATTCTTTATTATACATTATAAATTTTGGATTTGATGCATCTATCTATCTATCTATCTATCTATCTATCTATCGAGGCAGTCTCACCATGTAGCCCATGCTGGTTAGAACTCCTGATCTTCCACTTTCTGCTTCCTGATGGTTAGGATTACAGGCTTATCAATGAGTGGAAAAAATGATTTTCTAAACTAAAGGGTAAAATCTAAAGTGTTTATTTTTGTTTAGAAATCATATATCATTTATCAATACAGATATGCTAATCAAAACCATTTAGAACCATATGGTTTTAAGATGTGTACTTAAAATAGATAGTGCTTAATTTTAAAACTGTTACTTGAAATTTGAAGTTTTCTCCTGAAATTATATTTACATTTGAAGCTGTTTAGTGAAATATTAACATTTTATAAAATACACACATTTTTCAAAGATACACACAAATCTTACTGATGAAGATTGATTGGAAATGACTTTCCAATCATTTTCGAACTTGTAGAAAAAAAAGAACACTGCTGTGAAATGCCACAGTTATAGCTCATGAGCTTGAGAGCAAGATGTTACTTCTGTTTTCTTTATTGTTAGCAAAAGTCTTGATCTGGACATGGGCATTTATTAAATGTGATTAACTTTGTTCAAAATATAAATTCCTAATTTTATATGAAACTATGTTGCCAGACACAATGAGTACTTTTCCTGTTATTTCAGTATATGTTTTATCTCCTAATGTTAAGGTAAGTTTCTAGAAGTTTTAAAAATAAAACAGGAGAAGAACACTTGAAATATATTCTGTATGTTACAGCTACAGCAAAATTTCTGCTCTGTTGAAGTCACAATTTGTCTTCCTGTCATTATACCTGATAATTTTAATTTGAGATTGAACAAGTGAATTTTGGTGAACATTTATTTGTACCAGTAGTATGCTTCACAGTAAACTAAGAAAAATTAAATATTGAAAATTGTTAACTTAAGGAAATATTGACAGTCTGATAATTATAATAAAATACAATATATATTTTAATACCATAATTCCATAATATAGAAAGCATTGTCTTCATCCAAACTCATGATAGGAAGTCAAAAAATTATCAGTCAATGGGAGAAAATATAAGTATTCCTATAGAAAGTGTCTAAATGTTTATGCAAAGAATGGAATACCCAATATCATCTGAAATGAGAGAAAATACGTGGTATAACTTCTATACTAATTCAAGTAAACTCTGTGATTTCAGTGGTTTGGATGGTAACTAAATTTGAGTTGCAAATACAGAAAAAAGTTTTGTCTCTTCCAAGTGGTATCTCTATAAGCCCGTGACAAAAATTTGAAAACCTCCCTCTGGTGACGTCTGAGGACTTCCTCTGCACCATCTGTGCTTTTGAAATGTCAGCACTATAAGTATCTGATACTGAGAACAAGCTGCAAGGAGCTCACAGAAATAGGACTACTAACTTTTATCAGACTCAGCCCACTGCTTGCATAGATGGCAACAGAAACAATCTGATGTCCTTTACTTCATGAAAATGTTCTACCTCAGAAACTGTTAGATACTTAGAGACTCCTAAGAATTTATTGACTCTATTGAAAGATTTTGGATAAGAATTACACATGGCAAATTTAACTTGTGTTGTTACATTTTTGGCTGAAATACTCTGAGGAACTTAATAAATTTGTGCATATACAAGACTAATTAAACTTTGAAATATTTGTTGCAGACCAGAAAAAAAAAGTAATTTGCCTATACTTGAATCAAATAATATTCACAAATTGTTTAACCAAAGAAATGACATAATTATTGTATTGGGTGCATTACTTAAGAGCTATCTTCAAGGAAAATAAAATAAAACATTCACTCATATCCTAGAAGAATTCTAAATTTATTTGCGATAAAAATTTGTAGTCCCTGTTTGTGTGTGTGTGCATAAAGCACATTGTAGGAGTTTAAAAAATAGTATTTGATCTTATAAATAAGCATAAGTTTTAAATGCTTTCCTATAAATATTGTGAAATAAAAAATACCTAAGCTAAAGTTTAGTGAGGTTGTATTATTGACTTTTAATTAGAACAAAAACCATTCCCTACAGAATAAACATTATTATTTGATAATTAACTTTATATCAAACAAGTTGCAATGGAATGTTATTCACATTTAAACAAAAATCATGTTAAATACTATAAGATAAATGAACCTTGAGGTTGTAATTCAAAGTGGCATAAACTAATCATTGCTGGTCATACTGCATGACTACACTTAGATAAGGTATCCAAAGTAATGGAACACACCGAAGTAGAAAGTGAAATGATGGCTATCAGGAGCTGGGAAGAAGGAGAAATAGGGACATGCTTTTCAATGGATATAAAATTTAAGTCATGCAAGTTGAAGTTAGAGTGAACCTCTGTACAACACTCTGCATGTAGTTAACAATATCAAACTGTGCACATTTGTTACAAAGGTAGCTCTTACCTTGAATTTTTTACCACAATTAAAAAGAAGTTGTGTATCTGCTTTTGGGTAGAATTATCATGTATCCAAATATCAAATTAAGTTGTTGTGTAGCATAACATTGAATGTGTAATCAATTGTGAACCCAAACTAGTCAGTTACAGTGGAAACAGCAGCTCTACTGCTTGATCATTTTGTATTCTTTTATTTTTTTCATTTTAAACTTGTCAACCATGACTAATATGCTTCTTTTTGTGTGCAACCCAATGTAAGGATTTGTTGGTATACTGTTGAACAGCTTTTGCTATTTGTATAGGTTTGAATGTAAATTAAAACCATGTAGGACATATGCATCCCCAACTGATGAGAATATTCACAAAGAAAATAATCATTTGTTTGAAAGTCCAGAAAATTAAATATATATATAAAACAACTATGTATTTGTGACACACATACACAAAGATTTATAATTAAATGGATTTAAAACATGGTTGATAAAAGTTAATGTTATATATAGACTTAAAATTATATCTACATTAACATATTCAACTTAATTAAATAGCATGTCTTAATGTATTCACTAATCATTATTCTAAATATGTTGAAAAGAAGTGTCAATAAGCATTATTTTCTGGTGGAAATGACATTCATTCATTTTAACTGCTGTACAAGTGTTGTAAATGTTCAACAGTTTAGAATTTAACTAAGTTAACTAGTCAGAGTGTGAACACTTAGAAGTTATCCATTCACAATATTTTGGTATAAATAACAGTTGATCACAATTTTTAGATTTATGTTTAAAATTAGTATTATGGTTGCATAAAGAGCTCAAAATTGATAATTAAAAATTTGGAATGATTTTGTTTTTTTGTTCAATATCTCTTACTTTCATTGTACAGGTTTCTGATAATAATTTCAAGATAAAATCTTGTCCTTTCTTCTCTAAAACTTAGGAAAACATCATGCAGTTTCTTCAAATACTTTGAATTCCTCAATCTATGAAAACACTGCTCTTATAAAAATATATTACCTGCAGTTCTAACAGAAATAATTCAGCCCATGTCTTCTCACAAGGAGACTTTTTTCCTCCATACTTCTGTTTGGGTGATGCCAAACTAACTACATATTTTGTAATTTGCTCCTTTAACTGGCCCCTTTGCAGTAAGGAAAACATCATGTTTTTATAAAGGTACAATATCTGACATCAGGGAAAAGGACAGAATAACATATGGTGGTCATGAAAACAAGTATACAATGATAACATCAGTGTACATACACAACTGATACTTGTCCACACATGTAATGACAATGAAATGACTTATCTATAAAACTCTCTTCAGACAGGCATGGGAAATTTTATTGTTTTTATCACAAGTTTTTCAATATAAGGAATTTCACTTTTTTCTTTCAGCTGAAATACTAAGACTAGCATCCATTGGATTGTTTAGGGCAAAAAGCACAATCACAAATCAACAAGAAAATTAAATAAGAAGTGTTACTATTGTCAAAGAGCACCATGTTTAACATGGCAGAAGAAACTTTTAAGGTACAAACCTTTAGAAGAACAATTAAAAAACAAAATACAAAACACAAAGTATAACAAAAACAAAATCACCTACAAAGGCAGCCAATCTTAAGAAGTTGCAACTTGGATGAATATCTTTGGAGGCTTTAGTTTGATGAGGTGACACAAGGCATTTTGGTGTTTGGTGACTGAAGCTCCAATTAAGTATCCACCATTTTCATGGCTTAACAAATCAGATACAAGTGGTGACACTGCAGTAGAAATTTAAGTTGTGAATCCAAAAGAGAGAACTTCAGTTGATCTGTTTTTAAAAAGGCCAAATGATAAAATTGACTAAATTCTGAAATTTACATTCATAAAATTCATCCTGCCAAATTAAGGGTCAGAGAACTAAAGTAACATTTGAGCTGATATCCACATGAAAGATTTCTCCAATTTTTACCTTATCATTTTAATTTCTTGCTTAACACTTATTACTTCTATTTAAGAAATATAACAAAACCCACAGTCTGTAAAGCTAACATCCTATTATCCAGGATATAAGCTAAAATTACTTGACATACACAGAACTAGGGAAAGTACTACCAATACAAATAATTTTTATACTAAATATTCAGGATTTGAAAGCACCTATTTTATCTATTCACAATGAAACAAAGATAAATATCCTCAAAATGAATTTAAAAAAGAACTATTAATTTAGAAATACAACTATTATGAAAATAAAGAAAAAAAAGAATTTGCAGCTGTCAAATAAAATATTTGCAAGTCTCACTAAAGGACTGCTAGATTAGATACCAATGTCTGAGGGACGTGGAAATTGGCATTCCTACACTTGGTCTTAGCCAAAAGGCCGAGAAGCGATGGAAATTGGCATTCCTGACTTCACACCTTGGAAAGCTGAGCACATTAAAAATCAATGAAGTTTTTCAATATAAAGAACAGAGGTCATGAAACAAATTGTAATACCAAAGCCTGGAAAGAAAAGAGTAGCCAGAGAGTTATAGCTGGTAAGATTTTCTTACCCGAAACAAAATCACTAGAACCATGAACCATGAATTGGTAATGTTGATAGTGATGATACAATCCTGGAGACTTAAGTGTAGATTGAGGTGAGAATAAGACATTTCTAAAGGCTGCTTCATCTGATCAAGGACCACCTTTCATAGCCATTATTGTCAAGATTCTCATCAAATTCTATTTTGCTTCCAGCTGTATTGAGGCATACCTCATAAAATAAAATTTTATAGTTTTTAGATGTATAATATGATTTGATACAGGCATGACATGAGGGACATATTTATTTCATGTTTCAAACATCCTTTCTGCTTTCATTTTTCATATTTAAGTATGCAATGCATTGCATGGTAGGATACTGTGTGAAAAATGAATAGACATTGCATCCAAATTTTAGCTTCCACATGGTTACTTCATCATAGCCATATCCTGCATCCACTAAGGCATGTTTTCTCCTTACTGAGAATCATCAGCTCTCATGTATTCGAGTCTTTCTCTGTGATTTTCATCTTTCTTTCTTTCTTTCTTTCTTTTTTTTTTGCAGTACAGGACTTGAGCTTATGGACCTCACCTTGAGCTACTCCATCAGCCCTATTTTTGTGAAAGGTTTTTGAGGTAGCTTTTCACAAACTATTTGCCTGGGCTGGCTTCAAACCACAATTCTCCTGATCTCTGCCTCCTGAGTAGCTAGGACTACAGGCGTGAGCAACTGGCATCTGGATTGACTGTGATTTTCATCTTTGACAGAGCTCTCTTGGTGATTCTTCCCTTATCATACTGTTTTACATTTTTGAGGAATAGTTTCAATATACTTTGATATATGGTAGAGTGAGCCTATGTTCATTTCCCTTTTCAAAGTATTACAGAATTGGGCCAGATGTGGTAATACACATCTGTAATCCCAGCTATGTAAGAGACAGGTAGGAGGATCACAGTCCAGAGCCAGCCCCAGGCAAAATGTATGAGTTATGAGATCCTATTCAAAAAAACAACTAAAGAGCTAAAAAGAGCTGGGGGCCTGGCTCAAATTGTAAATAACTACCTTACAAGCACAAGACTCTGAGTTCAAACCCTAGTTCTGCACATACACGTAAAAAAATTAGTAGATACAGTGTATAAAAATTTTCAATTTAATTTTACAATCATCTCTGCTAATTGGAACCGTATATATGTATACATACATATGTATACATATATATGTGTGTGTGTATATATATATATATATATATATATATATATATATATATATGAAGGTACTCAGTTGTAAATTCTTACTATAATGTTAAAATTGTGAATTAATATAAAGGGATGCATACGAGTCTATCTGCCTATTTAAGAAATTAACTTATGAGAAGGGGATCAGAAACTAGAAAAAAGGACAGTTAGAGATGAATCAATTTAGAATGTAACACATTTGTACATGGAAACAATGCTAGGAATCTCTCTGTACAGCTATCCTTATCTCAACTAGCAAAAACGCTTTGTCTTTCTTATTGTTTATAGTCTCTCTTCAACAAAAATTAGAAATAAGGGCAGAACAGATTGTGCCTGGAAGTGAGGAAGGGTGTAGTGGAGAGGGAGGGAGTGGGGGTTGGCGTGGAGAAATGGCCCAAACAATGTATGCACATATGAATAAGTGAATTAAAAAAAGAAATTAACTTATGCAATAATGAAACCCATTCTATGTTGTTGAGTTTGCTTATGAAAGAATATTATATCACATCACCTATCTTTAAATCTTTCATGTTCTTCATGAAAGTTTTAAAATTATCATTGGATTTATTTATACATTTACCAAGATTTTCTTGTTGATGTTGTTTGTTATTGATGCTGTAGAGAAGAAGTTGTGTCTGTAAAGTCTATTGGATATTGTGCATTTACTTGAACATTACTAATGGCTGAACCATCTTATTTGAAGTAGTTTACACTTACTTTACCAAAACATTAGGTACAAATGGAAATGTTATTTTTTACTTGAACTAACACATATTCTTTTTTCTTTTTTATTAATAAAATTCTGTAATGTTAACTAATTGTAGAGAATGGAGGAAATTATTTTGTCTTCAAAAATATTTGAAGATGTTTCACATGGGTCTTGATTAAACAATGATGGCTGTTGTGGTTGTATATTACCTATTCCTACTCTAATAATAGTTTCTTTTATAATTAGGAAAATATATATCATATATTAAATTTATGCTTGGTGTCTTCACAATACGTTCCCCTAGATCTATTGATTTATTGAATTACTAAAGTTATTTCCTCTTAATCAACCATCCTTACAATCATAATTCCTTAAGACATATTATATATCGGTTATCATGTCAAATTAAATTTTAAAAAGACCTAGAATGACAAACAAGAATGTTTTCTCTTGTATATGGAAGCTAGATAGAAAAAGAAGTGGGCACAATAATAAATGGGGAATTATATGGGGGAAAATAGTGGGAAGTGGAAGAGACAAAAGAGATGGCATGGTATGGAGAATGTGGTTCATTGTATCTATGAAAAGCTCATTATGAAACCCATTTGAAAACTGTAAGAAAGATTTTTTGAAAAGGGAAATAGAGGAAGGGGATAAGAAAGTATAATAGAAAGAATGAATATGATAAATATATATTACATGTTTTTATAGAAATATCACAATGAAACCCGCCACATTGTACAATTAACATGTAAAATAAAAGTGTGGGAAATTGCTACACAGTTCCCTTTTGTAATGTTTTACTTAAAACTGTTGCATATTTATAAGGGTATGATGTCTAGATTTATTGTTAATATCATGTGCTCTTCATAAAAATAATTTAGAAAATTTTCTTCTTCCTCATTGGTCACTCAAGCTTTCATATTGGTTGGAAATACCTGGTCTATTAAAGTACTGGGGTATGTTAAGAAGTTTGACATGTACTTGCAAATATATGCATTTATTTGTGAAGTCTATTAAATATTTTTTGTTTCCATAGTTAGTTTTGTTAAATTATATCTTTCAATTAAGATAAACAATTCACCCAGTTATCAAGTTTTGATTTGACCCATTAGCATTCCAATTATTCCCTTAATTTCTTTTTGATCTGTAGTTATTTCCTACAATCCATTTCTATTTTGAATCCATAAACCACCAACAGATGTCAAGTATGTACTATTCCGTCAGTACTAAAACAGTGACCTCTTACACCAAAATCATTAAAGATTCAATGGGAGGTTCATACATTGACTGTAAGATCTCTTTGCAAAGACTCTTTACCTCTATTGGAATCAGTCAATCCATATCTCCAGTTTGCACCTGTTACTACCTCCAGAACACACCCAGTTTCACTACCACTGAATGCCTTAAATCCACAATGAGTATTTTGTGTGAGTGGGGTTAATACTGAAATTTTGAACTCAGGGCTTGCCTAGCACCCTCTAGGCAAGTTCTCTACAACTAAAGGCACAACCTCAGTTCTTTTTGCTTTAGTTTGTTTTTCTGATAGGGTCTCATGCTTTTTTGCCTAGGTCTGGCTTTATTGCATGAGGCCTCTATCTCCTCCTCCAGTTACTGTGAAGTTTACTACATTATCTACCTTGATCTTTTTGCCTGGCAAGAGAGGCATTCAGGCAGGATAGGAAAATATGTGAAAACTACAGCAAAGTTTATTATGAAAGTAGAACACTGTCAATAGACTGAATGCAGGTCATCTCTAGAGTGAGAATGATAGTGTCAGCATTTGGACATAGAATATTTAATGAAGAATTTTCAGCACCAGGTCCATCTGATGTGCTCTTGGGCCTGGTCTTTATGGTATTCAATATACAAAGATTACCTGTTGAAGTTCTCAGGCCTTGGTCTACCCAGAAGAGATTATCTGTGTGGCATACCCAGCCTCCTGGTCTAGCTGATGCCTAGGATGCAGCTCTTGGGCCTGGGTCATTATCTAATTAAATTAAGGAGATTATCTGTGTGAAATTTCAAGCTGCAGGCTTAGCTAATGTTTAGGGTATCACTCACTCTCCAATGGAAAAAGGCTTAAGCTTTAGGTGAGCAAGAGATTTCAAAGAATCCTGTGATATACCCTGCCATGATGGGCTTCTTTGATCTTAACAGAGACTGGTCACCTGTGGAGTTGGGAAATTTAATGACAGTGATTTTCTTTCTCTTGTGGCCACCTTTCATGACTATCTACTATCTGTCTGTCCTGCATAGCTGGAATTACAGGCATGTGCCATCAAATCTAATCCCACAATAAATAATCTTACTGTGTTCTTTATCAGTATTTTTACTAGGTCCTATCTGTTCCTTTGCAGTCAGTCCAATGTATACAAAGTGTTCTCTTCTCTACAATGTGCTTCTGTTCTGTCTTATTCTGCTCAATGCTTTAGTACCTTTCACTCTGTCTTCTAAAATTTATGACTCATATTTGACAAAATTCTATTTATCTCTGAACTTTTCTTTGTTCACAATGTAATGATATCTAGGCCATCTCTTGAGAATATTAATTTCTCTATCATTCTTATTAATGTTCAGCTTTTATTCTATCCCAGAACCTTTATGCTGAGTTTATAGAAGGGATTGACGTCTTCACTCATCTGTTTTTGCCATATTTGAACTATTTTTCTTCCCCATTTCTGGCTGGAATATGATGTCATCAAAATATTAGATCAACTCTCGTTATGTTGTTAAGTACTTGACTGTAGAGACAAGCCTTCTCATTTCACAGTGATCTTACTTACTGACTCATTGTTTTTCTAAATTTAATGACATAGGGCCTGAGAGCTTACAATTGATATTATCAATAGCATCATTTCATTAAACACCCCACACTCATTTTTTCACTGTCACATATTCATGTAATGCCTTTGATATTCTCTTTGTACTCATTTTTACTTTACATTCATGTTCACTTGTTATAATGATTCTCTTTCTTGAACTTTTAATACACCTGTATTATATTGCTGAGTAATTTAATATTGCTGTAACACTAACTTGGTTTAAAATAGAAGTCTTAGCTTATGTTTTTCCATCAAGGTCAAGCATGAATTAAGAATTTTAAGTAGGATCTTAAATGGGCCCTAGTAAAGGGTATGGAGGAGTGTGATCCTGCAACAGAGAAAATGTTGTTTTAAGTTTAATATCATAATTTTGTTACTACTTGCCTACCTACAACTGTCCTGAAATTATGAGCAGCCATCTGGAACATCTTTCAACCTATCCACCTGAGAGTTGGAAGAGAGCTTCCAACCAGCTTCCATCAGCTTCCACCAGCTTCCATCCCTTATTAGTAATAGTTTTTCTTTATTAGTCAAAGAATAACAGGTTGCACCTCATGACTGCTGACAGATTCTTGAAGACATTGCAGGAGAATTCCTGGACAAAATGTAACATTGTGTGCTTCAAGTGCAATGAGGTAATATGTGGTTAAAGGAAATTAAGCAGGGTGCAAAAATAATGGGTGGAATAAAAGGTAGTACAAAATGATAATATTTAAAAGGGTTGCAGAGAGTATCTAATATTCTTTTTGTTCAGAATTTTCCATTAGATAAAGATCATTTTGAAGTCAACAATTGATTGTGCCATCCTAATTCCTAAAAAAAGATTAAATACAGGATTATTAGTGAAATAAGCTATGTCCATCTGTTGTAACTGTACCTAATACATGACAATCTTCAACTTTCTCCTAACCAACAAGTATAGATTTATGCTACTCCTGTCCATTACTTCAGTAAATTTAGTTAGCATGGATAAGATCTATTTCCTAAAGGAAATAGGTCGGTTTTTTTATCATTGTTAGGGAAAATTGCTATATATGTTCACTTTCAGTTATTACTGAAATAACTGGAATCATCTGGAATCACTAAGCAACTGCAGTGCATACCTGAAATGCCAAACTAACTCTCCTAATCTTATGGTGTAGGAGTTCCAATGATTCTCTGATTATCTGAGTCCCATAACCCAACAAATATTTTAACTTTACTGTTTTTGCCTGTCTAAAATTCAAATGATACTCAGACTTTCAAATTCAACAGATATTTTCTCAATGTCCAGAGGGAGTAAGTCCTGTCCCTTGGAAATAAAGACCTATAATCCAGCATAGTAGGAAATACCAATTTGGTAAGAAAGAGGAGAAAATATCCTTCCATCATATATACTTAGACCCATGTATAGTGCATTCTTATTGAGACCAAAGTCTGGTACCAATTCCTTTTTAAAGTATATAGTACATGTTAGAAGGATAGAGCCCTGATCACTCCACAGAGTGTTTTCACAGAGACATCTAAGTGATGCAGTTTATAGAAGAAATATTTCTATTGGTCCTATCATTCTACATTTTGTCTCTTCTCTGTTCTTTAATGGATCCCTTACCCAAGTCACAAGTGATCATATTCCAAAAAATAATACAGTCTATGAAACTTCATTTGAGGATATTTTCAAACCACTGTAGCCAAAGAAGGAAAATCTGCGTTTAGAGAAGATGTGAGTTATGATAAATCCCCTTTTTCACTTATGTAATATATCAGGTATAATTAATATGCTACTACATATCTCTCAACATATTATATTGAGAGATATATGTCAGTGTCTTTCCTGGAATCAGCAGTTATAATTGCTTGGAAATGAGAAAGTTAAATTCTATGATATTGAATAAATGAATACTCCCCATTCCTGTCACCACAAAGATTTCTTCATGGACCAATTGCAGCCTCTCTTCAGTAGTCAGAAAGATGTTCTGGTGGGCTGCATACAAACAAAAAAAAAATCACTGTTCTGCTTGATTGATGTCTCCTCAGAAATGAGGAACCTCAATGTGACACACAAAGTGTTTCACTCATGTACGCCCACCTTTACATGCTTTGTCACCAAATCTTAAACCTGAGATGATGATCAAGTTCCTGTTAAGCGGTTGCTCAACAATCCAATGGTTGCCTTATTCTAGGAGTTAGCATATCTACACAGCTGTGGACATTGACATCTTTCATCTTGAACAAACATCTAAGTTCCATCTGGATTTTGGGAGCACTTCTTTTCAGTACTCACTTTTAAAGCTGTCCTTCACTGGGTTTGTAGCTAAAACATTTTATGAACCTATTTGTATAGCAGTCTTTTTTTAATTTTCCACTTTTCCACAAGTTCTTGGGACCTTTTAGTGTGAGTAGAACATTTCAAGATAGGAATACTTTATTGTGTATGTCACAACCCTCTATGTTGTGATAATCTTATGGAGTCATTTCATGCACTTAACTCAGCATACTAGTCATTTTTGCTGCCATCTCATTGCCAGTGTCATATAACTTCTGAGACAGAGCAGCTTTAAGCAACTCTAGAGCTACTGTCAAGCCTTCTTACTTTAATACATCATCAATGTTAACTAGTTGACTTTCAATCGATTCATTAAAATTATTCTGAGGAATACCCTCAAGGTTCTAGGTAGTTCCTTCAATGTCTAAAACCCATGTCTCTTTTTTAGTAGTATGTGATACAATATGCACATGTCTCATTATTTTAATGGAGATATCCTAGCGTCACAAGATTAGATACTTAAAAATTCCTAAATGTGGTAGGTTCTTAAGTTGTCACATTATCTCCTAACATCAAAACTCTGTCTTACTACATTGTCATACTTACAACTCGCAGCTTTTCAGATCCAATGAATGTCATCAATGTTGCATTTTTTATGAATGACAAGAGGATCAAGTTCCTGGTGAATCATATTGTGACAGGAATCAGGACATTTAAGAAAGATGAGATAGGATGAACAATGTGAACATAAGAGTAAACCATGTTCTATGTACTGCTAAAGACTGGAAAAAGAAAAAAAAAGCTAATTTGGCAGATAAGGAGCTGAAATGCCAAGTGTCAGGGACTATGGTAATTCCTGCCAATCAGGATACCTTGTATGTCACAAAATCTGATAACAAGGGTGCCACTCGATTAAGTTTAGGATAGTCTATAGACAAATGCCATGATTCATTTATAAACCTTAAGGCTTATACAGGTAAATGATTTAGAGAACAATAAGATTCACCTTCTGCTTCTTTAACTCTTTGAGGATGGGATTAATATCTGCTACTCCTTCCAGGACCAAGTAGAAAATTTGCATTTATTATCTTGGCTGGGGCAAGTAATTGCACTTGACTTTATATTCTTCTATGTTGATTGTTGAGCCTCAAACCAGTTTGCAAAGCATGCTTCTTTTTTCTTGTTAAGATATTAAATGTATGTATCCCAATTACATAATGAAAATAAGGGAAAACAACACTAATTTGAGATTGTGATGCACAGTACCATGAGAGACTTGTGTTCTATTAATAAATTACCATTTATAAAGTGCCACTTTATTACAAAGAAGATTGTTTGTGATTATGTGTGGGATGCCTGACATGAGTATGCTAAAAGGAAACTTTCAAAATTTGAATATCCTTTTCCTTAACACTTAAGTACTGTTGTAAAGAATTATAGCCTCCTGTGATGGTTAAACATTGGACAATATACCAAACACACATACAACTATCAAGTCATCGCTAGGTCTTTCTTTAAGAAATCTCACCCTGCAGTTTGACGGTGAATGATGAATATCATAAAATCATCATAATTTTTTTTTTTGCATTTGAGTCTTCAACTCACCAACGTTTGCTCTGTTATTTTCTTTTTCTTGTTACGCAATTCTACCCATGCACTTGTAGTCCGTTCAGTTCTCTAGAACTCTAGAAACATCATGATCCATTAACAATTCCCACAGTTTCCTGAAGGTAAGGCACTATGGCTGCCATTTTGGCCTTATTTCCTATTATAGGCATATCAGCCATTCCTCTGTAACTAAGCACCATTATTTTATGTCTGTCATTCTGAACACTCGCTTTATCACTGATGCCAGAGAGTAGGTGTGGTACATTTGTTACTTCCTTCAGAAGCAATGGCATTTTATGTTCTCCTGATAACTTACATAGTAGGGTCTCTGGTCTCAAAATGAACCCACTGCAACATTCCTGCCATAGATTTAAATATGTCATGTCTCTCTGTTTCAGGTAGGTGATGGTGGTAGTAGAAAGGTTATACTACTAATACAGGTACAGAGCTAACTAACCAGGCTGGTACTCATTTAGGTGTCCAACTAGCAAATGAGATGGTATTGCTTTTCTGTTTTTACATTATAATCTCGTTCCCATGAGAGGGTAAAATAAAGACACAAAAACAGGCTCTGTGATGATGACAGGTCTTTCAAATATGAAAAAGGAAGATATATTACTTCAAAAGTTGCCTAAAAATTGAGAAAATCTGAAACTAGTTTAACACCCTCTAAAGAATTATAAAAATTATATAAATTTGGAACATTTATTAAAGAAAACAATTATTATAAATTTATTTGTAATAAGAATCAAGAAAATATCATTAATTATTGCAAGACTTGAGACATCATAGATAAGTCTAATATACTTTGGAATCCCTAATAAAGTGCATTTAAAAATGTACATGCACATAATAAACAGAAAGCTATTGAATATACATCAAAATTTAAATGATATTGAAATGATTTGCTTCCTTTTATTATATTTTTAGGTTTTATAATGATTAAATACTACAGTTGTAACTATAAATTTTTTGAAATAGGGTCTCATTATATAACTTAGAATGGCTTTGAACTCCTTATCTTCTTGCTTCAGCCTCTAAGTGCTGGGATTACAGAAATGTGCAACCACACCTGAGCTTTAAAATATTTTATTACAAAATAAAATTGGCATGTATTTTTAACGGGAAAATTGGATGAATCTATTTCAATTAAACTTGGTTAATTCCTATCATACCCTTTCAATGATTAACAGAAATTGATTTTTGGTATAATTCAACATAGCTCATTGCTGCATCAGCACACTTGAAACTGAAATATTTTTCTTTTGTCAGGAAATACATTTTGTTTTTTCTGTCAGTTATAATTTAATTTATTTAGCCAGGGTATAATATAGTCACCTAAACCCGTAATTCCCCTGTTTGTCCTTGTGTATCATTCATAATAGCCTATTGACTCAACTATATGGGGTTTTATTTTTCTTAGATCAGAGGATGTCTAGATGAAGGCAATATATACCCATGACATGAATTCAAAGAATGTATTTAGGCACCAATCACTTTTGGATTCGTTTTATGTCATACTTACTGAGTGCCTTTCATGTTTATGTCAGTGAGGTATCATCTGCTTCCTAAGCACTAAGTTTGCTTCAGACAGGAGCAGGCAGGAGGGGATAGTATTAAAAGAAAGAAGGCACATGCCACTTGCGTTGTCTCCACTAACATTTTCTTTTTTTTTTTTTTTCATTTTTCTTTTATTATTCATATGTGCATACAAGGCTTGGGTCATTTCTCCCCCCTGCCCCCACCCCCTCCCTTACCACCCACTCCGCCCCCTCCCTCTCCCCCCCCTCAATACCCAGCAGAAACTATTTTGCCCTTATTTCTAATTTTGTTGTAGAGAGAGTATAAGCAATAATAGGAAGGAACAAGGGTTTTTGCTGTTTGAGATAAGGATAGCTATACAGGGCATTGACTCACATTGATTTCCTGTGTGTGGGTGTTACCTTCTAGGTTAATTCTTTTTGATCTAACCTTTTCTCTAGTACCTGTTCCCCTTTTCCTATTGGCCTCAGTTGCTTTAAGGTATCTGCTTCAGTTTCTCTGCGTTAAGGGACAACATCTCACTGGCAGAATTGTATCACCTGCTCACTCTTCCTTGCATGGCAGTCATTCAAACTCTATTTTAATTTGGCTGAATTCAGCACTCAGTATAATACTAGTGGATTTTTTGGTTTCTTTTTGGTTTTGGAAATATAGAAAGCATGAACAGAAATCAAACCATTGGAAATGTCTGTATGGATATGAACCTGGCATCAATTTATATCTGATCATCTAGTTAATTACTATGGTAAATTCAGGGTCATATGGTATGTTAAATATAGCTAGAGGAAGCATGAAATTTGATGAGTGCATTTCTAATTTATATAATTTATATTAAATTGGCATAGTAAAATACAGAAAAAGATCACAAAAGAGAATCAAAAGAACTATATTCTGTTCTAAGTATTATGATTAATTTACTTTTTCTTCTTAAGCTTAATATAATTTTCCTCTGATTTTATCACCTGTCTGTTTCAGTAGGCAAATATTAACTTTCATTTCTTACACAAAACTATAATGAGTTAAAATTAACTGTAATGATATTTGACATTAATATTATTATGTGTAGGGTATTTAATTATGTGAAAGCTCCCATTAAAATAAATTTTATGTGAGAATAAATAATATACATACACTGTGTGCATATAGATATATGAATGTTTACTTATATGATCACTTGATTTATAATGATTCCCTCTCATTTATTAACCTACTTGCAATATTTTCTAAAAGCTCTTTTTCTTTTAAATGTTGATATTTAGGTAATTTTAACTTATTGGCAATCCAACACACACTTTAAGATATGCACTTTAGACCTTTAATAAAAACAGGCAAAACAGACCTTGAGGCACTAGATATTTATTTGTCTCTCCTTTACAAAATCACAGTGCAAGATGACAAATGTGCCCCATGCAAAGAAAACACATTTGAAATAAACCTTTTAATGAATTAGTTCATGGTTCTAAATAAACCATTTTATCTGAAATATGATCAGAATTACCCTAGCACTCAACTCCTAATATATCATCAGTCAGTTGAGAGAGTAACTGCCATGAAGCTGAGAGTATTTAATTATTTTCATTTAATGACACTTTTTTAAAGGGACTCTTTAGAACTTGTCTTTGTTAAGTCTACCAGTTGTTACATTGGTTTAAATAGATACTGTGAAAAATAGGAGCTTTTGAATTAAATTTTCTAGAGTAGTGATGTCAGGGGAGATAGCCCTTGACATACATGACAGAGCACAAGTTGGCTGCGACATTTATTATTCTGCTTCTGTCAATCGGCTGGGTAAGTGCCACTTCAACAGTCACCACTCCACTTGCGTCTCTCACAAAATGAAGGACTTAATTTTACAGCATCATCTCACCTAGAGGAGGATGTGTTACCTGGTTACAATCTGTAAACAAGAGCTTCCTTTCCAACTTCAGAGAATCTTAACTTTGACATCTAGAATATTCCTTAAGTAAAATTTGAAATGAAATTATCAGATCCCATCTATTTAAAAACATGTAATTGATTCTCATTTCATTTTATTTGTGTGTATGTAGTCAGATCTCAAAAAGGAAACATATTTTAAGCCAAACAATGAATAACTGACTCTGTTAATGATTTTGTCTTCAAAGCACCAACTTTTCTGCTTTAGCATTATTTCACAGAAATTCTTTAGCCCTTATGGAAAATGTGAGGAAACTTGGTTTGTCTGGTTTGACTGTTAAATTTGAAAAGTTCATATTTGTTGCCATCACACTCAGTTGTCTTAAGCCACACCATTGCTGCATGGTGGGGTTTCAAAGAACTCTTAGACCTGGAGTTCCCTTCTTGTGGAGGCCCCACTGAGCCTCACAGACAGATTAACATTAGTGTTTCTGATGCCTTTAGCCAAATAACGTGGACTGGAGATTTCTTCAAAGCCCTTTCGTATAAACTCTGACACAAGGCAGGGATGATTATACTCTCAGTGGTAATGGGGCTCTAGAGGACTGCTTTTAATTATTGGAAATTCTTCGTTTGCAAGACAAATGTTTCTCTTTTTATCTCCACATTCCTCATTTTTCTACACTCCATGTGAACAAACAGATTTGATTTCCATCTAGAAAAATTCCACAAATATTTGAATGCAGTCAAATTGTCAATATGGTATTTTTTAAATTTTTGTATCAAAACATCTTTTCCATTTTTCAAAGGCACAACTCTGTGGTTTCAAATAGGATGTGAAAAACAACGCATAGCTTGACGTTTATGTGCAGGAGCTCATTTATCAGAGATATGGACATATTTTGTCACTTGTAAATCCATAAGGACCCTTTCTCCCAAATTCAATGAGACAATCTCAAGGTCCTGACATTATGTGATTTAGTCTGATGCCATCAAATAGCACACAGAACTTACATTTCTTATTTCTCAATGACATTAATGCAAATTTTTAAGACGTGAGATGCTTGCATTTTAAGTAGTTGTTTCACATTTGCATCAATTGCCTATTAAGAGAAATTATACTTGCTCATTTCTTCATCCATAAAATGGTAAATATCTATTTAATGAAATGTCTAAAACAAAATGCCATACATACTAGGCATTGTCACTGATCCCAAGTGATGACTGAATTTTACTGTGGACTATCATGTTCAGTGAAATTTTTATAAGAAAATTATTGAACAAAAATAAAATTTAGTCTTATTTCCACCATGTATATGTATGCATACATTTATATGTATGTATACAAAAATAATATGTATACAAAAATACATGCATATATATAGTAGACATACAGAGTTATATTTACTATAGATTAATAATGATTCTGGAAACTGTCTTGCAGAAAAGAAGATAAAAGATAATGTGTATTACATTGCAATCATTGTGTATTACATTGATACAAAATTAAAAAGTGATTTCATTCTTTATTTTGGAATGTGAATATTTTGTGAACATTGCTGGAAAATGTAATTTCTTTTTTGTGGTTAGAAGAACAGACCAAAGAGGCCAGCTGCTGTGGTATTACAGGTCTGTAATCTCAACTATGTGGTGGGCAGAGACGGAAACACTGCAATTTGAGGGAGCCAAGGCAAGAAATGTTAGCATACTTTATCTCAGAGAACAAGCTGGACATGGAGGTGCATGTCTTTAATCCCAGTTACTTGGGAGATTTAGGTAGGAGGATCAGGGTGCAAAGCTGGTCCCAGGAGAAAGTGCAAGGCTCCACTGAAAAATAAACTAAAGCTAAAAGGGCTGAGGGTATGGCTAAAAAGGTATAGTTTTGATCTAGCAAGAATGAGATCCTGAGCTCAAACCCCAGTACCACCAAATTGAGAGAGGGAGAGAGAGAGAGAGAGAGAGAAGAGAAATTATTGGTAGAGAATAGTGTAAAAATATTGTCCCTTTATTCTACTGAATAAAAAACTAAAATACTGAGCCTAAAAGAAGAGATTGCCATTTTATCAGGTAGCTATTCTTCTGGATATGTTGAAGCTATAGAATAATCAATTTTGTTTATTTCTAGTAATATAGGTCCATTTAGAAAGCATGATGTGTTCTTTTAATAATTGTAAAAGCCCATAGATTTAATAAAAAGGCAATTTGAAGAGCATGAAATACACTTTCTCTGTAGATAGATAACTTCTGTAAATGAATATGTACTCATGCTTCTTTTTATGTTAATATTACTCTTAGTCATACAGAGTATCCCAATTTCTTACAAGACTACCTTATAGATTCTCTTTGTACAATAATCCCTCTTGGATATTATATTTTTATTATAAAACTTGCATTCATATATTTTTTGGCAATCTCTAACAATATTTTCATGAAGATTTTGTAGGGAAATTAATTTTAATTAGTCAAACACATAATATCTAAATCTTTAATATGCTTTTCTTAAAGGTAATTACTGAATTGACGGTCTTCAGATAATGGAAGTGTCTTAATTTCTGTAATGTATTAGGCAAAAAACAAAATAAAGGCATTCAAAATCTCATGATCCATTAGTTGGCTGACTTTGATCATATTTTACAGCTTGAAATACTTTGAAGGCATTAGACTTTAGTGTGCTATATTTTTCTTTATTATTATATAAATATCAGAAAATTACTTTACTACCATACTGAAAACATACTGTGTCTGTAATTTTAATACATCTAGGCATATAAAAAGTAAGTTCTGATATAGAGAATAATGGTGTATATAAAATACATTATAGAAAAATTAAGATCAATTTGTTAGATATAAATATCAACATTTTCCAGTACAAACACATTTGTGATACAACTCATGAAAGTTACCAAGTTATGTAGTAAGATACATGTGGAAATTATCAATGGGTAGATGCCACAGCAGTGCTTTCTCATGTTGTATGCCTAACACTGCATCACTGTGTAACATGTATAATGTTTGGCTGATTTAAAAGAGAAAGAAATTGATGTTCTCTGGTGTTGAGTAATTTACCTGAGGACTTACAAATATATGGTCTCAGGATTTGAGACAGAGATCTTGTTGCTGAAGGAACATGATATAGACATAAAATTATCCAGGACAGAGTTAGGTCTGTAGAAAAGCAGTGATTTTTTCAGGTACTGAAAGTTTCCTCAAAGACTTCAGAAAAAATAAAGAAGTAGTAGGCTAGGAAGTGAAATAAGTATTCTTTATTAAATATATATTGAGAAAGAGAGAGAGAATTAAATATGTGCATTTCTTTTGTGAAATACTGATGGCATATATTAGAAGTTTAACAGCACTAATACTTTTCCAAACATGTTGGAGATATTTTTACAATATGACAGTGTATATATCAGGGAAGAGACATGTCGAGAATTACAGACATGAATTAACTTTCAATAAGGCAGATTCGGAATATTAAATATACCTATCAAGCAAAAGAGATTTCCAAAATGTTATTTAAATTTTTGTTGTTCCAATAACAAAATTTATCTGCTTCTCTGGGACATCTAATTACTCTCACTATTTTCCTGCCAACAGTACTCTTCTAGCTAAAAATTTTAGCATTATTAGCAGTAATATTATATTAACTACATGCTTAATAATAGTAAACTTAATTTAAATTTTATTTATTTATTCCAAAACTATTAACACTCTAAAAAAAGATTATGATAAATTGTAAAAGGAACGTGGAGAATATTCATGTCATGATATGAAATATATCTTGTAGAGAATGTAGCATTTTTTGCCAATCCCTTTGGTACCATTAGAGAAGATTTCTGTCTACCATCACTCCTGTTACATCAATAGTACACAGAAAAGACAGATGAGAACATTCTCCTGTGGGAGTGGAAGTTACACATGTTCTGGAGATATTTGCCACATCGGTTTTTGGCACAGTGAAAATGAGAGTTCTTTTCTGGTCCAGTGAGATTTAAGAATTGAAAAGGGAAATTGGATTATAAGGAAAAGACATACATAGAAAGAGAGATAGAAATAGAGATGAGAGAGAGAGAATCATATTGCATGTGAGAATTTACAGATAATCTTTGGCTTAAAAAAGAGACAGGAAAGTATTATTTTACTCTCAAGCTGAAAAACAGACAGCAGTGACCCAAAAACATTTCTATGTGATGATCTGGTATCTAGATATTGCAATAGAACCTTGTGAGTTGTATGTTTATGTAGAAGGAAGACCTTCCAAAATACAAATCCATTCAATCAATTTTGATTATCATGGGAGGGTATTATAAGTTCAAGGAACTGATTTTGTACAATTCCTTAGAGATCAGCTCTGAGGAATATTGAATATAATTGGGGATATTGCTTCATTCATAATCATATTTTTACAAATATATTCTAGCATCAATATCTTAGTTGCAAGTAAGATATTACCATTATTAGATCTTCTTTTGAGGACTATACTATAAATCTTTGCAATTTGCTTAGTAAATAATGAATAATTTTATTTTGGATTATAAGGCAGGGGTCTGTAACCTATTCATGGCATATTAGAGCAATAATTATGGCAGATATGTGCAAATACAGATGAACATAAAATATTGTCTGTATAACTGAAAAGATAATAACGTTCACAAAAGTACTAATTTTCAAATGTATATATATATTATGATTAATGATATCTTCATTGTAACATGCAATTTATTATATGGTATTTTAATATTGTATAAATGCTAAAATGTGATCAAAATTGTGTGAGACTCCAAAATATATCACATTGATTAAACCAAAAGAACAAGAAGTTCTTAAGAGAAGAAAAAGGTAAGCTTTGGAAATCTGCTAATCATAGATTGCATCTGTATTCCTTCCTAAACTACAACAAACTCCAGTATTCGTTGTAATTATGGATCAATCATTTAACTCTTTTGAAATCTCAGTTATTGGAATACTATGAGCCCAAATTTCTTAACATTGGTCAAAATTATCAAAATGTTCTTAATATCAATATCATGATAAAATGTCAGTTCCTTCATTCTTTCATTTTATTTTTGGACTGTAATTTTATTTGTGAGGATGTACTTTTCACCTTAACATTCATACCATAAATAGTTCATTATATATTTCATAGGATATAGTATTTCTTCAATTAATATTTGCTTAATAATTTATAAAATTGGGATGGCAAAGTTACAAAATGTTACTAACATAAAAATAAATTATCAAGTAACAATGTTACTAAAATGTGTTTATGTAATTTTTATTTCAATTCATTAAATAAAGGTTACTATTGGTGTTTGGTTTATGCAAGTATAATATTTTTCCTACTTCACTTGCATAGGCATTTATAAAACTAGCTGATGTGGGAATCCCAGTAGGCAGGAAATGGAATTTTCTGTGTACATTTGTCTTAAACATTGGAAACAAGTGCAAATGTCTCCTGAGCACTCACACTTTTCAAACTTCCAGATTGACTAAGATAATTAACATTATTTTCACACTCTTTACAGGAATCTATTTATGCATAGTATGTCTAATACAAATGAATTTTTCTGTTAAGGAAGTCAACTGGAAATAGTCAACCCTCTTTGTCTGAGTTACTGACAATTTGTTTAATAAACACAGTATACTCAGAGAAAATCTATGACTCATGAGAGAACAGTATAGCACAACCAAAAGAAAGCAGATTGTCCCAAGTAGGTGATTGTTTTATTGCAACATAAGGACTAAAAACTGAAGATTTTCAGGTTATCATCATCCTCATCAAAATAACTTTCTATGATCAAAGTGGTCACATGAGGGTGTTTTCTATTCAGAATTCTTGAAAACTAATAGTGCATTTTTGTATGATTTACTAAATAAAAAAATAGAATCCTAAAATGATATTTGCTAGTTCGCATAATCTCTGTTGAAAACAGAGTCAGAAAAAGACAGCAACAATTCCTATACTTTAGCAGCAGTTCAACTCCTTGACTTTGTTGACCAGACACTTCCAGAAGACACTGGACAGAATGTGCTTTCTTTTCTTCTTTCTCACATAATCAATGGTAGAATCAAGATCTGGTCTTCTTGTATCCTACCAATCCATATCTCTAGGCTCCTGACAGTTATGACTGATACTTTTTTCATGTGATCTTTATTCCCTACTCCTCTGCTCTCATCACTGTCCCATCTAATATATTTTTCACAAAGAATATTGACAACTACAAAGAGTTGATAGAAATTTTAACCTGTGCATTTCACCATAAAATCTCTCAAGTTATGTATTTTTGCAGCCATGCCATGCTTATTTTATTATTATTTTCTTTGGTGGAACTGGGCTTTGAACTCAGTGCTTCATTCTTGCAAAACAGGTGCTCTACCACTTGAGCCACACCTCCAGCCACCAATATTGTATTTCAATTCAATTTAAATAGCTGTATGTTTCTCTCCTTGTTCATCTGCCTGTTTAATGATTGTCTTCAGTTTATTCTTACTTGACTCCTTCATTAAGAAATGAGAAGAGATATTTGGTCTCAGACTGGCCTCAACAGATTCTGGTTTTTCTAACATTAACTCATACTGTCATAGCCCTGAAAGCAACACATCTCCATAAGCTTCACCTAGAATGATTGTGCTTCACTTCAGAGCCCTGAGATCTATACAATTTGCTGTGTAAACAGCATGAGAGCCCTGGAGTCCTGCTGGACAGCTGTTTCTGCCAATATTTGTGTGCTTACTGGGTACAGAACATGATTTTCCCTTAACACAGTACAAGTATGGGAAGACCTGAGGCTTTCTTCAGTCACACTTGCCAACGAATTCTTCATGACACTGAGACACAACATCCCCAGTGTTTGCTGGACCCTTCTCTCCAGTTCAGCTTTGAAGGTTCTACTTCTCATCCTTGGTGATATCCCAAGGAACTGACGAGATCCTAACCAAGGGGTAAACTTCCAGCAGTAAGGTGTAAGCAGATTGAGACCTTTGGAAATTTCCTGTTTCTAAGGTTCATTACCAGCAGAACAATGTTGGTTCTAACTTGTTCCTCTTGCCCAATACACCTACATAAGAACACTGGAAAAATTTTCCCATTTTTCCTATATTTAGCCTGAAAGACTCAGTTTTGGATATTTGTTGTTTTGCAGTGCGGGAGATTAAACCCAGAGCTTTATACATATTCAGTAAGTACTCTTCCACTCTGTGTATACCCAAGTTAATCAGAGTGATTAACGAATTTCATCACTAAAATATATATGTGTACATACATATGTATGATTATTTATTGCATGGCACCTAAGTTTTTAATAGAAAGATAAGTGAAAAGCACATACATATAGACAGAAAAATTACTAGTTTTGTAATTATCCTGTCATCCAAAGCTGAGGGTTAATTGCAAGAAGGACTTTAAATTAATGTCTTTTGTACGTAAAGTAGAACTCTGATTGTGCACTGGTTTGTCATATTACTGTGACTTTAAGTATATTGGTAATTCTAGATCTAAAATGGATATAAACTCTATTAATCTTCCCTATGTGCATGAACCTTGACCATGTCATTATCTCTATTTACTCTCTCTAACCCTTTCACTGATATTCTACATATGTGACATCATAAAGGAGCCAGAAGCCAGCAAAATAATCTGTCAATTTTTCAAGACAAATGTTTTTTGTATGTATACCACTCCTCAAAGTTTTCTTTCTCTATTCCATTTTTATGAAAGCATTCTCCCAGAACCAAACTAAGCACTAGCTTTTCTGTAGTCCTCAGTCTCATTGATATTACTTTATCTGAAATATCTGAATTTATCTGAAATATCTGGATAAGTTAGTACTTACCAGCATTCTTTAAACATATAAAAATGCAAAGTAAGAATAGCTATTCTCCTTTCCTACCTTGTTTCAGACATTCTCTGTGAATTTATTTTTCATAACTGGCCCACTTCAGAAACCATTAGGCTATTGCCTTGACTTTTACAATTCCATTCAAATTAATCTTTTAGGGTTGTGAATGACTGAAAATAATAAATTTTGCTCCCCATCTTTCTTAACCTCAAGTCATACCATTTTTTGGCATTGTTGAATGTTCATGACACATTATTTTACATATGTATCACTCCTATATTTTGGGCCACTCATCTTTACTTTTTGTAGTTATTTTTCCTACAAAACCTGAAACATGTTGCCATTTTGCATTTTCATCTATTTGAATAACCAGTCTCAACATCCCATCAGTAGCAGAAGCCACACTGGCTTACTCCTGGACTAGCTTATCTATTATCTGTTGCCAGTAATTCCACTTTCCCCTCTTTTATTCACCCAAACACCCAGTTAAGATCTGCTGTGCATTCAAACGTCATCGCTTTGAGTTTCTGTTGCAATATGACTGTGGAGGCATAACAGCACTAACAAGAGGCATAAGTTCACAAATAGCTATGTTTGTTCTCTCTTTTTTGAAACCATAATATCTAGGATCATCTCTCCTCACCCTTGTCATACCAAATTATTAATTCAATGAACTCAACATGATTTTTCTCAACACTGAAAACTTAAAAATTTGTGATGTCTGTTTGGAAGATTTTCTTCCTCTCCTGTTGAACTTCTACATAGTCAATTATTTCTTCTTCAGCAAAGCCTCAACCAAACTTTCAGATGGCTTTTCTCTCTGCACCCTAATGTCTCATTTCACAATGGACTGTATTTTATTTCATATTTGCCACAAATACTTATGCAATTTGCATTGTTCCTTCTATTCTTTAAAAAAACCCATGACAGCAGGGGATATATCAATCATGATGACTTCTTATCTCTAGGGATAGAATCAATGTCTGAATCAGAGTTCTTACAAAGTCAATGTTATTGAACGTAAAAGTTTGCACCGTAGTCCTTCATACATTCTCCAGTTATGGTACTTTTTTCTCTGCATCACTTATCATTGCATTTTCTTTCTTTTTTTTTTTTTAGTTTTTTTAAAAAATTTTTATTCGTTTATTCACATGTGCATACATTGTTTGGGCCATTTCTCCCCCCTGTCCCCCTCCCCCAACCTCTCCCTCCTCATCTTCCTCCCCACCCCCCCTCACTTCTAGGTAGAACTTGTTCTGCACTTATCACTAATTTTGTTGAAGAGAAGACATAAGCAATAATGAGAAAGACAAAGTGTTTTTGCTAGTTGAGATAAGGATAGCTATACAGAGAAATTCATTGCTTCCATGTACAAATGTGTTGCTACTCAAGCTGATTCATCTCTACCTGAGCTTTTCACTAGTTCCTGATCCCCTTCCCATATTGACCTCTGTCACTTTAAGGTTTCTGTATTAGTTCCTCTGGAGTGTTGACATCAAACACTTTCATGTTTTGGGTTTCTTACCTATCCCCATGCTTCCAGTATGTGCTCTCCCCTTGTCATGTGATCCAAGTCCAACAACATTGCTGTTATGCCCTAGATGTAAAGTCTGCTTATGAGGGAGAGCATACGATTTTTGGTCTTCTGAGCCTGGCTGACCTCGCTCAGAATGATGGTCTCCAGTTCTATCCTTTTACTTGAGAATAATAAGATTTCATTCTTCTTCATGGGTGAGTAAAACTCCATTGTATATAAACACTACATTTTATTAATCCATTCATCAGTATTGCAGCATCTTGGCTGTTTCCATAACTTGGCAATTGTGAATAGTGCTGTAATAAACATGGGTATGTATGTGCCTCTGGAGTAACCTGAGTTACATTCCTTTGGGTATATCCCTAGGAGTGGGATTGCTGGATCATAAGGCAGGTCTATGTTTAGATTTTAAGAAGCCTCCAAATTTTTTTCCAGAGTGTTTGCACCAGCTTGCATTCTCACCTGCAGTGTACAAGGGTTCCTTTTTCCCCACATCCTCACCAATACCTGTTGGTGGTGTTTTTGATGATGGCTATTCTAACAGAGGTGAGGTGGAATCTTAGTGTGGTTTTGATTTGCATTTCCTTTATGGTTAGAGATGGTGAGCATTTTTTCATGTGTTTTTTAGCCATTGGAATTTCTTCTTTTGAGAAAGTTCTTTTTAGTTCAATTGCCCATTTCTTTATTGGTTCATTGATTTTAAGAGTAGTTTTTTAAGTTCCCTGTATACTCTAGTTATCAGTCCTTTGATGTACAGCTGGCAAATATTTTCTCCCACTCCTTGGGTTTTCTCTTCACTTTAGAGATAACTTCTTTTGTTGTGCAGAAGCTTTATAATTTTCTGAAGTCCCATTTGATCATCCTTTCTCTTAGTTGCTGAGCTGCTGGGGTTCTATTGAGGAAGTCCTTGCCTATGCCTATTGATTCCAGACTATTCCCTGCTCTTTCCTTTTCTAACTTCAGAGTTTTGGGTCTGATAGTAAGGTCATTGATCCATTTTGAGTTGATACTAGTACAGGGTAATAAACATGGATCTAGTTTCAGTTTTTTGCAGATGGATAACCAATTTTCCCAGCAACATTTGTTGAAGAGGCCCTCTTTTCTCCATTGGGTATTTTTGGTGCCTTTGTCAAAAATAAGGTGGGTATAGCTGTGTGGATTCATATCTGGGTCCTCTATTCTGTTCCATTGGTCTTCATATCTGTTTTTGTGTCAGTACCATGCTATTTTATTGTCATTGCTTTGTAATATAGTTTAAAGTTGAATATTGTGATACCTCCAGCATTGCTCTTTTTGCTGAGTATTGCCTTGGATATTTGAGGTCTCTTGTGTTTCTAAATGAACTTTAAGGTAGATTTTTCATTCTCTGTGATGAAAGTCATTGGGATTTTGATGGGAATTGCATTAAACATGTAGATTTCTTTTGGTAGTATAACTATTTTTACTATGTTGATTCTACCAATCCATGAGCATGGGAGATCTCTCCATCTGTAGTCTTCCTCAATCTCCTTCTTCAGGGGTTTGCAGTTCTCCTTGGTAGAGATCATTTACATCATTTGTTAAGTTTACTCCTAGGTATTTTTTTTTTGAGCCTATTGTAAATGGAATTGTTTTCATATATTC
Source organism: Castor canadensis (assembly GCF_047511655.1). Classification (NCBI taxonomy): domain Eukaryota; kingdom Metazoa; phylum Chordata; class Mammalia; order Rodentia; family Castoridae; genus Castor; species Castor canadensis. The sequence goes on from NC_133395.1 coordinate 26,752,130, forward strand.
TTTTTTAGTTTGTTTGTTATTTGTGCATAGAAAAGCTAATGATTTTTGTAAGTTGATTTTATATCCTTCCACTGTGCTATAGCTGTTTATAGTGTCTAGGAGTTTTTAGGTAGAGTTTTCTGGGTCTTAAGGTATAGGATCATATCATTGACAAATAGGGGTATTTTGACAGTTTCTTTACCTATTTGAATTCCTTTTATTTCTTCTTCTTGTCTAATTGCTCTGGTTAGGAATTCCAGTATTATGTTGAATAGGAGTGGGGATACTGGCACCCTTGTCTCATTCCTGATTTTAGGGGAAATGGTTTCAGTTTTTCACCTTTAAGTATGATGTTCACTGTAAGCTTGTCATAAATAGCATTTACAACTTTGAGACACCTTCCTTCTATTTCTAGTTTTCTTAGAGCTTTTATCTTGAAGTGGTGTTGGACCTTGTCGAAGGCTTTTTCTGCATCTATTGAGATGATCAAGTGTTTTTTGTCTTTGCTCCTATTAATGTGCTGCATTACATTTATAGATTTGCATATGTTGAACCACCCTGGCATCCCTGGGATGAAGCCAACTTGGTCATGGTGAATGATCTTTTTGATGTGTTTTGGATTCAGTTTGCCATTGTTTTATTGATGTTTTACCCATAGATGTTCATTAAGGAGATTGGCCTATACCTCTTCTTTTGGATGTCTCTTTGGTTGTGGGATGAGTGTAATACTGGCTTCATAAAACGAGTTAGGCAGTGTTCCTTCCTTTTCTTTTTTTTTTTTTTTTTTTTTTTTTCATTTTTCTTTTATTATTCATATGTGCATACAAGGATTGGTTCATTTCTCCCCCCTGCCCCCACCCCCTCCCTTACCACCCACTCCACCCCCTCCCGCTCCCCCCCTCAATACCCAGCAGAAACTATTTTGCCCTTATCTCTAATTTTGTTGTAGAGAGAGTATAAGCAATAATAGGAAGGAACAAGGGGTTTTGCTGGTTGAGATAAGGATAGCTATACAGGGCATTGACTCACATTGATTTCCTGTGTGTGGGTGTTACCTTCTAGGTTAATTCTTTTTGATCTAACCTTTTCTCTAGTTTCTGGTCCCCTTTTCCTATTGGCCTCAGTTGCTTTAAGGTATCTGCTTTAGTTTCTCTGCGTTAAGGGCAACAAATGCTAGCTAGTTTTTTAGGTGTTCCTTCCTTTTCTATTTTGTGGAACAGTTTAAGGAGGCTTGGTATTAGTTCTTCTTTAAATGTCTGATAGAATTCAGCAGAGAATCCATCAGGTCCTGGACTTTTCTTTTTTGGGAGACTTGATTGCTGCTTCAATTTCATTTTGTGTTATAGGTCTATTCAGGTGATTAATGTCTTCTTGGTTCAATTTTTGATGGTCATAAGTATCTAGATATCTGTCTATTTCTTCAAGATTTTCAAATTTATTAGCATATACATTCTCACATTTATTAGCATATACATTCTCTAAGTACTCTCTGATGATTTCTTGGATTTCCCTGGGTTTTGTTGTTATCTCTCCTTTTGTAATTCTGATTTTACTGATTTTGTTTTTTTTCTCTCATTTTAGTCAGGTTTTCCAGGAGTCTGTCAATTTTACTTATTTTTTCAAAGAACCAGCATTTTGTTTCATTGATTCTTTGTATATATTTTTTTGTTGTTTATTTCATTTAATTGGGCCCTTATTTTTATTACTTCTCTCCTTCTGCTTGTTTTAGGATTTGCTTGTTCTTGTTTTTCTGGGTGTTTGAGATGTAGCATTAGGTCATTGATTTGAGATCTTTCTGTCCTTTTAATATATGCACTTATGGCTATAAACTTTCCTTTTAGGACTGCCTTTGCTGTGTCCCATTGGTTCAGATAGGTCATGTTTTCATTTTCATTAACTTCCAGGAACCTTTTAATTTTCTCTTGTATTTCATCAATGACCCAGTGATCATTGAGCAATGTGTTGTCCAGCTTCCAACTGTTTGCATTTTTACTGTTGCTTTTATTGTTGAGTCCTAGTTTTAATGCTTTGTGATTACATAGAATACATGGGATTAGTTCTATTTTCTTATATTTGCTGACACTTGCTTTGTGCCCTAAGATATGATCAATTTTGGAGAAGGTTCCATGGGCTGGTGAGAAGAATGTTTATTGTGCAGAAGATGTATGAAATATTCTGTAGACATCAGCTAGGTCCATTTGATCTACGGTGGGATTTAAATATAGGATTTCTTTTTTGATTTTTTTGTTTGGATGACCTATCTATTGGTGACAGAAGGGTATTAAAATCTCCCACTACCACTGTGTTGGAGTTTATATATGTTTTTAGGTTCTTCAGAGTGTGTTTGATGAGATTGGATGCATTGACATTGTGTGCACATAGGTTGATAATTGTTATTTCCTTTTGGTGTATTTCCCCTTTTATTAGTATGGATTGTCCATCTTGATCAATGTAAGTTTGAAGTCTACTTTGTTACAATGAGTATTGATACTTCTTCTGTTCTCGGGGGCAATGGCTTGGTAAATCTTCTTCCAGCCTTTCACTCTAAGCCAGTGCTTATTTCTGTTGCTGAGATGAGTTCCTGTAAGCAACAATTTGTTGGATCTTCCTTTTTCATCCAGTTTGTCAAATATCTTTTCATGGAGTAATTAAATCCATTAACATTCAGTATTATTATTGATAAGTATGTGGTGATCCTTGTCATTTAGTTGTTTTTGTTGTTTAAGGGTTTGATTGTATGCTGCTGAATCACTGTTACTCTCTGATTCCTTGTCTTTTCTTCTTCTCTGGTTTGGTACTGCCTGTCCTCTCATGGTTTTGTTTGCTTTCATTTTCTGTGAGCAGTATTCCTTGAAGAATCTTTTGTAGTGGTGGCTTGGTGTTCATATATTGTTTTAGTTTCTGTTTGTCATGGAAGATTTTTATTGTTCCACCTATTTTGAATGATAGTTTTTCTGGGTAGAGTATTCTATTGTTGAAGTTATTTACATTCAGTGCCCAGAAGACTACACTCCATGCTCTTCTTGCTTTTAATGTTTCTGTTGAGAAATCTGCTGTGATTTTTATATGTTCACCTTGCATGTTATTTGTTTTTTTTCTCTTCCAGGCTTCAATATTCTCCCTCTATTCTCTGTACTAGTTGTTTTAATGATAATATGTCGTGGGGTATCTCTATTTTGGTCATGCCTGTTTGGTGTCCTGGAGGCTTCCTGTATCTGAATGGGCATAGTTTTCTCTAGATTTGAGAAATTTTCTGTTATTATTTTGTTAAACATATTATGAATTCCCTTTCTGTTCACGTCTTCTCTTTCTTTAATGACCACGATTCTCAGGTTTAGCCTTTTGATGTTGTTGGTGAGTTCTTGCATATTCCTTTCACAGGTTTTGAGTTGTTTGAGTAATACTTCTTCAGTTTTTCCTTTAATTTCCATTTCAGCTTCAGGTTCTGAGATTCTTTCTTCTGCTTGTTCTAGTCTGTGGAAGTGGCCTTCCATTTTGTTTTGCATTTCTGTTTCATTCTTTTTTCTGAGGTTTTCCATATCATGGGCCACTTCCTCTTTAATATTGTCAATTTTCATCCTTAATTCATTTAATCCCTCTATTTATGGTGTTCTCTGTTTCACTTTGGTATTTCCTAAGGGCTCCTATGGTTTCATTTATTTGTTTTTGTTCTTTCTCATATTCTTTATTTTTGTCATCTTGGAATTTCTCGAATTCTTCCTGTACATTTTGGTTGACCATGTCTGGTAACATCTCCATGAAATTTTCAGTGATTCCTTGTGGCGGGATATATTCTTTCAGGGTACTCTTGTGAGTTTTGTTTGGTTCCTCAGTATAGTTTATCTTTGTTTTGTTGGAGTCTGGAACTGGGTATTTGTTGTCCTCATTTCCCTCTTAATCCTATACTAATTTATTTTGTGGGAAGAATGGTTTCCATCCCCTTTTCATCTTCCATCACTCCACTTGGTGCTGTTTCTGTCCCTGGTCTGTGTTTAATTTAGTATTAGCTAACTTACAATAGTAAAACTAACAAAACAACGAAAGAAAGAAAGAAAGAAATAAAAGAGAAGGAACCAAAGAAATCAACAAGGAGAAGTGGCGGACAAAAACCACACTAAAAAAAAAAAAATTCCAGGTTCAGGAACAATAGAATTTCAGTCTTAATAGTTCTGGTGTTACTCTTTCATCATCCAGTTCTGGTGTTGGTATTTAACCAGAAGCTCTGTCTTAGTCTCACCAGGTAGTTGGAGAGACTTGCCTATTTTTTTTCCCTATCTTTCAGTGGCAGCTGCTTAGTCAGCATCTCCCTGAGTGTGGTGTGTCTTGTTCTCAGGTTCTGGAGATCAGCTCTGTGACCCACTAGCCATCCTGCTTTGGAGTTGGGCTTTCACTGTGTTGGTTTATTGGGGGCTTGTTTCTTTGCCTCATGTCCTTTCTCTGGGGCAATGTCAGAGATCTGTCAGCTGGCTCTCTATCGTCAGAATGTTATGCTGGCTTGTTGACTGTTTTTCAATCTTGTAACATGATCTGACTTTGGATGTTGCTCACTGGCTTGGGAGATGAGCTTTGTGGAAAGCTATCTGCCTTATTTTAGGTAGCAGCTTATCAGCTGCCCACTGTCAGCCCTTCTGCCTTTCTAGTTTCTGTTTACAGAAAGTTTGCAGGGAGATCAGCTTCTTGCTCCTCCCCCCATCTCTGGTGCACTCAGAGCACCCATACTCTCTGCTGCGTGTTCTTTTTTAGTTCCTTGTTTATTATTCAGTTGTTTTTTTTTTTTTTTTGCAGTGCTGGGGTCAGTCTGTCCAGGGGGCTCTGCTGGTTTATCCCAGGGGTTTTTATGGGAATACCATATACCTCTTATTTGCTCACCCATTGGTCTGCATCTCTTAAGCAGGTTTGGAACCAGCGTCTGGAGGTGCAGGAGCCCTACTGTTTTCTCAGTGCAGTGTGGTGTGAAGAAGCTTTGTACAGGCTAGGGATTCAGGGTGTTAGAGTTTTGATTCTTCTTGGTGTTTTTTTTCTGCCACGTGTGTTTCCAGAGTCTCAATAAAATTTTTGATTTATGGAGCTCACACTGTTGCTTCTGCCCTCTAGTTACCATCATGAATTAAAAAAAAAAACTCAGCATATGTATTTTCATTTGACATTTTTAAACAGAAATTTCAATTGAAGAATAAAAATAACTATAAACTATTAATGCACTAAGTGGAGCAAGGCAAACAAATTAATCAAGACAAAGTCTGTTCAGAGATTATTTTCCCTTCTCTGAGTCCTTTCTCAAAGCAACATGATATCAGAAATTTGTGAATCCTCTAGTTGAGGCTACCCTTTAATTAGATCATATTTAACTTTTTAAACTATTTCATGACATTTACTTTTATGTGTCAGCTATTACATTTATTTTAAGTTTATAGTCTAGTAATTTCTTGACAGAGATAAGCTGGACATTATATAAGTCACCTTTGTGTTGTCATGACATACTACCTGAAGACCAATTTATTTTGGCTCATGATTACAGAGATTTCAGTCCATTATGGAGGGGAGGATGAGGCAGAGAAGAGCAGCTCCCATCCTGGCCTCCAGGAAGTAGAGAAAGAAATATCAGGAAGAGGACAGGGCAAGATATAGCTCCCTCTGACACACCCCTGATGATCTACTTCAACCAGGTTTCAACTCTCAGAGTTCTACAACCAAACTATTTTAATGGTCTACTCCAATTTTAAATCTAATAGAAAAATTCATTCCTTAGGTCATAGTTGTTATGATCTAATCCTCTAAGAAATAACCTCATAGACTCACCCACAAGTGTGCTTTAATAATATTCTAGGAATTTCTCATTCTAATCAAGTTGACAAAATTATCCATTACACATTTATTAGTAAAATGCATGAATAAAAGTTCATATCCATATATGTAGACTAGCCATATGTATCTATGCTCCTTGCTGTGAAGTAGTTTCCCGTGATGTGTGTATGTAATGGTTTAGATATCAAGTGTTTCCCAAAAGACTCATGTATTGAAGCCTTGGTTCTTAGTTGGTGGTGCTTTTAGAGGTGATTTGATTATAAAGCTACAAATTTAATCAGCGGATTAACAGATTATGAGTTCATAACTGAAAGGGATCTTATGAAATAAGACCTAGTTGGAGGAAGTTGATCACTTGAAATCATTCCTAGAAGGATGTCTCCTGTCCCTTGATTCTCCTTTTTCTCTCTGCTTCTCAGTCACCATGAAATGAGCAGGTTCTTTCACCACATGCCCTCCCCCTTACTGTTCTCCTGCACTACTGTTCAGAACCAAAGGAGCCAAGTGAGAATGGACTAAAATCTCTGAATCTTCAGCCATAATAAATCCTCCCTACTTCAAATTGTTACTCACAGGTATATTGTCACACTGATGAAAGGCTAACATAATATGTGACCCAAATTGCTCAGCTATACATCTTATTCAGGCCATCTCTAGTGAGTCCAGGTCTTTCATATGACAAACATAGGAGTTAAGAACATAATGTTTTTATTTCTCTGGGATACATGACTAGGGGTGCATAAACAATTTTATAGTGACTACCTATTTAGTCTGCTAAGTGATTGTCAAAATATTCTCCAGAGTTTTGAAAATCTTTACATTCCTGCAAGCAAGTCTCCATCAGTTTTCCCCCAATTTGAAGCAGTCAACATTTAAAAAATTACTTTAGCCTGCTGGTGGCTCATGCCTGTAATCCTAGCTTCTCAGGAGGCAGAGATCAGAATGATTGTGGTTTGAAGCAAATAGTTCCTCCACACCCTATCTGGAAAAATGGCTCACAAAAATAGGGTGGGTGTAGTGCCAATAGGTATAAGCCTTGAGTTCAAGACCCAGTACTGAAAAAAAAAAATTATTTTGGTTTGAGAAATAAAATATAATTATTTATATATATGTAATATACACATATTACTTATATATATTGAAAAACAGTATATAATAATTGAAAAACAAAATATGTATTTTATTTATGCTTGAGATGTAGTTACATTTCATTTAGACCTACGTTTGCTTTAATCTGATGGAAAATGAGGTTGAATACCTTTACATTTGCTTATTTTGCATGTATAGATCCTAGGCAGTGAAATGTCTGTTTATGTACTTTCTTACATTGTAATTTGCTTTTTTCTATTGTTGTTACTTGAGTTTTGAGAGTTCCTCATATATTACAGATATCAGTGTTTTCTGATACTTGATTTACAGCTATTTAAGTATGTAGCTGATATTTCAATTGGCATTCACACAATACAAAATTTACTGTTCTAATTTTTATGAAGTGAAAATTACCACTAATTTAATTGATTGTCATTTGATGTCATTTTGGAAGATTTAGTTCTATGTTATTTTCTAAAAATTTAACAATTGATCACTTTCTTGGTGACCAGAGGACTTTGAGGTACTCTCTGGTATCATAGCATAAATTTTCCTTTTGTAGGAAACTTGTAAGCTCAGGCATTCAGAACTTTGGGCATGGTTCAGCACTAAGGCATGATCTAGCACTTTTATGTTTCTTTTTCATTTGTCTGTTAGAGAAAATAATAATCAAGAAACTGCATGTTAACACATTACTTATTTTTTTCTTAGTATCCTCCAAGACAACATCTTAAGTGTCTCCACCATTTCTAAATTTCCTTCATTGCTTTTACCTTCAGTAGCTCATGAAAGTGAAGCTCTAGTGCCACATTATAGTGGACTAGCCAGTCACATGGGTCTCACAGGTTCCCTAGGGGTCCCACAGATCATTCTTTCTCTTCTTAAGCCACATGTGTTGATAACCCAGAGGAAAGTATACCAAAAAATACTTGTCTAAGGTAATTAAAACAGGCTCTTCTCTAGCCATGACATTTCTGGCACCAGGTGTGACACCAGGGTTTTTCACACCAAGTAATTCTCTAATTTTCAGCTACCCAAAGTTGATGTTACTTCAGTTATAATATTGAATATCTAGAATTAGCACATACTCCACAGATTAAGAGCTCAGTTCCACAAAATTGCCCTACTTTAGCTGGCAATTGCAAATCTAAACCTCTCCTATTTCTCATCTTCCTTTTATAAATCAAGGGTCCCATAATAGGATCTGTAGGAACTGTAGAGTACTATAATTGCCTCAAAAAGCTCACAGAATTCAGAGATCACAGTTTATTTATTAGTACTGGTTCTTATAAAGGGTATTATAATGTGTATGAATGAATGGCCAGATGAAAAAGTACATAAAGTGAAATCAAGAAGAGTTCCAAGTGTAGAAGATTCTGTCCTAGAGGGTCAGATTTTACTATTCTCCTGCTATGTGTATAAATGTGTGGTCTTAGAAGTTCTCTGTTTTCCATAGTTTGAGAACTTTTAGGTAGTTTTATCACTTAGGTATCATTGATTATTAACACTGCATTCAGTCCCATTTCTTTCCCCAGAGGATGGAGGCAGGGAACTGAAAGTTCCAATCATCTAATCACAGCTTGATCTTTACAGCTGTCATTCTTAAAACAATCCCCGACACCACCAACGGTAAGCTTATTAAATACAAGCACATCTATCACTCAAAATTCCAAGAGTTAAAGGAGATCTGTGTAAAATGTTCCTATAACATCTGCCACTCAGGAAATTGCAGTGACTTTGTTGTTTGTTTCTGTAAGGAAATGGGGACAGAGACCAAAGATATGTTTTTTTAATTATGTCAAGTTAGGAACAAAGTTTCATTGTGTTGAATGGTGGCACTCAAGATGCCCTGTATCTTCTATGTCCAATCCTAAAATATCATGTCAGCTTGCCTTTTTGGGGAAAATTTGAGAGTTCTCTTTTGCCTATCATTTTTATAACTCTGATTAGTGGGAAAAAGCAACGGAAAAACAGACTTACCTCATCTGGTCTGGCTCAGATACTGTTGGCTTGATGTGGTATGGTATGTCTATAATCCCAGATATTTGGGAAGCAGAGACAAGAAGATTTCAGTTTGAAGCCAGCATGTGAAAAGTCATCATAAGACCCTATGTAAAAAACAAAACAAAACAAGATCTAATAAAATAACAACAAAAATAACCTAAAAGCAAAAGGACTGAGAACATCTCTCAAGTAGTAAAGAACTTGCATAATAAGCATGTGAGCCTGAGTTCAAGCCCCATTAACATGAAATTGTTGGAATTCCTTGGGTTTCCTTTTTTAAATATATATTCACAAAAATTTTCTAATGTTCTTAAAATGTATAATGTACAATCTCTACAACATACTATAACATGTTACTTTTGGGAAAACTCAGTTTCTTATAAAAAATTCAAAATACTTTCAATATATACTAAATTGTGACTCATACTTGATAGTTCAAATACACAACTCTGAAGTTGAAGTTGCTTTCTAACATTGGTAGTACTTACATTATTTATTTAGTGACTAAGATTATCATATAGGCAAAGTGAAAAACTACATTGTTGAGATAGAATAAATAATTACATAAGACAATTTAGGATGAATCATTACTTATCTTTTGAGAATTTTTGCATTTAAATATTGATTTTTTTCTCTATTAGGATGCTCTATGCAGAAGAAAGGTCATTGAGTATTGAGACTGTTTGATACTTTACTTTTGCTTAAGCAAGGCAGATTCTGGAATATTAAAATAATGTTGAGTCTTACATGGTGCTCAATTGAATATGAAATGTTAATGATAATTTTTTAATATAAATGAGAATTTTGATCTGAAATTATTAGACCTTTATCTGAAAGTAAATGACACAGAATAGAAAAAGCACTAATTTCTATACATCATTTATTCTTTACATGTTAAATGTAAACTTAGTGACAAATATCAATAAATGGGGCCTCTGCTTATAAAATCATGTTTTAGGTTGTGAATGAGCCTTTGCTGATGAGAAGTCAGAGCAGAGTTCAAAATGGAAATGTTCACCTTAATACTTAGAAAACTTCCTTTACTTTTTATCACCTTAAATGTAGAAAAGAAGGGACAAAAAGTTATTACAGTGGATAAACTTCTTACTAGAATTGTCTTCTTACAAATCATCACCCTTACATTTAATATTCATTCATTAATTCTGGTTTAATTATCCCTATTTTGAAATACTTTCAAATATTTATAAATGGATTGCTTAGTATGTACAAACTATGAAACACAGTTTATTCCCATGGGATAATATTATAAGTGGTTATTTACTTCATTTTGAGAGCTGTAGTATTTAATTACTAAAATTAAGTGAGATCTTAAATTTTTTATACTGAAAAAATTTGAAAAATTTCTCCTATATCCAAACCACATGTATATGTAAATGTATCTAAATAATTACAGCCAGTTTGTAAACTTGGTCATGTGGAGATAGAAGAAAAAGTATCAACACAATTACTTGTAGGATCTGTATCTTTAAGTTATACATATTCAAAATAGTTGTACTTCAGGAAAATTGAATTTACTCTGAATATAACAGACTTTAAATCTTATGCCTTCTAACATTCAAGGGAACCTTTCAAATCTGTACATTTGTAAGTTTACATTCTTTACCTTGAAATAAGCCTCCTAAATAATATACATATTCTCTCCACAAACCTCAATATAACTCTGATTCTCATGATCTAAAAGAAGCTTTTATTGAAATCTTGTCATCTGAGTCTTTAGGACATACAGACTCACATGCTTCATAAGAATTCAAAATGTTTACATATGTAAATAAATGCCAAAATGATATCTGTTGAAAATACTCCAAGAATTGGGAGAGAGGAGATGAAGGAGAATGGTTAAGGAGGTGAATTCATGTATGATATATTTGATACATTGCAAGAAGCCATGTAAATGCCACAAAGTACCCCCATCCAGCATAATAATACCTGGAAAAAATAATTCCCATAAAGAATTAAAATTCAGAATTTCAAATTTCACAATTTTGATTGTAGCAATGTTAAATAAAATGAATGATCATTAATTCTAATATCATCTAAACACAGTCCTGCAATTTTTACCAGGCAATTGCATTTCTGATAGAGAAGTCCTTACCAAAGATGGAAAAATAAAAGACTCCAAATAATCATGCTTGCAAATCAGCACAGGAATGTCAATAAGCAACATTTCTAAAGCAGGGATTGAACCTTTAGAAGAAACTGTTCTGCTGACATCTTGTTCTTGATGGTCCCAGATTCCTGAGCTATAGGAGATCCTTTTGTAAGTTAACCAGTTCAATATATTTTTATAAATGATCTGATTTAACTGGGAAATATCAAGAACAAATTTAAAAGGAACTACTGTGTAAACCAATCTAATCATGTAATAATTTCTTATACTTCAAGTTTGACCAACATATAAATTTTGAAAATGATATTTTGAAAGAAAAATTTTGTTAGACTGCTATACTATCCACCAGTTCTATGACTATATATATATATATATATATATATATACATATATATATATACATATATATATATCCATAGGAAATGAAATCTGTATGTCAAATATACAGCTTTATATTCATGTTTATTGTAGCACTTTTTACAATAGATGACATGTGCATTCAAGTATCTATGCATAGATGAATTATTAAATTATATATGTAACACATATATATAGTCATATTCTAATTAAGGACAAGTCCATACATAAGATATATTAATAATGCTAGGTTCAAATAACAAATATATAGAGATTTAGGAAATCATGATAAGAACAAGCAATGGCAGAGCAATAAGTGTTTGTACATATCCATGTGTATGTGTGTAAGTGTATGTGTTTGCACATTTATGTGTGTATTTGTGTAAGTATGTGCATGTGTGTGTATGTGTGTGAATGTTTGTGTATGTGTATGTGTGCATATGTATATGTGTGTGTGTTGTATGTTTGTATATGTATGTGTGTGTGTTTGTGTGTGTGTGTAAAATGAAGCGCTCCACCATAGAAAGGAAGCAACTTGTCATTTGTGGTAATTGGGATGAAACCAGGAAACAAAAAGTGAAATAAGTCAAACACAGAAAGACAAATATTCCATGCTCTCAAATACCTGAGAAATCTAAAACAGATGGAAATCATAAAAACAGTAAAATGGTGGTAGCAGCTGAAGTAGTGGAAGGATAAGAATGATGTTGGTCTTAGGATGCAAAATTTCTTTTGCAGAAGAAGACTAACTTCAAGAATTTTATGTACATTGTGTCTATTATACTTAATACAATTATTGTATACTAGAAAATTTGTAAGACAGTAGTTATAGAGCAGTCTCACCAAAAAGAAACAAAACAGAAATAACAGAAACAGTAAATACATGAGGTAAGGAATAAGTTAAAGAGCTTGATTTAGCCACAATGGACACACACATCAAAACATCATGTTGTACATCATAAATATATACAGATGTCTGTCAACTGAGATATATCAATAAAAATCAAAACACTATATCAAAACTACTTTTGTTAAAATACATTTTGATTATATTAAAGTTAAAGCCAGTTTTAGAACAAAAGACCTAAATACATGCTCTCCAGCTGAGGTATTAGTAGTGAAGAACTTTTTAGAGTTAGTTGTGAGACTGGGAAGTTTATTGACAGACTGATGGCACTGGGGACCAGAGATCTTGACAGAACCTCTGAGACCTGTCCATCAGGGATGAGTGGACAGTGTCAAAACCTAAGATTCTTGGGAATAAAGGAAACAATTTGAAGACAGACTTGTCTCAGGAGAAAGGTTCCTGAAACACACACACATTACTAGAAGAACGAGGGAAGTAAAAAATCCTAGTGAAAGCAGGAATGACTAGGTGGATCATCAGCTGAGTAGACTATTAAATGGTCCCACTGCTTAAAAAGCCTTGCAACTCGGCAGAAGAAGGTCTGTGTTCAAGACTTCTAGGAAGAGAGCAATCTCTATTGTTCAGTTTAAAAGTTGTGGGTCTCTTGTATCCACATTCAGAACAATTATTCCTTTCCCTTTTAGCACTTCTCATCACAGAGAACAGTAACTTCAAATGTAATTCAATTATAAAAAAATTATATTTTTACTGTTTATAAAATAATAAACTTCAAAACATTGTCAGTGTTCAAATGAATATTTTCAAAATGTTTCATTACAGTGTATTCTGGAATCTGAAATTTATTTCAGGGCAGGTTTTCTCTGCATCAAGCCCCCTTAAAAATTCTAGATATTTTAGAAATTTAATTTGAGTGCTTTTGAAATCATATCAAGTAAAATTATCTTATAGATATAATAGAGTTTGGAAATTTAAAGAAACAGAAAACACTTCTCCCTTGGGAAAGTGTCATGGAAATGTGTTCACAGAAGAGTAAAATATACGGAGAAAAACTAATTTACCTTTATTTACTTCAAAGCTCTGTAAAGACAATATTGAGTCTGCTATTTAAGACAATTAAGTTTGGATTTATGATTAAACGTTAAAAATAAACCCTTTAAAATTAATAAAATTGTATTTTAACCATTTAAAATATATAAAATGCCTAGAATAACTTTGAAATACTTATATTAGTACAGCAGAAAGCATAAACCTTTAATAAATGTAGTGCTTAACAAGTGACTCAGGGAGTAATGAATATATTAGTTTTGCAGCTCTGACAGCTAGTTTTGAAATTATTCTACTCAGTAATAAGAGGAAAAACAAAACTGACACATCACTACTTATCATTTATATTAATCTAATTATTTTTGATATGTTTCTTTGCCTTAGAACTGACAAAAGAAATGTAGTCATGCATTCTTTATTGAAAGCTTTATAAAGATTGATTTTGTATTGAATACAATGAATGTAGGATGTAGGCTTACTATGTGTATGGAGAAAGTAAATAACAGTAACAAAAAATAAACTCCATGCAGTCCTCAATAACTATTAACACTGCTTGAGTTATAATGATAAACCCATAATATGTTAAAAATACTGTAACTGAAAACATTTTTTTTTTTTGGTGGCACTGGGGTTTGAACTCAAGGCCTCATATTTTCTATCTAGGTGCTCTTACCATTTGAGTCACTCCACCAGCCCCAAATACTATAACTTAGAGATTACTTAGTGTACCTAATGTACTGGACACCCTAGCTTAGCAACACAGTGCACTGTGGAGTATGGATGCTATCCATAGTGTATCACTGCTGCTGTCCAAATCAGGAGCACATCCTAGCACATACCAACAATCCAGGAAAAAGTCAAAATTCAAACTTATGAGTATGGTTTTTACAGAATATATGTTATGCTTTTACCAACATATGGTCCAAAAATGTAACTCAAACTATTATAAGTCAACAAACTTCTATGGTTTAAATTACTGTAAAGATGTAATCTGTCACTACTCATTCCTTAATATTCTTGAGCACTTACCTTCCAGTACTGTTTGTATTGACCATTCATTTCTTTCTTTTCTTTCCTTTTAATGTTTTTTGTTTTTGCTTGTTTGTTGTGGTGCTGGGGATCTATCCCAGGTTCTTATGCATGGTAAGCAAGTCTTCCACCACTGAATTACATCACTGGTTTGACAGTTTATCTCTCCTCTTTTAATTTTGGTAACCCATCACTATGAAGATTCCTGATATTTCTTTTCTCTCCTATTTTTCTCACTCTTTCTCTTAAAGGTGAGAAAAACTAATGTCACCCAACTGCACTCATAAATTAGGTATTTTAACTTATTTCTGAGCCTACCAAAACCTATGCTGATCAACATGACTGGAAAAAAAATAGTATCCAACTATAGGAACTGTTCTCAGTTTAAATTCCTTACCAGAAGCTTTAAATGGATTATTCATAGAATGGATTACTTATTAAATCATACTGTCCTAAAACATCCTGTATCTGTTCCCTAGTCTCATAGTAACCGGATAATATTTATTCTGCTATGTCTCAGAAAAAGAAACAACATAAACAAAACTTTACAAGTCTCCAGCAACCACTCATGTCTCACAAAGTCACCAATAATTACTTGCATTAAGTTAAATCATCCTCACTGGTGCATTTCTCCATTGCCTTAACCTATCTTTATTCAAAATAGCATTTTCATCACGTTTCAAACAAAATGAGTAATTCACTATATTATTTATTCTATGTATATATCTACTGCAAAATATGTGTCTAGAATAGTTAGAATAGTGTCTAACTCATAGCATAAATTCAGTAAGGATTCTTTGAAGAAATCATCTATATAAGTACCTTCCCTTTCTTCATTTTATGACCTCATTTATGTTCTAATTATTACTCATCTATTACTAAATTCTACTGCTAAAGAAATTTAAGTATTATCAGGATACAAAGGAAACATCAGGTCAAATTTTCATCAACTGATGCCACTAAAAGTAGAATTCTGTAGGCTGCATCCTACAAAATCATGACCATATTTGGTTTACTATGTCATGAGAATCAAATCTAAAGGCTTACACATTCCAGGCAAGTACCCTACCCATGGCAACTTCCCTAGCTCAAAAATATAGCCTTATTTGAATATAAGTATAAATATATGGGTTTTATTATATACAAAACTGCAAAAGAAGAGCAAAAGTAGAAAAAAGCAAATCTTATCATTACATAAATAATTAGATAAATTTCACTTGATTCTATCCATGGAAAATAAAATAGAACCTATTTCTTATCTGGGATAATTCTTCATGATTTATTGGTAGTTAAATAAAAATAATATCACATGCAATATACATCCAGGGAGGATTTATTAATAGGCTTCTATTTGAGTGATATTGTAGATGAATATCAATTATCTTCAATTGTAAACATATAAAATGATCTCTTGTTAACAGACATCGTTTAGAGTCACTGTATTTATGCTGATTTTAAAAAGATGTCTGAGATAAACATTGAAATCACTGCAAAATCTAACATAATAGGGTAAAACATATTATATTATTATTTTAGTAGAGATAAGTAGGAAAATTATTTTTACTATAGTATCAATAATACCATTGTTTTATAATATATTAGATAAGGATCAACATACATGTGAATTAGATGGAAAGGTAATTTTAATAGGGCACATTTTTGGTTTGTACAGTGTTCTTTTTTAAAAAATAAAATTAATTGTTATTTTACTTAATTACTTTTTATCTAATTCTGTTTAATTAATTAATTTCATTCACAGAATAACTTCTGATTGCAATGAAGTTTTTGCCTAGACCAAAAATATGTTTCAGATGGAAAAAAATACAAAACATCTGTGCTTTTGCAATATTGTAAATTCATATTCTGTCTAAAACTCTGCTGGGGCTGTCAGTCCTTTACTAAATAGTAAATTTTATGAGCATTTACATGAAAAATGAGATATTTCATGGTCAATTGTTTTGATCAGAGACTGTGGTCTCCTTTCATGGGTAGATACAGGAGTTGGCAAAAATATTTATTACCATGTGTTTGCTTTTATTTATGGGGATGAACCATTATTTAGAAATACATGAGACATAGTGTTGAGAGAATAGTTTATCAATCTAAAATTGATCATGTTTTAAATCATTTCCACTTTAAAATATGAGTTATTAAATATTATCTCCTTTAAATTGGCATTTAACATGTATTTTAATATTACTAGAAAAAATTCTACAAACTAGTAGTATCTGAATAAATGTTGACAAAATAACATTGAATGACACTAATTTTCAATTTTCTTTTTCTCCAGTATTCAACTTCACCATGTGTCTCTATTTGGTGAAACTCTTCTTCTTCAAGCTATCTCTTAAATTACTTACTATCCCAGTATTCCATCTGCAAAAAACTCAGAGCAGTGTAATTTACTCAGGAAAATAAAAATGTTTTATAAATCCTCCCTTTAAAGACACAGCCTGCCAAAATGTATGTTTTCTTATGAAGAATCATTAATAAAATGAGGCTAAGGATGACTCCTTAGAACTCCTATCATAATAAGAGTGATGTCGTTTGAACCTCCTGTTTCTGCCTGCCCATACCCATATATATCCGCATATTTTTCACTATATTAATACATATGTACTGATATGGTGAGTTTCTTTATAATATGATACTGAAACATATGGAATTATTACATTATAAAAGATTTGTTTTCAAGTTCAAAAGAAGTCCTCACTCTATATATTTCGTAAGATGAGGAAAGTGCTCAAGCCTCTTTTTATTTTCCTTTGTTTTTGTGCTGTATGGGGGTACATTGTGGCATTTACAAAGGTTCTTACAACATATCAAATATATCTTTCTTAAAATCACCCTCCACTGCTCTCCCATAGGCTCTCCTCCCCCATTCCTGAAACGGTTTCAGTAGATATCATTTTTGCTTTTACATACATGTGTACACATTATTTGTACCATATTCATCCTCCTACCCAAATCACAATTTTTATTAGAGAATATATTCATTATCTGCATTTTCACTTTCATTTTACTACTATTATCTATTATCTATGTTACTATTAACATTTTTCTATTACCAAGTGAGACTTACTGTTGAAGTGATTTGTGGAATAGTACATTGAAAGTTAAAAATAAAACTAAAATTATTTTCCAGAACTCTATTTCCTCTTTAAGAAGATAGTATGTCATACCATATGTTTGGAGCATTTAGTGCAATATTAAATGAACACAGATTTTAATCTAGATTTTATTAGCTACTTGTACATTTCATCAAATGTATTTCAAACTGTACCAGGTTTTTTTTGTTTTTTTATTATTTTATCATTTTTATATTTACTTACATGTGTACACATTATTTGGGGAGAACCTGTTCTGCCCCCTTGTTCTCTGATTATGTTGAAGACAAAATATTAGATAATAAGAAAGACATAGAGCTTTTGCTAGTTTGAGATAAAGATAGCTATACAGAGAGATTCTTAGCGTTGCTTCCATGCACAAGTGTATTACAACCCACATTAGTTCATATCTACCAGACCTCTTTAGTACTTCCTGGTCTCCTCCCCATAGTGGCCTCTGCCAGTTTAAGATTACTATATTGGCTCCTGTACAGTGAGCATATCAACAACATTCAAGTTTTAGGTTTACTTACCTTTTCCTAGTCCTCTCATATGTGTTCACTGAACTAAATAGAATTTTTTCAAAGGAAGAAGTCCAAATGGCCAAAAAACACATGAAAAAAATGCTCACCATCCCTGGCCACAAAGGAAATGCAAGTCAAAACCACACTAAGATTCCACCTCACAAATGTTACAATTGCTACCACCAAGAACACCACCAATAACAAATGCTGGCAAGGACGTAGGCAAACAGGAACCCTCATACACTGCTGGTGGGAATATAAACTAGTACAACCATAATATGGAGGCTTCTTAAAAAACTAAACATAGATCTGCCATATGATCCAGCAATACCATTTCTAGGGATATACCCGAAGGAATGTGACTTAGGTTATTACAGATGCACCTGCACACTTATTGCAGCTCTATTCACAACAGCCAAGCTGTGGAAACAGCCAACATGCCTCACTATTGATGAATGGATTAAGAAAATGTGGTATTTATACACAATGGAATTTTATTTTGCCACAGAGAAGAATGGAATTTTGTCATTTGCAAGTAAATGGATAGAAGTGGAGAACATCATCTTAAGCGAAGTTTCAGGCTCAGAAAGCCAAAAATCACATGTTCTCCCTCATATGCAGATTACAGATTTTTTCTTTTTTTTTAAACACAACAAGCTTCTTGTTTTCAAGTTTGTGAATTGATTCAGATGTAATCCTTCGTAAGTGAAGAGCACATTTTAGATAGTTTCAACATAATGGCTTGAAAAGTAAACTGCAAGTCCAGAGCATTTTGAAAGAAACTATATTTTGTGTTTGTCCTTCATTGGTATGGTGCTCTATTCTTACTTAATCACCACTAGAGATTACTAATCACCTTAGAAATTGAGGTCTAAGTGAACTCAGAAAATGAGTTAATTTTGTACTTCAGCTTTACCAGGTGAATGACTACACATACTTTGCTTACAACATTAGATGCAACGTACCGAGGTGCACATCCATCAAAACCTTTAAAAAATTGTGCAATACTGTCTTAACTGATTTCAAGACAAAATTTATATTTTGTGACTGGTGCATGTGTTTGAATAGTCTAATAAATTATACATGAGGATATCTTTCATGAGAGAAGCTATCTCTCTCTTATGTAGAATATAAAATTCACTTTACAAAACCAAAATAATTTATTTTCTCTCCATTAAACTTAAACTTAAATTGTATATGTTACTGGAAAAATATTGCCTTATTGAATGGTATGTTTATAAATATAGAGATGAAAAGGAGATTCCTGAATTCCTATTAAATTATTACTAAAGAGGAATGTCATTTCTAGGACTTAAAAAACCAAAAACCATACCACAGGTTTACTTGAAATCTTTGCCTCAAAATGATTGTCAAAAATTTAACAGTTTAGAGAATGATGACTTTGGTGTATGTAAAATATTCTAATAGTCTTTGTTGTTTAGCAGCAATTTTTCATCTTAAAGAAATTATTTAATAAATTGCCCTATCATTCCTTTGTGCCTCTGTTTCTTTCTTAACCTTTTTGCAGTGTTATTCATGTGAGCTTACTTTTATTCTTTTATTTTTTATTTTCTTTTGCTTTTGAAAAGGTACAAACAACTACTTTTGAGTTTAGAATATTTGTAATAATATATCTGTATTTAAAAGAGTTTAAAAATATTTAATTGAATGCATTTATTTTACATGAAGACTTGGAGTAATCGTGTCTTATAGGTTTGATCAAAGACAATAATGTAGCTGCCTCAAATAATCAAACATTTGAAACTGTGCCATAACTTTCTGTCAGCCTAGATTGTCCCTGCAGAAAATTCTTTTTCAAAATCAAATCAATGAAACTTCAATATACAAATGTACTTGTTAGTAAATGTAATCTAAAAGCTGCAGAAATATGCCTCATTTTTAAACATTTAGTCTTTTATAAAAATATCTTTCCATTATACTTTAACTTGGACATATACAACATGAATAAAATCTTAAGTACTTATCTGTTTCTCTCTGCAAAGTAATAAAATTATTTTCTAAACTGTGACTTTTTACATGTCTCATAAAAAGTCATTTTTCTTTTCTTTATTTTTTTGGTGGCACTGGGGTTTGAACTCAGTGTCTCATGCTTGCTAGGCAGCAGGCACTCCTCACCACTTACTTGAGCCACACCACCAGCCCCTAAAACTTCATTTTGTATATAATTCCAGATATTTGCCTTTTCTAGCAGGTTAGCAAAGTGATATACTAATTTGTCAAACAAAGCTTATTTTCTTTGTGTAACTATAGAGAAAATATCACTTCTGTGGTGTATTTCAAAAGTGTTGTACATGATAGAGCCTTTATAAATATCCAAGTATGAAATTTCAAACCTGGAATATGGCAAGAATAATTTTGGATTAAATAACATTAATATGAAAAATGTACATCCTAGCATCCCTCATCTTTTTGTTTCCATTATC
The DNA here is from genome assembly GCF_047511655.1 of Castor canadensis. Taxonomy (NCBI): domain Eukaryota; kingdom Metazoa; phylum Chordata; class Mammalia; order Rodentia; family Castoridae; genus Castor; species Castor canadensis. The sequence goes on from NC_133395.1 coordinate 26,772,508, forward strand.
TCCAAGGAGAGGTTGCAATCCAATGAGAGAAATTTAATACTGGAATAGGATTTTTCTACATAGGCTTGGAACTTAGAACATCAAGTTTCTAGTAATATGATGTTTATTATTTTGTTTTAATTTTCTTACAGTGTTTAGGATGTTCTTTGTTCCAAACATGATAGGTGTTCAATAATTATTTATCAATAAAATTTAGTATAAGTATTTGAACAAACAGTAAACCTAAGAATCTATGCCCTGATATGCGTTCAATTAGAACTTAATTTGCAAACAATTAAATCCATCCCTAATCACTGATTCTTACTCTTGTGCACTATTCAGAAACATTACATTGTATTACTGCCTCCTAGTTACTGCAATATGGTAGGAAAGAACTGTTAAGCATTTACGAGTATAGGCAGTCTTTACTTGATGAAAATAATTCTCCATTTAAGAAATAAATTATTGTTTAAAGAGATCATAGTCTATCTCAGTTCTGCAACTAATATCAAAAAGAAAACAGTAAATCTTTGTTATAATATTTCTAACCATACATTCAAATTGTAGTATATTTGAATTATTGCCTTTTATACTACTTCCTATACAATTACATTTAATCTAATGAAGTGAAATTATTTTGACACAACCAGAAAACCAATTCAAATGTTACACAAGAAAAAAGATAAAATTAGGAGCAAACAGGGGTAACTTAAACCTCAATATTTGAGAGGATTAAGTAGTTAGCCTGTTGTGATTTAATTTCAGAAGTTTACAAAACTAACTTTAAAAATTTTATATTATGATTGAAAAGTATTGTAAGTAACAAAATGTTCAGCACTTTCAGTTAAACTTCTTCTACAATGAAAATTATTTGTTTTGAGGGTTAATGCTCATCGGTCTTATAATTTAACAATTAAAACACCAATGTTATCTGAAAACTATGAAAGTCTACATCAGAACATCATATTTCTTATGATTAGGAATTGAGCCCACTTGCTCATCAAAATGATCTACTTCATTCCCTACATAACTTTTGCCAACCAAGACAAAACTCCACACCTGTACCTAATCTTATTATTACTTCCAGAGTCTTTTAAAGACCGCTCTGGTCCCCTAGACCTCTTTCCCTGCTCACACAATCATCTACTTACCAAGACTTCTTTCAAGATCATTACCACTCTAACCCACCAGTTTTAAATCACTGCTAACCCTAACTAGGAAAATCCATGTTAAACCATTTAAATCTAAATCCAAAGACTCTATAAATCCTCTTCCCTTTCTGGAGATGCTCTTACAAATGAAATAATAATCTCCATAATGACAATAAGTTCTAGGGAAAGCAATGTCAATCTTACTAAATGTCACCAACATATCCTTTTCTTACTCCAAGGCCAACAAAGACTACTCTGGATTAGTTGATTTCAAAATCCTGTTACCATTGCACTGAAGCCTTAGCTTAGCAGCATACATGAGCTTGGATCTGGCCTGTGTGACATTCTGGATATTGGAACACACAACTTACTCAGGTAAAAGAAGGAACAGAGCCTGGCAAAGTTGCTTCCACTAGAGGGAAGGCCTGGCCACCAGATACATTCTATGCTTTGGTTCATCTGTCACTTACTCTACCTCACCCAGGTTAAATCTGAAGACTACTTTCAGTTGGGAAATGGAGTGAGGACTACTCTTTTCTGTGATTGAGGCAATATCTCATTAGATGATGTGCTATGTTGCTAGTTGCTCATTATACCAAACTATCTGCGTCATTTGAACAGCAAGATGGAAGATAATGTTCTGGCTATGGAGGGAAAGAAGATTGAATTTCTGCAGCCAACTCTAACTCCACAATCCATTGAAATTGGGGAAAAGACCTGCTCATGTCATCTTGATAGATTTTTAAGAGGATCCTATTGAGGTTTGGATTTAAACTCCAGCTAAAACAATGTATTGTTCCTTCCTCTGTCCTCCCCCTTCTTTTTTAAATATTATTGTTAAGGAAGAAGCAGCATTTTAACATAGTATTCAAGGATTCATGATGCTTTGTCTATTTAACTTTCTCACATATTTCTTTCGTTACTATCATTTGTAAGGTGTGGGTTAATTCTTTACGTGAATAGAATGATAAAAATAAGTGATTTTGCATGTTATGTTCACAAAAAAATGACCTATGGGATCAAGGTGAATGTATTCTTCAGCTAGAGCCTTGTGAAATTTTATACACCACACTTTTCCTTAAACAATGTTTTGAGTTACAGATAATGTGTGAAAAAATATGAGACAAAATGAATTGTGATTATTATTATAAAAGCTAATTAAAAGAATTTGACAAAATTACCTATAAGAAATAATTAATGATGGGCTGGGATATAGCTCGGTGGTACAGAGCTTGCCTAGCATGCATGAGGCCCTGGGTTCAATCCCAGCACCAGAAAAGAAAAGACAAAAAAAAAAGAAAACTAATAGTTAATGATAAGTTCAGTGTTTGACAGAGAAGCATACATAATGATAAATATTATGCTCAAAATATAGCATACTTGAATGCTTGAAGTTTCTTTTTAGTCTGACCATTAGTTTCCTTTTATCAATATTTAATTTTTATGTAAGCTTCCCATCACTGTGGCAAAATACTGGAGACAATTATTTTGAAAAGTAGAATGATTTATTTTGGCTCATAGTCTCAGAGGTTTTAGGCCATAGTCTCTTGTCATTATTGCTTTGGGAATGTGACATCACATTTATCATAGGAGCAGAGGGTGGAGAAGGTCTGTGTATCTCACAGTGGCCAAGAAACAAAGAGTGAGAAAGGGGCGAGGGTTCCAATATCCCAAACACATTCCCCAATTTAAATCTGCCCATTAGGTTCCCTCAACCCCCAACAATGCTGTAGACTGGCAACCAAACCTTTAATACATGGGTTTTTGAGTACATTCAAGTTCCAACTTCAGTAATTTCTTTGTTTAAAATGCTATTTTCCTTCTACTTTAATTAAGGCATGATTATGATATTTACTTTATCAATTTTGCTTGAATGAAATTGTATCGACAATAATTTATTTATATATTTATTTATTTATTATTTTAAGAAACTTCAAGTCACTAGTTTGCTCAGGGTGGCCCTGAACTCTTTAGCTCAAGCAATCCTCCTGCCTCCCCTGCCTTGTGAGCAGCTGAGGCTGAGACTGCAGGTGCTTACTGCCATGCCTTGCTTAAAAGATTTTATTCTGAAATACTTTTCAGTAAAACACAGTACATTCTTTGTTTTAGCAAGAATGTTATTTTAAAAAATGAATTCCCTAGATATAGCAAAATATATCAGAGATTTGAAAATTCTATTTTCATTTATATAATCATTTTTTATGCACATAAGACTCCTAAGTTTAAAACAGATATAATTTCAGGTATTACCACCTATGAAGTTGAGTGAAGTAAATAAAATGAAGGTTAAAACCTTTTATGATTTTTGGAATGTATATGCTTAATCAGATGCTAAATATATGAAAGAAATAATTTATGATATAAATGAATCTCATAACAGAATTCAAGCTAAATGTATGCTTTCTATTATAATACATCACTTTTTCTAGTAATAAATTTGCTATATATTTATGAAAATTTCATTAGCCCTCACTGGATTGTTAAGGCACACACAAATGTCTACTTTCAATCAACTAGTTAACAATATTAGTTCAAATGTAATAAATAGACACAGTCAATTCTGATTCATTATATATTAATACATAGCACATACTTACAAAATTATTTTATTCAGAGACTATATTTAGTTGACGATTACTCATGTGTTTCATCATTTTTCAATAGCTTCTCAGACGTAAATGGTCATACTCAGAAAAAGAAAGAGTATGTGTCAGGTTAGCTGATTATGGCAGTTCTCATCAGTACCCACAACTACCTTAAGACTATTTTTTCATAAAGTAGTAAGTAAGACACTAATAATATTTTATACATATAAAGCCAATTCTATGTCTTTAATTCACCTTAAATCCCTATTCAGGCATGCAATGATAGAAAGCCATAATCCAGGTTTGACATTCAGAATGATATTCAAAAGCTAAGTAAAACAGGTAAGACCAGTAAATGCACAAATGAAATCCTTCTTTGATTCCCATGTTTTTACTGGCTGCAATTCTCTTCCTGGCTCAGATTTAAAGAAGAAAATTTATACAGATGCCATTCAAAGGTTCTGATTTAAATATGTGAATTCCAGGCAGGTTAAGCTGAGATCTGTGGAGTAGTGAATAAATTCCTGGAGTGTTTTAAATTGTGGTAATTTTCAGACTGTTTGGCAATCCACACTAGCATTTTGGAAAAATTAAGACAATGTCACTATCTCCCTTTAAAAAAGCCTCCTGTTTTTAATTGGAAAAAAAAAAAGACTATGGGCAAAATAAGTTCCTTACTGATACAGAATGGAGCTTAAAGCCTTTTCTCATAAGAATTAGGAAGGCTTCAAAAAGTCTTGTAATGAGTATTGAGTGAAAAATACGCACATTTTGCCAAACATATGAGGCTATCAACATTTAAGGTAGCTTTGTCTGTGTTCAGATTCAAGAAGAGTGCCAACTCTGAGATGGTTGAATAAAAAGAATCTTCCTGTGGGTTTTATAGTTCATTGGAGGTAAATTATTATGTGTAACACATTTTTGCTGCAGAAAAATTATACCTTCTTCCTGGGAGAGAAAGATATTGCCTTCACCAATGGAACTTCATCTACTTTGAACTTGGCCCCTCAGCAGTATATCTATGTGCCTTGCACAAACTGAACAACTATAGGGGATAACATTGAAATGCAGTCAGTATATTTAAGGGAAAAGCACAAATAAGGATACATATGTGTACATTCAAATTTAGTCAAATGTGAATTCCTTGCTTTATACATTTAAGATCATAATTTTGAGGTTTGTTTCAGATATAATCTGCAAATCCAATTTTATTTTATTTTTTCCATCAATTATACTGCTAGTCTTAAAATAGATAGCATTTTGTGTATTCTGTCAGTACAGATTTATTTCCTTCAGGATGTTGTAAAAAATTGAAGAAAATTTAGGGTCATGATAAAATTTTCCCTATAATAAGTTAAAGTTATACAACATATCTTTGTTTATTTAACTGAGGATGTGAAGAAGACATTGTTCATTAGGAGTATTTGAAAGAGTCCTATTTCAATTGAGGAAAATTATATAGGTCACATCTGCCCATTATAGTTTGCCTTCTGAATGAAGCTCCACAATTATTCCCTGCAAGAAATGACTCAAATCATAGGCCATCTCTATGGAGAATCTTATGCCAAGACTGCAGTTTCATGCCTTAAATTCACACCAAATTTTGGTATTTGATGAAGCTCAGTCACCTTACATTGCTGCTTTTGTTTATTCATTCTCTTTTTTTTTGTTCTTCTTTGGCATGACCTTATTGCTTGCTAGGCAAGTGTTTTACTACTGACCTACACATTCAGCTCCACTCATTCTTTCTCCATCAGGGTTGGTAGTGAATAAATACAAATGAATTTAAATACTGTACATCTAAATGATCACTATCCACTTTTGCAGTAATTTTAGAAAGAACATTTAAATTGTACTAAATATAAACTGATGAAATTAGGATTTAAATAATTAATTTTTATCATTAATAGGCCAAGAATAAGTTGTTAATGTTATCTTTATTTATTTATATGATCACTTTTTATTATTCTGTACAGAATATTTTGATACATTATGAAACAGAACAGCTCTAAAATGTGACTACTTCAGTTTGGAGGGAGTAATTCTAACTGCATGATAAGAACTTACTTCACTTGGACTTGAAATAGCTTAAATTTATCTATGTCACTGCTGTTCTTCATTCTTATAAAGTTCAATCTACCTGAGTATATATGTTTGTAAACCAATAAAAAAAATTTAGCAATACTAAATAAATAGAGATATTAGCTATACTTACTAAACATTTGCACATATTCATCACCCTCTGACTCATGATTCTTCTACATGAAGCTTCTAACAAAGCCCAAATGGTCTTTCACCATTAGACAAAAACACAGTGACTTCTGAGTATTAAATTACTTGCTAAATTTAGTTCATATTACACTGCTATTTTCCTTTCACTATCATTTACTAAGAAAAATTATTTCTATTATTTATTTTTGTAGAAAGTATACTTATGTTAGCCATTTTCAATCCAGTTGAAATAGTCATTTATAAAAAACCTAATTCTCTTTTGTTCCCAGGCAACGCATTTTCACAGAAATTCCTTAATCATACAACCTTGAAATGAATTGAGGCAACAAACAAGATTTGTAGTAGAAAAATAACTATTACTATAAAACCTTAATTAGCTACAACCTATAATTAGCCTGCACTCATTGAAGACTATTTGAATTCACACAAATGGTATGTACATAAGTAGCCATGTGCATTTTGTTTAAGAGAAGATTTCTTCTGCAAGGTTATTTACTAAAGAGACAGAAATGCACAGGGACATAAGCAATTGAGATGGCATTTATATATAATTGAGCACATGGTAAATGGACATAGAGATTGCAAGCAGTTAAACCATTTTGTTATAATTGAATGACATCTGTATTATGCAAAACAACATATTCAATGTCTGCCAAAAGTTTTTTTTTTCTTGTTTCCAGTTTTCCTGTTTTGTTATTCTGCAATGAAATTATAGGACAGCAATAACATAGCGGCAATAAAAAGCTTAAAGTCTTTTTCAGAAAAAGAGCACATATTATTTTGTAATAAAAACTGCCTACTCTATTTGTGATTTAGGGATTAAACTGATTTGAAAAAGTGGTACATATCTAAATTCCCTAAAACTATTCAAAGCATCTCAAACACCTATTAGCAATATTTAGCTAATTCTGGAAATTTTTCAAACAAAAAATTTAGTTGTATTTATTCAACATTTCAAAAAAGGTAACAACGCTCTCTAATTTGAGTTGGAATGATTGTAAAGTCCATTAGTTCCATAGCTAAATTCTTTTTATATGAACTTTGGAGTCCTATCAAACAGATGTTTGCTATTTTATCTGCTTCAGTTAATTTTTCTTTATCAAATTTTGTTGCTTTGTCTACCAGATGATATTTAATCCTTCCTTACAAGGCTTCCACAAATCCCAGCACTTTTTTTAAATGACATTAAATAAAATAATACATGCAACCAATAATTTATATATTGGTAAGAAATATTTATGATATATTTTTTATTTCTTGCAATTTGACATACAATATTTGTAGATGTTTTTGAGGTACAGTACAAGAGAGTATGTGTTTACCATGTGTAATGATCAAATCTGGGTAATTTCCATTCCTCAAGCATTTTTTTCATTTCTATGTATTGGGAACCTTGAGGCACTTCTTTTCTATTTATTTTGAATTTATTTTTGAACTTTTAGTTATTTTTTCTACATTAATTTATATTTTAAATTTACAACAAAATTCCAGATCTTTTTTTTATTTCCTTCTTTCCTTTTGTTCTTTTCTTTCTTTCACTGTCTCTCCCTCCCTTCCTTCCTTCCTTCCTCCCTTCCTTTCTTCCTTCCTTCCTTCTTTCTTTTTTGTCCTTCCTTCCTTCCTTCCTTCCATCCTTTCTTTCTTCCTTCCTTCTTTTCTTTCTTCTTTCTTTTTCTTTCTTTCTGCCCATCTTTCTTTCCTTCTTTCTTCTTTTTCTTTCTATGTTTAGTAATTCTTAGAATGGTACTTTGTTCAAAACTATTTGTTCAGTTTTTTTCCAGGTCCCAGTCACTTCCCTTTATCTTTCTGAATCATGTGCCTTTGAATTCATAAGTTGTAATAGGGAGTTGATCTCTGAAAAAGGAACAAAGGATTTATTCTGTGACCTTGTTTGTACTTTCTGTTCTCAGATATATCCAGTACTACCCAGCTAAGATGGCTTATTTCATCTATCTACATGTTTGGTTATGGGCATCTGGATATGGCTATTTTGATATATAACAATAGCTTTTAAATAAATAGACTTTCAATAAAACCAACTACCCCTTCAATAATGCTGGTAGTCCTTATCTAATCAGTTAGAAGTCTTAAAAAATGGTGGACCTGTCCCAACAAGAAAATATTTTACCAGATGTTTTCCTTGGATTTCAGCTGAACATCAACTCTTTTCTGAGTCTCTGGCTTGCTATTTTACCTGGCATATTTTGCACTTTCAAACCTCCACAACCATGAAATCCAATTCATTAGTCTTTCACTTCTTTCTGTTTTTCTTTCTATCTGTGTTCTGTCTTTGCATGTTGTAAGAAGTCCCACAATCTGCAATTGACAAGATCGACAGGTTTAGTAAAAGTTTGAAGGTTTAAGCATTTGCTGAGCTGATGCTGCAAGTTCCAAAATGAGTCAGTCTCAAAGCAGGAGAAGATGGAAGGCCTACTAGAAATAAGCTCCCTTACTTAGCCTTTGGTTTTGTTCAGGTTTTCAATGAATTGAGATGAAGCCCATCCACAAGCAGGAGGGAATTCTCCTCAACTTGGTATAAAAATTAAATTAATCTCACCTAAAAGCAAATGTAGAGAAACACCTAGAACTGAATCAAGTATCTGGGCACCATATAGACCATTCCTTTTGACAACTAAAATTAACCCTCACTCCCCCCATACAAACCAACTTCCTGATTTATTTCTCTCCTGATTATGAATTTAAAAAAATAACAGAATACTTAATGATATTTTTCTTCATTTATTTGCTATCTTTCTGTATTCATGGTTGTTTTGGAAATTATGTTAAGTTAGGAAACTTCTTCTTTCAGTTTGCCTCAAGCGTTTTGTTGTTGTTATTTCACTTTTCTTCTTTCAGGAAGCAGGTATAACATTCCCAAAATTTACAAAGAGCACTGAACTAAAAATTGAAGTTATGTTCAAATTATTCTATACAGCTGTAAAATATATAATGCTTGAAAGATTACAGAAAAGTGAGGATTTGAGAAACACATTAATAGCTTATCTCATATGCTGATATATGAATAAAGTTTGATGTATGTGAGCACTTCCAGAAGATAAATAGCACATTATAAATACTCTTTGAAATTTAATGAATTGTATATTCTTTGGTTATAAAAATTGTTAAAATTATGATTCCAAATGTCTGATTATAGAAACCTTGCCCTCACTCTATGAACACTTTAAACTTATATTTTCAAATAATAAGTAAATCCAACTCATTTAATTTGAAAGAAAAAACATATTCAGATTAGCACAATTAAGAGGGGTTCATTTTAAGGGCATGAAGGTAACTCTGTATTACAGCATATCAGTGTAGCTGCATCCTCTGCCTTCTGTCCTTCTCTGATGAAGTTTTTCTTTATCATCATTTCTTATCTAGTCTACTTCTTTTATCAAGGTAGTGTTTTCCCCTATTTCTCAATTACAATTTCCCAGTAGAGAGGATTTGTTTGGCTAAGTCATCACTGCTGAGTATAGGCAAACCCTCTGAGCAGTGTTTTCCCTCAGAAGTGACACTAAGTTGATGAGAGATCAATGACATGGGAGGATACAATCTATAATCTAATCAACATGGGCCAAGTTACCAGAATCATATGTAATGAAGCCTAGGGATCTACTTGAGTAAGACCACTTCTGGCTTCTTGCTGACTAGATATCCTTTGAAAATGGAAGACTTTCAGTATTCTAATATGATTATAGTTTACACAAGAAATGTTCCTCAATTTTGTCAAGTAAGAAAAGTTACTTTAGGGGCTGGTGGAGTGGCTCAAGTGGTAAAGTGACTGTCCAGCAATTGTGAAGCCTTTTGTTCAATTCCCAGTACCACCAAGAGAAAAAGAAAAATCACATTGGAACTTTAATAGATTGATGATGATATAGTTTTATTTAAATAGACAAATATTTCTATTAAAACAAGAAACGATACCATGACATTGAATAGATACTGTTTAACATTTATAGTATTTACATCATAAAATAATGCCCCTTTCAAAGTGGTCACATTTTAAACTTAAGATTTATGAATATGATGGGTAAAATTGCAAAGAAACCTTAAATCTTGCATATAGAATTAATAATGATCAACTGACATTAAAGTAGGGAGGTTAGTCTAGATCTTCTAGGTGGGTCTGTTATAAGCAAGAAGGCTCTAAGTAGAAGAGAGACGCAGAATAAGAAAGACAGAAACAGATGTAGAGTGGAAGGATCTGAGAAAAGCTCGATTTGTCATTGTTAGCTTTTAATAACAGGAAAGGGGGCCATAAGCAAAACAATATAGCTTCTTAAAGTTGAAAAAGGTGAGTGTCTATCTAGAGTAGATACAATTTGCAGATAAAATTAAAGTTGCTATCCAATTGATATTAAATTCATTGTGCAGTTATACTCTATCTAATTATGGGACCATTATAAAATATGTCTGAGAGTCAAGTATAGAGATTATTATAAAACGTACTTCCCAAACTAGAGTGAGAGAGATAAGAGAAGAAAACAAAGAAGAAAGAAGAAAGAAGAGAGAAGATGCTGATGGCTTTGATTATGGAAGATGAGACAGTCAGAAAGAAATGCAGGTGACCTTTTGAAGCTAGAATATGCAATGAAATGGATTATCTCCCAGAATATCTACAAGGTGTACAATTTGTCAACATCTTGTTTTTAACCTAGTAATTTTGCTGTTCTATTTTTTCTGAGCTCCAGTAAAATCACAAATTTGTGTTAAATTTGTATTAGAGAAAGCTAGTACAAAATATTTTCAGATAGTTTTTGAAAGTAAATCCTCATTTAGAATGAAATATTATATTTTCCCTAATAATCAAATAATATAAAGCTGTGATAGTGAATATTTGGATCCATGGGTTATAATTAGAGATGAGAATCAATGGAATAAAGCATCTTCAATTTATGTTATTTCCATACAAAATATTACTATCAGTAGTAGTAATATTATTTCTAGCCTTCAGGGCAAAGAACCTGGAATATTGCACCTAATGGAAAGCTTGTTTAAATAACAACAACAAAACAAAGGAAACCTCCCTAAAAACATAATTGAATTCTTGCCAAGGAGATTTGAAAGAACATGTATGAGAAAGAACATGGGAATCCTCGGGCCACAGACAGCCCCAAGGCACAGTTTTGTTTTGTTTTTTTAAAGCAAAACAAAAACACAGTAAAAAGCACTGTGACTATTAAATTATTGAAAGTCTCACGCTGATATGTAATGCATTATGGTTCAGGTAGACTCACTAGCTTAACTAAATGATGGTATTCACACTTCTGTTTCTACAGAAAATAGATATCTCATTGACAAATAAAGGTAAGTATGGTAAGTATAAAATACATCATGGAATTAAAATATTACAATGGTTTATTGTTCAGATAGTGGAAGAACTTGTTCCATAGACATTTAAAAATAAATGGATAACTGGAGCTTTAACATATCATTTAATAAATTGTGTATTTTATAGCCTAGCTATTTACTGATCATGGTGAAAAGAATAATTCACTGAAAAACTTCAGCATCACAATTCACATATTTAGTTCAGCAATAAGCTAATATTTTTTGAAACAATATTGAAAGAAAATAATGCATTTTGTAGTAGTGAATGCATATATAGCATGTTCAGTGCTACTCAGGCAGATTCAAACTCCTAGCAGAGGCAGCAGGAGGGGAGTGGAATGAACTGACTTAACCATTCCTGATATGGCTGAACACCTCTCTGACATCTTGATCTTCCACTTTCCTTTGCATGCCCCTGTCACTGTAACTTGTTCACTATCTTCCCAATAGGATATAAGGTCCTCACAGGCAATGACTTTTTCTATTTTAACTAATGGGGCACAAAATGCATCTAAAAGATTCTAATACATAATTTCTCAATAAATATTTTATGTGAAATGAAATAAGATAATGTAGGGAAGTGGTATTTTAAATGGAATACTGATTAATCAACACAAAATGTGACCTACACAATTTTCAACCAGTTCATTTTGTTCTGCCATATTTCTCATTTTAATAAAGTTACAAAGTACCTAAAATTAAATAAAAAAGATCAGATTCTGAGTCTTAAAATCAAGATTATAGTGCTTAGAAACCATAAAGTCAGGTAAGAATAAATGCTGAGTTTAATATTAAAACTTTATGTTATATTTTAGTATGGTAAGATTTATGATGTATACATATAAAGAGAAATCCATAAACTTTGTTTCAAAAGGTTAACATTTTCTGTATAGTCTTTTCTCTCTTTCAAAGTCAAATTAGGAAGCCAGATGTATTGTGGCATTTCTGTAATCTCAGAACCCAAAAGGCTGAGGTAGGAAGTTCACAAGCTAGCCTGGGCTGTATAGCAAAACTCTATCTTAAAAATATCAAAATAAGTAATATGCAAATATAATGGTAAGTAAATAAAGTAACTAAAAAAATAAATAGAGTCTCTGTCTGTCTGTCTATCTCTTTCTTTCTCCATAAGGTAGTGTCATGTAAGCTATTTAATAGGGAACCAGAGCAATAGAGAAAGAGTAAATAAGAGGGTGCTTAATATGATTAAAGCAGGATATATACATGTCTGAAATGCCAAGGTGAAAGCCCTTTGAACTATCAATATATACTTTAAAAAAAAAGTGATGGACAGGAAGGTAAAACATGGCCTGTCTGGAGATGGGTACCAGTGAGAAGGGGGAAGGGCATTAGGAGAAGGTAAAGGAGGTCAAATATGGTGGATGTAGTTTGTGTTCATATGTGAAAATAGTATAATAAATACTGCTGAAGTTGTTCTAACAAGGGGAAAGATGAGGGAGAAAATGGAGGGGGTGACTGTAACAAAGATATATTGTAAGTGAATATGTAAATGTCAAAAAGTATCTCTCCTACACAACCACCATATGATAATAAATATATTTTATATTTAAGAAAACCCTCAATTTAGGGAGCTGCTTTCCTTTTACCAATTTTTGAAACTGTATTTTTACTTTGGGACTTAGCACAGGTAAGAGCTCCTACTGAAATAATTTTATTCCACAATCTGATCATTTGAAACCCTACATTCTTAAAGATGCAGCTGTAAATTCATGCCATAAGGTGTTGTCTGTAATTTATTCTGATTACTTAATGTCCACTCAGTAGTTTTCTAGTACTCAAGTTAAACATAAGTTCTATGTTAATCATCTTTTCTCTAGCAGTTAAATTGGAATGAAATTTATCTCTCTTGATGGGTGAAAACTCCTTGAGGGTACGAATGTATTTGGTCTGTATCTGCTCAGTTTGTGGACTTCACTAAACACCTTAATATTTATTTCTTGATGACCAAGAATTGGGACTGGAAATGGGATTTGCAGAAACTTAATAAGGTTTGACTGGTAATAAAATGTATTATTAACTTATTTTTATGATTGCCAAAATGGAGCTGGTAATTTATTCCCATTTGGAATTATTTGAAATTCAGGCTCTTTTTATTGTATTCTTATTCCTGTCTTAGATCAAGCTCTTCTAAGGACTCAAACACATAGAAACCTTCAAGAGTTATAGAAACATTTTAATCTTCCAAGTGAACACAAGTGAAGCCCTCATAACTCATCAGTAAATAATTTTCATTTTTACCACCTGGTGAAAATGAATGCAACATTCTACTCTTTGTTTCTCATTGTTTGAAAAATGAATGATTTTTTTTAGTTTGTGCAATTCAATTTATTCTTTAGTAAGAGGGGGAATTGTATAATATTACAAATGCTTCTTTCAGCTCTCAAAAAATTTTAAGTATCAACAATAGTAAAAACAGTCATGCTCATTTAATATTTAATTTAATTTTATCATATAATTTGATTCCTAGTATAAGATAAAGCTTAACCAATTTCCCTATTACCACCATGCTAAGAGTATGTGAATTATCTGACTCAGTACAGAATGGTTTTTATATTATTCGTTCTGTCTTACCAGAAACTATGTGTCATCTATTTATCTAAAGCTGGCAAGGGTTCTGATGCATGGATGACACACATAGGAATTTCAGGTTCTCAGTGTTCTTGAGCCTGCTCTGAGGATGAAAGCACAGGCAGTCTCCAACAGCAGAGGTCAGAAAGATTTTATTTGTAGAGAATTTAGTTGGAGAAAAGAGAAGAGAAAGACTGCATATTGGGGAATACAGGGGGACCCAAAAACCAGTGATCCTGTGGTCAGGGTGGGGAGTGGGGTTTTATAGGCTTTTTTGCATTGCCTGGGGGCAGAGATGTCTCTCAGGTGCAGACAGAGGTTTCCTAGGGAGAAGAAGTGTCTCCTTGACCACTTATCACCTTTTGGAACCTACTGCAGTCGTCCTTCAGTCCTTCATTCCCCCTCTCAATGGTCACCCTAACTGCTGTTAGGGATAGGGATGATGAGGTCTATTCAGTAACTGCTTCTTGCTGACAGGGTGCAATGAAGGGCCCGCAGCATCAGGGCTGACCATGAGATTGGTTGTCAAGGGGACAGCGGTAGGAGGTCATTTTCATCTACACCAGAGGCATTTGTAGTTTAATGGATTCTAGGTGAGAAGAAACAAACTTGACAAGTAAGTTTAAAATGCAAGGCCCATACACAAGTAAGAGAATAATGGCAACTACAGACCCCAGAAATGGTAGGAACCAAGTCCTGGAGGGAAGCCAGGAATTTATTTGTTCCCATACCTGAGTAGAAACCTGAGTTTCAAGAGATTGCTCCCAGAGCTATTCAGCCTGTTGGAGAATGTAATCTGCATGTTCCTCTAGAATGCCTGAAGTGTTTATATATGTGCAACAGGATGAATTGGTGATGGCAGATGACCCCCCTTGTTTGGCCAAAAGAAAATCTAGGACCAGGTGGTGGTCCATGACCACACAGGCAAGGGATGACAAAGACCTTTGTATGCCCTGAATGGCAAGGCCTACCTGGTCTTTGGTTAGGTATTTTGCAATTACATGATTGGCAATTACACCATAGCTGATTCCAGCAAGGGCTGCAACCAATGCTGTCATCCCTAAAACTATTAAAGTAAACTCTCTTACTTCTATGGGAAGCTGTTCCTATTTGTTAGCATTCTCCTTTTCTTCCATATGGCTGCATGAGCATGCAGGATCAGGAAGGCATATTTAGAATCTGTATAGATGTTGACTCTCTGTTCTTTTGACAGTCTTAGGGCTCCTGTTAGGGTCACTAATTGTGCCAATTGAGCACTTGTATTAGGAGGAAGAGGATCTGATTTGAGGATGCCAAATTCTGTCACAACTACAAACCCTGCATGTCTGACACCATTTTTGACAAAGGAAGTGCCATAAGTGTATAATTCTAGATCTGTTTTTTTTTTTTAAGGGCCAATCAGTTAAGTCAGATCGGGCAGCATAATTTTCCATAAGTACCTCCTCACATGAGAGCTCAGGATTTCCCTCTGCCTCTGGAGGAAGGGATGCAGAATTTAGGCACTGACAGGTCCTTAAAGTTATTTCTGTCCCTCCCAGAAGCTGGGCCTTGTATTTAAGTAGATGGCTGCCAGATAGCCAAAGTTCTCCTTTTGAGTTTAAATTCCACCTAGGTTGTGTGGGGCATACACCATTAGGGGGCTGTTTAGGATAAATTTCTGAGCTTTAGGCACTAGAAGGCTTACTGCGGCCATTGTTCTAAGGCATCCTGGTCATCCCTTGGCTACCTGATCCAACTGTTTGCTTAAGTAGCCTACTGGCTGGGGAGTGACGCCCCGGAGCTAAGTCACCATGCCCAAGGCCAGTCCTCCCTTTTCATAGACATATAATTGAAACTTGTATTGTACTGGGAGACCCAAGGTGGGAGCTGTCATAAGAGCCTTTTTTAAACTGGTGGAATGTATTTTCTGACTCGTTATCCCATTCAAGAAATGGCTGGGTCTCCTTCTGTGCTTCCTTAAGGATTTGATACAAGGGCCTGTCTATGTCTGCATATCCCAGGATACAAATTCTACAGCATCCTGTCACCCCTAAAAAGGCCCTAGATTGCTTTAGAGTTTTAAGTTGAGGAAACGTCAGGATTGGACGGATTCTATCTTCTAGAGACCTCATTTCTTTCTCCAGGACAAGACCTAAATATGTAACCCTAGACTGACACAATTGGGCTTGTTCTTTAGAAATTTTATAACCTTTGTCTGCTAAGAAGTTTAGTAAGGACTCAGTGGCTTGTGAAACCACAGGCTCATTTTGTCCACAGAGCAGGAGGTCATCTACATATTGTAGCAGAGTGGCTTGTGGATATTGCCATTCTGCCAAGTCTTGAGCTAGAGCTAACCCAAAGAGGTGGGGGCTGTATCTGAGTCCCTGGGGTAGGACAATCCAAGTGACCTGTCCAGACTTTCTTGTGGGGTCCTCAAAGGCAAAAATAGGTTGACTTTTAGGGTGTAAGGAAATGCAAAAGAAGGCATCTTTTAAATCCAGGACAGAGTAGTAAGCAGTTCCTGGATGTATTTGGGTTAAAAGCATATAGGGATTTGGAACTACAGGGTGGAGAGGCACTACTGATTCATTGATCAGGTGGAGATCCTGGACTAGCTTCCATTTGTTAGGTCCCCTCCTGACACTGAGAATAGAAGTATTATATGGGCTGGAGCATTCTATTAGCAGTCTCTCTCTCTTTAAGTCTTTGATTATGGGAATTAGCCCATCCTTAACTTATGGCTTTAAAGGATATTGTTTTTGATGTGGAAACCAGAAGGGGGTCCTTGAGATAAATTAGGACTGGGGCAGCTGTTTGTGCCCATCCCACAGTGTGTCCATCTGTCCATACTGTGGGTTCTACTTGTTCCTCTACTAGGGACAAGAAAAAGTATTCTCCTGGGGATAAAAGTAGCTGTATCCCCAATTTAGATAGAAGGTCTCACCCTAGCAGAGGAGTAGGGGTTTCTGGGACAATTAAAAAGGGGGACAGAAATGGAAATCTCCCCAGGAACAAGCTAAAGGCTAAGTGAAGCAACGCTCTAGAGGCTGGCCTGATATGCCTTGAACAGTAATTTTCTTGGAGGACCTGGGTCCAGGAGAGAAAGGAATAGCTAGATGCTGGCTCCAGTATTGATAAGGAGGCTGACCTTGTGCTTAACCCAGGGCTCCTCTACTTTTACAGTGGTTACAGAGCCTGGATGGGAGGTCCAGGGACCTGTCATTGGATGGGAGTTTCTGGCCTCAGTTCCCAGGGGAACCAGGGTCAGTGTGCCTTCCAATCTTTTCCCTGACAAATGGGGCAGGGTCCTGGAGGTAGCTTTCTCCAGGGGCACTCCCTCCTAAAAAGGCCTGCCTGTCCACATTGAAAGCATGTCCTCGGGTTTGGACTTTGCCCCAGGGGAGCCTCTCTGAGCACTGTGCTCAGAGCCTCCTGCTGCTTATCATTTTTCTTTTCCTTTTCCAGGTCCTTCTTTTCTTTTTCTAAGTCCCTGTTATAGTATACAGACGTGGCTATATGAACCAATTGGTCTATATAGACCAATATGAAAGTCTGCTCCCCTCAGCCACCAGTTTCTGAAGCTTTTTACAGATATCTGGTGCTGACTGTGTTAGAAATTTATCTTTTAGGATGATTGCCTTTTCCTGTGACTCTGGTATAATGTTGATATGCTTTTATAAAGCATACTTAAGTCTCTGTAGGAAAGCTACTGGAGTTTCTAAGGGTCCTTGCTGTACAGCTGTGACTTGGGAGTAATTAAGAAGATTTACCTTGGCTCTCCTTAGATCCTCAAGAATGCAGTGGATAAAATGGTTACAACTCCATCCATCCTTGTCATTTTCAGGGCCCCACTTAGGGTCATACCTAGGCATTGCCTGATCTCCTGTTGGAATTGGGAATCGAGGTTCCCTTATAGGTATCCAAAGTCTTTGTCTTTCTTCTCCTCCCCCTCCTCCTCTGGTGAGGGCCCAGTCTGAGACAGGCCTGTAGGGCTGCTTTCATCTAAGTGATAATTGTCTCTAGCTGTGACTGCCTGATCTAGTACCTACTGTTTCTCCAGAGAAGTAAGGATCTGAGACAGCAATAGCATTACATCTTTCCTGCTCAGTTCAAAGTTTTGGCTGACTTCTCTAAATGTCTGGATGTACTGATCTGGATTTTCTGTGTAATTTCCTAAATCCTTTTTTATTTCCTTACATTCACTCACTCTAAAAGGGACATGAGCTCTGTCCCCTCCAGGAATGAACTGGAGGGAGTAGAGTCCTGTGGGACAGCATCTAGTGTATGAGGTAGCTGGGTAAGGGGGAAGAGGTGGAGCAGATGGGTTCTTTTGGTTCAAGGGAGTTTGGGGGCTTTTTGCAAAGAGTTAGCATGGTCTTGGATTCTAGCCTGCATTTGTTTAGCTATTCTGGGTGGTCTCTTAAGAAAAAGAACAATTGAACGTATGGAACTTCTGTCCACTTTCCCTCCTTTTTACAGAACATATCTACTTGAAGAATGTTATTATAATTAATGCTCCCTCCTTCTGGCCATCTTTCCTCATCTCCCAGAGGATATTGTGGCCAAGCCTGGGTGCAGTAAAACTTGAATTACTTTTGATGAATGATTTCTGGATCAAGATCTTTCCAGTGTTTTAATAAGCAGGCAAGGGGGGATCCTTCCTGGATCCTTGAGGCTTGACTTCCCATCTAAAAAAGGGAAAAAAGGAAAAATTCATCACCTTAACAGAGGTTTCTCCTTTTGTCTAAGCGTCCCCAGATGAGGAGAAACTCTAGCTGGAGAGAGCGTCCCGCTCTCCCTTGTTCCTTCCACTGTCACTTGTGGGTAAAGCCACGGAGGATTTACAGATAGGTATATTAGTTGCACCCACCCCTCTGAGATGATCTTTGACCAATCTCTCATCTATTTTGACTTGTCTGTTTGGCATGTGACCAGGCAGGCCTAGTTCTCTTCTACCAGCTGAACACTTGTAATTAAAAAATAACTCTATCAAAGTAACCAAGAAGGCATGCATGGCCAAAGGAGGACCCCTGTAGAGGCATAGATGGGGACTCCTGATGAATTAGACTTTTGTCCCCCTATATAGCCTGTGAGGCATATATGCTTTTTATGAAAAGAGAGAGAGAGAGAGCATCTGGAGGCTTTTGCTCCTGTAAGGGGCAAAACATGGAGACCTGAGGATTTTGCCTTTTAACTGTTTTATTTTTTTTTCTTTCCCTGAGGGCAGGCTGTGGAACCTGTTTAACCAGTTAACCTGATGCTTGACAAAGACAGTTAAGCCTAAATTGGAGACTAGCACTCTCTGGTGTCTGTAAGGATTTTTCCCAAACTCCCTAACAAAAGAAGCTCACTGCTATTAGAGCAAAGTGGGGAGGCGGACACTCATCCTGAATTGCCTTGGAAAGGGGAAGGAGAGGCTGAGGGTTTGGGGAAAAGAGTTTCCAGACTCAACACATGAGGGATTATTGGTCATCCCTGCCCAAAGACAGTACTGGAGCACTGGAAGCAAGAGGTGACCTCCACTCTCAGGCCACGGAAACCATGAAGGAAGCGTAAGATATCTGATTGTTTGTTGTGGATATGGCTGGAGGGTTCCAAGATTTAGCCACCTTTGGAGCCTCATGGCAGGTCAGGAAGTTGCATCTTCAGCCTTTGGGTGACACTGGGGAGGGCCCCAGTCAGAACACGTTTTGTGGCTTGAAGACAAACTTTCCTTTCCACCAACTGTTTTTGGACCTCTCCTTAAGCTGGTGAGATCTTGAAAGAGAGAGAGTTAGCATTTAAGGTGAGGAAAAAAGAAAAAGCCTTGGTGCACCGAAGTCAGATTCCGCCCATGTAGCATTGGCAGTGAAGTATAAATCCCCACCTGGTGTCTGAGTTTCCTCAGATTGCCTAATGTACAGATGTAGTGGGCTTGGAGCTTTTCCTCAGTTTCCCAAGGAAGGAACCCTCCTTAACAAGACAGAGAGAGAGGGAGAAAAGGTCGACCTGAGAGTTCCACCATAGCTAGACCATGGTTGTGGTCTCTCCTGGAAAATAGATTCTACCGGAGTGCTGGACGCTCACAGTCACATTTCTAGGCAGTCTTTCCCAGTTTGGCACAACCTGTACCAACTTCAGGTGATAGCTGTTCCCTTCGTGGTTGCCAAATATGATGCATGGATGACATGTGCAGGAATTTCAGGTGATCAGTGTTCTTGACCCTGCTCTGAGGATGAAAGCACAGGCAGACTCCAACAGCAGATGTCAGTAAGATTTTATTTGTAAATAATTTAGTTGGAGAAAAGAGAAGAGAAAGACTGCATATTGGGAAATGCAGGGGGACCTGGAAACCTGTGATCCCATGGGTCAGGATGGGGAATGGGGTTTTATAGGCTTTTTTGCATTGCCTGGGTGCAGAGATGTCTCTCAGGTGCAGACAGAGGTTTCATGAGAAGGAGAGGTGTCTCCTTAACCACTTGTCACCTTTTGTGACCTCCTGCAGTCTGTCCTTTAGTCCTTCAGTTCCACTGACAAATACCCTTATTTCTAGGTTTGCAAATCTCCATCATGTACTTCACAATGTTTTGATGTACTCTTCTTTTGTATCCCATATCCATCTTCTTTCTCTTCTGACCGCTTTGGTAAGTATCCTGCTCTCTCAACTTTGTGTTCAACAGCTCTTAATGCATCCTTTGTCAATGGTGTCCCTCTTCATATTGAATGCATCTGTGGGAAGAGGCTGCCTTGTGTGTTCATACTTAAACCCTGCTGATCACATAAGAATGTGCCTTTGGAATTGAATAACTTCTTCTCAAGAGACAAGGCACCCCTCAACAGCCATGGCTGGTTTATTGTGTTGGCAGGGGATAAATTTATGCTCCTGTTTGGTTGTGTATAAGGGTGTGTCAGTGCACCTGAAACAAGCTTTCAGGTTTCAGTATTTCAGAGTACAAGGGGCAAGAATCATCTCTTTTCCATGAGGACTTTCTGTAGACATAGAGTACAATCACATTTCTATTGCAGCTAAACTTTTGCTATCTCCTCTCTATCTGAGGAAAGTATTATGACATTCAGTGTTTAGCTTTTGTGTTTTTCTTGGGAGAAGTCAAATATCAACATGAAATTGGTAAAAGTTTTTGTATTTCTCTTTCTAACGTTTGGCAAAGCAAAAATCTTTGCTTCCCCAGTATGGATAACCATTCAACAATGTTCTGCTCTACAGGACTGTAAAATTTTATGCAATGGTGTATATAATAAATATATTCATGTATTTTTTGCAAATAACAAGATACATTAACAATGCTAAAGCCAGAGTCTTCTTACTAAAGTATCACTTCTAAAGATATTCACCAAATTTTGCCATGGCAATCCAGGTCAGGAAAAAAAGATTAAATTTATAGATTATGTCCACTCTAGCAATAGGAATTTGAATGGATAGTGGTTTCTTCATATTACTGTGGCATTTTTTTCTAAAGGATGTGACTAAAGTGATCATCTACTCACCAGGGGGCTAAAATCCTCATCTAGCCAGACAACTCTGTCATTATTATTGATTAACTTTAATTAACACTTCACCAAGAGGAGAGACCTCATACCTTTTATCATGACAAACAAAGCTGATTGCCAAATATCCAGAAGCAAAAGTCACATATTCTCTGAAATTATCTGTAACCATTCCTGTTTTCGAAACTTATAACTTCACACCAATATATTTCTTCAATAATAATACTGAAGTCAGTACAATTTACTATTTATTGAATTATTCTGACAGTCTTTCCATATTGTAATTATTTTTATGAAACCTGAAGCTTCATGCAAATGTAGTTTGCTTAACAAAGCTAAAAGGAGCTCTCTTCAGTGTCAAAAATCTTCAGTGTGCAAGAGTTTTCACATTACTGAATTGCTATTTAGTGATCTTTCCTCTGCATATATGACAACATTTACTTATTACTTGATGAAAAGACTTGTGGGAAACACTGTCTGTTAAAGAATAGCTGAATAATTTGGCATCAAACAGACCCAGGGTCTCAGTGTCTCTAAATGTTCACCTTATATGCTGGCTCAATTTATTAGATCTAAAACTCAGTTTATTCAAAAGAAGAATAAATAAAGTATAATACTTAACTCACATAGGAGGAATATTTGAAAATTCTACAGTAAGTATATAGAAGTTTACTTGATACAAAGTCAGACTTCATGAAATAGTAAATTTTCCAATTACATATCATATGTTATAATTTCATAGCTGACATATCACAGGACAGACTTTGACAACACTTTTCTTATACTCTGGGGCAGTCTAATTTTTCAAAATGTCAAAATGACTGAATATTATAATTGCTGAAGAAAATTTTGCTTTGTGAAAAGTAATCAAAATTCATACTAATGTGTATACAACTTCATTGAAAACATTTCCTCTTGTCTAAAATGTTCCAGTAAATATTTTCTTTGTAAATTTATCTAAATCCAATCCAATCTTTTCCAGGTTGGCTTTATGAAAATTGAATATTTTGTATTGTCTTTGTTTAGGAATTCTTTTTGCAATAAAAATGAATCTTCTTTTTTATAGAGGACTATATAGGATATATTTTAAGATTAACAAGCAATTGAGAAGCTATGAATCATGGCATGGAAAGAGTAAAACAAGGAAAATTTTTATATAACTCATGAAGTTAGAGTAAATATTTTTGAATAATTATACATAGTTATTTGCAAATTATAGCACTAAAAATCATAAGAGTGCAAGATTATGCACTGAGATTTTAGCCAAAATAAACTGAAGATAAAGTTAAATGAAAAGCTTCACTTAGTCACTAGGACAAGGGATATTAAAGGAGAATATAAAGAAAACAATCCCTAAAATTAACAAAGATACCAGATCTGGTCAATATATCTAAAGTAACAAATGTTCTTCTAGTGGTTATAAAGGCTATCAGAATTTGTACCTACTGTTTTAAAAAATTATCAAATGCAACTACATTTATGTATTAAAATTAGAGAAATAGCTAAATATTTCTACAAGCAAATGATTAGAAAATTTATGTCAAATAATAATATTATGACATTTATGATAGTTTCACATTCATTAGTTAGTATAGTACCTATGCCAATTACAGGAGAGTAAAATTGACCACATAAAATTTGAATAATAATTCAATAATCAAGAGGAAATAATCTCTGCATTGTATCATCCTAGATTTAATGCCAGTATTAACACATCCACATTCCATCAATTTATGTGAAGTCTTTAAGTTTCAACTATCTCCAGTAAGTAATAATAAAAAAAATTAACAAACAAGGTCTTTGTGAGGATTGAATGAAGTTACATATATATATATGTATATATATATACATATATATATGTATGTATGTGTAGAATGTATTACATAGTGATGTTTTAAACAGTTTAATTCTGAATTACTGTTACCAAGTGCCTTCTTGGGAACAGAGAATATTGATTAATAAGGAATATGGGATCCAGAAGGAAGCAACATAATTAATTTAAAAACTTCTAAAAGTAATGGTGATTAGTTCATACATTTTACACATTCAAAAATATAGGGGACACTGAGAGTTTGATCATAATCTAATGTCTTTTCCATTCCTCTATTCCAGAGATGGGTGTCTCCTGAGTTTAGTGTTGCACTTGTAGCTGTATGAGGTCTAGCTATGCAGATGATCAATGAACTAAATATTCACAAGAAAAGTGCTGCCTTGACTTAAACCTGAAAACTTGCAGAAGGCTATCTCATCCAAGAAGTAGAATATTTCAAAAGAATGAGAAAGATTTTATTCATGTAAGTTTTATTACAACATACTGTTATACTTTTTCTAGTTCATTATTAGGTATTGTTAATTTCTTCCTCTGCCTAATTATAATATAAGCTTTATCATAGGTATGCATATATAAGAATAGTGGTATGCATGGGGTTTAATATATAGACAATTTCAAGCATCCACTGAGGTATTGGAACATACCCTCCATGAATAAGAGGGGGCTACTGTATGTTGTACCTCATGCTTTGAAGGGTGTTGTTGACTTTGGCCAGGGGTTATCAAAGAAGTCAACTCTTTTTCATTAAATGTCCAGACAGTAAATATTTTAGGTTTTGCTTGTCATATTGCTCCCTTTCATAATTACTAAAATCCACAGGCATAGAAAGTGTGTAATTGAATATGGGGGACAGTTTTCAGTCACTTACTTTTTCATATTTTAAAAGTACATTTTATTTTCAATTTAATCCACACGCAAAATTGTACTTATATAGAGAGACAATGGGACACCATAATTTACACATGCAATTTGTAATAATCAGATCAGGATAATTGCCAATAACCTTAAACTGGGAATATCCAAAATCCCCTCCTTATTAGCTATTTTGAAATATATAATTGATTATTGTCAACCACAGTTATCCTACTGTGGTATATTAGAGCATTAGAAGTTATTCCTGTCATCCAACTGCATTCCCAAACTACTTAACCATCCTCTATCCATTGCACCTGACTTTGAAACCCTTTCCAGGTTCTGGGAATCACTAATCAATTCACTACTTCTATAAGATCGACTTTTTACCTTCCGCTAATGAGTGAGAACATGCAGCATTTGTCTGACTTATTTCACTTAACATAATGTCCTCCAATTCCATTCATGTTGCCAAAAATGACAGAAACTCATTGAATCATTTTTTTTCAATATAAGTTAGCTTTCATATTTTTTCATATTTTTATTAGCTCTACTATCATTGAGCTCATTCTGTTTTCTGCTATTGGGCTGGATGTTCAGCTCATTAGTATTTGGTCTTATTATTTTGTCAATTTATTTAAGTACATAAATTTCCTTAGAAGGACTACTTTCTCCATATGTTACAGGATTTCTGATGTAGTATACTTATCATAAATAATTATGGTTTCTTCTTTGACCTATGAGTTATTTCCTGTACTTTTAAAGTACTCTCAAGGGTTTGGAGGTTTAAAAATATGTATTGTTCTGCATCCCTCTCCTCCCTTCCTGGAACAGTTTCAGCAGGTCTCATTTTTCTATTTTCACACATGAGTATATATTTCCATCATATTCACCTTCTTACTCCCTTTCCTTACATCTTTTCCTCTGCTAATCATAATTATCCCCAAGACAGTACCTGGTTTACCTTCCTCTTCTCTGCTTTTGTAAAACAATTACAGTTTTGTTTGTTTAAGATCGCTACACAGGATATTTTGTTGTGACATTTCCATGTTTATATGAACTATATCTTGAATTGGTTCATACCATCTAGTTTTCTCCTTTCTACCTTAGTCCCCTTCTCATGGTGATATGATGGAGGGGTTGAATTCAATTCTTATAAATTGTAAGAACTTTTATAAATGTCACAATCTACCCCCAGTACAATAATAATAAAAATAAATTTATAAAAAAGAGAAAAAACACAAAAATAGTATGTATTGTTGATGTTTACTTTTAATCTCACTTTTGTCAGACAATAAATATGTTTCAAGTTGATTCTTTGAGATTTTTTGAGATTTACCTTATACCCTAGTTAGTTTGCATAACTATTCCTTGTTTTAGAGAATAATTTAATGTTCTTTTCTAAGTTTAGGGAAAATATTTAATATTTTAAATATTCATTATGTTTAAGATAATTTGTTAACTATTAGTCTTGTGTTTTCTAATAAAATGTCATTTTTTTCAATTGTATTAGCATATAAGAGTTTTACAAAGGGATTTCATTGTAATATTTCCATATGATGAATGCTGATCAAATCCTTCCCCTTTTATGACTTCTTCCTATCTCCCTCTCCCCCTTGTTGAAACAAATTCAACAGGTTTCACTGTTCTGTTTTTGTATATGTTTATAGAATCCTTCTTCCATGTTTACTCCCCCATTCTTTTCCCACTTTACTCACTCCCAAACATAACCTGTTTTTTTCTGTTCCTGTCATTCACTTTTGAAGGACTAGATTCCACATATGAGAGAGAATATATGATATTTGACATTCTCACTGTGCATTTCACTTAAAATATGAGCTCTAGTTCTATTCATGTTTCTACAAATGACATGATTTCATTCTTCTTTATTGCTAGATAATACTCCTGTGTGTATATATACCCCATTTTATTTATCTATTCTGTCACTTATTTTTGAACACAAAAAAGTGAATGTCATTAGCTTCCATGTCTCCATCCATAGGCTGGTTCTCATACAAAGAGATTGTTGTTTATTATTATGAGCTATAGAAAAATAACTTGAGAATTGTGTATCAGATAGGCTTTCCTTCTATATTTTGGAAGGACATCAGTTCTATTGACCAAAAACTAAAAATCAGATTTATTTCTGTCGTATATACTTGGCAAAGTTTCAATGAAAGATTTAAAGACTGGGGAAGTTTCAAAATGAATCAAAAAGTTCATCTTTCAGGCTTGTCTCTAGTGACAAATTCCTAAGTTACAATGTGATACAGTGATGTTTTATTGTTTCTGGAAATAGTTTTAACATATACTACATACAATTCAGGGTCTTTTACAGTCATTAATTGTTGTTATGTATCCTTGTTCAAATTCATCTGAAATGTACTGACAATTCCTGTCTGAAATAACTTCTGATTTTAAAGAATGTGTACCTACAATACTCCGCATCAAGTGAGTTTCATTTTAATTTGTTTTAACACACAAAATATTTCCCATCTCCCAACCATCAACAGGATACAGCAAACATTTCCTTTGTTTATACCATATGCAAAGGTTCTTATTTGCTTTAAGTACATTAATTGCATTTACTTTTTCTAACCACTGAACCTTATAAGCAACCTTCATCACGTAATTAATTCCTTCTAATTTCAATTTGTGTAGGGTAAAGTTGCATAATAATTTGATAAGGGTAGAATGATAATAGGAGGGAAATGTTTGCCTCTGGGTCAAAGACAGTAAGAATGACTTCAAAGGTCTTCTGTTCCTATTCCTTTTCTTGAATTTTAAAAGCTTTATCATCCAGCATTTTGTACTTAAAGGTAAGGTTTTTGAAGTTCAATGTTATGTTATTATTATGTTATTTTTCAAAAATCCTTCTTAATATTCATATAGTCTGAAATTATTGTAGAAAAGGCAGGTATTATTAATTTATATTGATAAAGAAGCAACCACTTTGTTGATTTTTCTTATAATTTATTAGTAAAATAAAATATGCAAATTTCATTAAAATTTCTGGGAAATTTTTGGTAATTTGTTATGAGTTCTTTGATGACTGGGCATAATCTGAACTTTCTTGTGGTGTATGAAGGTTTGGGAGAAAGATAAGTCCCACATAAACCTAAATATTTTGAGATGTGTTAAACTAAATATGTTATTATAATGATGTATTTTCATTAAAACATTCCTTCCTCTTTTCTCTTTAATCTACTTCATTAACAAAAGTGGTACTACTTTTATGTGTTTTATATATTGTGTTTAACCAGGAAGTATTAAATAGACAAAAATAAAATATTCTCCTATTTTAATCATGTTAACTCAGACTGTGCAAATACCAACATGTTAATTATTAGATAGCTTGGCAGTCAGATTTGCACACACAAAGCCAGTTGTGCAGTATTTGTTTATGTACTGGGTACAGATGCTAAGATATTTAATTGTTGCATATGACGAACTTCATATTGCACATAGAAAAGAAGCAAAAATATTCTTTTCACAAAGAATCTGGTTCACGGTGCAACTACAGTGTACATTTTGAATGTCTCCTTAAATTAATTTGCCATTTAACTGTGCACTCAGTAAATACATGTACCAAGAAAAATGCAATTCTAAAAGACATGTTCTGTATTTGCACAGAAATAATACATTTTATAACACATAATAATTGTGATTATTGGCACAAATGTTGTATGTGTTATTCAAAAACAACCAAGCTATCATTAATTCTTGACAGATTGTCATTGGTTGAACTTTTCTGCCTAGTAAAATATTTGTAGCATGAAAATTTCTCATATTTTGTAAAATAAGTGCTTTCCAATTTTGCATTTTGCTTTAATTACTCCTTTGATGATAAGAGCTTTCAAAGAGTGCTTGACTGAAAATAAAGTAGACCCAAAGGTAATAGAACCACAAAGATAGCTGAGATTAAACTATACAAATATTAAAGGATTCCCCTAATTAATAGTTTAATGATATAATGTCATTGAGAATACTGCAGAATAAAATTTATTTCACAATAAGTAACTGAGCACCCTAATTGTGGCATTACATTAGCTTTTGTACTTTATGTGTACTTTACTGAAAACATACTCTATATTATGTATTCCCTTTTACCATCTGGAAATTCTCATGTCTTTACCATATTCCCTCACCATGAACCATCTAGAGTTTTCATTTCTTCTTTCTATCTACTGTATGTTCTTATTTTTCTCGTTGAATTTCACTTAATGCCATTAACAATGTCAAGCTTTCTACATTTATATATTCATATTTAGGGAATTTACCAATTATATTATGTCTGAGAGATAACAATATAACTTGTAACTCATTCTATTAATATTTAAAATAAAATAATATCAAGAAAATTGCCTGGCTCTCTGAGAGCAAAAGGATGTTAAGCTCAGAGTCATGTGAGAAATGGGTTGTAGGAATGGAAGAATTAAAATATACATAATATATGAGGAATGATGCCTCATTCAACTTTTGAACTACTTCCAGAGTTAAAAAGGAACCAGAGAACAATGGTTTGTTAAATCAGCAGAACTAAGTCCCAAGTAGACAGGTGGTTTAATGTTATATACAAAAAAAAAAAAAAAAACAGAATAAACAGCATTTAAGTTGTATGTGTGTGATAAGGTATTTAGGGTTTATCAGAGTATATTTCTGCTACAGAAACTTCTTCATCAACAAAGTGATTTATAAAATATTTTATTCTTTATACATATTGATTGGAAGTAAATATGAAACTTTTCAAGTGACCTTAAATTTGTATGCATTTTGAAAACCCTCATTAGCAGATGCCCATCATGCATAACACAGCCAAGTTTGTATACACCCATCCACTTTTAATTCCTTAGGTTTTATATTGAGGTCCTTAAATTCTATAATCTGCTAATATATATCATACATACTGACACCAAAAATAATGAATTCTGCATATGGATTTCAAATACTGTACCAAAAAATTATTCATCATTACATTAAATATTTTAATATAGGGAAGTTCTGTAAATAATAAGAAAATAATAAGTACATGAAAGAGAAAAGAGAGGAATGGAAGAAGGAAAAATGATTAGGACTTTGGATACAGAAGAGAAATGAGGACAATTTAAGTCAGAAAGGGAAAAAGGATTAGAATTGACATTTGGAAGGGTACCAACATAAAAGCAGAGGCTAGGCATAGAAAGAGAATGAAGTTGGAATGAAAAGGAAGATTTTGTGCCAGAAAGAAAGCAGATATTGATTTCTGCGCCAGATCGGATTGTAAGGGAGGTGGCATCCATTACAAGATTGAGTTATGGCTGTGAGGGGAACAGGATGTGCCTGGCCAGGAGCACAGGCATGGGAACAAAACTGCAGCACATGAGTGAGAAGAATGTGTTTAGAGCTGTTAGAGGCTATGGTTATTTAATCATAACTTTGTTCCTTCTGGTGCCAGAAGACTGATGGAACTCTCCCACGGAGGTCAAACTAATGGTTTTCTCGACTCACTTAGTCAATTATCCACCCTGTGAATAGAAGGTCAGGATGCTGACTAACCACAATTTAAGACAAATGAGATGCATTAAAATATGTGCAACTGTGCACAAGGTGCCTATGACTAACCGCTTTATGGATTTGGAGAGTGCTCTGCTAAGATCAGACTGACTTAATGGCCAGTATGTTAAAATTATTGCTTTATATTCTTATAGTATACCCTTGTTAAGAAACACATAAACTATTAAACTGTAAGTACTTTATGAAAAAGGAATAGGTCATTATTAACATATGCTAATGGAAATTGTTATTAACTTTTGAGCCAGAATGAAAAGAAATAGAATTTCAGGTGTGTTATTGCTTAAATATTTGAAATCATTGTTAAAGACTCAGAGACCTGATGTTCTGTAGTTAATGTTGAATAATAATGGCTCTTATATGCACATGTAATGATAAATTTTGATGACATACACCTACATGTAATTATATCTTGAGTCCTGATTCTAGCACAAATAAGAAATGATACCTATAGAAAATCCTTGATCTTTAAGACTGTCAAATATTACCACCTTTACCAAACATGTTTTCTTAAACCACTCATAGATTTATGTTACGACCATATTTAAAAACTTTTCTCTTCTCCTCTATCTAGGATCTCTTTATTCAGCTGTTTTTAGTGAAAAACAAATCAGCAATGTTATTTATTGTTGAGTAAATCTCTGCTTCTTACAAAAATGTTGTTTATGCTTCTAAAGAATTTTTGTACTTTTCCTCCGTACTTGCTCGTTGCTCCTATTTTTTTAAAATATAACTTCAAATCAAGAAAACAAGTTATACTGTAATTCCTACTTTCCATAATGGCTGTATCTACTTATATTTATTTCACTTGGTACCTAATGATGCATTGGTGTGCATGGCACACTTCCTATATGACTCATTTTGTCTTGTCTCCTTATATATCATATACAAATCTTAATAAGTTATGTCAAATCATATACCTCTTCATCTTCTCCGTTGAGAAGACAACCAACCTTATCAGTAAGAGAATTTCAGTAAAAATTGAGTGATTGTTTAATTCAATGATTTAAGTCAGTGAATCAGACTACTGTGAATTACTCTTACATGTCTGTGTCCTCTGCTGAGGGAAGAAAACACAAAAAGATTATGTCAGCCCTTTTATTAGTCTTAGTGGTATATATGACACCAGTGAAATATTCCTCAGCAAAACTTGCATATTATATTCTGCATTGTGGATCTACGTCTTCTCAACAGTCTATTTACAGAAATTAACAGCGAAAGCAACCTAATACTTCAAGTCCACATACAATGTTATTGACCAATTTACAAAACCAAGATACTTAAATCCTTTTTACTTCTGATCAGCTTTCCCTTGAACTTGCAGCAAGAAAAAGTAGCTGAAATGAAAACAAAAGAGCAGGTGAATATAATCAGAGGATGTGCAAATAGCCACATGGTAGCTCCCTATGCTTAGCACAGAGCTGGGCAAGCAGCACAGCATCAGCATGCCAATTCTCTTACCAGACACACACAGACTTTGCACAAGAAAGCAATGATGGCTGATGGATACTGCTGAATTTGTATCTACCAGAAAATGGGCAAGAAGATGAGATGTATATATAATATAATATAATTAAAATAAAACAGTTAGAGGCAGCCTAACTTCCAACACCAACGTAAACTAAAAGAAAGAATCTGGGATCTTCTTTATTATGCTTGTGTCTTTTCTTCAACAAAATTAGTGATAAAGTCAGAACAGGACCTGCCTGGACCTGAGAGGGGGAAAGGGGAAGAGGGTGGGGGAGAGGGGCAGGGTGGAGAAATGACCCAAACAATGTATGCACATGTGAATAAATGAATAAAAAATGATATAGATTCTAACACTATGAAGAAATGTTTACAATATTTATATTTGATAAAACTAGGCTAGAAAACATCACTGGAAACACAATCCATTTAATATTGTGAAAATATACATACACACACACACCTGGGCTCAGAGGAATAATTTTGATAATTGATATCTGGAACACTGAGATTAAAGGTAATTACATTTTTCTTTTTAAAAAAAAAAATAGATAAATAAACCAAAGTATTCCATTCTATAGAAAAGGCAAAATATTAGTCTGCTCTCAATAATTTGGTTTCTGTATTTTAAAATCTGAAAATGTTTAGGTCAATTGTCTCTTATGTTTGCAAGGAACCTCCCCAGTCTTATTCACATTGGGTTCCAGTGAAAGTAATTACATTTTATTTTATGCATCTGCCTCATGCAGATTTCTTTTTTATTGTTGTACTTAGTGGGGGTACAGTGTGGCCTTTACAAAATTTCATACTTGAATTCACCCCCTCCAACACTCTGCTTTAGCCCACCTCCTCATTCCTAGAACAGTTTCAACAGGTACCTTTTGCTTTTATTACAATTTTTATTTAATGTAGAACAATTATAGAATCCAATGTTTAAAAATACCTTTCATTATAATCAGCTCAACACTTGCTTCATATAAAACTATTCCTTGTCCCAGTTAAAATTGTTTCCTTTGTTCTTGGTTCCTGGAAATAGATCCTGACTTCTAGAGCAATATCTCTAATACATTCTTAAAAGTGACAGTTTTTGTTTGGTCCTATCTTCCACATATGAGAGAAAACATGTACACTTTGTCCTGAGTCTGACTTACTTTGCTTAACATGACAATCTCTAGTTCCATCCATTTACCTGAAAACAACATTATTTCATTCTTCTTTATAAACATAAATTCATATATGATCATATATAGGCATTTATATCAGCATATATGCATTTATATGAAAATAGAGAATACAAACGTAATAGTGGGAGATAGGAGGGGAAAAGAAATAATGAATAAAATAAATTTCATTTGTGTATGAAGATAGCATAATGACATGCTGTAAAGCTATTGAGTAATAGGGAAACTGGGCAATAAAGAAAGAGTAAGTTTGGGGTCAGATATTGTGACACTTCCAGTCTTGCTCTTTTTGCTCAATATTACCTTGGTTATTCGAAGACTTTTATGCTTCCAAACGATATTCAGGTTTGATTTTTCAATCTGTGATGAATGTCATCGGAATATGGATGGAGATTTCATTGAACATATAGATTGCTTGATTGTCCATTTCCCTATATTGATTCTGCCAATCCATTAGCAGGGGAGATTTTCCATCTTCTGTAGTTTTCTTTGAATTGTTTCTTCAGTGACTTACAGTTTTCATTGTAGAGGTCCTTCACTTTCTTTGTTAAGTTTATTCCCAGGTACTTTTTTTTTGAGGATATTGTGAGTGGATTTGATTTCCTATGTTTTTTCTCATTCTGTTCATTGTTGGTATATAGAAAGGCTACTGATTTTTGCATATGGATTTTGTATCCTGCTCTTTTGCTGAAGGTATTTTTGATATTGAGGAATTTTTTGGTGGAGTTTTGAGTCTTTTTTGTATAAGCTCATGTTGACTGCAAAGACAAAGAGTTTGACTTCTTCCTTTCCTGTTTGTAGTCCTTTTATTTCCCCTTCCTGTCTTATTGCTCTGGCTTAGAATTCCAAGAATTTGATGAATAAAGAGTGAAGAGAGGGGACACCCTTGTCCCATTTCTGATTTTAGAGGAAATAGTTTCAGTTTTTCCCCAATTAGTATGATGTTAGCTATACTCTTCTCATATACAGTGTTTATTATTTTAAGATACACTCCTTCTATTCCTAGTTTCATCAGTGCTTTTATCATGAAAGGATGTTGAATTTTTTGAAGGCTATTTCTGCTTCTTTTGAGATGATCGTGTGGTTTTTGTCTTTGATTCTATTAATATGGTGTATTACATTTAAGTATTCGAATATGTTAAACCATTGTGCTCTTGTTGAACTCAGCTTTCCAGTACTTTAATGAGGATTTTTAAATCCTCAAGTTTCTTGGCCTGCATCAAAGAGAATTGGCCTTTTTGTGTGTCTTTGTCTGGTTTTGTGATGAGTGTAACACTGGATTCATAGAATGAATTGTGCAGTGTTCCTTCCATTTTTATCTTATGGAAACTTTTGAGAAGTGTTGGTGTAATTTCTTCTTTAAAAGGTCTGATAGATTTCAGCAGGTATCCATGAGGTCCTAAACTTTTCTTTTTTGGAAGATTCTTTATTCTTGGTTCAATTCTATTGCTTTTTATAGATCTAATTAGGTCATTTATATCTTCTTGGTTCAATTTTAGATGGTCACATTTGTCCTTTTCTTCAAGATTTTCCAATTTCTTTGAATATAGGTTTTCAAAGTAGTTTCTAATGGGTTTCTTGGATTTCCTTGGTGTTTGTTGTTATCTACCCTTTTTCATTTCTAATTTTGTTAATTTGGATATTTTTTCCTCCTCATTTTAGTCAGATTTTCTGGGGGATAATCAATCTTATTTATCTTTTAAAAAAACCAATCTTTTGTTTCATTGATTATATGTCTCTGTATCTTTGATTTCAGGCCTTATTTTTATTTTATTTCTCTCCTTCTGCTAATTTTGGGTTTAGCTTGTTCTTATTTTACTAGGAGTTTGAGATGTAATATTAGGTTGCTTATTTGAAATCCTTCTTTGTTATTAATATATGTACTCATGGCTATAAACTTTCCCATTAGGACTGCTTTTCTTGTGTCCCATAGTTTCTGATTGCTTGTGCATTCATTTTAATTAAATTCAAGAAACTTTTTTATTTCCTCCCTTATTTTTCAGATCACCCACTGATTGTGTAAACACATGTTGTTCAGTGTCTAGGTGTTTGAGTATTTTCTGCTGTCTGTTTTGTTCTCGAGTTCTAGTTTTATTGTGTTGTGGTCAGACACCATGCAAGGGGCTAATTCAATTTTCATATATCCATTAAGAGTTACTTTGTGACATAAAATATGGTCTATTTTGGAGGAAGTTACATGAGCTGATGAGAAAAATAAGCATTGTGCTGTTACAGGATGTAATATCCATATGAATATAAACAACAAGATACTGGTACAAAAACAGACATGAAGACCATTGGAACAGAGTAGAAGACCCAAATATAAATCCACACAGCTCTGCACACCTGAGTTTTTGACAAAGGCACCCTAAACATATGATGGAGAAAAGACTGCCTCTTCAACAAATGTTATTGGAAAACTGAATATCTTCATGAAGAAAACTGAAACTATATCCATGGCTTTTATCCTGTACAAGTATCAACTCTAAGTGGATTAAGTACCTTAATATAAGACCAGAAACTTTGTAGCTAATGCAGGAAAGTGCAGGGTACACAATGAAATTAATAGGCATATGTGACAATTTCCTAAATCGACTCTAAACACTCAGAAACTAAGATAAATGATTGACAAACGGGACCACATGGAATTAAAATCTTCTGCATGACAAAAGAAACAGCCACCAGATTAAAGAGGCAGCCCACATAAAGGAAGAAAAATCTTCCATCTATACATCTGAAAAAGGATTACTAAGCAGAATGTACAAGGAGTTCAAAATCTAAAGTCCCCCCTAAACAATGGCCCAATGAAGACATGGGCAAATGAACTGAACAGAGTTTTTTTCAAAACAAGTTGACCAAATTGCTAAAAAACACATGAAAAAAAGTTCAACATCCCTGGTCAAAAAGGAAATGCAAATCAAAACCACATTAAGAGGGAGCTGGCATTTTGGAGGAGAGCGAAAGTGGAGTTACTGAGAGGAAGGTATAAGTAATTTAAAAAAATTTAGCCCTTGACACCTCCAGCCTGCTCAGAGAATCTCCACTTCATGTTAAATGGAGAAACCAGGAGGGCCACCAGGCCGCAAGTCTCCCGCACCCAGACAGCAAGGGAAGACACACACAAGTACTATTATTACAAGCCAGAAAATACTTAATTGCACACAGTACAGGGACAATAACAATAATAAAGGCAATGATAGGAAGACAGAAAAAACAGGGAAATCAGTTTCCCCACAGCAACAAATAGTACAGGAACTAGAGAGAAATGAAGAAAACAAATATTCAGGTCCAGACTCCAAAAAATTGAAGATAAACTATGCCAAAGAACCCAATGGAGCCCAAAAGAATAATTTAAAAGAAGACATACTATAGGTACACAATGAGAATTTTACAGAGATGATACTGGATATGGTCAACCAAAATATACAGGAGACACTAAAGAAATTCCAAGACAACAAAAATAGAGATTTTGAAAGAGCAAAAGAGGAAATAAAGGAAACCATAGAAGCACTGTATAAACACCAAAGTGAAACAGAGAAAATGATTAATAAACAGATGAATAAACTCAGGACAAAAATAGACAACATTAAAGAGGAAACCACCCAGGATATGGAAAATCCCAGAAAAAAGAACAAAACAGACTTGCAAACAAAATGAAGGCCAATACAGCAGAATAGAACAAACAGAAGACAGAATCTCAGAACTCAAAGATGAAATGGTAATTAAAGGAAAAACTGAACAACTATTAATTAAACGACTCAAGACCTGTGAAAAGAAAGTGCAAGAACTCACTGACTCCATCAAAAGACCAAACTTGAGAATCATGGGCATTGAAGAAGGAGAAGAGGCGCAAGCGAAAGGAATGCACAATATATTCAACAAAGAATAACAGAAAATTTCTCAAATCTAGAGAAAGCTATTCCCGTACAGATGCAAGAGGCCTCCAGGACACCAAACAGACCAGATCAAAATAGAACTACCCCACAACATATCATAATTAAAACAATAATACAGAAACTAAGAAAAGAATATTGAAGGCTGTAAGAGAGAAAAAACAAATGACATACAGAGGCAAACCCATCAAAATCACAGCAGACTTCTCAATGGAAACATTAAAAGCAAGAAGAGCATGGGGTGAGATCTTCCAGGCACTGAATGAAAATAACTTCAACTCCAGGATACTCTACCTCGCAAAACTATCATTCAAAATAGATGGAGCAATAATAGTCTTCCATGATAAGCAGAAACTAAAACAATATGTGACCACAAAGCCACCACTACAAAAGATTCTTCAAGGGATTTTGCACATACAAAGTGAAACCCAAAATAATCATGAAAGGACAGGCAGCACCAAACTACAGGAAAAGAAAAAGCAAGAAAGTAGAGAGTAATCTCAACTTAGGTACACACAATCAAACCTTCAAACAACTAAGACAACTAAATGACAGAAATCACCACATACATATCAGTACTAACACTGAATGTTAACAGACTTATTTCACCCATCAAAAGGCACTGCTTGACCAAATGGATCTAAAAGGAACATCCAACAATTTGTTGCTTACAGGAGACCCATCTCACTGACAGAAATAAGCATAGGCTTATGATGAAAGGCTGGAAGAAGATTTACCAAGCCAATGGCCCCCCAAAACAGGCAGGAGTAGCAATACTTATCTCTGACAAAGTAGACTTCAAACCTACATTGATCAAATGAGATAAAGAAGGACATTCCATACTAGTAAATGGGGAAATAGACCAAAAGGAAATAATAATTATCAACCTATATGCACCCAATGTCAACACACACAATTTCATCAAAAATACCCTGAAAGACCTAAAAACATATATTAACTCCAACACAGTGGTTGTGGGAGACTTTAACACCGCATTATCATTAATAGATAGGTCATCCAAACAAAAATCAATAAGAAATCCAAGATCTAAAATATACAATAGATCAAATGGGCCTACTTGATGTCTACAGAACATTTCATAAAACTTCTACACAATATACATTCTTCTGACTACCCCATGGAACCTTCTCCAAAATAGATATCTTAGGGCACAAAACAAGCCTCAGCAAATATAAGAAAATAGAAATTATACCATGCATACTATCTGATCACAATGCAATAAAAGTAGAACTCAACAAAAAAAGTAAAGACAAAAAACTTGCAAACAGCTGGAAACTATATAACTCATTACTTAATGAACAATGGGTCATTGATGAAATAAAAAGAGGAAATTAAAAAGGTCCTGAAGTCAATAAAAATGAAAACACAACCTACTGCAACCTATGGGACATAGCAAAGACAATCCTGAGAGGAACGTTTATAGCCATGAGTGAATATATTAAAAAGACTGAAAGATCCCAAATCAATGACCTAATGATACATCTCAAACTCCGAGAAAAACAAGAACAAGCACATCTCAAAACAAATAGAAAGAGAGAAATAATAAAAATAAGAGCTAACATAAACAAAATAGAAACCAAAAAAACCATACAAAGAATTAATGAAACAAAAAGTTGGTTCTTTGAAACAATAAACAAGATCAAAAGACCCCTGGCTAACCTGACTAAAATGAGGAGAGAAAAAACAAATTAGTAGGATCAGGAATGCCAAAGGGGAGATAACAACAAACACCATGGAAGTCCAGGAAATCATCAGAGACTACTTCAAGAACATATATTCAAATAAATTCGAAAATCTTAAAGAAATGGACAGACTTCTCGACACATAGGATCATCCAAAACTGAATCAAGAGGAAATTAATCAACAGAATAGATCTATAATACAAAATGAAATTGAAGCAGCAATCAAGAGTCTCTACAAAAAGAAAAGTCCAGGACCTGGTGGATTATCTGCTGAATTCTATCAGACCTTTAAAAAACTGACACCAACTGTCCTTAAATTGTTCCATGAAATAGAAAAGGAAAACTGCCTAACATATTTTATGAAGCCAGTATTATACTTATCCCAAAACCAGGCAAAGAAAATTCCAAAAATGAGAACTATAGGCCAATCTCCTTAATGAACATTGATGCAAAAATCCTCAACAAAATAATGTCAAACCGAATTCAACAACACATCAAAAAGATTATTCACCACAACCATGTAGGCTTCATCCCAGGAATTCAGGGGTGGTTCAACATCCAAAAATCAATAAACATAATAAACCACATTAAAAGAAGCAAAGACAAAAACCACTTGATCATCTCAATAGATGCAGAAAAAGTCTTCAATAAGATCCAACACCATTTCATGATAAAAGCTACAAGAAAACTAGGAATAGAAGGAAAGTACCTCAACATTATAAAAGCTATCTATGACTAACCTACAGCCAGCATTATACTTCTTGGAGAAAAACTGAAACCATTCCATCTAAGTTAAGGAACCAGACAAAGATGCCACTATCTCCACTCCTATTCAACATAGTACTGGAATCCCTAGCTAGAGCAATTAGGCAAGAAGAAGGATAAAAGGAATACAAATAGGTAAAGAAACTGTCAAAATATCCCTATTTGCAGATGACATGATCCTATACCTTAAAGACCCAAAAAACTCCACTCAGAAGCTTCTAGACATCATCAATAGCTATACCAAGTTAGCAGGATATACAATCAACATAGAAAAATCATTAGCATTTCTATACACTAACAATGAGCAAACTGAAAAAGAATGTATGGAAACAATTCCATTTACAATAACCTCAAAAAAAAATCAAACACCTAGGTGTAAACCTAACAAAACATGTGAATGACATCTACAAGGAAAACTATAAACTTCTGAAGAAAGAGATTGAGGAAGATTATAGAAAGTGGACAGATCTCCCATGCTCATGGATTGGTAGAATCAACAGAGTAAAATGTCTACACTCCCAAAAAGTAATCTACATGTTTAATGAAATTCCCATCAAAATTCCAGTGACATTCATTAAAGAGATTGAAAAATCTACCAATAAATTTATATGGAAACACAAGAGTCCACAGATAGCCAAGGCAATACTCAGTCAAAAGAACAATGCTGGAGGCATCACGATACCTGACTTCAAACTATATTACAAAGCAGTAACAGTTAAAACAACATGGTTCTGGCACAAAAGCAGACATGAAGACCAGTGGAACAGAATAGAGGACTCAGATATGAAGCCACACAACTATAACCAACTTGTCTTTGACAAAGGTACTAAAAATATATGATGGAGAAAAAGCAGCCTCTTCAACAAAAACTGCTGGGAAAAGTGGTTAGCAGTCTGCAAAAAACTGAAAGTAGATCCATGTACATCACCCTATAGCAATATTAACTCAAAATGGATCAAGGATCTTAATATCAGACCACAAACTCTAAAGTTGATACAGGAAACAGTAGGAAATACTCTGGAGTTAATAGGTATAGGCAAGAACTTTCTCAATGGAACCCCAGAAGCACAGGAACTAAGAGATACATTGATAAATGGGACTTCATAAAATTAAAAAGCTTCTGTTCATCAAAAGAAATGGTCTCTAAACTGAAGAGAACACCCACAGAGTGGGAGAAAATATTTGCCAGCTACACATCAGACAAAGGACTGATAACCAGAATATATAGGGAACTTAAAAAACTAAATTCTCCTAAAACTATTGAACCAATAAAGAAATGGGCAAGTGAACTAAGCAGAACTTTCTCAAAAGAAGAAATTCAAATGGCCAAAAAATACATGAAAAAATGCTCACCATCTCTAGCAATAAAGGAAATGCAAATTAAAACCACACTAAGATTCCACCTCACCCCTGTTAGAATAGCCATCATCAGCAACACCACCAGCAACAGGTGTTGGCGAGTATGTAGGGAAAAAGGAACCCTCTTACACTCTTGGTGGGAATGTAAACTAGTACAACCACTCTGGAAAAAAATTTGGAAGCTACTTTAAAAGCTAAATATTGATCTACCATTTGATCCAGCAATACCACTCTTGGGGATATACCCAAAAAAGTGTGACACAGGTTACTCCAGAGGCACCTGCACACCCATGTTTATTGCAGCACTATTCACAATAGCCAAGTTATGGAAACGGCCAAGATGCCCCACTACTGACAAATGGATCAAGAAAATGTGGTATCTATACACAATGGAATTTTATGCAGCCATGAAGAAGAATGAAATGTTATCAGTTGCTGGTAAATGGATGGCATTGGAGATCATCATTCTCAGTGAGGTTAGCCTGTCTCAAAAGATCAAAAATTGAACATTCTCTCTCATATGCAGACATTAGATCAAGGGCAAACACAACAATGGGA
Organism: Castor canadensis; assembly: GCF_047511655.1. NCBI lineage: Eukaryota > Metazoa > Chordata > Mammalia > Rodentia > Castoridae > Castor > Castor canadensis. The sequence goes on from NC_133395.1 coordinate 26,812,998, forward strand.
TTGGACATTGAGCACATGATAAAAGCAAGAGGACACAGGGAGGGGTGAGGATATGTAAGACACCTAAAAAATTAGCTAACATTTGTTGCCCTCAATGGAGAGAAATTAAAGCAGATACCTTAAGAGCAACTGAGGCCAATAGGAGAAGGGGACCAGGAACTAGAAAAAAGGTTAGATGAAAAATAATTAACCTAGAAGGTAACACACATGCACAGGAAAGTAATGTGAGTCAACTCCCTGTATAGCTATCCTTATCTCAACTAGCAAAAATCCTGTTCCTTTCCATTATTGCTTATACTCTCTCTTCAACATAATTAGAGATAGGGGCAAAATTGTTTCTGCTGGATATCGAGGGGGTCGGGGGAGAAGGACTGGGCAGAGTGGGTGGTAAGGGAGGGGTGGGGGCAGGAGGGAGAAATGACCCAAGCATTGTATGCACATTTGAATAATAAAACAATAAAACAAATAAACAAAAAACAAATACAAACAAACAGAAAATAAAAAATAAAAATAAAATTAATCTATTGGAAAAAAAAAAACCACATTAAGATTCTAATTCACTCCTGTTTTAGAATGGCTACCATCAAGAACATAAACATCAACAAATGTTGGTGAGGATGTGGGGAAAAAGATACCCTCATATACTCTTGGTGTGAATGGAAATTGTTACAACCACTATGAAAAATAGTATGGAGGATCCTTAAAAAACAAAAAATAAAACTGCCATATGATTTAGAAATATCATGCCTAGAGATATACCCGAAGGAATGTAAATCAGGTTACAACAAAGGCACCTGATCACCCATATTTATTGCAGCATTATTAACAATAGCAAAACTAAGGAAACAATCAAGATGCCTCACTACTGATTAATGGATAAAGAAAATGTGGTACTTATATGCAATATAATTTTATTCAACGATATAGAAGAATGAAATTTTGTCATCTGTAGGCTAATGGATGGAACTGGAGAACATCTTAAGTGAAGTTAACTATGTTCAGAAAGCCAAAGGCTGCATGTTTTCTCTCATATGTGGAATATCGTCCCAGTATAAATACAAGCAGTAATATGAAAAACAGGTCACACTAAGGGAAGTTCACTTAGGAGAGTGGGAGGGTGATGGAAGGAAGCTAAGAAGAAGATTATAATTGATATACTTCCTATACAAGAGTAAATGTAGTTTTTAAACCTGTTTAAGTCAACATAAGCAGGGAACTTATGACTGAGATGGAAAGGAGAAACATAAGGGATGAGCCAATTCTGTTTATAATACCTATATACATGGAAATGTCACAATGAAACATCCTGCATTGCTATCTTGAACAAAAAAAGTTTGTTTTTTTTTTTTACAAAAACTGATAATAGGAAGGGAAAGAGGTCCTGTCCATTTGGCAGGGGGCGGAGATATAAGCAAAGTGTGTAGAAGTTGAAAATGGTGCAGATGTTATGTACACATGTATGAAAATGGAAAAATGATACCTGTTGAAACTATTCCAAGAATGGGGGAAGGGGAGGATAAAGGAGAATGATTGAGAGGGTGAATTCAACTATGATTTATTAAAAAAACTTTTGTAAATGTTACAATGTACTCTCAGTACAACAATAATAAAAAAAAATTAAAAAGGGAGAGGAAAATAAACAGCAAATGTTAGAAGGGGTTAATTTGTGAAATACCATGGGAAAAATCCACTTAACAATCAATAGTGACATTAAGGACAGGAAGGCAAAGAGGTCCTGTCTGGAAGTGGGTACCAGTGGTTGCAGAGAGAGTAAACCCAGAGGGTGAAAGAGGGCAAATATGATTGATGTATTTTGCATATGTGTTTGAAAATAGAACAATGAATCCTGTTGAAATTATTCTAAGAAAGGGAAGAGGGTAGATGAGGGAGAATGATGGAAGAGGGAAAATCTAATTAAGATACATTGTAAGCACATACATAAATGTCACAATGACCCACCCCATACAACTAATGTATGCTACTAAAAATGTGAAAGTATGGTAGTTTTCTATCTGTATCTCTTCTAATCAATAACTCAATCATAAACCATATCTTTTCTAATTATCTTATTCTTTGGCTCTTTGTCTTAGAAAATCAGTTGGTCCACTCTGAAACTGTGATATTTCAGCATAAACAAGAATAATTAGACTTGATCTAGTTGTTACACACCTACCAAAGGTAGTGACAGTAGCATCCACAGTAGTGACCTCAGTGAAAATTCACAGTGATAACCTCTCAACTACATGGGCACAGTTACAGTCCACAATTCTTCACCTTTGTTTTAAGGACTTCCTGAAGTATTTCTCAAATATGTGTGTATATATATATATATATATATATATATATATATATATACATATACATATACATATATATTACATATATATATGTAATATATATATATATATATATATCAGTATGTAATGTATAATAATTTGTTTATCTAGGGTAAAGTTTAGTTAGAATAAAGAAATTTGACTGAAAATGTGTTTGTATTTTCAAAACCAAACTATGCTTAATATGACTGCAGCTTAATTTATGCTTTTGGTATATAAAAATGAGTTAATGTGTTGCCCACTTAAAAATTAATATAGAAATAAAAGTTAGTGTTCTTTGAGTGTTCAATTTATATGAAGCACTTTCCAAAATTTTTTGCAGAAATGGGCCAGCTTTCTCTGTACTTCATTCCTTATCTCTACTTCATGGTTGAGGACATTCAGGCATGGAAATGGTGGTTCAATGCCTCAAAATCACAAAATATGTTATGCCACTGGGATTTGGGCTTAGACATGGACCTTGGGAATTTTCATCAAAGCCATTATAAATACTTCTTCTTATTGAGTGATTGGTGGTATGATTTTTATTTGTCCTTGTTGAAGTCATTGTCAGTTTATGCAAAAAGAAATAAATGTATTCTGAATTTTTAGCATTAGATTATGTGTTTAATGATCTTTTTGGCAAAATAAAAGAAAATGTGAAAAATGTGTGGATTAATTGAAATAGACCAGAGGAATGAACAATAATTTCAACAGTCATCTTTTTATCTGTTTTGCTTGTTAATTAGCACAATGCATAAAAATTTCTTTTGATATTAATAATACCTTTAAGTTAGGAGTATATATCTTGAATTTTGTGACTAAAACTGATCAGTTTCAGTTAAATGAGCATCATGTTTAATCAGTTTTCATGTTTTATAGTAGAAATACATAAATATTTAAGCATACCACACTTCACATATAAATACGTGTAAATGATATATACATATACATGTGCATACACACATCTCTATAAGTAGCTCTACATTTAATTTCTACATATATTATATTTTTAGATTCTATGTGATTATACAAGAAAAATGTAAGCCAAAGAAAGGAATTAGCTTAGTTTAGTAGATGTGTAATACTGACTAAGATATATCATTTGAATGTTTTGTTACATGCTATTATGTTAAATCTTTTGTCAAGGGGGATTCCAAGATGGTGGCTAGAGGGAGGAAGCAGATAGTGTGCCTCCTATAGTGAAATCTTGGAGAGACTCTGGAGACACACCTTGCAGGCAAAACCACCGAGAAGAGGCAAAACTTTGACCCCTCCACACCTGTAGCCGGCGCAGAGCATCTCTACTTCACGTTAAATGGAGAAACCAGGAGGGCCCCCAGGGTGCCAGTCACCTGCGCCCAGATGTCTTGGGCAGACGCAGACAAGGTGAGCTTAGCAGTACCATAGTACTCCCACAGACAACCCTGGGCCAGAGCAGCATAGCCCCCTAGACTGACCTCCACCCAGAGAAGAAAGAGAAACTGAGTAATAAGCAATAAGAACAATAAAGACGTGGGAAAGAGGGTGGGACACACTGAGCACCGAAGATTGGGGGAAGGGAATCCTTCCCAGAACTGTAAATAAACAAGCTGGGCGGGCCTGAGAGGCTCCAGTGGGAGCCAGGCATGCACCCAGCAACCAGGAGTGGAAAAGCTTGTGAGAGTGGCAGGGAGGAAAACTCCATAGAAGAGGAGGGAAGACCCAGTTCCCACGTGAGCTGTAAACAAACATGCAGGCCTGAGAAAGCTGGTGTAGTGTCACCTCAACCAGTGTGCTTGGAAAGGGGGAAGCTTGTAGCAGTGGCTCACCCACAGAAGAACTCTGAGTAAACAAAGCCTGCAGGGCCAGGTGAGTGTTAAGCTCATTCCTGAGATCTGCATAAATAACACCTCCAGCAACAGCAGGCTGACAGCAGCGGGCAGGCAAGCCACAGTTGCAGATAACATTCACAGAACTGTCTCCAGACTTTTTTTTTTCTCTCTCCCTACCTTTGATGAGAAAACAACTGAACTACACCTGCATGCTGAAAAACTTACTGCAACTGTATTGCATTTGAATTTGGGACACTTTGTGGGTTTTTTGGGTCTTTTTTGTGCAGTTTTGTTCTACTTTATGTGTCCCCTTTGATAAGACAACTACAGAAAAACATCTGAGGCACCATCTCCAGGACTGGAGACTGAGAAGGACACCAAAATTATTAAGACTGAAAGTTTATTGCATTTGAACTTGGAGGTTTTTCTTTAAAGATTTATTTTTATTTTTCATTTTCTTTTATTTTATTTATATATTTATTTCTTTCATTTACTTATTTATTTTTATTCTTATCTTTATTCTTTTTAGATTTATTTTCAATCCTCTCTCTCTCTAACGCCTGTTCAGCTTACTATTGATTAGTACACTAATGCTCTGTGTTTATACCTTTGAAACTTTCTTGTTTGATTCCTTGTTTGTTTTCTCCTACTTGTCTGTTTACTTGTTTTTCCCTTTTCTTTAACTTCTTGCTTTCCATCTCCTCTCACCCTTCCATTCTAAACATTACCATTGTTATTATTACAAGCTAGAAAATACTTTATTGCACACAGTACAGGGACAGTAACAATACCAAGGACAATGACAGGAAGACAGAAAAAACAGGGAAACAAGTTTCCCCACAGCAAAAAATTAGTACAGGAACCAGAGGGGAATGAAGAAAACAGATACTCAGATCCAGACTCCAACAAAACGAAGATAAACTATGCCAAAGAACCCAATGAAGCCCACAAGAATAATTTAAAAGAAGACATACTACAGGTACTCAATGAGAATTTTATAGAGATGATACTGGATATGGTCAACCAAAATGTACAGGAGACACTCAAGAAATTCCAAGACAACAAAAGTAGAGAATTTGAAAAAGCAAAAGAAGAAATAAAGGAAACCATAGAAGCACTGTATAAACACCAAAGTGAAACAGAGAACACAATTAATAAACAGATAGATGAATTGAGGACAAAAATAGACATTAGAAGGAAACCACCCAGGATATGGAAAAATCTCAGAAAAAAGAACGAAACAGAACTGCAAAACTAAAAGGAAGGCCAATCCAGCAGAATAGAACAAACAGAAGACAGAATATCAGAACTTGAAGATGAAATGTTAATGAAAGGAAAAACTGAACAACTATTAATTAAACAACTCAAGACCTGTGAAAAGAAAATGCAAGAACTCACTGACTCCATCAAAAGACCAAACTTGGGAATCATAGGCATTGAAGAAGAAGAGTTGCAAGCAAAGGGAATGTGTAATATATTCAACAAAAGAATAACAGAAAATTTCCCAAATCTAGAGAAAGATATTCCCATACAGATGCAAGAGGCCGCCAGGACACCAAACAGAACAGATCAAAATAGAACTACCCCACAACATATCATCATTAAAACAATAATATAGAAACTAAGAAAAGAATATTGAAGACTGTAAGAGACAAAAAACAAGTAACATACAAAGGTAAATGCATCAAAATCACAGCAGACTTCTCAACAGAAACATTAAAAGCAAGAAGAGCATGAGGTGAGACCTTCCGGGCACTGAATGAAAATAACTTCAACCCTAGGATACTCTACCCAGCAAAACTATCATTCAAAATAGATGGAGCAATAAAAGTCTTCCATGATAAGCAGAAACTAAAACAATATGTGACCACAAAGCCACCACTACAAAAGATTCTGCAAGGGATTCTGCACAAAGAAAGTGAAACCCAACTTAACGATGAAAAGACAGGCAGCACCAAACCACAGGAAAAGAAAAAGCAAGAAAGTACAGAGTAACCTCCACTTAGGTAAACACAATCAAACCTTCAAACAACTAAGACAACTAAATGACAGGAATCACCACATACCTATCAATACTAACACTGAATGTTAATGGACTTATTTTACCCATCAAAAGGCACCGCTTGACGAAATGGATTAAAAGGGAAGATCCAACAATTTGTTGCTTACAGGAGACCCATCTCACTAACAGAAATAAGCATAGGCTTATGATGAAAGGCTGGAAGATTTACCAAGCCAATAGCCCCCAAAAACAGGCAGGAGTAGCAATACTTATCTCTGACAAAGTAGACTTCAAATCTACATTGATCAAACGACACAAAGGAGGACATTCCATACTAATAAAAGGGGAAATAGACCAAAAGGAAATAATAATCATCAACCTGTATGCACCCAATGTCAACACACCCAATTTCATCAAACATACCCTGAAAGACCTAAAAGCAAATATTAACACCAACACAGTGGTTGTGGGAGAGTTTAACACCCCATTATCATCAATAGATAGGTCATCCAAACAAAAAATCAATAAAGAAATCCAAGATCTAAAATATGCAATAGATCAAATGGACCTAGTAGATGTCTACAGAACATTTCATCCAACCTCTACACAATATACATTCTTCTCAACAGCCCATGGAATCTTCTCCAAAATAGATCATATCCTAGGGCACAAAGCAAGTCTCAGCAAATATAAGAAAATAGAAATTATACCATGCATACTATCTGATCACAATGCAGTAAAAGTAGAACTCAACAACAAAAGTAAAGACAAAAAACTTGCAAACAGCTGGAAACTAAATAACTCATTACTTAATGAACAATGGATCATCGATGAAATGAAAGAGGAAATTAAAAAGTTCCTGGAAGTCAATTAAAATGAAAACACAACCTACCGGAACCTATGGGACAGAGCAAAGGCAGTTCTGACAGGAAAGTTCATAGCCATGAGTGCATATATTAAGAAGACTGGAAGATCCCAAGTCAATGACCTAATGATACATCTCAAACTCCTAGAAAAACAAGAAGAAGCAAATCCCAAAACAAATAGGAGAGAAATAATAAAAAAGCTGAAATCAATGAAATAGAAACCAAAAAAACCATACAAAGAATTAATGAAACAAAAAGTTGGTTCTTTGAAAAAATAAACAAGATCGATAGACGTTTGCCAAACCTGACTAAAATGAGGAGAGAAAAATCCCAAATTAGTAGAATCAGGAATGTAAAAGGGGAGATAACAATAAACACCATGGAAGTCCAGGAAATCATCAGAGACTACTTTGAGAACCTATATTCAAATAAATTTGAAAATCTTAAAGAAATGGACAGATTTCTACATACATATGATCATCCAAAACTGAACCAAGTGGAAATTAATCACCTAAATAGATCTATAACACAAAATGAAATTGAAGCAGCAATCAAGAGTCTCCCAAAAAAGAAAAGTCCAGGACCTGGTGGATTCTCTGCTGAATTCTATCAGACCTTTAAAGAAGAACTGATACCAACCCTCCTTAAACTGTTCCTCAAAACAGAAAGGGAAGGAAAACTGCCAAACACATGCTATGAAGCCAGTATTATATTTACCTCAAAACCAGGCAAAGACAGCTCCAAAAAGGAGAACTATAGGCCAATCTCCTTAATGAACATTGACGCAAAAATCCTCAACAAAATAAAGGCAAACCGAATTCAACAATACATCAAAAAGATTATTCACCATGACCAAGTAGGCTTCATCCCAGTGATGCAGGGGTGGTTCAACATACAAAAATCAATAAATGTAATAAACCACATTAACAGAAGCAAAGACAAAAACCACTTGATCATCTCAATAGATGCAGAAAAAGCCTTTGATAAGATCAACATCATTTCATGATAAAAGCTATAAGAACTCTAGGAATAGAAGGAAAGTAATTCAACATTATAAAAGCTATATATGATAAACCTACAGCCAGCATTATACATAATGGAGAAAAACTGAAAACATTTCCTCTAAAATCAGGTACCAGACAAGGATGCACACTATCTCCACTTCTATTGAACATAGTACTGGAATTCCTAGCCAGAGCAATTAGGCAAGAAGGAGGAATAAAAGGAATACAAATAGGTAAAGAAACTGTCAAAATATCCCTATTTGCAGACAATATGATCCTATACCTTAAAGACCCAAAAAACTCCACTCAGAAGCTTCTAGACATCATCAATAGCTATGGCATGGTAGCAGGAAATAAAATCAACATAGAAAAATCACTAGCATTTCTGTACACTAACAATGAGCAAACTGAAAAAGAATGTATGAAAACAATTCCATTTACAATAGTCTAAAAAAAAATCAAATTCCTAGGTGTAAACCTAACAAAAGATGTGAATGACATCTACAAGGAAAACTATACACTTCTGAAGAAAGAGATTGAGGAAGACTACAGAAAGTGGAGAGATCTCCCATGCTCATGGATTGATAGAATCAACATAGTAAAAATGTCTATACTCACAAAAGTAATCTACATGTTTAATGCAATTCCCATCAAAATTCCAATGACATTCATTAAAGAGATTGAAAAATCTACTGTTAAATTCATATGGAAACACAAGAGGCCACGAATAGCCAAGGCAATACTCAGTCAAAAGAACAATGCTGGAGGCATCACAATACCTGACTTCAAACTATATTACAAAGGAATAACAATAAAAACAGCATGATACTGGCACAAAAACAGACATGAAGACCAGTGGAACAGAATAGGGGACCCAGATATGAAGCCACACAACTATAACCAACTTGTCTTTGACAAAGGAGCTAAAGATATATGATGGAGAAATAGCAGCCTCTTCAACAAAAACTGCTGGGAAAAGTGGTTAGCAGTCTGCAAAAAACTGAAACTAGATGCATGTATATCATCCTATAGCAATATTAACTCAAAATGGATCAAGGATCTTAATATCAAACCACAAACTCTAAAGTTGATACAGGAAAGAGTAGGAAATACTCTGGAGTTAATAGGTGTAGGTAAGAACTTTCTCAACGAAACCCAAGCAGCACAGCAACTAAGAGATAGCATAGATATATGGGACCTCATAAAACTAAAAAGCTTCTGTTCATCAAAAGGCATGGTCTCTAAACTGAAGAGAACACCCAGAGAGTGGGAGAAAATATTTGCCAGCTACAAATCAGACAAAGGACTGATAACCAGAATATATAGGGAACTTAAAAAACTAAATTCTCCTAAAACAATTGAACCAATAAAGAAATGGGCAAGTGAACTAAGCAGAACTTTCTCAAAAGAAGAAATTCAAATGGCCAAAAAATACATGAAAAAATGGTCACAATCTCTAGCAATAAAGGAAATGCAAATTAAAACCACACTAAGATTCCACCTCACCCCTGTTAGAATAGCCATCATCAGCAACACCACCAGCAACAGGTGTTGGCGAGTATGTAGGGAAAAAGGAACCCTCTTACACTCTTGGTGGGAATGTAAACTAGTACAACCACTCTGGAAAAAAATTTGGAGGCTACTTTAAAAGCTAAACATTAATCTACCATTTGATCCAGCAATACCACTCTTGGGGATATACCCAAAAGACTGTGACACAGGTTACTCCAGAGGCACCTGCACAGCCATGTTTGTTGCGGCACTATTCACAATAGCCAAGTTATGGAAACAGCCAAGATGCCCCACCGCTGATGAATGGATTAAGAAAATATATCTATACACAATGGAATTTTATGCAGCCATGAAGAAGAACGAAATGTTATCAGTCACTGGTAAATGGATGGAATTGGAGAACATCATTCTGAGTGAGGTTAGCCTGGCCCAAAAGACCAAAAATCGTATATTCTCCCTCATATGTGGACATTAGATTAAGGGCAAACACAACAAGGGAATTGGACTTTGAGCACATGATAAAAGCGAGAGCACACAAGGGAGCAGTGAGGATAGGTAAGACACCTGAAAAATTAACTAGCATTTGTTGCTCTTAACACAGAGAAACTAAAGCAGATAGTTTAAAAGCAACTGAGGCCAATAGGAAAAGGGACCAGGAAGTAGAGAAAAGGTTAAATAAAAAAGAATTAACCTACAAGGTAACACACATGCATAGGAAATCAATGTGAGTCAATGCCCTGTATAGCTATCCTTATCTCAACCAGCAAAAACACTTGTTCCTTCGTATTATTGCTTATATTCTCTCTTCAACAAAATTAGAGATAAGGGCAAAATAGTTTCAGCTGGCATTGAGGGTTTGGGGGGGACAGGTACGTGGTGGACTGGGTGGTAAGGGAGGGGGTGGGGGCAGGGGGTAGAAATGACCCAAGCCTTGTATGCACATATGAATAATAAAACAATAAAAAAATCTTTTGTCAAAAGTGCAGGAAAAGTGAGTTCTAGGGCTTTGGAATCATGACAAAGACATCTTTACCTGAATTTTCCATCATTTATTTCAATTAACTACTAAATGTCAGAAATTAAAAGGGCACCACTAGAATTTTTCTGATATCTTAACTTCGTGTACCAATTATGACCTTAAATATTAAGTGTTAAAATTTCAAACAACACAGGCTGAAAGCCAAAAAAGTAACTGGCCAATTTCCAAAGAACTGTCATTCGCTTATGTAGATATTAGAGAAATCATGATCTTTTAAAAATCAAAATCCTACAATTTGATTTTTTATTGACCTATCAAAAGTTGAGGACACAGAAAATATAATTCAATAAAATAAAAGCCCATTTGGATAAAAAATATGGTCAAGTGTATATCTCCAAGTAGCAGCATTCAGTATATATTTATTTATTAATATCCATTTTGACGTTACAAAAGATTGCTAAGGCAATAACATCCATTGATGTTTGCAGTCTGGGAGTAACTCAACTATCATGCACATGAAAATACACACATATAACATAAAATATACATATTTAAAAGGCAATGTCCTGAGATCATAAAATAGTCATTGACAAGCAAATTCCTAAATTATTATTTTTTATTACCATATAATAGTTGTACAGGAGGATACACTGTGATATTTAAATATGTGCGTACAGTATATTTTAGTTAGATTCAGCACCCTTCATCATTTTCTCTCTTCCCCCTTCCCTCTTCTTTTTTTTTGTTCATTTAGTAGCATTTATTAAACACATGCCATATGACAGATCCTAAAAAACTATTATGAGAAGCATGTTTATTTCTTTTTTTTTCCTTTTTCTTTTATTATTCATATGTGCATACAAGGCTTGGTTCATTTCTCCCCCCTGCCCCCACCCCCTCCCTTACCACCCACTCCGCCCCCTCCCTCTCCCCCCCAATACCCAGCAGAAACTCTTTTGCCCTTATTTCTAATTTTGTTGTAGAGAGAGTATAAGCAATAATAGGAAGGAACAAGGGGTTTTGCTGGTTGAGATAAGGATAGCTATACAGGGAGTTGACTCACATTGATTTCCTGTGCATGGGTGTTACCTTCTAGGTTAATTCTTCTTGATCTAACCTTTTCTCTAGTACCTGTTCCCCTTTTCCTATTGGCCTCAGTTGCTTTTAAACTATCTGCTTTAGTTTCTCTGCATTGAGGGCAACAAATTTTAGCTAATTTTTTTGGTGTCTTACCTATCCTCACTGCTCCCTTGTGTGCTCTCGCTTTTATCATGTGCTCAAAGTCCAATCCCCTTGTTGTGTTTTCCCTTGATCTAATGTCCACATATGAGGGAGAATATACAATTTTTGGTCTTTTGGGCCAGGCTAACCTCACTCAGAATGATGTTCTCCAATTCCATCCATTTACCAGCGAATGATAACATTTCGCCCCCTTCTCTCTTCTTAGAACAATTTTAGCTGATTTCTTCCTTTTATTTTTATATATGAATATAAAATAAATCCACCATACTTACCCTCATTCATCCTTTCCTTATGCTCTCCCCCTTGTCAATAGATCCTCCCTTGGAAAAGAGCTGTTTTACTCTCTTGTCCCTCATTTGTTTTAGAATGTGTATTGATAGTCCAAGGGAGGTTCCCCTTGGCATTTCAGACATGTATATACCATTCCTCAATTTAATTATTTTCTCTATGTTTTTGACTCTGCTTCCTTCCTATTCAACAGTTTACAGTACATTATGTTATATTATATTCATAGATAGATGGGTTGTTTCAACATTTTCCACTCTTATTCTCTCTCTCTTTCACCTCTCTTCCATAGTCCCTTCAGAGAGACCCACTAATACAATCTTGTTCTGTCACTCACAATATATATGAAAGATCCTATATGTATTTTTTTAGAAAAAAATCCCATGATGCTTTATAACTTCTGTTAGTACATGCACATTCATTTCCAGAAATTAGTTCTTTTAATTGTCAAATTTTTTCTTGTGTGTGTTTCTTCTGTTCCACGTAATTTCTTCAATTTTTATTACTCATTTATTCACATATGCATACATTGTTTGGGTCATTTCTCCCCCCCTGGCCCCCTCATCTACCCTCTCCTCCCTCCCCCCCTCACTTCTAGGCAGAACTTGTTCTGCCCTTATCTCTAATTTTGTTGAAGAGAAGACATAAGCATAATAAGGAAGACAAAGTGTTTTTGCTAGCTGAGTTAAGGATATCTATACAGAGAGATTCCTAGCATTGCTTTCATGTACAAATGTGTTATTATATCTATTTATGTGTACATTTAACTTACAGGTATAGATTCCACATATGAGGGAAAATATACAATGTTTCATTGACAATTGCAATGTAGGTGCTAATATTTTCAAAATGTATTTTGCTAATATTTAAAAAACAAAGATTTTGTTGGGTTGCAGAGAGAGGAGATGGTATTTATCTCAGTGGATTGTGTTGATTTCCTTTTTCAAGCATACTGGGAGAAACAAGTTCCTGGAAAGGCATGGAATACTGGACTGCTAAAAAAAAATTAGGCATAATTTAAAAAATAACAATGTATGGGTGAACTAACCTAACAGATTATTTACAACACTCGTAGTTACAAATAATGTATTTTCTTCTCAGGCATAGTTATTCATATAATCTGTACTCTCTTGATTCTTTTTACTTTGTTCCTTTGCTATCCAGGTATATTGCTACATTTTCACTGTTAGAATTCATTTCCTTTCTACCCTGGGTTAGGTTAAATGTTTCCTGGAGCTCATGTTTTCTACTTATTTAAACTTACAAAAGACAAAAATTGAAGACTTAAAGAGTTGCAACTAGAGGATGCAGAAAATGATAATCATGCAAATTCCAGCATGTATAAAAATATATATTTATGATTACTCACACTTGGCTTATATTTTGATAGAAATGTTTTAATGGAAACTTTGTTTTCCCCTAAATCAATTTTCCATATATTTAGCAATGCCTTAATAGAGCACATAGAGTATCAAATTAAAGTCAGGACAACATATAGTAAATTCTTAAAACATAAAAACACAAAATGAATACTTGTTGAAATGGAAACCTATTTATTAAAAATTGTATACAGGACTTTTTAAAGATTAATTGACACTCCCTGAATTAAATCAATGTTAATATTTATCAAGCTTTAAAAGAATTTATAAATTTTATATAGAATAGTCTCAATAAATAAACAAAAGCATCTGGAATTATGACTTAAACTGTCTCATCTGCATAGAATACTTTAAAATTTCAAGGCATCAAAGAATTGTGATATTAAAAATATCCTATTTCAGAAAACAATAAATACTGCATAGGCAAAAGAAAAAAATCTTGGAAGAAATTAAGCATATTTAAAACTCAATTACTGTACTAGAACATGTCAGAAATAGGTAAAGGGGAAATTATAAATTGGAAAGCATTTTCAGAAACAAGCAAGTTTAAAAAGTATGATCTTAGATTTAACTCTAAAACTTAGAAAACCTGACAAACCTTAAAATAGGAAACAATAAAGCAGTGTACATGGATGAAGTACTGACCAATTATATTTGTAAAACAATACAAAATTAATCAAATCTTAAATGGCTCATCAAATATGAGTAAATGACTAAATTTTAAATTGTTCATCAATGTCTAATATTTTCTAATGGTTTTTAAATTTATTTTGAAGTCAAAATTATCATATTAATTCACTGGAAGTTTTCCTTTGGAAAAATACTGAAATAAAGAAAAGCTTTTCAAATGTTTGCAAAATACTGTCTCAACAGAAAAAGCTGGGAGAGGTGGTGTGCAGCTGCCATCCCAGAGAAGACAGGAAGTATAAAATACCATGATCCATGCTAGCCTGGGCAAAAAGCATGACCTTATCTCAAACATGACCAAAACTAAAAGGTCTTGGTAGTATGGCTAAAGCAGTAGAGCACCTGCCTAGCAAGCATGAAGCCCATAGTTCAAACTCCGTACTGCCAAAAAAAAACCAGTAATAACCAATTAGGAAATACTGTGGATTTGTTAATTAATAATATTAATAGTAATCTAAAAATTATTTTAATTATTCTATTTGGATATTTATAGTTAAATATATCTGGACCTATATAATATCTCTTCTACTTAATTCAAGGAAATTCAGTTAAATCCTTTAAAATACAAATATTTTTAAAAAATCAGACAAATGAGATAATGTAGTTCCTCATTTACAACTGTTGGTTCATCAGTAAGCTCAAGTCTAAAAAATGATTCTATATTGATTTTCAGTTTACTCATCAAATACTTTGTTGTCAAATTTGATGTCTAGACATTTGTTATGTCTTGTGTGGACATTTTCCTTACTGAATTTTTTCACATGTGAGGAAATAATTTTGTTGGTTTGGAGAATCTTCAATATAATTTAGTAAACACTGGAGAAAATACCTGAAATGATTTCACCCACATATCACATAGTTGTATATTTTCTTTTGTTGTCCCCAGACAAGCTACTTCTTGTTATTGTCAACTAAGAGAAAGGTAGAGAAAATTCAACTTATAAAACTAAGACAAAACAAATTTTATAAATCAGAGATATGTGTCACTAATGAATTTGATATGTGTAATAGCATATTTAGATATCTTAGTCGCTGATTTTGACAACTGAAGTCTTGTAAAGTTTCTAGGAATTTGGTTTTATATATATATATATATATACATATATATTTATATATAGAGAGAGTTCATTTATACCCATATTTACATTTGAATAAATATAAATATTTCACACATAATACATATCTATGTGTGAAAATAACTCTTCAGGAGTGAATCTAGAAAAATCTACTGAATGTACTAAAACATTTCATGGCCAGAGCCTCAGCACTTGCAACAAACTCTGAATCTACATGGTATTCTTTTCTTATAGAAAGTGTAAAGTTGGAAAGGAGAGCCCCAGAGTTTGGGTCGTCCCAAGAGAGCGTGTCCTACTTCTCATTCTTTGAGGCAATCAAAACGTTATCTCAGAAATAATGTTTGAGTCATTTCCAGAGTCTTTAAGGTGTACATTTGTTTTACCATAGTCACATAAAGTCCCTGTGTTCAAGTCCCTAATGAGGGTCATGTGTTTTAGACTTAGAATGATTTCCTCATGGTTTAATTTAAACAATGCTTTTAAAACACACATTCTCCTCATGATTTTGGTATTCCACAACATTTTTAACTCAATGTCACACCTCAGTCATTCATGACCCTTGTACTTTACCATCATTGTAAGATCAGGTGACCTGTGATGGGGCAATTAAAGGCTCCTCAGAATTTGAAAAATCGGGACCAATTCTCAGTGTCTGGCTCAAAGATTTTGTTATGGTTTCATGGATTCCATATTGTTTTCAACTTACCCATGCCCTTAGTTTGCATTTGGCTTAGGAGACTCTATTCTCTTTTCTTTCTCTTTCCTTTCTTCCTTTTTGAGACATGTTCTATTTTGCCCAAGCTGGTATTACACTTCAGATTCTCCGTGTCAGCCCCTGAGTCCTAGGAATATTGTGACACCTTTCCTGGCCTCTATTTTCTTTTTAATTAGCATATATTGATTTTACAAAGTGAGAGGTTTTTTGTGATATTTCCAAACACACATATATCATACACTAATCACGTTCACTCCCTCTACCATATTTTATTATCTGCCCTCACCACTACTGCTTTTCTCAATTTTTGTATGGGTTTCATTATGGCCTCTTTATTCTTCATGCATACATACACTGTACTCTGAACATGTTCTCCTCCCTACAGTCTTCCCTTAACCAGTGATACACATTAGGGTTAAAATTAAGAGGCTTTAAGATGCTGTATTAATTTCATCCCATCTAAATTTTCTAAAATGGCAATCTGGGTGTTTATCCCCCATCAGTTACAACTTGCTGCTCTGAGTCACAGTCTCATCATTAATGTAAAATTCAGAAAAAAGTATCCTGAGGCATAAAGTAACTTAAATAACATGTTTTGCTAGTTTCTATATGTTAGATTTTCTCCTTTAAAAATAAAGTAAAAACTCTATTGAGAAATTTAAGCATTATGCCAGTTCTAATTATGTTTCAAATGGTAACAAAAATAAATTCACTCACTGAGAATAATATGTGTATAAGTCTAACTACAAAAGATTAACATCACCCAATTTAATTATTTGTAGAATTACGTTGCATCATGGTTTTAATTAAACATTTTATCATTAACTCATTCTAAGTTTTATGTTACTTTGCAAGTCTGACGTGATAGCACATTAAAGATACATTTATTTTAACATGGTCACAAACTAACCCTAAGTTCAATCTATAGTGAGTAGAAAGTTCCTAAGACTTAAGAATAGCTTTCTATCATTCTTGTTTTAACATGTTTTCCATAATATTACATTAGAGAAGAATTATTTCCTGATTTAGAATCTAATGTATAGTATGTCTGACCATGAGTGTTGACTAAAAAGTTCCTTAGTTAAACCAAATCAGCATGCAACTTTACATGCATTCATATAAAACATTAAGATAACTACCCTTTCAGGAGCGTATTTTGCTGTCAAAAATCACTTATAAATAAGGAAAAAAACACTTGTTATTTAGTATAATTTATCTTTTATGTAAATAACATTTTAAAAATAATGGAGCTATTTTAAGTGCTAAGGAATTGCTATAAGAACTAAAGTGATTATCTACTGTTTTGGCTGTTTTTTGTGCATCTTACTCATGATATATGAATATTTTTAGAATGTAGCATGATGGTTCAAAAAGTACCAGGAGCATTGGCATAAGCCGAAGTTCAGTGCACAGGAACAAACGTGGCCTGTGTAATGATATCAACAGCGGGTTTCAAATATGGAAAGTGTTCTGTCTGTTTTATACTGCTGCTCCACCAAATATACTCTATAGAAATGGGAAAGGAAAGGTGAATTCTGATACCTAAGGAAACAGATGTTAAAATTTTGCTGTTAGAAACTGTATTTATTAAGTAATTCTGAGTCAATTTTCAGTATTTACTATGACCTCTGTCCCACAGTTTAAATAATACAGTTTTAAGATTGATTTTTCTCATAGTACACTAACAGAACTGATAAATATCTGGCAAATGGAATATGTAAACATTGTTAATTAGTTTAAATATCACTACTGCATGAATATCATTAATATTAAATTGTTTAAAATTTGGTTTTAATAATTTGAATACATGAAATTTCATTCAATGTGATTATCCAAAAATGTTGAATTAATCTCAATTTCACTTTTAATTCATCACTCACGTTCTTATTTAGCAGATATTTATTATACAATTATACCATAGACACTGTATAATTTCTAGTTAGATGCAAAGATCTTTGAAAATAAGACCTCAATTATGCTTTAAGATTGCACCTTTTCAATGTTCTGAAGGAATACTAATTATTTTGAAAGTAAATATTTATGCTCTCAGTTTCTATGTACATGCCAGCCCAGGAAATCTCACCTGCCCATGAAAATAATTTATTGCAATTGAAAGAAAAAAATTGTCTATAAAATTTGAAATAAATGCATGAATTTAAGTCTTTGGGGGGTAATAGTGTAATGATAGAAATTATTTCATCTGAGATAAAATAAATATACATGTCAATATAAGAGGATATTTAAGTCTTCTCTTTTACAGATTTCAACATTTAGTTCAGTCATGATCAGAACCACCATCAAGAAGAATATGACAATGTCCATGTTGGATCTTCTTTCAAGTATGCTGGAACTTTAATCAGATTATAAATGCATTTAAGTAGTTATAAATAGATATAATTCAACCTTCCCTGATATTTTGTAGTCAATGGATTTCCTATAATCAAGTTCCATATTTCTTTGATAAGACAAATACCATCTAGACTCCATAAATTTAGTAGTAGAATTAGATAGCACAAGATGACTACAATTTTATCATTGGATTTCATTCATCAAAACAAACTGTGAGGACTGAATGCATACTTAAAAGATCATATCTGCCATTATGTACTTGCAATAATGTAGTTTGACTCTCACTCATTTATTGTCTGAATTTTATAGATAGCAATCAAAACTATCAATATTCATCATATCTAATTTTTTTTGGTGGCTCTGGTGTTTGAACTCAGGACCACATGCTTGCTAGGCAGGTGCTCTACCACTTGACTCACTCTGCTAGTCCTTTTATTGTGTTGGGCATTTTTGAGATAGGATCTCCTGAACTATTTGTTTGGGCTGGCTTTTAACCAAATTTCTCTTGATCTCTGACTCCTGAGTAGACATGCGTGTAAAGGACCAAAATTAGCTCCCTATCTAGGAAACTCACACTCTACTAATATCAATTCAAAGTGAATAGTGATTTTTTTTTTGCTCTTCTTTTTCTGTGTGTGTATTTACTCATATGTGTACACATTGTTTGAGCCATTTCTCCCCCGTCGCCCACCTCCCCTCCTTTCCCCCACTCCCCATCACTTCCAGGCAGAACCTGTTCTGCCCTCTTCTCCAGTTTTGTTAAAGAGGAAACATAAGAGATAACAAAAAAGACATAGCATTTTTGTTAGCTTGAGACAAAGATAGCTATACAGAGAGATTTTTAGCATTGCTTCCATGTACATGTGTATTACAACCCGTTCATCTTTACCAGACCTCTTTACTACTTCCCGGTCACCTTCTCACAGTGGCCTCTATCAGTTAAAGATTACTTTATTAGCTCTTCTACAGTGGGTATAGAGACACTTTCAAGTTTTAGATTTCCTTCTCTTTCAGTATTCCTCCTGCATGCATTCTCCCCTTAGCATGGGACCCATGTCCAATAATATTAATGCAAACATTTTAGGTGTATATTCCACATATGAGGGAGAACATATAATTTTTGGCCTTCTGGTTCTGGCTAACTTCGCTTAAAATGATATTCTCCAGTTCTATCCATTTACTTGAGAATGACAAAATTTCATTCTTCTTTGTGACTTAGTAAAATTCCATTGTGTATAAATAGCACATTTTCTTAATACATTTGTCAGGAGTGGGGCATCGTAGCTGTTTCCATAACTTGGATATTGTAAATAGAACTGCAATGAACAAAGGTGTGCAGGTGCATTTGGAACAATCTGAGTCGTATTCCTTTGGGTATATCTCAAGGAATGGTATTACTGGATCATATGGCAGATTTGTGTTACTTTTTAAGAAACCTCCATGTTGTTTTCCTCCATATATACTAGCTTACATTCCTACCAGCAGTATATGAGGGTGCCTTTTTTCCTTGCATCCTCACCAACATTTGTTGCTGGTGATGTTCTTGCTGATAACTATTCTAACAAGAGTGAGATAGTGTGGTTTTTATTTACATTTCCTTTATGGCCAGGGATGGTGAATTTTTTTTCATGTGTTTTCTGACCATTTGGATTTCTTCCTTTAAAAAAGTTATGTTTAGTTCAGTTGCCCATATTTTTATTGATTGGGGGAGTTTGGTTTTTTTGAGCTCCCTGTATCTTCTGGTTATCAGACTTTTGTCTGATTATAGCCAGCGGGTATTTTTTCCCACTATGTGGGTGGTCACTTCAGTTTAGAGACCATTTCTTTTTTTGTGCAGAAGCTTTTTAAATTTCCTGTTGTCCCATTTATGCATGCTTTCTCTTAGACACTGGGCTGCTGGCGTTCTACTGAGGAATTCCTTGCCCATACCTATTGTTTCCAGAGTATTACTTACTCTTTCTTGTACTAACTTCAGAATTTCAAGTCTGATATTAACACTTTGAGTATCACTTTGAGTTGATACTATTCTGCAGGAAGATAACCACTTTTCCTAGCAACATTTGTTGAAGAGGCTGTCTATTTTCCATTATGTATTTTTGACACCTTTGTCAAAAATAAGGTGAGAATAGCTGTGGAGATTCATATCTGGGTCCTCTATTCTGTTCCACTGGTCTTGATATCTGTTTTTGTGCCAGTACCATGCTGTTTTTATTACTATGGCTCTGGAATATATTTTGTAGTTGGGTATTTTGATACGTCCAGCATTGCTCTTTTTGCTGTGCATTGCCCTGGCTACTCGTGGTCTCTTGTGTTTCCAAAGGAACTTTAGGGTAGATTTTTCAATCTCTGTGATAAATGTCATTGGGATTTTGATAGTAATTCCATCAAAAAGTTCCATTGAACATATGGATTGCTCTTGGTACTATAGGCATTTTTACTATGTTGATTGATTCTTCTAATCCATGAGCATGGGAGATCTCTCCACATTCTGTAGTCTTCCTCAATCCCTTTCTTCAGTGGTTTGTAGTTCTCCTTGTAAAGGTAATTCACATCCTTTGTTAAGCTTACTCTTAGGCATTTGATTTTTTTTGAGGCTATTGTAAATGGAATTGTTTTCATATATTCTTCCTCAATTTGTTCATTGTTGGTGCATGGAAAGGCTACTGATCTTTGTAAATTGATTTTTATCCTGCGACATTGCTGAAGCTCTTTTTGGTGTCTAGGAGTTTTTGGGTAGTTTTTTTGGTCATTGAGGTATAGGATCATGTGGTCTGCAAATAGGGATACTTTGACAGTTTCGTTACCTATTTGTATTTCTTTTATTACTTCTTCTTGCTTTATTGCTCTGGCTAGGAATTCCACGACTATGTTGAATAGGAGTGAGGATAGTGGGCACCCTTGTCTCCTTCTTGATTTTGGGGAAATGGTTTCAGTTTTTCTCCATTAAGTATGATGTTGGATATAGATCTGTCATATATAGCCTTTATAATGATGAGGTACATACTTTCTACTTATAGTTTTCTTAAATCTTTTATCATGACATGGTGTTGAACCTTATCCGAGGCTTTTTATTGCATTTATTGAGATGATCAAGTGGTTTTTTTCTTTGTTTCTATTACTGTGCTATATTACAATTATTGATTTGGAGCTGTTGAACCACCCCTGCATCCCTGGGATGAAACCAACTTGGTCATGGTGAATGATCTTTCTGATATGTTGTTGGATTTGGTTTGCCATTATTTTAATGAGAATTCTTTGCATTGATGTTCATTCAAGATTCTTGCCTATAGTTCTCCTTTCTGGATGTGTCTTTTTTTTGTCTGGTTTTGAGATGAGTGTAATACTGGATTTACAGAAAGAGTTAGGCAGTGGTTCTTCTCTTTCTATTTCCTGGAAAAGTTTAAGGAGATTTGATATCAGTTTTTCTTTAAAGGTCTGAGAGAATACAGCAGAGAGTAAGTCAGGTCCTGGACTTTTCTTTTTTGGGAAACTCTTTATTGCTGCTTCAATTTCATTTTGTGTTGTAGATCTTTTTAGGTGGTTAACAGCCTCTTGGTTCAGTTTTAGATGGTCATAAGTATCCAGAAATTTGTCCATTTCCTCAAGATTTTCAAATTTATTGAAATATAGGTTCACAAAGTAGTCTCTGATTATCTGAATTTCCTTGGTGTTTTTTGTTGTTATCTCCCCTTTTGCATTTCTAATTTTATTGTATGGGTGTTTTTCTTCCTTGTTTTAGTCAGATGTGCCAGAGGTTTGTCAATGTTGTTTGTTTTTTTCAAAGAACCAGCTTTTTGTTTCACTCATTCTTTGTATTTTTTTTTTTTTGGTCTCTATTTCATTAATTTCAGCCCTTATTTTTATTATTTCTGTCCATCTGCTTGATTTGGGTTTTGCTTGTTCTAGGAGTTTGAGATGTACCATTAGGTCATTGATTTGAGATCTTTCTGTCCTTTTAATATATGCATTCATGGCTGTAAACTTTCCTCTTAGGACTGCCTTTGCTGTGTCCCATAGGTTCTGGTAGGTCGTGTTTTCATTTTCATTAGCTTCCAGGAAATTTTTAATTTCCCCTTTATTTCACCTATGACCCACTGTTCATTCAGCAATGTGTTGTTCAGCTTCCAATTGCTTGTGTATTATCTGCTGTTGTTTCTGTTGTTGAATTCTAATTTTAATGCATTTTGATCAGATAGAATGCATGGGATGATTTCTGTTTTCTTATATTTGCTGAGGCTTGCTTTGTGCCCTAAAATATGATCAATTTTGGAGAAAGTTCCATGGTCTGCTGAGAAGAATGTATATTGTGCAGATATTGGATGAAATATTCTGTAGACATCAGTTAGGTCCACTTGATCTATGATGTGATTTAGTTCTAGAATTTCTTCACTGATTTTTTTGTTTGGATGACCTATCTATTGATGACAGGGGGATAAAAAAGTCTCCCACTACCATTGTTTTGGAATTTATATGTGCTTTTAAGTCCTTTAGAATATGTTTAACGAAACTGGATGCACTGACATTGGGTGCATACAGGTTGATAATTGTTATTTCTTATTGGTATATTTCCCCTTTTATTATTAGTATGAGGTGTCCTTCTTTATCTCATTTGTCCACTGTAAGTTTGAAGTCTACTTTGTCTGATATAAGTATTGCTACTCCTGATTGTTTTGGGGGGCCAGTGGGTTGGTAAATCTTCTTTCCAAGAACCCTAAGCCAGTGTTTGTTTCTGTCAGAGATGGGTCTCCTGTGAACAACAGATTGTTGGATCTTCATTTTTAATCCAGTTTGTGAAACTGTGTCTTTTAATGGGAGAGTTAAGTCCACTAATATTCAGTGTTAATATTGATAGGTATGTAGTGATGCTTGCCATTTAGTTTTTTTTATTGTTTAAGGGCTTGATTGTGTGCAGCTGTATCAGTGCTACTCTGATTCCTTGTCTTTTTTCTCCTATGGTTTGACACTGCCCGTCCTCTCTTGTGGTTTTGTTTGCTTTCATCATCTGTGTGAATTCCTTGGAGAATCTTTTGTAGTGGTGGCTTTGTGGTCACATATTTTTTTAGTTTCTGCTTATCATGGAAGACTTTCATTGCTCCACCTATTTTGAATGATAGTTTTGATGGGTAGAGTATCCTATGTTTGAAGTTATTTTCATTCAGTGCCCAAAATGCCTCACTTCATGCCCTTTTTGTTTTAAGGTTTCCATTGAGAAATATGTTGTGATTTTGATGGGTTTACCTTTACATGGTATTTGTTTTTTCCCTCTTCCAGCCTTCAGTATTCTTTCTCCATTCTCTGTGTTTGCTGTCTTGATGATTGCTATGGGAGGTTCTATGTTGGTCAAGTCTGTTTGGTCTCCTGGTGGCTTTCTGTACCTGAATAGTCAAAACTTTCTCAAGATTTGGGTAATTTTTTGGTAATTATTTTATTGAATATATTACCAATCCCTTTTGTTTTGACCTCTTATCCTTTTTCAATACCCATGATTCTCAGGTTTGCTTTTTTGATGGAGTTGATGAATTCTTGCATATTCCTTTCACAGTTCTTTTATTGCTTGACTAACATGTTTTTCAAATTTTTCTTTAGTTTCTATTTTATCTTTGAATTCTGAGATTATGTCTTCTACTTGTTCTAGTCTGCTAGAGTGGCCTTCCACTGTGTTTTGTGTTTTTGTTTGATTCTTTTTTCTGAGATTTTCCATATCTTGGTAACTTCCTCTTTAATATCTTTAATTCTAATCTTTAATTCATTTATTTCTGTATTTGTATTATTCTCTGTTTTACTTTGGTGTTTATTTTGGGTGGCTCTGAGTTCATTTCTTTGTTTCTGTGTCTTCACATGTTTGTTATTTTTGGTGTATTGAAATTTCTTGAGTGCATCTTATACATTTTGGTTACCATATCTAGTATCTTCTCCATGAAATTCTCAATGATTCCTTCTTGGAGGGTGTTTTTGTAGGCATTGCTGGGTTCCTTTGTTTCATTTATCATTGTTTTGTTGGGGTGAGGAACTAGGTATCCATTTTCTTCATTTCCCTCTGAGTCTTTTTTAAAATTATTTTTTTGAGGAAAGTGGTTTCCATTCTTTCTTTTTCTTCCCATCACTCCACTTGGTACTGTGCAACTACTTTCTTGGTAGGGTAGTTGAATGTTTTAGCTGCCTGCTCACTTTCCATTGTGTTGTGACTGCCAGTTGTTAGATACATTGGTATGCTATTTATGTCCCTGGTCTGGAAGTGTAATTTAGCAATAAGTAATTCATAGGTTCAATACCTGATTAATTGTTTATATCTTATATAGAAGAACCCTTGGCAGTAATATCACTAAAGAGTGGGAGTTACAGGGTTAATGTTTGTTCGACTAGCTATAGAAATTTGTGGAATTGGTTAGGGTAGCACTAACAGGGGAAGCAGGATGTCAGGTGGGTGAAGCAGTGTGGGAGCTGCTGGGTTTTGTGGTCCTTGTGGGTGTTTGGGTATATTTCTGTTGTACTATTGGGTCTTGTGTGAAAGACTGCAGGGGGTTGGGGCTGTGTAAGGTTGTTAGAAAGTTGGTCAGCAGGTGGTGAGTGTGTAGGTATAGGAATGATAGTCTGGTACAGGTTGGGGGAGAATGGGAGGGGTAGGTGAGGGCAGGGGGAAAGAGTGGATGAGAAGGGGCAGAAAGAGTAGTTGGGAAGGAGAGCAATGGATTTTAGCACAGGAGAAGGAGAAAAGTGAAGGGGGTGATAATAGGGATGAGAAGATAGTGATAGTAAAGTTGATAGTACAGAAAGAAAAAACAGAAAATAAGAATAAAAATAAAAATTAAAAACCTACAATAATCTAACAAACAAACAAAAAACATCAGGTTCAGGAAAAATAGAATTTCAGTCTTAGTTTAAGTTCTAGAGTTACTCCTCCTGCATCCAGTCCTGGTATTGGCATGTAAGCAGAAGCTCTGATGTGGTCTCACCAGGTAATTGGCTTGTGAGTACTTTTTGTTCTTCTATCTACCAGTTTAATTGAAATTGTGACATGTGGTAGGTTTGCCAGATCATGCAGGGTAGTCAGAGCTATTGTTTTCTCCAGCTGATAGTGGTATTATCCTTCAGCTGCAGCTGTTTGGTCAGCTCCTCCCCCAATGAGGTGGGCCATTTTGAATGCTTCCCTCTGCTTCAAGAGATCATTTCTGTGATTGACTACCTGCCCTGCTTTGGAGGTGGCTTATCGCTATGCTTGTTTACTGAAATTTCAGTGCTGGGAGTTTAGTTCTTTGCCCTGCCCCCTTTTTCTGGCGAAGGTTCAGCATGCCACCTACCCTCTCCACTGTCTGTTCTAGATTACAGTTCACTATTTGTTTTTCAGTTTTGTGGGACAGTTAGGTTTTGAATGCTGCTCTTTGGCTCAGGAAATCTGCTCTGTGATCCATTCCCTGCCCTGCTTTGGTTAGTGGCTTATCACCTGCCCACTTTCAACCTTTGCTGCCTTTCTTGTGACTTTTTTACTGAGAGTTTGGTGCTAAGTTTAGCTCCTTACTCCATCCCTTTTCTCTGGTGCAGGTTCAGCATTCCACCCACTGCCTCTGCTGTCTGTGTTTGATTACAGTTTGCTGTTTGTTTTCCAGTTTTTTTGGGGGGGGAGATTAATCTGCCTAGGGCCTGTGATGGTTTATGTTCTTGGGAGTGGTTAGAAGATTCCCATGTGGTGCATAGTGCTCACAAGTTTGTTCTGTCAATTGACATACAGGCAGGCTTGGAGCTGGCAGTGGTGTCAGCAGCATTGAGAAATGTTACCAAATTTTCTTAGTGCAACAGGGCATGGGGAGGCTTTCCACGGGCTACGGGTTCAGGATGTCAAAAGTTTGATTCTGGTTGATAGTTTATTTCCACTTGATGGAGGAAGGAGAAAAGAAGGAAACAAAGAAAAAAAATTGTGGGGAGGAGGTTTTCCCTGGGGTATTCCTGCTTTGTTGGCTATTTCATGGGTCACAGCTGATAGGTGCAATTGAAGACTGATTTGAGGGTCAATTTTTGAATTGTTTCCTGTACCTAATGTGATAGCAGTTATATTTTGGCAAGAAGCAGTCAGAATTACCTAAGTGTGACTCCAACATCATATATGGAGTGAAACTTTGAAAATACTATAGAAATGAATAGGGAAAACACTGGAACATATAAACATAGGCAATAAATTTCTGAATGGAGCTCCTGTAACTCAGCAGTTAAAAGACAAGATCAACAAATAAGATTAAATGAAACTAAAAAGCTTCTGCACAACAAAAATAGAAGTCACCAGATTGAACAGATAGCCTACAGAATGAGAAAAAATTTTGCCACCCACACATCTGACCAAGGATTAATAACCAGAATATACACTAAGCTCAATATCTAAATTCCCAAAGAATTAATGACCCAATGAAGAAAAATGAAAATGAACACAACAGAGATTTGGCAAAGGCAGAAGTACAAATGGCTAATAAACATAAGAAATGCTCATATAGGAAATGAACATCAAAACCACATTAAAATTTTACAATGGTCCTCATCAAGAACACAAACAACAACCGATGGTAGTGAAGATATGAAAAAAAGGAACTTTTGTACACAGTTGGTGGTAATGTAAATTAGTACAATGACTATTGAAAGCTGTATGGATGTGTCCTAAAAGACTAAAAGAATAGCTAAAAAAAAAAACCTAAAGTTTACTGTAGTTTTGGAAAGGATTTTGTGTACACAAAAGTTCATATGCTGGAGTCCTAGCCTCTAGCACATCAGCGGTATGTGAACTGGAAGATAGGTATTTTTTAGATAAGGACTTTCAATTAATTTAAGTCATGATATGATGGCTTAACCCAATCTTAGTTTTATCTTTGTATTAAGAGCAAGATACACCAGTGATGCTCCTGCACAGAACAAAAGTCTTGTGAATACACAAGAAGACATCCATCCTCCAGCCAAGGACAGAGGACTCCAAGAGAAACCAACCATGCTAACACATTAACCCTGGACTCAGAGCTTCAAGAGCAGTGGGAAGATAATGCAACCTAGTCTCTGGCATTTGTTACGGGAGCCATGGCAAATGAACACAACTATCAAAACACTGTCACCTATTCAATTTGTTATGGGAGCCACGGCAAACGAACACAACTATCAAAACACTGTCACCTATTCAATTTGTTATGGGAGCCATGGCAAACGAACACAACTATCAAAACACTATCACCTGTTCAATTTGTTATGGGAGCCACGGCAAACGAACACAACTATCAAAACACTGTCACCTGTTCAATTTGTCTTGTGAACAAGAAATACTATTTTCATAATTGATATTTTACAAAGTCTTTGTGTCTAATTACTATAACTTTATGTCATTTTCAAATGTGATGACATTTTCTAATTCTGTATTAAAACGATTATAATACTTTCTTAATGAAAAATTTCATAGTATTTAGGTTATGCTATTCCATAGAGAAATGATTATAGCATTTTTTTATAAAAGTGCTAAGTGGAGAAAAAATAAATTTGTTTGAATTTAGGTTTTAAAGAAATACAAAGTAAATGCAATTTTAAATAAAAACTAAAGCATGTGCTACCATCAAACTGAAAATAACTCAAAATATTAGCAAAATAAAAAGAAAACCACACATAAACTCACAACTTAAAAGACTTTCATAGTTCAAACTTACTCCTATCATACAAAAACATGTAACTTTTGACAGATCAAATACATTTTTCTTCCATAGTATGTAATTGAATTGTGAATTCCTTCCAGGCCATATAATAGTGTCCAAAATTTAACATCTAGGTTTCAATTTTGTTTTCATTGGGCTTTCTGGAAAGATTGATTGCTCTTAAAGTTTGTATTTAATATTTGTTAGTTTTTTTATATTTCAAATTTCATGTTTTAAGAAATTGTGCTGTGGTAACCTTGCAACTATGATCTAGTGAAGAGGAAACCAAACTAGTAGTCATTAGAATTGATATCTGGACCTACTTCTTCCCCTTAATATGTTGTGCATACATGGGCAAACATACACACATGCATTGAGAGCAAGTTCTCAATGTATTTAACACAAGTTCTCATGTATTTAACATATCTATCTGTAACTTTTGGTGTTAATTTTTCCTGATAACATCACTTTGCTCACTTATTCTCTTTATTTGCAGAGTATGGTGTGTGTGTGTGTGTATAACACTAAACATTGGTATAAAAGTGATGGCTAAGGTTTCATGGATCTTTAACTTAGCACAATATGCTTTGAAATAATATTATCCCCCTCCCATCTACTGTAAGAACCACTTCATTGCACATGACTACCACCATTTTCCATCTTTGAACATTTATGACTCTTCAAGGACCATACCATTTAGAAAAATGTTTAGAAAGACATTGATTATATTTTCTCAGCCATTGTAAATATAGTTAGTCATCATTTTGCATTATTTATTAACTTTGGTGTTGGTAGGAAAAAATGGAACATTCTCTTTTATTCAGAGTCCACAAATATTAATCAGTCTCTGTTAGGAATAAGCAAATTAAGCTGTTCAGAAATGAATTCACACTAACTAAATAATAAGTCGGCCACCATATTATATGTGTGTATATATACACATATATATATACACACATATATATATACAAATTACACACACATATATAAATATACAAAAACAAATATATATGTATACATATATATATATTCCTCCTGTTTTTAGGACCTTCTATAGAGTTATTTTCTCATAAAATTGTACAGTGTACTGAGTATGTATAATGTGCTAAAATTGAATCCCAGCTATTTCTAGGGCAGAGGAGCTCAAGGTTAGCCAAGCAAAGGTAGCAAGACCTTGTCTCAAAACCAAAACAAAACAAATAAACTAAAAAACCTAAAAGAACTGGGAGATCAATTTGTAGAGTTCAAGTTGGTAGAGCTCTTTCCTATGAATCTTTAGTACTGAAGAAAAAAAAGAATACACAATATTATAAATTAACTGCTTTTCAAGACCTTTGCAGGTCATTGTACTAAAGTTACTACAAATATTACTTAAATCAAAATAGTATCAGTAAAACATAGACAGAAATGTTATTCAAATGTTGATATTAATTTAATGTGAAAAGTAAAACAAGATTTATGAGTTCTAGAATTTGTCATTTTATTTCTAATAATACAAAATACTGTTCTCAGAGGAAACAAACTTTTTTATCAATTCAAGTCATAAAATATATGTAAGCAATAAAATTCTACAATAAACTGAAAGATCAAAAGTTAGATGGGAAAGTAGTTGGTATCACTTTGAGATCGCTAAGTAATATAAGTATGTGAGAACAAATCATATAAAAATGGTATTTTGGTCACTACATATTGAATCCTTGAAGGAAATTCTGAGTAGGAAAACTCAATTAGACAGCACTTTGGTAAAATTACATTCCCTGATAAAGGAAAATTTAGCCTATAAAATCCTCCAACAGTTTAATCCAAAAGTTAAAGCACTATTTTTAAAAATTGCTCTTGATAAGCTAATCAAATAGTTTTAGAAAATTGCACCTAAAACTCAAATCTGAAGTTGGCTAATTTAAAAATTGTTATTTTTTGCTGATCTGAAATTCACAACTTTATTTTATGCATTTTATAATATGTTTTGCATGATGATAATAATGAATATACATTAAGAAAAATTTGATGCAGTTAGTAAAATGATTAAGTTCATTTTAAAATTCCATCTCATCTTTTAAAAGTTTAATGTATTGAAACTTGATTCTGGCACTCATCTAAAGAAGTTATTTTATGCTAGAATAAGAAATAACAAACAATTCTATTTCACAACTGAATGCTTTTGTGCAATAGTCACTGTGTACCTCTCTCTCATCCAAAAATGACAATGCATTTTTTTCTCATTAGTCTTTTCATGGAGCATGGAACACTGGTTTTATGGAATTGGGTATTTATTTCTAACTGCTGAAAAGAAATGACTATTTAGATTTGTATATTTGATGTCTAATTCTAAAATAACCTCTGCAATATAGATATCCAATAATTCTCAAAACTTTTATTTCTAAATGGATACTTTGCCTTATTCTAATACACCAAATTAATGAAAAAATATCTTTTTAGTTCCAAAACATGCTTGTGGCTTGAGCATAGTAGGAATTCATACTTAATTCCTGTTCAGTAATGCTAATTCTTTAGTTTTTTAACCGTGTTCTATGAAAGTATGTCTAGTTGAACCCAAAGTATATTGCAGAATTAAATGCAGAGAAATAAGCTTGGGAAAATAATTAACATACTGTGTATATGAATGTACATGTAGTCTCATTCTGCTTATGCTTCTCATACAAGATCCCAAAAACTGAGTAATTTATAAATTATAGGAATTTATTTCTCACAGTTCACATGCATAAGAATTTCAAGGTCAAGTCGCCAGTAGGTTCAGTGGCTGTGCAGGCTAGACTCTGCTTCCAAGATGTCATTTTGTTGCTGCTTTCTCCAAAGTTGAAGAGCACTGTATTCACAGCAGAAATGATAGGAGAATAACGCATACAAATTCTCTCTGATGTTTCTTTTACACAAGGACTAATTGATTCATGAGGACTCTGTCCTCCTGACTTACTCATTTTGCAAAAATGAGTGGTATTTAATACCACTACAATGGACATTAGGTTTCAACATGAATTTTGGAGAGACAGAAACCACAGTACACACATAGATATAAGTGTATATTGCATGATATGCCTTCATAGTGGGCTCTTTAGGAATTTTGCAATTTAGTGCTTTTTTAAAAGGCAAACATTTAGATTGGCATAATGTGGTTTAAATAAACTATCTAGACTGAAAACTAAATATTCTAATACAACTTTCTTCCTAATAGACCAAGAAGTTATGCAGAATTATTATGACAACTTAAAACAATGGAACAAGCTAATGATAAAATTTTAATTTGGTCCCAGATTTTAAAACAGATATTCCTAAATTCAAAATTAAGTTCTACCTGTTGCTAATTTTATGGCTATCATGTGTACCACCAAAACAGAATCAAGAAGATACAAATAAATTAAACAGACCAACAATGAGCAATGAGATTGAAACAGTAATAATAGCTATAATAATAACAGTAACTCCCAATAAAGGAAAGCCTAGGACTGGCTTGATTCATCAGTGAATTCTATCAGACATTTAAAGAGCTAGTATCAGTGATCATCAAACAATTCCACAAAATACAGAGAACCAACACTTGTAATATCTTCTGTGAAGAAGATTAAGGACAAAACAAAAAAGCAAAACTGTAAGCCAGTTTCACTGATGAATATATATGCAAAAATCCTCCTTAAAATACTTGCAAACCAAATTCAACAACACATTAAAAAAATCATACATCATGTTCAAGTGGGTTTCATTCCAGCAATGCAAGGATAGTTCTATATATGCAAGTTGACCAACTTAATACAGCATATAAACAGAAACAATGACAAGTATCACAAATCATCTCAACAGATGAAGAAAAAAACTTTTGACATAACCCAATATGAGAAACATCCTTTTAAACTAGATATAGAAAGTTTATATCTCAACATAATAAAGGGTGCATATGAAAGACATAAAATCAAAATTTATACTGAATGGAGAAAAACTGAAAGCATTATGTTGAAAATCAGGAAGGTTGGCTACTATCACCATTCTTTTTCAATATGGTACTTGAATTCTTAGCCAAAGCAATAAGATGAAGAAATAAAAGGGATACAATAGGAAAAGGAAATGTCAAATTATTCCTATTTGCAGACGAAAAATTTTATAAGTCCCAAAAATTTCCACTCGAAGACTCTTATATCTGGTTTACCATTTAGGCAAAGTGTCAGGATACAAAATCGACATTCAAAAATACAGTAGCATTTTATTTCTACATACCAACAACAAACTCACTGAGAAAGAACTCAAGAAAGTGATTCCATTCACAACAGCAAAAAAATATGTAGGTATAAACTTAACCAAAGATGCTTAAGACCTTTACAAAGAAAACACTGAAGAAAGAAATAATAGAAGATACTAAAAGATGAAAAGATCTCTTATATCCTTGGATTACCAGACTATTGTTAAAATGCTTTTAATTACAGAAAGCAATATAAAAATTTTGCAAATTTACTTGTAAAATTCCCATAACATTCTTCCAGAAATAGAAAAAAATAATCCTAAAGTTGATCTGGAAACAGAAAAAACTCCAAATACCCAAGGAAATCCTGAGCAAAAGAGCAATGCTGGAAGTATCACAACCTGATTTCAAACTACACTACAGAGTCATATTAATGAAAAGTGAATGGTACTGTTACAAAAACAGACACAGAGAGCAATGGAATGCAATAGAAGGTACAGAAATAAGACTATGCAAATATAGCAATCTGATTCCTGACAAACATAACAAAAGCATACTTTAGAACAAAGATAGCCTCTTTAACAAATGGTGCTGGACAAAACTGTATACCCACATGTAGAGGACTAAAACAAGATCCCAACCTCTCACCCTATGTGAAAATCAGCTGGAAATGGAGCGAAAACCATAAAATATAACCTTTTAGTGTTTTGAAGTGCATCTGCATTCTCTTTTAATTTTGTTATTTTTTTCCATGTTTATTTGTTAAGTGGACTATTTTCATGAACTCTATTTCCCCTACTGTGTAAAACCTCTGCTGTTGATCCTCAGTGAGCAGTCTTGGACACTCACATAGAGTCTTTGTTGAGAGTTATTTAGCTGGGCTACCTTGCACAGTCTCTGTACCAGATCACTGTGCAGCTGTCTGCTTCTGTTGGAAGTAACATTAGCTGTTAGTGACAAATGTCTAGTTGATTGGATTTTTCTGTTAAAAATGATGTGGGGCAATATAATAACAATGTTAGTATTCTGATTTTTCTCTATGTGAATTTTTTGTGGAGTTAGTATTTGGGATCAGACTTGGAAAGCTTTTTTTTCCAGATCACAGGAAGGATCCTCTCAGCTCCCTCTTTACCATGTTGCCTCTGGTAAATATCTGTTAAAGCATGCTACACTCTCATGAGGCTACTAGATTGCTCTCTTTAATTACTTACCATTAAGTAATTAAAATTAAATTAGGTAAGTGAGTGAGTTGTGGTGAAGACAATTGCAGAAGTATTCTCAGCCTCCCTCACTTAGGGTAGAGACTCAGGAGATTTCACTGGACCCATCCTCTCAGCCGCAGTAACCTAGAATTTTGATTCAGCAGTAAGTAACTGAGGTTGATGAAAAATGCTGGCGATATCCTACTTCTGGTGTGATATTATTGCTCTTAATAAGACGGTGAATAGAAACCTGACTCTATGGCCACTGCTGTCCATAGGAGACATTTCCTCATTGTGAACTGGGGCAAAAGGAGTAACGGGCAGGCCATGGCTCAAGTCTACAGTCTTTCATTGTGTAGTAGATTTTACTGAATCAAGGAAATTTCCATTGATTTTACTATACATATGATGTATATTTAAACATATATTAAAAAAAATACAATATATATTGTATGTAATATATATTTAACAATATATATATCTTTATCACTATCCGTCCATCATATACATGTATACATGTGTGTATGTAGACATATAATTAGTTGTTCTGCTGGGAAGTGGTTTCATAGAACTCCTCATATCACCATTCTGCATTAGCTACTTCCTGATATCATACGACAGAATAGCATGAGAGATGAAGCACATCAAAGATGTACAGGGAACTCAGAGAAAACTCACTTAAAAACCTAGAGTAAAACTTCTTGTCACACACAGGTCACATTACCTGCTAAGCAACAGCACAACTGTAAAAACTACTTTTGTAACTCGCAATGTCAGTAAGAGTACTGATATATTCTTTTAAGGTTTCATGTGCTCCATTTTCACTTTACTCATACTAGACAAAGCATTTAAAATTCTTGTTGCCATAGTAACTGATATTAAAGCAAATACATAGAAGAAAATCAAAACTGGAACTAAGATAAGAAAGTATATTTTACTCAAAATAAAAGACAAATTGCTACTCTACAGGATAGTTACATGATTTTTCCCTCTGATGTTGCATTCTTTTTCAACCCTGAGAAGACATAATGATTGAACAATGTAGTGCCCCCAAAATGTTGCAAGATTTAAATAACCTATGCTGCTTTCCAAAAAAATCATGTTCGGAAAGCAGAAATAGCATATTTACAAATACATGGTGTATTAAAGTAAGTGGTGAAGACATGAGAAATTTATTGCACAATATTGGGAAGCATATTTATTCAAACACAAATTATAAAATTTTTCTCATAAATATATAAAGACAAATTATGATGATATTATGATATGAATCACCTTTGCTTGTCAATTTAATGATGTCCAATTGACCCTTCATCAAAAAGGAATGAAATACAGTACATAAACAGCATTGGAAAGCTTGATTATTTTTTTGTGACTCTGCACGGAATGACAGACCATTCTATAAGGTCATTTTGAACTAAATAAAAAGGTAATAGCTGACCTGATGTGGGATTTGATGCTACTCTTAACAGTATGATGCCACCTATTGTATTTCAATAGGTGCACCATTTAAAAGGTTTCTATTAAATTGCTTTACATCCATTTTTTGTGGCAAAGAGCAAGAGCATAGAGAATAAAAATGGCTATTTTAAAAACAACTTGAACACTTTTTTCATAACCAATTCCATAGCAATAAGTCATATCACAGAACATATTAAGGTTTTGCAACCAATGTCAGCCTACACAATTTTCTTCATTGTATTGCTATATATTAAATATGAAAGATTTGAATTTATAAGATTTTCACACTTGAATTCATCAACCTGGATAAAGAATCCATCAATACCTGGATAAAGAGGATGAAATATATATATATATATATATATTATATTTCATCCTATAGCTTTGGATGATATTGTAGGCAGATATAGTGATATCTATAAGCAGACTTAAGTATAGGAATATCTACACATAGACATTTATAACACACAAACACACATACACACCTATATACATATTGCAAAAAAGCCAAATTTATAACACCAGATAGAATAACTTATTTTGTCTCTGGATATCACTCCTCTCTGGTTCCTGTAATGCATAGCTTTTATTACATGCTTTAAATAAGTATCATCTGATTGATTTGTCCAAGAGAAATTTAAAAACTTTCGGAATTTAACAAGCTCACTATTTGAGACCAGAAATTTTGCTCTGAATGAAAGAATTCCACATTAAATTTCTAAGGTATCTAGAACTTTCATTGGCTGTTTTTCTTCAACATTGTTTATTTATAGATCTCCTGTCCTATCTTCTGAATTCACTGTTATGAGTATAATTGTTTACTTACTCTTAACCCCTTTGGTTTCATTAGAAATACAAAGTCAAGGGCTGGCAGTGGTTCAAGTGGTAGAGTGTGTTCAAGCTCTAGTACTATTAAATAAATAAATAAATAAATAAAAAGAAAGGCTAGAAATACAAAGGCAGCCAGGTACTGGTGGCCCACACCTGTAATCCTGGCTACCAAGAGGCAGAGATCAGAAGGATTGCTGTTCAAAGCAAATCCCAAGCAAGTACTTTGAAGTCAGCCAGGGAAAATTGTTAACAAGACCCTATTTTGAAAATACTCAACACAAAAAAGGGCTGGTGGAATAGTTCAACTGTTAGAGCACCTGCCTAGCAAGTGTACAGCCCTCAGTTAAACCCCGGTACTGCCAAAAAAAAAGAAATCACTTAGAAATACAAAGGCAGTATTCTTGAATTAATTCAAGAGACACAAATGTCTTCTACTCATCCCCTACCACTTTCAAACACACTAGAGAACTTTATCTAAATATCAACAGAGTTCTCACCATTCAGGTTAATTGTATCAAAAATCTAGGAGTGGCAATCTCCTTCTGTCTTCCACACACATGCAGAATCAGTCATCAGTTCTTTTACACCCATGAATGATTCCTGAAAACTATATTATTTATCTAGAATGCCAGATACTAGTGCAAGCCACCATCTTCTGGCACTTATACCTATGCAGGGTCTTGTGAACTTAGCTGCCATGTGCTGTCTTGCAAGCTCTCATTTAACTCATTTCAACATATCAGAACAATATTTTAAAAGGTGATTTGCATGACAACACCTATTTTTGACCATAAAAGCTACACGAACTGGTCAGAGACTTCATTGTCAAATTTACTTCACTCTGTTTCCATAGCCAGCTACTTCATTTCTAAAAAATGCAGGCTTCTGCTGAAGGAATGGGTCAAGTGTTGGAGTGCTTGCATAGCCAGTGTGAAGCCCTGAATTCAAATCACAGTACAACCAACAAACATACACACACACACACACACACACACACACACACATATGTGTGTGTGTGTATTTCTCAAACTTCAAATACTTCTTCCCAAATTTCAAAGCCAGGCATGCTTTTTTCATTTGCATATTAATAGGGGGCACAAGTGAGATAATAAACAAAACTTTGCAAAATGGGAATATATAGAATTTCTAAAGCACTTAGTAATTACAATTTTTATTGTTTAAAATTTATATTTTCACTTAATTCTACTTCTCTGAGAGTTCTGATATTGAATACTACTGAAAGGAGACATATAGCTCTGTTTTTATAGTTTTATAAGACACAGATGAGCTGATATTAGGACATACAACTTAAAGCAATGTTCTTCCCATCAGTACCATGCTCAATGAATACTTCATTATACAACCTCCAGAGGTTCTGGAATAAAGAAGCATAAACAGTGCTGAGAGCTTAACTGGAACTCAAGTGTAGGCAACTTAATGCAGTGCATTTTCTTGAGCACTTGGATAGGAAAGGCCCTGTGATAGTGTGTACAGAGTTATAAAGGATATACAGCATATTCACTGCTGGTTGCCACAGTGACTATAAGGAGGTCCTCTGAATCTAGCCAAGGTGTTCCTCATAGTAACATGTTAGTTCTCTGAAACCCTCCCTCAGTTTTGGTATACCTGACTCTGATACTTCAGGTATTTTATGAAGTGTAAATAGGGTGCAATAGAGGAACTAAAGCATAAAAGCAGATTCCTTTTAGATCTAAGAATATTAAAGGTAGGATTTATGATTTATGATTTTAGTTTTCTAAGGTTATAAAATAAGGATTGATGCTACTTGCCTTCAGCACCATATTTTGCAATCTAATTCAAAATTTTGATGAAGTTGCTATGATTTGGTAAGCAATGTAAGAATTTTAACTATCAATCATAACTTGCTCCTAAAAATGGCTGATGTTTTTAAATTTAGAAATAATGAATATTCTACTTTTTGATTGGCCATTCTACTCTAAACTCTATGGATTTTTATCAAACTTGAAAATAGAGTGCAGAATAGAACTGTGTAAAGATCAGATTTGACCTTATAATAGCAGTAAAGGGAACTGTATTTTTATTTTGGGAGACAGAACATTCATCCCCTATTTATATGTTACCTTTTCTTTAGAAACCTGACCCAGAAACATTCTTCCAAAACTCCACTGTGCTGAATACCTTATTCTCACTCTCTATCACATTCTTACAGCTGCCTTTTTATGCAGCAGATTTCAGTTAGGTGATTGAAACTAGATGTTCATTTCTAATCACAGAAAGTTTACCATTCCAATATCAAAATACATGAAATTATCTGTACAGTGTATATATTAATTTCTTCAGGATTCTTTCTAGAATATGTATCATTTTTACTTTATACTTTTTGTTCTCTTTTTCACAAAGATAGCTGATTAAAGGAGATTCTTCTGCTCTTTAAAATATTAATGCTAATATGATAACCTCTCATATTTACAAAGCACAGTAAATGACTGGTGCAATACTATGTATTTTGCATGCATATACTTATTGAATAGTCACAGGGCATTTTTGTATTAAGTAAAAGTTGTATTTCTATGTTACAAAGAAACTAAATGAGACTCCGAAGTTAAACAACTTGTCTAATGTCACAAAGCTAACAAGTGATAAGTTAAATCCAAGACTATCTAATTCCAGTGACAAAGTTCTGAATGATTATGCCTTAAATACATTATCACTGTTGCTTGGAGAATTGCTCTGATAATTTGTAGAGTGAGAGTATTCTTGGATGATTTAATCAATTGCATTTGTGAAGTTACAGTAAATGTACATTCAACTAACTTGCAATTGAAGTGAATTATTAGCTTTATGAAAATGATTTTCTTAAGAAAGAAACCTACTTAAGTGATAAATGCAAATTGGAAGTCAATTCCAAATTTAAAGGAAGTTTGACTGAAACATTTTTCTACCTTCATTCTAATGCTCTTATACTAACTTTATACAGCATCTTTGCATTATTCATCACACCTTCCCAGGTGCCATATCAATTTTGACTACGTGCTGTCTCAACATGCCTGAATTCTCTGAGAAGTTCTCCTAGTATATTCCCAATTCAGATCCACATTGGGAGAGTAAAGACGAGTGAAGAATGTTAGTGTTTTGATGGGAAGCACCAGTTTTCTAAATGATGTTAATTTTTAGCAAAATATACATTATTTAAAATAATGAAGTATAATTTAAAGCAATTATTTGTACTAGATGGTCACTAAATATTTAATAACTGATTAATTCATGGTAAAATATCAAAGACGGGAAGTTGGAAATATAATGGGTTCTTGGTCATTCCTCATCACACCTATTCCCTACTATTTATTCATCCCACAGAATCAAATGACTCTTCACTAACTGGGAGTCACTTCTGTAAGTCAAAATGCTGACAGTACTTTAAACTCAATTACTTTTCAAAATGTCATGTAATGAAGAGCATTGGAATAAAGAGAGAGTCTTTCCTTCCAGAGGTGAGAGCTGGATTGTTACTGTGTAGTCTAATAAATCTTCATGTGGGGAGCTGGTTGACTAGACTTTCTTAAAATTCATTAGAAAAGAATGAAATCTTACAATCTTGGATTTCTTATATGCAACTCAAACCCACTGTGTGCCCTACATCCATCTCTTAACACATTTGTATCACTTCTCGTTTAACTGGGTTACTGTGGGGAGGGGTGTGGATATGAACTTACACAATTATGAAGTTCATGCTTCTGCTTATCCATGAATAACAAACCCATTGTCTTTGATATGGGTTGCTCATGTTTTCTGTTAGCACATACAAACCAATGCCAGTTAACCCATTAAATTGCAGATATGGTGAACATCATAGCCTTCCTCATTCTTATTATGATTTTGATTTTGAATCCCTCCCATGGTAATCATAAAGTAAACCTAGTACAACAGCTGTGCCTGCAGCATTTATCTGTGTGTTTCCTTTACTTCAATTCTTTTTATATCTAAAACTCCATCCAGTAAGGAAAGTCATTTACTTATTTTAAATTACTGTAAAGTATTGAAGGTAATGTGATAAGAAGTGCTGGAAATAGTTTTTAAAATTAAAATAAAAAATCAGTAAATTTATGCAATAAGAGAAAATATTGTCAAACCTAAAACAAAGATTTGGTATTATAAAATTTATACATTTCTTTTCGTCAAGTATAAACTATGGCATAATCCGTATTTCCTGATTTTCAAGTGATCCTTTATATTTGTTATGGTACCATGGTGATATTTATAGATATACTAGAGAGAGTGGCAATGTTAACATCAATCAGGGGACAAATTAGCATGCATATAGGTGCAAGTCACCATTATCCATTATTTCCACTGAAAAAGATAAATGTGGGTGAGACAGTAAAAAATATTTGCTATTTTCCACATTCCAAAAGGCTTTAAAATTTCTTCTACTTAGAATCATACTAGAATATACTGAAATGAAGTATAGAGATGAAGAGATTCTTCATCTCTGCAATTTCTTTTTGACTGTGCAGGGGATATAGTTAGTGAAAGAGAATGAGGCAGAACTCCTGGATGTGGAATAATGGTGGATGAAAGTTAATCAAGTGCAGAAGATACTGATACTTTCCCTCTTCCAAGTAAAAGCATTGGCAAGCACTAGTACAGTACTGATACCCTAGAATTTACTCTCAACAGTGGTGGTCACACAATGTCCAGCTCCCAGAGCACACACTTTTGTCTCTAAACATCTGATCATCTGGAGAGACTGTTAACTACTTTATGTACACCTTTACCTACAGAGTAGGTAAAGGTATACTCCTAACAGAGTCAAATATTGCTATTGCCTTAATGTAAACACAAGTGATAACATCACTACCTCCTCATTTGTTTCCGTTCTTTTTGTTATTCCCTCCATGTACATGTCTTTCCATCCTCTTGCACTTCTGTTTTTTACTCAGGCATCTGCAATGCTTATTCTAGCTTCCCATGTTCAATTAGACTGAAATTATCATTGTGGGGATTGGTGCATTTTTTACAGACTACGTTGAAAATATCTATGAAAGAAAAAATCAATAGCAATGTTGGGATGAAAAGCACATTTCTATCTTCACAAGTTAAATAGTTTAACATATTAGGGTGTTTCTTATAACATAGAAATAGTTGGAAGACTATAAGCAGTCATTCATTTATTTTTTTTCTTTCACAAATTTATTGAAAAGATATTGAGGTAGAACTAAGAATTAGGTAATA
Organism: Castor canadensis; assembly: GCF_047511655.1. NCBI lineage: Eukaryota > Metazoa > Chordata > Mammalia > Rodentia > Castoridae > Castor > Castor canadensis. The sequence continues at coordinate 26,853,770 of NC_133395.1, forward strand.
TATGACATCGGAAAATGTGTCTGCAGTAAATGTGCTTACTTCTCAAAAAAAAAAAAGTTATAGACGAGGTAAAAACAGCATGTCTGCCAGATCCTCTTGATCAATGTGAAAGCTTTAATTTTTACCTAGAGGTATTTGCAAGGTTTTAAACAGTCTTAAAAAAAGATATATGAGCATATGTTTATTTAAAAATATTATTTGCTCAATGTGAACTGTCTACATGTATAGGATTGCCACAATGGAATTCCCTTATATTATTAATGTATGATAATTCAAAAATAAAATTATTTTTTAAATGTCAGAAATGGATACTTCTTATGATACTGCTATAGCAATAAATTTGAAAATTGACAGAATTTTTTAAAAAAGTATAGGCCTTTTGGTGCCTAACCACAGACTGCAATCTTACACTGACTACATAAAAAGAAGAGGCAAAGTAAACCTACCACATATACATCTCACCCTAGGTTCTGTGCCCAGTCTGTATTATGAATGGGGAGACATGGGGTAGGAGTAAAAAATATAAACCTTGTTTTTTAGGGAAAAACAAAAAAAAGGTACAAATGGTGATCATAAGAAGGATTATAGAAGTGTTTAAAAATAGTACAAAATTAACAAAATGTTTCTTTAGTTCAGAGGATAGATTCATGAGAGAGTAGGAGAGGTTAAGAATGACTTCTAGCCAGGTGCCAGTGGCTCACAACTATAATCCTAGCTACTCAGGAGGCAGAGATCAGGAGGATCACAGTTCAAAGCCAGCCTAGGTAAATAATTCTCAAGACCTTATCCAGAAAACCCTTCACAAAAATAGGGTTGATGGAGTGGCTCAAGGTGTAGGCCCTTGAGTTCAAACTCTAGTACTGCAAAAAAAAAAAAAAAAAAGAATGACTTCTAGTATGGAAAACTAATTCAATAATTCAAAACAATTTTGGTAGGAAAATGATGAGTTCTGTGTTATTTGCTGGCATTGTGACTTCTAAGTAGCATCAAGTGGAGCTATAAAATGAGAATTTTATAACATGGATGTACATTTTAATAAATATCAGAGTTGAATAAATTGAATTGTAGTTTATCAATAAATGGATGGGAAATGAATTCATGAGGATATGTTAGCCTACTCTGATCATTGAATGAGAAATTAAACAAAAAAATTATTGCCTTCAAATATTTATTATTTCACAGTCTATAGGTTAGGTTTTGAAGTGGCCTAGCTCATGCATTTGGCTCAGATTGTCTTACAGATTTACATCCATTGTAAGTCATCGCAGGGTGAGATTCATAGTAAAACTCTCTTGTTTGGAGGACTGCTTTTCTTAGGCTGTTGATCTGAACTCTAGGTTTTCCATAGAATGTTAGATACAAGCATCTCACACTCTTGACATAATTTCCCTCCCATGTATCATCTTATAACACATCAGCTTCCTTACCCAAGTGATAAAAGATGAAGCCAGAGAATGCTGGCAAGGAAGAAAGAATGTAAACTCATGAAAGTTAAAATATCTAACAAGTTCCTATTAGAAGTGTTGTCCCATTAATTTCCATGTTCTTTTTTTCTTTTGTCTTATGATACTGGAGTTTGAACTCAGGGTCTTGTGCTTGCTATGTGAGTGTTTTACTACTTGAGACACACCCCCAACTCTTTCTTGCTTTTAATTATTTTTCAGATAGTATCTCTCATTTTGTCCTGGAGCCAGTCTCATATCCCAGTCCTCCAGTCTATGCAACTCAAATAACTGGGATTATAGTCATGATACTCTGTGCTCATCTTAATTTCCATATTTTATTCAAAAGACATGTTATTGCACCCTTCATGTAATGAGAGGAATTTAGAGAAGGACATAAAGACTAAGATATAAGTATCATGGGGAACAATGTTTGAAGCTGCTAACCACAGCCCCAACGAAGAGAAAATAGAACAGGAGACTCAGTAAAGACTTAAGGAACATCTTTAATACAATTAATAAAATTCCTGGTATAGAGCTGGCTGTCACTTCAGACATTGTTTTATTTTCTATCTTATTTATGTGGAATAGATATATAGCATTTTTAATGCTTTTTTATATAACCTAAATTGGAGAGTCTTGGTCCTTTATTCAGTCATAATTTTAATACAGAGTGTTCAGGAGAAGTCTCTCTTTTTATTTCTTAATACAGAATATCAGTCTACAAATTCTAATAAATATCTTATTTTTTATTATTTTCTCTTTTGTTATCACTGCCCCACTTTAGTAGATTAAATATAAATTAATAAGTTATTTACTCATTAATATGCAGAATTATATTCAATAAATACTGAAGGTGTGCCAGTATAGTAGTCCACAAGGTTATGGTGGGGCTGACCTACCTAGGGAGGCACTGAAGACAACTGCTGATGTTTCAGACTGCTACAGAAACATTTTTATTAGCTTATTGCAAATATTTTTTCATATAATTGGTTTAGTTCTTTCAAATTGAACTTTAGATTTATTTTAAAAAGACAATTTTATGCTTTGCTTATTGTCTTCAAGTATCCAAGAGTAACTGCATAGTACATAAAATAATTGCTTTTAAAATCACCTAACTAAAATATTCTTCAGAATTAATTATTGCACTTTAAAATGCATTTAAATATTTTTGAAATAATGTTAATGCCAGAATTTAGCTTAATTATTCTAAGGAATAATCATTTTACAGTAATAATCATACAGAGTGACTTTTCTGAGTTGATTTATCCCTTATGCTTGAAACTGTTTTGACTATGTCAAACTGAATAAAGTAAAATAGAATTCAGAATAAAATTACTGTTCTCAGAGTTGATTTAATTTCAATGTGTGCTGCATTAGTCTACTTTTCTACCCTTCACATATTTTCTGTGGATTTAACTAATCACAGATACACTTATTGAATGTCTTTTTCAACTAATTGCACATAAGGTATCTTCGTGGAAGGAGAAAAAACATAATCTTAAACTGTAGTGACTTTTGGAATGTGGCCAATGATTTGATGGCTTGGTCAGGAATTTGGAAGGAATATGATTAGGAAATTGAAGACAAAGATATATAGGGAAGAGCTGTGTGCATTATGAATAGCAGAAGAGATATGAATCCCAACAAGGGTATCCTTAGCAGGGGAAGATTTCAATAATCAACTCAGTTAAGTTATCCCGCTCTGGAGATAAAGACAATCTTTGTCCTCAAACACATGTTCTCATCATTCACTGGGCTCATTGCCAAAAATAGCCACTGTGTTAGAGATAGACATGTGCTTAGCAAAGGTAACTTCAGAGACATAGCTAAGTGCACTACTTGCCAATAACAGAGATGAAAATTGCTTTCCCAATATTCCACCATTCCTTGGGATGGTCAAATTCCCCTGGTGGCAGGTTGATTACATTGGACAAATTTTAATGGTATTGGTAAGATTTTGTGGCTAGTACAATAAACACATGCTTTGGACATGGATTTGCCTTCCCAGTATGTAAGTATCTTGACATAATTGTTATCCATATACTTAGAGAATGATTTACTCACAATTGCCATAGTCTTCAATGCTTGGTAATTATATAGGAATTCACTGTGTGACAAACAAAATATGATGATGGGTCCATGATCACAGCCTTCAATTGTCTTACTCTATTTACAATCATCCTGAAGTAGCTGGATTGAAACAGTGGTAAAATGATTTCCAATGAAGATTTCTTACAATAACTAGTAATTGGCGATATCTTGGAAGGCTGTGGCAATGTTCTACAAAGTCTGTATATCCTTTGAACCTCTGTATAAAATTCAGTGACATTTCACCAACCCTTCACAACAGGTTTAGAAACTAAGTGGTAGGAATAGTAGGGAGACCACACACTTTTTCTTAGTGATCCACTGGCATACCTTTCCCTTCTTGTTTCCACTAGTCCTTGCAGAGGTCATGGTTTCAAATGGAAGACACTTCTGTAGAGAGACAACATTCATATCACCAAACTGCAAACTGAAAGTTCTACTAGCCTCTTTGATTCCTCATACTTCTGAATTAATAGACAAAAAGAGTTATTGTACTCACTTTGGAGATTGATTGTGAATACCAAGAGGAAATTGACCTGCTGCAACTCAATAATGGTAAGAAGGATTTTTGGAACACAGAACATGTGCAGGGCATCCTTTAGCATCCTACTATGCCCTGTGGTTAGAGCCATTTGCAAACTATAGCAATTCAGTTTAGACAGCAGAACTACATGGCTCAGGCCCTTCGAGAATGAAATTTTGAGTCACTACTGAGTAAAAATCATGAAGAGGCTATTATTCTAACTGAGAGTTATACCAGTATGGAACTGGTAGTGATACAGATGGTCACAGCAAGGACCATGTGACCATTAACAGCAATTAGCATTACAATAATTGTGAAAGTTCACTTGACATTTTTATGAATATATGTGAACATGAAATATTTTTGTTTTCCTCTCTTGCTTATCCCCTTTTACCATATAAAATAAAATATGTTATTAATACTTAACCTTAACTTTGCCTCGCAGCATGACAGTTACTAAATATCAAGAAGGGTCACTAACATTCACTATTTTTCCATCCTCTTTGGGTCTAAAATGTACATATGTGCTCAGTTGTCAAAAACCTGCAATATGATGGCAAACTTTACCTATTAACCTATGCAGGCAATTGTAGGGAATAATTTAATCAAATGCAGACATGTCGGTTTCCGTGAAGAATTTTTGTAGATATGGTTAGTGTCTATCATAAATTGACTTTAAGGAAAAGAGATCATGCTCTGTAATGTGCGGGGGTCTCATTTATATATTTAAAGGCCTTATGAGTAAAAACTAAGGTTTCCCTGCGAAGAAGAAATTCTGTACTCATAATTGTAAACTCAGCATCAAACCTGAGAGTTCACATTCTGTTTCCAACTTTCCCACTAATTTTTACCTTGATATCTCCCCCAAAATACCTCTCTCTCTCTCTCTCTCTCTCCTCTGACTTTTCCTTTTGGATGGAGAAACCTAACTGATATAACAAAATTCTATAAATTCATATAATATTAATATTATTAGTATACCTTCAAAGAGAAAGTATTTTTAAAAAGGTCAAATACTCGAAGCTATGGTAGAGAGTATTATCATTTATGGGAGTTTTTAGACCCTATGTAATTTGATGATCAATATTTGTGAAATAGATTTTTCTTTTGTTCCCTGCTATAAACTTTGTTCACAGGAATTTACTTTCTAAAAATGGTAGTTCTTTGCATTACTGACATTTTTTCAACCATTGGCCTATACAAATGTTAGGTATACTTCAGAGTCCATATCAAATTTTTCCTTCTCCATGATGCCTTCCCCAAATTAAAACAATGTTATCTTTGCTAAACTCATTATCTAGCCACAGTAGTTATTGCCAGGACTGATATCTAACCTAGACTTTCTATCTTTTTATGTTTATTTCAGTTCTCCTTGACTATTGTCAATTGTACTTTCTATAAGTATTTATACTCCAAAATTTTATAAAATATATAAATGAAATTAAACATGAGTTGTCTGTGGTAAGTGTTTATTATGACACTGGAAATCTATGCAAATTAACTTTTCTTCAAGGAAATAAAGTATCTTATTTTTATAACACTTATAAATTTTCCTCTAATCCATCTTACTTACCTTTTATTACTCAAACTATAGAAATGTATGTTTTTAAATGTCCTTCCTTGCAAAACCCTAATAATTTGAAGGGATCTTTCCATGCACACTTTCTCCCCTAAATAATCCCATGGAAATCATGCTTGTCACAATAACTGTACCATGAATCTGTCTAACTCTAAGTTTTCCATTGAGCTTCAATTAGACAACATAATAGACCTTTCAGAATCCCTGTGGTCATATAGAAACATTGATTACTTCTACTATTTATTTAAAAATATATTGCCCCTTTCCACACTTTTCATTTTAGTCAATAGGACCAACATCTACCCTGTTATTTTAGCAATAATTGAAGAGGAAATCAATTTCTTTTTTCTGTTTCAATTTTCACATTATCTGAAACTTACTTTGTTGATCTTATTTCTAAAATAATTGCCCTATTCATTAATTTCCTATAGTCTCCAGTGACAACAAACTAGTGTAAATCATTTTCATCTTCCAGCTAGCTACTAAAACAGATATTGGTCATATTTAACCTCAATGGATAATTCTCTGACAGCTCCTTAGCTATCTTTTTATAATACAAGCTAAATAATGTTATCACTTTCTTAAGCCCTCAAATGGGCTTGCATTGCAGGTAGAAGAAATTCAGTCACCTTAAGATATTTACAGGGTTGTATTTAACCTCATGTGGTACCACTCTCCAGTCTCCTACATATATGGAACACATTCAGTTTCTTGTACACATCAAGCTTTCTCTTGACTAAAGGCTTTAAATATGCATAATCCAAACTATCCCTATTACTATTTTCTGTTGTCCATATCTCAGAACAAATTGTAAAACAAATATGCATATCATCCCCTATTTACCACATCTTCCTGCTTTATTTTCTTTATGGTTAGTATTATCATACATGAAAGTGAATTCACAGACTTACTACATGTATGTCTCCCAACAAAGTGTCAATATTCAAATTTAAAATCCATAAATAGCAAGACTTAGTCTGTTTTACTGAACTGCTAGGTAGACTAGAGCTTGGCACATATTCTTATTTAATAGATATGTTCTTAAAGAAATGAGTACAAATGGGGCTGCAAATCATGCATATAAGAGTAACACATATTTCATAAACTTTAAAAATTTATGTACTTTAAATGTTTAAAAACTCAAAGTATTTGTAATATGCTAAACAAAGTACATAAATATTCATATTCATGTATTCAGATACTTATTTAACTAACACATGAAAATTTCTTGAGATAAAGAGGTTAATATATTTCAAAGGTAACTTCAATTATTTCTTAAAGTCACAACATCACTTGCATTGCACAAACTTCATGTTAGCAACCATACACACATTTCACACATATAAATTTTCAAGGATCAGCTATCTAATTCCATCTTTAAAAGAATATATTCATTTCTGAATGTAAATTGTTGGTTTTAAGAAGTTCCTGATTTGTTTTTCCATTTAATTTTAACCACATTGTGGAACAGTTTTCTACATGTATCTTCCTCAGGATTCTAACAGCTTCTTTTTTTCCTTTTATTACATTTTGTTGTTTTTCTGGGTAAGGGTACACTGTAGCATTTAAAAAGGTTCTTACAATACATCAAACATATCACACTTGAATTCACCCCTTCCACCATTCTTTTTTATCCTCCTCTCCCCACAATTAAGACATAGCTTCAACAGCTATCTTTTTTCCAACCCTTCCCCCATAAAGGCAGGACCTGATCTACCCTCCTTCATGCTCATTTTGCAAAAGAAAGGAAAGAGAAGTGACATTTTTTACTTGTTTAAGATAGCTATACTGAAACATCCACATATATATGTATTATAGCCCAATTTGGTTCATCTCTATTTTTCTTTCTACTTTACTCCCTTTCTTATGATTTTGTCAACTAGATTAAAAAGTCTCTATTCAATCTCCCTTGTATAAAGAGTACATCAACTATATTCAACTTAAATTCCTTCTTTTACCCTCTCCTGTCATGTGTGACCTCCATTGGCATGTCCTGTTTTTCATAACATTGCTACATTTGTATAAGATTTATATTCCACATATGAGAGAAAATGTGACTTTTGGCCTTCTGAACCTGGCCAACTTCACTTAAGATAATGTTCTCCATTTCCATCCATTTACCTACAAATGGCAATATTTCATTCTTCTTTGTGGCTGAATAAAATTCCACTGTATATAAGTACCACATTTCCTTAATCTGTTCATCAGGAGTGGAGCATCTTGGCTGTTTCCAAATCTTAGGTATTGTGAATAATGTTGTAATAAAAATGGGTGTGTAGGTGCCTTTGTTGTAATCTGACTTTCATTCCTTTGGATATATCCCTAAGAGTTGAATTGTTGGATTATATGGAAGTTCTGTTTTCAGTTTTTTGAGGAGCCACCATATTGTTTTCCTTAGTGGTTGTACTAGCTTACATTTCCACCAGCAGTGTATAAGAGTTCCTTTTTCTTCACATCCTTGACAACATTTCTTGCTGCTTGTGTTCTTGGTGGTAGCCATTCTAACAGGAGTGAGGTGGGATCTTAGCATGGTTTTGATTTGCATTTCCCTAAGGCCAGGGATGTTGAACATTTCTTCATGTGCTTTTGGCTATTTGGATTTGTTCCTTTGAGAAAGATCTTCTCAGTTCTTTTGCCTATTTCTTCATAGGGTCATGGGGAGTTTAGTTTTTTGAGCTCTGTGTATATTCTGGTTAGCAAACCCTTGTCAGATATATTATTGGTAAAGATTTTATCCCATTGTTTGGACAGCCTCTTCAATTTAGAGACTATTTCTTTCATTGTGCAGAAGCTTTTAATTTGATGTAGTTCCATTTGTTGATCTTTTCTCTTAGTTGCAGATCCATTTGAATTCTACTGGGAAAGTCATTGGCTAGGATTATTAATTCCAATATTTTGCCTGCTCTTTCTTGTACTAGCTTCATAGTTTCAGGTCTTAACTTGAAGTCCTAATGTACTTTGGGCTGATACTTGTATAGGGTGACACACATGGATCTAGTTTCAGATTTCTAACAGCTTCTTTATATTTTGATAATTGTGTTTTAGGGACACCTAAAGTATAATATTAACCCAAGCTTAAGAAAGTTTTAGAAATAATAATAGTCAGCTTAGGAAAGTTTTAGAAATAATAATAGTCAATATGGGTGGTAAACCATGGACCTTTCTTAGTATTGTTGCATGTATTCTAAAGCCAACAGTAAACCACTCAAGAAAACATAAACTTGAGACATGGAAAAAGCTTACTTTCTTTCTTGTATGTTTTGTGATCACAGATGTAGATTGAAGTGAGCTAAAAAATACTTTTCTTAGAAAAAAACTGTAAAAACATACAAGTTCTCTTTAAAATATTAAGTCTGATATTTTAACATTACACTAATTATTGTAGAAAAATGTTCAAAATAAGATATTTATTTTATCGTTATTTAGAGCATGATTAATTCGTGTTAAGAACTAAAATCTAAAACAAGTAAAGATTCTTATCACCTTTTTAAGTTTGAATTCATTACCTTAGCAATTATAAATATAGTAATTTCTGTTACTTTATTTCTTTCTATTTATTAGACACTCCAAGTCAATGTGTAAAATCTGTGGTCTAAAATAATGTCTAATACTTTCAACATGTCTCCCAGAATACCCCCATAAATGTGAGTCAATGCCCTGTATAGCTATCCTTATCTCAACCAGCAAAAACCCTTGTTTCTTCCTGTTATTGCTTATACTCTTTCTACAACAAAATTAGAAATAAGGACAAAATAGTTTCTGCTGGGTATTGAGGGGGTGGGGAGGAGAGGGAGAGGGTGGAGGGGGTGGTAAGGGAGGGAGTGGGGGCAGGGGGGAGAAATGAACCAAGCCTTGTATGCAAATATGAATAATAAAAGAAAAAGAAAAAAAAATGAAACAATGAACAAACAATAACAGCTTCATAAATGAGAAGTCTAATATTGTGAAAATATCAATTTTAACCCACATTAAAGTATATATTTAATTTAACACCCCAAAAAAATTTCTGTAGCAATAATTTTATTTAAATTTTTAAATACAAAACATGGCATTTTATCTTTTTTGAGATAAAGGTAGCTACATAGGGAATTTCCTTGTGATATTGCCATGTCTGTATATATTATAACCCCAAATGGATCTCCTCTAATTTTCTTCATTCCACCTTAATCCCTTTCTTGTGGTAGTTTCAGTCAGACTAAAATTTCTATATTCACTCTTGTATAGAGAGTATCAGCCGTATTCAAGTTCTTAGTTTCCCTACATCTCCCATGTGTGACCTCCTCTTAGTATGACCAGTGTTTCATATTACTGCATTAGTGTTAGTAATAATTTTACATAACAACCTGACCAAACATTTTTATTATTTATTTTTAAACAAAAGAATATCTGAATTGTGAAACCAGTATTAAATTATGTTCATCATAATATATAGGTCATGTTATAGGTGCTGGTTACAAGGAAACTTATTTCAAATTTATACTAGAATTAAAATAATATCAAATGTAGAACAATTTCACTACATTTACTAAATTTACTGTGTAACAAATTCTTTGGTTGCAGGGAAAACATTTTTTTTTAATGCTGTGGATCAAACCATGGATCGTATACGTTCGAGAGAAGTACTACCATTGAGCTTCACCCACAATCTATAAATAAATTTGATTGATAGGTTTTTTTAACAAAGTAGTATCTATTTGTTTTGTTATCAATAGTTCATTTACATTGGAATTGTGCATCTAAGTATCTTATAACCCTGTGTCTCTGATACACACCATGTTTGTTAGTGCTCAGTGATGCCACCTTTAACCATGGATATTTTGTTTCAATGTATAGTGAGATACCAAAGTTAGTGGGAGATAATGTTCTGCCAAAAATTAGATATTAAAAGAACAAACATGTTAATTATTATGAAAATGAGACAACTCTTTAGAAATGAGTTAGTGTCTCTCAACATATTGATGCATAGAAGCAATTCATTCATAAGCATTTCTATATTTTGTATTTTAACCTAGAAAAGAACTTTTTAAAGATCTGAATGAATTGGAAAACTTTGGGGAAATAAAATTTCCTAGAAAAATTATGACTTACTAATTTTGAATAAGAAAAAGATAGAAAGTGTGAACAAGTAATAACTATAAATAGACAGAATAAATCATCAAAATCTCCCTACAAAGTAAAGCCCAGAACCAGAGAGCTTCACAGCTGAATTCTTCCACACGTTCAATGAGAAATTAATGCCAATACTTTTATACTCTTCTGAAAAACAGAACCAGTGAATATACTTCCAAACATATTTTATGAAGCCATGATATCTAAGCTAGACTTAAACATCACAAGAAAATAAAGCCACAGGTTAATTTATATGAACCAATATTAATGTAAAAGTCCTCAACACAATAAAGACCATTTATGAAATACTCACAAGTAACGTTACAATCAGTGGAAAAAACCAACGATTTCTCACTAAGATCTGGTAGAAAGCGAGGATGCCCTATGTTACCACATCTATCTAACGTACTAATAGAATTCCTGGAAAGTAAGTAATCCAACATGAAGAGAAACAGATGGCACCCGATCAGAAAGCAAAACTTCTATTTGGAGATGATAGGACCCTTTATGTTAAAGCCACAGAAGCTCCCACAAAAAAAAAAAAAAAAAACATTTATAACTCACATTACGTAACATTTCAAGAAACACTATCAACATACTAAACTCAGTTGCATTTTTCTACCTAAATAGCAATTAAATTGAAAAATAAACCAAGGACACTTTCCTGACTTCAAAGAAACTGCTTTTAGTTTTTCTACGTGTAGCATGATGTTGTTTATACGTTTACAATACATAGTCTTTGCTATGCTGAGATAAGCTCCTTCTATTCATAGTTTCTGCAGGATATTTACCAAGAAGGAATGTTGAATTTTGTCACAGGCTTTTTCTGCATCCAATGAGACAATCATGTGATTTTTGTGCTACATTTATTGATTTCCAATGCCAAATCATCCTTGAATTTCCTGGAATGAAACCAACTTGATCATGGTGTGTAATCCTTATAATTGTTTCTGAATTCAGTTTGAAAGTGTTTTATAAAGAAGTTTTGCATTTAGGTTCATCAAGGAAATTGCTTTATAATTTTATTTCTTTGTTGTGTCCTTTTCTTGTTTTTATATCAGAGTAATGCCAGATTCATGGAATGAGTTTGGTAGTGTTTCTTCCCTTTCTATTTTAATGGAATAGTTTGAAAAGCATTACTGCTAGCTCTTTAAAGAGCTGATAGAATCAGTAGTGAATCTATCAGGTCATGGGCTTTTCTATTGATTCAGTCTTATTTCTCATTACAGATCTGTTTAAATGGGTTATGTCCTCTGGGCTCTATTTGAGTAGTTCATATATGTCTTGTAATTTGGCAATTTCTTCTAAATTTGCCATTTTAATGGAATATGTTTTTGACGTGTTCCTTAATGAGGTTAATTTTCAGGGAATATGGAAACATTATTCATTTTTGGTCAGAATAAAAATTTGTGCAACTACTATGGAAATCAATAGGGAGGTTTCTCCAAAAATTAAAAACAGAAGTACTCTATGATCCTGCTAAATCCAGGTTTTCCTTTGTTGGGAGATGTTGATGATTTTTATATTCAAAGAATGTAAGTCAGTATACAATAGAGATACTTTCAGATCTGTGTTTATTAAAGCACTATTCACAATAGCCAAGCTATGGAACTAGCTTTCACCCATCAAAGGGTGAAAGATTAAAGAAAATGTGATAAATATTCACTATGGAATATTAGTCAGCCATAAAGACATATGAGTTTATGCCATTTCCAAGAAAGCAGAGCATCATTATTTTGGTAATTAAGTCAAACTCAGAAAGAAAAATGCCACAATTTTTCTCTCATGTGCAGAATATCAGCATTAAAAAATGAAAAATGACAAAATGGCTTGAATATAAATGGGGAATATCTTGGGATAGGACCACTTATAGAGTGAAAGGAGTGGGAGGATGTCAGGTGAATATGATTGAACTAGAAAACAGACTAATGAAGCTCATTAAAATTAAATAAAAAAAGGGGAATAAAAAGGTACAGCAATGGAGATTAATATAATCAAATACATCTTATGTATGTCAATTTTATAAAAGGAAAGAAAAGAATCTCATATTATTGCAAGAAAAAAATACCTCATAATAAATTCAAACACTGAGGCAAAAGATCAGTACAATGAAAATTCTGAACATTTTTGAAAGAAATTGAAGAAGACATACATCAATGAAAATATATCGCATATCCATGGAATGGAGGACTTATTATTATTAAAAGGACCATACTGCCTAAAGCAATGTGCATTTTCAGTGCAATCATTTTCAAAATCCCAAGGACATTCTTTGTTGAAATACTACTTTAAGGATATTAAATTATGTGTGGAAATATAAAAAATAACCAAAGCAACTTTGAGAAATAAAATTTTGAGGTATACTGCTTCCGCATGTAAAATCATTACAATCTACTATAAACAAACAGCATGACACTTCCATGGTAAACAGATGTATAGGCAGTGAAACAGAGCCAGACAGTCCAGAAATAAATCCCAATATATACAATAAACTAATTTCTCACAAGGGCATCAAAGGGACACAGTGAGGAAAGATAGACTTTTTAGAAAATGGTGTTAGAAAAATTCGGTTCCACATACAAAAGAACTAAATTGGATACTTATCATACATATGTATCAACTAAAAAGGGTCAAATATGAGAATAGAAACTGTAAAAATCCTGGAAGAGACCACAGGGAAGTAGCTCTTGGATACTGGTTTTGGCACTAAGTTGAGGGTATTATATGAAATGCTCAGTGCATAGAAGCAAAATTGACAAATAAGGCTTCATATAACTACAATGTTGGACAAAAAAGGAAACAACAAAATGAAATGGAAATGTACAGATTGAGAAAGAATGTGTGCAACCCATGTCTAATAAGGAATTAGTATCAAAAATGTATGAAGAACTTACATGCCTCAATGGCAGAAAAACAAATAAAAGACATGATTTCAAAATGGGTAAAATACCTGGATGGAAGAAGACAAAAGTAGATAATGGATATATAAAAAAGGATTAAAATTATTAATCACCAAAAAATGCTAATCAGAACTTCAATGAAATATCACTTTACAACTTTTAGAATATCTATTAATAAAAGACAAGGATAATAAATCTTGGCAAAGGGGTGGAGAAAAGGGTACCCTAGCACAATACTGACAGATAAGGCAGATCTTATAGAAACTGGGATAAAGGTACATTAAAAAATTAAAGATGGAACTATCATATAACAAAGCAATTCTTCTTCCGGGCATAAATTCCAAGGAAACAAATTTACTACCACAAAAGGTATCTCTGCTTCCATGATCATTGCAGCATTATTCACAGTAGCCAAGATATGAAAACAACCCCAAGTGTGCACTGAAAGGTGAATTGCTAACAATGTGATATATATATATATATACACATACTTATACGTGGATGATAGCTATATAAGTAGATAATGATATGTGTGTAATATATACACCAGATTATTCAAATTCAAAAAATAACATTTTGCAAAGTTCATAAATTCGGCTTCATTTACCTAATTTTGCCATTTACCACAACATGAATGATCCCAGAAGATATTTCAATAAGTGAAATCAAATGCAGAAAGAAAAATATTTCATGATCTCTAATTATGTGGAAATTAAAAAATAAGTAAAATATACAGAGAGGAGAAAATAAGGGTAGGTATAGAAAGGGAGTTGAGAGATGGAGGTCAGAGGACATGTATATCCTCTGATATATACAAGTCTAGATATCTCATGTCCAGCAGGAAGACTATAGGCCATTATAGTTTACCATAAAGGATATATGCTAAAAGAGAAGTAAACTGTCCTTAGCCACAAACTAACTGTCCTTAGTGCACCCATTGACATGAGGTACATGTTAATTCCTTTACATACATATGTGTATAAAAGTTATTTAATGTAGGCTGGACATGATGATTCATACCAATAATCCCAGCTACTGGGAATCAGAAATTTCAGGACCAATATCTGGGCATGGCAGCGTGTACCTGTTGCCAGCTGACCTGGAAAGAAAAAATAAGAGGACCATGGTCCAGGCAGGTCCAGACACAATGTGAGAATATACCTCATAAAATGCCACAATATACCCTCACCCAGCACAATAATAAAAATAATAGCCAATGCAAAAAGGGATGGAAGAGTAGGTAAAAGTGCACATTGCCTGCCAGCAAGTGCAACACCCAGTGCTACCAAAATTTTTAATATAAAATATATCTGCATCTAGGACCTAGTGTGGTGGTATATATCTGTAATTTCAGGCACCCAGGAATCTGCAGCAGGAGGATCCTGATTCAAGGCCAGCCCAGGTAAATAGTTATAGAAACCCTATCTTAAAAAATAAACTGGATGTGGTTATTCATGCCTTGTAATGTCAGCTTTTTGGGAGGCAAAAGAAGAAGACTCAATGTACAAGGTACAAAAAGCTTTGTGGTCAATCACCTGTACTGTAAAAACAAATGACTAAATAAATCAAAACATGCATATGGAAGAATTCATAGTCAATGAGCTTGCATCTAATGGTTTTGTGTTCAGTCAAACTTCAATCTCAGAGTTAAAACATGATTACTAATGTACTTCATCATCTGAACTAAATCATACTATAATAAGAAAAATATCAATTTGCATATGACTTTAAAACTATATTGACATGTTTTCTATATATTACATTAAAGATTAAAGACCTTCTTTTTATTTTATTGATATAGTGGATAGGGGGAAATTGTGGCATTTACAAAGTATGAAATATATCATACTTACATACATACTATATGCATACTTACAATGTATGAAATACATCATACTTGAATTTACCCCCTTCACCATTCTCCTTTATCCCTCTCTCCCTCCATTCAAGTAATAGTTTCAATAGGTAACTTTTTTTCATTTACATTCATGTATGCACAGTAGTATTGAGACCTTTTTACCCATGTGATACATCTGGTTGTATATGGGAGGTGTCAGTACAATTATAACTTAACGTTTCAGAACCACAGATGAGATCATACATCCTTGAAGGTGGTCTTAAAATGGTAATGGAAAAAGGGAGGTGATAAAGGTTGTAGGAGCTTATAATTTATCTGGTTTTCCTTCTGCAATTACAATTACCTAGGATCAACTAACATCTTAAATGTGTCAAATGGTAAATTCCAGAAAAAAACAATTCATCACATAAATTGCATGCCATTTTGAATAACACGAAGGAAATTTGCACTCACCTGCTCCATTCCTCCAGGACACAAATGATCCCATCACTCTATTTATCCATACTACTTGGTCCACACACCCATTTGTCACTTCATGGCTGTCTTGGTATTTCACCTCTCAGTGCCTCTGTTCTAGTAGCTCTTGTGATATTTAATAATTCACAAAATGGGTGAAGCAAAGGAGGCACTGGGCTATACACACCAAAGAGAGGTTAATTCTGGTTTTATTTGGCAATGCTGCAGAGCATGTGGAGATAATGCAGTATGTACAGGTTTGGGACTATCTGCAATTTCAGGTATCCACTGAGGATCTTGCAATGAATCCCCTGTGGGTAAGTATAGGTTGTGCATACACCTGAGTATTCAGTTGAGGCAAGGTATACTAGTTATACCTTCTCCATAATAATAATTAGGATTCTTTATGCCGATCATTCAAATAATCAATAATAATGATGAAGGGGAAGACAACAAGAAGGCTTTCGTTGTTATTCATCAGAAGAATTAAGCACGAGGAGAAAAGAGGCAGCAATTACCTCCACAATGAAAGCATATTAAATTATTTTGAGGAAGAAAGTAAATTTGTTTTCTTAAAACAACCCCTTCCAAGAGAGAATCTAACCTAATCTGTAAAGGAAAGCCATGAGAGATTTCTAGTTTTATCTGTATTTTAAACATTTCAATTAAAGATTAAAAGTCAACATTTGTCTTTTGATATTCCATGTCATGCTAACTGTGAGGGAAAAGTAAAGAGTAAAATTGAGGCAAATGTTCTTCATTTTAGTACAAACATCATTTATTCAATACTCAGTTGACACAGAGGAAAAAACAAATTGTTTTAGTTTGTAATGTGATTTAATTCAGCAAGTAATCATTGATTTTCTCTCCTGTGCAAAGCTTGATCTCTGGTGTTCTGGAAGGTAGAAAAATGAGTAACCTATACATTCTAGGTCCAATGATCTCATGGTTTATCAAACAAAATGGATTTATAAACTACAATACAAAATATCAAGTATAGTAGTACAAGAAGGAAGCAATGCTCTCCAACTTAAGTAGGCATCAGAATCATGTAGAGGAATTATAAAACATAAAGTAATTGTCCCTTCCCCCAGATTTTCTGATTTATTAAATGTAGTAGGGCCCAGAAAAATTGCAATTTATAATGAATTCTCAAGTTATTCTATGCTTCTGGTCTTGGAATGACACTTTGAAAGAGCTATTTAAGATGATGATAGACTTTTTTATTTTAATAGAGTGGCTAAGGAGGCATTTCAAAGGTATATGAACTTACTGGTTGAAAAATTATTAGATTTTGACAGGAAGGTGAGAAATTAGACAGTTATATAAGAAGAAAATCACTCAAAAATGTGAATGGAGAAGAATATTGTAGTTGTGAGTGCAGTATCTGGTTGGAGTAGGAATAGATTTATTTGGTTCATAAAATAACAGCTTTGAAACATATGTATTGGGTATCTACTAAAAGTTTACATGTGATTCTCAATGTGAAACTTGTCTAACAAATCAGTGTCTTTCACCAGAATGGCTAAAATTGAAAACGTAACTTATAACTCAGCCATTTAATTTTTAGATATTTTGCCAAGGATAATCAAACACATATCAACAAGAAACAACTGCATGAATATAAAAAGGAACTTTATCCATATTACATTTTAGTCTAAAACTGAACACAACCTAAAATATCATCAATGGCAAATGGATAAAGCACATCACAAGCATGTTCAAATATGGATGAAGCTAAAAACATTGTGCAATGAAAGAAAACAGACACGAAAGAGTGTATAATGCACAATTCCAGTTTTGAAGATCTAGATGAGATATGAGAAAAATCATAACACTGGCTTTCAAGGATGAGGGATGGGAGTAAGTGAGTAGAAATCTACATGCGGAAAATTCTTTGGTCATGGAAGTATTCTATTATTTGACTAGAATAGTGAATGGCAGTGATCTTCCTTAGATGGAATTAATAGGAGTTACTGAATAATGGGGAGGTGTTAGTAGCAATGGAAAGAAAAGACTTAAGAGTGACATGTTTTAAGCCTATGTTAGTGACCATATGACAATATTTAAAAGTAAAATAGAAAAGCAAGAAAAGTAATATTTGTAGGCATATTTGTTTTCTATGGCCATATCATAAATTACAATAAATGTAGCAGCTTAAGCAACACACATTGATTTTTCATTATTTCTGTAGATCAGAAGCACAGTCAAATCTTGGCTGGGTTATCTACATCAGCACATAATAAGACTGAGATCAAGGAATTAGCAAGGCGAATGGAGGCTTAACTAGGGAAGAATTACCTTTTGAGCTCTCTTTAGTTGTCGAAAGAATGCATCTCCTTATGACTATAGGAAATAGAGCAGCTTACTCCAAAGTAACTGATGAGAGAAAGTACATACAGCAAAAGAGAAAAATATAATTGTCAGGCAGGTTTCATAGCCTCATCAATCTTCTGTGAGCAGGTAAATGTAATCACATACTTCTTATTATTCTTACCCTGTTTTTTTTGTTTTTAAGCAAGTTATATGTCTCCCCACAACTAGGAGCTGCTGCTTATAAAAGAGTGTGCATACCCAGAGGCAGGAATCATGGGGTCATCTTGAAGTGTACCACCCCTGGTATACAAAAATGAAAAACAAAAAATTCCTGTTTGGGGTCTGTCAATTTGTGGCTTTCTTATGCCCCTGTTAAGATATAGAAAATGCAAAATAATTTGTGATTATTTAAGTCTTAAACTTAAGACAAATTATTCTAACAACATGCTGATAATTGCTCATACTGTTTTCATTGTTTTCCACCATACAAAAGAATGTAAAATTTGATGTTAATTTCTAATTTTTTGGAATAACATAGGCATATTGTTTTAGTATGATACAAGCAAGAAACAGAAGAAATTTCACAGTTATATCAATTATTTTTAAAAATAATTTCCTAGAAATTTGATGAGAAACAAAGATATGCACTTCCATATCAAGGAGTCATTGAAACTATGTTCTACTTTCCAAATGCATAGTTAAGATATATCATTGTCACAACACTATCATCTATTATCTGAAGTCTTGCCCCAAATAAAGGAAAGAAAGTACAATAAATGGGATACTTTGCATTTCAAATCTTTGTTTTCTCTTTATCGAGGTAAGGCATATTCAAAATTAGTATGTAAAGAAGAAAAATGAAAATTGTCTTCATGGAAAAACGTAAGGGAAACCATAGACAGTATGTGACTACCTTGGCCAAAGATTACTCAGAAATATAATACTTAGTCATGGGCTTTGTAAACTTCCTGGCTGTTTTGGTTATCTGAGAAAAGAAATTTTGCCATGTAGGAACTTGGTAGGGGACTTTTGTCAATATTATAGTAATTTATCAATTGGAGGAAGTTAACAATAATAGCCATTATTGATGAATAGTATTCTACTATATTCCTGGAGTATAGGGACTCCAGGAAGATTCTTTATGAGGTGATGAGTAGGAGCGATGAGACAACCCTTGAGAAGATAACCACAGAAAGGGAACTTGAAAACACAAGCTGGTTAAGAATGAACTTAGCTAAGACAGAGATCATAGTCTTCTAAGATTTTGTAGAACAATTATTCCAACAAGAAATCTTATTGAAATGATCAACAGCAGTTATAATTTCAAGTAAGAATTAACACATTTTTGTTTGAAAATATCATGGGTGGAAAATATATCTTTAAACCGATGAAAGTTTTAGGCAGTAGGTTCAGATTATTATTGAAATATTGCCTTCAGTTTATGAAGTAATTGTGGAATATGAGGCTGTAATACCAAAAAGGAACAGAAAGCGAGAACTGTACTATTCTACTAATTCATGATAGAAAAAATTGCTGTTGGAAGCAGTGTTATATTGTATTATATATATTGAAGTGTTCCATTGGCTTTCTGACAGGTAAACAGAATTTCAGTCTCTCAGAGAATATTTTCTGAAGCTTTCATATTTATGTTCCTAGGAACAAACAAGTATAAGATCAGAGTAGGATGTAAGATGAAATCTTTGAGACCTCATGTACAGCAGTGACAAGTTTTAGTCCTGTATTTCATACTTGAAATTTGCTAAGAGGATAGATCTTGTGTTCTTGTCACGCACACACAGAAACAATAATTATGTGTTATGGATGAACTAATTAGCCTAATTATTATAATCATGTCACATGTGTATCAAATCCTCACATTATCTATCTTAAACGGGCACAGTTTTTCCTTAGTCATATCTCAGTAAAGATGAAAAAACAATAGAGTCTTTCAAAGAGTAAAAAGATGGAAAAGAAGTATGATATCTAAAGCCATATTGAAATGAAACCACATTGTTTTAGAGAAAGTTTCTGCCTTTCTGTGTAAGGAAGAGAAAGGAAATTTTCTGGGACTCATGCTCAGGACTATTGGGAAGCCTAGGACAACTGCTACATGAGAAAGGGTGCGCCCAAATACAATTCCTGGCTGTTCTATCTATGTCTTGGTTTCTTGGGGATTTTTTTTTTTTTAGCTACTCAAAACATTTTTTAGATTTCCTTTATTCATATGTGCAAACAATGATTGGGTCATTACTCCCCCCTTTCCCTGCACCACCTCCCTCTCGCCCCCAGTCCCTCGCTTCCAAGCAGATACTGTTTTGCCCTTATCTCTAATTTTCTTGAATAGAGAGTATAAGCATTAATAAGGAGGACAAGGGGTTTTTGCTCGTTGAGGTAAGGATAGCTATATAGGGAGATTCTTAATTTTGCTTCCATGAACCTATGTGTTACTTTCTAAATTGATTCTTCTCTAACTAAACTTTTCTCTAGTTCCTAGTCTTTTGGGGATTTTTTTTCTCCAAAATTAAGGGATGATAACTACAGCTATTGAATAGAAAATATGTAGATGTAAAAATGAAACTTCTAACCATTAGGAAGTTCTTAGGCTATTTGGAAAGCCTTGAATTATCTCTCTCAGATATATTCTGACTAGATCACAATGCAGTTAAGGCTTTATAAATTGGGTCTCCACATATATTACTACAGAAAATTATTTTAAACAAAATCACTAAAGAAAATTTACCCAATTGGAATTAAACAGGGAATACTTTTTTGAAGACTATTGCAATAGGGGACAAGGCTATTGCAATCGAGGACAAAGATAGAGCTCACCTCCACTAATACAAAAGACAGAACTATGTTTTAAATTTTAGGCAAAGTAATGGAATTATCTGAAGGGAATTAGGAGACAGGGAGGCAGTGCAAATATGATATCTTCACACACTGAATCTGCTGACACCTTGATTCTGGCCTTCATAATCTTCAGAACTATGAGCAATATATTTACATTGTTCAAAAATCCCACAGTCTAAGCTGGGTGTGGCAGTGTATGTTTTGCCATCCAAGATACTCAGGTGGCAGAAATCAGGAGGATCACAGTTTGAGACCACCTCTGGAAAAAAATGTAGTGAGACCCCCCATCTCAAACAACCAGCTGGGAATGCTGGTATATTTGTTTAATTCCAATTACATGGTAGGGGTTGGTAGGAGAATCAGAGTTTATTGCTTAGTCTTGGCAAAAAAGCATGAAACCCTATCTGAAAATAACTGAAGCAAAAAAAAAAAAAGACTGAGGATATAACTAAAGTGGGAAAGCACTTGTCTTTGGTATACTCCAGTATACCAAGAAATACAAATTATAGTCTAAGATATTTTATGATAGAAAATCCCAACTAGACTAAAACAATAAGACAAGAACCTGTATTTAGGAACAAACTTAGTTAAAGATCAGTGGACTCTAAGGTCATCATAGTCAGATTGGTGTTTTCAGTACTTTCTCCAAATGCCAGCTATATACTCATATGAAATAGATTTAATCCTTCTGTAGAAATTTGAAATTGGCGATATTTTTCCTTACACAAATTCTGTGGGAAAGTTTAGAGTGGGAGGTACCACAATAAACACAATTATTGCAAGAGCATGAAGTATCCAATGTCACTTTAAAATTACTCATCCAATATACCTTCTCTGAAGGAAAAAGATGTGTAATAAACACACGTATGTACATATTGGAAAGCTTTCTTTTAACACCTATGCAGCTTATGTAATGTTTCTACTATAATTTTGAGACTTTTGCTGAATTGGCTGATTTTTATGCAGTGCAGTAAAGTTAAGTGCTCTTTTGCCTACACTGCTATAAATTTTACTTATTGTTATGTATAATGTATGAAGAAGTACAAATGTACATTGTATCTTTTGCAGGAAGGCTATGAGCTAAATCAAAAGTATTTCCAATATAAATAATAAAAAAGACAATTTGCAACAGAGCCTAAAAAGCTTAGACACACAAATATAATTTACAGAGCCATTTCTGAAAATAAACCATGTAAGTCAGACGTGTGGGCACAGGGTCAGTTATTGTTAGACTTAATTGGAGAGGTTTTTGGATGACATGTGTAATATAATATTGAGACTGACCATAATTTCTGATGAAAGTTAATTATTCTTTTGTTTTTGCTTCATGTTAATACCTACTATCTGATTGAGGGGAAAAATAAAGTATCCACAAACAAAAGGAAAAAAGTGTGGATGTGAGAAATATTTTCTAATACCTAGCGAATAACAATAAATATCCAAAGGGTAAGCAGAGAAAATATTCGAGGTTGTCTCTAGGTTGTACCTTTTTTTGACATTGGATGAGGTCAATGTGACGTCAACTTTACCATTTTGTGGAAAATGACAAGTGAATAAATAGCTCAAATTGGAAAGAATTTTTTTTCATTTTTCTTTTATTATTCATATGTGCATACAAGGCTTGGTTCATTTCTCCCCCCTGCCCCCACCCCCCTCCCTTACCACCCACTCCGCCCCCTCCCTCTCCCCCCCCAATACCCAGCAGAAACTATTTTGCCCTTATTTCTAATTTTGTTGTAGAGAGAGTATAAGCAATAATAGGAAGGAACAAGGGTTTTTGCTGGTTGAGATAAGGATAGCTATACAGGGCATTGACTCACATTGATTTCCTGTGCGTGGGTGTTACCTTCTAGGTTAATTCTTTTTGATCTAACCTTTTCTCTAGTACCTGTTCCCCTTTTCCTATTGGCCTCAGTTGCTTTAAGGTATCTGCTTTAGTTTCTCTGCGTTAAGGGCAACAAATGCTAGCTAGTTTTTTAGGTGTCTTACCTATCCTCACCCCTTCCTTGTGTGCTCTTGCTTTTATCATGTGCTCATAGTCCAATCCCCTTGTTGTGTTTGCCCTTGATCTAATGTCCACATATGAGGGGGAACATACGATTTTTGGTCTTTTGGGCCAGGCTAACCTCACTCAGAATGATGTTCTCCAATTCCATCCATTTACCAGCAAATGATAACATTTCGTTCTTCTTCATGGCTGCATAAAATTCCATTGTGTATAGATACCACATTTTCTTAATCCATTCGTCAGTGCTGGGGCATCTTGGCTGTTTCCATAACTTGGCTATTGTGAATAGTGCCGCAATAAACATGGATGTGCAGGTGCCTCTGGAGTAACAGTCTTTTGGGTATATCCCCAAGAGTGGTATTGCTGGATCAAATGGTAGATCGATGTCCAGCTTTTTAAGTAGCCTCCAAATTTTTTTCCAGAGTGGTTGTACTAGTCTACATTCCCACCAACAGTGTAAGAGGGTTCCTTTATCCCCGCATCCTCGCCAACACCTGTTGTTGGTGGTGTTGCTGATGATGGATATTCTAACAGGGGTGAGGTGGAATCTTAGCGTGCTTTTAATATGCATTTCCTTTATTGCTAGAGATGGTGAGCATTTTTTCATGTGTTTTCTGGCCATTTGAATTTCTTCTTTTGAGAAAGTTCTTTTTATTTCACGTGCCCATTTCTTTATTGGTTCATTAGTTTTGGGAGAATTTAGTTTTTTAGTTCCCTTTACATTCTGGTTATCAGTCCTTTGTCTGATGTATAGTTGGCAAATATTTTCTCCCACTCTGTGGGTGTTCTCTTCAGTTTAGAGGCCATTTCTTTTGATGAACAGAAGCTTTTTAGTTTTATGAGGTCCCATTTATGTATGCTCTTAGTTGCTGTGCTGCTGGGGTTTCATTGAGAAAGTTCTTACCTATACCTACTAACTCCAGAGTATTTCCTACTCTTTCTTGTATCAACTTAAGAATTTGGGGTCTGATATTAAGATCCTTGATCCATTTTGAGTTAATATTGCTATAGGATGATATACATGCATCTAGTTTCAGTTTTTTGCAGACTGCTAACCACTTTTCCCAGCAGTTTTTGTTGAAGAGACTGCTATTTCTCCATCATATATCTTTAGCTCCTTTGTGAAAGACAAGTTGGTTATAGTTGTGTGGCTTCATATCTGCGTCCTCTATTCTGTTCCACTGGTCTTCATGTCTGTTTTTGTGCCAGTACCATGCTGTTTTTAATGTTATTGCTTTGTAATATAGTTTGAAGTCAGGTATTGTGATACCTCCTGCATTGTTCTTTTGACTGAGTATTGCCTTGGCTATTCGTGATCTCTTGTGTTTCCATATAAATTTAACAGTAGATTTTTCAATCTCTTTAATGAATGTCATTGGAATTTTGATGGGAATTGCATTAAACAGGTAGATTACTTTTGGGAGTATTCACATTTTTACTATGTTGATTCTACCAATCCATGAGCATGGGATATCTCTCCACTTTCTATAGTCTTCCTCAATCTCTTTCTTCAGAAGTGTATAGTTTGCCTTGTCGAGATCTTTCACATCTTTTGTTAGGTTTACACCTAGGTATGTGATTTTTTTTGAGGCTATTGTAAATGGAATTGTTTTCATACATTCTTTTTCAGTTTTCTCATTGTTAGTGTATAGAAATGCTAATGATTTTTCTATGTTGATTTTATATCCTGCTACCTGGCTATAGCTATTGATGATGTCTAGAAGCTTCTGAGTAGAGTTTTTTGGGTCTTTGAGGTATAAGATCATGTCATCTGCAAATAGGGATATTTTGACAGTTTCTTTACCTATTTGTATTCCTTTTATTCCTTCTTCTTGCTTAATTGCTCTGGCTAGGAATTCCAGTACTATGTTGAATAGGAGTGGAGATAGTGGGCATCCTTGTCTAGTTCCTGATTTTAGAGGGAATGGTTTTAGTTTTTCTCCGTTAAGTATAATGCTGGCTGTAGGTTTGTCATATATAGCTTTTATAATGTTGAGGAACTTTCCTTCTATTCCTAGTTTTCTTAGAGCTTTTATCATGAAATGATGTTGGATCTTATCAAAGGCTTTTTCTGCATCTATTGAGATGATCAAGAGGTTTTTGTCTTTGCTTCTGTTAATGTGGTTTATTACGTTTATTGATTTTCGTATGTTGAAACACCCCTGCATCCCTGGGATGAAGCCTACTTGGTCGTGGTGAATAATCTTTTTGATGTTATGCTGAATTCGATTTGCCATTATTTTGTTGAGGATTTTTGCATCAATGTTCATTAAGGAGATTGGCCTATAGTTCTCCTTTTTGGAGGTATCTTTGCCTGGTTTTGGGACAAGTGTAATACTGCCTTCATAAAATGTGTTTGGCAGTTTTCCTTCCCTTTCTATTTCGTGGAACAGTTTAAGGAGGGTTGGTATCAGTTCTTCTTTAAAGGTCTGATAGAATTCACCAGAGAATCCATCAGGTCCTGGACTTTTCTTTTTGGGGAGACTCTTGATTGCTGCTTCAATTTCATTTTGTGTTATAGGTCTATTCAGGTGATTAATTTCCTCTTGGTTCAGTTTTGGATGATCATATGTATCTAGAAATCTGTCCATTTCTTTTAGATTTTCAAATTTATTTGAATATAGGTTCTCAAAGTAGTCTCTGATGATTTCCTGGACTTCTATGGTGTTTATTGTTATCTCCCCTTTTGCATTCCTGATTCTACTAATTTGGGTTTTTTCTCTCCTCATTTTAGTCAGGTTTGCCAGGGATCTGTTGATCTTGTTTATTTTTTCAAAGAACCAACTTTTTGTTTCATTAATTTTTTGTATGGTTTTTTTGGTTTCTATTTCATTGATTTCAGCTCTTATTTTTATTATTTCTCTCCTTGTATTTGTTTTGGGATTTGCTTGTTCTTGTTTTTCTAGGAGTTTGAGATGTATCATTAGGTCATTGATTTGGGATCTTTCAATCTTTTTAATATATGCACTCATGGCTATAAACTTTCCTCTCAAGACTGCCTTAGCTGTGTCCCATAGGTTCCGGTAGGTTGTGTTTTCATTTTCATTGACTTCCAGGAACTTTTTAATTTCCTTTTTTATTGCATTGATGATCCATTCTTCATTAAGTAATGAGTTATTTAGTTTCCAGCTGTTTGCATGTTTTTTGTCTTTACTTTTGTTTTTGAGTTCTACTTTTACTTCATTGTGGTCAGATAGTATGCATGGTATTATTTCTATTTTCTTATATTTGCTGAGGCTTGCTTTGTGCCCTAGGATATGATCTATTTTGGAAAAGGTTCCATGGGCTGCTGAGAAGAATGTATATTGTGTAGAGGTTGGATGAAATGTTCTGTAGACATCTACTAGGTCCACTTGATCTATTGCATATTTTAGATCTTGGATTTCTTTATTGAGTTTTTGTTTGGATGACCTATCTATTGATGATAATGGGGTGTTAAAGTCTCCGACAACCACTGTGTTGGCGTTTATATATGCGTTTAGGTCTTTCAGGGTATGTTTGATGAAATTGGGTGCGTTGACATTGGGTGCATTGAGATTGATGATTATTATTTCCTTTTGGTCTATTTCCCCTTTTATTAGTATGGAATGTCCTTCTTTATCTCATTTGATCAATGTAGGTTTGAAGTCTACTTTGTCAGAGATGAGTATTGCTACTCCTGCCTGTTTTCAGGGGCCATTGGCTTGGTAAATCTTCCAGCCTTTCATCCTAAGCATATGCTTATTTCTGTCGGTGAGATGAGTCTCCTGTAAGCAACAAGTTGTTGGATCTTCTTTTTTAATCCATTTTGTCAAATGGTGTCTTTTGATGGGTGAATTAAGTCCGTTAACATTAAGCGTTAGTACTGATAGGTATGTGGTGATTCCTGCCATTTAGTTGTCTTAGTTGTTTGAAGGTTTGATTGTGTGTACCTAACTTGATGCTACTCTCTACTGTCTTGCTTTTTCTTATCCTGTGGTTTGGTGCTGCCTGCCTTTTCCTGGTTAAGTTGGGTGTCACTTTCTGTGTGCAGGATCTCTTGCAGAATCTTTTGTAATGGTGGCTTTGTGGTCACATATTGTTTTAGTTTCTTCTTATCATGGAAGACTTTTATTGCTCCATCTATTTTGAATGATAGCTTTGCTGGGTAGAGTATCCTGGGGTTGAAGTTATTTTCATTCAGTGCCTGGAAGATCTCACCCCACGTTCTTCTTGCTTTTAATGTTTCTGTTGAGAAGTCTGCTGTGATTTTGATGGGTTTACCTTTGTATGTTACTTGTTTTTTTTCTCTTACAGCCTTCAATATTCTTTCCTTAGTTTCTGCACTTGTTGTTTTAATGCTGATATGTTGTGGGATAGTTGTATTTTGTTCTGGTCTGTTTGGTGTCCTGGAGGCCTCTTACATCTGTATGGGAATATCTTTCTGTAGATTTGGGAAATTTTCCGTTATTATTTTGTTGAATATATTACGCATTCCCTTCGCTTGCACCTCTTCTCCTTCTTCGATGCCCATGATTCTCAAGTTTGGTCTTTTGATGGAGTCAGTGAGTTCTTGCATTTTCTTTTCACAGGTCTTGAGTTGTTTAATTAATAGTTCTTCGGTTTTTCCTTTAATTACCATTTCATCTTCAAGTTCTGAGATTCTGTTTTCTGTTTGTTCTATTCTGCTGGATTGGCCTTCCATTTTGTTTTGCAGTTCTGTTTCATTCTTTTTTCTGAGGTTTTCCATATCCTGGCAGTTTTCTTCTTTAATGTTGTCTATTTTTGTCCTGAGTTCATTTATCCATTTATTCATTGTGTTCTCTCTTTCACTTTGGTGTTTATACAGTGCTTCTATGGTTTCCTTTATTTCTTCTTTTGCTTTTTCAAATTCTCTATTTTTATTGTCTTGGAATTTCTTGAGTGTCTCCTGTACATTTTGGTTGACCCTATCCAGTATCATCTCTATAAAATTCTCATTGAGTACTTGTAGTATGTCTTCTTTTAAATTATTCTTGTGGGCTTCATTGGGTCCTTTGGCATAGTTTATCTTCATTTTGTTGGAGTCTGGATCTGAGTTTCTCTTCTCTTCATTCCCCTCTGGTTCCTGTACTAATTTTTTGCTGTGGGGAAACTGGTTTCCCTGTTTTTTCTGTCTTCCCGTCATTGTCCTTGGTGTTGTTACTGTCCCTGTACTGTGTGCAATTAAGTATTTTCTAGCTTGTAATATAACAATGGTAATATTTAGAATGGAAGGGTGAGCTGAGATGGAAAGCAAGAAGTTAAAGAAAAGGGGAAACCAAATATACAGACAAGAGGGAGAAAGCAGAACAAGGTATCAGACAAGAGAGTTTCAAAGGTATAAACAGGGAGTGTTAGTGTACTAATCGACAGTAAGCCGAACAGACATTAGAGAGACAGAGAGAGGATTGAAAATCAAAGATAAAAAAAATAAAAAATAAGTAAATGCAAGAAATATCTATATATAAAAATGAATTAAAATAAAATGGAAAATAGAAAATTAAAAAAAAAAACCCAAAAAACTTCCAAGTTTATATGCAATGCAGTTTCAGTCTTAATAATTTGGGTGTCCGTCTCAATCTCCAGTCCTGGAGTTGGTGCCTCAGATGTTCTGTAGTTGTCTCATCAAAGGGGATGCATAAAGTAGAACAAAACTACACACTCATACACACACACACACACACAAAAGCCCCACCAAGTGTCCCAAGTTCAAATGCAGTACAGTTTCAGTAAGTTTTTCAGCTTGCAGGTGTAATTTGGTTGTTCTCTCATCAAAGGTAGGGAGAAAAAGAAAAAAAAGCTTCTGGAGACAGTTCTGAGAGTGGTATCTGCAACTGTG
This sequence comes from Castor canadensis, assembly GCF_047511655.1. Classification (NCBI taxonomy): domain Eukaryota; kingdom Metazoa; phylum Chordata; class Mammalia; order Rodentia; family Castoridae; genus Castor; species Castor canadensis. The sequence continues at coordinate 26,882,720 of NC_133395.1, forward strand.
GCTCGCCTGCCTGCTGCTCTCAGCCTGTAGCTGGCGGCGTTATTTATGCAGATCTCTGGGGTGAGCTAGCACTCACCTGGTCCCACAGGCTTTGTTTGCTCAGAGTTCTCCTGTGCGGGAGCCTCTGCTACAGGCTTTCCCCTTTCCAAGCACTGGGAAAGGTGACACTGCCCCCGCATTGTCAGGCCTGCGTGTTTATTTACAATTCATGTGGGAGGTGGGTCTTCCCCCCTCTCCTCTGAAGTTTTCCTCCCACTGCCACTTTCAGAAGCTTTCCTGGTCCTGCTTACTGGGCGGTGCTGCTGCTCCTGCCGGCCGCCATGTTTATTTACAGTTCACATGGGAAGTGGGTCTTCCCTCCTCTCCTGTGGAGTTTTCCTCCCTCCTCCACTCTCACAAGCTTCCCTGCTCCTGGTTGCTGGGTGTGCGCCCCGCTCCCGCCAGAGCCTCTCCGGCCAGCCCAGCTTGTTTATTTACAGTCCCGGGAAGGATTTCCTTCCCCCAATCTTCAGCGCTCAGGGCACCCCACCCTCTTTCCAGCGTGTCTTAACTGTTCTTATTGCTTATTACTCAGTTTGTCTTTTTTTCCCGGGTGGAGGTCAGTCTGTCCTGGGGGCTATGCTGCTCTGGCCCAGTCTTGTCTGTGGGGGTACCGCGGTACTGTGAAGCTCAACTGGTCCATGTCTTCCCAAGCCGTATGGACGCCAGCCACTGGCAGCCCCGGGGGCCCTCCTCGTTTCTCCGTTTAACGTGAAGTGGAGATTCTCTGCACTGGCTGGAGGTGTGGAGGGGTCAAAGTTATGCCTTTTCTCAGTGATTATGCCTGCAAAGTGTGTCTCCAGCATCTCTCCAAGATTTCACTATAGAAGGGTCACTTTCTGCTTCCTACCTCTAGCCGCCATCTTGGAATCCCCCTGAAATTGGAAAGAATTTTATAACTTCCTTCAATTTACTATTGAAATAATCTTGTAATATAACCGATTGTGACGTATACTTTTGAAACATTGGTTGCCAGCATGGTAACATTATATGCAGCACACTGGACAGCAGGTATTTAGGTGACCATCCAAACAGTCCTGCTTTTGCAAACTGATAGATTGTCTTCAACTCTCTGTGGTTAGTCATATTGAAAATATATTTAATGGTCTTTCAGAATTAGAAGTTTTGGGTATAAATCTAGTGGTGTTCATTCAAATTAAATGTACATGGAATGATAGTCTTTGAGAATAGCAATCTGGGGAACTCTCAAATTAATATTTTACAAATGAAACAGACATTATCAAGATAGAGTTTTTGGTATATGTGTGTGCTTGTACCTATATAAATACATACATACCTACAAAACTTTTAGGTTTTCTTTTCCTTTTCTCCACATATACTGAAATTGTACAGTCAATTTTAAATTGTACACTCACTTTTAAATTCTAATTTATTATTTCAATTATGGTTGCTATGATGAGCAATCATTTTTGGTAACTGTTTATTATGAGGCAGAGTTTATTTCAAGAATTCTTTTTCTATTTAAGTATCTTTAGTTCAGCCTAAGTTGTACTTTTCCTTAAAAATGTACAAACTCTGCATAGAAAAATCTCCAAAAATATTTGCATTTCATCCAAACACAATTTATGGACATAATTTCATTTTTATCTAGATCTAATTTCCCACTTTCAAAAATTACAAATCTCAATATTAAGTATTTTTAAATTGCTTTCATCTGCTAGTGTTATGGAGAGATCTTTTTTCAATTTCTATCTTTTGATGATTATTTGTAGAGATATCTTTAAACATTTCTAAAAATTTTGATTATGGGGAAGAAATATAGGGTTGGCAATGCTTTCATTAAAATAAAATTTAAAACTTGATGTCATTATAATGAGAACATGTACAGGAGGAATAGGAAAGGGAAGAAAACCTAAAACTTGAAAGTATTTGATGTGCCCACTGTAGAGGAGTGAATATAGTAATATTAAACTGGCAGAGGACTCTATGGGAAGGTGACCAGGAAGTAGTGAAGAGGTCTGGTACAGATGAACTAATTGGGGTTGTAATACACATGTGCATGGAAGCAGTGCTTGGAATCTCTCTGTGTAACTATGTTTATCTCAAGCTAACAAAAAAGGTATGTCATTCTTAATATCTCTCAAGTTTTCTCTTCAACAAAATTGGAGAAGAGGGCAGAACAGGTTCTGCCTGGAAGAGAGGGGAGTGGAGAGGAGAAGGAGAGAGTGGGGGGCAGAGGGAAGAGATGGCCCAAACAATGTATGCACATATAAATAAATGAATAAACAATAAAAATGTTGATATTATTATAATCTAAATAATTCTCAGCAGTGGAGAATATATTGGTGGTCAGACTTCTTTGGTCTCAGATTACCACCATGAATTTGTATTTTTTCTTTCATACATTTGTGATAACTACTTTTTTTCTTTCTTCCTATATTTCACATGAACTCATAATTTGTTTGATTTCATTTATGTGGACAAATGTAAAACCATTTATTTTCTTATGGCAAGCAACCAGGCTATCATTTATACCTTAACATTTTCAAAGAGACACTTATGAATATGTTTTTCTTAATAATACAATTGTGTATTGATATATATTCCTGAATGCAATTATCCAATTTTGGCAAAAACAAATAAAATTATATCAGGATTTTTATATTAAACATAATTTTAGTAAGTGTGATGGTATATGCCTATTATGACAGCATTGGGGTGGTGAACTTAGGCCATCATGGGCCACACAGTGAGAACACCTCTATTTTAAAACACCTGAGGATTGGATATAACTCAATGGTAGGGGGTTTAACTAGTTTGCACAAGGACCTAGGACTGATTCCTAGCATAACACAAACACAAGTAGAATTTCCATGCTTTTTTCATTTTTTATGCTATCATTTTATTTAAAATGTTCTATGGATAAATATTTATATACATATATAATTCTTGTTCTTTGAATTTCTGTGGACATTATTTTGCTCAAAAATAGAGATAATCACAATTATAAATAAGTGAAACTTTATAAATATGCATATAAAGAACATATTCTTTTATTAAAAGCATTTGGAAATATCAATGTTACAAGTAGAACCAAGCGGAAATTATTGTCATAAAGTCCACAATATATTCAGTGACCTTTCACACTCAACTAAAATTATTGCTCAGGTTCTAGTTTTAATTGTAAATGTACTTTTGGAAAAAAATGTAGATTTCATGAAGTAACAGGAAGGGAAAAATCAACTTAGGAGAATGCAACAGAAAAAAAATCCTTTAATACATATAGAATTTTGCAATAACACAAAATCAATACTAATATTCTGGAAGGGCATTGTAATAATCTGTGCAGGGATTTTCAGATCTTATAGTGTTATAGTAAGGTAGTATTTTCACCAGTGTTTCAAGCTTCATTTTACTAGTAAGATAAAAAGAAAGAGTAGACTTATATGGAATTTGTGGTAAAATCTGGGATTAGACATAGAAAATATTACCATTTATGGAACTCAAATTAAAATTGCCAGAAACTTTAAATTTTGCATTTCAATGAATTATCATTTTTCTGGAAAACTAGCAATAGTCATTATCTCTATTTTTATAACAACACACTTTTACTTTTCAGCCATGAAATGTAAAAGTTTAGATCATGTGCATTTTAGTAAGCTTTAATTTATCATTTGATGATGAGCTTTTTATTTATTTATTTATTTATTTTTGCATTACTGGAGTTTGAAATCAGTGCCTCGCACTTGCAAGGCAGGCACTAAACCAATTGAGCCATTCCCATTTCCCCAGCCCTTTGTTGTGTAGGATATTTTCAAGATAGGGTGTTGTGAACTATTTTTCCAGGCTGGCCTCGAACCTTGATCTTCCTGATTTCTGCCTCCCTAGTATCTAGTATTACAGGCGTGTACCACCATCACCTGATAAATTTTTATTTTTTTGACAGTACTGGAGTTTGAACTCAGAGTCTCATGCTTGCTAGTAAGTTTTTCTACCAGTTGAGCCACTTAGCCAGTACCAAACAAAGGTTATTAATTTTTTTGTGTGGCGGTAGTGGTATTTGAACTCAGGGCTTCACACTTGCTAAGCAGATGCTCTACCACTTTAGCCACTCCAAGTGAACATTTTTTCTTTAATATTCCACCAAGAGAATGAAACATACTTTCGATTAAACGAGTCAGCATACCCTTCTTAATTGCATTCATTATTTGAGACAAACTTATTGTTCTTGTATCCATATTGAATATACTAAATTAAAATAAAAGAACTATAATAGGGGTCAAGTACATTAAAATTTATATATTTGATAGATGAATAAATTGTGCTTGCATTTTTTCTAATTCTAATCATATTACATGATAATTATAGAGAATGTGGAAAATTCAGAGTGCAAAGACAATATTCCAAAATATAAAACAAATTACTAACTCACAATATATCACTTCAGTTAAAAACTTAAGATTGCATGTTTTATGCATGTTTGCATAGTTTGCTATAATCACATAAGAATGTACAAGTATATTTACATGCTTCAATTTAATTCATAATTTTGAATTGGTATAAAAGGCTAACTTATTTCCCCTTGAACCCATTGTAAGCCCAAGAGACAGGACATAGGATCTTAAAAATTGTCTCCCTGGTGGAAGTTCAGTAGCTATTGTATGCAACCAACCATTCTCTCCTGCACCATAGAGAAAGAAATGTTATATTCAGCCAGCTCCTTCCAACTCCCACTCTCCCACATAACCAAGTTGAGGATGTGATCCACAGAAATCTCAGTGGGCTTGAAGAAGTCTACAAGATGAGAAATAATTCTGGGGCTTGATAGGAAGATGCTGAGAAACAAAAACATCAAACAAAGCCTTCCATCTACCGGGGACCCTTAGATAGGCCTCAGTGAGAATACCCTGACTGCAATCCCCTATCAATGCCCCTTTCTAGCTCAAAGCGGCCAAAATCAATTGTCACTTTTCCCCAACAGCAGTTAGGGTTATTTCTTCAGAGGGGGAATGGAAACCCCCATTATGAGCTGCTTGCGTCCTTAAATGATGGAAAGAAGGAAAAGCAAGACAGATGGTGTGAGTATCAGGACCAACCAAACAGAAAGTTGCAGGAAAAGCCAACCAAAATGCTGCTTTCCACACACCTAGTTAGCATAGAGATTGAGCAATGCCCTGGAGGTAATGGATAAAATCCTCAGATCACATCATTTCTGGGGATCCTCTCTTGGGATCCCTACCCCAACTCTGAGTGCTCTACTCTACCACTTTACTCTTTTCTATTTCAATAAACTCTCCCATGTTACACTTTCAAAAAATAAAAATAAAGAAAGTAATAAAGAATTGAGTCATAAGGGAAGGAAGGAAAGGGAGAGAAGAAAAAAGAACAATAGAGGGAGAGAAAAAGAAGTAGAGAGAGAGAAACAAGCAGTTTGTACTTCTTATTTCAAACATTTAGTACATCAAATGTGCACATTAACTGCAAAGTGAGAATCATTCTCACCAGCTTCTCAACAACTAATGTCTGCAAAAGGTGGTTTATAAAAAAGTTCAATATTTATATTTAAGACTGGTTTTTTCCTGTGAATAACATTCATAAAGGGAAATTTAGTGCTTCTGTATTTTTCTGTTTTAAATTATTTAATTTCATTAAAGCAAATACGCCCTTTTTAAGGAAATATGTAAACATTCATGTTAAGAAGGAATTAAAAATCACCTTCACAATATTTCCAATGTCAGTCAGTCATATGCCCCAGAATTCCTCAAAGGAAATGTACATCTGGTATTTTCTAGGAAAGAGAACTAGAAGCATTAATTGCTCAGTAATCATACCTTGTAGGGTTTTATGTTTCTGACAATTTGGAGATATACAAATTAATTTTAAAAATAATTTTCCTTATGAAAATCTGTGCTTGTATAGTAATTGTCCGTTCCTGCTTCCTCTTTCTCTATCTTCTTGAAACAAATATAATCATTGCTCAACTATTGCTCAAAAATAGGAATTTACCTTTGGAATCAACATTTTAATTTCATTTCATTTTGTTTTCTTTATAAAATATAGCTATAGACTATTGTGAATTTTTTTCACATTTTGGCAATATGAAATATCTTTGACAATTTTCATACCACAAAATCTTTTGCATCTTATGAAAGCTTATTATCAAACACCCACAAGCTAATCTGATGCTCTTGGGAAAAGGAAGGAAGAAAAAGAATCTCACTAATTAATAATTTCTTATGCCAAATGGGGAAGGAGAAGAGATTCATGAATTTATTAGTCATTATATTTGGAGATATACTGTACATGACTTTCTACAAGTGGTAGAGTGAATTGAATGGTGCTATTATATTCTTGTATTACTTGTCTTTCTGGAGAAAGTGGTAGCTTAAGTTTGCACTGTAAAATAAGTTTGTAATAGTTTAGATAAATAAAAACAATATAAAATTATTTTGAAAATTGTATAAATGCAATAAAATATTGAAGTTGAATGAAGTGTCTGTTTTCTTTGGGAGATTGTGGGTAATTTTAAAGATTACCCATGCAAGAATTTAGTCCTCTGTAGTAACAGTCATCAAGGAAAGCAAATTATTTGCATGTCGCTCACCTTCCTTACTTACTAAATTAATTTTGTCTGCTGTAATCATCTTGCATGTAATATGTTAGAAACATATGTAACATCACTTAAAGTAGTGAGCATAAAAATGAGATTTACTAAAAATAGTATTAGTCATTAAATATGCAGAAAAAGAAGTTTCAGAAAACGTTGTTACCGTGGTGTCTGTTTAATATATTCAGCATTTTATAGAACAAAAAAAGCACATACACACACACTCACACACACAAAGTACACACAGAAGAAGTGAGAAGCTGAGAAAGTGCCAGAATACTATAGAAAATGGGAACTTTGAAAACAAAAAAATCTGAAACTGTGTCCAACTAAATATGTACCTATAAAGAAATATATCTAAAGATTGAGAGAAACAGAAATTATAGACATTGTAGACATGTTACTTCCACCATCCAAAAACATTACAGGAGGCAAAATAAAAAAGCAAATAGATGAGAACTTTTGTAAAGAAAAAGTTTGTTTTCAGACCCTGTAATCTGAAGAGAGATGTGTGCACCATGCCAATATCTGAATTACAGGGACCTTGATTATCTCTGAGATGGAAGGTACCTATAGTACATGTTTGTACTAACTGAAATTCAATTAATATGAAGTTTGATCCAATTTTAAGAGAAATTCTTTTTTTTTTTTACATTTTTAAAAATTGTTTTATTATTTTTTTTTTCATTTTTCTTTTATCATTCATATGTGCATACAAGGCTTGGTTCATTTCTCCCCCCCTGCCCCCACCCCCTCCCTTACCACCCACTCCGCCCCCTCCCTCTACCTCTCCCTCAATACCCAGCAGAAACTATTTTGCCCTTATTTCTAATTTTGTTGTAGAGAGAGTATAAGCAATAATAGGAAGAAACAAGGGTTTTTGCTGGTTGAGATAAGGATAGCTATACAGGGCATTGACTCACATTGATTTCCTGTGCATGTGTGTTACCTTCTAGGTTAATTCTTTTTGATCCAACCTTTTCTCTAGTACTTGTTCCCCTTTTCCTATTGGCCTCAGTTGCTTTAAGGTATCTGCTTTAGTTTCTCTGCGTTAAGGGCAACAAATGCTAGCTAGTTTTTTAGGTGTCTTACCTATCCTCACCCCTTCCTTGTGTGCTCTTGCTTTTATCATGTGCTCATAGTCCAATCCCCTTGTTGTGTTTGCCCTTGATCTAATGTCCACATATGAGGGGGAACATACGATTTTTGGTCTTTTGGGCCAGGCTAACCTCACTCAGAATGATGTTCTCCAATTCCATCCATTTACCAGCAAATGATAACATTTCGTTCTTCTTCATGGCTGCATAAAATTCCATTGTGTATAGATACCACATTTTCTTAATCCATTCGTCAGTGCTGGGGCATCTTGGCTGTTTCCATAACTTGGCTATTGTGAATAGTGCCGCAATAAACATGGATGTGCAGGTGCCTCTGGAGTAACAGTCTTTTGGGTATATCCCCAAGAGTGGTATTGCTGGATCAAATGGTAGATCGATGTCCAGCTTTTTAAGTAGCCTCCAAATTTTTTTCCAGAGTGGTTGTACTAGTCTACATTCCCACCAACAGTGTAAGAGGGTTCCTTTATCCCCGCATCCTCGCCAACACCTTTTGTTGGTGGTGTTGCTGATGATGGCTATTCTAACAGGGGTGAGGTGGAATCTTAGCGTGCTTTTAATATGCATTTCCTTTATTGCTAGAGATGGTGAGCATTCTTAACTTTTTAATTTTTTTTGGTAAGACTGGGGTTTGAACTCAGGGTTTTGTGTTTGCAAAGCAGGCCATCTATCAGATAAGCCACACCCCCATTCCTTCACTTATATTTTTAAATCCTAACTTGTAGTTGAAAGAGAAAATTTGGTCTGCTTAATCATAGAGAAAAATCCTCTATAAGTACTAGTTCATTGATAACCTACTGTGCATTGAGCATTATATATTATTTATTCTTTGTGTGTAGAATGACCTTTTTTATATGAATATATTCTCATATATTTACTTTATTCCTACTATTTTATGTGCCAGTACTATTTCATAAAATGAAATGTAGGAAAAAAGATCATAGACCTTAAAATCAAAGACACCTGTTTAATAAACCAAATTATGAATGTCAGTTACTGCAAAGTATTTGTATGAATTAAGTTCAGTTTCTCTAAACTGTCTAGAATCCTAAAGTTGGTTTAATAAATTTAACTATATATAGGGAGGTCACCTCAATTCATGAAACTTGAAGAAACTCACACCAAGCAGTTTTAGGGTAGCTAATCTATTATGAAAATGAGGGTGCCAGGCAGAAGTCCCTGCTAAGTAGCTTCAATTATCATCTATTACTCCTGTTTGACTCTTCACTCCACATGTGCCAATCTGCTCTTTATCAACCTTGCTATGGACACACCCATGGTTTAGATTACATGACTTCAAATACCGCTCTTTGCAAATTAGCATATGTGTTCATACATTTCGCTTTGGGCAAAATATTTTCACCTATCAATTTTAGCTTTGGTGATTCCTTCTGCCCCACTTTAAAGAAAGATCTGATCTTTTTCCTTTTCTTATTTCTTATGAAGCTAGTCTTTCTTTGTGTATCATGCTACCGTGATGCATTATATCATATAGAGCTCAATTGAAACATTAAAATGAATAATAAAAATACCTAACCGGGCATTATGATGCAATTCTATAATCTCAGCATTCAGAGGCTAAGGCAGGAGGATCACAAGTTCAAGACCAGCATGGATACACAGAAAATTTGATGCCAGCCTGGACTACATATTGAGACCCTAAGAAAACAACAAAAACTACAAACTTGCCAACTCTTGGAGTTTCTTATACTATAGGTAAAGGTAAAGACATGAATATCTCATTTTAAATATGTCATAACCTGATTACAATAATCAGCCAGCTCTGACACCACAAATTAAAGAGTTGAATTCTCTATACTCCATCCTTTCTCGATTTGCAAAAATAAGTTATTTAGACAGTGATTAAAAGCTTTTGATGATATAAAACTTTCTTCTCAATATGTTGGCTTTTGGAGTTTTTTTTTTAAATTGATAATAAACCTCTCTTCTGCATAGTTTTGTTTTAATGAACTTTCTGTTCATTTTAACAAATGCCTGAGATTATCAAGGGATAAAGATAAAGGTTAATTGTGTCTCAGTTTTGAAGTCTTCAGTCTATGAGCTTTCAGCTCCTTGCTTTTGGTATCTGGTGAGGCATGACAATGACCACATGGAGAAGCAAAGATGCCTAGCTCATGGTTGGAAAATGAAAGACAGAAAGAAGAGATCAGAGATCCATGATTCCCTCCAAGTGTACACCCTCAATGGACTAAAACTTTCTTACTTGTTCCTACCACTTTAAGGTTCCATCACCTCCCAAAAGGGCCAAGTTGGGACCAAGTCCTTACCTCAATGACTTAAAGGGGACATTCCAGATCCAAACTACAGCAGAAAGAGTACCTAGAGAAACTACGGGTAACAAATTTACCTCTGAAAATCCATTTTCTGAGAATCTCAACTAAAACTGGAGTAAGTATGGAGTGGTATATAGGCAGAAGTATGAATAAAGACACCTGATTCTCCTTAAGCAGGGTAGATAGTAGTTATTGTTCTTGAATTCATTCATTCCAAACATACACATAAATGAATCTTCATGTTCAATAGTAGTCCATTGTCAGTTCTCACAAAGTCTATCTGTGTTCTAATCCTGGACATTTGTAGATGGCTTTGATTTATAACATATACAAGTAAATGTTAACACAAAGAGAATAAATATAACCTGTTTTCTTTTTTAAAATTTTATTTGCATATAATATTTGTACATTTCTTCTATATATATTCATTTGACATTTAGGGAAAAATTTGTACACAAACTGCAGCATTTATCATTTTCAGTTACTTTTTGTCTAGCACTTCCCCTCCTCAGGTTTAATAAATCATGAGGTTCCAAGTGATTTTGTGCTTTATTTTTAGTTATTCCAAAATGCTTCATTTCTTCTAGTAGCCTTATATTCAGACAAAATCATCTTGACATGGTAGAATACAATATCACACTGGTACTTTCTCATAAAATATCATGATCATAATCTGACATTCAAGTCAATTCACTTTATGGTCCACACGGCAGTTAAATGAACAAATAACAATGCAAATTATTATGGTTTGGGGATTTAGCTCAGTAGATGAGTACTTTCCTAGCAAGGGCAAAGACCTGAGTTTGGTCCCTAGCACTAAAAAACAAAAAAGGAAAAAAGACCAAAAAAAAAAAAAAAACAACAACCATACACACACAAGGCAACTAAAGAACATTAGCATATATTCTTATAAAAAATAATGTGATTCATTATGACATTTTCATACAGAAAGTCATTGCTTATGTTTGTATCTAGAAGTATCTTCCCTAACTTTTTCTCTGGTACCTTTAAAGATTTGGGTCTTATATTAAGGTTTTTGAGATATTTTGATTTTATTTTGGTACAGGGAGAGAAATAGTAATCTGGTTTCAATCTTCTATATGTGGTTATCCAATTTTCGCAGCATGAATGATTGGCTGCTTTGTTGAGAATCAGATGCGTGTATCCATGGGGGCTTATTTCAGGATAGTCCATTATATTCCATTTGAATATGTGCCTGTGTTTGTGCTGTTTTTGTTATTATGGCTCTGAGGTATAATTTGAAAGCAAGTATTATGATTCCTTCAATATGATTCTTTTTGCCCAGAATTGCTTTGGCTATCTGGGGTCTTTTGTGTTTCCAAATTTTAGGATTGCATTTTAGAGTTCTCTGTAGAATTCACTGGAATTTTGATGGAGATTGCATTGAATCTGCAGATACAATATTAGCTCTGCCAACACAAGAACATAGGAGGTCTTTCCATCTTCTAGTGTCCATTTCAATTTATTACTTCAGTATTTTATAGTTTTTATTGGAGAGGTTTTGCACCAAGTTGACTAGGGTTATTCCTAAGCAATTTTTTAAAATTGCTTTTAATGGAATTGTGTTCCTGGTTTTTTTCTTAGCATGTTTGTTGTTGACCTATACAGCAGAAACTGATTTGTATGTAGATTTTTCACCCTGGGTACTTTGCTGAAAATGTTTCTTGGATCTAAGAGTTTTCTAGTGAAGTACTTAGGAACTTTTCTGGGACTTGTTACTGAAATTTGAATGCAGGGCCTGGTGCTTGTTAGCAAGCACTCTATCGCTTAAGCCATGCTCCCAGTCCTTTTTGCTTTAGTTTACTTCATAAATAAGATCTTGTGTTTTTGCCTGGAGCTCCACCCAAGCCACAACCCTCCTTCTTCTACCTCCTAAGAATTTTGGAATATAGCCATGCAACACCATGCTCAGCTTGTTTTGCAAGTAGGTTCTCAATAATTTTTGATCAGACTCACCTTCATCCATGATATTCATGTCATTACCTCTTGAGTGGTTGGGCACCACTATGTCAGGCCTTGGGGTCTTTTAAAGATAGGATGATATTGTCTGCAAATTGGAACTATTTGGTTTCTTCTTTTCCTATTTCTATCCCATCTATTTCTTTCTCTTGCCATATTGTCTGACTAAGAGTTCAAGTAGTACATTGCATAGCATTGATAAGAATGGAAATACTTATCTCATATTTGATCTTAGAGGAAATGCTTTCATTTTTTTCCCAATTCAACATAATGTTGTCTATAGATTTGTCATAAATAGCATCGTTATATTGAAATATGATCTTTCTCCTCCTAGCTGCTTCAGGGCTTTCATCATGAAGAGATTTTGAATTTTGTAAAAGATTTTTCAACATCTATTTTGATCATCTTGTGATTTTTTTTTTATTTATGTGCTCTATTAGGTTTATTGATTTGCCTTTGTTAACTATCTTTTCAATAATGGATGAAACTAACTGGGTGATTTCTTAGTGTGTTTCTCAATTCAGTTTGCAATGACTTTATTAAGGAATTTGTTGTCTCTGTTCATCAAAGAAATTGTTACATAGTTTTCTTTTTTTGCACCCTTATCCAGTTTTGGTACAGGTTAATAGTGGATTTATAGAATAAGTTTGGAAGTATGACTTCTTTTCTACTTTTAGTTCAAGGAGAATTAGAATAGATTCTTTTATAAATATTTGGTAAAATGGCTATTTTCTGAAGATGGCAAATTGCTGACAGCCACCATCTTCCCTGCATCTCCACAAATCTGAAATAAAACTTCAATTACATGGCTTCAGGGAAAAGTGGACAAATTATCATGCTAAATAAAAAGGATGGGAGAATAAATATAAATAATAGCTGAAGACCAACCTCTAACTAAACCTCTAAGAGCACAAGTTTACTATAGGCACAATGGCACAGATCTGGACCTGCTTGATCTCCCTAATCTCCCAGCCTGAGGTTTTTTTCCTTTGCTTTTCCCCATCCAGACCTGAATTGCTCCCCATGAGAGCTACATACAAGGGCCAACCTATGCACAAAACAATAATCAGAGGACTAAGAACAGATTAACAAACCTTGTCCAGGCTGATAGTCATCTGAACACCATTGCCCTAACCAGAAAGAACAGCTCAGAAATCATGCAGGTAAGCAAGATGGTTTCAGTCCGAACGGCTACAAAAAAGGCCATTTTAGCATGTGGGAGCAAATTCATCTGACACTTGAGAAAACCATTAGCAAATTGGTAGGCTAAATTCACCCAGACTTAAAACCACATGGGGGTGGGTGAGGTAGAGACCAGTGGAGTCTCAGGGTTGACTTAGAAGGCTAGTGGAGATTTATATTCTTCACAGACACTGATTTATTTGAATTTAGGGGAAGAGCCATGCACTCTGTGTTACCAAAGGGACAAAGTGGCAAACTTGGAACAGAAGGCTAAATTATTGACCTTGTGATTGCAGTAAGTTTTCCACATATGAAGAGAAGTAAAGAGAAACTTATCCCAATACATGCATAAAACATAATGTAGAAATTTAAATATGAAAACCAAAGTATTTTCTCCTCCCCAAAACCCCACCACAACAGCTCAATAACTGAATCAAAAAATAACAATGTAGCTGAAATGTCTGTTAAAGAATTTAAAAGCTTTCAGGATTAAAATAAGCAGATAGGATCCAAGATGGTGGATAGGATTGGGAATCATAATTCCTCAGCTGTGTGAATTCAGAACCACTTGAAGATGTGGTAGATAACTTTGGGTAATGTTGATTCTTTTTAGCCAACTAAATAAGCACCAACACATAGGGTGCACATAAAATTCAAGGACTGACCCTTAAAACAGCTTTTAATTGCACCTAACAGCTGTGCAAATACAGGCCTATCATAGCCACTAGGCCATGTCTGCTTTGGGAAAAAAAACCCTAGCAATTTAATTTCTTCCTTTATTTTTTCTTTATCTTGTTTTGTAAAAAGCAGAATACAGAGGATCAAACATAACTGAACACTGGACACTTAACTTGTGGAAAGCCTTCATCTGCCCCACCAACCTGTATCCATTCCCAGTGAGCATCTGCCCTGTAAAAAACCATCCATCATTTCTCCCCATCAGCCCAGTTCTGAAGCTGCCTACATAAATCTTCACACCCAAAGTGTGAGTGCTGCACACCACATGTCCTTCTGGGAACATAATGCAGCACAGCTTTCCTGCAGATTGCACCCTCCCCTGAACAAAACTGAATGACATAGACAGTGAATGCTATTGACCACTGACAGCAGAGGTGGAGTGGAATGTTGACTCAACCTGGGAGACTGGGTAGGGTGAGAAACCTGTGATATGAGGTGGAACAAGGAATAAACACTGAAAGTGGATTTGGGTGCAAAGCCAACATCCCAGAGCGGGGACTTAGTGGATCACTGAACTAATCTTATGGAACTGTGGGTGGTATACAAAACTGACTTTCTCCACCTTGTTGAGGGAGGAGCTGCCCAATCAGAATTGCAGTTCTGGAGCCATTCAGTTCCTGTGGGGCGAAAACAACAACAGATCTGACCACCTTGGATAACCTGGTAGTAAGCAAATCAAAGACCTTAACTGCAACCTGCCTTGTGGAGAGAAGGAACCAACTAGTGCTCAGAAGCTTGTCTTCTGGTGAGACCACTTCAGAATGTCCACCTACACCAGATGGCCCATCAAACCAAGGGAAACAGGACTAAAAAGAAAAACCCAACTGACTGCACCCTAAGCTGTCCAAACAAGAGGGCTAGCACTCAAAAGAAGGGAATGGAATGGGGTATTTTAAACACTGAAAGAAAACAATTTCAAGTCTCAACAAATATAAAAAAATTAAAATAACCTCCTGAATACTATTTGATCAAAATATGATAAAACTAGAACTCAGCAACAAAAGAAGCAACAGAAAGTACTCAAACAATTTGAGGCTGAACAACACATTGCTAAATGGTAAGTGGGTCATAAAAGAAATAAGGGAGGAAATAAAAGAGTTCCTGGAATTTAATGAAAATTCAAACCACCTATCAGGACCTCTGGCACACAGAAAAGGCAGTCTTCAGAGGAAAGTTTATAGCCATGACTGCATATGTTAAAAATACAGAAAGATCTCAAATAAACAACCTACTGCTACATTTCAAAATCCTAGAAAAATAAGGACAAGCTAAACTCAAAACAAATTGAACAACAGAAATAATAAAAATAGGGGATAAAATCAACGAAACAGAGACCTAAAAAACCATACAAAGAATCAAAGAAACAAAAAGTTAGTTCTTTGAAAAAATAAACAAAATTGACGAAACTGACTAAATCTGACAAGAAATAAGGGGGGGAAAAGACCCAGGTAAATAAAATCACAAACAAAAAGCAGGAGATAATAACAAACACTAACAAAATCCAGGTAATCATCTGGGACTACTTTGAAAATCTATATTTAATCCCAATTGGAAAATCTAGAAGAAATGGACAAATTTCAAGATACATATGACCATCTAAACTGGACCGAAAGGATATTATTCACCTAAACAGAACTAAAGCCTGCAATGAAATTGAAGCAGCAATAAAGAGTCTCTCAAAATATAAAAGTCCAGAACCTGACAGATTCTTTGCTGAATTCTACCAAACCTTTAAAGAAGAACTAATACCAACATTCCTTAAATTTTTCCATGAAATAAAGGGAAGGAATACTGCCTACCTAACTCATTTTATGAAGTCAGTATTACACTCATCCCAAAACTGGACAAGGACACATCCAAAAAAGAGAACTATAGGCCAATCACTTTAATGAACATAGCTGCAAAATCCTCAATAAAATAATGGCAAACTGAGTCTAGCAACATATCAGAAAGATCATTCACCATAACCAAGTCAGCTTCATCCCAGGGATGCAGGGATAGTTCAACATATGCAAATAATTAATGAAACACTAACAGAAACGTGCTAACAGAAGCAAAGACAAAAACCTCTTGATCATCTCAATAGACACAGAGAAAGCCTTCTGTAAAATTCAACAACCTTCGAGATAAAAGCTCTATGAAAGTAGGAATTGGAGGACACACCTCAACATAGTAAAGGCTATATATTGCAAACCTATAGCCAGCATCATACTTAATGGAGAAAAACTGAAACCATTTCCCTAAAGTCAGGAAAAAGACAAGAGTGCCTACTTTCTCACTTTTTTTCAACAGAGTGTTAGAATTCCTAATAAGAACAATAAGGCAGGAGAAGGAATAAGAGGAATTTGAATAGGTAAAGAAGAAGTGAAACTACCCCTATTCACAGATGACACGATCTTATACCTAAAAGACTCAAAAAACTCTACCAAAAGACTACTAGACACCATAAACAGCTTCAACAAGGCAGCAGGATACAAAATCAACTTACAAGAATCAGTAGCCTTTGTATAAAAAAAAAAAAAGAACAGATTGAGATAGAATATAGGAAAAAATTCTATTTATAATACCCTCAACAAAATTAAATAACTAAAGATACATTTAATAAAGGATATGAATGACCTCTACAAAGAAAACTACCAACAATTAAAGATGGAAGATCTCCCATGCTCATGGGTTAGCAGAATTAACATAGTAAAAATGCTATGCTACCAAAAGCCATCTACATGTTCAATGAAATTCCCATCAAAATCGCAATAACAGTCATCACAGAAATTGAATACTCAACCTTGAAGTTAATTTGGAAACACAAAATGTCATGAATAGCCAAGGTAATACTGAGCAAAAAGAGTGAGGTATCACAATACTCAACTTGAAATTATACTACAGAGCCATAGCAGTGAAAACAGCATGGTACTTGCAAAAACAAAAAGATATGAAGACCATTGAACAGAATAGAGAACTCAGATATGAATCTATGCAGCTATGGCCACCAAACTTTTGACAAAACTACAAAAAACGTATGATGGAGAAAAGACAACCTCTTCAACGAATGTTGCTGAGCAAACTGGATAACTGCCTGCAGAAAACTGAAACTATATCCATGCTTGTCACCCTGAACTAGTATCAACTCAAAGTGGATTAGGATCTTAACATCATACCTGAAATCTTGAAGTGCTACAAGAAAGAACAAGGAATATGCTGGAAGCAATAGGCATAGGCAAGGACTTCCTCAGTAAAATTCAAGTGTCTCAGCAACCAAGATAAAGGATAAACAAATGGGACTACAAGAAATTCAAAAGCTTCTACACGACAAAAGAAATGGTCTCTAAATTAAAAAGGCCACACACAAAATGGGAGAAAATCTTTGCTAGCTATACATCAGACAAGAGACATAGAAGGAATATACAGGGAGCTCAAAAAACTAAACTCCCCCCAAAAATCAATGAATCAATAAAGAATGGGCAAATGAACTGAACAGAATTTTTTCAAAGGAAGAAGTCCAAATAGTTAAAAAAGCACATGAAAAAATGCTCAACCTGACCATAAAGGAAATATAAATCAAACCACACTAAGATTCTAACTCACTCCTGTTAGAACACACCAACAACAAATGTTTGTGAGGTTACAAAGATGAAGGAACCCCATATGCTGCTGATAGGAGGGAAGAGGTGCTGGTGAAAGGGGTAGGAGGATGAATATGCTGTAAATAATATATACACCTGCATACAAATGCAAAAATGATACCTGTTGAAACTGTTCCAAGAATTGGGAGTTGGGGGGAGGAAGGGGAACAGGGGAGGAAGTGAATTCAAGTATGTTGTATTGGATACATTTTAAGAACCTTTGTAAATGCTATTATGTAGCCCTACCCAGAACAACAATTAAAAAAAAAATAAAGACTGACAGATAGGATTAAATAAATAAAATACAATAAAAAACAGATAAATGATGTCAGGAAATCAATTCAAGACCTAGGCTAGAAAGTCAGGAACATGGAAGAGAAATGTAGCAACAAAATGGAAAGTATGAAAAAAAACAAAGAAATGTTAGAAATGGAACCTGAATAAATCAAATAAAGCCATGGTAAATAGTATTATCACCAGACTAGAACAAACAGAAGAGAAAAATGTCAAAGATGAAGGATAACATCGAGGAGATAATGTATACAATCACAAAGAAAGAAAGAAAGAACTGTGATTAACACATATGAAAACCAAAGGACACAATCAAAATTTCAAACCTTTGTGTTCACGTGGTAAAGAAGGAGCTGAAATACACTGAAAGAAGTTGGAAACTTATTCAATGAAATTGTCACAGAAAATTTTCCAACTGTATGTAATGATGTAGACACCCTTTAAAGGAAGCAGAATTATTAATTCCAAATAAATATGACCAGAAATAATAACTCAACATCATATCATAATCTAAATGCCAAAGTCACAGAAAAAGAAAGAATACTGAAAACTGCAAGAGAAAAACTCCAGCTTATGTGCAAATGTAAACACATGAGAGTTAATTTCAGGCCTCTTGGCACAAACCCTAAATGCCAGGAAAGCATGGAGCAATAGAATTCAAGTTCTAAGAGAGAATTATTGCCAACCAAGAATAGTTTATCCTGCAAAGTTGTCCTTGAATTTCAATGGAGAAATACTTTCCAGGTTAACGACAAGCTACAGATTTTCATGTTCACCAAGACTATACTAAATTAGGTACTTAAGGAAATTGCACAAAGAAGCTGTAGAAAAAAATCACAAATACATAAGGTCAGGAAAGTATAAAAGTCAATAGGGGAGTTGATGAGTCCATTAGTGCTAGAAAAGTATCAAGCATGATCAACTCAGTAAACCACTAAAACCTGAAGGTGAACAATGCCAAAACTAAAGAATAATTGACATGAGACTGAACCTGGAAAAAAGCAATAGAAACACAGTAATCAGTAAATATCTCTTAATTATAATCCTACATGTAAACAAAGAACTCTCCAATCAGAAGACAAATATTTTCAGAATGGTTCAAAAAACAAAATCCAACAATCTGTTTTCTTCAAGAAGTATACCTTATAACCAAAGAAACAAAAACACTAAAGTGAAAACTTGGAGAAAGATATACCAGGCATGTGGAAATCAAAAACAAGTAGTAATAGAATTCTCATGTCAGAAAAAGTTATATCAAGCAAAATTTCGTCAGAAGAGATTTCTTAGGCAATATGGCAACCGAGTTATACCAGTATTCTTACTCACAGGCACACCTTACTGAACAAGAATTCTCATACACAATTCCCTACATAACTGCAAAGAATCAATACCCTAGAAAACAAAGGTAGTCAGTACAGCAAAGACCTGTAGACCACGATCCTAAAAGCCCCACCTAGATCACCCATGTTGTCCCAGAAGCTTCTGTTTGGCTCATAATTCTCACAGCTGGCATGCTCAGCCTCAATCTGGTGAGGACCAGCACAACTGACGCGTGTCCTCCACTGTGCCCAGAAGCTCCCCTGGCACTATGTTTGGTGTGCTCTACCCATGGATCCTCCAGGGTTCTTCTTGACAGGCACATGATCCTTCATGCACGGAAACTACAGAACCATCCACTCTACACATGGACCCCGCTGGGGGGCTGAGAAGTTTGCATATGGCACTCCCTTAGGGTGCAACTGGTACATAAATTGCAAAGTAGCTGAAAAACTAGTAAGAGGCAAAAGTTAACAGAATCATCCCCACTGTGCAAAAGAAAAAAAAAACACATAGACCCTTTAGGACCAGTGGTTTACTGCTAATAGTCACAAGCACCATCTGAGAAGGTTTAATAGAGTACACCCATATTGGGAGCTTCCTCTCTGACCTTCCCATCACACTGTATTGGTGTGCAACCAGAGCAGACACCTAACAAAAGACTCAGTGCAGATTGCAAAAATGCCCTGAAATAGTCAAGGGCTTGGGAGAGGATAAAGTTACAAGTGAAGGAGAGGCAGCATGAGACTGGTAACTTGAGGACCCAAACTTTAGATGCTTCACCAGAGATAATAGAATGAATCCAGAAATCGATGAATAAAACTTGACTAATGTGGACTTTTCTCATGCTTATTCTCAAATACCCACACTGAAATCTTGTTTTCTATTTCAGAAGTCTTAAGATCTGCTGTTTTGGAGGTTTTAGTTCCCAAGATATGGGTAGTTCAACCAAGGCAAGCACTAGCCATTCAATTGTATCATTTTCCTGACCTTATGGATTACAGTATTTATCTTGCATGCTCATATAAGACTTACAAAGGAAAAAAATTTCAGAGTTTTCATGGATGCAAGTTTTCCCTACCGTGACTGTATTTCCTCAATGTCTTAGTGAAAGAATTGCCTTTGGGACATTTTATTGTTGTTGAACCTTATTGGGAATTGTGATTGCATTTTGCATAAGCTAAGTTTACTCCAACATTCCCTCCTACATATGATACCAGAGAACCAATAACATATACATTCTGATTTAACACAAGCCTATATTTTATTAAGATAAGGAAATGTTTGGAGCCACCTTTATCTGTACAGTCTATCCCATAATATCCATAGCATCTAATAAGTACACCTGCATCAATTGCTTTGGCCTCTTTTAGTGTTGTATTTTAATCCTTTTATTTAAAACCCCTAAATGCAAGGTCCAGATGTTTTTTCAAGGTTTTGATCATGTATGTTAAAAACCTTCTGAGATCGTTTTGATGTCCAGGTCATTTCTTTAATGTCATAATATTATAATAGAGGTCTACAGGAAATAGGATTTTTGTGGTAGGCATTAATGAAAATGAGCATGTACTTTGCAAGGGCCTCTCTCAGGTGTGGTCATAGCAAGTTTTCAAACAGAAGAAGGCTGAATGTTTCGGACACCGGGTGTGAATCTGGAAAGGTGACCAGAGCATCTGATTGGTGCAAGAACTTCAGAGCATCATGTCTCCAATCAGTTACATCATTTTAAATTTCAGAAATGATTCTTTCCACTCAAAACACAAACATTCACATATAGAACTTGAATAATTGACCGTGAAATGTAACTGGTGCTGTAATTATGCATCAGGATCATCAGTTGCTAAATTATGTTATATTTAATGTTTGACTTTCAGCAATATCAGTACTGTGAATACTATAATAAAAATTGTTGTGAGAATGTCATGGAAGCTCTCTGGTTCCCAGACTGTACTTAAACTGAAATCTGAATACTTTATATTGTTCTTTTCCTTCTGTGGACCTCCCAGTATAGTCATGAACACCAGAACCATACCGCATGCTTTGTATTACCAGAACAGTCAAGAGTTACAGTTATTTGGGCTCCCAAAAGTTTCTTATGATAATGTTCTTAAAGCCAACATAGGTTATATCTTTAATTTTGATATCACTTTACATTACAGATTATTAGCATTACTAGTATATGCTTCATATTCTAGAACCACAATAATGCATTCCAGTTCAAGAGTATAGCAAGGCCTTGAACTCCACTTTTATGGGTACTTACCCTTGCTGTAAATACAAACTAGCAAGTGTTCAGTTAGAGATAAAAATCACAGTAAATTTGAGCAGGGAAAATTAATTCAGAGAAGTATTAACTTGTAAGAAAGGATTAACTCCTATAGAATATAAAACACTCTAAAGAATACATAGATTGAGAATGTAGGGAGCAGTCATTACCTCTCTGACTAAGAAAGAATATTAAAGAAAGTCACACATTTGTAAACAGTCTAACCGTAGCCAAGATTCTGATCACATTGATAAGCTATAACTTTGACTTACTTTGTGGGAAAGAAAATGATTGCACTACCCCAGGTGTTTTGATTTAACCCAGTATTTAATTTAAATACTGGACTTAGTGACAACTGTTGAGGTCAATGCCATTGAAAGAAGTTTTATTATTTGTAGCTCTCTATAGAAGACAACACACTATGACTCAGGGTCACATGAAGAAGCCACTGGAGTTGCTCAGAAGGCACAAAAAGCAAGGAAAAAATATGGACAAAACCCTTTACTCTGATTTTTATGGGAGGAATGGGTTAGACAAGGTAAACACCTTAGGATTAACTGCTTTGAATAGTATATTTGGTCTCTGGGCTTTAGAAGTGGTCCCCAATTCTCTCATATCTGACCCTTGTATAATTTAAGGCAAGAAAAATATTTTGACTTAGTGTGTGAGAGTTCAACACTACTTGCTTTGCATATGATGTTGTGCTGTTAGACAAGTTGTTTCTATGTCTTAGGAACTAGCTAATCCTGGAAGGGGCAGGTTTTCCAAATAAATTAGGGCTTAAGGTATTAGAACATCATAAACATAGAACATTAAAAAATGATTACTGTAACAGATTGATGCTAAAAATCTGAAAACTGCCCACTCGGATGCTAAAGAAATGCACTGAATCTTGTTGAAGTTCCAACTGACCACAACAGTAAGCCAATCTGAAGATGCTGCTGAAACTCACCAGAAAGTCACCATCTGACCTGCCCAATGGAAATCACTGGGAAGCCATGCATGAACATATGAAGTAAGTATGCTCAGGAGCTACCTACTAGCATGTCTGCAAAACTTGAGTGAAAGCCAGCTGTACTGCAACCAATTGTAAGGAAACTGTCTTGGAGTAAATCACTGAAGCTTCTTGGAGACTCAGTGTCACTGGGCATTCCACACCAACTGGTTGCCATGTACAGTAGAAACAAAAAGACAGAAAGAAACAACACCAGAAAGCGAAGCCCAATTTTTTTGCAATGCCTGTCAAGTATCCTTGACTCACCTTACTTTGTATTATTCTAGATAATGAAAAAAAATATTTACAAGGTCAATCTTCACTATTACAAAGTAGGGAAAAACAAGTGAATTCTGATTTCTAAAGGAATCATTTCATAAATGACATGTCAAGGTTGTTAAGGAGAGTGTGAGAGAGTGGAGTGGGTGAATCTAATCCAGGTGTATTGTAAACATACATGGAAATGTCGCAATGAAACTTCTTCGTACAACTAATTTGTGATAAGAAAACTGCAAGTCTGGCATACTACAGCGTAAAGCCATTATTATTTAAAGTGGTATTTGTCAATGTAAGCATTTACTCTGCCATGCAAAACCAGATAAATACGTGTACTTAAACATATACCATGAATTCCAAATATGTTCTCTTATGTATACGGATGAGCACGTCTATTCTCTTGCTCTCTCCTTTCTTTGTACTTATGATTTAACAAGCTATCCAGTTTGAAGAACTAAAGAATTTTAAGGTTTCTAAGACTACTTATTCTTTTTTTCACTCCACATCCAGTTTGTTACCAATACTGCTGATATATATGAATGTATGGAATAGCATAGGATATAAAATAGAGTGCAGTAGTATAACTTGCATTGTTCAATGAAATGTGAGGTGAAGTAACAAGTATCAATTTCACTGGAGTTTGTCAAAACCTGGAATGATTTATCACATTTCTTTCCTCTGATAAGGTGATCTTGGAAGCCAGTGTTAAATGGAGATATAATTGGTTGGAGTCTCAGAATAACTATCTAAACTGCCAACGTGCAAGACTCATAGTGTGAGTGAAAAATATACTTGAACAGTGTTAAGCCATAAGAGTTTTAGATTGCTTGTTTCCACAAAAGACAATCGCCACTTAGCAATTTATTAACAGCATTGCAGTAGGATCCAGTCATATTATCAGCTTCAAAAAACCCACATTTTCTTGTAGCCTATTGTGATTATCTTCAGGAGTACGATAACATTTTCTTGTAGCCTATTGTGTTTATCTTCAGGAGTACGATAATATTTTCTGAACTACACTTTCAGCATTTTTCTTCCAAGTAGGCTTCTCTTTTCTTACTTTGTAACATTTTTCCCTTCTTGTTTTACTTCTTTGTATCTTAAATATTTTCCCATCATTTCCCAGAACGCAAATGAAAACTGCCTCTGTATTGTGAATGTTGTTGGAATTTTTGTTGCTTTTATTACTCTGAATATTTACCAGTGGGCTTTGTTCCTGCACCCTCTTTTTCATGTCTCCTCCCATTTAAAAATTTTGGTGGGTTTCCTCATGCTACTTTCATACAAACGTTATGTAGTCCTGCAATGTTCCTCACCCACACTCACTGCTTTGCTGCTCCACTCACCTGTGGGTTCCCCTGCCACCATCATACAAACCCACAATTGTACTCATACCATTTTTTATAGGTCTAGATTCTGCACATCATTGAAAACTAAGCATATTTGTTTTTGTGAGCTTGGCTTGTCTTGTTTTATATGATTATATCCAGTTCCATTTATTTTCCTGCAAATGAGATTCTTTAAGAATGTTTTCCATCCATGTCTTCCTCACTTGTCATTCTTTGAAATTAAACAGATATTTTTATACACTGGTATTTTTTACTATCTTTTTGAATTTTTATAGATACGTTTTATCTTGGTACCATCTACAGATTGTTTCACCTTTCTCACTTTTTTAACTATTTAACATTAACTCTTTGTTTTAAATTATAAGTGATAGTACAGATTAATGATTGCATACCATATGCAACTTCAGTAGTTAAAAATATATATTTATTGTGGCTGTACTGATATATGTAGGACTCTTTGATCCAAGTTCTTGGTCTACATTCTTAGGAGCATGCAGCTTTCCAGTTTATTTCTTTTTTTATTTTTTCTTTCTTTTATTCTATTATTTTTGTTGTTTAAAATATTTTATATTAATTTCAGTCTTTGGCATGTCATAGATAAAAGAAATATTAGAGATAATAATCAAATATATTGAGTATGGAAATATAGCAATTATCTCTTTAATGGCACAGATCAGAGCATTCACAAAGGAGTCATACCATGGTTCATTGATTTCCACAGAACCCATAAACACTCCAGAGATTCTCTGTGTCTGAGCCATGTGTGGGAAGCCTGCTCAGGGGCCTATCCACCTCCGTGAATTAAAGTCCTTAAAATATATAGTTCCAATTCATCACACAAAATCCTTGCACTTGTTAACCATTTCTTAATAAGAGCAGAGTTGCTTTTTACAGAACTTCCAGAAGCAGCTTGCATGGTCTCTCGTAATGAGTCACTTTATTTACTCTTGTCAAGAGGTAAAGTCATACATTTTTCCCTGCACAATGTTGTTAATATCATTATGATCAACAATTCTTAGAAAATAATCTGTAATATTGGGTATTTTTTGATTTAATATAAAATATTGCTAAATAATGTTTTTATTTTTAGTCAATATGAAAATGAATGTCTGGGCAAGTTGATGAATGTTATTGAAAATACAAGTATTATCTGTATGTGTCCAATTTGTAATAATGACTGCATACCTAAGAATACCAATGCAAACAGAGACCAAGCAACACTTCTTAGCCAAATTGTATTGACATCTTATATGCAATTAGTCAAACATGTACAGAGAGAAAATTCTAGATTATATATGTATTTGGCACAGAATAAATGGCCTGATGATTGCTTAAGCTTCTCTTTTCTCTTCTGCATTCACAATTTCTGATAGGCCTTTTTTAAGAGCTTCTTTTTAAAAAGGATTCATATAAAATTTCCTTATTAGGGGTGTTCATTTAGAGAGAGAGTTGACTTAGGAGTGGAGAAGTAAGAAAACATGCTGAGAATGAACTATTTAAATTCTCTTAAGGAGCTTAGAGAACACCTGATATTCTGCTAACCACATAGCAGAATTGTCCATTGTCTTTACCACTGTGGTCTCAATATTTTACCAAAGAACTTGAAGTAATGCAGAGTTGTAAGTTCCTCATTGTTTCTTATCATATTCTAAAATCTCTTCAGCCATTTCCATTTTACACCTTTTTTGAGTGTTCATTAAATTTCACTGGGAGGTCAGATAGTGCAAGCTTCCTTCAATCATAACTCACTATTTTTATTGGAATAATAAATCATTGGAGTAGTAATGCTGATAATCTGTGTATTTCCAAATGTAACATAGTGAGAAAAAATTAATATTACACTAGACATCACTTATCAAACTATACATTGCAGTATATAAAATGGTTATTAGTCAAGATTTTCTAAAGTAATAAAGCCAATTGTGTGTATGTGCCTGCACACATGAGCACATGTGTATTTTGAGAGAGGGAGAGAGAGATAAGAGTGTGAGACAGAGAGAGAGAGAGAGAGGGAGAGGGAGAGTTTATTACAGAGAATTGACTCTTGTGTTATAGAGGTTGGTAAGCTCAGAATTTTCAGAGCTGATGTTCAAGTTCAAAGGACAGTAGGTTGCTGTAGAACCATTAATAGCCATTATTCAGGACCAAATGCTGTTAAGCAGGCAAATTCTCATTCAGGGCAGGGTCATCCTTCTTTTATTCAGATATTCAACTGATACAATGAATTACACCCATATTGTGGAGGACAATCCATATTACTCAGTCTACTATAAATGATAAATCACACCCAAAAATATCCTCAGTGAGTACTCAGAATAATGCTTGACCAAATATATGGATACCTGAGTCAGGTCAAGATGACATATAAAATTAACCATCACAAAATTTAATTGCCTTCCTGTCACTAACTTTTGATTTGTTATTTGGAAAATATATTTTTTAATCCTCTTCTATATCCATAAGTTAAGCTATATGCCAAATAATACTTGCTTTTTACTACTTCAAAATGATAATACAAGGTTAATGTGCTAGTTTTATAATACACAATTGAGATTCGTGCAAGAAATAAACAAAGAATTGACATTTCAACACTATCAATATATAATAGTATTTTAATATATTCAACAGAGACTCTGTCACAAACTGTATGACATGAATAATGAAAAATCCTCAGGAAAGAAGAAAAATAGTCTCTAAAATCTTATAAAGAATTCATAAACAGATATGTACAATTGCTAGTCTAAAACCAATGCCAGTGACAGTATTACAGTATGAGATGGAAAAGAAAAGTTGATATACGAGAGCTCAATTCTACTTTGATATGTATACAGTAGGAGTTGCCTTATCAATAGATGTCCTTAAGGCTCAAAGGATCTTGTACTCCAGGGAACTGACTGACATTGTAGTCAAATTAATTCCACTTTACAGTGTTCACTTATAAAATTGTTGGAAAAAATATATGATTTCTAACAAAATGTTCTGGTTTAAGATTCTAATAGCCTATTATTAGTCTATTATTTTAAAACAGAGTAAAAAGAAACTTCTTTGCAATAATATTTAATCCCCAGTTCTGCCAAAAAATGGGCTTTACACATAATCAAATGTCTCTGATTCTTTAAAATAAGATCTATCAAACTCATCCTGAATCAGTTTATCCAAAGGCATGACCTGTCCCCTTTGTCGTGTCCCTCAGCGTTCCTATCCTGCCATTTCTATGTTAATAGAGCAGTGAGTTTGCAGCACATATTCTAAAAAAGGCCAAAAATTTTACCTGATATTTGTTTTGCCCAACTAAATATGAGAAATTAACCTACAAAGTATTATGAATATTATTTAAAATGTATTAAATCCTCAGATATTAAGAAATATTGCAATATTATTTTGTTATAAATAATGTGTTTTTAGTCTGTATCTTCTTATTAATGACTAAAATGACTTAATTTTACCTTATGGTAAATCAAAAATTGTCCAAGTGTATTCATATTAAAACTAGTGCTGGTAATATTTTTTATTCAGTTTATCAGTTTCCATTCCCTTTTGTGTGATACCAAAATAAAAAGAACATGTTAGTTATTTTACAGTGAGGACTTTTCTTACCATAACATAATTAAAGCAAGAAAATACAATAAAAAATGGATAGAAATATTTGCTGTATCTCTACCTAAATTGCTTAAGTTTAATGTCAACTATTAATATTAAGTGAAATTTATATACATGTATAAGTATGTTGAATATAGCTATGATAAATAGTACTAATCTTGCTTCTATATCTCTTACCAAGAGGTGGCAGTACCATATTTTCTACATTCTAAATTCATGCAAATTATTTAATGTTTAATGTGTTATTTTTCTTTCTTAAAAATTAATACAAGTTTGTGCTTAGGTGTATTCTCATAAGGTTCTATTAATATGTATGATTGTTAGAGGGGTTTCTTTTGGTCTATTATTAATCTTCTTTACAGAAATTATCCAGAGCCATTCTTACTATGGACAGTGTTTCCATATGATTGCCAGCACCATTCCTATCAGGCTGCCCCACAGCAACACTCAATTTCTATTTGCTTAAGAAATGATGCATTATCACTAAAGTAATTTAACTAAAATAAGTATTTCATAATTTAGTAGTATGTGAAGGGTATCCCTAAATATATGTTATAATATTTATATAAGATGAAGGGATTTTGATTTAAGTAATAAAGACCTTAGTTCTCAATGTATGGTCTCCAATAGACACCGTATTGCTCATCTGGGATGTCATTATAAGTAAAGAATCTCTGTAACTAACATCCTTACTTAATTCAATGAGCATTTTTGCACATTGCATGGAGCAAGTCAGAACTGATAATCTTATTGGCTTTAGAACAGTGTTTTCTAGACTATGGTTCCCAAATCCTGCAAGTCTGGAGCCAGGCACCACTGGCTCCCATGCAATAGAGAAAACTGCTAAGTTAAGCAAGTCTATGTTCATCTGTTCTTTATATTAAATTGCCAATTATGTGGTAAAATGAAAAATCAGTTCTGAAAATCCTTTATACTAAATATTTTCAATATTAAATTCAAATGTTATCTAGTCAAGTGTTCTACCACTGAGCTACATCCACATTTTAAATGTGTTTTTTACAAGGAGCTAGAGTGATTTATATAAATAGTCCTGTTTTTCAGTTAAAAGTCTCATGGACTAATTAATTTATCTTTAAGTACATATTGTAAATGTTACCTGTAGATGGTCAATAAGATTCTTTGGGTTTTTTTGTTTCACTGAAGAAGAAATTCAGGAGTAAACACACTGAGGAGTTTTAAGAGAACTAGACTTATTTGAAGTAAACCAAATGTAAAAGTGAAGGTAAAGAAGAAAAGCAAAATACATCTTCAAATGAAGTGAAAGTGGGCAGTTTGACCAAGCAGTCAAGTGCACCTAGCTCTGGGGATATAGCAATTTTTATGATCTCTGCTTAATGATTATGATAATGATAACAGGATGTGCATAAGTGTGGAGCTTACTAGAAAAATGGAAGGCTTCCCCCGGAAAGGGGAGGCTAGGGACAAATTACCTTTGAAGGTCCATTCAGAAATATAGTGGTGATTTGTAGGAAGTCTGTGCTTAAAACCATGACTTTAATTGAATGTTCATGAGGTCTTTACATCATTGGTACATACTTCTGTGATTCTTCAGACACGGACCCATAGTCACAGGACAGGGGGTTCACAGAACTAACAGACTCACAGGTGTCACACAGGTGTTAATACCAGGGTGAAGGGGAAAAGAGGAACATTGACAGTTTATCGAGTGTCTCTTGAATTTTGTCTGTCTCTTGTGGGTGTATGCCACTGGACTCAAACTCATCAATTGCCTACGACCCTCTCAGCAAATGTATACATTCTGCATTCATTGAACTCATTTTTGCCCTACTTGCAAAGATAAAGAGACAACTAAACAAAAAAAAAAGGATATAGTTGCACATTTCCCTCCTCACTTTTCTGGACTGTGGTGACAAGAGTTACAAACCACAATGATCATTTCAATCATTCTTTTTTTGCTCACCTGAACATTTGCTAATCTAAGTTAAAGTATTAATATTAGGGAATTATCTTTACCATAAGTTAGTTTATATTAGCTGATTACCATGTGACATTTAATTTTTCAATGTCAATACAAAATTTTTGTGTCATAAAAGAGAGGAAATGGGAGAGAGAAAAAGAGAAAGAAGCATAAAACATGGTATGTATTCATAATAGGTCATAAAATTTAGTTCAGTTTCCAAATTAGTACTTAAGAGTTTAGAATCAATAGAACTAAATGAAAGCAGGGGTTGAGATGCAAAACTCTGATTACAGACATTACTAATTAATGTGGTAAAGAAATCTGCACCTCCAAAGTAAACCTGACAATGTAGTACTACCCAACAAAGAAAGTGTTTGGTTTCAAGTTATTGTTTGTTTGTATTGATTGAATTTTGATTTATAAGTTGTTCAAACTTTACTTAGTTTACATAAAGTGGCAATCAGGGAAGTTTGAGTTAGGATCACTAAGCACATAGAATACATTTTAAGTCCATAAAAAGTTTAACAATAAAGAAGCCACTACTGGATAAAAAATTGTTGGATGCTACATACTTTAGAGGCGAAATGAGGCTAAGCATTGAAAAACCACAACTAAGATCAAACTTTTATCCTCCTAACATAATGAGAAAGCTTTAAACTGTCCTCTTGTTTTTCTTCTTTTTTATTTCAGTATATTAATTTTACAAGTAATGACGTGGAAGTTAAAAGAGAACCATTAGAAATTTGAAGGGGTAAATGGAGATGGGGGATGAGAAAGGGTAATGGGGGTGAAGTTGATCAAAGTACATTATCTGCATATATGGAACTGTCTTAACAAAAGTCATTACTTTGTTTGCTTTTAAGTGAATGGTGGTGTGTTCATATAATAGAAAGTGATGGCAGCGCTTGTCAGCAGTTTAGCAGGCAATAGTGTTGTATGCCAGAGAAAGAGCAGTGATCTTGCATGTAGCCTACTGCTAATGAGCTGTTTTGTATGCACAGGTAAGACAGTCCTCTGGGAACTACCATAAATAACGTGAGAGGGGTGAACTTTAAGTGAGCTAGTTTTTATCAGGCTGGTAGGAATTCCATTAAGTATAATTTGATCATAAAATACCAATAAAACCTTTATTTTATAATCACTGAGGGCTGGTGAGCTCTTTGACATCTGGGCAACAGAGGTAAAACTTAAGTGTGAGGAGTAGCTCATTGCTTGATGTGAAAAACCCTTTCACTGTTTCCTCTCTCTCCCCTTTGATTGAACAGTTGTCAAAGCTTAGAGAAACATACCTGTTTGGAAAAAATCATCACCGGTAAACCCTGATACAAACTAAATACAATTCTAATTGAAATTCTAAACAAAAAATATAATAATTTTTCTTTTTCTCTTGGGGCCTTTGAGAGGGAAAAGAAGAGAAGGAAACATCATTGAAAATATCTTAATTAAAATTTTATAATTGTATTTTGTTATTGAGACAAAAACGTGCTAGTACACATTGACAAACTAAAGACTGCATAACAGCACTGAGAATATTGACGTATAATTCTGAGTCATAAAATGAAAGAAGATTGCAAAGAACTTACTGATCAGTGAAAGTTTAATTATTGTTATCACATATTCAAAAATGAGTTCACATTGAGGACCTGAAGAACAAAAATGGATTAGAAAAATTGAATGTACAATATTAATTTATACCACATTTCATTGTATTACTTATACTGTTTTACTACACTTTAAACCTAATTGTATATTAGACTAAATGTACTTTTCCATTTTCTAAATGACAGGACTGAGTATAAATGTATACATGATTCTTTAACAAACATTACAATACTACATTGAAACAAGATTTAATTAAAGATCTGTGCTTCCACATTCACTCTTCCACTGTTTCATGTTGAATTTAAAGCAATGAAGATACAAAATTGTGCTAATTTTGCATATGTTTAAATCAAATTTTCTTGCAGCGTGCAATTTTATTTTGCCTTTAGAGAACATAAAAATATAGAGAATACATGGTGCTGAGATTAAAATCAGCTTTAGAGTAATTTGAAAAAAAAATCAGGAATGAGAGTGTTACCAGAAAAAAAAATAGCACTGATAAATACACCTTCAACATGCTAACGGTGGGCTGCTTCAAGGGAGAGAACAATCCATCAGGTTTTAAAGTTTGTTTATTAGAGAAGTTTTAGCTTTGGGTTTATTTGGCTCCTGAGATTATGGACACCCCTTGAGTCTAGTTGCTATTTATCATGAGAATCTGTGAAAAAATCACTTTGAAAGTCACATCATCTGAGATATAACTGAAGAAAACCGACATGGTTTGGAAAGTAATATAAGTAGGTAATACTACCTAACCTCAGATGAATTAAGACATCAGAGCTTTCTATCATATAGAAAACAAGTTAAAATACCTTTAATAAACCTAATAATAAGCTATATAATTAGGTATTAGAATTTTTGATGTTCTAAGAAAAATGAAAATTTAATTCAATAAGATACATATTATGTATATCATACATTGGTATATATATATTTATATTTGCCTGAACCTACTGTCAAATATACAGACTACAATCTCATCTCAAATTCTGCTATTAACAAGATATAGATAATACAGTTCCTGCTTGCTAGATAGTACATTTTTAGAAAAAATCTTCAGGACCAATTTCCAAGGAATTTCCTCAAATCACATTAATCAGCCCAGAAAATGGCCTTATCTTCTTTTTCCATCAATCCTTGTCTACATGAGCATTCCATCTTCATTGAGAAACTTGTCAAAGACCATAAAATGCCTACTTGCAGGCAGACATGCTGTCTTGCTACAGCTTTATGTATGCTACAGAGCACAAAACACACAGGACAGAGACTACATTTATGTTAATGAAAGCGGGATAAACATTAGCATTTTCCTCAGTTCTCTTCCATCAGGTAATGCAGCTGGACCCAGATGACTGCTATCAAATATTTATATGGCATTACATTACAATTTTTAGTTTACATTAAATGAAAGGAATCACTTATTTAGGAAACTTAATAATTTTATTAATTCATTGATTTTTGGTGCCTGGGATTGAATCCAAGGCCTTGTGCATGCAAAGTACACACTCTAGTGGTCCTATACACTTAGTTGGAAACATATTTGGCAGTAAGTAAGCTTATTCCACACAGAAATGTAGTCTGTGTTCATAGACTGGTTGATAAATGAACATCATTTAAAAGGTAGTCTCTAACAATGAGACTCAATTTTGCTATTTTCAAAATATCAAGTAAACCAACTGATCTTTAAGAAATTGTGTTTCGGCTGTGGTGTAGCTTAGAAAAACACAGAGTATAGTGTTTTCCAAGCATAGCTGAAACCTTGGGTCTCAAGTGACACAAAAAATACAAATTAGTAATAATTATCTTGTGATATTGGTTTCATAACTTTACCAAAGTTTCTCTTTCTCTTTCCTTTCCAAAGTTTTTTACTTGGTTCTAATGTATATCACAACTACAAAAATAAAAGAGAATTTAAAAAATAATTTCAGGAATAATGATAAAGATTAAGTGTTTCTGATTTTATATTCCATTACCATATGTGTGTTTATCATTGAGTGTTATATAAAGATGTCATCAAATTTATCATATTTATTTCTCAAAATATCAGAATCTAAAATCATACTTGGTATCATTACATTCAAAAGACATAAGATGGCACCTCACTTGTTATATATTTTAAATATAGCTGAGTTAAATCTCAAATGGAGCAGTTTTGAAAAAAATAGGTGGATACTTTAAAAAGAAACAAAAGAACAGATCGACATTGAATACATTTTTCAAATCACACAATAACCACAAACTCTCACTTGTTCTTATCTGCTGAGTAGGCAAACACTTTTTGCTATGGTTTTAAGTGCTTTTTACATTCCTCAACAAACGAGATTTTTGAGACTATAACATGCTCCCACAATACATGTAATTCCTACATCATAAAATTAACACTGTACAGATAGGGGAACAGTGTAAGCAAATTATTTAAATACAGATTAATAACAATATAAAAGAAAAATAAAGTTCAATGAGATATTATAGTCAAAATCCAATTTTGGTTGAAGTGAATATTAAGATATGACATGCAAATGAGAATGAGAAATGAATTACTCAATATAAATATATGGGGAATAGGTAGATTGAAGGTAAACAAAAGCAAACTGCACACCTGGTTCTACCAAGAAAAGAGTATCACCTCAGCCAAATTAACTTGCTTAAATAAATAGAGACACAAAAGGAATAGTTAAATAGACTATCATTGAATAGAAATCTATCAATGAATTATTGATGATATATTATCATTATTACTAATGAATATTCTCCTATTTAAATACTTCAAGAAGAGGAATTCTAATTTCCACTCTTGGAACTAAAAGATGTAGATATAGATATATGCTTATTGATACCATCCATTTTATTTACAGAGGGGAGACTAAGATAAATTAAATATATAGAATCAGAAATAGTCTTTAACATATGCATATTTTTGTACATATAAATATATAAACTTTACTAATGAAATTAATAATGAGAAACTAATGGGAAACAAATAATGGGAACAAGTGGAAGGTACAGAAAATTTTGATAAGATTTTGTCTATCTAATTTCTGATTTTTGCCCTGTATAGCTATCCTTATCTCAACCAGCAAAACCCCTTGTTCCTTCCTATTATTGCTTATACTCTCTCTACAACAAAATTAGAGATAAGGGCAAAACAGTTTCTGCTGGGTATTGACGGGGGAGCGGGAGGGGGTGGAGTGGGTGGTAAGGGAGGGGGTGGGGGCAGGGGGGAGAAATGAACCAAGCCTTGTATGCACATATGAATAATAAAAGAAAAATGAAAAAAAAAAAAGAACAGAAAATAAAGAAAAAAAAATAATTTCTGATTTTTATGATAAACCTCCCAGAGGGGAAATTCACGGTGGTTTCATTTTGGGGTGGTGTTGCTTAAGTTTGCAAGCTGTTTGGATAGGATATTTTTCTTTAACATTTTTTCCAGATGTTGTCAGATAAAATAATGTTTATATCACACCACGTGGCTCCCATCACAGGTGATAAAATCTTAAAGTGATGTGATAAATATGATCCACTTGATATGGCAAAAAAATACATAGGATTTATTTTGGTTAATTTTTATTAACTCTGTAACATGATTTCTAGACTCATTGTAGCACAACAATTGGTAAAATTCACTTTAATCCACGTATTATGGGGAGCATACTGTACCTTCACCACTCACATGATTTGTCAGTTTATGAATATTTTCTAACTTTCAATTCTAATTAAGCAATTGGAGGTTCTAAGTGCAAACCCTAGTAATGCAAAAAAACAAAGGAAGGTAGGAAGGAAGGGAGGGAGGAAGGAAGGGAAAGAGGGAGGAAAGGAGGGAGGAAGGAAGGAAGGAAGGAAGGAAGAAAGGAAGGAAGGAAGGAAGGAAGGAAGGAAGGAAGGAAGGAAGGAAGGAAGGAAGGAAGGAAGGAAGGAAGGAAGGATAAAATGGATATATGTTAAGAACCAAAATAATGAGGATTATACTAGACTATGAAACAAATTACTCTTTTAAATTCTGAGTAAATTATTATAAAACATCAGTTTTATACCAATCAACATGTGTAAAATAGTTTTGAAACACATAACTTTTTGCACATGTAATTATTTATCACAAAAGCGTATCTGAGGTGCATATAATTTTTGTATATGAACTTTATCATAATGAAAGGTAGAAATTGCTCAGTTATCTCTCTGCCCTCTATTACTTTTCCTTCCCATGTGCTCTCTTATTGTTGTGTTAAAACAGGCAATTCCATGGGATTTCTCAAATTATTTTACATAGGTTATTTATAGATTATAATTCATGAGAATATTCTACCCACTGCTTGAAATTAGAATCTGAGAATTTTAATAGGTAAGAATATTTGCACTAGGCATTTAATAGAAATGAAGAAGGATATGGAATAAAATGCATAAGGACTGTACATATGAAATACAAAGTCTTCAAAACTTTAATATTTCCTCATTTAATATACAAAAGCTCTGCATACTTCTCATACTCACATCTTTTGAGATGTCCCATATTTCTTTATGTAAACACCACTGCATTATTATCTTGTAAAAGTTGGATAATAGTTGAGTAAAAGTAAGATGACGATACCTCAAATAAAAAGGAAGGTGTTTCAATTTGAATAGATACATCCGAAGCCAAGCAACTTCAAATATAGTCAAACTTAATCACTCTTACATATGTCCATTTTCATCAATGATTTCAAATACACAGACTTACAAAATCATTGATGAAAATGGACATATTTTGATTCTCAATGTTCAGAACAAATCTATTGTTTTGGGTAGTATTATAATATGTGACAAGAAAAAATAAACAATTAGAGAATACATTAGTGTTCCCCAAAGCTTTGAAAATGCTATCATTTACATTGAAAATATGATATTGTAGTGCTTTAGGGAATAAAACAACTTTCTTTCTCTACCAAAAACCATAATGGGTATATTTTATTTCAAATAAATTTCTGCATACTCCATTTCCTGAAACCATCAGAATACAGTTTTTTTGAAACCAGTAAACTAATGGTTAAGAAAAATAAATTGATCTAGACTTAAGGAATGTTAACTTTAAGTTTCAATATGGTATTTCCTAAAGCTCAACATTTAAATATACATATATATATATAAATTATAAATATCTTCAGTATTCCTTTACATTAAGAATATGAGTTTAACTGAATATCTTGATTGCATTTTTCACTTTTTCACGATATTAGAATAAAAATAGGCAAGACAGTTTTTAACTTTAAAAAGACAAACTTACAAATATCTACATCCTTTTTATTATTAAAAAGAAAGCACTGCACTTGTAATGCAACATTTCGGAAGAAAGTGAATAATTTATAAAGCTATAACAAGACTTTTTTCCTCTTTAAGCAGAAATGATTCGCATAGTTTGACAGGTTTCAATGTTTCTTAGAGAAAGTTTCCATTGTGGCATTAGGGCATGCTAGGGTATACAACTCAGTTCATTTCATTGCAAGTGTTAAAAAAAATACTGTAATTATGAACAGCATTTTGTAACTTCTTTCACCAATAATTACATATATATATATTAGCATTATATTAATAATCTAGGATTGATGACCTTACATTAAATGTATTACTGACAAAAGACACAAAGTATTATAAATTTGTCAAATTGGTTAATAGCATTATTCAATCAAACTGGACAACTCAAAGCAGAAATTGGCAGATAACGATGAGTCTAAGTTTATTGTAAATCACAGTCTAAAAATTGTCTAGAGTCACGACATGGAATTCCTCACTACAGGCTACACTACTTCTGAAGCATGCAATTATATGGCATAAAATCATACTCGCCATTAATACTCAAGTCTTAATCCAGACAAATTTAATTTTAGAAAAATCAGAGAAAATCATAGCACACTAACACAAGACCTTCAATTTTTTCATGCATGTGAAATTTTAAAAATTCTAATATTTCTGGAATTATTAATGTTTATTACAGCACTATTCACAATAGCCAAATATGGAAACAGCCAGGATGCCCAATGACTGATGAATGGATTAAGAAAATGTGGTATTTATACACAATGGAATTTTACTCAGCCATGAAGAAAAATGAAATCTTGTTATTCGCAAATAAATGGATGGAGCTGCAGAACATCATCTTGAGCGAATTTAGCCAGGCTCAGAAGGCCAAAACTCATACGTTTTCCATCACATGCAGACTTTAGACCTAAAACAAATGCAGTAATAGTATTGGACATGGGTCACTTGCTAAGGGGAGAACACATACAGAGGAAATAGGGAAAGGTAGGAAACCCAAAACTTGAAAGTGTTTGATGTGCCCACTGTAGAGGAGCTAATATAGTAACCTTAAACAACAGAGGTCACTATGGGAAGGTGACCAAGAGGTAGTGAAGAGGTCTGAAGTTCATGCATGTGAAATTTAAAAACTTCTAATATTTTCTGTAATTATTAATTTGAATAAATTATTTTAGAATAGGTTTAAATTTACAGTAAAATGTAAATTTAGCATGGAGTTCCTGTATGTTTCACAGTCCAACATTTATTTGTACCTTACATAAGTAAGATACATGATATACAGTTAGTTTAAGTAATTAATTGTAGGTATTTGTAGTGATTTCTTTAGTTAGTTCATTTTTTTATTTTTTTGCAATAAGTCTATAAATTTCCTTCTAATCACTGATGGGTAACATTCCAATGATTTGGTCATTTGTATTTTCATTTGTTCTGTTCAAAATATTTTTCAGTTTATTTTGAAACTTCTTTAATTCATTTGTTATTTAGAAGTACATATGTTTAATCTCCAAAGTGTCTAGGAATTTTCCAACTGTTTTTTCTAATTGGTTTCAATTTTAAAGTCATTGTATGTTAGAAATATAGTTTGTATGGTTTCTATGGTAGTAAATTTTTAAGATGGGCTTTATGGCCCAGAATGTTGCCTGGTGTTGTGAATGTTCCATGAGATCTTGAAAAGAAAGTGTGTTTTGTTGTTCTTAGAAGTGTTCTATCATTTTACTTCTGTCAGTTTGATTGATAGAGATATAGAAGTCAACGATATTCATACTGATTTCCTGTCTCCTTGATCTGTCACTTACTGATGAGTATTGAAACATCCACATAGAATATTTGCATAGCTTCTCCTACAGCCTATTAATTTTTTCCTCTTATATTTTGAGGCTTTGTTGTTAGGTAGAAAGTGAATCCTAAGAAAATTTGATTAGATCAAGCGTATAGTCATGATAAAAATTCTCATCAAATTAGAAATAGAGGAAAAGTTAATTAATTTATTAAAGAGTATCTGTGATAAGTTTATAAGGTGTTGGCGAGGATGTGGGGAAAAAGGAACCCTCTTACACTGCTGGTGGGAATGTAAACCAGTACAACCACTCTGGAAAAAAATGTGGAGGCTACTTAAAAAGCTAGACATTGATCTACCATATGATCCAGCAATACCACTCTTGGGGATATACCCAAAAGACTGTGACACAGGTTACTCCAGAGGCACCTGCACACCCATGTTTATTGGGACACTATTCACAATAACCAAGTTATGGAAACAGCCAAGATGCCCCACCACTGATGAATGGATTAAGAAAATGTGGTATCTATACACAATGGAATTTTATGCAGCCATGAAGAAGAACGAAATGTTATCATTCGCTGTTTAATGGATGGAATTGGAGAACATCATTCTGAATGAGGTTAGCCTGGCCCAAAAGACCAAAAATCGTATGTTCCCCCTCATATGTGGACAGTAGATCAAGGGCAAACACAACAAGGGAATTGGACTTTGAGCACATGATAAAAGCGAGAGCACACAAGGGAGGGGTGAGGATAGGTAAGACACCTAAAAAATTAGTTAGCATTTGTTGCCCTTAACGCAGAGAAACTAAAGCAGATACCTTAAAAGCAACTGAGGCCAACAGGAGAAGGGGACCAGGAACTAGAGAAAAGGTGATATCAAAAAGAATTAACCTAGAAGGTAACACACATGCACAGGAAATTAATGTGAGTCAACTCCCTGTATAGTTATCCTTATCTCAACCAGCAAAAACCCTTGTTCCTTCCTATTATGGCTTATACTCTCTCTACAACAAAATTAGAAATAACAGCAAAATAGTTTCTGCTGGGTATTGAAGGGGTAGGGGGGAGAGGGAGGAGGCGGAGTGGGTGGTAAGGGAGGGGGTGGGGGCCGGGGAAAGAAATGACCCAAGCCTTGTATGCACATATGAATAATAAAAAAAAAAGATTGTAAGGGTTTTTTTTTCCCCAAAAACTTGACTTGTATATTTAATACATATGGAATAGAAATTCTAGAATTTCACTGCGTAGATATGGAGAGATTAATGTTTTTTGATGATACTGGAATTTGAACTCAGGGCTCCATGCTTGCTGGGCA
Organism: Castor canadensis; assembly: GCF_047511655.1. Classification (NCBI taxonomy): domain Eukaryota; kingdom Metazoa; phylum Chordata; class Mammalia; order Rodentia; family Castoridae; genus Castor; species Castor canadensis. The sequence goes on from NC_133395.1 coordinate 26,922,279, forward strand.
GGAGCGATACCATTTGAGCTAGAGTTCAACCTTTTTGACTCTGCTTATTTTGAAGATAGGGCTTCACTTCTTGCCAAGGCTGGCCTGGACCATGATCCTTCTATTTTTGGGTTCCCATTGTAGCTGGGATGACAAGCTTTTCCCGACTATTAAGGCTGACAGGCACGAGCCACCAGGACCCAGCTAGCTATTGAGACCTTAATTCTACTCTTTATAAAGGAAGGCAAAAGATCCAGAATATCCTTCACAAAACTTAATAAGACAAAGGCAGAGGACTAATGTTGACCTGGAGAAGATGTTCAGCAATAGGATTCCTCACTAGTTGTTGGTAGAAATCTGAACTAATATAGCCATGTTAGAAGGCAGTTTGGAAGTTTCTTACAGAATAGAGGCTCCCAAAAAAATCCAACAGTTACATTCCTAGTTGTTTAACAAATTGTGTTGAAAACTTAATCCATACAAAGACTTGCATGTAAATTTTGCCAGCAGCCTTATTTATAATTGCCAAAACTTGGAATCAACAGGATGTTATTTTCAATAGATCAATGGATAAATAACTACAGTTCAATATATAATATAGTATTATTTAATGATTAAAAAATTGACCTATCCAAACATAAAAAAGTGAAACAAGATGAAATGCATACTGTTGAGTAAAGGACAATCTCAAAATGTAACATTGAAAATGTAACTAAAAGCCAAAACTGTAAATAAAATAAAAATATCAGTGATTATAGGGTTTAAGGAGGAAGGGTGAATAGGTAGAACTCAGCATATTTGCATTGAATTCATTTTGTATGATATCAAAATAGCTTATACAATGTTAATTATTTCAAAACCCACATAAGTATATAACACATGAAATGTATCCTAATTTATTGTGGACTTTACCTAATAATAATGATCAATAATGGCTTATCATTTTTACAGAAATGTCCCATCCTGGAAGATGAAACCATGTGTGACAGAGAGTGATACATACAAACTCCCTGTACTATCTGTGCAATTCTTCTATCAACTTAAAATTGCTTTAAAAATGAAAATGATTAAAGTTTTTAAAATGTTCTTCCAAAAAAAGACATCCATGTAGAAACACGGAAACCTGTGAATCATATCTTATTTGCAGAAGGATCTTAGAAGATGCAATTGAGGAAGTTAAGGAGATAATCCTATCTTCTCTAGTTGGGCCTTACTTTTTTTAATTGAGACATAATATTTGTAGATGTTTTTGGTGGAAAATATGATAATTAGAAACACTAGTACAATTTGTACTTATCAAATCAGAGCAGTAAGCTCTTTGAACTCTTCAAACATTCATCATTTCCATGAGATGGGACTTTCACACACTTTTCGTTATCTTGAAATGTATCATAGATTTCCTCACAACAGGAAGGCAAAGGAAGATTTGGGCCAAATAGAGAAGATAACAGAGAAGAGGTGGGGACAATGTGACTGAGGCAGAAGGTGGAATGATGGAACTCCTGCAGCTGGAAGAAGCATGCTAACCTTCTGATTTTATACTTCTAAACTCTAGATCTTTTATTATAAAATAAATTTTTCTAGTTTTATTCCACCATGTATGTGGTCATTTGTTATGACATCCAGAGTAGGTTGTCTGCTTATTTAGGTTTGTAATGTCTTTAATTTAAAGTATAGGTACATTTATCAGTAAGCAGTATCCTTCCTTATGCTTGCCAGTTTTATTTGTTCTGAAATCACCTTTGTCATGAATTAAGATATCTATTCTTTCATTTGATTAGGGTTAACATGGCAAAGTTTTCTGTGTCTTCATTTTTAGTTAATTAATTAATTTATTTATTTATTATTCACGTAGCCTTTTTTTTGTGTGTGTGCTGAGGATCAAACCCAGGTCGTCATGCATACTAGGCTAGTAGGATAATGCTCTAACACTGAGCTACACCTCAGTGCTATATTTAACATATTAGAGGAATTTTACTTAAATTTTATTCCTTATAGAGAACACAAAGTTCCTAACCCAAATAATTTCCCTTCTGACTAAAGAAAACATTTTACTATTTCTTGAAAGGTAGTTCTGCGAGCAGTAAATTACACAGTTTTTGTTCATCTGAAAATACTTATTTCTCCTTCATTTTGAAAAAAAAATTTATCTGGGAATAGAATCTTAGGTTGTGATGGCTTCCTTCTCAAATTCTTTCACTACTTTAAATATATCACTTTATATTTTTCTGAATATAGTTTCAGTGAGAAATACTGTAACTCTTATCTTTTCACCTATACTTAAGATTTCTCTACTCTAATTGTCCTCAAGGTTTTCTTTGCATTTGGTTTTCTGCAGTTTGGAGATATGTGTAGCTGTAGTTTTGTTGTTACAGTTGTTTTTTGTTTCTTGATTTTTTGGGGGAGATATTTATTTTCCTAACTTTCTGAATCTGTGCCTTGATGGGTGTCATTAATTTGACAATCTCTTGGTCATTATCTTTTCCCTTATTTTTGATAGTTTAATTATGTACTTCTTGTGTTTTTTAATTTATCCCAGAATTATCTGTGCACTTTTCCTAAAATTGTTTTATCTTTTTTCCAATTTAATTTGAGAAATTTCTAATTGCCATATCATTAAGCCTATAGATAGTTTCCTCATTTTGGGGTAGTTTCCTGTGGTACTCATCAAACATATTTTGTACTTGTTGCAGTATTGTTGAATTTGTAAAATATTCTCTTGAGTGCTTCTTAAGATTTCCTTTTCTTTGATTGTATTACCTTTATGTTCTTATCTACTTTACTCTATTAAAATATTTATCATATTCATTGTAATTATCTTTAGTTAATTATCCAGTAATTATAACACCTGTACCATATTTGCAAAGGTTCTTGAGACTATTTGGCATTACTTTTTGTCATGCATTAGTATTGTTTTTCCTATAAGGTGGATATGCTATATGAGGTAATGGGAATGGCAGAAAATAAAAGTATCATATAGGGATCTATGTCAATCTGACTAGGAGCAGTGTTTTTGCTTTTTGATACATTCATATATACATAAGATATTAGGTAGATGGATAGATAATAGATGATAGATATTTTTTCTGTAGTTATAGTTTACAGAAATGACAACTGTTACAACTGTACTTGTTCTGTCTCTCCTTTTGAGTTTGATCTTTACTAAAAAATGCTTTTACTGTAGAGTCTGCCTCTTGTAATTACTCAACTGTAATCCATTATTATATTATTGCATATCTTTTGATGTGTTGGAAACTGGGAGATAAGGATAACGTCAAATTTTTCCAATTAAATCACAGATTTTCATGCACACATGAGTTTGGACTGTGACCTTAATGAATTTTGCTTATTGTATAGCTTTCTTTCCCTTCCTCCCTACAAAAAGGCTAGATTAGGGTGAGGTAAGTGAAATGTCTTTCTCCGATATCTCTGAGAAAAGTATCTGACACAGCTTTTCCCATTGAAGAGCTGGCTTCTGTAATGTGGAATCTTTGAGCATGTGTCATTAGGATCGCTTTTATTCCACACACAGACTGTACAACAAAGGGCTCCTTCTCAGTTCTTCTCCATGAGATGCAAAAGGCAATACCTATGAAATTCAGCCCTTCCCTCCCACAATACTGTGACTTTCATGAGTTTTTTGCTTTCCTGCCATTCTACATTCAGTCTCTTAAGAGTTAGTCAACATTACCAATTAAGTGATCCTTCCATAGTTTTGCTCTAGGAAATCAGATTTCAATTATAATTCTGGAGAAATCACTTTTGTCACTGAATTTCAGGTTGATGGTTTGTCCTGTGTCCTAAACTGTTGAATGGGTCCAAAAAAAAATCATTGATTTTCAATGTTTTCCAGCTTCTTTTCTTCTGACAATGGAGTTTGAACTCAGGACCTCATGCTTGCCGGGCAGACACACTACCACTTGAGCCACTCCACCAGCCCTCCAGCTTTTCAGTTTGTTGAAGAGATCAGAGTAATAACTTGAAGCTCTTTATATATTGGAACAGAAAACTGAAGCAATTACTAAATTGTATTTATAATAATACATGGGCAAAAGAAAATGTATATGGGTGTATTGTCTTTGTTGTCAGAGTGGAAGATATGCTATTTATCTCTTATGACTTGCATAGATAAATTGATACTCACTTTCATAATGAAAAAGTATTATTTTTCCTATTAGGACAATAATTTTTACAAGGTAAAAGCAAGCTAAATTCATATTGCTTGACTGCTTATAATGAGACGACAAGTGAATGATACAAGTAGGTATGTAAGTCTGTGTATTAGTATCTACAGCAATGCAGTTTGATCCTCTCTACAATATGCCATTTCATTCCTAAAGAAGTCAAAGTTTGAAGGAAAATTAACAGAAAAGTAAATAAATACAAACCAAAAATATAACTTGATGATATGAATGTGATGAAATGACATAAACCTCTCTTAAAAAAACAAAAGATGTGAAGACATAACAAAAACTGTGGGGCTTAAGAATAATCTTGTAAAGAGGGCAGAGCATGTTCTATCTGGAGAGTCGGTATCAGAGCAAGGAGGGAGGTTGTGGGGAAACAGTGTAGGAAGGTAAATATAGTGAAAATACAAGGTACATGTGTAGGTAAATGGAACAGTGAGACCTGTTGAAACTATTCCATGAGTATTTCTTGCTACTTCTAGATAGTTTTAATATTTGAATAATGAGGCAGCTAACATATCAACTTTAGGATCTATCTTCAAAACTCCCAAAACTTTGCTATGCGTAAATCACATCTTGAAATAGGTAGGTCTTTGCTACATTATTGTTTTCCCTTAATTATATCCTCATCTTTGAACAAAGAGCAGCAGCTGCTAATCTGTTAATTGCTCCCCATGGAAAAGTTAACATGGAGTGTGGTAGAGAGCTCTCACAAAAAAAGGCTATAAAGTAAGGAGGAACACAGAAGCACAGCTGAATATCTGTTTTAGTAATGAATGTGTGCATGGTGTTCTGGTAATCTTTATTTTCCATGCTCCCTTGTGGGTGACAAATTGAAAATGAAAATTTCCAAGTCATACCAAACAAGAGAGAGAACATTAAAAACACAATTTAAACTACTGTTGTGTTAGGTCGAGGTACAGTGGGTTATGTCAATGGCTTCATTTCTTTTCCAAGACTTTGACAGGCAAGTCATACATGCTTACCTAACAAGAAACACAAGGTGGAATTTATTTTATCCATTTTGAAGCAAAGACATGATGGCACAACTTGAGACATGAGACCCTGCTGATGATTCATTTTTATTTCATTGAACTGAAAACAGAGTAACTGCTCTGTAACTCAGTGCTTCATAAAAAGAGTAGCAAAACAAATAAAACTATTGTGGAATATAAGAGTGTATGGAAAGTTACAGAATCCTGAAACCTTCCTGCATTTTAGAAATGAGGTGGTGATATGAAGTTATATTTAAATTAACTGTTTTATGTTCAATTCCTAACATTCACTGTGCCACATTGTAAGGGATGGGAGATTTTCAGTATTCTTTGTTCTCAAGCAGTCATCCTGTGTTACCTTACATGAATATGATACCAGTTTTTGCTTTCCCTATTAGCTTGAGGGAGCACAATACAGTACAATAACAATTACCTTAATTCAATATATGAACCCTCTACTGTTTCAGCATCTCCTTCCAACATTTTCAGATGTCTCAAGACTGTATTTCTTATAAAGCTCAAACATTTATTTCTAACAGGTCATCATCATGTTAGGTTCCACTGCTATTTCTTCTTGCTCTTCTCCCTTCCTCAACTGTCATATAAGTCAGTGCCACTCTTCTCACCAGTGCCCCTGAATACCACTATCAATGTACTGGAGTATTGAAGTCGAAAACATGACTTTTCCCTGAGTTCTTTGTCTTTTGTTCTTTAGTTGGAGAAATGTTAAAACACATACCTATCCTACTAGTGTGTTGAGAACTGTAGTTAATTGGCTTTTCTTCATTTCATTTATAGTCTTTTCTCTAGGATCTGTTCTATTATTTGTGAAACTAGACAGGGAGTATATCTGAGTGATAAGTATTATTTTATGTGAGGACTAATAGATATTATTAAGCAAGATCCACCATTTCACCAAACAGGCACATGTTGCTATGTGCCATGGTAATGAGGCAATTAACCTTAACTTTTAAGTCACCAAATCCATAAATCAGTTTCAAAAATAAGAACCTGAGAATCAATATAAAATAATTACATATGAAATTGTATTGATATAATACATTTTATAAGTTTTGAGCCAATATTACTTTCAAGATTATATTTAAATATAAGAAAATAATGGTTACTTTAATTTTAGACTCAGTTGTTCTAATTTCATTGGTATTACCACAGTGTATTATTGGGATTATTAGCAAGTTGTCATGTACATAATGTGAAACTTATGAAACAAATAAGAAGTTTTAGGATTATTTTTAAAGAAAATTTTATTTATCCTTTCAGCCCTAATCCTGTTTTTCCTGCCTTCCTCTCAGGTAGTTTGTGTCTAGGGTGACAGGTAGTCTGACTCCTACAGGCCTGGGAAGTTACCAAGCAAAACACTAAAACACTACTAGATGGTAGGGCATTCCTTCCTGCTATAATTACTTTAGCCATAAGATGATGATCTGAGCAACTCTGCAGAGAGCGATAGTTAAACAAATTTGAACTTTTTCTTCATGTTATATTTTAGACTATCATACGTTCATTTACTTATTCTATCATTCATTTATGTAAGTATGGGCATATGGATATTTATGTTATGCTGTAAATTACCCCTCAATCATATTTTATTTTGATGCTAAATATTCTAACTTTGGACTTAGCAGCTATTTTAGTTGAATTCTGTATCCCTTTGAAATAGGCTAAACATTTAATTTTACTCTTCTTGCACCACTGCTTGATTTGGCCATTCTCCACAGACCTCTGGTCTCTTTTAGAGAATGGCATTAATGCTCAAATCAAGGAGCCATGTACACTTACTGCCACTGTCCTGGTTTTGTTTGTAAATTCAATAGTTTTCCATTTTGATTAATTTTAAATTAATATAATTAGCTGTTGCTTATCACTTTATGATAGTATTTGATGACTTTAGATAAGAACATATTCATGTGGTCTCTGGATTAAGAATATAAGACTTGAAATCTCAGATCCACCACTTATTAACTGAAAACCTTTGAATGAGTTAACTCAAATTTTTCCTTGTTTTCCTTTCCCAAAGGAGCTAATCATTCCACATTCTCCAAAAGATATTTTATGGACTTTATAAGCGTATGCATCAAAAGAGGTTAGGGTCCCTTGAATTTGGCAAAACACACCTAGATCACAGTTTTGAAGAAGTGTGTTGTGTTTAAAACTAGTCTGGCAGTTTCTTCTTTTGGCCATAATTAATCTGATATAACAACATCAGACAGATTGATATTGAGAAAGACCCTAAATTTTTTCCATTCTTAAATCTTTTTTGAAAAGAAAGAAAGAGAGGTTACTATGTACACCATAAAAATGATCAACCATCCCTCTCTGTCTCTTTAATATGTGTAACTGTTTATTCCTTAGCAATTGCAGATTAATCCTCACTTCTAGATGAAAGTCATGAATATACCAACCATGCAATGGTCCACTGCTTCACTGCATCTTATTCAGAGCAAGACTGTACTTGAACCCTGTGCAAGTCACCACACATAAGCCTAATAACTTAAGTCATGTGCCATCATTCTCTGTAACATGCACTATTTTTTGAACCAACAAAAAATCAGATTTGACTCCTGGCATGTCCCTGGAAGCTTTTGGCTGGAAGTCATTCATACAATGAAAGAATTGTTTTCTATAAATGACAACTTAAGGCTTTGTTTATTATTGCAACTCTCATGTTCAGATTCCATGAACTGGATAGTCATGAAACAAAAAATACATCACATACTTTTCAGTTTAGTTAACTAACACCTACTGTGAGCCAAGTACTATCCTCACCAGTGGACATAAACTGTTAACCATGACTATTTCATTTCCATTAGGGGGTTCCGAGACTAGTAGAATAGACTCACACCAAAACACATTATTTGAAGAGAACGTGGAGAGTACTCTGCAGCAGTGAGATGTCAAATGTCAATTCCAAGGAAGCGCCTAGGGGTTGGTGCTTGAAATGGGGGAAGTACTTCAGGAAAACTGCATTTCATGATTGGACTTTATTTTATATATCAACTTTTAAAAAGTATCAAAAATGTGGGTATTAGTTCCCAATTGTGTCATAGGTCATGAATTAACCTTAGATATTTGGTTGTCAAATAATGACATCTTAGTTGACACCTTTTCACATTCCACTGCATATTGTAACAAATTATTATTTGTAATATAAAACATCAAACATTTATGTGCTCTTGTGATTTCAAGAAAACAAAATGTGTTATTTTATTTTCCATAAAAATGACTTTTAAAAGGTTCTTTTTGATAATTTGTAATTAAGAAAAAAAGTATATCAAATAAGAACCACATATTTAAGTAACACACAATTCCTGTTCTGAAATAAAATAGTATAAATACATCAATCCAGGAACACATTACAAATCTCAACTTTCCAAAAATGCAAGATGAAAGCAGGAGAGCTGAATTTGTGGCTGGTAACTAACTTCCCAGGGGAACAAACAACTCTGCAAATGCTATTTAACCCCTTCTGTCACTTCCCTGCTCCTTTCCCTAACAGCTCAGAAGCATTCTGTTCCTACCTCAGCCTCACATGCAGAGCTGCTATTTTGGGTATGAGTGAAAGCAGGGGCAGAGCTTCAGTGGTAACAGACATTGAAAGACATCCCTGTCAGGTAAATGCTTAGCCTATCTCCTTCTGAAGCCTAAGCCTTTCATTCTATAATTACAAAAAAAGATAAAAAATATTCCTTGAGAACACACTGATTTCCAATCATGCTTGCTTGTTAACAGATCAAATTTTTTCCACTATGAAGAATTTGATAGTTGGTGAAGTGAAATCTGCTAAGATAGGCTTTTAATTCACAGTTTTGCCTGGAGCCATCCTATAGAACATGAGAAATGTGATTCGGACAGTTATTTACTTACATGTTAGTAAAAATCTTAGACTCTCTGAATTGCCAAAACAATCTCTGTCATACTAAAGCTTAATGTTAGCTGATAACATTGGTCCAATTAAGTGAAGTGCTCCACAGCCACCTGTATTTCTGTCAGTGGAGGTGTCCCCAGGGTGCAGTTAGTAGCATATAATAATTCAGGAATGATTGCCTGAAAGGTTTTATTGGACTAACTCAGTTAACTCAGAAAAAATACACAGAAAAAGAAAAGCTTCCAAATGACTTGCTGACTCTTAGTCTCAGGTATTTGTTTTCTACATTCACATGCATTACCCAGATAATGGGGAGAAATATAGTCAGAATTAACTTAATAAATTATGTAGATATTTAAGTTCAATACTTAATTTTTCCATAGGGAAAAAAGCAACATAGCCTTTTAAGTAATGGCTCTTCAAAATATTCAACTTTGATGGGTCATTCTTAAAAATAAATAATTTCTGTATTCAGTTATATGTGGGAGGGTTCATTCAAATTCCTATTTTTCCTTACTTAGCCAAAAATAAAAATAAATTGATAAAGAGTGTTTTTATTTTTATTAATCTTCTATTTTATTCTCATCTTATTGCTTGTTGGAAACAGAGAAATACTGAATTTTTTCCCATTTAACCAGGTGGATGGTAGGAAAGCCAGGTATTGTGGTATTCATGATAATGGAGTGTAAGGCCACCAGTGACGGGAATTCTAGCTGTTTTTGAGAGTATAATGGTCATTCCAAGAAGATTTGTGTTAGTTTTTATTTTGTCTTTATTAAGATGCAATACTTATACATTTTATGCCTTAGATTGTAGTATTTCAATACATGTATACAGAATATACTGATCAAATCAGGGTAGTTAACACTTCTAACTCCTTTTGATTTCTTTATGTTGGGAGCCTTTAATGTCTTCTCATCTAGTTCTTTATAAAATATACAATAGTTTACCTTGAGCTACACCTCTCCACTGTTCTGTGGAATACTAGAATTTATTTCTTCTATCTTACTGTATTTTGGTACATGTTATCTAGCTTTCCCTCTTGACACCCTTTTCCATTCTTTCCCAGCCTCTTCTAATAACTATTTTTCATTTGGATTCACAGATAAGAAAGAATGCAATATTTGTCTTTCCATATTTCCACAGGAATACATAATTTCTTCCAGTCCCATTGCTTTGATGAAGATGATAGAATTTCATTATTTTATGGCTAAATAATATTCTCTAATGAATATTTATTGTATTCTCTTTATTCGTCCATTGACTTACGCATTGGTGGATTCCATTTCTTGACTACCAAGAACAGCACTGCAAGAACAAAAACACTAGATCTGTGTCATTTGAATTAGCATATTCCTCAAGGTATGGAGATCCACACCTTTAGCTGTCTTAAGAGCTACCCCTCCCCAGACTCACTGAACAAATCTACAAGGATAACAGACTTTAGATTACAGAGACTTAAACCAGAAATCTGACATGCTGCTTTTCTCTCTTCTCTTCCCTCAACCTTTCTTATTCTCTTTCTCTTCTTCTTCTTACCTACTCCAAATCCTAGAGAATTGTGATTTTCTTTCTCTTAAGACACAATAAAATATGATACATAGGCCAATATTTAGGGTTCTATCAATAACTAACTCATTATGTTTCTCTTTGTATTTATTTTGTAACTCTTCCATTCTACAGAACTGTCATACAGATTTAGTGTTAAATTTATTATGAAAGGAATCACAATGAAAATACAGAGAATGGGGGTTGATTGCAAAGACATACCCTGACATAAATTTTCAAAAGAAGATGAAAACTCCATATAATTTGTTAGAAAGTGTATTTATGACACATTTGAAAAAAGAATTTCAAGGCACAATTGCAGACAGCAACAGTTTTTTCTCTCCTATAAGAAATATTTATTTCCACTAAAAATTACAGTGGTTTAGCTGCTTTCTTTTAATTCCTTAGTCTTAAAAATGAAGAGGTTTTAAATCTGTTGAAATCACCATAAGAACAGGACTAAGGAAGAAAGAAAAAAAATAGAGGGGTGAAACAACTCAGGTTTTAATACATGCATACATGGAAATGTCATAATGAAATACCTTGTATAGCTGCACTAAACAAACAAAAATGTCATTTTAAAAAATGGAGAACAGGAAGGCAAAACAGGTCATTTTGGGGAGTTGGTACAGGTGGGAAGAGAGAAGATATAGGGAAAGAAGATAGGAGTGTGAATGTGGTAGGAGTATTATATATAGATGTATGTAAATAGAAAAATGAGGTCTGTTGAAACTATTCCAGGAATGGGGAAAGGGGGATAAAGAATGATAGAAGGGGTAAATTCAGACATATAAATTTTAAGAACTTTTGTAAATGTCACCATGTATTCCCAGTACAATAATAATAAAAAAATAGAAAAAATGTTTTAGCATGGTGAGCATGGAAGAGTTAAAAGCTTCTTCCATATTAATGTAAACAATTTTTTTTAAATGCTGCATGCATTAGTACTTGATTAAGTAAAAGGATGTGAAAGGCTTAAGACAATGAACTCTGAGCACTCAGGAAGCTGAGACACTGTCATGATTTTGAGGTCAGGGACCACATAGCAAGGTCCTGTTGATATATTCACATGATGAAAGTCTATGACAAACTCTTTGAACAATGACTATACAACTTAAAAATGAAGGACAGGGATGTAAAACAGGTTATGTTTGGGGTGGGATTAGTGGGATGGAGAGGGGGAATGCAGAGGACAAAGGTGGGCGAATATAGTCAATGTATTTTATATACTTTTATGAAAAGAGAATAATAAACCAGAAATCATTGTAAGTACTGGGGAGGTATGAGAGACAATGATGGTGGAGGTGAACCAGGCAAGCTACATTGTAAGAATATAAGGAAATGTCACAACTAAGCCCCCTGTACAACTAACATGTGCTAATAAAAATATTTTTAAAAGGGAAAACAAAAAATACAGAAAATAAAACTCAATAGTTACAAGATCCTGGGATTAAATTCTGTATACCATATAGTACAAGGAAAAATATGATACAATAGTAAGTCAACTAAATGACAAGAACTAATAATCACAACTAGTGCTATTGCCAATAGAGTGTCACTTTAAAACAGGCAAGTTCACTTAATAACACCTTATAACATTTTGGAACACCTATAAAACTTAAAATTTACATTCCATATTTTAATGCAGAAATGCTTCCTTCATTGTATGTCATAGGTATACTGTGGGCAATGTTTGTCTCCTAGAATATAGGGATTATATTCTCTTTCACAATATAGACCTTGATAAACATTTGTTGAATTGAAACTAACAAGAAAAAAATATTGCCACTTATGAAATTGAAACTGGCTGCTATACCTCTATATGATTCTTATTTACTTATCTCATGCCATTGCTGTTATGAGTAATTCTCTTTTTATCAGTATTAAATGCATACAGAGGCAGTATGCAAAATATCGATTTATAGCACTGTGAGATACTGCTTCTTTACTGTGATGTGATGCAATTCAAGATGTAATTGGGGACATAGGTGTTTGTAGGAGGTCCAAAAGTTATGGGAAATGTTTCAAATTGTACAGAATACAATCACGGGATTAAGGAAAGCAATTGCCACTTTCACCAAGCGGTTATAACAAGAGTCAGAATGTGCCAGATGCACGGCTTGTCTGCAGCTGTTGTCATTTGAATCTTTTGTGCAACGTACATTTTCTCTCCCATCTCTGTGGGATTTATAAGTGCAGAGAGTTTGTCAGAATCAGTTTTGTGCATAGAACACTTGTATAATAGTTCTTAGCTTTAAACCATGCATAGGAAAACAACCCAGAAATAATTTCATGCATACTGTTTAAGCCATCACAGATGCCTGTTAGAATTAGTTGGCTATGACTACTGATTAGGTCATTTTATGGGGATCACAAACTTCAGCAGGAAACATATGAATTGCTAAAAGGCCATTTTTCAAGCTTGTTTCAAGAGCGCATATGTGTGGTACAGAAGCTGCAGCAGGAGAATATCTTGAACTCAGAAGTTAAAGACCACTCTGGACAACACAGAGTGACACATTCTGTCAAAAAAAAGGCCTATATGGTGGGTCATGCCTGAATCAGAACTACTTGGGAGGCAGATGTCAGGAGGAGCATGGTTTGAGACCAGCCTGGGCAGAAAATTAGCAATTCCTGTCACATATAGATTTCAGGAAACTCTCTTGCTCTATAATTCTAATTGCTAGAATTGTTCATTTTCTGAACATGAACTAATTATTTTTTCTTCTTTTTGATAGACCCAGTGCTACAACTCACATTTTGCACTTAGATTCAGTATAACTGATACTTATCTATAATGAAACCCCATAAATTCATTGTATTCAGTGGTCCATCATCTCTTGGCTAAGATAGAATATGAGGGTTTGGATGTTGGCTGAAGAGGCAAGGAAAGTGAATCTTGGTGGTGAAATGGATCACAGAACAATCTTTGTTCTCTTATGTATAACAGCTTATAATTTGGTACAGGATGGATAACAAAAACCGTATATTTTCAATTTCAATTATTTTTCTATCTTACTGAAATGAAGTGATTCTGAAGACTACTGTACTATTGTACACTGCTCCAACTAAAAACCCAATGATTTTCTGAATTCACAGAATATACTGTGACAGAAAAAAATGACATGGACAAAATAGAGTTTAATTTAGAAAATGAGGATATAGAAGGATGGTGAAAGGAAAGAGAAATGGAGAGGGTAAATATTATTGAAGTCCATTATAAGTATGTAGGAAAACAGAATAATGAGTCCCAGAAAAGAGTAAGCACACAATCTCTATCATGTATACCATCCCATCTGCTTTTGGTACATATGGTTAGCAGATAGGACCCTACCTAACTTTGAAAATTTTGCTTTTGCCATCCAAGACACCAGTAAAGAGGGAGACTTCTTGATCTTAATTTCCACACCAGAGTAACTCATGACCTCAGAAATAGCAGTTGATTCATCTGTTCTGATTTGCCATGTCCATGGGAACAGGGATTGTGTCACATAATCACGATGTCTGTGAATCTGTCCCTGGAAATGGCAGCACTATTCTCAGTGCAGAAGGAACATTGGGACTTGTCTCAATGACTCAAAAATTCCTAATACAAAGAAGACTATACTTTTCATTTAAAACCATTATTACATATTATCTTCATTGTCAGCACATAGGAATATAGGTGCTTGAAATACATAATGCTATTTTATGATCTAAGTGATTATATGGTATAAAAACTGGCAGCTCTGTGAGAAAGAGTGACATTCATTATGCTGGTGGTTGGCTTCAGTCACATTTGGCAGAATGTAGGACCTGAATTCAGGGACAAAGACATTGGTGCTACCAAAGTATTTTTAAAAAGGGTGTTTATTTTCTTATTAACCCTGTAATCAAAGCAGTCTCAATACTTATTCAAGTTTCTTGCTCATATTCATAAACTTCCATGCTTTTGAGTGAACATAACTATTTTTAATAATGCTTTCTTATATAACACTCAAATAAAGGATTCCCCTCGATACGATCACATTTCAAAGTCACTCTCCTTAGTTTCCAGACATATCTTTGATTTATACACATACAACTAATCATGTAAGTACAAAACAAGGAAATTTAATTTGCTGCAACTTTTTAATGATTTGCAGTCTTTTTCATCTGTTTTTGTTTCATAATAAAGAATCTTCATGTATTGTACTAACAGTGAAACTTAGTATTCCTTTGTTTTCTTCCAATGAAAATTTAAATACATTTTCCTAAAAGAGAAAATAATAATAAAAAGTCCTTAATGTTACATTTCCATACATGGTAGTTTTTCTAAGTTATTTTCACATTTATTTCAGAATCTCTCTTCAGGAATAACAACTGCTTTAGTAATGGAGACAAATATGTGTGAATAACAAATGAGCTAGTCATGTCAACATTCAGTGTTTAAAACATTTCCCTGTGAACTAGTACTACAAAACTATTTGTCAAGAATCTAGTTAAGGGATGAGTACCAAAAAAATTAGTAAATATTGCCTTTAAGTTTGGAACTTGTCTAATAAAAGTATTTAAACTCTCTGTGTGTATATGCATCTGTATATCCATACGTATAAAAGTAGAGATTTACCTTGATTTATGTAACTGATATATTTTCAAAGAAAATGTTTGCGTTCATTTTGAACTGAAAATATCACAAAATATTATAATGGTGAAAAAAATAAAAGTTATGAAGTGTAAAGAATTTTTGAATGAATATAAATGATTTCATTTTGAAAGATGGATTTTCATGCACAACATAGATTTTAAGTGAAAACTTCTGAGTATTTCCATCACCATTAATTACGAGATTTTTTTTGTATATTACCAAGGGTATAATGACTTTTTTATCATGAGGATAAAAATACTGATTGATTCCGCTATTTACCCAACAAATATTTTGAGCAACCAATGTTTGGGAATTTTGCTAAATGTAAGGAATGAGGGGTAGCAGAGACAAGAAAAACATTTGCCTTCAGGAATCTTATATCTAATAACATTAACCATATTTCACATGATTTTTAAATAGAACAATTGGTTCTAGCTGCAATTTTTTCCTTCAATTTAGTGTAGTATTGGCTTCAAATACATTTATGAATTTTAGTCAAATTAAACATATGTAACTTTACTCCCCCCATTGAGAATGTAGACAAAATAACGTACAAGAGTATTGTTAATTAATTATGTATTGTATAATATTTGAACTCTAATTTATACACTCTGAATTCAAGAAGATTGGGAAATATCTGTGAAAGTATCATATAAGGCTCAAGCTACAGAATAACTAAAAATTTACAATTTAAGCATTCTTTACATATTCTGTATAAGCTTAAATTATAAAAAGAAGGCATATTGCTCAGTCACTATTTAGAACAGTTTCTATGTGCATTTAAGAGTAAATAAAATATTATTATAATTTAAAACTACAAAGAAAAGTTTTCCTTTTTAATTTTATAATTGCATATAGCCACAAAGTTAAAATGCCATTAAGCTTCTCTATAAATATATTCAGAATAGTGCAATTTTAATTTTCCATTTCTATTAAATAACCTTAATTTTGAAAGTTACTTAAACTTTCAAAATAAGCCATGGCTAGGTTAAAAAAATAAAAGTTAGTTATTAGTACTTGTTTCCAATTTGTATGTGTGAAATGTCATCTTTTAGAGATAGAGTAAGAAATATTTCTGTACAACCATATAAATTAGATCTTTTCTATGGTTAACATTAAATTGCATATCAAATGTCTTACTTTATAAGACAACTGTATTGTTTCTCTGTTTATGCTCATCTACTGAGGATATGGAGGTAGGAGGATCATAGTCTGTGATCAGTCTCAGAAAAATCATGAGATCCTATCTAAAAACAAACTAAAGCAGAAAGGCTGGGGTTTTAGTTCATGTAATAGAGCATCTGCCCAGCAAGCATGAAGCCCTGAGTTTAATCCCTAGTATCACCAAAAAAAAAAAAGGTATATATAATGTAACTATTTCATTTTATTTTATATTTGATGATTTATGTCACACATAAATATTTCATGTTATAATAAGGCCATTACTATAGATGTCAATTGTGCGTTTTTATAGACATGTACATAAATGATTATTTGGCATTTTATTTCAGAATTCTGAAGAGCATTTCTTTACATTTGTACTGGGTCGGGATACATTATGGCATTTATAAAATTTCTACAATATATCATACTTAAATTCACCTCCTCCACAATTCTTCTTTATCTCCCCTCCCCCATTTCTGGAACAGTTTCAACAGGTGCCATTTTTCCATTTACGTACATGTATACACAGTATTTGCTCTATATTCACCCTCCCATGCCCTTTCCCCACCTCCTCCCCCCACTCCTGCGGTACCAATCCACCACCACCCCCAGGTGGATCTGTTCCATCTTCCTGCTCTCTGATTTTGTGAAAAAAATAATAATAATAACATTTTTGCTTGCTTAAGATAGCTACACAGGGAATTTCCTTGTGGCACTTCCATGTATATGTATTAGAGCCCAAACTGATTCATCTCCTCTATTTTTCATCTTTCTACCGTAGTCCCTTGCTTATGGTGGTTTCAACAGGTTTAAAAATTCTATATTCATACTTGTATATAGGGTACATCAACCATATTCACCCCCTCTCATATGTGACCTCCCTTTAGTGTGACCTGTTTCAAATAATCCTGCTGCATTTGTATTAAGTCTATATACCACATATGAGAAAAAACGTGGCTTTTGACCTTCTGAACCTGGCTAATTTCACTTAAAATGATTTTCTCCAGTTCCATCCATTTACCTGCAAACAACAAAATTTCATTCTTCTTTGTTGCTGAATAAAATTCATTTAAAATAAATACCACATTTTCTAAATTCTCTTATCAGTAGTGGGGCATCTTGGCTGTTTTCATAGCTTAGCTATTATAAATAATGCTGCAATGAACATGGATGTGCAGGTGCCTTTATTGTAACCTCACATTCCTTCAGGTATATCCTTAGGAGAGGAAATTCTGGATCATATGACAGTTTTGTTTTTTACTTTTCTGAGAAGCCTCCATACTGCTTTCCATAGTGGTTGTACTAATTTACATTCCCACCAGCAGTGCATAAGGGTTCCTTTTCCCCACATCCTTGCCAACATTTGTTGGTGGTGGTGGTAGTCATTCTAACAGGGCTGAGGTAAAATCTTAATGTAGTTTTGATCTGCATTTCTTTTATGACTATGTCTTCGTGTGTTTTTTAGCCATTTGGACTTCTTCCTTTGAAAAAGCTCTGTAGAGTTCATTTGCCCATTTCTTCATTGAGTCATTGAATTTTGGGGGAGTTTAGTTTTTGTGAGCTCCCTGTATATTCTGGTTATTAATCCCTTGTCAGATATATAGCTAGCAAAGATTTTCTTCCATTCTTTGGGCAGCCTCTTCAATTTAGAGACCATTTCTTTTCTTGTGCACAATATTTTTAATTTCATGTAGTCCTCTATTTGTCAATCATTTCTCTTAGTTGCTGAGCCATTTGAGTTCTACTGAGGTAGTCATTGCCTGTGCCTATTGCTTCCAGTGTTTTTCCTGGTCTTTCCTGCACTACCATCAAAGTTCCAGGTCTTATATTAAGGTCCTTAATCTGATTTGAATTGGTATTTGTACATGGTGAAAGACATGGATCTAATTTCAGGTTTCTGCATGCAGATATCCAGTGTTCCCAGCAACATTTGTTGAAGAGACTGTCATTTCACCATTGTATGTTTTTGGTGCCTTTATCAAAAATTGGGTGGGCATAGCTGCATGGATTTATGTCTGGGTCTTCCATTGTGTTCACTGGCCTTCATGTCTGTTTGTTTGTGTGTGTGTATGTGTGTGTGTGTGTGTGTGTGTGTGCCAATATCATACTGTTTTTATTGCTAGGGCAGAGCATTAGTTTGTTTCATCAAGACAATTATAACTTCTTTCCCTTCTTATGTTTATGGTTTACTGTGTCTTTGCATTGCACAGAACTTAAAATAGAAGCTATGTAATTCTTCTAAGACCTTGCCTAGCATTATGATGGCTTTAGAATCCTTACAGTAGCCTTCTACAATTGTTTTACAGTAAAAGAATTGACAGATTCCTCTTCATGTTTCCCACTCATATTCCCCATCCTCAGACATACTAGAATAGTCTTCTCTTTATTTTATAATACATTTTCCTCTTAAGCCATATAATACATTCCCCTTGAATGATCGACATAATAACATTTCTCATTGGATTATCATGAACAGTGGATGGAATTTTATAAGTGTTTACTTATCTTGAGGAGTGACAACACTCAATATCTCTTTCTCAATAAGAAAAACCTAAATATCATGAGGAAATTTGTGAGATTCTATTTGCCTAAAATGAGGCTAAGGATGAATTTTTCTAATATAACTTAAAAAAGCTCATCCAGCTGATGATGCATATAAGTATTTGGTTAATAATATAAATTTGTATTCCAAATCACAATCCTCCACTCATGAAGCATGGTGATGAAAAGGATGTCTGACAACCTCAGCACAAGGGCACTTTCACTGACTTTTTAAGACATTCATGACAGGGAATCATTAAACCTTGTAAGATGGTGTGTTTGGTAACTTGTGATCTTCAACATCCAGCCCATTACTGAGTCAGTCTTCTTCATAACCAACATAATTAGAATGCATGTATATTAGTGGTTTTTGTTATTTATCAACAGCTACCCCAGTTTAAAAAAAAACATGAGTACATGTGGCTGGCTGTGGTGGCCCATACCCATAATCTCAGCTAGTCAGGAGACAATGGTAGGAAGATGCAGTCTGAGTACAACTGGGTAAAAGTACGACATCCTATCTGAAAAACAAACAAAAAAGCAAAGGACTACAGCAAGGCTAAAGAGGTAGAGCAGTCACCTAGAAAGTGCGAGGCACTGAGTTCAATACCCAGTACTGTCGAAAGAAAAATCACTTGATAAAGCATTAGCTAAACTACTAAAAAAATCCAGTACTTGTACCAAAAAGAATTATTATAATGTAAATGGGGAGTTGGGTTATTACTCCTTAATTTCAACTTTTGTTTTGCTTATAAAACTCAACAAGCTGAAATCTTTCATGATTACTATTATTAGCTATTTTGTTGTCACAATGGAGGAAAACTGAAAGAAGAATATATAAGCACCAATTTAAAGATATAATAAAAGCCACAAAACTAAAATATTTAATATGAAATTTAAATAATTGTATCTTACAAGATCATCTTAAATAATAATCATCGTAGCCTTGGTTGCAGTGTTAATGTATCTGAAATTATTTTCACTATTGGAATTTGCTGCAAGAAATGTGTGAGGCAAAAAAAATATCAGGCATTAGCTGAAGAATTCATAAACAAATAATATTCAATCACCCTTTTAATTCCAAATACTTCACAAACTATAAAGTTTCAAAACAAAATTACAGCAGTTATATGCTCTTTTCATATTCAGATCTGTTCCAGTAGAAATGCATTTACCTGCCTGTGTGCATGTGGTTAAACTTCTCACATTTATATTTTTTCGGGCCACTTATGTAATAAATTTCTAAGGCAACTTGTAATTGCTTTGTTTGAAGATAATGACATTATTTATAACCATTATGTTATGAGGTGAATACTGATGACTCTTTGCCAATATGTCCTTTGGTACACCCAGCCCTCAGCTACACTGAATGTTGGTTAATGGCAGCTCCTTATCTGGAGAATCACTCCTGGCCAAATTTAGTCATTTCAATAAACCAGAAATACTTCATAGTTTTGTATTCTCCCTGGGTACATCACGAGCCAAAACTTCACAGATACGGGGGTACAGCAAGTTAGTTAGCTAGCTTTCCTCACAGTAGGGCTACTTTACATTGCCTTTCATCCTCTTGGGCTCCCTGTTAGAAGACCAAAGTCAGCTAAAATCTAATCTTTATGTAGACTTTTTCGCTTTGAATCATGCTTCCCTAATTCCTTTATAGTTTACATCTGATGAAATTTCCTCAATTTCTCATTTACACAATGATCCTTTTTTGTGTAGTCTGCTCTTCCTTCTTGGAAACCCTAACCCGGAAAAAACCAATCCAGCTACTAATGTCTGCAATGAGATTATAGCACAGTCTAGTTTTGTTGAGGTGTCAATATATAACCAGTTTTGTTTAGTTTTAACTTAATGGTTCAAAACAGTGTTAAAGATGCTTAAGATTACAAGAGGGTAGTAAATATCACATCTCCATATGGACAAATCTTGGAAAGGTTTAGTAGCAGCTTCCTTATGTGATTGTGGGTTCTTTATACTTAGAATTCTCTTAAGTGTGTCTTAAAACCTGTGTAGAAAGTCTCAAGAGCTGTTCTGCATGTTTCAGTGAGACATAGGTGTCAAAGTGTCCAATGCAAACACAGGACCCATGATGCTGCTGTGCTGTGGATAATACCACACTAAGCTTCTGCTCTGGATATCTTATATTTTGCACTTAGTGCCTATAAAATAAGAGACTTGTGGGGACTAGTCTCTTGAGTTTCCATAACATAAACTTCTTTAGGACCTCCATATACTGTGAGTTAACAGTGAAATAAAGTAAAATATTATACCCGTCATGTTTCTTAATAAGGATACTCCTCAGACAAACTCAGATGTATTGCTGCTCAACAAAGATGAGTGAACAGAGAGTCAAGTGATTATACTACCTCCACATCCACAGAAACTCATTTAAAAAAACGATAACACAGAATGAGTAAAATGCTGTTAAGATATTAAACGTTTGATCAGAGGCAGCTTCTACTCTTTAACAGATCTTACAATACTGGTATGCTCTATCACAGTTTATTCAAAATGATATGAAAATAAATTTCAAAAATGTTTAATAAGGTACATACAGAAATATTCAGTTTGGGGGAAAAGGCTCTTATTTGGCACCTTAAATATCTAAACCCACTCATTCACATGCCTGGCAGGGAATAAAACAATGGGCCATATGAACTTAGGCATTACTTTTGGTATATTTTTCCAACTCTGTTGACTCAGCTGATTATTGTACAGTCCACAAAATAGTAATGATACATTTTATCTGAATTTCTCACTTATTTGTATTCTTCAATTGAATTCTCTATTTGGGGAGAGAGACATAATTGGATTTTTCACTTTCAATTCTTGGTAGCCAAAGGCTATGAAGAATAAAAGGAATGAGAGAAGAAGGTAAGAATGGTTCACTAGTAGAGAGAATGATTCCAGGTTTGTGCAAAATGAAGATATGCTTTACATTAAAATAGTCCCCAAATGGAAGCTCCTAAGCTCTGGATACACCAGGAACTTGGACCACATCATAGCATGTGGTGAGTTGAAAATGCTGACTTCCACTAAGTTTCTATATTTCATGTATGTGGGAAAAATATTACTTATTTTTTCTCTGTGTCTTCAGCTTCATAAAAGCTACAATTTGCAGGTCAAAGGTATTAGAACTCATAGAAACAAGTTTTCTGACATTGGGTTGAGGATTCTCTAGAAATAAACAATGTTCTACTCAGTATTCAGAGTTTCTCTGTGTTCTACTTTATTAATCATTTTGAAACAGTTTTTAGGTGTTTTTCTAAAATATATATGATAAATATTAATTATGACTGAGGCTTTCATTTATATCCAAATGTGACCAACATCAACCATTCTAGCACATCTCAAGAAGTATTTAGTATGTAATTTTGATGATGATATGGTGCTCCTATATAAATACCCATTAAAATTCCTTTTTCATTCATCATAGCCTAGATATAGATCATGTTGTAAATAGAATTTCAAGTACTTCAGTAAAAATCAATAAATAAATAAATCAGTAAAACATCAATTGCTAGTCTTGTGTCCCAGCTCTATTTTCATCATGATTTGAAAATTTGATGGCCATGTTAGATACCATTACCCAACATGCCTTGTTATAAGGCATTAGTGAGAAGTACGGAATGCCAGGTCCTCACTCAGACGCATTGACTCAGGAATTCCTTGGAGAAGTCAAGAAAGCAAAATTGTAACTATGAACAGGCATTTTTGGAAATCAGTGGCTTTATTTCATTCATTATTTGGCAAACAGTACAATCTAATATGGTAGTACTTCAAAGGAATTAGTACCAAACAATGTATCCTTATATTATTAATTATTTTTTAAACAAGGTAATTAAGGAAATGAGAATGGCCATAAAAGGAAAGAAGATATGTTGTATATGGTTTTAATGAAGTACAGGAGATAAAAATGAAATAGTGAATGGATGATTGAACAACAACTGTCCTCAGATTCCCAAGTGAGTAACAAGGACGCCTTTTTATTTTCTGAAAGTATTGATCTGTGTTATGGTAATAATAAATAGCACTGCATTGAGAAGCAATCACTGAAGACAACCTTTTTTTTCTCCTTTTCAGGTGACATGAACCACTAAAAACCAACAACTAGCTGTAACTCTATAGTAATTTTGTAGTCAAGGTGATATTTTTCCAGGGTGTTTAGTGTTATGCTTGGCAGGACAGAATCAGAAGACTTTTAAAAATTGATAAAGATTATGTATACTTCATTTCTTTGATCATTTTTATCTGTCACTCTGTCTCTAGGAAAAATAGAGATTATTTTGACAGGACTTCTTATAAATTCTGAGTAAATGTAGCCTAAATACACATTTCATTCAATTGTTGTGAACAATTCACTACATATTTCTAAACAGAAAAATAAAGATAAGAGTATGTGTTCAGTCTCTTCAGGCTATTTTTTGTTATATAGTATGCATATTTCTTGATCATAAAAATAGTCAAGAAGAGTCTTTACCTCTAGTAGCTAGAAATAATAATTTTCAGAATTGTATGTTTGCAAATAATTTCTTAACACTCTTATAATAAATGATTTATTTCATTCACATTACAAATAATAATAGGTTTTTAATTTTTTGTTTTAGGTTATTTATAAAAAGTAAAGTAAAAATAAAGGTTTTTGACATCTCTCATTCAATTTCATTTTAATATGAGAAGGGAGAAAAATGTGCAGAACTCATGATTACAATTATTTTTCAAACCTGGGATCAAACCCAGGGCTGTGTGTATGCTAGGCAAGTACTCTACTATTGACCTATACTTTCAATCCTATAAGCAGAATTTTATTTGGAAGAGAATGTTAGGATAACAGGTTTATATAAGGAAAATTTTCTCAGTGCTTGAGAGACTTAAGAATTTTAACAATTTGATAATTGGTAGCAGTATGATAGCAGGGTGCCTCACATCAACCATTTATTCAAGAGATAGATGATATACCAAAACAGATGGAAAGATAGGATCTGTGATAAAAATGCCTGGAGTAGTTGGTAGGTGATAATTAACAAGTGCAATATTTAGAAAAAGAAAAATTAAGGGTTGGAATTGATAGTGGTATTCATAATTCATACTTCATGAAAGTTTGTTTGAAAATTTGCTTCTTTGATGACCAGTTTCAGTTTCTTAGACAGAGCATGAAAGTTACTCTTTTAAGTTTTGATTTCAGAGCAGTTTATTTGTTTAAAAGAAACCAATCATACTCTAAGCCTGCTTGAATCAAGCCACCTTTATCACATCCAAGTCAGGAGCTTCTAGAGATTAAGGGAAGAATTTGAAAGAAATTTTAAAGCATCCCTGATGTTATCTCCGACACAGAATTTGGAAAAGAGATGTAAATACTACCACCTTCTAGTCAGCCTTGAGGTTATTTGTATTTCTGTGTTGATATGTTGTTCATAGATGTTATCATCTTTCTACTTAATAAGAATGTAAACTTGTGTCAACTAAAGTTTTTCATTTCTCTCTCATTTATCATACATATTCAAAAGTATGAAAAATACATTTAGAGTCTTATTTACATGTTTTTTTTTTCAGGGAGTGGAATTCTTTACTTCTCTATAATGGTGTGTAAAGATCCTGACTTCATTTGGATTCATGTTGAACAAGTGTCTTCCTCATGCTGTCAGTGGAAGAAAGAGATCAAATTTTCCTTTTTATTTGAGGTTTAGAGAAGGGATGAGGGTTATTTGGTTCACTACATTCTACCAAAAGCATTTGCTTCTCTTTGGGAATGATTTGATATCTCTTATAACTGCTATATTTTTATAGCTGACCTTGTTTTTTTTTTCTTGCACATTTCAGTGTTATTTGTCAATATGTTCCATGAAAAAGTAAGAAACAATGAGTGTAGCAACAGTCATGATCTCACAATTAGCTGGTGAACTTCCCTTGCTAAGGATATCAAACCATTAACACAGGTAAAACACAGGTAGATTAGCTCAACACACACTCTACCAAGTTCCCAAGGACCCTGAGTCAATGCCACCAAATTTTCAATTAAAAGTAGGAGTTGCCATCACTTTCAGGAACATATAGCCATGATTAACAAAGATGGTCTGAGTAGAAGCTATGTTTTTTGTATAAGCATATTCCTTGTTTCAGGGCTTAGTTCATTTATCTTGGTTTCATTTCTTGGTGTTTGACACTTAGTTGAGGAAGCATAATTTCCCTTCATTATAAAATAATTGCAATTTTTGTACCATATCTACCACCCTTCTTTTCTTTCTGGGAAATTCTAATTCTCTACCCCAAGCCTGGTTTTTCAACTTGATCATGAAGTTCTCTTCCACATTATAATTCTCAACCTCATTCTGTCAGTACAGCCTCTTTCCTTTAAGGTCCTTACTCTTAAAAAGTTTAGAAAGCAAAAACCTACATCAAAATAAAACAATAACAATAGAAAAGATGCTCACCAAAATCCTATCTACACAGGTGTTTTTCTCTTTAGATTAATTATTTCTAAATGCAGAATTGCCACAGAATTTGGAGAGTTATATTTTTCTACAGTACACTACATCCACACATTCAGGTTCTTTTAGTTTTTGTAATATTTTATTTTAATAGTTGCACATGTTATATCTTCTTTCTTAGCTGTTTCTATATTTCAATAATGTACACACAGTGCAGTAACATTTTTCATGTAATGTCGCTTTTTTTATACTAAATAATTTTCTTATTGCAAATTCTCAATTGTGTATTGCAGTTTATGGAAAATTTAATAGTTTTATAGATATTACAATAGCTCCTGTTTTATTTACCAATGCACAAACATTATAAAAAACATATATACATGTATATAGACATATGTACATGTACAAAGTATGGAAGAAAAAATAGCTCTTCTTGTATCTGGTTTCACTATAAGGGAATGATCTTTAAACATTACTTTTTAGATATGGTAATTTCCTCTTTTGACTATTTATATTGCTAATGTTTAGTTTGCCATTTATTATTTTATGTAATCAACTAATTACTTCCTGTCAAAGATGAGGACATTTTATTAATAAAATCATCACAGTTTTGATGTTATTCCTATAAATTTGTTTGCTACATTTTAAATGATAATTATAGTAATAATTTTAAATTAAAATGATAATATGTTTGCTTGACTATCAATATCTTTTTCATTCTATGCTTCATGGATTTGTACTACGTACAACTTATGTTCCACTTAAGCCTCATTACCAAATAGCCATCAGACTCATGACAAAGTTTCCCCTCCTGATCTCTCAAACTTTTGAAACTTACTTAGGAACTACTGTTATCTTCAGAATGATGCATGTGAAAAATGACCCATTTCATTCTCTTAGACTGTGTGAATTTTGGCATCATCAGTGGGTTCAGATATTTGAACCAAATTCAAATTTGGAGACCATTCTGTGTATGCATGGCAATCAACACAATACCACACCACTAACATTTTAGTGTTCTCATCTTCCAGGGATATGTTGGGATATTCCCTTTAATATAAATTTAAAAACACTCTCATTTTGCAACTTAAACTTATAGGATTAAGCTACAAAACCTAATAATCATTTTCAATATCTAAAGATAGTTTATTCTACACTTGGGGATACTACAGTGGTTTACTTAATGACTGACATGGACAACAACAAGAAAGGAAGTATTCCATAACTCTCCAGAGTAGAGTTGAAGTGATTTTTTGTATTCTTATAACCTTGCACATGCTCTCACATAAGTGGAGTATATACTGGGAAAGAACCTGTGGACTTTATTATAAGCACAATAAAAAGCATAATAATGTAGTTCCTAGGGTTCTGGAACAAAGCTGTGACATCAGTGACAGGACATTTGTCACATTTGGAGAACCACTCTTTGACTTAGTGGAAAAAGTACCACTGGAACATGAGAATAAAGTAAAATTTAGGTTTTTATGTATCCAGTACTGCCTACCATGAGCTACATTACATTAGATTGACTGACAAATTTGGAAAGCTTGGAAACAGTCCTTGTTCATGTGGAGTTGTATAGTCACTTTCAGGTACAAATATTTCTAAACTGAATGATTATACTGTATGATCATATACTGTATGGTAATATGGACAACATGGTGCCATGGATGATATGCACATCAGTGTCTGTTAACCACATTACATTTATGGGAGAATTGATAAATGACAGCCACAAAAAATGTATGCTTGGTATATTTCATTTGGAAAAAATATTTCTGGGAAAAACAATTTTCTGGAAGTGAGGTGTGTGTGTGTGTGTGTGTGTGTGTGTGTGTGTGTGTGTGTTGTGAAATGTGAAAACCTATCTGGTTTGCTACAGTCCTGGAACAACAGAGTAAAGATTCAGGCAGTATATATTAAAAAGTTCCATGTAATTGGAGGGGAACAAAATTTGAAGAAGTATATATCTTGTGTATACCTGTATGTATATTATGTCCACTACCAAACACTGCTCACAGGTGACAAACAACCCTATAGACAGAATGATTTGGACAGTTGGCATGCATCACCATTACTATCTACCTGGTGCTGACATAATGGATGCATTAAAGGAGAAGCAATGGTGTCAGAATAGTATATGTGTGTCACCAGCTTGAAGTAATACTTCTGTCAAATACCAAACTTCTAGCATCAGTTATCTGTGCTGGAACCTCAGTATTGTTCCAACATAAGGAAGACCAAGTAGCATGTTTAGGACAAGTTGATTAAATTGGAAATCTTTCACCCTAGCAGAGACAGAGATTCATCGTGTCTAGAGTCTATGTGTTTTCCAGGAATAGTGTTGTCCTCTATAAGCAGGGCATTAGCCAGCACCCTACTTGGGGCTTAGAGACAGTTTGATTCATTGAAATGGGATCTTACATAGTATTGCATTCTATCAAGTCACCCTCTTTATACTAAAACTGCATGGCAGATAGCTAACCACTGTGTGATTCACTGATAGCATCTCATATTATTGCTCTCAGAAAATACTGTCATAATAGAGATAAAGAAACAATATGTTTAAGGCACAGGTGTGGTAACAAATTGGTAATGAAAGCTTGAAAGGACAGGCTTGAAATGTACTATGAAGTCTAAGTCAATGCCTAATAGGTCACAGTATAAATCTCCAATATGGACAAAACACATACCTAGGTACTAAAGAAGGGAAGTAAAAATATCCCAGCTCATCCTCCTTCACTTGACTCATGTGGAAAATTAGAATTTCCTGTCTCCTCAACTCTAGTCTTTACATATCTAGTTGTGGACGTTCTCCTACCAGGAGAAACAGTAAGCATCCCATTAAACTTTAATGAAGGAAATGAGGTAAGAAAATGAGTCATCATCCTGCCAGAAGTAATTGATCCTTCACTTAAGGAATTTTCTAATAATTTATGTTTTAAAACTGTGACACTTAGGAATATATTTGTCCTATAGACATTCCTTTGATACATTTCTTGAAATTATCCTTCTCAATCTGATGAAAAATATTAAGATAATTAAGACATGTCCTGAGAAAGGTATGCTGAACAAAAGAATAGTTAACACAGTGATGAGTGACAAGGTCACCATAACAGGTAAGCCACCGAAGTCTGGAGAGATCCTATTCGTCAAAAAAAAGGAATTTCAAGTTTATAGTACAAGAGGAAGTAGTGAACTTAGTTTTTTCTCCATAACCAACCAGTGGGACAGGGATTATATCTTGTCAACATACCATTTCTATACCTTTGTTTTCTTACCAGCAAACAGCTGACAATAACAGTACCTACTTCAAAAACTTTGGGTAGAGGTATATGAATTAACGTGCTTTACCCAATTAGAAAAAATGCCTGATATATAGTAATAAGTTTATATAATTTTAGCACTTATGATTATTACATTTTAACTGACAAAGTTAAAGAAATAATTATAAAAAAATAATGAACATAAATTAATGATACTTTCTCAGGTAAATAATCAGACTGGATCAAAGAAACAAAAGTATATATAAGTAACTTGTAACAACAAACAAACATTTTACAGGAAGTTCTCCACCTTTTCCTGATTAATACTTACATGTAGGAATGTTATTTCTTACTGAGACAAGTATCTCCAATGAAAAGCTAAAATCAAGAATTGTTAATATATAATTCAACACTTACCAAATAAAATGTTAGTAAATATTAGATTTGGTTTCTTCACCATTTAAAACCCTAAAAAGAACACCATTTCATATTTAAAGTCCAAACTCTCTTTGATATCTTATAAGGCATACATTTCTAGACTATGCCAATCAGATTTCTGCTGTTTGCCTTGATGGGTTTTGTGTTTATATAGTAAATTATCCCTTCCCCCTTTTCTGCTTTTTCCTATTTTTCTGTAATGGGATTTTCCATGCCTATCCCACCATTTTATTTTGGCTGCATGTGATTTCTTTTGGTCAAAGCCTCAGTGCTTGGTCAGGGAGGTAGGAGATTGGGAGAGCTGGGGGGTTATTACCTAAACATGAATAGTGCCTTAAGTCTCACCAGTCTGAGTTGGTACTGGAACAGTTTAAGACTTTGGGAGTTATTGGGATAGAATAAATATAGTATAAACGTGAGAAGAAAATAACTTTTGAGGGTCCAGAGATGGACTGCTATAGCTGGAATATTTGTGTCATCGCAAAATTTCATGTGAAAGCTTAATCTCAAATGCAACACTATTAAGTGGTTGGCCTTTAGGAGGTGATCAGGCCATTATGACTTTAGGCTCATGGATAGATTAGTACCTTCTGGAAGTCATTAATGGGTGAGTGAGTCAGAAAAAGCCTTCAGCAAATAGCAAACTTGCTTGAAGCTTGGTTGGGCTTCCCAGTCTCTATAACTGTATGAAATAAATTTTTTTTCTTTGTTTTACTTTTGGTAGTTTTAGGGTTTGAACTCAGTGCCTTTTTCAGGTACTCTACCATTTGAGTCTTGCCTCCAGCATTTCTTGCTGTAATTTTTCAGGTAAGGTTTTTCTTTTCTTGACTGGGCCAGCCTGGACTATAGTCCTCCAAATTTACAACTCCTTTGTAACCATGAAAACAGGCATGCACCACAACACCTAGCTTGTTTCATTGAGATAGTCTCTTAAAACTTCTCTTCCTGAGCTGGCCTGAAAGTGAAATCCTCTGGATCTCCACCTTCCAAGTAGCTGGGATTGCAGGTGTGAAACTCTGTACCTGGCAAATTTGGATTTTTTTTCATAAATTAAACAGTCTGGTATGTTATTATAGCAGAACAAACAGATAAAGACAGTCAACGCAATGAAGGAATAAAGTAAAATAAAAAAGATTTACAACTGATAAATTCAAAATCTTCACCTGTTCACATATTTTCACAAGAAAATATGAAAAAAGAGCCAAAAATAGAAAGTGAGTGGTCATACTGTATTTTCATAATTGAATCAATTGGGGAAACCAATCTGTTGCTCCAGACTTAGCAGACCAAATTAAAATAAATCAAGGCAACCTCTCTCTCCAATCATCCCAGTTTTGAAAATAGCTTAGTAAAAATGTGGCTATGGAAGCAGAAAAGTGTGCATGGAAGTTTTTCATGATGTCAGCACCATCCAGGTTGAAGCATTTGGCTTGTATGATTACAGGTACTGCTATTTCCCCATGTGCCAGTGGCAGAAGAGAGCAATGAGCCTTTGATGTATAGCTGCAGCTCAATATGGTAGAGTTGGCTACCTGGTGACAGATTGAATATATCTGAAAACTTCCATTAAGATAGAGCAATGCTTTATTTTTTTCTATAAAGGCATTTACATTTCTTGCATGCAATACCTCTAATATCATCTAGTATGGACTCAATTTTGTGTTCACCATCATAGTATTTCACATAACACATCTTCTGAACAGGAAAATAATTTTAAATTAATGAGGTGTGGTGATTGAATCAGAGTTTCACAGTTTCTAGCCAAGCACTATACCACATGAGCTGTGCTTCCCAGTCCTCTTTGTTTTGTCGCTTGCATTTTATTTTATTTTATTTTTTGTATACAGTCTCATGCTTTTGTATGGTCGTCTTGAACCACAATCCTCCTATCACTGTGTCCTGAGGAACTGGCATTACAAGTGTGTGCCTCACACCCAGCTTGTTTTTGACAAAATCTCTAACTTTTTTCCAGGCTGGCCTTAAATATCATCCTCCTATCTGTACCTCTAGAATAGTCGGGAACACAGGAGTCACCACCACACCTGGTAGCAGTTGTTTATGCACATGGAATTCTCTGGAACTACATGTTACACCGTTGTGAAGTAGCTAGGCTGTTTGAATGTTCTTGTGAATATTAAATTGATCTGCAATCTAGACAATATGCTGCAGCATTGGGACCTCCAGGAGACAATCTACTATCTGAAATAGTGACCAGTAGAGATAACATGCTTCTAAGAATCAAGATGGAGAAATGAGAATTTCTTCTTATTTCATGTCACTAAATGTAAACTACCCCAAAATTTCCTTCTCATTCCATCCATTGTGGATTTTGCTGTTTTGTTTTGTTTTGTGTGCTGTTACTAAGGTTTGAACTCAGGGCACTGTGCTTGCTAGGCAGGTGCTCTGCTACTTGTGCCATGCCCCCATCCTGGGTTTTGCTACTTCTGAAGTTAGTAATATGTGTGACAGAGGATGCAACAGTGGTTCCAATAAATTAAAACTGAGTTGGCCACTTGGCCACTTTGAGCTAATTATGTCATTTAAGCAACATCTTAAGGAAGTGAGATAATGTACTGGTAGGATTGAGTGATACTAATAATCAGGGGAAACTGTGGTTTTACTACAGAATTGGGGCAAGGAGGCATTGTCTAAAAGTAAGATATTCCTTATTTCTCTCATATACTTTATTAAAATGTAAGGAAAACTTACAAAATTCCAATATAGGCATTTCTTCTTACAGGACAGATTCTTTTAAAGTTACTATCACTCATTGCAAAGAAATAAAACTAATTGAGATGTATGGTGAAGGCAAAATGCATATGGGATGGGAAATGGAAGAAGGTACATACCCACTATTATCATGAGGCTAGTTATAGAGATATTGTAGCCAGTATTTCTTCCTTGATTTGGTATAAATGCACGTGTCATATTTTTTTACATTTGTTTCTGTAGCAGTCCCTTTCATTTTCTTCTTATCGCACAAGTTTCTACTACTTATTATAAAATGTGCTGACAGTGGTTAAACATCCAATATTTTTATAGAAATCACTTCTCTGAATATTCCAAGTCAGCAGCATCCTAAAGATTTATTCAAAAGTTTGCAAGATAGCCAGGTGCCAGGGACTCACACCTAGTACTTGGGAAGTGGGGGAATGTGGGGCTATGTCAGGAGTATCACAGATCCAGGCCAGCCTACGGGGAAAATTTTGGCAAGACCCTATCTCTGTGGAAAAAAGCTACTGGTGGTTGGCCTGGGCAAAAAGTAGGACCCTACTACAAAATATCCATAGCACAAAGGGTTGGGGTATGGGTTCAAGTGGTAGAGACTTCCCTAACATGCATGGAGCCCTGAGTTCAAATCTGAGTACCACCAAAAAAAAATAACTATGAAAGATAGAAATGAAATAGTAGCCATTAATCCGAGAATGTGATCACCATTGGATATGGTTAAGGATAGATGTCACATTTACCAGTGTGTCATACTTGCCTTTCTTCTTCTAACTGAACCTGCTTCTATATTTGTAATGTAAACAGCAGTCACATCCATAAACAAATACTGTGTAAGTTCAAAGTGGTGTTGCTGCTATATCACCATTTCCCATGAAGTTCTCATAAGTCTCCCCTCTAGGTCCACTGTGGCAGATGGATTGTTTTGGATTGGTTTCCTTTCAGTATTATACTTTATTAGTATTCCTTAACTTTGGGCAGGCTTCAGCCACACTGTAAATTCCTGAACTCTCATTGAGAGAACACTATTTGGAAACTATGCAACTCTTAAATTCTTTTTTTACCTTTTTGACAAGTAAATATTTATTAAAAACTTTTTCCAGTCTTGAGATACAGGAATCTCACTCTCAATAACCAGAGAGGAATCTCTTTAAAATATAGGCATCAAGGAATGTAATGCTTCTATCTTCTAGTATCCATGGGAGAATAGAAACCTAACTAGTTGAGTGACAAATGGCATCACAGAAAAAATAAATGAGACTATATAAATAATTCAATGTTCTAGACATATCCCGTGGACCAAATTTACCACTAGCATCCTCCAGTACTTGTCCAAGCTCTTGCCCCAGAAGTAAAAAGCTTGCCAGACTTTTGCTTCAGGGGATTTGAGTTCAGACTGAGTCAGAGTCCCTTTCTGATATAGTAATAGACTTGAATAAGTCTTTCTAGACTTTTTAGCTTTTTTCAGGTGGGATTTTAGTTTTTTACAAGAAATCAAGCTTGGTTACTAAATGTAGCCACAGAAAGAACTGGGCATCCTACTCAGAAACCTTTGTCATGCTTTGGTCATCCTCAGAATATAAGCCAGGAATTTCATCACCTATAGACTCATTAGCAAGAATTTTGGTTGATGTTTTAAGTAAATGAAACACCTTAATGTGAAGCAGCCCCCACAACAGAAAGCTATTTCAGTTCCATAGGATGTTAACTATCCCTGTAAATGTGAGAATTAAAGTAGTGGAAGAAGATTGAAATGCAAAGAAATAATGAAAAACTGAATGTTTTCCAGGAAATACTGAGCTTACATAAAGATAAGGTACCAATTTCTCTTGGAATTCTTGGGACAGTTTTTGTTCACATCTGATTCATTGAATTATTAATAGTGTCCACTTTTCATGTTAAACAATCTCACTCTGGAAAATAAAACATATGATACCTTATAAGATAGAATGTTTAAATAAAAAGAGAGTGTTACCCTGACTTAATAATATTATGCTGTCCCTAGTGCATTCTTTGTTATTGCTTTGAGGATAAGGGATATTAAGGAAAATATATTTTCAATGCTCTCCAGAGAAATAAAAACATTAGGAGCCCCTGTGTGCTCACATGCGTGTGTGAGAATTCCAGCAAAAGTTGATGTTGCAGTGTTGAGTGCTCACTCAGTATGGAAAAAGAATTAGTTAATCTTTGGGGAGCTCTACTCTTTTAAGGCTTTGATTAATTTTTATAAAGTCATCTGCTTTTATCAAAGTCCAATGATTTTAAAGTTAATCACATCTAAAAAATACCTTCATAGCAACATCTAAAGAGTTAGTTGACCAAACAACTGGGTATCATTGTCTAGCTAAGCTGGTACAAAGAATTAACAATTACATCATATAATGGTGAAATAGAATTGAATGGAGGTTGTATTTCTCACATGTGTGAATCATAGAATGTTTATCAGACACTATAACCAATAATTAATATTAGCTAGCATTTAGTTCATTTTATTTAACTACAATTACCTCATGTATTTAATTTAGTATTTACTATTTTCTTTACAATTTAGAGAAAAAAATAAGTCTCAGAGAGTTTATTGAATAGCAAAAATAGAATATAAATTTTAATAATATATTTTATTTGCCCCAATACATCTGAAGCATTTCTTCAACATATAATCAATAGAAAATGATTCATGGTACATGTTATTGTTTTTCATGCTGCCTTTAAAAGTCAGGGTAGACTTGAGAAGGAGGAAGTAGTAAAATTTCACATTAACCATTTTATATTAATTGTATTCCATTTTTCTTACTATTTTTAATATGGCATCAGTGATTTTCATTGTATTTCTATTAGACAAACACTCTGTAACAAATACATAAATTGCTTCTGTTAAAAAGCAAAGACTCCTTACTTGGATCCACAAATTAACTAAAAGCAGGAGAAAAGCTTGGTATCACTCTCTGCATTTTGCATCTATCTTTCCTGTTGTGAGAAAAATGATCATTTCTATAAAAGTACTTGTTACTCTCTTATATTACTTAAAAATTCCTCAGGTCACCATCTTAGGTGACCTGCATGTTTAAAGGGTCCTTGCTTCCTGTACAAGTCCATTGCCCACCAAACTGCATGCCCTAATCCATCCCCCAAGCCTTTTAGCCAATCGAGGGATATTGTGAGCCTTTGACCTGGACAGGTCCCAGGTGAGGGGCAGGTACAACTGCGTCAGGGATATAAGGAAGAGCCACTGTCAGCCATTTTGTGCTTGCATGACACTTAACAGGAGTGAGCACATGCTTGCACCCTCTTGATCAAGAGAAAATTGCCTTGTCAAGATTTTCTGCCTCTTGTGTGTCTGTTTTCCGCACCGGAGGGTTATTAATTCCAACACTGTGAGCCATTCTCTCTGTAGTTACTTTACAATCACCTTGGTTTCCAGGAAGGACAGAACTGATTGATAACATATTTATGATAAGGGACTGAAACCATCCTTAAAGAACAGCAGAACCTTGCAGGTCAGAACCTCTCTGTACCCCTGAAATGGGGACAATTACTTACAATGGGAAGATGCACCCTGGAGCAGGTGTAATCACTTCATGGGAACCATACTGCTCCTCTCAAGTGATGAACAGGATAACAGCTTCTCGTGAACCCTCAGAGAACCTGAAGTGAAACAATAATCAGTCAAGCTGCAGTTTGACCAGGACTGTTTAATGATGCATATCTTCCTCCCTTGCCCCAATTCATCATCTACTTCAAGCTAAAGCTCATGTCTGTACCCCAACAGTGAGTCAGTGTGCTCATTTTGTCTCTTCCACCACATGTCCTTTCTCTGACTTCTCTATTGCCATCTCCTCATCTTGCCCATAGGGACAAGTGGCTGTACCTGAAATGTGGAATCCCAGGAGTTTGGACCTGGAGCCTAAAGCTCAGGTTTCAGATTCTCTAAACACTTTACTACCCTAAGGGAGATCTCCTCACAATGCTATCTTATTTGAAACGTGTGACTCATTATCACTTCACAGCAATTAGAATGTAATGCATAATTAGATTACTTTATTTTCACCTGATGTAGGGAGAGGTTATTTGCATCACAGGATGGAGTAAGGTGTTCATTATCCCAGCCTAAAATGTAAACAGACATTGAGACATAATTTGTTTTAGTTTTATCTGTTAAAGCAGCTATCTGGTACAAGACTTCATTTGATTCATCATGACATGTACGCCCGATGCTAGGTTAATTAATTTTGCCTCTGGACTTTTATCCTGTTCGTGTTTGTAAACTGAGTTATATTGGGAAGATCATTTTGGGATATTACCTATTATAATACTAAATATAGCTAATTATGTGAAGTGGTCAGTGGTTACTTGGAAAATTAAATAGTTTTGAAAAAATTGTACATGCAGAAACTTTTATTTTAATAAAAATAATTGCAAAACCACAACTTTAAGTATTTTAAAGTCTGAATTTCCTATTTATGAACACAAGAGGTTACTGAATATATTAATCTATTCATTTCAGCTACTAAAATTCCAAATCAGAATTTCGGCATTTTGGATAATTTTTAATTTCATATTAAATCCCTTATAATACCTATGTGATGAGGAGATTTTGTAGATTTTTGACCTTTAAAAAACTAATTAGAACAACAGCAAAGAAAGCAATAGAGTTTTAGTAGGCATAATAACAAATAACTAATATATATGATTGAAGCAGTGTAAATTAGGAATAGTAAATGGGAAACTTAGGAATTTATACACTCAGCTCAATCTTAGATTTAGAATTCTATTAAACTATATTGTATTGTTGTTCTCAATATATGACCATTAGTAAACAATAATATTTCTAAAACACAATCTGTTTTTTGTACTTAAATTTATTTAATCCTTTATTAAGCTCAAGTACATTTCTGTGGCAGCCTAATTTAAAATATTGAGGTATTATATTATTCCAAACTTAATGGGCTCTTGCACATTTAATTTATTCTTTAGGTAGATTTTGAAAGTACAATAAGAAAAATAGGGCACTCAGACTGTAGCAGGGAGGAGGACAAAAAAGAAACAGACAGGCCTGTGTTGTGATAAAGTAGCAGGGAAGAAGGGATGGCATAGCAGAGAGCTAAAACCTAAAGAATCCAAAAGTAAAGAGGGTCATGCAGCACTGGGGACAGAAGGGCACTTAGCACTAGGGTGAAGTAGCTTATAGGATTGCTTATAACAATATATGGGCTAAACCTTGTGGGGGTTTTTGCCTCTGTAAACTACTTGCAAAGATATATAAGCTGAGACCCCTTTGCTCTCTGGGCTCAGCCTTTGGATAGGAGGCCACTGAGTCAGTGTCCCGTGTCTCTGTTTGAGTTTGCCATAACAAGACCCAAACAGGCTCATTTTTATATATAAGTTGCTATGTGTTAGAGCACTTTCACACCAATTTTTTTCAAATGTATTGCTTATGGATGCTTTAGTGCTATGATCAGGTTCATGTCATTTCTATTGTAAAATTGTTAACAGAAATTTGGTCGTCTGTACTCAATGCCAATTAGCAAATAATGAAGAGTACGGTTTTGAGAGAAAAGCAGCAAGCAAAAATGAGCCATTTACAGCAAAAGGTAATATCCTACGTCAAAGAGAAAAACGTCCAGTATTTAAGGGGGAGCTCAGGAACCCAGTTCTAGGATATGTTCTGGAGTGAATGACCCAGAACAGATGTTGGTCTTGGTTCTTTTCTCCAGGTTTACTGGCACCACATCCCTGAAGCTGGTTAACAGAGTTGACAGAGGTTTACTCCTTCTCCATGCTCAAAAATAGAGGGAGAGGGTTGCCAGCCTTAGTTGGAAAGGGAGAAAGAGTGAAAGAGAGAGAGAGAGAAATGTCAGTTTGAATCCCTAGATAACAAAGCACAGCAGAACTGACAAACAACACAAACTGCCTAAAACCAAGCATTTTCTCCTTTTGTACCCCAGGTTACATTTTTTCCCACTCTTAATTGTTTCTGTCCATTTCCATGGAAGAGGGGCATTACAACCATTTAATTGCTTCCTGCCTTCAGTTGATTCGTAGACCCAAGTAAGGAGTCAGTATTCCTCAGCAAAAGCAGTTTTTAAGTACCTGTTACAAAATGTGCAACTTAGGGGTTAGACTATTTTAAACTGAAGGAATTTAAGAAAACTATAGAAGCAACAAGGTTACCCTCACCTTGTGCTTGCCCTTCACCTTGGAATCAAGTCATAAATCCTAAGACTGTTTTCCTGACCTCCTCCTATAGCAGGTCATAATACACTTGTGTGAGCATGCCCTTTATATACTTGAAGAAAATATGCATTCTTCTCTTTGAAGACAAAGGTCACTGAGGAGAATCTGAACAAACCAAACTTGCTAATTTCTCCTGTTTATTACCAATAAAGTATACTATTTTTGTCTTGTGATATTTTTCTGAAATGATGTCTTCATCAAGGTCAATGTAAAAAGCACTCTGCTTAACTGTTTCTGTCTTTCTTCTGTACCATATAAAAGTTATAGTCAGTAAATTTGCACACCTTTTCTTGTTTTTTTTCTACTGTTTTTCTTTTTTCTATTATTATTTTTTGTTTTTTTATTTCTATTATTTCCTTTATTCTCTCAACTTTGAGTATATTTTACTTTTTTCCTATGGATTGCTTAGGTGAAAATAGGATAATTAAAGTTTACTGCATTCTTTTCCTCCTTCTCTTATTCTTTTACCCATTTTTGTCCTTTTTCTTTCTTTCTCCATTGTCCTTCCTCTTTTATCTTCTTCTTCCACCCTCACTTCTTCTTGCTTCCTATTGTTTTGTCTTCTTTGATTTTAATAGTCATTTGTTGCTATTAATTTTCATCTAAGAACTGCCTACCTGCAACTATGGAATTTTGATGTTACAATCCCATTCAAAACATATCTTAATTTTTTTGTGCTTTTTCCTTTTGACCTCGTGATTATATAATATTATTTAAGTTAAATGTATTTAGATTCATTGATTTTTTTTTAGAATTTAAATTATTAATTCATTTCAGTAGTACATAAATTTGTATATTAAATGGGATTTCACTGATTTTTATTTATTGCTATTTTTTCATATATGTATTTGCTTACAAATGTAATATGTTTTTTGTTTTCCTTTTTCAGACAGAGTCTCATTATGAAGCCTAGATTGGCCTGGAACTCATTATGCAAACCAAGCAGCTCTTGAACTTGGATTCTCTTGCCTTGTCCTCCAGAATGCTTGGTTTTACATGCCAACATTACCCAGACCACAAGTGTAACTTTGAGTCATTTTTATTTTTGTTGTAATTTTGTTAATTTAGACATCACAAATTTCATGCCTCCCAATTTTTTAAAGTTTTTTTATTATTTATTTATTCATATGTGCAGACACTGTTTGGGTCATTTCTCCTCCTGTCCTCCTCTTCCACCCTTCTCCCTCCCCACCTTGCTTCCACACAGAACCTGTTCTGCTCTTATCTCTAATTTTGTTGAAGAGGAAACATAAGCATAATAAGAAAGACAAAGCACTTTTGCTAGCTGAGTTAAGGATAGTTATATAGAGAGATTCCTAGCATTGCTTCCATGTACAGATGTGTTGCAACCCAAGTTGATTCATCTCTAACTGATCTTTTCACTGATTCCTGATCCCCTTCTCATGTTGACCTCTGTTGCTTTAAGAGTTCTGTATTAGTTTCTCTGGAGTGGGGGCATCAAATACTTTCATGTTTTGGATTTTCTACATATTCCCATATCTCCCGTGTGTGCACTCTGTTTGTCATGTGACCCAAGTCCAACCACATTGCTGCATTTGCCCTAGATCTAAATTCTGCATATGAGGGAGAACATATGATTTTTGGTCTTCTTAGCCTGGCTAACCTCACTCAAAATGATGTTCTCCAGTTCCATCTATTTACTTGACAATGACAAGATTTCATTCTTCTTCATGGGTGAGTAAAACTCCATTGTGTATAAATACCACATTTTCTTGATCCATTCATCAGTAGTTAGGCATCTTGGTTGTTTCCATAACTTGTCTATTGTGCGTAGTGCTGCAATAAACATGGGTGTGCAGGTGCCTCTGGAGTAACCTGTGTTGCATTCCTTTGGGTATATCCCCAGGAGTGGGATTGCTGGATCATATGGCAGATCTATGTTTAGATTTTTCGGAAGCCTTCAAATTTTTTTTCCAGAGTGGTTGCACCAGTTTTCATTCCCACCAGCAGTGGATTAGGATTCCGTTTTCCCCACATCCTTGCCAACACCTGTTGTTGGTGGTGTTTTTGATGATGGCTATTCTAACAGGGGTGAAGTGGAATCTTAGTGTGGTTTTGATTTGCATTTCATTTATGGCTAGAGATGGTGACCATTTTTTCATGTGTCTTTTGGCCATTAGAATTTCTTTTGAGAAAGTTCTGTTTAGTTCAGTTGCCCATTTCTTAATTGGTTCATTGATTTTAAGAGCGTTTAGTTTCTTAAGTTCCCTGTATATTCTGGTTATCAGTCCTTTGATGTATAGCTGGCAAATATTTTCTCCCATTCTGTGGGTGGTCTCTTCAGTTTAGAGACCATTTCTTTTGTTTTGCAGAGCTTTTTAATTTTATGAAGTCCCATTTGTTAATGTATTCTTTCTTCCACCATGAACCCAGTATGAATGAAGAGGAAAGCTCTTTTCTTTCTTACAGGATCTAAGGAAGTGTTGAGGTATTCCGATATATATGATCTGGCTATAAAGTTGAAAGCATTTCTTATCTGGCCTTTATCTAAACAAAAAAAGGAACGAACAAACAAACAAAAATCCCCACAAACTGGACTTATCCTTTAGAAAGTTTTTGCTTATCCACTTAAAATTATTACTTATTCCCACTTCATTCTTGCCATTTTTTCCCATAATTTTCTTTTTCAAGGAAGGTATTGAAGGACAGACCACGGGAGGTCAAGGAGACACTTCTCCTCCCTAGGAAATGCCAGTTTACCTCTGAAAGGCATCTCCACTATCAGACAATGCAAAAATAGGCTATAAAACCTACTCCCCACACTGACCCATTGGATCACTGGTTTCCAGGTCCCCCTGCATTCCACACTATGCAGTCTTTCTCTTCTCTTCTCTATAAATGAATTCTCTACCAACAAAATCTTTCAGACCTCTGCTGTTAGAGTCTTTCTGTGCTTTCATTCTCAGAGCAGGCTCAAGAACCCTGAGCACCTGAAATTCCTGCTCATGTCATCCTTGCATCAGTACCATACTTTCTCCTAATTC
Organism: Castor canadensis; assembly: GCF_047511655.1. Classification (NCBI taxonomy): domain Eukaryota; kingdom Metazoa; phylum Chordata; class Mammalia; order Rodentia; family Castoridae; genus Castor; species Castor canadensis. The sequence continues at coordinate 26,963,283 of NC_133395.1, forward strand.
TCTTATGTATTCATTTATGTGGCTTAACTGAAACCTGGCACATAATAGCAATTTGGAGCATAAACAGTAATGAAAAGATGTTCATCTGTAAGATAGCCAGAATCATTAAAAGGTGTATATTCACACAGTCTTTTCTTCTGTAAGGGATTTATTGTTTTGTTTCTAATTGTGTTAATAAATTCAATAATTTTATGTTTTCATATATCTTATTATTTTAAACAGGAAAAAAAAAAACTCACAAAAGACCTGGGTTTGTGGCAAAGCTTACTTAATTACTTGGGTTATGTGGTCTAGCCATATTGGCAAAGAAATCAATTGCTAAACCCTTCTCCCACTAATTGGATTGTTTCTTGAAGAAATGATGCTAATTGGCTTTCTATCATTACATTGACCTTCAATAATATGTGAGGTATATGCTTATATTCTCCTGAACAGCTTTCTAAAATATTAACGAGAGCTGATACATAATATTTTAATTTACAATAGTTTATTGAGTAAATACAACACACTGCATACTACTATGGTCAGCATTTTACATGTGTGACCTCGTTAAGCCCATACATTAATATAAATTGGACCTAAACCAAAGAGAAGTTGCAAAGATCAGAACTCATGGAGCCTCTATTTAAATCAAAATTGACTGACTCTTTGTATTCTGAAGTTAAACACCACTCACATTGTTTTCTGAATCCCAGCTATTTTAAAGTATCTGGCAAGACCACCAGGAAATTTTAGCAAACAGAGCTATTAAGATAATTGTCTAAATGGGTTGAATCAATCAATCAACTCTTACTTATTTAAAGGTTGCTTATTTGGCTCTTTATTCTCTCCCTGCTTCTCTCTGGCTTCCTGCCTTTGGCCATTTTATTGCTCTTTAGCACTTTCATTAGAGGTTTGGCATGAAAAAAGAAAAAAGATGAAAACTAAATGAGGCTATTTAATTTCCCAATAGGCTTCACAATTTTTAAATATTCCTTCAGTGTGGTAGGATGCAATTTGGGTTATCTCACTTCCTTTTCCAGAAGGTCATACACTTTTGAGACTTATCCTTTATGCTGATGAGAAAATAGACATGGGTCATTTCAAAGGAACTTACTTGTAAAGATAACATCTTTCATTTCAAAATGTTTGAAAGTTTCAAGATCATACTACATGCATCCAATTAATTTTGGTTACTGTATTTCTTTCAGTATTTTGTATTCCCCTTGCTTTTCCTACATTAAAAGTTTCATTAAGAAATACTGCACGTAGTATAAAACTCTATTTTGATCGATTTTTTTAGTACCTATAACATTATGGTGCAACCATTAACGAATCAATTTTAAAACAATCTTTTTTTTTTCTTTATTGTTGTGCTGGGTGGGGGTAAATTGTGGCATTTACAAAAGTTCTTAGAATGTAACTAATATATCATATTCCAATTCACCCCCTCCACCACTCTCCTTTGCTCCCCTTTCCCCCATTCCTGGAATAGTTTCAACAGGTATCATTTTTCATTTACATATATATGTACACATCTTTTGCACTATTTTCACTTTCCTACCCCCTTTCCACCCTCCTGCTGATAACACCACTTCCCCTGGGCAAGACCTGTTCTTCCTATTTTGTAGAAGGAACAAAAAAAAAAAGAGTAAAATGACATTTTTGCTTATTTGAGTTAAATGTAGTTACTTACTTATTACCCCAAGAGATCCCACATTCAGAGTAAGTCCCCCAAATCAAACCAAGTCCAAAGAAGCTACTAATCTGCTTTCTATCTGCATAAATTTGCATTTTCTGAATGTCTTATGTAAGTGAAATCTCGTTCAGCACATTGTATCTTCTGCTTGCTTCTTTAACATAAGTTTGTTGACATAAATGCATGGTAAAAAAGGGCCCAGTCTGCTTTTGTATTAATATGCCATATCATTCCCATCTTTTAACCAGTTGGGAATTTGGATTTAGTCTAGTTTTTGCTTTTATGAATAATGCTGCTATAAACATTCATCCACACACAAATTTTTATATGGACATTGTTTTTAGTTTAACTGATATACACTTACAAGTGAAAATGCTAGGTGAATATTAGTTTTGTTTTCATCTTTTTTAGAAACTACTATTTTTTAAAATGGCATGACTTTTAACCTTATAAAATATTATTTAACTGAACTACAATAATATTTATCTGAGTCACAGTATTGATGTTAACATTGGTTTTGAAAATAAATTTGTAGCGGTGGTACATTAGGAAAAATATCTCATATAGATTATATATATTATATATTATACATAATACACTATACATACATTATAATATTTTTGTATAATGTATAATATTTAAGAAAATGTCATTAAATCCAGCTTTGTAGAACCGACAGATGGCATTTTATAATAAACATCTAGAGAATCTTATTTGAGAATTTTACCATGTTATATAAGACTTTAAAAACTATTTGAAAGACATTTGAAATTAAAAGTTTACATATGGACTCAACACATCTTGGATATATTTTTAAGGAGTATTCTGCATTCAATGTGCATCCCTTTGGAAAAAATAACAGCCAATAAACCACATGGAGTATATCAGTACCTATAAGAAAAACCTTAAAGAGTTTTTGATCATCTAAAGGCAAGTAACTTATATTGGGCTTAATTTCCTTCACAGTAAAATTATAAATTCTACAGAAAGAACTTTATTTGAAAACTTTGGAGACCTGCACTCTGGAAAATGAAGTTGTGTAACACTTGAAAAAAGGACTGACTGTATGACATGTGCTTATACGAGGGCATTCCCTGTCTTCTTTCTAAGAAGCAGGTATAGTCTGTTAAAAGAGATGCACTGTAAATCCCAAAGCAGATAAAAAATTTAGAAAATCAGAAAAAAATAAAACAATCTGACTCTAAACACAATAACACAAATACGGCATTACCAAAACCAGAAAATATACCACGTAATACACAGAGAATTAACATAGAAATAAGAAATTGTCTTATAATAAAGGAGACGTTCATTTTCATAAGAGCATTACAAATAAATACTTATACATAAAATTAAAGTATCAATAAACATAAAACATAAATTGGCTGGAGTAAAATTTTTAACAGTCTACAATCATAAATAGGAAAATAAATACCCTCTCTGAGAAAGTGATTACTAACAATAAAAGAAAATCACTAAATCAGTAATGGTTATTGAACATTTGCACAATTCTATCATTCAATTTGATCTCATTCATAATTTTGTATTTTTTTGAATAATAAAAAATGAAGGTATTCATGTACTACATGTTTTTTTCCGTGCACACAATATTGAAGCAGATATATTCTCAGTCTAAAAAAAACCATATTCAGATACTGTTATGTCCCTGGCATTCTTGGGGTGGACGGAAGGACCCGAGGCTATACCTTAAAACCAAACCCGCTGATTTATGACTGCTTGTTTCTCCCTGTCTGATTGTTTCTTGGCTTGCAAAACACCTCAGGACCTTCCAGTTACTCAACTAGCCAGGCATGTCGAACTGTTCCATCTGGTGATGCAGATAATCAGAGACCAGAGACTCTCTCCCCGTTCATGGCTTGGCCCCTCCTATAAAGCCCACTACTCATTTCAGCCAAGTAGATGCTCCCTGACCTGTGGGGGGCAGCAATGCAGTCTGGATTTCTAATAAATCTTTCCTTTCCACACGTGGCATGGTCTTAATTTGGCAGTACCTTACAGACACTATATTCTTTGCTAAAGGTTAATTATATAAGCTGATCAAAATTAATTTACTCAGAAAATATAAATAATGGAATAAAATTGTGAACTTAAATAAAATCATGAATTACAAATATATAGAGGAAGTAGAAAATACAGAACAAAAACTGAAAGAACATAAAAATTACTAAAGCATTACAGGGAATTTTAGATTTCATTTACATTTAAATATAAAAAAAGTTTAAAATCAATGATTTAAATTTCCATTTTAAGCAATTGAAAAGAAACAAAATTTGAATCAAATTAGAGATAAAGAAAATTAATAAATTGGAATAAAATAAAAAGGAAGAAGACAAAATTAATAAAGCCAATAATATAAAAAATAAAGTTACTAAATGTCTTTTTCAAATTTATAGAAAGGCTTTACTTATAACAATTAATACAAGTAGAAACAGAAAATTTCAGTACCCTTATGACTACTAAAAGTTAAATATCTAATTAAAATCAGGAGCATTTCTTTTATTGTTGTGCTGGGTTGAGGTACATTATGGCATTTCCAAATATCAAATATATCATACTTGAATTCACCCCCTCCATCATTCTCCTTCATCCTCACCACAACCCTACCCCTGGAATCTTTTCAACAGGTATCGTTCTTCCATCTATATGCTCATGTAAACAGTATTTGCACTATATTCATCCCCCACACCCTTTTTCCATCTCCTCCCCCATCCTACTGGTATCAACACCACCCAGATAAGACCTGTTCCCCCTTCCTTTCTATTTTGCAAAAGAAAGAAATTGACATTTTTGCTTATTTAAAATAGATGCACAAGGAGTTTCCTTGTGGCAATTCTATGCATAGGTGTTTTATAGCCCTCATTTTCATCTCCTCTGATTTTTAATTTTATAATTTCTGCTAACCAGTACTATTTTTGGTGTTGAGGAGGAAGTGAAAGTTCTACAAATCAATGTTGAAAAGGAAAACAACTCAATCAATTGAGCAATACTCTTGAGTTGAGACAGCTAAGATATATGAATGGTCAATAATCCCAAGAAAACATTCTCACTATCATTGTCAGGGTAAAATAAACTGAAGTCAGTTTTACATATTATGCAATTCAAATCCTATTAAAATATCATGTTCCTCAGGTTTTTGTTACTGTGACAAAATAGCTGATATAAACAAGGTAAGAGGTGCAAGTCAGGTTTGCAAAAATGGCACTTGCACGCCCATGTTTATTGCAACATTGTTCACAATAACTAAACTATGGCAACAGCCAAGATGTCTCACTGCTGATGAAGGGATTAAGAAAGTATGGTGTGTATATGCACAATAGAATTTTGTTCAGGTACAAAAAAAGAATGAAATTTTGTCCTTTGCAAGTAAATGGATGAACCTGGAGAACATCATTGTAAGTGAAGTTAGCCAGGTTCAGAAGGCCAAATGCTGCATGGTTTCTCTCATGTGTGGAATATAGACCTAAGACAAATACAGCAGTATTATAATGTTGTGGAAATATTGTCAGACGAGAAAGCAAGTGACACTTGGAGGAGTGGAGAACTCAGATTTTATTTTAAACCAGCAGGCTCAGATGTATATTGTGTCCAAGCATCTGAAGAAAAGGATTCACAAAGTATTTAAAAGGCAGTGCAGAGCATCAAGTTACAAGAATGTGCTCAGGTTAATTGGGGTTAGTATTGAGTTAGAGACCTAACGTTGTTTAGATGGGAACAGCAGAGGAGTCCTGCTTTGGGAAGTTTATTTACAAGTGGGGAAAAAAGGAAGGCAGGAATGAGTGTTTATCTCTGCGTGATGCCCTTTATCTTGGTCCTGAACTTTCTTGCATGGCTTTAATGGGCAATTTCTCATGCTTTACATCTCTGGCAGCTTACCATGTTTTACAGCCCTGTTTCAAGGCTATCTTCCTGTTCATTCCCCCCTCTTGATGCTTTCTCCACTTGTGGACAAGCATCAACACTAGACTTTAGAAATTTCATAAGGTTCCTCTTGTTCCAAAGGCCTATATTGTGTTACTAAGAGCTGCAACTTCATTGACTCCATCTGTGAGCTAATAAAGTGAATTATGGCGTTAAGGATGCATGGACTAAACACCAGTGCAAATAGAAGAATGAGGATGGGGCCAGATAACCTTATGAACCATGATGCCCAGTTTCAGATGTTGCTCCATTTGTTCCATGAATTTGCTAATTCCTGCCTCCTTCATGGACTCATTCCTGCAATTGCTGAGACATATCTCTGACTACTCCTGACTGATTTACATAAAAACACTTCATTTAAGAAAAAGGCAAAGCCCTCCCTTTTTGGCACTGACTAAATTCAAACCTCTCCAGTTTTGCAGGATCACTGATGCTAGGGAGTTGGTCCTGCATAGTCATTGTGGACTTAGCCACTTGCTCTATGTCATTTGTTAGCACTGTAGATAATTGATTATAGTAGGCAGGTGACAAAGCCATTCCTCCTATGCTTGTTGCTATCCTGGCTTTTATCCCCAGTCTGATTAATAAAGGTACGAATTAGATAGCTCTCTTTGACCATGTATGAGCCACTAGGCATGGGGAGGGTCTGATTGTTGGGCACTATGTTTATCTGGGGGGTGAGGAATGCTAATTGTGTAAATGCCCTTCAGTTAGCTGGGAAGCACTGATAGCCAAGGGTCCCACAGACAAAGTAGCTTTCCAGGCTGCTGCACCATAGCCAATCAACTGTACATCTCATGGCAGTAGCTGTAAAGTTTTGGACTTGAGCATACTGGTCAGCAGCCAGTCCCCTTTTGAATTGTAGATACAACTAGGGACCCTCTGAAACAGCTTATATTTTTTACTTTGATTTTGTACTGGTAGAGTTGAGAGGAGCTTCATGCCCACTCTGGTTGAGGAGGCTTACTGGGGTTGCTACCTATTGGAGAGGACCTGAGGACAGGCAGAGCCAGCAATTGCCCACCAATGGTGTGTTTGTAAGATTAAGGAGGTGGTGGGTTTCATTTAACAAGTTATACAGTTGAGGTTCCAAGTTAAAGTTCCCTGTCCTGGAAGGAAACCTCAATGGGGGGTGTGGTGGTGGCAGATCAATGTCTTGTACAGGCTCATGTCCACCTAGGTAATCACCTTTGTGTCGCCCTTCCAGACCCATGACTCTCCCTTTAGTAAAGTGATATGGGGGTGGGGTGGAAGGGTAAGTGCTCAGACATAATGAGGTTTATTTCCTCCACCTGTTATTTCATCATTCCATGCGTTTAAGGGGTCCCCGTCTTTCTGCCAGCAAACCATCTGTCCTATAGTGCCCTTGTTCTTGCAGGACCCAGTTAGACCTGTCAGCTTTCCTTTATAGTAAATCATCCCTCCCCTGATGCATTCAGAAATGATATGCTGCACATGGGTGACAGATATTGATAAAAGGTGAAGGCATACCACACATTTCCCTGGAAGGAAAACAGCCTTACACAGGCTGAGCAGTCATTCTGGCCTCTCAATTGAACAACCTCAAAATGTAGCAGAGTTAGAAGGCAATAACACATCAGAGACCTCATACTTGAGACTGGGATCTGGGCTATAGATAACACTGAACAGCACTTAGGCTTCTAACTATGAGGAGATAACAGAAGGCTAGTAGTAATTTCTGGCCTGTGTTCCATTCCTGGGGAGCAGTGACAGCCAGTCCTATTGCAAACAGTATTGCAACAATGCTAATCAGCAGGATGAGGTATGGGTGACAGAAAACCCCTTTTTTATGCATCCTGGTGGAAGAATCCTCAGGCTTCCACCATGCATTGACCTACCAGCTTCCAGGATGTGGCTGGAGCCAGGCTGGAAATCTCATGGGCAATGGCGTGCCACTGTGACGTCCTCTGGAACCTCAATCTGAGAGGGTTAGTTGAATCATGGACAGCCTGTCACTTGTTGGGATCTGTGGGGGCAGCTCTCTTCTTTGTCCAGGTGTGATGAATCCAAGAAGTAATTTCTGCAACTTTAACAGCTGTGGGATTTTCTAATATTACTAGATGGGGACCCGTCCAACTTAGTTTGAGTGGTTCCTTTTTCCAATCTTTCAGCCATACTATATCCCCACATTGGTGGGGATGGACACAGTTACCCGTGGGGATTGGGGCTATTTCTAAAACTTCCCAGAAAATGTGGTGTAGGGTTTTTCCTAAGGCCTGGAGATGTCGGGACATGTCTAGATTTCCAATTTGCCTGAGATCCCCTCTGAGCCTGTTTATTATGGGTGGGGGTCTGCCATAGAGAATCTCAAGGGTGAGTGGCCAGAGGGTCGAGGGGTACAGTGTGCCTTAAGCAGGGCTAAAGGAAGCATGTCTATCCTGGGAGATTGTGTCTCTTGGCAGAGTTTAGCTAAGGTAAACCTCTCGTGCTTTTTCTGTATGTGGGAGGTAAGCCTCAACACACCCTGAATAAGTGCAGATAAGAACCAAGAGGCACCGGTATCCTCAACAGGGCTTGACCTCTGTGAAGACCACTTCCAGGTCCTCAAAAGGCATGGTGCCTGTAGTTTGTACCCAAGGGCTTGGCTTAGGCCCTTGACTCACATTGTTTTTGCACATGTGATGTACCTAGCACTCACTTGGGCACTCAGCGTGGGGAGCTTGGGAATAAAATAGAATTTGTAAAGTAGTTTTGCCAGGGCTGTTTTCCCCAAGTGTGTTAGTTTGTGTTATTGTTTTACCAGAGGGCTTGCTATAGCAATGGGGACAAAGAGTCTCTCATCAGGCAACTTCCACCAGCCTCTCTTTTCTTTTATTCATCTTTCATCTTTTGCATATTGTTCTTCCTCCTTGGTATAATTTGGAGTGGCAGGCAGCTCCCGGAGCCAGCAGAAGTTTGGCTGTTTGTACCAGCACTTCAGGGGAGCTCAGTTCTTCTGCTGCCCTTCTTGGCGTCTGACCCACCAGGCAGTTTCCTCTACTAACATAGCCCGTACCCCTTTGGTGGCCTCTGCAGTGCATGGCAGTGACTCGAGACAGTTCCCAGACTGCTTCCAGCAGTTGGAAAAGTTTTTCTTTGTTTTTAATCTCTTTTCCCCCTGCTGTCAGTAATCCTCTTTTTTTGTATATTGCTCCTTGCATGTGCAGGGTGGCAAAGGCATGCTTAGAATCTGTATAGATGTTTACCCACTTTCTCTTTGCATTTCATAATGCCTGGACCAATGCCCAAAGTTCAGCTCATTGTGCAGAACAGCCTTGTGGTAAGGCTTCAGCCTGTATGATGTTGTTAACATTGGTGATTGCAAATCTGGGTTCTGGATGAACCTGCTTCCATTTGTGAAGAGTTTGAACTCTGGGTGTGAGAGGGGAGCATCCATCAGGTGTGGCCTGCTAGAATACACTTCGTCCATCACCTCTTCACAATCGTGATCTGGAAGCCTTTCCTCTGTTGGCAGGAAGGTGGCAGAGTTTAAAGTTCATATAGTCTCAAACCTGACTTGAGGAATTTCAGGTAATAGTCCTTAGTAATGGGCCAATCTGGAGCTGGTCAGCCATTTATGACTCTGCCCATTCATTAGAGCTATGACAATATGAGGAATGTTGACATTGACATCCTGTCCTAGGGTGAGCTTGTCAGCCTCCCTGATGAAGATTACTGTACGTAGCCACCAGGGCTTGGAGACATGGAGGCCACTGAGTTCAAGCGCTTTGACAGGTAAGCCACTGACCACAGCCACGGACCCACCATTTGGGTGAGGAGCCCCAGAGCTGTATGATTTTTCTCACAAATGAAGACATTGAAAGGTCGTTTTATATCTGGCAACCCTAATGCAGGGGAACTAGTTAACAGTCTTTTTATTTCCTGGAAAACCTTTTCTTGGTCAGGTTCCCAGCTTAGAGAGACCTTTCCTGAGCCTTCTGTGGCCTCATAAAGTGGTTTGGCCAGACTTGAATATCCAGGTATCCAAATACCACAAAATCCTGCTGCTCCTAGAAATTCTTGGACTTCCTTTTTGGTCTTCAGCTGAGGGATGGAGCAGACAACCCACTTCCTCTCTGGTCCCAGGGACCATTGTCCCTTTGAGATGATGAATCTGAGGTATTAGACCTCTTGCTGGCAAATTTGGGCCTTTTTCCAGGAGACTTTGTAGCCTGCCTCAGAGAGTCAGGCTATCAATGCCTTTGTCCCCTCCCAGCATTTCTTACAGTCATGGCTTGCCAGGAGCAGACCGTTCACATATTTATGAAAAGTTCAGCTTGAATTTTCTTCCAGGAAAGTTTACAAATCCACTGCTAGGGCCTCCTTGAACAGGGTATGTGAGTTCTTGAAGCCCTGAGGCAATCTAGTCCAGGTCATTTGTGGCTTTCTTCCAGTATGGGGGTGTTCCCATTCAAAGGCAAACAGAGGCTGACTAACTGGGGCCAGACAAAGGCAGAAAAAAGTGTCTTTTAGGTCCAAGCAAGTGAACAAGATTGCTTGTGGTGGTAGAAGGCTCAGGAGAGTGTAGGGATTAGGGACTACTAGGTGCAATGTGATAATGGTATTGTTGACTGCCCATACGTCCTGGATGGGCCAGTAATCATCTCACCCTGCCTTCTTGATGGGCAACAGTGGGTGTTCCTTTGTGATTGACAGTCAATTAATATCCCTGCATCCTTCAGCTTCTGTAGGTGGGTCTGAATTCCTAGGTATGCTTTCTGTGGTACTGGATACTGCCTCTGTCTGACAGGAAGAGCCCCAGGCTTGAATTCCACCAGTATGGGTGCAAGGCTGGGGGGCCCCATTCTCAGTCCAGACATCAGGAAACTCCTCCAGCAGGCAGATGGGCTTTTCTAGGTCCCACTTTTCCTGTTGATGCAGTTGCCATTCATCTTCTGTATGTCTGGTTACTGCCATGATGAGGGTATTTGGTCCTCTCATGGTCAGATTTGTAGGCCCTCCCTGGTTGAATGTGATTTGGGTTCCGAGCTTTGTTAATGAGTCCCTTCCCAGCAGAGAAATTGGGCACAAATACAGGAATTCGTGAGTCACCTCATGCCCTCCAAGTTGGCACGTTCTGGGTCAGCAGAACTGCCAGGTGGTTTGGGTGCCAGTGGCTCCAACTATTGCAGCTCTGTGCTGTGTAAATGGGGCCACAGGCTAAGTGACCACAGAATGCTCATCACCCAATTCCACCATGAAAATCATTGGTTGCCCCCCCCATTTTCATTTCGACCGTGGGCTCTCAAGGGCCTAGTAGTAAGAAGCCTGGTCTTTCCTAGTCTTATTCAATTCTTGCTAGGCCAATGAGATCCTGGGCCTCTGGTTTGGGCTGCCATCCTGTCTTCTTTCCTGGAGCAATTTTGTTAAGCTCCAATGTTGTCCCCTTGCAGTGGGAACATTCATTTTTCCAGTGGCCAATCTCCTTGCAATAGGCACATTGGTCTTGACAGAGTAGGGTTCTCCCATTGGGCCTCTCCTTCCATTGAGGGGCTGACTGCTGAGTTGGGTCCAGCTTACCTAGTGCTGCAGCCAATAAGGACATCTTGGCTATCATTCTTTTATCAGCTTCCCATTTTTCTTCATGATCTCAGTTTACAAAGACTTTATTTGCCACTTCTAATAGCTGGGTGACATTTATTCCAGAGAAACCTTCCAGTTTTTGAAGTTTTCTGGGAATGTCAACATATGATTAAGTCACAAAAGCCATATTGACCATTTGCTGGTTTTCTGCTGCTTCTGGGTCAAAGGGAGTGTATATTCGGAAGGCCTTACAGAATCAATCATAAAAATCAGTTGGTGCTTCCTCTGGCTTCTGGATAACTGCTCCAATTTTGGACATGTTAGTAGGTCTCTTAGCTCCAGCCCTAAGCCTGTATAAGAGGGCGGCACAATATTTAGAAAGGTCTCCTTGTCCTTCTACTGTATTGAAGTCCTAAATGGGTTGTGCATCAGGGACTGCCTCTCTTGCCCGTACTTCTGCATCTAGGGTTCCTGCTGGGGCTTGCCCTTGGAGCCAGCAGTGGGCCTCTGTCAGAACTCACCGCCACTCTTCTGTATTGAAAAATATCAGGAGAATCTGTTGGCAGTCATCCCAAGTATGTTGATGGGTCTGACATATGGATTTTAGGAGGCTGAACATGGCCTGAGGTTTTTCTAAATACAACGGTGTATGATTCCTCCAATTTAAGAGGTCATTTGAACTGAAAGGCTGGTAATAAAGGACACAGAATCCTGGCTGGACCATGCTGTCAGCGTCAACCTGCTGGGGCCCTTGCATCTCACAGAGAGGCACCTGCAAGGCCCTGGCTTGAGGGGCCAGTGCCTGAGACAAGTGTAGGCAGCGGCTCAGGACTGTGGACTTAGACTCCAAGTTGGGGATGGGTATGGGACATCACTGGGACTAAGAGGCTGTGGGCAGGGCTGAGGGGGGCTCACTGAGGGTGGCGGGCTATTTGGGAAAGGTGGCACTGGCTGCTCTGATGGTGGGGGTGCACTGGGAATATACGGTGGGGGCACTGGCAGCTCATCTTCTGGATCCCCTTGCAGAACGGCCTTGGTCAGATTCTGGTCTTTAAGCTTTATTGTCTAGGCCATGAAAACTCTGTTCTGTCCCTTTTTATTAGAACATAATTGGACCCAAGAGGGCATGGTCTGAGCTACCTGGAGCCAGGAGTCAATATATAAAAACTGGTCAAGGTACCCAAGACTTCCAATCATGATCTAATAAATGACCCTGACCATGACAAATCTAGAGTGACTTCAGGGGGCCAGTTGACTCCAAAAGTGGGCCATTCTAATTTGCACAGCGTGCACAACCTTCCAGGAGACATTTTAATCCCATAGTCTCCTGAGTATCTTTTCTTAGAATGTTTAAGCATGCATTCTAAGACTGTGGGTTTTGAAGAACTTCCATCCATGGCAATTAGAAGTGTCCCCTGTATCCACCCTATGTATTCCCTTTCTGCATTGGTGGCACAAAGACAAACAAGGGTGGGTTCCCTTTCAGGAGAAGAGACCAATCAGATGTCTCTCTGGCCACATCCGAAGGAACTTCTGTGCCTCTTAACATTGATGGCAGGGTCAGCCTTGTGACTCTGGTTCAGGGGATCCCTTGACACCACCTTAAGCCATATGAGGATCACCACAGAGCTGCAGAACAGACCCACTCAGACCCCAGAGCTTTTCAGCCATGGGGCCACAAACTTGAGCCTGAAATGAGGACAAATCAGGCTGCTCACTCACACACACACTCACACCGAAGTTATTACAGTTATCCTTCCCCCTTCTTGGAGAATTCCCTGACCTGTGGAAGTCCCCTTGGAGGTTCCTGCAAGTGTATCAAGCTCCCCTTCCATCCAGTGGGACGGGACCTGATTTAGGACTGATTTCCCAGGGGTGGTGCTTACCAAGTCCGGACAAGACTGCCAGATGAGTTAGTCCACTTCACCTTGGAGTCTTACCCGGGTCAAGACTGTTCAGAAAGTTGGAACTCTAGGGTGAAGGAGGACCTGGAATACCATCGGGTGGCATGCCACCTCATTCGGTCCTGTGTCCCTCCCTATTCCAATGCAGCCCAGCCACTGGCCGGTGGCTCAAGAGGCCAGATGGTTGAGATCTCACTGTGGACTCCAAATGTTGTGGAAATATTGTCAGATAAGAAACCAAGTGACAGAAGAGTGGAGAACTCAGATTTTATTTTACCCCAGCAGGCTCAGACATATACTGTGTCTGAGCCCTGAACAAAGGATTTACAGGACATTTAAAAGGCAGGTGCAGGGCATCAAGTTAGAAGAATGTGCTCAGGTTAATTGGGGCTAGTAGTGAGTTAGAGACCAGGAGCGACCTGCTTTGGAAAGTTTATTTACAAGTGGAGAAAAAGGAAGGCAGGAATGAGTGTTTATCTCTGCATGGTTCCCTTTATCTTGGTCCTGAACTTTCTTGTATGGTTTTAGTGGGCAAATTTGTCATGCTTTACATCTCTGGCAGCTTATCATGTTTTACAGCCCTGTTTCAAGGCTATCTTCCTCTTCATTTTATGTCCCCCATTTCAAGGCTATAATCCTCTTCATTATGAAAAACAGGTCACCCTAAGGGGAAGTCACATATAAGAGGGGTAGTATAAAAGAAGAAAGTTGAGAAGGTGGATAAGCTTAATTTACTCTCTATACAAGAATGAGTATACAATTTTTAAACCTGTTGAACCCACCATGAAAAGGGGACTAAGATAGAAAGAAGAGAAAAGATGAAACAATTCAGCTTATTTTATATATGTACATGGAAATGTCATAAGGAAACTCTCTGTGTAGTTATTTTAAACAAGCAAAAGTGTCATTTTTTTTCATTTACAAAATCCGGTCCGTTGGAGGAGGAGGTATGGAAAGGAGGGTAAATATAAAATGCAAGTACTGTGTATACAAGTTTGTAAATGGAAAAGTGATAGGTGTTGAAAGTTTCCAGGAATGGTGGGAAGAGGGATAAAGAATTATGGAGGGGTGAATTCAAATATGACATATTTGATGTATTGTAAGAAGTTTTGTAAATACCACAATGTACACCACTTAGCAAAACAAAATGAAAAAAAGAAAGAAAGAAAAATGAAGTGTTATAAAAAGAAAAGAACAAGTTAAGGGATGAAAAGTTTACTTTGCCAATACCTTCAGCAGTTTCAGTCCATGGTTGGTTTTGCTCCATTGCTGTGGCCTGTGGTGAACAGTACAGCAGCAGGAGTGTCTGGTGGAGGCTGCTCACCTATTGGTGCCAGGAAGCACACAGAGTAAAAGACAAAAGAGTAAGATGTACCCTTCAAAGGCAAGTGTCCAGTAACCCGTTTCTCCAACTAAGATTGTCTTCCAGACTTCTACCACCTTCCAGTATTTAAATTTTGAATCCATCAATGGATTAAACCACTGATTAGGTCAGAGCCTTCATGATCTAATAGTCTCCGAATATGACCTCAAGACACATCATAAGTATGTTTTACTAGTCCTTTAGGAGTCTCTTAATCCAGTCAAATTGACAATCAAAATGAAGCACCACAAACAGCTAAAATTGAAGATCTCAAATTTTTCTCACATTGGCAACACATGTTGTGATTTTACTTTCAAATATGCTAGTTAGAGTATGAAATGTTAAGCTTTGTAAAATAGATTTCCATTGTCTATATTTACCAAATATCTCAGTACCTTCAATTTTAGTCATTTTGTTAGTAGTTAAAAACACACAGCAAGAAAGAGATCTATGGCAGAAATATTTCTGTCATCTTTATTCATAAGAACAAATAATAGAAAGCAAAATAAATATCCATCAACAAAGGAATAGAATATTATCTTGTGCTATATTTCTTCTTCAGCAATAAATGTAGTAGTCCCTTGGTATCTTGGCTGTATGATTCCAAAGAGACTTCTGTTAAAACACAACGAATGGTCAAAATGCACAGAGTTCATTGTTCATTTTGAGATGTTTGGTTTATTTTTCTTATAATGCTGCCCAAGTGCTGCTAAAGACATGCCACCTTTCAACACCAATCTAAAATTTTCAATTTATAAGCAAATTAAGCAACTTATAGGTCATTTTGTTCTTCAGAGAATTATCATAATTTTACCTTGCCATTTTGGAGACTATTCCCTTTGTAGGAGGCCTACTGTTACAAAATTAAGGTCAGGGAAACACTCAAGATATCACACAGTGATTTAAACACAACTGATAATACCACAGACTGACTGAGAGAGTCTCAGAACAACTGAGCTTCATAGGTGCATTTGCAATTTTAAATTTTCTGTTTGAAATTTCTTTTTATTTTATTTATTAATTTACTTATTTATTACTGCACTTGTTCAAGATCATGTGAAATTAATTTCTGAATTATGTGGTTTACGTATAACTTAGGGGAAAATAAAATGAAATTATTGATACCCAATCTGATCAAAATACATTCTGCTCAGTGAAAGAGTATACACAAAAAACATATATATCAATTCTAGTGGAAATTCAAAACTAGGTTATGGTAGTGAATTCAGAGCTGGGTTGTAGTTATAAACTTAAGGAAAACATTGAACTGACTGAGATCAAAATATGAGTTCCTTCATTTCAAAAATTCATCTTGTTATTATATGCAATTTAATCCACAATAAGTTTTTTCAAAATATGCATGGAAAAATAATTCAAAGTTGTTTTTAAGTGAAACAATCATATAAGTTAAATTTATACTAAGCATTTTCTTATTTTTGATATTAATTGCATGAACTCAACTACACAAGAAATAATACTAAATATATTCATTGAAATATTGTTAGGTTAAAATACTTATACTGTAATGAGTCATTCAATTAATATTTGTCAATTAACAATTCAATTTGAAATCTTTAAAAAGCTAAATAATAACTCTATTGAGATTGAACATAGGTTCCCATAAACTGAATAAGCAAGGTCTGCACATTTTCAAGATCAAAGAGAATAAAATTCACACTACAACAAACAGGGCTATACTGTTACAAGCCATCCATATATTTAATTTCTATTTCCTCATTAATCTGATTTATGTGAGTTTAAGAAAAGTACACATTCTGAAAATGTGTTCTATGAGGCAAATAATATAACATTAGAAACACTGGTTGCCAGATCATTCTCATGAGTAACTATGAAAACATACACACAAGCCATCCCCCAGATATGCTTACTTCCTTGAACAAAGCCCATCTGGAGATTGAGTATGCACAGAAAGCCTTCTGTGTAGCTATATGATGAATTGCCAATCCATCACCATGTGTTAACCACCAACTGTGTGAATAAAGATATGTAGTCTCTATTTTATCTAAATTTAGCTGCAGGTGGGAGATGAAATTTATATGAAAAAATGCAAGAAATACAGTAAGAGAGATCATTCAGATTTAAAATATGTCAGGGCAAGAGAAGGAAACTAAAAACTTGAATATGGTCTCCTATATAGGAATAAATATAGTAATCTTAAACTGGCCAAGGCCACTATGGGAAGGGGACTAGGGAGTAGTGAGGAGGTCTAGTAGAGATAAACCAATTTGGGTTATAATGCATATATGCATGGAAACAACACAATGAATCTGCCTATATAGCTATCTTTATCTCACAGTAGCAAAACACCATGTTTTTCTTATTGTCTTCTATGTTTGTACTTCTAAAAATCAGAGAGCAAATGGGCAGAGCAAGTCTTGCCTGGAGGAGGGGGGAGGGGAGAGGTGGTACAAGTAATGCATGCACATGTATGTAAATGCACAAGTGATACCTGTTGAAACTGTTCCTGGAATCAGGGGAGGGGAGGTGAAAGAGAGTCAGTGAAGGGGATGAATTCAAGTATTGATATATTTGATATGTTGTAAGAACTTTTGCAAATACCCCAAAGTACCCTCACCCAGCACAATAATAAATTTAAAAAAAAGTGTGACTAGTAGTATTTCATAACTTCACAACATTAAATTAAAGCTAACTAATAGAACTCTACAAATATGAGCTTAGTCATTTACAATTTAGAATACACCTGAATTGCTAGGTTCATTCAGCCCATATAAAAATATTTTTACCAAAGTAAGAAAAAAATTTTTTAAATGAAACTATGCTGTTTTTCCATCAAAACTATTTATTTTTATTAAAATAATTTTTAAAAATTCAGAAAATGGATTGAAGAAAATAATTACTAGCAGTTATTTTTATAATTATAAATAAATAATGTTCATTTATATTCATTGGGTCCATTTTTAGGACACATTTGTTTATTTTTTTTAAATTGTGAAAATGAAATAAATTTTAATTTTATTTATCTCAGTCAACTCAAATCATTGATTTAGCAGATATCATGCATATACCAATCAGAAGTCACACTCATATGGGTATATTCTCACAGTCTTGCTATGCCATATCACATGAACCATTTCAAAGTCTAATGAAAATAAGAATAAATACATTTTCTTGGTCCAGATTCAAGTATTGCTTCCTTGATTTAGCTTTTGCTATCCTTTCCATTCCTTTCCTTTTTCATACTATGCATTTTCTCTTCCTTTATTGCCTATTTTTTTCACTTTATTCACTTTCATTTCCCCTCCCCACATTTCCTTCCCTTTTCCGAGCACATATATTTGATATGAGTGAGAGAGAGAAAGAGAGAGAGAGAGAAGAGAAATGTTTACATGCTGAAAGAACATGAATTCATTCTTGAGCTCTTGTAGGAGAGTTTCTTATGATGCTTGCCAATAACTCCACATCATTTACTAATCTGATGCAGACTGCAGTGGGGAACACCACAGATAATCATGTCACAGGAACAACAATGTTAGTTTCCCTCCATTGGTGCTACCTCTACCAGTCATGTACATTCACTGTCATGAAACTCTGCTTCTCATGTCTCATTACTGGATCTTCACTTGGTATTTTGATGATGTCAATTACTTGGGCTATATTTTGTTGCTAGCTTCAAGCTCCCCATAAGAAAAGAGAAAGCACAGCTCTCCCTTCAGTTTTTGTGGTTTTCACCAGATTAGGCTTTCCTTCTAGACATGTAGGGGGCTTACTGAAAATTAAGTTGTCTATCTGAAATACTGGACAATCTAAGACTAACAAGTATCTCCTATATTTTTTTAAATAACAGAATTGTACTGGCAAATTCCATGAAATATTTAATTTTTGTAATACATTTCTATAGCATAATGATAAATTGTTATTCATTTGAACAAATTTTGTTAATTTATTTAACTTTTAGGATAGTGATTAAGCAAGGATTCTGAAGAGAAAATAAAATAAGCGGAACAAAAAAATGGACATTGACACTATGGCTGCATTTTGTCTTTTAAATATCTCAACTTGTTAGTTTATATATAACAAATGGTAAACATGAAATGAGATGAAAACAAATTGGTTTACATTTCAGAGTTATGACAGCTAATAAAGTAGGTTCATGAAATTAAACAGATTAGCCGTATGTTTTTAGAATATCACTCTTTCCTTTCTTTTCTTATATTTCTCCTTTCCTTTTTCATTCCTTACCTCTTTCATTTTCCTTATCTTCATTTCCTTCCATTTATAAAAAAAAATTATAGGTATAATGTTACATCCAGAAGGAAGATAAATCCATCCCAAAGGTCTTTGTGAAGATCCTGTTATTTGATGCTTCTTTTTGCAAAGATGTTTTTTCCTTATTATGAAGTGCACAGTTCCAAACACACATTAGAAAATAAATAGTTATTTAAAATTTATTTACCTTTATTCTTTCAATTAGGTTTAAACTCATTTTTATTTTGAGAAGATAAAAATGAATTTTCTGCTACATGAATTATTTATGGTCACATTTCTCCTATTGACTTTTGACCTCAGACATCAGCTTACATGTGTTCATGTTACTCCCTGCCACTATTTGTAGCTATGGTATATTTTTATCAATTGCTTTACTAGTCTCAACTGTTTATAGGGTCAATATAATAATATATAAGGCTAATGTACCCATGTAAAATATGTATAAGCTATACATAATTGAAATGTTTTTCTATCCAAACAAATAATGCCTTAAAAAATATGTTACGAGGCTTCAGTGGCTCACAACTGTAATCCTAGTTAATTAAGAGGCCGAGAGCCACAGGATCATGGTTTAAGACTAGCTGGGACAAACAGTTGGAGAGACTCCAATCCTAAAAATAACCAGAGCAAAATGGAAGGAGGCCTGTATCAACTGGTACTGTTCCTGCTTTGCAAGCATAAAGCCCTGAATTCAAATCCCAGTACTACCACAAGAAAAATGTTATGCAAATAAATTCATTTGATTTGGAAATGCTGATAGCTATTTTAGTGCTGTGTGCATAATGCTGCTTTCATATGGGTCAAGTATTTATTTCTGACTCAAGTTTCCAGAAATATCGTAGTTTTAAACAGTGGTAATCACATAAATATATCCTTTTTGTACTCTTCAGTATCAAAGATACAAAGAAAATTTGTCTGGCTTATAGAAGTCCTTTTTACTCATACACTTTTATGCATACTCACTTGCATGTATTACAGTAAGTCATAAAATGTTGGCCCATTATTAGATACTGTAAAGACACTAAACAAAAATTCCACATTGATTAGAGAAAACTTTTTTCCTTACTATCCTCATTCTTCCACCATCAAACCTATCCCTGGATGAAATGAAAATATCTAGACACTAACTATATCTTGTCCAACTTGTGGAAAAGATTTAAACTCATTTTCAGAGGGAAATTATTGTGAAGATTATGTTTGTGGGTATTAATCCAGTAAAAAATTGATGCTAATTAATTTATTATTATTAATTTTTTGTTATTATTAAAGTATATTAATTGAGATGTCACATAATTCCACAATGTATCATCAGTATTATTTGCAATTCTTTAACATAATTTTCTGTCATGAAGATAGAATCAGAAAGAGATGCCATATGAAAAGCAAAGATGGGAGAGAATCCCAGTTTCATGACAGCCCAAGTCAAAAAAATAACAAGTCTCAAAATACAAGGCAGGTATGGTAGTACATACCTCTAATCCGAGAAACACAGGAGGCAAGGCCAGTTAATCCAAGGCAAGTCCCAGGTAAAAACAACAGGTACCACTTGAAAAATATGTAAAGCAAAGTGTATGACAGAGGCATGCTCAAGTAGTAGGGCACTGAGTTCAAACATACATACTGCAAAAAAATTTAAGAAAAAAGAAAAAAAATGGCTCCCATTTCTTTCACACCCCTTAGGAAACTGTACTACCTCAATTCTGTGGCTTGGTGTTACATGTAACTAGTTATCTCAACTACATAAGCCTGAAATGAAAATTAATTTCCTAATCTCAGAGACATCCTCACATGTATAATATGAACATCCAATATTTATTGAACAGTATAATGCAAAGGTTTGAGTGTCAGAAATATGGAAATGAAAATTCAAATTTTTCATTTGCAAATTCTGTGGTATTGATCATTGAAGATCATTCTGAACTTCAATTAACTGAAAGAGAAGTTAATGACTTCAGGAATATTGTGGGAATCATGTGAGATATAATTTGTATAATTTGTGAACTAGCACAACACTTGGAAAAAAAGAAGATTGATAAGTGATAGATATTATTATTTTCATGAATCAAAAATGCCAACAGGCAATGTGCAGATGGAGATAAGAGGGCATGTATACAAATGCTTATGACATACTGTCTTGCCGTATTCCTCAAACAGGTTGCACTGGTAAGTTCTCTGTTCACATTTGGTTCCATGTTTACTATCAAGTGAGGATGCACTATTTTTTTCAAGTATTTGCAGTCCACTATTGGTTGAATCCATGACTGTAGGGGCCAGAGATGCAGAGGGGCAGTGACACATTCTAAGGAAAGCTCACACTATCTTGTGGACTTGTCATGGCTGATCTGCTTCTAGATTTTACTTAGTATTGTTTCCAAACTTTGTTTCCTATTAAGGATAAAGATATTTGACTAATAGTAGAATCATGGTCATGATAAATGAGTATGTGTGTTAATACGGGTTAAGAAAATTAGTCACTATTTGGAAAGAAACAAAACAGAAATAGATCAGATCCAGTTTCTCATATAGAAAATGAAACTGGAGAAAGCCATACTACATTGTAATTGATTTCTGGTCAGTAAGTGGCTTTTTACCTGACGTTTTCTCCATATTCAGATGGATAGTCTCAATATCAAAACCACAAATTATTTGACCAGTACTGACACTGAAAAGGAAACTGACAACAAATTCTCTCTCCTGAATCCATTTTAAGTAAGAATTCAGATATTGTGACATTGTTGGGTGAGACTGTGAGCTTGGGTGTCAATTTCTACCACTATTTTTTTTTTCAATTGAACTGAATTACTATGGTATTTTTCCTCAGTACAAATTTGGAATTAAGACCTATCAGTTTGGTGGACTTTTTCAAAAGTTTAAATAAATCATTTTATGTATTTTTAATGAAACCAGAGAACCAATTATATGGCCAAATCATCTTCTTAACTCTATTAAACAACAATGGAAAGTGAAATAGAAGTCAATTAATATTGAATATATATATATATATATATTTTTTTTTTTTTTGGTGATACTAGAGTTTTTATCCTTGGTAGTGGAAGATATTCTTGTTTGTGAAGAAATGAATATGTTGTAAATCAATGTCCTTTATTAAATTTAGTCGACTTCAAGAGTGCAAGGATTTCTTTTGAATTTCACAATAACTTCCCCAAAGAAGGTGGAGGGAAAATCATATGTACAAGATCTCGATGTCCTTAAAATATAAGATCATAAAATTTAAGATTAAAAATAGTACAATTTAGGTAGCCTCAAACTTTGTAGCACAACACATCATAATTATCCCAATATGGACCATGGGTTACCACTTCAATCTCAGCTAACATTTGTTCACATAATTTTTCTGATTGCACACAATTATGAAGGGAAGTGCATTCATGCTATTCAGGGAAGCACAATGAGTACATTTACAATCTACCATGGGACCTCTGCATATTTGGCAAATTCTAGCTGATTTTTTTGGAACAATTTTGTTCTGAAATCACAAAAATAAAATGTGGTATAATTCTGTCAGCAAATCTTGTGTGTGTGTGTGTGTGTGTGTGTGTCCTCATAGCACTTTTTCTTTGAAATGTATTATGTCAAGTGGTTTTCTGTGAAATAGCACTAGGGAAATTTCTTATAAACTACATTTTCCTTCCTTAAATGTCCTCATCAAAATTAATTTAACAACTCTAATAATGAGAAATAATAAAGAAAGCAAATTTCGCTAGATGAACATGTTACCAAAGGACTATTTAAATACATGAAATACTTGCTTTATCAGTTCACTAGCTAGTAGACAGCATTGTGCCAAAAAACCAAAAAACAACAAAAAAAACCTTCTGTGATTTTTTTTTTTTTTTTTTGTGGGAAGAATAAAATCAGTTTCCTAATGTTCGGATTCAAAAAATTCTTAAAATTCTAATTGCCATCAACCATTCCCTCTTCAGGTTAAACAAAGAAAGGAAAGAAAGATCAAATTCTACATTACTCCAAGGCACAGAAAATATTTCAAATATGCAAACTTATGTATATATGCATGAAATTTTGATAACTCACTATTGGGTGGTAGGTATCCCAGTGTAACTTAATAATAATTCTTTTATTTAATATCTACATTAATGCGTATGATTACTTCATGTTGTGGTTTGAAACTTCATGTTCCAAAAGTCATTTGTTGAGGACTTTGTCACCAAACTATGGCACTGTTGGACATGTAGGAGATATTAGGACCCCATCTCTCTCTCTCTCTCTCTCTCTCTCTCTCTCCTTCTAGCAGCTATGAAATGAGTAGTAGTGTTTTCCCACCATGCACTGATGACCTTGATATTCTATCTCACAACAGGACCAAGTGGATGTGGTCTTAATTCTCTCAAATTGGAAACATCAGCCAAAATAAATATTTCTTGCTTTTCAGTTATTTTATTACAGCAATGTAAACCTGACTAAAACATTACATTTCCTGTGTGAAGTAATTTCAAAGTTCAGTGAGCAAAATGCTGTCATAGTTTGAGTTTCATTTGTTATTGATTTAGTAACCGAGAGTATAATGCTAGTTTTGTTTGTAGTGTGTGAAGCCTTTCATGTGTGGACATGTTCAGTGTACTGACCTTTTGTCAGTGGCAGATCACATATACAATGGTAGTCACATCCAATTATGGTGCCTAGTGACACCATAGCTATCCTAAACATCTTGTGATGGTCTCACAACAAATCACCTAATGACACATTTCTCCGAATGTATCACCATTGTTAAACATTGTACAATTGTCTACTTGTTTTGATTAACTACCTATTTTCTAGAGAAGGAGAATGTAACTATTGATTTTGAAATCCTATTAATAATTATTGAAAATTGCTTGTGGATATAAAGCCTGTTTTTATAAAATGTATATGTTATATTTTAATCATGAAACATAATTTTCTGGATTCTAAATCATTGTTGACCTTATATTACTAGTCTTATTTTTCTTCGTCTATTCACAAATTAATGTTAGTATCTAAGACAATGTAATAAGAGACCTGGATATTTTAGTGAATACACAAGAAACAGTAAATGAGAGTAGAGTTTACTAGAATTACAAAGGGCAACAGAGGTTATTAGAGAATCCTGTTGAATGAATTTTTTAAAAGGGCTTATTTATATTTTTCACAATCGTTTATTTAAAAGTTGGGACTGCATAGTATGTCATACTTAAAATATTTATTTTGCTGTTGTAATCAAATCTATAAGTGAACACTACATATGCCTATACAACACACAATCATACGAAGTGCAAGAGAATTTTGAGATGCTGAACAAATTGCCATTAACACAAGTAAATATCTGGAAAGAAAAGCTAACAAAGTAATGAATGAAAAATTTCAAAGCAGGGAAAAGGGAAACAAAATAGAAAAACATATTGATATGGTGAAATTTAATCCAGTTGCAATAATTATTAAAATAACATAAGTGCATTCTGTTTCCTACTTAAAAGAGAAATTCCCAGACTCAATGAAATAAAAGAGCTGCATGTTATGCAAATGTGGTTTATCAAAATATTTGCATGTGATAACTAGACCTCAAAAACTACAATAGATATCTTTAGTCCTAAAATATTTGAAAAAACAAAAGAAATGGGCAATTTTCTACTAAATCACAAATGGCAAGCATTCAAAGAAACTTAGAAATCTGAATTCATCCACAGTGTTAAAAATATAAATGAGTCAAAACCACTAGTACCTAAGCACAAGTGAATTCAGCTATTTAGCTTATCACATTAAATTTTCCAACAAAAAGGTATAAAAAAATGTTAAGTTTTTATAACCAAATAAATATAGGATATGCTATTCACACATGCAAACATTTATGTAGAAATTGGTAAGGAAGGGGAAATCCAAGGTGGTGACTAGGGGAGGGAATCAGAAATCCTAATCTCCATGACACCAGAAACCTCTTGAGACATCAGAGCTACACTTGGGTAATTTTGATTGCTTATAGTCAAGATAATAACTGCCATCACATTAGGTGAAGATAAAATTCAAAGACTGATCCTTGAATCAGCCTTTAATTGCACCTAACAGCCATGAAAATCCCATGTGGCACAGCCAGCAAGGCATGTCCAACCCTGGGAAAAAGACCCCCAGAAATTTCTCTTCTTCTTTCTCTCTACAAGCAAAAGATAGCATCAATCAGAATCAAACTCTGTGACATCCTGGACCCCTAGCCAGTGGAAAGACTCCCTGTGCTGTGCCACCATTTCCCAACCCCACCCCCCACCTCCAAGCTGGCTCCAAATACGCTTACATGAAACTGAAGAATGAACAGGTGAGTATCACACACCATGCGGGACTCCCCTACCCACCCTGGGGAAAATAATCTAGCACAGCCCCTAGGTAAACTAAACCTCCCCTCCAACAAAACTGAAAAACAGTGTAATCTAACACAGAGAACGAATGCTGAACCTGCCCCAGAGAACAGAGGTAGTGCAAGGAGCTGAACTCTTCACACTAATAAAAGTGACAACACATCAAAAGGAAATAACCATTATCAACCTTTATTCACCCAATATCAGTGCACCCAATTTCATCAAACATATACTAATAGACTTAAAATCACATATACCTTTCAACACAGTGATAGTGGAAGACTTTAATACCCCTCTATCACCAATAGATAGGTCATCCAAACAAAAATCCTAGAACTAAATGACACTATAAATCAAATGGATCTAATGTCAACAGAATATTTCATCCAACTAAAGCACAATATACATTCTTCTCAGCCTCCCATGGAACATTCTCCAAAATAGATCATATGTTAGGGCACAAAGCAAGCCTCAGCAAATATAAGAAAATAGAACTAACCCCATGCATTCTATCTGATCACAATGCATTAACGTTAGAACTCAACAACAAAAACAACAGCAGAATGGAAGCCAAATGATACATTGCTCAACAATCAGTTGGTCATAGTAGAAATAAGAGAGGAAATCAAAAGTTTCCTGGAAGCTAATGAAAATGAAAGCACAACCTACCAGAACCTATTGGACACAGCAAAGTCAGTCCGAAGAGAATAGTTTACAGCCATGAGTGCTTATCTCAAAAGGACAGAAAGATCTCAAATAAACAACCATTTCTTCAGCAGGCATTCAAGGTACAGGTGAGTTAGAAGAAGAACAGATGAAGGGAAATTGAAGTAAGCACTCTGTTGCAATTCACAAGTAGAAATAACCCTCATAGAAAAAAATTCTATACCCTACTTTGCCTGATACAATTATTTAGCATGTTACCAAATACTAGATTAATTTACCATAAGCATGAAGAAAATGGTATTAGCTTTCTAAAGATTTTGTCTAAGGTAACCCATGAGTTACACATCAACTGAGTCTTTTCTGAAATGCTTGCTTAAATATAAAGATAGAAAGAATTCCATAGTATTGTTTACATAAAATATAAATTATTGCATGGGATTTCATCTAATATTATGCTTACAAAAATAATTGATAATAATAGAGTAATTTAAAAAATAGAAATACTCTATCTGTACTTGTTCTTTGTGTTGTATTTACCTTAAAATAATAGTTATATAGTAACAAATGAATGAGTTTCAGTCAGTAGTCTTTGTCTGGAAGCACGAAGGGACTGGAAGATTGGATTTAAATAAAAGAAAGCACCCAGTCTCAACAAATTTAAAATGAAATAAAATTCATTAACTTTGCTAATATTAAAAAATGTCACAAAAAGTGAAATGGTAAAATTTCAGGTGTCTTTACCTAACCTTATTAAATAAAGTAATTGATAGGCAAATAAGCATGTTCATAAGAAATAGTCTTTTTTAATATTTGGGAAACAGTTTTGGTTTATGAAGTGTCTATCTGAATATATAATGGGGAAATTTTTTCCTATGTTAATTGAAGTGAATATGAATGTTTGAGACAGAAAGGGACCCTTATGGTGTAAGATATGTATTGATGCTTGGGGACTTAAATCATATTTTATAAAAGTAAGAATATGTGACTTCACGCTTATTGATAATATGTGGAATATACCCCCTCTATCATCCTACTCTTATCAGAAGGATGAAAAACAATTAAGTGCAGGGTAACACCAAAATGTCTCCAAAAATTTACTGGCTTCTGGTCCATATATTACATGAGAAAATTATTCTTAAAACATAGAAAAATACTTCTAGATAAATTGTCATTCTTCTTAATACTAGGAGAAAATTACCAGATCACAAATCACTCCAGCAACACAATAAAAGGACCTGTTCCTAACTATGATTCGAGGCTGCCTGAGTCTCTTAGTGTTGTCACTCTTCTGGGCAAACCCTTTTCCTTTCAATTAAAATTTTCCTGAAAAATTTGCTCTTTTTGCCTCAGTATTATTTCTATTATCATTGTGACAGATCATAGACCACCAGTATCCTATTGCATGAAGTTAAGCTGTATTCCAGTATACTGTTGAGATCACCTTTAAAGTAATCATTAAAGTGTTCAGGACAACCATTTCTTCAGCAGGCATTCAAGGCAGAAGTCCCTAAATGTAAATAAACTGATCTCAGTTTGCCTAATGTGCCTTAACTGTGGTGTAAGTCATTAACAGGTTGGGATCAAACATAAAATTATGTGCTTGATAGTAAATCTCTGCTGGCAAGAACAAAATTTAGAAGCTTAAACATGTGTGGAATTGAAAAGAGTTTTTCCCTGCAATTGCATTTTTCAGGATGAATAAAAATATTTGTATAATTTGTTAGAAATATATAGCTTTGCCTTGAAGCAAGGAGTCCCAAGATGCCCATATTTAAAGATGCCAGGTAAAATAAATTATAATTTAAAAATCATAAATATAGAAAGTATGTCTTCTTGCCATTTGTTTTATATGCATAAATGAATAATTGTACACATATGCATGTACTTATAAATTTATATGTATATAATTCTATGTATAGATAGATAGATAGATTCATTCATGTGTGTATATATACAGACATTTGCTTGCCTGTGTCTGTGTGTTTGTAGAATTTGGTGTAAATATACAATGATTATTTCTGTTTCTCTTCTTTAAATGTTATTTTTTTATTGTGTTGGGTGAGGCTCTATTGTAGCGTTTACAAAGGTTCTTACAATGTATCAAATATATCATCCTTGAATTCACTACCTCTTGATCTTAAGAATTGTAGAACAGTTTTAATGGGTATCCTTTTTGCATTTTACACATATGTACACATTATGTGTACCATATTCATCCTCCTACTCATTTAAAGATGGATATATCCTCAAAGACTCAGCAAACTTGTCTGTTGTAGTAAGAATCATCCTGATGACACTCACTGTTAGTTATAGAGAATTTGTTATCTCACTGACCCCTTTCATGACACACATACCTGGGTTTCATAAAATATTATAGTAAGCAGTGAATGTTTAAGAAAAAAGAAATTATAGAAAATATTTCAAGACTAGCTCTAGGGAAGAGAAATATACCACATGGGATGACTGGCAGATCAAAGACTAAAAGTGAACAAGAATAGCCAGAGGCAAGGCTTTGATTATTTAATAGTTCCTTCTTGAATGTTTAACTTCCCTGTAGACAGTGAATCAAGCTCCTATGAGACTCATATTTATAAGAGAATTAAGCACCTGTGAAGATCCTGCCTGGCATTAGAAAATGGAAGAGATTGTGTTGAGTGTTAAACCAAACCAATTAAACTAATTGGCACTTATAGCCATGCATTTAAAAATGATTAGTAACTAGGCTAGGAGTAGCAATAAAAGAGTCAAGAAATCAGGATGAATGCCAGAATCTCATGTCACTAATGTAAAGTGCAAATAAAACTGAAGTACATAGCTCCTGGACGCATTTGAGGACTGGAGAGAAGGCTACTGTGGTTAGAGCCTGGTCAATGGAGGCTTCAGCTGATATGAGTCACTTCACACAAATTTGTTTAAATCACACCAAACTTTCATTTTTGTGGGAAGGTGGGAAGATATGGACACAGTGAGGATCCGAAAGTGATCTTAAGAGTTGTAGAACACATGTGATCACATACTATAAGCAGAAATAAAAAATGAGTGACTGATTAAATATTTCCTCAACTGCTTTATGTATTTCCAGTTAATGTACATTGAATTTTGTAAAAGGATAAAGAGTAAATATCAAGATGACTAGGTAGGTCAGGAGGTAGAGAACAGGAAGACCATGATTCAAGGCCAGCCCTGGCAAACAATTAACAAGATTTCCATCTCACCAAATAATCCCAGTGTGATGACACACACTGTAATTCCAACTATGTAAGAGACCTAGGTAGGAGAATCAAGTCCAGTCCATCCATCAGCAAAACCATCTGAAAGTTAACTAAGCTACAAGGACTTGGTGAGTGGCTCAAGTTGTAGATATCCTGCCTAGTCAACACAAGACCCTGAGTTCAAACTCCAGAAACATCTCTAAACAACATCAGCAACAACAAAAATAGTGTATAATTTCTATGTAAGACTTTGTAGAAATACTTAGAACTAGAAGAAATGATGATCAACAAATTGATGAAATATTATAGCAATGTTAATTAGGAGTGTAAAGAATAATTACTTTAAGATTCTGATATTATTTAATTAGGTAAATGGTTATCAGCAGTAATTTTAATAAGTCTGTGTTTCAAGTCATATACACATTTACAGAATTTGCTGTACTCTTGATCTTATGGTAGAGGAAAGTGGGGTAGATAAAAGAATGGATATTTCATGCACAATTAAAATTATTTAGATGTTAACATTTAATTGAAGACAAAGTAGTAAAAGATAGTAAAATATTTGTTGATATTAGAAACTAATATATTGTAGAAATCATTATTTCAAAGTTTGCTGGAAAATACAATGTCATTGGTTTTATTTAGAAATTTTGTCCAATGTCTAAGACGTGTATATTGAGTGTGACATTTATATAACAAGTCTATATGAATATGACAGTTTAATATGCCAGAAAATCAACTGCAACTCTCATGCTGCTCTCTGTAATTTACACACAAAAAAAGATTTTCTTCAGAACAGGGACATCCTCTCATTCTTTTTCACTGAGATTCTACTTAAACATCTAATTTTCTTCTCTCTTTTCTCAATCTGCCTGCTCTTATCTAAGTAATTTTCCACACTGTGATAAGCAATCATGCTAAAATACTTATCAGGTCAAAAACCTCCATGCACATGTCAAATGGCTTTATGATTAGCTTCACATGTGAAATCTATTATCTTCTGAACAGAATATAAAGTTAGTGACAGAATTTTTTGTGTTATTTTTCATCTTTTCAGTGTATTTCAGGATTTACACTGAAATGTACAGATATTTTTAGATATGCACACGCATACAGGTATGTGTATATACATATATGTGTATATACTTTTCCTTGTTTCAAAGATACGTGAAATAATTGCAAATACTCCCCTCATCTGTTGTGCATTTCTTCATATGCTTTTCTCCATTTCAAGGTTTTCCTGCCTGATTTCTATTCCTCCATGCTCTCTGATATGCCTGATACTTTTGCCTTTCTGTCATTTGTATATAAATTTATATCTCTTTCCAGTGACCATTTTTTCAAGTTTTGTGACTTTATTTTCATTACCTATTTATTTGTTTGGAATTCCAACATCATATGGAATTATAACAGAAAACAAATAGTGGGCTTGTTGAAATCAGAAGAAATGAAAACCTGTCTATAGATTGATAGGTTTATAAAGGTAATCAAATAAATGAATCTTTAAAAATCTACACCTAGGAAAAACATCATTTAAAAAAAAATCAATGCAAAATAAAATATCTTGAATAACTATTTTTAGACAAATATGTAATATTAGAGAACATTACTTTCATTATAACCATTGATGCCCAGGCTTTTCTAAATACTGAATTAAAAGAAATTCACTCAGCAACCTCAATACAAGCCAAATTGCAGACACACCGGTGGTACTGGGGTTTGAACTCAGCTTCACACTTGCTAGGCAGGCACTCTACCACTTGAGTCACTTTGCCAGCCCTTTTTTGTGTTGGGTATTTTCCAGAAAAGGTCATGTGAACTATTTCCCTGGGCTGGCTTTGAAGGTGACCATCCTGATCTCCACCTTCTGAGTAGCTAGGATTACAGGCATGAATCACTGGCACCTTAGACATAAGATGTTTTTAAAATTGATTTCAAAATTAAGTTAAGATGCATGTGTATGTAGTGGTTTGCTATCCAATGTTCTAATAATGTCAAAAAATATGTTTTATGATTTTGTTCCAATCATTGAATTACAAATATGGTTGACTTATTATATTTTCTATTTTTTATTTAAAATTAAACTTATTTTTAACTGATGCATAAAAGCATACAAATTATACATATTTATAAGGTGTCATATAATTCTTTGATATATGTATAAGTTGTGTGATATTTCCATCAGGACATATTTATTTCACCAGATATTTATCACTTCTTTATGATGAAAACTTTCAGAATCTTTCTACCATTTCAAAATATTCAGTAAATTACCCTCATCTATATTTATCCTACTGTATAACACTACACCAGAACTTTTTGCTATTATGTTACTGAAATTAGCATCCACTCACTAACTTTTCTCCACTTCTGCACACTCCTCAGCTTGTTTTAACCGTAATGTATTCCCAATATCTGAGCTCAATTGGTTAATATTTCACATATATGTGAGATTGAAAATATATCTGGTTTATTTTACTTAACATAGTGATTCATGTTGTTGAAAATGACAAGAATTCATTTTATTTTATGGTTGAATCATAATCCAAAGTGTACAAGTATCCTGTTTTCTTTATCACCAGCTGAAAAAAATCAGTTGTTCACATTTCTTAGCTATTGGAACAAAGCTGCAGTAAATATGGAAGTGCAGGTGTCTCTTTGACATACTGATTTCATTTCCTTTTGACAAATACCCAGTAGCGGATGACTGGATCACATCAGAGTTCTGGTTTTAATTTTTCGAAGAGTAGCAATACTGTTTTTCATATTCATTCTAGCAATGGAGTTCTCTTTTCTTCACATCCTTGCCATCAGTAGTTACCTTTTCCTTTAACTTTCCCTTCCCTTTGAATTCCTTTCTCTTTCCCTCTTTCTTTTCTTCCTTTCTTTTGTCTGTCCTTCCTTCCTTTCTTTCTTCCTTCCTTTTTCTGTGCTAAGCAGAACATACTATATGCTTGATTAGTGCTCTACTCTTGAGCTACTTTCCCAGCTCTCTTTTTATCTTTTTGTTTATGTTTGCTATTTACATAAATGAAGACTAAATAGTTACCCATGGTCTTTATTATTCTTTCCATGACAACAATATTCTACATTTTTCATAGAATATGAATGATTTTTAGTACATTGGATTATTACCAAATATGTATGCAAAGGAGTTGGGTTACACTGTGGGATAGACTATGCTCAGGTTTGAGAATTTTGCATAAACTATAGAAATAGTTTAGTCATTTTCTAAGATACAAAAATAGATTTAACTATATCAACATTTAGAAGACTAAGATTGCAAAAGAAAAGACATATATATACATATAGTAGGAATACATTACCAAAGAGAAACTGTCATTTCATGCAATATAATATAAAATATATTTACTTTGTATTATTTGATATTATTTTTAACTGTGAAAATAAGTAGATGCAACTTAACGATTAATTAAAAGGTAGACTTCATGTCTGAATATAAATCAAGTTGCTAACACAAATCACTAGGTAATTAACAGAAACTAAACTACAATGATTGCCACTAGGTCTGTGACCTGAATCTTACTCTCTTGCCTTGTTAAAACATGGCAACTGAAGATTGCTTAAGAATAAATTTAATTATTTTCATTCTATGTGTGCCTTGAATATCTGATTTGGGTAGAATTTAGATATTAGTATGAGTACTAGATGACTTCTAAATCAGATTCTTTGTATTGAGCGGGTGGTTTTCCTAAATCCCATTTGGGAGTCAACATTTCAAAGTTGGGGAAAGAAAGCAACTTTACAAGGTAGGGCTTCTGGGAAATGAAGCCCACTCTTATGGAAAACACTAGAAAATATTCTTTTTACCTCTAAATCCTTTAAGGCCATACGTATAGAAATAACTTCTTCTTAAGAAGGAAGGGCACTTGATATTTCTTCTAAGTAAATCAAAAGAGGGACACTGCTAAGAAGTCCTGCATTGCATAACTTTCATGTTTGTTATTTAAAAAAAAACTGTTAATGCACAACCATGACAGGTTAAGTATGATACATATATTTGGGAATTAGAGGAAGTTTTGCCCTGTTCCTCCTGGATTAACTTTACAAAGTATATTACAGAGAAGAGGATCTTACTCTACTCAGCAAATAAACTGCATCATAAAGGAAAAGAAGTTGACCTACTCAGCATGCAAATTATTTTTTAACAAGGAATAGCCAAACAGGCCTAAAGTAGATAAGACTTAAAAGTCAGACATGTAAAAAATACTGTGTATGAAAAAACAGCAAAAGAAGAGGATAATTGATATACAGAAACAAGCACAATAAAGTCTCAGTGACTTGGAAATTAAAGGCATGCTAATACTGATCTTAGGGCCAAATATAAAGGAGAGAGAGGGAGAAAGAGAGAGAAGATTGAAAATCTTTTTTCATCTAAATCACAAATAAGAAAAAGAAAATTGAATATTCAGTGAAGACAGATATTTGAACCAAGTAGATCAAACCTTTCTCTTATTGGTAAGAATAATCAAGAGATGCACAACACCTTCCAAATATTTCCACAATGGTGTGCCTTTTTAACACAAGACATTGGACCACATTTTGTATATAATACAAAGATGACTGTGACTAGTCTTATCCTTAATAACCATATAATTACATAAATAATATATGTAACTATAAAACAGCATAAAAATTTGATTGGTAGAGTATACATTATATGTACTTTATAAGTCAATCCATGCTATATAAGATAATTACAAATATTCTACTGGATGAAAAGGTTTTGAACAAAACTTTGAATTAAATCTAGGATTTAAAAGAGTTAGAAATAGGAAAGAAGTCAATAAAAATCACAGTTGAACTGATAGTTACATGAGGAGCTTGATTTTACAACTAACACTTGGCCTATACAATACATAAAAAGGAGATGGTAACAACTTGGTGATACTGATTTCCATGATCAGAATTCTAAGAAAGAAATGCATTCCAACAGGAATTTGAAGAACCCTAGCCTAGAGGATAGAAGATAGTGAAAGTGAGAATTAGTTGAGAGAAGAAATAGGGTTGTGGTAGGAAATTAAGAAGAGAACAGAAGTAAGAAATGAAGAAGGCAGAATTCACAATATTTGGATGCCTATTAAGTGCTGGAAAAACAATGGATTTGAATTTTAAAAAAGAGAAAGATGACTTGAATTTTGAGTCCAGTTGCCTAAACATAAAGATAAAAAACAAGTTGTGTTTGGAGTATAGGGTGGTGATTTTTTGGGGGGGAGACTAGATAATATTTGTTGTTATTCATAACCATATCCTCAGTATATACCAGAATATATCTGCAAGCAAATGTAGTATAAAGGAGTATCTAGTTTCAAAAATATAGTACTGATAGTGTTAATTAATTTTGAAAATTTTTACTTTATTATCTTTCATAGTTTTGATCTATTTTATACACTCCTATATAGCAAGTGACATTTTACATCTGAAATTTAGATACTAATATTTGTATATCTCCTCCTGATTATCATCCCTGAAGCAAAATGAAAATTATCTGAGGAACAGAGGAATAACTACTCTCCCTAAATAAATGAATACAATGCAATTATTCTAGAGTGTATTTGATAAGCAAACAAAGCTGGATACTTCATTTAGAGATTGTAACAGAATAGTATCTAACAGATGAAAATCAGACAACAAATCTAGGTCTTACCTGTCATATGAGACAGAATATAGATTAGCAAATAATCTCATCTACCTAATTTATCTAAAATTTACTTCTTTGGAATATTTCAATGAACTTTCTATATAATTCTCATGTATACTGAATTATTTAAAATATTATTTGTATCACTAATACACCATGCATTAGTTGATAACCAAGTAGATTATGCCTATTATTAGTACCTTCAGATAAAGAAAAATAAACACATAAATAATAAGCTGATTGACATTTCAAAGCAATAGTTTAGCTGACTTAGATGCTTGGCTAATGTTCTGAATTACATATTACATAACCATTATCAGAATTAATGTTCCCACTACATAAACACCTATTTATTTAGTGATTATTTTTACACAAATGTATTAGTTGACAAATCTGAAATATATTATTGTGTCTTATTGTATTTGTTGTACATTTTATATGACTTAGAAGTAAACCAAATTAAAAAAAATTTTGTATTTTGGATACTTAGTATATATTGAACTAATATTAAAAGTAAAAAAAAAGGAAGAAGTTAAAATTTGAATGAATCAGCATAAAGAAAAAATATGCCTTTATTGATGGCAATGAAGGAAAATCGTTCCTATCCTGTAGATAGTTATTTAAATAAAAGCACAATGTACGAATGAATTAAAATTCCAATATGTGACACACTACCCCCTTGTCCATATATTGTGTCCACAGCACAGTTGTCTTCAGGAAGTTGGTAGATTGCCAAGATAGTGAAGAAAACACCCAGAGGTAGCATGGGAGGTATAGGCTTATTGAAAGCTACTATCTGGGAAACTAACAGTGGAGATAAACTTACTAACAGGGAGTTTCTAAGAGGAAATGAACATGACCAATAGTGTTGTTTGAAAGGTTGATGATCCAGTGGTAGCTGGCTGAGCACTTATTCTGTCCACAAAGCACCATACTACTTACTACAGGAAAGGGGTTTTAAAAACTACATGAACAATGATATCATGTCATTAGTTTGTTCTATCTCTTGTATGACCAGCATTCCAAGGAATAGATAACTTGAAGGACATTCAGGAAAGCATTTCCTCTCTACAGACAATACTAGCTTGCTCAATTCCCAATGTACATGTACGGAGTTAGTGTTCATTCAGGTAGCATTTATCAAGTCATGCAGTTCTATGTTCTTTTATATTTGGCAAGGGCCTTATGAATGGAAAGGGGCATTTCAAAGGCAAGGCAGTTGATGTCCTACTTCTCTCAGAAATCATACATGAATGAATAAGTTCTAACACATAAATAACAACATTAGAAAATGAAAAGGTAGAGAATATGGAGAAGGATTGTAATTAAGGGAAATAATAAGAACTGGAAGAGAGAGCTAAAAAAAGCATTTCAGGAACTCATCTGGGTCTAGAATGACTATTTCCAAAACTGTGAGATAATCAAAATCTTTTCAGATAATATTTAGAATACAGTTTCCCTGGCAAGTAGCTAGATCTACTAAATATTAATCTCAGTATTATATGGGTTAGTTGACCTTTAATAATGACTGGGATTTTTTTTAAGTTTTAAAAGTAAAGTACAAAATACTAGCATAAAAATTGTAACATGAAAATTTTATTTTCTAAAGATAATTCTGATTAATATATGCTTTATGGAAGAGTGAATAAACAAATGGAATACAATGTGCCTATTCTAATAGCATAGAAGAATGGTAGTGAATGATGGCAAAGTAAACTTAAGATATACTTAATAAGGAATTGACAAATATTTTGATGTTAAATTCAGCAGGATATGATATGCAATTAATTCAGGAGTTAGAGAAAAAATTCAAAAATACTCCCAGTTAAATTTTTTTCTATAAATACATGTTTATTTTCTTTATTACATTTATTTTTTGTGGAAAACATGAGCTTTTGATATATGTTAACATTGCTGAGTGACTAATTAACCCTAATGAAAATATTATCCCACCTCAGTTTTTACCAAAACATTTAACACCTATTTTTAACAATTTTCAAGTATACAACATATTGTATTCTATTATATCATCATATTATTCAATTGGTTGGAATTATTCCTCCTAAGAAAGTGAAATTTTATGTCCTTTGACCAATATGTCTCCAAAATCACTCCTTCCCTGATAAATATCATTCAGTGTTTTTAAAAAGATATTCCATTATTTAGGATAAAACATATGCATGTTTGGATATTAAGCTAAGTGATGTAAATCTGACTCAAAAAGACAAATTCTTCATGATCTCACTTATATGTGAAGTTTTAAGAAATTGAACTCAAATGTCACATTTACATACAATGAAATTTTGCTCAGCCACAAAGAAGAATAGAAGTTTTTCATTTGCAAATAAATGGTTGGGACTAGAGAACATCATCGTAAGTGAAGTTACTCAGACTCAGAAGGCCAAAAGCTGCATGTTCTCTCATATATGGAACATAAACCTGATATGCATGAAGCATTATTATGAAACACTAGTGACACTAAGGAGAGGTCATGTATGGAAAGGATAGGCTAAAAGAACTTGAAAATGTGTGACATATTCTCTATACAAGAATGAATGTAGAAATCTTAAACTGACTGAAACCACCATAAGAAAGGGAGTAAAGTAGAATGTAAATAGAGAAGATAAAGCAATTGGGGGTATAACACATACATACATAGAAATACTTCAAGGAAACTTGCTGTGTAGCTATCTTTATCTCAAACTACAAAAAAAGTCATGTTTTTCTTTTTCTCTTTCCTTTTTTCTCTTCTGCAAAATCAGAGAACAGAAGGGTAGAGCATGTCCTGCCTAGGGTGGAAAGTTGGCACCAGTAGGAGGGGGAGGTGGTGGGGAAAGGGGGTAGGAGAGTGAATACGGTGCAAAAAATATAGATACATGCATGCAGTAATGATACCTGTTCAAACTGTTCCATGAATTGGGAGAGAGGGGAATAAAGGGGCTTGGTGAAAGGGTGAATTCAAGTATGATATAGTTGATACATGGTAAGAACCTTTGTAAATGCCACAATGTACCCCTACCCGGGATAACAATAATAAGAAAAAAGAACTCATAGAAGAGGAGAACATAATGGTGCTTGTCAAGTTAATTGTTATCCCCATTCTGAAAAAGGGTAATTATATTTGAACTTTGTGCAGTATAGTTGAAAATGAGCCAATCAAGCTCAATGGAGAATGTTTGCCCAAAGCACGTGGAAATTGAATTCAGCTCAGTAACTGGCTTAAAATAGGGTTCAGGACAGCCTACCTAAATATTGTATGGATTACAAGAGGCATATATAGTACAAAAGACAAACAAAGAAAGTAAAATATGGAAAGATGATCTATTTTCTAGTTTGTGAAATCTGTCTGGTAAGAAATATGCTCACAAAATGTATGTTTTAAGGATAGAAACATGTAATAAAGGAAACAAATTAATAATTTAAGTAAGCACAGCAATAAATACTATGTAGTAGGTAAATAAAATGAAGATAATTCAAATTATCAATAAAAGATTTTCTTTAGATAAAATATTTTAGCTGAAATGTGTGGGTTTTGAAGTGGGTGGGGAATATCTCTTCACTCCAAAAAATAAAGAAATAATAGATGTAAATATCCAAGAAAAGAAAGGTTAAATATGTCTGAAGAAAATGTAATTTTCTTGTGTGAACAATGGAAAGAATACTACTGTGTTCACAATAAAATCAAAGAAAGTCTCAGTAGCAAATGATGGATGAAGCAGAGAACTTGATGTTTAAGTAAGCTTTCAGATTAATGGCTTTCCAGACATTTGACATTTAATAAGGTATGACTGCTATCTTCAGATAGGAGAATTACCTGAATTTAAATACAATGTTCTCAAATACATTAAACATACAGCTGCCAAGATCAAGTATGGAGTTGGATAGGTTAATTTGAAACTTAGAGATAGTGTGTGTGTGTGTGTGTGTGTGTGTGTGTGTGTGTGTATGCAAGTGTCTATCCATATTTTGAAGTTGAGAGTTCACACGTTAACCTTTTATCATTGAAAGAGGATGTGCAGACAGAGAAGGGGAACAAAATTCAGCTTTAAGATACTTCAGAATGATAGGAGAGAAAAGAGGAGACAAAAAAATAATAAAACAAGAGAAATAAAGAAAACTAGGAGAGTATCATGTTAGGATGACTACACAAAAGTTTTTTAAGTAGTATAATATAGTGCCTACAGTTTAAATGTATTGGGATTTCAAAATCTATTAATAGGGTAGCCATCATGTTTAGTGTGCTTACCACAAACAGTATCAACAGCAACAAGGGCACAGAGAAACTTTGGTAGATATTGAGTAAGTCTGTCATCTTCATTGTGGTGATGGTGTTGGTGACACCATCACCACAACCCAAGTTGATCCAAGTAGATCAGATAGAATGACAAATGTTAAATACATTCAGCTCTTTTTAGACCATTTATACTCCAATAAAGCTGTTTAAACAACTCTATGAAGGAACTTTCAAATGGTTTGTGAGAAAGTATGTTGTCATTGAGAATTTTGAAAAGAACTGTTTTATTTAGGATTAGTGAAACCAGACAGAAATAGTTTTAAGAAAGTTTCTGAAAGTAAGAAGTAGAAAAGAAATCTACATAAGAAGTTTTTTTTGAGAGGACATTGTTTTATTTGATAAAAGAGTTTTAGATAAGATTTTATTTATTTTGAAGGTGGTTGCTCAGGTAATTGCTTTTTAAAAAAATTTTTGTTAGATATATTCATTATACAGGTGGGATTAATAGTGTCAATTTCAAT
Source organism: Castor canadensis (assembly GCF_047511655.1). Classification (NCBI taxonomy): domain Eukaryota; kingdom Metazoa; phylum Chordata; class Mammalia; order Rodentia; family Castoridae; genus Castor; species Castor canadensis. The sequence continues at coordinate 27,002,574 of NC_133395.1, forward strand.
TAGACTTATACTGTACATTAATACATTGCCCCCATTCTCTCCCCTTCAGCCCTCTCCCCACCTCACTTAAAGCTATTGCAACAGGTTTCTTAGTTCTGTTTCATATAGGTATATGAAGTCCACCTACCATGTACCCTCACCTTTATCTCCTTCATTAACCATCCCCCTTTCTACTAGTATCCCACCACAAACACCGCACCTTTTTTATACTCCTGGTTTTTATTATTGATGTTCAAAGGGGTGTCTCAATGTATGCCTAGTGTGGGTATACTTTACTTTGGTCAGCCCCTTCCATTACCATCCCTTACCGCTTTAACTCCCACCCTTCATTTTCAGCAGCTATCAATATATATCCTTATATCCTCTACTTTCATATATGTTATGTGATATTACTGATGCTCTATCAGTCTCTTTTCCTTTCTTTCTTTCCCAGAGTTCCATAGAGATGTTCTACTATTACAAACATATTCTACATCTGAGTTTGTATATGATCATGCTTGTTTTTGTGTATATGTTTAACTTTTAGATCTATCATTCATTTTTGAGAAAAACATGCAACCTTTGTGTTTCTGAGCCTGGCTTACTTCACTTAACCTGATGTCCTCTAACCGCATCCCTTCAAACCACATGTCATTATTGCTTATGGCTGATTAATACTCCTTTGTGTATATGTACCACATTTTCTTGATCCATTCATCAGTTGTAGGGCACCTGAGTTATTTCCAAAGCTTGGCTATTGTCAATAGTACTGCAATGAATGTCAGTGTACAGGAGTCTCTATTGTATGCTGTCTTATGTTACTTTGGGAACATGTCCAGGAGCAGTATCACTGGATCATGTGGCAGTTCTATCTTTAGCTTTTTGAGGAACCTCTATACGGCTTTGCACAGAGATTGTACTAATTTGCATTTCTGTTTTGCTGCATCCTCGCCAGCATTTGTTGTTGTTATTACCCTTGATTATGGCCATTCTAATTGGGGAGAGATGAAATCTAAGTGTTGTTTTGATTTGCATCACTATTTTTTTTTCTTTTATTATTCATATGTGCATACAAGGCTTGGTTCATGTCTCCCCCCTGCCCCCACCCCCTGCCTTACCACCCACTCTGCCCCCTCCCTCTCCCCCCCCTCAATACCCAGCAGAAACTATTTTGCCCTTATTTCTAATTTTGTTGTAGAGAGAGTATAAGCAATAATAGGAAGGAACAAGGGTTTTTTTCTGGTTGAGATAAGGATAGCTATACAGGGCATTGACTCACATTGATTTCCTGTGCGTGGGTGTTACCTTCTAGGTTAATTCTTTTTGATCTAACCTTTTCTCTAGTACCTGTTCCCCTTTTCCTATTGGCCTCGGTTGCTTTAAGTTATCTGCTTTAGTTTCTCTGCATTAAGGGCAACAAATGCTAGCTAGTTTTTTAGGTGTCTTACCTATCCTCATCCCTTCCTTGTGTACTCTCGCTTTTATCATGTGCTCATAGTCCAGTCCCCTTGTTGTGTTTGCCCTTAATCTAATGTCCACATATGAGGGAGAACATACGATTTTTGGTGTTTTGGGCCAGGCTAACCTCACTCAGAATGATGTTCTCCAATTCCATCCATTTACCAGCGAATGATAACATTTCGTTCTTCTTCATGGTTGCATAAAATTCCATTGTGTATAGATACCACATTTTCTTAATCCATTCGTCAGTGGTGGGGCATCTTGGCTGTTTCCATAACTTGGCTATTGTGAATAGTGCCGCAATAAACATGGATGTGCAGGTGCCTCTGGAGTAACAGTCTTTTGGGTATATCCCCAAGAGTGGTATTGCTGGATCAAATGGTAGATCAATGTCCAGCTTTTTAAGTAGCTTCCAAATTTTTTTCCAGAGTGGTTGTACTAGTCTACATTCCCACCAACAGTGTAAGAGGGTTCCTTTTTCCCACGCATCCTTGCCAACACCTTTTGGTGGTGTTGCTGATGATGGCTATTCTAACAAGTGTGAGGTGGAATCTTAGCGTGGTTTTAATTTGCATTTCCTTTATTGCTAGAGATGGTGAGCATTTTTTCGTGTGTTTTCTGGCCACTTGAATTTCTTCTTTTGAGAAAGTTCTGTCTAGTTCAATTGCCCATTTCTTTATTGGTTCATTAGTTTTGGGAGAATTTAGTTTTTTAAGTTCCCTGTGTATTCTGGTTATCAGTCCTTTGTCTGATGTATAGTTGGCAAATATTTTCTCCCACTCTGTGGGTGTTCTCTTCAGTTTAGAGACCATTTCTTTTGATGAACAGAAGCTTTTTAGCTTTATGAGGTCCCATTTATCTATGCTATCTCTTAGTTGCTGTGCTGCTGGGGTTTCATTGAGAAAGTTCTTAACTATACCTACTAACTCCAGAGTATTTCCTACTCTTTCTTGTATCAACTTAAGAGTTTGGGGTCTGATATTAAGATCCTTGATCCATTTTGAGTTAATCTTGGTATAGGGTGATATACATGGATCTAGTTTCAGTTTTTTGCAGACTGCTAACCAGTTTTTCCAGCAGTTTTTGTTGAAGAGGCTGCTATTTCTCCATCGTATATTTTTAGCTCCTTTGTCAAAGATAAGTTGCTTATAGTTGTGTGGCTTCATATCTGGGTCCTCTATTCTGTTCCACTGGTCTTCATGTCTGTTTTTGTGCCAGTACCATGCTGTTTTTATTGTTATTGCTTTGTAATATAGTTTGAAGTCAGGTATTGTGATACCTCCTGCATTGTTCTTTTGACTGAGTATTGCCTTGGCTATTCGTGGCCTCTTGTGTTTCCATATAAATTTAACAGTAGATTTTTCAATCTCTTTAATGAATGTCATTGGAATTTTGATGGGAATTGCATTAAACATGTAGATTACTTTGGGGAGTATCGACATTTTTACTATGTTGATTCTACCAATCCATGAGCATGGGAGATCTCTCCACTTTCTATAGTCTTCCTCAATCTCTTTCTTAAAAAGTGTATAGTTTTCCTTGTAGAGGTCTTTCACATCTTTTGTTAGGTTTACACCTAGGTATTTGATTTTTTTTGAGGCTATTGTAAATGGAATTGTTTCCATACATTCTTTTTCAGTTTGCTCATTGTTAGGGTATAGAAATGCTAATGATTTTTCTATGTTGATTTTATATCCTGCTACCATGCTATAGCTATTGATGATGTCTAGAAGCTTCTGAGTAGAGTTTTTTGGGTCTTTAAGGTATAGGATCATGTCGTCTGCAAATAGGGATATTTTGACAGTTTCTTTACCTATTTGTATTCCTTTTATTCCTTCTTCTTGCTTAATTGCTCTGGCTAGGAATTCCAGTACTATGTTGAATAGGAGTGGAGATAGTGGGCATCCTTGTCTAGTTCCTGATTTTAGAGGGAATGGTTTTAGTTTTTCTCCGTTAAGTATAATGCTGGCTGTAGGTTTGTCATATATAGCTTTTATAATGTTGAGGAACTTTCCTTCTATTCCTAGTTTTCTTAGAGCTTTTATCATGAAATGATGTTGGATCTTATCAAAGGCTTTTTCTGCATCTATTGAGATGATCAAGTGGTTTTGTCTTTGCTTCTGTTAAAGTGGTTTATTACGTTTATTGATTTTCGTATGTTGAACCACCCCTGCATTCCTGGGATGAAGCCTACTTGGTCGTGGTGAATAATCTTTTTGATGTGTTGCTGAATTCGGTTTGCCATTATTTTATTGAGGATTTTTGCATCAATGTTCATTAAGGAGATTGGCCTATAGTTCTCATTTTTGGAGGTATCTTTGCCTGGTTTTGGGATAAGTGTAATACTGGCTTCATAAAATGTGTTTGGCAGTTTTCCTTCCCTTTCTATTTCGTGGAACAGTTTAAGGAGGGTTGGTATCAGTTCTTCTTTAAAGGTCTGATAGAATTCAGCAGAGAATCCATCAGGTCCTGGACTTTTCTTTTTGGGGAGACTTGATTGCTGCTTCAATTTCATTTTGTGTGATAGGTCTATTCAGGTGATTAATTTCCTCTTGGTTCAGTTTTGGATGATCATATGTATCTAGAAATCTGTCCATTTCTTTTAGATTTTCAAATTTATTTGAATATAGGTTCTCAAAGTAGTCTCTGATGATTTCCTGGACTTCCATGGTGTTAGTTGTTATCTCCTCTTTTGCATTCCTAATTCTACTAATTTGGGTTTTTTCTCTCCTCATTTTAGTCAGGTTTGCCAGGGGTCTATCGATCTTCTTTATTTTTTCAAAGAACCAACTTTTTGTTTCATTAATTCTTTGTATGGTTTTTTTGGTTTCTATTTCATTGATTTCAGCTCTTATTTTTATTATTTCTCTCCTTCTATTTGTTTTGGGATTTGCTTGTTCTTGTTTTTCTAGGAGTTTGAGATGTATCATTAGGTCATTGATTTGGGATCTTTCAATCTTTTTAATATATGCACTCATGGCTATAAACTTTCCTCTCAAGACTGCCTTTGCTGTGTCCCATAGGTTCCGGTAGGTTGTATTTTCATTTTCATTGACTTCCAGGAACTTTTTAATTTCCTCTTTTATTTCATCGATGATCCATTCTTCATTAAGTAATGAGTTATTTACTTTCCAGCTGTTTGCATGTTTTTTGTCTTTACTTTTGTTGTTGAGTTCTACTTTTACTGCATTGTGGTCAGATAGTATGCATGGTATTATTTCTATTTTCTTATATTTGCTGAGGCTTGCTTTGTGCCCTAGGATATGATCTATTTTGGAGAAGGTTCCATGGGCTGCTGAGAAGAATGTATATTGTGTACAGGTTGGATGAAATGTTCTGTAGACATCTACTAGGTCCATTTGATCTATTGCATATTTTAGATCTTGGATTTCTTTATTGATTTTTTGTTTGGATGACCTATCTATTGATGATAATGGGGTATTAAAGTCTCCGACAACCACTGTGTTGGCGTTTATATATGCTTTTAGGTCTTTCAGGGTATGTTTGATGAAATTGGGTGCGTTGACATTGGGTGCGTACAGATTGATGATTATTATTTCCTTTTGGTCTATTTCCCCTTTTATTAGTATGGAATGTCCTTCTTTATCTCATTTGATCAATGTAGGTTTGAAGTCTACTTTGTCAGAGATAAGTATTGCTACTCCTGCCTGTTTTCAGGGGCCATTGGCTTGGTAAATCTTCTTCTAGCCTTTCATCCTAAGCATATTGCATCACTATTATAACCAGGGAAGTTGAACATTTCTTCTTGTATTTAATGATGATTTGTACCTCTTCCTTTGAGAATTCCCGGTATAATTCATGTGACCATTTTTTCATTGATATATTGGTTCTTTGGTAGTTGAATTTTTGTGTTCCCTGTAGATTCTGGATATTAGTCTCTTACCCAGTGAGTAGCTGGCAAAGATTTTCTTCCATTGTTTCAGCTCTTTCTTGAGTCTGGTGACGGTTTCCTTTGCTGTGCAGAAGCAATTTAGTTTGATGCAGTCCCATTTGTGCAATCTTTCTCTTAGATGCTAAATCTTTTTAGTTCTGTTTAAGTCATTCCCAATTACCTACCTGTTCCAGTGTATTCCCTACTGATTCCTGAAGTTGTTTCAATGTTTCAGACCTAATATTAAAGTCTTTGATCCACTTTTAGCTGATTTTGATACAAGGAAAAAGACAGAGATCTAGTTTCACTCTTCTACATGTGGATATCCAATTTACCCAGCAGCATTTGTTGAAGAGGACTTCTTCCTCCACTATGTGTTTTGGACTCCTTTGTTAAGGATCAGTTGGCTGAAATGCATGGGTTTATGTCTTTGTCTGTGTCTTCTAATCAGATCCATTGATCTTCCTATGTGTTTTTGTGCCAATACCATGCTTTTTTTCTTTTTTTGGAGGGGCTTGGTAGTATATTTTAAAGTCAGGTATTTTGATGCCTCCAGCATTGGACATTTTTCTCAGGATTTCTTTTGTTATTTGAAGTCTTTTTTTGTTTCTATATGTATTTCAAGAATGATTTTTCTATTTCTGTGCAGAATATCATTGAATTTTAATAGGGATTTTGTCAAATGTGTAGATTGCTTTTGGTACTATGGCAATTTTCATAATATTGATTCTACCAATCCAGGAGCGTAGAGGGTCTTCCATCTTCTGATGTCTTCTTTAATTTCTCTCTTCAGTGGTTTACAGCTTTCAATAAAAATGCCTTTGGCTTCTTTTGTTATATTTATTTCAAGGTACTTTATTGTTTTTGAGGATTTTGTAAATGAGACTGTTTCCCTGATTTCTTTCTTAGTCTATTTGTTGTTGGTATATAGTAAGCCTACTCATTTCTGTATGTTAACTTTGTATACTGCTACTTTGCTGAAAGAGTTTATGATTTGTAATAGTTTCTTTTGATAGAGTTTTTAAGGTCTCATAGGTATAGGATCATGTCATCTGCAAATAGGGATAGTTTTACTTCTTCTTTCCCTATTTGAGTTCCTTTTATTTATTGCTCTTGCTAAACATTCCAAAACTATATTGAATAGGAGTGGAGAAAGTGGTCACCCCTGTCTCATTCCTGACTTTGACAGGAACAGCTTCAGTTGTTCTCCATTTAGTATGATGTTGGCTATAGGTTTGTTGTATATAGCCTTTAATATGTTGAGGAACATTCTTTCTATTCCTAGCTTCTTCAGACATTTTATCATGAAAAGGTGTTGGATTTTGTCACAGGCTTTTTCTATATCTATTGAGAGGATCATGTGGTTTTTGTCTTTGCTCCTATTTATATGTTGTATTATGTTTGTGGATTTATGTATGTTGACCCATCCTTGCATTCCTGGAATGAAAATGACTTGATCATGGTGTATGATCTTTTTGGTATGTTATTGAATTCTGTTTGTCAGCATTTTGTTGAGAATATTTGCATCAATATTCATTAAACATATTGGTCTGTAAAGCTCCTTTTTGGTTGCATCTCTTTTGAGTTTTGGAATGAGTATAATGCTTGGTTAATAGAATGATTTTTGTATTGCTCATTCCCTTTCTATTTCCTGGAAATTTTTGAAGAGTATTCGTGTTAGTTCTTTAAAGGTTTGGTAAAATTCATCTGAGAATGCATCAGGTACTGGGATTTTCTTTGTAAGGAGGCTCTTTACTATTGCTTCAATTTCATTGCTTATAATAGGACCATTATGGTGTTTAATATCTTCTTGGTTCAGTTTTGGTTGGTTATATGAATCTAGGAATTTTTTAGTTAAATATAAGTTTTCAAAGTACTGTCTTATGATTACCTGGATTTTGTTAGCATTTGTGGTTATGTCCCCTTTTTCATCTTTGATTTTATTAATTTGTGTCTTCTCCCTTCATTTTGTCATGCTGATTAAGGGTTTTTCAGTCTGTTAATCTTTTCAAGGAACCAACTTTTTGTTTCATTGATTCTTTATATATATTTTTTGGTCTTGATCTCATTGATCTTTGTTCTAATCTTTATTATTTCTCTTTGGTGTTTTTTGCTTTGGTTTTTTTCTTGTTTTTCTAAGAGCTTAAGAAGCATCGTTAGGTCTCATGGTTTTTTAAATGTAGGTATTTATAGCTATATAACTATAAAATTCTAACTTACTACAGCCTTTGCTGTGTCCCATAGATTTATATAGGTTGTATTTTAATTTTTATTGAATTCTAGGAACTTTTTGATTTCTTCCCTTATTTCTTCAGTTACCCACTGATCTTTCAGCAGTGTGTTGTTCATTCCCTACATTTTTGAAAGATTTCCATGATTTACTTTGTTTTTTAGGTCTAATTTTTTTCCATTGTGATCTGATATGATGCAGGGTGTTATTTCAATCTTGTTGAATTTGTTGAGACTTGCTTTGTGTCCTAATGTATGATCTATTGTATAGAAATTTCCATGAGCTGCATAAAAGAATATATACTGCCTGGCTATTGGGTGAAACACTCTGTAGAGATCTACCATGTCTATTTGGTGTAATTTGGGCTTTTTTTTTGTATTGATAGTGAGAATTTTCATAAGATATCCAAGTTTTTATTTTGGTGATTTTTTGCTATGTTTTTTACACTGATCATGTGGTGGTCTTATGTCAAACTAAGGAATAAACTTTGGAAAGGAAAGGAGGCAAGAGTTGCTGTAGAATAGAAATACTTTGTGAGTGGTAGGATTTGTGAACTAGAAATTGTCATGTGATTAAAAACAGAGCTATTGAGCAGAAAAAAAAATAAGAAGTGGTTGGCAGAAAAATGGTTGAAGCCAGCATGTTTTGTACAATTCACACACCACTAATATGTCTAAAAAATGTTCACGATGTGGCCACTGTACCCAGAATGGAGGGAAAATATTTTAATTTCTGACAAAGAATTTAATAGAGATAAATGTATCCATGGGGTAGGTTATCAATATGATGATAATAAACAGTATAAAAAAGTACACTCAAAGAAAGGTAAATGGCATTAATTTGGGGTGAAGATAAAGAAAGGAACAATGACTGGAAGTCAATAAATGGATGTGAGGAGGATTGATAACAGTATCTTCAGACACTGAGGTATCCTTACTTAAACTTGTGAACTAAGAAGGAGCTCCAGTGTTTTGAACACATTGAAGGAGAAGACATTGGTTCTATTCCTAAGTGAAGTATTGTTGGGTCAGCATGGATAACATGTTTAAAGACAAAGCAAAAGTTGAAGGGAAATTAGAGAAGTGGTTGAGACATTGAAGAGTCCTGTTAATCATAAGGTGGTATTGTACTAGACTGTGAAGGCTAAGGGGATTCAAATGGATGAGGAATGACACCGTTATTTGGTGTCTTGTGTAATGAGAGAGAATGCTGTTATTAAGGACTCTGAAACAAACAGGGAGATTAGGCATGGTGGGAATAATAAAATTATTCTCTAAAATAAGCACATTAATCAATTCAAATTATACAATAGGGAATATAGCCCAAAGTGGGTTATATTATCTGAAATAACATGTGAAAAAACAGTGCAAAGCAACGTTTGTGTGCATATGTGTGCAATATGTGTGCAATTTTCTCCATGTTTGTGCAAATTAGAAACAGTTTGCTCCAATAAGTAATGTGATAGGGCTAAAAAATATATAGATCAAGTGCTAGTAATTAATTTTTCAATTATTTTTTAATTTGTTTTGATGAGCCTCTGCCTCCACCTCTGGTATGCTGGAATTACAGATGGGTATCACCACACATGGCTACTTTATGTTAATCATTTTAAAAAGGCTATTAGGCTTGGAATGTAACTCCGTGGCAGAGCACTTTCCTACCTTGACCAAGGTTCTGGGTTCAATCCTCAGCATCAAAATATTGTATGTCATCTGGCAGCAACTACCTTTTTTTTTTTTCAAATTAAGCCTTTATTTTATTTTTTCTACTTTTATTATATCATTTTTACATTTACTTACATGTGTATACATTGTTTGTGCCTTCTCCCTCCCACCCCCCAGCCCCCCATTTCCTGCTTATATGAGTGATCAAGAAAAGATTACAAAAAAATTCTTTCTAAAAAAATCAGAAAATATTCATTAAGGACTATAATTTCAAGTACTGAATGTTATTTAATTTCATAACACACTTATGAATCAAATCCAATGGCATACATATTAAACCAATTAATTAATTAAGCATCATTATGGTCCTTACAGAAATTATTTATTATAAGTTATAAATATTAATCATTGTAAGTATAATTACATCATTTGATTATGTATAATCAAAAAAATGTGGTAAGAGGATAAAATGCTTACTTTTGAAATAGAATCATATGTTGAATTTTCAGAAATTTAGTATTTTAAAATAAAACAAAGATTAAATATTATTTATGAAATAATAAATGCTAGTTCCTAACTCTAATGTGTTCAGAAAATTAAAATATAAAAATTGAGTTTAGTGATGAGTTAGAAGTGTGACTCAAGCTGTAGAGTGCCTCTTTGTGAGTGCAAAGCCATGAGTTCAACAAAAAAATTAAGTTGATTAAGAAATTAAGAAAGATATTCTTATTTCTTATTTTTCCTTCATTTCCTTTCTAAAATATGAATTTAAGGACTTAATTTATGTATCCTACTTCATATTCTGTTCTTTTCATATTAGGCTCACAGCACAATCAAGAATTACAAGATCCTCCAAATCTCTAATAAGGAAATATATATAAAATCACGTTTTTTTCATTGTATTACTTCTCTTACTCCACAAAGGAGATGTGCTGGACATCGGGGATGTAATATAATAAAGACATATATATTAAACAGCATGTATATATTAAATAGGTAAATAAAATGATTCAAAACAAATGTTGACTTCAAGTAGAAATACAATTATTTGACACCCACCACTGTTAGATCTAGGGCCCTATTTTTATTTCAACACTTCATGTAGTTTTGCAAATTTAAGTGGTCCAAATAAGGGAAATTCCTAGGAAATTAAAACTCATTATGCAGCAGATCACGTGTTTATAAGTCAGGTAGGCTGGTTTGGTTAAGGACTGCTCAACCCTGTTTATTTGCCTTTTCTGTTCTTCAACATCAGCAGTGCATATGAAGATACAGATTAAATTCTCTTCAGATGATGATGATGTCAATTTATGGTTGCTGATAATCAGTACTACTACAGTCACAGGCACATTTAGCCATACTTTGTCATATAATGTAGGATGATAAAGGTTAAAAATAACTTAAAACCAAAGAAAAATTAGGCTACCAATAAAACAGTATTTTCCTCACTTACCTAGCTAGTATAGAATTTAAATAATGCACGATTTGCTGTTGTCAAGGCACAGCAACATTTTCATCACCTTGCTGTACAATCTTAGCATGTGTATAGATTCTGTTTTTAGTATGTTAGCATGTTATTTCACTATATAGAGAAGAGGAAGGACATTCCTGGGGTCATCTTCCATTTTTTTTTTTAGTACAAAAATAAGTGATTTCTTAGAAACTTCCCTATAGAGATTCCTTCGGTCCTCATAAATTGCTGGTGCTAGACCAAATGAAAAATAGCAATAGATAAGATAATGACTATGATTCTTAACAAATTATGTTGAAGGTTTGAAGTTAGAGAGGGTTTAACCCCTGGAGAGCATGGCCAATGATTTGACAGAGAAACACAGGAAGAATAGAATAATCACACTGGGTCATCCATAAATCAATAAATAATAACTTCTGTGGTTAAAAAGAATAAGGAGAACTCTCATGGTTGGTGAGGATATCTTATCAGTTATCGCAGACACGTGCATTTTACACTCTAGGAGTCATCCTGATCACAGGTGATGGAAGTTCATATTGACATATTTTGCCTGATTCTTCACAGAATTGGAAAAAAATGTTATAGCCATCTACATTCCTACCAATTTAGAAATGGTATCAAAATTATATTCACTCCTAGCCATTTGTATTTGGGAATTGTAGAAATGGAAGAAATTATTTCAAAGAAGGAGTGAGCTTTGGTTGAATTTACCTCGATATGTGATAACAGAAATCAAAGAGGTACATCAACTTGTTTTCATCATAATCAGTAAGTACCAATAGTTATCAACAAGGTAAGAGAGAGTCTTGGTGTTAGGATGAGAAAGAAAAATGAATAGGATATATCTCTTGACATGGAGACAAGTTAGTATTATATTTCATCAATTTTATTAATCATATCTGTCACTTTTCTTTGTGAAAAGTTCATGATGAGCAGTTTGGTGAGATGTACCAAAAATATTACTAGACAATTGTGCCATTGTGGGTAGTTAAGTAGAAAGTCTTTATATAAACATAAGAACAAAGTGATATGATTGAATGTTATTTAACTGCTATTTGAAATTCGTTTCATCTGTCTTCATCATGCCCCCAATTTGCCACTTGCTCTTTTCCCTTTCTCTTTGATTGATGATTACTTTGCATAAACAGATTTATTGAACTGTAAAGACCCAATTTTATGTTTGAGTATATATTAAACTGGACAATTATCTTTTCTACCAAGATAATATGCACACCCATTATTCCAAAAGCTATATTCATATTGATTTTCCTTATTGTCTCCATGGTGTCATTTGTTTTCTATCATATAGGACTTCAAACCATCAGTGTTAAATGTTTTACTGAATCACAGAACCTTTGGAGTGGGATACCAACACTGTAGGCAGCACACATTCATTAAATGTCCAATAAATTTAAATAGTTGAACTTGTTATTCAAAGGTGTCATGTTTCATGGAATCACCACAAATTACAACTAAGTGAATATTAAATATTTGCTCATAGAGTAAACGTGCATATACGTACACACACATCAGCTGCATAGATTATGAAATTCTAAAAGAATCATAATAGAGAATGTATTTTCTCTGTTTTAGGAAAAGACAGAAAAGTTAGCATGAATAAATTGAACAGATCTATTGCTTAGCAGAATGACTACAGTTAATAATATGTTGTATACTAGAAAAATGCTAATCCGTCTGTGAATTGCTCTCATCACAAAAATGAAAATGATGTGAGTTAATTCACACGTTCCTTAGCTAGACTTAATCACTATATAGTACATATATAAGTGTATACTTTAAAATTTCATGCTGGGAGTGGGGGCAAAAGGGAAGGGGTGGAGGGAAAAGGAGGGGCCAGGGGGAAGCAGAGAGTAATGACCCAATCATTGCATGCACATATGAATAAAAGAAATAAAAAAAGATATTATTCTGAGATAATTTCAGACATAAAGAATAGTTGAAAAAACAGAACCGAGTTTCTATATACCCTCTATGCAAATCTTCATAATGTCAACATCATATACAATAGTAGTAAAATGATCAGTATTAAGAAATTAATACTGATAAAATAAAATTAACAGAAAACTTAAAAAAAAAGTCATCAATTGATTTAAATTAAATTAATAAATAAAAGAGGGATAAAGTTCACAAAAAATTTTAATTAGAAAGTAATACACCAATAAAGGAATTCATAAATAATGGCGATAGACTGTATTTATAGAAGATCAATGATGCGATATTAATTAAATGTATTTTAAAGGAAATGTCTACAATTCATAGCATTAACACTGCAACAAGTTTTCTGTGGAGGTCCTCATCCCCAGGTTGATTACATAGGAACTTTTATTTCATTACAGCTAACCAAATTGAGTTTGTGTTTGTTATACTCTTTAATTTAATAATTATATAACTTACTATTATAAGTGCCATTATGAAAACAGGCCTATTGTTAGGCACAGTCCCTAGCCTAGTCCTTACTTCTGCTCTTCATGTACTGATTTTAATTATAGAAAATAATGATGGTAATATTTTAAAAGTTGAGGAAACTGAATAATCATTATATCCATTGATTTTGAACTCAAGGTAGTGACAAATAGCCCTGTACAAATTAAAATATATACATTCCCATTTATTTAATTGCATGTAAATTAATAAAAATGAATACATTTAATGAGTTAACATTGTTACATTGATATAAATTTTGCCACACATTTTAAATCAACCTGTAGCTGTGAGAGATAACAGTTAATACCTGAGGTGAAACATTTTTGATTTACATTACCATAGATTCATTTTAATTTCATTAAATAGAAAAGTGATGGGACACATCAAATTCTATATATAAAATCGGAAAAATAACTATATTTAATCTAGTGTTAACTATATTTAATCTAATATAAATAATTATATTTAATCACCTTTTTTAGTTGTGCCCCAAGTTGTTAGGGCAATAAAAATAAAACCTCCATAAAGGAGCAAAGATATCCTTAAATGTTCAAACACTCTGCTGACCTGCACTTCTGTGTTCTTATATTTCTTGATTTCCCTTCAATAACTAACACAGTATACTAATCTATTGTAATATACTTTTTTCTTTCAAGAAATTGCAACAATTCTTTTTTCTTTTATTTATTTTTTTTTCTAGCTCTAAATTATCACAGAATAACCAGGGACCTTAGTCTGATGCTTTTATTCTTCATTTTCTGAACATTGTCCTTCATAGATTTCAGTGTGTCATATTTTAAATGACAATTAGGCATTGACAAATCTTGTGCTCACCAGTATAACCTAATCCTCTTCAATAGACACCTACAGTTGTTTCAAAAAAGTGTAAGTTTACTTTTCACTCACATTACAGTCACAAATTAGTTAGCATTTCATAGAGAATTTGCTAAAAAAGAAAACACAGCTTCAACGCAGACAGAAGGAACACTTTGTAACTTACCTTGTTATCAATGCCAGAAAAGGACCCTAGGAAGAAAAGAACATTATTTTTTATTTCTTTTATTCATATGCACATACAATGTTTGGGTCATTTTTGCCTCCTTCTCCCTGCCCCCTCCCTCTCCCCCCACCCCCTCGTTTCCAAGAAGGAACTGTTTTTCCCTTATCTCTAATTTCTTGAAGAGAGAATACAAACATTAATAAGGAGGACAAAGGATTTTTGCTAGTTGAGGTAAGGATAGCTATACAGGGAGATTCCTCACATTGCTGTCCTGTACATGTGTGTTCCATTCTAAATTGATTCTTCTCAAACTAACCTATTCTCTAGTACCTGGTCCCCTTCTCCTATTGGACTCTGTTATTTTAACGTTTCTGTATTAGTTCCTTTGCATTGAGGACATCAAATGTTATCATGTTTTTTTGGTTTCTTACCTATCCTCATACCTCCCTTGTGTACTCTCACCTTATCATATGATCAAAGTCCAATTCTCTTGTTGTGTTTACCCTTGATCTGAAGTCCGCATATGAGGGAGAACATACGATTTTTGGTCTTCTGGGCCTGGTTAACCTCTCTCAGGATGATGTTTTCCAGTTACATCCATTTACTTGCAAATAAGATTTCATTCTTCTTCTTGGCTGAGTAAAATTCCACTGTGTACAAATACCACATTTCCTTAATCCATTCGTCAGTAGAGGGGCATCTTGGCTGTTTCCATATCTTGGCTATTGTGAATAGTGTTGCAATAAACATGGGTGTGCAAGTGTCTCTGGAGTAACCTGTGTCATACTTTTTTGGATATATCCCCAAGAGTGGTATTGATGTATCATATGGTAGATCTATTTTCAGATTTTTCAGAAGCCTCCAAATTTTTTTCCAGAGTTGGACTAATTTGCATTCCCATTAGTAGTGTAAGAGGGTTCCTTTTTCCCCACATCCTCGCCAACACGTATTGTTGGTGGTGTTTCTAATGATGGCTATTCTAACAGGGGTGAGGTGGAATCTTAGTGTGGCTTTGATTTGCATTTCCCTTATGGCTAGAGATGGTGAACATTTTTTCATGTGTTTTTTGGCAATTTGAATTTCTTCCTTTGAGAAAGTTCTGTTCAGTTCAGTTGCCCATTTCTTTATCGGTTCATTAATTTTGGGAGACTTTAGTTTTTTGAGTTCACTGTATATTCTGGTTATCAGTCCTTTGTCTGATGTGTAGCTGGCAAATATTTTCTCCCACTCTGTGGGTGGTCTCTTTAGTTTAGAATGCATTAATTTTGTTGAGCAGAAACTTTTTAATTTTATGAAGTCTCATTTGTCTATACTTTCTCTTAGTTGCTGAGCTGCTGGGGTTCCATTGAGGAAGTCCTTGCCTATACCTATTAGTTCCAAAGTATTTCCTATTTTTTCCTATACAAACTTTAGAGTTTGGGGTCCGATATTAAGGTCCTTTATCCATTTTGAGTTAATACTAGTACAGGGTAACAAACATGGATCTAGTTTCAGTTTTTTGCAGACTGTTAACCAGTTTTCGCAACAGTTTTTGTTGAAGAAGCTGTCTTTTCTCCATCATATATTTTTAGCACCTTTGTCAAAAATAAGTTAGGTAAAGTTCTGTGGGTTCATATCTGGGTCCTCTATTCTGTTTCACTGGTCTTCATGTCTATAAAAAAAAGAACATTGTTGACAGATATCCTTTATAAACACAGATGAAAACATCATAACAGAATACTTAAATCTCAATCCAACAACGTAGTAAAGAACTGATGCACCATGATTAGGTTAGATTTATCACAGGAACGTAAGATGAAAAATAAGCAAATAATCAATTTAAAACACGTCATTAGTATACTAATGGAAAAAAGAAAAACTCAATTGATGCACTCAAGTATTTGACAAAATCTAAGGCCCTTTGATGATAAAATAATCTGAAAACTGGAAATAGAAGTAGCATCTCAAAATGATATAGATGTTTATGAAAAACTGACAGCTTCCATCACGTTCAATGACAAATTCTTATCATTATCTTATCTTTTCCAAAATAGACAAGAATAATATAAGAAAGCCTAAGACTTACCTTAGTATCTATTATTGTACTAGAAATTCTAAAATTCTGGAGAAATTATAGGAGTAAATTTTCATGTCATTGCAATTTTAAATGAATTTTAGACATGGCACCAAAAGCACAAGTAAGAGAAACAACAGAAAAAAAGAAAAAGAAAAAAATTATCTTCATCAAAATTGAAGAATTTTGCCTCTCAAGGACTTTTCAAAGACATTTAAATGACAAATTACAGAATGGGAAAAATATATTCAAGCTGCAGTGCATCTGCCAAGTCTAGCATTCAGACTATGGCAGTACTCACACAGACCATCAGATTGAGAAAAGGAATGGAATTTACACTCAACATTTAGACATTCTGTCACCTAAGTCCCTTGGGAATTTTCTGTAGAAACCAAGCCCAACAAACATTAGAACAAATCTACCACCATGTTCAGAATTTGTAACAGGACCAAAGTGTCCATGGGTCTGGCCAGTTTAGAGGCTTATTACATCAGGAAAGTGAGGCAGGTGGCTGGTGAATTGAGTGATTTGGGAGAATTGCATAAATTATACTCAATATGCTTTTATTTCTTAACCACAAAGATCTGTGCATAAATTCTTATGATATGTTTCTCTATCAGTATAAAATTGGCTCTCCATTAATTGTGATATTAATGATAATAACTGTTCTCTATTTATAGATTTTTCTTCATAGTTGAATTTAATCACAATAACCTTATCTTTCCATTGATTTATGTAATTATTAATTTACATCAGTATGGACTCATGGACATTTGTTTTATGGTATAGTCTGTAATGTATCATTATGATTATTTGACTTGCTGCTTACATAGTCATATTTAGCCTTGGAGGCCTTTTATATTGGCTATGACCATTTGACGTTCTCCATTGTTTTTGTAACACAGTCATAATTTCTGTCAAAGTTAAATGTGATATGTTTTGCCTCTACTTTTCTTCCTGCACACAGTAATTTTACAAGCATACCGTCCTCTTTTTTTTTTTGAGAATTCTATGTAGAAACCAGTGACTGGATGTTGCAGGTCCCTATGGTTCTGTTTTACCATTACTTCAAGGTTCCCTCAGTGAAAACAGCAAACATATGTCACATACATATGTACATGTGCATATATGCTTATGGTGTGTGTGTATATAAAGTGAAATACACATGATAATAATTTTTATTTCATTCCAACTTCAGAGTTTTCATTTTAGCTTCCCCTTTTAACTTACATATAAACATTTTCTTAGAAAAATGATAATTCTTTATCATTACTCATAATATAATTACTTTTGTTTCAGAGCCATAAAATACACATGAATTCATGACAGAATTGGTCATCTACATTCTCTGGGGAAAATTTACTACTAAAGTAAAATATTTATATACAACTTTCTTTGTTCCTAGACTTAGAATATGTACTCAAATACCATTTTCTAAAATATTTATTTTATTTTTGTTCCCCAACTCTCTCATGAGACCACTGTTTTGTTTTGCTTTTTCAGTTTTAATAAAATTGTCCCATTCTCTCAGTTAACATTTTATTTAAATACTTCCTTACAACCTGGTTAATTTTGTTTATATTTTATTTTGTGAGCAAGTGAAACAACATATTTCACAAGTTAAAAATATACTAAGAATCATGTCATTATATTTTTATTCACTTTACCAACTTACTAGATGCTCATTTTTCCTCTAGTTACCATCAAAGCCTGGAGATATGTAATTTAACTTCATTAATTTTCAGTTTGTTATTCCCAAGTTTCTATTTTCATATTTGAACAGATAAATGTATAATTCTTCTTTTTTTATGTCCAATGTAGTACACTCTATTAACTCTTTTTTATTTTGCTTATTGTCACTTAAAAAAGTATCCTGAGCACCACTTTACATCAATATACCAAGATACTTCTCTTTTCTTGGATGTAATCATACAAATTTACAGCAGCTTATTCAATCACTATTCTATGTGACATGCTTCCATTATTTTGCAGTGCAAATAATGTCACAATAAATAACCTTAGGCAGACATATCACTGTACTTCCATAAGGAAAATTAATATGTTATTACATATAATTTTTAATTTGCATATATTAATTGTACAAACAAGTTACCCCACAGTATTTCACACATCTATATATTATACATTGATCAGATTAACCCCCTATTTTGCTCTTTTTACCATCCTCCAAGATCCCTATTTTCAACAGCTTTCATTGAGTTGCCTTGTGCCACCTTCTTACCTAGACACAAACTGTTTCAACAGTGTTCCCCTTTTCATCATTCTTTTTCCCTCTTCCTCCTCACCTGTGGCCCTCAAACAGTCCCTTGATTACATCATGGTTTTGTATATATAATAGATAAATGTGTATATATCTATACATATTTCAGGTCTAGATTCTTCATGTGAGACAGAACATTCAACCTTTGTCCTTATGAACCCAGCTTACTTTGTTTATTATTATTTTATTACCAATATCATCATCATTATTATTGTTATTCTGGAGTTTGAACTAAGGGCCTCATGTTTTCTTGGCAGGCATTCAACTACTTGATCCACTCCACCAACCCCTTTGCCTATTAGTTCTTAAATTAGCTAATAAAATATACAGACTAGATGTGCAAAAAATATAATATGTGTGTATTGCAGAATGATTAAATCAAGTTGTATATATATATATATATATATATATATATATGTAGCACATTAAGTAAATTTTATTGTAAGAAAAACATGTTAAATTTATACTCTTATCAAACTTTGAAATATGTAGTACATTACCATTCACTGTAGTCACCATTCTGTGTGAGACACATCAAACTTTTATTCTGTCTACCTAATGAAAATTTGTACATTTTGACCAACATCTGATTATACTCTGTCCCTATCTCCAGCCTCTAGTAATCACTATTGAACTTTCTACTTCCTCTATTAAAATTATTAGCATGAAAATGGACATCTTGTTGATATTAATTCATTCTATTTAATAATAAGGAATATTTTCCATTTGTTCAAACTATTTTGTCTTTTAGAAATGTTTTAAAATTTCCATATATAACTGTCTGCATCTATCTGTCCATCTATCTATCTAATCTATTGTCATCAATATCACTCCTTGTTAACTTCGTACTTAATTGTTGTTTCTTCTTGCAACTGATAAAGCATTTCTCTTTTACTATCTTTTATAAGCAAGTGAGGGGATGGGCTAGTGAATTTGTGTGTTACTTTATATTCTTTTAACTTAGTCAATGTCTCTCTTGTTTTAAGAAAGTGTATCATTAATATTCTGGGGATTTCAAAGAATGCTACATATAATTCATTTGTTTTATATTT
Source organism: Castor canadensis (assembly GCF_047511655.1). Classification (NCBI taxonomy): domain Eukaryota; kingdom Metazoa; phylum Chordata; class Mammalia; order Rodentia; family Castoridae; genus Castor; species Castor canadensis. The sequence continues at coordinate 27,022,102 of NC_133395.1, forward strand.
ATTATGCTGTTGATTGATTTTTCAGTCTAATAACAGTGGGTAATACCTTGTAAGATTTTCTAACATCCCTAATATCGTTGCAAATATCAAATAATGATGAAGATATTTGCCAACACTGTATGTTTGATTTCAGCAGCAATGCCTTGCTGTTTCTCCAATAATTATGATATTATCATTCAGAAACTATCTATTAAGTGACAAACCTGTCATAGATTATTTGCAGATCTTATCTTATTTTCTTCCTTATAAAAAGTTTACATGGCAGCGATATTCGTATTTTAGAAATAAGGAGACTAAAAAGTAGATGTTATCAATTATTTATTTATATTCATTATACATAAAGAGTTACTAGAGATTTGCTACTTCTACATATAATTCACTAAATTGCAAGGTGCACATAGTTTCATTTAGATTATATATAGCTAGGGCATGACTGTACTTTCCCAAAGACTCTTTGTTCACCAAACTACATAGCTTGAAATTGGTATAAACAGCATGAACAATAATTTTAAAAAACAGGGGTACTAACATAGCAATAAAACTCTGCCCTATTGTCATGTCCTTTTCAGGTTTGTATAGATGTTTGAGTGGTTTAGAAAATAATCTATAACAGGAAATACTTATAATAAACCTCCCATCAGCCAGATATTCCTCAAACTATCTATAATTATATTACTGGAGAAAAAGGAGGGATGGGACAGAATATCTGAAGAGGTGTTAGCTGTGAATATTCATAGATTGATGAAGGTATAAATCTACAAATTTAAAGGAAGTTTAGTAAATAGAAAACAAAAAAATTAAAACAAAACCACATCTATTTAAACTCAGTAAAACTGGTAGGAAGCAAAAAGAAGGAAACAATCTTAAGGAACCTGCAGAAATGTTCCTGATGCTTATATTTCTTCTCAAACTTCTCCAAAGAGAAAATAACTACTAGAAATAAAGTAACATATTCCTTTTTCCAAATTTAAATATTAGTTTCCATATCAGGTGAAAATATTCCTCAAAATTCAGATAAAATAGACATGATTAAACAAAAAACAGGAGAATTTGTAACAGAGATGATTTTAAAAGTGATTCCTTTCAGATAGAAGAATCATACAATAAGCAAAACTGGGATTTCTGAGAGGAGGATAATATCAAGTAATCTCATTGAAAATATGAGTAAAATACACTCTACAAAACTGTAGTTGAAATAATTTAAATGTAGTCTATGTAATATAAATCCAGAGGAAAAATAAAATTAAGCCTAATTTCTTTTATTTTATGAACATGTAAAATATTAATTGATGTCAAACTTATTTTATAATGTGTAAAATAATTAATAACAGAGGTATATATATATAATATATATTAATCCATATTAATATTATGTGCAGCCATTACCACTTCTTTTTTGGTAACACTTCTTAGAGTATAACTGGTTTTCCTAGCACAAAAAGTTTTGCTCTGAATTATAAGTGCTCAGTACACTAATACAAAAAATGCTTTAGTACTTTAAAAACTCATGTTATACATAAAAGCATACCAAAACTCCCATGTATTATTAGAATTGATTCTAAGTTAAATATTAGTAGAGCACATGTATATGTCATGCATATGTCATCTTTCTTCCTTAGTCCCTCTATGTTAAAAAGTAAAACACATTCTATCAAATTTTTAGATGCTTGCAAGTCTATCACTTTTTTATAACTAATATGTAAGAATGTAAAAGTTGTACATTATTAATTTGGTAACATATGGTTTTTCAATACATAGCATTGAATCAATGCTTAAACCAAATTAAACATATCTGCTTCTTCAGTTTTCTTTTTGTTATAGTAAAAACATTCAGAAGCCTTTCTCTTAACTTAAGGAAATATACTGTGAATAATGGTTACCTATGACTCACTCAACTGTGCCAGCAGCACAGTGAACTTTACTCCTGTCTAACTGTAACTTAGTATCCATTGATCAAACTTTCTCCATCTCTCCCTCGCCCTACTCTCTCCAGCCTCTGGTAATCCCAACTGTACTGTCTGCTTCTATGAGATCAATATTTCAGTGTTTCACATACCGTGACATCATAGGTACTTCTCTTTCTGCTCTGGTTTACTTGATCTCCAAGCCCAAATGGTTGAATTCTATTTTTTTAAGCTAAGTAGACTCTCTTGTGTAGATGTACCAACTTTTCATCATCAGTGACTGAACATTTAGGTTGTTTCTATTTCTTGGCTACTGTGAATGGGCTGAAATAAATACGGTAGTGCAGATGTCTCTTTGACATGCTGATTGAAGTTCCTTTGGATATATACCCAATAGTGTGATTGCTGGAACCTATTGTATCTCTACTTTTAAGTTTTTGTGGAGCCTCCACTCTGTTGTCCACATTTGCTATACTGATTTACATTCCAACCAACAAAGTAGTCTAAAAGCATTCCTTTTTCTCCAAATTCTTGCCAGAGTTACACCATTTTTATTGAGACATGAAAAACTGTTCTAAGACATGTGTCTGGTAATAAGTCTAGTCATGTAGCATACATCTTACAATTTATTAGCTGTGGTGATACCAAACAATCAATATGGTTTCTCTCAGATTCCACAAGAATGAGGTTAAATATAGTACCTACTTCACAGAATTTTTAAGGATTTACCAGGCTACCAAAGTGCTGATCAGAGAATAAGTCCTCAAAAATTTGTTAATTATTATTATTTAAATAACTTCTAATTATCAAAATTTTCTCATGTCAGTAGAGATCCAAATATGTACAGCTTCATTTTTATATTATTAAACTTTAATTCCATTTATAATTTTGTTTAATTTAGGTATGATTGCATAAAATTTATTGCAATTTTATTAAATTTAAGAGTGACTACAAAAAAATCATTACTTATAGGCCTCGACCTAACGTATTTACCAATAAATTGAGAGAATGTTTTAAGAGGTTAAAAAAAAAAAAATCTAAAGTATCTACTTACAATGGTCAGTGACTGGATATTTCAGACTAATTTTCCTGAAAATTTTTATCCTGTTACAGTTATAAAAAAAATGAAATCTTATGTGTTTGTGGCTTAGAGTCATTTTATCTCAGCTAAGATTTTTAATCTGTTTCAGTGCTAAAACTGGATATGCCTCTACCAAAGCTGAAAATAAACATGTTTTGCAGAAAAAATAAATTATAAAATCATAATTGTATCTGTGACATTTCTGGTTGTATTTTATACTGCAAGGTACTTATGACTTGACATATTGTGTTCGCTATCAGGCAATACTTAATTTTATTATTTATTTATTTATTTATTTATAGTACAGTGGATAAATAAATCCACAGTGGATAGAACTCAGGGTCTTGCTTTTGGCTAGTGCTCTACCACTTTAGGCACAACCTCAATGTCAGGAAATACTTAATTGAATTGTATTTTTCTCATGTTAGTTTACTTAAGAAAAGCACCAGATGAACTCTATGACAAGTTTCTGGCTTTCTACTTCAATTCCTTGTTTTCATTACTGTTCTTGGTGGTGGTACATTTGTGTGTTTAAAAGTATTCATATTTCAATATATTAAATTCATTGCATTTTCACATTGAAAATATTCAAAGGAAGATAGCAATAGCAAGTAAAATTTTATATGTCTATCATGAGTCAATAGTTTTTAGTAGTTGTTGGCTTTGGATTTCAAATTTTTATTTAATTTTACCAATCACAAAAAGACATATAGCTTGTTAATAATATATTAAAATAAACATATTTAATTACATGAAAATTCCGTATTAGTGCTAGAGTCTAGCAATATGCATTTTTTCCATTAAATTAATAAAGAATTTACAGGATCTCCATACTTTACTATGTAAACCAATCAGGAATGGGATTGTTATTTATAATAGTTGGAAAAATGATTCATGCTAAAAACAAATTTCAGCTCTAGTCATTTGGACAAACTACATAGATGTACTTCAAATATTTCAAATAGTCAAAAACTCTATATTCCATAGATGAATATAAATAACATTGGTGAAGGGCAATAGATAAAAGAAAGTTTTTAAATGAAATAATAGTATATTACACATTGATGTGGCATTATGTTGAGAATAATTCAGTTTTCTCAATTTCTGTCTGAGAGTAAAAACAGTAAGTATTTGAAACTAATTTGTTTTATTTTTTTGTATCAATAGGCTACATATTCGACTTTTAGTTTGCTCTTACTTACCCATCTGTATGCTCCATGAGTGATAAAGTGTCTGCTGTGGAGCACACACATGAAATAATCTCTGTAAGGACCACTACGGCTTTTACTCCAACCACTCCTCCAAAGTTCTGATTTCCTTCAAGATTCCACCTTCCCATACCAAACAGGGAATTGAATGCTTTCCTCAAACCAAACAGGACGTGCAGTGTCTCCACTGTCTGCACTACTGATAAACCTCTAAATAGTTATGTTATACCTATTTTCTAATAAAATTTTTAAAAGTGGTGGAAAAGTTATGTATCATTCTTAGAGTGATAGGGGACAAAATTTGAAAACTGTGATGACAAGTGCGGAGTATGATGTAGACTTTTAAAATCTCTTTCCAGGTTAGAGATGATGCAGATCTTTGCTATAAGGGCAACATATATGAAGTAAAGAAAGGAAGGAAGTGGATTTTTTTTATTGGAGGTCCATAAGTACTATTTCAAAATGTTAAGAGAAATAAGAATTTCAAGGTTATTTAAATAAGAGTGTAAATACTATGGTGAGTGTATCATAGATCCTAAGGCAAATTTGAAAGGAGAAGTTTGGGAAAAGAAAAAGGATGGATTACGAGTATAATTTAATGATGTCTGCATAGAAAAATAAATGCCATCAGTGTTCACTGCACATATCTGTACACCTTACAGTGACAAAAATGCTAAAATTATTAAAATTCTAAAATGCTAAAATACTTTCATCACACTGCTCTACATAAAATCATCTTTTGTGTATAAATAAAATCATTTTTTAGTTTTTATTAGTGTTTATTGTTTATAGTAAAGGGCTTCATTATGACATGTGTACACATGCACACATGGTATTTTGATCACACTAACCCCTTCTATTATCTTGTTTTATCTTCCTACCTATTTTTTCATCATCCATATCCCTAATAGTCCCCTTTTACTTTCAGAAACAAAATTATTTAAAAAATACAGATGTTTTTAACATCACAAATAAATGTATTTTAACATCGTAAATATGATGTTAAATGACATCATTAACTATAAGCCATTTATTGAGCACCAGACCATTAACAGTGAAACAACCGTCAATCTTGAAAAATGAGCATACTTTAGCCAATTTCTTAGTCATAACTTTCCTTAATAATGTTTCTATTTTTATGAAGACTGATTATTTGTAACTTGTTCTTTTATACATTTTTTCCATAAAAATACTTGCCATTCTCATTGAATTTTTTGATTAATCAACATGAAATTGTTGAAAGTTCCACTTGACTTTTCTCCGTAGATCATAGTACTTTAATCTTAATTTTGAGATCTTAACTTCATACTTTAATCTTATTTTTGAGCTCTTTCATCTAAGAAAATATGAATGCTTTTAGTAATAACTCATTGTCTTTTAAGAAATACACCATAAGAAACCAAGATTACATGTAAGATGTAGTATATAATCACAACTTCATAAAATTCCCTTAACCTCAGTTATTTATAAATCCTCTCATATAACATCCCAGCAACAATTACTGTGATTTATACCTCTAAAGCATCTATCTATTCTAAAACTTAACAGGAATGTGGTAATATAGTATGAATTCTTTTCTATCTGAGTTCTTCCACGGAGTGAAGTTTTTCATCATTCATCTATGCTGGAGGAAGTAGGACACCATTCTTTTCAATATTGATGACTATTTCTATAAATTGATATAAATGTCATAATACTTACTGAAACATATTTGAACTAATGGCTAGCTTTATTTTTCTATTATGAATAAAACCACTATAAACATTTAGACAGTTTTTTATGGGCATATATTAGGGAAAGTATAGTAGGATTGGATTTTCTTTATTATATGGCAAGTACCTATTCAATTTTGTGACAAATGTCCATCTATTTTGTGAGTAGTTTCTGGATTTATACATTCTGCAGCAATGTTTGTATTAGTAATCAGTTTACTTTTAGGCATTTGACTAAAGGAAAGTGCTACCTAATTACAATTTTATTTGTATGATCAAAATGAGTAAATGATGTTGAGAAACTTTGCATAAGCTCACTGTCAAATTATTTATTTTCTTTATGTTTAGTTATTTACTTCTGTTGTCTTCCTAGAAATGAGTTTAAGCTCTTAATATTGCCTGAATATTAAATGTTTGTTAGATATTTGCATTTTACATATTTTATCCCACCCCAATTCCAGAGTTCACATCTGTTTCTTAACACCATTTTTGCAAAGCACCAGACTCATTGTTAATTAAATCATATTTACAATTTCTTCTGTCTTCTTTGGTGTTTGTGGGTGTGCTATCTAAAATCTATTGCATACAAATATTTTTCTCATGGAACGTGCAGCTTTCATATGTAGCCCTATGATTTATTTTGATATATTTTGGGGATTTTATGCGAGCTAGTGTTATAATGTTTTTTCTGTATTATTATGCTAATTATTATTCAAATTTTTTCTATGTTATTCTTAAAAATAAGAACACATTTTCAAAAAATTGAAGGACTGTTTCTAATAAATCAGTTTGTATATGTTGCTTTATCAATCTCTCTACTCACTTTTCTGGTCCATATTTCTAGGTTTACTTTATGCAAGAATTGTGAAGCTTTATTTGGTGAAGACTAGAAATATGTATCAAAATCAGTGAGTGGAAATTTAATTTGTTCTAGTTAGTAAAATTTTGTTTGTCATACATATCATACTCAGTTTGTAATATCTACAAAATGTATGATGGATTCTAATTAACTAATAAATATATAAATAAATTTCAAAGCAACAGCATTTTAAAAACAGTTTTAACCATGCATAGTGGCATATAATTGTACCCTTAATTATTTAGGGGATAGAGGTAGTAGAATAGTGTTTGAGGGTATCCTTGGCAAAGTTAGTGAGCTCCTACTCTGAAATCAAAATTTTAAAAAGTACGGAGCATAACTCCAGTGGTAGAGAACTTGACTACTTGCCTAGCCATCAGTAGGCCTGGGTTCAATCTCCAGTACATCAACAAAGATATTTAATTTTTAAAATTTCAAATCTTTGAGAATGATATATCCCTTCATTTAATTGGATCTTTTTTTGTGGTACTGGAGTTTGAACTTAGAACTTTGTACAGTACTCTATGCTTTAATTCGACCCTAGAACTTTTTTCTTTGGGTTGTTTATCTGATAGGGTGTCACACTTTTGCACATGATAACCTTGGACTGAACTTCTACATCTGCCTCCTAAGTAGCTGGGATTACAGCTATTAGCTTTCATTTGGTAATGTTTAATAGCTTCATTATGGAAGACTATTTTGTGAAATTGATTCAAAAAGGTTTCATATTTTAGCTGCTGTGTAAAATAACATCATTTGGTAACTTTATTTAGATAATAGAAATTATAAAGCCCTTTATTTAAATTAGGAAATTAACAAATATAACCACATTTATGTTCCTGAAAATTGTTTTGTTAAGACTGCTTTCCATTTTTCAAAAAATAATATCTGAGATATGAAATGTTTTTATTTTGGCTTAGTTTTGGAGATTTTAATTTACAATCAATTGGCCTGTCACTTCAGTCCTATGAAGTGCAGAATAATGTAGCAGAAGAGTAGTGCAGAACAAAACTGCTCATCTCATGGGTAGGAAGTGACCAAAGAAGAGAGGAAGGAGCTGAGTTCAAGCTATGCTTTTGTAGGTTTTTTTTTTTTTCTTTTTTTCTTCTACAATATCAGAGAACAAGAGCGTGGAACAAGTCTTGCCCAGGGGAAGGGAGATAATGGTACCACACAGTGGCAGGGGAGAAGTGGTCGGGAAAGGAGATAGAAGGGTGAATATAGTGCAAAAACTGTGTACACATTTATATAAATACAAAAATGATACCTGTTGAAACTGTCCCAGGAATGGAGGGAAAGGGGACTAAAGGAAAGGAGTATGATATATTTGATACATTATAAGAACTATTGCAAATGTCACAATGTAACCCTGCCCAGCACAACAATTTTTAAAAAAGAAAAAACACCTTTCATTAAGTCTCACATTTTAAAGTTTCTAACATCTCCCAATAGCACCATTGTTGAGCAAGACTTTATGACATAGAACTTTGGGGGATATTTAATATCCAAATTTTAGCTTTTAAGCACATAATGTCTTTAAATTTAATTTAAAACTCATAATGATTACATAAGACTGATTCTATTATGAGTCTCAATTTCTTTTACTACAAGAAAACTGAGACCCTGAGAAAGCAGGTTCTGGGCGAACATTTTCAAGCTACTAGACACAGCCTCACCTAAATTTTATATCTCCAGATTATTCTTTCAAAAAAATTTCTTTCACTTTTGTTTGCTTCTATCAATGTAACTAAATTTTCTCTTACACAAAACTTAGAAGAATCATAATACACTAAAAGAGAAAAATTTCTCAAAGTCATATAGCCAGTAAATAAGCCAGATCTGGATGCCTGGAACTAATATAACTGATTTGATATTATGGCAAAAGTAAATATAGAAATGAATCTGTCAGAACAATATGCTTTTTAATTAACTGCATCTTACTGCCTTTCTTCTATATTTTGGTAGATATAATGAGATCCTCATTTTCTATATTAATTTGATAATATAAGATAATTACTATAGAAATTTAGAATAGAATTTGTCATTTTGTATCTGATAAATTAATAATAAATAATATGGGGGCCTGAGGCATGGCTCAGGAGTTAGAGCATGTGCTAGCAAACATAAGGTCCTGAGTTCAAACCCCAGAACAGCCAAATAAATAACATGAAATCACCTTAAAAATCAGACTTATCCATACATAAGATCTTAAGGAGTACCTTTGCACCATCATTTGTTCTCATAAAACAGTACTGTGGTATAAAAATCAGTTTCCTTATTATTGTTTAATCATGCTATGCTTCAACTCTATAAAGCATTTTCTTTTTAACATTTTTAGTTTTATAAGGCATTGTCCAAGTCAGCTACACCCCAGGGATGCAGGGGTGGTTCAACATATGCAAATCTATAAATGTAATACAGCACATCAATAGAAGCAAAGACAAAATCCACTTGATCATCTCAATAGATACAGAAAAAGCCTTAGACAAGATCCAACACGACTTCATGATAAAAGTTCTAAGAAAACTAGGAATAGAAGGAATGTACCTCAACATTGTAAAGGCTATATATGACAAACCTACAGCCAACACTATACTTAATGGAGAAAAACAAACCATTTCCCCTAAAATCAGGAATGAGACAAGGATGCCCACTATCCCCACTCCTATTCAACTTAGTACTGGAATTCCTAGCCAGAGCAATTAGGCAAGAAGAAGAAATAAAAGGAATACAAATAGGTAAAGAAACTGTCAAAATATCCTTATTTGCTATACCTTAAAGACCCAAAAAACTCTACCCAAAAACTCTTAGACAACATAAACAGCCATAGCAAATTGACAGGATACAAAATCAATTTACAGAAATCATTAGCTTTTCTATACACCAACAACGAACAGAGAAGGAATATATAGAAACAAGTCCATTCACAATAGTCTCAAAAAAAGTCAAATACCTAGGAGTAAATTTAACAAAGGATGTGAAGGACCTCTCCAAGGAGAATTACAAACTCCTGAAGAAAGAGATTAAGGAAGATTACGGAAGATGGAAAGATCTCCCATGCTCATGGATTGGTAGAATCAACATAGTAAAAATGGCTACACTACCAATAGCAATCTACATGTTTAATGTAATTCCCATCAAGATCCCAATGACATTTATCACAGAGATTGAAATATCTACCTTAAAGTTCTTTTCTATTTTTAAATATAGAGGATGTAAGGTCAGAAATATCTTCAGCTTTGTATCTTAACTCCAAATTTGTTAAAATTAAATATAATTTGAAATTAAGCTTTTAATATTTACGTATGGCATATCCTTAAATTTTAACTCAAACATTTGTAGAATGTAGTATATTCAGTTTCTATAAATGTCACTTTACTAATACATTATGTGCTCTAGGAAACATAACTCTAACATAAGCTAGACAAGTTTATCAATGTGCAATTTAGTAAATCTTTTCCTAACACAAAATTTGGCCTCTATGTACCTTATTCCCAACTTTGATCACTAGTATACAGGGTCCTGTATCTTTTGACTTCTATGCCATTTTGTACCATCTCCTCTGTCATTCCATCATAATTATCTATTTCTCCTCCCCAAGACTTTTTGAATATGTCCCCCTTCCTAGCAGGCCTTTCCACATTCTCCATTCTCTGTCACAGAAATTTTTTAAATTATACAACTTCTAGAATAAAAATTTTCCCAACTTAAACTTATAACTTTCCCTCTTTTTGTTTCAAATTGTACTCTTAGAAGTTTTTTTCATTCCTTAAACTATGAAGTCTGTTTTTAGTCACCTGTTACTTTTGAATGTCTTGTGTTTGCTGCATTAATATTTGTTTACTAAACTAACAACTCCATTGATTATTAACACAATATTTCACTCATAATTGTTCCCTTATAAATATGTTTAGTAAAGAGGCACATGCAATTCAAGACTAAAATTACTAATGAATACAAAATATTGCACAATTGTTTTGTGTCAGAAATCTGGAATCATTGACATATTTTTTCCAGCACAACTAAACTCTTTTAAGTGTTGTTGATAATAACTCCAAGATATTTAAAACAGTAAATCTCTATTCATTACACATTCAAGACACCTAAAAAATTAGCTAGCATTTGTTGCCCTTAACGCAGAGAAACTAAAGCAGATACCTTAAATGCAACTGAGGCCAATAGGAAAAGGGGAACAGGTACTAGAGAAAAGGTTAGATCAAAAAGAATTAACCTAGAAGGTAACACCCACACACAGGAAATCAATGTGAGTCAATACCCTGTATAGCTATCCTTATCTCAACCAGCAAAAACCCTTGTCCCTCCTGTTATTGCTTATACTCTCTCTACAACAAAATTAGAAATAAGGGCAAAATAGTTTCTCCTGGGTATTGAGGGGGTGGGGGGGAGAGGGAGGGGGCGGAGTGGGTGGCAAGGAAGGGGGTGGGGGCAGAAGGGACAAATGAACCAAGCCTTGTATGCACATATGAATAATAAAAGAAAAAAAAATAAAATAAAAAGAAGTTGTCTCAAAAATAAATAAATAAATAAAAACTAAGGCATTGTTGGGAGAAAAAAAAATCTCTATTCATTACACATTGGAATAGTCTGACATCATCTTTCATTTGGACCATTGTTATTCCTTCCTAATTCTTCTTGTCACATTTTCTGTGTGACCCTAAAATACATTCTCCATAGGAAAATTAACATTAGTCTTTGAAAACAAAGTGGTTTATATCTTCTTACTTCTTCAGTACCTTAGATTTAATTAACAATGGTTCATTATTTCTTAAAATGTTTAATAGCTTTTCATCCTTGTCTTAAAATTCTAAACATGGAATTGATGCCAACAATTTTAAATTATTCTCCCATACACCAATTTGATCCTTTTTTCTGTCCCTTGATGTTATCAAATTTCTACTTAATTCAAAACATTAAGACATTGTATTCTCTTTGCCATAAACGCGTATCTCCCTCTTTCTTCCTCTACTACTCTCAGGCCACTCTCAAACCACTATTCACATCTGACTTCTCAAACTACATGAAATCTGACTTTTAAGTGAATACCTATCACTTTTTTCTGAAACCGTTTTTGTCTCCTAAAATAGCCATGCTCCATAGATGCTACAGTCCTTGTTTGTTTCATTCACCATTATTTGAAAATATTTAACTGCTCACATTTTGTAGATGATAATTATAAGACCTGAAACTTTGAAGCTAGTGCAAGAAAGAGCAGAGAATACAATGGAATTAATAGGCAGAGGCTTTAAAGTATCTGCTTCAGTTTCTCTGCATTGAGGGTGACCAGGAACTAGAGAAAAGGTTAGTTTGAGAAGAATTAATTTAGAAGGTAACACACATGTACAGGAAAACAATGCTTGTCAACTCCCTGTATAGCTATCCTTATCTCAACTAGCAAAAACCCTTGGTCCTTCCTATTATTGCTTATACTCTCTTTTCAACAAAATTAGAGATAAGGACAGAATAGTTTCTGCCTGGTAGCAAGGGGTAAGGTGGGGTGAGGGAGGGAGCAGGGGGTAAGGGTAAGAGAGGGGGTGAGTGGAAAGGGGGAGAAATGACGCAAACATAATCACATATGAATAAAATAAAAATAAAAAAAAATAGGCAGAGGCAATGACTTCCTAATCAGAACTCAAATGGATCAGCAACTAAGAGGCAGGATTGGAAAATGGGGCTACATGAAATTTAAAAGTTTCTGTACAAAAAACAAGTAGTCACTAAATTGAAGAGGCTGCCCACAGAATGGGAGAAAATCTTTGCCAGCTGTACAGCTGACAAAGAATTAATAACTAGAATATACAGGGAGCTTAAAAAACTAAACTCCTAAAAAACAATGATCCAATAAAGACATGGGCAAATTAACTGAACAGAAATTTTCCAAAGGAAGAAATCCAAATGGCCAAAAAACACATGAAAAATTGCTAACCATCCCTGGCCATAAAGGAAATGCAAGTAAAACCACATTAAGATTCCACCTCACTCCAGTTAGAATGGCTACCATCAAGAACACCAAATAATAACAAATGTTGGCAAGCATGTGGGGGAAAAGAACCCTTTATACATTGTTGGTAGGAATGTAAATTAGTACAACTTCTGTGTAAAACAGTATGGAGGCTCCTCAAAAAACTAAAAATGGAACTACCATATGATCCAGCAGTTCCACTTGTAGGGACATAATAGAAGGAATGTGAGTCAGGTTACAACAAAGGCACCTGCACACCAATGTTTATTGCAGTATTACTCACAATAGGTAAGATACGGAAACAGCCAAGATGCTCTGCTACTGAAGAATGGATCAAGAAAATGTTGTATTTATATACAATGGAATTTTATTTAGCCACAAAGAAGAATGAAACTGTCGTTTGCAGGTAAATGGATGGAACTGGAAAACATCTTCTTAGATGAAGTTAGCTAGGTTCAGAAGGACAAAAGCTTCATATTTTCTCTCATATGTGGAATATAGACCTAATACAAATACAGAAATATTATGAAAAACATGACACCCTAAGCTGAGATCACATAAAAGAGACAGAGGGTAAAAGAAGGAAATTAAGAAGGTGAATATGGTCCATGCATTCTTTATACAAGAATGAATATAGACTTTTTCAAACTCTTGAAATCACCATAAGGGGACTAAAGTTGAAAGAAGAAAAACAGAGGATATGAATCAATTTGGGTTCTAATACATATATACATGGAAATGTCACATGGAAACTTCCTGTATAGCTGTCTTAAACAAATAACACTATCATTTTTTTCTACAAAATCAGAAAACAGAAGGATATACCAGGTCCTGTCTGGGAGTGTTGGTACCAGTGGGAGTGAGTAGGAGGTGGGGAAAGGGCAAGGGATGGTGAATATGGTACAAATACTGTGGACATGTGTATGTAAATGGAAAAATGAGACCTATTGAAACTATTCCAGGAATGGGGTTGGAGGGTGAAATAAAGAAGAATAATGGAGAGATGAATTCAAGAATGACATATTTGATATATTTTTGAAATACACTTTTATAACTTTTGTAAATGCCACAATGTACCCCCAGAACAACAATTAAATTTTAAAAAAAATTATTTACTTTAAAGGAATTCATACAATATTGACAAATATTATTTAGCAGTCTTTCTTGAACAAAGTACCCAGAAAATTAATGTGCTCTTTACACTCTGAATTAATTCATCTGATTCATTTTTGTTACATTCATTCATTATTAACAATGGAAGTACAATGGTAGTATACACATATGGATTAAGATCCAGACATACCACTAGCATTGTGACTGAAGCAGGAGGATTGCTAGTTTATGACCAGTCTGGACTTTGAGGTTAGTCTCTCTACTCTGAACATAAGCTAACGAAAAGGTAATGACAGTTTTGCCAGCATTCAAAATGAAATTTCAAAATTTTTTTAACAAAAGTATTTTTCTTCTATCTCAGAAAAATAAATAATAATAATAATCTCTCTATTAAAATTGTTAATAATGCACTTAGATTAAGTTTATTTGATCAATTCTATGAACATGGAAGTTGGATTTGATATAGTGATGAGGCTGTAACAATCATATTTTACCTACTAATGTCAAAAGTCTTATCTTTAGGAGCAGATGAAGCAAACCTTGCCTGTATGTTATGCAGTTCAAAGAATGTTAAGAATATTTTCAAGATTGTTCGTACTATCTTGACTTGTGATATTTAATGAATTTGATGTATACAAAATGACTATAATTTTTTATAAATTCTAACAGCCAATGAATTATCTATGCTGATGAACATAATTTCCTTCTATAAAACTTATGAATAGCCATTGTTCTTAAGATATTTGTCGCTCATAATTATCTGGGATAGCAATTTTTTTATCAAATAAATTTCTCCTTGATCTAGAAGTTTGGAGTCAATTGTGTTGTCAGATAATGAGCCTTTCATAATATCATGAAATCCCCACTCCCTGTATTTAACTATTTACATATTCTCGAGGGCTAAATTTCTTAGATAGAACTCCTGAATCTACACTAGTTCATTTCCTACGCTACCCCCTTTAATCTTAGCAATTGATATTAATTACTAAAAAAATTTAAAGGCTATTCTTTGACTTATTTGCTAATTATTAACATTTCCACTAACTGCCTCTGAAACTTTACCTTACAATCAAATAGTAAGGCTGCTTTCTCTGATCTTGAAATTTAAAAAGTGATAGAGAATATTACATTTTGTATAAATGCTTGTCCTTTCTTTGGGCATCCATCTAAGAAAGGTTGCATTATCTTTCTTCTGTTAAACTTTTAGGCATCAAGAATCATTCCAACTTTGTTATGTTCTTATGTTAATTTCTTTACAAAAACATTGAGGTAATTACACAATATATCTATAATTCCTGAAATTGTGACTATGTTAGTTTACATGGCAAAGAGTACTATGAGAAAGTGATTCGGATTAAGGGGTTTTTTAATGGAGTCATTGTCCTAGCTTATTCTTGTTGGTCTTCTTAATTACAAGAGTTTTAAAAACAGCGAAACTATCCTGCTGAAATGAGGGTCTGTGAAGATGTGACCAAGGAAAGACAGAGACATTCAACTTTTCTGTCACTGAACATAAAGAAAGAAGAACATGAGTCACAGTGTGCAGATGACTTCTGGTAAAAAGTTCTTCATGGAGCAGAAGTATATTTTATTGAGAAGCAGAAATCTGTATAAACAAAAAAACCACACCAGAGAAGGAATTAATAAAGGCAAAATAATCTTACTGTTTTTATTGTAAATTACTATAATCTATAACCATTTAAATCAATAATATCAACAATGACTTCTGTGATCATACTATATGATTGAAATGAAAGATCAAAATGTCATAAGGGTTAAAAGGAAGTAATTTTTGAATAGCAATGTACTTGCATTACACATAGAGAAGCATAGTGTTATTTGAAGGAAATGTTAGCCTAATTAAGATTATTCATTAAAAATCTAAAGCAAATGCTGACTTTATAGAGATATATAGTTCATATACAAATGGAGAAAATAGAATGGAATAATAGAAATACCAAGCTAAAATAGCAAAGAAGTATGCTATAGAGGCAATCTATAGCACACAGTCATAAATGTGGAATATATTAATTCAATTATAAAAATAACCTCTTTAATAAGAATGCACCAAAGAAAAGATAAAGGTTGTCAGAAAAATAGTAAGAAAATTATTCAACAATACCATCTATAATTAACCCACTTTAAGTTTAAAGATGCAGGTAGATCAAAAGGAAAGGGATACAAAAAATATATATACTGATTATAGTAAACAAAAGAAATTGAGGGTAGTTGTATTGATATCAGGCAAAGCTGAGTTCAGAACAATGCAAATTGTCAAGAACAATGAGAGTTAATGAATCTAGATAAATACATCAATTTCTCAAAAAGGATATAGCATAAACTTGCATTCACTTTACAAGAAACCATGAAAAATTTGATTCAATGACTGATAGAACTGGTAAGATAAATAGACAAGTCTACTAGTATAGTTAGGGACTTCAGTACTCTTCTTTCAGTAACTGACAAATTGAGCAGGCAGGAAATCCATAGAGATAGAGTTAGCCTGAATTGCACTATCAATGAGCTTGATGTACTTGACATAAAATTGATACTATAACCAACAATCAGCAGACTATTCACTGTTCTGGAGGTTATATGGAGCCTTCACCGTGTTAAACCATGTTCTTTGTTATAAACTCCACCTTAAGTAGCAAAGAATAGAGATTGTAAAATGTATAGTCTCAGACTACAATAAAATCAAGTAGACAATCATAACAGAAAGCTGGAAAACCATCAAGTAGCCAAAATTTGAACTGCATACTTCAAAGTGAAATATTGGCTGACGAATGAGTCCAGAAGGAATTAAAATGTTTTGAATTACATAAAAATTAAATAGAAATTTGGGGATTCAGTTACCATGTTGATGAGAAGGAAATTTGTGGCATTAGGTATACACATAAAGAAAGACACTTCTAAAATCACTAAGATAAGCTTTTAACATTAAGCAAATAGAATAAGGAGAATAATTTAAGTCTGAAGCAAGAGAAAGAAAATAAATCCTGGAGCAAAAGTCATTGAAATTAAAACAACTAGAAAATAATTGAGAAAAATCAATGGTATGTAAAACCAGAGCTTCAAAATGATCAGCAACAAAATGGTCTGCATATTGCCCAACTAAAAAAGAGTGAGAAATTACCAACATACAAAATGAAAGGAGGATTATGACTAATACTTTCATTTTCATTGAATTGATAATAAAATATTGTTACAAAAATTCTCTTAACAAATTCATAAATTGAATGAATTGAACCAATTAGACCCAAAGTGAACAAAATTAGGCAGATAAAGATTCATAAAATGAAATTCTAGTAAACATCATATGTTTTAAACCTAAATGAGCTATGTGTTGACCAGACAAGAGTGTGGTCAATATGCTTTTTTTAAGAGGTGGAAAGTGCATGTGGCTTTGTGTCTGGCAATGTATTTTTAGATGCAATAATCAGAGTACAGCACATGAAAAACTTAATCAATTAGACTTCAATAAAAGCAAAAATTTTGCTGTATGAAAGACATGGTTGTGAAGTGAAGATTTCTGAAGAAGCACAGTTGTACTCAAGAGCCAGACAACTGTTTGACCTTGGGGTCTTTCCATGTACCACATACTGGCCTCAAACTGGAGATCTTCCCATCTTTTCCTTCCTAGTGCTGTGAATATAGGCATGTATCACCATGCCTAGCCTAATAAAGTCTTTTATTTGAGGGGGAAAAAAAGAGGTTGTGATTTGAATGAATTAATGGTTTCTTGCCACTGATAACCACTAGAGACAAACAAATTAGAGTCAATAAAATTCAAATTGTGAAAATATCCTAAAAAAATTGCAGGTTAACAGAAGAGTATACAAGAGGAGATCAAAGAATCAGAAAACAGAGCCATGTGTTGCACGAGGAACATAACATTGAGTGAGAAGGAGTACTAGGAACTAGATTTTTGCTAGCATTTAAAATCAGCTGCTGGCAATAATGTATGTGATTGGGGCTAGTTACTTGTCTTACAGAATCTAGAATGATGTGACCAAATATGCCACAAGTTAGAGCTTGTAGAAAAGAGTGGTGATTTAATAGAGCTACAGTTACAGTATATTTTTGATAGGTTGACAGATTCTGAAACTAGTTAGATGGGATTGCTGATGAAGAAATATTCACACCCAGGCTACTGCCATCTGAAATTTTGAGAACAAGTAACAATTTTATCAGAAAGAATGTTAACAGGAGTAAAACAGTGTATCAAGCAATTAAAAAAAACAAAAACCTAAAGTGGTAATGGAGTCTCTGGACAAAGAACAGCCCATTTTGAGTGGATTCATTGCTGAATTCTTCCTGACCTTTAACAAAGTACTAAATACAATACTGTGGAAATGAATACTACCACACCCATTCTATGCAGCCAGTATTACCCTGATACCAAAACTGGATAATGATCAAACAACATGAAAGAAAACTTTAGACCAATGTCTTTGATGAACATAGATCCAAAAATTTTCAATAAAATACTTGCAAATCAAATTGCACAGCATATTAAAAAGAACACATGCCATGATAAAGTTGGTTTCATCCCAGCAATGCCAGGATGGTTCAACATATGCAAATCAACGACCACAATTCAGGACAGAGACAGAATAAAGGCCTCAAATTACATGATCATCTCAACAGATTCAGAAAATTTTTTTGACAAAATTCAATACCCCTTTATGTTAAAAAGCCATAAAGAAATTATTATGAAGGGTAGGGTGCCTCAAGTGGTAGAGTACCTGCTTTGCAAGCATGAAGCACTGAGCTAAAACTCCAGTCCCACCAAAAAAGAAATAAAAGAAGTTAATAATAGAAGATACATGCTTCAGCATAAGTGCTATATGCAATAAACCTATGTAACGTCATACTAAATAGGCAAAAACTGAAAGCATTTCCTCTAATGTCAGGAATGAGTCAAAAGTGTTCCCTCTCTTCACTTTTATTCAATATAGCACTAAAATCCTTGTGCAATAAGACAAGACATGGAAATTCTAACATTTTTCTATTTTATGCAAAATATAAAAGGAATAAATAAAGTGATCCTTACTTGCAGAAGATATAATTCTATATGAAAAAGACCTTGAAGACTCCATCATAGTATTTTTGGTTTATCTCATACCTGACAGTCACGTTCAACAAAATAAGAGGATAAAAAAAATCAAAACACAAAAATCAAAGGTTTTTGTATATACCTATAATGAAGAGATTGAGATAGAAATCAGGAAAAAATCTGATTTCACAAGAGCCTTCAAAAATTAAATACCTAGAAATAAATGTAAGTAAGGAAGTAAAAAATCTCTATGGTAGATATTATAAAACTTTTAATAAAGAAATCGAAGAAGACTTTAGAAGGTGGAAAGGCCTCCCATGTTCATGGATCAACAGGATTAATATTGTGAAAATGACTATATTACTGAAAGAAATCTACAGATCAATGTAATTTCCATGAAAATTCCAAAGTCAGTTTTCAGAGAAACAGAAAAACAAATCGTAAAATTCTTTGGGAAACACAAAAAACACTGAATAGCCAAAGAAATCCTAAGCAAAAAGAGCAAGGTGGAATTATCACACTACTGGACTTGAAATTTTACTACAGTGCCACAATACTTGAAACAACAAAGCATTGTCAGTAAAAGACACGAAGAACACACAAAGAACAATGGAACAGAATAGGCAATCCAGAAATAAATTCCCACAGATACACAGAAATAAGTGTTTGATTTTCAAGAAAGTGCCAAAAACATGCATGAGAGAAAAAAGAGCCTTTTCAACAAATGATGATGGAAAGTCAGGATATCTACCTGTGTAAGACTGAAACTGGATCCCCATCATCTGCACAAAAATAATCATTCAAAGTAGATCAAAGATATTAGTGAAAGGCCTACCTGAAACTTTGAAATTGTTGGAGGAAAAGAAAGGGAAAACCCTTTAGGTACAGGCATAGGTAACGCCTTTCTGAACAGGGCTCCAGAAGCTCAGGAACTATGAACAAAAATTAGCAAATGGGATTTCAATCAAATTGAAAAGCTTCAGCACATCAAAGGAAGCAATTACCCAGAATGCAGAGATAACTCACAGGATGAGAGAAAATCTTCACCAAATATTCATTGGATAAATAATTAATATCCAGAATATCTAAAGATCTCCAAAAATAAACAAATCAAAAAAAGAGCCAACAATCTAATTTGTAAATGGGCAAATTAATTAGATGGTTCTCAGAAGAAGTAGAAATGGCTGACAGATTGCCAAATGAACTGAATTGATAGCTCTTTGGGAAGAAGTGCAAATAACCAATAAACTTGTACAGATATATTCAGCATAGAGGAAATGCAAATCAAAACAACACTGAAATTTCATCTCACCCCAGTTAGAAGGCAATTACCAAGAAATCAAGCAAGTGCCAGTGAAGATGAAGAGTAAAATGTTCCCTTATGCACTGTTGGAGGGAATGTGAATTATTGCTGCTATTATGGAAATCAGTGTGGAGATTCCTCAAGAAACTAAAAATAGAACTGCCATGTGATCCTGCCATACCACACTGGATGCATATCCAAAGTACTGTAAATCAGCATTCAATGAAAATTAATGTGCATCCATGTTCAGAGCAGCACTATCTACAATAGCCAAACTATGATATTCATATATTTATATGTATATATTTATATATGTATCACCTTTGTGTATATATATATATATATGTATGTGTGTGTATATATATATATACAATGGAGTATTATATAGCCATAAAGAAGAATGAGATTATGTCATTTGTAGGAAAACTGAAGGAACTGGAGATCATCATGTTAATCAAATTAAGCCAGGCTGAAAAAGACATATACTATTTATTCCCTCACACATGTAGAGTTTATATCTTAAAACGTGAATGAAGAGTATTAAATGGGAATTTTGGGGGGATGGCAAGAGTGGGAAGACAGAGGGCGAAAGGGGACTGAGTATTATCAAGTACTTTATATACATGTATGAAAATACAATAATGAAATCCAGTAAGAATTGTTTAAAAGGGTGGATGGGGATACAAAAAAGTAATGGATGGGCTGAGTTTGATCAAAGTACACTATGTGCAGGGATGAGAATTTCAGAAAGAAATCACTTTACATAATTATTAAACACATAAAAATTTCACAAGATAGAAGAGATTATCAAGACAAAGTCTCAGATACAGAGAGGAGAAAAAATTCATTACTACAAATTTGTAGTAGATTAATTTTTCCTTAAATTTTCCTTTGGTAAATGTAAAACTATTCTACATGCAAACATGGAATTAAATGAAAAGAGTAAATTCAATGATTCTTAGCTGTGTGAAGAAATGCAATGAAGAAATCGGAGCATAATTATAATATAAAATAATCCTGCATTTACTCACATTCATTGACCTGGATATCATTCCATTGGTTTTTACATATAATGTGAAACACTGTATAAAATTCATGTTGGAAAAATAACAAATAACTACATATGGTCTATTATAGTGTAATTGTTAAAAAATGTTATTTTGGTGAAAGAGTAATATGTGTGAGTAATTGATAAATTCTTTTCTTCTTATATAGAATACTTTAATTCCCATTTTATTGTTTCTCACAATCCTATCTCTACAGTCATCCACAATAAGACACATGATCACTAATACGTAAAACAATCAAGCAGAAAGCATGACAGTGAATTAAAAATGGAATGAGATAAATTATAAAACTCCCAATAGTTAGCCATAATGGTCCAAATACTCCAAGAAACAATGATAGAAATATTAAAATGTATCTGGAACATAACAACACAGTCTGTGCTTTTCTTAAGTTTGCCCACACTTCACATAAGACCCTCTAATATGCTTCTTACATCCCTAGATTTTGCTTTGAGACTCTGTTTAAGAAGGAGGAGCACATGACACTGTTTTTCACTATTTCTCACAGTTTCTTATATCTAAAGTTTCCTCCCTTACATTCATCATTTTTGTTTTCAGGACTATTTCCTTTCCTTGCTTGGTAGAAAAGGGTATCTATGAAATAGCTTTTAATTCTTTGTTACAAATTTCTTACTCTTTGTGCCAATGTTTAAACATGCCTTCCTATCTCCTATTGAGAATTATGAATTACCTTAATTTATGACCAAAAACATATGGTCCTTGCCAACTTGTCTCTGGGAACAATTGAGGGCTCAAATCAAATCTGTAGATTGGGGAGGTCTGATATGTTTGCAGTTTAGGAAAGAGCTCAATATCTCAAATGATCAACCCACCACAAATTAATACTCCAAAAGTATATTGTTAAACCTGCTTTCTAAATTTAGACATTATAATCAGTACTTATCTAACTCTTTTAAGTGTCAGTGATTCTGTCCCCAACCTCAACAACAGCAGATTCTGTCCTGAACATCTGCTTACTCTGAAACTTTAATGAATTTATACTTTGCCAAATGTCTTGGCAATTTCTGTTCCTCCAAATAAGCATAGAGTTTTAAAAATTTAAAAATCCAATACTTAAGATAAAATTTGCAGATGTCATTCTCTCTCTCAAGGAAAGAATACAATACAGATAGCTATGTTTTATACAAAGAACTCTTTTTATTTATTCTTGCCAATCTTCATCCATAGTTCTTATTTCCACAAAATTTATATACCAAAGTATCCATCAATTCCTCATTTTAGTAAAATGTCATTTTTTTCTTTTAATTTGATTTCTTTTAATTATTTATTATCTCTTTATTTTTTAAGCTTTCTTCTTTTGTCCATTCTTTATTCTATATATATATTAACCTATGATTTATTTAGAAGTATGTATCTTAATTCTCTACCAAAGAGAACTTTGTGTTTGTTTTTAATGTGGTTTCATTACAATGTGTTCAAAAAATATGGTCTTCAAAATTTCAGTTTTTGGATTTGCTGATATTTGTTTATGGTCCAATGTTGTAGGTTTTTCTTTTATGCTTGATAAGACAGCACATTATTCAGTATTTAAAAGAAGTGAACTGTGCAGGTCTCTTTGCTCATGTTTATTAATGGGATTGTCGAAAGTCCCAATATTTTTATTACATTTTGTTGTTTTTATTTTAGTTCATGAAATAATGTTTTGAAATATCCCACTATCATTACACATTTGATTGTATTACCTCAATATTTATCAATTATTCCTCATATATTTTGGAGTGCTCTTATTAGGATAAAGTACCAATTTATTTTTTAAAAATAAATCACAGAATTATGTGGTTGGCACATACATTTCTTATTCAGCCAGACAGTGTAAGGAACATATTTTTATCACATGCCACTCAACAGGGATATAAAAATAACTTATTTTATTACCTAGATCAACTAATTTATTTCCAGTAAACTCAGTTCTACAGAAAAATCCATGTGCAAGATCACATAAGCTAGCACACTTGTGCTTCTCTTTCTGTACGTGAATGTGTATTTGTATTCTACATGTTTAGGTTTTCTTCTTTATTATCAGTGGGTATCAATTCACCACATGGAAATAAAAATTGGACATAAATCAATTTAAATGATTTTATAAATAATTTAAGAAAGACAATGGATTTGACTTTGCTTTAAAATAAGTTAAAAGTTTCTAAAGAACCTGTTATGAAGTACAAAATGAGGCAAATTATAAAAATACTAAATGCTCCTTAAAACTTAGAAAACATTTCAAAGAAATTCATAAAAATATAACATGCTTTCAAATATCAAATCATTAGGGCAAACTTATTACTGCTAAATATTAAACAAAACATTAGTTAATTGCAAATCAAAGTCAGATATTTGGCTATACTAATATTGAGGAATACTCTAATTATACCTATTGTGATTTTTAGTAATTATAAGATTTTTAATTCACAAATATGATTCATACCTCCAATTTCTAAAGAAAAGGTGACAAAATCTTTTAGATTCTTTTACATGTAATACATGTCACAAGAAGAGCTGTGCAAACCATGGTCAACCAAGGAAAGGAAAAATGACATATGGTTACAATCAAAAAAAGTTGTGGCAATATTGCTCTCCTCCTCAGAAACTTAACCAGCTTTGTGGTAAGTAATTTATTTTAACCTTAAGAGGTTTGTTTTAACTGTAAAAATGTCAAAAACTTGTGGTTACTTGATGGCATATCAAAAGCACTATCTTCATAGGATTCTTTGAGAAATGGTAGGTCTCTGAGACTATGAATCATAAAGAAGGAGTGTGAATACCAGCCATGTACCATAGGGGTTCTGAGGGCTGGATTTTGGCTGAGAGGACATGGAGAACCATTCATAATACTCCATGAGCCAAGGATTATCTTGAAGGTAATTAGTGTTCCTCCAAGGAAAGAAAGGAGGTCTCTGGAATACGTGTATGGAATACATGTATGTATGTATTCCAGTGAAAAGGCTTTCTTTTTTTTTTATTCATTTATTCACATATGCATGCATTGTTTGGGCCATTTCTGCCCCATATCCCCTGCCCCTTTCCTCTCCCCCTCCCCACCTCACTTCCAGGCAGAATCTGTTCTGCCCTTATCTTCAATTTTGTTGAAAAGAAAGTATAAGCAATAATAAGAAAGACAAAGCATTTTTGCTAGTTGAGATAAGGATAGCTACACAGACAGATTCCTACCATTTCTTTTCCATGTACAAATGTGTTACATCCCAAGTCGATTCATCTCTAACTGACCTTTTCACTAGTTCCTGATCCCCTTCTCATGTTGACCTCTGTCGCTTTAAGATTTCTGTTTTAGTGCCTCTGAAGTGGGAACATCAAATACTATCAGGTTTTGGGTTTCCTACCTATCCCCATACCTCCTGTATTTGCTTTCCCCTTAGCATGTGATTCAAGTCCAAAAACATTGCTGTATTTGCCCTAGATCTAAAGTCTGAATATGAGGGAGAACATACGATTTTTGGTCTTCTGAGCCTGGCTAACCTTGCTCAGAATGATGTTCTCCAGTTCCATCAATTTACTGAAGAATGATAAGATTTCATTCTTCTTCATGGCTGGGTAAATTCCATTGTGCATAAATACCACATTATCTTAATCCATTCATCTGAAGTGGGGCATCTCGGCTTTTTCCATAACTTGGTTATTGTGAATAGTGCTGCAATAAACATGGGTGTGCAGGTGCCTCTGGAGTAACCCATGTCACATTACTTTGGGGATATCCCCAGGAGTGGGATTACTGGCTCATATGGCAAATCTAAGTTTAGGTTTTTAAGAAGCATGAGAATGCTTTCATAACAGTAAAGAAGAGCTAATGATGAATCAGAACTATGATAGTTCCTTTTGCAAAAGCATGAAGCAGCCAGAATTGACAAATGAGTGTGATGTACCATGATCTGTATTTTTTGACAGGAAGATAATGAAAAAATAAAAATGAAGGTACAAGTAAGTCATTTCCATGTTTCGTACTTGGGCAACAGAAGTTCTCATGGTACTGTGATGTCATATTAGGTAATTAATTTGTGATTAAATGGGTTTGTAATGAATAAAAGATAATTTTATCTTTAGAAGTTTTATGTGATGTTTTAATAGTAATTTTTAGCAGATTGTAAAGAAAATTGAATATTTATTAACATTAATCTTATAAATCTCTGTCAGAATCTGTATCTACTTTCACATCTAAATTAATACCTCAGAATAGATCTTTGTGGCTCATTTAATTTAAAAATGTAGTTATCATTTAGATGATTCATAGATATTATGTGTAAAAAGAACATATGTAATTCAAGTGGTAGAAGAGATAATTAGCTTTCCTCTTTATGTCAAATAGTTTTCCAATGTTTTGATTATGCATTGAATCTCATAATTACATATAAAATTCAAATCAATTGCTCCTCAATGGGTAAAAATGACTGAAAACTGAGCCATTAAATGTAATTTAACAAGGACAGTAAGCTTGCATAGATGACAAATCATATACTTGCCTAAGACCAGTCCTTCAGAAAATTATTGCCAATACAAATATCTCAATATGTTATGAAACCATAATTGTCTGCAATTTTAGTTCATCTTCTATAATAAAATCAGTGCAAGGGACTAAAAGATCAGAACAGATAATATTGAACCTGAAAAGAAGACATAGTTTTGAAAAATGTAGATAGCGGTGATGACTGATGAGAGGTTAAGAACTTAGAAAACATTCAGGAATGGGAAAACAGTCTCTCTGGAAAAGATATAACAACACATGTCCAGTCATTGCATATGCTTAACAACCTAAAGCAAAATTTAGTAAAATGAAGAACCATTTATCTCACTCATATTTTGTAGGTAATGAAAATTTGACTTGTGTTATGGAGGATAATGCTATGACTTGGCACTACACTCTAGTTCCTCTCTGTCTGGGAAATTCCATACTATTTTTCTAGAGAGATTGTTTTGGGCTTCTCACATCATTACTCTAAGTTCTCAAGGTGAGCCTATTAAGAAAAAAAGAGATGGAGAAAGAGATGTATGTAGATGTAAACATAGTGAGAGAGATGGAGAGGCAACAGGAGAGAAAGAGAAAAAAGACAAAGACTGTAGTGTGGGAGATGTATTCTTTCCATTCAGAAAGCTTAGAAGATATTCTAGGATCACTTCTACTATGTTCTACGTTTTGAAGGAGTTACACACTCCTACTCAGATGCAAATTGAAATAACATAAGCCCTTTATCTTAACAGTAGGAATGACTATTGTATATACTAGAATTGTCTTTGGAAAATGTAATCTTCAATAGTCCCCTGTAGTATTAATACATTTAGAATTGTTGAAGGATTGTGTCCACAAGGTGAGGATTGTGATATAAGACAGGAAAGGTATTGGTTTTACTCTAAGAGTTATAATAAGATATTGTTTAATTTTATGTAAGAAAATATTAGTAGTAGATTATTACTTTACAAAGATATCTTTGTATATTTGTTTTATAAGTAAGGAGTAAGTCTAAATAGCTGCTTTTTTGAAAAAAATATAACAGAATCTGAGAAATTGAGAAAAAGAATAAAACATATATTTTTTATCTAAAATGGGAAATATCTGTGATTAAATGTATGTGAGAAATTGGAGAGAAAAACAAGCCAAGATGACAAAATTATTTCTCACTTAAGCAATTTTTAATCATATTAAAGAAATAAATGGAAATATATTTAAAGGAAAAAATATGAGAGTGATTTGCACACTAGGCTTGATGTATTGCATACTTTGGACTTGACTCATAAGACAAATTAGAACTGAAAACATAGGTTTGAGTAACTGTCAGTGTATAAAGACCAACTGAAATCATGGTAGCACAAGAGATGACTTTGTAGAAGCACATAGAAAAATAGTGCATGGTGCATTTGTGTGATTCATCAATATTTCATCGCTTATGATAACTCAGATGTGTTAGCATTGGCAGCTATTATTTTCTAATCAATCTTCTAATTGCTTTTTCCAAATTCTAATAAGTACATGACATAGGTGTTATTTTTACTCTCATTTGATAAATATAAAAGCAAAATATAGAGAGGCTAAGTGTTATTGCATGGATCCCAAATCACACATTTAAAGTTCAAAGCTTGTATAGTTCTAGAGCACTGTGATTTGCTGTTCAGAGAAGGAATTGAGTAAGAGAAGCTGAAAAGAACAGGACAAATGCCAGAGGGAAGGAAAGAAAACCTATTCCACTGCTATTCACATGTATTTAATCCTCAAATGTGAAGCAGCTATTTATTTCACAATGAAAATCAATAATTTGCAAAACTATTATTCTTCAAATGCTTAGATGAATAACTGCACTCAGAGGGCTGAGCATATCAGTGCAATATCTGATTACACTGGAAACTTATTTGTGTTCATATATTGATTTCAATACTTTCGGGAGATTTTAGCTTGTTATTATGTTATCATGCTGGTTTAAATTTGAATTGTAGTAAGATAGTCCTCAGATGCCCCTGCTAAATGCCAGCATCAACTGGGCTCCACCTCTCTCTCAACAACCAAGAAATCATCTACATTTTTCATCTTATTTTCTTCCAGATCCTTTCAACCTCCATTTCTTCCTTTATTCCCACCAACTGTATGGGTAGTGACTGCATCCTGACTTAATTCCTTGGTCTTTCAAGTTTCCCTTTTTGTACTTTCCAACTACAGTGTAATCAGTTTTTTATACCACATGTTCTCTTTCTTAATACCTACTGCTTCCTTTTTTTAAAATTAATTTTTATTATTGTTGGGCTGCAGGTACATTATAACATTTACAAAAGTTCTCATAATATACCAAAAATATCACACTTGATATCACCCCTACTATCATTCTCTCTAATTGGCTGGACTTAAACAGAAAATATTAAATAGCATTTACTGATGTGTTTTTCTATTACCTACTTAAGAGTTCAATGACAACCCAACAATAAAGGATTAATGTCACTTATGTGCCTTAGAAGTAATATGTAAATATAATAAAAATTTCAGCTAGAATTTAAAAAATTTCTGAAATGAATTTGTTACAAACATATTATTATCATCCATTATTAAAAATAGCAAGCTAACCTTCAACATAAACTTAATTTATTTACTCCTTGGATATGCCACAGTGAGCCTATACTTATAATCCAGTCTTTCTTGATTGCTGCCTTAAATTAGTTGCCTTAATTAAGTGGACAAAATACAAATGACAATAAGTCAGATGATGGTCTTACCATTAAATCAGCAAAATATTCTACTATAATTTTATTGAGAAAACTATTTCCATTTTGTTGAAAATTTGTTGATGACCTTTCAGCATTTTCCTATTCAATGTTAGGCTATGTTCAAAATACTATGTAGAAGATGCATGAGTATATATTAATGTTTTATGTATATATATATATATATATATATATAAAACATTAAATATATATATATTATACACATATAAATATATATATACACATAAATATATGTATATATACACCTTTATTTTCTCATTTTATCCCATTGTGATCACCCAATTGTACATGACCTGATCCCTTATAAAAATTATACTTTACTCTCATAATTAGGTCAGCAAAGCATCCCACTGATTCTTTGAGATCAGAGTCCACCAATTAGTAATATTTATGGAAGTAGAAGGTAGTTTGGAAAAAAGAATTAATTAAAGAATATTTCTTAACTATACTATACTTCAGAGATAAAGTATTGCAAAATTATTGAAGGAATCCTTTGAACTTAGAAGCTACATTGAGAGACTATTCTTATACTGATAGCTTATTAAATATATTAATTCACATTTGACATTTTAAAGAAAATGAAAAGTAAGAGCTTCCTATTATCTGTTCTGAAGAGCTTTAATGATATAATACTTTTATTTCTAAAATTGTAATTAAAACTGCCTTTCAAAAGTCAAATCTTTTCAAAGAAACTCTAAATTACTGTGTGTGCAAAGATTCTGGAAAGTTTATCTGGTGTTCTTATGAAAAATTCTCTTGACCTTTGGTTTGACATTGAAGAGTTTTTTAAGCAATGCTTTTGTTCTATTCTTTTAACAATAGTGGAATGCTAACAAAAAACTAACAGAAAATATTTGATATAATATAAAATTAAAACTTTCTTCTGTATCTCTTTATTCTATGTGTACATGTTCACACAATATAATTAAAAATATACTTAAATGGTTTGTTCAAAATTAGAAACTAAAATATTTAAATGAAAAATATTATCTTTATTTGCTTTAGCTTACATATGTCGTTACAAGGAAAGTTTCTAGGCTATGGTTTGTTTTAGATGACTGAATATGAGGTACCTGCAGATTCTAAATTATAATATTATAAAATTTAAACTAAAGCTCTATAACTATACTAGCAGAATGCACTTTAAAATAGGCTGTTTTAGGGCCAGATATGGGATTTCATGCCTATAATTCTAGCTACACAAGAGGCAGAGATGAAAGAATCAGTTTGAGGCCAGTGTAGGCAAAAAAAAAAAAAATTGTTAGGAAGACCCAATAACTAAGCTGCTCACTGTATTACATGACTGCCAACCCAGCCATGCCAGAGGTTGGGGTAGCAGGGATCATAGGCCAAGTCAGACTCAGGCAAAAAGTACAAGATCCCCTCTGAGAAACAAAATAAAGCAAAACAGTCTGAGTGTGACTGAAATAATAGATTAAATGCAAGGATCTGAGTTCAAACACCACTACCTCCTAACCAGCTAAACAACTAAATAAATAAAAATTGGCTCTTTTATTTGTAGAAGAGGTACAATGGTACAGACTACACTAGGATCTCAACATCTCTGATCTGGCAACAAAGGACTAAGGGCTGGATGCTGGCATATCTGTTATAGTATCACATATTGGCCATATTAGTGTATTTTCTTTCTCAACCAGAACTGACAGTAAGTCTAATAAATGAAACAAAAAGACAATGGAGGAGAAAATATGATCAGAGGAGTGCTGTAGGAAAACCTTGTAAATACAGAAAATCAAAGAACAGGGCATGGATGAAAACAGAAATCATTGTGTCATACAGCCCTTGAGCTTTTCAAAATTTAGAGATATTTAGAATTGGGCACATAGCTAAAAACTAGTTCTGAAAGTCAAGAATTGTCCTTTGTCCTCTATGAAAGGAGGTACTGATCATTTGTGAAACTATTACAAAAGATACTCTAGGTTCGAGGACACAAGCACAATAGAAGAAACCTGTGGAGACTACACATGGCCCAAGCTTAATCACAGTTTCCCTTCTCGTTCATTATTTTGCACAGATTCTGTAAAAGGGTAAAGATTATCTTCCAACCTTACAGTATATGTCAAATCTTCTTGGAAGAAGAAACTGTTGGAGGGAACTACTGAACTCATGAAAATACTGGGAAAGTGCTCTTTAGAGGTTTTATAATAAAAGGCATGAGATTTTCTTTTACTGAAAATTGTAATTTAAACCATGGCTTGTTATTCTAAAATTGTAGTTATGAAAAGAGAAAGTCCAATACAATTTTGGGACGATTGACTTACAAGAGAACATAGCTAAAACCAAATATGCTAAAATGTCATGTTTTTCATTTTATCTTTTCCTTTTTTTCTGCTACACAATCAGAGAACAGGAAGGTAGAACAAGTCTTGTCTAGGGGGAAGGGCTGGCACCAGTGTGGGGGGTGCTGGAAAAAGGGGGTAGGAGGGTGAATATGGTTCAAAAAATGTGTACACATGTATGTTAAATGCAAAAAATGAAACCTGTTGAAACCACTTCAGGCATGGGGGAAGGGAAAGAAGGAAAATGGTTGTGGAGTTGAACTCAAGAATGATATATTTGATACATTGTAAGAACCTGTGCAAATGCCACAATGTACCCACACCCATCACAACAATAAAGGAAAAAAGAATTAAAAAAAGAAAAATAAATACTTAATATTAGTTTTGCTAGGAAGTAGACAGGGCACGTTTATTTAATGATAATCATATAGCCTCTCAGTGTTTCAACTCCTGAGGAGTAGGTGTTCAAAATTTAGGGCTACAATGTATTAAGAGACCATTTTAAAGGCAGATATAGAGAGTATTAGAATTGATCTTCATGAATTTTGTCTTTTTTACTTCCTTAAAATCATCTGCAGGAACCTGATCCAGTAGGAAGATGTCCTTAGCATTATTCTTATTTCATGGTTGTTATTACTGGCATACTTCTCAAAGTCCAGATTCAGCAAAGGAAGCCTGAAGGCCTGGATATAAAGGCTCTTTGGGCCATTTAGAGGAATTATCACAGAAAAAAATCAAGTAAGAGTGCTAAGAGTGCTGTCCTGAGGCTAGATTTCTTGATCTGGCAATCTGGTATCGGTTGGCCATTCCACATTACAAAGAATGGAACCCAAGGGGAAGTCTACAGGAATTGATGACATACTCTTACTGAAAGAAAGGAAGAGAGACAATTGTTATTATCTAGGCAGGGCATTTCTTCCTGGAGTGATGGTCTGAAGCCTTTTAGCAATAGGTAGAAAAAAATTCATAAGGTAGGAATAGAGAATAAGCTTCAATCTTCAGCCACATGCCAGTGTGAGTCACTTAGGAAGCTAAGAAAATTGATTATTGCTACTGGACTTCTCTTCCTTTCCCTTTCTCCTCACCAATCTTTGCCTCTGTTGTCCTCACTAAAATGGTCAATCCAGGATAGGAGACAGAGGCAGGCTTGGAGTAGGGAAGTTGAAGGAAATTTCCACTATGGCTAACACAGTCTAGGTTGTGGGATGGGTGTCCCCCTGGCCCATGAGCTAGGTGAACTTTTGGGGTCACATTCAAAGCATTTTTCTAGAAACCAGGAAATAAGTATAGTTCCTTCTTCCTAATTTTCTCACTCTCATGCTTCTTTTTCTGCCAATGTCTATTTTTCCCTGTGATCTGTCTCAAGGAACAGTCCTTCCTTATCTATAAGGGTCTCTATGGCAAGGGAATTTCATATAATGAGTTCAAGATAGCACAAAGGGACCCCTTGTAAACATTGGGCAGTTGGCCAGCAATAAAGAAAATGCCTAAATAATAGTAGAAAAACAGACTTGGAATAAGTTTTTCTCTCAGGGTCTAAAAGGGAGATGCGAGTTCCATCCAATATTGGAGAAATAGGGGCATAGAGAGGAAGGTACTGGTCCATAATGGTAAAATAAAGCCTGATAGTCAGAAAAAGCAGACTAGAGATCCAAGTGAGCAACCACTAGAAAAAGGAAGCAGCTGGCACTTAGAAACCATGTAGGAATGACAAAGGCAGCACCTGGAAGAAATCCTAAACCCCTGCAGATACAATGGGTAAGAAAGAGAAAGTCAGAATCCAGATAGCAGAAAAGTACTTTAAAGTGGAGCAAAAATGCATGTCCTCAACCCAGAGAGTGGCAAAAAGACTATTCTTACCTCTTGCTGAAATAGACATGTTAGAAAGGGGATCTGAGTCAAGATATATTAGATCCAAGTTTGGAGTTATGGCACGAAAAATGTTAC
This sequence comes from Castor canadensis, assembly GCF_047511655.1. NCBI lineage: Eukaryota > Metazoa > Chordata > Mammalia > Rodentia > Castoridae > Castor > Castor canadensis. Next base: position 27,054,865 of record NC_133395.1, read on the forward strand.
TGGAGAGTCATCACTGGTACATACCTTCGTTCTTGCATGTGGCAAGAGAATTCAGTCAAGACGTGAAAATAATAGTAAAGTTTATTCGGGAAGAAATTTAGTATAGCAGAATAAAAATGGGGAGGAATGAGGAAAAAAGTGAGAAATATTTCCTGATCCCCATGAAAGAAATGGGGGTAAAGATCTTTTTTTTATTGTTGTGCTGGATAGGGGTACATTGTAATATTTAGGCAGGTTCTTAAGATATAACAAATATATCATACTTTGAATTTACCCACCTTACTAATCTTCTTTACTCCCCAATTCCAGGAACAGTTTCAACAGGTATCATTTTTGCATTTACATACATGCATATACATTATTTGCACTTTATTCATCCATCTATCCCCTTTTCCCCCCCACTACTCACCCACTCACTGGTGCTAACCCTTCCCTCTCCCCGCCACAGGATGTGTTCCATCCTTCTGTTCTACGATTTTGTAGAAGAAAAAGGATAAAAAAAAAAACACAGTATTTTTGCTAGCTTGAGACAAAGGTAGCTACACAGGGAGTTTCCATGTGATATTTCCATGCATGTATGTTTAACAGTCTCAATTGTTTCATCTTCTCTAATCCTCTTTACTCCTCCCTAGTGCTTTTCCCATAGTGGCCCTAGCCACTATAAGGCTTTTATATTCATTTCTGTACAGAAAGCATATCAATCACATTCAAATTTTTAGCTTACTTCCCTTGCCTTATCCTTCCCATGCACAACCTCACCTTAGTGTGGCCAGCGTCCCATAATATTGCTGCACTGGTTTTAGGTCTGTAGTCCACATATGAGAGAGAACGTGTAGTTTTTGGCCTTCTGAGCCAAATGTTCTCCAGTTCCATCCATTTACCTGCAAATGACAAAATTTCATTTTTCTTTGTGCCTGAGTAGAATTCCATTGTGTAAAAACACCACCTTTTCTTAATCCATTCATCGGTAGTGTGGCATCTTGCCTGTTTCCATAGCTTAGCTATTGTGAATAGTGCTGCAATAAACGTGGGTGTGCAGGTGCCTTTATTGTAACCTGACTTACATTCCTTCAGGTATATCCCTAGGAGTGGTATTGTGGATCAAATGGCAGATATATTTTTAGTTTTTTAAAGGGCCTCCATACTATTTCCCATAGTGGTTATGTAGCTTACATCCCATTAGCAGTGTATATAAGGATCCCTTTTTCCCCACATCCTCACCAACATTTGTGCCATATTCTTGCATACAAAGAAAAACAAAATGAGGTTGGTAAAAAAGTGATTAAAATATTGTTAATGAAAGAAAATTAAGTAAGTGTTACCATTTCATTTACCTATCTACTAGAAATGTATTGATCTGGGCGCTGGAGGCTCATTACTATAATAATCCTGGCTACTCAGGAGTCAAAGATCTGGAGGATTGCAGTTCAAAGCCAGCCCGGGCAAATAGTTTGCAAGACCCTATCTCAAAAAATTCCATCACAAAAAAGAGCTGGTGGAGTGGCTCAAAGTGTAGGCCCTGAGTTCAAGCCTCAGTACCAAAAAAAAAAAAAAAAAAAGAAATGTATTGGAAAGCAGAATATCTGAGACCAAGTAAGTTACATTTAACTGAGTTTTATTTTCTCATGGTTTTGGAGGCTAAGAAGCCCAAAATCAAGGTGATGGCATGTGATGTAGGCCTTCTTGATGCATCATAAAATAGTAGAAGGAAAAACACAGAGTCCATTCCCACAGCCCTTTGACTCAATGCATTAATCTCACTTAAGGCCAAAGCCCAAATGACCTAATCACCCTGTGAAGGCTTTACTTCTCAATAACGTTACATTGGTAATTAAGTTTTGTCATGAGTTTTGGAATTGACAAGTATTCAAACAATAGCAAATCATAACCACAATCAAAAGGATAAAGCTTGTAGAAATAACTATACATCAGGCAGCTGCATGCATTTTGGCATGAAAGAATTATTTCCGTCATTTGGGCTTTCTCTTCTCTCTTCTTTAATATCTCATTACAAGAAAGTGAACAGTTATCATTGCCTTTATTTTGAAAATGAGAATTCACAAGCCCAAAAGATTATTAACTTGTCACTTTGTCAATCTGTTAATGACAAATTTAACTGAAAAATCCAAAGTACTTTTTTGTTTTGTTTATTTTGTTTTATCTTATTGTGACACTTTCTTATGTGCTCTTTGTCTCTTACAGTATTTTTCATAAGACCTAAAATACCTCATATAAAAAGTGATAGCTGTTTTGTCAGTCTTCACAACTATCTGCTCAAATGCTAGTAATTCATTTATGGCTCACAAAAGACAGACAGGAAAAAATTTCAAAGGCAGTAATTTGTCTGATAGAGCTACAACAGCTACTGTTAAAACATGAGAGACTCCAAGTTTAGAAACTTTGCTTTTAATGCAATAAAAAAGATGCTCATTTAAAAAAATGGATATCACAAGATGGACAAATGGATCAAAATAGGCCAACAAAAACTTGACTGCACCATGGTAGTTACCTACAAAATACTTCCTACACTACTGTCCCTATTTGTTTTGTGTTGAATTATCAACAATCATGTGAATTAGAGGGATTTTTAAAGACTCCAGATTGTTCATATGAATATAAAACATAGAATAACTCAAAGCAGATTATAGTAATAAGTTATAGCTCCTTGGAATTCTTTGTAAGCTACTCTTAAGAACTATTAAGTGGTCCTTGGCCACTTTTTCCAGTAAAATAGTATGGTTTGTATTTCACAGAACTAATGCTTGGAAAAGGTAAGAGATTATGACTCTATGGTATATGTGATGTATGATGATTTGAATCTTGCCTTCTTAAAATGTCAAAATTCAGGTAGTAATGAAGTCCCTCATAATACACCTAACTATCACTTGTGGGATAACAGAGCACGTGGTTTGGAAAGACAGAAGTCATTTTATATCTATTATTGTCCAGGAGTATGCAAACATTTGCAAATTCCTAGAGTCCTGAGTGATCTAAATAAGTGGAGAAAATGAATCAAACTCTAAAAATTCATTGCCTACTTTCCTGAATCTAGTGCATTAAGATGGCTGGAATTTCACCACTGGCTTGGTTTAAAAATTCAATCTGCATAGGACATGGCATCAAACTCAAATTTATGGTCCTGACAAACATACATTTAAAGAGGCAGATTATCTTCTTGCTTGAAAGTGTCACTCTAATTTATTAATATTCTGTTATCTGTTATAATATTATAACTATCGATGTAGGTCAATATAAATACAAAAAAATATATGAAATAAAAGAAAATAACACAGATTTCTCTTCTAGACTGAAAACAATTGTTAATATATTCATTAGACATTGGAAATTTTTCAGTATCTTTCAAATGAGTATAGTAATATTTTGGATTTTCCATGTCCCACAAAGGCTCATGTATTTAATGTTTGATTTCTGGTTTGTGGCCCTATTAATATGTGGTGAAACTTTTAGGATTTGAAGCTTGCGGTAAGGAAGTTAGATCACTGGGGTCATGCTCTCAAAGGATATATATGATGATAGAGGGAGTACCAGGGGACCCCCTTTATCTCTGTTTCCCCATCCCCATTATGTGAGCAATATGCTCTCTGCACAATGATATTCAACCTAGCCCAAAACAATGGAGTTAAGTGACCATAGACAGAAACCCATGAAATTGTGACACAAAATAAAACTGCTTTTATTTTTTTTCCTTTAGGTTGGTTTTCACAGGTTTTTGTCACTGCGATGGAAAGCTGACTAACACAAGGACATTAATATAAGACTTACTAGATGATGAACATGAATTTCTTTGCATTTCACATCTTTCTGAAAAGACAGCACAGTTACCAAAGAGTTTAGATTGTCATGGAAATGTGATGACATGTGATTGGCTTAAACATAGAAGACATTCATTGGGCTTTGTAGGACAAATGGTTAAGTAAAAATTTAAAATACATCCAGGGTCTGGTGGCTCACACCTGCAATCTTATCTGCTTCGGAGGCTGAAATCAGGAGGATCTTGGTTCAAGGACAGCTCAGGCAAAAATGTTCCCAGGACCCATCTCAACCAATAGCTGGGCACAGTGTTGCTCGCCTGCTAATCATCCCAAGTTATACTGGAGGCTGAGATCTGAAGGGTTACAGTTCCAAGCCAGCCCAAAACTGCAAGACACTATCTCAATGGAAAAAGCTGTGAAAAGAGGCATGTGCCCATGCCAGCAGTGCCTGGAAGTGTAAAATAGAAGGATTACGGTCCAGGCGGGCTTGAGCAAACAGTGACACCCCATCTCCCAAATAACCAGAACAAAAGGACTGGAGGAGTAGAGTACATGCTTAGCAAGCATTAGTCACTGAGTTCAAACCCCAGTACCACCAAAACAATTTTTAGATTATTAAACTACAGAGCTTGGATGGTATAAAATTTCCAAACTAACTAACAATATATTTACAATGTTAATTATTTAAAAATCAGTACAGTAGAAACAACATGAAAATTTGCAAAATTAATGTATGATTAAGGAAAAGGTTATATATTGAAAATCAATAATTTGATTTAATTTCTCATCATTTTGTAGTATATAAACTGTCTATTCTCTCCAAAGCAAACACTGTGTTTCTTTTTAAAAATTCAGTAATTACTTTACTCTGTCATAATTCTTATAATCCAGAGAATCATTACCAAGTACTTTGAAAACATATTCAAGTAAACTGGAAAATCCAGGATAAATGGATAAATTCCTAGACACATGTAACCAACTAAAATTGAACCAAGAAGATAATAACCACCTACAAAATACTGGCAAACAGAATACAACATCATGTCAAAAAGACAGAAATTAAACACTCAAAAAAAAAAAGATCATACTCCATGATCAAGGCAATTTCATTCCAGAGATGAAGAAAGGGTCAACATATATAAATGCACAAACATAATACACCATATAAACAGGAGCAAAGACAAAAACCACATGATCCTCTCAATAAATGTAGAAAAAGCCTTTGCCAAAATCCAACACCCTTTCATGATAAAATCTCTGAAGAAACTAGAAATAGAAGGAATGTTCCTCAACATATTAAAGGCTACATACGACAAGCCTATAACCCACATCATACTAAATGGAGAACAACTGAAAACTGCTCCTGTCAAAGTCAGGAAGAAGATGGGGCTGTCCACTTTCTCTATTATAATTCAATATAATTTTGGAATTGTTAGCGAGAGCAATAAAACAAGAGCAAAAAATAAAAGGAATTCAAAAGGGAAAGAAGTTAAACCGTCCCTATACAGATGACTTGATCCTATACCTAAGAGACACAATAAAGGCTATATATGACCAACCTAGAACAAACATCATACTAAATTGATTTTTATTGTACTATGGGCATTTTGGATATTTAGAAAACAGAAACTTAAGTCCAAAGAAAGGCAGAAAGTATTTGAAAACTGCAATGTGATTTTTTTTTCATGATTATACAATATGGGTTTTAAGGTTAAGTACAAATAAAAAATAGCAGGCTTACTTTTCCTTATAGAAAATTCTTCCCTTTACTTAGAGCATTTACTTTAGAAAATTTGTAATTTTAGGTTCATTTTTCATTTCTGTGAAATATATGCAAATCTTTCTAAAGCTAAATAAGCTATATTCAGTTTGAAGTCTTGTGTTTCTCAAAGGCCCAGGAACCATCTCTTTAATATGCAATCTTTGAGGAAGGGAGCATTCCTATTTCCCAGAGGCTGTGGAAGGCAGGATCCTAACTTTAGCAGCACCTCATACTATGTGGAAACAATATAATCTTGTCAGAAAAGATGGGGGAAATTCACTTGCCTGTGGAATTAGTCAAAGTACTAACAAAGGTAGTTACCTCAACTTCTGTGAATTATGTCTGACAAATAATGCTGTCAAATCCTTCTTATGCAGGAGTAAGTATGTTCATCTGAAAAACGTGTGCAATGGTAGATTAGCTAGGGTTCTCCACAGACACAGCACCGATTTATAAACAGATTTATTATGAAGAATTGGTTTGTGTGATATGTGTACTAGTAAGAGGCAAGTTCTGTAGGTAGTAAGCTAGAAACACAATGGGGACAATGATTTAGATATAGTTTGAAACTCAAGTTTGGAGAAATAGAAGATGATGTCCCAATATGAGGTCTGATAGACTACAGGAACAAGTCAGAGCTGATGTTCCAGTTCCTGTCAGAAAGCAGAAAAGAAAAACAAACAAAAAATTATGTTTCAACTCAAAGGTAGTGAGGCAGGACTCAAGGGAGGACTGATCATTTTGTTTAATTCAGTCTTCTATTTGTATGTTGGGTACCGCCCACATGAGGAAGGATATATTACACATTCTTCTAACACAGATATTAATCTCATCCAAGAACTGTGTCATAAACATACCTGGAATTGTGTTTTGCTAAATATTTGGGTGCTTCAGGATGCAGTCACATTGGCACATAAAGTTAACTATAAAACATGGGTTGCATCTTTTTGACTATATAAAAGTAATTTTTTTCAGCATATGGCTTTTCTTACTGGTTTGTGTATGATATACATCTACATCAAATTTGGTTTAATGGTTATTCAATAATAAAATTATTTCTCTTTATTCTACCTTTGTGGAAAGTTTTTCTGGGTTTGGAGGATATTTGGTTTAATTATATTTCCCTACTCTCTACATGTGAGATTGTTTTTGACATTATTTTTATTAGTATCTACCAATTTATAATTGTGTATTGGCTTAATTACTATAGTATACTAATATGTCATAGATCTATTAGAGCAAGTTCTTCTGATTTGTTCTTTAAAAATGAACAAATAAAAATGCCTCTAGGGAATATTGTTGTAATAGCATATCTTCAGATTAATTGGTCAAAATTGACTTTTTTTTCATAAAATGCTTCTTCTAATCCACAAATATCTCATAATCTCTGATAATTATATTTTGATACTATTATTTTACTACTAGAGGTATGTTGTTACTGTTTTACATACTTTGTTACCTTTATACTCTGTTTTGTTACTCATAATTCTCCAGGAAACAGAACTAATAAGATATATAAATATATGTATAATTTGTATGTAATAATTTGCCTATATATTATTATAATAATAATAGAGACTGAGGATTACCACCATATGCAATATAGAGAAACATAAAATCCAATGACGCAATACAGACTGAGTCCAAATGTCTATGATCCTGAGCACACAAGGCTGGTAGGACACAACTTGAGTCTGAAGGCCTGAAAACTGAAGGCACTGATGCCTCTGGGCAAGAGAGCATAAATGTTCTACCTCGAATAGAGTGAATTCAGCCTTCCTCTCTCTTTTTATTCTGTTTCAGTCCTTAACTGATAGGCTGATTCCTATGAGAAAGGCAATCTTCTTTACTGATTCAGCCATAGAAATGCTAATTTCTTCCACAGACACCCTCATAGACACAACCAAGAAATAATGTTTTGTCAGGTCTCTAGGCTTCTCTTAGCCCAGTCATATTGCTATAAAATTTATAAAATTAAAAATTTGTATCCACTCTTTGTCAACATGTAACTCATATATTTTCTTAAGTAATAGTTAATCTTCAAAAGAAGATAATGACAAAATCCTAATTCCATCTAACTTGATACAACTATCCTTCATGCAACTGGAAATGCATGAATCCCTTCCATGTGAGAGAAAGTAGTCCTTGAGTAATGCCTACTCTTCTGATAGCTATAACTTAAATACTATGACTTAAAATCAATAATTACTAAATAGTCTGTTTCATGCTAATAAAAATAAGACAGGAAAGGCATCAAAGATATTGACTTAGTATATGGATATGTATACATAAGTGTGTTTAAAAAAACAAAAATAAGGAGAAAATACTTTTAATAATTAATGTCCTCATTCTGTAATAGGTCACATAGTCATGGCTTGTACAACCATTTCCTACCAAACATTTTACATTTCCTTTTGCTCTCAGTAAACACCTCATTTGGGCATGGTCCATGGTCTGACAAGGTGAAAATAGTCATCATTCTTGAAGGGTGTGGGCCATTGTACACTTGTCTGGATTTGCTTGCTGTAATTGTCCATTGACTGTCATCATAGAGCATGGTAATACTCTATGATGAGATGCCCAAAGGGATCTAACACATTTTGAACATGCCTTTCCTTATCTCCATTGTGGAATAGTAGTCCACATTCCCTTGGTATTTGGGATCAGTCATCTCAATCAGAACCATAAATCCTTCCTTTGCCTGATGACCTGGAGCTATAAGTATTCCAAAATGGCTAAATAGCAGTCCTAAACTTTACATTAATGAAAGTGTTGTATCTGCTGGGTGGAAGTAAGATCTCTTTGAAAGTAAGATTACTAAGCCAGCAGAACATAAAGTCATTTGGAAAGGAAGTAACCAATTTGCTAGTAGGTCACAAAGTGTAATCCTAAGGAGTCTTCTGTTCATTTCTACTCTTAATTCCTTGACTCATGAGAACTGGAAATCAGAAAATTATTACTATATATTGAACACTGATTCATAGCCTATCCAGTCTTCTGGAGAACTTTGTTCCAGTACAACAAGGTATTGTTACCTAGTTGGTGAAGTACTTTAGTCTTCAAAGAGACATCAATGTTCCATCCAGGTGCTTCAGTGTGGAGAAAATATGGTAAGACCAATGAATTCCATGAGCATGTGTACCTTCCTAGATTATTTAGCTCTCAAGTGAATCTGGTGCTCAGAAAATAATGCTGTATGGAATATCATGATAGTGGATATGGTGTTCTCCTGTTTATAGATCATAGTTTGCAGAAGCATTGCAAGTGAAAATAGTTTAACATAGTGAAGATGCCCTCAGGTAGCTGGCTGATCATCTACAAGATGTTTTCATATCTATCATCATTGGTGTTTGCTGCTCTGGATGGAAACCTTAGTGGAGTCTGAAATCAAATTTGCCTCAGTAAGTAAATATCCATGATGGTAAACAAATGCATCACTATAATCTCTGATATCATGGCTTCTTTGCTCCCATTGAATGATGACAGAGTTGGTTGAAGAAAGACTGATTGGTATTCACAGAATGACATCCCATCTACTTCATTATTGAAATCTCCCTAGACTAATGTCATCCTTTGGTGAGTATTCACTTGGAACACAAATACCTTTCATGTTGTTTGCACATTCACATACCTCTCTCTTGGATTTTGTCACCAATAATTTCTCAATAATATCCTTTCAGTGTGGATCAGTTGGTATATAATCACATATTGGGCCATTTCCCTTTTCAAGCAAAGTGCAGACCTAGGTGCCCAAGGTTTACCCCAATGGGAAGAAATTCTTCCACTTATGTCACTTAGAGTTATACTAGAAAGGAGTTATCGTGCTGCATCTGTCCACTTTGAGGTGGACCCTGGATAATGTGCAAATCCATCTGTAAAATGGTCCCCACACATCTCTTTCTCTGTCAATTCATTGTAAAGAACTGCCAATGTAGTCATAAGTGTAGCCCAGGAAACAGAAGATAATATAAGATTAGGAGAAATCATAAGCGTTTTTGGCCACTTCCTCATTACTTATTTGTACCTTTGGAGTTTTTTAAGGACCAATTTTATGTTTCTACTTCTGTTTTTGATGGAATGTTGATATGTGTGCCCAACTTTATATCTTGTTGGGGCAGATAACACAGAGTTCATGATTGGAAGCGCAGGTTGCAGAGTAACGGAGCAGTCCCTGGTCAAGGGCTCAGATTCTATTTAAGACCAGGTAATAGGTCAATAGCTGTCAATTAAAAATTAAAACCAAATCAGAATTCCTATAGAGAAAATTATTAATTTATTTTTTATATTTTTTATTTTATTATTTTTGCATTTACTTACATGCGTATACATTATTTGCACCACTGCCTCCCACTCCCCCATCCCCACAGAACCTGTTCAGCCCTCTTGTTCTCTGATTTTGTAGAAGAAAAAATATTTACAAAGGTTCTTACAATGTATCAAATATACCATACTTGAATTCACTCCCTCCCCTGATTTCTGGAACAGTTTCAACAGGTATCATTTTTGTATTTACATACATGTTTACACATATTTGCACCATATTCACCTTCTTCCTATCCATTTCCCCACCTCCTCCCCACAGGTGCCACCCCCCCAGGAGAACCTGTTCCACCCAATTTGTAGAGAAAAATCATAAAAGATAATAAGAAAAACATGGTGTTTTTTGCTAGTTTGAAGTAAACACAGCTACACAGGGAGATTCCTTGTGTTGTTTCCATGCATATGTGTATTACAACCACATTGGTTCATCTCTACTATTTCTCTTCACTCCTCCCTAGTTCCCTACCCATGGAGGCCTTGGCCAGTTTAAGATTACTATGTTCATTTCTATACTGTGAGTACATCAACCACACTCACGTTTTTGTTTTCCTTCCCTTTTCCTATTCCTCTGGTGTGTGGTCTTCCCTTTTGTGTGTGACCCATGTCTAATAATATTACTGCATTTGTTTTAGGTCTACAATCCAAATACTAGGTAGAACATGAAATTTTTGGCCTAAAGAAGATTATTTAAATAACACATCTTTAGATGAATTGGGAAAAATTTGACTTATTGAACATATAATTTAAGCCAATTCATAAAGATCTCCTACATGATTTTTAAGTTACATTTTAAAATAATATTTTGATATTGTCCTAGATTTTATAAAGATAACTCTTTTACATGTTGTTTTATCTTCTATACCTATTTTATTTTTACATTTTAAGCATATTTTAAGAAATAAAACAGGTGTGATGCCACACTGCTATTATCCCACCTACACTAGAAACAGAGATTGAGAATATGACCTGAGAAAAAAGTTAGTGAGCATGTATCTGAAGAAATAAGCTGGATGTGGTGGTGCCTGCTTATTTGCCTGTGATCCTAGCTGCAAGGGAGGCTTTAAGTAGGATAACAGCAGTCTAGGTCCACCCCCAGGAAAAAATATGAGATCATATCTAAAAAATAACCTAAAGAAAAATAAAATAGGGTGTGGCTCAAATGTCAGGGTGCTTGCCTGGCAAGTGCAAGATCCTGAAACTCCAGCACAAGCAAGAAATAAGGAAATAAAATTAGGTATTTGAAGATTTTTAACATGAACACTTTAAAATATACAGTGTAAAAATTTAGAAACTCAATATTAGAAGAACCATAAATCCCATATTATTTTCTTCAAACTATTAGTGTATGATTTGGTCAGTTTGGGCTTCTGCAATAAAGTACCATAGACAGGTATCTTCAAACCAGAGTTTATTTCTCACAATTCTGGAGGCTAAAAGTCTGATATTATTGCACCAGAATGGTAGGATTCTTTGTGAGTGAATTCTTCCTGGTTTATGTATGACTGCTTCCCATTTTTTTTTACCATATGATGAAAGAAAGATGAAAGAGAGAGAGGAGAGAGAGAGACAGAGAGTGAGAGAGAGAGAAAGAGAGAGAGAGAGAGAGAGAGATCTGATGGTTTCATTCATAACCCTTGTAATATTATTAATTCTATGCATGTTCCATCTTCATGACCTAATTATCTCCCAAAGGCCCTCCCTCTAAAGAACATTACATTGGGGATTTTAGCTTCAATATGTGAGAATACAGACTTTCAGTCCATAGCAATTTCCTTCATAGATAACACTATTATCCTTACTTTAAAATATCATAGACTTTTTCTGCCTTTCTTTTGTTTTACAAAAACCTACAATATAATCTGTTTAGTGTCAGGACTCTTTGATCAATATTAAGTTTATGAACTTGATTTATGATATTACTTGTAGGAGAACTTTGTTTATTCCCAGTGCTGTGTGTTAACCCACAATTTATTTATGCAATCTAAAATTTAAAGAATATTTTCTTCCAGTTTGTGGCTTGTGAAATAATAGCAATATACACAGTGGCCTAGGCACTCTGAACCTGGCACAGAGCTTATAACTTCCTGAGTAATAGAAGTTGTTAAATACTTTGTTTTAATGTTTAGTCATTGCCGACTTACTAAGGCAGAGCCCCTAATACACTTTCTGATAGGGGTGATAGGAGACTCTTTAGTTCTAATAATTATTCTTTAACATCAGTTCCTGAGAAAGCACTCCTAAATCCCTTTGAATTCCTTGAATGATAGTTATATTCCTTGCTCCAAAGAGGGAAAACATTCTAGATAACTTCAAAGCTTCAAATGAAGGCTGTTTTACCAGGGGAACCACCCATATTATATTACAGGGTTAGAAATTTCCCCACCACCACCCCACCAGAGTGAGACTAAAAGTTGAAATAATCACCAATAGCCAAAAATGTAATTAATCATGTCTGAATAATCAAGCGTCCATAAGACAACAACCTAAGTGGGTTCAGGTAACTTTCCAAATAACTGAACACATGGATCTTCCTTGAGGGTGGCAGTGAAAATATGAAAACTGTGACATTCCATATTCCTTTCCTTGTGTCACATTTCATCTGCCAATTAATTGATATGATTTACCATAACTTTTACTAACATGATAGCAAACATAAGGGAAGCATCCCAAAGTTCTGTGAGCTGCTCTAGCAATTTAGTTGACCCAAAGTATGAGATCATGAGATCCTCATTTTATAGGGGTTCTGACTCCATGGTGAGAAGCCTATGTCACAACTGACATCTGAAGTGGGGGACATCTTTGGCAGTGAGTCCTTAATCTTTGCAATCTGAAACTACCTCCATGTACTGTCAAAATTGAGTTTAATTAGAGAATATTCAGATGACATCCATTGAGGGATTTACTAGAGACTTGTCTCATGTATGATGGTCGTGGGGAACCCTATACATCTGGTGTCAGAAATGGTGATAGTGTGTTCACTAATATGTAATTATGAATAAGTATGTCAGTGAAGAAAGAGGAAAAACACCTTTTTCCCTAATTTCTCAGAGGGTTATAACAAGTAGTAACACTACTAATACTCTTGTATTTGTCATTTTGCAAGCATGGAGGAGGTTATACACCTAAGAGTGGAAACCCTGAATAATAATATATTTAAGCCTTAGTAGTAACCATCAACTACTCTATCAAAATATATTGTGCCAACAAATAATTAGTAAAAGTACCAGTTGCTTCACACACCTTATAACACTGCACTATTTTTAATCACTATACAAGATACATTGAGGCTATCAATGTGAGAATTATTAGGTTATTTTTGTCAATATTGAGTATCTTTATTTCAGTTAATGGGTTTGAGGGCAAACTCACTCAGGCATTAAGGATTCAAGGAACAAAATTATAAATTTATAATCAATTGCATCAAAATTTATGTATGAAATTAGTGCAATCCCAATTAATGTCTGAATTATTTTTGCACAATTTTACCAGTTGTTCACTAAACATAGATACACAGATATCACAGATCTTAAATGAGATATGAATATATGTCAGCATTGTATAGATGTTATTTTAATATTGAAATAAGGAGGAATGCCTTCATTCTTGAAAATATATTTTTAAATATTCAGGAATGGTGATGCCTTATGTGACTATATACAAAAGGCTCTTAGGCAAACATATTATGTTAAACTTACAATTTTTCTGTAAATTAAGGTTGTTTTTATGTTTTATCTAAATAAATGAAATATAGAAGAATATCTTCAACACCCTGACATAGTTTTAAATTTTGCAAATAGGTACTGAAACTATTTCTTCTAATTGTAATATTTATATATCTGCTTAACAAAAGATTCCAAATACAGTAGAACTGGTAATTAAAATTAAAACCAAAATAAATTATTACCACATATACATGAGAAATATTAAATGCTCTTTATAAAAAGCAAAAATGTAGGTGATTTTGTTTTCAAAAGGGTTGCAACGGGATTTATTCTACATGCTTTTTCTACAGCATGGTATCTTATTAAGAAGCAGATATGTGTGTCCCGTCCTTGGATCTGTACAGAACTGACTATTGTGGAGTTCCATTGTGTGATTTCTATGGGGTACTCTATTTTAGAACTCAATCATCATATATTAGAAAGCCCAGAACACATTCAGAGCCCATTTGTAGGCAATCTGATAATCCCAGGTATTTGCCCTGCAAAAATTCAGCATCAATTACCAGATATCTGACTGTGGCAGCCTTCAACATGACTCTTGAAGTCAGTCACAGCCTCACAGCAAATACATGGGATAACTCACATGAGAAGTGCTAGCTCATGTAAATTTGTCATACCTCAAATGACAAAGGATTCAACCTCAAGAACTCTTCTACATAACAATAAAATGATTTTTATTTTGGATACTGTATTTGGCACTAATTTATTATGTAGCAAGGAATAACTGGAATTCTCAGTTCTTAGAAAATGTAGAACAAACAAAATCCCTATAGATTACTGGTAAAATATAAATTGACTCTACCAATTTTCAAAATAGTTAGCATTCTCCCTCTCTCTCTCTCTCTCTCTCTCTCTCTCTCTCTCTCTCTCTCTCTCTCTCTCTTTGTCTCTCATCTCTCTAGCTCTACCTATGGTTCCATATTCCATTGCATGTGATATGTTCTAAAGAAATTATGAACATGTGACTTATATATATATATATATATACAAGCATTATCAACTTTGAATAAAAATGCAAACCTTAAATTCACATTAACACTGGAATAGTTACAGTATTTGTAGAATAACAGTGAAATTTATAAAGACAAATAGATTAATCACAATAATAGATAAGCCTTTTAAATAATATTAGCAGAAGAGAGGATTCAAAGAGGTATTCAGTTCAATTTCATTCACATAATTGTTAAAACTAGCAACTCTAAAGAATATAAATTAGAGTAACTGAACTTACTTGCCAATATAACAATTATTTTATTTTGAAATAATATAGAGTAAAAAGCCTAATTTCTTATGAAGTTAAAGGAACAAAGAGTCATATGCTTACAAAAATTATTGTCACATTTCTTTGTCACAAACATATATGCTCTCTTCACTTTAATAGATTATAAATAAATCAAGTGTAATTTAGATATATCATTATCTCATTCCAAATATTAATGATATTAAGATATTCTTAAAACATTAATGACATTAAGATGATAATATGGTATTAAGATATTGGATCATAAATTCACTATGCCTAAGGCAGAGACATCTTGTTCTCCAAAGACCTATGTTTCCTCATTCTTTTGGCAAATAAAAAATTAACTACAAGGTAAGAAACTTAAAATAGCAGATATTATTTCACAAGTTCTGTAGGGCAGAAAGATGGATAATTCTTGAAATATTTTGTCTGTGAGTCACTCAGAAGTCTTGCTGGTTGTAGCAGTTGTTTCAAGGCTTAGAAAGGGGGAGTTTTCTTGGAAGCTCTCATATTATTGGTATGATTCAATTGCTCCTGGGATGTTGTCTAGAAGAAAGCTGAGTTACTTGCCATGTAGATCATTCAACAGGACAGAGAAAACAAGAGAGAGTGCAGGACAGAAGACAAGGAAGACAGAGCCATAGTCTGCTATTTAATAGTCTCTGAAGTATTATCTTGTCACCTTTGCAACATTCTATTCATTAGAAACAATTATCTGAATTCACACAGCAGAAAAAATTACATAGTAATCACCAAGTGGCAGGGGTCATTTGGCCTCATCTAGGAAGCTGACAACCATACCTATCTTAAAGATAAATCGTATGTCTCAGTTCTCCCTGCACTGAGAGTTCCATATGATTGAGTTGTCTAAAATGAACAATAAGGTAGTATGAATATATGCACTGGGCTTTTCCAGGAAAAAGCAGATATTTTTCCACAGTCTTTTTCTGCCTAAAATACCTGAAAATAATATTTTCATCATGTGGGTGAAAGAATAAGCACATAGGAACTGCCTTCTGCATACATTGTGCCGTAAAGAATGGATGGCTTATGTTATTACATGATTTAGAATGCACTTCCATTGAGCTGTCGTTATCAAACACATATGTGATCACTTATTACTACGGTCAGGTCTATCCTTGGTCTATCCTTGGTAATATAAAACTTATTACTTTCAACGTGATGCTTAAATAGCAGTAACAAAATATATGACGCCACTTTAACAGCTCAGTGGTGGTGAATGAAGAAACAGATCAATGAAGCAGAAAAGAGGAAGGAAGTGCATGTCCTGGCAACTACATGATAAAATGATATGTTGTTTGTGACAACACATAATATTAGAAAACAGAATGAAAGCTAGTTTGCCTGTAACTCCAGATTTGAAAATAACAGGAATATTACTGGGTAATGGCTACTGTGTACTTCTTAATTTAGAACAGCAATATGGAAGAGAAGACTGAAGAACTGAAAGAATTGACTTTCAAATGAGCAATAATGAATTATAAAAGGAAAATTTCTTTGTGGGGTCATTAAAATATCTCATTATGGCACACACAGAGACAGCAGACACTCACCCCTAGACACACACATACAATCACAAAGCCCCACGTTTTACAAAACATGAGTTGCCTGCTCCAGTTTCCTCAGAAAAGGGAAAACATCCTAAGAATTTGTGATAATTAGAAATTTGTAATACTGGAAATTGTTGTAGTTATACTTCAGAACATGATTTTTTTCTGTTTTGGATTGTGTGATTTTTCTCTACCAGGAGGAATTGTAACTATGTATTAAATATTAAATATTAGGTCTGGGAGGCCAAGATCCAGTTTAATAAAAGGAGAACCAGATATACTTTTGTAGCATTGGTCTTATAATCATATCAGAAAACTGCAGTTGATCTTTCTCCTTCATCTATTTTGATACTGAGAAATAAAACTATTTTGATCATCTTTGGTTTAGTGACATATATATAGTTTGAGGATGTCCCTCTTATTACACAATTTTCTGGCACTTTCTGGCACTGTGACAATTCACAATAATGTAGACATAAGTCTATTTGTAATGCAACTGACTATCCTTCAAATTCTTCCCCTCTTTTCCCTCCCGAAGAATAAATGACAAACAAAGCAAAATTAAATTTGTTTTTGAATAAAATATAGATGCCCCTTAAAAGAACTTGGCATGACAAGCATGAACAATTTATTACCAGTTTTGGAAGAGGGAAATATTTATGGTGACAATGTACAGGATAACAGAAGCACAATGAAAACACAGACAAAAGAAATGCTTGGTTACCATAGTTAATGGGATAAAGAGATTGTGAGAGCAGTAGGCACAAGATCAGAGTCTCCACACTGCCTCAGGCAGTGGCTATGGTTGTGCTGGGGTATCCCTTTATCAAGGAATTCTCTAAAGGAAATAATTGGAAGTAAGCAAAAAATGCCCTAGGGATTTATTGTTTATTCTCCTTTTGAATCTCATATTACCTATAATTTCTAATTTTCAATGTAACTAGAAAGCTGATTCTGTTCCACAATGTTTCAAGGTACTAATTAGTTCTGAAATTTCCAAGTGAGAAATCACAAATAAAACTTATAGGTGGTGCTCATTAAATGTGGACTGAAATAGATTCTTGGCAACTTCAAGGCATCATGGTGCACAGTTTATTGCAGTGCACGATGGGTGAGCATCCTAGAGCTTTATAGTTTCTCACACCTATTTAAAAAAAAACAACTAAAATAATTCCACAAATATACAACATGTAAAAAGCAAAATAATAAGCCCATTCCAAAACAAACATCAAAGATCTTTAAATATGCTAGCAATAAAGTATTTTCTAAGTGGTAGATTATTATACTGAGCACACAGAGAATTTTGACTTTGAAAGTCTTCTGTGAATTCTGTTCAAAGAAAATCTGTTTATCTTACAAAACAATGGCATGGTGATTCATCTGAACACATGATTGTGAATAAGCAATATCACAGAACTTATCCACCTATTTGTGAATTGAACTTGAGAAAACTCCCATTGTTCATTAGCTTCTTCATAAATTTTAATATTATCATGAATATTTTCATAGAGCTCCATTATTTTTGGTGGTACTTAGGATCACATGCTTCCTAGGCAGGTTCTCTACCACTTGAAATAAATCCTAGAACTTTTTGTTTTAGTTAGCTTTCAAATAAGGGCTCACATTTTTTCCGTGACTGGCTTGGACTATGATGCTCCTATTCACACCTCCCACATGTCTAGGTTTTTAAATTTTTATTGTCATGTTATTGTTGTACTGTAGTTATATTGTGACATTTACAAAAGTGCAGAGCTGCTTCGACAGATATGTGCCGCCATGCCTAGCTCACTGTTTGAGATGAGGTTTCACTCATTTTTTGCCTTAGATGGCTTTGAATGGTGATATTCCTGCTCTTTGCCTTCCAAGTAGCTGAAATAGTAGGTGTGAGTCAAGATAGCCAGACTGAATTTCCACTTTTGAAGGTTTACATGCATATATTTTAAGGTATAATGATTCTTACCCATTGAAATTGGCTAAGCACATAGTGTAAGTATAATTTTGAATGTAGGAACTTCTAGAAAGTTCTACATTGTCTCATTAAGTTTCAGATTGGAACAGAGAATAATCTTATATTTAAGGTCATTCTTATCATTGTTATTGACAAACAAGACATTTTGAGGAATATTCGAAAGGACTCAAGCACCAGTGGTGATAGGCTGTAATTGAACGAGTGGCTTGAGCTTGATGTATTTTTCTTTGTTCATTTTTTTATGTTACTATTTTCAACTATTTAAAAATACTGTTTATTATTTCTTTCTCAGACACTGATAACCTCAATGTTTTTCTTTGTGTGTATTAACTATACAATGTAATGGGCTTCAATTTGGCATTTCCATATGGGTTTCCTATGTACTTTGATCATATCCATCTATTACCCTATCTTATCTCCTCTCCTATTTTCATTTTCATGTCTTTAATAGTCCCTCTTTTACAATGATGTCCCTTTTTTTCTCCTAAATTTCCACGTATGACAGAAAACATGTGACATTGGTCTTTGTTTGACTTACTAACTTTATTTAACCCGATGATATCCAGCTCCGTTCATTTTCACGAAAGCAGCATCATTTTGTTTTCCTTTATGGCTGAATACATCTCCATTGTGTGTGTGTGTGTGTGTGTGTGTGTGTGTGTGTGTGTGTGTCCATTCATCTGTTGATAGGCACCTAACCTGATTAAATAACTTGTATATTCTGAATAGTTCAGTAATAAACATGGTATGCTGATATCTGTATAATAAGCTCATTTTGATTCTTTTGAATAACTACTCAAGAAGTATAGCAAGATCATATTGAATTTCTAGTTTTGATTTTTTGAAGAACCTGTATTCAGATTTCCAAGGTGGCTACACTAATTCACATTCCCAGCAACAGTGAGAACATTTTTTGCATTTCCTTACGATCATTAGGCATTTTTTCCTTGCTGGTAGCCATTCTGACTGGGGTGAGATGAAACCTTACAAAAGTTTTGAATTGCATTTCTTTGATTGATAAAGATGTTGAAAACTTTTCATATTATTGATTGCATTATTTGCTCCTTTGGTGTTTAAATTTTTAATTCTTTGTATATTCTAAATATTACTTTCCTGTTCAATGAATGTTTGGCTGAGATTTTTTTTCCAATATAGATTTTGCCACTTCAACCTGTTGACAATTTTGCTGAACAGAAGTCTTTTAATTTAGCATCATACCAAAAGAGGAGGAGGTAGACCAGTGGCAATGCACTTGCCTAGCATGTACAAGGCCCTGGGTTCAATCCTCAGTGTGAAATAAGTGTATGTGTGTGTGTATGTATGCTTGTGTGTATTTATATTAATATATATATATATATATGCATGTGTGTGATCTGTATATACAAATACATATATGTGTCTTAATAAGTATATATATAAATATACTTATATTGATGCAATTCTGTATGCCAATTCTTGCTATTATTTCCTGAGCTACTGGAGTCCTATTCAAAAAACTATCACATGTAGCTGAAGTATATTTTATTGTACTTGTTTGAAAGTTTCAAGTCTTTCATTAAGGTCTTTCATCCATTTTGAGTTGTTTTTTGTACTGGATTAATGATAAGAATTTAGTTTCAGTCTTCTACATATGGATGTCCACTTTTCCCAGCAGCACTTGTTAAAGAGGCTGTCTATTTTTCAATGTATATTATTAGTACTTTTGTCAAGAATCGTATGGCTTAAGCTATGTGGGCTTATTTCTGGGTCTTTTATACCAATTATTGATTTTCATGTGTGTTTTCTGCAAGCACCATGCTATTTTTCACACTGTGTCTCTGTAATATACTTTGAAATCATATACCTCCAGCATTTCTCTTTTTGCTCAAGATTCCTTTAATAATTCATGGTCTTTTTTGTTTCCAAATGAATCTTATTATTACTTTTTCGTCCTATGAAAAAATGTCATTGGAATTTTAATGGAGTTTGCATTTTATCTCTATGTATTATTTTTAATAATGTGGAGATTTAAAACTACCAATTCCACCAACCTGTGAGCAGGGGAGTTCTTTTCATATTTTAATGTCTCCATAATTTCTTTCTCAGTGCTTCCTAGGTTTAATTGTTGAGGTACTTAACATCTTTGGTTAAGTTTAGGTCTTACAATTCTTTTAAGTTACTGTGAATGAATTGTTTCCTGAGTTTTTTTTATTGAGTTTATTTATTTTTAGTGAGAAGCTGATTTTTGTATGTTGATTCTGTTAATTAATTGAAAATGTGTCACATCATCGATTCTTCTGGTAAAATTGTTCCTTTTACTTATAAGGTTATATCATCTGCAAATAGGAATAATTTGTATAAGTCTTCTTGATGGTGTGCTCCACTTATTAGTATAAGTAATACCTACTGATTAACTTTAGTTTGAAGTCTACTTAGTCATAGACATATAATTGTAGATACTCCAGCTTGCTTTGGAAAATATTTGCTTTGTCTATTATTAATTCTTTCACTGGAGTGTGTATCTTTGTCAGTGAGAAGTGTTTCTTACATTAGATCTTAATTTTTATTCCATTTAGCCAGACTCCTTTTAATTGGAGATGTAAGACCATTTACATTTATGATTATTGTTGAGAGGCATGTGCTGATTCCTGTAATTTTGCTGTTTTTATTTTCCCAATTAATTTGTGCTCTATTTATTCTTTCCTTAATTCATCTATTGGTTTCCTGATTGATTACGTTAAGAACATTTCCTTCCTAATCCTCATTTCCTCATGAAGCCTTCCAGTGAAATGTGTTCTTTTCTGAACTCTCTTTATGATGACTTTTTCTTCTTCATCTATGCGTATGAGTTTGGTTTAAATTATCTTCTGTTCTGCTGGCCATAAATTCCTGTAGTTTGTGTTTATCTTAAAAGCTATTTCTCCATTGCTTTTTAAAGAATAACTTTGCTGGATATGGCAAAGTTGGTAAACTGTTACTTTTTCTCAGGTCTTGAAATGAATCATCCCAAGCTTTCCTGCTCTTAGGGTTTCTGCTGAGATCTGATGTAATTCTGATGAGTCTAAGTTTGTAAATAATTTTGTGCTTCTGTCTTGCAGCTAATCTTTCTTCATTTTATACTATTGGAACCTTAAGCATAATGAGTGTGGAGGGGTTTATTCTGGTCATATCTCTTTGAGGTTCTAAATGATTATTGCACTTGGTTGTCTACACTTTACTCTAGATTTTGGATAATTTTCTCCTGTAATTTCATTATTAAGGTTTTCAAATCAGTTAGTTTTATAACTTGTCTCCTTCTTCTAACCTATAGGAGCTTATGTTTGATCTCTTGATCATGCCCAAGGGTCTTAAAACTTGTGAAGAAGATTGCTTTGCTTTGTTGCTGTCTACTTCTTCAATCCCTGATATTCTTTCTTCTTATTGATTTATTGTATTTGGTGATACATTACACTGGGTATTTTTTTTTGAACTTTATATTTCTATAATTACTTTCTTGTTTTGTTATATTCAGAATTTTATCTTTTCTGAATTTTCCACCCAAGTTTCTGAATTTCTTGTTGTATTTCATATGTGTATTTCAGTCTTCTTCCTGTTCACTCATCATTTTTAAAACTAGTCTTTTGAATTTTTTCAACTGACAATTCAAGCATTTCAGTATTTTTAGACTCAATTATCAAAGCATTATGAACTTTCTGAAAGTTCATATCACCTTGCTTTTCATACTTCTTTTTTATTTTTATTATCATGTTGTTGTTGCATTGGGGGTACATTGTTACATTTACAAAAGTTCTTACAATTTATCATATTTGGATTCACCCTCACCATCATTTTTCATTATCTCCCACCCCTTCTTCCCATTCTTGGAATACTTTCAACAGGTTTCTATGTTGTGATTTACAAACCTGTTTTGAGAGATGTACCTTCTGGTTTTACGTTTTGGTTATCTTGGTGGGAATCCTTACTTTAAGATCTTATTCCCTACTTCCAATCAGAGGAGAGAAAGCAAACTGCAGTATAACAACAAATATTTCAAATTAATTCAGATATTTAAATGTAATTAAATGACTGGAAACATCAACTAGATCTTGAATAAATATAGAAAATGAAAAAACTGTAATACTTATGATGTAAAATATGAATTTAAAAATTATTAAAGTACAACAGTTAATAATTATTAAAAATAAAGTTAGTGGTAGAGGAAAAATAAATCAAAAAAGTGAGAATATATGTATGTGATGGAAGTATAAGAAATAATAGTGAAAATGTCTAAATGGAAATTGATAAAGGGAAACTAAAATGATACTCAATCTCATTAGTTATTAAGAAGATGTAACTCAAAATCTAAATGAAATACCAACTCATATGCACTAACCTGTGCATCATCTAAAAACACAAATGTTATTAGGCTGCCAAGAATGTGGAGAAATTGAAACTCACATAGAGTGCATGTGGTAATGTATTATGGTGGGGATCTTTTGAACAAACAAAACAATGCTTTTTTTCAAAAATTAAGAGTAAGATGGTAAAACAGTTCCTGTCTGGGAGTTGCTAAGAGTAGAAGGGAGGAAGATATAAGGAAAGAGTGAAGAAGAGTGAATGTAGAGGAAAAATTATATACTCATATATTAAAATGGAAAAAATGAGACCTGCTGAAACTATTCTAGAAATGGCGGAAGGGAAGGATAGGGGAGAATGATGGAGGGGGGAACCGAACAATGATATATTGTAAGAACTTCTGTAAATATCACAATGAACCTGCAGTAGAAACATAATAAAAAACAATTGGCAGTTCTTCAATAAGTATAAAGCTACTATGTGATCCAACAACTTACTGCTTTGTATAAACTCAAGAGAAATAAAAAATATGCAAATACAAAAGTGATACCTGTTAAAACTATTCCAGGAATGGGGGTAGAGAGGATAAAGGAAAGAGGTGGAGAGGGTGAATCCAAGTATGACATAATTGATGCATTGTAAGAACTTTTGGAAATGCCACAATGTACCCCTCACCCAGCACAACAATAAAATAAATACATAAAAACATGTCTATGTTAAAACCTGTACAAAATGTTTATAGCAGTATTATACAAAGCCAAAAGTTAGAAACAGACCAAATGTCTATAAACTGATGATTTAATAAGTAGGATATACACACAATGGCATTTTATCCATTAACAAAAATGAAGGAGTTACTAATACATGCCACAGTATTTATGAACCCTTGAAAATAAAAGAAACTTTCACAAAAGACAACATATTTTTCAATTGTATTTATTTGGAATATTCAAAATCACAAATAAAGACAGAATACCTTACTGGTGGCATAAGACTGTAGGTATTTGGAAGTGAAATAGGGAGTAACAGCTAATATGAACACTTTCTTTTGTAGTGGCAAGGTTCTGATTGATGATCAAATTTGTACAATCTGCATATATGTTAAGAACATTGGATTTCAAATTTTAAATAAGTGTATTGAGTTTTGGGGAATTATATCTATCTCAAAAAATTATTTTAAATTAATAAAACAATTCACCCAAAAATATAAATAATAGTGAGAGCAAACGCAAGAGCACAAATGCAAAGCAAGACAAAATGACAAAAAGTCTTGTTTTTGAGAGAGAGGATAGAGCTATTTATCAGCTCTCCGCCTGGCTTGTCATGTTTTTTCTTTTCTTTCTTTTTCTTTCATTTTGTAACTTATGGGAAATTTGATATATTGAGTTACTTTCTCTCTGATGTTCAAACAGGTAAGACCAGAAAAGGCTATTTGCAGTTTGACTCCCATCTTTCCTGTCCTTCATAAGTACAGGTTCCAATGACCTACTGCTGGGCTGAAATCTTGCCAGTGTTTTCCATATTCAGGCCATGCAATATGGGGAGTGGAGGAACCCCCTTCAAGCTCCCCAAGACCTACCTGGCTGAATGTCAGAATCACCTTGCCAGTTAATGTATGAACATTGGAAATGCCAGAGTGGGCTACATTCCCACCAAGTGTTTCTGGTGTTCTAGAGTGTAGAAACCAGTCAAATAGGAACAGTGTCTATGGATGGGGCATTCTTCATGAGTCTGGCCATGCTGGTGACCATCCTTGCCCCCATTCTTATTCATACACAACTAGTCTTGCTCATTTTCTGCATGGTGGGCCAAATTTCCCAGCTGTTTGTACCCAGTGATTCCTTCTTGTGTAGCCTATATTTGGCACAAAGTAGACTCCTGTCCTCAAATCTGAACAAGGACTTTCCAGGGCTCACACAATTCTCAGAGTGGTAGCTTGCTTAGCAGTATACAAAAGGGGGTTTAGCATTTGGAGATATAAAACTTCAGGGACCTACTACTCTTCAGGCCTAAAAGCATTTCCTTAAAATGCTTCCTCACCACAGCAATAGTGAGCAAGCTAGGAAGTTGAGGGCTTTATTCTTCAAAATCTGCTTGTTTTACAGATCAGGAACCAAGGTAAAGATCAGTTAGAGATGAATCAACATGGGTCGTAACACATGGATACATGAAAGCAATAGTAGGAATCTTTCTGTATAGCTATCCTTAACTCAACTAGCAAAAGCACTTTGTCTTTCTCATTCTGCATATGTCCTTTCTTCAACAAAATCAGTGATAAGGGTACAACCAGACCTGCCTGAAACTGAGGAGGAGAGTGGGGGAAGGGTGGGGTAAGAGGGTAAGGTAAGGTGGAGAATTTACCCAAACAATGTATACACATGTGAATAAATAAACAAATAAATAAATAAAAGCAATTCTCTCTCTTCCTCAAAAAAAAATTAATTTTATACTTTCCAATATTGCATTATACCTCACACTTACATTATTACAGGATATTTTATGTACAGATTCTGTTTTTAAACCATTTGGAAAATACTCTCTATGTCAAAAGTGTCCATTCACTTGTCACACTCATTAGTGATACTATGTCATTTCTATTTCATATTCAGTGTTCCAGATAAGATACTAGTAATAACAGCAAATGTTTATTGACGATTTAATGTATCTAGACATTTACTCTCCTATAGTGATTTAGGAATATTACTTCACTTATTTCTTAGAGAATCTCTGTGCAGTAGGCACTGCTTTTATTGCTTTAATTTACAGACAAGGAAACAACAGAAAGGTGTAGAGCCAGAGTTCAATGACAGATTTAATTTCAACAAAATATCATCACAGCCATTCAAGTTAAAGTTAAAAAACTTAATACTATTTCAAATAAGAGGGGTAAGGACAGCCAAAATTACCACAGTAATATTAAAATCAGATATGTGGTGCCAACAACTGAATCAAAATCTCTGCAATTGGCATCTGTGGATCTTTATTAAAAGATGTATTTTGAAGATTCATATATCCTAAAATTCAAATGTTACTTTGAACAATTATTTGAGATTACTTTCATTTTGTAAACCAAATCTATATTAAAATTACTTATCTCTCTGAATACTTCTTCTGGTCTTTATTTTTTATCTATATGATTATTTACAATTTTTTTCACCTCTGAAAATTTCTCTCATACCTGTTCAAAATTTGACTTGGATGTCATTGTGAGTTGTGCAGCTGATAAAAAAATTCAGGGTTTTTTCCTTCTTTTTTACAGCATTGTTTTTTCAAATATCCTCATGTTTGCTAAGTAGATTTCCTACCATTTGAGCCATACTCCCAACCCTTTTTGAATTTAGTTATTTTTTAGGTAAGGTCTAGTGTTTATGCCTGGTGTCTGCCTCATTCTACTATCCTCCTAACTATGGCCTCCCATGTAGTTGAGATGACAGGCATGTGCTACTATGTCCAGTTTATTTTTTGAGATTGGGTCTTGCTAACTTTTTGCTTGGGATAGCCTTGAATCACCATCCTCTCATTCTCTGCCTCCCAAGTACCTATGATTATAGGAATGACTCACTATACCTGGCCAGAATTTTTTCTTTATAATAATGGATCTATGAGTATGCACTGCCAAAAAACTGAGTTACAAGATACAAGCTTGAAACACCAATTACTATCATTCACACAACAAACTGTTGACTTAATATTGAGCAAACTGCTCTGAACTTGAAAGGAAAAGAACATACCTGTAGATTTGCAAGAAGTTCACTGATTTTAATGTAACTTGAATTTGGTAATTCTGTTGGAACTGCCCATGTCTGCCATCCTGGCCATTTTCTGTTCATGATAAAGGAAGAAGAGGAGTATCAAACCACATTAAGCCTAGATTCCAAACTGGTGCCCTGTCATTAACTCAATTTTACAAGTGTTTAAGTGTAGTTATAATAAAGTTGGGATGACTTCAGAGAACAGGATCATCAGATATAACTTCTACAGCATGAATAATTTCAAAGATCATTTTTCTCTGCTGACATTGAAATAGCCTGATTTATTTGAATCTTCTGAAGTTAAGTGACCATGAGGAATTGACGGTTTTGAAGCTAACACAGAAAATGGTATGTTCATCTTCACTGCACTCATGGTAGTCAAGTTTGGAAGCACCATCTTTATCCCAAACTAGCAAAAATGCTTTGTCTTTCTTGTTATCTCTTATTTTTCTCTTCAACAAAACCAGAGAAGATGGCAGAACAGGTTCTGCCTAGAAGTGGGGGGTTGGAATGTGTGTGTGGGGTGGGGAGCAGGTGGCACAGTGTATACACATGTAAGTAAATGTGAAAATAATAAAATAAAAGTAGAAAAGAAGAAAAAAATCTTGGAAGCACCATGTAGTAATTTAGTGAAAACTGTTGGATGGACCTTCAAGTGACACAAATTTGAGAACAAGAGAAAGGCTGTCACTACACTTAAAATTTAAAACATTTTCATTTTCTAAATCTGGCAGCTCTTGGCACATTTGAAAACTGGTATGATTTTAGTTAAAGGTTAGATCAAAAAGAATTAACCTAGAAGGTAACACCCACGCACAGGAAATCAATGTGAGTCAATGCCCTGTATAGCTATCCTTATCTCAACCAGCAAAAACCCTTGGTCCTTCCTATTATTGCTTATACTCTCTCTACAACAAAATTAGAAATAAGGGCAAAATAGTTTCTGCTGGGTATTGAGGTGGGGGGGAGAGGGAGGGGGCGGAGTGGGTGGTAAGGGAGGTGGTGGGGGCAGGGGGGAGAAATGAAACAAGCCTTGTATGCACATATGAATAATAAAAGAAAAATGAAAAAAAATAAAATAAAATGAAAAAAAAATAATGGAGGGGTTATAATAAAGCAATGTTGTTTCCAGCGAAGGGTGTATAAGTGGAAGACTAGCAATTACTGTGTGTCTATGTTGTTAAGTTTACCATTTCAAACTCAATTGGAATGTGTTTATTCATCTGCAAATTTCCATACTTTGAGGTATACATATTTTGTTTTGTCTTCTAAATTTTGATCTTTCTGTTTTAAGAATGCATAACTTGAGTAATTTTTGTTTTGGCAAATGAGGTTTATTGTACAATCACATTTTTGGGAATAAAGTCTGGGATATCGGGATTCTCAAATGTCTATCAGAATAATTCGGAGAGTTGTTCATCAAGGCAAAAAGTTTTACTTCTGCAAAAGAGTATACAACCAACAAGAGGCCTGGTAAGCAAGTTCACCAAGTGGGAAGTCCACTCGGGTTTCCCATCATGTGGATTAGCCCATGTGTGGATTGACAATGCTTTGTGGTTGGCTATTATTCAGGGTAGGTGGTGGTTTTGACATAACAGTTTCTGAACTCTGGGTGGGAGATTCTTGGTAATTTACTTTTTATTTTCCTCCTTATTGTTGTGATAGGTGGGGATACATTGTGGCATTTATAAGTTCTTACACTATATCAAATATATCATACATGAATTCACCTCCTCTACCATTCTCCTTCATCCCCTCTTCACCAATTCCTTGAGTAGTTTCAACAGATACCATTTTTACATTTACTTATATGTGTACACATTTTACTGCACCATATATACCTGGTAATTTACTTATATAGTGACTTACAGATGTGACAAGTGCACCAGAGAGTCCTTTGGGGAACAGGATGTGGAGGAAAGGGCAACTGGACAAAAAAATGAATGTTAAGGTCCCAGCTGCTCATCCTAGAAAGGCAGTGTGTTGGGGAGGGGGGCAGGGTGGAAAAATGATCCAAACAATGTATGCACATGTGAATAAACAAACAAAAAACCAAACAAACAAAAGGCAGTGGTTTATTCAACCTATCATTATTTTGACAAAAAAGACAAACTTAAATCCCACAACATTTAACTCTTTTGCAAAGTGTTTAGTTGAGACCTCCATCATTAATACGTGAGGAAAAAATGACAAACTCTACAATATACAGATGAAAATAAAATACGGTTATAATACCTACCACCATCTATTACCCCTGCATTCTCAACTTCTCAGAAATTTGTATAGAAAAACAATTGAACTGAAAAAGAATAAGATATAAACAGAGGCCATAAAATAAATAGGGAATGCTAGACTTTATTTTAATGATATAATAAACAAAAAGTGACATGGAGGAAAAATATCCCTTCTTACCCTCTATTGCTGCTCTGCTATAATGTAAGTGAGGAGATTTACTGAGAGCAAGATTTTGAGAAACATGGGGAATGTTTGTAAAATAAATCACTGAGAAATGAATAGCTTTCAATTTGAAAAAAGATTTTTAGTTATAGGAATCTTTCTGTATAGCTATCCTTAACTCAACTAGCAAAAATGGTTTGTCTTTTTTATTATGCTTATGTCTTTTCTTCAACAAAAATCAATCACAAGGGCAGAATGGGACCTGTCTGAAACTGAGGAGGGGAGGGGGGAAAGGTGAGGGAGGAGGAGAAGGGTGTTGGGGGGAAGCAGGGTGGAGAAATGACCCAAACAATGTATGCACATGTGAATAAATGAACAAAAAATAAATAAATAAATAATTTTTAACAAGAAAAAAAAAAAAGATGGGCCTAAAATTTGAAGAGTATAAATTTATTGTAATTCCATTCTATAATTTTTAGGGGGACAGTACTGGGACTTGAGCTAAGAACCTTACACTTGCAAGGCAGGCACTCTACCACTAGAGACATGGCTGCCTGCCTCTTTACTTCAGTTATTTTAATTATGCTTGTGTTGACTTGTCCTGGACCTTTGTTCTCCTATGTTTCTACTATACCTGGGATTACAGGCACATACAACCATGCAGAGCTTTTTATTGGTTGAGATGGAGTCTTGTGAATTTTTTGATCAGACTGGACTCAAACTGCTATACCCTCAATGTCTGCCAGCTAAATAACTAGGATTGCAGATGTAAGCCACCAAGCTTAGCTATTTTTGTGAATGTGTCATTGGCAATTAGTATAAATGGAGAATTAATGGAATTTGAGATTCAAACATATTCTTCTCTTAAACAAATGTGAGGATACTTAATGACTATGGAATATAAATTGTAAAGCACAGGAAAATTAATGCACAGATATTGTCAGGGTGTGGGACATGTTGCTCCAAAATATGGTGCTCCAAAATATGGCACTCCAAAATATGCTACTCTCTGACCTTTTCTGACATTCTGTGTGATATTCATCCAGACCATATGAGAAAACAAGAATTTTATCTCTGGTGTCTTCATGAGATTGAATAAGTATCCTATAGTAAACAGTTAAAAATGAAATGCTTAATTTAATTAAAATTATTTATATTTATAAAACTGTATACCCAATGTGACCATAATCTGTATAAAATAAAGCATGTCTTTTTTTATTAGAACTAAACCATGTAATTAGTAAAATCAATTTGATGGACTCTGTACACTATTAAAAGCTCCAGCACAAATGAATTTTCATTTTGAAAGAAGGAAAATATAATCGATTTCCTGGTCTCCTTGTCAGATGTAGCTTCCTTATCTATTTTAAAACACATGGTGCCCTTGTCTGATTTAGATGTATAAAATGATTTCCTCAGGCTACATGTTTTATGTTTCTCTCTGATGTGCAAGTCACACTTTCTTCATTTCTGACAACTTAGACTAAGATGGTGAGTTTCTTTTACTCTTCATGTTTTTTCCCCTGTCCCAGAACAGGAATAGATTTGATATACCACCATTTAACTGATGTATAACAGAATTTTCAAGGTATATTTAAATGCCTTATATCATACAATATAGTTACCTTAAATCATGAAATATTTTGTTCAGGTACAAAATTTTCAAAAAAAATTTGAATAAGGTAATGCTACACTTACTCCACAAGAGATAGTGAATCAGCAGTGCAGTGCTTCTATTTTCTGTATTCCTAGAAGGAAGAATGGGCAGGAGGGAATAAAATTTGATCAGAAGAGATAAGTGAATAAATGTCTCTCATGAAGCAATGATTGTGTGCATATGCGTGTTCTCTTGAGAATTCATGTAATAGAGATCTCAGCTCTTTAAATGGCATGCATTTATTGTTTCCTCTAAAAGTTATATCATTTTTCTCAAAAGGATAGAAAATCTACTAAAGTATTTGAAGCATCCTTGTTATCTTAAAAACTTGTACTAAATAGCTCATTTTTCTGTACTTCCTCTATGTTATTTCATTCTTTTTCCAACAACAAATTCACTTGTCAAAAAAAACTTTTACTTCTATCAAGATACCATTTAAGGCAGCTTAATCAATTGTTATGGTTCAAATGTTTTTCTTGAGTTTTTTTTCTCTGCCAATGTTCTCTTTGTAAAGTAAACTAATTTCTTAAAAACTATATTTACATGTGTTGAGAAGATAGTACAGAAAATATAGAAATAAATATATTATTTATTTACCAAGCATCAGGTGGTTTGACATAAATATGCCTAATGTTTTTGTATAGTTATTATTTTTATTCTTTTCTTTATAAGGGCAAAAATTTGTTACATTTCCAATGGAATACCTGATGCATACTATGACTTTCCTATTTTATAAGGACAAGTGCTTCATTTTACATTATTTTCCATAAATTTTTATATAGTAATTGTGCATATGTTAGATGAAATATTTTATAATGTTATGTTATGAGAGTAATCTTTGTAAATTTTTAAGTGCACTATTTAAAATTCTATATAATTTATGTTAGCTTATCATTAAAATCATCTTAACACAGGCAAATCCTAATGAGTGTTGCTATAACTAGGCCAGGCAGAAAAGAATATTTACTTGCTGTTGTTGGTAAGAGTCGTTTAGTCAAAAATTTCCCAGTATACATACAGAGCCAAAATGTTCCCAAATTTTTGTTACCTCATAAGAATATTTCTACAAAACACTTTGAGAAATTATATGTATAATATGCCACCTTTACTGTTATAAATATTCAATAAACACTCTGTCATTTGAAAAAGCAAAAATGAGGACAATGTGAAAAGTGAGGGATACTTATGTCAGATATATTTGTACTTGATAGGTATATATGAACACAAACACATGTATACATATTCACATGCAGATTTCAAAATCCATTTCATGCTGGAAGTCATACAATATTTAGAATAGTAAGTACAGATTGTTAGCACTGCACTGCTGCAAAATGTGTTAACAGACATGAAAACAATCTCAAACTTCAATATCTTCACAAAGCACTTGGGTTATCAGGTACTTTGCTAATACTTCTAATATTTTGAATAGAATCT
The DNA here is from genome assembly GCF_047511655.1 of Castor canadensis. Taxonomy (NCBI): domain Eukaryota; kingdom Metazoa; phylum Chordata; class Mammalia; order Rodentia; family Castoridae; genus Castor; species Castor canadensis. The sequence continues at coordinate 27,086,782 of NC_133395.1, forward strand.
ATTTTTTGAACAGTAGGTGTGAAATATGGACTTAAAATACTCATTAAAACATGAGTCAAAACATGTTATCATTCAAACAGTACACTGACAGATCACAAGGAGAATAGGTTAGTATAATTTTTAAAAGTCTAAGATTTTTGGAATAAGAGATAAACATTAGTGTCAACTGCTTTAGTACATCAGAGACAGCTAGGTACTGATTTCTCCTCTCCAGCTATAAGAGAGGCATCATCTTTCAATATAAGGCAGGGTCTTCTACACTAAAACACTGTAGTCACCTTTACTAGTTATCTAAGGTAGATTTTCTGGAAAAATTCCTGTAGTGTCTACATCCCCACTTGCTATTTCACTTGCATTCTTTACTTTTCTTAGTTCTTAGTCTTTTGGTATGGCAAGACTCTGGACTGTGAATTTCACTAGTGTTTCCCTTGCCTCTCCCACTGCTGTTCCTCTCTTAGACTGGGCAGTGTGTTTAGAGAGGATTGGAATTGGAAATTTTACAATCCCGGGTAGTTTGAGCTCTTATCAAATCCCAGCAGTTTTAGCTCTAATCCAAAAATTTCTCCTGAGGGTTGGTCTTGTTGAGAAAAATTAAATGCTTTGATGTACTGTAAGACCAAAGAATGCTTTTCCCAACCAGACTTTGCCCCTTTGTAACTAAAGGTCTATTTAACATGTTTATCTAGGGCACCATGTTCACTTTTCCACTTGGATCTATAAAAGGAAAGGTAAAGAATTGGGTAAGCATTAAGCAAACATAAGATAAAACAAGTTTTTTATTAATTACTATTATAGATAAAAAGTTTGTTCAAAATAAAAGTAGCAATGATGTATTCCATATGAATAATACTATATATGCATATTTCTGACTACATGTAGGTTAAATGTACAATCATGATACAAGGAGTAAAGAAAGAAACTAGAAATTTATTTTTTATTATATGGCAATATGAAACAGCACTACTCAAGACATTATGGTATTGGCAAAAAAAGAAAGAGAGTGAGAGACAGAAATCAATGAAACAGATTATTCTATATATGAATCGAGTCAACTGATCTTTCATGTTAGACGAAAGCAACTTAACATAGAAGAAAATTTAAACTATTGGTATTGGAAAAAATGAATTACACATACAAAAAAATTAAAATAAATCTATTTCAGACCTGAACCCTTAATGAAAAATAACTCAAATGAGTTATAGACCTAAATGTAAAATACAAAACTATAAAAATACTATTAGGCAACAAAGGAGGAAGTCTGGGTGACCTGGACATAATGATGGTGTTTGAGACACAACACTAAGTGCACTATCTATGAAAGGCTAATTGATTAGTTGGACAGCTTTAAAATAAAAAATCCACCCTATGAAAGGCACTGGTGAAAAAACGCTTAGAACTGAACAATAAGAAAACAATCAAAACTAAAATTAAACTCTACTAAAAAAAAAAAAGACAAAGAACCCAGATCCCTCACATAAGAATGACACAGAAAGCAAATAAGCACATGAAAAAAGTTAACAACTTAAGTTGTTACAGACCTCTAAATCAAAATCACACTTCTTGGTAAACATTCAAATGAGCTGAAAATTGATGTCCCCATAAATATCTGCACATGGATGTTAACAGCAGCTTAATTTATAATAGCAAAACCTTGGAAACACACAAGATGGTCTGTAGTAGGAGAATGAATAAGTTGTACACCCTTTCATTGGAATATTATTAAAGCTAAAAATAAATGAGCTATCAAATCATAAAAAGCATGGAGAAAACTTAATCCATGTACAAAATAAAAGAAACTGATCTGAAATGAACATATACTGCATGATTCCATGTATATGACAGTTACAGAAATTAAAACTATGAAGATAGCAAACATAAAACTGTTGTCAAAAGGAAGGGAAGGATGCATAGGAAAAGTACAGAGGATTTTCAAGTCAAGGAAATTATTCTATATCACACTCTATGAGATTATATATATTATCTTACATTTCACAACATCCATACAAAATACAACACCAAAAATGTGTCCCATTGTAAACCTTGGCCTTTGGGTAATGATGACATTCAAATGCGGGTTTTTCAATTGTAAAAAATTTACCCCTAGGATGTAGAATAGGTAGGTCCAGAGTGTTTAGGGATGGTGGTGTGTGAGGGAACTTGGTAATTTCCATTCAATCTTGCTGTGAACTTAAAAAAAACTTTAATTTTTAATAAAAATTAGTAATATAACACGCTACGTCTAAACATAAAAAACACATTGATTTTATGTAACATGTCCACATTTTTATTTAAACAAGAGATTATTGCTGACTGCTGCATCACAATAGCTGTAGCTAATGGAAAACCTATCAGGTAAGCTGGGACTCATGTACACTTTCAAATGAAGGCAACATATGTGTTTACTAAGTGCTTTCCTTCAGTAAATAGTCAGCTTGTACTTCAGACACATAGATATAAGAAATAGGCTTATGGGTAGTGATCAGCAAAACTCCCTTGTCTTATACTCTGTTGGTAAAGAAATATTAACCTAAAGTAGTAGAATGTTTACACCAAGTTCTCAGTAAGGTGTAATCCTGACTGCATCACTATCACTTGAGAATCATTTGAAAAATACAAAATATCTGCTCTCTATCCCATCTGTGTAATGGAAATAACGTATCCTTCCTAAAAAACATTAACAAAAAGCTTCTTAAGGACTAGGAAGTGCACAGTCATATTTAGTATTTCCAGTGTGCCTTTTGAGCTTTGAGGAACAACATGACTTATTGTCATTCTCAAATATTTACATATTCCACATAACTCTCTGCTTACCAACCTTCAATGGATCAGATTAAATTTCATTAAATTGAAATAAATACTACACTATATCAAAATAAATCTCTCCCCATTTAAAGAAAACCTATGCAGAAATATTCTCTAAACAAAAATTTATGGTAAAGTCCTTATTCCCCCACTGAAGTTGCTATTTGCTGGAGTTGTCTCTTATCAACAATTTTCCAACATAAGGCACTCATATCTAAGTTCTCTGCTTTCAGGGGAAGTTTAATGAAGCAGTCTGATTACATGTCTGAAAAAATAATTTAGTTCAGTTAATATAGCAAATGGAAAAGAAGTCACGACAGAACTTGTTATTTAGGGAGAAGTGCAATGGGTAAATGATACAGGCTTCTCAGAATAGGAAAACTCATGGGGCCAAGAGAGTTTAAATTCAAATGTTTGGAAATCCACATAAATAAACTGGTGCACTCTGCTTAAAAGCTGTTTTCTTTTGAGCATTTTCTTGAGTAGCAGCTGTGATTTTGTAGAAGAAAACTGTAACTGAGCCAGAAGGACTGGATTTAGTTCTAAATCCAGCCAATTTCTAGACTTGTGATCTATGAAAACCTCAAAACCATTCCAACTCTCAGGTCTCATATTTTCCAAACACAGTCAATTATACTTCACATATTTTCATGAAGGAAGACAAGATAGTTTACATGAAGATCAATTATTATTATTATAGCTTATTGGGAAAATGATATCTGCTATTTACTCAAACAGAATTGATCATACCATTTCTCTGAATCACATTTTTAATTTAATAAACAAAACATCAAGCAACAGTGGCGTACTTGGAACATATTAGGAAAACTGAAATGAAAAACTTCTTTAGCCATGGATCACATCAGTAGTGATAATAGTCTGGCACATAATGGCAAAGGCCTTGATAATAGAAAAAGCTTTAGAACTGGAAAACATTAAAGAAAAACAATATTAATACCTGCCAAAAGAAGCAAGAGAAGCAAAAAAAATTAAAACAAAAACAAAAAACTCTAAGAGCGAACATTGTTTAAGAGATATGTGCAATTACAGGGCTAGTGAGAAGTTAGCCCATGAACTCATTACAGTTTTTAAGATGATGACCCATTTTCTACCTTATATCCATCAGTGCCATTTGAACATTATGAAGTGTATCATAATTATAACACTGAGTTCATATTAAAAACCTGTTTTGGGGATATTCAGGAATGGCTATAAATATATAATGAACACTTAAGCACTGTGATTCTTCATTTAATCCTCAGCCTGAAAGAATAGTGTCTTTAAGCAGTACATTTTTAATGTTCAACAGAGTTTTCAAATATTAATCAAAAATTTTCTCCATAATACTTATGATGTTAGACTATCATAAAAATGTAATAATATACTGACTTCATAAAAAAGGAAAATGAATTTAAGGAGTTGACAGATGTGAAAATAAACTGACTATCTCAACAGAAGTATTATTTGTAGAGTAACTGCTCAAAGCCTATTTCATTATGGGAACCTTGAAAAAACAAACTTCAGAAATAAAATTTCACTTCTGGGCTCAAGTGACAAGACCCTGGGTTCAATCCCCAAAACCATAAGAAAAGGGAAATTTCTTTGATTCCACTATGAAATAAAGATTTAACTATTTTATGACATTGTGTCAAGTTGTTCAGTTTTATGAAATTAAACTATAAAATGTTTATTGGTTGCATATGAAGCATTTAATATAGATATTTTTAAACTATTCTTTCCCTTCCAGTTTCTCAATCTTTGACTTTTTCATGACTGATTTTTTATAAAAATGTTTTATTTTCCTACACAAAGAGCATCAATACTTTCAAGTTTTATTCCTAACTATAAATGAATACATTGTTGATTCATTACAGCTACAAAATTTGTATCCCTAATGCAGACAACACTTGCCATTAGTATAACATAGGACATGTAGAAAAATAGTCAGTTACATAGACTTTGCCAATATGAACATCATGAAAATATTATTTTAGGCCTCCAAGTGAAAAATTCTTCAAAATTAAAATCACAAATAACCAATACTGTCTAAAAATTTATAATATTGACTAGAATTATCTCATGCTTTTTTGTAGGAGTAATAAAAATAAATTTATTTCCCAATATTCATTATAGTACAATCCACTGTGCATTATAGATTTTCAATATCTAAAGGCAAATTAAGACTGAACAGATAGAGATCCAAGATCCCGACTAGAGGGAGGAAGCAGACAGTGTGAACTCCATAAAGCAAAAATTATGCTGAGAAGCTGAAGCAACACCTGGCCGAAAAAAACCACCAAGAAGAATCAAAACTCCAAGACCCTGAACTCCCAGCCCCAAAGCTTTTCCATGCCACATTACACTGAGAAACCAGGAGGGCTCCCGCACTGCCAGACACCAGCTCCAAACCTGCTTGGGAGATGCAGACCAACAGGTGAGCAAATAAGTGGCATGCGGTATTTCCACAGCCACCCCTCGAATAAACCAGCATAGCCCCCTGGCAGACTGACACCCACTCTGTGAAAAAAATCAAACAGAAACTGAATAATAAACAAGGAAAACTGAAAAGGACACACAGCAGAGAGGACAGGGTGCTCTGAGCTCACCTGAGAACTTTCAGCAAACAAAGCCTGGAAAGGCAGACAAGATGACAGTAGGCGGATGATGAGCCCCTGCCTGAAACAGGGCAGATAGCAGTCCACAAATCTTGTCTCCTAACCCAACCATGTGGCATGACTACCACAAAGCTAATGAATAAATACCAATACCAGGACTGGATGCTGAAGGAGTTACACCAGAACTACTAAGACTGAAATTCTATTGTTCCTGAACCTGGAATTTTTTGTTTTGTTTTTTCTTTCTCTCTAAGTGTTTGTCTTGTTCACTGTTTCTTTGTCCACCATCTCTCCAGATAGCTAATACTAAATTACACATTCACAGGGGACAGAAACAGCAAGAAATGGAATGATGGGAAGAAGAAAAAGGGATGGAAACATTAAAAGCAAGAAGAGCATGGAATGAGGTCTTCCAGGCACTTAATGAAAATAACCTCAACCCTAGGATACTCTACCTAGCAAAACTATCATTCCAAATAGAGGGAACAATAAAATCATCCATGATAAGCAGAAACTAGAACAATATATGACCACTAAACCACCACTACCGAAGATTCTTCAAGGAATTCTGCACACAGAAAATGAAAGCAAACAAAACCATGAAAGGGCAGGCAATACCAAACCAGAGGAGAAGAAAAGACAAGGAATCAGAGAGTAACATTGATTCAGCTGTACACAATCAAACCCTTAAACAACCATGCACAGTTTTCTCAAGGCTATTTCCAATAATTGAGTCAATTTCAATCTTTCACATTTTAAGCCATCTCACTGTGTGTAAATAAGTTAAACTATAAACCCAAGAACTTGACCTGGGAACTGAAGGTGTAACTCAGTGGCAGAGAGCTTGCCTAAGTAACCTTGAGGCCCTGAATTTGATCCTGAGGTGAAAAAACTCCTTTCTCTACAACACACTTAAGCATTTTCTATTGAATCATGACTTTCTTAGTGAATTTTTGGAAGTATTGACTATTTTATATATTATTATACTGAATTTTAAATTTTTATATTTTTATGATCCCAAATTATATATATGTATATATATATATACATGCATATATATATATATATGCATATATTCACCCAAGTAACTTAGACATTCCTTCTGAGATTATTTTTCTTCCTCACAAGGAGTAAAATAATTTCATTACTTGTTTAAATAATTGGTGCCAATATTCTGTTTGTGTTCCATTCTAGACTGACAGATAGCTAGGAATAAATACAATTCTATGCCTTCACCAGTTTTTCATCCTTTTAACATAAAAAGGTATCTTTCCAGTTCTACTCTCAGCCTCTGAATGGCCTCTGACTAGGTCATCATCATCTAGGTTAATTCTGTTTCTATTTTCACTCTCTTCTCCCCCACACTTTGGCATCTGGTGCAAAATACAAAATTACAATTTTAGGGGCTGGAGATGTGGCTCAGCTGTAGAGTATATTCATAGCATGTGCAAAGCTCTGGGTTAGAGGCTTTGTACCTCAGAAACAAAAACAACAACAACAACAAAAGAAACAAAAACAAGTAAAACGAAATAGAGCGAAAAAAGACACTTTTTCAAAATTAGAAGTTTTACTTTAAATTGTGCTTCCTGAATCTAAGAATGACTTTCATAAACATTCCAAGGTGCTCTCAATTATCATCTCTTTCAAAATTGTCTGCCACATTAGATGTATCTACTCTTTATCATTTCATTTGAAATAAAGCTCCCATACTGAGCTTTAAATTTCTTTAAGTTTGCCATCTTGAGATGTAGTTCACATGATTAGTTCATGTATATTTTGAGTTACAAGTTCATCTTTCATTTATATCCAAACTGGAAGTTAACTTATTTGTTGGAGTTTTGATCTTTTAGTTATACTTTTTATATTCAGTTATACTTTCCCATTATAATGCTTTCAGATAAAAGTTTATATACTCTTTTTCCCTGAATATTTTAAGTGTCCTGTTTCATAGCATATATCTTATTTTCCAACTATTCTTTGGAAATAGGGGAGATGATTTTCAATTTGCTTTTGCTCTTGTTTCTTGATGTTTCTTTTCCCCATTTCCTCATTCATTTATCTTTAAATTCTAGTTTTAGGTTCGGACTTGTGTCTAACTCAACTAAATCCAGGGAAACACTGAATTGAGTCATTGTTACACTTGAGAACATTTAAGTATTAAAAGATTTTACAAGCCTCTAATACTTAGGAATGAATTCTCTTAGGGTTCGTCTTAACACCAGCCCCAGTGAAGTCAGGAGTACAAATATCAATTTACATGGAGGTCATCTATCCTTGAAATGATAAAGATTGACAAGTTAATTCATACCTTTCTCCCACCCTTGGCCTACTGTTTTTCTGATGGAGTAATACTTCCAAATACTTGGCTGTATTAGTGGATTCCAGATTTAATTCTGAACAGTTTGTGTGATGCTAAATATTTCATAATACTATGTACAATTAAATTGTTTCAGGGTCTCAATGATTAAAGCCTTATTATCCATACTAATTTGATGCTTACTCATTGATTTTCATTCCTGCATTTTCTTTTTCAGATAGCTATATACTTAAGTTATTGTTATTTGGGTGCAATCAAGTGCAGTAATGGTGGTATTAGTTACTGTCATTCAGAATTTCTCCTTATGTGTATGTGATCATGTGCAGACAAATTTGGAAATATTGGTGGTATATGTGCATTCAATAATAATGATATTAGTGAATTTAAAAATGCTAATGCTATTTATGAGACACTTCAGTAGTTTTTTTATAGCACTACTTATCAAAAGCAACCTGATAGTTCTCTATTAGAATTTTTGGCAACACAGAAAGGATTAACTTCTCCCAAAGATAAGTTAACTAGCCATAGTTAATTTGGAAATGTGCAAAGATATTTTCTCCTCACATACCCCATTTTACCTCACTCTCCCAGGATCCATCAAAGTTAAACCTGATTATACAAAAATAAAAATATGAGGTAAGGATATTTCTACTTTAAGCCAAAATTATTAGTGAGACTTATGGGTTATTTTCAGAGTCTAGTAAGACATATGGAATCTAAACAGAAGTGAATGAAAATGCAGAATAATGACTAATATTTGTCATTAATCCAGGCTTAATCCAGGCTTACTTTGTCAAGAATAGTTCCCAGAGAAAGTCTTACTAAAATATGCACATAGACAAGTAAGAAACATGTAGGGAAAGAGAAGAGTATTCAAAGTGTAAATAATAGTTTCTTTGAAAGCCCACCTGGAAACTAAGCAGGATACTAACTTATTGTTGACTTTTGATTTTAATTTTTATTTATATTTACATCAACGTTCAAACTCCTTTAAGGACTCTTTTCTCATAATTCCAGGCAATTTAAAAGATTGCATTTTTGTCATTTCTCTTATAGTCCAGTACTGATTATAGAGAAAGGCTGTAACATTTAACAGGGACAGAAAACAATGCAATAAGACTCTTGTTAGGTAAGGACTGCAATAAAACTGGAAAGGATCCAGGGTCAAGAGAAGAAACATTTTTTTGTTATTAAATTCCACCAAGAAGACTTAAGGATTTAAAAAAGACAAATGAAAAGAGGGGAAAGAAAGACAATGATTCTTTTAAGAGTGGATTTGTTTTTCAAAATAGAGTCATAAGACATACTAGTGAGTGGGCTATATATGTATAGATTCAATGATTGGGCAGAGGACAAAAGCTTTGATTAATGCAAGATCATGTGTAATCATGGTAACTTTCAGCACTCACAATGTACATACATGTAACAATGAGAGACAAACAAGCAATAGACCCTATTAGTTCAAATGATAAGTATTTTTAACCAGGAATGTGGTTAGAAGTGTGACCTCCAATAAGTGTTGTTATTATCTTTGTAAATCTTGCTCAAAAATTTTATCTTTTTATGCCTATATTTCATCATGAGTAATAATAGTATTACCTATTCATTTGCTTTTTTAATAAATAAATGAATGCACAATCTCTTTTAGCCTCTCTCCTCTCATTATTAAGAACAGCACCTGAAACACATACATACTGTATCCATGTTAAACATTAGTGATTTATTTCTGCAATTTTTGGAGGTGTAACTGGAACTAGAGAATAACGTTGAGATTGACTAAGTACAGCACCCATTTATATGCACAATGATTCCTTACCAGGTTCAATTATTATTTCCTATCCCCTTAGTACTCTCTCCCCAGAGAACAACTGCTTCAAAATATTAAAGGGAGAGAGAAGACATGGGATCAACAAAGCATTATAATGGATATTACTTTATTGTCTTACAAAGAATAAATGCCAGAAGAGTCCCTACTCACAGAAATGGGAAACTAATCACAATTTTCCAAAAAGAAAATTTAATAAACATTTGTATTTGAAGGTTTAAGAGAAAACATTTACTACCTTGAATAATGAACCATGGGTGGGGTTGAGATGCGTAATTTACAATGAACAAAGGAGCCAGGGCTTGTTTTATCCAAGAGGATTTTGGGTTAAATGAAAGAACTAAGTGACAAATAATTGTAGTGTTTTGAAGCTAAAATTATCAATGGAATAAACAGCGTGCTGCAAAACCCCTTTCTACAAAGAACAAATCTAAAATTTCCCAGATTTGGCATTTTGTGGAAGCTGACTGAACATTCTCTAGTCCAGACTAGACCTCAATGCTAAATCCCTATTATTATGATATGGAATGCTTAAACTCTCTCAGAAGACCTTGAAGGAAGGATTGCGTCCGCACTCAACACCTGTATCTTCCCGACATTGCTGCAAAGAGTCCGTCACCTCATATTTGCCCTATCATGGCACCAGGAATCACCGTTGTGTCCTGAAGTGGTGAAAAAAAAAAAAAAGCCAAAAGATTAGTTTATAGATTATATACTACAAAGAACATCTTGTATCACTTTATATCTTCACTTGTAAAAGCTAGAGCCTGACTTGAAATAAGATATGTAAATATTAGTGTCCTCAAATTTGGCAATAAAAATCATAAAATACTGGATCATTTTTTTCCTTTTATTGTTGTGCAGGGTAGGAGTACATGGCAACATTTACAAAGGTTCTTACAATGTATCAAATATATCATACTTAAAATAGCTCCCTTGTTTGCTTGTTTAAGATAAAGATAGCTACAAAGGGAGTTTCCAAATAGCTAAAAAACACATGAAAAAATGCTCACCATCTCTGTCTATAAAGAATATGCAAATCAAAACCATACTAAGATTCTACCTCATTCCTGTTAAACTAGCAAACATCAAGAACGCCAACAACAATAAATGTTGATGGGGATGCAGGAGGAAAAGGAGCTCTCATACACTGCTGGTGGGTAGGTAAATTAGTATAAACACTTTGGAAAATAGCATGGAGGCTCCTTAAAACACTTGGTCATTTTTAATTTCAAACACACAGGGAATATTTTTTATTAGTATAAACATTTTTTTTTGCAATATTTGGAATACTTACATGAAGTCAAAGCAACTTGGGCTTCCAGAGTTCTGTTTGTCAATGCTGGGTACTTCTGTATGCTTCTATGCTTGAACACCATTGGGCCAAATAACTCTTCTTTGCCCACAAAGGTTTCTTTATCCTAGAAGAGAGTACTTAGATGAAATGAAATTTTTTGTAAATGTATTTGTGAATGTAGGACCACTACAGATGAATCCCAGGGGATGCTTAAAGCAATGGGATGAGAAAGAATGGGTAACTGGGAGTACCTCACATGTCTGTGTACCCCAACAGGGCTCTGAGGTGACACAGCTTCAAGGTACTTGCATACCAGGAATGTTTAGGAACATATTAATGACATTAAACAATGGGCACGTATTTATAAGTGTCCAAAAATAGGCAAAGCATACAAAACACTTGAATTAAAGAATGAAAAAAAAATACATTATGGTGAAAAATCAGCCTCCAAGAAAATAAAGTTGGAGGATTAACTATTGAAAGTATAGATTGAAATACAGAAATTAGAAAAGAAAAACTTGCCTAGGCATAGAGATGAGCCATTAAATACAGTATTTAAAATTTTTATTTAATTTTACTTAAATTTAGATGTTTACTTATTTATTTATTTGCAGTACTGGGAGTTGATTACAGGCTTCATACTGTTGGGTAAGTATTCTATGCCTCAGTGATTCTATTGTTACTATAATTATGATCTTTTTTTTTATTGTTATTTCAAGGTCTTTCTAACTTTCCCATAGGTGGCACTGGGTTTATGATCTTCAGACTCCAAAGTAATTGGGATTACAGCTGTGCCCAATCACTCCTTGTTTATGTTGGAATTTGAAAAACTTCACGTGGCCAAGGGCTACTGTGTTAATTAATACAGATCCAAAGTTCCTCGGAGTGGAAAACAGTTCTGGGATTACCTTGGGCTTTCCCTCTCTGTAGAATCAAAGACCTACAAGTCATATCTTATATAATTTTTCCATTGTTTAAATGGGAGAGTTAGCTTCATATATAGGGACTGCACTAGCTGAGAATACCCCAGTCCTTTTCGCTTTGGTTACTTTTCAAATAGAGATTCACATTTTTTCCCAAGCTGGCCTGTGCCATGATTTTCTTATTGTGCTTCCCACATAGCTGGGATGACAGGTTGAGCTACTACACCCAACTAATTGGTTGAGATGGGATCTCCCTATCTTTTTGCCCAGCTGCCCACTGACTGTGATATTCCCTATCTCTGCCTCCCAAAGAGCTAGAATTACAGGCATGAAACACTGCACCCAGCCAGAAAGATAGAATCAGTTTAACAAACAAAAATATTACCCCTGAAACAACATATTTTTAATTTCTTTGAAATCATAAATGTTTTAAAATAATTTCTTGTTGTTTTCAATATGGGTGTATATACTATCTACTAAAATATTTATGTTGGAAACACAACTTTTTCCCCTTTCTACTAAGATGTATATATTTAACTCTATAAGGGCTATGCATTTTGCACAATAAATTTTAAAGTTTTCTATCTGCTTTTTAAATAATTTCAGTTGGACTACTATTTATAAAAAATACCACTATGAAGTACTAAAGCTTAGCATAAAAATATTACTGGAAGTTTTCCTCAATGTTCTTTACCTTTACAGCATAAGAGACTGTCCACAAGGATTACCTTCAAATATACTTAGGTTTTATTCAAAACTGTACAAAAAAGTGTCTTCATTTCCACCACAAATTTCTCTTCCATCTTATAACCACTACAGTATGACTTGAAAAAACACCTAACATTAGGATTTACTCCCTGCAGAGTCTTCATGAGATTTGTCAACATAAAGCTCATTCCCTATCCAAATTTTGATTTTCTTGGCAAACAGACTAAGTAGAAATGACCTGGATTTAGTTTAATAAGGCTGTGGCAATTGAAATACTCAAAAACAATTGGGGCTGAATTCCACAACCTTGGAAGTTCCAGAAAGAGGTGTCACACAAGGTGTAAGAGTTGTGTACGAGAAATATTCAATGAAGCACCTTGCTGTTGGTAATGTTTGTATGGAAAAATGCACACCAAAATCTAGCATGAGTGTTTTGACATATTCCAGAATCACAAATGGTCTGTTCTGAGTATGTAAAATTTCTTACCAATGCTGCTTTTAACCATTTCCAACTAGACACTTTGGGTGATCAGGAGCATGGCAGAAAAGTCAGAGATCTGACTTTTTGATTGCATTAAATTTTGCTTTGTTCTTGGCAGAAAAGGCCTACAGCTTTCATAGTAATAGATCTACATAAATAAAAGAAAATAAATTATTCATTTCCCTTATTTAATTGTAAAGCATAATAACCTCAAACATCAAAATATGTGAGACAGTTTCCTAGGAGCTAACTAATCAAATTGCATTTTTCTCACTAAGACAAGTGGTTTCCTTCTACTCTATAAAAAGAAACCAGTAAAAATGCATGTAATTTTTGGAGTCTCTATAATAAGCAAAGTCTACAGACTAAAAATTTAAACTTGGACAAGTTCTCTTATCATTAAATATTATCAAAGAGTGAACTACTGCAAAATTAAAAGTATATAGATAGGTAAAGCACGAAAATCAAGGAAACTATAGTATTTTCTTCTTAATATTCATAGTTACTTAAAACCACTCATCACAAAATTAAATTTGTAAAATTCTAATTTTATGGTATGAGATGATTCAGATAAAATATATTTTTTCCAAAGTATTTGACAGTTACAGAACTCTCCAAAACATAATTATTTCAGTAGCCTATCCAAACAGCTTATTTTAGTTGTCAGATATAATCAATTTTTCATAGTTTATATCACTGCTTACAAAGCTATTGACACTAAAAAGATGATATGGGGAGTCACCATATGAGTCTTTGAACTAAAAACATACATATGTTATTTATATATAAATTTGTATAATGTATGCATATATACATATAATTTTTACTTTTACATTGTTACTGTTGTCATGATTCTGTTAATTGTATTATTTTAGAAGTGGAAAGTATAGTAGATATTTTTCTTTAGTGTGTTTCTTAAGTATCTAAAATTATCACGTGTGAATACATGTAGGTGTCTGTGGCATGTATGTAGGACGTTAATGAGGGGTTATGTTAATAATATATAGAGAAAAATATAGAAATTAGGTGTCAGCTACTTGCTGAGTCACTGTTAAAAAATAGTAACAGAAACATTTGGAACCATTTAGTGAATTCCAAGCATCTTATTCTATAATAGCACACATATCCTAAAATTTATATGTTTAATTGAAATGGTATTCTCTAATGATTTTGTACATGTTGCTTGACAATGAATAGAAATTTTAAGACACAATAGATCTTGTTTGGTAGGGAGTATTTGGAATTAATATGTTTTTCCATAATTATTTTGGCATTCTTTTTTATAGAAAGGCTGAAAATTGATTGCAAATTCAAATGTTCATGGAGGCCATAACTCCATGCTTTAAGTCTAATTTCAAGTTATAAGGCAAACTCTTTGGACAAATTCATGTCAATATCATTTACTGAGTTATATGAGCAATTTTATAAGTGTGCCAAAAATTCACAGATATTTCAGATAATTTTTACCCATGGAAAAAGAGACCTAGTAAAATTAATTATTTGATATACAAGATAGCAAAATAGTTGAAACCAAGGTTATCTTGCCAAGCTGAATGGATTCCAATCCTTCTTGAATATTTAATTATGTAAAACTCCATATATAAATCTATTTTTGCTTCACTTTTATATTTGCAGTATATGAGAATGATGAGGTTTTCACTTCAAGCATTTTGAATTTAAAACATTAAAGAGCACCATGGTATATGACTAAGAGTATAAAATTTGGAGCCAGATTATTTGTAGACAAGTTTCAATTCAGCAATTTACTAGCTGTTAAACTTTAGTGAATAATAATTATCTTTTTTTTGCATCCTTTTGCACCTTTGTAAAATTAGGATAGTAGTATTAATTAGCTCATATATTTACTTTGAAGGTTATGAGAGTTTGTTCATGTGAAATGCTTAGAAAAATATTTTCTTTGGAGAAGTAGCATGATAAACAGAAGCCAGTATTTATTCTTTAATGATTTGAATAAGTGAACAGAAATGAGAAATGGTCTTAAAAGATTGACTAGATAATTGATATTACTTGTTTTATCGGTTTACATTAGTTGCCATAGCATATGGTCCCACGTTGGTCATATAAAACAACAGAAATATATTGTCTCACAATTCTATAGTTCAGAATTCAAAAATTAAGGTGTGAGCAGGGCCACATGCCCTTCAGAAAATAAGGGAAATATTTTATCTTACCTCTCAGTTTCTAGTGGCAGGTGGCATGCTTTTCCATATGGCTTCATTTATCTTCATGTTTTCACATTGTCCTCACCTTCTAGTAGATTGTGATCTGCACCTCTCTCTTGTAAGGATACTTTTGATGATGTTTATAGTTCATGCAGATAATGCAGAATGATAGACTTATTTCAACATCCTTACTTTAAACACATCTGTGCAAAACCTTTTTCTAAATAAGGTATCATGTACATATTTCAGAGATTAGCATAGTTACATCAGAATTTATTTTCCATCTACCATTTGCCATCACTTAATGTTTTTCATTATGCTATATATCAACTTTTGTGTAACTCTACTTTTCAAAGTATCTCGGATGAAATAACACAAGATAATACAAGGGTATAACATCCATGCAAGGAAATCAGAAAAATATTTTGGAGTAAATTTAAAGTCTTGGAATAAGCATGTATCTTAATATCAAATTCTTTTTTTTGTTTGATCACAGTATAAGATTACATGAATTAGTTTATATCTTAGATACTTTTTCTTCAAATTAATTTAGAAATGAAAGGATCACGAGAATTCAAGATAATTGAAAATGTTGGGAGACTGCATATATAAGTTTCTCCATTTTTTAAAAAATATAACCATGCAAGCAATAGAAAGTAAATATTCATACTACAATATGAATAATTTATGTCAGTAGTTGGCACTTTGTAAGTTAAATTAATATATTTGAAACATAATTACAATGAGTCATTTTCTTCTCTCTGATTTTTATATGCCAATTTCACTCAGTTGTATCATTTGTTTAATATATAATTTTTCCAGTCACTTACTTTCTACTGAATTTCAAAGTAACTCATGAGATCCAATATAGCTTTAATTGTAAAAGATACAGTAAATGCTGTGTATCAACATAGAAATTAATTTTTCAATTGACTTCATCTTTAAATCTTTTCTGGGGAATAGTTTTTAATATGAATCTTGTGAATCTCTGAAGTGTTTTTACTAATTTTACTCAAAAATATGTGTTTTCTGGGGAGAAATTCTAAATATTTTCGTTCAACAGTGTCCATGTTACAAACATTTTTAAAAATAGAGATCCATGGGAATTTATAAGTAGGTATTTCAGGTTTTATGGTGATGTAATTTAAACATAATTATTTCATCATTTCAAAACTTCTGCTCCTGGGCTGGGAATGTAGCATAGTGGTTGAATACTTATGTAGCATACATGAGGCCCTGGACTATCCTCAGCACCACACACGCACACACACACAATGATTCTGATGATATGAAAATCTACCCAAGCTGTTATGATTTCAGAACATCAACTAATAATATCCCTCTTCCCACCCTATAGAAAGATCCCAAAGGATACATAAGAATACTTCATTTGCTCAGGAATATCCCCTGCCAGTTGGAGCATGTAGCCATGTTAACCTGCCTTAAAATATATATTCACTCAACATTTCATATACATGTTATGTGCAGTGATGCAATCTTAATGCATATAATAAATTCTGGCAAGGGGTACTGTAAGCAATTCAAGATGGTTCTCCCAAATGCCAGTCAGATAGCACACTCCTCAAAGAAAAACTGTGACCTAGGTTGGAGATAGTGAAGAAGAGTTTGCTTATGGGTATTACTAAACATGGTAAGGCAGAGGGAAGGAGCTACGTGTTTTCACCATTCCCCACCTTTATCTCTTTAGTTAGTTTAAACCTTAAGACTATGGGTTGGAGAAGACCAAATTTTTGGTACAGTCCTGCTACCTTTTTTATAAGTCATCTCTTGGTCCCAAATTCACTGCATAAGGTGCTTTTACAAAACCAAGAAATGAGTCATTTAGCGTTTGTGAAAGAAACACTATAAATAGAACACAATAATTCACCCAGGGCTTGGCACAGGATGGGAAAGGGCTCTCCCACTTAAATCACTAACCCCTTCTTATTTATTTATTCTGTTGCTGTGCTGGGGATACATGTGGCATTTATAAAAGTTGATACAATATATCAAACATGTCATACTTGAATTCATCCCCATCATCATTCTCTTTTATCTCCCCTCCCCCCACCCACCCTGAAGTAGTTTCAACAGTCTCATTTTCCCGTATACATACATGTGTGCACAGTATTCGCACCATATTTACTCTTCTACACCATTTGCCCCACTCCTCTCCCTTCTCATTCCTACCAACCTTGCCAGACAGGACCTGTTCACCTCTCTTGTTCTCTGATATTGTAAAATTTAAAAAATGACATTTTTGCTTGTTTAAGATAGCTATAGTGAGTTTCCTTCTGATATTTCCATGTATGTATGCATTATAACCTGAATTCGTTCATCTCTTCTATTTAAATTCAATTTGAGACAGGGTCTCAATAACCTTGCCTAGGCTGGCCTACAACTTGCAATCCTCCTGCTGCATCTCAAGTGGCTGGAATTACGGAAATGCCCCACCACAATGGGCTCCTATTTTACATTCTTAAAAAAAAACTTACCTGTCATTTCATCTCATAAAACTCATCAGAATCATTTTAATATAATCAAATAATATTGTAAACCAGTGCCAGTAATAAACTTGTGATGTAGAGATGACACATACATAAATATATTTTTCATACATTAAAATTAATATTATAAAATAGATATTATAGTTTGATTATTAACTTTATTAGTTCAAGTTTCTATGAAAAAAAAATCCTGAGGAATTATAATGAAGATTGATTTTGGCTGTGTGGATGAATTAAAATTCAAAGAAATGAAAACCCAAATTCATTGTAAGCTAATATTTTGCTCTGATCCTTATGATAGATTTTTTCCAAATATTATGTTAAAAGTGATATTTATTTGCTACAGTACATCTTGTCTCATGCTAGAATAAATGTCCTCAACTCAAACTAGCCTAACTTACTCCATTTTGTACAGGACTTCATTTTGTCTGACAGGAAGGCTGTTTGTAATTTTTTTACAGAACCTGTTTTTCTGAACTCAAGCAAGACCTGACTTGAATCTTGTTGACAACATATTCCCACCATATGACATCATGGAAAAAAAAGATTGTTCAGGCTAGCAAATAATGACCACCTTGGCAAAACATTGAGAAACTACCTGTCCCAGCCCCTTCCTGGGATAGCTTTTTAGCTAAACCAAAAATGCAAAACATAAACACTATCTCAAATACGAATAAACCCCAGTCCTAACCTCAACTGGGCCCCTACCTCTTAGTATAGATTCCTTTTCTCCCTTGGAATGTGAATAAAACATTTCTTCTGCTGCAATTCTTGTTTTTCTGGGAAATCTTTCACACTCCATGCACTGGCCTGAGACCTAACAGTCAGGACTTCAAAAGGACAATTAGTTTTTTTGTATGGATAACATTTAAGGAGTTGATAAAATTTAAATAACACTTACTTTGATGTTTTACTTTCATGGCAGTTTTGCCAGGAAACCTTATGGCCCCAGTGCACAAGGTTGTAGAGCACTGTTAGCTCTGAGATCTGTAAATCTTGGGTGCAATTTTAGCAGATGGTCTTTACTATAATCTCCAGTCTGGTACTTTAAATTGTCTCAAGATCAAGCAGAGATGAAAGTTTGAGGCTGCTTCTGATTTGGGGGGCGTTGAGCACACTTTGTACCATGTCATCTTTTAGATTTAAAATTTCAGAGCTTTTCAGGCCCCTAAGGAGATCTCTTTTCTCAGATTTTCTTTTCATATTTTTGACTAGCCTTTATATGTCTTAATGCATCACAGCTTCAGAAAGCCATGATATGAAAAGATTTTTTTCACTAATAATATCAAAGAAAACCCTGGAAATAGGGCTACAGGGTTAGGTCAAATACTAATTTGCCTGGCAACTAGGACTTTTCTTTTTTTTTTTTTTTTACTTAGTTTAAACTTATTTATATGTGCATACAATGTTTGGGTCATTTCTCCCCCCTCCCCCCACCCCCTCCCTTACCACCCACCCGGCCCCCTCCCTCTCTCCCCAACCCCCTTGATACCCGGCAGAAACTATTTTGCCCTTATTTCTAATTTTGTTGAAGAGAGAGTATAAGCCATAA
Source organism: Castor canadensis (assembly GCF_047511655.1). Classification (NCBI taxonomy): domain Eukaryota; kingdom Metazoa; phylum Chordata; class Mammalia; order Rodentia; family Castoridae; genus Castor; species Castor canadensis. The sequence continues at coordinate 27,105,992 of NC_133395.1, forward strand.
TAGGAAGAAACAAGGGTTTTGCTAGTTGAGATAAGGATAGCTATACAGGGAATTGACTCACATTGATTTCCTGTGCGTGTGTGTTACCTTCTAGGTTAATTCTTTTTGATCTCACCTTTTCTCTAGTTCCTGGTGCCCTTTTCTTATTGGCTTTTAAGGTATCTGCTTTTGTTTCTCTGCATTGAGAGCAACAAATGCTATCTAGTTTTTTAGGTGTCTTACCTATCCTCAACCCTCCCTTGTGTGCTCTCTCTTTTATCATGTGCTCAAAGTCCAATCCCTTTGTTGTCTTTGCCCTTGATCTAATGTCCGCATATGAGGGAGAACATACAATTTTTGGTCTTTTGGGCCAGGCTAACCTCACTCAGAATGATGTTCTCCAATTCCATCCATTTACCAGTGAATGATAACATTTGTTCTTCTTCATGGCTGCATGAAATTCCATTGCGAATAAATACCATATTTTCTTGATCCATTCGTCAGTACTGGGGCATCTTCGCTGTTTCCATAACTTGGCTATTGTGAATAATGCTGCAATAAACATGGGTGTGCGGGTGCCTCTGAAGTAACCTGTGTCACAGTCTTTTGGGTATATCCCCAAGAGTGTTATTGCTGGATCATATGGTAGGTCAATGTACTTTTCTTAAGAGCTGCCGGACAAGTCAAATTCTGAGCCAACTCTAGACATAAGATGTTTTGAGGAACTGTGAACAAATTCTGTCCTCAGCAGTGGCTACAAGACTGTTGTTTTTCTCAATCATTGTGGCTGTGACCCTTCTATCTTTCTTTTTTTTAAATTCTCATATAATAATTGTACCAGGGGTTACATTGTGATTTCTACCTGTGTGCTTACCATATAACTTAGTTAGATTTACCCCCTCCATTTTTCTCCTTCTTTCCTTCCTTCTAAGAAAAATTTCAACAGGTTTCATTATTCTATTTTCACATACAGATACAAAATATATCCATCATATTCCCCTCTCAGTTATCCATCCTTTATGCCCTTCCCCCCTCATGGAGCCTTAACCCCCAAAAGATCCTCTTGTCTTCTTTTATAAAAGTCTAAGGTGACAGTTTAAGGGGCTTTTGCATTTGAATTTCAGGCATCTGTATATCATGCTTTAATCAGATTATTCTCCCCATTAGTCACCCTTTCTCTATTACCATTCTCTCTATTGTTCAACACCTTACAGTGAATTATATTGTATTATATTCATATTTTGATGAATTGTTTCAATATTTTTCATTCTCTAACATTTTCCCCTTCCCATCTCCTTTAGTCCCCTTAGCCAGATCCACTAAAACAATTTTGTTGTCTCTTTTACTATATATGTGTATACGTGAATACATATGATCATATATTTATTTATATATACATTTAACTTATAAGTCTAGTTTTTACATATGAGGGAAAACATGCAACCTTTGACTTTGAGCCTGGCTTACTTTGCTTACATGAGGGTAATAAAAAGCTGAGAAGGTTATGAGAAGTCATCTAAAATGTTGAATCATTATTACCAAATTAAAAAAAAATCCTCTTCAAAGTATTAAAGTGATTTCTAAACAGAGAGTTTTTCATCTTTATTTGAGTTATGGGTAACTCTTCATAGTCACTCATTGGTCATTAGATACTTAGTTGTCTCATGCAGAAGTATGCATTTTTTAAAAGAATGATTTTAAATGAAGAGATTATAAAAGTAAATCTATTAATGTGTACGTAATAGAATCATTTGCAATGAGTGCAGTTTTTCTTTTAACTGAGTTTCATAATTTCTTTTATTGGTAAAATACTTGTCATCATTTTTAGGATGATTTTACAGTGGATATTATCCTACTAGATAGTTCTAAAAAAACAGAATTTTTACCAAATTTTTAAATTGTGTGTCTAATTAAGAAAAAAAATTGCTTTTTGTACTAGAGCATCGAGTTTTATTTTCAAATGATTTTATACTTAAATATGTCATTTTTGTTTGTTTTCTTTTCTTTTCTTTTTTGAGATGGGTCATGCTTTGTAGCTCAGACTAGCCTAAAAAAAAAAAAAAGAAAAAGAAAAACAAAAATTATTGTTAACATTTTGATAGAAAATAATATGCAGTTACAAAAAGAATAGAAAATAGAAAAAAATCTGTTTACCTGAGCAGATATCCTCAAAGATACATTCCTTTGGTTGTTCCAATACTTTGTTTTCCCAAAATCTGATAACCTTTTCTTTGGCGATTTGTTGCCAATGGTTTTGTTGCTTTTATGAGGGAGTATATTTCTGGAGGTCCTCATTCTATCATCCTACAGGTCCCCATGTCCCCTGTAATTATTTTTCTCTCCACTGATATTGAAGTGGTTTTTAAGAGGAAACACTGCTCTATTTTCTTAACTAGGGTAAGTTGTTCATATTTATTTGTAAAGTTCAATATACTTTCTCTATATATCTGTACTAGATTTCTCAGAAATGTATGATATCAAGGTGGGAAATATATTTGCTTTGTAAAGTTTAAATGTAGTTTATATTAATACATTAATTCATTAATACATTTTGAAAGGTTTTTCAAATGTACAAACAGCAAATTTTGTGAAACAAAGATAAAAATTTTTGTGAGACCAAAAGTACTGAGTTGTGAGGTAAAATAAAAGTCCACTCTGGATTACTCCAAAGAATATTGTATTATGCACTGTATCATACGTGTTCTTTTCTTTATGTATCTGCTTAGACATCTGTCTCATCAAACAAAATATGATCTCCTGAGTAGTGGTAAATTATTATTTCATATGTATGATTCCAGTTTTTGCTATGGTTCCTGATATGTTGTTTCTACTGTGGACACAATAGAAAATTTTGGAATGAACAGATATATTGAAGTCACCCTCTTTCTGAATCTTACATCTTTATCTTATATCTTTAAAATGAAAAATAGTTGAACTAAGACTTAAATGTCCTGTGTAGCTACAAGGAAGTAGATTTCCATCTCAAAAACATTGTAAGTCACCATAGATTTCTGTGATAGATGCAGTCTCATCATGGTGACATCTGAGAAAATTATTTTTGTTGCAGATAAATTAAGAGGAGAAAGATTGAAGCTCGGAAGTCTGACTAGAACCGTGCACATTTACAGGTTAATATATTGGATCCCTGTTCTCCTAACATAGGAATTTAGTCTGTTCTTCAAAAGATAAAGGGGAGCAAGTGCTGTGGTTTCTATTTGTGATATCTGTATCTTTTGTCATTATTAATGAATTTTCATAAGAGATTAGATAAGGGGTACTTCATAAATGTTACAAATCCTGTGTAAGTATGATACCACGTTTTATTATATGGGCCTAATTATACTCAGAAAAATGTCATATGATCAAGAGATATAGCAACATGCTGCTATCTAGGTGAATACTTCTCAATAATAACAAATGGTTATAATAATGTATCTAAAATTTTCAATTACCTATTAAATATCAAGAAATATTTTGAACACATTGAGCATGACATCTTATTCAAACCTTGGGAAAACACTAAGTGATTATTTCCCCCATTTTACTTAAAAAGAAAATGTTTTATAAAGAACATAAGATGTTTATGAACTCAGATACCTAACAGGGTTGAAGTTAGTGACACATTAATTCCAGAGATAATGATATCAACCATACCTGGAGCAGATGAAAATAATCACAAGAACAAAAGTTCATTTAATCAGTAATTGAATTGTGTTGTTTGGATTTAAACTCCATGGTTTCTCTTCTTCTGTTTCAATTTTGGACATGTTGGGGCCATGACTCAAACACAATAAATAGTGGTTCTTAAATCATGGGAATATGACTCTTGTTTTACAAATTATTAAGCATGTTGAACAAGTGATATAAACTTTTTGAGCCTGAAAAATTTGAAAATGAAATGAAAATATAAATCCTGACCATCTGATTTCTAAAGAAGATGCTATTAGATTATGAATGTATACAACTTAATGATTGACAAATGGCAAATGCCTAAGAATAAAGGCAGGTAGGCATTTATATGTGTGTAGTGTGGGTTATGGGGTTTTGGCTTCATGTGTTGCATGTATGTAGTATTTTAACTCCTTCTTGATTTCTCTGGGGATTTTTGATGGTGTGAGAACATAATGGGTTTCTGCTCACAATGAATGCATTTAATGCTGGCTGACAGTAGTCTTTTTATTTGCCTACTCATTACTGTACCAAAATTTCTCATGTATTTCACAGTTAGCTTCTGCTGCCAGTTCAATCTACTTTTATATTCAGAACATATAACAGAACATATAAAGCAGTATTTCTTTGATTTTTGCCTTCACCTACTATGCTACCTCAATGAATCTTTAAATTCTGTCTTTCCTTAAAAGTCCAAAGTAGAAGTCAAGAGCTTAATGCCTTGTTTGCTTAGTATTCCTTTCTCATAAAGAAGTTTTTATTCATATTAAGTACCATTTACCTATTTCTTATTTAAATTATATCTTCTCAAGGTCAATTGAAAGTTTCATATATTTTCAGTTGAATTAAATAACCCTATACCAGGACAATGATGCTATTAATTTTCTACCACCACCTATGAAAAACTCTTAATATCATGAAGATTTGCATTAAGTGCTGGTTAGATAACTGTTGGCTGAAATGAAACTGAGCCCAGATTGCAAAGAACTTCTGCAAGGAGCTGAAGTATGTAATTTTTACATTTAGTGTCCCTTTGCAAAAATGACTTTGTTCATTTATGGATACATTTCATGTAAAAAAATGAAGGAATAGTGAAGAGGGAAATCATATTGCACAAAGACTGCTTTAAGCATTTATAACACCTGACTTACTGCCCTGCAACAGAGGGCATGGAGTTATGCATGTGCACATTTGTGAGCAGAAATGTTTGTAAATCTTTGTGCTGACAATAATATAGAGAGTTCTAAATATGTTTTGGTGCATACCATGCATTTTCTGTCTGAGCTCAATAAGAATATAAATGAAATTGCACAGTCCATGTATAAATAGCTATATATATTGGCTTGGAATACATATATTGAAGTCATCAAAAAAAAGAAACATAGTAAATAAATTTATTTTTGACTCTCAGATCTGTGGAAATGTCTGACAGTGCAAAATGTCACCTTTAATGTGGTTTACACTGACTCTGTCATATCCCAAGATGAATGTCAAGTCATGGGTGAAAAGAATTGGCACAGAAAAAGAGAAAGGTAATATCTTCACTCAAACATACTTATATTTCAGTTATGACTGAAAGTGGAACTCTGCTGAGCAGATTGAAAATATAACACTGTGAGAATATAATACAACTTTTGCTTATTACTATGAAATGTCAAGTTCCCACTGCTACTTTTGTAGACAATTTTCATATATTTATTTATAAAAAGGGAACATGGGAACAGAACTGATCTGAAAGGGGGAAAGAAACAAAAGAGCTTTCTTTCAGCTATACTTATTTAATTTTGGGCAAATTTTTAATATCAGAGTGGTTTTTTTGTACTTTCCCATATGTTTCAGAAAAAGTTTCTCTTAATTCATAGTTGTATACAACATTACAAACAATCGAGAAATAATCCAAACTTAATTACAGTAGGATGTACATTCTCATAAATTTCATAAGTTCATTTACCTTTCTAAACTTTAAAAGAAGCATCAAATTATGTGGAAGAAAAGCAGCTTGAACTGCAAAAAAAAAATGCACCTCTAGTACTCTTTTATACAGGTGAGAAATAAAATAATTTGGGTGATTATTAAAAGTTGCAGAATGTAAGGAGAAATTCTCCTGTAGTGTTGAAAAGGAATTCAGCATTTCTGAAATTTAATGTTTTTACTTTGAGATTTATTTCAAAATTCTCACTGTAAAATATTTAAGATAAATTTATGTTGATTTTAGATATTGTTTGAGCTAATTTGTTATAGCAGTTATAAGAAACTAATTTAATGGGAAAAGTTGCTTTCTCCTAAGATAGGAAACAAAAAAAATACATTCTCTTACATGTTTTTACAGGATCACATGAGTAATTTTAGGTAGTTCACTAAGACACAATAAGGAAAAAAAGGTGTAATAATCCATCTTGTAAATAAATGAGATATAAATAAAACTGTTTTTCTGTATAGATTATTATTAATTTAAAGGGAAAAAAATACCATTATTGTTTCAAATATTTTATCTGATAAGTGAGTGCAACAAAGTTGTAGTATAGTGACCATTATATAGAATTCATTTTTCCCAACATATCATTAATGAACAATTGGAATTTGATATAAAATTTCAGTTGTCAGCATATGGTAATATTAGCGATGAATGGATAAATAAATATCACATACATAATCTAGAAGAAAATGCAGAAGAATATCAGGAGACTTTAAACTTTAGACAAAAATACAAAAAAACCATAATCCATGAAAAGAGAACCTGATACAGGCTTTCTTACATAATAAAAAGACAAGTCATTCAACAAAAGCAGAGATAGAAAATGGTATTATAGAAGTGGGCATGTATCTCATTTATTAAACACTTGCCTAACATGGCTGAGACCATGGCTTTGATCCCCAACACAGAAAAGCAAAGCAAAGGGAAGATTATATCAAAGTATAATTCTTATGTACAGCAAAAGGCTCAATCAAAATAGTGAAGAGACTGAAATCTGTAAAAAAATTTAAGTATTCAGCTGACAAAGATTAATATCCAGGATATATAAAGATCTCAAAAAATAAATAGAAAAGAATAATAGCACATACTCCAATTAAGAGTGAGTAAATGGTATGAATAGACAGAACTCCAAAGATTACATATAAATGTACAACAGTTACATGAAAAAAATGCTTACTGTGACTAATCATTAGGAAATGCAGACTAAGCCACAAAGAAATATTATCTTACTACAAATAGAATGACTGCTATCAAAAGGAAAAAAAATGTCAGTGAGGGCACAAAAGGGGAAAATGGGAATTCTTTCTCATTGTTGGTGAGAATGTGCACTACTATAGCCATTAAGGAAAATAGCAAAAAGGTTTTTAAAAGCTTAAAGTTACAACTGACATGTGGTAAGTAATCCCACTATTGAGAATAGTCAAAGATATGAAATTAGTATGTGGCAAAGACATCTGCATGTCTATGTTCATTTAAATGTTATTTAGAACAGCTAAGATGAAGAATCAACCAAAAGGTTCACCAATGGATAGATAAGGAAATATGATGCGTGTACACAATAGAATATTATTTAGGCATATAAAGAATGGAATTCTGTCATTCTCTGTAACATGTATGAGCATGTAGACAACATGATAAGTGAAATAAAACTGGCATAGGAAAATAAACACCACATGTTCTCACCCATTTTTGATTCCCATAAAAAGTTGTTCCCATCTATTAGATGCATTGTATAGAATAGTGGTTATCAGAATCTTGGAAGTATAAGTGGAAGAGGTACAAAGAAGAATTGACTAAGATTTACAAAATTACAAATACGAGCAATAGATTCTAGTGGTCTACAGCACATTGCAGACACTATTGATAATGATAATTTCTTATATATTTTAAAAGAGATAGAATACCTTGAATATTCTCATTGCAAAGAAAAGGAAAATGTTTTAGATAATAAATATGCTAACTGCTTTGATTTAATTACTATACGTTGGATACTTATAACAAAATAACATACCATACCCCATAAATATGTACAAATATTATATATCAATGTTAAAAATTATAAAAACAAGTCACAGAATGGAAAATAATATTTGTGAAACACACATCCAATGAGAGATCTGTATACAAACTATAGAAAGAGTATTTAAAACAAAATAATGAGGAAACAAACTGAACTGTTAAAAAATGAGCACAGTATCTCAATGGACATCTCACCAATGACACAAAAAAATAAGCATACAAAAAGATCCAAAGATTCCATATGCTATTATGGAATTACAAAGTAAAAATACCTTTACCACTACCCATTTATTAGAATAGGTAAGATCCCAAACGTCTGACAATAATAGATGCTATCAAGGATGTAAAGCAAAAGTAATTCTCATTGTGTACTAACAGGAATGAGAAATGAAAAACCTTTTGAAACACATTGTGCCACAGTTTGACAATATCTGAGCAAGGCTTCTTACTGAACTATCCATGTTGCTTTGAAAATACATGTCCACTCAAAGACCAACATATAAATTGTACTGCAGTGTAATTCATACTTTTCAACAGCAGGAAGTAACCAAGTCATCATTTGAGAGGTGAGTGGATAAACAATTTCTGGTACATCCGTACAAAGGAGTAGGATTTAGTAGTAAGAAGAAGTAATCTATCAAGCCACACAATTATGGCAGTGAATATTAAATATATAATGCTGATTGAAATGAGCCACTCTTAAAAGATTGCATGTGATTTGATTCCAATAACATTGTGGAAAAAGAAAATGTACAGAAATGCTAAAAAGAAAAGAAGCCACTGCACATTAGTTAAGAACAATAAATAAGCAAAGTGTGGTGCCATTGTAGAGTGGTTAAAAAGTTCTTGTTCTGTATGACAGTAATTTTGGGCCTATAAACTCATATATTTCTCAAAATCTATATGAAATTACTCAGGTGGCAGTAGAATTTCTAATTGAAGTGGCTCAGGGAAATGTTGCTGGCTTCAGTAATTTTGTAAATAAATGGATCCTTAACAGGAAAAACTAAAGAAAGTATATATATGGTACTGTAGTTAGTCTACCTGGATTTTAATCTCAGTTTATTTTTCTGCTAAGTTTTGATATTGTGAAGTTTGCTAAACTGCCTCATCTTCAAGTTTTTAATTGGAGTAACAATATTTTTAGGATTAGTGTGTATTAATACTAATTATTTTTATTATTAGTACAATAATTTTCTCAAAATGACATCTTAATTATTCTGAATATTATTCATAATATCTGCTTTGTAATTTTAGATCGTACTATATAGTATTCTCTACTCTTATTTTAATTTAATCCTTTAAATGAACATTAAGGTTTTTGTAATGTACTTCATATCAAAGCAGTTCACAGCAACATGTACACTTTTCCTTTCTATGATTCTTATGTTGAGAAATAATTCAACATAAGATGAAATGAACATCTATTTTCATTTTTCTACTGATAAATCCCTTTCTGTTTTATAGACGGAAATAAAATTCCATTTCTTGTAAGTCCTAATAAGCACACTTACTAAAGGTGGAATATTCATGTTATTTCAAATGATCTTGTTCCAAAACCTATTTAATTTCTGTTTGTAGAATTAATTTACCATTGTTGTGCTGAGACTAACACAATAACATAGAGAAAACTGCCAGGAGGTTAATCACCATGCTGTCTTGAAAGTTAACAAATTTTTTTCCAAGAACCTTTTCTACTAAGGAAGCCTCTAGTGTATGGTCACATGAAGAACAGAACTATTAGTGTATTTTTTAATCTCTCTGAAAAGCTCCATATTCTAAAGTATATTTACTTCTTAGAAAGTCAACTTCATTTTTAAACCTCAATGAAATCACCTCAATAGTGATTTCAGTTTATAGATACACTTGCACATCTACATGTTATGAATTTAGAACTAAAGTTATCATTGGTTGTGTCAAAGAAAAATGCATCACTGAATATTTTAAATAAAATTCCCATTCTTTTCTCTTGAAACAGTAGCTACAGTGCTTGAAAATACAGTATTTACATCAATGTAAAGATTTAACAAATAAGTTCAATTTAGTAGAGTAACTCCTAACAACTTTTCAGAATTTTGTCCAGGTTGATTGCTTTTACTCTTATTTTTATGCATTTGGTGGTACTGGAGTTTGAACTGAGGACTTCATGCCTACTAAGCAGGCACTTTACTACTCCAGCCACCCTGGCAGCCCTTTCTTGACTAGGTATTTTTCAAGATAGGGTCTTGGAACTACTTGGCCTGCTGGCTTTGAACCACAATCATCCTGATCTCTGCCTCTTGAGTAGGTAGGATTCGAAGCATGAGCTTTTGGTACCTGGCTTTATGACTACATATTTAAAGAACAGCAATATCACAAATAATTTAAGATCTATGAATAATCAGAATTTCAAACGTTTTAGGCTATATAAAAGAGTTCACTTTCAACTATAAAATTTGAATAAGATTTAAAAATTTACTATGCTTTCCTTACCCAAGAAAACTAATGGCCATTGGTCACAGAAATTTTACTGTGAATATCTTGGGTTTTCCAGTGCTTATCAACATTCCTCCAGCCAGCTCCTCTCAGTGGGCCATCCTTCAGAGCTACAACAATTTCTGTTTGTGATTCTATATTTCATCCAATTATCACTTTGCCACATACACCTCTGAGGACCTCATCCTCTTTCTGCTTGAACACTTTTAGGAATGAAGGACTTATTACATGATAAGAAAACATAATCCATTTTGAGGACATTTGAAATAGAGTTGTGTCATTTTTTAACTTAAACCAAAAAAGACTGAACCATTATATCTAGTCATTGAAGTGAATTTATTTTCTTCAGATGACTAAAATAAAAATTGAATTTTTTTCTGATAAGAGGGATCTGAAAGCAAATTTGCTTCCAAAGAATCTTGGAAGTTTTGTAGGTGTGTGCTAAGAACCAGACACATAACTCCAAATAGATGCATGTGAATAAGAAAGTACAGAAAGCGATATGGGGTTCAGGGAATACCCTGGATAAGTTTCTCATGATAGCACTGAGATGGTTAATTTGAAGGAAATTTCAGACTAAGCACAAATAATGTAATGCTCTACTATCAGCTTCTTCATACCTAAAGCAGAAGGAAGGTGATCCAGCAATTCAGAGTACTGAGATGTGTATAACAAGAACACAAAAATGTAAATTGGGTGAAGACTGCCTCAAAATGTGCTGGTTAAGGAGGACAAATCAGGAACAGGACAGCATGGTGAATGCTGAGGCAGCATTAATATGAGTGACAGTTATACACTGTCTCTTCCATGTCAGACTGGTGCAAGAAATTTCCTGCAAAAGGCACCTACACTGTTAATCACTTCAAACTGGAGGTATCACACATTGTGGACCCATCTCTTTTGTTAGGAACCATACACATGATTCCAGATAGATGAAAGAGAACTAGAAATTATAGGAAGATGAGATTACTATCAGTAAAAGACATGGAAATGTCACAGTGAAGCATCTTGTGTAGTATCTTAAACAAACAAAAATGTCATTTTTTTTCCACAAACACAGAGAACGTGAATGTAAAACTGGTCCTGTCTGGAGGGTTGGTACCAGTGACAGGGAGAAAATATAGGGAAAGGGTATAGGAGAGTGAACATGGTGGAAATATTACGTATTCACAAATGTAAATGGAAAAGTGAGATCCACTGAAACTGGAGTTAGGCAGGCTAAAGGAGAATAATGGAGGGGGTGAATTCAACTATGATATATTGTAAGAATTTTTATAAATGCCACAATGAACCCACAGAACAACAATAACCAAAAAGCAAGCAGCAGAAGAAATAAAAAATATGTAACTAGTTTTCACAGTATTATTAACATGATACTATTTTGTACTAAAGGTATATTTTCAGATTTTAATATATCCAAAGCATACTTCTCTTTACATGCACTATTATCTGAAAGGAAAACATGCCAATTTTACTTTAGCCATAGAAGGAAAAAGCTGCACATTCTGCTGTATTAATATAATTTTGGTTTTTTGTCTTTATCTTAAGATAAAAATGGTATCAAATTATTGGTAAGAAGAGAGTAGTTTATGGTCTTTTCCTACATGTGCATTATATAGTTACAGAGCTCACAAGATTTGACTCTTAGAGAAAGCACAAATTTGAGAATCCAATGATTACTCTGAGAACTAGTGACAGATGGGACAAGAGAGTGCCATCTCCCATCCAAATACTAGCCACGCCCAACCCTGCTTAGCTTCTGAGATCAGACGAGATTGGGCACGGGGTGGAGTGGCCACCCAATGCAGAGGACCTAATAGAGTAATCTTAAAGCGACAAAGGTCAAAATGGGAAGGTGACCTGGAAGTAGTGAAGCGGTCAGTTAGAGATGAATCAATTCAGGTTGTAATAAACTTGTGCATGGAAACAATGCTAGGAATCTCTCTGCATAGTGATCCTTATCTCAACTAGCAAAAATGCTTTGTCTTTTTTATTATTGCTTGTGTTGTCTCTTCAAAAAAATTGGAGAAAAGGACAGAACAGGTTCTGCCTGGAAGCAAGAGGGGTGAAAGAGAGGGAGGGGGCAGGGGGGAAAAATGACCCAAACAGTGTATGCACATATGAATAAAAAAATTTAACAGTAAAAAACAAAAAGAGAATGTCATCAAAGTCACATTTGACATTTAAGACCTTCAGGCCATCTCTTTTGAGAGACTGGATTTCATTTTTTGGTTTTGTTTTTCTGTAGTCCATGTCACTGAACTGTCCAGGTATGTCTATTTTTTTATTGTGCCATAGCAAACTTGATTTTGATTTTTCCTGTTCCTCATTTATGTTTAGGTTTTCTGATTACATATTTAAAATTGTGAATTGACACATAAATTTGTACACATGTACCCATGTACATGTTTCAGCAATGTGCATATTTACAATGAAAATTTAATGCATTTTTGCAATGTATAATGAGTATTTATATTAATTAGCATTTCTCTGTCCTCAATCATTTATCATTTCTAAGTCTTGGAAAATTTCATATTATTCTAGTAATTTTGAAATATGCAATAAATTATTGGAAACTCTATTTACCCCTATGGAACACTAAAACTAATTCTCCCTGTTTAACTGTGTTTTGATACCTATTGTCTATTTCTCCCTAGAAACATTTCCCCACTTTTCCTCACTTATACTGACCACCAATTCTCCAGTTCTATGAAATCTGGATGTTTAGCTTTAACAAATGAATGAGAATATGTAGCACTTGTCTTTCTGTGCCTGGATGATTGCATTTAAAAAAGATCTTTCCACTTCTCATTTGCAACCATTCCTACTTTTCAGATCCATATTTTGATTGTTTCTTCTTTAAGACAATGAATTAGGGTTGTTGTTCTTATTCTTTTTGAGGATACGTTTTAGACTTGACATTTTCTGGTAAACTAATTCAATGGAAAATTTTTTTAGCTTTACTATGATATAAACACAGATGAGCACATAATAAAGAAATTATCATTCAAAAATTCATAGATTGTTGGTATAAAGTAAATGGTTTCCCTCACTGCAGCTGAACATATTGCTTTGCTATACTGAATTAATATCTTCTCTTAAAACATCTATCCCTATTTTAGAAAAACATGAAAAAATTAGAAGTGTGATAAAATGTCTCATGGTCTGAAGTATTTTGAAACTCACAATTATGTCATTTTAAAGATACAGTTATTATATATCAGAAGATAAGGTTGTTTATTGGAGTTGAAATGTTGCATGTACTCCCAAACATCTGAAAATTTGCAAATGTTAAAATATGAAATGAACATTGAGCTCAGGAATTCTATTCCCTCAAATAATGAGAATTAAACAATTTTATTTAAAAAGACTTTGAAATCAATTAGAAAGTAATTAGGCATGTCCTCTTTTTCAAAAATTAAAAAAAAATCTAGAAATTCAATAATATATTTTCATTGATCATTTGGCAACATTATTTTTCTGAAAGCAAGTGCTGAGATTTCAGTTTGCTTGAATTTAGTTGATGTGCTATTTATTTGAGAAAATAAATGTATCAAAATTGATGCTAGGTTTTAGGAGACTACTTTACATAACAAAATACACTGCAATTATTACAGAGCTTTAAAAAATGCTGCATGGATAAAGTATACCTGAAAAGCAAAAACTGAATGTTCTAGCTTTTAATATGTAGCTAAATGTAGTAATATACAATTGTGCATAGAAATAGGAACAGGGCTGATCCCAGTAGTTTGAAACTGTCTCACTTGTATCAATAAACAGACATGTGTTCCACTAAATTATAACCCACACATTGTTTTTCTCTTACTCACTAATAACATTACAGAGAAAGAACAGGGCTATTAAAAGATAAAGAGTGAATGTGATACAAGGAATTGTAAAACTTTGGTGCAATACACTTATGTGCATACTTCCATACATCCAAACTGCATGTTTTTATTATCTCTTGTCTTGATAAACTTTTGTTTTGGAATGTGCACTCATATTAAATACACCTAAGTAAAAATAAATTCACAAAATTTATAAATAATTTGATTTTCAATTTAAATATCTTAAAAATATAAATGTCAAAAAAATTATATTACTTGAATTTTACCAATAAAGAAGGTAACAAGAGCTGGGCATGTAGTTCAGTGTGAGAAGATTTTCTACCATGTACAAGGCCCTGAGTTGAACTTCTAACACTGCAAAAAAAGAAAAGAAGAGAGAGAATAATGAAGTAGATAAGTTCTTTAAGGGATTAATTTAACATTTAATATTTATGTGATGACATGGAATAAAATATGACAAATAATTTTGCAGGTATTTACTTGTTAAAAGTGTAAGTAATTTAATGTCATTAACTGAAGCATTGTAAAAAGTGAGTGTGTTAATCATATCCCAAAATGTGACTACACATACACATGTGTGCTCACACACAAAATGATAAGCTAACAGCTGTTCATACAGAAATACCATGGGAAAATGCATATGATTATTCTGTATTTGACCTGTGTAAGGTGTGCATATCCTACCAGATGTAAGTTTACACACTGCAAATATTTTTGTTCATTGTCACTGAAATTAATCCATGTCTTACTAATCTAGTATTTATAACTGCTCAACCCACATTGTCTGAAACACGGTTTCAAGTAATTAATTACTGACATGCATGCATTTTTTCTGAGTTATTGGATGATGAATTTCATAAAGCAACAGATATATATTCAATGTACATAGAGGCATAGTAACAATCTGCTTCGTTCACTTTGTAATTACCATCTGCTTATACTGATGTGGTAGAATCTGCCTCTGTCACATAAGCAGCACCTAGGGAATGTGTGTAATCAGCATACTGCAAGTGGCAGATCGTTATTAGTGACATATTACACACATATTCAGAATGGCTCTTAACATATCAGGAATTTCATTATTGAGCATAATAAATGTTTCAGTTGGAAATTTTTCTTCATATTGATCATCAAAATCCTTTTTCTCTTTTTAAATTTTGTAAGATTGTGTTTCCATTTATAAAAAGCTAATAGGCATCCAGTATCAATATATCAATATTCGGTATTGTAGCATTCATTCATTCATGAACTTTTGTGGGTTAAGTAGGTTATGTGTTAGCCTCATGTTATTCACTGGAGCAATGAAAGTGACAAAATTAGGCCCTTCGTATTTAGAAGTTAGTACATTTGTAGGTTGCACATAATAAGACAGTGAAGCTATTTATAATACAGCTATGAGGAATGAAACAAAGGGAATTAAGCTGAGAAAGCTGTAGTCATCTACATCTTCCCAAAGATTTCTGATGTAGTTAATTTTACGTGTGAATTTAGCAGGCTACGGTGCTGTATTGTTTGGTCAGATATGATTGTAGACATTATTCTGAAATTATGTTGTAGATATTGTTAGACTATAAAGCATGCATATATTGAGACAGATAGAGAGGGCAGGTATACACTCGTTACGATATTCAATTATGCAGGAGTATCCATCCTCTTTCTTTTCCTGAGACCCCAACTGATACAGATTTTGATATTGAGAAGTCACATGATAGTGTAACAAAGACTAGAAAATATGGAATTGTCTTTAGGATTGAATAATGATAGAGACTGGAAGAGTTTGATGCAGTTGATGGAAAAATGCATAGATTGTTTTGAAGAAATGGTAGAAATACGGGTGTACTTTAGAGACAACTTCGGTTATCTTAGAAAATATACATATTATCATGAACAGAATGTTGCTAGAAATATAAATGTTAAAGTTCTTTTGGCAAGGAATCATATGGAACCATGTAAATAAAGATTAGAAGAAAAATGATCCTTGTTTCATAGGGAGAAAACTTAGATGGAAAGTGCTGCTCACAAAGGTGTGTTGGAATCCAAGCCTCCAATATCTCACATTTGAATCTTATTTGGAAATATGATCATTGCTGATGTAATTATATACATGAGATGAAGTCATACTGGAGAAGGTTGGCATCCTAATCCAGTAGGATTGCTGTCCTTATACGATTGGCTATGGGAAAATGGAGAGCCATATGGAACCACATGCACTGATGAAGAGATTGGAGCAATGAAGCTATGAACTAAGGGACATCAAAATTTACAGCCCATGCCCGAATTTGGAAAGAGACAGACAGATACTTGTGTAAGTTTCATATGGGTACATTCTAAATGCCACCATAATCTCAGACTTCGCTCCTACACCAAGCAGTGAGAAGATTAATTTATTTTTTCTGAACTCACCCACTGTGTCATATGTTGTTAAGACTGCCTTAGGAAACTAACACAAAGAAACGTTAGTATGGAAAGGTAGGAAAGGAGGCAAAGAGAGCAGCACCCTGCATTTTTTTTCATTTATTCATATGTGCATACAATGTTTGGATCATTTCTCCCCACTTCCCCCCACCCCTTCCCTTACCTCTTCAGCCCCTTGCTCTCCTTCCTACCCCCTCACTGCCAGGCAGAAACTATTTTGCCCTTATCTCTAATTTTGTTAAAGATAGAGTATAAGCTATATTAGGAAGGAACAAGGGTTTTTGCTAGTTGAGATAGCTGACTCACATTGCTTTCCTGTACATGTGTGTTACCTTCTAAATTAATTCTCCAACTAACCTTTTTTCTAGTTCCTGGTCCCCTTCTCCTATTGGCCTCTGTAACTTTAAAGTATCTGCATTAGTTTCTCTGCATTGAGGGCAACAAATGCTATCTAGTTTTTTGGGTGTCTTACCTATCCTCATACCTCCCTTGTGTGCTCTCGCTTTATATGTCATCAAAGTCCAATCCCCTTGTTGTGTTTACCCTTGATCTAATGTCCGCAAATGAGGGAGAACATACGATTTTTGGTTTCTTGGGCCGGGCTAACCTCGCTCAGAATGATATTCTCCAGTTTCATCCATTTACTTGCTTATGATAAGATTTTATTCTTCTTCATGGCAGTATAAAATTCCATTGTGTATAAATACCACATTTTCTTAATCCATTCATCAGTAAGTGGGGCATCTTGGCTATTTCCATTACTTGGCTATTGTGAATAGTGCTGCAATAAACATGGGTGTGCAGGTGCTTCTCGAGTAGCCTGAGTCAGATTCTTTTGGTATATCCCCAAGAGTAACACCCTGCCTTTTTAAGATAATAGTCTTGATGCAGTTGAACTCTGACTAGGAGGTCAGACTTTTTTTTCTATCAAGAATAAAATACCAGTGTTTTTATCTTTGTGGGACACATTGGATCAGAAGCTTTAATTTCCTGACATGTGTCTCAGAACCTCAGATTCTATATGAATCTGAGTTATTATGAATCTGTAGTTATTAAGATTGTAACATAATCTGAGATTATTATTATGTAGTTATTTTATGACATTATGTCATAAAATAAAAACATGTGATATACTTATCTCAGACATCTACTGAGAACCTGTCAGATGATTATTACTCTATTGCTTTAAAAATGTACTAGTTTCATATTGTCGCATTGCAGACTTCATATAAACTTAGTAACTTTAAAAGAACAAATGTGATTATGTCTCACAATTTTGTGGACCAGTAAATAGGTTGGAATTAGAATTTAGTCTGGGCTCAACTGTAGAGTAAGATTCATTTGGTGTTGAGAAGGGTGATTTGTTGATGTTAAGCCAAAAGATGAGTTGACTTAGACTGCTCATGATGGCCTCAATCACATGTTTGGAACTTTGCTTCCAAGAGTTGGAAGAGTGGACTTTCCTTGACCCTTCTTCACCTTGTGGTCTCAGTTTCTTTTTGTGGTTTTTCTGGTTAGGTAGTTGAGATTCTTACAGGGCAACTGAAAAAAAAAAATAGAAATAGAAAACCCATCATTTTTCCTAAGGTGTAGGACAGAAACTTCTTTCATATTTTGTTAGTAAAAGAAGCCAGTAGTCAGCACAGGTGGAAAAGGAAGGAGATTGGACACATCTCAATTTGAAGAATATTAAAGAAATTATTAACATTTTTCAATCTGCTGTATAGCTGAACATATAGTCACAAATTTCTGCATGTTTTAATGCTTTCCCATAATCCTCAAAGTTTCATCTTAGTATACTCACATTCTCTATTTCAGGAAATTATATTCAAATAAAGTCCAAGTATGGATTAGAAGACCACTCAGTGTGATCCCTTATGTGTGGTTTCTCTCAGTATAAAAACTCATGAGCTAAAAAAACCACAATGTACATTGTACCCCCACCCAACACAACAATTTAAAAAAAACACAATGTACACATCTTACACATCAATATACAACAGTATGTCTGTTGAAAAATAATTGAAATATGTGCTTCCATTAACATGGTAGTAAGACTAGAAAATGTTCCACAAGTAACACTTGTCTATGCATTGTGCTGTCAATTCTTTGATTAGGTCTATTCTTCCTCCCAGAGATAGAATCTGGGAAATCTGGAATCAACCATCAGAATTTTCTTTCTGCTTTGTAAGTCAACCTGTACTTTTTTCCATAAAGAATAGTCTAGTTTTACAGGTGATTATATTCAGGTTGCTTCTGATTTTAGTATATTTTGGGCCCAAAGACTTCTTTGTTATGTTACACTATCTCTATATCTGTTAATTCAGGATATTAGAACACCTTTAAAATTCTTATGAAATTTCTTTATTATATAATAGTTATTTCATTACTCAAAAGTATACCTTCAATAGATTCTGAGATATTACATATGTATCACACACACACACACACACACACACACACACACAAACACAAACATACACAGAGTGAAAGACAGAGAGTGCTGAAATGCAGAATATATTTTGAAAATAAACCTTCCATCTCAAACTCTTTGTTTTCATGTTCCTTCCATATTATTAGAGGTTCTTTAATCTAGAAAAGAGGTTCTAAGTGTCATACCTCTTCTCATAAGAGAAGATTTGACTCTAACCTATCAGTGTCTGCCATGTAGCAGGAAAGTGCCACAAAACCAGACAATTCTTTCATTTTCTGTACAAATATCATTCATTATTTACACAAAATTTTATGTATGCTTTTTTTTTAGTTTAGGAGTAATGGATGGCACTCCTTAAAGATTGGTGATACTGGTAGAGCAAACTTTTTATACAAAAATGTCCATAAAATATACTTTCATATAAATTTCTAGGCCTTTTATATGAAAATAGAGATGAGGAAAGGGTATATATTGTCAATCACCTATGTGGCCCATAATAAGAAATATACTGATACCACTATCATCAATATCAAATTCTGAGGTAATATTTATCTTAGGTTTTACCTTACCTGAAGTCCTAAGCTCATTTAAAATGCCATTTTGTATACCCTCTTACGAATTTTAATATAACCTTTTTTTTATCACATATTTTATGCACTCACAAATGTGGTAGGAAAATAAAAGTTTTGATACATTTAATTACCTTCCTCCGTTTGAAGAAGTAAGAAATCAGCTGAGCAATTCTGTGTATCATCAAGTGATCTAGGTTATTTCATATAAACAAATGCTAAAACATACTTTCAAAAGTTTTATTAGTTATGCATCAGTATTTGCATTTTACAAATAAACTGAGTATTTAAAGATGTTAAGTAATTACTCAAGGTCATCGCATTCCTAGCTGTTGACACTGAAGTTATTACTGCCTACCATGTTAGCCTATACAATATTACATCACAAAAGATTTGTTTTAAATCTTGTAGAATTTAAGTATTGAAACATGGCTTTAAACTCATACCATCTATTATGCAAACAAAAACCCTATATATCACCCCACATGCACTCAGAGCTTTTGAATTTGTAGCTGTGTGAACAGCTATGTAACTAGAAGTGAGATTCAGGATATAGCAATGCCACGGACAGTAGCCAACTGTGCAAATAATGACAGATAATGACACAAAAAGTGATGTCAATTTGCAGAACACTAGTTAAAGGATATTGGTTCTCTCCTGCTGAAAATGAGCACAATTCTAGGATGTTCACAGAAAAGCTCTGAAGGTTATTAAGAACTCATCATGGCACAGATACTGTGCTAAGTGCTTCATGTGTACCAAAGTAAAGACTTTCTTCATTCAGTTCTTAGGAAATACATATCCTCTAACAAGAAGGAATATATATTTTATTCATAAATCAAATGCATTATTTCTGTGAGCATTTCACATGTCATTTGCTTGAAAGACCATGTTAAAACCCTTATTTGTCACATTAAAAATTACATTTTACTGCATATAGCCCAATAAGTCACCTAAATTAATAGTATAATTTTTGTATATTTCATAATGCTTTATATCAGTATTTCTGACGTCTCTTTTACCAGTAGGCATAGTGAAAATAAAAGTATAGGAAATATTCTAATGATAGTCCACAGCTAATTACAGAACTACAAATCAAAATGTAGTTAAAATAGAAGAAAATGTGTTCAGTGAAAACCTATCAGGGCATCTAGCTGGTAGAGTAAAAAATGCCTAAATGCATCCTCTTCTAAAATTTTATTCAAAAAGTCTTTTAAAAGCTAAAAGTGCCAATTTAGTAATGCTTACCTAGTACTGTGTTTTACATACAAGAATTCTGTTCACAAACACTCTACCTCTCTGGGCAGTTGAATAGTATACATGTTATATGTAGTACCAGAGACCAACTTGAAGCATTTCTGACATAAAATTATGGCAAATTATTTTAGGTAAAAGATGAGGAGGAGACTGAGTAAAAAGCCCAGTGATAAGATTGTGTTCCTAGCATGTGCAAGGGCCTGGTGAGATCCCCAGTACAGAAAAACAAAGAAAAAGTGGGGAGGTAGGATAAGGGAGAGTGATGGAGGGGTGAATTCAAGTATGGTGTATTTGATATGTTGTAAGAATTTTTGTAAATGCCACAGTGTACCCCCAGCACAACAATAAAAAATAATGATGATAGAGAAGAATGTCTTTCTATGTTTTACAGATCATACTAGATTTTCTCAGATGATTAATCTCTAGATATCTAAGCTTACAGCCCATGCCCTAAAACATTGATGAGGCTATAATCTTCTGGGAGATATCAGACTGAAAAAAAAAAAAAAGAGGCTTTTTGAAAAAAGCAACAACAAAAACTAAGGAAGGAAAGAATGTGAGATGTTTTAGGATGACAAAATGTCCTGAATTTTATCCAAGGAGTAAGGGTATAAGAAGGTATAGAGAATGGTTTGAAATAAGGTAACTTGAGCCATAAGAATGTATTCACAAGGTCCTGAAGAAACCTGGAAGTGCTGACATTAGTGATGTTATATATTTCACTTTCAGAACACCTGTAGCCCTCTCAAGACAATGAGCGAATGAACTTACATGCCAGCATGAGTAACAGGGAACAGCTGGAAGTGAGAATGCAGTTCTTTCGTTCTGACAATTCCATCAGCTTAAAAAAACCCTTCAATCAGATTCATTTTTAAGATTTACAATAGTTGATTTCCAAAATTAATCACCTGTGTTGAACTTTGAAATATCATTAACATGTATTTTAGGATATTTTCCCTAATTTGAGATGGAAATCATGAAAAAAAAAATAATGCCCAGAAGAAAAAACATTTGGCCACAACTAATTTTTCCTAAAAATTATTGAAGGAATTGAATTTTATGTATCATTCATAATGGCATGACTCCAGCTGTCTGTGAATGAAATTGAACAAACAGGTTGATGATTATGCAGTTTATATTATCATCAGTTTCCTCAAAGTCACAGCTTCTCTCATGTTGATAGTCTGGCTTTAGCTATTTCTGTGAGTAATACAGTACATAGTTTCTGATCTATGATATTATGTACAAACTTTCATGAAACTGTGGTGGGCTAATTTAAATTTTGCAAGTAAAAAAAAATCTTACCTACTTTACAGGTTTTGATACTAGATCGTACTTCTTTATACATATTCTAATCTAGTTTAGTACAATTATATGTTCTCTGAGTATAAAATAATTTTTTCAGTCCTTGTATCAGTAATGGGGGAAAACAGCACATTCTTTATATTCTTGGTGAATAAAATACACAAACACATACCATTATCTTATGTCTTAACTTTAAAAAGTTGCTACTCGAAAGTAGCCCAATATGACTCTTGTAAGAGAAAAGGAAAATACAGGTTTTATAGGATAGAATTTAAAAGGTCAAAATTAAGTTTTATTCTGGGAGTTGTTCACAGCTTACATATCTGGATGATCTTAGGAAATTGAGGGTTTGTTAATTACAGAAGAATTTTTAAGCATAGTAAACTAGGCACCTAATTCAAACAGCTGTTGGTCAGTTTGGATTTAACAAGAAGGACAGGAAGGAACAGTTTTTGCTAAGGTTTTTCTAGGGTCAGTACACTATTATGGTCCTTTAAAGCATATTCCACATTACATCATTAGTAATCCTTTCCTAATTTGAATTCTGTCCAAAATAGTGGAAGTTCACGTCTGAAGTCTTAGATAAATATGTAAATGGGAAAGAAGGCACTGAAAATTTGCTTAGGATTAAAATGAGGTAATGTCTCTTAGGAAATAAAGAATATTTTTCAAAAATGCAGAGATTTACAAAACAGAAACATGTCTGTTAATCGGGTATGAATATTAAAGGGTAGTAGAATAGGTATTAATACTTCAGTTTGACAAAGGCCAAATATTCCATAATGATAATGCAAAAACTTCCAAGTAAAAATAGTGCCAAAGAAGAGGACATATTTAAGATTTTATTTAGACTATTTTAGAAAAAGTTTGCACCTAGAAACTATAAATTGTTTAAAAATAAATTATGGCTAAAAAATACATGAAAAAATGCTCACCATCTCTGGCCCTAAAGGATGTGCAAATCAAAATCCTACGAAGATTCCACCTCACTCCTGTTAGAATGACTACCATCAGGAACACCACAAACAACAAATTGTTGATTAGGATATGGGGGAAAACGAGCCCTCATATGGGAAGGTAAGCTAGTACAGCCACAATGGAAAAAAATATGGAGGCTCCTTAAAAAACTAAAAATAGGTCTGCCATAAGATCCTGCAATTCTGTTCCTAGGGATATACCCTAAGGAACGGAACTCAAGTTACAACAAAAGCACCTGTACAGCCATGTTAACTGCAACACAATTCACAATAGCTAAGCTATGGAAACAGTCAAGATGGCCCACTACTGACAAATAGATTTCAAAAATGTGGTATTTATAGACAATGGAATTTTACTCAGCCACAAAGAAGAAGAATTTTTGTCATTTGCAAGTAAATGGGTGGAATTGGAAAACATCATCTTGAGTGAAATTAGCCTGGCTAAAAAGGACAGAAGCCACATGTTCTCCCTCATTTTCGGATTGTAGACCTAAAACAAATCTAGTGATATTATGGGACATGGGTCACACTAAGGGGAGGCTGTGCGAGGGAAGGGTAGGCAAGGAAGGGAAACTAAAAACTTGAATGTGGTTGATGTGCTTATTGTACAGGAATGAATATAGAAATTATAAGCTGGTTGAGGCCACTATAAGAAGTGGACTAGACAGGAGTGGAGAAGACTGGAAGAGATGATTCAGTTGGGGCTATAACACATACATGCATGGAAACAACAAAAAGAAATTCGCTGTGTAGCTATCTTTATCTTAAAATAGCAAAAATGTCATGTTTCTCTTTTGTGCTTTTCCTTCTACAAAATCTGAGAACAGAAGGACTAAAGGGGTTCCACCAGGGGTAAGAAACATTGGGGGTTGTGGTAGGGATGTGGTGAAAATGGCACCAGTGGGGTTGGGGGGAAGGGGTAGGAGAACGAATACACATGTATGTAAATGCTAAAATGATACCTGGTGAAACTGTTCCAGATATTGAGGGAGGGGAAGGATAAAGCAGAATGATGGAGGGGTGAATCAAGTATGATATATTTGATATATTGTAAGAACTTTGGTAAATGCCATAATGTACCCCCAGAACAATAAAAATATTTTTAAAAATTATGATCAAAAAAGTTACTTTTCACTTAAAAACTTTCATGAGAAAAGCATTTCAGTTTACAAGTTAATCAAATATTTATCTTTTTAAGTGATACAATAAACTCAAGCAAAAATAAGCAAATTAAAAGTACAGGCATTTGCATTCAATATGTAGTAAAGGCATTTCAAAGAATTTCATTTTACTGTGTACATTTCAAACAAATACACCTCAGATTTTGGCACAAAGTATTTAATAAGGAGAGAGAGGCCAAGAAAAGAATTTAAGATATTTCATAAGTGATATCTTAACTATGTTAAGTCCAGTGAACATGCCGTTCTCTTTAGAAAGAATCCTAAAGAGAGCTAGTTAAGTGATAATATAAGGAGGAACTTATTATAAAATTTATTGTTTCAAACAGTGACTTTTGGGTTTATTTATTTTTATGGAAATGCTCTAAATAAAATGCAAATGAGATTTAATCAACAACTTCAAGTGGTTTGTTTCTTTTGAAAGCATCAGAAATTGCACCTAGGACTTTTTAAAACTGTCTGTTATAGAAGCTATTACTTTATTCAAGTTAGATTTCCACATTAGCCTCATATCCTTTGCTAATATGAACATATCAAAGTTAAATATGTTTGTACAAAAATCTTTAAATCAATGTTTCTGATGATGGGAAGTTATCCTTTTCCCATTAAATGATTGATATTTTATAATGAGGATAAATCAATGGAAAGATAATGAAAGATTTTAAAAACTACAACAGTATGTCATTTGTGTTACAAGACAAATTATTCATGAAATTATGAATTTGATTTTTTCATATGTGGGTAACTCACTATTTCAAAACTGTAGAGCTAATATAGTTTGTTCACACCTAGTGTTATAAGAGTTCATCTAGAATATGCATAAACGTTCTTATTCAATAATCTATATCACCTCATTTCTTCTTTTTTAAGAAAGTATAATGTCAGAAATGACTTCATCAAAATAATATCTTAATGAATAAGTCACAAGGAGTCATATTAGAAATAAATCCCATGGAGAAAGAAAGTGGCATTGAGGAATGATTTCATCTATTCTTTTAAAATGAGTCAGGAGAATAACTTGGTATTAAGTAATTAGTTACAATCTACTTCAAGATGTATTAGATATCAGAGTAATGCATGCAATGCATGTAATTAGGTGGAGGTTTTTTTTTTTTGATGTATCCTGATTTCCAGTTTAATTTCCCCATTGTTTTTCTTTTCATGCATTATTCTTTATAATGCATGTGACAGTTTATTATTACACTAATCTATCATTTCAAAATTTTACATAATGTGCATTTTGAAATCTGGAGAGGTTTGTTAATTTAAAATAGTTATAAAGTATTTAGGTGCAATAATTCCATGATTTCAGAAGATATGAAAATATACCTTTAAGAAAATGTACCCTTAATGTCTTTTATATAATCAGTTAATCTAGTCAATTTCACAAATGTATATGTCATAATTTTTAACTGAAATAAAAATAAGAATTCAAAAATTTAGATAATTATTTATGACTCTTAATAAGATTTTAGATAAATTAATATTTTCTTTTACATGAGTTCTTCTTCCTTTGCCTGACTTCTTATGAGCAGAGGTAGAAATTTGTCTCCCAAGTGCTTTTTTTCCTCACCTGACAACAAATTCGTCATGGTCTTCTCAAACATCAATTCTCCAATACCAACGGGATTCCCAAAATTCAATTCAATTCTTATGCTAACTATAGGGTTAGAACTGCCCATAGATAAAAGACTGAGCTGGACCAGAGTGCTCCTACTTCAGATGCCAGCATCCGTGGAGTCCATACTACATGGTACTTATATCTGACTTGGCTACAAATTTGAGAATTCCCACACCCACTTCCTCAAGTTTGAAAATTGTATATAATGATTCACAGAACTCAAAAGAGTGCTCTACTTACTATTACATGTTTTTATATAAATACAGAACACAACTCAGGAACAGCCAAGTGGAAGAGATAAATAGGGCAAGATATAGGGCAAATGAGAAAAAACTCTCATCCTCCTTAGTGATACCACCTTTTTGGCACCTTGATGTATTCACCAACCCAGAATCTTTCAGAACACAATCATTTAGGTAGCTTTATGCACGCATGTCACATTAATCCACCCACCATTTTTAATTGATATCAATCTCCAGTCCTCCATCCCTGGGGGCTTAGGTAGAAGAAGAGGGGCTGAGAATTCCAGTCCATTTTTCTGATGACCAACTTCCATTCTGAAGCTATGGAAACTTCTATCATTACCTAGTCAGCAACTGTTTTGTAAGTAGGCTTTTGGAATTGTTTTGTTAGTAATTTCACAGGTTGCTAAATACTTGAAAATAAGATGGTAGAAAAGTTTTCCTCCCAATGTTTTTGAAACTTCTCTCTTAAATGTGTTTTTAGAACAAAAGGTCTCCATTTACCCTGTCTCTGCTGATCTCTGCGTCCTTTTTTTAATTAAATTATTCATTTATTCACATGTGCATACATTTTTTGGGTCATTTCTCCCCTCTGCCCCCCTCCCCCACCATCTTCCTCCTTTCCCCCTCTCAGGTCCAGGCAGATCTTGTTCTGTCCTTATCACTAATTTTGTTGAAGAAAAGACACATGCATAATAAGGAAGACAAAGTGTTTTTGCTAGTTGAGTTAGGGATAGCTATACAGAGAGTTTCCTAACATTGCTTTCATGTACACATGTGTTATGACCCATGTTGATTCATGTTTAACTGATCTTTTCACTAGTTACTGATCCCCTTCTTATGATAACCTCTGTTGCTTTAAGGTTTCTGTATTAGTTCCTCTGGAGTGGGGACATCAAATACTTTCATGTTTTGGGTTTTCTACCTATTCCTATATCTCCCATATGTGCTCTCCCCTTGTCATGGGATCCAAGTCCAATAACAATGCTGCATTTGCCCTAGATCTGAAGTCCGCCTATGCGGGAGAACGTACGATTTTTGGTCTTCTGAGCCTGGATGACCTCGCTCAGAATGATGTTCTCCAGTTCCATCCATTTACCTACAAATGATAAGATTTCATTCTTTTTCATGGCTGAGTAGAATTCCATTGTGTATAAATACAAATACCACATTTTCTTGATCCATTCATCAATAGTGGGGCATCTTGGCTGTTTCCATAACTTGGCTATTGCGAATAGCACTCTGCATCCTTTTCTTTTGAGTCTTCCTTCTACTGCTTTCTATGCTTCTTTGTGTCTTGACATGCTACCTTCAAGGTGCCATTACTTTCCATCCTGGCTAAGCAGTCACTCCTCTGCCATTCTCCCAGGATGATGCTCGTGTTCTCTCCATTGCATTTCAGTACTTAAATTGTACTCTGTTTATTTCTTCTATTCTATCTCTGAAAAAAGTTAAGGTTGTTGGGGAAAAGGAATCTATTTGTTCTGTTCTAACCCCGGTGCGAAGAACAGGACTTGACATACCATAGCTGCTTGTTAAGTAGTATTTGATTGACTGGCATTTAATCTTCTTTATTTACTCCCTCATTTCTATGTCCCTTTGATCTATTCTTTAAAAAGAAAGGTACCTTTCCTCTTTGGTATGCAGGACTGTGTAAGTTAGATTCACCCATTCATTGTTTTTAAATGTTGTTAGTTGCCATTAATCTTTTTATTCCCACATGTAAGTTTCTGAGATAGAAATGCATTTGTCAAGAAGTAATAGGTAATTAAACTACTTTTGCTGAAAAGCACTGGATCTCATGAATTAACTGAAAGTTGGAGAAAAGCATGGCATCCCTGTTTCCATTATTCATCTGTGTTCTTTTCTCTGAGCTGTTCTGTCTGCATTCATTTTGCAATCACCTTGGAATCCAGGAAGAACAGGAATGATCCATAACTTGTTTATAAGGAGGAATAGAGGAAACTGCAACCAAGAAAAAAACATCAAAACCTGCACAGGTCAGACCACCAGTCAGGCAATAATGACTTGTTTATAACCAATCAGGTGCTCCCCTCTAGTGATGACAGAAATAACAAATTCCTTGGAAGCCCTTGCAAATACTGGTCAACCAGGCCAAACTCTGACCAGAACTATTTAGTCATCCTGCATACCACAGCTTCTCATGTAGGGTAACTTATCTCCTTTTCCTGCCCTTTACCATTACTCATCTCCTTATTTGGGATATAGGGGTGAGTGGGTAGACTTGACATGTGTCACCCTAGGTGTTTATGCCTGGGACCTGAAACTCTGATTTCATGGATAACAAAATCCAGGAATGGGTGGGGGGGTTATAAAGGAGAGTGGAAGAGGGGATGATTTCAAGTATGATATATTTTATACAGTGTAAGAACCTTTGTAAATGCTACAATGTATCCCCACCTAGCACAACAATAAAAGGGAAAAAGAAATAACAAAATTGTTTTTTTAAAAACTTTCATATGCTTTGTAGTTAAACTAAAAAGCAAATTTAAAGCCTACATTTGGACTTAAATAAGTGGTGGAATTTTGGCAATTTCCTGTTAATATTATTAATAAGTTATTAGTGGAATTATTAGCAAGCCAATCATGCCCTGTTCTTCCAATTCTGATTAGTGAAATTTGATGTCTTGAAGTTTAAAATCATATTACTTTATAATAAATTTTATTGTGCTGATTTATTTTCACTCTGTATCTGGAAAGTTATTATTATAAGCAGGAGCTCTTTTTCAGGTGAAACAATTTCCCTATTTAAATGGTGATCAGTTCTGAGCTTAATAATATAAGGTATGAGTTGTTACACTTAGTTTTTATATATTATCAAGTAAAAATATAGAGAAACCAAAGTCTATTTTCTGAAACTTAAATTTGTTTCCTATGCTATGCAAAAACAAAATGTTTTATATGACTTGTTGTTTGGTTTTTTTTTTTTTTTTTTTGCTCTGCAACCCATTTTTTCCATAAGAAAATATTTTAAGGAGTTCAAAAAAGAAATCTCCTACCAAATATTTGTTGTTTGGATCCTAAATGACAGCTTTCAAGAAGTGTATTGCTCATCACCATGGTCTTAAATCTTGTAGTAGATCATAAATCACTAATGCATTGGGCTATCCCCTGTCTCTGTTTTTTACTGCATAGTATTCTATTTTCCATACATCAGAGAGAAATTATACTTAATTCAAAAATAATGCTGATGTGTAAGCTTAACCCTCTGTAGTTTTGATCCAAATGGTTGACATTCAGGGCGATATTCAAATTAACAGAATGATCTTTCTGTGCTCTGTGCCTCATGGGTTTGCTTATTTTTTTTTTTTTTATTCTAACACTTGCTGCTGCCATTTAGGGACCTAAAAGTGAATTGTCACCACTGATCTTCAACTTTGTTATGGCCAGTGCAATCCATATGTCAAGAGATAAGTGTGCTGTGACAAACAGACATAGTTTTCTGATGCAGTTGCTCACTCCCATCTGTCAGAGATGAGAAATGTTTGCCATCAGAACAAAACAGAAATGTAGGATTATTCCTTTTTTGAAGACCACACATAGCTAGTGGAGTTTTGACATTTATGAGAAATAAAAGAAGGAACTTTTGAGGGTTTTTAAATCACTCTTACAAGGTTTCTTGCTGTTTTCAAACCCTTCAGAATTTGAAGTGATCGGATCATGCAGGGAATTGATGCCATAAATCAATGAAAGACAACAGAAAGTGAAAACCTAGAAGAAAGAAATACATCTGCCTAATACCACCCACATAATCTCTCACTTCCAAAGTATTTTATGGCTCTCTGTTTTATTGTTAGGAACCCCAGAACCTATTATAATAAAACTGGGAGATGTACTTACAGACACCAATATTATGGGAAAAGAAAAAATATTGCAAGAGTGCATACCACATAGTATCTATGTCCTTAATATTCTTTACCCTCCTTAAACCATATTCTTCACTCAATAGCTACCTTTTATTATTATTTATAGCCTTATATTACAAATGTCATGGAGGATAAGGCTATGCAAACATTCTTTCCCACAGACACTTCAATAGAATGTACAAGAAAGCTAAGTGTAATATTTTCTGCCTGTTGTTGTTGAGCTATATAATAGTAGATAAAGATTAATATGACTACTAGGTAAATTCAGAAAAAAATTACAGAGAAAAGTGAATTATTAATACATATTAGATCACTCATACAGACTTTTATAAATTAAAAATAAAATATTTTGTTCAGATTGAATTATTCTCCTGTCCTCCAAAAAGTAGTTGAGGTAAAAGACAATATCTGATAGTGGTAGTCAAAATTATTTAAGTCAATTTTAACAGTTAATTTTTTTAAGTTAATAGTTGAGGTGAAAGACAATATCTGATAGTGGTAGTCAAAATTTTTTAAGTCAATTTTGACAGTTAATTTTTTTAAAGTTACAGATGTCTGATACCATAATGAAGTTTCTTCATATATTAAAATTCTGCTGCTGTAAAAGTTGTTGAAAATTACTTTAGATGATATGTAGATGAATCATTTTTATTTTATGTTCTGTTAATTCCTTGAAAATCTTTAAAATGTGATATGATGATTATTTTGCAACTTTCACATACTTTCATTTGAGAATGTGTGTATGCTATGTGCATGCATGTGGTGGTTTCATTCCTGACATTTCTGCTTTTTTTATTCTAATATCCACATAGCTGTAACATGGCCCAAACAGTCACAAATGGGTATGTTACCAGAGATTACTGCTATTTTATTTCAAATATAGTACTTAAGAGTTTAGAAAAAAAATTATAAATATTCCCAGTATAATTCTTTCTCTCTCAAATCAATAGTTCCTTATTCTACATATAAATTTCTTATGAATCCATACTTAACATCAAGTCTCATTGCATTGTCTGCAATACAACAATCAGTGCACAGCTTATGCAGTAAAGTTTTCAATCAACAAATTTGAGGGGATTAAATCAAGGCAATTCTAGTAAATCCATTCAGTGACAACTTTTAACAATAAATTCAATAGTTAGAAGAATTCTAGAAATCTAAGGTAAATTATTTCCAAATAAGGAACAGAGCTTAAAATAATGACTGTAACTTAAGGGTGAAAAACATAAATTAGATTAAATATTTTAAAATATAAATAGAGTTTTCATTGTTGCAATTACCCATTAACCAGAAAATGTTCCAATTATCCATATATTTTCCCAATTATGTCACATATATATCTGTTTATGAAAGGGTGAGTATTTTATATATTTTCTGTAACTATTATTGAAAAAAATCTGGAAAAAAAAGGTGGCTAAGGTGGGAAATCAGATTTCCTAAACTCTGTGACTTGAGAAACCTCCTTGAGATGATGGAGCCATACTTAAATAATTCTGATTACTCCTAGCCAAAATAATAACCATCCCTATATTAGGTGCAGGTAAAATTCAAAAGCTGAGCCTTAAATCAGCCTTTAATTGCACCTAACAGTCTGAAAATCCTGCCTGGCACAGTCAGCATGTCATGTCTGGTTCCAGCTCTGGGAAAAAAGCCCCTACCGCATCTCTTTACTTTCTTTCTTTTTTGTTTTTTTCTTCTTTTTAAAAAAAATTTTCTTTCATTCTCCCAATAAGCAGAAGACAGTGCTTCAATCAAAATCAAAACTGCAATATCCTGGACCCCTAGCCCATGGAAAGTCTCCCTAGCCATGTTGAACATACCATTTCTCCCTGACAGCTGGCTAAAAATCTTGCCTGAGAGAAACTGCCGAAGATACAGGTGAGCATCATGCACCACTCACAAATTCTGTACCCACTCCCCCATCATAGGAAAACAATCCAGCACAGCCCTTGGGCAAAATGAACCACCACACCCCCCCCCCCAGCAAAACTGAAAGACATAAACAGTAAATTGTAATCTAACACCAACATTGGGAGACGGGGGTGAAGACACTGAACCGGCCCTGAAAAATGGGGGAGGAGCAAAGTGCTGATTGCTCATGGCTGAAGGATCAGAAGCATGGCAAAGAAGTGAGCTTTCAGCACTCAGCTCAGTGAAACACCATGAAGCAGCAAAAGTTGAGAGCAGAGGCAAGATGACAAGCCAGCCTTCTAGAGGAGCCATTGGCACCCAGCAGAGATCAGGAGAGTCATAAAGGTTAAGAGAGGGAAACTAACTTCCTAAAGCAAGGCAGGAGGTGGATCCTAGACCTGATATCCAGGACAGAGGGCAGCACTCAAAACTGAGTTGTCCCACCTTGCTGGAGGAGGACCTGTCCAATCAGACCTGTAGCTGAAGAACACCCCTGCTGTTAGTTGCTGAAACCACCCTGTATGACACGCAATCATACCTCACCTTACAACTCCAACTCACCTTGTAGACAGAAGGTCCAAATACTACTGCAAACCAGTCACCTGGTGAAACCACATCAGAGTTCCACTTGAATGCCAATACCAGGATTGGACAACTAAGGAATAACTCCAGAAATTTATTAATAGACTGAACTGAACCAGGTTCCTGAACCAGTCTTGTGTGTGTGTGTGTGTATCTTTTTTCTTTCTTTTTTTATTCCTGTATTAACTCCATCATCACTATTCTTTTATTGCCATTCTCATCCTCTTCACCCTCCCTCCTTCTCCTGTACTACAACCCATTGTTCTCCCTCCCAACTACTCTTTCTGTCCCTTCTCATCCACTCTTTCCCATCTTCACCTTCCCTCCCAACCTCCATGAGCCTGTCAGCACACTACCCCTTCCTCCTACACACTCAGCACCTGCTGACCACCTGCTACCTCACCACCTGCTGACCACCTGCTACCTCAGCACCTGCTGACCAGTCTACTGTACCAACGCACACACCCCAGCTCCCTGCAATCCCTGACACAAACACCCTCCTCTACAACAGAAATACACTCAAACCCACGCAGCAGCCACAAAACCCAGCACCCCCCATAACTCTCAACCCACACACCCACTCTTTTTCTCACACCCCTTCATTTTTTTCAATGCCACCTTTACTAATTCCTCATAATCTATAACTAGCCTAATAATCATTACCTTCCCAATCTCTGACTATTTATAGATTTTTATCATCAAGGAGTTTTCTATAGGATACATTAACAACTGGTCTGGCATTGAACCTGTGAATTTGCTAATGCTAAATTACACCCACTGACCAGGGTCAGATACAGCACTTCAACCTAGCTAACCACCAAGTCACCATAAAACAAAAATTAAATCAGAGAAAGAAATCAGGCAATCAAATCCACTAACTAGCATACCAAAAATATAGTGGCATAGCACCAAGTGGATTAATGGGAAGAAGAAGGGATGGAAACTCCCCTCCTCCAAAAAATAATTCAATACAGAATTTGGTGGGAAAGGAATACCCAGTCCATAACCTCAATAAAACAACAATAAATATAACTAAGGAACTCAGCAATGCCCACCGAAAAAACCTCAAAGAAGAAATCTGGGAGGATATCTTTGAGAAATTCATGGAGAAGATATTAGATATGGTCAACCACAATGTACAAGATGCACTCAAGAAATTTCAAGATACCAAAAACAAAAAACAAAAAAAGACACAGAAACAAATAAAAGAACTTAAAGAGGACTTCAATGAGCACCAAAGTGAAACAAAAGACACCATAAAAAGAGATATATATGAATTAAAGAGGACCACACAAAATACAAAAGAAGAGTTGATCACAGATTTGGAAAACCTCAGAAGAATGACACACAAATCCTGGAAGTTAAAGATTGCCTGTAGTCAAACAAAAAACCTAGTGAAAGGCCAGTCCAGCACACTACAACAAATGGAAGACAGAATCTCAGAGTTTGAAGATAAAATAGAAAGTAAAGAAAAAAACAGAAAAAGTGTTAGTTAAACAACCCAAGAGCTGTAAACAGAATATGCAAGAACTCAACAACTACCTGAAAAGACCAAATCTGAGAATCATGGGCACTGAAGAAGAAGAGGTGCAAACCAAAAGAATACATAACATACTCAAATATCAACATTTATACACCCCAAATCAGTGCAACCAATTTCGTCAAACATACAGTAAAGGACTTAAAAGCACATATAGATTATAACACATTGATAGTGGGAGAATTAAATTCTCCTTTATC
This sequence comes from Castor canadensis, assembly GCF_047511655.1. NCBI lineage: Eukaryota > Metazoa > Chordata > Mammalia > Rodentia > Castoridae > Castor > Castor canadensis. Next base: position 27,140,075 of record NC_133395.1, read on the forward strand.
ACTAATAGATATATCATCCAAACAAAAAATCAACAAAGAAATCCTAGAACTAAATGAAAACATAAACCAAATGGACCTAACTGAATTCTATAGAATATTTCATCCAACAACAGCACAATTTACATTCTTCTTAGCAGCCATTGGAACTTTCCCTAAAATAGATCATATCTTAGGCCACAAAGCAAGCCTCAGCAAATATAAGAAAAGAGAAATAACCTCCTACATTCTATATGATTGTAATGCATTAAAACTAAAAATCAATAACAAAAGCAACAGCAGAATGCATGCAAATAATTAGGCTGAATAACACATTGCTCAACCATAAGTGAGTCATAGAAGAAATAAGAAAGAAATTCAAAAGGTTCCTGGAAACTAATAAAAATGAAAACACCACCTACCAGAACCTATGGGACACACCAAAGGGAGTCTTAAGAGGAAAGTTTACAGCAATGAATGTATGCATTATAATGACAGAAAGATCTCAAATAAACAACCAGAGGCTACATCTCAAATGCCTAGAAAAATGAGAATAAGCAAAATCCCAAACAAGCAGAAGTATAGAAATAATAAAAATAAGGGACAAAATTAATGAAATAGAGAACAAAAACACCACACAAAGAATCAATGAAACAAAAAGGTGGTTTTTTGAAAAAATAAACAAGATCAACAAGCCTCTGGAAAATCTGACTAAAACAAGGAGGAAAAAGACACAAATTAGCAAAATCAGAAATGAAAAAGGGGAAATAACCACAAATACTGAGGAAATCCAGGGAATCATCAGAGATTACTTTGAGAAACTACATTTCAATAAATTGGAAAATCTTGAAGAAACGGACAAATTTCTAGACACTTATGACCATCCAAAACAGGGCCAAAATGATATTAATCATTTAAATAGATCTATAACAATAGGTGAGCAATAAAGAGTCTTCTAAAATGAAAAGTTCAGGACATGACAGATTCTCAACTGAATGCTGCCAGACTTTCAAAGAAGAACAAATACCAACTCTCCTTAAATTTTCCTCAAAATAGAAAAGGAAAGAATACTGCCCAATTCATTCTATGAAGCCAGTATTACATTCCTCCCCAAACCAAAAAAAGGACACATCCAAAAGGGAGAACTACAGGTCAATCTCCTTGATGAACATCAATGTAAAAATCCTCAATAAAATAATAACAAACTGAATCCAATAGCATATCAGAAAGATCATTCACCATGACCAAGTTGGCTTCATCCCAGAGATACAGAGATGTTTCAACATACACAAATCAATAAATGTAATATAGCACATTAATAGAAGCAAAGGCAAAAACCACATAATTATCTCAAAAGATGCAGAAAAAGGCTCAAATAAGATTCAATACTTCATGATAAAAGGTCTAAGAAAACTAGGAATGGAAGGAAATACCTCAACTTTATAAAAGCTGTATGTGAAAAACCTATAACCAACATAATTCTTAATGGGGAAAAACTGAAACCATTCCCCCTAAATGTAGGAATTAGACAACAGTGTCTTCCCACTCTTACTCAACATAGTCCTTCAATTCCTATGCATAGCAATAAGGCAAGAAGAAGAAATAAAAGTAATATAAATAGGTAAAGAAAGAGTCAAAATATCCCTATTTGCAGATGACATTATCCTATACCTCAAAGACCCAAAAAACCTCCACCCCAAAATTTCTAGACACCATAAACAGCTTCAGCAATGTAACAGGATACAAAATCAACTTACAAAAATCAGTAGTCTCTCTCTACACCAACAATGAACAAATTGAGAAATAATACAGGAAAGCAATTCCATTTACAATAACTTCAAAAAAAATTAAACTACTAGGAGTAACTTAATGAATGACATAAATGACCTCTTCCAAGAGAACTATAAACCACTGAAGAAAGAGGACAGGGAAGACTACAGATGATGGAAAGATTTCCCATGCTCATGATTGGTAGAATCAACATAGTAAAAAGGGCTACACTATCAAAAGCAATTTACATGTTCAATGCAATACCCCTCAAAATTCCAGTGACATTCATCACAGAGATTGAAAACTCTACCCTAAAGTTCATTTGGCAATCCAAAAGACCATAAATTGCCAAGGCAATATTGAGCAAAAAGAGCAATGTTAGAGGTAGCACAATATCTGACTTCAAACTACACTAAACAAAGCCTTAGCAATAAAAATAGCACAGTACTGGCACAAAAACAGAAATGAAGACCAGTGAAACAGAATATGATTTGAGTCCCACAGCTATGCCCACCTTATATTTGACAAAGTCACCAAAAACATATAATGTAGAGTGGACAACCTCTTCAACAAATGGTGCTGGGAAAAGTGGCGGAAAACTGAGACCAGACCCCATGCCTGTCACCCTGCACTAGTATCAACTCAAAGTGGATTAAGGACCTTAAAATAATATAAGACCCAAAACCTTGAAGTTAGTACATGAAACATCAGGGAATACCTTGAACACTCTAAGAACAGGCCAGAACTTCCTCAGTGGAACTCCATCAGGCCAGCAACTAAGGGAAAGGATGGACAAATGGGAATACCTGAAATTAAAAAGCTTTTGCACAACAAAAGAAATGGTCTCTGAATTGAAGAGACCACATACAGTGTGGGAGAAAATATTTGGTAGTCATACATCAGACAAAGGACTGATAACCAGAATGTACAGGGAGCTCAAAAAGCAAATCTCCCCCAAATCAATGAACTAATAAAGAAGTCGACAACTGAACTAAACAGAAATATTTCAGAGAAGGAATTCCAAATAGCCAAAAACCAAACAAAACAAATGTTCACTATCCTTGGCCATAAAGTAAATACAAATCAAAACCACACTAAGATTCCACCTCAGCCCTGTTAGAATGTCTATCATGAAGATCACCACCAACAACAAATGCTGGCAAGGATGCAGGGAAAAAGGAACTCTCATACACTGCTGGTGGGAATGTAAGCTAGTACAACTACTTTGCAAAATAATATGGAGGCTTCTTAAAAAACTAAATGTAGATCTGTCAAATGATCCAGCAATACCACTCTTAGGGATATACCCGAAGGAATGTGACTCAAGTTATATCAAAAGCACCTGCACACCCATGTTTACTGCAGCGCTATTTGCAATAGCAAAGCTATGGAAACAGCCAAGATGCCCCACAGCCAATGAGTGGATTAAGAAAATGTGATATTTATACACAGTGGAATTTTACTCAGAAAAAAGAATGTAATTTTGTCATTCGCAAATAAATGGATGGAGAACATCATCTTAATCGAAGTCAGCCAGGCTCAGATGACCAAAAATCACATGTTCTCCCTCATCTGTGGATTACAGATTCAAAAAAAGTGCAGTAATATTATTGGATGTGGGTCACATGCTAAGGGGAAAACAGGCAAGGGAGAAATAGGGAAAAGAAAGGAAACCTGAAATTGAATGTAATTGATGTATTCCCTGTTGAGGAACAATCCTAAATTAGCAGAGGCCACCATGGGAAGGGGATCAGGAAGTAGCGAAGAGATCTGGTAGAGAACAACCAATGTAGGTGGCAGTACACACATACATAGGAATCTCTCTGTATAGCTAATTTTGTCTCAAACTAGCAAAAATGCTATGTCTTTCTAATTATCTCCTATGTTTTCTCTTCAACAAAATCCGAGAACAAGAGGGCGGAACAGGTTCTGCCTGGAAGCAGTGGGGGTGGGGAGGGAGGTGGCACAAACAATGTATACACATGTAAGTAAATGTAAAAATGATAAAGTAAAAGGAGAAAGAAAAAAATTAAAAAGAAAGAAAAGAATCTGTCAAAGAAAAAATGACACATAAAATTTATATTTTCTATTAAGCAAAATTACCAAAATTCAGGATATTTTATTTGGAAAAATTTCTAAATAATAAGAAATTTTGCCTTCTATTTTTCAGGGCTGTAAAGTACATTTACTTTACATTTGTTCAAACAATGGTGTGAGGCAAGAGAAAGTGAAGAGATCAAGAGGATGGCCAGAGGCTAGCCCTGGCAAAAATTCTGAGGGACCCTATCTCAAAAAACAACTTGGGCGCAGTCGTGTGTGCGTGTCATTCCAGTGACGAGGGAGGGAGGACCATATGGAATGATCATGCATAACAGCTAAACCCTACAGGGCAGAGAGCAATGTGGTTGGAGTAATGGCTGGAGTGGTAGGCTGCCTGCTAAAAATGCCCAGATTTCAAATTTCAGCACCAAAAATAAATAAATCCTGAAAAATGAACATTACCTTACTTGCCTCACTAAGTATCAAAACAGAATTTTGATTTACTTAAAAGGTCATTGCTATAGTTATATCCCTTCCATTTTTTCTTTATTACAGGGCTTATGCAACACTGTAGTGTTTTACCTGATAGCTTTTATGTATTCATAGTTTAGAATTAAGTCAATCTATCCTAAAAATTAAATCTTCAAATTTTACCAGAATTTCTCATGATGGACCTCTACTTTCTGATTTACTGTAAACCGATTATCTGAAATACCTAATTGAAACTCTACAAATTCACTACGTGGAGTTGGAGAAAAAACTTTTTTTTTTCCCAATAAATGTACCTGTCCTGGTCATACTCCCCCACTAACAAAATCTGCTCAGGTGACATGGGACAGTCATAAGACTTCTTTAATGTCTACCGTGCCCTAAGAACTAAGACCTACAAACCCTGAAGCACTTAGGAAATTTAAGCTTAAAAATCAAAATAAGGTATAATTGCAGTCCAGAGCCACTGCACTGAAATTGCATCTTTTGAAGCAGATTAAAATGACTTTTGGCTCCAGAGAAAAGAGAAAGAAAACCATATGTGAGAAAGACTTTCAGATTTCAGATAGCAAGAACCAGAGACACTTCCTAGTTTTATCTCAGCTTTTCAGAGGGTTAAACATTGTTTATGCCATTAACCTCAGTAATGGTATTTTCAACATATGGGAAAAGCCTAAATATTCTAATTAAAGGTAAATTTATTTTAAAACATTTGAATACCGTCTGACTTTTAAGAATAAAGAGTCAGGAAACTAAGAATTAAGACTCAAGAACAAGTAAAAGCTTTATGGCTTAAGAAGTTACCTTTTATCTCCACATATTAAGATTGAACCTACTTGATCCACCAGGAAAATTTAAAGATACAAAAATTGCACAATTCACAGGTAAAATAGGACCAATTTATTTTCAAAATTATATTCTCATTACATACCTATAATATGGTATAGGTATTATGATATATATAATATATAATATATATATATATATATATAATTTGGGATCACTTTCTTTTTTTCTTTTCTTTTATCTTTTTTACATTTACTTACAAGTGTACACATTGTTTGAGCCACCTCCCCTCCAACCCCCTCATTACACTCCCCCTTCCAGGCACAACATGTTCCACCCTCTTGTTCTCCAATTTTGTTGAAGAGAAAATATAAAAGATAATAAGAAAGACATAACATTTTTGCTACTTTGAGATAAAGATAGCTATACAGGGAAATCCTTAGTGTTGCTTCTATGCAAATGTGTATTACAATCCACACTGGTTCATCTTTGCCAGACCTCTTCACTACTTCCTGCTCCCCTTCCCACCGTGGTCTCTTGAGAGTTTAAGTTTACTTTATTCACTCCACTACAATGAGCACATCAACCACATTTAAGTTTTAGGTTTCCTTTCCTTTCCCAATTTCTCCTGTGCTTGTTCTACTCTTCATGTGTGACTCATGTCCAATAATATTACTGCATTTGTTTTAGGTCTATACCTGCATATCTGGGAGAACATGTGATTTTTGGCCTTCTGAGCCTGGCTAACTTTGGTTAAGATAATGTTTTCTTATTCCATCCATTTACTTGCAAATGACAAAATTTCATTTTTCTTTGTGGCTGAATAAAATTCCATTGTGTATAAATTCCACATTTTCTTAATCCATTTCCCCGTAGTGGTGCACCTTGGCTGTTTCCATAGCTTGGCTATTATAAATAGAGCTGCAATAAACATGGATTTGCAGGCACCTTTGTAATAACCTGAGTCCCATTCCTTCGGGACATCCTTCCTAGGGGTGGTATTGATAGATCCTATGGCAGATCCAAGTTTAGTTTTTTGAGAAGCCACCATATTGTTTTCCAAAATTGTTGTATGAGCTTGCATTCCCACCAGCAGTGTATGAGAGTTCCTTTTTCTCAGCATCCTTGCCAACATTTGTTGTTTATGTTATTCTTAATGCTAGCTATTCTAACAGGAGTGAGGTAGAATCTCAGTGTGGTTTTGATTTACATTTCCTTTATGGCCAGGGATAGTGAATATTTTTTCATCATTTTTTTGGACATTTGGACATCCTCTGAAAATTTTCTGTTTAGTTCAGTTGTCCACTTATTTATTGGTTCATTAATTTGGGAGAGTTTAGTGTTTTGAGCTGCCTGCATATTCTGGTTATCAGTCTTTTCTCCCACTCTGTGTGTGGTCTCTTCAATTTAGAGACTATTTCTTTTCCTGTGAAGGAGCTTTTTAATTTCATGTAGTCCCATTTGTCCATCCTTTCTCTTAATTGCTGACCTGATGGAGTTCTACTGAGGAAGTCCAGGCCTATTCCTATTGTGTCCAGGGTATTCCCTGATGTTTCATGTACTAATTTCAAGGTTTTGGGTCTTATATTAAGGTCCTTAATCCACTTTAGTTGACACTAGCACAGGGTGATAGGCATGGATCTGGTTTCAGTTTTCTGTAGGCAGATAACCACTTTTCCTAGCAACATTTGTTGAAGAGGTTATCTTTTCCTCATCATATGTTTCTAGTACACTTGTCAAAACTAAGGTGGGCATGGCTGTGTGGATTCATATTGGGGACCTCTATTCTGTTCTACTTGTCTTCATATCTGTTTTTGTGCCAGTATCATACTCTTTTTATTGCTATGGCTCTGTAGTATAGTTTAAAGTTGGGCATTGTGATACCTTCAACTTTGCTGTTTTGCAAAGCATTGCCTTGTCTATTTTTGGTCTTCTGCATTTCCAAATTAACTTTAGGGCATATTTTTCAATCTCTTTGATGAATGCCATTGGATTTTGATGGGAATTGTGTTGAACATGTTGATGGCTTTTAGTAGTATAGTCATTTTTACTATATTGATTCTGTCAATCCAGGAGCATGGGAGGTCTTTCCACCTTCTGTAGTCTTCTTTGATCTCTTTCTTTAGTGGTTTGTAGTTCTTGTAGAGGTCATTTACATCCTTTGTTAAGTTTATTCCTAAGTATTTGACTTTTTTTTGAGGCTATTATAAATGGAATTGTTTTCTTATTTTTTTCTCATTTTTTTCACTGTGTGTGTATAGAAAAGCTACCAATTTTTGTAAGTCGACTTTTGTATCCTGCTACATTGTTAAAGATGTTTATGGTGCGTAAGATTTTTTGAATGGAATTTTTTCATCTTTGAGGTGTAGGATCATGCTGTCTGCAAATAGGGATATCTTGACTGTTTGTTTACCCATTTGTATTCCTTTTATTTCTACTTCTTGCCTTATTCTTTGGCTAAAAATTCCAGGACAAGGTTTAATAGGAGTGGGGAGAGTAGACATCTTGCCTTATTCCTGACTTCAGGGAAAATGGTTTCATTTTTCCCCATTATGTTTAATATTGGCTATAGGTTTGTCATATATAGCCTTTGTAATGTTCAAGTACATTCTTTCATTCCTAGTTTTTTTAGAGTGTTTATCATTAAGTGGTGTTGATTCTTATCAAAGGGCTTTTCAACATCTAGTTTTATAGTCTTTCTTCCTATTAATGTGCCATATTACATTTTTTTGATTTGTGTATTTTGAATCATTCCTACATTGCTGGGATGAAGCCAACTTGTTCATGGTGAATGATCTTTTTGATATTCTATTGTATTTGGTTTGTCATTATTTTATAGAGGATTTTTGCATTAATGTTCTTTAAGGAGATTGACCTGTAGTTCTCCTTTTTGGATGTGTTCTTGCCTGGTTTAAGGATAAGTGCAATACTTGCTTTATACAATGAGTTAGGCAGTGTTCCTTCCCTTTCTATTTTGTGGGAAAGTTTAAGGAGTATTGGTATTAGTTCTTCTTTAGATATCTAGTAGAATTTAGCAGAGAATCTGTCAGGTAATGGACTTTTCTTTTTTTGGGAGACTATTGCTGTTCAATTTCATTACTTGTTACAAATCTGTTTAGGTGGCTAATATCCTCTTAGTTTAGTTTTGGATAGTCATAAGCATTTAGAAATTTGTCCATTCCTTCAAGATTTTCCAAATTATTGGAATATAGTTTCTCAAAGTAATCTCTGATGATTCCCTGGATTTCCTCAGTATTTGTGGTTATTTCCCCTTTTTCCTTTCTGATTTTGCTAATTTGGGTCTTTTCCCTCCTCATTTTAGTCAGATTTTCCAGAGGCTTGTCAATCTCATTTATTTTTCAAAAAGCCATCTTTTTGTTTCATTGATTCTTTGTGTGGTGTTTTTTGGTTTCTATTTCATTAATTTTGGCCCATATTTTTATTATTTCTATACTTCTTATTTGGGGTTTGCTTGTTCTCATTTTTCTAGGCATTTGAGATGTAGCATTTGGTTGTTTATTTGAGATCTTTCTGTCTTTATAATGTATACATTCATTGTTGTAAACTTTCCTCTTAGGACTCACTTTGGTGTGTCCCATAGGTTCTGGCAGGTGGTGTTTTCATTTTTATTAGTTTCTGGGAATCTTTTGATTTCCTCTCTTATTTCTTCTATGACTCACTTATAGTTGTGCAATGTGTTATTCAGCCTCTAATTATTTGCGTGTATTCTGCTGTTGCTTTTGTTATTGACTTTTAGTTTTAATGCATTACGATCAGATAGAATGTAGGAGGTTATTTCTCTTTTCTTACATTTGCCGAGGCTTGCTTTGTGCCCTAAGATATGATCTATTTTAGAGAAAGTTCCATGGGCTGCTGAGAAGAATGTTTATTGTGTTGTTGTTGGATGAAATATTCTATTCAAATCAGTTAGGTCCATTTGGTTTATGTTTTCATTTAGTTCTAGGATTTCTTTTTTGATTTTTTTGTTTGGTTGACTATCTATTCATGATAGAGTGGTATTAAGTCTCCTACTACTGATGTGTTTGAGTCTAAATGTGTTTTTAAGTCCTTTAGTGTATGTTTGATGAAATTGTGTGCACTGACTTCAGATGCATATAGGTTGATAATTGTTATTTCCTTTTGATGTATTGCCCCTCTTATTACTGTGAAGTGTCCTTCTTTATCTAATTGGACAAATGTAAGTTCAAAGTCTACTTTTTCTGTTTTAAGTATTGCTATTCCTACCTGTGTTTGGAGGCTTTGGGTTTGGAAAATCTACCAGCCTTTCACTTGAAGGCACTGTTTATTTCTGTTGATAAGATAAGTCTCTTCTAAACAACAGATTGACAGATCTTCCTTTTTAATCCAGTTTGCCAAAAGCTGTCTTTATGGGGGAGTTGAGTTCACTGATATTCAGTGTTAAAATCGATAGGTATGAAGTGATTCCTTCCATTTACTTTGTGAAGAAGACAAGATGATCCAACAAGTTTCACAAGAAAATGAAGATTCTACACCATGGCAGCAGATCTAGCTGTGTTAGGTCCATGCCTTTAGATTTTATAGCAAGGGTAAACTAAAAGAGATAGACTAGTTTATTTGGTGGTCTTGGACTGGGTCTTGGACCTCATTTTGCATTTTACAGTAGACAAAAGGAAATAGAACAGAAAGATTTGGCATTTTTTCAGCTTGTCCAGAAAAAAATGGAGAAAAACATCTGAAAATGAGATAAATAAGGGTATGCATTGAACAATATGAAAGACATGGATCTAGTTTCAGTTTTCTGGAGGCAGATGTCCAGTTTCCCCAGCAACATTTGTTGAAGAGGCAGTATTTTCTCCATTGTATGATTTGGGTTCCACTGTCAAAAATCAATTGGACATAGCTGCATGCATTCATATCTGGATATTCTATTCTATTCCACCCATCTTCATATCTGGTTTTGTTCCAGCTCCATGAAATTTTTATTGCTATGGCTCTGTACTTTAGTTTGAAGTCATTTATTATAGTATCTCCATTGTTGTTCTTTTTGCTCAGTATTGCCTCGGCTATTTAAGGATTTTTGTGCTTCCAAATTTATGGTTGATATTTCAATGTTTCTGACAAATTTCACTGGAATTTTCATAGGTATTTTATTGAACATGTATATTGCCTTTGATAATATAGACATTGTCTTAATATTGATTCTGTCAATCCAAGAGCATGGGAGATCTCTCCAACTTCTGTAGTCTTCAATTTCCTTCTTCAATGATTTATAATTATCATCATATAGGTTTTTCACTTTCTTTGTTAAGTTTATTCTTAGGTATTTTATTTTTTGAGGCTATTATAAATGGAATTGTTTTCCCATATTCTTTCTCAGTCTGTTTATTATGGGTATATAGAAAGTCTCATGGTTTTTGTAATTGATTTTGTATCTGGCTATTAAGGACATTAATATAAGACCTGAAACTTTGAAACTAGGGCAGAAAAGATCAGGGAATATACTGGAACAAATAGGCATAGGCAATGGGTTCTTAAACAGAATACAAATGTCTCAGCAAAGAACAGAAAAGATTGACAAATGGGACTACATGAAGCTAAAAAGTTTCTGCAGAACAGAAGAAATGATCATCAGATTGAAGAGGCAGCCAGCTGTACATCTGACAGTGGATTAATGCCCAGAATATACAGGAAGGTTAAAAATACTAAACTCTCGAAATATCAATGACCCAATGAAGAAGTAGGCAAATGAGTTGAACAGAGCTTTTTCAAATGGCTAAAAAATACAGGAAGAAATGGTCAACATCAGTGGCCATAAAGGAAATGCAAATGAAAACCTCAAAACCACACTAATATTCCATCTTACTCCAGGTAGAACGACTATTATCAGGTCCTGTCTAGTGGGGGGAGTGGTCCCAGTGGGAAGGGGAAGGATGTGGGGAAATGCTGTAGGAGGATGAATATGGTGCAAGTACTGTGTACACAGGTATATAAGTGGAAAAATGAGACCTATTGAAACTATTCCAGAAATGGGGGAAGGGAAGATAAAGGAGAATGATGGAGGGGATGAATTCAAGTTTAATATATTTGATATATTGAATGAACTTTTGCCTCATTATTTCTAACTGAGAACATTAACCCTTTGTTCATCTTATACTGTGTTATGTTTCTTTTTATAATGTCAAATGTTCAATCATCAAATACATATTCAGTCTTTTTACTTTTACCAGTTATTTTTGTTATTACAAAAAATGCTGACATAAATGGTATAAATACAAAATAAACTTGTGTGTTAGAAACTGTTTTTTTGTACTATGATTTCATTCATTGAGAACATTCTGAGAAAACTGAAATCCATTCTATGGTAATCTCCAAATACAACTTGAAATAATTTATTCTGTCTTCTATATATTTCCCACTACTTACAGCAAAATGCCTTTCTTTGACCAAATGAATGTAACAAAAGTGACATTTTTGAACTTCAAAGCAAGATTCTATACACACTTTTTCAAAATTAGGACTGTGAAAATAAGTATTTTGGAGGCAGAATAGAGAGGAAATGCTGATGACTTGATGATAGAGTTATTGGAAATATCACAGAAATATGGAATATGGCTCATAAAGATGAACTTGGGTAAGACAACTTCTGTTCAGAAATTATAAAATGCAAATTAACATCTATACTGGCTGTTGTAAAGGAACCACAATTTCATCTGCCAGCCAATCTTATTAAATAAGAGATTTCTTAGGGAAAACATTAAAATCATAGGTGTGATAGTGAAACATTTTAGGGTTAGGATCAAACTAAGATGTTGCTCTAAGACTTCCTGACATGTCTGTAAAATTACACATAGAACCATTTAGACCCTATAACCTGGCACAAGGGATTGTAAGAAATGTAATATTTTGTGAGGTGACACTCTGATTCATAGTCTGAAGTACAAAGGGAAGTTTCTCAAAATGATCTGTGAGCATCCCTATTATATTACAGAGTATACCATGATTGGATTCATAAGAAACTGACACAGTCTTTAAATATGTGTAAGTTTGGACTGAAATTTATATACATATATATATATGTATGCTTTGTAAGCAGGTGGATTCTAGTTTAGTTTGAGAGTCAGAGGCTATTTATCTTTTTGTTTTTTTCTTTAATTTTGGATTGACCTTGTGTTTTGCCTTGATGAACAGATTGTGGGAATAGTGATGTTCCGTACTCTGCAGCTTTCAAATACACATCTCTCTACATGTGGCAGCTTCCATTTTCTGTCACTGAATAACTGGGAGAACTTGACGGAAACTCAGGGAGAAGAGTCAAATCTGGAGTTCTCAGCCATATTGAATTCCTACCCAATGCCACATGATGAGTACCCATAACTAATCCAGGGATAACAAGTCAATACAGAGAGTGTGGAAAATGACAGAAGCCTTGCTCTTTGTCTATGTTTGGAATGTTTTTGTTACATAAAAATTGATAACTAAAACAACTGACATGACAAAAAATAAATCTGGTCTTTTCTGTCTTGTTTTATAAGTGTTTCTTTCATTGTATTTTTCCTCTTCAATCTCTTTTCCTCTGTTTTCTTATTCTTTGAATCTTCTTACTTTTTTCCTCTGTCCTTATTTTATTTCTTTCTATTGTACTGTATATATTTTAAGCCTGAAAGTAATTATGCCTGATGATATGACCTTTTATAAGATATGCATGTGTACAAAAACACATTTATACATGAACATGAACTCTTTCCTTGACTAAACATTAGTCGAAGTCTTCAGAATCTTCCTCTTGAGAAGGCCTCAAACTTGATAGGCCACATTGGCCTTCAGAGCCCATTTTTAGCTTATCATCAGATTCACCATCCTTTACCCTTGAAAGCTAATTTTCTCACCTTAATACAAAAATCATGTCAAGCCCATTGAGCAAAGAGTAACCTCCTCTTCTCAGAATCTCACCAAATTCCTCTTAGCAATTTTTTCACTCATTGACTCCCTCACTCTTCTCTTTGTAAATCCCCAGGTTTCTCGGCTATATTCAGAGTTGAATTTCATCTCTTGCATTTATCACTATATTACTAAATGTGGATGTAGCAATGAATTGTTTCAACAATTAAAAATTCTAAAATTCTTGTTTTTGTACAATTTTTTTATTATACTGGCTTTGTTGATTTTATTGTTGCAATGTTTAATTTCATATATTTTTAAAAAAACATTTTTTGTTTCAGATTTATTAAATTAAAATTTGCAGATATTATAAGTTATAAATTAGTTTTCTAACTCAACCTTGTAATTAACCTTCCTTCTTTTTCTTCTCTCTGTTCTCATTCCCTTTACCTCTTTCTCCACATATGCACACACTTTTGTATGTAGAATATATTTAAGTGAAAATGTCAGTGAATTTTCAATTAATAAATAATGATACTTTAATTTCTGGTAACATTTTTTCTTTGAATTATTTATGGCCTAGAAATCTGCTTTTATAATTAATAAGTTTTGCATAATATTTTTGTTTCATCCTTTTTATGACTTGAAGATATATTGTTTGATAATTACATATGCTTAAGAAAATGAAAAGCACAATTCAATTTAACATTTTATTAACATAAAATATATTATTTGGCCATGCCTGTAAATTGTCTATATTGTCAATAAAAAGTTTCCAATGTATTTGTATTTTTTCCTCTGGGTAACAGTCAGTATTTTACTCAGCGTTAGTTTCAAATAAAATTGGTGCTTTTATGGTTCGTGGATGATTTATATGTTCTTTTATTAGTTACCAGAGACCAAATTTTATCTTGGAGTGAAAAAGAATAAGTAATGAACATTAAATGATGCATTCTTGAACAATGTTATTGTGTTGTAATATACATTTAGTATGCTATTAGAGAGAGCATTATGACACAGCCTAATAGATAATTTTTAGGAATTGATTTGTGTTACTTCTTGTTTATTATATATTGAAGATCCAAGGAGATTACCTCTCATAAAATATTCAAGAAAATCATTCTGAAAATACTGATGAGATACATTTTGACTTTCTAAATATGCTGAAAGGAAGAGTAATTTGGAAACACAGTATCAAAATTCAAAACAACCTTAAGCATTTGAGCTAAATTCAGAGATGGCAAAAATGCTATGTAGTATGAAATTATTTCTGTTTACATGCTGAGCTAAAAATGAAGCTGTGCATTGATCAAACCACTGAATAGAGAGCACACTAAAATCCTTTGGACTGATATAGTATAATGAATTCTCATAGCTCAAAACACATTATAATGTTTTTGGAAAACTCTCCCATGTCATAGAATATATTTTAGAGTGATATTGACTTGGGCTGTTTTTTGTTACTGTAATAAAGTAGCATAAACTGTGTAGCTTATAAATAACAAAAATATATTTCTCACAGTTCAAAGAATGGGAAAGTCTAAGATGAAGTCATCATGTACTTGACATCTATCGAAGTCCCTTTGCTCATGGATGGTGATTTTTTTCTGCATTTTCATGTGGGAAAAAGGGCAAACAAGCTCTTTTGGGCCACTTTTATTGTGTCCCAATCCCATTAACGACATCTGCATTTTCATTACCTAGTCACACCCAATGCCAAAAACCTAATACTATTGCATTGGGAATTAGGACCCAACATATAAAGTTTGGAAGAACACAGTATTCCTTATATAATTCTTTTAAAATTTCTAAAATTCTAAACATTCTAAAATTCTTTTAAAAATTGTTGTCTTGCTACTTTGAACGTGCAAATGTGAGCAAGATGATATTTTTGATAAAAATATAAATGAAATAATATGAACAAGTATAATTATTTCCCATTCTAAAGATATATTATTTGAACAGGATGGGACTCCTTTTATCAGTAGTAGAATAATCATTTTATTTTTTATTAAATTACCAATAATGTACTTTGCTTTATTAAGACATTAGCTTTTTAATATAATGAAGCACATTTGAATGTACAAATGTGTAGAAGAAATATCTGATACTTTTTAAATTGTATTTTTCATAAATAATTAAAATGAATAGTCATTATTGCTAAATGTTACCTTTTACCTATTTACAAATTTTATGTTCTGTAATAAGCCCAACATTTGTCACTGGTCAGCCCATGAGAAAATAACAGATATACATCTATCACCTACAAAATTGCATTAAATAAATGTTAACTTTTTGCACTTTGAAGATACATCTATTTTCCTTTCTCTCAATGGAAACATCAGACAATTGTATAGACTTATTATATTTAGAAAGATATTTATTACATGAAAAATAAAGCAGATAATTCTTGGTGTTACAAAGTAAATACTATAAATGATTATATGCTTAGAAACCAAATTTTCCTCAGTTCTACATGTATTTTGGAAGGAGCATTTGGTGGTACTGGGATTGAACTCAGGGTATAATGCTTGGCAGCCCAATCTCCATGTATTTCAAGAAAATGTTATTTAGTTAAAAAATAATGAAAATATCCAATATTCTCCTTAAAATAATGCAATAAGGAAAATCAGGGCCCTGCTGAGTATTCTTGCTACAGTTGCTAATATGTGTGGATACAGAGTGGTAATGAAGGAGGCATGGGTCATGACAATTAATTCTGGCCTTCATGAGACATTTAGACTCACTGAAATGGAATCTCAGTTTCCATAATTAATTCCAACCTTTAAAGAAGAAAAGAAATTGTTCCCAAATGGATAGTACTTATGACTCTAAACAAACAAAATAACAAAAATACTTTCAAACAGCATCATAACATATCGTGAGACTTCTACATATAAAATCCAAGTTGTTTAAAAATATCTAAAAATCATTTTAATAACAAAACATCCACAAAGAGAAGCCCCTTGTACTTAAAATCATATCACATTAATTATATATAAAAAAGTCAACCTACATGAATGAGGAAACATCCCATACACATAGAATTAAAATGTTAACATCAAAAATGTATCAATTTATCTCATTTCTCTAGTCAAAAATTAATTTTAGTTAACTTTCATATAAATTGCTTTATCACTTAAAATATATAGTCCTGGGGAAAAAATACAGTATGATACTACTATGTAAAGCTCAGTAAGTACTAATATCACTCCATAAATAACACAAGTTAAAAATGTAAGCAGTTGAATGAAACGGATCTAGTTGCTGATTATTTTTCTTGTCTCAATATCCTCCATTCAATTTTACATTGAACAAATTTTGGTGCTAATCTAAAAGATTCATGATTAAGCATTTATAAAACATATGTAGTAGGATTTATAAATAGAAAGGCATTGGGGAAGGAACAGAGCTAATAGAGGAAGAAATCAATAAACATACAGAGTGAAACGATTATAGGATGTAGAGTGACTCTTGGAATGACTTACTATTTTTCTTAGGAAATCCAAATTGGCATAATATAAGCAAGTGTGACTTAAACTGTCTAATGGAAACAAATTTCAAAGCATTAGCACATTTATTCTGTAAAGTATAAAGAATAAGAAAGTGCAAACTTTCTGAAAAACTTCAATTACCAAGGTGGTCATACTATTGTACTTTCTCTGAAGAATAAATTTCTACTTCATCTAAGCCAAAGTTTAAACTCATTTAAATCACATACTTTGAAAGCTTAGGTTTTTATACTTAAATATTGCTCAGAGTAATTCTTTTGAGAAAAAAACACATTATTAGCATATGACATGATCATCTCTTGCTAAGTTTATTTAAAATGAGATAATTATATTTATTGCCAATGTAATTTGTTATTTGAAAATTTTTCCTAAGGAAAAAACTTTTCCTAAGGAAATTCTTACTTTTCAATAATTCTAGTTTTAATTAAGAGTCAAAGCAAACAATTGTGAACATTTAAAATATATTTTGTAATGTACCTCACAAAATTGCACTTCAAAGATCTACAACATTAATTAAAATAAGTAGTTTATTTTAAAATAAAGGTTTTGGAGATTGCACTATATATTTGCCAGTTACAATCTATCCAAAGGAGCTGGAAGGTGCAGATAAGTTTTCATTGAACTGTTAAGAAAGATGAATTAATTCACAATAGCCAAGTTATGGAAACAGCCAAGATGCCCCACTACAGATGAATGGATTAAAAAAATGTGGTATTTATACGCAATGGAGTTTTACTCGGACATGAAGAAGAATGAAATCTTATCATTTGCAGGTAAATGCATGGAACTGGAGAACATCATCCTGAACAAGGTTAGCGAGGCTTAGAAGACCAAAAATCGTACGTTCTCCCTCATATGTGGACTTTAGATCTAGGGCAAATGCAACAATGTTATTGGACTTGGGTCACACGCTAAGGGGAGAGCACATACGGGAGGAACGGGGATAGGTGAGAAAACCAAACCTTGAAAGTGTTTGATGTCCCACTGCAGAGGGGCTAATACAGTAACCTTAAAATGACAGAGGTCAATTTGGGAAGGTGACCAGGAAGTAGTGAAGAGATCTGGTAGAGCTGAAACAATAAGGGTTGTAACACACTTGTGCATGGGAGAGCAATGCTAGGAATCTCTTTGTGTAGCTGTCCTTATCTCAACCAGCAAAAATGCTATGTCTTTCTTATTATTGCTTAGGTCTTCTCTCCTCAACAAAATTGGCTTCCAGGGTGTGCCTGGAAGTGAGCAAATGAGGGGAGAGAAGGAGGGGGCAGGGGGGAGAAATAGCCCAAGCAATGTATGCACATATGAATAAATGAATTTTAAAAAACATGAGTTAAGGAATTGGGTGCAGTAAAATGGAAGATTAGAAACATTCTCCCTTCTGACTCCATAGATGAGAAGACTGAGGAAACAAAGGAGATACTGTATTCTGAAGAGAGAAACAGGAATAGCATACAAAATCACAAAAGTGGGGGTAGTGGTGATAAAAAGCATGGAGAAACAAAGTTGATACAGAAAGACCAAAACATGTCCCAAGACCTGTTCACACTCTCCCTGATCAGGGAAGGGGAAGTACAAGATGAAATCACAAGATAAGCCCAGTGGCCCTGGTGAAAGACTAAAAATTCTATCTACAGGAAAAACCCACACCTTGTGCAAGCTTTAAATCCTGTGTGAGATTTGGTGAGACCGTTCCAATTCCTTTACAGAAGGCTAGCTTCAGTGAAGGAACACATTCTGTCTCTCCACTTATTTTGGAGAACTACTGGAAGGCCTATTGACAGAGGGTCTATTGTTTGAGACTGAGATACTCTGGGGGCTTGAAAATAAACAACAGAGTTCAGGGAGTCTTGCATCACCCAGCCACAGTGTCTGTGAGAGATGATCCTAGGACATGTTCATGGAGAGGCTCTCATTTAATCTCTGAGAGAAGTTAAAACAGTGGGGAGCTGCAGCAGGGAAAGGAAAAGTGGCTGGAGGCCCCACCTTCCTTGTTAAGGAATAATTCTATCACCCGAAGGTGATGTCTCAGACAGTACCATACCAGTGGCTGATGTAGTATTCGGCCTCTAGATCCTGGCTCCTGATTACAAGTGTTGGCTGCCAAGTATGTTTGAGATGCCTGATTGCCAACTCTCCGAATAATGTGCTTTCCACAGCTCCTATGCACAGTTAGGTACACTGCTAGGTGGAATCTGAAGGCACTGAGACCTGCCTTAGGGAACTACATCCTGGGCTGTGCCAAGTGGGACTGACAGCTCTGACCCAGACCCTTGTAATCACAGACCTCTCCTACCCCAGGGAGGTGAACTGATGAGCAGGGTCTGAAAATACTGAGAACAGAAAATTTCCCAAATGTTGAATAAGTTATCCGATACTTTACAACTCCAAACAGTCAATACCAGAAAAGAACCTTTCTATGGCTTATTATAGCTAAATTATTAGGCATATAGAACACATACAAAAAAAGTGGGAGCAAGTACTCTATGCCTTTCAATGATAACTCTGAATGTTAATGTTCTCAATTTTCTAATCAAAGGACACAGAGTGGCAGATTGGAGTTAAAAAGTAGACATAACCTTTTGTTACCAATAAGTAATGCACTTAGTTGACAAAAAAACACATTGGTTTGCAAATTTGAATAATGCCACAGCTCTGTCATGACTTTTTTTCAATTTCAATAATACATTATAAAGTGGGCATGAAGAGAAAATCTGGAGAGAGAAAGGCAAGATACATCATTTCATTTTAAGTTAACAGGTCAGAGAATGAATTGTATCATTCCTTTCTGTAAAAAAAATATGAACCTAACAACACTTAGTGATGTGAGGATAAGAACAAGGGAGAGTTATTTGCAGATGTTGGAACATAAACAAGGAGTTCCATACTTTGGAAATTTTAGGACCAATAATTACATTACCTTTTGCTCCTCATTTTCTTTCCTTTGAATATGAAGGCCCAGAGGAATGAAAGTTTCACTGTCCATCCTTTGTATGGTGCCATGAATAGTGCTTGTATCACTATATTTTGCAGATATTTTTCTTCATTTTATGGAGGAACTAAACAAAAAGAGCCTCATTCTTATTTAGATACAATTTTATTAGCTGATGAAATTATTCACTTTGAGTGAATTTTAATGGGGGAGTGCTGTGAATAGTTAATTTGAGCATAGGAAGGATATGAACAGTTGGGATCCAGAGAGTGGCAGGCAGATGCAAGGATTGCACTCATGATTTGTAATTTCTGTTGTGCACACTCTTGTGTGATCCTTTTCTCCAGAGTGTGTGCAGGATTGAGACTATCTGGAAATAAGTAGAATAAAGAAGATGACAGGTACATGTCACACTTACATGATTAGGTTACATAAGAATATAACCTCTATTGTTAAGACATTCTTCCTTGATAGTTTTGGAGAAGAAAGCTGCAATACTGTGAGCTGCTATCTTTGTATAGATGGCTGGCTGACAAGGAACATAATGTGGCTTGTAACCCACACCTGGAAAGAAAATGGAGTACTCAGTTTAACAACCTTAATAACTGAATGCTAGCAGCAACCACATGAGATTGGAAGAGAATTATTCCATAGTCAATGGTTAGATGAGAACACAACTCCAGATGAAACATTAATTGCAACTTAAGGCTTCAATGAGAGGATGCAGACAACACATTCCTAAACTCTTGATGTGTGTTTTTAAGCCTATGAGGCTATGATAGTATTGATATTCAAAAAGAGATAACTAATCCAAGTTAATATTATAATTCAGAAATCATTCCTAACATTTAAATTTTAAACATGGAGAAAAAGAATATTTAATCAAATCAAATTATTTCAACATAAACACATTTTGAATCTCAAATCAAATTCAATACAATAATTTTGTGGTAAGTACATTAGATCTTTTTAAAAGAGGAATAATACTTTTACTGAAGGAGCTATCTGACTGCAATGCAGAAGGTGAAAAGGAGAAAGCAAATTGGCATACAGTGTTTCATTATCTTTAGTCAGGAAGTTACTCATGGAAAAGGGTTTGGAAAGAATGAATGTCATGGTGACTTGTTTTACAAGTAGCCTGTCTGTATTCTTGGGCTTGATAGGTAATCATATTAAATACTCACAACATATAGCTGTCACTTCACTTTCCTAATTATCAAAAGATATTTCCAAGTTCTATTATCAGTGTTTATGTGTCACAAGATTTGAAGGTAGCTGAACAATGGAGGCTGATTTTCTAAAGATTTATGACTAATTTCTACAGTCAATAGAAATTCGAAGGAGAATCAATTAAAGAATATTATAAATTGGCTTTAAAGGTATAGCCACAGAAAAACACTCTTCCACAATGCTGCAAAGGAAAAAACATTACCCAAGATGGGAGTAGTGACACAATGCAATAAATGGAAGTCATTCTTGGTTCCAATTGGATTTGGAATGTGAGGACCTTCACCTTGATGTTTGACCTTGGCAATATTTGCCACACATTCCAGGAATGAATTTCTTTATGTTTGAAATGAGGGTAATAATAATCCATCATCTGAGATGAGACCATACTCTATACCATAAAATAGCACATCTAAGTAAAATTATTATTATTATTCAGCTACTAATGAATAGTCAGAAAGTTGGCATTTTTTTTATTAAATAAAACTATGTGCAGGGGAAACAGTGATGCTAGAATTAATACTGCTACTATGTGATCTGTACCAACGTTTGATTCATTGTTTTAATAAATGATGGCCTCTAGTAATAAAAAATAAATTATTAACTTCATAGTTTTGCACCAGATGTCAAAAGTTTCCTCTGCAAGGAAAAATAAATCTCTAACTGTCAAAAGCATTAACTTAAAAATGCTTTTTTATACTTTATTTTATTTTAACTGGCTGAAATCTGAATCAGAATTTTGTATGATCTTTACAAACTGCAATATTCTTGTGAACATTGAAAGATTAGAAGACTTACCTAGCAGAAACTTGTGTCTATGAATTATTTTCTATAGAACTAAGCATTAAATTGTTAATAATGAAAATTAATAATTATTACATGTGCTTTGAGAAAAGTGTTTTCTATATCCATATTATGATGTGACTCTGGATGGAAAATTTCTTCTATTTTGTACTGCTAAAATAGTGAGTGAATTATACACAGTAGTTCTTAAACACATCAGCCAATTTGAAAAATATCTAATTACATTTTTGTACATTTTTATTTCATATTACTTGTACAAATAAGGGGTTTCTTTATGACATTTCTATACATTCATATAAGGTACTTTGATCATATTAATCATCTTAATTATTCTTTAATATGCTGCTTCCATCTCCCCCTTTTCCATTTCCAAATCTCTAATAGTCCCTACTTTCCATTCCTGTCTTTTTCTTTAGCCTCTACATTCTAGATACTAACTAGAGAATACAGAAGAATATAATTAGTCTGGCTTATTTCACATATCACAAAGATTTTTAATTCCATCCACTTTCCTGCAAGTCACACAAATCCATTTTTATGAGTGAATATTAGTCCACTGTGTATATATATACAACATTTTTTACTATTCATTCATTGATGGACACCTAGGCTAATACCATAACTTGGATGTTGTAGAAAGTGCTGTAATAAACAGAGGTATACCAGTATCTCTATAGTAAGTTGACTTTGGTTCTTTGGGGAATATATCCCAAAGTTGTATAGCTGGATCATATGGAAGTTCTAGTTTTAATTTTTAAAAACCCATATAATAATTTACAGGTTTAGTAGCCAGACTAAATTATATTCCCCACAGCAGTGAATAAAAGTTCTTTTCTTTTCTTCCACATTTTCATCTATATTTTTCTTCTTTTTGTTTTATTGATGATACTTCTTGACTGGGGTGAGATGAAATTTCAGTGTAACTTTTATTTACATTTTTCTGACAACTGATGATGCTAAAGTTTTTCATATATTTTTGGATACTTGTACTTATTTGATTGAAAACTTTCTGTTTAGGTCATTTAACTTATTAATGGAATTATTTATTCCTACATAGTTTAATTTCCTTGAGTTCTTCATATATTCTAGACATTAGTCTCCAGTCTTTTTTTAGAGCCTATAAGATTTTTAGTAACTCTGGTGATTATTTCCTTTGCTGTGCAGAAACTTTTCAATTTAATGCAAAGTTTGGTTTGATTAAGTTTGGTTTAATGTCTGCTTTGCTAGGTAAGATCATTACTATACCTGTTTTGTTTTCTGTACCATTTGGTTGAAGTATCTTTTTCTTTCCTTTCACCTGAACCCTGCCATAACCTAGAACTGCATGAATCTTGTTAAATACTTCAAAGACTAATTGAGACTAAACCATGAATCAGTGATATGTCCCCAGATAAAACCCAATATTGAATCACATGAAATGGAAAAGAAAGCCATGTTACTCCTCCAAAACAGTTCAACAGTAACTAATTCTAATGATAGGGAAGTAAGTGAAGTTCTGAGCAAAAATTCAAAAGATTATAAAAATGATTACCAAATTCAAAGAGACTGTGAATAAATACCAGGAGAACTCAAAGAGAACAGAAATAACTGAATGAAATAAGAAAGACAACGTAGGATATGAAGGAGGAAATCAGTAAAGATACAGGAATTCTAAAAACACGGAAAAAATGAAGTTTTTGAAATGAAAATTTAAGTAAGTCAAGTAAGGAACTCAATTGAAATTTTCCCCAATAGAATGGAACAAATGATAGATTACCAGTGCTCACAAACAAGGTAGAGATATTACAGCATGAACAGAACATACATGGCATCTGGAATGCTTGAAAAGACCTAATTACAAGTCACGGAGATAGAAGAAGGATAAGAAGGACAACTAAAGTCATATAAACCATATTCAATAAAATATTAGCAGAACATTTACCAAATCTTAGAAAAATTATGGACAGCCAGACTTTTAGAATTCCAAGAAGAACATGACCATAGAAGAAACTCTTCACATCATATTAAACAGATCAAAGAAAGAATATTGAAGACTGAAAGAGCAACATGCCAAGTTATAGATAAAGACAAACCCATCATAGTAACAACATATTTCTCAATAGAAAATTTAAAAGCTGAGAATGCATGAAATGATGTACTTTAACCCAGGAAAGAAAGTAACAGCAACTTAGATTTCTGTGCTCCATCAAACAATGCTTCAAAAAAAAAAAAAAGGAAAGATAAGATTGGAAAAAAAACAAAAGAAAACAAATGACACTTTGCGATCAACATAAAGTAATTCATGACCACAGTCCAGCACCACGTAAGATACTTTAAGGAACATTATACATAAAAGAGTGAGATAAACAACCATGAAAATAGGGGAAAAGTATATCTCAAGAGAATATAAGCCATTAGGATTAGGAATGAACCAATAATCACAAAAACTAAAAGTTGACAGAAATTAATACATGACTTTCAATAATAGTGTTTAGTGTGAGTATTCTCAGTTCTTATGGACTAATGGACTTGATAAAAAAAAAATACTCAAGTCTGTGCTGCTTGTTTGCAAGAAACACACATCCCTGGAAAACAAAAATATTTGCTTCTATTTTTTGTCAACATCAAAGTTATGCAAAAGAACAGAATGTTACTAAATATCATTTTCTCTGAATCATGTAAAAGTAATTTCCTGACATGATGTCTAATCACCCATAAAAATGTTCATGTATATTTCTTTGCAGATAGCATATTGTCATACAAAAGCACATAAAAGGCTCTGAAGTTGAATTTGTTGTATCACTAATGTGGATTATTGTGACCTATTCAAATTTTTCTACTTAATCCAGTGAAAACTATCAATAGAAATAGATGCACTCCAAAATGAAGCAGACATATCTTTTTGCTATGTCATTTTAGTTTTACTTGACCTGGAATTAAGTCTTCAGTCTTTTCGGTTTCACTTGTCCTTTTATTTCTTTTTGTGGTACTGGGGTTTGAACTCAGGGTCTCACACTTGCCAGGTAGGTGCTCTACCAATTGAGCCACTCCACCAGCCTTATCTCCAGTCTCTTCTTGACTTTCATGATTGTGATGTTTAGAAAATAGTTTCATTTAGTTTAAAGCTTTATTTACGTATAGTTGACAAAGAAAAAATTGGAAACAATTTCCAAAAATTGTTACACTTTTTAAAAAAATCGTGCATCATGTTTTAATATGAGCATACATTTTTAAATAATTCCCACAATCCTGGTAAATTACCTATCTTTTGCCTCATATAGCTAATTTTTTGTGTGCAATAAGAATACTGAAAGCAAGAGAATGTGCCTCATGCTTGCAATCCCAGCAATCTGGAGGTTGAGGTAGGAGGATCATGAGTTCAACTCCAGCTTGAGTTGCATAGTGAGCTCCAGGTTAGCCTGAGTTGTATCAGGAGACTGTCTCAAGCAAAGAAACAAATAAACAAAAAGTGAATAAAATATACTCTTTCAGAAAACTTTAATATAAACTTAAATATATTCTTGTTAAGTGCACTCACAACAATGTAAAAATCAGTATCTAGAATTTATTCATCCTGAATTTGCAATGTGATCCAGGGTAACACTAAAATCCAGTTTTTTCCATAACATGCTTCAACTTTTGATCCTCCAATATTTAATCATAATTAGATTAAATTAAGAATCATAGGAAGAAGAATAAAGAAATAATCCTGTGTTTCTCCCATCCAATTCCACCAGGGAATAGCATTTCAATTTGTATCATTTCTTGTTTATTGATCTTGAGCATTTAAGTTACACCTGCCAAGATTTCACATTCTAAAATTGCCCTTTGTTCTTTTCTTTTTGTTTTACACAGGTATTTTGTGCTGGTGCATTGTATGACGTTTCATCACTCTATTTATTCATTTACTTATATTAGTAAAGACTCTTGAATTATAATAATATTTAGTGGATCATAATTGATTATTAATATTTAATTACTCAGATTCCACAGGGAGGATCCATTTAATTTAACTTGTGTACTTTTACATGCACCATTCATTCTTTGAACTTTATTTTCTACCATATGATACATTCCATTCTCATTTTGTACTTCTAAAATTAGCTCATTTTATTCTTTCCACTACTTCTCCTCACTTGCACACTCTTTTCCTACTGGTCCAGTTCCAAAACCCAGTAATTAGATGCTCCCCCTAATTTGGTGTCCTCATCACCTTGTTGTCTGACTCCCTGCTATGAGCTACTAACTCATTGGGGGACTGATGATATCTACCTTACTAAATTTGGTCAATTATATCCTAAGCCAGGCTGCAATTTTCCCCCTGTGGGTGTCCTCCTATCCCAGCTCTAATTGTAAATACTCTGGGCTTATGAAGGTGCTGACACCTTCTACCATCACCCCATATAATATAGATCTGCTGGGAAATATTGCTTTGTGACCAGTAGCCCATAGTCAGCTTTTATTTCTCTTTGAACACCATGCTACACTACTTGGGCTCTTTTAAAGCACCTTGGCTTACCACCAGCACATTCAGGCAAATCAAAATTTGGCTTAGTCAATTTCACCTTATGACTTTTGAATTGGAGTGTTCAAGAAAGGAAGAAGGAACAAAAGAATAGCTCTAGATTATTTTGACATGTTGTGTCACATGTTAGAATAACATCTTCAAAAATAAGCAAACTAATAAATCTCACAAAAATAAGCTCTTGCACATAACATAAATACTGTGACATACTGTCTGAGAAAATCTCATATTTTGAAGAGTTGTCTCCTTAAAGAGACTGCATTTTAAATCCAGTCATTCACATAGTGTTAATATTATTATATTCAGTGTTTATTTTTATCACAAAGAAATTTCTTTTTTCTTAAATTTGCCAAATTATTAGTTTAGCTTTAAAATTTAAAGTAAACTTCAAGCCAGAGTCAAGATATGTTGAAGTTACACTTTAATAAGTTTCTAAATACTTAATATCAAAAGATTAATGTGAAGTTATAATCATTTGTAAATAGATTCTGATCTAAGGTATCAAATTAACAACTTAGTTTAAAGCCAATAGTACAAGGCTAGTGGAGTGACCCAAGAGGTAAGAGCACCTGCCTACCAACCACAAGGCCCTGAGTTCATACGCCAGTACCACCAAAAAAAAGCCAGCATTACACAGATACATCTCAGTATGGATTAAGTTGTCCAAATCATTCACATCTATGAAAATATTATAAAATATTAATGAATTTATTTCTGGGTTTTATACTCTTTTGCTGATGTATATGCCTCCTTTATGAGTAGTCTATATGGTGATGAATTGGACAAATGTTAAATAGTTGACTATGCAATAAATTGATCATTCTCTCCTAAGAAGGGTAATAAAAATAATAGTACTCACTGATCACATTCATATAAATAATGCTAGTCAATATCAATTAAAATATATAATTTGTGCCAGGTGTCAATGGCTCATGCCTGTAATCCTAGCTACTCAGGAGGCCAAGATCAGGAGGATCATGGTTTGAGGCTAGCCTAGGCAAATAGTTTGTGAGACCCTCTTTTGATGAATACAGTGCAAATAATATATACACATGCATGTAAATGCAAAAATGATACCTGCTGAAACCATTCTAGGAATTAGGGGAGAGGGTATAAAGGAGAGTAGTGGAGGGGGTGAACTCAAGCATGATATATTTGATATATTGTAAGAACCTTTGTAAATGCTACAATGTACCCACCCAGCACAACAATAATAATAAAAAATGATGTCAAAAAAGTACCCAACACAAAAAAGTGCTAGTGGAATGGCTCAAGTAGTCGAGTGATTGCCTAACAAGCATGAGGCCCTGATTTCAGACTCCAGTATCACTAAAAATAGTAATAATAAAATTTATAATTTAAGAAACCATAATGGACCAAAAATATTTAGGGTCAATTCATCCACATCAAGCCACATTTGGATTAAGCCATTTCACAGGAGATTTATATCTACTATAACTCAAGAACACTGAAAAGATAGCATTGACATTTAAAGTAGCATTCAATACAGATTTCATTTTTAAGAACAATTAAGGCCCCAGACTTGAAGTACTTAAGAAGTATCATCTCTAGCTCAATGATGGATATAGTAAACTTACAAAGAAAGGCCAAAATGCTTGTGTCTGGTATAAATGATGGTACATTGCACTTATCTGAAGCCTCAGTAAGTTC
Source organism: Castor canadensis (assembly GCF_047511655.1). NCBI lineage: Eukaryota > Metazoa > Chordata > Mammalia > Rodentia > Castoridae > Castor > Castor canadensis. The sequence continues at coordinate 27,167,640 of NC_133395.1, forward strand.
AGACAGAAATTTCTACGACTTCTGGTAAATCAAAGCCCAGGAAAAAAATTGATAAGAATAATAAAATTGATAAAATAAAATAAAACGATAAAAACAATTTCACATTCTGTTAGTTAATACAAGAAACAAAATTGACAGAGCAGCTATCAGCTACACTATGTCTCTTGATGACACATTACTGGTTAGATTTTTAGTGGGTTCTATTTCATTTTTCTTTCTTTCTTTTTTGTTGTGCTAGGTGGGGTTACATTGTGGCATTTACACAGGTTCTTACAATGAATCAACTGGGTTCTATTTCTGAAGGATGAAAATATTCTATATTCTAAAATCCAGTGATTATATTCTTCACTATATACCAAGGGAAAACTTTGTCATTTAAATTCTAGGATTAATTTCAAAGAATTTTCACTGAAGTACTTTTCAAAGTAACAAATTTCAGAACAAAAACTCAATTTTCCCTGGCAGAAAAATGGTTGGGTGAACTGAACAATATCATGTAGCTGTTAAATAATTAAAATAAGGCAAACCACAAATTCAAATTATAAGACTGTAATAGCATTTGAAAGAAAAACTTAATTCCCAGAAAAGTACTGAGAGATTGATTTCCACCATTTACATTTAAAGAAAAGTAACTTGTGCATGAAAAGGTCCCTTTTAAAATAGATGCATTAAAACTATATATCACTGTTGGTAACAGTAAACTAGTCCAAGTGTGTTAGTTAACTATACATTACTACAACAAATACATGAAAAAGTTAGCATGTGAAGAGGAAGAGTTCATTTTCTCTCACCGTTTCTGAGATTTAAGTCCATAGTTGATTGGCCTGATGCTTTTGGGCCTGTGCCAAAACATTGAAGACTTAAACTATAGCGATAACCAATATTGAAACCAGTATGGAATTCCCTCAAAATATAAAAAGAGTTATAGGATCCAGCAACTCCACTGTTGTGTGTACATCCTGAGGAAATAAAATCAGTAGGTCTAAATATTATCTGCATTATTTTTACTGCAACATTCTTCATAACAGTCAAGATTTAGAACCACCTAAGTGACCATAAGTGGATAAGCAAAGAAAGAAAATGTGGTATAAATATGCCATGAAATACTTACTATTCATCCATAAAAAGAACGGGATGTTGCCTTTTGCAACAACATGGATAAAACTAGAGGACATTGTGTTAAGTGAAATAAGACTGGCACATAAAGACGGATACCCCATAATTTAACTCATGTATGGAATCTAAAAAACTGATTTCATGGAAGTACCAAACAGGATGTGGTTATATGAAGTTGGGGTTCTTAGAGGTGAGGGTAGTGGGGGGTGCCACTGGTCAATGTACACATAATTGCAATTAGATAGACGCATACATTTCAATAAAACTATTATTCAGCAATATGACTACACTTATAGATGATACATTGCCTTATTTGTTTTGTTTTATTTTGCTGGGTTGGTTCTAACTATGCTGCCCAGGCTGTCTCCGACTCCAGGATCCAAGTGATCCTCCAGCCTGTCTCTGAATATCTGGGTGTATAAACATACTCCAATTGGTCTGGCTGATATGTTCCTTAAAAATGTAACAAGAGTGGGTGCAGTGTGCTTTCACAACAAAAATTGCTATGTGAGGAAATCTTTTGTTAATTAGCTCAATTTAGTCATTCCACAATGTATATCAAAACACCATATTGAATACAGTAAATACGTACACTTGTATTTGGCAATTTAGAAGAAGAAAATTATATAAACAGGTGTGGTGTGGTGCACCTGAAATCCTAGCACTTGGGTAGGAAGATAAAGGAGGGTGACAAGTGTCAGGCCAGCCAAGGCTATGTAGCGTAGAACTTGTCTCAGGGAAAAAAAAAAAAAAACAGTGGGGAGGAAAGAAAAACAAAACAAAAGAAACTATGTAATCATAACTGCAGGATGTGATGCTTTGGACACGGTACAAAGCTAAAATCCAGGTCAATCCCACCAAATTTAGTGGTGCTGATTAATTATTAAAAATAAGATGACCATGAGTAATATTTAAATACAGGAAACTCATGGAAGGATTTAAAAGAGGTTTTGACATGGACAAAACTGTGGAAATTTAAGTTCTAAACAACTGATGTCAGTAACAAGAGAAAGTCATATTCATTTGTATCTGTACATTTGTAATGAATGTAATCTTAGAATACTGTGATATTTTTTCAAAATAGTTGTTCTTTCAAAGTTTTTAAAACTTAAGCATGTCTGAGAAAAATCTGAATTGTTTTAATCATGAAGTGAATTTTATTTATTTACTTTTTTTTTTTGGCTACACTGGGGTTTGAACGTAGCACTTGGTGCTTGCTAAGTAGGTGCTCTACCACTTGAGCTAGGCCCTCAGGCCATTTTGCTTTAGGTATGTTTTAGATAGAGTTTTAGTCTTGCATTTTGCTGCAATTACAGATGTGTACCACCATGTTTGGCTTGTTTGTCAACATGGAGATCTTATTAAATTTTTGTGTAGGGTAGCTTGTAACTGTGATCCTCCTGATGTCTGCCTCCTGAGTATCTGGGATTAGAGGTGTGAGCCACCATGCCTGGCCAAATGTTTTTAACTAAGTCTCAAATCACTTTTTAAATTGGGAACTAGAGAGTGTTGCATTTCTAAAATTAAAGAAAATGATTTAACAACTAATTTTTTCCTTTATTATTGTGCTGGGTGGTATTTTGTAAATTTTTAAATATTTTTTAACAAAGTTTCAATTATATCATGCTTGAATTCACCCCTTACACATGTCCCCTTCTTCCCCTCCACCCCCGATCCATGGAATGGTTTCAACAGATATCATTTTTCCATTTACATGGAAAAATGTGTACACATTATTTGAACCTTATTCACCCTCCTACTTCCCTTCCACATCACCTTCCCCCTCCCACTGGTGCCAACCCTCTGTCTTGGGCAGGACCTGTTCTTCCCTCCTGTTTTCTGATTTTGCAGAAGAGAACAGATAAAAAAGAAAAACATGACTTTTTTTCTAGTTTGAGATAAAGATATCTACACAGGGAGTTTCCTTTTGGTATTTTCATATTGTGTGTGTGTGTGTGTGTATTATAACCCCAATTGAGTCATCTCCTCTAATTATCTACATTCTATCATAGTCCCTTTCTTAAGGTGGGCTAGAGATGTAGGAGCAATTCCATGCATGGATGCACGGCAGCCAAGAGGCGTGAAGTGTCAGGGAGATGAGAGGTGAATCTGTACAGGGATATAAACTATAAGGGGCAGGACTAAAGTAAATTAGATACATGCACATGAAAAGCTGGAATACAGTTCAGGAATGTAATGCCAGTTTCCAGGTAGTTTTCAGAATGAGGCACTTGTGCATTTTTCCCAAGCTGGAAGTGATGAGAAGGGAATTTGCATGATGGAAGAAGTTAGTAGCATGAAGATAGTGCTCACTGGGTGGTGGGAATGGCAGCATCCAACAAGTGATGTCAAAACCCAAAGCAAGTTGGGAAAGGTGTCTCCACATAGTGCCAGCATGCAGCACTGGGACCAGGTTAAGAAAGTAAAAATGATAAGAATAATTGAGACTAGTTTCTCCATGCTGAAAAGGGAGTTACAAATACGGAGTTACACAAATCAGTGAGCCCACTGATTAATGAGAGATGGATATATATAAATGGATGGATGGATGGATGGATAGATGATAAAAAGAAAGATGATAGATGATATAGATAGAAAGATAGATGATTAGATAGATAGATAGATAGATAGATGATAGATAATAGATGTTGGATGGATGGACAAATGGATGGATAGAAGGATGGATAGATCGATAGAAATATATCTCTGTATGTTTGTTTCCTATACTATTCTCCATAATTGTCCACAATTCAGGACATCTTAATTTCCAGTGATTGTAGTACCTTTGAAGTAGTACCAGAAGATACTGTACAAATGTTTATGCTAAAAAATAAAGGAGGAATGATTTATCCATGATTTGATGAAAGTCTGCTGAAAGAACTTCCCTGGGACAAATATTGGACTGTTTGAGAATCAAATAAGAGCAGTAATAGAAATCCATCAGGATACAAACAACAAAGTGAGCTGTGGCTCACTAGTAAGGCTATGTGTGAGCTTATCATAGAAATTTTACAGGTTTATTTAGTGCTTCATCAGATCTGAAAACATTATATTAAGTCAAAAAACAACAAAGTAAAATGAACTCAAGTGGTTTCAGTTTTAGTAATGTCATGATGGAGACAGAATTGTGAGTTATTTTTAATCTTATAAAATTCTCAGAACTCTTTCAGTTTATAGAACCATTACATTGCATCAGACACAAAAATATCTTGAAGGGAAGAAGTGTTAGTATCTCACCTTTCAAGGTGACCAGCTTTAGGTGAAAAGTGTTGCTCTATCAGTGTGATTGACTGTAACTTTGGTGACAATGAAACATGCCTCCAGGTATCTTCACTCTGGAAGCACTGTTCAAACTGATTCTTATCTTGACCTGTTACTTGCGTTAAACATTAACATTAAGTGGACTGAAGTACTCTTTAGATTATTAGATACAAAATCTGTGAATTTTTATTACATGACTTATAAAAATATGTGTGCTGTGGAAGAGATATCTATAATTAAATGAATAAAATATTTATTTAGGTTAAGATATATGTGTTCTTTGTCCTGATTTGCAATTTCTCTCTTATGAAGATATTCTAAAATAGGAAAAAATCACTAAATTTATGTCAATTTACTTAATATGCTTTTGCTGAATGGAAGGTTGTTCAAACATATTTTACATAAATTAAAGCCGTAAAGCAATGGGTAGTTTTCATACATGAATTCCAATTTCTCCTCTTGGCAGCAAGAATCACTTCCAGATTGTAGCTGAGCTGAAAATAGACCTCTACTGAGCATTTCCTAAGTTATGCTGCTAAATCATTCTTGCTCTGGCAGCTTGGTGTTTTACTCATGCTTTCTTTTATGCTGCATGGACTGAAAAGAGGAAAGACTTTATATCATTGTTCTGCTGCTGCATTCAGCCCCTGAGAGCAAAATGTTGAGCTTGGCCGGTGCTCAAATAAATCCTAATTGGTGCTCATATAATTGCTTGCTTGCCTAATATAGATGTGTGTGTGTGTGTGTGTGTGTGTGTGTGTGTGTGTGTGTGTATGTTTGTATGTGTGTATTTCAAAGAGGCAAGATTACGGAACAGAACTTCTTGAGTAAAACTCAAGTGAAGACTGAACTCAACCTTCCAAATAATTATGTACTCTTTTTGTCCATGTTAATATATACCTAAATATTCATTGTTACACATTCCCTTTTCCTCAGCATCACATTGTCTTTTACTTGTTCAACTTTTCGCCTCCACTACTTATATATGTATTTTCATTACTATTAGTCCATCTCACTTTATTTTTATTCTCACATTAGACAGAGAGTTGGAAAAGTAAAGCATTATATCAAGCAGTGACCAAAACAAAGAAAAAAATGCTATATAATTGCCTCCAATTCCTCAAAAAGGCCATTTTGAAATATAGCAGTACTGCTTATAATTTTTAATGTTGACTTGAGATTTGCAAATATAATAGGATTTATGCTTCTGCTATCCTTGCTATGGAAAAATTGAAAAGTGCACATTTACACACATAGGCAAGGGGGAAATAATATGATAGCAATCTGTTGTGCATATTTTTGAAATCAGAAGTTAAACATTCATGTTGTAAAGAGTCATTGCCTAAAATGTGATAAGTGACTTATTTTGCAGAGCACTTTTATAGAGCTATGAAACATATTGTTATAGTGTTGTGCTTTTGAATTTTAGAGTCTGATTGAAATATGTTCCATGTCATAGTAATCTAATAATGAGATTGGTGTGTCAAATATTTCTAAATTTCTTAACTTCACTAACCATGCATTTTGCAAATAATGAAGCTTGTACTTTGGGAATTATCCAATTGAAAACTAATAATTACCCAACATAAACCATCAAATCTTGAAATGAAACTAAGCATTTTGAAAAGAGAAATTTTCATTGGAAATCAATCACCTAGTGGAGTGAAAACATTTTCAAATTTAGTATCTGTTCATTTTAGAATTTTGTATTTTCTATAATGTATATTACTTTAGTGAATAGTGAAGTACTAACATCTTCTCAAAAAGTAAATTTTTACACAAAAAGTAATTGAGGGTTTGTACCTAACCCTCAATCTGTTACCTAGCATACCAACTAAATTAGTGTCTGGTTTTCTTTATTGCACTTGTTTTGCATAAATATGTAGATAGAGGAATGTTTTCATTTTCTATCTTCCTCTCAATACAAAATATGGTACACTTTATATGCTCCATTTTTACAATATTTTAAAAATGAAATTGTAGTGAATGACCTTCTATAGATAAATTTTCCTATTGTCAGAGATGTTTGTTTTGAATGGTAAAGCATCTGCAATGTACTACATGTTGTCAAATTTATATTCTTCAAGGTATTGCTTTTTCAAACAAATGTAGGAGAGTACATGGTTCCCAGTTTGCCACACTTTTGAGTTTCTATTTTTGGTCATTCAAATGAGATTTATTTTTGTCAAATATGAGAAAAAGCCACTCACAGTATTTTAAAATTGTATTTCTTATTACATGTGTGGTTGACTTTCTTATGTTCACAAATGATTTTCATAAACTTTATGTGTTATCTTCTATCTTTCTGATTTGTCTCTGAGGTTTCTATCTTTTCATTCTTCACAATTATACATACACTGTGTATTACTTATACCAGCTTATTCTTTGTGATTAACATTGCAAATATTTGGTCAGTTTCATATTTATCTTTTTTTGCTGCATTTTCTCTTGGCAGAATTTTTACAATATAATTAAACTTAGGTGGTCCAGATTTTACCATTACAAACTCTTTCCATATAAAAACATTTTCTATCAATATTATAATGATTCTAAAGGAAAAATTTGAAAGGATCTACATTTCTTGTACTCTGGAACAACTAATGTCGTATTGGCATGGTATGATTTATAAAGCCTTGGTGAAATGCTCATAACATTAGGGACCAGCAGTCCCAGTGTGCTGTTTGGATCATTGGCGGGTATATCATTATTTTAATCCTTTCTTATAATTTTATTCATATATTATGTCTATGAATTTCTTCTTCCCACTTTAAATATATATTTCAATTTATAAAATTCATCCTTCCCTCTATAAATTACTCAAGAAGTTCTCACATTTGGAGTATTACCTGCATTTTTGCTTATGAAAACTATGGTTTTCAGTCAGAGTTGTAAGAGGTGCTCATATGGCCAGAGAATCATATTTTCCATTCTGAATCTTCTTGGTTATCTTCAAATGTTCTTTAATTTATTGTGCTTTCTATGTGGATCTTGAGATGATTGACCCATGTTTTCAAGTATTTGAAATTATTTTCATTTTTATTTATCAGGAGTTTTTATGAATTATGCCCTTTTTTATAAATGGAACAGTTTATGCATATATACATATATGTATATACACAGTATATATATATACAGTATATGTGTATATATATATATACGTATTTATATATATATATATACGTATATATATATATATATATATATATATATATATATATACTGAAGTTGATTCTAAACCATTTTCACTAGATATATTAAGACCTTTTCAACATTAAAGTAACAAGATCCTTCCAATATTAAGATACTTTATAAACAAATATTTAAATTAAGATATCTTTGTAAATGAATATTTTTCTTGAGCTGAAGCTTTAGTATTGTTCAGTTATTGTTTCTTCTTCAGACTCTAATTCTACTTTTTCAGCTATTCTTTGCCACCTCAACTACTTTAACCACTTTCTCTGTCACCCATTGTACTCTTTAGTTATCTACTTTTTTATTCTATTGCTGTTTTTACTACCTTTATTCAACATCCATTATTAAAATGTCACCCTATTTGACTTTTCCTTGAGTATCTTATAATTTTGACTATTTCTGGATTTTTTTACTTCTACCACTTATTCCCTGAGTTTGATAATTCTTCTTTATCTTCTCTTCTACTTTCAACATTTCTGCTTCTTGTTTTTAAATTTTGATAAAAGTAGATTTCCATATCTCCAAATGTTTTTAGAAAATGTTTAACTCAGTCAACAGTTTTTCTCACTTAGCTTTGTATGACTTTTTTTAAGGATTGGGTATGTAAAAAATTTATGTTTTTATTTTCTTTTAATGCTTTTACTTTTAATCGAACTTTTGCATAAATTCACGTCATTTATTTTATTTATTTTTTATAATTTTAACTAGATTCCTATTTCAAGAATGCCTTCTTTGTCAGTACAGAAAAGAATAATTCCTTTAGGGGATGCTTCTATACTTGTGGGGATATTAAGGAAAGATTGAGTAGCTTCATATGCTTTCCTTATTATTTTCACAACATATTTTTCCTATTGCTTTTATTCTCACATTACCTAATATCTTAAGAGCATCTGTCTCTTCCTTTTCACATTCTTTTCTATAAAAACAATGTTTTCAGGTTACTTCTACCTCAAATCACACAGAATTCTAAATATCTTCCCCAAAGTAAGTACACTGGAATGCCAAACACCTTTAAAATATTTTCAAACTTAATACTGATATTATGTTTATAGAGCTGATCTTAAATCAATTTTAGGGTCATGACTAATTCTCATTTTCTATATTTGATACAATTTCTAATGATTTCTCAGACATTCCTCAAAAGAGACAATAAAATGTCTTCCAAATTTGTTTTCTGGTGTATTCAATTAAAAGTATTTTAAAATTGCATTAATCTTTTCAATGTAGCTTTATTTAAGGATTTTGTGCCATTGTATGTGTGTGTGCATTTCTGTGCATGTGTGTGTTTGTGTACATGTGTGTGCTCATTCACTTTTATTGTTCTTTTAAATGGAGCTTCTTTCAAAGTGAAGATATGAAGAAAGATACAACCTTTGGTGATCACAATTAGTGTTAATCAAAATACACTTGACTTAATAATTTGGAGAATTAATAGATTTTTATTTCAATTCAAACCACTAATAATTTTCAAATAGAAAGTATGCTAATACTTTAAAAATTGAAATTATTTCATGCAAAGTATGAACAATAATTGCTACATATGTAATCAGGTGTGATGTAATTGAGATTTAGCATAAGTGTTTATTTCTTCCTATACTATTTTTTATTATTATTGTTGTGCTGGGGGTACATTGCGTCATTTACGAAAGTTCTCACACCATATCATAGTTGAATTTACCCCCTCCATTATTATCCTTTATCACCTCTCCTGCCATTTCTGAAATAGTTTTGTTTTCATAATTACTGATATTTGTTGTTGTCTTGCATTAAATTGGCACAAATATATAAAATTTAATATCAGTATGTAACCTTCCAAAAGAACACAAATGAAATACTAGCTTCATGATTTCAAAATCCATTGAAGCAATAAGTATATAAAACCATGCCAAATAAATAGCTGTTAAAGATGGTAACACTTCATTCTTCTAGCTTGAAAAACTCACAAAACTGAAATAATCTGTCCATGATCACAGGTATTGAGAATGGCTTCCTAGAAAATATGAGATTTAAATATCACATTTTAAAATATTTTCATGTTGATGAAATGATGTCTTTATACCAAGACAAGCCAAGTCCCATAAAACTCAGTTATCAAATAATTAGATAGCATTTTCACAATTTGCATTGACTGTGTTGTCATATTAGACAAATTACATTTGTACATATGTAACTGATGATTTTTCAACTCACCCACTGTACAGTAGTTTTTATGGCAGCCTGATCTGATTAATTCAAGGCATGACAGACAAATTTTCTGATTAGTATAATCCCAAATAATTTCTATAATACTGTATCTTCAAAGATAAATGTAAGCATATACTTGGCATAGTGACTTCTTCCACAGAGTACAGTATGGAAAGTAGGGTGGGAATAGTAAATGTATAATAAAAAAGCTGATAAAAATCTAAGTTAACTGACAAACCTCAACACCAACAGTTTTATACCATGCTGGTATTACATGCACTTTACATTATGTGAAGAAAACACCACTTTACCTATATTATCTTCCCCAAAAATAGCCCAGTGTAACTACAGAAAGAGTGTCAAACACATTCTACTAGTGAGCATATTACAAATTACTTAACAAGTACTCCTGAAAATTATCAAATTGTCCATCTTATTAAAAAACAAAAATCTAACAATGCCACATTCAAGAACATCCTACAGAGATATACTGGCAACATGTAATGTGGTGTCCTTAGATCCTGGAACAGTAAAAAGAGTATTATTTAAAACTAAGGCATTCTGAATAACGTATTAGCTTTAGTTAATAACAGTGTATCAAATGGTTCTGTAATTAAAACAAATATTCCATTTATTTGTATGATATTTCCAATAGAAGAAATTGAATGTAGGATATATGGGGATCTCTGAAATATCTTCAGAATGTTTCAAAAATCTAATGTAATCATTATTAAAAAAACTAAGCCCGCTTATGGAAAGTGTAGCATTTAGCTCTATAAATATTCTATGGAGTTCCTGAGCATATAACTTAGTTTTCAAATACACACCCACATCAAAGTGAGGAAAAATACCCACCTGGGAGAGCAGCTTTGCTTTAAGCCATTTAGTCCCACCACTGTTAACATTGTTACTTTTTGCATTCTACCTATTAAGGTCTCCTTAATCCAGACTGGTTGCCCTTATTCCACCAGTTTTTATTCAAAAATGCATTTTATCATTGCATTAGTCCTGAAAGATATTTCTGATTTTGAACAAATGATGAAACTGTGATGTTCATATAAAACAGGCATTGTATCTAGAGGATCTGTAAAAGAGAACAGAAAAAGCAATATCTGAATGGATGGGAAGAGAAAAATGGGGCATATAATAAGTAGAAATGAGACAACATAAGAGACCTATAAAATAAATGTTATGGAGTACTTACCTCAAAAAGAGGTGCACATTGGGCAAATGTAATTAACTTTTAGATCTTTGGATGGAAAGCAAGAGATAGCACAAAATGAGAAAATAAATAAATATATATATAAAGATATATTCTAGAAAGATATAACAGGGAAAATGCTAATAAAACTCAGGAGGTGCTAACATTTTTGTATGGGTTCTATTTGTGGAAAGATTGAATATGGAGAAAAGGTAGAACTGTAGGAGAAAGTATGAACCTTAAGTGGTTCCAAACATGTGTGTCCTCATAGTGGAAGGTCCCCAAGGTCTATGTGGTTTTGGCTAGATGCTGTTCCTAAACATTCTCTATCATAAAATCATTAGTTTTTTTCCCTGGGCCACCTTGTTTTTGCAAGGTTGACAAATCATGGGCTCAAAAGACTGAATGGGATTGTTCTCAAAAATTTGAAATAAAACCTGAAGCTGCAAAGGATTCACATAGGAAAACAGATGAAATTGGCAAACTGCATATTGTGCATAAATTACTTTTTTGGGCAACACAAAATTACCCAATTCATTTTTACTAAAATAATCATTGCAATATATAAAATTATCAGCAGGTATTAACTCACATGTTAAATTCTTCAATAAAATTTAACATGCATACAAAAAGAATTTCAGTGTAAAATAAATTGAAGGAGGTTTAAAAAACAAAAGTCTTCAGCTGTTATTTAAGATACATTATACTTATAAACTTTTCAAAATAAAAATTTGGTAGAAGAAAAATCCAATTTTAACTGCCATATGATAAACCAATGTAAAACATGGAGGTTTAATAGAATAAGTAAATTGCTATTGAGAATGCAAAATGGTAGAGTATTCGAATTAGAAAGACACTTTGGTAGCGTCCTACAAAATTGAGCCTACCCTTACCGTATTATCAGGCAATCTTAGCCCTTGATATTTACCTAAATGAACTGAAAATGTGTATTCAAGCAAAACACCAACACATGGATGTTTATAGCAACTTTATTCATATTTGCAAAACTTGGAGGCAATCTAAATGTCTTTTCATGGGTAAATGAATAAATAAAATGTGCCACACCTAAACTATGGAATATTATTCATGACTAAACAGAAAGGAGATATCAAACCATGAAAAGACATGGAGGAAACAAAAAGTATAACATCTAAGTTTAAAGGTGATTTATTGTATTATTTCATCTACATGACATTTAGAAGAATACACAATTGTGGAAGCAATAGAGAGAAAAGTGATTATGACGAGTTATGGAAAGGGGAGAGAGGCTAAAACAGACCATGGAGCATTCGTAGAGTAATACAATTGTTATGTTCGATATCATAATGGTGGACAGGTCATTACATGCATTTGTCCAAATCTGTGTAATGACTACATGAAGAGTGAAATCAAAGATTAACATGGACCTGCAGTGATGATGTGTCAATGATAGTTTCTCAATCATAACAAATGTACCACTGTGATGTAAGCATGTTGACATTCTGTGTGCATGGGATCAGGGACATGTAGGTACCATGCATTTAATTTTCTTACAGATGGTTCTCTACTTTTGAAAAGAATAATAGGTAAGTTCATAACACTAGAATTTTATAGCTAAAATGGACTCAAATATGTAATTTTCTCACCACAGGCTTAAAAAGAGTAGTGATTAAAGGTGGGTGACTAAATTATATTGACACATCAACAATTGGGTGTTACAAATTTCTGTTTTATTTCACTTTCCTCCACTCTAAGTTTTATTCTAAAACATCATCCACATTTAACTTTACTTGTTTGTAACAAAATTATGTTCTCAGATACTAAATGTATATTGTAATTACATATGAAAAGGTCAGAATCTAGTTGCACTAAATTTGATTGTAGCAAGAGAGTAGCCAAGCCAGAGGAGAGTTACAGAAACTCTACAGGTCCATGCACAGCAGGTGATAGCCATAAATGCAAGTACAGCTGAGGGGGAAGACCCGGTGATTGAGAATGAAAAGCTGGGCCGAAGCAGCTTGGAACAATAGCAAGTTAGAGGATTATCCATGATGCTATTGTGCGACAGTGTCCTACCTGATATTGTGTTAGATTTGATCATGGGAGTAGTAATAATTCCATTTTGTTTCATTTTGTAAGGCAACAGAATAGTCTAATTATAAATAAAGACTTTGACAGACAAACAAAAATTATGAATCCTTCTTGTCCAGGATGACAATTCATTAGGGGAAGAATGACAAAGATTATTAGGTGTTTTTTTTTTTGACAGGTTTTGATAATCACAATCAGTGATTATCCCACTCCTTCTTGTTTATCTCTTCCTCAAGGGCTTACCTCCTCTTCTGTTATTCATAGGTCATAGAATAAGTTAAATGGCTTAACACCAAAGAATGCTAATTTGTAGAGAATTCGAACCCTATACTTCAGAGATCAGGTCATCACAACTTTGAATATTTTGTGAGCTATATTGAGTCTGATTTTGTTTTAGAGTACCTCCTTATAATTAAGTTAAATGATTTTTAATGAGTTTGTTTTTGAGAGCCCATTACTGATATCAATTTAGGAACCATTTTGAATTTCAAATAGTTGATTTTGGTTAGCAATGAATCTTTTGAAACAAAGTCCATATTTGAGCTGGGAAACCTGTAATACAATTTCAGTGAGAAATACAAAACCATCAAATAATATATGGTTACAAGAATACACTCATCTGTCAGGCCTTATTTTAATGATTACAGACTTTGATTCCAGACTATAAAATTCACATTCAAAGAAAGCTGGAAGAATTTCTGTTTTTTTGTTGCTATCTATGAATTGATAAAACCGTTTAGATTGAACAATTTGCTTTTTCTTATAGATAAGCAAATATGCACTTAGAATAAAAAACTAAAGCAAGATGAATTTGAAAAAAAAAGAATAGCATTTAAAATTTTTTTTATTGTACTGGGTGGTACAACATGACATTAAATTTCTTTTTTTTTTTATTGTGCTGGATGGAGGTACATTGAGGCATTTACAAAGTTTCTTACAATGGATCAACTATATCATACTTGAATTCACCCCTTCCATTGTTCTTCTTTACCCTCCCCTCCCCAAGTTCCTGAGCTGGTGGGATGGCTCAAGTGGTAGACTGCTTGGCTAGCAAGTATGAGGCCAGGAGTTCAAACCTCAAGACAGCAAAAAAATAAAAAAAGCATTTGTAAACTTTTGCTAAAAGCTTATTCTCCATTATTTTCCCCTATCAAAAACTTAAGCAAGTAAGACAAACAAAAAAGACAGTAAAATTTAGAGAAAATAAATCAAAATACTAAATGATGGAAATAGAGTATATTAAAGAAAAATCAGAATTATGTTGTTAAAATCAAGGAGATATAAAAAATAAGCTTATGGTTTTTGATGAACTATCCCATAACAAAGAGGATCTTAATTCAACAGTTCTCAATATTCTTATCCTTTCTCCAACAAAATTCAGGAAATTGCAGAACAGAACAACTTTGTTTTCTCTTATATGTATTTCTATGTATTGTGAATTTTATCTGAATTCATCCTTGTTTTCATAAGAATTTATAATGGGGAAATCGAAATACAAAGGTACAAATAGTACATATTAGTAATCAACATTCTTTCTATTTGATCTTACCTTAATGTGTATTTGTAAAAATGTAAAATTTACTTCTATACACTTAAGTCTACAAGACATTTTATGACACTAATATTTATAACTATGCATACGAAGGAATGCAGAGTGAATGAGTTAATGTATACAAAGCCATTAAAAGCTACTTGATTAATATATGCTATATCATAATAAACTGACACAAGTATTATCTTCTTACTGCCTTTACTTTGCTAAATAATTTGATAGTTTTAAGTTTTTTAATATGTTTAAGCGGTAAGTTTGGGTAGGTGTTTTTCATTTCTTCTAGAGAAAAATGTATTTAAGCAAGTGAAAAATTTCTTACAAAGTAAACTATGTTTTGAAAGAAATGAAAAGGTAGTTAATCTTTAAAATGGTGGTAAGCTGGATGAAAAAAATCATGCTTAATATACTTAACCATGATAATTACAACAAATTGCAAATTCAAGAATAATGACAACTCTAATTACTAAAAAGCTGACACAAGGAAGAAGGGAAATGGGCATAAGCTTAGGGAAAAAAATTAAGGAGCAAATATTTTCAGGCTAAGGACCTCCAGAGTTTATCTCACTTTCTATCTCCTTGTGCTGGTTCCCTTATTCTCTCTTTTTTCAGAAGGACTATTGTGTGAAAAATAAAAGATCATAGGTGCTGTAAGAGTGTGAAGAAAATGGAATTTGTACACTATTGATAATTTATTAAATAGTTATAGCCATTCTGAAAAATAATATTAAGTTTTCTGAAAAACTGAAAAATACCACTATCATACAACCCAGCAACCCTACTACTTGGTGTATAATGAAAGGAAAATAAATCAGTATGTCAAAGAGGCATATGTACTTCCTTTACTTGTTGTAGCACTACTCACAATAGCCAAAATATGGACACAAACTAAGTGCCCATCAATAGATGAATGGAAAATAAAAATGGTATGTACACACAATGCAATACTATTCAGCCATCAAAATATGAAATCCTGTCACTTCTAAACATGGATGAGTTCAGAAGACCCTATGCATGCATTCAACTTTATTTTCATTTTTAAACTGCTCCCTACACATTTTCCTTGTTACATTTTCAGGTCTTCCTCAAGGATGAAAGTAAACTTTAGATGTTTGTAGAACTAGGTTCAGCATAGAATAAGAAAGGCTTAAAGAAATTAAGTATTAAATTTTTTCAGTCCTTTAGAATTAAATTTCTTAAATAAACAATTACAGAGATATAAGTATTAAGCCACCAGGTAAGTTCTCCAAAGTGAGTATTTGGCTAGGTTTCTTGTGTTTATTATCCATCATTGTGGCTTGAATATTCATAGTCATTTCAAGGCCCAATAAAATTACTGGAGCACCAGCCACCACAAATGCTTTCCAGAAAACAGGAAAAGAGGAGGAAGACTTAAAGGCTTTTCTCTCCTTATACATAAAAATACTTTTAATTCCCTCACTATATAACATCTCCTGACAGAAAAATGGTCTAAGTGGCCAAAGATATGAAAGAGTTTGGGATAAAATTAGATGCATTATGTTCTAAATTCTACATAATAATGAAATTTTGTCTTATGTAGCCATAAATATGATTTCTTTGTGTCTTTATTTTTAATCCATGTATACTATTGTTTTTGTATCAATCTTATGTCAACCTATGAATAATTGAAAAAAACCACATTGCTCTTTATGTGTTATAGAAAAATCCAAATTATATAAAAATCACATATCCTTAAGGCCATAAAGCATTTGCTTGTGAACTGAGCTACTTTCTAGAGGTTTGTTTGTTGAACGGTTACTAAATTTCTTTTTTACAGCATGTTCAGATTTTCTGCTTCCATTTAACCCAAATTGAATCTTTTCCACTTTCTAGAAAATCCATGTCATAATAAAATTTTTACATAATTGCCACAGAATATGATACTTCTTACAGTTAATATACACCAATATATCTTTCTATTTTAATTGCATAGCCATTGATTTTTTCCAGTCTACTTACGACTGTAGTATTTTTGTTTCCTTTTCTGTAAATAAGTAAGAGGTTCTGTTTCCAGCTTCTTTGTCTTCTTGAACCAAATCTGGATTGTATCAATTTAAATTATTAGCTCTTTCATGAAAAAACAAGTCTATTTGTTTAGTACTTATAAATTAATGTCTTCATTGATCAATGTTTGTCCTGTTTGTGTTTTTATCCATTTTAAATAGTACCTGTTTAAAATGATATGGTTTCATTCTTCATATATCTGGTGTATCAAAAATCTTCAAAAGGGCTTACTGTGTATAAGTTTCAAGCCAGGAACACTTTTACTGCAAATTATTTTGTCTTCCAGAAACACATGCGTAGCTAATGTAAATGAATGGTTACTCTATATCACTTATGTAGAGCTGTTTCACAATTAGCCCAAGATATACAAGTATTAATAATTTACATCCTTACTCTTGTTTTACACACGCAAATATTTAATAAATAATTTTTATGTGAAAAATATGCAGTTGAAAAGCATATGTGGTAAATAGTTTCTGCTGGGTAGCGAGGGGTAAAGGGGGGTAAGGGAGGAAATGGGGAGGTAAGGGAGGTGGCGGGGGAAAAGTGGGGAGAAATGACCCCAATCATTGTATGCACATATGAATAAAATAAAAATTAAAAAAAAGAAATTAAACTCACATTCAAGCAAAAATTTTAATAATTTAGTAAAAAATAAAACTTCTCTTCCTGTTGCAGTCAGACCATGCATATTTTTGGTCATTTTTTTAGTACTTAGTTACATACATTCAGTATAATTCTTTACTTTGGAATCAAAAAAAGTTTGTTTACCAATGTAATCTTTTTCTCAAATCTTTGCTACTCAAATTTGCTTAGTCGTTTGGCCACTTTTTATTAAATTTTTAAAGCATAGTCAACTTTCTAATTTGGGTTACCAAAATCAATTTATTCTTTCCTTCTGGCAAAGGTCAGACTGAGTCCATTCATAAGAATGGGAGGATTCATAAAAATAACAGTAACATATCACACACCTGAGCATGAGTGAGGAAAGAAAATTTATTGAAGTACTATTCTTATGTCCTTCAGACGTCACCCTTTTTAATTCTTCAGCATATGTAAAGCTTTCTTTGGCAAATTCATTAATATTTTGTCTTAGTTAAACAAGTGGGAATTTTAAATGAGTCACATTGAAGTAGCAAGCCAAAAGCCTACTCTCTTTAATCTAGCCACACTGCCCTTCTTTGCATATCAATGACTCCATTTCTCAATTTCCCCTGTGCCAGGCAGCACTGATCCAAGCACAAAGCTACTTTTGAATTAATAGGAGAGGAACACTGAGGTCAGTTTATCAGACCTGGAAGGTGAACAGAAATAAGCTCAAGCAGAAGAAAAATCTGAGGTACAAGGACAAAAGCAAAATCATATTATCAGACTTTTTTTCATATTATATTTTGATCCTAATAGTCAAAAAACATTTCCGATTTTAAGTCATGACTTTTTTACTTGCTGTTAATGACAAGCTCATTAAGCATACACAAAGGATGAAATATTTTTCTATTTATAAATAACAACATCTAAGGTGACCTGCAAATAATTGGAAAAATAAAAAAATGCATATATATGAGCACTGATATATGGAAAGAGAAAGTGAAATATTTCTGGTTGAATTATTTAAAAGCAGTAATATTCAATAATAGATAATCTGAGAAACATATGTAGTTAAATTTTTAAAAGAGCCATGTGAAAAATAATTAAAAAGAAACAAGCTTTCTTATCTTATTTAGCCCAAAATGTCTAAAATGTTTTTTTCAAGCTCATCCATTAGAAATTTTTTAATAAGATTCATTACATTTTTCAATATTTAGCCTTCAATATTACTTATGCTTTTAATTTTTTATGGCATATTTCAAGTGCCCAATAATGCTATGTAGGAAGGGCTATGGTATTGGATAGCACAAGTTAGAGAAATGGATGACTCTAATAATAACTGAAATTAATACTTTAAATACTATTTTGATATAATCATTCATTAGTTTGATCACCTAGTATATTTTTAGCAATACCATTGTGTTGCTCAGGGTTCTACAAAGGAGCTCTATTAGCTTGTCTCATGCCATCAGAGGATTGTCCCACAATGACCATCTGCAAGGCCAGTCAGTCCAAGAAGGTAGAAGTTGGAAAAGAAAAGAGGCAAATGAAGCTCCTCTGGTCTGGAGCTGAAAGTCTTGAAGTCCCCTGGAGAGCTGCTGATAAAAACCATGTATTTGGGGACTCTAATTTATTCCACAATGAGTTTTCTATTTTTGTGTTTTCATTATATTATTCTAACTACTACAGTTTCACTATAGATTTTTGCAGGTTGATTAAGAGTAACAGAATATTCATAGCTATGGTCCCTACATTGTATATTAAGAAATGCAGAGAAGTGAGTCAAACAGCACAAATTTTATACAGCTTTGGTATAAGTTTTTTCCCTTTTTCTTTAAGTTTCCCTTGCAAATTCTGTCTATTCCTAATTCTATATGAATGTTAGAATCAATTACTATTTTTTTTTCAAAAACACACTTGAGATTTGATTATACTTCATTCAAAATACAGAATAAAAAAGGCAGAATTGGCAATTTGTATTGCTGATTTTTAATAAATGAAAGAATAATTCCCTGTCCATTTATTTAGATATATTTAATTTTCTTCTGCTTACTGTTTTGTAGTTTATTCTGCTCAAAATAATTTGTATATCTTACATTAGCTTAATACGTGAGAATTTACGCTTATTGTTATTAGAACTTGGTTGATAGTTCTCAATGAAAAGATATTTTGATAAATCTTCTCCATTAAGTATTATGTAATCCAAACAGACTGGAACTCTACTCTGCCAAGAGTAGAACAAATTAAGATTTGTATTACTTGTATTTTCTTCTGTTAATAAAAATTTCCAGTAAATAACTTAACAGATAGTCTGTTTTGTAGAGAGTCACAATATACTTATAGTAGGAAAAAAATTCAAGGAACAACTGGAGAATCCCAATGCTATAATTCCATATTTAGTCTTTCCAATGTGAAAAATTTATGTCTCAGACTAGGAATTTGTATAGATCAGTTTACTAAGTAATTTGTTTTTTATTCATGTGCACAAGGATGTTTGTAACATAGATCAAGAAAAGCATAAAATTAAAAGCATATTGTAAATGAGGCGAAAACTTCATCCTCTAGTCTATGCTCCTAGGGAACTCTTTCTTATTGAATAGTACAAGAAAACTCATTAATAAAGATAATTTGTTGACAATGTCATTTTAGCATTACTCAAATAATTCATTGTTAGTTTTATAAGATGCCTATGTAACTATGTAACTATGAAATTAAATCTATGACTCAGATTTTATCAGTATATTTAAGTCTCAGGCATGAAATCCTTGACTTTTTTAGCCACAAAGAAATAAATATTCTGAGTAAGAATGTATCACAAAAGCTGATCTGAAAGTAGTGCAGCAGTTGCATAGGAATCACCTATATTCTTCTAAAGTTACATACTTCTGCCCATGTTTCCTCAATCCAGTGTGATTTTGTAGATGTAGCTAGACACAAAACTATTTAAAATTTGAATTCATTCTTGTGATATATTTGATGCATTGTAAGAACCTTTGTAAATGCCACAATGTACCCCACATAGCACAATAGAAAAGGAAAACAAATAAATAGGAACAAGCATAGAGAAATGCAGTGTAAGACATCAAAACCTTCAAATTTATTTATTATCAGTGGACATTACTCTTTTGACCATTTATATTCAGACTTTCTAATTGCTGTGCAAGTATAGGCTGAAACATTGGCCAAAAAACAAGGATATCTCATTTAATAGTTCTAATGATAGATTGTTTAAGTAATTCAAGTCTTTTATACATCTCTATAACCAGTCATGATCTCTCTTTATTTCCTTCAAGGAAAACCAAGTTTCCACATCATTATTGCAACACTAACATGTGTAATTAGTATGTAAAGAAGGCAAAAAAAATAAGAAAAACATTTAAGCATTTCCTTTTCATCAACATACATACAATTAATTCAAATTAATTCAAATGGGAAATCTTGATCCACATTGAAAGATTGACCTAATTTTGGAGAACTACTCTTTTTGAAAATTTACTTATGGCCATGGTGTCTTCAACCAATGGGAAGAATACAATAAGTAAAACAGACTAGATTTAGGAGTCTAAACTCATGCATAACTGGCCCTCTGTGTCCATGGATTCAACACCAGGGATTCAAACAAATATTGGTTGAAAATATCTGAAAGGCATTGCATGTCGACTATACACATATAGCACTTTTTTTTTGTCCTCATTCTCTAAACAGACAGTAAAACTATTATCATAGCACTTACATTGCACAAGTTACAAAAAGAAATGTAGAGATGGGCTTGTTGAGGCACTGTAGTCCTAGCAATGAAGAGGCTGAGGCAGGAGAATGGCAAGTTTGAAGCCAGCCTAGACTGTATAGAGGCACTGGCTCAAAAAAAAAGAAAAAAAAAAAAAAAAGAGAAAGAGAGAGACTGAGAGACATAATCTAGAGGGAGAGAGAGAGAGATTCAGGAGACTCTTGTGAGTTTTACACAAATACTATAACTATTTTATATAAAGGATTTGAGCATAAATAGGTTTTGATATGGGAAAAGGTGTCTGGGCACACATCCTTCATGGACACCAAAGTTCAATGGTGTTCTTCTGGCTGTCTCACTGATAGGGATATCTGAAATACCTGTGTCCTCATAAAATTCAAAAGTTTTTAATAATATTTTAGCTCTTGGTACTTCTTTAATTCTCAGTATAAATATAATAGATTTAATCTAATTATTAGTTTGTTGTTCATCCCTGAATCTCTAATACAATAAAATACTGCAATGAGGGGGCCAGGTATGGTGGTTTGAGCTTCTAATTCCAGCTACTCAGGAGGCACAGATCAGGAGGATCACAGTTCAATTCCAAATCAAATGAAGTTATTGTGATCCCTTTTCATCAAATAAGCTAGGTGTGATGTTTCACATCTCTAATCCCAGAAACCTGGGAGGAGTAGGTGAGAGGATCATGGGCCCTGGCTGTCCTGGCCTGAGGTCATGGCTTATGTGGCAGAACACTTGCCTGGCAACCATGAGGCCCTGAGTTCAAACCTCAGTACTGCAAGTAAATATATAAACAAATAAATAAATACTGTGATGAATGTGAGTTGCTCACAGAATATGTCCTTTCTTCATGCTTATGGACAGGATGTTTTATGGTTAATGCAGGAAATATTAATAAAGTGCTGCACTTGAGTTTTCTAGATCCCCATTATGTTCAACCTAACTTTTTACTAAGGACTTCCCAGACATCCTAATGCCTTTACATTTGCTTTCTACCTCATTTATTTGTATTCCTCATACATGCCTCAAGATTCAGTATGTCCTCTTAGAAGGAACAGGTATTTCATTATATTTCAGTTCCCTACAACATACCTACTGTTCAAGAAATCCTGATCAATATTATGTTCTTAAAAATTCCTGCAAATCATCTTTTTTCAGTACTTCAGATTCTGACCCTGAGCGCTATTACACATTTTGTGTCCTTGCCTCACTTGCCTTTAATGTCTTTCATATTGTACACCTTGCTCTCACATTTCCCTATCTATATTTTGACAGGTTAACTAGATTTTCAACTTAAAAAAAAGAAAGGTTAATTGTGGTTAGTGAAATAGTCATAAATCCAGAGGCTTAATTAAAAAGGTAATGACTACATTGTGGATGTCTAATTTAGAGTGATGAACTGTTTCCTTTTGATCATCATTGTATAGGAGGTTGCACAGGTGAGACCCAGAGTAAATATTCACTGAGTGACCTGTGAGCAGATGAGGTTCTTAGGATTCCCACTCCAGCAGCACATACACATGTCCCTATGCCTGGATCCTATGGCTTCATTGCTTCTTCCTCCAATTAGATGTGTTTAGATCCACCTAACACAGCAATTAGACAGGCTCCTGAGACAAAGTCCAAAGAGTACAAATGCTAACAGTGAGGCTTCTTTGTTATTTAATCTTTGCTTATTTATAAAATTGGCCAATTATGGCATCTATTTGTATTACCTAGGAACGTTTTGAGATAATACTTATAAAAATATTTATTAGGATAACTGGCATATGGTAAGCATTAACTATATTATGTGTTTGTGTTATAAACTCAGCAAGAACTGAAAATTGTTCAACATGTTTTTATTTTCACATAAAATAAAGAGTTGATATTTACTGTACATCTTCCATTTTGGTTGTACTTGGGTTTGAATTCAAGGCCTCATGCTTTCAAAGCAGTCATGATAGCACTTGGGTCACAATCCCATTCCTATTTTTTATTTAGTTACTGTTTGGATAAGATCTCATATTTTTGTCAAGGGCTGGCCTCAAACTGTCATCCTTCTCCCTGTGCCTCCCACCTGGCTGAGAATTCAGATATATACCTCTATGCACAGTTTATTTGTTGAATAGGGTCTTACTGAAGTCTTGCCTGGTTTAACTAAAACTGCAATCCTTCTGATCTCTTCCTCCTGAGTAGCTGAGAAGATTTTAGGTATGAACCACCATGGCTGAACCCTATTTTAATGTTAATTAAATGATCTGAATTGCATTTGAGTTTTCGCTCCTTATTCTACTTTATACAGTCAAATTACTGGTCAGTGATCACATATTAAAATAAAATATCTATGATTTTCAACTGGTTAAATTTTCAGTTCTACTTGACTGATCTCGTTGAGCAAAAATAATAAACAATAGCAAAGACAAATATTCCTCATTCAAATTGAATATGACTTGATATTTGGAAGGGCAATCCTGTGTTTTTTCTGTCTCTTGTACATGTGTCAGTAGTTCCCATTATTTAGTTCCCTTTGTGCCTCTTTCTCTGTTTAGTCCTCTAATTTTTTATTAATTTGTTGGGCATCCTTTAAGCTTAGAAGGATTTGGAACATAGTTATGTTATTTTATTGATATGCTAACACAGAAAAGTATCATTTAAAGTATCATTAAATTTGAGAAAAAACTTAAATTGTTCTTTTTATAATGTTGGTAAATGTGAACACGGTGTTTGCCATTTATGGCTCCTATTTTATAGTACATGAACTAATTATCCTTCTGCATACATATAGCAAGTTTCAAGCTATTGTATAACATCTCTAAAATCTAATATGTGGGTAATAAATGAGAAATCGTGATAGTCTTTGATGATAAAATAAAGGTGAATAATGTATTGTGGAATCAAGAACAACTTAAAAGCCAGGATAGAATTTGAAGTTGAAAATGGAAACATCATACAAAATAAATATATAGTAATAAGAATAACTGCCTTACATTTGATTTAAATAAGAAATAATGCTAATTTGGAATTTGAATTGATATTTATACAATGGAAATTATAAAATAATGTAGACCAACAAAATGGCATATATTTTAGTGACAATGAGTTTAAGTTTTCAGTAAATTTTACTGACAAAATGAGTTATAAAAGATAGGCTATTTGGAATCTGAATTAGACATTTGAATGAAAGTGAAAAAATGACAAAAAATGACAAAAAATAGTAGAAAAGGATTTAAATGATACTTAGTTTTCATTTCTTTTTTTTTTTTTTTGGTGTTCCCAGGGTTTTTGAGTTCATCATCTCAGCTTGCTAGGCAGGTGCTCTACAACTTGAGCCACATCCCCAGCCTTTTTTGCTTCAGTTATTTTTTGGATAAGGTCTTATATTTCCGCTGGTGCCATTCTAGGCCCCTGCTCCTCCTACATATGCTTCCCATGTAGCTGGGATTGAAAGTGTGAAGCACCCTACCTGGCCTCAAGACAGGTCAGGTCTTTATTGCAGATACATTTAGTTCTCTTATCTTTCTTACTTAAAGCCCTTTTTTCTCTCACTTAAAATTTCCTCCCAAGTTCTAATTAATGAAACTTTTCTTATTTAATCCTGTAGTGGGGGTTCTTTTAAAATCAAGAATTTGAGGGATCAACTCATTGTCCTGACTGAGTTCAATTTGGCCCTCTGGTTTGTTCTTTTTTTGAAAAATTTCCCCTTCCCAGGTGAATCATATCCCAACAAGAACAATTCTTTCAGGCACATCACTGTATGAGGGGAACCAAAATTGCCCTCTCAAGCAATTTATTATGACATCCTTGGCATCAGAAAGACTGACCACAGAAAACCATACCTCAGAAAATGATCAACCAGAATACAGATGGACCAAATTGTTTGAGGATAATTCTTGCCTCTTTCCTTCTTTTTACCCATGTAATCCACAAGCTATAGCCTGCACCTCAAAAGTAATCCTTGGGAAAATGCCAGACCCAATGTCTTCCTAGTGTGGCTACACCATATATATCCCTTGCCTGACCACCACCACTCCTTTCTCTGCTTTCTATGTATTTGTCATATAGGGGTGAGAGGCTGACCTGACATGTGGAATCCTAGGAGTTTGGGCCTTGGATCCAAACCTGTGGTTTCAATTAGATTGTCATGGTAAGTGGTCAGACCTGGTCTGTTGAGTACCTCAGATCCAGTCCTCTCCAGCTTTCTAAAAACAGTTTAAAAGTTATTTTATTGAAAAATCCTTAGGCTCTATGAAACACAATGTTTAGGGAAATATTTTTTCCCCTAATCACAATAGCTGCAGTGTTCTTATATTTGTTTTTTCTAAATGGTCATTCCTCACTTGTATCTATTCCTTCCACACATAGGGGTGATGTGAATTTGAGCAATTTATAAGAAATTTTGTCTCTAAAAGGGAAAATTAAACTCTACATCTAAAGGATAATAAAAGTACTGGCATAAGAATATATTTTACTCTGTATATACATCCAAAATGAAAACAAAGTAGAAGTTATTGCCTCATTCTTGTAGTAGAGTGAAGATGGATATTAGGAGTACATTGTAATAGCCTCATGTGTTTTCTGTGTACTGTCATTCATTACAATTAATCTTTTTTAAGTTAGCTCATTGTACAAATTTATGAGAGAAAATAATATTTTTTCTCTTTATAAAAATAAAATGAATAGTGAAGCATGTTAGAAATATCATGCTCTTTGAAGACAAACAGACTTGGTTTTGATTAATATTTGTACTAAGGCAGGCTTCATACAGCATGCTTATAATCTCAGAACTAAAGAGACCGAGGCAGGGGCAGGCAGAGTGACTCAAGTGGTAAAAGCACCTGCCTTGCAAGCATGAGACCCTGAGTTCAAACCCCACAGCTGCCAAAAAAAAGAGACTGAGGTAGGAAGATCATAAGTTTAAATCAACCCAGTCTATATTGTGAGTTCAAGGCCATCCTGAGCTATATAGCAACACCATGCCTCAAAAACTTAAAAAGGAGAAGGAATAAATTTAAAAACAATAATTGCATCAATTTTGAAGTAGCTAAAACTAAGTCCCCATGAGAAAGTTAGTATTTTTTTCCTCTTATGATCCATTTTGTTTCCCTTGTTAAAGCTTAAAAAACATAAAGCACATTATTTCTTTGAAAACTAGAGAAAACCCGAATAAGCCCTCAGGCTGTATTTGCTTTTAGTTACTTGCTTTCATCACTGGTCTTAGAAGTCAGTTAACTAAATAGGAAAGTCATAGGTCCCTGATAACTTTACTACAGATTAACACCTCTAATGCATGGTCACAATGGATACACTAGGGCTAAGGTTTTTGTTTTTTATTTTTTGGGAGATTTGGGGATATCCCTGCCTAGTTCAAACTGGTTGAAGCCATGGATCACTTTACTTGGGACTGGACAAGTGTCCAATGGGCAACCATTTGATGTCAGAAAGCCAAAACCCTGACCTTCAGACCATCTAATGCTGTAATTTTTTGAATATTTCCTATAAAGTTTGTTTGCACAGGCACAGACCACAGTTTGTATCAACTTTCCTTACTGCCAATCATCTTTCCTCACACCTAGACCAACTTGTTTATTCATCCCATAAATACTCTGAAACACTATGCTCCACGGGATAGATCTGAGCATGAGACCTGCTCATACATACGTCCCGTCTTGTGTGCCTATTCAGGAGTAATTCATCTTGCCGTTCAGTCTTTGCATACAGATCTGTAGAAAGAAAAGGGCAGATTCAGGAATATAATGGCCTCAGGCAAGTTATTTTCATCTCTTTGAAAGTTAGTTTTATCATATAGAGAAGACAGTAAGAAATAATATAAACTTCTAAGGACTACCATGAAAATTAGCATGTTGAACTTTCTTAGTAAAAATAGAGCATGTTTAATTTTAACAAATATTACTTATGAGTTATATTTCATTGTTACTATATACATAGTTTACTACCTAGAAGTAAATAATGATAAATATTAGGTTGTAAGAACCTATTTTCTTGTCTAAATGAGCTAATTGAATTCAATAAGTTGATACAGAGATTCATTGACAGATGAATGATTCCTTTCTTGTAGCATGAATAAGAACTGTAATTCTTTTTGCTTTTCACCGCTACTCCTCTCCTCTCTGGCACACTAAGACAAGTAGCCATACCACCTGTCTTTTGGAAACTTACATGGGTGGTTGAGCCTAGCTTGTCAGAACCCTAAACTCTGGTAACCATGGTAGTTAATGTGCTATTTGATAAATGTTTCGGTCTCTTTGAGCATGATTGTAATTCTTATCTCCATTTTAAGGTTTTGGAACTTTGTTGCAAATTTGGGCAATTAACTTTGATAAAAGAACATTTCTGAAATATGCTAAATTTAATTAAGACTTGAGGATGGAAATGGTGGACATATGTGGGAGGTTGATGAGTTAACAAGATACAGGTAAAAAAGATCAAAAGATGATTTCACATTTTATGGTTTATGTTAAAACCTTAACTCAGATCCCCTCAGGGCACTCTAGATGCCCCATAGCCTGGCTACAACTCAACCCTTAACAACATCTGATGGACCATCTTCCGAACCCTAAAAGTTCCTTGTCCCTGCAATCCTTTCCCTGTTACCTATAGCAAATGCAGGCGTGTTGCAAACAGGATGTGCAATGTAAGCAATGTATAGAGGGATTATTTCCCCAAATTTTCATATAATGAAGAAGTTTTAGCTCTGGCCCAGTGGACATTTTTCCAACTGCTAGCTAACCTTGCTTATGGGGGCTCAGAAAACTTGTACCAGGACTTTTCGTTTTGGCTGCCTAGCAACTATAATGATCCAAAGAAGTTTTGTTTAACAGAAGTACCTCCAACCATAAGGTCTGACTCTGACCTTGAAAAGTTATAAAGTGTATAGAAATGAATTCATTTACAATTTTGTATGAAACTGGGGAGAAAAGTTCTTTCAATCTTTCCGTACTTTGTCCATAGTAATGTTATATCATATAGAAAAGATTAAAGGAAAGCCAGGAAATATGCATATGTGAGCTTAACTGTGGACCCCAGTTACCAGAAATGGACAATAAGTCTTTCTCCTTGCACTAGAGGGCAAGGCTTTCAGGGCAGGCCATTTTCACCCCCAGCATGGTGGTTGTTGTAGGATTTTAATTCCTAAAACCATGTTAAGAAACTGATACTATATATAGCATTGAGGCCAGCATCTTTAAACAAGAAATGCCAAAATGAGATTCACCGCAGTCTTTTTTTTTCTTCTCTGTTTTCCCTTTTATTATGATTATTATTTTTTAAAAAACTTTCTGTCAGGGCAATTAGGCAAAACCCAGATGAAATCTGGTCTATCCTGTTTTATCACAGGATAAATATGACACTGAGAGCAGCAGTGGGCAAATAGTCAAAACAGGAAACCCACCCTTGAGGTAAACTACTGAAGTTTATCATTGTCGCAGAAGTATTGCTTAACAGTTCCAACTAATGTAGGATTTTACAGAGGTGCAATATCTTGGGCAGGGAGTAGAGCAGGTAAAAAAAAAATGCTATCATCTCAGAGACCTAAGATGTTCATTGCTTTGGGAAGAGTATAGCTGTCTGGGGAAGATCAGCAAGTGTGCAGAAAAAACTGGAGAACTGTCAGGCAATTGCTTTGCTCCCATCTGTTGCTAGATCCAAGAAACCACATGAAAGCTAAGCCATGGGAATGCCTCCACATTGGCCAACACCAGGGCCAAGGACTAACTCTTTATCTGGCAACATTTTTGGCAGACTAACTTTCGTACATGAATGATCTCTAGTTCACTCATCCCATGCCCCAATAACAGAATGAGTAATATTCCACCAATCCAATGAATACATGCAATAAGTACTGTACTGTTTTGTTAGCATTTTGTAGGTTTGAGATAATGTGCTCCTAACTGTATCTTGGCTATCATCTTTAAGCAAAAATAATTAGACATGGCCAAATATTTTGTATTCCAAGTCCTGCCACTATAATAATTAAAAGAATTGGTCATTGGCCAACTGGAAAATACATCTATAAGATATAAGTAAATTAATGTATACTAGACATATTGATAGCTAGTCATTCTTTATATTGAAAATTTTAAAGTACCTTTGAGGGAACGATAAGAAGAACCTGCAAACAGCTAGAATGTTTTATCGTTAATTTTTTTTTCAAAATTCTAAGCAATACTGTTATAGTACTTTCATGTTATTCTTTCTTTAAAGCATTTGGAGCCAAAATCATGGAAAATTATTTTAGCAAGTACTTATTTTTCAATAATTAGGTTTTCTTCAAATATTTGCTTTGTTAGTTTTGTTTTATATTTTCCTTGTAAATCTTTGAAAGTTTTGTCTGTTGCCATTCTGAAGAAGTACAACTTGTAACAAAGGAGAGTAAGTGGTATCTTTTTTGAGATGCTAGAACATCATATGAAGAATGACAAAATTAAACTTAAGAGTGGACTCTGGGAAAGCTCAGCCTGAGTTATTCTTTCTAAACTTCTAATTTGCCAAAATTTGAAATTGACTCCTAAATTCCCTGTCTCTCCCTGCTCCAACATGGGATGAGATGAGAAGGAATGGAACAAATCTCATCATGGTGGAGATGAGAGAAGCTAAAGCTAAATAGCAGAGATGTCTTCAGAGAGAATTGTTGGATGAGAAGAGTGCTGTCAGAATCCAAACGAAGCCATGTTGGTCCTGGGGCTGCTCACCTGTAAATCAGTACTCAGCAGTTTAAGGCCAACATAGAATACGTAATGAGATCCTGTCTTTATAAAACCAAGGATAAAAATGGAGTCACTTGTGCAGAACCTTCCAAAAATAACTAAGGTGAGAATTTATGGAGACAGTGTTTCTCTGATACTAATGTCCTTCAAGGTACCTGTGACAAAAATGGAACTCAAACTTTTGACTGAGGCCTTCTATTTAAACAGAGACAGAAAAGAATATTTTTATAGATTCCAAATATGATTTTTTCATATTCTTTAGGCATAGAGTTATTTATAAAAGTTGATTTCCTAGAAAATTTATTTAATTGGATGACTTCTGACTTTTACTCCCTCTTGAATTCGACTTTTAATGGAATTTCAAGTTTTAGGCTGAAACAACAGGCTCTTATTTATTTATTTATTTCAGGTATTAAAACTTGTCCTCTTTTCATGTACTAGTTAATTTCTTCCCCAGGCTCTATAATTTCTATAAAAGCTATTTATTTGATATTTGAGCTATTAAATAATTACCATCTATTTTAGGGAGAAGTTTAAGAAAAAAATATCTTTATGTTTTGCTGCAAAGGTCCAATAGTGAAGAGTATTTCAAATGTAGTTCATAATGGGCTGGTGGAAAATGGCTCAAGTGGTAGAGCACCTGCCTTGCAAGCCTGAAACCCTGAGTTCAAACCACAGTACTGCCAAAAAACAACTACCAACCAAACAAACAAAAACCACTTAGAGTTCATAACTGCAACTTATCTAGTCTGTTAATAAAATGTGTTTATTTATATGACCTGACTTAGAAAGAAAAGTGTTGCATGCTTTTCTGCATTGAGTGAACTGCTTAAATTAGCTTTTGCTTAGATTAGATGATTAGTTTCTTTAAAATGTTGTTCTTAGTTAATCTTTTTTATCTTGCAGGAAAAAAACTTCCAAGATTTAACAACAAAAGCACTGGAATACTCCTATTCAATTTTGTAATGTTTTAAATATATATGCAGGGATTGCATCTGTAAAGAGCATCTTATTTTTGTCTTCATTATAAATATATCTATGCATTAGTATACAGTACATAGGCAATACTATATAATATAAAATAATATGTAATATATAATATATTATTATGTATTATTGTATAATTATATGTAATATATATCATATATTACATATAATATACTATATATGCTATATAGGCAATGAATATATACAAATCTTCAAATGAGACTCTACCCTGCTTGTAGACATAAATTGATTTCTACAGAATTTACAGTTCTTTTTCTTTTTGTAAATGTACTTTTGTTAGCATACACTAATTTTTACAAAATAAGAGGTCTTATTTCCATACATGCATCTACTTGGGTCATATCCAGCTCCCCCATTATTCTTTCTTATCCCCAAAACTCACCCTTTGTTCTTCGCCTTCCACATCTCTAGTAGTCCCCATTTTACTTTCATGATCTTATTATTAGTTTTTGTTGTATTTTTCTCCTAGCTTCTATAAGTGAAAGAAAATATATGGTATCTGCTTTTGTGAGACTGGCTTATTTTACCTAACATGATGAACTCTAGTTCCATCTATTTTATACCAAATAATTTAATTCTTCATCATGACTGAGTAAAACTCCAGTGTGTACATACACCACATTTTCTTTACCATTCATTTGTAGATGGTACCAAGGGTGCTCCATAATTTGGCTACTATGAATTCTTAATCTCAAAAAATCTCATTTTATTTGGTCCTTCTATTCATTATCCTCACCTAAAAGTAAGCAAAAAGAAATAACAGATGATTTTTAAAAGTCCTGTCATAACTGTGGTTTCATTTTTCTAGAAAAACATTACTTTATAACTATGGATGATGTTTTTGAATATCTAAACAAGTTACAGAAGTTCAAAACAATTATAGTTTTAGAAAAATATAAATCTTATGAGGAAAACTTTATATGTAATTAAGCTGACTATAATCAAAAAGTTTATTTAAAGAGTTTTCTAAAATTGAATTTTAGTGCACAGATACAGAACCAGAAGAAAGTTCATTATATTTGGGTAACGGATTTTCTTAAAATATTGATACAGTCTTGATAAAATTTATAAAAGAACCAACTTTGAAGAACAAGAGATTTTTGTTCTTCTAGATTTTTTGCGTGTTTTCTGCTATCAGGGTTTTTGACTGCTAAGGAAAATTAAATCTTAGGAAATTAAACTTTATTTAATCATGTGTAGTTTAGTGTTCTTTTGAATGAAGTTGTTTTAAAATTCTGGTTAAATGAGCCACTACAGTTTTATAATTTATGGTATGTTTTCTTTATGCAAATTTTTAAAAACATAAAAAATTCTCATGGTGCTAATATAAAACTGTTTATCATGATTTTTTGTTTGTTTAGACAGGGTCTCCCCACATAGCTCCAAATGGCCTAGAATGTGCTATGTGTGTTAGCCCCTGATCTTGTGATCCTCCTGCCTTACTCATACGTGCTGGGATTACAGGCATGCCTCACCACACAGAATTCTTGCCCTTTTTTTTCTTTGATAAAACTTAAATACCTTTTTTGTTGCTGTTGATTCATTTAATTATAAGTGTACACATACTTTGGGCCATTTCTTCCCCCTACCTCCCTAACCCCTCTACTTCCACCCAACCCCTCTTGCTTCCAGGCAGAACCTATTCTGCCCTCTTCTCCAATTTTGTTAAGTGAAAACATAAAGATAATAAGAAAGGCATAGCATTTTTTCTAGCTTGAGACAAACATAGCTATACAGAGAGATTCCTAGTATTGCTTCCATACACATGTGTATTGCAACCCACATTGGTTCATCTCTACCAGACCTCTTCACTACTTCCCAGTCACCTTCGCATAGTGGCCTCTGTCAGTTAAAGATTACTATATTAGCTCCTCTTCAGTGGGTACATTAAACACTTTCAAATTTTAGTTTTCCTTCTCTTTCCATATTCCTCCTGTATGCATTCTCCCCCTAGCATGTGACCCATGTTCAATAATATTGCTGCAAATGTTTTAGGTCTATAATTCACATATGAGGAAGAATATACAATTTTGGCCTTCTGAGCCTGGCTAACTTCACTCAAGATGATGTTATCCAGTTCCACCCACTTACTTGTGAATGACAAAATTTTATTCTACTTTGTGGCTGAGTAAAATTCCATTGTGTATAAATACCACATTTTCTTAATCCATTCGTCAGTAGTGGGGCATCTTGGCTGTTTCCATACCTTGGCTATTGTTGAGTAGTGCTGCAATAAAGATGGGTGTGCAGGTGCTTTTGGAATAATCTGAGTTGCATTCCATTGGGTATATCCCCAGGAGTGATATTGTTGGATGATATGGCAGATCTGTGTTTAGTTTTTTAAGAAGTCTCCATATTGTTTTCCAAATAAGTTGCATTAACTTACATTCCCACCTAACAGTTTATGAAGGTTCCTTTTTCCCACATCCTCATGAATGTTTTTTGTTGGTGGTGTTTTTGATGATAGCCATTCTAACAGGAATGAGGTAGAATCTTATTGTGGTTTTGATTTGCATCTCTTTTCTGGCCAAGGATGGTAAATATTTTTTCTTGTATTTTTTGGCCATTTGAACTTCTTCCTTTGAAAAAGTTCTTTTTAGTTCAGTTGCCCACTTCTTTATTGGTTCATTGATTTTGGGGGAGATTAGTTTTATGAGCTCCCTGTATATTCTGGTTATTAGTACTTTGTCTATGCATAGGCAGCAAATATTTTTTCCCACTCTGTGGGTAGTCACTTCAATTTAGAAACCATTTCTTTTATTGCACAGAAGCTTTTAAGTTTCGTGTAGTCCCATTTGTCAATCCTTTCTGTTAGTTGCTGGGCTGCTGGAGTTCTACTAAGGAAGTCCTTGCTTATTGCTTCCAGAGTATTTCCTTCTCTTTCCTGTACTAACTTCAGAGTCTCATGCCTGACATTAAGGTCGTTAATCCACTTTGAGTTGATACTAATACAGGGTGATAGGCATGGATCTAGATTCAGTTTTCTGCAGGCAGATAATCACTTTTCCCAGCAACATTTTTTGAAGAGTGGTTTTTGCTTCTATTAACGTGCTGTATTACATTTATTGATTTGCATATGTTGAACTACCCCTGGCATCCCTGGCATGAAGCTGACTTGGTCATGATGAATGTTCTTTTGACATGTTGTTGGATTCAGTTTGTCATTATTTTATTGAGGATTTTTGCATCGATGTTCATTAAAGAGAATGGCCTATAGTTTTCCTGTTTGGATTGGTCTTTGTCTGGTTT
Organism: Castor canadensis; assembly: GCF_047511655.1. Taxonomy (NCBI): domain Eukaryota; kingdom Metazoa; phylum Chordata; class Mammalia; order Rodentia; family Castoridae; genus Castor; species Castor canadensis. The sequence continues at coordinate 27,201,536 of NC_133395.1, forward strand.
GGTGTTGAGTATAATACTGGCTTCATAGAATGAGTTAGGCAGTATTCCTTCCCTTTCTAGTTCTTGGAAAAGTTTAAGGAGAGTTGGTAGTAGTTCTTTAAAGGTCTGATAGAATTCAGCAGAGAATCTGTCAAGTCCTAGACTTTTCTTTTTTGGGACACTCTTTATTGTGCTCTAATTTCATTTTGTGTTATAGATGTGTTTAGGTGGTTAGTATCCTCTTGGTTCAGATTTGAATGGTCATAAGTATCAAGAAATTTGGCCATTTCTTCAAGATTTTCAAATTTATTAAAATATAGGTTCTGAATGTAGTCTCTGATGATTTCCTGGATTTCTTTGGTTTTTATTCTTTTCTTCCCTCTTGCCTTTCTCATTTTACTTATTTAGGTATTCTCTGTCTTCATTTTAGTCTGATTTGCCAGGAGTTTGTCAATATTGTTAATTTTTTCAAAAAAACCATCTTTTTGTTTTATTGATTGTATGGAATTTTTTCAGTCTCCATTTTATTAATTTTGGCCCTTATTTTTATTATTTCTCTCCTTCTGCTTGATTTGGGTTTTGCTTGTTCTTGTTTTTCTAGGAGCTTGAGATATAGCATTAGGTCATTTTTTGAAATCTTCCTGTCCTTTTAATATATGCACTCATGTCTATAAACTTTCCTTTTAAGACTTCCTTTGCTGTGTCTTGTAAGTTCTGGTTGGTTGTGTTTTCATTTTCATTAACTTCCAGGAATCTTTTAATTACCTCTTTTATTTCATCTATGATCCATTCATCATTGAGCAATGTGTTATTCAACTTCCAATTGTTTGCATATTTTCTGATGTTGATTTTGTTGTTGAGTTCTAGTTTTAATGCATTGTGATCAGACAGAATGCATGGGATTATTTCTATTTTCTTATATTTGCTGAAGTTTGCTTTGTGCCCTAAATGTGATCAATTTTGGAGAAAGTTCCATGGGCTGCTGAGAAGAATGTATATTGTGCTGATGTTGGATGAAGTATTCTGTAGACAACAGTTAGATCCATTTGATCTATGGTAAAATTTAGTTCTAGAATTTCTTCATTGATTTTTTTGTTTGGATTACCTATCTATTGGTGATGGGGTGTATTAAAGTTGCCCAGTACCACTGTGTTGGAGTCTGTATGTGCTCTTAAGTCCATTGGAGTATGCTTGATGAAATTGGGTACAAGGACAATGCACCCAATAGGTTGATAACTGTTATTTCCTTTTGGTGTTTGTCCCTTTTTATTAGTATATACTTTCCTTCCTTATCTCATTTTATCAATGTGAATTTGAAGTCTACTTTGTCTTAGAGAAGGATTGCTACTCCTGCCTGTATTCACCGGCTGTTGGCATGGTAAATCTTCTTCCAGCTTTTCACTGTAAGCCAGTGTTTCTTTCTATCAGTGAGATGGATCTCCTGTAAACAACAGATTGTTGGATCTTTCTTTTTAATCCAGTTTGTGAAACAGTGTTCTTTGTCAAACATGTTGAGTCCCTTGACATTCAGTGTTAATATTGATAGGTATGTGGTGATTTCTGCCCGTTTGGTTGTTTTTGTTGTTTAAGGGCTTGATTGTGTCCAGCTGAATCAATGTTACTCTCTAATTCCTTGTCTTTTCTTCTCCTGTGGTTTGATACTACCTGCTTTCTCATGGGTTTGTTTGGTTTCATCTTTAGTGTGCAGAATTCCTTGGAGAGTATTTTGTAGTGTTGGCTTTGTGGTCATATATTGCTTTAGTTTCTGTGTATCCTGGAAGGTTTTTATTCCTCCATCTATTTTGAGTGATAGTTTTGCTGGGTAGAGTATCCTAGGTTTCCTTTTATTTTCATTCAGTGCCCAAAATACCTGTCTCCATGCTTTTCTTTCTTGTAAGGTTTCTGTTGAGAAATTTGCTGTAATTTTGATAAGTTTACCTTTATATGTTATGTGTTTTTTCTCCCTTACAGGCTTCAGTAATCTTTCTCTATTCTTTGTGCCTGTTGTTTTAATTATAATATGCTGTGGAGAGGTTCTATTTTGGTCAAGTATGTTTGGTGTCCTGGAGGCTTCCTGTATCTGATTTGGGAAATTTTCCATTATTATTTTATTGACTATTTTGCTAATCACTTTTGCTTGAACCTCTTCTACTTCTTTAATACCCATGATTCTCAGAATTGTTTTTTGATGGAGTTGGTGAGTTCTTGCATATTTCTTTCACATCTCTTGAATGGTTTGACTAACATTTCTTCAATTTTTTCTTGAATTTCTATTTTATCTTTGAGTTCTGAGATTCTGTCTTCCACTTGTTCTAGTCTGCATGAGTTGCCTCCCACTGTGTTTTGTGTTTCTGTTTGATTCTTTCTTCTGATATTTTCCTTATCTTGGGTTACTTCCTCTTCAATATTTTTTAGTTTCATCTTTAATTCATCTCTCTATAGAGTTCTCTGTTTCACTTTGGTGTTTATTTTGGGTGCCTCTGTATTAATTTATTTGTTTCTGTGTCTTCTCATGTTCTTTATAGTTGGTGTCTTGAAATTTCTTGGGTACATTTTGTACATTTTGGTTTACCACATCTGATATCTTTTCTAGGAAATTCTCAGTGATTTCTGGCAAGATTTCTTCTTTGAATGTGTTTTTGTGGGCATTGCAGGGTTCCTTGGTGTCCTTTATCACTGTTTTGTTGGGGTCAAGAACTGGGTATCTGTTTTCTTCATTTCCCTCTGAATCCTGTATTAAATTATTTTTTTGACGAGATTGGTTTCCATGCCTTCTTCTTCTTCTTCCCATCACTCCACTTGGTACTGTGCAACTATGTTCATGATAGGCTAGCTGGTGGTTTTAATCACATATTTTCTTTCCCTTGATTTAATTTTTGTGTTGTGACTATCTTGGTTGTTAGCTATTTGGTGTGCTATTTTTGTCTCTCATGTGGAGGTGTAATTTAGTAATAACTAGTTCACAGGCTCAGTATTCAACCAGTTGTTTATATATTATATAGAAGACCCCCTGGTGGTAATATCTATAAACAGTAGGAGTTGGGGGGTTAATGTTTATTAGGCTAGCTATAGAAATTTGGGGAATTCATTAGGGTGGCACTAAAAGGGGAGGCAGGGAGAGGGGTGGGTGAGTGGGGGAAGTAGTGTGAGGGCTGCTGTGTTTTATGGCCCTTGTGTGTTTTGGTTGTATTTTTGTTGTTGTAGAGTAGGGTCCTTGTGTCAGTGATTGCAGGGAGTGGGGTTGTGTGGTATTGGTATAATAGGTTGTTCAGCAGGTGGTGAGTGTGTAGAGGGAGGAGTAGTGTGATGACAGGTTGGAGGAGAATGGGAGGGAAAGGTGAGGGCAGGGGAAGAAAGTGGATGAGAAGGGGGAGAAAGAATAGTTGGGAAGGAGACCAGTGGATTTTAGCACAGGAGAAGGAGGGAGAGTGAAAGGGGTGAGAGTAAGGATGAGAAGATAGTGATTATAAAGTTGATAGTACAGTCAGAAAAAAGAAAATAAGAATAAAAATTAAAAAACCCACAATAACAAACAAAACAAACAAAAAAAAAAACCTAGAAAAAGTCATCAGGTTGAGGGACAATACAATTTCAGTCTTAGTTTAAGTTCTGGAGTTACTCCTGCAGCATCCAGTCCTGGTATTGCCATATAAACAGAAGCTCTGACATGGTCTCACCAGGTAATTGGCTTGTGAGTAGTGTTTTGCTCTTCTGTCTACCAGTTAAATTGAAATTGTGAGGTAGGGTAGGTTTGCCAGGTCATGCAGCATAGTCAGAGCTATTGTTTTCTCCAGCTGATAGCTGTGCTATCTTTCTGCTTCAGCTGTTTGGTCAGCTCCTCCCCCAGTGAGGTGGGGCAGTTCAGTTTTGAATACTGCCCTCTGGTTCAGGAGATCAGCTCTGCAAGCCACTACTTACCCTGCTTTGGAGGTGGCTTATTGCTGTGTTTGTTTACTGAAGGTTCAGTGCTGGGAGTTTAATCTTTGCCCGCTCCTTTCTTCAGGGCAATTACAGCATGCCACATACCCCCTCTGCTATTCATGCTAGATTACAGTTTGCTGTTTGCTTTTCAGTTTTGAGGGGCAGTTTGGTTTTGGATGCTGCTCTCTGGCTCAGGAGATCAGCTCTTTGATCCACTCCCTGCCCTGGTTTGGAGAGTATATTATCGCACACCTGCTCTCAACCTTCACTGCCTTTCTTGTGTTTATTTAATGAGAGTCCATTGCTGAGTTTATCTCCTTGCCCCACCCCCTTTCTCTGGTGTAGGTTCAGTGTTCCACCCATCCCCTCTGTTGTCTGTGTTTGATTACAGTTCACTATTTGTTTTCCAGTTTTATTGTGGGGAGGATCAATCTGCCCAGGGCTGCAATGGTTTATGTTCCCAGAGGGTGGTTAGGGGGTTCCTGTGTGGTGCATGGTGCTCACCTGTTTGTTGTGTCAATTGACATGCAGGTAGGTTTGCGGTCAGCAGTGGTGGCGGTGGCAAGAAATGATGTCAAATTTTCTCAATGCAGCATGGTGTGAGGAGGATTTCCACAGGCTAGGGGTTCAGAATATCAAAAGTTTGTTACTGGTTGATTCTTTATATCCACTTGATGGAGGAAGGAGAAGAGAAAGAAGGAAAAATGCTGTGGGGGAGGAGGATTTCCCCAGGGCTTAACTTACCTTGCTGACAGTGTTACAGGTTGCAGTTGTTAGGTGCAATTGAAGGCTGATTTGAGGGTCAGTCTGAATTTTTTCCTCACCTAATGTGATGGCAGGTATTATTTTGGCCAGAAGCAGTCAGAATTACCCAAGTGTGGCTCCAATCACTCGGGGATGTTTTTGGAGTCACAGAAATTAGTCTTTCTGCTTCTGTACCCTAGTCATCATCTTGACTCTCCCTTCACCTTTTTTTAATCATGTATAAAAATGAACTGAAATTGGGTTGCTATGTAACTAGATTTTCTCTATATGCTGATACAGTCATTTCAAATAATATGAGCCATGACTATTTTACTATGGAACAAACTTGCTTTATTCACATTCATTTCAAAACAAAATTAAAGTTGAGATTTTAATGTTAGATTGTATGAAACACACTATTTTTGTGCTGGAGATGATTATAATTCCACCTACTTGGGAGGTTAAGATCTGGAAAACAGTAGTTTAAGACCAGCCTGGGTAAAAATTAGTAAGACCTTATCTCAAAGAATAAGCCAGTTATGTTGGAATAAGCCTGTAATCCCAGATATGTGGGAGAGAGGTAGGAGGATCATGGACTGATACCTACCTCTGGGGAAAAGCTCAATACTCTATGTGAAAAATAAAGCAAAAATCCAGGGGACATTGCTTGAGGGATCTAGAACTTGTTTAGTATGAAGGAAGTCCTGAGTCTTTAAAAAAAAATTCGTTATTTTATAGAAGTTTTTTTTTTTTTTTCCAATTGTACTGTTCATAAACACATGAACACTGAGATATACAATCAGGTATATTTAATTTAAACATGTATGCTCCTAATTGGTAAATAAGCATCAATTTTGAAGGTCTGTGTTCAAAGTCTTGACAATCTTATGATATGTGTCTAAGAAATTATAAAGATGCTGTTTCTGTAAACAACCAAGACAAATTCAGGTTGATTATTAAAATGTGATGCTTGCTATCCTACATGACAAAAATCTCAGAGAAATTACATCATATGAATGAATTAACCTGGAACATTTTAGGTGATCCTCATCTTGATTCTCATCTTGATTTTTCAATGTTAAAAGTATGATAATATGCTTTCTTGGGAATTGTAACTTTACATTGTTTTACATAAAAAATGACTCTTAACAGAGTATTCTCAAATGTAACCTTCAGACCCAACTAAGTTCATTTTGTAGGCTAATTGGTTTTAATTTTGTTGTAACTTTGGCCTTTGGAATTGTGCATGGGTACAAATTCTGTTCTAAAGATGATAGCTATCACTTTAACAGTGGGTTTCAGGTAACTGCATCTCAAGGGTCACTCATTCCAAATCTCTTCGGTTGCTTAAATTTAGTTAAGAAGGTGAAATGACACAATGTACCTGCACTCAGCACAACAATAAGGAAAAAAAAGAGGACTGTTGTCTTTATATTGTATTTCTATGTGGGATAAGACCAGTCAGAAAACATGTTCACCCCACCATGTGTCAGCAAAACACAGAATGATTAGTAAACAATGTCTCGGGTGAAAAGGGAATACAACAATCAGAGACAAATTGGGAAAGTGTCAAGATCTAAAGACCAGCAACTACAGCTGAAAAAATTAGAGGGTTCTCATGTGTGTTACCTTGCACTAGGTAGCACCAGTAATACCGTATAACCTTGGCTCCTACTTGGATTCTACTCTCCAACTTGTTGGGTCTGAATATTTAAGGCAGATGAGTGAGTATGCCATCCCCTCCAGAGAACAATAGCATTCCTGCATCCTGAGGACATGGAGGCTTGCATTTCTGCATCCTAAAGAAAAGATACAGAGATATAGATTTGCCAAGGCTGATGGGCAAAATGCTCTCAAGATTGTTTCCTTCCCCCAATAAATGTGCTAACCAAACCAGTTCACTTAAGAAAACCCTTGAAATGCAATGCCAATGAGAAAAGCCCCCAACCCAGAGTTAAAACATCCATAAAAACCCCAGCCTTTACCTGAGCAGGGAATTATTGGCTTCCATGCTCTGCTGCAATACCTTAGCTGTAGCCTTTCCTCTCTAATAAATCTTACTTTATATACTGACTTTGGCTCATCATTCAGCTGCCTCACTAGCCAGTTCTCTGGCCTGTGACAGCAAGGACCCTAGACAATGTCCTGTAACACTTCGTCACCAGCAGGTAACAAACTTATGGTACTTCTTCCTGTCAGGAGCAAGGAGGCTCCTTTTTTTTTTTTCATTAATTCTTTTCTTGAAGGAATGCACACACACACACACACACACACACACACACACACACACACATACATACATATCCAGCAATAGACAGGCAACCAGAAAACACAATCATGTAAATTCCTGCTGGTTGAGCTGCTGGTTGAGAATTAGTCAAGAAGAAGGAGAAATTGTAATAGAGTCCTGTAAATTAGGATTTGTTTTTAAAAAAACATGTCTTCATTGCTCCAGCTTCCTACAGAAAATTCCTTTCTGGGAATCAAAACATCCTGTTCCCAAATCCCTGTTCTGGTGACTGATTGTCTCCCAGATCTAGTGACTGGGGCCATGGCTAAATCTACATATGCAAATTTACTGGCTTTTGTTTCTTTTCTGAAAATTATAAGTATCACTGCTAGAGAAAACAAGAGACAGATTAGAAATTTCTTTCTCCCTAGTTTTGGAAAACAACTACAAAAAATTCTTTCTTTTCATTTTTATTGTTTTATGTCATTTACTCGTAATGTGAGCAAATGTTCAGAGCCAGAACTGGACTTTTTTATTTGAGACCACAGTAACATCTTCCATGTAACTTTGAGGAAAAGAAATCCACTCTTTAGCAACCCTGCCAGGACCTGACAGGAAGAGGATAGTGAACTACTGACTTTTGACTTACTGACATTGTAGTAGAAAAGGTCATGGGTGGTGTGGTTTCTAAAGGTAAGTGGAACTCCAGTCTCCTCTCCTTTCTCTTTCTGTCTCTCTCTTTCTCTGTCTCACTCTGTCTCTCTTTGTTTCTCTGTCTCTCTCTCTCTCCATTTGCCTTGAAGATATGAGTATTTTGCTCCCACCTGAGCTCCTGCTATGATGCTCCACCATGCGCTGACCTCATCATAACTGAGGCAATGCAGGCATTCTGCCCTTGAGCCTCAAAAACCATGTGCAAAATAAACCTTTCCTCTTTATGGGTGTGTTGGCTTAAGTACTTCAATGTAATAACATGAGGTTGATGGACACATTGTTTAAATTCAATGTCAACTAAAACAATTATGGCATACATTTGAGTTCCAAAGCTGGAGAATAGTTCATTAAAGCCTTATTGGTTTTATTTCAGGATAGAAGGAAGGGACAAAAAGAAGTAGAAATAGACAGAGTGACTTTAGATAACCTCTGTAGGAACCACAGGCAGTTCTATCTTTTCATGTTCAAAGTTTGGGGATGTATTCAACTGATAGCTAGTTAATTTTGAGAAAAAAAAATGAATGGTTGCATTCTACTCGTCTTCATAACATGCTTTCTTCTTTGGTTCCAGAGTACAGTAATAAAAGGGAAGGTAGGGTGAGCAGATTTTATTTAAACAAAACAATATTTTATAGCTGTAAATGATATTGAGATAAATTCTACCTAAATTCATGTGGCAAAATATAGAGGTAAGATGAAATCACAAAGGGTTAACCACAATAATGCTTATGCTTAGCTGTCACTGAGTTGGGAAAATAAAAACAAAATCAGATAAGGATATTCTGAAAGCTATGGATAGTATATTTATCAATTTTGTTCTTTACTGAATCTAGAGTTTATGAATCTCAGCTGGATTTGTTGCTATGTTGTGTTTCTAGGCAGTATTGGCTAAAAGTCTTGTGGCTAGAACAATGTTTTGCCTCACTTAGCACTGTTTACCAATATATCTCCGACAGCATATTCCCAAGAGATCCTACAAACAATGGTTTTAAAAACTCAAGATCACTTCTTTGTCTTATTTCAGCTTCCACTCCGTCTTCCCTGGCTCACTGCCACTATCCAGGAAAACCCCATTTCAGTTTTTCTTTGCAGCTTTAAATTGCTATGAAAGTACAATCATACCCTGCAGTCAAAGAGAATAATAGTTATCAATCTATTGTTTAATACATGATTACTGAAAGTATGATGATAAGGAAAATTTTAAAAAGCATTCCTGAAAAAGCCTTGAAAAATCTTGTTCTGTTGAATTTGTGTATGTATGTGAGAAGTATGAACTACATTGTTTATTATGGCCATGTCTGAATATAAAATTAGAAAACTGAGAAATTTGTGAGAATAATGTAAGATTGTAATAACTTCTCCATATTCATCAAAATGTTTCAGCAACCTTGAGATTGTGTTTTCTTATTTATTTAAGTTGGATAAATGTCTTTTCTTCTTTTTATGTTGCTGGAATTTTGTATAAAATGTGCATTTTCTCAAATAATAGAATTTCAAACATGGCTTTTAAATTAATTTTCAAGTAAAAAAAGTATGATGTTACACAATCATGCTTTTGTAGAAGATACATTCACATCTGAGGATGAAAAAAAGACTTTTAAGTAACAAAACATATAAAGACCATTTATATAGCTCAGATTCTCCATGGCAAGATTTATTTTTTTCTCACTGGGATTTTAACTTAGAGCATTAGCAAGAGCTAGGCAAGCCCTCTGCCACTTGAGCCACAGTCCTAGGCATTTTTGTTTTGTTTTGTTTTTATTTTTTCCAGTAGGGTTTTCCTTTTGCCAGGCCAGCCTCAAACTGAGATCCTCCTACCACTGCCTCCCATGTAACTGGGAACAAATAGTCTTTAAAAAACTAAAACTTGTAACTTTCTAGTGTAGTATCACGGGTATATACAAACACTTTAAAGGGTTTTAAATATTCCTCTTAATTCCAGCTACACATCAATGTGAGGCTTGGGTTTCTTCATCCATTTAAACCAAAACAGTTTATTGTGACAGATTTATTGTGTAGATGATAAGTTAATCATCTATTTACTATTTAACAAGAAATTAAAAACACTTTCAAGAAGATAGCAATACTACTACTATTTTTCTCAAATTTATTTCAGAAAATAGTTTTTATCCTAAGACAGTTTATTGTTATTTTAGTAGACTATATAGTAGTCTGTTTTTAATTTTGAATATAGTAAGTAATAATTATAATTCTAAAAATTTCCCAGAATTATTAGTAATTTTAAGATTGTGGAGGTGTCACATGATCAAAAGCCACTATGTGCCTAGGTTTTTAAACACTGGGATATATGTAAGGAAGATCTATTAGCAATTTGTAGAGTAAAAAAAATGCAGAGAGAGGACAGATTTAATGCTAAATGAGAAAAATCCAAGCTTGCTGAGAAAGATCCTGACTATACATGTTTGCCATTTCTAGCATTGGTGTAATTGGATTAGAAAATGAAAATCTTGCTTTGGGATCCCATATTAGCTCCTCAACTCTAAGATGCTTTCACTATGCAATACTACTATAAGTCAGCCACACTGCACTCTCTAGGTTGCATATATGAATGTGATTGCACAAATTTTAGGAATTTCCTAAATAATTTACAGGTTATTGAGCTCTGAATCTGCTTTGTATAAGGAGATTGTGCTACTCCTAAGATTGGAAAATAGGGGTAAAAACTATTTTATACGACTCACTTTTTAATGATTATGTGAAATAACATCACACCATCAAATATTTGAGAAAGCAGAATTTTTTAACAACATTTCAATTGTAACGCATGACCATATCAAGAATGGAATACATTGGATTTTGGACTTAGTGATGTAGGATATCAATCAGTGAGGAAGTGCTGGAGATATTGAACCTAGTAACCACAACCTGCCAGTATATATATGATTGAAACAATTTTAGAACCACCAACCTCACTTTAGCCTAGAGAAAAAAGTACATAGTCAAAGAAACACTAAGTTGAGATTAATCTGAATTTTTCACACACTGAATTTCAAGCAAATAAAATATTGTTGGTTTGAAATAACGATGTTTTAGCTTAGCATAGAGATGCATAGTTGTATTTATCTGGAGTTGGAGGCAAGAGGATTTAAAGTGCAAGGCTGGTCAAGGTAAAGTTAGAGATCCTTCTCAAAAATATTCATAAGGGCTGGGGACATGGATCAAAAGGTAAAGTAATTGTCTGGCATGGGAGAGGACCTTGGTTCCATGTTCTGTATGAGATTACAAAAAGAAGAAAAAGAAAATCCTGATGTTTAGGGGGTTTTGTTAGTGTAATTCTATTTTTTTTTTTTTTGGCAGCAACAAGATACATGGTCTCAGAGGCTGCTTTTATTTTCTATGAGTCTCTGAGTAGTGAGATCCTTATTATCTAACTCTTTTTAAGTTCTTCCATTTTATGGTACTGAAAAAATTATTCCATCTGTCTTAGAAACTAGAGGATCTCAAAGGGAGTCTCTTTCTTCAGGAGCTATTTAGCAAGGTTTAGAGACATTTTGATTGTCACAGCTAGAGAGATGCTACTGGCCCTGAGGGATGTGCTAAAAAACATCTGATGCACAGGGCAGGTGGAGTATCCAACTCCACCAATCAAACTGCAAGAGTTTTGAAAGCCTGCTGCAATGGATCCAACAAAACATCAAGTGTTTTTCCTCGCATCTCCTGTAATAATGTGTGTATGCTATGAATTTCCACGTGTCTGATACAATATTTGGGGGCTCTAGAAGACTTAGTTCTAAGATATATCTGTTTTTATTTTCAAACTAGAATCTAAAGACCACAAGCATATTCAGGGACCTTGGAAAGTTGATGTTATATAATCAACACAGATATGTTTTAATTTCTTTAGAGCTGATTAAATCTTCCAATATAAGGATATTCTAATTAAGGTGTGACTCAGCTAAACACAAAGTATAAAGAAAATGTAATCTATTTCTTTAAGATGAGAAATAAAGGGAGAGAGAAAAAAAATCCATAAAACTGAGTTAAATCTATGGGATTGCATTAGTAATCCTTAAAGAAGAGACAATGAATTTATAGGTCTTTGGAGGTATTATGGAAGAAAGAACCGCAATGCTGGCAAAGCTGTCATGTATGAGCTTAGTGAGAAGTTTTCTAGGATTAGAATTAATAACAGTGTATTTTGAACCCAGGAGGTATAAAAACTCTTTTGAATTTGTAGACAAATGTGTGGAGCTAAAGTTAGAATAATGATTGTCAACCTGAAAAATTCATGAACAATCAAAAAACAAAAATATGAAAGTTTAGGACCAGTGGCTCATGCCTGTAATTCTGGCTACTCAGAAGGCAGAGATCAGGAGGAATGCAGTTCAAATCCAACACAGGCAATTAGCTACATGAGACACTATCTCAAACAACCCTTCACAAAAATAGGGTTGGTAGAGTGGCTGAGTGGCTTAAGGTGAAGACCCTGAGTTCAAGCACCAGGACAGCAAAAAAAAGAGAAAGTTGAAAGTAAGGAAGATGTTATTCAAGACTAATTAAATAGGAAGAAGAGATCAGAATAAGATATGAATTCAACTCTGCTGAAACAAAGGCTAGAAGAATTTTTAGGAACTGTGCTGGGGGAAGAAGTTAGGCCATCCATTTTTTATAACTGCCCTTTCCCAACGTTTTGACATATCTTCTTGATAGATGGTAATTTTATGACTTGGAGCAAGGTGACCACCCAAGTTAGCCTCTTACACTTTCAGGGTGACAGGGAGATCTGGCAAGCTTTTGTCTACATTTTGGTCTCTCACTTTTCCATCTGCTTCTGTTCTGTGAAAACTTTTAAGATTTGTTCTATTTACCTAGCAAGCATGGTGATTTTCTTTCTGTATTAGTTATAATGACATTTTTGATACCATGCAAATTATATGCAAAATTGTAATACTATCACGGTTTCTGTAAATAATGTAATAATATTTTAATCATTGAATTTTATCTACATGGCATTTTATAGAGCAAGGTTTCTTCCATAGGTTCTCCTAAATCTATATGAAAGATGCAAGAAAAAAGACACAAATTTTCTATTCATATTTCATGACTCAAAAGTTACTACATAGCCCCAACTAGGTAGAAAAAGACTCAAAAGGTATTCCAATAGTTTTGACAATTTCTGAGTTGCATTTGCTGGTGTTACCTTTTCTGCTGTGGACACCAAGGAGGACGAACTGTTAATGCCTGTCTACCAACTCCCATTGTGTCCACGTCAGAATCTCTTAAAGAGTACAAGCAGCTGCTGTACTTTTTTATAGGAGCACTGAGCTTTGAAACAACCAAGATGAGTCTCAGGAGCCATTCTGAGTGATGGATAATTTGGTATCAAGAGAACCAAATGCCAAGCATTTGTCATTTGGGCTTTGGGTTTGTCACTTTTGGCACTGTGGAGGAAGTGGATGCAGCTATGAATGTAAGGTCATACAAGGTGGATGAAAGTTGTGGCACTTGTCTTAAGAGCAGATTCTTAGAGATCAGCTACCCATTCATCTGTGAGAAAGATTTTTGTTGTCAGCATTGACGAAGACTCTGAAGAACATCATCTAAGAATGTATTTTACACAGTGCAGGAAGATTGAAGTGATTGAAATCATGGCTGACAAAAGCAATGGCAAGAAGAGGATTTTGCTTTTGATAACTTGGATGAGCTCATCTCTGGATAAGACTGTCATTCAGAAATACCATCCTGTGAATGCCCACATTGTGAAGTGAAGAAGCCCTGTGAAAGCAAGAGATATTCATCTGGCCAAAGAGGTCAAAGTGATTCTGGAAATGCTGTTGGCAACATGGAAGTAGTTTTGGTAGTAGTAACAACTCTGTTCATGGAGTAAACTTCAGTATTCATGGTGTGGCTTTGGTGGAAGCTTTGGTGTGGTGGATATGGTGGAAGTTGTGATGGCTAAAATGGTTTTGATAATTATGGAAGCAATTTGGGAGGTGATAGAAGCTATATGAATTTGGCAATTTTAGTATGCAATCAAGAAATTTTGGACCTATGAATGGAGGAATATTTGGAGGCAGAAGCTCTGGTTTCATGATAATGGAAGCCAATACTTTGCCAAACCACAAACCAAAGTAGCTATGGCAATTCCAGGAGGAACAGTATATAAACTAAGATTCCATCATAAAAAAAAAATAAAAAGAACAGTGGATAGTATAAAAACATATGTGATAAAAATGATGGCTAGATAAAAGAAGTGAAATGTTACAAGGTTTTTCTATTTTAATGTTCACTGACGTATTGAATATGTTCAGAAAAAGTCATTCCTCATAAGTTCAGTTTGCTGAATTGTCACAAATTATACACACTGATACATCTATTAGTCCTGTCATTGAACACAAATAAAGTAAATGAATTTGCTCTAAAACAACTCCATTTTAAATATATGATAGATACATAGATGATAGAATTAGTTCTCTCTTGAAGTATAACAAATTGTATCAAATTTAATGATTTAAAATAAGAATAAAAATTCAGTGTTTTTTCATTTCTTTGGGTCACATTTAACATATCATTTGAGCTGGCCATGTTTGCTTGGTTCTCTCACGTGGTTGTGATGTAAAGTCAGTGGGTACTTTATTCAGTTGAAGGTGTTTGCAAGTTGTCTCATACACCTACACAGCACCACATCCTTATAATGACAGATCTCAGTTCTTTCCCGTGTGCAATGTGCCACAGGTGAACTAAAGTGTTCCCAAGACTCTAGAGTCCCTGATTCAGAAAAGTAAGAGAGAAACAACAATGCCTTCTATGAACAAATGTTATTCCAACTTTACTCTATACACCCTAGGAATTGACCCTTATAAATTACATGTGGCTCCTCAGGGTGGGATTTCAAGAAGGTATGGATCACTAATGACCATATTTGAAACTAACATATATATATATATATATGTTAACATATATATATATACATGCAAAATATATATGTTATATGTATGTACATAATATACACACATCTACATGTATATAAATGTGTATAACATATATAACATACATATGTATATAGATATATATGCTTTCTTATTATGAAGTTGAAATCATTTTTCAAAACATAACAAATTGTTTATAAACATATGTTTAAACTCAAATGCAGATACTCTTGTTATACAAAATATTGGTGAAATTTTCAGAAGAAATTGCATAAAAGCTTCTGTGATATGTACTATACAGTTACTCATACTTTACAGTACAGAGGAGACTTATCATGTAGACTCTGTTTAATCAAGATGTTAGTATTTTTGAAATTGTCAACGAAAGTTCATACATGCTACCCATAAGAGATACATGAAACCATCATGGTGGAAAAAAGCTTTTAAAACATTTTCTTTAGAATAGTTAAAATTCGCATGTGAAATAGGAGACATGCCTAAATGCAAGAGGAAGAAATTCTAAGCACACAGATATAAAGTAAATTCATTCCAATATTTTCCAGGAAACAACGTAAATTACACATGCAAGAATAAGTAATAAAAAGAAAACAGAAAACAGCACCTGATTACTGTTATTAACATCATTGGCACCTTTTTTAGAGCACATCCTGCTGTTTGAAAAATATAATCAGAAGTCTACTAGATTTGTCTGATTGCAGTAGAAAGTTTATGGTCTCAATTATTTTATAGTTTACTTTTTTAAACTGTGAGATAGAACATTCAAGACATTTTTAAACCACTGAGAGAAAACACTTGTTAAAGTAATTCCAAGACAGGAAGTTGTTACCAATATACCTTTAATCAAAATCATGGCAATCATGATCTTTCAACATAGAAAAACACAGTGGAAAATTCACTTAAGTAATGGTGGAGAACTGAATTACAGAAAACAATTTCGGCAAAGAATTTTTGCCTATGATAAAACAAGTTTAAAATGAAAAGTTTTGCTTTCATCTGAATTTGTCACATTTTGATATTGGGGACAGAAGCTTTAAAACATCCTTGCATGAAATAATATGAAAATGTGCTGATATACATCACTAATCTCACTCTCACTTTCTATCTCCCTCTATAAAATATATAAATAGATTTAAAGTTCATTATTTAACTTATGATTATAAAACTCTATGCTTAATTTTAATATAGAATTAAATACAACATATATACAATTACAGTTATATGTGTAGAATTTATGTATGTAATATATACAAAATTTACCTAAAATCTATATAATCATAATATATATTAGTTACTGATGATCTAAAAAGATATATACACATTGTATATTTTATACATTTCATAGATATAAATTATATCTATTGATTCATCCATTTGTTTGTTTACCTATTAATCTATATGGAGAGACAGAAAGAGAGAACAAGTAAGAGAGAGAGAAAGTACAAGAGTTAAAAGGTATGTTGTTAAATTCCAACCAAAAGAGGGCGAAATTTATGTTCGTAATCTCAAAAACCAAAACTACAATTGGCTTATCAACAATTGCCATAATTTGAAAACCATATTATCATACTCTACTCCATTAATTACTTTGACTTCTAATTTTTCTTTCTTTTACCTTTGTTTTTATGTTTCATTGATTTCTACACTAAACTTTTTTCTCCTATTTTCTGATTATTTTGTAATTAATAACTTCCTAATCAGGATGTTCTGTCTGATATTTCTCAAGGTTCTTTTCTAATGGAAAAATTTTACAATTGAATTGTGGAGAAAAAAAAAGAAGCTTTGCAATGCATTCAGCTTTTTCCCTTTGGATAGCAGATTAAGTCAATGGGTGGTCATGGTTTCTGCAGTCTGAGGGGGTTTCCATGTATTGTTTAGACCATGTCTTTGGATCATCCTGTGAGTTTTGTTCTGTTAGTCTTCCTGGCCCCATCAATGCTGGACCTTGGGTAGGTAGACTTCTTGGAATATTCAGATTCCATCCTTCCCTGCATGTGTGGGTTTATAGTCTATGGGAATAAAAACAGTTTAATTTGCTACAAGGAGTTTCTTTGGCAAGTTAATTTATCCTCTTAATAGAATTGCAAATTAATTACTTAAATAAAATTTGTATCGACTAAGTAGAGTCAAATATTTCCCTTGGTAGAATTTACAGCTGAAGTTGTTGTCCTTTCCTTTCTGGTTTTATGTCTCTAGCCATCCACATTAATTTAATGATGCGTGCCATGAAGAAACCCAAAAACCATCTCTACAATAAGAAGGCAGCATTTTTCACTCAAATTTAAGCCATAAGAACCATATTTATCTTTTATATCTCCCATTAATTTAAAAATTTTAACATGTTTTTATTTTTTCAAGTTATTTTAAAAGGCAAAATAATGTGTGTTGCCAAATACTTATTTGTGAATTGAAGAGATGACAGTAGTAATACAGTCTACATACACTTTTGTTGGTTTCCAGTACAAATTGGAAATGCAGGACTCCTCATTCAAAAACTAAAAATTTTAAGAAAGTCACAAAGCATTAAACCAAGTATGGGTACTGTTTAAACCTGGGGCTGTGTGAGGCCTAACAGGATACATCACCAGGAAGCTAGATCTTGATGATCATGGAAAAGAAGACCTCTCATTTGTCATTACAGATGAACTATATTGAATTAAAAACCAGGTAGTAAGATAACTTGGTATCAATACACAATGGAATTTTATGCAGCCATGAAGAAGAACGAAATGTTATCATTTGCTGGTACATGGATGGAATTGGAGAACATCATTCTGAGTGAGGTTAGCCTGGCCCAAAAGACCAAAAATCATATGTTCTCCCTCATATGCAGACATTAGATCAAGGGCAAACACAACAAGGGGATTGAACTTTGATCACAAGATAAAAGCGAGAGCACACAAGGGAGGTATGAGGATAGGTAAGATACCTAAAAAATTAGCTAGCATTTGTTGCCCTCAACGCAGAGAAACTAAAGCAGATACCTTAAAAGCAACTGAGGTCAATAGGAGAAGGGGACCAGGAACTACAGAAAAGATTAGATCAAAAAGAATTAACCTAGAAGGTAACACACATGCACAGGAAATTAATGTGAGTCAATTCCCTGTAGAGCTATCCTTATCTCAACTAGCAAAAACCCTTGTTCCTTCCTATTATGGCTTATACTCTCTCTTCAACAAAATTAGAGATAAGGGCAAAATAGTTTCTGCTGGGTATTGAGGGGGAGGCGGGGAAAGGAAGGGGGTGGAGTGAGTGGTAAAGGAGGGGGTGGGGGCAGGGGGGAGAAATGACCCAAGCCTTGTATGCACATATGAATAATAAAAAAAAATCCACTGAAAGGGTACTTATCACATAAAATTCAAGTGTGATATATTGTAAGAACTTTTCTATATGCCACAATGTTCCCACACACAGGAAAACAATAAAAAAAGAGAAAAAAAAATAAAAAGAGTGTATCAAGTAAGGTTTTCAAAATAAAAAAAATGGTATTTGTAATATAATGTTATTAAAATGTTTAAGTTTACATTAAGTGAGAAGAGCATGAAATGTAATACCATATCATGTTAGCACTTTTGCAACAAATGTATAGATTTGAGCTATTAGAGGGTTATTTGTAATATAATCCCACTTATGATCACTGCATCTAGTATTTTTCATAACAACTACCATTCTTAGACATAATAATCATTCCTTAGCATTAATATTCACAAAGGTCTATTAAATGTGATATTATACTTTAATACTTATTTCCTATTTGATGTAATTAAGGCAAATTATTCTCAATTTATGAGTGCCGTTTGTCTAGATGATAAAGAGATTATGTTAGTGATTTTAGATTGAATGTTAAGTTGAAATATGAACTGCTTAAATATACTTGCTACCTTTGAAAAGATGACCACCTTTTAACATTCTCATTGGCATGCTAATAATTTTAAATCCTGAATAATTTTCCACAAAGTAAAATCATTCCAGAGGAAAATATTTAGGCATCATATATGAAGCATAATAAATACTGGTTCATCACTAAAATAGAATTATTCATATTATTGTGTATACAGTGGCATATGATAGCTTTTAAAGTTTGTATGTAAAGCGATTTATAATGACACATAAAAATCTACCCTTGTTATCTGATCCTCACTAATGTCACATCTAGTTTTTTTGGATTAATTAGGTGTAAACCTATTAATAAATAAGATAATTGTTTACTTGATGGGATTCATGTTAAACCAATAAAATAAGTAATATTCCTTTTGTATGTACCTATACTGTACTACAATTTTATTTGAACATGTAAATGTTTTATTAAATACATACACTAAAGAAATACAAAAATAAGACATACTTATACAATATGAAATATCCTTTCTCATTAGTATCAATTTACTTTTATCTTCTAAAATCATACAAGAAAAAAATAATTCCTCTATTTTTTCTCCAAGACTTAATTTCAACATGCTGCTGTATTTTATCCTGTGCTATATTTAGTTGAATGTATGTTGTATACCCTGGCAGATTGAGATCTTATTAACATTTTTCACCTTTGAATCCCCAGTGTCTATCTAAGAACTGGCATGTAATTATATCTCAACATAAATCTGTTGAGTTGAGGAGAACAAAAATAACAATTAAAAAGGGTTTTGATGGAAAAATTTTCAAAGTTAAGACAAATATTTTTGGAAAGGAAGAATGTAATAAATGGATCTAGGATAAATGAAAATTGGAATTGCACTTTAAACCAGTTTAAATGTATTAAATGTCTTCAAATAAATCTGTGAAAATATTTTTTTTGTAAAAATAAGAAATTGTAGAAGATATGGACAGGCTCATCATATGCAAAGTTAAATGCTGGGCATTGGAAAGGCTGATAATTTAGTAGTTAAAGGATTTATAGCTGAATCATTACTTGGCTGATGTAAAGTTGTTCTGGGATCATTCAAAATGGTTGAAAACCTAACATTACCCTCTTTCTCCCATATATATTACAAGTTTAAATAGTTAAACTATATTCTCGGCCTCCACCAATGGGCAGCAAATGTGTATTGTTTTGGTAAAAGTGATAGAATACTACTTGACAACAAATTGAGGTCTTCAGCACAGTCCTATTGATGTCAGTTTTGTTTTGTTACTGTTTGCAATTTCTATAATAGGCTCGATACAGCCACACATCTCAAGGTATTATTGCTTTAACAGACTTTGCTAATGTCAACCATATAACTTCATGAAACAACAGATAAAATAGCAGTCAAATAATGCCCCATAACTTTGATTGCTGAGATTTTTTTCATAATCTGAAATATTATTGTATGTTCACCATTTTATTTAAGACTATGGAACTTGATGAGATTTCTGTGTTTGTGCCCAAATGTTTTTGGTAGGAAATGAAGTAAAAATCACTTTCAGAAATGATATGTAAAAGACTGCTTAAAAACAAAATATTTAAATTAAAAATTGGAAGGAAAATGTACATTGTGTTATATTTTTCAAAGACAATGAGCCAAATTAAACATTTGCACCATCAGGGAAGTGGGTGATGCAGCCTTTAATTTAATTTCAATTTGTTATTTCTGTATCACTTTATAACTTATGATACTGTGTTCAATTGCAGGAATCTGTTAGTTTTTTGCCAAGCTTCTTGTAGGGCTCACAGCAGGGCTTCTCAAAATATGGTCCGTAGATCACAGTTGGTTCTCAGCATTCTCAAAGTGAAACTTCAGGAAATATGGTATTTTCAAAGTACAAGATGACAAAATGATGCTCATATGTATTACCTAACATTGAAAGATGTGAATAATTATGTTTTCAAATGAATGTCGTTATATTAATTATCATGTTTAGAATATAGGTACACTGCTTGAAAAAAGATGCCTAACTCTAGTGATCTCAGACAACATTAGGAAGAGGAATATTGTAGGAATATCACTTATTGTCAAACATTGTTATTTCTTAATGAGAGTTCATAACATAAAAGGACTTCAAAACTAAACAGTTTCATGTAGCATTCATTAACAATATATTAATGTCGTAAAACATAATTACATGTCACCTGAATATTTTTATATTTCTCAGAGTAAAAAATATATCCTTAATGCAATAAAAGTGACTTAAAAGAAGCAGACATTAAAAACTAGTAATGAAACAAAGTATCATATAGATAAAATATTCATGTAAAATATTTATAAACTCATATACAGGTATAAGATAAAACAAAAATAGTAAGCAGTGAGGTCTGTGAGCACATGCTTCACATCCCAGTACTCAGAAGGCTAAGGCAGGAGCGTCATGAATTCAAGGCCAGTGTGGATTATCTAGTGAGACCCTGTCTCAAAAGAGAAGTGAAAACTAAATTCTGATGAATGAGAAATACTAATATACATTGCATGCATTGTCCTTATTACAATGCTGTTTACTTGAAAAAGTCAAGCAACTCTCATTATAAAATTTACTTGTTAGGACCAGAACAAATGATGGAGATTTTAATTTGCTTCCTAAATTAGGGTACTTGGATAATAGGAACAGTGCTTTTTGGGAAACTCATATAATCTCCTAGGTATATACCCAAAGGAATGCACTGAGGTTATTCCAAAGGCATCTGCATACCCAAGTTTATTGCAGCACGATTCACAAGAGCCAAGTTATGGAAACAACCAAGATGCCTCACTACTGATGAATGGATTAAGAAATTTGGGTATTTATATATAATAGAATTGTATTCAGCCACAAAGAAAAATGAAATTTTGTGATTTCCAGGTAAATGGATGGAACTGGAGAACATCATCTTAAGCGAAGTTAGCCAGGCTCAGAAGGCCAAAAGTCACATGTTCTCCTTCATATGTAGATTATAGACCCCCTAAAATGCAGTAATATTATTGGACATGGGTCATACTCTAAGGGGAGAACACACATGAGAGAAACAGGGAAAAGAAAGGTAACCTAAAACTTGAATGTGGTTGATATACCCACTGTAGAGGAACAAATATAGTAATCTTAAATTGACACAGCCCACTATGGGAAGAAGACTAGGAAGTAGTGAAGAGGTCAGGCAGAGATGAACCAATGTGGGTTGCAATATACATGTGCATGGAAGCAATGCTAGGAATCTCTTTGTATAGCTATCTGTATCTGTGCAATGACATCATGATGGCTATGACACTGTGACATCATTGGTTAGTAAGATTTTCTCAGCTCCATTGTCATCTTGTGGGATGACCTTGGTGTACGTGGTCCCTCACTGACTGAAATATGTGGTTTATAACTGTATATGAATTCAGTGTCATAAGTTTCCCTCTGAGAACTGTTTGGCTGCATTCAATCATTTTTGAAAAGTTATATTTTCATTTTCATGTAGGTCAAAGTATATTTCAATTTCTATTGATATTTTCTTTGATCGATGTTTTATTTAGAAGCATGGGTCTCCAAATATTTTTATTTTTCAGTCAAAATTCTGCTATTGATTTATGGTTTAGTTTTATTGTGGTCTAAGAACAGACAATACATGATTTATATCCTGTTAAATTTGTTAAGGAGTATTTTATAACCTGAGATGATCTTTCTTGGTGAATGTTCCTTATGAGCCTGCAATGAATGTTTATCCTGCTTAAGTTGGATACAAATGTCAATGACTTTCACTTGATTAATGGCATTGTGGCATTCCACTATGTGACTGCATATGTTACTAATTTTCTCACTGATTTTCTGCCTGCTGTACATCAAATTCTAATAGGAGTGTTGTAGTCTCTAAGTGTAACAGTACATTCATCTTTTATTCATGTATCATATTTTAATATATCTCACATATCATGATCCTTATAGAAGATTGTTTTATTTTCCAAGAAAATTAATCTCCTTATCATATGTAATGCTATGCCTAATCCATGATAAATTTCCATGCTGTTGATTCTGTTTTGTATAATATTAACATAACTACTCCCACTTTCTTTTGAAGAGTGCTAGCACTAATCAAATCTTCTCCAACCAATGATAAGTTTTGATACACGTCTTTATATTTGAAGTGAGTTCCTTATTGACATTATATAATCGGGTTTTGTTCCATGGTCCACTATGCCAATGTTTCGCTACATATTAATTGGCACATTTAGACCATGAGGGTTCAAAGTGATTAATGATGAATCTGGATTGATATCTACTGTATTTCTTACATTTTCTAATTATTGTCTGCATTCTTTATTACTATTTTTTGTTTTCCACTATTTTTCTGTACTTCGTGGTTTTCATTAAAACCATCATATACCAGTTTATATAACTCCATTTTCTTTACTTTCTTAAAATGGCATGGTTCTTTTTTAAACTTTATTTAGTACTTGCTTAGGATTTTGCAACAAACACTTACAACTAACGTAAGTTCATTTTCAAATAACACTAAAGCAATAAAAACAAAATATTTCATATTCTGCCTTCACTCCCTTGTATCATTGTTGTCACTCAACCCATTTATACATAAGTGCCTATATACCTACATATACCCCAACACACATGAATAAACAGGTATAATCTAGTAAATTATTGATATTACTTTCAACAAGGAGTTGATACACTGTTGGATACACTGAGAATAAGAAAAATGAAAGTTTGATTTTGGCTTTACTTTCATTCTTCATGTAGATTTGAAGAATCTACATGATTCTTTTTTCTTTATGCAAATCTGAGTTTTTCACTTACATAATTCTCTCTCTCTGAAATGAACTCTTAAAAACATTTCTGTAATACTGACAACAAATTTGTTCAATGTTTATCTAAGAAAGTATTTCTTTTGACTTGAAGGATAATTTTGCAAGGGTATATCTAGGTTTTTCTTTAATCCCTTCATCATACTGTATGTATTTAATTGGACTCCTTCTTAAATACTTTCTGAAAAGAAGAAAGATATAAGTCTTGTCTTTGTCTCTCTGTAGACAATGTATTTATTTTTTTCTTTGGCTCTTCCAGGATATTTTCTTTAGCTTTGATTTTCTATGGTTTGACAATGACATTCCTGAATATAGTTTTGGTGGTACTTGTCCTTTTTGGTGTTTTATGAAGTTCTTGATCATGTGGTTTGGTGTGTGACATTAAATGGACAAAAATTATCAGTCACTGTTGCTTCTAATATTACTTGTGTTCTTTTCTCTCTTTTTTCTCATTCCGGTATTCTCACTATGGGTATATACAGTTCCTTGGTATTGTGTGTGTATGTATGTGTGTGTTTGTGGCTACTTACATGTGTCTTTTTATTATTTTTCTCCTTGCTTTTCATTTTGGGACTTCTTCATTATCATAATCTCAAGTTCAGAGATTTTCCTCTAATTATAGCCCATCTACTTCTAGAAGACAATTGAAGGCATGCTGCTTTCAGTTAAACTTCTTAGCATTTTATTTCTTTTTTATTCTTAAAATTTCAGCCCTTTGCTTTAATTACTCCTCTTCTTGCATGTTGTCTACTTTTTCCACCAAAGCCCTTAATATATCATAGATTGATTGAAAAAACCTATCCCAAGTTTGACAATTCTACAATTATCCCACCATAGTTAATTTTGTAAATAATGCTGGTTCAGCTCCTCAAATTATGATTTTTGACTTCAGAATGCTTTGCCATGCTTTGTTGTAGGTAGTATTTGGTGTACTGGGTAAAAGCAACTGCAATAAATAGATCTTATTAATGTAGTGTTAAGGTATAAAAGAGGGGAGCATTCTTTAGTGTTTGGTTAGGTTTCAGGAAGCCAATGGCCCTAGACTGTGAACTTCACCAGTGCTTCTTGGTCAGCCTTGTCCTATTTGTGGAATACAATGACTTAAAGGAGCCAAAGTTAGGAATTGCTTTCATTTGGAAGTTTAGACGAAAGCTGGGAGTTTGATATATCTCTTCTGCCAGCTAGATTAGCTTTGGATAAAACTCCAGGAAATCAAACATTGGTAAAATAAGTTTTCCTAAAGGGAGAGCATGGTTCAGAAAAACAAAGTGCTATTGTATAATTAAAATAATTTAATTTTCTGTACCTCATAGGAGCATAAAGGAATTTTCTCTTGTGCGTCAAGAAGACCTGGTTCAGTGCCTGAAGGTAAAAATCACAAAAGTTTGGGGCCTTCTATTGATGAAGTATACTGAAATTTTTGACTCTCAGAGTTTTCTATACTAAGCCTGCAGCAATTTGTTAATTAAAGTTTAGTTTTTCTATCTGAAGATTGGCACAAAGATTTCAGCTCTTTCATTCTTTACCATGTACATTACTGCTGTCTTCTGCTTATCTGTTTCTTCAGTTTGGGGTGACTGTTGTCTCCATGTGACCTCATTTTTCTGTGCCATCAAAAAACAGTTATTCATTTTTCAGTTTGTTCACCTTTATCTGTATTAGTGGATGGAGTAGGGACACCTAATACTTTTGCTTGTAGAACTGGAGATGGGATGCTTGATAATATGTTTTTAAATATAAATCTTCCCTTTGAAAAATCTCCCACATTTACTATGCTGTATTTTATTTTATTTTTAATTTTTGTTTCTCAAATATATTTATAATAAATTTTAAATCTTCAATAGTTATTTACATGTTTTTCAATTTCTAGGTCTGTTTTTATAGTATGATTTATTTTCTAGTTATTTGTTTGTTTTTTCTCAGTTTCTGATGTCTAGGACTTTTATTTGGAAACCAGACACTGTCCTGTTGTATTAATATGTTATTATTTTTTTCTTCAGGAAAATTTGAAGCTAGATTGGCAAATAATTAAGTGATTTTGGATAATGCGATCTACTGAATTTTCATGTATAAGCTTTGTTGATGCAATGTAATCTTCATACTCAAATTTATCCTACTTCTAAGGGATGATATTTCCAGTTCTATATTCAATGTCACAGGTGTCAAATACAATTTTCCCACTCTTAATAGTGTAACATTAAATGTTTCCCAGCTCTTTATGAGCTCAGAGAATGACATAAGTTATTATGTAGTTTTTTTGTGGCAGTGCTCCTTGCAGGTGCACATAGTTTTATTCAGTGATGGTCTCAAGATCTCATACAGATTTCAGAGACTCTTTATCTTGCCCACTTCTTGCTCTAATTTTGCATATCCCAAGTTGCAATTCTTAAAAATACCAATTGTATTTCTTATGTTTCATTATTGCTGTACCAGGGGTATTTTGTGACATTTACAAAAGTTCTTACAATACATCATAGTTGAATTAACCTCATCCATCATTCTCTTTATCTTGCCTTCTCCTAGTCCTGGAATAGTTTCTGAAGGTCTCATTTTT
Organism: Castor canadensis; assembly: GCF_047511655.1. Classification (NCBI taxonomy): domain Eukaryota; kingdom Metazoa; phylum Chordata; class Mammalia; order Rodentia; family Castoridae; genus Castor; species Castor canadensis. Next base: position 27,227,273 of record NC_133395.1, read on the forward strand.
CCATTTTCATAAATGTTTACATAATATTTGCAACATATTCATCATCCTATAACTTTTCCTTATATCCTTCCCCATCCCACAGGTATCAACCCTCCAGACAGGACTCTTCACTTTTTAATTGCATTTTTACTGTGTGTAGGGAGGAGGGTATTACTTATCCTGTGAATGACAGTTTATTCTGATCTACCAAACTGAAGGGTTTCTTGAAAAATAGTATCACATCCATTATCCAGCTTATCATCAATTACTGTTACAATGCAGGTAGGTGTTTGTGTGAGGGATTTCTTTTTATTGTGCTTAAATTTACTTCTCAACAATTAGGTATTGTAGATTCTTTACTTCCTTACCCAAAGTCACCAGTACATTGCTTCATGCATGTGTGACTTACCTATCATATCATTGATTTAGTTCCCATTCTTATGACTGCCTATTTCTTAAAATCTGCATGTAGGAACTATAACCCACAATTTAGAATTGTGAGCAACCTATTAAATCTGAGATTTTGGGCATGGATTTACTCATACCTTGAGGGGTCACTGACCTGATGCTTTATCTTTTGCTAAATGAGTTTTTGCTCATACTTATGGTTTGTGCTTTATTGTCTCATAAGTTCTCTTTCATTTTATAGAAGATAATTTAATTATTTATCTAATTAGAAGTGGTAAAGAGTGTTACACTGTGTTCATCGAAATATTTTTTATAATATTTTCTGATATTCTTTTGTATGAATAACAAAAGCCATACCAATGTTCCTGTCATATTTGTGTCACTAAATTTTATTGATAAATTCATTTAAATGTAGAAAAATGGCATGAAAGTATAGGTGCTGTGCTCAGAAAGCACGAAACTGTTACTCTTCAGAAGTGGAGCACTCGGGAACAATTTGCAGTTGCCATCTGGAGTCACGATAGGCTCAGTAAGACAGCAGATGTCAAGGCCAGCTTCTCTTAGTCAAAACTGAATGTAGCAAGTAACTCGATGTTTCACTGGGGGACAATTTGTTTTAGGGGGACTTTTTTACTTTCCTCAATCACTAATCTCTCATTTGTATTTCCCAAACTGTCTGAAGCACACTATTCATCTCCCTGGATGATCTTTTTCTCATTGTAAAAAAAATTACTTTGTTATTGAAGACAGATTGTTGTTAAGTTGATCTCCCTCCAGTTATAATCTCTTTAATTGTTGAAAATGACTCATATGGGAAGTGGAATTCAAGTAAGGTGATTACTGAAATATCTAACTGAATAACCATTTCACATTTTCTTTCTCCTATAAATTCATTGGGTATATTTTCAATACCTTGCATAGGTTGATTCATCTTAGATTTTTTCTAATGTTTCACATATTCTTCTATAGTGTTAAACATATTGGCATTGTATTACAATATTATTAAACTATTTAGTGAATTCCTTATGGACAAATATATGGACATATACTTGTATATCATATGGACAAGTAACATAGTCACTTTAGTCTTATTTAACACACTTTTTCATAGTAGTTTTGACCTGAGATAAAATAATTTAAGAAGTATTTTCAGATTCTTACATATTGTACTGAGGTCCTAAGCACAGTAAAAAATAAGTAAGTTTTTTAAAAGCAGCTACATTTACTTATTCATTCACGTAACTCATTCCAAGATTATTAGTAAAAGTCTACTACATCACGTCCAACTGAAATGACATCTTGGATAACTAAAATTATTTGCAATGTATAAAGTGGTAATCATTAATTATGATTAATTATATACCTCTCATGTACATCACTGTTATTTATGCTGCTCTAGATTGGGGATATGGTTCAATGTAAAGCACTTACCAAGCATGCAAGAGACCCTGGTTTGGATCCCCAACACAATCAAAAAAAAAAGAGAAAGAAAGAATAAAAGCTGTCTTTAATTCCTACATAATCTTTTATGTGATTCAGATTCTATGAAAGAGTACTTGACTAATTTTGCTTATAAACAAAGAATATGTATCTAAGTGAATTCTTTCTTTTATTTGACTAAATTTCTCTCTTATTTGCAGTTTCTGTGAATGATCCAAAAGTTCTAGTCAGTTTATAAAATGAGAAGAGAAAATTTTTTTCTATGATTTAATAATTTCATATCTTTTGATGAGATAATCTAAAAATATAATTTCATATTGAAAAGTACAGAAAATATTAACATTTTATTAAAGACATTTCCATACAATTAATGGTTTTTTTAAACAATTTGTTGAAAAAGAATAAAATACATAAGTTAACACCATCATCAATCAAGCCACAGTGACTTTTTTTTGTAGTACTGGGACTTGAACTCAGGACCTCACACTTGCTAGACAAGGACTTTATCACTCATAGTGATTTAATAGTAGGAAGAGTTTACTCATCCACTAACCAACAGGAACAAACAGTTCAATGATCTGTACTATTGAAGGGAAAAATTTGGAGGGGTATATTGTGCTCAGTCCTATAAGCAGTACATATTGTGATTGTACTATAAGCAGTACATATTGTGATTTCCAATAATTGCAAAATAGTTTTATTGGAGACTTATAGTTCTTTTTATTTTTCTTTGATTTCCATTAATTTGACATTCACTAGTTTCTCTATTTTCCTGAACTAGAAAAATCAGTATAGATAATATTTTAAACATTTTACATAATAACAAACCATATGTGTGTTAATAAGTGTGCTAAAAGCAAGGTACATTGTGTAAATATTTATTAATTTATATACTTTTCAGTTTAATTCCTTTCCTTTGCTGAAATCTTTCCCTTGGCTGAAGTCCTTCTAAAGATCACTAATAAAATATGTTTTTTTAAAAATAGGATGACTTCTATCAATCTCATTGCAAAATAAAAATAATTGAATAATCTGAAGAAACAATCGGATATGTAAAAGTATCTTCCAAAGGACTTGCATTTCATGGAACAAGCAGAGCCCTCTTAAACATGTGTACTTTTAACATACTCCTGTCACCTTTCTCTGAAAACTTCAAATTAAGTTCATAAAGCCAATGATATATAACTATTAAGCTTATGTATTATTTAAAAGTTTGCATAAATGCCAAGTCTACTAGTATTCCTCCCTCCTTCCTTGTCTCTTTGAGACATGGTCTTGCTATATAGCTGAGTGTCCTGTAACTCACAGTGTAGTCCAAGCTGTTCTTATACTCTTGATCTTTCTGCCTTCAGCCTCCAAGTGCGGGGATTATGGTCATAGACCACCATACCTGGCTTCCATTAACTTTTGAATTTACTGAATCAAAGCGCTACAAAGTTCAACAGGAAATTTCCTCTTGGAATTTGCAAAATGACATTTTATCTACCAATAACTTTGTGGATTGGTATTTGGATTTAGTAAGGAAAGCTATAGCAAGAAAAGAGTGGGGAGACTCCAAAAGTATTATGTTGTCTTTAAACCTGCTACACTAAATATAGGTTGTATGGGTATTTTTCTATTTATTTATTATAGGAAATATGACTCAAAATAGATCAAATGATATAAGTTTTGAACTTACTTATTGTGAAGTTCAGTCTTCTGTTACACAGAATTGTTATTAAACTTCATTTTCTTCTATGTATTTTGGTGTATTGCTTAAGTCTGCATTGGACTTATGAAATGCTTCCCTAACAGAAGATATTTGTTTTCTAATTTTAAAGATGTCATTGTCTCAGTTTTGATCACAACAGCTATCACAATTCTTCTTAAAAGTTAAAAAGTACAAAGAAAAATACTTTCTTAAAAGTAGTTTTTAAAAGCTAAAATGTGCTAGAAAAACTCTTCATGTGGATTATTTTTCATTATTACATGGTAAACATATAAATAAATCTAAATTTAAGGTTCTGGAGAAATGTACATTTATAAAGGAAACTATGAAATAGCATTTTCGTAGCCATTGACTTTGCTTCCTTACTCCCACATATGAGTAATTTTCACTAGTATGTTACACTTTATCCATTTCCTTTCTAAATGTTATATAAGTAAATTATATCTAAGTAAAAATGCACAAAGTGTTTTTAAAGATATAAATGAACAATTTAAATTTTATCATTAAATGTTAATTTTTAACTAATATTTGATTCAATATGCACATCTCCAACACACACACTCATATTACAAATTCACACACTTATAAATGCTTCAATTGTTTATTTTCTTCAACAGTGAGGAAAAAATATGTGTGTGCATGTTACTAGAGAGTGTTGCAGTAAAGCATATCAAGTTTTTCTTTTTAAGGGCCAAGAAAAACCAAAAATTTCTGCAGTAATTTAATGACATTCACTAACTGATATGCACTGGAAGAAAGATACAGACCTTGAAGATAGTAGCATTATAAAGGCTAACATAATAAAATAAATATAATGTCACAGTACTTTATATCCATGTATGAAAATAGAAGTTTAAAACTATTTGAAACTGTTTGAAGAAGAGAGGAAGAGGAATGAGGAGGGAAGAATAGAGAGGTGAATTTGACTAAGGTATATTGGATGCATGTGTGGAAGTACCACAATGAAAACCCTTTATACATTAATATGTGCTAATATTGTTTTAAAAAAATAAAGGCCACACAGGATGATTAGGGCTGATTAAAAGAGTCAACTGAATATATGTTGGAATTCTATAGTTTTTTAAAAACATCACAATGTCTTCCATATAGAAAAATTTTTGTCTAGTCCAGGTTTTATAAAATTTAATATATGAAAATAATTTATAGATTATATATATTTATTAAATTTTATGTAATTCACTAAAATTCATAAGGTTAACAACTAGCTAAAAAATTGATAAACAATCCATCATTCCTGAGTTGGCCAAATATGTAACATAGATTAACACAGTTAATTTACTTCAACTTCAAATAAAATGCTTAACAGTATCATGCAAAACAATTTGAATACATTATGGATTTCAGTATAAATATACATAAATACATTGTTCGCAGCAGAATGTTCTTCACTCCCATCTTCCTTTCTTTTAACTAATTGCTGTATATAATTAGGAATCTACTTGTGGAGTTATAACAAAAGCTTTGTTTTAACTTTTAAAATAGCCTTTATATTTTTTTAATTTAGCATGTGCATTACAGGAAAAAAACACACAAGACACAAAGAACAAAGTCATCCATACCCCAAGAAAGGATGTTCACAGACTGGATGTCAGGATAAGGGAATTTTAATTATAGTAATGTTTGATATGTTTTAATATGTTGCAGAGAATAAAATGCATTTAAAATCAGACATTATTGAATTGTACTATATACACTTGGAGTAATTATTATAGTATTCACTATGAAATGTCATGTGTAAGAAATTTTATCCATTAAGTTTAAAAAAATGAAACTTTACAAGCATAAGATAGTTAAGATGAAACTTTTACAACTTGGTAGACTGAAAAACAGATGAGCACTGATCATTTTCTGAATTTTATACCTAATATATTTTTCTTTATGAAAGTACCACTACTCTATATTAACTTTCTATTGTATAAACATTACTAAATGTTTCTCTTTGCATTTGGCACAGGTCATGAACTAGTTAAGAAGCAAACCATTTCCAGGTAACAATTGTCTGTTGCATTTTTGTATTGTAAGTACATTTGGATGGGTAAAGACATGGATAGTTAACACCACTTCTCAATCGCAATGTGAAGTCCTGGATGCATTTTCCAAAAATCATGTTCTTAGGAAAAGGTATTGTGCTAGTTCCTTTTCTGGTCACTGTGACACTATGCCTGCAGAACAGTTGAAAGGTGGAAAGATTAATTTTGGATGATGGGATCAGAGGATTCAGTCAATGCTTTTTTGACTACATGCACTTGGGCAGAACATTTGCGTGATAAAGCAGGTGGCAGACACTGTTCTTCACTTCTTGGTGGCAAGAAGCAGAGAGAAAGACAGAAAGGTGTCAGGGACAAGATACTCCAAGGGCCTGTCCCCAGTGACCTACTTCCTCCCGCTATGTCCCACCTCTTAAAGTTTCCAGAAACTTCCCAAATAGTCCCACCATCTGTGAACCAGGTGTTCAAAACATGGACAGGAAAGGGACATTTCATATTCAAACTATAAGAGGCATAAATGAGTAGAAGTAAAATAATAATATAACAACTTAAATGAATGTCTTTTTGTGGATTTGAATACACACAATTAAAGAGAGAAAATACAGACTGGGGATTTTATATGATTTCATATGACACAGACCATTTTCTTTTAACCATTACTGTAAATGTAACCCAGATAAATGATCTAGGAAGTTGGAATTAGTGGAAATAAAAAGCAGAAGTAGGATGACTTCAACTGATAAAGAGAAACCTGTAGGTAAAAACAGTGATGAAGTAGCCACCAGGGATTCAGGGGTTACTCAGTGTAAAGTAGTATGATTACACAGCCACATTAAGAGACATAGAATGACTTCCACTGCAAATATTCAGTCATACTCCAACACAGAATTGCTTTTCTCTTAAAATGCTGTATTATGCAATTCCATATTTGATAATGGGTATTTAGAAATATGAAGTAAATCTGAATTTTTCAAACTCTTCCATTTTATAATCAAAATAAATCCATCAAACAATTTTTGTTGTGGTTTATAACATAAATTATTTCCCAAATATCCTATAATTTTTAAGTAATATTTTTCATGATTTTTAACAGGAGAAGGCTATTTTAAAAATATTCTAAAAATATAAAATTTAGTCATTTGATGAAATATATTTGTGTTTTCATCCTCTGGAGCAGTGAACAACAGAGTCTCTGGTATACTGAAATATCCTACTAGTCTTATCCATAAAATCTTCTATTACTATTTCACAAAACTACAATGCAGACAGTAACTTTCAGGAAATTGACATTTACACGTTATTACCTTTCAATCCATAGAAGCCCTTCATGTTACATCAATTATCCTAATAGGGTTCTCCCAGTATAAAGATGTGTATGTGTTGCGCTTTGATGTTGTCTCTTTAGTCTACATTGGCCTGAAACAGTTCTGACTTTCTTAATTTCCAGTCTTGAAACACTTGAATTTTACAGAACAATTATTTAGTAGTATGCCCTTCAAATCATCTTGTCTGATGATGATCATGATTAATACAAGTCATCCATCTTTGGAAAATTACAGATGTGTTGTGTTTTCTTCTGCTGGAATACTAGTACAAAATGCACAGCCCAATTCTTGTATTATTGATGGTACTCTCTTCTATTACTTCATAAAAGTGAGTGATGTCTTCCAGGGTTCCCCAATATAAAATTAACTTTTGTTTTCATTTCCAATTAATTATTTTATGGAAGGTATTTTTTACTTTGTTAATATCTTTTTCTTCTCATTTTGAATGTATTCATCATTTACTTTACTATGAATTAATGGTTTCCTGTTTGTAAAATGGGTTATAATCCATGTAATCATTTATTTTATTGATCAAAATGTACCGTGTGAGCTCTTCATGTTTTCAAAATTTCTATTCATTATTTGAGTAATTCTGTTTTTCATTTAAAAATTTTTAAATTTTTAAAATTATTTACTTATTAATTGGTTGGTTTCATGAGACAGTGTCTCACTATGTAACCCAGCTGGTGTGGAGATTGCTGTGTAATCTGGGCTGGTCTAGAACTTGTGATCCTCCTGCTTCAGCCTCCAGAATGTCAGGATTAAAGTCATATTTATTATTTTTGACAGACCATGAAGTTATAGGCTTACTTTATATTACCCATCCCTTAACTCTAGAATTATTTTTTCCAGGAGTCATGATTTCTTTTAGTGGAGAATCACAGACAGAACCAAATGAGGTCTTAAGTGTTCTTATGGTTACTTGGAGATTAGTGCTCTTAAGGATATCTCTTCCACGGAGATAGGTACTATCTAAACACAGACATAGACACATATTAAAATACAAATACACACCTAAATATATATTCATTTCTTTATATATCCATTATTTACTGATAAACCATGATTCAATAATGATATTCTCATTTTTATTCAATATCACTAAAGGTTTATTCATTTCAGTTTTCACCCCTTAAAACCATGACCAGGCCTGCTCCATCTATTTCTTCTTTATGCTTATCAGCATATTCCACCTTGTAAATACCCATTTGACCTCACTAGGGTTTCTCATACACTTGAGCCACTTCCAACCACCCATGAATAGCTGTTTCTTGCTTTGTGCCACTGAGATACACATCTTAATCAACCCCATGGTATGCCATTTGCTATCATTTATGTGCTCAACACTATACTATTTAGACACCATCACCTCTGTGTAGATCTTCCTATTAGACTTTAATCCCTCATTGCAAGGCAACCTCCATTTGAAAACTCTCCACCAAGAAGTATGAGAATTGACCTAATTACAAGACAACAAATAATTTAGCTGGCTATAGTTTTATGTTTATTTTGAGAAAACATAGCATGCTTGGTTATGAAAAGACTTTCTAGAGACATAAAGATCAATAGCCAGAGTGCCAAATATGCAATTGTTTGGTATGCTTCAATTCCCACTGGTACCATGGAAGGACACATACAAATGCACATGCATTGTTTTTCCTTACAGGAGACAAAATAGAGACTGACAAATGATCCCTTACTGAGTAAGCACAAACATTATAGATAGCAAAGAAGTGAGTCCCTTTCTGAGAAGTAAGTAAAATGTAGCCAGGTTATGACTTGCATGACTTATTTTGTCTTGATTAGCTAAAGAAAATATTCAATATTTAGATATAGAAAAGATTAGTAGTTCATCAGGCTCAGGAAGAATGTGACATAATGCTTAGGGGGCATGGTAGACCATCTCTGTCAACAATCATTCCAACTCCATACAAGGCCTTGTACCCACATGGACTGCCTCTTTACACGGTTAGTCTCTAGCCTTCATTAGTCAGATTTTTCTGACTATACTGAAATATATGAGGAAGGCTACATCTGAAGAAAGTGGTTTATTTACATCTAACTTTGGGAGGCTGGAGGGCATGACATTGACTCCGGCACAGTTGTGGTGAGGACTGCTTAGGTATGTCAGGTGGGAGCATATGTGGTAGGAAGTTATCACATGTTGATACATGAAGCCAGTAAGAGACTAGTTGAGGCCACAGTTAGACTTTTATAATAATTATTTTCCCAAACAAGCCAGGTTTCCATGAGAAATACTATAATTCTTTTCAGGTATATGTCCATAACTTAGTGTGCACTCACATACTAGGTCCCACTTCCTAAAGATTCCCTCTTCTAACTTCACTGCACAGAAGACCAGGTACCAATATGTAGACCCTTGGGGACAAACCACATCTAAGTCGCAGCACACTCCATGTAAATAAGACTTGTCTCTACTTGGACTCTGGCTCCTTTGCATGTTAATTTATGATTCCTCATATATGATTCCATAGTTCTGCCTCATTTTGTGGCATTAAACAGGAGTTTCACTGTAAAGGGAATTTGGCAAGGGAAAAGGAGTAGATAAGTAATGGATGAAAGGAAATGGAAGAATGAGAAGAAAAAGGAAAAATGAGAAACTGAGAAATTATTTCAATTTCTTTGTTTAGAGTGAAACTATGGATATGATTTTTCACAATGTTCGTTAAGCCCATTGTTATTTTATTTCTCCAAATCAGCCTGTTAGTTCTATGTGTTTATGTGCATGGGGATAATTTGACAAATATGCCCCCCCTCAAAAGGTGCCTGTGTTCAATTCCCCATCTATCTCTTTTGTAGGTGTGATTAAGTTCGAGAGTTGTAATGAAAAAAATTTGTCCTAGGTAGTGCAAGTGGACCTTAAATACCCCCACAGGTGTCAGTATCAGAGAGAGGCAGCAGGTGATTAGACATACAGGTCATATGAAGGTGGAGGCTAACACTGGAAGGAAGCAACCATAAACTAAAGAATGCCCAAAACTCTCATAAACTGGAAAATACAAAAAAAAAAAAAAATTATCCTTCCCACGAGCTTCCAGAAGAAGGCCCTGACAACACTGTGATTTTATACTTTTGTCCTCCTGAACTTGACAGATTAAATTTCTGTTTTCTAAGCCATCATATTCCAATTCTGATTTGTAACTAATTTTAATACTTCTTGATTACTTTACATAAAGATTTATCCTTTTAATTTAACATCATAGGGCCATTTAACACTTTTTATTTTCTATTATATATATGTATATTTTTCTTGTTCACTGTTTCTATCTTACATTTTTTCCCATTCTTTCTCTTTTGTTAGAATTGAATTACATATACATTTGCTAACTTCTTGAGACAGATAAATCATAAATTATTTTCTTTTTAACTTATCCATTCTATACATTAAATATCCTAAATTACTTCTAAAACTCAGAAGTAGATAACTTGGGATGTTTTTGTATTTTCATTTCTATTTTCCATTCAGGTTCAGTGAAGGTGTTATTATGAAATATGACACCCAATTTCAAATCTTAGGTGATATAATAATAAGAAGGATTTAAACATCCTTTGAAACTACTGAAGTATGAAGGTCACCATTGTATATCTCACCTGAATTCACAGTCACAGTTCTTGAGAGCTATGTGGCCGATTTCACATTTCTTTAAAATCTTCATCTTCCAACTAAGCCAATCAAGTTTTATTTGCTGAAAGTACTTTATCGTCATTGTAGCGATACTGGATTGTTAACTGATTTGACATCTTGCCTTCTTATCAGTACTTCCCTGATTTTTTTCACATTTCATGTATAAAGCATAATTTATAGAAAAAATGGACTTCATTTCTATTTACCTTACTGTGCTATCAAAGATTAAGTTACTGTTACTGTTTAAATACAACATGCCCCTCCAGACTCGTGTGTCAAAGCTTAGGTATCCCCAACTATGGCCTGTTTTGGAAGGTTCTGGCAACTTTAGGAAGTGGGACCTAGTTGCAGGAAGTGAACCAGTGAAGCAGGTCCATGTTAACTACTTGTCTTCGGTCTCTTCCTGTTTCTTCTTTTTTCCTGTGGTTAATGATGTGAGCTCCTCTGTTCACCTTCTCAGCTGCAATGAGGTCAAAAGCTTTCCTCTCTCATGGGCTTGCACCATGATCATGTGCTGTCCAACAGCGTGAGACCAGCAACCATGGGTTCAATCCTGTGACCAGCAAGACTTTGCTTCCTTTAAATTGTTTCTGCCAGATATTTTGTGGTAGTGATGGGAAAAGTAAATAATACATTTAACATCTTACCAGAAATGATAGTTATTATATAGTACATATATTATATTCTGGCTTTGAATAATTTTTTTTTTGGAACCTGGAGTTTGAACTCAGGGCCTTGTGCATGCTAGGTAGGCACTCTATCACACGAACTACACTTTCGCTTTTGATAGAAGTTTTAAGTCAGTTACTATTTGTTGTTGTGTAGCCTAAATATTTAAATGTATAATTAACATGTATGCTAAGTTTATGTACTATAATACTTAATGATAAAAGGGGAAATCTCTCTCTATATATTTGTATATTCATATATTTTTGCACCGTTGTGTGTGTTCCTAGAAAAGCAAGAAAGAATATATATAATAAATCACTTATTTCTGCAAGTAGTCATATCTCCTACCTGCTATTTATACCTTCCTTTTATTCAGTACTCTCTTAGTTATTTGAACAGTTCTATAAATGTTTCTTTCACTTTATGGCGACTTGAAACTTTGAAATTTCTGTGCTATTATTGGACATTAATGACTCAAATTTTGTTTCTCTAATTTCCTATTCCATTTGTCATTAATTAGTATCTCAGGCATTCATTGCAAATATTTCTGCATACCTATATTACCTAGTAGTAACCTTATTTTTTTTACTTGACATTTACTGTCAGTAGCTACAATGAATATAGTAATTCTTCTTTGTGTATTAAGTTGTATTAAGTATTTGAAACTGACCAGTAATGTTTCAGTTTAAAGTTCCTTTATAGTTTTTCCTGGAGGAATCAATTTTGTTTGGAGATATAAGATCTTTAAACCAATACAGTTCAAAGATGCAGGACAGAATATTAGTGAATGGAGTGTCCCTCACATTCAGAAATTTTTCCTTGGGCTTTTTATGTTGGAATCCCACCCACAGGTTGTTAGTTACAGCATATACCACATTATTTTGAATAACATGTAAGACAGTTCTTCCTGGAGTTGTCATGGATTTGAAGCTTTAATAAAGTTTGTCAACAGACTCCACTGCTCCCTGTGGCAAGTATTTTGGCATGGCCGAGATAGTAATGTCAATGCATCGCCTGTGTATTAGCCCATTGTATAATCTTCTAACTATGAAAATTATTTCCTTGGTGAGAAACAATGGTACATGCATTATCTCAATGATAAATAAGGAATTCTATAGTTCCATGGAACTTTAGCAGTAAAAGACTGAAGTTGTTTACCTAGTGAGTTTATCTATTTTAGGGAGGACAATTTTCACAATATCTTGAAGTTGTTCAACATAGTCAAATTGCAATCAGATATTGATGTCTGGCATTAATATACTGACACACAGTAATGGTTCTGACCATTAATGTTGTATTTAGTGTAAGCCCATATTAACAACCCAATCCACAATCTTTGTTATTAAGAACAAGGATGATAACGCTAAAGAAAATTACAGATACACAAAGTAAAGTCATATGATTCATTGAGGTTCTGACAGCTATGTTTTTAGTACTTGTATTTTATAAGCATTCATAAGTGTTACAAATATCCTTATATTCCTTATCATCTAGTGGGTCAATGTAACTACTTGTCTAATTTTATGCCTTCTAAATTTCTGTCTAAAAACAATTTTCCATTGCCAATAATATGATCCTTGAAAAAAGACAGACATCAAATGTCATATCCCCAAAATGTCCCTTTTTGTTCCCAAAACTAGCTAAGTCAAATGAAATATGGGAGCAGGCTGGTACTGGAATATCCAGATAAGTGTTATCTGAAGAAACACTGACCCTCCACAAGTACACTGAGAACTAAACACACTCGTTTTATCTTAAAAGAGAACCTGCTGTCTGCATGTCTGCCAAAAGCAGCTGTTCCTTGGAATGCTGGTCATACAATGGAACAAATCAAATTAATGAGGTCAACGTTTGTGTCATCTAACCTATAAAACTCTTATCCCTGGGGTGACCTGATGCATAGCAGTGTGCCCAGGATAATTACTATTTGTCTAGCCAGCTGCCGTTGGACTTTCCAGCACAACTCTGTGGAGAAAACAAGTGCTACTTGTTTAGCTGACCACCACTGGATTCTCCCTGTTAGTAAGTTTTGATAAACCTTACATCTCTCAAGTATTTTCTTTCTCCACAAAATTCTTCAGTCTTTCAGCAACATATGCCATTTCCCTAGCTTAGCTGGGCTGTGGATGTGACATTAATGAGTCAGTATAGGTCCATATATGTGACCAGTTTTCCTTTTACATGCATTGAATGAAGTCTTTTCCACTGTGAGTATATTCTTTATCTATAGACTTTCAAGGCTGCTTTTGAGTGTAGTTTCAATGCTTGAGCCTTTCACTTGAATGAACAGTATAATATGCAGTAGTAGCTGTGACGCTAGCCAATTATTTTTTTTAACTTTGCCTACAGGTCATGAGTATGACCCATAAGGTCAGAAGTGTAGCTTGAGAGAAGTGCCAAATAAACATTAGTAGCCTGAGTTCTGATCCTGCTTAACCAACCATTTATAACATCAATAATTCAACACTTGTCTTTTCTTTGTAGAAAAAAGTTATAAGATAGTGTAAATGTGTCCTTCTTCTTGAAGAGAGTGTTTCATATGCTTTATACTATTGGTTCCTTGTTAGAATTCTCTATAGGTTCTTGGCCTCCTGGATTCACATTTTATTAGTAAATCAGTCATGTTTTCATACATTTCAAAATACATATTTTGTTCAATTACTCAAGCTCTTTCTCAGGAGGCAAATTAATCTGGATGAAGCTTATAACAAATGCTATCAAACTCCACTCATCTTTTTCACCATCTGATGTTATCATAATTTCCCCAGCTTAAAATAATTTCCCTCCATTCCAACTCAAACTTCACCTAACTAAATTTAATCAAGAGGACCAGGGAGAGCTGAAGGCATGATTCAATGTAGATCACCTCTTAGCATACACAAAGCGCAGAGTTCATACCCCAGTACTGAAATTTTAAATAATAAATAAATTAATTAATTAAAGAAAACCTGGGAAACTATAACTTGTCTTCAAACTCTAATTCCAATTCTCACATTATTTTGGAGGGAAGGTCTGAGTTTTATACAGAAAATCTCAACGTAGGAATTTATCTGCTTTTTGTTGAACAATGTTTATTTTTGGGGGGAAGTATTTCTGAGAAACTGATAATTCCATTCATCAGTGAAATTATATATTTTAGATCTTAAAGACTTTGTGTAAGACCTGAACAGATGATATAAGAGCTATAGTGGCCTTTTGAAAACAAAATACAGAAATACAGAACAAAATAAATACTTAGGAAATTTATGTTCCTTGTCTAGGACCTGATTATATCTATTGTATGATGTATTCACTTACAGTTTAGCATGTTATTGAATACTAAGAGGTTGTTTTAGCAATCTACACTCATACACCCCCCCCATACATACACATTTAGTTAAATATGATGGTTCATTTTTACTCAAATTTTTAAAATACATGTATTTGGCATTTTAATACCATGAAAGTCATATTTTTAATCTATCTATTCAGCTATTTACCTTTACCAAACCCTATTTTGTATGTCATTTTCTTTTCTTTAACCTGGAAGAAGTTTAGAGGTATAAGATATTTGTAGCAGATGTTGTGGAAAGAGTCCAATCCACTTAAATAGAATATTTATTTAATTACGATAAATTTATTGTTGAATTTATATTTCAGATTTTTTTCACAACAGTTATATATTATGCTTTAAAGATATAGGTATTCTCTATAATTTCTCTCACGTCTATGTGCTTATCAAAGCAAATATGCTTAGTAATCAAGCATATTACATAATTAGAAAACCCATTCCATTACTCTTTTTTTGTGAAGAATAATCTCTTAGACCCTGTTTGTTCACATTACTTGGGTAGCAAATACATAATACTTTATTGACTTAGTAAAATATTCAGAAGAATTAACCTTAGTGAGTTCATTCTTAACCAAATTAAACAAAGAAATATAGTATTTAATTTTCTGCATATAATCAATAAAAATGCATGCAAAAGTGATTCATCATTTTCAATATGTAAGTAATTATGATTCGTTTTTTCAGTTTTTGTGCATAACTTTTATTCAACATAAATGAAAAGATCTTGGCCATTAATCATTTAAAGAGTTCAGAGTAAAGGAAATTGAAGCAGCCCTACTTGACTACCTGAAAATATTTGAGAATGAATGTCATGAGAGACCTTATCCATTTAAAGATACTGATAATTTGATCTCTCCAAAGGAGATTTCCAATGCTGCTGACTTATAAGAAGGGACAATTTATATCTGCTAATTCATATGACTCTACAAACAAGTCAATGGCATGAGTTTCAACAAAGCCAAGTGAGCATCATTTACTGTCACATATGTTCAAGAGTCAGAATTTCTACCAAATTCTCAAGAGTTATTTGGGATGTCACAAAATGGTAGCTTATGGGAGGTGAGATAGCTAACATAGTTGGAAGATAAATATTGTATTATGCTAATTACCATGTAAGAAATGGAAGAAAATTTCCAAACCATAAATTATCATTCAGTGAGACATATAAACTATTATAAATAAAAATGTGTGTTTCTTCTGAATCACTGAATCACACCCTTTCCACTGTATTTTGTATAGGTGTTAGTGAAGTCCGGTGAGTTCTGTGATTAGTAGTCAAATCCAGTAAAAATAGACATACTCTTGTCTTTAAGAACTCAATGTTGTTTTTCACCACATTATTCTTAGTTGCATTGCTATATGAGAAAATTCTGTCTGCAAAGAAATGATCATTGTAAATAATTCTTTAAACTACACAGAGTATAGTTATCTTGAAGTGATATATCACTGTAAAAAATGTTTTTATAAACAGAATTGTTTCTTATAACCTCTCTCTTCAAAATGTGATTAATGGACCAGGACATGGGTCTGGGAGTTTGCTATAATTGCAATATCTCTGTCCTGTCTTTGAATTATTGAATAGGATTGGTATTTTGCAAATATATCAGTGATTAATGATGCACTGCTTTATACATTATTAAGCGACTTGATATGTATCAGTTATATTGGCCTGATACTTTCTTCTATGACATGAACTGTCCCAGTATGGGAACTGTGAACTGTGAATTATCCCAGTATGGGAAAATGTGAAGGCCAAAAAATGTTACAAATTCATTATACTTAATAAATAGAGCAAATGATTTTTAAGAAATTACTGAAGGGTTTTGGTGATGGGACTTTCTCATTCAAAATATTATAACTTAAAAAGAAATACATAAAAGATTATAAAACATATTAGCTGAGATTGTAAACTCAGCTTCTGTACAACCTACAGATAAAAAAAAATCCATTCTTCAAATGACTAATTCCAAATATTTCTTAATACAAATGTGCACTTGTGTCATATGTCACCCAGTGTTTGACAAGGAAATGAATTTAGAAGACTGGAATATACAATATATTTTGGGTTGTCAAATTATGGCTGCATTAGCTAAGACTTATTCTACTGTTGCTAAGAATTTTAACATGTATCACCTACTTAAGATAAAAGCTGCTATATTTAGCAAGTGAAAAATAATATTAACACGTATAAAGTGGGAGCATTCAAAATAGGCCAAGGGAAATAACAAAAATCTTCCACCTCGACTTCACTGTGTCAAAAATCTCTCTCAGAAAAATTAAATTGAAAAGACATTTTATTTCCAAAGTAAGTCAATCAAGAAACAATAGACTTGAGGTTGTTAAACTATCTTATCTCATGTTTTCTAGCACTTGAAACTGTGCATTTTCTTCTTTTGGAAAGTCAAAGAAACTGTCATATGATTTTCAATTTAGACACAAAATATCATGCCAGAATTATTGCTCGTATAAGTGATCACTAAGTCATTTCATTCCAGAGACTATAGATGATCTAAAACACTTGTCTGACATGGAAAGCACACACACACACACACACACACACACCCCTTGCTTGAGGATTTTGTTTGCACAACATTTCATCACATTCTGAATATTTGCAGTTTGGATTAAAACTAAAATACTACACAACGTCTGTTTTCACTATGATTTTGAATGCTTGTGTTTCTCCAGTTCTTATGCTATTAATCCATGGGTGACTTGTTGTCAGTACTAGATTGGAGTAGGTATTTCACTATTTTTTCTGAAAGTATACAGTTTCTTCACTTTGCTAGGGTGTTGATATGTGATATCTTCCAGTAAGATTTACCTGATTAATACCTTCTTTCATGCCCAGGAAAGGATTCTAATATCAATAGCAATACAAAGTATTTAATGAATATTAAAGGAATGAATTTCTGAAATGCACTTAAGAAACATGACAGATGTCACAGACTGCAGCAATTATCCTATAAGAAAAGGTCAAACAAGATGCAAGGATGTGAATGGTAAACTGGAAAGGGATTGGGATCATGTGTCTAGGATACTATTTCCAACTATATTATTGCATCTCTGACATTTGACATTGAGCAAAAGGGCTTTATCTTTCTTTGTAATTTCAAAACAATGTGATTTGAAAAGAAATTTTATTTTAAAATTGATGTTTTTAATTTATTTTAATTTAAAAAAAATATCTATTGGTATATACTTGAGATACAACAAACTATAAAGTATTCAACATGATATGTTTTGATAGATGCATATCATATACTTGTGAAACCATATCATAACAGGTAGAATACTTTTACCAAATCCAAGGTGTAGCACATCATTTGGGGCAAGTGACAAAGGAGTTGAGTTCTACTCTGGTTTTCATCCCTTCTATTTGAAAGAGTCATTGGATGTATAATTATTTTGCATTCAACTTTAACAGTTAAAAAATTGCCTGAGTTATCTGATAATAGACCATTTTTGACTGGCACAGTTTTGTTAAGATGTTGAGAGAAAGAAAGAGAGAGAGAGAGAGAGGGAATAAAAGAGAACAAGAGAAAGAAACAGAACATTCAGAGTCATGTGAATGACTCTTGAGTACCTTGTAACAGAAAAAGTTTCTGAAGGGAATTTTGAAAATAACTCCAAATCAAATTCCTCATTACCAACATGAGCATGCTGATATTGAGGGATTAAGTAATTAAGTAATTTTTGAAATGATGAATACTTTCTTAATTATAGTAAGCCAAGACTAAAACATTAAAAAAAATTTCCTCTCAGAATATTTGACATTACAATGTAAATGCATATGGTGTAATATTTAAAATTATGTAGGTGAAAGCCAACAGTGCTTTGTAGTATATAATATTTGAAGATGCACAATACTTAAGTTTCATCAAATTTAGTTTAAACTGGAACAAATAGATCAAATGTCTTCATAATAAATGCAGTATTTAATAATTTACAATAAGAATGAGTAGAAGAATTTATTCACTTATTTTTGTTAATATTGGCAAAGCTGCTGTATGATTTCCCTTCATAATTCTACCACCAATATAGGTTACACATAAAGTACAAAGACAGACCCTTTAAATTATTTTTTTATAGCACCTATCTGCCCTAGAAGCTTGGGTGCTATGGACCAGCAGGTGATGGCCTGCCCACTGGAAAGCTGTTTTCCAATTTTTTTTTTACTTCATTTCACTTCTCCTGCAAAAACACAATGCAGAGAGCTGCAGAACAAGTTCTGTAATCATCTGTAATATCCTGGACCCTCCATAATTCAGGGACACAGAACCTCAGATTCCTGCCTGCCTGAGCCATCCTGGAGCCATCGAGTATAAATGCAACCCTGCCAGGTGTGTGTGACATATCATCTGCTCTGGAGGAAGCCACATAGTCCAGTGCAGCAGGTGGGCAGATTGCATCATTCCTGGACAAAAATGAAGGAAAAATTTCACCTCCCCTGATAAGGGTAGGAGTGGAAGGCTGAGCTGATCCAGTCTGTGTGGGGATGAGGCTGTCTAGCAAATGTCTGCTGAAAATAAAAAACATTCCACCAGTTTGGAGAAACTGGTAATGAGCTGAAACTGACATACTTCCAAGAGAAAAGTAATCCACAAAAAAGCTCAATTCTAGGTCCCAGGCTTGACCTTCAGGAATAGGGGCCAGCAACTGTTCACATACCAGCCCCTAACCAGACCACTTGAGTGAATTCACCTGCATCAGATAGCCCATCCCACCAAGGAAAGCCTGGATTCAAATACCCTAAACCAATCCCCCACAAAGCTGTCCTATAAGGAAGAAGCAACATCCATTGCTACACAGCCCAGCATACCAACTATAAGAACAGGAAGAGAGACAGAGAGAAGCCTTATTAACACTGTGGGGACCTGGATTAAAAATCAAAGGAAAGAGCCCAGAACACTCATTGAACTGAGAAGAAACCCATTGGGAATTTATTTATTTATTTATATGAAACCTCCCCACAGCATATTATACTTAAAACAATTAGCACAGAGATCAAGGAAAGAATATTGAAGGCTGTCAAAGAGAAACACCAAATAACATATAAAGGCAAACCCATCAAGATAACACCAGATTTCTCAACAGAGACCTTAAAAGCACAAAGGACATGGAGTAAGATATTTTGAGCACTGAAAGTAAACAGTTTCAATTCTAGTGTACTATACCCAGAAAAGCAATCACTCAAAATTGAAAGGGGAAAAAATCTTCTATGATAAAGAGACACTAAAACAATACAAAACTACTAAGCCACCACTATAGAAGTTTCTGAATGGAATTGTACACACAGGACATGAAAACAAACATAGTCATGAAAGGATGAGAATTATTAAAACTCAAGAGCAGATCAGACAAGTAATCAAAGAGTAGCATAGAATTGGTTGTACACATACAAACCTTTACACAACTAAATGGCAGGAATCACTACATACCTCTCAATGTTAATATTGATTGTTAATGGACTTAACTCCCCCATCAAAAGACACCAATTGGCAAACTGAATTAAAAAGGAAGACCCAACAATCTTCTTTATAAGAGACCCACTTGACAGACAGAAATAAACATTGCCTTAGGGTGAAAGAGTAAAAGAAGATTTATCAAATTAATGTCAGTCAAAGCAGGCAGAAGTAGCAGTACTTACATCAGATAAAGTAGACTTCAAACCTAAATTAGTCAGAAGAGACAAAGAAGGTCACTTCATATTAATAAAAGAGGCAATACATCAAGAGGAAATTGTTAACTTATATATGCCAATGCTAGGGCACCCAACTTCATTAAATGTACATTACTGGACTTAAAAACACAGACAGACCTACAACACACTAATAGATAGGTCATACAAACAAACAAATAAAAAATTATCCCTAGAATTGAATGACACCATAGATCTTATGGATCTGACCGATGTCTACAGAGTATTTCATTAGAAATGAAGAAGGGGAGATAATAAAAATACCAAGGAAATCCAGGAAATCATCAGGGACTACTTTGAAAGTCTATATTCAAGTAAATTGGAAAATCTAGAAGAAACTGATATATTTGTGGACATATTTGACCATCCAAAAATAAACCAAGAGAATATTAGTCACCTAAACACAATGAAATTGAAGCAGCAATAGTCTCTGAAAAAGAAGAGTCCAGGATCTGATTGATTCACACTGAATTCTACCAGACCTTTAAAGAAAAACTAACACCAATGCTCCTCAAACTTTTTCAGGGCATTAAAAGGGAAATATCATGGTCAACTGACTCTATGAAACTAGCATTACACTCATCCCAAAACTGGATAAGTACACGAACAAAAAAAGAGAATTTTTGGCCAATCTCTTTAATGACCATAGATGTAAAAAATCCTCAAAAAAAAATTGGCAAACCAAATTCAACAACAGCAAAATGATCATACACCATGATCAAGTTGTTTTCATCCTAGTGATATAAGGATGGTTCAACCTATGCAAATATTAAATGTAATACAGCATATTAATAAAAACAGAAACAAAAACCACATGATTATCTCAATAGACGCAGAAAAAACCTTGCACAAAATTCAACATCCTTTCATAACAAAAGCTCTGTTGAAACTAGAAATAGAAAGAATGTACCTAAACATAATAAAGGGTATATATGACAAGCCTACAGCCAACATCATACCAAATGGGGAAAAACTAAAACCATTTCTTCTAAAGTTAAGATATGAGACAAAGGTGTTCATTCTCTTCACTCCTACTCAAGATATTCTTGGAATTTCTAGCCAGAGCAATAAGTCGAAGAAGATAAAAAGAAGACAAATTGGAAAGTAACTAGTCAAACTATCCCTGTTTGCAGATGATATGAGCTATACCTAAAAGACCCCAACAAACAGCACCAAAAATACTCTTCAATACCATAAACAGTTTCAAAAAAGCAGCAGGTTACAAAATTAACTTGCAAAAATCATAGCCTTTCTATACCCCAACAATGAACAGACTAAGGAAGAATATAGGAAAATAATTCCAATTACAATAGCCTCAAAAAATAGTTAGAAATAAATATAAAGGATGTGAACGATCTCCACAAGTAAGAGTATAAATCATTGAAGAAAGATGGAAAAATCTCCCATGTTAGTGGAATGTAGAATGGACATGGTGAAAATGGCTATATTACCAAAAGCAATCTGATATTCAATGGAATTCCAATCAAAATTCCAATAACATTCATAACAGACCTTGAAATATCAACCCTAAAGTTCATATGGAAGTACAAAAGACCATGAATAGCTAGGACAATATTGAGCAAAAGGAGCAACCCCGAAGAATACCAGACTTCAAACTATACTACAGAGCCATAGCAATAAAAACAGCATGGTACTGGTACAAAAACAGATATGAAGAGCAGTGGGAAAGAATAGAACATGTAGATATGAATGCATGCAGTTATGCCCACCCTATTTTTAACAAAGGCACCTAAAAAATACAATGAAGAAATGCCAACATCTTCAACAAATGTTGCTGAGGAAACTGGGTATCTGCCTGCAGAAAACTGAAAGCAGATCCATGTTTTTCACCCTATAAGTCAAAACGGATTAAGGAACTTAATATAAACCTGTAACTTTGAAGCTAGTATAAGAAACAGCTGGGAATTCACTGGAATTAAAAGGCATAGGCAATGACTTCCTCAATAGAACTTAAATAGCTAAGTAGATAACAGAAAGAATTGTCACATGGAACTACATGAAATTAAAAAGCTTCAGCACAACAAAAGAAATGGTTTCTAAATAAAATTCTAACAATGGAATGAGAGAATATCTTTGCCAGCTATATCTGAAAAGGGATTGATAACTAGCATACAGGGTGTTCAAACAAGTAAACTTCCCAAAAATCATTGACTCATTGAAGAAAAGGCCAGAAGAACTAAATAGAGCTTTCTCAAAGGAAAAAGTCCAAATGGCTAAAAATCAAGCGAAGAAATGCTCAATATTCCTGGCCATCAAGGAAATGCAAATCAAAACCACATTCAGATTCCACCTCACTCCTACTAGAATGACAACATCGAGGACACAAACAGCAACAAATATTGGTGAGGAGATGGGGAAAAAGGAACCCTCATATACTGCTGGTGGGAAGTATTCCACATGGCTGAAAAACACATGAAGAAATTCTCAACATTCCTGACCATAAGGGAAATGCAAATCAAAACCTTACTCCTGTTAGAATAGCTATCATCAAGAACAGAAATTACAACAAATGTTGAGCAGGGTGTGGGAGAAAATGAACCCTCATACACTGCTGGTAAGAATATAAATTAATACAACCACTGTGGAAAACAGTATGGAGGCTCCTGAGAAAACCAAAAATACAACTGCCATATGAACTAGCAATTCCACTCCTAAGCATATACAGAAAGGAATGAAGTCAAGTTACAACAAAGGCACCATCATACCCATGTTTATTGCCTCATTAATCACAATTGCTAAGCTATGAAAATAGCCCAGATATACCACTACTGATGAATGGATTAAAAAATATAGTATTAATACACAATGGAATTTTATTCTACCATAAAAAAGAATGGAATTTTGTCATCAGCAGGTAAATGGATGGAACTGGAGAACATCATCTTAAATTAAGGTAGACAGTTTCAGAAGGCCAAAGCTTCATGTTTTCTCTTATAGGTATAATATAGCCCTAAAACAAAAATAGCAATATCATGAAAATTGGTCAACCTAAATGGAGATCACATACGAGACTGAGGGGGTGGGATAGAAGAAGGAAGTTAAGAAGGTGAATATGGTTGATGTGCTCTCTGTACAAGAATGAACATAGAATTTTAATCCTTGTGAAATTACCATTAGGTGGTATAGTAAGGTACAAAGCAGAAACATAGACGAGATGAACCAATTTGGGCTATAATACATATATACATGGAAATGTCACAAGGAAACTCCTTGTGTAGCTATCTTAAACAAACAAAAAGTAATTTTTTTTCTTTCTTTTACAAAATCAGAAAACAGGAGTGTGGAGCAGGTCATGTTGGGCATGGCTGGTACAAGTGGGATGGGGGAGGAGCTGGGGAAAGGGCATGGGAGGATGAATATAGTTCAAATAGTGTGTGCAACTGCATGTAAATTGAAAAATGATACCTGCTGAAACTATTCCAGGTATGGGTGGAGGTGGGGTAAAGGAGAATGGTGGAGGGGGTAAATTCCAGTATGATATATTTAGTATATTGTAAGAACTTTTCTAAATGTCACAATGTACCTCCACCCAACATAACAATAAAAGTTTTAAAAACAAATGAATTAAAAAAAGAAAAAAAATGGGATAGATTCCTTTTCATAACACATAACTTTTTTATGTGTTAGAATGATGCAGAGTGAAAGCTATGGTTTTGATTTTGGTCCTATTAAGCTGGAATTTACTTTATGATATAATTTTATTTCATAATCTTTTTACTTTAATGTTAAAATCTGATAAAGTATTTGGCTAAAACCACTACTATTTAATTGAATTTATTAGGTAGAAAGTAGCTACAATAAGAATGGAGTATGGAGTGGATTAAAAAAATGTATTTATACACAATGGAATTTTACTCAGCCACAGAGAAGAATGAAATTTTGTCATTCACAAATAAACAGATAGAACTGGAGAAAATCATCTTAAGTGAAGTTAGCCAGGCTCAGAAGGTCAAAAATCTCATGTTTTCCCTTATATATGAATCACAGACCTAAAATAGAGGCAGTATGGGTCAAACATTAAGGGGAGAACAAGCATGGGAGGAATAGGGAAAGGGAAAGAGACCTAAAACTCGAATGTGGTTGATGTGCTCCCCATTGAGGAGCAAAAAAAATAATCTTAAATCAGTAGAGGCCACTATGGGAAGGGGACTAGGAAGTAGCAAAGGGGTCTGGTAGAAATGAACCAATGTAGATTGCAATACACATGTGCATGGAAGGAACGCTAATAATTTCTCTGTATTCTATTTTTATATCAAATTAGCAAAAATGCTGTCTTTCTTATTATCTCTTATGTTTTTTTATCAACATAATTGGAGAAGACAGCAGAACAGGTTCTGTACAGAAGTAAGGGTGGGGGAGGTGGCCCAAACAATGTATACATGTGAGTGAATGTAAAAATGATAAAATAAAAAAATAAAATGAGAACATGGCAGAGAGGAAACAAGTAGATTTTCTGCTTACTCAGAATGTAAATTGTAAGTCATATATATGGTAAGAAAATTGTCAGAGAGTCCTAAAGAAGTCTACCTTCTGCCTTTACTCAGCTAATAAACCCTTTCTTCACATCCTTTTATATGTAGTTGGTCCAGAAAGAACTGGCCCCACTCAACATTGAGTTATAACTAAAAGGCAGTCACAAAAAAAAAAGGCACATGACAAGCAAAAATCAGTTAAAAAATTCACCAAGTAAAATTGTGCCACAGTGCATGTATTTCCTCCTGATATCAAATAAATTAAGGAAAGTGTGGTCTTCAGGTATGAGAAACTACAGAATAGATAAAGATTTTCAATATAAGGTTCAACATTATTAAATGAGGTGAGGAGTTACTTTCTGAAGAAAGAAACCTAGGACCTTCATAAGATGAAAAGCCTCAGAAGTTAAGGGTGCCTGAAAGCAAAGAGCCTCGAAAAGCAATGATCCATGGGAGGATACAACCCTAATGTTGAGTAGGTATCTGTCTTTCCCACTCACTTTCATTGGAAACATTTACTTACACCCAGAGGTTGGAATACAGGAATTGCCCACCTCTTGGGAGACTACATTGCTCTTCCAATCAGGAGATGAGAAGACATGCAATCTTCCCTACATAAGCCTCAGTTTCCTAATTTCAAGGTTCATTCCTATGCTACAATCCTCATACATGCAAGCCTGAAAGTTTGTTTCTTGTTTCATCATCCCAGAATAGGGAAGAAACAGAGCAAAGGAAAAGCAATGTGGTTATTTTTACAATTAATAATCATATGCCTTGGCTCTGAAATTTTGGATTTCCATTTACAACTTTGCGAATGCATATACACATTAAAATATTAGTTAAAATTTATTTAATTGTACATTTGAAATGTGAATGGATCATTATATATAAATTATACCTCAGTAAAATTATAAAATTGTGATTATAAATTTAAAGATGAAAATATTATGCATATTTTCTTGGCCTATTTTGCGCTTGTATTTTCAGGTGTACTCTATCAAAACCATAGCCAGAAAAGTAATTTACAAAAATTAAGTTTTTGAAAGTCTTTGATTATATATTTTATTTTAGTTCAACAATAAATATAGTATGCTATAATTTGAAACAATTCTATTTGAGACTTGGTCTAGATAATATCATAGCAAGAATCATTATCATAGTCAGTTACACAATTGTTGGTAAAAAAATTATGGAGCCTATAATAGTTTCCAAGTAGGTTCAATTATGTGCAATATGCTTAAAAATGAAAAAGTACTTATATTTAGTAGAGCATCACAATTTATTGGAAGAATAAATGTATTATTCCTGAAAAAGAAATTCATAGAATAATAAACCTTGGAGTGATATTGATGAAACCTGATCCTACTGCTTCATTTTAAAAGCAAGGAAGCACTCCAATATATAGTTCATTTTTTCTTATGTCTGTAATATTGAAAATCAGGATCATTGGACAGTTAGACTGGGCTGAAAGAATGTCCAATCAATATTGATGCGTTATCCATGATTAAATAGTTTGCTAGGCTCATCATGTCCAACAAATATGTCAACAATTCCTAAGTGAAAGACAGAAATAAATGAAAACAAACTCTCTTACTTTCATATTTAATTTTGCCAGTTCCTCTGATTGTTTTCTCATCCATTCTGTCTATTCCTTGTTATTCCATTGCGATTAAAACCTTAAATTTTATATGAGCACATTGTGACCTAGAAACAACAATAATTTCCAGTTCTCCTTTGAGTCAAGTCAATCCTAAGGAAATTTCTTTTTCAATTTCCTAAGAATATCCAGTATGTACCACTTGGGCAATTACTTAGTGTTTACCTTTCTCATTCCTGTTTTCTGGATTACAAGCATATTTTATTAGAATTAAGGAACAATCAAATCAGGGCTCGATCTGCTTCATGCGAATACCATTTTGTTACAGTTTTGTTTTGCAGCATACTTACAATTCAGACAGCGCAATGCCTCCTGCTTTGGTCTTTTTGTCCAAGATTGTTTTCATTATTTGGTCTTTTGGATTATAGGCAGGATTATTTTTTCTAATTCTGTGAAGAGTGACATTGATTTTTTATAAGTATTGATAGAATGGGCATTTTAACCATATGAATTCTTCTAATCAATGAACATAGGTGCATGGGTTTCACTGTAGAATTCTTTTTTATCGTTCATTAATTTTATTCCTAAGTCTTTTTCATGTGGTTGCGATTCACATTTTGTTGTTTATCTACTTTTTGTTTTGTAGCTACTATTTAAATTGGAAAGAAGGAAGTCAAATTGTCTGGCTTTCTAGACATTATCTTATATGGAGAAAACCCTGAAGACTAAGAAAGCTGTTGGATCAATAAATTAATTCATTAAAATGGAAATATAAATTCTAAATACAAAATATATAAACAGAAATCAGTAGCATTTCTATGCAATAAAAATGAACTATCTGAAAGGGAAATCAAGAGAACAGTCCCATTTGAAATAGTTGCAACAAAGAATTTCAGCTATTGCATATTGAAACAAACTTCAACTGAGTGAATTTGTAGTGACCAGCTAGGCTCATAGCTTGAGTACAGAAGGAAGTAAGAAACAACAGCAAAGACATTAAGAACGTGTGGATTAAGTAGTAGGATAACAGAGACCAGAACAGGGTAGAGCAATAGAATCACAAATGATAAGATTTCAATATTATGATGTCAGACATCTGTAGGCACAATAGAAAGGAGTTAGAAAAGCAATGAGAAAGAGTAAGTTCTGTGTTAACAAGAGAAGAAGAAAAAATTTATGCAGATGAAATCTCAACTAGATCGATAGCTACTTGGATATATTTGTAAGTCAGAGAACATTAGAAATTTAGAATTTTAGAATTGATGCATACCTCAGATGATTATAAAATCAAATGTCTTCATTGTATAACTCAAAATGTCTCAGTTCCATTGACTGTTTTTGAATGTTGTAAATCAGATTGTCTTGATAGTAAAATTAAATAAAAACCTAACCAATTAGATTATATAGAAAATAGTGGCTAATATCAAGTAATATTTTTAGTCACATTTATGCTTTAATCATTTGGTAAGATGATTACTTTCTTCTTTACAACAGTTTGGTATCAAAATCATAAAACTTATTGAGAATTTTTTCCATATTGGGGATTGAACCCAGAAAGTAGTGATAACATACTACCTGAATTATGCTTACAGCTCAAGTATCATTAACCTTAAAGCCTACTTTTATCAATGTCTGAAAATTAAGAGTATTAAACATATAACATGGGAATATTATAAAGGATATTAGGCATATGGGTTATTTTTAGTTTAAATAAGAAAAATAGGACAAGAGCTTTTTAAAAACTTTTGGAGTTTATTCTGAATTTCACTTGCCTAAGGAAATCTGGAATTGTTATGTTAATATAATTGGATTATTTGATGTAACTTAATAGAAAAGAACATTCAGAAGTAGACAAATTGTTGGCAACTATAACTGGCAAATAATCTACACAGCCACAATAATAGCTAGAAAGTTATGCTACACTATAAGGGATAGAAATGATCATTAATCCTACATGCTTATTTATATAAAATTATTTATTTTACAATAGGCAATAATGCCATATTTGTTTTGAGGTTGTTTGCAAATAAACCCATTTTAATCTGCTTTCAAGTAGTTATATTTTGATTTAAATTTCACTTTTGACATTTCAATCATTTTTTATTTAAATTTCACTTTTGACATTTCAATCATTTTTGATTTGCTTGACATATACATCTTCAATAAAAATTAAAATATAAAATATTAAATACTTTTACTGAGGATTTCCTTATGTAAACAAAAATTTGATAAAATCTATAAATATCTGAATTATCAATGTAGTATCCAACAAATAGTAACTGAATGTCATTATGTTACTATATTGGTATTATATCCAATTTTACAGTGTTATTTATCAAGAAATAAATTTAAGTTCAAGATTAAATTCAAATATGGCATGAGAGGTTAGATTCAAGATTTTGACAAAATTGGTGTGTTGTATGTTATTCCTCCTATGTGGTTCTAGGTTCTAAATCCTGAGTGCAAAGCCAACCCAATTTGGCTTTCCAATTTTTACCTATTGATTAGTTTCACATACCTAATCATCAATTTCCAACACCCCAACCCTTTTTGGGGTTGGAATACTATGTCATCCAGAGTGACCAAAATTTTTTAAATAGAAAACTCAGCTAAAATTATCTAAAGTTTAGCCCTCACTTGTCATCTTTTCTCTTTGTGCCCTTATATCATTAGGAAGAAGAGAACTAGCTAATGACCTTCACAGAGTGAAAAATAGCTTTTATTTTTCTTCAAATAATCTATATCTGCAGAAATTGCTATGACAAAACCAAATTTCTTATAGGTACTATGTTCAATATTGAGACAACCCCTATGTTAAAAAACATATAAACTAATAGACTGTTTATGTAATTATCATTATTAATATGGTTTTCCTAAGTAATTGGGAGATACATCTAAAACTGGAAGACTCTACTATGCACTTCAATGTTTTCCTTCAGTTATGCAAATATTGGTAAATATATTTCAATGTTCTCAAAACTATTTCTTTTGCTTATGGCTCTGAAACTAAAATAAATACATTAGCATATGTGTGCAATTTAGAATTTTTTACCTGTTCCTAAACTGTTAAAGAAAAACTTTAAGGGAAAGAAGATGGAGAAACCACTTCATTAACAAAGAGCATTAATTAATTATACTCTTTTGAGCCACCATTTAGAATGCAAAACTACTTAGTCACATTGGATGTGGGAGGAATAAGAAGTAGCAATTTGTGTGTGTTATATATATATATATATATATATATATATGTATACATATATATATATATGTATACATATAAACATATATGTATAAAACTCCTTATCTTAATATACACCCTCTGAGAAAGCTATTCTACTCCTAGAGAAATATAGGAAATTATGTGTCACTAAATCAGACATGACTTTCTGTTTATTTATATAAACTATGAAAGTGGCTCCATTAAAGTAATATACATTCCTAAGATATTTCTGAGTAATCCTAAGTAAACTGCTGGATACAATACATGAAAATTGATATCATTACTCTTTCAATTTCTAAGCCATGAGCATGGCACATTTTTTGTTACAACTGGTTTTTCTTCACTTCTTTCAATTAAACTTTGCACTTCCTGTTTACTTTGTGCATTCATTACAAAATTTTTGCTAACCATTTGATATACTTTATACTATTATACATGGGGTTTTAAATTCTGTATTCTCTTTTTAGGCAGGAATGATATAAACTATTTGTGCTTAATGACATTGCATTCGTAAATCCATATACCTGTAGATTCTCTTGTATTAATCCATGCACTTACTATCTTTATGGCTAAAAGCCAATTTATCATATTTAACTAACTATAGCTTTTATTTTTTCCATGTTGACTGATATAGGTCTCAAATACAATGTTGAATATTTGTTGTGAAAATACACATTCTGAATCTCAAGGAATTCATTATTTCACGCTTCAATGTGCTGCTACAGGTCACTTGTAAACACCTGTATCATGGAAACTGGCTACTTTCTTCTTGTTTAATAAAGATTCCTTATTCATTCCTCTCTCCATCTCCCCCATATTACTCAGCAGTTTTTAGTGCATTTTGGGGGGTCTATTTCAATGTTTTTTACTCTCCATCATTCTCTTCTTCTCCTCCTTCCATAGTCTCCTCTAGCACTCACATTATTGGAAGCATGTTCTGTATATATACATATGATAATGCTTGGATTCATATTTGGATCTGGCTATCACATATGAGAGAAAACATTTGACCTTTATCCTTCTGAACTTGGCTTACTACATATAACCTGATGTTCTCCAGTTTCATCCATTTACCTGATGATGACAAAATTTCATTTTTCTTAATAGCTGAATAATATTCCATTGTATATTTATATTTATATATATACATATATATATATATCTCACATTTTCTTAATCTATTCATCAATTTTAGGGCATCAGGGGAGCATGGTTATTGTAATTAGTGTGAAATAAACATGGGTATGCAGGTGTATTTATTGTATCCTGACTTACAAATGGGACTACATGAAACTAAAGAGCTTCTGCAAGGCAAAGGAAATGGTCACCAGAAGGGAGACCATATCGGAGAAATGCTTGCCAGTTACACATCTTATAAGGAAGTAACAACCAGAGTTTATGGGGAACTCAAAAAACTAAACTCCAAAGAATCAAGGACCCAATGAAGAAATGGATCATTTGCATTCACTTGAACTGAATTGAAATTTTTCAAAGGAAGAAGTACAAATGACCAAAAACCAGGAAGAAATGCTCAAATTCTTGACCATAAAGGAAATACAAATAATCACCACTTCAAGGTTCGACATCACTCCTGTTAGAATGGCTACCATCAAGAATACAAACAATAACATATGTTGGTAAGGATGTGGTGAAAAAGGAATGCTTATCCACAGTTTGTGGGAATGTAAGCAAGTATAACCACTATGGAAAACATGATGGAGGCTCCTCAAAACACTAAACATAGAACTGCTGTATGATCCAGTAATACCATTCCTAGGGATATCACTGAAGGAGTGTAAGACAGGTTACAATAAATGTTGTCAATTATAAGTTGGCAGTTTCTGTATTTCTGCATATTAATCATGTCATTCCATTGTATTTCAAATTTAATTTTTCTGTTCAAAGCTAAAGAATTATCTGCATGTGGCTCCTTGAAGTTTAATGTATATACTTCTCCATCTATCTTTACAGCTGTTCCTTGTTTTTAATTCTTCATAATTTTATTATGACTATTTGAATCTGTTCTTTAGTTCAGGGTGCCTTGTCTCAAAATATGCCTCTTGTGGAACTTGGATACTTTCAAGCAAAATAATTTTACATCTATTTTATAATGTATCCACATTTTAATTTTCATTAATTTCATAAAATTTTAAGAAATAGAACTTCTTAAAAATTTAGAAAACTGGGTCGGTGCAGTGGCTCAAGCAGTAAGAGTGTCTGCCTAGCAATCATGAGGCCTTAACTTCAAACACCAGGGCCATCAAAAAAAATTAGATAACTAAAATAGGTTTGGATATATAACCAATACAATATATATTATAAAATAGATTAATTTTTTCTCATTTGAACAAAACACATTATTCAAATTTAATTATTCATTCATTAGAAATAATTATTTTACAATTATTTGTTGGGGCTATTATTGTACATTTTTTGATTTTCAAATGGTATTTTTTTTTTACAAAAAGCATCACAATTACACAAGTTTTAAGGACCTACTGATATGCACTTAAGACAGTGAGTTTGTACATTTAAGAAAAACTATTTGTAGGATGAAAAATAGTGAGAGAATAAGAAAAGTTAAGTCATAGCTCCAGTAACTTTAATAAGACAAAATTTGTTTTCATCATTATAGATTTAAAAAGTGTTATTTGTCTTAATAAAAAAGGGAAATGTTCATTTACTTAGAGCAATAAGAAATACATATTTTAAATGTGACTGATTGGGATTCATATGCTTTTAAGAATGTTTTCTGAATGACATTTTTACAGTAAGATAGAGCATCTGTTTATGTATGAGCAGAAATAATTATTCATGTTTCACATTTGTGAATCAAAGGCTTTAAAATTAAAGGAACAAAACTGATACTCATTAATTTCAGTTTCTTCCCATTGGAGTTATATGTTGTTTTGATTTAAATTGATATAGTGTAAAATTTATTAATGTTCTACTGGTAAAAATTCTCATAAAATACAAAGTACAAGTGTAAATATTCAGAATAAAATGAAGAATTAAAGCATCTAAATAATTATAATTTTGAAGAGTAAGTGATAATTTCATAAGTTCAATTTTTCTTTGAATCAAAATACACTCCAAAAATCTGAGCCAGCTCTGGTGACACATATTGGTAATACAATACTTGGGAGGATGAGGCAGGAAGAATGAGTTTGAGACCCCTCCTTGGCAACTTAGTGAGTTTGGGGTTAGCCTGGGCCACTAAGTGACCCTGTCTTTAAAAAAATCTATAATGTTCCTTTTAAATGATTCTTTAAAGTAACTCAGTAACAACTGGACAACCTTCAGAAAAACTTATAGATAGTTGTGCAATGTATTTTATGTTACTGAATGAAATAGAAGACAGAGAGAAGCAAAAGAAAGAAGAGGATGAGAAGAGAATTTCAAACATTCCTTTAATATCACTGACTCACAACCAGAAATAGGATTCTTTGCACATTACAGAAACAAAACACAAACAATAAAAAAGAATAAGAAAGTGTTGTCAGTATCAGAGTGAGCTGAATAAGAACAGATGTTAGCAAAATGCTGTCATCATTCAAAAAAGTAAAATCCAATGTTTTTTTCCTTATTTGGTCTTTTAAATGATTCAACTATATGTTATTCTTTTTTATTTTGAAAATTCTGATTTTCTTTAACTGTTCC
This sequence comes from Castor canadensis, assembly GCF_047511655.1. NCBI lineage: Eukaryota > Metazoa > Chordata > Mammalia > Rodentia > Castoridae > Castor > Castor canadensis. The sequence continues at coordinate 27,260,459 of NC_133395.1, forward strand.
CAGTTTCACTCCTACAGTGATTCTATATTTGTTATTACTCCTACTTGATAAATTGTGTTAGCTTCCAAAGAATGACTTTTCCTATTTGTGTTTCAGCTCTACATGCTGCTGTTAAATTTTCTTTCTCCTTTATGCATGTAAAATCATGTAGACATACTGTCTTATCAAACTCACTAAAGTAATTTAAGGGAGAAATAGCCAACTATATTCCTTAATAACAAATTTCAACATAAAATAATATTCCCTTTAAAAAATCAGTAAGTGTGCTTTTGAACATGAAAAGTTCAGATTAAAGTAGAAGAGTTTTTGTTTTGTTTATTGTTTTAATTTGGACATTGAGTTAAACATGTGTCTTACATGTTTTTATCAGCTGTAGTTTCTTTGCAGAGACTCCATCGGAGATAGAACGAACACTGTCAATCAATCAACTCGGCCATCAGTATTTTATTAAAGAATGCGTGAAAATTGAAAAATCCAGAGGGCATTTAGCAATGGTATGCCATAAGTATTGACTGCAAAAAAATAAATGCAGAAAATTTAAAATTTGAGGTCATTATGTTAAAACATGCTCAAATAATTATATAGCATCTTACCTGAGTAGTTAGAAGTAAAATATTGTGAATGCATTTTAGTCTCCTGTTTATTTTCTATTTTGAGTAGATCACCAAGCAATAATTAAGATAGTAGCTATAACCAGTTCCTACATTAATGATATGACTGAAAAAAGCCCTAATAAAATTAGTAAGGTAAGTTACATTCTCCCCCCATAGCATAGGACAGAAAGCTAAATAAATTAAATCTGAGAAACTAAAGTCTGCTTTGGTGACTGTTTTTTGTTGCTGTTGTTGTTGTTGTTGCTGTTTGTTTGTTTCTTTCTTTTGGTCGAATTGGGGTTTGAACTCAGGGCTGCTGCTTGCAAAGCACATCTATCTCCAGTCCATTTTCGAGATGGGATTTCGCTATTTGCCCTGCCATCCTTCCTATCTCAGCCTCCCAAGTAGCTAAGATTACAGGCACAGACCACCAACACCAGACTATTTTAGTATATTTTAACACAAAAAGAAAGCAAATATGCTATAGACAGGGATAAGAAAAAAAAATGAAATGGCAAAATACTGTTATCGGGTTAGAATTATAAGGTGGCAACTTCCCCTAATGTAGTTGCACCCATCTGCATCACTTTGCCTTGAGGCTTCACAAGCTCCTGCCCGAGGCTGTGGCAAGGCATGGGATCTGAGGGAGATTCCTGCCAGGAATTCTGGCCTTTCAGAATTTACATTATAAGAATCTTCCCAAATAAGGCACAGGAGTGGTGTGAAAAGAGATCTCTGAGGAGCATATAGCTAGAGGCAAGCCTACAAATTAAAGACAACCCTTTAGGCATCCTAAAGCTTTCAACTGGTTGTAAGATGAAGATACACATCCTGTGGAAGGAAAATCCAGCAGCCTTTTGTTGTTTCAATTTATTTTGTACCATCAAATGAAAATAACAGTTCTTTTGCCACTATATACAAGTAATATACCTATATATTTTTTCTTACATTAAAATTAGCTTATTGTATATATTATTAGTAAGTGATCCTCACTGTGCAGGTTTAAGACACGTCCTTGTGATTATTAAGGAATTATTTTCCAGAGTTGATTACAGAAACATGATACTTTTCTTATCACATTATATACATTGACAGAAATAATTGTATAGTCTGTTGGGTTTAGGGACATGAGACTATACATTACAACTTTTTTCAAAGGAGAAACATTGGTATTTAACAGATATTCTATTGGATGCCAAAAGCTTTCCTTTGATTTGACCCTTTACAATCTTATCCACTTTAAACAGTTAAAAATAACTAAAAAATATTACTCAATTCATTATAATTTGTTAGCATAATAAAAAGAATGAATGACATATTATCCACAATTTCAAAATGTATAACTACTTCTGCACAGAAAATCATCTGAATATACCTAAATGCTTTTCCCAAATCATGTTTTTCACCTTCTTATAAATATGAAAGAGGTTCTAAATTTGAGAAAAAACACAAGGGTTTATAAATGCATTGGTTTTTATTGCACAATTTTAAACTCAGTCTCTTAGAAAATTTGTAATGAATTATTGGCTCGATCCCTTCTTAAAAGACAACTTTATTTCAACCAGCACCAGTCATACTATTGCAAAAAAGTGATATAATTTTTAGTTCTCTTGTAGTTTAAAGGTATAAGTATAGCCACCATTTTGTAAAAACTTGGAGCACATTTTCAAGACAGAGTTTGTCATTTTCCCATACTGCAATCTTAATTCACATCAAATAAATTTTTTTTGTTCTTAACTAGGTTGATATTCACAGCTGACAGGACAATAAAAGACTGGACCCAGAAATGGAACACAGTTACTTCTACTATATTCAGTTGGATAAGGCAGACATGTAAGAATTTAAAGAATTTTTGATCATCATTTATAGGATGTGGCAAGATTACATGGAAGAAGAAGAATATGGCAAAGTTACAATAAAAAGAGGAATATTACATAGAAATCTCCGGAAAATAGAACTTATCACATTTTGTCTAAATCCTGCTCTGAAAGGGAAGCAATGAAAAGTGAGAAACTGTTAGCCGGGAGCTGATGGTTCACGCCTACAATCCTAGCTACTCAAGAGGCAGAGATCAGGACAATTGCAGTTTGAAGCCAGCCCAGGCAATAGTTTGTCAGACACTATCTCGAAAAACCCTTTACAAAAAAAGCACCGATGGAGTGGCTGAAGGTGAAGGCCTGGAGTTCAAACCTCGTACTGCAAAAAAAAAAAAAAAAAAGAAACTGTTAAAAATGCCTGACAATGAAAACATGTCTGTCTGAATGAATTCAATCAAAGTGATATCCAGAGTCCAAGCTGTTTTAAACTGAACTTATTAGCAATAAAAATAAATATTATTAAGGAAAAATTAAAAAGTCAACTTAAGAAGTTAAATGAATAAAGATTCAAACTTTAGAATTATTAGAGTTGATAAAACACCACCAAGATACAACATCCCCAAAATGAATCAAGAAAACTAAGACCTTACTCTACAAGTATGTATAAAAGGCAAATTTAGGTATGAATTTTTGAAGTGTAGAATCTGAAATATCAAACACAGTTGCAAATGGTAAGCAGAGAAAATTAAGATTTAACAGAGCATTAATATGAGAATTTGAGCTGAATACATACGCAGCTTAGGAGGAGGCTCACGGCCCAAATCATGCTGTTAGAGTAACACCATGTTATTACTAATAAAGCTGTACGGGATCACAGCAATGATTACTCTTCTATGGAAACCTTTTGTGGTATGATAGTTGAATGGTTATGACAGGAAATATTTCATCCCAGGAACATAACATACTTACTGCCTGGATTTTTACAAAAAATAATAGCCAATCTTTGAGATAACATGATAGAGAATGAAAAATATTTCTTGCATATTGCAAGAAAAATGAGTGGACCATGACTAAAAGAGAACAATTACAAATAATTTGGAAATAAATATATAAGTATTCTATTAATGGAATCTGACAAACCAAAAAGCAATAGCAAGTTAATCATATCACATAATATGTTATAAATGCAACATTTATAACTCACTCTACAGTTTCTATATAACCTAGAATTAAATTTGGTCAAAATATTGTTTAAAATGCTGCTTAAAAATGTAGATGTTCTTAATGATTTTCATTTCCTCATGTAGAAAGCAATTCTTTGTCCAGGCTACCCCAAGGAATGAAGATAACCTCGTTCAGGTTTTTTCCCTGGTCATGGTGGCTTCCACATTGTCCAGAGTCACCACACTCATATTTAGGACGCTTGTGAGTAACCAAGCACAGGACCTGGCTACTATACTGATTTTGCATCTTTTATAGACTATAGTTTCCCTTGCACTTTTCTTAGCCTAAAGCAAGGTGACCCAAATCCCCCAGAGCCAAATTAGCGTGGTGGAAACAGAAACCCAGACAGAGGTAGACTGTCAGAGGCCCACAGATGTAAATTCACTAGGGATTGACAGTGGCTTCCATTCTGGAATAATTCTGACAAATTTAGGCGTTAACAGTTGGTCTCTAATAGAGAGGAAGTGAAACTCAGTGACAATGCAGGTAACTACTAGAGTAATGATCACATGCTGGCAGCCTCAAGTGGGGCTGGGAAAGCACAAAGCTCACCTCAAACACCCCTAGTAGTCTCCAGAATCCCAAAGCTTGGAGAGGCTCCTGTTCATCTCCTGGCTTCTGCCTTGGTCTCTTCTTCAAACCACTGGCAGCTGTTTAACCACTCTGTAGCTGTCTCCCAAGCCTCAGACGATAAGAAATTAAATTTTTTTTTGCCAAGAAATAAAGAAATATGCATTAGTAAATTTCACATCAAATATTATAAAATGAAATCCAGCACAATACTGAAATGATCATACAAGTTTCCAAGGCAGGTTAGTTTTATGCAAACAAGAATAGTTCAACATTTATAAACTATTTTTATAAGTCTGTTCTATTTCTATTGTTTATGTTTTCACAACTGAATTCATTCAAATAGTTTTCAAAGAAACTTGGATTTATTTGTTTCTGTTAGATGTAGTAAATTTAATACTATTTGTATAATAAAATAAAAGGAAAAGAAAAGGAAGTCAACAAATTTTGCTTTCATGGTTATTTTTTTCAACAGCATCTGTGTCAGAAAGATACGGGGTAACTCTACCTTGTTTCCAGGTGTAGCTGGAAGAGAAATTGCTTTCTCTTCAACAGAAGAATAGGATCTTTATGGAAATATACATATAGATATGAATATAGAACCAAAATAGAGAGATCTATATATGGTAGGTGACAAGCAGATAGAACCTAATAAAAGAGACAGGAAGGGAGAAAAGATGAGGCATAGCCATTTAAAATTTCTTAAAATATAATCTTGACACATATAGAATGATCAGGTCTTACTCTTTGTCAAAAGTTCTAGTACCAAATCTGAGTCCATTTATTCATTGCTGGCACTGAATCGACAATGCTGGGCCCATTAGATCGACAACAAGTTGTGGAAGCAAGGAAAAAGATTTTAGTAAGCTAACAAGATCTAGACAGTGGAGGACCAGCATCCTGTAACAGAATCTTAATTCTGCCTAATTAAGACCACACCACGCGTGGAAAGGAAAGATTTATTAACATCCAGACTGCATGGCTGCCCCCCCTCAAGGTCAGGGAGCATCGACTTGGGTGAATTGTGTAGTGGGCTTTATAGGAGGGGCCAAGCCATGGGGGAGGGAGAGTCTCTGGTCTCTGATTATCTGCGATCACCAGATGGAACAGGTCAACATGCCTGGCTAGTTGAGTAACTGGAGTATTTGAACAGTGAAAAAGGCTGAAATTAAAACTGTGTTAAATATTGTGCATCCTATGTGTCATAGTCTGTTAATGGCGCTGTACATAAATATGAGAAATCAGTCAATTTGTAAAGCGCAGAAAGGTATTTCTCATAGTTCTGGAAGCTGGGTCTAAAGGCCCCAGGTCTTAATACCATTATATTGACAAATACATTTTAGGATAGAATTTGGTGGCGGGGGAGGCACAATGAGACTGTAGCAATGTGCATGTATGTATACATTGTAAAACATTTTTCTTTTTTCTCTCATACTTGAGGTTTCAAAATATGTGCTATATATTGCTATATATGATTTGAAGATTTAATTTACCTATTTTCAGAAATTACTATTGTATGTTAATGAAATATTAGTATATTGTTAGTCCATAATTATTTTATGTATATGTGTACATACATATAGTTTATTATATATGTATCAAACTTTCCCTGTCTCTATATTGCTGTATTATATGAGGTTTAATTTATACATATTTATACTTGTAAAAACAAGTATTTTTTATGTTTATTTAAAATTTTTGTTTGAGATATATTATTATTTAGACATAGGTTTTAGTTAAAATCTAGTACATAGATAAATATACTAAGTTACAAATTTCATTTGTATAAGTCCAAACTGAATGAACAGCTTATAATTAGTAACATTAAAATTATATGAACCCAGAAGAGTGAAAGGATAGAGTAGTACGAAGGTTAAAGGCAACCGCAAATGTGCTTTAAATATAGTAATTAGCATATGATAGGCATCAATTTAACTGTGGGTGATAAAAAGCACAAAATAGCACAGTGGAAGAATGTTCAGCACTGTTGGTTTATAATGCTTTTGTGTATCTATCGTAACAGCAAGAATTTTCTACTGTGTAATTCTTAAAAAACAACTACAGCTCCGGCATTTGTCCAGAAAGAGAGTTGAGCAGATTGTGATGAGTTGTAAAACAGAATCCCTGCTGTAACTAATTTGTACTTAAGATTCCTTTCAGGGAAAATAAAAATCTTTCATTTATAATACAACTGCGTATATAACTTAGTGACAACAGAATTTTATGTACTGTCATTAATAACCAGAAACTGTTTTTTAAACATCATTTTAAAAATTACTTATTTTCAGGAAATAACAGAGTAAGCTGTATTTTGTCCAGTTTCTTATGGGCATATAGGTATCATTTTTTTTAAATACTCAATTTGAAGATGCACAATAAGAAAAATCATTGGAATTGAATTATGTTACATTGTTTATCCCAGGAATATGAACAAAAAACTGTTATATCCAACATGAAAATCACACTGATATCCTTGAGTTTCTAGAAATGAATATCAGGGCTTCAAATGTGTGTCATAACTGCTATTCCTTTATTTCTAATTATTTTACAGCTCTGAATTTTCTATAGCAATATCAACTGACAGAACATACTGCCATCCAACTTATTGATCTCACTATGAAACATTCTTTAATATGTACTTTTACTTAATAAGTAAGTTGTTTTGAATGAGTTCATATAATTACTAACCATAGATAAAACAGCAGGAAAAATGAAGTTTTTCTTTAGTCTTTTTGCCTATTTTCATTTAATACTTTTATTTCTTTTATTATCATTAAAATGTATTATAGATCAAAATCAGATTATTCCAGTAGAATAGTAGATATAGGAACATAACTTAATGAATACTCTAGTTATGCTTTTAGTGTTTTCAATGTATAACAAAATATGATTATGGTACTGAGGATAATATTGTACTCTATATACAAGCATTTATACATGTGATGTATGTTTACGTAAATGTACAGCATGATTATTTTAAGACATTTTGAACATGTATGGAAAATAATCTAGTATGCCAAAATAGAAGTCATAAATTTGAAAATATTGATATACATTTTTTTGTTGCTCACCATATTAAATTTAATATGGGATTAGTAACACAAGATGACTTAAAAAATGGCATAATTGTTACAGAAAACAGTATGTAATCAAACTATAGCAGGTAAACAACATGTCATTATCAATTTCAAAAGGATATGCTATCATGTATGTCTAGTTTAAGCAAAGTTGTTTTGGAAAAATTAAGTTACCAGAGTATGTACCAAAGAGCCAAATGAGGACTAAATTTCAACTTATTTTGTCTTAGCTTTCTTTCTAGGTCTAAAATTAGAATATCAACAGGATAATTTTCTCCAAGATAATCATTGAAGGAAAACATCTCCATAAGCTTGTACATTATAATGGTTCTGGGCAGAAAGAACATCAAATAATAAAAGAAGATACATTAATACAGCGAGTAAGATTTAGGTCAAAAGTGTGAAATTACAGGCAATATGAGCATATTATAAATTGTACCTACACTGTCAACTACCATGGGTAAATCTTTCAGATCAGCTTCACAGACAAAGAAATCATACATCAATTAACAAGTCGACTAAACATATGTAAATGGAAAAATGAGACCTGTTGAAACTAGTACAGCAGTTGTCAGAGTGGAGAAAAAGGAGAATGGTGGAGGGGTGAATGCAAGTATGATGTATTTGATATTATTGTAAGAGCTTTTATAAATGCCACAAAGTGTCCCCAGTTTAAAAAAAAAGAGAAACATGTCAACTAAATAAATCTACTTATTTTCACTTCTTATAAACAACTTCAGAAGAGCAATTTCAATCACTTCCCTCATCCTTATGAAGTCATATCATACTTTTTCATAAATCCATCAATTTATTCTTCTATCTCCACATCAAATTTCTTTAATTCTTCTCTAGTCCAGATTCTCAAACCCAAAAGTCGGATATCCATAAATCACGTTGCTCCTCTGAAGGCAAAAGAAGAGAAATAGCCCCAAAAACCAAAGATTTCTTTAACAAGCAAAGAAAATTTATTAGAATATTATTGAAGAAAATCAAGGCAAAATATTTTCATGTCTTTCAGCTTTTGCAAAGAGATATTATTCTACACATGAAAGTTGCAATTGTTGCAGACTAGGGAAAAAAAGAAATGAAATGGAATGAGCAGATCAGGATGCTATGCAGAGAAACCAGGTGGAAACTAGGTTGGTAGTCTAGGCAAGAGAAGATAGCTGGCAGTGTAGAAAAGAGAAAACAGATGATGTATAAGTTGTAGGAAAATGTCTAAAACGTTACAAGAGTTTGGTTGTAGAGACAATTGAGAAGAACTGTCATGGAAATAACTCTCCTGTTTGGTAATTTACTGAACAGTGGTAAGAAGTAGAAGCAGCATAGAGGAAGAAGTTTAATAATAAAGGAAGGCTGTTAGGGGGGCAACAGTGGGAGGGAGAAAGGTGGTGGGTAAAAGAGGTAGTGGGGTGAATATGGTACAAAAATGTATACACATGTATGTAAATGCAAAAATGATGCCTGTTGAAACCATTCCAGGAATGGGGGTGGGATAAAGGAGAGTGGTGGCGGGGGTGAGGAGTGAATTCAAATATGATATAGTTGATACATTGTAAGAACTTTTGTAAATGTCACAATGTACCCCCACCTAGCATAGTAATAAAAAATTAACAAACTGAAAAATGACAAAAAAAAAGACTGAAATGGATGTAAAATGAGGGGGTGGTTTTAGTAGAAAAGATGCTAGATTAAATTTTTATTAGTATGTAAATTCCAGAAGAGAGAGAATAGAATAGTATAATAGAATATCGGGGGTTGTGGGGGAATGGTAACTTGAATTTAACCTTAACTTGTAATTATCCTAAAGAACTAATATTTTGTAGTAAGAATTAGTGGTAATCAATTTAGGGAGCTCCTCCCTTTTGCTTTCTCACTCAAATGCTCTGGCTTTATGTCTCTCTATCGCTATCTCTGTTGTCTCTCTGTGTCTCTTCCTGGTTCTCTCTCTGCCTATTTCTATTCATCCAGCAGGTTGACTGAGTAATAAGCAAAACAGAGAGAGAGCAAAGACCTGAAGATTAGAGCACACAATTCAGGAATAGAATTAAGTATTTTCATGAACATAACATAGACACAAGATAGGTGTTTAGGAAAAAATAATATTAAAAATGTAATTAAATTGCTAGAAGTTCAAGTATAAAGAGCCTAGGTAATCATTACATTTTATCCTGGCAATTGAAACTATTTTATTTCCTATTTTTACTAATACCTTATTCCCATGACTCTGACCTTTTGGGGAGAAAAGATGAATTTCTTGTTGAGTGGAAACTGAACACACCATGAATTTGCTCTGTTAATGATTCTACAAGGACTTCCTTGTTGTCAAAACATCCTTATTTTGTTTTCCTTTATCTCTAATATAATAGAGACAGTCTACTGAAGGTTATTTCTGCTACTTTTATAACATGTGCTTTTTTTATCATACGTAAATATACCCTGGACAGTGTTCTGAAGTTGCAATGCGTATTTGGTTTACATATTTATGCTTCTAGTACTAAAAATCACAAAATAACTATTCAATGTTTATAAGAATAATAGGAACAGAAGCTATTCTTATTTCTCATCAATGTGCATAAAATTTAGAACTTATGTTCAATTCACTGTCCTTCCAGGAATTAAAGGGCACTATAATCCATCAATCATACGGAGACAATTAGCCTTTATTGAGGATCTTGGTAAATTTAGTCACTATATTTACAGTAACTAAAAGGGATTAAAATCCCCTAAATCTGAATTTAATACTCTCCAGAGGTCCAATATGTAGTGGTACCATTTTGTAAGGTTTGTTTATACTATAAAAATTTATAGATATAGTTGATATAGACAAAATAAAACTGAAAGATTCTAATAGTGGAATAATACTCATTGAGAATTTAAATCTATAAGTACTTAACTGATTTTATTATATTTTCTCTGCATTGCTATATTGTTATTAGTTCAAGACATAAATTGGGTTTTAATTATGACCCCAAGTTGCCAAAGTTAATCAATATTGACAAAATATTAATATTAATATCCAATTCTAGAGAAATGTTTTTAAAATTCCTAAGTGTCTTTTTTATTATTTGAGACTTATGTTCCTCCAATAGACAGCACGAGCCAAGTGGTGCTTATAAATTATTAGCAGATTATTAAATTCTGATATTGTGGGATAGGTCATGACTGAGTAATTTTGTTATGTATCTTATACTTATCAATTAATATAGATTTTGTATCTTCTATCAAGAATATAAAACTACTTTTTAAAAATCTGAAGAATGTAGGTATAAAAGTGGATAGTAATGACAACAACAAAGATGAAGACATAGGATTTCGAGTCTGACTTTTCTTATCCTGCCTCCAGATTTCTTCAGGTCTTAAAAATGAATGTATATTTGCAAATTCTAAAGGGTTCTATTACTGAGGTCTTTGGAATGGGCCATAAGCATAAAGTCTCCATTCATCACTATGATTTAACTGTTTTAGGCTGTTTTCTGAATATCCTACTAGTGTTTTGTTTTTGATCATCTGTGGTATGGATTCTCAATCTATTCAGATTATGAAAACAAATTTAGGAACTCAGTCACACTGGATCTACTTTGCTCTACTATCACAAAAGGTCTTGGACTTGCAGTCTGTTCTGGTGAGAATCAATTTACTAATAGTTCCAGATTAATTTGTCAGTACTCAATAGAGATTTCAGGGCAACTATACTTATTATGAGAGGCAAAAATTGATTTTATTAAACCCTTCCCATTTAATCAACTTTACCAAAATACTACCTTGAATTTTGTATTAAGTGTGCTAAACTTTCACCTTTAAAATATAATATATGCAATTAAATAAGAATCAATTTTTTTAATTTAACAAACTTAGAAAGAAATCATGTCATATCAAAAATTTCACCAGGTAAACTTTGCATGGGCACAGATGTCAAATTATTATAGAGCATTCACAAACTCCACATAAAAAGCAACTTACTTAATTTTGTGATTTAGCAATTTAGTTGATTTAATAATTTTATTAACTTAGTTCAGAGAAATAAAAACAAATTATGAAACTGACCAAATTTATGAAACTAAACATACATTACCATGTGGTTAGTTTAATCATACTTACTGAGACAGATCAAGTCAATCTTATAAGAATATAATAATATTTTTTCCCTTAAAAGTGACAGATAGAAATTTTTATGCAGGGGAAAATAAATTCTTTATTTAATCAACAAAAACTATGTTTATTTATGGTGGTTTTGGCTATAAAAAGTAATTTGTAAATAATTTATAAATAAAAATATGATTAAAAAGAAGTATTTCACTTAATAAAGATTTCATGAACATAAGCCACATATAAGGTGACCAGTTCCAAAACATACTTTGAATGGGTAATAAGATTACAAGCTTAAAAAAAAGAAAATATACACATACAATAAATATATTTGTTTACATATAGATATCCACACTTTCATCTTTCATATAATGAATGTAATCAACAATTTATTTACTTAATATATTTTGGAACATTTTAGAAAATGAGGAAAATCACTCTTTAAACTATTTTTAGTGACATTTTATTACCCTAAGTAATTCAATACCATAAAAACCTCTCTGGTTTTAGGACTGTTCTTTTTGTTTGCTTTGGTTTAGATTGAAGATACTGTCTCACTACACAGTCCAGGGTGGCACGGAACTCACTACTTCATATAGGCTGCCCTCAAATTTGTGATCCACCTTCCTTAGCCTCCTGTGTTTAAAGTTAAAAGAAAAATTAGTAACACCCTAATACCAAAAAAGAATCAAACCATGAAATTATCCATCAAAATTGATGTTGCAATAAATATTTTTCAGGTTAAAAAATTTGAAGGAATTATTATTCAGAAAACTCATATTATAAGGAATGTCAATAGAATTTCTTTGAGGAAAATAGAAATGAAAGGACAAAACCACAATGAAATGCAGTCTACACACAGTAGGATGACTATCATCAAGAGGATGAACAGTAGAAATGATTGAAGATATGGCTTAAGAGAGACCTGATTCACTACTTGTACAAGTTTAGGATGTCATAGCTACTTTGAAAAACTTTGTCAGTTACTCAAATAGTTAAGCCTACAGTTGCAATAAGATCAAAAAATTATATAGCTAGCTATAAAACTAAGATAATTGAAAACATATGTTCACAGGAAAGCTTAAGCATTTTCATAATAGACACAAAAGTGGAACAAAAAAGTGAATATCCTAGAAGGATAAATGGATAAGCCAAATGCTCTATAGCTGAATAATACAATGGCAGATTGTTCATCTCCCAGAATGAGTTAATGCATACTCTATACAGAATTTCAAATATGAATTTTTAAAATGTTAAGACAAGTGAAAGAAGCTATACAAAAATATAATACATTGTATGACTCCTTTATATGAAGTATTTAGAACAGGCAAATTCACAGAGACAGATTAAGTTAGTATATTGCTAGGGACTGAAGATAATGGAGAATTGGACATGATTACTAATAGATATGAGGTTTCTTTTTGTGTGATAGAATTTCATATAATTACACAGTATTAATAATTGTAACACCTTTTGAGTATATTAAAAATAATTTTTGCACTTTAAAATGGAATGAAGGGTAAAATATATTAAATATACCTAAATTAAAATACACAATGTGATGTCAGTATATGCATTTTACAATGTTTAAAATACAAAAAACAAGAATAAATGCAAAAAATTAAATTATTAGATTAATAATACATCTTAATATTATTGACTAGAAATTATCTTAAGTCAGGAAGAGAACTCAATGAGAAACAGTGTTTCTCAATAGATATCAATAGATATCTCAATAGATAAACAGTGTTCTCTATTATCATGATGCAAAATGTGCACCTACACAGAATTACAAAGAGTAAAGATATCTTCACCTAATTTTGAAAAAGTAAAACAATTATTATCTTCCATATCATCATGCTATGTCATATAACATCTCTAAAAGTCAAAGCGTCTTATATTCAGACACCAATTACTGTTTTCAATAACTAGGAGAGTCTCTATTTTTATCTGACGTGGTCAGAAGGAAACACTAAACACATAGCTGAAAGCTATGTTGTAAAATTAAGCCTTAAAAATAATATTAATAGGAAAGTCCACTAAGAACATTAAAGAAAAGAGAAAACACAGTGGAAAATGGATTATGTATACTTGAAATTAAAATTTATCAATCAGAGTGGACAGTTTTCATGAACATTATTTGACACAAGTTATTGCTCAAGAGAACATGATCTTAATCATTAGTTTAAGAGATTTAGCATAGAACATGTTCTTTAAAAACTTTTAATGTTAATGTCCTATATTCCAACAATATAGCAGCTTTTAACTATTTTATTAAACTTCTCATCCCTGGTTTGGAATATGATCTTTATGTTCCCTTCCTAGCTAATGAAAACAGCCTAAAATTATTAGTATTCAAAACATACATAATCAAATGTGAGCATTACTTCCTTTACTAAAGGAACATTTTTTAAATATTCTGAAGGTTAGATTGATTATTTTAATAATAGAGAGAACCAGGAATTTTGTGCTGCTCCTATTTGTTTTATTTTGAAGATATCCTTACATTATAAATAGTTATAGTAGAAACACATAGAAATGTAATGAAGATTCATAAACTGAAAATTGTAGTGTACCTGAAAAATTAAAATGAGAAAGAAAAATTCAATATAAACTCACATTAAACTTATGTTAGTTCAAAAATTCATGTATTATATTCATAGTTCATTATAGTTATATGAGAAACAAAAATAATTTTGGATGGATGTTTGCAATACTATGTATTTGCCACACACAGATTCCTTCATTTTATTTCTTCTTAGTGGTCACTAAAAATTGAGAACCATAAAATTCATGTTAATTTTTGTTTATTGCATTTGACTTATAAATGTTTCAAGAAATGTTTATTTTACATAAAACGCAACTACCAGTGGGCAAAACATTAGATTACCAAATATATAAGAAATTTAATAATTGAAAGATTAATAATTAATATTTCTCTGTATAGAAATTTTCTTGCATTTCTTAATTTACTATTTTGTGACTTCCATAACACACTTGATTGCTTCTTGATCAGGTAACATTATTTATTATAATTTGTTACTGTGGTCATTTTGTAATTTAATTAGTTATTTTTATAGCTCTGATTTAGAAATTAGTTTAGAATAATTGGTAATCAATAACAGTTGAAGCATTCCTTGAATTGATAATTTTATTATCATTGTGAGAGAAATTATGTGCAATAAAATTTCCAAGTTTCAAAATGTAAATCAGTTGAAAAATTTCAAGAAATGGAAATAGAGGAGAGCAGAGTCCAGATGGTGAATTAGAAGGTCTGTCTGATTCACTGATATGAATGACAATCCCGGGCACTAAGAAAAAGCTGTATTCTAAAGACATCAGGACAGAAAGAGCTTCATATATAGGAGTGACAGAACAGCTGAAGAGTGAGAAACAGAAAGGTGACAGAGTTAAGTAGAAAACAGTCTGCATCTCCACTCCAGCCCTCCAGAGTTGGGGAAGCTGAAGCTTCTACCACAAAGTAATCTAGGCAGCCTTGGTGACAAACTGGTAGATACACCTCTCAGAGGACATAAAACCAGTGCTGGGATTTGGTGCTATAGTGACTTCCCCTGAATGACAGGCTATTATCAGAAAAGAAAGAAATTGTTTTCGTTCCTCACATCTTGCAGAGCTATAACTACATTTGGAGAAGTCCTATTGTTTGTGACTGAGTGGCTTTGTATATTTGAAACCCAGGATCAATTGTAATTCAGGGAGTCCTAGGGTACCCTGCCATAGACTGAAGGGTGATGGACACAAGGTTGAGTGGAGGGAGAGTTCATCTCATCCCAGTCAGAATGGCTACCATCAAAGCAAACAACAAATATTGGCAAATGTGTGGAGGAAAAATGAACCCTAATACACTGTTGTTGGGAAGGTGAGTTAGTGCAAACACCATGGAAATCACATGGAAATTCCTCACAAAACTAAAGGTAGAACTACGGTACAATCTTGCTATATCACTGCTGGCATGTATATGAAGGAAGGTAAGTCAATATACAAAAGAGATTCCTGCACACTCATGTTTACTCTAACACTATTCACAATAGACAAGCAGTGGAATCAAGGCAGATACCCAACAACTAATGTACTGCTATGGAAAATATGGTATATATACACAATGGAGGTCTACCCAACCAAAAAGAAGGAAAAATTATGTTGTTTGCAGGAAAATAGATGGAACCAGAGAACATATTAAGAGAAATAGCGAGGCTCAAAAAGTCAAAGGTCACATGTTTTCCCTCATATATGGAAGCTAGAAATAGAAGTTAAATGTGTATAGAGGTACTTAAGATCATGTGCATATATATATGTACATGTATATATATACACACATATATACAGCATATATACATGCATATATACAGCGACAGAGAGAAAATAATTGTATTAGTGGGTCTGTCTGAGGGGCTACTTTTAAATGTACTAGATCTAGTTTTAATGGCTTATACTGGTCTTTCTTACAAACAGGAGTAACCAATTTACAAATGAGGTTTTCTATCAGTTTCACACCAAAAGCAATAGCACTAACAATAAGAAGTACAAACATAATTCATGTAGTGATGGACATGAAAGTTGACTTTCATGAAATAGATTTCAAGTCTTCATCTATGCAGTTCCTTTCAGGTTCTTTCTTTCTGGAGCATGACAATTATCTTAGTTTGATGAAATAAAGGTTAGAAAAATTATAAAATTCATGTCTTTGACAATTGAAATCATGAAATAATAACAAGTATATAAATCTACTGTATTGCTGTAGAAAAAGTAGGAAGAAACAAACACAAAATTCGGTGAATGCATTCATTATGAAGAAAAAAAGGTAATAGGCTAAAACCTCCAGAGAAAATTAATAAATATCTGAGGAACAGTAATTGAGAAAATGTCTCCCCCACACATTTTCAATTATAAACTTTATGTAACAACAATTTATTAAACCAGGGTTAGTAGTGCACTTCTGTAATCCCAGCAATCCATAGAAGGAAGCAGAAGGATCACAAATTCAAGGTCAAGATGGGCTACATGGGGATTCCTTGTCCCAAAGCAAAAATAAAACTAAATCACCAACTTATCCATATGTCCTTTATATATGTATATGGACTTATATAAAGATATATGTATTAATTTATTCTGATTGAATGCTTTAGAATCTTACTCATCTATAATGCACTTTATTGTCAGTTTGTAGCTACTTTTGAGGCTATATTTCAAGGGTATTTTTAATGACATGCAAATATTATAATAGTTTTTTCCATTTCCTTGCAGATTTGTGAAATTTACATAACATTTGATGTCACTATGTTGCCTTCTCAAGCACGAAGTAGTAGTATTACTTCAGAGTAATAGAGGATGGGATAAGCTGTAAAACCATCATCAGAACCAGCAGATTTTAAAATTCAGAGAGCTTTCAAACTACACTCAGATGATGAACTTTTAACTCTAGTTCATAAATAATGAACACATGCATAGCTGCAGAAACACATAACCCAGAAAGCACACTTTCTGAAATAAATTTATCACATCGTCAAAGAAATTACACTTCACTTCTTAGCTATGAACTTTGAGAGAAACTTTGTATATTAAAAGATCCATTCTATAATTAGTGGCTTTTTTTCTATTTCTGTGTACTCTGTACAAAGCTTTCCATTCTAACTATAAGTATGACTTTTATGCACTTTTTATACATTACTATAGATTCTTAGGACAGACTAAGTATAATAATTGAGCTGAGTTTGAGTCAAAGGTTAAAGCAGACAGGACAATGACAGAATTCCTTACAGCTCTCAACATGAACAAATAAAGCAATCAGAAATATTTAACTTCTTAAAAAAATTCAATGTACATATGTGCGTTTATATCATGTTTCCATTATAGAGTTGATTTTCAAAATCACAACTTTTTGTTATCTAGATGAGACAGAACAAAATAATAGGTATTAAGACAAAATCTCTCACACATATGTATCCTTTACTAAAGATTTTCTGTAAAATATTTGATTTAATTATGTGAATTTGTTTTAAACATATGCCCAATGTGTGTCACTATCTTTGGTTTTTAAAGCATGAAAACTAGTTATAACAAATTCTGATGTTAAAGATGCAATCTTTTGAGGAAATTTCATTCTCCTGAATTATACAAAGATTTTCCCCAGAAAACATATTATGTAAAAACTAAAGACTTGATGAATTATAAAATACATTTCAACATCTCTAGGAGATTTTAATTTGGCACAGTTATCTGTTCTGAATTGAATATCTCTGTCAGACACTGATTTGGGACTCACGATGTGTAATCTCCAGACTGGAGAGCAGGAAAGAATTCACTGATAGCAAAATGAAGAAAACAGAAATCAGTGTGCTAAGACTTCCAAGAAATGGAAAACACTTAAATGCACTGATTAAATCTGCTCTGCCCCTGAGTTACTTAGATGTTGTTTTATTTAAAATTCAACTGGCATTAGATATAAATAGGAAATGATATGAAAAGTAACCTCAATAACTTGAAAACATAAAATCCATTCATGGTAGTTTATTAAAAAAATTTTTATTCCAAAGTTAGGAACCTACATTTTTATAATAAATAGTGTTTGCAAAGTGCCCACACTCTTAGATACTAATAGTCCTTTACATGTTCAAAAGCTGCACTTAGTAACTCATTTAATTGTAGGTATGAATTTTATATTTTTTGAAAAGTATTCAAGGCTGAACTAACCTACATTTGAAGTGTAAATGCTCTGAAAAGGTGAAAGGAGATTAATTCTATGTCAAGAAATAGGAAAACATGCTTTTAAAATGAACTCTCTAAGTTGATCCCTTTCTCTGAAGACAAAAACTGAGAGGTTCATCAATCTATAGATAGATTTGGAAAGTACATTAGTTCTGAAGGCTACTGAAATACCTCTTTGCTTTAAAACAATAAAAATGCAATAACTGAAGTTTTTAAATGACTTAAAGTCATATTTTTCACATTGAGTTTGCCAGGAAATATCACTGATAAAAGAAAGAAAGAAATTTATCTAATAGTATTTATACAGCATACAAGTACATATTATTGTTGTAATTAATTCTCCCTCACAAAGCTTACTACCTCATAATATTACTCAAATAAATTTTTATCTTATGTGCACAAAATAAAGGGTTTTCTCAAATAGATTTGCCTACACTTAAAATATTGTCTGCCACAATGTACATCCCCAAATTAAAAATTATAAAAAAGGTGTATGCCATATGAAAGATATATCTATTTCTAGCATTTAATGAAATAAAACACAAATTAGTAATTAAAATGATTAATTCTTAATTATCCCATTTTCAGTGTCTAGTGCCCCAAGTTCTAGACAGTCTTAAATTATGTTCACATTCAAACATATATGTCTCCATAAATATAAATATATTTGCATTTCTTAGTTTATAGCAGTATCTCTTGTTTTAATAAAGTGGACAGGTTTGTTACATTATCAGATATAAATACATATGTTAATGAAACATATGTATTTTACAAGTTAATTTCAGTTTTTAGGTTTTCTTTACCCATATAGAAATTTCTACAATGAGACAAGGATGCCTACACTCTCCACTCTTATTTGACATAGTCCTGGAATTCCTAGTCATAGTAATAAGGCAAGAAGAAGAAATAAAAGGTATAAAAATAGGTAATGAAATTGTCAAAGTATCCCTATTTGAAGACAACATGATTCTATACCTCAGAGAGCCCAAAACTCCTAGACACTAGAAACAGCTTCAGCAATGTAGCAGGATTCAAAATCAACTTACAAAAATCAGAAGCCTTTCTCTACACCAACAACGAACTAAATGGGAAAGACTGGCAGAATCAACATAGTAAAAACGGCTACACTACCAAAAGCGATCTACATGTTCAATGCCATTCCCTTCAAAATCCCAATAACATTCATCACAGAGATTGAAAAAAATCTACCCTAAAGTTCATTTGGAAACACAAAAGATTGTGAATAGCCGAGGAAATACTGAGCAAAAAGAGCAATGCTGGAGATATTGTTACACTGAACTTCAAACTATACTACAGAGCCAGAGCAATAAAAACAGCATGGTACTGGACAACAACAGATATGAAGACCAGTGGAACAGAATAGAGGACCCAGATATGAATCCACACAGCTATGCACACCTTATTTTTGACAAAGGCACCAGAAACATACAATGGAGAAAAGACAGCCTTTTTAACAAATGTTGCTGGGAAAAGTGGTTATCTGTCTACAGAAAACTGAAATTAAATCCATCCCTGTCACTCTGTACTAGCATCAATTCAAAGTGGATAAAGGACCTTAATATCAGAGCTAAAACTCTGCAGTTAGTACAAGAAAGACCAGGGAATACTCTGGAAGCAATAGATAGAGGCAAAAACTTCCTCAGTAGAACTCTAGCAGCCCAGCAACTAAGAGAAAGGATAGACAAGTGGGAGGACATGATATTTAAAAGCTTCTGCACATCAAAAGAAATGGTCTCTAAACTAAAGAGACCACCCACAGAGTGAGAGGAAATACTTGCTAGCTATACATCAGACAAAAGACTGATAACCAGAATATACAGGAAGCTCAAAACATAATACAGGGAGCTCAAAAAACTAAACTCCATAAAATCAATGAACTAGTGAAGAAATGGGCAACTGAACTAAACAGAACTTTTTCCAAGGAAGAAGTCCAAATGGCCAAAAAACACATGAAAAAAATGCTCACCATCCCTGGGATATAAAGGAAAGGCAAGTCAAAACCACATTAAGATTCCACCTCACTCCTGTTTGAACAGCTATCACCAAGAACTCCAGTGACAAAAAATGTTGGCAAAGATGCTAAGAAAAAGGAACCCTCATACACTGCACTATGAAAACAATATAGAGGCTTCTTAAAAAAACTAAAAATAGATCTACCATATGATCCAGCAATACCACTCCTAGGGATATAGCTGAAGGAATGTAACTCAGGTTACTACAAAGGCATCTGCACCCTTATGTCTACTGCAGCACTATTCACAATAGCCAACCATAGAAACAGCCAAGATGCCCCCACTACAGATGAATAGATTAAGAAAATGTGATATTTATACACAATGAAGTTTTATTCAGCCACAAAAAAGAATGAAATTTTGTCATTTGGAGGTAAGTAGATGGAACTGGAGAACATCATCTTAAGTGAAGTTAGCCTCAGAAGGCCAAAAATCACATATTCTCCCTCATATGTGGATTACAGACCTAAAAAAAAAATGTTTATTGGGCACTGGTCACAATAAGGGAGATTGCACAGGGGAGGAATAGGGCAAGGGAAGGAAACCAAAAAGTTGGATGTTGTTTTTGTGCTCATTGCATAGTAACAAATACAGTAATCTTAAACTGAAAGAGCCACTATGGGAAGGAAACGAGGGAGTAGTGAAGAGGACTGGTAGAGATGAACCAATTTGGGTTGTAATATACATATGCATGAAAACAACACAAAGAATCTCTCTATATAGCTATGGTTATCTCAAACTAACAAAATGCGGTGTTTTATTATCTTTTGTTTTTTCTTCTATAAAATCAGAGAACAGAAGGGTGGAACACGTACTGCCCAGAGGCAGGGGCAGGAGGATGGTGGTGGGGGGGAGGTGGCAATAATGTATACATATAAAAGTAAATGCAAAAATGATACCTGTTGAAACTGTTCCAGGAATGGGGGGTTGAAAAAGAGCAGCAGAGAGGGTCAATTCAAGTATGATATTTTTGATGCATTGTAAAAACTTTTGCAAATCAATGTATCCCCATCCAGCACAACAATTAAAAAAAATGTATTTATAAATCGACAAAATAGGAAGGGAATGATCATTATAATGTTAATTGAGTTGGCATTAAAAAGGTTAAGGTAAAGTGATAAAATTAAATTGATTTTATTTTATGTAATCATTTATTCTATATCTTGGAATATACTTAACTTGTTAATTTATATTTTTCATAAGTGAATATTTTGCATATTCATTCTCAATGCTAATCTATATTGCACATTCAAAAAATTTTTTCTTAAGCTTATTTGATTTGAAAATATCAAATAATTAGCTATTTCATTATAGTGTTAAATACATTTAAGATAAAAATGTATACATATATACTGTAATGCATCTGAATACACATATGCAACAATCTTAATTGTATGCATATTAGTTTTAAAACTACAAGGCAGTAGTATCAATATTTTCATGTCTTATTTCTGGCTTTTTAAAGAAATATATCAGGGCAAGCATTGAAACTGGTGTCTAGTGAAAAAAAGTATATATATATATATATATATATATGTGTGTGTGTGTATTCTCTCTATATAATTACATGTATATGTGTGTGTGTGTGTGTATACATATTACTTTTGTACTTACTGGAAAACGTTGACCCATGTCACATAACACTAACAATCAGGTAGCTAAAAATAACTTTTCTATTAAAATTCTTGAATCTACCTTCTGTCCTGAACTTTCCTCTCTCGCAGACATGAATTATAACTGCGGTCCTGGAAACACTGCCATGCTTCCCATGTTTGACCCTTGACTCATTCTTTTCTGTGGGAATTAGGTTTCCAAACTGTATCAGGAAGGGTCATACTTCAGCCGGAAAGAACAAATTGGGAAACACTGCTTTCTGATGAAACTGTGATGCCAAACAAGTGTGAAAACAGAGGTTTTCCTTTGAGTGAGAACTGACTCAACAGAAAGAAAAATAAAACTGCTAACCCAATACATGTAATCTTACCTGGATCTTCAGTGAACGGGCTATCACTATACAGTAAGATATTTACATATTTAAAAATTTGTTTAGTTAATGATTAGTTTTTCATTAAAATAGAATCTGAAATGTATAAACATTCCCAAGATAGGCTAATTTTCCCATGCATGCAATACAGAAATAGATGATTGCTTCCTAAATGACATTTTGTTTAATACTGAATTTATATTGCTTTCCAAATTCTAACCCAAGCAACTTATGCTAAAAAAATGTACACAAAAACCCACATAACACTTACACAATTTTTTTCAATATGGTTAAATTTTACTCATTTTAAAAATTGAGGTAATATAGTTTTCATGGAGTTATTCTTTTAAAATTGGTATTCTTGTTCCTTAAATCTGAGTTACTTTTTTTACAGATTGTCAAAATCTCATTAGTAGCCTAGTACACTTCATTGTGTTATCCAAGGGTTTGGCTTTTATTTCTGAATCCTGACAAATAAACCTGGCATATATAATGGCCTTTTAAACATGAGGAAATATATCTACCTCCTTCATTTTATAGTTATTCATAATAAAGGAAGAAAATATGCAGTCAGTTAACATTAAAAAATAACAATTTAGAGGATTATTGGGGTTCTTATGGATATTATATTTAAGTATCACATTTAAAAAAGAAACTTTCATTAAGCAAAAGACAGACTACAAATATGCACTGCTAGGATATTTAGAAAGTGTTAATAAGAGATATATACGAAATTTGAACTGTTTTTGCTTTTTATTTTCCTTTTTTTCTTTTTTTTGTGGTTTTAGGGAACACAATAGGTCTTTATGCATGCCGGGAAAGTGCTCTATATCCCTAGGTTTTGTTTGTTTGTTTGTTTTGTTTTTTTAAGACAATGTCTCCATATTATCTGACCTTGAAATCACTCACAGCTTGTGAATCTGCCTCTGCACCTCAAGGTGCTGTTATAAGCCTGTGCCACTATCCCTGGATAAAGTTCTATGTTTTAGGATAAAATAAACCTTTTGAAAATGTGAAGATCCCTTTTCAATATTCAAAAATTCAAATACTAGTATTAATAAAAGTGAGTCTACCTCCTAGACTTACTAAATGTTTTTGATAAAAAGAAAGAATAACTGAATTATGTCAGTGGGAATGACGGCCAGAAGCTCCCACAGTCTTCAGCTTTATAAAAGCACTGAGAACATTGGTAAAAATTATGGAACTCAACTTTTTCAGAACTGTGGAAATTAACCAAATGCTTATAAAATTCTCAAGAATTTATGCTTAAGAAAAACAATGAAATCTAAAAATTGCAGTTGACCTGGTGTCTTACCCCCTTGCTATCTCCCAGTTCAGTGGTGGCCTTGAAGACAAAGAAAACAGTCACTATTGAAACCAACAGACTGGCATTGGTGAAGGGATCTCAGTGGTGTTGGTCTTGTTCCAAACTCCTGTTTCAGTCTGGGGGACTGGTACCACTGGGAGGGGGAATGATATAAAGAAAGGATGTAGAATGGTGAATGTGGTAGAAATGTTATGGACTCATATATGTAAATGGGAAAATGAGACCTGTTGAAACTATTCCAGGAATATGGGAGGAAAGATAAAGGAGAATTATGGAGGGGGTGTATTCAACTATGATATATGGTAAGAAGTTTTATAAATGTCACAGTGTACCCCAGTACAACAATAGTATGGTAAGAAAAAAACCCTGCTTCAAGATAATCGTTATTATTGGACATAACTAGAAGTTCTGTAGATAAACCACCAAGGGCACTTTTTTTTTTTTCTTAATTTGGCCTTGATTCAGAAATCACTGAGCTCTTTCTTTTGGCTATTCATGAAATATAATCAGTTAAAACTATTGAGCATCACAAGTTCCTTTTGCTTTTTTTCTCTTGTGCATTGATATGTAAAGACAGTGTGTTGATTTATGATCATTATTATTTTTTAATTTAGGAATTTAAAAGTTTAAATCTCTCTCTTAAGCACTGTTGTGCTGTATCCCACCGGGCTTCTATTGTGCATTCATTCACATTCATCTTAAGGTTTTTTTCATTTTTATTTCTATTTTGAAATTGGTTACTTAGGCTTGTATTTTTTAATTTCCACTTATCTATGGAATTTCCAAATTTTTTTCAGTTATTGATTTCTAACTTAATCCCAGGTCTTGGAAAACATACTCAGTCTTTCAGGCCTTAATATTTAGTGTTTAGCAGCAATTAGCAATACTAACTTAGATTTCCAATAGCTAAGAGTTTGTTAGTCTTTTTTATTTTATTTA
This sequence comes from Castor canadensis, assembly GCF_047511655.1. Taxonomy (NCBI): domain Eukaryota; kingdom Metazoa; phylum Chordata; class Mammalia; order Rodentia; family Castoridae; genus Castor; species Castor canadensis. The sequence continues at coordinate 27,284,838 of NC_133395.1, forward strand.
ACTCTTAATAGAGATTGACTGTATGATTACTTTTATATAGAATTTTGTTAAGATGTATATTAAATACCAGTTTGAATATATTTGAATTTTAATAAACATCCAGTACTTAATAACTGAATGTCGCTTAAGAAGATAAATCTGTGCTATTGGCTCCTCATTTGGGAATGAGAATGATGAAGAAATCTCCTTAGGACTATCATAAGAATTATCATGAGAAAGAATTTAAGGACAGAGTATGCCAAATTGTCACCTATTAATATTAGCTTAGTGAGATTCTTTGTCAATATTTGAATTCAGTCCACATATTACCACAGTTTTACTTTCATGCCATTCCTGGGAACTCATAAAAAAGCAGGAGACACACTTTTTCTCATTCTATTCCCTGAAGCTATCAGCTATTTTAGGACTGCATTGCACACATATTTTTAAACCTGCTAAGTCATGCCCCATCTACAGTTTTACCAGGCTCACTTCATCCCCAGGTCAGGTAATTGCTCTGAATAGTAGCAGACAGCATCAGAATGCTTAGGAGTCACCTAATTTTGAAAAGACCGCTCTTACCTTTAATATTTCATGTCTACTCTTTGAATTTTTATCTACCATTTATCTTCAAAAATTCACAGATTATAAAAGTGACTGCCTGCCCTGTTCTCTACATGAGCTTCAAAAGGTCAGTGATACAGAATCAAGGGCAGCAAGGAACGACAGACCGCCACTGTGTGGTAATAATATTCTTCCCAAATAAATATGCCTTTCATAGAACTGTTTTTCTCTTTTCCATTCATTGAAAAAGATCATATTTATGTGATTCATCCTTAGTTGTCTTCTTGGATTTCAGATTTAGTACTCTAAATTAAATTTTGTTAATAAAATACTACATTCAAAATCTATAAGGTCTCTCATAATTTCATGCTTTTGAATAAAATTAAAAAAATACAATGCAAAATTTACTAATGCTAAATATGGTTTTAGCTCACATTTGTCATTTAGAAAAATCTTCACAAATATCATGGAGATGTTATTCCATTTTAATGGTGAAGAAAAATCCCTTATTAGAGATATATTGACTTCCCCACAAACACACATGAAGCACAAGGCAAAGCCAGGACTTTTCTATACGTAAGTAATGCAGGTAGGAGATGAGCAGACAGCAGCAGGATTCTCAAGAAGAAAATGCTTCAGTGCATGTGTCAACTTCTTAGCTGCAAATGATTTATGGTTTTCTTTCTTCATTTAGGGTTTTTCTTTTTAGAAAAAATTTTTTTAGAAATTTATAACTTTCTTTTTTAGTATATGAATGTTATATTGGAGGTACATTGTAGCATTTACAAAATTTCTTACAATATATCATGGTTGAATTTATCTCCTCCATCATTGTCCTTTATTCCTAATATATTCACCCTCCTGCACTGTTTCCTTATAGCCCCTCCCCTCTCAACGTACCAATTCCCAGACAGGACCTGTTTTACCTTTATGATCCAGCAGTACCAATCCTAGGGATAGACCCTAAGAAATTTAAGTCAAGATGCAATGAAGTCATCTGTACACCAATGTTTATTGCAGCACTGTTCACAATAGCCAACCTATGGAAACACTGCAGATGCCCTACAACTGAAGAAATGTGATACATATATCAGGTTTTCATAATATACAATGGAGTTCTGTTGATCCAGAAGGAAGAATGAAACCATGTTTTTTGAAGGTAAAGGGATGCAATGGAGGACATTGTGTTAAGAGAAATTAGCCAGCTTCAGACAGATAAAGATCACATGTTTTCTTTCATATGTGGGGGATACACAATTTAAAAAACAGCAATATTATTTAACAGGTTATGCTAAGACAGGGGGATCACATATGAGAGAATGAGGGTAAAAGAAGAAAACTATAAAGGTGAAAATGGGTGACATACTTCCTATACAAGAATGAATATAGAATTTTTAAATCTGTTGAAATCACCATAAGAAGGGGACTAAGGTAGAAAGGAGAAAAATAGAGGGAATGAACCAATTCAGTTTATAATACATATACAAATGGAAGTGTTGCAGTGAAATTCCCCGTAGAGCTGTTTGTTCATTTTGGTAAGACTTGTATTGTTGCAGGTATTTAAATTAATGAAACAGAGATTCACAAAATAAGAGTTATGAATCTAACCATTCAAATAATTGTCAACATTATTTTCTGAGTGTTTTTAATAAACGTTTACAGTTCTGCACAAATCCATGCTTCTGCATGTGTGCAGGGTGCTGTGCCTGCTGTTCCTGTGGTCGTAGTCTTGTATGCCTATATAAATGTGAATGTGGAATTGCTCAGTCACAAGTTATGTGCTCTTTTAAATTAACTGGGTAGCATATGTTCAAAATACTTCTAATGTGCTGATAGCCGTTTGCTTTCCTACTGGCACCTGGGTCCATGAATCCTGTCTATCAGCATGCTTCATCTAGTTTCTGTGTTTTGTTAATATCATTGTTTGTTTACATTGACCTGATCACTACTGAGACTGCACAGATTTCTGCATTGTTATTTACTATTTAGTTTAAATTCCCTAGTCATAGTATTGCACATTTCCCTGAGGCTTATTTTTCTTTTTTCTGTGCCTTTATGTATACTTGACATAAAAAAGACATAATCTCAGCTTCTTAGGGGCAGAGGTAAGGAGATAAGAGTTTCAGGGCCAGCCCAGGCAAAATGTGAGTGAGACCTCTTCTCAACAAATAAGTTAGATTTGTGGGTGTATCCTTGTAGATCAGCTATGCGGAAGTAGTAAGTAGGAGAATCTGGCCAGGCTAGCCTCTGGCAAAAACTGTAAGACCCTATCTGAAAAAGAACTGAGGCAAAAAAGGACTGTTAGTTTAGTGTGGCACTTGCCTAGATAAAAAAATTGCAATAATTTATTACCCATAAAAAGAAATGATAATGTTAGGCTTGTGCTTCAGTTCATATAAAAATAAAATTCCAGGTATTAAAGAATAATTTGAAGTTGAAAACCAGAAACTTTTATAATTAAATATAAGAGCAATGGTTTATGACTATGGACTTAGAAAGATCTCATAAGCTGAAGTGAAAAGTAATACTAATAAAGAAAAATCCTCATGATTCTGTTTACAAGAAAATAAAATGTAGAAGTAAAATAAATGACAACCTAGATGTTTACTCTTAAATTATAATAATTATGCTTGAAATTATTTAATTATTCAAGCCATGGTTATAGTTGGAATTTTGCTTATGATGGTATTAGAACAGGAAGTTCAACAAATTAAAATAAATACATAGTTATGGGGCTGGGTATTGTAAAGAAGCTTGTTGAGTGAAGCAAAAAAAAGAAGACAGTACATAAGGGATACTGGACACAATTTGAAGACAATATGCAGGGATACTCATGGATACTGAATCCATGAGTAAGAACGTCCAAAAAGGATGAAAGCATTCAGGATATATATTAAACCATTTTTACGTAAAATAAATGTACACAGATGATATTAAGACTGCTTAAAAGAAAACAAAGAAAATTCAATAAAAATACCAGAGGATGGGGAAGATGGAACTTGAAAGAAGACATCCTGATAAATGAATACTAGACATACTATGAATTAAATATATCAAAACAATATTAAATTGCCACATTTATAGAAAAAAGGGAAAAAATAATTCAGTCTTTTCAATAAAAAAATTGATTTCATTATTTCCAATTCTATTTGTTTTCATTATTGATTTCTAGTAATGGGGATTGAGCCCAGGGCCTTGTACAGCCACTTGAGCCACTCCACCAGCCCTTTTTGTGTTGAGTATTTTCAAGACAGGATTCCACAAACTATTTTCCTTTGGGTTGGCTTTGAACCACAATCCCCCAGATCTCTGCCTTCTGAATAGCTAGGATTACAGTTGTGAGCCACTGATACTCACATTTTGTTTTTGAGACAGGTTCTCATCCCAGACCTTTGTCAGGTCTGGTCTAGAACTTGCCATCCTCATCCTCTTCCTTTGCCAAGTAGCTGGGATTGTAGGCATGCACCACTATGTCTAGTATCTATCTCTATCTCTGATAAATACATTTTACTTAAGATATTAATAAGCTCAATAAACTCATTAAGTATATTTTAAGAGTATATTTACACAATAATACAAATAATATATATTAGTATTAGAACAGATGTGATATTTCTACTGTCACTTCTTCTAAATTGTACTACAAGTTCTATTCACCAAATAAGGCAAGTTGATAGAATGAAGGCTGTAAAGACTAAAAATGAAAAAAAAAAACATTTTTTAACATATAAGTTTGTGTTTACAGAAAATGATGGAAAGTGTTATGAATATATATAAGAATAACGAAGTAAGGTTATCATGGCTTCTGAATATTATGTCAAAATAAAGAATGAATTCCATTACTATGCACCATCATCAAGTAATAAGAAAAAAAAATTAATGAAAAAATATTCTTAACCCTTAAGAATAAGAATAACAAAGGTAGTCTAATATTTCTACACAGAAAATATGAAATATTAATATTTAAAATTTAAAAAGAATTTAGTCAATGGAGTGATATGTGATGTTCATGGATTGAAAGAGTGACATTCTATGAGATTAATTCTCATCAAAGAAGCACTTTTTATTTAAAGAAGTATTCTTCTTGAAAATGAATTTTCATGTATTTTTTTGGTACTGATTTTAACTTAATTTGATGGGTTAAATTTAAAACTTATATAAGGGGGAATTCCAAGATGGCGGCTAGAGGGAGGAAGCAGAAAGCGACCCTCCTATAGTGAAATCTTGGAGAGACGCTGGAGACACACTTTGCAGGCATAATCACCGAGAAAAGGCATAACTTTGACTCCTCCACATCTCCAGCCGGCGCAGAGAATCTCCACTTCACGTTAAACGGAGAAACGAGGAGGCCCCCGGGGCCGCCAGTGGCCGGCACCCATAAGGCTTGGGAAGACGCGGACCAGGTGAGCTTCGCGGTACCGCGGTTCCCCCACAGACAAGCCTGGGCCAGAGCAGCATAGCCCCCTGGACAGACTGACCTCCACCCGGGAAAAAAAAAAAGAGAAACTGAGTACTAAGCAATAAGAACAGTTAAGACACGCTGGAAACAGGGTGGGGCGCCCTGAGTGCTGAAGATTGGGGGAAGGGAATCCTTCCCGGGACTGTAAATAAACGAGCCGGGCGGGCCGGAGAGGCTCTGGCGGGAGCGGGGTGCGCCCAGCAACCAGGAGCGGGACACTTGTGAGAGGAGGGAAGACCCACTTCCCACGTGAACTGTAAATAAACACACAGGCCTGACAACGCGGGGCAGTGGCACCTTTCCCAGTGCTTGGAAAGGGGAAAGCCTGTGGCAGAGGCCGCTGCACAGGAGAACTCTGAGCAAACAAAGCCTGTGGGACTAGGTGAGTGCTAGCTCACCCCAGAGATCTGCATAAATAACGCCGCCAGCTACAGGCTGAGAGCAGCAGGCAGGCAAGCCACAGTTGCAGATACCACTCTCAGAACTGCCTCCAGACGCTTTTTTTTTTTCTTTTTCTCCCTACCTTTCATGAGAGAACAACCAAATTACACCTGCAAGCCGAAAAACTTACTGAAACTGTATTGCATTTGAACTGGGGACACTTGGTGGGTTTTTTTTTTTTTTTCTTCTGTGTGTGTGTGAGTGTAGTTTTGTTCTACTTTATGCATCCCCTTTGATGAGACAACTACAGAACAACATCTGAGGCACCAACTCCAGGACTGGAGATTGAGACGGACATCCAAATTATTAAGACTGAAATTGCATTGCATATAAACTTGGAAGTTTTTTGTTTTTTTTTTTTTTTGTTTTTTTTTTTAATTTTCTATTTTCCATTTTATTTTAATTCATTTTTATAAATAGATATTACTTTCATATACTTATTTTTTATTTTTTTTTTATCTTTGATTTTCAATCCTCTCTCTGTCTCTCTATTGTCTGTTCAGCTTACTGTCGATTAGTACACTAACACTCCCTGTTTATACCTTTGAAACTCTCTTGTCTGATACCTTGTTCTGCTTTCTCCCTCTTGTCTGTATATTTGTTTTCCCCTTTTCTTTAACTTCTTGCTTTCCATCTCAGCTCACTCTTCTATTCTCAATATTACCATTGTTATTATTACAAGCTAGAAAATACTTAATTACACACAGTACAGGGACAGTAACAACACCAAGGACAATGACAGGAAGACAGAAAAAACAAGGAAACCAGTTTCCCCACAGCAAAAAATTAGTACAGGAACCAGAGGGGAATGAAGAGAACAGAAACTCAGAGCCAGACTCCAACAAAATGAAGATAAACTATGCCAAAGGACCCAATGAAGCCCACAAGAATAATTTAAAAGAAGACATACTACAAGTACTCAATGAGAATTTTATAGAGATGATACTGGATAGGGTCAACCAAAATGTACAGGAGACACTCAAGAAATTCCAAGACAATAAAAATAGAGAATTTGAAAAAGCAAAAGAAGAAATAAAGGAAACCATAGAAGCACTGTATAAACACCAAAGAGAAAGAGAGAACACAATGAATAAATGGATAAATGAACTCAGGACAAAAATAGACAACAATAAAGAAGAAAACAGCCAGGATATGGAAAACCTCAGAAAAAAGAACGAAACAGAACTGCAAAACAAAACAGAAGGCCAATCCAGCAGAATAGAACAAACAAAAGACAGAATCTCAGAACTTGAAGATGAAATGGTAATTAAAGGAAAAACTGAAGAACTATTAATTAAACAACTCAAGACCTGTGAAAAGAAAATGCAAGAACTCACTGACTCCATTAAAAGACCAAACTTGAGAATCATGGGCATTGAAGAAGGAGAAGAGGTGCAAGCGAAGGGAATGCGTAATATATTCAACAAAATAATAACGGAAAATTTCCCAAATCTAGAGAAAGATATTCCCATACAAATGCAAGAGGCCTCCAGGACACCAAACAGACCAGATCAAAATAGAACTACTCCACGACATATCATCATTAAAACAACAAGTTCAGAAACTAAGGAAAGAATATTGAAGGCTGCAAGAGAGAAAAAACAAGTAACATACAAAGGTAAACCCATCAAAATCACAGCAGACTTCTCAACAGAAACACTAAAAGCAAGAAGAGCGTGGGGTGAGATCTTCCGGGCACTGAATGAAAATAACTTCAAGCCCAGGATACTCTACCCAGCAAAGCTATCATTCAAAATAGATGGAGCAATAAAAGTCTTCCATGATAAGCAGAAACTAAAACAATATGTGACCACAAAGCCACCATTACAAAAGATTCTGCAAGGGATCCTGCACACAGAAAGTGACACCCAACTTAACCATGAAAAGGCAGGCAGCACCAAACCACAGGATAAGAAAAAGCAAGACAGTAGAGAGTAACATCAAGTTAGGTACACACAATCAAAAATTCAAACAACTAAGATAACTAAATGGCAGGAATCACCACATACCTATCAGTACTAACACTTAATGTTAATGGACTTAATTCACCCATCAAAAGACACCGTTTGACAAAATGGATTAAAAAAGAAGATCCAACAATTTGTTGCTTACAGGAGACTCATCTCACCGACAGAAATAAGCATATGCTTAGGATGAAAGGCTGGAAGAAGATTTACCAAGCCAATGGCCCCCGAAAACAGGCAGGAGTAGCAATACTTATCTCTGACAAAGTAGGCTTCAAACCTACATTGACCAAATGAGATAAAGAAGGACATTCCATACTAATAAAAGGGGAAATAGACCAAAAGGAAATAATAATCATCAATCTGTACACACCCAATGTCAACGCACCCAATTTCATCAAACATACCCAGAAAGACCTAAAAGCATATAGAAACGCCAACACAGTGGTTGTGGGAGAATTTAACACCCCATTATCATCAATAGATAGGTCATCCAAACAAAAACTCAATAAAGAAATCCAAGATCTAAAATATGCAATAGATCAAATGGACCTAGTGGATGTCTACAGAACATTTCATCCAACCTCTACACAATATGCATTCTTCTCAGCAGCCCATGGAACCTTCTCCAAAATAGATCATATCCTAGGGCACAAAGCAAGCCTCAGCAAATATGAGAAAATAGAAATAATACCGTGCATACTATCTGACCACAATGCAGTAAAAGTAGAACTCAACAACAAAAGTAAAGACAAAAAACATGCAAACAGCTGGAAACTAAATAACTCATTACTTAATGAAGAATGGATCATCGATGCAATAAAAGAGGAAATTAAAAAGTTCCTAGAAGTCAATGAAAATGAAAACACAACCTACCGGAACCTATGGGACACAGCTAAGGCAGTCTTGAGAGGAAAGTTTATAGCCATGAGTGCATATATTAAAAAGATTGAAAGATTCCAAATCAATGACCTAATGATACATCTCAAACTCCTAGAAAAACAAGAACAAGCAAATCCCAAAACAAATAGAAGGAGAGAAATAATAAAAATAAGAGCTGAAATCAACGAAATAGAAACCAAAAAAACCATACAAATAATTAATGAAACAAAAAGTTGGTTCTTTGAAAAAATAAACAAGATCGATAGACCCCTGGCAAACCTGACTAAAATGAGGAGAGAAAAAACCCAAATTAGTAGAATCAGGAATGCAAAAGGGGAGATAACAACAAACACCATGGAAGTCCAGGAAATCATCAGAGACTACTTTGAGAACCTATATTCAAATAAATTTGAAAATCTAAAAGAAATGGACAGATTTCTAGATACATATGATCATCCAAAACTGAACCAAGAGGAAATTAATCACCTGAATAGACCTATAACACAAAATGAAATTGAAGCAGCAATCAAGAATCTCCCCAAAAAGAAAAGTCCAGAACCTGATGGATTCTCTGCTGAATTCTATCAGACCTTTAAAGAAGAACTGATACCAACCCTCCTTAAACTGTTCCATGAAATAGAAAGGGAAGGAAAACTGCCAAACACATTTTATGAAGCCAGTATTACACTTATCCCCAAACCAGGCAAAGACACCTCCAAAAAGGAGAACTATAGGCCAATCTCCTTAATGAACATTGATGCAAAAATCCTCAACAAAATAATGGCAAACCGAATTCAGCAACACATCAAAAAGATTATTCACCACGACCAGGTAGGCTTCATCCCAGGGATGCAGGGGTGGTTCAACATACGAAAATCAATAAACGTAATAAGCCACATTAACAGAAGCAAAGACAAAAACCACTTGATCATCTCAATAGATGCAGAAAAAGCCTTTGATAAGATCCAATATCATTTCATGATAAAAGCTTTAAGAAAACTAGGAATAGAAGGAAAGTTCCTCAACATTATAAAAGCTATATATGACAAACCTACAGCCAGCATTATACTTAACGGAGAAAAACTAAAACCATTCCCTCTAAAATCAGGAACCAGAAAGGATGCCCACTATCTCCACTCCTATTCAACATAGTACTGGAATTCCTAGCCAGAGCAATTAGGCAAGAAGAAGGAATAAAAGGAATACAAATAGGTAAAGAAACTGTCAAAATATCCCTATTTGCAGACGACATGATCCTATACCTTAAAGACCCAAAAAACTCTACTCAGAAGCTTCTAGACATCATTAATAGCTATAGCAAAGTAGCAGGATATAAAATCAACATAGAAAAATCATTAGCATTTCTATACACTAACAATGAGCAAACGGAAAAAGAATGTATGAAAACAATTCCATTTACAATAGCCTCAAAAAAAATCAAATACCTAGGTGTAAACCTAACAAAAGATGTGAAAGACCTCTACAAGGAAAACTATACACTTCTGAAGAAAGAGATTGAGGAAGACTATAGAAAGTGGAGAGATCTCCCATGCTCATGGATTGGTAGAATCAACATAGTAAAAATGTCGATACTCCCCAAAGTAATCTACATGTTTAATGCAATTCCCATCAAAATTCCAATGACATTCATTAAAGAGATTGAAAAATCTACTGTGAAATTTATATGGAAACACAAGAGGCCACGAATAGCCAAGGCAATACTCAGTCAAAAGAACAATGCAGGAGGTATCACAATACCTGACTTCAAACTATATTACAAAGCAATAACAATAAAAACAGCATGGTACTGGCACAAAAACAGACATGAAGACCAGTGGAACAGAATAGAGGATCCAGATATGAAGCCACACAACTATGAGCAACTTATCTTTGACAAAGGAGCTAACAATATACGATGGAGAAATAGCAGCCTCTTCAACAAAAACTGCTGGGAAAACTGGTTAGCAGTCTGCAAAAAACTGAAACTAGATCCATGTATATCACCCTATACCAAGATTAACTCAAAATGGATCAAGGATCTTAATATCAGACCCCAAACTCTTAAGTTGATACAAGAAAGAGTAGGAAATACTCTGGAGTTAGTAGGTATAGGTAAGAACTTTCTCAATGAAACCCCAGCAGCACAGCAACTAAGAGATAGCATAGATAAATGGGACCTCATAAAACTAAAAAGCTTCTGTTCATCAAAAGAAATGGTCTCTAAACTGAAGAGAACACCCACAGAGTGGGAGAAAATATTTGCCAATTATACATCAGACAAAGGACTGATAACCAGAATATACAGGGAACTTAAAAAACTAAATTCTCCCCAAACTAATGAACCAATAAAGAAATGGGCATGTGAACTAAACAGAACTTTCTCAAAAGAAGAAATTCAAATGGCCAGAAAACACATGAAAAAATGCTCACCATCTCTAGCAATAAAGGAAATGCAAATTAAAACCACACTAAGATTCCACTTCACCCCTGTTAGAATATCCATCATCAGCAACACCACCAACAACAGGTGTTGGCGAGGATGCGGGGAAAAAGGAACCCTCTTACACTGTTGGTGGGAATGTAGACTAGTACAACCACTCTGGAAAAAAATTTGGAGGCTACTTAAAAAGCTGGACTTCGATCTACCATTTGATCCAGCAATACCACTCTTGGGGATATACCCAAAAGACTGTTACTCCAGAGGCACTTGCACATCCATGTTTATTGCAGCACTATTCACAATAGCCAAGTTATGGAAACAGCCAAGATGCCCCACCACTGACGAATGGATTAAGAAAATGTGGTATCTATACACAATGGAATTTTATGCAGCCATGAAGAAGAACGAAATGTTATCATTAGCTGGTAAATGGATGGAATTGGAGAACATCATTCTGAGTGAGGTTAGCCTGGCTCAAAAGACCAAAAATCGTATGTTCTCCCTGATATGTGGACATTAGATCAAGGGCAAACACAACAAGGGGACTGGACTATGAGCACATGATAAAAGCGAGAGCACACAAGGGAGGGGTGAGGATAGGTAAGACACCTAAAAAACTAGCTAGCATTTGTTGCCCTTAACGCAGAGAAACTAAAGCAGATACCTTAAAAGCAACTGAGGCCAATAGGAAAAGGGGACCAGGAACTAGAGAAAAGGTTAGATCAAAAAGAATTAACCTAGAAGGTAACACCCATGCACAGGAAATCAATGTGAGTCAATGCCCTGTATAGCTATCCTTATCTCAACCAGCAAAACCCCTTGTTCCTTCCTATTATTGCTTATACTCTCTCTACAACAAAATTAGAGATAAGAGCAAAATAGTTTCTGCTGGGTATTGAGGGGGAGAGCGGGAGGGGGTGGAGTGGGTGGTAAGGGAGGGGGTGGGGGCAGGGGGGAGAAATGAACCAAGCCTTGTATGCACATATGAATAATAAAAGAAAAATGAAAAAAAAAATAAAACTTATATAAATGTGAAATTTTCCATATACCTGAAAACAATCTTGGGAAAGTAGAATGAAATAAAAGATATTTGTATATTAGATATCTGAAATTATTATCGTAATACATTTAATGACTAGATCATGATATCTGGGAAATCTATATAAATAGACTGATTACAGAAAACTGGGAATTCAAAACCAGAAATGAGCCCATTTGGTCATGGTACATACTATAAAGAAATCTTTGCTAAGGAATGGGTGAATGGACGTTCTTTTCAAAATTGTACCTGAGGTTATTTGAATATTAATATTAGGGAAGAAAAATGTGACTCATTTATCAGAGGATACATAAAAACACAGTCTCAGTAAAACTGTAGACCTAAATGTGAATGTTAGGTCATTTAGGAACTTGAGAGATAATGTGTTAAAAATACCATTGTGACTTTAGGTATGAAATGATTTATTAGATAGTACATACACACACACATACACACACACACACACACACATGCATATACACAAACCAACATACACTGTAGGAGGAAAGATTGATAAATTACATTATATTAAAATTAAGATTCTATTGAGTGAATTAACATCAAATCATAATGTGAAAGATTATATTTATAAAACATAAAACTGACAAAAATATTTCTGCCAGAATATAAATAATTACTTCTAATCATAAGGCAAAGATGTGAAACAAAAGTAGAAAATATCCAAGAAATGTGACTAGACTCTTCACAAACCATATATCAAAATGACTGAGAAGAAGGTAGTCTGTTTCATTATTAATCAACATAATGCAATTTAAAATCACAATGTGAAACTACACATTAAACTACACATTAAATATAATGGTTAAAATTAAATGCACTGGGCCCAGTGGTAGAGTGCTTGTTTACCATGTGTGAGGGCTTCAGTTGTATCCTCAGCACCATTAAATACCTAAGTAGAGATCAATACACATGTTAACAAGGGTATGAAGCAATGGGAACTATAATGTATTAAAGGTAGAACTGGCAGTTGGAATGATCACTTCGAGAAACATTTTGTTATTACTTGTGAATAATGAAGATACCATTTTACTATCAAATCAATGTTGTTCATAAATGCATCCTCTGTTTGGTGTGGCATTCCAGCCTGCTTTTATAGTTTCCTAAATTTTTTTTTTCAGATTAAGAAAATATAAAAATGTCTTTATTTTTAATTAAAGAACTGAAAATATTAATAAAATTAATCATGAAAGATTTATTTATATATAACATGTACAACTTACTAAAATGTAAACCAAATTGCAACAATGTTTAGAGGCAAATTCATACAAACATGCAGTTAAAAAAAGAGTCAAGATCATGATTGTTTGCATAAATTTGGCCACATAGAGAATATTAGTAATTTTTCAGGCAATCTTTGCGAAATAATTAAGCACTATAGCAAGTTTTATTAGGTAACTCATCAATCTAATTCCAGTATTCAAAAAGAAGGACATCTTAGAAAAATTTCCAATATTTTATATTGCTCATTTATTTGTTTGTTGTTGACTCCCTGTCTAGAGAAACCAAGTTAGGAAATTTAACCAAGAAAATACATACAAGTATAATAAAAGTATATAAGGTAAATTGCATTGGAGGATAGCTGAGAAAATATAGATGATCTCTTTAGAATGCTAAAGCATTATTCAAAGAAATCAAAGAAAACCTAAATAAATTGTCATATTTGTTATCTATAAATAAGAGTATAGTAAATATCATTGGTTCATATCAATCTGCATATTAAATTCAATATCTCTAAAATTCTATAAGCATTACTCATGAAAATAGTCTCATGTTCATACAACAGTTCCCATTAGGAGAGACCAAGATGGCAGACAGCTGACCCCTGGAACCTTGGGGTCTCATGAGTCCAGAAGAATACTTCAGATTTGTGGTAATAAGGATTGGGCAACCTAACTTTTTTGCCAACTTAGAAACCACCAGTACATAGGGTTCACAAAATGTACAATGAACGTTCCTTAAATTAACATCTTATAGCACATAACAGCCCCAGAAGCCTTGGTGCTGCTCATGGGCAGCTACTGGCCTGACAGAAAGCTTTTTTTTTTTTCTTTTTCTTTTTGACTTCTTTTTTCTTCTCTTGAAAGCAAAAATGAAACACAGAGAACTGCACAAGGAGTTCTGCAAGCATGTGTGACATCCTGGACCTGCCATAATTCACACACACAGAATAATGGACTGCTGCCTGCCTGCAGTGTCCTGGAGAAAACCCAATTTCACCAAGTGAAACTATAACCCCGCCCAGTGAGCAGAACATATCATCTGCTCTGGAGGGTACCACATAATCCAGCACACCCCTTCTAGATAAAACTGGAGACCAAATAAACAATGGGAAAATTTCACTTCTGTGTGGTGGAGGTGGGATGGAGTGCTGAGCTGACGACGATTGTGTGGGCATGGGATGGCCCAGCCAGAGTTTGGGGAAAACAACAATATATTTGACAACCTTGGAGAAACCCATAGTGACTTGAAATTAACAGACTTCCATGAAAAAAGCTGTTGGCCAAAAAAGCCCAGTTTTAGCACAGAGGCTTGTACTGTGGGCACAAAGGGCTGGTGACTGCTCACATACAAGCTCCTTAAGGGAACACTTCAAAGAACCCACCTGCACCAGGTGGGTGGCCCATCCCATCAAGTAGAGCCTGTGCCCAAACAACCAAAGTGTTTATCCACAAAGTTGTCCAATAAGGAGGGGTACAATCGTCATGCAGTCAAGTGTGCCAATGTTAAAATGGGCCAGAAAAATAGAGAAAGTACCTGTCAAAAATATCACCACCTGGATTAGAAATCAGAGGGATGAAGCCAGAACTAAAAGGGAACTCATTCCTCTCCTTAACAAGGAAGAAATTTGGAAAGAAATTTTAATTTTTTTTTGAAATTTTAAATTTTGTTGTTACCTATTTCCCTCTTCCATTCTGTCCAAATTTAAAGTTGCTTGGACCTCTCTTGTCCTGCTTTTTTTCTCTCATCCAATTTTTTTCTTTTCTCTATAACTTTCTTCTCTCTCTCTCTCTCTCTCTCTCTCTCTATGTATATATATATATATATATATATATATATATATATATATATATATATATATGATTTGGCATTGAACCTGTGAATTTACTATTGCTAAATTATACCTGAAGTCAAAGTCAGTGAACAGAAATATTACAACATCCTAGCTAAAAACTAAGTGAGTAAGAGCATTGAAATTAAGTCCAGGAAAAGATAACAGGTGATTAAAACCTCCAACTAACAAATCAACAACAAATGAGCAAAACACAAAGCACAAAAACATGGGAAGATAAGCAAAGCAGGAAAATCTAAGTCCTCAAAAGACTAACAATTAGACAATAGAGGATTTGGTGGAAAAGCAAAAGGGATGAATCCCCAATTGGCAACATCAGAAAAATGCTGAAGGAATGTTTAATGAGCTTGAAGAAGACATACAAAAACAACTCAGTGAATCCCAACCGACAACACTGATAAAAACTAGAATAGGCAAATAAACAACTAATTGAAGTCAAAGGCAATTTCAACAAACTCTGAGATGAAACTAAGGCAATTTTAAAAAGAGAGATAAATGAAATAAAGAAGACACCACAAGGTATGAAAGAGGAATTTTAAAAAGAGATGGAAAATCTCAAAAATAAAAGAATGAAACAGTGACCCTGGAAATAAAAAGTTCCTTAGGTCAAATAAAAAACACAGATGAAAGCCACTCCTGCTGATGGAAGCAAATAGAAGGCAGTATTTCAGAGGACAAAGATAAAATATATATTAAAGAAAAATCAAAAGAATTCTTAGTTAAAGACACTGGAGCTATGACAGGATTATGCAAGAACTCTGGGCTCAACCAAAATGCTAAACCTGTGAGTCATGGTCATTGAGGAAGGAGAAGAGGTGCAAGCCATAGGTATATTTAATATAAACAATAAAATAATAGTGGAAATTTTCCAAATCTAGACAAAGATATACCCCTCCAGGTACAGGAGGCCTCCAGGACACCAAACAGACATGACCAAGATACAACATCTTCACAGAATACAGATAAAACAATTAACACAGAGAATAAGAAAAGATTATTGTAGACTATAAGAGAGAAAAATCAAATATTATTTGAAGGTAAACCCTTCAAAATGACAGCAGATTTCTCAACAGAAACTTTAAAAGAAGAAGGGTATGGAGTGAGGCATTTTGAGCACTAAAAGAACACAATTTCAGTCCTAGGACACTCTAGCAAGCAAAACTGAAGGAGCAATAACAATTTCCAATGATAAACAGAAACTAAAACAATTCATGACCATTAAACAACCACTATAGATTCTGAAAGGAATTCTACACACAAAAGATGAAAATAAAATAGCTATGAAAGGATAGGAATTATTAAACTTCAAGAGAAGAGCAGACAAGTAATCTAAGAGTAGCATAGAAATAGTTTCACACACATAAACCCTTACACAACAAAAACAACTAAATGGCAAGAAACACCACATTCCTCTCAGTATTAACATTGAATGCCAATGGATACCTCTTCCATCAAAAAACACTGGTTGGCAAACTGTGAAAAAGGAAGACCCAACAATCTGTTGTTTACAAAAACCCACCTGACAGGCAGAAACAAACATTGCCTTATGTGAAAGAAAAGAACAAGATTTATAAAGCTAATGGCCCCTAAAAGAGGCAGGAGTAGCAATACTTATATCAGATAAAGTGGACCTCAAATCTAAATTAGTCAGAAAAGATAAGCAATGTCATTCATGCTAATAAAAGAAGTGATACTTCAAGAGGAAGTAGCAATTGCTAATTTATATGCACCTAACAGTGCAACCAACTTCATTAAACATGCATTACTGTACTTAAAAAAAACAGAGACAGATCCCAACCAGTGAGACCTCAATACTCCTCTATCATCAATAGATATAGGTAATCCAGACAAAAAATCAACAAAGAAACCCTAGAATTGAATGACATCATAGATTTAATGGACTTGACATATGTCTACAGTGTGTTTAATGGACATATGTCTACACATGTCTACAGTGTATTCCTTCCTGCATCAGCATAATATATATTCTTCTTAGCAGCCCATGGAACTTTTTCCAAAATAGACTACATTTAAGACACAGAGTAAGTCTTAACAAATATAAGAAAACTGAAATAACCACGTGCATATTGTCTAACCACAATGCAATAAAACTAGAACTCAAAAACAAAACAAATAGTAGAAAACACTCAAACAGCTGGACACTGAACAATACGTAGCTCTCTGGTCTAAGGAAATAAAAAAGTTCCTGGAATTTAATGAGAATTAAAACACAATCTATCAGAACCTTTGGGACACAACAAAGGCCGTCCTAAAGGGAAAGTTTATAGCCATGAGGCCATATATTAAAGGACAGAAAGATCTCAAATAAACTAATGCTGCATTCAAACCCCAAGAAAAACAGTAATAAGCTAAACACAAAACTAGCAGTAAGACAGAAATAATAAAAATATAGGCCAAAATCAATGAAATAGGGACCCAAAAAAGCCATACAAACAATCAACAGAAGAAAAAGCTGGTTCTTTGAAAGATAAATAAGATTGACCATCCCCTGGCAAATCTGACTAAAATGAGAAAGAAAAAGACACTAATTAATAAAATTAGACAAGAAAAAGGGGAAATAACAATAAACACCAAAGAAATCCAGGGAATCATTAAGAACTACTTTGAAAACCTATATTAAAATACATTGGAAAATCTAGAAGAAATGGACAAATTTCTAGACACATATGAGCATTTAAAATTGAACCAAAAGGATATTAATCTCCTACATAGATCTATCTCAAGCAATGAAATTGAAGCAGCAATAAACAATCTCCCCCTCAAAAAAAATTCCAGGACCTGACAGATTCACTGCTGAATTCTAGTAGACCTTTTAAGAAGAACTAAAACCAACACTCCTCAAAATTTTCCACAAAATGTAAAGGGAAGGAACACTGCCAAACTCATTTTATAAAGCCAGTATTACATTCATCCCAAAACTGAACAAGGACATACACACATATTAAATGAAAATTATAGACTTATCTCTTTAATAAACATAGTTCCAAAAATTCTCAATAAAATATTGGCAAACCGAATTCAACACCAGGACCTAGTCTGCTCATCCCAGGGATGCAGTAACAGTCCAACATACGTGAATCATTAAATCCAATACAGCACTTAAACAGAAGCAAAGACAAAAACCACGTATCATCTCAGTGTAGAAAAAGCCTTGAAAAATTTCAACATCCTTTCATGATAAAGTTGTGATGAAACTGGAAACAGAAGGAATGTCTCTCAACATAATAAAGGCTCTATATGCAAGTGTATAGACAATATCATACTAAATGGGGAAAAATTGAAACTATTTCCTCTAAGGTGAGGAATGAGACAAGGGTGTTCACTCTCTTCACTGTTATTCAACATATTCTTATAATTCCTAGCCAGAGCAACAAGACAGGAAGAAAAAACAAAAGGACTACAAACTATAAAAGCAGTGGTCAAGTTATTCTTAATAACTTGTAGATGACATGATCTTATACCTAAAAGACCCAAAAAACTCCAATGAAAAACTAGACACAAATCAACTTACAAAATCAGTAGCCTTTCTTTACACCAATGATGAACAGACTGAGAAGGAATATAGGAAAATATTTCTATTTAAAATAGTCTCAAAGAAATAAAGTACCTAAGAATAAACTTAATAAAAATTGAGAAAGACTTTCAAAAGGAAAACTATAAACTATTGAAGAAAGAAATCAAAGACTACAGAAAGTAGAAAGATATCCCATGCTTATTTGATTGGTAGAATCAATATTGTGAAAATGGCTACATTACAAAATGTAATCTACCTGTCCAATGAAATCTTCATCCATATTCCAACAACATTCACCACAGAGTTTGAAAAACCAAACCTGTAGATCATTTGGAAGAACAAAAGACTGTGAATATCCAAGGCAATACTGAGCAAAAAGAGCAATGCTGGAGGTATCACAATACCTGACTTTCAAACTATACTACAGAGCCAGAGCAACAAAAGCAGCATGGTTCTGAGACAAAAATAGACATGAAGACCAGTGGAACATAATAGAAGCTCTAGGTATAAATCCACACAGCTATACCCACCTTATTTTTGACAAAATTGTCCAAAACATACGATGAAGAAAAGCCAGCCTCTTCAACAAATATTGCTGGAAAAAGTGGATATCTGTGTGCAGAAGACTGAAACTAGATCCATGTCTTTCACCCTGTACTAGTATCAACTTAAAGTGGATTGAGGACATCAATGTAAGACCCGAAACTTTGAAGATAGTGCAGGAAAAAGCAATGATTACATTGAAATTAATAGGCATAGACAATGACTTCTACAGTGAATGCAAATGGCTCAGCAACTAAAAGAAAAGATTGACAAAAGGGACTACATGAGATTAAATTGCACCTGCACAACAAAAGAAATATTCTCTAAATTGAAGAGTCTGCCCATAGAATGGGAGAAAATCTTTGCCAGCTATATATCTGACAAGGGATTAATAATCAGATTACATAGTGAGCTCAAAAAACTGAACTCCCCAAAAAAATCAATGGCCCAATGAAGAAATGAGCTAAAGAAGTTAACAGAGCTTTTTTAAAAGACAAAGTCCAAACGGTCACAAAACACATGTAGAAATTCTTAACATCCCTAGTCATAAAAGAAATACAAAACAAAACCACATTAAGATTCCATCTCATTCCTGTTAGAATGGATATTATCAAGAACACAAACAACAAATGTTGATGAGGATGTGAGGAAAACAAACCCACATACACTGTTGGTGGAATGTAAGCTAGTAAAATGACCATGGAAAAGTCTGGAGGTGCCTCAAAAAAATAGCACTGCCATATGATCCACCAATTTTACTCCTAGGAATATACCCAAAGAAATAAAAGTTAGCTTATGATAAAGGCACTTGCACACCCATGTTTGTTGCAGCATTATTCACAATAGCTAAGCTATGGAAACAGCCAAGATGCCCCACTATTGATGAATGTAGTAAGCAAATGTGGTATTTATATACCAAACAATTTTTTAAAGCTACAAAGGAGAATGAAATTTTGTCATTTGCAGGTAAATGGATAGATCTGAAGAACATCATCTTATGTGAAGGTATCCAGGCTTAAAAGGCCAAAAGCCATGTGTTTTCTCTCATGTGGATTATATAGCTAATACAGATATAACAATATTAAGAAAAACAGGTCATGCTAATGGGAGACCACATACAAGAGGGAGAGGGTAAAAGAAGGCATTTAAGAAGATTAATATGGTTGGTGTACTCTCTATACAAGAATGAATATAAAAGTTTTAATCTTGTTGAAATCACCATAAGAAAGGGACTATAGTAGATAGAAGAAAAATAAAGGAAATGAACCAATTTGTTTTTATAATACATATATACATGAAAATATCACAATGAAACTTCCTGTGTAGCTATCTTAAACAAACAAAAATGTCTTTTTTTTTTTTACAATATAAGAGGATAAGAGGGTGGAACAAGTCCTGTCTGGGAGTTTGGTAGCACTGGGTGAGGGAGGATGTGGGGAAACCTGTAGGAGGGTAAAAACAGTGGAAATAGTGTGTACACATGTATGTGAATGGAAAAAATGATACCTGTTGAAACTATTGCAGGAATGAGTGAGAGGGGATAAAGGAGAATAATGGAGGGGGTGAATTGAAGCATAATATATTTGATATATTGAAGAATTTTTGTAAATGTCACAATGTACCCCCATCTAGCACAACAATAAAAAAGTGTGAAAAAAATTCATAATATGAAAATAGTGAACAGTTCTGACAATGGTATGCAAGTACTAGATTATATCTGTTTCTGTTGAAAAAAGGTGAAATATAGATAAATAATTATTTAAGCAAGGAAGTATTTCTTTAGAAATAAACAGAAAGACACAAAGTAGACTGAGTAGCTTATGAATATGGTTATGTATATGTGGGAAACTGGTGTACGCTACAATGGGTACTGCATGTTCGTGGGGAAAAGCAAGGCTATATAAGAAACATTATTTGAATATATAGTACACATTGTAAAAATATGAAAAACATTTCCATTTTAACAACATGCAAGAGTAAACTCAAAGTCAAATAAAATCATGTTCAAAGAACTAGATAGGTAAAAAATGTTAAATATCAAAGTAAAGGAACTTTAAGATAAAACAATAAACTGAATTTAGTATAAAAAGGGAAACCAGCTTAAAACTGATTACATTAATATAGTAAAATGAAGACTTTCTGAAAAATAAAACTACATGCAAAAATAATGCCCAAATATATAATGAAAATGTTATTTCCAAGAAACATGTGTTAGTTTTAGTTCCTAGAAAATATGACAAATTTCTACACACCCATATAATGACAGCTAATTTAGTAGAAATATAATCATTTCCTATGCAAGGTATATTGCTGAAAACACAAAGATACAGATACAATTAGCATTTCACAGTGGACAACTAGCTCAGTGATTTTGCTTGCCTATCACATAAGAGGCCTGAGTTTGATTCCAGGATTGGTTTACAAGAAAAAGAAAGGAAGAGAGATAGAATTAGCATTCAGATAAATAAAATGCAAATCAATCTATTTTCACTAATCAGTTTTAGAGGAGTCACCCTCATCTGTGTTAATTTTAGGTTCTCTGTTTTGGAGTATGAGTTTATGCACCTTTATTCTCATGCATTCTGAGTAGAAGTTGTAATTGGTAGTGGCCATTTGAAAAAGCAACATCACAGTTCATCCACTCATGATGCTTCTTGAGATGAACAGAAACACAGTACAGAAATGTAAGAAAACTTCCCTGATAATTTTGCACAACATCAAAATATAGTAGCTGAGATTTTTTATAGGGTGAATAAATAGAGGCTTATATTATCAGACTCATGAAATTTAGTAGCCTGATTTGTAATGCTATATATGAGGACTGAAACAACTTTTTGAGACAAGAGTCTTTGCAGTAGTAAAATGAAAGGGATTTGGTACCAGATTATGTGTTGTGAAAGTAGAGACTGTTAAGATCAATTACTGTTTTTTGCATCAAGTAATAAGGAAAATGATTATATCAGAAGGAGATACACGAATTTAAGAAGGGTTATATCCTTTCTTCAAAAGTGAAAGACTATAAATTCTAGAAGATATCAATGTTTTGAACTATTTCGCTCTCTTTTGTTTTGTCTTTCCCACACAGTATCTGAATGTTCATTTGGAAAGATGTTAAACTTTTTTGGTATATGCTGCAGAACAGCCAGTGTCATAATTATAATTAATATGTTTCTGTACCTTATAACCTCAGCATTCATTTACAAATTCACTCTTTTGTCCTCAGAAAGAGTTCCAGAAATTGTTCAGGTCTACACATGGATTTTAACATTTGCCATTCACCAGAGTGTAAAATATTATTCATCATAGAAAAAAAAGAGATGAAAATATCTTTTCTCAAATACATTCTTTAATTATATTATTGACCTGTATAATTACTAAAAGATATGCCATATTTATAAAGATAAACCTCTAATAATCTCTACGGCTATGCTACTGATGACATTAGTTATTATGACATTTTTAAAAATGTTTATTATGGCAAAAGTAAGAATATAGCACATAGCTGAATTTGTCTAAAATGTACCAAGAAACTATGTATTTTCTTAAGGAACTCAGCCAAAACAAATCTTTCTGAGTATTTCTTAGACATGACCTTGGGGAGAGGAAGCTTTCATTTGTGCCTGTAGCTGATGATTTGAGAGGTTAACACTACACAATTCCTTTTGGATGCATTGAGATTTGGTGTGAACTTATGAATGCCTTTTGCCTACAAGCTCTTTTTTTCTTTAACCAATCCTATCAAAGTAAGCTCAGTTTGTTGCCTTGGGAGATTTCCTTCACTTACAACCAGGAAAGATTGACATTGAGAACCAGGTAGGGACATTCTCTCTCTCTCTCGCCCTTTATTGTTGTTGTCTTAATTTGTTTTGACTGGAGGACCCAATTGGTTGAAAGGAATGTTTCAAAACATACAAGGTGTCCAAAAGACCTCTGTGAATTAAAGAGACCTTTCATCAGAAGTTGACATTCTTGTCTTTTCTATAGACCATTGAATTATTGCACCTTCATCTAAAATATTACTTAGAAAAGACTTGAGTCTGCAGCAAGGATTGTAAATTCACAAATGAACTTATACTATTTTCCCAGTTGTTCTGTGTGTCATCTTTTATATTAAAATCTGTAGAATTTTCTATAAGTGAAATTATGATGAATCCAAGATTGGCTAAAATAATTGATAGTGTATTAAAGGATTCTTTGAATTAGAAAGATCTGCATATTTGCAAATTTGAGAGGCTTGCCATTTCTTTTATCTTTATGGCTACATGAACTCATGAGGCTGTTATTTTCCATCTCATGCTGAGATAAAATATTCTATACAAGTTTTGTCACAATTTTTAACTTCCTATGTTGTATACTTTCTTAAGTAAGTACAGCTGTTCACAATCAGGCTTTAAAATTCAATTTAATTTATAGTAAATTAGAGTAGCTACTATAATCATCATGATGGGAGGGCAGCAAAGAAAATGCATGCTGACATATAATAATCAAATTATTTCAATACTTTAGCAGTAAATGTTATTTTAGAAACATAATTTTCTGACAAAATTCTTTTCCACATAAATGAAACTTAGCCTGCACCTGTATCTCACACCTGTAACCCTACCTATTTAGGAGACAGAGATCAAGAGCATCCTTGTTTGAAACCAGCCCTGGACAAATAGTTCCTGAGACGCTATCTCAAAAATACCCAATACAAAAGTGGGTAATGGAGTGGTTAAAGTGGTAAAGCATATGCTCACCAAGCATGAGGCTCTGAATTCAAACCCCAGTACTACCAAAAAAATTAAAATATACAGTTTTAATACATTATATACGTAAATTACCTGGTGTTGCACAGTATTTACTTTAGAGTCCTGGAGGGGGCGCTGTTTACTCGCTCCCTCCTTTGTTAGAGTGAGCTTTTTCTCTCTTGCTCCTGGTTATTAATGGGGTGACTGGAGATTCAGAAAAGACCTAGGATACACAAACAGACAGAAAGCGGGGTCAGTTGTGTTGGGGGCTCAGGTGGAGACGCCCAACTTTCATTGCTTCTTTTCTCTATCTTTATTCTTTAAGGTCTTGGAGAACATCATTCTGAGTGAGGTTAGCCTGGCCCAAAAGACCAAAAATCGTATGTTCTCCCTCATATGTGGACATTAGATCAAGGGCAAACACAACAAGGGGATTGGACTTTGAGCACATGATAAAAGCGAGAGCACACAAGGGAGGGGTGAGGACAGGTAAGACATCTAAAAAATTAGCTAACATTTGTTGCCCTTAATGCAAAGAAGCTAAAGCAGATACCTTAAAAGCAATTGAGGCCAATAGGAAAAGGGGACCAGGAACTAGAGAAAAGGTTAGATCAAAAAGAATTAACCTAGAAGGTAACACACATGCACAGGAAATTAATGTGAGTCAACTCCCTGTATAGCTATCCTTATCTCAACCAGCAAAAACCTTTGTTCCTTCCTATTATTGCTTATACTCTCTCTACAACAAAATTAGAAATAAGGGCAAAATAGTTCCTGCTGGGTATTGAGGGGGTGGGGGGAGAGGGAGGGGGGAAGAGTGGGGGTAAGAGAGGGAGTGGAGTCAGGGGGAAGAAATAACCCAAGCCTTGTATGCACATATGAATAATAAAACAATAAAAAAAAAAAGGTCTTACTCCTTGAAGTCCTTTAAAACCTTGCTTCCAATGTCTTCTTTAAAACCTTTCTTAAAACCTCTTTCTTGAGACTGTCCCATGTTTTCTCTTAGCTTATCTTTAGCCTAATCACTCTTAAAGTCTTTTGCCACCAGGCTTGCAGCTTTTCTTTAGCTTTCTTTAGCTTTCTTAAAGCCTAGGTGCTCAGACTTGCAAACTCTCAGTCCTCTAATCTTGTACTGTCCTATGTTCTTTTGGCTTCTCTCCAGCTTCTGAAGTCTATGTTAAAGTTCTTTCATTGGCTTAGCTTTCTAAGGACTATATTAAAGTTCTCAGTGAAGACTTTCTGTCAAGGTCTTTTTAGCCACAGTTTTTCCTTCAGCAATTTCCATTTAGCAGTTCTTTTCCCTTTCTAATTCTTTTCCCTTCCAAAAGCTTCCCACACCAAAAAGCCCCAAAAGAGTCAAGCCAAAGCCCAAGGTAAAAGACCAAGGCAAAAAGCAAAAAGCCCCCATCCCTCCTTCAGTTGGCCTTTTATAAACAGCGTGGAGCAGAGGCTCTCAGGGTGGGGCGTGACATTGTAACAGGAGAAACCTGTGTTCCTGCCTCTCTGGACACAAGCAAGCTTAGGAGACACGGGTGTTCTGCGTTTTTTCATAGCTGGGGCTATGCCTATCTCGGCCTACAGGTAAAAGCTATTGAGCTGCATCTCACTTTGTGTATGTCCAGTTCTCAGAGGTTTTTCAGAATCCGCTCTCCACAGAGTCCTATTTTGTATCTTTGCCCTTAGTTTTCTAACATCAGTCCCAGATAAATATATTAAAATTCCTAAGGGTTAGATAAACTTTAATGTCCACTTTAACTTGGATTATAGTTTTGAATTTCTAAACTTTAATAATTAACAATTTGATTACAAAATAAGTTTTTAAAACTTCCAAGAAAGACTTAAATGATTCTATGCTAAAATTAGAGTAATATTCATATGCATAGTACAATTGTTAGAATATACATCAGAATGATCACTGTTTACTTTATTTACATTAATAATTATTACATGAATTAATACACTTATTTGTATTAATGGATAAGGTAACAGTTTCATAGTGAAATGGATTATTTAGTAGTTTCAAATAGTAATAATTTTGGAAAAATTATTCACATTATTTATGTTTCTAATGAAGATTATAATTATTTCTAGAAATATTTCTTAACTTTAGGCAGTCACACCAGCAAAAGTGGGGGAAAAAACTGACAGCATGACCTAAAACTCTAATACATTTACTAAGTATTTATTGAAACTTGATACATTAATAAAAGGTAATTTTTTTCAATAGTCATGTATTTGGGGAAATATTTTTTCTGTATTCACAATGCATTCTGGGAGCTGCACAGATGTGGTTTTATCTCATTTTCATAGTAATGTGTAACCACTACACTCCAATATCTCTATATTAGTGAAAATAATCTGAAGTTTTAAAAGGAAAGCTATTTGCTGAATATTACTTAGCTAAACACTTTGCTGAATCCCTAAGGTTTCATCTGATGTAGGCACTTTGTATGACATTTGAGATAGCAATTTAAGTCATGAACTCATTGCCTTTTTTTCTTAGAAATAACAATTTGAAATATAGAGACCACAAATTTTGCTTAGAATTTTTTGTGTAAAAAAGGAGAATAGGATGAGGAGACTAGGAGGAGAAAAAGAGGAGAAGAATGCTTTTAAGTACTTTTAAGTATAATTTAAAAGTTTCAAGAAGGATAAAAAGGAGAAGGAATAAAATTATAAGCAAGTTTCCATATTTAGACACTGAGTTTTATTAGGAGGATCCATAATCCTTAGAATTGATAGATTTATGTGAGATATAAAAACATACTCAGGTAATAAAGAAGGATAAATGTCACAGGGATTGAGATATTTCTGTAATGTGAGTAGTCAGGCATAGAAATTTATGTTCCTCCTCAAAATGACTAACAGGGCTGGATTAAATTTTTTAGTGCATAAACACTCAAGAAATAAATAAACAAAAATATTTTTAAAGACCTGGAAAGGTACCGTAGAGTAGACAGTATTTCTAAAACTAAACAAAGGAAATTATAAAAAATTCTTAAATTGAATATGACAGCTAGTGTCAAACATGAAGAATTTGCCAAGCTGACTATTTGAGCCTTACATAGAACAAAACAAAGTAGTCAGAAATCCTCTTTCAATAAATTAGGGACCTAAGAGTTAAGTCCTTGGTTTAGGGTAAATCAGAAGAAAATATATACCACTCCCACAGGTCCAACAAATTGAAAAGATAGTTACTTTACTTACCACTAATCATAGGAAAAGCAAAAACAAACATAATCCCTGAAAAGGTATAACCTTAGCCTTAACTACATTTCTGGTCCAAATATGTACCACAAATTAATTCAAAATAACCTCAGTCAGTAATTAAGCTTTAATGTGGCATGTTCCATGAGTGGCCAGTGATGCTAACCAGAAATAAATCATCTTTGAAGAATTTGCCATCAACATGCCTCCCATTTTTTCATAGTAATGAGCTGTTTATGGTAAAAAACATAATTGCCAAGTACACAAGACAATGTACAGTTAGCAACAACCTGCAAGCAAAAAAAAAAAAAAGGAAAATTGAATAACAAAAAATAAGCAGAAAGGCTTCATTCAGATACTTGTAGTAATATAGAAATAAAATTACCATGCATAACCAGTTTAAGAAAAAAAAGATAATTCAGGCACTGTGGTTCATGCCTATAATACCAGCTACTTGGGTGGCAGAGATCAGGAGGCTCATGCTTTTTTTTTAATTAAAAAAAAAAAGAAAGATAATGGGAAATTTGTCATACATTTGAAAATGAAATAAATGAATACTGTGAAACATTTTTAATGACCAAAGAAAGTAGTGAAGATATGCATTCAACTAGGAACTTTTCTATATGAAAATTCATTCTAAACATTATATATCTCCTGTCAGTGGAAGCTTGATACTATTTGTTTTATTTTTATGCATATTTTTATTATTTTGTGTTAGTTATACAACAGTTATTATTTTGTGTTAGTTATACAAAAGTGTATACATTTATGTATACACTTACGACATATCTTGATTAGATTCTTCCTCTCGAACTTTCTCATCGCCTTTCCCCTTTTCTTGTAAATTTTAGCAGATGCCATTGTTCTATTTTCATATAGGCATATAAAGTACATCAGCCATATTCACACTCTCTATTCACCCCTCTCAAACTGGTACAACTCCAGAGCAGGACCTGTTTTACCTTCATATCCTTCATTTTTTAAGTGTCAATGTCACGTTGGTATGGTATTTCACACATGAATATATTGCACTTTAATCAGATTGATGCCCCCCCATTCTTGCCTTTCCCATCCCCCCTACCCCACATTACATACCAGATTTCACTGCATTTTGTTATGCCATCTTCATACCCAGTTGTGATGCATTTCAACATTATTCCTCTTTTTTCTCCCCATAGTCCCCTCAAACGGTCCTACAATTACAAACACGTTCTATATACATATGAATATATAATTTTTATATCTGTGAATATGTCTGTATTTTGAATCTATCTTCCACATATGAGAGAAAATATATGACCTTGACTTTTTGCACCTAACTTACTTCACTTAACATAATCTCCAGTTCTGTCTGTTTGCCAGCAAATGGCTAACTTCATTCTTTTATTGCTTGGCCATTGTGAGTAATGCTGCAACAACTATGGTTGTGCAATTGTTTCTATTGTATCTTGACTCACACTCCTTAAAATATTTGCCCAGGAGTAGTATCACTGGATCACAATATCATAGTTCTATATTGAGTTTTTGAGGAACTCCATACTGATTTCCATAGTGGTTGCACTGATTCACATTCAACAGTATATGAGGGTTTCTTTTTCTCCACATCCTCACTAGCACTTGCTGCTGTTTTAAATATCATATCTTATACACAGTGTGTGTTTAAGATGGATTAATACTCACCATTTATTCATCCATTTTTAATAAACAAGTTAGTAGCTCTCATATTAAGAATTAGAACATCAGCCCTTTGTCTGATATATAGCTGGCAAATATTTTCTCCCACTCTGTGGGTGGTCTCTTCAGTTTAGAGACCATT
The DNA here is from genome assembly GCF_047511655.1 of Castor canadensis. Lineage (NCBI taxonomy): Eukaryota > Metazoa > Chordata > Mammalia > Rodentia > Castoridae > Castor > Castor canadensis. The sequence goes on from NC_133395.1 coordinate 27,313,528, forward strand.
TCTTTTGTTGAGCAGAAGCTTTCTGGTTTTATGAAGTCCCATTTTAGATCTTAGTTGCTGAGCTGCTGGAGTTCCATTGAGAAAGTTCTTGCCTATACCTATTAATTCCAGAGTATTTTCCTACTCTTTCCTGTACCAACTTAAAGTTTGGGTCTGATGTTAGCATCCTTGATCCATTTTGAGTTAATATTGGTATAGGGTGATATACATGGATCTAGTTTCAGTTTTTTGCAGACTGCTAACCAGTTTTCCCAGCAGTTTTTGTTGAAGAGGCTGGTTTTTCTCCATAATATATTTTTAGTGCTTTTGTCAAAGACAAGTTGGTTATAGTTGTGTGGCTTCATATCTGGGTCCTCTATTCTGTTCCACTGGTCTTCATGTCTATTTTTGTGCCAGTACCATGCTGTTTTTATTGTTATTGCTTTGTAATGTACTTTGAAATCGGGTATCATAATATGTCTAGCATTGTTCTTTTTACTGAGTGTTGCCTTGGCTATTTGTGGCCTCTTGTGTCTCCATATAAATTTAACGGTAGATTTTTCGATTTCTTTAATGAATGTCATTGGGAATTTGATGGGAATTGCATTAAAATTTAGATTACTTTTGGGAGTATAGACATTTTTACTATGCTGATTCTACCAATCCATGAGCATGGGAGATCTCTCCATTTTCTATAGTCTTCCTCAATCTCTTTCTTCAGAAGTTTATAGTTTTCCTTGTAGAGGTCGTTTGTGTCCTTTGTTAAGTTTATACCTAGGTATTTGATTTTTTTTGAGGCTATTGTAAATTTAGTTGTTGATAACCAGAATATATAGGGAATGCAAAAAACTAAATCTCCCAAAATTAATGAACCAATAAAGAAATGGGCAAGTTAACTAAAAAGAACTTTCTCAAAGGAAAAAATTCAAATGGCCAATAAACATATGAAAAAATGCTCACCATCACTAGCAATAAAGGAAATGCAAATTAAAACCACATTAAGATTCCACCTCACCCCTGTTGGAATAGCCATCATCAGCAACACCACCACCAACAGGTGTTAGCGAAGATGCGGGAAAAAGGAACCCTTTTACACTGTTGGTGGGAATGTAAACTAGTACAACCACTCTGGAAAAAAATTTGGAGGCTACTTAAAAATCTAAACATTGATCTATAATATGATGCAGCAAGACCACTCTTGGGGATATATCCAAAAGAATGTGACTCAGGTTACTCCAGAGGCACCTGCACACCCATGTTTATCACAGCACTATTCACAATAGCGAAGTTATGGAAACAGCCAACATGCCCCACCACTGATGAATGGATTAAGAAAATGTGGTATTTATACACAATGGAATTTTATGCAGCCATGAAGAAGAACAAAATGTTATCATTCGCAAGTAAATGGATGGAATTGGAGAACATCATTCTGAGTGAGGTTAGCCTGGCCCAAAAGACCAAAAATTGTATGTTCTCCCTCATATGCAGACATTAGGTCAAGGGCAAACACAACAAAGGGGTTGGTCTTTGATCACATGATAAAGCGAGAACACACAAGGAAGTTTTGAGGATAGGTTAGACAAAAGAACTAGATAGCATTTGTTTCCCTCAACACAGAGAAACTAAAGCAGATACTTTAAAGCAACTTCTCCAATAGGAGAAGGGGACCAAGAGCTAGAGAAAAGGTTAGTTTGAGAAGAATTAACTTAGAAGGTAACACACATGTACAGGACATCAATGCATGTCAACTCCGTGTATAGCTATCCCTATCTCACCTAGCCAAAACCATTGTTCCTTCCTATTATTGCTTATACTCCCTTTTCAACATAATTAGATATAAGGGCAGAATAGTTTCTGCCGGGTAGTGAGGGGTAAGGGGGAGAAAGGAGGGAGTGGGAGGGGGGAAGGGGGGAAGGGGAAGAAATGACCCAAACATTGTATGCACATATGAATAAAATAAAAATTAAAAAAAAAAGAATTAGAACATCATCAGTAACTATGAGGTCCCTTTTTCTTCTGATCCTATCTCCTTGCTTCTTCCAGAATTCCTGTTACGGACATTAAATGATTATTTCCTGCTTTTCTTTATATCCCTAAGCAACATTACATTATATAATGAAATCACATTACATGTAATTTTGTGCTGTGTACTTTTATAAAAATAGAACTGTAAAAATATTTTGAGCTAAATATTTTATCCATTTGATGAAGATAATTGTAATGCTTTCATTTTTTTTATTATTAGATTTTTCCACAATCTAAAATGCTGCATCTTATTTAATGATTTTTTGCCAAAGTATATGCAGATCTTTTCCAGTTTTAAAACTAGTTTGAACAATTTTAATGTAACTCTTTATATGGATAGTCTTGGATATATTTCTTAATAAGAGAGTTTCTGGTGTGTATTCCAAAGTAAAATGGCATGAACACATGTAAATTTCTTAAATAAAGGAGACAAAACAAAAGTGTTTTTGAATTTTATTAGTTTCACTTCATGCCAATGGTAATGTGGATGAGACTTTCAATTGTTTCTTAGTCTCTTGACCAGCCAGGGAATGTCAAACGTCAAATGTCTCACAGGGATTTTATTTATTTTTTATCACTGTGTCAAACACAATGTCATTTGTTTGTTTTGTGATTTGAATTTACATTTTGACCTGCACCCATGTAAGTCCTTTGCCTCTTCTTCATGGAGGTGACTTGAGTTTATTGATGTACATTTTAGGACTTGTTTTTAAATTATATGTGCTAATATTTCTTCCCCCATGGTTGCTTCTTTCAAATTGTATGTCTTTTGATGAATGCTAGTTTCTAGATCAAATGCTATTATATTTATGAACCTTTCAGATATGCCTTATGAGTTTTTGTATTTCTAACAAAATCACTATTTATTGATATCATGAAAATGATTTCTTATGTTACCTAATTAATGTCTCATTCTTTTTTCTTTTTACTCACTATAAATTAATTGTGAATATAATGGTAGGCAAGGGCCCAATATATTTTATTTTTCCAAAGATTACCAGTTGCAAACTATTTTTACATTGACTATTTCTTACAGTTTTGTAATAATTAAGTTTACCCTTTTCATCTTCAACTTTATTGAAGTACACCTGACAAATAAAAATTTTATGTATATTTAAGGCATGCATGGTTGTGTTTGATATACCTTGGGTAATAATTCCCATAATCAAGTCATTTTTATATCCATTATCTCTCCTAGTTACCATTATTTTTGCATGTGTTGTAAGAACATTTAAAATATCAAGTGTAATCTTTTAGCAAATTTCCAGGCACCTGTTTTAAATCAATGTACCATTCTTGAAGAGTTTTACTATTTTCTCCCTTCTGCTCACCTTTAAAAAAGTATTTGCTGTGCTTGTTTTCATTTTTTCTTGAACCGTATATGTGTTATTGTTTATCTTGCTTGAGGCTCATTGAGATTATTAAATTTTACAACATTATATCAAAAGAATAAACTCTACTAAGACTCATCCATCCATCCCCTAAGTCTCGATATATTTTCCCTCTTCTTTCTCTTTATAATTATTCACTGCAGTCTGGATAGCATCTTTTAGCTGGCTAGTAATTCACTAATTCTTTGTTTAATTTTGTGTAACCCAAACCAAAACAAATTATTAAATTAATTCACTGTGTGCTTAAAACCCATTAATTAAATGTATATTAGATTTGTTCCATATCCTACACACAGCATTTTTTCTTGTTAATACTGGGGTTTCATCAGGGCTTCATGCTTACTAGGCAGGCACTCATCCACTTGAACTTTTCTTCCATCTCTCTTCTGTGTGTAGTTGGTATTTTTGTGATAGGGTCTCAAAAAGTATTTGCCTAGACTGGCTTTGAACCCTGATCCTCCTGATCTCTGCCACCTAAGTAACTGGGATTATAGGCATAATCCACCAGGGCCTGACTTATCTTTTATTTCTTAAGCCAGTTATGCATGGTAATTTTATTTCTATATTCCTGTAAGTATCTGAATGAAGCCTTTCTTTGGTTTTTTGTTATTGTTCAATTTTCCTTTTTTTTTTTTTTTTGCTTACAGATTGTTGCTAATTGTATATTGTCTTGTGTACTTGGCAATTTTACAAAATTGTAAGAAATAATGAATGTAAAAATAGTTTGCAACTGGTGATCTTTAGAAAAATAAAATATATTGGGCCCTTGTCTACCATTTCATTCACAATTAATTTATAGTAAGCACAAAGAAAAAAGAATGAGATGTTGATTAGGTAACATAAGAAATCAGTTTCATGTTGTTAAATTTTCATTTCTTGTTAAATTCCACTCAAGTGTGCTTGGTAAGAATATGTATTTAGTTGACACTAAGTGGAAAGGTCTTTTTTCCTTTTTCTTTTGTACTCCCAATAACCATCTGTTCGTTGGCTTGATGTAGTTCCTTCAGGATGTTTCTTCATTCTTTTATTTTTGTTCCCGTAACTGCATAATTTTAACTGATATGCATTGAGTGTGCTGATTTTTTCAAGTGTGCTGTAGTTAAGACCCTCTTGTTAATTTAAATTCTGGAATTTTTTAACTCCAGAATCTCTGTTTCTTTTTATAACTTATATTCCTTATCAATATTCTCACTAATTCATGCATTGTTTACCAGAATTTATTTGGTTCCTACATGTTTTCGCTTGTATTTCACAGATGATAAGATGTCTTATTAGTAGAAGTATTTAGATTTTTGGTAAGGTTTTTCACAGACCTCTGTTTGTTTAGCACTGATTTTTACATAAGTTTATTTGTCCTTTGGGGCATGTTTTAATATTTCTTTTTGTGCTCTGATGTAATTTTGCTGTGATTTGCTGCATTTGAAGAAACACACACTTCTCCAAGTCTTTACAGCCAAGCTTTATACAGGAGAAGAATTTCAGCAATCGACCCTGGTAAAGATTCTAGGAATCTACTTTTTGTGGGACTGCATCTTCCCTGCATTTGTGTTTTATTTCTCAAGAGAGATTTTCTTATTTCTGTTTCAGGGATTCATACTGTCTTTCTTCCTCAGATGTCTCTCTGCAATAAGACTTCTAGTTCTTTGATGCTTTAATAAGTCTTCTGTCTCTCTTTTTTTCTCTGAATTTTCCAAGGCATCAAAATTATGTTGCTTTGTCAGTGTTATGGGTCAGGCAAAACAGAGCCCTGTCTCTCAGCAAACCTCTTAAAAGCCATAATGTTAGACAGGAATTCTACTGTTCTCTTTCCCTCCTGAAGGATAAGCTATACATTGGACTTACTGCACTAAGCTATAACACTTGAAGGAAAGGCTTTTACAATTCATATGAAATTATTTTTCCTACCATTTGTTTTTTTCCTAGTTTTGAGCTTGGTTGGATTACTAAGACATTTAATTTTTTATAATTGTGTCTTGGACAGAATATTGGTTTTAAGTCAATGTCTCTTTGGGAAAAGAAGGTCTGGGGCTTCCTATAATGCCAAATTTCTGACTTCACATTAACTTTGTCAGTATAATTTTTTAATCTATAACTTCTCTAAGAATGGTTCACATGCCCTACTTTGTTAAAAATCTATGGTTTATAGTAGATACCAGCTTTCATAAGTACAGACTAGGATTTTAATACACTCTAGAACATGATAAACCATTCAGCAGTCTTTAATAAAAATATCAGGTACTGAGTTTCTAATAAATCCATATTTCACATGAGTTATTGTGGTTCATGGGAGGAGAAATGGATGATTGTGTATTTCCCTTACATATTCATGTATATGGGTAATTTCTGCTTTTTAACTTTTGATAGATGACTTCTAAGTACATTGTTTGTATAAGTTTTGCAGGCTTATTGGTGCCCATTAGTAAATACCCCAAATTAGAATTCCTTGATCATAACTTCATATCATATACACAGATTAATTAATAAAAGTGTTATAAATTAGTTTTCTAAAATTATTTTATTGATGTGCAGTATGGATTCTTTTTTGATAGTACTGAGATTTGAACTTAGGTTCAAAATATGATTCTCCCAATTATGCCTCCCACATAGCTGAGATTACAGGCAATGCCATGACATCCAGGTTGTAGTCTCATTAACTTTTTGCCTAGAGTGGCCTCAAACTGTGATCCTCCTGACCTCTGCTTCCTGAGTAGCTGGGATTTCAGTCATAGGTCACAACATCTGCCCTTGCACTATGTTTTTAAAAACATACTGAAATCCTGAGCCATCCAGTTGAAGTCAAATGTACTATAAGTCTTTTGCAATTTTTGTTAATTGTGTGAACTAGAAATTGTAGTTCTTAAGTATTATGTGTTTATCTCTTACAGTAAGTGTTTTGAGATACATTTACTGTATTTAGGTCGCTTTTTTCAGTTAGGTTCTTGTTTACATTAGCTCAGCATTTTTCTTCCAGATTGATTTTTTTTATGTTGATTTACATGATGATTTTATAAAATTCAATTTGATCACTGAGTTATTTAACTCAAGGAAACTATATCACAAGGTAAAGCCGTTTTGATTTCTAAGAACTTAATCAAGCCCTTTGGAGAGAACAGGTCTCCCCTAACAGTTTCAGTTTTCAGTAAAAATCTTAACAAAGAGCTTTACTTGCTTCAGCCTATCCAAGAACGAAAGCAATTTTCATCTATATGAAGATGTGAGGTAATCAGAATGGGAGTGCGGATGGGGACAGATCTATGCAACCACATAAGCAACAATGAGGATGACACTGTGAGGCACATTCTCAATAACAAGCTCTATTAACCTTGATTTCCTGAACGTAAGCAACTGTGTCTGAATGTCTGTTCCCCAAAGTGTCACAGCTTATTTTTGAAGTTTAAGAAATTATCTCTTTTTAAAAAAATTATTTTATTAGTATATTTTATTTGTATGGGAGGATACATTGTATATTTATAAATGTGCTTAATAAACCTTAGTTAGATTTACCTCCTCCATTATTCTCCCTTTCTCCCCTACCATCTTAGAACAATTTCAACAGTTTCATTCTTCTGTTTTCATATGAAACACATCTCCTATATTCATCATCATTTCCTCTTTCCTTGTGCCCACTACTCTCCCAAGGTACCTACTCTAAGAAACAACCTGTGTTTCTCTTCTGGCCGCCACGTTTTTTGGAATGTATTTCAATAGTTCAAGGGGTTTTGCCTCGGTACTTCATGCCCATATATATATATATAAAACACATATATATAAGCATTATATATATATAATGTCTTAGGCATGTTAACCCCTTCCCTACCATTACTTACTCATTTGCTCTCACCATGCTTCCCTAATGTTCAATTATTTATTACCAATTATTTTAACCTTATCAATAAATAAAATTTCTATTTACTTTTTAATGGCTACTCAACAGCTATGGTGACAATAAAACATATGAGAATTGCAATTAGTTTCAATATATAAATTACATTATAAAGTTCAACCTAGCTTCTATGCCAGAGTGCTTAAAAATTGTTATGTTTTTCCTTCTACAAAAATTTTACATGCTTTTCTCCAACAGATGATTAAATATATTAGTAAGAATACATATGAGTTGATGTAAAATCTCCTTAAAACTTCTTCCTTTGTAAGTAAATTTTATAAATCATTTTTGTCAAGGCAATTTTAATCCTTTATTTCTCATAATTAATAAATTCTAAGAGTTATACATAATTGGAAAAAATGAATAGGACCCACTTGCTCAAGATGAATGCTGGCGGTTTCTTTGTATTAAATTGTTCCAATAAAGAATGAATTGATACTTCACAGTCATTTAATTAGGAACAGAGTATTTTATTTTCATCTTTTATATCACAACTTACAAAATAGTGACTATAATGGTTCTAATAAATTATGTCACCAATTAAGAGACTGTTAAACATGAAGCTATAACTTGCCTTGTTGTGTTTCATTCATTTTATTGGCCTATTTATTGTATTTCAGTAGGTTCGTTTATTGGAATACAACCAATGGATAATGAAAACAAAAAGGATTCTATTATGCTAGGTAGGTTGTAATTTCCTTAAAAATAAGAGAAAAATAATCATAAGTGTTAATGAAAATTAAAATAGTAGTAAAATAAGAGATTTGAAAAAAGATCGACTAATATGTACATTTTTTCATTGAATTTTTAAAATTCATTTGTTTATGTGGGCCTACATTGTTTGGGCCATTTCTCCCCCATCTCCCATCCCCTCCTTCTCCGCCAAACCCCCCTCACTTACAGGAAGAACTTGTTCTGCTTTGGTTTTCCTCCCAATTCCCATTCCTCCTATGTTGGACGGAGGTCCAACAGCATTGCTGCATTTGCCCTAGATCTAAAGTCCTCATAGAGGGAGAACATATGAGTTTTGGCCTTCTAAGCCTGGCTAACCTCACTTTGGATGATGTTCTCCAGTTCCATCCATTTACTTGGGAATGATAAGATTTCATTCTTCTTCATAGCTGAGTAAAACTCCATTGTGTATAAACATTTTCATAATCCCTTCGTTAGTAGTGGGGCATCTTGGTTGTTTCCATAACTTGGCTATTTTAAATAGCACTGTAATAAACATGGGTGTGCAGGTGCCTCTGGAGTAACCTGAGTCGCATTCCTTTGGGTATATCCCCAGGAGTCAGATTGCTGGATCATATGGCAGACCTATGTTCAGATTTTTAAGAATCCTCCATATTGTTTTCCAGAGTGGTTACATTAGCTTGCATTCCCACTAGCAGCGTACGAGGGTTCCTTTTTCCCCACATCCTCACAAATACCTGTTGGTGGTGGTGTTTTTGATGATGGCTATTTTAACAAGGGTGAGGTAGAATTTTAGTGTAGTTTTGGTTTGTAGTTCCTTTATGTCTAGAGATGGTGAGCATTTTTTCATGTTTTTTGGTTATTTGAATTTCTTCTTTTGAGAAAGTTTTGTTTAGTTCACTTGCCTGTCCCATTGGTTCACTGATTTTAGGAAAGTTTAGTTTTTTGAGTTCCCTATATATTCTGGTTATCAGTCTTTTGTCTGATGTATAGATGGCAAATATTTTCTCCCACTCTGTGTGTGGTCTTTTCAGTTTAGAGACCATTTCTGTACTATATATATCTAATTAATTTTACTCATATTATATTGTATTTTTATAATTAAAGTTAATACACTGAACTTGGGTTTTGCTTTTATACAGTCATCATTTAAGTTCTGGGTCTATCATTTATGAATACAATGCTTTGATATATTTTCTCAATTTCTCTAATCCATGATGTCACTATTACTAAAAAGGCCATTAGTCATATAATAAGAGGCATAATTTAAAATTGTGCCATAATTTAATGAGATTAAAATACATTAATGAGAGAAAACCTATAAAATCCTTGTCATTGACAAGTTAATTATTCAATAAGTTTAACCCTAATTATATTATTTTTCTGCCTCTTTTGCCGTTATTTAGCAGTCACCTTATATCTATGATATTTTCATATCAATCCCTAAATTATGAGGTTTTATGAATACTTGGACAACTTTCATTCTCATTGTCTGTTATTTCCTTCATAAATCTTATCCACAGATTCCTAAATATTCTCTTTCTCCATTTATGATGAAACTGAATGTAAGTTTGATTACATATTACTCCTTCAAGGTCTATCTTTATTTTTCCAAGGTATAAAATGATATGGATATTTGAAACCAATTCATCAATTTTTTATAAAATAAAAAGAAATGGGAATATTTCCCTTCAATCTTGATTTATTCTAGCAATTCTCAGTCTCAGTCTTTATTTACCATCCTGTTGCACAGATTTATAGAGAAATAATTTTTGACATGTCCTAATTCTTCAATTCCCTATCTCCTACAATTCAAATGTACCCAAACTTGTACTTTAAGCACATAAATGCTTACTAAATTTGTTTATTTTTCTTAGTCTTTAATGCACTTCCATAGTTCAGCTGCTCATTTTTCTCCCATGAGGAATAGTGCTATCATTCTCTGACTCATAGCTCCATATGTACTCAATCTCCAACTCCCACTTCACTGATTTGTTACAGTACTAGAGTCAAAGTGATCATTAAAACATACAAATATAATCAAAATGCATCTTAGCTTAATATCATGCAACCTGTTTCCATTAGGACAGTATTAGTGGTAAAACAAGATTGGGTGTGATCTATCTGTTAAGAATGTTTACAATATCTAATAATAATGATATATGCTAACATTAAATTATGTTGTAAGAGTTAGGAACAAAATTCATTAACTATTTCATTCAATACAAAATTCTGTGAGACTTTTCCTAGTTTCTTCTGAACATACTTATTTTTGCCTCCTTTCTTCCTTCTACAATGCACACATATTGATGGAAGACTTGGATGATTTTTTTGTGGTGCTAAGGATCAAACCCAGCATGTTACACAAATGTTCTACCATTGAGGTCCATACCCATTACACAACATTTTGGCTTTTTACATCAATAAATATCATATCCATTTGTCAGGGACTTATAATATTAATTACAGTTTTCTTAATTATATTGTGCACCCTTTTCTTAATATAAACAACCAAAAGCAGTTAGAACATTTCTAGATCCAATATTTGTCTAGTTGTGTTTTCATTTTAGTAATGGACTTATGTTTATCTTCAATGTCACTTCACTCTTTTGACCAGACAAATCAGTATGCTGAGCCAAATTAACATAGTAAATTGCAGAATTGTCAGTTATGTATACTGTTATTTTGAGCCACTAAATTTGAAGAGGATTACTATACAGCATTAACTGATGCTCTATCCATTCTCCCAAAGAGAAGTAATTAACCCTCAAGTGACCACTAAGATTAAATCTACTGGCACCCTTTGGCCTTTGTCAATGTTAATCTTACATAGAAACTAGTGGTTATGGCAAGATGATGAGGTGACTTGGAGGGGGTAGTCCCTGCCTTCGTTCACCCCTGAGAAGACATATGACCCTCAGTTTTTTATCATTTTACAACATCTTCCTTAGGAATGTGAGAAAAGTATTCTCTTCTTTGAGCCATTGTGTTGACTTGAATAAGAGTAAATAGCCAACTCAATATGCTATTACATATATATCACAATCCTCTCCCAGTTTTAAGGCCAATTTTCAGAAAAATAAATCCTTCAATAGTGAAATTTTGTGAAATAGTTTGCAAACAGAGAAATTTAGCACAGTAACAACATCACACCTTAAAGCAGAAGGTTAACCAAAACCTTTGATTAGATCTCTTTCTTAGTATCAAGCATCACTCTTCACATTTCTTGTTTTTGAGATGTATAGGCTTTCAAATCTCTTTGGAATATAGTGCATGCTCTTTGTAGAATATTGTAGAACATAAAATCAATATATTCCTTTTGGACTTCAACAAACACTGCCTACCAGTAATCAGAAACACAACAGAGCAACCACAGGAAATGTGGGATGATGCTTACTGGTTCTCTTCCTTGTGTTTTATTTTATTTTTTTTAAAAGAAGTTGTATATTTATATGATAGCTATAAAAGGAGTTTCATTGTGATATTTCCATATACATATATATTGTAAATGATTTGGTTCATTCCTATTATTGTGCCACTCCTTTTCTCAAAGTGACATTGACAGGCTTCAGCGTTTCATATTCATTCCAGTGTAGAATGTATTTCAACTACATTCATCCTCCTTTACCCTCTTCATTTTCCGGGCTCCTCGCACTATTAACCTCCCTTTAACATGACCTGCTTTACAATCCTGTCCTTCATTGTTTTAGTGTCTGTTCATGGTTCAATGTGGTTTTTCTTTGTCATTTTACCTGTAAATAGATTGTACTTTAATCATTCACACCCCCTGTATTACTCTCCCTTATCCTTTTCCACCCACTGTATTATTCAACAGTTTTCAGTGCATTTCGTTGTGACTTGTTCCTACACAGATGTGATGTATTTCAAAATTATTCATTCCCTATCATTCTTTTCTTCTTTTCCTCCCTCCTTAGTTTCTTAACAGCCTCACTTTTGGAAACATGTTGTACATTTGTATATTTATGCATGTGTATATGATAATGCTTATATCTGTGTTTGGATGTATCTTCCACATATGAGAAAACACATGAGATCTTTGTCTTAAATGTGTTGATTTAGATAATTCTAGAGTCACCATTATTCTATGGCCTTGGCACAACTATGATATCCATACAAGCATAGGGAAGCACAGAGAGGTTAAGTAAATTTACTATGCCACACAGTGGGGAAGAATTCAAATCCGTGCAATTTGATTCCAATCCCACACCTTACTCATTATCACACACTCCCTGTCAAGTATAGCTCTTCTTTGTAAATGTGCCTCTTTCATATTATACCTTGATGTTCTTATGCATGACTGACTATAATGGAAGTTTTTCCTAACATCTTAGTTCAGAATTGAAAACATTTTATATTTGTATTCTTTCACAGTCTTTCATCATATTGACTACTCTGTAAATTGTTTTACTTAAAAATTAAATTATTGTTTGGCACGGAACCACATAATAACCTTTGATGATACCTCATAAACATTTAAAATCAGCTTAGAAAACAATTCACAAGGCAGTTACTTCGTGAATATTGACGATGTATAGCTATAGTAAGGAAGAAAACACACCTATTTTAATATTAAGTGAATAAAAACCCATACCACCAACTACAGTCTTCATTAATATATCATACATTATCTTTTTTTTCCTTTTTTTATTATTATTCATATGTGCATACAAGGCTTGGGTCATTTCTCCACCCTGCCCCCACCCCCTCCCTTACCACCCACTCGCCCCCTCCCTTTCCCCCTCACCCCCCCAATACCCAGCAGAAACTATTTTGCCCTTATTTCTAATTTTGTTGTAGAGAGAGTATAAGCAATAATAGGAAGGAACAAGGGTTTTTGCTGGTTGAGATAAGGATAGCTATACAGGGAGTTGACTCACATTGATTTCCTGTGCATGGGTGTTACCTTCTAGGTTAATTCTTTTTGATCTAACCTTTTCTCTAGTACCTGGTCCCCTTTTCCTATTGGCCTCAGTTGCTTTTAAGGTATCTGCTTTAGTTTCTCTGCGTTGAGGGCAACAAATGCTAACTAATTTTTTAGGTGTCTTACCTAGCCTCACCCCTCCGTTGTGTGCTCTCGCTTTTATCATGTACTCAAAGTCCAATCCCTTTGTTGTGTTTGCCCTTGATCTAATGTCCACATATGAGGGAGAACATACGATTTTTGGTCTTTTGGGAAGGCTAACCTCACTCAGAATGATGTTCTCCAATTCCATCCATTTACCAGCAAATGATAACATTTCGTTCTTCTTCATGGCTGCATAGAATTCCATTGTGATCATACATTATCTTAAAACCTTCTATATCTCAAATAAACTAAAGTGAAAGTGAATTTTGCTTAGGATCAGAATTCCAAAATTTTACTGTTTGCTATGACAGAGAACCCGAAGAAAAAGGCAAAATTTAAATGCATTACATTTTTTCATCAAAAACTGTTAAATAAAAATCTAAAAAAAATGGTAAAACGCCATTACCAGCTCTTGGGAGCCTGAAGTAGAGGATCATGAGTCGCTGGGATTACAGGAGTGTACAGTCACACCTGACACAGATGATTTTAATTTTTGCATATATTTCATTTGAATTACCGTATTCTTCCTTTTTATAATTCAAAAGTGGCATATTAAAGTTTTTGAAGTAAAGCTTTCATTTCATTAAGTGACAATATTACAACAACTTCCCGTTGTACATTTATTATAAAATAAAGTACTTTTTTTCTGACAGGTTCATAAATTTTATCCTATGAAATTGGCTTTTTTTTTTACTTTATAATTACATTTTATTATGCTAAAAGGTAATGCTTTCCATCACTTTATACGTGAAGAATAGTAAGTAATATCAAAGGCAGCATCTCAGGCAGGACAAATTATATTTATTAAGTATATAACAAACGCTGAATACTCAAAGATTCCTAGCAGTTGTGTTTTCAAATAGTTGAAAATACCTCTGACATTTGGAGTTTTCACTATGTGGGAAAGAGGTCAGAACACTAATCCACATTGAAATAAAATTTATATTTCTTTTAAGAAAGTAAGATAATATTGAAAGCCACAGATTCTTGTGTTATTCCTAATACATTTAGTACTTGTTTTCTTTCTACTTTCATTTTTCTTCTGGAGAATTGCATTTTATCCTCTTTTTGTACTTATTGTTCTATGTGGGGGTACATTGTGGCATTTACACAGGTTCTTATGATAAATCAAATGTATCAGATATGAATTCACACCCCCTACAGTTCTTTATCACCCTTCCCCCCAACTTCTGGAGTAGTTTCAATGGGTATCATTTTTGCATTTACTTACATGTGTCCACATTTTTTTGCACTATATTCACCCTCCTATCTGCTGTCCCCATCACCTCCCCCCCTCCAACTGTTACCAGCCATCCCCCCTGGGCAGGACTTCTTCCTACCCTCTGTTCTCTGATTTTTGTAGAAGATAACAAGATAAAATGAAAAAAATGACATTGTAGCTTTTTGAGATAAAGGTAACTACAGAGTTTCCTTGTGATAGTTCCATGTATATATGTATTATAACCCCAACTAGTTTATCTCTCATTTTCTTCATTCTACCTTAATCACTTTCTTATGGTAGTTTCAGTTGGTTTAAGAATAGTATATTCATTCTTGTATAGAAAGTATATCAATCTTATTCAAGTTCTTCTTTTACCCTCTCCCTCTCATATGTGTCCTCCCCCTAGTGTGACCAGCTTTTCAAATTATTGCTGCATTTGTGTTAGGTCAATATGTCACATATGATAGTGTACATGTGTCATTTTATCTTCTTGATGCACATTTCTGTTCAAGTCAGTTATAAGTTTCACTATTTTAATAATCAAGTAACAAAACATTGTTATCTTAGTTATAAAAGGGCTGTCCACTACACCTAAGAACTAAATAGCTCATTAATGATACCAGATGTCTGTGTCACAGTGTTTTACTCAGCTTCTCTAACAATGTCCATTTTGTAAAGCCAGGATTCCCATCATTTGGCTTTCACTTATATAATAAAGAGGAGAATCTGCACTTCCCATAATAATACATACCCGTAGTTGAAAAAGAAAACCTACAAAATTACTGCAGAATCTCTCTCTAATATGTTAGTGCAACTATCTCTTGCATGTTAGTGCAAGTGTTAAGCTGAGGTTTTCAAAAATTAAGGCAAAGTAAGAAGCACATTTAAAAACTTACATCAGTTTTAATGTGGGGCTTTATTTTAAAATATTCATTTTGAAACGTGTGGCTTCTAACTCTTCTTTTCGTATGCACTTTAGATATGTACAATACATGGACATTGAGTTTTATTAAGCTGATTATTTTGAGGATTAGAGTAAAAAACAGATATTTGGGAAGAAAAACAAGCCATAGACAGTTTGGTATGTTATAGCTATTTAAGGCAACTTCAAAATATTTCCCTTTAAACACTCTCCCAATTTCATGACTGAAGTGAAAAGGTAAGTTGATATAATTAATGTGAGACAAAAACATTGCTATCAAGTAAACAAATCAAAACCTCTAACAAGAACATACTTCCAAGCAAGGCAAACATAATATGATGAAATATAAAATTTCAGAAAATTTTATCTTTAAACATGAAAAATGAAAGAGAAATTATGGTCCTAATAATCTATGTGTTTCTCTGTAAGTTTTAAGTTTAAAAGTTTTTAAGTTAAAAATTTTTAAGTGTTAAGTTTAAGTTCAAAAGACTAAGAGAAAAACACCTAACTCCTCTCTGAACGAATACAATATTTTATCCAAAAAGAAAATGAATAAGTATAAAAGACAGAAGTGAAACAATAGTTTGACTCTTGTGGACTGAACTGTGGCTTGCTGCCAAAGAAAAACTAACATTACACAGTAGTTAAAGTAGTTTTTAATGTATTAAAAAATACATTTTTTTAAACTGAGGATTATTGAATTAGATAAAAAGTAGTTCCCACTACCAGGGTAAGTTCTGAATACATCACAGGCAGATGCAGTTTTTAGCCAAGGAGCTGTATGAGGTTTGGTAGATGGAGAAAACTAAGAGGAAAAATCAGGAAAAGGGGATTCTATACAAACCCATCTTACAGGATTCTTGCTGAAGATGCTCCAATGTAATCCAATGATGAACGCACAAATATGGAGAGTTGGGGGTTCTTGCTAATCTGACTTATCAGGGTATTTGCTGAAAGTAGATTTTATAAAAAAGTGTGCAGATGGGCTTAGGAAAATATTCAGGAGTCTGACTAAGGTTTTGTTAAGCAAAGAATCTTTATCACCACCTGAAATGTATAGTGAAAAAAAGAACAGTAAAAATTTAAATGCCGTTTGAACATTTACTTTTTATGAAATAATACATTGCATATATTTTATGGCGATTTCAAACTATTCTATCAATATGTTTTTATTCATATGTGCTTTATAGAAATTCTAATTGTTTTATTTTGAACATTTGTATTTTGCTTTTGATTCGCTCTGTTGTTTTTACTATTACTGAATAGATTCTTTGCTTACAGAAACAGAATGCAAACAAATAGTTTTCTAAAGACACATTTTGTATGAGACTACATTTACCAAAACACTTCTCATTTTCGCTGGTCATAATTATTGATAATACTTGTTCTTTTATATGCCTTTAGGAGACTTACTGAAAGTACATAATTATGTACATCACATAAAATGTTATTTTCTATTTTGTCTTGTTCACTTCTGTAATTACTAAACTGGTTTACATAGTGATGACTCATAGTTTGTACTAAATAAGTGGAAGTATAAGGCATATCATCTGGATTTGCTTTATAAAATTAGGTAATGCCAAATACTGAACACACACAAAAAATTATTCTCATATATCTATGTCCATGGTAGATTTTTCTGTGCCTTTTATTCATGTTTTAAAGTTCATTTAATTTAATACACATACACACAGGCACACACACAAAATCTTGTTTAGAGAGGAGGCAATGAATTTTATGTTCTTTTATAAAGCATACAATCAACTAAATTCAAGATACATTGAATGATATACCTAAAGATATTGGAATATTTATTTATGTTATTTTAATTATTACAGTTAAAAGAAGCATTAATTTAGCAGTTTGATGGTAAATTTAGAAGCAACGTCAATTATACGAAGCCACCAAATGAAGATTTGGAATAAAAAACAAATACCATTGCTTTGAATTTTAAATATTATTGGGACAGAAAGTTTTAAAAAATCCATAGAAAAATTATTTATCCCAACATGTCTATAATAATAAAATCATTTTGCGTAAATCCTATGAAATATCATGTTTTTGTACACAGTTTTATAAGCAAGTGTGATAAATAACAATTTGTTTATTTCAATAAGAATAGCTATTAGCTAACAAAGAATGTATGAAATATATTTATGCATATAGAGACTGCATATAAAAATTGTGTATTTATACATGTATAAAGTTAGAATGTAAAAGATAAAAACTACTTTGACATAATATTATGGATGTAGTCGTAACCTAGTGATGTTATATTTTTAGATTACAAATCATTTAAATTATTCTGTGAAGAAATAGAAAAAAATATTTTTGTATATAATAAAATAATGTAGTATTACTTTATCAAAACCACAATATTGTCACCTTGCAGTGCGAAGATGCTGGCAAGCCTTTCTGCTTAGTCGAATGTGTTTCTGAGAGCCGAGAAGAGTGAGTAATTTTACCACAGCCTCAAATCTAAATTGGAATAGGATTATTATGTATAGTGTGTGGCTAAAGAGTGCAATCTTTTGATACAGGTGATACGAGCATGAATCCCAGTTTGTCGATTACTAACCTTTGGTAAATCACATCCATGATTGTCCATGACATTTGCAATAATTTAATTACTACTACGAAAAGATTTTGGAGAAATTTTATTACTTCCTATTGACATCATAAGTCTAAGCAATTACTCAAAGTTTCCCTGAATTGAGACATAGGTATTACATGAATTTTATGTTATTCATGGGAAATTCATGTCAAATTAGGTATAAAATTGATTTTTGTTTAGAAAGAATAAATGAAAACTATTATATACTTTACAAATAAGCAGAACTGTTGAAATTCAAAACTAGGAAAATTTTTAAAATATAAATTACCTCTTTTTATCATATAATACATTGTTTTTTAATAAATTTGTGTGTATATTATTCAATTTCCTCTTCTGTAACAATGGTTACATATGGTTTTTTTGGAAAAATAGATTTTTAATTATTTTCTTGTATAAATAATCAGTTTTTAATTTTAGTATTTGATACTTTTTCATCAGTAAGTGCTTCTTCACACATATATATTTACTTACTGTATTTAGTATTATTACAGATTTATGCCTTCTATACACAGGAATTCTGTTCAATTTCTCCTTTTATTATTTTCAATTCAAATAAAAATGTTGCACTTATAATTGTATATGCTACTTGTTATATTTCAGCCAAGTGAAAGAATTCATTTCACATGTATCAGTGAAACCAAATTCTTTAATAACAATTACACTTACCTGATCACTGAAAATCGTTCCATGTAATACTTAGAACTTAGAATATTGACACTGTTTTGCTTTCAATCTCAAGTCAGGTATTTCAGTGTGTAGTGCTGGATGTCCTAACACTTCATGCCATGTTATTCTCTGGTCTTGTACCTTTATGTAATGAAGCCTACCTAAAAGCAAAGGTAAGAATATTACTGAGAAGTGCTCACCAACTACGTACAATTTCCAGACAAATCCTATTTCTCTTTGGCCAGAATATAAAGTACAATTGTAAATTACTCAGAAATAAAATTTATTATGGAAAATTCAATTTCTCTTTCCACCTACCATCCCTGATGTTCAAGGCAAAGGAGTAGAGATGAAAAATCACAAACAGGAGAGCACAGATTTAACCAACTTTGACTAAAGTATCTTCAATTTTCCAAATGTAAGACAATAACAATGTATTCTCCCAGCCAATCGCCGAAAGCCTTTTAAAGGTCTCCTGTTGTGAAGGGCCATAATGCTTTACTTCACTATTCTTATATATACATTTAGTACCTGCTTTTGTAATATTTAATAGCATGTACCAATAATTAGTTTTTCAAGGTGCAAAACGTAAAGAATCTAATGTAAAAAATCTGCATTTGTAACATAAGCTCTACAACCTTGAGCTCTACTTTTAACATTTTTATTTAATTTTTATTTTAGTGATATTTTATTTGCATATATCTCTGGGGTACAGTATGTTAATTCACTACATATACACAATGTGTGATGATCAAATCAGGATAAGTAGCATTCCCTATTTCTCAAGCATTAATTATTTCTGTGTTGGGAACTTTCTGACCCTAGAGGTTTTGAATGTCTTGAAGTTGTATTATCTATAGACAACTGTATTACAGAACACTAGAATTAACTTTTAGAATTTGATTCTGCTTTGGTATACCTGTCCTCTCTCTATCTCAATTCCCTGTTTGTCCCCCTTATCCTCCAGTCATCATTATTTTATTCTCCTTTTCTATGAAATTAATGTTTTCGCTACTGAAAATAATTTCAACTTGACTGTGATATCTTATTGCTCTGTCATTTGATTATACTAAGTAGATTTTAGCAAAATTATAAAAAGGACAAGATTTTTATAATAAAAATATTATGCTCTGACAATTTGTAAAAGATTCAGTCTATCTTTCCTTTTACAAATTCTATCAGACTTCTTCAAAAGCCTGATGTTTATAATGAGAAAACAATTTAACAACTTTATCTTTCTTGTAAGGTAGTTATTGTGATGAAGCATTCTATCATGATTAAGTTAATTCTTTAAAATTGTATCTTTGTAGTAAATAATCAATTTGGCAAGAGCAAACTATTCTAGTATTTTCTACCTTTGCTTAGTTTCTTTTTTAAACATAGTGTAAGTGTCCATCATAACTAAAGTTAAAAGATGAAAGAGAATCTGAAATATACTTGAATAAAGATTACTTATATAAAAGCATTTATTTCTGTGAATTATCTGTGCTTGATTGTTTATTTATTTTACCGTTAGGCACTGTAAAAATTTAAATAAAAACCAAGTATCTTCAGATACTTCAAACAAGCAGGAACTAATTAATATGAGGAAAGTACCTTTTACCTTAGCTCTTATAGATGGAATCCTTTTAAAATTTTAATATTTTATGAATTTAATTAGGCATATTCTATACAAATAATTTTCTAACATTTTATTTTTGATTTCATTAAAAAGTAATAAAGCATGTAATTTACAATCAAATAAAGCATATCATTATTTATATTTAAAGTAAAATCTTGTGTTAAAAAATAGGATAGCTGGTGATTTTACTTTTCATTTTCTATTTTATAGGAAAAGGTTACTGTACAGTATTGTTTTATCTACTCTTAGAAGTGTGATCTGTATCACAATTATAATTTTACCAGTTAGGCTGATATTTTTGTAACAATATGCATTAATTCATCTATAGTGGCAGATTAATATTTTTAAAACATTTAATTCATAGATTGTGAAAGCATTCCATATGCTGGAACAACTGTCACTTAAATTTATTCAAGCTTATTAACTTTATTTATTTTAGATAAAATTATTTTCAAATATAATTTCTCCACAAGACTGATTTTTTAAAAGCATCATACTTCATTGTAACTATGATAAATTTATTAATAAAAGATTAACTATATCCGGAGAGGTAAGCTCATCTTAACACAAATTACAATTCAATATTTATAAGGTACATTTTCACAGCTATTACTCAATAATTAATGAATAATAAAGCAATCAAATATGCAACATATTTAAAATTAAAAATATATTTTAAGACAATTGAATTTTCATTTTTTTGTCTTCCCTATTGGGACTGTGGTTTGAACTCAGGGCCTCATACTTGCAAAGCAGGTGCTCTACTGCTTAAACCACACCTTCAGTCCCTGATTTTTCATATAGATATAATCTACCCATTTTCTTTTTTGCACTTTCTCTAAAAGATGATGGAATCAATTATACATAAAATTTAAATCATTAAATTATTAATCAATCTGCTTAATTCCCTTCCAGATTCCTAAATTCAGACAAGAATATCTTAAAGTAGAGATTATCAAAATTTTATGTTTTGATTGATCTATCAGAGCATAGTTATAATGACATTTATGTATAGTATCTATCAAGTTTAATATGTGTCTCTTAACCTTCTAACATGTACCAGTGAGCTGACTGGGCTGCTTTTGTCCTACTCTGATGGAAATCATAAGTAAATGAGGAATGGCTCTTCTAGGTTGGGTATTCATGGGAGTTTGAGTACTGAAGGCTGATGAGCTGGGCTGACTGACCCAGAGGTGTAGAACTTGAAGCTGTGAGAAATAAAATGTTATTTCTCCGAGTCTTAGAAGTCAGTAACTTGCAGTTCTATGTACTTAGGTTAGAGGCTTACAGCTCTGGGTTTTTATTGCCAGGAGTCTGGAACACACTAAGAAAGTAGTGAAATCCTTAGCTATACGTACAAGTCAGCAACAGTAGCAGTGAGCAGTAATCAGTGTCAGTTGCAAGTTACAGCTCCTTGGCTAGTATTGTAGCCCTAAAGCCTCAGGAGTCAGGACCCTGAGCCTTCAAGGCTTAACAACTACCAGGAAATCCCTCAGTGACCAGGATCTGAAGTCTGTCACCCACTGTCTTCTGTCCTCTGTTGTCTTGACTCTTTGCCTTCTCTCATCTTCTCTGTACTTCCATGGTCCTTCATTGTCTCTGTACTTCTTCCCTCAGCTGCTCTCTGGAGCTCTTCAGCTGCTCTCTGGAGCTCTTCAACTGCCCTCTGCTGCTAAGGCTATTTCAACTTCATCTTCCAAGCTGCAAATGCTGATCTGCTGTCATTGATATTCCTGATCAGCCTCCCACTCCTCTACTGCTGCCACTCCTGCTGCTGCTGTTCTTCATGTTTCCAGCTCAGCCTGCTCAGCTTATGAAAAAGTCACAAACAGGCAAAAAATAAATAAGTAAAATAAACACCAACCAAGAGAAGCTTTTTCTTGTGCCTAGTATTGCAATGCCAGGAGGGAGTGCAGGAAGAGTCACAGGGTTGATTTGAAAAGTGAGCTGAACAACTGAGTTATGTAGCAAGGAGGGGTATGTGTCATCAGTATGGCATGCAAATGAGGGATTGCAGTTGCACCAACCACATACAGCTTCCAGTTCTTCCAATCAAGATAGAGGACCAATAACAGGTCTTTGTAAGGACCAGTCACAAGTCACATATTGCACCAATCACTGCCTTCTTGCTGAGTTTTCTGAGGAGGTACTCATTTACCCATCTTGAGTGAGAAAGCTATAAGGTCTTCTGAATTTCACCCAGTTTTGCTCCGTCTGGAATATTGGCTAATAAAGGTAGTGCAGATTCTCTCAAATGTTCCTTCCTGGGGCAAGGCCTCCTGGAACAAGAGATATGCATTCAGTTACAGTGGTCCTTGAAGCTGTGGTATTCTCAAAGTTATAAGTGTCCAAAATAGTTGGGCTGCCATGTTTTTAGACAAAGTCTTATCCAATGACAGCTCCCTCTTATACTGTCAGACATAAGGGCAGCATCCATCTACTGTCATTCAAAGGCCTGATTGGACTGCTTGTAATAGTTTGACTCATTCACAGAAAAAAAGAATGTTTTTGTGTGTTTATAGTAGAGACATAAAGAAGCACAGCACAACATTAAGAGTCTCAATGGTGTTTAAAATTTAACAATGCTTAACATATCTTAACTTTTGCCATGTTGCCGTAGAGAGCATTGGGTTTCTCATTTGTCTAAATCAGAGGAAGACACTTGTTTAATCACTAAAGATTATGAAGCAAGTTACATTTTTAATGTTAAGGCAGTGAAAAATGAAACATACAATAGTAATTAAATGCTTCCATAGTTATATAGCTTGTGAAGAAGTCAAATTTGGAGTCACATCCTTATTCAAAACCACTCCCTGAAAGTAAAGCCAACTGCCACCTCATTGTAGTGTTCTCCCTCTTTTTGCTCAGATTGCTGGGATCCGCAAACTCTCACATGTGCCTTGGTTTGGAGCTTTGATTTTTTCCTTATCTCCACCAAGTGAAAAACCCATTAGGAAAATGGAAATGATGACGTCTTTGTTTATTGGAAATGCTATAAGTGATAACATGCTCTCCTAGAAAAAGTACTTATTTACTCTTAAGGATCCTCAGTCTCATTTTTGGTAAATTCAAGTCACTTTATGTCTTAATGAAGACCCAAAAATAAAATCTGAAAAATTTTACCAAGGCACATAGCAGTAAAATATAAATGGGGTGGGTTATATATTCATTCCTTCAGAAGCCAGGGAACTGACAACTGAAATGGTAAATGAAACAAGCAGATATCTAAAGGGACAGTGAGTGCTAAGTTTATGAATACTGTATGTGCTTCCTAGTACACAATACAGAATCAGGGAATTCTATGGATATTCCTAAAAGAAATAAGATTCCCTTTAACCCTGGCTTTTCCTTTCTTCAAGTTCCCTACATAATTTATCTTTTATAATCAAGTTTCTAATTAGACAACAGAAGCATCTTCTAGAAATGGTCCCACTTATGAGGCCAAGTAATTTGACAAGGTATCCATATAACAAATATATAAGGAACTCAACTCAATACCAAAAGAAAAGAAAAACAAGAAAAAATTACCAAGGAAAAAAATCTGTCTCCAAAACAGTAAATTATCGAAATAGACATTCCAAAAGAAAGTATGGAAAATAGGTAAGATGGAGCAGAAGTGCTAGTAGGTATAAAGTTGCAGTTGAATGGGAGAAATAACTTCTAATGCTCTGTGGCACAGCTGAGAGATTATGGTTGACAACAATCAATAGTAAATTTTGAAATACATAGTAGAAAAGGTTTTGAATGTTCTCAACACAAAGAAATGATATGTTTGAGGTAGCGGACATGCCAATTACCTGATGTGAGCATTGTGTATTATGTCCATACACTGCACTCCATAAAGATACGCAATTATTACATGTCAATGATTTTTTAATTAAATTTCTCCCTCTGTTCATGTACTTATCAAGGGAGATATTCTTAAATTCTTCTAGGTTACTGCCTTTTCTCAACAATTACTTTAGCTCTTCTTTACTGCTAATCTGTATTCATGTTAACAAATATGCCATAGAGCAAGGTCAAAGATGTGTCCAAGATAAGAGTGGAAGGAGAGTCAGAACGACAATTGTACATAAGGTATATATGACAACTGTTCCCTCTTCAATAGCTATTGCTAGGACTACTTGAAGGTGATTAGATCATTGAATACCTAATGAATAGAAACATTTTGAAAAGCAATTGGTAGGTAGTGATCCCTAAATTAGTGATAAGTGCAGAAAAAGCATAGAAATTAAAAGGCCAATGTCAGAATATCTTAAGTAAAACAAAATTTTGAGCAGGAAATAAAAACAATCATTGCTTATTACATAGTGTATCTCTGAAGAATATTTACATTGTCATAATAATGTAAGACATGGGTGATGATTAAAGTAAAGATGGAATTTAACTCTGGGGATTAGTGAGGAAATTGTAGAGATGAAAGCTTTTGGAGAAGTAAAGAAACTCCTACTAATTATAGATTAGTAATGATTGACATTGAATTTTTTAAAAATGTAAATGTGAGGTATTATGAACATCTGTGGGAGAAAATGCCTGAGTTTGTAATAATTTGCTTGTAAAGACAATGAGAAGAAATGAGGTTAGTTCATTCTCAAAACACATTCCCTAGAACTTGCCAGAAAAGTTGAATCTATTGTGTGTGTGTGTGTGTGTGTGTATTGTTCATCAATAAATATGACATTAAGCCCACCCACAACTTGTTCTACAAGTGACACAGACACATACCAGGAAGGTCTGCAGAGATCTGCACTCATATAACGAGGCCTTCTGGGGAGAGCAGGACAGGTAATGATGCCAGCCTGAAAATGGCTGCAATGAAGCAGGGAACTTACTGCCTTGGGTTTCACTGTGACTAGGGGGTAGCTGGGGCCACAAGTCAGGTCTTTTAAACTTCCTGATAGCATCATGAAAGGAGGCAAACTTCCAAGATCTAGAGTAAGGGAGTAAGTAGTAGAAGTGACATGAATTCTGTCAATTCTCAAGCAATAAAATATGAGTTAGAATTTCTCATACACTACATGAAAAATAGTAGTATATGAAAAATTGGCTTAAATATGTACTTAATAATAGAAAACTATGTAATTGACATATCAGATATGTTATAAGCAGAGATATTAAAGTGAGGGTTGTGATCATTAAAGATACTATGTGATAAAAGTAATTTAATAAAATTATTTGAAATGTCTCTTTTATAATTGAAAATACAAATTTCATACCCATTGTAAAAATCATTTCATTTGTAATAGGTTGAAGAATGAATTAATACTAAGGAACATAAATTACTTTTAAATTGGTTTTTAAACTGATTGGAAATGCATGGACTGTCCTTGAATAAATTCATGTCATGGAAAAATTATAAACATCTAGATGTCAAATACCTTAAATTTCTGTAGTGTTAGTATTCTGTCACTCACATACTAACTGAACAATTTCTATGTGATAAGTAAACTTTCAGTTTATGAGATTTATGATGAAACAAACACAACTCAAAACTTCATAAGAAACCAAATGGAGAATTCATTCAAGTAATGCCACTAAACCAAGTAAGTAGGGAAAACTATGATGTATTTCCATACTATAATTCATATTACAAACATAAAATAGCATTTCTTTGCTTATGTGTGCCCATTCATCCCACAAAACTACGCATAAACTTCAAAATGTGGTAGCATTGTGATTCATTTAAGTTGTTGTGCTTTTCTGTTTGTTTTCTTAATTTTCTTATACACTTGATAAATAATTACAAAGGAAGAGATTATATATGCATATGAGTGTATGTATATTTGATGATATATGTAAATGTGTATGTTTCCAGAAAATTATAAAGTGTCTCAAGAGTTCAAAATAATATTCTATTTGAGAACTTTGTAGCAATAAGTGAAAATACATATAATTAGATATTTGTTTCTCTGTAATGCTTAAACTGAATCAAATTTATAGCTGAACCATAGCACATAAATTTATGCATAAAACATCACTTTCTGGTTGTGTTATGAAACATTTTATTTTCAACCATTAAATTAATAAATATGTATAGCAAGCTAGCCTCTGTACTGTTAGTTTGGAAAGCTAGATTTTAAGCATTTTTTTCCAAAAGTACTTACTTGTTCTCCCCTCATAAATACAAATGTGTTTAAAATATTTCTGAGTATATTAGTGTACAAAAATCAATATACATACAGTTAAAAGAATTTTTCCAAGAAATCTGTAGAAATACATGATAATTATTTTCTTTAATTTTTATTGTGACAAAATAGATGCATGTTTCTGTTTTCAGAATCAAAATAAATGAAATTCTATTAAAAGAAAACAAAAAAGTATATGTTCATGTGAATAGCAAATTATATATTCATGGATTCATTTTAATATTTAACACTGTATTCATTCTTATACTGATTAATTAAATTGCATGTAAGCATAATTACATTCATAAATAGCTGAGGACTGTGTTGTAAAGAAGTATGCTTTGATCATTTTATGCCAGAATTCTGTCTCCGTGCCATTTTAATACAAGCAAAAGCTGGACGTTGTGTAAAAGTAATGTAAAAAGACAAATTTAGGCTCTGCAAATGAACATCCTAATTACTCCTCATTCTTCCATGAAGTTGTAGCTGAAGCTATTTAATGATGTTGGAGGGACAAGCAGCAAGGTCAGAAATTTTAAAAAAGAGAATAGTGTTTAAAGTCCCCTTGCCCAGAGACATGCACAGAAGATGAGGAGAGGAGAGGAAGTTCATTACAGAGCTTAAAAACATAAATATGTTCGTTTCCATGATGTCCTGAAAAGTTCTTGCATTAAGATAATGTAAGATTGTGGATCAGGGTAATCAGTGAAAGCTTGCATAGCAATAAAAATAAAAATACACACTTGCACACACACACAATCAATGAAAAGGAAAATCTAAAACTTGCAACGTTTTTACAACTCACATAGCCATAGGAAAACATATGCATATATGTTTGTGTATATTTCTTTTCCGTATTCCTATGTGTCAGGCTGATCTGAAAGAAAACAAAAATAGGAGCTTTGAAAACCCACAGAACTAGGAGAGGAGGTTTCAGTGTAAGTGATACGAAAAATTGTAACCTACATTACATTTTTATTTGTCTTTTAAATATGCAGGGCCACCTCTTCGTTAGGTTTAGAACATTTCCCCTTTAAAATTTGAGGTAATACATCTAAATTAATAAGAAAAGGATACAGGGAGACATATTTATTGCTTCTTCATTTTAAAGTCATAATTTTATAACTTAAAACCAATTGTATATTTCATTGATTTAAACCATATTAATCTTTGTTTTTGTGTAAGATAGGTTTATCTTATCACTGCAATAGTTTAACATTGCTTATCTCCATGGAAGGCTACAATTTTATTATTGACCCTTGGCCAAGATAAAGATGAAATATGAAGCTTAGCAGGAACAATAAGAGAAAAGAAAAACAGCTAAGCATACAAAAAATATGGAAAGAAAGTATGCAGTTTTTATATATGAAAAGTATACAAAACGTCATAGTCTGTCTTCTGATATTCATAACAAAGTATCCAAGTCAGTATTATTTATAAATATTAGAAGTTTATTTGCCCCACAGTACTGGAAGTTGGGAAATTCAAAAGCATGGTTCTGTCATCTTCTAGATATCAGGGAAGACACTTCTCACTCACCTGGCAGGGAACATTACATGGCAAGAAAGAATGTGCATGCTAACATGGTCTGTATTCCTCTCATAAAGCCACGAATGGTAGCATAGGGCCATTTTTCATGACCTAACCCAATACTAATTAACACCAATGGCCCTACCTTTAAATAACGGTGCATATGAATTTGAGGGTGAACTTTCCAACACCTGAATTTGAGGTGCAGGATATTTTCAAAACACAGCACAAAGAGGAGTGGGAGGAGTTTTTGGTAAGGAATCAGAAAGAGTGATTATGCCCTAAAGTCAAAAAGGAAAGAGAAGAAGAATAAGAAAAACTCTAAATAGGTACAGTAAGTTAGAGTAAATTTATGAAAAAAAAAGCATTATATGCATTTTACATTTGTGAATTTATTTGTGAAAATTTTTAAGCAATACTGAAGACTGAACTCAGGCCCTGTGCTTGCTAGGCATGTGCTTCACAACTTGAAACACACACCCAGTCTTTGCTTTGTATTCTTTTGATGGGATCTCCCACTTTTTTTGGACCTGGCACTGACTTCAGTCCTCCAACCTCTGCCACATGAGTCGATGGGACTACAGGCATGTATCACCATACTTGAACTATAGGAAGTTTGCTGAGTGAGCTCAATATAAGTAATACAAAGCTAAAGTTTGATTTCCTCTCTTAAAATGACAGCTGCCTGTCTACTTTTTATAAAAGATAGTGAAAAGTTTTTCTTTATATTTTATATTTCATGTATATAATATCTATCTATCTATATATATATGTATCTTGGAACTAAAGATTCTGCATTTTATCAAAATAATACCTAATGTTTCATGATTTCATCATCAAGCCTTTGGTTATGCAAGATGCTGAATCTTTACCATATGGACAGAGCTTAGTTTCTTTAGTTTCTAATGTGTGTTGTCATTGCTTTGTTATTTATAAAATGCATCTTAATATCTCTGTTTTTGTGAATTTCAATAAATAAAGTATGAAATTTCCACTAAATTAAATATTAAAGTATTAAATATTAAAAACTTTTGACATTTTAGACAACTTAGGATATTTTAAAAACTTAGAGAAATGAGAGTCTGATAACAAATTCTTGGTTTGCCTTTCTGGTTTCAAGAGGCTTTTAAAATTCAGTCTGAGATTGCTTATAAAATATTCCACAAAGCTAACTTTAAAAAAAGCCTGAGTACTCAATTGCTATCATATTGCACTTTATAAACAGCCAGACAAAATTTATTGAAAATAAAATTATTTTGAAAGTAAGAATCTTATTTTTATGATTTTTAATCAAAAAGGGGCTAACTATATAAAGTAGCATGTTTCAAAGGAAATGTATTACATACACTTGTGGGTTATTTATTTCTGTCTGCATGTACTCTAGATATTGAGAACATATGTATGAATCTGACTCACAGTTCTGGTTATCAACCTTGCTCAGTCTTTTTATTAGAAACTCCGATCGTAAAATTAAATACACCTTGGCTTCTACTTCTGGTACAACAAATTCAAATTAAAAAATCTAAGTTAAGGAATCTTTCCTTCTCAAGACATCTTTAAAATCATATCAGGCAATTACAGATATGTTAACAAAGGCTAAATCTCCTTTCATAATAAATTCCAGTTAAACTATTACTGATAAAACATTATACATGAAATGCCAATATGTTGTTATATGCTGGCAATTCTTTTATTTTTGTAATCAAATTCATTTTAGTTGGTCCAATTTGAAAAGCATTGAACTTAATCTGTCACTGAAGGGAATAATTGTAGTTTTGATTTTATTGATTATTTGTTGTACATTTTTGTCTGCATAAATGCCCCTCAACTAAGTGCACTTAGTCTTCACCATTTTATATAATTTAAAGTATTGCATGTTTATGATAATAAACATTACTTTGTGTAAACTGAACTTATATTAAATCTACTTTCCCTAAAATGCTTGCTTTGTGTAAGTCATTTTAAATGATGTAATTTTTATTTTTCATGTCAAAAGTTTAACTGTAAAATTCATTTTACTTAATCATTCCATTACTATTTGGCTTCTGTGAAACTACATTTATTTAATACAGTTTTGGACCATTGTCCTAGTAAGAGCCCAGGACCAGTTTAAATACCAATTCCTGTTTTGAATATGCAAAAATATAGTAGGTCAGAATGAAAATTTATCACATCAATCAAATCTATCTCTGTTGTTCAACATTTACAATTTTTATACTAAAACAAATAAATTGACTACAAAAGGCCATCTTGAATTATCTTTTCTTTTAAATCTACAGTACCATTGCAAATTTTACCATTTTCTATGATTAAAAATTAGTGACAAATATAAACTTATTTCAAATGGTGAAACAAAGAGAATTTTATTTTACATTAAAATTTCAATAGACTACTGAAAGGAAATAACTATATCCCATTTATTTCAGCTTATATTAGCTGAATATATTATGCATTCATAGAGTAACCTTTTAAATAGAAGAAAATAGTATGAAAGATGATTTGTTGCAACAAATATCTCCTGCCCATCCAAAAGTTGTTATGGGAAAATTCTGGTTTAGTTTTAATTTCTATTTTGAGGATTATTTAAAACTCAGTGTAATAATTACTGTCATCGCTTATTGGAGAATGACTGGTTAAGTTTACTTTCACTGTCACTGATTTACTGTGAGTAGTGAGTACAAAAACCTAAGCTCATTAGAGCTTGAAATCAAAAGAAGATGACAGAGAGAGAGGGAAGCACCAGCCTTCTGGCTTCACAGAATGCAAGTCTGGAAATGCAACTGCACAAAAGGCAGAAGTAAGGCATGGAATGTTATCTGATATCTACTCATAACCAAATCATAAGTTAGGAATATTTTCAAGTATTTACTATATGTTACTGACATCCATATGGGGTTTCCTGTTTTGATATGTGTCATTTTGATAAATAACTGCTGTCCAATTTTTGCTTTGAGGTTCTGCTCTATAAATGAACTATAGAATGAAGTATTATGAAATCTTTACATCTCACTGGAAAAAATTTAAAAAGTACCTCTGTTGTATAACTGTCTTATAATCTCAGATTGAGTGATTAACAAAATACAAAATCTGAACAGAGTAATAATTACTAAAGAAATTAAATCAGTAAAAAAAAAAAAGTTTAGGACCCAATGACATCACTGTGAAATTCTACTAAATGTTAAAAGAATAACTTATCCAACTCTTCTCACACTGTTCCAAAAATCTGAAGACAAAGGTGTTCTTCTAAACTCATTCTAGGATGCCAATATTGAATAAGGATACATCAAAATAAATAAACAAAAGAGAGATCAATGTCCCCAGTGAATAGTTATACACTATCCTCACCAAAATGCCATCAAAATAATTAAAAAAGATATTCCAGTCTGAGAATATAGCTCAGTGGCAGAACACTTGCTTAGAGGTATGACTTGATTATAAAATGACACCGATAAGCTTATGTGTTGAATGCTTTGTTCCCAGATGGTGGCGCTATATTAGGAATTGGAGGAAGTGTTAAGAGGTTGGACCTAGCTGGAGGAAGTTGCTCATTTGGGTCATGCCTGTGTAGGTTATACTTGGTCTGTAATCCCTTCCTTTCTTTCTGCTTCCTGCCTGCCATAAGGTGAGTAGCCCTTGCTACATGTACCTGCCTCTATGATGTTTTGTCTTACTCCAGTCCCTATATCAACAGAACCAATGATTATAGACTGAAACCTCTGAAACTTTGAGCTAAAAAAATAAGTCTTTTAATTTGCTTTTCTTGGTTATTTTTATAATGAGAAGACACTAATACACCTAACACATATAAGACACTGGATTTGACTCTCAGCACTGCAAATAAAAAAATAATTCACCATGATCAAGTGGAATTCATAATAGAGCTACAAGGATGTACATTTTAAAAAGGTAACTTTTCACATTGACAGAATGAAGGACAATACCCATGCAATTATTTTAATTGATATTGAAAAATATATTTGTCAAAATTTAACATATCATCTAATAAAATCTCTCAAAAATTAGATAAGAAGGAATGTGTAGCAATAGAGACCATATTTGTTAAACTCCTAACCAATAATCTACTCCATATGAATGTTGAAGGCCTTTCCTCTAGTATCTGAAAGAAAGCAAGAATACCAAAACTTACCACTTCTATTCAACATAGTACTTGAAGTCGTAGCAAAAGCAATTAGAAAATCAGAAGAAATAAAAGACATACATTGTAAAGCAAAAATTTAAACTATGTTTGCAGTTAAATGTTATATGTAGAAAATCCTAGCACTTCCACCAAGAAACTGACAGAACAAATGAACAACTTTGTTTTAGGATACAAAAGCAACATACAAAAATTAGTAGTGCTTCCATCCACATTGATAGTGAATTATATGAAGATGAAATTAAGAAAGCATTTTCATTTATATTGGCCACAAAAATAGACTAGGAATGAATTTAAGAAAGTAAAAATCTCTATAATAAAAATTATAAGATATTAGTGGAAGAAATTGAGGGGACACGAACAGATGAAAAAGATATCACATGTTCATTAATTACAAGAATAAGTATTACCAAGTTGACCACACTAATCAAAGTGACCTACAGATTCAATACAGTCTCTATCAAAATAACAATGTCACTTATCATAGAAACAAACAAAAAAAATCCCCAAATCCCCAAATACCTATGTAACCACAAAAGTCGTCCAATGGGTAAAGCCCTCAGGAAAAAGAAGAAGTCTGAAGACACTGGATTACTTGCCTTCAAAGTACAGTATATGCAACAGGCCCAGTAACCCAATACGGTACTGGCATAAACATAATCCATCAAAGCATGTGTACCAAAAGCAAAAACAGACAAATGGGATTGCATAAAACTAAAAATCTTCTGCACAATAAAGGAAGCAGTTAACAGGTTACAAAGATGACCTACGTGAAAAATATCTGCAAACTATGCATCTTAAATACGATCAATTTTTAAATATACAAGGAACTCAGACAACTATAAAGGAAAATCAAATAACCTGATTCAAAATGTACAAAGAACTAAATGCACATATCTTAAAGTAATATAAAGAAAGATATATGAAAAAATGCTGAACACTACTACCCAGTGAGTAAATGTGAAATAATGAAACATATTGAAATTGTCGTAAGGGGATGAGGGGAGAGGAGAGAGAATGATGGAGGTGGTGAATCTAATGAAGATAAATTATAAGGATTTATGTAAATATCACAATGTAGTCCCCTGTACATCTGTTATATGCTAATAAAATTAATTTAGAAACCCCACAATATAACCTAACATGTGTTGGAAAAGCTATTATCAAAACTATGAAATATAAGTGTTGGTGTGGATGTGGAGACAAGGGAACAGTGGCACACTGTTGGTAGAAATCTAAGTTAATAGAAGCTTTATACGAAGCAATATAGAGGTTCATCAAAAACTTAAAGTGGAACTACTATAAGATTCAGAAATCTCACCACTGGCTATAGTTCCAGAGGATATCAAAGAGATATCTATGTTCCTGTATTTTTAGCAGCACCATTCACAGTATCTATCATATGGGAACAACCTTGGTTGTCCACAATGTATAAATCAATTAAGAAAACGTGGTTTAAGTCATGATGAAATGCTTTTCATCCATAAAAAAATAATAGAAATTTGTCCTTTGAGCAGCGTGACTGAAACTTGAGAACATTATGCTTAGTGAAATAAGCACAAAGGAAAAATACTGGATGATCTCACTTATGTGTGGAATCTCAGAAAGGTGATCTCACAGAGGTAGCAAATAGGCCCTAGTGGTTACCAGATACTGGAGAGAATAGGACAGATGGGAGTATGGAAAAAACATCAGTTAAAAGTTATATAATTTCATTTAAATAAAAAGAATTTTAAGAAAGCAATTGTACAAGAGGACTATGCTTAAGATGTACATTATATTCTCTAAAAATGTAAACGTGAAGGCTGCTATGTGTTCTTACTACCAAAGTAATTATGTGAATAAATGAATTTGTAATTTAGCTTGATTTAACCACTCTACAATTTATAAATACTTTAGACAGATGCTCTCCTACTTTAGCTACACCCCAGCCCCAATGTATATATAATTAATAAATCATGCTGTACTAATAAAGCATACAAAACTCCAGAAAACCATAGAACACTTATTCAAATATGTTTCTACAAACCTTTCCATCAATAAAGTTTTTAAATGAAAAAAGAGCAGTTGTCTCTTAATTCTAAAGAGGCATTTGTGATTATGATTGTATGAATTTTCCATAAAGATATGTTCGCTGGATGACAAATTCATAAACTTGATTTTCTCACCCACCTTATGTCTCCTGTGATTTCAATATCCTGGATGCAACCAACCAACAATAATATCAAAAAATTGATGTGGCCATACTTGAGATAAGCTCTTCAAAACAAAATATAACAAAAAGCATGCTAAACTTACATTTTTCAAAATGATTACCAGTCTTTCCAGTGCCCTTATACATTTTCTGTTTATTAAAGCATAACATAATTAACTCTTTGTCCCAACCCTTGTTCTGCTCTTCATGGAAAATTCAGATTTGCCAATTGGATGATAATTTGCATGATTCACTGACTAAACGTAATAAAATCCTTGATGAAGAAGTAACTGTTACTAATTTTATTATATCTAACTCCTGTGAACATTTTTAATGTTTGTAGTCATAGAATGTGTTGTATGTAAGTAACTCTTCTGCTCCTTGGTGTGGTAATAATAGTGATCTTAAGAAAAAGACATTTCATACAATTACTTGTCTCCTGAAGGAGCACCTGACAGGTAAGCAATGATTATCTGCATTTGGGTATTTGTATATATTTTCTCAAAAGTGATTGAAGTTAACCTCTCATTTAAATGAAAACTACTTTTTTGCTAATGATAAAATTTTTGTTTTTAAGCAAAAATTTGAATTTTTCAAAATAGATATGTGTCTAGCTGGAGAGCTTCCCAGTATTTACTTGTTTGATGACATTACCAATAATCTGGTCATATGGGTGATTACAATAAAAATATGGGTGATTACAATAGCCAAGCTCTGGAAACAACCCACTTGCCCTACAACTGATGAAAGGATCATGAATTTGTGGTACATATACACAATGAAGTATTACTCATTCACAAGGAATAATGACATGGGGTTTGAAGGAAAATGGATGTAATTGGAGGAAATCATGCTAAGTGAAGTTATCTAGGATCACAAACACAAAAGACCCATGATTTCCCTCATATGAGGAAGATAGATCCAAAGATAAATGTATACACAAAAATAAGCATAATCATATACAAATTCAAATGTAAAACATGTTTGTAACAGTGGAACTTCTCTATGAACTCAGGGAAAGAGGAAAGGAAAAGAGAATGATAGAGCATCAGTAGTATCGCATACTATAAGATGTATAAGTAAAGGATATAAGGATGTGTTGAAAAATGTGAGAGGGAGGTAAAGGGGTAAGGGAGAGTATTCAAAGGGACTGAACAGACCAAAGTAAAGCACACACATAGAGGGCATACATTGAGACACCCCTTTGAATGTCAAGTTAAATATTAATAAAGAAAATCAAGATTGAAAAATAGGTATAGTGTGTGAGGCATGAGGGAGGAAGTACTAATGGGAAGGGGGAGGGTGAAGGAAGGAGACTAAGGTGATTTTATATGGTTGATGAACTTCAAACACCTATGTTAAACAGAACTAAATAACTTCTTGCAATTGCTGTAAGTGGAATGGGTAAGGTGCTGAGGGGGAGAGACGGTGGGGGAATGTAAATAACATATAATATAAGTCTAATTGGAATTGTCACTATGAATCTCCAATGTATAATGAACATTTCCTAACAAAAAATTTACAATAAAAAACATCAGTAATTAAATGGTATAAAACTAAATCAAAAACTGAAATAAATGCATTATTGAATAACCAATATTTCTAAAATGACAAGAACATAATGTTATAAGATAATGCATTGATAAAGAAAAAGATTGAGTGATTTCAAGCTAACAGATTTTGCAAAGTTCATTGATTATATTTTAAATAGAACACACCAAATATCCTTTAGGAAATTGTACTTGTTAAGAGTAGTATGGTATCAGTTACCATGATTATTTGAACAAATATTTTCAATAATTCTTTCAACCACACTGATGTCTATGTACAGACAATTCTCTTCATAAGTTTGAACAGTGTGATATTTCAGCCAATTGAATGCAAAACAGATTTTTACAATTCTTCTTAAGTCAGACATTAGAATTTTAAAAAAAACTATAAAACAATGGTAATTTATTGCTGTTTTGAACTTAATTATAAAAAAATGCTATATTTATCATATCTATGTTATAGTTAAGATTATCTTAGAACTAAAAAAATAAATCTGAATATACTTTTTGTAGTTTCTTAGTTCACTTTTCCTATGGTAACAGCCCTAGGACTGCAATCTTCATTAAAAAAACAATTTTTGAGATTCTCAGTTTGAAAAAATATATATAAAATGTTATTTTGAGATTGAAAATTGGAAAAACCATTGCAATAGTGTACTTTTGAAAGTGACATTGCTTGTCTCCTCATTACAAATAAACTTGAAGGATGGACTACAGGAGGTCCCAAAAGATGATAGTGACCTAGAGACTCTTCTCCTTCCTAGGAGACCTGAGAGACATCTCCACCCTAGGGCAATACAAAAAAAGGCTACAAAAACCCAATTTCCAACCTGACCCATGGGACCACCAGTTTCCAGGTCCCACTGTATTCTGCCATGCAGCCTTTCTCTTCTATTCCCTATAAATAAAATCTTTCTGACCTCTGCTGCTGGAGTCTGCCACTGCTTTCAATCTCAGAGTGGACCCAAGAACCTTGAACACCAGAAAATTCCTGCACATCATCTGTGTATCATATGCTGGCCTACAAAGGGACACTTCACCTGAGGTCAGTACAGGTTGTGCCAAACTGGAGAGGACTGCCTAGGAAGTGGCTGTGATAATCTGTCACTCTAATGAAGTCTGTCCTCCAGGAGATACCTTACTACTCTGTCTTGGACTTAAAGAATGCCTTCTTTTGCATGCCTTTATACCCTAAAAGTCAACCTATCTTTGCATTTGAGGACCCCACATGAAAGGTGGGGCAGGTCACCTGGAGTGTCCTCCCCCAGGGATTCAGAAAGAGCCCCCATCTCTTTGGGTTGGCTCTAACCCAATACTTGGCAGAGTGGCAATATCCACAAGCTACTCTGCTACAATATATAGATGACCTCCTCCTGTGTGGACTGATTGAACTTGTCATTTTATGAGCCACTGAATTCCTACTAAGCTTCCTAGAAGATTGAGGTTATAAAAGTTCTAAGGAAAAAGCCCATTTGTGTAAGTCTAGGGTTACATATTTAGGTCTTGTCCTGGAGAAAGAAATGAGGGCTGTAGGAGAAGACAGAAACCATCTGATCCTGATGTTTCCTCTACCTAAGACTCTAAAACAATTGAGGACCTTTTGGGGGTTGACAGGATACTGTAGAATTTGGATCCTGGGATATGCAGACCTAGCCAGGCCCTTACATCAAATCCTTAAGAAAGCACAGAAGGATCCTGAGCTCTTTATTAAATGGGATGACAAGTCACAAACTGCATTACAACATTTAAAAAAGGGCCCTTATGACAGCTTCAGCACTGGGTCTCTCAGTACAGGATAAGTTTCAATTATGTCTCTAAAAATGGAGGAGTGGTGACTTAGCTCTGGGGCATCACTCCCCAGCCTGTGGACTACTGAAGTGAAGAATTAGATCAGGTAAGTGATGGCCAGGATGTCTTTGAGCAGTCACTGTTGTTAGCCTTCTAGTGCCTGAAGCTCAAAAACTTATCCTAAACTGGCCCCTGACAGTTTACACCCCACATAAACTAGGGAGGATTTTAAACTCAAAAAGAGAACTTTGGCTATCCAATAGCTGTGTACTTACATACAAAGCCCAGCTGCAGGCAGGGACAGAAGTAACTTTGAGGACCTATCAGAGACTAAACCTTGCATCACTTCTACCAGAGACAGAGGGAAATCTCAGACTCATGTGAGGAGGTACTTATGGAGAATTATACTGCCCAACTTTACTTAACTGATCGGTCCTTAAAAGCCCAGATCTACAATTATACACTGATGGCAGTTCCTTTGTCAAGAAAAGTGTCAGACAAGCA
The DNA here is from genome assembly GCF_047511655.1 of Castor canadensis. Classification (NCBI taxonomy): domain Eukaryota; kingdom Metazoa; phylum Chordata; class Mammalia; order Rodentia; family Castoridae; genus Castor; species Castor canadensis. The sequence goes on from NC_133395.1 coordinate 27,351,480, forward strand.
GGGTTTGCAGTTGTGACAGAATTTGGCATCCTCATATCAGGTCCTCTTCCTCCTAATAAAAGTGCTCAATTGGCAGAATTAGTGGCCTTAACAGAAGCCCTAAAACTGTCAAAAGATCAGAGAGTCAACATCTATACAGATTCTAAATATGCCTTCCTGATCATACATGCTCATGCAGCCATATGGAAGGAATGGAGAATGCTAGCTACAATAAGATCTCCCATTAGACATCCTCATGACATGCGAGTCCTCCTAGATGCTGTTATATTGCTAAAGAGGTCTTGGTGATTCATTGTAGAGGTCACCAAAAGGGGAAGATAAGATAGCAAAGGGAAACAAAGCAGCTGATATATAGCTGGCTCTCTTTTCTGGGAGGGGACTCTCCTTCCCCCAGAGAGACAACAATGTTGATCAGAGGACATGCAAAGGTCTTTGTTGTCCTTTGCCTGTATTGCCATGGATCACTGCCCATCCCTAGATTTTCTTTTAGCTAAACAAGGAAGAATATGTGCCATTGCCAATACTTTTTATTACACATATATAAACACTTCAGGCATCGTAGAGGAATGTGCATAATACATTCTCCAATAGGCTATGTGGTTCTGGGAACAGTCCCTCAAAACTCAGGTTTCTACACAGGTATGAGACCAAATAAAATCCTGACTCCCTCCAGGACATGGTTTCTACCTTTTCTGGGGCCTATAGCTGCATTTATTCTCTTACATGTGTTTGGGCCTTGTATTTTAAACTTACTTGGCAAGTTTGTTTCCTCTTACCTAGAATCCCTCAAACTACAGATGCTCCTGATAGATATGAAAACATCACAGCCCCCTCAATAACCCCTTTCATGGTCAGCCCTGATGCTTCAGGCCCCTTCATCGCTGCCTGTCAGCAAGAAAATAGAGACTGAATAGACATCACTGTCCCTACCCCTAACAGAAGTTACGGTGATCATTAAGAGGGGGGGACTTGAAGGATGGACTGCAGGAGGTCCCAAAAGGTGATATTTGGCTTTAGAAACCCTTCTCCTTCCCAGGAGACCTGAGAGACATCTCTGCCCTTGGGCAATACAAAAAAAAGCTATGAAAACTCAATTTCCAACCTGACTCATGGGACCACCAGTTTCCAGGTCCTGCTGCATGCCCTCATGCAGCCTTTCTCTTCTCTTCCCTACAAATGAAATCTTTCTGACCTCTTCTGCTAGAGTCCACCTCTGCTTTCAGTCTCAGAGTGGACCCAAGAACTCTGAACACTGCAAAATTCCTGTATGTCATCTATGTATCAAACCCATGAAGGAAAACTACCTATTTTGACAAATTTTTTATACTGTGCAAAGTATATTCTTATTTTTAGGTCTTTTTCCTAAAATTATATAGTAGTGGCATTTGATGTTGTTGAAGATAATGTTTTTATAATTGTTTAGATGAATATTTTCTTTTGCTACATTAGGTGTTGAATTGCTGCTTGGGGAAAATCAATCTACTGTCTGTTGCCACAATCTCCTTACAAAAACTACCCACCAGCAAAAATATCGTGACCAATTCTAACAATTTAGATGAAGCAATCAATTAAGATTCATTCTTTATTCTACTTCTTTATTATGGAAAAAGATTGAGGAGACAATAAAATGAAACTCTTTCCATGTCCTAGCAAGGGAGCACTTGTTGAAGTATTGTTTTCTTCCTTGTGAACAGTTTAGCAATTTGTGCAAACATTGATCCTTTCTCCTTGTGAGAATTCAACAGCTTCTCATTCTTGTCCCTTTCTCCTTTCACCTCAATTTAGTAAATCCTTTGAGGCTATGTAATTGCAGAGTTCCGAGCGATTATATTGTTTGGGGATTTTCTACATTGTTTTAACTACGGATTTTCTTTCAGCTAACTAAAATGTTTTAAATAATAGTGTAAGTAAACCTAGAGTAAAAATGACAGCAGTTACCTTGACTCTAAAACTAACCAAAAAAGGGTGTTTTTCCTGTCAGTAAAATTTCATTCTGTGTAAAAGCCTTTTTGTATTTTTTAACAATGCAAGTTTCTAATATTTTCTTACATACATAATTTTGAAGATTTTCTCTCTTTTTTTGGTGCTTGGGAGAAGAAGAATGGTATAAAGTCTGAATTCCATAGAGAGTGAAGGGACTGTGTCAATGTCTTATCAACCATGTTTCCTACATAGGTGTAAAGCTCTTGGTGAGAGTAGAATTTTAATTTCGTTTTAATGATTTCTGTCTCCAATCTATTTGTGAATTCTCATTTCTTCAGAAAACTTCTTACAACTTTTCTCTCATATTTAGTAGCTGAAAATTTGGAATAATTAAAATGTATGTTAATGAACCTCTAAATGCAAAACAAGTTGGACATATTTAGGTAAAATTCTGAAACAAATGAGCTAGCTAACTCTTCTCCTGTAATCTTGGTGCCCTGATGCTACATAAATCTTAGCCTTGAAATACACATGTCTTCATTTGCCCTCAACAATTTCTATGGCCATATAGCATATATTAGATTTTATCATTTCATGTGTAAACTACTTTAAAAATGTTTTATATTTTCCCTTGTCTGATAAGTATGTCTGTTTCCATGTTTAAATTTGTGTATGTATATGTGTGTCTTCTAACAATTAGCTAAATTTACAGTTCCAATTCTATAATAGTTCTTCTATTGTTTGTGTTAAGATAGCCAAAATTTCAACCCATTTTTAAAAATAAGGATACTTCACAGTTTACCACACTCAAGCCACAAACTCAATTTTTTTTTTACACTGAAGGAAGTCATTTTAAAGGACTTGAAATGTAGTCTTACACTGGATCTTCATAATTTTTGTCTTTATTTACTGTAGGTAAACAGGATTATGAAGTATACTAGTGAGGTAAAAAAATAAAAGACCCACATGAAAAAAGTTAATTCTTCACAGTTCCATAAGTGAAGACCACCTTGAATTTTAAGGCACAGAGAGTAATGGAGTGTGTGAATTATAGTATATTGTAAGAACATTTGTAAATGTCACAATGTCCCACCAATACAACAATAATAAAAAAAGGAAAAAAAACAATTGTTCAATTGGTTGCCATAAAAGTGTTAATCTGAGGTTGATTTACTTAATCCTCAGAAAATATTTAAAAATTATCAAAAAATCATGCTAGAATCAGATTATTTGATGTGGACATTGGGCATACAACATTTTCCGAACTGTAATAATTCCCAATTCATAAGGTAGATGTAAAAACTTTTAAAAAGAAATTCAATGCAGTACATGACTGTAATCTTAACTGTCTAGCAGACTGAGTCATGAGGATTATGAATTTGAGATCAATGCTACAACATAGTGAGTCACTATATCAAAAAATGATAATCTCTAAATAAAAAGATGACACATAAAGAACTTAGCTTTGTATATGACACATAAGTAACATCTAAAAACAATAGAATCAACAAATAATTGGGGAAAAGAAGCCTCGATGAAGTATAGAAAAAACAGTAATCATCTTGAAAATGCTAAATTCTGCTATTTAATCAAATGACAAGGGAAAACAGTACTTCAGGCAAAATGTTTCACTTTCTACTAGTACTCAAGAAATATTCACTTCAGAGCACAAAAAAACAGTTATTTAAATAACTATAAAGTATGTAATTTAAATCTGTGACGGTATTTATTCCTTGTTTTTTGATCTGTGGTTTCTTTTGATGTTAAAAGAACTTCTCTAAATGAATTTAAAAGAAGGAAACTATTTTGGATATTATCATAGTGGTTCAACTCTCTGTGATACTTATTTCTGAAATGCTAGTGCATTTTTATCTTGGAGTTAATTCACAGCATGCATTCAGAAAAGATAAGTGGGAAGAACGCAAATAATAAAAACATAGGGAATAGCAAAGCACAGTCTTACAACCTTATGAAGGTCACTTACAAAGGATTTATATATGGATTCTGTCATAGATTGGATCCTTTCAGTAACCATTGGTGTGGAAAATACTGAATACACACATTTACAAGTAAAGAAATTGCCAGAGATATTAATAGATCAAGTCTGGTAGGAACACGCTAGCAGTCATTAGCAAGGGAGAATATACTGCATGAAATTAGACAAAAGTCCTACCAAGACTTTGGGAGCTGGAGTTAGACAATCAAATTTGTTGACCAGCATTGTTCAGACCTGAAAAAAATATATGAATTTTTGAAACTGTAAGTCTTATTTTACAACAGTAGTTATATATGGAGTTACCCTTAGATATCTGTATGATTTTATTTTTGGTATTAGGTTCCATGCAAATTGAACTTAAACTAATTTTGACTGACTCTCTAATCATGATTTGAATTGGTATATGTTTTCTGTTTTGTGAAAAATGGCAAAGTTAAAATGTCAAGCTGTGGTTTCTATTCAACTCTCAGTTCTCTCCTAATAGCCCAGATACAGGAGTATTTTGTTGTTTAATAGATAAACAAATCTATTTCCCAAATACACAACTTAAAGTAAGATAGGTTTAGGCAAGTTATGTAAGTTAAATTAGAATAGGAAGAGTAGTTCTGTGTCTATATCAATATTTATTATGATCCATGGCATCATGTAAGGAGAAATGGAAGTATAATATAAAGGAGCTGTTTTGGGAAAGAAAAAAAATTATATATATATAATATGAATATTATCTAATAGATTATATATTCAGGCTTATCTTAAATTTTGGAAAATTTATCCAATGTCAACTATTACAAGGGAAAGAAATTATTAAGCCTATCCTACTTGCTTTCAATCCTTTATCTTAGTGAATTTGATACATAACCTCTGTGAAAACTTGTTGACTTGAAACAAATATATTTACATTTTATATAGACAGTCTTATCTCTAATGTTTACTACAAGTTTTATTGGAGATTTTCCTATAATACGTAATTCTAAAAATAGATATTGAACTATATGAAAAAGCAAATATTTTTTCCCATCTAAATAGTAGTTGGGTAAAATCAAAATAATACTTAACATACATCAAATTGTGATTAGGTAGCTTTGGTTAAGACACCAGGGTGGGTACCAGTAGGAAAGGAGTAAGCACAAGGAAAGGGTGAATGATGTTGTATATTATGGATGTATTTGGTATTCATATATGAAAATAGAAGAATGAAACCTTTTGAATTGTTATAAAAAAAGGGTGTGGGGAAAAGGACAATGAGGGAGGAGGTAAATCCAACTAAGATACATTGCAAGCACATTATGTAGAAATCATAATGTCCCCCTGTACACTATTATGTATTAATAAATAATTTAAAGAAATATAAATATAAGGGAACACCTTTGCTGTCATGTACAGCTTTTAGTTTTGGAAACATGTTTTAAACTGAAATTGCCCTAAACATAAATGATTTAATATCTATTGTGAGTACATTTTTCACTTGTAAATTGCTGTGTCTTTCAAAAAGCTCCCAATGTTTTCCAGTGCTTTCATGAGCACTTTCATTTCATTATTTATTTATTTCAGTACTTTATCATTCACAAGCACTATCTCAGAATCTCAGAAACTCTATCAATCTTGTGCATGTAGTCCTAAGTCATGTTTTAACCTATTTTTTGTTTTTAATTTTGAAGAATATGCAGGAGCACTCATTTATATAAAATAATATTTTGGTGAATTATTAAATATGAAGCTTATTTGATATCATTTTTCTTATGTTCAACATGGTAAAATAACATACATTTATTCCATCTTTCTATTAGTGCAACTGTTTTTTTTCAAATATCTAATACAAGACACAGCCTAGAACTCTAAATGAAAAAAATGATTAAAAATTGCCTCAAAAATGTTATTAGGCTAAGTTTTAAACAATGTTTGGAATTATTATTTGGTGATACAAATATATGCAAAACTTGAATTACAATATTTAAATATTCATCTTAACAATGCATCTCATATAGAAGCATATTAGATTTTAAGAAATACAGAATAAGAAAGACAAACAAGAACTCAATTACAAGTTTGTATTGAAAGCAATTTTATATAAATTTGGCATTCAGTGAATTCACATTTGGTTCAGTACATGTCCTAAATTTTTCTACTACTATCTATTTCTCAGTAAAACTGAATTTCATAAATATTTTCTTCAAAATCTGAGCTTTCTGAACAAAGAATATTGACACCCTGGGTTAATGGATGGTTAGTGGGAAAGACACCTTAGATGGTAGAGATAATAATTTACCCAAGAGAGGTTTGAAACTTCTGCAGAGCTGTATACTTTTCCTGAGGAGAAACCTTCTCTTCTCCATTCCAGAGAGTAAGTGTTTACATTTGAGCCTCCACCCACCCCCTCTCTCCTCTCTCCTTCCTTGAGAGGAAACTCATATATGACAACTGTGCTATATAAATATAATAGCTTTCATGTTTCTTATGTTGTACACTAGGTTACACATACATGTATTTCTGCTGTTCATAGGGTTGCTACATGGGGAGTTGGGTATGAGTACTTGCACTATTATGTTGGTCTGTGAGAAAATAAAATGCTACTCTCTGATAAAGATGTTTAATAATTTTGGTAGAATATTATGGAAAGGTGGTAGACACCTTATTCACTTGGCAACATCTCAGATTCTTCAGTTTCTAGCTTAAGGGCTAGATTTCCCTTTTCCCCCTCCACTTCTTTTCTTCCTAAGAAGTAAGACTATTTCTGTTTTAGGTGTTCTAGAAGTTGTCATAATAAATTTAGATATAATTATCACTTTTCCTTGACACTGGAGATCGAAGCAAGGTCTTCCATCATGCTAGGTTCTTCCCCTTGAGCCACAGCCCTGGCCTTTTTGTTTAGCATTTTGTTTTTGAGAAAAGGTCTAACTTTGTCCAGCATTGAGGACCAATTGCAATCCTCCTGCCTCTGTGTCTTGAGTAGCGAGATTGCAGTAATAGACCACCATGCCCAGCTCCAACTTATTTCTTGAGCAAAAAGCTTGAACAACATATTTTCCCTGAAAATATGAAATATATGATGGGACATTATTTTCCAAGTAAGACTTATCTTTATGTAACTTAATTTTATCTTTAAAACTTATGTATTTTTATTCATTTTAGATTGTTTTGTTTCTCATGAAAGAAGAGGAAAATGTTAAATTAACATTTCTCACCAGCACTAAACTTCTTGCTATTTTTACATTGTTAAGATTAAAAACATTTTCCATTTTTGCTCTTAATCTGTAAGTTATTCCAAATTTAAAAAGTATAGGTCAAGAGTGTCTACAAGAACTTTCTGTTATAATATGATCATCCCATCACCACATTGCCTAATAAAGCAATGCAAACATTTTCAACAAATCATGAGATTTTATTCAAATCATATGGTGAATACAGCAGGAAAAACAGAATGCAAGCAAGAACGGGTGTTCTGAAAAACATTCCGTGTGCCAGTTCTTGGGGAATTCAATTTGGACATTGGATGTGTGTTGTCTTTGGACTGAACCTCCATGGTCTGTTGTACTATGTGAAGATTCCTGGCTTTCTGTGAGCTCAAAGCAACAGTCTCAAGCAGTACTTTTATATTCCTCTTGTCCTTAATCAAGCCAGATTGATAAACAAGTTAAGCTAGTTGAATACACTTGGTTAAAAAAAAAACCATGGAAAAACAGCACACTGTGTCTGACTTAAGTTTTAGAGGAGTATAAAATTTTAGTGAAATTTAATCATTTGATCACTACTGTCAGTATTGTCAAAGTTTTGTTTTCAGAGTACTCAAATTAATCTTATAAATTACACTGGTATTATAACAACTTCATTTATATCTTTGGTTAAATGCATATACACAAACCAGAATTATCCCTCATTTATCTATTTATGCACTAATATCCATCACTGCTTTAGGTTGTTTCTATGAGTGTTTAACTCATGGTTATATCAAATTTTTCAGAGCTGTGATAAATACATGAGAGGAGCATTTGAAGGGAAGATGGATTTATTTTGATTCAGAGATTTCAGTCCATCATAGTAAGGAAACCATGACATGGTAGAACAGTGTACCTTATGTCAATAAAGAAATAGAGTGACCAACAGATAGGGGACATTGACAAGATATACTCTAAGGACATACCCCTAGAAACCTACTAGGCTCCACCTCCAGTTTCCATCACTTGTCAATAATATCATCAAATTCAAAGTCCATCAGTGGATAATCCATTGATTATGTTCAGAAACTTCAAGATCAAATCACTTCCCAATAGGAAATCACCTGGCAACCAAGCTCCCTGTACATAAAACTATGGAGGACATTTCTTGTTCAAACCATAACACTCAGCCCTGCCCCCAAAGATTTGTGTCCATCTCATAATGCAAATTATATTTAGTCCATCTCAAAGAGTCACCATAGTGTTTATAATTCCACCACTGCACAATTGATCAAGTTCAAATTCTCTCCTGAAATTCAAAACAAACTCTTAACTATGAGCTCTGTAGAATTTTAAAAAATTACATACTTCCAAGATATGACTTTACAATGTAAACATTACCATTCCAAAAGGGAAAAATAGGGGAATAAGGAATAGACAAAATTAAGAGTGAAACCCAACAAGGGAAACAATAAATACTGTAGCTCCATATCTGGAATCAGGGATATATACATCATGATCAGCCTCAGTCCCATGGCATTACCATTTATGTTCAAAATGACCTTTGTCTTGGACTGACTCTACTCATTGTCTGTGTCCTTTCTTGGCAGTCAGTACCTGTTCCTAGCATCCTTTTCTTGGATATTTGCTGCCCCATACATGTCACCTTCACAGCTTCATAGATTACCCTCTCAAGGGATGCCTGCAAGGATCCTGACCTTCCAATCATTTCCCCACCTCTCTGGCTTTTCTTTGAAATCTGGGTGGAAGCATCCGTGACTGGTTAGAAAACCTTATAACACTTTCATTTTGCATGCCTAAAAACCAAATATCAGGTGTATGAAACTTGTTCTGCCATAACCTCAAGCAGTAGCTGGACACTATTGTGCCATGAATTCAGAGGCCTTTGAATGCCAAGATGACTAAGTATAGCGAACATTTCCCTGGATGGCCTTGTGCAAGCCGGGAACCCTGGAGTTCTCTTCTCAAAACAGTATTTCAAAGTTTTAAAAACATTACACCCTTAAGCCTGTGATGGGTGGGAACGAGCCAGTTCTTTGGAAGGTTTAAGGCATCTTTCTAATTGCCTGAGGGCAATGTACCTAGCTCCTTTTTAATGGGCCTAATCTCCTAAGGAGCCCCAACATTCTAGGCATTTCTTTTCTGGGCAAACTTCATATTTTTGACATTTTAACTTACGTTTTTTTTGTTCACATTTTTTCACTATAAGCTTGGCTATAGGTAGTTAGCAATAACCATACCACAACCTAATACTGGGCTTCATTGGAATTCTTCCACCAGATTAAATAACCCATCATGCATAAACTCCACATCCCATGAAGTCTTTGGGCGCGAACAAAATGTATACAAATTCTATATCACAATATAACACACATGGCTTCTACTCCAGTTCCCAACAGACTGTCCATTACTATCTGAAACCTCATGAGCCTGGCATTTACTCTTAAAATTACCAGCTCTTAAAATGTTGGTATTCTGATATTTTGTGTCCCATCATAATTGTTCATGGAGGTATGCTGCTTATAGCACTGCAAGTTTCCTCTAGCCTCCTTCTCCAAACTTCTCTAAATTCCTTCCACAAACAATTTCCAAAGACTCTGATCCATGTAGTCAGGTAGTCAGCGCAGTGAGCCCATTTTTGATACCTATTTTGTGTTTAGACTTTTGCTACTGCATTGAACACCTGAGATACCTAAGCAAAACAATTTAAAAGAGGGAAGATTTTTTTTCTCATTGTTTCAGAAGACTCAGGTTTTGAAAGGTGACTGCATTATTTTGGGCCCAAGGTAAGGAAGAACTTCATGAAGACAGGAGCCAGTGGTGGAGAAAGAGGATATTCACTTTATGTTAGCCTGACGGAGAGTGGCCCAGAACTTTAGCTAGCCCTTATGGGCACATCCCCAGGTATCTATTCTCAATTAGCCCCTAACTCTGAATATTTGAATTCCTTCCCAATGAGGTAAATCAAATTATGAATCCATCAGAAGATTAATCCATTGATTATATCAGAGCCCTCAGGATCTAATCATTTCCCCAAGGCCACCAAAATCTTAGTGCATGAACTTGTTGGGGACATATCATATTCAAATCATAACACTGGCCATCTAGGTACCCTATTTACAGTGAAATGGTTCATGTAGTTTCAAGGAGGTTCCTGGATAATAAGTCAAAATACACAAGTCACTAAATGCTTCAGACTTGGACCAAATAATATTTCATGGACAGCAAAAGTATCCATTAGAACATTAATAAGACTTTTAATAAACACTTTTACAACCATAATTAGAAATAACAAAAATTTTATTGAAAGCAGGTTGTGGTATATTCAGACAATGGAATCCTATTCAAATTGAAAAAAAAATTGTGAAATGTGAGAATGTAAAAGAATCCCTAAAACTGTTGAGAGGAGAAGAATCTGGAAAAAAAAAAAAACATGCTTATTGTGTGATTCTGTTTGTATTAACTCCTACAATTGCACTTTACTCATAAACATATTAGTCATAACAAACATAATTACTTAGATAATTTTTAACTTATGTCATTGAGTCTATATTTTTCTTTTCATCTTATTTTTTAAAGCATCCATAATTTGTCCTGGGAAACATCCTAAGTATATTTACATAAATGCATACTCTTTCATTTCCCATAAAACAAAGCTAAAAAATTATTTCCTTAGAGAAAATGCAATTCATCCATTTTACAATATAAAAATGTTTTCATCTATAGCTTAAATAAATCTCATAAAATAAAGGTAGATGAGTATAATATCAGTTATAACTGACATAAAAGTCAGTAAGTGAGCAACTAACAAATATTGCTTGGCTAGTAGTGCCATATAAATGAGTGTAATATGTAAGGAACATATACTCTGACTACTATTTTCATTTGATGAAACTCAGATGGTGGATACAACAAGTAATGCCTACTTATTAGTTATTTTCCTTGTATTGGACATTATACTAATCCTCAACATAAATATTTAAACAACATTTTATATTTATAAAACCTGAATTCACTTAGGTAAATATTATGCCAAGGGAATAGGATAATGGAAAAACTGAATTGGAAGATTCAAGGTCAACCTATAGTAAGGAACAGAATTCAGATTTAAATTGGATTCTTTGCAATTCAAGTAATTCTATGATCAACGAAAGAACATTAATATGAACTCTAGTGTTATGTTTGCATGTGACGGGAATAGAAAACTTCATTGAAAGAGTTTTCCATTTACAGGGATTATTTTCAACATCTCGGATCCTATTTCTCCTTATTGAATATCAGTGAGAAATTAATTCCATTGCTCTTAACACTAAGTACTCTCCAATAAAATTTCCTCCAAAACATGTTTTGATTACAATCTTTAGCAGTAATGTATTATTCTCAAAATACAAACATTTAAAGGGACGGCACGGAATAGTGCTTTACACAAAATAGCCTTAAAAATATAAGAAATGTGTATGTGTCTGTACTGCAAAGCACATTCCTCAGTGTTGCTTGCTAAGCATTTATAAAAGAATAATCTAAAAGCTGAATACCTTATAGCCATAGTGTCATCAATGATTCTATTAGTTTTTGGCCTAATTAACTATTACTACCCAAGTAACCTTCTAACAATTGCATAAATTTTGCAGAAGATAGTATTAAAGAATAGCACAAACAACAAATAATGCTTTGACAAATTAAGCATAATAACTCAAAAAGAAAATAAATGTAAACATTTGGAAAGTATAGAATGATATATTTCATCTTGTAAAACTGTAGATGATGTGTGTTACAGAAATAAAAATATATTCCTTCTAAAGCACTTTTTTCCAATTACTTTTAATACACACACAATTTTGTCTAAGCAAAATCATACATTTTGTTTTCCAGAATTAAGTTAATTTTTGTTATGCTGTCATTTGCAAGCAACTGAGTACTGATGCTACGATTGATAATTTCTGCATTCTATATTTGTGACAAAAAGCAGCTCTGGATTTCAAAAATTTTAATAATGCTTTCAAAATAGTTATTTACATGGCTAAGTGCTATTGAAGTTGTTTTGCATTTATCAGGTGTCAGAACACATTGCAGGAATAATGAGGGACAAGTTAGAAAGTGCATTAAGCATCACTGAATACTGTTATTATCTTATCAATACAAAATAACAACTATTTTTAACTATATAATTAGTAAAAAAAGTCAGAGAAAATTGTTTTAAAAGCTAAAATGAGTTTTAAAATGATAGCATAATGAAAAGAAATCACAGTATTCAAGTAGTAGATAAACACAAATGAAAATAAATAGGAAAGCAAGTTTATCTGAGAGACATTTGGTTTAGTCAAACAATTCAGGAACAACATGTTCTTTATCAATGTTTCACAAGATTGAAATCAATTAATTCCTAGTTCTCTCTTTAGAATAAAATTTTACTTATGTTTTCCCAGGATTATAAATTCAGAAATGGACATGAATTCTTAATGCTTTTTAAAGTTTTGAAACCTACTTTTTATTTCCTAATGATAATTTAATTTGTATTTATGATTATAGTTTATTATTTACTTATTTATCTAAATTTGCACTCTTTGGGACCAAACACAGGTCTTGGACATGCTAAGCAAATGCTCTACCAACAGAACTCTACCACCAGTCCTTGTGACTCTAGATTTAATGCTAGTTACCACTTCTTTGAAAAAAATGAGGCTGCCTAGCAGCATCAGTGGAAAATAAACACAAACACTGTGATACACAATTCTCTTTTTGGAGTTGTAGGGTTTGAACTCAGAGCTTTATGCTTTGCTGTCTGAAACATACCTACAGTCCTATTTCCTCTGGTTATTTTGGAGACAGATTCTTTCTTTTTGACCAGCTTTGTCTGGACTTCCGCCATCTTATTTTATGCTTCTCACCATCAGTGTGGTCACAGGCACATGTCACCATACCAGTTTTTGTTGCTGTTGTTGTTGTTAAGATGTGGTCTTGCACATGTTTTTGCCTGAACTGGCCTGGAAACTTAATCCTCCTGAGCTCAGCCTCCCACATAACTAGGATTATAGGTATGAGCCTATAATTCTATTAACATTTAAATTGGTAGAATTTCAGTAAAACAAATTACCTTCCATGTCACTGATGGGCATCTAGTTGACAGGCCTTACCAAATAATGAAAGGCCTTAATGTAAAAAATTGAACTTTCCAAGGAAGAGAGTCTTCTGCCAGCATAACAGGAAAAACCAGAACCAGAACAACTGGTTTTGGACTCAAATTGCATTCTTCCCTGCATCTTCAGCCTGATGGCACATTTTATAGATACTGGATTTGCTAAGCCTCCCCATCTATGTGAGCCAATTCCTTAAAATAAAAATTTCCATTTATACATATGAACAACCTACTGGTTTTGTTTCTCTGGAGAACAATGACTTATAACCATGTCAGTTTTGGGAAGTGGATGCTGCTTTAACAAACTCCTAAAAATATGGAGGTCCCCTCTGAACTGGCAAGAAGGATGGAGAAAGTTTGTGTTGCATGTCCATAAAATTCCTCAGCCTTTTTGTAGAAATTTTGGTTATAGAAAAAGATATTAAAGGAGGTTTTAGTGAATTCTCAGTTGGAAATGAGGAACATTATGGGACATTGGAGGAAAGATAAATCTTATTGTGAAATGGCAAATTACTTGTCTGAATTGTGTTCTAGTGTTTATGCGTGATAGAACATGCAGGTGATTAACTTGATATGTGTCTGCTTCCCACCACTGTGATTAAATACCTGAGATAATCAACATCAAATGAGAAGACAGTTACTTTGCCTACAGTTTCTGAGGTTTTAGACCATGATTACTTTGCTTCCTGGGTTTGGGGCCTGCAGTGAGGCAACACATCACGATGGGAAGTATCTGCAGGAACAAAGCTGTTTACCAAAGAGAGAGGAAATGAAAGGACCAGGGTCCCAATTCAAAGGTATATCCTTAATAACCTAACTTTCTTCAACTGGTACTCACCTCCTAAAGGTTCCACCACCCCTCAATAACACCATAGACTGGTGACCAAGTCTGTAGCACCTGAGTTTATGACAAACCACAGCACTTGGGTATTTAACTGAGGAGACCTACAAAATACATTGAAGGTCTTGCCCACGCCCAAGAGAAAGGAGGCAACACTCATGTAGGTTGCACAGAAACTGTTTAAGTATCTAAAACTGAAAAATTAATTAAGGTTATAGGGATCAATTCATGGGTTGTATTTTTTTGTATTTTCTGCCTTATTCAAGAGATCATTAACAAATTAATTGTTGTCAGTCACTTTTTTCAAAGTCAAAATACAAGAAATTTTTAATTTGTATTATAAACAGTATCTAAATTACTTAAAAGTTTAGAAGAATATTAATTTATGTGTTTGTAGAATAAAAATATTAGTGAAAATTTGACTTATATGTGAAGGTAGAAAATCTTTGCTATCTATTTGCTTATCTAGGGATAATTTATGTAATTATTCAATAAAAACTTTTCTTCATGTTTATAGAAAATTCTATTTGCCTGGTATGGAAACAAAAAGTGAATATAGAATTTAAAAACAACATATGTTTTCGTAGCTGTGTCTGTTTTTAACTAACGTATTTCTAAGCAATATGGAGTTGCCACATTTAACTTACAGACTACAGATAATGGGAGTCTTTTCAGGTTTACCTTTAAGAAAATACTTACCGATACTCACATTGAATGCAGACAGGCTTGAATTATATTACCAGAGGTTTCATGTATAAATATGATATTCTAGGAATTTGCACCATTAACTAGAACTTAAAGGTGAAAATTAAATATTATTCTAAGGATAATGTTTATGGACAGACAGAGTGAGAGAAACATATATAATTAAAACTGGTGCATAGTATTCGAAGCATTATTCCCAATGTAGACCATATCATCCTTATATAGACAAATTAAAAATCTCTTTTTTATCAAGAATTTCTTAACTTATTCTTCATAAAATCTTTAGTCTGGTCAATTACTCATTATTTAGTTGATTTTTCATTACTCCCTAGTCAAATGGTAATCTTTCCTTAAATAATACATGAAAATCTTTATTTTACCCCTCCCTCTCAAAAGGATACCTGATATGCCTTCCATCACATAGTCTTCTTGTTGAAATCCTGTCTTTTACAAATAAGTTTCTAATTCCTTTGTCATAATATTCCAAATTTCTGTGTGTAAAATTTGCCAATCATATTGTAAAATATATAATATATCTTTATGCTTGTGTTCTCTCTTTCTCTATCTTTCTTTCTTTCTCTCTCTCTCTCTCTCTCTTATTTAAGGATTGTAAATTCTTAAGGAAAACAAAACTGATTTATATCTTTGTAGAATTACTACCAAACTATTTATTTCCAAAAGCAAAGCATGAGAAAGTCAGGAAACCTTTCATAAATTAGGATTAGTTTGCTCTAAAGTCTTGAGGTGCACAGTTGGGGAATCAGTGTGATTATAGCTTAAGAGACCTCCACGTACAAGCCATCTTCATACAACTGGACATGTTTCAGTATGAAGGGAACAGAGCAGATGTGAAGATTGGAAGACAGTTAGTGTGCTAAGTGACGTAGCAGGAAGGTAGTCAAGGGTGATATTGAAAGTCTTTTATGCAATGCAAACATATTTGAGCTTTATCTCCAAGCTGATGAAGAAATATTGAAAGATTTGAGCAAAGGATTGATATTATCCAATTTGCATAATATCTTGATCTCATTAAGCTCTCAACACACAAAGAAGATGAATAATGAATTATCTAATTTTTTGCTTGAATTTGAGCTAGCTTTATCTTTAAAATCTGCATTTATTTTCAGAAAAAAGGAAACTATAAAAAGACCTTTAATAGTTTCTTTCAGACATGCACAGAAATATTAGCCAAAGTGAATGTGAAGATAATTTGATATTGATTTAACATGAATGACTTTCTTTATTCTCACACTTTTTAAAGATTGCATGGTAACAATACCTCTCATTCATAGTAACACTTTTCCCTTGGCAGATCATTTGTGGAATAAGTTCTAGTTGAAAGATTACTAAAGTAACTATGTTTTACATACAGAGCATACTTTTATGTGTTGAGATATGTTTGTAGGGTGAGGATATTTATTTATGCACTTATTTACTAACAATTATGATTTCTATTTCAAGCTCCTATTAGAATCTCTAAGAAGATGCCAAAATATAACTTCTACATCAGAATGTCAATGATATGTTACTTTGCAGAGCAGCTTTACTAGACACATTATACTATTGTATGTTGATCACTATATGCATTAAGTTTTGTTAAAACAATCAGGAATTTTGAGTATTTATCCTTTTCAAGTCACTTTACTGGACTTTTAAGCAGTGAAACTGCAATACTAGGTCCTTCTTGTTATTACAACTTGCATTTACTCTTGAGCATGTGTTATACACAAATATGCAAATGAAAATATTTCACAAAATTATATGTGAATAAAATACAACAAAGTAATATGATATGATTTCAGAGTAGTGATAGAGATCAGGAAGGTTTCTGTGAAAGAACCAAACAAGTGAACAGGAAGTGTTCAAGTATTCCAGGCAGAAAGAAGGGCAATGTAAAGACCTGAAACAGAAAGATCTGAACTTATTCAAGGAAGAAAAAGAAAGTAGCCATGCAGCCCTTATTTAAATCAAGTTCTATTCACACCAAATTATAGTCATTTTGGTTTCATTTCTAAAAAGGCTCAGAACAAGGGGACATAATATTTGAAAGTAGAGTGAAATCATTATGCATCTGTGCTTGAGAGACTTTGGGTTGTGCTTGTTGGCATGTGAGGACACTGGTTTTCTTCAGTCTCTTGTTTCTTGGTCAAGAAGGTTGGAACTGAAAGAAAGAACTGGCATAAATCCAGGCTTTTCTTATTCAAAGCAGAAATCCTGTAAGAACAGCATGTAAGAAAATTACAAATACCCACTGCCAAATAATTGTATTTTGCATTTTGCATATATACATAAATAATGTATTTAGATAAATATATGCATGCATAGATATTCAGAATTTATGTAGTTTACAGTGGAAAACTCGAGCTTGGTTTACCATTTGTTGTCAAGGCTTGAGTACTTTTCTTTTATTAATACAGATTTGAAAAACACAGCAATATTTACTGATGTATATCAGACATGAAAGCATTCCTAATATTTAAACCCAACCAATGCCCCAATTACTTTTATGCACTTTGTGCTTGTCTGCTCTCTGTATCTATGTTACTATTATTTGTATTAAATTTTCTTTTGGAATCTCTATGCCATTCTTTTCTGTATTACAATATTCTCTTATCTACTGAGGAATATATAACCACCCTTTAAAGTTCAGAATATAAGAGTTTATGGAAATATCAAAATTGGTTTTGAAATATTTCAAAGACAATGTGGTTTGTCTCTGTATTTAAGATTTTTGCAATGGGATATGAAGAACATATGCATACTTTTAACTAAAGAAAGAACTATGATAGTAACTTTTATGCTCTTGAGTATTTAATTTAACCACTGTATTATAGCACCACTCAATTTTCTTTTGTAGCTTTGATGTAACATCTAATTTCCTAGTTAAACAACACGATATGTAAAAAAAAAATCACTCTTTGTATCTATGTCTGTATCTATATCTCTCTGTCAATGCAGGGTGGATGACAACTATATTATAAATGGTAAGATTGCGGAAGAGTGCATGTTTTTCAATCACAAAACACAAACTTCAGTCCATGAAAAAAAAAGAAAAAAAAATTGATTCTTCTGGCCAAGCATCAGTGGCTGACACCTGTAATCCTAGCTACTTGAGAGACCAGCCCACAGAAATAGATCACGAGACTCTATCTTGAAAATACAAACCACAAAAAAGGGGGCTGGCTCCAGTGGTAGAGCACCTGCCTAGCAAATGGGAGGCCCTAAATTCAAACCCCAGTACCATAAAAAGGTAAAATTGTTGTAGCAAACATATTAAAACATCTGTTTCTAACTTAGTTGAAAAACTTTGTCCACAGTTCCAAATATATTTTAATGGACACCTAACTTATAGTTTCTCTACTTTACATAATGATTGGAAGCCTGAAATTTCTTGCACAAGTCATGGGGAGCTCCATAGCACAACTTTTCAGTAAACCACGTACTTACCAATAAGAGCAGCAGAGCAGCAGCAAATCTTTCTCCCCCTAGAAGCAGAAAAAAATTGAAGTCTCTAGCAACACCTAAATGTCATTTATCTTATCATAAAACATACTAAATACAATTCTTGAAAGGAAAGTGTTAGATTTATTAAGCCTTGAATGATAGATGAGTTTTTTCTGATTATCTCTTAGTTTAAAAGTGAGATTTCTTTTCACTACCTATAAGAAAGCACAGTACTAAACAAGATCATGGAGACAGCTACAGGTGATAAGTGAATGTCTGTCAGACCCATGCCAGCATATTTTTGTGCACATATTAAAAATAATATTCATTAAGATTTCTATGATTTTCAGCATCTAGATGAAGTTTTTGTTTCAATGATTATGTGCATAGGAACTGAATGGTCACCTTGGGTCTGACTCATTACAATAGTATCATGCAAAGTCTTGACCAATATCAGCAGGAATAACAGAAGTGGCTGGAATACCTGGAAAGATTGGGGCCTAAGGCACAGTTATCTAATGGTCCTTTGGTATTCTGCAGAGAAACACGGCTTCTTCAAGGTGTAGCTGATTCACTCTAGGTGATGATGTTAGCGGAAGAGACACCCGCCTAGCCACACATACACACAACCAAATTGTTGGTTTTCTTTTTATAGAAGATGCATAGGAGTGACTTTATGAGAGTTTCTTGGAATACCAGCCATCTTTCCAGTATCTGTAGGTGTTAAGGGGAATGACATCATCTTTGGCCTTTCCCATTGGTGGTATCAAAAGTTCCCACCAACAGCTCATATAAGGCAACCCAATGTTACAATCATGATTCCATGATGTTACCTTGTTCCCTATTATTGCAATCTTCTCAAGGTTTGCTTTTGCTTAAAGAAAAATAAAGGGCTCAACAAATTTCACCCCTTGATCCTGGTTAAGTTTATGTATATATCCTTCTTTACATTAGTAGAATAAGTAAGTGCATAATTCTGGTTACATGATTCCAAAAGTATTCATTAACTTTAAAGAATAGATTTTATTACTTAAATCTTTTACTGTACAGCCTTATTTGTATTTATCATTTCTTGATTTGAAAATGCTGTTTCTATACTAATACAACTATATCTATAATTCAGTTTTTACCCTCCTTTTATTTTTTCTTCTCCTTTTCTGTCTTCCTTGTAGCTTCAGTAATTTCTTCTTTTTCTCAAATTAATTAGCTTCCCTCTCCTCCTGTCTGCTTCTACTTGGTTCTCTTGTGAACTTTCTTTCACTCCACTTTCATCTTACATTGATAACCAGCTAAAAGCAAATCTGCATTTTTCTCTCTATGTATGAAGGCCTAATGTTTGATTCCATTATTACATATTGCTTCCCTTTTTCTTTCTTTCTCAACCATCTATGACATCTTCATTACTCGTGATGTTTATCTGAACAACTTTTGCCTATTTATATGTCCTTGCTTCTTCCTTTCCTATTACAAGATATATAGATGACTATAGATAGATGATAGATGATAGAAAGGTACTTTAGTTTGGGGAATTATATGTGCCCTCAGTTTTATTTTCTTTTCCTTCTAATCCTTCCTTTTCTTTAATTTTTGGTATCATATAAGATGGAAAATAATACTTGAGGACAAATTTTGTAAGTTCCATTTGTATCAATTATGTATTTTTTTTAAATATGGAAAATAAAGAAAATAAGTAATAAGTAAACTACTGGATTCATGTTAGAAACTTTATAGTCATAATCAAATTACTAATTTTATTAGGGAATAAATTAAACCTCATGAATGACAAGTAATATGCACATCATATTTGAGGTAGAGATAAATCCATACAAGTAAGTTTCTGGTGTTGTCCAGTAAATTCTTGGCCTCCGCTTCCCTAATTGTTTGCTGTACTTTGGAATTGCCCTCTTCTCAGCTCACATTCAAGGTACCATGCGTCACTTAGTCAACAGGTCTCCTCATTCCTTTCATTAATAAGTTTCTCAGGCTTTCCATGAGTTTTATGACCTTGGTGATTTGAAAATCTACAGGGTCAGAATTTTGGAAAAATGTTCCTGGATTTCCATTTGTTTCATGTTTTCTCATTATTAAACTGGTGTTATGGATTTTTGAGAAAAATACTACAGAGTTGATACAACAAACCTCAATGTAACACCATGAGAAAGGTTATATGAAAATATCCTGACCTTGTACTGGTGATGTTAACTTTGGTGACATAGTTAAGGTGGTTCCTGTCAGGGTTCTGCATGGTTAAGTTACTATCATCCCCTCTACCATCTTTTCGTGAGAAGTGAATCACTACCTACAATTCCTCAAGGGGAGGAAAATCATTTTTCCTTCTTTAAGACAGAGATATCAATGAGTGTGTAATATATTTTTATTTATTTTTGCCAGTACTAAGGTTTGAACTCAGAGCTTTGCACTTTCTCATCAGGAGCTCTACCATGTGAGCCATAGTCCATTTGATTTAGTTATTTTTCTGATAAATTCTCATATTTTTGCCCAGGGCCTGCCAGAGCCCAGATCCTTCTATGTATGCATCCTGTGTAGCTGGGATTAAAGATTCTAAAACCACCCTGCCTGGCTTATTAGTTGAATGGTGTCTCACTAACATTGTTGCCCAGGCTGGCCTTGAACCATTATTTTTCTGGTCTGTGCCTCCCAATTAGATGCTATTATAGGTATGTACGACCACACCTAGTCACTGTAATCTATATTTAAACCAACACAATAAGTAATGAGAATTTTGGGGACACTTTAAGGCTATGCAAATACAATTTCTCCTTTAAAATTGTGCCTGCTTAGTAGTAGATCTAAACTACAATTATCATTACTATGAAAATTTAAGGTGATTTTTCTATTTGCCTTATTCCTTCTACTGTTACTATTTGGGATTTTTCTGTAAGAAAGATTTCCTTATCTTTTTATTTTAAATCCTGTTATAAAGCATATGAATTTATGTTCCCAGACTTGGGCATAAAGTTACCTATGTCACTGACCTATCATTCAAATTTCAAGCTTGAGGAATTTCAATCAGGTTTTTTACTGATGGATTTAATGAAGAGGAAAAATCTCTGAGCCATAAAGTATTAGCTACCTTCAGTACAACATGTATTATGTGCTAACTATGTGTTCATTAATATACCACATATTTTGTGAGAAATAACTGAAAACAGTGAGATCTCAAAACAACATAACATAAGAGAGTTAATTTTAATATAAGGTTTTGGTATGATATAACTCTGAGTGGTTAATTGATATGTCCATGCTTTGAAAGTTAGGGAATGATGTCATTTGGTTGTTTATTCAATGCATAAATTTATCAGCATCTGAAAGCAAAGAAAAATGCAAAATTTGGGGAGAGAAAATATGTAATGAGGACTCCTTTGAAATGTAAATAAATCTTCTAAAAGTTCTACTCCGTAAATTCATAGAAATTAAATATCACCTTCTGAAGTTTGGCTACATTTTTGCCAAGAGAAATTTGAATTTAGAAATATCATTTATAACCATCTTTGAAATATTCTCATCAGTTTTGACCCCTTAAAAAATTTAATGTGGCTGTGAGTCAGTGGCTCATGCTTATAATCATAATTACTTTGAGGCCAACCAGGGCAAATAGTTGGTGAGATCTCATCTCCCAAACGCCGAGAGAAAAATGGCTTGAGGTGTGGCTCAAGTAGTAGAGGCCTTGCTTTGCAAATATTAAGCTCTTAGTTCAAACCCCAGTCTCAGCAAAAAAGTTAAAGTGGAAAAGCTATTATTCATGGGTCTTTATCATTAGATAACAGTCTTTATGACACTTCTACAACTTTTCCTTCCATCTCCCTAAAAATATTATTAGAGAAAATGTAATTTTAACTTTTAATAGAGAGGTGCCATTTGAATTGATAATTTTTAAAGGCAAAAATTAGAAAAATAAATTCATGGAATTTTTCTCTAGACATGCACATCTTTTTGGAACTTCAAAGGAATTTAATTTTAAAATTTAAGTTAATCATATGTAAAAAACATTTCATTATGTGCCCAGTTATCATTTCTAACTAGCATTTCTTTACGTTTAGGAAATGATGTTTTATATTAATTTTTATTAAAATTGATTAATTACATATACACAAATGTTTATGTATCACAATGTAACTATTTCCAATGATATTCATTTATATTTCCTTAAAGTCATTAAGTTTATACTACATAGCATACAAAAATATTTTTGATTTATATTTCAAGCAATGAATAAGTTAAAACTTCATACATTGAAAATTAGTTTTGAAGACTTTACTTAAGAGACAGGTCATTGTCAAACTTGAGAAAATATAACTGTTGAAATTTTAAATTAAATGATTTCCTATTTTATGAAAATATGTTTTTACATGTGGATATTTAATTAAATGTTTCATAATGTAAGACAAACATGATTATTGTTAATTAAGTTCAGTTTGGTAAATGGTTGATAAGTTTAATAATTAAATTACAATATACATGAGAAAATATTGACCATTAGATTTCAATTTTTGCACTTGGCAATCCAATGTTGGTTCATTAACATAAAATATTGCAGAAGTAAATTTATAATAGGAACAGTTTTACAACACTTAGTATTTCACAGTTTTACCAAATGTATAATATGGGGATGATTACAAAAACTTTAACTATGAGACCACTGGACAGGATCGCTAACCCAAGCTCACCTTCCAAGTAGGAGGCTTAGTCTAATTAATCTGCTCAGAACAGATGCTTTTTTTTTCTATTTCTTTTACCCAAAGGTATGACTTTTGCTAACTCACACATAGGAATCCCATATACTAACATAATTATATTTAAAAATTTTAAAGCTTATAGGAAATCCTGATTGCTTATTGATGAAAATCTTTTTTTTCTCTTTCAAGGTGTTTTTTTTCTGGATGTTGCAAGAATGTTGACGATCTTGACTTGCATTGTGTAATATATTATAATAGCATTTTATGTGCTATGCAGGCTTAAGAAATAATGGTGACAAAAGAAGCATGATATCACTCTAGGAAACATAATGTATTTCAGGAGTGTTAAAGATATTTCTTTTGGATCCCATTTGAGTAGC
This sequence comes from Castor canadensis, assembly GCF_047511655.1. Taxonomy (NCBI): domain Eukaryota; kingdom Metazoa; phylum Chordata; class Mammalia; order Rodentia; family Castoridae; genus Castor; species Castor canadensis. The sequence goes on from NC_133395.1 coordinate 27,374,775, forward strand.
TTCTATGTTTAGAATAGGCATGGTGACATAAAGTGATGAAATTTTATGGTCAAAGTCAATAAGGCTATTTATATATTTACAACACTCCATTATCACTAACTGCCCATAGGATCTTCATGAAAATTTATTTTTCAAAAACACCTCTTTTCAAAAGTAAAAACAGCAAGAAGAATACTAATGAACAACCCTATATTTTGCTGTAATGAAAGGTTTGGTATATAACAAGCAAAGAACAAACATAAGTTAAACTTTTTGTTTCAGATTGTGTGTTTTTGACTCAAGAGGAAAGTTTCTTCTAAAACATAATGGCCTTTTCTCTTAAGATCTTTATTACAGGCACTTGAACAGCAATAAGGTAACACAGAAATTTCTTGGTGGGACAAGGTGTTTTGGAGCATTGAAATTAGACAAATATACTTAGAACTAGTTCTTGCCCACTGTGGAAATCAAAATTGCCTTGCTGTCACTTTGTAGCCTTCCCTAGTAAGAAAGAACAGTTTCCAAGATAATAAATACAGCTTTGTCACCAGCTTCTTGTAGAGATTTAATTAGATTGATTTTGGAAAGTGTGTTTGGGATGACTGCTGTCTTTTGTGGTCTCATTCATTTGTTCCATTTTTTGATTCTTTTCCTTTTCTGAAATTAAATTATAGAGCAAAGTTTACAATATGAAGTTAGGAAAAAAGTACAAAGAAATCTTCTAGCAAGAAATAAACCAGGGGTGCTCTTATGGTTTGGATATAAAGTGTCTCTCCCCAAAGGATTTCTTTTTTTTTAGTGGTATTGGGGTTTGAACCCAAAAGGTTCATGTTTTTGAATGTGGATCCCCAGCTTGTCAATCCAGTCATTAAGAGGTGATTGGATCAAGAAGGCACTGATCTAATCAATAAATCAATCCCTTGATGGATTCATAAAATGATGGTAATATTGAGAGTTTGTATAAAGTAGAAAATGGTGCTGAGTTTGATTGAGGAAGGAGGTCACCAGAGCTGTTACCTGAGAAGATACACTTTGTTCTCCTTTGTTTCCTGTCTTTTTGCTTCCTGGCCTCCATCAAAGACTTTCACCATAATGTTCTCTTCCTGCCACAGCCCAGAAACAGTGGAGTCAGCTAGTCATAGACAGAAATCTTAAGCCCTAAGCCAAAATAAAACTTTCTTCCTTTTAAATAGTTTCTCACAGAAAATTTTTATGGTGAAATTGGGCTATATGATAAAATCTGAATTATTGTGGCACCAATGAGAAGGTTTATAATGATTGGTGACAATTAGAAGGAAAGTTTGGAAGGACATACAGAATTTTATAAGGATTATTTATATTGTTGTAGACTAGTTCTTATGAAATAAGGAGTTCTCTTTTAGTAGCAATGGGACAGGAAAAATAGCTCTAGTTCTGTTCCCAAATCTTGTGAAAATTCATAAGCACAAACATAACTTAAAGTTTTCCTACAAAAGCTTTCATGTTTTAGTTTTTATGAGTGGGACTATGATCTCACCATAATTATTTTTGTGTATAATGTAAAATATAGGTAGATCTTTTTTTATTTTCTATATGGCTACTTACTACAGCAATTACTTGTAGAAAAGTCTTTGTTTTAACATTGAGCTGCTTTGGTGCCTTTGTCCAAAGTCAAATGATTTCATAAGTGTTATTCTATTTCTATACATTCTATTCTGTTCCATGGATGTATCTGTCATTCCTTAAGCCAGTACTGTATTATCTTTTTGTTGTTGAGAAACTGTGATATCTTGTTTACCAATGTTTTAAAGTACATCATGAAATCAGGCAATGTCCCTTCAAAAGACTGCTTTCATGAGTCTAGGTCCATTGCATTTCCAAAAAATGAAAAAAAGAAAAACCACAAATCAAATTTTCATTTTCTACAAACACTTTTTGATGGATGGGGTTTTGTGGAATATAGACCATTTTGGGCTGCCTGACATCTTAATAACATTGAGTCTTCTAACCCATAAACATATGCAGAATATTAAACTTAATTTTTATATATTAACTTTATATTTATTAATTAGTATATAAAATTAACTTTTGTATTCTGGGACTGTGTTAAATTTGCATGTTAGCTTTAAAGATTCCTTGGAATTCTCTACATAAACTCCAATTTCACAGAGGCAGATTGTTAAGTGATAGAAAGAGGAAGTTATCTTTCTAGTTTGGTGAGACATTTACTAATGTGTCATATTTTGTGAGATTTTTCTCTGCATCTTCTGTGATATTTATTTGATTCTTAAAAGTAGCGAATAAAATTTTATATGTAAAACCAATCTTGCTCTCCTAAGACAAACAGTTATTTATTATAATGCATTCTCCTTCTATATCAGAGGATTTGATTTGTTTAATATTGTGTTAGGGGTTTTCAACATCTGTGTCATAAGGACCATTTGTCTGCAATTTTTATTATGTTTGTGCCAGATTTTTGTATTAGTGTTATCCTGGTCTGAAAAAAATGGGTTGGAGTATCTTCCCATCTTTATTTTTTGAAAGAGTTTGTGTAAGATTTTTTTTAAATCTCTCTTAAGTACTTGATAAAATTAGCCAATTAAATAATTTGGGCTAGAATTTCCTTTGGGAAGGTTGGAGATAATAAATTTAATATTTTAGTAGACATTTAGGCTATAGAGAAAACATTTTTTCTATTTTTAAATTCTAAATATTCTAACATTTTTAAAAATTTAAAATTTTTCTCCAATTCAAAAATGTGGAAATTCTTATGTTCCCCCATGTAGAAAATATGTAGTCCTACCTAAATGATTTAACATCTTGAATATTTTAGACTCAGCTACCATCCACATCCTATCTGGATGACTACAATAATTTCATGACTGATCTCTCAAGCTATGCTTTAATCAAACAAGAGTTAAGACACAAATGAACTTAAACAATGAACAGAAAGTACATTAAGCTCAATTACATTCCAATTACATAAGATATAAATATTCTCTAAATTCATAGAGTCATAAAGAAGAATAGTTGAGAGGTGTTGGATCAGGGCATAATGAAGAGTAAGTTTATGCACTAATAAAACTGTATAAAATTTCTGCAAGATGAATAAGTTCTTGGTATCTGTTGCACAAATTTGTGCCCATAGTTCATAATAATACGTTGTACACTTAAAAGTTAACAGACTCTATCCCACTTTAATTGTTCTTAGAATGATAAGATAAAAATATAGAAATATGTGTAGTACCTGTAAATAAGACCTAACTAAATTATCTTAAATGAATATGATGATCACTTTTGCTATACACTAAATATCTCTATGTACAAATGTTTTTGTAATTGTGAAACAGAATACAAGACAGTGGTGCTGAATCATATGTTTTAGTAGTCATTGTCAGATTGCTTTCCAAATATTTGTTGTTATTCTTATTTCCAGTAGGTGTGTAGGAGAATTTTTTCCTTCTCCATCCCCATATTCATTAGCATTAGAAACTGCTGGATAGAAGGTTGGATAGATGATAAGGATGATGATAGATAGATAGATAGATAGATAGATATGTAGGTACACAGATTCATAGATAAATAGATAGATGAAGAGAAAGCATACTGATTCTTCTTAATTTCTCCCACTCTACTGCAATAGATTGATACCAATTTTACGGTAAAATTAATTGTCTTACCAACCAATGATAACAGATTTTCAAGTATACTGACCAGGTCTATTTGTATAATGCTCATTTATTCACTAGAGTTTGTCTTTTTCCTAATGATTACTATGGAATTTTGTTATAGAGTACAAGTTACAGAGTATTTAGTTAACATAAGAATAAGGGCATTTTAAAACTTTTGTTTATGGTAGGATTGTAAACTCATTTAAATTATATGTATGTATGTTTAATAACACACAGTTCTATGTACTTACATTTTTTATTTAAAGGTGTTTTTATTAATAGTTCGTCCTGTTTTTGTTAATGTTTATAAAACATATAACATAAAAATTTTTCTGAAGACAAATAATAGAATCATTTTTAATATTATGAAGTACATTTTTAATTTTCTTGGTTATTTTTCCTTTCTCACTTCTATGATTTTTGTATATTGTATAAACTTGTCTCATTTGCCTTTTAAAGACAAATCCCTTGGAATGTATATTACTCACCTATTTCTCATAACTGCCAAGGAGTTAAGCACAGTAGAGACAAGCTTTTTATTTTCTCAGAAAATTTTTAGTATATTCTTTGTTCACATTAGTAAAATAATAAGTTAAAAATGTTTGCTGTTTGGGAAAAGAATATCTTTCAATAATTGAATTATTTTCATCATGCCATTCTTCCATATGTCACATTGAGTCACATTAATATCAAGCTTATATTCATTTTATTCTAGACATTAATACAAAACACTTAGAGAGTATCAACATTCTGTACACACCAATTGTACTCTTTTATTTCATTAAACAAAATTTTGGAATGTGGTTTTCTGAAACCTAACTGTTTTGGGAATATAGTTGCACATTTGAAAAACTTTTCAAGATGAACAATGTTTTCAAAATGTTCAGGATTTTTTTGTTCAGGGTTAGAGCTCTCAGATACTGGATTCTACTGTGAAAAATGAACATTTTATACCTAAAAATTTCTTGAAAATTTAACAAGATAGGAGAAGAAAATCAACCATCATTAATATAATAAACATAAATATTTTTGGTACAACCAAAAACAAATTTATATCCACCTTACTAGAATAATTTACCTGTGACCAAAAACTTATTTTTGGCATGAAAACTTATTTTAGCTCTAAATTCTTTGTTTACTTATTTATTAACCTCTTCTATCATTTTCTTTTAAGCTATTAACTTGTTAACATATTAATTCTTTTATTTATACTTTTATTTTTGATGAAACTTGGTCAAAGAAATTATAAAGACCTCAGTCATCATTTTAGTATTTCTACATTAAATGAAAACTCATTACTCATAATTTTTGTGACTATGTCAGTCTTTTTTCTGCAAGTTTGGAGAATATGAACAATATTTTACACAGTGACATTCCAAATTAATAAAAGATCATAACTCATTGAACATGTACAATAAAATATACATATTTACTTAAGAAAATAATATTAATTATTATTAAAGAATATTGTTAGGAAAATGGTCACATAAGAAAATAAAAATTCACAGTAGACTCAACATTGTTTTAAAATAAGGAAAGAGTGTAAAGAAATGTATGTAGAGAAAAATATGAAACTTGCAAACTTGAGAGAAAAAGCATTATGAGAAAAGGCTGTATTCAAAGCTTATAACAAATTATCTGTCAGTAAAAAGGTTTATGTTATTTGGCAAAAAAATTCATAATTTAATTGAACATTATCTTAAATAAGGTGCTTAAAATATGAATGTAATTCTATTCTAGTACTGTCCTAAAACAATGTGTTATTGTGTATTCCTAACACTATTTTCAAATAGATTTTCACATCCAATTTTTAGCAATCTGGTCAAGTTTTAAGTTTTTTCTGTTTCAATAAGTCCAACATCCAATTTGATTGAAGAAGGAATAACACTTAGAACACGTTCTTTTTGTATTTACAGTGGATGCCTTGCTGGAGAATTAGCGTCTTATATTAATAATTAGATTTTCCACTACAATGTTGAAAATGGATTATTTACAAAGGTAAGAAGTGATTATTTCTGGTCTCCATTAAAATGCAAACTAATTTCTGTAAGCTGCAAGCTATCTACCACTCAGCCTCACCCAAGGGTATCAGCCCTTGAATGATCTCTGGTACATTCTCATCTGTCAGCCCTAGCTGTCAAACAAGAAATCCAATATGTGTCATACTGCAAATATAATGAATTCACAGATGTAAGTGACCAGGATATTGGAATAGAAAAGCGTAATAAGGAAAAAATTTATGGCCACCACCATTTGCTTAGGGAACTGTGAATTTTTTACCATATGGGTGAAGATTCCATTCTCAATCTCAATGAAGGACAAAGAAAAAAGAGCAGAATTAAAGTTCACAAGGTGAAAATAATTCCTCTCAGTAATTCTCTTACTACATTCAGTATTAAACATTAGTGAGCCATTTAAAAAAATGGTAAGTAGCAGTATATTTTTCTTTCTATCTCAAATTCATCTGACTTGAAAGCATTCCTCAAGTAAAATGACAGAATGACAGACTTCTTAGATAAACAGAGACAAAAAGAACCCTAATGTATCTGTATTTTACTAAGACCTTTTGGCACCATTGCACATGCCATTCCCATGCGCACGCCTAATAAATTGAAGAATGTTTACAGGAGGGTCACATCCAAATAATAGTAATCAATGACCTTGTCAACCTCAAGCAATATATTTACAAGGTATCAAAACAGTTGAACCACGACATATTATTTATTTAGCTTACCAGAAGTCTGATGGCCAGAAAAAAAAAAAATAGAAAGAAATAGCTCATTAAATTAGCAGAGGACTTCATGGCAAATTTCTGTTACCTTACACATCCACAATAAATTTTTATTATAGTGATGAATTAAGTGAATTCTATTGTTTTTTCATAGAAATAGATTTGATCACTGAATGAAATAGTACAGTTACCTTACTAAATTCATACGGGTAAAAATAATTTAATTTAAATACCTCAAACAAATTGAAAATAATAACTTACCAAAGCAATTTCCTTTTTCTTCTTTCTTAATATATAGTAGGTTTATTTAAAAGAGAAAGTAACTAGCCATCACTAATGTAAACTCTACTTATCTATGAAATGCAAATTAATACACATGAACTATGTGAAACTGAACTATTCTCCAATTGAAAGTGTCTATTTATGGTAGGAAGTTTCTTAGATCTACCTAATAATTTCTGGCTTCTAATATTCACAATTTTATGTACTTTATTCATGTTCAATACATGTAGATAGGATTTATTGAGTTTCTTCTAATAAATATGATGTGACAGATGTAATGGGATATTAGGTTACAGAAGCTGGCTCTTGTCTTTAGATTGTGCTTTCTGTTTTAGTACCTCCTGGATTACTCAGCCTGGGGTATGCTGACTGCAATGCAATCAATGAGTATTGTGTAGAGGAGCCCATGATCAATGTCCATGGCTTACAACCATTATGTAAATGATCTTGGATGAAACTCTCCATTCATTTTTTTTTTCATTTTTCTTTTATTATTATATGTGCATACAAGGCTTGGTTCATTTCTCCCCCCTGCCCCCACCCCCCCCTTACCACCCACTCCGCCCCCTCCCTCTCCCCCCCACCCCTTCAATACCCAGCAGAAACTATTTTGCCGTTATTTCTAATTTTGTTGTAGAGAGAGTATAAGCAATAATAGGAAGGAACAAGGGTTTTTGCTGGTTGAGATAAGGATAGCTATACAGGGCATTGACTCACATTGATTTCCTGTGCGTGGGTGTTACCTTCTAGATTAATTCTTCTTGATCTAATCTTTTCTCTAGTACCTGTTTCCCTTTTCCTATTGGCCTCAGTTGCTTTAAGGTATCTGCTTTAGTTTCTCTGCGTTAAGGGCAACAAATGCTAGCTAGTTTTTTAGGTGTCTTACCTATCTTCACCCCTTACTTGTGTGCTCTTGCTTTTACCATGTGCTCATAGTCCAATCCCCTTGTTGTGTTTGCCCTTGATCTAATGTCCACATATGATGGAGAACATACTATTTTTGGTCTTTTGGGCCAGGCCAACCTCACTCAGAATGATGTTCTCCAATTCCATCCATTTACCAGCAAATGATAACATTTCGTTCTTCATGGCTGCATAGAATTCCATTGTATATAGATACCACATTTTCTTAATCCATTCGTCAGTGGTGGGGCATCTTGGCTGTTTCCATAACTTGGCTATTGTGAATAGTGCCGCAATAAACATGGATGTGCAGGTGCCTCGGGAGTAGCCTGTGTCACAGTCTTTTGGGTATATCCCCAAGAGTGGTATTGCTGGATCAAATGGTAGATCCATGTCTAGCTTTTTAAGTAGCCTCCAAATTTTTTTCCAGAGTGGTTGTACTAGTCTACATTCCCACCAACAGTGTAAGAGGGTTCCTTTTTCCCCGCATCTTCGCCAACACCTGTTGTTGGTGGTGTTGCTGATGATAGCTATTCTAACAGGGGTGAGGTCGAATCTTAGCATGGTTTTAATTTGCATTTCCTTTATTGCTAGAGAGGGTGAGCATTTTTTCATGTGTTTTCTGGCCATTTGAATTTCTTCTTTTGAGAAAGTTCTGTTTAGTTCACTTGCCCATTTCTTTATTGGTTCATTAGTTTTGGGAGAATTTAGTTTTTTAAGTTCCCTATATATTCTGGTTATCAGTCCTTTGTCTGATGTATAGCTGGCAAATATTTTCTTCCACTCTGTGGGTGTTCTCTTCAGTTTAGAGACCATTTCTTTTGATGAACAGAATCTTTTTAGTTTTATGAGGTCCCATTTATCTATGCTATCTCTTAGTTGCTGTGCTGCTGGGGTTTCATTGAGAAAGTTCTTACCTATACCTACTAATTCCAGAGTATTTCCTACTCTTTCCTGTATCAACTTAAGAGTTTGGGGTCTGATATTAAGATCCTTGATCCATTTTGAGTTAATCTTGGTATAGGGTGATATACATGGATCTAGTTTCAGTTTTTTGCAGACTGCTAACCAGTTTTCCCAGCAGTTTTTGTTGAAGAGGCTGCTATTTCTCCAGCCTATATTTTTAGCTCCTTTGTCAAAGACATGTTGGTTATAATTGTGTGGCTTCATATCTGGGTCCTCTATTCTGTTCCACTGGTCTTCATGTCTGTTTTTGTGCCAGTACCATGCTGTTTTTATTGCTACTGCTTTGTAATATAGTTTGAAGTCAGGTATTATGATACCTCCTTCATTGTTCTTTTGACTGAGTATTGCCTTGGCTATTCGTGGCCTCTTGTGTTTCCATATAAATTTAACAGTAGATTTTTCAATCTTTTTAATGAATGTCATTGGAATTTTGATGGGAATTGCATTAAACATGTAGATTACCTTAGGGAGTATCGACATTTTTACTATGTTGATTCTACCAATCCATGAGCATGGGAGATCTCTCCACTTTCTATAGTCTTCCTCAATCTCTTTCTTCAGAAGTGTATAGTTTTCCTTGTAGAGGTCTTTCACATCTTTTGTTAGGTTTACACCTAGGTATTTGATTTGTTTTGAGGATATTGTAAATGGAATTGTTTTCATACATTCTTTTTCAGTTTGCTCATTACTACTGTATAGAAATGCTAATGATTTTTCTATGTTGATTTTATATCCTGCTACCTTGCTGTAGCAATTGATGATGTCTAGAAGCTTCTGAGTAGAGTTTTTTGGGTCTTTAAGGTATAGGATCATATCGTCTGCAAATTGGTATATTTTGACAGTTTCTTTACCTATTTGAATTCCTTTTATTCCTTCTTCTTGCCTAATTGCTCTGGCTAGGAATTCCAGTACTATGTTGAATAGGAGTGGTGATAGTGGGCATCCTTGTCTGGTTCCTGATTTTAGAGGGAATGGTTTCAGTTTTTCTCCGTTAAGTATAATGCTGGCTGTAGGTTTGTCATATATAGCTTTTATAATGTTGAGGTACTTTCCTTCTATTCCTAGTTTTCTTAGAGCTTTTATCATGAAATGATGTTGGATCTTATCAAAGGCTTTTTCTGCATCTATTGAGATGATCAAGTGGTTTTTGTCTTTGCTTCTGTTAATGTGGTTTATTATGTTTATTGATTTTCATATGTTGAACCACCCCTGCATCCCTGGGATGAAGCCTACTAGGTCGTGGTGAATAATCTGTTTGATGTGTTGCTGAATTCGGTTTGCCATTATTTTGTTGAGGATTTTTGCATCAATGTTCATTAAGGAGATTGGCCTATAGTTCTCCTTTTTGGAGGTATCTTTGCCTGGTTTTGGGATAAGTGTAATACTGGCTTCATAAAATGTGTTTGGCAGTTTTCCTTCCCTTTCTATTTCGTGGAACAGTTTAAGGAGGGTTGGTATCAGTTCTTCTTTAAAGGTCTGATAGAATTCAGCAGAGAATCCATCAGGTCCTGGACTTTTCTTTTTGGGGAGACTCTTGATTGCTGCTTCAATTTCATTTTGTGTTTTAGGTCTATTCAGGTGATTAATTTCCTCTTGGTTCAGTTTTGGATGATCATATGTATCTAGAAATCTGTCCATTTCTTTTAGATTTTCAAATTTATTTGAATATAGGTTCTCAAAGTAGTCTCTGATGATTTCCTGGACTTCCATGGTGTTTGTTGTTATCTCCCCTTTTGCATTCCTAATTCTACTAATTTGGGTTTTTTCTTTCCTCATTTTAGTCAGGTTTGCCAGGGGTCTATCGATCTTGTTTATTTTTTCAATGAACCAACCAACTTTTTGTTTCATTAATTCTTTGTATGGTTTTTTTGGCTTCTATTTCATTGATTTCAGCTCTTATTCTTATTATTTCTCTCCTTCTATTTGTTTTGGGATTTGCTTGTTCTTGTTTTTCTAGGAGTTTGAGATGTATCATTAGGTCATTGATTTGGGATCTTTCAATCTTTTTAATATATGCACTCATGGCTATAAACTCTCCTCTCAGGACTGCCTTAGCTGTGTCCCATAGGTTCCGGTAGGTTGTGTTTTCATTTTCATTGACTTCCAGGAACTTTTTAATTTCCTCTTTTATTGCATCGATGATCCATTCTTCATTAAGTAATGAGTTATTTAGTTTCCAGCTGTTTGCATGTTTTTTGTCTTTACTTTTGTTGTTGAGTTCTACTTTTACTGCATTGTGGTCAGATAGTATGCACGGTATTATTTCTATTTTCTTATATTTGCTGAGGCTTGCTTTGTGCCCTAGGATATGATCTATTTTGGAGAAGGTTCCATGGGCTGCTGAGAAGAATGCATATTGTGTAGAGGTTGGATGAAATGTTCTGTAGACATCCACTAGGTCCATTTGATCTATTGCATATTTTAGATCTTGGATTTCTTTATTGAGTTTTTGTTTGGATGACCTATCTATTGATGATAATGGGGTGTTAAAGTCTCCCACAACCACTGTGTTGGCGTTTCTATATGCTTTTAGGTCTTTCAGGGTATGTTTGATGAAATTGGGTGCGTTGACATTGGGTGTGTACAGATTGATGATTATTATTTCCTTTTGGTCTATTTCCCCTTTTATTAGTATGGAATGTCCTTCTTTATCTCATTTGATCAATGTAGGTTTGAAGCCTACTTTGTCAGAGATAAGTATTGCTACTCCTGCCTGTTTTCGGGGGCCATTGGCTTGGTAAATCTTCTTCCAGCCTTTCGTCTTAAGCATATGCTTATTTCTGTCGGTGAGATGAGTCTCCTGTAAGCAACAAATTGTTGGATCTTCTTTTTTAATCCATTTTGTCAAACGGTGTCTTTTGATGGGTGAATTAAGTCCATTAACATTAAGCATTAGTACTGATAGGTATGTGGTGATTCCTGCCGTTTAGTTGTCTTAGTTGTTTGAAGGTTTGATTGTGTGTACCTAACTTGATGTTACTCTCTACTGTCTTGCTTTTTCTTATCCTGTGGTTTGGTGCTGCCTGCTTTTTCATGGTTAAGTTGGATGTCACTTTCTGTGAGCAAAATCCCTTGCAGAATCTTTTGTAATGGTGGTTTTGTTGTCACATATTGTTTTAGTTTCTGCTTATCATGGAAGACTTTTATTGCTCCATCTATTTTGAATGATAGCTTTGCTGGGTAGAATATCCTGGAGTTGAAGTTATTTTCATTCAGTGCCCGGAAGATCTCACCCCACACTCTTCTTGCATTTAATGTTTCTGTTGAGAAGTCTGCTGTGATTTTGATGGGTTTACCTTTGTATGTTACTTGTTTTTTCTTTCTTACAGCCTTCAATATTCTTTCCTTAGTTTCTGAACTTGTTGTTTTAATGATGATATGTCATGGAGTAGTTCTATTTTGATCTGGTCTGTTTGGTGTCCTGGAGGCCTCTTGCATTTGTATGGGAATATCTTTCTCTAGATTTGGGAAATTTTCTGTTATTATTTTGTTGAATATATTACGCATTCCCTTCGCTTGCACCTCTCCTTCTTCGATGCCCATGATTCTCAAGTTTGGTCTTTTGATGGAGTCAGTGAGTTCTTGCATTTTCTTTTCACATGTCTTGAGTTGTTTAATTAATAGTTCTTCATTTTTTCCTTTAATTACCATTTCATCCTCAAGTTCTGGGATTCTGTCTTCTGTTTGTTCTATTCTGCTGGATTGGCCTTCCGTTTTGTTTTGAAGTTCTGTTTCATTCTTTTTTCTGAGGTTTTCCATATCCTGGCAGTTTTCCTCTTTAATGTTGTCTATTTTTGTCCTGAGTTTATTTATCCGTTTATTCATTGTGTTCTCTCTTTCAGTTTGGTGTTTATACAGTGCTTCTATGATGTCCTTTATTTTTTCTTTTGCTTTTTCAAATTCTCTATTTTTGTTGTCTTGGAATTTCTTGAGTGTCTCCTGTACATTTTGGTTGACCCTATCCAGTATCATCTCTATAAAATTCTCATTGAGTACTTGTAGTATGTCTTCTTTTAAATTATTCTTGTGGGCTTCATTGGGTCCTTTGGCATAGTTTATCTTCATTTTGTTGGAGTCTGGATCTGAGTTTCTGTTCTCTTCATTCCCCTCTGGTTCCTGTACTAATTTTTTGCTGTGGGGAAACTGGTTTCCCTGTTTTTTCTGTCTTCCCGTCATTGTCCTTGGTGTTGTTACTGTCCCTGTACTGTGTGCAATTAAGTATTTTCTAGCTTGTAATATAACAATGGTAATATTTAGAATGGAAGGGTGAGCTGAGATGGAAAGCAAGAAGTTAAAGAAAAGGGGAAACCAAATATACAGACAAGAGGGAGAAAGCAGAACAAGGTATCAGACAAGAGAGTTTCAAAGGTATAAACAGGGAGTGTTAGTGTACTAATCGACAGTAAGCCGAACAGACATTAGAGAGGCAGAGAGAAGATTGAAAATCAAAGATATAAAAAATTAAAAAATAAGTAAATGAAAGAAATATCTATATATAAAAATGAATTAAAATAAAATGGAAAATAGAAAATTAAAAAAACAAAAAACAAAAAACAAAAAAACTTCCAAGTTTATATGCAATGCAGTTTCAGTCTTAATAATTTGGGTGTCCGTCTCAATCTGCAGTCCTGGAGTTGGTGCCTCAGATGTTGTTCTGTAGTTGTCTCATCAAAGGGGATGCATAAAGTAGAACAAAACTACACACTCACACACACACACACACTCACACACACACACACACACACGAAAAGCCTGACCAAGTGTCCCAAGTTCAAATGCAATACAGTTTCAGTAAGTTTTTCGGCTTGCAGGTGTAATTCAGTTGTTCTCTCATCAAAGGTAGGGAGAAAAAGAAAAAAAAGCGTCTGGAGGCAGTTCTGAGAGTGGTATCTGCAACTGTGGCTCGCCTGCCTGCTGCTCTCAGCCTGTAGTGGCGGCGTTATTTATGCAGATCTCTGGGGTGAGCTAGCACTCACCTGGTCCCACAGGCTTTGTTTGCTCAGAGTTCTCCTGTGCGGGGGCCTCTGCTATAGGCTTTCCCCTTTCCAAGCACTGGGAAAGGTGACACTGCCCCCGCGTTGTCAGGCCTGTGTGTGTATTTACAGTTCATGTGGGAGGTGGGTCTTCCCCTCTCTCCTCTGAAGTTTTCCTCCCACTGCCACTTTCAGAAGCTTTCCTGCTCCTGCTTACTGGGTGGTGCTGCTGCTCCTGCCAGCCGCCATGTTTATTTACAGTTCACGTGGGAAGTGGGTCTTCCCTCCTCTCCTGTGGAGTTCTTCTCCCTCTGCCACTCTTACAAGCTTCCCCACTCCTGGTTGCTCGGTGGAGCGCCCCACTCCCGCCAGAGGCTCTCCGGCCGGCCTGGCTTGTTTATTTACAGTCCCAGAAAGGGTTCCCTTCCCCCAATCTTCAGCACTCAGGGTGCCCCACCCTCTTTCCAGTGTGTCTTAACTGTCCTTATTGCTTATTACTCAGTTTCTCTTTTTTCCCCGGGTGGAGGTCAGTCTATCCAGGGGGCTATGCTGCTCTGGCCCAGGCTTGTCTGTGTGGGTATCGTGGTACTGCAAAGCTCATCTGGTCCACGTCTTCCCAAGCCGTATGGGCGCCGGCCACTGGCGGCCCGGGGGCCCTCCTCGTTTCTCTGTTTAACGTGGAGTGGAGATTCTCTGTGCCAGCTGGAGGTGTGGAGGGGTCAAAGTTATGCCTTTTCTCAGTGATTATGCCTGCAAAGTGTGTCTCCAGCGTCTCTCCAAGATTTCACTATAGGAGGGTCGCTTTCTGCTTCCTACCTCTAGCCGCCATCTTGGAATCCTCCGAAACTCTCCATTCATAACTCAAGTTCTGCAGCATGGAAGTTCTTCAATCAGAAATACCCAACTAAACAAATTCTACAACCTTGACCCACAGAACTGAGGGGTAGATAGTTATTGTTAAAACCCATTTGGGCAGGGAATGATTACTCATGTCATCCCTACTCAGGTGGTGGAGATCAGGAAGATCATGGTCTTCCAGGCCAATCCAGCCTAAAACACAAGACCTTATTCAAAATACAAGTAAGTTAATTAATCAAATGTGAAGTAAAAATCCTAACTATACCCAAAAGCAAAAGGGGCTTGGAGTGTTGCTCCACAGGTACAGCGTCAGCCTAGCAAATGTGAGGCCCGAGTTTAAACTCCAATAACCTCCCCACCAATAAAAAATCCAACTGGGATTATTTTTTTAATTTTTATATATAAGCAGATAACAAATACAAATTTAGTCATCGTTAAGTGGATGCCTGTCTAAATTGTTGGGATAGCCTTATACCCATGCAGCTGGTGGAGGCTTGAAGAACTTTAAGAGCAGCAGTAGAGAGAAAAACAGTTACTTAGACAGATGTGGAGTAGCATTTTGGACTTTAGTGAAAATGGGGTTGAAGGGTTACATGAATGTGAGAAAAATCTTATTGTATAGTGGATGGTGATAAATTTTTATTTTGTAGCCAGAAAATTTAGCAACCCTGCTATTTGTAGATATTTGGAAATTAGTGAAAAATACCAATCAATTGAGTAACCAACCTAAAGATATATATGATATAATATAGAGGATGGGAAATTCTACTGACATCAATTATACTTTGCATTAATTAGAATAGAGACAAAGAGAATTCAAGTATAAAATCAAATTTGAAGACTCAAAATAATCTGTACTTAAGATCAACAAAACCCAATATCAGAGCTAACTTAAATGACTATATGTAGTATTTGAATATATTAAAAGACTAATATTATTAAGTCATCATTTCAATCTTATGTATTTCCTAACATGATTTAGAAAAAATAAACTTGAAACAGAGATAAAACTTCATAGATTTCTCTATCAAAATTCTCACAACTTTCTTTTAGGTATCAATAAGCTGATTTTAAACTTTATATATGGGCAAAAAATGGAAAAGAAATCTAAATAAATAAGCAATTAAGAGGACTCAAATTTTCCAATTTTAAGACTTGCCAAAATGCTAACATAATGAAATCAGAGTGTTACTTGTAAAAGTATACACAAATGAAAATAAATAACAAAACCAGAAATATGACCAAACAAATAGATTCAAGTGACCCTTTATAAGGTATAATGGAATTTCACTGGTGAAAACAAATTCATATTTCATAAATAGTGATGAAGATTGGACATCTATATGACAAAAATAATTAAAATTCAAAACACACACTTCTCAGCTTAAAAAAAGAAAAAATGGAATTTGATTAGAATTTCATGTAAATTGTGTGATGTATCACTCAAATATACCAAGTTCAACTCAAAACCTTAAGATTACTAAAAGAAAAATATAATAAAATAATGTGATCCATAGTGTGGCACAGATTTTTAGATTCAAATCCAAAACCATGAGTTCAGATAGAAAAAAAAAACTATATTTACATTTTGGAATTAATCAAACCATTCACCACAACATCCCTCATTATCACTGTAAAAATCACAATTTAATACCAGTAGTTATACAACCATTAGAAGTCTGAAACTACAATACTGACAATACCAAATGCTGATGAAGATGCACAATAATGAGAACTAACATTTATTTCTGTTAGAATTGAAAAATGATAAAGATTATAAATCTATTTTGGAAGAAATCTTGACAAGTTCTTATGGAGTTGCATGTAACCAACAATTCTATTCTCTGGCATTTATTCAAGTGAACTGCAGACATATGTTCTTTTATTACAGCAACTTAATTAGCAAGTACAAAAACCTAAAAGCAACCAAAGTGTTCTTAAACAAGTGAATGAATAAGTGTTAACATCTAACAATGAAGTAATGCTTAGTGATATTAGAAAAATGATTAATTCACATGTCATGGAAGACTTAGAAATTCTTTTCACTGAAGTAAAACGTAACTGAAAAATGAAAAATTAAATCAATAAGGATATAAAACAGATTGGTGTTTATTAGTTGAGTGGGGTAAGATTGAGAGAGGTTGACTGCATATAAGATGGATGACCTTGAAATGAATGCAGTCAAATGGTCAGTTTTCCACACTGTTGTCATTTGAAAAAGACTATTCTGTAGTGGTATAGCTGTATGTCATTTGGAATAGTAAAAAAAGAATCTTAAGTGTTACCTGACATGATAAAGAAAAAGTGAACTTGAAATGTAGTTAAAACTATTTGAATAAAAGGCATGAAAAAATGTTTATGACATTGGATTAGACAAATATTTCTTAATAAGGACTCAAAATGAATGAATTATTGATGTAGTAACTGATAAAATTCCCTTCAAGGAAATTGAAAATACTTTCTCTTTGAAACACATTGTTTCAAAACATTTAGGAGTGTCTGCAACAATCTTATATTTCAAAATAAACAGAAAAGCCCAAAGATTCTCAAAACATAGAAATGAATACTTGAAGAATTGGAAATGCAAATTGCTTCAATTTGATCATTATACATTGTCTACATATGTTAAATAATCATAAAGTCCTCCATAAATATGTGCAAATATTAAATACCATTTTTTAAAGAGACACAATGCAACATTTGGAGGTAATGGATATATACTCATTACTAGGACTGTGGTGGTGTTTTCACAGGTGAGTGTTTGTATGAACTCAAATTCATTAGATTGCATACACCAAAAATATGTAATTTTTTAATTATAACTAAATAAAACCATTAATAATGAAAAGCTAATATCAACACCCTTGCTGCAGTGGTGGTAAACACCTGCAATGTTGGATACATGGTAGGTAGAGGTAGAAGAATATGAGACTTTATTTAAAAAGCAAAAACTAAAGCAAAAAAAGTTGAGGAATAGCTTAAGTCATAGAGCACTTGCTTAGCAAGCCCAAACCTCTAAGTTCAAACCTCAATACTGCCAAAAAATAATTGCACAAATGCAGAAAATGTGCAAAACTATTATTTGACAAATGCTTGCTTGTATTTTTCTCTCAAATGAATATATTATAGATATTTCTATATATTTGATATATCATAAGAACTTTTGTAAATGCTATAATGTACACCCACCTAGCACAAAAATAATAAAAAAAAACATAGATCCTGTTTACCTGTAAACCCCTGCAGTTTTAGTTCCCCTATATTCCAAACTCAACATTTTTTTCTTTTGTTTTTCCTTTATTGTTGTGCTGGGTGAGCATACACTGTGGCATTTTCAAATGTTCTTAACAATATATAAACTCTTGTGATACTTGAATTTATCCCCTCCACCACTGCCCCTTATTCCCCTCTTCCCCTGATTCATGGAAGAGTTACAACAGGTATCATTCACCCTCCTACCCCCTTTCCCCATCACCTCCTCGCTCCCCACTGTTGCCAACCCTCCCCCCTGGGCAGGACCTGTTCTGTCCTCCTATTCTATGATTTTGCAGAAGAGAAAATATAAAAAGAAAAACATGACATTTTTGTATGTTTGAGATAAAGATATCTATACAGGAAGTTTCCTTGTGGTATTGCCATGTAAATATGTGTTATACTCCCCATTAGTTTATGTCCTCTAATTATCTACATTTTACTGTAGTTCCTTTCTTATGGTGAAGAAAAAACTGAGTAGAACTTCATGTGGTGGAAAAATTCAATCACAATTGGTAGGTATTTTCATTTGTCTCACCAGGCAATACCTCCTGATGTCTTCACCAATCTCATATCCAGTGTTTACTTCAGGCAGAAAAATATGATCCAAATGACAAGCATGACAAGATGGACCAACTGCCCTGAAGCAATTCCTCCTTGTAAAGAGAACTAGACTCAATTATTTCATCTGGACTACAGTCATACATCCTGTAAATCAGCTGGTATAATCAGCTGAAGCACTGCCTACCTTTGCCTCAAGCTGATGTCTGTTATTCTGGAAACCAAAACATTGCACATACTTTCCTCCCAGTGATATGACTTCTTTGGGTTTGTACTTTGAGACTTACATTTAGTGACCATAATATACCTGAAAGTATTTAAAGAAAAGCACTTCTCTGTGGGAGGCACTACGATCAGATCCAATTCTTGATCAGAGTAGTTATGGATGATGGACATGCCCTGTAATCACTCTTGTAGACTATGATGCATTCTATGTGACAATGACACATAATGCTATGGAAAAGTCCATTCAGAAACTTAAGAAACCATCTTGCTTTTAACATGTATCTTTACTGTTTGTGTATTTTTTCCACTGAGAAAGATGCGAGAGTGGGAAGGAGTCACAAAAATCATTACATTAGATGGAACAAAGGTATAGATGTCCAAAAAGTACTATTCTAGCTGAACAATGAAAGTAGTGCCTACTAAATGTTCTAACATTTTCTTCATGTCTTTATTTAGAGTGTAAAAGGAATGAAAAAATATTTTAAAAATACTATGCAAACCACCAGATAACTTATTCCCTTCTAGGGAAAATTATTTCAATAATTTGAAAAGTTAATTGAAAATTGTTTAATTTAAAATTATTTCAATTGCATCTGATTTGTATGGTGCTTGAGTTACTTCTGAGTGTAAACCACTTGCTTGCATTTTTGTCAACATGTACACAATTTCATATGTTTCTTCCTTCACATGTCACTTCCTGACTGGTTTAACTTTCCTTCTCCTTACTGTGGTCCAGTAGTGCCAGATTGCCTGTCTAGCACCATAAGTATGTAAACAACTTGCTCTCCATGTAATATTCTAATAGACCACTTTAAGGTGTTAGAGAGGCAGAGGCTCTGAATACTAACAAACATATTTGCTTCTAAATTTATAACTGTCTGAGGCTATTTTTTTATTACTAATAGGATAGATCTTTTTATCTCCAGAGTTATTCATCCTATATGAGCAGAGCTTTCAAGATGAATTGATTTCAGCCTGTAAAAACAAATACATTGCTCCAAGACATGCTTTATTAATTCTGCCTCATGTGCTGCCAGTCCTAAGAGTCTGATCATGAGTAAAATGATATGTCACAAGTGAAAACACTTCAAGATCATTAAGTGCCCCAAACACAAGACACATTCAAGAAATCTGATGTATTGAAAATTTCTGTATTTGTTATAAGTTAAAGAGGTTGAAATCTGATTATATAACCTAGTGATTTATTTTCAAGCTAAATAACAATACATATAACAAACAAAATCTTGCTATATGCATATTGTGGAAGAGCTTCAAGAAAAATTGAACACAATTAAAATTACTAAGCAAATAGCACAAACCCAATAATTTATAAAGTGACATAGTCACATATTTTAAAATTAATTTAAAATGATTTTAATAACATCTGTAAATTAAATATATTTTGAGGCATGAATTCTGATTTTGTTTGCTCCATGTTAAATAAACAAAAAATCTTTGGTGGTAGAATTGAAAGAAGCAGATATTTTTCTTTATTTCTAATTTACCATTAAGGGTATGATAAAGTTGACATTTAAAAAAAGTTATATACACAACTATATTCCATGTTATAGTGTTTGACATGTCACATAGTGCATATGCTGTAATACTTATTTAAATTTGTTTGTATGGATCAAAGAAATGAAAAGTGGAGTGAATATTGATTAAGTGATCTATAAGGGATCTTTAAGAAATCACTTAATCAATAGATAAATTAGAAAATTTCTTAGAAAAATACAATATAATGAGCATAGGAAATGGATATTTATAGTCAATTGAAACTCTCTGGTATCCTTTGCTCTCTCATTTATTACTTTTTAGTTTACTCTTCATAATGCCTTACTTCCCTCCATTTCAAAAAATCTATCAATAAGTAATGTGTTTTAAAGTTAGATTTTTTTGGCATCAAATTTCAGTCCTCGGTGTCTCCAAATATTGGTGTCACATATCATGACTTTCTATTTTTTTCTTAAACTCATAATTCTTGATGCATAGGTGTAATGTGTTAGTCAGAATTCATTGTTTATGACACTCCAGCAATTATCTAAGAAGTAGCACTGGCTGGGCACGGGTATCTCACGTCTGTAATTCTAGCTACTCAGGAGGCAGAGATCAGGTGTATCGGGGTTCCAAGTCAGTCTGGAGAAATAATTCACTTGATCCTATCTCAAAAAAACCCATCACATAAAAGGCCTGGTGGAGTGGCTCAAGGTGTAGGCACTGAGGTCAAACCCCAGTACCTCAAAAAAAAAGTAATTATCTTTGGTAACTTCTCATATTCAACCTTTTTGTTCTCTTCTGTTGATTTTAAGCTAATATTCAAGAGGCAGTGGTATGTACTGTTCAGAGACTATTCTTTCATACTTCCCCATCAGTTTGAAATGAGTTGGCCATAACACTAACTGTGTCCAAAAAATTCTGAACAAAAGTGGACTATACAATTTTCTATAAATGCACGTTGGAGTTTGGGAAGCAATGCTAGCTTTCTTAATTGTCACATGTAGAAAGGAGTACTTTCTACATGGAACCATTTCATAATTTTAAAACCTCCATTAGTCTGAGTATTTAACACTAGAGGTAAAAACCAAGAACTAAGCCTGAACTGTGTAGCACATAGAAATGTGGTAAAATTAAACATTATTATGATAAACCACTGTACATTAGCCACCAACGTATTCTGTACAAATAATGAATACAGTGGTATTATTGATGGGATGTCTTGGTGAGAAATATTTAGAAGGTATTGCAGTGGCCTAATAGGTGATGTATATGGGAAAGTGAATATGTTAAGTTATTTATTTTTTTGCCCTGGCAAAACAGTTCGTGAACTAATAACCAGTAATAATTTAGGATGCAGATGATGCATACACATAAGCAGTTTCAGGAGAAAAGAGAGTTAGTGACTATCAATACTGGTTATATTTGACAAAGTGTTAAACTCAAAAAGTTCCCAAGTTTTCATGAAAGAGAAGGCTGTAGTAATGAGCTAATTTGGAGAACTGTAAAAAATGATTTCTGCTAGACAAGACACAAGAACGTGGGATAATGTTTAATCAATTGTTATCTCGTGACCTTATCAGTTCTCTAATATGTTTCTTAGGCCTCATCCAAAGCCCCACAGGAAAAAAATTTTTTTCTGGAGTTACAACAGGTACTTAGAAACTGTTTTTGCCAAAAAGAACAGATTCCTCACTTAGGGCTACAAGTTGACTAACAGGTTAATAGTGCTGCACCTACAAGTTTAAAGTCTTAAACTTTTCGTCCTACTCCTGAATGTAGCCTTATTACTCATTCAAGGAGTGTTTGTATAAAATGTAGTGATGCCTAACCAATCTCTTGCCCTTGCAAGGCTAAAGGCACAAAGATAAAAGTAAGGTATGTTACAATCAACCTTATACAAAGTCCAATTTCAGACATGCAAAAAGGTACCTGGGAGTCTCCATTGTCCTAAACCTATAGTCTTCTTGAAATCCAGAAACAACAGGGTCTCCAGACAGATCACCCCGTGATGAGATCATTCCCCAACAGGAGCAATCAATTCTTGGGTAACAAACTTTCCCGTCAAGCAATAGGACTTCTTCCAGCCACCTTGCAAAACCATAACTTAGACAATAATCAACCAAGCCACACTTTTACAAATACTGATTAATTATTAATGTGCCAATTTTTTTTATTTAAACCTAGAGGTCATTCACTGTAATACCCTGACTATGGGCAATAGTCACTGTATGCATGTATATACAAATATCACACACACACACACACACACACACACTCACACACATACATTTGGCAGTGCTGGGGCTTGAACTCAGGGCTTTACACTTGCTAGGTAGATACTCTACTACTTGAGCCATTTCTGCCAACTCATCACTGTTTTATTGTATGAACCTTATTTAAATTTCATATTAACAGTATTTGATACTTAGGTATTTATTCAAAAGTATTTACAACCTAAAGCCAAGCATTTTTCTAAGAATATAGACATTATATAACAAAACAATTCTGCTTTTCATTTTTTTCTATGGATTTTGGTGCATAAGTTTTTAGAAAGATTTTTGAAACATGTTCATTGCCAAATATTATTAAAGTGACTTTTTATTCTTTTCGTTCTTTTGCACAATAAATGCTAAAATTACAGAAATCTTCATGAAGAATCAAAATTAGTTCTTTTTTTCTACAAATAGCATAGAATAACTCATGCAGTATGAATGGCTTTACATCTAGCACATGCAGTACATAGGGACTTAAGTAACTTTTTAGTTAAGAGATTTAAACAGATTCTTTAACATGACATAATGGATTATGCGTATGTCTGTTGCAACTCTCATTATGGAAACATATAAATATTTATCCTCCACAGTTGTCTTAACAAAAAAGGATCAGTTAAGCAACAATTATTAACCATACTGAATTCTTGTGAAAAAAGCAATTGTTTTTATGTTTATCTTGGGGTATTGTACACAATTAGGTTTTTTTCTGACTTAGATTTTGGTCTTAACACTCATAAAATGTAAATAAATTCAACATTTTAAATTATGGAGCACCATAGCATTTCAGTTTATTTGTATCATCACTGTTGATAATGTCAACAGTAAATAAATAAAAGTGATAATTTTAGAAAATGCTTTATTTTAATCTGTAATATTTAGCTATTTAGAAGAATATATAAAATAGATAAATTATAAAAATAAAACTTTAAAGCTCTACATGTAAATTTTAACATGTATTCACTCCAGCTGAGCAGACACATGAGGACAAAATGGTCGAGCACAAAGTGGCCTCTCCTTATATCCCTGATGCAGTTGTAACTGCCCCTCGTTTGGGATTTATCCAAGACAAAGGTTCTCAATCTTTCTTGATTGGCTAAAAAGCCCCATTGCCTGCAAAAATTGCCTGCCAAATTATGTGCCCCAACCCATCCCCTAAGCTTTTTAGCCAATCAAGAAAGATTGAGAACCTTTGTCTTGGATAAATCCCAAACGAGGGGCAGTTACAACTGCATCAGGGCTATAAGGAGAGGCCACTTTGTGCTCGACCATTTTGTCCTCATGTGTAAAAGCTTAGGGGATGGGTTGGGGCACATAATTTGGCAGGCAATTTTTGCAGGCAATGGGGCTGTATAAGAATCTAGAAGAAGAAACAGAAACCCCTGAAACAATGCAAGTCACCTAAGATGATGACCTGAGGAATTTTAAGTAAGAGGGTGATGATGTATGCTTTGATAGAAAAGATCATTTTTCTTACAATTTCTCCCCATGTTTTACTTAAATTCTTTTCTTCATACTCGTTTAGGAGCCATTGACTCTCATGTTTGAGTGTTTCCAATAGGAACAAATTATTTGGGTATGATGGAGGTGATTGCTTGGTGAGAGCTGTCTTAATTTACCACTGTATGAGTCCTCAGACACAAGGAATTATGTAACATCCTACTAAAATTAACACTCCAGCCACTACAACCAAGGAGGTTAAGATTGAGGTCATCTCCCAAAGCATTTGAAGGAATCACTTATACCTGAATTTTCAGCTAGCTTGTTGAATAGGGTAGTTAATTCCTGTAGGGCCTTAGTAATAGCTCCATCAGGGGCTGTAGTATTTGGTATATATTTGCAATACGAAACTGCGATCATTATGCAAACTCCTCCCTTTTTGGCCAACATCATGTCTAATGCTAGCCTGTTCTCCCAAGCCATCTGGCTAGTTGGTCCCAATTGCTCTGCTATTCCTTTGATAGTGTCCCTGGTATAGTTAACAAACCTTTTTATAGTTATAATAAATATAATTAATCTAATTGACATTTTTATTTCTGGTGGGCCACCAAAAGAGTAGTGATTCAAATCCTGTTGCAATTTGATTTCTGGCTTTAAATTCATTTGGTACCCCTCTATGAACCCCAATGGCATCAGTGTAAACATGGGGATCCAAGAAGCCTCTTTGGCTGGCTGCAACATCCATGTCTATGTCCCTCCTTTTCCTAGATGTGGCATGGATTGGGGATATAAATGCTGGGGTGAAAGGGATTGCCAGCTGCACCAAAGCACAGGTGCCTGCCCAGTTACCTGGGAGAGTCTCAAGTAAAGGGTCTCCTCAGTACCATCAAATATCAGCTCTGCCCACCAAGAGTCTAGACTGGTTTGTGAGACTGTTGAAGGACAGACTTTCACTGTATCCCATCAGGTTTTCACATTTGTCAATCATTCCCCCTGCTTAGTAAGAATGAGGTATAATTGACATCTGGGGTAGTTGGTTTAACAGTCCTCAGGGACTGACCCACAGGACCTCTGACCTCTGGGAACAGTAATAATAGTGTCTGGCAGGATTCGTTACTCCACCTGGTATCCTGAAACAGACCCACATGCTATACATTCCATCTGGATCTGGTGAACATCCTAATGGAAATGGGACCACCTGAGACTCTGGCCTCCCAGTAGTAATAATTGCTATTATTTAATGTGAGAACAGAATATTTTATTCATTCCATCCAAGAATTTGTACCCCCATACTTGATTTCAATAGCCACAGTTTGTCTTAGGTTCTTGACTTCTATTACAGTTACCTGAGTTCGATTGTTATATAAATGTGGAAGTAATGTTGGGGAGAGGAAGAACTGGGTGTCCCCTGAGAAGGTTTGGTAGCTACACAGAGCTCAAAGTAACTTAGAGGGTCTGTTCTTGAGACAACCACCCTCAACACATATTTACAAAATATGAATGGTTCTTTTGTCATACTCCAAGAGCTTTCTATAGACAAATCTAAGTGTTTACCTTTGCAAGGAGAAAAACATTGTGTCTGAAACAGCTGTAGTTTCACTTATAGTCTGTTAAAAGATTGGATTGTTCTGAATGTTCAAAATTTGAGTCTTACCAGTGCCTTGGGGTCTGGTCCAACCTTTAGGATTGTCAGAAAAGAGAGAAGTGTATACCTGGAGCTGGATTGAGATGTAAGTTCTCCACAAGGAAGGATCTGGCATGCATCAAATTCAGTAGTTAAGGGAAAAGTATTGAGTTACATTAGTAATAAACATAGCATTTTCCAAATGAAAGAGAAAGAATAATTTCACTATAGTCTTCTTAAGGTTCTTCTGGTGTCATCTGGATGTGACAGTACAGTCCATTTTTCCTCTGGTCAGATGGGGGTGACTTCTTTACCTGTGTGTGATGAATCTACCCCTTGTCTGTGGTCCAGATGGCTGCTTCCCTGGTCAGCAGGACCAGGAAGCATCTTTCCCAAACTGGCTCAAGATTATTTTCTTTCCAGGTCTTGATCAGTACATAATAACCAGGCTGGTGCAGGTGAATGGGAAAGTCAAGAGGAGGAACTTGTGCCAACAATCCCTTTTTCCTAAGAGAAAATAAGTTAGGGGACAAACCAAGTATATAATCTTTAAGGAAATAGTCTTTGGTTTCAAAGGCACTCACATCAGCAACAGAACTAAGGTAAGGAAGCCAATAAAGCAGTTCATAAGGGGAGAGGCCAATGTCCTTCCAAGGGGCTGTCCTAATCCTGAGTAGTGCTATGGGAAGGCATTTAATGTAAGATAAACTGGTCTCTAAGACTAATTTAGTGAGCTGATTTTTAAAAGTGATTTATTCTTTCAACACTCCCCAAGGAAGATGACTGCCAGGGAGCATGATATTCCCATTTGACCTCGAGAGTCTTCATAAGTTCCTTAAGGACACTGGTGGTGAAGTGACTCCCATTGTCTGAGTCTATATTTTCTACAACTCCAAACATTGGGATGATGTGTTCTAGTAATGTCCTAATTACATTTGTAGCAGTGATCCCTGGGAGAGGGATGGCCTCGACCCAGTGAGTGAAATGATCTACAATAACCAGGAGGTATTTAAGATGACCTATCAGTGTAAGCTACCTGAATGCTTTGGATGGTTGAAACTCACGGTTTCTACTCCCAACTGGTTTCTGTCTCAGGGCTTGCTTGTTCATTTTTTGACAAGTGAGACCACCTCTGATTAGTATGCACGTAGATTCCTATACACCCATAGGCTTGCAAAATGGTGTCACCAATGGCTTGGGGTCCCCAATGGCTTCCCTGATGGAGATAGGTAAGGAGATCTATCATTAAGGTCTTTGAGATCATTTTCCTCCCATCAGAGAGAATCAATTTTCCCTGTTCAGTCCTAATTGCCCCATGTTTTTTGTTTCCTTTTTTTTTGTTGTTGTTGTTCTTTCTTGGGAGGGGTAAAGTTAGTAACAATGCGAGGAGCAGGAAGGTGAGGGATAAGACAGAAGACCAGGACCTTGGGGATGACAGCAGCCTGTTTTGCTGTCTCATCAGCAAAGATTTTCCCTGAGCCTCAAAGTTTATCCCCTTTTGTTGTCCTGGAACATGGACTATGGCTATTTTTTGGGGTAGTTTTCGGCTCTCTAGTGTTTGTTGAATTAATTCCCCATTTACGAAGTCTTCGCCTTGCTGTTGATTAAACCCCGTTCCATCCAGATTTTTCCGAAGGTGTGTAGCACACCAAATGCATATTTTGAATCAGTGTATACAATCCCTTCTTTGTCCTTTAAGTGTGTTAAGGCCTGATTTATAGCAAACAATTCATAAGTCTGTGCTGACCAATTGTTAGGGAGTTGGCCTGATTCTATGATAGTCATGGCTTCCCTATCTACAATAGAATATCCATTATGTCTTTTTTCCCTCAATTACCCAAAAGGATCCATTCACAAGCAAATGGAACTTGGTTTGAAAAGGAGTTTCTCTGAGGTCTGTTCTTATTTTCATTTGGTATTCAATAATACCTAAACATTTATGTTTGGGGGTTCCTCCCTCCTGCTTTCTCCCCAAGAAAGTGGCTAGATTTAGGACCTCATCAATAGTTAAATCAGGTCACCTTTTCTAACAAGATAACTTCATACTTTAGGATCCTGGAATCTGTCAGTCATCTACCCACCTTTTGGTTTAAGATTGTCCTAACTTGGTGGGGGGAGGGTGCTAATAGCTAGACTTCTCCCAATGCTGATTTTTCTAGTTTCTTTGATTAGAAGGTCTGTAGCAGCTATTGCCTGAATGCACTGCAGCCAACCTTGGGTGACAGGATGTAGGAATTTAGGTAAGAAGGCCACAGGTTGATGTTGACCCCCCTGTTTTGGATTCTCACCCCAAAGGAAACTCTCTTGTTTACATTTACAAAGAGGTAAAAAGGCTGCTCAAGAGAGGGTAAGGCTAGACTGGAGCTGTGATAAGAACATATTTTAGCTCATCTACTCATTTTATCTACTCAGGATTCCAAAGAAGGGGACTTCCTCTTAGTCCTTCTTGGGTAAATTTAAATTGTAAAGATTTAGCTTTAAGGGCACATGAGTCTATCCATAACTGACAGTATCCCATTAAGCCAAGGAACTTTCTTATTTCTTGTTTTGTTCCTGGGAATGGAGAACAATGATTCTTTCTACTCTTTCTGGATCGATTCTTCATTGAGCCTTGCTTATCAAATGTCCCAGATATTTTATTTCAGTCCTAGGATATTGCAACTTATTCTTTGAAATGTGAAGTCTCCAGCTTCCCAGAAAATTTATAAAACTAGTGGTTGTGTTAATCACCTCCCCTTGGTTATACCTGACAGAAGTGAATCATTCACATATTGGAGGAGCACACCAGGGGGTCTAACTTGAACTTTTCTAATTGGAAGGGGGATGTGGGGAAGCAGGAGCCTGGTGGTTATCACAGGGCTGGCTCTGAAACCTGTGCTGGAGGAGCAGTGAGGTTATGGGGTGGGTGACAGAGGAGAAGAAATCCCAGTTAGAAGGAGTTTTGTTTCTTTTTTTTTCAAGTAGAAACTGGACTTTGGGATTCTGTGTCCAACAGAGGGCATATTCCATCTTCTCTTGAGTGACTGGGCTCTTATCATTTAAATGTTTAATGAACAGTTGGCAGACCCAGTCCTCATCAACCCAAATTTTGGTCAAAAAACCAAAGGTTTTAAGACTGGTTCCTGGGTCCAGATAAAACAACAGTATTTGATCATTCTTTGTTTCTTTTTCCCTTTAGTATGGGGGCTATCATCTGAATATCTTAAAAGCTTTTTTAGGGGATTCTCAGAAGGTATTTTATGCTGGACCTTTATTTGTTGGCCTCCCTTTTTGCTGCCTTTATTTTCAATTTCCCCCTTCTGGTCGATTGTACTTTATCTGTCAGGAACTTAACCCCCTTTTGCCTTGGAGGTTTCTTGCACTCTGATTTTCTTTCACTTTGTCTGTCTCCAGCCACGTCCCTCATGGGAGCTTGGGCACCTCTTGGTAGTCAATGGGTCGAAATAAGCTCCTGACTTGGGTTAGATTTAAGAAAGTAATTCTGCCTTAAAAAGTATGAAGTCACCTCAGAACTGGGGATCACGACTCCACTTTTCCTTCATGTCACTCAACAATGTCTCATTTGCACATCACACAGCCTCCAATAGCTTGACTACCAAGACATTACTTGGTCACCTCTGTGATGTTTCTTGTCTTGGTTTGGGCACAAAACTTACATGGTTGTTGTGGTCCCTGTCTTCAGAACTCTTTTACATGCACTGTCAAGAAATTCTGGAGTCCGAGTTAATTCACAGATCCAGAAAGTTGTCACTGTCAGCCGAATCTCAGGGCTGCCTCAACCAGGCAGCAGGACATGTCTCCTGGGGAAGGGTCAGGGGTCCCCTTCCCAGACAGAATGTAAAATCCCAGATGAGCCCCCAAATTTTTGGAATTAAAGACCCTTTGGTGTGGAAAACAGACACACGAGAGACAGAGAAAATCTTGACAAGATAATTTCTTTTGATCAAAAGGGCACAAGCACATATTCACTCCAGCTAAGCCAACATGTGAGCACAAAATGGTCAACAGTGGCTTCCCCTTATATCCCTGATGCAGTTGTACCTGCCCCTCACCTGGGATTTGTCCAAGTCAAAGGTTCTCAATCTTTCTTGATTGTCTAAAAGGTTTGGGGGATGTGTTAGGGCATGTAATTTGATGGGCAATTTTCACAGGCAATGGGGCTGTACAAGAATCTGGAAGAACAAACAGGAACCCTTTAAACAATGCAAGTCACCTAAGATGGCACCCTGAGAAATATTAAGTAATCTAAGAGGGCAATGTATACTTTGATACATAAGGAGGGGGCAGTTTGGAGGATGGAGAATGATGGAAGTAGTAATTCAAATTAAGATATTCTATAAGCACATTTGTAAATACCCTAATGTATTCCCCTGTACAAATATTATATGCTAATAAAAGAGTTTAGTGCAATAAAAAAAATTGACATCTCTATATTCCAGTAGGTATATAGGTTGAAGAGATAGGTGAGAGTAATGTATTTTCCATGTGTTAAGTATTTAACAAAAGGTATCTCATGATTAATATTGCTGAGTTTTTAAAAATACAATTTTCCCTTTCTCTTCACTTCTGTCCTATTCCTCAATAATCCCATATAGATGAATATATTTAAAATTTCCATATAATATTCTATAAGATATTCCAAATGTAAGCATGAACTTTTTTCTCTGTCTTGATGGTAGCTTAATAAATGAGACCAAAGATTTTCCATATGGTATATGCAAATCTACCTTTGTCTTTTCCAACACAATTTTACCTATGATACCTAGGTTAGCTAGTCCAATCTTCTTTATAGTTTACTTAAGTTTATTTACATTTTTAACATACAAGATGCTGCAATTAACTGTTAACATTTTTAGTATACTTTTAATCAATATAATGCATATAAAATTTGTATGCATTTTAAAAGTTATTACACAGTTTATATTAAATAGATTGCAACTATGTATTCATTCACCAATACTGAATATAAGGATCCTTGTATTTACATGCAACACTGATTATTTTCAAATCCAACTCATATAAAATTTACATAAATTGTTTTTATTACACTTTTATATGAGAATGAAATTAAAACCAACTTCATGTATTTATTTGCTATGTATGTGTACTTTTGTACTACTAGTTTATATAGTGTGCATTTTTTTTGTTGTTTTTTTTGCTTGTCATTTTTTTGAATATATATGCATATATTTTATATTGATTTGGGGTTTTATTTGTATATATCAGATATATAGACATTTTAATGTTGAAGTCTATTCTTAAAATCTTCCTACCAATTGTCTTTGAGTATTATGACTTAATTGCAATATTTTACCCACATTAAAAATTATGTGAACTTATCCATGCTGCCTAAAGAAGCTTGAAAGACTAATGTTGATTCTTTAGTATTCTGTTTCAGATTTTTATCTCTTCTTTTGGGTCTAGCTATATTTTACCTACTTATATATTCTATTTTTACACAAACCAAATTTGTACTTCATATATAACATGGTAAAACAATTATGTTACCTCAATTACTTTTTGAAAAATAAAAATTATTCATTCTTTGCTTAAAAATGCAAAGTCAAAAATGTATCAATACACTTGGGATATTTATTTAACAAGTATCTGTGTAATACTATGCAAATTGTTAAATCTCCCATGCACTCATTTACTTAGTTTGTTATATGTTAGTAACTAGTGAAGTTGAAGATTAGAGTATTTTTAGAAAGTATAAAATATAACGAATAACATTTTATAACATATTTTATAGATAAAAATTGACACACCAGTTACTTAAATAGTCCACTATAGTTACAACACTATTGTAGTAGTTTTTTCTTGATATTGTAATAATTTTTTTTTAATCTTGCACATACCATCATTCTTAGAAGCCTTCCTCTTATTAAAATTTTCAATAAATTTAATTTATTCAGATCTGACATTATATCAGTCTTCCATCTGCACTTGTTACAGTTAGCTCTGAAGTAGTTTCATAAATTTGAATTTTTATCTTTTCTTACTTTTTACCTGGTGATTAACTCTAACTCTTACCACCTTAGCATTTAAATTCAGCTCTGCTCTTGGAAACTTGCAACTATAGCTTTGAGATGTATCCAAGTTGCTTTGAGATTTTAAAAACTTTTGAAAATGTGCCAATACTTCTTAAGAGATTTGTATTTATTGTTAAATTTATTGCTGTTATTTTTTCTTTTTCTCTCCAGGTCTTTTATTTGTATCCTTAGTCATCTTTTTTTGTATAATCTGTTAGGGTTTTCTCCATCATTCCTTAGAAAGATTGTTGTCTATGCTGGTGCTGATACAAATAACTATGGCATATGTAATAAAAATGGGAAAAGTCTTAATGTACCCTGTATTAGATATAATATGCTTAAAATATAAACACAATCTTTCATCTGCATACTGACTGTATCATAAATGGTGCTAACATGAGTGGACTGCCCTGATTGGTTCAGAAACTGTTGCATGTCTTGCTCCTGACTATATAACCTGGTTGCTTACCTCACTTTTTAGTAGCTGGGAGAAACTGCTTGTTCTTGCTTCACCCACTTCCCAACCCATCCCAATCTTTCTTTCTAGTAGGCTTGTCTATTTGTGCTGAGAAAGAGAAGTGGCAGTGGTAGCAGGGCAACATTTAGGTCAAAAAGTGGTTCCTTCAGCAGCAGGAGCTAATTAGCCCAGGTAAAACTGACAGGTTTGAAGGGGAAAACTGTGGCCAGCAGTCAAGAATGTTACTGGACAAAAGAGACCTGTAACACTTAGGCCCTCAGGTCACCTGCGGTACAAAAAGCTGTAACACTTTTGGCCTTGAGTCAAAACACAGTGCATCCATCTAGCTGTCAGAGGTTCCAAACACTGGAGATATATCAACTGCCCTAAATGTTAATAGCATAGGGCTGACCGTGCCACTGCCCACTGTACCCACTCTGTTACCTGCAAGTCCCCACAAGGGCTTGTCATAACTGGAGTTGCTTCTCCTCACTTACAAGTGATTTCTAACTGGGTCAAGCGAAAAGTACCTGTCAGCTGGTTTGTAACAGATGAATTCTGTTTACGCAAAGTGATGAACTGGTGAAAACTTTAAAAACAGTGTTTTGGACCTTCTGGAAATGTTCTGAAGGGTGAAGAGCAAATGAGGAAACTTCTACATAAGAAATGTGTAAAAGTTCAAGAATGTTGATATTGTGGTATTTCCTGGCCAGACAAATCCTTTCAATTGTCTAAGATGAGTCAGAAAATGTCACACGCAGGATTCTGGGAGATGGCCTCCACTGTTTGAAGAAATTTTACCATGAGCAGATATTCAGTATCAATAAATGTTTTCTCTTTCTCTCTCTTTTTTTTTTTTACACTTTTGAAGGCATTCATTTATTGTTTAATTTTAGGTTAACCTTGAATTTATAAAATCATTTTCACTTTTCTTAGTATATTATTTAGTGTTTTTGCCTCTATTGTCTTGGAAACCACTGGCCTCCTTTGTACGATATAGTCAGATTTCTATACCAATCTTACTGTGCTAGCATTAAATGAGTGGAAAATGTGTCTCTCTCTTATCCTTTTGAAATACTCATAAGTAGGAATGAAATTATCTTCATGTTTTTACAATGATGCACCAATAAAGGTTTCTGAGATAATCATTGTCTTTGTAAAACAGTTTTCAATAATGTATTCAAAAATTGAAAAAATATACTACTTTGTAGGTTTTAAATATTCCTTTCATATATATGATATTTTCCTTTAAGTATTTTATTAATAATTTATCTAAATTAACAAATTAATGTCCTTAAAGTTATTCACAATATCATGTCTTTTTCCATTTAATGATTTTTAGTATTCTCTCATTACCCTTTTATAATTTGGGTACTTTTATATTGAGAATTCTCTATTAATTTTGGTCATTCAAGTTTCATTAATTTCATTAATCTTTTTAAGTATTAAAAGTTTTATATGTTTTTCTACTTTGTGAAAGTTTGAATTTTATTGAAGTATATACTTTCTTTTATCATCCTACCAGTTTTGATTTCACTTTGCTTCCATTTTTCTAGTTTTTTGGCAATACTGGGATTTGAACACAAGACCTTGTAGTTGATAGGCAAATGCTTTACACTTGAGCCATGCCGCCAACCCTTTTATCTTTAGTAATTTTTTCAGATTGGGTATTGTACTTTTGTCTGGGATTGGCCTTGGGCTTTAATCCTCCTACCTCTGCCTTCCAGGATTATAGGCACAGGACAACACATCCAGTTTGATCTTCTTTTTATTTTCTCAGTAGTACTGGGTTTTGAACACAGGGCTTCAAGATTACGAGGCTGCTGCTCTACCACTTTAGCCACTCTGCCAGGCATTTTCTGTGTTGGGTATTTTCAAGACAAGGTCATGTAAACAATTTGCTCGGGCTGGCATTTGCACTGAAATCCTCCTGATCATGATCTCCTGAGTTTCTAGGATAATAGTCATGGGCCACCAGCTCCCGCTTGTTCTTTAAGATAGGGTCTCACTAACTTTATGGCGTGGTTGGCCTCAAACCCAATCTTCCTGTCTCTGCTTACCAAGCAAAGAGGATAACATGTATGAGTTACCGTTCCCAGCATTTTTCTGGCTTCTAGATTTGAAATAATTTTACTTGCTGGTTGAGGTGTATGCATATTTCTCAAGGCATAAGGCATATTTTTTAAACAATGAACTTGTTGACTCCACGTGTTTACATGTTAAAATATTATTAACCTTTTGTTCAGGATGTTATGTTTTCTCTGATTACTTCTTTGGCTCATGAAATTTTTAGATATTCAGTCCTTCAGGATAAATTTTAAATATTCAGTACTTCTGAATAAATTTTGTCCCTTCAGAGACAATTTGCAAAATGGAAGATAATATTTTACCCTTTACTCTACAGTGAATTAATATTCAGAATATATCAGGAATTTGCAGAAAGTTGATACACACACACTGTTAAATGATATGAATAGATATGCAAATAATGAACAAGCATATGAAAAATAGTCATCATCAGTAATCAGTGCGAAATCAAAACCACAACATGGTTTACCCCATTGAGAATGGGTATACTCTGAGAAACTAAAAATAACAGAGGCTGGGAAAGACGTGGAGAAAGAAGAGCTTACAAGCTCTTGGTAAGAGTACAAATTATTATAGCCACTACAGAAAACAGTATGAACTGACTCAAAACTTAAAAATTGGGCTAGCATAATATCCTGCTATCCCACTTCTGTGTACATATTCAACATAAATGAAATCAGGAACTCATGGAGACACCTGTACCCGCACCTCCTTGTAGCACTATTCACAGCAGCCAAGATATGAAATCAACCTGTCCATTGACAGGTAAGTGGGTATAGGAAATGTGGTATGTACACAAATTGTAACACTATTCATCCACTAAAAATGAAAAAATCTGGCCAATTCAGCTATACATTTAGGCTGTTAGGTGAACTTTAAAATTTAAAAGGTAGTGTATTCTCAAACCTGTAAATGTTACCCTCTTTATTTCTCAAATATGTTTAAATGATTAGTAAGTTAGTTCAGATATTCTATGTATAGTCTAATATTGTATCTGTTTGCTTTAAAATATTGTTGAAATTAATGCAAATATATTTAGCTATGATTGTGAATATGTATCTCTTTCAGTTCTGTCAAATGTAGCTTTATATATTTTGAATTTGTAATATCAATAAGGACAAAATTTAGTTTTTAATCTTTCTCTTTTAATAAAATGTTTCTTTTCTGTTTCCCATAATAGTTCTTGCCTTGAGGACTACCAAGATGCTTTGCACTTAGCTAGAGTGTATTGGTGATGAACGATAACACTGCACAATTTTCATGCATTTACTTTTAATCTTATCCTGCCTGTCTAATTAGAGTATTTTATGTAGCGATCATAATATGGCTTGGTTTAATACAAGTCTGTTGATTGTAAAGACATCATGCTTTAGAACAAGTTACATAAAAAAACTGAGACTGTTGTATAGTTTCCCAAAGATGTGCATGAAGTTTCAAATATTAAGACATTTCATATTAATATTATACATTCTTTATGATACAAAAATTATGTCTGATTCCTTTGCATTAATTTTACAGATCCACATTCATTTCCAAAGGAATTTTGGTCAGTACTTTTATCCTCCACCCTACTCAGTGAGGCTCAATTCCATATTTCGAATGGAACTTCTGTAGTGACAATCTGCATGCCTTTCCAGGATTCCCTGATATTTTAAATTTTTAAAAATATATATTGATATACTTATTTATATTAAAAAACACTTTTTGTGCTATACATTTTCATTTTTTTGACAATTACATATTGTCATTTGTCCAGACTTACAACTGAACAATAGTATATTTTAATAAGCTTTTTAATAGCTTATAGGATATCAAGTCTTAATCTTTGAGACCTCTATGTTGCCCATAAGGCAAAGACTTGAAGATGGTTTTAAACTCAGGTCCTGTGATCAGGAAATTACCCTGTATCACTGGAACAGGTGTTAAATGCAATCACATGTATTTTTATGAGAGGAAGGCAATTTCAATTTATAGTATAAAAACATAACAAGAAAATCACCACAATTTTAGCTCAAGTTAAGGCTGAACAGAAAACAAAACAGAAAGCAATCAAAACAGCCACACTTGTGAACAGATAAGAGCCGAGAAAGATGAATTGGGATTGAATTTTTAAAATTTTATCTGTGTGCCCAATAGTTTTACTCAGTCATTATTAAATTCTGATAAACAAACTTGATATATCTTTATCTTCTTACTAATAATCATAATATAAATAAATAATAATGTACAAAGTAATAAAATTGTATCATTATTTTATTTCATTCTATTCATTAAAAATTTTATTCTTTTCACATGATCATAAAAAGGAAATGTTCATAGGTACAAAAAATCTGGATGAACAAATGGAGAGGACACAGAGTAAACATTTTTGTATCACATCTTATCCATCTTATGACATAGATGGGTTAAGATGTGGTACACAATTTGCAATTAATGAAGTTTGGAATGCTAAGAGTGAATTGATTCCTTCAAACAAATAAAACATGGTTGGGAGGTAATATAATTTTAACATATTGTTGGATTTTATTTGTATATATTGTCATAAATGACATAGGGCATTCTCTATCAGACAACAGGTATAAAGTTACATCAATTGTGGCATATATAATTGATCAGATATAAAGAGATAGACTAATATAACAGAGTATAGAATCATAGATTGTACATAAGTGGAATCTATAATAATGGTGGAGATACAAAACCAAATAATAGTGGGGAAAATGTTGAATATTTTTACAAAAGGTGCTGTTTTATTTTGAATCATTTTGAAAATTATGCTACCTTACTTAATTGTAACTATGAAAAAGACGTAGGTGGTTATGGAGAGTAGGTGCTTGTTTGTAAAGTAGAATACATTTTCATTAATAGCATGCCAAATTTCTTCAAGGAAAGATTGAAGAGATTCCCGTGAAAGGAAAGGTTAATAAATTGGAACAATTCAGATTAAAAATTTCTTCATCTTTACAAAAATGAGAATGCCAGCTACAACTTTGTTTTACACAGTTCTAAATTAATTTTCTTTTCAGAGGAATGAGAGATAAAAATATTCAAATGTCAACTAATGTACCTACTACTGGTGGCTTCTGACATTTTCAGATAGTTGAATTAAAACTAATTATAGTTTTTCTTCTGTTTTATTTTGATTTTACTATTGTGCAAAGTAAAATTGACTTGATTTTGATCTAATAGTCTTATTAAAAATAACAGGTACTTTCAAATTTCTTGAGGATGGATTTTGATCATTTAAATTAATCTGCATTTCTAAAATTGTGACACTTCAAGGTATTTTTCTATAAGCCATGCTAAATAAGTAATCTATACCCATAACTGGAAGCCAAACTGAAGATTACACATAAAGTTTGAGCTCAACTCAAAGGAATTCCCCTAAGAAATTATTTTATTAACAGTGCTTTGACATTTTCTTTTAGATTTTGAAGATGCCTTCTAATATTTAAAGAAAAATAAACATTACTTTCAAGATAGATAAAAGCATTTTTCTACTCAATGTCTCTATTTTCTTGGACAACAAGAAAAATAATATCACGTGTAAGAAATTATTTCATAATTTTCTTTAGTTTGTGACTTCAATTATTAAAATGAACAAATATATAGCAAACAATATTAAACATAAAAGTTTCTATGATATTTAGTCTATAATTTTTTCCCTTTGTTTTCTCCAAGCCTTTTCCATTAACTTCTGTATTGATCTGGTACTCAGGCCTTATCTAAGTTTGGAGCCATTCCCACTAAGGTCAGAGCCCATATTTGTGAGGAACACTCTGGTTGAATTTTTATCATTCCTCCACAGGAGTATAAATGTGTTGCATACTCACTTTACCTATTCAAATTTTTCTGGAATAAAATAAATAATACATATAGTAAAGTAGATTATGGATCTTAGATTGCTTTGATTCATACTTATGTTTTCATTTGTCCCTATATCTCTCTGTTACTTTTAAGTAGAATATGAACAAATTTGGATTCAAGACGCCATTGTTTTGTAGCTCAGGATACACCAATTCAAAATATGACTGTAGGACCCTAAGAATATATTTCTTAGAGATATTTACAGCTGGCTATTTTGAAAAATAACAGACATAGCAGTAGCACTGAAAAGATGTCCTCATTGAGTAAAGAAAATGTACATTATTTTAAGTGTTTATACCAGGAAGACTTATCCCAGAAAACTTTTATTATTTGATAGACATTTTATCTTCATAACAAAACAACTCTTATTCACCCTACATTTTCTTCCCTCATATTCCCATAAGTTTTTCCACCATTGCTTCCATTCCATCCTGGGAAGCCCCTAGCTCATTTTCTTCCCCATAGCTCAGGAAACTGTAGAAGCTTCTGTCTCGTGACTCTTTACCAAGTCTCACACTTTATGGTTCTCATATGTGTTCATGTAAATAAATATGGTGTCTCTTCTGTTCATAAGTCAAATGCCAAAGTAATTTGTATCCCAGCCAAACAACCTTCTCATCATTTTTTAGAATGCATTTCACACATGAGGTCATGATCCAAGTCTATTCTTGAAAAATTAAATGATGTGAGAGAAGTACATACTGAGCTGAACAGTTGACCATCATGACACAAGCTATATACCAAAAATAAATATTGCTACTATGAATAGGAAGGATATCAATGGTGAAAAGTGAGAAGCATAAAAGGACTTATTCTTGAGATTCTAATAAATTTTTAAATATCCACATTTGCCTCATATTACTAAGCCTCCTGAAGTTGGAGCCCCATGACCATCTCTCTAAGTACATATGAGCAGATGTGAACATGTTAAGAAGAAAATGAAAAGAATAGGTGAACTTTAAAGAAGAAGTGGTATGTATCAAAGAGAAAAAAGTTAAATATTTCACTCATATTTAAATTATTATTTATCACTAAAACATGTATCTTTATAACTGATAGAATATATTCTCTGAATAAAAACAATGTGAAAAAAAGTTCCATTCTAGAAATTATGTTTATTATATTAATGGAGACATGAGAAAATGGCATCTCCTACTAATAAAAACTTAAGAGATTATTTCAGTTAATTCAAATCCATTTCTGTAGAAATTCCTCAATAATTTAGGATGAAAATATGATTTCTTTAAAATTCCCTAAAACAAAATCTCACTAAATGGGTAAGATATTTTCTCTAATGTGGTTAAGAAAGAGAAAAGCAAATAAATAATAATTTTTATTACTAAGCAGGATATTGAAACATTGGTCAATGCCATTGAATAAGACTAGCTATCAGATACTTAAAAATTTTTAAATGAAGTAAAATTTTATGAATTTGTAAATGGTGAAACAGTAAATCCAGAAAAAGGCAAAATATTATGTACCACAGATGTTTTCTTACTGGAGTTTGGGCAAAAGCCTCCTCTCCCAGAATCCCAACAGACTAGACTTGGTGACCCATCCTAATTCACCAGTTAAGGAGGCAATTGATGAAGGGTACAGAAAAGAGATTTAATTGAAAACAGTCCTGTCAGGAAGAACAAATAAAGGGAATGAGTGACCCTATGTCCATCTTCATAGGGCTTACAGGAATTCTGAAATTTTGTAGATAAGGGAAACAAAAAAGGGGTTTGAGGTATTTATACCTAGTAGAGCAGGTAATCTTGGCAAAGCCAGTGGTCTGATTGATTGTTTTCTCAGTTCTGGTTCTACCAGGGGTTCTGAAGAAGTTGTTCACTATGCCCATGAGATGATTACTCCTGTTCCAGGTCAACCTTAGAATCACAGGTAATCTGTTCTGTGACACTCGCTGTTGCTCCGGGGTAGTTTTAGGTCCTTGTCAAAAGATGTTTATTGATTGGTCAGTTCCAGAATCCAAGGTGTTGATGGAGAGGGAGACTCAAGAGGAAAAAATTAAAAACTCGTAAATCCAAACAGAGAGGGACAAAATGGAGTTACTTAACCAGTGCCCAGTGTGTGCTTCTCCTAAGGTAATAAGGTATATGATCAAATTACATTATATGCATGTGTGAAAGTTCATAATAAAAGCCATCTAAAATATAACAAGAGGTATGAAATGGATGAATATAACCAAAGTACACTATATGCATGCATGAAAATATCACAATGTAAACCCCAACATTGTATAATTAATATACACTAATAAATATATGGAAACAAGTACAATAGAAAAATAAATTAAAATGTAAATCCATATATAGAAATGAGTTACATATATATATAAATAATGGTAGGTTATAAAAATGAAAGTGAAGGTCCATAATAATAAAATGGTAAAGCCTTAGCAATAAAGTAGAAAAATGCAAAGTCAATATGACTAAAACATGAATTACCAAAATAAAGGAGTTTGATGGATAAAGTAAGCTGACTCCGATATGGCAGTAGACAAAGGAATGAATTCAGAAAAGTGAAAACTAATAAATTCAGCCTGAAGCCCTGGAGCAGACAAAGAATCAGAGCTCAGAAATACCAGAAACTATGTCTGGCTATCATGACCACAAAAAGGCATAAAAAACTGGAAATCTGCAACCTTGCTGCCACTACTGTGGAGAGACACATGTACCTGCTCTTCCTGCCAAACAGCCTGTCAAGAATACAGACATTTAATATTCGTCTTCCAAAGATTGTGCAATACCTCTCTTGTGACAACTCTAAACCAAAAATTATAATGTTTCCTTAGTAAATTTATAAAGGATTATTTGTGGTGCAAAATTGAAAGGGGATAATCCATCAGAGTCAAACTAAATTTAAAACAGTAAAGTATTAACTTATGAAAATGCATGTTTATCTCTCTCTGGGTGGTAGTAAAGTTTAACCTCAGGGCCTCATGCTTGATACGAATGTGATTTACCTCTTGCTTCACATCCCTCACCACAGTTCTTTTTTTGCTTTATTTGATTTTTCAGTTAGTGTCTCTTTTTGTCCTAGCTGGCCTCTGATCTCAATCCTGCTAACATTGCTTCCCACACAGTTGGGATTCCAGGTATAAAACACCACACACAGCTTACATGTTAAGACTCGGTCTCCGGAAAAGACCCAAACAATGTACACACATGTGAATAAATGAATAATAATAATAAAAAAAAGATCTTAGGTCTCCAAAGATTTTGCCTGGTCTGGCCTTAACACCTGATCCTTCTAATCTCTGCTTTCTGGAAGGCATATACATACACAGTTTCATAAACTACTGCCTCACTTTAAGTTTATTGTAGACATCCTGTCATTAACTATTAGTTAACATTTTTCTTTGAACAAAAATTCAGGCTGAAATATAAGAAATTTATTTTATTTCATACTCTAGAAGCCAGAAGTTTAAAACTCAGATTCAGGCAGGGCCACTTTCCTTCTAAAAGTCCTAGGGAAAATGTCTTTCCTCTTCTAATATCTGGGGCCCCCAGGCATCCTTTGACTTACATTCATGAAACTCCAATCTTTGCTTCTGTTTTCACAGGTCTTCAAATAGGCATTTTCCACACATCTATCTAAGTCTCAAATCTCTCTCTCTTTTCTCTTAAGGAGAAATGTGTTGTGGGAATAAGGACCTAGCCTATATCCAGCATGCTCTCATCTTGATAATGTTTAAGAATTCATTTCTATATAAAGTCACATTCATTAGGCACCGGGTGCTAAGATTTTGACATATATATTTTGC
This sequence comes from Castor canadensis, assembly GCF_047511655.1. Lineage (NCBI taxonomy): Eukaryota > Metazoa > Chordata > Mammalia > Rodentia > Castoridae > Castor > Castor canadensis. The sequence goes on from NC_133395.1 coordinate 27,416,199, forward strand.
ATGCACATTTCAACCACATAGGTATATAGATTGAAAAGTCTAAGCGCATATGTAAATATCACAATATATCCCCCTGTACAAGTATTATATGCTATTAAATTTTTAAAAATTTATCTATCTAAAGAATCACTTGAAGAGTTAGTAAGAAACCGATAATATTGGATCTTTAGAGAAACTTGTTTGGAAAACAGGGTCAAAAGAGATAATGTTGAAAAAAATCTAGTTATAGAACATAGATCCAACATCTTATGTGAATCTGAATCTTAGCAAGGTAAACTGTTTTCATATTTAACTATAAATTTAAATATAAACACATGATAATTGAAACAAAGAAAATTGTAATAAATATCACTACCTCTACATTAAGTTGATTCTATAAACATACTGAAGAAAGAATAATTTGAAATAGTTTTATAACACAGTTTTGATAGCTCTTTGGAGAAATGTCTACATCTAGGTTCAGGGCAGAAAATATATAGGTAAACTTGGAACATTTTTTGCAAGGAAACAAAATATAAAAAAATAAATCAAAATGAAAAAAGAAAACAGTAAGTTTTAAATTATGTACTGGTCACCATAAGGGACATTTCATATTTAAAAAGCAAATGTTTGAAATATATCAACTATACAAAAACCTGAGTCAGCAAAGACACTACAAAAGGGAAAAGGGAAGTTGAAAAGCTCATTTTTCTTTATGGCCAGCAATGGTGAACATTTTTTCATATGTTTTTAGCCCTTTGGACTTCTTTCTTTGAAAAATCTCTTTTCAGTTCCTCTGCCCATTTCTTTATTGGGTCATTGATTTTTGGGGGGAGATTAGTTTTTTAAGATCCCTGTATATTCTTATTATCAGTTCCTGTCTGATGAATAGCTGGCAAGGATTTTCTCCGATTTGTGTGTAGGCTTTTAATTTAGAAACCATTCCTTTTTTTGTGCAGAAGCTTTTTAATTTCATGTAGTTCCATTTGTCAGTCCTCTCTGTTAGTTGCTGAGCCACTTGAGTTCTACTGAGGAAGTCATTTCCTATGCCTATATGTTTCAGTGTATTCCTTGCTCTTTCCTGCATTAGCTTCAAGGTTTCAGGTCTTATATTAAGATCCATAATCCACTTTGAGTTGATACTTTCACAGGGTAAAAAAGAGATCTGGTTTCAGTTTTCTGCATGGTAGATATGAATCTTCCCAGCAATATTTGTTGAAGAGTTTGTCTTTTCTCCATCATATGTTTTTTGTGCCATTTTCAAATCTTAGGTTGGTGTAACTGTGTGCATTTTTATCTGGGTCTTCTATTTTCTTTCACTGGTCTTTGTATCTGTTTTTGTGTCCATAGCATGCAGTTTTTATTGCTATGGCTCTGTAGTATAGTTTGAAGTCCAGTGTTGTGATACCTCCAGCCTTGACCACTTTAAGTTTCTACCTCACTCTTTTTATAATTGTTATCATCAAAACCACAAACAACAAATGTTGGCAGGGATGCAGAGGTGAGGGAAAGGAACCCCCATACACTGCTAATGGGAATGTAAATTAGTATAACCACTATAGAAAACAGTATGTAGGCTCACTCAAAAAACTAAAAATAGAACTTTCCTATATGAGAGGGGTATAGTAAAAGAAGGAAACTAAGAAGATGAACATGGTTAATACACTCTGTACACGAGAATGAACATAGAATTCTTACAGTGGCTGAAATCACCATAAGAAAGGGACTAAGTAGAATGAAGAAACATAGAGGAGATGAACCAATTGGGGTTATAATACATATATACATGGAAATATTACAAGGAAACATCTTTTCTTTTTCTTGTTTGTTCTACAAAATCAGGGAATAGGAGGACTGAACAGGTTCTGCCTGTGGGAGTTGGTGGGAGGGAGAAGGTGTTGAGGAAAGAGGGTAGGAGGGTAAGTATGATGCAAAAACTGTGCACACATGAATGTAAAAGCAAAAAAAAAATGGTGCCTGTTGAAACTATTCCAGGAATGGAGGTGGGGGTTAGAGGAGAGTGATGGAGGGGGTGAATTCAAGTAGGGCATATTGATACATTAAGAACTTTTGTAAATGCCACAATGTACCCCCACCCAGCACAACAATTCAAAAATAGAAAAGCTCATTTTCCAATATTGGAAACAGTTTGTATATCATCTTTTTAATCTGGGACATTTACCTTGTCTTTATGAAAAGACTCCTACTAGATGGTAACCAAGTAGCCCCAGATAACAAAATGAATTCTTTGCAGAAAATTTATACTTCCATACTTAATGGTTATAGTAAAATTGTAGATTTAAATCACAATTTACTGTGTTATCTTTTCTGAAAAGTAAAGCAGAGTTAAAAACCTAACAATTCTGTTGTTACTTTACTTAAGAAAATTCTAGATATATTTCATTTCTGTCACACTTATCTCAAATTTGTAATGCAGGAATAATTTGCTCAACATGGTCAGTGTTTATTTTGTTAATCACTTGTGGCTGTCAAATGGGTTTAGTCTGGGATAAGACTGTAAGCCAAAACCAAGCAAAGAACCACTTGACTCACTGAGATAAACAAAACAATTTGAGATCATCAGAATATGCATGTGATTTAACAAAGCCAAGGAAAAGGAAAGCTTAAAATGTAATAGGATTGTGTATATATAATACTGGGGTTGCATATGAGAGGAAGTATTTTTCAAGATTCCTGTGTCAAAATGGAAAGAATATATATTGAATAGTACTCAAGTTGTTTAACTAGTTATGCTAGCCAAAAAATCAACCCTACATTCAAAGGAATGCTAATTCAGTATTTCATTTAACCTCTACCTAATTTAGAACATGAGATATACATAAACTAAAACCTTGAAAAAATCAAGCAAACTTAGTCATTTTTTGTGATACCTTGAAAAATTCTCTATACCTTAGAAGTCTGTAAAAATAAAAATTTAAATCTTCTTAGAATTGCTCAGAATAAGATGAATGGCATCAAAGATGAATGGGTTTTTTGCCTTTCCTTAGAAGAGAAACTATGTCTAACCAAGGTAGAAATTATAAAATTATTTTAGAATAAGGGAATACTGGTGTAAATGTCACTTATGTCTTGGGATGTTTTTCTGTATTAGAATATAAGTACATCATTATAATTGAATAAGTCTCTCAATTAATTTAAAGGCCTTATCTCATTAATATTAATATTAATATTACCACATTATATTTGTAAGTCTCTGTAAATATCCTTTCATTTGTATTAAATTATTATGTAGCACCAATTCTATCTTTTCAGAAATTACTTATAACTTAAAATCCTGCTAACTATGAAGGCAAAAAAAGATTCATGAATTTTTCCATAGAAATATTAAAAATGTATGAAGAGTACTATGCAATAATTTGTCAATGCCTGAAAGCTACTGTACTGCCAGAAGGATAGTATTATATCCAATCAAAATATATGGTTAATAAAATAAAATGAAATAACTTTTATTTAAATATGATAGAAAGGCATTTAGTTTTAAATAGTTCTGTACAGTTGTGATAGCTATATACTGATACAAAATAAATCTGGTGAAAATTTTTTCCTAAGTAAATATTTAAAAAGAAAGTAAAAAGAAAATCAGCTTTACTTACCAGTCTAGAATACAAAAATATGATGAAGCTTCATATGAAATTTCATAATGAAACTGGGTTTCGAAGATATCAGTACAAAATTTCTCCCATGACTCCACCATCTGCCTAACAAATGAGTCATAATTGTTCTAGGGCATTCAATGTCTGCATTTTCATGTTGTACAATTGAAGGTAGCAATACTTAGAACAAACAAGTGAATTTCAAAGCATTTGTGTAATGAAAAAAGAAAACAATTTTGTATGCAAAGTATGCCAAATATGATTTTTGTTAAAGAAAAGGAAAGTAATTTTCTTCAAAAGTAAAATAATTGCTTTATCCAGAACAAAAAAGGGGAAAATGTAGGTTAAAATCTGAATGGATCTGGAAGCTTTACATGCTTCATAGGAAAAGAACTTTATTTCTTGTAGTCAAAATCAGTTGTTTTGTTGTAAAATTCATATGTAGTCTTTACAGGATTTAAAAGAATCTCTTCAAAAGGGACCCTTTCATTAATAGCAACAGGCTAGAAAAGTAGAATATATTTTTTCTCCAAATACGAAGATAACCAAATTATGGGATTAGTGGTAAAATCTTAAAAGATTGTGAAGTTTTTTCCTTTCCCTGCTAACAGAGCTTTCTAAAGTCAAAATCAACATTCCTACAACTTCTCAAAGTAATGTTTTGTTCTTTATGTTGATTTTTTTCCTAATCCTGAGCATTAAGATAACCAAATCTTTTTCAACATCTAAGGATTTTTTTTTATACATTTATTCCCGTGTGCATACATTGTTATTGTTTGGGTCATTTGTCCACCCTGTCCCCCAACCCCAACCTCTTCTCCCTCCCCTCCTTGCTTTCAGGCAGAACCTGTACTACCCTTATCTCTGATTTTGTTGAAGAGAAGACATAAGCATAATAAGAAAAACAAAGTGTTTTTGCTAGTTGAGTTAAGGATAGCTATACAAAGAGATTCCTAGCATGGCTTACATGTACAAATGTGTTACAACACAAGATGACTCATCTCTAATTGGTCTTCACACTGGTTACTGATCCCCTTGTAGTGTTGACCTCTGTCACTTTAAGGTTTCTGTGTTAGTTCCTCTGCAGTGGGGACATCAAACGCTTTCATGTTTTTGGGTTTACTACCTATCCCCATACTTCCTGTATATGTTCTCCCCTTGTCATGTGACCCAAGTCCAACAACATTGCTGTATTTGCTCTACATCTTCAGTTGTCCAGTTCCATCCACACTTGTGAAGAACAAAATTTCATTCTTCTTTGTGGCTGAGTAAAATTCCATTGTGCACAAATACCACATTATCTTAATCCAGTCATCAGTAGTGGGGCATTTTGGCTGTTTCCATAACTTGCCTATGGTGAATAGCGCCGCAAGAAACATCGGTGTGCAGGTGTCCTTGGACCTGTGTTGCATTCCTTTGGGTATATCTCCAAGAGAGGGATTGCTGGATCATATGGCAGATCTATGTTTGGATTTTTAAGAAGCCTCCAAATATTTTTTCCAGAGTGGTTGCACCAGCTTGCATTCCCCACAAGCAGTGTACAGGGTTTCCTTTTTCTCGGGGTAAGGTAGAATCTCAGTGTGGTTTTGATTTGCATTTCCTTTATGGATAGAGATGGTGAGCACTTTTTCATGTGTTTTTTGGCCATTTGAATTTTTTCTTTTGAGAAAACTGTTTACTTCACTTGCCCATTTCTTTATTGGTTCATTGATTTTGGGAGAGTTTAATTTCTTAAGTTCCCTGTATATTCTGGTTATCAGTCCTTTGTCTGATGTATAGCTAGCAAATATTTTCTCCCACTGTGGGTGGTCTCTTCAGTTTAGAGACCATTTCTTTTGTTGTGCAGAAGCTTTTTCATTTTATGAAGTCCCATTTGTCCATTCTTTCTCTTAGTTGCTGGGCTGCTGGGGTTCTATTGAGGAAGTCCTTGCCTATACTTATTACTTCGAGAGTGTTTCCTGCTCATGTAGTGTATTACATTTATAGATTTGAGTATGTTGAACCACCCATGCTTCCCTGTAATGAATCCAAATTGGTTTATTCTTAAATAAAACCTCTAGATAAAAAAGCCTCCAGCTGCTCAGCATTTCTGAGACCCCTACAGTGCAGGGCCTTTTTCTTTTCTTTTCCTCTCTGCTCAATAAAACTCTACTCTTTTTCTTACCCTGCTGTCCCTGACTTTTGTTTGTCCAGCAGACAATGTTCCATCAGAAGTCCCGGAACAAAACCTCTAAGGATTTTTTAATACTATTACCTCCTGCATTTACTTTAAATTATATTCTCCAGCTAAGATATGGAAACAGCAAAGATGCCCCACTATTGACAAATGAATTTTAAAAATGTATTTATACACAGTGGAATTTTACTCAGCCACAAAGAAAAATGAAATTTTGTCATTCACAGGTAAGTGGATGGAATTGGAGAATATCATCTTAAGTGAAGTTAGCCAGGCTTAGAAGGCCAAAGACGTATGTCCTTCTTCATATGTGGATTATAGACCTAAAACAAATGTAGCAGTATTATGGGACAGGGGTCACACTGTGGAGAGACTGTGCAAGGGAGAGATAGGGCAAAGGAAGAAAACCAAAACCTTGAATGAGGTTGATGTGCTCACTGTGCATGAATGAATACAGAAATTTTAAGCTGGCTGGGGACAGCATGGGAAGCAGGCTAAGGAATGAAGATTGGAAGAGGCAAGTCAATTGGAGCTGTAATAGATACATGGGAACAACACAAGGAAACTCCCTGGGTAGCTATCTTTATCAAAAACTAACAAAGCATCATGTTTCTCATTTTATTTTGCTTGTTTTTCTTCTACAAAATTGGAGAACAGTGGGGTGGTGGTTTGGCAACAGTTGGAGGGGACGAATATGATCCAAACAATATATACATGTAGGGAAAACCAAAAAATGACACCTGTTGAAACTGTTCCAGGAATCAGGGGAAGGAGGATGAAGGAGAGCAGTGGAGGGGGTGAATTCAAGTATGATATGTTTGATTAATTATAAGAAATTTTGTAAATGCTACAATGTACTCCCATAAGCACAGCAACAATGAAAAGTTTAAAAAAAAGCCACTAAATTCTTCATTCTTAATTTTGATACTGTCTCACCTACCATTTAATATCCAGATAAGGCTATTAGTTTATTTCTTTAAAATTCATCAAATAAAAGCATATTATTGTTTGGAGGAGTGACTGTTAGAATTTTTTCATATGCTAAGCCTTCCTTTAAGTCAGTAGTTACCAGTGGGAGAGAATATTGATGATATTCTTAAAAAAAGTATGTGATTTGTTTTACATCTTTATTTTCTATTTCTTACTCAATTAAAAAGTATGTCTGTTGTCTATTAGAAACATAGTTCCATATGACTTTTCTTCAAAGAATTTTATTACTTAAATAAAACTAACCCATTATGTAGTAAGTGACATTTAAGATATAATGAGCTTTATTGCAACAGTTCCCTGAGCAAAATTATTGAATTCTTCTGAAAAGTTGTTTTTACTTATGTCTTCCTAACATTGGCCATGATAGAGGATTATTCATGATGATTTCTGATTTGTTTTACTAACATAATTTCAATCACAAATACTTTTCTTAGGGACAATTTCATCCCTTGTTCCTCAAGCTGTAAATCAAAGGATTAAAAAGGGTGCTATCACAGAATAAAATTAGGTCACATTTTTTTGTGCTTCCACTGGGTGACTTGATCCAGGGCTAACATACATCACCATAATAGAACCATAAAATACAGACACCACAGCCAGATGAGAAGCACAAGTGGAGAAGCTCACTGCTGTGGGCCTCCATAGCACAGCCAGAATCACCAGAACATAAGAACAAAGGATGAAAAATCCCAACCATAAAGATAGAAATGAAAGTAGAGTAAATGAACTGGGTCATGGTGTCCTCTGAACAGACCAGCATACACAATGGCACAGGATCACACAGAAAATGACCTGTGATGTTTGGGCCACAAAATGGCAAATGTGAAATGATGAAAACTGCAGTTAGGAACAGGATGAAGCCACTCGATCATCCAAAGATGACAAGACCAGACGGCTGTCTGGTCATGATGCATGGGTAATGTGAAGGGTCTTCGATGGGAAGGCACCTGTCAAAGGCCACGCTGCAAAGGTAGAAGACTTCTTCATACCCCAATGAGAAGAAGTAGAACTATGCAAAGCGGCTTACCAAGGTGAGGGACTTGGCTGTGGAGAGAAAGTTGGCCAGCATGTTAGGAACAGTCATGGTGGCATAGCATATTTCCAGGAGAGAGAAATTCCCTCAGAGGATGTACATGGGAGTGTGAAGACGCCGGTCTTCCCACACAGCACAGGCAATGGCTGCTTTCCCCATCAGTGTAGGTTAATTAGAGGAGCCCAAAGTAGAGGAGCTGCATCTGTGGGCTTGAGGGAAAGCCCAGCAGGATAACAGACTGTGTCTTCCTTCTTAGACACATTCATGGTTCCAAAAGATATGCCATTGTTATTAAATTTAATGTAGAATATTGCTTGTTTCTGGAAACACAAAGATTATCATTTTGGGTAATTGTATAACCCAGAAAATTTCTTAAAAGGAACAAAACTGTGATATCCACAACCTATTCTCAAGAGCATGTTTTTGTTTTGTTAAGATGCAAGTAATACCACAAACATTAAACATACTTAAGGCAAAATTATACAAGTTTAGATGTTAGGGTAACCACTACAATCTTTATAATTCTTATTGTATATTGCTCATGCTGTGTGTCCTCATATATCTCCATATAGGGAGAAGTACATGCCAAATACTGCATGTGAAATTCTTTTCAAAGTATCACATACCTATAATTCATCATTATTTATCATTATATCATTATTGATTATGCTAAGGAACTTCAACTCACACTTTTCAAAAAATTTGGTCTCACTGTGTTACGATAAATGACACAGAGTATAAAAAAGTAGTATTTTTTATTGTCATTTTGATTGAATTGGTAGCCATGTGTTGATTCACAACACAGAATAATTGTTTTTAGCCAAGTGTTCAAAACTGTCAGCTTTTGATATTTTGCCTTCAAGAGATGCTAATTAGTTTTACCCAAAGTAAAAGTGAACTTCCCTGTATTTATATAACTGAAAATAATTTTACAATTTTTTTATTATTTTATTATTCATATGTGCATACAAGGCTTGGGTCATTTCTCCCCCCTGCTCCCACCTCCTCCCTTACCACCCACTCTGCCCCCTCCCTCTCCCCCCACTCAATACCCAGCAGAAACTATTTTGCCCTTATTTCTAATTTTGTTGTAGAGAGAGTATAAGCAATAATAGGAAGGAACAAGGGTTTTTGCTGGTTGAGATAAGGATAGCTATACAGGGCATTGACTCACATTGATTTCCTGTGCGTGTGTGTTACCTTCTAGGTTAATTCTTTTTGATCTAACCTTTTTTCTAGTTCCTGGTCCCCTTTTCCTATTGGCCTCAGTTGCTTTTAATGTATCTGCTTTAGTTTCTCTGCGTTAAGGGCAACAACTTTGAGCACATGATAAAAGCGAGAGCACACAAGGGAGGGGTGAGGATAGGTAAGACACCTAAAAAATTAGCTAGCATTTGTTGCCCTTAACGCAGAGAAACTAAAGCAGATACCTTAATTTTACAATTTGAAATAATGTATTTAATAAGCCTAATTTAGGCTGCTATACTCCTACAGGGACTGGGATATAGAATTTGTTTTCATTGATGATTGCAAAGATCGTGGACAAAGTTATTCCTGGGTTGTAACTAGAAAAAGGCTTTAAGAAAGATTTTATTTCAAAGGGTCAAGGAATGACAGGAGTTCTGTTGTTAGGTCACCTGGATTCAGAAACAAGAGAGTTCATGTTCTAGAAGCAATGAGAAAGGCCATCTAATAGGTAAAGTACTGGGACTCATCAACATTCTTTTTCAACTCTGATTGCTTTGTAGTTTTCTGTGGGGTCACGCCAATGGTTCCTATATAAAATATCTGGCAAACACATGGATAGTTCTCATACTGTATAGGTTTTCAAAGATTCTACTATATTCAAGACATTCCAAAATATTACAGGATAATTATCACTACATTCATCGTCAACAAATTAAGACTGCTTATCCTCTTGTCTTAGAGACTAAGTGACATCACAAGAAAATTAACTTTGAAACACCTTAAAAAGGACTTCATCCTCTTAACCACTAATATTGCTGCTAGACTCAATGGACTAAATTCTGAATTTATATTTCTCAATCCTGAAGGGACAAAATCTACTCTAAGCAGAAGTTCATCACAACTAGATATCTTAAGATATCTAGAGAAATCTTGAAGCAAATTTTCCCATGAAAATGACAGGTCAGGTTTGCCATGTTCCGGCCAAGGAGTTGACAACATGAAATGGTTTTATCTAGTTTAGGATTCCCTGGACTTTTCCCTATCCTTACCATTTTTACAATCCTATTTTATAGATACTTCTCTTTGCCCAAGCATCTTTGCTATTCACAAAACTCTTCTCAATGAAATTGCAACCATCCATAGCAAGACTGACCTTACTCCTCCTTTTTGTTTTTGTCCTCCAACTCTTGGATATTCTATTGTGTATTTCTAATTATTTTTTTATTGCATTTCAGTTTTGACAGTTTCTACTGATATTGATTTAACCTCACAGATGCTTTTCTCAGTAGCTATGTCCACTCTATTGATGATCCTATTAAAGCCACTCTCATTTTTGTTATTGTGCTTTTGATTTCTAGCATTTTCTTTTGATTGTCTCTTAAAGATTCTGTTTTATGCTAACATTGACCATTTTCTTGAATGTTGACTACTTTTAAATTTAGACATTTTAACATATTAATCATAGCTGCTTAAATTCAGAGCCTGGTAATTCTAACATCTCTTCTATATCTGAGTCTAGTTATGATGCTTGCTCTGTCTCTGCAAGCTGGTATATGTGTGTGTGTGTGTGTGTGTGTGTGTGTGTGTGTGTTTAATGTGATTGAGTTTCCCTTGATTTTAAATTCTCAAACAACCAGTAATGAACCCCCAGAATTATCCAGTCACAGTTAAGGTTTTCTTATTCTAGTATCCATTCACACCGAGTTTTTTGCTTTAGTAAGTTGTGATTTGATCCATCTGTCAGTTATCTTTCCAATTTTGGTTTCAGCAGTTTGGAATATGATTATGATTCTCAAATGAGTTATCAATTTTTAGTTTCTTGAGTTATTTCATGTTGTTTTGATAGGATGCCATCCAAGACCCTTATGTACCAGATCCCAAACTGAAAATTATGCCCTATTCTTTGTTTTATACTAGCCTTCCACCCAAGATATTTCCTTCTTAAGGATTACTTTAGCCCTTCAAACTCCAGATTATATATTCTTCTTCACTTGACTCAAAGGACAATCTCATAACCCAAGTTTAGACAACTGGTTATATGCTCCTATTCTTTTTGAAAGTATCTAGTTTCCCTAAAATTCCTGTACCTGTGTCATAGGAAAGGACATTTTTTATGTTACCAATTAAGAACATCTTGAGTTTTTACTCTGCATCTTAAAATAAACCTGTACAATTAGTAAATTTTTCAAGAAGAGCTTATACACAGCCAACCATACAAATTCATGTGAAAATCATTTTTATGAAACTTGAGTAGTACATAAACAGACTTCTTTCTATTTTAACTACAGATTTACCTCTGATTTAAAATTTACAGAAAGGAGACTGATGAAAATATCCAAAAAAAACCATGCTTTTTTTGCAAATTTACTCACAGAATCTGAGCCCCAGAAGGAAACATATACCTTCTTTACTCATCAGAGTCTTACAAGAGATTGTATGGAATACACCTTCACTACTTGATGAATATAGCTGTTTCATATCACATAAGGTCAACATTTATGCCTACAGCTGTGGCTATGTGGCTATATTGTCCACTCATGAAGCTTACTGAGATGCACATATTTTAATGTCATGCAGAAAATTACCATGATGATGAATAATCTTATCAAAACCATCAACATCATTGCCCAGGACCTGGAGGAACTCCAATGAGAGGGCCTTTACATTTGTTTGGCCTTGGAAGTTATTCTTGCTTCCAAAAGAGGTTCTTATAAGATAGTTTGAAGCAAGTGATGAACATTTTCCCTGAAATCTCTTGGTTTCTATGTCATCACTGAAACAAATCAACTGAAACCTGGGAAATTCATCAGATTGTCATTGGTATGCCATCTAAAGATATTTCAGAGAAATGTCTTATTTATTAGTCATTCTTTATTGTTCATTGTCTTTATTTTATTCTTGTGAATAGCTCTTACTAAAGGCCTCATTCATGAGACATTACAATAGCTGTCAGTTCAAACAACACATTTAAAAGATAATATGACTAATATTCAGGGCCAAAATGTGATGAAAGATAAGCACCCTGAAAAATAGTTGGACCAACTTCAGTCACACTCTATGTATTGTTCCACATACAATAGTGTTTTGTAACAAACTATCTTTGTATCTTTGTATTATACACAATAGGGATTGACTAGGTGCTGACAGTTGTGTAGTATTTATTCTTGGCTTTTCATTAACCAAAAGTTTAGTCAGATTTCTTTAATTTGTTAGTTACTGTTGTGTCACTATGATGAGGTATCTAAAAGAAACACATTAAAAGAGGGAGGATTTCTTTTGGCTCATGGGTTTTAAAGGGTTCAGTCATGGTTTCTTGACCCATATAGTTGAGCAGAACTTCATGGTGGTTGGAATGAATAGTGGAGTGTATTTTTTCACCTCATGACAGACAGGAAGCAGAGAGACAGAGAGAAAGGGAACACTGGAGGCCAGGAATGACATTCAAGCAAAACCCTTGAGACCTACTTCTAGTTAGGGCCCATCTCCTCAGGTTAACAATCTGTAGCTGGGCACCAAGTGTTCAACACATGAGAATGTGGGAGAAAATTCATATCCAAACCATAACACCTTCCCAACATTCTGCTTACCCCAATTATGATTAAGCACTACAATGTAGGGCATGCCACTTATCAGGTTATCCTGAGTATTATCTGACCCCCACAGAAAGACGCTTCACGTTATATGTCAACATTCACTTCTCCTTACTTGTCTAGCTTCCTTGTAAGTTCCTGTTAAAATGTTTGCTCACTCCCCATGCTATAAAAGAATAGCATTTTTAATTTTATTATGAGATTCTTACAGGTTTCTGAGGTTAATCTCCATATGGCAATATTTATAATTAAAATTTTTCTTTTGTTTAGCTCTGAATTGTATTCATTTAAAACAAATTGCTGTACAATTTTATTTTTTAACGTGTATCATCAATGAGGTAGTTTACCTTATACAAAGAAATGAAAAGAGACCTGTCCTATATCATATTTACTTTGATGAAGATAACCTTCAGTGTTGGGCATGGTAAGACACACCAGTGATCCCAGATATTAAGGAGGTGGAGGTAGAGAAAGATTGCTACCTTGGCCCGACTGTGTAAAACCACAAGATCCTGTCAGGAAACACAAACAAAAAACAAAAGTATCAGGAGTGTGACTGAATGGTTTAACAGGTAGCACACCTGCCTCGCAAGCACAAGGGCTAAGCTGAATCCCCAGTATCAAAAGGAAAAAAAAAATTAAAAAGGTAACCTTCACAGAAACAGAATTGAAAAGTTGATTAAAAGACAAATAAGCAAAACTTATCTAAAAAGATTTTTAGTGTCTGTAAGTCACAATTTGCCCAACACTGACAAACTACTCACTTCAAACATAAGTTTTCTTCGTAATGTGTACCGCATCCCCAGGTTAAAACCTAGATCTCCCTTGTTTCATTTTAACACTAAGGCAAAGGATGTGAGTCACATCCCATGACCAGCCTGAGTCAAATCAACAGTCAGTTATAAAGAAACAACACCGAGAAGCAGGTGTTCTGGGACTCCTTTTCTCTTAAGTGTTATTTCTTTCCTGTGGTGTAGGGGCTCAAAGTCACCAGAACTTGAGATTCTTCGTCATTTATCATTTTCTCTGAGTAGTGGTGACAGAAGCACTTTTGCTGAAGAACCTCTTCTCACTTTAGGAATGCAGTGTCCTTAGCTGCTAAGGCTGGAACTATGTGTCCTAGAAAGTCAATGAATAAACATTTTGGTAAAGGTATTTTTCTCTTAAAACCTGGCAAAGGAAGATTTGCTAATGTCAATGTGGTATGCTAAGCCCATGTTGTTAAAGCACTATAGCACATAGATGAAAAAATAACTGAGATGGTCTTTTAAAAAAATGTAGAAAAACAATTTTAATGACTAGGACAGAATAAAATGTTTTAATTGCGGAAATATAAAATTTCAATAGAAGAAAACCAAGGATATATTCCTATGCTGGTGGATGAAGGAGGTAAACACTTGAGAAATATGGCTAAGTGCTTTAAATTGAAAAATTAAACTGGAAAATATTCTTTTTTAGAAAAAGAGTGTATATAGGAAAGATTAAAGTGAAAAAAAATGTTTATAGCAGCACTGCCATTTTTCAGATTGGCCAGTAAGTAACTATTTTCTTATATCACGTAAATTTACTTTGCTTACGGTATTAGCAGTTTTATATAGGTAATTAAAATGTTTGACATTATGTAGTCACTTCTTTTTAAAAATGTATTTCAGAAATAATGGTTTAAATGAATATAACCTCATTAAAATGTTTTAGCTTGATATGAAAAATGAGGTCAGGTTGTGTCAGAAAAAAAGAACAGATCTGCTTTATTTTTGCCTTTTTAGCATATTGAAAAACAGAAAAGTATTCTTAACTGTTGTACATGAACTTACTGACATTATTCTACATCCTTTCTCTTTTTATCCTTTCTTTCTTGACTTATTTTATGTACTTGTATTGCCTTAGGCTATTTATGCTAATCTTAAGAAGACTCTTTATTCATAATTCTTATATGACAAATGCACATTCACATAACATTTGTCTTTAAGCTTAGCAACATTTTAATGATGATAAATGGAAATATTTCCAAGAGTAATTGATTGCCATTTTCTAATTACACTTTATCCTATTACTTTGCAGAAAAGATTATAACTGATGCATGAAAAATATTCCAATTACAAGAAGCATGTTTTGAATTGTTATATTTTCTTCTGTCAAAGGTTTAGTTTTTGCTTCAAATATGTCCTGTTGGGGATTTTGATATCTAACACAGATGTTTCTTAGTAGAGGTGATGAATACTAACTTTTTTATATATAGAATATGATTGTGATATGGAAACTTATTTAAAAGGGCTATTTTAAAATCTCACTTCATTAAGTACACAGATATTTATGATGTTCATTTTCATGAAAAATATAAAATATTAAATAATTCAAATTTAATTTTAAGTGTTTGAAAAAATACTTTATTTAAGATGATAACCAAAATAAATTCAAGCAATTACTTGAATTAAACTAAAACTTCCATTAAACTAAAACGATATATTGTTTGTACTCTCATTATTTTTCATAAAAATAAAAGCAAATTTATCCAGAGAAAAGTTTCCTAGTAATAGTAACTTTGAGTTTGAAGAAAATTTTAAGTAGATTAGTGGCTTATATACCCATTTGTTGACCTAAATGTTAACTATACAAAATATTCTTATCTATCTCTCATACTTTTCAAATTAAAATATCATCACTAAACTTTCTGATAATCAGTGACATGATTATGTAGCATATTTACTTAAAAATAAAACAGCCCCTTTATCAATATTAAATAATTATGAGTAATATCAATCATTTAACAATCATGCACAGTATTTATTGAAACTCCTACTTGAATAATAAGCTTGGTCTTTTTTGTTTGCATTATTTCAACATACAAAAATTAAGTTATAATTCAGTAGGATGTGTACTTCTTGAAATAAACAAATAGACAGCAAGAAAGCAGATTGTGCCTTCAAGGAGTTTATTTTATCATTGAGAAATACAGACAAACCAAAGTGTGGAAATAAAAAGAGACAAAAAATTTACTTCAATGAGTAATAAATTCTAAGAAGAAAAAAAAAGTGTAACAGTAAGACATTTACAATACTGGTTCAATTACCTTATAAGTTATTTCTTAAGAGATAGTTTTTAAGCAGGGAATGAGAAAGTCATATTTTTAAGTAGGAGAAAAAGATTCTGAATTCAGAAAATATGAAATGCAAATGACCTTATTGACATACTAGTATCTTGGAGAATAAATATTAATTTTTATTCTCTTTTTTAAGCAATTGGTTATTTGGGGAAGGTATGAAGCTCAGAGGCCCAGTAGGAAAAAAGAAACAAATGACCAAAACCCTCAAAACTAGAAGTCATGGGATGCTCATTGTCTACAGGAGATAGACTTTAGATTTCAAAGTTAAAAATACAGCCATGACTTCAGAGTATAAGAGCATAGAGAAAAGCAGACTGTCAACATGTAAGCCCAAAATTACATGCACAAGTTTTAAATAATGTGCCTCTTTCTAACTATGTATTATGTGAAGAAATCCATCAGGATGTGTTTTAGGAGTTTGAATGTGCATGAGAATTTCTTTCAGGTACATAGAGTAAGCTCACAAATATGGAAGTCCATAGTTCTAGACAAAAAATCTGGACAATGAATTCTACAGAATAACTCAGACCTATAACGAAGAGCTATGAATGAGTATATTCTAAAATTTGGGGCAAATACAAAATAAATCAAACACTGTCAAAATCTTAAATACTGTATAAGAAATATACAATGGATCTAGTCCTATCCTTTTTAGATAAGGATGGTCAGTTATGGATGGAATAAATTACTCAAAGAAAATACAACAAAATTTAGATGTAAAAATGAGGTTAGTTTGGGTTTTGCAAATATATCTTGGATATGACAGCAAAAGTGTAGAAAGTAAAAGCAAATATAGGCTAGTTCTACTACATCAAACTAAAAAGCTTCTGCATATATCAACAATATCAACTAAATGAAAAGACAGTTTTAAAATGTGAGAAGATACTTTCAAACTATGTTTGAAACTATATAAAGAAATAGTACAGTTCAACAGGAACAATCTAATAGCCTGGTTAAAAAGTGATTAAAGAATTCGATCACATGTCTTTATAAGTTTATACATCACTAATCATCAGGGAAAGGCAAACTAAAACCAGAATCACACAATGATTAAAGATCGGTTATTATATAGAGTGATGATAGCTAGATCTCTACCTATCTACATACATATGCTGACATGATACAGAGACAGGCTGATAGATAAAAATTGGCCAGGATATAGAGAAATTGGAACCTTGTACACTGTTGATGGAACTGTAAAATTATGGAACCAATATGGAAAACAATATGGTGTGTCATCAAAAATTTTAAAATAGAATTCTCCTATGGTTCAGTATTCTTATTTTTGAATATGTATCCAAAACACTTGAATTTAGAATTTTGAAGAAATATATCAGAATGCCATGTTCATTGCAGCACTTTTCACAATATCCAAGATTTGGTAATAATTTATATGCTCATTGGTAGATGAATGTTTAAAGAAAATGTAGTGTAGACATATACTGAATTATTATTCAGCCTTTTAAGGGAAGCAAACACTGCCATGTGCAATAACACTGGTAACCCTAGAGGATATTATGCTAAATCACAGAAATACAAATTCCACTTATATTAGAAATCTAAAACTAACCTCATAAAAATGGAGTAGAATGGTAGTTTCTAGGGGCTTGTTCTTGAGTGGGCATGTAGTTTAAGTAATGCATGATGAGCTTGTTCTGTAGATGTATTTAAAACATTGCATTTATAATTAACAATGCTGTTTTGTGCTTTAAATGTTAAGAAAGTTTATCTCATGTGATGTTTCCATAAAATAATAATTGAGAAAAGAAGGTAGACTTATTTATTTTCTATAAATACAAAAATTTTTCAGAAACAAAAATGATACATTTCTACAAGTGCATCACATAGCTAGGCTGATGTGGAGAAGGTTTCCATCTGTCCCATGTTATCACCAGTTGTGTTTAAATCATTGTGCCATCTGCTTTTTTTTTTCCCCAAATTTTGTGAATATATGCCCCCTGAAAAGTACCCGTAGTACATCACTGAACTCCATGCATACTCAACATTTGCAGATTTTCGCTAAAGGGAGTCTCCATATATTCATATGTCCACACACCCATGGATGCCAAGGATTTACTGTGCTATGTAGAGGAGCAAAGGAGAATGCATTGGAAAGATCTTTATCTCACAGCCCTCAGAATGAAGCAACTGCTAATGTTTTGATTTAAGACATCCATTGTCCAGAACTATGAGACAATGTCTGTTGTTTACATCACCTAGGTAAGGTTCGTATTTAAGGCAGCCCTACTAAACTAAAATTTGTGAGAGATGACCTGTAACAAACAGGAAATTCATTACTCTTCCATTGATGTGAATAATCAGAATCTTCTCTGCCCCAGATTTCTCGTTTCTTTTCTCTATGAACTTGAAACTGTGCCATTAGTTTATTAGCTTTCATATACTAAAAATCTCAGACCCTATACATTTTTGACATATTTTGTTAAAACAGGAGTAAAGGCATAGAGGATCTAAAAATACTAACAAGCAATTGTCCTAAATTGACATTTACATACCTTTACAACAAGCAACCAGATAATGCACCTTCTTCAAGAGCAAAGGGACCAGTCATTAAGAAATTCTGTATTCTAAGCCATAGAACAAACCTCAACACACTTAAGAAAAAACAAATTTATAAAGTATGTCCTTCAATGGTATTGGAAAAATCTAAAACTTCAAAACAAACTTCATGTGTTGTGTTCTGGCAGATAATTTGTGTCTCTTAACAAGAGCCATAACTAATATGAATGGAATGAGATATCAAATAAATACAAATTCCTACAGAAAAATTTAATAATTACAAATTAAAACAATAATTTCAGAAATTTCAATTGTATTTGTAACAAAATATTTATAAAAAAACATAATTACATAAATGCATCAAATTCTGTTGGTTAGATTCATGTTTAATAACATTCATTCTGATCAATAAGTTCATTTTTGTATTACTACTTATGAAAGCATAAATAAAATGAGATTACTTTTTATTTACTTTTGTTTTAGAATATTTTTCTTTTTGTTATTTTAAATTTATGGTATTCAAATAATACCTTTTTTCTGTTGAGAATCATGTCATATGGTCAGCTATTTAAAAAAAAATTAACTAGCCAAAATGATAAAACAAAGGATATGAACTACTATTAAATGCAATTTTGGAGATGTGAATAATTCAGAGATTTTCCAAAGTGTATAGCTATCTTAAAGTCTGAGGACACCTATTAGTATTGGTACTATTTAACTATTTAAAAATAATTTTACCAAGTCATTTGTGCACCTGCTTTCATTGCCTTCAAAATTGTCCCTTTTAATCTAGGTACATAAACAACAAATTTTATATTTTTAATTATTAAATTAAATAGAAATAAAGATTGAATAGAAATAACTTTTTAAAACTCTCAAGAGTATTCAGGCTGATAACTATAAAATCTAAATTAAGAGATTTGTTTGTCCAATCAAAATGCTTAAATGGCACCCCTCTGGCTCCATGTACAAGCTGAAGGCTTAAGAAGGACAGGAGCCATCTACCTTCTGTGAGTACACTTCCTTTGTCCTCTGATTTCAAATCCTGATCATCCTAGCTTTGCTCCCTTTATTAAGCATACTGTCCTCCTAATTGTCAAATTCTGAAATAAGCATACTTTTTCCTTAAGCCTGTCTCTTTGACAGGCAATCCCTTCTGCCACAAATCTTCCCCAGTAAGTTAAAAGAGTGGCTTTACAGAAAGATTCCAACTATTGCTTTCATGTACCTATGCGTTATTACCCATGTTGATTTAACTCTAACTGATCTTTACCTTGGTTCCTGATCCCCTGCTCGTGATAACCTGTCATTTTAAGGTTTCTGCATTAGTTCCTTTAGAGTGGGGACATCAAATGCTTTCATGTTTTGGGTTTTCTACCTATTCCTATATATCCTGTATGTGCTCTCCCCTTGTCACGTGATCCAAGTCCAACAGCCTTGCTGCATTTGCCCTAGATCTAAAGTCCACAAATGAGGAAGAATATATGATTTTTGGTCTTCTGGGCCTAGCTATCCTTAACTCAACTAGCAAAAACGCTTTGTCTCTCTTACTATGCATATGTCCTTTCTTCAACAAAATCAGTGATAAGGGCAGAACGGACCTGCCTGAAACTGCGGAGGTGATGGGGGGAAAGGTGGGGGAGGGGAGCAGGGTGGAGAAATGACCCAAATGATGTATACACATGTGAATAAACAAACAAACAAACAAAACAAGACTAGCTTATTTGCATTCTTCAAGTGTTTGCTCAATTGTTATTTTCTCAGTGAGGCTACTCTGCCCAGACCCACCATTGGCATCCTAGAACACTTCTATTGCTTTTTCTGCTTTTACTTCATAGCAATTTAGTTTTACTATTACACATCTCTATTAGTTTATTTTCTGTTGTTATTAATCTTGCATCAAGCCCCCCACAATTCTCCCACACTAAGGAAGAATCTTCTAACACACAAATTCTTGGGGAACACGTTCAAACCATATCCAAACCATAGCTATGTTTCACTTATTTCTGTTTGTGCTGCCCAGATCCATCAAGGTGTAAGAATAAACTTAGATCAACTTGGGGAAGATTTAAGAGTTTATTGAGTATACAAGGAACAGTTTGAGAACTTAAAGATCTCAAACGAACATGGTAAGAAGCCTCATTCAAAACAGTTACAGCAGAGTTTGTAAACAATAAAAGAGGAAATATTTTGACCTTTTTTTTGATTGGCTCTTAGGTATTTACATTCTTTTTAAGGCAAGCCGAGCTCTTTAAGCTGAGCCATCTATAGCTGATTGGTTTAATTTCACTGAAACATGCTGACAAGGGTGTAAAAATTAAGTTTTAGCTTTGTTTAGGAATAGGGATGACTTATCTTTTGTCTATGTGACTTTGTATGCCTGGTCTAAAGAAAGATTTAAATGTGGCTTCCATGTTTATTTTCCTTTTACAAACATAATTCCTTTTGAAATTAGGTAATTTTATAAGATTAATTCATTGTTATATAACAACTATGAGAAGGGGACTGGAGTAAAAGAGTAGTCAGTAATTATCAGCTAAAAAGTATATTACTGATTTCAGTTCTTGTGTTTAGGATAACCCCAAAATACATAACATGAGTTTCTAAAAAGGCTTCAAAAACTTCATTGAAATAAAACTTTTAAAAACTTTCTTTGCTACAGCTTTTCAAGTTTTATTACCAAAACACATTAGATTTTAAAATCTTAATTTGAAAAATACTGCTTGGAAATTACAATAATAATAACTAAAATGTAATATACAGCTTCTAAAATTCTCTTTAAGGGTACAACTATATGAGTATTTAGGAAAATGGCAATTTTCAAAACTAAAGCCAGAAAGAAATTAAAAGCAGAAAAAAATTCTGAGCATTGAACATGTTAATAATTCAGAACTTGTTCAAAAACAAATCTGATGAATATGTCACAAAGTATCTTTGATAAACCCATCAAGAATAATCAACTCTAGTGACATTTTATCATTAGGTAACATAGAGATATATTATTTATACACAACTGGGAAACATTTTATCAAAATATTACAAAACTAAGAACCTTCCTAAAAAGAATGACCATAGTGAATTCTACTATAAAACATAAGAAAAAATGCAAATTATTCCAAGAATACCTTTTCATAATATTAATAAATTTCAATAAGTGAATAAATAAATAAAAATTGAAGCTATACATATAATTGATAGAATTCAAATGAAATCTAATGGAATAAAGAAAAACATGAGTGAGATGATATTAAGGATAACATTTTCTCATTATCGTTTTAATAAAACATTGTTCTACTGATAACATACATAGTAAAATAAGATAATTTTAAAAAGCTTCAGTTTATATTTGCTTGCTCTAATGGATATTAGAATAAAAATTGTTGAGATAATTTTAAGACAGTGTTATATTGAGTGACTCCCACATGCTGTTCTTATGTGACCTAAGTGTTGGACAAGTATAGGTCCAAGTATAATCATGTTTGCATGTAATTGATTATGTACATTTTGTTGTTTTCATTGCTTCCCAATTAAAATAATGGGGAAATATTTTCATAAGACATTTTAGAATCAAAACAGCCACTAAAATCTAATTATTGGTGAACAGAAATAATAAGGACTATTCTAATGAGGAAGACTCACATACAAGGAAGAATGACTTCGAGTTAAGAAAATAACAAGTCCTGAAGTTTCCTTTTAAAATTAAAGAATTATTACATTGAAAAGAACACTGAATACATTAGAAATATACACATAATTTTCAATTCCTCTTATAATTAGATTGACCATAACAAAAGTAACATTGTAATGTGTGATTTTCTTCAAAAGAGGGTTTGGCAGAGTAAAATCCCATTGTATATAAATCCCAGATTTTCTTAATCCATTCATTATCAGTAGTGGGGCATCTTGGCTGTTTCCACAGCTTAGCAATTATGAATAGTGCCGAGGCAGTATAGAAATTGGCATCGCCGGAGTGGTGGCGCAGCTGTTTCCTCCAGATATACATGAAAATTTAAGAAGAAAGACCATCAGGAGTTAAGGATCTGTTTAGACCTGTAGTTGCTGCTCACAAAATGAGGATACAGACTCCAAATTGGTGGATTACATGTTCTTCATGCAAGAGCAGTGTACTAAAGGAGAGAAGTAAACTATGTTGATTGCTGAGTTTAGTGAAAACTGAGAAAGTTGAAACAAACCTGCAGATGATACAGTACTTCTAAGCAAGATTAAAACTTAATGTGGCCTAGGAGCTGCTTTCACAGGAAAGAGATGCAAGAAGCAGCAGCATAGTGGAGTGGCCTGTGGACCCAGTGGAGGCACTCATGGACCTGAGATTTCCCTTGCCTCATGCAGATGGTGTCTCACCAGCAGTCAACATGCCCAGCTCAGACATGGAGTGCTGTGCTTACCTACCTGGAGCACCTGGAATCTAGTGCAGTGGAGCCTAAAGCCGGTGCAGAGAATCTCCACTTCACATTAAACAGAGAAACAAGGAAGGCCCCTGGGCCGCCAGTCACTGGCGCCCAGACGGCTTGGGAAGACGTGGACCAGGTGAGCGGTACTCCCACAGACAAGCCTTGGCCAGAGCAGCATAGCCCCCTGGACAGACTGACCTCCACCCAGGGAAAAAAAAGAGAAACTGAGTAATAAGCAATAAGAACAAATAAGACACGCAGGAAAGATGGTGGGGCGCACTGAGCACTGAAGATTGAGGGAAGGGAATCCTTCCCGGGACTGTAAATAAACAAGCAAGGTGGGCCGGAGAGCCTCTGGCGGGAGCAGGGGTGTGCGCCCAGCAACCAGGAGCGGGAAAGCTTGTGAGAGTGGAGGAGGGAGGAAAACTCCACAGGAGAGGAGGGAAGACCCACTTCCCAAGTGAGCTGTAAACAAACATGGTGGCTGGCAGGAGCAGCAGCACCACCCAGTAATCAGGAGCAGGAAAGGTTGTGAAAGCAGAGGTGGGAGGAGAACTGCACAGGAGAGGGGGGAAGACCCACCTCCCACATGAACTGTAAATAAACATGCAGACCTGAGAACATGGGTGCAGTGTCACCTTTCCCAGTGCTTGGAAAGGGGAAAGCTTGTAGCAGAGGCTCACACACAGTAGAAATCTGAGCAAACAAAGCCTGCAGGGCCAGGTGAGTGCTAAGCTCACCCCAGAGATCTGCATAAATAACGCCTCCAGCAACAGCAGGCTGACAGCAGCAGGCAGGAAAGCCACAGTTGCAGATACCATTCTCAGAACTGTCTCCAGACTCTTTTTTTTTTTTCTTTTTCTTTGTCTCCCTACCTTTGATGAGAGAACAACCGAATTACACCTGCAAGCTGAAAAACTTACTGAAACTGTATTGCATTTGAACTTGGGACATCTGGTGGGGTGTTTTTGTGCGTGTGTGTGTAGTTTTGTTCTTCTTTATGCATCCCCTTTGATGAGACAGATACAGAACAACATCTGAGGCACCATCTCCAGGATTGGAGACTGACACTTCACTGCATTTGAACTTGGAGGTTTTTTGGTTTTTTTAAATTTCCTATTTTTTCATTTTATTTTGATACATTTTATGAATAGATTTTTCTTTCATTTACTTATTTTTTATTTTTATTCTTTCCTTTATTTTTTTTATTTTTGATTTTCAATCCTCTCTCTGTCTCTCTAATGTCTGTTCAGCTTACTGTCGATTAGTACACTAAAGCTCCCTGTTTATACCTTTGAAATCTTCTTGTTTGACACCTTGTTCTGTTTTCTCCCTCCAGTGTGTGTATTTGTTTTTCCCATTTCTTTAACTTCTTGCTTTCCATCTCAGCTCACCCTTCGATTCTAAATATTACCATTGTTATTATTACAAGCTAGAAAATACTTAATTGCACACAGTACAGGGACAGTAACAACACCAAAGACAATGACGGGAAGACAGAAAAAACAGGGAAACCAGTTTCCCCACAGCAAAAAATTAGTACAGGAACCAGAGGGGAATGAAGAGAACAGAAACTCAGAGACAGACTCCAACAAAATGAAGATAAACTATGCCAAAGGACCCAATGAAGCCCACAAGAATAATTTAAAAGAAGACATACTACAGGTACTCAATGAGAATTTTATAGAGATGATACCAGATAGGGTCAACCAAAATATACAGGAGACACTCAAGAAATTCCAAGACAACAAAAATAAAGAATTTGAAAAAAAAAAAAAAGAAGAATTAAAGGAAACCATAGAAGCACTGTATAAACACCAAAGTGAAAGAAAGAACATGATGAATAAACAGATAAATGAACTCAGGAGAAAAATAGACAACATTAAAGAGGAAAACAGCTAGGATATGGAAAACCTCAGAAAAAAGAATGAAACAGAACTGCAAAACAAAACGGAAGGCCAATCCAGCAGAATAGAACAAACAGAAGACAGAATCCCAGAACTTGAGGATGAAATGGTAATTAAAGGAAAAAATGAAGAACTATTAATTAAACAACTCAAGACCTGTGAAAAGAAAATGCAAGAACTCACTGACTCCGTCAAAAGACCAAACTTGAGAATCATGGGCATCAAAGAAGGAGAACAGGTGCAAGCAAAGGGAATGTGTAATATATTCAACAAAATAATAACAGAAAATTTCCCAAATCTAGAGAAAGATATTCCCATACAGATGCAAGAGGCCTCCAGGACACCAAACAGACCAGATCAAAATAGAATGACCCCACGACATATCATCATTAAAACAACAAGTTCAGAAACTCAGGAAAGAATATTGAAGGCTGTAAGAGAGAAAAAACAAGTAACATACAAAGATAAACCCATCAAAATCACAGCAGACTTCTCAACAGAAACATTAAAAGCAAGAAGAGCATGGGGTGAGATCTTCCGGGCACTGAATGAAAATAACTTCAACCCCAGGATACTCTATGAGCAAAACTATCATTCAAAATAGATGGAGCAATAAAAGTCTTCCGTGATAAGAAGAAACTAAAACAATATGTGACCACAAAGCCACCACTACAAAGGATTCTTCAAGGGATTCTGCACACAGAAAGTGAAACCCAACTTAACCATGAAAAGACAGGCAGCACCAAACCACATGAAAATAAAAAGCAAGACAGTAGAGAGTAACCTCAACTTAGGTACACACAATCAAACCTTCAAACAACTAAGACAACCAAATGACGTATCAGTACTAACGCTTAATGTTAGCAGACTTAATTCACCCATCAAAAGGCACTGCTTGATGAAATGGATTAAAAAGGAAGGTCCAACAATTTGTTGCTTTCAGGAGACCCATCTCACCAACAGAAATAAGCATAGGCTAAGGATGAAAGGCTGGAAGAAGATTTACCAAGCCAATGGCCCCCGAAAACAGGCAGGAGTAGCAATACTTATCTCTGACAAAGTAGACTTCAAACCTACATTGATCAAGCCAGATAAAGAAGGACATTACATACTAATAAAAGAGGAAAAAGACCAAAAGGAAATAATAAATATCAACCTGTATGCACCCAATGTCAACGCACCAAATTTCATCAAACATACTCTGAAAGACTTAAAGCATATATAGATGCCAACACAGTGGTTGTGGGAGACATAAACACCCCATTATCATCAATAGATAGGTCGTCCAAACAAAAAAATCAATAAAGAAATCCAAGATCTAAAATATGCAATAGATCAAATGGACCTAGTTGATGTCTACAGAACATTTCATCCAACTTCTACACAATATACATTCTTCTCAGCAGCCCATGGAACCTTCTCCAAAATAGATCATATTAGGACACAAAGCAAGTCTCAGCAAATATAAAAAAATAGAAATTATACCATGCATACTATCTGATCACAATGCAGTAAAAGTAGAACTTAACAACAAAAGTAAAGACAAAAAACATGCAAACATCTGGAAACTAAATAACTCATTACTTAAAGAAGAATGGATCATAGACGAAATAAAAGAGGAAATTAAAAAGTTCCTGGAAGTCAATGAAAATGAAAACACAACCTACTGGAACCTATGGGACACAGCTAAGGCAGTCCTGAGAGGAGAGTTTATAGCCATGAGAGCATATTTTAAAAAGACTGAAAGATCCCAAATCAATGACCTAATGATACATCTCAAACTCCTAGAAAAACAAGAACAGGCAAATTCCAAAACAAATAGAAGGAGAGAAATAATAAAAATAAGAACTAAAATCAACAAAATAGAAACCAAAAAAACCATACAAAGAATTAATGAAACAAAAAGTTGGTTCTTTGAAAAAATAAAGAAGATCGATAGACCCCTGGCAAACCTGACTAAAATGAGGAGAGAAAAAACCCAAATTAGTAGAATCCGGAATGCAAAAGGGGAGATAACAACAAACACCATGGAGGTCCAGGAAATCATCAGAGACTATTTTGAGAACCTATATTCAAATAAATTTGAAAATCTTAAAGAAATGGACAGATTTCTAGATACATATGACCATCCAAAACTGACCAAGAGGAAATTAATCACCTGAATAGATCTATAACACAAAATGAAATTGAAGCAGCAATCAAGAGTCTCCCCAAAAAGAAAAGTCCAGGACCTGATGGGTTCTCTGCTGAATTCTATCAGACCTTTAAAGAAGAACTGATACCAACCCTCCTTAAACTGTTCCATGAAATAGAAAGGGAAGGAAAACTGCCAAACACATTTTATGAAGCCAGTATTACACTTATCCCAAAACCAGGGAAAGACACCTCCAAAAAGGAGAACTATAGGCCAATCTCCTTAATGAACATTGACACAAAAATCCTCAACAAAATACGGCAAACCGAATTCAACAACACATCAAAAAGATTATTCACCACGACCAAGTAGGCTTCATCCCAGGGATGCAGGGGTGTTTCAACATATGAAAATCAATCAATGTAATAAACCACATTAACAGAAGCAAAGACAAAAACCACTTGATCATCTCCATAGATGCAGAAAAAGCCTTTGACAAGATCCAAAACCATTTCATGATAAAAGCTCTAAGAAAACTAGGAATAGAAGGAAAGTACCTCAACATTATAAAAGCCATATATGACAAACCTACAGCCAGCATTATACTTAATGGAGAAAAACTGAAACCATTCCCTCTAAAATCAGGAACCAGACAATGATACCCACTATCTCTACTCCTATTCAACATAATACTGGAATTCCTAGCCAGAGCAATTAGGCAAGAAGAAGGAATAAAAGGAATACAAATAGGTAAAGAAACTGTCAAAATATTCCTATTTGCAGATGACATGATCCTATACCTTAAAGACCCAAAAAACTCTACTCAGAAGCTTCTAGACATCATCAGTTGCTACAGCAAGGTAGCAGGATATAAAATCAGCATAGAAAAATCATTAGCATTTCTATACACTAACAATGAGCAAATGGAAAAAGAATGTTTGAAAACAATTCCATTTACAATAGCCTCAAAAAAAATCAAATACCTAGATGTTAACTTAACAAAAGATGTGAAAGACCTCTACAAGGAAAACTATACACTTCTGAAGAAAGAGATTGAGGAAGACTATAGAAAGTAGAGAGATCTCCCATGCTCATGGATTGGTAGAATCAACATAGTAAAAATGTCGATACTCCCTAAGGTAATCTACATGTTTAATGCAATTCCCATCAAAATTCCAATGACATTCATTAAAGAGATTGAAAAATCTACTGTTAAATTTATGTGGAAACACAGGAAGCCACAAATAGCCAAGGCAATACTCAGTCAAAGAACAATGCAGGAGGTATCACAATATCTGACTTCAAACTATATTACAAAGCAGTAGCAATAAAAACAGCATGGTACTGGCACAAAAACAGACATGAAGACCAGTGGAACAGAATAGAGGACCCAGATATGAAGCCACAACACTATAGCCAACTTGTCTTTGACAAAGGAGCTAAAAATATACGATGGAGAATTAGCAGCCTCTTCAACAAAAACTGCTGGGAAAACTGGTTAGCAGTCTGCAAAAAACTGAAACTAGATCCATGTATATCACCCTATACCAAGATTAACTCAAAATGGATCAAGGATCTTAATATCAGACCATAAACTCTAAAGTAAATAAAGGAAAGAGTAGGAAGTACTCTGGAATTAGTAGGTATAGGTAAGAACTTTCTCAACGAAACCCCAGCAGCACAGCAACTAAGAGGTAGCATAGATAAATGGGACCTCATAAAACTAAAAAGCTTCTGTTCATCAAAAGAAATGGTCTCTAAACTGAAATGAACACCCACAGAGTGGGAGAAAATATTTGCCAGCTATACATCAGACAAAGGACTGATATCCAGAACATATAGGGAACTTAAAAACTAAATTCTCCCAAAACTAATGAACCAATAAAGAAATGGGCAAGTGAACTAAACAGAACTTTCTCAAAAGAAGAAATTCAAATGGCCAAAAAACACATGAAAAAATGCTCACCATCTCTAGCAATAAAGGAAATGCAAATTAAAACCACACTAAGATTCCACCTCACCCTTGTTAAAATAGCCATCATTAGCAACACCACCAACAACAGGTGTTGGCGAGGATGCAGGGAAAAAGGAACCCTCTTACACTGCTGGTGGGAATGTAAACTAGTACAACCACTCTGGAAAAAAATGTGGAGGCTACTTAAAAAGCTAGACATTGATCTACCATTTGATCCAGCAATACCACTCTTGGGGATATACCCAAAAGACTGTGACACAGGTTACTCCAGAGGCACCTGCACACCCATGTTTATTGCAGCACTATTCACAATAGCCAAGTTATGGAAACAGCCAAGATGCCCCACCACTGACGAATGGATTAAGAAAATGTGGTATATATACACAATGGAATTTTATGCAGCCATGAAGAAGAACGAAATGTTATCATTTGCTGGTAAATCATGGAATTGGAGAACATCATTCTGAGTGAGGTTAGCCTGGTCCAAAAGACCAAAAATAGTATGTTCTCCCTCATATGTGGACATTAGATCAAGGGCAAACACAACAATGGGATTGGACTATGAGCACATGATAAAAGCAAGAGCACACAAGTAAGGGGTGAGGATAGGTAAGACACCTAAAAAACTAGCTAGCATTTGTTGCCCTTAATGCAGAGAAACTAAAGCAGATACCTTAAAGCAACTGAGGCCAATAGGAAAAGGGGAACAGGCACTAGAGAAAAGATTAGATCAAAAAGTATTAACCTAGAAGGTAACACCCACACACAGGAAATCAATGTGAGTCAATGCCCTGTATAGCTATCCTTATCTCAACCAGCAAAAACCCTTGTTCCTTCCTATTATTGCTTATACTCTCTCTACAACAAAATTAGAAATAACGGCAAAATAGTTTCTGCTGGGTATTGGGGGGGTGAGAGGGAGGGTGCAGAATGGGTGGTAAGGGAGGGGGTGGGGGCAGGGGGGAGAAATGAACCAAGCCTTGTATGCACATATGAATGATAAAAGAAAAATGAAAAAAATAAAAAATAAAAATAAATAAGTAAAAAGTATCAGGAATGGAAGATAAAGTAGATGAATTAGATCAGGGAGAGGCAGTGAGAAAAGACTAAGACAATATGAATGGAATCTACAAGACTAATGGGACACCATCAAAAGACCAAACCTATAAATCATGAACATAGAAAAAGGAGAAGAGATACAAACTAAAGGAATAGATAACTTAATCAGTAGCATGATAACTGAAAACTTTCCCATCTCAAGAAAAGTAGTGATATCTTATGAAGGAGGATTTCAGAACACCAAACTGGCAGGGTCAAAAAAACCACACAACCAGACATATATAATCAAAACATTCAATATACAGAACTAAGGAAGAATATGAAAGCTAGAAAAGAGAATTGACAAGTCACATATAAAGGCAAAGCCTTCATAAGAACAGCAAATTTACCAATACAATCTCTAAATTCAAGCAGTCCATGGAAAGATTTATTTCAGGCATTAAAGAAAACAAATGTCAACCTACATTGTTCTATTCAGCAAATTATCCTTAATTGAAGGAGAAATGAAAACCTTCCATAACCAACAAAAACTAAAGGAATTCATGACTGCCAAACCTGCACTGCAAAAAATACTTAAAGGAATCTTGCACAGATATGAAGGAGTTAGACTCAGTCAAGAAAATGTGAGGAAAAATATGTGAGAAAGAGTATAATAAGATTACCAAACAAGGAGTAAGGGGAAAATAAAAAGCAAAAACAAAAAAACACCCTGGAAATTTGTATTTCCATACATCTAATATTAACACTGAATCTTAAGATATAGAATAGCAAGTTAGATGAAGAAAACAAGCCCCAAAAATGCATTGCTCACAATAAATGAATCTCACTGACAAAACAAAAAGAAAATGGCTTAACGTGAAAAAGTAGAAACAGAGTTTCCAATCAAATGGACCCCCAAACAAATAGTAGTTGTACTCCTAACTGACAAAGCAGACTTACCAAAATTATAAGAGACAATGAAGGTCACTTTGTATTAATAAAAGGAACAATAATTCATCAAGAGGAAATAACCATTTTTAAAACACATGGTGCCAAACCTGAATGCACTCAACTACTTTATAAAAAGAAAAAAGAAAAACACTGTTGAACTTAAAAGCACAAATATAACGCAACACAGTGATAATGGGAGACTTCAATATTCCCCACTCATCAATACAAAGGTCATATTAAAAAAAAAAACACAAGGAAACATCACAATTAATAGAAACACTAGAACAAATGATCTTTACAGACATCTAGTTTGTATTTCATTCCGCTATTGCACAATGCACATTCTTCTCAGCAGCCCATGGAACATTCTCCAAAATAGGTCATAAACCAATAAACAAAGCAAGTCTTAAATAATACAAGAAGAAAATAGAAATAACTCCCTGTATCATATCTGGCTACAGTGGAATAAAAGTAATGGGGTAAAGCTAGAATTCAAAACCAAAAGGAATTGCAGAAAATATGGGAATACATGGAAGTTGAACAACACATATTTGAATTACCAGTAGGTCATCATGTAAGGGGAGAAATAAAATGTTCCTAGAATCTAAAGAAAATGAAAATGTAACCTACCAAGACCTATGGAATTCAGCAAAGGCAGTGTTAAGAGGAAAATTTAGAGCTATAAGTGCCTACATAAGAAAACAAAAAAGTGATCTCAAATAAATAACCTAATGATGTGCCTTCAGCTTTTTGAAATACAAGGACAAGCTAACCCCAAAACCAACAGTTGGAGAGAAATAATAAAAATCAGGGTTGAGAACAATGAAATTGAGATTTAAAAAAACTGTACAAAGAATCAGCAAAAAAAAGTTGGTTCTTTATAAAGGTACATAAGATCACTAAGCACTTAGCCTATCTGACTGGAAAGAGACCCAAATTAATAAAATTATAGAAGTAATATGAATATTGCAATATATAGTATTGAAATCAAAGGATCATTAGGAAATTTGAAAACCAGTATTTACATAAGTTGTAAAAATATTGACGAGATGATATTTTCTAGATGCATTTTACCAACAAAAAATTGAACTAAGAATATGTAAACAATGTAAACGCATCTACAACAAGAAGTGACATTGAAGTGAAGCAATAATAGTCTTCTAATATACAAAATCCCAGGAACTGATAGATTCACTGACAAATTCTACCAGACCTTTAAAGAAAGTACTGGTAAGAATATGCCTCAAGATTTTATATGAAATAGTAACAAAAGAAATGCTACTAAGTTCATTCAAAAAAGAAAAGAGAATTATAGGCCAATTTTCTCATTAACGTAGATGCAAAAATTCTCACTAAAATATTGGCAAACTGAACTTAACAACATATCAAAAAGATCATATTCTGTGATCAAGTTTCTTTCATTTCAGAGATGCAAGGATGTTTCAACATATGCAAATTGATAAATGTAAGACATCATATAAACAGAAGAAGGTACAAAAAATCACATGATCATCTCAACAGATGCAGAAAAAAGCTTAAGACAGAAAAAAAAAACACTGAAGAAACTAGGAACAGAAGTAATGTACCTCAACATAATGAGGTTTATATATGACAGAACTATAGCCAACATTATACTAAATGGGGAAAAACCTGAAATCATTCTTGCAAAGCAAGAAATGAAACAAGGATGCCCACTTTACCCACTCTTACTCAACATACTTTTGGAATTCCTATCCAGAATAATAAGACAGGAGAAAGAAATAAAAAGGATTCAAATATGGAAGGAAGAGGTCAAATTATCCCTAGTAGCCTTTAATATGAAGTTATACCTAATAGCCTCAAAAAACTCTATCAAACAAGTCTTATTAATCATAAACACTTTCAGGAATGTAGCAGGATATAAAATCAATATAGAAGAATTAGTAGCGTTTTCTATATGCCAATAAGGTACAGACTGAAAAAAATCAGGAAAACAATCCTACTTACAACAGTCTCAAAAAATACCTAGTAATACATTTACCAAAGGAAATGAAAAACCTTTACAATGAAAACTATAAATCACTGAAGAAAGAAATCAAAGAAGATACCAGAATATGGAACAATCTCCCATGCTATGGGTAGCATAATCAATACTATGCAAATGGCTATCCTACCAAAAACAATCTATTTCTTCAATGCAATCCAAATCAATATTCCAACGACATTCATCACAGAGATAGAAAAATCAATGCTATAGTTCGTATGGAAACACAAATAAATTTGACTAGTCAAAGAAGTTTGAACAAAAATGGGAATGCAGGCAGTATCACAATATCTGACTTCAAACTATATTATAGAGCCATAGCAAAAAAAACCAGCATGGTACTAGCACAAAAAAAGACATGAAAATCAATGTAACAGGATAGAATGCCAGACAGAAATATACACAGCTATAACCATCTCATTTTTGCACAAAATCCCAAAACATATGTTGCCAAAAAGACAACATGACCTTCAAAAAATGGTGCTGGGAAAATGGATATCCATGGAAGACTAAACTAGATTCTTGTCTTTCACCCTGTATTAATATTAATTCAAAGTTATCAAAGACCTTAATGTAAGATCTAAAACTTTGAAAGTACTATAGGAGATATTAGGGTAAACTCTGGAACATATAGGCGTGGTTGTGACATTCTGAGTAGAATCCCAGTAGCTATCAATTAAGAAAAAGGATGGACAAATTGGACTGCATCAAACTAAAAGTTTCTGCCAAACAAAGTAAAGAGTCACTAGACCTAAGAGACGGACTACTGAGTGGTAAAAAAATCTTTGCCAGTTATTTACCTGCTAAAGTAATAATAATCAGAATTTATTCCCCAAGAATCAAAAATACAATGGAGAAATCACCAAATGAATTAAATAGACAATTTTCAAAGAAAGTAGTACAAAAAGCCAAAAAATACATGAAGAAATGCTCAACATGCCAGGCTGTAAAGGAAGTGAAAATTAAAACTACATTAAATTTTCACCTTAGTCCAGTTAGAATGGCAGTCATCAAGCACATAAACAACCACACATGTTGGTGAGGATGAAGCAAAGTAGGAACCTTATACACTGTGAGTAGGAATGTATATTTGTATAACCACATTGGAAAATTGTATAGAGATTCCCTAAAAATTAAAATTTAACTACTGTAATATCCAGTGACACCAAACTTGGGCATATAATCAAAAAAATGTAAGTAGTCATACAATAGAGACACCTGCACACCCATGTTTATTGCAACACTATTAACAATAGCAAAGCTATGGAAATAGCCCACATCCCTTATAACTGATGTATAGATTAAGAAAATGTAGTATATATATACACAGTGGTGTAGTATTTAGCCGGAAAGAAGAATGAAATGGTTTGCATATAAATGGATGGAGTTTGAGATCATCATATTAAATGAAGTTAGTCAGGCTCCGAAAGACAAAGGCCACATGTTTTCTGTCATATTTGTAAGATATGTACAAAAGATAAATGTATATATATATATAAATTCAAGCTATCAGATAGATAGATAGATAGATGATAGATAGATAGATAACGTATTTGTACCAGTGAGACTGTTTGATGGGATTAGGGAGAGGAGTGAGAGGAAAAGAGAATGATAGTGAACAGTAGCAAAATACATTGCATCTTGTAGGAAGAAGGCATAAGGAAACACACAGGTAGCTGTTAAAAACTAGCGAATAGGAGAGAAAGAGTAAGGGAAAGTAATAAAGGATTTTAATCTGGTTAAAGTAATAAGGTGAAAAAACATTGTGAATCCCCTTTGAATAAGAAATATAAATTTAAAAATGTAGGATGGGATTATAAAATAGGTCCTGTTACAGAGTGGGTAACAGTACGAGGCAGAAAGGTGAATATGATCAATGTACTTAATATACTTATATGAAATTTAAAAAATGCAACCTGGTGAAATTGTTTGAAGTAGTGGTAGAGGGGATGAAGGAGAGTGATAATTGTGAAACTAACCAAGGCACATTGCAAGCATATATGGAAATATCATGGTAAACCCCCCTGTATAACCAATACATGCTAATAAAAATGTATAAAAAGAGAAAGAAAAATCTTAAATATTTTTGTTAATTTGCAGATAAGAAATTTTGGGAGTTTTTTTTTAAGAGAATGTGTTTATTGCAATTTAAAAAACAGATATTTTATGAAATAAAATTATGTGCATATATTAATCATAGAAAAAATCAGAAGAATTTAAAAAATCTGAAAATGAATGAGGGATGCTAGATATGATTTTTTTACACTAACAAAAATAATTTACATAATTCTATACTCATAGAATTGAAAACTGCAAATCATGGACTTTTTATAAAACTTACCAAAATTGATACAATGAAAAACCAATGCATATGAATAATACTGTATTAGTAGGTACTTATGCAAATTGTATCAAAAATTACTGCTTAAAATATTGTTAAGTTTATTCAATGTTTTATTGTAAAGTAGTTTTATTTTTTGTTCAGTTTCTTTTCATTGTGTTATTGTTGTACTGGGGATACATTGTGACATTTCCAAAAGATCTTACAATATGTCACAGTTGAATTTGCCCCTCCATCTTCATTCTCCTTTATCCTCAAGAATAGTTTCAACATGTCTCATTTTTTTCATTTTCATACATGAGTACGTAATATTTCTACTACAATATGCTTTGTTATTTTTCAGGTTTCTAAGAATTCAAATTGTTATATGTGGTCTAACATATTACATGTGATTATTTTCCATATATATTTCTTCTTTATTAGCATATGTTCATTTTTAATTCTTTACTGTAGCTGATATTTTTTAATTGGTTTTCTATTTCTTATTGATTTCTGAGTGTTCTTTATTTAACTTTTTATAAAAGTAGACTATCAGATATGCTATCCAAGTTTTTTTTCCTCATTAGTAGTTTGCCTTTCTAATAAAATGTTGCCTTTCAAAGAGCAACATTTCTCAATTTTGGTAACGTCCAACTTAGATATTTTATTTTATGGATTTTCCTTTCTGCTTTTTTCCTGTTCAACCATATAGCAAAACATTGTTTTCTGTACAAGTCTGATAAAGTTTTACTGTGAGGTACCTGCTTCATTTGAGTAAATGTTTGTATCTTATATGGGATCACTACATGTTCTGTTCTCATACAAATATCCAACTATTACAGTGGCATTTATTGAAAATACTATTCTTTCTACACTGAGTTACTTCTGTACTTTCTCAACAATCAATATTCTTTTATATATCTATGAATGTCCTATTGGTCTATTCTTCTGTAAAACTATAACTAATATATATTTTATACCATGAATGGTTTTAGAGCAACAGAATTTTTAAAATACATTTTCAAATTAGCTTGGGGATTTGTACTGTAGACTCACAAATGTAGTTGCACTTGAAAACACTGAACACTCTATTTACATTAGTTAATGAACACTGATAGTTTACAAAGATATGTAAAATGTCTATTGAGGTGCCCATCTACAAGAAAACTATGCGTACTTCAGCCACAATTTCCCAATCACTCACCTCTACCAATCGCCTTACCCTCCGCCACCTTCACTATTAAAAGTGTATTTCTCAGAGGTTTTTTTATTCAAGTTTCACTGATGTCTTATTTGTAGGTCATATTCAAAAGAATAAAGTGAGATCTACATCTTCAAAAAAAAGATTCATTTCATGTCTGCATAGGATACACCTACACAATCGCTTCTGAGAGGTAAGGAGCAAATGACTCTATTTTATGATTTCAAATATTTTTGGAACATTGAGGAGTATTATGATGGTTCATCATCAAGTCTCTGGATAAATTTGGGAAAAGAAAGGACAAATTCAGGCATTTTAATGACTCAAATAAGTGAACTAAGAATTTATAGGTGTGTCATGAGGGAAAGTCTTGTCTCTTATGCACACAGAGCTGAAACTGGTGAAATTTAAACACTTGATCTCATGTGTTGGTGAATTACAACTTAAGGTGAATTCCCATCCTTGATGGACATCTATAGTTAAAGTTAGTCCATTAAGAACAGGATTCTACAAGATGGGATGAGAATGGATCATAAAGATAAAATCCTAATGATCTGCTGACATTGAATCATTAAATTCCTATGAGTTTTCTTCACCTGTGGGAGAAGATTCCTTACCCTCAACAAAAGTGGCATTTCCACCCCTACTTCTGGTGCCAAGTTACTATTAGTCAGATTTCTCCAGAGATACAATATTAACAAAATCTACAGAGATAGGTGAGGAGAGTTTTTATGAAAACTGGATGAGGTAGACAGATTGAGAAGTATCACAATATGCTTTTTGAAACCTAAAGAACCAGGAAAATCAATGGTGCAATTTTATCTAAGTTTAAAGCTTTGAGAACCAGTAGCTTAGGATGTTTAGGACAGGTGATGATGTATGTGTCACCTCAAGACAAGTGAATTTATACTTCCTCTTACCTTTCCTTCTATTCAAGAGAGCCCACCTGGAGAAAGTGGTCTTTGTCCAGAATTTGGTTTAAATGTTAATCTCTTCTCAAAAGACCTTCTATAAACATAATCATCAATAATTTTTTCTCAGCTATCTGGGTATCACTTAACTTTGTCAGGTTGACACAAAATTAACATTCAAAACATATTTATTTCATGAAATACTGCAAATAATTAATAGCATGTAAAATGTTTCAAGATGAGAATTCTCTATAATGTGGGGTTTCTCCTAAGAAGAGTCTATCCCAGCAAAACATATATTTTGAAAAGATGCTGAGTTATGAAGTATAAGAGTTTGCTCATATAAATTAGTTGCTCAGGAAATTTGAGGTGGTAATGTCATTTGTCTTATAATTTGGAAAAGTGATTTCTTAAGAGAGACTATATAGTGCCCAGACAATTCAAATTCTTTGGTAAGTGCTTTTCTAACATTTGGAATGCGGATATGCTTATAAAACAAATAAGAAGATATCCCAAGTGCTTCCAATTTATAGCCTATTTATACAGGAAAAAGCAGCTTTCAAATAGCTATTTCATGGAGCTAAATAGAACTTTATTGGAATATAATTGCTTGTCTGAGAATAGAAAACAGAGGCTATCTCAAACCACATGCCTATCGAGAGATTAAATGAAACTATAGGAACACTTTGTGGATGCCTTAAAGGTGAGTGGTGGTGGGTACCATCTGAATTAGCCTGACAGAATCAATCCATTTCAATTACCTGTCATACGGCACAAGTTGTTCTTGCTCAGAACCTCATTGAGGAAGATAAGAAACATGCTGCTGGTTACTTCTGTGTGTCTGGGAGCAGAGGTGGCCATCACTAAGGCCCTCTCCAGTGTTCAGCCCTTCCTTAAACGCCACTTGTCTATCTACATTATTTCATCTACGCAAGCTTGTGTTTTCATGATTTGTATTTTACACTTTACATTTGTTTCTTCAAGCATCAGGTTTGAAATTGATGTTATGAATAAATTTGAAACTAAAGCATTGTATAAGCAAAGTCTGTGTTACTGGGGTAAACACCTATCTTGTCTTTTTCTTAATAAAGTCATCCATTTGTTAAGTCCAAAAAAAAAAAAAAGGTATTTGTATGGGTCTAACTTTATCCTATCATTTTTATTCTCTATATGCCAGTGACATGTGTACTTGATTGTTCCAGCTTTAAAACTAGTTATGAGAACTGGGAACGGTGTAATATCACTAGTCTGAGAACTGAGGTGAAGCACTATGAGTTCAACATCAGCCTAAGCCACATAAGCAGACCCTATGGGCTGTTGAGAGAAAAAAAAAAGAACTGCTCATATCACATATTCAATCCTGCACTATAGATTTTCATTTTCAAAATAGCTTTGATTATCCTATATTCTATAAATTTTATATGCATTTTTAAATCTCTAAATCAGTATAATTTCTACCAAACCCATCAATTAGATTTTTTTTGAAAGAGTTTAAATCTCTAGGTTTATTTGGGGAGATCTGGATACTAACATATGAAACCTTTTTATAATAAAAAATAGATCTTTTAATTTATATGTCAGTTTTTCAACAATGTTTACAGTTTTCAAAGTGAAATCCTTACACATCTTTTGTCGTATTTATCTTTGAGTATTTCATATTTTGATGGGATTTCAAATGGATTTTCCAAGTTTCCATATCTGAATCTTCACAAATAGTTTGTATAAATAAAATAGATAGTTGAATATTTATATTACCCTGTAACTTAACTCACTTTTTTCTTTATACTTACTTTTCTGAATATTCCATTACATTTTCTTTAAAAATAGTATTGGCTGACAAATAGACTTTCACTTCATCTTTTAGCATATACATACATCAATTTCTTTTCTTCACTTATTGAAATGATATAAAATGATGAATAAAAGTAACATAAGAGGATATCCTTACCATGTCAGATTTTCATGAAGACCTACTTCAATTTTTCAGTGTTTTATCTTTAGGTGTGGATGTCATTGGCACATTTTGCATAGATACTCATTATAAGTTTGAAACATACTTTTATTCCTATTTGCTGATGTTTATGTTTTTAATGATGATGGTGATTGAACCCAGGGTTTTTCACATGCTAGGCAGGTACAGTACAGCTCAACTATACCACCAGGCCTGAAGACTATTTTTAAAAAATAAGGAATGGAATAGACAGACATTTGATGCTGGCAAGAACGCACAGGATTGAAATCCTCAAACATTGCCAGTAAGAAAGTAGATTAGTAAAAGTATTTTAGAAAATACTTCTTCTGTTTCTGTGAAGAATGTCAAAATGTTTTTTATCAGTTAAAAATAGAATTGTCATATGACTAAGAGACTCCACTCCTGTCTATTTACCCAAGAAAAATAAATCGTAGAACCACATGGATTTGTATAATATTTATAGCTACATATTCAAAAATGCCAAATAGGGAAAACAGCTAAATATTTTCATTAACTAGTGGACACTTAAGCAATATGTGGCATGTCTTCAAAATGGAATATCATTTGATAACTAAAATGAATGAAGAATTAATATAGGTAATGTGTGAACTTCAAATCATTTTGCTTAGCCAGTCATAGTGTTGTTTGCCTTAAATACCAGTATTTCAGAGACTGAGGCAGGTGGATCACGAGTTTAAGGCTAGCCTAGGCTAAGAAATAGTAAGACCCTGTCCCAAAAACAAAACACAACAAAATTTTTAAAAATTTTCTGCAATGAAAGAACACCATCAAAAAGCACATACAGCACTATTCCATTTATGCAAGTATCTAGAGAAGCCAATTTTGAAGAGGCAGAAAATATACCATGTTTACTAAGTCTGGAGATGAAAGTGGAAAAGTAATTAGCAGGTTCACGTTTTCATTATAATGTTATGAAAATACACTGAAATTACATTTGGTGATGCTTGTACACTTTTGTGTATATTCTAAAATTTATGGTAGTATACACATAAGAGAGGTAATTTTTCTGGTTTGTAATTAATTCTTAAATATGTGCTAAGATACAGAACTATAAATTCAGTTAACTATTTGAAAATATAAAATATTTAAAGGGAAGATAAATATGAGCTTTTTCTTCTTCAGTTTATAATATAGTAGTGGCAGACATAGAAAGACATTATATTTAAATGTTAATGTGATATAATAAGCAATTTATAATCAGCCAGTTGATGGAAAAGACCAGTTGCAGCTGTACTTGATAATGAATATATTTGTTGCATTTTGAAAATTTCTCTATTTTCATTAATTGGAAATATTTATTTTATTTTTACTATTTTTTGGATTATAGGTATACAGAAAAATTAGAAGCAAAGACTGTGAGGTTGTATTCAGATATTGACAAAAGGATACTTGACAAATAAATAAGTAGTAAAATTTACTCATTCATTGTTACGGTCTGAATATTTGAGTCCACACAAAACTTGTTTGTTGAACCTTAATCCCCATAGTGATGGCATTGATAGGTGTGGCTGAGGATGTGATTTTATCCTAAAGCTTCAGTTGTAACTGGGAGTAGTGAATTTATAAGGGGCCAAAAAGAACAGAGTTCTTCCCTTCACCTATGTAAGAACAAAGCAAGAAGGTCCCAACTATGAGCCAAAACGATGCTTGCATCAGACACTGAATCTGTTGCTGCATTGCTTATGGACTTCATAACCTTCAAAACTGGAATAAATAAACTAATGTAATTGTAACCACAATTAAAATAGTGGTTAAGGACTGCAGACCCCTGAGACGTGATAAAAAGTTGACAGTACAGCAGATACATCATAGTAAGAACTCGTCAGTCTACGGAGGAATTTCTTTTTAAGCATATGATAAAATTATTTGGTTTAAAATGAAACTTAATTTGTGTTCTGCAGTAAATATTGACTGAATAAAAATAAAACATGCTATGTTTTTGTGTTAGTATTTAGATTCACTTAAACTCAACATGCAAATGTATGTAAATTAGGCAAATTATTCTTTCAAAGCAAATTGCCCAGCAGTACTTCAATAAACCACTACATCTGTGTTCACCTATTCCAAACATATTTATATTACAATGTGAAATAATCCCTAACCATTTATGCATTAATCCATTTATTCATTTATTTATTCTTTCATGTGTTCACTTGTTCATTTAGTTTATGTAACTAGTGTCTGTTCTTAAACACTGTGTTCCTCTCATATCACAATGTTTTTCTTAATTAATGGGCCATAAATATTAATTTTATGTTATCTACTTTAAAAAAGGTTAAAATTTTAGAACAGCCTCTCTAATTCATTTTCTCATTTATTGATTTAATTTTTGGTTCTTTTGGTGTTTAACTTTTTGACCTCTTCATATATTCTGGATAGTAACCCTTGTACTCTGTTATGTTGGTGGTACCGGGGTTTGAACTCAAGGCATGAGAATGTTTGCTTGGTAGGCACTTCAAGACTTGAGCCATTCTGTCAGCCCTAATCCTTGTCCAATGAATAGCTCCAAGTATTTCCTCCCATTCTGTAGGATGTCTCTTCGTTCTATTGATTATTTCCTTTTGTGTATTAAAATGTGTTAATTTATACAATCCCGTTTGTCAATTTTTGCTTTTGTTTCCTTAGCTATTGGAATCCTATTCGGGAAGACATTTCTTGTGCAATATTTTTCCTATTTTAGGTCTTATGCCAAAAGAAGTACAAATGGTAAACAAACACATAAAGAAATATTAGACATATGTAGCCATAAAGAAATGAAAAATAAAATGATGTTGAGATTCTATTTCACCCCATTCAGAACCTCAAGAAAACAAACAAGAAACTCTGGCAAGGGTGCAGGGATTAATGAATCTTTCTACACTGTTAGGGGAGAATGTAAGTTAGTGTAGGTACTGTAGAAATCAGTATGGAGATCCCTCCAAACATTAAAAATGGAAATGCAATATTTAGGCTTTGCCACACCTGAACGTAAACACCCCAGTACAAGTCTGCACACAATTGGGAGACCTGCACACCATATTTACTATTCACAATAGGCAAATTATGGCATCAGCTTAGGTGCCCTTCAATACATGAACGGATAAAGAAACTGTGGTATGTGTACACTACATAGTTTATTCAGCCATAAAGAACCAAAGAATGTCATTTGCAGAAAAATGGATGTTAAGTGAAATAAGCCAGATTCTGAAAAGCAAAAACTGCTTTATTTTCTCTCATATGTAGAAGATACATCTAAATATAAAAAACTGACGTAAATACAAATGGGGGTAGCCAGGGGACTACATTTCTTTAAGTTTGATCTTACAGTGCTTTTAATTTCATGTAACCCCATTTGTTCATTGTTTCTCTTAGTTGCTCAGCCAATTGAGTTCTACTGAGGAAGTCATTGCCTATGCCTATTGCTTCTAATGTATTCCCTGCTCTATCCTGTAATAGCTTCAAGGTTCCATGTCATATATTAAGTTCCTACTCCACTTTGAGTTTACAGGGTGACCTAGTTTCAGTTTTCTCAGGCAGTTACCCAGTTTTCCCAGCAACATTTTCGCTATCCTGTGTTTTTGGCACATTTGTCAAAAACTAGGTGGGTGTGGGTGAGTGGATTCATATCTGGGTCTTTTATTTTGTTCCACTGGTCTTCATATCTGTTTTGGGGTCAGTACCATGCTGTTTGTATTGCTATGGCTCTGTAGTATAGTTTGAAGTCACATATTGTGATACCTCCAGTGTTGATGCTCTTTTTGCTCAGTATTGTCTTTGCTATTCATTGTCTTTTGTGCTTCCAAATGAACTATAGGGTTGATTTTTCAATCTTTATTATGTATGTCATTGGGATTTTGATGGGAATTGTGTTGACCATGTAGATTGCTTTTGGTAATATATCCATTTTCACAATATTGACTGTACCAATCCATGAACATGGGAGATCTGTCATCTTCTGTCATCTTCTTCAATTTCTTTCTTCAAAGATTTGTAGTTTTCCTTGCAGAGGTCATTCACATCCTTCGTTAAATTTATTCCTAGGTGTTTGATTTTTTTTTTTTTTTGATCCTGTTGTAAATTTAATTGTTTTCCTATATATTTTTTCTCAATCTGTTCTTTTTTGGTGCATAGAAAGTCTACTGATTTTTACAAATAGATTTTGTATCCTGATACTGTCCTGAAGTTGTATATGGTATACAGGAATATTTTGGTGGAGTTTTTCTGGTCTTTTAAGTATAAGATCATGTCACCTGAATAGAGGGATAGTTTGACTTCTTCCTGTTTGTATTCCTTTTATTTCTTCTTCCTCTCTTATCACTCTGGCTTGGAATTCCAAGACTATGTTGAGTAAGAGTGTGGAGAGAGTAGATACGCTTATCTCATTACTAACTTTAGGGAAAATGGTTTCAGTTTTTAGCTGTTAAGTATGATTTTAGCTATAGTTTGTTGACATACATTCCTTCTAGTTTTCATTTAGTTTTTATCATGAAAGGATGTTGATATAAAAGGTTGTTTCTGCATTTATTGAGATGATCAAGTCATTTTTGTCTTTGTTTCCATTAATATGCTGTATTATCTTTAATTAACTACATATGTTGAACCATCCTTGCATCCCTGGGATGAAACTGACTTCGTCATGATGTACGATCTTTTGATATGCTGTTGAATTTGGTTTGCCAGTATTTTATTGAAGATTATAGCATATATGTTCATTGGCCTATAATTCTCTCTGCTTTGTTGTTGTTGTGTTCTTGTCTGATTTGGAGATGAGTATAATACTGGAATCATAGAGTAAGTTTGGCAGTGATTCTTATGTACTTCATGGTAAAGGTTAAGGAACATTGATATTAATTTTTCTTTAAGCGTCTGGTAGAATTCAGCAGATAATTTATCAGGTCCTGGACACTTCTTTTTCAGAGAATCTTTATTGCTGCTGTGACTTCATTGTGTGTTGCAGATCTGTTTAGGTGATTAATATGCCTTTGGTTTAAATTTGAAATATATGTATCTACAAGTTTGTCCATTTCTACTAGATTTTCTAATTTATTTAAATATAGGTTCTCAGTGTAGTCCCTGATAATTCCTGGATTTCCTTTGTTTGGTGGTATCTCCCTCTTTTCATTTCTGATTTTATTTATTTGG
Organism: Castor canadensis; assembly: GCF_047511655.1. NCBI lineage: Eukaryota > Metazoa > Chordata > Mammalia > Rodentia > Castoridae > Castor > Castor canadensis. Next base: position 27,460,375 of record NC_133395.1, read on the forward strand.
GTCTTTTCCTGACTCATTTTAGTCAGATTTGCCAGGGGCTTGTCAATCTTGTTTTTTATTTTTCAAAGAACCAACTTTTTGTTTCATTGATTCTTTGTATTTTTTTTCTGTATTTTGTTGATTTTGTTCCTTAGAAAATATATGCTCTTAAATTTATTTTAATTCATCATGAATTTCTTTTAACTTTCAGGCTATAAATATTTAACTATTTTAAAGTATTAAATAAAGGTTTAAACTCAATTTGTTTATTTATATAATTAGAGAATGACTGAAAATATAGGTGATTGGATTTCATTACAATAGGTAACTTATTGATGTCTTTTCAATGTTTTCAAATTTGAAAGCAAAGTGCAGTATGTGCTTACAAATAAGAAGTTAACTAGGATGACATTTGGACAATAACCTGTTCTGTAAATGTAGGGACTAAAGAGTTACTCATTCTTGGAAATTTCAATGAGGATCAGTCAATAGTGTTCTGTCGTATAAGGGAACCACAGTTACTTGCACACAACATAGCTGCCTAGTTAAGGGCATTAGATCAAGAGACATATTATTTAAGTAGTATGCATTTTACAGAAAATTAGAAGATAATATGAACCTAGGGCCAATTAATTAAAAGGAGAAGAATGAATTCAGTGTTGTTATTATTTCTTCAGGCAAGAGCAAGTTGTTTTTCTAGTTAGAAACCAATGATTTAGATAATTCTAATTCACATTGGAATCATTAATTATATGGAAATCATTTCAGTAAGGATTTTAGTTAGTTCCACATCATTTGAATGAAATGTGCTGGACATGTTTTGATAAAAAGATTATGATAATTAAGATGAGAATCATATTTAAATTCATTTATATATATTTGAAGCAAGCCAGTTGAAAATATAGTTACATTTTGAGAACTGTAATAATGAATTGATAAAATTTGAAGAAAATGAATTGACTCAGTATTTTACATTTTATCAACATTAAAGTTTATGTGTTAATAGAATTTGACTCATCAGAATTTATTGGTTTTATTTATGTGTTTTAATTGCTGATAGTTCTTTTTTTCATTGTTCTCATTTTATGGTTTATTTTTTTCTGTATTCATTTATTCATATGTGCATACATTGTTTGGGCCATTTCTCCCCCTGCCCCCTTCCTCTCCCTCATCCCTCTTACTTCCAGGCAGAACCTGTTCTGCCCTCTTCTTTAATTTTGTTGAAGAATAGACATAAGCAATAATAAGAAAGTCATAGAGTTTTTGCTAGTTTGACATAAGGATAGCTATACAGAGAGATTCCTAGCATTGCTTCCATGCACTTGTGTATTACAACCTGAACTGATTTATCTCTAAAAAAACCTCTTCACTACTAACTGGTCACCTTTCCATATTGACCTCTGTCATTTTAAGGTTACATATTAGCTCCTATGCAGTGGGGACATTAAACACTTTCAATTTTGGGGTTTAGTCTCTTTCCCTATTCCTCCTGTATGTGTCCTCTCTTTAGTATGTGACCAATGTCTACTAATGTTGCTGCATTTGTTTTAGATCTAAAGTCTCCATATGAGGGATAACATACAATTTTTGGCTTTCTGAGCCTACTTCTTTTTCATTCATTAGTAAGTGAAATGCTGTGACAAAAATAAGTATTCATGAAATATGCAGAACATTAAAAAGATAGTGGTTTCATGATGAGCTAAACAATTATAATGAAATATACAAGTATGATTTCTTTTTGCTTTAATTTTCTTAATATGATTCCAATATGGACCAGAAGCTAAGACATAGCATTGAGTTAAACACATAATGCTTTCACTTCACAGTAATGTCTTTATATCAAAAAATAGGATATATTTTCTGTCTTGTTTAAATTTTACTTTTATAGAAAAGCTGCAAACATTGTAGAGACAATTCCTGTATATTCTAGACAATTTTTCCCTATTTTTAGTATCTCATATTGGTGTGCTATTTTATCCATAAACCACTTCTGATACACTATTAAGTCCATACTTTTTCAGGTTTCTAAATTGTTTTTAACAGTTTTCACACAGCAAAAGCAGACCTAAGAAGGAAAGTTTACATGGAAAGATCTTAAATAACTTGACTAATGCTACATCTCAAACTCCCAGAAAAAACAAGAACAAGCAAAACCCAAAACAAACAGAAGGATAGATATAATAAAAATAAAGGCTGGTGAGAACCTATCTCAAAAAAACTTAAAAAAAAAAAATGTTGGTGGAGTGGCTCAAGGTGCAGGCCCAAAGTTCAATCCTCAGTACCAGGAAAAAAAAATACTTAACTGAATGTTGTGGGGCAAATAGATTTGACCTAAATAACTTTGGAAATTTTGTGAATGAAAGGATACTATTCAAATAGTGTCTTTTGATGGGGGAGTTGAGACCATTGACATTCAGTATTAATATTGATAGGTATGTGATGATTTCCTACCATTTAATTATTTTTGTTGTTTAAGGATTTGGTTGTGTGCGGTTGAATCAATGCTTCTCTCTGGTTACTTGTCATTTCTTCTCTTGTGGTTTGATACTTCCTGTCCACTCGTGGTTTTATTTGCTCCTCTTTTATGTTTTGGGTTGTCAACTTTAATCCATAGATCTCCCTTTTTATAGTGTCTTTTGTTTTACTTTGTTGTTCATTAAAATCCCTTCTAAATTCCTTTATTTGTTTCTGTGTCATCTCATGTTCTTTATTTTTGGTGTCTTGAAATTTCTTGAGTGCATCTTTGACATTCTTGTCAACCAAGTCTAGTATCTTCTCCATGAATTTCTCAGTGATATCTTCCAAAATTTCTTCTCTGAGGATATTTATGTGGTGTCACTGGGAACCCTAGTGACATTTATCATTGTTTTGTTGAAGTCAGGAACTTTGTATTCATTTTCTTCATTTCCCACTGAATCCTGAATTGAATTGCTTTTTTGAAGACAGTGGTTTCCATCCCTTCTTCTTCTCATCTCTCCACTTGGTGTTATGTAATGATGTTTTTGATAGGCTAGTCAGTGGTTTTGATTGCTGTATTTCTTTCCTTGATTTAATTTGTGTGTTGTGACTGACTTGGTTCTTTGCTATGTTGATGTGCCTTTCTGGCCCTGGCCTGGAGGTAAAGTATAGAACTAACAAATTCACAAGTTCAATAAAAGATCCAACCATCTATTGTTTACAAGAGACCCTGTTTATTGACAGAAATAAATACTGGCTGGGATGAAAGGCTCAAGAAGATTTACCTTCCCAATGGTCCTCTTAAAACAGGCAGGAGTAGCAGTACTTAAATCAGACAAAGTAGACTTCAAAGTTAACATTGGTCAAATGAGATAAGGAACAACACTTCATAGTAATAAAAAGAGCTATACATCAAAAGGAAATAGCAATTATTGACCTATATGCACCCATTGTTATTGTACCCAATTTCATCAAACACATACTAAAGGACTTACAATCACATATAGAGTACAACACAGTGGTAGTGGGAGACTTTAATACCCTCCTATCCCCAATAGATAGGTCATCTGAACAAAACAAATCAACAAAGAAATCCTAGAACTAAATGTCAACATTAAACAAATGGACCTAATGCATGTCTACAGAATATTTTATCCAACAAAAGCACAATATACTTTCTTCTCAGCAGTCCATGGAACATTCTCCAAAATAAATCATATCTTAAGTCATAAAGCAAGCCACAGCAAATATAAGAAAACAGTAATAACCCCTTGCATTCTATCAGATCACAGTGCATTAAAACTAGAACTCAATAACAAAAGCAACAGCAGAAAATACACAAATAATTGGAGGCTGAATAATACATTTATTAATGATCAGTGGGTCATAGAAGAAATATGACAGGAAGTCAGAAGTTTCTTGGAAGCTAATGAAAATGAAAACACCACCTACAAGAACCTATTTGACACAGCAAAGGCAGGCCTAAAAAGGAAAGTTTATATAGAAAGGTACATTATCTAAGGCTATATCTCAAACTCCCAGAAAAAACAAGGACAAGCAAAACCCAAAACAAACAAAAGGACAGAAATAATAATTTTAAAAAGGCCAAAATTAATGAGAGACAAAAGAAAACCATACAAACAATCAGCAAAACAAAAAGTTGGTTCTTTGACTAAATAAACAAGATTGACAAACCTTTAGCAAATCTGACTAAAATGAGGAGGGAAAAGACCCAAGTTACTAATATCAGAAAAAAAAGAGGAGAGATAACAACAAACATGAAAGCAATTCAGAAAATCATCATAGACTATTTTGAGAGCCTATATTCCACTACATTGCAAAATCTTGAAGAAATGGTCAGATTTCTAAATACATATGACCATCCAAAACTGGACCAAGAAGATAATAGCCACCTCAAAAGATCTATAACCATAAATGAAATGGAAGCAGCAATAAAGAGTATGCCAAAAGGGAAAAATCCAGGTTTTGAAGCATTCTTAGCTGAATTCCAACAGACCTTCAAAGAAGAACTAATGTCAACACTCCTTAAACTTTTCCACAACATAAAAAGGGAAGGAACACTGCCTAACTCATTCTATGAAGCTAGCATTACACTCATCCAAAAACTAAACAAGGACACATCCAAAAAGGTAACCTATAGGCCAGTCTCCTTAATGAACACCAATCCAAAAATCCTCAATAAAATAGTGGGAAATTGAATCCAGTGTATCAGAAAGATCATTCATTTACATGACGAAGTTGGCTTCATCCCAGGGATGCAGGGACGGTTCACTGTATGCAAATAAATAAATGTAATACGGCACATTAATAGAAACAAAGACAAAAACCATTTGATCATCTCAACAGATGCAAAAAAAGCCTTTGATAAGATTTAACACCACTTCCTGATAAAAGGTCTAAGAAAACTAGGAATAGAAGGAATGTACCTCAACATTATAAAGGCTATATATGACAAACCTATAGCAAACAACATACTTAATGACAAAAAACTGAAACCATTTCCCTTAAAGTCAGGAACAAGACAACGATGCCCACTATCCCCACTCCTATTCATCATAGTCCTGGAATTCTTACCCAGAGCAATCAGGAAAAAGAAGAAATAAAATGAATACAAATAGGTAAAGAAATAGTCAAAGTATCTTTATTTGCAGATGATATGATCCCATATATCAGAGAACCAAAATATCTCCACCCAAAAACTCCTAGATACATAAACATCTTCAGCAATGTAGCAGGATACAAAATCAACTTATGAAAATCAAGAGCCTTTTTATATACCAACAATGAAGAAATTGAGAAAGAACATAGAAAAACAATTCCATTTACAATAGCCTCAAAAAAAAAAAAATCAAGTGCCTAGGAATAAACAAAGGACATAAATGACCTCTACAAGGAGAACTACAAAAAACTGAAGAAAGAGATCAAGGAAGACTATAGAAGATGAAAATATCTCCCATGCTTGTGGATTGGCAAAATCAACATAGTAAATATGCCTATACTATCAAAGCAATCCACACATTCAATGCAATTCCCATCAAAATTCCAATAACATTCATCACAGAGATTGAATAATCTACCCTAAAGTTTATTTGGAAACACAAAAGACCATGAATAGCCAAGGCAATACTGAGCAAAAAGAGCAATGCTGGAGGCATCACAATACTTGACTTCAAACTATACTACAGTGTCTAACAATAAAAGCAGCATGGTACTGGCACAAAAACAGATACAAAGACCAGTGGAACAGAATAGAGGACCTGGATATGAATCTGTACACCTTATTTTTGACAAAGTCACCAAGCATACTATGGAAAAAAGACAACCTCTTCAACAAATATTGCTGTGAAAAGTTGTTATCTACCTGCAGAAAACTGAAACTAGTTCTATGCTTATCACCCTGTACTAGTATCAACTCAAAGTGGATAAAGGACTTTAATATCAGACCTGAAACCTTGCAGTTAGTACACAAAAGAGCAGGGAATACCCTGGAAACAATAGGTATAGGCAAGGACTTCCTCAATAGAACTCCAGCAGCAGAGCAACTAAGAAAAAGGATGAATTAATGAACCACATGAAATTAAAAACATTCTGCACAACAAAGGAAATGATGTTTAAATTGAAGAGACCACTCACAAAGTGGGAGAAAATATTTGCTACCTATTTACCAGATAAAGGACTGATAACCAAGGAACTCAAAACACTAAACTCCCCCAAAATTAGTGAACCAACAAAGAAGTGGGCAAGTGACCTAAACAGAACTTTTCCAAAGGAAGAAGTCCAAATGGCCAAAAAATTCTCATCATCCCTTGGCATAAAGGAAATGCAAATCAAGCTAGCAAAAGTGCTATTTCTTTCTTATTTTTTCCTATGTTTTCTCTTCAAGAAAATCAGAGAAGGAGAGGGCAGAACACATTCTGACCCAAAGAGGGCAGAGTAGGGGGAGGTGGCCCAACAATGTAGGCACACTTTAAGTAAATGTAAAATTGATACAATAAAAGAAAGCAAGAATAAATGGAACTATTCAGATAATGACCAAAAATAAAAATAAAAACAAACAAACAAAAATACAAACCTTGTATGTGAACAGATAACTAAGGGTAGTAATTTTTTTCCTACAGTGAATGACCTTGTAATTTGGAAACTATATCCAATGCCTGCCGAGTTTGAGCAAATAGAAAATGAATTTCAGAAAATGAGACCCAAGTTTGTCATTGTCACAGACAGAAGTGAAGTAAAAGAAAGACAGAAAAGCTCTACTGAAATGTGTATTATTGAATTAGAGCCAAAATTATTGTTAAGAACTCTGTGAAAGAGAGACAATGAAATAATTATAGAAACAAGTTATTTTTGATAAACATTTAAATGACTGATGCAAGAACAAAGGAGAGGAAAGCATAGGACGGTGTTGAACAGACTGAGGCATCAGAAAGTAAGGTAGTGCACTTCCCCCACAAATAATTTTTAAAAAAATGACTCAAGTCAAAAACATATAGGAGCCAGCACAAGGACATTCACATCGGTCAAAATGGAGATAATAATTTCAACAACATAAAATCTGTATTATTTAATAATAAACAAAAGAATAAGTATCAACAGCCTAAACATATAAAATGAAGTTACTGAACAAGTAAATATAATGAGGAACAGGTACTAATTCCCTTAAAAAAAAAATCGCAAATAACTTATGTAGTTATTTGTTCACTTCCCAGTGAGGAAGTGATTATTTCTCCCTTTTGATGTGGAATTATGAATGTAATGACAGTGTTTCTAAATTGTATTGAAAAGGTAAAATAGCAACTTGAGTAGATTCCTGGATAATGGCCCTATAAACAAATGATTGCTTTGATACCATCAGACTCAGACCACAGTTTATGTGATAAAGGATGGAGAGAATACTTTAACTTTGTGTCAACCTTTCCCCAAACCCACAGCTCCAGTTCAATGATGAGAAATACAAACACAATTAGAGACTCATTCTACTCTCTGATCAGTATTCCTCAAAAAGGACAATGGTCATAAAAAGCAAGAATGAGAAACCATCTCCAACACAACAGACTAAGGACATAATGGATAAAGTGAATGAGGAATTTTGCAGTGTCCTTGGAGAAACAACTGCAACTTTAAAAGATAAGCTGGAGAACTCCGACTATATTCCATACAGGTGAGTAAAATCTAAGAAACTCCAATAAGCAATGCCTCATTTGGAAAAAACAGCAATTTTCCACCTGTATTTTTCTTCATATTATTTGAAAATATTCTCACTTTCTCTAGTGTACATAAGAAATTAATCGTGTCATAATTCATCTGTAGATCTTACTAAGAACTTTGAAATTCTGCAATTTCATATTCTATTGACATGTTATTAATAATTACCTTTCAATAAGTTGGAAAATTGGTTTGCAGTTAAATTCTTTTGTTTTAAAAGAAAAACATAGAGTACAAAGGAAAATCTAGAAAAAGAGAAAAATTCGTGTTTTTAAATCAAATCACTATTTGATTAAAGATATTCATTATGTAGGGAGGCATTATTTTATTAATATCTGTGGCTCTTTCATTGGCATAAACTCAGGAAAGAAAACACCATCTCCAAACTCATCCCATAAGTATTATTGTGCTATTTCAAATTTCTGACATTTTGAATGATATAAGATGCTTAAAGGTTTTCTTAATTTTTATAACATATTTCGTTAATACACTAAAATCATTTACAATAGCTTGCTAAAGGTAATACAGATGTAAATTGAGATGATTATTGAGTATTTTATTTATTTGGGGGAATAGATAATAAATATTTATATACACAGATGTTTTATATGTGTCTGTATATAATATTTTCAAGAAAGGGAAGCATCAAACTGAAGATAGCATTTCAGGAAATATATCTCTACTTAGTTCTCATGTAAAAATTTTATAGTTATTTGCAACATATAAATAGGTTAAGAATTCTTTTTTTTTAAATTGTTTTATTATTCATATGTGCATACAAAGCTTGGATCATTTCTCCCCCCTGCACCCACCCCCTCCCTTACCACCCACTCCACCCCCTCCCTCTCCCCCCCACCCCCTCAATACCCAGCAGAAACTATTTTGCCCTTATCTCTAATTTTGTTGAAGAGAGAGTGTAATGAATAATAGGAAGGAACAAGGGTTTTTGCTGGTTGAGATAAGGATAGCTATACAGGGAGTTGACTCACATTAATGTCCTGTGCATGTGTGTTACCTTCTAGGTTAATTCTTTTTGATCTAACCTTTTCTCTAGTTCCTGGTCCCCTTTTCCTATTGGCCTCAGTTGCTTTTAAGGTATCTGCTTTAGTTTCTCTGCATTAAGGGCAACAAATGCTAGCTAATTTTTTAGGTGTCTTACCTATCCTCACCCCTCCCTTGTGTGCTCTCATTTTTATCATGTGATCAAAATCCAATCCCCTTGTTGTGTTTGCCCTTGATCTAATGTCCACATATGAGGGAAAACATATGATTTTTGGTCTTTTGGGCCAGGCTAACCTCACTCAGAATGATGTTCTCCAATTCCATCCATTTACCAGCAAATGATAACATTTTGTTCTTCTTCATGGCTGCATAAAATTCCATTGTGTATAGATACCACGTTTTCTTTTTTTTTTTTTAATTTCTGGCTTTCTCCATGTGGATTGATAATACCATTCTTGGCTACCCACAGCGCCACCTGCAGCCTCAACCATAAGCCAGATGAAAAATAACCTTAAATGCACACACTCTGGGAAGTCTACCCCATGACGTATTTTTCCCTGAAGTCTCACAAAAGCATCCTCTTATATGTTCAGGTTGCTAGGCCAAAAAAAAAAAAAAAAAAAAAAATCCTACTGGAGACAAGGGACAGTCTTGGACAAAACCCATGTAGGCAGCATTCTCTCTCAGCCAACTCAAACCCATTGGATCCTGGAGACAAGGGTTCACTAAGTCCACCACAGACCATTTTTTGGCAGTTAAAACTACATAAAATCAAATTTACCATTTTTATCACTTTTAAGTATTGTTGATTACATTCCCATCTAGGTGCAAAAGCTATCTTGAAGTATTTCATCTTGTAAAACTGAAACAATACCCCAAGTAATTCTTTTTCTTGGCTCCCAACCCTTGATTAACTATGAGTCTACTTTCTAAGACTTTTTTTTTCCAGGTTAAATTCTATTTTTTTATTTTATTATTCATATGTGCATACAAGGCTTGGGTCATTTCTCCCCCCTGCCCCCACCCCCTCCCTTACCACCCACTCTGCCCCCTTCCTCTCCCCCCTACCCCCTCAATACCCAGCAGAAACTATTTTGCCCTTATTTCTAATTTTGTGATACCACATATTCTTAATCCATTCGTCAGTGGTGGGGCATTTTGGCTGTTTCCATAACTTGGCTATTGTGAATAGTGCCGCAATAAACATGGGTGTGCAGGTACCTCTGGAGTAACCTGTGTCACAGTCTTTTGGATATATCCCCAAGAGTGGTATTGCTAGATCAAATGGTAGATGAATGTTTAGCTTTTTAAGTAGCCTCCAAATTTTTTTCCAGAGTGGTTGTACTAGTCTACATTCCCACCAACAGTGTAAGAGGGTTCCTTTTTCCCCACATCCTCACCAACACCTGTTGTTGGTGGTGTTGCTAATGATGGCTATTCTAACAGGGGTAAGGTAGAATCTTACCATGGTTTTAATTTGCATTTCCTTTATTGCTAGAGATGGTGAGCATTTTTTCATGAGTTTTTTTTGCCATTTGAATTTCTTCTTTTGAGAAAGTTCTGTTTAGTTCACTTGCCCATTTCTTTATTGGTTAATTAGTTTTGGGGAATTTAGTTTTTTAAGTTCCCTATATATTCTGGTTATCAGTCCTTTGTCTGATGTGTATTTGGCAAATATTTTCTTCCACTCTGTGGGTGTTCTCTTCAGTTTAGAGACCATTTCTTTTGATGAACAGAAGCTTTTTAGTTTATACACACATGTTTTATATGTGTCTGTGTATAATATTTTCAAGAAAGGGAAACATCAAACTGAAGATAGCATTTCAGGAAATATATCTCTATCTAGTCCTCATGTAAAAATTTTATAGGTATTTACGACATATAAATAAGTTAGGAATTCTTTAAGCATAATTTTTAATGCACTTGGGGGTTGCCAAAGAGAACTAAAGATTTTTAAGTTCGAAATAAGAATTTCTTACAGAAAATTGATACTAAAAATGGAGAAATAAATGTGTTGTATTTGTAAGCAAGTGTTCTCTCAAAGTATTTAAATTTATACATAAATGAATTTGCTTCATTATGACAAGTTTCAGAATGAAATATAATCTAGTATTTGCCATGTAGTTGAGGCTAAATTTCATGCCTCCATTAAAATGATATCTTTGTGTTTTCTAGGATTTTAATGTTGAATAAGTTATTATAATTTTAGCCTTTTATTCATTCCTATATTCAATATATTCTGGGATAAAATTAAGGCCACAGATTATGTAGTTATAATTATGACAAATTCAGACTTAAAAAGACATATTTGGTACTGGGAACATATTTCCCCACAGATACTTGAACAGTGAAATTCCCCAAACTAAAATTTATTTCTCTTGAAGATAGGGAAGCAATAGTGTCTAAGAAAATGTGACATGGTGGGCATAAATATTTAAAGGCTGTTTCAAAGGAAAAGAAGTCTAAGTAGCTTAGTGGAAAGAACAATCTTAAATCCTTAAGGGTATTATTTACCAAAATAAGGCTGAAATTGCAATGTGAGGTTTTGGTTCCTCCAGTACTCTTAAGTTTCCATTTGTTTCATTGCTATTTGCAGACATCTAAGAGAACCCAGGTCATTCAAAAATGCAAGGATAGCATTAGTATTTAAGTAAGAGCTACCATCTGAAAAATCTGTACTTCTTTTCAGTAGTTAGAAGCTCACATAGGTACATGCAAACAACCACCAAATTGAAGAAAAATGATGTCAACTTTGCTGTTATCAAATACTTTCAGGAAGAATAAATATGGTTGTCATTTAAAATGTACAGATTTGGGGAGGTTGAAAAAAGTAAATGTAGGTGCCAGTGGCATATTCATATATGTATACATGCTTCAGCAACTAATTATAGACATTTTTCTATTACTTGCATTAAAGTCTGAAAATATTCCTGAATGAGAAAAAAGTTTTATACTTTCAGACACAGCCACAAATCTTATCATGTATATTCTTAAATTTTTTTTCTTAAGAAACATTACTAAATAAACATAATGAAATAAATAATGTTTTTACTATTAGTGTTTGATTAATGCTTTGACTTTCTGGTGGGTAGAAACCTGTATTTCTTTGATTGTAGAAATGTAGAAATACCCTCCACTCCTACTTTTACTTTAATTAATGCTAAGATAAATGTTAAACTTAATAAGTTTGATTATTGTAAGGTACTGCTGACTTAAGACCATGCCATGTGTGGAAAGGAAAGATTTGTTAGAAATCCAGACTGCAGGGCTGCCCCCCACCCCCCATTCCCCCATACCCCCCCAAGATCAGGGAGCAGTGACTTGGGTGAATTGGGTAGTGGGCTTTATAGGAGGGGCCAAGCCATGGGAGAGGGAGAGAGTCTCTGTGCTCTGATAATCTGCAATCACCAGATGGAACTTGTCCACATGAATGGCTACTTGATTAACTAGAAGTTCTGGAGTTGTTTTGCAAGCCAAGAACAAATCAGGGAGGGAGAAACAAGCAGTCATAAATCAGCAGGTCTGGTTTTAAGGTGTAGCCTCAGGTCCTTGTGCCCGCCCCAAGAATGCCAGGGACCAAACAATTATATAAATCAAAATTATTTTTTTATTTCTATAGATTATAAAATGCAGATTTCAGCAATTAAGAGAGCTAAATTCTTTTCAAGAAAATGATGTATAAAACAAAATATAGTGTGTGCAACATTAATGAATTTTAGAAAATATTCTTTTTACTTATTTTATTCTGTAGTACTCCAACTAAAATAATAACTTTAATTCTATTCAATGGTTTTCCTTGAATTAATTCTTTTGAATACAAACCATTCACATCAATTATTTTGTTGAAGTTTCATTTTTTTCATACTTTACCTGTCCTTTGAAAAAATAATAATAGATAATTGTGGCAGAATGGTTTTTAATTGGGAAAATTACATGTTAAAAGATCGGAAGACACTTTTGAGCTGTTAATGTAATGCTATTATAAGTAGCACATAGAGTTAGACAGGAAATATTCCATAGCCTATAAATGTTCTTGCTTAATACACTATTACAATTTCTATTGACCCATTCTTGTCAACATGCCAAATGGCATTTACAACAGTATTTGCAAAACTATGCACATAACACGTTACATAATATAATTGAAAAAATCAGAAAGTTTTTGTAGTATAGTAGTAAATACTCATAATAATTATAAATTTTATTTCATTTTTTTCAGTACTGGAATTTGAACTCAGGGCATTATGCTAGGCAAGTGTTCTATCACTTGGGCCACTCCAGAAGCTCATAAACCAATTTTTATAAATTAGTTTCTACCTAAAAAATGAAACTAAAACTTTCTAATGGTATTTTATATTTAAGGTAAATACTATTATTTCCATGGGATTTTTAACATTGAAGTAATCTCTTTATTTTTCTACATGGTAACAATGCACACACAATACAGGACTCATTGTTTATTACATTTTTGTTGCAAATCTCTCATCAGTGTCATGGGATCTTTAGGCCAGAAGTTGACTCTGAGATGCAACATATCCTATCTGGCCACTTACCCCAAAGAAAGCATTCAGAAGTAATGGTGAAAGAGCAGGAAAGGATTTTAATTAACATAGCTATGCTGGAAAGATGGAAGATAAACATTCCAGCTCATCTTTGTGTTTTGGTATAAGTTTTAGATTTAAATAAAGAAAGAATTGGGGCAGATGGTCAAAGGTATGCATAATTAGGTGGGCTTGGTAAAAGTGTAGTCATGTTGATCATTATCTCAGTTCTGGTTTTCCAAGATAGCCCAAAGAAATCCTTATTACTTGAGGCTTGGGGGTGGGTGATAATCTCACCATGGAGTGATGTCTCTGAAGCTCTATTATTCCTGCATTCCAGGTTTAGGACAACAGCTGGAGAGTTTCAGGTACTGCTTTGTGGTACTAGAATAAGAGATTGTAAAAGGAACCCTCTTACACTGCTGGTGGGAATGTAAACTAGTACAACCACTCTGAAAAAAAATCTGGAAGCTACATAAAAATCTAAACATTGATCTACCATATGATCCAGCAATACCAACCTTGGGGATTTACCCAAAAGAATGTGAAACAGGTTATTCCAGAGGCACCTGCACACCCATGTTTATTGCAGCACTATTCACAATAGCCAAGTTACGGAAACAGCCAAGATGCCCCACTACTGATGAATGGGGATTAAGAAAACGTGGTATCTATACACAATGGAATTTTATGCAGCCATGAAGAAGAACGAAATATTATCATTCGCTGGTAAATGGATGGAATTGGAGAGCATCATTCTGAGTGAGGTTAGCCTGGCCCAAAAGATCAAAAATCGTATGTTCTCCCTCATATGCAGACATTGGATCAAGGGCAAACACAACAAGGGGATTAGACTTTGATCACGTGATAAAAGTGAGAGCACACAAGGGAGGTATGAGGATAGGTAAGACACCTAAAAAATTAGATAGCATTTGTTGCCCTCAACACAAAGAAACTAAAGCAGATACTTTAAAGCAACTGAGGCCAATAGGAGAAGGGGACCAGGAACTATAGAAAAGGTTAGATCAAGAAGAATTAACCTAGAAGGTAGCACACATGCACAGGAAATCAATGTGAGTCAACTCCCTGTATAGCTATCCTTATCTCAACTAGCAAAAACCCTTGTTCCTTCCTATTATTCATTATACTCTCTCTACAACAAAATTAGAGATAAGGGCAAAATAGTTTCTGCCCAGTATTGAGGGGGTGGGAGGGGTTAGGGAGGAGTTGAGGGGAGGGGGGAGAAATGACCCAAACATTGTATACACATATGAATAATAAAAAAAAGCTGACAGCAAGGTGCCTCAGTCTTATTTTAGAACCTTTACCTTTGAAGGGAATGAGAAAGATTTTTAGGCCAACACTTACTGTGTGATTAACATGCTATATGCGGAGTTAAACTAGGTATAACACAAAGTTTTAAGACAGAGGAGATAGGGATTCCAAAATGAATCACTTCCAAATAAATGCCTTCATTGAAAAATGAATGGAGGGATTCCACGCTTTTATCCTGCTTTCAGTAACCATGTAAACCCAATTGAGGAGTTAATGCTTTTCAGCAAAAGTTTTTAAGTGGCTGTTTAACTAGAATTAGTAAAGACTCTTCCAACTCTAGAGAATACAAAAATGGACAAAATTCCTTAAAATCCCTTCACCCATGCATTAACATCTTAGAAGAGAAGTAAATAACAAAAAGAAGTAAGTGATGAGAAAAGCAGAGCTGTAAATGAACTTCAGGAATACATTAAGAGCTACCAGAAAGTTCATTGTTCTCATTATTTTTTAGCTAGAACTTTCTCAACAGAGGCAATGAATTTCATCCCCAAAATTTAGATTACAAAAGAGATATTCTTAATGATTGTTTTTGCTTATTCTGTTTAGCTCACTTATTTTACTCCTAAACCAAAGTAGTCTTGCCTTTCACCCAGGAAACAGAAAAATATCAGCAGACACTAACTCTCCCTCAAGTGGAAATGAGATTTTGTTGTATTTTTTAAAAAGATAATACATTTATTTGATCAAATCTATTATTTTCTTTGCTGATTTAATGTCATTAAAATATTTATAATGTCCTTCTTTACAGATTTAATATTTTTCTCTTGACATAGATTTTTCTTAATTTTTCTATGTTATCTTCATATCCCAGTTAGTAATTAAAACATTCAGATTTGTAAAAGGGTTATATATTTTTACTACATCATTTTTTTCAAATTATTCTTTTTAAATTAAGGAATTCTTTTTGTCTATTAAAGAAATTGACTGTACTCGTGTCCTTGATTTATCATCCACTTTGCAATCTTTGCCACCTTCGCTACACTCTTATTTTCCTAGT
Source organism: Castor canadensis (assembly GCF_047511655.1). Taxonomy (NCBI): domain Eukaryota; kingdom Metazoa; phylum Chordata; class Mammalia; order Rodentia; family Castoridae; genus Castor; species Castor canadensis. The sequence goes on from NC_133395.1 coordinate 27,475,912, forward strand.
GTATTTATGACTTCTCTTTTGCTATTGCTATTTTTATCTCTATCTTCTCCTCATCCATCCTTTCATAGGACTGCTGTAACAAAGTGGTACAAACTGGTGACTTAATCATGTCAGAAATTTATTGTTCTACAGTTTTGGAGGCCGAGAATCCCAAATCCCAATGTCAGCAGAAGAATGCTCTCTGGAACCCATAGAGAAGCCACCTTCCATGCACTTTCCTGGCTTCCCTGTTGTTGCTGTAATCCTTGACATTCCTTGGTTTGCATCTGCTGCACTTTAATCTCTTGTCACATGGCATTCTCTGGAATGTGTTCATCTTCTTTTCTTTTTAAAAACACTAGTCTTTTTGGGTTATGGGCCATCTTAATGTCACTTCATGATCATGTCTTCCAAGAAACTATTTCTCAGTAAGATCACATTGACAAGTACTAGGAGAGAATCACAAAACAATCTATTTTCCTCTTTGACATTCTTTAGTTCCTGCTAAAATTTACTCCATCATAGTAGTAACTTCAAATAATCCCTAATCAAGTTATAACACTCTCCATTTTATGCTTTTGTCACTATTGTTTTCATAGAATTGAATGCCTCACAAAATATTTTTTATTCTATTTAATTATGTATTTTCTTCTGGTCCTTACTAAAGACTAAGTACAATGAGGGTGATATGTTGTCAATTTTATTAATGTAGTCTCCGGTAATTAGAGCAGTGCCTCGAAAATTAGCAATATTCAATAAATATTTGCTAGTTTGTTAAATGAATCAAATCAAATTAAGTGGAAGTTTATTACAGATGTATTCTAAATGCCTCTTTGTTGTTACCATATTATCTCTACAACAAAATTGTGAATCAAGATGTAATGTAGTTATAATACCTTAAGATAATAAACAATTACATTATTTTAGCACTTTGGTTAGTAATATTAAAATAATTTCTTAGATTTCTTTGACTAAAGGAAATTTGACATTGTTTGTCTAGAGTTCTTTCATAGATGAAATAGCTGAGCATGCCAGGCTTTTGTAATTCTCATCTGTTTGTCTTATATAAAAGTAACTCCTCCTGTCCTTTTTCAACTTCAATTTGTTCTTTTTTAATTAAAAAAATGACAGGTTCACTTCTTCTATTTGGGCCTCTGGGCACAATTTTATTTTAATAGTCTTTCTTTTGTGCTTTTCATGGTGCCCAGATGTGATGATGAAAAACAAACACTTGAGAAATGAGGAGCAGAAGCTTGAGTTAAGACATTTTACCTGTAATAGCTGAATGGCTTCCCTTATAAATGAATTCAAATGCTGTAGAAGAGGATGCGAAAATCTACTTTTCATTTTGCTTACTGAAAATTAAGCTGGACATTTGCAGTGTCTTTAAGTAATTTCTTAGTTAGACCTAATTACAAATTGAATATACTTGGGAAAGGTATTAGTACATAGCAAAATAAGTGTGTCAGCTATAAATTGGAGACACATTTTGTGTATATTATTTTCTCCTTGGTATATATCTAACTTCTTGAAAATAATTGCCCTTGTTCATAGTTAATTTCATACAATTTTAAATTATACATCATTGTGAAATGGTGATTCTACTTTTTATCATGAAATATAAGCTGTATGCTTGAAACTTTGTTTTAATACTTTCTCTATACTTGTTGTCAATCCCTATGTGCACAAGGTTCTATGAAAAAAGATTAAATTTTATACATATGCACACATGGTATATGTTTACCATGAAATTATATTCTAAGTATTGAATCATATACTTCATGATTCATATACTTCAAATTATGAATCATGTATTTGCAAGAATTATTTATATATATATTTCAAATATTCTATTTTATTGTATTTTTCTGAGAGACATTATTAAGTGAAGTATGCAGAGTGAGATTAGTTTGTTCTTGCAAAAATAATGCTAGCATATGGCAATAGTGTTTATAACTCAAATATCTGAGGTCATCCAGAAGTCAGTAAAGTAGCTCTGCTGACTTAGTTTACAATGAGGGTTTAAGTTAGCTATCAGCTGTTTTGGATAATCTCAGTAGGAGGTATAGAACAACGCATCATTAGTCCAAATGTTTCATCTTCTAGCAGACCAATCTAGGCATGTCTCTAAAACAGAAGTGCCAAAAGGAGCAAGATCAATTATACATGTGGTTTTATAAGTTTTTATTTGTATAAGACACATTTAGGGAAGTAGGTCACATGCTTACCAACTATCAGAAAAGGAAGGGATTTGATGAAAGGATATGATGAAAAAATGACATCATTTTTTAATCTTCTTTTAATATGTGCCATATTACTTAATTACATGTGCTTGTCAAAGGGTTTGAATAAAACCACATGTTTATGATAAAATTAAGTTTCTTGCATGATACAGGCAAATGTTTTTTATCTTTTTCAGTTCTGGTTGTGCTATCACCAGCATTTTTGTTAGTGGTAGCTTTATTTCTATCTGTCCATCATGAAAAGGATGAGAGTTGTAGATACAAAAAATAAAATATAACTATTTTAAAAGTATAACTATAATTAGACCAGTTATAAGAACTTGCTATTTAATGAACAATAAAAAATATTTATTATAAATCATTGGACAAATTGATAACTTTGCTGCCATATAAGTAATTCTTTTTATAATGCTATTTTCTTACTCATTTCAAAACATTATACTGAGAATAAATCCATAATATTATAAGGATGGAAATCAGACTGTTAAATGGATTAATTGATTAATAAAATTGAGAAATTTTATACTAAAAAGAATTGAGTGTAGTAAATAAACTTTCTATTTTTTATGTAAAATTTAGAGAGCTCTTGATCGTGTTTTCCATTATCAAGATATATTATTTTTCCCTTAAAGTTATTGAATCCTGATTTCATAAATGTTGTTCTCTCCTTGGATCTGTTATTTTACAAATTGATCATTAATTGTTAAGTATCATTTACTTTTGACTTTCATAAATGTGAGTCTTACCTTAAAGAAAGAAAACCTGAGGGCACATAAAAGCAAAAGTAAGTACATTAATGTTAAAAAAATCAATCTCTGGTAAATCAGAGTACCTATAAAAGCTAAGACAATCACTGAAAAGCTTCACTAATTAGCTAATGAACACTAGGCAAAAATCTTTATTTATACTTGATAAAGTTCTCTGTTAACACACTTTCATCTATTTTAAATAAAACAGCTTTTGTAGATGTATTTGGTTTCAGAAACTCATTAATATTGACCTACAACACACCATTCCTTCCAAAATTGAATATTCTTCAAAAATTTTTATTTTAAAAAGTCATATTTGATATTCTGAAGAATTTTCTATGTGTGAGAAAAGTAATTGTATTATATGATATAAGAATAGAAGTAACATTAAATTTTCATGTCCATGAACAAAATTATTGTATTTCTGCAATATCATCTTACTATAGTTAAAATTTTATGATCAATTACATATGATTTAAAAGACATTGTATTACAAAACACAATCTTAATTTTAAACTTATATATTTCCTATATTTAATTGAAAAAAACATTATAGATTAAAAGTATGAATTTGTAAAATAAATCAATATTAGTACTTCAGTGTTCTGAGATAGAATACTAACATGCATTTCTTGAGCTATTAATAATAATACTAAATTTGTATATAAGTTAGTGATTAATCTTACTACACTTGATTTTAGCCAAAAGGGCGGGAAGAGATAGTGATTAATCTTAAATATGTGGATATATGAATAAGTTGTCATATGGCATCACACAATAGTGCTGAAAACAGTTTGCTTGAAGATAATCATTTTCATAAACTTAGTTGCACAGAATGATCAAAATGATAATTACGTATTTCTGAATCTCAGCATTTTGTTTTTGGTTCATTGCTAATATCAGCTACCACTCTTAAATTACAGCTACAATTGTTTTGCTTGCTCTGTTAATTGCCAACTTTTAAAACACTAAATTTTTTGTAAGGTAAGTAATTACACTAAGTGTTCAGCAGGTAGCATATTTATAATTGGTCCTTAATTATTTTTTTGTAGTTAATCACACAATCTTGTAATATTTACATCAAGTTATGCATTTTTTTGATGGCTTTATGATTCTTAATCTATTTCACGTGTATATGTTTAGAAAATAATACCAAAATATATGGCTTATATATTAATATGAATATTTATCATACTTTTACCATGTTCAGAATTTATATGAAGATTAAAAGTAATTAAGAGGAAAAATGTTGAAGTCAAACTATTAAATACATGCAGATAATATTATTATCTGATTTAAGAAATTATTTAATTTTATAGGTTTTATTAAGCAACAGACTTCTCATACCATCATTTAATACTTTCTGCAATTCCACGTTTTATAAAGATGCACACTTGATTTAAGGAGGGTACTTTTATAAAATTATTACTTTAGAAAATTATAAAAAGAAGAAACTCATTTGAGATACATTTTAAATATCTGAAAAAAGTCCAAACAAAATTAGAAAGTACCACACATAGGACATTGGTCAGACAAATTAGAATTATCTGGAAACATGTATTAGTAAAAGCACAAGATGATGAATACATTTATATCTATGTCTGTTTCTATTTTTTGAGACAGTGCTTCACTGTGTAGTCCAGACTAACCTGAAACTTGCAATCTAACGGCCTCAGCCTCCCAAGTGGATTACAGAAGTGTACCACACTCAGTTTCATCACTACTTTTTAAACGAGAAATTTCTTGAGAACTTAAAAAATGTCATTCAAAGACTAATATAAGTGTAATTAGTCAACTATGCTAGAATTGCTTTTTATATTATACTGTTATATTTGACATTTTCTATTTATTTCATAAGTAATTTACATATTTTCAGACAGAGTCTTGTTGTGTAGTGAAGACTATCCTGGAATCCATAATCCTCCTGTCCCTGCCTCACCAGTGCTGGGATTACAAACCCAAGCCACCACTCTTGGCTCACATTTTCTACTTTAAAACTCTAGGAATATATTAACCTTGATAGTACATTGTGGAAACACAGTTTAAATGTGAAGTATGTTTAAGTTTTTATGTTTAAGTTTTTATTTCAAAAGAAATAGAATATTTTATTATTAATGAGTCACTTCAATAAGTAAAAATGCTTATACCATCTACAAATCTATATTGTAGAAAAATTTAAAGGATGCATGGTTAAATTTGAATTTCATATGAAAATTAATATTTGTCATAAGTATACCTTGATCCTAAATAGTATCCACAATATGTTTAGATCAAAATAACAATTATTTTATCTGAAATTTAAATTTACATGATTATTCTGCTTTGTTTTGGCAGACCACTTTGTGCTATGTGTAACTCTCTTTTTTCCTTTTTTTTTCCATCATTTTTACATTTACTTCTATGTGTATACATTGTGACCCCTCCCCCTTGCCCATTTACAAGCAGAACATGTTCTGCTGTATTTTTCTGCCATTTTGTTGAAGAGAAAGTATAAGAGATAATAAGAAAGACTTATCATTTTTGCTAGTTTGGGAAAAAGATAGCTATACCCACATTGGCTCATCTTTGCCAGAACTCTTCACTACTTCCTGGTCCCTTACCCTTATTGGTCTCTGCTAGTTTAAGATTATTTTATTCACTACCCTACAGTGAGCACATCAACCACATTGAAGTTTTGGGTTTCCTTCCCTTTCTCTATTCCTCCCATGAATGTTCTCCCTTTAGTGTGTGACCCATGTCCAATAACATTACTGTTATTGTTTTGGGTCTAATATGCATATGAGGGAGAACATGTAATTTTTGGCCATCTGAGCCTGATTAACTTAACTTAAAATGATGTTCTCTAGTTCCATCCATTTTCTTGCAAATGACAAAATTTTATTCTTCTTTGTTGCTGAGTAAAATTCCATTGTGTATAAATACGACATTTTCTTGATCCATTCAACAGTATTGTGGCACCTTGGCTGTTTCCATTGCTTGGCAATTGTGAATAGTATTGCAATAAATGTGGGTGTGCAAGTGTTTTGTAATAACTTCAATCACAGGTATTTCCTTAGGGGTGGTATTGCTGGATCATGTGGCAGATCTATGCTTAGTTTTTAAGGAGCCTCTGTATTGTTTTCCAAAGTGGTTGTACTAGCTTACATTTCCACCAGAGATATATAAGGGTTCCTTTTTCCCTGCATCTTTGCCAACATTTGTTGTTGGTGGTGTTCTTGCTGCTAGCCATTCTAACAGGGGTGAGGTGGAATCTTAGTGTGGTTTTGATTTGCATTTCCTTTATGTCCAGGAACTGTGAGCATTTTTCATGTGGTTTTTGGCTATTTGGACTTCTTCCTTTGAAAAAGTTCTGTTTAGTTCATTTGCCCACTTCTTTATTGGTTCATTGATTTTGGGGGAGTTTAGTTTTTTGAGCTCCCTGTATATTCTGGTTGTCGGTCTTTTATCTGATGTATAGTTAGCAAATATTTTCTCCTCTGTGGATGGTCTTTGCAATTTACAGACCATTTCTTTTGTTGTGCAGAAGCTTTTAAATTTCATGTGGTACCATTTGTTCATCCTTTCTCTTAGTTGCTGGGCTGCTAGAGTTCTACTGAGGAAGTCCTTGCCTAAACTTACTGTTTCCAAGGTATCCCTGCTCTTTCATGTATTAACTGCAAGGATTCAGGTCTGATATTAAGGTCCTTAATCCACTTTGAGTTGATACTACTACAGGGTGACAGGCGTGGATCTAGTTTCAGTTCTCTGCAGGCAGATAGCCACTTTCCCAGTGACATTTTTTGAAGAGGGTCTCTCTTCTCCATTGTAATGTTTTTGGTGCCTTTGTTAAAAATAAGGTGGGCATAGCTATTTGGATTCATATGTGGGTCTTCTATTCTGTTCCACTGGTCTTCATATCTGTCTTTGTGCCAGTATCATGGTGTTTTTATTGCTATGGCTCTGTAGTATAGTTTGAAATTGGGTATTGTGATACCTTCAGAATTGCTGTTTTTGCTCAGTATTGACTTTTGTGTTTCTAAATGAACTTTAATAAAGGAGATTTTGCATATAGTATTAGTATTTTGAATTCTAGGGTAGATTTTTCAACCTCTGTGATGAATGCCATTGGGATTTTGATGGGAATTACACCGAGCAAGTAGATTGCTTTGGTACTATAGACATTTTTAATAAGACTAATCCCTTTGTCAGTCGTGGGGCATCTTGGCTGTTTCCATAGCTTAGCTTTTGTGAATAGTGCTGCAGTAAACATGGATTTGCAGGTGTCTTTGCTGTAACCTGACTCACATTCTTTTGGTTATATCCCTAGGAGTGGTATTGCTGGATCATATGGCAGATCTGTTTTTAGTTTTTTAAGCAGCCACCATATTGTTTCCATGGTAGTTGTACTAGTTTACATTCTCACCAGCAGTGAATAAGGGTTACATTTTCCCCCACATGCTCACCAACATTTGTTGTTGGTGGTGTTCCTGATGTGCACTGCTTTTCTATTTTCATTGAGAGTAACAATTTGTGAACATTAGTTTTGATAATTCTTTTGAAATTTCATTTTAGAAAGCACTGATATAATAGAAAGAGTTTTGTAATAGTTTAATCATTCCCATCCTTATTTTATAATTCATTACCACCCCTGTGAAACAGTAGCATTATACAGAAGCATATGCATTTTATAATCATTTTGTGTATTTTATAAAATTTAAGCAACATTTAAAATCCTTCCTTCACTATTCATGAGGACTGTACTGCAAATAAATCATCACATGTAATGCTCTACTCAGACTTTAGTAAGTTTGACCTGAACAATTACTCTAATGATTAACGATTGACAATCCCTTTTACAGTTGGGTTTAACTCTTACTATTAAAAAAAAAGTCCTCTCTAAAGCAAATATGAGGGATTTTTCATTTGTTGTTTGTTTGTTTTGTTATTTAAGAAAGAAGAGTAGCACTCAACCTGTTGCACAAAATTACCACTTAGAAACTGATTAATGATGTAAAATTATTATTGTTCCTAAGTCAATCTATGATTTAAAAATGCATTTGGAACATCACAGTCTGATGGATGACACTAAAGTAAAGTTCAAATATTCAGTAGTTTTAATTTCACACAAATATTTTCTCCTTATTTATTTACATTTCAATTTCCTATATTTAAAATAAATTCTTGTCTTCCCCTTATAGCTACACACATGCACACACACACACATCTCAATAAAATACTAGGAAATTCCTGTATTAGTTTTGTGAGGATAATGTGAGGAGATATTTGACTAATAACTTTATATTTATATGAGAGTGCTTTATGATTGTAATTAGTAGAGAATAACTGAAGGAGTTTGCTTTGGGGATCCAAACTGCATGCTATTAACTCTTTCCTGTATTTCACTATGAAGTTGCAAAATAATGATCTTAAAAGATGGTAATGTCTGAATTTTCCCATATTCAATTTTATTTCTAAAATTAATTGTAGTAGGAAATATGTAGCTCAACACAATTGAGGTTTTGAATCCTTAAGGATATCTGAACAAGTGCATAAATAAATATTTCTGGTAATGATAAAAAATACTGTGTCAGTTCTCTTAGTTTAATGTACAGTCAAAAGTCATTGAGTCTCTGTCTTTGCTCCCTCAGTTCTTGTAAATCTGCTTGATATATATACTCTGATTAATATAACTTCCTTTATTGAATTTTCTTTTACTTATGTTGTTTTTCTAAAAACTTTAGTGGCATGTTTGCCAGAAACCCATCATTATCTACTCTCTCAGATTGGGGCTGATTTCCTAACATTGTTTAAATTTTAGTATAATGACCAATGCCACATTCTGATTACTTATTATTCTTGTAGGGCTCATCATTTTTCCTTTTGTCCATTTTTATCTGCTATTTTTTCCAAAATCTTCTGATTTTATGAGATTTCCTCCTGAGAGTGTTTCATTTTATATGTAATATTTTAATAAGTATTTTATTTGTATTGGATACCAAGCATTTATTTATAAGACATTTCTTACATCTCTCTCAGCTAAGTATTTTTCATGAAAATTATATTTCTATATTAATTGCTAAGTATTTATAGAATATTAGCTGCAGAAGTAATATTCACGGTCATATTTCTTACATTGTAGGGATTTATGTCTCATGATCCTCTCTTTGTTACATTCCATATCAATGCAAATTGAACAATTCTGAGTAACAACAGGTCATCAGTCAAAGACCTGGGCTTGAGATATCTTCAAGTACATTGCATCTAGATATCTTTTACCTGCATGACTTTCATCCATCTTACTCTTTCAACAAAGGATTCCCCTCTCCTTGTCCTGCCCAATGATCATTGTGAATTTGTGGAAAGAGTAAGATTTGTTTGTTTTTTTATGAATGACCTAAGGGACTAAAATCAATTAATGACTAATTTGTTTTGGTACATAGCCAGATCAGCTCACATTCCAGAGAGAAAATGGAGTTGTGTCTCCTCACCAATTTGTTTGCTAGGGTTTATATGCTAGCTAAAATATTCATAAAACTTCATATGATATGAACCTAAAATTTTATTAGCTAAATTAGCAATATTCTGATTATCTGCCCCTAATGTTATGCAATTCATTCCATGACTATTATATGACATTTTTGGGAGTTATACAATTAATTATCAATACATATTACAAAAGTTGTCCATACAATTCAATGTTTCAATAAAGCCTTAAAGCTTTTGTGGAAAAAGTTTTGTTGAACTGATATTTGTTTCTTCTCTAGTATAAATTATACATGTAGAAGAAAACTACATATAACAATGTGAAATTCTAAATTACCATATTCAGTCTTTGAAATAAAATCTTTAACAAGTTCTTATGTGGTCAAGAATAATTTATAATGAAGATTCTTGTAGATTCTGAGTTCTTTCTCACAAAATTATTGTAGGCCCAGCAGTACTGAATTCTTCTACCATAAAACTCTAAAATCATTAGATATATCATTTTACAATTGTATTGTTAATAAGGAACTTCATAAAAAACTTCAAGGGTTCTTGCTTAGCATCAGTGAAGCCCTGGTTTTGATCTAGCACCAGAAAACTATAAAGAAACTAACAATATTGAAGGGTGTAAAAACCTATCAAACCAAGATAAAAATATAGAAATTATACACAAAGGAAAAAAAGTCTTAGTATTAAAATAAAAACACCAGTTTAAAAATATTATAAAGCACATATTATGATTTGGAGACTATTATAGAAATACATTTGTTACATAAAACTGAAAAATGGTGTATAGTATAGAAAAATAACTTATATGAATCTATGAAAATCAACCAAAAAACTCAGTGTGACATGAGACAGAAGATATGCATAAATAATTTGCTAATCGAAAAATTGGAATAGAAGAAATATGAAAACATTTTAAACAGTACGAGGGAGTAAAAATTAATATTGCAAAGATACACATGTTCATATTCACCAGAATAATGCAACTTTGTAGAGGAAAATTAAACCACAAAAAGAAAGAAAGTGAAAAGGTAAGAAATCTTGAGAGGAAGTAAGGAAAGAAGGAAAGGCAGAAGGAAGGAAGGAGAGAAGGAAGGAAGGAGAGAAGGAAGGAAGGAAGGAAAGAATATTTCTGGAAATTGGAAAGGTTGTGAAAAATTTAGACTCCATATCATTGAGCAGCCTGGAAACTGATAAAGCTAATGTGTCAGACAGTTTTCAGTATGATAAAATAACAGAGAAAAATCAACCAATTAAATGAAAATTGTGATTTTGTCTGGCTGTTTCAGAAGTTATGTTTCTCATTTTATCTTTTATGTTTTTTCTTCTACAAAATCGGTAACAAGATGGTGGAACAGGTTTTGTGGGGGACGGAAGGAATAGGAGGATGAATACCATGCAAACAGTGTATACACATATATGTAAATGCAAACATGATACTTGTTGAAACTGTCCCAGGAATCAGGGGAAAGGGGATGGAAGAGAGAAGTGGGGGGGCGGAACCCAAGTATGATACAAATGATATATTGCAAGAACTTTTGCAAATACTACAATGTACCCACATCCAGCACAATAATAAAAAATCAAAAATAAATTTAAAAATAAAATGCAATGAAGGACTCAGGATGATCACATACAAAAAAAAAAAAAAAGAATATGAAAAAGAAGAAGTCTCATTCCATTCTCATTTGGCCGTATTGCTTTAGGCCTATGATAGCAGAACTCCCTTCATGTTGGGAGACCCTGCTGGAGGAGGCTGGTCCCTTCATCACGGCCAGGATACCAAAGACAGACAGGAAAAGGCTGATGTCTCAATATCCTCTTCAGTGGGATGCCTCCAATTACCTAACTTCTTTTACTGGGCCCCAACTACTAAAGGTTTCACTACTTTTCAATACTACAACAGGGTAGGGACCAAGGCTTCAATATATAGACTTCTAATAGACAGTCAAAATCCAAACTATAGCACCTAATTGGGAGAGAAATTGGCAACATGTACAAAGTATGAAGATGCACGTACCTTTAATTTCAAGAATTCGCTAATGAACATATATCTCAGAAAAAGAACTAACTTCAATATGCAAGGATATGATGGGTGAGAATATGACTGCACTGTTGGTTTTAATTGCAAAACACTGAAAAATATATAGCTATCAAAGCACAGTGCAAAATGCATTGAAATATGTACTTAAAATATTATAACACATGGAAGAGAAGTGAATCAAACTGATGTTGCACAAATTGTAGATTATGTTACACTCAATGAATTTATATAAATATATGCACACATACATATATATAAATGCAAATATGCATATATCCATATATACAGATGTAATTATTATTGAAAGTGCTTGGAGTCAGTATTGTTATATTTTAAATGGTTACAAGTGTCATTTTGTGAGTTTATTCAATAAGAAATAATTATACCTCATAGATATAAATCAAAATACCGCAAAGTAATATGATATTCTAACAATATCCTCATGTAATTCATGTGAAATTTAGGATAAAATAGCATTTTAGTTCAATCTATTACTTCTCAGTTCAATAAATTTGAAAGCAAGAGAACTTTTGAGGAAGTATAATGGTGATTTCCTTTTTTCAAGAGGAAAGAAATAGATCTAGCACAAACTCACAGGAGATATTCAGAGGTGGTAAATTTTACATGTTTCCACACCTGCATTTAGTTCAAAAAACAGCTAATATTAAATTACTTATCTAGCACAATTACTGAAAAGTCATTAAAGGAACACTATTTAGGGATTTGAATTCCTACAATTGAATTAAATCTTGTTAAGCTACTTAATATTTGCCATCTGCTAAATCATTTACAGTGTCATATTAACCATTGTCTATGTTAATAGTCTGTCTAGAAGATATTAGTTGTTAGAGAAAGGATGTTCCCTGGGTAAAGGCAAAATTTTAATTAAAGCCTAACATTTATATGTGCTGTAGTCTTTGTTAGCAATTCATACTAGTAACAACCATATAATAACTGAAGATTTTAAATCAAATTTGGTAGTAATCTACAAGGCCATTTGCATGTACCTATTACATAGTTTGTATATTCTGCCCACAAAAGTAAGAGATGAATCCCCTCAAAAATATTATAATTTAAGCCCAAATTCATGACTTCGAGAATTTTATTTTCCTATATCGAATTTTTTTTATCAAGAGGACAGAAGCAATGTTTAGAAATAATATCATCTCCATTTATCAAATAAGACCTAGCTACACTAAAAGTTTACCTGTGTGTTGGTTAGAATTGGGATATATTGTAAAAACTTTGGTTATTTACCTATTTTAGGGTACAAAAAATTTTATTAATTTAAAACCGTAAGATAGATGCTGTTTTAATGATATTGATAATTATCTGAGAAAAAATTAACAGGAATGAACACTTTAAACTTATCAAATGTAAATTCCAAAGTGAAGGGAGAATTAAAAAATATTTCATGCTGTCTATGCTATTTATTAAAAGAAATCTTCTACGACTAGTGTCCAAACTCCTCCCTGAAGCATGACTTCACAAGGATCTTAAGCATTTATACCACTCACTAATCTATATCTGTATATATATATATACGTAAATATATATATATATATGTATACACATATACATATGTATGTTGTTTCAAGTACCATGGGTACTTAATATTCTTAACCAAGTTAGATAAAAGTATCACATTGTCCATTTCTACAGTGCATTACCTTGTTGCAAAAATAAATGCTATACAAACATCTTAATTTCATCCATGCAATATCTTCAGAAGGACATTTAATATGCATCTCAAAATTAATGCTTCTACACAGCAATATTTTGTTGCCTACTACTTTTCATCTATTCCAATTTCTAACTTTTAGAAAAGTGAGAGTATCATTTTGACTTCTGTCATGCATAGATTGCAAGTCACTACCACATCTTAATATAATCAGGAAGATAAATCTTTTCCCCTACCACACCTTTAGTCTAGATCATAGTCTTTCACAAACTATTCAAATAATCACATAAGTGATAATAATATCTAATTCACATCTGATTTCTTGAAATTTTAAACTATTTTCCCACTACAAAGTAATTAATTTTAACCTGAATTATATGAGTGTCTCCAAATATTTATACAGATTCTGTAGCTCATTGTCCTCTGTTCCCCACAAAAATGCACTCAAGTGAGACCAGTTTTATGAATTGCAATATAAAGAAAGCATCATGTTATTAATTAGCATTATTGGAACAAAATTCTTAAAAGAGCATACTTTTTTTCTTACATATTTAAATCTGCATCAGTGATTTTTCCAATTTGAGGAAATCCTCTCCTATCTTTCTAGACCCCAAAAGAAGAAAAGTAAACAGTAAAGTAGTGAAATTTGCATACTATTAAAAAGTACTCTAGAAATTTATTAATAATAATGAGAAATTGTAAATTCATGCACAGTATGCAAAACATTAACAATTATTTCATTTCAAGAACAAATTTCAATTTATACTAGTTTACTACCTGTTATGTAGCAGGAATTGTGCCAGGTGGTAGGAATAGAGAATTAAAAAAAAAAAGATCAAGCTCCAGTTTTATCATCTAAGCATACTGGTGTACATGCGAGAGCCAAACTCCAGCAAATAATTGAAGAAAAAAATCTGCTAGTGTTATGTATTACAAAGCATAACACATGAAATATGTGTGATTTTGCTGTGGCAGATCTAGGCAACTAATACATAGAGCTACTGCAAAGTTGTAAGTATGCAAATATTCTCATGAAATATTAAATTTGCTGACTCATAGTATTTTACTTTATTCTTTACTATAATTGATACATTTTTTCTGGGAAAGGAACTGTAAGAGAACTTCTGAATTTTATAACTTAGCTCTTCACTTTACATACTTGTTTGTCTTTGAAGTTCATTATCTAAAAGCAAACGTCAAATGATTTTATAACTGTTATGTCCATTTATCAATGGGTATTGTTAATTCAAATAATCTTGTTATAAAGTATAATAAGTAAAAATGACCAAATAAGTAAAAGAAAAAGTATCAAAATTATATATAAACAATTTTATCTTTAAATTTAAATTTTATTCTTAAATATATAAACATATCCATAAACATTTAATAAGCTTTTATTATTTAATGTTATATTTTAGATAAGTGAATCCAATATTTGTTTATGTGTAGATATTATTATGCATGAATTTTTATTTTTCCTTTTGGAAAGCTATTATTTGACTAATATGCTATTTTACTAAAATGAGTAAACAGAAACATAACAGATGTATTTTTATTATGAATTTTGATGTTACTAAAGTATTTCATAACTTATTATAAGACGTAATTATTTCCCACTGACTGTGTGGTTTTTTAGGTGCTGGTGTGGAAGCTCTGAGACATCTGAGTACCCATAAAGCTTGTATTCTAACAATCAAAAATAATATTTATATATATATGTGCATGTGTGTATGTGTGTGTGTATTCTAAAAGAATATATATATTCTAAATGAATATATTCTAAAAGAAAATATATGTATATATACATATACATACATATATATATATAATTCAACTGATAATTTTTTTTTCTTACCTATCCTCATATCTCCCTTGTGTGCTCTTGCTTTTATCTTGTGATCAAAGTTCAACCACCTTGTTGTGTTTGCCCTTGATCTAATGCTTGCATAGGAGGGAGAACATACAATTTTTGGGCCAGGCTAACCTCACTCAGAATGATGTTCTCCAGTTCCATCCATTCAACTGATAATTTCAAATGATATTTTTAAATTTGCTTTTATTTTTAAAAAATAAATGTGGATAAATCTGAGAGGAAACCTGCTTATTTTATCTAGAGTATGTCAAGAATGCCTCAAAAGAGATTTGTGATATAAAAAGTGGCATAAATTTAAAAGGGAGTAAGTTCCATGGAGTTTTTCTAGAGAAGAGAATTTCAATTATATGGTATAAAAACGGAAAGGTCTTGAGGCAAAAGTAATTTGGGCAAGTCAAGGTATACAAAAATTGAAATTATTTACACTGAACAAAAGTAAGAAATTAGGAATCATGGTCTAAATGTGTCAAGGATGGTAGAGGAATTTATTTTATAACATCATTAAACATGATGAAATGTTCAACTTGGTTTTTCCCTGACTATGCTAAGAAGTCACAGGGAAGCTTTGCATGTACATAGCTATACTCATTTAAAGGAAATGAAAGAAAGGTCATAAGCCTTTAATAGCTTTCATTTATAATACTTGACACACAAAGGAAATTAGTTTAGTTTAGAGAGGGCATTTCAGAATATGTTTAATTTTATTTTGCCTTCTAATCTACTTATATTATTTTGTTCTGAAGTAATTATGGGAAAATTTTTCTATGTTATTTATAGAGGACAATTAGGAAAATGTGCTTCACATAATTTTAAGCAATCACATTTTCAAGTTCTATATAATGAAGGAAGAATTTGCTTCATGAAAGTAGCATATACAGCTGTCATTAAATTTTAATAGTATCTATAAATTAATCCTGTACAATAATTATTCATTCCACACAGATATTTATTTACCCAAAGTAAACATTGGGGATACATAGACCTTATGGTACTTAATGAAGCTTAAAATTTTTCTAAAAAAAATACTATATGCAAAATCTCTCTTATTAAATTTACAATTCATTAGAACAGTGAATAGCATAAAGGCTGACAAACTGAGAGTTTGGAAAGAAAAAAAGTAGCTGATCATATTTGTTTTGTGATTATGTGATTTTTAATTGAAAATTCCAATATAAATATTGTGTACCTCGGGAGAACATAGTGCAAGTACTGTGTACACATGTGTATAAATGGAAAAATAATACATATTGAAACTGTTCCAGGAATGGGACTAGGGGAAAATATAGGAGAATGATGGGGGCAAGGTGAATTCAAGTATGATATATTTGATATATTGCAAGAACTTTGTCAATGTCACAATGTACCCCCACCCAGCATAACAGTTAAAAAATAATAAATGATAGGTATATTAGTAGAATTATATAAAATTTGTAGATTACTGTCTATTCTACAGAAATATTAGTATCAGAAAAACCATTATTGTATATCCTCATTTATATTTAATACTCTAATATGAACACTTCCTTTTTTAGTGCAAACTAATTGAAAAGCACAGAAGTTAAAAATTATTGTAAGAGCAAATAATTTGTATGACAATGTCATGAAGGATTGTTTCTGATTTTTCAGAGGCAATGTTATGTTTCACAAAGAAATTTTCTAGTGGTACTAAATTCTAATCTTGATTTCAAATGAAATCTTTAAAAATAAAATATATCTGAACTTGAGTTTTCACTGTCACTGTGTTAGGGCCTATCTGTGCTTTTAGGTTCATTAGTGTTTTTTTAATGCAGTTGGGTGCCCCTATGTTTGGTACATTAAGAATTGATATTTTGTCTTGAAGGAATTTTTCCTTTAGTTAATATGAAATGATTTTCATTGTGTTTTCCAACTGATTTTAGTTTGAAGTCTTGATATGAGCATAGCAACTCCTGCTTGCTTATGGGGTCCATTGGCTTTGAAAATATTTTTCCACCTTTAGACTCTAAGCCAGTGTTTATTTTTTTCATTGAGATGTATCTCTTGTAAACAATATAAGGTTGTATCTTATGTTTTAACACAGTTTTCTATTCTGTTTTTTTAATTCATTTATTCACGTGTGTACATTGTTTGGGTCATTTCTCCCCCCTTTCCCCTTTCCCCGCCCTTTAAATCCAACCCCCCTCACTTCTAGGGAGAACCTGTTCTGCTTTTATCTCTAATTTTGTTGAAGAGAAGACAAAAGCGTATTAAGAAAGACAAAGCATTTTTGCTAGTTGAGTTAAGGGTATCTATACAGAGAGATTCCTAGCATTGCTTTCATGTACAAATGTGTTATAACCCAAGTTGATTCATCTGTAACTGACCTTTACACTGGTTCCTGATCCCCTTCTTGTGTTGACCTTTGTTGTTTTAAGGTTTCTGTGTTAGTTCCTCTGGAGTGGGAACATCAAAAGCTTTCATGTTTTGGGTTTTCTATGTATCCCCATACCACCCATATGTGCTCTCCCCTTGTCATGTGACCCTAGTCTAACAATCTTGCTGTGTTTGCCCTAATTTTTTGATTGGGGCATTGAGACCATTGACATTCAATTTCTATTGAGAGGTGTGTGGTGTTTCCAATCATTTTTATTTCACTGTTGTTTGCTTTATATCTATTACTTGTTTACTGGTTTACTGGTCTGCTTGGTCAAAATGTTTACTCTTTCTTGTATCATTCTGTCTCTATTTTCTTCTTGTGTGTGTAAGAGTATTTTAAGTATTTTCTATAGTGCTGGCTTGGTAGTTTTGAATTCCTTTAGCTTTTCATTGTTGTGGAAGGTTGTAATTTCTCCTTCAATTAAGAAGGATAGCTTTGTGGAATAAACTAGTCTAGGTTGACAATTGTTTTCTTTCAGGGACTGAAACATTTCTTTCCATGACTTTCTTGCATTGAGAGTTTGTGTTGAGAAATCTGCTCTTATTCTAATGGGTTTGCCTTTATATATGAATTTTCTCTTTTGCAGCTTTCAGTATTCTTTCTTTGTTCTGTATGTTGAGTGTTTTGATTATGATTTGTCTGGGGGTGTTTCATTTTTGTTCCTGATGATTTGGTGTTCTATAGGCTTCCTGCACCATAATGTTCGCCTCTTCCTTAAGTTTGGGGAAGTTTTCAGCTATTATTTTATTGAATAGGTTATTTTTTATAGGCCTTTACTTTGTATTTCCTTTCTTCTTCTATACCCATGATGCATAGGTTTGATCTTTTCATGATGTCCCAGATATCTTGCATTTTCCATTCAAATTTTCTTAGGACTCTTAGTTTCATCTACTTTCTCTACTTTGTCTTCTTTCCTGATACTTTATTTTGTACTTGCTCCACTCTGTTTACCAAGCTTTTGATTGATATTTTCATTTGGGACATTGAGCTGTTCATTTCAGAATGATTCTTTTTGAGGATTTCTATGCTTATTGATTTCATCTTTGATATCTGCATGATATTCTTAATCTCATTCATCTCTTTGTTTCAATTCTCTTTGAGCTCTTTGAATTGTTTATTCATATCCTCTTTGATTAGTTTTGTGTCTTTTCTTTGAGCTCATTAATCATTCTTACTATTACTGTTTTGGAATTCAGTATTTGATATTTACTTCTTTTCTCTTTTACTTAGATCCTTAGTGGTTGAGTTGGCTTTTGAGAGGAAGCTGTTGCCTTACTGTTTCACATTTCTGAATTGAGGTTTACACATCTGGGATTGTTTTTGGTTTGGGTTTCCAGTCCCTTCTCCCTTGGTTTGGGTTTTATGAAGGATTGTACAGGACTGGTGGGGGTGAGGTTGTGGTTCATTATAAAGCTCTTCAGCCTTTTAATCTCAAGACATTGAATTCTATTCCCTGTTGCACATACTGAAAAAAGGCTTAGCTATTAAAGCTAAGGTATTGAACTGCAATCTTGAAGTGGCAGTAATCACTGATGGAGACAAATTACTGCTACTGTTCCAGTATGCTTAAATTTCAATTGGAACAAAAGTGAATATTTTTGTAAGGTCATCCAGACAAAAGACCAACAAAGAAATTTCAGAACTACTACACACTTTAGACCAAATGGACATAACACCTGCATATTATTTCACCCAACAACCAGGAAATACAGACTGTTTTCTGCAGCTTACAGAACTTTTTCCAAAATAGATCATATTTTCAGACACAAAGCTAGTCTCAACAAATTTAAGGAAATTTAAATAATCCCCAGTATCAGATCAGATTACAACAGAATAAAACTAGACCTCAACAACAAAAGAAACCACACATAATATTCAAACAGTTGGACCCTGAACAACCATGAAGTGGGTGACTGAAGAAATTGGAAAGAAATCCAATAGTTCCTAGAATCCAATGAAAGTGAAAATACAACCTACCAGAATCTGTAGGACACAGCAAAAGGCATGCTGAAGGGAAAGTTTACAGTTATAAGTGACTGCATTATATTTTATATATATATATATACATATATATATATATATATATATACATAAAGACTTTTCAAATAAACAACCTTATGATGAACCTCAAGCTTTTAGAAAAACAAGAACAAACCAACCCAAAATTAACAGATGGAGAAAGCTGAAATTAATGAGATTGAGACCAAAATACTATACAAAGAATCAATGAAACATAAAGTTGGTATTTGAAAAGATTAACAAGATTGACAAACTCTTAGCTGACATGATAAAATGGAAGACAGAAAAGACCCAAATTAGTAAGATCAAAGAAGAAAAAGGGAACATAACCACAAATACCAAAGAAATCTAGAGAATCACTAGAGATTACTTTGAAAACTTGTATTCAAGTAAACTGGAAAATCTAGATGAAATGGACAAATTTCTAGATGCATATACCCAACCAATATTGAACTGAGAAGATATTAAACACCTAAATAGATCTATTATGAGCAATGAGATTGAAGCAGTAATAAAGAGCCTCCCTACAAAGACGATCCCAGGACCTGATGGATTCAAAACTGAATTTTAGCAAAACTTTAAAGAACTAATAACAATACTCCTCAAATGTTTCCAGGAAACAGGAAGGAAAGGAAAGGAAAACTACCAAACTTATTCTATGAAGCCAGCATTACACTCGTTCCAAAACCCAATAAATATGCAACAAAAAAGAGAATTATATACCAAAAAATGTTGCTGGGAAACTGGATATCCACACATAGAAGATTGAAATGAGGTTCTTGCCTCTAATCTTGTACCAAAACCAACTCTGAGTGGTTCAAAGACCTTTTTTTTTGTGTGTGTGACTTTTCTTTTATTTATTTATTTATTTTTTTCATTTTTCTTTTATTATTCATATCTGCATACAAGGTTTGGTTCATTTCTCCCCCCTGCCCCCACCCCCTCCCTTACCACCCACTCCGCCCCTTCCCTCTCCTCCCCCCTCAATATCCAGCAGAAACTATTTTGCCCTTATTTCTAATTTTGTTGTAGAGAGATTATAAGCAATAATAGGAAGGAACAAGTGTTTTTGCTGGTTGAGATAAGGATAGCTATACAGGGCATTGACTCACATTGATTTCTTGTGCATGGGTGTTACCTTCTAGGTTAATTCTTTTTGATCTAACCTTTTCTCTAGTACCTGTTCCCCTTTTCCTATTGGCCTCAGTTGCTTTTAAGGTATCTGCTTTAGTTTCTCTGTGTTAAGGGCAACAAATGCTAGCTAGTTTTTTAGGTGTCTTACCTATCCTCACCCCTTCCTTGTGTGCTCTTGCTTTTATCATGTGCTCATAGTCCAATCCCCTTGTTGTGTTTGCCCTTGATCTAATGTCCACATATGAGGGAGAGCATATGATTTTTGGTCTTTTGGGCCTTAATGTATGGCCTGAAACTTTGAAACAACTACAAGTAGTCTGAAATACACTGAACTGGATAGGCATAGGGAACAACTTCCTAAACAGAACTCAAAAGGCTCAACATCAAAGAGAAAGGATGAACAAATGGGACTTCATCAAACTAAAAAGCTTCTGCACAGCAAAGAAAACAGTCACTAGACTCAAGAGACTGCTCACAGAATGGGGGAAAAATCTTTACCAGCTATTCATCCTATAAGGGACTAATATTCAGAATCTGCAGGGAACTCAAAAAACTCAACTCCAAAGAATCAACATCCTAGTGAATGGGCACATGAACTAAGTAGGGAATTCTCAAAAGAAGGGATACAAATGGCTAATAAATACATGAAGAAATATTTGACCTCTCTGACTTTAAAAGATATGCAAATCAAAAGAACACTAAATGTCATCTTGTCCAGTTAGAATGGTCATATTCAAGAGCAATAAAAGCAACAAATGCTGGTGAGGATGCAGTGAAATAGGACCCCTTATACACTATTGGTGGGAATGCAAATTAGTACAACCATTGTGGAAAGCAGTATGGAGATTCCTTAAAAGCTATAGATAGAACTACCATATGATCAGTGATACTGCTCTTGGGAAAATAAGTCAGAATACAATAGAGACACTTTACTCCAATGTTCATTGCAGAGCTCTGCACAATAGCCAAGCTATGGAAAAACCCCAGATGCTGTACAACTCATGAACTGATTAAAAAATTGTGAAATATATGCTCACTAGAGTTTTACTCAGCCACAAAGAGTAATCACATGTGGTTGGAAAGTAAACAGATGCAAGTGGAGGACATAAATGTTATCTGAAGTAAGCCAGATAAAGGCAGCATGCTTTCTTTCATATGTAGGAGATAGATACAAAAGATAAACATATACACAAAAGCAAACATGATCATATAAAAACTCATTTGTAGAACATGCTTGTAATAGTGGACCTACTCTATGGAACTTGGAGATAGACGGAAAGGAAAAGAGAATAACAGTATCCACAACCTCGGAAGCATAACATCCCTGAAGGTAGAGAATATAAGGATATATATTGGAAGCTTTTGAGAAATGGGGAGTGAGAGGTAAAAGGGTAAGGAAGAGCAAAGGAAGAGATTGAATGGAACAAATTAAAGTATACTCACAGTGGGAATACATTGAGAAACCCCTTTAAACATTGACTTAAATGTTAATAACAAAAGATAGGACTGTAAAATAGGTACAGTGTGTGGGGTGGGTACTTATGGGATGGGAAGACCAATAAAAGATTAAGGTGAAGGAATATGGTTATGGATTTCATATATGAAATAGAACAAAAGACACCTCTTGCAATTGCTTGTAGTGTGGCTGGGATGGAAATGAGTGGGACACATAGTGGGGATGATTTAACCAATGTACAATATAAGCCTATATGAAACTGTTACTATGAATCACCCCCATATGGTGAATATATCCTAATTAAAAAAATAATAGATGTCTGAATTTCACTTTTCTATAAATTGTACATTTGTGTAATTAGTGTTTTCCATAGTGTTAAATGATGTAATGTGTTCAATGATAAGGACAATTAACTTTTTCCTTAATTTGTCATGTATTACAAGGTGTATTTTTGTGTTTATATAATTTTTTTAAGTTTATTTTTTCAATGGATCCATAAAAACAAATCATGCACATATTTATGGAATGTAATATCTTAGTTTTACAATGCATATATGTGTGACCCATTGTGTTTAAGTCAAATTAAACATATCCATACCCTCAAACATCATTTCTTTATGGTAAAAGTTTCAAAATATTTACTGTAGAATTTTTTCAAAATATGCAGACATTATTATCATGGATAGTCACTCTACTCTGCAATAGCTCATCTGAAATTCTTACCCCTACCTAATGGTAACTAAGTATCCATTGACTCTCTTCTAATTCCTATTGCACCTTTTCTCCCTAGACTCTGGAAAGCACCATTTCATTCCCAAATTAGATGAGATTAAGTTTTTAAATTTCATGTTTGAGTAAGATCATAAGGTGCTTGACTTTTTATGCCAGGTTTATTTCATTTACCCCAATAATTTCCAGTTTCATCCATGTTGTTGTAAATGACATAATTTCATTTTTTTACAAAAGAGTAGTATTCCATCATATATATGCCACATTTTCTTTACCTATTCATTTGTTGATGGATACTTGAGTTGTTTCCATATCTTCACTATTGTGTATGATGCCGTAATGAATACAGGTGAATACATGGCTCTTTGGTGTAATGATTTCATTTCCTTCAGATATTTACCCAGATGTGGGACTGTTGGACTTTATGGTAGTGGTGTTTTAATATTTTGAGGATCCACACTAACTTTCATAGTGTTTGCAATAAATTATATTATACTCCTTCCCCAAAATATGATTCTTTTTCCTCATGCCTTACCAGCAGTTATTTCTTGTCTTTGAATTTTAACCATTCTTACTGGAGGCAGGTAATATCTCATTGTCTCATTTTCCTGGGGATTAGTGATGCCTAATATTTTTCATATACCTCTTCTTTATTTGTATGTCTTCATTTAGGAAACATTTATTTAGGTTCATTGTCCATTTCTTAATCAGTATCCATAGCTTCATATCTTAAAGTTATTACTTTTATACAATTCCATTTCTTTTTTGAACTGATTAAAGAGTTGGGTGTAATTTCATTTTTCTGAATACGAATATCCACTTTTTCTGCACCATTTATTGAAAACACTGCCAAACGCATGTTAAGAGAAAGTTTTTCAAAAATCAGTTGGTGGCAGATGTGTAGCTTTGCTTCTCATCTTTCTATTCTATTCAAGCAGGCTATAATTTCCCAATATTATTCCATATTGATAACTACAAATTTGTTTTTTGAACTCACATAGTATAACACCTCTTTTTTTTGTTCAATATGACTTTAGCTATTCAATATTTTTCTGTAGCTCCATATTTGTTTTTTTCTAATTCTATAAAGCACACCATTGCTATTTTGAGAGAGATTGCACTGAACTTGGAGTTCACCATCGGTAGTATGGACATTTTAACAATTGTGATTGTTCTATTCCATGAACACAGGTTATCTTCTTATTCTTTCTGTGTTCCATTTAATTTCTTTCAGAAATCAATTGATGATAATTTCAATATTCACATCTTTTGCTACTTTGCTTATATTTAATATTGGGCTTTAAATTTTTTATCTTTATTACTATTTAATATAATTTATTATTGGTGTATAGTAATGCTACTGATTATTATATGTTGATTTTTGTATCCTGCAACTTTGAAGCATTAACTTATTAGTTCCAGGAGTTTATTATTTATTTGGTTTTTTGACAAAGTCTTCAGAGTTTTCTAAGAATAATATCATGTGTTCTACAAATAGTGCAATTTGTCTTCCTCTTTTCTAATTAGGAATCCCTTTATTTCTTTTTCTTGTTTCATATCTCTGACTAGGACTTCCATGTCTATATTGAGTAAAAGTGACAAAGTAAGTCTTCTAGATCTTTTATTAAAACTTTAAATTTTCCACATTCAGTGAAATATTGATTGTTGTTTTATTTTACATGGAGTTTAGAATACTGAAGTATGTTTTTTTCTCAACCCAATTTGTTGAGTTTTTATCATGATGATACAGTGAATTTTTTCAGATGTTTTTTCTGCATCTATGGAAATGATCATAATTTTGCCCTTCAATCTGGTAATGTGCTGTATGTCCTTTATTAATTTTCATGTGTTGAATCCCATGCATTTCTCGGGTGAATCCCAACTGATCCTGGTGAATTATTTCTTACTTGGATTCAATCTGGTAGTAATTTATAAAGGGTTTTTACATTTATGTTCACTAGGGATAGTTTCCTGTTAATATCTTTTATTTGTCATGTACTTGTCTCAATTCAGCATCAGGACAATGATGCTCTTATATGATGAATTTGAAAGAACATTTTTATGTTCAATGTTCTGGAATAATTTAATCAGAATTATTTTATTATTACCATTTCTTCTGTAAGTATTTGGTAGAACTCAGTTTTGAATCCATCTTTTTTGTGCTTCTCATGAGTGGAAAAATATTTTTTTTTATTGATTTGACCTCATTTCTCATAATTGGTATGCTCATGTTTTCTATTTTTTATTATTCAATTGTGATAAGGTGTATATGCCCAGGAATTCATCTATTTTTTCTAGGTTATAAAACTTTGGGTCATACAATTGTTGAGAATAATCTCAGCTATTTTGTGTACTCTTGGACTGACAATTGTAATGCTTTCCTTTTCTTACCATGTTTTACTCTTCTTTATTCCTTAGTTGGTCTGGTGAAATGTTTGCTGATTTTGTTTATCTTTCAAAAGACATCTTTTCTTTTAATGACATGTTCTATTTTTCAGGTCCTATTTCAGTAGTTTGTGCTTTGGTCTTTGTGTTTTCTCTTTCTATTAATTTTTACGTTCAGTTTGTTATTACTTTTTAGATGCTCAAGATGCAATGAAAGGCAATTTATTTGAGATCTTTTTGCTTTTTTGATGTAGGCACTCATTTCTGCATCCAATTAGGTTTTGGTATGGCATATTTTAATTTCTTTTATTTCCAGAAATCTTTTCACTTTTCTTGATTGATTTCTTCCTTGATCAATTGGTTATTCTAGAACAGAATGTTTAATTTTATTTAGTGTGTACTTTTGATACATGTGTATAGTTTGTTGTTATATTTCATTGTTGCTCTTGTATTCCAGTTTTATTGAACTATACTCAGAAATAAAACGCAACATGATTTCTTTTCTTTAAAGAACTTGACGTTCTTCTTTGACCTGTCACATGAAATATCCTGGGGAATGTCAAATGTCCTGATGACGAGAGTGCATATTCTGTCACTGGCTTTTGTGTTCATTGGATGTAGGGTGCAATTTGTCTCTGCATAAATGTGTATAATTGCTATCTTCTTTGGATGAATTGACTCCTTTATAATTATATACGGGGCTTCCTCACCTCTTTTTACTCTTCTTTATTTAAATTTTATACATATGTATGAATATGGAATATTGAAACCTGTCAAAGTAATTTTAAGAATGAGGAGTGAGAAGAGAGAATAATGGAGGGGATGAACCAAACAGGACTACATTGTACACATATGTGGAAATGACACAAAAAAACTCCCTGTACAACTATCATATACTAATGAACTGTTTAAAAAATAAAGTCCATTTTGAAAAGAGATTGACAGTGAATAATATCAAAACACATCATATCTGTGTATGAAGACTATATAACAAAACACATTTAAAGCTGTTGAATAATATAATTAGTAACAGAGGGGATAATCTGATTAATGTACAATGCAATGTGTGAAATATGGTGAAATCCAATTTAGTAATCAATATACATATAAAAAGTGAAAGATAGGAAGATAAAACAGGTCCTATTCAGGGTTGAGTATCAGTGGAAGGAGGGAGGGTAAACAGAGAGCATGCAGGATGAGAAACATGGTTGATGTATATTTTATATGTGCATGAAAGGAGGGTAATGAAATCTATCAAAATTGTCCTAAGTAGTGGTGATGGGGACTGGAGGAGAATTATGGAGAGGTGAATCTAATTAAGATACATTGTAAGCATATATGTATAATGTTACAATGAACCCTCCCCATGCAACTAATACATGGTAATAAAAATGTAAAAATAATTGCCTATTTTGATTAAAGTTTTACAAAACACATGCTACATTCTCAAAGTTACACAACTTTTAATTGTAGTCCTCTCATCTTTCAATAACCATAAAAAGTATCTAGAATCCTATGTAATAACCAAAGATAACTGACCTAAAATAATATTGCCATATTGGTGATATTGCAGTTTCCCGTAGTAGTTTTCAGGGAAGAATTGAATAACAGTCATTCTAACTAAAATGGCCAAGGTTTTACACAAATACCATAGTGAAAAACACCAACAAAATTATTTTCTTGATAGCAAAGATTTTCATCTTTATAATTCACTATTGTAACCCATGTGCTTAAAATATTTCTTATCATGGTGGTACAAAATAAATGATATTGTCTATTAATCCAATAAGACTTGCTTCGAAGGAAAAAACATTTCAATGATGAGGTACTTACACACATGGAGTGACATGCTTCCTCCAATTATTTACCACCTGCTAAATTTCCACTGCTTCCCTGTTGTCTATTCAACTCTGAATCTATAAATGAATTAATCCATTGATGAGGTTATAGCCCTTATGATACAGGCATCTCCCAAAGGCCCTACCTCTGAGTAATGTTGCATTCTGGAGCAGGTTTTCAACAAGTGGAGTTTTGTAGGAAATTTCATATCCAACCATAACAATGAATATAGGAAATTGTGCTATTTGAACTTTACAAATGACTGTTAATTTTTCTCTTGTTATGTGTGCTTATAAGGGACTAATGCATCCGAACTACAGCTGTTGTTAAACATAGTATATTACAAAATCTCAGTACACAATCATTTAATTAATTTCCAGCAACAAATACATAAATGTGACCCATATTAATAAAATACTTTAAAGAAACATGGGTAAATGCTATTGGTCCTGAAGGATTTTGCTCTTGTTGGTTTGTTTTTCTCTCTTCTCTATAGTGAGTGGTCAACAAAGAGCAGTACAATTCTTTAGATGAATACAAAAGCAGTTGCTTCAGAGAAAGCATTCTACAAATTTTAATATGAAAACAGTGGTTTTCAGGGGATGAAGGAAAGATTGGTATTGACTTCTATTAGACATAAAATAAGATTTTTGAGGTCATAAAATTTTTTTTAATAATTGTGATGTTGATTACTTATAGCCCTCATTGTCAGAACTCAAGAAACTATTTTGAAAGCCACAATTGCATGTATATTATGTCTCACAAAATTTCAAAGAAAATAACTTCACAAAAACTTCCTACAGCTAACTTACTGTTTCATTTTTTAAAGTTTTGCTTAGTTTGGTGACTTGGCACTTTCTATATATCAACATGACTATTCTCAATATACTTTTATGTCTTTAAGAAACTAACAGCACTTAAATTCTTTCTTTAGTTGTTTTTCCAAAGGATTGTGTGTAGAGTAAGATTTTCACCATTCCATGAACAAGAAGTCTGTAATTCTGAAGAATTTGTCTATGATATTGAGGAGAGGAAGATGGGGATTAACTATAGCCTGTTATACCTAATTTGATTATATTTAAATGGATTCAAATTAAGTAAACAATGAATTGGATAAAACTAGCAAGTAGTTTTGAATTTAACTAGCAAATAGTTTTTGAATTTACTGCACAAAGAAGAGTTCCAAAAATATTTAAAATGGGGCACAAAGCATTTTACTAATTGAATATCCCCCAAGGAGGATTATGGTAATTATGATTATAAATTTTTAGATGCACTCTTCATAGGGAATCAGTCTCTTGTTATATTATTTATGAACATTTTCATTAGTTTGTAATGTTCTTATGAAAACTCCTTTGAGTTTAATGTTAATAAAATACAAGAGAATAGAAAATACAGAGATCTTAAAATGATATAAGATAGAATATTAATATAACATGTGTTTTGAGAACATGGTAAATTATGCTTTATGCTGAGTTTTCTCATGTATAACATAAGAATATGATGGCTATCATAGGTTGTTATGATGATTATTTATGATAACATGTAAAACCCACCATCACTGTATCTGGAAATAAAAGATCTTAATAATACTTTTAATATAACTACTAATAGTTATTCATTCATGAGGGTCAAATTTTTCTTCAATATATTATATTTTCTTTAATTGTGATTTATCCAAGTTTTAGCAAATTGTGCAATAAATTTACGAGCCAAGGGAGAGAGAGATTGACAGAGAGAGAGAGAGAGAGAGAGAGAGAGAGAGAAAGCAAAATATTTACAACTTGTGATTAGAGATTTAAAACATTCATTGTTAATAAATAAATCTCTGCGATACAATGATTCTGATAAATTACACATAGTGTGAACCCAATTGTTGCATGTTCTGGGTATGTATATGTTTATGGTAAAGGACAATGAGGGTACTGAGTATGAGACAGCAGGTATTGCTATACATTTGCCTATTCCCTTATCAAGAAATCAAATTGAATTATTCCAATATGTTACAATTCTTCACTAATGTAATGGTTTGACTTGCATTCAATCATGTAGCTGTATTCTCTTCTTAATGGCAGTTCATTTTTATAGATAATTGTGTAGTGATTGCAAAACATTCATGCTTTTTTTAATCCCTGAACAAATATGATCAAAATTTACATAAAAATGATTCCAATAAATGTTTTTCCTGTTTTTATATCATCATTTCCAAGGCAAAATTTCATTTTAAAGTTGAAGATATAAAACTACTATTTGAAACAACTTTTCAAATATACTTTTAAATGTACCACACATTTATATACATGGTATCATGGAATGGGGAAGATTAGGAAGTTCAGTGACTGCCCAACACAATGCAGCAAATATTAGTGCTATGCATACAGCTGCAGTCACCAAGTAGTTTATATTTAGAGAAAGGTATATAATGATAGATAGGAGATTCTTAAGAAAATTATTTGATTTAGAAATTGATAAAACTTGGTAATTATATATCTCAATAAAAGAATGTAGTGAGTGATAGAGAGTCCGTGCATAGTATGCAAATAGTATCAGAGAAGTCTTGAATAAAAAGAAAAGCACAGGAGCAAAGCAATCTTACTAGTAATGAAGTCTAAGGTAAGCTGGTTTCACTCCTTAGAAGATAAAAAGAGTAAAAACCTTCTGAGTCAAATTCAAATATCAAGTGCTACAAAAGAATCCATCTACCAGACTTCTTGGAATATAATTTGTATAGTAAGTTTGAGGGACAAAGTTAAGACCATATAATTAATACACAGTGTAAGATTAGAGTGGGTTTATTTCTCCTGTCTAATGAAATTTTTAAAATAAATTTTTTTAGGATATATTTATTATACAGGGGAGATTAATAATGACAATTCTGACTAGACTTACATTGTCCATTACTCCATCATCTCTCCCCCTCAACCCCCTTCCCGCACCAAGCAATTGCAAGAGGTTTCTCAATTATGTGAAATTTTTTTAACTGTGTCTACTATCACCCTGACAATAGTCATTATACACGTGACACTTTTTTAAAGAATAGGTTTCAAATATTTTCATTAAAAAAGATAATTACCTGTGAGAATGCATATGTTGAGTACATTATTGTAGCCATTTTGCAATGTATATATATAAAAATATTATGTCATATACTATAAATATATATATATAAACATATATATATATATATATATATATATATATATATATATAATTTGCACTTGTCAATTAGAAACTTACTGAACAAAAGTCATGGGTAAAGTGAACATCAAGAATGATGATTTCAAATTGAAAAATATTGGACTTGATGCTTTATAGTTCCTCTTTATAAATGTTTTAAAACTAGAACACTGTCTCTCAAAATTCACTGTGACTAAGAAATATCTGGGATGCTTCATAAAGAAGCAGATTTCTGGCTGGTAGAATGGTAAAGTGGTGTAGCACTGGCCTAGAAAGCCTGAGGCCCTAAGTTCAAACCTCAGTACTCTTAGAAAAATAAAAGCAAACTTCTAGGCATTGTGTACAGAAATTCTGATTTGGTGGGTCTGGATTAGGTTCTGAAATTTATATCAAATTTATATTCAAGAGTTTTCATGCAAGTTGCACCAGAAGCTTCCTTTGAGAATTCATTACTGAGAGTAGAAGTGTTGTATACCTATGCCTTAAGGTATTTAGGTATTAAGATATTCAGAGCTGTGCAGAGGCATGAAGCTTAAATAAAGTACTATACTGACCAATTGTATGGAGATTGAGAAAGCAGGAAGGCCTGCCTACAAAGCATTCTTAACATTCTGATGCTGGTGAAAGACACAAACACACATGTAACAGTAATTGGTCATAGTTTTGCTTTTATATTTTATCACTGAACATTTCACTGATATAGAATATTTTAGTGAAATTTATCTAAATGTGTTCTTGACATTTAAATTAATTCTTTATTTAAGTGAAATATTCTAGTCAATGTACTTAAGTCAATTCTGCTATGACATGTTTGTGGTCACTTTCCAAGTAGAATTTGTGTTATATGTTCATTTCCAAAAATACAAAGTCAAACAGTACTTCCTTTCAGGTAAAATGGAAGAGAAAATGGTAGATGCCATCTCAGTCTATTTATTACAGAGGACTGTGATGTAAAGAACTAAATTTTGGTAAATTACTCATGTAAGTGCCATGTGTCTTTTCTAGGTAGCTACTACTACTGTAATATATCCTAAACAGAGTGTGAAGGAGTAGAGGAATTTTCAAAGTCACTATCAGATACCTAGTAAGTATTGATATTTGAGTTTCTACATAGGCAGTATGTCTGAAAAGGGTCTCATGTTAATCAAGAGTATTGCAAAGAGAATGAAGTAGTAATTAATGAATAAATTTGTGAATGAATGAATGAATGAATAAATAAATAAATAAATAAATAACAAAATTTCATGAGCACCCTAGTTAAAGTGGAAACAAAATGTACAAATGGTTCAATTAAATAGCACATGAAAAATTATTACCAACCATAACTACAAGTAATATTTCAGTTTTGTAATGAGTATAATTATTTACTTAAAACATCATTGAAAAAGATTCCAGAGAAATCAAAGTGGAAATTTGGACCTGGGAGAGAGGGAAAGAAAGAGATGATATTTGTATATGATAATAATAAACAAAAATGGACACAGTTATGTAACACTTATCCCACAGAAATTATTTCTTCTCTGAGCATTATTATCTAAAATTATAAACACGCTAAGTTGCATAGATTAGGAATGCCTAAAGAAAATTCCATTGTGAAAAAAATGGATCAATTAAAGCTATTTATTTTATGTAAATCTACAGGCAACATAAACTGCTTAGGTAAATATTTCTCAAGTATCTTTCATGATATGAGAGGCAGGTGCCAGGAATTTTAATAACATAATAATACAATTTAATATAAAGGAAATTAACATAATTAATGGATGAATGTGAAATTGGTGTATGTATAATCATCAATCAGGCAACATTTTCCTAGGCATAGTAATCAAAACCAGATGCATAATTCATTGAGTTAACTGGGAAAAACAATTTAAGTAATGTAGAGAAAGGATTTTTGTAGTAAAAATTCATGATACTCAGAAACTAAACTAAAACAATGAGGGAAAATTGCTTCTGTCCATATTTTTACTAGTTGAAAGAATAACCATAGGTGGTAAACACAATGATTGTACATAAAGAACACTGCATGACATTTTAAAAAAGGAAAAATTGCATCAATAATTAAGAGCACTGTAGGTGAGGTTTTCCATGCCAGAATAACAGTGGGTTTTGCTGGTATAAAAATAATTGCTTCTGGTGGAGTACAGCAGCATGATAGACTGAAGAATGCATGGCAGCAAAGTGAAGATTAGGAAAGATGCCAATTTTTCCAGCCTTCCCCACTTTATTATCCAGCAAAAAAAGATTGAATTGGGGGAAAGCAATTCACATGTGAATGACTGAGTGGGGGAGTTATCAAAATTGTAAAAAAAAAAAATCAGAATTAAAAAAGTGTATAAAAATCTAATTCCTTTCACTGATTTTCAAAGTGTGAAATGCTCCAGCAGGATACAATCGTATTGTAGAGCTGAAGGCTGGAAGCCACAAGTCTGAGATTGGAAACTGACTTTCTAGATTCTAGAATGAATATGTTTTATTTATATTTAATGTCATTTTCTTTGATGTCCTTATCTGAAATTTTTCCTGGACTTTTTTTTTTAATCTATCACTAATTTTGAGGTAATTATTTGACAAACATTGTTCAAGTTGCAACAGTTGAATTTAGGTTAAAAGAGTCATAGAGCATTCAGTTTGTGAATGTCCTGAGTAGTCATCTCCAGCTGTCAGTGTTTACATTGTCATCCTGGATACCATGGATAACCTCACTTGCCTGGCCAATGCTAGGAGTGCAAGAGTGACGATTGGTTTATTTTCATTATGTATTATAGGGTTATTCATGTTATTCCTTATCTTTAAAGACCCTATCAGAATTCATCTCTCAGGTTATCATGAGCAGGGGATCAGGAACCAATGTAAAGATCAGTTAGACATGAATCAACATGGGTCGTAACACATGGGTACATGAAAGCAATAGTAGGAATCTCTCTGTATAGCTATCATTAACTCAACTAGCAAAAACACTCTGTGTTTCTTATTAGGCTTATGTCTTTTCTTCAACAAAATAAGTGATAAGGGCAGAACAGGACCGCCTGAAACTGAGGGGAGAAAGGGGAGAAGGGTTGGATAAGGGGGTAAGGTGGAGAAATAACCCAAACAATGTATGTACATGTGAATAAATGAACAAAAAAATAAATAAACAACAACAACAAAAAATCCATCTCTCAATCTTTACTGCTTTAAGAGAGACTCTTTTCTCTTAGGTATTAAGGTTATTTTATGAGAACATCACTTTTATTCATTTATTTATATGTGCATGCATTGTTTGGGCCATTTCTCCCCCCTGCCTCCCCACCCCCTCTCTCTCTCCCCCACCCTGCCCCTCGCTTCCAGGCAGAACCTGTTCTGCCCTTTCCTCCAATTTTGTCCAAGAGAAGACATAAGATAAGAAAGACAAAGCGTTTTTGCTCATTGAGATAAAAATAGCTACACAGAGAGATTCCTAGCATTGCTTCATGCACAAGTGTATTACACCCCGAATTGATTCATCTCTACCTGACCTTTTCACTAGTTCCTATCACATTCCCATATTGACCGCTGTCACTTTAAGGTTTCTGTATTAGTTCCTCCGCAGTGAGGACATCAAACACTTTCATGTTTTGGGTTTCCTACCTATCACTATAACTCCCATATGTGCTCTCCCCTTAGCGTGTGACCCAAGTCCAACAACATTGCTGCATTTGCCCTAGATCTAAAGTCTGCATATCAGGGAGAACATGCGATTTTTGGTCTTCTGGGCCTGGCTAACCTTGTTCAGGATGATGTTCTACAGTTCCATCCATTTACTTGAGAATGATAAGATTTCATTCTTCTTCATGGCTGAGTAAAATTCCATTGTTTATAAGTACCACATTTTCTTAATCCATTCGTCAATAGTGGGGCATCTTGGCTGTTTTCATAACTTGGCTATTGTGAATAGCGCTACAATAAACATAGGTGTGCAGGTGTCTATGGAGTAACCTGAGTCACATTCCTTTGGGTATAAACCCAGGAGTGTTATTGTTGGATCATATGGCAGATCTATGTTTAGATTTTTAAATAGCTTCCTTTTTTTTTTTTCAGAGTGGTTGCACTAGCTTGTATTCCCACCAGCAGAGTACGAGGGTTCTTTTTCCCCACATCCTTGCCAACACCTATTGTTGGTGGTGTTTTTGATGAAAGCTATTCTAACAGGGGTGAGGTGGAATCTCAGAGTGGTTTTGACTTTTTGAATTCTAAATTACTTCTGTTAATGTTTCCTTCTTTACTGCTGAAGAGAACCTAGCTCTTCTTGGAGGTTTTTGATCTCTTGGTGTACTCTGAAGGTAAGCCTTTTAGTTTTGCTTTAAGGCTGGTGTTTTACCTGGGGGGACATTAGTTGACTTTCTCATCCTCATTCCTGTATAGGATTCATTTCCGCAGTGATATCATGTTGGAGAAAAACTAGAGAAGGAATGCCACAAGACTGAAAAGCTAAGCTATCAGAATCGATATTTATAAATTGAATAGAGGGACCAGTGTCAAAGTTTAAACTAGATACTAATAAAAACAGTAGGATAAACTTTATTCATTAAAAACTATTTGAAAAGGGAAGAAGATACAACTTGAATGAAAGTCAACTTTTATTTGCATAGTGAAGACTGAGTACTTTAAAAGAGGAATATGAATGTAAGGATGAAAATTAGCAGGGGTTCAGACTGGTTTGTTAGCTGATGTATGTCTGTAGGAAAAACAAATTTATCATATTTTTGTGCAGAAGGTGGTAGAGCAACTTAGCAAAGTTCTCATAAGGAGACAGAGAGAAAGCTGAGCTAATTTCCTGGATATCTGAATTTTCATGACGTGGACTTCTTATCTTTGGAAAGGTAGTTGGTGATGGAAGATTTACATCTCAAAGTGAGAGAAAGGATTTAAAAACCACAAGCTTTCTAATGTTCCTGCCTTGACAAATGGTTCAGATGCCTGTTACTAGTCTTTAACTGGAACAAATACTAATTGTAGGCACACTAGAGCTTCCTTATGTATCATTTCAAGAGGAAATAAAGTCATAGTAGGAATATGGTCTTGAGTTGTTAGAAACCATGTCAGCATTGTTCAAATCTTTTCGTGTAGGTGTAGAAAGATGCAGTCTACCATTTATAGGCTAAAGTTGAGGGTTAGTTGCAAATAAGACTCAGAAAAATACAAACCAATTCTGGTCAAGTTTTATTCTCAAAGAAAATTGAATAGAATTCCATTCAGAAGATTGCCCTTAAAATGCAAGAAATCAAGAAGAGGAAAGCAGAAGGAAGTTTTTCACGTAGTGAGGCAGCTAAAGAAATTTTCCTGAATCCCACTTTGTTCTGAAACCTCATTTGCAATGGAAGGACTAAATTAATCTCAGTGCAACATGAATGATTTAGAGAACTTAGATTTTTCCAGATTGAATATTCATAATGGAAAATATAATGATTAAAATATATTACTTCAAAAGAATCTCTCCTATCACTTTGAAAAATTGTTATATACTTTTAAATAAATGTTCTATGTATTTATTAAAGTTGTCTATTAACCTACCAAATAAATATTTATCTTTTATGATATGTCATCTATTAGTACATATCTATATATTTTGAAAATCAAAAAGTTCCAAATTTTATAGTAAAATGAAACATATAACTTCAAAAACACTTTGTTTAAATAAATATAAATCAGTAACATTGTTGTAATTCTTATGCATGTCTGTGTTATAGCATGGTTTTATTGTTATAATCATAGTATGGACTTAAATTCTTTTCTTATTAGAAAGGTGGCTTATCCTTGTACTGATAATTTTCATTACTCCTTCACCTTTAAAGTTGGTGGAAGGAATATACATCACCATTCCATTTCAATATTCATGTACCCTGACTTCCTTTAGCCAAGGAAATGCAATCATTAATGACAAGTGTCACTTCAGATTAGAAATTTTAAGAGTCATTGAGTAAGTTGCTATCATTCATTTGTTTGCTCTGGCATTACAGGCAATAAAACTTGTGATAAAGCTTCAGTTCTTAAGTCAAAATCATATGGAAAGCCATCTTGCTCACCCACACTATACCTATAATCTGAAAAATAAATAAATGTCTTCTGCATAAGCTACTAGACATGTGTGTTAATTTTTATGGCACTATAAATTCAATCTGAAAATATGTAATGAATATCCAGAAATAAGCCACTGTGCTAACACACACATACATATATTCATGCAATACACATAGATACCTTAACATAATTTTATATATCATCATTTTAGGGCTGAGTGGTAGATGTTAAAGAAGCAAATACAGAAGAATAGTGTGTTGACACTTACATAATAAGAGAGAATTAACAAAAATGTATATATTTCATACTAAGCAACTTGGAGAATCTCAATATGGAATGAAAAAAGTAATAAAATAATCTCACCATATTTAAAATGTAAACATATGTATAACTTCAATGTAAAGAATAGAGGAAGAATAATGACTTTAGTAGCTTAATGAATGAACAGAGATTCTAATACTTTACACAAATGAAGTCTACATAAACATTGGAATGTATACAGTAAAATTATTTTTCATGGGATGTAGGTTAATTATGAAACTGCCATACATGTATATAAGAATGGAAGAAATAAATAGATAATAAACGCTTACATACTCCTTTCTAGCTGTTCGAACAAAAGGTTATAATGAAGCAAGATGCAAAAGTTAAAGTGTAATGTGATATTTCATAAGATCTAAAAATCTCTCAATGAACTCATATTTAGCTTAATATAGATATAGATATGTAGAGAGACTGGATAGCACAAAACATATTTTCTAGCTCTGCCCTGTGACAGGGTCTAGAAAAACCTTGCATACCTAGTACTCAAATCTTGTTTTCTAATATTGTTCAATACAAGGAACTTGGGATCATTGGAAAAATA
This sequence comes from Castor canadensis, assembly GCF_047511655.1. NCBI lineage: Eukaryota > Metazoa > Chordata > Mammalia > Rodentia > Castoridae > Castor > Castor canadensis. Next base: position 27,512,987 of record NC_133395.1, read on the forward strand.
GCTGAATCCAGGTCTAAGAAGCAAATACAAAACATGGTAATGAGAATCTTGTCAATGCAGAAAATGGAGGAGTGAGAAACAGTATATATAAATATTTAAACTGTGTTGAGGAACTTGAAGGATCATATTATGGAATGCAAAATATTACAACAATAAACAAAAAAAGAAAAGTCCAAAAATGGGGCTATGAACAAAAACAAACATGCTATTTAGATCACCAAATGGACAAAATTGGAGCAATCTGAACAATAAAGAAAACAATGCAATATTGGATTATAACACAAAGTATAAAATTAGTGCCTATTCATAAATACTGTTATACAGGAAAAGCTGAATAAATGAATAGAAAAAATGGCATAAGTTCTGCATAGAAGAATTCCAAAACATTTATGTACATACTGCCCTTTCTTCAAGATATTATTCAGCCCATTTTAAGACTGTTTTTGACAAATGAGAGAGAACATGCTGCTTTTGCCCTTCTGAACCAGACTAATTTCACTTTAGGTGATGTTCTCCAATTCTATCTATTTCCCTGCAAATGACAAAATTTCATTCTTCATGGTGGATTGTATGGCAAATCTATTTTTAGGGTTTTTTTTTATTTTTAAACTTTTATCTTCTCATTTTTGCATGTAACTACATGTGTATACATTATTTGGGCCAACCACCCCCCACCCACACACATACACTGTCTCGGAGAGAAAAAACATAAAAGATAATAAGAGAAACACAGAATTTTTGCTAGTTTGATATAGCTACACAGGGACATTCCTTGTATGTTGGGAAATTCCTTATATGTTGAACCATCCCTGCATCCCTGGGATGAAGCCAACTTGGTCATGATGAATGATATTTCTGATATGTTTTTGGATTCAGTTTGCCACTATTTTATTGGGGATTTTTGCATTAATGTTCTTTAAGAAGATTGGCTTGTAGTTCTTTTTGAATGTGTCATTGTCCGGTTTTAGGATGAGTGTTATACTGGCTTCATAGAATGAGTTAGGCAGTGTTCCTTCCCTTTCTATTTGATGATAAAGTTCAAGGAGTATTGCTATTAGTTCTTTAAAGTTCTGGTAGAATTCAGTGGAGAATCTGTCAGGTCCTGGACTTTTCTTTTTCAGGAGACTCTATTGCTGCTTCAATTTCACTACATGTTTATAGGTCTGTTTGGGCAGTTAAAATCCTCTTGATTCAGTTCTGGATGGTCATAAGCATCTAGAAATTTGTTCATTTATTTAAGATTTTCCAATTTATTGGAATATAGGTTCTTAAAGTAGTCCCTGATGATTCCCTGGATTTTCCTTGGTATTTGTTGTTATCTCTCCTTTTTTATTTCTGATTTTACTAATTTGGGTGTTTTCCTTCTTCATTTTAGTCAGTTTTGCCAGGGGCTGGTCAATTTTGCTTATTTTTCTTTTGTTGATTCTTTGTATGGTATTTTAGTCTGTATTTTATTAATTTTTGGCTCTTATGTTTAATTATTTCTGTCCTTCTGCTTGTTTTGTGTTTAGCTTGTTCTTGTTTTTCTAGAAGTGTGAGATGTCCTTTTAATATGTGCACTCATGGCTACAAACTTTCCTCTTAGGACTGCTTTTGCAGTTCATAGTTTCTGATTGGTTGTGTTTTCATTTTCATTAAATTCCATGAATTCTTTAATTTCCTTTCATTTCTTCTGTGATCTGCTGATCATTGAGAGATGTGTTTTTCACCCTCCAGTTGTTTGCATATTTTCTGCTACTGCTTTTGTCATTGAATTCTAGTTTTATTGCACTGTGTATCAGTGCAATAAATTCAATTTTCTTATGTTTGTTGAGGCTTACTTTGTGCCCTAAGTTATAATCTATTTTGGAGAAAGTTCCATGGGCTGCTGGGAAGAATATATATTGTTTTACTGCAGGGTGAAATATTCTGTAGACTTCAGTTAGGTCCATTTCATCTATGGTGTCATTTGGTTCTGGGATTTCTTTGTTAATTTTTTGTCTATTGCTGATAAAGAGGTATTAAAGTATCTCATCACCACTGTGTTGGAGTTTATATATTCTTTTAAGTCCTTTATTGTATGTTTGATGAAGTTTGGCACACTGATGTTTGGTGCATATAGGTTGAAAATTATTATTTCCTTTTAAGGTATTGCCCCCTTTATTAGAATGAAGTGGCCTTATTTGTATCTTTTGACTAATGTTAGTTTGAAGCCTACTTTGTCTGATATAATTATGGCTACTTCTGCCTGTTTTGGGGGAGATAGCTTGGTAAATATTCTTCCACCCTTTCACAGTAAGCTAGTGTTTATTTCTGTCAATAACATGGGTCTCTTCTAAACAACAGATTGTTGGATCTTCCTTTTCAACCCAGTTTGCAAAACAGTGTCTTTTGATGGGGGAGTTCAGTTCATTGACATTCAGTGCTACTATGGATAATTATATGGTGATTCCTGCCATTTAGTTGTTTTGTTGTTTAAGAATTTTAGTATTTGCAGCCAAATCAATGTTACTCTATGATTAGTTGTCTTATCTTCTCCTATGGTTTGATGCTTCTCATCCTCTTGAGATTTTGTTTGATTTCATCTTCTGTGTGCAAAATTCCTTGTAGAATCTTCTGTAATGGTGGCCTGGTGGTCATATATTGTTTTAATTTCTGTTTCTCATGGAAGAGTTTTATTCTTCCATCAATTTTGAACAATAGTTTTTCTGGGTAAAGCATCCTAGGGCTGAAATTATTTTCTTTCAGTACCCAAAATACCTTACTCAGCCCTTTTTGCTGTTAAGTTTTCTGTTGAGAAATCTGCTGGTTTTTTTAATGGGTTTACCTTTATAAGTTATTTGCTTTTTCTATCTTACAGACTTCAATATTCTTTCTCTGTTCTCTGTGCTAGTTTTAATAATATTCTATGGAGAGGTTCTATTTTGGTCAAGTCTGTTTGGTGCCCTATAGACTTCCTGTACCTGAATGGGCAAACCTTTTTTGAAATTGGGAAATTTTGTTATTATTTTATTAAAAACAGTATGTATCCCTTTGGCTTGCATCTTTTCTCCTTCTTCAATGCCCATGATTCTCAGGTTTGGTCTTTTGATGGAGTCACTGAGTTCTTGCATATTCCTTTCACAGCTCTTGAGTTGTTTGAGTAACAGTTCTTCTGTTTTTTCTTTAACATCTCTTTTATTTTGTAGCTCTGAGATTCTGTCTTCCACTTGTTCTAGTATGCCTAAGTGGCCTTCGACTCTGTTTTTTTTTTTTTTTTTCCTTGACTAAATGGACTTTTTATTATCAGGATTTCTGTTTGATTCTTTTTTCTGACGTTTTCCGTATCTTTGTTCAACTTCTTTTTTAAATCTTGTGTTATTCACTTTATTTCATATATCTCTTTTTTAAAAAATAATTTCCTTTGTTTCACTTTGGTTTGTTGAAGTCCTTTCTATGTTCATTTAATTGTTTCTGTGTCCTCTCATGTTTTTTATTTGTAGTGTCTTGAAATTTCTTAAGTACATTTTATACTTTCTAGTAAACAATGTCTTGTAGCTTCTCTATGAGTTTCTCAGTGATCTCTTTATGATTTCCTTGAGGGATTTTTTGTGGATGTCACTGCACTCATTAGTGACATTTATAAATGTTTTGATGGGATCAGTAACTTAGTATCCATTTTCTTCATTTCCCACTAAATTCTCTATTGAATTGTTTTTTTTTTTTTTTCATTTTTCTTTTATTATTCATATGTGCATACAAGGCTTGGTTCATTTCTCCCCCCTGCCCCCACCCCCTCCCTTACCACCCACTCCACCCCCTCCCACTCCCCCCCTCAATACCCCGCAGAAACTATTTTGCCCTTATCTCTAATTTTGTTGTAGAGAGAGTATAAGCAATAATAGGAAGGAACAAGGGGTTTTGCTGGTTGAGATAAGGATAGCTATACAGGGCATTGACTCACATTGATTTCCTGTGTGTGGGTGTTACCTTCTAGGTTAATTCTTTTTGATCTAACCTTTTCTGTAGTTCCTGGTCCCCTTTTCCTATTGGCCTCAGTTGCTTTAAGGTATCTGCTTTAGTTTCTCTGCATTAAGGGCAACAAATGCTAGCTAGTTTTTTAGGTGTCTTACCTATCCTCACCCCTCCCTTGTGTGCTCTCGCTTTTATCATGTGCTCATAGTCCAATCCCCTTGTTGTGTTTGCCCTTGATCTAATGTCCACATATGAGGGAGAACATACGATTTTTGGTCTTTTGAGCCAGGCTAACCTCACTCAGAATGATGTTCTCCAATTCCATCCATTTACCAGCGAATGATAACATTTCGTTCTTCTTCATGGCTGCATAAAATTCCATTGTGTATAGATACCACATTTTCTTAATCCATTCGTCAGTGGTGGGGCATCTTGGCTGTTTCCATAACTTGGCTATTGTGAATAGTGCCGCAATAAACATGGATGTGCAGGTGCCTCTGGAGTAACAGTCTTTTGGGTATATCCCCAAGAGTGGTATTGCTGGATCAAATGGTAGATCGATGTCCAGCTTTTTAAGTAGCCTCCAAATTTTTTTCCAGAGTGGTTGTACTAGTCTACATTCCCACCAACAGTGTAAGAGGGTTCCTTTTTCCCCGCATCCTCGCCAACACCTGTTGTTGGTGGTGTTGCTGATGATGGCTATTCTAACAGGGGTGAGGTGGAATCTTAGTGTGGTTTTAATTTGCATTTCCTTTATTGCTAGAGATGGTGAGCATTTTTTCATGTGTTTTCTGGCCATTTGAATTTCTTCTTTTGAGAAAGTTCTGTTTAGTTCACATGCCCATTTCTTTATTGGTTCATTAGTTTTGGGAGAATTTAGTTTTTTAAGTTCCCTGTATATTCTGGTTATCAGTCCTTTGTCTGATGTATAATTGGCAAATATTTTCTCCCACTCTGTGGGTGTTCTCTTCAGTTTAGAGACCATTTCTTTTGATGAACAGAAGCTTTTTAGTTTTATGAGGTCCCATTTATCTATGCTACCTCTTAGTTGCTGTGCTGCTGGGGTTTCATTGAGAAAGTTCTTACCTATACCTACTAACTCCAGAGTATTTCCTACTCTTTCTTGTATCAACTTAAGAGTTTGGGGTCTGATATTAAGATCCTTGATCCATTTTGAGTTAATCTTGGTATAGGGTGATATACATGGATCTAGTTTCAGTTTTTTGCAGACTGCTAACCAGTTTTCCCAGCAGTTTTTGTTGAAGAGGCTGCGATTTCTCCATCGTATATTTTTAGCTCCTTTGTCAAAGATAAGTTGCTCATAGTTGTGTGGCTTCATATCTGGATCCTCTATTCTGTTCCACTGGTCTTCACGTCTGTTTTTGTGCCAGTACCATGCTGTTTTTATTGTTATTGCTTTGTAATATAGTTTGAAGTCAGGTATCGTGATACCTCCTGCATTGTTCTTTTGACTGAGTATTGCCTTGGCTATTCATGGCCTCTTGTGTTTCCATATAAATTTCACAGTAGATTTTTCAATCTCTTTAATGAATGTCATTGGAATTTTGATGGGAATTGCATTAAACATGTAGATTACTTTGGGGAGTATCGACATTTTTACTATGTTGATTCTACCAATCCATGAGCATGGGAGATCTCTCCACTTTCTATAGTCTTCCTCAATCTCTTTCTTCAGAAGTGTATAGTTTTCCTTGTAGAGGTCTTTCACATCTTTTGTTAGGTTTACACCTAGGTATTTGATTTTGTTTGAGGCTATTGTAAATGGAATTGTTTTCATACATTCTTTTTCCGTTTGCTCATTGTTAGTGTATAGAAATGCTAATGATTTTTCTATGTTGATTTTATATCCTGCTACCTTGCTATAGCTATTGATGATGTCTAGAAGCTTCTGAGTAGAGTTTTTGGGTCTTTAAGGTATAGGATCATGTCATGGTTTTTTGAGGAGTACAGTTTCCTTCCTTTCTTATCCCCATCACCCCAATTGGTGCTGTGCAACTATGTTCTTGATTGGCTCATTGGTAGTTTTGATTGCCTGTTTTTTTCCCTTGATTTAATGTTTATTTGTGACTGATTTGTTTGTTAGCTAGGTTCGTTTAGTATTTCTGTCCCTGGCCTGTAGGTGTAAATTAGCAATAGCAAATTCATAGGTTTAGTACCAGACCAGTTGTTTATATATTTTATAGAAAACGCCTAGGTGATAATATGTATAAGCAGTGGGAGTTAGGGGATAATGGTTGTTTGGCTAGAGAGAGAAAATTGGGTAACTGGTAATGGGGTGGGGGGTTGTTTCAAGAGGTATCAGGGCTGCTGGGTTTTGTGGACATTGTGTGTGTTTTGGTGTATTACCAATGCTGTGATAGGGTGTTAGTGTCAAGAATTGCAGGGCCTGGGGGTGTGCAGTTGCAACAGTAGGCGTCAGTGGGCGGTGAGTGTTTAGGAGGGAGGGGTAGTGTGGTGACAAGTTGGGAAGGACAGAAGGGGGAGGCAAAGACAGGGAGAGAGTGGATGAAAGGGGCAGAAAGAGTAATTGGGAGAGGGAACAATGTATCATAATACAAGGAAAGGAGGCAAAGTGAAGGTGATAAGAATAGAGATAAGAAAATAGAGATGGAAAAGGGAATAATATGAAAAAAAACCCAGGTACAACAACAACAACAAAATAATCTGTTTGGTAACATTCTGGACTTAATTCTTTGGCATTCAATCTTAGTATTGCTGCTTGGTATTCTGGGCTTTGTAGGGAAAGGTGCTGCCCCTCTTGTAATATAGCATGGGGGAAGATGGACAGAGGGTTACGTTCCTGCTTTCCTTGGTCTTATGAGCCACCATTTACAAATGGGACTTTGAAGTGGTCTCACCAGGTGACCAGCTTATGAGCAGTATTTGGTTCCTTCTGTCCCCTGGGCAGTTTGAAATTGGGACTTGAGGAAACTCACTGCCAGTTTGTGCAAAGTGGGCAGATCTGTTGTTTTCTCTAGGCTGCAGTTGCATTGCTGCAACTCTGTCTGGTCAGCTCCTCCCCCAGCAAGGTGGGGGCAATACAAGTTTGAATACTCAGTCTCATGAGATCAGTTCAGGAATTCACACCCAGACGTACTGTGGGAGGTTGGCTTGTCTCCTCACCACTGCTCTCAGCCTTTGTTACTTCTCTCACCTTAGTTTGTTCAAAGTTTGGCTCCTTGCCCCACCCTTATTCTCCAAGGCACATTCAGCATTCCACTCCACTCCCATTGTCAGTGTTAGATTACAGTTCTGGGTTTATGCTTCTCAGTTTTGTTTAGGGAGTGAGGAGGGTTCAGTCTGCCCAGGAGCTGCACTGGATTATGTTCCTGGGGGTGGAATAAGGGAGTCATGTGTAGTGTGTGTTGCTCATTTTTTGGGTCTACAGGTTTACACAGGCAGCTTTGAAACTGACTAGCAGGGAGAGTGACGTGCCACTTTTCTAAAGTCAGACACTTACTGGAACCGGGTTCAGTGTGGTGGGGTGTTGGCAGGCTTTCCACAGATTATGAGGTCCACAAGGTCTATTTTTGGGTTTTTTTTTTTTTTTTAGGAGCCTACATACTGTTTTCCATAGTGATTATACTAACTTATTCCTACTAGCAGTTTTTGAGGGCTCCTTTTTCTCTGCATCAAGACAACATTTGTAGTTGTTTGTGTTCTTGATAATAGCTATTCTAACAGGAGTAAGGTGGAATCTTAATGTGGTTTCGATTTGCATTTCCTTTATGGCCAGGGATGGTGAGCATTTTTTGGTGTGTTTTTTTAGCCATTTGAACTTCTTCCTTTGAAAAGTCTTTGTTCAGTTCATTGGGTTATTGATTTTTTGGGAGTTTAAATTTGTGAGCTCCCTGTATATTCTGGTAATCAACTTCTTGTCAGATGAAGAGCCGGCAAAGATTTTCTCCCATCCTATGAATGTCCTCTTCAATTTAGAGACAATTTTTTTATGTTTGCAGATACTTTAATTTCATGTAGACCCATTTGTCAATCCCTTTTCTTTGTTGCTGAGCCACTTGAGCTGTACTGAGGAAATCCTTGCCTGTGCCTTTTGCCTCCACTGTATTCCCTGCTTTTTTCTTCAAGGTTTCATGTCATATAATCCACTTTGTGCTGATACTTGTACAGGGTGATAAAAAATAAATCTAGTTTCAGTTTTCTGCAGACAGATATGCAGTTTACCCAGCAACATTTGTTGAAGAGGTTGTCTTTTCTCCATTGTATGTTTTTGGCAACTTTGTCAAAAATTATCTAGGTTTAGCTGTATGAATTTATATTTGGGTTTTCTTTTCTGTTTCACTGGTCTTAATATCTGTTTTTGAGCCAATACTATGCTGTTTGCATTGCTATGGCTCTGTAGTATAGTTTAAACTCAGGTATTGTGATACCTCCATTGTTGCTCTTTTTACTCAATATTGCCTTGGCTGTGTGTGGTCTTTTGTGCTTCCAGATAAGCTTTAGGATTGACTTTTTAAAATCTCTGTGATATAAACACTGCTCACACTAAGGGGAGGTCATGCATAAGAGGGGTAGGAAAACTATGAAATTGAATAAGGTTTATATACCCACTATACAAGAATGAATATAGAAATCTTAAACTGATTGAAACTACCATAAGAAAGGGACTTAAGGTAGAATGAAGAAAATTGGAAGAGATAAACCAATTTGGGTTATAATACATACATGTGTGGAAATATCAAAAGTAAACTCCCTGTTTAAGTACCCTTATCTCAAGTTAAGATGTTATGTTTTTCATTTTATCTTTTCTCTTCATTTCCACAAAATCAGAGAACAGGAGCACAGAACAAGTCCTACCCAATGGGGATGGTTGACAGTAGTGGGAGGCAGGAAATGTTGGGGAAAGGGAGTAGGATGGTGAATATGATTCAGGAAAATATGTGCATGTAAATAAATGCAAAAATGATACCTGTTGAAACTACTCCAGGAATCCAGTCGGGGGAGGGAGGATGAAGGAGATGGTTGAGAAGTTGAATTCATGTATGATATCTTTGAATCATTTTAAGAACCTGTAAAAATGCCACAATGTACCCCCACCCATCACAATAATAAAGGAAAAAAAATACATTTGGCCTGTTAGGGTCCAGTGAGAAAAATATGTTTCTCTTAAGAGAGTGATAATTTTACATCAGACAAATGTGATAAATATTACTTCAGCCAGGTCGTGACAAATCATTTGGTGTGATAGCATATAAAATTTTGCTTTATTTTTTAGTTGGCTTATAGCTGTACACATTCATAGGGACCAGTGTATTATTTTCCTATAATCATACATTTTGTAATGATCAAATCTGGCAACACATGGCATACACAGGATTTTTTTTCTTTTTTGCAAACCTAAAACTTTAAAAATATTTAAAAGGTGTATCAAACATTAAAAATGAAAAGAATATGGAACTTGTGGCTGAAGCTGTTACTCCTAACTACTTGGGAGGCAGAAATTAGGCGAATCTGGGCTCAAGGCAACTCTGGCAAAAAGTTCACAAGACCCCCATCTCAGAAAATGACTGGGTGTGGTAGAACACACCTCCACTCTCACTGCATGGAAATCTTCAAGAGGAGGATGGAAGTCCATGCCAGCACAGATGTAAAAGTGAGACCCTCTCTCAAGAATATTCAATGCAAAAAGGGCTAGCATAGTGACTCCAGTGATAGAGCACATCCTAGCAAGTGCGAGGCCCTGAGATCAACCTCTGTACTATAAAAAGGAAAAAAAAGAAAAGAAAAATCTTCAAAAAACAAGAGTTCAAATTCAAAACAATAATTTACAAGAATTCCAGCCCTATCCTTCTAAACAAGTGTGCATTTAAAAAGTATTTTTAAAGTACTACTTTTTTATCAATAAAACTATAACTCATAATTTCAAAAACAAGTTTGAATTTTGCTTATTAATACACATACCATAAAGTCTACCAGTTTGCATTTTGCAGGTGAGAACAATACAATGATAGAAAGGAGAACATAAAAATCCAACATAATATACTCTGTTTTAACTATAAGGTCAGAAGGAAATGTATTATTCTATATTTTTTGTAAGTGTAATTAGTTTATAATAGACACAAACTTTGGAACACAACTTTTCCATTTGAATATCTTAATGAGGAATAACATATCTACTTTTTATTTCTTCTTCCTTCCTTTTCTTTTTTCCTTATGTAGGGTTGGAGATCAAACTCAGGGCCTCATCCATACTAACCATGTGTTCTATCACTGAGGTATATCCCCAGCATCATGATGGATATATATTCACAAATTGGAAAACTAGGACCCAAGGCTGCCAGTTAGCCTTCAAAGAATGGAGAATTTCCCTGCCTTGCATGTTTCCCTACTGTTCATCAAAAATCATCCAACAAGAGAAATTCCTAGCTGTCATCTTCCTATATCATAGCAACCATAATGTGCACTGTCCTGTTGTGACTGTAATAAGATTGTACCTACAGAAGCAGGTGATGAAAGTAGTAACTAGAGAACATTGCACTGTTTGGAAGCGAATGTCAAGAGCTGGCCACTAAGGAAATGGAGAGATAAGGAAAAGACATGAGCCAAAAATTTCATACAACTTCTTGGAAAAAAGCAACATTTAAAATTAATTAGATTGCTATTATGTAAAGTATTTAAATGACTTATCATATTTCCTAATCCTTGAAAATATATTTGTGTGAGCCTCTGAAGATGGATGAGGATGAGAGCCAGTTACTTTCTATTTAATTTGTATCTCATGGTTTGAACACAATGAACAGAATTGAGATGGTGGGGGGAGAGGGAGAAAGAGAGAGAGAAACATTTTAGTGTACAACGATCAGAATAGCTCTAAATTTCTGCAAAAGCAAACAACAACAAAAATATCAAACATCAGTTTATTGTGTACTGTTTTGCTTTTGATGGATTGTTTTCTGAAAGAAAAGTTTCAATATATTCCACCAAGTGTAATTATTATTGTCTGTCAATATTCATTTGAGGTTAAAAATACATACTGAAAATAAAACTTGTTAGCAGGTATTCATTTTAGTCTAAACACTCCAGCTGTTTCACAATCATAAGCATTTCTAAGGAATATTCTTTTGTTACAATAATTAACAAATATGAATGGGAAGGAATTTGTATTATCAAAGTAGATATTCATTTTAGCCAGTCAACTTGTATGTTTGTCACAATTATAGCTTTTTGGTTTATAATCCACAAACCTAAAATTGCTGAAATTGGCTTGACAGGCCCAGCTAATTGGCTCCTAAGGAGCCGTTATGTTCTACCTAGCGAACCATCAGTGAAGTATGCAGCTACTTGTCCAAACCATGCACAAAGCTAATTATAAAGCAGCAGGAGATATCACATAGTAATAGACTATGCCCCATTACTAGTACATAATAATTCCCAACCCAAATCATCAATTATAGTACTCTCCTACCTTGAAGAAAATGCCATTCTGCAAAAAAGGATTACTTGGGGACACATCTAAGTAGAAATTAGGCTATTTTTATTGCCTTAAATGACTAATTCTTTTGACTTTCCCTAAGTTAGAAACAATACCAGTCACAAAACACAAAGAAAAATAAAACAACTAGGAAACGAAGAAAATCACCTTGTGATCTCCTAAAAGAAAAATAAATACCATTATTCAAATGATTCTTTTAAACAGTTGCAGTTCAATTTATCCTTTTCAAATTCTTATCTTCCAATGCTTGAATTGAATCCCTGATTTTTAACTAATTTGAGAAAATATTAATGATACCAGTAGTTCTAAGTTTACCTTAACAGATATCTATCTGGTTATTACTATGGAAATACACATGTATTAGAGATTCCATTATCACCACTCTTTCAAGGTTCAATTTATACCAAAGTATTTTGCTTTAACTCAGTGAACTATTTGAAAATAATGTAAAAACGAAGCATAATTTATTCCAGGCTTGGTCTGAGTAATCTTCCTGATTATTTGATTGTCTTCTCTGGACAATTAATTTGTAATTAGGTTCAATCCTGTCTGGGACTATCAATCATGATTATGTATTATTAATTATGATCTCTCCTTGTTTTTCCAGGAAACATGAAATTTCTTATGATCAGGCACCTTTAAAAGTTCTTCTTCCTTTGTTTTTCTTTAAAATAAATTTCAGTTTCTTTCATTAAACTATAATTAAAACCGCACACATTTCACAGTATAGTTTTCAAATTTAATTACTAATGTGGAACATTTTTTAATTTTATGTATTTCATTGGTATTATGATCTTTTCTTGACTCCTGGAATTCAGTAGGGTAAAACTTAAGACAATGTACAGTGATAGCTCATAGCTTTAATTTTTGCATTTCTTGCTGAGTAATTTGGCAAATTTTTCTCAAGTTTCTTGGCCTTTGGTTACTCATTTTGCCTATTGAACTTGCCTGATTTAAGTGATCCATTTTATTTTTATTTATTCATTTGCAGCATATGTGTATGTTCATACATATACATATATTTTATGAAGTGTTTTTCTTTTATTCTTTGTAAATTTAGGATTTATTAAAAGTATATGGCAGTTTCATATGAAAAATCCATAGAAGTGTACCATACATTTAGAGTGAGTTCATCCCACTATTTTATTACCTTTATTTCCCCCCTCCTTTCCTCTCTTTTGAAACAGTATTGATGGGTCTCCCCATGCTATCTACATACATGTATATGTAATGTACTTTGATATGTATGGCACACTTTACCCACAAGTACCCCATCCTTTTCCCCACCCTCCTCATCCTCCCAGCATCCCATTTATTCTCAAGTCTCAGTATTATATTTATCATTTACACTGAAACTTTGCATGAGTAAAAAATATTAATGCAAATTTTTCTGTTGCCTTTAAGTAGTGAATGTTTCTTCTTCCCCTCTACTGCTTGTGTTTTCATTCACTTGATGATGCATCTTATTAAAAGAAAATCTTAATTTTAATGTATTATAGCATATCTCTCTCATTTATTGCTTTTAGTGTCTTAAGAAAAGTATCTTAAGATCACTAATATATTTAAGTATTGTCTTAATAGTGACTGTTAGCTTCATAATTATTTACTCAATATTTTCACTTATTTTCTTATTAACTTTTAAAAGTTTTAGTGTTGTAGCATTTACACATATGTCTCTATTCCACCTGGATTCATATTTGTGTAAAAGATAAAGCATCCCAAATCTCCCTGAAGGTTTTTCTAACTTCTCCATCATCCTTTAAGGAAAGCATCATCATTTTGACATTGTTGTGCATTATTGCATTGTGCTATTGTGCCATTGTGCTATTGTGTAAATGTTGAAATTTCCACTGATGTCTTTTACTTTTTATCAGTTTACACCATCATTCTCTCATTTTTCTACCTTTTGATTACTAGTACTGTACATAGCAGCATGGATACTTCTCCTTTATTCTTTTTGAAGTCTACCTTGGTTATTATAAATTATTTCTAAGTGTGTATTTTCAAGTCAGCATTTGCAAAAATATTAGGATTTTAAAAATATAATTTTAAATTATCTTTCTATATTACTTAAAGGACAACTGAGAACCTGAAATAATGTGATGATGAAATACTAGATTTATTCATGAGTACTTCATCTTCTTGACATAAATTTCACTTGCATCATTGTGGCCACTGTTGGAATACACATTTTTCATATAAATGTACAAGAAAGTGTATGTTTAGCTCTAAAACAAGCATGTGAATTAATCTATTGCTTCTAATTTCAATCATTTTTGAATAACCCATATACAAAATGAGGAAGTACAAAACTAACAGTTTTATTCTCATCTTTACAATGGTTATGTGGATTTTTTTTGCTTATTTTCTCACTGCCTCAGATGTATAATAATGTGTTAATCCTAACAGACATAGTGCCGATATCTAAGCTAAAAGGAAAGGCCTGTTTATTTCCGTGAAAACTATGATGTTAGAAAATTTTTGTTGTTAAAGTTTTCATTTTGCTTGGAAATTTTTTAAACATGAAATGATAGCATAGTTGATCAAATCCCATTTGTTATCTTACATTATTTCTCTTTTGCTCTGGTAATGACACAAGTAATATTAGCTCTTTAATTTATATGTGTTAAACCAACTTGCTTTATTAACAGTCAAGGAGAAATTGAATATGCTCCATAGTTTTATGCATTGTCCAGATTAAAAATGCTAACATTTCTTTATTATTGTTGCGCCAATCCTCATGAGTGTTATCAGTCCATGTATTCTTTGTGAGTTCTTGAAACTTTTTGGCAAAAATAATGGCCTCTTAAAATACATACGATTTATAACAATATTTCACAGAAATATTTTCATACTTTTTAATTGATTCATAAATAATTCTTGTCCTGGGGTTTTTAATTTTCATTTGGTATTAAAGCTAAATTTTATTGTTTTTTTTGTGCCTCCAATGTTCAGAATGATATTTCTTTTATTATCCTGACATTGGTAATTACTACCTGCTTTCACTATTTTTCCAGCCTTGCAAACACATTTTCAGTTTTTAATAGACTTCGTGAACATCCTTTAATTTGAACACTTTAATATTATCTTAATTCTTTGCTAAGTTATTCTTTGTTCAATTTATTGAATGGTTGAGCAATAAAAGCTCCTGACCCAAAAATTTATGTGTCTATTTCTCCTCACTTTCTTGGATTTTTTGCTTTGTATTTGTTGGAGTCACATTAATGAAGTACATTTAATTTGAAAATTGTTATATATTCATATTGAAATGATTATTTTTATCATTTTGAAATATCCTTTATATTTAATTGTACTCATCTTAAAATCTGCATTAAATATTATAACAGCTAAAGAAGATATGTTTTTTAGCATTTTAGTTGGAATGTTTTTTATTAAAAAATCAAATACACTTAATTTTATTTTTTACAATAAATAGGCTAATTCTCAGATGTCTTTTTGTACTGTTTCAATTATATAAATTTTTGTACCATTACTCTCAGTCTTTTGATATGAAAGATTTATCTTATGCAACATGCAGTTGGATTTTGTTTAAATCTGATCAGACATTATCATTTTTAATTGTTGTATATGATTTGCTCTGGTCAAAAGATTTTTGTACCCTTCAGATGCATGTATTGAAATTCTCACCCCTACAGCCATGTTACTTGGAGCTGTGATCTTTTGGGGAGGTGAATAAAGTGAAGGTGAGCCCTCAGCAATCTCTAGCAATAAAGGAAATGCAAATTAAAACCACACTAAGATTCCACCTCACCCCTGTTAGAATAGCCATCATCAGCAACACCACCAACAACAGATGTTGGCGAGGATGCGGGGAAAAAGGAACCCTCTTACACTGTTGGTGGGAATGTAGACTAGTACAACCACTCTGGAAAAAAATTTGGAGGCTACTTAAAAAGCTGGACATCGATCTACCATTTGATCCAGCAATACCACTCTTGGGGATCTACCCAAAAGACTGTTACTCCAGAGGCACCTGCACATCCATGTTTATTGCGGCACTATTCACAATAGCCAAGTTATGGAAACAGCCAAGATGTCCCAGCACTGACGAATGGATTAAGAAAATGTGGTATCTATACACAATAGAATTTTATGCAGCCATGAAGAAGAACGAAATGTTATCATTCGCTGGTAAATGGATGGAATTGGAGAACATCATTCTGAGTGAGGTTAGCCTGGCTCAAAAGACCAAAAATCGTATGTTCTCCCTCATATGTGGACATTAGATCAAGGGCAAACACAACAAGGGGATTGGACTATGAGCACATGATAAAAGCGAGAGCACACAAGGGAGGGGTGAGGATAGGTAAGACACCTAAAAAACTAGCTAGCATTTGTTGCCCTTAATGCAGAGAAACTAAAGCAGATACCTTAAAGCAACTGAGGCCAATGGGAAAAGGGGACCAGGAACTACAGAAAAGGTTAGATCAAAAAGAATTAACCTAGAAGGTAACATCCACACACAGGAAATCAATGTGAGTCAATGCCCTGTATAGCTATCCTTATCTCAACCAGCAAAACCCCTTGTTCCTTCCTATTATTGCTTATACTCTCTCTACAACAAAATTAGAGATAAGGGCAAAATAGTTTCTGCGGGGTATTGAGGGGGGGAGCGGGAGGGGGTGGAGTGGGTGGTAAGGGAGGGGGTGGGGGCAGGGGGGAGAAATGGACCAAGCCTTGTATGCACATATGAATAATAAAAGAAAAATGAAAAAAAAAAAAAAAAGAATTACTTTCCTTACATGCATCTGTAACAAGTGGTCATTTCTAGGATTTAGGCAAATAGTTCTCATCAGACACTAGATATCTGTATGCCTTGATGTTGGATTTTCCAGCCTTCAAAATTCTGATAATAAATTTCTGTTGTCTACAAACCATGTATTTTATGGTATTTTGATTTTTTTAAAATTTTTTATTATTGTAGTGGGATGCAATGTGACATTTACAAAAGTTCTTAGAATATATCATAGTTGAATTTGCCCCCTCCATCAATCTCCTTTATCCTCCCTGCCCCCATTCCTGGAACAGCTTCAATAGATCTCATTTTTCCGTTTACATACATGTGTATACAATATTTATACTTGGAGTAACTTTCAGTATTCCACTTTAAGACTGTGTCTTTGTTAGTGATATACATTTGTTACAGGCAACAAAGATTTGGGTACTGTTTTGTAATCCAATTTACCAGTCTGCATCTTTTAATTGAATAATTATGACCACTGATATTCTGAGTTGTTATTGAAAGGTGTGTATTAATTCATGTATTTTTGTTGCTTATATAATGATTGTTTATTTCCTAATTCTCATGTATATATCTACTATTCTAGTGAGATTTATTGTATCCTGTATTATTTTGGTTGTGTTTATTTTCCTCTTTTACATGTATGATTTTTTACAAGCATCTTCTGCAATACTAACTTAGTGGTCATGAATTCTTTTAGTTTTTATGGCATAGATTTTTATTTCCTCTTCAATTTTGAAGGATAGCTTTTCTGGCTACAGTAATCAAGATTGACATTTATCTTCTTTCAAAATTTGAAACGCCTGATTTTTAAGGTTTCTGTTGAGAACTCTGTTATTCTAATGGGTTTGCATTTTTATGTGACTTTTTAAATTCCCTCTTGGTGTTTTCACTATTCTTTACGTGTTCTGCATACTTGATGTTTTTAATCTAAGATGATGTGTAGAGGTTCTTTTTTAGTCTTGTTTGTTTGGTTTCTAAAAGCCTCCTAGACCTGGATGCCTATCTCATTCCCTAGAATTGGGAAGTTTTCTGTCAAATTTTTCTGTCAAATGTTTCTTGTCCCTTTTATTTATGCCACTTATCCTTTTTCTATGATCATGATTCATAGTTTTGCTCTATTAATGGTGTTCCAGTGGTCTAGCATGTTCTGTTCATACTTTCTTATTTTTATATTAATTTTTGCCTGATAATAATTCACCTGCTTTGATTTCAAGGCCTGATACTGTATCTTCCACTGAATGCATTCAGTTTCTTAGGATTTCAACTAAGTTTTTTACTTGAGTTATTGTGATTATCATTTCAAAATTTTTCACTTGATTTTTTCTTTAGAATTTTTTTTTGTTATATTCTTCTTTAATAGCCTACATTTTCTTTCTTATTCCATTCAGCTATTAGCTGAATGTCTTTTAATTCATCTAGTTATCTTTTATATCATGTTGTATTTAATTGATTATTTTTAAAATTACTATTCTGAATCTTTGGGATCTTATCTATTTCACTATTATCATATTCTATTGGAGAATTGTGAATTTTGGAGCAGTGATGTTGACTTGTTTGCTATATTTTTTGTGTTTCAGCACTGAAATGTACACATCCAAGTGTTTGGTTCAATGTTTTAATTTCCTGTGTTCTTTCCATTGAAGTCTTTACAATATCTAAGCAGAACTAGGTGGTGGTCAAGTTGTATGGTTTCTCACTGGTGGACTGGGAGTGTAGCTCAAAGCCAAGTACCTCCCCACTATGCTCAAGACACTGGCTCTGAACTTCTTCTCCACTTAGGGAGAAGAAGTCTATCTAAAAGAGTGGCTGGTCTCCAGCTTATCTTGGTAATTTGCCCAGAATTATTTGGGTGGCCTTATTTGGCCAGTTTAGCCAGAACACCACTTATCCTCTTAATACAAATGAAAACATAAATTTTTCTAAACACAACTATTTGATAGATTCCAGATTCAAATTTTGTCTATGTGGATCTACTAATTTTATGAATGTCACATCACCACATATGCATAGTTTAATATATCATAAAAGACTCACAATTAACACGTGAGATAAATAATATGTTGATGATGAAGATTCTATGTTTGATAGTCCAATGCATCTGCAAATAGTCATATAAGTGATGGGATGCATAGGATTTTTCACTTTATGAATGCCATCATAAAAGGCCAACAGAAAACACTATTACTTAGAGAGAATTATTTGATAACCTAAGGCTGTTACTTATTATATTTTTCTAATTCCGTATTTCCAAGTGCTGACATATAAACATTACTAATGGACTACAACAAATTCACACTTTGGTATTTAAAGGCATAGATAAATATTTTCCCTGAAAATATTGCTACTGCCCTTAGACATTAAAGCACATGTTCTTCAGCCAGTGAATGTGTTCATGCACCATCAACTCTCCGAGAAACTTCTGGGCATTCAGAATCAGACTGCTATTGCAACATTGGTTCCTGTTGTTCTGAGTCTTCCATCCTACAGCATGGAGATGTTTCAGGTTTCTCCATATCTCTAACTTGTTGTCAGTCATTATGGAATTATTTAGCCATTGATCACATAAGCAAATCTAAAATGTCACCTCTTTCTTTCTGTTTTGTTTTTTGGTGAGACTGGGGTTTTTCCTAGGATTTCATGCTTACAAAGTACTAAAGCCACACTTCGAGTGCATTTTGCTCTGGTTATTTTGGAGATGCGGTCTTGTGAACCATTTGCTTGGGCTGGTCTCATATTGTAGTCCTCTCTAAGTACCTAGGTTTACAGGTATGAGCCACTGACATCTCTTATAGTTATATGTACATTCTACTATTTCTATTCCTATAGAGAACTCTGACTAAAGCAATCATCATGCAGCTTTAAGATAAATTCAGAGATGGTCAATTATAACTCTATAAAATTATGCAGAGTTGAAACAAGTGGCTACATTGGCCCTTTATATCTGTTTGTTTTGAGACAGGATCTCACTATGTAGCTTAGGCTGACCTTGAATAGCACCATGTAGTCCAAGATGGCCTGGAACTTTGGTTGTCCTGCCTCAAACTCTTAAGTACTACAATTACAGTTATATACCATAATGACCAGCTACTTTGGCTTTTTAATCTTAATTTTACCAAAACAGAAGATGATTCTGGGTATATAAAACACAGCATTTTATAGTGGTCAAGAAGAATTAGTTGGAACTATACTGCAAGTATTTGAGCTCTGAATTTGTCATTTAGGGACAGCTGTTGAAATTCCATGCTACTTTTTCTTTTCATGAGTAATGTGGTGACAATAAAACATTAATTACCTGAGAAGAATGTGGAGAGAATTGAGTATGTGTTATTTATATTAAGCTACTTTAATGGAAAATGGTTAGAACACTGTAATGTTGAACCCATACTAAGGGAATTACAAATGTTAGCACTTTATTTCCTATTGTTTTCAAATCTGTATCAACAAAGTAGGTATCATAAAAATATAAGACATGTAAAACAAATAATGTGAATGTATTTATTAGTTATGTGCATCTTCAATTATATTATAGATATTAAGCTAACATATTTTTTTATTGTATTTAATAAGAACTACTTCAATAAATTGCAAAGTTCTAAATATAATCTCTACATTTCTCTGTGGTAATCATGATCTGGTTAATAATGGATATTTAGGTGTCAGATGTTCCTTATGGAACCCAATTTCTACTATGAAAATATGGCCAACTTAGAATAGAACTCAATCAATTTCATTTATCAATGACTGATTGATTAATTTGTCAAACTATTAAGTTTTTCAAACTATAAACATTTGAAAGACTGAAACTTGAGACAGTTTCTTGTAGTTACTAGTATACTATTCATACATATAGTTTAGAAAACATAAGGTTGCTGTCTGGGGTAAGGAAAGAATTACTTTTCCTTGTGATGCTGAGGATCAAACCCAGTGACTAAAGCATGTTAGAGTAACACTAAACAGTTACTCTTCAAAATGGTTTTAGATACTTGTTTACATACACAAGAATATTTTTAATCATCCTTTTATTAGAACCTTAAAATCAGAATTTAATTTGATAGCTACAATTTTAATTCTCAGATGAAAATTTAAATGCATATAAAATTTAATATATAAAAGGTTTTATAGAATACTAATATAAAAATGTAAACATAGCTGGCTGTTTCCCCATAGTTCTTGTCTAATTATGACTTCTGTAGTTTCATAACAACTAAATTATCTTGAGTTAATATTTGCTTTGGTAATTTATTATAACATGTAATCTTTTAAATGGATAAGCAATTTCTAAAGAAGTATGAACATGGAATATTCAACCTGTTGAAAACACCATAAGAGATTCCAAGATGGCAGCAAGAGGGAGGAAGCAGAAAG
This sequence comes from Castor canadensis, assembly GCF_047511655.1. Lineage (NCBI taxonomy): Eukaryota > Metazoa > Chordata > Mammalia > Rodentia > Castoridae > Castor > Castor canadensis. Next base: position 27,533,521 of record NC_133395.1, read on the forward strand.
TGTGCCTCCTATAGTGAATCTTGGAGAGATGCTGGAAACACACCTTGCAGGCAAAGCCACCAAGAAGAGGCATAACTTTGAACCTTCCACACTTCCAGCCTGTGCAGAGCCTCTCCACTTCACATTAAACAAGAAACCAGGAGGGCCCCTGGGCCGCCAGACACCAGCACTCAGATGGCTTGGGAAGACACAGACAAGGTGAGCTTAGCGGTATGTGGTACTTCCACAGACAACCCTGGGCCAGAACAGCATAGCCCCCTGGACAGACCAACCCCTATCCGGGTAAAAAAGAGAAATGGAGTAATAAGCAATAAGAAAAATAAAGACATGTGGGAAAGAGAGTGGGGTGCCCTGAGCACCAAAGGGGGGGGAAGGAAATCCCTCCAGGAACTGTAAATAAACAAGCTGGGCCTGGCCGGAGAGGCTCTGGTGGGAGCAGGGTGGTGCCCAGCAACCAGGAGCGGGAAAGCTTGTGAGAGTGGTGGAGGGAGGAAAACTCCACAGGAGAGGAGGGAAGACCCACTTCCCACATGAACTGTAAATAAACATGCAGGCCTGAGAAAGTGGGTGCAGTGTCACCTCCCCCAGTGTGCTTGGAAAGGGGAAAGCTTGTAGCAGTGGCATCTCACACAGGAGAATACAGAGTGAACAAAGCCTGCGGGGGCCAGGTGAGTGCTAAGCTGACTTCAGAGATCCGCAAAAATAATGCCTCCATCAACAGCAGGCTGACAGTAGCAGGCAGGCAAGCCACAGAAGCAGATACCATTCACAGACCTGTCTCTAGACTCTTCTTTTTCTTTCTCCCTACCTTTGATGAGAAAACAATTGAACAACACCTGCATGCTGAAAAACTTACAGACACTGTATTGCATTAGAACTTGGGACACTTTGTGGGGATTTTTTTGTGTGTGTGTGCAGTTTTGTTCTACTTTATGTTTCCCCTTTGATGAGACAACTACAAAACAACATCTGATGCACCATCTCCAGAACTGGAGGCTGAGGGACAAAACCAAAATTATTAAGACTGAAACTTCATTGCATTTGAACTTAGAGGGTTTTTTTTTCTATTTTTTATTTTGTTTTATTTTAATTTATTTTTATATATTTTTTCTTTCATTACTTATTTTTTATTTTTATTCTTATCTTTATTCTTTTTATTTTTTATTTTCAATCCTCTCTCTGTCTCTCTAATGCCGTTTCAGCTTACAGTTGATTAGTACACTGACTCTGTTTATATCTTTGAAACTTTTTTTGTGTGTTTCTTTGTTTTGTTTTTTTTCTACTTGATTATTTGTTTTTCCTTTTTCCATTAACTTCTTTGCTTTGCATCGCCTCTCACCCTTCCATTCTAAATACCACTAGTGCTATTATCATAAGCCAGAAAATACTTAATTTCATACAGTACAGGGACAATAACAACACCAATGGCAACGACAGGAAGACAGAAAAAACAGGGCAACCAGTTTCCCCACAGCAAAAAATTAGTACAGGAATCAGAGGAAAATGAAGAAAACAGATACTCAGAGCCAGACTCCAACAAAATGAAGATAAACTATGCCAAAGAACCCAATGAAGCCCACAAGAATAATTTAAAAGAAGACATACTACAGATTCTCAATGAGAATTTTATAGAGATAATACTGGATATGGTAAACCAAAATGTACAGGAGACACTCAAGAAATTCCAAGACAACAAAAATAGAGAATTTGAAAAAGCAAAAGAAGTAAAAAAGGAAACCATAGAAGCACTGTATAAACACCAAAGTGAAACAGAGATAATAAAGAGATAAATTAACTTAGGACAAAAATAGACAACATTAAAGAAGAAACAATCCAGGATATGGAAAACCTAGAAAAAAGAATGAAACAGAATTGCAAAACAAAATGGAAGGCCAATCCAGAAGAATAGAACAAACAGAAGACAGAATCTCAAAACTCAAAGATGAAATGGTAATTAAAGGAAAAACTGAAGAACTATTAATTACACAACTCAAGACCTGTGAAAAGAAAATGCAAGAACGCACCAACTCCCTCAAAAGACCAAACTTGAGAATCATGGGCATTGAAGAAGGAGAAGAGGTGCAAGTGAAGGGAATGCGTGATATATTCAACAAAACAATAATGGAAAATTTCCCAAATCTAGAGAAAGATATTCCCATACAGATGCAAGAGGCCTCCAGGACACCAAACAGACCAGATCAAAATAGAACTACCCCACGACATATCATCATTAAAACAACAAGTTCAGAAATTAGAGAAAGATATTGAAGTCTGTAAGAGAGAAAAAACAAATAACATACAAAGGTAGACCCCTCAAAATCACAGCAGACTTCTCAATAGAAACATTAAAAGCAAGAAGAGTGTGGGGTGAGATCTACTGGGCACTGAATGAAAATAACTTCAACCCCAGGATACTCTACCCAGCAAAACTATCATTCAAAATACATGGAGCAATAAAAGTCTTCCATGATAAGCAGAAACTAAAACAATATGTGACCACAAAGCCACACTGCAAAATTTCTTCAAGGGATTCTGCACTCAGAAATTGAAACCCAACTTAACTATGAAAGGACAGGCAGCACCAAACTACAGGAAAAGAAAAAGCAAAAAAGTAGAGAGTAACCTCAACTTGGGTACACACAATCAAACCTTCAAACAACTAAGACAACTAAATGATAGGAATCACCACATACCTATCAGTACTAACATTTATTGTTAATGGACTTAATTCACCCATCAAAAGGCACCGCTTGATGAAATGGATTAAAAAGGAAGATCCAACAATTTGTTGCTTACAGAAGACCCATCTCACTGACAGAAATAAGCATAGGCTTATGATGAAAGGCTGGAAGAAGATTTACCAAGCCAATGGCCCCCGAAAACAGGCAGGAGTAGCAATACTTATCTCTGACAAAGTAGACTTCAAACCTACATTGACCAAATGAGATAAAGAAGGACATTCCAAACTAATAAGAGGGGAAATAGACCTAAAGGAAATATAATTATCAACCTATATGCACCCAATGTCAACGCACCCAATTTCATCAAACATACCCTGAAAGACATAAAAGAATATATTAACTCCAACACAGTGGTTGTGGGAGACTTTAATACCCCATTATCTTTAACAGATAGGTTATCCAAACAAAAAATCAATAAAGAAATCCAAGATGAAATATACAATAGATCAAATGGACCTACTTGATGTCAACAGAACATTTCATCCAACTTCTACACAATATGCATTCTTCTCAGCAGCCTATGAACCTTCTCCAAAATAGATCATATCCTAGGACACAAAGCAAGTCGCAGCAAATATAAGAAAATAGAAATTATACCATGCATACTATCTGATCACAATGCAGTAAAAGTAGAACTTAACAACAAAAGTAAAGACAAAAAACATGCAAACAGCTGGAAACTGAATAACTCATTACTTAATGAAGAATGGATCATCGATGAAATAAAAGAGGAGATTAAAAAGTTCCTGGAAGTCAATGAAAATGAAAACACAACCTACTGGAACCTATGGGACACAGCAAAGGCATTCCTGAGAGGAAAGTTTATAGCTATGAGTGCATGTATTAAAAAGATTGAAAGATCCCAAATCAATGACCTAATGATACGTCTCAAACTCCTAGAAAACAAGAACAAGCAAATCCCAAAAAAATAGAAGGAGAGAAATAATAAAAATAAGAGCTGAAATCAATGAAATAGAAATCAAAAAAATCATACAAAGAATTAATGAAACAAAAAGTTATTTCATTGAAAAAATGAAGAAGATTGATAGATCCCTGGCAATCCTGACAGAAATGAAAAAAGAAAAAACCCAAATTAGTAGAATCAGGAATGCAAAAAGAGAGATAACAACAAACACCATGGACATCCAGGAAGTCATCAGAGACTACTCGACAACCTATATTAAAATAAATTTGAAAATCTGAAAGAAATGGACAGATTTCTAGATACATATGACCATCTAAAACTGAACCAAGAGGAAATTATCACCTGAATAGATCTACAAAACAACATGAAATTGAAGCAGCAATCAAGGGTCCCCCCAAAAAGAAAAGTTCAGGACCCGATGGATTCTCTGCTGAATTCTATCAGACCTTTAAAGAAGAAAAGATATCAACCCTCCTTAAACTGTTACATGAAATAGAAAGGGAAGGAAAACTGCCTATCACCTTTTATGAAGCCAGTATTACACTTATCCCAAAACCAGACAAATACACCTCCAAAAAGGAGAACTATAGGCCAATCTCCTTAATGAACATTGATGCAAAAATCCTCAACAAAATAATGGCAAACTGAATTCAACCACACATCAAAAATATTATTCACCACGACCAAGTAGGATTCATCCCAGGATTGCAGGGGTGGTTGAACATGCAAAAATCAATAAATGTAATAAACCACATTAACAAAAGCAAAGAAAAAAGCACTTGATTATCTCAATAGATGCAGAAAATGCCTTCAATAAGATCCAACACAATTTCATGATAAAAGCTCTAAGAAAACTAGGAATAGAAGGAAAGTACCTGAACATTATAAAAGCCATATATGACAAACCTACCACTAGCATTATACTTAACGGAGAAAAAATGAAACCATTCCCTCTAAAATCAGGAACTAGACAAGGATACCCACTATCTCCACTCCTATTCAACATAGTACTGGAATTCCTAGCCAGAGCAATTAGTCAAGAAGAAAGAATAAAAGGAATACAAATAGGTAAAGAAACTGTCAAAATATCCCTATTTGCAGATGACATGTTCCTATACTTTAAAGACACAAAAAAACTCTACTCAGAAGCTTTCAGAGTTCATCAATAGCTACAGCAAGGTAGCAGGATATAAAATCAACATAGAAAAATCATTAGCATTTCTATACACTAATAATGAGCAAACTGAAAAAGAATGTATGAAAACAATTCCATTAACAATAGCCTCAAAAAAAATCAAATACCTATGTGTAAACCTAACAAAAGATGTGAACGACCTCTCCAAGGAAAACTACAAACTTATGAAGAAAGAGATTGAGGAAGACTATAGAAAGTGTAGAGCTCTCCCATGCTCATGGATTGGTAGAATCAATATAGTAAAAATATCTATACTACATGTTTAATGCAATTCCCATCAAAATTCCAATGACATTCATTAAAGAGATTGAAAAATCTACCATTAAATTTATATGGAAACACAAGAGGCCACGAATAGCCAAGGCAATACTCAGTCAAAAGAACAATGCAGGAGGTATCACAAATACCTGACTTCAAACTATATTACAAAGCAGTAGCAATAAGTATGTATGTACATATGTTTATTATGTATATAGCTATATGCACAGCATTGTAGTCACAGGAAAAAATGGCACACAGAATATTTAAAATGATAATTTTTAATAAGTTTCTAAAATGGAAAAGAGAAAAACACAATTGCAAGAATTACTACAAACCTATGATAAAACTGTTAAAATCTATAAACAAAGTACATACAGGAAAGGAGTTACATGCAAATGAAGAAAATAAGATTCACAGAACAATGTTCAGGAATTTAATGGAAGTCAAAAAAGTATACGATATAGTTGGAAAAAATGAGCACAAATTTGAAATGGCAAACTCCTTTATGTACCATTCAGTGAAGAAAGAAAACAAAGATAATTCCAGGAAAAATCTGAATATAATTATTGAAGACATGCACAAAATGTACCTTTTGAAAGCCTTATTCAGATAGAATAACTGTAAGTCTAAATGAAAACATATTATCACAAGGGAAAGCAAATGATATAGAAAAAATGAAATATTCAAGTAAATTTAAAAGGTTATGGGCTACATTATTTTGTGTTTAAATATAAGAGGAAATAACACAAAACTACATAAAGGGAATGACATCTAGTATAGTTGAAATTTGCTATATTTTTCTGAAAAACACAAAGGTATTTCTATTTATAATATTTAATAATAAGTCTAAGATGAATATTGTAATCCCTGACATATAATTTATTTGGTTAAGAAAAGAATATATAACTAAGAAAAGAGAAATGGTATAATAAAAACATTTTATACGCATAAAGAAAGAAAAGAGAAAACATCACCACAACAACAACAAAAATAGAGGCAGGCCAAAAGTAAAAAGGATAACAAAGAATGTACCATGAAAGATATGAAATGAAAATATTGGGAATTACATTGGAAAAGAGTGGATTACACCTTAGATTGTTCAAACACAATGACAAAGTACCATAGAGTAATGTATACATGTCTATAAATGGAAAAACTAGACCTATTGAAATTATTGCAGAAATGGGGGGAGAGAGAGGAGAAAAAGGAGAATGATACAGTGGCAAACCTCAACTCTGATATATTGTAAGAACTTTTTGTAATGTCACAATGTAACCCCAGCACAAAAATAGTAAAAAGAGAAAAAAAGTTGTTCTAAGCAAACAGAAACCAAAAGTAACCAAAAGTAGCTATACTCATATCTGACGAAGGAGACTTCAAACCAGAATTACAAAAGATTAATTTATATCGAGAAATGGAACAATCCTTCAACTTGATATAACAATTGCTAACATATATGTACCAAAGGTCAGGGTAGACACTTTTGTAAAACAAATTTTGTAAATGAAAAAATGAAACCTGTTGAAACTATTGCAGGAATGGGGGGAAAAGGAGATAAAGGAGAATGATATAGTGGGCAAATTCAACTCTGATACATTGTAAGAACTTTTGCAAGTGTCACAAGATACCCCTCAGCACAAAAATAAAAGTACACATAAACCCCAACACAATAATGGGAATGATGCTGATATTCTCACCAATAGATAGATGACATAGAAAAAAAAATCAACTAAGAAAATTCAGAGTTATATAACACTATAGATCAAAAGGACTCAATAGATGTGTGCAGAATATCAATTTTCAGCAGCCTATAGAATATTTCCCAAAAGATTCCAAAATTGAGTACATAAATCAAGTCTTGGCAAGCAAAAAAACTGAATTAACACCTTGTATTTTTTCAGAACACAGTAGAATAAAAGTTGAAATCAACACCAAGAAAAAGTATAGAAACACATGGAGACTGAATAATGCACTATTGAGTGACCCATGGAACGTTAAAAAAAAGGAGAAATTTTTAAAAATCCTAAAAACAAATGAAAATGGCATCACCGCCTACCCCACTCAAGGATAAGAAGTGGTTCTAAGAAGAAAGTTTATGGATATAAATGACTACATTAAAGAAAACTCAGAAAAATTTCAATGTAATGATGCACATTGAGATCTTTAAAAAACAAATACAAACAAACCCCAAAATTAGTAAAGGAAAGAAATTTTAAAGATCAGAATTGAAATTAGTGAAATGGAAACTAAAAGAATAGAAGATGTCAATGAAACACAGAGTTGGTTGTTTGAAAGGATATACATGATTGACAAAGCTTTTGCTAAGGTAATGAAAAGAAAGGTAAGACCTATATTAACAAAATTAGAAATGTTAAAATATGGTATTTCAAAGACACCACAGAAACCCTGAGTATATTAGAGTATATTTTGAAAACTTCACTACCATAAATGGAAAAATGTACAAGAAATAGATAAATTTCTAAACATACATGACCTATCAAAATTAAACCAAGAAGAGACAAACAACTTAAATAAATCAATAATAAGCAATGAAATTAAAATAGTAAGGAAAAATCTCATCTAGATGAAAGGCCCAAGAATGAATGGATTCAGCTTTAAATGCTACTAGACTTTTAAAGAATTAAACGTATGCTCCTCAAACTATTCCACAAAATACAAAGGGAAGCAACATTTCAAACTTATTCTATGATGCCAATATTACCTTAATATACAAACTGTATAAAAGACACAACCATAAAAGAAAACAACAAGCTCATTTCCTTAAGAATAGATACAAAAATCTTAAATAAAATAATTGATAGTTAAATTCAACAGCACATTAAGAAGATGACATGCCAGGAATGATTTGGTTTCCATGAAGGATTACAAGGATGATTCAACATGCACTAATTAATAAACACATTACAGCAAATAAACAGAAGCAAGAATTACAAAATCAGCTCAATAGATGCAGAAAAAGCCAACATCCTTTTATGACTAAATCCCTAAAGAAATTATAAATAGAAAGTTCATGTCTCAAAGAATAAGGGCTGTATGTGACAGACTTATAACAAACATTATACTAAATGGAAAAAATAAAGATTTTCCTCTAAAAACAGTAATCAGATAAGGGTTACCATTCTCTACACTCATTATAGTGTTCAAATTCATAGTCAGAGCAATAAGGCATGAGAAAAAAATTAAATAATACAAATAGGAAAAGAAGTCAAATGATTCTTGTTTGTAATTATGATGTTATACTTAAAATCTTCTAGTTATCCTCCACTAGAAACTCCTAGAGCTAATAAACACTTCCAGCAAGGTAGCAGGATACATAATTGACCAGAAAAATCTGTGAATTTTCTAAACAAAAAAACCAGAACCTTTCAGATAGAGAAGCAGTACAACAATGATATTTAATATAACCTCAAACTGTAAGCGAGATGTCAAGGTAGTAAATTAACCAAGTATGTCAAAGACCCTTCTAATGAAAAGAATAATGTACTGCTAAAAAAAAAAAAAAAACAAAAAACTGGTAAGAAGACACTAGAAAATTGAAAGTCCTCTCATGGTCATGGATTAACAGAATCAATATAACTAAAATTAGCATATTACCAAAATCAAGATATAAATTCATTGCAATTACCATCAGTATTCCAATAATGGAGTGGAAAAATATGAAAAAATATCCTAAATTTCATATGGAAACACAAAAGATCCTGAAGAGTAAAAGATACCTGGACTAAGAAGAGAAAGATAAGTAGTATCACAATACCTGATTTTAAAAGTATACTATAGAGCCATAGTTACAAATACAGGTCTTGTATTTGTGTGATTTTTGTACTGGCACAAATACGGACATATAGTTGTGAAACAGAGTAGAAAGTCAGCTATAAGCCCAAGTAGGTACTGTCATCTGATTCTTCACAAAGGTGTCAAAGCACACATTGGAAAAAGACAGTCCTTAACAAGTATTATTGGGAAAACCAGATGTACACATGTAGAAAACTGAAACTATTCCCTGTCTTTCAAACCATGCAAAAAAAACAAAACAAAACTCAAATGAATCAAGGATCTTAAGAGCTGAAACTTTGAAACAACTGTAGCCAAACATTTCAATGAAGAAGAATAATCAAGGACTTTCTGAAAAGGAATCCAATAGCTCAAAAAAAGAATGAGAATTGACAAATGGAAATGTATCAAATTAAAAAGATTCTACAAAACAAAAGTAATAGTCGACATAGCAGAGACAGAATACAGAGAGAAAAATTGTTGCCAGTTATCTATTCATCTAACAAGTGATTAATATCTAGAACATGAAAGGCTTAAAGAAAAACAAAAATTAAATAACCAACCAGTAAATGAACAATGAACCTGTACATATACCTTTCTATTGAAGAAGAACGAATGTTAAATAGCTATATTAAAAAATGTTTAATATTCCCAGAAATTAGGAAAAAGCAAATCAAAACTACATTGTGATTTAAAATCACCACTGTCACAATGGCTATCATCAAGGAAACAAATAACATGCTGGTGAAAAGAAATTACTATTACTGTTGGTAGGAATGTAAATTAGTCTAACCAATATGCAAATAAGTATAGAGTTTCCTCCCAAAATTAAAAATAGAACATCCATATGACCTACTCATAAAACTTTTGAGTATATATTCAAAAGAATCAAAGCCAGCTTATTATAAAGTTACCAGTAATGCCATCTTTGTCGTGCAATTATTCATAATAAGTAATCTGTGGAATCAGCCTAGGTGCCTAACAATGAATTAGTAAGTGAAGAAAATGTGGTTATTGACACAATGGATTTTTATTCAACCAGATATGTTTGAGATATTGTAGAACTTTTGTAGATTCCACAATGTACCTCCACCCAGTACAACAATGAAAAAGAAAGATTACATAAAAAATTTTAGGTAAATAACTAATAAATAAAATGATGAAATTATATCATTTTCTCTAAAATGGGTGAAATTTCAGATCATTGTGTTATGTGAAGTAGTCCAGTCCACAAAGACAAATATCACTTTTTCTCTCATTTGTGGAATGCAGCGGACAACAAAACAAACAAAACCCAATGTTGTGATAATAACATGGAGACTAAAAGGGAAATGAATGGAAGGGAAAGGAGGGAGGGAATAGGTGGTATAACAACAAGCAATAGAAACGATGAACATAATCAAACTACCCTATACACACATATGCATGAATCAATTCAGGTTGTAATACTTGTGCATAAAAGCAATGCTAGGGATTTCTCTGTATAGCTGTCCTTATCTTAACTAGCAAAAATGCTATGTCTTTCTTATTATTGTTTATGTCTTCTCTTCAACAAAATTGGAGAAAAGGGCAGAACAGGTTCTGCCTGGAAGCAAGGGGGGTGGAGGGGAGAGGGAGAGGGTGAGGGGCAAGGGAAAGCAAGGGGGGTGGAGGGGAGAGGGAGAGGGTGAGGGGCAAGGGAAAGAAATGATCCATACAATGTATGCACATATGAATAAATGAATAAAGAAAAAAAAAACACTTACTTTGGCAATTTAATTAGTTTCTAATAAAAAAAAAGAGAATAATTACCACTGTTTTTCCTCTTTGGGCTTTCATTGACAATATTAAACAAGGCAGATTATTTAATGTTCCTAGCATTCATTTGGAATTACACACACAGAGACACACACTGAAGAAGAAACAAAGCAACAACAACTGAAACTTTATTAAACAGATAATTGATCTCTGGATTCATGTTTGTATTCAAAGTCTAATCTGGAAATGTATAGTAAACAATTCACATTCATATGAATGATTTTTTTCTCTCCTTTTATTTTATCGCTTTTACATTTATTTACATGTGTAAACATTATCTATGCCATCTCCTCCCATATGCCCCCAACCCTCCTGCTTCTAGGCAGAACCTGTTCCACCCTCTTCTCTGATCTTGTTGAAGAGAAAATATAAGAGATAATAGGAAATATATATCATTTTTGATAGTTTGGGATAAAGATGGCTGTACAGAGAGATTCCTAACATTGCTTCCATGTACTTGTGTATTGAAACCCACATTGGTTTATCTCTACCTGAACTCTTCACTACTTCCTTGTCCACTTTTCATAGTGGCCTCTGACAATTTAAGATTACTTTATGCACTCCTCAACAGGGAGCACATCAACCACATTCAAGTTTTAGGTTTCCTTTCCTTTCTCTATTTCTCCTGTGTGTGTTCTCCTCTTAGTATATTTTTGATGAAGCTGCAGTACTAAGTTACACGTATCAGTGTTTTTTACCAATGTGAGGAGGACATAAATAGTCAAGACAGTAATAAGTGATCAGAATCTAAATGTGTTTGAAAAGTTAACAAAGAAAATTTGCTGGTGTAGCCTAGGAAACTGTAGAGAGTGTATCACCTTTGACTAATATGAGATATTTTGCAAAAAAACCATGTTGCACTGGGTAAACATAGGGTGAATGAAAGTTGAATTTCAATTTTTGGTGTGCGTTTGGATGCCAGTTTGAAAGCTTAGCAGAAAAGTTATGGTAGCACACAAAAGGCTAAAATTCACTCCAGTATTCAATGATATTCACCCATATTTGAATGTAATCACCATCTAGATGATAATTGTGCCCTCAAGAATATAAAATAGGCCACTTCTGAGAACTATGTTCTAAGTGTTTTTAATGTGTGGCCTTTGAGGGCATGAGCACAGCATTTGAGTCAAGGTGTGTTGTGATTTGGCTTTGAAAAGTTCTCTAATGGCTCATGTATTGAAAGCTTGCTTCCAGCTGATGGCACTTTTGAGAGGTGATTGGATCATTAGGCACTAACTGTACAAATAGATCAACCAATTGATGACATTGTAGCTGAATGGAGTATACAAAAGACAGGACTAGTGAGAAATGGTCACTGGAGGGGGTTGTGCTTTCAAAGGCATTTCTTTTCCCAAGTCCTTCCTTTCTCTGCTTCTCTCTCTCTGTGTTTCCTGGATGCAATGAAGTGAATAGCTGAGTTACACTATGTGCTATCTGCCATGATGCATTACCTCACCACAGGCTGCCAACGATGAGGCCAAGTGACCATGAGGCCTCCAAATCTATGAGAAAAAATTTCTCCCTCCTTTAAGTTGTTTATCTCAGGTATTTGTCATAGTGACTTAAAGGTGACTAGTACAAGGTGATGGGAGGGAAAAGAGAAATATTACCAAGCTAAAGCAGATAAGTAAAGAAAGAGGAAATAGCAGTGCACAAAAATTCTAGGAAGAAGACAGAGACTATAACGAACAAGAGATGCCCATATATAAATTCACAAATGATCCCGTGATATAACTGATCTTACAGCAATAGGGCAAAAGCCTGCTGAAGGTTAAAGGGAAAGAATGAGGAAGACACATAGAGGTCCATGTCTGTTAACCCACTACCCAGGAAGCAGAGTTTAGAAGGATCACAGTTCGAGGCCAACATGGACAAAAATTGAGTTAGACTCACCCCCCCATCTCAACAAATAAGCCAGACATGATATTTCATGCAGTAAAATAGCCATGTGGGAGGTGAATGTAGGAGGATCTTGATCCAAGACTACCCTCCCCTAAACAAAAGATCCCATACAAATGTATACTGAAGCATAAAAGTGGTGGGTTTGTGGCTCCAGTGAGACAGTGCCCTTCTAGCAAGTGTGAGGCCCTGAGGAAAGCATGAGGGAATTTTGAGATAAGTATGTTGAAAAAAATTTCCAGGTTTTTTGCTACTAAAGAGAAAGACAAGAGAAACCCACATCCTAGGGGAAGATGTAGGTTTAAAAAGTGCCTTTTTAAACTAAATTAGATAAAATATTACATTTATATATTCTGTTAGAAACAATTTGTGGAAAAGACACAGATAGTTAAAGATGGAGAAGGAATTATGAATATTGTTCAGTGATATGCACGACCCCAGGTTTGGTTCCTTGCACTGTAAATAATTAATAATAATAATGAAATTGAGAGAATCAATGTTGACACAATATATTGTTAGTCTAAGATAAATGCACAGCTAACTACATAGTGAAAGTATTAATAATATACATATATGAGTAAGGAAGTTAAACAAGTGGATTGGAAATAAGCAGCCCTTGGTACATCTTTCCTAATGACTTTAATAACTTCACTGATCTAGGAAGCAATGTTCACGAGTAAGAATGTGTTAGAAGACTTTGATGGTTAAGGAAAATGGTGGAGGGGGTGAATTCAAATTTGATATATTTGATGTATTGTAAGAACATTTGTAAATGCCACAGTGTACCCCTATGCAACACAACAATAAAGAAAAAAAAGTAAAATAAATAAAAAAATAAAAAGTTGAAATTGCTTTCTCAGAGAATAAAAGGGTAAAGGAATTGTGAAATAGATGAAGCTGGGAGAGATCTAAAGTGTTCTCAAGCAGAAGGTGCAGAGAATTAGTGAATGGAGAGTTGGCTTTATACACATCATAGTTTCATTAATAAAGAAATGGATCTCGTTATCTGTAAGTTTCAAGTTAAAAACAATTGTCTAATGATATTTGATTCTAAATTTCATGATATTAAAATATGAATAAATTATTCTACTGAAAGTACTTCCATATACATAAGCATATATATCAGTATGTAAAATTATGATGCTAGTTTTACATTTAGTTCTAGTTATGATGGATAATTGTAACAATTTCAAATAAAAATTACAAAATATAAATTACCTGAAATATATTAGCAAACTATGCATAAGGTTATCTCTTTTAAAAAAAGTAAGAAACACAGACTTCATCCTTCATTATTAGCTATTATATGCCTTGTTGTTGATAACCGCACAATTATAAAAACAAAGAAAATTGCCCACTATCATCAAAGGGAAATATTGAGATGAATGACCAACAGAATTTGTTAGAAACTCAAGTTAATTGGAGAAAAAAAGTAGAATGACCAAGAGATGTTTCTTAAACACAAAATAAATCAAAATCAAAACAAAAATAACCATTCTTCACCAAGAAACAAAACAAAACAAAAACACAGACAATGATACTTCTTGATGTGATTGACTATACATTAACTTTGCTTAATACTTTTTAAATAATTGTTAATGAGTGGACAAATTTACCATATGTCTTTTTAACTAAGAAATTTATAAAATCTGTTTTAAGAAAACAAATGATGTACTGTTATCTGAGAGATAGTGCTAAAATGGTGATTATCTTTTCAAGCAAAAATTTGACAGAATTATCTGGCAGATAACTACTAAGAATATATTCTTTAGCAAGCTAAAACGTTTATCTTTGAACTAGTAAGCTACATGAAAATGTAGATAGGGTATATTGTTATAGTTTGGATATTAAACATCTGCTAAAAAGTTTCTTGGGTTGAAATCTTTCTCTGGCCACCAGTAAATGAGCAGCCTACTTTACTATACATTCCTGCCACCATGATGTTCTGCCTCTGTAACTGTATGACAAATAAATCCTTCCTTCCTAAGGTTGCTTTTCCCAGATATTTTGTCACAGCAATGAAAAATGAATAACACGTTAAATAAAGATACAAGATCATATAAAAGTAGCTGGAGTAGTGAAAAATTCAACCTCCATGTAATTGAATTGTTTACAGAGAAACACCAACCAAAGAGCTTCTGCCATTTTAAAAAAAATAAATTCAGAACACTATGTAACTAAGTAACTTTAAAATTGATACAATTTATTTCATGGATAGGAACAAAAAGCCAACAACAAAAAGAAAAGAGAAATGGTCTTCAAAATATTAAGTAAATAAATGTAGTACTAATAGAGTAAAATAAACTTCAGTTATAAATGTAGTAACACATATGCCTATTTGGAAAACTATTTTGATGATGCATCTAATGTGTCAGTTCACATTAAAAGCTAACAAAGCACAATGATTTGGATAATAGATAAAAAATGTCTTTCCCTAAAGTCGTTGAAGACTTATGGACACAATGTATCTTTATCAGAGGAGATGTAAAAATAAGTCAATTTCAAAATTATTTTCGTAAACATGATTTGATGCGTTTGAGGAATTATATAGCATGCAGTTTAAATTGTGATGACAGAGATTACATGTGTTCTACTTCCTCTCTTGAAAGCAATTGTGGAAGATTATGATTACTTTTTTGGAAGTGATTAAGAAAAGCAGAATGAGTCACAAATGCTGGAAGTTGAGCAGTGCTGAAATGGTAAATTACTTTAGAACAGATGTGAGAGGATGAAACCAACAGGTGACAGGAAAGAACAGGGATAGAAGAACTAGGATAATCTTTTCAGTGTCTTTTCTTGTAGCTCAGTTTCAACAATCACAACTTCATAAATCAATGACTACATTTAAACAGAGTAGAAACATTTTGACCTTTATTATAAATCTACTACAAAAATTTCTGCAGGAAGGATTTCTTTAAAGATAATGACTATAAAACATCAATGTTTAGGAGTAATATTTATTGACTTCTAACTTTTTTTAAAAAACTTAAAAAATAAGACCGAAATAACTGAAATAATAATATCCCACAATTTGGTATTATGAAATAGTTAAAAATAGGTTTATGAGTTGCCATGGTGTTATAGATCACCTAATTGATTTCTGGAATCAGAATTCAATTTCTAACACTGTTTTTTCCAAATTCACAAACTTGTCACAGGAGTAGAATTGTCACCTAATGTCAGCATTTTCTTTTTTTTATGCACAGTCAACCAGATCCAAAAATACTATTTGGCAAATTCTAGAAATAAAAAATTCTTTAAAAATATTTATTGCAGTACATTGTTCAAAATTGTTATAATTGTATTATGAGCTATAGTTGAAAAGTTATTACTGAGCTTAATTCATAAATTAAACTATCACAGGTACATATGCATAGGGGCAAAACATTATATACAGGATGTGATACTATCCATTGTTAGGCATCACTTGTAGTGGGGAGGGGTTCTTTGCATCCTTTGCAGGTAAAAAGAGATTATTATAGATATATTATATAGGTAGTGTAATTTATTCACTTTTAATGTTTTTTAAGGGAGGATATTTTCAGTAAGCAATGAGTAAGTAGAGGTATATAATAATATATTTTGAATATATTTTTATGAATAAAACGATGTGTGACCTACCCATGTGTGACCCATGTCTCATAATATTACTGCATTTGTTTTGGGTCTATAATCCACATATAAGGTAGAACATGAGGCTTCTGACCTTCCAAGCCTGACTAACTTCACTTAAGATGATGTTCTCCAGTTCCATCCATTTACCTGTGAAAGACAGAATTTCATTCTTTGTGGCTGAGAAAAATTCCATTGTGTATAAATACCACATTTTCTTAATCCATTAGTCAGTAGTGGGGAATCTTGTCTGTTTCCATAGCATGCCTGTTGTGAACAGCCCAGCAATAAACATGGGTATGCAGGTACCTTTGTTGTAACCTGACTCACCTTCCTTCAGGCATATCCTTAGGAGTGGTATTGCTGGATCGTATGGCAGGTCTATTTTCACTTTATGAAGTAGCCTCCATACTGTTTTCCATAGTGGATGTAGTAGCACACATTACCACCAGCAGTCATTGAATCTTCTTGTAGCTGGAGTAATATTAAACCTAGAGGAGGCAAAGAAATGGAAGGATCCTGGAGCATCCGTAAGAAATGCATTTCTACATTCCAGCATCACAATTTTAGCTCTTTCTGGTACATTTTGGACTGTGACCCTTAGAATTAGAGTGTCATAGATTTGTTTTGTTTTTGGCCACTAAGTTTGTGGTTACCTTTTTAATAGCAGAAATAAGAAATGAAAATACCTAATAATGCTAGGATCTTTGCTATTTGTTAGCAATAGATTATTATATAAGACAGAACACACTCTTTTCCCATAGGAATTTAAATTTGAGAAATTAAAATTAAAGAAATAATCCTTAATATCTATTTAGGAAAAGAGAAGATTTAGGAAGAAAGAAAAGAAAAACTTAAATTTGCACTCTATTGAGTGCTAGAATCACTCAGAGAAAACATAGCCAGTGTAAGCTACAAAAGTAGAAATCAGTTATTGTCTGAATACTGTAAAAGAATGTTTTTAAGTCAAAGTTCACAGATTGCAGAATGTAGAAATACTTGGTACTCAGGAAGAAGAATGTTTGCATTTTGAGAAGAAAAGACTAATCAAGTAGAAGTGTTCATTTTGGAATAGTAGTTGAAGGTATTTGATGCAAACATGTCAGGCCATTGCTGTTAATTTAGGCTTGATAGAAAGTAAAATAAAGACCATTAGGTCTTCTAGGAAAAAGAGAAATATTGTCAACTATATATGTTTGTGCCATCATGTACATGCATGTATGTGCATATAACTCACATTAATTCATTTGCTTAACATTAACTTTTTTTCATTTTACTCTTTTTAATTGAAAAACAGCTACAGATTTTAAGGGGTACCATTAATGTATTATGGAATGATAAAATCAGTTGAATTATTATATCCCTCATCTCAAATATTTATCATTTCCTTGTGGTCAGACCACTTGCAATATTGTTTTAGCTATTTTTAAATACATAATACATTATTAATAATTATAATTACCATGCTGTACAATAAATCACCAGAGTGTATTCTTGCTATCTAACTGATACTTCATACCTTTTGAAGAACAGCTTTAATTACTCTACCCACTGTCTTGTCCTCTGCCTCTCCTAAACCCCTTTTACTTCCTACTCCCATGAACATTACTTTTTCAGTTTCCATGTAAATGTGTGATCATATGATATTTGTCTCTGTGATTAATTTATTTCAGTTTACATAACATCCTCTAGGCTCACCCACATTTTGATAAATGACAGAATTTCAAGGCTTTGATTTTAAGTCTGAATAATATTTCATTGTGTGAATAAATCACATTTTAAAAAATCAACTCATCTGTTGTTAGGCAATTTGGTTTTTCATATATCCTGACTGTTAAAAATAACACCAAAATGAACATGTGACTACCTGTTGCCTCTTACACATACTGAATTCTTTTCTGGCAATATATATCATGATGTAAAATTACTGTATTATATGGTGTCATTCTTTTTAATTATTTGAGAAACCTCCACACTTTTGCCCTAAATAATGTCTAATTTATAATACCACCCACAGTGTATTATATGTGGAAGGATGTCACATGTTCTTGAATTTGAAGAATTAATGTAGTTAACTAAAATTTCCAAACTACCTAAAGTGATCAAAGTTTCAGTGCAATCACTATGTAAATTCCGATGTAATTTTCCACAAAAATTCATAAAGTTCATGTGGAACAACTATAAACCTCATCTAGCTAAAGTAATATTCACCAAAATGAATAAAGATGAAATATCACCCTGTAGGATTTCAAAATATATTACAAGGCTGTAATATTGAAAAAGTATGATAATATCATAAAATTATAGAGACGTCAAAAAATAGAATAGGCTAAAACTCCCAGAATACCCAGAATCAATTGATTTTTGATAAAGGTGTCAAGTACATTCAATGGGGAAATACTACTTTACAGTAATGTTTTTTCTTATGAGATTACAAACCACCAGTTCTTAGAAGTAGTTAAAAACAAAACAACCCACATCCATAACACAGGAAAGGTCCCATTTACTTAGGAAAAGCCAGAGAATAAATATTTACAAAGTCAAGAAAGACCATAAATTGATCTAAATGAATTCATATTCACTAGTACACCCACTATTCTATTCACAGAATTACTCACTAGTTGCTAATCATTTGTGAATTCTCAAGATGATTTGTGTACTGTCATGTTTTCTGCTGTTGGCATGGGACATATTGAACAAATCAAATTTCACCAGTGATAAATTGAAGATATCTGTGGCTTATGATTATAATTTAACAAATGTGATGTTGGGTAGATGCCAGGGGAATGATCAGAAAAGGATTTAGTGTTAAAGCCAAAGGAATGGATGAGATGACTCAGACAGTGTATGGAGGAAATAAAGGTAGCAACACAATGGGATGCTAAGGAAATATATGATAAGAATGGTATCTCTTGGGAAAAATGGCCCAAACAATGTATGCATATATGAATAAATGAATAAAAATACTAAAAAAATGTATCTTTCTCCTATAAGTGATCCATTGAATAAAATAAAAGCATCAAATTAAGTAAGAAGAAAACTCCAAGTTTCTGGGGTGATTTAATGCAAGATAAGACAATGAGTCATTCTCCATGATAAATGGGAGATTGAGTGAGTTTAGGTCATAATTCTCTACCAAAACACAAGCAATGGAATCCATGATTTCATTTCTTGAAGCAGAAGACTTGTGAAAATTTCCTAAAATGGTAGTGGGGGAAATCTGCCACTGATGGGGCTTTAGGATTGAGATCTTACAGCTTAGAACAACACATAAAAACACTGAGCATTGCCAATAATATAGACAGAAGTTACTTAATGTTGTGTTCTGGAGGGAAAGTAGAGATACATGTGCAGATGGACCTGACTCTTAAATAGTCCTTAATTTGTCAATCTCCTTTCTGAATTATAATATAACCTTCTCCATTAAACTTACAGTTTGAGAGAATATTCTTATATTCTCCATTTGGGTATCAAACAATTAACAAATCACATAAACTCTTATACTTTGTATTTTTATTCATTTTGGCAAATTACCTGATTACTTGTTATTTTAATAAACCTTTTAAGTTAAAGTTTAACTTCATACAGAAAAAATCATCCTAATGATAAATTGACTTTCTAAAAATTTATCTTGACGACCCAGGCCATGACCCAGAATATCACCTAACAAATGTACACATCCTCATCCCCTTCATCCATATGATTTGCTTGTTTCCATTGGACAATCTTACATTCAGTGCATTTTAATGAGTTTTATATGCATGCAACAGTAGAATATGCATTGTTTTGTGTCTAGTTTCCTTTAGTCAATGTTATAATGGCCATTAGTGTTTTCATTTATTTTTACTACTCTATAGTTCTCCTTCTTTGGACTATACTACATTTTATGTATTTAAATACAGTTAATTGAGAATAATGCCCTTACTAATAGTGTGTACAGCAAGAATGCATATGTGTATATTAAAGCCAAATTTTATGTAAAATGGTCTAATATCCAAAGACTTGAAGAAGTAAATACATAACTTAAAATTATAAAATTAATTTCATCTGACACAAAACATTTGGGAGCCTCACTCTGAAGAATAATCATATAGACATGCTCATGTTGACACAAATGCCTATTCATGATGGCAAGGGCAATAGGAAAAGAAATCATAAAATTAAATAGACCCAAATCTTGTAGATCTTGTTGTCTAAATTGAATTTAGTTTGGATTTTAATGCAAGAAGCCAAAAAATTTTAAGAAGGACACTGTGATACTTAATCTTAGTTACCACCTTGAATGGAGTAAAGAACACCCATATTGCAGGTCAGGTATTATTTCTGGGTGTGTCTGTGAGGATGTTTTGAGAAGATACTAATACTTGAATCACCACATGAGAAGGAAAATCCATGCTCATTCAATATAGCTGTGCATTATCCAGATGCTGAGGGTCCAGATAAGTAAAAAAAGACAAAGCTGAACTGTCTCAGATTTTACAAGCATACATTGTATATGAATTTTCCATGTTTACTTAAGCTTTTTACTAGGATGTCATATTACTCTTCTACAGTTTCATTCCTAGTGATTACTCTGACAAAAAGTCATGATTATGTTTATAAATTAACAACCATAGATAATAGGGTTTGGTGCCATGATAATCATGGATATTATAGGAAATTATTATCTATTTTTAAATGAAAGAAGAAATCCTTGTTCCAAAAACTTCTGACTCTTTTCTTCTTCTTTTGAAATAAACTAACTGTTAAAATAAAAGTTAAAGTTGTCAATGTCTAATCTAAGACATATTCTAATGACTAGTAAAATAAGGTATATTACAAATACATTACATAGAAATGTTTAATGGCCAATAATTATGTAAAAGTCTCTTCTCCTAAATGCACATCCAAAGTATAATAGAAGGGTAACATTGCAGCATTTGCAATAATGATATATAAGGCCATAATGCTTTAAGGAGTCATTCTCAACTGTAGTTAAAATGAGATTGCATTGAATACAATTGCTGTGTTATTTTACTAATACTTCATATGGGTATAATATTTCTATTGACAATATATTTTAGTATAATTTTACTTTTTGATTTTATATTTTTTGTAATTAACATCTTTTCATCGGTTAGTTGGCAACTCATAACTGAGCATTATGACATTGTTGCTAAATAGCAACCTCAGTAATATTGAATATAGTGATTACAAACCTCATTTTTTATTTTATGACACAACATTTCAATGTTATTGTTTGGTAAATTATTTAATAATTAATGGGTAGAATAAGAAAATAAATAGCATGCCATATTATTTTAAACACATTTTAGATTTGGGAGATAGGATGACAGAATAAACCCTCCCTCTATGTGATTCCATAAATCAGAAGTGTCAGGTTTAAAAAGGGCAGACTTCATTCTAAAGAGAGATCATTGGGGGTCAGAAAAGAGGTAACAGAACAAGTGAAAAACATTATATAAACAGAATGACCATTTATAAAGTAGAAGAAACAGCTCACAGCACCAACCCTACTCCCCAGTGGAGAGAAGAAGCCAAAGTGCAAACACAAGACAATCCGAATGGCTCTGACGACAGACTGGCCTTCCTAAGTATAGGACAACAATAAAGATCCACAAGTCTTAAATCCAGTGCATAAAATTGGAGTAACAGTGACTGATTCTGTGTGACAGGACAGAATTAGGGGAGATATCCATTTTGTGCTTCTCTGAATTTTAAGAGGAAGACTACTGTCTAAGATTTAGATATAAAATCTAGATGAGAAATATAGCAACAAAATTAGTTTTTTTTTAAAAAGCAAATATGAATTATAGAAATGAGAAATCAATAAAAACACACAACGGAAATTATCACTAATAGATTATGCCAAGCAGAAGAAAAAGTATCAGGGATTAAAGATAAAATCACAACACAATTAAAAAAATAAAAAGTATGACTGCAACTTTTAAGAACTCTGGGAGGGACATCAGAAAATCAATGAGATAGAAGAACGAGCTGAAATTCAAACTAAAGTCATAGGAAACCTATGACTTTAACAAATAATTTCCTAAATCTAGGGATCAGTGGGAACATTCACATGCAGTAGGTATATAAAATGAAAAATAGACATGACATAAATGAAACTCTGTATGACATTAGTCAAATGTGTAGATTATAAAACGAAGGAAATAAGTAAAAGAAGACTGCAAGCATTCTTACAAAGGCAACACCATCAGAATTATTTCACACTATGATCTTTCCTGTACTAACTTCAGTGCTTTGGGTCTGATATTAAGGTCCTTAATCCACTTTGAGTTGCTATTACTACAAGGTAATAGACATGGATCTAGTTTCAGTTTTCTGCAGGCAGATAACCACCTTTCCCAGCAACATTTGTTGAAGAGGCTGTCTGTTTTCCATCATATGCTTTTGTGCCTTTGTCAAAAATAAGGTGGGTATAGTTGTGTGGTTCATATCTGGGTCCTCTATTCTGTCCCACTGACCTTCATATCTGTTTTTGTGCCAGTACCATGCTGTTTTTATTGCTGTTGCTTTGTAATATAGTTTGAAGTCAGGTACTGTGATGCCTCCATCATTGCTCTTTTTGCTGAGTCCTGCCTTGGCTATTTGCAGTCTCTTGTGTTTCCAAATGAACTTTAGTGTAGATATTTCAACCTCTGTGATGAATGTCATTGGGATTTTGATGGGAATTGAGTTGAACATGTAGATTGCTTTTGCTAGTATAGCCATTTTTGCTATGTTGATTGTACCAATCCATGACCACAGGAAATCTTTCCATTTTCTGTAGTCTTCCTCAATATCTTTCTTCAGAGGTTCATAGTTCTCCTTGTAGAGGTCATTCACATCCTTTGTTAAGTTTAATCCTAGGTGTTTGATTTTTTTGAGGCTATTATAAGTGGAATTATTGTTGTATATTATTTCTCAATTTGTTCATTGTTGATGTATAGAAAACCTGATGATTATATTAAAAGTCTTCTGAACATCAAAGGAAATCATAATTAAAGTAACAGCCTGCAAAATGGGAGAAAAAACTCTGCCAAGTATTCATCTAGGAAGGGATTAATATTCCTTTAGTCTTGATAAGTTTTATTTGTACTTCCCTTTTCTTAAAAGTTTGAAGTATATGTATATTTTGAGCAGTACTGGAGTTTGAACTCAGGGCCTAACACTTGCTAAGCAGGTACTCTATCCTTTGAGCCGCCCTTCCAGTACTCTGTGGACAAGATTGAATACAGAATTTTAAATATGTTGAAACTGTTATAGAAAGGGGACTAAGGTAGTAAGAAGAAAAATAGAAAAATGATCCAAATCAGGTTAGAATACACACATACATGGCAATGCCTCAAGGAAACTCCCTGTATAACTGTGAGAAGAATGTCATCCTTTTTTTCTTTTACAAAATTGGTGAATTGGATGGTGGAACAAGTCCTGCCTGAGGGGGCATTGTACCGGTAGGAGGGGACAGGAAGTGGGGAAAAGATACAGGAGTATGAATATAGTGCAAATTTGTGTATACATGTATGTCAATGAAAAAATGATATCTGTTGAAACTGTTCCAGGAATGGGGAATGGGAGGGATAAAGGAGAATATTGGAGGGGAATTTTAAATATTATATATTTGATATAATGCAAGAACGTTTGTAAATTCTACAATGTACCCCCAGCAAAACAATAAAAATAATTAAAGAAAAATAAGATTTTGAAAAAAAATTCTTGTCTAATTTTAATAATATAGTCAGCTGATACATCAAATAAGTCAAAACCTCACTAGAGGCCTCTACCTCTACGTCTGCTCATCTACCTCTAAATTAAGCTCTTAAATTATGGGCTAGCTCTTGAACAAAAGAAAGGCATGTTAATGAGGAAATTAGCTTAATGAGGTTATGACAAATTAATTCCTTGGGCAAAATACAAGAAAATTGATGCATTTAATGGAGAACAATCAGTGTTCAAGCTAGTTAACAAGCAATATGGTTATGTTCAATATATAGGCTTATGCAAAAGGAGCTGAAACTGTCCCTACCCTGAATGATTTAACATTGTAAAAGGAGCAAGATGATTTTTCTTTGGCTAAAAAAGTATGGCACTGAGAGCCAGGAGAAAGAAGAGCGCTTATTGCCATTAATGCAATGTTGAGAGTGGTGGAATGTTAACATCTACACTGATGACAGACAACATGGTGCCAGATAGTAAGACAGAAAACTCAGGGGATGCAAATGCTGATGGACACCAACCAAGGACCAGAAAGCACATAACCATTTTCTGTACTGTACCACGATACCTCAGCAGCACTGACACAACATTAAGAGTAAGATAATGATGCTATGCTGGAACAAACATAACTTCCCAGACAAGATGAAAAGAATGACATTATTCTGAATTTTCTGTGTTTAATTTTATTCTATAATTAACCATTTGTAAGTATAACTTGTAGTTAGTGTCATGGTTCCTTCAAAAGTCTAAATCACTTACTGAAACAATATAACCCTCCAACTTATGTCATTGATTTTTAATTGAGGGAGAGAGAGTTAAAGTGATTTACAGTGTTATTAATATAAATATTAACAGAGAAGACGTTTAAAATCAAGTAATCTTCTGACCATAAATCTAGGGCCAGGTCACTAATACAGCATAGTCTTCCACTGAGGGAGATAAATAAAGACCAAGAATGATACAAAAATACACTGCAAATTTTGACTCTAAGATTTTAAGATTTCCATTGCTCCAAGACAACTCACTGCCTGGGTTGAGTGGAGTTTGTTTATGTTGACATTTATCTAGTCATTTTCATTCTTTTGTATTCATCTGTTATTGTCAAATACTATAAATTAATAACTATTTTATATACTATGAAAGCACATTGCTTATTTCTATTTTAATCATAAAAAATGAACTACTGCATGAAGGAAAGTTTACCAGTTATATAGAAGTTATATCTGTATAACTAAGGCAATTTGAAAAGCCAAATAAATCTAACTTCTTGTGATTATTTTCCTATATAATTGAATATCACATCATTCAAACACTAAAAACTTTATGAGGAGTAAAGTAATCTTATGACTTAGCTCTATCCAGGTAAATTTTTTATTCAGAATGTGTTTAACAAAATATTTAAAAAGTGATTTTTGTGTTAATGTGTAGTTTTAACTAAGTATAATTAAAGTCTAGACTATAAAAAATAAAAATAAATAAAATGTGCAAATATCCATTTGTTATTTGAATTTTGGATCCTCAAGTTACATAATTTTACTCAAGAGCAGTGGCATTTACCAATGGCTATTTCCAAACCTTAGAGACAACACAGCAGGCTAGTGGCTCCTTTTATATAAAACATGTCATGCTCTATTGTCTACCAGCATTGTCAAAACATATCTAAGTAACTGTTTTCTTGGTGTGATTTAAACTCAGACCTTGTGCTTACTGAGCAAGTGCTGGACCTCTTGATCTACTCCTTCAGTCCTTTTTGCTTTAGTTACTTTTCTAGTAAGGTCTGATGCTCTTTGCCAACACCAGTCTTGTGCCTGCCAAGTAGCTAGAATAATGAGAGAGCCACTGTGCCCTTCCCCACTCCTACAAGTTACTTTATTAATTTAGATGAAAAGTTACATTTTTATTATTCTCTTACTGAAATTTCACACTTATTTCAATTATGAAGTTTGGTTGCTATGCCTATGATATTTCTACAAATAGGTGTCACATATAATTACATACATTATTCTTCATTAATATTTTCCTGAAGGTTATTTTGTGCTCATACTTATCCACAAATTGTAATTGTGATTTTATTAACTTAAGCCCATATCATGTTAATAAATAATGTGTTATAGAATCACAGAAATTCTTTATTATCCCACGTGTGTTTAAAAAGGCTTATTCATTTAAAAATGTAAAACAGGTATTTTCTGGGGAGTGTGATAGACATAAGGAAAGGATGAATGAGGGTGCATGTGGTTGATGTATTTTGTATTCATATGTGAAAATAGAAGAAAACATGTTGAAATTGTTCTAAGAAGGAAGGAAGGGGACCAAAGTACAATTCCCTTTCTGTATTTGCCCTTGATCTAAAGTCCGTATAGCTCTTCTTATCTCAAGTAGCAAAAATCCTTTGGTCCTTCTTATTATTGTCTATATTCTCTCTTCAACAAAATTAGAGATAAGGGCAAAAGAGTTTCTGCCTGGAAGTGAGGGGATTGAGGGGGAAGGAAGGGGTTGGGGGGAAAGGAAGGTGGAGGGGGGAAAGGAAGGTGGAGTGGGGAAGGGGGGAAAAATGACCCAAACGTTGTATGCACATATGAATAAAAGATATATATATAAAGAAGAAGGATGCAAGTGGGAAAGGGAGAATGATGGAGAGGATCAACCTAACTAAGGTATATTATGAGCACATATGTAAATATGACGAAGTATTCCCTGTAAAACTAATACAAATTATTTAAAATAGCATATTTAAGAGGGTCTATAAGCTTCAAACAACACTTAAAAAGCCAATAGCATAGAAAAAGAAAAAGTAAGAACTCAGATCCACAAGTAAAAAGTGGGAAAGGCTGAAAGAGTGATAAAAGACTGCTGATTCTCACTGTGTCACCTTCCTTTTCCTTATTTGTGACTGGCAGGTTGTGTGTCCATGGGCAGGATATATCTAGACTTTGTGGAGTTACTATGTGTTAGGAACATTTTCCCTATCCCTTTGAAGCTAACGTGAAAGCTATCCTAGTGTTTTGAAACGTGGAGAAGGTCAGCCAATATTTCTTTTTGAGTAATTGTGTTCTGACATGGGAAGTAGTAACTGTGAACCTTAATAAAGTTTACAGATTCTGTGTCAAAGGAGAAAAATCTTAATTTACCTATCACCATGCATGCATAATTTTTTCATCCACTCTATGTGCTTGGGACTCTCCTTGAGAGTTTTATTTCATTTTTTATTATGTCTTCCTTGTTTTTCCCCTCATTCATCAGACTTACCACTTGTGGTAGCTAATTTTATTGTACTTTAGCTCTTGGCTTTTATTCATATCAGTGAATTAATGCATAGTTTTCTACTGAAGTTTAAGTTTATGTATCAACTGACAGGACCATGGAATATCTAAGACATGGGCTCAAGCATAACCCTGGATATGTCTCTGAGACTGTTTTTAGAGAACATTAACATTTAAGCTGGTAAAAATGAGTAAAATGATTGTCCCTAATGGGTTAGTCTCCAAGTCACCCACTCATCTTAAAGATCTTGGTATTTCTAGTTTCCATAATTGTGTCAGTCAGTACCATATATGTGTAAATGCAGATACCTATGTATGTATGTTAATACATGTATTTGAATTTCACTAGTGAACTGTACTTCACCTCCCTTCCCCAGTATCCTCTGTCTCCTCCTCTTTTTCCCAGGTTTTGTGCTGTCTCTTCCACCCTTCTTTCCTTCCTTCCATCCTTCTTCCTTCATTCTTTCCTTCCTTCTTCCACTCTTCCTTCCTTCCTTCCTTTTTTTCCCTGAATAATGCATTCAATTTACTCAACATAATCTTAGCTAGTATATTTTCATAGGTATATTTTTTGTAATTAATAAAAAACTATGCTTCATAAAATTCACATTCAATTTCTCAATAACATTTTTTCCTTAAAAAGATCACTACAAATACGTATAGATATTAAAAGCACCACCCATACACAGTGAGTATTTTCCCTGAAACATCTGTTTAGGGCAAATAACACCAGATACAAGATAAAAGTTGACTTTTCCACATTAAAGATTACAACGGATGGTACAGAGTATTTACAGACATTGTCTGAGTGTGGTCCCTGCAATGAAATCTAAAATTTTCTAATTATACATTAAGATCAACATTATAGAGTTAGATTTATTTCCCTTAACATCTGTCTATAATGTAAGTCATTACCTATGCTATTATTTTCATTTTAAATATTTCACTGACCTATCGCTACTATATTCTGAGATCAGATATCAAGAAATTTAAATTTACTGTGGTAAAAATAAAACAGCTATATCAAAATACTATTGTTATGTTTTTGATGCATTTATTATGTTCATTATCTCTCTTTTAAAACATCACAAGTCTCCTCATTTTAAATGCAGGCTTTAATAAGTATTACTTAATACATAAAACACTTCAACCATTATGTTGATATGTTTGAAGCTTTTTCTAATTTTTCCAATTTTTCTCATATTTCATTTTGAAAATTAACACAAATACACATATTTTTCCTGTGTTAAGTACTATTTCATGTCTACTAGATTTTGTTTTTAGTTTCTGATCATGTCAGGAATTGTTTTTGTCCTCTTTATTGAAATATTTAATCATTTTTATTTAATGGAGTTCTTTTATATATATATGTGTATGCACATATATTTGGATATACATATTTGGAATGTACAAACTTTGAAATCATACTTATCTGTGGTGACTCAGTGTAAATCAGAAGGATGTGTTATATTTGTAATTACTATTCATATTGCCCTCCTTTATCAAAATCTGATGTTTAACAAACCCAAACTTTCTTTGTGAACTTTTTTTCTTATTGAAAGCTAAGATTTCCTCCTAATTCTTTGTTCTTGTTCAGTTCTACTTT
This sequence comes from Castor canadensis, assembly GCF_047511655.1. Classification (NCBI taxonomy): domain Eukaryota; kingdom Metazoa; phylum Chordata; class Mammalia; order Rodentia; family Castoridae; genus Castor; species Castor canadensis. The sequence goes on from NC_133395.1 coordinate 27,562,328, forward strand.
TTATTTACTATATTTTATGGGGTAACTTTCCCTGAGGGCTGAAGGAGTATTGTAGTTTTTAATGAAGCATATTCTTTTATTAAAAAATAATTTCAAATAGCAGATTCAATCACTTTGTGAAGACAGAATTTTATAAAATCAAAATATTGGGCATTATTTGAATACTTATTAGAACCCAGGTTTTTATTGGCACATAGTTTTATTATATTTTAAAAAGTAATAGCTTATCCTCTAACAGCTTGTACATATAAGCTTGCACATATTAGGTACATAAACATAGAATATTTCCATGTCAAAAAGTACACTTATTGGGGAATGTACTTATTTGCCACCCAACTTGGTGCAATATGAAGTCTACTGATAAATAAACAAAAGCCACTTAAAGTAAAGGAAGTAAACAAGGAAAGAAAATTCATTAAAAATAGTGAAAATTCATTTTACCAGTTCTTATGAACAGTAAAATTAAAAATTATTACAAAACATAATTCTGGATTTTATCTTGAATTTCACAAAATACTGGTTATACTGTACATATGTTGATTGGTATAAGGATGAGTGAATCCACTGAGATTTTTTTGTAGTTTTTACAATATGTAAAATTATTTTATCAAGACTAATTTCATGTGTGACTTTTACATTAAAAATCAAATGAAACTAGTTTTTTATAAAGCCAATCTTTTTTAAAAAGATGGCTGAGTTTTCTCAGACTATCATTTCTTTTCAAGCATTTCTTATTTTTATATTTTAATTATTCTCACTTTTTCTGTGATGTGCATGATCATTTTCATATATTCTGTAAAATTCTATTTTATTTTATTTTTACAATTTCATCGAACAACTAATTTATACTATTTCTTACATGTTTCAAACTTAGCAAAAAATTGATTCACAATACAGACTGATGTTATAAATAAGGAATAACACCTATATTTGAACAAAAAATTTATAAATAAACTAATTTAATAGATGTTCTGCTTAATAATATCTGCTTGTCATGATTATTTTTGCTTCAATGCATAGCAGGGATTTAAGTAGGGAGAACTCTCATAATGAGGATCCCTGTAGCTAGACAGAATAAGAAAGTGGTAGGACAAGGTCAAAAATGAACTAGATATTTAAGATTGACAGATATTTAAGAAAAGTCAGAGAAATATGATGATATAATGTATTTATGAAGAAGCAAAGTTTTGATTTTAGATAACCAGTTATGCATGAAGTAGCAGAGTAAGTTGCTAGAAATACAAGTAGATGCCAGTCTAACATACTAAAAGAGATGTATTTTATCATATTGGAAGTGAGAAACCATTGAGAAGTTTTCAATTACAGCTTAGTTTTATTTCATATAAAACAGCAGCTGTTTAGCAGCAAGATAATGGATAAGGCTGGTGTGAATGGGATGGTAATGAAAGACATAATGGTGGGAAATGACAGAAGTCAAGAACTTAAAAATATCTGTTGATGAGAATGTAAATTAGTACAACTATTCTGGTAAACAGTATGAAGGCACCTCAAAAAACTAAAAATAAAACTGATATAATCTAGCAATATCCAAAGGAATGTACCCAAAGAAGGTAAGTTATGTTACAACAACGATGCCTGCAAACCCATATTTATTCAGGATTTTCACCATTAAGAAAATGTGGTATTTACATACAGTGGAATTTTACTCAGCTATAAAGAAGAATGAAATTTTATCATTTTCCGGCAAAAGGATGGAACTGGAGAACATCATCTTAAGTGAAGTTAGCTAAGTTCAGAAGGTGAAAAGATGCATGCTTTATCTCACATCTGGAATACAGGCCCAATACAAGCAATATTATGAAAAAGGGTTCACACTAAGGGGAGGTCACAAGAGAGAGAGAGGGAAAGTCAAAAAGTAAATTAAGAAAGTGAATAGGGTTGATGTACTTCATATACAAGAATGAATATAGAATTTTCAAACCTGTTGAAATTATCATAAGAAGGGGAATAAGGTAGAAAGGAGAGAAAAAAAGAGGGGATGAACCAATTTGGGTTTCACTGTGACATTTATATATATAAATGAAACTCCCTGTCTAGTTATCTTTAAAAATATGTCTTTTTTTTTTCAAAAAACACAGAGAACATGAAGATAATACAGGTCCTGTCTGGGGTTGGCATCAGTGCAGAGAGGTAGAATATAACAAATGGTGAAGAAGGGTGAATATGGTAGAAATATTATGTATTCATCCATGAAAATGAAAAAAAATGAGACCTGTTGAAACTATTCCAGGAATTGGGGGAGAAGGAATAAAAGAAATGATGGAGGGGGTGAATTTGACTATGATAGATTGTAAGAACTTTTATAAATGTCACAATATACCTCCAGTACAAAAAAAAATAAAAAATTTAAAAATGTATCATTAAGAAGTAGTAGTGTGTAATTGTTTTAAGTGAGGGACCACTTACATATAAAATTAACAACACAGATGGTAAGAAAAAAAGCAAAGGGATGAGAGTACTACATAACAAAGAAACAGAATAACCAAGGATTGGTATTTGATAATAAATCAATAGTTTAAAAAAATCAGGGTGAATAATTTCTTTAACTTGGATGTCTGAGAGCTGATAAAGGCAGAAAATGAGAAATGAAGATTGGAAGGGAAGGCAGGATTGGGAGAAAATTCATAGAATCTAAAAGCCTGTTGCAGATGCAGCTAAAGGTACACTGCAGGAAATGAGAATGTGAATCATACACAGCCTGTCTGGTGATTCGGGTTTCCTTATCCTGTGATGGATTTGTTGTTGGAGATAAAATAAAGGAAATAGAGTCCTTGAAGGGTAAAGGAATTTAAAAGGTTACTGGAAGTGAATATCAGTGCAAAAACTTGTAAAAATAAACTAAAAATAATGTTGTAGAGAAAGATAATGACATTTCATTTTTATATAAGATATCCAGCTTGATATGATCTGAAAATATAATGAAACATTTTTTCTGCAAAAATATATCATTCTGAACTCAACCTGAAGATTAGTTAGCCTTTCAAAAGCAGGTTGTACTAGAGGTAACTTACTGAGTTTCTTAGGCAAAAGTATGAAATGGAGGAAGAGTAGGATATTACAGTGAAAAGTAGAAGGAATGACCATAAAGAATGGTACTAGAAGCTGGGGACATAGCTCAAGTGGTAGAACACTTTGCCTGAATGTGCAATGTCCTGGGCTCAGTCACCAGTACTGAAAAAAAAATGATGCTTACTAATGCTCTGATAGAAGAAATCCAGAATAAAGAAGTAGAAATGGAACCAATAAGTATGTTTAGAAAAATCCAAAGCAATAAATAATTTTATAAAGAGGCTGTGACAAACAAGATACAATATGTCCTAGAAGTTTCTGTAAGAGAAAGATAAAGTATTTATTAGAATGACATATTGAGATCAAAAATGACTGCATAGTGAGATTTAAGAGATGAGGAAAGTTTTCAGATTGAAATTTTCTTAATAGAAGAGTGTAGGTAAATGAACATCCATGGAAAGTTTTAGAATGCTGTAGTAGGGTACAAAGTATGGGAGGGTTCCTTATTTCTCTTGCAAAGGGCCTGAGCATCTTTTGAGATTGTGGTATACCAAACAAAGCAACAGATTCACTGTATTTGAACAAGATTTGGGTGAGATAGTGCCTATTGGGTTAAAAAACTACAAATGGAGGAACTGGATTGAAATAGAAAATTCCTCTGAGAAAAGTGTGTGTGTGTGTGTGTGTGTGTGTTTGTGTGTGTGAGTATATGAGAGAGTGTTTGAGCATTTATGTAGTGTGAGGGCATGAGATTGTGTGAGTGAGTGTGTGTGAGAATGTATGTGTGAATGTATCTTTGTATTTATGAAATTTATGTTTAACATGAAATATAGAAACTGATTCAGTTCTACTGAATGGCTTCAATTTTCTTGAAGATAGTAAGAAATTTAAAGAGAAGAAGTAAACATATCAACAGAATAATAGAGATGTGTAAATATCATTGGAAGATAGGAAAGGGAAAGTGACAAATAGCACCAATTTGTCTGCACATGTTATATATAATATAGCTGAAATCCTTCAGCACTACTAGAATTTATAATAATTATTAACCTGCAGTGTGAAGAACTGAAAAACCAAACTGTAAGATTCAATGAGCTTTAAATTTTTCAGGGATATTTTCCCTTTCTACAACCAAACATACATGAATAATTTTGGCATATGCCAGATGTAAATTCAATGCGTACAGTGAAGGTCATCTCCAAAGAGAACCACCTGAATGGTGAAATCCATTCTTACTTTCATTTTTCTTGAACTAACTCTGAGTGAAGTCAAGTGAAGGCACTGAAACTAGTAATGATAGCCTGAAAATGATAGCCTGAAAATAAAAGTACATCCAAGATAATAAGTTAAATTTCATTTACTATGCTTCAGGTGCTTAACGTGAATAAGAAAAAGCAGTGGAGCTCTAGTACAGGAATCACTCTGGAGTTGAAAATTTATGCCATTATTTCAAGAAATATAACCAAAATGTACAAGCTTCCAGAAGCACTTTCTGTATATTGTGCTGCTTTCTGAGGTCTTGGCCTTTACTGTGAGCATCATTTCCTCTACAGAAGAGAACAAATAACCAGAAGGCTCTCATATTTGATTCCAAGAGTGGTAAACGAAGGTATGAGAAACACAGTCAATACTGATAAATGTCAAAGCTAAAGGCAGGACTATCCAAGCCATGTCTCCACTCAACACAGGCACTAAAAAGTGTGGCAGGAGACTCTCAGATTTTGAGATGAGATAATGTTCCTCATATTTAGATCAGAGAACAAAGACATGTCTTCCTATAAATCAATATTAATTTTGAATTTTCCTTTCTTTGGCCACGGTAATACTTCCCAGAATATGCGTCAGTGCTTTTACTTAGAACGACTGCCAAATGCCACTCAGTAATGCATAACTCTATTTACTGTGATTGCCAACTGTTGAACAGGAAGGACACATCATTGTAACCATCGACACCACTGAAACAGGCATTCCACATGTATCACCTCAGACCTGTGTGCTTCCTTCTCCACCACCAATCCATGCCTGGCACTTTTCTTTTTTCTCAGAAAAAAAATTGTTTTTATTTTTATTTGCATATAATAGTTGGACAGGTGATATATTGTGACATTTACACATGTGTTTATAATATATCTTAATTAGATTCACACACTCCATCTTTCCCTCTCATCTCCCTTCTAGTTCTTAAAATAATTTCAAAAAGTTTCATTGTTTTATTTTCATGCACAAATACAAAATATTCCACCAATATTCACACTCTTTCACCCTCTCTGTTTAACCTCCCCCTTCCACTAGTACCCACTCTTGGACAGGACTTATTTTACCTTCCCATCCTTCATTTTTATAAGTGTATATTGATTGCTCACTAGGCTTTCACTCTGGTATTTCAGACACGTATATATCATGCTTTAATCAGATTTACCCCCCTATTTCTTTCTCTTTCTCTATTACCTTGCTCCCCTATTATTCAATAGTTTAGTGCATTTCTTTGTACTACCTTCATGTACAGGTTCATTGTGTTTCAATATTATACCCTTCTTATGTGTCATTGTCTTAAATTCAGGTTTTCTGACTATCATGTTGAGAATGTACTTAGCTGTAATTACATCAGATGCATATTTTGATTGACATCATAACTTCTCTAAGTGACCAACTTCTCTACAATGTACTTTGAAAATTATAGTTATGGTCAGTAATAACCCTCTTAATATTGCTTCAGCTTATTGATTTTATTGATATATGTATGATTAATAATTTCCTTATCAATAGTAGTGTCATTTATTATACTTAAGGCCATACAACTCACAGTATACAGGTAGATTTGGAATCACTCTTGCTTTCAAAATGCTGCTTTTCTTTAATGTGATAAAAAATTCTGGTATTCTGTCTATTGCATTATTTCCTTTTTGTGGAGGGTCTTGCACATGCTAGGCAATTCCTCTAGCACTGACATATACTCTGTCTCCTAATGTGTTCTCAAGATCTTCTTGTAAAGATTATCCTTTTATTTTCTAATAAGACCTCATCATTCATCAATGTCTTAAGCTCCTGTGTCATAGACCTCTAATTCATTAAAACTACCCTGAATAACATATGCTATTTACTTCCATGTGGCCAGCATATGCATCCTATGCATTCTCCTCTATTCTATTTTAGCAGTAAGAATTAGGTCTCCAGAAGGACTTTTTTGTTAGTTAGTTAGATTGTTTTGGTGGTACTGGGGATTGAACTGAGGGTTTTGTGCTTGTTACGCAAGGGCCCTACCAATTAAGCCACTCCTCTCTTCCTTTTTGTATTTATAATTTTTTTTCTGAGATGGGGTCTTTCTTTATACCAGTCCAGATTGGACTATGATCTTCCTATCTGTGGATCCATGTTTAGCTAGGAAAACAAAGTCAAGCTGGAATTTTTAATCATCAAAAATATTTTCCATCCATTTACTTGCAAATAACAAAATTTCATTATTCTTTGTGGCTGAATAAAATTCCATTGTGTATAAATTCCACAATATCTCAATCCATTCACCAGTAAAAGGGCATCTTGGCTGTTTCCACAGCTTGGCTATTGTGAATAGTGCTGCAATAATCATGGGTGTACAGGTGCCTTTGTTGTAACCTGAGTTGCATTCCTTCGGGTATATCCCTAGGAGTGGTATTGCTGGATCATATGGCAGATCTAAGTTTAGTTTTTTAAGAAGCCTCCATATTGTTTTTCAAAGTGGTTGTAATAGGTTACATTCCCACCAGCAGTGTATGAGGACTGAAGAACATCATTTTAAGTGAAGTTAGTCAGGCTCAGAAGGCAAAAAATTGCATCTTCTCCCTCATATGCAGATTATAGACCTAAAACAAATGCAATAATATTATTGGACATGGGTCATAAACTAAGGGAAGAACACACACGGGAGGAATAGAGAAAAGGCAGGACACCTAAAACCTGAATGTGGTTGATATGCTCACTGTAGAGGAGCAAATATAGTAATTTTAAAGTGACAGAGGCCACTATGGGAAGGGGACCAGGAAGTAGTGAAGAGGCCTGATAGAGATGAACCAATGTGGTTGCAATACACAAATGCATGGAAACAAGCTAGGAATCAATCTGTATAGCTATCTTTATCTCAAACTAGTAAAAATGCTATGTTTTTCTTACTGTCTCTTATGTTTTCTCTTCAACAAAATCGGAGAACAAGGAAGCAGAAAAAGTTCTCTCTGGAAGTGGGGGCGGGGTAGGGGGCAGCAGGGGAGGTGGCTCAATGTATACACATGAGTAAATGTAAAAACAATGAAATAAATAACTAAAGGTAAGAAATGTTTTCCAATGATGCAACCTCTTAATGCTTATTCAATTATTTTCTCTTCAAGTGCTCTTTTGGTTCATTAGCTTTTGTCTAACACATCCATGTCCTGCACGTCAATTTTAATCATGCAGTTATTTGTTTAGAACTCTCACTATTGATATCCTCTGATTGTGCATGGTTTTCTGACAAAATATTACACTTCTTCATGTAACTTTGTCAATTCTATTTAAAACCAAATTCCTTATACATATGCACAAAGCTACATAGTTTTCAGCTGGAGATGTGAGTCACTTAAATGTTATGAAGTCTGGGAAAATCTTACGTTTAAGCAATCTTACCAAATGTATGTCAATCAATCACAGTCCAACTGGCAAAGAAGTGGTCTGAATTAATCTTTAAAATGTCTTTGAAGTGTCCAGTTGACACTTTCTAGAAATTATTTAAAAATGATGATAGGAAGTGTGGCCTTTTGGAGTCTCAGTCAAATGGCCAAAGTGCTCAGTAAGCTTTCTCCGCTCTGGTTAGATGAGAATGCCGGGGACACCCAGCACTGCACGTTCTCTTCTGCCATTATTCTTGTGGCTTGGCTCTTGTTTCTCATTTTGTTCCCCTTTTTTTGCAGTTCTGAGAATCCAATATTTAGAAGCAGTCTTTCTTCAACTTCATGAAGTCTCAGCTATGTGTGAGAAAGTGATTTTATTATTTTTTTGTAAAAGTATTTTTTAATACTCTTAATTCTGCTGATTATAGTTTCACATTTTTGTCTTTTTAATACTTGGTGAAGGGGCATTTAAAATTTATCATATTTAAGAGTCTCATTTGCTGAATGGTATAATTGGTGATCCACAAGTGTCAGTGACTTCACTACAAACACAAGACAGAGACCCTACTGCTGGAGTAGGTTTCTTATACGAGGGTTTATTTTGGGCAGTAGAAGAGAAGAGAGGATATACTTCACAGGGAGAGAAAGAAGGAATCACAAGATGCTCTCTACAGGACAAATAACCTACCACATTTTACTCTGACAGAATAAGAGTTTTTGAAAAATTGTTTTAATTTTTAGAAATTTTCACATTTTTGTATTGCTGGGAATACAACTAGTGACCTCATACATGCTAAGCAAATATGCTGCCACCTGGCTATGTCCCTAACCCTAAGATTATTTTTAATTAGTATTGTGCTTTCTTAAAAATCTCCAATATTGGTAATATGATACTATTTATTTAAACTCTAATGTTAGTTTAATAAGGTTAGCAACCACAGATTAGAATACAAGTTTTCTTAAGTATTCCAGTTATTTTACCCATAGTAAGATCTTCATAGACATTTTCAATTAAAAGTCAAAAATCTAAAATACATCTCTCAGATACACATTTTAAACTGTTGCAAAATTAAAAACTTAGATTCTATGATATAGTAAATATCGTACAGCTAGTATAATAATTTTCTAACATATAGTTAATTATTTTAATGAGTGCCTTCTAGTTATAGTTAGAGATATACTCAACCTAGAATGCTATAATTAATGCATGTTTGATTTTTCTCCTTTATCTGTATAGCTTATTCTAAACTCTCCAGGTTTAAAATACTCTCCAACTTAAAGCTGTGTTTATAACATTCCAAATAAATTAGATTTAATTCAAGTGAATTGTACTGAAAAGCCAGGTTACTGAGGTGACTTATTGGCCAGGTAATTTTTTTTTTTGACAAGGGAACTAAACAATAGCTGGCCTGAGATGATGTCGAAGGTGATAATTTTCTTGTGCACATAGGTACACACAATGAGCAATTGTACATAGCTGACGATTAAGACCAAAACTGAGGTCTCAGTGTTTCTGTACACACATCATAGCAGTAACATGTTGACCTTTGTGGTTGAGCTGGGAAGATCAAGGTGTTTACATGTCTTTCTGCACATATGCACATACTGCAATAATAGTTAACATTCTTTAACATTTCATGAGATTTTTATAGTCTCCTGTCTTTTTTTAGATTTTTAACTTTTCTGTTTGGCTCATTCCTTTTCACAAATCCAGAGCACATTACTTCCACGTCATTTAAAAAAAGGACAATTACAAACTCCTGAAGAAAGAGATCGAGGAACATTATAGAAGATGGAAAGATCTCCTGTGCTCATGGATCAGTAGAATCAACATAGTAAAAATGGCTATACTACCAAAAGCAATCTACATGTGTAATGCAATTCCCATCAAAATCACAATGACTTTCAACACAGAGATAGAAAGATCTGCTCTAAAGTTCATTTGGAAACACAAGAGACCGCGAATAGCCAAGGCAATACTCAGCAAAAAACGCAATGCTGGAGGTATCACAATACCCAACTTCAAACTATATTACAAAGCAATAGCAATAAAAACATCAAGGTACTGGCATAAAAACAGACATGAAGACTAGTGGAACAGAATAGAGGAGCTGGATATGAATCCACACAACTATACCCACCTCATTTTTGACAAAGAGGCCAAAAATATACGATGGAGAAAAGACAGCCTCTTCCACAAATGTTGCTGGAAAAAGTGGTTATCCATCTGCAAGAATTGAAACTAGATCCATGTCTATCACCTTGTACTACTATCAACTCAAAATGGATCAAGGACCTAAATATCAGACCTGAAAGTCTGAAGTTACTATAGGAAGGAGCAGGAAACACTCTGGAACTAACAGGTATAGGAAAGGACTTCCTCAATACAACCCCAGCAGCCCAGCAACTAAGAGAAAGGATGAACAAATGGGACTTCATAAAATTAAAAAGCTTCCGCACAACAAAAGAAATGGTCTCTAAACTGAAGAGACCACCCACAGAGTGGGAGAAAATATTTGCCAGCTGTACATCAGACAAGAGACTGATAACCAGAATATACAGGGAACTTAAGAAACTAAATTTTCCTGAAATCAATGAACCAATTAAAAAATGGGCAACTGAACTTAATAGAACTTTCTCAAAAGAAGAAATTCAAATGGCCAAAAAACACATGAAAAAGTGCTCACCATCTCTAACCATAAAGTAAATGCAAATCAAAACCACACTAAGATTCCACCTCACCCCTGTTAGAATAGCCATCAGCAAAAACACCACCAACAAAATATGTTGGCAAGGATGTGGGAAAAAAGGAACCCTAATCCACTGTTGGTGGGAATGCAAGCTGGTGCAACCACTCTGGAAGAAAATTTGGAAGACTTCTTAAAAATCTAAACATAGACCTGACATATGATCCAGAAATCCCAAAAGAATATATACCCAAAGGAATGCAACACGGGTTACTCCAGAGGCACCTGCACACCCATGTTTATTGCAGCATTATTCACAATAGCCAAGTTATGGAAACAACCAAGATGCCTCAGTATTGATGAATGGATCAAGAAAATGTGGTACCTGTACACAATGGAATTTTACTCAGCCATGAAGCCTGAAATCTTGTCATTTGCAGGTAAATGGATGGAACTGGAGAACATCATTCTGAGCAAGGTCAGCCAGGTTCAGAAGACCAAAAATCATATGTTCTCCCTCATATGCGGACTTTAGATCTAGGGCAAATGAAGCAATGTGGTTAGACTTGGTTTACATGATAAGGGGAGAGAACATTTGGGTGATATAGAAATAGCCAGAAAACCAAAAACATGAAAGCTTTTGATGTCCCCACTCCAGAGGAGCTAATATAGAAAACTTAAAGCAGCCAGGCGCTGGTGGCTCACGTCAGTAGTTGTACCTACTGAGGAGGCAGAAATCGGGAGGATCAGAGTTCGAAGCCAACCTTGGGTAAATAGTTCGTGAGTCCCCTTCATAAAAAAAGGGCTGGTGGAGTGGTCCAAGGTGAAGGCCCTGAGTTCAAACCTCAGTACTGCCAAAAAAAAAAATCACACAGAAAACTTAAAGCAACAGTTGTTATCATGAGAAGGGGATCAGTAAGATCAGTAACCAGGGTAAAGATCAATTAGAGATGAATCAACATGGGTCATAACACGTGTACACGAAAGCAATGCTACGAATCTTTCTGTATAGCTATCCTCAACTCAACTAGCAAAAACGCTTTATCTTCCTTATTAGGCTTGTGTCTTTTCTTCAACAAAACTAGTGATAAAGGCAGAGCAGGACCTGCCTGGAACTGAGGAGGGAAGAAGGGAGAGGGTGGGGGAGGGGGAGAGGGAGGAGAAATGACCCAAACAATGCATGCACATGTGAATAAAAGAATAAAAAAAAATGTTAAAAAAATTTTTTTGCATAGTGTGACTTGTTATATATCTGAGGCTGGCCTTAAACTCATCAGTAGCTCAGGCTGGACTGAACTCTGATCTTATAGTTTACAGGTACTAGAATTATAGGCATGTATCACCATGTTGAACTATATTTTTAAATATATTTTTATTTTATTAGATACATTGTAATTATATATCTTTTTGGTGTACAGTGTGACATTTCAACACATGTATGCAATGTATAATGCTGAGACCAGTGGAATCAGTCTATCAGTCAACTTATATATTTATTATTTCTATTTACTGGGAATGTTCAAAAGTGTCTCAACCAGCTGTTTTGGAATATTTCTCTAATTATTGTCAATGATAGCCATTGCTTCTATTCAACTTCTCTACTGATACTTGTTTTGGTTTTATTACCTGATTGGGCTCTATTCCAACCTCAAGCACTCTTCTCTCTCTTTCCCTTTTATCAGCAGAAACCTGTATTAAAATTATCTAAATAACTTTTGAATATTTACCAGGGATTTTTCTGAGTCTGAAGTTTTGTACCTGCTTCACCGTAATAGGCAAGTCCTGAAATAAAATTCAATTCATTGTTTTAAATGGACTTTTTATAGATGCATTCTTCATTCACACTAGCTTCAAAGAGAAAAATGGGTGTAATTAGCTGAAGTATGTTTACATAACGTTTTCATATATTTGAATTTTTTCATCCAGAGCATTTGAAGGTTAAAAGTTAGAATATACCTTTGGGAATTGTTATTCAAAATAAAAAGCAAGAGTTGCAATATAGTCATCACAGCAAAAATATAAAAAAATGTCATGTATATTAGGTGACTAATGTCTAAGAAAACATAATTTAATCAATAAATAGTATTGACTAAAATTAGAGTATCAAGGGTGATATATGTAGAGTAATTAATATGTTTTATTTTATTTACTCAGCAATGTGTGTTTATATGTTTTTATGGATTATGTGTCAGAATTGTGTTTGAATTCAGGACCTCATGTTTTTATCCCTTCTTTTCCTTCCATCCAAATGACTATTCTTAAGGAAAATAAAAAGGGAGATTCAGGACTTTGCTAATACCAAGCAAAACCTACTAAATTAAATTCCTCAGTAAATTCTTTTTGGTTACTTCTCTGACTATATAAACTCTGTGAAAAAAGTAAGGGACAGATGCCAAGATGAGATACTGTCCTTGATTTTGTACACTATGGTTTTCTGTTATAGCTTTGTTTTCTTCATGTAAGGTGAATCTAATAAAAAAAAATCATTAACATGGGTGCTAAGAACCCTTTTTAATTGACTATGACAAAAAAAATTTGAAAACTAGGCATTGTATTAAGAAAAATGTGTCTATCGGTTCAAATTTCAGATGGGCATGTTTCTCTCATCCTGTGGTTTTAGGATACAGAAAACTGGATTACTAAATAATTGCTTTCAGCAATTGTTATGATTTGTATATGTCAAAAAATGGCTTTAGAAATACAGAAAGGGATAAAAAAATGAAACAAGAAAATATCCATATGATAAGTATTTTTTACTTTGAAGAGGAAAGGGTGAAAAGAGAGGATGAAGGAGTGTGGATATATTTGATGTACTGTGTATGAAAAATAAAACAACAATGAAACCTGTTCAAATTGTTTTAAGAGAGTCAGAGGGAGATGTTGGAGTACAATGGAGGGGCTGAATCTAATTAAGATATTTTGTAAGCATATACTTAAATGTAGCAAGGTAATCCCTCTATACAATTAATATTTGTTAACCAAAATGTTAAAATGTCTAGGCTTGATAAAATGGCTTGAGTTGATAGTGAAACAAAAAAGATGGGGACAAGGAATGCATCTCTCACAGACCAGCAGAGCTTGTTTCAGGTGGTATTACCATTTATTAATATTTAAATAAGAAATTACATCTGATTTTTAAAAAATTCTTTGATATTTCTATTTAGTTGGTATTGAGTTGTTTTATGAGGTTATTGAAATAAGAATGTAGAAACATGTAAAGTATTATTTTTAATGCTCATCAATGTGTATACTTTAATGAGACATTTTCTTAGGGTCAGTGTTTTTTCTGTTTTATAAGCCTTCTCAGGTTTTTCTTCAACATCTTAAAATCCTGGCACATCATCAATCTATTTACCAAAGTCGTCCATTGAATTTTTTTTATCACCAATGTATTTCTCCTTCTAGTATATTTCTCACTTACACATGGTAAAACTAAAGTGGTTTATATTTTTCATGCCGGTCCATCTGCTTTTGTAGTTAATTTCTGATGAAAAACATTTCTTTGGCATGTCAGACTTATTCTGAACTTAGAAAATCACTAGCTCTCAAACAGAAAATCACAGAACAAAAAGTATGAATATTCTTAATAGAAAATAAATGGATCTTAAATAGCAGAAATCTAATAGAAGACAGAATTTAAAACATGATTAATGAGGTTGCAAAGGTTTGTGGGAACAAACATTATCTCAACATTCAAAAATCCAAAGTAATTTTTAGATTCAGCAAACTTATCAGTATACAAAGGAAAAACCCAAGAAGAACCCATGAGAATCTTAGAATCCATATTGTTGTATTTAAAAGACTTATCTTTGACCCATAACCATACACATACTTGAAATAAGATTACCTAACCCCTTTCCTCTCCAACATGTTCAGAAAATTCAATAATCCAATAATTTCCATGAATCAGATCCGTGGAGTGTTTTTTAATAATTAGTAAATAATTTTAATGAAAATGAATATTCTTTTTCTAGATCCCTCTATACTTCATGATACTAAGTTTCTTCAGGTGCAATTTAAACATGAAAGTATGATGATATGCCCAAGCACTTATATTGGGTGTTTGACAACAATATCACTTTTTCTGTGAACTTTATTAATATTTCCCTAGAATGTTTTCACCATTTCCACTTCAGACATCTTAATACCTTCTCATTTCATATATTTTCCTATTTATTACATGCACTCCTAAACCAACTTCCAAACCAACTTCCAAAGATATTTTTAGTGTAAAATAAAATTATACAATTCAAATACATTCAGGCATTGCTTAGTGATGAGGACACATTCTAAGAAGTACATTAGGTAATTTATTCTTTGTGTTTAGACACTGTACAGTAAATAGGCTAGTAACTCCAAATGACCACCTGATGCAATCAACAGATGTGGTAAACACAAGATGTATGAGACATCTACCAGTCTTACATGACATTTTGTTTAACAGTGAACTATTTCTAATAATTAGAAAGAGTACACTCTACAGTAATGAAAAGAATCAAACACTAACAGAATTTATCATTGAGCTTTGAACAACGTACCTAATTATATATGTTTTACTTTCATATGGTTAGCAGAGCAGTTGTTTATATGAGAATCAAAACACCATGAGTATTATTTACCCTAAGACATTATAACAGCTATAGACTCATTAGAAATTGTGATTTTTCAGCTTAATTACAATCCTATGAGAACACCATTCTGTAAGGATTCCATCATTGGCTAAAATATTAGTATGAGGAACATGACTGAATATACATTAATTAATCAAATATTACAAGGCATCTACCATTAGGTCAAGGAAAAGTATCCCACATTATATCAGAGACTCTTTCCTAAGAACTCTGCCTATAACAAGACCATTTATCCTTTGAGGAAACATGATATGGAATGTAGAGTACTCACTTCCTTGTATATTTAATGCTACACAAATGTGTTCTTTAGATAGTAGAGTTTAGTTGTGTTCATTTAAATTACTTAATAAAATTGATATCTCTTTTTAATCTATGGCTTTTCCTTTTACCCTTCCCATTTTCTTAATATTTTCTCCACTTTGATGATTAGTACAGTTTCCTAAACTCAAGGTTATTCTGATTGAATTTTCATGAGAGAATTCTACATGTATTTATGCAGCATAGATTTCCTGAAATTTGGGAGCTGTAACAGAGATCAAATTATCTCTGGCTAGATCCATTGGTAAGATGATAGATGGTGGTTAGCAAATATATATGTCTATATATCTATGTATGTATATGCATGCATACATAAGTAAACATACACATATACATATATGATAATTTATTCTTTCCTCTCTTGTTTTGATCTAAACAGCCAATGATGCTTAATGCCTTTAAGCTATTCATTTGCTGGGTTTAGCAAATGTGATATAATTCTCATCTTCTTGGTAAACACTACTTTACTACAATGAAGAAAGCCAAAATAAAATTTTAATATTGCTTCCACATAAGGATTTTTAACCTAACAACTTCTGGAAAAGAAATTATTTTCTATTATCATTGTGGTCTCCTAAAAGCAGCTACCATGATTAGTTTCATTGCAATAGATTATGAGTTTTTCAAAGCTCAGATCATTCTATCTTAAGCCAATAGGATCTTCTTCAAGATGAATCTTGAGTCCATGACTTTCAATATTTGAAAGTGTCATTTTATCTAGAATCATAAGATTTTGTAAATTCTTATTTTAAATTTTAAATTTTCTGTCTTGAAGATAAAAACAAATTGTTTTAAAAAATCTCTTATTTTTGAAAGTGAGAAATGATACTTCAAGACCCCAAACTGGGGGGTAGGATTTATAATTACTACTTTTAAGTGAAAAGAACAAAGAAATATTTAAATATCTATAATAGTACATATAGAGAGATTAATATGTTACACATATTACTTATATAAAATATATATAATTGTGTACTTATAAGTACTAAAGTAGGAATTAAGAAAATATATGCATGCAAAATTTAATATTAATAGCTCTACCAATATGGTTTCAAATATTAGATTGTTTGGTTATATGCCCTTCCAATTCCTCCCTCCATTATGTAAAATATATATACTTAAATTGGCAAATCATGCAATTATTACATACTATATATCATCTGCCTGTTAACACATTGTGTTCTAAAAAAACCTAAGTTTAGCAGTTACTGTCAGTCCTTACATGGATGTCTGTTCATTTTGATTGTCTGAAGACCTATTTCTAGTATTCTTCAGAAGTCAGAAATGTCACACAGGAAACAATTTTTTCTGTGTATAGTACATTTTATAATGTTTTATTGTCTATAAAACACCTAACTCATGCTTTTACCATTAAGCTTCTTAAATATGTCACCCCACTTATTTCTGACATAAAGCAAAACAGTAAAAAATATCTAATAATTTATTCTTCTTGGTAATTTACTTTTCTTTGAACTCCTATTATTTGTAAATTTGATTCTATTTGACTCTGACTAATATTTGTCAGTTCCTATTCAATCATTTTTTGATCAATTGTTTTAATTTTAGTGTTTATTTTTAATTTACTCTGTGTGTGTGTGTGTGTGTGTGTTTATTTGTATTATAGGGGATTGAACCCCGGGTCTTGTACTTACAAGGCAAGCATTCTACTACTTCAGCTATACCACAAGACATTCTTGTTCTTGATATAGTGCTAACTTTCTGTGGGATGGCTTCAAAATCATGATCTCTCTGACTCTACCTCCTGAATAGCTGGGATTATAGGCATATTCCACCACACACAGCTGTAGTTCACTTCTTATCTTCTGTGTTTAAACATTAATGTTAAGGCATTATTCTCTCTTGTTGTACTTTTAGTCTGTTTTCATTTCTAAAATATTGTTTACCTTTTCTTCCACTTATTATTATTTCCTCACCATTTCTATTTTCTAATGCTTATTTATGTCATTTTTCATTGTCATGTCTTTGTGAAGTGATTTCATTTTAATAGTATTACCATCTTAGTCTTCTCTTTTTCTCTAATACATATGTATGGAAATGGTCTTTATTCTTTTCTAGTTCTATGGTCATGGTAAATGAGATTTGACTTTGCCTCTTTTCTTTCACTCAATGCTGTGTGACATCAGCTTTATTGCATTTTTCCATATGAGATGGAGTTCAGAGGAAGCACATTGATTTTACAATTTCTCACTATCAAATAAGAAGGTAACAATAGAAATAACACTGATAATTAAGGACTAAATGAATAAAATATGAACCATTTGGAAAACTGTAAAATGTTAAATAAATACTACCGAATATGTGCATTTGGAAAGCCTACGCGGACCTTGCTTCTATTAGTGCTGCTTTATTTCCATTATCAGAAATATTGCTTTGTAACAGACTCTCTTATTTATGAAAGGTTATAAATCAAAAGGAAAAGGTTTCTCTTACTCTTTTCTTGGTTACCAATCACATTATAATTTGTATTAATTCATAAATGATAATATAAAATTTATGAATCTGGATAGGTAGTAATTTTATTTATAAAGTCAATGTATTTTTCACAGAACTCATTTAAAACTTTTATCTCTCTACTTTTCAGAAATAAATTAGATCATACTACCTGAAAACTTTAACCAGATTACCTGCATATGATGAATTTGTAAAATACACCATTGTAACATGAAAGCGTTATGTAAAAAGAAACTATGTCTACACTTTACTAAATTATGTAGGGAATTTTTACTTATGAAATAGCTTAAAATGTGTTGAACACAAGAGTCCTGCAATGCTTCATAGATTTTGCTTTCAAAATCTGTCTCCTTTGTATTAAGAGTACCCCATAGTCATATGCACTTCATAATATAATCTTTATCCAGTTTACATATTTATAAATCAGTCAAATTCTCCTTAGTTACATGAAGTTAAATAGAAATGACTTAAACAGGGGCCAAATGATAGACTGTTAGGGAAACAAAATGTCTTTGAAAAGACAAAAAATGAGATTCCCCAGGAGAAAAAAACAGAACAGACTCCTTTAGGAAATGTCCCAGGGACATGGTTTATGAAGAACTTGAATCCTATGATGAAATTAGCGAAAAGCAAATTCTCTTTTCCTCCCCTCTTTCTTTCTCTCTCCCTCCTCCTCCAATGTGTAATTATCATGCAAATGGCACATACAGATAGGATGTGTAGTATGAAACTATGTTGAAATCATCAACAGAATGTGGCTGACAAACCTAGTCATCACTCCCCAAAGTTTACACAATTTTGTAATCCCACTTTCTTTCTCCTCCCTGTGGCTTAGACCTACAGAGTTGCTTCTAATAAAAATGATATAGAAAATGTAGCCACGCAAGTTTAGCTTTTTATCCTCAATAACTACATTCTCAAAATACAAGTTGGGCTGTATTTGCCTATTGAAGGTGTTCTGTATTTACTATGGATAGCATTTCTATGGTTGCCAATCCCCTTTCATTGACTCTTCATTGACTAAAAGCCCACTTTGGTTATATGGTACTTTCCTGAGGTTATGAATAAAATTTTATAATATAAAATAATGTGGACACTTTTCTCAATATAAGATTTAGATATTTAAACACAATGCTTATGCTCATATTCAATAAATAATATTCAATGAATAAAGACAATGAAGAATTTCTCATCACAAACTTAACTTTAAAAATAATCAACCCAAATTAATAAGTGACAGAAAGACAATTATTGCATATGGAAGCTAAAAAAAAATCAATGTCTTGAAAGAAGAAGTGTGTAGTAGGCGAAATGTTTCAGGAGTAGGAGAGAAAAAGGTCAGAGGGCAGAGTGGATATTACCAAAGCCAGACATATGCATGGAAACATGTAGTTTGTTTAACCACATTTTATTTCCAAATGAAAACATCACAGTCAACACTTTAATTTGTATAATTAATATGTGTTAATGATTATAATAAAAAGAAGACAAAACTGGTCTGTCTTTAATAACATCTATTTAAGTAGAATAATATATGTAAATTTTATTATTTGAAGCACAATTTAGCAAAGAATAGGTATTTTTACTCATTATAAACTTCTCTATAAAATGAACTGCAGTGAGAATGTTAAGAATTTAGCCATTATAATGAGTAAAAAGTCAATATAACTACTTAGTTTATATTGTATTTTTATTATGCATATAACTCTGATTCTATTAAATGCAGGGTTAAGTTTACTTGATAAGACATTACTGCTAATATAAACAATTCACCTGAGCCATGTATGCTGGAGCACACCTATCATCCTAGCTTTTGGGAAGACTGAATTATTTGCAGGTAAATTGATGGAACTGGAGAACATCATCTTAAATGAAGGTACTCAGGCTCAGAAGGCCACAACTGCATATTCTCTCTCTTATGTGGATTATAGACCTAAAAGAATTACAGCAAAATTATGAAAATGGGTCACACTAAGGGGGGTTCACACATGGGAGAGATAGTGCAAAGGAAGGAAACTAAAAATTTGAATGTGGTCAATGTACTTATGGTACAGGAATGAATTTAGAGATTTTAAACTAGCTGGGACAGCTATTGGAAGGGAACTAAGAAGGAGTGAAGAGGATTGGTACAGATAAACCAGTTGGGGCTGTCAGAAACACAAATACATGGAAACAACACAAAGAAACTTCCTGTGTATCTATCTTAATCCAGCAAAAAGCTTCATATTTCTCTATTTATCTTTTTTTTAATTCATTTACTCACATGTGCATACATTGGGTCATTTCTCCCACTCCCCCACCCCTGCTTCCCGGCAGAACTTGTTCTGCCCTTATCTCTAATTTTGTTGAAGAGAAGACATAAGCATAATAAGAAAGACAAAGCATTTTTGCTAGCTGAGTTAAGGATAGCTATACAGAAAGATTCCTAGCATTGCTTCCATGTACAAATGTGTTACAACCCAAGTTGATTCATCTCTAACCGATCTTTGCACTGGTTCCTGATCCCCTTCTCCTCTTAATCTCTGTCACTTTAAGGTTTCTTTATTAGTTCCTCTGAAGTGGGGACATCAAAAGTTTTCATGTTTTGGGTTTTCTACCTATCCCCATACCTCCTGTATGTGTTCTCCCCTTGTCTGTTTATCTTTTATGTTTTTTTTCCTACAAAATCAGAGAACAGGGGGACAGAAAGGGGAGTTGAGGAGTGTTGGCACCAGTGGGAGTAGAAAGTGACAAGGAAAGGAGTAGGGGGATGAATAAAGTGCAAATAATGTACACACATTTTAAAATGCAAAAATGACACCTGTTGGTATTGTTCCAGAAATCTAAGGAGGGGGAAAGAAGAGGACCATTGGAGGAGATGATGTCAAGTATCATATATTTGATATGCAAATATCAAATATTTGCAAGGACCTTTGTAAATGCTACAATGTATTCTCACCAAACACAACAATAAAAAACACTAAGTGTTATGTATAAAAAAAAAAACACAAACTTTTTGTCATTCTGAACACTCTTTGGAGAACATGGTCTATTTAATTCATGGTTGTTATTAAAATGAGACATATTTCCATAAATGTCTAAGACTAAGAATAGTCTTAGTGACTATTACACTTTCTGTGACCTGTACACTTGTTATTAACAAAGTCTAAAAATTATTTGTATTTCAAAAAGTATTCAATGAAATAAATATAAAGTTTGTGTCTGTGAGCTCGAGATGGGCTGAAATGCTTACTTTGTTTCTTCCTGTGGTATACACATGCTATGTAATAAATTTCCTTCCCATGGCCTCCAATAGTGGTCATCCTTTTATTTGGTGTATTGAGATGTATGACTAGCCCTGATACGTGGAACCAGATACGGGGTGTGCTCCTGGTCTAGATCCATTGGTTACATGATCATAAGGAATTTTTATGTCAAATCTTCTTGTAGATCTCTTGTTCTTCTTTTTTCCTTCAGCACAGGGTATTGAACCCAGGGTCTCAATGCATACTAAGCAAACACTGTATCACTAAGGTACTTCTTCAATCATTTTTTTATAATTTATTTTACATCAGGGCAGGGTCTTTCCAAGTGTCCCAGGCTGAACTTGAAATTGTAATTATCCTGCCTCCATCTCTGCAGTAGCTGGAACTATGGGCATGAAAGCTAGATCTCAATTCTTTCTGTGCCTGTGACAGATGAAGAGAGCACAGAATTATGTTTCTTGATTTGCTCCCAATATTTAAATACAAAAAGCAATTTTTTAATGATAAATAGAAAGCAATATGGATCATGCTATACATTTCCTTATTATAAAAAGCAGAAAAATTTTAATTGTCATGTTTGCCACTTAAGTAATGGTTATAAATGAATTTAACAACAATTACATGTATTGTATATTTCAAGTAATCTGAGTTATTTGAAAAATAGAGCTGGCTAAAGATAATTAAATGAACTGTACCTGAAGTAATGATTAATAGAATGGTATTACTAAAATAGGAGAATGTATTTTGTAATCTAGGACTTTAACTTTTACCTTACTTGTCCAATATTCTTAAATTATTATCATAAAAATAAAGGCATGTATACTAATGTAAATAACAGAGAAAATGAATAACATTTTATATAAATGAAAACATTATTATTAAAGAAAGAATTATAATATAAATCACTTTTCCTGAAGACAATAATAATGTAAATTAAATAAGAAAATTTATTTTTGCCTGAAGGCAATAACATAAATTAAATAAGACATTTACTGTTCACAAGTAGCTATGTCTTCAATTAGTAATAAGTAAAACTTTAACAAGTATAAAAAGAAGAAGAGAGAGCTGGTATAGAAGGAAGAAAAGGAGTTTGGAGCTTGACTCTTAAGGCAAAACTTGGCCTTTCATGACTGACTTTGATGAAAGAAATTATGTGACAATCTCTGTCGGTAAGACTGTAGTAAATATTACTAACTGTAGTAGGTATTACTAACTGATACGACAATTTTCATGATTGGATACCTTTGTGGTCCTCATAAAGTATCTACCAAAATTGAATCATGAAGAAGTTATCAGTTAGTATGATGAAAAACTAAAATATATGAACTAATCTGTGTGATCTAGACTTGTCCAATGTAATTTTGAGCAAAGTAAACACAGTTATAAACCTGTAATTGAAGTATTGCAATCTCTCCAGCTGTGAGCCTTGAGGATCTCCCAACACATGTCTTAGTTCCACAGAGAGGAATGGAAATAAACGTGCGCATTTTAAAAGGAAGATGAGATTTTGGAACAAATGAAGCCCTAATAAATATGGGTGTATTTTCAAATGGGTTAATTCATTCATTGCTAATTCCTTTATATTTCTATTATAGAAAGATGATGAAAGCCACTATTATCCATGTCAATTCTAGAAGCTGACACTTGTGGAGACTATAGTTTTATTGCCAATATCTATCTCTCCTGACAACTAGAATCACAGAAGCTCTGATTTTTAGCTAGTTGTGAGATCATCTGCAATAGTGTTGTATTTATCAGTTCACCTTGATATTATGTGAATTTCACTAAATTATCATCAGTAGTATGTGAGCGGAGTATCCATATAAAATACAGGCATTTCAGATTTCAGAGGTTAATCTGAAACAACATATACCCCCAAAACAACATATACCCATATACCTCCATATATATTTAATCTGTCCAAATATTTAATATGTGTCATTTAATAACAATATGCTATATTAATATCAAGATACTAATATAAACATGATATGTTTACAATATTGCATAGCATGCATGTTCAAATTTAACTGTGCGTTTAGTGTGCAGAGTGAGCCAAATCTGGGAACACAGATGATAGATACAAACTTCTATGGTGTTTCCATCAAGGAAATGGAACACATTTTTCTCCTTTTGTAATTCAAGATTCTAGAAGAAGATCAGCATAGTCTAGTTTTGTAAAAATGCAGTTGTGATCATCAAATTACATCAATCCACCACCCACAGTGAAGGAGCCAGAGTACTAAATTATGTTTTAGAAAAGCCCTCTGACATACCCTAAAAGTTTAAATTGCAAGCACTCTACCACTTGAGGTACAAACCCTCAGGCCATTTTTGCCCTTAGAACATTTTTCAGGTAGGATCTCCCTTTTAATTTTCCTTTATTGCTGTGCTAGGTGGGAGTACATTGTGGCATTTTCAAAGTTTCTACAATGCATCAAAAATAGCATACCGGAATTCACCCACTCCATCTCTCTTTTCTATCCTTCCTTCCCCAATTCCTGGAATAATTTAAACAGGTAGGATTTCCATTTAGGGTGGGTGAATCTTGGACCATGATCCTCCTACTTATCCATTCAACACAGCTGAGACTTCAGGTCTATACCACGATGCCCAGCCTATTGGTTAAAATGGGTTCTCACCAACTTATTTGCTCTGTTGGATTTTGAGCTACAGTGTTCCTTCTCTCTGTCTTCCAAGTAGCTGGGATTAAAGGTGTGAAGTATTATACCCAGAAAATTTGGTCTTTTGAAATTATATGTCAACTAATACTTTACTAATGGCAAAGTCATGGTGTTTCTCATTAATTAGTTCCCAATTATTTTCTTTCCCCTTCTCCTTCTTTCTCCTCAGTTTGAATTGGAAGTAAATTGTACTGTGTCTGTGATAATTGCCAATTTCTTAATTATGATTAATTTCTTCCCATCTATGTTCATTAACTGGTCTTATCAAATTTAAAGCAATTTAAACTGTTGCTTTCCCCGAAACACCCCCTATATAATTATGCAA
This sequence comes from Castor canadensis, assembly GCF_047511655.1. Lineage (NCBI taxonomy): Eukaryota > Metazoa > Chordata > Mammalia > Rodentia > Castoridae > Castor > Castor canadensis. Next base: position 27,586,336 of record NC_133395.1, read on the forward strand.
GTACAACAATGATAGAAAATTTGGTAAACATATTTTAAGTTAATAAAATGGATTTTTAATAGGAAATTTTTTTTATTAATACTACAGTGCTCTTAAGATTCCCAAACTGTTTCTTTTAATTTCATTTGTTTGGATACATTTTTCCATGATGCAATGGAAATACTTTATTTTTAAGAATTTGCTTTCATATAGAATAGCCAGAAGCCTGGTATCAGAGCTCTTTCTTTTCCTTTATGAAACCAAGGGGTTAGTATCTAATTTTTCTAAAAAAAAAAAATGCCTATCTTTCTGAAGAGATGAAATATGAGGCTATAAGGAAAAGTAACTTGTCCATAGAAGAATAACTATAACACAGTGTATTTATCTAAACTTTCTAGTTAACTTTCACCTGTAGGTTACACCTGACCATGTCCACAGAGATTCAAGTTTGCCTGGATCTTCACTAATCTTATTATGCAATTTTGCCAACTTGATATACTTTAGAATGTCTAAAAAGTTATATTCTAACATGTAAATGCAAAAAGGATACCTATAGAAACTCTTTCGGGAATAGGGGTGGAGATATAGGGGAGTAGTGGAAAGGGTGAATTCAAGGATGATATATTTGATACATTTGTAAGAATCTTTGTAAATGCCACAATGTACTCCCACCCAACACAAGAATAAAGTGAAAAATTAACATAAATAAATAAAATTTAGGAAATTCTATTCAACCTTCAAACATCAATCTAATCCTTCTCAAAATAATTTCTTTTCCAAAGCATTCCTTTTAAAAAAAGACATCTCCAAATATTTTAGAATAGTAGAAGAATAATGTATGAGAATTTATGATAGTAATTAAGGCTAATATTTACTGGAATTCAAGCATTTCCTATAATATTTGCTCTGAAATATCACTTATTACCTATTTCCTGTTAACTCTGTTTTTGTACATTAACTGCATTTTAATTTCAAAGGACTCAGACTGGCTTGATCATTACTTAGTAATTAAATTCGGTACTATAAGAACATTCTGCTAAAATTCCTCATTGAGAGTTGAAAATAATAAAAAAATTCAACTGTTACATAGTCAGCAATATTAATCATTATCTATTTGTATTTTTTGGATTATCTGACTTGGATCCATACCTGTTTGTAAATCAGTGTCACAAATAGTTTCTACAATTAACACATTTCATGTATTAGTTCATGTGTAATTCAATGGGTTAATAATATTTATTTTATATAATTATAAATAACGGTAGCTTACTGAGTTAGTGTAAGACGGTTTACTTAATTTAATATATTAGCAGCCAATTCAAATGAGATCGAAATTGCATTGCAACTCAGGGAAACACATTGCCATGTTGATAAATACTACCACCTCGGAATTACAAGTAAATCATGAAGGAAGTGTAGAGGAAATCCACAAAATAATGTAGGTTTTTAAAACAATAATTTTGTCCATAAACTTTGTTTCAGTGGGTGATTTTCTTTGAAGAGTCGTAGTAGGAAAACATTCACACACAAACATATGAATGAAAACAGCTTAACTATTTAATATTTGATATACAAGATAGCTGGAGCCTCTGTCAGTTTCAGAAGTAGAGATTTCATCAATGTAACTTTACTAAGTAAATCACTACATTGGCCAGTTATCAGGGTCATCTAAAAATTGCCCTGCATTTTTACAGTTAACAAACTTAACACATTTTTACATTGTCATCTGACATTTGCGCTGGACTACTGAAAAAATGTATATCATTTTTTGCAGTATTTCTATTAATCGTTATCTATCATTTGGCTTCATATTCTTACCATGATCTTATTTATCACAAATACAAATACATGTGTATATTTTTCATGATTTGTCAAGTATGTAACATAATCTAAATTACATTGGGAAATTCGTCACTGAGTTTACTTTTAACACTGGTGTTGAAGAGATGTCATGGTGAGATCATATGGCTAATGGGCCACAGACGGCAGCACTCCAAGAGACACTATTGCAGTCTTGATACTCCGTAAACCTTTCACGCCACACTAATGTTAAAAGAGAACCTGAACAAAACTTTTACAATTAAACACTTTGTTTTATTTAAATAAACCACCTTCTAACAGCACCAGGTGGAAACAGTTGATTTATTTAACTTTCAAATCTTTCTTTATTTTGACAAAAATATTTTGTGAGCTGGTGTTGGAAGGAGAATTTTTTAAAAGACATAAGCAACCTATAGATTACAAGCAATCTTTATGTGACTTTTATATCACCTTCCCCAAGTTTTTTTTTTTCATTGTTGTGCTGAGTGGGGGTGGCATTTACAAAAGTTCCTAAAATGTATCAAATATATCATTCTTAAATTTACCCCATCCACCACTTTCCTTTATCCCTCCTCTCCCTCACTCTTGGAACAGTTGCAATAGGTATGATTTTTGCATTTTCATACATGTGTTCATATATTTTACACTGCATTCACTCTCCTATTCCCTTTCCCTGCCACCTCCCCTCTCCCACTGGTACCAACTCCCCTCCCCTAAGCTCCTCTTCAAGGCCTGTTCTGCCCTCCTGTTCTCAGATTTTGTAAAAGAAAAAGAAAAAATGATATTTTTATTTGTTTGAGATAAAGGTAGCTACACAGAGAGTTTCCTTGTGATAGCTCCATGAATCTATGTACTATAACCCCAGTTGGTTCAACTCCTCTATTTTTCTTCATTCTGCTTCCATCGCTTTCTTATGTCATTTCAGTCGGTTTAAGAATTCTATATTGACTTTTGTATAGAGAATATATCAGCCATATTCATCTTCTTAGTTTCTTACTTTTACCTCCCCTCACATATGAGATCTCCCCTTAGTGTGACCAGTTTTTCATAATATTGCTGTATTTGGATTACATCTGTGTTCCACATATGAGAGAGAACATGTGACTTTGGTCCTTCTGAGACTGGTTACCTTCACTTAAGTTGATGTTCTCCAGTTCCATACATTTATCTGCATATAACTAAATTTCATTCTTCTTTGTGGGTGAGCAAAATTTCACTATATATAGATACCACATTTTCTTAATCTATTTGTCAGTTGTGGGGCTTCTTGACTGTTTCCATAGCTTAGTTCCTGAGATACCCTTTAATGACTAGCATTCTTATTGTTTTCTTACAAATACCTCAGTATTTGGTCTCAATCATTTCAGCATTCTGTTTTATGGAAGCACTTTTTGTCTTATCAACTAATATATTATTTTGTGACCATTTAGTATTTGAAACACATTTAATTCTATAAAATTTAAGTGTTTATATACATGCAATATGTTATGTAAAATGTGATATCAAACATATGCTTAAACACATAGATGCAACTAAATAAAATATTTGAGTTGACAAATTTTGGTCTGAAATATCCTTGAATGAAATACATTGTAAGATTTTTTACTTTTCTTCTGAAATAATAAATTCTTGGCATACTGGTCACTCAAAATATCTTAGCCATAAATAGTGAGAAACACTTAAACATTCTTTATTTCCATTTTCATAAATATAGTTGCTACCACTTTTCAAATATATAATGGCAACAAGTCCTCAGAGGTAATATCTACTATTCCAAACCTAAATAGCTTCTGATTCTTTAATAGCTTGTTTGAATACTTTCCACAATTTTTCTTAATTACTACCTTTTTAAACTTAGGGGTCCCAGTGTGTTTTATTTATATGAATGTTCCTACACACTTACAATTGTAGGTAGCTGTCTAGATGTCCCTAACTGAACTATTAATATTTATGAGATGTCTGTGTTTATTAGCTTAAGTACCAAATTCATAAATTCACATAACATTTTCTCTTTCTAATGATACATACCAAAGAAACAAGAATACAGTGATTGATATATAATTTACTTGGTTGAAGCAAACAAGGACAACATAATGCTATGTATGTGGTTTGAGGAATATTTTGCAGATATTTGAATAAAGAATACTGGTAGAATTATGGATTTTTCAATTGGAAGGGGATTGGTACAAATTTTCCTACAAATATTTGTGAAATTGATTCTGGTATATAGTTAATTCTGGTTGTGAATGTTTCAAGTTCATTATTTTTTCTAGCTTTTCTAGGCAGATGTACAGTAGCAATTGGCGTAGGGCATTTTCCAACTTCTCAGACAAAACCTTTCTGTGTATATTCCAGCCAATACTGCCCTAAACCATGCAGTTTGCTCTAAAAATACCATGGCTTAGACATTTTAGAAACAATAGAAGTTGATTTCTCATAGCTTGGTAGGCTGTGAAGACAATGGTCAGATTGCCAATCGTTTCATAGTTCTGTGAGAGCCAACTTTTCAGTTCATACACCATATCTTCTCTGTTTCACACAGTGAAAGGGGAAGGCAACTAGGTCTCAGTGGTCTCTTTTATAAAAGCATTAATCTCACTTATGAGGACTCTACCCTTATGATCTAATCATTTCCCAAAGGTCCCACCTCCTAACATTGTCAACTTAGGAGATATTTCAACATTTGAATGGGGGGTGAACAACAAACCTTCATAACACAGCATATACCATATAAATTATTCGATTTTTCTGGTTTGGCTGATGGGACTAGGTTTAGCTTTCTATGAACACTGGACATTCTTTAATATCTTGGGATGTTTTTCATTTTTTGCTTTTACCCTACCTTGTGTAGTTTTCTCAAACAGTCATTAGACTCCTTTAGTTATGCAAGTTTACTTCTTTGTGAAAATCTATCATCTCTAGTAACTGGGTTGTATTTAACATCTTTTCCTCACTCAACTTTTTAAACTTTTTTCTTAGTTCTTATTTACTAAAACAGACAATGTACATCAACAAAAACATTTCTTTTACTAGTATAAATTAATAGCCATCCTAATAATGTAGCAGATTTTTAGTTGTATACTAAAGTCTACTTATATCTATTTTGGGACTGAAAAACTTTGGTTGTGAATAGTAATAAAACTTTTTCCAAAGCAGTAGGATATAAGTGTTTATGCATAGTTATTCAGAGATGCATCTTTTATTTAATGACTTTAGTCAAAAACATAACAAAATGAATAGGTCAGCTTTTTAAAAGTCAAGTAATTACAGTTGGCAAACATTTAAAACTATCTCCAAACCTTACATTTTTAGCTTGCAGTGTAGGCATTGTTTGTTCAATTGTGGTTTCTTTTTGTTTTTATAAATAGAATAGTAAATGCATGCAACGAATGTACAGGGAATTTCAAATTTATGAACAAAGACAATAAGTTTATTTTATCTTTTCAGGTCCACATAAATGTTTATAAACTGTATAGTTTTAACTAAAAATAAATTATTGTCTAAAATAATCTTTTCAAACTTTTTAGAATAGCTGATGAAATTAGATCTTGCTTTCATTTTCCTCCATTTTATATTTTGCTGATACTCCACTGCTATATAATAGAAGCATAAAAAGAACATAATACATGTGCAGGGCACTACATGACTTCTTTTAGTTGAATGATGTATCTGAGATTTTATGCTACGAAAACCCATAAATTGCATTGATAAATAGGCAATGATTGTAGAAATTTCTGATACATCTCTCTATATATATCTTTACAACAAAGATATTCCATCTATGGATATTTTAATAAAGATTCATGAATTATATGCTGAATATTATAAAGGGTAGCAAAGGGTTTCTTAAAGCTTTTATTGTGTCACTGATGTATTCCAATGGATTTTTTCTGCATTGCATTACACTATTATTCTGTAATAACATTTATCAATGTATTTCACTTATTTGCTTATGTATCTATCTCCTGAAGGGCAAAGTTATATCTATATGTAAGCTTGTATTCATAGAAACTATTTTAGAGGTTAATTTATAGCATTTGCAGAATTAAGTGCAAAGTAATGATGAAACAATCATTTGATTTCACTATCAAAAAGTAGGATTCAGTGAGCAAGATAGTTATTACCTGTTTGAGGCAATTAAAGGCACTATAGATAAAGTATGCAAAAAAAAATAGAACAAATTGTTGATTGGATAGAATGGCTATATTACATGTATAGGTATATATTGTATTTTATATAAAACTACAAAATTGTTTAAAATTGAAGTTTTAGAAATCCTCCTACTAAAGAATCAGATATTGCATCCATTAAAGTTTAAAACTTTTCATAGAGGGATGAAAATAAGCTAATTTTATACAAAATAAACCAGTTATGTTCTATGTTTTCTATTGTTTACCACATAGCATTGTGTTATTTTCAGTGCTACAAGGCTCTATTTATTTTTCTTAATTTGATTTTGATTCCAACTGGCTAAATACACTGCATCCTTTTTTAAGTTTGATATTTAAAGTTTTACAAAAAATTGTTCATTATAAAGATTGGGTGAAGATGTGTCTAATTTTATATTCTGGTTTTTGTACTAGATATGGACATGTGATTCTGTAGCAGCCTGACCTATAAAATACAATTCATTGTTTATCTTATTTTGTAAGCACAATCTGGGCTGAATGTACAAAACAGACTCAATTCAGTCTAGTTAACTATACATGAATGTATCTATATGTATTCTTAGTGATTCTTATGATTACTATGTTCAGAAATATAAATTGTCCACCAGTAAGAAGACCTGGGCTAGGTGGGGGAATTAAATTAAATAATTTATATATATATATATTTAGTTGTATAAAAATGAAATACAGTAAAATTTTCAATTTCTAGTTTCTGCTCAACACATACTTTTAATACTAAATTGATACTAATTGATATGAAATAAGTCTCTTTGAACCATTTGGATTTGTGTGTCCCTTGTGTCAAATAAACACTAACAACAATTTTAAATACATATATGTGTATATATATACACGTATGTATACATATATATGTATATACATATATAAATATATGTAAATATATATATATATTTAAAATTGATGATCCGGTTAACTTAATTTTCTATGCATACACAAAAAGTTCTTTTGGTGAAAAGACTTGTATGGCTTATTTTGTTTAAGAATTGTCTTTCTGTGTTTGATGTGTTCATTGCAAGGGAGCTAATATAATAACCTTAAAATGACACAGGTCAATATGGGAAGGTGACTGGGAAGTAGTGAAGAAGTCAGGTAGAGATTAATCAATTTGGGTTGTAATACACTTGTGCATGGAAGCAATGCTAAGAATCTCTCTCTATAGCTCTCCTTATCTCAACTAGCAAAAACGCTTTGTCTTTCTTATTCTTGCTATGTCTACTCTTCAACAAAATTGGAGAAGAAGGCAGAACAGGCTCTGCCTGGAAGCGAGGGGGGGAAATGGCCCAAACAATGTATGCACCTATGAATAAATGAATAAAGAAAAAAAGATTTGTCTTTCTTCCTGCTGATGAGCTGTGGCTGCTAAATATCCTGATTTAGGTATTAATTGAAAAGTAATTCACCACCTTTTGAAATGTGGTCATCTTGTGTGGTACTTTTTTTTTGCTAAAATTAATCTTTCTCAAATGTAAAACTCAGGCTTTCAGTATATATTGTGAAGAAATGGAAAAGCCTAGAAGTATTTTGGATAAAGTATGAGATGGCTTTTAAATATATATAACCTGAAAACAGTGAGTGATATCCTTAAATACATTATTAAAGCTAGCCAAGTAGCTCAGGTGGTATAGTGCCTGAGTCACAAGTGTTAGGGCCCTGAGTTCAAGCCCCAATACCAGAAAAAAAAAATCACATTTCATTTTTGTATAACTTTCTTATAGTTGTCCAACACTCTTCTAATAGTTAAATTTCTATTTATACTGCTTGAATTTGAAAAACGCTTCTGAAAATTTAAGTCCGTAGCAGTATATGACAAGAAATATTTATTAGTGTCTTATTTCCCACAAAGGTACTAATAAAGATTCATTTTCAAGAAAAATTAACTGAGAGTAAAACCCAATTTATATCATAAAAAAATCAACTGTTAGATTTGTAGGATAATAATTAGGACAGTGATAGTCTAATAAACTGTTGATTTACTGAAAGAGAAAACAAATCGATTAGATTTTGGGTCATGAAAAGGCTGAATTTTCTGTTATGATCACTGTCCACCTTTCAAACAACCAGAACCAGGTGAGGGAATTAAATGAGCAAAGGGACTAGAGAAAAGGTTAGATCAAAAAGAATTAACCTAGATGGTAACACCCACACACAGGAAATCAATGTGAGTCAATGCCCTGTATAGCTATCCTTATCTCAACCAGCAAAACCCCTTGTTCCTTCCTATTATTGCTTATACTCTCTCTACAACAAAATTAGAGATAAGGGCAAAATAGTTTCTGCTGGGTATTGAGGGGGGAGAGCGGGAGGGGGTGGAGTGGGTGGTAAGGGAGGGGGTGGGGGCAGGGGGGAGAAATGAACCAAGCCTTGTATGCACATATGAATAATAAAAGAAAAATGAAAAAAAAAAGAATGAATAAAACCACTGAGCTTAATAAAACTGTGCTAACTATATTTGCAAAAAAAATAAAAATAAAAATAAATGAGCAAAGCTTCCTAGAAAGCTCGTTAAAAACGATAAAGCAAACTCTCCCCGAAGGTGATAGAAATATTCAGTTCAAGTTCATTTCGTTACTTATGAATGTTGTCTCTTTTGCCAAAAAATTTTTTTCAAAAAAAGATATCTCCAAATTGATTTCACTGAATCAAAATTGTAGCAACTCTTTCAAGTCCCATTTTCCCCACCACATTTTTGACATTTGTAATATCATTCAGGGTAATGTAAAGCAAGTGCCTAATATGAGATGATGCAAGGTCAGGGGAAGGGACTAGTGAGACAAAGACACAGTAAAGTAATATGTTCAGAAAATTCCTTTTGCTAAAAATGTAAATTAGTGCAGGCATTATGGAAATCAGTATAAAGGAAATCAATAAAACTAGGAGTGCCATATGATTCTGCTATACCACTTCTGGTCATGTATGTGAAGGAATAGAAGGCAGGCTACAACAGACCTGAATACCCACGTTTATAGCAGTATTAATTTACAGTAGTCAGACTATGAAGTCAGACAAGGTATACATCAACTGATAGAGAAAATGCAGTATAGACCCAATGTAGTGTTATTCAAAGAAAGATGAAATTATATCATTTGCAGGAAAATTGATAGAACTGGAAAAGTTCTAACAAAACTTTTTCTGACAGATAAAGACAAATACCATAGGTTCTCTTCCATATGTGGAATCTAGACCTAAAGAAGAGAACCAAAAGGAAAAGAGTGACACAAATTAAAGCCTGGGGTAGGAACCAGCAATAGAGTGAAGGAGAAAAGAGAAGGGGAAAGGGGATAAATATGACTAAATTAGTTGACATTCATGCATGAAAATAAAATAATGAAAGGTGTTTAAAATTATTTTTGAAACGTCCAAAGAGGCTGGGCTCGTACTTATTACCCTAGTTACTCAGAAGGCAGAGACCAGGAGAAGTGTGTTTCAAAGCTAGTCCCAGCAAATTGTTCATGAGACCCTTTATCAAAACTTCCCAATACAAAAAACGACTGGCAGAGTGGTCGACAGCCTCAAGTGGTAGAGTGCCTGCCTAGCAAGTGTGAGGCCCTGAATTCAAGCCCCAGTACTGCAAAAAAAAAAAAAAGAAGAAGAAGATTCAGAGGATGATAAGAAAGTAATATGTGGGGTGAATTTCATCAAAGTATGTTAAGTATATGTATGTAAATTTTACAATGTAACCTTTTTGTATAATTAATATATGCTGATGAAGGTACCACATATCTATGCAAAAGTAGAAGAAAAAAGAGCATGAGAAAAAGGAACCACATGTACTAACAAACAATAGAAAAAACATTAACAAAAATAAGTTTTCTCTCTTCCAATTTGTTTGTGCGGGCAAGGGTGCATGTTTGTAACTTATGCCAGAGCTATTTTCCCTTTGGAGAGAACAAAAGTCTAGGGTTATTCATCCCTTTACTCTTTTTTTTTGTGTTACTCATCTGTTGACCAGTGGGAGTACATTATTTTTTTATTTCATTTTAAATTTCTCCATAGGAAATGTCTTTTTTTAAATTATTCATTATTCACATGAGCATACATTGTTTTCCCATCTGCCCTACTCCCCTTCCATCTTTCCCATCCTACCCTTCACTTCCAGGCAGAACCTGTTCTGCCCTTATCTCTAATTTTGTTGAAGAGAAGACACAAGCATAATAAGGAAGACAAAGTGTCTTTGCTAGCTGAGTTAAGGATAGCTATACAGAGAGATTCCTAGCATTGCTTTCATGTACAAATGTGTTACAACCCAAGTTGATTCATCTCTAACTGATCTTTACCCTGGTTCCTGATCCCCTTCTCATGATAACTTCTGTCGCTTAAAGGTTTCTGTATTAGCTCCTCTGGAGAGGGGACATCAAACGATTTCATGTTTTGGGTTTCCTACCTATCCCCATACCTCCCTTGTGTGTGTGCTCTCCCCTGCTCATGTGATCTAAGTCCAACCACATTGCTGTATTTGCCCTAGATCTAAAAACTGCATATGAGGGAGAACATAAGATTTTTGATCTTCTGAGCCTGGCTAACCTTGCTCAGAATGATGTTCTCCAGTTCCATCCATTTACTTGAGAATGATAAGATTTTTTGGCTACAACCAGTTTTAACACCTCTTAGCTGCCCTGCTTACTAGTAAGAGCTAAGGTGGAAGACAAAGGTCTCCAAGGCAGGGATTTCGTCCTAAGCTGTATGTTTGGACCTTTCAAGGTCAAGACAGTTGCTGACAACGCAGTGCATGAGGGGCCCTGATGTCTTTCCTGATGCCCACCCAGACCTCAGGTAGAGGCTATGGGATCAGAATTGTTTGTGGGGATAAAGAAAGACAGTGTGGCCCATGTGCAATACACTGCCTTCAGCTCCAGTGTACCAGATCTTAGCTTTCATGTGAAATCTTAGGCAAATGCTTCCTCCTCCTGTCTCCCAACTCAGGCAAGCAAGTTCCTGTGCTGGCATTCTTAGAGGGAATGCAGCTTCCTTTTCCTTAGGCATCACAGACAGGTTTTCCAACACATAAAATTCTCAGTAGATTTGTTTCAGAGTTTCTTCCCAGGGCCAAATTGGGTTTCAAGGCAGATGTTCTGTGAGGCAGTCTAGCAATGTTTGCCATTCTCAGGACAGGAAAATAGGTGCCTGTGACTTCCTGAGTGGCAAGCTCAGGCAAGATCTTCTCAGAGGGTCCCCATTACAGCACTTCCAGTATACACTGGGAAGTGGAGAGAATGTTTCCAGTACCTGTTTGCTATGTACATTCCAGTTCCACTGTGTGGAACTGGAATTTCTGCACAGGGCCAAAACTTGTGCTAGTTGTACTCACTGGGTTTCTCTTTTACCGACAATCTCTGACAACCAGAGTCTCTAAATTTGTCCAGATTTCTCAGTACAGCATTGATCTTCAGTTTTTTCACAGTCACCAAGTGAATGAGTTAGTGCTCTCTAGTTGTTTGGATCCTATCTTGTATAGAAGGTGTCTCTAGTTCCCCATTTGGGATCTCCCAATTGAAAATGAAGCTCAAACACTTCTGGTAAGAGCAGCATCAGCATCAGGACCAGCAGGGTCCTGTCATTGCTATTCTGTGAACACAGGGACCAGGACAGGTTTCAGAGTCAGAATTCTGTCCTCAACCTGGCAATCTGATACTCGCCGAGGACGAGAGACCCAGGAGAAACCAGAGGGTGTAGCATCCTGACAAGGTGTCTTCTCATATGCTAATTTAAAAAATAATTTTAAAATTAAATAAAATGAAAAAACTGTTTGGCACATGTAGAGTAACAGCAAACACATGTGTGTGAATACATAATGAATAGTATATTTATATAAAATTTTTATCAAAATATTCTAATATATAATGGGAATCCAAATATAAATGACTGAAATATATACCACAGATACTGAAAACATAAAACATCCTGTCATCGTACCACATTTTAACAACATCTGAAGTTTTTACCTTCTTAAAAAAATTAAATACATATAATAATGTACTTATTTCTGCTGTATAGTTCAGTAATTTGATAGATTTATACAACATACATTGAACAAATCAGAAAATGTAAAGTTTCCATTTCTTTAAACATTTATTATTTTTGTCTATGTGTTGGGAGTTTTTGAACTGTACTGTTTTGGTTCTCTACAAACTACATATAAATGATCGCAAACCATAATAACCTTACTTATCTTAGAACCTCAGAATTATTAAGTGACAGTTTTATATTAGGAAAACTGAATTATAGAAAATAGTCAAATAACTTTAAATGATGAAATTAATACATTATATATGTATCATGCCATAGAAAATTCAATTTAGGATGAATTAATAAACTTAGTCTTCTGAAAAATGATCATATAGTCATTTGAAGATGAAATGGAAAATAAATTTTATCAAGCTTTCTAGCCATATATACACTATGTTTTGGAGATGGTATTTCTTTCTTCCAAAAGAGAGATAATTTCTAAAAAAACAGTCAACAATGGAGTGCCCACTTGATTAAGTTGCTGAAATTTGAAGTCATTTTCCACAACCCATCAGTTTTTTGCACTTGCTGAACTGATAATTGAAAGGAGATAGAGGTGGAATCAAGCCACACAAACCTCACTTATTTTTTACAGTGTTACTGGTTATTACTTAGCCAGAGATTCAGTTCTGCTTTGACTACTCCAAGCTAATGGGAAAATTAGATCCATTGTTAAATACATGTATGATAAATCAAATTTTTGAGAAATATTTTTGGATCATTTCAGACATGTATATAGTAAATCAAAGTTTGATCAAACTTCTGTTTTCATACAGTACTGTATGGTCTCAGTTCTGAATGAGAGATATAATTATGTTTGAACTATCCAGTAATTATTTGCTTGATTGCACTAACTCCATGAATCTTCAGTATTTCCATTTTTGCACACATATACTAGCAAAGAAACACATCTTCATGGTCTGTTGAGGAATACTCAGGGAAGGTTTAGAAGATTTATATGTACTGCAATGACAAACAAGTTTCATATATTCTGAAGAATATCACCCATAAATGTTTTCATCTTAAAGATAATTTCATTCAAAATTCATCTAATGAAAAAATCTTTGGACAACTCAATAGACTAATTTGACATAATTTCTCGAATTTGTGTTAACTTTAAATTTTATTAGTGTAAAATATTATGTACGCATATATGTAAATTGAAAATCGAGACCAGTTAAAACTATTCCAAGAAAGGGGAGATAAAGGAGAATAGTAGAGGGAATGAATTCAAGTATGATATATTTGATATATTGTAAGAATTTTTGTGAATGCCACAATGTTCCCCCACCCAGCACAATAAGAGACACAAAATCACAAGATATAGAAAGCAAAAGAGATTACATTTTTTAATCCAAATTTTTACTTCATATTTCTGAAGGCTTAATATGCAATGTAGATATGACAAAATATTAAATTGTTTAAATCATTACTACTATTACACCTAAATCAATTATAGAAATAGTAGCATTATTTATGTAATAAATATGCATTCATTTATATATTTACCCGGGGATATTTCTTAGTCCTATCAGATTTGATGCATAATATAAGATTAAAAAGAAAAGAAAATATTGCTATCTCTTAGGTAGGCCAAAGTCTATGGTCTCCAGATATCTTCCAGCTGACACTTGATCCTGTTTGAAAGACTGAAAATTACTAATACAAAACTTGACTACTGGCTATAAGCATTAGCATCAAATTAACAGGTAAAGGAATTTGTTACATTACAAAGAATTTGTAAGTATACCGTTTGTGATGATTTCAGTCTTTTTTTGCTTATGCAGTTCAAATAAGACGTTGCCAGGCTATCTATAAATTTCATTGCTTGGAACTACATGATTAATTATCTGCAGTCAAACAGCTCTGTGTTTTTAGCAATTCCCTAAAATCAAATTACTATGCCACTGTTGCTGCCATTTTAATGGCTTTATGCACTTTTTTTCTTGCCACTACTCACGTTAATAGTTAGCTAAATTTGAAACTTTCCAAGCATATTGAGATTATGTACCTTTTTGATTTCAGCCCTTCATTCCAAACCCGCTATGTATTTAAAAGAATTGATTTCTTCCAAGATTACTGTGCCATTTTCACGTTTATTGTTTATGATCATGCCCATTGCACCTCAATAAGTAAAATAAGCTACCAGCATGTAGCATTTTTATCTCTAGATGTATTTGAATTAATTTCCAAACATTACGAACATGATTTTCCTACTATTTTCCTTTTGCTATTAGGAGCTCACATTTAATTCATAGTTTTATTATCTACTCCCTAAACAATTAAACCATAGTTGGTGGTAAAAGCAGAACAGTGAATGTACTTTTAGTACTGTTCAAGATTATATCCCATTCTCTTATTTTGAAAATCCTCTCAAACCATGTGTTCATATTTCTGAGAAATATGAATTAATAATTGTTTTTATATCATTACTTCCTTCCTGGAAATAAATATATTAAGTACTTTTTCAGATGCAAAAATATAATCTTGGAATATGATGGAATTACACCAGATTTCTAAAGAATGGAAAATACAATGGAAATTTTATCAGAGAGGTAGAGTTCAGGTCTTTCAAATCCTTCCAAGTAAGTTTACTACTAATGTCAAAATTTTCCCCAAACCATTTACTTTCTAAACTTTTACATAGGAATATGGAGACAGTGATAATTCATACTGTGTTGTGATTAAAAAACAGAGTTACTACCTCATTTTGCTTTCCAGGCATACCTCTGATTCTTAACACTTTATTTCCTTTTTGGGCACTTTCTTTTTTTACTTATCATATTCTGGTAATGCTGAGGATACTTTGTGATACTTAACAAAAGTTCTTAAAATATATCATAGTTGAATTCACCCCCTTCATCATTCTCCATTATTCCTCTCTCCCCTATTCCTGAAATAGTGTCAACATGTCTCATTTTTCCATTTTCATATATGAATACATAATTTTTCCAATAAACTCACCTTTCCTTATATAACTCCTCCCACTGCTATCAAACCCCAGATAGGACCTGTTTTGCCTTCCTGTTTTCAGTTTTTGAAAAAGAATATTTTTGTTTATTTATGATAGGTGTATAGGGAGTTTCATTGTGACATTCCCATGTATAGATGTAGTATAACTCAAATTTTCTCCTTTCTACTTTAGTGTCCTTATGATGATTTTGACAGATTTAAAAATTCATTCTTATATTCATTCTTGTATAGAAAGTACCATCAAGAATACAAAAAAAAAGGAACCCTTATATACAGCTTGTGGGAATGTAAATTAGTACAACCACTATAGAAAATAGTACGGAGGCTTCTTAAAAAACTAAAAATGGAAAGGCCATACGATCCTAGTGATATACCCCAAGGAATGCAAATAAGGTTACAATAAAGGCACCTGCACACCCATGTTTATTGCAGTATTATTCACAATAGCTGAGCTATTGAAGCAGTCAAGATACCCCACTGCTGATGACTGGATTAAGAAAATGTGGTACTTGTATACAATGGCATTTTATTCAGCCACAAAAAAGAATAAAATTTAGTTGATTTCAGCTTTCAGGTAAATAGAGTTAATTGGAGATCTTAAGTGAAATAAGCCAGATTCAGAAGCCCAAAGCCATATGTTTTCTCTCATATGATGAATATAGACTTAATGTAAATACAGCAATCTATGAAAAACAGGTCTTGCTAAGGGGAGATCACGTAAGAGCGGGGAAGGGCATTGAAGGAAGTTAAGAAGGTGAAAATGATTGATGTACAAGAATGGATATCAAATTTTTAAACCTGTTGAAACTATCATAAGAGGGGACCAAGGCAGAAACAGGACAAATAGAGGAGATGAACCAAATTGTGTTTTAATGCATACGTACATGAAAATGCCACAAGCATTCCTTCTATATAGCTATCTTAAACAGGCAAAAATGTCATTATTTTTTCTTTCAAAAAATTGGAGAACAGAAGGTCAGAAGAGGCCCAGCCTACGGGGTTGGTACCAGTGGGAAGGGGAGGAGTGGAGAAAGGGTGTGAGAAGTTGACTACAGGACAAATATATGTACACAAGTATATAAATGGAAAAATAAGACCTGTTGAAACTTTTCCAGGAATGGGAGGAGGGGGAAATAAAGGACAATGGTGTTGGGGGTAAATTTAAGTATGATATATTTAATTTAATGCAAGAACTTTTGTAAATGCCACAATGTACCCCAGAACAATAATTAAAAAGTTTTAAAAAAGAAACTACATCAACCATATTCACTTCTTAAGTTCCTTCCTTTACACTCCCTCTCCCTGTAGTGACCTCCCTTATTGTAACCTGTTTTTCATGATATTGCTTGTATTTGTATTGTGTCTGCCTCCCACATATGGAAGAAAACATGTAGTCTTTGTCTTTCTGAGCCTGGCTTACTTCACTTAACACTTTTAAAAAAATCTTTTTTCCTTTTTTTTCTCAAAAAGGTATATGCATTGTTCCACACTTATGCTTTCAGTAAAGTATTATGAAGTGTGAGTTTATAAATGTTAAATTGATGCACAAAAGCCTAAACACACCAAAACATTAAATAAATAATTGTACTTCTATTGTCATTTCTATATATTTTGTCACTTTCAGAGTTTGATAGAAGCTGTCTTAGAGATTTTATTAACTTGCTTAAGCACATGAATTGGTTCTTTGATATTTTATTCTAAACTTTATTCTTTGTTTCCTATTAGGTTATTTATTTCTCTTGTGGTATATAACTATTTCTAACACTGAAGGGAAAATAACACATAGCAGTTGCTAGAAGAATTAAAACAATGGATGAATTATAGTGAAAAGGAAAAAAAAACAAAATTCAGTTATGAAATATTTTAATAAAACTTGAAGCTTTGGACATACATTAAAGTTTGTTAAACTCACAAGAAGCCTGATAATTAACAAGATCTATATGAAATATGTTATTTGTACATCATGGATGAATGTAAGCATTGCCTAGTGTGTCTTTTGGAGTGGCGTAAGATCCCAATACTCAAAGATAAGTCAAATCTTGTGTGCCAATGGAAGATTAGATACAGATTCACAATGCAGGACAATTTTACCTGAACTTTATACCAGGGCTTTTGTCACAGTACACTTCTGTTAATTCTCAAAGCAATGTATTACTTATACATATTATTATATATGATAAGATACAAGTGTCAATCATAAGTAACATTTTAGTAAATTGCATATTGATTTATTCCTCAGTGTAGGCTTGGGTTTTATTACTTAAATCTACTCTTTCAAGTAATCTTCCCAGTGGTGCTAAAGAAAGGCATCTGAATAAATTTTACTCCAAATGTCATTATTGTCCAAATATTGATGAAACATATCATCCCTACCAGGTATCACGTAATTTACACAATTTCATTTGAGAAAATACTATTTGGCCAGAAACAATTTAAATTCATCTTTCCTTTAACTTATTTGAATCATGTAAAATGGTTATTTGCATTACAATTTCAATCTTTCATAATGCACAGATTATAAATTTCATCTTAATATACAATTTTATTTCTCCTGGAAATGTAAAAAAAATGCTTTTTTTCTGTTGTATGATGTCTTGGTACTTCAAACTTAAAGCATGTGTAGATTATAACACTTTTAATAAAAGTGGCAATGATCTTGTGTATTAAATAATGATAGCATCTAAAATAAAAGTAAAATGCTTGGAATGTGGTTGCACTTACCCTAGGGACTTACTGAGTGACAGAGCAATATATAAATTGTGTTAGGAAGGAATTTCTTTATGGAGATAATGGGTTGTTATTATCAGAGTACCTGGCAGGTTTATTACTAAGATGTGAAGAAATGTTGAGTTCTGGGGTTGGAGTCACAGGTATTGCAGTGTTGATTAATTAGAAATCACATTGCTTGTAATTCAGATGCTATTTTCTTTACAATATTCTTGAGCAATATTCAAGTAAGCTTAAATACAAGTAATTTTTGTTTAGCATTATCACCCATTTTATGAGTTTTAACAGGTGCTACTATACTTGTTTTTTCAAGAGCTACATCAATAATTTTTAATTTGTGCATAAAAACTTGACATTTTCTAAAGCTCTCAGAATTCCTATTGATATATACAATTTTAATTCAAATCCCGAGTCTCTCTTTAGAATGTTAAATACGTTGGTCTCTCTTTGTATACACATACTTTTAGCAACACTAAGTGAAAATGCACATGTTGAATCAATGGGAAATTAAATATCGTGAATACATTGTTAATTAAACAATATGTTTTTAATATTATTAAAAATTTAAATTACTTACAGCATCCACTATCTATGTGATCCCATGTGGACACCTTGATAATATTTCCATTAAAATCTTGTATGTGTACATTATACACATACATGTGTTAATAATGATAAAAACATTAGAATAGGTAACACTAATTCTCATCAATGAATTTTTCTTGCAATAATATCTAATTCCATGATATTTATAATAATTATTACCATTTTAAAGAATAGAAACCAAAGGTACTAACAGGTTGTCCAATGTGTTTATGATGAGTTGAATTGTGTCCTTTCAAGAGATAGGTTGAGGAATATAGAAGTTTTAAACCTGTTGAAATCCCCAAAACAACAGGACTAAGATAGAAAGAAGAAAAACAGGAAATGAACCAATTTGGATTACAACAGATATATACATGAAAATGTCAAATGAAACACTTTATATAGGTATCTTAAACAAAAAAAAGTCTGTTTTTTATCAAAAACAGAACAAGAAGGCAAAACAAGTTCTGTCTGGGTGCTTAGTACCAGTGGTAGGGGGAGAAGATAAGGAAAGGGTATATGGTGGAAATTTGCTGTACACGTATATGTAAATGGAAAAAATGAGACCTATTGAAATTATTCCGGAAATGAGAATGATGGAGAGTGTGAATTCAACTATGATACATTTTAAGTACCTTTGTAAATGTCACAATGTAATCCAAATGCCACAGTGAAAATTATTTTAAAGAGATATATTGAAATCTATCCCCCCAGCACCACAGAAAGTAAGTTTACTTGGAACAGGGTTGTTGCAAATATGATTAGTTAACAGGGAGGACAAACGGAAAACTTGAATTCGATATGATTGACATTCTTATAAAAACAGGGGATTTGGATACTGAGTCACATTGAGAGAATGCAATCTGACAGCAAAAGCAGAGATTTTTGTGCCACAGCTATAAGCCAAGAAATGCTGAGGATAGATGGCCATCCCTGGGAAGCAGGAAAAAGAAAGGGAAGATTCTACCCAATGACTCAGAGGGAGTATTTCCCTATAGTCACTTTGATTTCAGAATCCTAGACTTCAGACCTGTGAATGAATAAATTTCTGTTTTTTAAGGCAGCAATTTGTGGCCCTTTCTTACAAAACTGCTAGGAATTTAATATGTCTTCAGTCATATAGCAAGTAAATGTCATGAAATGTGATCAGAGAAAAAGGACATTAGTACTCATGGTGGAGCAAACCATATAAAATTCAGTGTGCATGGGCCAAGATGCATGCTGCACATGCATAGTTCTTACAACAAGCATCCTGTGCATAGGAAACCCAAATATTATTGGAGGCTAATATGTCTACTCCCTTTTTTCAGAAAAATATCTTTAATCTTTCAATACAGTTAGTAGATCTCTCCTTTGTTTTGAAAGAAGACATTTTTTCTATATATGCATGCTTAATTATATTAACATCAATGAAAAGATAATCTTGAAGTTCAGTCTGTGTCTTCATTGAAAGTCTTACAGAAATTTAATAGACCAGTGAAAAACTGTTTCTTAAAAAGAACATCATAACTGGTGTTTAGCACAGGTTATGTGGTTCTCAAATCATGCCCTAATCCTTATGCATCCTAAGCATCCTCTTTTATATCAATGTGGCAAAATACAAGTAGTGAGAAATCTATCTCTCAATTACTATATTATATGCATATGTGTATATGTGATATAACACATAAATTCTATGTAGTGTTTACACATGCAAACAGGTAGACATGCACCGTTTATGTGTTTGTGTATATAAAGAAATATTTTTCTCCTTTGAAATGTGGCATTTGGGAACACATGAAAATGATGGCATGAATTTCTCTGTAGCATCTTCTGTTGTGAATCTTTCTTTTTCCTTTTCTGTGTGTATGTGTGATAGTGTAACCACAAATAAATCATCATAGTATTTACAAGGAATGTATTTATAGTCAGGCTCTGTGACTCACACTTCTAGTACCAGCTACTTAGAAGGTAGAGATTAGGACACTTGTGTTTCACGATATTTGTGAGACCCTAGCTCAACAAATTAGTCAGGTGTGGAGGTACACACTGTAATATCATACAGGACCTAGGTATAAGAAGGAGGATTTTGGTCCCAGTCCACTTTGTCCAAAAGCACCAGACCTATATGTAAGGTAACCTAAAGCAAAAAGGGTTGGATGTGTGGCTAAAGTCTAGAGTACTTTCCTAATCAGAGCAGGGTCCTCTCTTTAAACCCCAGAATTGCCATGAAAGAAAAAAGGAAGGAAGGAAGGAGAAAAGATAGAAAGGAAGGAAGGAGAAAGGAAGGAAGGAGGAAGGAAGGAAGGAAGAAAAGGAAAAAGAAGGAAAGAAAGAAAGCTGCAATATTATAATGTACTTATTTGTGTTTCTTTTAGGGGGAAATGCACATCAAAAGTTTTCCTTTTAAGAAGCAAATAACCTCATAGAAATACTAGCCAAATTTTTTCTAATGTGTTTGCAGCATTTAGCAGCCTTACTGGCATGTGTGGAAGTTCTAATTCATCCACATTCTCACCAACATTTAGTACTGTCAGTCTTTTAAAACTTAACGTCACGGATTCCTAGTAAAGAGTTTTTCACTTGAGTAATTATAGCTTCAAGAGCCATCCGGTCATGTTATGTCCTGCATAAAATCACTTTTCAGTACTCATCATTCTAGACAGGTCTTCTACCATGAAATCTACACACCCAGTTTTCAGTATCCCTCCTTCTGATTGGGACTTTTATCACAGCGCCAATTTTCTTGCGTTTTCACAGTGATTCTCAAGGAGGGGTTAGGAGTGGCTTTTGCAACATCTGGAGACAGTTTGAGATGAATCAAAGTGGAGTTTATGCTTCTAGCATCTGCTATTTCAATGCCATGAATGATGTCTGCAATGCTAAAATACACAGAACAATTTCAAGCATCAAACAATTATTCGGAGCTCAAAGTCAATCAAATGCTAAAGTTGAGAAGCTTTAATTATTCTATCCCCATTTATGTGTCACTGAGAATATTTTAGACCTCTCTGGTTTTAAGTTATTCAAGCTTAAGTAGTTATTTAATCTAATACGTTATGGATGCTTGTTCACAATGGCTTTATTACCTTTTCTTGAATGTGTTGTACTTGATTTTAGCACTTTGACCTTGCTTGCACTCTTCATATTTCAGGCATGTAATCTTTCTCTCTTTTTCATAACTCCTTTTAAATCATTGCTCATCAGAGAAAACTTGATCTCACTGTCTTTCCCTCAATAGGTTGTGTTTTTAAAAACTATTTTTTCATGACAAGTAACAGTTTCTCTCACATCTAGCCAAAACTTTTATTTGAGTGGTCATTTGTTTAATATTTTATATTAAGCTTTCATATAAAATTTAAGAGCAATTAAAGGGAAAGGTGTACTTTTTAAATTTTCTATCCACTAGGATTTTCCTCATGCCTAGACCTAAGAGTGACTCAATTGAAGGTTCTTACAATATATCAAATGTATCATATTTGAATTCACACCCTCCATAGCTCTCCTTTGTCTCTCCTCCCCTGATTCCTGGAACAACTTCTACAAGTATCATTTTTGTATTTACAAACATGTGTACACAGTATTTGCCCTGTATTCATCCTCTTCCTATCCTTTTCTTGTCACCTTCGACCTCCCACCATTGCCACTCTACCTCCCCCAGCAGAACCTGTTCTGCCCTCTGTTTCTCCAATTTTGTAGAAGAAAAAACATAAAAGACAATAAGCAAAACATGGAGTTTTTGTTAGTTTGAAATACAGATAGCAACTTAGGGAGATTCCTTATGTTGTTTCCATACATACAAGCATTATGTCCCCAGTTGCTTCATCTCTACCAGCCCTCTTCACTCCTCCTGGTCCCCTTCCCATGGTGGCCCAGGCCAGTTTAAGATTGCTATATTCACTGAACAGTAGTACAGTGAGCACATCAACCAGATTCAAGTTTTTAGTTTCCCTCCCTTGATCTATCCTTTCCTTATGCAGCCTCCCCTTGGTGTGACCCGTGTCCCTTAATATTGCTGCATTTGTGTAGGCCTATAATCCACACACAGGAGAACACGTGGCTCTTGGTCTTCTGACCCTGGCTAAATTCACTTGAGATGATGTTCTCCAGTTTCATCCATTTACCTGCAAATGACAACATTTTATTCTTCTTTGTGGCTGAGTAACTTTCCACTGTGTATAAGTACCACAGTTTCTTAATTGATTTGTCAGTAGTGGGGCATTCTTTAATGTCCAGAGCTAGCTTGCACTGTCTATATGTAAAATGTCTAGATGAAGAATTGAAGGTGAAAATGATGAAAAACAGCCAGTATATATTCAGTACAATAACACCCTCACCTACATTTTCAATTTCATGTTCATATTACTCTTCATGATAGTTTTTGTGAAGTAATTATAATGGAAACTTTGAGATGAAGGTATTGGAGTTTAGAGAGACAGACTCAGTACAGTGTAATAGCTAATAAATGTTATGCATCCTTAAGAGGAAATGAGGTAAACTGATGAAGAAGCAGAGTTTATTTGGGCTGATCATATTTTGAAATCAGAAGATACAAATTTTGTCTAGCTGAATTGTACTCTTTTGTATAATCAATTTCAAATAAGTTTTAAAGGTAAACACCATAAGTGGGGAGGAGGATTATAGCAGTATGTTCTCGGGATTTAGATTGAGGTAGACAGACATATTGTGGAGAAAGGAATCAAATAGCTGAAAGAAAACACATGACATAGTTCTTTGAAAGGGAAGGGAGATAATAAGAATAAGGAAATTCTTTGGAAAGGATGTTAGAAGCAAGATGATGTTGGTATCTGTCCACAGGGTTGAAAGAGTCTATGCTAATGAAGATGTAGCTCTCGACATGTAAATTAAAGCATGTAGCAAGTTTTGGCCTGGTGCAGTTTCCTTATGTGCTGGGAATAGGATGTACAGCTTGTGTAGGGCCAAGGACCTGTTTGGAGGTGGACGTGAGTGAAGTCTAATCATTTTTGTCACCCTGGCCTAGTATTTTGAGTAACTCAATCCACCTCCATATGTTTCATTTTAATTTTCCCACATCATATAATTTGTATAACTAAAAATTATAAATAACAAATATTATTTAGCCATGAGACAGTACAAAAAATATAGACCAAAAAGCAATGCAAATTAAAATATATATTTGATGCATAAAAACACAAGTGTGATAAATAAAAGGGAGAAAATTAGAAGAGAGTGATTTCCCCTAAGTGATGGTTAGGTAATTAACATTGACACCTTAATCAAGTTTTCATGCCAATTAAATCATTTGAGTTTACATAAGAGTGAAATATACATTAGAATTCAGTGGAAGAAAGACAAATAATATTAAATATTTATCATACTTCTATTTGTAGGAGAGTTTATATTTGTACATGACAAAAGCGATAAAAATAACCATGAATTTAAGTATGTCAATTTAAAGAATTTGTACATGTTCCTAAACCTATTATTAAATAAAGAAGAACAATAGATTGTGAAATATCCACCCAATTTTTGTAAATGGCAAAAATAATATTTTCATGTGATAATACTGTCCAAGAATTCATGAAAGTATTAAGACTTCTTAGAGACAAAATGGCAACAAGTTAGTAAAAAATAAAGGATATGGTTTAATGCAAGTCTTAATGAGAAGTCTTAATGCAAAATAAAGGCAAATTGAACAAAGAATTATGATTGTCATGTTATGAATATTAAACTTAGTTATTTTAAACTAGAATATTAATTGCTAATTTTGAAGCAATCTCAAGCTTACCCATGCTTTACAGAAAGTGTATCAAAATATTTGGACACATTTTTTAAAGATTGTAAAGGAATATATAAATATACATATATTTTTAAATAAAAGGAAACCTTTAAACTCTGAAAACTTATTACTTTGATACTGTGATATTTCCCTATTTGACTATGAGATTCAAAACAAATGTAACATTTGATTCGATAAATACTGAGTTATCACTGAATAAATTTTTAAAGAAGGCCGAGGAACTTATAATTTCTATCATTTTGTCTTTGTGTCTCTTTCAGGCTACTGAATTGGTTTTTGAAATGAGCTTTATAATATTACATGAAAGATGATTTAAAATCACTTAAAATATGCAAATAGGGTTTAATACTCTGATCCAATTCATTTGAATTTCTTACTACTTTTACTTAACAAAACGAAGTTTGACTATGAACCTTTTCTGACTCAAATTCTTATAGTTTTGGGAAGGTATATTTTATTTTGTGAAGAGCCTTATGACCAATCAGAGATGAAAACACATCTCTTGAAGTTATTTTCTATATTTTGAGGTTTTCAAAATGGTCTTTGGATATTTCATTTCCCACCTTTCATTTTTAAGCTTTTTATGTCCACTCTCTTATTATACATAATTCAAGTAGGTACAATATTAATTAATTTTTGTTAATTTATTTTAACTACGTCCAGGCTAAAAGGTCCTCACATTGAGGGAGTTCTCAGTTCAAATACGTATGAGCTAGGTGAGGCAAATTTTGAACAATGTGGTCAGACAAACTAAATGTGGCAATTACCCAGGAATGAATTTCTGAGGCATACAAAACCCATTTTGTTACCTAATGGCTGCCTGTACTCTGGTTTTCACAGGAACCACAGTCACAAACCTTTGGGTTTTTCAAGTCTAGTGTGAAACTAAAAGGTGATGAGAACAACATGAGTTTAAAGATTTTGACATTCACTGTCTTTTCCAAGATTCAGCCACTTTAATTAATTGGCCCACAAATAATTATAAAACTTCAGTTAATCTCTGCAATCCCAAGTAAATTTATTTTGCCAATTTTTGCATAGTTTTGCTGATTTTGTGGAATGAATTTTCTGAGATTCTTACCTTGCCATTCTAGAAATGTCTTTTCTCCCCTGTTGTTTTAAATTTTTATTTAAAAAATATTTCCAAACATAGTTTTAGGGTAAAATTTTAGCTTTTTGTTGGTATGGTGACTCACACCTATAATTCTAATTTCTCAGGAGTTGGAAATCCAGAGGATATTGGTAGAAGAATAGCCCAGGCAAAAAGTCATGGAGACTCTATTTTTTTTCTTTATTCACTTATTCATATGTGCATACATTGTTTGGGTCATTTCTCCCCCTGCCCTCTACTTTCTCCCTCTCCCAGCTACCCCCTTTGCTTCCAGGCAAAACTTGTTCTGAGCTCTTCTACAATTTTGTTGAAGAGAAGACATTACCAATAATAAGAAAGACATAGAGTTTTTGCTAGTTGAGATAAGGATAACTATACAGAAAGATTCCTAGCATTGCTTCCATGCACAAGTGTATTACAATCAGAGTTGATTCAGCTCTACTTGACTTCTTCACTATTTCCCAGTCACTTTCACATATTGACCTCTGTCACTTTAAGTTTACAGCATTAGCTCCTCTGCAGTGGAGACATCAGACGCTTTCAAGTTTTGGGTTTCCTACCTATCTCCATTCCTCCCTTATATGCTCTCCCCTTAGCGTGTGACCTAAGTCCAACAACATTACTGCCTTTGCGCTAGATCTAAAGTCCGTATATGAGGAAGAACATATGAATTTTGGCCTTCTGGCCTTGCTAACCTCGCTCACCATGAGGTTCTCCAGTTTCATACATTTACTTGAGAATGATAAGATTTCATTCTTCTGCATTGTTGAGTAAAATTCCATTGTGTATAACACCACATTTTCTTAGTTCATTCATCAGTAGTGGGGCATCTTGGCTATTTCCATAACTTGTCTATTATGCATAGCGGTGCAATAAACATGGGTGTGTAGGTGCCTCTGGAGTAACCTGAGTTGCATTCCTTTGGGTATATCCTTAGGAGTGGGATTGCTGGATCATATCCAGATCTGTGTTTAGTGTTTTTAAGAAGCCTCCATATTGTTTTCCAGAGTGGTTGCACTAGCTTGCATTCCCACCAGCAATGTATGAAGGTTCCTTTTTCCGCTCATCCTCACTAACACCTATTATTGGTGGTGTTTTTGATGATAGCTATTATAACAGTGGTGAGATGGTATCTTAGTGTGGATTTGATTTGCATTTCCTTTATGGCCAGAGATGGTGGGCATTTTTTCATGTGTTTTTTGGCCATTTGATAGTGGTTATCTGCCTGCAAAAACCTGAAACTAGATCCATGTTTATCACGTTTATCACCCTGTACTAGTATCAACTCAAAATGGATCAAGGACCTTAATATCACACCCAAAACTGTGAAGTTACTACAGGAAAGATCAGGGAATACTCTGGAAACAATAGGTATAGGCAAGGACTTCCTCACTAGAACCCTAGCAGCTCAACAACTAAGAGAAAGGATAGACAAATGGGACTTCATAAAATTAAAAAGCTTCTGCACAATAAAAGAAATGGTCTCTAAACTAAAGAAACTACCCACAGAGTTGAAGAAAATATTTGCTACCTATACATCAGACAAAGGACTGATGACCAGAATATACAGGGAGGTCAGAAAACTAAACTCTCCCCAAATCAATGAACCAATAAAGAAATGGGCAATTGAACTAAACAGAACTTTTTCAAAAGAGATTCTATTTTATACAATAAAAATCTGGGCACATCTAGGGTCTAGGTGTGCCTTGATTAATAGATCATTTGCCTAGCAAGCAGAAGGCCTGAGTTCAAACACCAGCATTTGTCAAAAAAAAAAAAAATACTGTGCACCATGGCAGTTCTGTCCTGTTGTAAAGCATAATTTGGATGACATGAGGGTCCAAACCAGTCTGGGCATAAACGTACAACTATGTGAAAGCAAAAAACACTGGGGTTTGTCTTAAGCAGTAGCAGATCTGCTTGCCAAACTCAATTCCTTGTGTTCAAACCCCAGTACTGCAGAAAACAAAAAAATCTTTATTTTAATATACGGCAACCTGAATACATTCACTAAATCCATGGCAATTGCTTATAAAGAACTTTTTCAAAGACATTTTTCAAAATATTAGAAAACATTATTTCCTTTTGCAATGCTGGTGAGACCCAAAGATCATCCACCTTCTGATATCAATTCCAAGTTCAGAGATCTCCCATAGCACCCTGATGATCAGTAATTTACCACCAGGTTTCAAGGAGCTCACTGGAATCTCTATGCATATAGTTATGATTAACTACAGTTTAATTATAAGCATTGAAATCACCCAATGGAGAAAGAACATGGGGAAGAAGAAGAGTTCCAGGTTCAAAGAGCTTATACTTGTCCTCTTCCAGTGGAGTCCTATAGAATTCTACTTTCTTCCAGAAACAATCTAAGAAAATATGCTTGTAGTTATTGCCAGCAAGTGTGGCTCAGTTGAGCAATGGTGCCCCAAATTTCATTGAGAATTTATCATTTAGACTTGGTTGAGTGCACATGGCTGACACAGACTGTAAACCTTCTGGCGGTCTAGGTAATACTACATCACCTAAACTCTCTGCCATAAAGTTTTGTTTGAAGAGATTATCTGATGATGCCTAAGACATCAGTCTAAAGTAAACAAAGACTCATCAAGCAGGATAGCCCAGGGGTTGGAGTTCAGCTCACAGGAATCAAAGGCAAAGACCTAATCTCCTTTTGAGTAAAGTTAATTCTTTATTACAAACATTTTTTAAGCCAGTTGAAGAGTGAAAGCACTTAATATGTATTTGTATCTATGCTGGTGTTTTCTTCCAGTTTTTTAATGCATATTTGTGCAAGTAGATAAAACTTTACAGTTGTAAAAATGTATTCACAGAACACCATTTTATTTTCTTAAGTTTTATATATTTCTTTATCTGTCCTATGGGAGGGTAAAAAACATGTTTTATTCTTTGTTTTCCTTCTGTATAAAAAAAGATTTTGTAAATTTTCTGAGAAGAAATAAAGTTCAAAACAGTTCACATATACTCTTTACACAGTTTCTTTAATGTTAGCCTCTTACATAGCATAATAAAATTTATGAAAATGAGGAACTTCACATTGAGATACTATTAATTATGCTTCAGATACATTTAAAATATCACCAGTTTCTCACTAATGATGTTTTTCAGATCCAGAAACTATTCCAAGTTCTCATATTGAAGTTATATATTGTAAATTAATTGTTTCCTTCAATTTGTGCATTTTTTGTTAAGGATACAACTTGATGTATTGGATACACCCTGAAATTATATTTTGATATCCTAAGTCCTAATACCAGTGGATGTGAACTTTTTGGAAATACTCTTTGCAGATATAAACAAATTAAGATAAGATCATTAGAAGAGTCTTGGTTCATTGTGATTGGTGTCTATAAGAAGATGAGAGACAAAGACCATTTAATGACAAAGACAGAGATGAGAGTGAAGTAGCACCAAGACAAGGAATGCCTATGGTTGACAGCCACCAACTGAAGCAAGAGTCAAGAAAATATCCTTCCTGTGGGTTTCAGAGTAAAAATTCCTATGCTGAAACCTTGATCATAATGACCACTGGCACCATAAGTGTGAGATAATAAAAGTTCCTTGTTTTAGGCAGCTAATAAATTTTGATACTTTACTATGGAAGCCATAGGAGACTAGTGCAACGATTGAAATAATATTGTAACTTTCTATATGCATCATGTCAGAAAGTACATGCTGCTAATTTTACTGGTGATAATCATGTTTAGCACATGATTCAAAGTACTATCTTCCAGTTTTCTTTACAAAAAAGTTACATTTTTCTTTACAGCTAATAAATGTATGGTGGGAAAACAATTTGAAATTATGCAGCTCTCCTATTTCTCATCATACTTTACTAAGTTTACATTTATTAATTTTTATTTACATTTATAATCTTGCCTGAAACAATTATTAATGTAGTGCTTGACTAAATGCAGACTATTCTAATATTTACCTTAGAGTTACTTACAGGAATCCAAGTATGGGAAACAGGTATTCTTTTTCCCTACACTAAGTTGCTTACTTATATCTATGTAGACTCATGGGCACTTATTTCACTCCATTGGTCATAACCCACTACTCTCTATTTTCATAGCTTTTGCTAAAATTGTATCAGTTTGACCATTGGTAGATCTTTCAGTTTGGTTCTTTAGTCCTAAACACACTTCTGTTATTTAATCTTTTCCTCATTTCCCAATGCCACAGTTTTGTCTTTGACCTTTCCTTTCTCAGTTTTGGAATCAATTAATTCTCTTAAAAATAAATTTACCCAGTAAATATTGTCTTTAAAATTACCTTTACAAAAGTTCTTACTGTGTATCTAATACATAATACTTGAATTCACTCCCTGCACTGCTCTCTGGTATCACCACCCTTCCTATTCCTGGAATGGCTTCAACAGGTATCATTTTTTATTTACATACATGTACACACATTTTGTAGTCACAATGTACCCCTATCCAGCACAACAATAAAAAAATACATGAAAAAGAAAATTCTAATAATTCTGTTATCTGAAAAAAATTACCGTTAATGGAAGTCCAGTGACAAGAAATGGATATATATTAAAATTTACTGAGTATGTACAGTTTAATGTACTATAAAGAGTGAGGAATTATATTTTTTAAATTGTATGTCCTGAGAAAGGAGTAATATTTTTGGAAAACTTCTCATAATACTATGTCAATTTGCCAGGCAGTTGTAGTGAGACACAATCACAGTGATTTTTCTCATAGACAGTCATTGTTTCCATCCCTTGTAATTTGCTTCATCACTCTTTCCTGTCTTGTTGATGGGCTTACTGTCAGCCTCAAATTCCCAAGTCATAGGTTATCCCTCTGCAGCATTGCTCTCAACTGCTAAGGTGAATCTTCTGCCTATAGTATTTCAGGCTATCTTTGAGTTATCTTATATTAATAGTTTTATTCAATCATCATGACCATCATCAATGAACAGGTAATAAATCTTAGGTTCCAAGAGGTTGACAACTTGGTAATTGTTCCATAGAATGAAATGGTGAGTAAGATAGTGAGATAAAATGAACTGATTCCAGAGACAGTGATAGGGAACAGGAAGGGGACCAGCAGGAGGGAAGAGGAAGATTAGTGTGGTAATGGGGTAGGGGAAAAAGGTTATCAAAGAACCTTATATACAAGTATGTAAATGCAATAGTGAATCCTATAATTTTGTACAATTAATATATACTTGACGCCTGATCTCTCTTGTTTGAAAGTGGTTGTAGCATGGCCAGAAATCACACTGAAAAATTATTAATTAAGAACAAATTATTTCTTTAACCATTTGATAAAAATAAAGAATTACCACAAAAAACTGGAAAACACTTTTCATAAGTCTTCCTGAAGCACCATGCTATGAGGCCCACAAGCCAGTGGACATAGTATTGTAATGAATAAATTAGCCTAATGATTTCATTTGTCGTGTACTCAGGAAACTTCTCAAGCATAATTCTTTTTAATTTCCCCATATCATGCAAGAATTGTAAAAATAATGGCAACTTTCCTTCCTTTGTTGATGTTATGAATAACAAATGAGCTGAGACCTTTAAAAATAATTTTTAAATATCTGAGAACACTAGCAACAACAACAATTATTTGATTTGGTGGCAATCAAGAATCTGAGAAACACCATGTCACATTTTTATAAAATAAAAAATATAAAACTTTTCTCATCTTTGACTATATTGTAGATATATCAGAAATCAATTAGTTTTTCTGAGATTGTTGTCAATGGATATCATGAAATCAGAAATTTGTTTTTAATGTGTAGCCAAATATATGTTTTGTCATTTTAAGAAAGTTCTCTTGAGTGAATACTGACTTCCTATAAATAATGAGTTGAATTACTCCACTGAAGTTGAAATTTATGTTTATCATCTATAATGAATCAATATAAGGTAAGTATCTATACATACTTTAATTTATAAAGCTTTTCAATGTGCTACGGAACTAGCACATTGCATTATTAACATTCTGCTTGTCTTCTGGGCTATACATCCATTAGTGTTAGGAATAAATTTGTATTTTCACTCCCAATATGTTAATTTCCCAGCATACGACTGACACATTAAGTATCAATTAATATTTTCCAAAAAAAATTGTGAATATACTTTAAATGCTTCGTTTTATGACAAATGACCGTATTCTCAAAAACAATTGAATACAGACTGTTTCAAGCGTAAATTATGCATATTTCACCTAGGCTAAAATTGTTTTCACATAGTCTCTATCCAATAATATGTGATAGAAATGGGAGTCAATCTAGAAGGAGGAAGTGTGCTATGAATGAAGTTGGAATATTTCATACCTATCCTTTAGTAACAATTACCAAAATTCTAAATATCCATGATTTCTTATAAGATGAACGTGACAAACTTAGGTACATTAAATGAATAAAAACAGAGATCAATAAAACTAACCAAAGTTATTTCATATACAAACAATTTTTTGCTGGTTCTGGTGGAGTAAAAGATAAGAAAGGCAAAATTTCTGAAATCCGTTAAGTAATTATAACAAATCTAGTTAAAACAAAATGCACAAACATAGTAGATATTTAGTTTATAGTCTATGAGAAAACCATGAGAAGTTTGCATATTTATAATTAACAAAGTGGTTCTTTTATCTTAACCATATCTAAGTGGATATTAAAAATTGAGTATATTTGGGTTGGAAGCATGGCTGAAATGGTAGGGCAACTGCTTTGCAGCACAAATCCCTGAGTTGAAATCCCAGTCACATTAAAAAAAAATTAAGTACATCTTTGAAATATTTACAAAAAAATGCATAATAATTCCATTGGTTAGAAGGACTGTTATATAACTACAAAAAGGGAAGGAAGTACATGAAACATTACTTTTTTTGCATTTTGGATTGAAAAATGGGAAAACCATTTTTGTTGAAGGTTTTAGTAAAGACGTTAATCTTGAAAAGACAGGTTTGCCTGGGAGATATAGGTAAAGAATGAGTACTATATTCTGAGAAAAGGAAGGAAGGACATTTAAACAAAAGAGACTATTTAAAGAACTGTTTTAAAATGTAAAGTTAAGGAAGCAATCAAACAATTAGCAATGGAGACAGATGCAAAGGAAATTTTAAGTATTAGGATGTAGTTTTTATTGAGGAAAATTAAAATGAGAAAAAATTTTCACATGAAAAAGAATATTGCATGCTAGAATAGATTTTTTTCTAACACAAAATGATTAAAATGAAAAGTGCAGAACTACAGGTTTGAGCAAGTCAAAAAAGGCTTACGAGTGATGTTAAAAAGATAACCAGGAAAATCTACTTCATTTCTCAGGATATTCCTGAGATCCAGAGAAAACTTCATGAATTGGCTATGGATTTATACTTTCACATTTCTCAAGTGGTAGAGATTATCTTTAGTGTTTACAACAACTGAGAAGCTCTACTCCTGGTTGTCATGTGATGGTCTCTTTCAAGAAATCCAAACGGAAAGAAGGACAAAGTCAACTTTTGTAAGTGCTCCAACTCCTAAATTGGCACCCATCAGTCACTTAGTTAACCTTCAGAAAAATTAGTATGCATCCTGCAAATTGGAGGGACATTGAAAAATAGAATGTCCATAAATTCCTCAGAGAGAGAGAAGTTAGGGAAAGAACCCAGGTCTAGTTAGTTGCCTCTTAGAGAATTGATGGGAGCAAGGGGCTGTGGAGACAAATGCACCTTTTGGCTGACAAGCACCTGAATGTGATAGTTCCGGGCTGAATTACGAGATTCCCCAATATGACTCTAAACATCTTCCTCATCATTTAGCCCAACCATTCTACTACCTACATCACAAGGTCCTCTAATGTCCGATTACTTAGAACTTACAACAGCTATATTCAAACAAAAAGAACTTGCAGAGTGAACCTTTTGAACATTCTAAAATAAGTGTAGTTTGTAGATGGGCGCAAATTCTGCAGTTAATGGCAAATGCTGGGTTGGTTATACAGTGGTCTCTCACTGAGGCAATACACTCAGAAAATAACCTTGACACAGCACTGGACTTAAGGAAAGGAAGGGCATTAGCTGTATATATAGATTGCAGATATGCCTTCTCAGCATCGCATGCTCAAGTTGCAATGAGAAAGACAGAGATCTTAGAACTCCAACAAGGATTTCAAACAGGAAAAAGAGATATTAAGACTGCTTTTTTCAGTAAATAACACTAAGAAAGTAGCATCTGCATACTGTAGTGACATCAGATTGGAGACCCATTAAAAATGAATGAGTACCTAAACACACAAACAAAAAACCATGCACCAGACACTGCAGCTAAATATGCAACTTTGTACAGAGAGATTTGCCAGCTGCTTTTGATCTCTTCTCTTCCTCTGCACAAATTTGCTCCATCCTACTTGGAGAAAGACATAGAAGAAAATTAAAGACAGGCAGGCTTTCAAATGTCTCCTGTGTCACAGGGATAGGTAACAGACAAGCAAGGGATGATCTGGTTGCCAGAAAAGATAGACAAATCAATTCTCAAATTTTCCAGTAGTTCAACTCATTGTGGGAAAGAAACTGCATAACTATCCTTTTGAAGAAATAGAGACCCCAAATTTAAAGGCTATCACAGCTAAACTCACTGAACAGTGTATTTACTGCCAGAAAAATGACATTCATTGAGGCCACCTGCAACCTGATTAAAAAGGACAATGCAACCCAATGACATGTGGACTGCAGAGGAATGACAAACAGATTTTACAGCTATGCCACTGACCACCCTCAAAGCTCTCCATTGTATGAAGTTTATAGGTTATGGGATACTTAAATTGGAAGTATCGATGTTATTCATTGTATTTTACTCAGATACAGTTAAATACCTCTTCATTTTTTTGTGGATACATTTACTAGGTAGATAGAAATTTTCCTTTGCAGAAGAGAAAAAGCAGGGGAAGTTCTAAAAGAACTTTCAAAAGAATTTACCCTCACATTTAAGTTACTCCTGTCCATCCAACAAAAATAGACTCAATTTTATTTCACACAAAATGTAGGTAGCTGAACATAGTGGCATATGCCTGTTATCACAGAACTCAGAAGGCTGAGTAAAGACAATTTCAGGATGGCAAATTTGAGGATAGTGTGGATTACACAGTGAGAACATGGCTCAAACAAACAAACATACAAAGGTAGTGTATGGTATTTTCCAGATTCTAGGAGTGGAACAGGAGATCGCAGTGACTGGCACAACTGGAAAGGTCAATTGTACACTTACATTTACCTTGACCAAACTGTAAAAAAGCTCAGACGATTGTTTAAAACTTCAGTATGTGTTGACTTGCTGTCTGATAGGGAAACTCAAGTTCAACCTCTCTTAATGCTATAGGGAAAGTCCTTTTCAGTACTCTAAATTATACTGTGATTTGGATTCTGAACCAGCAGTAAAACATACTCAATCTAGGGAGATGATGTTGACCGTTTGTATGTAGACCAATCTAAAATCTCCTTGTCCTGCAGGGCTAAGGGTTCACCCCTTTGCATATATTTAAAACCTGGGAGTCAGAGTCACCTATCCAAATTTAAATAGGAACATGTTTGATCTTACTAATTACTCACTCTTTGCTTAAATTACAAACCATGATGCCCTGTATTCATCAAGCCAGAGCAGAAAAGGTACAAGAAACAAAGACTTAAGTGAGCCTATCAATGTGTACACCTGTGAACCAGGAACAAGACTTAAACTCCACCTAAGGGAAATTGAATAGTGGGAGCCAAATGGTGAATGATTCTTTTTGCCCTACTCTCTAAGTTGATCTTTTTGTTTGTTTACTTTAGCCTTCTGAATGCTTATGTTCTTTTGTGTCTTAATCAGAAGCTTATAATCATATTGAATGCAATTATATTATCATAGAGAATTCTGTTTTCCTGTCTCTATCTTTGCTATTAAGCAGAGTGCTTAACTTTTCTCTATCATTCTATGCAGAAAGTGGAAAATAACCATGATTTTAATGAAACACTGCCTCTGTGTTAATTAGGAGTACTTTAGCTGCCAGAATAAACAAAAAATGATGTAAAAAAGAACAACAAAAATAAAACATGAACAAAGGCAAAAAATATAATAAGAACAAGTCAACATTATCAGATTAGTCACTCTAATACTCTAAAGGACAACACTCTTTCGATGGATTCATATTTTTGTCCCTTCTGTGCTTTTTTTTTATTCATTTATTCATATGTGCATACACTGTTTGGGTCATTTTTCCCCCCTGCCCCCATCCCAGTCCTCCCCCCACTCCTCGCTTCCAGGTAGAAACTGTTCTGCCCTTATCTCTAACTTTGTTGAAGAGAAGACATAAGCATGAGAAGGAAGACAAAGCGTTTTTGTTAGTTAGGATAAGGATAGCTATACAGAAAGATTCTTAGCATTGCTTCCATGTACAAATATGTAACAACCCAAGTTGATTCATCTCTAACTGACCTTTTCAATAGCGCCTGATCCCCTTCTCTTGTTGACCTCTGTCACTTTAATGTTTCTATATTAATCCTCTGCAGTGGGGACATGGGAAAGCACATATGGGAGATATGGGAATAGGTAGAAAACCCTTCTGTGCTTTCTAAAATCATGTCCCTGCTCCTTTTCTTTTTCTTCTTTTCTTCAATTCTAACATTTTTGTTTTTATCTCCCAACCCCATATAAACACCTGCAGAATTATCACTCTGTGTTTAGAGCTATATATACACAAGCCAGAAAAATTCATTATTTGTCTTAACTAACCATGAAAGATTTTGTGAAGCAATTATAAGAATTGGTTCACTTATATTTAGAACCAATGACCCAGCATTCAAACAGCGCAACATTTTTCCATTCCATTCATTGTTCAACAATGTTTTTTGAAAACTCTTTCAGTTTCTGTAAAACTTAAGAGCATCATTTTTCCCTCATTCTCAGCAAAAGACATTTCTCTTATTATATAACCTTATGAAAAAAACGCTAGACAAACACTTGTCTTTTATCTCCAAATAACTGGCAGCCAGTCTGAAATGGCTTTCTTTTATATTAGAAATGCATTCCATTTTCTATATATTCTCAACTCAGTCACTCTCAATTTTAGAGACTTTTTATTTTTATGTCTTTTCAACAACATTCTTTCCTGTCTAGAATTTTTCAGAAATATACGCAAACAAAAGTCCTTGTCAACTACTACATAGCCTTTCAACATATTTGTATATTCAGTTCTTTTCTTTCTTTGGCGATATTTCAAAAGACTTGATGTGATTTCCTGATATGTTCTCCATTCCTTTCAGTCACACCTTACTGAACTTATTCATGACTTCTGAGCCTACCTGTCTTGAAAATATCAGTATTTGTTTCTTTTCTGTTTTATTATATCACAACATTCCAAATTCAATTTTCTCATTTTTAAAATTTAATGTTGGTTATTTGAATTTGTGATTCAAAAATGTATGTTTTCTTAATACTGTTTTCTTTTCTAACCCATAATATTAGGCAATTTCTAAATATTCTAATTATTTCCCGCTTGTTTATAACAAAAAAGTCACCAAACAAGGTGTACACATTAGCACAATGGTAATTCAGGTATGAAATTATGCCTAAAGTGAAAAAATGTGACTATTTCAGTTGAATTATAAGGCCATCTATTTAAGACTAGAGCGCAGTTACAACTTGATGTAACATTCTGGCTTTATGCTACTACAAATTATTTTAAGTGATGACAGTACTTTGTGTTCTCATTTTTCATTAATAAATAACACTACTGCATATTTATGGAGTTCAATGTTTTAATCCATATATACATTATAGAAAGACTTGCTCAAGCTAATTAACCTATCTGTCACCTCACTAATATCATTTGTTAACATTCATCAACCAGTGTACAATGGTTCCCTTCCCTTTGCATCCTTAATAATGCTAGTTTTCATTCATCTTTTAGATAATAGACATTCTAATGGGTAGCATATGTCATTATACTTTTAATTTTTATTTTTCTGAACATTAGAAATGTTGTGCAATTTTCCAATATCTGTTTGCCATTAATATCTTTTCTTTTGAGAAACGTCTGTTCAGATCCTTTGCCTTCTACCAAATCCATAAATGAGGATAAAATATATAAGGGCCATGTTTCAAATACTATTATATCTTATCTGTTAGTTGATTTCATCAATTATAATGCTTTTAATGACATCCATGATATCCAAATAAATACCTGTGGTCACTTCTCTTTACATAAAAATCAAGTGTCTGCAAGACACATTCATTTTTGCTCC
The DNA here is from genome assembly GCF_047511655.1 of Castor canadensis. NCBI lineage: Eukaryota > Metazoa > Chordata > Mammalia > Rodentia > Castoridae > Castor > Castor canadensis. The sequence continues at coordinate 27,623,731 of NC_133395.1, forward strand.
TCTTAGGCACATCAAATTCACAATGCTAATCTGAGCTCAGAATTAACCTTCTTCATACCAAAAGCAAAAAATAAAATTTTATTTCCTTTTTCTCACCACACTCAGAAATAATTTACTTCACTTTTACTTCTCATACTCAGTCAATGACTACATCCTACTGGATCTTTGTTTCAATTGTCTTCTCCATGTCCTCCTTTACATTTTCATCAGGTATTCTACCCTGCGTGTAAATACTTTTGCCCAAGGTGAGTTTTCTTTATGCACTTATTGTACTCTAAAGTCTTTGCATTGGGGAAACTCTTACTCATTTGTGAGAATCAGATCTACCATCCCTTCTTCAAGAAGCCCGTCTATCTGAAGACATTTGCATGTCATTTCACTTACACCGCCATGTCACATTCTTATTTTTTAAACATTCATTGAATTAAATTTTTTCATTATTACATGTCTCTCAAAGAATATTTGATAAGCACATAAACTGTTGCTTATTTACCAAGTTATTTTATTTGTGAAGTAGGGCAAAATAAGGATTCAATTAATAGTTGATAATTATTCTGCAATAATTTCTTTCAAAAAATAGATATCTACAAAAAATACTTCAGCAAGCTATTTTCTGAGAAATTGGAGGAGTAGTACTAGGGATTGAATTCAGGGCCTGGTGCTTGCTAGTTGGGTGATCTAACATTTGTGCTAGTCACCCAGACCTTGTGTACTTTAGCTATTTTTTCCTATAACACCACACATTTTTATCTGTGGTCAGAGTCAGACTGTGATTCTCCTACTTATAACTCAGACAGATTTGTAAACTCACCCCAGGCTTATTGAGATGAGGTCTAATTAGCTTTCTGCCAGGGCTGGCCTGGAACTGTGATCCTCCTGATATCTGTCTCCCAATAAGCTGGGATTCTAACTGTAAGCCACCATCCCTGGCACAAGCAAACTACTTTTGTAGCTAACATTCCACATGTTTTGAGAATTTTTTTTGTAGAAAACTAATAAATAGTCTTCATCTGTATTGCACGGCTTTATTAGCTTTTAAAACAATCATGTGGATTGAAAAATACAATACCTGTGCCAATTTACATGTTCCCATTAAAGACTGTATGGGAGTGCTTAGTTTTCCAAAACACGGCTGACTTTGCACATTGTTTTGTAAATCTGAGAGGAAGAAAGGAACTTTCATCATTACCTTAGTGATAGCATCTACTACTTAGTGGACTCAGAATAATTTGTTAATTGGATGCAAATATTTCTTTGTAAATTTCTTTTTCTGAGTATTTTCTCATTACATTTTCAGCATTATTCAAAGACAACTACAACTACTGATTTGAAGCTGATGTTTTAGCAGAATAAGCTATGTGTCTCAATTAATTTGGAAATTATTGTGCAAATGGACAGTTTATAAATAACAAGTTAAGTATACTTCAGCTGTAATTACTTATAAATATTACCTGGAAATACATTTAATAATAAATGCAACATTGTAGTTTACAAATTAATAAGTCCTGTCAATTCCATTTGCGAATCCTAATTATATTTTAAAAGAAATGAGTTTGTAATTTCATAATCATTAGAGTGGGATCCTGTGTCATTCCTTAAATTAAACTAAAAGTGAAAATTTCATTCCTTTTAATAAAATTCCAAAGAATTTGATAACTGCAAACTGTTTCTAAATTCAGATAGGAAACACAATTAAAGAAAAAAATGAAGGCAGACCTTTCAAACCTAGATAGCTGTCACTACCATGATTAGGATTGAATGTTAGCTCTGTTCATACCTCAGGTAGATTAGGAAGTAAAATTGGACATTCTTTAAACATGACATGGATAATATCATCCTGTTCACTTTTTCCCTTTTTTGTTCTGGCTATATTTCTTATTTAGTATTGGAAAATGCATATAAAAAAAGTTGCATGTTTTGTAGGATGGCCAGAAAATTAAGGGTTTTTTGGATAATAATTAATCTAAATTAGTCTAAATTGAAAATTCTACAAAAATATAACTAATGACAATTTTGACTGACATGATTTTTAAGTATTATTTATTTCTATTAGTTATATTAACACAAGAAATATCCACAGAAAGATATTAATTAAATACTGCATGAATATAATTGAAAGGTGATTTCATTATTATAATACATCAAAGGTTATTATAAATGACTAAATTTACATGACTCTGCCTCTAACTATTGAATTTTCTATATTATTTCATGTTGTTTTCTGTGCACATTATTTTGTCTGTGTACACATCTGTCTCTTTATTGTGCACCTATATTGAAGTCCTTAAAAGCTATACTGCAGTTTTGTTAGGTGTCATAGTTGTGTTACTCAAAGTGAGGCTCCTCTTGGAGCTTTTATAGTTTGCTGGAGCGAACTAAAGGCAAAAGCAATGATCTTTTAGAAAGAAGATTAACTGGGGATTAAAAAAATAAGAGTAAGAGCTGAGGGTTTATTAAATGCAAGCTGTATGTTTGATAATAAATAGAATATCATGGGATTTTTGTGTGGCTTGAACCATAAGCCACAGGGCCTTAATATGATGATGCCTTTGACCTACGATGAAAGTAGCACTAGCAAATAACAGTAGTTTTATACAGTTGGCAGACTTGATTAGAATCATATAATCAAGAAAAAATTTAAATGATTTATGCATTGATTTTTAAAACCACAAATGTAAGCATCTGTATTTTAAAGAGCTTCATATGGTTTTGGAAAATGATTTCCAAGTTCTCACCCGGACTCCTGATGTAGTATCTAATTGTATCTTATTGTTTTCACCTTTTCCCATAAAATTTCTTTAGTATTGATATGTATACTTAAACTTGTTCAAGTACCACATAAAATGTCCTTTAATTTTGATTATAGGAATATAAAAATGCTAAGAAAAATAATTATGTTAATATTGCTACAAGTAATAAAACTTTTAGGCTTCTGCTGGGTAAGACACTTTAGAAACTCATTTACAAATAATTGTAAAATTCAAATCTTAAACCACGTTGTACTAAGCTATAGCTTCAATTTGTTCACGAAGAAACTGACATATGCCCAAGAGTACTATAGCAGGATTGTGTGGTAGCTCTATTTTTAGTGCTTTGAAGAGACTCCATATGGATTTCCATGGTGGCTGCACTAATTTGTATACCCATCAACTGTGTATAAGGGTTTCTATTTCCCTGAATCCTCTCCAGCATTTCTTAGTGCTTGTTTTCTTGATGAGAATCATTCTGGGTAGAATGACACCAATTCTCATCATCATTTTGATTTTCATTTCCTTTATGGGTAATGGTGAACAATTCTTCGTGTATTTATTATCCATTGAACTTTTATTTTTGAGAACTGTCTGCTAATTCATTTGCTTATATATTAATTGGGTTATTAGTTCTTTTGGAAATTATTTCTTGTGCTCTTTATATATTCTGGGTAATAATCTCTTGTCCAGTGAATAGCTTACAAAGATTTTTCTCTTGTTCTGTGGACTATCTTCATTCTATTAATTGTTTTCACTGATACTCGGAAGCTGTTGAATTTGATATAATCTCAACTGTTAATTCTTGCTCTTATTCTCTGAGCAGTTGGAGCTCTACTCAGAAAGTCACTGCCAATACCTTTATTTCTGTTTTTCCTAGGCTTTTCTATAGTAGTTTCAGAGTGATAGAGATTACATTAAGGTCTTTGATCCACTTTGAGCTAATTTTTGTACATGGTGAGAGAGAGAGAGAGATCATCAATATCATGACCTCTAGTACTCTACATTTCAGTCTCCTACACATGAATATCCAATTTTCCTAACACAATTTCTTGAAGAAACCACCTTTCTCCAACTTATGTGTTTCTCCTTTATTAAATATCAGATGGACATAGCTGTGGAGGGTGGGTATTTCTAGGTCTATTCTATTTACTTAATCTACATGTCTTGTTTTGTACCAACACTTGACACCCCAAACTGTAATGTACTGAGTTGTACCTTCCATTTAGTTATGAAGAAACTGAAGCAAATTCCCATCAATATTAAATGAGAACTCGAATGAAAACATTTAAGACTATTCTTAAAATAATATTGCTTATGGTGGGTAAAATTATAAGTTCAGTCCACATTCACTTTTGATCTTTAACTAACAAATATTTTTTAAATGATCCCTGAATTAAGCCAATTTATTAAGCAGTAATGCATTTTTGTAAAATGCAGTTATTCTGAAACATTCTAACTTTTATATATTCTCATGAATTGCTACTGCATCCTTGTTGTTGCAAGCATACGTAAAAGATGTAAAACTGTTCAAGTCTTATCTGTTGTTAGTGTGTGGGCTTCTCTCAATTATCTTAAAGCAAAAATATTGTCTCTTCTATTGCCATCCCATATCTGGCAGAATTTATGACATGAAATATGTATTCAAAACATCCTTCCTGAATTAATCCAATTCATTTTAGCTATAATGTCAAAACTGTTCATTAGATAATTACTATGCAATCACTGAAAAATCCAAATATTAAAAAGGCATAGTAACCGCTTAGAAGGAATATGTAACCATATAGTTTGCATGGTAGTTTTCAATGCTAATGTATTTCCACTTAAAGTTTACAAAGAACAAAACACTGTTTCAGTTGACATTTGTTAATCAATGAACTACATATTGCAAACTTTTAATATAAATCAGAACCATCAGAACCATTATTCTTCTTTTGGCAAAATAAATATGAAAAGAAATATTTAAATTCTGTTCATTATCACTACTTCAGTTATTTCATCATATAGGAAAGCATCACTTATTGCTGTACTGATTTTAGCATTCTTTTTTATGTTATGTTTCATTAAATTAAAAATAATTGTGTTGCCCACCTGAATATGACACTTCTACTTAAATATATATATATATATATATGGTTATATATATATTATATATATAATATATATTATTATATAATATATATTATACATATTATATAATAATATAATATATTATATGATATAATATTATATAATATATTATATAATTATAATATTATATAATATATTATATATAATATATATATAATATATATGGTTATATATTTTCAGTTGATGTAATTAATATATAATTAATGAATAATATTATAACACATTATTGATAGTTAACTTATGTAAAGAATTCTATGTTATATCATATATTATATGCATAAGTGTGCATATATAGCCATCTTATTACATAAAGAATGCTCTCTTGTTGGTATTAAATATTATTTAACTACCTTATTATAAAATGTGTCAGTAAAAACATGAAATAAGTGTGTTGAAAATCATTGAGCATAGTGGCAACAAATGTTAAAATGTAAGTAAAGTAACTTTAATATAAAAAATTTTAAAGTCACAAATACTGTTGCTTGAAATTTTGCAGTTTTACTATTGAGATTTGATCATTCAAACAAAATGTATTATATTTAGCATAGATTCCTCAAGAAATTATCTTTTCATTTCATATATTTCTAAGATACACCTTTGTACTTATATGATTTTGATATACATTATAAAAATTTTAGAAGTGTAAAATGAACCATATTATTTCACATGTACTCTGTAAATACTCAATGAGATCAATATTTTATAAGTCTTAGTATTTATCTTACAAAGTTATAATGAATGCAAAAAGTCAATGTCTCTTAAGAAGCAAAATTTCAGCAATGATAGTATCATAATCCCTTTGATGTACCTTAAGTCATGTAATCAAATCTGTCTTTATACTATACAAATAGCTATACACACATATATATAGGACTGCATCATACATTAAAGATCAAGTTCAATATACATTTTCCTTCTTATTGCTGGACAGAAGCTCACATCCACTAATTCTTATTTTCAACATTGCCATCAATTGCTATTATAAAATGGCCAGATATCTGACTATTCATTCTGGTTGTATCTGTGAAAGTAGCATTTTCCTAGGTGTGTTATGGAATCTAGACGGTTTTTCCAAGTGTGGATGGGGATCATTCAATCCCTTTATGATCTGAGTATACCAAAAGATAGAAGAAGGTGGAAACTGCTTTCTGGCTTAAAACCTAAACTGATATATAAATTTTCCCTAACCCTTGGTGTTCTTGCTTCTATGATTTCCAAACTGAGACTGGAATTTATACCATCAGTTCTCTGGCTCTCAGACATTTGAAGTACATCACTCTCTTTCCTGAGTCTACAAGCAGCAGACAGAAGATGGTAGGTTTTTTCAGCCTCTATAATTAGGTAAGCCAAAGCATTATAATAAATCTCTTTCTGGATGTGTGTGCTATAAGTAAATATAGTTTGCATGCATTATATACAAAGATATTTGAGATGAATGGTAGACATAAATTATATTATAGAACTCTATTAGACAGTAGTAGATCTAACAAAAAGAAAAGTTACAAAAATGTAAAGAACCACATAGGAAAGACTGCCTTTGGGGAAGTAGTGGCCATTAGTCAAGAGACACAATCAGCCTTAGCTAAAGATCTAAAACTAGATGAAGAGATCTGGAGGAATAAGTACTCTTATTTCACTCTCCAAATTTACCTAAATTTCTGCAGAAGCTCCCCATTAGCTGTCTGTCAGGAACTATAGAACAAGAGGACCAGTAGAAGTAGTTTTTACAGATTTGTGACTGGTATGTAGATTATGTTTTAGAAGTGTGGACAGTGGATTCAGAATGCATTCAGTGACACATACAGCACCACCATATAGCCAGTACATATTAGTGTTAAAGTAAAGCATTGGTGGTTAGTTGTCTATCTTCCCTTACTATTATATAAATAAAGTGATGGTATAATTCACTGATTTTTTTCAAACACCTAGATTAATACCAGGAATATAATACTCAGGAGCTGATAAATTAATTCCCAGTAAATTACTCTATAGTATATCTAATAGTAGTAATAATTGATTTCAATGACATAACATTGAGAAAATCATATCACTTGTTATTTTTGTGTTCCTAAACAAAATATATAACATATGCCAATATTCTTTTCTATAATATATTTGTAGATAAACATATAGAGGTATATGTATATAAATACATACATATGTTGAGGAATATATGTATATCTAAATTTATTAATACATACCATAGGCTATTATGATAATAAATGACATATGATGTAAAGATGTATTCATGTAGAAAGAGTTCTACCTTCAAAAGAGTCAAACAGAATATTGCTTACTGTTCTCCTTGCTTTTAGTATAAAATAACTGACAGATAATGTTGTATAACTTGTCTAAGGTCAAATTTAAGCAATAAAAATTGTGAATTATTCAATATGTCATCTATTTTTGAATGTAAATGTTTACTTATACTTTTAATATATTCATGTCGTAAATAAGTCAATGGTTATTCTCTATGCATAAACTAAGCCCGTTCATTTGAATACTAATTTTATTTTTAATTTAATTCATATCATGAATTAAAACATAAATTACATGAGTTGACACAGCTACACATGGCACAGAGAATACAATCTTATTAAGGATTTCTTGAGGACTTCTTAGTTTTAAGTGTGTGTCTCACTTTTGTGAACTATAATTCCCAATATTCTCATGTCATTTTGTGCATTTAATCTTGTGGGTCTTTATAACATTATAGTCATTAAACAATCCATACAAATGTTCTTAGGACTGTACACAATCATATCTGCTTAGAATTAAGTGTTAATGTTTTAAGATCTAAAAAGTAAGTTAGAGGATTTAACAGTGAATTGTGATTCCTAAGAAAGGAGTGTGCCTTTAAGGTATAACTAAATAGTAGTCACTCAAGAAAAATCATCTTCCTAAACTTTGCCAAAAGATAAGAATGATCACAAAATCAACAAATGGGATTTATACATCATGAAATGACAAACCAATGGTTTCTTCTACTTTTAGAAATGAAAACATAGAAATGATAATTTTATAGTAACAAACTAACTTAAAGTATTTCTCATACCATTTAGTAAAACTAATTAATTTACGGAATTGAATAGTGGACATCTGAAATGGCGCAGTTGAGACTCTCAAATTACATTGTAACGGAGCCTCTGGAGTATAAATGCAAATTTAGCATAAAAGAAGGTGCTGTGTTCATAAGCCATTTTTATTTGCGACAAGAGTTTTAATGGACCTGGTCTCATTACTGTCTTGGATGCTCAACTAACCTTCAAATATCTGTCTTGGGAAATAAGACATCTGAGCCCTGAAAACAGCATTCCCTCCCTCACAGACAATTGCTTCTGTGATTAGTGATACTGAAACATGCCAGTTTGACAGATTTCTCTGTTATGAGTTTTGTTATGTCATATCAAGATTCGTAAATACCATAATTGATTTTTATTTTCTCTTCAGATGTTGAGCAATATGAGAATTTAATAAACTAAAACAAACAATTGAAGAAACTTATAAACTAAACTAATACTTCAAATTTGGTCAGAAGCTAGTATTAACTTATCTAAACTGAAGTGTATTGCCATATAACATACTATAAGTATATTCCTTAGAAACAGGTACTCAACAAGATTATATAATGCTTGATTAAGTTGTGTAGAAAATTCGCATTTCTAATTTTTGTCTTTAAGCATATGGGCATTTTTTTGGGCATTTGTCAGCTTACATTTTAAAATTAGAAGACTAACATGTACTTTAGTTCTTGATGAGGTAGAAATTTGTAACTCTTAAGGGTAATATGAACCAGAAACATTGAAACCTGTTTGAAACGTAAAATCTTATATACCAGCTCAGATTACTGAATAAAAGTCAGCATTTTAGCAAAATTCTAGGAATTCTATGTGTTCTTCAAAACTTGATAAACATTCTGCTTGTAGACAAGTGAGAATTAAAGATAACTGCTAACATTTTTGTGATAGAAGAGGATTATGTAATAGTGTCTCTTGAGAAACTACAACAGAAAGCAAAGCTTCACCCCCAACCAGGAACAGTGAACAAAAAATATAGCAAAAAAAAAAAAAGAAAACAAGCAAGTTAACCATAACATCTTGCTACTTTGGATCCGTTTTTACTTCTGGTTACATTAGTTTATAGATAAACACTATCAGCTTGATTGAATGCATTTATGTGGTCTGTCTTTTCATATTACCTGCATTTGAGTTTTAGTCCTCTGATCTGTAAGAAAATAATGCTAATATAGTGATTATCATTTACTCATTGCATTTTATTTATCTTTTAAGCCATAACTTGATTGATGTGGTCCTGATTCCAATCTGGTTCAGAGGTATTTTTCACATCCTCTTATTCATTAGGAAAGAGTCAGAGAGAGGGATTTTTGACCACTCCATGAAGAATTAAAGTAAGCATCCTGTGAAAGTTAGAAACTCAATTATGTAACATATTTATATTGTATTAGGGAACAAGAAATCAACGCCTCTGAAAACTTGAAGAACCCTCCAGTCTATTGATAAGCAGCACCATGTCATGTCTATCTCCCAAGCATGGTCAAACAGGAATGATAGAAGATGGAACTTGGACTTAGGAATGAGAGAGACATGCACAATTAACTATTTTCTAACTGATCCTTGGATGTTGTAACTGCCTTAGACTGCTCCTGAAAAGTTGGCGCTTACAGTAGTTGTTCAGTCACACATCTGAATGCTTCTTCCTGATAAACAGCATCATAGCTGAAGGGACACCCAGATCTGATATACTTGGGTCTAGGATAAACTATTAACCTCAAAATTACAACCTGATTCCTAGTACAACCTGACACTTACATTTATACCATCTTCTTGCAAATGCTTTTCCACTGTTGATATCAGAGGCAGCCAGTAAATTGATTCTAAATAGGTAAAGTTGGTCATCTTTTCTTACCCTTTCCTATGTACAACTCTGATTAGTACTGAAGAAAATTATTAAACTAACCCTGCACACACAGAAGAGGCAAATAAACACAACCAGAAAAATACAGGTCAGAATAAGTCCCACTAGCAAACTAGATTATCAAATGAAGTTTAAAGAAGAAGCAAATGTCAAAAAAAAAAACACTAGTGGGAGGGGGAGATACATGGGAAGGGGGAGTACGAGGATGAATATGGTGCAAGTAAATACAAAAATGATACCTATTGAAACTAATCCAGGAATCTGGGGAGGGGGAGATGAAAGAGAATGGTTGAGGAGAATTCAATTATAATGTATTTGATACATTGTTTAGAACCTGTGTAAATGCCACAATGTACCTCCACCCAGCACAACAATAAAGGAAAAAAAATAAAAAACAAAAAGAGGAAGAAAAACTAACCAAAAAACCAAAACTTCAATAATGATAGAAAGTCTGAATATTTGGGTAAGAAATTCAAGGACAAACCTCTTCAATTTTGATTATCAGTTTCATTTAGATAAAATTGTTGCTATTGCAGAAGAATGAAAAACATAAAGACATCCACAGATGTTTCTGTTGCTGCTTTTTTTCTCTCTCCATTATGTAGACACTACATTTGTTCTTCAATGTTTCAAAGAGGAAATATGGACGAAAGCAAGACATTTTTCCCCGTTATATTTTATTTTTGTAACTTCTTCATTCCCAGTATAAAAGTTTCCAACATTCAGAAAAAAATGACAGGAATATTCTAAACCTTTACATATTAACGCTAAATATTAATGATCTCAGTTCTGAAAACAAAAGACATAGAATAGCAGGTTGTATTAAAAAATGAGATCCTTGTGACTTTTCCATGTAAATATGCATCATAACCCAAACTGGTCAATCTCCCTTATTTTTCTCCTTTCTACCTTACTTCCCTTAAGGTGGTTTCAAGAGGTTTAAAAATTCTAGATTCAGTTTTGTGTAGAAAGTGTAGCAATCACTTTCACCTTCTTAACTTCCTTCTTTTACCCTTCCTCTCTCACAACAATCTCCCCTTCACATGACCTGTTTTTCATAATATTGCTTGTATTTGTATTAGGTCTATACTTCACATAAAAGAGAAAACATTCATCCTTGAGCTTTCTGAACCTGGCTAACTTCACTTACAATGATGTTCTCCAGTTCCATCCATTTACCTGCAAATGACATAATTTCATTCTTCCTTATGGCTGAATAAATTAGTTATCTTAAACAAACAAAAGTGTTTTTTTTTTTACAGAATTGGAGAATAAGAGGGCAGAACAGGTCCTCTCTGGAGGGATGGAACCAGTGGGAGAGGGAGCATGTAGGGAAAAGGTATAGGAGGCTGATTGTGGTACAAATACTATGTACATATGTATGTAAATGGAAAAATGAGACCTGTTTAAACTATTCCAGGAATGGGAGGAAGGTAGATAAAGGAAAATGATAGAGGAGGTGAATTTAAATATGAAATATTTAATATATTGTCAGACCTTTTGTAAATGTCACAATGTATCCCCAGCATAACAACAATACCCAAAAGGAAAAAAAAAAAAAAAAAAAACAAGATCCAACTATTTGTTGCACATAAGAACTGCATCATATTGACAAAAACAAATATTGGCTTAGGGTGAAAGGATGGAGAAAGGTTTTTATTCAAGCAAATGGACCAAGAGTAGGCAGCAGTAGCCTGCCTAACAAAATAAACTTTGAATCAAAATTAGTCAGAAGATATAAAGAAGATACTTCATATTAATAAAAGGAATAATCTATCAAGAGAACATAAAAATTGCTAACATATACACATCAAATGTTATTACACTCAATCTCATAAAATGAATACCACTGGATATAAAATCACAGGTAGATCCCAACACAATAATATTGGATGCTTCAGTATCCCACCATCACTAATAGATAGTCATCCAGACAAAAAAAATCAAGAAATCTTAGAATTGAACAACACTTTTCAGCAAATGGACACAGCTGACATCTACAGACTATTTCACCTAGCACAATACACCTCAGCAGCCCATGAAACATTCTCCAAACTTTTTAGGTCATAAAGAAAGTCAAGTTTATGAAAATCGAAATTCTCCCTGTATTTTATCAGATCACAGTGAATAAAAGGAGAAATCAATAGCAAACAGAAAAAAAAAAAGCACTTAAAGCACTTGGAGAGAATAATACACTGTTGAGTGTCCACTGGATAATCAAAGAAATAATGAGGATAATGAAAAAAATCCTAGAATCTAATGAAAATGAAAGCTCAGATTAGCAGGATCTTTGTAATACAGTGAACACAATGCTAAAAGGAAAATATGTATCTATCAACTTGCACCTATGTTAATATCATAATGAAATCCCAATGCAATTCATATAACCTAATAACAATAACAAGAAACATAATTGAATAAAAGATATAATATATATATAATATATATTTAGCTGTGTTTTATATTTAAATCCATTGTCTGATATCTACTTTGTAGTAGAGAATTTGGTAAGACTAATTTTTTGCAATTGTTTTTAAATAGTCTCAATAAAGTAGTAAGTATCCCATGTAATATTTATTGAACCTAAAGCCACCTTCATCGTTTAAAGATATTCCATATACCTTTTATATTATATAGTAAATGAATCTATATATCTGTTTCTATTACTTAGGATGTTAAATAATGTGCTGGCATCAATAATTTAAATGATTATACTTTAAAAATTAATTGTAATACCTGATAGGTCTAGTCTCCAACATTTCATTGCTTCTATAAATATTTTCATTTATTGAATGCTTGTTATTTCATGAATATCTTTCTTGGTGATTTTTTCTTATTATTAATTTATTTACATGTGCACACACTATTTGGGTCATTTTCCCCCCTGCTTCTTCCCCCACCCTCTCCCTCCTCCTCCCCCACCTTCTCCCTCCTCCTCCCCTCCTACCCTATCCCCCCTTTTCCCCTCACTTCCAGGCAGAACCTGTTCTTCCCTTACCTGTAATTTTGTTCAAGAAGAGACATAAGCATAATAAGGAAGACAAAGCATTTTTGCTAGTTGAGTTAAGGATAGCTACACAGAAAGATTGCTAGCATTGCTTTCATGTACACATGTGTTACAACCCATGTGGATTCATCTCTAACTGATCTTTACACTGGTTCCTAATACCCTTCTCATGTTAACCTCTATGGCTTAAGGTTTCTGTATTAGCTCCTCTGGAGTAGGGACATCAAACACTTTCATGTTTTGGATTTTCTAAATATATCCCTATCTCCCATGTGTGTTCTCTCCTCATGTGATCCAAGTCCAACCACATTGCTGCATTTGCCCTAGATCTAAAGTCCACATATGAAGGAGAACAAACAATTTTTGTTCTTCTGAGCCTGCTTAACCTCACTCAGAATGATGTTCTCCAGTTCCATCCATTTATCTGCAAATGATTTAATTCTTCTTCATGGCTCAGTAAAATTCCATTGTACACAAGTACCACATTTTCTTAATCCATTCATCAGTAGTGGGCCATCTTGGTTTTTTGCATAACTTGGCTATTATGAATAGTGCTGCAATAAACATGGGTGAGCAGGTGCCTCTGGAGAACCTTTGTTCCATCCCCAGGAGTGGTATTGCTGGATCATATGGCAGGTCTATGTTTAGATTTTTAAGAAGCCTCCATATTTTTTTCCAGAGTGGTGGCACCAGCTTGCATTCCCACCAGCAGTGTACAAGGGTTCCTTTTTCTCCACATTCTCGCCAACACATGTTGGTGGTGTTTTTGATGATGGCTATTCTAACAGGGTGAAGTGGAATCTTAGTGTGGTTTTGATTTGCATTTCCTTTATGGCTAGAGATGTGAGCATTTTTTTCATGTGTTTTTTGGCCATTTGAAATTCTTCTGTTGAGAAAGTTCCTTTTAGTTCAGTTGCCCATTTCTTAATTAGTTCATTGATTTCGGGAGAGTTTAGTTTCTTAAGTTCCCTGTATATTCTGGTTATCAGTCCTTTGTCTGATATATAGCTGGCAAATATTTTCTCCCACTCTGTGGGTGGTCTCTTCAGTTTAGAGACCATTTCATCTGTTGTTCAGAGGCTTTTTAAATTTATGAAGTCCCATTTGTCCATCCTTTCTCTCAGTTGATGGGTTGTTGGTGTTCTGCTGAGGAAATCCTTGCCTATACTTATTACTTCTAGAGTGTTTCCTGCTCCTTCCTGTAGCAACTTCAGAGTTTCAGGTCTTCTATTAAGGTCCTTGATCCATTTTGAGTTGATACTAGTACAAGGTGATAGACATGGATCTAGTTTCAGTTTCTTGTAGACGGATAACCACTTTTCCCAGCAACCTTTGTTGAAGAGGTTGTCTTTTCTCCATTATATATTTTTGGCATCTTTGTCAAAAATGAGGTGTGTATATTTGTGTGGATTCATATCTGGGTCCTTGATTCAGTTCCACTGGTCTTCATGTCTGTTTCTGTGCCAGTACCATGCTGTTTGTATTGCCACTGCTTTGTAATGTAGTTTGAAGTCAGGTATTGTGATATCTCCAGCACTGCTCTTTTTGCTGAACATTGTCTTAGCTATTCTCAGTCTCTTGTGTGTCCAAATGAACTTTAGGGTATATTTTTCAATCTCTGTGATGAAAGTCATTGGGATTTTGATGGGAATTGCATTAAATATGTAGATTGCTTTTTGTAGTATAGCCATTTTTACTATGTTGATTCTACTAATCCACGAGCAAGGGAGATCTTTCCATCTTCTGTAGTCTTCTTCGATCTCTTTCTTAAGGAGTTTGTAATTCTCCTTGTAGAGGTCATTCACATCCTGTGTTAAATATCTTTGAAATTGCTTTTCTATATATAATATTAAAGAATAAAAGCTGAGTTTAAATAGATTCATGTTAAGTATATAAAATATTTTAGCTAAATTAAATTTTTATTGTGCTGGGTAGGGGTATATTGTAGCATCTACAAAGGTTCTTATGTTGTATCAAATGTATCATAGTTGAATTTGCCCCTTATAAAATTTTAAAATATGAGATCATTGATCTTGAATGTAATTTCCCCTAACTTGGAAGTAAAAATATATCCCTAGTGTTATTGTAGTTTAAAAAGGGTGAATGTACTTTGTGGTGAAAAATAGTTTTACATGAATTTTCACATATATATCCTTTGAACAATTGCCATGTGGAAGCAAATATTGGTTATTGAAAACAGGATTAATGTACTCTATAAGAGCAATTTATACACTGATTCTGGAGAGGTAGAAGAAAGATTACATCTGACCAAGACTTGAAGAGTATTTCACCTATTTGAGATAGGACTGGTTTGTTCAGTACACAAAAAACTTAGTCATGGCACAGAAGCAGAGCATTATATTTTTACTGCATGTAGCACCATACAGCTATTTAGAGGAGGAGAGTTGCAGGAGACAAACCTATAAAGACACGGTTAAGGTCAGTCTGTGAAGAGTTCTGTTCCCTGAGCTGACAGAACATGGTTTAGATATTTGTATTGCTTATAGGCTCCCTCCTACTTTTGAAATACAGGAGATGAATTGATAATGTCTCCTTCTCATTGGAGTGTAGTGCACTCAACCAGCTACCAATAGCCTTCAAATGAAGGCACTTTTTTCAGAAGTAAAAAAAGCCACAACATGTACAACTCTTGCTCTGAGAACTGCATGACCTCTTGTTGTTTCTAAATCCAAGTTGCCAAGTTTTTTGAATTTCTTATTTTCAGAACTGAACTGGCTCTAGATCAAAGGAATCAAGCTAGTTTACTAGAATTCTGAATTGCTGTATTTGCACTATCGGCTTAACACTTGGCACTTGGTTAGAAAGCAAGAGATCCTGGGATCATTCCTCAGCATCACAAGACTAAGATAAATTATAAAAATTTAAATTAAATCGATCACTTACTTGAAAACAAATGATTCTTCATGCTCAGGTTTCAAAATCATTAAGAGAATAGAGTGCCATTGTTATTAATATTTTACAAAGCCTGGAGTGGTGAATAGCTATAAATACAGAGCTTGGGAGACTGAAGCAGGATGATTGTGAGTTCATGGCTAGCCTGGTCTACATAATGAGAGCATGCATCATAAAAAAGACAGAAAATTGAATAGTTTACTATAGTACAAGATAAAAAACACACACAGAGAACTTATGCAAATTATTGGTAGTCAATTCTTTGGTCTCTTGTGTTCTTATATGTTATGGGGACAACATTTTGTTTCACATTATTTCCATTATCTTTTCAAATATTGTGTACATAATAAACCTTTATTAAAGGAATGGATAGTAAGTATTTGCAGTTGATTAAAGAAAAATTTAGCACACATGCACAGTTATGATTTAAATATCTGTTTCTACTTTTCATGGTATATATTGTTACAATCACTCTTTCCTCCTTTATCCTGCAAACTACCTTAGAAAGAATTTTGTCTTGTTACCATGCATCAGAAAATGTATCATAATAGGTAAATGGGAGAAATATGTGAAAACCATATGTATATAAATAGACAGATGATACAGATATCGATATATAAAAAGAGATATATATACATATAACTTCAAATCAATACAAAAAATTAGTAACATTATCAAAATATGGTCAAAACTTGAATACATATTTCTTTAAAGATAAAATACAAAAAGATAAGTGAGATATGAGAGAAGCTAGCTATGAGAATCATCAGGAAAATGCCATCAATACATTTGTTAAAATTGCTATTAGCAAAAAAGTTAATAAGTGCTAGTAAGGATGTGGGAAATTAAACCCTTGTGCACTCTTACTGAGAATGTAAGTATACACAGCCTCTTTGGCAAATAATATAAATTAAAAACAGAACAGCCATATGAGCCATATGAACAGAAAGAACACATTTGGGTACATAATGAAAGTAATTGAAATCAAAATCTTGAATAGATATTTTACTCGCATGTTTATTTTAACACTACTAAAAATAGTCTAGATGTATAAGTAAAATAAATGAGCATAG
The DNA here is from genome assembly GCF_047511655.1 of Castor canadensis. Lineage (NCBI taxonomy): Eukaryota > Metazoa > Chordata > Mammalia > Rodentia > Castoridae > Castor > Castor canadensis. Next base: position 27,640,536 of record NC_133395.1, read on the forward strand.
CGAAAAAAGATAAAGAAAATATAGTAAATACATAACTGAAAAAGTGTTTAGACTTAAAAAGTAAGGAATTACTGTCACTGGTGACCACATGGATAAAGCTGAGGAATATTAAGCTAAGTGAAACAAGTAGAACACAAAAGAGGCAAAGCGGTGTGGTTCCTCTCAGTACTTTCACTTGACTATCTAAAATCATCACACTCATGTAAAGAGAGAGTGGAACTGGGAGAAAGAAAGTGGAAAATTTTTGTTCAGCAGGTACAAAGTTTCATTTATATAGGATGAGCAACTTATTGAGATATCTGTGCAATATTGTGTTTATATAAATAAAATCTTACTGTATACATAAAAAATTTTAGCAGTACAGCTCATGTTTTGTGTTCTTGTGTTCTTGCCAAAATGCCAATTTATTGATTAAATAAAAATACATTCACAGCCAGGGAATATTCCAGTAAAATATATTCACTGAAAGATAATCAACTAGGTAATAAGGTAAAATAGTTATGAATTTTCTGTAGCAAAAGAACTTTTTTATCCCTAGGGAATACATTGTACTAGTTTTCTTTAAATGAAAGGATAAAAAATAGTCCAAACAAACCAGATCAATTCATCATCACTAAGGGAATACATTGTCTTTGAGAGAAAGTTAAGAGCAGCACCACACTGAAAGAAAAATACAAAGCATAGTTTATTTAAGAAGGATTTTTGAATGGAATTGTTTGTATAATTATTTTTAATGTGCTTAATTAACTTATGAAATCTCATAACCTTCTAACTTCAGGAAGCAGAATATGATTTTATAAATGCATAGAATATAGGATACATTTATTTTCAAATTTATGAAACATATGAACATGTTAGTGTGATGTTTTCTAATATCTATTTTTAGAAATAATTCAAATATTTAATGCTTTATTTTTTGTTCATAGATAATGCTTGATATTTAGAATGTGATGTCATGAGGCTGAATGAACACAGACATGGAGAGAATAGGATGAGTTTTAAGAACAATTTGTGAATTGAACAAGTTACAGATATTGGGGGAATACAATATTATAAAATATGATAAATTAAACCTAAGAGACAGTTTGTATACAAGCTTTGGTTCACAAATGACTGAAAAATACTGGAAGTGTAAAATTTTATGCAGAGAAATTTGAAGACCAGTCAGTGATTAAGATATAAAATAGGGTAGTAAGTCTCCTAAAGCTGAAACAAAATATACGTGTTTGATGAGACGTACTAGCAGGAAACAGGTGTGGTGTAAAAAAGGGCTGCATAGCTCAGGGACCTCTTTACTGATAGTGAGGCAGGACCCTAGAACTTACACACAAGTAGTAAATCAAGCACTGACTTTATGTATGTGAAGTGCTGCGTCCTTTACACATGTATGTGTTAGACAAAACCAAGAAGTAAGGATGTAGCTACGTCTTTCCAGTACTTCATTTCTTAACAATTAGTAGTTTCATCTGTGAATAGACTATGTTGCGATTGACTTTAGGTTCAGAATTAAATTATCAGAGAATAAAATGTGGAAATTGACTTCAGGTTCAGAATTAAATTATCAGAATAAAGCATAAGGATCATTATAATTTTTTCAGACAAATAGCATAATTTCACCATTATGTTGTGTGAAAACAAACATTCAAAATTTCAGAAGCTAGAATCATTCTGTTTAACTTACAATGGATCATTAAACATGTATTTTTGTTGACAAGAGTGGTGGCATATGCTTCTCAGGAGGTGGAATTAGGGAGACTGAGATTTAAAACATTCTTGGCAAAAGTTATTAAGACCCCTCCTTCTCAAAAAACAAGCTTGGCATGATGGAACACATCTGTGAGTCCCAACCTACTCACGAATCAGAGATAGGGAAGTTGTGTCTTGAGCAAGTCCAGGTAGAGTTACCATGAGACTCTATCGGGAAAAAAAAAAAGCACGAATAAGAAAAAGGACTTGGAGCTCAAGTGGTAGAACAGCTGAGCAGGAGGCCTTGAGTTCAATGCTGAGTACAGCAAAATAAATTTAAACAATAAATAAATACAAGAGAGACAAAGGAACTACTATAGCACACTGGAAATTTCAAGTGATAGCCTTAAATCAAATGGAGTTTAGTTTTAAGAGAGTTTCAAAATACAATAACAACTGCAGAAATTTTCCACTCAAAATATTCTCACAAGAAAGAATGTTATTCCATTTTGTAAAACAATGGAAGAATTCTAATTCATAGCCAACAGACTGCAAGCACAGGTAGGAAACAAGGACACTCTTTTTTTTTTTTTTTACATTTATAATTTTATTATGGAAAAGAGTACAAGTCAGACCCATTCTAAGGAGCTGACACACAGGCTGAGGTCTGGGGCCCTGTTGTCTACAGGAAAGCACTACCCTCCCAGCTCGAGGTGTGGCTGTACTCAGGGGACACTTGGGGTCCACCTGATACCATCCAGCTCTCCATGAGTCTTGGTTGCCTTTCTGGTGGCTTCCCCACTGCCTCATTAGCACAAGGGTTTGGAAGGGCCTCTAGTGGCACCACTGTAAGGACACTCTTGTATAAGTAATTGTTGAGCAGTATTGAGGAGTTTCACTGTTGGTCAAAGCTCCCTTTTATGTATACTGTTATGTAAAGATGAACACATCAGTTAGTAGGTACTGGTCTGTCACACAGATAACCACAAATATTTGGCTACCATGAATCACTTGAGCATGAATTGTTTCAGGAAACAATTCTAAATGTATTTATCTAAACAGCTGCATATCTAGCATGCATATTATTTAGCACTATATAAGTTATGAAGTACAGAATAAAAATGTAGGGTTTGAGCATTACAGTCCAAAAGTAATTTAATAAAAATACATAATGTCATAGAAGCAATTATATGTATATATAATATAGTCTCCAAACACTTTATAAATATATTTTAAATATGGAAATAAATTTTTCTTAAATTAATTACAAAACTTCCCAGAAAGGAGCCACCTGGAAGGCAGTAGACAGAAATTCTAGCATTATCTTTCATTTACCTACTAAAATGTATATGTATTGCAGCTGTGTGTAAGTATATGTGGAAAACTGGATTAATATTCATATTTTCATAATCAGAAAACATAGCTACCATTTGGTTTTAATTATTTCTTAAGGTTTTTAAGAGTGGGGAGGTTGGTACCAGTGGGGGTGGGTGAGGTAGGGAAAGGGTATGGGAGGGTGAATATTTTGCAAATACTGTGTACACATGGATGTAAATGGAAAACTGATACCTGTTGAAACTGTTCTAGGATTGAGGGGGAGAGAGAATGATGGAGGGGATGAATTCAACTATGATATATTTGATATATAGTAAGAACTTTTTTAAATGTGACAATGTACTCCCCCTCAGCACAATGAAAAAATTTTAAAAATAAAGTTTTTATTATCAAAGTTATCATATTTCATATAAAATATTCATTAGAAATAAAGCCCATATTTAGAAACTATAAAAAACAATGTTTTTAAAAGAAATATTTTAAACACCTTTAAAACTATATATATTTTGTAGTACGTATCTGAATTGTTAATTCTTCTTCATAAGTTCATATTCATGGATGTGTAACAAAATTTATAAATTTATTGAAGAGCTGGTTAATTCATCTCAATACATAGCTTCTCCTATGTTTCATAAATTTATAGCATGTTTTACATTTCCCAACCATGAGTATGATTATTACAATGTGGTTTATTTATGAATAATGGAATATGAGCTCAAATTGATGCATATAATTTGTGACTGCCATGTAAACAACTCATACACATAATCTTTACTCTCATTAAGGGCTGTCTAAGTAAATGCACAAAGTCTGTAAGACTGAGAGAAGGGCAGAACGCCAAGGCTCCATAGAACAGAAGTCTCACCCACAGCTCTCTATTAACCTACACTAACCATAAGGTTAAATAATGAACATACTGTTATTTTGCTAAAGTCCATAAATTAGTTGTATTTTTGTGATAGTTGCCCTAACCTGACTATTCTAGTGTTACAGGAACTTCTTTTGATTGCATCAAATATGCATGTATTTTGTTCAGGTGATTGTGAAAGAATGTTAACTCTTGATTTTTCTTTTGAGATATAGCATTAGAAAAATTAGTAATAAAACTATAAGATAAATATTTTCAGGTCTTCATAATATAGTTTTGAACATAGAAATGTAACATAGTAATTTCAAAGGGTAATTACATGTAATTTAGAGTAATTATTAAAAGAAAATTTAATTTTTTCTCAAAAAAAAATCACTCAGATATGCCAGTGGTAATGAGGACTTATCTATTTTGATACATAAGAGCAATTCAGAATAGTTTGCAAGGATTTATTATCAAGATGATATCCAATAAACCAGATATTCCTAACTCTCTTCTGTTTTGTCCATTACCATTTCATTGCCAACATTTTTTCATTTTCAAGGGAGAAGTCTAAACCATATGTTTCAGAATCCCCTCACCAGTTGGACTTTTCAAGCCCCATAAGGGGGCTTGGATAAGATTATTTTTTATTCTGTTATTGTGCTGGGTGGGGGTACATTATGTTATTTACAAAGGTTCTTAAAAATGCATTAAATATATCATACTTGAATTCACCCCCTCCACCACTCATCTTTATTTTCCCTCCCTTGATTCCTGGAATAGTTTCAACAGAAGAAAGCATTCTTTTTCCTTTGCACTTATTTAAAGGCAGTAACCTAGCAGATGAATAAGAGGAGATTCATTATCTTTTCCTGCTGTGCTGAAAATAGGTAAATACAACAGATTCATCCATTTGAATTGATGAAATCATAATGATATCCATGAAGTAATTGAAAATCAACTACTTCTACAAACAACTGTGCTTTCTTAAAGAGCTATCCCTGCCCTTACATGCAGGGATCCATTCACCTGTTGAGAAGATGTTACTTGATATATTTCAAGAAGTTTTGTAAATGCTTACAATGTACCCCCACCCAGTACAAAAAAATCAATTAATAAAAAAAAATGCTAAAAAACAAAGAAAGAAAATGTCTAAAATGCTATTGGGTATTAGTTAAAATTACATGTCCTACCAAGAAATATGCCATTACAGAGAGTACCCTGTGATATCACCATGAATCTGTTCCATTCTTACGTAGTAAGACTTCAAGGAAAGTATACATGGTTAGCAGGATTCCATAATCAAATGGAAGATTTTAGTATTGGATATGGATTAGGGAGTTATAAAGGTTCTTACAATATATCAGATATATCATACTTTAATTCACCCCCTCCACAGCTCTCTTTCATCGATCCTCCCTTGATTCCTGGAATAGTTTGAACAGGTATCATTTTTGCATTTACATACATGTGTATACATTATTTGCACCATATTCATCCTCCTACAACTTTCTCCATCACCTCCGCCTTCCCACCTGTGCAAACCCCCCTACCTTCTGCCCTCCTGTTCTTGGATGTTGTAAAACAAAAACCATGAAAGATTATAAGAGAAACATGGTAGTTTTGGTAGTTTGAGATAAAGATAGCTACACAGGGAGATTCCTTGTGTTGTTTTCATGCATATATGTATTATAACCCAAATTGGTTCATCTTTACCAGTCTTCTTCACTACTACCTAGTCCCTTTCCCATGGCAGCCCCAGTCAGTTTAAGATGTCTTTATTCATTTCTGTAAGGTGAGCAAATCAACCACATCAAGATTTTAGTTTCCTTCCCTTGCCCTATCACTCCTGTGAGTGGCCTCCCTTAGGGTGACCCCCAGCCTATAATACTGCTGCATTTGTTTTAGGTCTATAATCTGCATAGAAGGAAGAACATGTGGCTTTTGGCCTTCTGAGCCTGACTAACTTCACTTAAGTTGGTGCTCTCCAGTTCCATTCATTTACTTCCAAATGACAAAATTTCATTCTTCTTTATGGCTGAGTAAAATTCCATTGTGTATAAATACTACATTTTCTTAATCCATTTGTAAGTAGTGGGGCACCTTGGCTGTTTCCAAAGCTTGGCTATTGTGAACAATGCTTCAGTAAACATGGGTGTGTGGTGCATTTGTAGTCATCTGACTCACATTCCTTCAGGTATATCCCTAGGAGTGGTATTGCTGGATTGCATGGCAGATCTATTTGTAGCTTTGTAAGGAGCCTCCATTTTGTTTTCTGTAGTGGTTGTATGTATCTTACATTCTCATGAACAGAGTACGAGTGTTCCTATTTCCCTCATCATTGCCAACATTTGTTGTCGCTGAAGTTGCTCTAGTTCACCTAATTCTCAGTGTTTTTCCTTCTGATTATTATATGAATTTTTAAATCATCATGATATACTTTGAATTAATATTATGCCACTTCATATATAAAATGCCAAACTTACAATTAATTTCATTCTCTTTTCATGCCCTTCGTGGCTGCTCAAACACTTCAAAAATTTATATATACATATTATAAGATTTTTTTTACCATTTAACAGTATGTCAACATTACAATGTGTAATAATTTTTCTATCAATACATTCACATCAAAGAATTTATTAAGAGGAATAAAGATAGCCTGTATACATCCAAACCCATATACCAATATTATAAAACAGGCATAATGCTTATTTCTTATAAGGTGATGAAGTTGAAATATAAAATAGGTAAATGACTTAGAAATCCATTTGTCAGAGAAGTGTTCTTTAATAGAAGTTATATGTTACCAATATATTTCCTATTTGTACTAAAATAATTAACTTATCTTAATAATATCATAATTCCTTTCAAAGCTATTTGCAGACACTATAGCTAGCTTTATTACATAATGGAGTAACCGTTTAACCTACTAATTATTGTAAACACTCTATGTATATGATATTGTGCCCCAAAATAGACTACTACTACTAATATTTGTATTCTGTTAAAAGAAACTATAAAGAAACAATATTTGTTTTTCCATCATAGTATCTCCATTCATATTTCATATTAACTATCAGAAATTTTCTCTAATGTATTCATTTGTGTGTTTCCTAACTTCTTATCTAGTATGTGGCAATCCCGATCAGGATTACTTCCTATGATTTCCAAGTAGATTAAGTTTCCTCATTCAACGGGGCTTCAGTTTTTTACTTGAAGATGTAGCAAAAAAGTCAGGAAATATTCCTACAAAACATGTGTTACCAAAATCCCTTCGGGGAATTCTTGGAAAATGATTTGCAATGAGAGAACTAGGTTTTGTTTCTCTGATACTTGATTCCAGACATAATGAGGAAATACCTATTTTTAGTCAGTTTATTGTTTCAAATTTTCGAAAGATCTGTACTGACTGTAATTTATGAAATATTTGTTGTTTTAATTTTTTAATGCTGTTTATTTAAATATTGCATATTCAATCTATATGGACTTCTAGGCTTGATCACATATACTTAAAAATCATCAACCATATATTCTCGGTATGACAATTCCAGTATTAGTTTACTATCATTAATTTACTATCATTCCTATATAGTAAGCCTCATGGTCAAATATTCATGTTCCAAATTAGGATTATTGGTTCGGCAAGAGGGCAGGTACAGATAAACACAGAGCAACAGAACTAATAATTTTGAGCAAAAGGACTGAATAAAACTTACCTGAGAGAATAGCTGACCTCTATTTAAAGGAAAATTTAAAGCATCAGCAACATCCAGCAATTACTCATAAAGGAATTAAGATGAATTGTGAATGTTGATGATGAAGATAGGGAGATTAAGAACATCTTCTGCCCTCAAGAAATTCAGAACATATTGGCGAAAATGCACAGGAGCAAGTAATCATGATTCCTGAACTACCATCTACAAAGCAACCTTTTAATTAAATGTATAACTTGCCACGGATATAATTGATAGGTAAAATTGAGTCTTTACACTTGCACTTTCTGTCCATGGTCAAAATGCTTCCCTTTCAATATCAGAAAAGCTCACTGTTTCTTCTTCTTCAAATCTTGGAGAAATTCTGTGTCCTTCTTCTGTTCACATTTTTTATAACGTAGGTCATACACTCTTGTTCTACAGATCTCTCTATTGCATTCTGTAACACCTGTTGACCTTAGTTGAAAATTTATCATTATATTGTCTATCTCTCTTATTAATTCCATAAATACAGGATTATTTGTCTGTAGCCCCTAGAAAAGTACTTGTTCCAGAGTGAGTGCTTGACAAAATAAAAAACTTTCAACTATTTAGTGAATATAAATGAGTAGCAATATAGAATACTTAATTCCACAAATTGCAAGTGTAAAATATAGCACATGGTCTTGATATAACAGTTATTTTGTTTTCCCACACAGTCCAAAGTAATCTAAAAGTCACTTCTTTCATTTTATATTTTGTGGATTCATTTGACAGAATCTTAAAAATATGGACATAAAAAGATTTCATCTGTACTATTTAATTTTCAGAATAGCCAATTTTTCCTTTTGAACATTCAGTCCCATCATGTTTTTCAGAAATAAGTTCTGCTCCCTTAAACTCTTTGTGGAAATTGACAGGTCCTGTCTTATAATTTACAGTATTTTAAAACCTCAAAATACACCAACCACAAAAATTCATTCCCATTGAATATATACAAAGATTGAAGGTGTAGAGAAAAGCCAAATGATGTTTCCCAGGGAAGAAATAACAAGTTCTAAAACAATTTGACAGTCATACAGAGTGATGATCAATTTTATATGGCCTTTCTCATCAACAAGTAAGTGGGTAGCCTCTTCTATGTCTTCACTTTTGATACAATAATTGATATGGAAGGTATCATTGCAAAAATGAATCACTTCAAAAAACAGAACTAAGAGCCTATATCTCATTTTGTAATAAAAATTACAGCAATTTTCTTCTAAGAAAGGAACTCCCAAAGTAAATATAGCTTTAGCATTAACAAAAACCTGGTTCAGTCCAAGTATTCATAGTTGGTACTATTAAAGTATTTTCCCAGTCCAAAGACCTCAGGTAAGGAAAGGATATCATTCTAGGACCACAGGATATCACACCATCAAATACTACAAGTGTTTGGTGTCCTGCACTTCAGGGGTGCTTTTCAGGGCTCTATGTCTTGAATAAGCCTGTGGCTTCTGCTGCCTTTGTCTTTATATTTGCTTTTCATCTCTCTGCATCACTGAGTATCCCACAGTAATCAGTGTTTCAACTAAATTGTGTGCTTCGTTATTGACCTCAGACATTCTTCCCCAGAGCTGTGTTTGAGACCTTTGTTGAACCCATGGTTCTTAGTGTGTGAATCAATTCCATGCTAGTCCACTCTATGGAACTGCTTTTAGAAAAAAAAAATACTTGAGGTTTTTGTGATCTTATTTATCTAAGTTGGAAGTACAAATATTAGCTATTCATTTGATTCACTTCTTTGACCAAACATCCAGAAAATAGAATATTTACCACATTCCTATAAATAAGCTGATTAAATTTTTTGAGCTAGTATGTCTTTTTCTCATTTAAGTAATCTTGAAATTGTGTGTTCTTTTTTAATTACAATGGTTAAATAATGTGAATATTTATGATTTGGTTGATTTTAAATTGATTAATAAAAATGTATACATACAAATAATGAAAGCATTATATTTACTAGATTCTTAGACTTAGCAAAATTTTATAAAAATATCTTTAGATTAATTCTCACAATATCCTTTTAGACAAACAAATAATTTTATTTAACAGACAAAGAATAGTATAGATATTGCACATAAAATAACTAGCAGAACGTAGAGGTAATAGGTACAAAATAAATCACCACTATTATTTGTTCAATAATCTCCTTGGTACTGATTTAAAGGAGTCTAAGATTTATGAATATTTCATGAACTAATTAAAGAAAATTATATATGTTTCTTTTAAAGTTTCTAAGTAATGTCCTGACATTTCTTGATTTATATAAGATGCCAATCTAGCTTTGTGTTTTCTCAGAATTTTATTAATTTACCCAAGAGAGATTCTTTTAAATAATAAAGGTCAATTAGAAATATGACAAAATTTCACAACTTTTACATTTGATTTCCTCCTAATATTGTCACATGTATTTTAAATATATTGAAGTTTGACTTTTTTTTTCAGAGAAAGACAATTTATTATAATGCATTCCACCTATGCTGCAAAAACATAGATGATAACGGCCTGTTAAGAATTCACTTGGATTTTTTAATCTGTGCAAACCAATAAGATAAACATCCTGTGGTATCTAGAATCCTAAACACAGACAATTAAGTAAAATGCTATAGTCTTGATTAACAAATCTAAGAAAGCTCAAATGAATTCTTTGATTACAATAGTGCTTTTTTCTTTCTTTCTTTTTTTTTTTTTGCATCACTAGGGTTTGAACTCAGGTCCTCACACTTGTAAGAAGGTGCTCTGATCACTTCAGCCATTCCACAAGTCCTAGAATAGGGTGTGTTGAAGTCTAAAAAAGACATAATGGAAAAACCAGGCTCTTACCTGAATGCTTGGGAAAGAATCCTCTTTTAAACTTATTTAATCAATTTACACAATTGTTCTAGTCAATGAATCAAAGTAATGTGACTGGACTCAGCTCCTCATTTCCTTTCTGACTGTCCAAAAGACCATTGCATTCATTTTCATAAATTCCCTTTCATTTTCAAGCAGATAGTAATCTGTTATTTCTCCCTCATGACACCATCTCTCTGAAATCTTTTACAGCCATTAATCAGAGAAAGGTATCTGCATTAACCAAAATAATAATTAAGAAGATATAACTCACACATGCTACAGTTCATATATTGAAAGTACAAAATTAGATAACTTTTAGTTGATTCACAAAAGTTGTGCAACATTCCCATCATAGGTTTATAAATTTTTCATCACTCAAACATTATTAAAATTCTTTATTCAATTTTTGAATATAGTGGCAATATCATGTACTCATGTGTGAAAATGGAAAAATGAACCCTGTTAAAACTGATAGAGGGAGGAAGGATAAAGGAGAATGATGGAGGGGGTGAATTTAACTAGATATATAAGCACTTTTGTAAATGTCACAATGTATTCCGAGTGAACAATAATATGATAATGAAATGATCAATGAGCTCATAAGATCATTAGAGATGCACATGACCTTCTCAACAACTGGCTTTGTTATGTCCCAAAAAAGGTTAATTACATATGTTGTTGTTCATTAAGATTGAATTAGTAGTACTTCCTAAATTGGATTGAAATCCTCAATACCCTAAAAAAAAAGTTTTTTCAGTATATCTTTTTGGTTTAAAATATTTATTAAAAATCAAATTTTTTTGTGACTCATTAACATTTCACATGTACTGCCTTGCTCTTTATTAGATTTTGAATAGTTCATTTTATAAACAGAATATAGAAGGTATACCAACTATTGAGGGAGATGTTATGTATGCTCCATGACAGCCATGAATCAATATTAATGTAAAGAACTTTAATATTAATGCATTCCTTTTCAGATCATTTCTTTGCTTATAATTTGTAATATTATTAAATATGTTTGTCTTTACTATGCTAAAAATGTTTACAAAGGCATTTATTGCTCTCTTTATATGCACTTGTAGTCCCTCATTCTTTAATATTCTACTGAAGACCTTATTATTTTATAATGTTTGAGAAAATTGAGAACTAATCCATCCTTTTGAAATAAAACCAAAATTATCAATGCAAGAATGGTATATAAATGTTCATGCATGTTTCTGTTCATTGCTTCTGGACCCATGGCGAGCTGAATATCATGTCAGTGAGCAACTGGTGAAACAAGTAGCTTACCTCATGATGGAAAGGAGCAGAGAAAGAAACAGGGAGGCCAGGAACAATGTGTTTCTTTGCAGGGAACTTCCCCAGTGATCTTCCTCTTCCAATTAGTCCTCAACTCTAGAAGTTTCTACCATCTCCCAATAATGATATAAAATTAATATTCTATTTTTAAGTCAATTCGGTGAGAGTTCTCATGTCTAATCACCTAAAAATAATTGAAAGCATTAGAAGGAAATTAGCACTTCGACATATGTGCCTTTTGAAGGACATTTCATGTTCAAACAGTAACACCCACCTTTTTTGTCCTTGTATTTGTGGAACATGGCCTGAGTGATTGATGTGATCTTAAAACTCTATAAGCAGTAACTTATATAACTTAGTTTTCTCTAATAATATTTGGAAGATTACTGCATTATTGAAACTTGAAAAAGGCTCCTATCTATGGTAAAATATTTTTAAATATACTTTTACAAAGGAAAACTTTGATTTCTTATGACTTAATTTGTCCCTCTCAATGGGATTGTGCAGTCATTACACTAAGATCTAAATTTTTATGTTGTTTTTAATATTAATTTATTAATATTTTATTTTTTGTGTGAGCATATTGTTTCCTCAGGTCAGATATTAACTCTATTTCAATTTCTTGATAGTTAGAAACTAATAAAGTTTTAATTGGAGGAGCCTCAGGGAAAATATGAATTTAAATCAGGTGGTGTTTTTGTAATATTCTAATAACTATCATCTATGTGGCAATAAAATTCAATTTCAAAAGTTTTAATGATAGGAATACAAGGTTTATTCTGAAGGGTGTTCATGGATCCCTTATGTGCTCTCTTTCATAGAATAATATGTCTAGTGTTGCTTTTCTCCTATTATGCTTCCAAAACACTGGTTATAGAGAATGTTAATAGAACATAATCCAGGCAGGGTGTGGTAAACACTGTAATCTCAGCATTTGGGAAACTGAGGCAGGAAACTGCAAATTCAAGTCCAGCCTAAGCTACATATCAAAACACTGCCTCAAAAAATTTAAAATTTTTATTTAGAGTTTTTAAGACATAAATTTTATAATTCATATTTTAAACTATCAAATATATAACATATACCCAAAATAAATCAATCTGTTCCAGGAGCATAACAGGATTGCTGATTCTTATAATATTCATATGGAAAGCAATGTATTCTATTTTAATTTGAAAGAGATTTAATATAAAGAAAATTGAAGAGGGGTTAAAGGAGAATAGTGGAGGGGGTGAATTCAAGTATGATATATTTGATACATTGTAAGAACTTTTGTAAATGCCACAATGTACCCTCACCCAGTACAACAAAATAAAATAAAAATTAAAAAGAAAATTGAAAAAATTCAGCACATTAAATATTATGCTTCTTCTGTATACAATTAAAGAAAAGAATTTATTTCTAATAACTTATTGAAGATGGTGGGGTAGTAGGGTTTAAAATTATAACTAAAAATGTCTTTCAGCACAGCAGAGAAGAAACCGTATGTGTGTGCACATGTGTATGTATATATATGTGTGTGTGTGTGTGAACATTTAATTGTGAGAATTAGCTCAATTTTTTGTAAATAAATTAAGCATCCTCTATATATCATGACACTGTGCACTGTGAATTCAGTGATGAAAAAATACAGGAAGCAATGACTTCTAGGACGCTGAGAGGTCTCATGACAGGCCATCTGCAAGGGGTAAAATCAGGAATTCTGGCTGTGTAATTTAGTCCAAGTACCATAGAAATTTGACTATATTCCTTTTTTTTTTGTATGTGTTCAAAAATTGGATGATTTCACACATATTGGTGAGATTTACTTTACTCAATGTAAAGATCAGCCCAGGAAGAAATTATTGATACCTAGTCTCAACCAATAGATGGACTCTGTGGCATGATTTCATTTCAGCTATGTGGAAAGCATACATAGGAGGATCATGGTCCAGGCTGGCCTGAGCAAAAATATGAGACCCTATTCCAAATATAACTAAAGCATATGTTGGGAGAGTGACTAAAGTGCTACAGTGCCTACCTAGCAAGTGTGAGGCCATGAGTTCAACCAGCAGTTCAATAGCATAGAAAATAAATAGATAAACAAGCAATGACAATTATTAAACACATGCAAGTTAGTAGCAAGGATGCTTAATTTGGGAACACCAGATCAAATATCTTACTTTTAAAATGGTAGAAACAATAGTTTTATAAACACATTCAAATCTAATGTGCTGTCATGGATAATTTGTTGTGTTATGGATATGTATAAGGTAGTTATAATTGGTAACATTATATTTTGGCATCACTTGTTTTGTAATTTAAAAGGCTCCTTCTTAATGTCTAAATCAAATATTTATTAGGGAATTTTCTGTTTGCTTGATTGTTACTGGTTTTCCTTTTTAATCTTGTAACATTTTAATAATTATTGGTATAGAAATAATAAGTTTTCTTGTTCTAGCTTTGATGTATAAATTGAATTTTTGTTTTCCTTTTTCATGATTGACATATCATGGTATGTCATTAATTAGTAACCATCCCTCAAAATAAATTTATATTTCCATAAAATCTGAGTTCAATTATGAATTTCAAATAATATATCCTTTATGATTTCTGGCATGATAAACCATAGTATACATTTTATGATCTGTGCTATAATACAAAATCCAACTCAGGAATCTGTTTATGTACATCACGGTTTTTAAAAACAATATAATATGCACTTTTTAAAGGCCATCATACATTACTTACTTTGGAAGCTTCATCAGAGCTCTCTGTTGATTACATCAAACCCCTTTACAGGCAGGCTTTGTGCATATATATGTGGAATAAGTCATCAGACTCAGATATTTGCACATTTAAAATGTGCCAACCTGAAGAAATTTTGGATCTAGCTTGGACTTGAACTGTGGTACTGAGATGGAAGCCCAAGTGAGGCCAGAGTGCTTAACTGTCAAAGGTATCACTTTCTGTTTCTCATTGTCTCTTTATACACACACACACACACACACACACACACACACACACACACACACACACATCTGTTTTTTTCTCTATATTGTATATTACTTGAGTGAAGAACATAGCTCATTATATTTATGCCAATAATTTCTTCATTTAATATACTGAACAGTCTGAAATAAGTATTAAATATTTAATGAATGCAGGTTGTTAATTATGTAATTAACATTATATAATTAAAAATCCATGTGTGAAGCTGTGTTATAACTACCACGAAACAACTTTTTAAAAATAGTTTTCATCAAAAGTGTCTGAAATCACATTTTTCACTAAAAACTTAAGGCTATTTTATAAATAGGAAATGCCCCAAATGTTAAAAGAAAACATGAAAATTCATAATTTCATCTCTAAGTATGCAGTGATAACCTTCACTTCTACTAAAATCATTCTGGTCTTATTCAGGGTGCACTGATCCAAAGATACTTGGGTGATTTGAAGATTACATGTCAGAACAATAATTACTGAACCTAGACTTTCTATTCACCAAAAAATCCTTGTGACCCTTTTTGAGAGGATTGCTCGCACAGTCAGCCCATAAAATAGAGTAGAATACATCCACAGAGTGCCTGAATTGAAACATCGTTCCTCACCACGTGTCACACAAATCACCTTAGACAAAACTCTGGTGTGATTTCCTTCTCTGTGGGAAGAATGACTAAGTCTAATCCTCCTATTATCTGGCTGGCCATGGCCTTATATATTTTCTTTTTCAAAATAAAACCACCTTGTCATATGACATTGATAAATTTCTTCAAATTCACAGCACATATGGAACCACCCTTGCATGACATTGGAAAAATGGGAACTCATATACATAGATTGTAGGAATGTAAATTACAAAAGCAGTTTGTGGTTTAATTTTGCAGTATCTAGCAAAATTAAAATTGTGTATACACTTTGAACATTGTGGTTCTTGGCCATGTAACTTAGAGAAGTGGTTTCAGAATTACAATATGAAAATCTACTGCAGATTTGTTTGAATGACAAGAAATTTAAAACCATCAATATGTCATGAAAATGGTGAATGAATCCATATTATCAGATGCAATCACACAGTTGTGAAAATACACAAACCTAGGTTGTTAATGTAAACATGTATAAGCTGTGTGAACATATGTAGTAGAAAATGTGGAATAATGTTTACCTTATGCAATATATATGCTTAAAATTGTTGGCATCTTACCAACTAGGGAATATAAAAGTGTCACATTCTCATAATTAGAGATAAGGGCAAAATAGATTCTGCCTGGTAGCAAGTGGGCGGGGGGAAGGGGAAGAAATGACCCGAACATTGTATGCACATATGAATAAAAGAAATAAAAAAAAAAGGCTCCAAATACAAAGCCATGATGAGGAAAGGGAAATGCTAATTACCCAGATTTTATCAGTGTGCGTTGTGTGTATGTGCTGAAGGATAACACTGTACCCATTAATACGTACAATTATTACACGTTAATCAATGCATTTCAAATGCCCAAAACTTTTCTTTAAAATAAATTTTTTCTTTAAAAAAAAGTGTTATGTTCTCAAGTAAACAATAAAAATTGACCATAATTTAAAATTCTATGCCCTTAACAAAGTACCAGTGATACTTCCTCTTATGTTGAAGCAACTAATACCTAAATCTGCATACACAATGACAGAGTGTTATAACCAATCAAGCATTTTACATACAATTATGTGTAACAGTATTATTTTTAATAAAAAGGACTAAGGGTTCAATTATGGTGAACTTATTATATAAAATATGATGTCAACAATGTGTGGGTTATTGGGCATTTATTAACAGTTTCATTTAAAATATGTGATGATGTAAGTTTAGAATCGTCACTTACTGAGAATTTCAAGATTCAAAATATTTTACCATTCATGTACACAAAGAAAAATCCCTTTAGAAAATGTGCTATCTTAACAGTACTGGGCGTTGGACTCATACCCTTGGACTTGCTCCACAAGCAGGAAACCAGTGAGCCCTAGCCGGTGTTGCTTCAGTAGTTTTCCAGGTCAGGTCTCATGGTTTTGCCATCAGATTTTCCCCATGTATAATACATGAGTGATTTCCAATTAAGTCCATGATAGTTTTAGATGATGATTAAACAAGTAGATTGTCTTTAGTGTATAGCAAATATTTTTTGACAAATTTGGTAACAGTAAAATACCCAGGGGAGTTGCAAAATAAATAAGACAGCACATTTCACTTAGATTGCATCATATTTCACATGATCTTAAAGATCTGCAAGCAGATTCACAATATTCATTTGTTAGAAAATAAATTTATATAATGTAGTATCCAAGTAAAGTTTTTAGAAATCAATAAAACATATATTCTTAGCTTACCAAGGAAATTAAAAGTCCAAGCAATTAGACAGCCTTAATGATTAATCCAGTCTTCTATGAATAAGCAGAGAATTACATAATATGAATTTCATATATTCACATGTTTCCTCTTTTAAGTGTTGAAACCCACAACAAGGTCGATTAATAAAACAGGTTTTGTTTTAATTCAAAATAAGGACAAGAATTATCTTGAATGTTCACACCTGCCATAGATAACCTTAATTAACTGAAATAGTTGTTTTCCTAACATATGTTTTGTTTAACCTTTACCATCTAATAATCCGGTAATATCAAACAATGGGATTGGTACAATAGCAATCTCATTTAATGTTCTAGGAATGCAAACTTTAAAAATTAATTTAATGAAATTAAAAAATCTATTTCCTTTTTGTTGTGTTTTGTTTTTTGCAGTACCATGGATTGAACTCAGCACCTTACACTTGCCTAGCAAGCACTTTATCACTTGGGATATCTCCATTGCATATTTATATTTTTATTAGGATGTGTAGCTATGTAGTTGGTGTTATGCTAAGTGGGGAGTATATATATGAGTGTATATAATAGAAATATATTTTGTATTTAAAAGCTCTAGTTATATTTATGAAATAGTTCTACATTTAGGAACTTTTTCACTTGAAACATTGAGTTTAATTTCTTCATTAAAAAATAACTGTAGATGTGGATCAGGTGGTAAGGAAGATAGCAGAACAGAAATTTCTTCCAGGTGACTTAGTAAAATAAGAAGAATCAGGGTAACACAAAACAGACTCCTTTTTACAATAATAAAGAGAGGAAGGGCACTGGGTAGCATAAAAGAGGGGAGAGGACAAATTGAAAAGCCATGGAGAAACAGGTAACCAACAGAGAAGTAGGAAACAGTCACAGTACTGACCTTGCAGGGAGATGAAACTGAAGCCTCAATCTCAAGGTAAGCAGGCCAGCCCTGGAATGTCCTAACCATAGAATAAAATGATAGTTTTTTTACATATCTTGAGTTCAATGTAGGGATTCAGTGCAACAGTGAAACCCTGTTTGACAGGAAAACATTGGGGGAAGAAATTCATTTTATCACTCTATATTGCTTCAAGAGATACAGCCAGGCAAAATCTTGAAAAAAATCTTGTCTGAAATTGTACTACTTTGAGGACTTAGGAACAAGGAACGATCATGACTCCTGGAGCCTGGGGGCCCCTCCACCCACCCAGTGTTTGGGTGAGACGCAATCAGGATAGGAGGCTGTGAGGGTGGAATAAATCAGAGCCTGGCCCACTGAGAAAACTGGAGAGCAAAGAGCCTAAGCTGTGCAGACCCAGAGACTGGTGGGCTCCATCTGCTATGGCTAAGTGGAAGCCCTATTCCCTGGATGACCATAGCGACCAAGAAACCCAAGCTGGAGGACTTTGGACCTAACATACTGATGAGTGTGGTTGTTGCCTAGGTAGACACAGAGCTCTGAGCTGAGGTTCAGCAGACCGCTCTGCTTTCCAAGTTATCTCCATCCTGCAGAATCTGGGACAGAGTTCTTTCTGTCCCAGAATGTGTTCTTTCTGTCCAGCTCAGCATCTGGGACAGAAAGAGCACTCAGTAAAGTACAAACTAAGGTGATTCATGACGACCAAGGAAACATTGCAGAAGACATCCTTCAAACAGAAGAGAAAGGAAGTCACAAATGTGAGTGGTCAGGATAGAATAAATTTCAGTGCAGAAATACTAAAACAAATGGGAAGAAGGAAAAATCAAACGTGATCAATTCAGCAGACCATTGAACTCCTAAGATGAACAAGGGAAAAAGAAAAGAACTATCAAATATGAATAAGACAGTGAAATTGAAGGAATGAACAAACACCTCTCTTTAACAATGTTATATTTATGTATTCTTAATACTTCAATTAAAGGTATACATTGTATAATTGGATTGAAAAACAAGATGCACTATTTATTCTCAGCAAAAGACACACCTCAGTACAAGGAAAGAGAAAATGAAAAGTAGAAAAGAACATATTGAGAAAGTAGAGACTGAAAAAAGCAAGTATAACTATACTCATACAGACAAAGTATATTTCAAGCCAAAATAGATTAGAAGAATAAAGAAGTCACTAAATATTATTAATAAAGGGATAGTCAATTAAGAAGATTTAACAACTTTAAATTTATAATCACCAAACTTTTGTGCACTCAATTTCATAAAACAAATATTCTTGGACATAAAGTATCATATTGGTCCAGACAAAATAACAATGGGTGACTTTAATACCCCACTCTCATCAACAGATAGACCACCCAGACAAAAAAATCAACAAAAATTTCAGAGTATCATTGACCAAATGGACTTAACATATCTATAGGCTATTCTTCTCAATATATATAGAATATACATTCTTTTCAGTATCTCATAGAACTTTCTTCCAAATAGATCACATTTTAGGCCACCAACTATATCTTAACATATACAAAACATTGAAATAATATCTTGTATCTTATCTGATCTTAGTAGAAAATATAAAAACTCAAACAACAAATAGAGATTGAATGGTACACTTATCAGTAGCTTATTGAAGCAATCATGGAGGAACGTTTCAATTCCTAGGATCAAATAAAAATGAAAAGAAAACATACCAAAACCTATGGGATTCAGTAAAGGCAGTAAAAAAGGGAAGTTTAACCAATTCACACATTTAATAATCAGAAGGAATGTAAGTAAATAAGTGAGTGATGTGCTTCAAGATCTTAGGGAAAAAAAAAAACAAGCCCAACCTACAATCAATGGATGGAGAGAAATAATAAAGGCCAAGGTTGAAATTGATAAAATAGTAACTCAGAGAACAATGAAAGAATCAATGAAAGAAAGAATTGAACATTTAAGTATGACTGACAAGCCCTTATCCAAGCTAATCAAAAAGAAGAAAGAAAATACTCTAATAATATTAGAGCTGAAAAAAGTGGGTATTACAACAGATACCAATGAAATTTGTAAGATCATCAGGCAATGTTTTGAAAACTTATACTACAACAAACTGGAAAATCCACAAATGGATAATTTTCTAGACCCATATGACCTACAAAATTTGAACCAAAAGGTATATAAACAGCCTAAACAAATCTATAAAAAGCAATGAGATTGATGCAGAAATAAAGTCTACAATAAAGTAGAGCTCAGAACTGACTGGATGAAATCACTGCTAAATTCTACAAGACTATGATTAAATAGTCTTGAAGGACTATGATTAAATTCTATAAACTATTCGTTAAAATAGAAAAGAAGGAATACTAACAAACTCATTCAATGTAGCCACTATTACCCTGATACCAAAACCAGATAATCAATCACACACAAAGAAAACCATAGACCAATTAATTGACAAACATAAGCACAAATATTCTTAACAACATATTGCAAGCCAAATTCAACAACATATTAAAAGAGATCATACATCACAATCTAATTGTTTATGGAAAGTATGCAAGGATGGTTCAACATATGCATATCAATAAAGTGATACATTAGAAAAATCAGCCTCTTTAATAAATGGAGCTGAGAAAACTGGATATCCACATGTAGAAGACTGACACTAGATCCCTGTCTCTCATCCTGTACAAAAGTCAATTCAAAATGGATGGAGACCTCAATGTAAATCTGACACTTTGGAACAACTAGAGGAAAATATATGGAAAATTCTTCTTGATGTAGGCATAGACAAGAAATTTCAGAACAGGACCACAATTGTGGAGATGTGGGTCTTACAAACTATTCACAGACTGGCCTTGATATGCAATCATCCCACCTCAACCACCTATGTAGACTATATTAGGCAAGTAAATTATTTTAGCTAACACTTTTTCATGGTTCATCTGGATTTGTTGAAGGAGTGGTAATTCAAGGCAATTCCTAGTTTTTTGGCTTGAGCAACCTTACAACTTTGTGTGATATAGGTGGTCTTTGCAGGAAGGAAAATCAGTATGGAAAAATCAGTTGTGTCAGGAATAAATAATTAACTTCTACTTAAATCAGTATGGGGATTCATAAGTGTAATCCCAGCAGTTAGGATGCTAAAGAAGGAGGATTGTGAGTTCAACATTAGACTTGGGTTGAAAACAGAGAAGAACAAACCAAACATAAAAAAGTGTTTGAGATCACATTCATTGAAGATACTGAAAGGTTAATATATGCAAGTCTAGAGTTTCAGGGCACAAAATCCTCAATTCTGAATACTCAAAACATACATTTAATTCCTAATCACACTACATGCAAATTACAAGTGACCACGATGTTTGCACTATAGATTGTACTCAGTTACCTCAACAAAGCTTTGATGGGAAAGATCAGCCTTGTTCTAAGGTGAAGGATAGAAGTCACTGCTTAGAGAATGATTGCATTTTCATGGCAAATGACACATGGACAGAGACAAATGCATAATTTATCTATACATCTATAATTAAGAATGACATATGTTACAGTTGTTCATGGTTCATTTGTACAAGCAAGTCACATTAACAAGTCCAAAGTCAATGTGATGGATCAATGTCATCTTATTACTCAAAATGTTGGCAAGGCTCAAGAAAAAACAATCAATTACCCAGGGTGATAAAATATATACATAGGATATATATTTATTTATTCACATTTCACCATTTTAAGTTCATTGATAGAAACTATTATAATATTATTGCAGAAGGTACAAGTTTTTGTCTTCTAAGAATTTTTAAAATCAACAACCAGTTAGCTTATAAATTCTTCACTGTCATCTTCAAAGGCTCCACTTTCACAAGTGGGTGCATTCAGAAACTGGATGTATATTGCTTCCCACACAACTAGGAAGTACTATGTCCCAGGAAACATCACCTTCATTTTATATAATTGTTAAATATTCCCATTAGATTACAGTGTAGGCTAATATTTGATATGCAGGAATCTGATGAATAATTTTTAAAGCTTCTAGCAGTGAATAGCCTGAAAGATATAGATCTGTGTGTAATAATACCTTGGTGGTGAATACTGTTCCCTTTGTGATTAGATCTGCCTTTCTTCTAGGAACTAGCCTTCTTTCTGATTGACTCATTACTATGTAGGATTCCTTTGAGTTCTGTGCTCATTCTGACTCTCAGAGCTATTATATTCATCTCCATTGTTCACCCAGCCTTTATTTCTGAAATATATGTAAGATATAATTTTTGTTGCTGCAGGTATATTGGAAAGTGTTGCAGGTGTGATTTAGACTTATTCTAATGTATGTTCATAATTTATTGCTTTCAGTACATCAAGCCCTAAAGCACTAGGAGAGATAAATGGAAGGTGATATTCTAAAATCATTACTTATCATTAACAAGTAAAATAAAAGGAATTTATAAATTCCTTTTATTTTAAAAGGAATTTATAAAATGCATACCCACTACATAGGTCATTCTTGAACTATATGTTTCAATTTATTTTATAAAGGTATAATTTATAAGGTATATAATTGCTCAGAAGTAGTTTTATGGTTTCATTCCAACAAGGTAATCTTCTGAGTTATTCTCAACAATACTTGACCTTTGTCTTCAACTTTCAGGTATCTTTGTGATTGTTTTTTCCTTCAGAGAAACATTTTCCTCTTTCATCTTCCATCTCTTCTCATCCAGTAATACCTCAAGCCTTTTTCAGATTCCTCATTTTTCCTTGCCAAAATGTTACCTTTGTTTGCTAGTTGACTGTCTTTCAATATCAGCCAGGGCAAGATCATCACTTTTGTGAAGGTCCTAAACCTTACACAACTTAGGGTACAATTTTGAAGGCAAATAATGTAAGACAACAGATATGTAATAAGTTGCAAATGAACAAATACAAAATCAGGTACAAAATAAATTATTAGTGAATAAAAATTGACAGTTTGCAGAATCTCAAAAGTGAGGAAGACACAGAAAATAACAGTTTTTGCTAATTAACTCCTTGATATCATCTATCTTATAAAACTTTATCTTTAACTTTCATTTCATACATGTGATATAGAGCCATAGTAAAAATTCATGGCACGTTTCAAGAAAATTAACTCATCTATATGAATTTGATAGGAAAACTTGTATTTTTCTTTCCTATTAATTTGACATTACTTTTCTGTTGTTGTTTACTTCCTGTTAGTATGTTGACTGTTTTCTTTTTTCCTTATTATACTCTTTTTTTAAATTTTGCTGGTATGGGTACATTGTAGCATTTACAAATGTTCTTACAATATATCAAATATTTCATAGTTGAATTCACTCCCTCCACCATTCTCCTTTATTCCACTCTCACCCAATTCCTGGAATAGTTTTAACAGGCATCATTTTTCTGTTTATATACATGTGGACACATCACCCTGCTATAAACTTTCCCCACTTAGTTCCCCATTCCACTTACCAACCCCGCCCACACACACACCCAGGCAGGACCTGTTCTCTGATTTTGTAAAGGAAAAAAAAATGACATTGTTGCTTGTTTAAAATAGCTACACAGGGAGTTATCTTTTGACTTTCAATGTAAATATATGTTATAACTCAGATTGGTTCATCTCCTCTATTTTTCTTCTTTCTACCTTAATCCCCTTTTTATGGTGGTTTCAACAAGTTTAAAAGTTCTATATTCATTCTAGTATAGAGAGTATATCAGCCATATTCATTTTAACGTCTTTCTTTTACCCTTCCCCTCTTGTATGTGACCTCCCCTTAGCATGACTTGTTTTTCATAATATTGCTACATTTATGTGAGTTCTGTATTCCACATATGAGAAAAAAACATACAGCATTAGGCCTCTGAACATGGCTAACTTCACTTAGGCTGATGTTCTCCAGTTCCATTGGTTGACCTGCACATGACAAACTCTCATTCTTCTTTGTGGCTGAATAAAACTCCATTGTATATAAATACCACATTTTCTTAATCTAGCATCAGTAGTGGAATATTTTGGTTGTTTCCATAGCTTAGCTCTTATAAATAATGCTGCAATAAACATGGGTGTGCTGGTACCTTTGCTGTAACCTGACTTCCATGCCTTTGTCTACATCCCTAAGGAAGGAACTGCTGGATCATATGACAGTTCAATTTTTGGTTTTTTGAGGAGCCTCCATATTGTTTTCCATAATGGTCATACTAATTTACATTCCCACCAACAGTGTATGAGAGTTCCTTTTTTCCATATTGTCACCAACATTTGTTGTCATTTGTATTCTTGATTGTAGCCATTCTAACAGGAGTGAAGTAGAATCTTAATGTGTTTTTGATTTGCATTTCATTTATGGCCAGGGATTTTGAGCCTTTCTTCATGTGTATTTTAGCCATTTGGGTTTTTCCTCTGAGAAATTTTTGTTTAGTTATGTTGCCTATTTCTTCATATTCTGCTATTATGTGTTCACCGTTTATATTTTCTTGAGCAATACAAGAATCTACAGGGGGTTGGGATGTGGATACACGCGTATAATGTATATACATGTGAGTAAATGTAAAAACAATAAAATTAAAAACAAAGAGTCTACAAAAGTGCAAATGAATGAATAAGTACATTTCTTAAGCCCATACTAAACATCTTCAACTTAAATTTCTCCATAATGTATCCACCAGACTCTTAACTTTGCTCTATTACCATTCAACAGAAAGGGAAATGTGATAGTAAGTAACGCAGAGCTAAAAAAGAGAGAAGTTATCGACCCATGGGTAAAATTCTTTACATTCACAAAATTTGCAAAGTCAAAAGATTAGGTAAGCCAATGTAAGGATCTTGAGAAAGGGCATCAAAGAGAATATATAGTTTAAGCTTCATGAGATTAGCATTTAGTCTAAGGCTGAATACTATTAGATATCAGTTCCTATGTGGTAAAGATGCTAATCAAATAAATTGAATGAGGACTTTAGGTTCTGTCCTTGTACTGTGGTATGTCTAAATAATCAGGACTTTCACAGAACCCCAAATTAATAAGATATGTTTATCTAGTATATATCACAGTTATTATTTTTATTTCAACTGTTTTTCTGATCATGCGTTATCCAGAACTCAATGTTGTACATATAAAGAAAATAAAATTTGAACTACTTTGTTCATTTACAATAGAGAAAAAGTTATTTTCTATCAATACTGTCAAAGATATATATACATTTACCTACATAAATTTTGAAAAGTAAATGCTATCATTTTAGACAACTTTAAAGAAGAGTATGTCTCTGTTTTAATATCTTTGTGAATAAGACCTTGGAAATCAAATAAATGGATAAATAGGAACATAGGTAGATAGATGGATGGATAGACACACATATCTCCCTAGGAATTAAGTAGATTATGCTTCATAGTAGGTAACCTTTTTTTAAAAAATCAAAATGGAGCTCTTAGAATTTCTTATGTTCTCTGTATTCCCAATTATTGTTTTTAAAAAGGCTGAATTTTTTTAAAACTGGCAAGTGGAAAATTAATAATGTTTAATCTCTCAAATAAAGATTTTTTTCGTGTAGGACCAGTGTTTTAACCCTGGGCTTTGCACTTGCAAAGCAGGCACTATACTACTTGAGCCACACTTCTGACCCATTATGCTCTGGTTATTTTGGAGATGGAGACTTGTGAATTAATGTTCTGGGCTGGCCTCAAACCTCCATCCCCAAATCTGTCTCCCAAGTAGCTAGGGTCATAGACATGGGCCACCAGCACTTAGTTCATTTAACTAATTATAATTTGGTTCATTACTTTCAAACTGAGGTAACACAAATTATCACAACATTTATAGCCTACAACACAGATGTCTTTCTTTTCTGAAGTCAGAAGTTCTCCAATATGGGTGAAAAACAAGGTGGGCAACAAGGATACATTCCTTCTGGAAGCCTGAGAGTTTTTTTTTTTTGTTTTTTTTTTTTCCCTGACTTCTGTAGGCAAACTATCTTTCTGGGCTGTAATCCCTGTCTTCTTTTAGGAAGAAATGGACAGCGGAGCCCACAGGTAGTATTTGCAAACCAGTTTATTGTCTCCCTACTTTGTGATTACAATGAGCTACTTGCTTGACCGAAAATAATCTCCAATCTCAATATTTTTTCTTTAATTAAACATGCAAAATTGGTTGTCATATAGAGTAACCTATTTATTGTTTCTGTAGATCAGGGCATTGACACCTTGGATGAGGTAATAAATCTACCAACCACATTGGTCACTAGAAAGCTTTTAAGAATAGTAAAAGTCAAATTCTTTCTCTTCAAATATGGTTAAAAAGCACATTTAAAGTCCCCCAAGTAAATTCAATTTTCTTCACTAAGATTGTGTTCAGCTCAACTCTTAAGATATTTTGAAGTCTTGTGTTGTCCCTGGCAAAGTTGTAGGTATTGATAATTATAAGTATTAGTAAGCACAGAGATGCTTTCTTTCTGACACTCTACAAGGAATATTCTGTTTTCCTCTTTATTTTAAAATACTATCTAATTTCTGCTCACGATTATAGTCTGGCTTTACTGAAATCATGTGCTATGGCATGCAAGTTCTATTGTTCTATATTTCAGAGACAAATTTGGTTCTCTCAACAAAGTTTTACTTATTCAATCTAGCTATTCTAGTAGTTGAGTCCTCATTTGTCTTTGATATCTGCTATTACATTATATTTATTTATGGATTTAAATATTTATCTCTTGCCTTGATTAAGGATGTCTGGAAAAAGGAAGAATATGTTTTTATTTTTGTAATGCCTGTGACTTGCACAGAGAACAGAAACAAATGAAATGTGATCAGTAAACATGTATTATTTCTTAAGTGAATTTTTAAATAAATGATTCAATCATTTAATTATACAATATAAATGACAAGATTTGTTTTAAAAATATTGAGTATTAAATATGAGTGTCATACTTCTGGCTCTTTTTGTTTTCATTTCTCTGCATTTACTAGGAAGGCCAGTCACAGCAGGGATTTACACTTAGCCCTTTAGTCTCTCCAGGTGATCATAAATGTAGTAGCTTTATAGGAAAGCTGTTAGCTCTGCATATCTGAGAGTCATTCTGGGAGTTTTCACCCCGCAGTTTATTATACTGAAAGTCTTGAGGAGTCATTTTCATGTCAGCTGTTATATTCTACTGTGCTTTGCAGTGAGTGACTCTGGACTGTTTCCCTTTGTTCTCCAAATATCATCAATTCTAAAGGAATCCATTATAAGTAGAGGAATTTGTGCTATTTAAATATCCACTGACAGTCAAAAAACTATTTCTATTCTCTTATGCCATTTTTGTTCATTCAATGCTCATTGAAATTTCCTTGAGATTCCTGGGGAAAAATGATTTAAAATTTTCATCTTAGTCTTTGAAGTTGAGCAAAGGAATAAAAATTTTAAAAAATTATATAAATTAAGCATAACAGGCAATTTTTAATTTAATAATAAGCATGCAATATTAAAATTTGCATGCTTGAACTTAAAATATACACATAGATAATGAGGCTGTCTGGCTGCCAATAAAGCTACCCTTCCCATTACCCTACTCTGCCAACTTTCTTATCTTCTATCTATTTGCTCTCTGATATTAGGGAGATTACAGCTGTCAAACAAGAAAATAACTTTCCTGTGTCTCTTCAGGGCTCAATAGTCAAGCTTTACTTAACTTACAGACAGTCAGAAGCAGTGGAGGGAGACAGAGAGAGAGAGAGAGAGATTTGGTTTTTATGCACTGTATTTAAATAGACACCTCTTTAATAGAAAAAAATAGGAAGAACTACATATTTAGTTTTTCTACACTAAGGCATATATAATCATGAATATACAAGCAAGCAAATCATGTGAACATCACGGCTTTTAGAGGGAAAGAATTCTCATGTTAATTC
This sequence comes from Castor canadensis, assembly GCF_047511655.1. Lineage (NCBI taxonomy): Eukaryota > Metazoa > Chordata > Mammalia > Rodentia > Castoridae > Castor > Castor canadensis. The sequence goes on from NC_133395.1 coordinate 27,668,402, forward strand.
AATCAGTTTATTTATACAAACAATACTGACATAATAAAAAAGCATAAAATTATATAGGTACCACCACCTTGTTCCCCTACAAAATGATTCTTTGTAACATTAACAATTTATCACTCTCTGACTTATATCTTACAAACCTTCTCTGAGTCCCCAAGATATGGAATTATACTGAATTTCAAGACAAATCAACAGATCACTCAATGTATTCTTGTTTTTGGAGGAGGGGTGGTACTGGAATTTGAACTCATGCTTGCCAGGCAGGTAATCTACCACTTGAGCCATTCCACTAGCCCGTTGTTTTCCTTTTTTTAAATGTACTTAAATTCAGTTCGTGGTTCTCCTTTTCTTTGACTGTAAAATTGGAAAATTTAAGTGCTTCACAGAACAACCTGTCTATACAACTTCAGGGAGCATATTCCCTTTGATGTCAAGTTGATATAAAAACAAGTTGAGCCCTTTTCAGCATTCTAATACTATAGTCATCTTGCCCATATGAGGATTAAGGGAACTCTTTAGGAAAATCCAGACTCAATACATAAAGTTGAATACGTGCAAACCCTAACCTTCAAGTGACTACAATGAATTTTGCAGTTATGATTCTGCTAATTAATATCTTGAAATTCTAGAGGCATAATAAGTAAGGATTCTAACCTCTTTATTTAATGTGCTGAGTTTTAATAGTCAAAAAATTTCTAGTATGCCTGTAAGTTACTATCCCATTAGTTTTGTTTAGATCTAATGCATTTCTCATTGGATGATGGAGGTTAAGGTGATAAGGGTCATAAATGCCTAGCCACTGCTTTCCATATGAGATACTATGTTCTACAGCCACTGCAATACATGTGAACTACTATGTTGTATTTCCCAAATTTAGAAGTCTTTGAGTGCTCTTACTTCCTATTGACTGAGTTACATTCATTCCTTTCTTGAAAGTTCTTATTCATTTTTACTTACTTCCATTCTTAGAAAAGATTTTATCTTAAAACGGTGCTTATTGGTAGGATTGGTAAACATCACCCACCCTAAATTTTATCATTTTGCTTAGAATCATACGTAATTCGTGGAATGATTTAAGCAATTTTCTATAATCCATATGGTCTTTTAAACTTGTTTATTTTTATCGATTTTTAAAATTTTGTCTATTTTTTTCTAAAAATACACTTACGGCATGCATTTGATGTTTTTTTATTTTTTTTCATTTACTGTTATTTTGGGTAGGGGTACATTTTGGCATTTACAAAAGTTGTCACAATGTATCAAATATATCATACTTGAATTTACCCCCTCCACAGTTCTCCTTTATCCCACCCCCAAAGAAAAAATGGCATTTTTGCTTGTTTGAGATAAAAGCAGCTACACATGGAGTTTCGTTGTGATGTTTCTATATATATGTGTGTTATAACCTTAATTGACAGGATCTGTATAAATATTATAACATGTATGCAGATATGTTCTGTGTTTTAGATGTTTTCTTCAAATTCCTGTGTTGGAAACAATCCCAAAATTCATATGTAAGTTGTTTTTGAAGTTGGAACTTTGGGAATTGAATAGTTATGAGGGAAAAAAACGTTCATGAATAGATTAATTCATTCATAGATTATTATATTCACAGATTATTGTGGAAATGGGTGTACTATGAAATCAAACACTCTAGCTCTGACTCACCATATGCTGCTCATCGCCATGTCATAAAACAGCAACAGGTCTCAGAAGTTACTTAGTAAATACATAGGAGATGCTAGCAGGCTGCTTTTAAATTTCCCAGCCTCCAGAACCGTGAGGTAAATACTTTTCTATTTTTTCAAATTACTGGCATTAGGTACTTTTTTGTAGCAATAGAAAACATACAATGATGGTACAATTATTTTAGAGCTGTTCTATATACCTTTATTATAAAAATAAACTAATGCTTTCAATACATATTTAATACATATTTAAATTTTCTGAACTCATACTTTATATCACTTAATTTCACTGATATATACTAGTGTTTATTCATTTTATAGAAACTATGCCTATAGAAAATATTTTAGCTAATTTTTTCTTATTAATATCTAGGATAAAAAGTTGAAACAATCAGGAAAATCAATTAAATTTTTAAAATTCAGTTTCATTACTAAGCAAAACTATGGTTTAAAAGATACTAAAAATTCTCTCAATTGACAATGAAGAACTAGTATCATTTATCGAGCTCTTCAAAGTTTCCAAGCTGACAAGCATAGGAAAAGAACCTATATACTTAGAATAAATGGTGTGTCATTTGCTCTTTCTACTAGAAAATGTTAAACTTTTTGATTGCTACATTATGCATATTCAACCTCTGAAAATGTTAAGTTAAATGTTGTTCCGGAAGACAGGATAGAATGAAAATTAAACATTCATAACCAAGAATCCATATCCCATTCTACTGAAAACCCTAACATGGAGCAAGAAATTGAAAGAGAAAAATGTAAATAAAATGTTTTAAAAATAAACATGGGTAAACTATGTAATAACTGGGCCTCTTATGCGGAAGTGCATGATGTTGACAGGACAATTTAATTGTTGTAAAATTAGAACTTTCTGATCTTGTTGCCTATGATCTTGATGACAAATTTCCTTCAGAGAAAAGGAATATGTTCCATAGAGCAAAGCCTACACAGCAGTCCAGGGTCCATGGAACTGAAGGAAGATCCCAAAAGAAAACTCTAAGCTTTGTGGAGGCTGAGTCTGGAGGGACTGACTGACAAAACACAGTTTGGATATCCTGTGAACATGGACACAAAAGTAACAAATTTAACTAAGCAAACTTTCTGGGCCTAGTAACAAATATTCTTTTTGTGACCAAAACTTTAGTCAGGCCTCTGAGACCTCATCTGTAGTAGACATGACCTAGGGCTTCTGTGTTCATAGTTTTACAAAGTTCAGTTTAGTAAGAATCCTGCTATGTCATGTAAACCAGATCCTTATGTGATCAATCAAATTTTTCCACCCCTAGGACAAGCTTCTGCTTTCAGCAGGGGTGAAGGTTAGAGCCAATTCTTTGTCTTCATGTTTCTTCTTTGTAACTTTCCAATGCACATTAAATTTTGCCAAAATATTTTGCATTTATTATAACTACAATTTATTTATTTATTTTGGTGGTACTAACTTTTCAGTAATGGGCTTGCACTTCCTAGACAAATGTTCTACTACTTGAAACATGTTCCCAACCACTGTTTTCTTCTTTTTCTTTTTTGGCTTTAATTATTTCACAGAAAGGAATTCTGCTTTTTGTCTAGGGCCAGTTTCAGACTGTGATCCTACTAATCCTATCTCCGTTGTATCATGGATTACAGGCAAGTACTACTATGCCAGGTTTATTCTTTGACCCAGTTTCTCACTAACTTTTTCCTGACGGTCTCAAACCACGCTCTACCTGTCTTTACCCTCTACTTACCTGATAGTATGAGACACTGTGCCGGGACTGTGTTTCTTGGTTAGACTATAACACTACAGATAGTCTTAGTAATTTCTGAAAATCAAAGACAGTCAGTTTGTAGCACACACATGTTTTGGAGATCAACTCCTTGCTGTAAAATAATAGTAAGGACCGAAATTGTTTTCTCAACATTAAAATTTTTATTTAAAAGCTTAGATTACTTTAAAATAGAGTACATAGCAACATTAGTATGTATGAAGATACTTTACAATACATTAGCTGCTTCAAAATTGTCAAAATTTATAATAAAATTAACCCTTTCACTAGAGCAAATTTACTGCATAGAAACAAAATCAAAACCAGAAAGGTTAGTTTTCTAAGATATATTTATTATATATCTAAAACTTATAGGCTCAGACTGCAAAGAATCAGATGGACACATGTCTAGATAACTGAAACAGACAGCCCACTTAATATTACTCGGTAATAAAAGGCATATACCACTCTGGTCTCTGATAATACAACAGAATGGCCAAATATATGACCTTCAGGAATAGTAAACCAAAGCGTGATATATGGGGGAAAGAGGTACATTTGAGTGAAGTACACATGGCATAGGTATTGAAGAAAGTCATATTTGTGACATTTTTATTTTAGATTTTTTACTCTTGTTCTGGGTGGGAGTACATTGTGACATTTACAAAAGTTCTTACAATATTTCATATATATCATACTTGAATTCATCCCTTCCATCATTCTCTCATGACATTTGAAAGTGATAAATAAGTCTTCATTCAGAGCTATTGCAATAGGTTAAAGAACTGCTGTAGAATTTTGTAATAGGAGAGAGGATGGGTCTAACTCTAGATACAATACAGAAAACCAGATATTTGGCCAAATGGAGATAAAAATGTCATAATTTTTAGGATTCCTCCTCCAAAAGATGATAGTTCTAAATTTAAATAAAACACGTACCTGGTATATTTGTTAAAATTTGAAAATTACTCATAACATACCACAAACATATGTAAAAATATATAAAGGCATTATATGAATGCATTTGGTAGAATTAATGTAATTAAAATTGCAAATATACCAAAGTGATTTATAGATTTATTCCAATCCCAAGCAGTAACACCGTAGGATTATTCACAGAAATAGACAAGAGTTGATCCTAAAACATATATGGACAAATGAATGGGACTAGATTATTCAAACTAATTTTGTAAAAACACAAGATTGAAGTGAGTGCTCATAATGTAATGTGTTGGATTGTGCCCACACTACTTTCTGTCCTTCTAAAATGCATGTTGGAGTATATGATGGAGCTGGTGTTCCAAGCCACAGGCCCAACTTCAAGGGTCCAACACATCAGGTCTGGCCACTTAAACAAGTATTTAAATAAAGAGAAGAATAACGGTGAATGGCAGAGAAAAATTTATTACACAACATAGACACACTGTAAGCAGAAGAAAAGTAAGTACATCAGCTCATCTTTGGGATACAGACATGAGTTTTAGTTTTAAATAGAGGAAGAATTAGGGCAGATGGTGAGAGAGTTGCATAAATAATACAGTCCCAGGCCACGAATGGCCTTGCTGATCATTATCTTTATTCCTGGTTCTGTACCAGTTCTGGTCTAGTAGTTATTATAGTTATCATTGTTATATCTTGAGGGGAGCAATCTGGTCCTCATGAAATGATTACTTCTGCTCTAGGGTACAGCCTCCTCATTGCAGGTGACTATCCTTATTTGAGGGTGATCTGTCCTGTGAGGTTCTGCTGATATATTCCTTATGGGGTAGTTGTAACTCTCCTAATGAAGATTTTACTAATTAGTACTTTCCTCTTGGAACCCAAGGTAATTCCAGAGAAGACTCAGAATAAAGAAGAAAAATGCAAAAGAAAAGCAGGATGCCAAGCTTAATTCATGGACCCAAGTAAGGAATCAGTGCTTTTCAATAAAAGCTGCTTGTAAGTACCTGCTACCATTAGGTCTTTACAGAAGTAATCAACTTAAAGTGAAGTCATTAGTTTGGGCCCCAAACTGATATGACGGGTGCCATTCAACAAGAGAACATTTGGACACAGAGATAGAAATCCATAGATGAAAGGTTGTGAAGAGACAACAGTGTAAGACAGCCATCTGGGCCTGACATACAGCCTTTTTATGGAGGCCATGTAAAAAAGCATCCTCACTGACACTTTGATTTCCTACTTCTCCCTTCACAGCTGTACAACAATAAAATTTCTATTGTTTAACCACTAAGTGTATGGTATGTTGCTATAGCACCCACTGAAAACTAATACACACAGTAACTGATTTTAAGAATAATTAAGCTAACTTAGTCAAGCCATTGTGTTATTTTCTGAATAATAAACTCAAAGACCAGTGAAACAGAATAGAAAATCTACAATCACACAAGCATGAATTGGATTGTATAATTTTTGATGAAAATGCAACGGGAATTCATGGAGAGAAAGGATAATCGTTTCATCAGAGTGTGGGGCAATGGGACTTCCAAATTATGACCAAAGAAGACGAATATAGGAGAAAAAGTAGGAGGAAGAATAGGAGGGGAGGAACAGGAAGAGGAGGAGAAATGGAAAAGCAGCTCAAATGCTGAACTGTAAAAAAAATTAACTCAAGATGTAACACAGAAGGAAACAAAATGTAAAAGTATAGAACATTTAGGAGAAAATGTAAAATAAATTTCTTTGTGGACTAGACAAAATGTTCTTATAGCTGAGATTTATGGAATATGCTTTTCACATATTCATGAAAATAATGACAAATTGCACTTCATCAATATTACTTTTCCCCTCAAAGGACTCAGTTAAGAGATTATAAAGACAAGCCTGAGATTGAAAGCACTTACTTGCAAATCAAATAGCAGACAAAGCCCGTGTATTCAGAATATATAAAGAAGTATCAGTACTCACTGGTAAGAAAGTAAATAATCCTCTAAAATTTGCAAATGATGTGAAAAGATGCTACACTGAAGATGCAAATTACAAATATGCATATTAAAAGAGGCCGAATATCATAAGTCATTGGAAAAATGAAAATAAAAAATATGGAAACTTATACAACTAAACACCTATTAAAATGACTAAAGCAAAAAAGTAAATCAATAAACAAAAGCAAGTGCTGGTTAGCCCCAAGAGCTACTCACCCTTTGAAGACTTTTATTGTAGTCTTACTGCAATTAAGAAACTGAAAGAAATTATCTTTTGTCTTTCCCAGAAATAGATTATTGGTTTGATTCATAGTGCACTTTTATTATTTTCCAGCCAAAGGCAAGGCAATATTTTAAAATGATTAGTAAATACTTACTAAAATAAAACACATTATTACAAAAGTCCAAGCAAAAATAACACATTTGTCCTTAACATACTCTTGGCCAGGTGAAGTAGCAACACTGTCTTAAAAAAGAACTGCAATTTAATCTCAAATCTGAATTGGATAAATTATATTTATTTTCACACAACATGATGCTATGGATAAACTATTGAATCATTTTAATATAGAGTTAGCCACAGGAGAGTCATTTTTGCATTGTTAAATATGAATGTAAAAGAACTTTATAGTCATGTATTTATTTGTTGCCATGGTATAGGTTTGCATATTGAAGTAAATAATACCAGATTGTTGAACAAAAGGAAAATGAATAGTGTTGTTCATCTTCTAAATACTAATGAATGTCGATGTGGGCTCTAATGATCCCTCAAAGGAGAAGCCTATTGATCACAAAAAGGCGGGATTCAAGAAAAAAAAGAGTCCCAAGCCAGCAATTCTACACTAGTCATAAAACAAAATTATAATCAAGCAGTAATAGTGTGTTCTTTGTACAGAACACAACTTGCAATATTTTGAAGTTTGTAACAATTTATTTTTAAGAAAGTTCTGTGTATAAGCTGTTTAATTTGGGGGAATGGCACAGAGTAATAAATAGTAAGATCTGGATATTTAGATCTGGATATTTATTTCTCAGATGCTTACTTCTAGGCAAATAGGAATAATTTTACAGAGATACTATTATAATATTTATTAAATTGTCCCCTCAAAAGGAATAGTTAACCAGTATATGACTGAAGATGTTGTTTAAAATATAGTAAAAGAATAAATAATTTTAGTCATTCATTCAATTAAGTTTTCTTTATCAAATTACTGTAGATAACACCTTGTTCACCTTGGGGCTGTCATCCTAGTAGCTATGCATAGACAATTAAGAGAAATATCTGGGCTCAGTGGTAAAACACTTGCCTAGAATAGGCATGACCTGAATTGAATCCCTAGCGCTGCAAAAACAGAACAAACTCAAAACCCTCCAGCAGCTAGGAAAATTATATCAATGCTAGGCAATAATAAAGTCTAGCAAGAAAGAAAGGGAAGATGTTACAAGAAAACAGAGATTGGGAGGAATGTTTTTTACCTAAGGGTCATAGCTGACATGATTAAGAAGAATATATGCTAGCAAACATTTGCACAAAGTGACACAGTTATGGTTGTAGAGACTAAAAATTGAATTTGGTTTCAAACTTTCAGAAGATATTTTACCAAACTATGGATTTCATCATAAATCTTTTTTTTTCTTTCATTATTCATATGTGCATACAAGGCTTGGGTCATTTCTCCCCCCTGCCCCCACCCCCTCCCTTACCACCCACTCCGCCCCCTCCCTCTCCCCCCCAATACCCACCAGAAACTATTTTGCCCTTATTTCTAATTTTGTTGTAGAGAGAGTATAAGCAATAATATGAATGAACAAGGGTTTTTTTTTTTTTTTTCAAGGACTTTGTGCCATACTAGGGTTTGAACTTAAGTTTTTTTTTTTCATTTTTCTTTTATTATTCATATGTGCACACAAGGCTTGGTTCATTTCTCCCCCCTGCCCCCAACCCTTCCCTTACAACCCACTCTGCCCCCTTCCTCTCCCCCCTCTCAATACCCAGCAGAAACTATTTTGCCCTTATTTCTAATTTTGTTGTAGACAGAGTATAAGCAATAATAGGAAGGAACAAGGGTTTTTGCTGGTTGAGATAAGGATAGCTATACAGGGCATTGACTCACATTGATTTCCTGTGCGTGGGTGTTACCTTCTAGGTTAATTCTTTTTGATCTAACCTTTTCTCTAGTCCCTGTTCCCCTTTTCCTATTGGCCTCAGTTGCTTTAAGGTATCTGCTTTAGTTTCTCTGCGTTAAGGGCAACAAATGCTAGCTAGTTTTTTAGGTGTCTTACCTATCCTCACCCCTCCCTTGTGTGCTCTCGCTTTTATCATGTGCTCATAGTCCAATCCCTGAGCAAGGGTTTTTGCTGGTTGAGATAATGATAGCTATACAGGGAGTTGACTCACATTGATTTCCTGTGCGTATGTGCTACCTTCCAGGTTAATTCTTTTTGATCTAACCTTTTCTCTAGTTCCTGGTCCCCTTTTCCTATTGGCCTCAGTTGCTTTTAAGATATCTGCTTTAGTTTCTCTGCGTTAAGGGCAACAAATGCTAGCTAATTTTTTAGGTGTCTTATCTATCCTCACCCCTCCCTTGTGTGCTCTCGCTTTTATCATGTGCTCAAAGTCCAATCCCATTGTGGTGTTTGCCCTTGATCTAATGTCCACATACGAGGGAGAACATACAGTTTTTGTTCTTTTGGGCCAGGCTAACCTCACTCAGAATGATGTTCTCCAATTCCATCCATTTACCAGCTAATGATAACATTTCGTTCTTCTTCATGGCTGCATAAAATTCCATTGTGTATAGATACCACATTTTCTTAATCCATTCGTCAGTGGTGGGGCATCTTGGCTGTTTCCATAACTTGACTATTGTGAATAGTGCCTCAATAAACATGGATGTGCAGGTGCCTTTGGAGTAACCTGTGTCACAGTCTTTTGGATATATCCCCAAGAGTGGTATTGCTGGATCAAATGGTAGATCCATGTCTAGTTTTCAAATAGCCTCCAAATTTTTTTCCAGAGTGGTTGTACTAGTTTACATTCCCACCAACAGTGTAAGAGGGTTCCTTTTTCCCCACATCCTTGTCAACACCTGTTGTTGGTGGTGTTGCTGATGATGGCTATTCTAACAGGGGTGAGGTGGAATCTTAGGGTGGTTTTAATTTGCATTTCCTTTATTGCTAGAGATGGTGAGCATTTTTTCATGTGTTCTCTGGCCATTTGAATTTCTTCTTTTGAGAAAGTTCTGTTTAGTGCACTTGCCCATTTCTTTATTGGTTCATTAGTTTTGGGAGAATTTAGTTTTTTAAGTTCCCTATATATTCTGGTTATCAGTCCTTTGTCTGATGTATAGTTGGCAAATATTTCCTCCCACTCTGTGGGTGTTGTCTTCAGTTTAGAGACCATTTCTTTTCATGAACAGCTTTTTAGCTTTATGAGGTCCCATTTATCTATCCTATCTCTTAGTTGCTGTGCTGCTGGGGTTTCATTGAGAAAGTTCTTACCTATACCTACTAACTCCAGAGTATTTCCTACTCTTTCCTGTATCAACTTTAGAGTTTGTGGTGTGATATTAAGATCCTTGATCCATTTTGAGTTAATCTTGGTATAGGGTGATATACATGGATCTAGTTTCAGTTTTTTGCAGACTGCTAACTAGTTTTCCCAGCAGTTTTTATTGAAGAGACTGCTATTTCTCCATTGTATAATTTTAGCTCATTTGTCAAAGACAAGATGGTTATAGTTATGTGGCTTCATATCTGGGTCCTCTATTCTGTTCCACTGATCTTCATGTCTGTTTTTGTGTCAGTACCATGCTGTTTTTATTGTTATTGCTTTGTAATATAGTTTGAAGTCAGGTATTTGTGATACCTCCTGCATTGTTCTTTTGACTGAGTATTGCCTTGGCTATTCGTGGCCTCTTGTGTTTCCATATAAATTTAACAGTAGATTTTTCAATCTCTTTAATGAATGTCATTGGAATTTTTATGGGAATTGCATTAAACATGTAGATTACTTTTGGGAGTATCGACATTTTTACTATGTTGATTCTACCAATCCGTGCATGGTTGGTTCAACATACAAAAATCAATAAATGTAATAAACCACATTAACAGAAGCAAAGACAAAAACCACTTGATCATCTCAATAGATGCAGAAAAAGCCTTTAAGATCCAACATCATTTCATGATAAAAGCTCTAAGAAAACTAGGAATAGAAGGAAAGTACCTCAACATTATAAAAGCTATATATGACAAACCTACAACCAGCATTATATTTAATGGAGAAAAACTGAAACCATTCCCTCTAAAATCAGAAACCATACAAGGATGCCTTCTATCTCCACTCCTAATCAACATAGTACTGGAATTCCTAGCCAGAGCAATTAGGCAAGAAGAAGGAATAAAAGGAATACAAATAGGTAAAGAAACTGTCAAAATATCCCTATTTGCAGATGACATGATCCTATACCTTAAAGACCCAAAAAACTCTACTCAGAAGCTTCTAGACATCATCAATAGCTATAGCAAGGTAGCAGGATATAAAATCAACATAGAAAAATCATTAGCATTTCTATATGCTAACAATGAGCAAACTGAAGAAGAATGTATGAAACAATTCCATTTACAATAGCCTCAAAAAAAAATCAAATAACTAGGTGTAAACCTAACAAAAGATGTGAAAGACCTCTGCAAGGAAAACTATACACTTCTGAAGAAAGAGATTGAGGAAGACTATAGAAAGTGGAGAGATCTCCCATGCTCATGAATTGGTAGAATCATCATATATCTTGAGTTCAGACTATTACTTGACACATAAAAGGTATTTGAAGAATTTGAATGTTAGTAAATTTTCAAAGGAATTAGTATTTTTGAGACATCATAGAGTTAAAGAAGTTCACATTATTGCTTTTAAGATATTTGCATTCCTATGAAAGTGGTAACACATGAGAACTTATCCTGGGTAAACCAATAAAGTGGTGATTGTAATTTTTAGTTGCCAAAGTTGTACAGTAGGTGTGACTTCCTAGGAAGTCACACCAAGACATTGTGTAATATTGGACCATACAAAGATCACTGTTTGTAATAGTGTTTCTGAAAATCTTCTGAATCTTCTGATAGTGAACATCTGCAAGAAAAAGATCATTTAACATACAAGGCAGTGATGCCGAGGAATAATGGAACAAAAGAAAGAAGATGATCACAAACCAACACAGATTTTTGTAGACTCAGACTTTCTGAATTCACTTAAAAACTCATAGCAACTAGAAAAACCCCATTCAATCATCTTTTAAACCTATCTTAAAGGATTTTGTCAAAAAATAAAGCAACAAAAACTTAACAGTATCAATTTCTTCCTCATTTCTTATAATCACTGTGTAGGCATTCATCTATTTTCTTAATATATTAAAGCAGAATCCATTAAAAACATGAATTATAGCATTCAACTAGAAATAAAAATGATAGTAGGATAGTCATGTTGACCTGGGGACACATACAAGAATGCAGTTTATTTAAAGATAAATAGTTATCACTCAACAAAAGTCTGAAAATAAAGTAGAACTAAACACATAGCACTCAGGAACTATTTAAGAAGTTCCTTGTGAAAATTCAGTGAAATTATCTTTAATTTCCAGTAATTCAAGAAACTCCTACTACCTATTATGTCTGTTCTTTTTGCTGTTAACATGTAATAATTGAACATATTAATGGAGTACACTGTGATATTTCCACATATGCATATCAATTATATCAATTATACTGATCAAATCAGAGTAACCACCAATTCCCTCTCATTATTTCTTCCTGTTTGAAGTTTTTGAGCTCCTATATTCTAAATATTCTGTCACTATAGTCACCCTAATGTGCTGTGTAACACCAGAAATTGTTCTGTGTTTTTCTATACTAGTCTCTTTTTAAATCCTTCTTTTGAATATACTGATAACTTAAGATACATCTTAAGATGCATACATCTTGTGAAGTATTCTTCCTGGTTTGTGATTCCTTCAACTTCTAAGAACCTTTGGGAAAAAAATAGAGGCTATGCCCTTGGCTCTACCACATTATCCTTCTCTAGAAGGTTAGCATCTCATATATGGTATGAACATAGAAATCACATTCTTGAATTATTAATTTTTAGATAACCCAAGGAGGAAATTCCAATGTAGAATAATCAAATTATACATTTCTAATCTAATTTTAGTCCGTCTTTAATTTCATGTTATATGAACATAAACTTTAAGCTTCCTCAATCCTGTCTGTTCCCTAAATGGACTTACTAACACTGAATTGATAACACTAGGTATTCCAGGCAGTTCTATATTTTACAAGAGACTGACATTAGTGACATATTTAATTCATCTGAAGGGAGAAATTAAAAAAAACAGGGAGAAAATATATTTTGCAAATAGTTGCATATATGAATGTACAAATGAATAAAATAGCCTTTTGTGCAAAAGGAGAAATTTGTCAGCTTTTCATCTGTGTGTTTTATTATATGTTTAATACATGAGGCAGTGCAATCTTAATCCTGTCAGTTCTGTTATCAATAAAATCTAAATAATTCTAACTGGAAGTAAAACCTAGATCAAATAGTGAACAGGAAATTTAAATTTTCTATCCCATATTTCTTCTTATGTTTTTACTTATGTTAAATAGTAGAGATGTCTGTAATTTTTTGACATTTATAGTGGAATAAATACCAAAGTTGTATACAGTTATGTGTAGACTTAAGGAGAATATAGTTATAAAGCATGTTATGCAAAACTATTCTTATCAGCTGGAAGGAGAATCATTCTCATAAACCTGAGTTGTTTTGCTGAGAAGATGGGTATTTTTCTGCTCAATTTATGCAATATGGTAATTGAATGAACCACATTTAGTTTATTTCCTTTTATGAGTATTAAGGTGTTTATGCATGTGTACAGTTTTTAAAATTTATAAATGTTAAATCTATTTATAAATTATATATCAGTATAACCATCTTTTGGGTTAAGATATTGAGTGTTAGATGAGTCAGGTATATTGGCAAATCCCAGGACATCAGAGAAAAAAGCAGGACACACAAATTCACAGACAGAATGTCTCAAAAAAATAAAATAAAGTGTTACATTGTAGGAAATTTTGTAAATGCTACGATGTACCTACACCCAGAACAACAGTTAAAAAAAAAAGAAAAAAAACCCTTCAAAAAAATAAAGCAAATAGACAACAATGAAAAAGCAGAACTGAATGCTAGAAATACAGAAACTACTTATAAGATGCTCATAAAAATCCGTTTTTCTTTTTTGCAGCACAACCTACAACTATTTTATATTAACTGAATATTTGGTTTTTGTATCTATTCTGTGTTATTATTTTACATATTAGATTATGGTGTTTTTAATGTACTATTCATTAAAATACATGGAATCAGGGCAGTAAAAATAAAATGAGTGAGGCAATCTCCACTCTCCTTGGGAGTAAAATGAAGGGTGAACCAAAACTCTGTAATTAGGAAAATTACATTTTTTATACAATATGTGGAAAGGATAAATTTAATAAAACATATTATGCTTTTATAATAGCATAAATGGTATGACTATCAATATGAAAAATGACGTAAGTTCGGTACAGAAAGACAAGTCCATCAAGATTTTACTCATATATGAAATTTAAAAACTTAATCTCATAGAAGTTGAGAGGGTGATGGTGATTATCAAAGGCCAGGGAGTGTGTGTGTGTTTGGCAAGGGATGGCATAAGAGTGATCAATTGGTAATATATTTCAGTTAGGTAGCAGAATGAATTTCTTATGCTATGGTACATAGAGTAACTACAGATGACAATAATATACTGCACGCACCTCAATGTTAGAAGAAAGGATTTTGAAGATATTTCAGTAAAGAAATTATACATCTTTGAGGAAATAGTATTCACTGTTTTTGTGTATCAAAGCAATACATTGTACCTCATATACACAAAAATTTTATGTTTTGTGATATCAGTTATAATAAACTAAAATAAACTGAGTGTGGTGGCTCACTACTCCTAGCACTTTGGAGCTGAGACAGGAAGATAGCAAGTTTAAGGACAGCCTGGGACAAATATTGAATTCTAGTCTGCCTTTAGCTACATAGCTAAACTCTCTTTCAAACAAACAAAAATAATTAATTTACTGAAATAAAAATTCAAAACTTTCTTTTTAAATACCACATCATTCATACATGTGCACAACTTTTGCTTATTATTTTCACCCTAATCTTGACCTTAGATGGGATACATTTTTATTCCCTGTGATTCCTGTCCACATGATTTGATTTGACAACTAGAATATTAACACATATAAAACATGTCTTCCTATGTGATGGAGTAATTTGGTTGACCTCTTATATTCTATGATTCGAGATATGAAGAACACACTCTGCAAAGAAACTGGTCGTCATATGTAAGTACAAGAGAAATACAATAAATACAACTTTCAGTTTGGGATTAAGATGCAGAATAAGACCAAGGTGGGCTAAGATCAATTGAACCCTAGCTGAAAGCCTGCCAAAATTGAGATCTTTGAATTAGAGTCATACATGAATTTGCTGCAAAGCCACAATTTTTTATTTAACTATCTTATTGCAATAGCTTAGTGTTTGTTAATACCTTTATATTTTGGTACATGAGAAGATATTTGCAACATGATAATGTAAAATGTGCGTGAAAGAGAATAGCAATACAAAGTAAGAGTCTACCAAAATGGAAGAGCAAGTCATCTTAAAATGTTCAAGTGCTTAGCTATTAATAGCATTTACATAAGCATGAAATTTTGAAATGTGAATAGAATTAATTCAATATATAAATACATACATGATTATAAATGTATAGTTTCATCACTTTTTGAAAAGCACATGTATATATCTATTAAAAAATCAGGATATAAAACATTACCAGTAGACATAAAGTTTTTATGCTTCCTTTTAATCATTACTATATCTTTCACCTTCTATCATAAAATAACAGATTTCATAATTTTTGAAGTTTATATTAGAAAATTAATACAGAGCACTTATTGATTTAACTTAATATTCATCCACCCTTGTTTTTAACCTTGTGAATTAGCTTGTATTTCATTATTCTGTATAGTGCTAGATATGTTTTCACTCATTCTGTTATTAATGATCCTTTAGATTTTTGCCAAGTCTGAACACTGACACTGCATATATACATATTACATGTATACGCATATCTGATGCTGCTTGACTACCTGTGGATATGATAGATACTGACATAGTAACAAAATTAGTAGTGCCTATAGTGTTTATTTATGCAACTTTGTTAGAAACTGTCAATAAAGCTTTTAATAATCTTGGATGATGTTCTTAAGACATGAAGAAAGAGACATTACCAATACTATTAACAATTAATTATAAGCAATAGTAAAGTTTTATAATATACATTAACATTTTATATACCAATTCTCTGTAATTTTAAATATGGACAGTTTTATAAAGAAACAAGGCAAGTCTGTAGAAAACAATTGGGTTAACTGTGTTCAAGACATTTTATGATAGCAGAAAATTAATAAAGTGAAAAATATATACTTATTAGAAGATTGATTATAAAATTATGGCTGCATATGGAAAGATTCCTGCATCAAATTTTTATTATGTATAAAATTACATATATATATTTAAGACAAAAGAAGATTTTTTAAATTAGTATATTCATTAACTTAATTTTGATAAGACCTGTGTATGTCACTTTTTGATAGTGAAATATAATAAAGCATATACCACATATGTAAAACTTTTTTAAAAGATGATATTTAATTTTTTCTTAATTCAGTCATCTGTTCTGATTCATAAAAGTATATTGTACGTAAGTTATCACAGATGACAATTACAATGTAGTAATGTTTCTCTTTGTTTTGAAAAGGATATTTAGATGATTTTTGAACCATCTTCTAATTTTTCTATTACATTTTTCTTTAACAAATATTAAGTTCTTATGTTTGTTCTATTTATCTCTACAATTCCTAAAATTATAATGAGACTGGGTTAGCAGTGCTGTAGTCTCTATAAACAATTTCAGAGGACAAGTACTGATTTGGAGGTTTGTGGATAAACTTTATTCTTTCACCGAAATAACTCTGAAACTAAAAGCTTATTATACATTTAAAAAGCATATAAGAGATTGTATGTTACTTAATATCACAGGTGCTTGAATATATGCCTACAAAAAGAGAAATAATAACTGCTTGGTAAAGACATGGAAAGGATTAAAGGTACTTCCTACATCATTGCATATATTAAGTTTTTAAAAGTTTAATAAATATTGATTTAAACTTAAAAGCAATTATATTTTTTCCATTTCACAGAAACTACCCACAGAGCCAAGCTGAACAATAAGTTAGAATAAGTTTATTTGGTTTCCAATGCTAGAAAAGAAAAAAGGACCAGGCCAATAGCTGCTCTGTCTGTGCATGCTTGTGTGTACATGTGTATAAAATCAGTCTAGGTCATAGCATTCACTGAGTTCTTCAGTTCTCAATATATTCAAATAATATGACCATCTCAGTGCATCTAGTGTTTATGGAAAAATTCAGAGTTTTTAAATAAGTATTTAAAAATACAAATAATGTATACATATGTATGTAAATGCAAAAATGATACCTGTTGAAACTGTTCCAGAAATCAGGGGACAGGTGATGAAAGAGAATAGTGGAGGGGGTGAATTCAAATATGATATATCTGACACATTATAGGAACCTTTGCATAAATGCTACAATGTACCCCCACTAGCACAACAATAAAAATTGTTTAAATACTTGAAATTAAAAAATTGTCTTACTAGTGACGGGAAACCAACAACAAGTACAAACACACACCCAACATACTTTTAAAGCTGTACTGATGTAATACATGATTTAAAACTATGTGCTTGATGAGGTTTGCATGTATCTTAGTGTTAGAGCTCTTGAGTAGCATGCTCAAGTACCTGGATTAGATCTCTAACACCTCAGGAAAACAAAAACATGCTTCTTAACAAAATTACAAAGCCACTAGAGAACTATGTTTTTTTTACAAAAGCAGAATTATATGTGAATTTATACATAGACACAATATTCATTTATTTTGAGAAAAATGATACAAAGACCAAAACCCACCATACACACACACACACACACACACACACACACAAGCATAAATTCACTAGTAACTACAAAAGACACCAAGAAGAAGCATGACTTCACAGCCATCATTGTTGTAAATAAATAAATAAGAAATAGAAAACAAAATTCTATCACAGTGCTACCATGGTTCTATAGAAGTTTCATACCAGTATTTTTGTATAAATATTAATTGAATTACATTAATACTTTGATGCTTAGTTTCCACTATCTACTTCATTGGACAAGTTTAGTTTTGACAAGAATATTTTGATGGACCACTATGCTATTAGTAAATCAAACCTCTGATTGTGAGGGGATTTCCAGAGTCAATTAGTTCCCTGGCTTCTGACTTAATCACTGGTTCAATCCACTGATAGTTTCAAAATTTAACTATTTTGTGATGGAACATTGGAAGTGGGGCTTCGTTGGAGGAAGTGGGTCACTGGAGCATGCCTTTGAAGGGTGTGCCTTTGCCTGAGCCCTTCCTATTACCTCTCTCCTTGCTTCTCAGCTGCCCTGAGGTCAGCAGCTCTGCTATAGCATGCTCCCCACTAGAATGTCTTGTGCCCCACCACAAGACCAGAAACAATGGAACCAGCTGGTAATGGACCAAAACCACTAAAACCATAAAGTCAAAACTATTTGTCCTCATTTAAATATATTCTCTCAGGCTTTTGTCACAGCAATGACAAAACACAGAAAATTAGTATGAAGGAAGTAGGTACCGCAGTGACTATTCCTGAACATATATGGTTCAGAAAACTTCAAAACTTGTTTGTGGGAAGGATTTAGTCAAGTCTGAATAGGCAGATGAGAGAAAGTGTAGAATGCCATAAGCAGTACTTAGTTGGTGATTCTAGTGGGAATTCAAAAGACCCAGAGGCCATTAGGAATGTGGAGAGTAAGAATGCTCATTAAATGTCATGGGAACAAGGACTGTGTTACATTCAAGCAAAGAATTTGTTGACATTTTGTACCTACCCCAAGACTTTGTGGAGGACTAAATTGAAGGCAGAAGACACTTTTAAAATTAAAACAAGTAATTTTCACAGGGAAAATAGGAACGATGTCCTGAGGTCCTCTAGGGAATTGGCAGGACCTCAGCTACCCAAGCTCCAGGATGTAAAAGTATAAACTTTTTGTAAGAATTTCTCTTGAGAAGAGAGCACTGTAAGGACAACATAATGGCACTGGAGTGTATAGGAAAAAAAATTTTCTCCAGGATTATTTCACTCTGGTGCTCTAAGGCTGATACAAATATGATGCAAGAGGGCCTAGCTGTTGTTCCCACTGGTGGCAGATCTTGGTGTCATCTCCCTGGTGGTGGTATTGCAGGCATGCAGAAAGCAAGTGTTATATGGTCATGAAGATTTCAAAAGGAGGTCTCAAAGGCCAGGCAGGTTTGGATTCCTTGAGGGCAACCCATGAGAAAGTGATTCATGAAGCCAAACATGAAATGGCAACCTGAAAAATTTGGCAATGCCAGGAGCCTGGCCATCTGCCAAGAAAGCTGCAGGAAATGGGCAGTGCGAGTGGGGATGCCCAGCCATTTGGTTTCCACATCCCACTTTTGTATGCCCCAAATGTTGGTAGACATGGAGCTTTAGGATTTACTAGTTTCTGTGCCGGGTTTCCCTGCCAGGGAGAGACACTTTGTATCCAAATTATGACAACCAGCATATTCTATACCATTCTGTTATAAAATATATAAATGTATGTGAATCACTAAGAAATGTGACACATAGAATTGGACATAATATACTATTTTTAAAACAAGAAATCTCAAACATTTAGTAATTGTACTTGTATATATTCTTATAAGTGTGGCATATGTTCAGGTATGCATTTATTTAGTGAATATATGCTCATAAATTATGGAATTTGCATATCTATTTTTAACAGCATATGATAAAGGAGGAGCATCATATGTGAGTGAAGATACAATGCAGCCAACCAAATAAATTACACTGAATAAATTGTATTGAATCCAGAAACAGTTATCACCTGATTCAATTTATGGTACGTACACAGGTGTTTGCATATCTAAGTATACTGCTTTAGAAAAAAGCAGAACAACTTGTCCACTGATTAATTCATGGTGAAAGCCATGTTGATTCTCAATATGCATTGTAGATTTTAATGTTTTGTGCATATATGTGTGTGTTTGTATAGGTTGTTCAAGTAAGAGTAGGGTATAATATATTGTCTTGGAAAAATTTTATCAAAAAAATGATAATAAAATAAGAATAGTCTTAAATATGCTTTCTAGTTTTTATTATATTATAGTGTGTATTATTGAACTTTGAAAATTTCATAAATAAGAATAAATTGTAAGATTCATAAATTGAATAAATAGCAGTAAAATAAGATGGACTATATTTCAAATTCTTTTTGATAACTGAGGCTAATTTAGTTTTCCATGGTCTCAAATACTAGGTGTTTCACCTCAGCATGTAGGTACACCCCTGCAATAGCAGCTATTCAGGATGCAGACCTTAAGAGGGTCAAGGTTTGAGTGCAGCCTCACCAGTTACTGAGACAAGATACCATCTTCAACAAATAAACTGGACCTGGTGGCACATAGTGGCAATCTTGGCTACATGGGAGGCATAGGTAGGAAGATCCCAATACTATATTGGTGCTGGCAAAAAGTAAGAAACCATCTGAAAAAATTAAAGCAAAAAGGGGATGGGAGTGGCTCAGGTAATAGAGCACAGCCTAGCAAGTGGGAGTTCCTGAGTTCACACCTCAATATTGCCTTCCAAAAAAGAGGGTGTTTCAGAATGCTTTGGAAACTGTTCTCACAAATTCTGTTTTTATATAGTCCCACTTGGAGAGAATACTAATGCAAAACCCAGGAAGAATAATAGGTAAACTAACAATGAAAAAAGTAGATTCAGTGAACACTAAAATTGGATTTGAGGTGAATCTAATCAGTTAAACCTTATTTTCCTTAGGAAACATTGGTCCTTTATGTAGAAACAAGGCAGTGATGAAATAAGGCATTATCATACATGTGCAGTATGAACACATGTTGAAAAATATTATTTCTAAGAAAATATATTCTATGTTTATATATGCATCTTCCCTATTGCTCAGATTTGAATACATGTATATGTTTTCTTTATTCTTCTTTAGCTTTAAAACCACTTTATTGAGGAATGATTGACATATAAAAGGTTATACATATTGAAGAAATAGAGCCTGATTTGTATGGGTAAAAATATACATTCATGAAACTGCTATCAAGGCCACATATATATCTATCACCTTCCAAATATTTCACCCAGTTCTTTTTTGTTTTCCCACAATTTCTTTATATTTTAAATTAAATTTATTTTTTATTATTGTTGTGCTGGGATTCGATATGACATTTACAAAAGTTCTTATAATATATCATAGTTGAATTCATCCCCTCCACCACTCTCCTTTATCCTCCCTCCCCCACTTCTAGAATAGTTTCAACAGCTCTCATTTTTCCATTTAAATACATGTGTGCTTCGTGATTTTGCAATTTGTTATTTTTTTTTGATTTCAATAAAAAAATGCATGAAATATTTTTTGATTTTCTTATATAATGGAGTTATCAAAATGAGAAGAGAAAATTTCATTCTTATAATAATGAATGTATAATATATAATGTAATTAAATTGATATTATTGAAATTATCTTCACTTTGTCAATTAGTTTTTTAAATATTTTATTAAATTAAAGTGTGTCAGTATATGAATATTTCATTGTACTTATCTTTATTACCTGTACTTTTCATTTGTATGCTGTTTTGTAAGAAAAAAATTTTAATTCTGTTTACTAGAACCAAATCAACATTTTAACTTCAGAATTTAGAAGACATATAAATGATTTTGATAGTATAAGAACCATAGAACTAGAAAAATATGTAAAATTTCTTTACTTAGAGAAAGATTAAATACAAAATTGTGAAACAATGTTTCATACATGAGATGAAAATGAACAGACATGGTTAAAAACCTTCAGAACGTTTATAAGATTAACTTATCTCAATGACACCAAGAAATCCAAATCTTAAAGGACCAATTTATCTATAAGGAAATAGGGAATGATCAATTAAGTTAGCTATCTGCAGGAAACCAGATAAGGTATTTATGACAAAAATTTATTTTTAGAATGTATAATTTCAGTGATATTTGAAATCTTTAAGCATGTAATGAAATGAAAGTTTTTTAATTTATTGGATAAAAACAATTAGCTAACAAATCTCATGGGATATTACAGAATAAATGATAGTATTATTACAAATATAAAAATTAATATGCAAATATAAAAACAATCAGAATCCAGTAGCATATTAAAATATTAAGATACACTGATAACAAGAAATAAAACATTTCAAATAAGAAAAGAAGAAGTCAAATTATCTCTATTTGCAGATGACATGATCTTGTACCTATAACACCTTAAAAACACCACCAAATAATTCCTAGACATCATAAACAGCTTCAGTAGTAGCAGGATATAAAATTAATATACAAAAATCAGTATTTTTTCTATTTACCACCAGTAAGCATACTTAGAATTTAGGAAAACAATTCTATTTACAATAGCTTCAAAAAATACCTAGGAATAAATTTAATAATGGAAGTGAAAGATTTCTATAATGAAAAGTATGAACTACTGAAGAAAGATATTGAAGAAATCAGAAGATGGAAAGATCTCCATGTTCATGGATTGGCAGAATTAATACCATGAAAATGGCTATACTACCAAAAGCAATATATATGTTCAATGCAATCCCATAAATTCCAATGACATTCATCACAGAGGTTGAAAAATCATCTTTAAAGTTCATCTGGAAGCACAAAAGACTGCAAAGAGCCAAGGTCATACTGAGCAAAAAAAAAAAAAACAATGCTGGAAGTATCACAATACCTGTATCCAAATTAAACTACAGAGCCATAGCAATAAAATCAGCACGACACTGGCACAAAAACAGATATGAAATCCACTGGAATAGAAGATTCAGACATAAATCTGCATAGCTATAGTCATCTGATTTTTGTCAAAGATGTCCAAAATAAAAGATGCAGAAAAGATAGCCTCTTCAACAAATGTTCCTGGGAAAATTGGATACCTACATGCAGAAGACTGAAAATAGATCACTATATTTAACCTCATACAGCTATCAATTCAAAGTGAACCAAGTACCTTAATATACATCCTGAAACTTTGAAACTAGTGCTAGAAAGAGGAGAGAATACACTAGAACACTTAAGCATAGGCAATAACTTCCTAAATAGAACTCTAATATTTCATCTATTAAGAGAATGAATTGACAAAGGGGACCACATGAAAATGAAAATCTTCTGCACAGCAAAGAAAATAGTGAGTGTACTGAAGAGATGGTCAACAGAATGGGGTTGTAGATCTAATAAGGGATTAATAGCCAGAAATTATAGAAAAGTCAAAAAATTAAACTCCAAAAAAAAAATTAATGACCTAATGAAGAAATGGGCAAATGAATTGAACAGAATTTTTTCAACAAAAGAAGTACAAATGACCAAAAATAAACCTTGAAGAAATGGTCAACATCCCTGGCCATAAAGCAAATTCAAATCAAAACCACAAGAAGATTCCACCTCACCCCTGTTAGAATAGCCATCATCAAAACACCACCAATAAATGTTGGTGGGGATTCAGGGAAAAAAGAATCTAATACGATGTTGATAGGAATGTAAATTGACAACTACTATGGAAAGTAATATGGAATGTTTCTCAAAAACCTAAAAATAGGACCATCATATAACCCAGCAATACCACTCACAGGCATCTGCCTCAAGGAATGTAAGTCAGAATACAATGAAGACACTTGGACATCCATGTTTTGCAAAATTATTCATAATAACCAAGCTATGGAAAAAGCCCAGATGCTCTACATCTAATGAATGCACTAAGAAAATGTTATATATACATACACACATACACATACACATGTCTGTGTGTGTATATATATACATATACATATATATATATAATGTGTGTGTATATATATATATAATGGAATTATATTCAACCATGAAGAAGAATGACATTATGTCACTTGCAGATAAATTAATGGAATTGAAGTACATCACACTAAGTGAAGTAAGCCAGGATCAGAAACACAAAGGTCACATGTTTTCTGTCATATGTGGAAGATAGACCCAAATACAAATACAAATAATGTAAATATATATATATATATATATATTCATATATATATATATAATACTTTTCCAATAGTAGGACTATCAGAAGAGACTAGTGGAGGGAATGATGAAAAGGAAGATAGAGAGTGAATAATATTGAAATACATCTGTGTAGTAATAACACACACAAAGTGCACTGAAAACTGAAAAATATGGGGTGGGGGAGACAGGGAGAACAATAGAGTGAGTTATACTGATTAAAGCACAATATATTTACAGGTAACATACCAAGGCAAAAAACACACCTAACAGTGAATAGACACCTAATGAAGAACAGGAATGCAAAACAAGTCATGTTAAGGGAAATATACCAGTCTGAGAGGAGGGCAAATGAAAAGGATAAAGAACAGCAAATAAGTCTGATGTATTTTCTAAATATGTACAAATATGGAACCTTGAAACTGGTCAACATCATTTTATGAAGAGAGCAGAGGTAGAGAGAGAACAATGGAGGCGATGAACCAAACCAGAGTACGTTTTGTGCATATATGGAAATGTCACAAGAAACCCCCTGTAGAAATATTATAAGTTAATAAAATTTTTAAATAAGTTAAGGTCCACAGAAAAATAAATTTTATTTGTGTAAGGAAAGATAAATTAATATTTGAAATTATATCAAAATAATTATCTCAATAAAAACCTCAGAATAAAAATCACATATTCTCTTCATAGCTAAAACACCATTCATTAAAAGGAGATTTCAATTTTTTGTCAAAATATTTAGTTGTGTAGTAATAATTCATAACAGAACATAAAAGAGTGATTTACTGCAGATGCAAAGTTTTTGTGTGAATGGCCAAAGATAAAGCTCAGGATTGGAGGTATACCTGAGATTCGGAGCACAGGTGAAGGGGTGCCTTACAGAAGACTTGGCAGGGTTTTCCCACTCTGAGAGAGCATGTGAGTGAAGATATTGAAATGGTGATCCCGAACACAAGAATTAGTTATCAGAAAAAACCGAATTTAATGTTCGAGTATGGCTGAAACTATTCTAAAAAGCATCGGAATAGGGCTAAAGAAAATAGTTTTAGAGAAAAGAACTTTAATATTTTTCCCAGTTTACGAGTAAAAGTAATACAACAAGTGTAAGTACACTGAAATGTTTATATACACAGGGTCAACTTAATTGAATGAAAGTATTTTAAAAATTAATTGATAAAGATAACTTCAATAATATCTGTTTAATTCCATCATGCATATCCAATAAGCCTGCTTTATTTGCATGTGATTTTGATCAAGTTCCATCAAAAAATAAATTAATTAAATAAAAAGAAATTTCAAACATTTATTTTAAATTCATGCCCATGTACTACGCAGTTCTGTTGCTGCAGACAAGCTGTCAGTCAGGTGTGTATTATCATCAGTTGTGTTTAAATAGGTATGTGATCTGCTCTGTGTTTCTGTCTTTGATTTTGTGAAAATCTGCCTTCCAGAAAGCAAGTGGTGCCCAACCAGCAAGGTAAAAGTGATTGTGCTTAAATGAAGTGATAAAGATGAAAATTTCAGATCAATTGAAATGTGACATGTTTTTAGCGAAAGTTTGGTGATGTTATAGGAAAAATGAATCAAATCTGTTCAGCACAGAGCAGCACTGAACTCTATGCATTTTGAGCACGCACAACTTTTCCTTAGTGGTGGTGTCTTCTTGGAACAATATCTGCCCAAATAACTTGGTCTATTGTGTCTATCTATCTATACATATATGTGATTTATAAAATATATATAACATAAACATAGTATATACGTATGTGGTGTAACTTTGTGTGTGTGTGTGTGCTACAGAGGTTTGACTTCAAGGCCTTCACCTAGAACCACTTCACCAGCTCTATTTTTGTGAAGGGCTTTTCAAGATAGGGTCTCATGGAACTATTTGTCAGGGCAGGTTTTGAACCACATTCCCTCTAATCTCTGCCTCCTCAGTAGCTGGATTACAGGCATGAGCCACCAGCACCCAGTCATGTAATCATTTCTGAGTGACAAAACTTTCTAAAACACACCAAAATTTCCAGAAAAAAATAGCATTTGCTATAACTTAATACTATTTGAAAAAAGGGAATTTTCAATCAGATTTGCTGTTATGTAATAATAAAAACATGCTAGCATAATACAAGCGTTGCTCCTGTAAGCAAAAGCTGTATTTTATGCTATTATTTATTAAATATTTATCTTACTTACACATTACTACAACAAATATTGAATTATAGTAATATATTTGCAAAGAATGCTCTTACTTTTCCTGTCATCCTGTGTTGCCCTTTTTTGATTTTGTCTTTCTTATTTGAAGTTCTCTTTCCCTTTCTTGGTGATTGAATCCACCTTATGAACTCCTCTGCAGGAATTCATTAGGGTTCTTGATGGATACTCACTTTATTTATATCAACTGTGAGAAAATAATAGAGTTTTAAACTTTCAATTCCCCCATATACCTTAATGCTCCTGCATTTAACTCATAGTATGTGATTGTCTTCAATTGTTATATGCCACCTCCATGTAGATATATCATTATCTCAAACTCATCCTGAGCAAAGATAAGTTGTCTTAAGTCTGATCATATTTGTTTGAATACTAGACATATTCTTCTTATATAATGATATCCAGATTCTTTTTAAAACACAAGACATAGTTATTTTAAGCATGACAACATCTGTGTAAATTTAAAAAAACTTTATTTCTTTATTGGGTAGACTTAATCTTATGAAGCTTTTGACAGTAAAATGTGTTTGTTGTATTGACATCAATATATTTAACAGTCTGTGGAAGTGGTAGTGACATTTATGGTTAGTATTTCTATAACATATACTGAACAATTATTTACCATTTGACTATAGCATTTTAGAATTAGATTGGTATGAAATAATCATACTTCTGATTAATAATTCCTTCCATAAAAATGTCATTAAGATTTTTCAGAGACATATTTTGTAATTGGTTATAAGATACAGGCATATCATTTTTCTACTGTTATAAAGAAGAACTGATTAAAACATTAAAATGTGCTTACTTATATTTCTAAAGATACTATAAATAAAAAATTAAAAACATGACTTCTTAACATTATTTATAGTTATAAAGATGAATAATTTATTGCAATACAAACACAAGGATTATTAAGATATGGTTTGAATCTCTAGAAAAAATTATTTTTTGTCTATTTTTTTCCATCACTCAGCCAGTGCTCAATCTTGAAGATTTCTCTGATAATTATCTTTTCCACAAATATTCCTTTCTTGCACACTTTCTCTTAACACTGTTGATGATCATTTAATGGGGAAATAGTGTCTCATGTCCCTGGAATTGTCCTGGAAGTTTTTTGCCAGAAATTTTCTATTAAAAACTCCTAAAACTAGTAATGAATCATTATGAACAATCCCACATCAATCTGTGAATTCAAGTTTCTTCTTGTAAAATATTTTTGTAACTATATTTGAAAAATTTAAAACATATAAATGTATACACACATAAGTAAATGTAAAAACAATAAAGTAAAATTTAAGTGATATAAAAAACATGGAATTGTATTATTTTAAAGTGATAAAGATGCTTAATCATCATTCAATTCACTCTTCAAATGAGAAAAAGCTTGAAAAGGGGGAGATGGACAGATTTCTAGATACATATGATCATCCAAAACTGAACCAAGAGGAAATTAATCACCTGAATAGATCTGTACCACAAAATGAAATTGAAGCAGCAATCAAGAGTCTCCCCAAAAACAAAAGTCCAGGACCTGATTGATTCTCTGGTGAATTCTATCAGACCTTTATTTATTTTTTTTTCTTATTTTTTTATATATTTTTTTATTTTATTATTCATATGTGCATACAAGGCTTGGGTCATTTCTCCCCCCTGCCCACACCCCCTCTCTTACCACCCACTCCACCCCCTCACTCTTCCCCTTACACCCTCAATATCCAGCAGAAACTATTTTGCCCTTATTTCTAATTTTGTTGTAGAGAAAGTATAAGCCGTAATAGGAAGGACAAGGGTTTTTGGTAGTTGACATAAGGATAGCTATACAGGGAGTTGACTCACATTAATTTCCTGTGCATGTGTGTTACCTTCTAGGTTAATTCTTTTTGATCTCACCTTTTCTCTAGTTCCTGGTCCCCTTTTCCTATTGGCCTCAGTTTCTTTTAAGGTATCTGCTTTAGTTTCTCTGTGTTAAGGGCAACAAATACTAGCTAATGTTTTAGGTGTCTTACCTATCCTCACCCCTCCCTTGTGTGCTCTCGCTTTTATCATGTGCTCAAAGTCCAATCCCTTTGTTGTGTTTGCCCTTGATCTAATGTCC
Organism: Castor canadensis; assembly: GCF_047511655.1. Taxonomy (NCBI): domain Eukaryota; kingdom Metazoa; phylum Chordata; class Mammalia; order Rodentia; family Castoridae; genus Castor; species Castor canadensis. Next base: position 27,696,413 of record NC_133395.1, read on the forward strand.
ACATATGAGGGAGAACATATGATTTTTGGTCTTTTGGGCCAGGCTAACCTCACTCAGAATGATGTTCTCCAATTCCATCCATTTACCAGCGAATGATAACATTTCGTCCGTCAGACCTTTAAAGAAGAACTGATACCAACCCTTCTTAAACTGTTCCATGAAATAGAAAGGGAAGGAAAACTGCCTAATGCATTTTATGAAGCCAGTATTACACGTATCCCCAAACCACGCAAAGACACCTCCAAGAACTATAGGCCAATCTCCTTAATGAACATTGATGCAAAAATCCTCAACAAAATAATGGCAAATCAAATTCAACAACACATCAAAAAGATTATTCACCATGACCAAGTACGCTTCATCCCAGAATTCAGGGGTGGTTCAATATATGAAAATCAATAAACGTAATAAAACACTTTAACAGAAGCAAAGACAAAAACCACTTGATCATCTCAATAGATGCAGAAAAAGCCTTTGATAAGATCCAACACCATTTCATGATAAAAGCTCTAAGAAAACTAGGAATAGAAGGAAAGTACCTCAACATTATAAAAGCTATATATGACAAACCTACAGCCAGCATTATACTTAACGGAGAAAAACTGAAACCATTCCCTCTAAAATCAGGAACCAGACAAGGATGCCCACTATCTCCACTCCTAATCAACATAGTACTGGAATTCCTAGCCAGAGCAATTAGGCAAGAAGAAGGAATAAAAGGAATACAAATAGGTAAAGAAACTGTCAAAATATCCCTATTTGCAGATGACATGATCCTATACCTTAAAGACCCAAAAAACTCTACTCAGAAGCTTCTAGACATCATCAATAGCTATAGCAAGGTAGCAGGATATAAAATCAACATAGAAAAATCATTAGCATTTCTATACAGTAATAATGAACAAACTCAAAAAGAATGTATGAAAATAATTCCATTTACAATAGCCTCAAAAAAAATCAAACACCTAGGTGTAAACCTAATAAAAGATGTGAATGACCTTTACAAGGAAAACTATACACTTCTGAAGAATGAGAATGAGGAAGACTATAGAAAGTGGAGAGATCTCCCATGCTCATGGATTGGTAGAATCAACATAGTAAAAATGTCGATAATCCCAAAAGTAATCTACATGTTTAATGCAATTCCCATAAAAATTCCAATGACATTCATTAAAGGGATTGAAAAGTCTACTGTTAAATTTATATGGAAACACAAGAGGCCACGAATAGCCAAGGCAATACTCAGTCAAAAGAACAATGCAGGAGGTATCACAATATCTGACTTCAAACTATATTACAAAGCAATAACAATAAAAACAGCATGGTACTGGCACAAAAACAGACATGAAGACAAGTGGAACAGAATAAAGGACCCAGATATGAAGCCACACAATTATAACCAACTTGTCTTTGACAAAGGAGCTGAAAATATAGGATGGAGAAATAGCAGCCTCTTCAACAAAAACTGCTGGGAAAACTGGTTTTCAGTCTGCAAAAAACTGAAACTAGATCCATGTATATCACCCTATACCAAGATTAACTCAAAATGAATCAAGGATCTTAATATCAGACCCCAAACTCTAAAGTTGATACAGGAAAGAGTAGGCAATACTCTGGAATTAGTAGGTATAGGTAAGAACTTTCTCAATGAAACCCCAGCAGCACAGCAACTAAGAGATAGGATAGATAAATGGGACCTCATAAAGCTAAAAAGCTTCTGTTCATCAAAAGAAATGGTCTCTAAACTGAAGAGAACACCCACGGAGTGGGAGGAAATATTTGCCAGCTATACGTCAGACAAAGGACTGATAACCAGAATATATAGGGAACTTAAAAAACTAAATTCTCCCAAAACTAATGAACCAATAAAGAAATGGGCAAGTGAACTAAACAGAACTTTCTCAAAAGAAGAAATTCAAATGGGCAAAAAACACATGAAAAAATTCTCACCATCTCTAGCAATAAAGGAAACGCAAATTAACACCACACTAAGATTCCACCTCATCCCTATTAGAATAGGCATCATTAGCAATACCACCAACAACAGGTGTTGGCGAGGATGCGGGGAAAAAGGAACCCTCTTAACTGTTTGTGGGAATGTAAACTAGTACAACCACTCTGGAAAAAAATTTGGAGGCTACTTAAAAAGCTAGACATTGATCTACCATTTGATCCAGCAATACCACTCTTGGGGATATACCCAAAAGACTGTGACACAGGCTACTCCCGAGGCACCTGCATACTCATGTTTATTGTGGCACTATTCACAATAGCCAAGTTATGGAATAGCCAAGATGTCCCACTACTGAGGAATGGATTAAGAAAATGTGGTATCTATACACAATGGAATTTTATGCAGCCATGAAAAAGAACGAAATGTTATCATTTGCTGTTAAATGGATGGAATTGGAGAACATCATTCTGAGTGCGGTTAGCCTGGGCCAAAAGACTAAAAATCGTATGTTCCCCCTCATATGTGGACATTAGATCAAGGGCAAACACAACAAAGGGATTGGACTTTGAGCACATGATAAAAGCGAGAGCACACAAGGGAGGGGTGAGGATAGGTAAGACACCTAAAAAATTAGCTAGCATTTGTTGCCCTTAACGCAGAGAAACTAAAGCAGATACCTTAAAAGAAACTGAGGCCAATAGGAAAAGGAGACCAGGAACCAGAGAAAAGTTGTGATCAAAAAGAATTAACCTAGAAGGTAACACACACGCACAGGAAATTAATGTGAGTCAACTCCCTGTATAGCTATCCTTATGTCAACCAGCAAAAACACTTGTTCCTTCCTATTATTGCTTATACTCTCTCTACAACAAAATTAGAAATAAGAGCAAAATAGTTTCTGCTGGATATTGAGGGGGTGGGGGGGAGAGGGATGGGGTGGAGTGGGTGGTAAGGGAGGGGGTGGGGGCAGGGGAGAGAAATGACCCAAGCGTTGTATGCACATATGAATAATAAAACAATTTAAAAAAAGCTTGAAAAGGGGGTGTCCAAAACAAAACAAAACAAAGCATAACAAAACCATAATAGTATAAGAAGAAAATATCCTCTCATTCTTAAAGCCTGAAGTTATTTTGCAGCTATTTTTATTATTATCACTTCTGAGAGTGAAGTTTTTTCTCTCATTTCCTCTCTATTTCTCAGCTAATTTTTCCTGCTATAGTCACTAAAATAGATTATTTTGTTAAGTTCAGTAAAGTTCAGTAAAACACTTTAAATCCTTAAAAGTGTTTACACTTTGATTAGTTTTCTTATTTCAACAACAAAAATCTCTCCTACAAAATAGAAACCTTGTTCATACGAGATTTTCATTAATTTTTGGTCTTAATCTCATCACAAACTTAAAAGAGAAAACACAATTAAATTCGTAGACTTTGAGCAGTGTGGTATCTGAAAATGGAGACTTGTCATATGAATGAGAAATCCAGGAGTGGTGGAGCATATCTGCAATCCTTGCTGTTCATGACCTGGAGGTAGAAGGATCAAAATCCAAGGCCAACTTGGTTGAAGCTGGCAGAAGACTTTATGTGAAAATCAAAAAGGACTGGGTCATGGCTCCCATGGTTGAGAACTTGCCTAACAATCTTGAAGTCATGACTTCAAACACCATCATCTTAGAGCTGAGGGGTGGAGGTGGGGGGAGAACACAAAAGACAGAAAGATAGGAATTTGAGGTATAGTTACTGAGCTGCTTCTGAACAGTTGAACTGTTTTCTGCTTTAGAGACCTAATAAGGTAGGTGGAATTGTTTATTGGGTTGCCTTCTTAGTATTCATAGTCTTGAATGCCTGGGACTGAATGCAAAGCACTATCCTAAAGGACAGATAAGACTTCATATTGTTAGACTCTGTATTTCTTTCTGTTACTGAAAAAATTATATGGTAACACATGTTAGATCACTGTCAGTGACAACAGATGGAAAACTTGAAATACTGATTGTTTCTATCCCAGGTACTATTCAGGATTTGGTGCTACAAGAGTTAAAATATTCATTTTATTTTATGGCAATGGAACTGTACAATAACACATTTCAGATCACCATAGTTTCAAATGTTTTATGACAATGAAAATATTATGTAAAGCTTTAAACTTCAAAAGGTTTATTTATAAGGTTCTAATAGAATATTTATACATTTTTAGCCATAGAATTTGGTCTGCAATATAAAAGGTGTTTTCAACTAGTGTATTTTATCCTGGTAGATTTCTGAGAAACTTTCCAGATCTAACAGGAAGTTTGAAAATTTTTTCCTATATTATTGAAGTCTAATAGTATTATTTAACTTTCGGTGCTATGTTCATAGATTATTTCATTAGAAAAATAAAAGTAGACATTTATATTTTAAATTTCTACATTTAAAAACTAATTATAACATTACCCTTCATCTCCTAATATCTGAAATCATATAGAAATAAAGACAAAGATTTATCTAAAAGAAAATACAGTGGCAAAATTGTTGATATACCAAAAAAAAAAAAAGCAAGCAAAATGAGTGCCAAGACCTAAATACCAGTAACTGGTAGACAAATCCTCCCAAACACAGCCATTGCAGAAACAGTTGCAAATGTTTGGTTCTCATGGAAACCTGTCTTTCTAAAACATGTGGAAGACAGAAATATATGGGAGAGAGAGAGAAATTGAAAAAAAAAATCAAGATTGCCTAATTTATTCTTCCCAAAATTATGAATAATTAAAGGCATTCTTTATTTCATAATAATGAAAATTTAAAGTCAGGAGTCTCCTTCCAGAGGAAAAGTCATAGCAGAAATGAAAATGAAACTAGGATCATGACTATACATTCCCCAAGAGAAAGTCTATAGTTTTATTGTACCATCTCTTGTTTAATGACATGTTGTTCCTTTTCTCTGTATTCTTATGGTCCTTGACTTACAGTGAAGGTTTTAACTACAGAAACAAAAACAAACAAGAGGAAAATTTCATCCTTAGATTACTTGATTCTCAAGGTTTACAATTAATTCACTATTCAACTATCTCAAAATATGTTTCACAGAGTAGTCCACTATGTGTCAGAGGTTATATAATGAAATTAAATGAGAAAAACATACTTAAAACAAATTAGTTCATTAAGAATATGCCCCAAATTTGTAGACCTTTGTAACTTGCCAAAGGATTCTACATGGAAGCTAATTTGGACAGAAATTAAAACTTAATTTTAAATTCCCTTTAAGGTTCAATTGAACAAGTCAATTTCTTTTTTTTTTTTCATTTTTTATTATTCATTGATTCACATGTGCATACTTCGTCCCCTCTCCCCTACCCTTTTCCCCTACATCACTTCCAGGTAAAACCTGTTCTGCCCTTATCTCTAATTTTGTTGAAGAGAAGACATGAGCATAATATGGAAGACAAAGCATTTTTGCTAGTTGAGTTAAGGATATCTATACATTTACCTGCAAATGATAAGATTTCATTCTTTTTCATGGCTGAGTAAAATTTCATTGTGTATAAATATCACATTTTCTTGACCCATTAATTTCTGAAGGAAGCAATTTTTGAAGTTAAATGTTATTTTGTTAAGTGAAGTATTATAAATTCAAACATAACCTCAGATTTTTTTTTATTCTGGTCAACTTCAGTTGATGGAGAATTTTGAAAAGTTGTATACCTTCAGTAAATGTGGTCTGGTTGCAAATAGCCAAGGCAATACTCAGCAAAAAAGAGCAATACTGGAGGTATCACAACACCCAAATTCAAACTATATTAGAAAGTAATAACAATAAAAACAGCATGGTACTGACACAAAAACAGACATGAATACCAGTGGAACAGAATAAAGGACCCAGATATGAATCCACACAACTACGCCCACCTTATTTTTTACAAAGGAGCTAAAAATATACGATGGAGAAAAGACAGTCTCTTCAGCAAATATTGTTGGGAAAATTGGTTATCTGTCTGCAAAAAACTGAAACTAGAGTTTTGTTTATCACACTGTACTAGTATCAACTCAAAATGGATCAAAGACCTTAAAATCAGACCCGACACTCTAAAGTTTGTACGGGAAAGAGTAGGGAATACTCTAGAAGTAATAGGTATAGACAAGGACTTCCTCAATAGAACCCTAGCAGCTCAGCAACTAAGAGAAAAGATGAACTACTGGGACTTCATAAAACTAAAAAGCCTCTGTACAACAAAAGAAATGGTCTCTAAACTGAAAAGACCACCCACAAAGTGGGAGCAAACATTTGCTAGCTATATATAACACAAAGGACTGATAACCAGAATATACAAGGAGCTTAAAGAACTAAACTCTCCCAAAATCAAAGAACCAGTAAAGAAATGGGCTACTGAACTAAACAGAACTTTCTCAAAAGAAAAAATTCAAATGGTCAAGAAACACATGAACAAATGGTCACCATCTCTAGCCATAAAGGAAATGCAAATGAAAACCACACTAAGATTCCACCTCATCCCTGTTAGAAGAGCCATCATCAAAATCACCACTAACAATAGGTGTTGGCAAGGATGTGAAGAAAAAGGAACCCTAATACCCTGCTGGTGGAAATGCAAGCTAGTACAACAAGTTTGGGAAAAAATATGGAGGCTTCTTAAAAAGCTAAATGTAGATCTGCCATGTGATCCAACAATCTCACTCCTGGGGTATACCCAAAAGAATATGACACAGGTTACTCCAGATGCACCTGCACACCCATGTTTATTGCAGCACTATTCACAATAGCCAAGTTATGGAAACAGCCAAGGTGCTCCACTACTGATGAATGGATTAAGAAAATGTGGTGTTTATACACAATGGAATTTTACTCAGCCAGGAAGAAGAATGAAATGTTATCATTCTAAGCTAAATGGATGGAACTGGAGAACATCATTCTGAGAGAAGTTAGCCAGGCTCAGAAGACTAAAAATCTTATGTTCTCCCTCATATGCGGACTTTAGATCTTAGGGCAAATATGGCAATGTGGTCAGACTTGGGTCACATGGTAAGGGGAGAGCACATATGGTCTATATGGGGATAAGTTAGAAACCTAAAACATGAAAATATTTAATGGTCCCCATTCCAGAGGAACTAATATAGAAACCTTAAAATGAAAGAGGTCAGTATGAGAAGGGGATCAGGACCTAGTGCAAAGGTCAGGTAGAGATGAATCAACTTGAGATGTAACATGTTTGTAAATGGAAGCAGTGCTAGGAATCTCTCTGAATAGCTACCCTTATCTCGACTATCAAAAGTGCTTTGTCTTTCTTATTATTGCTTATGTTTTCTCTTCAACAAAATTAGAGATAAGTGCAGAACAGGTTCTGCCTGGATGGAAAGGGGGGGGGCGGGCAGCAAGGGAGAAACGGCCCAAACAATGAATGTACATATGAATAATTGAATAAAAAAATGTGGTTTGGTATTCTTCCTATAGGAATGGGTTTGATTCCTTCACAAATTTAAATGTTATTTTTTATTCAATAACATAATGCGTTTTCTTTTTTTCAATTTTGATAATGTTATCTTTTGACTTATAAATAACATTTTATATTTTTATCATGTACCAATGAATATTTTGAAATATGCATACATAGGGGAATGGCTCAGTTAAGCTAATTATGTCTTATCTGACTTAGCTATCAATTTTTGTGTGTGTTGAGAACACCTAAAATCTATTTTCTCATTGATTTTATAGAATAAACTATATTATTATTAAGCATAGTGACCATGTTGTACAATAGATTTCTTTCTTGAATCTTACTGAAATTATGTATCATCAGTCCAGTATCTCCCCAATTGTAGACCCACCCACCCTAGTCCTTGGTAGTCTATGTCTCACATGCCCAGCTTTTAGGGAAACAGGAATTAAGAGGCTATACAAGGTAATCTCACTTCATGGCCCATGAAAATATATTTAAAAGTCAAACTAACACCTACCTCTTAAACAGTTATTCCAAAGAATATTTTTCCCTATAGAAATCATTCATTTTAGAGTATTCTCATCCAAACACAATTGATAATAAAGATTAACATAGAGATTCAGTACTATCTGTGCAATTAAAGATATCTATATCTATATCTGTGTCTATATATGTATATAGATATAAAGGATATGCATTTATATGCATACATATATATATATATATATATACATGACATTAGATTTTAATTTTTAAAAGAATACCAGACAGTTCGTACTAATTGTTTAGGGTGAATGTGAACATGCAAATTTAAATTCAATTACAAGTTCCCCTACCACCCATTAAAGTTCACTTAACTCATATGATATATAAGGTGGATTACACCATGCATTCTACCTCTATCTGCAGATACTCCCACTGCTCATCACAGCCACACCTTTTAATTTCCAGTTCTCACTTGAACCAGGTTTGGTCATAAGGAAGTGACATACACTGCCTCCAGAGAAATAGCCCATTATTTAAAAACTCCTGAGGGATTTGCTATTTTTTTTTCCTCTTGTACCTAAATAAGGATGACTGTGGCATGTGAATTCTTGAGGGATGGTGGAAACACAAATCCAAGAGAGCACAGCTGTGTGCAGTGATCAGTGGAAGGCCTCAGGTAAAATACATACATTGAACTCTTGGTAGGTAAGAACAACAAAACTTCTATCTTAAATTTCTGAGAGATTGGAATAGTTTCTTAAGGCTTACACATGATATAGATAAGGAAATGCAAGATAAAATCAAAACAATTTTTTTAATATGACAACATAATCTGAAATATATGATGTGAGTTTGGTCATAGAGAAACTATGGCAAGGTCAGAGTGAGGAAAATATCTAGGTATTGCATAACTCAATAAAATTTTATATACAATGCACTGAAATTTAAAAAGAACTTGAATTTAGTGATACTTGGAGTCAGCTACTGTTTTTTTCCTGTAGTGGGTATTGAACCACTTGAGCCATGCCTTCACTTCTTGTGTTTGTGTTCTGTTTTTGAGATAGGATCCTGCTAATTTTGCTGAGGCTAGCCTAGGACTCCTGATCCACCTGCCTCTGCTCATGAGGAGCTGAGTTACAGGGGTGAATCTCCATATCCTTGTGGGAGGGGTGTCAACTATTTGTAGATGATTAGGTAAAAAATGTTTTCTGCCTATCTGGTTTGTGTCACAGATATTCACATCTACTGTGCTAAGAGAAAATCTTCGGAGAATATTTGTAAAAGAACACCATTTTTTTCTCCTGCTAAGAGTTTATAAACGGATATTTTGATATGTGTATTATGTAAATGTTTAAATCAGAGTAAACACATGTTTAGATGTTTGTAGATTAAATGTTCTCAAAATTTTTTCATTTTTTTGATAAAAAGGATACAAAATCTTTTTTCTAGCTTTTTAATAAGTATACAGTGTAAGTGTCAGTGGGGAACCCCACTATTGGCTATAAAAACAAAGGAAATAAAATCAGTGAGTCAAAGAGATATTCTTATTCCTTGTTAGTTGTAGCAGTCTTCACAATAGCTAACAAATGGAAACAACCTAAAGTACATCATCTGATGAACAGATGAAGAGAGTATGAAAAGGCTGCAAGATGGAATACGTGCACGTTTTGAAGGCCATAAGTTCCTTGAATACAGCATGAACAGCATTTGTCTGTTAAGCAGAAATGACTCGTGATCAAGGAATGAAATTATATGAGAAATTTCTTTTATCATAAATGGAAAAACATAACCTTTTAAATGTAAATTGCTGCCTTGAAGAAATACAATCATGTTTTCAGGTTACTTTTAATTTTGTGTAGTACTAATAAGGTTGGCATGTTGGATAAAAGTCCAAATAATACTATATTCTGAATTTCCTCATCTTATATTTCTGTGCTCCTCTATTCAGGAAAAAATTCTCATGTATTTTTGCCATTTCTCAATTGGCATTTCTTTTCTATACCTTTGAAATTATTTATTTCTAAATGAGAATCGTGTACATTATTGAAGTTGAGAATGCATGCATTCTGGACGATGGATTTCAAATTACACATTTTATCTTTCTCATCTACAATTCCAAGAAGCCCTTGCCTATGATTCTCTTACTGAATAAAAATTACTGGTATGAATTTGATTTGCATTCTAGAAAACTACTTAGTCATTTTCATTTTAATTGAATTTTATACTTCAAAGATTCATAAATAAATCAACATAAACTAATATCTCATCTTTAAAATGTTTAACACCCCAATGTGTTAGACTCATACAATCAATAAATATTTGGCAAAAGGATGAATTTGTGAATAATAATACTTAGAAACTTGATTTATGAATTTTTGCTGACTAAGTAATCTTCAAAAGGACCAAGATTAATCAAGGTTTTTTAATAAACTATTTACATTTGAATAATTAAGGATAAAAAAATCTGTATAAACATTCTGTGATTAATAAGTGGTTCTTTGTATTTTTTATCAGAGCATATTATCAGACTGAAAATTTCAAACTTACAGGTATACTCATTTTCTTTATTTTCTTTTGAATCTTACCATTAAAGCTGTCTCTTTATCTATAATTATGTAAATATCTGTTCATTATTATCCTTCAGTGTTTGTAACTTCATTCATTCAGATATGGCATTTATTTTGAAATACATCTTCAAGTATTGATTATTACAATTTTAAATCTGTCCCTATGTCATTAAAATATTCAGAACAACTATTTTTCCCAGTAAATATATTTGTTTGTTCATGGAGAAAAGAGCTTTTAATAATAGCTGTTTTTTAAAGTAATATGTGTTTTATATCACTTTTATTATCTTTAAAGATGTATAGAAGTGAAACACTTAGAGAACAATATATTACTGATGGCTTATAAGCAAAGAATTAAACATATGCTTTTTTCAAAATTTGAGTTGTTCATTTCTAAAACCAAAACAAAGAACAAAAAACCTGTTGCTTACCAAGATGAAGGAGAGAATAATTGTAGATTAATTTATGCTCCGAAATTGCCAAGTCCTGTCTGAGTAAGTAAATTTCTCTTTCTCTTTAAACAGGAAAGAACAGAAGTTCATCATTTATTCACTCATTCTGGAGTGCCAGATTTTTTTCTTTGCACTGAGAAAAGAGCAGTTAATGAAACAATAAATTGCTTCCTCGGGTTTCATGGAGTTTCTACTCTAAGAGTAAGGGACTCAATATCCACACCCCTATGATACAAAAGAAAACCATGTTGCATTCAATGCTACTGAGTCCTAATGGTAATAACTATGATGAATAATAAGGCCAGAAAGTAATTATTCTGACATTTATTCAGAGTTGGAAAATTATATCATGGGACTTAGTTTTAATATGATTCCTTTGGTTACTCCTTTTGAGAACAGCCTGTAGGGAGACAAAACCTATGGCTAGGAGTCAAGTCAGGTGAGTATTGACATAATCCGGATGACAAAATAAGCAGAGTGAGTTCATACAAGAGGATTATGGGCAGCTGATTAATACATCATTTTAATTAACTCCATCATAACAGTATACTTGTAAACTCATACAAGAGGAGGACTGTGGAAGTGGTAAGAAACTCCATTCTACATACATTCTTAATGTAAAACTAATGGGAAATCCTGAAGAAGGAGGATTAGAGAAAGGATATTTTAAAAGAGTGATTTGGGAATTGGAAAAAAAATGTCTGGGAACTGAATTCATTTATCATGGGAAGGAAAACAATGCTTACAAAGTCGGGATAAGTTTTTATACTAGGAAACCTTGCAATTGTGAGACAGAAAGGTAACTATTACTAAATTGAAATTTAGAGATGCAGTATATACAGATAAATAATGATCAATACATAAGAACTAAGAGTTATGGGTTTCTAATATATAGTGGGGACTGGCATAAAGGTAAAACTGCAAATAATCATACACAGAAATTGGCAAGACTTTGGTTATTGGTGGATGTGTTTGGTATGGTTCATTTAACATGAGTTGACTTAGCTCTGAACTTTTATATGATTTGTGTGTGTGTGTGTGTGTGTGTGTGTGTGTGTGTTACTGGGCCTTGAACTTGGGGCCACCACCTTAAGCCAATCTGTCAGACCTTTTTTTGATGTGTATTTTCAAGATAGGGTCTCACAAACTATGAGCCTGGGCTGGCTTCAAACCATGATCCTCTGATCTCTGCCTCCTAAATTGCTAGTATTATAGGTGTGAGCCACTGGCATCTAGCTGATTTGTGTTAGTTTGGATATCAAGTATGACACTGTGTGTGTGAGATTTCACCAAATTTCCATAGTGCTGACAATTATGTATTTGGTGTATTCAAGGCTATAGTTGAAGGAACTCTTATTTTTATTTTATCTATATATTTATTTTTATTTTGTAAGTTGTTCTGGGTATTCTGCTTTTTTGATGAAGTGACTTTTACAATGCTTAAAACTACATGTAGGTCAACATTTCCAAAACCAAACCTTATATATACTGGTATTGAACAAATAAGCAAATGGTTGGCAGATGGTAGGAGCCAGGTTATTCACAGTTTGGAGTGCGATATTACAGTAAAACAAGGGGAAACCACTGGAATGAAACATATGGTAATTGAAGAGAGTTGGAGACTTCAGTGTAAACATACACTCAGCTTAATATGGACAATTTTATAGGAAGAAACAATTATAGGAATGTACATACCAGTTAGTGTACAAACAAACACCTAATTTGTTACACTGTCACTATAGAGGATCAGACTGAGAAGCAAGACTCTTGTAGAGCGGGGAGCATGCCGAGTGCCCACATTTTAAATTCTAATACACTTTAAAGAGTTCCTGGAACAATTGCTTATCCTACAACAAAGATAAGATAGTCACAAGTCTGAATCATATTATGACATCAGAATGTTAGATAGTAGTAGAAAAATTTCCACAAGGATGAGGATAGGTTAAAGTGGCACCCAAGTGAGAGAGTACAAGGTAGGGGTAAACATGATCAAAGTACATGATAAACTGGCATGAAAATGTCACTAAGAAAGTCATGACGTTATACAATTAATACATATTAACAAAATGTAAGAAAAGGACTTCTCAGTATCCAAAGGAGGAATAATTTGAGATTTAAAATTAATAAATTAGAATTAGACTGTAACCCAAGTTATAATCTGATACTTGGAATATAATCTAACATGTATCCATAAGTATAGATGGTTGAATTATGGCTCCAAAACATATGTTCAAGCACTAACTATGGTACCTATGAACACATACTGATTGGAAAAGAAAGCCTCGCAGATATTAACTAGTTCAGCATCTCAAGATGAAATTGTCTTAGATTTGAAGATTTTGCATGGGTAAACTTGTTCAAAATACACTACATGCGTACATGGAATTTTCACACAAAGACACCTTGTACTATTAATGGATATTAATTTTAAATGGCTGGATTCCTTACACACACACACACACACACACACACAAGGAGATATTACAGGTGACACAGAAATGATGCGAAGTTGGTGGAAAAGATTTAGTGTTGCAGCTAACAACCAAAATCACCAAGTAATACCAGAAGCCATGATGGCTAGAAGAAAGAATGTGCGACATTCTCTCAAGGGCTTCGGAGGGAGTATGGTCCTGTCAATACTTTGATTTCAGACTTGTGTTCTCCACACAGGTGAAAGAATAAATTTCTTCCTGCTTGAGACATAAAATTTGTGGTAATTTGCAGCAGTAGCCCTAGGAAATGCAAGTGGAAATTCCACAACAATAGTAATGTTAGGGATATGGGAGCATGTAGACAAACATCTTGTGTGGAATAATTCTGAATAGTTTATGTGGATGCTCAGGCCTTGAAAAGATGTAGTATAATTTGTACTTCTTAAGTGTGACCTGCACATAGTGACTGATGTCCTTACAAAAATGTACACTGTGGAAAGATGAAAAAAAGTAGCTTTATAATGTAGCAACCTGGAAAATTATGCCTGATAAAATTTAAAATCAGCAATGATACACTTATGTTAATGGTGTGTACCCATGATATCTATGATTATATATATATACACATGATACACATTGGTAGTATGTATCACAGGTACAATGTGTTTAGAAGGATGTTTTATCTTTGATGAGGTGAATCTGAATTAGGAAATAGTCTCAAAAAATATATGATTAGCACTGCTCAGAATTAAGGTTATCAAAACCAGGGAAAATATTTGAAGTTGTCACTGTAGAGGAGCCCAAGGAAAAATGACTTTGATTTAGCCATGTGGTATCCTAGATGTGACACTATAACAGAAAAAAAGACATTAGATAAAACCTGAAGAAATCTGAATATTATGATCGCCTGTGTAAAAAGGAAAACCTCTTTAGAATGGTGATCGCATTGTCCCCACTTCTCACTTAGTTAATAGTGAGTCCCAATGGTCTATGTACCCCCTACAATAGAAAAGAACCCTTAAGACTTCTTAATTATCAAGTAAGCTTATATTCTGTTGAATTAATATTATTACAATCAATTCATTGTACTTATTTCATCCCTTCTTTCCTGGCCTAAATTAAAATGTCTCCATTTTTGTCTTGTTTCCAGTAGTTAGATCATGAAAATTTAAAAATTAGCATTCAGAATATTGTTAGCTTATCAAAAGACATCTCAGAGCACTTACCTTTAAGAGAAGATGATTTTGCTGTTAACTGTACAGAAAAAGTGCATCTATGGCTGTTTCATGTGTCCAGTCATTGTTAGACTGTCATAACACAAATGTCTAAGGGACGCAGTATTTCTGTTGATAGATACTCTATTGGATTATGCATTAACATGTGGAAAATTTTGTTTGGGATTTTCTCATAAAACACATGTAGAAATTGTATGTTCACATTTTTCTTCTACTTTGTATGCACAAGTTAAGATTTCCTTTGAAACTTTAGACAAAATTTCATCCCAAAACAGAGAAGCTAAGTCAATGACCTCCTAAGAGAATGACATACTATTGCAGAATTTCATTTCTTTTTTCTCTTATAACCAAAATAAAAAAGTGAATATTCTCTTAAATATGATATCAATGCCAGTACTTCAAACATTGAAACTCTAAGTTCATTTTCTAGTTCTTTACTTTTTTTTCTTTTATTATTCATATGTGCATACAAGGCTTGGGTCATTTCTTCCGACTGCCACCACCCGCTCCATTACCACCCACTCCGCCCCCACCCTCTCCCTCCTCCCCACCTCAATACCCAGCAGAAACTATTTTGCCCTTATTTCTAATTTTGTTGTAGAGAGAGTATAAGCAATAATAGGAAGGAACAAGTGTTTTTGCTGGTTGAGATAAGGATAGCTATACAGGGCATTGACTCACATTGATTTCCTGTGCGTGGGTGTTACCTTCTAGGTTAATTCTTTTTGATCTAACCTTTTCTCTAGTTCCTGGTCCCCTTTTCCTATTGGCCTCAGTTGCTTTTAAGGTATCTGTTTTAGTTTCTCTGCTTTAAGGGCAACAAATGCTAGCTAATTTTTTAGGTGTCTTACCTATCCTCACCCCTCCCTTGTGTGCTCTCGCTTTTATCATGTGCTCAAAGTCCAATCCCATTGTGGTGTTTGCCCTTGAGCTAATATCCACATATGAGGGAGAACATACGATTTTTGTTCTTTTGGGCCAGGCTAACCTCACTCAGAATGATGTTCTCCAATTCCATCCATTTACCAGCAAATGATAACATTTCGTTCTTCTTCATGGCTGCATAAAATTCCATTAGGTACAGATAATGCATTTTCTTAATCCATTCGTCAGTGGTGGGGCATCTTGGCTGTTTCCATAACTTGGCTATTGTAAATAGTGCCATAATAAACATGGATGTGCAGGTGCCTCTGGAGTAACCTGTGTCACAGTCTTTTGGATATATCCCCAAGAGTGGTATTTCTGGATCAAATGGTAGATCAATGTCTAGCTTTTTAAGTAGCCTCCAAATTTTTTTCCAGAGTGGTTGTACTAGTCTACATTCCCACCAACAGTGTAAGAGGGTTCCTTTTTCCCCGCATCCTTGCCAACACCTGTTGTTGGTGGTGTTGCTGATGATGGTTATTCTAACAGGGGTGAGGTGGAATCTTAGTGTGGTTTTAATTTCCATTTCCTTTATTGCTAGAGATGGTGAGAATTTTTTCATGTGTTTTTTGCCCATTTGAATTTCTTCTTTTGAGAAAGTTCTGTTTAGTTCACTTGCCCATTTCTTTATTGGTTCATTAGTTTTGGGAGAATTTAGTTTTTTAAGTTCCCTATATATTCTGGTTATCAGTCCTTTGTCTGATGTATAGTTGGCAAATATTTTCTCCCATTCTGTGGGTATTCTCTTCAGTTTAGAGACCATTTCTTTTGATGAACAGAAGCTTTTTAGCTTTATGAGGTCCCATTTATCTATCCTATCTCTTAGTGGCTGTGCTGCTGGGGTTTCATTGAGAAAGTTCTTACCTATACCTACTGCCTCCAGAGTAGTTCCTATTCTTTCCTGTATCAACTTTAGAGTTTGTGGTCTGATATTAAGATCCTTGATCCATTTTGAGTTAATCTTGGTATAGGGTGATATACATGGATCTAGTTTCAGTTTTTTGCAGACTGAAAACCAGTTTTCCCAGCAGTTTTTGTTGAAGAGGCTGCTATTTCTCCATCATATATTTTCAGCTCCTTTGTCAAAGACAAGTTGGTTATAGTTGTGTGGCTTCATATCTGGGTCCTTTATTCTGTTCCACTTGTCTTCATGTCTGTTTTTGTGCCAGTACCATGCTGTTTTTATTGTTATTGCTTTGTAATATAGTTTGAAGTCAGATATTGTGATACCTCCTGCATTGTTCTTTTGACTGAGTATTGTCTTGGCTATTCGTGGCCTCTTGTGTTTCCATATAAATTTAACAGTAGATTTTTCAATCTCTTTAATGAATGTCATTGGAATTTTTATGGGAATTGCATTAAACATGTAGATTACTTTGGGGAGTATCGACATTTTTACTATGTTGATTCTACCAATCCATGAGCATGGGAGATCTCTCCACTTTCTATAGTCTTCCTTAATCTCTTTCTTCAGAAGTGTATAATTTTCCTTGTAGAGGTCTTTCACATCTTTTGTTAGGTTTACACATAGGTGTTTGATTTTTTTTGAGGCTACTGTAAATGGAATTGTTTCATACATTCTTTTTCAGTTTGCTCATTGTTAGTGTATAGAAATGTTAATGATTTTTCTATGTTGATTTTATATCTTGCTACCTTGCTGTAGCAATTGATGATGTCTAGAAGCTTCTGAGTAGAGTTTTTTGGGTCTTTAAGGTATAGGATCATGTCGTCTGCAAATAGGGATACTTTGACACTTTCTTTACCTATTTGTATTCCTTTTATTCCTTCTTCTTGCCTAATTGCTCTGGCTAGGAATTCCAGTACTATGTTGAATTGGAGTGGAGACAGTGGGCATCCTTGTCTGGTTCCTGATTTTAGAGGGAATGGTTTCAGTTTTTTTCCGTTAAGTATAATGCTGGCTGTAGGTTTGTCATATATAGCTTTTATAATGTTGAGGTACTTTCCTTCTATTCCTAGTTTTCTTAGAGCTTTTATCATGAAATGATATTGGATCTTATCAAAGGCTTTTTCTGCATCTATTGAGATGATCAAGTGGTGTTTGTCTTTGCTTCTGTTAATGTGGTTTATTACATTTAGTGATTTTCATATGTTGAACCACCCCTGCATGCCTAAGATGAAGTCTACTTGGTCGTGGTGAATAATCTTTTTGATGAGTTGTCGAAATTGGTTTGGCATTATTTTGTTGAGGGTTTTTGCATCAATGTTCATTGAGGAGATTCGTCTATAGTTCTCCTTTTGGAGGTATCTTTGCCTGGTTTTGGGGTAAGTGTAATACTGGCTTCATAAAATGTATTTGTCAGTTTTCCTTCCCTTTCTATTTCGTGGAACAGTTTAAGGAGGGTTGGTATCAGTTCTTCTTTAAAGGTCTGATAGAATTCAGCAGAGAATCCATCAGGTCCTGGACTTTCCTTTTTGGGGAGACTCTTGATTTCTGCTTCAATTTCATTTTGTGTTATAAATCTATTCAGGTGATTAATTTCCTCTTGGTTCAGTTTTGGATGATCATATGTATCTAAAAATCTGTCCATTTCTTTAAGATTTTCAAATTTATTTGAATATAGGTTCTCAAAGTAGTCTCTGATGATTTCCTGGACTTCCATGTTGTTTGTTGTTATCTCCCCTTTTGCATTCCTGATTCTACTAATTTGGGTTTTTTCTCTCCTCATTTTAGTCAGGTTTGCCAGGGGTCTATTGATCTTGTTTATTTTTTCAAAGAACCAACTTTTTGTTTCATTAATCCTTGTATGGTTTTTTTGGTTTCTATTTCATTGATTTCAGCTCTTATTTTTATTATTTCTCTCCTTCTATTGTTTTGGGATTTGCTTGTTCTTGTTTTTCTAGGAGTTTGAGATGTATCATTAGGTCATTGATTTGGGATCTTTCAATCTTTTTAATATATGCACTCATGGCTATAAACTTTCCTCTCAGGACAGCCTTTGCTGTGTCCCATAGGTTCTGGTAGGTTGTGTTTTCATTTTCATTGAAAATGAAGTTCCAGGAACTTTTTAATTTCCTCTTTTATTTCATTGATGATCCATTCTTCATTAAGTAATGAGTTATTTAGTTTCCAGCTGTTTGCATATTTTTTGTCTTTAGTTTTGTTGTTGAGTTCTACTTTTACTGCATTGTGATCAGGTACTATGCGCGGTATAATTTCTATTTTCTAGTATTTTCTGAGACTTGCTTTGTGCCCTAGGATATGATCTACTTTGGAGAAGGTTCCATGGGCTGCTGAGAAGAATGTATATTGTGTAGAGGTTGGATGAAATGTTCTGTAGACATCTACTAGGTCCATTTGATCTATTGGATATTTTAGATATTGGATTTCTTTATTGATTTTTTATTTGGATGACCTATCTATGGATGATAATGGGGTGTTAAAGTCTCCCACAACCACTGTGTTGGCATTTATATATGCTTTTAGGTCTTTCAGGGTATGTTTGATGAAATTGGGTGCGTTGACATTGGGTGCATACAGATTGGTGATTATTATTTCCTTTTGGTCTATTTCCCCTTTTGTTAGTATGGAATGTCCTTCTTTATCTCGTTTGATCAATGTAGGTTTGAAGTCTACTTTGTCAGAGATAAGTATTGCTACTCCTGCCTGTTTTTGGGGGCCATTGGCTTGGTAAATCTTCTTCCAGCCTTTCATCATAAGCCTATGCTTATTTCTGTCGGTGAGATGGGTCTCCTGTAACCAACAAATTGTTAGATCTTCCTTTTTAATCCATTTCATCAAGTGAATTAAGTCCATTAACATTAAGTGTTAGTACTAATAGGTATGTGGTGATTCCTGTCATTTAGTTGTCTTAGTTGTTTGAAGGTTTGATTGTGTGTACCTAAGTTGAAGAAACTCTCTACTGTCTTGCTTTTTCTTTTCCTGTGGTTTGGTGCTGCCACACTTTTCATGGTTAAGTTGGGTTTCACTTTCTGTGTGCAGAATCCCTTGCAGAATCTTTTGTAGTGGTGGCTTTGTGGTCACATATTGTTTTAGTTTCTGCTTATCATGGAAGAGTTTTATTGCTCCATCTATTTTGAATGATAGCTTTGCTGGGTAGAGTATCCTGGGGTTGAAGTTATTTTCATTCAGTGCCCAGTAGATCTCACCCCATGCTCTTCTTGCTTTTACTGTTTCTGTTGAGAAGTCTGCTGTGATTTTGATGGGTTTACCTTTGTATGTTACTTGTTTTTTCTCTCTTACAGCCTTCAATATTCTTTCCTTAGTCCTGAAGTTTTGTTGTTTCAATGATGATATGTCGTGGGGTAGTTCTATTTTGATCTGGTCTGTTTGGTGTCCTGGACGCCTCTTGAATCTGTGTGGGAATATCTTTCTCTAGATTTGGGAAATTTTCCGTTATTATTTTGTTGAATATAGTACTCATTCCCTTTGCTTGCACCTCTTCTCCTTCTTTGATGCCCATGATTCTCAAATTTGGTCTTTTGATGGAGTAAGTGAGTTCTTGCATTTTCTTTTCACAGGTCTTGAGTTGTTTAATTAATAGTTCTTCAGTTTTTCCTTTCATTACCATTTCATCTTCAAGTTCTGAGATTCTGTCTTCTGTTTGTTCTATTCTGCTGGATTGGCCTTCCGTTTTGTTTTGCAGTTCTGTTTCATTCTTTTTTCTGAGGTTTTCCATATCTTGTGTGGTTTCCTCTTTAATTTTGTCTATTTTTGTCCTGAGTTCATTTATCCCTTTATTCATCATGTTCTCTGTTTCACTTTAGTGTTTATACAGTGCTTCTATGGTTTCCTTTATTTCTTCTTTTGCTTTTTCAAATTCTCTATTTTTGTTGTCTTGGAATTTCTTGAGTGTCTCCTGTACATTTTATTTGACCCTATCCAGTATCATCTCTATAAAATTCTCATTAAGTACCTGTAGTATGTCTTCTTTTAAATTATTCTTGTGGGCTTCATTGGGTCCTTTGGCATAGTTTATCTTCATTTTGTTGGAGTCTGGATCTGAGTTTCTGTTTTCTTCATTCCCTTCTGGCTCCTGTACTTATTTTTTGCTGTGGGGAAACTGGTTTCCCTGTTTTTTCTGTCTTCCCATCATTGTCTTTGGTGTTGTTACTGTCCCTGTACTCTGTGCAGTTAAGTATTTTCTAGCTTGTAATAATAACAGTGGTAATATTTAGAATGGAAGGGTGAGCTGAGATGGAAAGCAAGAAGTTAAAGAAAAGGGGAAAACAAATACACAGACAAGAGGGAGAAAACAGAACAAGGTTTCAGACAAGAAAGTTTCAAAGGTATAAACAGGGAGCATTAGTGTACTAATTGACAGTAAGCTGAAGAGACACTAGAGATACAGAGAGAGGATTGAAAATCAGAAATAAAAAAATAGATAAGAATAAAAATAAAAAAATAAGTAAATGAAAGAAATATCTATATATAAAAATGAATTAAAATAAAATGGAAAATAGAAAATTAAAAAAAAAAAAAACAAGAAAAACCTCCAAGTTCAATTGCAATGAAGTTTCAGTCTTAATAATTTGGGTGTCTGTCCCAGTCTCCACCCTGGAGATGGTGCCTCATATGTTGTTCTGTAGTTGTCTCATCAAAGGGGATGCATAAAGTAGAACAAAACTACACACACACACACACACACACACACACACACAAAACCACACCAAGTGTCCCAAGTTCAAATGCATTATAGTTTCAGTAAGTTTTTCCGCTTGCAGGTGTAATTCGGTTGTTCTCTCATCAAAGGTAGGGAGAAAAAGAAAAAAGAGTCTGGAGACAGTTCTGAGAATGGTATCTGCAGCTGTGGCTTACCTGCCAGCTGCTGTCAGCCTGCTGTTGCTGGAGGCGTTATTTATGCAGATCTCTGGGGTGAGCTTAGCACTCACCTGGCCCCACAGGCTTTGTTTGTTCAGAGTTCTCCTGTGCAGAAGCCTCTGCTACAAGCTTTCCCCTTTCCAAGCACTGGGAAAGGTGACTGCACCCGTGTTGTCAGGCCTGCGTGTTTATTTACTGTTTATGTGGGAGGTGAGTCTTCCCCCCTCTCCTGTGGAGTTTTCCTCCCACCACCACTTTCACAAGCTTTCCTGCTCCTACTTACTAGGCAGTGCTGCTGCTCCTGCCAGCCACCATGTTTGTTTTCAGTTCATGTGGGAAGTGGGTCTTCCCTCCTCTCCTGTGGAGTTTTCCTCCCTCCACCACTCTCACCAGCTTTCCCGCTCCTGGTTGCTGGGTGCACATCCTGCCCCTGCTCCCACCAGAGCCTCTCTGGCCTGCCTGGCTTGTTTATTTACAGTCCCGGGAAGGATTCCCTTCCCCTAATCTTTGGTGCTCAGTGCACCCCACCCTCTTTCCAGCGTGTCTTATTTGTTCTTCTTGCTTATTACTCAGTTTCTTTTTTTTCCCCTAGTGGAGGTCAGTCTGTCCACGGGGCTATGCTGCTCTGGCCCAGGCTTGTCTGTGGGAGTACCGTGGTACCGCAAACTCACCTGGTTCGCGTCTTTCCAAGCCTTCTGGGTGTGGGCGACTGGTGGCCCAGGAGCCCTCCTGGTTTCTCCGTTTAATGTGAAGTGGAGATTCTCTGCACTGGCTGGAGGTGTGGAAGGGTCAAAGTTATGCCTCTTCTCAGCGATTATGCCTGCAAAGTGTGTCTCCAGTGTCTCTCCAAGATTTCACTATAGGAGGCTCACTTTCTGCTTCCTCCCTCTAGCTGCCATCTTGAAATCGATCTAGTTCTTTAAATGTCTTACATTTTTCTAATACCTTACCATAAATGAAATCAGTGAGCAAATCTTGGTTTCAAAGTCAGGGAGGAGTCAGGACCCATGAAACAGGAAAAATCATTAAACTTTGTACAATTTTACTACATTGTATAGGACACAAACACTTTAATGTAAACAATTCATAAATATGTTTCTTGGAGTATTTTCAAGTTTTTTTTAAAAATTAGTAAATACCAAATTAGTAAATTTGGTATTTATCAATACCAAATAGAAATGATAAAATACAAATAAAACTGCTAAACAGCAGCAGCAATTAAGAAAGTGCAAATTGAAACATTAAAGGGCAGTTTTCTTCATTCAACTTAGCAAAGAAAAATTTAAAAGATAATTAACCAGTATAAAGTTCAGTAATATATTGTCATTCCTGTTAACAAAAATACATATAAGAAAATTGCATATAAGATAAAACGTCTTTGAATTGTTAAAAATATATGTCATGATCTTACTACTTTTGATGGTCTTATGTCTTCATATCTAATTTATATCTGTTCTTTCTCCTGGTATTATAATTATTACATTCAATAGTCAAAAATGTTTCTTCTAAGGTAAGCTTTAAATTGATTTCCATTTTCCAAGTGACTACTTCAACATTTTTTTCTTTCTTTTTATGCCATTCACTAAAAACTAATCAGACTGAAGATAACAAAAAGTTATTTTCCCACCATTTTTAATAATAATAATTTACTTCTTTCCTGGCCCAAACAAGCCAAAACCTCCAGGAACAAACCTATATACTGAAAAACTAAATGTTAAAGTATCTCAGTTAGGGAAATTGCAAATTAGAGAAACTAAAAAAGTATCTCAAACGATATAGAAGAAAATAGAATTATCCCAATTTTTGGGGGCAGGCAAGTTTAGGTAAATTTTATATTAGGTAGACACAGTAAAGCATGTGTGTAAAGGAGCCAACATTAGCTCTAAACTGCAAAGTGTACCCAAGATGCTGTTTCCTTGGAAACTACAAAGTTAAGGTAATTGTGGAAATCTACATCCTGAAATCCTTTATCCAAAAGAAACGTATCAGTATTGAAAATTGAGATGAGTCTCTGTATCAGTAACTCAGATGTTCCTGGTATGAATTAAATTATATCTCACTGACACAATTTTAAATAGTAATATTTGTGAGAATTGGTGAGCTTCAAAAACAAATATTGTTGAATCAGGCATGGTGACACAAAACTCTAAGCCCAGCTAGTCAAGAGGCAAAATTAAGAGGATGGCTGTACAGGACAGACCTGAGAAAAAGTGCTAGACTTTATATGGAAAACAAACTAAAAGCAAAATGTTTTGGACTATGGTTCAGATGGTAGATGACTATAAACATGAGGCCCTGAGTTCAGTTCTCAGTACCACACAAAAGAACAAAACAATAACAAAATCCCTAAAAAGAAAAAAAACAATAAATGAAAAACTAGATATTGTCAATGAAGAAGACAGAAACAAGAAAGAAACAGTCTTCCAAAAAACGAGTTGTTTATGACACAATACAGTGGAAGCATTTCCCTAAGCAAAATGTTACTTCTTACACATTTTTCAGCTGGATTTGTCTGCATTTAGTTTGATGAAAAGTTTATTTTTATTTCTTCATTGGAGCAAATCTTTATTTTCTTACTCTAATTAAATATTAAATGTTTAGTACTACACTAACACTTCTTTTCTTTTTTTTTTCTCTTTATTCATATAGTCATATGCACATACATTGTTGGGGTCATTTCTCCCCCCTTCCCCTCCATCCCATCTTCCCTTGCTTCCTGGCAGAACCTGTTCTGCCCTTTTCTCCAATTTTGTTGAAGAGAAGACATAAGCAATAATAAGAAAGACATAGAGGTTTTGCTTGTTGAGATCAGAATAGCTATACAGAGAGATTCCTAGCATTGCATCCATGCACAAGTGTATTACAACCTGAATTGATTCATCTCTACCTGACCTCTTCACTACATTCCCATCACCTTCCCATATTGACCACTATTGCTTTAAGGTTACTGTATTAGTTCCTTTGCAGTAGGGACATTAAACACTTTCATGTTTTGGGTTTCCTACCTATCCCCATAACTCTCGTATGTGCTCTCCCCTTAGCATGTGACCCAAGTCCAACAACATTACTGCCTTTGCCCTTGATCTAAAGTCTACATATGAGGGAGAACATATGATTTTTGGTCTTCTGAGCCTGGCTAACCTCACTCAGGATGATGTTCTCTAGCTCCATCCATTTACTTGCAGATGATAAGATTTCATTCTTCTTCATGGCTGAGTAAAATTCCATTGTGTATAAATACCACATTTTCTTAATCCATTTATCAGAAGTGGGGCATCTTGTCTCTTTCCATAAGAGTACCTAATGTACATCATCAAGACTTTTACAATGATTATCAAACTAACATAACAGAAAAAAATTAAATACAAAAAATAATTCCCTTTAATCATTGAGAAATATATATGGTTTTTTAAATACATCAGGGGATGTAATTGGCCTATAAATTGGTTAAAATTTTATCATCTGGAAATGTAAGTAAAATCAAACTTGCTTACATTATATGATCATATTTCAGTGTATTTGTTTTCTTTTGCCATTGTTTTTTAACAAATACTTTCTAGTTGATTGTCTCAACAGTATAATGAGAAAGAGTAAACCAGATATATTAATAATTAATTAATTAACAAGTCCCATATCAATATAGTTCAAATAACATGATGTATTAGCAAGGTTGAAGTAACTTGGCCATCTCTACCTGCACTAAACAAAATAAAAGGTGAGTCTATCTTCAGATTTACATTACCATCTAAACTCATTCTACATAATGGAAAAAAGAATAAAAGATGATGTAAGAAATACCAGCAAGGGTGAAAATTAATATAAAAAAATTAGGATATGTGTATAGCAGATACTACACAGGAATCTTGTTAATCCAATATGTTTCAGAAGAAAATTAGAGATTTAAAGTAATTATTACAAGTCCTCAAAAGACAAACCTTTCATTCCACGTCTATTAAGGAAAAGGACAAAAGATACTTAGTAATACAACTTACAGGAACTCATATCAGTAATACATTTTTGGATTTCTGCAATTAAACATTTAATTTCACAAGTTACTTTATTTTTACATTCTCTCATTAAAAAATATAATTTATCAAGTAAGTAATTATTTTATACCATTTAAGGGATTAATACAAATTTAATTTCTTGAGATTAGACTTATTCATGCTGTTTCTTTTCTACAAAATGTTTCTGGGGTCTATTAATGTAAAAAAATTACAGTTATAGTGTATTACATATTATTACTTGGCTAGTATACTAACTGTTAAGTTTTTGTTTTCCACTCTACAGTTGTCTTTTTCTCATTTTATAATTTAAACTACTCTGAAACAAAAATTCTCTTCTTCACCAAACTTGCACTGACTAATTTTTAGTGTCCACTGATGCTAACCAAATATCACTGTATAACTGACAAACATCCTTTTCCAACTGCATAACTTCTCTTACACTTATGATCTCCATCTTAATATATAAAAGCTTTCCCTTCCTATTTCCTTATCATCTTATTCCTTAATGTAGAGTTATCATGACAGACTTGGGGATACCTATTTTATTCAAAGGGTTACATTTCTCCATCACTGTTTATTTTACGTTTGTATGATCCCATTTTTGGTCAATATGTGTACTTTCAAGCTGGTTCCTACAACTTTCAGCAAGCACCCTTCATTCTCAAAAAATATTCCAGACCCTCTATTATAACAAAATATTCCATGGACAACTGAGAATTTTTCCTGCTCTAATTCTAGAATCAGGTTTTTTCAAGGATGAAGAAAAATATTACTCAGAATGCAAAATATTGTGAAGAAGTGTGATTGCTTCTATTAGCTATCATCATGTATAATCTGTACACAATTTTACATATATATACATAAATGCTACACACACACACACACACACATATATATATATACAAATTTATGTATTACCATCTATCCATCCATATACCTGCCTATATATCAATCTTCTGGAAGTGCATATTGTTACCCTTCTTTCCAATTCAGGATGGTCAAAGTTATTCCTACTATCCATTTTTCCATATCAGTAATTACCTTCTCCAATAGTGAGAACCTGACACCATTAACCTCAAGACATCTAGTCACTTGCTGAACTGTGAAAAACATATATTCCTTATGAAACTCTTGAAGTATATTTTTGGGAGAAGCAAATAAAATAACATGAAGTTATTAGCTTACAGCTATTTTGCAAAAAATTTTAGAGTCTATACTGTATTTCCACCTATTTGAGTTAATATTTCACTCTTTAGTGTAAGCATAATACAAAATTTGAAATAAACATAAATTTAACTGCTCTGTTTCATTTACTTTTTCATCATTATTTGTTTTACATTGTTTTATATAAAGCAAAATAATGGCTATAAAACTTCAAACTGAACCAAAGCTACTATATTTCTCAAGCCTCTCATCCCATTTCCATCTATTTTCTGTACATACTAATTTATTATTTATTTATTTACATGTTAATTTAGTTTAATTGCTTCAGTTTAGTTGTACTTGATCAAAATGAATACTAATGTTATTTGGGTTTCTTTTCTACCTTGTCAATTTTCTCTAACTGCAACAAAACTAATGTCTATATGTATAATAGAGGAAGAGTAAGTAGTAGACTTTCAGGACTGGAGTCAAACCCTTGAATTTCAAAAATTTTACCATCAATATATATTATTATATATTTCCCATTAAGTTCAGAGACACTGAAGACTTTATGCTACCTATTTTTATGTTGCTGTTTTTCAGGCGATTTAAAACCATTAATACAAATGCATTCTTATTATTTTATAATTATTACAATAAAAAACAATTTTTATTCTGCTGGAAGCATCAATTTTATAAGTATGTTTCATGGAGTCCACTTTGTCACCTGTAGCTATACTACCTAGTTTTTTTTTTTATTTTCATTTTACTAAATTAATTTTGGTTTTTTTTGAAAATCAGTCTTTCTTAATTCTTTGTTGAAGAAAAAAATGTTTACATTTTCTCTAAATTTCTCACAAATTTTAGAGAGACGGTCGATTTTGTCATTTTCTGTAGGCAGAGTAGTGATTACTATGAAAAGTATTTCACCATGTAGAATTAAATTATATGAACTATAATCTATTAGGTTTTAGCCTTTTGATACTACAGAACCAGCAGAAAAACAAAATCTTATTTTCCTTATAGACTTGGCTTTTTAAATTTCTTTTCTGATCATCTAAAATATTATACTTACCTGTTTAAAAGAACAAATGAAAAAAGATTCTCTTATCCTTATACCTAAGGATAAGATTCATGCTAAAGTTACATGAGTTTTAATACTTTTTTTTGCCAGTAAGACTTCAAATAGCTGCATTATAATGTGTGTCAAGTAGAACTATCATAAGCAAAACATGCTTAATGAAGGCAGGATTTAAAGGAACATGAAGGGACTTTGAAGCACTCAGGTAATGGCTAAAATATGATTCCATTGTGTCTATGGGCCTAAAGAAGAAAGGGAAGGAAATTATGTTTCTAAGATTCTTTGAATCTCTGGAAAGGTGATCATCAGACATCAATTAAAATGAAGACAGTCACTGCTAGGAAGATGACAACAAAAAGAACAAGAAATAGGGAAGAACTTCCTTGACTCCTATTCTCTAATATTCTGCTGAGGTCTTCTTGTTGAATCCAAGTTAAAGGACAAGGATCCCACTAATGTGATCTGATGTGTAGTTATCTGCCTTCAAGAATGGAGACAAAGCAGAGTAGTCAGATTATAGTTGGGGGCAAATGGAGAAATAGTGATGTGGCAATGTTTCTACTGAGTAAAAATTCTATTATTAAATTATTTTATCAGTGTTTTTCAATGCAGGCTTTTAATATCTGTACCAATATTTTCTATCCATGATGAGTTCTACATTCTGTTGAAATACATTTATTTGATTGTCTTCATTATGATTTGTCTATTATCTTTTTGTATTAGTATGTATTAATTGTCCCAAGGGATTTCATTGTGACATCTATGACATCCATATAATATACTTTGATCAAATTCACCCCATATATGTTACTTTTGTAACTACCCTCACACCCTCTTTTTTGACAGTTGTTTTTGGGTTTCAGTATGCTATATTCATAGGTATATACGATATTCACCCCAGCAACCCTCTAGCCCTCTCCTTTCTCCCTCCTCCCCATTTCTTGGTTGCTCCCTAAACAATTCTCCTTTTGCCATTATGCCATATTGTATTTTTTTAAGTCTAGATTCTGCATATAGGTGAAAACATGTGATATTTGTGTTTCTGAGCTTGGCTTATCTGTCTTAACATGATTATCTCCAGTTCTACTCATTTTTCTGCAAATGACATAATTTCATTCTTCTTTCTGGGTAATACAGAATTGTCCTGTCATTGGTTACTGGGCATCTAAACAGATTGCATATCTTGGCTATTGTAAATAGTGCTGCTGTAAATGTGGGTACACAGGTATCTCAAGTGTAAGTTGAACTACATTCCGTTGGGTATATGCCCAAGTATGATGTTGTAGGATCATACAGTATTTCTATTTTAAGTTCTTGAAGAATCTCCATACTGATTTCTATAGTGGCTGTAGTAATTTATAGTACTATCAACAGTGTATATGGTTTCTTTTCCCTCACATCCTCACAAGAATTTTTTGTTTGTTTTCTTGATGATAAAGTCATTCTATCATTGAAATAGAATGAAATAAAATCTTGTTGTCATTTTGGTCTGTGTTTGCTTTATGGCCAAGGATAGTGAACATTTATTCATGTACTTATTTTCATTCATATTTTTTTAATGAGAACTATCTGTTTAATTCAATTGTCCATTCAATAACTGGGTTATTTGTTCTTTTGATGTTGTAATTTTTGAGTTCTTTATATATTCTGGATATGAATCCTTCATCCAATGAACAGCTTGCAAATATCCTCTCCTATTCTGCAGTTGTCTTTTGACTCTGGAGACCATTTACATTTATGTGAAGAAGGCTTTAGTTTGATACATTCCCACTTGTTTATTCTCCTTATTTGCTGAGTGTTATACTCCTATTCAGGAAGTTGTTTCCTATGATTGCATCTTTCAGGGTTTTCTTTTTTTTTTCCTGTAGTAGTTTGTGTTTCAGGTCTTACATTGAAAGTTAAAGTCTATGATCCACTTTGAACTGATTTTAGTGCAGGACAAGAGGCAGGGATCTAGTTTCTTTCTTCTACATGTGGTTATCAACCAAATGGTGGTGATTTTCCCAACACTATTTGTTGGAGAGGCTATCTTTTCTCCAATGTATATTTTTTGCTTCTTTGTCAAGAATCAAATATCTATGACTGTGACAGTTTATTTCTGAATCTTCTCTTCTATTCTATTAGTTTACCTGTCTATCTTTTTACTAGCACAATGTTTTTTTGTTACTATGGTCATGTAGATTTATTTTTCTTGCAGTACTGAGACTTGAACTCTTGAAGTCAGGTGCTATACTTTGAGCTATTCCACCCGTCCTTTTTTAAAGGTAGGGTCTCTGCAACCAGGCTGACTTCCTACCACAGTACTCCTGGTCAGCTAACATTACAGGTGTGAGCCACTGGGAACTGGCCTTCTGTAGAAAAAGTTAAAGTCAGGTTTAGTGATAGCTCAAACAGTATTCTTTTGCCCAAGATTACCTTAGTTATTATGGGCTTTTCATGCTTCTATATGAATTTTTGGATTGGATTTTCTATTTTGGTAAAGAATGACATTGGAATTTTAATGGGTATTGCATTGACTCTGTAGATTGCTTTTGATAATATAGTCATCTTTACAATATTAATTTTGCCAGTACATGAACATGGGAGGTTTTTTCATCTTCTAATATCTTCTTCAATCTCCTTATTCATTGTTTTACAGTTCTCTTGTAGAGATCTTTCATATATATCATTATGTTTATTCTTAGATATTTTTTGAGACTATTATGAATGGGATAGATTTCCTTTCTTTGTTAGTTGTTAGTATATACAAAAACTACAGATTTTAATGTAAAGCTTATGTAGTGTTGAGGGGGTGAATTCAAGTATCATGTATTTGATACATTGTAAGAACTCTGTAAAACTAAAATGTATCCCTACCCAGCACAACAATAAAAAAAAATT
This sequence comes from Castor canadensis, assembly GCF_047511655.1. Classification (NCBI taxonomy): domain Eukaryota; kingdom Metazoa; phylum Chordata; class Mammalia; order Rodentia; family Castoridae; genus Castor; species Castor canadensis. The sequence continues at coordinate 27,726,802 of NC_133395.1, forward strand.
AAAAATGACTAATATATACCTATACATGTATATGTTTATAAAATGGAGCAATACAAATGGAACATGTGATCATGTATTTCACCATGAATAAATTTAGCACATGGACAGCTAAATTTGGTTAGGTAATCAAGATTATTTGCTTTCAGAATGACTGTTGTATAAAAATACTGTCTTGGGCTCTTACTTTGTAAAAAGCCTGGAATATTAAAAATCCACTTATTTTTACATACAACCTAAAGAATCATATTTTCCATTTAACATGGTACACATTTATATGGGATTTGTTAAATCCAAATTGGAATGTCCAGTAAATTTTTCTTCCATATGTCATATCAGATTGTAAGGAACAGTGATTTTATTATTTGGGGAGCGAGTGAAAAACTGCATAAACATACATATAAATAGAATTCAAAACAGGCAAAAATAGAGATAGTAAACAGGATATACCTTCACAGAGGAAATTAATATTTGGTGTATTACAAGTATCTTGATATATTAATAAACTGACAATGATCCTAAAAGTCCTTAAATAAAAACCATCAATTTTTAGACCACTGTATTTAATTTTACTTATGTGATTTTATAGTAGGGAAATGAATGTGATAAGTGGAGTTAATCTTTATAGGGCAATTATTGTGTTTGTAGTTATTTAGCTTCAATTTTTTCTTTTAGCACATCAAATACCCAATACATACTTGAATCAACAGACTGAAAACTCTCAAAGTCAACTGGCATCTATCTACATATTTACCACTCACTGCATTTCTGGTACAGGGATATTTTTAAGGTTTTCCTAATTTTAAAAATATTTTTAATTGTCTTTCTGGGGTACATTGTGGCAATTTAAAAAGTTCTTCTAATATATCATACTTAAATTTACCCACTCCATTGTTCTCCCTTATCTCTCCTGCCCCCATTCCTGGAATATTTTCAACAGGTATCATTTTTCCATTTGCATACATATGTACACAGTACTTCCACCATATTTCTAAGGCTCTGTGACAAATAAATAAATTAAATGACAGTCATCATAGAGTTGATGGTGAAGATAAACTTCTTAATGAAGTTCTAAAATATGTGAAAAACTATGCCAGTGGACATTTATAGTCAGTATTATCATGAATTCTGCTGTTATTTTTGTACAGAATTGATTGGGATATCAGACAGGTGAAATGTCAATAGCACTGCATTAAGTAAAAGGAATGAATAATGATGTTCTTAAGTGAAAGACTGAATTGGTTTAAGTGGCACCTAAATGTTATGTTGGATTATGTGTTAAAGCCTTTTAGATAGATACTACCATGTAGATCAACTTTGTGGAACCAGCACTTTCATGGTATTTTGTCAACAATGCCATGGAATTAGAAACAATTTTTTTGTATAATAACTGAAAAACTTTCTAATTTTCTATTGTTCCTCATGGTAAACCCTTGGCAATGTAAAAATGCTTTCTGCTCTATCACATGGTAATTTCCCTCTCTTCATGTTTAGGCTAGTCTTACAATGGTTGCTGCCCAAGAAAATTTGGTAGAAATCTGATAGTAGTTGACTTTAAGCTGGACTTCAAGGGGTCTTGGAATGTTTCATTGTCCTCATTTCACTTCAGTGAAACCAGGTTTGGCCCATTGATTGATGAGTGCTGTGAGATCACATGAAGAAGATTGGCCAATTTTTCTGGCCAAACCAACCTCCATTAGCTTGATCAGCTTGTACATTACAAAAATAATACCCAGCCAAGTTCAGCAGTACCTGCCAATTGTAGCTAAGTACACATACTAAGCCAAGTTAATACCAGAATAGTCATCCAGAAAATCCATAAATTTATACAAATAATAAATTCATATTGTTTTAGGCCTCCAAATTTGTGATGACATGATGACCAATAATAGCTCACTGATCTATCTCTATATCAATACCTATATTCATATTCTGAATATAGAATATAATATTCTGATTTTATAGAATGAAATTGGAGATTTTTTGAGTGCCAAATCACAGATTTTTCTGTACCTTATGTATGAAGATAAAGCATGATACTGTTACTAAAGTAATTATTGTTCATCTTACTTGTTATTGTCTAACTGTATTCTTACTGTGACTTTATTGTTGAAGTGTATTCTCACTGAGTGTATAATTCCAAATTGGAAGTGATTGTAAACCAGCTCATGGACGATTCTGTTTCATCATTTTCTGGCTTCTATTTTTCCTGATTTATAATCAATTTTAGTATCCTTTAGAAGTAATTTTTCCCTTTTATTGGCTTTAATGTTTTTTTTTTCTCTTTGTCCTCACTTTCTTATCATTTTTACAGGTGATATCATGAGAGTTTTTTTTTTAATGTTAATAATGGTTCTAAAATGTACCCATGCGTAATGTGGTTATTAATGCTGAACTTTCATGTTTAACTCTAACTCCTGGATTTTTTTTTTCATTTGTTTATTCATATGTACATACATTGTTTTGGCCATTTCTCCCCCCTACTCCCTACCCCCTTCATCTCCCCCCAACTCTTCCTTACTTCCAGGCAGAATCTCTTCTGCCCTTATCTCTAATTTTGTTGAAGAGAAGACATAAGCATAATAAGAAAGACAAAGCCTTTTTGCTAGTTGAGATAAGGACAGCCATACTTAGAGATTCCTAGCATTGCTTCCATGTACAAATGTGTTACATCTCAAGTTAATTCATCTCTAACTGACATTTTCACTAGTTCCTAATCCCTTTCCCATATTGACTTCTGTTTCTTCAAGGTTTCTGTATTAGTTCCTCTGCAGTGGGGACATCAAATGCTATCCTGTTTTGGGTTTCTTTCCTATCCCCATACCTCCCGTGTGTGCTGTCCCCTTATCATGTGACCCAAGCCCAACCACACCGCTGTATTTGCCCTAGATCTAAAGTCTGCATATGGGGAAAACATGATTTTTGGTCTTCTGAGCCTGGTTAACCTCGCTCAGAATGATGTTCTTCAGTTCCATCCATTTACTTACGAATGATAAGATTTCATTCTTCTTCATGACTGAGTAAAATTCCATTGTGTATAAATACCAACATTTTCTTAATCCATTCATCAGCAGTGGAGTATCTTGGCTGTTTCCATAATTTGGTTCTTGTGAATAGTGCTGTAATAAACATGGGTGTGCAAGAGCCTCTGGAGTAACCTGTGCTGTATTCCTTTGGGTATATCCTCAGGTAACTCTGGGATTTTATCCCAGGGACTCTTTACAATCTGTTGAAATTCTAACATACAAAAGAAAAATATTTTCTTCATTTTTTTCAAACTATTTTCAGAAAGTTTGTTTCACATAATTTAGTTAATAAAAATCAAATCGGCTCTTTCCATAATGAATTTCATAATTTTTATTACTAAAACATATTTATCATATTTACATGCATGTTTATATATTCATATGATGTACACATAAGGCATAAAGGATTATCAACCAAATAACTATGTACTATTTGTTCAGCTGAAGGAACAGTTTTAAAATGCTATTGAACTGATACTGAGAAAAGGCTCACGGTCTGATATGTACAGAAGCCTACCTTATAGCACCAGTTTCAACAAAAAGCAAGAGCTTTAGTATATGGTCAACAAAGAAACAGGCCAGAAGCATATGGTGGGAAAGAAAGAAAAAGAAAAAGCTCAGATCTGCCTTCCCTGCAGGTTTGCAAGGGATTTCATATTTAAGGAAGAGTAGAGAAGCTGCTAGCTGATTGGAAAATTAGAAGGTGATTTGTGAAGACCTTTTATTGAAGTGTAGAGGGTCATCATGCCTCTTCACAAGTCTTGGTTTCTTTTCAGAAAAGGGGTATAACATTGTATGCAGGGGATTTTGACTTCAAGATATCAAAAGTTAATTAAGACATTTTGGCTTCTGCTCAGATCCATTCTTTTTTTTAGCAGTTTTTTAAATTGTTTATTCATTTATTCATATGTGTATACATTGTTTGGGCCATTTCTCTTCCCTGTCTCCCACCTCCCCTGCCCCCCCATCAACCTCGTTTCCAGGCAGATCCTGAACTACCTTGTTCTTCTCTGGTTTTGTTGAAGAGAAAACATAAGTGATAATAAGAAAGACACAGCATTTTTTGCTAGCTTGAGATAAAGATGGCTATACAAACAGATTCCTAGCATTGCTTCCATGCACATGTGTATTACAACCCGCATTGGTTCATCTCTGCCACTACCACTACATCCCAGTCACATTCCCATAGAGGCCTCTGTCAATTTAAGATTACTTTATTAGTTCCTGTACAGTGGGGGAACATCAAACACTTTGAAGTTTTAGGTTTCCTTCCTTTCTCCTATTCCTCCTGTACACGTTCTCCCCTTAGCATGTCACCCATGTCCAATAATATTACTGGAATTGTTTTAGGTCTATAATCCATTCTTTAAAGGCCAGTTTCAAATGATGCTGAAGTGGATTCTGGAGACATTTCTTGGAAGACAACTAAAATATTTTGTTGTTTATGAGTTTTATATCCAAGTGTGTCCAATCCTTAGTAGATTTCAAAACATGTCTCATATTCTACAAAACTTGTGGTTTTCACTCTCTTTGACTCTAATATAGACAATATTCTGAACATTCATTTACTTGTTTACTGATAGTTTTGCTACTCATTAATATTTTGTTAAGACACATATTACTGAATATATATGTCTTGTAATTTTCCAAGATTAGTATGCATCTGTGGTAAATGGGATAATGCCAAAGATATCCAAATCATAATCATGGAAACTTATAATCCTCTTACATGGAAAAAGTAGCCTTGAAGATATGATTGAATTCACATCACTGTGATAGGCAAATTAACCTGGAATGGCTTGACTTTGTGTGCTCAATTTAATAAGATGACTCTTTACAGGCAGATAATCTTTCCCAACTAAAAGGACAGATATGATGAGAGGAGGGTAACATGTGTTGTTGCTTACTTTAAAAGTCAATGGGAACTCTGAGTCATGAACTGCAAGCAGTCTCGAGGAGTTGGCAAAAGCAAGAAAACAGTATTTCTTAAGGCATTCAGAAAGGTTACAGGCAGAACCCTTGATTTTAACTCAGTAGGAATTGTGTAGGACCCATGACTTTATGAACTATAACTTAATTTGTGCTGCTTTAATTTCCTAAAATTGTGATTAATTGTGATGTCTTGGAAGAGTAATACCCCCACCATATGTATTCTTTGACTCAAAGTAATGTTTTTATATATATCCATGTTATTAGAACTATTTTATTAATGATTTATTCTACTCTGTTATTTGAGCATGCCAAGATTTCATTATTTTTTCCATTGATGATTCCTTATTATTTTCTTTTAAAAATGGTTATTAAAATCAAGGAAAATAAAAATGTTCATATGTGCATCATGGTACATGCAAACAATTCTGCTCACTCCCTCAGGTTAATATCTGTCAACAACTATTTTGAGTCAGGGTAGAAGCACTAAATATTACAACAAAAGTCTAAACAAAACATAAAATAGAAATATTCAACAAAGAGAAATCTCAGTCATTATAAATCTTTACAAATGAAAGTCTGACTATAATAACCACCAAATAGACATATGCGGCTTGAGATATAACTCAGTGGTAGAATGCTTGCCTAGCATGCCTGAGTTAGAATACAGAGAACCCCCAAAATAAAAATAAAAAAAACCCCAAAGGCATGTAGAATCATAGCTAACATTTGAAGTTAAAATAGTGTGACTTTACACCTTAATTAAAGTAATAAACAAATACTTCTTTAGAAAATACCTCACAAGCAAATTTTTTTAAGAATGAAAGATTAAACCATTTGAAATTGGTGTAATTGCCACAATAGTAAAACATATGATGTTCTCATGAAGTGATACAGCTAAAGAAAGAAAAAAGGCAGGAAATTCAATCTAATCACCCTTTGACTGAACTTCTCTGAGCAAATAGACTGATAATCATATTTAGAGGAAGGAAATCTTGTCTTTGAAGAACTCTTAGTGGTGCCCCTAGCTAAGGATTTTCTATAGAAAATTGTGCACATAGGCTCTATGATGTATGGCTTCCATAGAAAGTAATCTAGACAGCACAAGTCTCAGAGTTATAAAATAGTGTTATGCCTTATATTTCCCCAAACAGTCTTAAATATTAAGGAAAAAAATGATAGAAGTTGCTTGGTAAGTTAGTTTCCTATGACTGTTATATGGCAAATTATTACACATTTGGAGACTTAACTACAATTTCTCTGTAAGAGAAATTTATTCTCTTACTTTTCCTCAAGTCTGAAGTCCAAACTTTGCATCATGAACTTAAATCAATGTGTATCATTAAGTCATGGTCTCTTTTGAGGCTGTAAAGGAAGAATTCATTCCTTTCCTCTTCCTTGCTCTGGTGACTGCTAACATTCCTTTGTCATCAGTACAAACTCTGCCTCAGTGGCTGCATTTCCTCTTCCTTACTTAGGATGTCAGATCTCCTTCTGCTTCAGTTATAAGGATGTATGTGATTGCATTTAGGACTCATCCATATCAAAATCCTGAATTTAATCATGTATTATCTCTTGTAAATTAACAGTCATAGTTTTCAAGGATTAGGGAATAGATAATTTTTGGCTGTGGTCCTCTCACACTGATATAATTACAAGTTATGTAAAAGGTTCTGTATAAAGAGAAAATCCCCATGCAGACTTGTTTGTGAAATATATATATATGTCATGTATACATATATATAATACATATTTCTTTTTTTACTAAATTTTTTCTTTTAAATTATTGTTGTGCTGGTTTACAAAGACTCTTACAATGTATGAAATATGTCATACTTGAATTCATCCTATTCACTGCTCTCTTTCATCACTCCCTCTCCTAAGTCCTGGAACAGTTTCAACAGGTGTCATTTTTGCATTTTCATATATGTGTGTACATTATTTGTATGTATTTATTCTCCTACCATTTTCGTGCCACCTCCCCCTTCCCACTAGTTTAACCCTCCTTCCACAGTACCTCTTCCATCCTCCTGTTCTCCAATTTTGTAGAAAAAGAACATAAAACATAATAAGAGAAACATGGCATTTTTGCTGGTTTTACAAATTTTTTAAGAAGCGTAAGTAATAGCCTTCTCAAGGAAGGACACTGGTCTATTTGCATATCCATACGTGCAAAATTAAACAATCTCTACCTAACATCCTTCAGAAATATTTCTCACAATGGAATGTATCATTAATACACATTTAGTTTACAGAAATTATTTTTGTACCTTGAATACAAAAACATTTTTCATTCTTAATTGGAATATCTTATCAGAAGAAACCTTTGAATTGAAAAAGAAGTCACAGAATGAAAAAATATATTAAAAATTCAAATTATCTATGAGGGTTGTCTTCTTCATATCCCAGGACCACACAAGCCTATAAGAAAAACACAATCTATGATATAAAAGCCCAAAGTTCTCAACAGATGATTCCAAAAGGAGGATATATACATGGAGCTAGTAAATGTATTTGTGGAAAGATGTTCACTCATATTGCTCATTATTGAACTGCCAACTAAAAGCAAACATAAAACAACTTTTTAAGCATCATGAGTAAAATTTAAAATCCTGGAATGTCAAATGTTGACAAAGAAATGAAATATGGGAGCAACTGAAGCTCCCATATACTTTTAAAAGCTAAAATATTTTAAAATTCATTTAAAAATATTTTTCATGTGTACTAAAACTGTGTATATACACTGTGACAAACACCTCAACCCCTGAGTAGACACCTATCACAAATTCATGCCTAGAAATGCTAAATATGTATAATTGTCTCAAACTGGAACAAATCCACATGCCCAGCATACATGATAAAAAGATCATTGTGGTTTATTAATATAAGGAAGTACTCTGAAACAATGTAAATGAAAGAAATTATACTACCAAAAGCAGTAATGAATGGATTTCACAAACATAATATTGAATGGAAAAAGCAACATAAAAATACAGAATGAAGTGTTCATTTATATAAATTTCAAATCCAGGTACAATTATTGAGTAGTGTTAAGAAGCAAACAAAGTATTTATCTCTGGAAAAGATGATTTGGATAGTGACTAATGGCACATGAAAGGAGCCCTGAGATCTGAGTAGTTCTGCATTTTGACTTAAATGTTGAAATCTTATTTGTATTTACATTGTATGCATACAATTTTACTGCATGTATGTCATGCTTCCATACACATGTAGTCAGGCAGGTTCTATTTCTGACAATATTTTAGTAGGAGAGAATTTTCTTTCTTGACACTTGGTCCCACTGTGTAGTTCAGGTTGGCATGAAACTCAAGATCCTCCTGCCTCAGTCTTCTGAGTGTTGGGATTACAGGACTTCCTGCCACACCTGAGTAGAAAGGGTTTTCCACATATTGATGTGTCAAGCATCCTTTTGTGGTTTACTCATTAAATCAATATATTTCTACTTATTGCCTAGAAATTAAAATGCCTTCATACATATATCCCCCTCTCTGTCTCTTCTTATCTATCCTCCAGCTACTTGTCTCTGTCTGTGTTTCTCTTTATCTCTCTCTCCCCTCCACCATACACGCACCATAATTTCTTGTTACTCCTGTCTGGGAAACATATGATTTCTCCAAAGGTAAACTTGCTCTCAGCATGAGAATAAAAGGAAACTCTAAGGGAGTAAATAAACTAAAACCAAAACAAAAGAACAAGTCAAATTTGCATCAATGTAATTTAGAATGTTAAAAAACTTACATTTTTATAATATTTTCAGTGATTTCTGCATGGACTCTCAGAAGCACATCGCCTAATAGCACTTCCAATTTATCCATGCATTCCCATTTAATAAGGATATAATATGACCTTCCTTCTACCACTGGGTAAATAGTCATGTCAGATTTTTATGAATTACAATCTTTCAGGTAAAAAATGATTACATTTTATATTTCAGTTACCTGACACACACTGAATTTAAGCAATATTTTTATTTTTGTAGATATTCATTTACTCTTAACATGAAGTAAAGATATGCATTCTTAAAATGTTATGGATAATAATTCAGTAAACACAAAATATAGTTTTACACATGTAAGAACTAAATAATTGAATTAATGTAAATTTATTTTTGAGAGCATAATATAGTTTAGTTACTGTAGTTTAGACTAAGAGGGCAGAAGAAGTAAAAAATAACAATTTAAAGTACTGAATGACAAATACAAAATAAACTTTTAAAAAGCACAATTTTCTCATTGCCCAAGGCATTGGAATTAAGTCAAACTACTTTTCTGAAATCATAAAATCTAATAGCTTTTCTTTCAGCAACTTTTGCATGCCAAGAACTTTTATATTGCTACTGTTTTCCTCAGTATAAGTGTTTGAGATAAATACATAGCAACCTTTCATCCACAGCAACTGAAATTTCAATGTCTGTGAATTTCATTACAACCCTATGTAGTTTATTCAAATGTGTAAATTTTCCTGGACAAATTTGTAATGAAATTGGTTCCTCATTACAATTGGATACAGGTTCCAGGCCAGCGGGGGCAAAAAGTTAGCAAGACTTTATCAACCAACAAGCCAGGCATGGTGGTGTGTGCCTATCATCCCAGCTATACAGGAAGCTGTGGTAGGAGGATCTGGATCTGAGGCCAGCTCTGGGCAAAAAGTGATATCCTATGAAAAATAACTAAAGCAAAAAAGAGTTGGGAGTATGGCTCAAGTGGTAGAGCTCCTTTGTAGCAAGTATGGAGCCCTGAATTTAAATCACAGTCAAGGAAAAAAGAAAAGAAATTCCCAATATATTTGGATGCTTTTTTTTAAATCATTAATCTCCATCACATTACTGACTACAGTGTTTTTACAGAAAAATAAGGAATGTATATTATCCTTCCACTTCAAAAATTTTCAGAGGCATAATAAAATACAGTTGATGGTAAAATACAAACACTAAATTTATGTGTCTTTAACTAAAGCAAATAAACAAAACTTTCAAGCCCAGTGAGTAAGAATCAGAGCTCAATCCTTCCTATCACATACTGACTCTTCCTTTTACTAGCCCTGTGACTTTGGCTGAGTTATTTAACATCCCTGCAAAAATGTAATTAATAATAAAATAGTTAAGAAAATGTGTTAAGTTTTTTAAGTGATATTTGTGTCTGTAATAAAATAAATGTTATACATTACAAACATTATTAGAGATTGTTTTCAAATTCCCTATACAGAAGAAGGAAAATGAAATTCTATTCAGAAGGAAAACAAATCACTTATAAGGTCTGGACTCAGGGCATCTTTTATCAATTGTGCCACCCTCTCCTCTTTGGAAAGGCATAAAATCTGTGAAGACTTATTTCTGTATCTTTGTCAAAAGTGTAATTTCATAAGGCTTTTTTGATAGCCTTATGTTTTTAAAATGAAAAGAGTAAATAATGTTTGTTTCTAGCATCAACTGTTGCTCCTCCACAGCTGAAAAGAAGTCTTTAAAGATTCTTATATCAATATTCAGCATTTGAAGACAATGAGGTTTCATGGTCCATTTTCAGGTTCTTTCCCAATTCAACTGTACTCTGACCGAGAGACTTATTTTAAAAATTATGGAGGGATATAATCCTTATTGGTATCCATGGAGCTTCATTTTAACTGGAAGGATAAAATGCTCAAAAATGACAAAGAAGATTTTGGTTTTACTTTTGCTCCCTCTTTGGATATTTGGTTTTTATCCAAAGCATAACTGGACTAAGGCTTCATTGCTTTGGTGTGAATGGGAACCAACCAAATAAATAACCTAAGCCAACCTACTACTCCAGCTGTAATAAAGAAAGAAGGGAAAGAATTCCTGTATTTTGCCAAGAATTTTTAAATTCTTGGTGCACTTGACTGTGGTTTTATTCTGGCCTTGAGATGCCAAATTTTACTTGTTGAATTTAGTAAGTAAGTGCATAAATAACAGAGAAATATTGTTTCTCTGTTATGAAACTATGATAATTACCACAAAAAGAACAAATTGCATATAATCAGTGGAACAAACCCAAGAATTGATTACTACATTTTGCTAAAACAATGATATCCAGTCAAAATATTTCATGGAATTTTAGCCAAGTTAGTTGTTAGCAAAAGAAAACTCAAAATATCTTTGCTAAAAGATAGATCTTCAGAAAACTGCATAAAAATTTCTATGTCACTTAATTAAATTCACATTTGAAAATCCCTTTTACAAACTCACTCATTAACTATTGAAAGTAATACACATGTTTAAAATAATAAAAATTCACATCATACAAGAGAGATTTTGCTTTTAATCTTTCTACAACAATTAGTATTTCATATTGAATATGATTCTAGGGCACATTCAAATAGACAAAGGTTTCATGAGTTCAAGTCTCTTCAAGGAATAGTAAAAGAATTCAGATATTAATACATTATATGTAAGACCCATTATAAAATAACAGAAAGAAATATATATTCAGAAAAGCAGGAAGTGCAGTACATTGTGAAGTGGAGAAGATTACACAAAGGACAAAAAGAAATATTCTAGACATCAAAATTATCAACATATATGTCAAAACAGTTATAATAGATATGTTCTAACATGTGGGGGAAAATATGGTCATAATAAACATATAGATTGGGAATCTTAGAAAAACTTCACAGAAGAACATTTTTATAAAAAGTTGCAATATATAAAAATAGATATTCACTGGATTGACAGAGCATATGGAATACAAAAAAAGATTTGGCCAATGAAGATAAAATAAATGAAAGTAATTGAGAGAAGACCAGAGAGAATAAAAAAAGTTTGACAAAAGATAAAAAGAGCCTGTTAAGTCGGACAGTATCAGCAAGTCTAACATCATGTCACTCAAATATTGTAATGAGATGAGAAAGAAGTAAAAGGAAATAAATAATAGATATGTGAAACATTCCAGAGTTGATGAATATAAATTTACTGACCCCAAAATGTCAATGAATTACAAATGAAATACATATGAATAAAATCATCACAAAGTACAATAAAGTCAAACAGTTCAAAGCTGTAACAAAGGGGAAATCTTAGTGTAACCAGAGAAAACAACAGATTACTGTAAAAAACAGAATAATGAATAACTGGCTTCTCATCAAATATGGCAGAGATAAGAAAATCAGTTACAAAACTTATTGTACTTAAAGAAAAATAAATTGAAAATTCTGTACCACAGTAAGTGTACTGTTTTGTTGTGGTTATTGTTTTATTTTGTTTTTTCAGTGCTTGGTAATTAAGCCCAGGACGTCACACATGCTAGGCAAATGCTTAACCACTGTGCAACATCTCCAGCTTCTGAAAATACATTCTATATAAAGGTAAAAAAGAAATTTACAGATAAAAAAAAAATCCTGAGAATTTGTTGCTAGCTGCCTGAAAAGTGGTTTGGTTGTTAACTCTCCTCTGTTATTCCGTTTTGGATATATTCAACTGTCATGTCATTCATCTTACTTGACAGAAAGTTCCTCCCTCTTTTCAGAAAATAGTTTCTGGGACAACTCAAGCCCAGAGCATAAAAGAGAGATGGAAAACTATTTTGGAGACTAGTCCAATGCTTTCTGTTTTGTTAGCGCTACTTAGAGGTGAAATGCTAGCTCAGTGAGAATGGCAGTAGCTGTGCTCTTAATGTTTGACTTCCCTGCCAACTACCTTATGAAGCTTTGGGAGACGATAGGGAAAAGTCGCAAATAACTTGAAATTGGTTCTGACAGCTATAAAAGAACTTCAATTCTCATAAGGAAAAGTGATTTTCCTTCTGGTGTGCCCATATTAAAAGTATTCAAAGTGGCATTGACTGGTTCATATGTTCTCCCTTATATATGGACTTTTAGATCTAGGGCAAATGCAGCAATGTGGTTCGACTTGGATCACATGACAAGGGAAGAGCACATACTAGAGATACAGAAATAGGTAGAAAACCCAAAACATGAAAGTGTTTGATGTCCGCACTCCAGAGGAACTAATGCAGAAACCTTAAAGTGACAGAGATTAACATGAGAAGGGGATCAGGAAGCAGTGTAAAGATCAGTTAGAGATGAATCAACTTGGGTTGTAACACATTTGTACATCAAAGCAATGCTAGGAATTTTTCTGTATAGCTATTCTTAACTCAACTAGCAAAAATGCTTTGTCTTCCTTACTATGCTTATGTCTTTTGTTCAATAAAATTAGAGATAATGGCAGAACAGGTTCTGCCTGGAAGTGATGGGAGGAGGGGGGTAGAGGGTGGGGACGGGGAGCAAACAATGTATGCACAGTGTATACACATGTGAATAAATGAATAATTATATATATATATATATATTCAAAGTGGCATTGACTGGTTTAGAAGATATGAGTGCTCTGAATTGGATTTACAATATCGATTGAAGGTCACCCTTTAAAGAATGAGAAAATAGCCCAAAGAAATTTAGGTAAATTCCACAGAACAGGGGCCCTTCAAGGCCCCTGTTTCTTTCATTGAAAAGGTGAAAACACAGGATGTGTTATCTTGAAAAATGGACATGGAATACTCCAAACTAATGTGCAATCCTCAAAGAAAACCTGCATCTGACTGAGGCAGTCACAAGGCAGTCAAAGGACTTACAACCCTTGGTCCCAACAAGATAATAATGTAACTCCAGATTTTAAGTGAGGTAGCTCCCAAGCCTCATATACATGAAGAACACTACAGGATGCAGTACACTGGGTGTTTGAAAATATTGGAAGATGTTCCATGTTGAATCCTGTTGTTCCAAGATCTATTGCTTCACTTAAAATGAAATGCATAACCTAAATCTTGTTTCATGGTCTATGATACAGAGCAGTTCTCTGCTTTTATGCCTGCTGATTTCCATTTCCTTCTTACTATATAACTTCCCATCTATGTGCTCCTGATTCTTCCGGGTTCTTCAGTATTATGTTGGAGAATTAGCTCTTAAACAAATGATGTAAAATGGAATAAATTAAAATTCCCTGTCTAATTGAACATAGGATTCAAACTTGGTTCCTCATACTCTGTCACTTGAAATTTGATTTGTGGAATATTAGAAGAATTAATTATTGCAATCTTTATATTAAACACTATTCTGAAGACATTTCTCTTAATGCCTGCTAGTTAGATTATATCCTTCAACAGCTTATCCTTGTCTTCATTTTCTTTAGGTCTTTACTTGAAATTTCTACTCTGTCCTTGATCCTTTTTGTGATTTCGGAATGTCACCAAATTTAGTATCTTTGCTTATAATCAAAGTGTAATGACTGAAACAAAATTCTTAACAACATCCGTTTCAAAGTAAAACTTTTATTTAATGGCATAATCTAGAGTAGAACGCCATGCTAAAATCAAGTTATCAGTTACAATTATTCATTCTATATAAAATGGCATATATTGTATGTAAATATCAATTTGATGCACATGGGTAATTTAAGCAAAATGCTGTTCCTTGCATTCATCTTTTTTGTCCTTTTCTTTTTTTCTTTCTTTATTTGTTTGTTTATTTATTTATTATTGTATTATTATTCATATGTGCATACAAGGCTTGAGTCATTTCTCCCCCCTGCCCCCACCCCCTCCCTTAACACCCACTCGGCCCCCTCCGTCTCCCCCCTACCCCCTCAATACCTGGCAGAAACTATTTTGCCCTTATCTCTAATTTTCTTGAAGAGAGAGTATAAGCAATAATAGGAAGGAACAAGGGTTTTTGCTGGTTGAGATAGGGTAGCTATACAGGGAGTTGACTCACATTAATTTCCTATGAGTGTGTGTTACCTTCTAGGTTAATTCCTTTTGATCTCACCTTTTATCTAGTTCCTGGTCCCCTTTTCCTATTGGCCTCAGTTGCTTTTAAGGTATCTGCTTTAGTTTCTCTGCTTTAAGGGCAACAAATGCTAGCTAATGTTTTAGGTGTCTTACCTATCCTCACCCCTCCCTTGTGTGCTCTCGCTTTTATCATGTGCTCAAAGTCCAATCCCATTGTTATGTTTGCCCTTGATCTAATGTCCACATATGAAGGAGAACATACGATTTTGGTCTTTTGGTCTTTTATTCATATGTGCATACAATGTTTGGGTCATTTCTCCCCTTTTCCCCCCGCCCCCCTACCCGGCAGAAACTATTTTGTCCTTATCTCTAATTTTGTAGTAGAGAGAGTATAAGCAATAATAGGAAGGACCAAGGGTTTTTGCTAGTTGAGATAAGTATAGCTATACAGGGAGTTGACTCACATTGATTTCCTGTGCATGTGTGTTTGGTACAGCAACATAATAACAAAAAGAAACAAATTAGTAAGAAAAGATAAATCAACATCCACACTTCTTAAAGTTAACTGTTCAAGAACAGTATGTTAAAGTCATATGCCGTACACTATGACATAAAGGAGATATGTAAAGAAGTTCTGGAATTGGAAGGTCCTGGTGTTGACTGATATCTGTCACATTAACTGCTTAATATCGGGCATTGAAAGTAGTGTGAGTGTCAAATTTCTCAACTCCAAAAATGGGTAACCATAGGACAGCCCTTATGTACTTTTCAGAAGCATTTTGGGAAAATTAAAGTATAATTTTAAAATGTTTACCTTGTCAATTTTGGACATACATGAATGTTAACTATTTTATTAAGTAAATAGAACATTCCTCTTTCCATCTCCATGTCATTTTGAGTAAATGATGTTAAATTTCTTCACAGTAGACATGAAAAATCATGAAAAATCACGCTATCAGAGGAACTTGAACAGAAAATTACAACTGTAATTTTCTCATGGTCTAATTACTGTGTATCACTGCTAATATTTGCAATTGATCACAGATTTAGTGTTTCTCACTTTTTACTAAACCTCTGTTGCATCCTGGAATTATGTGATATGGCTAAGTATAAACTGTTCTCCTTTCAAACTTTTCTTCTTATACCAGAAAAGATGTGATCATTGTAATGAAAAATATAGGTGTAAATATGGCAAAATGATAATTATGAAAACCACATGAGCCTTATCATTAGTCACCTGGCTGCTATGATAAATGTCATATTTAAATGCAAATAGAAAGTCTTCAGAGAAAATAAAAGTTGAATTTCTAGAGCAAAAACCAGTTTTATTTCTATTTTCACTTGTATTTGCTATTTTTCATATTTATATTTATGGAAGAAAGACAAATTTCTCACTAATCCAAGCTAATTTAGCAGCTGACTGATACTGTGTAATTTACCAAATCATTATACCTAAGGTACTTAAGTTATATAAGAAATACAGTTTTTACTTTGAGGAAGATTGTGTTTTCATGTGAATATCTAAATCTCTGTGTTTTAACTGATGACTCATGCAATTAAACATAATTAATAAAACCTATTTTTGTTTACTTTTCGGAAATAATTCCTAAAAACATTACAAAATAAGATGTTTCCCACTAAATTTCTTATAGGTTATATATTTGTCTGTTTGTTCTGTTTTATATGATAACATTTCTAACTAATATAATAATACCTTATTATCTTCATTCTACAAACATGAAATATAAACAGAAGGATTAAACAATTTTCCAAAGGCAAAAAAGGGACAATGTCAGCAATCAGATTTTTTTTTTTTTAGCTTTAATTCCTAGGACTGGCTTGAGATGATTAAAAATGCCTCTTTTAGTCTAACTTCAATCATTACTTGGAACTTGGAGTTTTCCATCAAAATCTTAAAAACTTGTGTTATTTCATTTTAGAAAATATTAAAAACTCACTAAATTCACTGAACCAGGTGGGAATTTATAAAGATACCTTAATGGTTTTATCATTCTAGAAATTGACTCTACTCCTCTTTTCTCTTATTTCTACTTTTTTACTGTAAAAATATACCTTATCTGTCCTGAAAATTCAGCCTGAATTGTATCATTCATGTTACCATTTTCATCTATGACATGCATATCTTTACATATGAACTAGCCATCATTTTTACCCCCATTTAACAAGCACAGTGAGCAATTAAGAATTATAAAAATTCCTATCATTTTTGTGCTTGCGTTTTGCAATTTGAATACTTTTAATTTAGGGAATTTACATTTCTACTCTTTTTAAGTGGTGCTTCTTTGGTCTTAACTTACGATGCTAGATTGTGCTACTCTGAAATGCTTTTATTTAGAGAAATTTTCCATAATCATTTAATAATATTAATATGCTCATTTTATTTTCATCACATATTCCTGCTTTACTTTCCTCATTGAGTTTAAGCCTCTTTCAAATAGCTGATGATTGTGATTGTTTGTTTATTGCATTTCCTCCACGCATACAGAAAAGACAAAAACCAGGAACCACAGCTGCCTCCTCCATACCCACATGTCTCCAGTGACTAGAAGAGCGTCTGTGAAACAGGAGACTGTAGGAAGTGATCATAATTAGAATATTTTAATTGATATGCTAGATTCAGAGAAGCCCAAAGAAGACATATAACAAAGAATAGCTTACATAAACAAGGTGAAAGTCTTTCCAAGTAGAGATAAAAGCTTATGAAAAATACTCAGAGGCGTCTAAAAGCCTGGAGGGAATGGGATCTAAATTCAGTTTAGCATGTATAATTCAACAATGGCAGAAATTAAAGCTCAGAAAGTAGAAAGGAACCAAGTTTAAAAGACTTCAGAAGTAATATACTTTAGAACTTGTTTAACAAAGTAAGCATTAATAGATTTGAAATTAGTATATTTATAAATAAGTCTTTGTGTAGACTTTTTGAACAACTATATATCATCCTTTTCTCTCTCTCTCCTGTTATTTTTTCTTACTCTATATCTCTATCTCTATCTCTTTCTGAAGAATTTTAATGACTTTTTTCTGATTTGCTTAGGCTTTTAAGTTTCTGTTGCCCAGCCATTCAGTATTTAGTTAAATATATTAATTTATTTTTAATACATAATCTAGCTTTTCTAATATTTTTGGAGCAAAATTTGGCACCAAGTCTTAAATTATATATAGGACCAAAAAAAACCTAACAAATGAAAGATTTCATAGTACTCCCAATTAATTATTTATTTTCAGAGAAAAATGTGCAGGAAAACTTTAAAATAGCAGTCAACACTGGGGTATTTTTTAGATTAATCAAGTATGCATTATTATGACACGTTTAGTTAGGTTTTTTCACTAAATAAGTCTCTGTGGATATGTGGAAAATAATAGTTATATTTTAGTTATACTTTTTGAACCATAAATTAATAAGTAGTTTAAATATTCTAAACAGGATGTTAGTAATACATTTCATTGCTTGAATCCTAGAAATTTTTCCTAGACTATGAAATCATAAGGAAAATATTAGACTGCATCACTGTTTCCTATATACCATGTAACTAACTCCTGGAGATATTGGTTAGTTTCCTTTTTATACTGTAGAAGATGTTTCTATAAACTTAATAATAAAAATTTTAGTCGGTGACATTGAAATACCAAAGAGAAATATGTAGCACACAGAACCTATTTTATTTCACATGTAAAATTTCAGTTAGTGTGATGTTTTTACATAGTTAATCTGAAAAAACTTTCATTGTTCATTGGTACTAATGGACTGTTTAAAATACATGGGAGAGTTTTGAAATGAAATAAGTTATTTTTGTTATTAGGTAGTTCTGAGTGGTTTCCATATTTTTGTTTATTCCACTCTAAAATATTTTTAAATTGAGTCGTTCTCAACTTTTGAAAATCAATTTATATTTTCAATTGTACATCATGTAGATTCAGCATAATTTTTGATAGTTGCCCATTTGGAAATTAAATTTCTCCAATCAAGAACTGTTGGCAAAAATTGAATTATTTGTCCTTTCAGAACCATGAATAACTATGATTCTTTGGGAGAAAGCAAATGCAAAGGAAACATTTATTGTATATTATCTTTTCAAGGCATTACTGTAAGCACTTTACAAATGTTTTCTCATTTTAACAGAAAGCCTGTAAACTTGGAATTATATTGCACATTATAAATGATGAAATTGAGTTGTTGATGTTAAATAACTGGTTTCTAGCTAAATTTTAAACTCATTTTATTCTGTCTCCAAAGACTACTTTCACCCTGAAATCTACCTGGCTTTTCCTCACTAATAGTCACAGAAAGAAGACATTTATGAAATTTACAGTAAGAGTAAAACAATTTTTCTCTTTGACCTTATTAACAGGTTAGAAGCCATGAGGCCAACATTTGAAGAAAATAGACAGAAAGACTCTCCCAGATCTAGAACTAAAAGGACTTGGTCATGGTCACATTTAAATGATGTTAAGTAAGAATAGTAGTTAGAAGCTTGCACTCAGCAGTTCAGAGGCTGAAGGAAGAAGAGTCACATTGAGGTCAGCCTGGGATACATAGCAAGGTCCTGACTCATAATACACATACACACACACACACATCAGACCCAGAATTTATATTTAAGTAACCAGAAAAGGTTCAGCAAGAGAATGAACTTGAATAATTCAAAATAATATCTACAAACAAGGTTATTATGAACAATGTCAAGAAAATGAATTTGGATGAGATATAAGGTGGAAGGGAAGATGGTACATGCGGAATGAGAAGCAGTTGTGAGAGACATATCTAATCAGACCAGATAATGTGGAAATGTCTTCATGGACCCACCACTAATACCTGTTGATTTATTTCAGGATGAAAAGAGCACACCACAGCTTTGTCCTATTTTTTCATACAATTTAAGGAATTTTAATTTCAAATGATTCTTCTTTTTGGTTATAAGTCATAATATATATAGGTACATCTTGCAATTCACAAATGTAAAGCTCCAAGGATTATCATTCACATAACTACCACAAAGGTCAACAATTAGAGTAATGTGCACAATGCAAAAAATCCCAAGGAAATCTCTCCAATTCTCAAAATTACCTCCAATCTTGGCATCAAAAACTGAAATCTAGTTTTATTTTTTTAAAACACTTTCTACCAATGATACCCCAGTTTGAAAGGTGTGTATTTGCTTCTTTTCTTAATATTGTGCACATGAGGTGTGTCTGCATTACTGAGACTAGCTGAAGGTGATTCATCTTCATTGCAATAGGGTTGCATTACATGGAGTTATTATATGTTTCCTAATACTGATGTTTATTTGGCTGTTTCCAGAATTGAATTATGCATACACTGGAATGTACTTCTTGGTGCACATGAGTACATATCTCAAGGTTATATTATCATTTATTAAAATACTGGTTTAAGTTGGCTATCTAATTATGATTGAGCCTAAATTACATATATTACAAGTAACAAGAAATGGCCATTCATTCTTTTCAGTGAGTTGTATACATATGCACATTTTCTTCATCTTTGGTCTGCTAATAGGCACTTGGTTATTTCTATATTCTGTTATAGTGTTTAAATGAATGTGAAAGTGCAGATATCTCTTTAAGATTCAGATTTAAATTCTTTATAATATATCCCTAGATGTAGAATTGTTAGATTATATGGTATTTCTATGTTTTGACAAAGTTGAAACCCGATACTGCAATAGCAACAACAAAGACCCCAGCATCATATGTTTTGGGCAACTTTCCTTGTATTTTCCACAGCTGTGTGATCATTTACTATTGTACCATCAACAGTATACAGTGTACCAAGGTTCCAATTTCTCTACAATTCATTCACGTTTGCTCTTTCTGATATCAAAGGCCATCCTAATAGGGTTGAAAATGATCTCCGTACAGTTTTAATTTGAATTTCCCTGATAATTAATTATGTTAAACATTTGTATACATTTTGGCTATTTGCATGTCTTCTTCATTGAAGAAATGTTTATTAAAGTCTTCAGTCCACTTTTAATATAATAACAGTAATAATAAAATTAAGAATTATGGTTATTTGTGGTTGTGTTAGTCAACTTTCCCTCATGAGGACAATCAAGACATAAGAGAAAATGTTTATTTTATCAAACAATTTTGTAGTTTTCTGGTCAAGATTTATTAACTCTCTTGCTTTAGGCCTGCAGTGGCACATTGTGGTAAAAGTGTGCAGCACTGTAAACCCTCATACAATTGCTGGGAAGCAGAAATGAAAGGAGAAAGAGACTGGAGTCTCATAATCCCCTTCAAGGGTGCAATCCCAGTTACCTGAAGACTTCCCACTAAATCCTACCTCTGCAAGTTTCCACAGTCTCCCAATAGTACCATGGGTTGGGGTCCAAGCCTTTAACATGTGGGCCTTTTTGGACATTCCAAATACAAATGTTACTAGTTGTTCAGTTGTAAAACACCCTCTTGTGTTTTGAAAATTAACCTCATACCAGGTATGTTTTTTGCAAATATTTTCTGCAATCCATATTTTGAATTTTCAGTCTTTTATTTCATGTGCTTTGCAGAAGCCTTTTAGTTTAATGTTGTTTCACTTGTCTATTTTTGTTTTTGTTTTCTACATATAAATAAAGGAGAAAAACAAATAATAAAAAAGAAAAGAAATCTTTCAAAGGTCAATGTCAACAAGGCTTTCACCTTTGTATTCTTTTAAGAATTTTATAACATTAGGCTTTAAATTTAGGACTTTAATCCATTTTGGGTTAACTTACATGGTAAATAATGGTCTAATTTCATATTTTTGCATTTGGATATCAAGTTTTTCCCTTTAAGATATATTGAACTAGATTTTTTTCAATGTGTGTTCTTGGCACCATTGTCAAATATAGTTTTACTGTAAAGCATGTGTTTGCTTTCCTGCTCTCAATTTTGCTTCATTGCTGTATGTTTATTTTTATGCCAATGGCAATACTGTATTAGTTGCTGTATCTTTGAAATATATTTTGAAATTCAGAAATCTGATGATTCTAGCTTTTCTTCATTTCTCAGGTTTGTTTTGATAATTTACAGTCTTTTCTGGTTCTATATGCATTGTAGAGATTTTTTATGTGTGAAAATTACCAGTGCAAATTTGAAGAAATATAACATTGAATCTACAGATCACTTGGAGTTGCATGGATATTTTAATAATATTGTTTCCAAATAAATGACCACAGGATTTTTTTCCATTTGTGTCTGTTTCATTTAATTTATTTCATCAGTGTTTTATAGATTGTAGTGTACAAATCTTCATCTGCTTGGTAATTTTACTTCTCAGTATTGTATTTTTTTGATGCTATTACAAATAAAGTTGTTTTCTTAATTTTCTTTTAAGATAGATTACTGTTCTGCTGAAGCATAACTTACTTTTGAAAATAATGTGCTTTTGTTTATTTCTATTAGTTGTAACAGTGTTTTTTGGAGTATTTATTATATTATGCATGTAAAGGCAAATATTCTGCATTGAGAAGACTTAACATCTCTAATTTGGACTTTTTTAGTTTTTTACTTTACCTAATTGCTCTAGGTAGGGCCTAGTACTCTGTTGACTACAATCCATATAAATAAAAAAGATCATGAGAGACTAATATGAACATTTCCACATCAAAAATGGGATTATCTAGATAAATGCATAAATTTCTAGATACAACCTATCAAGAATAAGTCATGAAGAGACAGAAAATGTAGCAGACCAATAATGAGTAAAGAGATTGAATCATCCTTACAGTGTAAACCCAGATTACTCAATACTGAGTTCTACCAAGCACTTAAAGATTAATTAATTCATACCAGCATTCTCAAACTCTTCTAAAAATTTGAAGAGGAGGCAAATGTTTAAACTCAGTATTACTTGATTGCACATTCAGGGCACACCATAAGAAAAGAAAATTTCAGGTAAATATCCTTCATGAATATAGAAACAAAACTTGTCAAGAAAATATTAGGAAACCTAATCCAATGGAAAGTTAAATAAGTTATACACAATAATCAAGTGCAATTCACCTTTGTGAAGGTGTAAAATGCTGCAAACCAGCAATAAATGCAGAAAATATATTTGAAAATGTTTACCATTCTTTCATTATAAAAAACACAAAGTATATAAAGAATTCACTTAACATAGTAAAACCAAATTGTGATAAGCCTAAAGCTAACATCATATACAACAGTGAAAATCATATGCTTTTTTTGACATCTTTATGTATTTTTGATTGAGTACTATTCAGAATTTGGGGTTATTTTTATATAAGGTAGTTTGGATTCTTATAGATAAGTTTTAAGAGTTTTTGTATGTTTTGGATAGCCACTTTTTATGATATACATCTTTTGAAATTATTTTTCAGATGTACTCATTCCTTTACAGTGTTCTTTGCTGAGGATTTTTTAATTTTAACAAGTTCTACTTCTGTAATTCTTATTTCCTCTTTAATGGTTTCTTCTATTTGCTAGAGCAAGAGGACCTTTTCTTTAGTTCTTCCCTGTGAGAATTTGATAAAATTCCTATATGCAAAACTGCCTGTGAGAACACGGTAGAATATCTAAATGTAAACTGCAAAAAAATTTGGGTGTGCTCTCCTGAGACTGTGCTACCTGGGTTTCCCAACTTTAAGACTTTACCATAGAGTCCCCATAAATTGTTCAATTATAGTTCATGTTTTTCTACTCTGGTATTAGTTTCTTTTGTGGCTTCTTTGTGAGGGACTCTACTCCAACAGGTAAGGAATGTCTATACTTGCCTGTCTCTCTACTGTTGGAGGCACTACTTTGCCTTTTGCCATCAGTTTACTGGCACACCTAAAAGAGTTCTTATTTTTCAGTTTACTTGTTGCCTTTTATATATTTATTATTAGGGTAGAATGACAGCTTGTAGGATTCCAACACACCAAACCATTCAAGTTTTTTGAATATTCATTTCCTCATTGTCTACTGGATTTTAAAACCTATTTGTTTAGAAAATTATTTAAAGAAATAAAACAAATTACATATTTTGAGGAACCATTCTCTAACTTCCTCAAATACAATTCTTTCCTTTTCTATTTTAAAATTGAAAATATTTTCTTTACTCAGTTATCAGACTTTATTTCAAAGTGTCACACTTTCAAATAAAGTGCCATATAACACCAAAAAAGTACAAAAATTGTTTTATCAACTTTCTTTAGAGAAAATTAAAATGTTTAGTATGAAAATTAAGTAAATTATTGTTTCCAGCTTTGATAACATCATGTATTGAAATATGTTACTTTTATTGGTAAGACATCAAAATTTTCCTTTTCTACTGCTGTATTAATCAGTTTTGATTTACTCTAAGGAATACCAGAGGTGATTAACTTACAAAAGGCAAGGTCTATTTCATTCATAGTTTGGATGGCTCAATCCAAGGCAAAACTTCCCCTAGGTTTGGACTCTGGTAAGGGGAGTAATAATTCAGGAGTGTGTTTGAATGAGGGCTCACATTATAAATCAGAGAGAGACTGAGTTACTGTATCCCACATTTCTCTTTGGCATGCCCTGTATCCCACATTTCTCTTTGGCATGCCCCAATGATAGATCTAAGAACCTCCCATTGAGCTCCACCTCTTAAGATCCCCAAACCTTCCAATACCACCACCCAGGTAGACCTTTTACTGACATTCATTTAAAAAACAAACATTGAATAAATACAAAAATATTCTGTTATAGATTAGAATCAGAAACTAGAGGGAGTAAAAGTACAAATGACGTCAACTTTTGGTAGTTCCATTTATGATTTATTGATTTGTGATTGTGTGCAAGCAATATACATTCAGTATAAACTGATTTGTAGTTTTGATTTTGATTTTCCTAGAGGCTCATGAAAGTCATATGATAGACACTCTCTTGAAGTTCTGAGCTGTGGGCAGTGAATTGCAGCTTGTCAGCTAAGTGATCAGAAGAGTAAACAGCCCAAAATCTACATTGTTCTGTTTTGCTAATCTATAATGTTTGATGTTTAAGGTGTGCTAACTGTGTTTTTGAATTATAATATTTTCTACCTCTGATATGCTTATCAGAGCCCACCAGAAGTAAAGAAGTATATGTATACCCATGCAATTGAATGATGGTATAAATGAATAAGAAACACAGTGAGTTAAAAAGAGACTAATTAGATATAAGCTATGATATTTAAATTGTGCATTACACAGTATTTGTAATATTAGGTTCATTTTCCTTATAAAAGGTGAACTTTCAGATATTATTTTGATGAAGTAAATAAAATATAACTTAAAAAATTTAAGTGATTTAAATTATTTTAAAAGAAAGAAAAATGGATTTTAAAATTAAAATTGTCTGTTACTACTTAACATCAAAAGAAAAAAACTTTTTATTTTTCAAAATATAAAATTTTCCTGGTTTACAAAGAAACCTCAATTCAAATTTGAAAGCATATTTTGAGTGATTTTTTTCGCTTATATTCACAATAATTAAAATTTTATGTGTAAAAATATGTTGCTACCTTTTCATGCTAAATATTCAACCTGTAAAAGTGAAATATCTGATTACCCTTTTTAATGACCATGCTAACACAGTATAACAGTATAGGAAAACGCCATGTTATATTAAATGTGTTTCTGAGAAATGTTTAAATGGTATGCTTTACACCAAAAAAACCTTTAGGAAAAAAAGTAACGATTGATTTTTTTTGCTTAATTTTTTATATTTTAATAAAGGGTATAACACAATATACATGTATATATTTTGAATACCCATATCATAAACATATATGCATATATGCAATTGTATATATATATCCCTTCATTTTGCATATGTACATTACAAATATTATGCTGTACCACTGATAATTTTTATTATAGCAGCAACTTTTTCATTTAAAACACTTCATGTAGATACTATTAATTAGTGTACAAACACACAGGTTGGTCAATGGATCACAGTCTTTGCAAAACACACATTTCCATACACTAATTACTTCAATTATTAAAACTGAGAGTCATCTGGAGATAAACAAGATTGGTCATGTAACTACAAATTCAAATACTCTAATATGTAACCGGATTATGAAAACAAGCAGCTGTACCAACAAGATAGGCAATCAAATTGACAAAGTATGTCTCTGAATTAATGGAGTATGTGCCAGTTGACAAATTTAAATAAGTGCTGAAATGATGAAACAAGTTGATTTGGATTATCACATTCATTCAGAGTAGACACAATTTAAATGAGATAATTATGCATCTACATCCGGCAAATACACAGTTTTATAGATATTTGAACATGAAAAAACACATAATGAAAGTGCACCAAAATAAAACTTTGAAACAAGAGGTAAATTTAACAATTGAAAAGTTGATATTAAGAAACAATATAATGGCTAGACAACAAATTAGCTGATCCCTCAAGTTTCCAAATTGATCAAGATAAGGACTACATAATTCTCAGAAAATACATAATCTAGTTCCTTTCATGTTTATGGTGGAGTCTATCCACATGCCAGTACACTGGAGGAAACCAGTTGTAAAGGCTGAAAATAACTAGACAAATACCTTAGGTAAATTTGTTTTATATGTTAAAAAGCAAGTACAGTACAGGATATTTAATACAATGGTGATGAAAGAAAGAAAACTGAATCTAATAATGTATTTCATTTTCATTAACTACTCAGCAATTTGATCTAGATTAGCAAAGTAATACAAGTAAGTGTGATTGTCTTTATTTATCATTGCATTTACTGCTCCGCCCAAGTATGCAGTGAGTATGAATGGTGTGTGGGAAGGGAGCTATTTCATACTCAATTAAGCACTTATAGCTGCTTTCCATTCATTTAACTTATGATTATTATGAGTCTGATTATTATTTCTCACAAAACTAAAGATGAAAAACTTAGTTAAGTAATTTTTGGCTTATAGAATGATGACAGATAAGGAAACAGTAAATAAAGAGAAAAATATTGTTTCTAACTTAACCAAAAATATTACTTCTAACTTAACCTCTGTGTAGTTCAGGAGACTTTTCCATCCCTTACTTGTTATATTATACTGTGGGACAGTGGCCTCTGGGTTTTCTGTATTTCTACAATAACTATTCAATAGTGTAAAAATCTAAGATACAATATTATGTGTTTAAAAGCTTTATCATATTTCCATCCTTTTTGTACAATACTCTTTGCAAGAAAATTATATCATGTACAGTCCATACCTGAGGAGTATGTAGTTTCATACCTTTGATGAAAGAATATATACTTAAATAATTCAAAATTCTACGGCACAAAATATTTGTCCATACATCTTTGTCTCTTTCTAGAGACATTATTTTATTTTTTAAAATTTTTTATTCATTTATTCACATGTGCATACATTATTTGGGCCATTTCTCCCCTCCCTCTTCCACCCACCATCCCTTGCTTCCAGGCAGAACCTGTTCTGCCCTTATCTCTAATTTTGTTCAAGAGAAGACATAGCAATAATAAGAAAGACAAAGCTTAGATAAGGATAGCTATACAGAGAGATTCCTAGCATTGCTTCCATGTACAAATGTACATGTACAACTCAAGTTGATTCACCTCTACCTGACCTTTTCACTAGCTCCTGATCCCCTTCCCATATGACCTCTGTCACTTTAAGATTTCTGTATTAGTTCCTCTGCAGTGAGGCCATCAAACACTTTCATGTTTTGGGTTTCCTACCTATCCAAATACCTTCCATGTGTGCTCTACTCTTATTTTGTGACCCAGGACCAATCACATTGCTGCAATTGCCCTCGATCTAAAGTCCACATATCAGGGAGAACATACGATTTTTGATCTTCTGAGCCTGGCTAACCTTGCTCAGAATGATGTTCTCAAGTTCCATCCATTTACTTGTGAATGATAAGATTTCATTCTTCTTCATGGCTGAGTAAAATTCCATTGTATATAAATGCCACATTTTCTTAATTCATTCGTCAGTAGTGGGGCATCTTGGCTCTTTCCATACTTGGCTTTTGTGAATAGCACTGCAATAAACATGAGTGTGCAGGTACCTCTGGAGTAACCTGTTTCTCATTCCTTTGGGTATATCTCCAGGAGTTGGATTGCTAGATCATATGACATATCTATGTTTAGATTTTTCAAGAAGCCTCCATATTTTTTTCAAGAGTGGTTGTGTCAGATTGCATTACAACCAGCAGTGGAGTAGGGTTCCTTTTTCCCCACATCCTCACCAACACATGTTGTTGGTGGTGTTTTTGATGATGGCTATTCTAACAGGGGTGAGGTGGAATCTTAGTGTGGTTTTGATTTGCATTTTCTTTATGGCCAGAGATGGTGAGCATTTTTTCATGTGTTTTTTAACCATTTGAATTTGAGACCATTCCTTTTGTTGTGCAGAAGCTTTTCAATTTTATGAAGTCCCATTTGTCCATCTTTTCTCTTAGTTGCTGAGCTGCTGGGGTTCTATTGAGGAAGTCCTTGCATATACCTATTACTTCCAGAGTATTCCCTGCTCCTCCCTGTACTAACTTCAGAGTTTCAGGTCTGATATTTAAGTCCTTGATCCATTTTGAGTTGACACTAGTACAGGGTGATAAACATGGATCTAGTTTCAGTTTTTTGCAGACAGACAACCACTTTTCCCAGCAACCATTTGTTGAAGAGGCTGTCTTTTCTCCATCATATGTTTTTGGAGACTTTGTCAAAAATAAGGTGGGCATAGCTGTGTGGATTCATATCTGGGTCTACTTATTTATTTAATGATTAATTTATATGAGTATTGAGATTCAGAGAGATAAACACTGCTTTATCAGAAGTTTAAAACCTAATTATTTATTTTGAGGCTTATCTTGCTTCAGGTTTGGCCACCTGCTGATGATTGGTTACTGCTGGTGGCATCCCTTTTGGTAAATGATGAGTTGTTTATATTGGTGGCAGTGGGTGTCTCTTGTTTGTTTTGTTTTTATTTTATTTCATATTGTTTGAGCATGACTTTATTTTCTAGCACTATAAGATACCCACACTTTTCATATATATGTTCTCCTAGAATCAGTCCTTTCTTTCATTGGATTAGAATGAAGAAGTGTGGTATATGTGATTATCAGTATTGGGGTGTCTGTACTTCTAGGTGTTCTCAATTCAAGTGTAAAGAAATATATATGTCTATTCTAATAGTCATGTATGTATTTATTTACAAGCATTTCTGTATGATATGTATCTGTAATAACATAATGAAATCATTTCAGTGTCTCCAACTCTAAAATATTACCACTTGGGTAATTTTGCCTTCTTTACTGATTCTTCACAACTTTCCATTTCAATAGTAAGAGCAATGATTTCACTGTCACTTACCTATTGACTACATTTTCAAATTCTAACAAAAACAAATAGTGGCTTCTGAATTGTTAATCTATAATCCCATAGTGCATAATTCTATTATATAAAGTAAAACTTTGTAGTTACATTTCCACTGGCAGGCAAAGTTACACAGCTAAACACCTTATCTTCTTATCACTTTGTATGAGATTTTTCATTAAAGCTAGATTTTATTGTTATAATGTGAATTCCATTCTGGGATTCAAACACTCTTATTTATTTTTTCAGATTTTTATTTTATAAGCTTTAATAAATTCTTAGTGTGATATACCAATATTGTATTATAATAATATACAAAATAGTTTCATTATTCAAAAAAATTCCTTGTAGCTTTGTTAAACACCCACACAAACACAAACTAAGACATGATTCCTCATGGAAAATTCAGCTTACACTCTCATCCTAATTTGTATACATTATTATGACTTCTACCAGCACAAATTAATATATTTAAGTATTGTTGACTCTTTCTCTCATTGTATTTAGGGGATAGGAGGAAAATGGTAAGGGAGAGTAATGGAGACAGTTGAACTGACCAAGGTAATGTCTATTCACACATGGGATACATCAAGAAACTCCTTTGAAGAATGACTTTGGAATTCAAAATGAAAAACAGGACTATGAAATAGGATACTGTGGAGGACGGCACTTGTTGGAGAGAGAAGGATGAATGAGGAGATGAAGGTGAGGGAATATAGTTCATGGGCTTCATTTACATATGTGAAATAGAACAATGAAACCTCTTGTACTTGTTTTAAGTGAAGTGGGGAGGGGTTGAGGTTAGGCAATCTAACCAAGGTAAAATGTAAGTCTATTCAAAATTATAAAAAATGAATCCCCCTTGCACAATGAATATATGTTTATAAAAATGAAAAAATGATTTTGCTATTTCCTCTATACTTGAAAATGTAAGACTTTTTCTTGTTTCATTCCTACCTCTTGAACCCTACTCAATACATTGAAACATAGTCATATATCTAAGACACCCATCTAGAAGATGAATTTGTGATATTATGCATTGTCACTTTAGGCAAAAAATGTAAATACCATCTTTATAATTTTGTAGTTTTTAAATTTTTGAATAGCTTTATCAGTATAAAATTAAAACAAATGAAATTGAAAGTAATAAAATGTACAATTTGGTAAGTTTTGAAATATTTACATACATCTCAGGAAAATTATGGCAGCAATCAAAATAGTAAACACATTAAACAACCTAAAATATTCCTTCCATATTGCATCCCTAAAGCTCTCCTGGCTCCATCAGCAGGTAACAGCTTATTCTTTTTTAATCACAATAACATAGTTCTTCACAGAATTTACTATTAATGAAGTTATACTATGTTTTCCTAAATAAATGTATTTTGTTAGTCATTAATATTTTGGCATAAATTACTAGCTTGTTTCTTTTGATTCCTGAAACTTATTTCATTATATAGACTATACTACTCTTTACTTAGCTTATATGCTGTTGGGAGGGTTATTATGACCAAGTCTGCTATGAATAATGAAATGAAAGTCTTCGTGTAAACATTTTTATTTTCTATTGAATAAATCCTTCAGAATGCAAATACTCAATATTAAGGTAGGTCGGTATAAATTGGGGCTCTTGAGAAGTTACTAATATATTTTTCAATGTCTTAGAGTCTGGGATGTCCAAAATCAAGGCACCTACATATCTGTTGTCTGGTTTAATCATCATTAAACTGTTTCTGGTTTAATCATCATTAAACTGTTTCTAGTTTAATGATGGCTATATCTGTGTTTTCACTTGACCATATTCTCATGGTGTCCTGACATGGCAAGAGCAGAGCAGAGCAAAAGAAAGCAATTTGTCTTCCCCATTCTGTCTCTTCTGATAAGGCACTAATCCCATCCTGAGGTTTCTACTCTCATAAACTAATTACTGTCCAAATGCCTATTTCCAAATGCCATTACATTGTGGATTTAGGATTCAACATATGAATTTTGGAGTAAAAGAAGCATTCAGCCCATAGCATCAAACTACCTTTGTTTCCCTGGACCTTCAATTCTACTTTACTACTTCAGGGAATTTATCAGTCCTCATTTGGGTTCCTTCTCCTTTGTCCACAGTCTGAAAACCATTTTTAAGTATATTTTGCTCAATTTTCTATTGTTTAGGGTGGTCAAGTTTTTCCAGCTTAATTTACTCCATCTTGACTAGAAACAATTTCAGTGCTGTCCTTTGCTCACTTATATACACTTATGTATCATATTCTCTGCTTAAAATTCACAAGAACAGAAAATAAGACTAATAGGGCAGCTGGGCAGTGAATATAGAAAGAGTGTATGATGATCCAAGAAGAAAAGGTACCTTGAATGAATGAATGAATGCTACAACAGACTAAAAAGATGTAGGAGGCTTTAAGGAAAATTAGCAAACAAGTTAATCCCCCCTAACAATTTCACTTGAATATACAATTACAAGCAAGTTATTTAACCTATGTAAACCTTAGATTCTTGCAGTGTAAAATTGGGATGAAAATAATATTCACCTCTTAAGAATTTGGGTGGAGAATTATATGAGTTAACATGCAAAAATGTCTGGCATATCGCATTTGCTTGATACATTGAAGTTCCCATTTATCTGTCATAAAGATTATTGCAGCATGGGGAAGAAATACCATTTAAGCCATTTTTGCTGAAGGGAGGACTTGAATTGAACATGCTTTCACCCTCAAGTGTAAATTCTCAACAGAAAATTGCAAAAGCATATTTAGGGAGAGGATGAAAAATAATGAAAAGAAAACTGCATTTCAAGTTTTATCTTGCAGAAACTGGAACCCTTGCTCTTGGTATGTAAAGGTTTGATGAATGCTTGAGGGATTTGGAACTTCATAGTGGTAGCTTCATAGTGGCTGCTTATTTCAGCCAGATAATTTCAAATCAGTGTCAACATTTTCTCTCTGTAAGTGCGCTAGTGAAAGTAAAAAGTCACCATCACTTTCCTTATGTTTTTCATGCCTATTATGATACTTACTTTGGTAATTTCTCACTTCAACTAACAACTCAGGTCAGAAAACTAATTGACTTTTTGCTATAGCACCTAAAATCTGGTTAAAAAGCCCTTTCTAGAGACATATATTTGAAGTTCTCTTCCCTTCAATCATTCCAGGTAAATAATCAAAGTATATTATATGCATATATGGAAATACTACAATGAAACCCCTGTTTGGTATAGCTAACACACTGTATAGCTAATGTATGCTAGGAACTTTCATTAAAAGTATTGTGGTATTTAATTTGGTGCAGAGTATGCAAGATACACAGTTGTGCATAACTGTAAACAAAATGGCAACTATCAAATTGAGAAAACAAAGTATATACATTCTTTGGTCCCCCAGAGTTATTCAACACAGTGGTGTGCTTATGGAGGCAGAGATGATTGTACTATGAACAGAATTCCTGTGAAAGAAATTTGGAACTTCTAATTCTAAGAAGTAACCTTGAAGAGCCCTTGGACTAAATTAGGGAACTTGTATATTTACATGTTGCTGATGTCAGATGGTGGATTTGAAATTCTTAGATGAGATGGGGCGGGGTATGGTGACTTCACGCTTTCTTTACTATAATACTTAAACCATAGGAAGCATACGAAGTCATTTAACAAAAATTTCATTATCAAGAAGAATAATTTGTCAAACTTTATACGAGATCTTTAGCAATTGTTAATAATCTTAGAGACCTAATAACTGGAAATCAAAATGGAAAATTAGTTCATTACCCTGCTAGATAAGATGAACTGAGCTTGATACAACTAGTATGACTGTCTAGGATAGCTTTATGAAATGCTCTCAGATAGTTTCAGAAAAAGGGGATTCTCAAGGCATTATCTGGAAGCAGTTTCACAAGAAGATATATGTTGGAAACATGAGATGCTAAGCATGAAAAATTTAACATTATAAAAAATTCATATTGTGAACTGTTTGTACTGACTAGTATACTGATAGGTTATGCTAGTCAGGAGGCATTCAGGTTGTTTTCCTGTATCTTCAGTGTGAAAAGACAATGATAGTATTTTTCACTGTAAATTCATACTCCTTTGTGAGCTTTCTCCTTGTTAATAAAACTGGCTCATTCATGACCACAAAAATTTTAAATTTTTTGCTGCAGATTGGACACACTATATCTTTTTCATAGAGCAATAAAACCTAAAGAAGATCTGGAGTCACTATGTTCACAAATTGTGCTCCTGGACCTGTGTAAAAGTGGATACATGGTACAAGGAACCCACTGAAAAGATATGATAACTGGAGCAATATTCTCCAATTTCACAGTAGATACCCAGCAGCAAAAATGAATCATCACCCCAGGCAAGGCTCACATTAATGATATTCTTCCAAGGGGAGAGGCTAATGGGTACCATCCTGAAGGAGAAAGAGAATCAGTTTTAGTCTTTACCCATTCATCTTCAAAATAACCAATGTGAACCTTTTTCCATTCACTGGAATCACTTTGGAAGCACAAAATGGAGTGGCCAGAGCTTCTAGAGCCTACTGTGTCAAACAGAACCATCCCCATTGGTAATCCATACTTAACTAGGAAGTACTTAAATACTTGGCCAAATTAGAGGATCCTTTTCAGGTTATATTAATGTTGAGATTGCGAATATTGGAGGACAGTTTGAGCATGTCACATATAGATGATGGCAGACATGGAACAATCAATCAGTGTTATACCAAGGTGTCTACTTCTAGGTAGCTGTACTTTCAAAAAGAATCTTACTGCTTAATTGTACTATCTGGGAATCACTCAGGAAAAATAGGTGGCAATTTAGGGAATTAATTGTATGCTGTATTCTTCTACATGAAACATAGGAACTTCACATCCTGATACAATGAACATGGGAAATGAAGTAAAGATAGGATTCCGTTCAAGGGTATGGTTTTATCATATCCTTCTGAGAACTGCATCTCAGTTTATGACCATATATTACATACTGAGATCGCTTCAGGTTATTTCTTGCAAAGACTTACGAATGATTTCTGTTTTGTGAGCACTGACGACTTTAGCTTGTACCACGTAAATCCCTCACTTAATCTTAAATTCCTTTCTGGTTCTCCTGTTTCCCACATGAACTCAGTTTAAGTCCTAGCAAATACTGAGTAGTGTTATTTTTCCTGTTGGTATCTACTAGATCTGTTCCATTATTATGAGCACACGCCCACTGCATTGCTTCCTTGGAAATTAGCGGTACGTATGGATCTCTTTTTAAAAGTTCAGGCATGAAGCAGGCACAAGTGGCTCACACCTGTAATCCTAGCTACACAGAGGCAGAAATCAGGAAGATTTCTGTTAGAAGCCAAACTGGGCAAATAGTTCTCAAGAACCTATCTTGAAAAAAATCCATCACAACAATAAGACTGGTGGAGTGGCTCAAGGTGAAGGCCCTGAGTTCAAGTATCAATATCACAAAAAAAAAGTTCAGGCATGACATGTTGAAGTACTAACTTTATGTGGGCCATTTTGTACCCAATAGTGGTATGTTTTCGGAAGTTTAAGAGTGGCAAACCCTATGGCAAAGAGCACTGACTGGAACATAATGTATTATACCAAACATAGTACTGTGGGCTGTAAAAAACTTGGCCATAGCCATGTCCATCTTTTGGGTTAGTTATTCCAATACGATTTATTATCAGATAGCAGTTGTATAGGCAGCATTGCATTGGAACAGTGAACTTTTTTTGAAATATCATTTGGGACAAGGTCTGTCTTGCCATGTCTGTGAGTTTTTCAGGGTGGTAAGGTCTTAAAAGTAAACTTAGTCATTGATTGGATGTTTCATTTGCATTTCACAAATAATTCTTTCATACTCTTTTTGTAGTTTTGTTTCAGAGGCAATGAATTGCAATACAGAAAGATTATATCAAAGAAAAATTATTTTTTCTGCTCTGAGTTATTTGTTTTTATTAAGGTGCAATAATGTGAATATGTTACCATTCAAACAGCAGAAATAAAAAGCCCTGGAGTTTCAAATTCCAGGAACAGTCATCACAAGTAACTTAAGTCAGTTATGAGATGGTCATAGACATGTGATCCCATAAGCATCACAACTATAGGCATATGCAGGTAATTCTATAAATATCATAAGTCCATAACTGAAGCAGAAAGTGGCCTGGAAGCAGAGATTTTTGTTGCCACTATCTGGAATTCTGTTGTTCAGACTACAAGTTATAAGTTTGCCCCAAAATTTTGACAGTTGCTTAAAAATCTATTTTTAAAGGTTCAAATCTAATTTCTGATATAGAATATACTACCTTTCTGTCAATTCAACCTTACAGTTTTAGATTGGGCTCATATCTTCCAGGGAAAAAGGTAGTAATATCCAAAAACAGCTTCAGTAGAGTCTGAGGCAGGGATAGGGGCAGACAAAACAAAAAAATAAACAATACAGATGTTAGTATTTAATTTTTTTTAAGTCAAGCAAATCAACAAGGAGTTTGAAATTGAGGTGAGGGCCAAAGAACAATATCCAAGGGATATTTTAATTACAATGTATACTACATACCTTTCTAGTCTAAAGGAAAAGGAATGCAGAGCTTTCAAATTTCTAGCACTCCTCTCATTGTCATGGGAGAGTGCCTTAGGTAGAAGTCAAGTTTTGGTGACTGGATCAACAGAGCAAGTGCATTGCATTATTGTGGTTTTGTTGTTCTATGTTCACAGGTGTTTTTTTTTTTTTCATTTGTTTGTAATTATTTTGCAGGACCAGAGCAAGGACTTTCAAGATCAAAGATTCATTTACTATAGAAGACATTTGAGATTACTCATTTCAGACCACAAAATGAACAAGCAAACACTACTGGCTGCTAGACCAAGCACATTGAAATGTAAACTCCAGAAAGTTTCTCCATCTTGCTACATTCATTGGATGTAAAATTATATTCTAACTTCTATAGACTAAATCTAGAAGTATGCCAGAACACTATCCAGAAATGTAAATGCATGCAATATTTCATGGGAAATTTTGGTGCAACTGAATGTACTAGAACCGGAGTCTAATATTGTAGGGAGGTTATGAGTCTGAGGGGTTTGAGACTCCATCATGAGGAGATATGAATTCACTTGCAGGGTCAGCCAAAGAGTCATAGGGCAGGGCTGGTTTTGCCTAGCTGGGTGAGTGAACTTCTGTATCTGTCAGGGTGAGAGTTATACAGGGCTCAGACATGAGGGTTTTGGGATTAACCTAAGTCTCCAATGTGTTCTCATTTCAATTCTCAGAGAGGCACTCTCTTCCTAGGAAATTCTTTAGATTACCCCTTAAAAGATTTATGACCATAGGAGTTCAAGTAATGTAGGTGATGTAATTTGAAATTTTAACTTTTCATTTCTTGGAAACTCACACCTTTTGGAAATTAGACAAGAGTGTCTATGCTCAGTCAGGCAGATTCTGTTATCAGATGATACCTTGAATCAAATGTTGAGACACTGTACTTAAGATCTTAATTTATGTAAACTCCTTTATATAATTGGAAGTCGCCAATACACACTAAATCATTATTGTCTCCATGTACTTGAAAATGTTCTTTGGCAGAGCTTATACTTTCTTAGGACTGTAAAATCTTTTGTTTGATAGGCAAGAAAAAAGAAATGAATTTAGACAAAATCACTTTTCCAGGTGCTCTGAATGTCAAGATTTACCTCATTTGAATATTTTAATTCTAGCTGGATCCACAAATTCTTCAAACTCAAAACTGAAGGAACAAATATTAGAAATTCTTGTCATGAAGGCAAGTTGTATTCTGGTTACCAATTTCTTTATAGGTTAGGATTCATAGTTGCATGACTCAGTATAATTTGTTAAATATAAAGTGATTCTTGTTATATGATATGCTAGCTGACAGAATTGTTGAAGAAAAGATTGTGAAAGCTACTCAGACATTAACCACATGACAAGCCATGAACAGACAGATGCAGCCCAGGGGACGGCTACTGCTGCTGGCCTAAGTGACACAGGTCACCATGTGCAGTGTCATCATCACCGATACCTTAAATACTGACCCTTTTCCTAAAAATGGGATTCAAAGAAGTATTTGAATTTTTAGGTTGGTTTAATACTAGAAAAGTAGAAGATGTAAATACTTATCTTCCATTTTAAAGAATCAAGGCACAAAATGTGGAAAAAATCCCCACTGTGTAAGAAACTATAGTTAATTGTAAATATCCACTGCCTATGATGAGAAGGTGCTACCATCTTCTAATGATAAATTTTAGATCATTTGTTTAGATAAGTATTCAATATACCAAAAATGGAGCATGTATGAATGATTACAGAAATAAACCTCAAGGACAATTATTCCTTTAAAGGACTAAGAACAGGGACTGGGCATGGTAGCACACACCTGCACACCTAGTAATTTGGGAGGCAGAGAGAGGAGGGTGATGATTCAAGACAAAAAGCTAGAGAGACCTCATTTCAACAAACAAGTTGGGCATAGTGGTACATTTCTATAATGCCAGATTCTCAGGAGACCATATACAAGGATCTGAATTCAAGGACAGTCCTGGAGAAAATGTGGAAACGTATCTGAAAACTAATTAAAAGCAAAAAGAACTGCAGGTGTGGCTCAAGTGATAGAGTGCCTTTCTAGCAAGTGTGAGGCCTTGAGTTTAGACCCTAATGTCACCAAAGACACTTAGCAATAAGTAAATCAAATGAAATAAATAAAAACTGAAAATTAAAGAACGAAATGGTCAAAACTCAATAACTTAATAAAAGAAAAGACAGTCCATAAAAAGAAATGCAACTTCAAATTACTTCTTATAAATAACTATAAGTCATTTTCACAACATAAGACTAAAGTGAGTTAAAAGTATATTGAGACAATGATTTTCACTGAGCTATTACAAATTCAAAAGTTACCAATTATGATGAGGCTTAAGAAAGATAGGTTCTTTTATATGTTGTTAGTGGGAGTTGCAAAGTAGCATAACCCTTATAGAAGAATTTTTATGCTTAAATTAAAGGACTCTACAGAGCTCTTCATGACATTCTGAAAGTCATGCACACAGCTGATACTTCCATCCCATTTGTATAGCATGATTCTATTAACAACAAAATTGTTCATTACAGTGTATGCTGAGTACACTGCAAAACAGAATAATTTTGGAGTTTAATGCTAACTGCAAGAGAGGAGTAGTGAGACTTTGTTTATTGCGCCATTTCTTTCTTTCTTTGTTTTTGACAATTACTGGGGTTTGAACATAGAGACTCATGCTTGCTCAGCAGGCACCCTGCCACTCCAGCCACTCTACGTGCCCCTTTTCAATGTGGGTACTTCTGAAATAAACTCTCTTGAACTATTTGCCAGGGCTGGCTTTGAACATTGATCCTCTTGATAACTGCTTCCTGAGTAGCTAGCATTACAGGTGTGAAGCACCAGTCTCTAGCTGTTATGTTATTAAAAAGGAAAATGATCAGTATTTAATTGAAAGATGATGCACAAAAATAGATAAAATAACAGGGGAATGAATTGCTTACTGCCTTTAATGATGGAAGAAATTTCATATGGGTTTTGCTAACTCAGGATTATCATCTGTCAGAATAGGTCTTGATGCAGTTCAACATATTCAGGAATATAAATTCTTGTGCAATTTTTATATGTTAATATTGGGGCAAAAGGCAGAAAAAATTCTGGTACTAGAGAAAAACAGGACATGGGGCTAAAGAGGGCAAAATTGTAGAAGAGTAAATGAAAAATAAGGAAGAATAAAGAGTTTTCAGAGACCCTGACTACACATGTATATGTAACTGTAATAATGCAGGTATATGTGTAAACAGATAAATCCTGATACATATACAAACCTCTCAAGCACATAGATATATTCACATACCCTCTTATATTTAAGTAAATAGGAACAATGGATGGATAAACTATAAATTAGAAAAGAGCTACCTGTAAAACTAAATGCATAATAAAGTAATTAGAATGGACAGGACAGAAATAAAATAGAACATAGTCTCAGACTGGGAATATAATTTTTGTTTAATTTGACTTTGTAAGAGAAGATATATTGTATAATTGTAATGCAAATTTAATTTAAGAATGAATCATTAAAATTTAAAATAAAATGAATGAATAAGAGAGAAAATATTACAAGAGCTTTTCAAAGATTTTAAAATAATGTTTTGACTATGCATTCCTACTTAAATACAAGTCCTGGATAGCTACAAAATATGTCAGCATGCTGCATTTTGTAATAACATTATTTGTGTTAGTGTTTTATATTTTTGTTTGGAGTCTATTTCAAATACACTGTAAGATAAAGCATATGAGTAATTGTGTAGGCATCATTGTAAACAAAGATTTCTCTGGAGAAGAGCTATACGAAAGATAGATGGAGTCATGTAAGACGCTTTCACTTCTTGAAATAGGAAGTATAAGTGTTTGAGAAAACCTATCCTTAACATACAAATTCCCTACTACCAACTTTGCCGTGACCAAACCTAGAGCATCAAACATTCCTA
Source organism: Castor canadensis (assembly GCF_047511655.1). Classification (NCBI taxonomy): domain Eukaryota; kingdom Metazoa; phylum Chordata; class Mammalia; order Rodentia; family Castoridae; genus Castor; species Castor canadensis. The sequence continues at coordinate 27,766,339 of NC_133395.1, forward strand.
CCATACACAGTAAAGTTACAGTTTAGTGTTTCCACTCAAAAATAATCAGGCCGTCTTGGAGAGATTACTGCTTATGGACAGAGGGTGAAATTATACAGATAATATATTGATAGTAAAGAAGCAGGGGGACAGACTGTGCAGCTGAGTGACAGAACACTTGTCTAGAATGCCCAAGGCCCACAATCACCAAAAGCAGAAAATAAGACAAAGAACACAAAACAAAAACAATGAAATTCCCAAGACAGGTACTTTTAGATTCCTTTACTACATGCTAAGAAAAGTAAGGAATGGGTGATTAAACATCTCATTATGTAATCTAGGATAATGTGAGCATCACAAGAATAATGACAATTATAGGTTAATATTTAGTAAATGTGTGTATTTAATAAATCGCTAAAGATTCTAATTGTTTATTATGATCTCTGCAGAAAGAAAGAAAACTAAAAATGCTGGAAGAAAAACAGCCAATCATTTATTAAGGCTTTTATCTAATGTATTCATTGTTTAATTCAATCAGTGATAAAATGATTAAATAATTTATGAATTATTAAAATTTATAAATTAATAAAATTACATGGTAAAATTAATGCTAGACTTAAAATGTAAGTCTTGGTAATCTTGAATGAGCTGATAAATCCAGGCATTTGTCATCAACGTTCTACAAAACAAAGAGCCAACAGTCAACATTTAATCAGTATCTACAGATTAAAAGAAAAAACACACAAATCATCTATGTAAAACAAAATTGAAATGCAATATGAATAAAAGCATTGGTGGCACTCCAATATGTTTTCTTGTACTGAACATAGGAGTATGTAAAAAGGCATTGAAAGATTATATTGTGCAAACTTCAGGTCCTGGAAACTGTACATGGCAATTTAGGTTTTTTTTTTTTTGCAGTAGTAGGACTTGAACTCAGGGCCTACACCTTGAGTTCACACCAGCCCTTTTTTTTGTGATGGGCTTTTCTGAGATATGGTCTTTCGAACTATCTGCCTGGGCTGGCTTCAAACCGTGGTGGTGCTAATCTCTGCTCTGGAGTAGCTAAGACTATAGGCATGAGACACTGGCACCCAGCTTGGTAATTTGGTTTTTAAAGTAGCAACACATTGCAGAAAGGGAAAAGCTAGAGAGAGGCAGAATCTAAGAAATGAAAGAGATTTAAGATGCAAGTCAATTAATTAAAATACATATATATCACATAAATCTTAATTCAAACAAAGAATAAACAATAATCAATAAAAAATATAGGTTATTTATGAGATAATTGAATAAATTCAAACCTGGAATATCCCATTAGATAAAGTACAATTAATTCTGGTAAAATAATGGTATTTTGTTTGAGCTTTTCAAAATCCCTTGTCTTTCATTAACACCTAATGAATTATTTACAGAAGACACAATATATTGCCTTGGATTGATTTTTAAATAATCCCAGAGCAGGGCTATGAATATACTGAAACCTTATTGCCCACTAAGTGATGGCTATTAAAACTGAGTGAAGTGAACCAGACATGGTGTCACACACCTGTAATGCCACCACTCACGAAGCTGGGACAAGAGGCTCTCCGGTTCGGGGACACCCTAGTCTAGGTCAACCTGAGACTATATCATGAGTCCATGCCTTAACAACAACAAAACCTGAGTGATGTGTCACTCTTCCCTGTATTGTTGTATATGTTGAAGTAGTTCCATAATATTAATTTCCAAATGCAATAAAGAAATGAGTTGTGCCTATTCTCTAATGAAGCACCTGAATTTGTAGGTCTAACAATGGAAACAGGAGAACATAACTACAAAATATTTGGTGAATTTTTGTGACTTAATCTTTATAATTACTTTTCAAATAATTACATGATACACTGAGATGCATTTCTATTTTTCTTTCCTTCCCTCACACAGACCAGTAATTTGGCATTACCCAATACAGAGGAAGCATATTTTAAAAGATTAGTCAGTACCTACATATCTGCTGTCATCTATACAGAGGGTGTTTAAGATCTTTTCTTTAAAAGGAAACTCTGAGCAGCTAATTGATTAGAAGTGTGGGCAAGAGTCTTGAGGACACTAAGAGACTTATGTTAAAATTATTTGTCAAGACTAGAGTTTGAAATGACTTACAGAAGTGGTAATTAAGCTGATAGTGTGCTTAAGACTTGCCCACCACTCCATTTTCCATTCATTTTACCAACCGTAGCCCTGGCATCTGTCTTAAAGGATGTGCAAACCACATGGGTAACCTCGTTTGGAAAAAAAGTTATTAAATACTGATTTATATTCCTCAACACAGTTACTCAAAGAAATAAGCTTCTTATTAAGAGACAGAGTGCAGCAACTGTCCTGTTTGGCATTCATACATTATGGTAGGTTATGAACTGCTGGTAAATTACCTCATTCTTTTGCTTCTAGCTTGTGAAAGGAAAGACATAGCACTGGGTCTAGCCAGATGGCCTATACTCAAGACCTGGCTCGGCATCTTACTAACTGTATAGCCATAGACAAAATGATACACTGTAAAAAAAGAGAGAGAGGGAGAGAGAGAGAGAGAGAGAGAGAGAGAGAGAGAGAGAGAGAGAGAGAGAGAGAGCCTTTTTTGCAAGTTGTGTTGGAAAAAGTAGATTTTCACATGTAGAAGACTGAAACTAAATCCCTATCTCTCACTTTGGACAAAAATCAACTGATAGTACATAAAAGACTTTACTATAAAACCTGAAAATTTGAAACTAGTAGAGAAAAACTTGGGAATACAGGGATAGGCAACCCATATCTCAGAAAATAAGAGCAAGAATTGACTAATGAGATTTCATTCAATTCAAAATCCTTTGCAGACCAAAAGAAGCAATGAACAGACTGAAGAGATAGCACAAAGAATGAGAGAAAATTCTAACAAAAGATTAACATCTAGCATACATGAAAAACTCAAAAAAATTTAACAATAATTCAATCAATAAATGGGAAATTGATCCAAAGAGATACTTTTCAAATGAAGAAATACAAATGACTAATAAATACATGATAAAAATGTCCAGCATATTTACCCATCAAGGAAATGCAAAACAAAACAACACTGAAATTTCAACTCCCTGTAGTGAGCTATCATCAAGGAAACAAAAATGATCCTTTATTTGCTGCTAGTGGTGCAATTCAAATTAGTCCAGTCACCATAGAGATCAATAAGAGTCTTAAAAAATTAAAAATAGAACTTCCATCTGATCCACAATACTACTTCTGGGTATGTACCCAAAAGAATCAAAGATATAGACACCTGCATATCCATGTTTATCGCAGAATTATTCACAATAGCCAATTATCAAATGTCTCATTGCCTATCAAGAATGAATGGACAAAGATCTTGGATTCTTAAAGCAGAGAGTTCTTTCTTTTCCTAATAACGTTCAAACCAGGAGGAGGGGTTTGAATAGAATGAGAAATAACATTCAAATACATTGCATCTATGTACAAACATAGCATAACAAAGTGTACTGAAAGCTGATGAACAACAGGGAAACATGGTGGTAGAATAGGTAATAGAAGGGTTTAATCTGACTAAATATAATATTCACATTTGTGAAATACCATGATTAAACCCCATTTAGCAATCAATATACACATAAAAATGAAAAAAGGGCAGGTAAGGCAGGTCTTGTCTGGGGGTGGGTACTACTAGGAGAGGGGAGGATAAACAGAGAAAGTGAAGGACAGCAAACATGGTTGATGTAGTATGCAAATGCTATAATAAAACCTGTTGAAATGTTCTAAAAAGATGGGAAGGGGAATGAGGAATGATGGAAGAGAGTGAATATAATTAAATATCTGTAAGCACATATGTAAATGTCACATTGAAACTCAAATGTACAACTAATATATGCAAATAAAAAATGTTAAAAAATGGAGTGACCTATTGTGAACAACTAAACTTAATGCAATTTTTTCTTTTAATAATAAAAGTTTAAAGATAAATGTTTAAGAAATGCAATTTATGAATCATAAAAAATAGCCATTGGGTTCTTGAAAATGTATAATATAAAGTTGAAAATCTTTAAAATTTCTTATAAAAGGGAAATTTTACATATATTTCTTAATTACTTATATGTAACATTCTTATGAAATGCTAAATTAATATTTAAGTTTAAGTTACTTTTAATTGAGGTATACCTGTACCTATAATATTTGTTCATTCAACTCAGTCATCTATATTTACAAAGAAAATATTTTACAACATTTTTCCTTTTTAAAATGTTACTTTATCAGTAAGATTTTTAGGAGCAAGTAGTTATTTCAATTATATTTCAAAATCATTCTAAAATTTTTACAAAAATCAGTACATATAAGTATAGAATACTTATTTCTTTACTTCAATACTACCTTACCTTAATTTCATGCTGCCAATGTTGATCATAACTGCAATTACTCTGCTAATGATTAACAAAGAAAGATACTGCTTGATGTCGCATGAGAATAATAGCTTCCATGAATTTTATGGAAATCAATTTATTAAATTGCTTCTTAATATCTTGGATCACCTCCAGTAGTATAAATGAATGAAATCCAACAATGAAGTATTTCCTTTGAAGATGGGATTAATGCATGAAAATGCTCTGAAAGAAAATCACTCTTTCACAGTAGCAGTGATTGTGAAGCTGAATATACAGCATTGTTGAAAATGGAGCTGTAAAAAAGAGGTTACAACAAGATGAAGGGCATATTTGATGTAGGATATTTAATTGCCACAAGCTACCTTAAAGAGAAATTGTTAATGGACCTTGACCAACCTTTGGAGTGTCTAGTGTCTTTTATTTAGAAAAGTGGTTCCTTAAGAAACCATTTAAAAATGCATATCTATTTTACATTAAGTTTCGAAAACACAGCCATTAATTTGACCTGTTTGCTTTCTCCTTAATGTATATTTGAATGAAACATAACAAGTGTTTACCTTATTCATAAAATGTACACATTTTATTTCTGATAACTGCATTTACGGTTTTCAAAAACATACTTTCATCCATTTCAAAGGAGGCCTCACTAAATTTTTGTCTGTGAAAGACTTTATTCCTGTATTGAATCACATTAAAACATGAAAAATGAGTAAGTTGGCAGAAAACACATGAAATCAGCAAAGTTGAGAATAACTACTATTTGTAAATTCTAGAATATGCTCCTATCTAGCATCACCTCTGTGGCTGACAGAGGCTGTTTAATTAGGCTACAATTCATAGGACCAAATGAAACAGAATTTAAAGGAAAGGAGCACATGCCCAGTAATGAACCAATTTCCAGTCCAGTGAATTTTTTATGTAAGGCAAACAATTTTTGAAAATATGCTCTTTCAAATTGTAAATAGTTGAATTTTAGGAGAATATTTAGAATATATAGAAAGATATAAAAAGAATTTAAAACTAAACCTACCAATGTTTAAAAACATGTTTTTCTCAAATTAAAATTACTATATCTAAAACAGAGAAATATATGCAACCTTTTAAAATTTCAAATTGTATGTATCATAAGAAGTTTAATTAGTTAAATTAGACATTTAATGAAAACCCATATTTCTTAATTATAAGTATGAAAATAAAAGTGCTTCAAGATTTTGGGTCTCTACAGTCACTTCATCATTACTATAGAGTTGACTCAAATAATGGCTGCATGATAACCTTTTTTTTATTTGTATTTTTTGCCTTTACTAAGGGATAAATGACTATTGCACTAAAATGCAATCCCAAATCTGAGACATACTATCTTCAAACTATGGAGAAATGAAACTATCAGACATGTATACAAAGAATATGGTATTGAATTATTTCAATAAATCTGAAAACACTGACACGCCTAGAAAAAGCAGTACTATCAAAAGAGAATAATTGATTGGCTCAAATTACAGAAAATGTTTGAAATATTATTAAAACTTAAGGGTATTGAACATAGTATATTTATCATTTTGAGAATCAAGTTGTTAGAGAAAAATAACAGTAACAGCTTGTAAATATTCAGAAAATCGTAAAAGTAAAATTTTAGTATGGAAGCATACAGATATTTTCTATATGTATAGGAAAATAAGTATGAATAAATAATATTAAATCTCAAAATACTCTTTTATTTAAAGCATAAAATTTAAAAGACTAATAACCAATATTTCACTTTTGAAAAACTTAGTAACACCAAGTATTTATCATCTTTGCAAATTAACTTCATCTTCACACCAGAGTTAACTGTTTTGATGGGAGAAGCTGGGGTAAAGGGAAGTGGGATATTTTTCTGGGTTATACGTTGGTAGCAACATGGAGACAAAATTTGCTCCCAAGTGTTTTGCTTTCTTAGCCAATACATGCAAAAACTGGGCCATGGTAGCACATCATTTCTTACTGCTCATGTATCTGTTGTCAAGGATTTTGATTAAAGGTAATCTCTAAGATATTCGTATAAATCAGTGAGTAGTCACTAAGAAAATGGGAGAGAAGTAGCATAATAGACAGACAGACCTCTCCTCATCAAGAATCTAAGTAATTGAAAGCAGAACCACATACTTGAGCTGATAAATATAGATTTATAACATAAAATAATTTAATTTATGTTAAAAGACTTCAATACTAATAAATAATTTACATGTTATGAAAAGATTCATATTGTAATATTTAAACTACAGAGAAAACGTAGAAGTTACAATTCTCTGGGATTTTTTTTTCTTTTCTTTTTCTTTTCTCTCTCTTTTTCTTTTTTGTCATTTTTACATTTACTTACACATGTATATGTTGTTTATGTCACCTCCCCCACCCCAAGCTTCTGGGCAGAACCTGTTCCACCTTCTTCTTCTCCAATTTTGTTGAAGAGAAAACATAAGAGATAATAAGAAAGACATACTGTTTTTTCTAGTTTGAGATAAAGATAGCTATACAGAGAGATTCCTAGCATTGCTTCCATGCACATATGTATTGCAACCCACATTGGTTCATCTCTACCAGACCCCTTCACTACTTCCTGGTCCTCTTCTCAGAATGTCCTTTGCCAATTTAATATTACTATATTCACTCATCTACAGTGAGCGCATCAACCACATTCAAGTTTTAAGTTTCCTTTCCTTTCCCTATTTCTCCTATGTACATTCTCGGGTTAGTGTGTGACCCATGTGCAATAATATTCCTGCATTTGTTTTGGGACTATAATCTGCATATAAGGAAGAACATGTGATTTTTCATCTTCTGAGCCTGGCTAACTTTGCTGAAGATGATGTTCTCCAGTTCCATCCATTTACTTGAAAGTGACAAAATGTCATTCCTCTTATGGCTGAGTAACATTCTATTGGGTATAAATACCACATTGTCTTGATCCATTCATCAGTTGTGGGTCACTTTGACTGTTTCCATAGTTTGGCTATTATAAATAATGCTGCAATGAACCTGGATGTGCAGATGCCTTTGCAATAACTTGAGTCACATTCCTTTGGATATATCCCTAGGAGTGGTATTCCTGGATCACATGGCAGGTCTATGTTTAGTTTTTTAAGGAGCCTCCACATTGTTTTGCAAAGATGTTGTACTAGCTTACATTCACACCAGCAGTGTATGAGGGTTCCTTTTTCCCTGCATCCTCACCAGTCTTTGTTGTTTATGGTGATCTTGATCATAGCTATTCTAAAAGAAGTGAGGTGGAATCTACACAGAGAAGCATTTTGACATTGTTCTGGATTTGCTGATGACTGGAACATCAATGATATTTAAAGACAGATATGTTGTCCATAAGGAGAAAACAAACAGTTTTTTGCCTTGGGAAAAAAGACAGCATGTCTCTCCAGACTACATGCAGGCAGGGCTCCTATCCACTACAAATGTCTTGGGTTACTTTCCTAGAACATAAGTTACTGAAGGGTCCCTTCTTGATAACCTTCCGTACAAACTCTTTCAGACTTATGGTGAAGAAGAACAGCCAATCATCAATTTAGGAAAGCTGAAAATATATTTTAACAAATGAAGGAGAAAAATCAAAGAAATGAATTACTTGAATTCTTTGAAATTTTGTCTTAGTAATGATTTTAATTTAAATGTATTTAAAATAATGTCACTAAATTTTTCAGAGTAAAAAATTATGTAGATTTAACATATTTGGATATGCAAACTTGTTCATAAGAAAATTCAATAAAAAATCATTATTAATCCAAGAACTGAACACAGGCAATCAATAACAGCTAGAGGCAGAACTAAGAAACTATTATTGATGAATTAACACATTTTAGGCCCCAAATTAATGAAGTCTTGGAAAATCTAGTGAAGAAAATAAGTGTCAAAGAAAAAGTCATAGTTCCAAAATCAGAGGTGAAAACCTGAATATAAAAACTGACAGGAGGTAATATTGAGGTGGCTGACATCTATAATATCACCTACTCAGAAAGTGGAGATCAGAAAGATCAGGGTTTGACTCCAGCTCAGGCAAAAAACAAGTGAGATCCCCCCACCCCATCTCACAAATAAGGCAGGCATGGTGGTACATGTCTGCAATCCTAACAAGACATGAGGCTTAGGTAGGAGGATCAGGACTAAGTGTGGCCTTAGACAAAAATGCAAGACCCTATTGGAAAAATGACTAACACTAAGGTTCGTGTGGCTCAATTTGTAGAGAGCCTGCCTACCAAGTATAAGGCCCCAAGTTCAAAATCCAGTACTGAAAAAAAAACCAACTAAAACAAAACCCTAACAGAATCAATTCCAGGAATTATGAGAGGAATATTCAGATATTCTTTGCTAATAAATGGAGAAATCTAGAGGAAATAGGCATTTTCTCAGGAAAGTGTGAATTGAATATTATCAAACAGGAAGAATGAAGTATTTATGTTATAAAGATGCCAAGGAGTTTTTTAAAGGAGTTTAGTATAAAATATAAAAATATAAGCAAAGACAAGATTTAAGGAGCTCCTAAAAAAAATAAGGTACTGATTGATTAACCTAAATCTGGCGTATGAATTATTTTCAGATGAATCCAAGTGGTTAGAAGCTGACGTATGTGTAATTCTCTGGAGATCAATTTATGTTGTGCCTCATTTACTTTTCCACTTCATGTGATTGTTGTCGTTTTGCTGTGCTGGGTATCCGTTGTTCTGTGTGAGTTATAGTCAGAGTTACATACGCATAGCTCTTAACAGGACATTCTTAACACTTAGCAAATTTACTTATTCCTACTTCCTTGAGTATGATGTTTATTAATATTAAATTACATTATTTATTTTTGAAGAAGACCAGAGGAAAATTATCTTACAGATCATGGAAAGAGCAATATGATTTAGACTTCAAAAAGTGTCTTATAGGATGGAAACAAAACTCATCTCCTCGTAATCTTCTTATTCTTTTGATTTATCTGATCTAGCTGTATGTAATCAGGCCCAGGGCCAAAAATATTAAGATCCTGAATAAGTTTAGGAGAATGGTATTGATTTGGGGGGTTATTAAAGACATTAATATTAAGATATAGTTAACTTTTTAAAAAGCTATTTTTCTCTAGCAATTATTACACAGATGTTTTTCTAACAGTTTTTCTTACATTAACATCACCACGTAGCGACACAGAATTTCCAACCAATTCCTTTTGGTGAAAAAATGTTAACTATTACGTACTATATATATCTGCTGATTATAAACAAAATATATATTAGTGATGCAATTGAAATCAGAGTATTAAGAGAACAAATCTATATTTTAGGGAATTTGACCTGATTTGGAGAATATATTTTTGTGGAAATAAAATTCAAGGAGCTCTATAATGAAAGGAAAAGAAACAGGAAAAGTTTTGGTTTTGATTTTTTTTAGATTAAGTTTTTCACTCGCTTGAAGGTGACCAATAACTGGGAGATAGGTCCCAGGATCTCCTAAATCCATGTACACTATTTTAGAATTTCACCTTATGTTTCTTTGTATGAATTTCTCAAGTAACTGTAAGCATATCTCAAGCCTTGTTATTTTAGATTATTATACAATTATTGATTTGACAATTCTTGTATCTGAGCAATACAGACTTCCTCGTACATCACGTAATAGATAAAATATTGGCAATAAATGAAAAAGATTATAATTTGGGTGCTCATATGTGGCAATTGAAAATAAAAACAGAATAGAATTTAGGGCCTCATATGGTAATTTATCCCTGTAATCTCAGGATGCAGAATTCATGGTTTCAGGCCAACCTAAGCAAAAAAGTTAGCAAGGCCTCACCCAGAAAAATAGAGCAAAAAAAGGGCTCAGGCAAATAGCTCAACTGGTAGAATTCCTTCCTAGGAAGTTTATGGTCCTGACTTCAAATTCCAGTACCACTAAAAAAAAAGAAAGAAAAAATTTAAAATGGTCCTGGCCACTTGGGAAGTGAGGTGGAGATTGGGAGGACTGAAGTTTGAGGCCAGCCTGAGCAAAAAGTTTACAAGACCTCAATTCAACCAATGGGTGGGCATGGTGGCATATGCCTATCATCTCAGCAACAAGGGTAAGCACAAATAGGAAGATCTAATGAGTGAAAATACTAGACTAATCTTACCATTACACCTAAACCCATTTTTGACATTAAATAAAAATCACTGGATCTAGTATGTAACAATTCATAAATGAGAATTTGGATATCAGTGTCTTATTATAAAAAATTAACAATCTTGTTTTACAGTAAGCATAGTCTTGTCATTTACTTGGTCCCATATATTCAGAGAAAGAAGGAATAATAAAGATGAGATGGAGAAGAAAAAGGGGAAACAAAATTCATTTTATGACCTCATCCCTTACCTGTATCAATTGTTAATATTGAAAACTCTAGAGCCAGACTTTCTCTTTAATCTTTGTTTCATTCCATTCAATCACTCAGATGTTCCTGCTTGTATATTTTTAAAACATACATCAAATTCCATTATATTCTGCCATTTACTCAGTCACCATCCATAATAAGCTGCAATTTTCTTTTCATCAGAAACCCACTAACTGTTCTAACCTTCAATGTTGCTTCTATATTTGATATAGAAATCATGGTGAGAACTGTTATATTCTTTAAATATTACTCCAAAAATTTTACAATGTAAGCAAATAAGAAAATATCAAGCCATTGAATCCTGATGACTATAGACCAAATATTTCATTCTACTGGTCTACAATTATTACTGCACAAAATGACTAAATAATTAAGAAATTTTTCAAGCTTGTTGTATTATTTATGTAACCTAACCTAGAACAATTTGAGCATGTACATGTAAGATATAAACATTTTGTTTCCATTTCTTAAATTTATTCATTTATTTATGATGCACTGGGGTTTGAACTCAGGGCTTCATGCTTGCTAGGCAGGCACTCTACCACATGAGCCACTCTGCTAGCCCAAAATATTTTATTTCTAAATCTGTCCCCTGACTTGTTATTTCTTTAATTTTTCTTAGCATTTATCTCTAAGACTATGGCAAAAGAATTTACAATCAGTAAAGAAGAATTAAATATAAAATAAAGAAGAAAGAAAGAAATTGTTCAGATGAAATGGACAAAAAAAGGAAATTCAAAGATACAAAAAAATCTCTATATCCCACGTTTAACAGCAATAAAAACAATTTATATAAAAGTTGATTATTTTCTTGTGGTTTTCTGAACAGCTGAATATTTTCCCCTTCAGTGTCTGAGTCTTTCACTCCACTAGAGGGCAATCAAATTGGATTTCTGCCTCTGGAATGGTGCCAGTTGAGAGCCTTGTGTTCCTTCTACAATGAGGGTGGAGAGGAGGGGGTATCTGGAGGTCTAAATAACAACTCTAGTGAAGGCTTCTGGAGTTTATATTGTGAATTTGCCAGTCTTGTATCATCCCCTCTTGTAGCTTTTCCCTCACTCAAGCTCCCAAGTATCTATAGTCTAGTCATGCACTGGATGCAGACTTTTATCAGATATCCTCATGGGTATGAATCTTTGCAGTAGGATTGTCAGATCGCTTATTCCTTTTGAAATTGTGTCCTCTCTAGTAAAGAAATTTACACATGGTAACACTCAGTAAATATTTATTGAATGAATAGATGAATAGGTAGATGAATGAACAATAAATGTGAATTTTCTGTACATTCCATTTGAGCAATTTTGCTTTCTCTCTTCTTTATTTTCTATGCAATTTGACTTTTCCTCTTTCCCTGTTTCTGTAGTCATCATATGAGATCCCCATAACCTGCCTTTCAGTATGAAACCATAAACTATTTCTTCTGCTCCCTTTCCTTATCACCCACTCCCATTTATATTTTCCTCCTGTCAACAACCAGCACTGCATTCTAATTCATATTTTCCCTTTTCTTTTAACCCATCCACAATCTTCCTTTGCTACCCATACTTTTAGTGAGTAAACAGATTCACAGATTATTTTTTGCAGTTTTTCTGTGTTTGTCTGTCTACTCAATTTTCTCTATTTTTATTTCCCCCTCACTTCTCCATCTTAATATATACTAGATATCTTCTACCTATCCCAGTCAGATTTTCAATAAAATCTTCTATTAGCTCAGTCACCACTCCTTCCTGTCACATAAAATTTTACACCTCACATTATTTACAAGAGTTATGCGCCGGTGTCCCTCCCATCACAATTATATTGTTCTCCAAGATCGCAAATATTCATCTATGCTCCAAAAGACAACTAAAGATACTGGAACAGAACTAGTAAATAATTTCCTTTAGGGTTTGCTGTATTTTTAAGGCTGCAGCTTAGCAACTGTGACAGCTTTAGAAGCTAAGCCTCCTCTCCCTATGTGGAATAAGGGATAGACTCCAGCATCTCGAGAACAAAAAGGTGAAGAGCTGATTATTGAGCCACACCCCTTGCCTGTCTAGAGATAAGAAAACACACTAGAGTTCCTGCACTGCCAAGTCCTAAATATTCTTTCAGAAATCCCTAACTAAAGGGACACAGGGAGTGGAACCCAAGATATGGATCAATCTCAATGTAGAAACAAGAAGCAACATGGCAACAGTTCTCCCTCAAAAGTCAACTTCACCACTAAGGACTTAAACAATAGAAGAGTAAGAAAATCAAACATCAGATTCAAGAAAATAGTACCAAGTATGAACCAAGTATGAGCTCAAAGCAGAGACACAAAAACTAAAGGATATGAATAAACAACTAACTGAGCTCAAAAAGAATTTAAACAAACATCTATTCAGTGAAACTATCCTTCCTAATTGAAGAAGAAATGTAAATCTTCCACAGCCATCAAAAAATAACGGAATTCAAAGCCTCCAAACTAGCATTGCAGAAAATACTTAAAGGAATCCTACATGTAGAAGAAGAAGGTAGACTCGGCAAGGAAAATGCAAGAAAGAATAAAAGCCATTGACCAAAAAGACCAGAAATTAAGGAAGAGGGGAAAAATAAACATCAGGGAAAAAAAAAAAACCTAAACAAACAGCAAATGAAAAAAAATGGTAGTACTACCTAAATAAGTGATTGGAAATACTTCACGTTAACACTGAATGTTAATGACCTCATTGTCCAAATCAAAAGACATAGAATAGCAAGTTGGATTAAGAAGGAAGATCCAACCATTTGTTACTCAAAAGAACCACATGCCACTCACAGAAACAAACATTAACTTAGAGTGAAAAGGTGGAAAAATATCTTACAAGCAAACAGACACAGAAAATAGTCAGGAGTAGCTATACTCATATCTGTGTCTTAGAATATGATTTATTTCTTTAAAAAAATTCTATGAGGTGCTGAGAAGAATGTATATTTTGTGGTAGTTGTATGAAATACTCTGTAGATGTCTAGTAAGACAGAATGGTACTTGCACAAAAACAAACATGAAGACTAATAAAAAAGAAAAGAAATCCCAGACACAAATTTACCGAGCTACAGCCATTTGATTCTTGATAAAAGAGCCCAAAACATATGGTAGGGAAAAGACGTCTCTTCAACAAATGGTGCTGGAAAAACTGGATATCCACATGTAGAAGAATGAAAGTAGATCTCTGTCTTTCAACCTGTGCCAATATCAGCTCAATGTGGATCAAAGAAACTTTACAACTACTGAAGGAAAATCTAGAGAATACACTGTCACATGTAGGCATATGTAACAACTTCCTGAATAGAACTCCAAGGGCACAGCAATTAATAGAAAGGATGGACAAACAAGACTGTATCAAACTAAGAAGCTTATGCACAGTCATGGAAACAGTCACAAGACTTAAGAAACAGCTTACAGAATGGAAGAAAATCCTTGCCAGCTATTTATCTGATAAGGGACTAATAATTTGAATCCACAAGGAGTTCCAAAACCTAAACTCCTAAAAAATCATCAATGAGCACATTAATTAAACAGGCAATTTTCAAAGGAACATGTACAAATGGCAAATAAATACATGAAAAAGTTCTCAACTTTCTTAGCCATAAAATAAATGCAATCCAAATCTATACTAAGGTTTCATCTCATCACAGTCAGAATGGCTATTTTAAAGAACACAAACAACAACAAATGCTATTGAGGATGTGACAAAATAGGAACCCTAATATACTAAAGATGAGAATGTAAATTAGTAGAATCTTTATGGAAGGCAGTATGGAGATTCTTTAAAAAAATAAAGTAAGAACACCATATGATCCTGTGATATCAGTCCTGGGAACATACCCAAAAAAATGTATGGCAGTATACAATAGATACACTTGCACACCCATGTTTATTGCATCATTATTTATAATACCCAAGTTATAGAAACAGCCCAGACATCCTACAACTGATAACTGCATTAAGAAAATGTGGTATGTACACACAATACAGTACTATTTAGACATGAGGAAGAATGTAACTATGTTATTTGCAGGTAAGTGGATAGAATTGGATAGCATCATGTTAAGTGAAGTATATCAGGTTTAGAAAGAAAAGTCCAAATATTTTCTCTCATATGTTGAAGACAGATTCAAATGATAAATGTAGTCACAAATACAAACCTGACCATATACCTATTTATATAGAGAACATGCTTGTAGCAGTAGTAGGACCTGGGGTTGGGAGGAAAAAGAATAGAGATTAATAGTTAACAATATAAAATTACATTGCATTTTTGTAAGTTGATGACATAAAACTTACTGAACATTGTTAATAATAGGAGATATGAGGGCAAGGGTAAGTGAGAGTAATAAAGACAGCTAAACTGACCAAAGTATAGTATAATCACACCTGAGGTACATCAAGAAACAGATGTTGGAATTTAAAATGAAGGAAATTGCTGTAAAATAGGTTCTGTGAGGGGGTAGTAGTTTCTGGGACTGAAGAGGGTATATGGAAGGAATAAAAGAGGGTGAATTTTGTCTATGAAATAGGACAATGAAATCTTTTGCAATCATTTTAAGTAGCGAGGAAGGGATGAGGGAGTGAGGTGGGAGTGGGCCTAACCAATGTACAATGTAAATATATCCAGAAATGTCACAATGACTCCCCATGTAGTAGAATACAAAATACTTCATGCAAATATTGTGAAAAAATAATGATAGACTTTTATTACTGGTAGACTATTGCTTGAAAAAAAACCATATGATTAATATTTTAATTTTGTGTACCATGGGAAATTTTATTTATTTTTTATTTTTATTGTTGTCGTGGGTAGGGGTACATTGTGGCATCTACAAAGGTTCTTACAATACATCAAATATATTATCCTGAATTTACCCCCTCCACCATTCTCTTTTATCCCCCACTCTACCCCCATTTCTGGAATAGTTTCTAAAGGAATCCTTTTTTTTGTTGTTTGCACACATGTGTACACAGCATTTGTACAGTATTCATTCTCCTATGTCCTTTCCCCACTTCCTCTCCCTCCCAGTGGTATCACCCTGCCCAGGAAGGACCTGTTCTGCTTCTTGGTCTCTGATTTTGTAAAAGAAAAAAGTTGACATTTTTGCTTGTTTAAGATAGATAGATACACAGGAGTTTCCTTGTGGCACTTCCATGTGTATTTATATCATGGCTTAATTTGGTTCATCTCCTCTACATTTCTTCTTTCTACCTTTGTCCCTTTCTTTGTTTTAATTGTTGTGCTGAGTAGGGGTACATTGTGGAATTTACAAAAGTTCTCACAATATATCAAACAAATCATAATTGAATAAATCCCTTCCACCACTCTCCTTTATTCCCCCTCTCCCCCATTCCTGGAATAATTTCAACAGAGTCATTTTTCAATTTACATACATGTGTACACATTATTTGCATAGTATTCACTTCCTACACCCTTCCCCTGCCAACTTCGGCCTCCCACTGGTATCAAACCCAACCCCCACCCCCAAACCCATTCTGTCCTTCTGTTCTCTGATTTTGTAGAACAAAAAAGAAAGAAATTACATTTTTTTCTTGTTTGACATAAAGATAGCTACACAAGGAGTTTCCTTGTGATGTGTCTGTGTATATATGCATTACAACCACAATTGGGTCATCACCTTTATTTTTCTACATTCTACCTCAGTCTCCTTAATATGGTTGTTTTGACAGGATTAAAAATTCTATAGATTATTTGAACTGTACTTGTATAGAGAGTATATGAACTATATTCACCTTAACTTCCTTGTTTTACCCTTCCCCTCCTATATGTATCCTCCCCTAAGCATGATCTGTTTTTTGTAATATTCTTTTATTTGTATTAGGTTTATATTCCACATATGAGAGAAAATATGCAGCTTTTGGTCTTCTGAACCTGGCTAATTTCATTTAAGATGATGTTTTCCAGTTTCATCCATTTACCTGAAAATGACAAAATTTCATTCTTCTTTGTGGATGAATAAAATTCCATAGTATAAAAGTTACACATTTTCTTTCTTTCTTTTTTTCCTTTATTGTTGTGCTGGGTTGGGGTACATTGTGGCATTTATACAGGTTCATACAATGTATAAAACATATCATACATGAATTCGCCCCCTGTACCATTCTCCTTTATTTCCCCTCCCCCAATTTCTGGAGAAGTTTCAGCAGTTATGATTTTTGCATTTACATACATGAGCACATTTTTTGCAACATATTTACCTTCCCACCCCCTTCCCCATTACCTCCCCCCATCACTCTTGTGCCAGCCTTCCTCCCTGGGCAGGACTTGTTCTGCTCTCCTGTTCTTCAATTATTTAGAAGAAAATAAAGAAAAGATAAAATGAAAAACATGACATTTTAGCTCATTTGAAATAAAGGTACCTACACAAGGCATTTAATTGTGATATTTCCATCTATATTTGTATTATAACCCCAATTGGTTTAGTTCCTCTAATTTTCTTCCTTCTACTTTAGTCCCTTTCTGATGGTGGCTTCAGTCAGTTTAAGATTTCTAAATTCATTCGTCTATACAGAGTGTATGAGCCATATTCAAGTTCTTAGTTTCTCTACCTCTCCTGTGTGTGACCTCAGTGTAGCCAGTGTTTCATAATATTGACACATTTGTGTTAGGTCTATATTCTACATATGAGGGAGAACATGCTATTTTTGGCCTTCTGAACTTGGCCAACTTCACTTAAGATGATGTTCTCCAATTCCATCCATTTACTTATGAGGGACAAAATTTCATTCTTCTTTGTGGCTGAGTAAAATTCTATTGTATATAAATACCACATTTTCTCAATTCATTTCATGTCAGTAATTTGGCATCTTGACTGTTTCCATAGCTTACCTTTTGTGAATAGTGCTGCAATAAAACATGGGTGTGCAAGCGCCTTCATTGTAACCTGATAATATTCCTTCGGGTCTATCCCTAGGAGTGGTATTGCTGGATCATATGGCAATTCTATTTTTTGTTTTATGAAGAACCTCCATACTGCTTATTCTAAGAATAATATTTTAAGAAGAATAGTAGCTTAGAATGAAAGATTAAATTGAATAGATAATGGTAAATTAGTAAAGGTAAATATTCACTTCATTAAATGATATTAAAAAAATTCTGAGATAAATGCTATGAAGTCCAATACTAGGACTTACAGAGTTAGGGAAAAATGCCCTGATTTTGTTCCTTTATCTCTAAAAATGTCCTTTGCAACATGTAGGGTAGAAGAATCAGACACAGCATTTTTCTATTTTAATTGGAGACACTTGGCAACTTAAATTATGAATAAGCAAAATTAACAAAAGTTGCTAGATTATAGAGTTCAAAAAGGTGAGCGAATACAGACTTTCTCACCCATTGAATAAGTGGCAAATGAGCATGCAAAAGCAAATATATCGATTCCTTATTTATGAGGGTGAATGGTAGTTAAAGAACACTTTGAGAAAAGAATCTCTGAAATGTGAAAGTGTTGACATGGCTTCATTTGGGATTAATTCCTGAAGATACCAAGTTGAAAACTGATAATAGCTATGTACGTACGTATGCATTTTCCTTCTCTAGGAAATTACCAGAGTATTGAAGTTTCTAGGGGAACTTTTCAAAGTAAAATACTGATAGAGGCATAATAGATTCACAATACTTTCCACAGGCTAATGCGCAATAATTTAATTACTTCTGAGATGATATACTTCACAGAAGTATTCTGGAAGGAAAATGGTAATTGTGTTTCAATATCCTGTGTTTTAAAATAATATATATGCCATCATTTTTTTTCTCTTTGACACTGCTTAATTGGACATTTATAGAAGTTATTTTCAGCCATCTTGTGAAATGAGTACAAACCTGAGAATGATGCTAATATTATAAAATACAGAGCAGAAACTTGACGTCACTAATTTTACAGAATAAAGTATATCTTGAAACTAATGTAGCCCTGTATTTTAATTTATATTAGTCAAGTATTCACCTTAATTGCTAAAGCACCTCTGTCTTGCCTTTGGGCCTAAATTGTTGATACAATTGTGATTGTCTAAAACTGCATACAGTGCAAAGTTGAGGAGCTCATGGAATTTAAACATCCAGAGTTCTAAAACAGCTTCTAAAGAGATTTTAAAGAAATTAAAAAATCCATGCACAACAAATTGATGTAAGGATGAAGAAGTTAAAAAAATGAGAGCACAGGATTTGAAAAAAAGAATAATCAAATTTCAAAGGCCCATCTGAATTCTAAGTGGCTGTGATACACACACACACATATTCATACATAAGAGATAATCATTTTCTTTTAGTAGGCTTAAGTTCTCATGAGTGAAATGTTCATAAACTTATTTTGTAAGAGATACACTGTTTGAATTTATTTCCATGAACCTCAGATCTACATAGGGTTATGTAACAAAATTTGAAAGTGTATTAAGACATAGATAGACTTGCTGCAATTGTTGCATTGTAAAAGAGAAATTATAGTTTCCTAAGTATTTATTTTGATGTCCTGTTTTTGTTTGCTTTAAAATAGCTTCATTCCACTGTCAAAGCAAAATTTAATTTTTAAAGGCAAGGAAGTTTATAGAGGAGAAAAGCTATAACTCAGTTCAAGTTTAGCTTCACTAAAACAGAGTGGAAAACTTTTAAGGGCTGGGGTTGGGGATCTTAGGTCATCTGAGTTTCATAATGGCTTAGCCAAAATGAAAATTAAATGTACATTTCCATGAGAGGAGGCAATTTTACAAGAGAAAGGATGGAGTTCACCTAATTTAGTCTCTTACTCTCACATATAATTGGAAAGATAAGGGATTTGTATCCTTGATAATTATATTTCAAAATGATTACCAGGTCTCTGAGAAAGACATTCTACTATGTAAAACTGGCACAGTCTTTTAAAAATATTTGTATCTCAGAGAATTTCTCTTACAAGTTACCTAAAATAAATGCTCTAAAAAAAAATCCAGACCTTAGGGTCCAAAAGGCAGGAATAAAGCTAATGTAAAGTTTAGTAAGTTTGAAAAGAACAAAGAACTGTAAGGCTGACTTAGTCACCCTATACCAATCTGTGTCCAACAAAATATGATAAAGCCAGTGTATCACCATCTGGTCTCTTTCCTTGTTACCACCTTAACTGATGCTTCCAGGCTGTGGAGACCTAAGGATAGAAATATACTATGACCTGAATTTGACATACAAAATGAAGAAAATATGTGTTTATTTCAAAATCATTGAAAATTTCTTTGACATTTTAGCATGCTCTGGGATTGCCTGATTGATACAGAGTGCTATCAGGCATGGAGTTTCACCTCAGTAAAGATGCATGTTACAAGCTGATTGGTAGAAAGAATTAACAGAGGCTGGACTGGCAGTCTGTTGGGGTGTGAAGGGCAGTAGCAAGAGTATTTGGTGCTATGTCTCTGGAAAGGCTGTGTGAGTCACACTGCACGTCCAATTATTTTGTAGCTTTAAGGGAAGAGGTCAGAAATAGAAAATTAGTGTTGGGTTATTTTATTGACTAAATTTTCCCTGGTATTACCAGAAAGATAAGATAAGGAAAGAATATGATTGCTGAAAATCAGAAATAAAAGGAAATAAAAATATTTTGAAAGTCTGGACCTTAATGCCATGAAGCTCAAACAGGCAGAGACAAAATTGTTAAAGGTTTAGAGAGATAGGACTGTGCTGAAATTTAACATTTTAGGAAGATAAGGAGTGTAGCTTTCCCACTTATTGCTAAAAATTCTCAGAGGATTCAAGCACCTCAGAGCAAAGATCAGATTAAGGATATGGAGGACAGTTAAACCTCAAAGTCAAATTGAATTAACTTTTTAGAGAAATCCAGGCTACAGCTTTTTCCCAGAAGCCCAAGAATTCAACTTACCAGTTTCAAATTTAAAAACAGGATGGGAGTTGAGGATAAGAAATTTCTACACACAACACCTTCATGCACATATTCACATGTATATGTAAATTGTGGGTATTAATACTGGCTAACACTATTTGAAATGGGCTACCGTTATACAAACAAAATGTTTGATCTGCTAAAATAATTATAAACCTGAAATATGAGTAATAAAAATTGCCTTCATTATTAGAGTCTATTATCCCCCCTAAATATCTTTCATTAGTAATGAATTTAGAAAGCTGACCAAGTCTAAATAGTCACCATATTCATTGAAATAAAGAAGCAAAGAATAAGAAGAAAAGAATTATCACTAAATGCAGCACCAAGACCATAGATATAAACATACTATGGCACAAACCTTGTATACAGCAGAATTATGGCCAGATCTATGTGTATTTACTACCACTGTTACGGATTGCTTGCAATGCCCATTCAGGATTTTAGAAATGTTACAATCTTGTGACTGTTGAGGATCTAGCGTTATTTGCTTCCTGATCAGACTGTTTAATGATTGCACTGAGTCCTTAATAAATGAACATTGGAAATTTGTGGGGAGAAAATAATTTGTTCCAAAGTTCTTTATTCATGTTATGAAGAGCCACAGCTAGAAATGTGAAAATCATTACATACCCCCACAGTCTTGTGTTTTGAACATTTGGTCCCCACTTGTGGCATATTTTGTAGGTTCTGGAAACTTTTGAGGTTGAAACTATCTGTAGGATGCAAGTCACCAGATGCAGGCCCTTCAGTTATCCTGTCACCTGGACCTTTTTCTATTCCTCTCTACTTCCTGTCTGCTATGAGGTAAAAACTCTCCTCTACTACATACTACCACCACCACTACGATTTTCTTCACAAGAGCATCAGACCAATTGTCCATGGACTGAACCCTTTGAAACCATGAGTCAAAGTAATTCTTCACCTTAAGTTATTTATTGCAGATGTTTGGTCACAATAAGGCAAAAGGAAGGAACACTGCACCATTTGGGATGATTGATTATATGCTGCAGGTTGAAAGAAAAAAAAAGGGTGTCTGGCACACAAGGGGTGTTTGGCAGGCAGAAAAAACATGGAAAAAAGATTTTTCCTTACTAAATCTGTCTGCTGTGTCCACAGCCCAACTGCACTGAGAAAGCAGCATAGGTTGCCAAGAGACCAAAGGGAACACCCAGACATAAGGTTTATTGAAACTAACTAGAAGCACTGAAAAATGAGACATTTGAAAAAAAAATCTTCAGCCCTAACACAAACCTGTTTCGATGTATTTCCTACAGTCTGTGTTTATAATTTCCATTTTTATATTTCCATGTCAATGAAATGCATACACTGGTAAGAGTTA
Source organism: Castor canadensis (assembly GCF_047511655.1). Lineage (NCBI taxonomy): Eukaryota > Metazoa > Chordata > Mammalia > Rodentia > Castoridae > Castor > Castor canadensis. The sequence continues at coordinate 27,788,324 of NC_133395.1, forward strand.
TATAATTATACAAAATAGGTATACTACAATTTGCATGACAATAAAGATCCATTCATTCAGAAATATATATATGTAATCAATGAAAATATATAAAATTCTATGATAAATTTTATGAATATACATATAAAATTCTATGATGAATATAACTAATGTAGAAATACCCTATCTTATTTCTTTCTTACATTAATTGAAGAAAATCATAAATTTTGCAATTATTAAAGGTATTAAACTATTTTCAGAAGAATAAGCCTATCCATTGACATAGCCATTTTTGGTGGTACTCTTATTTTGAGTTTACTCTGTTTTTGACAGTATGTCAATATATATTAATTACAAAATCTCAGTAATTCCTAATAATCTGAAATTAAATTTTATATTCTCATTTTCTGTCTTTCCATCTCCTGTCTCTTTTTTCCACACATTAAAAAATGCACACATACTACCAGATTGTCTTCCTCTTTCCCTTCCCTCAATCATTCATTTCCACACTTTCCCTCTATTCTTCATCCCTCCCTCTCTTCCATTTTTCCTTCCTTCCTCCCTTCTTTATCTCATCTGTCAATATGAACAACCGTTCATTCTTTTTCTATGTGTATGAACATAAAAGCCTTCACTGTTAATAGTTGTTCCTGATCCTAACCCTGCTTTAACCTTGATTAGTATTGTAGTCTCTACACATAAGAGGACATAAAATTTCAGAATAGTACGCCATAGTATATTCTTGACAATAACAAGGTTTATTAGGATTTTTATATTTTTTTGTTTTCATATTTCTCTGTGACTTCCCCAAGTTTCCTTCAAAAACAAAGTTTGGGCTCAGAGCATTTTTTTGGAGACATAAAAGTCCCAGAAATGGAGCAGTGGGAAGAGCAACACCAGACGGCAGAGTAGTATAATCTGAGAGCATGCTGCTACAGTGGTCACAGGCTGCCCGAAAAACTTCTCTGGAGATAAGGAAAAAGCACCCTTGAAGTCTACTGAATAATTTTGGCTGTCATCTTCATCGGTCAAGAATCCTCTTTGAGATTCAAGGTATAGTATTCATAATACTTAAGAATATATATAAAATAAATTTAAGGTGCATTTTGCATTTAATCATTTTCAATTAACTCATGGGCAAAAATTGAAATGTTAAAATGGCTATGATACAAACTTTTTGAGCAAGATAAACAGTGCTTTAAATTAAGGTATAGCCAATAGGGATTCTATTTTCATCAAATATTCTACCTGATGAAGTCAGAGAAATTAATACAGCATTCCTTCTTCAATGATTCAGGCATTATACAATTACACTGTATTGTTTAAAGGGCTAGTAAACAGACATTTAACACTGTAAATGAATGTAGTCATTTTCTATAGAGGACTGCATTTTAAAAATCCATTTAAATTATTCTCCTCACAACTTTCAGCTAAAATCTTTATTGTCTTGCTGTTTCACTGTTGTCGTAGCAAATCAAAATGGAATGGATTTTAGACTCATTGCAAGTCACTCCTATCTCCCATTACTTTAAGTAATTGTGTCCTCTTTCTTATCAAATCAGAGACATCTACTTGTGATTATTGGTGTACAATGATTTGAATTAAAGACTAATTAGAGAATAATGTTATTTGCATTTTGTTATTTAGGAAGTACATCAAATACAATGTGAATGTACATTTCACACGTGTGTGAAATAAAATCTATGTTAATAAAATATACATTGATGAGACTGATTAAAAAAGAATAATCAGTTGAATGTTATTGAAAAAATTTAAAGAATATTATATATGTAAATTGATGGTGGATCACATCTATAATCCTAACTACTTGAAAGCCAGAGATTGGCAGGACAGAGAATTGAGGCCAGACCAGTAATTGGTGACACCCCATCTCCCCAATAACCCAAACAAAATGGACTGAAGGCATTGCACAAGTTGCAGTGCACCTGCTTTGTGAGTGCCTAGTTTGCATACTCGACATCCTGAATTCCAATCCCAGTCATACAGAAAAGAAACTCAGTTCCCAAACTACAAGGCTTAGATTTTCAAATATCACAGTGTATCAGAAATGATCATTTCATGTTATTCAGAGTAACACAAATGTTCTACACATGCCACTTTGGTAATAGATTCATGTATTTCATAAAATGATGAAGCGAACTATGCTGAAGTGTTAAATTTAAAGAAAATTCTCAAGACAAATATAATATGTTTCAAATGTTAAAAACATCTAAAACACAGCTCTTAGTATTTAATTATGAGCCTGGTATGCATAGAGACCAAGGTGCAAGTTAGTCATGATCATCTAACATGCATTTACATGTCCAAATTTTTGTAAACAGTATTAAACAGTAAAATAATAATAATGCAACTGTTTCCAGTTGCATTTTGAATAATATGTTTAACTTACAGAAATATGAAAGAAAGAAAATGAATTTCTTTATACAGTGAAAACAGATGTTACTTTCACTTATAAAATTCAAATCCAAATTCTTATTTAAATGTTTCTTCAACAAGTTTCTACCTTGAATCAAGTGGGTATAAAATGATATTGAATTAGTATTTTGCAAGCACAATGCCTTGATTTCAGACCCCAGTATTGCCAAAAAAAACCAGTTAGTATATATTCTATATTAAATACAGTGATGTAAAATCACCTCAATACAAGAGAGTGACTTGATTTAGTGTAGTGAAGAACAGGAGGAGGAAATTGATGTCCACAATTACAAATTACATGCACTTATGTCCTGAAAGTTTAGCTAATTCAGAGTGGAAGAGGTGAAATTTTCCATTATCAGTAATTAACATAATAATCTAGCTTTTAGCTTAGAGAAATCAATTGAAAAATCATTATATCTAGAATAAGATTCACTAAAATTGTACAGATAAAACGTGAAAGTACGAAAATCAATATTTATACATTATTCAGATATTAGTTAAAATATTTTCTAAAAGAAATTTCAAATAAGCTCTTACATTATGTTCACACTTTCTACTTTTCCTTCAAGGTTTTTATCACTGTGACAATATTATAATTACCGCTGTAATGGTTATGTAGAAATTATAAATCTAAACTGTCTAAAGAAATAATGGGGATTTTATAAATGTGACTGTTTTCAAAATTGATTTGGAAAGATAAATTAGTACAAATGGAATCATATCTGTAAAGATAAATAAGAAGTGAACATGTACAACCTCATTGATTAGGCATATTAACACTTATAGTATTTAAAAATACTATGAATGATAAATCAGAAAAAAGTCTCACATAGCAAAACATTTCTATGAGGAAATAAGTGATAATTGAATATTGACTTTGAATTTCAATAATTTAAGTTAAAATCCTAGCTCTCCTTAATAACATGACATATATTACTTACCTTCACTTATTTAGGAAAACAAATAATTTTAAATGAAATTTCCAATTTCCAACATGACATAGGTTTCTTCTCTGAAAATTTAAATTGGTGAAAAATTCATTCCAGTCACTTGGCATATGCTTTTATTAACTCCTTACCATTTTGTCTTCTGTCCAGTTACTACTCTCTAAATAACTTCACTGGTAGGATGAGTTACCACTCGTATGTGGGCAGGAAGTGAGTCTTACAAAATAAAGGCCAGCAAAATTTAAATATCTCTTTCCATAACACACACGCACATGCACACATACACACACACACACACGCACACACGCACACGCACACAGAGCCATTATAATCCAGCTAATACTTCTCTCCTAACAAATACACCTGTGAAAACAGTCTCATCAGGAGTATTTTACTGTTTCTTCACATTTTGTCCTTTTTTACCCTTGCAATATTTAAAACAGATTAGTATTAAAAATAAAAATATCAATAATTTGTGCAATTTTGGAATCTTGGAAAAAAATTCACTGTCCATTCTCTGCTTCTCTTTCATGAACTCATTTTTAGATAATTTGTTCAATATAATTGTATAACTTTTCCTTGTGTTAATGAAAATTTTCTTGTACACATTTTTCATATGTGTAAGAAGCAGTTTTTTTAATCAATTCTTCATTTATTAGTCATTGCACATATTTTCTCCTTTTTATAGCTTATTTTCTATTAACATAGAGCATTTTAATGTTTATGACTTTTTAAATAAATCAAGGAATTATGAAATCCTTTATTTATATTTTATTTTCATCTCTTTAATATTTTCTCTTCCTTGGGATTATAAAGATATTTGTTAACAATATTTTCCAAGAAGTGAAATGTTTTCCCCTATTTTCACTTCATTAATTAAGTTTAAATATATAAATGACTCTTTCTTCTGTAAGTTTCATACTGATTGAGAGTATGATAATCTATCAATGTCTATAATAATGCTTTTTCTCTCAGTTTTGTGCATTATACATTGTGTGATGTATTACCAAATAAGTCTTCCAGCTTGCATTCTTCTTTGACAATTGCTTGACTTAATTTTTTTTGCTCTTCATATTTTGGCATAAAATTTTAGGACCAGTTTGTCAAGGTTCACAAAAGAAAAATCCACTTATAAGTTTGAATAACATTTCATTAAATTTATAGTTTAGTGCCTATAATGATATTTACAGTGATTACAACATGTGTTTCCATTAATTGTAAAATTATTGTATATTATGATTTGGATAACAAATGTGTCCCAAAAAAGGTCATATCTTAAGGTCTTGGTTCCCCACTGGTGGCACTATTTTGAGATGCTCTGGAAACTTTAGGAGCTGGGCCCTAGCTGGACAAATTGGTGACTAAGGGTAAGTCCTTGTGGGTGTCTTGTCGTTGGCCATTTTCTGTAGCTCTCTATGCTTCCTGTCCACGAGGTGAATAGATTCTGTCCTGCCACTGCCATGATATTATTCCCAAGCCCAAAGGATCAAGCAACCATGGTCTGAAACCTTAGAAACCATGAGTCAAAATGAATCTTTCATCGGTATGGTGGCACATGGAAGTTATCCCATCTATTCAAGAACAGAGTCAGGAGGACTATAGGAGTTTGAGGCCATCCCTCAAAATTCCTCACATCCCTCACATTCTTACAAATACAAAAACTTATTGAAATCATTTTCTAGAGTACTTATCCTAATAAGGAGAAGGTATTACCTCATTACAGTTTTAATTTGCATTTCTAGGAGAACTAATGATATTGACTATATTTCTGTGGTTTTTTTCTCTTGTATATATATAATTTGTAGAAATATATCTTCAGATACTTGGCATTTTTAATTGTCTTTTTATTATGAATTGTAAAAGTTATTAAGTATTCTAGCTAAAAGTTCTTATCAGAATTACAGTTTGCAAATGCTTTTTTCTCTCATGATGATGATTTGCAAATGAGTTGTCTTTAAAGCACATAAGTTTTTAATTAGACGAATTCTCACTTAGGTGATATTTTATTTTTTCTATTCTTTTTGTTCTATCTAAGAATCTATTTTCTGATAACTAATTTGATTCATTTAGAGAACCTCTTAGAAATTTAAGAAAACATGTTGGACTGAGGCATAGCTCAAGTAGTTAGTACCTGTATAAAAATATGTAAAGGGGATGGACAAGCCAAGAAGATTCTAATACGATTGAAAATGCCTTGTTTTTACTTAGAACAAGATGGACTTCATTTAATCACTGTTACTTCTAACTACCCCTTTGAAAGCTTTTCAGAGAACCACAGAAATGATTAGGGCAATTTTATACTTACGACAATGAGGGCTCAATTGGAGGGATTTATTTGGCTTGTATGGAAATAGTATCTTTTACATGTAACTGAGAAAAGAACTGGTACCCAGCATGCATATTCTCACATGAACATTAAATTCTGCTATACTTTTGTGGGGGGAATGGGTGAATAGTTTCATAGCTTAATATTTATCAGATTTGCATCTTCTTATTCTTTGTAAGGAACTCTATTAAAGAAGGGTGTTTTAAAAATGGAAATTATTAATTGGTTACACAAATGGGTGAATGAATTTGCTTTCACTGTGAAGTTGTATGTACCATATTGGACACGGTCAGAGAGCGTGGGTTTGAATATTTAAGGGACTTTCAATCACTATAAGATGTCTTTGCTTGTGAATTGTTCTCGGTTGATAAAAGGAAATAGTCCACGTGTTTTCTGATAAAACAAGTTATGTAATGTACGACACTGGTCAGACCAACATGACTACCATTATATATCTGGAATACCAATTTCTAAGTGAGAAAAATGTAAATATAACCTTAGGCATATTTATATTTATAGTGATTAAAAGAAGGATTTAAAATTTGAAAAATATAAATTGAAATGTATGCCTCTTTTCTCTCTGTATTTTACTTCAAATCTTGTGTCTTAATAAACAAATATCTCTTTACTTGTGAAAGTTTTAGAATTGCCATATGTCTTTGAATTTTCTTGCACAATATCAAGTAGCATATGAATAAATAAAGCCATATTTTTAAAACAAACTTGATTTCTACTGTGGCTATTAACTAGAGACTTGGAGAATCTTGTTTTGAGCATCATTTTATTGCCAGTATTGAAATAGACAGACAAACTGGTAGATAAAAATGCACTTTAAAATTAAGAATACTTAGGTCTTAATTTTTTGGTCATTAGATTATGCAATATTTATTTTTCAATTGGGGCAATTTATAAGAAATTTAGCAAATACTTATTTCTATAATGAACAATTTATGAGCAGTAAATAAGCATCACTAATGTTCTTTGACTTTTTCTGATTTTTGCATTTTATTTATGAAAACATGTTTATATTTCTACTAAACTAATCATTATCAAGTGCATATATTTAAGTAGAATCAAAGAAGGAATAAGAATTATTTCTATGAACTATGAGTAGATTTCAAATACCCCCTCAGCCAAGAAAATGATACATCATTTTAAAATAGATTATTAGGGCATTTGCCTAACAAGCAGGAAATATAAATTTGTTCTTTATACAATATATCTGCAGTATATTAATCAAAGGTTGAATTATAAAGGTAAAAAATACATGAAAGTCATAGTCTAAATTCATTCTAAACCTAAATGGAATTGAAGTAACAATATTAAAGACTCATAGAAATAAATTTTGCTTCATGCATCTTTATATGCTTTACTTTGCATTTACCATATATAGAAAAAGCATTAATTAGATCAGGAATAGGCAAATTATACCCTGCAGGTCAAATCCAACGTGCAAATGTAATGCAGATGAACTAAGGATGTTATTTACATTTAAAATTTTATTTAAGAAATGTAAAAGGTGGATAGTAACTCCTCACTCCTTCAGGGTGATCTCTGGATAGTAATTTTCTTTAAATAGTACAGTACGGAATTTCAAGGTGAGGAAACCTTAAAAGCAATCTCATCCAGGTGACCAAAATGGCCCTTTAACTCTGTCATATTTATCTTAAATATTATTTCATAAGACTAATCATGGATAAAAATTTTGATTAATTTCACTAGAGGAGACTATTTCAAAATGACTTGATACATTAAAACTAATGAAAAGCAAAGAGAATTTGAAAAACTGCCACAATCACGAAGTTTCCAATAAGATATGACATGAAAACATGGAGGAATAGAATTGTGGAACCTAAAAGCAAGACAAGGGAAAGACTAAGGAAATATAAGTAAACTGTAGATTTTGCTTAATAGTAATGTACCAAGATTTTTTAAATGTCACATTTTTAAAAAACTTTTAATATAAACCATGGCGAACTAACAACCCAAACCTTAAAAGGTTAGCAAAGTTTAGCTAGAAATGATCCTGGTTTTAACTTTATATTCCTGTTAAAAATTCCTGTTTTTAACTTTATATTAATTATTTTCTCATGCAATAATGAAATAAAATGTTTAATGTCCATCTTTTCAACTAATCAAATTCTAGGACACAGAGACAATGCCAGTTTAAATTTCCATTGTCCAGTGTTCTCTGGAACCAAGGAAATACATTTAACAGGAGGAAAAATATTTATTATACGTAAACTCTTTAAGTGTAACTTAAAGTAACCATGACATCTCAACATTATGATGTTACATTTTAATTATTATTATATTTAAATCTCTCTTATACATAGAGAACAGTCTTCAGAGAAGGAAACAGGCATGTGTATTAAGGTAAGTAATTAAGAGAGCCAGCATTTATAAAGTTTAAGTTTTACTACCTGGTAAACTAGACTGTTGAAAAAACTTATAAACAAGGAAATTTATTTTTCTTATTCTGGAATCCGGGAGGTCCAATATCAAGCTGCTTGTCCCTATTGAAGACCTGTTTCTGATTTTGTGAAAAGATCAGAAAGGACAAAAAGAAATGGTTACTAGTCATCACATGGGAAAAGAGCAGATCAAAATGGGCCACACTAACTTCCTCCAGTCTTTTCATTAGACACTGATCCACTCATGAGAGTGGAGTCCTCATGAGTTAATCTCTTCCCAAAGCCCCCACTCTTCAATATTACCACAGTGAGGATTATGTTTCACCTCATGAATTTTGGAGAACTTTCAGAAAATATCTCTTCACTCCTGATCCACAAATTCATGTCTATTTCATATTTAAAAATGCATTCATTTCAACCTACCAGCTCCAAAACACTTGCTGGTTCCAGCATAAATTCAAAAGTTTCAAGTCTAAATATTTTGTTGTTGTTTGTGCTGTTTTATTTTCAGCTTTTTATAAATTATTGTGCTTGGGGTTCATTGTGACATTTACAAAAGTTCTTACTATATATCACATATATCATAGTTGAATTCACCTCCTCCATCATTCTCTTTTATCCCCCTCCCTACCAGTTCAAAGTTTTATCTAAAATAAACAAAGGGGAGACTCAAAGTATAATTCATCATGAGAAAAATTGGTCTCCATCTATGAACCATTGAAACCAAGCAAGGTGTAGACTTCTAAAACATTATGGTGAGATCAATAGGATAGAAACTCCATTCAAAAATAGAGAAATAGAAAAGAAGAAAAGGGTAACAGGTTCAAGTTAGTTCAAAATCCATCAAAACAAGCAACATTAAATATTTAATCATAATCTTTGAGAATATTTGCCTTTGTCTCTATGCCCTGCTTTCTGAATACACTGGGAAAGAATTTGGACAAAAGTCCTCAGGCTACTGAGTTACAGTGACTTTGCTGAGTATACTACATGTTTCATCTTTCACAAAGTATTGTTGCATGCCTGTGGTTTCACCAAGGTGGCATTACATGATGATGGCTACATAGTTCTGAGGTCTGAAGGGTGAACCTGGTCCCATATTTCCACTAGATATTGAGTTAGTGGGGTTTTGTTTTGGTGGCCCTAACCCTAAGGGTATTCTCTAACTGCCCAATCTCCCCACAGTAATCTTTGGCATCCAGAAGGGCATAACCATGTGCCCACAGTTTGTGCACTGGGTACTTGCAGCTAGCCACATGATGCCTTTAAGGTGTAACACCTACTCCCTCTGGGTCAGCAGCCTGAGCTGCACCTGGACTAGGTACATATGCAGATGGGGGATTTAAGGAGCCCTGAACTAAAATGAGCGAAGTAGAGACATAAGGTGGTCTTGGCAAGTGAACCTAGAAGTCCAACTGGTGTCCTGGTCCCTGCTTGAAACCTTCATTTAAGGTTATGGAAATGTGTGTCTGTGATAGGAATTGGGGCCTCAAAATTCTTCAAAATGCCTACTGAACATTTTTTCCATTGTCTTAACAAGTAGAATCTAGCTTCCTCCTACCTTTACTGTCTTTTCTGCACGTTTTCTTGGCCTTTGTATTCTCTCTAAAATAGAACTTTTTGATCTTTACATGGCTAATCTAAGAAATTTCCAGAGGTTTAAGTTGTGTTTCTCTTTGATAATAAAATCACCCTTTGATTCATTTCCCTTTTCATTTTATTCCAAGCAGTCAAGAGAAGTCATGTAGTATTTTGCTTAGCAATTCATTCTGCCAAATATCGTAGTTTATCGCTCTTAAATTTTTCTTTCCACAAAACATTAAGTGACAAACACAATTCAGCCAACTTTTTACCATGTCTTGACAAAAATGAACTTTCAGTTTTCAATAAAATTTTTACTTCTATCATATCAGGATGTAAGATGGTATCACTGTCCATATTTCTGCCAGCATTTTGATTATATCCACTTAGAGAATATTCAATATTTTCCTTCAGCTTCTGTTTTCTAGGTTCTCACTAGATGCAAACTTTCTCCATTATTTACTCAAGACTTTTCCAACATTAAATCCTCACAAAGTTCTGTTGCTGCCTCTACATTTTGAAACATTGTTATAGCAATACTTGACTCTTCTGGTTCAAATTTCTGCCTTTGTCCATTTGCAGTTTTATAGCAAAATGCCTGAGACTGAGTAATTTATAAACAACACAAACATTGTTCCTCACAGTTTGGGAAGCTGGATAGTTACTTCAAGGCTCTGGCAGGTTTTTTATTTGATGAAGGCCCATTCCTTACATGGTAGAAGAATGGGACAGCTTAAAAAAGTTAAACTAGTTCCCTTCAGTCTTTTCATAGGGTGCTGATCCATTCATGAGAGTGGAGGCTTCATGACTTAATCACTTTCCAAATATCCCACCCCTTAATAACACTACAATGAAGACTAAATTTCAACTTAGTAGTTTTGCTTTAAATTTAGACCATAGCAGCAGCTGAGTTATATCTTTCAGTCTCTTGGTACTATGCTAACTGAATTTTAAAAGTATGTGGTTTACTTAACACATACAGCTCACAAAATTTTCTTTGTTTCACCTCTATTATGTACTAGCCTTGATGAATTATGGATGAGATTCTTTTCACATAAAAGTGTATTACATGAATATTATAGCATCTTCCTGAACTCACATTTGGGGGCAGTAATCAATGTGATATAACTGCCACAGACTAAAATTTTACATTTGTAGAAACTACTTTTTTACTGCTAATAAACCATATCTAATACATATCCAAGAGACTAGAAATCAACATTTGTATTAAATATCTACCAAAAGACAGTCATTTTAGTGCAATTTCTGTGATAGTATAAATATCAAATAATCCTAAGAGTTACAGTGTTATTTTTAAATCACTCGGTGCCACACTCTATATATACCAACCACTATTGAGAAAAAATTGGGGGAAACTGCTGGGAGAAAATTTATTATATAGTAATACCATTGTAAAATTCACAACTGTATTTCTGTTCATATTTACTTTTTTTACTTGTTATAGATATTTCACCATTTTGAACTGTATTGTGAATGCAATTTCATTCCTCTATAATAAATCTTATTAAGTAAAACATGCAAGCTCAGAATGCACTTGAATGTGCATTGATGGTTTGGAGGTTCTGATGGAAATGTCTTTTAAGCAGATTGTAATAATCCAATTTTATTTTGACAAGTTACTCCTAAATGTCACTCTGGTATATTTCAAAATATTTTTCAATTTCAGTAATAAAATTTTAAAGTAAAAAGGGGTAATATATACCATTTATGTCAAAACCATTCATTCTAAATATGAGAAAACTGTTGCACAGAGAGGATAAGTAAGGTGCTTAGTCAAGGAGCTGATGGAGATGGGAGATTGGGAAGTATTTTTGATGTGACTAAGTTTCAAAATTTTAAGAGTTATTTGTATCCAAGAAGCCATATAAAGAAGAATTTGAAAGACAAGGTGAACATTTGAAATGTAAAGTTAACGAAATTTTATGAGATACTATGATTTAGAAATATTTTCATTTTCTTTTCTCAAACTTTTGACCAAATAATTTGTCACTATTTCCTTCTATATTTATAAATGAAGATTAATATAAATCAAGACTCAATGAGTGATGACCTGCTGTATTCCTACCTAAACATGAGGGAAGAGTGAAAGTTCATTGCTTACAGAAGGAGCTAAAGGGGCAATGTTAAAGTGTGGAACGGCAGAGAAATTTCTTTCATTTGTTTTGGGAAAGTTTTCGAAAAATATACTCATAATCATGAAGTTCCTCAGAAACTTATGTGATATTTAAGAAAGCATTTTAAACATAATTTAAGGACAGAATCTCAGAACTGAGAGACACTAAGGATACTGAGAAGAATCATCTAAGAACAGCAACCTGCATTAGGTTAGTATCATTAGAATCCTCTGATCATATTCATATGCATATATATATGTTTATATATGTACATATGTATATATGTACATATACATATAGAGAGAGACAGAAAAGCCAAATTATAAAACCACTTATAAGAATATTCAAATGTTTTCAAGATATGTGTCATTTAAATAAAATAATTCACAAATAAGATTAATCTGTTGAACTAGCAATCATCCATTCCAAGTTAATTCGGAATATTTTTGTAGCTCAGAATGCTTTATATCTTACATAAGAAATAATTAATAAAAAAAATCCTTCCTAAACTATTTCCATAACACATAGAGGTATGAATATTTTAAAAATCAGTAAATTATAATGAGAGTTTTAATGAAAGAAAATAGATTGACTAAAAAATGAGATGCAGAGTAATTGAAACAGAACCCTTTGAGCAAGTATTAAAGAAGCACTATGAATTTTCCTCTTATATAGTAGTACTGGAATTCCACCAACAGTGTGGTAAATGCACACTTGCAGAGGATAGACAGTCTGGGAAGTTTAGAAAACTGCCTGGATACATCATGGTATTTTAAACTGAACCCCTCATCATCCCATATGTTGGGGTGCCTGGTTTAAGGTCTTCATTTCAAGTATGATATATTTGACATATTGTAAGAACATTTCTAAATGCTGCAATGTACCCCACCCAGAATGACAATAAACAAGTTTAAAAGTATTCAAATTTTAAAATAGGGACCGAAAATAAGTTTTTGATATGTTTTAAAAATGAATATGTAAGATTGTTAGTTCTTTGACTCTAAAATAAATAGAAGATAAAAATGAAGCAAGTGGCTGAGATTAAAATATAAAACACTTCAGACTCTCCTGTGACTTAGTTGGCTCTTGTTCTATTTCCAATTCAAAGTCACTGTCCCTCTGCACATCCTGTCCTATTGCCAATTTAAAGGTCCACTCAGTTCCTAAACTAGTCATGGGCTATTTATATCCAATTTGCATACAACAATTTTGTCAAGTTGTTAAACAGATTGTCATCAGATAGCTCTGTGAAGTACTGTCCTAGAAGGCAGTCACAGTGACTATTACAGATGTCACTTTCTAGTGCCAACTATTATGTTCTTTTGGATGTGTGTTTGTTTTTGCAATGGAATTGTCATTTTATGAAGCCTGTTAAAATGCATCTCTATTTTTTCCTCATAGACAAAAAGTGGTCTGTTCTACAAATGTACCAAATTGCTGTACTGGAACACAAACAAGGCATTGTTACAATAGTGAGATCATACAACAGAGTTTTATTCCTTACTGATTTATTTTTCTACCATTTTCATTTATCTGTAAACTCGCAGAGTTTAAATAGTTTAAATAAAATATTTGTTTTTGAGAAATTTCACTCTTTATTTCTCCATTTTTCAAAATGACAGTCTAATTTTGCTTTACTTTCCTTTTTTTATCTCTTCAAGGACAAAAGAAGAAGAAACTCTCTATAAGAACATTGTTATGCCGAGTACATGAATAAATAGAATCTTTGTCAGATATGTCATACCAGTCTCTGAATAGCCAATCTTATCAACTAATTGTCAAGGATTTTTTCATAAAATATCTTTAACAGTAAAGCAAGTAATCTGACCATGGAATGAATAAAATTTAGATGATTTTTAAAAATGAATATATTTAGTATTTTTAACCTTTTTGTTGTTGACATGACTGTGGTTTGAACTTAGGGCTTTGTGATTGCAAAACAGGCACTATTTTTGCAGAGTTTCATAAAATATGAAAAGAACTACATTCAAATATAATTAACCTATAGAGTTTTTTCTTTTAAGATCGCTTATTTTGATATTCTCATATAAAATGTTTATATTCATCTCTAACAGCAAATAACATCTACCTCAGTATGTTTTCTGTCACTAATAATGAAATACCACAGATTGGATTAGTTATAAAGAAAAGATTTGGTTGGTAGATACCTGGTGTAACAGGGTATTGCATGCCTTCAACAGATGCTCAGGAAAGCTAGCCAGACTGGAACACATGGTATCAACATAATGCACACATAAACTCACTAATAAATGAATCACATGAAGAGTAATGTCTGTGCATGAGTATAGAACCTAACTACCTATTTAAGGCTCCACCTTGCCCCACCTGCTAATGTCAAATAAAGGAGACTAAATCTCCACATGATTTTAAGAGGGGACAAAGTATATTCAAAACACAGCCATATTTAAACAAGGTAGTAGATATCAAGCATTGAATAACTAGTGTCAGGTGGACTCACTGCTTGGAGTGTCCTGTGAGTGTGCAAGGAAGGAGACATATAGTGGATTAAATTGCTTTCCTTATGGCCAGGAAGCAAAAGAGAAAGATGAAGAGATGATAGTCCCAAAATCCCATTTGAGGAAATTCCTCAATGACCAAAGGATCTTCACCTAAGTCATACCTCCTAAAAGTTCCACCAACCACCAATAGTGCCATGTCAAAGGTGGAGTCCTTGGTACAGAGTCCTTTGCAGGACATTTATCTTAACAATAGTAGTCATTACAGCACCAATGTTTGATACTCACTTCCTAAACACAAGTTATTTGTTTGTTCAGTTTATTATATTTTATAAGTGATAATTTATACAATTTTTCTATCCCTCAAATGGATGCTATTTTAAAAAATAAAAATCATATAGTAGCTATTTTATAAATATTATTGCTGTGTGATTTTAGAGTTGAAAAACCCCAAAATTTATGCTTTGCAAATTGTAAGAATGATAGACAATTACTTAATAATGAAAATATACAAAGCACAAGAAAGAATATAGGTACAGTATAGGTACAGTATAATGAATTAAAATTTCTTATTTTATCTTTATTTTACTCACTCATAAATCTATAAAATTACTTATTTTTCATCTCATTCCTGTTTGTCATATCAATAAGCATAATACCATGCAAATAAGAATTGATGAATTTATGGATGTATCAAAATGAATTTGATTTAGAGCCATCTTGATTTCATGAATTCACTACTCACGAAATATATACTACTCCATCTTTTTGATCAGTCTAAATATGAGTTTGTCTGTTTTGTTGATATTTTCCAAAGAAACAAGTATTTGGTTGTACTCACTTCTCTCAGTTACTCTTTCTCTCTCTCTCTCTTTCTCTCTTTGTACATTTTTATTAGCACACATTAGTTGTACATGGGGTGTCACTGTGACATATACATATGTGCATATAATTTTATTAGATTCACCCCCTCCATAGTTCTTCTTCATCCTTCTTTCTTCTTTTCTTAGAACAAGCTCAACAGGTTTCATTATTCTATTTTCTATGTACTATTTTCATACATTGACCATATTTGCCCTCCTTTACCCTCTCTGTTTACCCTCTATCTTCCCTCTAGTACCCACCCCACAAGACCTATTTTTTCTTCCTTTCCTTCACTTTTTAAGTGTATATTAATTGCTAAATGGGGGTTTACCATGGTATTTCATACATGTGTACATTGTAATTTAATCAGATTAACGTTCTCTATTACTTATTCTATTACTTACTCTATACTGCTGTGCTTTCCTATTATTGAACAGCTTTCAGTGCCATAAACAAAATAGAAACCAAAACAACTTTGAGAGTTTGCCTCACTCCTGTCAAAATTGCTATCATCAAGAACACAAAAACAACAAATGGCAGAGAGAATATGTGAGAAAGGAGCACTTATACACTATTGGTGGGAATGAAAATTAGTGCAACCACTATGGAAAGCAGTATGGAGGTTCTAGAAAAAATTAAAAATAGACCTAACATACGATCTAGTATACCACCCCTGGGCATATATCAAAGTAATATAAGCTGCCCTATGATTGATAAATGGATTAAGAAAATGTGATACATGTACACAATAGAGTATACAAAGAACAATGAAATTGTGTTGATTGCAGGTAAATGAATGGAACAGGAGATTATCATATTATGCCTGGCTCAGAAAGACAAAGGTCACTTTTTTCTTTGGTGCTTCTCTTTCCTATTGCATTAATTTCTGCCTCTCTATCATCTTCTTCCTTATCCCTGCTTTGATTTTTTTCTAGTGCTTAAGGCAGATATCTTTAGTTATTAAGATTTTCTTTTCCATGCTGGTACTTATAGATCATACCTGTAATCCTAAATATTTGGAAAGCTGAGGTTAAGAGGATCATGGTTCAAGACCGGCTTGGGCAAATAGTTTGCAAGACTGCATCTCAGCTAATAATTGGGTGCAGAGTCACGCACCTTTTATAAAAAGCTAACTGGAAGGCTGAGATTGGGAGGACACATTTTCAAAACAGCTTGGGCCAAAGTTTGTGAATCACACATTTTTGTGGAAAAAATTTGGAAGTGGTGTCCAGCTATGGATCGAGGTCCAGGTCAACCTGGGCAAAACGAGGATCCTATCTCCAAAATAACCAGAGCTCAAAGGGCTGGACGTGTGGCTTAACCACTAGAACCATGTCTAGCTAGCATGAATCCTTGAACTCAAACTCCAGAACTATCAAAAATACAAGATTTTTCATTCTAATTTACGTATTTCAAGTATTTCAGGTATAACATATCTATTCCCTTCTTTAATGCCATCCTGCACACTTCAGTATAATACATAGGGAGACCTTGCCTCAAAAAAGTAATGTAAATAAGAAGTTTTAGTCAAAATATTTTCAAAATTCCTTTTGTGGTTATTTACTTTCTATCTGCCTGGGGATTTGGATATAAACTATGTCATTTATATGCAGCATATATATGGAATTCAATTTTCTTTTATCTAATTTTGGTATTTTTCATCCAGGTGACAGAGCTTTCTTTCACATTCACAAAAATCTGAGATTACCATCACAATAGAGATAAATTCACTTTTGTCTCCTAAATCACTCCTTAACTATACCCAAATCATTCCTGTGGGAAGGTCAGAAGGGAAATAGGCAACATTTTAATCTTTTCTTTTTTTTTTTGTGAACTCAGGGCCTACAACTTAAGCCACTCCACCAGCCCTATTTTTGTGGAGGCTTTTTTGAGATAGGGTCTCATGACTTGTTTGCCTGGGCTGGCTTCAAACCACAATCCTCCGGATCTCTGCCTCCTGAGTAGCTAAGATTACACACTTGAGCCACTGTAAAAATAAAATTTAAGTAGTATTAACTTACTTTTCCTTGGGTCTTCCTTTGGCCATGCCATCATATGGTGGGTGTGGTGAGAAGGCTGAAGGGAGGTTGCAGGTGTAAAAAGATGAGTCATATTGGGAATGGTCAGGCAAGTTGCTGAATGTTCACCACAGGTTTCTTTAAACTCCCAACCCTTTTTTCTTCTTTATTATCCAGAAAGTGGTCTAAAGGAACTGTTACATTCTGAGGCCTATTAAATCCTATTAAATAACAAGGATGACTTCCTAAAATATATATGGGGAAGGAGATACTACATACTTAGTTGCTTTTGCAACAAAAAGCAAACTACTGTCAAACAGAGTATGATATAGAAAGTCGAATATATATAACATCTATGTACAAGAGTCAAACTGGTATGTGTAGAGACAATTGATCAATAGTCTAAAAAACTATAAATATTAGTGAGACACAACCAATAGCCCAGAAAGGAACTCACTTGTCTACAGTAGTCACTCTTATTAGCAGTGAGAAGAGGCAATTCCTTTTTCAATAAAGTGACACAAAACAAATTGTTTGGCTTTGGTAAGAATCGCAAGTCTAACATCCAGTGAAGGCTTTTACACCAAGAATATAGAGGCAGATTTGATCTGGCTCCATTTAGTCTCATCAAAGAATTACACTTCTCAAGAAACAACTAAATGAGTGACTAAGATTGATCAGGAGTTATAATTTTCATAAAAATTTTCCATCTTCAATTTGTTATTCTGTAGTTTTCCAAGTAGAACAGGAACCAAACAGAACCTTGGCAACAATCAGGGAGTCTGAGAAATTCTCAATGGGTATCACATCTCATCACTTTGGCTCTGTAGGGCAGACAGTAAACCAGCGTAGCCACAGAACCCCATGGACCCTCACGTTTTCTTAGTGAAACCTCAGTGAATGAGGTATTTAAGGGAATATCAGGAAATTGATGGTACACAGAGCCTATAGCTTTGTTATAAAAAAAATAAATAACTGCCGCATTTTCATGTAAAACTAAGTTATCATTAAGCCAAATCCTAAAGTCTGGAGGAGAAAAAACAAAAAACAAAACAACAAGGCAGTTTTGTTTTTTTTTTTAATTGTTGTGTTAGGTGAAGGTACACTGTAGCATTTACAAAGTAAGTGGGTTTTTAAAATGTAATATCTTGCACCTAGCATCAGAAGAGAACTTTTCAGTGAGAGTCCCAAAACTTCCATACCTCACCCACTATTTAGTCAAGAGTATTTGGAATCAAAATTCAAGTAATCTTCTCATATCCCCAACCCAGCTTTGGAAGGACCTTCGTCCTTTGCCTTCTGTCACCATCCCATTCTTTTTTTCCAAACCGTAAGGAACTCTAATAGTTCTGATACTTTATCACAAAAGCAAGCAAAGCTGGGTTCCTAAATTCTAACAAGTGCTGTGAGAATCCTGAGCTACAGATGAAGTCTTTCACTCAGAGCACAATAAGCAGAGTGGTTGATTCTTACCCCATATTCAAATCCTGTGGGCTGATGAACGTAGAGACCCAAGCTGATGCTGTACAGAGGTTATGCTATAACTGAGAAACAGCCAATTTTATATTGTGGTTTCCAGGAGACCTATTTAATACTTGCCCCCAGTGGAGACATTATTTCTGCTATTTTAAATACAAAAATACCTGTCTTAACTTGTTCTTTTTAAACACATTCTTACCATTATTTTCTAAAAAAAACTTCAGCCAATGACAAAGACATGAAGGTTCCAGGGAGAAATGCTTAGCAATAATATATCTTCAAACTCTCTAATTTTTACCTCTTTGCTGTTAAATCTATTACTGAATTACTATACTGTTTCCTTTTCAATTATAATACCTTTCAACTTCAATATTTTATTAATCTTTATATAATTTTTAATTTTTTAATTATTATTAATTAATTAATATTATTAAATATTATAACTTATTGATTTCTTTTTGTCCTCACAATTAATAACTGAAAATATTTTCTGTTAGTTCTTTGAACATATTTATAATACTTTCTTTTAAATTTTTTCAAATATATCTACTAGTTGAGTTCACAATTTTTATTAACTTATTTGTCTGAGACAAGGTAAACACTCTCCATTTTTATAATCTATGCAATAATTTTTGTTTTCAAACCGGACATTTTCAAACACATTTTACCAAATCCATAGTTTTATTTTTTCCTGACTGTTGTTGCAGACAAGAATAGCTGAGCCACTGACCCTCTCACATCACCCACTTCCAAGATCATTTTGCCCATGACCAAAAATGTTGAAGGATATGAGCATTACTTTCTGCTCTGAATAAAGTGTACCTACCAGTTCTCTTCAACTTTAAGAAAGTACAATTTAATTATCTTCCCAGGACTGGAAAGAGATACAAATCAAAACATTGCAGTTCCTCAATGTCTTTAACAAAAGTTTAATAGTCTTTCAAAGGAAAACATTTCTATCCTTTGTGTGACTTTATTGAATTTCTACAATTCTGAAATGGTCATACTTCTTAAATCCATTTTGGTCTATCACACAGTTGCCTTTTATAGAAAATGAGTTCACTTCTATACTAGGTCATAGATAGAATTCACATTGTGTTACTCGTCCTTTCAATCAATATAATTTGACACCTCAAGATACTGAATAAATTACTTATTAGTATCATCAGTTTCCTCAAACATAAGAGATTTGTATCAAAGGAACATCATGAAATTATCAATTCCATGTGATATTAAGATGCCTCAGTTAAAGCATCCTCATTTATGCTGGTACAACAAGAATTCTGTTTAGTTGAGATTGTTGTGTTTTGTTTGTTTTGTATTTCTTTTGACTATATCTTAATATTTCTTTAAAATATATTGAATGAACTAAATGTAGACCCCTTTCAAGTTTTCTGTGTTATACAGATCATATTCAATACAGGCAGACACACCAGCACATGTCTATGCCTAAAGTGATTTGAAATTCATCCTGTAAACAAAAGGAAATTGTTCTTCCTGGGATCTTTGATGCATTTCTCAAACTGACACTAATTGGCACTGTGTTCTATACCCATGACTTTGTTCATTTCTCCACATGACTACATCTTTCTATGTGAACTTTTTAAAAAATGGGGGAAAAGTGACCAATAGATATATATTTTATAGAAGAAACTAGTGAATCTTACTCATAAAAATACTATTAACAGATGGCAATACAGAACTGTTCGGATATATATGAATATATTATAATAATTATAATTTATTCAAATTAGTTTGTATATAGAGACATATTAAATAATCTATATTAAAGTATATGTTGCATAGATAGTTCTAAAATAGCAAAAAATTGAAGTTATTTCATGAACATGGAAAAGTATGCCATATGAAATTCTTTCTTCCAAGAAAGTAGAGAAATCTATGAATAAAACTAACTTTAAAAGATGTCAGTCATTTACTTAAGAATCTACAACCACAAAGTGGAAAAAAATTAGTGACTATTAAAACATCATAGTAAGAACAGCTTCATATTGCCTGCATCACTCCATCTTCCAGACCAGAACTGCACACATAAGAATGCAAACTCCTTGAGTAATGAGTTCTTTTTGTAGCAAAAGGAGAACAAAGTGAACAACCAGAGTCCCTTGAATTTGGAGGCAATAAATGAATAGCCAGTTTCAGTTTCACCTACTTAGATTTGCTGGGGAGACTGACCCATACCAGATATTGAAGACAGCTGAATTAAAGAAGAAGGATGAGGCTAGCATTACCAATCACACAGCAGGAATCCCCATGGTCCCCAGAGGACTACTTTTCTCAGAAACCAGAAGGCTTCTTTGTTGAAGAACTCAAGAATCCTTGTGTCTGCTGAGTACTTCCTGTGGTTATCATCACTGAGAACCATGTAGTGTTCATCATAGTGAACTCCAGCAGCTCTGATGTAGAATGCACAACCACTAGCACAAATAGAGTGGATCCCAGTATCTTTCACAACCCTGAATTTTTCACCTTTATATTTTCTAAGTCCCTAAGGCAACACCTTTCTCTTGGTCCCACTCCTTGGAGTTGTTTCTGCCCCTGTAGGATGTCTTGCCTAGGCAACCAGAACAACCACCTGCACGTGCAGACAGACATCCTTAGTCCTCAACCACTGGTCTTGGACTGTATTGCCTCTCTTGTGGTTGTAGCTGACTTCTACAACTGACCAATGTATGCTAACAGTCTGGCCCACAAAGCTGCTTATGCACAAGCAGCTAGCTCCACCAATGTAGATGCCAACTCCCCATCATCATGCTTCCACTTAAGATTAGCCCATTTAGCTGTATATGCCTGTGTACCTCCAGTTTATGTAAACATGGCTGACCTACTCTCTACTGCTTGCCCACAGTTGGCTCCTGAAAAGATGCTCAGGCAGTATGCCAACTTGTGCCACAATGTAGCAATTCACAGTTGTCTCTGGTACCTTCCTGTTGCCTTGGTACTTGGCATTGTGCATGAACTCCTGTAGTGGGTTCCTGTATCTGAGAATGCCCACAGAATATGCTCTAGTTGCTATGGCTGCTTATCCTAGTATATTTTCACTGTGGACAAAATAAATCCTTAGCCACCTCTGATGTCCCACTGCTTTTGCCACCAAATTATATGCAGTTGCTTGGAAAATAGATTCCAACTGCCAAAACTAAGAAGACTTGGTTGTCCCATGATAGCTGGCGCCTCAGGAGTTACCCAGACATGGTGTCCTATACTTCAATACCAGTAAAAAAGAGAGAGAAAAAAAAAGAAAAGAAAAAGCACCAAAACTTCCAAAATCTAGGAAACCACTGTAATGCTGTTTTATGTCTGTTCAGCTTATAGGACAGAGAACTATTCCCATGTATTTTCATTAACGTCCTTGAAATCTGTAATAATGCTACCCCATTGCTTCCTGATATTTCATCATTTATATCTTCTTTTTCCTTTATCAATTTATCATCTTTTAAAATAATCAAGATTCTTTTTTGTTTATTTTCTCTTTTTTTCTGTTTTCAATTTCATGAATTTCTACTCCAGCTGATTTATTATTTTGGCCCTCCTTCCTTCAGTTCCCTAAGTCATAACCATAGATTTTTTATTTTCGATTTTTAAAATATGTACATTTAATGCTAATTATTTTTCTGTAAGTAGAGTTTTCATTGCATCTTACAAGTTTGAAAAACCATATGTTCATTTATTTCAAATATTTTTCTTTTAGAACGAAAATCTTTTCCTTTATTGTCAACTAGCAGAATTAAGGCATAGTTTACATTTGTATTTGTCCTTTCACACTAAACAAGATCATCCTAAGAAACTCAGAGCTGTAGTTGCTGGGATGAGCAAAGAAAAGAATCCGTCCAGATAATGAGATCTTGGAATCACAGGCATATATACCCAAATACATTCCCTGGAGTAAAGAACCCTGTGGTTGAGGAGGAAAACTCAAAATATTAGAGGTGGCAGTGTCAGGGCTGAGGCTGTCACTGAAGCTTACCCCACTACCATTTCCACTCTTGTTCTCTTGCCTGTAAGTGTTGACTGATCAATTTCTTTTTTTTCTTTATTCATTTATTCATATGTGCATACATTGTTTGGACCATTTCTCCCCTCTGTCCCCCTACTCCTCCCTCTCTCCCCCATCCACCTCACTTCCAGGCAGTACCTGTTCTGCCCTTTTCTCCAATTTTGTTGAAGAGTACACATAAGCAATACTAAGAAAGACAAAGCATTTTTGCTAGTTGAGATAAGAATAGCTTTACAGAGAGAGTCCTAGCATTGCTTCTATGCACAAGTGTATTACAACCAGAATTGATTCATCTCTACCTTTCAATTTCTATCAAGACATCTCTTTTAATACACATATTATTTACAGGAGTTTAGACTATTTGTATGCTTTTCTTTTTTTTTTTTTTTTTTTTTTGCAATACTGAGATTTTAACTCAGGGCTTACACCTTCAGCCACTCTGCCTGCCTTTTTGTGATGGGTTTTGTCGGGATAGGGCCTCAAGAATTATTTGCCTTCAAACCACTATCCTATTATTCAATGCCTCCTGAGTAGCTAGGATTACAGGTGTGAGCCACCAACACCTGGCCAAGTATGCCTTCTTGTTAGGAAATTTCTAGTCAGGTATGCTCTCTTGGGCAGCACATACACTAAAATTGGAACAATACAGAGAAGATTAGCATGGCCCCTGCACAAGGATGACATGCAAATAAATGAATTGTTCCATATTTTAAACAAAATTCTAAAAAGAGGGCTGGAATACTGGCTTAAGGGGTAAGAGTGCCTGACTAGCAAGTGTAAGGTCATGTGTTCAAACTCATGTTGTTAAAAAAAAAAAAAAAGAAGGAATGCATAGTTAACTCATTAGCCCATTTCTAATGTGGGTTATTTGATATGTTTGTGCTAAGATTTTTTTGAGGTGATTATATATTCTAGATGTCAATACTTTGTCAAATGGATATTTTGTCAACGTTTTCTTCCGTTGAGTTAGCGGCCTCTTGCTTCTGTTGATTGTGTTCTTCGATGTGCAGAAGCTGGTTAGTTCAATGAAATCACATTTGTCTATGTATTTTCTTTCACTTTTGTTGCCTGTGCTTTTGAGATCCTATTGAAAACATTCAAAACATCACTGCCTACACCGAAGTTTTACAGTGTTTCCCCTATTTTTTCTGATTCCATACTTTTAATTCTTAAATTTATGGATTAATCTAATTTGCACTGACATCTGTGTATGGTGAGAAGAAGGATGTAACTTCATTGTTCTGCATATGTGGATCCAGTGCTGCCAACCTGTGGAGACTCTGCATGTTCTATAGCCCTATGAAAGGCATACACCACACTATGCACTGACATCTCGAAATGTGTGTATGTGAATGTTCTCCACAATATGAGGAATGAATTGAGTCTGTCATGTGATCGATAGCTTTTCAGTCTGCTAAATTCATTTCATGTAGCCTTACACTAGCAACTTTTTATAAGAAAAATGCAAATTCACATATTTTGTTCAGTTAACTTCACTGGAAAGAGTATATTTAGGATTTGACGTCAGAGATCAAATCTCAAATCTTAAGAATGTCGCTATTAGCATCAGTGTCTTATATAAACTATTTATTATCTTAAAATCAGTTTTCCTACACATAAAAGTATGATAATGATTAGAATGACTTATCTGCTTAAAATATCATGATTCAGTAAATAATTTATAAATTAATTTATCTTTAAATTCATCAGGGAAATGAAAAGCTATGTTCACAGAAGAAAATTATTTCTTAAGAAAAATTAAATTATAGTATACAACTTAAATTAGTATATTTGCCGGACACCAGTGGCTCATGCTTTGATCCTAGCTGCTCAGGAGGCAGAGATCAGGAGGATAGCTATTCAAAGCCAGCCTGGGAAATTGTTCCATGAGACACTAATCTTGAGAAAATGCTTAGCAAAAAAGGGCTGGCGGAGTGGCTCAAATTGTAGGACTTGAGCTCCAGCCCCAGTACCACAAAAGAAAAAATAATAATGTATTTATATGACTTAAAATTAATTTCACAGTTTCAATAAAGTTGCAAAATATCTTTCCCATTTCAGGGAAACATTTAAACATTTAAAAAAACATTTTAAAAGACCTTGCAGGTGAAGAAGGCTATGTTTTAGTTCAAGAAATATTTCATTCCTATTAGGGAATTGGCTGAATTGTCATAGCATGTATATTAAAGCTGTATCTTCAAATTAAGGGGAATCAGAATACTATAAAGAACATTACTAGAAATCACATCTTGATAGTATTTATCTATCTTAATGATATTACAATAAAACTATATTTAAATATATTTTGTATAATGGTTTACTCATATAACTTTATAAATGACTAGTGAATTGAACAGTCATTTCAAAGTACAACTATTTTATGTTACACAATATACTATCTTACAATATCTGAAGTATATCCAGTTTTCTTGAGTCACTAATACTATATCTCTGAAGCAGAACTTTTTCCTCTTAATTCAGCACTCAGCATCACTGTGAACATATTGATCTGATATCAACTGCTGACTACAATATTTGGCTAAAGCCATATATTTACTGAACTGCAAACACAGCATTATGACAGGCATATATAAAAGAGTTTTCTACTGCACACAAAACTCATTGCAAACACTTTATCTTAAGTGACAATTTTATCAGCAGTTTTCTTTTTTCAATTTGTTCAGTAAAGAGTGTATATGTTAGCCACCATAAAAATAATATGTTGCTGTGAAACATTCCCTAAAACAAAATTAATTTCCTGGGTCCTCATTTATAATAAAGATCTTAATAAATTTAACTCATTTATTATAACTTGATTGTAGAGGATTACATTTGGAGAATTAAGTTATAAGGAATATATAAAAATGCTGAGGCAACTTTTAAAATATCAAGGGCTTATTGTTTAATAAATATTATAAAAACTTTAAAAAGTATCGCTGTTAAAATATTTCATAATGCATTTGATATATGAATCCAACTATTCTTCAATTTTTTAGCATACCAAGAATATACAGTAAAATTCAGTTATAAGTAATTGTGACAGTTTTAATGCAATGTACTTTTCACTCACAGTGTCTTAAAATGCAGTTACTTTCTAAAGCTTATAATTAGAATGCTATAAATCATACCATGATGTGCTAAATATCATACTTTGTATGTGACTGCTATGCAGAAACTCAGTAGTGCTATGAAAAAAACATGATTGGTTTAATTTTTCTTTTGTTCACAGAGGGCCTCCTCAGAAAAGAGCTTCAGGTTTTGTTTCTACTTTGAGTTCTACATGGAGAAGTCAGGAAAATACATGCCAGAGAGCGGGAAATGAGTGTGTGAAATTATTGAATAACTGCCATACAAAAATGCACTGCATGAGGATAATTTTGTCAGAAATGAACCATAGGACCATGGCCCCATATTAGTGAACATAAGTACACTCTATGATGTTTGCAAAGTGGTACTAATTAATCTATAAAAACCAAAATTATAATGTCACTGGTAAGGATAGAATATCCTTACAGAGAATATTCTCTATAATGCTTTTCAATGGTCAACCTAAGAACCTTATAAATAATAGTTGATAAATGTTGATACTTTTATCATTTCAATAGTTATGGTATCTGTAGTGTAAAATACTGTATTGTACATCTAAATATTGTTCAAAGTTAGATTTCATGCTTAATGATCTTGTCACATTGTGATTCTTCCAAACTCTGCTCTCAAGTAGCTGGGAATAAAAGCATTGGCCACCGTGACCAATCTTATGTCTTTATATCTGTTTTCATCCACAATACACTTAAAAATAGCAAGTATTTATCAATTATTTTTAAAGTTATTATTGAGAAATATGCAGTGTCCTATACACAGTGGGAGATACAGTCAACCTTCAAAATTATCTCTATCCACTGAATTATAATATTGTATAAAAATTAGGTCTACCTTTATTATCTTTATGGTCTTGAAAATTGTTGTTGACATGCTTGAGCCTGTTTTCCCATCAGTAAGATGATACTAATGTTTCTTAACCTGTACCATTCTGCAAATCTATGACACAATATAAGTGTGGTGTGTGGCAGACATTCATTCAATGGTATTAGTGCTACTCTAATACAAATATTTATGCAGTGACTTCTCTTTGCTTGCCTAACACAAATGCAGAAAACAAGATCTCTGGCTTCAAAGAAATCCATTATAACAAAATACAGACATCACTTGAAATAATTGCAATGAAAATGGTAAGAGCACCACTCAACTGTCTCTCTCTTCATTCAGAGAGCTTAAAATACTATGGAAATCATTTAAAGCACTATTACTTTACTCACAACCAAGACGAATTTTACAAAATACTATGGATAGTTATGAAAGACATTGTTAATTTCCAAGAGGATAGGAGAAGCCTTTGATTATCCAATCCACGAAAAAAAAAAATCTAACAGCTAAATCTATGTAGTGTGTATTATTTGTGAAAAATTAAGAATTCTGCACATATTAATTAATCCTTTAATCTTTTCAATGCACTGTTTTGGTAATTATTTGTTAGTCAGCTTTCTTGTTATTGAAACAAAATACCTGAAATAACCAACTTAAAGAGAGGAAATATTTATGTGGGCTCATATTTTTGGAGGTTTCAATTCATACTTGGGTGGTACAGGTTTGGTACCTGTGTGGCATATCATTGTGGGGAGTGAGAGTGTAGGGTAGCAAGTCATTCACCTCATGGTTAGGATGAAATTAACAAAGAGGGAGAGACTATGCTGTTACAACCTCCTTCAAGAGCACACCACAAATAGCATAGAATTCAAAAGATCTGGAAACAATGGACCAAAATCCCTCCAATAAAATCAGTGGACCATGAGCAGTAACTTCTCTTTCCCTTAGAAGGGGAATGCTGCTTCTTCACTCAGCCATCCTTTTTTGCAATTTTGAGTTAAGAAAAGTATAGGAGGGAAAGACTGGAAATTTTAGGGCAACTTATCAGACTTAGAAGCAAATTTGAACCCCTTACATCACCCTGAACTTTTTGTACCATACACAAAATTTGCCACACAGCTCCTGTTGTAACTCACTACTTCCCAGGTGGTCACTTACAATTTTTAACTCTTCCTTTGTAACTTGTTCATTTACAATCAGTTCCAATGTATCTGCTATTTTCTTACCATTGGAATCAGATGGAAAATGGAACACCATGTTTTACATAGTAACATTTTTCAAATACTGAGGTCACAAATTCTTTCTTAAAAAATGGAAATTATGCTGGTAACTTTTTTATTATTTTATTTTACCTTATCATTTTTGCATTTACTTGCATGTGTATATCACAGTATCTTTTTTTAATCAACTTTATGCACTATAATTTATGTAAAAATACCATGCAATCATTTTTACTGTATGATCCTATGTGTTTAAATTTTATGTAATTAAACAAGACTTGTGGTACCTAAACTTTGCCATCGTAACCATTTTAATATCATAAAGTTAATTATATTTCAAATAAATAATATGTACATTTTATTAACCTTAAAAAGGAGCATTATCATGAATATCAGCTCACTACAATCCCTTCGAGGTCAGTTTCCTGTTCACCGCTTGGTACACAATCAAGGCTGAGTAGGACCAGCACCTTAGGGGACAATGTTGGCACCTGGCTTGCCCCACTCTTCTGGCTATTACTGATACATGTAATAGGCTGTGCTACCTGCCTAGTGAGGAAGAGCAGGAGAAAAATTGTGTTTCACTATTGGAACTAACCTTCTCACCATTTTTTTTTTATTCATTTATTCACATGTGCATACATTAGGTCTTTTCTCCCCCTTGCTCCCCTCACGCTCCTTGTGGTTAAGTCAAACCATAACTGAAGTGAAATTCGTTTGATTCTGAATGTGAAAATCTTTCCCACACTCTATGAAAATATGTACCAATGAGATAAATATGATGTAAATAACAGTAAGTAAAATTTGCTATCTCTGATCTGCTGAAATGGGTCTCCAATGAGGGCTAAGATTTTGGAGTTTATTCATTTTAATTTCTACATAGAATTTCACTGGCATTAACATTACTCATTACATTTGAAGAATAATCTACTGTATTGTTTCTAATATTTTGCTTCTTCAGACAATGTGACAGTGAATATATTTGTACGTTGTTGTTGTGCCTGTGTGCAAGAATTTCTCTAGAGTTTATCACAGAGTAAAGAACTGGCTCAGAGGGGTGTGACTCTTCAATAAGAAAGATATTTCTAGGTTCTGGAGCTTGTTTTATTCCTAAAAAAGTGTAAGAAATGCAAACAAACCTTTAAATGTTTTCAAACCTGATTGATGTGAAATTATGTCTCATTGTCATTTTAATTTGTATTGCATTGACCATGAACAGTGGTGATGAACTTTTTATATTATTTATTTTCCAAATTTATTTTGGAATTATCTTTTTTTTATATATTTTCCATTTTTATTAGGACATTTGCACTTTTCTAAGAGCTTTGAAGCATGCACTTCATATTCTGCTTTTTAAATTTTTATTGGTTATGTACATTGCAAATATCTTCTAATCTCTAGTTTGATTTTTACTACTCATTAAGAATGTATGTGTTTGCATGTGTGCCCACAGGCATCAATGCCAATCCTTTCCTTAATGGTTTGAATATCATTAAAACGTGTCTTTAAAATAAGCCAAGAAAATGTTCTCTATGTTTTTCTGAAAGCCATTTAAGCCTTTACTCACTTGATTTCTTTTTTTTTACTTTGAAAAGAGATTTTATTTTTACATTGGTCTATAATTATAGTAAATACATTAATTGGCAAAAGATACAAAGCTTTTGAAGTTTAAAATAACCCCACTGAAAGATTGTGTATATAAAAGTCAAATTATTGTTTATGTAATAGTGGATTAAATAATCAAATTAAAAGTTATAATATCAAGAATAAAATGAAAATAAATATAATATCTAAAGTAAATTTGTATTTAAATCATCTCTTTATAAAATATTATGCTGAGTATTAAAATTCTCTTAAGTTTCAATATGACATAAAGTATAACTAAATAACAGAACTTGAGAGAGAAGTCTAAAATACTTTGAAATGGGATCTTACTTTCACATTGGTCTACAATTAGGCTTGCTGAAATCTTTACAATTTTAGCTTGGATTATCTAGGCATATTTATCTGTTCCTGGTTTGTGAAGACACTATCATGTGTCAAGGTTGAAGTTTTACCTTCAAATAGTATAGAAAAGTAATTTAAGATATAGATTTAATATGATGTTTATCATTCATTGTATAAGCATGGTTTGGAACATGTATAAAATCATGCAGGTTACAATGTGATTTTGTTGCAATGATAAATTCAACTTAAGTACGATTTTATTTGACCGTTTTGACCGTTTACATCTGAATTTAATTCATTAGTATTTGATTTAGGACTTGGTTTGGTGTTTTAAAAAGATTGATTTATAGGTGTTGCTAGTAATATCCTTGTGTGTTTGTATTGAGATTATAAAGAGAGCTTTCTTTTCCTATTCTTTGAGATGATTGGAATAGGATAGATATGTACGGTCCTTAAAATTTTGATAAAACTGATTTGTTAGTTCAGTTGGGATTGCTTATTAGAGTAAGACTTATTCAATATACCATCCTAAATGGATTGGTTTATTTTTATGTTATTATAATATATTTACTTGGATGGGAAATTTATTCATATATTTTAAAATTTCAAATATATGATTGTAAAATAGCCAGAGCAATTTAACCCAAGCACTCAGAAAGTAGAGGTTGGGAGGATGTTGGTTTGAGGCCAATTGGGCAAAATTTAGTGAGTCCCCATATCAATGAATAAGCCAGGGATGGTGGAACACACCTGTGGTACTAGCTACAGAGGAGACCAGAGGTAAGAGGATCTCAGGCTAAGAACAGCCTTGAGCAAAAACAGGAGATCTTACCTAAAAAGCAGTTGTATGTGTGTGTGTATATATGTGTTAGGTTAGCTTAGCTCTTTAAACTGTATACTATCTATATTTAAGTTATCATTGCAGTCTTAATAATTATAATATATTTCTACCTTTGATTTAGTTATTTTCCTAGGTATTTTTCTATCTGTCTTAATGTCAAGGTTTGATGTTTGTTGGTCCTCCCTAGTGATTTTTGAACTTTTTGTTTAATTATTACTCTTATCAATAATATTTCCTTTCTTCCATTTTCTTTTGTCTATTATTGCTTTTCTTTTTTGATATTTGTAAGTTACATAAATTAAATCACTATTTTTAATACATTAAAGTCTATAAATTCACCTCTAAGCTCTGCTTTGATTACATTCCACAGTTTGATATACAGTAATTTCACTGGCTGTATTGCAGGTGACATTATGATTTCTTATTTTACCGGTAAAGATATAGCCAAGTTATGGTACAGCAATAAAACCCCCAAATCTGTACAGCTGAAATTCTGAAAGTTATTTCCATCTTACATCAGCTTGCTTCAAATTCAGGCAATTCTCCATAGCACTGCCCTCTTAGCATTCTAGGCTGCTGAGGAATTACAGCTTAGCACATGTGGAAAGAGAGCTGGAGAGTCTCATGTTTGCAAACATGTTACTCATGCCACTGTCTTCTATATCTCACTGTCCCAGTAAAATATGGTCACATGGCCATGCCTGACCTCATGATGCCATGAAAAACTTATTACTCAGCCTACTAATAAAATAAAAACACCATAGCTAGTATTTACTGAAATCTACCCTTCGAGTCGTGGAGGACTTGGTCTGCTATCTTTTCACAAGCAGAATGCCCTCCTCTCTAGAAATGTACAAGACTTCCATATGCTTTATGTTCTGCCCCGTTTCGGCATGGTCAATTTTTCTTATCTTTCTCATTACAATAAGTATGTACTAGCATCTCATCATGATTTTATTTTGAACTTTTCCAATGGCTAATTATGTTGAATACCTTTTATGTTTATTTGCCATAATGAGATCCATTCTGATGAAGTGACTTTTTAGTGTTCTTCCCACTCTTAATTTAGCTATTTTTTTAATAATTGTTGAGTTTTGAGTTGCTTATCTAGTTTAGATAAATAAATTATCAAGCTAGTAAATCTAGTAGGTAAGGACATATATGGGATTTGCAGATATTTTCTACCAATATGTAGCTTGTGTTATCATTTGTTTAATTGGACCACTCATTGAAAGTTTTTTTATTTTGATGAAATCCAATTCATTTCAATTTTTCTGTTTATAAATTGTTCATTTGGTTTCATTTCTTAGAATGAAACCAAATTGGTCTAAATCCAATTCTCAACATTTTTTTTCATGTTTCCTTCTCATAGCTTTATGTTTTTACAAATATATTTACATATATGATCCATGCTGAAGTTATTTTCACATAAGGTGTGATATGTAGGTGGTAATTGCATACTCATATTTCGCATATTATATCCCATTGTTCCAACACCATTTATTCCAACAAATAATCTTTTCTCCATTGAATTCTTTTCGCCATATTGTCAAAAATTGGCTATCTAAATTTGTGTGGCTTGATTTCTAGAGTCTCTATCATGTTCCATCAACCCATGTGTCTATCATTTTGCCAATACCACATGATCATTTCCTTTGCCTCACTGCAATGCCTTCATGTCATGCAGTTTCTTTTTCCAGAAATATTTTGAACTAATCTGATCCTTTTGACTTTGCAAATAAATTTTAGTCACCTTGCCTGTAACACAGATATTAATTTTCTGAGATTGTAATGAGAATTATAATAAATCCATATGTGAATTTTCATGTTTACCATGTTGGATCTTTCAATCCATGAACAAACATCATCGTCTACTTATTTATTTTATTTTTACAAGGACATTTTGTAATTTCAGCACACAGATATTTGACATCATTTATTGATTTTTATGTAACTGCTTCTTTTTGAGCTATTATAAATACTAGCATTGCTTTTATTCCTGCTTCCTCCTTTACATCATGAATTTATAGAAACAGAATTTTTGTACACATTTGTTGAAATTGTTTCCTGGATATGACTAGACTCACCAGTCCTCTGTCTAGATTTCTCTGGAATTTCTACATAGAAAATCATGATATCTGTTAATAGAGAGTCTTATTTCTTTCAAATCTACATAACTTTTATTGTCTTTTTGGGTTGTACTAGATGCATTATATGATTTTGAATAAAAGTGATGATAGTGGATATCCTTATCTTTTTCCTGATCTTAGCAGGAAGGCATTCAGCCTTTCATCATTACATGTGATGTTAACTCCTAAATCATTTTTTGTGGAAATCTTTATGACAATAAGTAAGTTCCCTTGTATTGTTATTATGTTGAAAATATTTATCATGGATGGATTTTGTATATTTTTCTTTCTTTTGTGTGTGTGTGTCTGTGGTACTGGGGCTTGAACTCACCTTGAGCCACTCCACCAGCCCTTTTTGTGTTAGGTATTTTCAAGATAGGGTATCACAAACTATTTACCAAGGCTGGCTTTGAACAATGATCCTCCTGATCTCTGCCTTCTGAGTAGCTAGGATTATAGATGTGAGCTAACAGCACCTGGCTCATAAACTATTTAGTTTTCACAGAAGTTTATTGATGATCACATCAAATAACTTGGGGAGTATTCCTCAATTTTTAAGGTAATCAGGAAACTTGAACTCCATTATTGATGCTTAAACATTTGGGATTTTTATGCCTTCTTGGTGAATTAAAAATTTTTTGATTATATACCACCCCACTAACCCTGGCAATTTTTTTCTTCCAACATCTACTTTCGGGACCATGGTGTGGCTTTGTGGTAAAGCAGTAGCATAGCATGCACAAGGCTGTGGGTTTCATCTTTGACACTACACAAAAAATATAAATTAAATCAATAAAATTTGTTGTCTGATATTAACATAGTCATGAAAGTTTTGTTTTTGGATAGTTTTTAATTTTTGTACTTTAACATATCTATATGATTATGCTTTAAAATGAGTTTATTTCAAGTACAGATATGTATTATGTTTTGGTTCTGATAATGTCTGTCTTTTAATTGATATGCCTAGCATAATGTATTTTACTTACTCAAATATGTACTATTTCTATTGCTGTTCCTTCCTTCTTGATGTTTCAAGTTTCCTTCTGACTTTATTTCCCTTGTGTCTGGAAAATTACTTTCAGCCATTTCTCTACAGTAGATCTGCTAGCTATAAACGCTTCAGTTTTTCTTTAACTGAGAATGTTTTCAACTTACTTTCTTCCTTTTCTTTTGTTTCTTGGTTGTACTGGGGTTTGAACTCAATGCCTTATGTCTTGAGTTCAAGTAGGAATCAGATGGTCTACGATTTGAGCCATGTTCCTGGACCTTTTTGATTCTGGTATCTATCAGGTGGGTCTCACATTTTTACCATGGGTCAGCCTTGCCCCCTGTTCTTCCTGTCTATTCCTCTTGCATAATTGGAACAATAAACATATGCCAACACACCAAGCTTATTAGATTTTTTTAAAAGCATAGTCATCCTGATCTCTGCCTCATGAGTAACTGAGATTAGGGGTGTGCTACAATGCCGGGTCCAATATTTATTCTGAAATTATTGTCTCACAGTTTTGAAGGCTGGAGTGGGAAATCAAGGTGTTTTGTCTCTTCCAAGGCCTCTCATTTGGCTTACAGGTGCCACTTTCTTATTATGTCTTCATATGGTTACCCTTCAGTCTATATTATGGCAGCATCCTAATCTCTTCAAATAAAATGAGACATTATTGTACAAAATAAAGAATTCCTATCATGCCTCACTAAAGTCATGAACATCTTCTACAGCAACTGTTTCTTAAGACAAGCCCAATGAATTAGCCTATCATTTTAAGGTTAATTTTATTTAGCAACTGGTAGAGGAAAGTCTGCAGTTATTTGACTACATTTATCTGGCAGCTTCAGCCACTCCTACAATACTTCAGTTGTAATATCACAAATACCAATGACATTTCTTCCAAAACATATCATATATCATTCCTTGTCCTCAAATAAAATCCCCAAATTTTCTTCTTTCATTAGATGTACTTAAGGCTACTACAGCATGTGTGTATCTCTCCTGAATTGGATTCTATTCTTTATTTCCCCCAAATGTTCCTCATTGGAGAGTCCTTTCTATATTTTCGCATGCTTATGACATTATGTAGTGTCAGAAGTAGGTACTGAATACAACTCCTCTCAAAAAGACTAAAGCCTATAGATTTATGAAATGTTATCCACTCATGACCCAGGAAACTCATGATAAACAAGCAAAGGGTATTTCTCTAAATACATAAAAATGGCCAACAGACAAGAACAATGTGCTCAACACAGCAATCATCAGTAAAATGCAAATTGAAACCACTGTAAGAGTCAGGATAAGATGGCCGATTAGAAGTGCTCATCATTTTGATCTTGTGTATGAGAAGAGTTAGGTAACAAGGGAGTGACTATATTCCGGATAGAGGAAAAACAAGAAGAGTCAAAAAAGAGTTGTCAAGACAGCAGGAAAGCAAAGAGAAATAGAGGTAAGAGAGGAAAGTGGAAAACAGTTCCAAACCCCTCTCTGATTTCCCAGGTGCAGAAGAGGAAGCTGAATTCACGATTACAATGTAAGCCAGATGGTCTTGGCAACAGACTGGAAATTAAAGCTGTATGACAAGCCGACACCTCCCACTAACCTTAAGCCCAGTGTAGGGATTAGGTGAGACTACTCTGGAACCTAGCCTTGGTGAAGAAAGACATTCTGTGCCTTTCCTCAATTCTAAGTGCTACAGCACATGCCATCTTGAAACAAAGCCTGCTAGTTGAGACTAGATTAATCTGGGTGATTGGAGACAAAGAACGTCGTGGCTTGGGGAGTCTTGGGATGCCATGCCCTGGTTTCTGGGTGGGAGATGGCCATAGAGATGGTTGTGGAAATGGAGAGGGACTGACATGGACTTGCAGAAAAGTTCAAGCACTAGGGAGCTCTGGCAGTTAAGTGGTACGGAGAGGCTACGCCTTCTATGGTGAGAAGACTGTCTCACCACCAAAGGGTTGCAGTGGAAACTGAGCACCAAGTATGTGGCCGGCATAGTATTAGTACCCAACACTTTCCTCCTGACTATTTGTGTTGGTTGTCAAGTGGGCCTGAGAACCCTGATCCCTGGACATCTGAATCATGTGATATCAACAGTTTTCTCCCAACCCTTCCCCACCCCAAAAGAGTGGTGAACTGAAAGCACTGAATCCTACCTCCAGCAACTGCACCCCTGCAACTGCACTGACAGGTAGAACTGAGAGCCTTGAGTCCAGACCTGAGTCATGTGAGTTTCACAACTTCTCCCCCAACACATAGCAGTGATATGCTCTATGGATGTGCAAGCACTAAGACAAGGAGGCCTAGGTCTCTCAGCTCCATCTCTGCCAGTGCAGAATATGGCACTCTTTTTGTTCTTCCCACTCTCTGATACATTTGGAGGCCCCTTTATGTTGGGTGCTTGCAACTCCTGAGGAAACAAATTGGAAGTCTTGTGAGGCAAGTAAGAACCTATCCAGTGTGCAGGCTGTAAAAATACCTAAGGTCAGCAATAGCTCCCAGTATTCAAAGTAGGAAAATTTCTATAATGAAAGTAGCCCAAAAGTGGACAACTGATCCTTCACAAGTAGCAGCTAGGCTTCCTTTTCTGAGTAGTGCCATGAGCAGGTAGCAAATGCTTGACTACTGAACCATGCACCCAGAGCAGTGGTGAGAAGTAGCACGCCTTCATGGCCACTACACTGTTCTGCATAAACACTCAAAATATTCCAAGTGAAAGACTGTATAAGTGATTTAAGCTTCCAAATGTACAAATTCCAAGGCAGAAACACAAGAAATTTGAAAAAAAAAAAAAGCAACATGTCTTCTTCAAAACTCAAAAGCTCCAAGTGACAAATACTAAAGGTAGTGAATTGCATGAAACCTAAGACAAAGAATGTCAAACATGATTATAAGAATGATCAATGAACTAAATACCTGAATAAATTCCAGGAAAACTCAAAAAGATTACTGAACTAAAGCTGACAATGCAAGGCATGAAAGAGGAATTCAATAAAGATACAGAGATTCTGAAAAAAAAATCAAATTTAAATTCTGGAAATGAAAAGCTTAATAAAAAATTGAGGCAGAATATTTGGGCTTAAAGACAAAGTAGATGACTTGCTGCAGTCCTGCTGCAGTGGGGGCTCCGACTCTGGCTTTGGGTGCTCGAGTGTTGAAATACGACAGGAATTCGGGGCTGTGCCGGGCAACAATGGCATAGTTTATTTTCTGAAGAGAGTATTTAAGCAGTGCAGAAAAGCAGGAAGGAGTGTGTGGCAGTCCCCAAATTTCCCTTGACCTCTGTACTAGGATTGGCTGTCATGTTGCTATGGCTATGATCCCAAGTGTGGAACATCGTATTCTCGGTACTGGATATTCCCGGTCCCATGCAGAGAAAGAATAGGGGAGTTCAGCAACTGTCCTTTTGGACTGTTGCAATCTCTCTTAGGGCTATTGCACAAAAGCTACAGTGACTCCACTCTTTTCCAACAGGCTTTGGGGGTCCTGAGGGTTTCCCACATTGATGTATAAGAATATACAGAAGAAGATAAGGAGAAACATAAAGTATGAAAAAATATGCAAGACCTCTGGGACATAATTAAAAGACCAAAGCTATGAATCATGAGCATAGAAGGAGAAGAGGTGCAACCTAAAGGCATAGAAAATATATTCAATAAAATAATAGCCCAAAATTTTCCAAATCTTGAGAAAGAGATAGTCATCAGAGTACAGGAGGATTTTAAGACACCAAACAGGCATGACCAGAAAAGTGACTCTTCATATCATATTAAGTTAAAACATTAATGATACAGAGCAAGAAAAGAATATTGAAAGCTGCAAGAGAAAAGATCCAAGTCACCTATAAGTGCAAACCAATCAGAATAACAGCATATTTCTCAAAACAAACATTAAAAGCAAGAAGGTCATGGACTGTTGTATATTAAGTCCTGGAAGAAAATAAACTGCCAACCTAGATGATTGTACCCAACAAAGCTATCATACATAAATGAAGGAGAAATGTACAAAACCTCCCAGGATAAACAAAAGTAAAAACAATTCATGACCACAAAACCAGCACTGTGAAAGAAGCATAAAGGAATCCTACACAGAGAAGAGGAAGAGAATAGATAAGCAAAGAAGAGAAGAGAAGAATCAAACACTACAAAATAACAAAATGGTAGAAATTACTGCATACCTTTCAATAATCACTATGAATGTTAATAGTCTCAATTCTCCAATCAAAGAAATGGAGTGGTAGATTGAATTAAAAACCAAGGCTCAAACATTTATTGCCTACAAGAAATGCACCTCACTGGCAAAGACAAACACAGAAAACAGATTTCAACACATATACCCTCTACCTTCACAGATGTTATATTTTACAATATTATTGATGTTTTATTATTTTCTTTTCTTTTCCCTCCTTTCCTGAGTTCCACAGAGTAGTTCCATTATTACAAACATGCACTATATATTACTTTGTATATGATGTTTGTTTGTTTTGGTGTATGTTTATCTTTTGGATTAATCTTCCACATGTGAGAGAAAACAGGTGGCTTTTGTCTTTCTGATCCCTGCCTTGATGCAGTTAACATGATGTCCTCCAATTGCATCCATTTACCTTCAAATCACATGGTATCAATATTCCTTCAGGCTGAGTAAAACTGTTGTGTATATACTACATTTTCTTGATCCATTCATAAGTTCTAGGGTATCTGGACTGTTTCCATATCTTGGCTAATGTAAATAGTGCTGTGATGAACACCAGTGTACAAGTGTCTCTCTTACATTCCTTTGGGTATATGCCCAGGAATGGTATCACTGGACTGACGATCCAGACATAAACCCATGCAGCTACAGGCAACTGATCTTCAACAAAGGAGCCCAAAACACATGAAGGAGAAAAGACAGCCTCTTCAACAAATGTTGTTGGGAAAACTGGATAGCCACATGTGGAAAACTGAAACTAAATTCTTGTCTATCACCCTGTACCAATATCAACTCAAAATGGATCAAAGACCTTAATACGAGGCCTGAAACTTTGAAACACTGCAGGAAATAGTAGGGAATACACTGGAATATTAAAGCACAGGGAATGACCTCCTAAATAGAACTCAAAAGGCTCAGCATTTAATAGAAAGAATAAAAAAAAAGGGATTGTATCAAAATAAAAAATATTCTGCACAGCAAAAGAAATAGCCAGTAGACTTAAGGAACTGCCCACAGAATGGGAGAAAATCTTTGCCAGTTATTCTTCTGATAAGTATGATAGTATTCAGAATATACAGGGAATTCAAAAAATTCAACCCCTAAAGAATAAAGATCCCAATGAAGAAATGGGCAAATGAATTAAATAAGGAATTCACAAAGGAACAGATATGAATGGCCAATAAATACATGAAGAAATATTTAACTTCCCTGGCTATAAAGTGGATGCAAATCAAATAATCTCACCAAAGTTAGAAAGGAGAACAATTCAAGGGCAAAAAAAAAAAAAAAAAAACAACAAAGGCTTGGGAGGATGCTACCAAACAGGACCCTATACACTGTGGGCGGGAATGCAAATTAGCTAACTCTTTGGAAAGCAGTATGAAGATTCCTCAAAAAGATGAAGAAGACCCAATTTAGTAAAATTAGAGATGAGAAAGGGGAGATCACAATAAATACTAAAAAAATTCAGACTGTCATTAGAGAGTACTGTAAAAATTATGTGTTAATCAACTGGTACATCTAGAAGAAATGGACAATTTTTAGATACATATGACCTATCAAAATTAAGCCAAGAACATCTAAACTACCTAAACAGATCTATAACAAGCAATAAAATTGAAACAGTAATTAATAGTGTTCCAATAAAGAAAAGTGCAGGATTGAACTGAATAATGCAGAATTTTACCGGACCATTTAAAGAAGTGACACCAATGCTAAATAAATTAATTAATTAAAACTCCTAGATAAAATAGAAAGTAAAGCAGCACTACCAAACTCATTCCATGAAACCAGTATCACACTGACACAAAAACAGAATAAGGTCACAAACCAAAAAAGAAAGCTTTAGAACAATTTCTTAAGTTTTTGAATATAGAGGCAAAACTCAGTAAAATCCTTACAAACTTAATTCAACAACAAATTAAAAAATCTATGATCATATTGACTTCATTCCAAGGATTAAGATTTGCTCAACATATGTAAGCAATAAATACAATTCAACACATAAACAGAGTAAAGGACAAACACCACATGATCTTAATAGATGCATGAAAAGCCCTTGACAAAGGCTTTTATCAATATATCTTCATGATAAAAGTCCTGAAGAAACTAGGAATAGAAAGAATATACTTCAACATAATAAATGCAACATACAATAAACCTATAGCCAACATCATCCTAATGGGGAAATTTAAAACCATTTCCTCTAAAGTCAGGAATGATACAAGGGATTCTACTCTCTCCAATGTTATTCAATATAAATACTTGAATTATTAGCCAGAATAATGAGACAATAGAAAGATACAAAAGGGAAACAAAAAAGAAAAGGAAAAAGTCAAATCATTCCAAATTGCAGATATGATCCTGTACTCATGGCTTGTAAAAACTCTTAGACTGGATAAATACTTTCAACAAAAAAGTAGAATAAAAAATCAACTTACAAAAATCAGTAGCCTTTATATATACAAATAATGAACAGGTTGTGAAAGAAATCAGGATAACAATTGCATTCATGGTGGCCTTAAGAAATTACCTATTAATAAGTCTAACAAAGAAGATGAAAGAAAGTCCTTTCTGAATAGAACTCCAATTACTCAGGAAATAAGAGCAATAACCAACAACTGGAATTGCAGCAAATTAAAAAGCATCTGCACAGCAAAAGAAGCAATTGCCACAGTCAATAGAGAAAGTACACAATGGATGAAAATGTTTGACAGCTATCCATCAGACAAAGAATAAATATCTAAAATATATAGATATTTTATATTAAAAATTAAACACCAAAAGAAAACACAATTCAATTAATAAATGGGCATATAAATTGAATGAACAATTTTCAAAAGAACAAATATAAATAGCAAATAAATGCTGAAGAAATGTTCAAAATCCTTAGTGAAAAGAAATCAAATCAAACCAAAATTGAGATTCCACTCATCCAAGTCAGAATGGCAATCACCAAGAAAACAAACACTAAATGCTGGAGAGGATGCTAGGAATAAAGGAACCCTTATCAGCTGTTGGTGGAAATGTAAATTAGTGCAGTCACTATGGAAATTAGTATGGAGGTTCCTCAAAAGACTGTATGCAGAGCTGCCTTATGATCCTGCTATTCCACTTCTAGGAATATATCAAAAGGAATGTAAGTCTGCATACAATTTTGATACCTACACAACCATGTTTATAGCTGCACAATTCAAAATAGCCAAACTGTGGAATTTAGTGAGGTGTCCATAAACTGAAGAGCAGATGAAGAAAATATGCTATACATAACAATAGAGTATTTTTCTGACATAAGGAAAAATGAAATTATGTCATTTACAGGAGAATGGATGGAACTGGAAATATTCATGTAAAGCAAAATAAGCCAAACTGAGAATGACAAATATCATGTGTTCTGTCTCATAGGTGGAATCTAGACCTTAAAAAAAGTATAACATGAATGAAAATTAGCAAGAGCAGGGGCATGAAACAGTTGAAAGTGGAAGGAAGTTGAAAGTTGAAAGGAAGAGTAAGGCAGGTTGGAGGTAAATATAATCAAAGTACTTCATGCACACATGTAGGGAAATAAAATAATGAATACATTAAAATTATTTGGAAAAGTGGGGAGAAGGTAAAAGAAAGTACAATAGAAAATGTGAATTTGAACAAAGTACATTTTATGCATGTATGGAGATACTGCAATGAAAACCCCTTGTACAATTAATATATGCCAGTTAAAAAGGAAGAAATTAACAAATAATGAAAATTAATTTTCCATGAAGAAAAAACACTGAGATATCTTCTCACACTCTTTGGGATGGCTATTACCAAAACGAAAAGAGATGTTGGCAAGAGTATAGAAAAAAGGGAAGCTAGTAATCAGTGGGAATGTAGATTGGTATAGCCATTATGGAAAACAGTATAAAGGATACTTAAGAAATAAAAAGAAAAACTACCATAAAGCCCAGAGTCCTTCTTCTGGGTATTTATCCAACATAGATGAAATAACCACCTCTTAAAGATATCTGCAATCAGAATCATGTATATATCATCATTCATGATAGCCAAGATATGGAAACAACCCTGACACCTGGTGATGGAAGACTCTACACCTGAAATATAGACAATAAAATTTATTTTAAAAATAATGAAGTAAATACAGAATTAAAAGAGAAAAAGCAAAAGTGCTGTTAATATTCTACTGCATGCAGGAAGCTCCTCTGACTACCTCTATCAGAATGACAATAGAGGGAATCAGTCGCTGATTCTGATGTGGCTGTGGAGACATGGTCCCTGATGGTTAATTAACTTAATTGAAGGAGGAGATTCCACTGGACTGGGGGGATGGGAGGGTTCTATGCAGATACAATGTGCTTCCCACAAGGCAGAACTTATGAAAAACCTTTGCTATGAGTGCCCAGTGGCCTCTTAAAATTGCTTGAATATGACATATGTTCTCATGACTATAATTGAGTGTTTATATTCTCTACAAGCTAAGTAAAAAAATTATACAATAACTGTAAAACTGTTTTCATTAAATTCTTTTTTATTGTTAAAATAAAGTCTTATTTATATTAAGTTTTGTATGCACTTGAATTACTTAGATCTTGATATACAAGAATACAGAGAACTAAACATATTTACTTCTTGTGGGTTATTGGTTAGTATCTTCATCATTTAAATATAAAAAAAAAATGAATTCTAAAGTAGTGTTAGGAGGATAAGGTTTGGAGTAAGACCAGGAAAATTCAAATCCTGACTTTCCACTTAATGTCTAGGTAATTTGAAGCAAGACAATATAAAAAAATTACCTAACTTTTAGTTTCTTGATGAATAGAACTAATGGGAGGTAAGAGAATATGCCTATATTTCATGTTATAAGAATTAAGTGCAACAATGTAGTGTATTGAGCAGAACAGTGCTTCAACTATAAAATAAGGGTTCAAGGTAATGGAACCATTATTTGACCTTATGTTAGCTTTGTGAAGGGAAAAATTATGGCCTCTGACCAAAAAATAAATAATATGGGAGAGTTTAGAACCCTTGTCATAATCACCCAAATAACACTGTGAATTTAATGATTGTTTAGATAGAATCTCACCATTTTCCCCCATGCCATCATACTCCATTTCTTTCTCTCTGTCTCTATCGTTTGTTCTCCTTCCCTATATCACTTCTTCTTCACTATTCTTACAAAATTTCTCCTTCATTCTTCTCTTTCATGGAAAATATGTTTTTTTACAACATTCAATAACAATTCTAATACTCTTCAAACAACTGATGAGATGTTGATGGCTCCTCAATAATTTTGCCTTTTTCTTTAATTAGTTAAATAACATTAATATCGGAACCTCTACAAGCTCCGTGAGGTACGTCTGATCTCCTTATTTGTTCCAAGTACCATGGAAGGATACCACTGAAAAAAACCTTAAAATAGATCCTGAGATGTGAGTGGACATGACTAGGGTCAAATAATTAGAAAAATAGGTATCAACATGGTACCCCACTAATAATCAGGAAAGGTATTATGATTTTGTGGTACAAAACCACAGAATTGTGGTACAAACTAGCACTCACTCCTTGTTGCACATTGATCATAGATGCTGAATAAGAAAGTAATCAAGGAATCCCTGCAACTAACCCCCCAAAATGAAGGACACTAAAATTTTGAGGCCTTTTGAGGGTCTTTTCCT
Organism: Castor canadensis; assembly: GCF_047511655.1. Classification (NCBI taxonomy): domain Eukaryota; kingdom Metazoa; phylum Chordata; class Mammalia; order Rodentia; family Castoridae; genus Castor; species Castor canadensis. The sequence goes on from NC_133395.1 coordinate 27,831,913, forward strand.
ACTAACCAACTGCTTTACAAAGACAGGATGTGTTTTATAATCTGAGAACTAGTAAAAAAATTTTATTTTTTGCCTAGAAGCAAGGGGGTGGTGGGGAGAGTGAGGGAGTGGGGAACAGGGGGAAGAAATGGCCCAAACAATGTATGCACATATAAATAAATGAATAAAAAAATTAAATTAAATCAAATTTTAAAAAAAGAAAATTTTAATGATCTTCCTTCCCTCTTCTACTCTGAGTCTCTTCCTCTCCCTAGTATCTTTCTTAAAACTCCCTTTACATCTTTGTTTCTTAAGGTATAAATCAGAGGATTGAGCACGGGTTGATTATAGTATAAAAAAGAGCAACAAACTTTCCCTTGCTCTCAGAATAACTGCCTTTGGGCTGGAAGTTAGTCTATATGGCTGAGCCAAATAAAAAGAGAAACCACAAAAAGATGGTCCCCACAAGTCCCCAAAGTCTTTTTGCACCCTGCCATTGACTTGGACTTCAGAGCTGCCTTAGGAATGAATGCATAGGAGCCCAGAATTAGTGCTACAGGAAAAATCAAGAATACAACTTGGGTCATGGACAACTTAGCTTTTGATTCTCCTATGTCCTCACAAGCCATCCTCAGAAATATGGGCATTTCACAGAAAAAGTTATTCAATTAATGGCCACAGAGAGTTATGGCCATCCAAAAGCCTGTCTGAATCAGATAGTTCATGAAACCTCCTATCCAGGAAGCAATAGCCAGTGGCAGACAGAGAACAGGGTATATAATTGCTGTTTAGTGTAGTGGACAACATACAATAGCATGGAGATCAAAGGCCATCATGATCAAGAGAACACTCTCAGCAGAGGCCAGGGCAAGGAAAACGAAGAGCTGGACCACACACCCTCCATAGGTTATCAAGTCCACTGAGGATGACCAGAATCTGGGGGCACAATGCTAGTGGTGTAGCAGAGGTCCAGGAAAGAGAGATGGCACAGGAAGAAATACATGGGTGTCTGTAGTCGAGGATCCAATTGAGAGAGAATGATGACGGTGATGCTGCCAGAGAGAGTTAGGGAATAGAAAATTGAAATGAAGACAGACAGTATGAGTTTCAAGTTAGGCCAATCTGAGAAGTCCACCAAAATGAAACTGTCTTTTAACCTGGTATTGAATCTTCCCATAGCCTTTCACCTGCACAAATAGCATGAGACAATTCAATACCTCCTATGAAGAATGTGAATTAAAACATTATTTCACAACAATCCCTAAATACTCCAAAATCACATTTCTTATTTCCTGTTTTGCTATTCACTTCAGTTCTATTTCATCTTCTATTTTTACTCTTCTATTCTTTAATCTGGTATCATGGAATCAGGATAATATTGTTTGAGCCATAATCTGTTGGCTGTGTTCAGGACTTTAGCAAAGCCCTTCAATGCTGTGAATCTGATGTTTCAATGTCTGAAAGTGGAGATGAAGTATTTTCTATGAAGTATTATTGATATTAGGGCCTACTCCAGTAAATGCAAAAAATGCTTTAAAAATCTAAAGTATAAAATGGAGCATTTTTCTTTTCTATTATTCTCTTTTACTCCTGTTATTGGTAGAACTGGTAGAAAATGGAGCATTTTTCTCTTCTATTATTCTCTTTTACTCCTGTTATTGGTAGAACTGGTAGAAAATGGAGCATTTTTCTTTTCTATTATTCTCTTTTACTCCTGTTATTGGTAGAACTGGTAGAGTGTTTAAAATAGCTTAACATTCAGAACTAACCAGACTGAAATAACATTTTTTTTCCCCAGTGCTCTCTTTGTTAAGATGGCTGAACTGGAATGTCATTGTTAATGAAGCCATGCTGATCAATGATTCCATGAAGACTTTAGATTCTATCTTTTATGCTCTTGTGGAAAAGAAGGAGAAATTATAACACAACAAATGTTAAATCATTTGAAGATTAACTAAACCATCAAAGATGTTTTTTGAATGGTTAATGTTGTATAATGCCACAGCTTAAAGTCCATAAAAGTCCCAACTGATCTACTTAACCACTGAACAAGTGCAGCACCTGTTGTGAAGTATTTACTTCTCTGAGTCTCCATTTACTTAATGCAAAACAGAAAATAACTTATTTCACAGGATTTTAACTTGGATTGAATGATAGAGCATATTCTATAAGCTAACAAGAATATACTAAATGCACTTTTAAAAATTACTATATTTATAAGTATTATTTTACTTTTGATTAGCTGTATAAATTATACATTTTAATGGAATTCAGTGAAATATTTCAAATCGTGCGAACAGTTGGCACTAATAAAATCACTTCTCAAACTCTAGTGATTTCTTTTTAACTAGAGATCACTTTAAGTTAGCATTTTTAACTTCCACAGATGAGAGAGAATATGCAACTCTTGTCTTTATGTATCTTATAACTCTTGTTTTCTTTATCACAAATCATTACCATGTAACTGGGCTTCATTTGTTCAAGTTCCTGGAAAAAGAAAGGCTCTCAAAAATATTATTGAATGAATTAATGAATTCATTCCCCACCCTGGCACTATGCCTGCTGCACATAAATCTCCCAGAAATAATTTTTCCTGTTCAACATGAAAGAAATAACACACTTGTTATTTTCTCAATTAATGGCCTGAGGTTTTTAAATACTCTGGTTCTATGTTTTTGTCAATAATGTTTTTAGTGACATATAGATATGTTTAATGTGTATGTACGTGAACCAGTAATTAGAAACATAAATAACATCATAGATCATTGAACAGAAATCTAAAAGGATTTCAATATGATAGAAAAATTGAACCTTAAAACAATAACTGGCAATCATACTAGATAAGATACTAAGATAATATTGCACCATGGAAAATGAGCCTAACTTCAAAACCTCAGTTGGATCAGTGGAGAATGAAGACAACTTAACAGAAACATATTGAAAACTAGAAGACAAAGAAAACCTGAGAGTGTAGCAACCAACAACTCAGTACAAGTGAACAGTGCACTGTGACTACTGAATTTTAATTAATACAAGGTCAGACTACATAAAAATCTTAATTCAAGACCTTGGCCTCTCAAGTTAACAGATGACCTAAGGGTCATTTTTTCAGTATTTTTTTATGAACTGATCCTCCACTCTCTTCCAGTAATCTCAAAACAAGTGTTTATTTAGTGATGCCTCTGCCTCCATTCAGCATCTCTAGTCTTTTGCTCATTTATTTCAATCAGTTCCTACTCCCAGTGTTATGTGTTTTTAATTCTCATCCTCATTTCAATAATTTTCCTGATATCCTTAAACTTGCTATCACAGAAGAAATCTGAAGAATGAAATACTTTTTTGTCCTTACTATTAAAATTAGGTTAATAAAGTCTACAGAAAAGATTAATTCAACTTATACTAGTAAAAATTGTGTCTCGCTAATGTATCTTTAACATCTATACTGGCTCTTTCCCTAATGAAATTATACATGCTAAAGACACTCCAATATTTAAAAAAAATCTTTTTCCCTAAGTCCAGTTTAAACTGTTGCCCTATCTCTATCTTCCTTATCAGAAATTAGTTGGTTGAAAAACTTACCTATGCTTGATGTTTCTATAATTCTCCTATGACTCACTTTTCAACTAAATGCTATATGATTTTGTACTTGATAGATTTTTTTATGAAGATATAGTAGACATTTTCAATTCTCTTTTGTATCATACATACCATTTTATAGGTGCTTTTCTACTCAGAATCTCTTCCCTTCCCTACCTAGATTTCTTCTTCCTTTTCTGGCCATGCTTCAAACTCTTTGGTATGCTGTTGTTTCTCTGTGCATCACTTACATGTTTGGGTTCCTCCTTGGGGTTCACTGCAAACCCACTTCCCATACCATTTTATACTCTTCCTGGGAAATGGCAACTATTCCATGAACTTGAATCACAGAGTCACTGTGTTAGTAACATGCAAAGGTATGTCTTCACTCCCAATCTTTTGGCATAACTTCAGACTTTTTAGAGTCCATCTGTATTAACTATATCTTTATTTTGTGTGTTACTGCTGTTTTGGCATTTGTGGGCTTGGATGAGTGTGGAGGAACTGTTGCTCTCAGATATAACAATTTCTAGAGATATAAAAGAATTTTTCTGAAAGCATAAATTTCATGTGCAGATGAATCAGTCCAGATCTATATTATTCAGGCTCTACCAGTTTCTCACACACTTGGCCACTGTCAACTTGCTATAATCATCACAAAACTAGGTACCAGACAACTAAAGACAGTCTGCATCATGATAAGATAATGATATTATTAAACTGATAAATTCTAAATTGTATAGACCACCTTACCTGCCTCTTCCTATGGAAACCACCATGTAATTTTCAAGTATTGATTTAATTGAAATCATCTCCTGATCTGTTGGCTTTGCCATACCTTTAATGAAAACAAAACCTACCTATAAAACACCATTTTATAGCTGATTATTTCCACATGGAATCCCCTTGGCCGTACAAATTCAGTGTATATAATACTAAACTCATTCTCTCCACACCCATACACAAAAGTACCTCTCCTCCCACACCACAGAAACACAAGTTACCTATTACAAAAAATTATCCTCAGCCTCTACATCCCAATTTTTTTCAAGCATACCTTACATGTCACTTCATCTAAGACAGAAGTTTTCAACTAGGGGAGATTTAACCCTTCAGGGAACATTTGTCAAATTCTACAGTAATTTTCAATACTATACCTTTTACAATATGCATAGTATCCCATCCTTTACACACAAACAAGATTGATTAGGCCCCAAAATGATAATATTGCTCAGGTTGAGAAAGAGTCATCTAGAAGATACTCTTTGACTATTCTCACCTTAGCTAAAATCCCTTTCTGTACAATCCTATGGGACACTGTTTCTTCTCAAATGCAATTTACCACCTTTGAAATTAATTTAAGATTTTTAAGTCTCACATTCTATGACACCAGACCTTGCAGAAAACAGAACTGTGTCTGTCTTGTTCATGTTTATAGTTTCAGTACACAGAACAGGGACTGACACAGAAAAGCACTCAATAATTAAGTTCCTATTGCCTGCAGCAGTGACCTGCACCAGTTCTTTAAAGATTCCTAGAAAGACGGCAAGATATGGTACATCTTCAGTCTTGTCTAGACAATGTGAGGTTATCCTGCTTCCTTGGGTTCTGGTCCTTTTTTCTAGAATTTGGTGTGCTCAAAGAGAGTCTCTCTACTATATACCAAAAAGTCAATGTTTTCTCTACCTGTGCTTGATCATCTTTGACTATCTTCTCCCTGGGAACTTAACATCTGCCTGCCATCTTGTTTACCACCTTCTTTTAAGTTATATCCTGCTTCCTAACCCCTGCCTCAGTTCCCTGCTAAGAATGGGGTCATCGCCAAAGTCATAAAATCCAAGTCCAACTGAAGTGTCACATTAATCCTCTCTGAGATTGATATTACTTACTCCTTGTGTTCAACACAGCTCATCTCGCTCTCCTCACACTGGAAATGTATCTTCTATTCTGGGTCTAGTTGTAGCTATGTTGCTTTCCCAAACACTCCACAGCCCTTCTTCACTGTTCCCTGAGCATATTTTTGGGATCTGTTTATGCCCACATACGATAATCATTTCAAGGAAAATTCATTTTGCAAATTCTCTGGAAGCCCTTTCCATCTTTGAAGAACAGGTGGAAAATATTCCTCCCATGAACTAAATACTGAGCTTCTAGTAAATCCTACACGTTATTCCTCCACCTACATTCATAATCTAGTACAGCTTGATCCTGGTAAAACTGTCTCAGTGATTGGGCAACATTGGGCCTTAATATGGAAAGTCCCAGTGAACACAAGTGAGAGAATGGAGAAAACCTCATTGGAAAACAGAGTAAATGGCAATCTCTTTCCAAATGGCACTCCTTCAAATATGGAGAAAAACTGTCATTATATACAAGTTTTTCTGTAGTAGCTTCAAAATGATTATTTCTTTTTCATATTTTCTTTATTATTGTACTAATAGAAAAAATGTTATTAAGCAGATATAACTGGTTCCAGATGACTAATATTTGAATTCCAGGCATTTCTAGGAAGATTATCCCTCTCCAGCTTTGCATAGAGCCATTCATGGTAGTGTATGCTTGCAATCCCAGTAATCAAGGGGCTGAACCAGGAAGATGGCAAATTCAAAGCCATCCTGGCTACATAGGAAGTTCCAGGTGATAGAATAATAATAAATAAATATACACAAGCACAGTACAACACAGTCTGCATGGGTCAGGTAGAATTCTGAGTAATTTCTAAATTCATGACAGTGTACTTGGATTCAAACCCATATAAAAAGCAACGAATTAAAGCTAAATAAAACCAATAAAACATCTGGAAACTTCCTGCATTAGAAAAAGGGGCTTTAAATTACATTTTAGGTGATAAAATGAAATACTTAAAGGTAAGCTTTATAGGTTTCTTTCATGATTAAATATCTAGCTTATGGAAAAGCTGGCAAGCTTGACTGTTCCTCTGAAAAGGCCAAAACTAGGACCAACAGCTGAATTATTCAAGAAGCAATAAGGTGGTTTGATATAAAGAAAAGATTTTTTTAATAAGCAGTCTAAAAATATGCTTCCTGAGAAGGAGTTGAGATATCAGTTACGTGAAAGCTTCTTGGTCATTTAGTGCTAAAAAGTGAAACTTTCAGGATACTGTAAAAATGTTTCAGTGTTGATTATAAGATTAGGTTAAATGGTTTCAAGCTCATACCAATAGTATTAATCCATATTTTTCTAGTCTTAATTTATCTTTTGAAAATGTAATTTCTATTACCCTTGTCCTAATCAAAGGATGTTAACATTTTCATATTTGAAGCTGTTGAATTTCTACAATAGAAAGATCATTGTCTGTGTCTCTCTGTGTTTCTTTCTAAGTGGGAGCATTTGTATGATTACTCACAAACTGCAAATAATAAAGGTCTTTAGATTGGAAATCATGTTTCAAATTTTTCCAGCAGCATAGAGTCCTATATCCTTGATGCCATTCCCATACTTTAATGATATCACTTGCCTTATGGAGCCACATTCAAGCCAGAAAGCTCAAATCACCAATCTCAGGAAAAAAGGTTTGATGAACTCTTTCCTAATCATCTTCATTGGCAGATTCACTCATAAATCTGAATCTAATTCTCTTCCTCTTATAATGCATGAATTTGAATGTTTTGTTATTAGTTATTGGAACACTAAACTATCAAACTATACGAGACACCAAAGACCCATTTCCAATCACAGCTTCCTCCTTAGTTCACTCATTCATTCTTTACCTGACCCACCCCTCTCACACCAGAATCACCCAATATTCCATGCTATCCCATACTTTTTGCTATAACCTTCAAGGATCTTTTATTACATACTTAGTAGTAACCCACCAGCATGTTGTAGCATAAGACTATAAAACCATAATAGGGTCTAGTCACCTTGTTAACTTTCAGAGACTGATTTCACAAATTATTTAATTCGACTCTTCCACTAGAACATTGCTTCCCACTATTATCTCTCTAGCAGCTATTCTTCCAAGAATTCCTCTTAAGTGTATCTTTAACATCTCTGACAATGTCTCTATTCTTCTTTTCTGGTTCTGCTTTGCATATTATTGCTTTGGCATAATAGAATCTGAGTTTTGGTGGAGAGTGCAAAATCATACTAAGCTAACCTTCATACTTCTTGAGGAAACCAAATGTTAAATAAATGTTAGTGCAGACAGAGAGTGAGAGATACAAGTAAGAATATGAAGATTCATGCTGGGTATACATTGGGGAGTGGGGTATGGTGGAGAGAGATTCTATTAGTGACAAAATATCACTTCTACATTCACAGCAGGTAGCAAACACAATGAAACCCAGTAATAACTGCCTAATGGGATACTTCTGGTTTTCTTTATGTTACCTGTGAGGGTAGAAAGGAACCCTCTTACACTGTTGGTGGGAATGTAGACTAGTACAACCACTCTGGAAAAAACTTTGGAGGCTACTTAAAAAGCTGGACATCGATCTACCATTTGATCCAGCAATTCCACTCTTGGGGATATACCCAAAAGACTGTTACTCCAGAGGCACCTGCACATCCATGTTTATTGCGGCACTATTCACAATAGCCAAGTTATGGAAACAGCCAAGATGCCCCAGCACTGACGAATGGATTAAGAAAATGTGGTATCTATACACAATGAAATTTTATGCAGCCATGAAGAAGAACGAAATGTTATCATTCGCTGGTAAATGGATGGAATTGGAGAACATCATTCTGAGTGAGGTTAGCCTGGCTCAAAAAGCCAAAAATCGTATGTTCTCCCTCATATGTGGACATTAGATCAAGGGCAAACACAACAATGGGACTGGACTTTGAGCACATGATAAAAGCGAGAGCACACAAGGGAGGGGTGAGGATAGGTAAGACACCTAAAAAACTAGCTAGCATTTGTTGCCCTTAACGCAGAGAAACTAAAGCAAATACCTTAAAGCAACTGAGGCCAATAGGAAAAGGGGAACAGGTACTAGAGAAAAGGTTAGATCAAAAAGAATTAACGTAGAAGGTAACACCCACGCACAGGAAATCAATGTGAGTCAACTCCCTGTATAGCTATCCTTATCTCAACCAGCAAAAACCCTTGTTCCTTCCTATTATTGCTTATACTCTCTCTTCAACAAAATTAGAAATAAGGGCAAAATAGTTTCTGCTGGGTATTGAGGGGGGGATAGGGAGGGGGCGGAGTGGGTGGTAAGGGAGGAGGTGGGGGCAGGGGGGAGAAATGAACCAAGCCTTGTATGCACATATGAATAATAAAAGAAAAATGAAAAAAAAAAAAAAAAAGAAATGCCCAACTAGTCAGTACTCACAAAGAGGTACAGAAAAGAATAGCCAAAGAGAACTATAGCACTTACCTCCTTCAATTCTCCTTACATCAAAGGTGACACGTGATAAGATTGAGAAGGCTGACATCTAGCAATGACTGGGAACAAAAAAAAAAAAAAAAAAACACAACTTGTCCTGACTGCATCTATGGAGGAGACGTGTTAAATTATAGTTCTGGTCCAGAAGTTATGATAACATATGATTTCCTCCATCAGCAGGTGAGCCTGCAGACACCCCGAACACAGGAGGATGGAGCATCGTCCTCACACTGCTCTTTACTCATTCTCTCTCACCAACTAAAACCATTAAGGAGCTGGGGTACCATCAAACCTTCTTATGACCCTAATACTGAGAACACCAATTCTGTATGCAGAGTCTTACCAATGCCTCTTTAACAGCAGTGAAGTTAGAGTTTAACAGGTTTAGGCTTAGAGACCTCGAAGCCCCCATATGGCAATTATATCTGATGGGGTCACCAAGATCTTTCTTGCAGTACTCAGTTCTCTCTATTTCCCATATGCAGCCCAAACCAAAGTGATCTCTCCAGTTTCTCAAAGCATGTCTTTTTCTGTGGCTTATACAACTCTACAACCTGGAATTTTTCTCACTTCCTCCACTTTGATCTCAGCCCTACCAGCAAAATTCCACATCTCACTTGAAGCCTATTTGGTTCACTACACACCTGAAAACTTTTCCTTCTCTGAACATCTCATGCAATAGTATGTTACTCATTTTTTGCATCATTGACCCAACTAAATATTTCCATGATAAAAAGTTCAATGTTTTAATGATCATATACAAATTCATATGTAGATCATTTTTGCAATAGTGGAACTACTCTATGGAACATGGGGAAAGAAAAAAAGGAAAAGAGAATAATAGAGCATCTGTAATATAGTAAAGCGTGACATCTGTGAAAGTAGAGAATCTGAGAATGTGTATAGAAAGCTGGTGAAAATGGGATAGGAAAGGTAAAAGGTAAGGAAGAGTAATGGAAGCGATTGAACAAACCAAAGTAAAGCACATCCACAGCGGGAATACATTGAGACAACTCTGAATACCAACTTAAATACTAATAACAAAAAATAGGGCTGTAAAATAGGTACAGTGTGTGTGTTTGGAGTACAAAGGGGGAGGGGAAGGATGAAGGAAGGAGATTAAAGTCAGGGTATATGATGGATGGATTTCATATGCCTACATGAAATAAAACAAAGAAACTTCTTGCAATAGACTTAAGTGGGGCAGGGAAAAGGTGAGGGGAACAGGTGATGGGGGCAATGAAACTAATATATAATATAAGCCTAATCACAATTGTCATGACAAATTCCCTCCTGTATAATGAATATATCATAACAGAGAAAAAAATTGTTTCTCTCCAAAAACAGAAAAAAATCAATGCTTCAAATTTTTTCTCACTCAATATGTAATGTATTAATTCTACTTATTTCTTTTATTTTTTGGGGAGAGGGGCAGTAATCACGTTTGAACTTAACGCTTGCAACTTGTTATACAGGAGCAACGCACCCAGCCTTTTTTGCTTTATTTAGTGTTTGAGTGAGGTCTTACATATTTGCCTGGGCTGGCCTGGACCATGGTCCCCTTGTTTACTCCTCCGACAAACTGGTATGACACGCATACAGCTTTATTAGTTGAGATCGGATCTCACTTTTTGTCCAGGCTGGCCTCAAACTGTGATCTCCCCATTCTCCACCTCCCCAGTAGCTGGGATTATAGGCATGTATCTTTTTTTTTTTTTTTTTTTTTTGCAGGTCACTTGAACACTTTATTCACTGGGGGTTGGGCGCTGGCGGGGCGCGCAGTGGGGGCGGCGCTAACTGAAGAGGTGGAAGGCGCTGCGCTGGTGCCATTGGACTTCCTGGATGTGGCCCGCGGACTGCACCTGGGGCTGCGGGCCCGAAGGAAGTCACTGCTGTCCTTGTAGTCGCCCTTCACCAGGAACTGGAGCCTGAGGTAGATGAGTAACTGGTAGCTGACCCACCTGTGGGCCTAGGGCGAAGGGGGATGGGAGAGAGAGGGGGGAGAGAGAGAGAGAGGGAGAGGGAGAGGGAGAGGGAGAGGAAGAGGGAGGAGAGGGAGGGAGGGAGAGGGGGAAAGGAGGGGGAGCAAGGCGAGAGACAGGGAGAGAGGGGAGAGAGGAGAGAGAGTCATTTCTTTTAACCTATTTTCAGCCACAATAAATTTTAAAATAACATGCATTTTCAATTCTTTTAAAAGTTATTGATTGAGAAATGAACAGTGTGCTATACAGAGTAGGAAAGAGTCAAACTGCAAAATTATCTGTATTCACTGGGGGAATTATAATACAATATAGAAGAAATAGCACTACATTTATTATCTTCATGATCTTGAAAACATTTCTTGACATGCTTGATCATGCAAGATGATTCTAACGTGGCCTTTCCTGTACCACTGTTTGTGAATCACTGACACTGTTTGTGTGGTGTGTGGTAGACATTCATTCAATGGTATGAATGACTCTCTAATACAAGTATTTATACAGTGCCTTCTCTTTGCCTGAAAAATATGCAGAAAACATGATCTCTGGCTTCAAAGAAATCTATTTCAACAAGAAACAAACATCCCTTGAAATAATTGCAATAAGGTGGTAATGGCACCACTCAATGGTCTCTCTTCATTCAGGTAGCATGAAATACTAAGAAAATCATCTAAAACATGATTACTTTGCACACAATGCAAATTTTGCAAAATGTTATGGACAGCTACGAAGGAGAGTGTTACTTTCCAAGAAGATAGGAAAAGCCTTTGATTAGTCGATTCATGAAAGAAAAATAACAGCTAACACTATGCACTGTGTACTATGTGTGAGACGGTGGTCTAAGAGTTCCGTTCATACTAACCCTTTAATCTTTGCAGTGACATAGCATGTTAGTAATAATTTGTGTTAGTCATTTTTCTTTGACTGTAACAAAATACCTAAAACAATTAACTTATAGAGAGGAAATATTTATGTTGGCTCACAGTTTTGTAGGCTTCAGTTCATACTCCAGTGGACCCAATGATTTGGTGCCTGTGGCAAGGTGGTGAGTAAGCGTGCAGAGTAGCAAAGCCATTCATCTAACTGTTAGGATGAAAGACATAAAGGAGAGACTGTGCTCCCACAATCCCCTGCAAGAACACCCTGAAAGGTGGAGAATCTAAAAGATCTGGAAATAACAGACACGAAGTCCTCAAATAAAATCAGTGGGCTATAAGCAATAACTTCTCTTCTCATTGGAAAGGGGATGGTGTTTCTCCACTTCTTCATGTGGGAAAGACTTGAAAATCTAGGTCAACACATCAGATTTAGAAGCAAATTTGAACCCCTTAAGTGACCCTGAACTTTTCTTTCATTTTATTTATATTTGTTCCTTTTTTATGTAAACTTTTATTAGTATATATTTGTTATAAGGGAGGGATTAATAATAACAATTTCCATTAGGCCAGTATTGTGCATTAGTTGTATCACCCCCATCATCTCTCCCCTAAACCCCATCCCTACCACACTTAAAGCAATTGCAAGAGGTTTTGTTATTCTATTTCATATAGGTATATGAAGTACATCAACCATACACTGTTACCTTAATTTCCTTCCTTCACCCTTTGCTGTTCCACTAGTTCCCCTTCACACACACTACCTACTTTATAGTAATGTCTTTAGTTATTAATATTTAAGCTAATGTTGAAAGGGATTTCTCAACATACTTCAACTGTGAATCTGCTTTACTTTTGTCTGCTCAGTCCCTTCCATTACTCTCCCTTACCCGTTTATCTCCCACCCCACTATTTTTCAAGAGCTTTCAATATGCATCCTTATATCCTCTGCCTTCACAGATTTGTGTTTTAGGATATTACTGATGCTCTATCACTCTCTTTTCCTTTCCCTCTTTCCCAAGTTCCATAGTGTAGCTCCACTATTATAAGCATGTTCTATTTATAAGTTTGTACATGGTCATGCTCGTTTTTGTGTATATGTTTATCTTTTGAATCTATCTTCCACATATGAGAAAAAATATGCAGCCTCTGTCTTTCTGAGTCTGGCTTATTTTATGTAACATGATGTCCTTCAATTGCATCCATTAACCTTCAAACCACATGGTGTCATTATTCCTTATGGCAGTATAAAGCTTCATTGTGTATATATACCACAATTTCTTGACTATTCATTAGTTGTAGGGTATCTGGGTTGTTTGCATATCTTGGTTATTATGAATAGTACTGTGATGAACATCAGTGTACAGGTGTCTCTGTTGTATCCTAACTGAATGTTCCTTTGGGTAGATGCCCAGGTGAAGTATCAATGGATCATATGGCAGTTTTATCATTAGCTTTTTGAGGAATCCATAGAAATTGTGCTAATTTGCATTCCCACCAGCAGTGTATAAGAGTTCCTGTTTCACTGCATCCTCTCCAACATTTGTTGTTATTTCCCTTAAACATGGCCATTTTAACGGTGGTGAGATGAAGTCTGAGTATAGTTTTGATTTGCATCTCTTTTATAACCAGGGAAGTTGAAGACTTCTTCATGTATTTACTAGACATTTGTACCTGTTCCTTTGAGAATTCCCCATTTAATTCATATGCCCATTTCTTCACTGGGACAATGATTCTTTGGAGGTTGAGTTTTTTGAGTTCCATTTGGATTCTGGATATTAGTCCCTTATGAGATGAATAACTGGCAACAATTTCCTATTCTGTGGGCTGTCTTTTGAGTAGTGAATTTTTTTTTTTTTTTGCTGTGCAGAAGCACGTTAGTTTGATGCAGTATGATTTGTTCATTTTTTCTCTTAGATGTGGAGTCTTTTGTCTTCTACTTAGGAAGTTGTTCCCTATACCTATATGTTCCAGTGTATTTCCTACTACTTCCTGGAGTTGTTTAAATGTCTCAGGCCTTATATTAAGGTAACTGATCCACTTTGAGTTGACTTTGGTACAAGATAAGGGTATAGTTTCAGTCTTCTACATGTGGATATCCAGTTTCCCTGCAACATTTATTGAAAAGGTGATCTTTTCTCCATGATGTGATTTGGGCTCTTTTGTTGAAGATCAGTTGGCTATAGATATGTGGATCTTCTATACTGTTCCACTGGTCTTCACAACTGTTTTGTGCCAGTACAATGCTATTTTTATTGTTAAGGCCCTGTAGTATAGTTTGAGGTCTGGAATTGTGATTCCTCAATCACTGGAGTTTTTGCTCAGAATTGCTTTGGCTCTTTGAAGTCTTTTGTGTTTCTATATGTATTTCAGGATTGATTTTTCTATTTATTTGAAGAATGTCATTGGGATTCTTATAGGGATTGCATTGAACATGTAGATTGCTTTTGGTTGTATGGTCATTTTCACAATGTTGATTCTACCAAACCACTAGCATGGGAGGTCTTCCCATCTTCTGATGTCTTCTTTGAATTCTTTCTTTAGTGGTTTTTAGTTTTCATTGAAAAGGTCTTTGGTTTACTTCATTAAATTTGTTCCAAGGTACTTTATTGTTTTTGAAGCTATTGTAAATGGGATGGTTTCCCTGATTTCTTTCTCAGTCTGTTCATTGTTGGTATATAGAAGATTACTTATTTCTGTATGTTAATTTTGTATCCTACTACTTTCCTGAAAGAGAAATAGCTTTCCTGAAAGAGAAATAGCTTTTTGGTAGAGTTTTTAGGGTCTTTTAAAGACGGGATCATGTCATCTGCAAATAGGGATAGTTTGACTTTTTCCTTTCTTATTTGAATCCCTTTTATTTCTTGCTCTTGTCTTATTGCTCTGGCTAGGAATAGGAGTGGCGAAAGCAGACTTCCTTGTATCTTTCGTGACTTTAGCAGCAATGGTTTCAGTTGTTCTCCATTTAGTATAATGTTGGCTCTAGGTTTGTCATATATAGCCTTTATTGCATTCAGGAACATTCCCTGTATTCCTAGTTTCTTCAGAGCTTTTATTATGAAAAAGTGTTGAATTTGTCAAAATCTTTTTCTGCATCTAATGAGTAGATCATGTGGTACTTTTCCTTGCTCCTGTTTATATGCTGTATTACATCTACAGACTTATGTATGTTGAACCATCTCTGTATCCTTGGAAAGAAACCAACTTGGTCATGGTGTATGATCTTTTTAATGTGCTGTTGAATTCTGCTTGCCAGTATGGACAAAACATATTTTTTTTGGATTTAATATTCCTGTGTCCTCAAACTCTGGACACCCACAATGGAGCCCAGTGCTAATTGCCTAGTGGAATATTTCTTGATTTTAACTGTGAAGTGAGAATGGCCAACCAAGTCAGCACTCACCTGGATTTCAAAGATAAGAAACTACTCTTTTTGCATTCCTCAATACTATTGGATTCAAGGCAGATATGAAGCCCAATGGAAACTGAAGACATCTAGTGATGACTGAAAAACGTATGTTTCTCTTTAGTCATCATTTCACCTATAGTGGAAAGAATTCGGATCAGGGATCCTGTCATGGAGAAGTCGTTATGACGTATGGTTCCCCATCCCCTCAGCAACAGAGTTGGCTAGAGTTCAGAACCTCCATGGTGGAAAAATCCTCTTCTCAGGGCCTTGGTTGCTCACCCTAAACAACTGAGAACAGGAAATATCTGTTGGATTCTCAG
This sequence comes from Castor canadensis, assembly GCF_047511655.1. Classification (NCBI taxonomy): domain Eukaryota; kingdom Metazoa; phylum Chordata; class Mammalia; order Rodentia; family Castoridae; genus Castor; species Castor canadensis. The sequence continues at coordinate 27,847,408 of NC_133395.1, forward strand.
AATCCCTCTTGTCTTTAAGGCTGAGCTGTTGTATTATCAAACTGTTTCTTGACTCTAATGCTGAGTACACCAATTTTGCTGAGAGTGTATTGGTAAAGCTTCCTTAAAGCATTGGAAGGAGACCTATTTACCAAGAGTTACCTTGGGGACCTCTGGGACCCAATATGACAATTATAATCAACTGATTGCTCCCCAATATCTGCCTGAGGTCTTCGGCTCATTCTATTCCCATATGCTGCCTAAACCAAAGTGTTCTCTTTAGTGTCCTCAAAACACATCTTCCTTGCTAATGCACCTCTACTGCCTGGTATTCCTAGTACTTCTTACTTTGAACCTAATCCCCTGAGCTCTTCACCATGATGATGATGATAGGACATCATTTTTCACACATACACACATACACACACACACACACACACACAACACACACATATACACACATACATATATATGGCATACTTTGATCTTTTTCACCCCTCAGTAAACTTTCTGACCATCCCCCATTCACATTGATGTCTTATCATCATTACCATTATATTTCAGGTCTAGGTTTCACACATATATGAGAACATGTGATACTTGGCTTTTTGACCTTGTTTATCTTACTCATACCTAAGGCAGATTGGCAAGCATCACAAAAAACAAACAGCAACAAATGATGGTGAGGATGCAGGGAAAAATACACTGTTGGTAGGAATGTAAACTATTGCAATCACTATGAAAATCAGTATGGAGATTCCTCAAAAAATTTAAAATAGACATACCATGCCCTATGACCCTTCCATACCACTCTTGGACATATATCTGAAGGAGTATAAAACAATATACAAGAGAGACACATGCATAACCATGTTTATTGCAGTTTTGTTCCCAACAGCTAAATGGTGGAACTGGACAAATTTCCCAACCATTGATAATGCATAAAGAATATATAGTTTTTTATATATAAGTATATAATGTCTTTTGCAGGAAATGGATGGAGTTAGACATCATTATGTTGAGAAAATATGTTATACGTAAAAATCCATTTTCAAGCACACAGTATAGTAGTGTTAAGTATATTCCTATTCTATGCCTCTTTTGAATAACAGTAAACACTACCCTGACTTCACTACAACAAGGGAAATGATATTGTACAGTTTTGAGCCACATCACATTTGGACAATGTTGTGCCACGAATATGATGACAGTGATCTCAGAAAATTACAATGGAGCTGAAATAGTACCACCTCCTATTAGTTTTACTGAATCTTTTCTATTTGTAGACATGTTTAAATACAGAAATACCATGGTGTTACACTTGTCTACAGTGTTCAGTACAGTAACATGCTATAGAGATTCGTAGTCTAGGAGCAACATATTACAACATAGGCTAAGAGTGATGTAGGGTACATCATCTAGGTATGTGAATATGCACACTACAGTGTTTGTGTAATGATGATATTACCTAGTGACGCTTATCTCATAAAGTACCCAAGTTATGAAGTGATGCCTGTACTTTTAAAACCTTAGATCAAAAATACAATGGTAGGAGTGGGGCATGATGGCAGATTAGAAGCTCCTACTATTTTGACTCCATGAACGAAGCCTTGGGTAACAGGAGAGAGACTCTATTCTGAAGACAGGAAAAACATCAAGAATCATGAAAGAGGTAGGAGGACAGCAGAAAGCACAGAGAAACCACAACAACAGAAAACAACAGCAAAGAGTCCTATGCTCATCCCTGGAGAAGGAGGGAAGCTAAAGAGGTAATCACAATGTAAGCCAGATGGGCTTGGTGACAGTTTGGCAATTATAGCTTCAGGATAATCACACACCTCCCAACAGCCTTAATCTAAGTACAGGAATTTTGAGACAGTGAGCACTCCAGTGTGGAAGGCTAACCTTACTGAAAAAACACATTGTGTCACTCCCCTTATCACAGAGGGATATAGCAATACATCATCTTGAGAAAGGGTCTATTGTTTGAGATGGAGATACTCTGGGAACTTGAAAGTAAGGATAACCATGATTCAGGGAGTCATTATAACACCATGCCACAGTGTCTAGGTGGGAGACAGCCATCAATACTGAATGTGGATAAGGAGAAGTTCTTACATGGTCTTACAGAGACTTTTCAGTAGGGGGACACTCTGGCAGCAAAGGGTATGGTACTCAGAGGCCCTGCTCTCCCTGAGAAGGAGTGAGTCATGTTGCCTATGGGTCATGGTGTAAACACAGAAGAAAGTATGTGGCTGTTATAGTATTTGGCCTCTAGGGCCTGCCTGATGTCTGCTGGGCCTAAGGCCAGGACTGCCAAATCCCAATAACAAGGAGGTGAGGTTTTAGACAAGATCTGAATGCACTCAAGCCACCTCCAGAAACCACACACTGGTGGTTGTTTGTTATGAGACGAGACTGAAAGCCTCAAGTTCAGATCCTCTGAATCATGTGGGGAGCCTCCTTCTCTTCTTCCATAGCTGGAACTGTGGGTGGGGTCGATAAGCATTAATATCAGGATGTAAAGTAATTAGGCTCCTCTGTTCTTCCATAACCAGTGCAGAACTCAGGGCTCAATGCATCACTGAAGAAAAAAGGGGGGAAAGAGAAAAATTTCTAGAGTCAAATGAAAATGAAAACACAAACTACCAGAACCTTTGAGACAGAATAAAGACAGTACTAAGAAGGAAGTTTATAGCAATGAGTGCCTCCATTAAAAAAACAGACTTATCTCAATTAAATAGATAACAAACCAAAACCAAAAGCCCTAGATGGAAATGTATAATGAAAAGCAGCACAAAAATTAACACAATGGATACTAAAAGTTCAATTGAAGGAATTCAAGAAATCAATGAAACAAAAACTTGGTTCCTTGAAAAGATAAACACAATTAATAAACCTTTTGTCAAAAATAACCATAAGAAAGAGGGAGGAGAGCCAATTAATAAAATTAGAGATGAGAAAAGGAATATCACAACAAACACCAGTGAAATTCAGAGGATCATTAGGGTATACTTGAGAACTTAAATTCTAGTAAACTGGAACATCTAGAAGAAATGGATAAATTTCTAGATGTGTATGACCTACCAAAATTAAGCCAGAAGGATATAAACCACTTATGCAGACCTATAATAAGCAATGACACAGTGATACTTTCTAAACAGTGAATGCGTCCCAGGACTAGATGGCTTCAGTGCTGAATTTTATCACATGTTTAAAGAAGAATTAACAGCAATACTCCTCAAACAATTCCATAAACTAAAGGAAAGGAATGTTACCTAACTCATTCTATGAAGCCAGTGTTGCTATGCTATCAAAACTGGATAAAGACACAACAATAACAAAAAAGAAAATAACTGAAAAATTTCACTGATGAACTTAGACACAAACTCAGTACAATACTTTCAAGTCAAATTCAATGACACATTTAAAAGACCATAAACCATGATCAAACTTGTTTCATTCCAGGGAAACAAGGATAGTTCAACATACACAAAACAATAAATCTATATAGCACATAAACAGAATCAAGGATGACAATGACACAATCATCACAGTAGATGCAGAAAAAGCCTTTGACAAAATTCAACATCCCTTCATGATGTTGAAGAAACTAAGAATAGAAAGAACATATGTCATCATAATACAGGCTATATATGATTACCTATAGCCAACACCATGCTGAAAAGGGAAAACTGAAATCATTTCTACTAAAATCAGAAGGGATACAAAGGTGTGTAATCTTATTCAAACTAGAGCTTGGAATTTTAGGTGGAGCAATATGGCAAGAGAATGAAAAATAATTGATACAATTAAGAAAGTAAGAAATCAAATTATCCATATTTGCAGATGATATGGTCCCATTTTATTTATTTATTTTTTATTGTTTTATTATTCATATGTGCATACAAGGCTTGGGTCATTTCTCCACCCTGCACCCACCCCCTCCCTTACCACCCACTACACCGCCTCCCTCTCCCCACAAGCCCCTCAATACCAGGCAGAAACTATTTTGCCCTTATCTCTACTTTTGTTAAAGAGAGAGTATAAGCAATAATAGGAAGGAACAAGTGTTTTTGCTGGTTGAGATAAAGATAGCTATACAGGGAGTTGACTCACATTAATTTCCTGTGAGTGTGTTACCTTCTAGGTTAATTCTTTTTGATCTAACCTTTTCTCTAGTTCCTGGTCCCCTTTTCCTACTGGCCTCAGTTGCTTTTAAGATATCTGCTTTAGTTTCTCTGCGTTAAGGGCAACAAATGCTAGCTAATTTTTTAGGTGTCTTACCTATCTTCACCCCTCCATTGTGTGCTCTCGCTTTTATCATGTGCTCAAAGTCCAATCCCTTTGTTGTGTTTGCCCTTGATCTAATGTCCACATATAAAGGAGAACACACGATCTTTGGTCTTTTGGGCCAAGCTAACCTCACTCAGAATGATGTTCTCCAATCCCATCCATTAAACAGCGAATGATAACATTTCGTTCTTCTTCATGGCTGCATAAAATTCCATTGTGTATAGATACCACATTTTCTTAATCCATTCGTCAGTGGTGGGGCATCTTGGCTGTTTCCATAACTTGGCTATTGTGAGTAGTGCCGCAACAAACATGGGTTTGCAGATGCCTCTGGAGTAACCTGTATCACAGTCTTTTGGGTATATCCCCAAGAGTGGTATTGCTGGATCAAATGGTAGATCAGTGTTTAGCTTTTTAAGTAGCCTCCAAATTTTTTTCCAGAGTGGTTGTACTAGTTTACATTCCTACCAACAGTGTAAGAGGGTTCCTTTTTCCCTGCATCCTCACCAACAACTGTTGTTCGTGGTGTTGCTAATGATGGCTATTCTAACAGGGGTGAGGTGGAATCTTAGGGTGGTTTTAATTTGCATTTCCTTTATTGCTAGAGATGGTGAGCATTTTTCCATGTGTTTTTTGGCCATTTGAATTTCTTCTTTTGAGAAAGTTCTGTTTAGTTCACTTGCCCATTTCTTTATTGGTTCATTAGTTTTGGGAGAATTTAGTTTTTTAAGTTCCCTATATATTCCGGTTATCAGACGTTTGTCTGATGTGTAGCTGGCAAATATTTTCTCCCACTCTGTGGGTGTTCTCTTCATTTTAGAGATCATTTCTTTTGATAAACAGAAGCTTTTTAGCTTTATGAGGTCCCATTTATCTATGCTATCTCTTAGTTGCTGTGCTGCTGGGATTACATTGAGAAAGTTCTTACCTATACCTACTAACTCCAGAGTATTTCCTACTCTTTCCTATATCAACTTTAGAGTTTGTGGTCTGATATTAAGATCCTTGATCCATTTTGAGTTAATCTTGGTATAGGGTGATATACATGGATTTAGTTTCAGTTTTTTGCAGACTGCTAACCAGTTTTCCCAGCAGTTTTTGTTGAAGAGGCTGCTATTTCTCCAGCCTATATTTTTAGCTCCTTTGTCAAAGACATGTTGGTTATAATTGTGTGGCTTCATATCTGGGTCCTCTATTCTGTTCCACTGGTCTTTATGTCTGTTTTTGTGCCAGTACCATGCTGTTTTTTTCATTATTGCTTTGTAATATAGTTTGATGTCAGGTATTGTGATACATCCTGCATTGTTCTTTTGACTGAGTATTGCCTTGGCTATTCGTGGCCTCTTGTGTTTCCATATAAATTTAACGGTAGATTTTTCAATCTCTTTAATGAATGTCATTGGAATTTTGATGGGAATTGCATTAAACATGTAGATTACTTTTGGGAGTATAAACATTTTCACTATGTTGATTCTACCAATCCATGAGCCTGGAAGATCTCTCCACTTTCTATAGTCTTCCTCAATCTCTTTCCTCAGAAGTTTATAGTTTTCCTTGTTCACATCTTTTGTTAAGTTTACACCTAGGTATTTGATTTTTTTTGAGGCTATTGTAAATGGAATTGTTTTCATACATTCCTTTTCTGCTTGCTCATTGTTAGTGTGTAGAAATGCTAATGATTTTTCTATGTTGATTTTATATCCTGCTACCTTGCTGTAGCTATTGATGATGTCTAGAAGCTTCTGAGTAGAGTTTTTTGGGTCTTTAAGGTATAGGATCATGTCATCTGCAAATAGGGATATTTTGACAGTTTCTTTACCTATTTGTATTCCTTTTATTCCTTCTTCTTGCCTAATTGCTCTGGCTAGGAATTCCAGTACTACATTGAATAGGAGTGGAGATAGTGGGCATCCTTGTTTGGCTCCTGATTTTAGAGGGAATGGTTTCAGTTTTTCTCCATTAAGTATAATGCTGGCTACAGGTTTGTCATATATAGCTTTCATAATGTTGAGGTACTTTCCTTCCATTCCTAGTTTTCTTAGAACTTTTATTATGAAATGGTGTTGGATCTTATCAAAGGCTTTTTCTGCATCTATTGAGATGATCAAGTGGTTTTTGTCTTTGCTTCTGTTAATGTGGTTTATTACGTTTATTGATTTTCGTATATTGAACCACCCTTGCATTCCATGAAGAGTACATGATCCTGGTGAATAATCTTTTTGATGTGTTGTTGAATTCGGTTTGAGGATTTTTTTCATCAATGTTCATTAAGGTGATTGGCCTATAATTCTCCTTTTTGGAAGTGTCTTTGCTTAGTTTTGGGATAAGTGTAATACTGGCTTCATAAAATGTATTTGGCAGTTTTCCTTCCCTTTCTATTTCATGGAACAATTTAAGGAGGGTTGGTAACAGTTCTTTAAAGGTCTGATAGAATTCAGCAGAGAATCCATCAGGTCCTGGACTTTTCTTTTTGGGGATATTCTTTATTGCTTCTTCAATTTCATTTAGTGTTATAGATCTTTCAGGTGATTAATTTCCTCTTGGTTCAGTTTTGGATGATCATATGTATCTAGAAATCTGTCCATTTCTTTAAGATTTTCAAATTTATTTGAATATAGGTTCTCAAAGTAGTCTCTGATGATTTCCTGGACTTCCATGTTGTTTGTTGTTATCTCCCCTTTTGCATTCCTAATTCTACTAATTTGGGTTTTTTCTCTCCTCATTTTAGTCAGGTTTGCCAGGGGTCTGTTGATCTTGTTTATTTTTTCAAAGAACCAACTTTTGTTTCATTAATTCCTTGTATGACTTATTTGGTTTCTATTTCATTGATTTCAGCTCTTATTTTTATTATTTCCCTCCTTCTATTTGTTTTGGGATTTGCTTGTTCTTGTTTTTCTAGGAGTTTGAGATGTATCATTAGGTCATTCATTTGGAATCTTTCAGTCTTTTTAATATATACACTCATGGCTATAAACTTTCCTCTCAGGACTGCCTTAGCTGTGTCCCATAGGTTATGGTAGGTTGTGTTTTCATTTTCATTGACTTCCAGGAACTTTTTAATTTCCTCTTTTATTTCATCAATGACCCATTGTTCATTAAGTAATGAGTTATTTAGTTTCCAGCTGTTTGCATGTTTTTTGTCTTTACTTTTGTTGTTGAGTTCTAGTTTTACTGCATTGTGATCCGATAGTATGCATGGTATAATTTCTGTTTTCTTATATTTGCTGAGACTTGCTTTGTGTCCTAGGATAGGACAGGATCTTTTCTATGCTGAAAAGAATGTATATTGTGTAGAAGTTGGATGAAATGCTCTGTACACATCAAGTACGTCCATTTGATCTATTGTATATTTTATATCTTGGATTTCTTTATTGATTTTTTGTTTGGATGACCTATCTATTGATGATAATGGGGTGTTAAAGTCTCCCACAACCACTGTGTTGGCATTAATATATGCTTTTAGGTCTTTCAGGGTATGTTTGATGAAATTGGGTGCGTTGACATTGGTTGCATCCAGGTTGATGATTATTATTTCCTTTGGTCTATTTCCCCTTTTATTAGTATGGAATGTCCTTCCTTATCTCATTTGATCAATGTAGGTTAGAAGTCTACTTTGTCAGAGATAAGTATTGCTACTCCTATCTGTTTTCAGGGGCCATTGGCTTGGTAAATCTTCTAGCCTTTCATCCTAAGCCTATGCTTATTTCTGTCAGTGAGATGGGTCTCCTGTAAGCAACAAATTGTTAGATCTTCCTTTTTAATCCATTTCATCAAGCGGTGCCTTTTGATGGGTGAATTAAGTCCGTTAACATTAAGCGTTAGTACTGATAGGTGTGTGGTGATTCCTGTCATTTAGTTGTCTTAGTTGTTTGAAGGTTTGATTGTGTGTACCTAACTTGAGGTTACGCTCTACTTTCTTCCTTTTTCTTTTCCTGTGGTTTGGTGCTGCCTGTCTTTTCATGGTTAAGTTGAGTTTCACTTTCTGTGTGCAGAATCCCTTGCAGAATCTTTTGTAGTGGTGGCTTTGTGGTCACATATTGTTTTATTTTCTGCTTATCATGGAAGACTTTTATTGCTCCATCTATTTTGAATGATAGTTTTGCTGAGTAGAGTTTCCTGGGGTTGAAGTTATTTTCATTCAGTGACTGGAAGATCTCACCCCACGTTGTTCTTGCTTTTAATGTTTCCGTTGAGAAGTCTGCTGTGATTTTTCATGGGTTTACTTTTGTATGTTACTTGTTTTTTCTCTCTTACAGCCTTTAATATTCTTTCCCTAGTTTCTTTTTTGTTGAAATTGGTATTACTGTTTTTATTTTGCAAATGAGGAGCCAAGGCTCAGATAGGTTAAGCAACATGTTTTTTTTTTTTAAATTGTTTTATTACTCATATGTCATTTCTACCCCCTTGCCATCACCCCCTCCTTTACCACCCACTCAGCCCCCTCCCTCTCCCTACCACCTCCTCAATACCCAGCATAAACTGTTTTTCCCTTATCTCTAATTTGTTAAAGAGAGAGTATAGGCAATAATAGGAAGGAACAAGTGTTCCTGGTTGAGATAAGGATAGCTATACAGGGAGTTGACTCACATTAATTTCCTGTATGTGTATGTTGCCTTCTAGGTTAATTCTTTTTGATCTAACCTTTTCTCTACTTCTTGGTCCCCTTTTCCTATTGGCCTCTGTTGCTTTTAAGGTATCTGCTTTAGTTTCTCTGCATTAAGGGCAACAAATGCTAGCTGAGGACAGGTAAGACACCTAAAAAATTAGCTAGCATTTGCTGCCCTTAATGCAGAGAAACTTTCCCTAGTTTCTGAACTTGTTGTTTTAATGATGATATGTCATAGAATAGTTCTATTTTGATCTGGTCTGTTTGGTGTACTGGGGGCCTCTTGCATCTGTGTGGGAATATCTTTCTCTAGATTTGGGAAATTTTCCATTATTATTTTGTTGAATATATTACACATTCTCTTTGCTTGCACCTCTTCTCCTTCTTTGATGCCCATGATTCTCAAGTTTGGTCTTTTGATGGAATCGGTGAGTTCTTGCATTTTCTTTTCACAGGTCTTGAGTTGTTTAATTAATAGTTCTTCGGTTTTTCCTTTCATTACCATTTCATCTTCAAGTTCTGAGCTTCTGTCTTCTGTTTGTTCTATTCTGCTGGATTGGCTTTCCGTTTTGTTTTGCAGTTCTGTTTCATTCTTTCTTCTGAGATTTTCCATATCCTGGGTGGTTTCCTCTTTAATGTTGTCTATTTTTGTCCGAGTTCATTTGTCTGTTTATTAATTGTGTTCTCTGTTTCACTTTGGTGTTTATACAGTGCTTCTATGGTTTCTTTTATTTCTTCTTTTGCTTTTTCAAATTCTTTATTTTTGTTGTCTTGGTATTTCTTGAGTGTCTCCTGTACATTTTGGTTGACCCTATCCAGTATCATCTCTATAAAATTCTCATTGAGTACTTGTAGTATGTCTTCTTTTAAATTATTCTTGTGGGCTTCATTGGGTCCTTTGGCATAGTTTATCTTCATTTTGTTGGAGTCTGGATCTGAGTATCTGTTTTCTTCATTTCCCTCTGATTCCTTTACTAATTTTTTGCTGTGGGGAAACTGGTTGCCCTGTTTTTTCTGTCTTCCTGTCATTGTCCTTGGTGTTGTTACTGTCCCTGTACTGTGTGGAATTAAGTATCTTCTAGCTTGTAATAATAACAATGGTAATATTTAGAATGGAAGGGTAAGAGTAGATGGAAAGCAAGAAGTTAAAGAAAAGGGGATAAACAAATAAACAGACAAGTAGGAAATAACAAAACAAGGAATCAGACAAAAAAGTTTCAAAGGTATAAACAGGGAGCATCAGTGTACTAATCGACAGTAAGTTTGTCCATGTCTTCCTAAGTCATCTGGGCATGGGTGACTTGTGGCCCTGGGGCCCTCCTGGTTTCTCTGTTTAACATGAAGTGGAGATGCTCTGCATTGGCTGGATGTGTGGAGGGGTCAAAATTTTGCCTCTTCTTGGTGGTTTTGCCTGCATGGTGTGTCTCCAGAATCTCTCCAAGATTTCACTACAGGAGGCACGCTATCTGCTTCTTCCCTCTAGCTGCCATCTTGGAATCTCTGGTCCCATTTTAAAAGAAACTAAACACACCCCCCTAAAAATATTCTTAGATTTGATAAACACTCTTGTCAGAGTAGTAGGATTGAAAACTAACATACAAAAATCAGTATATTTTCTCTCTATCATAAATCTACAGACTGAGAATGATATCAGGAAACAACTCCATTCACAACTGCTTCAAAAACTAAATATCTAGCTAACAAACCTAACAAAGAAGATAAAAGACCTCTATAATGAAAACTATGAAAAACTGAAGAAAGATATTGAAGAAGACACCAGAAGATGGAAAGATCTCCCACATTTATGTAATGACTGTGAAAATGGTTATATTACCAAAAAAGTCTACAGAGTCAATTAAATCACCATAAAAATTATAATAGTACTCTTCACAAAAATTTTAAAAATCCAAAAATACATGTAGAAGCACAAAACACCACAAATAGAGCAATCCTGTGCAGAAGAGCAATGCTAGGTGAATCACAATATCTGATTTCAAATTATACCATTGAGCCACAATAATAGAAATAGCTTGGAACTGACACAAAACAGTTATTTGGATAGATAGAATAGAATAGAAGATTCTCAAATAAGCCCACACAACTATAGTCATGTGATTTTTGACAAAGGCACCAAAAACATGTTGGAGAAAATAAAGCTTCACATCAAAAGAAACAATTACCAGAATCAAGAGGCAAGCTACAGAATGGGGTAAAATGTTTGCCAGATATCACAATGTAAAGATTAGTATTCAAAATAAAAAGAGCTCCCAAAACTAAACACCAAAAGAGCAAACAATATGAATATGATTGAGCAACTGAATCCTCAAAATAAAACTACAGAGAAGAAATGTCCAACATCCTTAACCAAAAGCCAATGTCTTTAATGAACTTAGATGGAAAAACTCTCAATAAATACTGGCAAACCAAATTGAACAACATATCAAAAAATCATACATGATGAAGTATGTTTCTTTCTAGGGATGCAGGGATGGGTCAACATTTTCAAATCAATAGATGTAATACAGCATATAAACAGAAGCAAGAACAAAAAAAATCACACAGTTATCTTAATAGTTGAAAAAGCTCTCATGAAACAAGGAATAGAAGGAATATTACTCAGCATAGCAAAGGCTATATTTGACAAACCTATAGCCAACATTAGACTAAATGGAGAAAAACTAAAGTCAGCAATGAGACAAGAGTTTCACTCTTATTCAACAGCCATGGAATTCCTAGCCAGAGAAATAGGCAGGAAGAAGAAATAAAAGGAATACAAATAGGAAAGGAAGAAGTAAAACTATTCCTATTTGTAAATGACATGATCTTAAACCTAAAAGATGCAAAAAACTCTACCAAAAAAACTCCCAGACATCATAAGTACCTTCAGCAAAGTAGCAGGATACAAAATCAGTGTACTAAATCAGTAGCCTTTATATAAACCAACAATGAACAGACTGATAAAGAAAATACAGGAAAACAATTACATTTACAATAGCCTCAATAATACCTAGGAATAAACCTAACAAAGGAAGAAAGACTTCCACAAGAAAACTATAAACCATTGAAGAATGAAATCAAAGACATCAGGAGATGGACAGATTTCCCATACCCATGGATCAGAATAAATATTGTGAAAATGGCTATTTTGCCAAAAGTATTCTACATGTTCTATGCAATTCCCATCAAAATTCCAATGACATTCATCTCTGAGATTGAAAAATCAAGCCTAAATTTCATATGGAAGCACAAAAGACTGTGAATAACCAAAGCAATACAGAGCAAAAAGATCTATGCTGAAGCTATCACAGTACCCATCTTCAAACTATACTTCAGAGCTATAGCAATAAAAGCAGCATGGTACTGACAAATATGAAAGCCAGTGGAACAGACCACAAGACAGATATAAATACATTCAGCTACTCCCACCTGATTTTTGACAAAGGTCAGCTTCTTCAAAAAACATTGCTGGGAAACCAGAAACTAGAATGAAGAAAACTGAAAGTAAATTCACGTCTTTCTCCCTGTACAAATCAATGCGGATTGATTCATAACCTTAATATAAGACCTGAAACTTTGAAACTAATGCAGGAAAGAGTAGGAAATACACTGAAACATATAGGCATAGGTAATAAGGTCCTAAGTAGAACTCAGAGGGCTCAGAAACTAAGACAAAGGATAACAGATAGGACTTCATGACACTAAAAAGCTTCTGCACAGAAAAGGAAATGGTCCCAGAATGAAGACGCAGCCCAAAGAATGGGAGAAATCTTTGTCAGTTATACATATGACAAGGGATTAATAACCATAATGCACAGTGTGCTCAAAAAACTATACTACTCCAACAATCAATGATCCAATAATGAAATGGTCTAATGAACTGAATAGAGCCTTTTCAAAGGAAGAAATACAAATGGCCGTAAACACATGAAGAAATGCTGAACATCCCTGGCCATAAAGGAAATGCAAATCAAAACCATAATAAGATTCTATCTCACTTCTGAGGATGGCTATTATCAAGAACACAAATAATAACAAATTTTGGCCATGATGTTGGGGAAAAGAACCGAAGGTATTGGTGGGAATGTAAATTACTACAACCACTATGGAAAGCAGTATGGAGGCTTCTCAAAAAACAAAAAATAGAACTTCCATATGATCCAGCAGCTCTACTCCTCAGGATATACCTGAAGGAATATAAATCAAGTTTCCACAAAGACACCTGCACTTACATGTTTATGGCAGCATTATTCACAATAACCAAGCCATGGAAAACAGTCAATATGCTCTACAATTGATGAATGGATTAAGAAAATGTGGTATTTATACACAATGGTTTTTTATTCAGCTAAAAAGAACAGAATGTTGTTGTTTATAGGTAGATGGACGGAACTGGAGAACATCATCTTAAATAAAGTTGGCGAAGCTCAGAAAGTCAAAAGTCACATGCTTTCTCTCATATTTGGAAGATAGACCCAGTATAAATACAAACATTATCATATATTATCATATATATATATATATATATATATATACACTAGTATGTGCAGAACATGTTTTCAAAAGTAGGACTGTTAGAGGAGACTAAGGGAAGAGAAAAAGAAGGAAAGAATGATACCAAATGGTTATGAAATATATCACATCTGTGTAGGAAAAGGACCCAGTGAAACACACTGAAAATGAGCAACATAGAATGGGTGTGGGGGAAGGTTGAGGAAGAATAATGGAGTGGGGGTTAGACTGACTTAAGAACATTATATTTCACTTAAAATACCAAGGCAGAAATCCCACTAAACAATAAACAGACACCTAAAAAATGAAGGACAGGAATATAAAATAGGTCATGCTGAGGGGAGGGCACAAATGGAATGGACAAGTTAAACAAAGAAAGTAAAGACGGTAAATATGGTTGATGTACTTTCTATATAAGTGTGAATATTGAAACATTGAAACCTGTCAAAGTCACCATAAGAAGGAGGAATGGAAAGGAGAATAATGGAGGGAGTGAACCAATTTGGGGAATAATACATGTATATATGGTTATGTCACAACAAACACCCTTGCACAGCTATCATAAACTAATAAAAATTTATTTTTTAAAAAATAAAAGGCAGGAAAGGTAAAACAGGTCCTGTGGGAGGTAGGCACCAGTGAGCGGGGAGGGCATAAGGAAAGAGTGATGGAGGGAGAATATGATGGAAGTATTTTGGTATTCATGTATAAAAATAGAACAAGGAAACATTTGAAATTTATTCTAAGAAGGGAAAGGGGGATAAAGGAGAAACATGGAGGGGTGAACCTAAGATATACTGAAAGCACTTATGTCAATGTTACGAAACCCCATACAACTATAATATGCTAACAGAAATATCAAAAAATAAAACAAAAAATTTTAAAAAGACCATGCAAATCAAAATGACATTGAGATTCCATCCTGACTGTGGTCAGGATGGCAAGCATGAGGAAAAGAAATGATGGCAGATGTTGATGAGAGTTGCAGGGAGAAAGAAACTTTTGTATACTGTTGGTGAACTGTAAATTAGCTACTATGGAAATCAGTATGGATGCTCCTCCAAAAACCAAAAAATAGAACTACAATATGATCTGACTCTACCACTCCTGGGCAAACACATGAAGCATGTAAGTATGCAATCAGTAAGGATACCTGCACACCCACGTTTAAAGCAGCACCATTCACAATAACCAAACTATCTGGCCATGGACTGAGGTCTTAAGTTTCGACAGTTGAGGCTTCAGCCCTTCCTGCTGAGGCTGTGGCTACATGTTCCTCTCCACTTGTGGACCCAATGTTCCTGCTCAAAGATCCTGGCATTAAGTCCTTCTGCTAACTTCACCACCTGATATGTCCAGGGATTCTGCCAGCTAACCATCCAAGAATGTCTGACCAGACTTTCCTGGGAAGGTTTTTCCCTAGAATCTAGTCTGTAAATATGGTAAGAGGTGTTTGATTCTTTAAATACACATTAACACAAGGCAATAAGGATAAGGAGAATGAGGTAAACAAGAAAATACCTGAGTAAGAAATCTCCAGTTACTAATCCTAAAGAAATGGTAATCTATTAACTGCTTGGAAAAATATATTAACCAATTAAATGAAAGTCCTGAAACTATAGAATTTCACTATAAAAACATAAAGGAAACTGCTTGACATTGATCTTGGCAGTGATCTGTAGGCTATGACAACAAAGCATGCTCAAATAACCCAAAACAAACAAAGAAAAGCAAATGGGACTAGACTAAACTAAAATCTTCTGCACAGCAAATAAAGCAGTCAACAAAATCAAAAGGCAATAAGTGTTGGAGTGGTGGTACATGCCTATAATCCCAGCACTTCAGACTGGAGAGGCTGAGGTAGGAAGATCAGGAGTTTGAAGGTAGAGTGGTGTACAACAGTTCTTCCTCACGCTCTAGAAATGGAAATAAGGCTGAGGGAACATAACATCAACTCATTTAAAAAATGCAACATTCAGCTTTAATAAAAAAAAATGATGAAATTCTGCCTTAGTCACTGAAATAAGCCAGGCACTTGTAGTCAAATTTCACACACTTTCCTGTACACGTGGAATTTTAGAAACTTAATCTCATAGAAGCAGAAAGTGGGACAGTTGGTGCAGGGTGCTGTTAAGAGGAGAAAATGGGCAGATGTGGGGGTTGTGGGCAACAGAGTTTCAATTATACAAGATGAATAAGTTTTGAAATCTAAGGTACAGCAATGTGACTATATTACTAATACATATTATATATTTGAAATCTGCTAGGAGCATAGGGCTGAAGTATTCTTATCAAAAAATAAAATGTAAGTATGTGAGGTTATGATATGTTAAACAGCTTGATATGTGGCAATTATTTCATAATGTATTTATATATAAAAATACCAAGTTATAGACTCTAATTTTATACTATTTACTTTTCAGTTATGTTTTTATTAAGAGGGAAAAATTTTAAACAATATCACATTTTTGTATCTAGAAAGTCTCCTGATATTTTTCTTTTTAGTTTATTTTTTGGCAATATTAAATACCTGCTATGATTAGATATTCATAGTTCATGAATGAATGAGTTTTGTTTTGTATTATGCAAAGTTTGATTCTATGTACTTCCCTAATTTCAATGACTTTTAGAATTAAAATATTAAATAAAAACAATTTAATTTTACAACTTAACAATATTAATTAGCAAAATTATTGAAGATTAAACATTTTCTTTTATAGATAATGCTTCATTAAATGAATTTACAAGTGTAGTAAAGCATATTTATAATTCTCATTCTCTGTGACTAATATCTTCATATTTGGCTATACTCTCAGTTTATATACACCCTTTAATTCATAGCAGCCCATTGGTCTTGAAATGTAAATGAGCATATTTTTTAAGGTCATCAACAAATTCCATCTTTCCAATTCCCACAGTTACTCATCAGCCCTTTCAGTTTTCTCTTCATCTTGAATAACAAACACTCTTAACCTGGTTTTAAAGTAAAACACTGTTGATCTCTAGGCTAAAACACGACCATTCCATTTCAGTTCTCTTTGCTTTTCATTCTTCCTCTTTATGACCTTTAAATACAAGGAGAATTCAGGACTCAATCCAGGTGCCTCTTCTTTTTTTAGTATATACTTTCTTTCCTAGAGAGTACAGACATACAAAGCTTTATTAATGCTTTAAGACAACATCAAAAGAACAGGTAAATGAGAAATACAGATTTCCAATGTCTTTCTTCTCACCATTTAGAATATCCTGAAATAAGGAATGAACAACAATGGAGAAGAAGAGTGAAATATATAAGAAAAATTAGCAAATCATATACTTTCCTACACTGACTTCACATTCGAGCTAAAGGAAAAAAGGATTTCTTTTTTCAAGGAAAGTCCATCTCTTCTGAGAGAAGTTTTGATGTTCCAGATAAAATTATTTATACTCTTTTCTTCTAAGGAAGAAAACAAACCCATTTAAAGTCTATTTATCATTGTTATCCCAAGTAAAGTAATCATAATTGATCATTCAACAAACATCTGTTATATAGAGAGTGCACAAAAAGTCTTGCTAATACAAGGTCTGAAAATTAGGAGAGGATTATCTGTTCCTAGTATCAGAGTAACCCCACTATTTACTATTTTCCCAAAAATCAGGATTAATAGTTTGTGTCTAGAAAACACTTACATGATCAGGACATGTTAATATATTAACAGCCATTCTACATTCAAGCCAGCTGTATGTGATATACAAAACGCATAAGTAGCTTATAAGTATCTGAGTCAAATGCTCCAATGATGTATGTAATGATATTGCAAAGCTGCTTTCATGGTACTCTACACTAGACATCAGTCACCCACTTTGGCTTATAGAATTTTTATTAAGGAAAAACACTACAAACGATACATAATTTATGGGAATGGACAGGACAGTCATTAGCGAGAATTCCAGATAGAGCAATGACTCGTTAGGAAAAGCTCCAAACTGAACAAACAAATACATCAAGTCACAACTTAACTAAGTAAGAAAGCATACATCACTTTGCAACATGTAAGTGGGGAAACTTACATTGTAGAGTAGATAATTATGATGAGCCTACTAAAAGAAAGTTGCCCACAACTATTGAAGAAATTGGAGGGGAATATTCTGAAATGAATATGTAGTAACATCTATGCAGAATTTACAAAGTCAAAACTAACATTCAGAAAAACATAACAGAACTTGGGAAAATACGAACTAGAAGAAAACATTTTCATTGTCTCTTTATTGAGAATGACTATGAACATTCAATAGAAAAGACATTGAATTGGAAAACAAAATCCTGGTGCATATCACTTATAAAAATGTATATGTATATGGTTGTGTTATAAATTATAAACTTCCTGTATGATTAACCAGTAGGGGAAAATAATTATGCCTTACACTAACATCTAAATAAAATAATTTCTGACATCATTTTATCTAGAAATAGAAGTGAATTCTTTTGAATCCTTGATATTAACATTTTAAATTACTGTGGTACAACAATCAAATTTAAGAAACTATAGATCTTTTGTTTCATCAGTGTTTAATAATCAATGGGTCTAGAATTACATGTTCATTAGTTAAGGTTCTTATCTGCCTGCAATGAGTAGCAGTTCTTTAAGCTTTTTGTTTGCAGAATCTTGACACTTTTGAAGAAACTGGTACAGTTCTTTGTAAAATGTCCTTCAGTTTGGGTTTGTATTATATTCACTTTGACAGAAGCCATGGAATTTATTGATGGAAAATGCTTCAAATTTAATGTACCATAATAGCATATAACGGTAGGGGGTGGGACTTGGATATGCCCCATCAACAGTGATAGTAAGCTTGATGCTGTATTTAAAGCAATGTCATTCAGTCTTTTCAATGTAAAATCACTAATTCCTTCATCTTTTATTCAATAAATATTTTAGAGAAGATATATTAAAGCTATAAAATATATTGTTTATAAAAATTCCTAATTTTTGACATTTATCTTTTTATTTTCCATGAAGAAAGTATAACTGTGCTCTTCTAAGGTTATTTATTTATGTTTTCCTCATTCTTTCTACTGTTATTAATTGAACTTTATCTATGAAAGACTTGTATTTTCTTTCATTTATTTATTCAAACATTGATTTATAGTAGTATGGCATCATTTTGCTATTTACTTTATTCTCATGGTTATAATTCAAAGTGTAACAATTTATTTTGTACCAAAAACTTTTTACCCTTGGATATTGAGAGATCTTTGAGAATATGGTTTTTCATATATGTCTCCATAATGTCTTCTTTCTTACAAATAAGAATCCACAAGGTTAGTCATTATTTTGGCCATACTAGTAAATGGAAAATGGCATTTGAATTTGCTTTTAGTTTGTGTTTTCCAAATGACAAATAATGAAGTATTTTTGTTTCTCTCCTTCTGCTAATTTTGGGTTAATCTTGTTCTTGTTTTTCTAGGAGCTTGAGAAGCAGGATTAGGTTATTTATTTGAGCTGTTTCTGTGTTTTTAATATATGCACTCATGTATTTAAACTTTCCCCTTAAGACTGCCTTTGCTGTATCCCATAGGTTCTGATAGATTGTGCTTTTATTCTCATTAAGTTCCAAACTCTTTTTTATTTCTTCCCTTATTTTTTCAATGATCCATTGATCATTCAATAATGTGTTGCTCAGCCTCCAGTTATTGGAGTATTTTATGCTGTTTCTTTTGTTGTTGAATTCTGTTTTCATTGCATTTTGGTCAGACAATATGAAGGGGGTTATATCAGTTTTCTTATATTTGTTAAGACTTGCTTTGTGACGTAAAATATGGTATATTTTGGAGAAGGTTCCCTGGGCTGTGAAGAAGAATGTATATTGTGCTATTGTAGGATGGAATACTCTGTAGACATCTGTCAGGTCCATTAGATCTACAGTATTTTCAATTCTAGAGTTTCTTTGTTGGTTTTTTGGTCTGGATGACCTATTTATTGGTGGTAGAGGAGTACTGAAGTCTCCCATCACCACTGTGTTGGAGTTTATCTGTTTTTAAATCCAGTAATGTATGTTTAATGAAGTTGGGTGCAACAATGTTGGGTGCATATAAGTTAATGATTATTCTTTTCTCTTGTTGTCCCTTTTATTAGTATGAAGAGACCTTCTTTGTCTCTTCTGACTAATTTAGTTTTGAAGTCTACTTTATCTGATATAAGTATTGCTACTCCTGCATATTTTCAGGGGCCATTAGCTTGGTAAGTCTTCTTCTGCCCTTTCACCCTAAGGCAGTGTTGGATTCTGTCTGTAAAGTGGGTTTCTTGTATACAACAATTTTCAGAGAAGTTAAGGTGAATATGGATGATGTATTCCATAGACAAGAATAAGTATAGAATGTTTAAACTGAATAAGTATAGAATGTTTAAACTGGTTGAAACAATCATAAGAAAGGAACTATAGTAAAAAGAAGAAAAACAGAAGAAATGAATCAAAGTAGACTCTAATACATGTATATACAAAAGTGCCACAAGGAAATTCCCTGTGTAGGTCTCTTAAATAGTTAAAAATGTCATTTCTTTTTCCTTTCTTTTGCAAAATAGGAGAACAGGAGGGTGGCATAGGTCCTGCCTGGGGGGATCCATACCAGTGGGAGGCAGAAGGAGGTGGAGAAAGGGTATAAGAGATGCAAATATTGTGTACACATGTATTTCAACTGAAAAAAGTTACCATTGAAATTATTCCATGAATGGGGGGAAGAGGGATAAAAGAGAATGGTGGAGAGGGTAAAATCAAGTATTATATATTTGATGTATTATAAGAGCCTGTGTAAATGCCACAGTATAGCCCTACCCAGCATAATAAAGTAAATAAAAACAAAGCCAAATGAAACAGATAAAAAAAGCATTTTTATAAACTTAATTTACAAGAGATATATAAATTGATGATAGATGGATGATAGATAAATAATTTGGATATAAAGTTTATGTAGACTTTTGTGTTTAAAAAATTTCTTAATGAAGATCAGTCACCATAAATGACATGCTATCTGGACCTGGAATTCATTACCAACCAATTACTTTAGGGGAAGCAAAAGGTCATGGATGTCTTTCAGCCTGGTAAGGCAACTGTACCTAAGACATAAATTGATGAAAGACTAGCCAAAATGTACAAAATCACAGTGATGTCATCTTTGTGTGTAGATTCAGAATTCTTTTGGTGGTGACAAGACAACTGGTTTTGGCATGACTGACTTGTGATTACATGCAAAGAAAAATGAACCTGAACACAGACTTGCAAGACATGGCCTATATTTGAAAAGATGTTAATAAAATACTGAAGAGAACACAAAAGTAGAATTAAGAGAATCAAGGGAACTGCAAAAACCTATGTTGGGGCAGATGAAAAGTGAGGAGTAAATTGGATAACAGCAGACAGGATAAAATTCCACAATGACTTTTTCTTCATTGCTTGTCAGAATGGTTCAGGGGAGGATTGATAAACTGCAAGAACTACTGAAAATTGTTTACCAAGTGTTTTGTCTTAAGAAACATTTATAATTTTGGATACAAGTTCATAAACAGATGTGTCTCTAAATGTGTAGTTTGTCTTTATATTCTTTGAGTAGCTTATTTTATAGAACAAAATGTGTCAACACTGATACAGTTTCATGTATAAATTACATTTTTATGGGTGGTGTTATGGTATTATAGCTAGGAAATGTTTGCTGAACCCAGACCAACACAAATATTTGTCTATATTTCCTTTTTAATATCTTGTCTATAATATTTACATTTAGCTGTTTTTAAAAAACAATGTATTAGCCTAAATTAATTGTACAAAAGGGTTTCATTGCAATTTTACAACATAAATGCAATGTGCTATGATCAAATTCACCTTATCTATATTACTCTTTCTTAACAACCCCCAGAGAAAAAACAAGAGACGGAGAGAGAGCAAAAACATTGAGAGTTGTGAATTCGTCCTGGTAGTTTCAAGAAATCTTACATTGCTAGCAGAAGTAAGCCTTTATGTTTTATTAGGACTTTTTATACTTCCTTTGCTGGAACAGTCATAACAATGTCATAGTCAGTAGAACTAGAGTGAGAAATGTGGCTTGTCAACATAATTAAAATATTGAATCCTGAGTAATGATTATTCTTAAGAAATGTCTAGGAGGCATGAGGACAGGGTCAGGATCTCTGCAGGCAGCCCCTGAGAGAGTAGTGTTTGAAGCTTTGAGGTTGAACCCTAAGTTACAATGAGGACCCCAGGATATTGGAGACGATGGGAATGTGGAATGTTTATAGAGGAAAGATGAAGGCAATGAGTACTTCCAATCAGCCATGTAACCAATAGGATAAACAACTGATCCTCTACAGTGTATGGAGTTGCTAAGTTAAAAAGTCACACTATTTCCCTTTCTCACTGTGAATACTTGCCACTATCTCTCATTTGAATCTGGGTGACACCTCTGCCCACAAATGGAGCTAGACATTGAATTTGATGCCTATATTTATGTAATAGGTCCATTCTCTACTCTATTGATATAGAAATATTCAACACTTTCTATAGAACACTGAAACAAGTTTAATCACCTTCAGTCTTTCTGGGGACTCAATGACTTTATCCTCACTAGTTTGTTTTCATTAATCAACTGAAGTCAGGATAGAAGGAAAGGAGTGGTCATAGGACTTGGAGAGAGAAAGAAGCTCTGCAACAGTAAGGAAAGCATATGTTCTTTTCATTTTCAAGAATGGAGCAGCTGCTCCATTCACCCAAGCAAGTTTTTTCATTTGATGCACCTAAAGTTCTACATCAAATCTAGGCTCTAACTGCAGTCACAGGCTTTTTGGGTGAGTTTCCACCTCAGTGACATATCTTCTTGCTATCCCACAGTAACATTCCTTTATTCTACCTAAGGAATAGTAAACAAAAACCAAATTTTATTTGGATAACATTTTTTAAATGTTCCTATTGCTAGTCAGCCTTTAAGCATTCATTAACAGCTTGGACCCATACTTGTCAAGGGGATCCTTTACTCTTTTCCATCCCCCAGCATTATAGCATTTGATGTCAGATGCCAGTGAATTTTTGACCTAGGTGAATTGTGGGAAAACTTTGTGTTTGTTTTCTGCTTGTATGTGTGTGTGTGTGTGTGTGTGTGTGTGTGTGTGCTATTTGCTTTTTGTCTGAAGTCATATCTTTGTCAGAATTCCAATTTCACCAGCACTATCTGTCAAAATTGTGGTGAGTGCAAGCTTTAACTTTCATTTTAGGTTAACTTTAGGCTATCCTATTTTTATGGATAGTGAAAGAACTCAAAAGAATCCCACATCACAGGGAAAAACTGTTATCACTCATGGCACAATAGACAACATATGCTTCTTGTTCAGGAATTGTTGCCCAGTTCCTTTATGGATCATGCAGAGGTAAGCTTAGGAAAATGTTGTGTAATAGTCTAGATGCCAGCCCCAATATTCAGTAGCTTTAATCTTTTACAACAGAATGAAATAATCTTTGCCCAATCTTTTACCTAAAAGAAGATATTGTCTACTATCTTTATTATACTAGACATCAAACAAATCTGATTTCTATCTTGGAGTCACCTTTTCTAACCTCCAAGGCTATTTACTGTGAAAGCATCATTAAACATATCAAGACCTTCATTTCCTCTGTTCGTAAGTCTTGAAGAAAGGTGAAAGACCAAAGGTCTCTCATAAACCAAGAGCCATCTCTCATAAGGACGCACATTTCTTAAAAATACAAAGTAAGGAATCCAGCAAAACAACAGATCTGACCATTTGGTACATTATGCAACAACACAGATAGGCCATGTTTCAAAGATCCCTGTGAGGAGTAAATTGGATAACAGCAGACAGGATAAAATTCCGCAACGACTTTTTCTTCCTTGCTTGTCAGGATGGTTCAGGGGAGGATTGATAAACTGCAAGAACTAAAATCCTAGCTTCTTGGGAAGCAGAGATCAGGCAAATTGCAGTTCAAGGCCAGCCCAGGCAAAGAGTTTGTGAGACCCTATGTTGACCAATAGCTGGTTGTAGTGTCAAATTCTTGTCATATCAGTGACCCAAGTGAAAAATAGGAAAATCACAATCCAGTCTGACCTTGTCAAAAAGCAAGATACTATCTCTAAAATAACCAGTGCAAGTTCTCATTTTTCAGTATTCTATTCAATAATCATTTTATAAAGCATGCTTTTGATTTCTGTGTTGTGGATGTAAACAGAAGTTTACTGATGGTGCTGACTAAAATAAAAGGGAAATTCTTAGTAGCATTAACAGAAAATCAGGAGAAAAAGAATGTCTCCTCCTATAGCTTTGAATATCAAGCAGATATCTCCAAGCTATATTAAAAATAATAAAAATGTCACTAGCAAAGTTACCACAACTTATCTAGATCATTTACATTTGGGTCCAAGATTTATAATCAAAATATTCACTCAGATATTATGCATTGATTAACTCCATAATTTTGTTGTGAAGTTACAATTAACATTAAATTAATGATTTGCATTTCAAATGAGGACAAAATTTGTGACATCTTCAAAACTTAACACCATAACAATTCTCACATTATTTCCTTTCAATGTATGATTCTGGCAGATACCAAAGGACCATTTTACTTGTATCTATGAATTTAAGAGCTAAGTAGGTCACTCTGTTAGAATATAGTAAAATCACCATCTTCTCCTTAGAACAATGATGGATTTTAAATCAAGTAGTAAATTACAGTCGCAGGAAAACTACAAGGAGATAATCTTGCACAGATACTCAGTAACATTTAGGTTCAACAAAGAATAGTATGAGTGTCTAAAAAAAGAATAAATGTCAAATTGACAAGGAAGCTCCCTAGACACCTACAAGAGTCCTATTCTTAGTCATTTTAAGAGAGATAAAAGGTTGCTAAGATTAGGTTTCTTTAGGCAGTTTTCTTTCCCTGAATTAGCAAGATAGTCCAGACCCTTTTAAAATACTTAAAGATTTTGCTCTTAGTGCAGTTTCCTTTGTAATGTAAATTACTACCTTCTTGTATGGATTAGCTTTATTAATTAATTAATAATCAAGGAGATTTTACTAAGTGGCTTTTGGCTATGACACATCATTTAATTTACATTTGATTTTTATTATAGATCTCTGTGTCTAGGGTTGTGGCTATTATTTTAATATAATTAATATTATTAGATAGCAAATTAAAGGAAAGAAAAGAAAAAACCATGCCCTTAGCAAGTAAATCATTTAGATGCATGTTTCAAGCTCCTAACTTCCTCTCATGTAATCCTAGACACCTAACAACAAAAAGTAAAAAATCTGCCAATGTTGGAATTTTTCATTTATCCCTCCAAAACCTTCCATCACCACATAGAGAAGTAAAGGAAATAAAAACTCTTGAGCAAGGAGTAGTAAAGCATATGTATTTGGAAAGCTGGGACAGAAAGATTGAAAATTCAAGGCCAGCCTGGAGCTACATAGCAAGACCATGTCTCAAAACAAAAACAAAACAAAAATCCCCTTGAACAATCTTTTAAAAAATAATTTCTGGTAGGAATTAGATTCAAGTATTTCAGCAGTTAAATATAGGTGTCATAAAACATTAGAATGAAGATGTGTAGCAACTTTTAAACTTCATAGACAGATGCTCACACACACAGTGATACCTTTTACTCATGCTTTTAACCATATTGTCTATGATTTCAGTTACCTGAAGTCAAAATGTTTGGAAAATATTAAATAGAAATGTCTGGAGATAAGTCAGATGTATAAAATTTTTTATCACTTTGAGTACCATGACAAAGTCTCATGTAGTTCTGCAATGTATTACCTCAGTGTGAATTATCCCTTTGATCAGTATATACATTCTGTGTATGGAAGATTTCCATTAGTCACTTGGTAGCTGTTTAGTTTATCTGACTGACTGTCATGGAGTCATACTACTTATGATCAAGTAACCCTTACCTAAGCAGATCAATGTTATATCACAATGTTTACATCATTGACTTTACTTCATTTCTTCATGGAGACATTGTTTTATCTCACATCATCACATGAACAAGAAAGGTGAGTACAGCACAACAGTAGAGAGAAAGAAGTAGGTGGAGAGGAGGGGAAAGAGAGACAGAGAGATGAGAGTATTCACATAACCTTTTTTATAATTTATTGTGACTATTGTTAATATCTTACTTTATCTAATTTATGAATGACACTTTGATATAAGTTCATGGGGATGTGTCTTTGATATATACAGGTAGTTTGGTATTATCTGTGGTTTCTAGCATCCACTAGAAATTTAGGGATTTGGAATGCATCCTCTGCAGATGAGGGCAGACTGGTCTAACTCCTTCCTTACATTCTGCTTAGCCCATCATCAATATGTGAATATATATTATTCAGAAATCAAGGGAATTTTTTACCTTGCTAAGGTTTGCATTGAATCCCCTTCCTCTTTGATATTATTCCTGAATTGTAGTGCCCTACTTTTTACTTAAAGGCAGGGTCTGTCTTCAGTATCAACCTTCTTGACTTTTAAAAACGTCTTTGTATATTTATTTCTCTGCTTCTTAGTGAGCTTTTTGGTCTCTGTCTTTATGATATCATTTTTCTTCCACATTTTCTCTTTACAAGTGAAAGAAAATAATGCAACTGCCTGAGAGAAAAAATAATTTCAATATGCAGCTTAACATGAACATGATTTATATTATTTAATTAAATGCATTATATTATGATCTCTCTGTTATATGGCACTGTTTGTGGTCTGAGATGTCAAATCCTTTAGGCCATGAATTATACTATTTGTTAATCTCTGCATAATTTCTCCTGACTCTATAGGTGTAAACACACAAGGAACCTAAGGGGTTCTGTGAGATCAATAAATTTGTTGCTGATTATGTTATTAGTGTAATGATTGTTAATGCCACTTATTCTGACAACACTAACATATTGATACTAGTGAAACAAAATGAAAATTAAATTCCCTATAAAATATTTGAGCAAGAAATTAATATATAAATGAGAAACCTAAAAAGGATCAGTTATATGAAGCTGGGAATTACTGAAAAACAGACTGGTAGTCTAGTAACCAGTTATTTGAAAAAACAAGAAAGAAACTGAGTATTGGTGGGTTCATGCAAGAAATCTGAGGTACTTGGGAGGCAGCGATTGAGTGTATTGTGGTTTGATTACAACCTGGGCAAAAATTTCATGAGACCTCATCTTAGTCTCTAAAAGTTGGGTCTACTGGTGTATGCTATCGTCCCAGCTCTTCTAGAAGCATAAACAGGAGTATCGCTTTTCAGGTCAGCCAGAGTATAAATGTGAAATACCGTTGGAAAAACACTTAAAGCCAAAAGGGCAGAAGGCAAGGCTTTATTTTATTTTATTTTTTATTGTTCTGCTGAATTGGGGTACATTGTAACATTTACAGAGGTTCTTACAATATATCAAATATATCATACTTGAATTCACCTCCTCCACCATTCTCCTTCATCCCTCTATCCCCCCATTCCTGGAATAGTTTCTATATTCATTCTTATATAGAGAGAACATCAACCATGCTCAACTTCTTAACTTCCTTCTTTTAACATCCCCTTCTCATATGAGACTTCCCCTTAGTCTGACCTATTTTTCATAGTATTGCTATATTTGTATTAGGGCTATGTTCCACTTATGAGCAAAAAGATGTAGTTTTTGGCCTTTTGAACCTTGCTAACTTCACTTAAGGAGATGTTCTCCAACTCCATCCATTTACCTGCAAATGACAAAATTTTATTTGTCTTTGTGGCTGACTAAAATTCCATTGTCTAAAAATATCACATTTTCCTAATTCATACATCAGTAGTGGGGTATCTTGGCTGATTATCTTTTCTGGATGTCCTATCTCTTGGTGACAGAGGAGTATTGAAATCTCCCACCATTGCTGTGATGGGGTCACTCTGTGTTTTTAAGTCAAGCAGTACGTTTAATAAAGTTTGTTGGGTCTGGAGACCTAAGGCAGATGAGTGAGTATCCCATCCTCCATGGAGGGCAATATCATTTCTACATCCTGAGGAGATGGAGGCCTGCATTTCTACATTCTAAAGGAGAGATACTGATCTGCCACAGTGGTGATGAGCAAAATGCTCTCAAGGTTGTTCCCTTCCCCCAATAAAGGTATTAACCAAACCAGTTCACGGAAGAAAGCCCTTGAAATGCAAGGCCAATGAGAAAACCTCCCAATCCAGAGTTAAAACGTCCATAAAAACCCCAGCTTTCACCTGTGCAGCGAGCCACCACCGGCTTCCGGGCTCTGCTGCAGTTCCCTAACTGTACCCTTTCCTTTCTAATATATCCTACTTTATATACCAGCTTTGGCTCATCATTCAGCTGCCTCACAAGACAGTTCTCTGGCCTGAGAAAGCAAGGATACTCGACAAGGGCACAAGTTGATTCCACTGACACTGAGTGCATACAATTTAACAATTGTTGTTCCCTGTTAATGTCTTGCTCCTTTTATTAGTATGAAGAGGCCTTCTTTGTCTCTTCTAACTAATTTAGGTTTGAAGTCCATTTTATCTGATATAGGTATTGCTACACTTGGCTGTTTTGAGGGGCCATTAGCTTGGTAAATCTTCAACTTGTTCACTCTAAGGCAATGTTTGTTTCTGTCTATAACATGGGTTTCTTTAAAGAATAGATTCTTTGGTCATCCTTTTTAATCCAATTTGCCAATCCATGTCTTTTGATGGGGGAGTTGAGTCCTTTAATATCCAGTGTTAATACTGAGAGGTATGTGGTAATTCCTTCCATTTAGTTGCTTTTGTTTTGTAAGGTTTGTGTGTATGCAACTAGTTCTATGAAATGCTCTGATTACTTTATCTGCTCTTCTCTTAAAGTTTAATAATTACCATCCTTTTATGGCCATTTTTTTTTCCTCTGTGTGTAGGAGTCCTTTCAGAATCTTCTGTAGTAGTTGTTTAGTGCTCATGTATTGTTTTATTTTCTGTTTATCATGGAAGGTTGTTATTCCTCCTTTAATTTTGAATGATAGCATTGCTGAGTAGAGTACTCCATGCCTTTCTTGCTTTTTAGTTTTCTGTTGAGAAATCTGCTTTTATGTTGATGGGTTTACCTTTATGTGTTATTTGATTTTTTTCTCTCTTGTAGCCTTCAATATTCTCTCTTTGTTCTTTGTGCTAATTGTTTTTATTTTAATATGCTGTGGAGAGGTTCTATTTCGGTCATGTCTGTTTGGTGTCCTGGAGACTTCCTATACCAGGATGGGCATCTTTCTTGAGAACTGAGAAGTTTTCTGTTATTGTTTTGTTGATATATTACCAATACCTTTGAATTACACATCTTCTTCTTCAATTCTCATGATTATCAGTTGTGGCCTTTTGATGGAGTTACATATTTCTTGCATAGTCCTTTCACAGCTCTTGAGTCTTGTGTTTAAAGCTTCTGTTATTCCTTTAATTTCTGTTTTGTCTTCAAGCCCTGCAATTCTGTCTTCCAGTTGTTCCAGTCTGCTGGAGTGGCTTTTGACTATATTTTTTATTTGACTTTAGGAACTTTTTATTTCCAGGACTTCTTTTGATTTTTTTTAAGACTTTCCATGTTTTTGTTAAACTCCACTCTCATATCTTGTGCTGTTGTCTTTATTTCATTTGTTTCTCTCTCTTTTTTTTTTTTTTTATAATCTTCTTAGTTTCATTTCAGAGTTTTTGATATTCTCTTTGAGTTCACTTAGCTATTTCTGTGTCTTCTTGAGATTTTTAATCCATGTTCTCTCTTGGAAGCCTGTCAGTTTCAGCTCGCTAGCAGTTTCTTTAAGTTAGTATAATGTGTTGTTTTCTCTGGAGTACTAATGGGCCGCACTGACCTACACAGCCTGGATCAACTCAGCTTTCTGCCCTACTCCCACCAGGTAGAGGTGAAATGTTCCCTCATTTTATTTAGCCACCAGTTTTGTCTGGGAGAGGGGGCAATTTGCCTACCACTTTATTATTATTATAAAAATGAATGCCAACAATAATAGTTACCAAATTGTACTTACATGAGTATGTTACATTATAATTTATCTTATAACCATATTGTCATTGTATTATTATCTGAGGTTGGTTAGCACCATGAAGCAAATATGCTTATTTAGATAACAGTCCTGAAGTTTAATTGATTGGCTCTGCTATCATATCAATGCTGGTTAGAACCCCATGTGAACAGCATCACATTGGCAGAAGTGAATGCAGAGAGTAGACATCCCAATAGACATGTATCTGAAGATGCCAAAGAAGGGCTGTACTTGCTCTTCTGTTACACTGTTCTCATGAGAACCAGAAAGTTTATTTGGCTATATGTATTCTGAAGACAATTTCCACAATGGCTTAAACATCTCCCATTAGGTCCTATTTCTTAAAGGTTCCACACTATCTCTCAACATCACCAAACCAGGGACCCAGTTTCCCATATGTAAATCCTTAAGGAACACACTTAAATTATATTGAAACCACAATAGTCTTTTTCCACCAAAGGGAAGACTGATTATAAGTATTTTGTAATTACAGTCTTTATTTCTGGTAATTTATCTTTCTACTTCAGTGCTATGGTTTCAATATGTCCTTTTAAGTTCATATCTCAAAACCTAATCTCACAATTCATGTTAATGGTATTTAGAGTAATATTTATAGGAGGTAATTAGGATCAGATGAGTCATAAGTTGGGGCACCCTATGAAGGCATTAATGACTGTATTTAAAGAGGAAGTGATAACCAAATGAGCATACTTACTTTGTTTTGCCATGTGATGTTATCTATCGTGCTATAATGCAGCAAGAAGTCCCTCTCCAAATGCTGAGCATGTTCTGGGGCTATGCTCTTAGATTTCCCAGTCTCTAAACCATTAAAGAATTAAGCTTGTATTCCTCATAACTACCTTGTCTCAAGTATTTTGTTATAGCAAAACAAAATAGTAACATAAGAACTAAATATATTTTTTCATAAATATATGAAAAAATGATGCAAAGAGTATTCAATGACTATTGATGATTATTCTCATTTTGGAAAATTTCAAACATCAATTTTATTTGTTTGGATACTCTATACAATAGAAAAGTAATTCAATATGTCCAAGATCATACAGAAAAACATGATGGATATTTGAAGTTCAAAATAAATTCCTCTCCGTAAAAACATTAGAAACCAGCTAGAAAGAACATTGAGTGCAAATAAAATGAAAAAAAATATATATTTAGCATCTGATGTTAACAGCACACTTTTAGAAGCTGGTAAAACCAAGGGAA
Organism: Castor canadensis; assembly: GCF_047511655.1. Lineage (NCBI taxonomy): Eukaryota > Metazoa > Chordata > Mammalia > Rodentia > Castoridae > Castor > Castor canadensis. Next base: position 27,878,045 of record NC_133395.1, read on the forward strand.
GTACCTTTCTTTGGAAAACAGCCTTTTGGTTACTGCCATCTAGAGGACTCTAAAGGATATTTGTTGGTAGCTTTTCATACAGTCTAAATTTCAATTCCCTTCATGAATCTCTATGGCTACCTCAACCCTTTGATGTTGGTGTAATAATTCCTTGGTCAGTTGTACTATGTTCTCCACAAACATCCACCAGAGCACAGAAGTAGATTCACTTATGGTTACTTATCTCACATTAAACCAAGAATAATAGCCAGATGAGAAAACTTGGAACCCTGTAAGTTAAGAATCTAAAATATTGCATTCATTTTAAATAATAAAAATGCTTGCAACCTCAATATTTGCTAACATTGCTTAGCATAAAATAGAAGAAATTATGTCAAGAATGAAGTGAAAACTTCACAAAATTAATAAAAACAGGTTTAGACTTTAAAGAATTAGTTATACTACTGTAGGAAATAATTCCATAAATTAATAAAAATTTCTATCTCAGAGTTATTTGATACTACAACCAAGAAGTTACCCTAACTCCATCTATATAAAATTCAGTGTGCTATCTTCATGAATCAACATATTAAATAATAACTAAACATACAATACAATGTAAATAAAATATAAATAATAATTATTTTTGAATAAAATATTCTGAAATTGACAATAAATTCTCATGAAAAATAGAAAAATAAAGGAGTTACTTGATTGTCTTAGAAGCAATGAAGAACTGCACAATGTAGAATTGCACAGCTATGTGAAAGTATATTTTTTCATATGTAATAATATTAATAAAGAAATAGCAAGTACTATGAAAATAGGCAAAGGAGAAACAGATGTGAAAAGAAGCACTTAAAAGTCCTAGAAATGATTAACATCAGATACCAAAAGACAATGTGGTTAAACTATAGATCAGAAATAAGGAAAGAAAGGTGTTTAGGAATTAGTCAAAAAGTTAAGAGAGATGTTAAAACTAATGAGAAGATCATATACATGTGAAAGTACTTCACAATGATAAATTGATGTAAAGGGAGAACTATTAAGAGATATAAATCATTGAAATAGAAATAATTCATTATATTTAAGCAGTACACCAAGTCCCAAATCTACACCTGGATTGATTAAGGGCACAAAATGTGTCAAAACAAATTTTGCAAATAATATTTTTAGGAAGTTATGCTCTTAGTAACCCGAAATTCCAATCAAAACATACTGGCAGGGATAATACAGATGGGTGAAGTTTACCTGTTCTTTTCTCTAGAAAAGGTCATGTTATCATTTGAGTTTTAAGGTATATGATATTCTAAGTATGTTATTTTATTATATAATTTTGTTTTGCTTCTTAAGAAATATAGAATTATAAAAGAAGAAAAATCAAGAAATCATAGTTACTAATTAATAATGAACTATCAACCTGAAGATCAATATACCGCTTTGAAATTATTACATATTATATTCTCATTGACTCAGTAATACATTTTAACTATCAATCATTGGGCTTTTCAGAATATGTTGTAAAACCCTTAAGACTGTGAAGTTACATACACATTACTCATTTTTTAAATTATGACTATACAGTAGATGACAGGGTAGAAGGAAAAAAAGAATTGAGTTACAAGGATTAATGCCCTTTACTTACAGGCTAATTTTGAATATATAAATAGTTGGCTTCACCAATGTTCTTGCAGTCCATCACTGTAACCACTTGGCATGACTTCTCCCACATATCTTTCCATATTCTCATTTTTACATGTAAATCAACTGTTTGATTACTATGGTTATGTAATGAATTACTTGACTACAGTGATTGCACAAAATGTTTCCCCTTTTTTGAGAGGAATTGGGGGGGAGAAAAAGGAAACAAAGAAATCGTTAATGACTGAACTACATGATAGTAGAGGTACTAAGTACTCACAAAATTTTTAACTTGCCCTTGCAATACTCAGTATCCCCACGATTTGTATCAAAAGTTGCATGGACTTATTTAGCTAATGGATGGTGAGTGCGTCATATTCAGGAAGAACTAAAACCAGTAAGTCTAGCCTGTATCTCCTTTCTCTTTTCCGTGATTATGGGGGACACGAGTGCAGCTGATAGGACCTTAATTGGCAGTAACTCTGAAAGAACAGCTACCAAAGAAAATGGATGCTTTATAGAGCCACCAGGTCTAAATCAATTTTCTCTAAGAAGAAACATGCTTTGTTACTGTTTTGCCACTGGATCTTAGCATTTGTCTCTTTCAGTAGTAACATTAGCTTTCTTGATACAAACCTCTACTAGTATAAAATTGTTAAAATGTCCCACTGTATTATCCATGTTCATGAAATATATATGTAACTTTGTTAGCATCCTCAGGTTAACAAGAGCATTAATTAAAAAAAATACTTCTATTAGCATATATTATTTGCACAGGGGAGTTAACATTTCCTTGCATGCTTATTGTATATCTTGATGAGACTCACTCTTTCCATTATTCTCCCTCATTCCATCTGCTCCTCTGCTTAAAACAATTTCAACAGGCTTCACTATTCTATTTTCATACAAGTACAAAAAGTGCATCAACTACATTCACCTCCTTTACCCTCTATGTTTACCCTTTCTCCTCCCATGTTCAAAGGGGTTTTGCATGTTATTTCACATTTATCTTCTGGGTATAGCGTTTACATATGGACAATTCATGAAACCATTGTCCTTCAAAATCTGTCTTACTTTGATTAAACTGACGATCTCTACTTCCAACCACTTATCGGCAAATAACATAATTTCATTCTTCTTTATGGCTGAATAATATTCCATTTTATTCATATACCATGATTTTTAAATCCGCTAATCAGTTGTAGGGCATCTGGGCTATTTCCATTGGTTGGCTACTGTGATTATTGCTGTGATAAACATCTCTATTGTTTTCTGACTTACATTCATTTGGAAATGGAGTGGTATTGCTGAATCATATGATAGTTTTATTTTTAGCTCTTTGAGGAACCTCCACACTGCTTTCCATAATGACTACACTAATTTATGTACTCACAAACAGTGAGTAATGTTTTCTTTTTCCCCACATCCTCACTAGCTTTTGTTGTCCATTTGTTTTTGATGATAGCTATTCTGACAAGTTAGGTAAAATCTTAATATCATTTTGATTTGCATTTCCTTTATGGCCAGGGACATTTCTTCATGTGTGTATTAGCCAGTTGTTCTTTTGTAAATTGTCTGTTCACTTCATTTGCCCATTTATTAATTAGACTCTTTGGGAGTTTAGTTTTTTGAGATGGCTGTAAAAGGGTTATGAATCCCTTGTTAGATGTGTATCTGGCAAAGACTTTCTCCCATTATGTAACCTGTGCGTTTATTGTAATGACTGTTTCCTTTGCTGTGCAGATGCTTTTTAGTTTAATGCAATCCATACTGAAAAAAACCCACAAAATAGAAGAAAAGCATATTTCAATCAAAGAGAAATGTGTCAGACTCAATTTAAATTAAAACACTATGTCAAGGATTATGATTTGAAGTATACAAGAACATGAAGTGTTTCATTTATGCTCTTGATGATGTGTTAGGACAGACTTCTAACAGGTGCTGACAGTATCGATGACTCGCACGCAGAGAACAGCAGTGATTTTCACACATTTGAATGATTAATATTTGCATTAAAACTAAAGGCTCAATAACACAGTTAATTGTGTGCTTCATGGGATTTGAGATTTACTTTATATCATAATTTCCTCAATTTATTTTTATCAAAGGTAGTTGTTGTCATCAAATTTAATAAAATGGGTTAAGCTACTTATGATCTTCTTCCAGAAAACATGGTTCAGGAAAGACTTATTTAAAAAAAATCTGTCTTAAAATATAAATTTAAAATGATAATGTCATAAAAAGCATTATTCACTGAAATTCCATAATTTTTTATTTAATTTTTCTCTTTAATATCATGATTAGAAATGTTATTTCATTTTTGTTTGTGAGTTCACCCATCTCATATACAAACTGAATTATAATTCAGTTATAATTTTCAAAATTATGTTTTCCATCATAATTGATTGCCTCATAAAATTTCTCATTGGGTTTGAGTATATCTATTTTGAGTGGTCCATTTGTAGGTGAAATATTCTTTTACACAATTTGTAATGGTATTTTGAATAGGATTGTATGGATTATGAACCTGATAGTTTTACGCAAACAATTAGTTAACACTCGGTTTTAGTATTGATCCTTTATTTTACTGTCTGATTAGTAAACACTACCCACACACTTTCTTATTTTTTCCTCCCAACTAGTTTTTGAATTATTACAAATCAGAACACTGTATATACATTTCTTCAGAGACAAAACACTGTATCACTATGAAATAGATAAACCTGCTATTAACCGTTTTACTCTACGTTTACTCCCTATATTGTGCTGGGCATTGTTCTTTTTATTCTTTATATAAAAATTTGCCTTTCTACTTCTTAAATTTATTTACCATACACTAGTCCCATTACATATGACTCTTATTTACAGAGACACCTCTAGGAATGTCCTCTCATGCCTTTGTGACATATGGGCATAGACTTGTAAAAGCCTCTTATAGGTCACAAGTTATCATTAAGTCTATATCACTTATTGCATCAAAAATAGGATCTCATGCTTATTGTCTAACTAACCACACTAATTTGAAAATCATTTTGGAAGATTTAAAGATGAGTAAAGTAGGTGACTTATTAGTTTTTAGTCTGAGAATAATTCTGAAGTAGCCATTGTCCTTTATAAATGGAATGATTTAAAAGAAGTTAAGTCCCTTATTTTTGGTTAGGCATCATGCATTCACAAAATGACCATGCTAGATATAATTCTACAATTGATATTCAGAATATAATATAAATTGTTAGAGAAAAATCCTTCTTTCTTTATTATATCTTACAAAACCAAGGATTCATCCTTGGTCCATCTTTCTTTCAGCAGTTAAAAAAAACATTTATTTTGCATGCGTAAGAAAAATGATCTTTTCTATCAAAGTATTTGTTACCCACTTAGATTACTTAAAAAATTCCTCAGCTCACCATCTTAGGTACTTGCATGTTTAAAGGGTCCTTGCTTCCTGTACAAGTCCATTGCCCACCAAACTGTATGCCCTATCCCATCCCCCAGGCCTTTTAGTCAACCTAGGGAGATTGTGAGCCTTTGACCTGGACAAATCCCAGGTGAGGGGCAGGTACAACTGCGTCAGGGATATAAGGAGGAGCCACTGTCAGCCATTTTGTGCCTGAGTGTTTGCCTAGTAGGAGTGAGCAGTTGTTTGCATCCTCTTGATGAAAAGAAAATTGCCTTCTCAAGATTTTCTGTCTCTTGTGTGTCGTTTTCAGCACCAGAGTGTTATCAATATCAACAATTTGGGGGCTCATTCCAGGATTTTACATTCCATCCTGGAAGGGGAGTCCCAGCCCTTCCCTGGGGAGATGCATTCTGCTGCCTGATTGCGGTGGCCCAAGGTTTGGCTGAAGGCAACAACTTTCCGGATCTGCAAATGAACTCAGACTGCAAAATTTCTTGACAACTCGGGTAAAAGAGCTCTGAAGACAGGGACCATGGTGACCACGTAAGTTTTCTTCACAAACCAAGACAAGAAATGTCATGGGGTTGACCAAGTAATGTCTTGGTGGTTGGGATACTGGAACTGTGTGACATGTGAATGAGATATTGCAGGTGACACACAGGGAAAGCGAAGTCCTGATCCACAGTTCTGAGGCAACCTCGTACTGTTTAAGGCAGAATTAGATTCTTGAATCTAATCCAGGTCAGCAGCTTATACTGACTCGCAGGCTACCAAGTGGTGCCTCAAGATCCCATGAAGGATGTGGGTGGAGATGGACAAAGTGAATAAGAATCAGAGTGTAAGAGACCTACAAGGCAAAGGGGGCATTGATCTCCTGATAGATGGAGCACAGTCAACCAGAAGGGAGAAGTAGGAAATAAAGGCAGCAATGGAGGGGGTACAGAAAGCAAATGCCCTCTGGGAGCCTCCTTGGGAAGATGTTAAAATATTGAGATGATAACCCCTGTACTAAAGGAGAAAGAAACAATGAATGTTTAAATACTGTTGTTTTATCTGGACCAAAGAACTGATCCTAAAGCTTTTTTTTTTTTTTGGCCAAAATTTGGGTCTGACGAGGACTGGGTCTGTCAACTATTAATTGAGCATTTTAACGACAAAAGCTCAGTCACTCAAGAGGAGATGGAACATACCCTCTGTTGGAGACAGAGTCTTGTAGTCCTGTTTCAAAAAAAAAAAAAATACCCTTTCTAACTGGGATTTACTCTCCCCACTTCCTTCCCCTTTTTGTCTGTTCTTCCTCCATCTCAGGTGCCAGAGCCAGCCCCAGCCCTGCCCTCCAGGCTTCCACCCCTCCTCCTCCACCCCCCTTCAACCTCAGGGTTCAGCTCAAAATTACACAAACTAGAAAACTGGAAAAATAGATCCATAAAGGAATTATTAGGAGAGGCACAAAAGGTATGTGTAAGCAGAGAGGAAGAAAAACAAAAACAAAAAGCAAAGATTATGTTATCCATGATCCAGCAGGTTCATAAGGAAAGGCTAAACCACTATCCTATCAGATCTCAATGAGCCCAGCCTTCCTCATGGGGTATAAAAGACCAGAAAGTCAGAAGATGAAACAAAGAGGGGAAAAATAAGTGCTTTCAATGTACGGAGACTAGACACTTTAAGAGAGAATATTCAGAATGGGAAATAGAATGTAGGAAACTGTTCCCTCAATGACCTTTGATGAAGAATAGGGGGCCAGAGGCTCTTTTACCTTGAAGGGTCCCACTCAGAGCCCTTGATAAATTTAGAAATAGGACCACAACATGATGTCATCACCTTCCTGATTGACTCAGGAGCTTCCAGATCCTCCCTCTGTCTTCTGCCCAGGGGCTTAATCTATTCCCTGGAGAGGATACTACTTTCTGGGGTAAAGGGAGAAAGCGTCTCAGTTAAAATATTACAAGAAACAAATGTTTACTTCTAAAACAGGACCACTAAAATACAATTTCTCCTAGTCCCTGAAGCAGGTACCAACCTATTTGGAAGCAATATAATGACCCAATTAGGAATTGGTTTACATGTAAAAAAGCGATAAAATACAAACAAGCCCATACCACAGCTCCAGTGCTAGCCTTGCCCTCTCTTGAACAGCCTTTTCACCTCTTTGTGAATGTGTGGCCTTCTTGGGAAAAACTGGATGGAATGTGGCTTAATCAACAGCAAGGGCCAAGACTTAGTACATGGAGAATTAATTCAACCAATATTAGAAAACTACTTGAAGAAATAGCCATAGTCCATGTGCCACATCACTAAAAGGGAGTAAACTTTGAGACCCAGGAAAATTATTTTGCAGATGAGACAGCAAAACAGTCTACTTTTACCTCTGAGGCCTGGTCTTTTGTCTAATTCTGCACCTCCTTGCTCCTCATGTCACCCCTCTTTTTACCCCCTCTGAGAAAGAACAACTAAAAACTTGGGACAGTGAGGACTGAACAAGAAAAATGGGCTGTCCATGATGAGAGGGAGATTATCTCAAAACCCTTAATGGGAGAACGCCTCATGTATCTTTATCAGGGGAGCCACTGGGGACCCCAAGCCATGTGTGATGTTTTTTTACATGCCTATGAGTGTACAGAAATCTACACACTAGCTAAACCAGTATCAGAAGGATGTCTAACTTGTCAAAAGATTAATAAGCAAGCTCTGAGATAGAGACCAGCTGGGTGTAGTAACCCTGGGTTGTGACCATTTCAAAGCATTCAGGTAGATTACACTGAGATGCCCAAAATAGGCCATTTTAAACACCTCTTGGTTATTGTAGACCATATCACTCACTGGGTGGAGGCCATCCCTCTCCCAGAGGCCACTGCTACAAATGTAATTAATTTATTACTAGAAAACATAATCCCAAGGCTTGGGGTTATAGAAAATATGGAGTCAGACAATGGGAGTCATTTCATTGCCAACCTCCTTAAGGGACTTATGAAGGCTCTAGAGGTCAAATGGGAACATCATACTCCCTGCCATCCAACTTCCTCAGGGAGAGTTGAAAGAATGAATCAGTTTCTCAAAAACCAACTCACTAAATTAGTTTTAGAGACCAGATTACCTTGGACTAAATGTCTTCCCATACCACTACTCAGAATTAAGACAGCCCCTTGGGAAGACATTGGCCTCTCTCTCTATGAAATGCTTTATGGGCTTTCTTACATTAGCTCTGTTACTGATGTACCTTCCTTTGAAACCAAAGACTATTTCCTCAGAAATTATATACTTGGATTGTCTTTTACTTACTTTGTCTTAGGAAAAAAGGATTGTTAGCACAGGCTCTTCCACTTGACTTTCCTGTTCACCCACACAAGCCTGGTGATTATGTACTAATCAAGACCTGAAAAGAAAATAACTTGAGTCAGCTAGCATGGGAAGGACCCTTCCTGGTCCTGCTGACCATGGAGACAGTCATCCAAACCACAGAGCAGGAATGAACTCATCACACACAAGTAAAGAAGGTTCCCACCTGACCAGAAGGAACAATGGGCTATGCTTTCACATCCAGGCAACACCAAAGTGACTTTAAAAAGACTATAATTAAGATATTCTTTTGCTTTCATTTGGGAAATGGCATGCTTATTAATGTAACTCTGAATACTTTTCCCTTAATTGTTGAATTTGGTTCATGCCAGATCCTTCCTTCTGGAGACCTTATGTCCCCTCTCCAGCTCCAAGGATATTCCTTTTATATGTGCCCCATCCTGGAACCCACACATAAGCTGGTGTCTGTCTAGAGTGGACAGATGTGGGGTGAAACACTGGGTATAAAGGATACACTTCTACATTTTATGACAATCCTAAGGGCTGGACCAGACCCCAGGGCACTGAAAAGACTCACAATTTCTACCATCCAGAACAATCGACAGTCTTTTAACAGACTACAGTTAAAATTACAGCTGTTTCAGAGACACCCCTCTCCTACTTGTAAAGATAAACAATGTAACCTACTTAGATTAATCATAGAAAGCCCTTGGAGTATGACACAAGACCATCTAGATTTTGTACATGTGGGTTGGGGCAGAGGTCTCAGGGACAGACCTGTTAGGTGCATTTGAGCTCTATATAGTTCCCAACCACTCCTATGTGACACCCAGTTCTACCTCCACTCCAATGTTACCTCCACATTTGTACAACAATTGAACTCAGGTAACTGTAGTAGAAGTCAAGGACCTAAGAAAAACTGGCTATTGAAATTGGGTACAGGGATAGAAACGCTTGGATGGAATGGATAAAATGCTGTCTGCACATTAAATAAGAGTGATTGTTCTGTTTGTACTACTGAGAGACCAGAGTCTCAGGTGGTCCAGTTTTCATTAGGATGGTCCTTAGATCCAGATGAAATCTGTTTCAGGATGCCAAAGCTTGGGGCAACAAATCCTGCCAGATGCTATCACTACTGCTCCCAGAGGTCAGAGGTCCCATGGGTCAGTCCCCGAGGACTATTAGGCCACTCACCCTAGACGTCAATTATACCACATGTCTCACCAGACAGGGGGAACAATTGACAAATGTGGGAAACCTGATGGGATGCAGTGAAAGATGGTCCTTCAACAGCCTCACAAACCAGTCCACACTCTGGGTGGGCAGAGCCAATGTCTGATGGCACTGAAGAGGCCCTTTACTTGAGACTCTCGCAGGTAACTGGGCAGGCACCTGTGCTTTGGTGCAGTTGGCAATCCCTTTCACCCTAGCATTTAGATCCCCAGCTCATGCCACAACATCCAGAAAAAGGAGACATAGATGTAGACACTGCAGCCAACCACAGAGGCTCCTTCAATCCCCATGTTTACATTGATGTCATTGGGGTTCCTAGAGGGTGTCAAACAAATTTAAAACTAGCACTCAAATTGAAGCAGGATTTGATTCAGTACTCTTCTCATGGTCCACTATAAATAAAAATGTCAATTGGATTAATTATATTTATTATAAGCAACAAAGGTTTGTTAACTATACCAAGGATGCCATAAAAGAAATAGCAGAGTAATTGGAACCAACTAGACAGATAGCTTGGGAGAACAGGCTAGTGTTAGACATGATACTGGCCAAAAAGGGAAAATTTTGCATAATGATTGGAGTTTTGTGTTGCACATATATATCAAATAATACAGCCCCTGATGGAATTATTACTAAGGCCCTACAGGGATTAACTACCTTATCTATTGAGCTAGCTGAAAACTCAGGTATAATGGTCCCTTCACTGACTTAATGGAAAAATGGTTTGGAAAATGGAAGGGCTGGATGACCCCAATCATAACCTCCTTGATCGTAGTGGCTCAAGTTTTAATTTTAGTAGGATGCTGTATAATTCTTTGTGTTGGAGGACTAATGCAGCCACTAATATAGACATCCCTCACCAAACAATCACCCTCCTACCAAAATAACTTGTTTCTATTAGCAATGCAGGAATGAGAGCTAATGCTCCTAAATGAGTTTGAAGGAAAGAATTTAAATTAAAAGGGGGAAATTGTAAGAAAAATGATCTTTTCTATCAAAGTACTTGTATCCTCTTAGATTACTTAAAAATTCCTCAGTTTGCCATCTTAGGTGACTTGCACGTTTAAAGGGTCATTGTTTCCTGTACAAGTCCATTGCCCATCAAACTGTATGCCCTAACCTATCCCCCAAGCTTTGTATCCAATCAAGGGAGATTGTGAACCTTTGACCTGGACAAATCCCAGGTGAGGGGCAAGTACAACTATGTCAAGGATATGCTTGCTTAGCAGGAGTGTGAGCACATTCTTGCACCCTCTTGATCAAGAGAAAATTGCCCTGTCAAGATTTTCTGTATCTTTTGTGTCTGTCTGGAGGGTTATCAGTTCCAACACATAGGATATATTATCTACAAGAATGATCAATTCTTAAGGACATCCTTAAACATTACCCATTATAATCATCCTTTAATTGTTAGCTGGTATTGTATAACAAGCCACTGTCAAAGTTAAGTGGTGAAAACAACTTTTTTCTCTTAGATCTATGATCAGTTGATCTAGTGAACTGATCTTGACCTGTTTCATTGTGGCCATTCAATTAGCTGTTGTGTGGGGTAGAGGAACCTAATGACCTTGACTACATTGTCATGACTTTATTCCATATGGTCTGTCTTACCTAAGAAAGTTAACCCAGTGGTAGAATTTCAAGGAAAAGGGAGGAAAGGTATCACAAGTTTTCAAGTTTCTGCTTCTGTCATATTTGCTATTTCCTATGGGCCAAGAAACAACAAAAGGCTAAATCCACAGTCAGTATTGTAAGACACTACAAGAAATTATAAGTGAAGAGTTGCATGAAGATGGCATCATGCTTGATTATGGAATATTTTCCTGGACAACTTTTAAGTTCTTATTGCTAATTCATTAAATACTGATCACTAGGTCTTAATGATGAGGTATCTTTTGTTAGCTCTTGAAACAGATTTGAATTGGCTACTATTATATATATATAGCAGTAGAATACTATACAAGATCATAAAATTGCATCTCTTAGCAGATAATAAGTTGTTCCAACATTTTCTATTGAACCATAAAAGGTAAATGCAATAGTTTTCAGGTAAGAGTTAGGCAGCATAAGTATTTTTAATTTACTTTTCTGTATATAGTACAAATTGCTTCCCTCCAAAAAATAGGAAAGAAAACTGAGAATAAAATTTGACCATTTTTAAACCAATAATCAATTTCTGCATGCATGAAAATGTTAAGCACTGGAGATGGACATTGGGGGTAATTAGTAATGTGACTGTGATGTTCTTTCCACTGTTCCCTTTTTAAAATTTTTTATAATATTATTATACAGGATGTACATTGTGCATTTATAAAAGTGCTTACAATATATCATAGTTGAATTCATTCCCTCCATTGTTCTCCTTTATCTTTGATCCCCCCATTTTTAGAATAGTTTATCAGTTCTCATGTTTCCATTTTCATACACAAGTACATATTTCTACATATTCACCCTCTTATTCCCTTTCCTAATATCCTCCTCCTTCCCACTGGTACCAACCCCCAGAAAGGAATTGATTTTCAATCCTGTCCTCCACTTTTGAGAAATAATAAGACTTTTTAATTTTTTTAAGATTAACTGTTCCCTTCATGTCTTTTTGCATCCCCTCTGCATATTGTTATACCCAAATATTTTGTTATTTGGGGTTGTCCCCTAATAAACATGATTTCCTGATTTTTCTACACATAAGATTCTGAATGCCAGTTAATGTAAAGATAACTTCTTGTTAGATAAAAGTAGTAAAAATTTATAAATGATACCTCCAAAACCATTAGTGATATGGACAATAAAATTATGTATTGCTTAATTCTAGAATATTTTTAAGAGCAAAGGAGTTAGGATCCCAGAGTAAGTCAGCAATTCTGATTTTATCAAGGCTCAACAACATGAAAAATCTTGGGTATTGGTTAAGTAATCTTGTCATCTTCAAGTTTCTTAAACTGCAATAGTGTATCAGAAGCCCCAAACCATGATGATGACCTAGAACTTATCATAAGAACAAATTGAACTATTTCTAAAATATTAAAACACTAGTGTTTTTATCAAAGTTTTTAATTGTAAACTAAGTCCTACTAAACTTTTGAATTGACCTTAGCAAGAAATCAGATGCTGTTCTACAACTCTCTCTTGTTTATTCCTATATTCCCATCCCAGCATTCTTTATTTCCCTCTTCTAATCTTTAGAAGAGATGTAGCCCATCATGTCCCCAACTGTTTGGACAACATGTTTTGCAAATTTCTCTATTCCTATTCTTCATCTACATGACTAGCACACACTTAATTCTGACTAAAATGGACCCTTTTCTTGCCACACCCAAACCCAACTGTAAAAAACCATAGAGCCATGAAAATGAGTTTCTAAAAATATAGATGTGTTTCCTAAGCTCACTAAAATACACAGTGCAGCCTAGGTATCCTTATTCTGCTAGGTTACCTAGGAGACACACCTGCTCTTTCAAAAGGTCTTATGTGCAGTTCCATATGTCTTTGTATAAGTTAAGTTTCCTAAATGTTATCTTTTTATTAGTAAAACAGGCAATAACACCAGTCTTAATCCTAATTATAAAAAAGTATTTGTATTTTAGGGTAGCTTAAGTTACATGTCAGAGAAAAATATTAATAAATATATTGCACATAAATATTAGATGTCATGGGATTTAACTGAAAAACTTGATCTGTACAAAAATAGATATACTTCTAATAAAGAAGGCAACAGGAAATGTGGGTAGTGAAGATATGAGACTTTAGGTCAGGAAGCTGGGACAGCTAATTAACAAAGGAATGGTTGAAAAATACCTTCATGTATGGGTGTTTAAGAAAATATGAATGGCAGTTGTATCTAAATTTGAATTGTAAATATATGTGTGTTTGTCTGTGGAGTATCATAAATTTTTAAAAATGTAAAGCAAAGATGTGAAGATTCAGCATTACAAAGACCTATATTCCTAAATTTGCAACCTAACAGTATTTTGACCTAATAACCAATCTACTTCCACTCTTAATCAAAGGAGAAAATGGAATTGAGTATGTAGCAACTACATTTAAGGGTTATAAAAACTTTAGTTAATTTTATCTAATGATTGAACAGAACTGGGAGAGTGAAAACAAAAATATCAATTAATATAAATGTCGTGAGCAAGTGATGGTGCAAAGTTGACAGTCAAGCGCTAAATGAATTAACTTAGGCAGGAACTAAGTTGCTCATACACACACTCTATTGTAGGGAGTTACAACCTATGCCCAATAGCATCTCCGTCTTCCTTAAGCTGTGCTCACCTTGTGAGGGGAGTCTTAGTCTACCAGCGGCTGGCTCCAAACAGGTTCTGGCTAGTTCTCAGTCTCAATATGCCTCCAGAACACCCAGGGAACCCGACGAGCAATGTAGAGTGTCTGGTCCACTTCATCCAGGACTGCTCCCTATTGGTATGATGCGTGCTGCCAGTTGGAAGGAAGTGGTGTTGGTCTTGTGGAGAGTGTATTTTAAATATTCGTAGCAGGCTGGTTTATTGGCACCAGCTTAAGATTAGCTGATCTGCATATGAGCACCAGTTTAGGGTTAACTGATCTGCATATCAGCATCAACCAAGGTTTGGCTGATTTGCATATTGGCACCAGCTGGGGTTTGGCCGATTTGCATATCAGGCACCATATGGTGATTGTTTACATCACAGGACTTACAAGTGCACACAATATTGTTTTCCTATAGGTTTTACAATATATTATATTTTTATATACTTTTTCAATATGTTTAATGCACAGTAAACATAATACTCGTAACAATCCACCACCTGACTCTTCAAACCACCCACTTGACTGGTGGGGTGAAGGAGAGTCAAATCGTATGTTCTCCCTCATATGTGGACATTAGATCAAGGGCAAACACAACAATGGGATTAGACTATGAGCACATGATAAAAGCGAGAGCACACAAGGGAGGGGTGAGGATAGGTAAGACACCTAAAAAACTAGCTAGCATTTGTTGCCCTTAACGCAGAGAAACTAAAGCAGATACCTTAAAGCAACTGAGGCCAATAGGAAAAGGGGAACAGGAACTAGAGAAAAGGTGAGATCAAAAAGAATTAACCTAAAGGTAACACACACACAGGAAATTAATGTGAATCAACTCCCTGTATAGCTATCTTTATCTCAACCAGCAAAAACCCTTGTTCCTTCCTATTATTGCTTATACTCTCTCTACAACAAAATTAGAAATAAGGGCAAAATAGTTTCTGCTGGGTATTGGGGGGGGAGAGGGAGGGGGCGGAGTGGGTGGTAAGGGAGGAGGTGGGGGCAGGGGGGAGAAATGAACCAAGCCTTGTATGCACATATGAATAATAAAAGAAAAAGGAAAAAAAAAGTTATTGAGAAAAAATACACAACTCAAAACAAATGTTCACATCAAAGCAATCACATTCACAGCACACCTAAATATTTTGTTAATGCATACCTCAAAATAAATGTTCACATTCACAGCACACTTAAATTTTTTTGTTCCACAATTGTAAGAGAGTGGGAGAATTAACAAGGGTTATTCTTTTATCAGCCATGCTAAAACGGCCATTATGCATAGATTTCAAAAATGTCTTCTCAAACATGAGTGGGTGATAATGACCTGTATAACATTGGGAGTAAGATGAAAAATGTCCAAAGTAATACGAGGGAGTCCTATGATTCCAGGCAAGGTGGAAATGGATAGTGGAAACAGATGCACACCAGTGAGATGTAAGTATGATAGCCAAAAACCCTGAAGAAGCTGGATGGGGAATGATGCATATATTAAAATGGCATTTGGAGAAAATTCCTCACGAAGCAGGGGAGGTGATGGTGAAGTATATAATCATTATTGTCTCGTAGATGGTTGGGAGGTCAAGTGGTATTATCAGGTGGTATGGGCTGCCAGAAGATGGTGAGAGTCTCATCCATAGGAGAAATAGCTTGTTCATTAATAAGGTGAATGTCAGTGCATGAGCCAACATCCAGCTGATGTCCCAATGTAGATGTGTTGTTCAGGCGGTGACAATATTGTGAGAGTCAATCCAATGTCCCAGTCTGGAGTCCTTTAGGGTGCCTGCTGAAGAAACTACAACAAAGGTCAATGGGAAGTCAGGGAGTGATGTGATCCTGTCAGCTGTCAGAAGCTGATGTTGATAGAAGAAGGTTGGTGGTCCCATACATGTTGGTAGAAATGTTGCAATATGGTATCCATTTGGTTTTGTTGAGGATGGGCAACAAGTAATCTTGGTGCCTGGGGGTCAGAGGCCTGATGAGAGGTGTGAAAATAAAGTAGGAATAATAGTATTGTTGATATGATATTATTAAGAATAAGACCTATGCAGCTAGACCGATAGCATATGCTGCTATTGTTGCTTTAGCAAAGATGAGGTACTTAGGGTTGAAATTGTCAGAGCTTGACAGTGGTGATGAGGATGTCTAGTATAGAAGTGTAGGGTGATAATGAGAAAGGTAATGATGGAAATAGTGCAACAAAATGATGTGGCTGCAGAAATAAGGATATTAGTCTGCATTCCCTAGTGGTAGCTCTGTGGGTCCTGTTACAAAAAGAACAAAAATATTCCTCTGGGAAATATACAGGTGGCCTGTGATATTTTTTAGAAAATCTGTATAGGTCATATCCAGCTTTCCAATTAAGGAATGCTACATATTCCCAAATACCTTTGCATACCACTGGTCGAAAAATGGCAAGCAATGCCTGTTCTTCTAGGGAGCAAACTCTCATGTGTGGATTTTGAGTAGTGAGTTCCAGTTAGGTATGAGGAAAATCAATCATATTCAGCACATCTTTGGGTGCAGTGTGCTAAAGGAGAGTTGGGTACAAGTAGAATCTGTTATTGACAGTCAAAGCTGTCAAATAAGTTAGTAATGCACCCACTGTAACATAACAGTGTTTGGCCTAGTGGTGTATACCTAGGTCATGGCACAGTAAATGTCTCCAGAATGTTATGTGTAATGGTTCTGGGTATTTCCTATTTATTCCCATATAGATTGAGAATCTGGCAGTGCAGAAATGACAATTAGAGATAGGTCTAGACCTGTCTAGACCTAAAAGGTGACATATCACAAAGAGAGCATCAGGGTCAGTTTGCTTGTGTTTAATAGTGTAGAAGAAGATGTCCTTGAAGAAGTTTCCACCAAGAATTTCTGGGTTCCAATGGCATCTATTATTGAATTTCCTAGTCTGAAGGTAGTGGAACCCAGAGGCCATGATCTGTTGTATGAATATTCCACATGGTTTCCTTTAGGACTTTCTTCTCTCTGGACTTGCAATATGCAAGTAGGAGTTCAATAGCAATTATTAACACTAGCAACAAAATTTCATGGTGCCACAGATCTTGAAGCCGGTGCCAAAGATTAAAATGTCAAATACAAGTCACATTCAAGCATACAAGTTTCATAAGAGTGTCATGTATTCTACAGTGCATGGGTTTGTAGTTGGAATGAGCTAATGCAAAGGTATCCATTTCTACCATATGTACTATTTTATGAAGAGTTTCCAGTTTGGTGTCCATGTGTTTAAATTGCTTCTGAATCTGTGTGTGCATAGACTGGAAGACTTGTGCATTTTCTTGGATGAATCGATCCAGTGTGTTCAATTGTTCTTCAGCTTGTTCTGTTGCAAGTAGTTCTCTGCTTATGTCTGAAGTGATGTGCTCAGATACTGAAAAGTAATGTCAGGCTTCATAGCAAATTTTGACCCAAACTTGTCTAGAATAAGAAGTTGAATTGAAATACCGATTCGATGTATGGGTAAAGGTGACATTTAATTTGTATGGGCCGTGAATGAGATAACATTCATCGTCAAGTCTTAATTTGGAGGAATCAAAGCCTATAAGTCCCCAGTTGGAAAAATTCCAATTTTTAAACTAAACTTCAACAGTCATGCTGTTGAACAGTCCTGCTGTCTGGTGTACATACTACAAAGTTGTTGCCCAAAGCTGATACAGTGTCAGCCAAACTCATTGGGATTAGCTCAAATTCAATAAGTTCATGTTTTAATGGCTCAGTCAAAACATAGAGTCCTTGAGTGATTGGTATCATTCTGTCCTGTGGATGATAAGTAGGCCTTGGTATCATTGATTTATAAGAGCTGGGTACATGAGGTTACATAGGTATCACCTAACTTCCTTGGAATGGTGGTAGTGAAATGAATTGTCTTGGCATTGTCCAGGAAAATTTGTAGGAGAAGTATAGTACAGATACCACTAGAACATTCAGAGTAATATCTATCTTCCATGATGGTCTTGAATGTTGGTGTTTCCCAACCTTGACCAGTGATGAATAGGGTATGAAGGTCATTCATCATTGTGTCTAGGGTTTGTTCAGCTTGAAGGCACTGGATAGCATGTGCATTTTTCAAGGTCTCAGCATACATTTTCTGGAACATTTCTATGTTATGCTGCTCCTTCTTACTAATGCATTTTTCTATTGCAAGCATTTCCAAATGCATATTCTGAACAATGTGGTTGAGAATAGTAAGTTCATCTGACAGAGCATGGATGGCTTGGGTCTGCTTGATTGTCACTTTTTTGAGATCTTCACTGGTGACATAGAGGGGTCCTGTCAAGGATGCAGTGATAGTAGATGCAAGAGCGACACCTAGGAAAAATGTTGCACTGGCTGCTAGTTGTAACAGTTTCCTGGCACAAACACTAGTTCCATAAGTAAAGGCAGAAATGTTAATGTTCAGGCAGATAAAATGTGGCAGTGCCTGTGCTTGAAGGTTAAGGGTCATGGTAATTTCCCTAATTCTGGGGTTGGGTAGAACACCTGTGGAGAAGATAGGGTGTACCAATGGTGGATATAATATCTCTATCTTAGATGCATTCATCTTAGGGGCAAAGAGTACTTCTGGTCTGTAATGTACTGAAAGTAATCTATGAGTTTCATTAAAGTCTCCTCAGTCCATAATACATGGTGTATCTGAGAAGTCACGAATATGACAGCTGTGAAAAGAGGCTGAAAATATATGTATTTGGTCCCAATCAACAGGATAGTAGCCATCTTTGGGATCTTCACCAAAATATGGCTTCTGTGCTGTAAAGTCCACAATGCCCCATTGCTCATTAGTTGGTAATAGCATATAGAAATTGCAAGGTACACCAGTGTGGGTGTGGATACGGATGCCCTCACCAAACTGCATTCCAGCAGTATGCCACCATCGTATGGTTCTATTGGATGCCTCCAAGATGTTGTAGAGAGGTTTGATATTGTTAGTGATGTCCTTGCAATGGGTTATGATGAACCCATTGGTCTTCAAGATGGGTGGTATGTAGTCTATAATTCTAGTTCCATTCCAGTGGCATTCAGTCCTATTGGCATTTCTTTGTAAAAGAGCAGTATACTTAAGAGGACTGGTAGAGTTGACATGTATATTAAGAGGGATAGGAAATTCCTGAAAAGAAGTATGGTTAGTGACCCGGGAGGGTATAATGCACCCTGAAATGATATCACTTCTAACTCACAGTCTCAATTATCATGGTGCACAGTCTCCATATTATCACCATGAGATGCACAGGCATACATGGTGATATTGACCTGTTCATATTGAAACAACATATTCATGTATTCTAGTATAAGGAGGAACATGTTGTACATATCAAAATAATAATAATATGGCTTCCTTAGCTGATAGTATCTAGGGCTCATGTGTAGCAAAATGTGCCATGAGTCATTGATAAAGATTGGAATATTACCTGGAATGGTCGTATTGGGTTCATAAGTACCATTGATTGACCAACAAAGTCTAGGTTCTTTCCTTATTATACTACCCCAGTTTACAGTAACATTGGTAGCATCATAATCTAGTTGTTGGGAGGCAATGGTTAAGTTATTGTGGAGGCCAGTCCAATTTGAGGCAGAAGAATTAGTAATGATAATTGTATGGCCAAAGAAAGTAACAGTAATGAAAGTAACATTGATGGTGCAAATAAAAGCAAGTTTACTGCTGGCTTGTACTTATGTGGTACCATTATGGTGGGTGTTATCAAAGTGAATAGGGTTCAAAGAGTTGTTGTGGAATTATACGGCTGGAGGATATTCATAAGTGCACAAAAATAAGACTGATCTTTTAAAAAGGGAGGGTCAGGTAGGTTTCTGTCTGGAAGTCTAGAATCAACAGCCCAAGTTTGTGGCAATGGGTCAGAGGATGATTGGGAATCTATAATGTTTCATCCCCAATGGTAACATTTTTAGTCAAGGAGGTACTGGTGGAAAGGAAATATTCCTAATCCAATGTTCCTGCCTGTATGTATTCCAATAGGATAAGGTACCATAGACTGGTAAATTGGATAAGTCTGCTACACAAATAATAGTGTACTTAGTATTATTAAGTTCTGAGTATAGGCCCATAAGTGCTTAAATGGGCACATATCACCATAAAGGCAGGATGGTGGTTTAGTTGTATGAAATTGAAAGAATGGTTTTCTTAGATCTATAGGGATAGGGTCAGTAGCAAGAGTAGAAGTAGAAGGAGAAGGAGAGGTAGCAGAAGCAGAAGAGGAAGGGGTTTCCTTTACTTCCTCCTCCTCTTCATCCTCATTCACCTCAGTCACCCTCATAGTCAACATAGTCTTCTTCCTCACATATCTGTGTGGTCACATTGTATTTCCCTTCGCATTGCAATTTCTGATAGATCCATGGTTAGAAGTACAAGTTCAAGAAGGTTGAAGTAGCTGCTTTTTGGCAAGAGAATGTAGGTATGTTCTTGAGGATTAGATCAGTTGTGGTGTCGCTGGTGTTCTTGAAGCTTACTGAGATTGATGACTATAACATCATGCCAATGTGTACTCTTCAGAGGTAGCTCACATAGATAGCTGACTCAGTGGTGATGTTTCTCCATAAGTCCGATTGTACACAAACACCAGGTCATCCTCATGGGCATTTTTCACCTGTGAGTAAGCGAGTAATCTGGTGTCTATATTAAAGAGTTCTTTGGCTTTATAGTATTCTTCTCACACTTTCAGCTAGCTTAACTTGTTCACAGTATGACATAAGGCATGAGCAAAGAAAGAGTTCTTGGCATAGGTGAAGTGTTGTCCATGGATGGAAGATTTCTAATACCCAATGTTAGTACTCACATTGATAGGGTCAAAATGTTGTCTACTGTCATTATGGGCAAAGGTAATGTTAGCTGGTCTTCCTCTAGTGATGGTAGTTGGAGTAGTAGCATATGTATGGATGGTTTTAGATGCGGCCAGCAAGATTGTAAATATGGTTGGGTTCTTCATTGTTGTTGTCTTTGGATGAGTCACATGGCTCATATGCTGAGTCCAATGAGCTTAGCAACCCATTGGAAAAAGGTTCTCCATGGACCAGTTTGGAAAACAGTTGGCAATGGTACCCACAACATTTAGAAGTGGTCCATAAGACAGATGGTACATTTGGTGAATTTCTTGCGAATCAAGGTCGTGGTCTTGTTGGTATTGTTGTTCCCACTGTAGTCTCTTGCGTGGCAGATGGTTTAGTGTGATACCGTGGTTGTAAAAATCCAAATTATGAACAGAAAAAGGATGATGGACTTGACAAGATGAATTTTTGAGGAGATCCAATTTCCAAAGTTGACTATATGAGATGTCATTGTGGAGATATCTGATCCGGTTTGGTAAGATTTAAGATACCCTTACCATTTGTTGTCTAGGCAGTGTTGCCCTGGTTGTGGCAGATGATTTCCTGTGGAGAGAGAAGGTTGTTCTGGTCTTTCTTTAGTATTTTGTAAGGTAAAATAGGCTGTTTGGTTGTAGTTTCCTTAGGATTGCCCAGTACTTTGTCTGAAAACGCTTTCTCAAGGGGGCTTCTTTTATATAGTCTATATCTTGAATTAAGTTCAAAGCATGCTATTTCCAATGCCTTGTGAATCGATGCATCACTTAAGTGTGCCAGTTTTAATTTGAGTATCCATTATGTCTTTCAATGTTCCCTGCTGCAGTAGGGTTATAAGGCAGGTGATAATTCCACTGTATATCCATAGTATTTGCCCATTTCCAAATGACTGCACCAGTAAAATGAGTACCTTGATCTGATTCAATAATTATCAGTGTGCCACATCTAGCTATCCAATACCAAAGAGTATAGATGGTAGCTATTTGATTTGGTGCTTTATGTGCTTTTGCTAAGAGGAGACCTGTATGGGTATCCACAGTAGTACATGCATAGTAATTCTTATGAGTTTTTAATGGGCCAATAAAATCTATCTGAACTAGTAATTAAAGGAATCTGGCTTATAAGAGAGCTGGGATGGTGAAATTTAAATCTGGTAATTATTTGTGGGCAATCAGGACATTTGGAGATTGCTACTTTACATTGATGCCAAGTTATTGGTATATTCCTAAAGATTGCCCAAGAAAATAAGGCATGAGTGCCTGCATGGCCTGACATTGTATGTAGTTCTATGATATCACTATCGGAAATGTTAGAACTCAGTGGGGATTTAGGAGAATGCCATATGGGCTTGCAATGTAATGTTACTTTAGTATTCTCCCAGTTCTTAACAGATCATGGGTGTTTATTCACTAATTTAGTTTTAAGTATTGGAGTGCAGATTTGCCAATTGGGGTCACATTATAATGCAACTTTAGTATCAGAAGTATTGGTCACTTTCCATGGGGCCTTATTAGAAGTTGTCAGTTTTGAAGTCATTAATGCAGCCAATTAATCAGCTTTGTCATTATGGGCATGGGTAGGGCCAGTTTGAATGTGTGAGCAACCACATGGGTAACATAAATTTTAATGTTTTTGGAGGCTTCTGCTAAGGCCAGCTAATCTTCCCTTGACCAAATATCTTTACCATTAATTTTTCAATCTGATAGTTGCCATTTAAAGAACCAAATGACAATACCATTGCAAAGGCACCAAGAATCAGAGCAGATTCTGACAATTTTATGATCCTCTTTCAAAGAATAACACATAGCTAATCTAGCTGCATGGACCTCAACATGTTGCATGTATTTACTCGTGCCTTGGTCCTGCTGGATATGACATCTGAGGTTCTCCAGGCTGCTGATTTCCAGTGCATCTTGCCTCCTTTAATAGCCAATGCGCCATCGGTGAACCAAGCATTCATTTGGGTGGGCAACCAGAGGGCTGTCCCCCAACTTCCAATAGGTGACATCTTTTGGGAAGGGGTGATAGTAAAGGCATGGAATGATTGGAGCATTGGCTATGTCCTCCATCCATGCAGGAGTCTGCCCCTTAGCTGATGCCCTGTGTTTCTTAAATTGCTCTTGTGGGTACCACTTCCATTTCAGAACCTTTGGTTCTGTGGGTGTACCCACTAATTGTTCATCTGGCATATTGATCCAATCTAGGAGGGGTAGCGGGCTTCAGATGATAATGCATTGATACTGCAGTATTAGGTGTACTAATTAGTCCTCAGTACTTCATACAAGGTCCATGTCAATTTTTCAAATAAGCTATGTTTTTCCTTAATGTAAGGAAAGCATTTGCAATAGAATGCCACATGTCTATTATCGCCACCTGGTGGTTTGGCAAAAACTGACCAGTCACCATACCCGCTGACAAATAAAATGTCCAAAGTCACTGTGTGTGATGGACGAATAACATATAATTGACTAAATTCTAAAATAAATTTTGTAGGAGTTTGGAAGGATAATTTTTGCTCTTCACTCTATACAAAGTCTGAAGCTTTTCTAGTTACCTTATATAGAGATCGTAGGATAATTTTGAGATATGGAATATGTACTGTCCAATATCCAAACAAACCAATTAAGTGTTAAATCTGGGTCTTATTTTCTAGTGGTTTTAAGTTAGCAATTTTATTTATTACTGGCTCCGGAACCTTAGGACCAGTTGATATCCAGATCATACGTAAGAATTTAACCTGTTGGGCAGGTTTTTGGATTTTTATCAGGATTAATAGTCCAGTCATTTTTGGTTAGAGTCTCCACCAGTGCATTCCATGATAATTCAACCTCCTCAGCCTCATTACCAGCTATAAATATATAGCACACATATGACAATACTAATGTTTTGGGATGCAGTTTACATTCATCAATAGACCACTGCAATGTCACATGAGAAATAACAGGGCTGTTTTTATAACTTTGTGGGGCCCATTTAAATTGATATTGTTTATTATCCCACATGAACGTGGTAAGTTCCCTCAATTCCTCATCTAATGGGATAGCAAAAAACATGTCCGAGAGGTCAATAGTTGAAAACCATGTATATGCCCCAGCCTGCAGTTTATTAAATAACTTGACAACTTCTGGTAGGTTACCTGCATTTGGGGTGTTAGCTTATTAATCTTCCTATAATCAACTGTGAATATATAATTTTCTGGCGAGCTTGATAGCATCGTCCAGGTTTTTCCATGGGCCATCCGTCTCAAGGGCAGAAAAGTCTTAAGTCCTTGATAGCTACATGCCATGCTTCTGATAGCCATCTAAAAAGAGACATGACTGCATTTGGGCGCACTTCCACGGCTGCCAGTAATCCCTCATAGATGTGGGCATTTTCAATTATCCCTGAAAGTTGTTTCATCTCATTTCCTGAGAGTTTGAGTGAGTCTGCCCCTGAGTACCAGACTTGCTCAAGGTAAGTAACATCTTTTTCTGCTTTTTGTGAATATTCTTGTCTATATTGCTGAATTTCTGGTCTAGTAAGAACTCTGTGTTCTAAAATAGTATTTTCAACTTTATGTCCTTCTAGTCCTTCCTTGTCATCATCTATGCTTCCCTGTTCATCTCTATGCACACCCTTGGAGAGTGTATATATTGTTCTCCAGGTAGTACAAGGGCAGGTCTGTTGGGGTTTTTCAATATCTTACAAGAATGGATTATTGCTGGACTGAATGATCTTAGTAGCTGTTTGGCTCTGTGTCTATCTACATCTATATCATCTATAATTTTGCATAAAATAGCTGGTACCTCTGATTTATCTGCTAGAGCAATAATAGGATTCACAGTGTGTGGGTTAGATAGAAGAATATGGATATCTGTCCCCTTTTCATATCCATGTTTAAACTTAGTTTGTACTGCTTTTTCTAATAATTTCCAAGGGGACTCCAGCTCTAACTCCACCCTGTCAGGTACTTTGCCACATTTAGATTTTGGTTTAACCAACCACTAAGGAGCCATGGTGTTTAGGGAGCAATCCTGGCTGCAAGTGTGTACAGACTTTAATCAGCTTCTTTCTGCAATACGAGCAGAAAGCTGAGGAAGAATTTATCATACTAATTTGTTTTGCCAGGAGGTCATCTGTGTATCTATAGAGTGTTTTGGAACACCACCCCCTCATATCCTTGTGGTTCCACTATTGTCCTTCCAACCTGTTACCCGGTCTTCATCAAATACATAAGCCATGTATGACTTTATGTGCCTGGCTTGCCTTCGTAGGTGGATGAACCTGACGGTGGTCCCGAATCTTTCATACTTCTGTTTTCACCTGCAAAGCCAGCACCAGCTACCTGGTCGTGTCAAGCGCATAGGCCAGAGGTGGCGCAATGCACCTGGATTGTCTTCGTAGGTGTTATGGTAATCGATTTCTCCTGGTGCCAGCACCAGTTACCCAGTCTTCACCAAACTTCAGAGGCCCCATAAGGCGCAGTGTGCCTGGTTTGCTTTCCTTGGCGTTATAGCATGATGGGGGGGTTATCGATGGGAGGTTAATTGCAGAAGTATGTCTAGATTCCTTTACAAGGGTGTGAGGTGGGTTTTTTCCTAATCCTCTTTGAGAAATAGAAATACAGCCAATTTGTTTTAATTTGGTATGGACCTCTGCTATTCCTAAAAGATCCTGCAGACTACGACAACAGTCGCAAGCAGGTGACGGTGAAAAGTTGACCATCAGGTGATAAATGAATTAACTTAGGCAGGAACTAAGTTGTTCATACAACCTATGCCCCATAGCACCTCAGCCTTCCCCAAGCTGTGCTCACCTTGCAATGTGAATCTTAGTCCGACAGTGGCTGGCTCCGAACCCGGTCATGGCTAATTCTCTGTCTTGATAGCCTTCAGGACACCCAGGGAATCCAACGTGCCATGTGGAATGTCCGATCCACTTCGTCTGGGACTTCTGATCAGCGTGATGCATATTGCTGGTTGGAAGGAAGTAGCATTGGTCTCGCACCGAGGGGAGTTAAAATATTCATAGCAGGCCTGCTTACTGGTACCAGCTTAGGGTTAGTTGATCTGCATATTCTGCACCAGCTGGGGGATGGCTGATTTGCATATCAGGAACCATATGGTGTTTGTTAACATTATAGGGCTTACAAGTGCACAAAATATTGTTTTCTTATTAGCTTTACAATGTATTATATTTTATATAATTTTCCAATATGTTTAATGCACAACAAACATAATACTCATAACATAAAGACTAATTTATAACTGTGTTAAAAATTACACATGCTGTTTGTTAGTTTACATAAAACTTAGGCCTTGATTACATAACTCATTGGGAGAAAATAAGGAGTAATTGCCCATTATCTTTAGTGTCAAGAACACTGAAATAAAAGAATTAACTATAGTAATCCAAGCATATTCCATTTTCTCATTTATGTTTTAAATGATAAAAAAACATTTAAAAAGGAAGCAAAAATCAGTAATAGCCATGTAAATTAGTTAAAAATAATGGATTCGTTAGTTTCCATTTATTCAAGTTTATTATCCTGTGTTTCCTCTGCCTGACAAACATAAAAGCAATGGAACTAATTGTACTTTGAAAGCAAAGTGACAGTTCTAGTGATCTCATTTGATTCCTGTATTCTCTTTTCTTAAAGAGATTTAAACATAGGCAACATAGCTTAAAAAAGGTTTTTACTTTCCTTGAGTCATAGTCACAGTTGTAGTTTACAACAAGAGGCTTTAAACAAAAATATGCAGTCTGGTAATCTTAATCTTAATGAAGATTTTTGAAGAACTCTCCAAAGGACCAATTTAGGATCACAGATGTTTTATAAGAGAAATGTTTAAGTAACTGGCTATATGTTACATAGTGTGCAACTAACATAAAGAGGTTTTGATCCTAAGTGATTTTCATAATTGTAACATTAACTATAACTTTATAAGAAAAATTAATCAGTCCCTATATACCTTTACCAAACCCTGATGTTCTCACCAATACAAGTGTTTTATACTTAATAAAAATTGCACCTTCTCAAAGTTCACCCTTTTTCTCCCTCTCTTTAAGTATACTATTAATTATTTAATTAGGTTTTGCTAACTTTGTTTTTGCTATGTAACTACTTAAGTTAAGTAAACTCTGGTTTTTGGAGAACAAAAAGTAAAATTAGAGAAAATGCCCTCCAGCACACTTTAACATCATGTACTTAAAAATGAATGATTTTTATTTATGGTTACAGACATTTTGTATATTTATTGTATAATTAGAATGATCAGTTTTCCAGAAGTTCATTCAACATTACCCAATGGTAGTTTTATCCTTCTTCTGTAGACATTAAGCATATCAAACTAAATCTATAGTGTAATAAGAACAGTGTTCAGGAGCCATTTGAACCTCTTTAGGCTGGTCTTTTTTTTCAAAAACAGGTTAATTTATTCTTATCAAGATATTTTTAAGGATCTTAATACCAGAAATTAAGTAATTTGGTATTAACAATTTATTATTATATGAAATTTATTTATTTTTAAGTTCTGATCAGGTTTCATGGTACTTACTTAGTTTTTTAAAGTCTCATGATAGCATGATAGCATGACAACAGCCATTTTTCTTAATAGTTCTTTTTCCTTCCTTTTGGGCAAGATTTGACAAATGCTGATGACCCTTATTCTTAAGATGAAAGCTTGAAAGTTTTGGTTTTGTTTTTTGTAAGGATTAGAAGTTATTAAAAAACTACACCCTCAACTTCTCTCTTCAAATTAATAATGGACTAAGAGTATCATTTTCCACTTCTACTGAAGTTAATGCTTATACTATCCTGAAATTTTACTTCTATCTGATAATCATTTTATACAGTAATATCTATTTTATATTTTGTCATTGTTTTTAAAATTTTAATGAGTTTTATTTATTTGGTTTTGGCAAATTAATAACAATCAGGAAAATGTTAAAACTTTACAAAGTGTTTGCATTGTATGTAAGCATAAAAGCTACATATAATTCAAATTGCTTAAAGCAATAGAAGTTTAATATGTTCAACTAAATGAGATAATAAACAATTCTGTTCCTGGAATAACCTCATGGACAATGAAATAAACAGAGGCCATTAGCTGTTGCTTAGGCATTTCAGCTTCTTTATAATTTAAGACAATCTATTAAGTTTTGTGCATTAATGTTGCCATATACTCCCAATAGGTTATCCAATTCAAGCAGCTCAATATTTTAAAATAATTGCACTTTCCCAAGTGCTGAGAGATTTCTAAGAGGAATGTTTCTGTGATAGCACATATGACATTTAGTTCATTTCCAATATTTTATAGGGATAATTAAACCCAAGGGTTTAAGATTCTTTATCAAAAGACACCAAAATATGTAACATGACATTTTCTCCATATGCATATAAACCCTGAAAATGTGAACAATGAAAACATCATATTGGAAAATTCCAGCACCAAAAATATTTTTATCACTTTATAGGACTATAAAAACATATAAAATTAGTTACATCCTCACAAAATTTGTTCTACTCTATACTATGAGTTATTTTTGTTTAACAATATTTGTGAAAATCAATATGTCTAATCTTATTGTACAATTATTAAATGTCAGGGAAGTTTATCATCTTTTAATTAATAGTGTCTTCCATAAATTGGTAATTTATGACTTTCACTCATTTTATTTTTTTGCTCATTTTTCTTTCTGACTCACTTACAAAACCTTTCAAATATGAAAATTTTATTATAACTCATTTGACACCCAAAACATGATAAGTTTTGAATTAAATGCTGTCTTTAAAAATTCTGCTTTTGTAAGTATTCAAGAATTTCAATATAATTGTATTTAATTATGAAATTCTCCTGCAAACCTTGCTAGAGACTTTACATGCAATTGTTCTAAGTTTATGTCTATAAATTTTACTGTGTATTCCAAAACATTTATTGTCAGTTAATCACACGTTAGTCAGCCATGACTCATATACCATGTATATAGACCTTAATACCATTATCTTCCATTTACAATAAGGAAATGAATGACTGAGATGTTAGCAAATGCTATTGAACAGAATCTATTGTCACTAGAATTCTTAGTTTAATTCATAGTTCATTAAAGAGTCAAATACTTTTAAGAAATGATTTGCTAACTCACAATGTAGGACATGTAGGTTATTGAGAAGTTATATAATATAATCAAAGGTCCTATAATCAATTTGAGCCACAAAAAATAAATGTGTATGCCTAAAACTGAATGTAAATTAACATTAAGTAGCAATTCACAGTAGTGACAGAAGACAAATAAAGTAGAACATGCTCCATCTGCATTCAGATTGCAAAGTGGATTAAAACTATAACTCTTCCATATTGTTTTTCATTTTCAACTATTTATTTACTGCCTGGTATTTGTTATTATATACTGTTCTGGGCCTCAGTACTGAGAACTGACTTAAACCATCCTCTACCTCTTTCTTTCTAGTTGGTTGTAGGATGGATAATGAACAAATAGATATTTATGTTGGGTATAACTGTTGCTATGAGGAAATTTTACACAGAGTTAGGAAGATGATGCCTCCCAGGAAATGAAAATGGACCAAAGATATGAAGAAAGTTAATTAATAACTGCATAGACACTTGGTAGGAAAGTGTTTCAGGCAACTGTACGATGATGTTTCAGTTTACAAGCTCTGGGCCAACCAGCTTGTGATCAAATATTGTTTCATTCATTTACTGTTACATTGCAAGTTTATTAACATTCTCAGCACAATTTTTCTTACTAATTTCTCCAAGTGGTGATGTACTTTACGAGTTATAATGTGGATTAATAGGTTACTATCTTTAAAGCTTAGTGTAGAACATCTACTAAGAGCTCAGTAATTTAAACTGTTGTTACTATTGGCAGAGAAAAAACAAGAGCAAAGAACCCCTGCCATGGACGTATTGTTGTAGGAACAGGAAGGAACATAGTGGAGGAAAATGGGAATGGGGGAGTTGAAGTAAAAGGAGGTTGAAAGGGATAGATAGATAGATAGATAGATAGATAGATAGATAGACAGATAGATAGACAGATACTCTTCGCCATGATTAAATGATAAAATGATGCCAAGCAATATGTAATGAGCCAAAAGTCAATGCATGAGACCTTCACTAGGGAAGTTCTGCTGTTGTTTTTTTTTTCTCCCTCTTTTTGCTTAGGATCTTTCATGTGTTTTTAATCAGATGGACACTAAGACTGAGACACCCATGATTATGACATTCATTTGCCTGGCCCTGAAGCAGAAAGGGCTAGAATGTGGTAATCATCTATGTTGATGAAATGGCTGGATCTCACGGCCCCATCTTTGCATCTGGCTTCTCCACACAGTGTCCACCTGGATCTGTGACAGAGAACCTCAGCTTCTTCATTAACAGCTCAAGACTCAAAGTGCAAAAGAAGGGGTTGTCAAGCCTTCTAAAAGGTTTATCCCCAAAGTTGACCCTAAATTACTGTGTTACTCTCTATAGATTAAACTGAGTATCAAGGATAGATCTATTTTACTGTGGCAAGGAGCCACAGACGTTGTGAATACCAGAAAATGTAGTTCACAAGGCTCATCTTGGAACAAAAGCTCCAGCAGTGTGCATCTACCCCAAACTCTCTTCCTTCTTGCAGCCTATGCAAATTCTTAGCAGTTCACTTGTACTGGGCCAATCAAACCCTGGGGAAAGGTTCAACTTCTCATTGCCAAATGTCCACAAATTTTTATTTTATCTTATGCTATATTTTATTACACTTAGAAGCAGACATCTTTGATGATTAAGTTCAGAAAGTCAGAGAGTATGTCTAAAAGCTTCTCAGTCCAAATCATTACAAAAGGAACAACAAAATTAGGAACAAATTAAAAATACACACATTTGTACATCTCTATTTTCTATTGCATTCTCTCAAAATAAATGCACATCATGTTCCTATCTGTACCAGCTTTAAGTTTTAAAGACTATTTGCTTAAAAATTAGTTTTTATAACCATTAACTACACTCAGAATTAAGAACAACATGGTCCTCATCTTCATGACGTACAGTATATTCCAAAGGAAAAAAAAAATTAGAGCTATCATGTTTTTCACCTGCCAAGACTACTCACTTATACCAACTGACATATTATAATTTTTCAATATGCCAATTTTTACTTTTTCAAATAAAAGTGTGTCCTGTTTTCATGAAATAACTTTCTTTACCTTTTATAGATGTGCACTTTCATGCAGTACCATTTTGGTCATCACATAATCCTAATGAGTCTATGATTACCTACTGTGTGCTACCTATCCAAAGAACAGCTACATAACTGCATTCTCTTCCTGGTGGGCTCAAAGAAAAGAATACTGATATCTGCGATTCCTTATCATAAGACCACTGCTGACTAATTCAATGAAGGAGGAGAATCTGTGGGGCAGTGCTGATTGAAAAGGAAAATTCTCAGTGGGATGTGCTATTTTCTTTAAAAGTCAGAAGAGAGACAAACACGTTTATTTTTCTCACTGACTGATGTGAAGGAATGGGAACAAATGGTGACACACTATTTCTACCATAAAAATAGAGGTTTTCCCTTGTGACCTAGTTCAGTAAAGTCAATTTGTTCTAAATGTTGAAAAACTGAGGGCTTCAAAACAGAATAGCCTAAACTATTAAGATATGTTGGTGATATTAGGAAAAAGTCACAATTTATAGCATTGTGAAAAAAATAGATAAAATGTTTGACAGGACAGTGCTGAGTATAGGACAAGTAGAAAAGTGGGATTATATAAAGTTATTAAAATAATAACTTAAGGAATATTAAGAATATTAGAGTATTTTCTCCTCATAGCATTATAGAAAAATATCAATGTAGATATACAAATGAGTCTTGTTTTAAAAGAGAAATATATTCTGTTAGCAATGTGCTGTGGTTTTGGCAAGTGTTTCCCAAAAGCCTATGTGTTAGAGGCTTGGGAGTTGATGGAAACTTCAGGACTAAGGCCCAGTGGAGAGAAGTCAGAACATTGGATGTGTGCCCTTCCTTTCCTTCTGTTTTTTTCCTGGCTGCCATGTGAGCCATTTTCTCTCCTATACACTTCCACCATGATACAGGGTCTCCTTATAGGCCCAAAGTGTAAGAGGCCAAGCAATCATTGACTGAACCTTATGAAACCATTCAACAAAATAAATTCTCCTCTGTTTTAATTATCTCAGATGTTTTAAATAGTGACAGAAAGTTTACTAACACATCAGATCAATGTATGAAAAATGACGTAACATAAGGAATTATGTGCAAGAGTTTTATTTATGAATGAAAGAATGTAGTTTTCATTTAAATTTTTTATGTTTTATAATATAAAATGAAAGTTGTCATATTATCTGTAACTGCTATAAGAAGTTAACACAAATTCAATGGTCTAAAACAAATGAACAAATATTTTATCTTACCATTCTAAATATCAGAAGTCCAACTTGAACCTTGCTGGGCTAAAATTAAGGTGTGAGAACATCTGCCTTCTTTTCTACAGGCTTTGAAGAGAATTATGATTGTTTATTATTATTATTATTGCCTTTTCCACCTTCTATTGACTGCCATATTTCTTGCAGCCCTACTTCTTCAAAGGTGGCAGTCACATTTCTCTAAGCTGTGCCCCCATTATCACCTCCTATTCTCTATCTTTTGCTGTTTTCGTTTGTTTTTTGGCCCTGTGATTTCATCAGAGTATTAAAAGGTAAACATTTGCCTCCTCAAGGTTAGCAACATAGCAACCGTAGCTCCCTTGCAACTTTGATTCCCTGTTACATTATAAGGAAACTATTTACTTCTGGGGATTGGGAAACTTTTGCCAGTGGAGTGCAGTGGTGGATTCTCTACCACACCTATTGAATTAAATATATTTCCTTATAAAGTTTTCCTTAAGTAGTTAACAGAGAAATTTCATTTATTTTTAATTATTCCTAAAAAGTCACTTTTTAAAATAAACTATTTCCTTTCCATTCTTTTTAAATTGTTGAACCTTCGTTTCTTTCAGTTTCTGCTCTTCTCTCATCTTTACCTCATTTTCCTCTGGGGCAACCATATTTTTTTTTGTTTTTATTGTCCATATGTCTTGACTTACTAGAATGAGGCTTGAGGTGAGGTGTAGAGTTGGGTGACAATAAAACAGTTCAATGTATTGGTTGTAGTGTGGGCAAAGTATTTCTGCGATATACCACTGAACTTGTTTCTAAATGAAACACTCTGTGCTAGTTTTCCATCACCCCCAACAAATATCTGAGATAAACCATCTTATAAAGAAAAACATTTTATATTGGTTTACAGGTTTAGAGATTTTAGCCCATGACAGTCGGCACCACTGATTTGCAATGTAGCACATCATGGTGGAGGAGCATAGCAGAGAAAAATTGAGAGTGGCTAAAAATTAGGAGTCTCGTATCACATACATAGAACACAAGGTACTGACATTGATTGATATCCTCAATAGATCAAGTACAAGAACAGAACCAAGTGTTACCAGATTAAGACTTAAGACACTCCAGTGTATAGAAGTAGGAGGAAGAGCTGAGAATAATAATAAAGAAAAAAAGAAGGAGTGGCTTCTATTGCTATTGGGAGAGCATAGATTGTACTGACCTGACAACAAAGAGGCAGAAAGATGGTCAAATCCACTGTGATAATTAATGGCTGTTGACAATAGGATTTCTGAGAATCAGCGACTGGAAAAAGTGGCTGTTGTTCATGATCTCGACAAGAACATTTTCAGTAGGGTCACATACTGATTAAAATGGGTTTATGACAGGACAAAAGTGGAGAAGAATACAGAAAGTAGTACAGAGGAATCTATCAAGCAATTTACTGTAAAGGAAGAAAGAAAAGGGGAAACATAAAAGGAAAAAATGCCATCAAAAGAAGAACAGTAAAGGTGACAGGTGCAGCAAGTCGACATTCTCATGTGAATGACTTGGTGTGTTTTACTCTAAGGCATATCGGCTATGTTCTCAAACCATTTCTTGTGAAATGTATTGTTCTGTTTTGTTTTGTTATGAATTAACAAGGAAGAGTAAAAAGAAATTGCTAAATCATGAATTGTTTTATCACCTTGACCATATAAAACACAAATATCTAATAAAGTTTGATAGATTTTAAGTCACTTATACTACTGAGATTGTATTTATTATTTGTGATTAAACACTTAGTTTCAGAGCAATTAGTTTAGGTCTAAATTCTTTAGCTAGCACTATTTTAAATTCAGAAAGTTATTTAATTTTGTGCCTTAGGTTCTTTGTCAAGTAACTATACACCTGAGTATATATATACTTGTATACATATATATATATATATATATATATATATATATATATATATATATATATGTAAAAGTAACTATATTACTGAGTTTTATCTTCTATTTTACTTTTTTTATGGTCTTTTGGGTAAAATCCAGGATACATGCTAGGCACATAATGTATCACTGAGCTATACCTCCAGTCCATACTGTTTAAAAGGAAAACTAATTTTAAAGACATAGAAGTGCTTTAAAAAACTTAAAGTAAGTATGTGCTTCATGTGGTATATTGTTTTATATTTTCCTAATGATTAATTTAAAGGTAAATTAGGGCCAACAAAAAAAATCAAAATATGGTAGAATATTTAGTAACATACTCCTGCTCTCATTGCATTCTGAGCCATACCTAAAGTGAAGTCCAGGTTGCCTTTCTGAGTTTCACAGGTATGTATTTCATTTGAAATACTGTATGCTATAAGGATTCTCTAAGAAGTAGCTACAGCTGAGGATAACCTCTTAATTTTAAAAGGGTAATTCTTGCTCAGACTGTCTTTGATCTTAATTGGTAAGCCAGGGGAAATTTCCTTGAAATCAGAACAAGGAGAGTTCTATTTAGGATTTTAGAGTCCTTGGTATAACTATCACAATAAGTATACACACCACCCTTCAAAAGACACATAAACCCATCTGTCTCTGAAAAGTGGGGTTATTTCAGACAGCTGCTCCAATTCATCTTCAACATAATCTTTTTTTACTTACAATAGTTCAAACTAGAAATAAGCTCCATGAAGCTGTAGCTCTTTTTATTTCATTGCTATCACTTGAGAATTTAGAAAAGTAGAATAGTGCTTGATGCCTGTTTTTTGAGACAGGGTCAAGATATATAGCACAAACCAGACTCCAGCTCAACAGCCTCTGCCTCCGAATTCTGAGTGCTGGGATTATAGTCATATGTCACCATGACCAATTCATTACAGTTTTCTTAAGTGGGTTTTAATTGATGAAACTATCTCAAAAGAAAATTAAAATGATGCTTTTTGGAAATAGAAGGATTACAGAGGGAGAGATTGTTTTGAGAAAATAGCTGTTAGAGCTTGGTTCTTCCTTTCACAAATATTTAAAACTGACATGTGATCACTTTTCAATTTTTATATGCCTTTGTTCTAAGCTTAACTATTGAATTACTCACATATGGATCACTCAGCATCAAATATCAAATAAATATTCAGACTATTCAAATAAGGGCTGTTATACTAATAATGTCATAATTGATTGCCTTTTTTCAAAGTGCAATGTGCTTGAAAATTGTATTTCACTTCCTTTACTTCCATATTCCTCCTCCATATAAACTGCTTGTTCATGCTTTCTGCAGTGGAATTTTTGTCAAATATAGAAATAGTGTTAAGCCAAGAGCCCCAGTGATTAAACTACAAGTTTCTGACCTCTTAATTATACTTGATTTAGCTTTACAAAGAGCCTCAGACCTAACTGTCTGTGGCATTGTTTGATGGTAATGGGTATTACTAGATAAACTCCATGAAACTCCAACTGGCAGGAATTTTGTGTGCTATCTATAATGTATTTCAGAGAGGGGTAATTTTCATAGAGTGAACATTCAGTGTTCTTATATTTCCATAAATTCAGTTCTAAAAGTGACAAAAGAAGTGTTTATATCAACTATTTCCCCAGAAGATCTATCACATTATATAAACACGTGCAATTTATCATTTACAGTGTTGCTATTCATACTCATCCTGAATTCTGTGTTATTCAAATACCACATCTTTTACCATTATAGTTGACATTCATCTACTCATTAACCTAGCTGCTGAGAAGGAGATAGGAATACATTGAAAATGACATGTACATTTGTGAGTTTTTGCTAAACCATTTGCATATGTCTGTCTTTTCACTCCAGACGAAAGGAAGACAGAAAATTGTGCATATCCAAAACATTTTAGTATATTCCAATATCGACATGCATACACCTATCTCTTTTTGCTCAATTCTCCATCACTGTAGAGGTTAATTCTTAGTACTTCTACTTGTCACTCTGTTTTAACTTTCCAAACTCTTTACACAAGAGGAAACTCACATCTATAAAGCAATCACAATCTATTATATACTCTTGAGATTTCAGTTAATAATTCACTTTAATATTCATTGGGTTGTCAGTTTTGATCTGTGTCTCTCTAGATATGGAGAAATAAAAATATTGGAAATAAAGTATTTCA
Organism: Castor canadensis; assembly: GCF_047511655.1. NCBI lineage: Eukaryota > Metazoa > Chordata > Mammalia > Rodentia > Castoridae > Castor > Castor canadensis. The sequence continues at coordinate 27,914,196 of NC_133395.1, forward strand.
AGAGCTAATATCAGTTTTTTTTTAGTTATTTCCTATTGAATGAATCTGAACAGGATTCTGAATTATAAATAATGTTGTTTGCCTAATAAGTAATTTACAAGCACAATAAATAAAATAAATAATATTTTTAAGCAAGTAAAAAGTCACCAAGTAGTAACTTAAAGCATCATTAATTTTTAACTTCTTAAACATTAATTTTTAACTTCCTAAACATGTGGTAGTCATTTAAGTTATCATAGTTTAAAGGAAGTGCACAAATTATAATTTTATTTAACAGGTAAACCATGTGGTATCAACCCATTTAATCAAAGAAATAATGACTATTGGCCATTTCTATAATTGTAGATAAGACAATTTCCTCCTTATTAAAAACCAGATAATTTGAACTAGAATTTTCCCAAATCGTTCCCACATTTGAACCTCCATTACCCCACAACCCATCATGGCCTCCAGTGAGTTTCCATTTTAGGTTGCCAATACACCAGAAAAAGAGAATTTCATGTATAATTAACTTTTAATTCAAATATTGTTTATCTATTTCTTTAACTAACATATGTTTCAGGGATACACAAAGAAATTAGGAATTGGCTCGGAAATGATTTTAATTTGATAACAATATGTAAACAAGATAATTTCATGCTTTCCCCTAAATCTGAGCTCTCCAAATTATCAAAATGTATATTTTTAACAGAAATATATTCTATAAAAATAACTGATAGTATCAAGAGAAAGAAAGACTATGTACATAAATAAAATGAAAAGCAAAAAAATAGACTATTACTCTCACCTTGAGTAAGCACATATCTTTTCTATTCAAATTAGTATTCTATAGTGTATATATAGTACATATTTCAATTGAAATTGATTTCTGTATTCATAATTTTTTATAGTAATTTTATGGCATCCTTTGGCCCCATTGATAATATTATTTCCCTTCAGATTATTTGGCTCATTTGGTAGAGATTTCTTAAATGTTACTTTAGGTTAATTAATGGAAATTATGATAAGAAAATTTTAAAGACCCTTGTGAATAGCTGGCCATATTTTCAAATTAAAACCTTAATTAAAATGCTATTTTCTAATAATTACAGAGTGATTAAATTCCCTATGGTGTTCCACAATTGTTTGGAAATTGTATTTATTTGTGTACTTCATATCTCCCCCTCACATGTATCCTTCAGTGTAGGACAGGGAAAAACATCGTTCCCACTAATAACCATCATGCCACTATACAGGTCAGATATTCATTTATTCTTCTTTTCCTTCATCATGGCAACAAAGTGTTCAAACAATCAAATTAATAATATCAAAATTGCTGATGTGAAAAGAGTTTTAGATTAGGACTAGTAAATTAACACTTAGTGTTTCACTGAAAATTGATTTTTCTCCTTTTCTCCCTCTCTATTTTCCTCTCACTTGCTCTTTTCCTTTCATCCCCTCCCTCTCTGTCTCTCTTTCTCTCTCTGCAACTTTTCAGATAGAGTAACAATTAATACTCGTCCTTGCCTCTGAATGAGTTCAACAGGGGAGAAAGTTAAACTGATTAATAGGTTTTTTGAATTGCAGATAATGCTTAAAATTTATGCTCATTCTGTAGAGTCGGTGAACTTTATCTGTTGGAGTTAGTTGTTTTTCTTGATGGTTAAAACAATTAGACACTTAAAATACAATCAAGAAACTTGAAAACTGAAAAATAATGAATAAAACATTACTTTTTAATGACATCACAAATTATTTTGCCTTGGGGAAGAAAAATCAAATATTGAAATTTGTAGGCTATGAAAATTTAAAATGTACCACTTCCTGTCTGTGGAGCATTGCCTAAGACATAATCTCCTTGACATTTTTATTATTTTTTGCCTTATACTAGAAACTGATCAACTCGATACCTTTCAATTCAGCTAATAAGAGATAGAAAACACAAAATTATTACGTTTGGTTTGTATATGTATGCAGAAAGAAAGAAAATTGATGTGTTTTGGAATTTTTTAGTAATGTTTTATTGAAGCTGCTGATAATACCAGTTGGCATTGGAGGTTGAGTAAAACGATATGCAACACAGATTTACATTTTAGAAGAAAAGGCAAATACAATATTAAGTTGTATGTGAATTATATTCTTTACATCATAATTTCTCAATCAGTGTGTGTGTGTGTGTGTGTGTGTGTGTGTGTGTGTGTGTTTCTTAATAAGAAACTTTGAACCATATTCCAGATCAATTAAATAAGAATTTCCAGATTGGAATTCACAGGTACATGCTAATAAACCTTAGAATTGAGTTAAACATGTCCTCTGGTTGATAAATACTGACATAACTGTGTGAATAAGTTAAAAATGATGCTAAAAATAATTAAAAAATCAGCAAATAGTAATTAAATCTGAGAATGAAATTATTAAAATTTCTAATCTTTAAAAGGGAAAAATAAGTGCTGAAAAGCTGCATATTACAATGCAAAAAGAGAAATGAGCAGAATAGTCACAGATCAAAGGAGGCAGAGATTTTTTAAATTAGTGAATAGGGACTGAGGCAAGGCTACTTATTAAAGTGTTTATCATTGTATAAGAGTGTTTGTCATGCAGGCATGCAGCCTTGGGTCCAATCTCCAATACTGAAAAAGAAAGAGTGAAATAATCAGTATTTTACTTGCTTTAAATGTTTCAAATAACATGAAGACTGTGAGCTGTCAACAGGAAGCTATTTATTCAATACACAGGTAGTGATAGTAGAAACCTGACTTAAGTACACACCAATGAGTAGATGACATGGCGGTAAACATGTCACACCATCTGTTCATTCAGGAATAGAAGTGAGCTTTCTTCACAGAAAGAGTACAAAAAGACTTGATGGATATAACATGAAGCTCAAAACATTAGGTTGTCATGAATCAGATCATAGCTATTTTGATAGAAATAGGAAGACAGTTTCAGGTTTAAATAGAAGAAAAAATGAGATTTATATTTATAAAATGACATTATTTGCTTTGTGGGAAGTGAATCAAATGTGATAGCAATAGAAGAGTGGAATAATTTGGAAGATTATTGTAAATTGGGTAAGAGTTTAAATTAGGTTTTTGAAGTAGTGTATAGCTCTGTCTCTCTCTCTCTCTCTCTATATATATATACATATATATACACAATATATAAACAATGTGAAGGCAAACTGCATATTTTGGATTCAAGATCTCTAAGGCTTATTTTTGCAATCATAGAAGACTTTAGTAGCATAATACACAAAAAATCCTTCTTTGTTTCTATTTAATAATTGTCAACATAATAATGGAACCCTTTCCTGGTATCAACAGGCAATGTGAGGTATGGAAATTATGTAAGTATATAATCTCTTTTTGTAAACTTCCAGTTGAAGCAATCAATAGATTTTTATAAAGAAAGAAATTTGCATCATAAATATAATTTCATTATTCTAGGTAATTCACTTCAGTGTTCTGTAGAGAAGAAGAAAAATTCTAAATATATCCCATTGAGAATTAAGAAATGAAGATGGAAGAAAACTTTAGGAGTCTTTGGGATGGTAGCAATCTTCCACATCTGGGAATGTCAATGGTCTTAAGCCTTGAATGGTCCAGGAGTTTCTCTCATCATGTAACACCACCATGGGGAAGAGGTGAGCCTATTATAAATACCATTTTTTTTTCTCTTTCTCTGGTTCCTTCATTCTCAATGCTCTAAGGCTGAATATTCTGTTATTTCCTTTCTGTTAAAATTACTGCCATACTCAATATTTAGGGATCAGTCTGCTACTAAAAAAGTCTTGCTATTTTTTTGTTTGAGAATATCTTTATTTTTCCATGCTTCCCTAAAGGGTAGTTTGCTGAATATAGTTTCAGTTGACAACTGTTTTCTTTCATCTCTTAAAAAATATTGTGCCACTCTCTGCTGGCTATCATGCTTTCAGATAAGTAATACTCTATCATTTAAACTTGAGGCTCCCTGTAGTTAGTATAGTACTTCTTTCAGTCTGCTCTCAAAAGTTTTTCCTCTTTTTCTTTAATTTTAAAATTTTAATAATCCTTTGTCCTGACAGGGCTTTGATGGCTAAATGAAATTTAAAGAAACATTTAAATGGTTAAATAAGTGTGTGGAAGGTGGTGGCCACTGTTTTACATTACAAACAAAAATTGAATATTTAAAGGAAATATAACTAAAATATGCAGCACATTGTTGTGAGATGTACACGTAAAGATATTAGAAATATGTAATGAACTGAGATATGGAACTAGTAAATATTTACATCATAGAAACTTTAATTTCCTTAAACTAGGGTAACAAACTGAAAATGCATTCATTAAATCTTCAATTTAGGTAATAATCATTCATCCATTCTTCATTACATAAATAATACTTGATTTTTGGCATATATAATTTACAAATCTTTATACATTTTGAATAAGGTTTTTATGAGAATAATTGCAGCATTCAATAACAGGTAACAACCCAAATGTCTACAAGTGTAGATGGGATGCATCTACATTATAAATATCATGCATCAGTGATAATGTATATACAAAATCAATAATCAAAAAGCAGAATGGGATAAAAATGTTGAACAAAAGATGATTCATAGAAAAATACATTTAAAATGATCGCATTTCATCAAAATCAACAACCAAAAAGCTATATATATATATATATATGCTATGAAACTATAAGGAAAATAAGAGATGACGATCTATATCTGGTCTGAAGGAGAGGTAGATATGAGTGAAAGCAAATACATAGCAAAGAAGACTTAGGTAGGTCTTATTTGTTCCATAAAATAAAGTCTCAAGGAAAATTAAGTACATGGTTTATCCCAAAATGATGATCATGATTGCATTTAAAGAAGAAGGTTGGTGTATAACAATGTGCTGGCTTTATTTTATTCCTTAAAATGTGTCATGGAAAATTGCTGATTTACATTATTCACTATTTAATTAATATAAATGTAACCATATGATCTAATTGCCAAAAATCTACTCTTGGGGGAGAAAAGGCCCAAACAATGTATGCACATATGAATAAATTAATAAAATACAAATAAATAAAATAAAATGACACATGTAAGATAAAAAAGGAATCCACTCTTTTCCCACATTGTTATTAGCACATATTATTGTACAATATTGGGGATTTCATTCCGTATATGCATACTTTGATCATATTCATCCCGTCTAAATGTATTTATTTTTACTACATGATAAAGTAATCAGATGAAGTAAATTATTTGTTCCTTACTCTTGGTTGTGAATAAAATTCACCACTACTTTGACTTTCCTTATAATTTTCCTTATAATTTACTTATAATTTCATTTTTAAATATTCTATGTTACACATAATCTTTTTAATGTTGGTTTGCAACAAACACAAGTTGCCCTATTTCATGTATCTAGATATAATATTTGTGTGAAAAGTTCAACTTATATATATAGCAAAGTTAATTTAGAATTTTTTATTTTATTGTATTTTTGAATCAGCACACATTAAGAATGCAAGGTCGTTCATTGTGCATGCCTACAATGTACGGTGAAAAACTTTATTCTTTCCATATTTCCAGTCTCTCACTTTTCTCCTCCCCCTTTTGCAAACATTGTTTGGTGGTTTTCATTATTCTGTCTTCACATGTATATGTGAAGTGTACTTTGATTTTCTTCACTCCTCAGTATCCTTGGCTAAATTGTCTTCAAATGGAAATGGATTAGAAATGCTCAAAGAGGAAGATTTGATAATTTACCTACATTAAAACATACATAATTCAAAATCATAAAATATTGAAAAAATTCTGAAATGTACATGTGATGAGAAATTAATGGATAGTTTAGTTTTAGATACTAAAATTCAGTATAATGACCTTCATGGCTCCATGTACATTTAATTGAAAGAGCACACTTGAATCTTGAATTGGTTATTTGAAAATAATAAAAGGAGGCATTGGCATTTTGGTGATGGATCATGTCAATGTTCATAGAGATATGATGTTTGAATTATTGAGGAAAAATTTAGAAAACCACTGCAGAAAAGCAAGATATTGTTAGGAAACAGATATCAGTGCTCATGTTTGAGTGCTACTTGACTGTTCAGTTCTTGGGAGAATCTGTACCTTCTCACATAGCTATCATTTATTCTACAATGGTGGATATATTATCAAATATAATTGTTACAAACTTGTAATGACATAAAATGGTTTTTAATGTCAAAGTGTATTTAAAAAATTAAATCTTGGATATATATCTGAGAGATGAAACCTTAGTCAAATTATAAGCTTTGTGACTTGGACCCTAAAATCATACAATGTGTTTGAGTCTTCAAATAAGGGAAATGGCAGCAAGAACAGGGATGGCTTGTAAAAGATAAAAATACACTAGAAGCATCAGAAATATCTTCTAAATAAGAGATTCATAGAAAGAAAGCAGTATGTTTCTCTATTGTCTGTTTCATTGAGTCACATTGTGAACATTTTAGTCAAAATCACAAAATCCTCTCCCATCCAGAAAAGCAAAGGTAAAGAATAGAGCATCTGAATATGGGGTTAAATGGAAAAATATTAAAAAATAATAAAATAAAGAGTAATAAATACAGATAACAAATATACAGCAAAACTAGAAATTCAGAAAGATTAGCATCTCAGAAGCAGCTGCTGTCCTACTGAAGACTGAAAATTCTCTAAAAGCTCCAGTACCCTTTATTGTGTAAATGTATTCCCAAAATACAAAGGTGTCCCCATGTGGAGATGGAAACCTTAAGATGCAAAATGCAGAGGTGAAATCCTAGTTAAAAAGTAAACTAGAATAAAACTGTGTCCATAGAGTGAGAAATCACCTGCTTCCAACAGTGAACAGGCAGAAAGTAAGGGAAAACAAAATGAAACAAAATTTAGAAAATTTACAACCATAAACTATATGTATGTACAAAATAACCTCAAATTCAGAAATGCTGGAGGCAAGGAGTTGTTTTAAAAGGCTCCTCTTGGTTGTTAGTGAGCCAAGAACCTAAAAAGCAAACAAATGTTCTCTGCAGAGGAATTCTTTCTTCCAAGATTTGCCACTACAATCAACTAATAACACATTTCAAAATGCAATCCGAAAGAAGGGTCAACAATGGACAGCTGGCAGAAACAAAAATCAGAAAAACAATCTAGAGTATATGGGATATACAGAGGCACATGTGCTCACACACAGTCGAGATATTTATTTGTATGCCAAGAAGAGCAATCTGGAGGAACGTGTTTATAATACCAGAAATTAAATGGAAAGATATCCCAGAGTGGAGTAATGAGACTTGAAGTGGGGGTCATACTTCAGCCAGCTCTCAAGTCTCTTCCTATTGTATTCCCTCCTCACTGGAATTTCAGGAAAGGATTGATACAGAAATTTCCAGGAAATATGTTACTATGCCAATATTTTTATTGCATAATGCATCTAATAGTTTTAACCAAAATATGTCCTTTCTCATAGGCTAATGACTGAGCATTAAATTCAGGCAAACAAATGGTTCACAATTATAGAATTCAAATATTTACAGAACTATTAATTGTGATAAGTAGCTGAGGTGTTTTGCTTTTTCAATATTATCACAGGTATTTTCTGAAAGGGACCTGTTTTGTCACTACAACCTATATTTTTGGGAAGAAAATAATAAGGAAAGCTATGATCATGGAGAAGTCCAGAAAGCCATTTGATGTATGGCATGAAACATGATATCCAGATATAAATTCTAAAAACACTCTTCAGAAAAAATGATTAGGGTACCCCAAAAATGGAATTCACATAAATTTATTGAAAAAATTGATATATATTGCTCCTTTTCTTTTAACACAGTGATTTTTGTTTCATGATGTTCTATAAATATTTATGCTATGGTCTTGCTTTGTGTATGCATTTGTGTGTGTTGGGCTGTCTGTGTCTACTTTTATGTGAATGCATTATGCACATCTATGCATGTTTTTGTAGTTTGTGTATATATATATATTTATATAATTGTATGTCTTATATATTCATATATATATGTTACCTGTGAAATATGTTTGTATTTGTATATGTGTACATTGGAGTACATAATGAGTGACTTTATGGATGATTTCTTGATATATATATATGTATCTATTTTATACATACATATTTGTGCAGTTTTAGATTGTATACAAATGTGTTTTTTCATTTATATCTACATGCATTTGTATTTCTGAATATTTGATATCCGTACCAGTGTGCATTTGTTTATAGTTCTATTTGGTGCTTTTTAGTTTCTTATTTCCACTTGATTTGATACATTATATTTTTTGTAATAAGTACATATCTCAACATTTAATTTGGTAGCTTTGTTTCTAAACAACATTTAATAGTTTTATTGCAGAAGAGACCTTTTTTGTGAAAGCTAACCCTACTTTCTCAGAAGAAACTATTCTTTTTAATCTTTTTCTTTAAGATAGATTCACTCATTTTTATATTTCTGTCTGGCTCTAAACAATAATTCAGTTCAAAGAGAATTGCTTCTCCAATCTTTAGTGTAGTCCTCATATGTATCTTTTAAGAACACATCATTTTTTTGTTTCTTCTTCCAGTTTTATGGCTTTACTGTATTGGCTTTCTGTTCTTTATGTGTTTTTTTTCTCTGTTTTAGAAAGGCATCACCAAAAATGTATTCTTTTCCCTCTTCAATGCACTCTGTAATACTCCGAATTCACTGGTGTCAGCAGGAATTCATTCTTTCCCTTGATAAGACCTTTCCACTATATTGCTATGTCACTTGAAACCACCATGTGTTGTCAAGGTTTTCTTAACTACATTACATTTAATTTTAGGTAGAAATTTATAAAGGATGTGTTTTACTAATTTTTTTTTAAATGTCTTTATTGTATACTCACATTTGATTTATAATCTATCTTAGAAAAGATTTCTGTGCTGGAAATAATTAGAAAGAGGAGAAAAAACTTTGTGGCTATTAGAATCCTACAAATGACTCAAATTTTATTTGAGAGAAATGTAACTTTTTTAAACAGAGAGGTTCCAAAAGAAATGAAGTTAGTATATTGAAGGGGTACTGCACTCACATATTTATTCAAGCATGATTAAAAATAGCTAAGAAATTGGACCAACCTAAGTGTTAATCAGCTGATGAATGACAGAAAATGTGGTACATATGCACAATGGAATATTTTTCTCCATAAAAAAGGGACAAAATCCTGCAATTGGTGGCAATGTGGATAGAAATGGAGATCATTATAGTATAAGAAATAAACAAGACCCTGAAAGACAAGGGTTACATAATCTCACTCATATGTGGAACCTAAACACATTGGTCTTACAGAAGTAGAGACTAGAAAGTTGGCTAACAGTGACTGAGTAGCTATGAGACAAGGAAAGAAGAGGGAAAGACTGATCAATGGTTATCAATTTACAGTTAGGAATGAGTAAGAGATTCTTGTGTGCTGTTTCATAGAAGGGTCATTTTAGATTACAATAGTTTACTGTAAAGTTTAAAAGGATAGGAGAAAGGAACTTGAATGTTTTTATCATTAAGATATAAGAAATGTTTGGGGAGATAGCAATGTTTAACCTCATTTAAACATTATACAATGTATACATGTATTGAAGCAACACATGTAACTTTATAGATAATAGTTGTATATATCAGTTAACAATAAATTTAAATTAAAAATCATTGTATAAAATATTTTCATAAGAAGATGACCAAGTCAAAATTCTATATAATCTTAACTGAAACAATGTTGTGTTATATGAGGGAAATTGTTCCTTACCTCATTGTGGTATAGATTCTGTTTATGATGGTCCTTCCTTGAGGTATGTATGTCCCTTCATATCAGTTCTACTTCCTGAAATACTCCTACTTCTTCCTGCTACATTATGTCAATCTTTAGCCTGCTTCTCTCTGTACTTGTTTTCTGATTATTCTTTGCTAAACTTACCACATTTTGCTTTTATATGTGTTCCAGAAAAGTGAGGAATAGAGTGCAGTCATCAAGCCTGTAAACATGCTAATAGAGATTCAGGATTGAACACTAGCAATATGAAATCCCCTTTAAAAGGCATATTTGCCAGTCACCACACAAGGGAACAAATCCAAGAAATTAATAAAATATTAAAATTGCATAGAAATACCATTTCTATCATTTAACTTGCCTGTGATCAAAATCAAAGCTGAAAAAGAAGATTTTTCCCATTTTGAATTATTAAGGATTTTGGGATACTGGTCACACATTCAGTGAACATTGTTTAGGTATCAGATACAAAAAGACTAAACTGATACCACTTATTTAATAGTTTTCAATTTTCATGCTTTTCAAATAGTACTTTTCCTTGTATTTTTCTCTACAACTTTCAATAGACCCTAAAATTACAAAGCAGATAAATGTTCAAGGAACAATTTTTAACATATGAAATTCAGCGTCTGACCTTATGCAGAGTGCAAAATATTCAACCACAGTCTCTCAAAAACACCAATGGCAGCTGATCATCTATATCAAGGACAATATCTGAGGATATTTATGTATCTCAGAACAGAGGAGCTACTCCAGGCTGCCAGTGAGTGGAGATCAGAAAGTTTGCTACACAAAAATGTCAGTGGTGCCAAAGATGACAAATTTTGGTCAACACTACTTTCTGTTTTTCTTTTTCAGGTGCTTTTGTGTTTTTTTATTTAATTTTTAAGATTTCTTTTATTTATATGTGCATACAATGTTTGAGTCATTTCTACCTCCTTCCCCCTGCCTCCTCCCTTTCCCTCTCCCCTTCCCTCTCCCCTCCTACCTCCTCACTACCAGGCAGAAACTACTTTGCCCTTATCTCTAATTTTATTGAAGAGTGAATATAAGCAATAATAGGAAGGACCAAGGGGTTTTGCTAGTTGAGATAAGGATAACTATACAGGGAGTTTACTTGTATTGCTTTCCTGTACATATGTGTTACATTCTAAATTAATTCTTCTCAAACTAACCTTTTCTCTAGTTCCTGGTCCCATTCTCCTATTGGCCTCTATCTCTTTAAAGTTTCTGCATTAGTTCCTTTGCATTAAGGACATCAAATGCTATCTTGGTTTTTTTTTTTTTTTTTTGGTTTCTTGCCTATCCTCAAGACTAAGAAAAAGAAGGAGGAGATTGAGAGGGAAAGGAAGTTAAGGAAGAAGAGAAGAAAGAATAAAGTGGGAGGAAAGTGAAGGAAAAATATGAGGACATGGAAAAATGGAAACATTTTATTGATAAGGAAAAAGTCATAGGCACTCTCAGACTTATTTTGAAATTTCTTTTTTAATGTCTATATTTGAGGAAAATTTCTAATCAAATAATAATCTAATGCAGTTATGTTATAATATTGAGTCATAAATTTTTATTTTAAATGCAGTAGTGCCCTTCATATACCTACCCCTATTAAATAATTTTATATACAGATTAAACACATATATACCTTGTGTCTATGAATATAAATACCAATGATAATTTTCAATATTGTATTTTATTATGTTTATTAATGAAACTATTCTAATATATGCTTGATGCAGTGGTATACAGATTATGAAGACACTAATTAATAACGTTAATTTATTCCTGTAATATTTTTCCAAACTTCTCTTAAAGATGAAAGGTTCTGATGCAGATACACTGGTGATAATTGTGCTGAGAGTGTACCTCAGTGGTACAGCACTTGCCTAGCATGTACACAACCCTGGATTTCATCCCTAGCACTGCAAGACCAAGTGACAATAGCACTTTGATTCAATTATTTGTATTTCAAGGGTTGTATTTTTCTCAAACTGGGGCTAAAAACCCATTCTGCAGTGTGTTCTGAAATATAAATTGCATAGTTTGCCTTATGTATCTAATATAATTGCAGTATTATGTCCCAATTTTTCCATTTTAAGCTATTGTCCCTCATTAGTGATTATTTTGATAATTCCCTATAAAAAATAAATTTCTTTCTTTATCTCTCCCTCTCTCATGCATACACACACAGATCAGAGTTACATAATTTAAGCTTTCTTTAAGGCTGGTTTTATTGTATGCAGTATAGGAATTAATATGCACTTTGCTCCTAGACACATCACCACAGTAGTTAATAATACTTGTCATCCTTTAACATTTCCATTTTGTGTGAAGCTAAGTAATAGTCTTCTAGGAATTGAAGTTAAGACAAAAAAATTCAATATGTAAGTACACTCAGGTCAACTAACTCAATCCATACTCTTTACCAATGAGGTAAATAAAAAACTTTCACTTCATGTTAATTCATCTCTAACTTATCTTTACACTGGTTACTGATCCTCTTCTCATGATAACCTCTGTTGCTTTAAGGTTTCTGTATTAGTTCCTCTGGAGTGGGGACATCAAACGCTTTCATGTTTTGGGTTTTCTACCTATTCCTATATCTCCTGTACATGCTCACCCCTGGTCATGTGATCAAAGTCCAACCACATTGCTGCATTTGCCCTAGATCTAAAGTCCTCATATGAGGGAGAACATATGATTTTTGGTCTTCTAGGCCTTGCTGACCTCGCTCAGAATGGTGTTCTCCAGTTCCATCCATTTACCTGCAAATGATAAGATTTCATTCTTTTCCACGGCTGAGTAAAATTCCATTGTGTACAAGTACCGCATTTTATTGATCCATTCATCAATAGTGGAGCATCTTGATTGCTTCTATAACTGGGCTATTGTCAATAGTGCTGCAATAAACATGGGTGTGCAGGTGCCTCTGGAAAAATCTGAGTTGCATTCCTTTGGGTATATATATCCCCAGGAGTGTGATTGCTGGATCATATGACAGGAATATGTTCAGATTTTTAAGAAGTCTCCAATTTTTTTCCCAGAGTGGTTGCACCAACATGGGTCATAACACATGTATACACAAAAGCAATACTAGGTATATTTCAGTATACCTATCCTCAACTCAACTAAGAAAAACACCTTGTCTTCCTTATTAGGCTTGTGTCTTTTCAACAATATTAGTCATAAAGGCAGAATAGGACCTGCCTGGAACTGAGGGGGAGGGAGGGAGATGGGAGGGGAAGGTGGCAGGAGAGAGAAATGACCCAAACAATGTATGCACGTGTGAATAAATGAATAATTTAAAAAATTTTTTTAAATAAAGGAAGAAAAGAAAAAAAATGCTTTCACTTCATCTTGGATGGACTGAAAATTAAGGTCAAATCTTACAAGGCTCTGTAACTATACTCCCACACACGTTTCTGTGCCTCTATTATTCTATAATTCTTTTCCTTTCAACTTTTTTCTCATTAGTTTTTCTTTTGTTTCTTCCTCCCACACTCTTCTAAGAAATTTCCATACTGCTGCTTTCTAAGTCACCTGTACTTAAATGTTCTTCTCAAGATGATGATGTGTTATTATATTTATCTGCTAATGTCATGTTTATAGCCATACCACAGAAATGCAACAGAGAATATTTGCTCTCTGGCTTTCCTTATATATTATTTTGACAACTGTTTGGTTAAATTTCATCTAATTTTTAATGAATGACCCTGGAAAGTACAGAAAGACTAGGAAAGGAATGCTATATCAGCATTCTTACACATATTAGATATTTCTAGATGTCATAATCTTGACTGTATTTGTAAGTTAGTATTATGTTCATTTTACTCATTTATTTTTCAAATTCCTGATTTTAGACATTCTAGTGGGTATTTAATATTACGTGTCTCATCATTTCAATTGACCACTTCTTAAAAACATATAATGCTGAGACTCTTTCATATCCCCATTTGCTAAATACATACATACCTTTCAGGTGAGGTATCCAGTCAGATTGTACCCACATAGGCACACACACAGATTACTTCAGAATGATTACTGTTTCAACATTTGCTGACCATGAAAATCCCAAGATAGAGATGATTTTATTTTACTTTTTTATCTTTATTGTTGCGCTTTGTGGAGGTAATTGTGGCATTTACAAAGGTTCTCACAATGTATCAAATATATCATACCTGAATTCACCCCCTCTACCATTCTCCTTTATCCACTCCCCTTCTCTGATTCCTGGAGTAGTTTCTATAAGTATCATTTTTGCATTTACATACATGTGTACATATTTTTACATGGTATTCCCCTCCTATCCCTTTTCCTTATCACCTCCCCCCTCCTACTGGTGCCAGCCCACCCCCTTGGGCACGACTTGTTCCACTTTCTTTTTTTTGTAGAAGAGAAAAGAGAAAATGAAAAACATGACTTTTTAGCTTGTTTGAGATGAAGGTAACTACGCAGGGAATTTCCTTCTGATGTTTCCAAATATATATTGTTATAGCCTCATTGGTTTATCTCCTCTAATTTCCTTCATTCTACCTTAGTCACTTTCTTATGGTAGTTTCAATCCATTTAAAATTCCTATATCATTCTTGTATAGTGAATATATCAACTATATCCAAGATTTTAGTTTCCCTACCTCTCCCGTGTTTGACCTCCACTTAGTGTGATCAGTGTTTCATAATATTTCTGCATTTGTATTAAGTCTATTCTACATGTAAGGGAGAACATGAGGTTTTGGGCCTTCTGAACCTGCCTAACTTCACTTAAGATGATGTTCTCCAGTTCTATCCATTTATCTGCAAATGATAAAATGTCATTCTTCTTTGTGGCTGAGTAAGATTCCATTGTATATATGCCTCATTTCCTTAATCCATTCATCAGTAGTGGGGCATCTTCGCTGTTTCCATAGCTTAGCTATTGTGAATAGTGCTGCAGCAAACATGGGTGTGCAGATGCCTTTGTTGTATGCTGACTCACAATTCTTTGGGTATATCCCTAGGACAGGTATTGCTGGATCATATGGCAGGTCTATTTTTGTTTTTATAAGAAGCATCCTTACTGTTTTTCATAGTGACTGTACTAGCTTACATTGCCACCAGCAGTATATGAGGTTCCTTTTTCTGGGCATCCTTGCTAAAATGTGTGGTTGTTTGTCTTCTGTATGGTAGCTATTTAACAGGAGTGAGGTGGAATCTTAGTGTGACTTTGATTTTTAAATCTAAGAAGGACTTCAAGGAGAGCAATTTAAGAAAAGAAATGAGGTCCAACCTTTTCATTCTCTTCTCAACAACCAAGCACTTCTCAGAAATAGTAATACAGTAGTACCAATTTGATCACATTAAATGATATGATTTAATACTTTTTCATTGTGGTGATTCTGAGGGAAAAAGAATAGGTGGAACACCTTAAGTTAAATTTTCCAGAATGGACCCTAAATACACATTTATATTAATATGATTTATTAGAAAATCATAGATAAAATGAGCGCAGGTATGGGAGTATGAGGTAGAAAAGACAGGAAAGCTAAAAGAACACGTAAATTCACAAGGAACATCCCATGGAAGGTAACTCTAGTTAAGTGTTGCAGGGCAGTTGCAAGTCAAGTTGATTACAGTACCTCAAAATTAGAAAAATATAAGAACTTAGGTAACAGAGAAACTGTTAATGCTGATAATGAAGGTGAGATTATTGTTAAGAATTTAGTAGATTCTTATTTCCTCATATCTTATGAGGCATTGAGATATCTTTTTTTGGAGTCATCCAAATTTAGAATAAATTATTCATTGATTTTAATTGATTACAAATGATGTATTTGCTCAGATGTACATAACTTATCAACTTTCATTATGGTTAATATTTCTAAAGCAATTTATTTTATGTGGAAAAAGTAAATAAATCATTTACAATGATGTCTTTACTAAATAAAAACCTAGAAACTCAATACATTTACATAATATCTAATCACTATCAAAACAAGTTGCTAAAATTGAGAAATAAAACTCAATAAATTTCATGTTGTGTTAAACATTATAATTAAGGACTCACTCATGAAGTGATCCATTGGTTAAACTGTGTACATTTTTACTAAGATATCACTTGATATTACATATCATGTATTACTCATTTCAAACTCTTACTGGTAATTTGATAAAACAAAATTACAATAAATCTTAAGCTTTATTACTTTAGTAGGAACTCTTAAAATTGGATAATAGTAATTTTGAGAATAACCTAATTTTCTTGCATTAATAAATTCATTCTTTCAACCACACTATTTTAATATAATAGTGTATCTATTTTGAGATGCTATTTCAGAAGTTTTCACTGGACTTTCAACATTCCTTAAAGGTTGCATAATGTAAAAATGTAAAGATCACTGTTAAAAACCATTGTATTCGTATTCATTTATTTTCCATATTTCCTACTGAAATGTTATAGAATGCTAAGACTTCCAATTAAATCCCACAAAGTTTTGATCCTACAAAACAGGTGTAATATAAAGTCTGAATGTGATAATTATTTTCTGAACATTTTTTCAATATTTATTTCCTCAATTTTATAATACTTGTATTATAAAAAGGATATGCAGAAGTAGGGGCCAGCTCATGTCTCTAATCCTAGCAATTTAAGAGGCAGCAATCAGGAGGATCAAAGCCCACTCAAAAAAAATGATATGTAAATTAACATGTGTTATGTTTAATTTTATCTCATTCTTACAGTCACTTGGAATTACTGGCTCAAGTAATCACTTCTTTTATATCTATTAACATCAACAGAAACTTTTTTTAGTAAAAGAGTTTTTCCTAAAGTAAAAGTCTCTTTGATATTTCACCTCAAATATGCAGTTTTGGCCCTTCTTTGCTTGAAAGAATGCATATATTCATTAACTGAGAAACCGAAAGAATACACTCTATAAGTAATGCTATAAACTTTTTAATAAAGTACAGTTACCAAGCATTTATCAACCTACTTATATGATGACAGACTAAATTTTAATCCTCAAATTCTAATTCATTGTTTATAATCCCTGAATTAATCATTATTTTATAGTCAATGAAATTTTGTCAGTAAACAGAGTCAGAGGCATTACATTCCATTTTTCAAGCTAGATTGTAAAACCTGCATAGTCAAAGCAGTGTGGTAGTAGAATGAAAATATGTACATAAACTAACAAAGTCAAATCTTGGTCTGAAAAGTCAACCCATGTGTATGTACTCAATATTTGATGAAGACATCAAGCAAGCTCATACATTTCTTGACCACAGATTTCATTTATAAATTGTCATATTAATAACAATATTGTAATCTACTTAGTACAGTGCCTATGAATTTATTAAGCATTGTCTAATTGCATGCTCTAACATGCAATAATGAATCCAAACACACAGAACACTGAAGCAGAGAAAGTATACTACATATTTTAAAAAATGAAAAATAGTGGCCTTCCCTGAATGAGTGAATTGAAATGCATTTTAAGTATCTTGCAAATATTTTAGTGCATATTTTTAAAAATAATCAATAGCCTGAGGCATGTGCCATTAATTACATAATAACTAAAATGATTTGTTTTTAATCTATTGTTTTGTGAATAGCCCATTTTAGTGTGGAAATTCATTATTTTATTTTAATCACACTAATTTTCTAAAAACAATATTGCTAATTATTACTATTCCTATTAAATGCAAAAATTTGACAATATAACATAAATTTTCTTAGAAAAAGACAAGTATGTTATGAAGACAAAAAATTATACAAGTGTCTTTTACTTGGTACACAATAAATTTGGTGCCAAGTTGATCAACTGATTTAAAACAGCTTCAATGATAATTATTCTTAAAATGTCACTGAATTGTAAGTATATGCTACTTAGAGTGCAAGGGGAATATATAACTCTGGGACCTTAAAGTATGCAGAGTAAGGAAAGGAAGTGACTCTGAGTGAGGAGTTTACAACATAGTCAAGGATGACATTGGAAGCAATAGAAGTAGCTAGAAAAACAACTATTACAAACAAAATTCAAATCAAGAAAATACCTACATATGCAACAGATAAAAGGACCAGAAAGAAGCAGCCTGTCAGACATCAGGCTTTTAACAGAAGCACAAAATATCTATTCAAATATATGGGAACACTTGGAAAGAAATGTTTTATTTT
This sequence comes from Castor canadensis, assembly GCF_047511655.1. Taxonomy (NCBI): domain Eukaryota; kingdom Metazoa; phylum Chordata; class Mammalia; order Rodentia; family Castoridae; genus Castor; species Castor canadensis. Next base: position 27,932,116 of record NC_133395.1, read on the forward strand.
TTCATGAGAGAAAAAGATTCTGCCAAGTAAAAGACCCTGTAGGGAAGAATGAACATTATATGAAAATACACTCATAGGCAAGAAAGATATTGTATGCATTGCGAATCACATATAGATATGCCATGTTTCCTGATCAAGTACAGTTAGCTTTAGGAAGATAAGAGTACTTGGACAGCAAAAACAAACAGAAGCATGATGGGTTCCAACATGGGTACTTACTAACTTTCTTATTTCTTCATATTTTTTAATTTAAAGCAGATCTTGTGCTCTGATTTTTAATTTTGCTTTAAATAATTTTGATAAGATGAAGTTTATTTTTCTTTGATGCAAAAGTGGAAGAATTTGTATTAGGCTGTAAAATTAATCCCAATAAACCCATTATCTGATGCTATAGTGGACATGGAAATGCAGATATATCTCAATGCTCTGACCTCAAATATATGGGTGTATTATATAGTATGATTGCTAGATAATACAGGTTCTATTTTTAATTTTTTGAACAACCTCCATACTCTTTTACATAGTGGCTGCACTACACCCAACATTCTTACCAATAGTGTATAAAAATTACAATTTCACTGTTATCATTCGCTGGTAAATGAATGGAATTGGAGAACATCATTCTGAGTGAGGTTAGCCTGGCCCAAAAGACCAAAAATTGTATGTTCTCCCTCATATGTGGACATTAGATCAAGGGCAAACACAACAAGGGGATTGGACTATGAGCACATGATAAAGTGAGAGCACACAAGGGAGGGGTGAGGATAGGTAAGACACCTAAAAAACTAGCTAGCATTTGTTGCCCTTAACGCAGACAAACTAAAGCAGATACCTTAAAAGCAACTGAGGCCAATTGGAAAAGGGGACCAGGAACTAGAGAAAAGGTTAGATCAAAAAGAATTAACCTAGAAGGTAACACCCACGCACAGGAAATCAATGTGAGTCAATGCCCTGTATAGCTATCCTTATCTCCTTATCTCAACCAGCAAAACCCCTTGTTCCTTCCTATTATTCCTTATACTCTCTCTACAACAAAATTAAAGATAAGGGCAAAATAGTTTCTGCTGGGTATTGAGGGGAGGAGCGGGAGGGGGTGGAGTGGGTGGTAAGGGTGGGGGTGGGGGCAGGGGGAAGAAATGAACCAAGCCTTGTATGCACATATGAATAATAAAAGAAAAATGAAAAAAAAAAAAAAAGAATTAACCTAGAAGGTAACAGACAGGCACAGGAAATCAATGTGAGTCAACTCCCTGTATAGCTATCCTTATCTCAACCAGCAAAAACACTTGTTCCTTCCTATTATTGCTTATACTCTCTCTTCAACAAAATTAGAAATAAGGGCAAAATAGTTTCTGCCGGGTATTGAGGGGGTGGGGGGAGAGGGAGGGGGCAGAGTGGGTGGTAAGGGAGGGGGTGGGAGCAGGGGGGAGAAATGACCCAAGCCTTGTATGCACATATGAATAATAAAACAATAAAAAAAATAAAAATTACAATTTCACAAAATGATTAAAATTAAAAAAAAGGGCAATGTATATGTGTTTTAGTTATGGGTGATTTATGTTAAGTGCTAGGAATATGCTGTATAATATAATATGTAGCTAAGGATGATATATTGTATATTTTAAAAAACCTTGAGTCTAGATATTATGTAAGATGTTCTTTCAAAGAAAAGTAACAACAAAAACTCACTTTTTAAAAAAGCATGCACATAAGCAGTGGCAAGGAAATATTTGGAAGTAATAGATGTATTTGGTGGTGATGATGATGTCATGGATCTATATATATTCCTGAACTCATCATTATATATATATATTGAATGTGTCCAATTCTTGGTATATAAATTAGAACTAAACAAAGTCTAAAAGGCATTAAGTAACTATTACTTTTATTTTAAAGGGAAAATACAAAAAGAGCTCATAAATTCTCAATATAAGAAGTTGAAACACAGAAATGAATACTGTATCAATGACTTACTAAGTATGTGTTTCTGCATCCAGTAAGTTCAAAAAATACAAATAAACAGTAAATTCATAGAGGATGCAAATAAATGGCTGAATGAAATAAGGAAAACAATGAAATATATGAAAGTGATGTTGAATAAAAATACACAAATTCTCAAAGAAATAAATTGAAATTCTTTAAATGAAAAGCTCTAAAGTCAAATACACTCAGTTGGAAGCATATCCAGTAAACTGGATGAAAAGGAAAGTAGAACAGTAGTGTTTAAAGATGAGATAGGTATAACAGAAAAATTAGGTAACAAGAAAGAAAAAAGAATGACATATGAAGGGAACATGAAGGAGCTCTGGCACACTATTGAAAAACAAATCCTGTGAGTCACACACGTTAAAAAAGGAGAAGAGGTGCAAGCTAAAGTCACAGGAATTATATTTAAAAAGTAATAGCAAAACCCTTTCCAAATCTTGATAAAGAGATGGCAATCCATGTAGAGAAGGCTTTAGAGGACTCTAAACAGACAAGACAAGAACAGAATCTACCTACCTCATAATACAGTTAAAACATTAAGCATACAGAATAAAGAAAGAGCATTGAAATCTAAAAGGGAAGAGTCACCAATAAAGAAAAAATATCAGAATTATAGCAGACATCTCAACAGAAACTTAAAAGTCTAGAGGCCATGGAGTGGTGTCAAGGAAAGTAACCGCCAACTTAGATTACTCAACAAAGCTAATTGGAATAGAAAAAGATCTTCCATAATAAGCAAAAAATAAAGCAATTCAAGACCACTAAATCAGCATTGATGAAGACACTTAAAGGAATTTTACATATGGAAGAGGAAGATAAACACAATTATGAAAAAATGGACATAATAAATCTTACCAGATGAGTAGATAAACAACTGAGGAGTAGGGAAGAATCAAACACTACAGAAATAACAAAATGGTAGTAATTACTACATACCTTACAATAATAACTCTGAAAGTTAATGGTCTTAATACTTGAATGAAAAGACAACAGACGGACATACTGGACTTCAAGATCAAACCATATGTTGACTATTAAAAATACACCTCACTAGCAAAGAAACAAACAAGCTCCATGTGCAAGGATGGCAAAGGATTTTGAAAGTAAATTCAGAAAAAAATAGAGCAATGAACTCTGTTAAAAATTAATTTAAAAAGTGGGGAGTGGTATAAGAAAGAGAAGTTCAGGAGTGAATTTATTTGAAGTATTTTATACACATGTAAGGAAATGTCACAAGGAAACCCTTTTGTGTAAGTTAGATATGATAACATAAATACGAAAAAATCATTGGGTATCGATAATTGGTGTAACTTTATTTCAAAGGGAAAAAACAAAAATGTGTACATGATGGAGAGTTATTATTCCTTAACTATATTTCAAAATATGAAATTGATACACAGAAATAAATATTTTATTAATGTTTTACCAAGTATTCATTTTTCAGTATTTAGATTTTACTTTAAAATTTTTATAACTGATTTATGTATACATTAATCTATTAAATGCATTGTTATAGAAATACAATATTTAGTATTATTTAGATTTCACAAGGATACATAAACCTAAGCATAATAATATGAAATATAACTCAGTTATATTTTCTTAGATTATAAATAAATGTGCAAATTACTGATTCCAGTTTATCTAAAAGACAACAACCTTCTTTCTAGTACATTGTTATTTGTAAAGTTAATGTCACATGGTTTATGTGTAAGCTTAGAAATATGCATTAATATTATTAAAAACTAAGACCAATTTTACCCTTTCCTCATAAAAAAACAGCACTTTTATCTATCAGAAAAACAGAAAAAAATATTAAAGGGCATTGTCACATTAGTAAACTTCATAACTAACTCTAAGTACAGAAAGCTAAGAGAGCATTAGTTAATTACAATATACAAAGGAAGAATCCTGATTTATCTGTGGTAAATGTAGTAACATTTACTTATGTGGTAATTGATAATAAATTATATGTTTATATTTAATTGATAGAAGTGCACTTTCAAAGGGGCAAGAGTTACCTAGTATGTGAATGTAATTTTATTCCTATAAATTCATAGAAAGCTAGCAGACATGTTTCTACTTCCTCATTTTCTTCATAAATCTTAGCTTTTGAAGTTTGTAAGATTATAACAATTAATTTATAATTATTAGCAATCTGAATCAAAACTTTAATTTCATATCATTCTTTCTTCAATGAATATAACAAATATGCATTATTATACATTGAATTACATCACCAATCTATTTCAAGAAGTATTAATTCATGCATTCATTCATCATTCCTTCATGACCTCACTAATGATTAAATAGTTATTTGATTGTGGGACTCTGTATTTTTCAAAATATTAAGATGTCATCCATATTCCAAATGTCGCAAAGCTCTCTCCTTATTTATTAGCAGGAGGATGGAAGTGAGAGAGAAGCCAAATTTTTAGCCCCTACTATGTGCCAGGTGTTCTACTCATAGATTTAAAATCTTTAACACAATTTTCACATCAGCACGCAATGTATTACCCTTCTCAATGCATGTGAGAAGAAACTATAAAAATGAAAGTGTTAGAACTCCCCAAATCACAAAACTTGTGATTTGTGTCCTAGAATTTTGATAACACATCTTTTTAATAGTAAAATTAACATATTAAGTAGAAGTGTTTTGCATCATACTATTCTACTTTTTTCTGTTCTTGACCTTATTTTAAATAATCCATGATCACTCTTCTTTATCCATGTTAATTTAAACATTAATTTCAAAGAGCTTTCAATGTTATTAGTTAGAAACTGAAATCTTTCTAACTCATTAATCTATTGTAGTTAATACAATTAGTGGGTTAATCTATTGTACTTACTATTTTAATCAGTATATGTTAGACATAAATTATGAGTCACTATATTATGATATTGGTTTCTTTGTGTCTAATTATACCAATTAGGATGTGGATAATAGACTAAAATGGCAAACGCAAAAAACAAGTGATTTTAAATATCTTTAAGCTGGGAACATAGCTCATTGGTAGAGCATTTGCCTTGGATGTGATTTTGATTCCCACTAATTTTTTTTTTAATTACTGTAAGAGAAAACAATGGTTGGGAGTAATCCAACCAAATGTGTAAGAAAAGGACAACTTTTAACTTCCTTGTCTTATCAAACTTATTTTAATCTCTATCATGAGCCTTTTCCAATGATGATGTAATATACACAAGTCAGAAGTTAGGCAACAGTTGCAAATTCATGAAGAATTCATTACTTTATGTTTTACTTATTGCATTAGTTATTTTCTGAATATTGTATTTTTTTTGCCTGGACTGACTGGAACCATGACCTATCTATTTATGTCTGCTGCCAACAGGAATGACAAGCTACCTTATTGGTTGAGATGGTCTCCCTAACATTTCTCCCCGCCCCACCCCCAGGATGCCTAAAACTGTGATCCTCCCCAGCTCATCGTCCCAGCTCGCTTGGATTCTAGAATGTTATTTAAATATGGATTTTTAATATTTGTAATAGTTAAGGGATTATAGTTAAAGTGTGAAACTTTGAAATTCAAAGGATAATGTTTAAAATCTGATCAAACAATTTGTGCTTTTGTAACATGTACCAGGCCAATCTTTAATGAAGTGATCATCAGATGAAGGCCAGGAGCAGCTAATTATCCATGTATGTATCTGTCATCAGCAACATTTGGCAGGAACAATTTGAACTCTGTGATGGGGAGAATATTGCTTATGCTGCATCTTTTGTACATTAGCCTTTTTGGTATTTTACATTTAAGGCTTTTTTTAAAAGTAGCATAAATACATTATTTTAATTTTTCCCTTCTCAAATTTCTCTTTGAGCTGGAAATTTTAGTTTATTCATCCCTAGTACAGTAGAAAGAAAGTCCTGAAAGTGAAATTGTACTCTGTAGTTCAGTCAAACTTTCCTGAAATTTTCTCTTTTCTTCAGTAGCTCTGAAGTGCAACTAATTTTCAAACCCCTGTGAGATTGCAGCAAACATCAGTCTCCATTTTCTGTTTGGTCTTAACTCCCTAAACTACACATTAACAAAAGCATGATGAAAAATGTGGGAATCATTTGTGGTACTCTACCCTTCTGTCTGGAATTTTTAGAACCTTAAGTAATAATTTCTTGATTATACTCTAAGGTATTTTTCATAAATTTTATCTACATCTCATAGTGATTTGGGTTGAGATTTTTTTTGTCTGACCCTAACTTTTTTCTCACAGGTAAAATCACACTTTCCTGAGCCCAAATTTTGTCACCTGAAATATTTGATATTGCTGGAGCTTTCCTCAGCTTCTCAGAATCACAAGGCTACATAGATTGAGGGGGTGGGAAGGGAATTACAATAATGTGATTACAGGTCAAATTAATTTGAACTTCCTGATCTTCATTTATGAGACCTACCCCAGTTACGGTGTCATTACTTCTAGACCTTAAACTTGCAGATTGGTGCAGAAAGCCTAAGACATTGCCTATGGACTCCCTTCTGCAGAGTGAATCAGCAAAACTTTGTGACAAGCTTCTCTTATTCTTAACAATTTCTTGTGAGCTACTTCAAGTGAAACGTGGCTCTGAATTTAGTGTTACTTCTTTATATTTTCCTTGGAGATTTGACTTTATTTTGAGTATCTCAAAAAGCTTCAAACACACACCCACACACACACAAAATGAAAAAAGTAGTCATTTTGTCCAGCTTTCAGAATAAAATTATTTCAATACAAAAGAAAAGAATAAGTGGATATGAAAGAATTTTTGTTTTATCCCCAACTTTGCTTTATCCCAACCAATTTTGGTTTAGAATTTGTTAATATTATCCTTGTAACAAGTTTATCACATTTTTTCATCTAATTTTCATACAAATACACAAAAAACAAAGATTTTAAAAATTTACCTGATTAACATCTGATTTCTGTAAACATCAGATTTCTATAATGTTATTGCTTTATCTTTTTTTATTAAGTGAAAGTTTTGATATATTATAAAAAGTGTGATTAGTAAACATGGAAATGTGTAATGCATCTTTGTCTCAAGTGCAATAGAAATGCAGCATTTTCAATTTTTTTTTACTTTTTTGGCAATACTCAGGCTAGACCTCAAGGGCTCCCTCTTGTTAGAAAGGTCCTCTACAACTTAAGCCCAAGCGTTTTTTAAGAGTAATTGAAATAGGTTTTTTTCTTTTTCTGTCACATATGTAGTGTAGATAATTATAAGGAACAAACATGTTTCAAAAAAATGCACTTGTGCTACTTGTTGTCACACTCTTCCTAACAATTTGATGGGGAAATTATGATTCTTATTTATAATGTGTAGATTTTACAACAGATTTTACTTACATTTAACAATGTGCACCTAGCATATTGACCATTAGTGCTGCAGGTTAAGAATGAGGAATCCCAAGACTACATCATGACCTTCGCTTCTCTGAGCAATTAAGACTCCCTAACATGGGTCGTGCATATTTATCAATCTGACCTTATTAAAACAGGTCCTAGAAACACCTTCAGTAACAGATTATGTGCTTTCATCCTATATTGAAAAAAACATCAGTTCTCGGCTACATTCACTATTTCAAGCTCTATTTTTAAGAAATTCAATTCTATTAGCACATTACTCCTCACAATAGCCATAGAAAGTGAATAATATTTTTATCCACATTGGAAATTTTAGAAAACTGAGCCTCAGACTGTGAGGCTAAGGTCATATAGCTGGTGAGCTATTAATCCATGGTTCAGAATCAGGCAGTCTGTTTTTAATGTGTTCTCAACTACTTTTTGGGGGGGGTGGGGGTGTATTTTCATCACCTTTATGTTTTGTTGTCTTTTACTTTCATATATATTGTTTATCCACTCATCCATCAGTGGGCACCTCAGTTGACTCTATATCTTGGCTATTGAGAATTTCACAATAAATGTGTGAAAGTGGGTATCTCTTCTTGTTTAGACAAATATACAGAAGTAAGATGGTGAGTACATATAGTAGCTCTACTTGTAATTACTTGAGGAACAGCCATATTTTCCATAATCCCTGTAATAATTTATATTGCCACCAAAAGTATATGACTTTGTCTTTCTCCACATCCTATTGAAAAATTTTAGATGCTTTTGTCATACAAAAGTATGTGTTCTATTTAGATATTTAATATATAGTTTTTTGTCAATTTAATGGCCATAATAGCTATCAAGGTGAAAAAATGGTAGGGCATTGGCAAATATTATATGGACCCAATGTTCTTCGGTGACAAGATTTTGAGAAATAATGAGAGTGTCCATCGCTAAACTTTATTCCAAGGTATTGTTTGTGTCTTTATTCCTTCAAGTATTTTTTCTCACAGCTTAAAATGTCAATTGAGTTGCTATATCAGTGGGAGGATAGAAAACAGAAGTGATTGAGAAGTCTTGCATGACATGAAATAATGTCAATCAAATCCTCCTTAAAAATAGAAAAAAGTTCTCCATTGAATTGGTTTGATATATGCAATCCTTAGTAATGGAATCCTGAGATGAATTAAGTCTCTTAAAGATTCATTAGTTAGAAGAAAAAGGAGAATTCAGATGTCAGGAACACTGTGCTGCCTAGAGGAAAAGCAGCATGAATCCTCATGGTCATCTTCATAATTTGAGATATGCTCAAAAATTTAACTTTGGGATAAATAATACTCTTGCACATGTAGATGTATAAACGCCACTGGATACTGGGAGAGCTCACAGAACTATGTGAAATACAAGATAGAAATTTTACTTTAAGCATATTAATTTTTCAGGAGCAGAATGGGTAAGTAGAGCAGGGAATCCAGAACTGAAAAAAGTGTGAAAGAATAGAACATCATTCAAAAACTGATTTATTTTAAATTACTCTCTTTTATTTTTTTTAATAATGTCTGCAGTTTTTATTTATTTCTTCATTTCTTCATATGTTCATATATTGTTTGGCCATTTCTCTCTCTTGCCCCCTGCCCCCTCCCTCTTCCTTAAATTACTCTTTCTGAGGATGAGAAATGTTCAAATATTCACAACTGTTCATGTTTAAACTTAATGGTATTTTGGAGATGCTAACAAAGTCATATTGAAAAGGAATAAAGTTAGAGACATAAATGTAAAAGTCTTGTCAGTGTCAAGAATGTTATTTCAGTGAAGTAACAGGACATGACACAAATGCTGGTTTTGGAGCTACGTAGGTCTGAATAAAACATTTGTGAAAATACTTAGCACTTACTAAATGTTCAAAATTAGGCCAACATTGCTGTAAGTTTCTTAAATGCATAAGGCCCTGGAATTTTCATGACAGCTTTACAGGTTCATATTACTATCATAGTCACTGAGTAGATTAGGAAATACAGCTTGCAGGTGTTTTCCCCTTGATCAAGGTCACACAATTAGAAAACCTATGGCAGTTTTTAAATAAGAGCAGTGATTGACAGTACACAAGACTCACTGGTGCAAATATGGAAAAAGGGGTTAGGGAGAAGAAAACCAGTTTTCCTTTCTATTTCAGAGCATAATCCTAAAGTAAAAGATGTACAGACACAGCTCTCTCACTGCTGATATTCAGATTTCTTCTCTGGATTGGCCTCTTAGTCAATAGTGTTCTAATATTGATGGTCATAAAATTGAAGTCAATATTCATGTCTGTGTAAGAGGAAAAACAATGGCTACTTCTTTTTACAGGAAGACCAATATGCCTGTGTGGAAAATTACAATTCTTTTCTAGGCATTGAGGTAAGAAGTGGATTAGAAAAGAGCTGAGTCAATTAAATTTAACAAGCATTTAATGAATGCTGACTCTATTTAAGACTCATCATACTAGGAACTAGTCCAAATAAAAATGTGAGCAAGATATGCCCTATGCCCTGAGGCAGAGTGGTGCAAAAATCAGTGCAGTAGGAATTAAGAATAATTATTTCTAACCACTGCTCTGCTATTGAAATACTGAAAAACAGTTAGAATGACAATCTATACTTTATTAAATTTCATTTTGATTTTATTAGCCTATTATTGTTGTACATTGTGACAATTACAAAAATGGTTACCATATATCTTAGCTATATCCATCCCTCCATCGTTTTCCTTTATCCCCCCATCAGCCCCTTCTTAGAATAGCGTTAACAGGTTTCATGTTTCCATTTTCATACTTGAGTACATAATATTTCCACTATATGCGCCCTCCCACCCCTTTCTTTATATTTTCCCTCCTTGAACTAATTACCAATCACCAGACAGGACTTGTTTTACCTTCCAGTGCTTCATTTTAGAAAAATGGACATTTTTATTTGTTTAAGATACTTATAAAGGGAGATTTGTTAAGATTTCTCCATGTGTATATGTATTATAACCCAAATTGGTTCACCCCTAAACTTTTCTCATTTCTACCTTAGTATCATTTTTTAATGTTCTTTACCACCCTTCTTATTTATTTTTTTCTTTTTCTTTTTATTATTATTTTTTTAATTTTATTTCTTTTATTCATATGTGCATACAATGCTTGGGTCATTTCTCCCCCCTTTCCTCACCCCCTCCCTTTCTCCCACCTCCTCCCTCTCCCCCCCACCACTCCCTCAACCCCAATACCCCTTTACTTCCGAGAAGAAACTGTTTTGCCCTTATCTCTAATTTTGTTGAAGAGAGAGTAGAAACATTAATAATGAGGACCAAGGGTTTTTGCTAGTTGAGATAAGTATAGCTATATAGGGAGTTTACTTGCATTGCTCTCTTGTACATATGTGTTACATTCTAAATTGATTCTTCTGGAACTAGCCTTTTCTCTACTTCCTGGTCCCTTCTCCTATTGGCCTCTGTTGCTTTAAAGTTTCTGTATTAGTTCCTTTGCATTGGGGACATCAAAAGCTTTCTTGTTTTTTGGGTTTTTTACCTATCCTCATACCTCCCTTGTGTGGTCTCCTCAAATCATGTGATCAAAGGCCCAGATCCCTTGTTGTGTTTACCCTTTATCTAAAGTCTGCATATGAGGGAGAACATACGATTTTCAGTCTTTTGAGCCTGACTAACCTCACTTAGAATGATGTTCTTCAGTTTCATCCATTTACTTGAGAATGATAAGATTTCATTCTTCTTTATGGCAGTATAAAATTCCATTGTGTATAAATGCCACATTTTTTAAATCCATTCATCAGTAGTGGGGCATCTTGGCTGTTTCCATAACTTGGCTATTGTGAATAGTGCTGCAATAAACATGGGTGTGCAGGTGCCTCTGGAGTAACCTGTGTCACATTATTTTGGGTATATCCCCAAGAGTGGTATTGATGGATCATATGGCAGATCTATGTTTAGATTTTCAAGAAGCCTCCAAATTTTTTTTCAGAGTGGTTGTACTAGTTTGCATTCCCACCAGCAGTGTACAAGTGTTTCTTTTTCCCCACATCCTCACCAAAACCTGTTGTTGTTGGTGTTTCTAATGATGGCTAGTCTAACAGGGGTGAGGTAGAATCTGAGTGTGGTTTTGATTTACATTTCCTTTATGGCTAGAGATGGTGAGCATTTCTTCATGTGCTTTTTGGCCATTTGAATTTCTTCTTTTGAGAAAGTTCTGTTTAGTTCACTTGCCCATTACTTCATTGGTTCATTAATTTTGGGGGAGCTTAGTTTTTTGAGTTCCCTGTATATTCTGGTTGTCAGTCCTTTGATGTGTAGCTGGCAAATATTTTCTCCCACTCTGTGGGTGTTCTCTTCAGCTTAGAGAACATTAATTTTGTTGAGCAGAAGCTTTTTAGTTTTATGAAGTCCCATTTGTCTATACTTTCTCTTAGTTGCTGAGCTACTGGGGTTCCATTGAGGAAGTCCTTGCCTATACCTATTACATCCAAAGCATTTCCTACTCTTTTCTGTACCAACTTTAGAGTTTCGGGACTGATATTAATGTCCTTGATCAATTTTGAGTTGATACTAGTGCAGGATGATAAACATAGATCTAGTTTCAGTTTTTTGCAGACTGCTAATCAGTTTTCCCAAAAGTTTTTGTTGAAGAGGCTGTCTTTTTTCCATCTTACATTTTTTAGTGCCTTTGTCAAAAATTAGTTGGGTATAGTTGTGTGGATTCATATCTGGGTCCTCTATTCTGTTCCATTGATCTTCATGTCTGTTTTTGTGCCAGTACCATGCTGTTTTTATTGCTATTGCTTTGTAAAATAGTTTGAAGTCAGGTATTGTGATACCTCCAGCATTGTTCTTTTTGCTGAGTATTGCCTTGGCTATTTGTGGTCTCTTGTGTTTCCAAATGAACTTTAGGGTAAATTTTTCAGTCTCTGTGATGAATAACATTGGGATTTTGATGGGAATTACATTAAACATGTAGATTGCTTTGCTAGTATAGCAATTTTTACTATGTTGATTCTCCCAATCCATGAGCATGGGAGATCTCTCCACCTTCTATAGTCTTCCTCAATCTCTTTCTTCAGGGGTTTATAATTTCCCTTGCAGAGGTCATTCACATCATTTGTTAAGTTTACTTCTAGGTATTTGATTTTTTTTTTTTTAGAGGCTATTGTAAATGGAATTATTTTCATGTATTCTTTCTCAGTTTATTTGTTATTAGTGTATAGAAAAATTAATGACTTTTCTATGTTGATTTTATTTTCTGCTACCTTGTTATAGCTGTTGATGGTGTCTAGGAGTTTCTGGGTAGAGTTTTTTGGTCTTTAAGGTATAGGATCATATCATCTGTAAATAGGGTTATTTTGACAGTTTCTTTACCTATTTGTATTCCTTTTATTTCTTCTTCTTGCCTAATTGCTCTGGCTAGGAATTCCAGTACTATGTTGAATAGGAGTGGGGATAGTGGACATCCTTGTCTCATTCCTGATTTTAGAGGGAATGGTTTCAGTTTTTCACCATTAACTATAATGTAGGCTGTAGGTTTGCATATATAGCTTTCATAATGTTAAAGTACTTTCCTTCTATTTCTAGTTTTCTTAGAGCTTTTATGATGAAATGGTGTTGGATCTTATGAAAGGCTTTTTCTGCATCTATTGAGATAATCAAGTGGTTTTTGTCTTGGTTTCTGTTAATGTGGTTTATTACATTTATTGATTTGAGTACGTTGAACCACCCCTGCATTCTTGGAATGAAGCCGACTTGGTTGTGGTGAATGGTCTTTTTGATGTGTTGTTAAATTCGGTTTGCCATTATTTTATTGAGTATTTTTGCATCAATATTCATTAAGGAGATTGGCCTATAGTTCTCCTTTTTGGAGGTGTCTTTGCCTGGTTTTGTGATGAGTGTAATACTGGCTTCTTAAAATGTGTTAGGCAATTTTCCTTCCCTTTCTATTTTATGGAATAGTTGAAGGAGGGTTGGTATTAGTTCTTCTTTAAATGTCTGATAGAATTCAGCAGAGAATCCATCAGGTCTTGAACACTTCTTTTTTGGGAGATTCTTTATTGCTGCTTCAATTTCATTTTGTGTTATAGATCTAAACAGGTGATTAATGTTCTCTTGGTTCAGTTTTGGATGATCATAGGTATCTAGAAATCTGTCCATTTCTTCAAGATTTTCAAATTTATTAGAATATAGATTCTCAAAGTAGTCTCTGATGATTTCCTGGACTTCCAGGTGTTTGTTATTTCCCCTTTTGCATTCCTGATTTTACTGATTTGGGTTTTTCCTCTCCTCATTTTGGTCAGGTTTGCCAGGGGTCTATCAATCTTGTTTATTTTTTCAAAGAACCAGCTTTTTGTTTTATTAATTCTTTGTATGTTTTTTTTTTGTTTCTATTTCATTGATTTCAGCTCTTATTTTTATTATTTCTCTCCTTCTGTTTGTTTTGGATTTGCGTTTTCTTGTTTTTCTAGGAGTTTGAGGTGTAACATTAGGTCATTGATTTCTGATCTTTTTGTCTTTTTAATATATGCCCTAATGGCTAAAAACATTCCTCTTAGGACTGCCTTTGCTGTGTCCCATAGGTTCTGGTAGGTTGCATTTTCATTTTCATTAATTTCCAGGAATCTTTTAATTTCTTCTTTTTTTCATTAATGACCCATTGGTCATTGAGCAATATGTTCTTCATTTTCCAGCTGCTTGCAGGTTTTTTGTTATTAGTTTTGTTGTTGAGTTGTAGTTTTAATGCATTGTGATCAGATAGAATGCATGGGATTATTTCTGTTTTCTTATATTTGCTCAGGCTTGCTTTGTGCCCTAGGATATGATCAATTTTTGAGAAGGTTCTGTGGGCTGCTGAGAAAAATGTATATTGTGTGGAATTTGGATGAAATGTTCTGTAGACATCAACTAGGTCCATTTGCTCTATGGTATGTTTTAGATCTAGGATTTCTTTATTGATTTTTTGTTTGGATGACCTATCTGTTATTGATAGGGGGGTATTAAAGTCTCCCACTATCACCATGTTGGGGTTTAGGTCCTTCAAGGTATGTTTGATGTAATTGGATGCATTGACGTTGGGTGCATATAGGTTGATAATTGTTATTTCCTTTTGGTATATTTCCCCTTTTATTAGTATGGATTGTCCTTCTTTGTCTCATTTGATCAATGTAGATTTGGAGTCTACTTTGTCTGAGATAAGTATTGCTACTCCTGCACATTTTCAGGGATCATTGACTTGGTAAATCTTCTTCCAGCCTTTCACTCTAAGCCTGTGTTTATTTCTACCGATGAGTTGGGTCTCCTGTAAGCAACAAATTTTTGGATCTTCCTTTTTAATCCAGTTTGTCAAATGGTGTCTTTTGATGGGGGAATTTAGGCAGTTAACATTGAGTGTTAGTATTGATAGGTATGTGGTGATTCCTGTCATTTAATTGTCTTAGTTGTTTGAGGGTTTAATTGGGTGTAGCTAAATCAATGTTATGCTCTATTTTCTTGCCTTTTCTTCTCCTGTGCTTTCATGATTATGTTAGTTTTCACTTTCTGTGTGCAGAATCCCTTGAAGAATCTTTTGTAGTGGTAGCTTGGTGGTCATATATTGTTTTAGTTTCTGCTTATCATGGAAGACTTTTATTGCTCCATTAATTTTGAATGACAGTTTTGCTAGGTAGAGTATCCTGGATTGAAGTTATTTTCATTCAGTGCCCAGAAGACTTCACCCCATGCTCTTCTTGCTTTTAATGTTTCCGTTGAGAAATCTGCTGTGATTTTGATGGGTTTACCTTTGTAAGTTATTTGTTTTTTCCCCTCTTACAGCCCTCAATATTCTTTCTCTATACTCTGTGTTTGTTGTTTTAATGATAATATGTCATGGGGTAGTTCTATTTTGGTCATGTCTGTTTGGTGTCCTGGAGGCTTCCTGTTCCTCAATGTGCATAGTTTTCTCTAGATTTGGAAAATTTTCTGTATTATTTTGTTTAATATGCTGCGAATTCCTTTTGTTTGCACCTTTTCTCCTTCTTCAATGCCTATGATCCTCAAGTTTGGTCTTTTGATGGAATCATTGAATTCTTGCATGTTCCTTTCACAGGTCTTGTGTTATCTAGCTAATAGTTCTTCAGTTTTTCCTTTAATTACCATTTTGTCTTTGAGTTCTGAGAGTCTGTCTTCTGCTTGCTCTAGTCTGCTGGAGTGGCCTTTCATTGTTTTGCATTTCTGTTTTGTTCTTTTTTCTGAGGTTTTCCATATCATGAGTCACTTCCTCTTTAATATTATTTATTTTTGTCCTGAGTTCACTTGTCTCTCTTCTTATGGTGTTCTTTGTTTCATTTTGTTGTTTATACAGTGCTTCTACAGTTTCTTTTATTTGTTCTTGTGCTTTCCCAAATTTTCTATTTTTGTTGTCTTGGAATTTCTTGAGTGTGTCCTGTACATCCAATATAATCTCTATAAAGTTCTCATTGATTACTTGCAGGATTTCTTCTTTCTGAGTGTTTTTATGGGCTTCATGGATTCTTTGACATTGTTTATCTTTGTTTTGTTGGAGTGTGGATCTGGGCATCTGTTTTCTTGATTTCCCTCTGGTTCCTGTACTAATTTATTACTGGGGGAAAATGGTTTCTGTCTTTTTTCTGTCATCCCATCATTCCACTTGCTACTGTTACTGTCCCTGTACTATGTGTAATTTAGTATTACTAGCTTGTAATAATAAAAATAATGATATCTAGAATGGAAGGGTAAGAGGAGAAAGAAAGCAAAGAAGGTAAGGAAAAAAGAGAAAAAAAATACAGAGCCAAAGAAATAAACAGGGAGAAACAGTATACTAATCAACAGTGAGCTAAACAGGTGTTAGAGAGACAGAGAAAGAAAAAAAGAGAGAAAAAGAATGAGAGAAAGAAAAAACATCCCAGGTTCAAATGCAATAAAGTTTCAGTCTTAATAGTTCTGGTGTTAGTCCTTCATTCTCCAGTCCTGGTGTTGGTGTTTGAATAGCAGTTCTGTTGGTCTGCATCTCCCAAGCAGGTTAGGAGCCAGTGGCTGGCAGAGTGGGAGTCCTCCTGTTTTCTCTGTATATTTTGGCATGGGGAAGCTATGTGCAGGCTGGGGTTGTGAAGCTGTCAGAGTTTTGCCTCTTCTTTGTGGTTTTTCCTGCCAGGTGTGTCTCCAGCATCTTGGCAAGATTTTTACTTTAAGTAACACACGCCAGCTACTTCCTTCCTCTAGTTCCCATCTTGGATCTTCAGTCCCTTTCTTACTGTGATCTCAATAAGTTTAAATATCCTGCATTCATTTCTTGTATAAGAAGTACATCAACCATACTCACCTTCTTTACTTCCTTCTTTACCCTCTCCTTCCCTCAGCATGACCTGTTTTTTCATTCTTGTCTTTCATAGCTCTTATTTGTAGAAGAAACAAAATTGAACATTTAATTGTAGGTTATCAAAATATTAAGTAAAATCAAATGTAGCAATATTTCCCTAGTGAATGAAAACAAGAGACTCATGCAATCATGGAAAATTAAAAAAGCTTCATTTTGGAACTGAAATTTGTGATGCATGGGTACAGGTTGATAGGCAATAGTGCATAAAATGGAGTTCAGATGTAAAAAATATTTAAAAATAAGCAAATACAGATCACATTTATGCAATAAAAAGTCAGTTTTTAAAAGCAACAAGTAGTTTATATTCACAAAATTTTCTTATGTGGATCCATAAATTGAGAAATTTTTAATGATTTGCATTGTGTTAAATGATCATCTGTTCCTTCATTAAGTTATTTCCCCTTCTATACATTTTTTATTTACTCTAAGTCCATTAAATCATATGCAGAATGTCTATTTTTATTTTTTATTACTGTCTCAAGTTTAATGATGCTTATTCTGTGCTCTCCCATGCACAGCATTATTATAAGGACTTCTGCAAATAATGGCAAAAGGCTTGTGTAGAAGTGCTCCTTTTCTGCTACAAATTCATAAAATTTTTAGAAAAAATATTCTGAAATTTTAATATATAGGACAAGCATGAAACAGAAAAGGAAACTTGTAAGGATCAAAAAGTAATGAAGAACTTTGAACAACATTGGTAAAGAAAATAATGTGAGACAATCTGCACAATATGAGTAGTGGATATAGATCTGGGGGGTTAAAGTTAAATGTTAGGACTTTAAAGTCCCTTGATACTGATTTGTTGAGTAACATGCAATGTTTGTAACACTACTGGACTGTCACTTGCCCTATCTGTGAAAGAAGAAGATTGGGTAGATACTAGCTCAGGACTCCTGTCATAAAGCTTGTCAAAGTAGATGCAAAAGATCATTTAAATCTGAAAGTGGTACAAAGTTTAAGTTTGGTTTCTGATATGTTATTTCATCTTTGAAACAAAAAACACTCTATTACATATTTAAAATAATATGCAAAGTGAGCATGGTGGTGCACCCTGGCATCTCAGCTACTTAGGAGGTGGGGAAGGAAGATCACAAGTTCAACACCCTGAGAAAACTTATTTAGACCTTATCTTAACAATGAAATATGAACACAAAGGCTGGGAGTATGGTTCAAGTGATAGAGTGCTTGTGAGAAAGTCCCTGGATTCAATCCCCAGCAATGCAAAAAAAAAAATAAAAAACATATGGATCGATTAGTATATACATCTAGAGCTCTTGCAAAAACACTTATGTCTTACATAGGAAGATTTTTGCACCCAAATGCATATAGAATAAGGCCCAGCAAAAGTAAATAAATAACAATTGTGACACATTAAGAAAAATTTGAAAAGATTTATCATATTAAAGAGTGAAACTAACCTGCAAATATACAGGAAAGAAATAGAGTGGTTTGAAAAAAACCTTTTAAAACATGTTCTCACATTTTAATTAATGATTAAAAATAGAAATAACAGAAAATAGAAATATAAAACAAATGGAATCCATAAAGACATAGAAAAAAGAATCAAGAATAAGTGTTACCAAATTTAAGACACTTCACTAACATATGTTCCATTCCTTCTACTAAATCCTTTTAAAATTAAATTACAGAAAACAGTAAAAATATAGTTTTCATGAAGTATTCTGTTTATGAAATAAAAGGATAGCATGTCTGAAAATTCAAATCACAATGAATGGTTAATCAGAGGAGGAGACAATCTAAATCACCTTAGTAATTCCACTTAGGATGCTGAGAGCTGCCAAATGCATTCCTCTCCTCAACTCTGTGATTTTGAAGCCAAGCCACTACAAGAGTGGATGAGAATCCAGGTGTTTATGGTCTGACTGAGAATGGTAAACTGTAAAAATTTTCATAAATGTAAATTTCACTCCCACTTTGTTTATTATCTTCTTCTGGAATCCAATGTAAAAACACATTTTTTCTATTTTCTGTTTCATATTTCTAACCCTCTTTTATATCATACATTTTCATGATTTTTTCATGTATTTCAATCACAAACACACGCATATATCTATAATATGGATGTATCTGTATGTGCAAATGTGTGTACACACATATATAATATTTATTTGCATTTGTATATTTATGCTGTTTGTTGAGGAGTTGCAGAAATTCATTATGCTCTATCAATCTCATATCATATACATGACTTGTAAATATTTTCTCATATTCCAAGGATTGCCTATTCTGATTGTTAATACAGTAATGCTTTTAAATTTGAGATAACCCAATTTACTTATTTTCCTTGTATTACCTTGCTTATATTATCATATCTAAGAAGTAATCCGAGGCCATGAAATTTCTCTGTTTTCTTCTAAGAGTTTTATACTCTTAGCTTTGCATTGATATATAAGTATTTTTTTTTGTGTTCAGTTATCTGTTGTATATGGTATAATTTAAGGTTCTCTTGGTTTTTGCATGTGAATATCCAATTTTCCCAGTAGTGTTTTTTCAAAATACGGCTTTTTCACTTGAAATACTCTTGGTAACGTTGAAATTTATCTGCAGATTTATTTCTGTGCTATTTTGTTTCACTGGGTTATGTATTTCTTTTTATGTTAGACCCACATTGTTTTGATTCAAAGCTTTATAGTAAGTTTTGAATCAGAAAATATGGTTGTCCAAATTTATTCTTTTGTTTCCACAATTTGGGTTTCCTTAAGACTACGTACATTTTATAGTGGACCCTTTTTCACTTATGCAAAAAGGGTGTTGAGATTTTGATATATAATGTATTGAATCTGTATATCACTTTGATTATAATAGATATGATCACAATTTTTAAAAATCTGTCTATTTATAAACACAAGATATCTTTCTCTTTATCAATGCCTTCCTTAGTATTTTTCAGCAACATTTTACAGTATTCTTTGTGCATTGCCTATTTAAGTTTGTTCCTATGTGGCTTACTCTTTTTGATGCAATTTTAAATTAATATCTTAATTTCCTTTTCAGAGTATTCATTGTTAAGAGA
This sequence comes from Castor canadensis, assembly GCF_047511655.1. Classification (NCBI taxonomy): domain Eukaryota; kingdom Metazoa; phylum Chordata; class Mammalia; order Rodentia; family Castoridae; genus Castor; species Castor canadensis. The sequence continues at coordinate 27,951,849 of NC_133395.1, forward strand.
CAGAAATGCAAGTAATTATTGAGTGTTATATTGTATCCTGCAGCTGTTACATAGATTTATTAGCTTCAACGTATGTTCTGTGAAGTATGAAAGGGTTTGTATGTATAATATCAAGTATCAACAAAAACAATTACACATTTTCCCTTTAAATATGAGTGTCTTTTGTTTCTATTTATTTCTTAGTCATTCTGGCTAAGAATTCCAAAGCTATGTTGAGTTTAAGTGGTCATAGTAAACATAAATTGTTTTGTTCTTACAACTTTAATACTAGAAGAGATGTAAGGATTTTGTAGGCAAATATGTTGTCAGTTGTGGGGTTCAACATATGGACTTTTTATGTTGAGGTATTTTCCTTCAATACCCAGTTTATTGAGTGTTTTTGAATCATAAAATTTGTTGAATTTTGTCAAATGCTTCCTCTAGATAATTTGTGAGATCAAGTGTTCTTTTTACCCTTTGTTCTTTAATGTGGTATTCTGTGTGAATTGATTTAATTATATTGAACAATCATTGCATTTCAAGAACAAATACCACTAGTCATTTTGTACTCTTATACTCTATTTACTATATATTTCAAACATTAACTATTTGTCTTCTATATTATTATCAGTTTCTTTCACTTTCAATATGCTTATCCAATTTTGATAACCATTTATTCTTACTGATAATCATAACATTCTCCTTTTCCTATATAACATCCTTTTTACTTTGGGTTATGTTATATTCACTGTAATTCATTCTTTGAACGTCCACTTTTCCAATCTTTTTCTTACATTGACTGATGGTGACATTTCTGTCTATAGATTTTTGATTTAGAAAGAGGATACTCAAGGTACTTTACTTAAATTTTTATTTGTTATAATAAGTGAGGTTTCTGTAACATAAAATCTATAGGCACTTGAATTTTCTTCTTCCATATGTTTTTCTATATACCTCAACCTCAAAATATTTTAAAATATATTTATTGCTTTATTTGAAGGTAAGGTTAGGGTTTGGGAAAAATTCTCTGATCCTTTACAATTTTCTTCCTTCTCTCTCTTTCTCTGTTCCTTTCTTTTTCTCTTTGTTTTCTCTTTTTCCTTTCCTTCTACTGCTCTTCTTTCTTTCCTTCATTCCTTCCTTTCTCCCTTCCTTCCTTCCTCCCTTCCTTATTCTTTCCTTTATTTCTTCATTCAATCTATGAACCCAGAGCTTAGATTGCAAAAAGAAAAAGGTATTACCTTCTCCCTCTGAAGAGTATATTTTCTTTTGTATTCATTGATGTAAATTGTTGGTGAACCTGAATTGTCAGATACTAATCTGAAATCACATACTTCACTTGTTTAATAAGCCTCATTTAATTAATTGCACCCTTAAAAATAAGATGTTCCTAGAACAAACAGCCGGCTTCAGAACTCATCTACCTTGTCCTTTATCCACACTTACAAATATGTTTAAAATATGTCCTAGTGTTTTCATTGTTTGTTATAAGATTTTTCCTAGATATTTTGCCCAAAATGTCACTGGAAGAACTGGAGATGTAGCTCAGTGGTAGAGCACTTTTCTAGGGTACCTCAAGGACCTGGTTTGGATCCATAGCACTGAAATTTTTTAAAAATATGTTTTTCACACAATTTAAAATAGATATGACTTCAAAGAAAGAATGAGCAAGACAATGGGAAAGTAGATTTATAGGTTTTTTTAATGAGAAAAATAAAAGTGATATCAACTTTATTCTCCAAAAGTCATAATGAGAGGAAAATGAAAGCATTATTTATAACTTTATACCAATTGAGTTGCCTTTGAATATGAATGCTATCAAAAAGCATTCAAAATCTAAGCTTGGTGCTGTGGCACATTTCTATAATCCCAACTATGTAAGAAGCAGAGATGAGATGATTGTGATTGGAGGCCAGCCCTGGGAAAATAGTTAGCTAGACCCTATCTCAAAAGCAAGCCAAGCATGGTGGTACACACCTGGTATCACTGCTACTTGGGGGGCAGAGGTAGGAGGATCACATTGTGTGAGGCTGAATTCAGGCAAAAAGCACAAGACTACCTGAAAAATTATCCAAAGTAAAAAGTGAGAAGGATGTGGAGTGAGTGGTAGAGGAGCACTTTCCTAGAAAGTATGAGACACTGAGTTCAAATCCCATTAAAAAAAAAATCCACTTTATCTGTCATATTAAACATATCAAAGTAATACAGAGAGGCCATTACGCAAACATATTGGAATTCTAACACTTTCCAATGTGTTAGAATGTGTTTTCACTCATTATTTGTGTAATATTTCTGTGTGATCTCCTATAACTGCATAAGACAAGTTGGCTGATGGACCTCTATCTCATATGCAGACGTTTCAGTAAATGGAAAGAAAGCTGATTAAAAATAATATTACTCTCAACTTTTACGGACACTTTTAAAGAATCAAGATTTTTATTACTAAAAACAATAAGAGGAAACATTATAGGAGAAAACTATGAGCCTCATCTACAATTGTACAATACCAATAAAGTCAATAGAGTCATAAAACTATATTCTTCAAATAACATAATACCCTGTGGTCTCTTTCCTATTATTCCAGAATTGAGATAGTCTAATGTCTTATGAAATAACTTCATATGGATCAGGTATAATGTACAAGAAATTTAACAGCAATTAAATTTGCACATATTTCTAATTGTTAAAATATTTTTCAAAAGCTCAATGTGTTTTAACCATAGATAGTGATATGAGAATCCACCAAAATATAAAGAAATTATGAAATAAGACTGCACTTGGAAAGTGCTAGAACTTCTTTTCTAGTGATAAAAAGGGTGGCATAAAAGCTCAACTTTTATATAAGTAATTCAAGAATTAGCATCATATGTATGCACAAATAAAAGGTTGTGCTAAGCCTTCCAGCCCCATTTTACTCTATTATTTTTGTCTGTGTAGCATGCAATGTTCATTTGCTTTTCAGTTTCTTTTTAGTTATGACACTTTTGCCTTTCCATTTATCATGTTTCTCTTCATAGTTTCTTATCAGTCTATTTGAAAGTTTCCATCTCAAAAATAACCAGATCAAAATGTCCTGGAAGTGAGTCTTAATCCATGGAGTAACTACTCTGCATGTGTGAAGTCTTGAGTTCAAACCCCAGCCCCACAGAAAAAGAAAAAAAAAAAAACTAAAGCTACTTTTTATTTAATCAGCTCCTACCTGTGATTAAGTTACATAAAGCAAATAAAAGGTCTCATTCCTTTATTAATTAACATCTTTCTTTAAACTATGCATAATTTAATTATGCAGCTCTAAAGTAATATTTTTATCCAGTGCCTTAGAATTTGTAAGAACATATTTACAAACATTTTACCTTAATTTATCGTAGAAAATAGAAAACTTTGAGCAACACTTTTCTCTAATGCTTTCTATTTTTTATTATTTAAAAAAAAACTTTAATGTAGATTGTAATCTATTGCATTCCTTTTTTAATTTACTTTATCTCTTTGTACACACACAACACCAAATGATTTAAGGTATCTAGGAAAAGAATAAGAGTTTGCTTGGTCATTTCTGTTGGGTTTTTTTGGTTTTGGTTTTGGTTTGTTTTGTTTTTTTTGAAATTCTGGGGATTAAATTCAGGGTCATGTTTATGCTGGGAAAGCTTGCTCCCATTGAGCTACATCCCCGGCCCTACAGTAAGGTTCCTATTTTGCTTAATGTGGCATCTCCAGTACCTGAAGATTTACTGGCACATAGATGTAGATCAGTAGTAGCTGAATAACTATATACTGAAATTATTGCAACTTAATTTTATGAGAAAAACAAATTCTTCACAAAGAATTTTAACAAAGTTGTAAAACCATTAAATCACAGTCTTTATTTGAGCTCTTGTTTATTACTCATAAGTCTTGTCCTTTCCAGTAAATTGAACTGTGGAGTTGTTGATTTTTTTGTCTACATGATTAAAAATGTATTTCTGAAGATAGTGAAAGAAATTTATAATGGAAACATAGAAAAAATCATTTGGAATGCTTTTACTTACTTCTAGGACAGATTACATAGTTAGTAAGAACTATGAACTCAAGAATGATCTAAAGGAATTATCCTAAATTAAATTATGTAGCTTTGAAATATTGAAAAAGAAACACCTGAAATTTGTTGAAGTGACAGTGGAACATAATTTCCAGCAATGTGTTGTCATTCCCTAGAAGTGCAAAGTCTTTCTGTTTTATAAATGCTAAATCGTTACTGAGCCTCTTATTATATAAAACTCAAATAAGAGAAAAATTTAGACAATGAGATGTAATCTTAGTACAGAATTTAAGTAAATTGGATATATTTCTAGCATTTTACAAACTATGAAAAGAGAAATAAAGTGCAATTTGCTATGCAAAATTTAAACAATGAAAGTAAATTATATGCAAAATAAGCATATTTTGAAAGAAAACAGAAAATGACTTTTAGACACTTATCAGCATGTTACTAAGCAGGAAGTATATACAATATACTATTGTATGTTTTCAACAAGTGATCCTCTACAGTCTGTTTAATATTACATTATCATCCTGTTTTGCATTTTTAGACAATGGCAAAAAGAAAACAATTAAAAAGCAAAGTTACAGTTAAATGATTTTCATCTTTACTGAGATTCTACATAGAAATGTCACAATATTATTTTATGCTACTAATTTGAATTATCAATAAATATTAACTCAAATATGGTTGCAATTATGTTTTCAAAATTTTTCTTTAGTAAGTTAGAAATTATCTACATTTAGATATTATACACCTATAAAAATGTTTCCTTTATATTACTGTCACCCAAGGTTTGAAAAGAAATTTATTTAAGTCAAATTCCAATTCTTGGCTACAAAGAATTAGATTAAAAAAATCATGATCAAATTTAATGTATACAACCAAGTTTTTATGATTCCTTGAAATGATTTTATGATATTTTCTACTGATTGAATTATGATTACATTAAAAGAATGTTGTTGCTTTAATATCCACAAGGAAGAATTTTGCTATGGAGATATTTGGCTAATTGAAAAATACAAGCACTTTAGTTATAGATTAAATCATTTACTAGAAGACTTGAATAATCTTTTTTAGTGTATGTGTTTGCTTCTCCTGTACTTAAAAGGTTTGATCAAATAAAGAGAAATCCAAAAAATAAACTAATGAAAGATATTTCCCATCTTTGGTGAGACTCAGTTGGTGAAGTATATTTTGTCTGCTGGTCACTGAGGAGCTGGAGGTGGCAAAGTCATCAGACAGAGATATTATTGATTCTGTGCAAAGGGAAAACAAGCATTGCATGAATATTTTTAAGTCATGCCTGTTTTTGCTTTAGATTAAACCTAAAAATAGCAATCATGATTTTATCAAATGAATTTTCTTTTGAGTCAGTACACAGCCATTTTGTTTTTTTATATTACATTTTTGTAAGAGAATAATAATAATAATGGCTGACATTTGGTATAATGCTGTTATGCCACCATTTTTCCAAGCTTTTCTCATAGTTAAATGTCTTTAAACCACATGATAACCATATTAAGTGGCAGTGAGGTGTTTACCCTGTTTTCCTTTGGAAATTGTAGTGTCTTCCTCCACTTCATTTCGATAGACTGATGCAATGAAGTAGATAACTAAAATCAGGAATTTTAAAGCCACAGGTTTAAAAAGCCCCTCAAAAAAATATCTTGAAACATTGAAATAAATGTTCCTATAGTCAAAGGCTTTTATCACACTTCTTCATTGTTTCATATGAATGCTAATTTATGAGTGAAACTATAATAAGAATAGTAACACACTCCCTTCTGGAAACCTTCAAACATTTTCTAGTACTCTGCTTTGAAGCCAGAAATTTGATGATGATATCATATTTTGAAAATTATTATTTATAAGACTTCAAAATTTATTTTCTATTTTACTCAGTTCTCTTACTCCCCAAGAACAAAACCCTCCTTGAACACTTCCTCAGGCCCAAATGAAAAATTGTATGCATTTACTTTTGAAGTATGTACCTAATTCTCTTTATCTATTCCTTCAATTTGTATATACCTCCAAGAAAATGCAAAATGATCATTTGTCTATGCTTATGCTTAAATATGGAATTCTATTATATTTTTACAATTTAATTTGTCTTATTTGTTTCTTTGTGAGATTAAATTATTTTTTTCCATTTTATGCATATATTCTGGAAAATAAAGTTGTTAAATTGTATTCTGCTTTGCAACTTACTTTTGCATCCTCATATTCAATTTCTTCTGCCTTTTTTTCATCTTTCCCTACAATAAAGTTGCATGGTTATTTATACATGCATTCTTACCTTAATTCACTTTTTTGAGTTTTTTACACGGATTATAACTTCTCTCCGTTGTTATCATGTGGTTTTTATATGAATGAATGTAACTAACACCAAATGTTGTTTTGAAGCTTTTGTATAGGTTCCTTAATATGACCATTTAAAAATTTCCAATAATTTTCAATGCAATGCTAGTTGAAATTATTTGAATGATATAAATTTAATTTTCATTTTCTTTCATATTTTGCATTCCTATGGAACTTTTAGATACCACTCACTCATGAGTTTTGCTCAACTTTGAGGATTTTTCTCTTTTATACAAGCCATACCTCCTATCAAAATTAGCACCAAGTAATCTTTCTTCATTTTATTCATTGTATTCTTTGAAACAGACTCTCAGTTCCTTTTTTATTATAATTCAAAAGTACAGTTGTTAATTTGCCATCTCAATCATTTGTAAATATTCAATTCAACAATATTATGTTATTTAGATTTTTGTACAAGAGATTTATCCAACTTTTTCATCTAGCAACACTGAAACTTTAAACCAAATAAACACTAATCATCCCCTCACTACCCAGACCTTGAAACCATCTTTATACTTCTTGTTTATATAATATTTACATACTTCAGATGTGTGGAATAAAAACAGCATTTGTCCTTCATTACTGATTTCTTTCTCTTAATTAATGTCTCTGAGGTTCAGCCATGAGGTAACTTGTGACAGGATTTTCTAATTTTGAAGAACTGTATAAAACTCCATTATACATATATGGCATATTTTCATTTCTATCTGTGAATATTTTGATGGAAATATGGGGTTCTTTACTTCTTGGCTATTGTGAATAATGCTGCAATACACATAGGTGTATAAATTTCTTTTCAGGATCTCATTTTGAATACTTTTGGATATACACACAAAAGTGATAATGATGGATCACATCAATCAACTAGGTAATTCTAGTTTTTATTTTTACAGGAACCTCCACAGTATTTCTATTAATGGCCATACCGTGTTACATTTCACCAGCAGCACACTAATATTTCACATAAGAATTCAATTTTTTTAGAGGACTTGGATATGAATCCACACAGCTATGACCACCTTATTTTTGAAAAAGGTGCCAAAAACACATGATAGAAAACAACCTCTTCAACAAATGTTGATTGGAAAAGTGGTTATCTGCCTGCAAAAAACCTGAAACTAGATCTATGTCTATTGCCCTGTACTAGTATAAACTCAAAATGGATCAAGGACCTTAATATCAGACCCAAAAACTCTGACGTTAGTACACAAAAGAGCAGGGAATACTCTGGAAGCAATAGGTGTAAGCAAGGAATTCCTCAATAGAATCCCAGCAGCTCAGCAACTAAGAGAAAGGATGGACAAATGGGACCAATAAAGAAATGGGCAACAGAATTAAACAGAACTTTTTCAAAGGAAGGAACCTAAATGGCCAAAAAACACATGAAAAGATCTCTGGCCACAAAGGAAATGCAAATCAAAACGACACTAAGATTCCACTTCACCCATTAGAATAGCTGTCATCAAAAACACCAAAAACAACAAATGTGGGTGAGGATATGGGGAAAAAGGGACCCTCACACACTGCTGGTAGGAATGCAAGCTAGTAAAACCACTCTGAAAACAATATGGAGGCTTCTTAAAAAACTAAACCTAGATTTGCCATGTAATCCAGCAATCCCACTCCTAGGGATATACCCAAAGGAATGCAACACAGGTTATACCAAAGGCAACTGCACACCCAGGTTTATTGCAGCACAATTCACAATAGCCAAGTTATGGAAACAGCCAAAATGCCCCACTACTGACTAATGGATTAAGAAAATGTGGTATTTATATACAATGGAATTTTAGTCAGCCATGAAAAAGAATGAACTTTTACCATTTGCAAGTAAATGGATGGAACTGGAGAACATCATTCTGAGTGAGGTTAGCCAGCCCCAGAATACCAAAAATTGTATGTTCTTCCTCATATGTGGACATTAGATCAAGGGCAGACACAACAAGGGGATTAGACTTTGATCACATGATAAGGCAAGTACACACAAGGAAGGTATGAGGATAGGTAGGTAACCCAAAAAGAAAAAAAAAAAAAAAGATAGCATTTTGTGTCTTTAATGCAAAGGAACTAATGCAGAAACTTTAAAGCAACAGAGGCCAATAGGAGAAGGGGACTAGGAACTAGAGAAAAAGTTAGTTCTAGAAGAATCAATTTAGAAAGTAACACATATGTTCATGGAAGCAATACTAGGAATCTCTATATAGCTATCCTTACCTCATCTAGCAAAAACCCCTGGTCCTCCTTATTAATGTTCATACTCTCTCTTCAACAAAATCAGAGATAAGGGCAAAACAGTTTCTTCTTGGAAGGGAGGGGGCAGGGGGAAAGAAGGAGTAATGACCCAACCATTGTATGCACATATGAATAAAAGAAATAAAAAAAAGCAATTAAGTAATTTAAAATATTCATGAGAATTATGATGGAAAAACAAAACAAAACAAAAAACCTGAAAGAACAAAAAAAAAAGAAAATGTGGTATTTATACACAATGGAATTTTACTCAGCCACAAAGAAGAATGAAATCTTATCATTCTCAAGTAAGTGGATGGAACTGGAGAACATCATTCTGAGCAAGGTTAGCCAGGCTCAGAAGACCAAAAACCATATGTTCTCCCTCATATGTGGACTTTAGACCTAAAACAAATGCAGTAGTATTTTTGGACATGGGTCACACGCTATAGGGAGCACACATACAGGAGGAATAGGGACTGGGACACAGTGCAGAGGTCTGGTAGAGATTAATCAAATGGGGTTGCAATACACACGTGCATGGGAGCAATGCTAGGAATCTTTCTGTACAGCTATCCTTATCTTAACTAGCAGAAATGCTCTGTCTTTCTTATTATTGCTTCTGTCTTCTCTTCAAAAAATTGCAGAAGAGGGCAGAACAGGTTCTGCCTGGAAAAGGGGGTAGAGTTGGGGGGGAAAGTGAGGGGGTGGGGGGTAGGGAGGAGAGGTAGCCCAAACAATGTATGCACACATGAATAAATGAATAAATTTTTAAAAGATGTTTTCATTAGGAAAAAAAAGAATTCACATTTTCCCTATTCTCAACAAAACCAGTGATTTTCCTTTCTTTCGGTAGTGGCATCCTGATAGGCGTGAGAAAATTCATTGTGGTTTTCATTTTCATTTCTCTAATGATTGGTGTATTTAGGAAATTTTTCTTTTACTAACTGGCCATCTTTGTATGTCCTCTGAACAAATATGTATTTACTTCTTTTCTTAACTTTTCAGATTTTTATGTTCATTAACTGGAGACATTTCTTAATTATTCTATATATTAACCTATTGTCGTATAGATGATTTTAATTACTTTCTTTCCTTACATTTGTCACCTTTTCATTCTGTTTATTCACTTCTATTCCCTCTTCTCACTTCATTTGCATGTAACATTATTCTCTTAGGTTTACCCCTAACTAGATTGTTACTGTTTTAAAATTTCACTTATTTAAAACTCTCCTCTTCTGTGTAAAATTATATAGTTAGATTATTTCAGTTCTTGGTTCTCTTTTCTATATGCTTATATTCTTTTGAGGATAAATGGCTATATCATGAGTTTAACTGGCATCATGACTCCAAAATATATTCCGAGTGTAGGTACTTCAAACTTTGTAAATATAGTTCTTTACTTTACTCTTTCTTAGTAGATGTCTTAAAATGAAATATTGACGTACACTACCATTAATATGTTAACCATCTCAACGCTGTCTTGAAAGTTTATTATCCCAAATTTGAAGGCTTGTATTTTCACTTACAGCACCACATTCTGCATTCAAGGAAATATTTTTTTACCTTGAAAATATATTCATGCTAAATTTAATACAAGAGAAATACTTTTAAGAGCCAGGATATTGATGACTCATTAAGCAGCTTCAACGTGTTGTTTGCCATGACCTTGCTAAACTGTTCCTTCACTGGTGCAGAGAACCTCTTGTAGGGCTAGCAGCTTCAACACTCCTCATAAATTCTGTCCTGAAAGTTTGGGTGATTATACCTTGATTTCATTATGTCACAATGAACACAAATGTATTATATGCTATCAATTCCAATTCTATATGATAAGGGAGAATTTCATATCGATCATACCATGGAATGCTCTCTGTTAAGACCTCATCAAAGTAATATTTTTAACTAGCTAATTATATAATACTTTTAATCTAGTATATTTCAAATTTATTAGTTTTACATATCTTAAGATAACTGTAATTTATCTCTCTTAACCTGTTAATAAGATCAATACATACAACTATGTTTTTTTCTTGCAGGTCTTTTATTAGAGTTTGAATAAAGTAACTTCAGTTTGAGAATTCTGTTTGCTCATGTTCCTTTAGGTTGAAGTTATTTGCCCAAGCATATTTTCACATAAACCTGGTATTGGGGCATCTTTCTGCATTCATATTCATGTTCTTCTCTGGTCCTAAAGAAGGAATAGTATAAGGAAAGTAATATATGTATAAACATACATATATGATGCAAGATGGCTTGGAATGGAAACCTATCCCATCAAAGCTTATGAAGAGAACTTTTAGCATCCATAAAAAGTTCTGACTATTGAAAACTGCTTCACACTTTAGCAGATTAAGGGCAAATGAGGCATTACGTCTAAATTCTGTTGTAACCACGTTTTCATTGCTTATTGTGATTTAGTGTTAATGTAGAATAAACTATAAATTTAGACTATTCTTTTTTCTCAGACTGCATTTATGGAGTTAGTTTGTACAGTATTCCACATCCCTAGCTTATACAAAAATATGAATGCAGAAGTTATAGTGTGTGTTTATATGTATCTGTATCATATGACTAACAGAAATTAGTTTCTATTTTTCACAAGTCCTTAATTTTAACAATTGTAATTCTAACAAATTGAAGAATTAAGACTCTGCTCTGAGGAATTTAATAAACTAGTTTTTAACTTTTAATATATAACAATGTTTAAAAAGCTTTACACTTTTCTCCTTTGGGACTGTAATGAACACATGGATTTGACTTTTGCCTCAATGAGAAATTTACACTGTTCTTAACAATAACCTTGCTAAACTGTTCCCTCACTGGTGCAGAGAACCTCTTGTAAGGCTAGCACTTTTAAAATTTTTCAAACACATGGAAATCTCAACTGTGAACAGTTTCTTAGTAATTTGTAATTCTTCACTTTCAATATCTTTTTCTTAAGCTAGCGCTTCCTGTATTGATGACTACTTTAATATAACAGACCATTTGTCAGGAATTCAAACTGCTCTAATGGGAGAAAGAGCATTAGGGAAGCTAAATTTCAATTAAATGCACTGCTGAACTCTGTTCTTTCATTCGAGAAACTGGGAATAAAAACCTCAGGCTTTAATAGTGACTTAAAAGATGCCTAGATCAATAAAGCATGCTCCTTAAGTTTTAAATATTTAACTCGAATGAATAGATATTGGAATAATAATCAATCTGTGCTTATAAAATGGAATATACTTAGAGGTGAATATTACATACATAGACTTCTTTCAAAAACATTATTGCATGTATAGCATTACCAAAGTTATCTGAAGGAAACACAACTCTTTGTTGTTTTAAGCCACTTGATTATGACCTTTCATATAAGCTATCATTCCATCAGTGCAAACGAGGTGGCTAAACTTAGCTCATCTGTTCTTTCATCACAGAAGATTTCAAATGTATTAATTCAAGGCAAAGATCACTGATTCAGGATATATATCATTTGATGGAATAAAACCAGTGAGTTGAGCTATGTGTCCTCTGCTTTCCCCCCGAAAAAAACTTTTGGTAAATAATATTTTAGTTAATGATAAACTATTAACTTAAAAAAATAAAAAATTGCAACACAAATTTTTAATATTAATTACTAATATTTAAAGAGAAAAGATCTTTTAAAATAAAAGAATTCTCATCATCCCTGGCCATAAAGGAAATGTGAATCAAAACCACATTAAGAATCCACCTTACTCCTGTTAAAATAGCTACCTTCAAGAACACAAATGACAACATATGTTGGAGAGGATGCCCAGAAAAGGGAACCCTCATACACTGCTGGTGGGAATGTAAGCTAGTACAACAACTATGGAAAACAGTATGGAGGCTCCTTAAAAAACTAAAAATTAGCCTGCCATATGATCCAGCAATTCCACTCCTAGAGATACACCCAAAGGATCATCAGTCAGCTTACAACAAAGGCAACTGCACACCCATGCTTATTGCAGCCCTATTCACAATAGCTAAGATATGGAAATAGTCAAGATGCCCCACTACTGACGAGTGGATTGAGAAAATGTGGTATTTATGCACAATGGAATTTTACTCAGCCACAAAGAAGAATGAAATTTTGTCATTTGTAGAAAAATGGGTGGAACTAGAGACCATTAATTTAAGTGAAGTCAACCAGACTCAGAAGACCAAAAGCCACGTGTTCTCCCTCATATGTGGAATGCAGACCTAACACAAATGCAGCAATATTATGAAACACTGGTCACACTAAGGGGAGGTCCATATAGGAGAGGTAGGGAATTAAAGAAATTGAATATAGTTGATACACTCTGTATATAAGAATGAACACAGAAATCTTAAACAGAGTGAACTACAGTAAGAAAAGGACTAAAGTAGAGTGAAGAAAATTAGAGAAGATAAACCAGTTGGAGTTATAATACATATATATGTGGAAATATCACAAGCAAATTTCCTGTGTGGATACCTTTATCTCAAACTAGTAAAAATATCATATTTTTCTTTTTATCTTTTCTTTTATTTCTTCTACAAAATCAAAAAATGGAAAACAGAGGGTTGGGTGGGTGGGAGAACAAGTCCTGCTGGGGGTGGGGGAGGGCTGGCACCAGTGGGGGGGGGGAGGTGTTAGGATAGGGGGTGGGAGGGTGAATATGGTGCAAAAAATGTGTACATATGTACGCAAATGCAAAAGCGATACTTGTTGAAACTACTATAGGAATCAGGGGAGAGGGGATGAAGGAGAGTGGTAAAGGAGGTGCATATTTGATACTTTGTAAGGACCTGTGTAAATGCCACAATGTTCCCTCATCCATCAAGACAATAAAGGAAATAAGATAAACATAGAATACCTAAAATAATTTTAGAAGATATTTTTGGTAAATTTTTAAATTATTTTGAGATGTCTTTTTCTAACAATTTTAAAGGAATTATTTTGTAAGTCTCTAATAAGCATAAACCTTAAAATTCAATTGTGTGCAGGTTGAGAGGATTTGCACAAAGTAGACAGCTCCTGTTCAATGATAAAAGATGGAAGTACTCTCAACAAAGTTTCTTGGCTCATACTTCAGACTCAGAGGTGTGCTCTGCCTAAGAAATCAATCTCCATTTTTCTGAAGGCATCATTTCCTAAGTTAACACATTTAGCATTCATGAAAATATCCATATCAGGAGTAACTAGTCTGAAATTAGATATTTCTTCCTGTATTACATTTAGCTATGGTAGCTCATTTTAAAGAGTTTCCATGCATGAATACAATGTATATAATGTACTTTGATAAAACTTTACCCCATCCGTTACTCTTTCTTATCCACCTCCTTTTTAAAATAACTTTAATGGGATTAGTTATTCTATTTTCTTACATGTGCATGAAGTACTTTGATCATATTCACCTCTCTCTCCCTCCTTTTTCAAACTCCCCTCTCCCATATGTTCCCCCAAAAGAGTCACCCCGCTTTGCATTTGTATCATTCATTTTATTTTTTTAGGAGTACATTCCTCATATGAGTGAGAACATGCAATATTTGTCTTTCTCAATCTGGCTTATTTCACTTACTCTGATGATTTCTAATTTTCTGTAAATGACATAATTCCATTCTTCTTTAAAGCTGAATAATACTCCATTGTATATACATGAAGATATGTTTAACATCCTTAACCATCAAGAAAATGCAAATCAAAATTATACTGAAATTCTAACGCCATCACAATGGCAATCATCAAGAAAATAAACTGCAAATATTGGTAAGGATGTGGGGATTGGGGGGTGAGCCAAAGTAAGTTTTATACACCATTGGTAGGAATGCAAATGAGCATGGCCACTATGGCAACAACTATTGAGTTTCCTCAAAAAGCTAAAAATAGAACATGATCTTCCTATCCCACACCCAGGCATATATCTGAAGGAATGTAAGTCAGCAAACAATCGAGATGCCTGCAAACCCATGTTTATAGCACAACTACTCACAATAGCAAAACTATGAAATCAGCCTAGGTGTCCATCAACTGATAAATACATAATTTTAATTTTCTTAAATGAAAAGGAGGCTCATGTGCCATATAAAGCTTATATTAAGCATATTTTATATTTTCTCCTATTAATCTGTCTTTGGATATAGTAACTTCAGCCACGAATTTTGCAATGAGTGAGAAAAAGTATTCTTTTCTCCTCTATAATCAGAATAAATATTCACAACATGTCCTATTATTTTGATCGGCAACATAGACAGAGAAACACATGCAAATATTTCCTTGAATTATGCTTTTAAAATATTTCAGGATCCATTCTAATCATAAGTTATTAGAGAGATAAGCTCGTCATCACTATTGAATACTGGTTCCATTGAAGATGGGCAGTGGCTTTTTTCCCTATATGGTAAAGATCTCCTTGTCCCTGTTTCTGTGTGATGAGGTAGAGTGAGAGAAAAGCAGGGGAAAAAATCCATCTGATGCTTAAATGGGCTCAAACCACATTATTGTGTACTTGATCTCCAAAGTAGGTTTCTTATATACCATTGATTTTTTTTTTTAACATTCACAACCAGTCTTTCACTTCAATGAATGTTTCTTGCTCTAGTGTCTCTCATTCCAAAGAGGACTCCATTACATCTACATGAGAGGAGTACACCTCTTACACCACATTGATTTCAGAATTTCCTTTCAGTAAAATTAATTACTTCTAACAGTTTCTTGGTATTTTTCCTGCATTAAAATATTAAAATATCACTGAGACTTTCCAATACCAAAGATAATTTAATAATTTTGAAATTATTAATACTAATGGAAGTTTTCTAAAATTAATTTATATTCAGAAGTTTAAGCTTCTCTCATGAAATTTAGCGATCTTCCTGCCAAAAGGTGAAATTAGAAAATAACCGGTAAGATTAGAAGTTAGATTAAATATATGGTACATAAAATAAAAACATAAATAAACAGGAGGGCAGAACAAGTCCTGCCTGGGGGAGAGGGGGATTGGGAGACGTGGGAGGGTGGAGGTGGCAGGGGAACATGGTAGGAAGGTAAATCCCATACAAAAACTGGGTACAAATGTTTGTAAGCACAAAAAATGATACCTGTTGAAACTACTCCAGGAATTGGGTGGAGAAGAGAATAAAGAGTAGTGGTGGAGGGGATGAATTCAAGTATGATATATTTCATACACTGTAAGAACTTTGGTAAATGCCATAAGGTACCTCCACCCAGCACAACAATAATACAGAAAAAAAGAAGCTAGAGTTTAGTGTTAATATCTGGGTCCAACAAGCATAAAACCTTGTACACATTTGCAAAAAGGAACCACAAATTTGATTCTAAAATCCCCAACTGTCCAGGCGAAGATCTATAGAGAGATTTAGAACATCCCTACAGGACTAACAACAAACTGTTCTCAAGAGAAGCACAACTCCTCAGATACTTCGACTGAAATAAATGTCTCCTTTGGGCCCCATAATTTAAGGATCTTAGGAGCATGTGGAGACAGTAGTGTTCAGTGGCTGCATTTAAGCTCCATCCCTTTTCATCCCAGCTCTCTAGTTGAATGAATCCATTGGCAGAGGCTCAGCACTAATAAGGTATTTTATTATTTAGCAGACGATCTCTAGTTGTTAAAATTGTATTTCTTTTTGTTTAGCATCCTATGTATAAGACTGTAGCCATAATTTTAATTCTCTGGGGTAAAGTTGAACAAGAGTAGTTCATGTTCCACTTTTAAATAATTTAAGCATAGTTGCAACTGCTCCTTATTCATGCATACATTCATTAAAAATATACATTGTGCTTCTGCATATTACTAGGAACTTTGCTAAAAGTTTGTTTGAGGTAACTGTGAGAAGTAAAAATGCAGATTTTCATTCCACTAGTACACAAAAGAAAGAAAATGAGCATGGGTCCATTTTTTTTTTCTTTTTCAGTTCCTTCCTTGTGCTAGATATCACAAGCTTTCCTCTTCAGAAGGCCCTTCATCCTTCACTACCTTGCTCTGTGCCCTATAAGCCTGGCAAGGTCTTTTCTTTAGAGATTCTGAAGTGGAGGAAATAACATAAGCTACTTATTCATCAGTTACTTCCCTGTGAGAACCTGGTCAACTGACTTCACCCATCAACCAAAATTCACAGCTTCTATAAGGCATACTCCCCTAGTTTCTATCTTATAATTTCAATTTGTTTCCCCAGTAGACTGTAACAATGGTAAATTTATAGTATCATATGCTGAAAACACAGTGCTAGTTGTTTCATTTCATTGTTAATGAGTTTGAAAGTTAATTACCAACACTTTTATTTTTATTTCTTAGCATATATATACAAAACAAACAAAAAAGGTGAGAATATGAGAAAAAGCAAACATTCTTCTGCTGGGCCATTGTTAATACCTTCTGGTTGATTTCACTTCTCTTTCCATTCAATTGTTATTGGATGGAAAGAGAGATTACTGGTGGGCATACTTTGTCTTTTTTCTTACAAGACTCAAATTACATTGTAATTGCTTAATATTAAGAAATAACATCATAGTTGCAGTAATTATACATCAAGTCGTTCCTTTGCTTTGAGTCCTTCACAGAAGAATAGCTATGCTGGATGAAGATAAACTTGATTTATGTTGGTGAGTGAAATCATTATAAAACACATCTACTGTGAATACTTCCATGATCCATAGAGCAGATGCTTGATCTGTCATTGATATGTCCTATACCTTAAAACTAGAATTTCAAACCTACTTAGTGTTCATTAAAAAATGTTAAATTAATTTATTATGGATGATGCATTCCTGAAATGTCTGCTATGTCTGCTAAATCACTTAAAAGGGAGTGTGCATGTTTATTGTTCTACCCACATTGCCCCTGCAACATTATTACTTTGGAAATGTATGCCACATGGAACAGGTGATTAATACTGTTGCTGCTTTCAGATAAGTGGTAAAAGGAAACAAATATAATACCTTATTGTTTTTCCTAACTGAGTTACAGGTAAATTGAGATGCAAATTTATGAAAAATAATTAAAAGTACTATCAATTTCTAAAATATTTAATTGGGGTGCTCTTTTCCCAATTGAAGATCCCTAAACAGAACATTACTTTTGATCAATTTGTTCACTACAGAAAGGAGCAGCTCAAGGAGCAACAGTGATTTCTGCAGTCTGCCAAGACTCTTTCATTACTATTTACAGAGTAGTATTTTTTTACAGTGAAGTAAAGCAAATTTTGTGAAATAGGAGAAGGAAGAATCTCTGAGAAATACAACCACAGTCTTAATTGCCTGTCCAGCCTTGATGAAATATCTCAAAGACTAGAACATTTTTCACATTATTTCTTTGCTTCTTTAATGATGATGAAGTAGGGTTTTGTTATTTGTGATTGGAAGCATCATAATTTATATTTGTGATCTGCCTATGATAATCCTATTTTACCAAAATAAAAGATAATTTTAACTATTAATTTCACAAGATCATTTCTGAGCCCCTGTGATTACTTCTAACCAAATACTACAGCTGCTGTAAAAGGGAATGTGTATGTGCTAAGGATGAGCAAGAAGCTTTAAAAGAAAGCTATTCATTGAGTAACAAACATCTGTGATTATACTCCATCTAATCCACTCACTTGTAAAATCATTATCACCTAAGTAAAACCTATTCATCCCTGCCTAAAAGAAAGCAGCCCAGCATCCTTGTCTGTTACTGAACAATATCAATCCTTTCTGTCAGTTCCAGATACATTGCTTTATGATACTGCTGTGATTAAGTAATGTACACCAAATATGTAAAATATATAAATGTGGACAGAGGAAGGAATGATTGTAATAAAGTATTATAGTTTGGATAAAGGCAGATCAGTAGAAGCTTTATCACATCTTACTTCAGGAATAGCAAGGAGCAGCCATGCAGATAATGGCATGAGCTATGTAGTTAGCCAAATTAAATGCACTCAGGTATACCCTCTGGGAAGTGCTCACATGTGTAATGTCCTCATGAATCCTCTGGAGCACTTTGAAGGCTCTGCTCTATACTTTATGGTCACATTCACAAGGAATATTTGGAATAAGGCTCTGTATGCATGTCTCAGTCAAACTCACACTGATGACAATCGATACATCTTGGTAAAATTAGATTTCTTAAAATGTCAATGAGCTTTTACTCTTATGGCCAGAATTCAACAACAGTCTAATCAATGTGTTCAGATTAGAAATGGGCATACATTTATATATTTGCATTTGCAATTATTCAGCCTTGTTGCCTCAGCCATTTTCATATTAAAAAGAGAAATGACTTCATAGTTTGCTCAAATTCAGTCAGTTTTGTGGTATGCAGCTGAAGTTACATGAATTATTCTTTCTGTTAAAGAATATAAGCATGGTGCCTTAAATATGAGTTGCATATGACAGCCATGTCAGGATTCTTCTCAGTCTAATCTCTTGCTAACCATAGCGCCACCCTTTCACAATGGTAACGTCATATTTCATAGTAGTGACGTCATATTTCATGATACATTCCTTCAACTGCATAAGCAACACATGACCTAATCCCATAGACCAAGTGAAAAAGCAGGTTAACTAATAGAAGTACAGGATGTTTGTATTTACAGATAGCTTTTGAAAGTTATTTATGGTCTAAATCCCATGCATATAAATTATTATATAATAATATTTATAGTAAGAATTGTGTGAACAAAAGAATTGTTTTGATATCAAGAGGACCTTTAAGGATTGTCTTGAAATTATCACACATATAGAAAATCTATTATAGGTTTTACACTGGTAACTCAGGACTAAAAAAATGAAAAAAGTATATCTAAAACTTCCAACTTCCGATAGGTCTGAAAATCTAAGACAAAAAGGCAGCAATTTTATCAACACCCCTTTTATGACATGGATTTAGCATTGGAATGAGAGGTGCAGGAATGTAGAAGAGATAAATGTAGTCTCAAAGATTAACTTCTGAGATACTTTTTTTTTTTTTTTTATTATTTATTTTTATTACTGTTGTACTGGGGGCACATTGTGACATTTACCAAAGTTCTTACAATATATCATAGTTGAATTCACCCCCTCCATCATTCTCCTTTATCCCTTCTTTCCCCCCTTTTCCTGGAATAGTTTCTTTTTTTTTTTTTTTCATTTTTCTTTTATTATTCATATGTGCATACAAGGCTTGGTTCATTTCTCCCCCCTGCCCCCACCCTCTCCCTTACCACCCACTCCGCCCCCTCCCGCTCCCCCCCTCAATACCCAGCAGAAACTATTTTGCCCTTATCTCTAATTTTGTTGTAGAGAGAGTATAAGCAATAATAGGAAGGAACAAGGGGTTTTGCTGGTTGAGATAAGGATAGCTATACAGGGCATTGACTCACATTGATTTCCTGTGTGTGGGTGTTACCTTCTAGGTTAATTCTTTTTGATCTAACCTTTTCTCTAGTTCCTGGTCCCCTTTTCCTATTGGCCTCAGTTGCTTTAAGGTATCTGCTTTAGTTTCTCTGCGTTAAGGGCAACAAATTTGCGGCACTATTCACAATAGCCAAGTTATGGAAACAGCCAAGATGTCCCAGCACTGACGAATGGATTAAGAAAATGTGGTATCTATACACAATGGAATTTTATGCAGCCATGAAGAAGAACGAAATGTTATCATTCGCTGGTAAATGGATGGAATTGGAGAACATCATTCTGAGTGAGGTTAGCCTGGCCCAAAAGACCAAAAATCGTATGTTCTCCCTCATATGTGGACATTAGATCAAGGGCAAACACAACAAGGGGATTGGACTATGAGCACATGATAAAAGCGTGAGATACTTTTATGGGTGTGAGTTCCTATTACCTTGTAGCATGCATGTGTTAAGGCTAACTACACGAAGTAACTAAATAAAATACTACTAAATGAATTAAAAAGACATACCTCTAGTAAAGGGTTATTTTTATTTTAAAAAGCATTTACCTATTATTTTCACTGTCACACAAAGAATAAATTCTTGCTTTTCCTCTATTTGATCATCAGATACCATAAGCATCCCGCCTAAACGGAATATTAGTATTGATGATTCTAATAAGTATAAAAACCTACTGAGAGAAAGTTCCTTAACTTTTACTCCAATTGTAACTTACTATAAAATATTTTCAAAGAATACAGATCTTACTGGACGTTTTCTTTCCTTTCATTTTCCAATTATTCCCTTATGGGCCACCGTGTCTTCCTAAATGACACTTTATAAAATCAATTCAAAATCTTTTCAAATACATACCTACATATATATATGAAATATATACGTATGTGAAATATATGTGTGAAGCATATATATTTGAAAGACATCTACATACATACATATATATACATATATACACGGAAGAAGAAACCTGGAAGAGGTTCTTCTCTTTGGCTTGAGAATGGTTGTTTTCTTTGTTTCTCTTCACATCATCTTACCATTATGCTTGTCTCTCTTTGTGTCCTAATTTCTCATGTTTATTAGGGCACCAAATTGTTTGGAGTCCACCCTAATGTTATGTCCTGTTTTTAACTTTATTACTTCTATAAAATATCTATATTCAAATAAAACCTCATTCCAAAATAGTAAGGATTAACACCAACATTTAATTGAGGACAGGAGTACAATTGAAAACATAATATCAGTCAAAAAAAAGTAATCATGTTCTTTCCTTAATGTCACAGGAAACAAGCAATGTGTATGTATTCTGTAATTTTTTCAGAAACAAGACAATTAGCGTGGATATACTAGAAATTATTAAACATCTCAAAATACTTTTAAATTCACCACTAACTCTGTCAAACTTCTGCTGAAGGTGATAGTATCTTATTAATTTTGTAGCCAAACTCCTTAAAATTTTCAAATTAAATTAATTCAACCAATGTGTGGCTAGCAGTGCTTATTGCAAGAAAATCAAGGTTTATATGTAATACCTTTCATGTATTCTAAGTCCAGATATTTAAAAGTGAGACATTCCCTGTCTGAATGTACTTTAATACTTTCAAAATGCTAAATTATAGATATTAATTTTTATAAGTATATATTGTCATGTAAGAAGAATATTAAAGATTAGCACAGTTAATTTCCATTTCTGGTTCTCTTCAGTTATACCTACATTTCCATATTTTCAACAAGTATTATTTCTTTTCATAATGAAGAACTCATTTTTGAAGGATACCTCTTTCAATGATAAGTTCTTTGAATTTTAATTTTAGTTTGTAGGATATCTCACTCAAAATTCCTCATTGAAACACACGGACACACACAGAAGCACATAGCTCTGAATTTTCAGTCCACTGATACTGAAACTTTTTTCTGTTATTCTATGTCCTTAAATTCACATGAACTGCATCTACTGAGATAAGACACGACAACGTGGTGCTGGCCTAGTTTTCTCGCCTCATTGCAAATATTAGAAACCCTTCCAGTCCTGCCTGCTTCAGCTTGAACTCTTATGTCTTCAAACATTTGCTTTGTTTCTAATTATGGAAGTGTTGTAAACCAGAGAGATAGATATACATTCTTTTCTCCAAAGAACAACAAAAAATTATTTTTCAGTACAAACAGAAATATTTCACTGATGACATGTCAATGTTGTAATATATATACACATATTCAAATACACTATATGTTTAAATTTTTACTAAAAAGATAAAGATGATAAAGTAAGGACATGGATGAAACCTGAAAGTATAAGGCATCATTTACAATGATGAAACTTCAGTTTTTCTGAACCTTATAAATCAATATTCTTTTATTTTTTTTTGTACTTTAAAATTTATGAAATATAGAGGTCTGGGCATGGTGGCACCTCCTGTAAGCTTAGCTACTCACAGGCAGAGACATGAGGATGTCACTCCAAAACCAATCTGGGCAAAAAGATAGCCTATCTCAAAAAAATAAGCTAGGTATGGTGGTACATGACTGCAATCCCAGCCACTAGGGAGGCTGATGGAATGATCATGGTCCAAAGCTCATCAAGGCAAAAGCAAGAGACTTTAGCTGAAAAACAAACTAAATCAAAAAGTGCTGAGAGCAGTGCAGAGTGTTTTCCTAGCAGTCATGAAGTCCTGAATACTGCTAAATAATCAGTTATGAAGTGTATTTTGATTTATGGAAAAATAATTATTGATTTTGCTCGCCTAAAAAGCATATGTGACTAATTTTCTATAATGATAGTTGTTTCCTTTTCAAAAAGAAGCATTTTAGTTTTAATAAAATCTTATAACATGAACCCTAACATAAAGATAAATGAACTTAAATTTTATTGGAATCAGCAAGATAGAGACAAATAGATCTGTAGTCACCACTCATTACATCTTAAATCTTTGGCTAATTAGTATATTTTATCAAATTACATTTGCTTATATAAAATGGGAGTTTCTCTAATGTTTTAAGACTGTTCATGAATATTAAGTGCGTTTATATTGCTCATCACAAACTTGTATTTAATAAATCTGGTTTTTAACCCTTCTCCAATGAAATCAGAATCATTTGCAGGAATGTACAAAACCACATTGCATAAACAAAAGTACACCTTTGTGTAAATTTATTTATAATCACTGTTTCTTGCTTGAGTTTTTAAGACCATATTTTCCATTAATTAACATTGCATTTTTCAATCCTCAGCTTCTACATAAATTCCTATTTTGTTTGAAGTATGAGTGTATTTGTTCATGACTAATGCAGTAAACAAGCTGACATGAGTCAGAGTTTTAAAAATTGCTTACTTTATAATCTTTATTATCATAAAACTCCTAATAAAATGTATGTCATTAAAATAATTGACTATTATGAAATAAAGTTACTCCCTATTGCTTAATTTATCACAAAGTTTTTGATCCACTCTACTATCAATAAATATTTAGATTTCTAGTGACCCTTGCTTCCAATGATTCATTGTTTATACAACACATTTGTTGCTTTATCTGTCATTATGAAATAGATGTGCATACTTTGTCAAGAATTAAGTGACAGTCATATTGTACCAATCAATAATCATCACATTAGTCATTGTCAAAGGAGTGCTAACTTAAATTCAAGAGCACTATAATTTTGTTGATAGACACTAAAAATATGCATTAACTATTACTGACTGTTCTCCTGAGTTTTCTGGCAACTGGATGAAAAAGATGTAAAATTAATCAAAATCCCATTTTAAAAAAATCAGGGGAGACTTACTGCAATAAGTGCTCATTTTTCTAATGGAGGTGTGGAAACAGGATTAAACCTTAATTCATTTTTTTAACCTTAATTAATTTTGACTACAAAATCTTTTCTAAAGTGTCTTTTAGAAATTAAATAATAAAACAAAACAACATCAGTAACAAAACCTTCCTTTGAGTTCATGTGTCCACATTGCTATCTCCCAAAATTCCTTAGCAGAGACTATGGATGAAGTCCAAGCCTCACTCTCTTTTGTTCTGTTCTCTGATTCCTTTTTCAGTCCACTACAAAAGGTTTCAAATCATATCTCACCAGGATTGTCTCTTCAATCCTAAATGAGTATCTACATACAACACTTAAATTGGTTTTATGTTCCAAAAAAAGACTAACTCACTGTGACTCATATTAATCTATTTAACTCTTTGTTTTTCTTTTAATTTTATACTCTTCCACAGTTTCCACCAACAGTTCCTACCCCATGAGTCTAGAAAGCAGGAGAATTCTGTGTTAAGTGAAGTAACAATATCAGTTTCTCGGATCAAATATAGGCATCACAGTTTTGCTGAGCATCTCAGTGCTCAGCTTTCAAGAGGCTCATGAAGTTGATGTTAACCCTTTATTCAGGAATGCAAATGCTTTTCCAGGAAACCCTACCATGGTTTTCTCCTTGACCATAGTTATACAGTCACCTATAGTTTAGTGGAGAACAGAATTCTTACTTTTCCCTACATTCTCAAAATATAATTCCCAAAATTCTCAAAATTAAACTTCATCTTTAAAAAAGAAGAAAATGAGATCAGGCAGAAAATTAACAGCCTTTCTTTCCAAGCATAAAATTGTTTCAGACATTATTTTTTAGACATGCCTACATCATTTATTCATGCACCTATTTAAACTTCTCTCATTTTAGGTTATGTGATCTGATATGGCCTTCCATTCCTCCACCTTCTCTTTTTGTCATATAATTGTTAATGAAAACTGCTATTTTCTACCTTTATCTAATATATTCCTTCTGAAAATTTCAATCCTACATCATCTTCTCACTATTTGCTTTGAATAGTTTCAGTTGCATATTCTAAAATTATGATATTTGTATTTCAATTCCACACTCTTCCACTCTTCCATTAGTGTTCTGAGACTCTGGCAAGAACATCTGTTGACATGTGCTCCCACCTATAGACAGCCTGTTTACCATCCTCTATGTGAGTACACACACACACACACACACACACACACACACAACACATACACACACACACAGAGTCATAAAGCAAGAGAGAATATATGGATAAAAGAGAAAAAAAAATTCTCTTCATTAGTTTTCTACATTGCTTGCTCTAAGTCCTAAAAACAAATACTGACAAATTAAAATTGTTATGAAGGCACATGAGCTCTATTCCTGGCAATATTATAGAGCTACACTGCTTCAGAGATCAAGGAGAATTTAATGGGTAGAAATGAAATATGTATCATTTATCATCTTTCCAAATCTTTCCTCAAGTAATATGAGTTTAAAATTCTTACATACAAAGGCATATTTTTCCCAATAACATTGAACATAAGTTTTCCTACTTCTCTATATATTGTACTTCTTGGTTCCAGAGGAATTCAGTGTGACATTTATAGCTAAAAGCTGTAGAGACAGAGAAATATTTAGGAATTTAAAATAATACACATATACATACACAAAAAGTATATACCTATACCTATATAATTGTAAAACATATAAGCAGTTGTATCAAGTATCTTCTCTTTTTCTTCTTTTTTTGTATTTGTTTATTCACATGTGCAGACTTTGTTTGGGTCATTTCTCCCCCCAACCCCTGTTCCTTCCCTCTCTCTACAAACTCACTTCCAGGCAGAGTCTGTTCTCCCTTTATCTTTAATTTTGTTGAAGAGAAAACATAAACAATAATAAAGATAAAGCACTTTTGCTAATTAAGGATAGCTATACAGAGAGATTCCTAGTATTGCTTTCATATACAAATGTGTTACAACCCAAATTGATCCATCTCTAACTGACCTTTACACTGGTTCCTGATCCCCTTCTCATATTGACCTCTGTCACTTTAAGTTACCTGTATTAGTTCCTCTGGAGTGGGGACATCAAATGCTTTCAGGTTTTGGGTTTCTCACCTATCCCCATATTGCCCATGCATGCTCTCCCCTCACCATGTGATCAAAGTCCAACCACATTGCTGTATTTGCCCTAGATCTAAACTCCGCATATGAGGGAGAACAAGATTTTTGGTCTTCTGAGCCTGGCTAACCTTGCTCAGAATGATGTTCTCCAGTTCCATCCATTTACTTGAGAATGATAAGATTTCATTCTTCTTCGTGGCTGATTAAAATTCTGTTGTGTATAAATACAGTATTTTCTTAATCCATTCATCAGTAGTGGGACATCTTGGCTATTTCCATAATTTGACTATTGTGAATAGTGCTGCAATAAACATGGGTATGCAGGTGCCTCTGGAGAACCTAAGTTGCATCCCTTTGGGTATATACCCAGGAGTGGGATTGCTGGATCATATGACAGATCTATGTTTAGTTTTTTAAGAAGCCTCCAAAATTTTTTTCAGAGTGGTTGCACCAGCTTGCATTCCCACCAGTAGTGTATGAGGGTTCCTTTTTCCCCACAACCTCACCAACACCTGTTGTTACTGGTGTTTTTGATGATGGCTACTCTAACAGGGGTGAGGTGGAATCTTAGTGTGGTTTTAATTTGCATTTCCCTTATGGCTAGAGATAGTGAGCATGCTTTTGTGTATTTTTTGGCCATTTGAATTTCTTCTTTTGAGAAAGTTCCATTTAGTTCAGTTGCCCATTTCTTTATTGGTTCATTGATTTGGGGAGAGTTTAGTTTTTTGAGTTCCTTGTATATTCTGGTTATGTCCTTTATCTGATATATAGCTGGCAAATATTTTCTCCCACTCTGTGGGTGGTCTCTTCAGTTTAGAGACCATTTCTTTTGTTGTCCAGAGGTTTTTAGTTTTATGAATTCCTGTTTGTCCATACTTTCTTTTAGTTGCTGAGCTGCTGGGGTTCTATTGAGGAAGTCTTTGCCTATACCTATGACTTCAACAGTGTTTCCTACTCTTTCCTGTACCAACTTCAGAGTTTTGGGTCTGATATTAAGGTTCTTGATCCATTTTAAGTTGATATTAGTACAGGGTGATAAACATGCATATATTTTCAGTTTTTTGCCAATGGATAACCACTTTTCCCAGCAACATTTATTAAAGAGGCTGTCTTTTATCCATCATATATTTGAGCACCTTTGTCAAAAATAAGTTGGACATAGTTGTGTGGATTCATATCCGGGTCCTCTATTCTGTTCCAAGGTCTTCATGTCTGTTTTTGTGACAGTACCATGGTGTTTTTATTGCTACTGCTTTGTAATATAGTTTAAAGTTGGGTATTGTGATACCTCCAGTGTTGTTCTTTTTGCTGAGTATTGCCTTGGCTATTCATGGTCTCTTGTGTTTCCAAATGAACTTTAGGGTAGATTTTTCAATCTCTGTGATGAATGACATTGGGATTTTGATGGGAATTTCAATAAACATGTAGATTGCTTTTGATAGTAAGGCCATTTTTACTATGTTGATTCTACCAGTCCGTAAACATGGGATCTCTCCACCTTCTGTAGTCTTCCTCAATCTCTTTCTTCAGGGTTTTGTAATTCTCCTTGTAGAGGTCATTCACATCCTTTTTTAAGTTTACTCCTAGGTATTTGATTTTTTTTTTTTTGAGGCTATTGTAAATGGAATTGTTTCCAAATATTCTTTCTCAGTTTGTTCATTATTGGTCTATAGAAAAGCTAAAGATTTTTGTAAGTTGATTTTGTATCCTGCCACCATGTTGTAGCTATTTATGGTGTATTGAGTTTTTGTGTGGAGTTTTTTGGGTCTTTAACATACAGAATTGTATAGTCTGCAAATAGGGATATTTTGACAGTTTCTTTACCTATTTGAATTCGTTTTATTTCTTCTTCTTGTCTAACTGCTCTGGTTAGGAATTCCAGTACTATGTTGAATAAGAGTGGGGATAGTGGGCACCTTGGTCTCATTCCTGATTTTAGGGGAAATGGTTTCAGTTTTTCACATTTAAGTATGATGTTCGCTGTAAGTTTGTCATATATAGCCTTTACAATGTTAAGGTATTTTCCTTCTATTCGTAGTTTTCTTAGAGCTTTTATCATGAAGTGGTGTTGGGTCTTATCAAAGGCTTTTTCTGCATCTATTGAGATGATCATG
This sequence comes from Castor canadensis, assembly GCF_047511655.1. Lineage (NCBI taxonomy): Eukaryota > Metazoa > Chordata > Mammalia > Rodentia > Castoridae > Castor > Castor canadensis. The sequence continues at coordinate 27,979,812 of NC_133395.1, forward strand.
TAGTTTTTATCTTTGCTTCTATTAATGTGCTGTATTACATTTATAGATTTATGTATGTTGAACCACCCCTGCATCCCTGGGATGAAGCTGACTTGGTTGTGGTGAATGATTTTTCTGATGTGCTGTTGGATTTCGTTGCCATTATTTTATTGAGGATTTTAGCATCAATATTCATTAAGGAGATTGGCCTATAGTTCTCCTTTTTAGAGGTGTCTTTGTTTGGTTTTGCAATGAATGTATACTGGCTTAATAAAATGAGTTAGGCTGTTTTTCTTCCCTTTCTATTTTGTGGAAGAGTTTAAGGAGGGTGTTTTTCAGTTCTTCTTTAAAAGTCTGATAGAATTCAGAAGAGAACCCATGAGGTCTTGGACTTTTCTTTTTTGGGAGACTATTGCTGCTTCAATTTCATTTTGTGTTATATATCTATTCAGGATAATTAATATCCTATTGGTTTAATTTTGGATGGTCATAAGTATCTAGAAATCTGTCCATTTCTACAAAATTTTCAAATTTACTAGAATGTAGATTCTCAAAGCAGTCTTTGATTATTTCCTGGATTCCCATGGTATTTGTTACTATCACCCTTTTTGCATGTCTGATGTTACTGATTTGGGTTTTTTCTCTCCTCATTTTGTTCAGGTTTGCCAGGGGTCTGTCAGTCTTATTTATTTTTTCAAAGAAACAACTTTTTGTTTCTTGATCCTTTGTATGGTTGTTTTTGATTCTATTTCATTGATTTCAGCCCTTATTTTAATTATTTCTCTCCTTCTGATTATTTTGGGATTTGTTTGTTCTTGGTTTTCTAGGAGCTTGAATTGGAGATTGTTTTGTCCTTTTAAAATATGCACTCATGGCTAAAAACTTTCCTCTCAGGACTGCTTTTGCTTTGTCCCATAGGTTCCAGTAGGCCATGTTTTCATTTTCATTAACTTCCAGGAACCTTTTCATTTCCTCTTTTATTTCATTAGTGACCCATTGATAATTGAGCAATGTGTTGTTCAGCTTCTAACTGTTATTTTACTGTTGTTTTTCTTGTTGAGTTCTAGTTTGAATGCACTGTGATCAGTAGAATGCATGGGATTATGTCTGTTTTCTTATTTTTGCTGAGGCTTGCTTTGTGCCCTAAGATATGATCAATTTTGGAGAAGGTTCTATTGACTTCTGAGAAGAATATATATTGTGCAGTAGTTGGATCAAATATTCCGTAGACATCAGCTAGGTCCATTTAATTTATGGTGTGATTTACATCTAGGATTTTTTTATTGATTTTTTGTTTGGATGACCTATCTATTGGTTATAGGGAGGCATTAAAGTCTCCCACTACCACTCTGTTGCAGTTTATTATGTTTTTAGGTCCTTCAGAGTATGTTTGATGACATTGGGTGCATTGACATTGTGTGCATATAGGTTGATAATTGTTATTTCCTTTTGGTGCATTTCCCCTTTTATTGGTGTGGAATGTCCTTCCTGATCTCATTTGATCAATGCAGGTTTGAAGTCTACCTTGTCCAAGATAAATATTGCTAATCCTGCCTGTTTTCGGGTGCCATTGGCTTGGTAAATCATCTTCCAGCCTTTCACCCTAGGTCATTGCTTATTTCTGTCAATGAGATGGGTCTCCTGTAAGCAACAGATTGTTGGATCTTCCTTTTTAATCCAGTTTGCCAAATGGTGTCTTTTGATGGGGGAATTAAGTCCATTAACATTCAATGTTAGTATTGATAGGTATGTGGTGATTCCTGTCATTTAGTTGTTTTTGTTGTTTAAGGGTTTGACTGTGTGCAGATAAATCTATTTTACTCTCAACTTTCTTGCCTTATCTTCTCCTGTGATTTAGTACTGACTGCCCTTTCATGGTTTTGTATGCCTTCATTTTCTCTGTGCAGGATTCCTTGAAGAAACTTTTGTAGTGGTGGCTTGGTGGTTATATATTATTTTAGTTTCTGCTTATCATGGAAGACTTTTCTTGACCCATCAATTTTGAATGATAATTTTGCTGGGTAGAGTATCCTGGAGTTGAAGTTATTTTCATTCAGTGCCTGGAAGACCTCACACCATCCTCTTCTTGCTTTTAATGTTTCTGTTGAGAAATCCTCTGTGATTTTGATGGGTTTGCCTTTGTATGTTATTTGTTTTTTCTCTCTTACAGTCTTCAATATTCTTTCTCTATTCTCTGTGCTTGTTGTTTTAATAATAATGTGTCGTGGGGTAGTTCTATTTTGATCAAGTCTGTTTGATGTCTTAGAGGCTTCCTGTACCTGAATGAGCACAGTTTTCACTAGGTTTGGGAAGTTTTCTGTTATAGTTTGTTGAATATATTATGAATTCCTTTTGCTTGCACCTCTTTCCTTCTTCAATGCCCAGGATTCTCAGGTTTGGTCTTTTGATGGAGTCAATGAGATCTTGTATATTCCTTTTACAAGTTTTGAGTTATTTAAGTAATAGTTCTTCAGTTTTTTCTTTAATTTCCATTTCATCTTCAAGTTCTAAGATTCTGTCTTCTGCTTGTGGCCTTCCATTGTGTTTTGTGTTTCTGTTTCTTTTTTTTTTTTCTGAGGTTTTCCATATCATGAGTCACTTATTCTTTAATACTGTCAGTTTTCATCCTTAATTCATGTATCAGTTTATGGTGTTCTCTGTTTCACTTTGGTATTTATTTAGGTTTCCTATGAGTTCACTTATTTGTTTTTGTGTTTTCTCATATTCTTTATTTTTGTTGTCTTATTTCTTGAGGGCCTCCTGTACATTTTGGTTGACCTTGTCTAGTAACATCTCCATGAAATTCTCAGGGATTTCTTGCAGGATTTCTTCTTTCAAGGTGTTCTTATGGGCTTCGTTGGGTTCTTTGGGATAGTCTATCTTTGTTTTGTTGGGGTCTGGAAAGGGGTATCTGTTTTCTTCATTTCCCTCTGAATCTGGTACTAATTTATTTTTTGTAAGGGGAACGGTTTCCATCCCTTTTCCATCTTGCCATCATCCCACTTGGTTTCTCTCCTTGTTCTGTGCATAATTGAGTTTTAGCTAACTTACAATATTAAAACAAATGAAACCAAGAAGGTAAGAGAGAAAAGAAAAAGAAAGGAAAGAATAAAAAAATAGAGAACCAAAGGAATCAACAGGGAGAGATGGTGGTCTAACAGTGAACAAGACAAGCACTTACAGAGAAGGAGAAAAAAGAAAAAGAGAGAAAGAAAAAAAAAAGAGAGCCAAAAAATCTACAGGGAGAGATGGTGGACTTACAAACAGCGAACAAGACAAGCTCTTAAAGAGAAAGAGAAAAAAAAAAACAACTCCAGGTTCAGGAACAATGGAATTTCAGTCTCAGTAGTTCTGCTGTTGCTCCTTCAGCATCCAGTCCTGGTGTTGGTGTTTAAGCAGAGGCTCTGTCATAGTCTCGCCAAGTGGCTGGGTTGGGAGATGAGCTTTGTGAGCCACTTTCTGCCCTACTTCAGGCAGCGACTCATCCACCGCCTACTGTCAGCTGATTACTGCTGCAGACTCTACTTCCTGAAAGTTCACAAGGAAAGCTGCCCCTCTCACTTTCTCTGGTGCGCTCAGAGCATCCCGCCCTCTCTGCTGTGTGTCCTTTTCTGTTCTTTGTTTATTATTCAGGGTTTTTTTTAATTTTTTTTTTTGTGGGCAGGGTTCTGTCTGTCCAGGGGGCTATGCTGGTTTATCCAGGGTTGGCTGTGGACAAACTATGTCCCATTTATTTGCTCACTTGTTTTTCTGTGTCACCCAAGCATGTGTGGAGCTGGCATCTTGCAGTGTGGTAACCCTCCTGTTTTCTCAATGTAATGTGGTCGTGGAGAAACTTTGTATGGGCTGGGGTTTCAGGGCAGCAGAGTTTTTTTATTCTTTGTGGTCTTTTTCTGCCAAGTGTGGAAAAAATCTCAGAAAGATTTTTGATTTACAGAGCTCACACTGACTGCTTCCTCTCTCTAGTCGCCATCTTCGATCTCCTGTTAGCATTTTCAAGTGGGAGAAACATTCACTTTAGCAAAAATAGGCTTGTACTGTTGAACTGAACAACAAATGTCTCTGCTGAAAGAACAGCATCTAAGATACAAGCTTCAGTTTCCTGCACAGTGCTATCCTTTGAGAATGAAGTTTGCATGTGCTCAATTATTTTCTTTGACAATTACATGATATTGAACACTGAAATTGTGGAAGATTTTAGATTCAATAATATGCCTGAGATATATCAGTAAAAATTTCAATATTATATAGGTATATTAAAGATTGTTTTTGTCAATCTGTTAATGGCTCTAATGGAGATGGTAGTAAAAAATAAATGATTCCCAAAGGTAAATGCTAGCTAAACATTCATAAAGTTTTTTCATTATTAGTCATTGCTTATTCCTAGTTTACACAGAACCAACAGTAAACATCAACATATTTATATTAATTGAAAGAGTACACATGATATTTTCTGGATATTTTCAGAGTCATAATATCCTTATGGTCACATCATATCTAAATCTAAGTGTGTTCTCAAGTATAAATAAAGGATGGTGTTCAAGCACTATTGAGTCAATTGCATTTATGTTTCACAGATGACATCCAAACTAAAAAAATTAAGACACATAATGGTGTCCCTCTTGTAAAGAATCCTAAGAATTCCAACTGCAATGGTTTTGAATTGACAAAATCCTTAGATATAAAACCATGATACAGATTTAAAATATATGTACATACAAATTATGTGTAATGTAGATTTAAACTATCTATACAAGTATAAAATAGGTTATGTTATTTACAATATAAATGCTCAACATCTCTGACCATAAAGAAAATGCAAATCAAAGCCATGTTAAGATTCCACTTCACTCCTGTTAGAAAGGCTACCACCAAGGACAAAACAACAACAAATGTTGGCAAGAATGTGGGCAAAAAGGAAATCTCATACACTGCTGGTGGAAATGTAAATTAGTACAACCACTATGGAAAAATTATGGAGGCTCCTCAAAAAACTAAAAATAGAACTGCCATATGACCTAGCAATTCCACTCCAAGGGATATACCAAAAGGAATGTAAGTCAGGTTACAATAAAGGCACCTGCACACTCATGTTTAGTGCAGCACTATTTACAATGAATAAGCCATGAAAGAGCCAAGACAACCCATTACTGATGAGTGAATTAAGAAAATGTGATGTTTACATACAATGGAATTTTATTCAGCCACAAAGAAGAATGAAATTTTGTCATTTGAAAGTGAACTGGTGGAACTGGAGAACGTCACCTCACCTGACGTTAGCCAGGTTCAAAAGGCCAAAACATGCAGGTTTTCCCTCATATGTGGAATATAGACCTAATACAAATACAGCAATAAACTGGTCATACTAAACAGATGTCATAGGATAGGAAGAGGATAAAAAAAGGAAGTTAAGAAGGTGACGCTGATTGATGTATTCTGTATAAAAGAATGAATATAGAATTTTTAAACCTGTTGAAACCACCATAAGAAGGGACTAAGGTAGAAAGAAGAAAAATATAGGCAATGCAGCAGTTCAGGCTGTAATACATGCATACATGGAAGTGCCAAAAGAAACTCCCTGAGTAGATATCTTAAACAAGCAAAAACATTTTTTTCTTTTACAAAATCAGAGAACAGGAGGGCATAATATGTACTGCCTGGGGGGAGTGTGTTGGTAACAGTAGAACAGAGAAGGAGGTAGGGAAAGGATGTGGGAGGGTGAATATAGCACAAATACTGTACATATGTTTATAAATGAAAAAATAATACCTGTTGAAACTTTTCCTGGAAGAATGGATGGGGCTATAAAAGTGAATGGTGGAGGGGATGAATTCAAATATATTTGATATATTGTAAGAAATTTTGCAAATACCACAATGTACCCCCACTCAGCACAAGAATAAAAAAGTTTTTAAAACAATATATTAGTATATTAAGAATATATAATATTGCATTGCAACTATAAGTTTAATGCAACTATTCCATTTTCTATTTTTATAAACTGTTTAAAATATTTTAAATATTTTTATTATCTTCCTGAATAAAAATACCACATGAGAAATCTTCAGAAACATTTTATTCCAAAGAAATAAATCAAAATTAGAAAAGAAAACATAGAAGATAAAGAAGAAAAATAAATTTAAAACGGTTTATAATCTAATGTTTTTAGAGACTTTATTTTGACCAGTAGAGGTTAAGGTAACATTTCCATTGACAAAATATTTGAGTAAGTCTAGAAGTTTTTAAATTGAGAATTATATTTTGTTGTTGTTACAATAATGCTTACCTATTTAAATATTATGCAATGTAAGCCAAATTGAGATATGCAATGTAAGTATTGCTTTAAGTTCTTACAATTGTGATATGTGTTAACCAAGTGGCCATATGTGTTGGTTCACATCTATAATCACTACAGTCAGGAAGCTGAGTAGCAGGATCACAAGTTCAAAGTCAACATGGACTATATAATTTGAGGTTAGCCTGGGATAGATAATGAGATATAGTCTTAAACAGCAATAAAAACATTAACTTAAAGTAAAAATAATTTATAAAATAAAATTGCAGCAATTTTTAAAACAAGGATATTTCATGTATTATCATTATAGTTGAATTTGATAAAATAAATGTCTGAATTTGCTATGAAATAAATGTTTTTATATCCATATTTAAAAATGTTTATTAGAAAGGTAATGATCCAATAATATTGTCTAATTTCCTTTTTAAAATCAAACACAATTTATAAAAATTTGTGTATTATTAATTTTGTATAAATGAAAATGAAAATAAATGATGCAATAGTCTGTAGTTACTTACGACTTATCTATATATTAGTCTCTCATACAAAAATTGGCAGTTCATCAAAGGTAGTTGATATCATTATTAATGGATTAAATCTATAACTGGTGGTATGGTTTAAATGGTAGAGCCCTTACCTACGATGCAGGAGGCCCTGGTTTCAATCCTCAGTACTAAAAAAAGTGTGAAATCTTGTTGTCATCACATTTCCCAGCTCTTTCACTCTGATTACATCAGAGTTCTTTCTATTTGATAAGGTCAGAGAAGAAGTATATTGTTGAATCATTTATTAGTGTAATTTTCAAATTTTAAGAAGCATTTAGCATGTTTTTCTGGAACATCAGTTTAGATTCTTATCCCAGGTAAACTATAAAGATATTTACATTTCTTATGGAAGTTTTACTTACAATGAGTCTAAAAGTGAATTCATGTTGTTTTTTAATGAAGTTTTTCTTCCACTTATGTATCTGGGTTCAGTGACTGGGACCATGGTAAATCTAGCTGATTAAGTCTGAAAGATTAGATTTATTTGACTGGTGTATTATATATCACCTTCTGTCACTGATTCAAAGACTTTGTTTTGATAGTTTTTCCTTTTCTCTTTCTTACATGTTAATTTTTTTATTATCCATTTTATCATTCCCATCAGATAAAAGCACAGTACTCATTCTCATACTTTACTTAGGAAGTTTTTCACTTAACTGAACTTTCTTTTTTTAAGGCACCATTCCTCTGCATTTCTCCCAATGGCAATAAACTCTTTTGAAAGTGTTGTCAATATTTTTCAGAAATTTTTTCTCCTCCCAACATCTTTGAATCATAACATCTTCTTCTCATTCTCTGTTTTATTTCTACATTGCTTGTTACTTTTAAGTATATTACTGATCTATTAATTGTGTTTATTGTGCTTATCTGTATATCCCTTTAAAAGAATAGCTTCCAAGAAATTGGGGATTTTTTTCTCTTGCTGGTCACGGTTACCAATGGTGTATAAAGTCGATGAGTATAAAATAGGAACCAAATATAATAAATTATTGAAAGAATTATTGATATTCTTGTGTCACTCAGTATCACAATTACTTCTTACTCATCATCTTTTTCATATCTCTTCATTTAATGTACACTTCACTTTTCTCACTGTAAACACTTACCTCTAAAACACTGTGAAATGTAATCTATACATTCAAAAGCCTTTGCTAGTTTCTTCTTATGCTTTCTCATTCTTTCTCCACACTGAAACATGAATAACATTTGTAAAACACATTTTATCAGAAAATTTCCATACATATCAAATATCCCCTCATCCACAGAATAAAATTCCTCATTATGCTATTCAAGTAACTTCTTGACATGGTTCTCTTTTCTCTCTTCTGTCTACATACTGCCTCTTTTTTTGTCTGGTTTTATTTTTTTCTTTATTCATTGCCTCTTATATTCCAGTTGTATAAAAAGGTTATAACCTTCTTGTGCATTGCATTGTCTTCTACATCCTTGACTGTGGAATTCTTTCTACCAAAAATATTTCTCTTTACTACTGTCTGTAGGATTTCAGAGCTCACTTTAGACATCAACTCCTTTACACCCTCTCTGAGTATTCATTAGTAATTATTATGAACCATCTCTTGGCAGAAGTGATACTTCCTTATATTTTTTTCTTCTCTATGACAGGATTTTACATTCATGCTTAAAGTGGCTTCAGAAATCATGGGCTCTGTCTGTCCTCTTGCTTCAATCTACCAAGTAGCTAGGAATATAGTCATGTGCCATCACTCCCAGCTACTCACTTTTGTTTTAGTGCATGTTACATTGCTCCATAATTATATCATTAATTCTTTCTTGACCTTATTAAGTAATCACTTTGAAGTCCAAATAGTGTGCATTTTATTAGATGTTTTCTTTCACTATCTATTATATTGATTTTCCTTGCTTGATAAAGTAAGACTTACACATTTTAATTGATAATGTTTAATGAACCATAAACCAGCAAAAGTACCTGGATAGAGTAGATGTTCACAAAATATGTCTTAACATATAGAACATTAGCTATTAATGTTAGATGACATTTGATAATAGCCAAAAATTAACATAATTGCATTATCTATAATAATGTCATTTTATGTGTAATTTAATACCTTTCTTTTTAACCTGGAAAACTGAATGGAATGCCTCTGCACTAAAATGTATTGCCTATACTTCAGCCTTGAAATATATTTCAAAGCAACTTGATAAAAGAAGTCAGAAAGACAATTGCTGAATATACAGGAAAGCGTACAATTTCTTGTCCATTTGACAAGATGTCAATTGTGAATTTTATTCATTCCTTCTCATTGTCCAACACTTAGTTTCCAATGCAGTTTGAAATTGAATCAAGGCTAAATATTCCTATGCCATATGCTTACAACTACACGATGTTCTATCTCCCCAAAGACCTAGAATCAATAGAGCCCTGGACTATGGACTGAAACCTGTGAATCTATGAGACAAATTAATCATTTTTCCTTAAATTGTTTCTGTCAGGTAGTTGTCACAGTGATAAAAGAGCTCACTGAAACCAACTTATACAGAAAATTGGTATCAGACACATGGGGTCATTGCTGTGAATAAAATTTACCTTGTGATTCTTAATCCTTAAGATCTGGTTCATGGGAGGAATTTGAAAACTTTTGGAAATGTAGACTAGAGCAATCTTCTTTTAATTATTTATTTTTGCTTAACAGGATTTTATTAACTGTATTGTTGTGCTAGACAAGGCATTTACAAAAGTACTTTTTTTATATCAAATATATTGTACTCGAATTCACTCCATTCACCATTCTCCTTTACAGCCTTCCTCTCCCCATTCCTGGAATAGTTTCAACACATATCATTTTTCCATTTCCATATATGCATACAGAGTATTTGTACCATATTCACCTTCCTACACCCTTTCCCCACCTCTCTCCTCCCATTGGTACCAATTCCCCCCAGGCAGAACCTGTTCTATCTTTCTATTCTCTGATTTTGTAAAAGAAAACAAAAGACATTTTTGCTTGTTTAAGATAGATATACAGGGAGTTTCCTTGTGGAACTTCTGTGTATACATATGTATTATAGCCTAAATTGGTGCATCACCTCTATTTTTCTTCTTTTGACCTTAGTCCCTTTCTTATGGTGGATTTAATCACTTTAAAGATTCTGTATTAATTATTATATATAAAGAGTATTAATTTATTCACCTTCCTAACTTTCTTCTTTTAACCTGCCCCTCTTACATGTGACCTACCCTTAGTGTGACCTGTTTTTCATAATACTGCTATATTTTATTAGATCTATATTCCACATATGAGAGAAAACTTGCACTTTTTGGATTTCTAAACCTGGTTAACTTTACATGAGATAATGTTCTCTAGTTTCATCCATTTACCTCCAATTGACAAAATTTTGTTCTTTTTTGTGGCTGAATAAAATTCTCTTGTATATGCATGCCACATTTTCTGAATCCATTCATCTGTAGTGGGGCATCTTGGCTGTTTCCATAGCTTAACTCTTGTGAATAAGTTTCAATAAACATGGGTGTCAGGTGTCTACTGTAATCTTACTTACAATTCCTCTGTTCATTTCTTTTTTCAATTTCTTCACATGTCATTGAATTTTTGGGAGTTTAGGTTTTTGAGCTCTCTGTATATTCTGGTTATCAATCCCTTGACAGATGAAGAGCTGGCAAAGATTCTCTCCCATTCTGTGGGCAGCCTCTTCAATTTAGAGACCATTTTTTGGTCTGCAGAAGCTTCTTAACTTCATGTCATCTCATTGGTCATTCCTTCCTCTTAGTAGCTGAGGCATTTGAGTTCTATTGAGGAACTCATTGTCAGGGCTATTAATTACAGTATATTCCCTGCACTTTCCTGCACTAGTGTCAATATTTCAGGTCTTATAACTGGTCATTAATCTACTTTGAGTTGATATTTGTACCAGGTGACAGATATGGATACAGTTTCTGTTTTCTGCATACAGATATCCAATTTTCCTAGCAACATTTTTGAAGAAGCTGTCTTTTCTCCATCATATGTTTTTGGCACCTTCATCAAAAATCAAGTGGGAATAGTTGTGTGGGTTAATATCTGGGTCTTCTATTGTGTTTTAATCGTCTTCATATATGTTTTTGTGCTAGTATCATTTTTTTTTCATTACTATGTCTCCATAGTATAGTTTGATTTTGAATACTGTGATACCTGTTTTTGTAGAGCATCCTTCTTAATGGTTGATTCTTTTGGGAGCTCAGAAAATCAGTATGATGATAGAAATAAAGACAGTAAAGACTGTGCTAATTAGGTTTCAAATAAGAATGAGTATATCAGTAATTGGATCACAAGACATTAATATTACATTTGGCAAAGAAGATGTCTATATTTTGTCTGTGTCTTGAGACTGTGTGTGAAGCTGAATTTAAAAAGTATTTACTAATTAATATAGTAGAGGAATTTTCAAGGCATTCCACCATGAAGTGTGGCATAGTTACTGCTAGTTGCTCAAATTTGCAGTGAGATTGCTAGCAAAAATTCAAACAGAAGGATTTGAAGAATGAACAGTGTGACTAGAAAAGGAGAATATTTAAAATTGTGGACAATTTTAAATTGTTGTTGAAGTGATTAGCATCATTAAAAAGAAACCAAAAACTTTGGCTTGGGACACTGTAAAAGATGCCTTATGGGTATTTGAGTAATTGGACATACCCTACCTACCACAGTCTCTAGGGTGGAAAATTGTAAACTCATTTGAAACAAGTATCCTTTGAGGAGAGAGTGTTTCCAGGGTTCCCTGTTCTTACTGAGTGGCCTAGGAAACTGTTTCCCCACATTCAGTCATTGAAGCACTCAGAGTTCCATTATAGTTGTATTCCAAGGCTGTCTGCTTATTGTTGAAGCTGACAACAGACATAGTTATTGTCCACATGATGCTGGTTTGGCCTTCTTGCAGAATGAAAGAGTTCTGAGACTATGGAAGCTTCTGCATAGATTTCAAAGGAAACCATTGGGGACCATACCATGTGTAACTGTTTTAGTTCAAAAAACCGTGAGGAGCTGTGAAGGTGAAGCCTAAGCTTCAGTGGTGTCACTAGGATGTTTGATATGCTAGGAACATAGATCATCTGCTAGAGAAAAACAATAAGCAATGAGTAGAGTGAATCCAAGAGAAAAGCCATGCAGATTATTCATGGCAAGACTAGAGGAATGGGGAATGCCAAGCTTCCTGGAGGTCACATCACCACACTATGTCCCCAGATGCTAGACATTGAGCTATAGGATTTAGTGCTTGCTTGCTTTAGCTGGTTTTGTTCTTGCTTTGACCTAATCTTTCCTTGCTAGTATCCTTTTTCCTCTCTTTTGGAATTGAAATGTTAACTGTATGTCATTATGTCTTAGAAACATGCAATTTTCTTTTTTATTTTAAGCCAAGATTTTGTGCTGAGTCTCTGAAGAGGCTTTGTACTTGAACTTTTGAACACTGTTGGAACTGTTAAGACATGGAGACAGAGCTCAGAATGGCTCATATGTGGAATACTTGGTCCATATTGGAGCTACTATCTTGATAGATAACAGAAACTTTAGGAGGTAATGCCCACTGGGAAGAAGTTGGTCACTGGAGGCATGCCTTGAAGGTGATACCTAGTACCAGACTCTTCCTTCTCTCTGCTTTCAGATTGCTATTCCTTTTTAAATTTTATTTTAGCTTTGAATTAGCATACAATAATTATATGAAGGGGTTTCATTATGATAATTCCATAGGAGCGCACAGTGTACTTTGAACAAGTTCTCCCCATCCATGCTAAGCTGATATACCATCTTTCCAAGAGCCTTTCATTCACAATCACAATTAATACTTCTTTCCTCTACTATCTAGGAACATCTTACTATATATTAATAACTTAATTAATGTAATTAATAACTTAAAATTAATGTGGCACATTTTAAATCTCTAATCTTCATACCCAAAAGAAAAATTTTCCCATTCTCACTACCAGGTAGACATGTAAATTGGAGATCACAGACTTAGGAGCTTGATATATATTGTTGTATTTTTTTTCATGTGTATGTTTTCAGGATTTTGAGTTTAGCTGTTTCAGATTATAATAAGGAAGAACACAGAGAGAAAACAGTAGCAACCCATGTAATTAAGAATATGTACACAGTAAAGAAATTTCTCTAGCATCACACTGATTAGTTAGGATTGGTCATATATTATCATGGGTGGCCAATTAGCTCAACCTGTTTCTGTGCAACTGAGAGTTGTACTTAGTTGTTTTTCAGTAATTTCATTAGTTCATTACACAGAAAACAAAACTGAACTATCATTCTATCTGGACTCAGATGCAGAGAACTAGTATAAAGTGGAAATTACGTCCATTTTCTTCCTGAGAAAATACTGTGCAAAATTTTCTTCCAACGCTCCAATCAAAGACTATTTCCTTGGGCATAAGACTGAATTCATGTACCCTCTATTTGATTTACAATCAGTCTTTCTGAGAAAATACCACCATTCCAATACAACAATAGAAATATTCAAATGATGGCAATAAATATGCAAATAGCACTCCCGAGAGTTCTGTGTGTGCGTGTGTGTGTATGTGTGTGTGTGTGTGCGCCTGCATGCATGTGTGTGTGTATCCTATTCGGATATTCAGACCAATAAACTTGGGAAGGTTTTGGCATTTTTTAGTTGGAGATATGGTAAATGATGGTATTTAGTTATATAGTTTTATTGTGGACGAAGATGATATTGCATGGTTTTTAGTCAAAAATTGGGGTATACACTGAACCAACTGCTTTAGAGATATGAAATCTGTAATTCTTTTCCAGTGCCATGGTGCTCTGCACCCCACGCTGTGTCTGTGATTCCTGCTGCATATTGTTCAGTGCTCACCAGAGAGGAATGCTTTCTTTCTAATGTATAAGTTGGACAAGGCTTTGGAAAGACACAAGGATAGAAATGTAAATCAGAGTAGTAAGAAAAAATACAAACATAAGACAAAGATGATGTATTTGGCTTTTTATGGGGCATATGGTTTAATCAGACATGTATATGTTACAAAATGCCCTGTAATGCTAAGTACTTATAGCATAGAACACAAGTCACATTTTCCTTTTTTTATTTGCATCTCTTACATACTGGAGTACATTTATTAAACAAGATAATTCTGGAACACCTTTGAACTGAGAAGCTTTTATGCATTGCAAAAATGTTCTTATACATGTGGTTAAATTCCTAAAAATGCTTCCATGTTCTGTTTTGGTTTTGTCTTCCAAAAATGATAACTGCATGATTTCTGAGGATGTGGTATGCTTAGATCATTCACCTATAAGGAAAACTGTTACAGATAAAGTGGATCACAAGGTGATGCTGACAGCCAACCAGCATGTTAGCCTCTGATGTTAAACTCTGCAATGTGTTGCTGAAACTATGTCAAAAGCTTATTATCTTCTCACAGAACTGGCAAGAGAAAAGTAGGCCTAAAATGAAATATCTCTAAAATGAATATATATTTGTTTTCCATGTTAGATGAGGTTTGGAGGAAATAGTATCCAGAATTACTTTTTGAGGATGCATAATGTTTTTTTTAATTTCTACATCTTTAGAACAAGCATAATGATTATTCTGTAAGCTTTCCAAAAATTACTTATTGATGCTCCTGACTCTGTGTTGAACGACATTATGAGGAAGAAGTAGCACAGAAACTAAAATCACAAATAAGAGAATATCTAGCACTCATTGACAATGTAGGATTCTCTCTTCTGAAAGTCATTTTAACATGGACTATTCATTAAAGGGATTCGTGTGCTAAGAATTTTGCTGTATTTAGAGTTTCAAATATCCCTAAAACCAGCCTCTCCAATTCATAAAATTATAGACTTATGAAATGTATAGGAGCCAGGCTTGGTGATGCAAACCTGTAATATCAGGCACTTGAGGGCCAGAGGCAAGTGGATTGCAAGTTAGAGGTCATCCTTGTCAAAGGTAGTGAGAGAATTTGTATTGTTTTGTATTAAAAACAACACGGCTGTATGGATAGCTCAGGTGGTAGAGCACTTGCCTGGCATGCACAGAACCTGGTTTCAATCTCCAATATCATTAAAAAGAGGTCTTAGAAAATAATAAATGTGTGTAAGACCACAAAACCCACAGAGCCACTTCTACCCTATCTATGGACCACCATAATTGCATACATTTTACAAATGAGAAATGGAGAAGGAAATTAACTTGCCCAAGATTATGGAGCTATTAATTACCTGAGTTGAGTTGTGGAAGCATTTTAGCTTCATTGTATGTACTCTTGACTGAAAAGTCATGCTGCTTTTATGAGGCTGAAGCATGGTATACAACCTGGGAAGTGAAAAGAAACAGGACTGATGATAAATACTCTTGAAGTCTTTTGTTAGCATAAAAAAGAGACTTTGCATTTTGAGGTGTTATTTGAAGAGAGGCTATTGAAATGGTTTTTGTGTGACGGTTTTGCTACAGAGCAAGTAGAAAAGGCCACCCTGAAAAGATGATATACAAAGTGAATTTTCAAAGTTTATAGGGGTGGTCAGCAGGGATAACTAGCATTTAGAATTGAAGTAACTATATATTCCAACACAAAGAATAAGGAAGGACTACAATCTGTTGCATCTCTGTAACATCCTGATGTTACAGAGGAAAACAAGGACAAAACCTGCACAAAACACGATGCTGAGTAATTGGCTCTTGTTCTTCCAGGCAAGTGAACACACACACTCACACACACACACACACACACACACACACACATGCATAAAATATATGTGTCTAAAAAGGGTCTTCTTGTTTGAGGAATTCTATCAAGTGCATTACAATATGCAGAGAAGAAATGTTTCCTTTTAGTTATAACTACCCTGAAGGTTGTATATTTCCCTTCCCTTGTATATCACAAATTGTTACTAAGGAATGAAAGAAATGACCTGAGAAAAAGTTAAAGTCAATCCCTAAACTCTCATTTTTCTTTTCACATTTTGTTCATTAACCTCAGCATCTCAGTGATTTATTTCAGAAATCTGCCAAACTAAAAAATAGAAAAGAAAAGAGAAAGAAAAAAAGAACAGAGGAAAAAGTGTTATTGAGCAGCTTTCAAGGTCATGATGCTGGACACGAAAGCTGGGGCAGAGATTCTGGATATTAGCTTTTACACTGGGAAGGGCTCAAACTCCCATTTCTGCTTCTCTGTCTTAGAGCCATAGAACTAATAAGTTAGAATCAATGCAGAAATTTTACGGAGTGCTTTCATTTGCTTCTTTCTCTGGGTCATAGGAAAAAAGTTTTGTCTTTTATCATAATTAAAATGAAAATCCTAATGAGATTTCTGATAACCTCACTAACTTAACATGTTTTTCTCAAAATCTTTGAAACTCAGGTAAGTTTCTTTTTAATTGTATAACAAATACAGTGCAAATAATGTGCACACCTATACGTTAATGCAAAAATGATATCTGGTGAAACCATTCCAGAAAATGAAAGAGGAGAGATGAAAGAGAGCAGCGAAGGCAGTGAATTCAAATATGATGTATTTTATGCACTGTAAGAGCCTTTGTAAATGTAAATGCCACAGTGTACCCCACCCAGCACAACAATAAAGGAAACAAATTTTAAAAACATATAAAGTAATAAAACTAGTCATAAATGCTATATAAAGTTCTTGCATTATATTTTCAGGTAATCAGACTGATTTTTGTAAAGCATAACAAAATTTTATTGTGCATTATTTTTAATATCTTGAAATACAGCAAAAACATGTTTTGAAAGCAAGCATTGTATTTTCAAACAGCTTAACTGCATTGCACATTAGCAAGGTTTCCACCAGATACAATATACGTGGTGGAATATGAACGCATTTGCATACATATTGAAATGCATATTTTCAAAGTAAGACATGCAACACAATAAAAATTAATTTTGAAAAAAATGGGAACTTGATCACAGTTTGATATTATGTAAGATTAGATTTAAAAAGATATTGTTCAATGTGATAATGTATGTGAGAAAAATATGTGCTATTGTTGTTTAAAGTAAAAGACATGGTATTCTTAGTACATTAAGAAAAAGAAAAAGTGTTTTAGGTTTAAACTAATACACACTGTTCAACTTAAAATATCCCAAAGACAGGTTTAAGAAAAGTAGTTGAAAGAACATTAGTAAATTGTCATAGTTCTTATAATTGAATAATGGCTTTCATTCATTATCTTTGCAGTTATCATCTTTGGGATATTATTGAAACTTACTGAATTTGTAGATCACTTTTGGAAATAGAGCCATTTTAGTAATATTAGTTCTACTGATCCATGAAAATGGAAGTTCTTTCTATTTTCTACTGTTTTCAACAAGTTCATTTTTCACTAATTTGTACTTTTCATTGCAGAGTTTTTTACAATCTTTAGTATGGTATATGCTTAGATCCATTTTTTGAGGATATTGTGAATGGGTTGTTTTCCTGACTTTTTTCAGTGATTGTGTTGATGCCAAGTCATACACTAAAGAAAACAGAGAGCCTCTTTAATAAGTGGTTCTAAGAAAACTGGATATTCACATATCGAAGATGACACTATATCCCTCTCTCTTATCCTGTATAAATGTCAACTCAAAATGAATCAAAAGACCTTAATGTAAAATGTGAAACTACTCCAGGAAAACATGGGGAAAACACTTCAAAAGTCAGGCATAGGCAATGACTTTCTGAATAGGACTCTGATAGCTTAAGAAATAATAGGAATTGAAAACTGGGATGCACTAAATTAAGAGAAAACTATAAACAAAGGAACCAATTAGCAGTATGAACAGAAAGCCTATAAAAATGGGAGAAAATTTTAGCTAGCTATTCATCTGTCAGGGAATTAATATACAAAAATAAATCCAGAACTCAAAAAAATTTAACAGGAAAACAACAAATAATCTAATCAGGAAATGGGCAAATGACCTCAAAAGACAGTTTTCAAATGAAGTAAAAATGGCCAATAAATGCATGAAAAACATTCAACATCTTCATTTATGAGAAAAATTCAATCAAAATTAGATTGAGATTTCACCTCACCCCAGCAAGAATGGCTACTATAAATAAAATTATAAAACAACAAATGCTGGCAAGGATTTGGGGGAAAAGAAGCCCTCACCCTCTGCTAATGGGAATGTAAAGTGATTCAGTTACTATGGAAATCTGCATGGAGCTGCATGGAGATTTCTGAAAAATACTAAAGATAGAACTACCACATGAACCAAATATAACACACTGAGGCATATGCCCAAAAGAATGAAATTTATCATACTATAGAGATACTTGCATATACAAGTTTATCAATGAACTACTCACAATAGTCAAACTATAGAATCAGCCTGGGTACCCATCAACAGATGAATGAATAAAAAATTACATAAATGTATATATTACATATACATTATGTATTACATTGCACATACGTATATTACATTATATATACACACATATACAATGGAGTTTCATTCAGCCATAAAGGAACATCAAATTATATCATTTGCAGGAAAATGGTTGGAACTGGAGATCATGATGTTAAGTGAAATAAGCTAGTCATCACAGAAAGACAAGTATCACATGTTATCACTCATATCTGGAACTCTAGGGTGGAAAAAAAGAGCATGACAGTAAAAGAGGACTATTAGAGAAATGAGGAGAGAAATGAGGGAAGGAGAAGACTATAGAAGAGGGTATTAGAGAAGGAAAGCATGATAAAATCCATTGTATGCATGAGCTAAAATGTCATTTAAAATCTCCTGAAGGTGTACAGTTAACACACTCTAATAATTTTTCAAAGAAAATAAACATGGAAGAAGAGAAATCATAAATGACTACTTATTAATAAATTTACTATTAAATATAGTCATTCTGAAGAAAATTAAGGTTTCACTACAAAAGTGACAGTATATATTTTAATGGTAAGTAGTTCTATATTTCAATATCTAAGAGACATTCTTCCATCAGTAATGAATATCCTTTTATATGATCAACTAAATTTGAATAAAATTGCATATTTAAAATTTAATGACCATTTAGCAAATATTTAATAATTGCTGCAAATCACCAACTATAATTATTAGTGTCAAGATAAACTGAGCATATACTTGGAATTATAAGTAGATACTTTCATCGGTCTTCTCCATAGAAAAAGTCAAACTTTAGGCTATTTGAATTACTTCTCACCTTATCCATTTATTATCATTCGAGTCACATTTCACTTGCCTAGTGATGGTAAAATATTATACTTCATGGAAAAATTTTAAGTGCAGGAAGAAGACAATTATGCCATGCATGTCAAAGATGTAACAATGTGTGGGTGCTAAAGCAAATAACAGACTCCAAATTAAATTAACCAGAAAATAACTCTGCTCTTGAAGCACAACTTCAGAAAATCTTCATATAAATTCATTTAACATGTAAAAACATTAAAGGAAATAAAATAAATAATTCAATAAAGAATGGAAAACAATTACGAATATATGACAATTTAAAAATGTGGACAAATTAATCATTGTCACAACTATCAAATGTGATAAAATTTTAAGGGATGCTTTTTGATTAAAAATTCTTTTTCTTTCTTTTTTAATTCAACAGCACAAAAGGAAAGTAAATGGTCTTACAAATGATAATAATGTCACTGTTAAATTAAAATGTATGCTATCAGAACTTGAGAGATGTGGCTAGTTCCCAAATGCTAACTACAGTCTTGTGTGAGTTCCAACCCACTGTCATGGATTTATGGTTTGCCACATTTGCACTAACTGGGAATATAACTAAAGACAATGCGATAGTTACAAGACTGAAAATCATACACATGACTCAGAAATGACTCAAGTATCTTGAGTTTCCATCTTGGAGATATGAGGAAATAGAATGTTTTCACCTTTTCTTCAACAGTTACACTTATATGTGATTGAGCAGAAGTTCAGTTGAGGATTATGGAGAGCAATGACAAACTCTGGTAAAGTGGTTGGTATCACCTATGAACCTCCCAAATGCTGGCCTTGTTGCAGGGTGAAAATTCTTTCAGACATCCTGGATGTCATCAAATGGAGTCATTCTCTACTCAGTGACCTCTTATGACCGTGTCTCCATAAAATCTACTCTCATAAATATCATAACCTTTTCTTTTGGAGGGGGGTACTGGGACTTGAATTCAAGACCTTCACCTTGATCTCTAATTTTTTGAAGGGTTTTTTGAGATAGGGTCTTGAAAATTATTTACCCTGGCTTCGAACTGCGATGTTCCTGATCTCTGTCTTCTGAGTAGCTAAGATTACAGGCGTGAGCCACCAGCACGCGGAAATCTCACAACCTCTTAAACTGAGATCCCTTTGCCCTAAGGCAATACATTTCTGGGTTTATATATTTTAAGATATCTTGAATCTGGTCACGGTATATACAGAAACCCTTTCTTAGCTATACAGGGGATTAAGGAGAAGAAGCATGTTTTCCCCCTCTTAGTCATTATGATCTTTCCTAATGCTATAGGCAAAGTGCTAATTTACATTTCTGCAATGAGAAAGGAAAATGAAGACTTTATTCATGTTAGTCTACACATCCAATTAAGCTTGTATGAGTTTACCACAAAAAAAACCTACTTATACTTAGTGAAATCGTGTACAGCTATGAGATTTTTCAGGTCAACCAATAATACATTACTTTTGAAGATAGGTTTCTTAACGTTTCATAACACCCAGCTGGAATTAAGGGAAAATTTTTTCTTACTTCCACCATGGGGAATAGAAGAAAAAACACAAAGCACTTGTTTTTTTCATATACACAATGTATACATGCACAATTAACAAGTGTATGATTGGATACGCATACAAATGTGTTCACCTGTGGGCAAGATGTATGCATAAGTGTGTGAAGTATAGGAAAGTGCAGTATGTGTGGTAGAACCTATAACATACTGTAGTTAGAGGTTAAATTAACCTGTACTAACCAACACTGAAATAAAAGCAAAATGAACAAATGAAACACAACCAACAAAATATCACATATTCTAAGAAAGGCTAAGATATTTCTACTTACTTCTTCTAACAAGTCTAATGCAAGTAATAATATTAACCAGGTTTTATCATGATAAGCGTAGGCATTTATGAGTGTGCTAAGTATCCAAGATTACAGAATTGAAGTGAGGGATCAATAAAGACATATACGAAATAGGCATAATGTGAAGTTTGAAAATTGTGTCTAAGAAAATAGTGAAGAATTGAAGGAAAATAAGCAGGGGAGCAGTGAACTGTATGGGCAGTTTGTAAGTATTGCTTTGTAGATGTGTGAAATATATTAAATGCATAAATTAGAATTAAGAAAATTAAGAGGATTTAATATGTGTCTCATAGAAATAATGAGGTGATGATATTTTTGCAGTGCAGACAAAAAGATTAATGAATTTAAAGTATCTGTGTTTTGTAGTTAATCAAGAAACCAAGGAATGGGAGTAATCTGAGATGCTTCTCAAATTTCTGGATTGATGACACTGAGCAGTTCTGCTGTTGTCTAAACTAGGAATTATTAGGAGATATCAGGTTTAAAATAGGTATTTTGCAGAAGGTAAGTCCTTCTGTGGCTATCAACAGAAGCAAGAGCAGAGGTAAATGGTCCAGAAGAAGGTGGTCATTTCCAAAAAAGAGACAAGAGCATTTCACAGGACCAAGAAATAGGTTTACACTGGAGTAGTCATTGTATGGGGAAATAACAACTCACCAATGACTTTAGCACTGGTAGTTTATATTGTATGGCCAGCTTTCTTGTAGTAAGAAATTGATTGTGGAAAAGTTTTCCACAAGGGCCAGAAAGTGATTCATACCCGTAACCTTAACAACTTGAGAGGCTAAGGCAGAGGCATCACAGGTTTGAGGCTAGTCAGGGATGTATAACAAGATCCTTCCTGAAAAAAGACAAAAAACCAAAAGGTTCCAAAGTATCTTCTTTTTTAAAACAAAATTCAACAATGAAGCAAAAGCAACTTATTTAACTCAACTTGTAAATGAATTTTCAGACCAAAAGAATTTAGGAATATGTATAAATTGAAGGAAAATAAAAATATGACAGAGGTACTAAGGTCTTAGTAGGAAAGCTAAGAGGGTGAACCAAGCTCTCACCAGGATAGAATGAATGCTAAAGTACGGTTTCATATTATGTTTCTATAAAAACAAAACAGACAAAAATCAATAAATGTACAACTTCCAAAAGACCAAATTCTTACAAGAAGACATTTAACATACATTGAAAATGTGGGAAGGAATAATAATTACATAGCACAGTAAGTATGGACTGAAATTGGAAAATTGAAGGTTGTAAAGTATTTTCTGTGAAGAAAAATTGAAACAGGTAGTCATAAAGAATATATCTGAGAATGTGCTTTAAAGTTTTTCACAACTGTTATATCCAAAGAAACCAAAATGAAAAGAGGAAACTATTGAGCCTTGATTTGGGAGACTGGGCTTTTGTTAAAGTGAACATTTGCAGAGTTATCAAGTCTCATGTAAGATGTAGCAATATCAATATTCTGTAAATGCCACAGTTTGTATTTGGAAAATCTGCCAAAGCCCCATGTGTTAGTTGCTTGGTTCTCAGCTTGTCTCTATTAGGAAGTGGTGGAATGGGTAATTCTACCAGGAACATCATGAGGTCAAGGCCAGTAAGATCCTAAGTGAATTAAAATTTTAAAAAATGAGGTCATTGTGGGTGTGCCTTTGAAGGCAATTTTGTAAATAGTCTCTGCCTCTTTCTGTTTTGACGACCTTGAGGCCAGAAACATCCACCACCACAGGCCATGATGTATTGTGTTACCACATTCCTAAAACCAACTGGCCAACTAAATATGAACCCAAACCTAGGCACAAACAAGCAAAAATGAACTTTTCCTCTTTTAAATTTGTTATTGCTGTATTAACTAGAGCTGAATTATGCAGTGATACTTGTTTTTTTGTATTCATTTTTTTAATCATTGGGTAAATAAGTTTATCACCATACCATGTAGATTCAAGGAGAAAAAAACAGCATATGGGTGAGATTTTTCTCAGTAGACATTTTTATGAACTGTAAAACAATGTTTGACAAAAAATGGATGGTTAATGATACCCAGGGTCTTGGTAAAGTCAGTGGTTAATTAGGAAGGGTTCTTCATTCCATCAAATTTGTATGGCATCAATAAATACACATAAACAAATTTAAAAACTACTAGAAATTTTAGGAAGGATATTCTCTAACCTATATTTAACTAGAAATCACTAACAGAAAAATGGACCACAAAACTCTATAATATTTGAAGATTAAATAATGTGCTACCAATTAAAATGTGTCATTGAAAAATTCTCAAGAGAAATTTTATAGTATTTGGATCCAAATTAAAATGATCCTAGGATTTGTGAAAAGTTGTAGAATAAATCAAAAGTAGAATTTAGAGAAAAATTGACATTAAACACATGAACTAGAAAACACAAAACAAGGGCAAATAAGTTCAAAAGTAAACAGATGAAAATTAATAATGAAAATGAAGAATCATTAATAAAACTGATAATGTGAAGATAGAGAATATCAGTGAAATCAAAAAATGGTTCTTTGACTAACAAAAAATTAAAGCAATAAAAATTAAAATTTTCACAAACATGAAACATCATCACTACTCAGTTCATGAACATTGAAAAGATAATACAGGATATCAAAAAAATTATTTGTCCCACAAACTTGAAAGCAAGGATTAATATGGACCAAAAGTCCTTAATTTTAGATTTTTTTAAAAATATGAGCAGTTTATATAATGCATTATGGTAATAAATTCCTACTTTTTTGGCAATCGTAACAATATTTTATCTTTTTATGTGTCTTGACATCTCACTTCCCATCTCTCCTCATAATTTATTCTATTAACACATGCTAATAAGTAACACATGTATTCTCAATGCTCATGCAATTATTTGCAAACATATTTGTACATGTTTATATGTATGCATAGAGTATTACTTTTGTATTTACCTTTACTGAAGTTTTATTATTATGCATGCATGCTGCTGCATTTGCTTTTCTCATTCAAAAATATTTTTGCATATTCTTTTGATACATTTCAAACTTATTTTAACTAAATAATGCTTAGTAGTTGGTATATAAAATAAAGTTCTTTTGTTAAATATTCACTTTACTTACAAGTTTTTGCCACCATAAAAACACTATACTAAAACATTTTGTATATGGTAAAATATATTAAATGAATATTTTTACATTTTTGCAATCTATATCAAACAAAAATTTCCTGGAATTGAATTTTTTTAGTTTAGTTGACTATCTTGAAGCTTACCCTAGACAGGTTGCTGGATTATGTTTGATAATTTCAATGAATAAATTTACTAGTAAATAATTTCAGTATCATTAGTGCCACAGCATGGAGATCAGATTTGTTTATTTTTCAGTTGATACCATGAAAAACGTATTATAAAACTGTTTGTACAACAACATCCTGAACTATATATTTTTTATTTTGCTTAACAATCTGCATTACTTTTGGAGATACGTTTCCATATTATCCATCCAAAAATTAGTGTTATATTAAACCTTCAAAGAAAAAAGATTTCAGTAGACATAGTTTATTAATAATTATTCCAATTGCTCATCTGGCTTCATTCAGTGGAATCCATATTTATTTTTCCATAACCAAATGCTTTGTCTTTCACTTCAACAAGGATTTATTTTTTTTAAATAAAATGGCCCTTTTAATACAGAGTACGAGTTATTGAGTCAACTGCCAGCAGTCCTTTCTCAAGCTCCCTAATTATCATTCTGTCAAGCTTTTCATATCTTATATTTCCAAAATTTGGATCACTAATTTATCTCCATTTTGCATAGTATATGTACTTTTGTACATACATTTTGGCCCTTATACTTCCTGCAAATATTAGAATCTAGCCAATTATTATATAAAGTATTTTTATTTTTCTAACTCTCTAGTTTTAGCATTCAAACTGAAGACTTCTATATTAACCACAAATAGATAAATCACTTTAATGAACATGTAATAATTTATTTCTATAAATTATTAACATGCTAAATGGAATTAAAATATTTGTTTCAATGAAACAAACCATTGTTTTGATAGGCCTCTATGAGAATATCTGAAGGGAGAAACTTGGAAATAGAGTTGCAACTCTTCTTCCTCTGTCCCAGCATTGTAATTCCCAAGATGGTTTATGACTGTCCTCCCTCTACTGCTCTCACAGGAAGAGCCTATTGCTCATTATTGTGGTGGTCATAGATGTTATAGTCATGTTTTACAGACAGTTACTGTTCGGCACTTGAATAGAGTGTTTTTGTTGGTTCCACAAAAACAACTGAATGAAAAGAATTGCCTATTCCTATAGAATCCTCGGACACAATACTCACTGTTACAGCTTCTATCGTCTGTTCAGGAATCCAAGTTTACAACTTTGTATTTAACACCCCTGTTGATTTTCCCTCAGTGATTCTGAATCAGAGCAACCACACTGACCTTCTAAATAATTCTTATTTTTTCCATTTTGTGTCCTAATTATTACTTAACTCCTTTTTCTATCTTTTCATACCAACTTTTAATATCCCTGATTTACTAATCCAAACCTATACTATTTATTAATGAGATTATTGAAATAACCCATCCCGCTTTCTGAAATTAGTTTTGCCCTTTTATATTTTATCCATCTTTTGCAATTCATATTTTGTTAAACGGCAAAATGCAAACATAACACTATTAGTTTTCTCAATCCCTCATATGTCTCTCTATACCCGCCAGAGAAGTGCATTCTACTTACAAGGGGAGCTAGAAAGAGTGACTTCATCTTTGCATTGCTCCTGTCCTCCTGTATCAGCTAATGTTTACTACTGCTGTAGCATCCATCAAAAATCACATGGAGAGCTGGGATGCTAGTGCTCATTCTTGCAATATTAGCTGCTCAGGAAGCAGAGATCAGGAGGATCATGGTTCGAAGTCAGCCCGGAAAAAACAGTTTGCAAGACACAGTGGTAAAGTCCCTGCCTAGAAAGTGTTAAGGCCCTGAATTAAAACCCCAGTACCACCAAAATAAATACATGAATAAATAAAAAACAAAAAACAAACATTGAATAGACTAACCTGAGCTCTTGTTTTATTTTCTTCTTATCCCTTAGTAGTTCTCATATTATTTGATAAAATACATACACCAAAATTCTCATCAAATTGAAATATGTTCCAAATAGTTACTGTATTCATTTCATGAATGTCTGAGTTACAATTCTAGTAAATCCAAATAAAGTTTTATCAGATTTACATACAAACAGTAGCTCTTACATAAGCTTTGAACTAAATATAAAGATAAAACTACATGTAGACATAATATGAAGCAGGCATAATATGAAGAGCTATCAGAATTAAAGGGTATAAAGAATTAGATGAGTGATCTCAATTTCAGGAGTAATCCTAAGGGAATGCTAAAATTGGAGTCACAGGTAGTAGCAAAATCTTTGATCAGAAACTTTGTACTTTTTAACCTGAGCAAACAGCACATGGCAGGAACAGGAATAACATGAACTACAGGAAAGAGAGTATTCTCAGAGTCATTGCTGCTCTGTTTTGCTCTTTCTTCCCGTACTGAAAATCTAGTTACATGTAAAGTAGAATTTTTAATTATGTGATGAATATATTCTTTATTTTTAATTTTTCTATTGTCACTATTTTTTCCTTTCCTTTTATAGTTTGTACATTTTTTGTTTGTCCTCTTATTTTTCCATTTGCTAATATGATCTTTAATTGTGTCTAATCTATTGTTAAATCTGTTCTTTGGATTTTAATGTTACTGGACATTTCACTCCAAGAATTGATTTTCCATAGTATCATATATAGATTTCTACTTCACTTGTGAAATTTTACATCTCACCATCTGTTTTCCTAAATATATTAATCACATATAATATTTTAATTCACATTTGGTAGATTTGGATTTACGATGTAATTTCAACTGTTACTTTTTCTGACTTGGTCTGGCTTATTAGTATCCCTATTAATTATTTAGTGAGTATTTGAAATAGTGTGTGAAAACTGTAGAGTCCCAGATTTATGTTATCTTTCCTCAAGAAAGTTTTACTTAATCATCAGACAACTAAATTAAGAGCAATATATACCAATCCAAATTCTAGTTTTCAGCATTTGTGTGGTTTCATGCCCATTAACTTCTAACTCACTGAGTTATCCCATCAAAGATTCAATTGAGAGTGTGAGTGTTGACCTGTTTCTCACCTTCTTGGTAATCTTTAAATTACAAGATTTATCTCCCCAGGACCAAGAATTCTGAAAGTTTCTCTGAACTATTCAATCTTTTAGCAACTGCTGCTTTCTGCTTCTTCAACCTAAGCATCTGAAAACACATCCAGGAAAAATGTTGTGGAATGTCAGTTTCATTTCTCACTGGGAGTTTAGCTCTTTAAATTTGGCTGCCTCAGCTGTCCTAAATCCAATTTTCCTTTCTTTCCATTATAAATTTCTAAAATCTACAATAGCCCCAGATACTACTCAGATTTCTGGTAGGAATTTTAGTCTTTCTTCCTATGCTGCACATCAGCAAAAGTCTTGATAGAAGAGCAAAGGGAAGTGCCAGGGTCACCACTGTGATGGTTGCTTCCCCATAAGATGTTTCTCCTCTAAGTCCAACTACTTTCATGGCTCTCTGATGCCTTCGACTATTCTTTTTTTTCAAGATATTACTATTTTTTTTTTTGCTGGACTTTGTTTGTTTGAGAAAGGGTCTCTCTAGGTAATTGAGACTGACCTTGAACTTGAGATCTGCTGCCTCTTTCTCCCCAGTGCTTGCATTAAGTGTGTGACCTCCACATCATGATGGCGAGAGTTTTGGCACGCTGTACATTACACCATTGTATCTGAAAAGATGGGTGCTATTTTTTTATAAATAGGAAGTAGACTTCAAATTAAAATTATATTAGTGTATTGCAGCTTAATTACTGCTGTAATTTCGTATTTACTAAAATTATTGCATATTTGGCTATAAATTTTATTATGCAAATCATGTCCTATGATTCTGGGATAATTATCTTCTAATGCTATTTCTCATCTAATAAATATTGCTTTACAATATTTCTGTGACATTTTAGTTATACATAGTGTGTGATATTTCTATTTCTTTAAAGTATAAATGGATCAAAAATGGAATGTTACAAAAGAAGCTGTTACTCATTTTTTTTCAAAGTTTTGCCCATATAATTTTATACAAATAGACGCGAAATACAAATTATTTATACCTTCATGCACATCACAACCTTTTGTTAATATTTTTAATATGATACTACATTCTTATTTCTGTAAAATCCACATATTTTCATAAAGGGAGAGTGCCAGAATGGTCATGAATTGCAAATGAGTATTTTTCACATAATCTTCCTAAACAATCATATCAAGTATGACTACTCATTTTACGGAGAACAAAATGGAGACACAGAAAGGTAATATGAATTGTAAGTTTCCCAGAGTCACATCAATGGTGGCAAAAATGTATTTCCTTACTGTGATATGTCCCTATTTCCTACACATTCATCAGTCACTAACTGACATTCCATTATAAAAACCTACAACTGTATATACATACATAGTTTTAAAGAAGGATATGTTTCTGACAGAATATATCATGTCATATCTAGCATCACGAAAATGTGAACTTTAACAAAAATGTATTATATCATCAAAAATATAATTTTCCTGTTGAAAATATTTATATAATTGAAGGTGTGAATTGGAATTAGCCATAAATCTAAAAGTCTGTAATCATGATCTTCAAACTTTTTTGCTACTGTTTTGAGTATCTTTGTTTTTTCTCTCAAAATAGAATATTTTTGCTACCTGAATTAACCTATATTTTAAAATTTTTCAAAATTGTGCATGTGTTTACTTAAAGATACTTGGGAAGGGTGTCAGTATAGAGTCAGAAACAATAATGCATAAATAGTATGATAGCTAGAATTTTTATCTTAAACTGTTTTTCACAAATATTAAATATCGTTTCTAATTTTAAGTTAGTTAATTTATATTGAATGTAGCATTTCTTTAACTAGCACTATCATCAGTAATTAACATAAAATCAAAACAATGTTTAAACAAGTATGCTATTGATATTTTAAAATTAAGATGACTTTTTCAATAAAGTTGTTTCATGTTTCATTTAAGTTTTGGAAATACTAAATGAAAAATTTTAAAATTCTTTAAAATTCTAATTCTCACTATTTCACACTCTATCACTACAAGCAAGTATAACTTGTCAATTTAAAGTTACAAATTTCAAATTGAGAAAAATATTAAAAACATGTAAAAAAATTTAAGAATAATTCTAATTTCTCTTCCATTCACAAAACATTTAAGCACGTGTGTGCATATACATATATATGTATATAATTGTTATATATGTGTGTGTATATAGTGAATCTTGGATTTATTGTCTTTGCATTTACATTTTTTTACATGTGCACACATTACAGTTTTTTTACCTCGTGTTTCAATTGTATGTTTGATTATTTTAATTTTAACTTATCTGTATACTTGTAAGTGAAACTTGTTGCTTGTAGGCTTCATATTTTACATCTAGCTTTTATATCTAATTTGAAATTTCTTAAATATATCCGTAAAATTATGTTTAAAGGGATTGATGACAGGTTTGAATTTAAATATATCATATTTTAGTTATTTTCATTCAATTTTATTCATTCCATTTTCACATCTTTTTACAAATGAAGATATATAAATATGCAACTGAAGTTTTCCTAAATCAAATCATATTTCTGTGTGTTTCCTACCATTTTTGTGCTACCACCACATATTTTACTTCTACACATCCTATAAACTACATAAGCTATTAAGCTATTATTATTTTTTCTTTAGGACATGTGCTTTTTAAAAGAAATGAAATTGTGTATTTGAAAGTTTAATTATTAAATATTTGAAATTACTGTTAACAATTTCTTCCTTTTCATATTTATGTGCATTCAAATTTCTACCTAGTATACTAGTCCTATCATTTTTGTAGAAGATATGTGTCAATAATGCTTGACTTCTATCAGGGAAAAAGTATTTCAACTTTATATTTTAAAGATTCATTTACTGAGTATATTATCTGGGATGTTACCTTTGTGTTATTTTTTTCCCTTTTCAGATCTTTAAAGATGCCAATCCATTTTTTTCTGGATTGTATAATTTCTGATTATAAATCTGTAGTTACTTTTATCTGTTTTTGGGCTACTAATAGAACTTATTAGCACTTCCTTTGCATTTGTCAGTCTTCATTGCTATTCTTTTTAAGCTAGATTATAATGTGTACCTATTTACTTTTTTTTTCTTTTGCCCTGGGTGTTTTGTTTTGTTTTTTTCAGTTCTTAGATATGCCATTGATGTCTCTCATCAATATTGGAAATATTAGAAAATTCTTGTTTAACAACTGCCACTTCAAATATTTGCCATTTTCTTTCTCTTTGTTTGTCATATTGTCCATATTAAAGATTATTTGAAGGTTCCTTTTTTTCCATATCCTCGTCAACCTTTGATATCGTTTGTGTTCTTGATGATAGCCATTCTAACATAAGTGAGGTGAAATCTTAACCTGGTTTTGATTTGCATATCCTTTATGGTCAGGGATGTTCAACATTTCTTCATGTGTTTTAGCCATTTGGATTTCTTTTTAAAAAGCCCTATTCAGTTCATTTTCCCATTTCTTCACTAGGTCATTTATGTTTTCAGGAGTTTAGTTTTTTTATCTCCCTGGTTATTAATTCCTTGTCAGATGTAGAGCTGGCAGTTTTTCTCCCATTCTATGGGCTACCTCTTTAATACAGTAACCATTTCTTTTATTGTGCAGAAGCTTTTTAGTTTTATATAGTCCCATTTGTTGATCCTTTTTCTTAGTCTGGGGATTGGTAGGAGTGGGAAGAGGGAGGATATAAGGAAAGGGTGAAGAAGGCTGAATGTAATGGAAAAATTGTGTATTCATGTATGAAAACAGAGAAATGAGACATGTGGGAACTATTCCAGGAATGGGAAGAGGAAGGATAAAGGAGAATGAGGGAGGGGTTGAATTCAACATTGATTTTGTAAATGTCATAATTTACCACAAGTACAACAATAATATAATTTTTAAAAGATTTTGGTATTGTTCAATAGCTCTTGAGAATCTGCTAAGTTCTTTATATCCTAGATTTTTGCTCTCTTTGCCTATAAGTTAAGTGCAAATTGCTTGACCTATTTTCTTGTTACTTGGTACTTTCCTAAATGCAATGTACATACCAAGATTATGAGTGATTTTTGTTCCCCCCAGTGGGAAGCTGATGTGCTTTTCTGACTTCTTCAGTGGTAATTTGCCTTCACCTTGTATAGTCAATATTTCTAACCCACAAACAGACCTTCAGCACTGAAGTTAGGCTTGTTTTTCATTTTTACTCCACTGCTACAAGTGTAAGTTCTATATGAGAAAAGCCCAAGAATCATGTAGGTTGTTTGTTTGTATGCCAGTAAGTGGAGTCTCTCTTAGGTCTCCTATTTCCTCCAAATGGATCTCAGGAGCACATAGGCAAAAGCTGTTGAAGCTGAGAGGGAATGCTGACATTTCTTATGGTAGGTCTTTCAGGGACTGTAAACTATCATTTTAATAGTCCAAAAGTATGCATTAAGAATTGTTTATTTATTTAGTTATTTTATGGTCTATGTTTACGCTGGGCATCTCTTCCTCTTGAGTGTATCCAATGGTAAAAAAGTTCATATGTCTCAACATTTGTCTGAGATATTTTACACAATTCAGAAAATTTTTCTAGGTGTTTTTCAATGTCATCTTCTTTGTGTGATGTAGAAAAATGTTGGAGGGTTATCTTTTCTTAATCTAGTAGTGTAGGTATGCTCTGTTACAGGCCTCTATAGAATACCCTGAGCAAAACTTTACACTAAATGGTATTAGATGCTGTTTACCACAGAATCTAATTAAAACATTTAATTTAGACTTTTTCATTAATTTTAAAATATTTCATTCTTATTTTTAGTTTTATAAGCTCTATGGTTACATGCATACAATAATAACATAGATTGTTTTTCTATTTTATTTTAATTTTATTAGCATGTCCTTAAATGATTTCCCAGTGAGGGAAAATAAACAAATATGCACAGTATTCCATTGTAGTCTGTATCACAATGAACTAAAAATCACTTATTTATATTCATATTGAATAATATACAGATTTTCCATTACATGCTATTACAACACTGAAAAATGCATTTCTGCATATATATTGTACCATATACATGAGGACTGTGTTTAGAGGATATTTATTTAGAAATGTATTATTGTGTAAAAGGGACATTGATTTTAACCCTTCATGGAAAAAGTAGCTATATGAGCTCCAACAGAAATTAAATATATTCAAAAGGAAATAATGAAAGTACTAATTAGAAGAATCCATATATTTTATAACTCTATTAAGTTTATTGAATATGACATATGCAAATCAAAACAGATGAATCATTAGTAACTTCATTACAATTTCAAGCAAAACTACTTTTCATTATTTTATAGCCCAGAATAAAGAGTAATTTAATATTAAAAAATGAAAATATTTCATATACATTTTACATCAAAAGACTGTACATGTAAAGCAAATCAATATGGCTGTTTCGTTTCATGCACACAATGTAAAAATTGAATATGTTTTCATCATTTTTAGCAATTAGTGCCTCTTGCTAATTTATGCCATACTTTTCCAGTGCATAATTAGATGTATTCCTGCAAGATTAATAAGTATTAGATAGTAAAATCACTCTTTGTTATACATTTTAACAAATATCAAGAATAATAATTACTTAACTATTATTTGTTAAATTTATGGCACTGAAACAGTAAGCTCAATTTAGGATTTCAGGAAAATTAGTAAAACATTATTTAAAAATTCTTGGTTGGGGATTTAGAGCACCTTATTTGCCAAATACTTTTTCTTGGAGCAAGGAAGAACACAGGATAAGAAGAAAAAGAGCTCTCCAGAATAATAGCAATAATAATTAGGCAGATATTTTCTTGGGCAAAAGTATTTTGCCTGCTGACTTCAGTTGAATGACTGAAGTTTTTTACCTTGATTTGCAGCATGTTGCATTTAGAAACATCTATAGCATTAAAAATGAAACAGAGGACATCATTTAAAAATGAGGTAACATGTAAAATCTAAATCTCATCTCTTAAAAAATAATTTACAACTACTGAACCTCTATTTCTGCTAGTGTGTATGTGTGTGTGAGTGTGTGTGTGTGTGTGTGTATGTGTGTGTGTTACTGTTTTTTTATGGTCATTTCTCTCTTCTTTGGCTCGTTGCATATACCCATCATCCACAAGTTATCTGGAGAAACTTTTAAAAATCCTTCTTTTTAGTTATGAAATAAATGCATCAAGGAATAAAAATCCAAGTTTATGGTTAATAGATCTTATTTTAATATCACCTACAACAATTTTAGTTTTACAGAAAATTGAGAAGACAGTTTATAGTTTCATAAGCCCACGTTCAGTTTCTCTGATGAATGATCAATAACATTAGTGTGAAACATCTGCTACATTAAGAGAAATTACTGATTCATTATTATTGAAGTCCATAGTTCTCTAATTTCCCTAAGTTTTTACCTAATGCACTCTTCTGGTACAGAATCCCATGTAGGATACCACATGAAATTTTGTTGTCATGTATTCTTAGACTAGTCTTGCTGTGAAATTTTCACAAGTTCCTTATTTTTGATATCATTGTTCAGGTATTTTTTAGAGCTTAGAATTCTACAACTTGCCACTTTTTTTTCTTATGTTAAGCCTCAGAATAGAGATTACTGGGGAAATCTCTAGAAGTAAAGTGACATTTTCATAGCATTATTCCAAGTGAACATACAATCTCCATGATGGAAGACAGTCAATGTTGACCCTGGTTACTTGGCTGGGGTGATATTTGGTAGTTCCTCCACTATCACATTCTTTTCCCTCTTTCCATGCTGTACACTTTTAAAGTAACTGCTTACATTCTGCCAACAGCTCAGGAGTAGGGAACAATTCTCTCACTTCTTGAAGATAAAGCATCTACATAAATCATTTAGAATCATTCTTCCTGGTAGACTTCACTCCTCATTTTTAATTTATTAATTTTCATTCCTGTTTTGAC
The DNA here is from genome assembly GCF_047511655.1 of Castor canadensis. NCBI lineage: Eukaryota > Metazoa > Chordata > Mammalia > Rodentia > Castoridae > Castor > Castor canadensis. The sequence goes on from NC_133395.1 coordinate 28,013,794, forward strand.
CCATTAATATTTATTTTATACTTTGGATTATAAATCTGGTAACATTTGATTTTGTTGATCACACTGTTCCATCTCTGACCATTGGGAACATATTTTCTTGCATCTGGGCTCTAGAACACCCCCATCAACATATGTGTGATTTTATTCTTAGCACTTACTTGTTTCCTGACCCAACAAAGTTATCTAGGCTATCTCAGTATAGAACCTAAAAGGTCCACCTAAAAGATTCCCTCCAGCTCCCCCACCAAAGACAATACCCCTTAAAGCCCTCAAACAACAGGGCCTGCTGCCTGAATACTCTAGCATCTACAACACCTCCATCCTGGCAGTACACAAGGGTCCTAATAAATGGAGGCTAGTACAAGACCTCCCATATATCAATGAGGCTCATACTTCTCTTCCTTCCTGCCCTGGTAGGACAAGTCCTTCATCATCACCCATGGACCCTCACCATTAACTATCTAGCCAAGATTACTAACCTTACCAATTTCTGGGTTTGACCTTACCTACAAGGCACTACCCCAGCCATGAAGCCCTTACACTATAACATTATCCCCCAGGTCTCACCTTTGTCCTCTCTCAGAAGTGGTAAAACCTGCTCCTTCCTTGATCTGTGGACAATTCCTCCCTTTTGGGTCCCCATGCCTTTTGTTGCCAGAGGGTAGGTCTTCTGGGCACCCCAACTCCTCCTTGTGTAATACAACCCTTAGGATCAATCACACCAATTCCTGGGAAGGCAACTCCACCCTCTACTCCTACAACAGAACTCAGGTGGCCGTCTTGAACTCTCCTCTGGGACCCTCACCAACATATAACAAAATCACACCTCTTTACTTTACACCATCATTCTTAATGACATACGTGTCACAAACCACTCCTCTCCCCTTTGTAACAACACCCAATTCTGTCCCAATCTCACTTTCCCTGGCTCTCCAGCCATACTGGGTGGAGAGGCAAGAGATAGGAGCAATGATGGCCACACTCATCTCCTTGCTGGGAAGCACCCTTACCCTGGGGAAGGATGGCACAGCTGTCACGGCTCAAGTATACTCTACTGAGGTAAACCTCCACCTCACAGGATTCAGTTTTCTCTGCTGGCACCAGTTATACTTCACCTTGCTATCTGAGTAGCAGAGCCGATGCATGGTTGCAGCCACTTTACCCAACCTCCTCATTCAGCGCACAACAAATACAACTTCCTCAGGGTATATTCCAAACCTTGGATCCTTTCTTGAGATCTCCAGCCCCTGTTGTAGCAGAGATGCAGAGGAAGAGCTCTGGGTGGTTGAATGGGCTGCCCATAATATGAAAAACCCTATATTTGCAAATCCCAGTAAGGGAATGGCCACACTCTGGGGATTCTTTTGGTTCGTTGGCATACCTCTACCTGAAAACTCATTCCTTAACTTCACTGTCATGGTCCATGAGTCCTGGAAGGCCACCGTGGCAGCTATAGAAAATCAACAAAAATGCATCAATTCCGTGGTCCTTCAAACTGAAGGGCACTTAACCTTTTAACTACCTCCCAGGGTGGCACTTGTGCCATTCTTAATGAGACATTCTGCTCTATGTTAACACCTTGGGTAAGGTAGAAAAAAATCTAAAAATTCTAAAGGAAAATATAAAAATAATAGATACCTTCAGGCAACAAAACACTCCTATATCTTGGATAGGCTCTGTTTTCCCCACTAGGCTACTCTGTCTGGTTATAGATACTCCCCTTCCGGGAACTCTTAAACGTCTAGGCCTCACCCTGTACTTCTGCCTGTGCATACTTAAGTGCTTGGTTCATTTTGTCTCCTCCTGTTTAGAATCAATGGGAACACACTGTGGCATTTACAAAAGTTCTTACAATATATTGAATCTGGATTTGATGTATGCTTTTTCTCTATTTCCACCATACCTTACAATGTCTTGTTGAAATCCATACATTATATAGAAACAAAAAAGGAAGTTAATAGGTATTTAATGTGATGCTTATATTAATATGGATAAGAGTTTTCTCACTTTAGAATATACCTGGATTGTAGGTGCCAGAGGCTTTGATATCCTCCGGTGTCCTTTGGATTTCCCGCAAAAGGGTTTCTTAAATACTTTGAGCTCTATTTCCTTTTTCAAGTATAATCACCACTATACTGGAGCCCTGTTGATGTATTTGTAAATTGTGTGTGGGGGAGGGAAGTTCTGGAAAATCTTTTATAATCCTATAATAAAGATCAATTTCTTTTACTCAAACTGCATTCTTTGAATATAAACTTTAGAAGTGTTTCCTCCTCCCATCTAAGATGTGAAAGAAAAGCTAGCACAGACTGGACTTGGATAATTCTCCTTCATTGCAAAGTAGGCTTTTGATGTTGAGTGTTCTGGGAGTATTTCACAATGGCTGCTTTCCCAATACCCTACCAAAGATAGAAGGCTTTTCCTTTGATCTTTACTATGAAAATCTTGTGGCACACAGGATATAAAACCTATGGGGCTTTGAAAGACTGTAGTCCCCAGAAATTTTCACTCTCACACTAGATATACCACCTCCAGAGATTTGTCAAATCTACCACTGAAGGGTTTCATCAGATCTACTAACTTCCGTTCCTCATAAGCTGATCATAGCTATGATTCTCTGTATGAGTCTGTCTCTCTAGATTTTCAGATGGTGGTTTTCTCTGTGACCTCAATTTTCTGATGGGTCCGTAAAAAGTCTTTGATTTCCCAGTATGTGATCCTTTATTCTTGTCACAAAGACAGAAGTCTTATTACTATGTTAGAACTGATAACGAAACATTTCCCAAAGCTACTTTTCTCATTTCACTTCAAGATTTCAATATGTCCACAAACATGGATATATCAACAGTCTTCGTTGAAAGTTTATCAGCATATCTTTGTTTCAAAATGCAATAGAACAAGGTATGCAAAATAGTCTTCCCTGTGGATCTAGGTTTTCTATATTGCTACAGTGATAATGTGAAAACCAGAGGAATAATTAATAGACTTTCAGGCAAACAGTACACATAGAGAATAATATAAACTTTCATTAGCTTAATGTCAGGGATCTGATATCCAAAAAAAAAAAAAAACCAAAAACAAGCAAACAAACCCTGAAGGCATTAGTGTGCAGCAATAAAATGGAGAAAATAACCTAAGCAACATTACTGAATAAAAAACGACAAAAATAAATTAGACTTGATGTTTCAATTTGATAAGATTTCAGGACATTAATTTTTTAGCATTTTATCATGTTACCAACCTTATTTGGTGAGCTACAAATTAAGCACAAGAACTTCTCACACATTTTTCTTTGACTATATTTATCATTTATTCATTTACTTGCTTACTTTTATTGGTGATATACTGGAGTTTTAATCCAGGGTCTTGAGCTTACCAGGCACTATCTGACATGAACTACACCTTCAACGCTCTTAGACTTAAGTTAATTTTCAGGTAAGGTTTCTTGGTTTTTGCCCGGGGTCCACCTAGGACCATGATACTCCTTCTATTGCCTTTCATGATAGCGTAAAGAGAGTGCTACCACCCTAGACTTAGTGATGGTTATGTGGCCTCACTAACTTTTTGCACAGGATTGCCTTAATTCATGATCCTCTTGAATTCTGCTTCCTGAATAGCTGGAATCACAGGTATTAGCCACCATGCCAGCCCTCTTTATTTATAATTATAAATTGTCTTTCAGTTGAATTGAGAAATAAACAGTGATAACGTTGAAGCAATAAACTATCTCTCATTGTCAAAGGATTGATATTTATTTTTAAATACACATAGGCATTAATGTGAGAAAATAAGCTCAATTGATTCTAGGAATTAATAAGCAGTATATAAAACTAGATAATGATGGGGAATTAAGTGAAATAAAGCATGCTTAAGCTATCCAAAAATAGCATCTGCTATTCAGTTGTAGATAATTGCTACTGTATTTGCTTTTAAAAGGATGTCAAAAAAAAAATCTAGAGTTTTGGTTTATAAATACTGGCTCAATCTTTTTGCTCCAACATGAGCAAAGCAAATTATATGTTTTGGCTGAATACACAGCATAGACAAAAGCTTTTGAACATTAGAAGAGTAATTGATTATAAGTTATATTTATTAATTTTAAAATTATGCATATTCATGGGTGAATACAACATTTTAATAAACAATTTCCAACCCAAGACAAAAATATCTCAAATTCTAACAGCAGTCATATACTACTGTGGATGGCATTACTGATGTGCACTGGAATCTGACTTATCTCTTCTTTGAATGCTCACAACTGAATATTCATAAAATCTAATTGCCTTTGATATTTTTAACAGTATTCTCTGTCAATGAAGTATGATTGACACATATGGCATCATACATGGCTTGAGACTTTGAAAATTCCCAAGTAAATCACCTTTCTCTCTTTTCCCTGACATGAAAAATTTAGAACACCTGTGTTCAGATAATCCAATAGCAAGGTTTAAGCAGCTTGAAATTTGTCTGTGGAGATTTGTCAAACCCTGCTAAAAACTTTGGGTGAGCAAAAAATTAACATATGTTCCAAAAGTTACTGATATTATAAGTGCATTTATTATTACAATATTAACTATCCAACTCTTAAAATAGAGCAACAAATAAATAGACATTTGTAAGAGAAGCATTGTTGACCAATTCACCCACTCTATGTTCTCTAATGTACAATGCCATAGGAACTAGCAAGCTTTGAATACAGGAGAAATACCCTATCTGGTAACTTATAACTAAAAGTGTTATGTGAGTCAATGGAAAGTCAAATCAAAATTAGAAAATATCTTGGAATGATTATAATGAAGTAATGACATAACATTTTACAAATTTCAATTCAGTCATTGTTTAAAGTAACTGAAAGTATGTTTAGGAAATGTTTTGATAAATTCCAAAAGCATCCAAAAACAAATTTAAAGACTTAGAGGTGGAAAATTTAAACTCTATATCAGAGATATATAAAAAGAAGGGGAATTTAGACTTAGCAAAAATAGGAGGATGTAAATTATAAAACTATGAACAGAAATTCAGAATTAACAGTGCAGGAAATCAACAAAGCCAATGTTGCCTTCTTAAGAAGGAGAAATCCATAACCATTTGACTGAAAGAAAGAAAATGTGTGTGTGTGTGTGTGTGTGTGTGTGTGTGTGTGTGTGTGAGAGAGAGAGAGAGAGAGAGAGAGAGAGAGAGAGAGAGAGAAAGGAGGAAAGAAGGATTTCAAAGAACAGGAAGAGGGAAGGATACAAAAATGAAGAGCATATTAGCAGTATTAAGAATGAAAATTAAGAATAGCTATGAATCTTTGACATAAAAAGGACAAAAGAATCGCATGCACAACAAATTTAGAAATCTGGTTTACATACAATTTATAAATGTTAAGAAAGGAAATGGATGACTTATTTACATGAGAAAATTGACTTATTTATGATAAACCATCTCTAAAATAACCTTAAATCTTGAAGCCTTCTTTGGTGAAACACTTTTGAGGTATAAGGTTTCATCGATACTTACTTTTAATTGTATAATGATCACTCAAGAACTGTTCTAGATTACAGAAATAAAATAATATTTGAATTTTGCTTAAGACCACAATGCTATTAAGTTCAAAAACTTGAGAGGATACTACACAAAAACACTTAAAAACCAACTTAATCAAGAATTAAATGAGATACTAAAAAAAATGAAATCCAGAGATAAATTAAAAAGGATTGAGTATAATTGTGGTCAGACTTAATCTATGAGTTTAATAAATTAAAGCATTTGAAAAAATCACTAAAAGTAATTTATTTGATTAATGGAAAAGAGAGGAAATAATGATATAAGAGCAAGATAGATCTAGAATTGATAGATCCAGAAAAATTGTAAGCCAACACATTCATTTTTATTTCTTTAAATTTTAAAATAGGAATAAAGTTATACAAAAAATTACATATATTTTAAAGGTTAGAATATAACCTTGCCAATAGTGATACATTCAAGTTCCATCCTCTTCTAAAACCAAGAATAAGATTAGAATTTGAACAGTTATTAAGTATTTTCTTGTACTAAACAGTAAGTAAAATCTAACATATAAATAAATACAATGCATCAGAATTACAGAGAACAGAGAAAATTACTCTATATTCTGTGACTTTATTGTTTACCTAGAAGATCCAGAAGAACATATATATTTAAAAAAATATAAATTACTAAGTGAATACAGCAAAGTCACTGCATAAAATATTAATAGAGAAATTTTTATTATGTTTGCTTATACTGTGTCAAGACAAGAGAAAATTAAATTAAAATTAATATTATGCTATCATCAAAATTCATATTCATTATAAAAATGCAATTAAAAATGATGAAACTCTTCTTCCCTAAAATTACAAAACATTATTGAGTGAAATAAAATAGCACCTAAATAAATGAGACAATGTTCTTAGTTTGTGAGTTGGAAAGTTCAGTTGTTGATTGTCCACAAATAAATCCACAAATATATAGCCTCAATAATTTTGCTTATCTGTGTATGTGTAATGAAGTTAAAGACTGGGTTTAAAATTAACTTGAAAATACTGATGTTATCTGGGCTAAGAACAGATGAAATAATTTTTTTATTTTCTTTGTGGTAGGAATGGGGTTTGATGCTTAAAAAGCACGCACTCTACTGCTTCAGCCACATTTTCTCTCTACTTTGCTCTGGTTATTTTGGAGATGGGGGTCTCCAGAACTATTTGATGAACTTCGATCCACTACTCAACCTCCCAAGTAGCTAGATTACAGGTGTGAGCCACCAGAGTCCAGCCAGATAATGTAATCTTGATGACAAAAATTATACCTTAATCAGTAAAACTAATGATATTAAGACCTATTATGAGTTAATTAAAATGGAAAAGCAATATAAATTTAAAAACTAGGCAGGGGAACAAAATAGAAAGCTCACTAATAGACTTGCATGGAAAAGGGTTACTTCATTAATTGTCACATTTCTAAAATGTATTAGGATATAATAGTTCTACATTATATTATTATATGCATTGTAAATTTACATATGTGCTTACAATATATCTTAGTTAGACTTACCCCCGCCATCATTTTCCCTTTTCTGTTCTCCTCCATTCTTAGAACAACTTCAACAGGTTTCATTCTTCTATTTTCATATATGAATACAAAATACACCCACCATATTCAACCCATATACGCTTTCCTTATGCCCACCCTGCTCCCACTTGTACCCACTCCCGGAAAAGACCGATTTTACCCACCTGCCTTCAGATTTCTAAAGTGAATATTGATAGTCGAAGGGGGTTTTGCCTTGGTACTTCAGGCCTGTATATATCCTGTTTTAATCAAATAACCATACCACCCATTACTTACTGTTCTTCCTCACCATACCCCCATATATTCAATAAATTACAGCATAATACATTATATTTTATTCATATATATATATATGTTATTTCAATATTTTTCATTACCTAACATTTTCTTTCCCTCTCCCACTTCAGTAGTCCCCTCAAACTCACTAATACAACTTTTTCCCACTCTCACTATATATATATGTATGCATATATACATACATTTACAGGTCTAGCTCCACATATAAGGGAAAACATGTGACTTCTGACTTTTGGAGCCTCACGTAGTTTGTTTGACATGAAGTTCTCTAATTCCATCCATTTACCACTAGCCAACATAATTTCATTCTTTCTTATGGCTGAATAAAAGTATATCTTATATATATACATTTTCTTAATGAATTCATCAGTTTTGTGGCATCAGAGTTTTTTCCAAAAGTTTGGCTTTTAGCTCTTCAATAAACATGGGCGTGCAAGTGGTTCTATCATATGCTGGAGAACATGACTTCAGATATAGGCCCAAGAGTGGTAGCACTAGACCTTATGGTAGTTCTGTTTTTATTTTTTTGAGGAAACTCCATATTGCTTTCCATAGTGGTTGCACTAATTTATATTTCCACCAACAATGTAGAAGTGTTCCTTTTTCCTCACATTCTCTCCAGCATTTGTTGTTGTTTGTGTTTTTTTCCTTTGTTTTTGTTTTGTTTTATCATATTATTGTTGTACTGGGTGTATGTTGTGACATTTACAAAAGTTCTTGCAATGTATCATAGTTAAATAATTCATTCCTTCCATTATTCTCCTTTATCCCCATCTCCTTTCATTCCTGGAATAGTTTAAGCATGTCTCATTTTTGCATTTTCATACATGAGTATCATGTCCTCTCATTGCATCAATTTACCTTCAAACCACATGATTTCATTCTGCCTTATGACTAAATAAAACTCCACATATATGCACTTCTCATATATTTTCTTGATCCATTCTTCAGTTGTAGGTCATCTGGGATGCTTTTCATAGCTTTGGTATTGTGACTAATACTGCAATAAACATAGGTGTGTAGGTGGCTTTATTGTATCTTGACTTACATTCCTCCAGATAGATCCCTAGAAGTGGCATTGCTGGATCATATGGCAGGTCTATTTTTAGTTTTTTTGAGGAGTCTTCACCTTGTTTTCCATAGTGGTTATACTAATTTATGTTCCTACCAGCAGTATATGAGGTTCTTTTTTCTCCACATCCTCATAAACATTTGTTGTTTTTTGTGTTCTTGATAGTAGCCATTCTAACAGGAGTGAGGTGGAATCTTAATGTGATTTTGATTTGTATTTTCTTTATGGCCAGGGATGTTAAGCATTTCTTCATGTGTAAAACAATTTTGATTCCTTCCTTTAGAAACTTTGTTTAGTTCATTTGCCCATTTCTTCATTGGGTCATTGATTTTCTGGGAATTTAGTTTAGTGAGCTCCCTATATAATCTGGTTATTAACCCTTGTTAGATGTATAGCTGGCAAATATTTTCTCCCATTCTGTGGGAAGCCTCTTCAATTCAGAAACTGTTTATTCTGTTGTGCAGAAGCTTTTTAGTTTCATGTAGTCCCATTTATCAATCCTTTTCCTTAGTTGCTGAGTCATTTGTGCTGCATTTAGGAATTCGTTGCCTATGCCTATTAGTTTCAGTGCATTTCCTACTCTTTCCTGCACTAAGTTCAAAGTTTCGGGTTTTATATTAAGGTTTTGATTTCACTTGAAATTCATACTTGTACAGAATGGAAGATGTAGATCTAGCTTCACTTTTCTGCATGCAGATATTCAGTTTTCCCAGCAACATTTGTTGAAGAAGCTGTCTTTTCTCCATCATATATTTTGGGAGCCTTTGTCAAAAATCAGGTGGGCATAACTTTGTGGATTCATATCTGGGTCTTCTATCCTTTTCCTTTAGTCTTTGTGTCTGTGTTTGTGCCAGTAGCATGGTGTTTTCATTGCTATGGCACTGTCATAGAGTTTGTAGTTGAGTATTGTGACACCTCCAGCATTGCTCTTTTTGCTGAGTATTGCCTTGGTTATTAGTGGTCTTTTGTGCTTCCAAATGAACTTTAGGGTTGATTTTTCAATCTCTGTGATCAATATCATTGGAAATTTTATGAGGATTACATTGAATATGTAAATTGCTTTTGGTGATATAGCCATTTTCCCAATATTGATTCTGTCAATCCATGGGCCAGGGAAGTCTTCTATAGTCTTCTTTAATGTCTTTGTTGAATGGTTTATGTTTTCATTGTAGAGGTCTTTCACTTCCTTTGTTAAGTTTATTCCCAGGTATTATTTTATTTTTGAAGTTCTTGTAAATGAATTTTTTCTTAATTCTTTCTCAGTCTGTCCATGTTGCTATATAGACAGGCTGCTGTTTTTTGTAAGTTGATTTCATATCCTGCTACTTTGCTGAACCTCTTTTTGATGTTTAGGAGTTTTTTGGTGCAATTGTCTGGGTCTTTTATATATGAGATCATGTTATTTGCAAATAGGGATATCTTGCTAATAACTTCCCCAATCCCAAGTAAGAGATGCCCTTCCAGGTAAAGGATGCCCCCAGGTGACCAAATAAACATGATCAAAATAGAACTTCTCCAGGGTATACTGGTTTAACAATTAGCACAGAGAAAAATGAAAGAATTTTGAAGGGTATGAGAGAAAAAAAGCAAATAAGATATAAAGGTAAACCCATCAAAACAACAGCAGATTTCTCAACAAAAATGAAGCATGAATGGCATGGAGTGAGGTATTTCAAGAACTGAAAGAAAATAATTTAAATCCTATAATAGTCTGCTTAGCAAAACTATGCTTCAAAATCAAAGGAGGAATAAAAACTTTCCCTGATGACATACACTAAAACAATACATGACCACTAAACCAGCACTCCAGAAATCCTCAAAGGAATCATACACACAGAAAATGAAAATAAACATAGCCACAAAAGCCTGGGTACTATTAACTCTCAGAAGCAGACAAGTAATCAGAGTTTCATAGAATTAGTTGCACACACACAAACCCTTACACAACAAAAACAACTAAATGTCAGGAATCACCACATAGCCCTCAATATTAATCCACAATGTTAAAGGACTCAACTCTCCTATCAAAAGACATCAATTGACAAAGTGGATTAAAATGGAAGAAAGTTGTCATTTGCAAGAAACCCACATTACAGACAAAAAAGAAATCATTGGCTTAGGGTGAAAGTGTGGAAAAAGATTTGCCAAGCTAATGGTCCCTCAAAACAGGCAGGAGTAGCTATATTTATATCAGATAAAGTAGACTTCAAACCCAAATTAGTAAGAAGATACAAAGAGGGTCACTTCATATAATAAAAGGAGAAATACAGCAAGAGGAATTAACAATTATTAATTTACATGTGCATCGTTGGTGCACCCAACTTCTCAAACATACTCTACTGGACATAAAAACACAGACAGACCCCAACAGAGTGACAGTGGGAGATTTATTGCTCCTCTATCACTAATACATAGTTATCAAGAAAAAAATCAGCACAGAAGCTCTAGAATTGAATGGCACCATAGATCAAATGGTGCCATTCAGTCATCTGATCTGTAGATCAGATGTCTACAGAGTATTCCATCCTGTTTGATGAAAACCTTTTTGACTGGGATGATGTAGAATCTCAACATAGATTCAATTTGCATTTTCTTTATCACCAAAGATGTTGAGCTTTTCTTCATGTTTATTGACTGTTTACACTATTCTTATTTGGGGGATTTTTGATACAGTCCATTTACTCATTTATTCAGTGGGCTGTCAATTCTATGACAGGTTAGTTTTTTTAGCTCCCTGCATATTCTAGTTATTAATCCCTTGTCAGATGTATTGCTGGCAAAATTTTTCTCTGATTTTCCAAGCTGTCTCTTTAGTCTGGTGACCATTTCCTTTGCTGATCAGAAGGTTTTTAATTTCATGTAGTCCCATTTATCAATACTTTCTCTTAACTACTGAGCTATTGGAGTTCCATTCATAAAGTTATTACCTATGCTTATGTGGTCAAATGTATTCCCTATTTTTCCCTGGATTAATTTCACTATTTTAGATCTTACATTAAGATACTTAATTCACTTTGAACAGTTTTAGTAAAAGGAGAGTTTAGGAGCTAGCTTCAGTTTTCTGCAGGTAGAAATTCAGTTTTCCCAGAACCATTTGTTGACGAGGCTATCTTTTCTCTGACATATATTTTGGGCACCTTTGTCTATAATCAGATGGCTATCATTGCCTGGGTTGGTGTCAAGGTCTTTTATTCTGTTCCCTTGGTCTTCATGTTTGTTTTGTGCCAGTACAATGTTGTTTTCATTACTATGGTTCTTTTTAGTATAATCTGATGTCAGGTATTGTGACACCTCCAACATTGTTCTTTTGGGTCAGGGTTCACTTCTTCTTTGACAAGTGGAACTCTAAAAGCTATGGAGATATGAGGATGCTTTCAATAAATGTTATGTGTCAAATGGGAAAAAAAACACTTTATGTCACCTATCAAATTATATACACACCAGATGGATGGTTAGATTTTTATAAAAGAGAATATAAAAATTTAAGAAAAAATATGGAAATATTAATATTTTGGAATAGAAAAAATGAGGAAATAAACTCGCTGTCTAAATGTGTGTGATTTATACATGGGTACGCATGTATAACATTAGATTAAAGTCATGAAATTTTGATCATTAAAAAGTACATTTAATAGAGTAAGTACCCCACCTTAAGATTGGAAAATGTATGCAAAATATACATGATAGTCTGATAGCATTATTCATTCATTGGAATGGCTGAACAGGTGAAAAATTCCAAAGGTTGAAGAGGATTTTGAGCAATAATTTTCTCACACACTGATGTTTGTTGAGTGTAAAAATTGGCACAATTATTTTAGAATCTTTTTAGGCAGAAGTGTATATCCTATGGCCCATTCATGTTACTCAGAGGTACATAGTTAACCATGTATATAAATAAGTTCATCCAAAAGCATGCACTAGAAAGCTAGCACTAGCACATTTCATAACAATTTCTACTGGAAACTGCCTAAATATATGTCAGTGTTCAAATGGATGAATGAGTGCTGGATTCCTAGAATTTAATGCTGTTCAGTAGTGAGAATTTATAAAACATGGCAATATATAGCAATGTAGATGAGTATCATCAACATAATTTCCAGATCATCTTCTTCTAAGTAGGGTAAAATCAATCTCCCATTTTGATGAGCAAGACAGTATATTAATAGGGACATGATCTTCTAGAATAGAGTCAGTAAATGCTATTACTGGACATTTCTGAGACTCAATGATTGAGCAAATCATATTGCCATTTTTGCCATCAAATAGTTGCCTTTTTTTACCTGTCAGTAAGGTTGACAAATACCAGATTGTAGACTCAAAAGCAGCTAATCTCTAGATACTTGGATCTCCTTGCTAATTGCACTTTTGCATTTGCATTTTAACAACAGCAATATCCAAGTAGAAAGAAGGCTCCACAAGCTTCAATAGTATTTATACAAATATATGCTTAGAGTGAGCTTGAAATGAGAGAAATCCATGACTACCAGAACCATATCATTAGAACACTAGCTAGTTAACCTAGGACATGCAGGTATGAGAGGCATAATATTCAGTAAGAAGGAATGACAGAAGGTAGAAAGATGGCCCCACTACTGAGTTCTTGCAATTGTCTCAGGCCAATCTTTGAGCCATACTGAGGTATCAATAAAATCTCTCAAAGTTTTCAACAGTAAATCAAGGGTACCTTTGTAGATTGGCTCATTCAGTGAGGAGATCAGGAGACAGGAAATGCTTAGGATAAAGACTACATGAATCATTGACTAGTTTTTGCATTACTAATTTCTTAGTCTTTGTCTCTAATGCTAATGGAAATGACCTCTGTCTATGTATGTGAACATGCTATGCTTATAAACAAAATCCAGTATGCCGGTAACTCCAGGGAACGGGATAGAAAGACATATATTTTGAAGAAACTGAGAGAACCCAATGCCCAAATTACCATTTCATCTGGTTCCATGGTAAAATGAACACCAAATTCAACAAGTTGGAGGAGGCAACTATGTTGAGGAAGGAATATTAAATTATTGTTTTGGCCCTGATTACTAAGTGCTTAATAGAAGTTGATGTGCTGCATACTTGGATTTTCCTCACCCTATATAGGTCAGAGAGGATTTTCTCATTCAGGAAGGATTGCACTTTGAGATAATAGACATGGAAATCACTCTACAACCTAATTTTCTGTCCTCTTTCAGGTAGCCCAGATGAAATGATATATGACCATGATGGGAAGTAGAAAATTCTTTAGAGAATTGCCTTCAGCAGTAGGAACATGTCATTTGTCTCATATAACAATCAGGCATACCTCTTAACTAGCTGAATTCATGTCATACACAGACCTTGTGTGTTTTTACCCTTATATTTACATTTTGTGGTTGATTACCTTAGGCTCAATAAGTAACATGATGTGCAGGGCTCTACAAGCCTTATTTGTAAAAAAGAAATTGCATTTTCAATTTTGCAGGTGACATAGCTTTGGTAACAACTCAGATTTATATAAAAGTGAAAGCTAAACCTTTGGGGAAAATTTTATCTCTCACTTGAATGCCTTAAGCAAAACATCTGGCTCAATAAAGCTTTCCTTTTATAAAGGTCTCCCTAAACGCCTGGGCCCAACTCACTGATTACTCAGCTATGTTCAAATATGATGCTATGCATATTGGAAAACTATCCATGTAAAATTAACACTGGCTACACATAACAAAATGCCAAGATATTATGTCTGCTTAGTGGGTACAACTCAAAGAAAAGCCCACAGTCAGACCAATGCCTCCCTGGCTGAACTTTGCGACATTACCTCTTAGGGTGCTTCTTATTTACTGGATGTCTTGTCTGCACCATGGGACACTATGGATTGTCAGTTTAAACACACTTTTCTTTGGAGCTATAACCTCTCAGGAAAAAAAAAAAAACTCAGCTGTCAATCAGAAAGCCTTGGTAACTGATAGGGATGGACTAAATGAAATGAGCCATCCCCCCTTCAGCTAAAAATATTACTATAGCAAAAATGTAAAACTGATACTCTTATCTTATAGGCATGTGTATCACCATGACAGTACTTTTTGTATGGAAGCCTGACCCAAGTTTGTATGCTCCCCAAATCATAATACATCACTCATTACTCTAGTTATCAGCAAGATTCATATTCTAAAAGAATCACCACTAGAATCAGACAATTGCAGAATCACTCCAACCACAGGATGAGGTTTCGTGAAGTGATAACACATTTGTTATTTATGCACATTTGGTAGGGGCTTATTTTTATGATATGGATTATTCAATTTGAAAAATATGATAACATTGTTTTCTTCACGCTAATGTAAAATATCAGTGGCACCACCTTGGGTTGAGAAATCATACAAGTTAAGCTCCATTCACAGGCCATGGTGTTTATGAATGATAGAATCACCCTCTGCCTCCTCCTTACAAGCCTAGGCAAAGTCAGACCAATCAATAATAAATCCAGACATACTTGAAATATTTCCTTGGGGAAAATGAAAGTTCAAAACAGATACAAGAAGAAATCCTCCTAGATTTCTAAGATAGACTTAATGATTTATAGGATTTTTTTCCCATCTTCTTAAGCATTGGAACTTAGAGACATTTTTAAGAAAAATGATATATGTTGGCTTTATCTGGATACATGGACATATGTTAAGAACCCTAGTTAAATTTTATATGAGACAAAGATTTAGTTCTAGTTTCTATGCATCAAACTAATCAATTATTAATCATTAGAGCAGCAAATTAATGTGAAAATGTTCTAGATATCAAGAAATGATATGACCCATGAAATATTGGGAGAAGGCGACCATGAACTGATTGTGCTCTATAGGTTTCATTATGTATTATTGAGACTATAAAGTCCGCATTGTTCTTTCACCTGGGGCATTTGTCTCAATTGTTTAGGCAGCTCAGGACTGGAGATTGAAAATAATTTCTCTCTCTGCACAAAGGGTAGACTTCTTTCCCATTTGTGATAACATTAACAGCTTTCCTTTGCTCAGAATTCCTGTTGTGTGAAGGAACCCATGTCACAAGCCAGCATCGGCTAGCTCAAGGCATTGTCCTTCTTAGGAGGCCAGAACAACTGTGCTTATAGGATTACTTTGTTTCTACCCAGGAATCTGGTGTCTTCTGTCAGCATCCACAGAACTGGCTGACTCATTTTAGGACTCAAAAGAAGCTGAATAATTTTCCCTTGTACATAAGTATCTTTAGTTCAGTGTTAAAGTAGGTTTCAACGTTTTAAACCTCCAGAAAAATAGCAAAGGAAAGTAGTAGAAGTGAGTGATCTTACAACTGATTCTGCTCAGCAACTGCCCTGTCTGCATTGAATTAGGCAAGTACATGTAATTTTTTATAAGTGAAATCTCACTTTTCCATTAAGTTTGTTGCTTTACTTAATTTGTTAATTGCTCAGAAGAGAAAAAAAATGACAAAAACAAAATAGCTCCATTTTGTAATAGCAATGTACTGTCCATAAAATACTTGTTGTTAAATAAGCAAATGAATTTACATTAACAAATACCAATATTCACATATAACCAATGAATCAGTCTCCGCAAATGATCTATTTTTCACTTTACAACCTTGGAATTGTTCCCATTTAAACAAATATTTGCTCTACTTTGTTCATTGCAATGGCTTCCATGTAGATGACTTCATGGCTCTTCCATAACTTGTGACTACTGATTTCTGGAAGTTACTATTACACAATGAGCAAATACACATCAGATAATTAATTCTGGCAGTACTGGGATTTGATCTCAGGGCCTCACTACTCCCATCTCTCTTTGCTTGAGTTTTTGCAGTGGTAAAGTCTTATGCTTTGGCTTGGGTGGGTTTAGACCACTGTCCTACTTCTTCCTCCAAGTGGCTGGGATTACAGGCTTATTCCACCACACACAGCTTTGTTTTTGAGATAAGCATTCACTAATGTGATCCCCAGATTGGCCTTGAGCCTTGATCCTCTTATCTCTGCCTCTCACATAGCTGGGATTGCAGGCTTGAGCCACCAACTCCAGCCCATTTTGGATAAGCATTATCCGAGGTAAAATATTTTCTCATAATTGAGTGAATGGTTAAATAGAAACTACTATAGCTAATAAATCTTGGAAGCTGAATACACCATATTCATTTATTTGTGGTCTACAATTAGTGTTCATGATCTGTTTACTCCTTTCTTCAAATTATATCTGAAATCTTTTTCTCTTTGTCAAATTCTTAACATATGTTAATATGGAAGTTTATTATACTGAGTTTTGTTTCCACTCAAATATATTGCTCTTTAACATAATTCATAGACCAGGAAATTTATTAATTCTTTTCATCTTTTATTTTGTTTACTTATTATTTCTAAAATAAATTTATAAGGACGAACGTCTATATTAAGCTTTACCTGAGTAAACATTTGTTCATCAGCTTTACTATCCATCACCGTATTGTGTATTAAGGTGCATAATAAAAGTGAAAATATTCAAGATAACAATGAACAAACTAATACTGGAACTAAGAAAATAATTTTATTACAACACCACCATAAAAAAATCCTAGGAATAAATTTAGCAAATCAAGCACAAACATACCCTCTAAAAAATATAAAACATAATTGAAAGACAGTTCCAAATAAGTGGAAAAAGATCCCTGTTAATGTAACAGAAGACTTACAATTGCTAATATATCATTACTCTTTAAATTGATCCACAGATTCAATGTATTTCCCATATGAATCCCAGCTAGCTTCTTTGTAGAGGTTCACAATCCTAAAGACAACACGAAATGCAAGGGACTCAAAATAACTAAACAGTTGTTATAAAGGACAAAGCTGAAAGCATTACATTACCTGATTTCAAAACTTACAATAAGCAACACTTTGTGGCATCACCATAGAAAAGATATATGGGTCAATGGAATGGAATTAGAAGTTCAAGGAAAAAAATTATGGACAATTGATTTTGGAAAAGATCCCAAGATGTTCAGTTGGAGAAAGAACATTCCAATTGGCAAATAGTGCTGAAACAACTGAATATCTATTTGTGAAAGAGTGAAGTTAGACTTCTTCCTCATTTTACATAGAAAAACTAACTCAAAATAGGTAGTAAACATTAAGGTGAATAGAAAAAATACAAAATACTATAATAAAACATAAATATATATGACATGACACATAAGTCACAAACAATAAGCAGTAATTATGATAAGTTGGGCTTCATCCAAAATAGAGCTTTTGTACATCAAAAAAATCTACCAAAAAATATGAACAACAAACCCTGATCATGGCAGAATACACTTGTAAATCATTTATCTGATGGAATTTGTAGCAAGATTATCTAAAAAAGTCTCTATGCAAGTAAAACAAAAAACAAAACTAAACAGAAAAGATAATACCAAAGATTGACAAGAATAGCACAAATTTAAAACACTCACAGCACCAAATGTTGGAAAGGATGCATTGCAATAGGAATTCTCACTCATTGCTGATAAGGAAAAAGTTATTGCTGCATTATAAAAAGAAAATTGACATTTTCTTAAAACTTAAAAAATTCTTCTAATATAATCTAGCAACCACCCACTAAGAATTTGCCCAAATGAATTGTAAACATATGTCTACAAATAGCCTATGCAGAGATTTTTTTATAGCATATTTATTATTTGTTTCCAAAACTTGGAATCAACAAGGATATACTTCAATAGGTGAATTAGTACACAAACTGTGGTAATCTATAAAAGGAAGTGAAATAATTTATCAAGACACATAAAGCCATGGAGGAATCGTAAGTGCATATTGCTAAGTGAAAGAACAAGTCTGAAAAAGTTAACTGTTTAATGAACTCAACTACATGCAAAAGAGTGAAGGATAGGACAAAACTATACACAGAGTAAAAAGCTTAGTGATTGCTTGTGGTAGAGGGAGCACAAAGGCCAAATGAAAACATGGAGCACAGTCAGGAAGTGAAACTACTCTGCGTGGTACTGTAAAGTTAGATATGTGAAATTATGGATCTTTCAAAATACAAAAAGATATATAATTTAAGGAATGAACCTTAATGTAAACCATAGGCTTTGGTAATAATAATGCGTGAATATCAGTTCCTTACTTTTAAGAAATGTACCACATTAATTAATGCAAGAGATTAAGATGGGAAAATGCCCTGGATGACAGCAGATATTATGTGAACTCTGTGCTTTCACTCAGTGTTCTTGTAAATGTAAAACTGCTCTAAGATACTCTAGTATTTTTTCCAAATAGCCAAAATTTCTTTATTGCCAAATATTTAATTGACAAGTGAACATAGAATATAGTCAAGTGTAAAATACAGTGATTACATGTGAGCATATATTGTGTGATGATTACCACAATCAAATTAATTAACATATTCCTCACCACCAGTGCTACATGTTAGAATCCAGGAACTTGTTCATCTTAAAAGGGGTAGTTTGTGCACTTTGACCAACATCACCCCATTTCCCTCCCCCCCACAGTCTATGGAAACATTGCTTTAGTGTTTAATTTTTATAGATTTTACATATAAGGGAGACCATATATCTATTCTTTAATGTAGCATAATGTCCTATATAAGCAAAAGTTCTGAGTTCGTTTTTTGAAGATATACATATTTCTTACATGATGAATGAACAGGGAAATGCAAATCAAATTGGACAGCTAGAACAAAAAATTCAGACAATAACAACTTTCACAGAAGTATGAAAATTTAAATTGTTGCAACCTCGTTGTAACAGGAGGTAGTTCCTTAATTAAACCTGAAGTTACCATATGTCTCAGCAATGCCATTCTTAGTTATATTCCCTAGGAAACTAAAAACACAGTTCCAGATATTTATATAGAAACATTAAGGATAGGAGGTGAGTTGTGTAAGTAAACCAAATATCCATCAAATGATAAAGAAAATCTATCATATTGATATATATTTGACCATAGAAAGAATTAAAGTATTGATACTTAGTGCAGTTGGATTAACCTTGGAAATATTCTGCATGAAAGAAGCCAGCCACAAAAGAACAAATATTTTATGATTACTCCTTAGGAAAACCCTGAAAAGGAAACTTTGCAGACATAGAAGGTAGGTTAGTGAATATGCAGGCAAAATTAAAAGAGTAAAAGTTTACAGGGAAACAATTTGGGGTGATAAATGTTCTAAAATTGATTATTTTTATGGTTGAATTACTGTGAGTTTTACAGTTTAAAAGGGTGAATTGTATGGGTTTACAAAAAATATACAGGCTAACAAAATATTCTTTATCTTAAAATATGATTAATAGGCCGAGACTCTAAAACATGATGGTCTGGATTTATAATCAAGTTGTCTCCTTTAGTAGCCTTAAACACTCCATGTCACATTTCCTCATCTGGAACATTGAGATAGTACTAATTACTTTCTTAAAGTGTATGTGTATGTGTTTGCAAAAATCCATACAAAGTTCTTAGGACAATGTCTGCCACATAATAAGTTAGATAAGTATGTGCTTTAATGGTTACATTAACTATACAACAAAGGAGTTCTAAGATTTAGAAACTAAACAGTATTTTATGGAATTTCTCTTGGGAAGGTAGGGGCATCTTTAGTGTTTATCAACCAACTTTTACATTATAAAAGAATACAAAATATGTTCTTCATGGGATTTGAATAATACTAGAAAAGTTATGATTAAACTTTCTTTTCTTTTCTTTTCTTTTTTAATTTTATTATTCATATGTGCATACAAAGCTTGGGTCATGTCTCTCCCCCCTCCCTTACCACCCACTCTGCCCCCTCCCTCTCCCCCCCACCCCTTCAATACCCAGCATTCAATACCCAGAGGGCATTGACTCACATTGATTTCCTGTGCGTGTGTGTTACCTTCTAGGTTAATTCTTTTTGATCTAACATTTTCTGTAGTTCCTGGTCCCCTTTTCCAATTGGCCTCAGTTGCTTTTAAGGTATCTGCTTTAGTTTGTCTGCGTTAAGGGCAACAAATGCTAGCTAATTCTTTAGGTGTCTTACCTATCCTCACCCCTCCCTTGTGTGCTTTCGCTTTTATCATGTGCTCAAAGTCCAATCCCATTGTTGTGTTTGCCCTTGATCTAATGTCCACATATGAGGGAGAACATACGATTTTTGGTCTTTTGGGCCAGGCTAACCTCACTCAGAATGATGTTCTCCAATTCCATCCATTTACCAGCGAATGATAACATTTCGTTCTTCTTCATGGCTGCATAAAATTCCATTGTGTGTAGATACCACATTTTCTTAATCCATTCGTCAGTGCTGGGGCATCTTGGCTGTTTCCATAACTTGGCTATTGTGAATAGTGCCTCAATAAACATGTGTGCAGGTGCCTCTGGAGTAACCTGTGTCACAGTCTTTTGGGTATATCCCCAAAGAATGTGACACAGGTTCTTTTCTTTTCATTGTCTCAGTATCCTCCTGTAGTGAAGATATCCAAACAAGAAACATAATTGTCCACGGTGCTATTATTTTTGGGAATTAATAATCTTTCTAAAGTAACTTACTGCTTTTGTTTTAAGGTAGTCGGTAAGGAATTTTCCTTTTAAAGATGTGACTCATTCAATCCTGTTCTCCATTATAAAGATCTCACACACACACACACACACACACACACACACACACACACTTTGAGAGAAACAGGGAGAGAGCAAGCACACTGACATACCAATAATGCAATTTCAGAGTATGTAGTTTGATCACATGAAACCTAATATAATAATAAAAAAGAGTGAAAGCAATCCAAGTTGACCTTTTTTATCTGGGTCTAACAGAGCATCTTAGTAAGCATTGCCTTAACTTACCAGAGCTGTCACCAGGTAAAAATGAAGCCCAACTCTATTTTATTTGGTTCAACCTTGGTATCTTAAAACTCATTTTTTACTGTTTAGGAAAAATGCATCATATGCAATATTATTGTCAGGGAATTGTCATATTATTTATGCTTAAACCATGAAAGCTATATTCAGGCAGTTGTAAAGGTCAGTCTCAAACCACAAAGAAGGGAAATTAAAAGTGAAGCAGAAATTTAATTCCCCAATTACTCTTTTATGCCTTCTATTGTATCCCATGATGAATAAATAATGAATCAATATTTGAAAGTCTCCAACTATAAACAAAGAAAATACCATTTAATTTATGCTGGCTACCTCTTGCTGCTCACAAATATAATCTTATTTTTAATATATATATAATATATATATAATATACATATCTATTTTTTCTTTCTGGTACTGGCATTTGAACACAGAACTTACACTTTGAGCCACTCCTGCAGTCCTATTTTTTCTGTGATGAGTTTCTTGGCATAGGGTGTTATGAACTATTTTCCTGGGGCTGGCTTTGAACTGGGATCCCCCTGATTTTGATCTCTGCCTTCTGAGTAGCTAGAATTACAGTCACAAGCCACTGACAGCTAAGATAATATGCATAAAATAAAAAAAACCCAAAATTTACATTTAGTTTAAATTTATCTTTCTTACAAATACCTGGAAAATTCAAAATTATTCTGTGAAATATAATAATACAAAGTTCAAACATGGTAATCAGCAATGTATCATTACAGCTGTATGATTAATAATTTTGAAGTGATATGCGAACCTCTAAAACTTATACCTACTAGTTGTTAGAGGAGAATTATAAATATATTTGACAATCTGATTATAACTTGAGACTACTTTATTTAAGAAATTGTCATATAAATGGATATCCAACTGTGACATGAGGAAATGACTGTCACTAGGACAGGTTATCACATCCATTTTTTTTATTCTGCCTCAAGTACTCCTTCACTTTTCTAGGTATCTCTTTAGTAAAGTTACTTTATTGTTCGGTGAACAAAATGATGAAGAGAGAAATAAAGTGTCTCCAATAGTGAAGTGTTGTTCTTTGATGGAATTTTTTGGTTTTTGGCAGTACTGGGACTTGGACTCGGGGCCTCATGCTTATTAGGCAGTCTGGCTCTAATATTTGAGCCACTCCAACAAACTCATTTTGTGTTAGATATTTTTGAGATAGGGTCTCGCAAACTATTTGCCAGGTCAAATCCTCCTGATCTCTGCCTCCTGAGTGACTAGGATTATTGACATAGGCCTCCAGCACCCAGGCTTTGATGGAATATATTTAAGTCAAAGCTGGACTCTGTGTATTTCATCAAAAATTGTAACAAATCTTCTATTATTAATTATAGATGGCTAATATCTCTGTATTTAAATGTTTTAATTTTCAGGCCCATATACACATTAATGTTTCCATGAGTGTGTGATTTAAATAATCTTCAGTTTAAAAGTTTTAGCCACATGAATGGTAAAACTTTGAGAAAATAGAAATATTAATCTGATTTAAAGATTATTCAAAATATACATATATTGAAGCACTACATGGTACCCCATTGAAATTTGTAACTTTTCTGGTTTCCATATTCATTTAAATTATTTAAAAAATTAACATGTTCCTAATGTGTGCAGCATAAAAATAATTGCTTATGGTAATGTTTTTAAGGCACAGTTGTTCATGATGACAAGATATTCAGACAGAATGTGAGCTAGTTTGAGTCTTTTTGATGACTTATGACCTAAGTAAATGTAGGTGAGTGTCTTCTCCAAGACTTCCCTCCTCATTTCCAAAATGGATGCCATTTGCTTTGCATTGTTCATATTCATAAAGGATCTATAGAATTATTGCAGGCATTGGATCATAAATTTTCTGATGGTGTTATGTTGGCAAATTTTTGTTTTTATAGTAAAAATAATAGTAAAGTTTATTAGTAAAGGAATTTAGTATAACAGGATAAATGTGAGGAGAAACATGTCCTATTCCCCATGTGGGAAGTGGGAATAAAGATCCCCTTGCAAAACTTTCTTAATCCTCTTTTTAAGAGTACAAGACAAGCATATATAGAGGAGACTTTACTACTAGAAGGATCAAAATGAGTTACAGAGTACATCAACCATGTTCACCTTCTTAGTTTCTTTCTTTTACCCTATCCCTTTTGTATGTGACTTCCCCTTAGTGTGACCTGTTTTTCATAATATTGCTGCGTTTGTTAATTAGGTGTATATTCCACATATGAAACAAAACATGTGGCTTTTGGCCTTCTGAGCCTGGCTAACTTCACTTAAGATGATGTTCTCCAGTTCCATCCATTTACCTGAAAAAGACAAAATTTCATTCTTTTTTGTATCTGAATAAATTTCTATTGTAGATAAATATCACATGATGTACTCTCACACAAGAATGAATATAGAATTTTTGAAATGATTAAAACCATCATAATAGAGACACTAACGTAGAATGAAGAAAATAGAGGAGATGACTAATTGGAGTTGTAATACAAGAAAACTCCCTGTGTAGCTACCTTAAACAAGCAAAAATGTCATTCTTTTTTTTTCTTCTACAAAATCAGAGAACAGGAGGGTGGAACAGGTTCTGTGGTAGGGGGGTTGTACCAGTGAGAGGGATAGGTGGTGGGGAAAAGGTGTATGGTGCAAAAACTGTGTACACATGTATGTAAATGTAAAAATGAGACCTGTTGAAACTATTCCAGGAATGGGGAGGGCAATAAAAGAGAGTGGTGGAGGGGGTGAACTCAAGTATGACATATTTGATATATTTTAAGAAGTTTTATAAATACCACAATGTACCCCCACAGCACAATAATAAAAGAATAAAAGAAAAGGAATCAGGCTCATGAAATGGGCAGAAACTGTGGAAATAAGGTACAATTAAAAAGGTCAGAAGCAGGAAAAATTGAGCTTACCTAACGTCACTGCAACCTCATGTTCTCTTTAATCCACTTGCACAAATGAAAACATAAGCTCCCCTTTCTTTTCCTCACTTATCCAGGAAGAATATTGCATGCCATGTCTAGGTTATGTCTTTATCTATTCATTGGATCAAAATGGCTTTAAAAAATGCTGACTTCTTCCCCTCTGTGAGAGAAACCATGAAGCACACTTGAGGTAACACAGACCAGTGATAAAACATAAAAGGAAAAAGGAAAATGAAAAGAATATGTTTAAACATTCAGAAATTATTTTTTACTGATGATTATATTCCAGAATGTTCACATACTATTTGACTCCATTTAAGTTTGTGACAATTCCTTGTATATTAATCTCTCATCACAGATTACTTCAGGCAGAATGTATTGAGGTTAATGTTTGCAATAGTGTTTACATGTTGACTCCTCACTTTGAATTTACTTCTAAGCTTGCAAAGAGAAGTCAGTTTTATGTTCTGATAACTCATTCATCCTCACCCATTTGCAGAAACTAGATTTTTGATTTAAAGTGTATTGTGGCAGACTTAATTAATCAATTAATTAAAGAATACCATTCTAGCTGCTCTTCATTATCATTTTAGAACTAGAGAATTCCCAAATGAATGTTCAAAGGCTCTAACTTATTTCATCTAAGGAGTTTAGCACACTGGTTCTCAACTGTTATTCAGTCCTCTCCCTAGATAAATATTTATTGAATAACGCTATCAAGAATCCATTTTATTTCATTAATGTGGGAAACACATAATTTTAGAAAATTAAACATGTGGGACAACAGAATTGAATTTATAGAATTTTTAAATTCAATTTACACTTTTGTTTATATAATATCTTTCTACCTTGTGTGGGAAATAAAAAACAAAAAACCTTTGAGTTAGAAAGCAGCATGGAAGAGCAGATTTTAAACAAGTTCTTTACGTATCATTATCTTGTTCTTAGTAGTCCATTTGTCTTTCCTATGTTCTAAGTCAGAACACTTAAGCTTGCAGTGCTTTAAAATTGTTGTAATCTGTTTTCCTCACTAATCTCCTGAGTGCAACATATAGCACTGCTAAATGTTCTTTGAGAGAACAGTAACAGTACTGCAAAAAGAAATGGAAGAAAATCAGAGGCCCGAACTCCATTCATGTGCACATTTTTGTGAGAAAGACAAAAAAAGAATAACTGAAATATAGGCTTTACAATCAAAGGGTAGTAATAAAATACTATTCTGCAGAATAAAACATGTATAAATCCATATATAAAGCTACAATGTTTGCAAAACTAATATGCAATATGTTTAAACAAGTCAATATTTTGATTCAATATTTTCTGTGAAAAAATTTTGCTCTGTGTTAATTGTCAATAATTAGATGTTTAAAAATAACCCTGAAACAAGGTTAAAATGTCATTATCATATTCTTTTCACAGAGTTAACATAGCATTAAAATTCCATTTCGTCTTTTGACCTTTTTATTATAGCTACTTGCATTTTTGCATTTTACATTGATAATAGAGAAATTGTTGAGTGCCAGATGCCCCACCACTGATGAATGGGTTAAGAAAATGTGGTATCTATACACAATGGAATTCTATGCAGCCATGAAGAAGAACAAAATGTTATCATTCGCTGGTAAATGGATGGAATTGGAAAACATCATTCTGAGTGAGGTTAGCCTGGCCCAAAAGATCAAAAATTGTATATTCTCCCTCATATGTGGACATTAGATCAAGGGCAAACACAACAATGGATTGGACTTTGAGCACATGATAAAAGCTAGAGCACACAAGGGAGGGGTGAGGATAGGTAAGACACCTAAAAAACTAGCTAGCATTTGTTGCCCTTAATGCAGACAAACTAAAGCAGATACCTTAAAAGCAACTGAGGCCAATAGGAAAAGGGGACCAGGAACTAGAGAAAAGGTTAGATCAAAAAGAATTAACCTAGAAGGTAATACACATGCACAGGAAATCAATGTGAGTCAATGCCTTGTATAGCTATCCTTATCTCAACCAGCAAAAACCCTTGTTCCTTCCTATTATTGCTTATACTGTCTCTACAACAAAATTAGAAATAAGGGCAAAGTAGTTTCTGCTGGGTATTGAGGGGGTGGGAGGGGAGAGGGAGGGGTCGGAGTGGGTGGTAAGGGAGGGGGTGGGGGCAGGGGGGAAAAAGGACCCAAGCCTTGTATGCACATATGAATAATAATAAAAAAAAAAACATTGATTTTTGTACTGGTATTTTGATTACCTCACATTTTGCATTTATTGATAGTCCAACAATCTTATTTCATAATATAGGCCATCTTCACTTTGCAGGGCTCTCACATACTTAAGTTTCATTTACCACAGTTTAGTGAAATAATATCACTTACCCTTAATATCAAAGATTAAAACAAAAGTTACCTGTATAACCTGTTATTAACTTCACAAGCTACTTTGTTTGTAGCTCTTAGTCTACTCACCACTACAAAATAACAGATGTGTGTCATGATTCATGACCAATCACATCACCTTTTTCAAAGTCCATCAGGGATTGGTTAGTGTACATCTGTTATTCACTTACTGCTAAAAAGAAAAGCCTTTAATTGTGTTGCTACTTTGTTTCCCAGTGAAAACCCATATTTTATAAAATGAAATAATCAAAAGAGAGAATGACAAATGAAGATGAAGGTGTAGCAAAGAAACAAAATTTGATAACCCTGGAAATGAAATTGGATATGATTAGAACATAACTGGCCATGGGATGTTGACTCTACCCTTTTCCATGAGACTCGAGAGGAATTAAGTGAAGCCAAAATTACCAGCATAAGAGAGGATCACTTCTTGGATGAAGTGATACTTAAATGTCACAATCAAGAAACTCCTGGAGGATGTGAGGGCGATCTGGCTGTGACATCTGTCACCCCATTGATCGCCAGGGTTGATTTGGCTGATCTGGCTGGCTAGGCGGGTGTCCCCTTCCTCCCTCACCGCTCCATGTGCGTCCCTCCCGAAGCTGCGCGCTCGGTCGAAGAGGATGACCATCCCTGATAGAGGAGGACCGTTCTTCGGTCAAGGGTATACGAGTAGCTGCGCTCCCCTGCTAGAACCTCCAAACAAGCTCTCAAGAAACTCCTGGAGAGGGGGTGGGGGCAGGGGGGAGAAATGAACCAAGCCTTGTATGCACATATGAATAATAAAAGAAAAATGAAAAAAAAAAACAAAAAGAAACTCCTGGAGGTGTTTTACATTTTGGAAGCATGAATGATTGAATGTTGAAAGCTGATACAAACTTAGAAAGAATGGCAATTCACCAAAACAGGGAAAGATGCTTATTCCATAGCACAAATGAAGAAGGCAATCAATATTTATGTTCTTCTTATGAAAAATTCACATACTATCAATGTTGCAAATATTTTAATTTGATGTGTGCTAAACAAATATTAGTTTTACTTTTCTTTCATTCCCTTGGACATATAAAACTACCAATAAAAGTGGCTAGGTTTTGGCCTTTTTATAAATAACAAGGAAACACCATTTTTTCCCCTATAATTTTAAAGTAGGTCACACATTTAATTTTAAAATTCAAAGTGAAAAATGTTCATGAGTTAAATGACACTAAAGAACCTACTCACCCATTTATTTCAATCAAATAATTTGGTGATACAACAGAATAAAAGAAATGACAATATTTAACTTATATTTACTAATATTTTTCATTGTGTTCCCATTTTCTCACAACTTATGTCCATATTGCCAATCCTTTTCTTCCTTCAAAAAGCAGACCCACTCCTTCCAACTTCTCTTCTTAGTATATAAAATTATTGAGAGACGGAGAGATTGAATCACCTTTTGCTCTGAGATTTTATCTAGATGGGTTTTCATTTCAATTATACTTCTACTTCCAAGGAATGATTTTATATCTCTATGACAGCATGTTATATAATAGTAAGGCACATTTTTAAATGATATTCTGTGCTCCTTGTGCACCTATTCCTTCTGTTGTATTCCTCTAGTGCATAGCACAGTGGTAAAAATTATACATACTTTCTGGTACTATTGGGAGTTGAACTGAGGTCCTTGCACTTGCTAGATAGGTGTTCTACCACTTGAGTCACTCCACCACTCTTCTGGTCCCCCACTTTTTATGATGGGACTGGAGTTTGAACTCAGAGCTTCGTGGCAAAGTAGGCTCTTTACCACTTGAGCAACACCTCCAGTCCATATTGTTGTGAATTTTGGGGGAGATGGAGTCTCTTGAACTGTTTTCCCTGGCTGGCCTCAAACCTTCATCGGCCCTTTTTGTGTTGGTCAGTTTATGTTTAGGTCACCCAGGAATGTGATTCACCTATTTATGTTTCCCTGTGCAACTAGGATGACAGACTCGCCGCACTGCATCCAGCAATTGGTTGAGATGGGTTCTTACGAACTTTTTGCCAGACGGGTTTCAAACTGCAATCCTCCAGATCTCTGCCTTCAGAGTAGCTAGGATTATAAACTTGAGCCAGAGTGCAAGGCCTAGTTATAATTCTTTGAACTTTATTTTTTATTAATTAACAATCTTTTGTACTTTTACACTTTGCCAGTTTGGAGAGAACAATTGAGTAATATGTTTATTGAGATTCAACTTTCTGTTGAGGATAACTTTATTGATTATCATGTAATAGCAATAGGCTTTGCTTGCTTATGCAGCTATGTTTTGAGCAGAGTTCAGGAAAACTAGTTTAGAGACTATGACTAATTTAGAAGCTACATATGTAACTAAGTGAACTAACTATTGCAGAAATATAAACAATTTACAAACCATATCACTCAGTCTATTATGTGTATGTTAGACAACCATGGCATAATGACCTAAATTTACTGTTATTTGAATAGTTTGCATAACACTTATGAAAAATTCAGAAAAATCACTAGGAAATTTAATCACCTTACTTATAAAACAAGAATTATAAAACTTATAATTACCAGAAATGCATTTAAAATCTAACATTTTATGGGTAGACTCAAGTAGTTTATGAATAAAGGGAAACTGCATATGTAAGTATTAAAATATTTTGAATGTCTGAGAATTTCAATAATAGCTGCATTTATAAAGTAAAACAAAAAGAATTTTTAAAAGCAGTTAAGAAGAAACAAAACATTTCACTGATGAAGTGAGATTCTGCAGTGAACACCCGTCTTGATGTGGAGGAATAGTTTTTAAACAAAATATATTGGACATTGAGCTTAAAAAGTTGAAAAATCACTATGCAATTTTATGACCTGATTATACTCAAGTTTTATTAAGTTTATGAATTACATATTTCATTGCTCCCTGGGATATTTAAATATGCTGTGAACATTATTGTAATGCTAAGACCTGGGTAGAATTCTATTCAGACATTTTGACATGAATACAGAGAATGAGAGAATAAATAGATCTATGTAGTTGAGAAGGTAGAGGTTTTCCAGTAACATAATTGTTTTAATTTCCTGTGGTTTCTATAACAAATTACTATAACTTAAATCAACATAAAGTTATTCCCTCGCAGTTCTAGAAGGGAATATCAGCTCTACTGTGCCAAAATCAATGTGTTACTGGCAGGGATGCTTTTGTTCTCCAAGCTTAGAGGAGAATTTGACTCTGCTTCTTCCAGTTTCTGGTGATTACTGGTATTTTTGGCCTTATGATTACATTAACATTGTCTTCCTTCCAGGATCACACTAGCTTCTCCTCTTCTGTCTGTGATCTCTCATAAGGACACTGTGATTATATTAGGAGCCCACCAGGATGATAATTTAGGATAATTTTCCCCCTAGCAATATTATCAATTTAATTACATATGGAAATCTTTTTAATTTCATGTAAGGTAACATCAACATTCTCCAGGGATTCTTTTGGGGGGAGTGTCATTATTCATCTATCCACCATACCTAATACTGTTTTTAGTGAAGTTCTTCATGGTTTCACAATGAAACAGTGTGAAAATATGGAAATAAATTGCTTTGGTGCTCTGTGAAGTGGAAGATGAGTCAGACTAGTTTTAAAACAATCAAATTGATTACTTATTAGTGCTTAGAGATAGCTTATGACCTTTGGAATTTTTTATTCTGATTATAAAATTATCTGAAAAATATTTATCAAAACCCTATTACCTAGGTAACCTCTATTACCATTGACTAAGAGTAATGGGCTTCATCAGCATTGCATCATTTTTTGTGAGTCTTGTAGATAGTCAAATGAAGCTATTTTCAAATGGCAATTTGAAAATTTGACTCAAGTTTCAGGAGAGTAAAAACGTACATGTCAATTTCATGCTCTTTGAAATAACTTTTCTCCTCTTAACATATGAAATAGAATCACTTCTTCATTCCATTTGGCATCATTTTGTTTTGATTTCTTTGCTAGTCCTTTCATGATTCTGATATTGACATCTACTGAAAAATGTTCAGATTTTGGGATTTGGAAAGTCATACATCTCTTACAACAGCACAGCCTTGTTATTTACTCTTTTTATTACCATTATTATCACTTTGCTCATGGCTGAGCTAAAATTACTCTTGTCTAAGTTTTACCAACAGATAAAAGAGAAGGAATCCTGATGTCCTCCAGTTTAGAAATCCACTCTGTAAGTTCCAAGAGAGTCAATCTTTGTGTATATCTATTGTTCCCACATCTGAAACATCCCAGGTAAATTTCTTCTGAGAATAACTTTTTATGTCTTAGGAGTGTAGTGATCTGACCCTACAGTTTAAAAGAAGGGATCTAGGAATACAGATGCTCCATATACATACTTTCGATCATTTTCCCTAATTTTCTCCCAGAATCAACATCTTCGTTGGTGCTTAGTGATTTCAAGTTTCAATACTTTTAGAGATTCAAGGTAGAGTTCAATTTTTTATTCCATTTTCATTTCTCAAACTGAGAACTTAATCTATAGTTTTGTTTTGTTTTTTTTTTTTCCAATGAACTAGTAAGTCTCCATCTGTATTTTTTCTTCAAAGTTTGTTGAACTTCTGGGGAATATGTGAAATGTTTTCCCATTCTCTTTTTCTTGGTAGACTTTAGACTAGTTTTATTTCATTCTAATGCTTTTAACATAAACTAATTTGTGTTTCCAGGGGAAAAACTGTCATTCACTGTATTTAACCATAAATTTACCTAGTATTTTTTACAAAATGCAAATATTTTCATTGTATTCCTAATTGTATCTCCATGAATTACTTATGTTTTGGGGAGGAGGGTGGGAATTATTATTTTCCAGTCACATAAAGCAAAGAGAGATATACCATAAAGGTCCAAGAAATTTTAATGAGTAAAAAAGGAATCAACTAATTTTGCACTTTAATCATGGACTTTTGTATCACTGATGAATTAGTTCAGTAATAAGCAACAGTATTGCTTTGTGGGAGAACAATCTTGTATGGAGTGTATGTAGTATACATGTGTTTAATGAAGAAAAATGAGGGCTTTGAGAAACATCAAAATTTAAGCATATTGCCTTTTTCAAGTAATTGTTTCACAGAAATGAAAAAATAATACACTAGCAATTCCTGTGCTCATTTGATCCCATGAAGTCACCATCACCTTGTCTGGTCTTACACTTTTGATAAAATGATCTGCATGCTTTGATTTTTACTTATTATTTCCATATCACAAATTATCATTATTTCTCATGGGTTTACAGCACTTTTGTCACCAAATAACAATCTTGAAATGATAAAAATCAAACGTTTAACTGATTGATATCTTATAACAATGATTTATATCCTATTTTAACATTTATAATAATAATGATTTTTCTGATCTAAATTAATAGTAATTCTGTGATATGGTTTAAACAATGCCTCTGATTAATAGATTAATATCTTGTTTTTTAAAATTACTTATTTTATCATTTTGATTCTTAATCTTTTAATTTCTTTGTGAGTAAACGTACAGTTGAATGTATGATACATTTTAAATCTTAAGCATCTTTTCACAATTGGGTTTGAAGGAACTTCTTCAGGAAATAATTATTACTGGAAAACTGCTGTACATTCTATGGTTCTTTCAATATTCCAAAGTATATTGAACACTCTCTCTTCTACCAGTTCCTACAAGAGACTTATTTTGGGTCTGATAACCTAAGGCAGATGAGTGAGTATCCCATCCCCCATGAAGAGCACTATCATTCCTGCATCCTGAGGAGATGGAGGCCTGCATTCCTGCATCCTAAAGGAGAAATACAGAGTCTGATAGATCTGCCAAAGGGCTGATGAGCAAAATGCTCTCAAGATTGTTCCCCTCCCCCAATAAAGGTGCAAACCAAACCAGTTCACTTGAGAAAGCCCACGAATCCATGGCCAACGAGAAAAATCCACCTAATCCAAAGTTAGAACGTCCATAAAAACCCCAACCTTCACATGAGCAGCGAGCTACTGGCTTCTGGGCTCTGCTGAGCTTCTCTAACTGTAGCCTTTCCTTTCTCTCTAATAAATCCTACTTTATATACCAGCTTTGGCTCATCATTCAGCTGCCTTATGAGCCAGTTCTCCAGCCTGTAACAGCAAGGACCCTCGACACCGGCATATAACACTTATGAGGATACATTAGAATTTTATTTACTGAAATTAGTACTTCTTTCTTTCTCCTCTTCTTCCTCTTTTTATTCTATTCTTCTTTATAACTTTCTTTTATGTTTTGCAATTTGAAGACAGCTTTTTTTTTTTTTTTTTTTGTGGTACTGAGGTGCTGGGCAAATGTTGTATCACCTCTTCCTGTTTTGAGAGAGGGTCTCAGTTTGTGGCTCAGGCTGGTCTTGAACTTGCTAAGTTTCCCAGCCTTCATTCAACTGCTGATTCTCCTGCTTCTGCCTCCCAAGTGCTGGAATTACAGGCCTGTACCATCATGAAAGGCTAAGATTATATTTTTAAAAGTGTGTCACTAAATGTTTTCTCCTAACCTTGGGCTTTCATAGAAACAATGTATGAGCTAAATGTAAATGAAGTAATCTTATGCTATTGGTACTTTGTTATAAATAGCAAAATTTTTATGCTATTAAAATAATGACTTGTGTAAGTTTGTGTTTTAATCTTATAGTTAGTGCACTATAACTTTTCATACTCTTTGTTAGAAGTAAAACTTTTTGCTTCTATTTTGAAAAATATACAATTCAAAGCTAGAACTGTTATAAACAAGGAAAAAATAAACAAACATGAAGATAAATCAACTTTAAGGGAAACACATAATTAAAATATTAACTTTTTCTCCTAGGAAGTAGCTGCGAATTTTAAAAAGAAAGCTATTCTTACAATGTCATAGATTTACCTCTAGGCACCCAGAGTAACAAAATGAATCTATTTCCACTTGTTCTGTGACAGAAAAAATGTTGTCAACAAATCATGGAAACATGTTTTGAAGAATTTGATTTGTAGGCTCTTCCAGGTTGATAACAAATATGAAGTGTTACTCAATTCCATCTCAAGTTAATTTGGAACACAATACCAAAAAAAGCTATGTTTTGCTTGGAATGCAAAATTATGTCCTGCCATTTAGATTTATAACAGTCTAACAATTTATTTTGCAGATGCACAAAAGACTTAAATGTCATGTTTTTTAAGATTTACCAACTATTAAATTACTACACTATGATGGTTTACAATAGCCATTTCATTAACTTGGTAAGTCCATAAAACATGTTAATATGTGGTTAATGTTTGACATGATTCATTTTAGCCTTAATTATTTTACTTCATCCTATCACCATAATGCACATTTCTTATCTTCCACAATCGTGAAGTCACTGCTTATCAACACATCACATGTAAATAATTATAATTACTTGTTGACAAATGCATTACTAGGAAGAAGAAAGGATCATGTGTGAAAAGTTGTAGAATGTGAACCACTGACATTGTCATTAAAGAAACCTAGTTGCATATATCACACACACACATACACACACACATACATGTTTACTTTACTTATTTATTTTTTTCACTTGGGGGAATATTCTTTTTTTTGTTTGTTTTACATAATATTTAATTAAATTATGCATTTATAGTAAGTACAATGGATATCAATAGTTTTTAAACAAACACATTCTTGATAAACATACAGTTAGAGTAGTAGATGCAGCAGTAAATGGGCATACTGGAAAGAAGTAACATTGTTATAAGCTTTCTAAGTTATAAAATATAACATTTTATAATATTATATTATAACATAACATTTAAAAGGTTTATATTATGCTTTCACCATATTAGTTGGTATTTTATATCCAATATACACTCCAAATAATGAATATTTCAGTTTTCTAGCTATGGATAATTTAATAACAACATACTACTAATTTTGTGTGTATATACCTGAAAGGCAAATAAAAACTAATGAGAATGCAGTTTTTATTACCATTGGTGATACCAAACATTCTTATTTTATTTTACGCAAAATTCTTGAAAAGCCACACATATTTTAAAGTTAAAAAATGATCTTTATCAGCTGACAAGAAACTATTCTATCAGCTCTTCCATGCATTAATTTTGGTTAATAGCAAGAAATGCAAGAGAAAGTGGCGACCAGCAGGGAGGGGTGAAATGCACTCTATGATATGTGCCCCTAAGTATTCTTTCATTTTTAGTTCCATGAACAGAAAAATACTGAAAACAGAGTAACTGCATGTTATCGGGTTTTTTGTTTGCTTATTTTTGCAGTACAGGGGTTTGAACTCAGGCCTCCACCCTAAGCCACTCACCGGCCCCCTCTTTTTTGATAAGTTCCTTGGAGATAGGGTCTCGCGAACTATTTTGCCTGGTCTGGTTTCAAACCACAATCTTCCTGATCTAGGATTAGAGGCATGAGCCACCTGCGCCCAGCAGCACAGTATCAGTGTTTAGGAAACACTGTTTGAAATATTTAGAGAAATTGCCAGTAGAGCATAAAAATAGGTTCCTGTGAGTGGAAGATTCCACACACAATGTCCTTAGGGAAACTCTCATACAAATATGCAAGTGTACTAGTTACACTGAATGGTATTTCCTTTTGAGTGTTGCTGTCTCATAAGAAATGCAGTTTATTAAATTAAGAGCAGAAATATGAATTAAATAAAAGTGAAAATGATTCCTATTAAAATACATGAAACAAAAGTATAAATATGCATAACAGCAAAAGTAAACTATAGCTCAATTATTTTCAAAATTGAAAGATGTAGTAGATGTGAAATATAGTATCTCAAATATAATTGTATATATATATATATATATATATATATATATACACTTTGTTCTGAAAAATAACCATTTTAAAGCAATCAGAAAAAAAGCCCCAAAAGTTAGCAAATAAGTTATCATGAAAATTTCTACAACTTTTAAAGTGCAAAATATTTAGTGCTTCATTTTGAGGAAAAAAACTAAAAATAGAAAATAAAAAGAAAGTTGTCGATAAGGTAGACCCAATTATCTGGGCATCCTTAATAAATATATTTCTTAATCATGTTAAATTAAGATAGAGTCAAATCTTTTTTCCAATCAATTTTGAGATTGTGGCACTAAAATGCATAAAATGGTACTGTAAGAGTTAAAACTAAGTTATTGAAGAAGAAGGTTACATTTTAGGTAATGAATGTTTTGTTTTCTGGTCCAGGACTCACTCTCCCACTTCAGATGAGTATAAAGCTGGAGAATATATGGAAGCACATGTCTTTAGGCCTAAGACAACAAATAGTATGAAATTGAGACATTCACTAGCAGAGAAAAAAATAAGGTGAGTCCTTTATTTCATCTGCCTTCTAACATTAACTTGTTTTCTAAACTGTGACCTAAAATGAGTCAAACAGAAATAAAAGCGGTTGTTTTGAGCTGAGGATACAGAAGCAGCTGGAGTTTGAAGAAATTTTTTCATGAGGACTTCTTTACTTTTGACCAAGTCTGGTTCTGGTCATATGAAAGATGAGAAGTTTAAGGACTTGAAGAGTATAACCACTTTGGAACTAAAAACAAAAGGAAGACATCTTTGGCTATGCAATTCTTAGATATGATTGAATTCTGTCCACTCAGGATGAAAACAAATTACTGAGCACTTCAGGCATTTGTCTGTGACTCCAGAGATCCAGTGTATTCATTGGAAGTGATAACGCTCCAGAGTAAAGAACTTTCCCAGTGATAAAGGGAAATTCTAAACAGTGTATTCTTTTAATTCCTAAAAGTCAAACTAGAAGACAGTACCTTATCTCATCTTGCTGGGCACACTAATCATCCTCAATTCATTTCAATATAGATTATACCATCTTGACAGAAGCTGTATGAAAATATTTTAAATGGAAGTCATAACGCAATCAATAGTATAAATTCAGATTCTATCCTAAAACATGTATTTCAGCTGAGCACACAATTTTGGTGTGTTTTTTAAAAGTATTCAAAGAAAATTAATTAAAATTGTTCAAAAACTTACAATATTTTATTTTATTTAAGCCTTGAAATAGTTCAGTTCATAGGATTGAATAAGACAATAATCTACTACACTTAATATAATTGGAACAGTTGAATGTATCTTGATTTCTGCCTGCCTTTATAATTGACAATAAGCTATTCAGGTTTATTTATGTAATCAGTCATGTATTATTCTGAATTACGGGTGAGTTCTAAACTATTAAATTAAAAAAAAGAAACAACCCTGAGTGAGAGCAAAACTTGGCAATTATTTAGATAGAGTTCTTTTGGAGTAAGGAATATTAAAAACATGAAGATGTAATCAAGTAGTACATGTAAGCTACCGGAATACTGGAAATTTAAGTAATTAACATTCTTTTACTAACCACAGACTAAAATTCGGTTTCCCTAAGCTCCATCACTAAGTTGTCTAAAGAAAAGGTATCAGACATGATATTTCCACAGTATAAAAAAGATTATGAAAACACTGCACCAAGAAATTAAAATAGTTTTTTATTTAAACTGGAAATGCAAAATTTTCAATGCAATATTTTTATAAGTGTAATTCCAAAATTAATTTAAAGCATTCCTCAAATTTTTTGTGTATTTTCCTTAAATGGTTTAGAGTAGAAGTTAATTCAAATTAACAATTTATTCTTTATCTGCAACAGAAATACTATTCTAAAATGATAAATCTTCAGGAAAATTTAAAAGTACCAAAAAAAGATGACATTATATTTTGTCATTGAATTCATTCTTCTCATAATCAGAAGGTTGCTAGACAAAAAGTAACTGACATATTTCTAAAAGACACACACACAAATACACAAGTGCCATTTCTTTCTATCCAATGTCTATTTTATAACACTTTAAATATTTGTTATCTTGTGTTGTCTTACAGACCTCTCCAGCCATTCACTGTCATATATGTCATAGAATCATTCCTTTTTAGTTATCTCCTTTTATATCTATCTTATTCATAATACAATCTTTGATTTTTGTTTCTTTGATATTTTCAAGTCCCTGAAAGCATTCAGAGTCAATTGAATTGTTCGTGATGATGAATTTGATACAGCTTATAAGAAATCAGAGTGTCCTTGATACCTATGTACGATTATCTATGAAGATTCCAAAGTTTATTCACCACATTGGATGTGGTTGTTTTCCAAAAATATTATAGACAGCAAAATTTGAATTTTATACATAATTTTCACTTTGAAAAAAATATTTGCATGAGTCTTTTGTTTTTTAAACCATTTAAAATGTGAAAACAAATTCTTAAAGATTAATATATATCTTGGCTATGTATATGCTAAGATATATTTATTATATAAGAGTATTAGATAGGATTTTTATCAGGGATTGTACTAAAATGGGGAGCAGGCTGGATTTGCCAGGAGGGAGCTCTATAGTTTTTCATACCTGGTATAGGGTCAGGCTCCAATCTTATAACTACAAAGTCATGCAAGCTTTCCTATTTAAGAAACACTAAATGGTGACTTGAAAGGTAGGAGCAAATTATACATTCTAGCAGAGAAGTGGATAAATGAACTGCTGAATAAAGGAGTAGTTCTTTTCTTCTTTATTCATTTATTCATATGTGCATACATTCTTTGGGCTATTTCTCCCTCCCACCCCCTTCACTTCCAGACAGAACCTGTTCTGCCATTTTCTCCAATTTTGTTGAAGAGTAGACATAAGTAATAATAAGAAAAACATAGCAGTTTTGTTAGTTGAGATAAGGATAGCTATACAGAGAAATTCCTAGCATTGCTTCCATGCACAAGTGCATTATAACCTGAATTGATTCATCTCTGCCAGACCTTGAGCTGAAAGAGATAGTGAACTAAGAAACTATTGCTCTGTGATGTCAGTTCAATCATTTAGAAACCACAACAAAAATGATCATGACATTTTTGGGAGGTTACAAAGCATCTAATAAGTTTTGTTTGAAACCCAGGAAATGTGGGACAGGAATCCAGGTGTTACTCATTTTTGTTATTGGCTGTAACTTTCTTTTATTTGTTATATTATTTACATTTTATTAGGAACCTTGTGATCATACATATAACCCAATCTATGATAAATAAAATCTAGCTTCATTATTGTCATGTTTAAATTTTTATAGTTTTCTTTTTTATTATTGTGCTGGGGGTACATTATGGCATTTACAAAAGTTCTTACAGTATTTCAAATTTATCATACTTGAATTCACCACCTCCACCATTCTCCTTTATTCTCCCACCTCCTATTCCTGGAATAGTTTCAACAGGTCTCATTTTTCCATTTACATACAAGTGTACACAGTATTTGCACTATAGTCACCTTCTGACACCCTTTCCTCTATCGTCCTCCCTCCCACTGGTACCAAACCCCCAGTCAGGACCCATTTCACCCTCCTGCTCTCTGATTTTGTTTAAAAAAAAAATTTTTTTGCTTGTTTAAGATGGCTACACAAGTAGTTTCCCTGTGACATTTTTATGTATATATGTATTATTTTTCCTTTTTAAAATAAAGTTTTATGAGAATACAACCATGCCTGTTCATTTTTTATTAGAAACTATTTAATTTTTATTAATTTTTATTATCATATTATTGTTGTTCTGGAGATTTTTTTTATGTTTTACCACTTTAGGCCCATTTCAACTTCTTCATTGCAGTCTCTTCCTTTGTGAAATGAGCAGTAATGGCTATTTTCTAGCATTGTGGAAATAGCTAAATGAAATAATTGATACAAAATTGTTAGATAAATAAGCTTAAATATTTTTCTTCATATATTAGTTTTTCCAGAATTTTGCCTGCTTAAGTATGTTATTTTTAGTTCACAGAATTTAATTGCTTATCTTGGTAAACAACGTTTTAAGATCAATGCAATTAAAATTGAATATTCTTCAAATTCATTGCATTATCAAATTGGTCAGTTTTATTTCATTATGAAATTTTCATTGTTTGTATATCTGTGAAAATTTCAAAAGTGTTGTAATAGCCAAGCTAGATGGAAATAATATCTTGTCTTATTTTTCTTTATTCTGTTTGGTGTCTATAAAAACAGAGATTAAATAAAGTTTTATTGCATGGAGATTTCAAGATTATAATTCTATTTTACTTTCTCATTCATTTACTAATCAAATATGTGCAGAGGGCACTGTGACATGCGGTAACTATCTCTACATGAGAACTTCAAAAGATAAAAGTCCTTTTTCCCCTGTGTACAAATCCAAATTATAATTAACCAACTCAGGAAAAAAGGTACAGTCTTCACTGCCCTTGAAATAACCTAAGTGAATGAATTATTTATACCTTCATAAACTAGATGGTAAATTGAATGCATATCACCTCTCCCCTTTCCTGCTGTGCATATTAAGTGCTTAGCACAGTCCACCCAGCTATCAGCTATTATTATGAGGCTATTTTCTGCTTTTACATTACTTTTGACCTCAACATTGGTCATGCTATGTAGGATGCTCTCATTAAGGTCAATTTCTCTTATAGACAGTAGATTTTAAATGGAAAATCAGTCCACTCCATGCAAAAAAGATACATAAGAAATACTGTTGGGAACAGATTGAGTTATGAGGTTGTGTCTTACACATGTAATTTGACTCCAAAATTGTCCAACAACTCTTTTTTGGTTCCACTCTACTGACTTTTGTATAGCCTTTGGAAT
The DNA here is from genome assembly GCF_047511655.1 of Castor canadensis. Lineage (NCBI taxonomy): Eukaryota > Metazoa > Chordata > Mammalia > Rodentia > Castoridae > Castor > Castor canadensis. The sequence goes on from NC_133395.1 coordinate 28,054,035, forward strand.
GTTATGGAAGGAGATTCCCGATTATTCATTCGTGAAATGGCAGCATAAAGATATTTAGACTTTACAAAAATTCAGCATTAATAATTACAAAATTTTGCAAAATATTAAGTAATAAACCTTAGCACTGAGATTAGTGGCTTATATTTCCCAGCAATATAAAAATTATCCTTGTGATCTTAAAGCATTTTTGCAAACCATTGACAGACTTGGTAATGTAGAGAACGTAATTTTGAAATTTTTCTTTGGTGGGTTATTTCCTTATAAAGGATAAATGAGAATTATTAAAATATAAATCATTAAAAAAAATCAAAGCTTATAAAATTTAAGCAACACTATCAACAGCACAATATTGCTTGTCTACTAATGACAAAGTTCTCCATTAGTCCAAGATTTTTAAAGGATTTTGTCATTACAAAGAAAGTGATGACAATTTTCAGAATTATTTTTAGTATTACAAGTAGGCAAGTCATATTATTTAGTTTAAGCTCTAGGAAGTAAAGAAGGATGATATCTATTTTAGTTTATATCTTTACTGTTTGTATTGATAAATCTTTTAAAAAACTTTTAATGCTGTCAAGAGTTGGGGGTATAGCTCAGAGGGGGAGTTTGTGCCTCATGTATATTGTACAAAGACCTGTGTTCAATCCCCAGCAACAATAAAAAAAGGAAAATAGAAAAGAAAGCTGTTGGAAGTTATGGGTGAGTAAAAGACAGAAGGAAATCCATTGACTGTAAGAATAGGCTAAATGCTGACATATATTACTTCATTTAATACTTGTAACTACTAAATATTATTTTACAAATAAAAATGATTTCAATTCCATTAAGTATGACTAATCTCACAAGTTGAAGAAAAACATATCTCAACATAACCCAAAATAACTCAAAACCAATATGCATACATTTCAATACACGCCACTTCCTTTTCTAAATAAAAAATTTTTTCGTCTTCTGTTTTCTGTATGGTAAATAATATTGCTATCATCTACTTACTTTAAGGTTTTAAGTGCAATTTTCATAATCTAAGAGAACTTTTTAAAGTCTTAGAATATGATTGTTTTGTTTTTAATTCTCACCAAGCCCTGGATATAAAAGCTCTGATAGAAACAGGTTGACAAAGGAGTCACTCATAAGAGCTCTGCACAGAACTTGGTTTGAAATGAGATTCATTTAAGAAACTAAATATATAGAAGAAACTGAATGACCAAGACCTTAAAATGACATAAGGGACATAGGGCTTACAACATGTAAACCACAAGAAAAATACAATTACTAGCTTTGAATATAAAGCTTTAAATGAAGCAGCCAGCATCAGGTGAATTGCCATAGTAAATTGATGCATGTGAGGACCTCACTTTCACTGAATGGCAGGAAATCTGTAATCTGTTATCACTCTCATTGTTGTCCTACTACCAAAATGAGAGTATAAGAAAGAGATGCCAAATACACCCATGTCTCTCTTACCACCTGTTAGTAAAAGACCTTAATGGGGAAAAGCAGAGATATGAAGCTTGAGGATATTCATGCTGTTCAAAGCTATTTCTGTGACTCCACCTCGGATGCTTCCTGGGAACAAAAGCAGGATTACATTGTCAACTCAGTGGGAAGAATAATTGGGCTAGGAACCAGTTCTACACTTCTAGAAGAATGTACCTTAACTCACCTGTGAAAGTGTAAGTGGGTAATGATTTATACCAGTCAAGACAGAATAACTTATAAATGGCTTGAGAGTTCTCACTAGGCATGGTGTCACCACTGTCAATCCTCTTCAGATCTTCTATAGAGCTGCTAAGGAAACAGCTGTCTTCCTATGAATTTCTTCTTGTTTCTCTTGAAATATAAAATTCTTACATTACATAAAATGATAACCCAAAATTATCATCTTGGCTTTGCTTACCTATTCAAGTGTATCTTTGTCTTTATCAGTCTTTTATATCTTAAGCTTTGATACAAACCTTTTAAACATTGTATACTATTTTCTCTCTTCTCTATTTCAGCTATTCTAAACTCATTTTGGACATTTAGATATATTAAGAATTATTTTGTAATCTTTCTTATATTGGTTCTCTTTCTGAAATAATTTTTATACCACTTTTCCTCAAAATCTATATATTTTTCAGGTTATATATTAGAATTTATTTTTATTTTTATTCAATAAGAATAAAACAATTCACCACCTTTTCTAAGTACAATTTCAACTTCTTTCCACTCAGTTTTCCTCAGTTCACACTATTATTTCACAGACTGTTCTAGCTTCCAAGGACAAGTGGGTAATTCATACTCTTAGACACCTAGTATTTAATGAGGGGAACCTAATTACATAAACAGTATCAATTCTGAAGTTTATATGTTATGATTTGATTACATCTAGTTAGCATGATGATATTTAGGAGGGACACTTAATGTCCTAATAATTTAGGAGAAACTCTTAGGAGCAGCTAATATGTAAGCTGATATTTTTAGGAAAGAAAGAGTAGTCAAGCAGTGAGAAATGAAAAAGCATTTATGGAGTGGAAAACAGAGAGACACCAGCATGATAAAAGACATACAGCCAGATGTGAGACTTGAGGGGAATAGACACAGAATTGTGTGATCTAGTATGCCATGTCAAGGGATAATGTGGAACCCAGGGAGACTTGTTAAGTAGAGGAATATTCATGATTCAATCTACATATTTGAATGATCATCATAAGTAACTCAACAGAAGGTTCAGAAGGTTCCATGAATAAAATCCAATTGAAAGAGTCTTGTAGTAAGAGGAAGAAGATAAATACCTTTAAGATCTTGTAAGAAGAATGAGGAAAACTGTAGCAAATTTTGGTGATAAAATCCCATGACAATAGGGCTGAGGGTGTAACTCAAGTGATAGAGCTCCTGTCTAGCAAGGGTGAGGCTCAGAGTTCAAACCCCAGTACTGCTCCCCCTAAAAAAAATAGGAAAAGAGAAATGAAAACATACAGCTAGGTTCTTTGCATGGGCAATCAATTAGACATTTGAAGAAGAAATTTTATGTGGTGAAGGAACAAGTTTAAGAATATGAAAAATACAATAAATTTTACTAAAATAGAATGCGATTCTGACATACATATATAATTCCTCCTTTTTCCCCCCTTTATTGTTGTGCTGGATGGGGTACATTGTGGCATTTTCAAAGTTTATTACAATGTATCAAATATATCATACTTGAATTCACCCCCTCCACTGCTCTCCTTTATCCCCACTCCCCTAATTCCTGGAAGTTTCAACAGGTATCATTTTTGCATTTACATACATATGTATACATTTTTTTGTGCAGTATTCACCCTCCTATCCCCTTTCCCTACCATCTCCACCCTCCCACTGGTGCCAACCACCCCTCATCCCCACCTCCACAGGACCTGTTCCACCTTCCTGTTCTCTGATTTTGCAGAAGAAAAAAGATAAAAAGAAAAACACAGCATTTTTGCTAGCTTGAGATAAAGATAGCTACACAGGGTGTTTCCTTGTGATATTTCATGCATATATGTATTACAACCCTAATTGGTTTATCTCCTCTAATCCTCTTCAATCCACCCTTGTCCCCTTCCAATGATGGCCCCAGCCAGTTTAAGATTTCTATGTTCATTACAATTCCTCCTTAATGAAAACAGTTGAAAAATATAACCAGGAACAGCTACAGATAATTTCCCATTCTGATAACATTTAGATGTTTTTGCTTTATGCCAAATACACTTTTCTTGTTTCTTATTCACTTTGCCTACTGTGAATTGAGGGTGAAACTTCAAATTTGAAATCTTAATAAATTCATATATTTATTACTCTTTATATTTTATGTTAGGAGCCATTCTTTTCCTGTAAAATATTTAGTAAGGTGGCTGTAAAAAGAATGGTGAATTGATACTTGCATAGCTATGATATTTCATTGTCTAAACAATTAACTCTTACATATATACTGAAACATATATGCTAAAACAAAAATAAATGTTAAAATCATGCAGGCTTAGCAACCCAAGAACTGAGAATTTCAAGTAAGAAAAAAAAAGTTGGTGTTAACTAGTGTTAAACCTCATGAAGGAAACAAATTACTTTTATTATTGCTAAAAGATGTAGGCTCTTTTTAAATATAGTTAATACATAAGAATCAGTTTTATAAAATGAGTGACTCAATGCATCCTATCATAGATTATGATTATGAAAAACTGATTTTTAAATTACTCCACAATTCCTTAGAATAAACTTAAACAGGATAATCAGTTGTAATAATAATAAAAACAATAGTATAATGATAATAAAAATAGTGATAATAGATGGAGGAGGAGATGATAGAAATTTTTCTTTAGCAAGTCAGAGTAATTCAATCCAGTTATATATATAGCCCAAATGCACATTTACCAAAAAAAAAAAATAGTATAAGGGAATCATTCCCAAAGAGTCTGGGAATGTTGGAGAAAATTATTAAAATTCAGAATGTTTTAGAAACAACTCCACACCTTACTTCTCCTAGTTTCTTATAGTTTTCCTCTTATTTTATGGAGTAAATAATCAGGATGTGTAATTTACCACAGTTTCCTTATATTTTTGTATGATTTTAACCACCTCTAATTCTTAATCAGTGTTGCATATAATGTTCTTTGGTTCTGATCAGCTACACAGTTAAATATTATGACCATGGTGAGATTTTTTAATCTAATTTTTAATTTAGTTGTGGCTGAGGTTCTCACCTTTGCACTGTTTCCAGGTCCTTCACCTTAGAGGCAAGGCTGACACAAAGGGAATTGAGATGAGGAATGAATCAGTGTTGCACCTCTTCATAATTCATTCCCTATCTTACCCTGTAGCAATCATAGCTGTGAGTGAACAGAGGGGAAGAACAAGGAGCATGCAGTAGAAGAAGTATGGTAGATTCTATCAGCCCCATTTCCTTAGATTCTGGCATGTGTATAAGCAAAATATTTAGACAGTACCAGGGAATCTCCTAACAAGTTTCAGCCTTCAGATATAAATATAAAAAGATATGAGTCCATTTTTATGTTTGTAAAGATAACTAATAATCAAGATGCTTTAGTGAAAGATATTCTGTTTATAATCACATAATTAATTTCCCATCACTCAAACTAATTTTTGATTAAAAGGGTTGAAAAAAGGGTTTCTTTATGATATTTCCGTATGTACATATAATTTTTATCAAATGCACCACCTCAATATTTTATTTAGACAAATCAGCTTTAAAGATTTAGAAGTACTAAAAGACTAATGGAAAGTATATAAGGAAGGCCGAAATAGTTTTAACTGAAGAATGCAAAAATCACAATAAAATACCAAGAACAATATATATCAGTACTTGTTAGAGTACCTATATACCATTAGATTTAAGCTCTCACACAGGGTAGTCTGGAACCTGTGTCTTCCTACTGCACATCATACTTTAATTAAGTCATAGTCTGACTGCAACCTTCTGTGTATAGCCATACACTGTATTTTCAAGGGAACTCTCCCAGACCTCTCTGGATGGGAAAATTTTCCTATTGCACCCATATGCAGTTCAAGGTACTTCTTCTGTGTTGTAACTTCCATGTAGTATATCCTGTTATTTTTTCCCCTGAAGAAAGGACCTTTGTTTTGTTTCCATTGTCTCTTAATTCAAACAATAAATGTAGTACATGCGATAAAGCAGAATATGAAAAAATATAGTCAGTTGAATGACCAAATACATTTTTGATATAATCCCTTTAAAATACTTAAAAAGTAATTTCAGCTTTCTAGGCAACTCAAAACATTAGAAGTTTTCATAAGCTTTGTTGCTTCCAACTGATGGCAAAATCCATAAGGTTACATTATGTTGCTTTGTATACTTCAAATCAATACTAATCATTGAAATAAAGGTTTTTTTGCTTAGTTTTGATAAGGGCAAAATAAATAAGATATATATTTGTTGTTTCCATTAGCTATGAGAAAAATACAAATTCATCACAAAATTATACTTACAACTATTTTCATATTGCTAATTTTGTCCTTTGTTGTGTCATTATATGATACATTATATGATAAGTATAAGAATGCTATTATTTGAAATACTAAAGCTACAAATAAAATACCTTAAAATTAGCATATTCTTATATAATGGTTACATTTACAAAATATAACCAATGAAGAAAAATGTTTCCTATATTTTATTTTAGAAATGACTACTGATTCTGAAACAGAAATAAATCATGCCTTGCACTTACTACATTTGAAATGTCTATGTATTTATAGTGTGTATGTTTGAATTGCACTTTTACTCTGGTAAAAATTGTGAGTTATAGTCTATTTGTGTTAGATTGCTACTAGAATTAAAAAGAAAACTCAATTCCAATTTTTTTTTGGTGCCAAACTGTAATTTATATTTTTCAGTGGCTATTTACAGTATTTTTATTATCATGTTATTGTTGTATTAGGGGTACATTGTGACATTTGCAAAAGTTCTTACAATATATCATATTTGAATTCATTCCTCTCCATCATCTCCTTGATCCCCCCTGCACACCACCATGAACTTGCCAGAATCTTGTCTGCCCAAAATTTTTTGTACCATCACACTGAAACACACTTGACAAGTAATATTATTTTCAGGAATGAATGTTGAAAAGTGTTCTTTTCTCCGTTTAGAGCTAACATGATTCAATTTTTGAAGCTGTTTAGATCATATGATAGATGTAATGTAATTTACTCATTGTATTATCAAGAAATTATTATGCTTCAAAAATATATAGAACCAATCTTATGCAATAAAAGGTTACAATTAGCATGCATACAAATATTGTAAGTATGTATAATTATAATTAACATTTTATGAGCATTATATCAAAATTAATATTCATTTTCTTACAACCTAGCTGGACAATTGGAATATAAATAGTCCTTTGGAAATTCTACAATCATAGTGCTGATTTTTTGTGAACTGTGTCTTTGATTCTTCTTGGGTTTAATCATACTCACATGCATAACTTTTACATGCGTTAATTATTATGTAACCCATATGCAACTGTCCTCTTTTGCATAAGTATCATTGTTCATGTGTTCAACCACAATACAGTTCCTTTCAGTACGCTGATCATGTAATAAAGATACATCATTGCACTATTGGTAGACAGATACTGAGAGATATTCAGAAAATTTTTTTTTCCATACTAAAGATTGAACTCAAGGCAATAAGCTCCCTAGACAAGAGCACTGCAACTTCAGCCATATCTCTAATTCTTTTGAATTTATTTGTGTTTCAGACAGAGGTTTGCACTAACTTGTCCCTGCCTGACCATGAAAAGAGCTTCTCCTCCTCCTAACAGGATTATTGTTGGCCATTGAAATCTTCAACACTAATCAGTGCATTGAAGCTAAGCAGATAAAATAAAACCCGAACCATTCCAAACGAGTTTAAGTTTTAAAATAAGAAATGGGTACATCACTGCATCTCAGCTGAATCCAGATGATTTGGGTGACTTCCATCTGTTTCCTACAGGGAAAAAAAAAAAAGATTGATATGAATGTATTTAGCATATACCTTGAAACCTTAAAGCGACAGAGGTTAACATGAGAAGGGGATCAGGAACCAGTGGAAGGATCAGTTAGAGATGATTCAACATGGGTCATAACACATGTATACACGAAAGCAATGCTAGGAAACTTTCTGTGTAGCTATCCTTAACTCAACTAGCAAAAGCGCTTTGTCTTCCTTATTATGCTTATGTCTTTTCTTCAACAAAATTATAGATAAGGACAGAACAGGTTCTGTCTGGAAGTGAGGGGGGAGGGAGGGAACAGTGGAGGAGACGGGAAAAGGGTGGGGGGGGGCAGGCGGGAGAAATGACCTAAACAGTGTATGCACATGTGAATAAATGAATAATTTTAAAAAATATACCTTGGAGAAAGTGTACAGCATTGTTTAGATACACACAGAAGAGGAGAAATGCCTAATTATTACATATGTTCGTGTCTGTTTTGATTCTATTTGAGAAATACCAGATTTCCCAAGGTACTGTTGCAATTTGTAGTATCATCAACAGTGTGAAGTTCAATTAATCCATTAACACTGTTGTATGTTCTGTACATTTTCCAATCTGGTGTAATTAGAAAAATAAACAAAACCCTGTCATATCAAATATACAGAGTAAGTGATATAATCCAGAAATCTTGGGATCATGCTTGATCTGAGACTATTATAGGATTTGTGATAATGCAGGCTGTATTCTTCATGGAGAAAAAGCCAGCCCATGAACAATAGAGAGACTAGTGAAGCAAAACGTTAAAGGAATCATTAACTGTTTCCGCATTCTTTTCACCCCTATTTATAGACACCAGATTTTATGTGCATACATGAATATCCAGAATTCTCACTTCCCTGGCAGTTAAATGAAACCAAGTGATAACACTGAGCAATGAAATGTAAATACTAATGATATTTCTAGATCATCTCCTTATAGATAAAAACACTAGCTCTCAGCTAAATTTTCCTGTATACTGCCTGAGAAACAGTGGTAATACGTAAAATTTGGAAGCTTGATTTTGAGAATGACAGTGCTTGGTGATAGCTATCTCATTTTGGTCTTTTATATAAGAAACAAAATAATCTATAATTAGGTCACAGTATTAATAGATGTATTTGTCACACAAACTTATCCTGCAGCCTACCAAATACACATAATATTAAATACTTTTTACTATGTATGCTTAAATTTTTAAGTAAAACTATTATGAAAAGACAATTATTTTTCTATCTAGTAATCTATACATGTACAGTAAAAATGAATTTAGATGATGTATATATTTTTTACTTTCATAACAATACAAAATAAATAAAAATTAACATTCATGTGATAAGCCTCTCTATATCTGCATTTTAACTAGAAAAATAAAGAAGTTTAATGGTTATAATTTTACACAACATTTCTTCACTAAAATATTATGATTATATTTAAAAGCATATGAGCTGAGTATGTCATTCCCTAACATTTTTCTTTATTCATAAATTATGCTTAGAATTTGTGTTAAGAATTTTTCAATCAAAACTCCATAATTAACCCTTAAGAATGATTAAATGATAAATTATTGAGCATTTCACTGCAAAATAATGTTTATCTTTCTTAAAATAGCAATCACACACATACATACACAGACATCAATGAGTTTTAATTACATGGTAATTCCTTCAAATTTGGTGTATTATAAATACAGCACTAACATTAAAAATATGGAGTTCTATTTTTCAACATAATTTTTAGAATCTTAGATAGAAATAAATCAAATTAAATTAGATTTTAATATTTAAACAATCAGTTTCAAGGTTCAAGTTTCAAAGATTTTTGAAGTATTTCTTCATAACAACATATAAAGCTATAAGTTTATATTTTTATAAAATAGAAAAATGTACACTTGCATTTTTAAATTGCAAATATAGAATAAAAATTAGACTTAATTCACAATTTGTGGAAATGAAAAGTTGGAAGTTATATAGGTGCAGTCTCTTTCCATACAACAATGATGTTTGGAGCAGGTATAAAAATCATGCACTCGAGTTTGAACAAATGATATTATTATTCAAATTAAATCACTGTTCATTTTTTTATCCACAATTATTTGTTATCATCATAATTTGTGTTTTACTGTAACTATTTCATTATTTTAACTATATGTTCCAATGATGCTGACATTTAATGAAAATTCTTGCAATCCTCGTAGCATGTGATAGATCCTGTGTTCCTCAAGATTAAATCCATAGATGTACTGAAATGTTGAGGGAAATAGCTGTTTTATGCTTTCCAGCATGCAAAGATTCAAAGGAAAACTGAACTTTAGTCATGTTTAATAATATTACTTCATAAAAAGCATTGTGTTGTTCTCCTGATTTACATTAATTTTAGAAACTAGAGAAAAGGTTAGATCAAAAAGAATTAACATAGAAGGTAACACACACGCACAGGAAATCAATGTGAGTCAATACCCTGTATAGCTATCCTTATCTCAACCAGCAAAAACCCTTGTTCCTTCCTATTATTGCTTATACTCTCTCTACAACAAAATTAGAAATAAGGGCAAAGTAGTTTCTGCTGGGTATTGAGGGGGGTGGGGGGAGAGGGAGGGGGTGGAGTGGGTGGTAAGGGAGGGAGTGGGGGCAGGGGGGAGAAATGACCCAAGCCTTGTATGCACATATGAATAATAAAAGAAAAAAAAAGAAAATACAATAAAAATTATGATTGAACAATATTTTATATAAGTTATATATTGTCATGGACTTCTTTAAAAAGAGAATTTCCTTATCATACAGTACATAAATGAAAAGAAAGAAACTAAATAAACCTTTTCTTGTTTTTTGACTGAATCTGTATTCAGGAGGATTAACTAAACTTCTTTAAGTATGCAGGTCAGGTCTCCTGAAGGGCCATGTTAACTGTAGTCTCCTGGGGTTTATACACATCACATGTGAAGTTATGTAAAAAATAATCTCTGTAATAAAAGGTTCAATGACGTGAGCCTGTATGGATAGGGAGAAGAAAAGGGAGCATAAATATAAAGTCTGTAAATGAGGAAGTGTTTTCAAGAATATCTTACTAAGCAATTACTCCAGTTCTACCTAAATAGAATCTAGTTATGTGACTATATACTAGTGGCAATAGTGTATATAAACTCATTGTATTTGTATTTTATAAATTTTATAATTATTTATATTTTCATAAGCGTATGGGAAAGATCAAGTGTCCACACTTTAGAAGAATATTTTTATAGAGCAATAAAAATTTGATATACATCTCTTTATGATTTCATTTGTTAAAGAACATCCGTAGTTATCATATCATCTTAAATCTGACTAAAGTTAAGTTAAATATTCTGTGTGTAGAATGCTTTTACTCATATTGGTAATGAAAGCTCTACTTGTCTCTTAGAATTGCTGAAAAGTTCAGAAGGAAAGGGTTAGCCTCTGCTGATAACAAGAAGGGATTTTGTTAAGTCATAGTGGTGAGTCCTAAGCTCCTTGTATGCAGAACTGGAATCTCCTGATTAGGTTTCTAAAATTGGCTATTTTAGACTACAGTAAGGCTTTTTTACATGTTGTCCTTTACCCTTCCAGTTCTTTGGATACTAGCCATGAATTAACTCATTAAAATATATTATTTTATATGTATATGTTTCAGTCTTTTGAAAATTAGGATGTTATAATGTCAATATCTTATTACTGAAATATGTACATGAGAGGTAATCAATTTTCATCTTCACACTGAACTTTGAAAAAAACATGCCATCCCCTTTATCCAGTATTCCTCAGAATATAATTATTATTAAATGAACATACTCATTTTACTCACATTACTTATTTGATCTTGTTTATGTATGCCTCTTGCATTCATATCTTTTTTTTTATGATTTATTTTTTGGGTCTTATCGCTTCATGTCTTATTTTGTAAAATTGGGGCATTGATATAAAGGAAAATGCAACAGACTTTCTGCTACTAGATTTTATATTTATGGGTCATTGCTTACTATCACTTTTATAAATAGCACAGGTTTATAAAAATTCATGGCATTTTACTTATTTTCAGTATTAGTGGAAGTATTTTTTTATGATTATTTGGTAAATTAAAGCCTTACTCTAATTCAAATTCTAATTCTGATAAGAATATTTGCAGAGTTCCTATGGAAAAAATGGATAGATAAATCTAGCCAAAAATTTTGAAAAATAACTTAGTACTTATATTAAAATTTGCTTTGTATTATCCTAACTATATACAGTCATCGATCACTCTAGTAATCATTGCTAGGCAAATTTCATAATTCTGATTTCATTTTCTGAAATCCAGGATATTTGTTCATCTCTAAACTGAAGCAGCATTTATTTTTTTCTTTCATAAGAATTACTATTCTGTATCTCTGCCATTGGCTGCCATTGGATATAATAGGGTGTCTTTTTGTAGCTTTTTTCTTTAAGTGATGTCTTGGATTACAAGAATTATTGAATCTAGTCTGTAAAATTTAAACTTTATTTTGCAAACCACAAGGTGTTTCATTAAGAATGATTTAAACAGGCCAGAAACACATTTCCTAAACATCAAGCTAAAGTGATGAAGTCAATCCCATGTACTGTGTCATTAATAGTGTCATTAATCAGTGACACTATTAATTTAGGCTCAATGTTCCCTTTCCTTTTCCTCTTCATGATCAAGAAAGAGGTTAGGACCCCTAAGGGAGCCTCACTTTAGTTCTATACAAGAAGAGAGAGGAGGCAAGGTGAAGAGTCATGTGTAAAAAGATCGTATGTATGATTTTTTATAATTACCATATTATTGTTGTACAGAGGAGACATTCGACATTAGCACAGGTGTTTTATATCCATGATTCACTGTTTTGAATTTCAACATCTGTAGGTAGAGTTAATAGAAGCATACCTGCCAGCATAACAAAAAGGTGAGAATCTAGAAATATTTCCATGATTTCCCCTGAATATGATTTAATATACGTATTATAGTAGGAAGATTGGATGAATAAATGAATGCTCTAATAGTAGAAGTGTAAGAAGTTATTATAATAAGTAAGAGATTTTCTAGTAGAGTAGAAATGTACCTTGCAGGAAGTGTCTCATTTGAAAAATAATTTCCAGATTTTCTACTCCTTCACTTTCAAAAAATAGAGTAAAAGCATGATGAACTTCTAATTTTATAGAGATATTAAAATATTTGACACTATCAAAAGCTACAGCAAAATAGTGGGCTAATTAAAAGACATAGGCTCATCTTTGCTCTTGAACCAAATTGTCAACTTTCTAGATAAGAAAAATCCAACTTGAGATGAGACATATGCATTGACTGCCAACTACAAAACAGGTCTTGATTGCTTTTCTACCACAAACTAATTATATAGCCTTTGGTAAATTTTTTGATTGCTTTGAAGTTTGATTTTGTTATTTAAACAGAAAAATCAGATGGGTGAGGAATTAGTGAATTTATTTGTTCATTTAAAATGTTACTAAACATCAACTCTATGGTAAAATAAAAGGCAGATTCAAAGGAATATCTATAATATATGTATTAAACAATTATTAGTTTACAAGTAACACGAACTCCATTGATCTTTGATTTTAGAATAAAAGTAAATAGCAATTAATTTATTTTTAATTGGAATTAGTATGCATGTTGAAAAAGTCTGCACATCTGTACTTCTGAAATTTTACACAGTCAATCAATACATGTGCAAATTATAACTTATTTTATTACCTGAAATATCAAGCTGCGTACATATATTCATCAATAAGGAATAAAAATGTTAGACCGCATATTTTTAAAAGAAAATATAGAGTGCATAATATATGGAAAATAAAAGGCTTTCAGTTCCTGTAATAGACTGTAGAGTCAAATATAATTACCTTATTGACATCATGATAAATTTAGTTGAGGGAGTTAAAGTAAACATCTGTTATCTCCACTCAGAAACGTGTTCAACCATTCATGCTTCAAATGCCTATCATATTTTATGTGAAAATAATTTATAGCCCAATTATAGTCTGTCCTTTAGTGAGCTTAAATGTGACACTGAGAGAAAGTCTTATTAATAAACTAAATTTGTGGGGAAAATTATTGAAATGTGATGAAGGAAAATTTTAATAATAAGGACTTCAATTTAATTACAGTAGAGAAGCCCACCTATTTTTTTTGTAGTCCACAAACCTCCAATGGGATAAACCTATACTAGTATTTTAGATGAATATACCCACAGCAATAAAGAAAATAAAATGTGCTAAAATGCACATCAGTGTTTTGAAAGAAGTTTGTAGAGTGGGACTTGCTGAATGGAAGGGAGCAAAAAGCTGCTAACCTCATTTAAACAGAAAAATAGTGTGAAGATTGAAAGAAAACTCAGACAATAGTCAGATTTTTCAAAAAGGCCAGTTTTGATTGTCATGATAAAAAATATCCTGTCTTAATCCTCATAAATAAACTGGGTAACCAGAAGTAACCTGATATTAACCAGTGACTTTTCTGTTGTTCTTTTTCCCTATTCCCAACATAAAACTTTGAAAATCATCATCAACTTGGCATTCTTTTGTTTCTTCTCTCTTTGGCATTTCTCCATGTATAAAAGAAACCATCTTTTCTGCTCAGTCCATCCAGACACTCTATTTTCTGTAACAAAGTGTTGCCAGATTCTACAATCAGAAATAAAGCTAATTTTATTTGAAGGGGTGAGTTGACATTTTATCTTAATAACTGGGAAAATATGTCTGTGGTAAACAAAGAATAGTGGCAAATTCAAATTATTTTCATAAAAGTAATTTGGAGATGAAGGTCAATAGCAGTGGTAGCAGTATTTCAGATTAGAGTTCTTTACTTTTCTGAGTGATACCTGTTTACTTTTTAAAATGCAAATAACTTAAGGATCTTTTTTTTTTTTTTGAGCTCCTGAACTCCCCTTTATTTTTTTTAAATTTTTTTATTGTTTTATTATTCACATGTGCATACACGGCTTGGGTCATTTCTCCCCCCTGCCCCCACCCCCTCCCTTACCACCCACTCCGCCCCCTCCCTCTCCCCCCCACCCCCTCAATACCCTGCAGAAACTAGAAATAAAGCTAATTAAGACCTTTAAATTAAGTGATTATAATTTTATCCTTTGAAACTACTAATTTTTATATACTTAGTATTGTGTGGTGCTTTTTTGTCTATTTGATTTTATTTCCAACACAAACATTTGTTTGCTTTTTTGGGTTAACTCCTGGATAGCCAATCAAGAACAAAATGCAGGAAATTTCTGCTTTCAAGGCATTTATGTTTTATAGAAAAAGCAGTAAGATAGCTCTCATTACTCCCATTTTAACCATCAGGAAACTGTATTTTACAATTGGTTTGGACGCTGCTGTAACCCAGATGTCAGCAGAGGTACATTTTCTTTTAAGCTTCAAATGAAAATCCCTGCAATCATATGCCATGTTCAATAAGAGAGAGGCAGGTGCAGGCTTTTGAAAGTCACATCTGGCTGTGAGCTCCCACTTCTGCTGCATTAGTCAGTGAACTGATCACATCACCAGCTTTTATTTCTCAACAGAACCCAGATCATAATGAGTACAAATCACACAGACATGTCTGTCAAACCTTTCTTTTAATTTCTATAAAAGAACAAACAATAGAACAAATCTGACCAAAATTTTTAAAAATCCAAAGAGTTGCAAATAGTAGTTGAAATAATAAAAGTATTTATGTAAAATTAACCTACTTCTGACAATGTGAGCCTTTTTTACCTTCTCGTCTCTTTCATTCATTCCTTACTTCTAACTCTTTCGCTGTCTCCAGCCTTCACATTCATGGCTACGTCCAATGCATGACATTTTAGTTATGCGTTTCTTGTATCCCACTAAGTTGTTCCTCTAGACTCTTCACTTGAATCAGATGCACTTGTTTCCCCAAACAGTTTTTCATACAAATTGTAAGTTGACAACTCAGTTTATAAAATCTACCATCAAATAAGTGGTGAAACCAATACTTGCATATCCCCAAAGACTGTAGAGTATTCACTATATAACTTCACTATACTAATAATAGCAATAAATCTTGAAGAAGAACATAGGAGGCTTTCCTTTTTATAGCATTTCTATGTGGCAGGAACAATGTAGCATCATGTAAGCTTTCTACTTAGGAAAATAGCAAAAACATATTGAGAGATTATTACAGGTAAGGTAACGTAATTACTGCATTGTAGTTTCTGTATTTCCTTAAAATAGTTTTAATAAAATATACATATGGCTATCCTAAGGTACCAGTGGACATAGTATTTGTCCATACTGACATATCTGGTTAGTTTTACTTGATGCAAAAGTTTTTTATGTTAAAGACTCTTCTGTACCACAGAACATGTGAAAATCTGCTTTGCAGAATTTAGAAGCAGATAAGGAGTGTTGAGAAATTAAATAACTTACCCAGAGTGACAAAACTGGTAATAATAGAGTTTCTCAACATAATCTTTGTCTGACTCCAAACCATTATTTATTTCACTACACCATATCACTGTTTTAATCAATGCAATTTCAAAACTATAATAAGTAAAATTCTTCTTGAATAGTCTCACTATACTATGGATGACAGAGAAGAGAAATATTGAACTAGAAGACAGCTGAATATTATATACATAATCTGAAAAAAAGCAGAAAATAGTACATAAAATAAACCAAGCTGTAGCTCTTGGTGAGATAATAACAAACATTCCAACATTCACAGCTTACTGTGTATTGTCAATTCAAATTACCTGAGACTGAGTAATTTGTAAAGAAATCAGACTTACATAGCACACTGCTTTGAAAGCTGAAAACCCAACATTAGGCAATCCCATTTCTTTTACTCTGATGAAGGCTTTCAGGCTGTGTCTAACATGGGGGCTGGCATCATGGAACACTCATGGCAAGTAGTGCCTAAGGAAGAGATTGCATGGCCAGAAAACAAGCAAAATACTGTGTAGAGTTTGCTCTTTTATAATGTCCTGCACTCATGGGGACTAATCCACTCTTGGAAGCCAGCATCATTCCACTAGGCTCCAACTCTTAAAGATGTCATCACCTTTCAGCAGTCAAATTGGAGCTAGAGCTACCAGCACATGGAACTTTGGGTGACAAACCATGTCCAAAACAAAATTCATACCACCATGTCCCACAAAGAAAGGACAATGAGAAACAGGCAGACAAAATATTTAAACATACAATGACTTAAAATTTCCTAAGCTAAATGAAGTACATAACCTACAGATTAAAGACCACAAACAGATAAACTAAAAGAAATCTATGTTGTGGTAATTAAACTCCTGATAGGTAAGACACCTAAAAAACTAGCTAGCATTTGTTGCCCTTAACGCAGAGAAACTAAAGCAGATACCTTAAAAGCAACTGAGGCCAATAGGAAAAGGGGAACAGGTATTAGAGAAAAGGTTAGATCAAAAAGAATTAACCTAGAAGGTAACACACACGCACAGGAAATCAATGTGAGTCAATGCCCTGTATAGCTATCCTTATTTCAACCAGCAAAAACCCTTGTCCCTTCCTGTTATTGCTTATACTCTACAACAAAATTAGAAATAAGGGCAAAATAGTTTCTGCTGAGTATTGAGGGGGGTAGATGGAGGGGGTGGGGGCAGGAGGGAGAAATGACCCAAGCCTTGTATGCACATATGAATAATAAAAGAAAAAGGAAAAATATATATATAGTCAGTGATATAAGATAAAAAAAAAACTTAATATCTGATAGAAGACCTACTCATAAAAATTGACTAAAAGAAATTCAACAAAAGGAAATAGTAATAAAACAAGGAATCTTGAATCATTATCAGGAAAAAGAACAACAGAAGGAACAGAAATATGGGTGTACATAAGATAATGATGTTCAAATGGGGGAATGAGGCTAGCAGGATGGATCAAGTCCTAGAGTCAGAAGGTCCAGAGTTCAAATAGGGAAAGGAGTTCACATGGAGCTGCTATGCTCTCAAAATCGTAAAAGATTAGTTGGTTTCAACTTTAACAGACTCATAAAACTCATACCTCTATTCTACAATCCAGAGAAACCATTAAGAAAAATACAGATAGAGCTATACTGAAAATAATACAATTTCATCAAGAGAGAATGCTAAAAAAATAAAAATTGAACTAATGCATAGAAAGCCAGGTACTCACATTTACTTTCTGTATCACCTGTCTCTACCTAGATTCCAGGTTGCACAGTTCGTCTACAACTTTACCTTGCTGGTGGATTCACATAAACTAATAAATTCAAAATATAACTTCTTCATGTGAAGTAGCCAAAACTCTATTTCTGTACATATCAAGGAGAAACTTAAAGTCTGTTGGTAGAACTTAAAATTGTTCCATAAACGTTGGAGGACTATTTAACTTGCATATATATCTCAAACTTGTGTTTGTGTACATTCCTATGTGTATATTTTTAATATGTAGATATTTCATGTAAATTTAAACATGTATCTACTCTATGAGCTGTAATTCCACTCCCAGTATTTACACAAGAAAGATGTAAACAGATACCTAATAAATGACTTATATTAGAAATGTCATAATAGATGCCCAAAATAAGCAAAAGCTACAAATAGCAAACTCTATGAACAGATTAATAAATAGTTTTTCATACTTTCATAAAATAGGATACTAGTAGACAAAAGAGGAAAGGAATTACTAACACATATATATCTATAAATCACAGAAATAGAGAGAAAAAAGGAAAAATATTGGATTATTCTATTTTATGATATATAAGAAGGGAACAAATTATCTACGCAGACATAAATTAGTAAATTCCTTTGAAAGGGGTATGACTGGAAATTGGAAGTGGTACCTCTATTTTTAAAGAGATGGCATGTATCTCTTTTGAGAAACATGTAAATATAATTATTAAAACTCAATGAACTGAACATTTTAAAAGACAAAAGTAGTCCTTTTAAATAAGTTATGCTTCAGGGAGCATAAAAAGGTTGTCTTTTGCTTTTGCAAGTAAGAGAATTTGACCTTGGCTTACTTAAAAGACTTAAAAGGAAATTTGCTAGAAAAAGAAATTGATAGATCATAGAAATAACAGAGATTTGTTGAATTGTGGCAATGATTAGCAGGAGCCAAGTCAAGCCCTGAGTTCCTGAGAACTGAGGTTATTAAATCTGAATGGTAGTAGGCAAAATCTGGCTAGGAAAGAGCAGAGGAATCAACAGATTCCAACTACTTTTAGTGTTTTATTTTTTATATAAAATTAAATTATCAGAATGGCACCTGCAATGTCAAGAATAAATCTTTGGTAGGAAAGAGTGTTCCCTGCTACAAACTGCTATAATGTGGACAGACTTGAGAACTCTGCATCCTCAGGTCTTCTAGTATCATTTGGGTCGAGAGAAATGGCTGACTATTCCCACTACCTGTGCTCAAAGTTGTCAGATAGTGCTTTGCCTTACCAAACAATAAACACTTACTCTGTTCTAAATATACATTCCCTCAATTTACCTTAGAACGAAATAAAACAAAAACCCAATGACAAGGGATAAGTTATATTTTAACTCAAATCAACAGAGGGGACTATAAAACTTAAAGACACTGAGAAACACTGGGATCTTGGAAGCATGGAAAGAGCTATTGGCCGCACTAAGTGAATTAGAAATGTTTCGACTGCCATGGTAAATGGTGTAAGATATGCCAAAAGGCTCAGAGAAATGGATATGCTGCAGATCAACCAGCACATAATTCAGTAAATCCTACCAGCTAATTATTTTCAACTAGAAAGTCTTAAATACATTCTATTCACCAAAAATAAATAAATAAATAAGGAAATGTATGATGGGAAAGGCACCAGCAGCTTTGGGAAGTTCATTTGAAGTTGTTAACCAAAGGTGAAGGAGGTAGTTTTTTTTTTCTCTGTAACTGGGTTCTTTAGTAGCAGTAGGGATGATTGCATCTTGAAATAACATGGTCCCTAAGATCATCCTACTAGGTGCCTTCACCCTAACAAGTAGCAACATCAAAGAGACAGCCAGAAGTTTCTGACCCACAGAAAGCTATGGAGACACTTAAGATGAAACAGCATTGTCAAGGACAACTAATATGTGCTTGCTTATCTGCGCAGCAAAATAAATCAAGGATGAATAGTCTGGAGGCTAAGGATATTAAAAATAAGCAGTTGCAGTCCCCAATTTCCTGTCAGCATTTGAACCAGTTTTTAAACCTGAAAGTCACTTCCCTGATGATAATATGGGTATCACTAATAAACAGACTTGCAAATCCATTAACAACCTTTTATGGTAAACGTCTCCATAGGCTATGGATATTAACCAGGGTAACCATACTCTGAAGAGAGGGGCACGCTTAAACATGTTGAGGATGATTAAACACAGGGACTATGTGCTCCAAATTTCCTCACCTGCTATTTTTGTTTTGTTTTATTTATTTTCCTTTATTTTTTGTTTTGTTTTTGCTGTGCTGGGGATTGAATCCAGGGTCTTGACAGGGGCTATACCACTAGAGCT
Source organism: Castor canadensis (assembly GCF_047511655.1). Taxonomy (NCBI): domain Eukaryota; kingdom Metazoa; phylum Chordata; class Mammalia; order Rodentia; family Castoridae; genus Castor; species Castor canadensis. Next base: position 28,074,024 of record NC_133395.1, read on the forward strand.
ACATCCCCACCCCTTTTGTTTTTTATTTTATTTGTTTATTTATTTTAAGATAATGTCTTGGAAGCTTTCTCTGGGCTAGACTTGAACTTGAGATCCTCTTGCCTCTTCCTACAGAGTAGCTGGGATTATAGACTTACACCACCATGCCCAGGTGTCAGGGTCTTCTTGGCATGCACAGTTACATTCTTTCCCTATATGACTTCCACTGTATCAACTGGATTTACAGACACACTAAGAATTCACTTCTCCAGTCCTCTTTCCATCTCCATTTCTATTTCCAAATAAATATAAACACACACACAAAACAGAATTGACAGAACCTCCACACTGATATTTTGCCCTGTGAGATAAGAGCTATGTATTGTGGCTAAAAAACAAAGCAAGGTGAAGAAAACAAAACTCTTGTATCTCCAACAATAGACAAATTTTTTAATAAAAAATGATATTTCCGGGAATACAGTAAGCATGAGTGATTAAGGTCACCTTGAAAACCTAAAATGTTAGAAAAAAGAAAAAGACAGTAAAAAAGTTGTGGTCTCCATCACATTTTCACTTAATTAACAAGCTCATCCATTTTTATTTGAACCACGAAGATTCAGAAAGATGATGACAAACTTCCACAATTCAACTACACAGCAGCCCTACTGATTGTAGCTGCTGTGCCACTGACACCCTTGTAAAAACAGATTTTATGTCCAGCATTAGATAGATAGATAGATAGAAGAATGATCAATCGATTGGTAGATTGATAGATGATAGATAGATGACAGATAGATAGGTATGCAAAGATACATAAATATTTATCTCATTCATTCTTTTTTTTCATTAGTATGTGTAGAAGTAGTATGCATTCAATTATTTTAGTACACAATTCAATATACATTTTCATTGTTGTTCGTTGTTGTTTCAGGACATAAAATACTCCAGTTCTCCTATTTTTTCTCATAATATAATCTTAAAACATCAGAACATTTCTCCGTGACAAGATTTCCTAGTTAAGTGAAGTAAGCCAGGTTCAGAAAGACAAAAGTCACATGTTTTCTCTTATATGTGGAAAATAGATCCAAATGTGAATATAAGCATTATCATATATGATATAAAGATAGAATATTTTCCAAAAGTTATTGGAGATTAAGACAGGAGCAAAAGAAGAAGAGAATGATAGAGAGTGAATAATATTGAAATACATCTCATCTGTGTAGAAACAAGATACAATTCACACTGAAAACTTTTGAACAATGCAGGGTAGGGGGAAAATGATAAGGAAAGTAAAGGAGGGGATTATACTGATTAAAGTACAATATAATTACGGGTAAAATACCAACAGGAAATACCACTAAACAATGAACAGATACTTAAATAAGGAAAGATAGATATGTAAAACAGGCCATAGTAGAAGGGGCATGAAAAGGTAGAGAGTAAAAGAGGGTAAATATGATTGATGTGTTTGCTACCCATGTATGATTATGGAATATTGAAACCTGTTGAAGTCATTTAAGAAGGGGGAAAGGGAAAATATCAAATATAACATACTTAAAATCATCCACTTCTCCATTCTCCTTTATCTCCCTTTCCCCCATTCCTGCAACAGTTTCAACAATTATCATTTTTCCATTTACATACTTTATACACTGTATTTGCACTGCTATATGTGCTTCTAACTACTGGAGTGTCATTTATTTTCTAGATCTTTTAAACAGATGGTGCAAATAAATCTGTGTGTATGTGTGTGTGTATTATAAACCATGAGATTATATTGGTACTTCCAAATTTAACCATCAGGATGAGTTTTGCTGGACTTCTTCCAGTCTATATTTTAGAGATCATTACTTTAAATAGAGGACCTTTTGGTTCTTTTTTTTTCTTCTTACTTATCTATTCTGTTATGTGTAGATTAGACCCATGTATCATTTTTGTCTTATAACATCTTTCATAGTCATATTGCTTCATGTCTGTGTGATGCCATCTTGGAAATTTCCTGATTCTTTATCTAATGTTTAATTAACCTACTAAAACTTTATTTATAGTAAGATGTTTGTTTCAATTATAGTCATTTTTGTTCTTTTTCTATCTATGTATACCTGCTGTATGGTTTTCCAGGCTTTAAATGTTCTCCATTCATTATTTCATTATTTTAATTCTGGATAAAATGCATTTCTCTTTTTATTTTTTGCACTTTAGTCTTATATTCTAAAAATGTTAATCATATTAGTTTGGTCTAGTTACTTTTTCAAAATGGGTCAATTCATTCAGTGATTTTAATTTTTCTTATATGATCAAGCTTAGCAGAAACAGATTTTTGTATAATCTTGGTTATGGTTATACACTCAAAGAAAAGTTGCAAGTCCTTTGGTCAGCTCCATATACATTTCATTAGTTCATTGATTATAAATATATACATACACATGTAGATATACACATATCTATGTATCAATTATGTACATGGACTTCCTTATCCAATTGGATAAGATAATATACATCATTCCATGAGTAATACAGGCTTAGATTGAGAGTTTTTGAAAGAATTTTTTTTTTTTTTAGGCAAATGGCAGGACAGATGAATGTTGGCTTGCCATTAAACTGATATGGAATAAATTTTGGGTTGTTTTTTCTAATAAAGTATTCCTCAACCAGGGAAAATCTCTCTTCAACCATTCCTGGGGATATTTGACAATGTCTGGAGATTTTTGTTTACTCCCAACCATCACAGCTGGAATCCTGGAAACCAAGGAGTAAAGGTTAAGGATGCTATTGAATACCCTGCATGAAAAGGACTGCTTCTAAAAAGAAACAGTTTTCCAGGCAAAATGCTGACTGTGCCAAGATCTGAAAATTTATTTTATTAGCTTTCAGTTGGCTTAAAATTAAAATTCTGTTTTACTGAACAGCCAGTGAGAAAATAACCTTTCTAGTATTCCTCATTCTTCTATGTGTTCATAAGTTTTGTGTTCTGAACCTTTATTGTAAAAAATATAGTGCTGTGTAAGAGAAAAAATCTTAGTTCCTTTCTCCTCGAGAAAAATGAGGTTTTTTCCTGTTATAATAAATTTCCTCCAACTTTGATTGATGTTTTTCTCTAATTTTTTTCTCATTAAAATTCACTTAGGCAAATATTTATTTTTCCAAATTATATTGAGTGAAATTGGCAGCTTTCATAAATTATGTTATAATTTAGAGTTTTGCATAGTAGTGGTCTGAAACACCAATGAATTATGCAATCGTTATAATCTTTCTAACTTCAGAATATTAAATATGTGGGAACATTGAAATACTAAATTGCCAGGTACAGGCCAGTTTCTAATAGATTTAGATTTTATCTTTCTTTTAGAAATACAGGTTAATATAAAATAATTATTAAAATTAGTTCAGTATGCTACTTCATTTATAGAACAAAAAATTAAGTTCTTACAAAATGACATCCTGCTTGACTATTGTACTCATTTTCTACTTGACAGATTTGTAGTGGCTTTAGTATTTTCCCATGATTTATCATTTTAAAGATTAATATAATGATCATGCACCACATGGATGTCGTCTGACAGTGGAGATAATCAGGTGTCTTTCACAATGAAGTCGACCTTCTCAGTAACATTGCAATATATCACGATGATTCAAGTTTCTCCAGTATGTGTAAGTGTAGAGGACAAGATGACTTTGTAACCCCAATTGCCTGGGAACCTTGCCAAAAAATGGATTTTGTGCTACATTAATGTAATGGAGACTCACTTTTGAATTGCACTTATGTTCTATTGGATTTTTTTAAAAAGAAACTCACCATAACCTTGATCAGAGTCATTAAGTAGAAAACTTTGAGTTAAAGCAAAATTGTAATTACATGTATAATATTTCACATATTAAGATAGTTACTAAAATGAATAAATATAACTGCAGCAATAATAGTGATAAATTATAATACATTCACTGTTAATCACTCATGCATACATCAAATTTACCTTATGTTCTTACTGCTTTCTATGCATTCTTTTGTGCGCTAGAGCTAGAAAACCAACAAGAACAACAAGAAGTGAGGTCACTGCCTCCTTGAGTTTGTTCTACATTTGGGAAAACTAATCAAAAATAGGAGATAATGATAGAGGCTAAGTACTGACTTATGACACTAAGTGGAATGTTTTATATGAAACACAAAGAAAAGGTGATATAGATTGAATTGGTATTCTTCGAAAAAACACTTAGAAACCCTAATTCCTGTACTTGTATGAAAATAACCCTATTGAAAAAGGGCCATGCATAGATAATTTTATTGATATTAGGTCATTAGTGTCAGACCCAATTGAATATGACTAGTATTCTAACAAAAAGAAGAAAGTATAGACACGGAGATGTATATTCACTGTGTTAATACAAAGACAAAGATTAGGAAGAAAAATCTATAAATCAAGAATTGCCAGATATCATCTGACACTAGGAGCAAGGCATGGGAAAGATTCTCTCAGGGCTCTTAAAAGAAACCAACACTGCAGATAGCTTGATTTTGGAGTTCTAGTCTCAAACTCTGTGAAAGAATAAATTATTATTTTAAGCCATTAAACTTATAGTACTTTGTTACAGCAGCCATGGGAAAATAATACAGATGGTATCTACTTGAAACCTAATTCCTGAGAGTTAATGCTGTGAAGAATGAAGTCCGATCACTTCCATTGAGAGGATCTGATACTGAAAAGACTTAAAGCCAAAGTGAGCTGTTATATGCACACAAGAAAACAGAAAGAAAGAAAAAGAAAAAAGAAAGAGTGAGAAGAAAGAAAGGAAAGAAGGGAGGAAGGAAAGAAGGAAGGATGGACTAGAGATCAGGAAGAGTAAATCATGGGTGATATGTTGTCAGAAACTATTGGTTCAGAGTATGGTGGAGTGACAATCCATAAAAAATTAAAAATAACTTGAGTTTTGGTTTGAGATAGTGAGTAGTTATAAATACCATTTCCTAATACAGGGAATAGTCAATGGAAACAAGTGTCAAGTAACACTAATTTAATTGCAATGTTATAAGAAAGACAGCTCTGATAGGAAAAATGTTAAAATCACACCTGGAAGGTATTGTGGGTTTGAATTTGGGGTGATGTATCTACAGTATACATTTTGTAATAATCATTACAAAGTTGGTATTCAAAGCTGTAGACCTGGATATATAAGATAACCTTGATAAGATGGATGTGTATGCTGATGAATTACACCTAAGTGTTACATTATTTAAGATTGGTTAGGATGTGAAACACACAAAGTATAGTGGTCAAGAAAGACCTCGAGGCAGAAAACAATTCCATATCTGATGAAGTAAAGAGTTGCAGAAAACTGAAGCAAGTACTTGGGAAAGGATTCCCCCAGGGACAAAGATTTGGCACACCTGTGGGGTTGGTAATATTCTCACTCTTGCTACTGAAAAGAAAACAATTCCAGGCAGAGGGAAATTCTTATGGTACAGAAGTACATGATGCATTAAAATAAATAAAGAATCAATGCAACTGATACAATCATGAGGATGACTATGGTATCAGTCAGCAAGCAGGTAGTTACACACATTGATCTGGACTTCATACTAAATGGGCATCTATGTCATCCAGTAATGCAAACTAGCAGAATAACTACATCACAAACTGTAGAGAAAAAAATAAATGAATTGTCTTAACCCTGTTGGAAAGAATACATCTGAGATCCCAGAAGTAATACATAGTATTACTTAGTACATACATAGTAATACATAGTAAACCCCAGATATGCCTCATTATTAACATGATTTTACTGAAATGTAGTTCATTCTGCTTTGCTAAATGTGTTTTATGATTTTTGTTTTTGTGCTTAGGTACTGGAGTTTGAACTCAGGTTTTTGAGTTTGCTGAGCAGATGCTCTACCACTTGAACCATACCTCCAGTGTTCATGTTCATTCTTAACATACTAGTAACCTCAACTAAGACCTGCAGCAGACATCATCACATGACTTAGTTACCTGGAACAGTCTCTGTTTACCCCTTTGTTTTGATATGACATTTTAGATGTGCTGTGTAGGACTATTGAATCAACAATCCATGTGTTCAGAAGGATATCTGACAAAGGAAGCCAAATTGCTTTTTGAAATGAGATGTAGCATGTCTACTTTTAAGTTCCACTTTCCCCCAATGCTGTTTGCACAAGTTTTGCTTATTTGATTTTGTGCTTCTTTTGTTCAGTGCTCTCTGCCTGAATGGCAGGATAGATTTATAACCTTAATTCTCAGTCAGGCAAACTCCAAATTAAAAAACTTGCATCTTCACTATACTTCCTAGAGGGTAATAAGATAATGAATATGTTTTATGTAATTAAAGTCCACTGTAGTGCCTTTCATTTACAATGGCTTTCTGAGAGAAGCAGGGTTCCCTAGCCCTGTACAATGAGATTTAAACTTACAGTATTTTTACTGTGTATAAGATGGTGTCCTCTATGCTAGTTTTCTACCTTACAACAGAGGCAGATTATCTCTGATCGCTGTGATTCTTATTATCAACATTGAATTTACTTGTATATGAAACAAGTACAAGAAATTTGTTTCTGTAAAAAGTCCTCCTTAGGTGTGTGTTCTGGCAGAATGTAAATGTTGCTTTATTTAACTGAATACCTGTGAAGGGAAAAAAAAAGTATACTCTCCAAGGGGCTGGACAGGATAGCTTATGCCTGTAATAGTCGCTTCTCAGGAAGTGGAGATAGAGACAGAGGCTTGTGGTTGGAGGCTAGCTAAGCCACAATGTTAGTGAAGAGATGCCACCTCAAGAGGTTGGGTATGGTGGTGTGCACTTGTCATCCTAGCTACTTGAAAGACATAAAGGAAGGTCACTGTTCAGACTGGCTCCAGACAAAAAGAAATTAAGAGCCACCTAAAAAATAACCAGAGTTTAAAGGGCTAGGGATGTGACTCAAGTGGTAGAGTGCTTGCCTAACGAGCACAGGACTCTTACTTCAAACCGCAGTATTGCCAAAAATGAAACAAATAGTATACCTTTTTCATCTGAAAGAATCAGGTCAGTGGTGTTTTGAGAAATAAAATAAGCAACTTCTGAAGAGTGATGTATCTTGATTTGTAGCTTTAGCTGATTTCTGTGAAAATATTTCCACCATAAAGACCAATTGCAAACTGTCCACTTTCACATCTGCTTATACAAATTCTTTTTAAATCTTCAACTTTTTAAAGTCAGTACAAGTCAATTTCAGACCAGTATTGGTATCACTTTTCATAATCACTGCTTATTAATTGCTCTTTTCCACACTCAAATGAGTCTTGGTTTTGGTTATAAACAAATTGTTCACCTTTTGCAAAACTAAAAGATGCTACTGAAAAGAAATTGTCTAAGTTACTGAACAGTTGTTAATGTTTACCATGCTTTGTAAATGGAATGGAGCTTTATTACACAAGGGAATGAAGTTTTGTGAAAAAACATATAATCCAAATAATGGTCCTAGGGTAGAAAGTATTAGATTATAAATTTTAAACTAGGTGTCTTGTACTTTATGGCTTGTATAGATTCCATAGGCATCCCTGTTATTTCTGTAAGATATTTTCTACATATATACAATTATTTAGGTACAATCTTACAACTGTCTTCTAAAGTATACTCTGACATGTATAACCTTTGATTACAGATTTTTGGTCACAAATTGAATAGCTTATATTATCTTTTAATATAATAATAAATTGCTTGGTAAATCTTGAAATGCCTTTTATTATATGATTTTATAGAAGTTTTATTTTTGGTCAAACAGTTGCTAGGTAATGGAAAATATAATGAAATGTTTATGTCCTTTTAAAACCTAAAAATTGAAATACAATGTGGTCCAGCTATACCACTCATGAGACTATACCAAAAGGAATTAAAATCAGCATACAATCTGGATACCTGCACACCCATGTTCACTGTGACATTGTTCATAACAACCAAATTATGTAATTAGCCTAGGTACCTATTAACAGAGTAATGGTTAAAGAAAATGAGATCTATATGTACAAGGAGTATTATTCTTCCATAAAGAAGAACAAAACCATACTATTTTCAGGGAAAGTAGATGGAACTGGAGACATAAGGTGAAGTGAAATAAGCCAGACTGAAAAAAAACAAGTTTCATACATTTTCTCTCTTATGTGGAAACTAGGAAAAAATAAAAGAAAGCAAAAAAGTGAAGTAGAATATTAGAGATTAGTGAGATGAGTGAGGCAGATAGGAAAAGATAATGGGGGTGAACAGATCAAAGTACAATGGACACATATATGCAGATGTCTCAATGAAACCTATTACTTTGCACAATTAATATATGCAACATTACTATTTATGATTTAGAAATATTTATAAATTGTAATTATTAAGAGGAAAAATAATTCAACATATAAGAAATGGGCTCTAATAAGATTAACAAATAATATCAAGTAAAAGACTGGAATGAATAATTCAGTTTTACATTACAATTTTCTATATGCAAAGAACCTTATTTAGTCTGATATACACTTTGAAAAGTTCTTAGTATGAATTTTCAATGTTAAAAAATGTGAAAATGTGAATCATCAGTAGAACTGACTTACCTGGTGCAATTCATAAAATGTATTTTAATCAAGCCCTTTGTCAAATTAAAATGCAAATTATAACTTATTTATAAATAAATGATAATGGTTTTCAAAATTGTAAGTCAATCCACATTTAGATGTAATAGCAAATTCTGTTAAAGTTATTTTTCTGAGAATTTTTTTCTGCCAAGTTAGAAAAAAATGCCTAGAATTTCTGTTGTGCATGTACCACCCATCCTTTTCTGCAGTTCACCCAGGAACTGAGTTATAAATTACTCTTGAAAATGTCAGCCAGAATTCTACATATTAAGGAGAATGTTTAAGGATATCCTGTGGGGGAAAGCGAATTTTGTTTTAATGAGTCAATCTCTCTGTTTGGAGTGCTTTAGCTTCTGTCTTCTGAGTCTTAATGGTTATTGCTGGAATGGTCTCACTTGGCACATTGCACTAAGATGGATTGTTATTTGCTCACAGGAAAAATTTAGCAACTGACAAACTATGTAACTCACTATAATATTTCCCTCACTCAATAGGCACAATCTAGGTACCGATTTTGTGTGTGCATGTGTGTATGTATTTGTGTGTGTGTTTATCTACCATATAATTTTGTTGCATGAGTACTCTGAGAAAAATAGACAATTACACATCTAGAGAAAGTATCCATACATATCAATAGTATACGTCATTATATCATCAATATTACTTGAGTCATTAACAAATCTAATTTATTGTTAAAATTGCCTGTATTATAAAAATATTGATTGAATATCTTTAATTTTATCAGTTTTATTTTAAAAAGTAATAGGATATATTCTTTGTAACTAGGGAGCTTGTAATCTTATAAAACATGAGACCATTGCTTTTCTCACAGTGCTGGGGTCAAACCCAGGGAAATGTGCTTGGTACATAAGCAGTCTACCATTGAGCTACATCACAAGCCTGAGAAGAGACTTTTAAAAGGAAAATTACTAAAAGGAAGTTGGGAAATGATACCTTCAGTATAGATAGTGTTCTGAGAAGGAAAGAAGAAAGGAAGGAATTAAGGAAGGAAGGAAGGAAGAAAGGGAAGGAAGGCTAATTCATGTTTCTATAAAATAATTCAAGTAAAATCTTTCCAACTATGTATGCATTATTTAATAGAATCATTTGCATTATCTTAATTCCCTATTTGCTGAGGAAACAATAACATTGGCAGGATGATATCACTAAAAGTAAGAAAATGATGTTTGCATTTGGTTGCCTTCCCTCTGATAACTGCAAACCTGCCTCCAAATCATACTTCTTCCATTTTCCTGCTTTTAATGAAATCAGTTGGGAGTAACTCTGAATATGGTTAGCTGCTAGCTAAAAAAACACATCTTTTTGGGTATCTGAAAGTATTTTCCCACATATGCAAGTTAAACTGAAGCTTTGATATCCCTAAAGTTTCTAACCTCATAGCATGAGTTAGCCCTCAATGATACCTAACTGCAGTATTGTTGTGTCTGTATTAGTATTGTGGTTTTGCGAAGCAAATGGTTTTCCTAGTTACATCTCCATCTTTTACTTAGGGGGCTCTGAAATTTATGGGCGTAGGCTTGTTTACTTTATGAAGGTAGACAATATTATCATAATAAAATGTTCTTCTATTTACAGAGACAAATGGAAAATTAATACATTAAAATATACTTGATAATTATATTTGAGAGTGTCTCAGCATTTATCATAGTTTTATTTTTCTATAATATGTGATGTAGAAATATTAAAATACAACCATTTATGATTTTATGCAAAACAGGTACAAATACTGATATAATAACTTACGGTTGCCAATATTTCTCAATTTTATATATAAGCTTACTCTGTAAAAGTTTGACCCATATAATTTCATATCCAAATGATTATTTATTTATTTATTTATTTTTCTTTTATTCATGTGTGCATACAATGTTTGGGTCATTTCAGATGACTTTTAAAAGGCTATTATGATCACATTACATTCAAAGCATGTTTTGTTAGTAAAGATTATACAAAGAATATTATTGACTTTATTCTTTCAACAAAAAATCTAATAACTCATCATAACCAAACAGAAAAGAAGAGGTATATTTAGTGATCAACAAAGACATGGAGGATGGAAATAAGATATATAGGTAGTTTATGTAACTTCACATTTTAGTTTTCCAGTAATTTGAGTAAATTCATATGTGTGTTTAAAATAAACCTACTACATGCCTGCTCCCTTCTTTTTAGCCTGAGGAAATCTCTTCTCAGTAAAGTATAAGACTTTTAATCCTTGGATTTTATGATATCTATTACAGACACACAGGGACTTTTTATTATTCCTCAATCATTAGCTAGATTCCTGCTGTGTTTTGAGTTGCCAAATAAGTGATTTCAAGACTACTGAATATAATACATTGCTTTTAGCCACACAAGATTGAAGCTACATTGATGTTTTCTTCTGTTCTGTTTTTTTCTCTCTTGTTCCCAAAGGGCTGTTGTTGAACATGTGTGCTGTTCTTTGCTTCAAAGTTTTGCATATTCTCAGAGGGAAACATTCATTCTTAAGATCTATTGATCAGCAGTTCAATGCATTCAGTGTTTTATACCAGGCAGGGATGAGAGACAAAGAAAAGGATAGATTAGGAAAAAATAATAAGAAAAAGACACAAGGAATGGAGGAATGGAAAAAGAGAGGGTGGGACAAGAGAGAAAAAGAATGCAGGAGTAAAGAATTATAAAGGTATTAGACTGTAGTATTTAAAAAATAAGCCACCATGTTCTGAAAGAATTAGCTCAGGACTTTTACCATGCAGTTTTTTACCTTTTTTGATATTGGTCAAATTACTTAACCATCTAATTTTTTAAAAATCATGTATAATTCATTTTCTTACTTTACTGATTTTTATTGCAATCAAATGTGTGATTCATTTGAAGCACTAACCAAACTTGATAGATGTTATCTATTATTATTGTAAGTGGTTGTGGAACCCAAAATGAATGCAATGATGATGTACTTACAATATGTAAAACTACTATTGCTCCTTAGATATAAAAAAATAAAAGGACTTATAGACAGGAGATAATGTCTAATTTCCAGTTTTATGTGGCATATGTTTATAGATTATCTAATACCTTCTAGGCACTCTAGAAGAGACATAGAGATTTATATACTAAGAAAGACTACATTCTACATTGGAAAAGAGAAAATTTTAATCAAACATGCTAAAATGCTATGGCCAATATGTGAAAAGCTTATTTAGAAGTATATAAGAAGTGATTACTCTGAGACAATTTCCAAACAATGAAAGACTTCAGAAGAAATCTAGGGAATACTGGAGCAGAAAGAAGCCAAGGGATTCCAAACAATGTAACTACATTTGCAAAGACCTACTTGTACATGAGAGCTCAGAATTTTGATCATTGCATGGAACTCAGCGCTACACTTAAAGAAATAAAAATCAAAAGGCAGATATATGACAGAATTTTAATTCCATAAACATAATATTTCTGGTTGATCATCTATGTATTTCAGTGAAATGTCTTTTCTGTGGCATTAAATATCTAGATAATCTCCATAAATCTGCATGTTGCATACTAATGAAATTCCAATCTATTGGAATAGATGTATTGGAATAGAGCTAGAATCAGATGAATCTTCATATAATGTATTATACAATAAATAGTTTATTACTTCTCAAATATCTTGTACATGGGTATTTATTATACAATTGATTTTATGTTTTGGAAATTTCAACATAGCAATCTTTAAACAGGATGAAGTATAGTTAAATGTAGCATAAATAACAGTTCATTGGTAGCATGTGTACTATATGTAAAATTTTGATTAGCATCATACAATAAAAAGATATTTTTTGGATGACTTAATTTATCGGGAGTGAAAATGAGTGTTCATTTCTGCAAGTGTACTTAATTGAACTGTGACTACAGACAAAGTTCAATAAAAGGCTGTCCTCTTATTTTCCTTCTACATCAATATTTACATATGCAATGGAGATGGTGTTGTCTCCCATTTCATTCAATGCACAAGTTATTGGGGAAAATGTCTGATATGGCACAAAAGGCAACCCATTCTTAATATGCAGTCTTTTTGAATTGTAGCAGTATCTTTTAATATTAGAGTATAATTTAGAATAATAGATATTTATATACTTGTTTTAGAAATAAACAAAACTTCTGAAGAAAGACATTGAGGAAGACTATAGAAAGTGGTGAGATCTCCCATGCTCACGGATTGGTAGAATCAACATAGTAAAAATATCTATACTCCCAAAAGTAATCTACATGTTGAATGAAATTCCCATCAAAATTCCAATGACATTCATTAAAGAGATTGAAAAATCTACTGTTAAATTTATGTGGAAACACAAGAGGCCATGAATAACCAAGGCAATACTCAGTCAAAAGAACAATGTTGGAGGTATCACAATACCTGACATCAAATTAATTACAAAGCAATAACAAAAAAAAACCAGCATGGTACTGGCACAAAAACAGGCATGAAGACCAGTGGAACAGAATAGAGGACCCAGATATGAAGCCACACAATTATAACCAACTTGTCTTTGACAAAGGAGCTAAAAGTATATGATAGAGAAATAGCAGCCTCTTCAACAAAAACTGCTGGGAAAACTGGTTAGCAGTCTGCAAAAAACTGAAACTAGATCCATGTATATCACCCTATACCAATATTAACTCAAAATGGATCAAGGATCTTAATATCAGACCACAAACTCTAAAGTTGATACAGGAAAGAGTAGGAAATACTCTGGAGTTAGTAGGTATAGGTAAGAACTTTCTCAACGAAACCCCAGCAGCACAGCAACTAAGAGATAGCATAGATAAATGGGACCTCATAAAACTAAAAAGCTTCTGTTCATTAAAAGAAATGGTCTCTAAACTGAAGAGGATACCCACAGAGTGGGAGAAGATATTTGCCAGCTATACATCAGACAAAGAACTGATAACCAGAATATATAGGGAACTTAAAAAACTAAATTCTCCCAAAACTAATGAACCAATAAAGAAATGGGCAAGTGAACTAAACAGAATTTTCTCAAAAGAAGAAATTCAAATGGCAAGAAAACACATGAAAAAATGCTCACAATCTCTAGCAATAAAGAAAATGCAATTTAAAACCACACTAAGATTCCACCTCACCCCTGTTAGAATAGCCATTATTAGCAACACCACCACCAACAGGTGTTGGCGAGGATGCAGGGGAAAAAGGAACGCCCTTACACTGCTGGTGGGAATGTAAACTAGTACAACCACTCTGGAAAAAAATTTGGAGGATACTTAAAAAGCTAAACATTGATCTACCATTTGATCCAGCAATACCACTCTTGGGGATATACCCAAAAGACTGTGACATAGGTTACTCCAGAGGCACCTGCACACCCATGTTTATTGCAGCACTATTCACAATAGCCAAGTTATGGAAACAGCCAAGATGCCCCACCACTGACGAATGGATTAAGAAAATGTGGTATCTATACACAATGGAATTTTATGCAGCCATGAAGAAGAACGAAATGTTATCATTCGCTGGTAAATGGATGGAATTGGAAAACATCATTCTGAGTGAGGTTAGCCTGGCCCAAAAGACCAAAAATCATATGTTCTCCCTCATATGTGGACATTAGATTAAGGGCAAACACAACAAGGGGATTGGACTTTGAGCACATGATAAAAGCGAGAGCACACAAGGGAGGGGTGAGGATAGGTAAGACACCTAAAAAATTAGCTAGCATTTGTTGCCCTTAACGCAGAGAAACTAAAGCAGATACCTTAAAAGCAACTGAGGCCAATAGGAGAAGGGGGCCAGGAACAAGAGAAAAGGTTAGATCAAAAAGAATTAACCTAGAAGGTAACACTCACACACCGGAAATTAATGTAAGTCAACTCCCTGTATAGCTATCCTTAGCTCAACCAGCAAAAACCCTTGTTCCTTCCTATTATTGCTTATATTCTCTCTTCAACAAAATTAGAAATAAGGGCAAAATACTTTCTGCTGGGTTTTGAGGGGATGGGGGAGAGAGGGAGGGGGTGGGGGGATGGGGGAGAAATGACCAAAGCCTTGTATGCACATATGAATAATAAAAGTATAAAAGAATAAAATAAAATAGAAATAAACATAGCATAACTTTATTCAGAAGCCACAAATTGTTCTCTGGTTAGTGCACATTTATTAGCATGTGAATGGATATTCTGAGATAATGACTAATATGAAACAGAAAGTCCATTCTGCATCATTTACAGGAATACCTACAACATAACTCAGGCATTAAATGTCATCCTAATCCAAAGTAAACTTAATGAAATAAGAATCTAATTCTTTTTTTTATGTGACTGACTAAAAGCAAAGGTACTGGTTTATGTTTTGAAATTAAGCAGATTTTTCCTATATTAATTACCACAAATCAGTACATGAATATCCATGAATGTTTAGTTACCTATGAAATAAATATCCATGCAATATGTTTTCGCAGTGAAATTTTGATTTTTTTCTGACTCTGAAACCACAAATTAATAGAAAAATCACATATCAACTTTAGAAACAGCCTTAAAATATAAATGGAACTAGAAATAAATCAGTGAACCCATGTTTTAGTTTTCTTGTTCCAATTAGCTGAACTTATGATTTCCTATTTTGTGAGAATATTTAATGATATTTTAAAGAAAATTATATTCTGGAAATGCAAAACAGTGAGAAGGATAGATGAGCCAGGCCTTACACTCTTCTTATCTTTATGTCTAGTGAAAATTTGTCAAATTTGGGTCAAGGAGTTGAAGCTTCATCTAAGCATGGTGGCACACCTGGGGAAGTGGAGGTAGGAGAACTGTTAGCTCAAAGCCAGCCTGAGTAACAGTAAGTTCTAGGCCAGCTTTGGCTACAGACCAAGATCCTGTTTCAAAATCAAAAACAACAAACAAAAAGGAGTGTATCTTAAGAACAGCATGGTAACTGCTGAGCAGAGAAGTCTGAGAGAAGAGTTCAGACCCAATACTACAGGGAGAGCTTGCGGATGGTACAGGCCACATCACACTCAACTGAAAGTTCACACAGCCAAACAGCAAGCAGGGACTACAGAATGAGCATGTAAATAAGCCTTAGAGATTTTGGAATTCTGGCTCACTTGAGAGGAGAAATCAGTAAATTTTTTTTTGGAATTCTCTTGAGGCAAAAGGGAAGCCTCATCATCACATTATGTCAGAACGTCCTTAAACCCTCAAAAACCAAATCCTAAAGGGAATCCTCAAAGGTCGATAAAGGTTAGTTAGAATAAACTTAGACACTTCAAAGGAAGACAGTCTAACTCAACCCCAAATGTTAGAAAAACGAGACAAAAGACCAGAAAGGGCCATATATTTAAAGACTTAACAAAATAGATTATCTAAAGAAGTAAAGATGAGAACTCATAGGAAAAACAGAAACAGTAAAAATGCAAAAATCTGCAAATTAGTACAATATTTGAAATGAAAAAAAGTACTGAAAGTGTTTAGTAGGAGATTGAAAATTGTGGAAGAAAAGACTAGCAAATGTCAAAAATCCAGTAATAAGAAGGGATCTAAACTGAAACACAAAAAGAAAAACAAAAACTTAAACATAAAAATGGAAGAGTGTCAGCAAGTTGCAGGAAAATACTAGTGAATTGTAAGCAAGTTTCTGGTAATAATGAAAATATGTACTTGGAATCTCAGAAAGGAAAGAGGCCTAAAACATGAAGCAGTGATTAGAAATTTCCCAAATTTGCTACAAAAAAGAAAAAGGAACTTTAATACTCATGAATCTCAGAAAAGTCAAATCCAAAAAATTTTAAAAACAACTAAAAATACATATTACATACTATAGTTAGCTGCTGAAAACAAGGCAAATATATTTAAATCATCATGAGACAAATTATACAATGGAAAAAATGATATAAACAATAGCTAAATTATAATTAGAGTAGATAAAGGTAAGAAAAAAAAGATGTATTTAACATGTTCAGAGGAAAATAAACTGTCAACAAATAATGTACCCATTAAAAATATTCTTCTACAGATGTATGCAAAATCTACATACTGAATAAATAGCTCACCATTACATCTTATGTGTAACACAAGAAATCCAGTGAAAATTATTTAGTGAAAACAAATTATTCTACATTAAATACTCATGTATAATTAGGAATAATTATCAAGGTAAATCATAAATTTTTTTAATATGTGAATAAATAAGTGGACAAATACTTTTCTTACCACCTTCAAAATAGTTGTTTAAAGATAACAAATTTTTAATCACAGGTATTATTAATACTATTTGATGAAATATAATATGTGGCAAAATAGCACAAGTGATGATTGTACATTATGACATTTGGAAATTCCTTACATTTGTGAAATGTGAATTAATGAAGTATAAATTAGAAAAATATTAATTACTAATAGATAATCAAAATTTAAGTACGTGTTTTTCACTTTTTTGCATGAATGCTGAAAAAAAGAACTATAGCAAAAATAAAAAATGAAGGAAGCAAATTGAGTATTGAAGAATATATGTTAACCCCAGAAAAGACAGAGAAAACAACTATACAGAAAGAACCCACATGCCATACAATTGAAGAATGAATTAAGTAATACGGTATTTATGTATTAATGGAGTTTTAGTTAGCCACAAGAAGAATGAAACCATGTTGTTTGATGGTAAATGGATGCAATTGGAAGACCCCAAGTTAAGTGAAATTATCAGGTACAGAAAGACAAAGGTTCATGTTTTCTCTTATATGTGGGAAATAGACATAAGACAAATACAAGCAATATGATGAAAAACAGGTTAAGCTAAGGGGAGGTCACTTACAGGTAAAAGAAGGCAGATAAGAATGTGAATATGGTTGATGTACTTCCTATATAAGAAAGAATATAGAATTTTTTATTAAACAAAAATTGATTGATCTGTTATATGTCCAGAAGTATGCTAGATATTATAAGGATATGTTTCTTTTTTTTTTTCTTTATTGTCCTGCTGGGTGGGAGTACATTGTGGCATTTACAAAGGTTCTTACAATATATCAAATATACCATAGTTGAATTCACCCCCTCTACCACTCTCTTTTACCCCCCCTTCCCCAATTCCTGGAATAGTTTCAACAGGTACCATTTTTGCATTTACACACCTGTGTACACATTATTTGCACCTTATTCATTCTCCTACTCTCTTTCTCCACTACCTCTCCCCTCTCCCCTCTTATTGGTGCCAATCCCACCCCCATGTGTTCTGCCCCCCTGTTCTCTGATTATTTAGAAGAAAAAAGATAAAAGATAAAAAGAAAAACATGGTATTTTTGCTAGCTTGAGATAAAGATAGCTAAACAGGGAATTTGCTTGTGTTGTTTCCATGCATATATGCAT
The DNA here is from genome assembly GCF_047511655.1 of Castor canadensis. Classification (NCBI taxonomy): domain Eukaryota; kingdom Metazoa; phylum Chordata; class Mammalia; order Rodentia; family Castoridae; genus Castor; species Castor canadensis. The sequence continues at coordinate 28,091,960 of NC_133395.1, forward strand.
TGCAGCCCCAACTGGTTCATTGTTCCCTTGCCCTATCCCTCCTGTGTGCAACCTCTCCTTAGTGTGACCCATATCCCATAATATTAGTCTGTTTGTTTTAAGTCTATAATCTGCATTTGCAGGAGAAAAATGCATATTTTTGCCTTCTGAGCCTAGCTAACTTCACTTAAGATGATGTTCCATCCATTTACCTGTAAAAATTTCATTCTTTGTGGCTGAGTAAAATTCCATTGTATATAAATATCACATTTTCTTAATCCATTCTTCAGTAGTGGGGCATCTTGGCTATTTCTACAGCTTAGCTATTGAGAATAGTGCTTCAATAAACATGGGTGCTATAAGCTGACTCACCTTCCTTCCAGTACATCCTTAGGAGTGCTATGGCAGATCTATGTTTAGTCTTTTAAGGAGCCTCCATACTGTTTTCCATAGTGGTTGTACTAGCTTACATTCCCATCAGCAGTGTATGCGATTATAGAGTTTTTAAGCCTGTTGAAATCACCATAAGAAGGAGGCTAAGGTAGAAAGGAGAAAAATAGAGGGAGTGAAGGAATTCAAGTTATAATACATATATACATGGAAATGTAATAATGAAACTCTCTGTATAGCTATCTTCAACAAATAAAATGACATTTTTTTCTAAATGCAGGACAGGAAGATGAAACAGGTCCTCTCTGGGGATTGGTACCAGTGGGAGTGGGGAGGATATAAGGAAAGACTGTAGGAGTATGAATGTAGTGGAAATATTATGCACTCATGTATGAAAATGAAAAAAAAAAAAAGACTTGTAACTATTCCAGGAATGGGTAGCATAAAGGAGAATGATGGAGGAGATGAATCCAACTATGATATATTGTAAGAACTTTTGGAAATGTGACAATGTATACCCAGTACAACAATCATATAATTTTTAAAAAGAAAAATAAAGAAAAACAAAGCTTTAAAAATGAAATCTGTGACAATTTAAAAACAAGTAGAAAATTGTTGGTTATTAACAGAAATGTATCAATGGTTGCATTAAATATTAATGGACTATATGTGCCAATAAAAGGACCTAAATACCAGGCTGTCTATTAAAAAAAGATACATGTTATTCACCAAAACACAAAGAAATATAAATAAACATATATTTATATTATAATCAGAGGTCGAAATTAAAAGAGCAGATAGGAATACCATGAAGTCTTTTTTTTATTCATTTATTTATATGTGCATACATTGTTTTGGCCATTTCTCCCCCAGCCCTCTGCCCCCTTCTTTTTCCCCCATCCCCCTCCCTTCCAGGCAGAACCTGTTCCACCCTCTTCTCCAATTTTGTTGAAGAGAAGACATAAGCAATAACAAGAAAGACATAGCATTTTTTGCTAGTTTGAGATAAGGTTAGCTATACAGAGAGATTCTTAGCATTGCTTCCATGCACATGTGTATTACCATCCAAATTGATTTTTCTCTACCAGACCTCCTCACTACTTGCCAGTCACCTTCCCATAGTGACTTCTGTTGTTTTAATGTTACTATATTAGCTCCTCTACAGTGGGCACATCAAACACTTTCAACTTTTGGGTTTCCTACCTTTCCCTATTCCTCCTGTATGTGTCCTCCCCATAGCGTGTGACCGAAGTCTAATAATATTACTGCATTTGTTCTAGATCTAAAGTCCACATATGAGGGACCACACATGATTTTTGGCTTTCTGAGCCTGGCTAAATTCACTTAAGATGATGTTTTCCAGTTCCATCCACTTACTTTAGAATGACAAGATTTCATTCTTCTACATGGCTGTGTAAAATTCCATTCTCTATAAGTACCACATTTTTTTAATCCATTAGTCAGTAGTGGGGCATCTTGTCTGTTTCTATAACTTGTCTGTTGTGGATAGTGCTACAATAAATATGGTTGTGCAGGTGCTTTTGGAGTAACCTGTGTCTCATTACTTTGGGTAAATCCCCAGGAGTGGGATTGCTGGATTATATGGCAGATTTATGTTTAGATTTTTAAGAGGCCTCCATATTTTTTTCCAGAGTGTTTGCACAAGCTTGCATTCCCACCAGCAATGTACCAGTGTTCCTTTTTCCCCACATCCTTGCCAACAAATGTTGTTGGTGGTGTTTTGGTGATGGCTATGCTAACAGGGGTAAGGTGGAATCTTATTGTGGTTTTGATTTCCATTTCCTTTATGACTCGAGATGGTGAGCATTTTTTCATGTGTTTTTTGGCCATTTGTATTTCTTCATTTGAGAAAATTCTGTTTAGTTTAGTTGCCCATTTCTTAATTGGTTCACTGATGTTGGAAGAGTTTAGTTTCTTAAGTTCCCTGTATATTCTGGTTATCAGTCCTTTGTCTGATGTATAGCTGGCAAATATTTTCTCCCACTCTGTGGGTGGTCTCTTCAGTTTAGAGACCATTTCTTTTGTTGTGCAGAAGCTTTTTAATTTTATGAAGTCCCATTTCTCCATTCTTTCTCTTAGTTGCTGAGCTACTGTGGTTCTATTGAGGAAGTCCTTGCTTATACCTGTCAATTCCAGAGTGTTTTCTGCTCCTTCCTGTATTAACTTCAGAGTTTCTGGTCTGATATTAAGGACCTTGATCCACTTTGGGTTGATATTAGTACACAGTGATAGAAATGGATCTAATTGCAGTTTCTTTCAGATGGATAACCACTTTTTCCCAACAGCATTTGTTAAAGAGGCTGCCTTTTCTCCATCGTATACTTTTGGCCCCTTTGTCAAAAATAAGGTGGCGATAGTTGTGTGGATTCATACCTGGGTTTAGGACCACCTTTGATGTTTCCCATAGATACTGGAAGGTTGTGTTTTCATTTTCATTAACTTCCAGTAAACTTTTACTTTCCTGTTTTATTTCATCAATGATTCACTGATCATTGAGCAATGTGTTGTTCAGCTTCCAATTGTTTGCATGCTTTTTACTGCTGTTTTTGTTGCTGATTTCTAGTTTTAATGCATTGTGCTCAGATAAAATGCATGGGATTATTTTTATTTTGTTATATTTGCTGAGGCTTGCTTTATGCCCTAAAATATGATCAGTTGTGGTGAAAGTTCCATGAGCTGCTGTGAAGAATGTATACTGTGCAGATGTTCAATGAAATATTCTGTAAACATCAGCAAGGTCCATTTGATCTATGGTGTGATTTAGTTCTAGAATTTCTTTATTGATTTTTTGTTTGGATGACCTATCTATTGGTGATGGGAGGTAGTAAAGTCTCCCACTACCACTGTGTTGGAGTTTGTACATGCATTTAGATACATTAAAATATGTTTCATGAAATTGGGTGCACTGAGATTGGGTGCATATAAGTTGATAGTTGTTATTTCTTTTCATTGCATTTCCCCTTTTATCAGTATGGAGTGTCCTTCTTTATCTTGTTTGATCAATGTAAGTTTGAAGTCTACTTTGTCAGAGATAAGTATTGCTACTCCTGCCTGTTTTCAGGGACCATTGGCTTGGTAAATCTTCTTCCAGCCTTTTACCCTAAGCCAGTTCTTCTTTCTGTCAATGAGATGGGTCTCCTTTAAACAACAGATTCTTGGATCTTCCTTTTTAATCCAGTTTGTCAAATGGTGTCTTTTGAAGGGGGAGTTGAGTCTGTTGACATCCAGTGTTAATATTGATAGTTATATGGTGATTCCCACCATTTAGTTGGTTTTCTTATTTCAGGGCTTATTTGTGTGCAGCTGAATCAATTTTATTCTCTAATTCCTTGTCTTTTTTTCTCCTGTTGTTTGATACTGCCTGTCCTTTCATGGTTTTATTTGCTTTCATTTTCTGTGTGCAGAATTCCTTGGAGAATCTTTTGTAGTGGTGGCTTGTTGGTCATATATTGTTTTAGTTTCTGCTTATCATGGAAGACTTTTATTGTTCTGTCTATTTTGAATGATAGTTTTGCTGTGTAGAGTATCCTAAGTTGAAGTTATTTTCATTCAGTGCTTGGAAGACCTCATTCCATGCTCTTCTTGCATTTAATGTTTCTGTTGAGAGGTCTGCGTGATTTTGATGTGTTTACCTTTGTATGGTATTTGTTTTTTTCTCTCTTACAGCCTTCAATATTCTTTCTCTAGTCTCTGTACTTGTTGTTTTAATGATAATATGTCGTGGGGTCAGTCTGTTCGGTGTTCTGGAGACTTCCTGTATCTGAATGGGCATAACTTTCTCTAGATTTGGGAAATTTTCTGATATTATTTTATTGAATACATATGGATCCCTTTTTCTTGGGCCTATTCACCTTCTTCAATGCCTGTTTCCCAGGTTTTGTCTTTTGATGGAGTAAGTGAGTTCTTGTATATTCCTTTCACATGCCTTGACTAACAGTTCCTCAGTTTTTCTTTTAATTTTTATTTTATCTTTGAGTTCTGAAATTTTGTCTTCCACTTCCTCTAGTCTGCTGGAGTGGCCATCCCTGTTTTTTGTGTTTCTGTTTGACTCTTTTTTCTGAGGTTTTCCATATCATGGGTCACTTCCTCTTTAATATTTTCCATTTTCACCTTTAATTCATTTATCTCTCTATTTATAGTGTTCTCTATTTCACTTTGGTGTTTATTTAGGGCTCCTATGAGTTCATTTATTTGTGTCTGTGTCTTCTCATATTCTTTTATTTTTGGTGTATTGAAATGTCTTGAGTGCATCTTGTATGTTTTGGTTAACCATGTCTAGTGTCATCTCCATGAAATTCTCAGTGATTAATTGCAGGATTTCTTCTTTGATGGTGTTCTTGTGGACATTGTAGTATTCCTTGGTGTCATTTATCTTTATTTTGTTGGAGTCCTGAACTGAGTATCTATTTTCTTCATTTCTCTCTGAATCCTGTATTAAATTATTTTGGAGTGGAGATTGATTTCTATCACTTTTTCTTCTTGCAATCTCTCCACTTGGTACTGTGCAACTATGTTCTTGATAGGCTAGTTGGTGGTTTTATGACCTGTTTTCTTTCCCTTGATTTATTTTTTGTTTTGTGGCTGTCTTTGATTTTTAACTAAATTGGTGTGCTATTTCTGTCCCTGGTCTGGTTGTAATTTAGTAGTAACTAATGCACAGGTTTAATACACAACCAATAATTTAGATGTTATATAGCAGACACCTTGGTGGTAATATCTATAAGCAGTGGGAGTTCAGGGATTCACATTTGTAAGTCTAACTATAGAAATTTGGGGATTGGATAAGGTGGCACTAAAGGGGGAGGTGGGAAGTGTGGTGGGAGAGTGGGTGAAGAATTGAGGGGGCTCACACCTTGTGTGTGTTTTGGTGTATTTCTGTTGTTTTAGTAGTTAGGGATTGCAGGGGTTTGGGGATGTGTAAAGTTGGCATAGTATTATGGTCATTGGGTGATGAGTGTGTAGGAGGGAGGAGCAGTCTGGTGACAGGTTGGGGGAAAACAGGAGGGGAAGATGGGAGCTGAGGGAGAGAGTGGGTAAGAAGGGGCAGAACAAGTTGTTGGTGAGGGGAGCAATGGGGTTTAGCAGAAGAGAAAGAGAGAGAGTGAAGGTGGTGAGAGAAGGGATGAGAAAGTGATGATGGTAAAGTTGATAGTATAAAAAAAAATAATTGGAATAGAAATAAAAGTAGAAAACACACAATAACAAAATAAACAAACAAAAAAGAAATCAATGGGAAATGATGAATAAACAAGCAAACAAACAAACAAAAAAAACAGAAGCAAACAATCAAAAAAAAAAAAAAAGGAAAGAAAAGAAAAATACCAGATTCAGGAACAATAGGCTTTCAGTCTTAGTTTACATTCTGGAGTTACTCCTCTGGCATCCAGTCCTGGTATTTGTATATTAGCAGAAGTTCTGATGTGGTCTCACCAGATTGGCTTGTGAATAGTGTTTTGTTCTTCTGTCTACCAGTTAATTTGAAATTGTGAGGTGAGGTAGCTCTGCTAGATCATGTAGGGTGGTTAGAGCTATTGATTTCTTCAGCTTATAGCTGTGTGACCCTTCAGCTGCAACTGCCTGGTCAGTTCCTCCTCCAGTAAGGTGGGGGCAGTTTAAGTTTGAATGCTGCCCTCAGGTTTAGGAGATCAGCTCTGTAGTCCACTATTTGCCCTGTTTTGGAGGTGACTTTGCACTGGGCTTGTTTACTGGGATTTCCATGCTGGGGGCATATTTCTTTGCCCTGCCCCCTTTCTCTGGGGCAGGTTCAGTGTTCCATCAGCCTCCTCTGCTATCAGTGTGTTACACTGATTTGCTGTTTGATTTTCAGTTTTGTGGGGCAGTTTGACTTTGGGTGCTTCTAACTGGCTCAAGAGATGAGCTCTGTGATCTGCTACTTGCCCTGTTTTGGGAAGTGGCTTATTGCTGCCTGCTCTTTGCCTTCTTGCCTTTGCAGTGTTTGTTTAGTCATAGTTTTCACTGAGATTAGCTCCTTGCCCTTCCCCTTTTCTCCAGTGCACTTTCAGCATTCTTTCCCCCTCTGCTGTTGTAGTAGATTATAATTTGCTGTTGTTATTCAGTTTTTTTGTGGGGATGGCAGTCTGTCTGTCCAGGGGCAGTGCTGGTTTATTCTGGGGGTGGCTGGGTGAATTCTGTGTGATGTGTGGCACTTACTGTTTGGTCTGTTGGATGTCTCACAGGCAGGTTTAGAGCCAGCAGCAGTGGCAGCCCTCAAGTTTTTTCAGTGTAATATTGTTGTGGTGAAGCTTTTCCCAGTCTAGGATTCAGGGTGTTGAAAATTTGATTCTGGGTGGTGCTTTATTTCCACTTGATGGAGGAAGAGAAGAGGAAGAAAGACCTTAAATTGTTTTAATTGAACAAAGTAGCATTCACTGAGATAGAGTAACATTTTATAATGACAAATGAGTCAGTTGAATAGTAAGACCATAACAGTGATAAATGAATGTTTCCAATAGGAGAACTTCATTATACATAAAGTAAAGGAGGCATAATGAAACAGAGAAGTAGACAAACTCACAATGTTAAGGATTTTACCATTCATCTCTGGGAAGTAAAATAATAACCAAAAAATAAAAATAAAACATAACAACACATAGGAACAATAATGACTACCTGAGTAAAACTATTCATCACTTTGGCTTAATTTGCCTTTACAGAACACTATACTAAAAATAGCTATATGTACTGTTTTAAATTGAATTTGAATTATTCATCAATATATTTTATAAGATGGCCTTCAAAGTAAAACTCAATATAAATGAAATATTTGAAATTTGAATAGAAACAAAATATAGTACATCAAAATTGTTATGCAACTTGGAACAGTGCAAAGAAAAAAAATAGATGGTTAACAAATCCTTACTTTGCAGGTGAAAATGGGATTGAAAATCAATGATTTAATTTTTTATTGTAAAAATCTGGCTAAAGAAGTAATTTGAAATAAATTTAAGTTAATAATAATAAAGGAAATGCAGTATTTTTATTATTTTGTTCAACATATTTCCTAATGTATTTTGTAATTTCCTTTGGCACATGGTTAATTTAGTCTTTGCTGATTAGTATCTGAACATTGTATAATATTCTATATACAACAATATCAGCTTTTAATTTAATTTTGCTCTGATAAAAAGTATTCTATAACATTGCAATATTTGCAAATCTACTAATGTTTATTTTATACATAATGTATGAAATATCTTAAGTGAATGCTTTTGTATGTTTAACAGTTTTGAGATGTAGTCTTTAATGCATGCAAATTTAGCAAAATGATGATAGTGTTATTCAAATAATTCATGGGATTTCTTTTCTCTGCTTTATTTCAACTGCTCAAATATATGACAGTCTTTCTACAATGAAAGAAATTAGCAAATTTTAAGATGAAATTAGTCACAAAATGAAAATATAAATGTTATGAATCCTACCAAGGTAGCTCAAGAAAGAAATAGACAAAAATCAATGAAATGATCTATGAAAGGATAAAATAATCACAAGAAATACAGAAAGTTAAAGATTAATCAGGGAACAGTATTCACAAATGTAAGTAATTCCACAAAATAAAATGAAATGAAACTATTCTTAACAGAGGCAATTATTCAAGTGCGTGAAAAATTATTAAATAAAAATGTCTAAGCATCTATTAATGTAATTGGTCTTATTGTCACAAATTTCTCTCTCAAAACCAAAAAGACCATACTGCATGATCTCTTAAGTTATATCAATATAAAAATTTGCTGAAAAAAATGGCATTTGTACTGGCCACTATTTGGGTACATAGCCAAACTCTGTCTCAAAAAAAATTGCTGAAAAGTTTTCCATCCCTTCAAATATATTTATAGATATTCTGCTTGTTATGACCACACTTCCCAGACAGCAAGAAGGAGCTTATTTTATATATAATTAAACATGAGTTTTTAGGTATATAATTGTGTTTTTAATTCATCATATAGGTTCCATTTGTTAAGAAGGCTGCAAAAAAATCAAGCATATGCTGAAGACAGTGGTTGCAAGGAGGAAATTCTGGAACAGAAGTAGCAGGTCACCTGGAAATTTTTGGAAATGCAAATTCTCAAAACCTATTACAAAAATATTGAATTAGAATTTCAGGGGTTGGGACTCAACAAATTGTACTTTATGAAGCTGTCCAGACCAATGTGATAAGCACTTGAGTTTGAAAACTATGGTTTAAGGTTTTCCAGTTACTTCCTGTCAGAGAACTATATGCTTAATGTTGTCATGTATACTGAAATGATGTCACTGTGTTGCATTTTCTAGAAATGGTTTAAAAGATAGACAATGAGGGAGGATCCAAGATGGCGACCTGAACACAGCCACAGACCTTCTGACCTCTGTGATCCAGGGATTTTGATAAGTAGCTGGAGACTTGCTTGACTGATGTAAAACATCAGGGAGAGCTGAAACATCAGCACTCTGAACCCCTAGCTCGTGGGAGGCCTCTCCATGCCACCACATACTGAAAGAATAGCAGGCACTGTATGCTAAGCCCCATCCCATAGGCCCAGGGAGCTGCTGGTCCACATGCCACAGTGGGATCTCCAATCCTCCAGCCCTGCTCCTTTGCCCCACCAGGACTGTGCTACCCCAAACTCCCACCTCTCAGAACCACAGGCTGTCCATGGGATGAGCCCTTAAGGCTGGGGATCCACAGACATGTACGATCTCCACCTGGCCACTCCCCTCCTCCAAGGCCTGCACAGCCCTGCAGGAACTCTGTTTCACTGGGCCATGCCCCCCAGCCCTGCACAATCTCTGCTTTGCCGGTCACTCTCTCAAGGTCTGCAGAGACCTGCACAATATTCACTCCTCAAGCCTGTGCCCCTAAGGCCTATCAAGCTGGGGATCCACAGACACGCAGAATCTCCACTCCGCTGGCCTACGCCCTTCAGGCACTCCAAGCCCACGTTCCAAATGCCCGCTCCTTCACCTCAGCCAAAGGCCTCCACCTGCAGGCCCATGGGACCCCACCCACCGGCCACTTGCCACAGGAAGTTTCCAAACCTACCTAAGAGACACACACAGACAGGTCTGGACTAAAGAACTAGCATCAGACCAACTAAGACTGCAATTCTACTGTTCCAGAACTGGTGATTTTTTTTTTCCCCTTTTTAAGGGACTTGCTGCCTGGTTTACTGTTTCATCATCCACCACTCTACCATTTTTTTTCTTTCTCTTTTCCTCTCTACTCTATTCCTTCTATCTTTCCATCTCTCTCTCTCTCTTTTATCCTTCTTCCTGGGTTTTGTTATTATCAATACTGTTACCCAGCTTATACTAAATTACACATAGTTCTGTGATAGAAACATTACCTAGTGGAGATATGGGAAAAATAAAAAGGGAAGGAAACCATCCCACCCCCAAAAAATAAAGTACTACAGGGTAGACTGAAATGAAGAAAACAGATACCCAGATCCAAACTCCAACAGAACAAAGATAAACAATACCAAGGAATCCAACAAAGCCCACAAGAACATTCTGAAAGAAGAAATCCTACAAGTAACCAATGAGAATTCCACACAGATGTTACTAGACATGGTCAAAAACGTACAGGAGGCACTCAAAAAATTTCAAGAGAACAAAAATAAAGAATATGAGAAAACACAAAAACAAATAAATGAAATTATAGAAGCACTAAATAAATGCCAAACTGAAACTGAGATCACCATAAACAAAGAGATAAACAAATCAAGGTCAAAAATTGACAATATTAAAGAGGATGTAACCTACGATATGGAAAACCTCAGAAAAAACAATGAAACAGAAATACAAAACAAAATGGAAGGCCATTCCAGCAGAATAGAATGAACAGAAGACAAAATCTCAGAACTTGAAAATGAAATGGCAATTAAAGGAAAAAATAAAGAAGTATTAGTTAACCAACTCATGACCTGTGAAAAGAAAATGCAAGAACTCACTGACTCAATCAAAAGACCTAACCTGAGAATCATGGGCATTGAAGAAGGAGAAGAGGTACAAGCAAAAGGAATGTGTAATATATTCAACAAAACAGTAACAGAAAACTTCCCAAATCTACAGAAAACTATGCCCATTCAGGTACAGGAAGTCTGCAGAACACCAAACAGACTGACCAAAATAGAACTACCCCATGACGTATTATCATTAAAACAACAAGTACAGAGACTAGAGAAAGAATATTGAAGGCTGTAAGAGAGAAAAAACAAATACCATACAAAGGTAAACACATCAAAATCATGCAGACTTCTCAACAGAAACATTAAATGCAAGAAGAGCATGGAATGAGGTCTTCCAAGCACTGAATGAAAATAACTTCAATCTAGGATAGTCTACCCAGCAAAACTATCATTCAAAATAGACAGAACAATAAAAGTCTTCCATGATAAGCAGAAACTAAAACAATATATGACCAACAAGCCACCACTACAAAAGATTCTCCAAGAAATTCTGCACACAGAAAATGAAAGCAAACAAAACCATGAAAGGGCAGGCAATACCAAACCACAGGAGAAGAAGAGGCAAGAAAGTAAAGAGTAACATTGATTCAGCTATACACAATCAAACCCTTAATCAACAAAGACAACTAAATGATGGGGATCATCACATACTTATCAATACTAGCACTGAGTGTTAATGGACTAAATTCCCCCATCAAAAGACACCGATTGGCAAACTGGATTAAAAAGGAAGATACGATAATCTTTTGCCTACAGGAAACCCACCTCATTGACAGAAATAAGCACAGGCTGAGAGTGAAAGGCTGGAAGATGATTAACCAAGCCAATGATCTCCCAAAACAGATAGGGCTAGCAATACTTATCTCAGATGAGATAGACTACAAACCTACTTTGATCAAACGAGATAAAGAAGGACACTCCATATTAATAAAAGGGGAAATACAGCAAAGGGAAGTAACAATTATCAACCTATATGCAACCAATGCCAATGTACCCAATTTCACCAATCATACTCTGAAGGGCCTAAAAGCCTATATAGACCCCAACACAGTGGTAGTTGGAGACCTTAATACCCCCCATCACCAATAGATAGGTCATCCAAACAAAAAATCAATAAAGAAATCTGAGATCTAAAACATACCATAGAGCAAATGGACCAAGCTGATGTCTACAGAATATTTCATCCAACTTCTGCACAATATACATTCTTCTCAGCAGCCCATGGAACCTTCCCAAAATTGATCATATCTTAGGGCACAAAGCAAGCCTCAGCAAATATAAGAAAATGGAAATAATCCCATGGATTCTGTCTGACCACAATAGATTAAAACAAGAAATCAACAACAAAAACTGCAGTAAAAAAACACACAAAAAATTGGAAGCTGAATAACACATTACTCAATGATGAATGGGTGAATGATGAAATAAAAGAGGAAATTAAAAGCTTCCTAGAAGTTAATGAAAATGAAACCATGACCTACCAGAACCAATGGGACACAGCAAAGGCAGTCCTAAGAGGAAAGTTTATAGCCATGAGTGCATATATCAAAAGGACAAAAAGATATCAAATCAATGACCTAACACTACAGCTGAAACTCCTAGAAAAACAAGAACAAACAGATCCCAAAATAAGAAGAAGGAAAGAAATAATTAAGATAAGGGCTGAGATCAATTAAATAGAAATGAAAAAAACCATTCAAAGATCAATGAAACAAAAAGGCTGGTTCTTTGAAAAGATAAATAAGATTGACAGACTTCTGGCAAACCTAACTAAAATGAGGAGAGAAAAAAAACCAAATCAGGAAAATCAGAAATTCAAAAGGAGAGATGACAACAAACACCACTGAAATCCAGGAAATCATTAGAGACTACTTTGAGAGCCTATACGCTAATAAATTTGAAAATCACAAAGAAATGGACAGATTTCTAGAAACTTACAACCACCAAAACTGAACCAAGAGGATATTAATCACCTCAATAGATCTATAACACAAAAAGAAATTGAAACTGCCATCAAGAGCCTCCCAAAAAAGAAAAGTCCAGGACTTGACGGATTCACTGCTGAATTCTGTCAGACATTTAAAGAAGAACTAATACCAACTCTAGTTAAACTGTTCCACGAAACAGATTGGGAAGACACACTGCCTAACTCATTTTATAAAGGCAATATTACTCTCATCCCAAAACCAGACAAAGACACCTCCAAAAAGGAGAACTATAGGCCAATTTTCCTAATGAACATTGATGCAAAAGTCCTCAATAAAATAACAGCAGAATCCAAAAACACATTAGAAAGATTATTCACCCCGACCAAGTTGGCTTCATCCCAGGTATGCAGGGGTAGTTCAACATATGCAAATCTATAAATGTAATACAGCACATCAATAGAAGCAGAGACAAAAACCACTTGATCATCTCAATAGATGCAGAAAAAGCCTTTGATAAGATCCAACACCACTTTATGATAAAAGCTTTAAGAAAACTAGGAATAGAAGGAATGTACCTCAACATTGCAAAGGCTATATATGACAAATCTATATCCAACATCATACTAAATAGTGAAAAACTGAAACCATTCCCCCTAAAATCAGGAATGAGACAAGGGTGCCCACTATCCCCACTAATATTCAACATAGTTCTGGAATTCCTAGCCAGAGCAATTAGGCAAGAAGAAGAAATAAAAGGAATACAAATAGGTAAAGAAACTGTCAAAATATCCTGATTTGCAGACAAAAGGCCCAAAAAACTCTACCCAAAAACTCTTAGATATCATAATAGCTACAGTAAGGTGGCAGGATACAAAATCAACCTACAAAAACCATGAGCTTTTCTATACACCGACAATAAACAAACAGAGAAGGAATACATGGAAACAATTCCATTCACTATAGCCTCAAAAAGAAAAAAAATCAAATACCTAGGAGTAAATTTAACAAAGGATGTGAATGACATCTACAAGGAGAATCACAAATTCCTGAAGAAAGAAATTGAGGAAGACTACAGAAGATGGTAAGATCTCCCTTGCTCATGGATCGGTAGAATCAACATAGTAAAAATGGCTGTACTACCGAAAGCAATCTACATGTGTAATGCAATTCCCATCAAAATCCCAATGACTTTCATCACAGAGATTGAAAAATCTACCCTAAAGTTCATTTGGAGACAAAAGAAACAGTGAATAGCCAAGGCAATGCTGGAGGTATCACAATACTCGACTTCAAACTATATTATAAAGCAATAGCAATAAAAACTGCATGGTACTGGAACAAAAATAGACATGAAGAAAGGTAGAACAGAATAGAGGACCCAGACATGAATCCACACAAATATACGTACCTCATTTTTGACAAAGTTGCCAACAATATATGATGGAGAAAAGACAACCTCTTCAACAAATGTTGCTGGGAAAAGTGGTTACCTGTCTGAAAGAAATTGAAACTAGATTCATGTCTGTCACCCTGTACTAGTATCAACTCAAAATGATACAAGGACCTAAATATCAGACCTGAAACTCTGAAGTTACTACAGGAAGGAGCAGGAAACAGTCTGGAACTAATAGGTATAGGCAAAGACTTCCTCAATAGAACCACAGCAGCTCAGCAACTAAGAGAAACGATGAATAAATGGGACTTCATAAAATTAAAAAGCTTCTGCACAATGAAAGAAATGGTCTCTAAACTGAAAAGACCACCCACAAAGTGGGAGAAAATATTTGCCAGTATACATCAGACAAGGGAATGATAACCAGGATATACGGGGAACTTAAAAAACTAAACTCTACTAAAATCAATGAACCAATTAAGAAATGGTCAACTGAACTAAACAGAACTTTTTCAAAAGAAGGAATTCAAATGGCCAAAAAAACACATGAAAAAATGTTCACCATCTCTGGCCATAAAGGAAATGCATATCAAAACCACAATAAGTTTCCACCTCACCCCCATTAGAATAGACATCATCAAAAACAACACCGACAACAAGTGTTGGTGAGGATGTGGAAAAAAAGGAACCTAATCCACTGCTGGTGGGAATGCAAGCTGGTGCAACCACTTTGGAAAAAAATTTGGAGACTTCTTAAAAATCTAAATATAGACCTGCCATATAATCAAGCAATCCCACTCCTGGCGATATACCCAAAGTAATCCAACACAGGTTACTCCAGAGGCACCTGCACACCCATGTTTATTACAGCACTATTCACAATAGACAAGTTATGGAAACAACCAAGATGCCCCATTACTGATGAATGGATCAAGAAAATGTGGTACTTGTACACAATGGAATTTTACTCAGCCATGAAGAAGAATGAAATTTTATCATTTGCAGGTAAATGGATGGAACTGGAAAACATCATCTGAGCAAGGTCTGCCAGGATCAGAAGACCAAAAATTGTAAGTTCTCCCTCATATGCGGACTTTAGATCTAGGGCAAATGCAGCAATGTGGTTGGACTTGGATCACATGACAAGGGGAGAGCACACAGCAATAGGTAGAAAACCCAAAACATGAAAGCATTTGATGTCCCCACTCTAGAGGAACTTATACAGAAACCTTAAAGTGATAGGTTATCATGAGCAGGGGATCAGAAACCAATGTAAAGATCAGTTAGAGGTGAATCAACATGGGTCGTAACACATGGGTACATGAAAGCAATAGTAGGAATCTTTCTGTATAGCTATCCTTAACTCAACTAGCAAAAACGCTTTGTTTTTCTTATTATGTTTATGTCATTTCTTCAACAAAATCAGTGATAAATTCAGAATGGGACCTACCTAAAACTGGGGGGGGGGGAAGGTGGGGTAGAAGGGCAGTATGGAGAAATGACCCAAACAATGTATGCACATGTGAATAAATCTACTAAATAAATAAATAAATAAATAAATAAAAGGTAGATAGTGAAAAGGTAGCTTAAAATCTAACAAACCAAACATAAACACAAAATAATTCTGTTGAAAGTGTCTGGTATATTTCCAGGTAGATAAAGTGTTCACTGATAGGTATAAATTTCTTAGAGAAATCTTCTAACTAAAATAGTTTAGACATAAAAAAAATCTACCTTGAAAAATACTTCAAGTCCATGATCAAAGTTATTTGATCAGTCTTTTAAACTCACACTTCAAGTAATTCATCTAAAGAAATAATTTCTCAAAAAGTGCTTTGATTGGGGTTTGAACTACTTTGAACATTTGGCACAACTGACCAGTTAAGGTGATTCAAATTTTCAATCCTGTTAAATAGAATATTTTAGGATAGCATAGAAGGTACAATATAAAGAATTTCACATTTGCTAATGCTTATATTAAAATTCTAAAGTAACTGAATTATTCTTTTCTTAGTCTCACAAATTTATGAAATTTAATTCAAATTTTGAAATTCCAAAGTACAAATAGTCATGTTAATTAAAATTTGATCATAACAGTATAGTTTAATTGGTAGCAAAATACTACAGAGATAATTATAGTATATGATTTCAACTTTGAGCACTCAAGGGTTTCTTTGTTTCACCAAGATCCAGTTATTAAGATTTCTCTTGATTTTTTTCTCAATAAATTTTAGTTTCTAGACAGTTTTTCATAAATGAGTAACTGAAATACCACTTCTAGTTCTTCAGAGAATTTTGTCTTGATGAGTAAAATTGATTTGACTTATGTTAGGTTGCATAGATTATAAAACAGAGATAAAAGAGTCATGTGATACCTGTCAACATAGTAGGATCATCTTACTCTTACAGGAATAACTGAAGGCAAAGGGTTTGAGAGTTTTATTTCATAGCACAAACTCTCATTAAAATATTTTAAAACATTCAGTATTAGCTAAATTGCCAGGCACATCTTTATGACATGTGTAAACTATCAGGAAAGATGAAGACTAAATTCTGTATTTTAAATTGTGTTTGCACAATTTTAATCTTCAAATTCAGTTTGAAAATCTGAACTCTATAAAATAATAATGCATAAGTATATATCAATATCGACTGTTCAAACATTATAGAAGTTTATTCCTCACTGAAGCAATAGTCTGGTATAGTTTCCTGATCAACTGGCAGCTCTCTTTATGTGAGGCAGATGACTAGCCCTTTAAGTCACTTAGCTTTCTCATCCCCCAGGCATAGGGCCTTGTGATCACAGGAATGGAGCTGGCATACAGAGGCAGTTTGGGGAGGGAAATTTGTCAAGTTTAGTCTAGATAGCATCCATCAAATCTTTCATGTAACACTGTCTAGAAAGCAGTGAAACAATTATCTCTAAATGCATGGTAGCTGTGTGCTGAAGATGAGCATAATTTTTTGAGACAAGGTCTTGCTATTTATATTTAGTCCAGGCTAACTTTGAACTGGAGATCCTCCCACCTCAGCCTCCCAAATGTTGGATTTATTTCATACCAAAAAAATGCATTTTCTTAAACTAAGAACAGTCTACACTTGAGTCAGCTTCCACCAACTTAAAATCTTACTTACTTGCTACTTTACAGAAACTAAATGGGTACATAGTTTAATTTTTACACACAGCATAAGCAACAAAATGCCCTAAGTAACATGGAAAAGAAAATACTAAAAAGAATTTCATAAAAGCACACAAGATTATAAACCCAAAAGACAAGGTGGTGTCTGTATGTAATCATGAGTGATA
The DNA here is from genome assembly GCF_047511655.1 of Castor canadensis. Lineage (NCBI taxonomy): Eukaryota > Metazoa > Chordata > Mammalia > Rodentia > Castoridae > Castor > Castor canadensis. Next base: position 28,108,943 of record NC_133395.1, read on the forward strand.
CCTGTGGTTTTTGTTCATAATGGATAAAATATATTTGTATGTACACTTAAATATAATTCAGCTCTTGTACTAGACAGATGTGGTGATCCATTTCCATTGCTTCAATTAACATTCTCAAATACAGCTACATGTAGCACATTCAAAAATGCCTGAGTTCTAGATTTAAACTTTCCAAACATGCAGTTATAGTTAATAACTATGGTTACTAACTTTAGAATAGTTAATAACAATAGTTAATAACTATAGTTAAAAACAATAGTTCCTAATTGTTTGGCTTTAGGCAAATTTCTTAATTCTTTCCAGATCTAATCTCATTTTTTTAAAAGACAATCATTCTTCTTTGAAGATTTTGAGGATTACACAAGATAATGCATGGTAACTCTGTGACCCACAAAAACCAAATTATAAATAGAAACTCCTATTTTTCTGATTTCCTATCTTCAGTTGAACTTGTGTCCTACTTTTCCACCTTCTTACAGTTAATTCCATCATTTATTTTCTTATTTTATTTTCCAATTAGTAATTTTAACCCATACTCTACGACATTGATGTTAAAATTCTATAAATTACTTCATATTAATATCTCCTTTTCTTAATTAATGTCAATAATAATAGCAAAATAGACAGTGGGATTTCTACATCTGCAAAGTTATCTTGTTATCTGAGAATCCTCAGATCTTTTTTTTTTCTTTCTTTTTGAAATTGTTATGCTGGACAGTTGTAGCATTTACAAAAGTTCTTAAAATATCATACTTGAATTCACGCCTCCACTGTTCTCCTTTATACCTCTTCTCCCTTTCTTGGAACAATTTCAACAGGTATCATTTTTCTATTTACAGGCATATGCACACAGTATTTGCACTATATTCATGCCCCTACACTCTTTTCCCACCTCCTACCCCCTCCCACTGGTACCAAACCCCCCTCCCAGACAGCACCTGTTCTGCCTTCCTGTTCTCTGATTTTGTAAAAGGAAAAAAAATGACATTTTTGTTTGTTTAAGAGTGCTACACAGGGCATTTCCTTGTGACATTTCCATGTATATATGTATATTATAACCCACATTGGTTCAACCTCTCTATTTTTCTCCTTTGTACCTTAGTCCCTTTCTTACAGTGGTTTCAACAGGGTTAAAAATACTATATACTTTCTTGGATAGAATTCTTAAATCTTTACCACTATTTTCAAGGTTTTTCACACAATTTCCCTTCTTTTCATTAAAGGAACAGTTTATTCAGCTTACACTTTTCTCTACAAATCCCAATGTCTAAGCCTCATATTTTCAGTGATAGGCAATAAAATCTTATTTACATCATAAATCAACAACTTGAAGTCAACAACTCAAAACACTTAGTCCTCCTGGCTTTGTTTCTTCTCTAGAGTCCTGATGCATGTATCATTTTCTCCCAGCAGTCTTTGATATCTACCATTAAACTTAAAATACTCATATTATGTTTTGTACTCATTCTGTCAGTGTTTAATGTCTGAAAATCAAATTACCTACATTAAACATACCTCCATATTTCTCCATTCTTTTTTTGTGTGTCTCTGTGTATCAATCATCACACTACTAAGTACTTGAGAAGAAAGACAAAACAAGAAATATTTCATAGCTTTCTCTGTAGAAAAATATGAAGACAAATTAAATATTACTGCCCTATACATCTTTACTAAAACAGAACTTTTTAAATGATTAAATTGTAGAACTAAAACTAGAAATGACTCCACTCTTTAACACCTAATTTTCACATAAAACTTGAAAACTTCATGGAAAATTGAGAACAACTATTCAGAAAAGAATGAGTTGAATAAGTTACTTTAAATGTGATTTTTTTTTCAATCGAATGATCATGCTGATACTCTCTGCTCGTCCCTGGAAATATATTACCCCTCTGTCTATAGCATAAGGAAACATATTTATAGATTGATTTTAGGAACAGCTTATGTTTTTATTTCCCTAATAGGTTTCTCTGATGAAAGCCACCAAGAGATAGGTTTTACATTAAAAATGTATAAGAAATCTATTCCCCAACTACCCTCCCTGAATGTATAGGATTGCCAGTGGCTGTTTTCTGCTATTCATAAATACAGGTGCAGGTCAGTGGACCTCTACTACATGAAGAGCTTTCTCTGGGTCATAGTTACTACTCCATACCATGGCACCTCTGCCTGAGAGGTGATAAAAAATTTCACCACCTTTTGTAGATGTATCTTTATTTTCTTCACAAATGTCAAAACAGAAACTTCACTAACTTCTTTAAGGTATGTTTGGTTCCTTCCTCTTGGTGAAGGATTCCTTTCTTGTGCAGAACTGATTTATTCAATAATTGATGCTGGACTTGGCCCCAGGATGTAATCCATTAAAATGAGAATCAGGGAGGCTCAACAGGGTGGCTCAAGCCTACAATCTTAGCTATTAGAAAAGCAGAGATCAGAGATCAGGAGGATCACAGTTTAAGGCAAATCCAGGCAAAAAGTTCAAGAGAGCCCATTCAACTAATATAAACTGGGTGTGCTGATGTGCATCTGTCATCCCAGCTACACAGGAAGTATAAATAAGAGGAACATGGTCCAGGCTGGAACAAGCACAAATTTGGGACACTATTTTAAAAAAATAACTAGAGTAAAAAGAACTTGAGGCATGGCTGACATAGTGGAGCATTTTCCTAGCAAGCATGAGACTCTGAGTTGATATCCCAGAACCACCATAATAAATAAATAAATAAACAAAATTCAGGGAAAAGGTTTACCATAGATTTGAAGAAGTAAAGCTTAATAAAGGTGATGGTGGGACTTTCTGACTTCCCTAAAGTTGGACACACTTTTCTACTTATCCATGCATATAACAAAGAAGATATGGTAGGGAGAATGGTAGATCATGCTCGGTATTTTTCATTGATCCTCTGAAATTTATTTTGCCAATCATCTGTGACTACATAGCAAATCACACAAATTTACAGGTTTAAGGCAATTTCCACTTATTATTACCCACTGTACTAAGATTCTACTGTTTATCTGGGTTCCAAAAGGCTTGCTTATATAACTTAGGTCAACTGGTACATTAGCTGATTGTTGGCTGATCTAGGATTGATTGAGTGCCGCTAGTCTAGAGTGTCCCTGGCTGGCATTCTCTGGGCTTCTCTGAGCTCATAATTATGGCGTGTTAAGGCTCTAAGAAACAGAAAAGGGAAGATGCAATGCCTTTTAGTATCTGGGCTCTAAATTGGCACAGCACCATTATCTCCCATATTCTGTGGTAAAAATATATCACAAAACCAATTCAGATTCAAGGACTGACATAATAGATTCCACTCTTAACAGGTGATGCAAAGTTACATTGTGAAGACAATAGAGGAAATGGAATTTGAGATTTTTGGCAATCTATTTTAAAAATTCACCAGATTGGTCTGACAGAGATGTTTATCCCTAATGCTACATCAGGGGGTTCTCATTTTCTGTCTTCCCAATGAGCTTGACAATCTAGACATACCAGAACCATATTAGAGATTGTACCAAAGTCTGACAGGCCACAAGTGATTCAAGGCTCCATTTTCTTCTGTGTACAAAAGTTCCTGTCTGGTAAGTATTAAGGTACATTTTCATTCATTATTTTGTTATTACCCTTGATTAATTAAAATAGCACACAGTATATGGACCTCAAAAAAGTTTACACCAATATTTATTTAGAAAGCAGTTAGAGGTAAATAAAAATGTAATTTGTTATGATTTCTCAAATTCATAAACAATCTATATTTTTAATTATCCATACCTGTATTTTATTTATTTAAGAGTTTCCTGTTTGGGTGGTAGAGTGAAGTTTGGGTCTTTTATAAATGATACCCTTGAGTGTGGTGTACAGAGGTCGGTGTGCTTTCTGTCTCTGACTCAATGAAGCATTCTTATTTCCACAGGTTTACAAACTTCAGCAGCATCCTTATCTCTCTCATTTCACCACAAAGGCCAATTCTTGTTCTTCCTTAAGCCTAGATGCATTTCTGTGCCATCTTCCTTTTTTTTTTTTCCTGCACTAGATCTGATTTATTCTCAACATTCTTTGTACAGGATAGGAATCTCTCTCTGGGGATACTTTTATTCATATTGCACTGTGGTTAGGATCTTCTACATATTCCTCTCTATGCAAACATTTTCTGAGCAGTTCTCAAAATAGACTCCACACCTGTTCTGGTGATTTCAAGTACTGATTTCCTCAGATACATGTAAATTGAAGTTTACCATGTATAATAATTATTGAACCTAAAGGATGTTAGAAGCAGGTGATATCTAAGGTTATCAACAACCTTAGAAATAGCAAGATATCTAAAGGCAACAAATGGGAAATAATTGAAAATCAATGGTATTTAAATAGATGAGTCTGACTAAATATTTTATATAAACTAGCCTACATAATAAACACGATAATGAGAACAAGGGCACAATAAAATGAGTAAAACTCCTGAGAGTAAAAGTGGCAAATTAGATTTATTCAAATTCAATCTTATTAGTCATTCATGGCAGCAAAATTTTCAGGTAAAGTTAATTCAGAGATTATAATAAATCTGTAAATGAAGATGAAACAATGGCTCATTTTTCATGATTCATTATTTACTCAATATTATAAGAAAATGACTATTTTGTCTAAGACATTTTAAAAATTAGAGAAAATGCAGCATAGCTTATCATTTAATCATGATGAAGCAATACTTTAGTTACTTGGAAGTTATCAGAATTATACTTTGTACATTTGCCTCTTGAATTAAAGGATGATACATATTCCATTATATGTACATATATATATATATATGTTTCTATAAAAATTTCCCCTCTTACTTTTTCTCCTTCCAATATTTCCTTCTTTCTCCTTCAAATTTTTTCTTGTTTTCTTTTTTAATCACATTTGTATTTCTTTAGTTAAAAACACGAAAATGAGTATTTTGAAACAAGAAAGGTGATTGTTCATCAATATGGAGTTACAGTCGAAAGGTATGCTCAGTATTTTTAATATACTCATCCTGTTTACATCTGAAATAAAAAATAGATTATGAATTTAAAGAAACCTGGAATGTATAAGCTGTTGAATGATTATTTTATAGCTATACTGATTATATTAACTCACACTTCAGAGAGTTTAATGAGGAAAATGATTTCAGGAAGCTTGTTATATATAATTTGATACTGAAGTGTTTATCAAGGTCTAGCAAGATAAAGTATCTGTTTATACTCATCAAAAATCAAGAAATTGTGCAAAAAGAAATATTCATTGCAGCTCTTTCTTCCTACATTTCAAACAAATGGCACGCAGTTTATTTTACCATATTGCAAAGACAATTAAATTTCATAATAATGGAACTTGGACAATCTTCTCAGGAGAGATTTTTTTGTTTCTATTTTCATTTAGCAGATTATATTTAACAGACGTCGAATGAGTGAAAAATCACTGAACTAAGGGACATGATTGTGTTAGTGGGAGTGATGATTGGAATATGACTAAAATGTAAAAAGAAAAATGTCTTTTTCATTTGGCAAAGAAAAAAAAGGAAAGATAAAATGTAATGCAGGGAAACCAGCATGGGACGTTTGCCAATGTTTATTTAGACTGAATGATAGCTGCCTCAAGATTCCATTAGTTTTATGATAAATTACTATTTAAAATCTTTTTCTTAAGCAAAAGCATAATTAGAAAATAAAATTAAATAAAAATCAAATCTTTCTAAAAACATATTCATTAAAACACTAATTCCAGGAAATTTCCTTTTGACTAATTAGGGAAAATAAATAAATAAATACTGAGGCAGTGGCACCAGCAAGATGCCAGAACAAGAGTTTTTATACATTTACCTTCACACAGAAACATTGCTTTGAGCAGCCATCCATGAACAAATATCCCTTCACAACAACTAAAGCTAGGAAAGAGTTTAGAGCACCTGAATGAAGCACAAAAATAAGAAAATATAATTGAAAATGGTAGCAAATTTGCATCTTATTTCCCCCAAGCATATATGAACTGAAGATAAAAAAACAGAGATATAGTCTATGGATGGTAAAGATAGTAAAATAAGGACCCAACTTTTCCCAGGATCCCAGTACCAGTCCCACCTCAAGTGACCATGTCATCAGGCTGGTCCAATAGACAGGCATCAGGCCCATCTCCACAGACTCAGAAAATGTGAGATACACACACAGAGTGTTCTTGTCACACTATGGTTTGAACGATGAATGATTTTTGGACATTAAGGTAATGTGAAACTAATGCACATTCAGTAGAAATTGTATTTTGAAATCTGGTCTTTTCCAGGTTCAAGGATGCATCCTTTTCATGCTCCCTCCCACTGGAGGGCAGCAGCAGTGAAGTGCTCCTGAAGTCTTGTCAGGACGTCATGAGGATAAACAAACATGGGCTACAATGAATTTTTTGTGACTAGGCCATGATGTTCAGTCAGTTAGGTATATTAAATGCATTATTTATTGGGAATATTTTCAATTTACAATGAGTGTATCAGGACAGAACCCCCTGTAAATCGAGAAGAGTCTATGTATATATACATATGTGTGTGTGTGTGAGTTTGGAATACTATTTAACTTTAAAGAGAATGAAAGCATGTTGGGCACTGGTGGCTCATGCCTGTAATTCTGGCTATGCAAGAGGCAGAGATCAGGAGGATCAAGGTTCAAAGACAGTCCAGACAAATAGCTCATAAAACCTTATCTTAATAAAGCCCAACACAAAATAGGGCTGCAGAGTGGCTCAAGTGGTACAGTGCATGCCTAACAAGTGGGAAGATATGAGTTCAAATCCCAGTGCCACCAAAAATAAATAAACAAACAAAAAGAATTCAATCTTAGCATTTGCAACAAGAAAATAGTTTAACTCCTTTTTGTATTAAAAATTGTTGTGTTGTTAACACAATATCAAGGGAATTTTGTTTTCCTGTGATTTCTTTATTCCTTCTCTTCCCCCATTTTTCAGTCTCTCCCTCCCATCTTTCCTTTCTTTTAGCTTTCTTTCATTATCAAGATATTTATTTGCTTTATTTTGTTTGCCTATAGTTGACTTTGTTTTTATTATTACACATGCTTTCCATGATGTCATAGTTTTAGTTAGGGGACATATTTTCAAGACATTGTAGAGTTTTGATGCCCTGCTTCCTTCCATGTAGGCCTTTCATATGTCATTCTCTATGATAATCTAGTCATCATATCCTTTTGTTATAGCCTGGCCTTCCATGATACCTTATCATTGTGGAATCACACTTCCTTTCTTTTAGTCCTAGGTTCTCCCTGTTATTCATTTCTCAAGTTGAATATTCTTAAGTTTATTGAATTGTATTTTCTATTGAAATTTGATTTTGATGGATTTTTTCAAATTGACCCATCTGCCCTCCTATAAAAGTAAAATCAAGGCTTCCATTTAAATAAAACTTGGATATTGATTAGTTTTTTAAAAGTATGTATTAGTTCAGATTCTGAAAAAGTAATATTTTCTGTACACTAAAGTGTAAAGTACAATTCAAATGTCTTAATGTGGTACATAAGACTTTCAAAGAATGTCATCTGAATGACTCTCCAAAATGATCTTGAGCAGGTCAAATTCTCCTTGTTTCCTTTCATTCTAAGTGTCAGCAAAATTGGACTACGGTTTTTAGAAAAGATATGCTCTGGTCAACACAACTAAAGTGACTCCTTTATGATACCTTTTTAGGAACTATTAAAATACAGAAACAAGATGCTCCAAGTTCCCTGGGGAAGTTTTTAAGTTTCATGCAGTCCTTATTTCTTGAATTAACAGGAAAATCTATTTTATTTATTATTTTAGAAAGTTACTTAATTATTAAAATTCAATTTTCTTCTTTGCATGTATATATAATGCACATATTTTTATACCTTTATCTATTTGAGAAGTTAAATTTATAAAAACAGTAAGAAACACCAAATTAGAAAAGTGAGAGATGATTGTGTGAGTAATGACCAAAGACAAATTGTAAGTGCAATTGAATTTAACTTGGAGATTTCCTGGAGTTATGTATAACTAAAATTACAGCAAATAGAAAAATTCTTGCAGCCTTTTCATAGTTGATCCAGTAAGTCTTTTTGCGGTCAAAAAATGCTCTTATATCAAATGCTAAAAGGAATATATCACGTGGACCCTTTTATCAGGGTCATTGGATCTGATAATGAACAATATCTTCAGCCATGAAATTGAAACTATTTTTTAACTGCATAGTGATGCTCTCAAAAAGAAATTTTCCATTGTCAGAACATCATAGGTTTGATTTAGTTTTGCAAAAGAATTTTTAAACTTTCTCTAGTTAAAGCATATGACCCTGGTTATCAAACTTAAAATAGAAAGAAAGACTAAAACTTAAAACAATGAATTTTTAGCATGTTCATTTGGTTACAAGATATAATTTTGAATATGGAATTTTTGGCAGGGATTCAATAGCATTTAGCCTGAGATCATGCCCGCTGGCAAATGAGACATACATGGTTTCTAGTCTAAATGTGAAGATGGAAAAGCTTTCAATTTATATTTTGAATTAAAGTTGATAAGATTTCACTTCCCATTGTCAATCATATGTTAGTTTCATTATATGTTAGCTTAGAGTGGGGATAGATTATATGAAGCAATTTTATATTTTTACAGATGCCTAAAATAATTTCCTCTCATAGTTTTACACCATATAAAATATTTTCATAGAAATATCATGATCTAAATTATAATTTGATGCTTTCAATTGGCTTTTTAATTGTGGAAGAATATTATTTTATGAATAACTCATATGTTTAATTTAAAAGGGCACCGAATTATCATTGAGTGAATTAGACTGGTCCACTGAATTAGGTTTTAATCTTTCTATAACTTTAAACACATGTTGTCTTATGTTAGAACAATAATCTGAAAAATAAGTCCAGTTATTCAATTGCTGATAGAAGCTGTGTCTGGGAAATCATTGTGTTATTTTTGTATTAAGAGAGCTTGCCTAAAGTAAGAATATTTTTTAAAATTCTTAAATATCATGCACACTTAAAAATTTTTTCATGGATGATTTATGTACTCCAATATTCTCACAGTGTTTCTTCTCTTATTCATTAGATTTAACCCTATTACTTGTTTTTCTAGCAACTTTTGTTGAGTGACCATTATTTATTGCTGAGTTTAGGTTAAAGATTTTTTTTTCCAACTTGATCAAATCTTAAAATTCAGAGGTTACAAAAAGTTATTCAAATTGCAGGAGATCTCAAGTCAAATTTTAAAAAAACAAAAAATTCTTAGGTAAAACTGTTTTCATCGAAGCGTTTTATTTTGACAAATATATGTTGCCTCTTGCCAAAAAAACAAAAAAAAAACCTGCATCCACGTGTTTTTCCTTTTTTTTCTTATTATAATATAAATTTTAAGATCTGCAGTGTGTTTTTCCCCAGTCCACTCAAAATGTTGCTAGGCGTTAGACTGTGCAATCTTGATAGAGATCCAAATGAACAACAATAAATAAATAGCAAACATTTGATGCTTTATGTTGCAACATGAAAGCTTTGAATACACCAAGTCTCCCTGGTGTCTGATATTAGAAGATAACAGATGTGTTGGGTATACAGCCTTCTGGTGTGTAGGAATGGTTGATGAAGAGCAATTGAATGAAAATAAAAACAAACCTTCCTCAGTGGCTTCTTGAAAAAAATTGAGCATCCTGTGCTTTTCTTTCAATCATTAACAGCACAGGTGAATTTTCATATGTTAACATCATTTATATTCACTTTATGTGCCCTGATTGGGATAGAGAATAGCCACGTAATTGGTGTCATTCACAGTCATACCAGTGTCTTCAGTTTGGAATACTGTGTGGTTAAAACTGTCTCTAGTGCATTGCTACTAAATTTAGTATCTACCAGTGTTCTTTTTACTAAGAACTATGCTTAATTATTCAACATCTATAAAATCAAAGCAATTTGCCTCGTGATTTGAGCTATCAAATGGGACTTCCTAAGTAAATTAGGCACTAAAAACAATTTTGCCTCTTAAAATAATTTACAGTCAGTAAGATTATCAGCAGCAACAAAAAAGTAAATTCCTAAAATTGACACTATTTTGAAATTAAAAGAGACATAAAAATTTAAATTAGTTTTAAAGAAATAATGAATATAGAATTTTTAAAACTGCTGAAAGCACTACAAGAAGAGGAATAGGTAGAAAGAAGAAAAATAGAGAAGCTGAACCAATTTGGGTTATAGTACATATATACATTGGAATGTCACCAGGAAACTCCCTGTGTTGCTATCTTAAACAAATAAAAATGTTATTTTTTTTCTTTTACAAAATTGGAGAACAAGAGGGCAGAACAGGTCCTGCCTTGGGGAAGGAGTGATTCTGGTTGGAGGAAGAGGAGGTGGAGAAAGGGTAGGGCATGGGAGGGTGAATATAATACAAATACTGTGTATACATGTACATAAATGGAAAAATGATACCTGTTGAAACTGTTCCAGGAATGGGGAGAGGGGAAATAAAGGAGAATGGTGGAGGGGTTAATTCAAATATAGTATTTTTGATATATTGTAAGAACTTTTGTAAATGCCACAATGTACCTCCACCCAGTACAACAATAAAAGCATAATGCTTGTTAGGGTCCACTATTAAAGGATATGTAAACTATTTTTTACTGAATTAAAAAGAATTGAGTGACTCTTACCTTAAAAATACACCTAATCGAACTTTAAAAATATACTTAGCATTTTAAGGGGCATTTGAAAAACATGAATCATATTTTTCCAAGCCTAAAGTGAAAGATACTAATTGTACAGAGTATTTCTAAATATAAGTTACTTTAGAAAATCTTTTTTATGGCTACACCCAATAACCCAAATACATTTTATAAACTGCTGAAAGGATTCTCAATGTGATCAAGATTGAAGTATTTCATTAAACTTAAAAATCATTTTCAGTTCACTGGTATATGCACTTAAATGTCTGAGTTAAATTCCTTGCAATTTCCTAAAACAGCATTTTCACAAATTAAATTAAAATTGTGTCAATTGTTAAGTGACTACTGAATGGCAAATATGAAAAAGTTAATGTTTTCCTTTACTTTTTTTAAATAAATTTTTATTTAGGATATATTCATTATACGGGAGAGGGTGTGGATTCACAGTGACAATTCTGATTAGACTTAGAGTGTACATTAGTTACATTGCCTCCATTGTCTCTCTCCCTCACCCCCCTCTCTTCCCCACTTAAAGCAAATGCAGGAGGTTTCTTAGCTCTATTTTGTATAGGTCTATGAAGTCCATCAACCGCATACCATCACCTTCATCTCCTTCATTCACCCTCTTCTTCCCAGTACTATCCCTCCACCACACACTGTACCTACTTTAGAGTTGTTCAAAGGGGTTTTTCGATGTATGCCCACAGTGGGTTTACTTTATTTATTCAACTCCTTCCATTTTTCTCCCTTACCCCTTTAGCTCTCACCTCTTATTTTTCAACAGCTTTCAATGTACATCCTTATATCCCCCACCTTCACATCTAGGATGTTCTACAATATTACTGATGCTCTATCATTCCCTTTTCCTTTTCCTCTTTCCCCGAGTTCCATAGAGTAGTTCCACTATTTCAAACATGTTCTTCAGAGGTGATTGTCCTAGGTTAGGAAGCTGCAAAGCCCTTGAAATGAGCAGTAAAGCTGCTATCTTCCTGCTTTGCAAAGTAGCTACATGCAAATGATTGTATCGATTATAACTTCACTTCTAAATCCTTCTCAATGTAAATATCCTAAGAGAAAGTGCTTTTATTTCTTTGACTGTTAAACATTTCTAATTGGCTGCTGATAAATTCTTGATATGTTCTTGACTTACATCATGCATTGAAGAGAAAAAAGTCTAACTTTATTTTGTTAATAATATTGAGGTTTTACCTAAAATGAATATATGGTGCTTCTCAAATTTTCAAATATCATAGGTTTATAAATTAATTTGATTTAGAACTTATTAGCCATCATTTTTATCCCAATATTGTATGAAAATTCAGGTTTTTTATTTTAAACATGTTTTGGTAATTAATATTATTGTGAGTTTCTAACAAAACAGTTTATTTAAAATTCATGCCCCACTCTATGCCAATTAAGGCTTTTGAACTAGATAATATTGAGGTTATTCAATATTTCAACAAGTGCAATATTAACAGCATAATGAACCTCTACATTGTCTTCAAAAGGTTAAAATCCAGTAGAATTTAAAATTATATAGCCTCTTTGAACAAAACTGCATCTAATTTTCCATACAATTACATTTTTTAGTGGATTGAGGTAGCAGAATACATGGCTTAATGGTTGACTTCAGAAGAGTACTTCACAGAATCTTTTAAAAATCTGGACATTTATAGCAATTATTTATTTATGAATTGCTGACTGTATTCTTTGGTTAACATTCTATTAATTGAATCTATGTTTTGTAGTATTTTTAGAACTTAGTAATATTGCATTGTATGTTTCATTGATCTCCCTTATAAATATTAATGCAAATGAACTCTTTCCAGTTTGTTAACATAAATAATTTATCACTGGAGTTTGGAATCTCGTGGGAAATTTCTTGCATTATAAGTAAGGCATTTCTATACTTCAGTACTCAAAAATGTGATGGGAGGACAATAAGCAGAACAAAACAAATGTTCTCTAAACTGACAAGACTACCCACAGAGTGGGAGAAAATATTTGCCAGCTATATATCAGACAAAGGACTGATAATCAGAATATACAGTGAACTTAAGAAACTGAACTCTCCTAAAATCGATGAACCAATTAAGAAATGGCGAACTTTCTCAAAAGAAGAAATTCAAATGACCAAAAAGCACATGAAAAAATGCTCACCATCTCTAGCCATAAAGGAAATGCAAATCAAAGCCACACTAAAATACCACCTCACCCTCACCTGTTAGAATAGCCATCATCAAAAACATCACCAACAACATGTGTTGGGGAGGATGTGGGGGAAAAGGAACCATAATCCACTGCTGGTGGGAAAATATCTGGAGGCTTCTTAAAAACCTAAACACGGATCTGTCATATGATCCAGCAATCCCACTCACTGGGATATACCCAAAGGAATGCAACACAGGTTACTCCAGAGGCACCTGCACACCCATGTTTATTGCAGCACTATTCACAATAGCCAAGTTATGGAAACAACCAAGATGCCCCACTACTGATGAATGGATCAAGAAAATGTGGTATCTATACACAATGGAATTTTACTCAGCCATGAAGAAAAATGAAATCTTGTCATTTCCAGGTAAATGGATGGAACATCATTCTGAGAGAGGTTAGCCAGGCTCAGAAGACCAAAAATCATATGTTCTCCCTCATATGCAAACTTTAGATATAGGGCAAATGCAGCAATGTGGTTGGCCTTGGATCACATGACAAGGAGAGAGCACGTATGGGAGATATGGGAATAGGTAGAAAACCCAAACCATGAAAACATTTGTTTTCCTCACTCCACAGGAACTAATACAGAAACCTTAAAGCAACAGAGGTTAACATGAGAAGGGGATCAGGAACCAGTGTAAAGATCAGTTAGAGATGAATCAACATGGGTTCTGACACATGTGTACATGAAAGCAATGCTAGGAATCTTTCTGTATAGCTATCCTTAACTCAACTAGCAAAAACACTTTGTCTTCCTTATTATGCTTATGTCTTTTCTTCAAGAAAATTATAGATAAGGGCAGAACAGGTTCTACCTGGAAGTGAGGGGGGAAGGGGGAAAGAGGGAGGGATCATAGAATTCATGGATACTAGACCACTTTGATTATATGTATTGTGTTATATACATAATCAAATAACATATAGGCTACACATCACAGGAAACATGCAAATCGTATGTATATTAGGATTGATTCATCGTATATATTTGAGATTATATGTGTATGATTATATATAACATATGCTTTTATGTGCATAATGTCACAAGTATATATATCTTAAATATTGCATGAGATGTTTACGGAAGTAACTTTGGTGTCATGATATGTCAACTCTTAATCTACTACTTTGGCTTTGAAAAAGTGCCAACAAACTAAGCAATGTGGCCAAACTTTTAGGAATTAGAAAAGATAAGAAAATAGATTCTTCTGAATATTCCAAAAAGTATCCTGCTCCACTGACACCTTGATTATTAATCCAATGTGAAATATTTTGCCCTTCTGACCTGTTAGTAAAGTGATATGGGCCATATAGGTGCTAAATTTTACAGCAAATGATAGGAAACTAAAAAATAAAATTAAAACCTATAGTTACATGAAATTAAAATTTCAACCAATCACAGTTGCTCACAACTTTAATCATACCTACTCGGAAGTCAGAGATTGGGAGGGTTGCAGTTAGAAGCAAGTCCAAAGAAAAGAGCTCTCAAGACCCCATTTCAATGAATAAGAAATCTCATCACACAACATGTGCCTGTCGTCCCAGCGGCCGGAAGCATAAATAGGGAGAGCACAGTCCAGGCTGGTCCAGGCATAATTGTGAGACTCTGTCTCAAAAATAACGAAGCAAAAGGGGCTGGGGCATGGCTAAGATGGTAGGGTTGACAAATTATGCACTAACTAGTGCATGATTTCATCATTTTAATATTATTGTTATAACACAGGATTCCTCCATAAATATTTGTTTACTACTAAGGTTATTCACCAAACTACTATTCTACTATAGAACAAGGACTAAGACAATATATTTTATTTTACTTTTTTCAGGATGATTTCCATTTATTTACATCTGCTTGAATTTCTTTCAGCAATATATTTTTAATGATTTCTTTTTTATTAACATAATAGTTGTATAGGAGGAAATATGTACTTACAATATATCTCAGTTAGATTTACTTCTTCCATTGTTCTCTCTTCCCCCTTCCCCACCTTCTTAGAACAATATCAACAAGTTTCATTTGTCTATTTTCATATGTGAATGCAAAATACATCCACCATATCTGTACCCATTCACCCATTCCTTATGCCAACTCTCCTGCCACTGTTACCCACCCTCAGAAATGACCTTTTTACTCTCCTGTCCTTCATTTTTTTAAGTGTATTTTGTAGTCCAAAGGGGTTTTACCTTTGTACTTCAGGCCTGTATATATCATCCTTTAATCAAATTAATCAAATTAATTTTAATCTTAAAAACATTAAAGAACAGTCAAAAGAATACAATTTAAGTAGTCTATAGTAATTTATTAGAATTCATTTTACAATAAGAGTCATTTTATATCAAAGAGGGAAAGGGGCAACATAAAGGCAAATTCAAGCAAACCATGGTTAACGACATGTCTAATATAGACTGAAATGTAAAGTATAAACATGCAAATAAGGCACTGTTTCATATGTCCGTCAGGTATTCAGACAAGTATAGAAAATTATGCTATTGTAGGTTTTATACAATAATTTCTTATCCAATGTCATAACCTATTCTCTTAATTTAATTTTAAAGAATTTGAATCATGTTGTTCTAAAATTGAACCTCTTGCCTGCTAAGAACATGTAGAAATGGAAGAAAGTAGCATAAAATTGGAAAAGCAGTTGATAAAGTAGATTTATACAATGACACATAAAAAAACATTAACTGTAAGTGAAAATTCACTTATTGTTCTTAAGGAAGAAATGGAGTGGTATCTGATAGCCGGCAGAACTGAAAATCCAAAGTCCAGAGACAGCTGCAGAACAAGAAAACAAAAGCTGGAGAACCATGTTCACCAACTCTTCTTTGAGAAAACTCACAACATCTTATGGTTGGAAGGAGGATTCAAAAACACAGAAAAGATAATGCTCCGTGATGTGTGTATCTGTGAGGAAGTTGAATATCGCAATTATCATTTCCCATCAGAATAACAAATACCTGAAATATTCAGCTATAAAAGAAAAAAGGTTTTTGTAAGGCTCAAGGTTTAAGAGGTTTTGACACTTAGTGATGTGGCACATCCTGGTGAGAGTGTGGAGAAGCAAAACCATTTTCCTCCTGGCAGGGGTAAATCTGCAAAGAACAGAAGACTTCTCACTAGTACCCACCTCTTAAAGTTTCCACCACTCCTGGTTTGCAGCAAGCTGGAGACTATGTCTTTAACATATGGGCTTTTGGAAACATTTAAGATCCAAAATATTGCTTCCACATTATAATTAATACTAAGAAGATACTTGAAATATAATTGGTGTATTACTTTTAATTTTTGATTTTTTTTTCCATTTTATTAGTATATATTCAGTCCTACTGGGGGAATTCATTGTGACAATTACGAATAGCCTTAAATAGCCCCCACAATCTCACTGAAGCTCCTTCCCATCCCACTTAAACAATTGCAAGAGGTTTGATTGTTCTATTTCAGATATGTATATGAAGCATGTCAACCATATTCCCTCACCTTCCCCTCCTCCATTCACCCTCTCCCCTTCCCAAGTTACCTCCCCACACACTACTAAAAACTACCTATTTTACCATTCTGTTTTTCATTATTAATTCCAAAGTCAGTGTTCAAAGGGGTTTTTCAAAGTATTACCACTGTGAATACATTTTACTTTGATCAGTTCAACTATTTCCTATACTCTCAAACCTTATTTTATCTAGAATGGTATCTCTATGATTTTGGTTATACTCAACGGAAGTAATCATCATCAAAGACATGGTTTCATAAAATGGAGGTGTGCATCATGAATTCTGTATTTCTTTGTAGAATAAATCTTCTTTTTAAAGTATCCCAAAAGATCCACCTGTATGACTTCTTAAAAGTGATTAAATTCTATAAATTTAATCTGTAATAGATTTAGAATTAGGGTGGGAATGGATACTGCGAATCACATGGTAGATAAGTTGAAGAATATTTTCTAAACAACAGTCTTTTGGATAAAAATAAGATTGATTTGAAATCAGTGTTTGTAAATTGCTTGGTTGAATCAAGTTAATTTCTCTTCAGCAAATCAGCCATCATTCATTAGAAAATAGGTCCACTTAGATTATACCTATAAGACTATTCTTGTTGATACGATAAAACTTAGTAAAATAACTAGGGAAAACTCACTAAAAAAGTAAGAAGAAATTCTCTTTTGAAAATATTCATTAGTCAAATATTGATAACACAGGTTTTATTTTCTCTTCCTCTAATTTTAGCTGATTTTTGTTGGTGTTGTTTTGTTTTTGATGTTTGAATGTAGCTTACTCCTTAGTGTTTCAGTAAGGAAGGCTTCTAGAGTTCAAGCATACCTACATGGGAAAGTGACTTCACTTGAGATTCCTCTGAAGTTAGATTTAAATCCCTGCCAAATACTTTGGTATTTGTTGGCTCATTGTCCTGTACTAAGTGACTGTTAGATGCTTGATAATTTAACTCCTAGAAGATGATCTAAGAAAATATTCAAAATGGCTGAAAACTTTATGAGAGTAGTGCAAATATCTATTGTCCAAAACATTATTACTAAATCAGGCACACATGGTAATCGTCAGATATGTCAGCCATGAACAAGAAAAGATCACATACAAAAATTTCACACAAGAGAATCTACAAGCTTTAACTCACATTTCTTTCCAGAAACTCTGTCCTTAAGTTTATGTTTCAAATCATCACATAAAGCTTCTTCTCCATATTAATTTAGCAATGATGTGTTCATTTACAATATTTACTGTTCAATTATGGGCTTGTATTAACTGACT
Source organism: Castor canadensis (assembly GCF_047511655.1). Lineage (NCBI taxonomy): Eukaryota > Metazoa > Chordata > Mammalia > Rodentia > Castoridae > Castor > Castor canadensis. The sequence goes on from NC_133395.1 coordinate 28,126,612, forward strand.
CTGTGTGTGTGTGTGTGTGTGTGTGTATATGTGTGTGTGTGCTGTCTATGTATGTTTATATATATAATATATATGTAATATATATGCCTATATCCACATAAATATATACAAACATTCATATATTTAAACATACATGCAATCAGGGCAAAATAAGAAGAGACTACTAGCACCTTGACATTCAAAAGTTGGGCATTCCCATTTTGAGGTGGGAAGAAAAGACTGTTAAAATATTTGATATTTTTTAAAGGATATCTTCAATAAACACTCAATTGTAACTAGCAACCCTTCTAATTTACTAAGCCAGAAAATGATTATAGCTTCTAAACTCATTCTTTTTTTCATATTTATCTAATTACCATTTACAAAGTACATAGCATCCCTTATAGGCCTGATTCACATTAGGAAAAGATGAAGTGGTTATAACTTCACAATAAAAATCAGTCTTCATAATTACAGTATTCAGCCCAGATACAAGAGTATTCATGCATAGATGGTGAATAATTGTGGACAATTAAACAGTATGTAGAGTTTGCAAAGACTTGAAAATGAAAATAAAACTTCAGGAAATAGGAAGAGCCAAAATTATTTGAATGATGCTATCTGCATAATGCTTCAAATTCATATCACTTTTGAACAAGATCACAACTTTCAGGATGTATGCATGTTTTGGTTTATCCTCCTTCAGGCACAGACTGTACATCAAAGCATGACATGAATTGATAACCACTCACATTCTGTTCAGTGAGGAGCCTTACCAAATGATATGTAGGAAAAAGATTGAATTTTTAAATAAAATGAATGGTGCAATTATTAACAACAATATTAAACAATTCATGAATATGTATGTCTCTTAGCCATATAGCTTGATTAGTAGTCTTTGAAAACCAGCATTATTTAAATGATTTGTGGAGTATGAAGTTAATTTAGTCAGTAATTTGTTCTCATAGTATATCAACTGTGAGACTGGAAGGTACATAGCTTGCCACAAATATAAAAACATTGCTGAGAATGTTCAATTCAATGAAATACTTAGGTTCTTGGTACATTCTGATCTCTGCTTTAGGTCAGGGAGAAACAGGGAGTATCCAAAAGAAGAGTTAACATGCTCTCTGTAGAAGAGAAATATAACAATATATAAGATATTCCACCAAAACTTTGACTAGAAAAATTCTCTACAGATAAAAACAATACATAAAATTTGTACAGTTCTTACTATATCCAAAAAGGATACATTATTATCTTTAGAAGCCTGCAAACACTTGTGATGGGAGGCAAATTATTTCCTGGTTTAAATAAACACATTTATCATGGTTTTTCTGCATAACTTAGGACTTCCACGTAAGAATCTCAAGTATGATATATTTGGTACATTGTAAGAGCTTTTGTATATGGCACAATGTATCCCCACCCAGCACAACCAAAAGTATGCAAAAATAAAAAACCAAAGCAGAGTAGATGATGCTTTGAAAATTTAGCCCTCTGTTGTCTTTCTTCTATTATTTTATCTACATTAATATCTGCTTAAATTGTCTGAACCCAATTCACTTTTATTCTTTTAGCCTAGTCACAATTCATTTGCTTTCCATGTTTAAGCCCATATATAATACTCAATAGAGGAAAAGGATGATTCCACTCCAAAGACTAAAACTTTCTACATAGAAGCATACATATTTCATTTATTTCTGCTGTTTTACCACTTAATTTATCCATAGCATTTATAGAAGTTTTCATAGCATTCACCAGGACACCACTTAAGTATTTTACTTTTCCTTTTTACATAAAATCATCCAATTACCAGTATGAGCATCAGCTCTACATACATATTGATTAACCAGAAGATCAAGTCCTGGCCTGAAATAGAGCTAGATTCTTATTTCTTATAATCAAGACAGCTTGCCTCTGGCATGACATATAACTTAGGCACATATGTCAGAACACTTTTAAGGGTTTCAAAAAATCTTATATTTCCTATTAAATTTAATATCTGAACAACAGTACTCCCTTCCACTCTTTTCTACTTTGCATGTCTTTATTTAATTTGACAGATAAAAGTATGCATGTAATATCTTTTCTAGTATATGTATATTGTATAATGACTAAATCTACTAACGTTTATCATCTGTGTGGTGAGAATATTTAACGTACACTTCTTAGCAGTTTTTAATAATGCATAACTCTAGTACCATATTTATGAGATTTATTGAACTTTTCCCCTTATCTAACTTAAATCTTATTTTTAGGATATCGTCATTATTACTTTTAATTAAATTTATTTTGAAATGATACATTAAAAACATAAAACATAAAATTGTACTTTTTAATAAGTTAATATGTGAGTTTCCAATACCTTGTGTACTTGAAAATTAATAGTAAAAAGGTAAAATAAAAGAAAAGATTCACAAAACAAATGAGTACCACATTCAAGAAAACATACTATAGAACTCTGTATTTTTTACAAATGGATAATTTGTATTCTTCCTTGAAAAATGAGGTAGATAAGGAACTCTCAAATGGCTATGATTTAATCTTTCTGATATTATGAAAAAAAAACTTTGAAAGACAATGTCTGCAAATACATTTATTTCTATCTCACCAAATGTGATACTATTTGAATCTTAGATATCAGACTTTTGTGATTTCTTAGTGGTACTGTTTGTGAGAAGGTACGTTTTTCAACTTCCGTTATGGTCCTCCCAAATTTAGCACAATTATTAGCACATAGTGTTTACAGTGTACATTTAAAGCTGCTTAATTGCATTTTGATCAATGAAAAACTACATATAGGATAGTATAAGCCTTATAGCCTTGCTGTGTAGTGTTTATTCTATCTAGATTTGTGTAAGCACATATTATAATATTCACTCAGTGAAGAAATCAACTAAGGATGTGCTCCTGAGAACATATCTCCATCATTAAACAATACCTCCTTATTAATGTCCATACTCTCTCTTTAACAAAATTCAAATAAGGGCAAAACAGTATTGCTTGGAAGCAAGGGAGGGAGTTGGGGAAAAGGGAGGGGGTGGGGGGAAGGGGAGAGTAATGATCCAATCATTGTATACACATATGAATAAAGGAAATAAAAAAATATACATGACTGTTTATGAAATATTTGTCAAAGTCAGGCTTGGTGTCACACATCTGTAATCCCATCTCTTGGGAGGCTGAGTCACAAAGAAAGCAAGTGCAAGACCAGCCTGGGCTGCAAGGAAGATCCTGTCTCAAAAAAAAAAAGTATATATATATATATATATATCTCAAACCAAATTAATTTAAACCAAGAGTATACTATATTACTAGTACATTGGTATAAAATTAATTTATAACTCCAGAAGATAGGCTTTTTTAGTCTTCTTCCAATAAATATGGATATGGGGATCTATGAAATTATTGCTGCAGTAGCTTTTACTTAGAGACTTAGAGCTCGAAAACACCTAAAAGTTCATGAATATATCATACTCTCTAAAGTACAATTTTTGTTTAAAAACTTGCTTTGTTAGAGTGCTCATAAATTATTTTAAACCCCTGCTGTTATTGGGAGATCAGTCACACTTTGGTCCTAAATGTCCCTATTTATAATACATTCCTTTTAGTTCTATTCCTGATTTGTAAATTGTGGTGGGTAATTACTATGTGAACTTAGCTACACTGCAACTGTACTGTTCAGAATTGTTGACAATGGTTCTTGGTCATAAGCCAAAATTTTTTGAGTACTGGAGGCAAGAATGAAGTCACAGCTTTATTTTTATGATGTGCCCTTATGATGGCAGCTTGCACATGCTGCATCACCTGAACTAGCAGCTATTCCACCTCCCATAAGATGCCCTCCTTCATCTACTCTGATTCTGGGCCAGGTACTTGCAGAGCTCCATGGTGAGGGATACTGGCTTCTCCTGAAAATCAACCATCGCAATAGCAGGACACAGAGATAAACACAGGTTCCACCTTACCCTCTAGGTTTTCTATTTGTATTTTCAAGCTTTAGTTTCTCCATACTGCCAACAACATCTGATTCTTCTTTTTCCTTCTTCATGTTTTCTAAATTTACTGAGTGCTATAAAAATTCTAAAATAGTCTCTAAGGTACCTTCCCCATTATGTTTCTACACTACATAATAATCCCCAACTGTTGTACATGTGCAAAAGTTGAAAGTCAAAGGGATAGTTCCATGATTAATATATTCATCAGTTGGTTTTTGGTAAGCAAAATGAGATTCTCTTGGTGGAACTGCCTAACTTGATGAATCTCTAAAAGAAGGGAAAACATCAGAAAATGTATTTGATCACTTTGAAGGAGCAAACTGCATTGTTGTGGACAAAACCACAGGGCAGATAGCTTCAGATAGTCTTCAGTTGCTAAGATCAGCTCCTGGGTGATAGCCAGCAAGAAAACAGGAAACTCATTCCTACAACTCCAGTAAAGTGAATTTTGACAATAATCTAAAAAAGCTTAGAAGAGGACCCTGAACAGCAGATCACAATGTAGGCCCAGCTGAAATCGTGATTTCAGTCTGGGAAGATCCTAAGTAAAAGATTTAACTAATCTGTGCTCAAATTCTTTGACCCATGGAAACTTTGAAATAATAATTGTTATCTCATTAAGCTACTAACCTGTTTTAATTTGTTGAGAAATAATTAGAATTAATAGAGATTATATAATTTAGAATTAAGAATGGTGCCATAACACATCTTAATTGATATAGGAGTGCCTGTATTTCTCAGAGTATATCTAGAAATCCATTTCCTGAACACACTTCTAATTTAAACCTATACCTATAAGATGTTGCCCAGGGAGGCTCAGAAACAAGTAAACAACATGTAATTGTGAAATAGAGACAAGTAGTTCCTCACCATGTATGGACAAAAAAACCAATGTTTGGAAAGGAAAAGGACACTGAAAGGTTCGACTGTCTATTTTTAGAAACTGAAGACCTAAAATTTGGCTTAGTCGTCTTTGCTGGTAGGATTATCCTCCCTTTCTGAGGAGCTGATGCTACTTTTGCATGAAGGAACATTAGTGGCCTCCTCTGTAGTGCTACTACTCCACCAGACTGCAGATCTTTCCAAGATATTCATCCCTACCATGCATTAGTTCTAGGTTTATGACTAGACTTAAGTCCCAAGAAGGCCCAGACTATAAATTACAAAGTACAACTCATAAGAAGGGGTGATGCCCCAAAAGGAATAATAAGATTTGTCACACTTATACATATAGAAAATGAGGAAAGGATATTGGAATTAATCTAATAGGTCTTAGATCAGAGTTGAGGAGTAATATGTAAGATCAAGTTCAATTTAGATGCATGAGTAGGGATTTCACATTCTATATTCATGTCAACATCTTATCTATATTCAATAGTTACAAGCATTTAACATCTCAGCTCCTCTAACTGAGAGTGGCTATAATATTTGGCTTGGTTGATTTATTTGGACCAAATGTGAATTATACTAAATGAAGGGTAAATACCCAAACTTTTTTTTATTACTCTGTAGATGAAGATTAAGGGATCAGGGAATGCATGAGTGGTTTTATCTTACAAAACTTGTTCACCCAATCTAACTCTATCCCACAGAAGTGACAGAAGCAAGCCCTTCACAAATTTAAATCAATACGCTTATGAGTAGAGTCCTTTCATCTTTTAATAGTTCTGTTATCGTTATTCCTTGTAAACCAAAGTAGCAAGAACGGCTGTCATTTTACTGGATTTTCCAAATTTTATGAAAGGAATGTGATCTGAACTAAGTTGCAAATCTTAATTAACAAGATACACACAATTGCCTAATGGGTAATTGAATCAACACAATAATCTGAATAGTCTCACTGCAGAGGTTTTTGGCATTGACTAGTTGATCAACATACCTCTAAATGAAATACATAAATGACCTATTAAACATGTACTTATAACTCAAGTTCAAATTTAGTGGAGAATCACATCTATTCTCCAATTTTCAGACAATGTCAGCTCAAACACCTATAGTCTCTGATTTGAAGAGCAGACTAGCTACACTTAAGGATAATTATCTGAAGAAAAATGAACACTCAAATTTCCTTCTACTTCCTGCAAATAATTATGGCTATTTGCCAAAGGTGATTATGAGTTAGAAAAAAAAAGATATTTGAGAGTTTACCACACTTGTTCTCTGAAGTAGCTTAGTCATACTGAGCAAAATGGCATATTGTCCACCACTCAGATTAGGATCTTAAGAAGCCCACACAGCAATGGAGTTTTGGTAACTGTCCATCTCAATAAGGGCCCAGTGAATCTCTAAGCACACTCAGTGGTTATTTTGTATAATTAGAATAGACACATTAACCAAATGGCAGAAATCCCATGTTGATTACCTGGGCTTTTAAAATAAAAAAGGTCAAGTGAAAACCACTAAATCTTGCTCTATCTACCAATAGAGTAATTCAAAATCAATCATGAGTGAATTACAGAGATTAGTACCATTCTACAAGACTTAAGAAATACAAGGATGGTGATTCATGCTACATTCTCATTCAACTTACCTATCTGAGTCATACATAATCCAAATGAATCTTAAATCATAATTATGGATTATCTCATCTAAATCACATGTTGACTCCAAATGCAGCTGCTTTCAAAAGATGAATTTCATAGCTGGAATAATTTAACAGACTCCTCAACCAAAAACTGGTATTTATCTACTGATCTTGAAAATATATAAAGCCTATCAAAAGCATTTTACTTTCAGTTGAATATATTAATAAGATTTGTTCATTACCCTGTTACTTCTCATAGCTATGGAAATCTCTAAACTTATATCATAGTGTAATTGGGAGAAAACTTGCTCCCTTTTCCATTCTACCAGAATGGTATGATTTCTTGATATAATACATATACAGTGATCATGCTAATAGGTCCCAGTTATTAAGCTGCAGCAAGTATTATACACATCTTATTAAAACTAATACATGTCAAAAGATGGAGAACAACCTCCCCCAAAAATGTATAGACCTGTAAAATATTGATAGTTTGCAGACAATTTGTAAGAACAACTTTTCCACCTAAATTCTCCAACTTCTAAGAAAAGGTCACTGAACCTCTTTGTGATTAGAATGCATATCTCCATCTGACTTATTTAATGAGTAATCTAAAAAGTGGTTATTTGTACTGTACCCCAAAAAGAACATGCTTTTTAATTTTCCCAGGCTGTCATACTTGGGTCATATAACCTAGTAGATTAAGTGGCAATTACAGTATTTATGGAAGAATGGGATTACATTGTCTTGTCTCTTTCTACTTACATATATAGTCTCTTGGTGAGTTCTTTATGAGTAGGGAATAATTTTAAAACTTGGTGTCTGTTTACAAATGTTTATGTACCACTGGTACCACTTCAAAGTATGTAAGTACAATATTACACTGAGACCACTCTGGGATTACTCTGAAAGAAGGGGATATTAAGTAACTGCTATTCTAATCAATGAAAATTCAGAAATTCAAGCATTGTACCTGGTTGTTAATTTTGTATGAAACAACAGCCAGAAGAATGGATTTCCACTGATTCATGGACAGTAGTCAAAGATGTAGCTGAATGGCCATGCATGAGGGAGGAAGAGAAAAACTGTTACAAAGATGTATGCGTGAGGGCTCCATGAGAAAACAATTGTGAATGGCACTGAGTATGAAGATGTTTGCTCCAAAATACAACTGAGAAAAAGAGAATCACAGCAATTAGATGATCAAAGTAACCCATTCTAAAGACACCAGAAATCCCCTGCCTTAACTGTACCTGCCTTTAGGTATAACCACCCTTGCCCACTGGCTGATGTACTAAGTGCTCACCTCAGTATTGATAAGAATGGCTGTGGTCAGCAACGTGAACTTCGATTGATTCAGACATAACTACAGTAATACTCACCTGCCTAAAACTGGGACCAAAACTAAGTTCTCCAAATTGAACCACTTATAGGGTTTACGAGTCAGTTATTTAGCAACATGTTAATTGAATGAAAATGCCCCATCAAGGAATGAACATTACATTATTCTCACTGAAATTGACCTTTCTACAGCATAGAGATTTGTCTTTCTTGTCTATGATGTTTGTGATAAAACTTCACCCACAAATTTACAGAATGTCTTATTTATTATCACAGTATTCCAAATAGCATTGTTTCTGACCAGGAAATTCATTTTTTTTTAATTGAGATATAATTTATCCTTTTTTTTTTCATTTTTCTTTTATTATTCATATGTGCATACAAGGCTTGATTCATTTCTCCCCCCTGCCCCCACCCCCTCCCTTACCACCCACTCCACCCCCTCCCGCTCCCCACCCTCAATACCCAGCAGAAACTATTTTGCCCTTATCTCTAATTTTGTTGTAGAAAGAGTATAAACAATAATAGGAAGGAACAAAGGGTTTTGCTGGTTGAGATAAGGATAGCTATACAGGGCATTGACTCACATTGATTTCCTGTGCATGGGTGTTACCTTCTAGGTTAATTCTTTTTGATCTAACCTTTTCTCTAGTACCTGTTCCCCTTTTCCTATTGGCCTCAGTTGCTTTAAGGTATCTGCTTTAGTTTCTCTGCGTTAAGAGCAACAAATGCTAGCTAGTTTTTTAGGTGTCTTACCTATCCTCACCCCTCCCTTGTGTGAAATTCATTTTAGAATAAATGAAGTACTGCAAAAACATCACGTTCATGTACTTCCCAATGTTTCCATCTAAAATATGACCTTAAGCTGCTGGCCTGAATGACAGCATGACCATTAGAAGATTCTTAGATGCCATGAATGAAGCTGTAACAACTCTGAAAAAATATAGAAAAATATCATGTATTTTGAAACTTTAAAATCATACATTAAGAAATTCCCATCACACAGTTAACAATTATTAAAATTATTACAGAACTCAATAACATTGGCCTCCATAGCACATTTTTTTTTGCATTTACTATATATTACTTATTTTACAACGAGGAATAAAATTGTGTTATTTTCTAGATATCTATGTGCTTCTATGGAAGGGAGCTACTGAAAGTTATTGTTAATTGGGCTGGCTTTCCAAGTTCAATTTAATTTGTCTCTATTATCTCTACTTCCCTATATGAGAACAGAATTAAAATACTTATAAGAACATCTGCTTTGAGCAAGACTATTTCAGTATTTCCTCCCTATCCTGTTGGAAATTGTACAAATATAAAATGAGTCTTTAAATTTTTAAATGATTCATAAATTACATTTTTAGAGAACCTAGGAGATAAATATAATTCAAAAACTCAAAAACACGTTTTGGACTGCCAACAGCAACTGATGTTGAGAAGTTATCAGCAAAGGATTTGTGGAAGAGCTATCCTCAACATAGACATAGCTCTAAAGAAAATCAAAGAACAACCCTCAGACAAAAACATATCAACAGTTTAAGTGCTCATACTGAAGCCAAAAGAAATAATAAAGTAACTGGCTTGCTTGAAAGTGGCAAAGAACATATGACTAAATAGGACAGACATGGGCGTTGTTTGAAGAAACAGCCTATCTCTGCAGCAGCAAAAATTCTCCCAATTATTATCTAAGCTTACTGCTGACTAAAATAAAGACAAGCTGTGTTTCAGTAATATTGCTTCAGAAAGTGCTAAAGAATAATAATACATAAGCCAACTTATAGGAAACCTTAAAATATGACTAAAGGGTTCTATCTGCCCCCTTTTCTTGTTCTTCTTACTGCTTGAGATTCAGATATAATGACACAGTCAAGACATCTTCTTGTGGCAGCTAAACTTGTCAAAATAATTCTTCACAAATATGAATAAGTTCAAATTTCATTTTATGCCTTTGCGTAGAGGACAAAAAAAGTGGCAATTCAAAATGTTACCACATAAGCAATAGAAATATCATATAAAAGGAAATTAAAAATATATGTTGAAAAGGGATACAATGAGCAATGGCTAAACCCCCCAAAAGACCTGTCTCATGAAGTATCATTCTCTTCCTAAAATTACAACACAGTGTCTATATTTTAGAAAAATTTTTTAAAAATCCAAATGTGATTCTTCCTGATGAAGAATTCTTATACAGACCTATATTTTTTCACTGAATAACATGAAGATTTCTTTGTTTGAGTCAGTGTTAATTAGGATAGGATAGCTATCATACCTAATAATCATGTGGCACTGTTATACTTCAAACATGTGGCAAAAGGAGAAATGGATGATAAAATACAGCTTTGGCTCATTTTTTTACAGTATCTGAAGGTTCAGCAATAATTACAGCAAAGAAAATGGCATAGCTTATATGACAGAATGGTATGTATGTGTGCACAGACTTTTGGTACATATTGCTAACCAACAAAAATTAAAATGCAGTAGAGTTTTAGAGAGTTAGAACTTGTATAAGGCAATAAAAATATATTCATAAAACAATTTTATACAATTTCAGAGCAGCACACCTATACACTTACTTTATGTACATTCAAGTGAATGCCTCAGGTGTATAGAATGTATGAAGAGGATAGTAGTGGTGACCTGTGTAAAGAAGGTAGCCAAAAGAGAAACCTACCTTGTTTAGTTTGTTTTGCAGGAGATTTGGATCAAAAAGTTGGAAAATTTAATGTTCGCATTTGAATTACAGAATTGGTGGAATACTTGTTAAAATGGTGATTGTTTTGTTTTGTACAGATATTCATTCATACAATATCACTTTGGACTGAGAAACAGGGTGTTTTGCCTGGATTACAATCTTAGACTTATTTATCTATGCATTTTAAGTAGCAGATGCTAATCAACTCTGATGTGTGGTTGTATTTTTATATATATTTGAATCAAAGGTAACATTCCAGAAGCTTTAAATGTATCTAAAACTTGATTTCAGAAGACTGATATGTATTCTAAATTTTTTACTTTTCTGAAATATTTTCCACTACTTTTCTTTGACTCTAAATCAGTCCTAAGTACTAGTTTTATTCCAGGTTTTTCTATAATACCATATAATGTATATGATCCTCAAATATGCATCCATGTTCCTATACCATGTGTTAATATACTCCCTCTAACACTATTATTATCATTATCTTAATGAAATTTAACACTTTTTCTCAAAGTTGATCTAGTGTTCATCAACTTAATAAATGTGACACATAATTTCAGGAGTGTTATATAACTGTCAGAGATTCATTCAATTTGAAACTGATATTGCAAATGAGATGTTATCTACATGTTCAGTTTAATAAAATTTAATAGAATTTTCTATTAGAGAATCACTTCTATATTGATATCATGATGATTTATATCTTGAATTGTGGGTATGTTGTAACAATAATACATTGGTTTCAGAATAAAATTAAATAAGAAACATGCATGCTGATTTAAGTATTTTGAAAACTACACTATGGACAATAGATAACACATTAACAGATGTTATAACAGCAACAGACAACTTGCTTCACTATAAAGCAGGAAATTAAATACTGAGAGGAAGTGATTAATCATAATTATAAAAGTTTTCAGTTGGAATAGGTCTATATGTCTACCTTTGTTAAACTCCTGCCCAATATGTGGGTTGCCTTACATAATAGCCAAACAAGATGAAATTTCAGCACATTCTCTGATGAAGCTATAAATCAGGTGAAGAGTTATGCTTAGCTCTTATAAGAACATTTCCTAGAATGTGCATAGAAAGCAAATAACAAAATCTTCACAAATGCAGCAATGCTCATTGCACATCGGCTATGGTGTCAGCAACTACTGCTACCTGAGCTAGACACTGGAGCAGAATCACAGTGAACCCAAGGTATCAGGCAGCTAGCAAATGAGGTACAATTCTAATACAAGTCACATACTGTGATCAGAGCCTTCCTCAGACAATTTCAGCAGCAGTTGATTCAGAACATGAATAACAAAAGCATAGAAACAATATAAAACTATAAAAAAGCACACACAAAAAAGCCTGTAGTAATGTTATTCAGTAGCAGATTTACATTCTTCCAAAGCCTGATATAAGGCTATATACCAATCTTGTTGATGGTATTTGTACTTAAGTCAAAATTGCCTATAAAGTTAAAAATATCAGTGAATTATATGATTCGGCTCAAAAGTATACCATAATCTGAGAGAAGCAAAAATATTCTTTCATTGGTACTAGTTCACCTTCTTCCTTAAATGGTGAAAAGGGAGGAGTTAAGCCAGAAGTTTCATGCAAAATGTGTTTGATTACATCTTCCATGATACTTTCAAAGTCATTCTCTTAAGCCCTTTCATTTGGCCTTCAGCATGGACAGTACAAATTTTAAAAAATCCTTAAAAACATCCAACACATATAACTTCAGAATCAATTAATTCTTGAAAAGATTGAAACTTTCTTGATTTCATTTTTTAGTATGGGTTAACTAAAATAATCTTTCAGCATCAACTTTATACTCAAACAATCTAAAATAATTTTACAGTGCAAGTACAAGTATACATCAGTCATTTGATGGGAAATAATATATCATATATAACTTGGTAAAATGCAAAATCTGTATTTGATCATATTCTGATATAGGAGAATAATGAAATTTTAATTTGTATTTGCTTTTCATACTTAATGACCATTTCCTTCTTATATTCTATTCCAAAAGTGAGAGAACTTTTTTGTCTTTGCCGAAGAGGTTTTACAAGATAAGAATGAAAAACTACTGAAAATCAACTTTGTTTTCATTTGTGTGAAATCCCAAGCTACTTACTTACGAAGTTTGCAAGGTATCTTATTGGGCAAGTGCCCAATTCACTCTGAATTAATTTACATTGAACAACTCTTTATGCTTGCCAAGTTACATAAAACCAAAACATGTCTTGTTAAATATTTACAAAGTTGTAGCAAATCATACTGCATGGAACTGTTTGAACAATGTTTTAATATTTTTGAAATATTACCTCAGTTCAGTTTTAATTTTAACGAGGATTAAAAAAATTAGACCTTTAATTCAGCCAATTAGCTGTGGATTTAAGGTTTACATGAAATTAATACCAGAGTGTATGCAAACATTCATACTTCCAACAAGGAGCACCTCATTTTTTTCAAAATACATATTTAATCAAGTCACTTTCATTATGGATTAGGATTAAAACTATGTTGAAATTGAGAATATTTCATCATTTATAAAAGCACTGGCATTTAATATTTAAACATATGTAAACCAAAGCACATAAGAAATGCATTCCCAAATGTCATATGCCCAAAGTCTGCACCAAAAGTGTACTTTATTTTGTCCACTGTGGAACTGGTGTAGTCAAACTACTGCAGGCAAGTAAAAAGTAAGAAGCAGTTAAAATTAAATTCAATCTCATAAGTAACCAATGACAACCAGAAGGAAGATTCAGAAACTTCTATTGTCACTACCGTCTATATAACTTACAAGTTAAGAAAACACATAAGGATATATATTTTGCACATAAGAAAAATTTAAACCTAATAGTCATGATACTTGCTAAAATGCCTTTCTGTCAGTAACACTGTAATACAGATTTGCACTAGCTTCTTAGCCCCCATCCTACTGGCACTTCTTCCTGGCAAGCAGTGTATACTTGAAGGAAAAACACCCTCTTTTTGCCTTGTAAGGGTGAACAGAAGGCAGGCTTTCATTCTCTCAGGAAGAACACAAATTGGCTCACAAGGGAGCAAGGTACGTGCCATGCAGAGCCAGAGAGACAGGAGCTTCTCTTCAGCCTTGGCATACTGTAAGAACAACAGGATCTCTGTTGGAATCTGAAAATGCTAAAAGTGAACACTGAAACAAATTTTGCTTGTATACCAGGTGAATTTCTCCCCAAAAAACCAGCCTCATAATGATTCAGAATAAGTTTTATATTTTCTCAACTACTATAAACCAAAATGGCATTTCTTCTATATGCATTCTGAAATGTTCCCCAAAGATCTATGTGTTAAAGTCTTCTTAGTTTGTAGCCAATATTGCTATAAGGAAATGTGGAGCATTTAAGAGTTATGGCCAAACTGGATGAATTAGGTCATAGGGTTTGTGTGCTTGAAGGGTAATTTGAACACTGGCCTCTCACTTTTTTCTTCCTAGAGGCCATGCAAACAGACTTCCTGTTCAAGTGCTTCTGCTTTACCAAGTCACAAAAGCAGTAAGATAAAGCTAGCTATTGTGATAAAACCTCTGAAATCCTAAGCCAAAAATATACAGTTGTTTATTTCAAGTCTTTTTTTTCTGAGAGAAAGATGACTAACAACAAATACATATTTCACAAGAGATTTTTGTAGGTTAGATGAACCTAAAATGGCAGAAATTCTAAGTAACAACACAATACTTGGTTTACATGCCCTATATTTGAAAAGACTCAATAAAAAGAAATGTTATATCAAACTCTACTTTGGTTAGTTTGAATTTAATTTTACAAGAATATTTCTAAATACTTTAGTGATTATTCCACAATGTAAGAAAGATAAAGGGCAACAAAAATCCTGATATTTATATGCAAAAGTTAATTTTATAAGACCATAAAAATGATTATCTATTTCAGGTTATGAAAACCATACTTGTTTTAATATTTTAATTCCTAGAACCAATAAACTTTAACTGTGGATGTACTATAAGACAGTTTAATGAATAATAATTAGTAGAAGTCTTGAATACATGTGAGAACTGATAATCAGGAATAGGTATGACTCAAATGATGGAAGACACAAGCTATAAAGCATCCAAAGCCTTTTCTTGAGCTATGACTGCACCATTTGTCACATCCCAGTTCTTTTGCAATTCAGTGGTGCTTTGAGCTCCTTTGTGAGCATTTAACTGGAGCCAAAGTGTATGTATCAGCAAATTTCCAGCATAATCCATTCTTCAAAAGAATTTAGTAAGCCAGGTGCAGGTGCCTCATGCCTGTAATCTAGCTACTCTGGAGGCAGAGATCAGGAGGATCACAATTCAAAGCCAACCTGGGAAAATAGTTCATGAGATCCTATCTCTAAAATTAAAGTAGATACTTTAAAGCAACTGAGGCCAATAGGAGAAGGGGACCAGAAACTAGAGAAAAGGTTAGTTCAAGAACAATTAACTTAGAAGGTAACACACATGTACAGGAAAGCAATGCAAGTCAACTTCCTGTACAGCTATCCTTATCTCAACTAGTAAAAACCCTTGGTCCTTCCTATTATTGCTTATACTCTCTTCAACAAAATTAGAGATAAGGGCAAAATAGTTTCTGCTGGGTAGCGAGGGGTAAGGGGGAATAAAGGAGGGAGCAGGGGTGGGTAAGGGAAGGGGCAGAGGTAAGGGGAGAGAAATGACCCAAACATTGTATGCACATATGAATAAAATAAAAAATTTTTAAAAAATGAGATCCTACGTCTAAAAACCTTTTACAAAAAATTGGTAAGATCCAACACCACTTCATGATAATAGCTCTATGAAAAGTAGGAATAGAAGGAATGTACCTCAACATTATAAAGGCTATATATGACAAAACTATAGCCAACATCATACTTAATGGAGAAAAACTGAAACCATTTCCCCTAAAATCAGGAATGAGACAAGGGTACTCACTATCCCCACTCTTATTCAATATAGTACTAGAATTCCTAGCCAGAGCAATTAGGCAAGAAGAAGAAATAAAAGGAATGCAAATAGGTAAAGAAATTGTCAAAATATCCCTATTTGCAGACAACATGATCTTATATATTAAAGACTCAAAACACTCTACCCCAGAACTCCTAGATACCATAAACAGCTAGACCAAGGTGGAAGGATGCAAATCAATTTACAAAAATCATTAGTTTTGGGGGAATTCCAAGATGGCGGCTAGAGGTAGGAAGCAGAAAGCGACCCTCCTATAGTGAAATCTTGGAGAGACGCTGGAGACACACTTTGCAGGCATAATCACCGAGAAAAGGCATAACTTTGACCCCTCCACATCTCCAGCCAGCGCAGAGAATCTCCACCTCACGTTAAACGGAGAACCGAGGAGGGCCCCCGGGGTGCCAGTGGCCGGCGCCCATACGGCTTGGGAAGACTCGGACCAGGTGAGCTTCACAGAACCACGGTACCCCCACAGACAAGCCTGGGCCAGAGCAGCATAGCCCCCTGGACAGACTGACCTCCACCCAGGAAAAAAAGAGAAACTGAGTACTAAGCAATAAGAACAGTTAAGACATGCTGGAAAGAGGGTGGGGCACCCTGAGCGCTGAAGATTGGGGGAAGGGAATCCTTCCCAGGACTGTAAATAAACAAGCCGGGCGGGCCGGAGAGGCTCTGGCGGGAGCGGGGCGCGCCCAGCAACCAGGAGCAGGGAAGCTTATGAGAGGAGGGAAGACCCACTTCCCACGTGAACTGTAAATAAACATGCAGGCCTGACAATGCGGGGCAGTGTCACCCTTCCCAGTGCTTGGAAAGGGGAAAGCCTGTAGCAGAGGCCCCCCGCACAGGAGAACTCTGAGCAAACAAAGCCTGTGGGACCAGGTGAGTGCTAGCTCACCCCAGAGATCTGCATAAATAACGCCGCCAGCTACAGGCTGAGAGCAGCAGGCAGGCAAGCCACAGTTGCAGATACCACTCTCAGAACTGCCTCCAGACGCTTTTTTTTCTTTTTCTCCCTACCTTTGATGAGAGAACAACCGAATTACACCTGCAAGCCGAAAAACTTACTGAAACTGTATTGCATTTGAACCGGGGACACTTGGTGGGGCTTTTTTTTTTTTTTTTATCTTCTGTGTGTGTGTGAGTGTAGTTTTGTTCTACTTTATGCATCCCCTTTGATGAGACAACTACAGAACAACATCTGAGGCACCAACTCCAGGACTGGAGATTGAGACGGACATCCAAATTATTAAGACTGAAATTGCATTGCATATAAACTTGGAAGTTTTTTGTTTTTTTTTTTTTTAATTTTCTATTTTCCATTTTATTTTAATTCATTTTCATAAATAGATATTACTTTCATATACTTATTTTTTATTTTTTTTATCTTTGATTTTCAATGCTCTCTCTCTCTATTGTCTGTTCAGCTTACTGTTGATTAGTACACTAACACTCCCTGTTTATACCTTTGAAACTCTCTTGTCTGATACCTTGTTCTGCTTTCTCCCTCTTGTCTGTATATTTGTTTTCCCCTTTTCTTTAACTTCTTGCTTTCCATCTCAGCTCACTCTTCCATTCTCAATATTACCATTGTTATTATTACAAGCTAGAAAATACTTAATTACACACAGTACAGGGACAGTAACAACACCAAGGACAATGACAGGAAGACAGAAAAAACAAGGAAACCAGTTTCCCCACAGCAAAAAATTAGTACAGGAACCAGAGGGGAATGAAGAGAACAGAAACTCAGATCCAGACTCCAACAAAATGAAGATAAACTATGCCAAAGGACCCAATGAAGCCCACAAAAATAATTTAAAAGAAGACATACTACAAGTACTCAATGAGAATTTTATAGAGATGATACTGGATAGGGTCAACCAAAATGTACAGGAGACACTCAAGAAATTCCAAGACAATAAAAATAGAGAATTTGAAAAAGCAAAAGAAGAAATAAAGGAAACCATAGAAGCACTGTATAAACACCAAAGTGAAAGAGAGAACACAATGAATAAATGGATAAATGAACTCAGGACAAAAATAGACAACAATAAAGAAGAAAACAGCCAGGATATGGAAAACCTCAGAAAAAAGAACGAAACAGAACTGCAAAACAAAACGGAAGGCCAATCCAGCAGAATAGAACAAACAGAAGACAGAATCTCAGAACTTGAAGATGAAATGGTAATTAAAGGAAAAACTGAAGAACTATTAATTAAACAACTCAAGACCTGTGAAAAGAAAATGCAAGAACTCACCAACTCCATCAAAAGACCAAACTTGAGAATCATGGGCATCGAAGAAGGAGAAGAGGTGCAAGTGAAGGGAATGTGTAATATATTCAACAAAATAATAACGGAAAATTTCCCAAATCTAGAGAAAGATATTCCCATACAAATGCAAGAGGCCTCCAGGACACCAAACAGACCAGATCAAAATAGAACTACTCCACGACATATCGTCATTAAAACAACAAGTTCAGAAACTAAGGAAAGAATATTGAAGGCTGTAAAAGAGAAAAAACAAGTAACATACAAAGGTAAACCCATCAAAATCACAGCAGACTTCTCAACAGAAACATTAAAAGCAAGAAGAGCGTGGGGTGAGATCTTCGGGGCACTGAATGAAAATAACTTCAACCCCAGGATACTCTACCCAGCAAAGCTATCATTCAAAATAGATGGAGCAATAAAAGTCTTCCATGATAAGCAGAAACTAAAACAATATGTGACCACAAAGCCACCATTACAAAAGATTCTGCAAGGGATCCTGCACACAGAAAGTGACACCCAACTTAACCATGAAAAGGCAGGCAGCACCAAACCACAGGATAAGAAAAAGCAAGACAGAAGAGAGTAACATCAAGTTAGGTACACACAATCAAACCTTCAAACAACTAAGATAACTAAATGGCAGGAATCACCACATACCTATCAGTACTAACACTTAATGTTAATGGACTTAATTCACCCATCAAAAGACACCGTTTGACAAAATGGATTAAAAAAGAAGATCCAACAATTTGTTGCTTACAGGAGACTCATCTCACCGACAGAAATAAGCATATGCTTAGGATGAAAGGCTGGAAGAAGATTTACCAAGCCAATGGCCCCCGAAAACAGGCAGGAGTAGCAATACTTATCTCTGACAAAGTAGACTTCAAACCTACATTGATCAAACGAGATAAAGAAGGACATTCCATACTAATAAAAGGGGAAATAGACCAAAAGGAAATAATAATCATCAATCTGTACGCACCCAATGTCAACGCACCCAATTTCATCAAACATACCCTGAAAGACCTAAAAGCATATATAAACGCCAACACAGTGGTTTTGGGAGATTTTAACACTCCATTATCATCAATAGATAGGTCATCCAAACAAAAACTCAGTAAAGAAATCCAAGATCTAAAATATGCAATAGATCAAGTGGACCTAGTAGATGTCTACAGAACATTACATCCAACCTCTACACAATATACATTCTTCTCAGCAGCCCATGGAACCTTCTCCAAAATAGATCATATCCTAGGGCACAAAGCAAGCCTCAGCAAATATAAGAAAATAGAAATAATACCATGCATACTATCTGACCACAATGCAGTAAAAGTAGAACTCAACAACAAAAGTAAAGACAAAAAACATGCAAACAGCTGGAAACTAAATAACTCATTACTTAATGAAGAATGGATCATCGATGCAATAAAAGAGGAAATTAAAAAGTTCCTAGAAGTCAATGAAAATGAAAACACAACCTACCGGAACCTATGGGACACAGCTAAGGCAGTCTTGAGAGGAAAGTTTATAGCCATGAGTGCATATATTAAAAAGATTGAAAGATCCCAAATCAATGACCTAATGATACATCTCAAACTCCTAGAAAAACAAGAACAAGCAAATCCCAAAACAAATAGAAGGAGAGAAATAATAAAAATAAGAGCTGAAATCAACGAAATAGAAACCAAAAAAACCATACAAAGAATTAATGAAACAAAAAGTTGGTTCTTTGAAAAAATAAACAAGATCGATAGACCCCTGGCAAACCTAACTAAAATGAGGAGAGAAAAAACACAAATTAGTAGAATTGGGAATGCAAAAGGGGAGATAACAACAAACACCATGGAAGTCCAGGAAATCATCAGAGACTACTTTGAGAACTTATATTCAAATAAATTTGAAAATCTAAAAGAAATGGACAGATTTCTAGATCCATATGATCATCCAAAACTGAACCAAGAGGAAATTAATCACCTGAATAGACCTATAACACAAAATGAAATTGAAGCAGCAATCAAGAGTCTCCCCAAAAAGAAAAGTCCAGGACCTGATGGATTCTCTGCTGAATTCTATCACACCTTTAAAGAAGAACTGATACCAACCCTCCCTAAACTGTTGCATGAAATAGAAAGGGAAGGAAAACTGCCAAACACATTTTATGAAGCCAGTATTACACTTATCCCCAAACCAGGCAAAGACACCTCCAAAAAGGAGAACTATAGGCCAATCTCCTTAATGAACATTGATGCAAAAATCCTCAACAAAATAATGGCAAATCGAATTCAGCAACACATCAAAAAGATTATTCACCACGACCAGGTAGGCTTCATCCCAGGGATGCAGGGGTGGTTCAACATACGAAAATCAATAAACGTAATAAGCCACATTAACAGAAGCAAAGACAAAAACCACTTGATCATCTCAATAGATGCAGAAAAAGCCTTTGATAAGATCCAACATCATTTCATGATAAAGGCTCTAAGAAAACTAGGAATAGAAGGAAAGTTCCTCAACATTATAAAAGCTATATATGACAAACCTACAGCCAGCATTATACTTAACGGAGAAAAATTAAAACCATTCCCTCTAAAATCAGGAACCAGACAAGGATGCCCACTATCTCCACTCCTATTCAACATAGTACTGGAATTCCTAGCCAGAGCAATTAGGCAAGAAGAAGGAATAAAAGGAATGCAAATAGGTAAAGAAACTGTCAAAATATCCCTATTTGCAGACGACATGATCCTATACCTTAAAGACCCAAAAAACTCTACTCAGAAGCTTCTAGACATCATCAATAGCTATAACAAGGTAGCAGGATATAAAATCAACATAGAAAAATCATTAGCATTTCTATACACTAACAATGAGCAAACGGAAAAAGAATGTATGAAAACAATTCCATTTACAATAGCCTCCAAAAAAATCAAATACCTAGGTGTAAACCTAACAAAAGATGTGAAAGACCTCTACAAGGAAAACTATACACTTCTGAAGAAAGAGATTGAGGAAGACTATAGAAAGTGGAGAGATCTCCCATGCTCATGGATTGGTAGAATCAACATAGTAAAAATGTCGATACTCCCCAAAGTAGTCTACATGTTTAATGCAATTCCCATCAAAATTCCAATGACATTCATTAAGGAGATTGAAAAATCTACTCTGAAATTTATATGGAAACACAAGAGGCCACGAATAGCCAAGGCAATACTCAGTCAAAAGAACAATGCAGGAGGTATCACAATACCTGACTTCAAACTATATTACAAAGCAATAACAATAAAAACAGCATGGTACTGGCACAAAAACAGACATGAAGACCAGTGGAACAGAATAGAGGATCCAGATATGAAGCCACACAACTATGAGCAACTTATCTTTGACAAAGGAGCTAAAAATATACGATGGAGAAATAGCAGCCTCTTCAACAAAAACTGCTGGGAAAACTGGTTAGCAGTCTGCAAAAAACTGAAACTAGATCCATGTATATCACCCTATACCAAGATTAACTCAAAATGGATCAAGGATCTTAATATCAGACCCCAAACTCTTAAGTTGATACAAGAAAGAGTAGGAAATACTCTGGAGTTAGTAGGTATAGGTAAGAACTTTCTCAATGAAACCCCAGCAGCACAGCAACTAAGAGATAGCATAGATAAATGGGACCTCATAAAACTAAAAAGCTTCTGTTCATCAAAAGAAATGGTCTCTAAACTGAAGAGAACACCCACAGAGTGGGAGAAAATATTTGCCAATTATACATCAGACAAAGGACTGATAACCAGAATATATAGGGAACTTAAAAAACTAAATTCTCCCAAAACTAATGAACCAATAAAGAAATGGGCATGTGAACTAAACAGAACTTTCTCAAAAGAAGAAATTCAAATGGCCAGAAAACACATGAAAAAATGCTCACCATCTCTAGAAATAAAGGAAATGCAAATTAAAACCACACTAAGATTCCACCTCACCCCTGTTAGAATAGCCATCATCAGCAACACCACCAACAACAGGTGTTGGCGAGGATGCGGGGAAAAAGGAACCCTCTTACACTGTTGGTGGGAATGCAGACTAGTACAACCACTCTGGAAAAAAATTTGGAGGCTACTTAAAAAGCTGGACATCGATCTCCCATTTGATCCAGCAATACCACTCTTGGGGATATACCCAAAAGACTGTTACTCCAGAGGCACCTGCACATCCATGTTTATTGCGGCACTATTCACAATAGGCAAGTTATGGAAACAGCCAAGATGCCCCAGCACTGACGAATGGATTAAGAAAATGTGGTATCTATACACAATGGAATTTTATGCAGCCATGAAGAAGAACGAAATGTTATCATTCGCTGGTAAATGGATGGAATTGGAGAACATCATTCTGAGTGAGGTTAGCCTGGCTCAAAAGACCAAAAATCGTATGTTCTCCCTCATATGTGGACATTAGATCAAGGGCAAACACAACAAGGGGATTGGACTATGAGCACATGATAAAAGCGAGAGCACACAAGGGAGGGGTGAGGATAGGTAAGACACCTAAAAAACTAGCTAGCATTTGTTGCCCTTAATGCAGAGAAACTAAAGCAGATACCTTAAAGCAACTGAGGCCAATAGGAAAAGGGGACCAGGAACTAGAGAAAAGGTTAGATCAAAAAGAATTAACCTAGAAGGTAACACACACGCACAGGAAATCAATGTGAGTCAATGCCCTGTATAGCTATCCTTATTTCAACCAGCAAAACCCCTTGTTCCTTCCTATTATTGCTTATACTCTCTCTACAACAAAATTAGAGATAAGGGCAAAATAGTTTCTACTGGGTATTGAGGGGTGGGAGCGGGAGGGGGTGGAGTGGGTGGTAAGAGAGGGGTGGGGGCAGGGGGGAGAAATGAACCAAGCCTTGTATGCACATATGAATAATAAAAGAAAAATGAAAAAAAAAATCATTAGTTTTTCTATGCACCAACAATGAACAAACTGATAAAAAGTACATGGAAACAATTCCATTTTCAATAGCCTCAAAAAAAATAAAATACATAGGTGTAAACTTAATAAAGGATGTGAATGACCTCTACAATAAGAACTACAAACCAATACAGAAAGAGATTGAAGAAGACTACAGAAGATGGAAAGATCTTCCATGCTCATGGATTGGTAGAATCAACATAGTAAAAAATAGCTATACTACCAAAAGCAATCTACATGTTTAATGCAATTCTCATCAAAATCCCAATGGCATTCATCACAAAGATTGAAAAATCTACCCTAAAGTTCATTTGGAAAAACAAGAGACCATGAATAGCCAAGGCAACACTCAGAAAAAGGACCAATGCTGGAGGTATCACAATACCCAACTTCAAACTATATTACAAAGTAATAACAATAAAAACAGCATGGTACTAGCACAAAAACAGAAATGAAGACCAGTGGAACAGAATAGAGGATCCGGATATGAATCCACACAACTATGCCAAACTTATTTTTGACAAAGGTGCCAAAAATATACAATGGAGAAAAGACAACCTCCTCAACAAATGTTGTTAGGAAAAGTGGTTATCTGCCTGCAAAACGGTGAAACTAGATCAATGTTTATCACCCTGTACTTGTATCAACTCAAAATAGATCAAGGACCTTAATATCAGACCTGAAACTCTGAAGTTACTACAGGAAGGAGGAGGAAGCACTCTGGAACTAACAGGTATAGGAAAGGACTTCCTGAATAGAACCACAGCAGCCCAGCAACTAAGAGAAAGGATGGACAAATGGGACTTCATAAAATTAAAAAGCTTCCGCACAACAAAAGAAATGGTCTCTAAACTGAAGAGACCACCCACAAAGTGGGAGAAAATATTTGCCAGCTATACATCAGACAAAGGACTGATAGCCAGAATATACAGGGAACTTAAGAAACTAAATTCTCCTAAAATCAATGAACCAATTAAGAAATGGGCAACTGAAGTAAACAGAACTTTCTCAAAAGAAATTCAAATGGCCAAAAAACACATGAAAAAATGTTCACTATCTCGAGTCATAAAAGAAATGCAAATCAAAACCACACTAAGAATCCACCTCACCCTGTTAGAATAAAAAACACCACCACCAACAGGTGTTGGCAAGGATGTGTGGAAAAAGGAACCCTTATACACTGCTGGTGGGAATGCAAGCTAGTACAACCACTCTGGAAAACAATATGGAGGCTTCTTAAAAAACTAAACATGGATCTGCCATATGATCCAGCAATACCACTCCTAGAGATACACCCAAAGAATGCAACTCAGATTACTCCAGAGGCACCTACACACCCAAGTTTATGGAAGCGCTATTCACAATAGCCAAGTTACAGAAACAGCCAAGATGTCCCACTACTGATGAATGGAAAATGTGGTATTTATACACAATGGAATTTTACTCAGCCATGAAGAAGAATGAAATCTTATCATTTGCAGGTAAATGGATGGAAGTGGAAAACATCATTCTGAGCAAGGTTAGCCAGGCTTAGAAGACCAAAACTCATATGTTCTCCCTCATATGCAGACTTTAGATCTAGGGTAAATGAAGTAATGTTGTTGGACTTGGGTCACATGCTAAGGGGACAGCACATACAGGAAGAATGGGGATAGGTAGGAAACCCAAAACTTGAAAGTGTTTTGTGTCCCCACTGCAGAGGAGCCAATACAGTAAAAACAACAGAGGTCATATGAGGAGGTAGTGAAAAGGTCAAGTAGAGATGAAGCAATTCAGATTGTAATACACTTGTGCATGGAAGCAATGCTAGGAATCTCTATGCATAGCTATCCTTATCTCAATGAGCAAAGATGCTTTGTCTTTCTTATTATTGCTTATGTCTACTCTTCAACAAAATTGGAGAAGAGGGCAGAACAGGTTCTGCCAGGAAGCAAGGGGGTGGGAGGGAGGGAGAAGGTGGGGGGCTTGGGGGAGAAATAGCCACAACAACAAATGAATAAAGAAAAAAGAATTGAGCTGGTGAAGCAGATCAGTGTGAAGGCCCTGAGTTCAAGCCCCAGAGCTGCAAAATAAATAAATAATAAAGCATCTACTAGCATTGTATTCATGTTTAAGTCCATTTTTAAAGATAATGCACAGGCCTTTGAACTTAGACAACAGTAAATATAAACAGGCAATTTCTTTTGTACACAGTAACAAATAATAATCTGGGATTGATCATTTGATGTTATCATGCCTTAATTATGGGGGAGCCAAATTTTTATTTTCCACCTTTCTTTATAAATACACCAATCACTTACAGAATGATGTCCCTAAACTTTCTAACTCTTCTGATAGGCAAAGATTTACTTTCATGAAAGCAAAGCCCAAATCTATTTTTCTTGATATTAAATTCCACACATTCCTTCTGACAGAGTAGGTTACAAGGCTCTAAGTATTCAAAATTCATTCAAGTATCACGTGTATGGCTAGCATTTACTTATAGGACTGAGTAATCCTTACAGACTCAGAGTGTTTTGACATAGGTATGTGTTTGCTTAATTAAGAGGTAAGAAACAGAAGTTCAGTGATCCAGACCACCAATCATAGTTATTTGTCATAAGATTTTGATTTCTGGTGGCTTGTTTGGTTGTTGTTTTGGTGAGACTGCAATTCAAACTCAGAGCAAGGCTTTTAGCTGGCAAAGCAGGCACCTTTCCTGCTTGAGCCACACATTCAGTTCACATTTTGATTTGTTTTCATACGTTTTGGTTTTTTGCTCTAGATTGTAAGGTATTTCCTAGAAGGTAATTTTTACTTCTTGGGCAAAGGTTGATGTTTTTACTGTTCCACTATAGATGCTTCTTTATGTCCCTTCGACTGCACATTTTTCCTTCAATTTTTCATTATCAAGATTCCAAAGAATTTCTCTTCATTCTAACACATTTCCCTCTCCTGGGAATTCCTAAAAACATCACCTATGTTTCTACACAGTTTCGAATAGCCTACCTGCCACCACAATAATTTGAAGAATCTCTGGTCCTATTAACTGTTTTTCCTTTTCAGAATGGAATACTGAGATAACTAGCAAGGTGACGTAAAATTTAAGAGTAGCATTGTGGCAATAATGAATACTAAAACAAAAGTATTTGTAAAATAAGATATTCCCAAATATTTTGGTTTCCCCACATTTACTGCTGTCTTTAACAACCATAACCAGCAGTATTTAGTAGCTATAGCTTGAGTGTACTCAGAAATTCTAAATATAAAATAAATATCAAAACAGTTTCATGTTAGTCTGAGAAAGTATCTACCACTGATAAACTGAGGGTCTATTCATGATATTGGTATAAGGCTCATTGAATGTTACAAACTAAGAGAAGAAACTTAAACAGTAAAGTGGCACATAGAGTAGCTACTGTGTAGTAAAAGGTTTCTTGCAACACAAAATAGATACATAATTGCAAAGGACAAGTGAGGTTGCATATGGAGTACTGTGTACAGTGCAAAACTTTTAATAATCTGTTAAGTGTAAGGAAACCAGAAATAGTTAAATAAATACTATCAAGGATGATAAAGAATGGTTTGTTAAAGGAAGATAACTGTATTATAAATACTTAAAATTGTGTCATGGTTTTGAAATAAATTTTCATTTGCAATTTGAGTGATTGAGACACATTTGTGAGCTAAAAGATAGTAAAGTAAATGAAATGAAAATAATTAAATACTAAGGTATATAAGTAAAAACTTCTACATATCATAAACTAACATCATTGTACAATTCTTGAAAATTGCTTATATTTGTAAGAATATATCCTCAGAATAAAAATGTTGTTCTGAGGTACTTCCTACAATATGTACTAAGTGGCCAATTATTAGATTCAATAAGATAAGCAACTATAATTAATTGCAACAAGGCAACTAGTTATTTTCAACTCAACTAGCTCCTTTACTAACATGCCTCCATGTGGTAAATATGATCTGTCACATGTGTATGAAGTGATACATACATAGTAGCAAAGCATTTGATGGATTTCTTGAAGTCACACAGAAGCTCTTTCTAAAAAGATTCTATTACCATAAAAATGCCTACTGAAACAATATTCAAGTTATAAGCACAGATTAATATATTTCAAGTAAATTTTGATAATTGCAAAACATCGTTTTTAAAAAAAAAACTGTAAATATGTTCCCATGAATGTTTAGTTTCAGAAAATATCATCATTTCACAGACAAAGCAATTAAAACACACAGAGATAAGTGTTCTCTGCTATTTAAATCCTATTTTCTCTCATTTTCTTAAGACAGAAATTGAACTAGGAATGCTGGAGAGCAAAATATCTTTATGCCATCCATAAATGTGAAAATAATTACCTAAATTCTTGTACTTAGAAGAGATAATTAGACATAGTAATGACAATTTATAGATGCAGACTATGTATGTGCATAAAAGGCAACATAACTTTTTATTTAATAACTTTGTACAAACTTTTAAAGAACAAAAAAGCATAAAGGTATCTACTTCTTTTAAGGAAATTCCTTGAAATTTCACATTTTATTAATCATTTTTATTTTGAGATGAAAAATCATTTTGTTTCAAGTATTTCCTTATTCTTTTTTATTCCAATCATAGTTGTAGAAGAATGAAAATACCATTACAATGTTTATGTAAGACTCAAAACTTCATGGTATCTGTACTTCTTTACTTCTTGGACTTCAGTCACTTTTTTTGGTGGTCCACCACCTACTGATTTGGGAGACACTCTACAGTTTGAGACACATCCCCAATTTAAAAAAAAAGTCTATGAACTTGGGTTCTTCAGATTTTCTGCATTTCTTAAAATATCATTCTTCATGTAAGGCTTCTCTAATTTACTTATTTACCAAAGCTAAAGAAAAGAGATTTTTTCATGAGGTATATATATTACTTAAAATAACAGATTTTTAATAATAATCCATTTGTAAATTGTCAATGAGTTTAGTGTTCATAGTAATTAAAGTTTTGAAAGAGTTAATAGAAAATTTATTTACACCATGAAAGTAAAATAAAATAGGGCAAAATAACTTATCAAAACTGTATTTTGAAAAAGTCAATTTACAACCATAATGAATTTTTAGGTAGTCCTGTCATTTTTCAATATCTTGCACAGAGTTTTATTGTGATTGTCCTAAGTTATGTACATTATGTGGACAATATTGTATAAAAGGTTTTTTTTGCATTTGGGCATTAAAAATTATTTATGTGGCTCTGAGTAACATTTTTCTGCTTAAAGAAAAGCTATAAATATTCAAATAATTATATATTTTCATGTAAAACTAATGTGAAGACTGACATATTTTATAATAAAATTTAAAATATAAAATTGCTTTATGTTATCAAAGTAAAATTTATTAAATATTGAAATTTGTGTCTAAAAAAATGTACTTTGCTGTGACAATGTTTCTAAATTATTGGTTATAAATCAAGGGTAATTTAGCACCCTGTCTTTTATTTTATCACAAATTAAAGGAGAGAAGTTGGGGAAGTTACTTAAGTACAGTGGGTGGAGAGCAGGAATGTTACTAACAAACCAACAGATCCCAAGACAGACTCACCCAAACAGTTATTCAACAAAATGTTAATGGGTTGATATTGAGAAAACAGTTTCTAAGCAGTCTCGTGATTTTTAGTTATTTAGAAACTGTAAAATAGGAAATTGTCTGATTTATTTTGTCCCCAGTCAGAGAAAAAGGTAAAACTAATTATGATAACTAAATAACCATCACTTCCTTGGATAGCTTTTCAATACTTTGCTCTTTGTTCATCTTGTTTTAACACTTGGTAAAAATGTAGCATTCAAGTTAAAAAAAAAATTAAAAGCACTTACTAATAGGACATAATCTTAACTGAGAAATCTTGCTTTTTAAAATTTACCTTTTCTCATATGTGAAATTACACACAAATGCAGGCAGATTAAAAAAATTTTGTACGAAAGTTTCTTAACCCCTTAAAATGTATGAAATTATTCCTGGGGTCTTATCATGCCTATAAATTCAATACCTCCATTATACTGTTTCCTCTTTAAATTGTCTTTATCAAGTCTCTCTTGTTTTAAGAGTGGTCAATGTCTACTGGTCCTTTTTCATAGACATTCTCACACACTGTCAAATGTAGAGTAAATGCACAGTAAGTTCATTGACTAGACCACTAACAGCATGAGCACATATGCATTCAAATACCTTCCATCATAATACTTGATACTTTATGGTCTCAATAAATATTTATTAAATGAATCAATCAAAGACATAGAAAACTTCTTGATTCATCTTCAGATTAAAGCTAAATAATCCCAAAGATGTAAAAGTTTTCATATTTTACATAATTTGAGAAGCAAAAACTGTGGGGAAGTTGACTTAATTAAACAGATGTAGTGATATGATTTTTACTCTCAAGTCACACAATGTAAAATCAGAGTAACAAAGTTTATGAGCTGGAAAGTAGATTACAGTACAACACAGCCTGTCATGAAAGTGAGAAGGTGAAGCAAAAGCTAATGCCTTCTTCTCAAGATGTGTTCTGCTGAGGAGTCCTTGGTTAGAACATATCTTTTACTTTTCATCTATAAAAGTCATATGTGCTTCTTTGGGGGAGAAAACAGATTATTTCCCATCTGTATACTTATTAAATGGAAACAAATTCAAATGAGATTTATAAGACACAACAAAACTTCGATGTCATCAAAGACTGTTCACAAGCCTAAGGATAAATAAAATAGGACCTTCCATTTTCATTGCCATTATATCTTGCAACATTGACCCCACTACTATATTAAATAATATTGATTTTACTTGGGACTGAAAAATGAAAGGGAATGTCTCTTTAATTCAATATCCATGTAAAGGATATAAGTATTAAATCAAGCATAAAAGCAAAATGGCAATCCAGTAATTTTATATTTGATGTGGCGTTTTTATTTTTCTTTTGCAGTTGAGGGTTATGCTGATGAAACATTCCCAATGGCATACACAAAGAATATATTCCTGTTTTAATTCAGCACTGGAATTATCACTTTATATTTAAGTCAGAATTCCTTGCTTAAAAGCATGCTGAAAATAATAATTTCTTTCCTTCCATTCTACATTGTGTGAAAATAAACTGTAATAACTTATGTAAATGATCTTTGAAATCCACAAACACATATACGTATTCACATCACTGCTTTTGTTAAAATTGGAGCCTTAGGTAAGCATGAGATGTTGATGAAATTTCCTTTAAACCATATGGCTCAGCAATACCACTTTATTATAATGGTGGTAAGGCAGGACAAAAGAACTACATTATAAGCAAAATATGACTAAAAGGTTTATTTAAGATTGGACAGTAAGATTTTTTTAATTATCTCCATTTCTGTTAATATTTTCAACATTAAATATGTTTCCAAAATTTTAAAATATCACTAAAATGTCTAAACAAAGTTTTAGCTTTTGAACTCGACTCTTTATAGGGACAACGGCAGTTACCAAATCTTTGGGGAAAAAATGTGATTTGAATTTCTCTCAAGAAAGCACATTTGAAAGACTACAAATGGTTTATTTCCTATATTTTGCATTTTAGATACATATTAATTCCAGCCTGCAATGTAATATTAAAAAGGGATATTGCTCTTAGAGGAAAATTAAATGTTCTTTTTGAAATTACATCTTTTTTATATATCGTTTATTAATTCCTTAAAAAACAGGGGTGATTCAATTAGACGTGTAGCAGCGTTTTGTAAAAAATAAATTGAAAAATATACATTTCAATAATTCAAATGAATCTGCCCCTCAAGTGTGTCAGGAATATGAAAATAACTGGGAAAATTACCAGTATTTCTTAGTTTTGTGGATTTATAAGTCTTTACACTCTATTTGTTTTTCAAGGAAATAAAGCATTCATGCACATATTTTGTTAGCCTTAAGTTTCTTTCCCATTAAATGTCAGAAACTGTATATAGTTATTGTTCTTGTAAAAGAAAGTCTACTGTAGTTCAAAATGAATTTGAGTAGCAAAAATCACATAATTCCTACTGTATAATGAAAACAAAGACAAGTGTAAAATTAAAATGCTTTGTTTTTTTCCTTTTGTACAGTGTGTGATAGATATCTAGCTGAGAAATAAAAAAATATGTACTGGTAATTTACTTTAGGGACTTTTGTATTCCAGTTTATCACTATTTAAAAATCACTACTTTGATTAACTTTTATCAAGCTTACTACTATGAAAGTTATTGAGTAGACTAG
This sequence comes from Castor canadensis, assembly GCF_047511655.1. Classification (NCBI taxonomy): domain Eukaryota; kingdom Metazoa; phylum Chordata; class Mammalia; order Rodentia; family Castoridae; genus Castor; species Castor canadensis. The sequence goes on from NC_133395.1 coordinate 28,157,630, forward strand.
ATTAATTTTAGTTTCCATTTATATGTTTTATAAATATTATACCAGAAAACAATTGAGTGGTATAGATATAAATTCTTAGTAAATATATTTTGAAACAGATGCATAATTTTTGAGTCATTGAATTTTATTTTGGAAAATTTTTTTGTATTTCAAAATCATTGTAATTTTTTTACTTCACTTCTGCTGTGATCAATAGGTTGCGACAGCTAGGAACTTGTATTTAGTTTGCAAGAAAAACAGCAGTTAGTAAAAGCAGACAGACCTGGTTCTGAATGTCAACTCTGCCATTTAATGGACAAAAATTAGACAAGGTGATTAACCTCTAGGTGATTTATTTTTCATCATTAAGTACAAGATGATAACTCCTGCCTCAATAAAATGTTGCAATCTATTTGAAACAACTGACATTGAGTATGTACATAATAATAATGTACTATAATTTTGTATTAATTATCATACTGATTGTATGAAATGATGGCATTTCAGAATTAGTAACAACATTAAAGAAAAAGTAAAGGCTAGTCATGAAAAAATACAAAGTATAATTCTAGGAAAAAAATATTGTCATTTCATACACATTATAATCATTGAAAACCTTATGAAAGTTCAAAAATGTTAATGTAAGAACTCATATATGTTAGAGATGTAAGAAAAACAATTGCAATATAACGTATTTTAGGAATATGTTATGAGGCAAAGGTTACTATAAAACTAATAAATCATTACTACCTATTCTATCTTGTTCAATTTTCCCATTTACCTCAAGAATTATAAGAGGCCAACAATTGGCAGGAAATTCCTCACCACTGAGAATCATTTAAACAGAAATATACAGCCTTCAGTCTGACCAGCATATCTGTCTCCCTCATCATCCCTGCACCTCACACAATAGTTTTTTGTTCAATAATATATGGTCATTTGTCAACAAAATTAACATCATCAATTCCTCCTCAGAATATCCTCTTCCGTGTTGGTCTTTGAAAGATAAGCTTCTCAAAGACATTCACTCTCATATTCTGCCCATATTTTCTACTTCTTCCCCATATAGAAGCAGTATGACCTACAAACTTGGACCATAGACTCATGACCTATAGATTGATAAATATCAAACTCATAGAAATAGAGTATAGTAGTGGTTATCAAAGGCTGGGATACGGAACCCTCAGGAGCTATTTACCAAAGGATACAAAATTTCAGTTAGGTAGCTAGGATATAGAAGGAATAAGTTCAAGAGATCTATTGTATGACATGGTAACTATACTTGATTATAATGTAATATAAATTTGAAATTATTAAGAAGAGTTGATTTTAAGTGTTCTATGTGCATCAAAAAAAGAAAGACAAGTATTGAGACCCGAATAGATAGATAGATGGATAGAGATAGATGATAGATACATAGATAGATAGATGATAGATAAATAATATATATGTAAATTAGCTCATTTAACCGCTCCACAATGTATACATATCTTAAAGCAATATATTATATACCATAAATTCACAGCTTTTATTTGTGAATTAAAAACTAAATAGAAAAAATTTTCACCTATTTTCCATGTTGAAACACCTTTGAACAATGAACATGCACTTAGATAATGAAGGACAGGAAAGTAAAATAGGCTGTTAGGGAGAGAATACTTGTGGAAGGACGGTGAATGGAGAGGGTAAAGGAGTATGAATATGGTTAGTGTACTTTATATACTTGTATGAACATTGAAACCTGTCAAAATCATTTTAAGTATAAGGTAGGGGGATGAAAATGTAAGATGGTGGAAATGAACCTAACCAAGGTACATTGTAAGCAATATAGAAATGCCATAATGAAATCTCCTGTGAAACTTATATATGTTAATAAAAATATTTCTTTAAAGTTTAAAAATAATCAGTTCCTTGTCTTCAAGGTTTTTAAGCTCTTTGTGCCTCAGAATTCTTATTGTGAAGTGAGGCCACCAAAAAAAATGGAAAGTAGGAAGAAGAAATGCCTGAATCTTGTGTCTTGCACACCCATGGAGTGATTGTTGATCTCCCTGGCCTAGCCTCCTGCTATGTCATGGAGAGATCATGGGAGCCAACAGGTAGGTGCAAGTTATATACCAGAGATATGGTTTTGGAAGTTCCACTTTTCCAGCTCAGTATTTATCTACTGAGATAACTATACATGCACACACCCATTCTCATTTTACCTTGAGTCTATTGGAAGTGCTTGCTCAGAGTCTTGCTCCAAATATGATAATGATCAACCCAATTGAGAATGGGATTTTCAGAGATCTAAGTCTAAAGACAAGGGCATGTGCCCCAAAGTGAAACTAAAGATCTCTTTAAGAAAACAACAACAACAAAAATACATATACTTGTGTGTTTTTATGTGTGTGTAAGTGAGAGAAATAGAGAAAAAGAGAGAGAGGAGAAAATGTGTGTGTGTGTTTGTGTGTGTGTTTGTGTGTGTGTGTGTGTGTGTGTGTGTGTATGAGAGAAATTGAGAGATGAGGAAAAGCTTGGCAGTACACAGGCTTGTACAACTATATCATCTGCTATAAAATCAGCTAAAACTTCACACCATTTTGTCTTTTCATGTGGAGAGTAGTTTGAAATCAGGTGTTCATAGTAGAAATAGATAGCATAGAAAAATCCAAAAGAGTTGATGTAGTTTCCAATCTGAGTTTGAGTTTACCAGGTTGGACTTTCTGGAACCATAGGGTCTACAGAACAAAGACACCTGGGAAGTAGTGAAGAGGTCAGGTAGACATGAATCAATTCTGGCTATAATACACTTGCGCATGGAAGCAATACTAGGAATCTCTCCGTATAGCTACCCTTATCTCAACTAGCAAAAACACTTTGTCTTTCTTATTATTGTTTATGTCTACTCTTCATTAAAATTGGAGAGAAGACCAGAACAGATTCTGCCTGGTAGGGGGGACAGGGAGGGGGCGGGGGGCAGGCAGGAGAAATGACCCAAATAATGAATATATGAATAAAACAAAAAAAAGATTCAGAAACTTCTCAAATGGGTCCTTTATACTACACCCGAATGAACATTTCTTTTTCAGACAAGTGGCAAAACTGTCCCCAGTGTTTCAAATGGTAAAAGAATGATAAAAATAAAAACCAACTGAACGGGGAACTGATAATGCTAATATCAGTTCCCCTTCCTGTGCAAACTAGAATGGTTAAATTGTTTGCTGCACATTATCTACAGAAGTCTCAACAGCTGCTCAAAATTGACTTCCATGACAACCTGCCAAAATGTTTGCTTCAGCCACAGTTTCTAAAAACACAGCTCTTGATGTTAGCAAGACTCCATTTAACAAATGAGATAGGTGTGGTGGTTCATGCCTGTAGTTTCAGATACACCAGAGGTGATAAGTAGGTGAATTGAGGTCTGAGGTTGATCACAGAAAAAATTGTGTGAGTCTATTCAAAAAATAACTAAAGAAAAATAGGACTGGGAACATGGATCAAGTAGTAGAGCCACCTGACTTGTTAGCAGAAGGCTATGCATTCAAGCCCCAGTACTGATAAAAAAAAAAAGAGACAGTGATAATAGAAAAAAATAATTGTATAAGAATATATAAGATTTATCCATCATCATCTCACCTGTTTTCACTCCGTAACTTTTATTTATGTTCTATGTACTGGATGTGATGTATGGAGGTGGTGCAACATAATAAAACTGAGACTGTTTCCTTCTAGGTCTTTCAAAACTACAGCGGTATCTTAGAAGAGACAGAAGTGGAAATGATCAATTTAAAAATTATACCAAGTAAACAAACAGAGGAGAAAGTACTCAAGTCACTAATAAGAAAAAGCAACAGACCACCCAGAGAAGACTGTGACACACCAAACAAAGGACAAATTTGTCCTCGTGTGGAAGGTAGTCACCATGCAGACAATTTTAGGGTGAAGGGTATGGAAGCAATGCCTGGCAAAGAAAGCCAAGAAGAGTGGCAATGGAATAGCCACAGCTGTGGTGATAATGTCAATACAAAAATAAGCATATGTTCCAATAGTAAAAAGCCAAAATAAATAAATAAATTAGTGTCCTTTGTACTTATTGTCTTTTCCATGCTCTTTATTTTGAAGGCATTTAAGCCTAAAGGATAAAATGGGAATAATATTCACACTTCAACATCCACATGTTTATTTTAAAGTTATATATGTATATGTGTTATATATGTAATATATGCATTTATATGTATATGTATTTATGTATTACTTAGATACACTTATATAGAGTTAGTACTTCTTACAGTATCAAAAGCTCTTTCTTCTTTATATATTTTCTTGGTACAAATTCACTAAAGATTTTGTAAATAAACATTTCAGACATCTTATGGAGTAAACACTATCTTTTTTCTCTTAAAACAGTCAGGACTTTTCTATAGATCACATTGAGTCTGGCATTAAAGCACACTGCTCCTGCTGCACTGTCTTCAGTGAATTACTTTTAAATTACCAACAGTTCTCTCCATTTGGCTTGGATGACCAGACTAGCATCTGAGAATTAGGGGGAAAAAATGGTCTCTTCAATACAACATAGGGTATTAGCTTTATAAATTCTATTTTTGTTAATTTTATTTTTTACTGAAATTGTCCAACTGGTCATCTTTTCTTTTAATATGACTAATAATTTTAGACACAATTCCAAAAAAAAAGATAAATACATAAAGGTCAGGCAAAGGCTGGTAATTACATCAGCAGGTCTGAGATTTCTCCCCAATGGAATTTTCAAAATGCAATACCAACTGTCACTACCTATTTTAGAAAAGTGTAAAACCTATTTCAGAAAAGAGTGTTTTTGAGTATGAATTATTTCTGTCATAGAGAGCTAAGTTACTTTTCAGCTTTATAACATTTCTGCTGCTTTCAGCTTCTTACAGAATGCTGAGAAATAAGTTCCCTAGATAATCCACTAGGTCGGAAACATATCTCCTTTTTAAACAACTAAGCTAGCCAACCTGAATAGAAAAGAATTTCAAAATAGTGATTTCTGTTTCAGAATTAGAAAAAGAGAGTCAATCCCACAGAGAGGTTTTAACATCCTAAGATACTCAGATCATAAAAAAGACTCACACAGTTTCTGTTGGTTAAGTCCCCAAATCACACTCTGTTGACAGAACTTTGTAATTTTGTTACAAAAGGAAGGCTATATTGTGAATTGGCCTGTGCTACTCCCTCCTTCATTATGCATCTTCTGACTGCATTTTAAAAAAATCCTAAAATTAACCATTTTTTCTCTTTAACATTTTATCAGGTATTTAATAAATGAAGTATAAATGGAATGCACTCTTCCCTTCAGCAGAAGTGTAGAGAAAGTAAAACAGAATTTAATATTCCACAACCAGATGAAGGTGTGAAATACTCAAAAGTTATTTACAGGATAGTGACCTTCACCCTCAAAGTATTCCTGCCAGGGGAGATTCAAGATTGAGTAAATTAGTAAAGGTCTTAGGACATGAGCAGTGGAAGCAGACAAGAAGAAAGAATTGCATGCTAGACAGGCAGTGTACCACCAAACTACAACTCAGGTATAATTTCATAGGTTTGATCCCAATAAACAATTTATACCAAAACTCAATGTGTTATCAGAATATGAAAATTATGTTATCATTTCAGAGAAGATATTCCAAAACAGTCATCAAGAAGTACACTGCTATATATTCCAAGAAACTGGAATAATGTCAATATGATCTCTCATATGTGAAATATAGGCCTAATACAAATGCAGCAATATTATGAAACACTGGTCACACTTAGGGGAGCTCATGCATGAGAGGGGTCTGGAAACTAAGAACTTAAATGGGGTTGATATACCCACTGTCCTAGAATGAATATAGAACTCTTAAACTGACTGAAACCACCATAAGAAGGGGATGAAGGTACAATGAAGAAAGTTAGGAGATAAATCAATTGGGATTATAAAATATATACACATGGAAATATCACAAGAAAGTTAAAATGTCATGTTTTTCATATTATCTTTTTCTCTTTTTTCTTCTACAAAATCAGAGAGCAGGAGGGTGGAACAAGTCCAGGGGGTGGGAGGGTTGGCACCAGTGAGAAGGGGCGAGTTGGGATAAGGGTGTGGGAGGGTGAATATGGGGCAAAAAAATGAGTACACATGCAAAAGTTATACCTGTTAAAACCACTCTAGTAATCAGGTGGAGGGGATGAAGGAGAATGGTAGAGGAGTTGAATTCATGTATGATATAGTTGATACATTGCAAGAACCCGTGTAAACGTCACAATGTACCCCCACATATGACTACAATAAAGGGAAAAAAATATGATGAAGGCTTAAGGCAGGGTCCAATGTTTGATTAAAGCCAAAAGAACAGCCAGTTGTAGGCTATATAGGCCTTGTAGTCAAGGGCTAAGGACTTAGCTTTTTCCTTTAAAGACAATGAAATTCAATAACTCTGTGTTACGGAATAAGTTAATATTATTTTTTATTTTGATAAAAATCAATGTGCCTGCAGAATAAGGATAGATATTAAAAGGTCATATGAACAGTGATATCAGTGGCCCCAATAAGAAATAATGTAGAATTGGATTAGGAAAACAATGGATTTAAAGAAAGTGAATAGGAATTTGTTCTTTTGCTTTAAAGTGCAGATGTTAAAATTAGTAGCAGTTTGTATGTGCGAGGGTCAATTAGGAGATGTACATGTTGAATTCTTTTTTTGCCTTTAAGATAGCTGTTTGGAGAATAGTATCAGTTACTGAAATGGGAAATGATTGGGTGGGGAAATTTGAATTGAGGAAGAGATTCTATTTTAAATACTTTAATTTTAAGAAATCAAATAGAGTTGGAAGCAAAAGCAGTATTAGGAAAATATGACTTCAGTTCAAGAATGCAGTTAGACCTGGGCATTTAAACATGAGAACCATTGATACATGGATGATGATATATTCTAAGACTGGATAGGTACACAAATATCAAAACATTACCTTGTATTATATATAATTTATTAGCTTAAAATAATCCTAATAATGGTAAAAATGCTGGATGAGTTAAGCAAAGAGAAGGAAGAGAAAATGAGGGGCTAAAGAGGTTCAGAACATCCACAGTGCAGGAACCCAAAAAGATACAGAAACAGAGCTAGCAATATGAGTACCGAATATTGGAAGTAAAAACAAACTGGATGAAATAGTTTTAATAGAATGATGTTTGGGTTCCATATATGATAGAATGAAAATATAGAGAAAGTTCCATAGATAACACATTAAAGATTTTTTTTTTACTTTTTTGCATAGAAATGGAAAAGGAAGACTTAGACAAATGGATATTGATAATTTGTATTAACGATCTTGATAATTTTTTAAATGAAAGCTTAACCTGAATTTTTTATTGAGGAGAGCAGCTTCAGTAGCCATCAATCACGCTAGGCATGAGTATCATGATACCAACTCTCCATTCCAAAGTACATGTGTTACAGATTGAATTCAACAATATTTATTTCACATGCATTTGTTCAAAGCAAAAACAGTGCAAAGTCTAATTGACATGTAGGAATATGACACATAATCTCTACAGACCTGCTTCTGTTCACAGTACTGTATTTTATTAAATTCTCAGATTTGATTTTGCAACTTTTGTTATTTACAAGTGTCACCAAAGTTCTAAGTGTAGATTTTTAACGTCCTTTAATTTCATCAGTTGTTTTGCTTTGTTTTGTTTTTTCCCTCACTGCTGGGGATCAAACCAAGGGCCTTATGTGTGATAGGCAAGGATTGTTTTACTGAGCTATACCTCTAGCCCTAATTTCAAGATTTAGTGCCAATAAACACCTTGCACCCAAACTCAATCATAGTCTCTTTGTCCAGAGGTCAATTTGTGAAAATGGTCTCAAAAGGAATAACATTTATGCAGTAAAGTCAACAATATAGATTTATTTATCTATATTTCTATATATTTATAAGAAAATAATTTTATTTTATTATTCTTAAATAAATAGTATTTACTCTGACAAGTAAGTTTCTTTAATTTTGCTTTTTTAAAAATTACTTTGAACAATGTTTCCATTTTGGTTCTTTTCTCTTTACATTTTAGAACATGTTTTGCTGAGATATTAAATTCATGATGAACTCTATATCTTTTTGGCACATACTAAGCATTCAATATTTTGAATCAATAATTTTATATTTTTTTGTTCCTTTGTGTGTTATTCACTTCACATAGCTTAACCCTTTTATGGATTTTTTTAAAAGGTTTTCTGAGGTATAAAAGAAATCTAGAAACTTTATTTTCTATAACTGACAAATCCCCAGAAACTCTTACTATGCACTTTGGAATAGACAAGGGAGGGAATCAAAGCTATAGAACATTAAAGAGAAATGTTTAATCTTAAATCAGCTATCTTTAAATATTTAGCTTAAATATTTTGATGGTTAAGTTCTACTTGGGACTGATTTTATCCTCTTTCTTTTACCATAACCCGTTCTCTTACCTCTTCCCATATCTTTCTCTTAACCCAGAAGGAAATTGAGGATAGAGTTGTGTAAAGGAGAGCTTGCGTGACCCAGAAGGGGCTGGCAGCTCATACCTGTCATCCAGGCTACTTAGATGGCTGAGAGTGTGAGGATTGCACTTAGAGACCAGTGCAGAAGAATAGTTTGGGGGATTCAATCTCAATCAATAGCTGAACACAATGGTATGTTTGTAATCCCAAGATTTGTAGGAGGCTGAGATCTTGACAATGCTGGTATTAAGCTAGCCCTGGCCAAAAATAAATAAATAAAAAAGAAGAAGAAAAATTTGCAAGACCACATCTCAGGAAAAATAGCTGGGTTTGGGAGTGTGAGCCAATCATTGCAGCAAAGGCAGGAAGCCTAAAATAGGCTTTTGCATGGACAAAAGGCAAGACCTTATCTTCAAAATAACAAAGAAAAAGTACTGGAGGGGCTGGACACATAGCTTAAGCAATAGACTGACTGCCTAGCAAGCAGGAAGACCTGAATTCAAATCCCAGAATTGCAAATTTTTTAAAAAAGGAAAAAAAGAATAACTTGCATGATCTCATATCAGTCAGTGAGAGAACAAATAGCATAGCATACATTCTCTGGACCCTCACTTGTTTTCACTGGGATAGTGCTGGGGGCAGGTATGGAGGTTTCTGCTATCAGGTCTGCCAATGATACCTCTTTTTCATATCTCTGCCTGGAGTTCCTTATTCTGGTGTTGCCCAGGCATACCTAGATTACACATTATCCTGTGGGGTGACTGCATTTCAAAATTTCCACAATCTAACTGTGTAAAACATTAAAAATGTAATGTGTTATACCATTATGAAGTTCAAAAATAAAGTTTGAAATCAAAAAAGTGTTGAAAAATGTTGTTCCTTCTGAAGGCCTTTGGGAGTAGCAAGTTCCTTCAGTTCCTAATTTTTTTCAGTTTTGAAGCTGTATGCATCCTGCAATCTATGACTCGTGAGAAAATAACATTTTTTTATTATGATTATTCATTTGCTCATATGTGCATATATTGTTTGGGTCATTTCTGCCCCCTGTCCTTCTCTATCACTTCCAGGCAGAACCTGCCCTTATCACTAATTTTGTTGAAGAATAGACACAAGCATAATAAGAAAGACAAAGCATTTTTGCTAGTTGAGTTAAGGACAGCTATACAGAAATATTCCTAGCATTGCTTTTGTGTACATGTGTGTTATGACCCATGTTGATTCATCTCTAACTGATCTTTACACTGGTTACTGATCCCCTACTCATGTTAACATCTATGGCTTTAAGGTTTCTGTATTAGTTCCTCTAGAGTGGGGACATCAAACGCTTTAATGTTTTGGGTTTTCTACCTGTTCCTATATCTTCCATATGTGCTCTCCCCTTGCCATGTGATCCAAGTCCAACCACATTGCTGCATTTACCCTACATCTAAAGACCGCATATGAGGGAGGACATACGATTTTTGGTTATCTGAGTCTGGCTGACCTCGCTCAGAATGATGTTCTCCAGTTCCATTAATTTACCTGCACATGATAAGATTTCATTCTTCTTCATGGCTGAGTAAAATTCCATTGCATACAAGTACCATATTTTCTTGATCCATTCATCAGTCATGGGGTATCTTGGTTGTTTCCATAACTTAGCTGTTGTGAATAGCACTGCAATAAACATGGGTGTGCAGGTGCCTCTGGAGTAACCTGTATTGCATTCTTTTGGGTATATCCCCAAGAGTGGGATTGCTGGATAATATGTCAGGTCTATATTTACATTTTTAAGAATTCTCCAGTTTTTTTTCCAGAGTGGTTGCACTAGCTTTCATTCCTACCAGCAGTATACCAGGGTTCCTTTTTGCCCACGTCCTCACCAGCACTTGGTGGTGGTGGTGTTTTGGATGATGGTTTATTCTAACAGGGATGAGGTGGAATCTTAATGTGGTTTTGATTTGCACTTCCTTTATGGCTCGAGATAGTGAGCACTTTTTCATGTGATTTTTGGCCATTTGAATTTCTTCTTTTGAGAAAGTTCTGTTTAGTTCAGTTGCCCATATCTTAATTGGTTCATTGATTTTAGGAGAGTTTAATTTCTTAAGTTCCCTGTATATTCTGGTTATCAGTCCCTTGTCTGATGTATAGCTGGCAAATATTTTTTCCCACTCTGAGGGTGGTCTCTTCAGTTTAGAGACCATTTCTTTTGATCTGCAGAGCTTTTTAATTTTATGAAGTCCCATTTGTCCATCCTTTCTCTTAGTTGCTGGGCTGCTGTGGTTCTATTGAGGAAGTCTTTGCCTATACCTATTAGTTCCAGAGTGCTTCCTGCTCCTTCCTTTAGTAACTTCAGAGTTTCAGGTCTGATGTTTAGGTCCTTGATCCATTTTGAGTTGGTACTAGTACAAGGTGATAGACATGGATCTAGTTTCAGTTTCTTGTAGACAGGTAACCACTTTTCCCAGAAACATTGGTTAAAGAGGCAGTCTTTTCTCCATCCTATATTTTTGACACCTTTGTCAAAAATAAGGCAGGTATAGTTGTGTGGATTCATATCCAGGTCCTCTATTCTCTTCCACTGGTCTTCATGTCTGTTTTTGTGCCAGTACCATGCTGCTTTTATTCCTATTGCTTAGTAATATAGTTTGAAGTCAGGTATTGTGATACCTCCAGCATTGCTGTTTTTGCTGCGTATTGCCTTGGCTATTGATGGTCTCTTGTGTTTCCAAATGAACTTTAGGGTAGATTTTTCAATCTCTGTGATGAATGTCATTGGGATTTTCTACAAGGAGAATTACAAACTCCTGAAAAAAGAGATTGAAGAAGACTACAGAAGGTGGAAAGATCTTCCATGCTCATGGATTGGTAGAATCAACACAGTAAAAATGGCTATACTACTAAAAGCAATCTACATGTTTAATGCAATTCCCATCAAAATCCCAATGTCATTCATCACAGGAAATAACATTTTAAAATCTCTATATTCCTCCCTCTCTATATATAAGCTTCTCTAAGATTACTTAGGCCTCATTCAGACAATCCAGGATAATCACTCCATTTCAAAGACATTAATGTACTCTAATTTCCAAAGTCCTTTATGTTATATGGAAAAATTCATAAGTTCTAGCAAATAGAGTATCCATGGGGTAAGAGTGGAGAAAACTTCTTTCATTAAGTTACTGTGTCATCTTAGCCCACATCTTCAAGCTCATCAAACTATGTTATCAGTCTCATTCTATAAACCTCTACAGGAAAATGGAGACAACTTAAATTTTGAAAAGCCTTTTTCTGTACTATCACAATATATTGTCATATTCATTTTGTTTTGCTTTCTCAATAATTGCATATATCAATGCCCTGGGAAATCTACTTCAAACATATAAACTAGGATCATGAATCAAACACAATTGAATTTTAGTTTTTCCTTCAAATTACCAAGACAGCTGTCGCTTCCTACTCTGTGTTATATGTATTAACTGGTTCATGGGGAGAATGTGTTTCTAGAAACTTTCTTTTAGTATCTTTGTAAATATTTGTTTCCCATGTTCTTCCTGAATGGAAGGGATCTAATTGGTTTCATTTCATTTCACTTCACCTTTGTTTTAATATCATAACACTTTGTGAAGGTGAGTTTGTTATCATATTTTCAAATGCATGTCACTTGCTATTTTGAAATCTCTTCTTCCCTGTGCATCAACTATTAATTCTCAGTTAACTACACATAATTTTTTACTAGTTTCCAGAACTGTATTACCAACTCTCTCTTTGTGTTATCTTCACTGTGGAAATTTCACAGCATTAGAAGTCATATGACTGTACTCAGAGTCTAATTATAAATCTATTCTCTATCCTTGGGTAATCAATATACTTTCAAGGCTTTGTTTTTCTTTGATAAAAAATAAAGTTATATAGCCTCAAATATTATTTTGAGTGCAATTTTTATATTCTCTAATTCTGAGAAAGCTGTTTTCTGATGTATTTATATTCATCATTAAATGTATATAACTATGTGTACTAGAAAGAAATTGTGAGTAACTTTGAAGTATGTCAAAGAGATCAAGATCAGGACATTAGTTAAAAATCATAAAAACAGATTTTACTGAGGAACTATTGCAATAAATGAAAAGAAATTTCAGTATAATAGAATTCAATTCCAAATACAACCAGTAGGGATTTATAGCCAACCTTGGAGCAGGCAGGGGATAGAAAATTGCTAAGAGGTAACATCAGTAGGATTCTTTCTAAACAAAATTGGTAGAATCCTTGCTGCAACTGGATTAGGCAAGCATGAGAACAAACCTCAAGAACAAAGCCTAGTCCCAAAGAGGTCTCAAAGGAACTTGACTAGAATTTGGTAAAAGATTGAACATTGTCAGAGGTGAGGACTATACCATTGATGCTATGCCTGGAAGAAAATGGGTCAGTGTCTTTTAGAAAATTATATTATATACCATTAAATGTTTTTTTTATCTTTAAAAATATTTATTTTAGATACTAAATGTAAATACATATCACCACAATGTTTCTCAAATTTACATCATCTTTACAAACAGCATAGATGGTTAATTAATATGAGTGCATTGTCCCCAACACAAATTTCAACAATATGTCTTGCTGTGGTATGTGTTTTGACTTTTCTCTAAAGTTCCCTATGATATATTCACTTATGGCTAGGTGGTGAAGTATTGGTGCAGGGTATTATAGACAGATAGGTGATAAATAACAGATAGATGATAGATAGGGAGATGTTATAGAACTAAAAAAATACAGAAAATAGATAATATAGTTGACATAATATTATCATATCTCAATCTTAAAAACATTGCCCTAGAGTAATTTTAATGATGAAGATGGTATTTGAAAGGGAAATGAGAAAGGGAATAATCCCAAAATGACAATGGAAAGGTATAAATATAAGTAAGTGGAAATCTGATATTTTTGCCAATCCTGGTTGCTAAATTCTTTAATATGCACATTGTGGAAATTTGAATGGTTTAAATTATTAAAGAGCACACCATTATAATTTTATTTTCATCTAACATAGTTTCAGGTATAATTTTTCTGTGTCTGGAAGGGCTACAGGTAATAGAAAAGTACATGAAAATATTTCTGCTCTTATCTTCCATAGAGAGGTGACTAACATCTGCACAGTTGCATGGGAAGATAGAGAGATGACATACTGAATGATAGATGATAGATAGGAAGACAGATAGATGATAGATAGATAGAGTGATAGATAAATAAATACTAGTTTCCCCAAAGATAACTCTATCTAACCATTTTACCAAACAAATGCATGTGAGTTTATCACCTAAAATCATGTGTGAGTTTAGAAGAAATCAATGCACATTGTTAATTTGGGGCTGTGATTAGAGTCAGATGCCATGTATTTGTTGAATCACAAAATGTGTGTTTTACATTTGATCATTAAAGATGTTTTCTTTATTTTTAGAAATTCTGAGTTACAGATTAAAAACACAGTTTGCTAGCAGATTTTAAATTTGGCTTGTGTGAGGGTAATATGCTAAGGCATACTGGTGTGAATCAGAGCCAGCTTCATATCAATAATATGAGAAGTAAGCTGTTTACAAGTCAGGCTATCCCCTTTCAGTTTAAGCTCTCAAACTGTGCATGCCACGGGAGACTTCTTGGCATGCAGATTCCTTCCACCTGTTCTTAGATGAAACATTAATGTGAACCATAGGAGTTATGATTTTCAGTTCTAAATAGAATGCAGTTACTTTATAACATTGCCAAGGAAAACCACTAGTACACCCAACAGGTATTGAATAGCTCAAAAATTTTCCTTCACCAGACTGATATTTTTGTCTACGATAATTACATTTTTTGCCAAAAGATCCATTGTTTAATCTGTTTATTCAAAGAACACAGCATAATAGAAAACTTGGGACTCTAAAATAAAAAATTCAGGTTAAATAAAAATCTATTTAGTAAAGCATTTCATCTTGTTCAGTGTTTTCAATTTTTAATTTGATTGAATGGAATCTTTGTGTGTGTGTATACATATATATATTTAACTGAAATATATAAATATAACTGAAATATATATATACATATATATATATGTGTATATATATATATATATATATATATATATATATATATATATACATTTTAGTTAACCTGTAGAAGCGAGCTTACTGAAATAGCTGAGTAGAACCATGGAAGCCCAAAAGCATCTATTCACCTTTCTCATGTACATTATTTATATCTAAGTATAATATTGACTATGATAGAAATGAGTCATCCACTGTTTTAAATTATTAATGTAAAACCTGGCACTCAGCACTGAGTGCCTTTCCTTGAGTTGTTCTCATTCCTTCCATAAGTTTGGTAAGAAAACTATCTTCTTAGTACAATGGATTGGACTAAGCATAGTATGTGACTCAATTAGGTTTGATAGTAGGAATGAGAATAATATTGAAAGTAATATTTTTCAATGAGAAAAGAAACAAAAAATAATAAACTTGGAGATTTTGGTACTTTTCTTGACATGACCTAATGCATATTTTAACACTGTAAATGTAAAAACTGGTGTATACAGAACAACAAACGCCTTTGGAAAGAGTCATGGAAGCACATAAGTCACGATTTCTCAGATGCTTTTACCACTTTTCCCATAGTTCAGTTGTGAAAAGGTTACTTGGTCCCTAGGATATAAGATATGACTCTTATCGATCAAACCCAGGGCCTCACCATGATAGGCAAACTCTACTACTGAGCTACACTACCTCAGCCCATGTCTTGAATTCTTAAACACTCTAAGAAAGATTTTTAATGCTTGTACTCAAAAGTGCTAACATATTTTTATTAAGACTGGACAAGATTTTCATTTTCTTTTCTTTAAACGATAAATGGTATCCTGTTTTAACATGTGTTTCTTACAACTGAAAAAATAATAGTTTGTATGTGAAACACATAACTGTATTCAAAAATACATTTAAATTATTAATATTCTCTACAAAGTCAAATCTTTAGAAAACAAACAGAATAAAAAAAATCTTCACCATTCCTGGGTACAGAATTATTGAAAAGGAAAACAACTGTGTAAAAAAATTTACCTTTTTTTTTCAATTTGAATGTTTTAAATAAACTAGGCCTGATATTTGGTGCAAAAACTTGTGATTAATAGCATTTTATTAGTAAGGATGGGTAGAAAGATTAGGGAATCATCCTTAGTATAAATATTTTAATCATTAATTGCAAGATTTTGGCAACATTTAAAAACAAACATTAACTACAGAAGCTTTTGGAACTAAAACAAACTGTTCAACTATAGGAGAATTTTCTTTACTGAGGATAGAATGAAAGAATTAAGTAGGCCCTGCTGTTAATTAATATTCTCAATAAGGAAAGTATGGCATAGGTTCCCTATAATTAGCTTTCTTGTTCATTTTTTTGTATATATAAGCAAGCCCTAATTGATATCATGCTCAATTTGCAGACTGAAAATACGATCCAACTCTCTAAATCTTGGAATAAATTTGCAACGCGATAGTAGGTTTTGTACTATTTCTTATAGACTCAACATACTTTCTTTTTTTTTTTCTGAAAATAGAGCCCCAAGTTTACTAAGTTACTATTGTTCCCAATTTCCCTTCCATATTGTTGATTTTAGGTAAACTAAGTTCTATTTGTGATTCTAGGGACAGGAACATAGCCTTGTATTGTCAATGACGAAATAGGCCATCATGCCAATGAGAGCCTATGAGTCCCCATCTCTGGACTTTCCTTGTTCTATGCACAGAAAGAGGCTGACTTCCCTTTTATAGGAAGGAGAGTGGTATGGAGAGAACACACAGGAGCTACCATAGTGTAATAGTTCCTGGTAATGCTTTATATGAAAAAAATGGCAAGGTTAAAACCAATGAGAAAGTATTACAAATACAATGGACTTAGATCCACCTTTATTAAACTCTGGATTTTGAGCAGCATAATTTTTCAGCTCATTTTACTAAAAGTAATTTATATTTTGTTTTCCTTTACTTGAAATTAAAAAAATGAAATAAATAGGAAAATTTAGACTCCAAAAAAATGCAGACCCTCAGAGATAAATATGTAGAATTGTGAAACTTAACTAACATTATAGATATTGGTGTCTCTTGTACTTATTCTTCTTCTCTGTTGGCCTCTCATCAATTCCTGATTGAGGGTCAGACACTCAAAATTATGTTTTTATAAATAATTCTTTTTGTGTCAAGGAACAAATTATTGTACAAAAGAAAATATGATCCAAACTTATCCAAATATATTTGTATTTAAGAAAAATAAAGAAAAAAATGACATTAGGGGTCCTTTGATTATCTTCTGATTACATTACAATTTAAGAAACAGATGAGCAAGAGGTGAAAAAAAGTATGGAAGTATAGCTTTCTGGTAAATTTATCTCTTCCTCTTCATGTGAATATGCATATGGTATACACACACACACACACACACACACACACACACACACACACACACACACATATACATACACCAACTCAAACTTTTACCTAATAATCACACTGTCCTACCAGATACATTGGTCAACCTCAATGCAATTTCCATAATCTGAAGGTATGTTGGACTCAGGATCCATAGAGTGTGGAGGCTTTTTCTTATTACATATAGATGACCCATCACTTCTTTCTTTTTTCTTTATTCATATATTCATTCATATGTACATAATTGTTTGCAACAGTTCTAAATTCATTTTCTCTATTTTCCTTCCTGATTCTCCTCCTTTGCTTTCTTTTCTTAGACTCACATTCTCTGCTGTGTTTACTCTATGAGTTTCCAGTAGCATGAGAGGGATCTCAAAAAAAGATAAAAATTTTATAGTGTAGTAATTAGACTAACACGTAGTGAGATCAGTGAATACACGGCTCAGTGCTAAATTCTTGCAGATGTTTCTGACTGAATCCTTGCCAGAAATTTGGAAGCAATGTCTTACTGTTTTACAGAGCCGCAGACAATCAGCTCTTTTTTTTCTGCTCTTTTAAGTCCACTCTATGTATAAGCAACATAATAAAATAATTTACATCTTTCTAGTGTGTTGAAAGTTGGTGATTTTTTCACATCTCTTCTCCCTTTTGAAACTTTAAGCATGATTGTGTTATTGCTATAAGCAAAGGTATTCTTTAAATCATAATTATCTGAGTTTCAAACATCTGCTGATAATTGACACTCATTCATACAAAATTATTTTTAGTCCATAATTGCCTAAGTCATTTTTAATTGTGAGATTTTCTAGGGACTTTGGCAAAAGTATAGATATCCTTGGATATCTCAACTTTGATTCATCATGGAATGTCTTATATCCACAATTTTAATAAGTCCTCAAAGAAACTCTTATACTGAGGAAAATAGGTGAAACAATGATTTGGTTTTGACCAGATGTCTCCTGCTGACACTTTATGCTCTACACCTAATAAG
Organism: Castor canadensis; assembly: GCF_047511655.1. Classification (NCBI taxonomy): domain Eukaryota; kingdom Metazoa; phylum Chordata; class Mammalia; order Rodentia; family Castoridae; genus Castor; species Castor canadensis. The sequence continues at coordinate 28,175,512 of NC_133395.1, forward strand.
TAATCAAGATTATCTGTGTCTTTTGATAATCTTTTCCTCAATCTACTTCAAAGTGTACATTTTCTGCCTGTGACCTTCATATAAATCTTTGTTCCTAGAATTGTGTTCTTTTCCATGAGCTCAGGCTGGTGTAACAAAGTACCATGGACTGGGTGGCTTAAGCAATATCCATGTATTTTACACAATTCTGGAAGCTGACAGTTCAAGATTAAGGGGGCCAGCAAGTTTGTGTCTGTTAAGGACACTTCCTGATTGGTCATCACATGATAAAAAAGGGAAAAAAGAGGAATTTCTTTCCTGTTTCTTCTTGTAAGGACTTTAATTCTATTGTGATGGCCCCATATACATGAAGTAATTACCTCCCATTAATTTTACCCCTATATACCTCACATTGGGTATTAGAATTTCAATATTTGGATTTCAGGTGCCACAAACACTCAGTTTGTAACACCCCAGATTTTTGTTACCTGGATATGAAATACAGAGTTAACCTTGTAAAATTAATTTTGTTCACATGTGCTGTATAATGTGAGATTAAATCTGTTTCTGGACCTCACATACTGCCATATATTTTAGTTTCTCAGCAACTGACATATTTTGCCTTTATATCAGTTTGTATTCTAGTTTGGACATGAAAGAAGCTAACTGTAGATGACATAAGCAGAAAAGGAATTTGTTGAAAGCACATCTAACTGCTCAAAGAGGCATCAAAAAGACAAGAGAACAAGGTTTAGAAAACTATCAGGAAAAACAAAAGGTAAGTTCTTTAAATTTTATCAAATATATCACAGAAACAGATCCTTTTAAACACTCCCAATGGTCCCATTTAATTAGTTCTCTAGCTAACTTCTCTAATCTCCATACCACCACTGCTACTGGACAATTTTTTTTATTGGCCACTTCTTTTTTAAACTACTCATTCAATCATCAAGTTTGCATCTGTATGGTGAATGCAGGTCGTGCTCATCTATAAGTTTCCAGGAGGTAAAAAGAGAAAACATTTGACCCTTCCCTCTCCCTTTCAGGGAAGAATTCAGACTCACAAATGGGCAATTAAATCAAAATAGACAGTATGCTCACAAGCTAAGAATTGAAAATAAAACTATTTACTTTACTAAAGAACTCTAATAATATCAAGCTTGACTGCTTCTCATCCATGTAAACGTTTCTTCTCATACATGGAATTTCAAGCCAAACAATTTTTTCCTAAAAACATAAAACAATTATCCCCTTTTCAATGTGAAATTGATGTTTATGTGACCATGTGACCTAAAGGGAGACAGCTGGTAGAGTTATCACATGAAACACTAAGGCTGTTTCTCCTTCAGTTCTGACCTAATGCTATTTAGATATTAACTCATATACAGATTATTTTGCATAAGTATCCATAATCAATGTGTTCCATATACTGTTTAGAAAAAGGAAGTAGAGAAGAAAGTATAAAGAGAAGAATACATTTATGTGCACATATATGAAACATATACATGTGTTTATAAACATATATACTCAAAAACAATGCAATTGACCTTAGGAAAGGAAAATTCTTAATTTCTACAATTGATCACTGAATCATAGATGATTCATAATCATTCTCCTCCATTAACTATCACATTTGCTTCATTTTCAATCTAGAGCACAACTGTTAAAGTTTGAAAACTTCTTTTGTAACATACACTTTCATTTCTGAAGTACCTGAGCCTATGGTGATCCTGATTTTATAATGTTGAAATAGTCTTCAACATCTACCTTTAGATATATAAAAACAATTAAGTGTGCCAGAGAAAATGTTTGTCCTATTTAAGCTCTTCCTGCTCCTAATCTTTGGAAAGCATGCAAACCAACTTCAAAATTTCCAGGTTTCTGCAAATGGTATTAGAAGTCACAAATGACAAGTTGTCATCTCATCTTCTGATTCAATGAGCCCTTGGTCTATTCATGAAGACCTGGCTCAAGACCTGTCTCTTTGAATAGCTAACATGTCTAAATTGCAGGTGATGATCATGGATGTAGTAAGCAAATATTTAGTGAGGACATACATATAAATAACTACGTGAAGTACCACTTTCTGATTCTACTGATTGACACTGATATTGAAAAATATATTCTATACCTTTCATGCCTGACTAAGGACATTACTGATCCCCTTTAGCTGCTCCTTCACTATTTTTCTAAATAATGAATTCTTTAGTCAGAAGAAATGATCTATAAAATACTAAAGTGCCCTGTCATAACTTACTAAGTGAAGGGATAGTAGATCTGGCAAAGGCATGAAAGCAGACAATGTATTTTCCAAACCGAAATGAGTGAATATCTGTTTGAATTATGACAATCTGTTGCTCTCATCTTGGTCAAAGGAGAAATAAAATTGACCTATTTTAAGATGACTCTAAGGATATAATAAAACATTAGGGTGCTCATGGATTTTTACTTCTGCTAGTAAACTGAGCATTTAGTAGTAGAGGTAGCTAAATAACTAGTTATGGGAAGTTTATATCATTGATTTTATAGCTAGCCTCCTGTTTACATAATGTCTTTAAGAGATCTTTGTGAAATCAAGGCAGTGGCAGATGAATGGGCTTATTTACATATTTAGCTTAAGCAATCTTGTCCAGTTGAGCATTAAAATCTTCTCTGTCACAATGGGTTTTTAATAAGCATTTATATGTCACACAAATTCATTTATATTCTGGGCTATTATGCAAGACTTTTCTTAATAAAATTCTCTTTATTCACCCTAATGGCTCAAACTTGTGTCTTTCATTTCCTTTACCACACAATACTACTTACTCACACTATGAATTATAGTTTAGCTTTATATTTTACCATATCTTCTTCCAGACAAAGTGAGCCACTAGATACATCACTCTAAGGAATACCTCCTAAAAAGTCATATATTTCCCATGGTCGTTTTTCCTGAAGCAGCTATACTGCCACCACCATTTTTTGGTTGTTTCATTGGAGGATAAGCAAGAGCCATAAGTAAATTTTATTTATCTCCTTTATCAAATAATCAAAGGAAATTCCTTATGAGATAGTGTGAGTTATGATTACCTGGTAGGAGTAATCATGGTGTAAATGATCTATGATGCATACACAAAAGGATGTGAATCCATCAAAATAATTCATAAATAACACCTAGGATCATATCATAATACAGTTATCATTCAAGGTTTCAGACTTTGTACTCATTCATGTTCTATAGCCAATTCAAATGGTATTTCTAAAAATGCAAACAATGATATGGTCTTGTTTTAAAACTAAGTTGTCTCCATGAATGATTTATCATTTGTGATTTGTAAAATAGTACTTGTAAGACATTCTGAAACCACAGATTCTTGTGATGCTAGGTCTCTGGGTCAAAGAGCCAAATGGCAGACTCACTTAGCACTCTTGAGATGTTAAGGAGACCTTTGTCTTGCTGTGACTCTCATTCAATCTTGGCTGCCTTTCTGATCACAAAGTAAATAAATGGCTCAAACCACTTGAATTTTCTTTTTACTGATAGAAGGAAAAAAAAAAAAGTAGAGATATTTCTTCCATAATGTAAAAGAATCACATCACCTTCCCTGAACTGAATGTCTACACATTTTATGAGATAGGTTTTCCACTGTCTTGCACATATGCTACCACAACATTTAGGGTGTTTATTATTCAAACTCTGTATTTCAATCAGGATGATGTTAATCTATAATGGAACCATGTGTTAAGTTTACCTCAAATTCTATTTAAATACATTTCCTTCCACAAATCCATATTTTCATTATTGACTCTGAAATACTTTGCATCCCTAGCAAATACTGTTAGCTCAGAGACTTCTTTTTCCATTCTGAAGTAATTCTTCCTTGTGTTTGGTTTCTTTGGTGAAATACCAACACAATTTAGCATAATTTTCAGTAAAAATGGATAGAATAATTTTTGTGTTGTCATCTTAATCTTCTCTCACATATATATATAATACCTAAATGATATTTATATTTTATACACATGTACCTGTATAATATTTAATAATTAATAATAGGCAGTATTGAGAAAGAAAAATAAAATAATAAAAGTAAAATAAAAATAAAATAGCAGCAGCATGAGGCAAAATATCTATGCCACTCAGTCTATTCACAGGAATAGGATTATTGATAATAATCCCCAAATTGGAAACAGCTCAAATGGCCATCAGTAGTACAAAGTTAATAATTTGTGGAATGCTTGCACACAGTAATAATTTTGAGTGAAAGAAGGCAGAAAAAATAGACTATATACTATATGATTTGATATGCATAAAGTTCAAAGACAGAATTAATACATTAAGTTGGAGGTTAGCATACTTTGGGCAGTCACTGGGAAGAAGCATCAGGTAGTCTGTGGGATCAGCATTAGACTGACTACTAGACATTTAAAGGTTTTTAAGTGTGCAAATATTTCACTGATTTGTGTGTCTCAATAAGATTCTTAAAATACTCAATAACTTTACTACACTAACAAAATCAGGAGAGCAATTTTGATCATAGAAATATTTTAAGCAATATTTGATAATATGATAACCTCTTCTTATCCATACTCTGGCTTTGTACACTTTCAATATTGAGTGATCAGCCATGATTTGGAAAACACAAAACAAAATTTCAGAAATAAATTCTAAGTTTTAAATTGCAGCTAAGGACACCAATAGTGATGTTGACAATTTGAATATGCTGAAGAGAGGCTGTAAAGTGTTTTCTTTAGATGAAAACTGAAAATTCTCAACTAAACAGGAAAGAATAAAAATTACATGCTAGCAGACATCACTAAAACTTACATTAAAATCAAATCTTCTGTTCATGAAATTGTGAAGAAAAATAAATTTGTGCTAGGTGTGTTCTTGTACCTAAACTGCAAAAAGGTGTAGTCATAGTGCATAAAAATTCAAATGATCAGCGACAATAAGGAGATTTAAAGATGAACAAGACAGATGGTAAAACTCTGCTCAATAAAATGAATTGTTATAAAGTGGCACTAGAACTTTATTGCATTGACTAAGGATGGGTGAGGAGACCATGTGTCAGAAACAGCAAGTTCAGACACAGAGTCTCTTCATTTAATACAAAGGCAATGCTGCATGGTGCTGAGGGAAGATCACTTTACTATGAATGGTGGTGGGTAAATACATTAAAAATTTAAAAATACACCTATCTCTATTAATATAACCTCTCTCTTTTATTGTGGTTGTACTTCTAACTGTGAAAAATAAGCCAATAAATCTTCCAGATATTCATGAACTTAGAGTCAGAAAAATTTCTTAAGACTTCAAAAAAAGGTTGATAATTCGACTACATCAAAAGTAACAGCTTAGCTTCATCAAAAGCTAGAACAAATACATAAAAAAGCAAACAGAAAGAGGAGAAGGTATTTGCAACACGTGACTGACAAGGAGATTTTATCTGGAATATAGCATGGATGTCTACAAATCAATATTAAAGTAATATATATCCCATTCTAAAATTATCAGGTGCTCCAGAAGAAAAGGGCATAGAAATATCCAATGTTGCCATTTTTTAAGAATTTGCAAATCAAATGGGATTTTATCACCAAATTACCAACAAAGGCAGCACTGATACTGGCAGCTTTTACATAGACCAAAGGCTTGGCTCTCAAAAAAAAAAAATTATTCTCAGGGAAGACATCAGCAGAAACATATGCTCATACAATGAGACTTTTCTGCAAAGGTCCTATTAACAATAGCATAATAATTTACCAAGCCAAATCTGAGTTACTAAAAACTAAAGCTGTTATATATTTATGCACTATCAAGACAATTACTCAACACTTGGGAAAAATCCAAAAAAGATCCAGAACACTCAAAGAGCTACAACACAGAAATTATATTGGAATATCATTTTCCAAAGAAGTAGGAGGGTGTGGCACCATACATGGATCCCGGTGAATCTCTTCTGTGATTGTTATGGCAACCCTTTTTTATGAACACCCATGTACCGTAACAAAATATTTTACATTTAAATAGATATCAAGCAAGTCATATTGATAACAATTCAGAGAAAATTGAGCTGTGATTCATTGTGAAACATCTCAGTATTTCTTTATTCCTACATGTTGTTTCATTTAGTCAGCTGACTGTAGTTTGAAATGAGCCCTTGAGAAAATCTGTACTTCTCAGAACAAACCAGATTCACATTAGGAAACACATTTTTGCCTGTTATCGTTATTTTTTGCAAAGACTTTTGACTTTTAAGAAACTAAGCCTTGAACTCTGAATCCCCAAAAGTTTCTTAATCATTGTATTTTGATTATACTTCAGAAAAGCTAGTTAATTGTGGAAACACAGCTGTTATTTTAAATCAAATAAATTAGCACATTAAAGGTTTTCAGGGTAGGATTTTTTTGGTGGAGGAAGACTTTTAATAAATGAAGAAAGCATTACTTTCTTAGAATATGTCATTTCTTGTCAATATAAAATGGTACCTCAATCTGTACTGAAAATGATGAATAAAACTTCAAGGATATGAGTTAATAAGGAAATACATTTTAAAACTTTAAAGGACCGGAATAGTTTAAGTATTAAAAAGGTGGTTTGGTAAACTCATACATTTCAAATTCTAAAATCATTTCAAGTTAGCTCATACAAGTGGAAGCAGGACATTAAAAAAAACAATTGATAAAAAAAAATCATGAAGTTCCAGAACTAAAAATCATTTTGGAAGTTGTTGGTGGGACAAATTTTATAGTGAAGAGGAAACCTCAAAATCCTGACTCTGCAACAGCAGGTCAAAGGGATGATTTATAGTCTTAACTTATGGGTTATTTTTCCTGAGATACCCTGAAAAAATCTCACCCTAGGCTTGGTTGGTAATTTATAGTTTTTTTCCTTTGTCCTGAGTCAGAATCTCTTCTCCATAACTGTTGTAACTAATCTACTCCTTCCCTTAGTCTTTCTGTACAGATGACAGTTTCTCCATCATAGAATTTCTGATTTGACAACCATTAACTACTCCAAGCAAAGTTTCTATCCATTTGCTATGCCTCAGAGCTCCTTCCAAAGGCAAGGAAACTGATGTGAATATTAAGTAAGGTAGATAAATAGGAAAAAATAAACAAATATCCAGATTAAAAATACTTTGGAATTAAATGCAGGATAATTTTACAAATATAAACAAGTAAAATATTTCCTCATTTAAAATAAAATTTAAAACCTCATTACACTATTGAAAAATTATTTCAGGAAAACCTGTTTGGGGATTTTTATAATAAATGTGAATCAAATTCACATTGAAATGAAGTTTCTGTCCATCCAATTAAATTAATATTTAGGTAATTGAATAATTAATTAAATATCATTGAAATGAATTTTCTGCCATTTTGAGCAAATCCACAAGTCATCCTGCACTAATCTCATAAACATGTTTGAATAACTGATTTGATTATATTATTTTTGTTTTCATCATTTCTAATGTGTTTGATTTTGATGAGAAATAAATTAAATGTTTCACTGAAACCTGCATTTATCAGGGTAGAATGAGGTTGTATAGTTTGCTCGAGGTGTAGTGATAAATGAAGACCAGTCAGATGAGAATAAGCAAAAGCTATTCATGCAGAACTTGCCATAGGAGACGAAAAGCCATTCACCATCTATGCCTTTTGCACAGAGTTAGTGAGGCAAAGGAGCTCTTTTTTCTTTACAGCTATTTAAAAAAAAAAAAAGAATATCTTTGGATATGTACTGTAGAATATTTTGGAAGACAAAGGGAAAACTATGGGAGAATAACTGGAAGTGTTTGGTTAGGGGTACAGATTTAGCATTTTCTGTTTGGTCCTAAATTGGAAGTGAGATTGAGAATGGGAGTAAATGTTAGAAAAACTGCATTTACTTCTTGAATTCTGATCACTTCATGTCAGGTTCTGCAGTGCCACATAGACTGGGATTTGACTTTTTTGGCTGCAGACTATGGGGCAGAGTTCTGTGGGTCAAAGTGTTAATTTTACATGTGGTCTTATAATTACTATTCTGTGCTAATATGAGTCTCAAGTTTTCTTCTGTTAGATATTTAATTTAGTTAATTAATTTGTTTATTTATTGGCAGTATTAGGAATTGAACTCAGAGCCTTACACTTGGTAGGCAGGTGCTCTACTGCTTAAGCCATATTCCCAGTAACTATTAGATATTTTAATTGTATTACAAATATTGTAATTACAAATATATGTATCTTTACAGATATATGTATCATTTTAAGACTTTTTATGTTGGTAAAATTTGTTTATATAGAGAAGGACATTGAATTTCCCAAGTTGAACATTCATACATTTTTCCCTTTTTCATTTAAAATATAAGAAGCAATATACATGATTAGTTACAAATAGCCAAATGAAATGTTTTTTGAGATTCTATAGACAAACCATCTTGGTAGAACTAAATTTTATGTAGAAGTTTGATTTTCAGAGAAATTAGTACCTGTAAGGGAATCTTGTTCTCCCATTGCTTAAAATATGTGTTGTAAATAAGCCTTCAACATCTGCACTTTCATCCCTGCACAGGGACATTTGTAGCTGTTACCAAATTTAAAGATACTCAGGACATACTATTGGTTGTAAAACTAATTTAGAAGTAGACCATGAAAGATTGTGCCTCCAATTCAGATTTGACCACAGAAAATATAGTAATGGAATAGCTCTTCCTAGAGAATGGAGGATCCTGAGGACTCAGAGAAAAATAGTCAATAAGAAGGAATTGTGGAAGTGTTTAATGAATCACTGTCATACACAGTGTGTAAGACTAGGGGATCAGGCTTAGCAATGAAACTTTTCAAGATGCACATCTCCTGACTTCTTCTTTGTTCCTAATTCATTGAGAGAATTGATCACTGATGCTTTTCTAGCATGTATTAAAATGCTACTTTTTTTTTCATTTATGAAATTATTTGAAAGTATTTCTTCTGCCTCTACTTTTGAAAATTTTATAAGATTGGTTTTCTGGAGTTTTATTTAAGATAAAGCTTTTGAAGATGAATTCAATGTTTCAACAGATACAAGACTAAATAATTTTTCATGTTGTATCTTTGATTAACTTTAATGCTTTATTTTTCAGTGTGCACCTGTCTCCAAGTTGTAAAACTGTATCCTGGATAAAGCCAATGAACAAATGAGTACCCTAATTATCAGGAGAATTTAGGATTAATATGTGTGATAAATCATGATGGCAAGCCCTCTTTCTTGAAGACTGGTTACTGTTAATGTTGAGAACATACATACAAAGGGTTCCTTTCTGTCTTTGCAATTTCTTTAGTGGAATGCTTGTGATGTATATCACATTCAGTGTTAATACTTAATAACAAAACTGTTGTCTTTCTGTTCTGCCTTCGTGGAAGTATTCTCAATATTGAGAGGAGATTTGCTTTTTTGAATACCTCACCAATACTTAATGCTTTCATTAACATTTCAAAGGTTTTTTAGAGTTCTCTTGACTTCAGTTCTTTGATGCTTGTACTGTTTAGTGGTATTTTGATTTATTATGAATTAGTTAATCTTGCTAATTAGATCAAATTTCAAATACATATTTTAGTATATTAAAATTTCACGTTAGACTGGAAAACGGAACTTAAAGTCAGTATTCTTAGAGTTATAGTTTTGTCACTTAACAAATATGACTTTTGATATGGTAGTTAATATTTCTAAAGATTTTTTCTTATCTATAATATAATAGAGTTGATTGATTGTCTTATAAATGAGACAATGTGGGCTTGGTAAAGTGGTTAAAGTGGTACAACACCAGTCTAGCAAGGGTGGGGCTTTGACTTCAAACCCCAGTGCCTCAAAATAAAGAAAAAAACCTAAATGAAAGAATGTGTGTGTGTGTGTGTGTGTGTGAGAGAGAGAGAGAGAGAGAGAGAGAGAGAGAGAAAGAAAGAGAGCAAGCAAGAGAGAGGGAGCGACAGAATGAATGTGAGTTAAAATAAAAGCTAAGTGACTATTGTCATTGTATTGCCATATCAGCGGTCCTCTCTATAAGTAAAATTGTTATTATACATAATTACTTTACATCTCTTATGTAATCTTTACCTTCATATTAATAATAAAAGGATAAATGAGGGAGAAACAATAGTGACATTATTGCTAAAGAAGAGAATAGTAACATTATTTTACCAAGAAGATTCATATCTAATGTATTAATATCTTATTGGCTGTTATTTATGTGTCTTAATTGAAATAACAAATCAAAGTTCACACTGGAGAGGAGTTATTTTCTTCATGTAAGTACTTTCATGAGAACTAGGTGAGTTAACATTTAAAGGAATGAGAGAGTTGGTGGAAAAATGTGAATTATTATCAAATGAGTAAATGTACAAGGATATGTACTACTATCATAACTATAAAAGGGAGTGAGAGGCTGCTTTTTGTAAAAAGCACTCACTCAGATGTGGTAAGATGGTAGATTACAGACACTCACCACTTTGCCACATCTCAATGAATTTGAAACAAAACCTCAACTATGTAGCTCTAGAGAGGTTGGCATGGAGGCGACAATGAAGAGCAGTATCAAATAGTAGTCATTTAGAGAATAGGGAAACCCAGAAATATTGAACTTTAAATTTATAAAAGAAACAAAGGACCTAACATAGAATGCTAAGCAAAGCAGTAGAAAACAAGGAGACTCCAAAAGGGTTCTACTGAAAAAAGAGTAAAGGAAAGTCCCCTGAGGATATGCCATTGGTCACAAGCTGAGTACAAATTATTGCCATTCTACAAAAACATTAAACTTTAAAACAGCAGAGCTGTATCCCACACAGCAACCAGATGCTAGAGAAGAGTCTCTTGGCACTTGACAACTCTCTCACTGGGACTCATATCCGGAGGGAGCTTTAGAGAACAAAGTGCCAGTTGCAGAGAGAGAAGACCATGTAGTTTTATATCTTCAAAGCACAAAAGCCTACCATCACCCACTGGCTAAGCAAACAACCACCCAGGAATCCATGTGGAAGCCACTAAACTAGATGGAACTTGGACTTAAATTCATGGACACAGAATGACTTGGGTGGAGAATGCAAATCTCAAGCCAGTCACCATGCTAGAGTCTGCCAAGTTGTCATGATGCTCACCTGTGCCCTGGAGTGAGTGAGCAGGGAATGAGCCAGGAATCAACATGAATAAGGAGTGTGGACTGAGCTGGGAAAATAGGATTGTTTCTGGCTGGCTGCCAAAAGCTGAAAGGAGAACACGCATGGCTTACAAAGGGGGTTTTCTTTCTACTTGCTGTGCTGGTAAACAGGCTCGAGGTCTTGCAAGTGCTGAATGGGTGCTCTGCAAATGAGCCTAACTCACAACAGAGACAGCCCCTCTAGTTTCATCTGTTTGGACTTAAAAAATTTGCTCCCCAGGAGAGGGGAAATGGACTCTTTTCCTCAACAAGGAAGAAATACTAACAGTTTTTCCTTTTTCCTTCTTCCCTTTCTTTTCACTTATCAGTGCATCATTGAAGAAATCAAGGAGGAAATTTAAAATGTCCTAGAATTGAAAAAGAATGAAAACACAACTCATCAGAACTTTTTGGGATACAGGAAAGGCTAAAGGAAAAGTTTCAACTTACAACTGCTCATATTAAAAAATGAAAATGAGCTCAAATAAATAACCTAATTATTTAGCTCATGATCATAGAAAAACAAGAACAAGACAAACCCAAAATCAGTAGACAGAAGTAATTAATAATAATCAGGACAGAAATTAAGAAAAGGGATGCTAAAATAACAGTACAAGGTATCAATGAAACAAAGAATTGGTTCTTTAGAAAGACAAGCATGATTGACTAACCCTTACATAAAACTAACAACAACAACAAAAAAAAAAAGCAGGGAGAAGACCCAAATTCAAAAATTAGAGGTGAAAAGGGGGTTATTAGAACACATACAAATGAAATTTAGAGGAAAATTAGAGAGTATATGGAAAACTTACATTACAATAAACAGGAAAATCTAGAAGAAATGGATACATTTCTAGATGCATAAGACTTACCAACATTGAACCAATGGAAAATGAACTGCTTAAAGAGATAATCAGTGAGATTGAAGTGATAACTGTCTTGCAACAAAAAAAAAAGCCCAGGACCAGAGAGATTCATGGCTGAATTCTACCAAACCCTTAAAGAAGAACTAATAGCAATTTCTCCTCAAACTATTCCATAAAAGAGAAAGGGGTAGAACACTACCAAGCTCATTCTTTGAGGCCAGTGTTACTCTGGTAACAAAACTCGATAAGGAAACAGCTATAAAAAGAAAATTACAGACCAATTTCTTTGATGAACATAGATACAAAAACTCTTAATAAATATTTTCAAACCAAATTCAACATCTCATTAATCTTATTAAAATATCATACACCATGATCAAATTGGCTTCATTTTTTTGTTTGTTTGTTTTACTTGTTTATTTGTTGTTTAGTACTAGTTATTGAACTCAGGGCTTCAACCTTGCTAGGCATCTGGTCTACCTATTCTGAAATCCTTTTGTTTTGATTTGTTTTTCAGACAGGTGTTCTTGCACTAACTTTGCCCAGGCTTTCCTGAAACCCAGTCCTCACCAGCTTGTGAATAGCTAGAAAACTGGGAACACAGTTATGGAATATCATATTCAGTTCATTTTTAAGATCAGGTTTTGTCAACTTTTCCTGGACCATCATAAAAAAGACAATCCTTCTTTCTCCACTTCCTAAGTGACTGGGATTGCAGGCATGCACAACCACATCTTGCCAAGTTAATTTCATTCCAAAGGGTACAAATATGATTCAACTTATGTAAACCAATAAGTAATCCTCTTATCTCAATTTCCTAAATATCTAGGATTACGGACATGTGCAACTATGTTTGCCCAAGTTGGTTTCATTCTAAGGGACGTAAGGATGGTTTGACATATGAAACTCAATAAACATATTAGTGTCCATAAATAGAATTAAGGAAAAAAAATCCCATGATTATCTCAATAGGTGCAGAAAAAGTCATTGACAAAGTTCCACATATCTCCATTACAAAATCCCTAAAGAAAATAGGAGTAGAAGGAATACAACTCAACATCAGAAAAGTTGTAAACAAACAAACCCATAGAAACATCATACCAAAAAGGGAAACGTTGAAGCATTTCCTTTCAAATAAGGAATGAGACAAGGTATCCACTCTGCTCATACTAAGTGAATGTAATGTTTGAATTTTCTGCCAGAGCACTAAGGCAAGAAAAATTAATACAGGAGATATGAACAAGAAAAGAAGAAGAAGTCATATTCTTTTCTTTTCTCATTTATTAATTAATTTGGTTATTTATTTTATTTTTTATTATGTGCATACATTGTTTGGGTTATTTCTCCACTCTGCTCCCCTCCCCCACCCTTCACCCCTCCCCTCCTCAGTTTCAGGCAGGTCCCGTTCTGCCCCTGTGACTGATTTTGTTAAAGAAAAGACATAAGCATAATAAGAAAGACAAAGAGTTTTTGTTAGTTGGGTTAAGTAGTTAAGGATAGCTATACAGAAAGATTCCTCCTATTGCTTTCATGTACCCATGTGTTATGACCCATGTTGATTCAACTCTAACTGATCTTTTCATTGGTTCCTGATCCCCTGCTAGTGCTAACCTGTCATTTTAAGGTTTCTGTATTAGTTCCTCTGGAGTGGGGATATCACATGCTTTCATGTTTTGGGTTTTCTACCTGTTCCTACATCTCCCATATGTGCTCTCCCCTTTTCTTGTGATCTGAGTCCAACAACATTTCTGAATTTGCCCTAGGTCTAAAGTCTGCATATGAGGGAGAACATACTATTTTTGGTCATCTGAATCTGGCTGAACTCACTCAGAATGATGTTCTCCAGTTCCATCCATTTACCTGCACATGATAAGATTTCATTCTTCTTCATGGCTGAGTAAAATTCCATTGTGTACAACTACCGCATTTTCTTGATCCATTCATCAGTAGTGGGGCATCTTGGTTGTTTCTATAACTTGGCTATTGTGAATAGCACTGCAATAAACATGGGTTTGTAGGTGCCTCTGGAGTAACCTGTGTTGCATTCCTTTGGGTATATCCCCAGGAATGGGATTGCTGGATCATATGGCAGGTCTATGTTTAGATTTTTAAGAATCCTCCAATTTTTTTTCCAGAGTGGTTGCACCAGCCTGCATTCCCACCAGCAGTGGATTAGGGTTCTTTTTTTCCCACATCCTCGCCAGCACTTGGTGGTGTTTTGGATGATGGCTATTCTAACAGGGGTGAAGTGGAATATTAGGGTAATTTTGATTTGCATTTCCTTTATGGCCAGAGATGGTGAGCATTTTTTCACGTGTTTTTTGGCCATTTGAATTTCTTCTTTTGAAAAAGTTCTGTTTAGTTCAGTTGCCCATTTCTTAACTGGTTCATTGATTTCAGGAGAGTTTAGTTTCTTAAGTTCCCTGTATGTTCTAGTTATCAGTCCCTTGTCTGATGTATAGCTGACAAATATTTTCTCCCACTCTGTGGGTGTTCTTTTCAGCTTAGAAACCATTTCTTTTGTTGTGCAGAAGATTTTTAATTTTATGAAGTCCCATTTATTCATCCTTTCTCTTAGTCACTGGGCTGCTATATTTCTATTGAGGAAGTCTTTGCCTATACTTATTTGTTCCAGAGTGTTTCTTTCTCTTTCCTGTAGTAACATCAGAGTTGCAGGTCTGATAGTTAGGTCCTTGATCCATTTTGAGTTGATACTAGTACAGGGTGATAGACATGGATCTAGGTTCAGTTTCTTGCAGATGGGTAACCACTTTTCCCAGCAACATTTGTTGAAGAGGCTGTCTTTTCTCCGTATTACATTTTTGGCACCTTTGTCAAAAATGAGGTGGGTATAGTTGTGTGAGTTCATATCTGGGTCCTCTATTCTGTTCCACTGGTCTTCATATCTGTTTTTGTGCCATTACCATGCTGTTTTTATTGTTATTGCTTTGTAATATAGTTTGAAGTCAAGCATTGTGATACCTCCAGCATTGCTCTTTTTGCTGAGTATTGCCTTGGCTATTCGTGGTCTCTTGTGTTTCCAAATGAACTTTAGGGTAGATTTTTCAATCTCTGTGATGAAAGTCATTGGGATTTTGATGGGAATTGCATTAAACATGTAGATTGCTTTCGGTAGTATAGCCATTTTTACTATGTTGATTCTACCTATCCATGAGCACAGGAGATCTTTCCATCTTCTGTAGTCTTCCTCAATCTCTTTCTTCAAGAGTTTGTAATTTTCCTGTAGAGGCCATTCACATCCTTTGTTAAATTTAATCCTAGGTATTTGATTTTTTTGAGGCTATTGTGAATGGAATTGTTTCCATGTGTTCCTTCTGTTTGTTCATTGTTGGTGTATAGAAATGCTATTAAAGAAGTCATATTCTTCATGTTTGTAGATGATTTGATACTATAGTTAAAAGACCCTGAAGACCCCCTTCAAAAACTCTTTGATTTGAGAAAAACTTTCAGAAAATGCTTAGGATACAAAATCAGCATATGACAGTCATGAGCTTTTGCATATACCAAAAATAAATATGCATACAAAGAAATCAGGAAAACGGTGCCATCAGCCTCAAAAAAATAAAACCTAAGAATAAAGTTAACTAAGGAGATGAAATACCTCTAGAATGAAAACTATGAAACACTGAATAAAGAAATTGAAGAAGATATTAGAAGATAGAAAGACTTTCACTGTAAAGACTTCCAATGTCTATGGATTGGCAGAATTACTATTGTGAAAAATGGCTATCATAACTGAAAGCAATTTAGGACTTCAATGCCATCCCCTTCAAAATTTCAATAGCATACTTCATAGAAATTGAAGTCAGTCATAAAAGTCAAATGGAAGCACAAAGGACCCTAAATAGTCAAAACCATCCTGAGCCAAAAAAAATGTTGCTATTGATATCACAATATGTGACTTCAAAGTATACAGTGGAGCCATAGCAAGAAACTCATCGTGGTAAAGGCACAGAAACTGACACATAGACCAGTGGATTAGAACAGAAATAAGAAATAAACTCAAAGAGTAGAGCAATCAAAGGTACCAGAAACATGCTGGGTAAAAGACAGCTTCTTTGATGAATGCTGTGGGGAAAACTGGATATCCACATGTAGAAGACTAAATCAAGTTTTTGTCCTTCATCCATACAAAATTAAATGCAAAATGGACTAATGACCTCAATGTAAGACATAACACTATGAAACTGCTACAGGAAAAAATTGGGAAAACACTTTATGATTTAGGCACAGGCAACAACTTTTGATGAGGATGCCTATAGATCAGAAAACATAACAAGAAGTTACAAATGAGATCACATCAAATGTAAAAGCTTCTTCACAACAAAGGAACACTTATCAAAACAAAAACACTGCAGAATGGGAGAGATCTTTGCCAGATATTAACCTGACAAGGAATTAATCTCCACCATACATAAAAAGCCCCCAAAAAGCTAAACACCCAAAGAATTTATACTTCAATTAAGAAATGGGCAAAGAAATTGGACATCTTGCAAAGGAAGTATGAATATCTAATAAATAAACGAAGAAATTTTCAACATCGTCAACTCTAAAGGAAATGCAAATTAAAATGAACATTGAGATTCCATCTCACCACAGTCAGAATGGGAATCATCAAGTACCAAACAACAAACGCTGATTAGGGCATAGAGACAAAGGCATCCTTTTACACTGCTGGTGGAATGTAAATCACTGTAATTGGTATGGAAATCAGTATAGCAGCTCTTCAATAAACTAAAAATGGAACTACTATATGAGCTTGCTGTAACACTCTTGGGCATATATCCACAGGAGTGTAAGTCAATATACAATAAAGACACCTGCGCACCCATGTTTACTCATGCAGCACTATTCATAATAGACAAGCAATGGAATCAGCCTTAGTGGCCATAAACTGATAAAAAAATAGAATAGATACAGAAAATTGGCATATATGCACCATGAGTATTATTCAGCATAATAAAGAATGAAATGTAGTTTGTAGAAAAATGAATGAATTAGCAGATCATCATATTAAGCCCGACTTAAAAAAAAAAAACAAAAAAACAAATTTTGCATATTTTCTCTCATGTATATATATATATATATATATATATATATATATATACAGTATGTGTGTGTATATATGCATGACATGAATGTAAAAGGGGGAAAAGAAGATGTTGGCAGATGAATGTAGTTGAAGTACATTTTAACAATATTTAAAAATAGCACAATGAAAATTAAATCCTTTAAAAGTGAGGAAGTGAAAGATGTAGGGGAATAAGGAGTAAGAGAGCTGTAAACATTATCAATGTACAGTATATACATGTACAGAAGTAGCACAATGAACCTCCTTTGTGCAAGTAATATATACAATCAAAAATAAAATAAGTACTAACTCATTATTTGGGCCTTCAGATGCCTGATAGGTAACTAAGAGCAGGGTAAAACCTAGGCATTGCTTCCTTCATTTAGTGCTGTCTTCTTTTCCTTAAACTTTGGGTCAGAATTCTCCTTATCTCTGCATGCAGACGTGTTAATCATTCAAGGATTATTCATCAAAAGCTGGGAATCCTTCCCCTTCGAGGTTAAAGATCGCAAAACTAGATTAACTTGTCTCCTGTTCCAGACCTCCAGAGTGGTACCTAGATGTCTTTAGTCATTGTCCTAAACTTTGCAGGAATAACAGAGAAAAGCAGGAGCAGTTTATCCCATGAGAGGAAGGGAAGACACCTCACTAAGAGAAACAATGCTCTCGTGGAATAGAATTGCTCCACTTCCCCCAGCATCCAGGATGATGGATTTACCAGACAAACATTCTTTAAAAAAAATGGAAATTGTCTTCTGATTGCCACCCTGAGCAGAAGCAATTTCTTCAACACCAAGTGAACACTCCCCCACTCCAAGGAGTGGTAATTTCTTTGAAAATTTCTTTTGTAAAACTGTGTTACCAGAACCACGATAAATATCAAAGACAAGTGTGGTGCCACATGCCTATAATTCTAGCACATACGAGCTGAGGCAAGAGGATCCAAAGTCTGAGGCTAGCCTGGGATACATAAGGATGTCTTGTCTCAAAAAACTAAACCAAAATCAACCAAAGTTTGACCAAAGCTGGTTGACTCTGTATACTTCTTGCCTCTATGTCCTACATGATCTTAAATCTCCTATCAGTACCCTGAAGACAGGGCTGCAATGCTTGATGCCTCCTGTCTTCTGGATATAGCTATATTGACTAAATTCCTCTCCTTCCTTTTATTATTGGTTTTTTGCTTGTTTTTTTTTTTTTTTTTTTCAGTTTGATCTCTGAGGACAGTGGCCAGACCTAATTTGTTGAAACTACCAAAAGTCAGGCTCCCTATGGTTCAAGACTCTAGTAGCATAACCAATGGTGTAAGAGAAAAACAGATGTGGTTTTAATAAGAGAAAAAATTCATATCTATTGGAATTATTCATATTTTTTCATATTTCTTAAAGTTTACTATTATCAGTTAAATTCTTGATCTATTAAAAATGCAATACAAAGTTTTGGAATGCCTTAAATGTATTATTCTTTAATGCTAAAAATTATTATATGTTAGAATTTAATTTACCAACAAAAGCATTAAAGAAAATAGTAACAAGATTTTTATATTTAGATTTGTGAGGAAGTTATATATAATAAAAATATTTTATTTTTCTTCTTTAAATTTCATAGTATTCCATTTGCAATCTTACTAACAAGTTGAAACAACAAATAATATTGTATATATCAGTTAACAGTTTAAAGTTCATTTTCTCTTTGTTCTTCCAAAATTCCCTGTGAGAGAGATAAGAGGTTTTTTTTTTCTAATTTTCTATTTTATTTATGAGTAAAAGTTAACTAGTTTTCATACCCCATGGTAACAAGACTTTGGCTTCATAATGTGATACCTTTAATCTTTGTTATCTTTTTCATCTGTGGAAATTCTAGTAATTGTAGGAATCCTTTGGGGTCCTTACAAAATAAAATTCCGATGCCAGATTTCCTGCAAATATTCTGATGAGACTCATAAATACAGCTTTTAAATCAGTATCTGAAACTATTCGTAATCAGGTTGTCTACTGAGCGTACTTTGAAAAACATCACTTTCCAGCATCTGCTTTTGTGTATGTTGAACTACATGGTTAGCGCCAAGGATGTACACTTTTGTAAAGAAATCAATAGAATACATCAGCTTTTATTAGGCGATTGTTGAGTGTATCTGGATACCCACAAGACATTTTGAATGTCACACATTTGCTATCAAAACTTTTAAAACGTTACTATGAGAGTATTATACGTAAATATATGGGTCATTCAAGTACTTAAGCATCTCTTATTTATACCTGCACCCTAAACTCCAATTATTTCTCTTACGTTTTGCATGGATTTGATTAACATCTATTCTAATCCTACAGAGTAATTTCCAGGCTCTGCTAAAGTATTGTACTATGAATAAAAAATAATCATTTATACGTCAACCTTCTCTTTTCAAAGATCATGACACTCAGGTTTGATAGTATTTCCACAGAAATGTCAGCTCAATTATTTTTTAGAATAATTAGCTTCATTATATATGGAAGTTACACAGGTATAAAATTCAGTTTCTTGATTCTAAAGTAGCTCAATAGCAATCAAATCTAAATTGAAAGAGGCTCACACCTGCTACCTTCATCTTTTTTTACTCTTTTACAGAAAGATTTACTATTGCAGGTTCTAAACAGTTATTATCAGCATGAAACCAATTGTTAAACATCAGCACAATATTTTCAGAAGTTACTCAATTGAAATGGCCTATTGTGTTTTTTATAATTAGAAATATAATCTTATATAGGACTGCTTAGTGCTAGAATGATGGAGATACAAAGAGACTGTGTGATATGATGATCAGGGAACATTTTGAAATAGAACTCAGGTGTTCTGGCATAAGCTCTCCTGGTATATTAATTCATTTCATTCACAGAACATAGAAATTCTGTGTATCAACTGAAAATTCTTCTGAGATGAATAAAAATGTTCCCCCAGACTGGAAACTTCTAATTATAATTGGCCCATGTAATTGTCCAGATACATACTTTTTTAAGACCAGGGATTAAATAAAATACTGTTTGGAGACAAGAAAGAATGATTAAATTTAATTGCCAGAAAGGCGAAGATAATCACATGTAGAAAAATTCAAGGGAAAAGAGCAACAACTGATAGCTTGAAATGTGTACAACAGCCCAGAGGATATCTTGGAGCACGTTTTGTACATAATTAGACAAGCAGTGCTTCACGTATGAACAAGCAGTATGCAGAGACTTGTTAGTTTCAAAGATGCGAACAGATTAACCCCTTCCCCCAAAGCAGGCTTTTACAGTAATTATTTTCTGTGATGAATCAACTTCTGAGGTTCTTTGCATGCACATGAAATGTTTTTCTTTCCTTTCAAATTTAGACTCAATATTTATACAGCAGTCTAAACTCAATATATGCATTTATTATATAATTATTATACAATTATTATAAAATAATGTTAAATATAATCCATTTTTATCTTATTAGAAAGATATACTAGATTCATTTTGATTTATTTTTAAATGTAACAAGAACACTTAGCATGAAATCTACTCTGTTAGCAAATGTTTGATGCACACACACAATTCAGTATTATTAACTATGGGTACAATGTTGTATGGGAGATCCCTAGGTCTTATTTATGCAGCATTACTAAAAAATATTACCAATTAGATAGTCACTCCTAATGTATCTTCCATCACTGCAAATCATTATTCTACTCTCTGCTTGTTGAGTTTCTCTGTTGTAGATGCCTCATGTAAGTGGGACTGTAAGTTGGTTCTCATTTCATGTGACATTGTGGACTCAAGGTTCATGTATGTTGTAAATATAACAGGATTTATTCCTTTTTAAGGGTAAATAATCTTCTACAATGAGTTACCATATCTAAAATACTGCAGATTGAATATGATCAAAATGAAAAATTAATGAGTGTTGGAAGGATATGGAGAAAAGGGAACCCTTGAGCACGGATGGAAAGAATATAATTTAGTTCAGCCATGATGGAAAATTATGTAGAAGTTTCTCAAAAAATTAAAATTAAACTAATATATAACTTAGTGGTTTTACTTCTGGGTATACAAAAAAACTGAAATCAGAATTTCAAGGAGATATTAATACA
Organism: Castor canadensis; assembly: GCF_047511655.1. Classification (NCBI taxonomy): domain Eukaryota; kingdom Metazoa; phylum Chordata; class Mammalia; order Rodentia; family Castoridae; genus Castor; species Castor canadensis. The sequence goes on from NC_133395.1 coordinate 28,196,674, forward strand.
ACATGTTTATTTATGTTTATTGCAGCATTATTCACAATAGTTAAGATGTAGAAATTAAACATAGATGAGTAAAGAAAATATTATTTTTAAAGCTTGAAACAGTGAACACGATTACTAGAAATATTTGAACAATTTTTCTATCATTATAAAACAGTTAAAAACAAATTGAATTATACACATCTGTAATTTAATTTTATATGCCTTTTTAAAACTGGTGAATATAACTGGTAGAGGGGCTTAAGCATCAGCGTGCTTACCTTGCAAACAGGAACCCTGAATGCAAACCCCAGTACCACCAAAAAATAATGAAAAAAATAATATAAAACTGCTGAATACGTATTATCTGTAAAAATAGCCTTTATGACAAATGGATCTATCCTATTCTTGAAGGATTGGTAACATTAAGATCATCATGTTTAGTAAAAAAATCAGACAAAGAAAGACAAATATTGAGTGATATTTAGAATCTAGACCTTTAAGTAAAAAATGCATGACAATATGGGCACCAGTGACTTATGCCTGTAATCCTAGCTATTTTAGGAAGCTCATGTATAAAAATAAAATAATGATACCTGTTACAAATTGTTTTAAAAAAGAGGAGAGAGCAGGAATAAGAAGAGTAATAGAAAGGGTGATTTTTGTTCTCAGTATATGCATATATGCCAGTATGGAAATGTCAAAATTAAATCACTTTTCACAACTGATACAAAATAATTTAAAAAGAAAATAATTGTGCCATCTAGTAACTTATTCTTAAAGGTAGTTGTTTTTTATTTTTATTTTTTAGATGTGAAAAGAATACATTGCCACTTTAATCAGGTCTCCTTTTGTATTCAATAGAAATCACAGGAGTAAGTAAGGACAGCATATCTATGGAAGGTTTTCACTTGGCTTCTGTGGTCTAAGGATTGGTTGAATCCTAGTTGATGAAACATGGTAACAGTGGATATTTGCCAGATGATGCCAGGATTTACTAAGCGACATTTCTATGAAAAGAAAAAAATGATTGATGATTGGAACAGACTATAAACTTTGTTACTGAGTTCAAAGGGCCGGCAGTCAAGAATTTTTTAGAAGTTAGACTCAAAGCAACTTTACACCATAGAGTGAGAACGTCAGTGGTAATCTTATAAATATGCCAGTTTGTGGATGTTTTTGGTAATGACTTGGGCATCAGAGAAGTTTTAAGACAAAGATGGTAACATTTAACTTTGTAAGACTATAATGTCAAGGATGACAGGCAAATTATTTTCTGGAAACTAGCATTACATATTTAGTATACTATAAACACTGAACTATAGTATAGCATAGTGTTATAGTATTTCATGAATGATTTGATATATTGCTTATATCATTATATAACCTAACTAGTAAACAACATATTCACAAACCATGCAAAATAATTCTATACTAATTTAGAAAAAAAATTCTCCATTAGCTCCTAATTTATATAGAAATTTCATAATTGGACAACTTGGATTCTAAAATTTTTATCCAAATTGAAATTTCATAAATACGAGGAACATATTTTATATTTTTCTAAAGGCTTATATGTAAGAGAAGAATTTATAGTTTATTGAAGACAGTGACCTACAAGAAACATAGAGCTTCACATTCTCCTCCTATTCTACTGCTTCTACTCCTCCATCCTTGTAGGTGTGAGGAATAATCAGAGCAGCAAATTCAGTCTGCATAAGCTCAGGTCAGAGGTTAATTTTTGTTCACCTATTATTAACTTACATGGCATAATGAGTGTTCAGAACACTGACTAAAATTAAAAGAATTATTTAATAAATTTAAAAATTGTTGAAAGATTTATAAGAGGCTTGCTAACAAATAATTTTCCTTAATGTGAATGTCACAGAATAAGATATACATCACTGGATCTCATCTAAAGCAGGTTAATTGCAAGTGCTATAAGGTCCCTTTGTAAGATGACCTCACCTCCACGTATATAAGTGTTTTCTAAAATACATTAAACAACCAAGTCCAGGGTAGATTTATGTATTAAGTAGTAAGGTTCTAAACAAACTTCCAGCCTCCTGGGATTATTAATTAAGTTTGTAAGATTAATGTATGACCCATATGACATACAATGGTTCATTTTCACACACCACCACCCTCATTTCTCAGGAAAGGATAAGGTCAGGAACATTAACAGGGCCTGGATCTGTCAATAGGATATCCTGTTTTTTCTTTTTTTGCCCCTTTGGAGTTGTCTCAAACATTTGATAACTGACCCTTTTCCACCTGCAAGCCAACAATAGGGTTAGGCTGTCAAGATAACAACTTTACTCCAAAATCTTAACTACCACAATAGACTTCACATTCCTTGGAAGGAGCTTAAGGAACACAACAAATCAATGTCACTCCTCTCTTCATTCAGAGAAATGAAAAAGTTGTTTTTAAAGCTTTTAGCTGAGCGAAGTGATGCATGTTTGGCATCTCAAGCTACAAGGAGGCTATTAATCTGAAGGATGGTGATTCTAGACCAGCCGAGGAAGAAAAGTTTGTGAGGTACCATCTAAATGTAAAAAAGGTGGGCGTGGTGATGTGTGCCTGTCATTTCAGCAATGGGAGGAAGCATGAAAGAGAAGGATCATGGTCCAAGCAGGCCTCATCAGAAAAGTGAGACCCTATCTCCAAAATAACCAGAGCAAAAAGGGCTGGAGGTGTTAGTCAAGTGGTAGAGTGCCTATCTGGCAAGTGCAAAGCACTGAATTCAAAGCTTCAATAAGGAACCAAAAATAATATATTAACCAATTAAATTTTAAAAACTTTGATGAAAAATTGCTTGATTAGTGTGCTAAGGATGTGTAAGGAGAAATTAACAAATGTATTTCTCCTGGATATTTTTTAGTAGAGAATTGTTCAAATTTAGAGTCAAAATAGAATGTATTTATAATAATAATAATAATGCAAAATAATAAAATATATCTGGTCATTTTCTTTGTTGAATGTAATTCATTTATATTTGGGCTTCAATTGTGGCTCTATTTATCAACTAACTTGAAGTAAGAATTTGAGAAATATGCTAATATCTGAAAAGTCATAATATTAGTCTGTGGAATATATTGCAAAATACTTATGAAATATAATTTAGCAGTAGACAATCAAAAATCAGATCATGGGTTAAAAATGAAAAGGAGAAAAAAATTATACTTGGAAATAATATAAACTCGAACCTAGAAAAATTACTTAAGAACAATTGTATAACACAGCTCAAAAGAATTCATCATCCTAAAATGACGGGAATCACTTAGCATCTATACATCTTCTAGACTGCAAAATATATCATCCCCATTGGTCATCTCATGATTTAGAACTTATTCCATTTTAAATTTTTTTAATTAACTCCTGATATTTATACATCTTACAGTGTATATGTTGAAAGAACTAGAAGAGAAGTTTCTGAATGTTTTTGCCAAAAAACATCATACATATTTCAGGTGATGAATATGCATAGCTATGATTTTCCCATCACACAATGTATACTTATATTGAAACATTATACTCTATCCTATTAAAATATACAACTCTTGTGTGTCAATCAGAACTTAGTTTTTTACTTTGTGTTAGATCTGATAATATTGATTTCACTCACACAATTGTTGTTTGCTTCACTTGTACCTTAAAAGTCACATGGACATGAACAGTCACAAATTTTAACTCATCCTAGGGCTTCTATATTACCTCAATTTTAATTGCTCTTGAGTTTCCTCGAGCTTTCTTAAGTATAGTACACACTCCAAAATCCACATATAATCTAGTTTAAAATTTAGACTTATTCAAAAATTTACACATTAATGTCATTTGATCTTACATAAAACTGACCAATCTCTAAGTCATTCATGACCCCTGATTCTTCATTCCACAATGAGCCTGAATGTTTGCAAGAAGAGTTTGGAAGGTTTTTGAGTCCAGTGCTATTCTTCTGGGATTTTGGGGGGAGTGGCTGAGTGGCAGTACTGAGGTTTCAATTTAGGAACTTAAACAAGTACTCTACCACTTGAGCCACACACTAAGCATGTTTTGCTTTTAGTTATTTTTCATATAGGGTTTCTTGATTTTTGTTTAAGCTGGGCTTGGTCCATGATCCTCTTACTGATGCCTCCTCTGTAGCTGGGATTATAGGCATGATCACCATATCCAAGTTTTTTATTGAGTTGCGGTCTTGCTAACTATTTTGCCAGGGCTGGCCTCAAACTGTGATTCTCCCAGTTGCCACCTCCTTAGTATTTGGGATTGCATACCTAAGCCACTGTACCTGTCCCCTTTTCTGGCATTCAAATGGGCAAAAAAGGCCTCCTGAAAGCTCCTTGTTTCCTAATTCTTCTTGTTTGGAACATGAGCTTGTGGTACTCTTATCTCCCAAGCTGACCCTTGTCTCTTGCTCCTGTCAATGGTGTGTGCCTCTGTGGGTTCTGGTTACCATTTGGAATAGCTCTGACAGGCTGCTCTAAGAGACATACAGAACTAGATTTTCTTATGTAAACTGCTTAGCAGGTCCTCAGCCCAATCTGGATTCTGCACTGAGTTCCTGAGCAACACAGGCAGAAGCAAAGCCTCAGAGACTTTCCTCTTCCAGAGCATGAACTACAGCATGTCTTAGATTTAACCCAGTCTCCATTTAGTTTGGAGCACCCAGTAAGGCAGCTTCTTCTCCATCTGTTATGTTAGAATTAGGGCCCCAGGTTGCCCCAGGGGAAGCCTAGCTTTATTTTGCAAACACCTCTCCTATAGACTAAACAGAACTCTTATAGATGTAAAATGATTTCATTTCTATATTGTAAGAAAAATGGTATAATATCAATTTTTCTCCTTTATTCTTTGATAAATACTGCTCTGAATATTTGAAAACTCTTATAATTTAAAACAATGAGGAAATAACTATTTACTCATTATTCTTCAGACTTGAGGTAGGCTGCTCCTATCTTAAATGCCCCTGGGATAATTCACATAATTGCAGCTGGTCTGGAATGCCACGTTGCAGTAGCATCAGTTCTAGTAAAAAAAAAAAAAAAAAAAAAAAAAAAAAAAAAAAATATATATATATATATATATATATATATATATATATATATATGATCAGGCATTGCAAGTCTAAAAGAACTATTCACCTGACTAAAATAAGATACATATGGTCTTTCTAGATTTACTTATGAAAAATAAAAATATTATTACAAAATTTTAGAGTTAGAAAAACAAAACAATTCAAATGTAATAATTGACATCTATTTTTCACATATTTAACTGAAATTGAATGCTTTTGAGGAGCTACTATTCTCTTTCATAGAGCTTGATAGAACCCATCTTTTTTGTTTTGTTTTGTTTGTTTTTTGGTATCAAATGTATTATTTATGTTATCCTAAATCATTTTCCTTTCACTTGAAAATTATTCCACAAGTCTTTTCATTTATTTAGTCTTCTCAGAAGACTGAGGATCTAACAGGAGAATACAGCAAATTTCCTACTGGGTTTTTGTACTGACTAAAAGAGAGCAAGCAAATTTATCAGTCAGAAACAGTCTTTGGCTTCAAGCAAATAGACCAGTTCATTTACTCCATGTGAAGAGTCTGGCAGGGGCAGTCCAGCTTCACTGTGAAGAAACCACTGCAACAGCACAATGAGAGTCTTTAATTCCTCTGAAGTCATACTCATCTCACCAGGACCTGAGGTAAAGACAGCATAGGGCCAGACACCATGGAAATGAACAATGCTCAGTATTTAATAACTGATGATTTATGATAAACTTGACCTTTGAAGATAATTCTACATTAAAAAGCCAGAATTTTTCTACTTGCAATACATTTTTACTGCAACATTAGAAGGCACTCCTTTGGAATTATACTCATATATAAATTCAACACCTACCTTTAAACAGCACGTAGGGACAATATGCATTAGTTTTATTTCCCTATGAACTTAGTTGACTTTCTTTAAAATATCATTCACAATATAATTGAGAGAAAGAAAAATAATTATAAGCAAGGGCTTAAGAAAGAGCATGAAATCTCTGAAAGTGAGAGAGAAGCAACTGAAAATATAAAAGAGATATGAAAAAAACAGGAGAATGGAAAACATATTGCTTTACAATTGTGCTGGAGTCCTGTTAATCCAAATATGTAATACAAATGCTAAGAAAGGAAAAATATATTGCTCTTCTTTTCTATATTGAAGAAGCTTTTTGCAAGAACCCCAAAGCTGACCCCTACACTGGCATAGGGTAGCTCAGTGAGGCATTCCTTTTCTGAACCTACAGCTTTATTGTCTCATGGAAAGGGGCTGTAAGGAGATAACTATATGTCAGTGTTTTCAACAGCTATCTCAAGGTAATTTTTGGAACAAAAATTAAATGATAAAATGGGACTAATATGGTTGTTGCCAATAGTGGCACTGATAGGTTTTGGTTCTTACTGCACCCTTAAGTTTCTGTTTTCCAGGGTCACGGTCCTGCCTCAAGTCTAGCTTGAATTCTCCTTCTGCCCCAACCTCCAATCAGCATGAACCATAAGATCCTAACCAATCAGATCATGCTGAGTCTCACTGAGGGGTATTTAAGCCCCTTCCCCTCTCTCTCGCTGTCTATGCTCTCTCCCTCTCCCACCCAGCAATAAAGGATCTCTTGGCCAGATCACTCCTCTCCGTGTGGTGACTTTGGGGCCTACATTTGGTGCCATGACTTGGATTGGGTCTCCCCACTAATCCTGGTGGGACCCTGATTCTGACTCACCCCACGATCACCCTGAGGATGTGACTGGCCAGGACTCATCCTCCCAAGCATCTTTGCTGGCATCCAACACCAGACATTCTTTTGGTGAGTCCACATACCCTTCTTGGGCTTCCCTTGCAGTCTCTCCCTTCGGTGTGTCTGGGGTTTAAACATTTCCCCCTTTTCTGCTATCTCTGGGACTCAGACGGTAGAGGGGGGTTCCCTTCCCTCCATCTGGCTTGGGTCTATTTTGGTCATCAGTCTCAGAGACTGCCCATCTGCAAAGCCGGGTGCCCCACAGCCTTTGGGCCCTGGGGACCCTACAAGCCACTTGAATGCAGTGACGACTGCTTCTTCTGCGCCTTGTACCGTTCTCAGGATATTTGAGCAGAGTGGGAACACCCCGTGATTCCGTATATCCTTCCAACTGGCTCCCACCATAGGGGCCTCCTCCTCTTTGCCATCTGACTCCCCACAGAGATGACTCCTCAATAATTTAGACACCTTGGGTTTGACCCCAGGTATAAAACCAAAAATTTGATCTGCTTTTGCACCCAAATCTGGCCCATTTATCCTTTAGACATCCAAAGTCACTGGCCCCTTTTCAGGTCTTTAGAGCCCAAGCTCCTGCAGGACCTATGTAACTACTGTGAGCAATTGGGACGATGGAAAGAGATTCCATATGTCCAAGGTTTTCATACCTCCATCTAAATCCGGCTCTCTGCACCACTTGTAAGCCAAGCCAAAACATGTACTTCTTGCTTTCAAACCCTCCCTCTGTACTTTCTGTTCCCCTGTGCAGATTCTATCAGCCTGTAAACCAGTTTCTAAATCAGCCAATTCCTCTCACAAACCTCCTCATTCCCCATGTAAACAGACTTCTTGAACTGCTTACCATACCTATCTCCTCCCATCTTCCTGAAAAACTTTCCCTGTCATGGAGTTAAGCAAGCCACTCCTTGCCAATTCTGGCCTCAAGGCAGTTCCAGCTCTGGGAGAGCTCATGCTCCCTTCCTGTAGGCTGGACCAAGCTCTGGATTTATTTGGGTATGCCTCATGCTACATTGGTGGAGTCCTGTTTGATTATGGCATCTGACGACTGCTTCTCTTCCCCTCCCCCCCACCTAATGTCCCTTTTTCCTGAGACAGTGACCAGAGAGTGGAGGTTTTGTTTTGCTGAAAGCATGCCAATACCAATCAATGGGAGCAACCTAGAGACACAGGTGATGGCTAATCCCATAGGCGTGTGTCATGACTCCAGGCTCTGCCTTCTCCTTCCTTACCTAAGATGTCAGCACACCTTTTCTGACTCCTCCATGGTCTCACCACATGTCCTTTGTCTCTGTCTGCCTTCCCCTCCCTGGGCTTACTGGGACCCTGCCTCCCATGAAAAACCTGTAACATGGTACCTTATGACTTAAGCTATTCCAACTAGTTTGACAGGCCTCTCAGTGTAAAGTAACTTTAAGTCAACTGCTTTACAAAAAGCACTTACAAAACTGCAGCTGCCATGCTCAAGCTGTAACTCCGCCCACACAGGGGGAGGAGGGAAAACAAACAGGCACACTAGTGCACAGGATGCCGGTTTCTGGACACAGCAAAAATGCCTGCCATAGCTAACAAAATCCAGAGAGGACCCAGCGCATCCTGGGCCACAAGCCACAAGTGATGGCTGCGGCCCACCGCCACTTCCCCTAGAATAAATGCATGCAGAGTACAAACATGTGCAGAGTACACAGGAAGGGGGAAGGGGCGACAGGCTGCAGGATCAGACCTAGGCAGTCAGGGTCATTTGTCACAGGTGTGTGTGGAGGGAGTGGTGCCTTGCACAAGTCCTGCTCCTAGCCCCACCTCACACCTCAAGGTATCAGACCCAGCCCTTGTAAGCCAATTGTTAACTCAAGGTTATAGTTCCAGAAATAACAAAATAAACATTACTGTGGTCTCTAAACTTCTCATTTAGAATTTTCTATACCTTTATCCTCAACATAAATTTTTCCCTCCAAATATTAACACTAGTTTTCCTGTATTGTACTGTTATTGGCCTGAAATGCCTTCTGAATGCCCTTCTCTAACTTTACAAATGATTTCTTTGTTGAAAAGGTAGCCTTTATTAAAGAGGCTGCCTGTTGTTAGCTAAAAAACAGGATCCTAACGTTCTTTTCTTTCTAGATGGGACCTGCATCTTCCAGTCTTCTGGCTGGTAGATGTTGGAAGCTTTGTTGAGGCCTTGCCTCAGTATGCCTTGGGTGACCAAGAGAAATGGTCTTCATAAGGTTCCTTAAATTACAATACCATATTCCAATTAGACCTTTTCTATGAAAGTAAAAATGTAAACTGAGGTCCCCTATACAAATTTCTACCTTCTAAGCCACCCCAATACTCAGAACCTCTCAACGAGTGCTTCTCTCTTCAACAGACAATGGTAGGAAGAGGGCAAGTCATATGTCCCCTTCCAGTTATCAAATCTAAGGGAAATTTAAAAACATCTAAACAGCTGTACTGATGCCCAGACAAATACATTCAAGCCTTTATCTCTGTGATCCAAACCTTTCAACTGACATGAAAGGATATTATGCTTCTACTACACCACACTCTTATCTCATTAGAAAAGCATTGGGATCTGGCCCAGGCCACTTAGGTTGGAAATGATTATATGGCTCAAGCAGTAGAGTGCCACTTTACAAGCATTAAGTCCTGAGTTCAAGTCCAGTATAATATTTGAGGCTGAAGAAGTAGCTCAATGACAGAATGTCTGCCTAGCATGTGCAAAGCCCTGGGTTCAATTCCCCAGCATTACTAAAAAAATAAAAAATGGTAAAGAAGATAAGTGGCATTATTGTCACTTCAGCCATCTCATAGTAGAAAAACATAGTTTAACATAGACCAGATCCCTCATTCTTCAAGTGAGGAAACTGAGGCTCAGAACAGTTCAGAGACTTGCTCTTCAGAGTGTCAGGTGTCAATGTAAAATAATGACTTTACTTTACAGCAACAACCTAAAAAAAAAAAAAATCCTCTTACCTTTCTACAGCATCTTAAGGATGCTATCAGAAAGCATACCACAGTGGACCCAGAGTCACAGGTGAGAGAGGTTCTCCTCAAAGACAAATTTCTAACAGTCAGCCTCAGATATTCATAAAAAACTCAGACTGTGGCTGAAGGGAAAAAGTCATTGGACCCAGTAACACAGCTAGCCATGTCTGTATTTATGGCCATGTCTGTATGTCTGGGACCTTACTAACAGGAGAGAACAAGATAAGAGACACCATGGCCTCATTGCTGCTCTCAAGAGGGCCCCACCCGACTGGGGACTGCATCCTGAACTTGCTACCGTGGTGGACAGGAGGGGCACTTCTGCAGAGAATGCTGAAGGGTGACAGCCTGGAAGACATCCCCACCCCCAACCAGGACCCTGCCCTCTGCAAGGGTAACCACTGGAGGTCTAAGTGCCTTAGTCACCAGATGGAAAGTGAGGTGCCTCCTCCTGTGGATTGATGAGTCCCAGACTCCTGTCCACACTCTACTTCTTGGCATCAATGTTGAGGAGCCATAATGGCAGAAAAACAAAAGGTCATTTTCCTCCTAGTCAGTTGAGCCCGGTTCCTGTTTTACCTTTTTCTTCTGGTCCCCGGTCCAATGACAAAAGGACAAATCTGGCCAGCCCCTAGAGCGCTAGTTTACCTGGCCTCTGGCCTGCTCTTGGGGAGACCTCCTCTTCTTTCACTCTTTCCTCATAGTACCTAAAACTCCAGTGTCCCTGTTGGGACAGGATTTACTACCTCAATTAAAAGCTCAAATTCTCCTCCCCCCAGGCAGCTATCTGCTGCCCTCTCCTTCAGGAACAAAGAGATTCCAGTGTGGACTGATGAGATAAGTGTAGGGCGAGCTAGGATGGACCTCCCTATTCAAATAAAACTCAAAAATCCCTCACAGTTTTCACACCTAAAACAATATACCCTCAAGCCTGAGGGATGATGAAGACTTATGCCTATCATAAATTCCTGAAAACAACAAGGGCTACTAATTAGCTGCTCCAGTCCCCATAATAAATTTAAAATTCTTATAAAAGTTAATTTTAAAATACAAGTTACAAAGTAAACAACTGGAAATGATATAGACAGGTAATAAGTGTATTTTTTGAGAAGTTAAAGGGAAAAGGAATAGTTTTTTGGATGAGAAGGGATTTTATAAAGAAGGGTTTGTCCTAAAGATTATTTCAAATAGGAAGGATAAGGTCAAAGGGTTTAGTATGTTGTATGAAGGTCTGAGTAAGTTTGAAAAGTGTATAATAAAGTTAAAGTTGAATATAATCTAAGAGTTGCCTAAAAGATTTTTAGGGTCATGTCACACTAAAATCAAATCCTCTATGTCTATGAAATAACAAGGTTATCTATTAATATTAATTGTCCGGCTCTGAGTAACATCTACAAAAAACCATTACAGAGAAAGATTTTATCAAAGAAATTATTTGTGTTTTTGGCTGATCTTGTCAAGCTCTAAGTACTACTAAATCAGAGTTCAGAATTACATATTTGCTTGTGTGTCTTAAATGACCACCTTGTAACAGTGTTATGTTATACTTTATCTAAATATAGTACAAGCATTTAAAAGGTTAAAAATGTCAATTTATATAAAATAATGAGCTAAAGCTCTCTTTTATCCAAGAGTGTTACATTTAAATCCTGACAGCCCCTGCCTCCCACAGGTCACTTACCTAGGTGTGGCCTTAAAGGGACAGACTCACTCCCTGAGTCATAAATGCATCAATCCAATCTTCCGTTTTCCAACCCCCATACCATAAGACAGCTTACAGCTTTCCTGGCAGTTATAGGATTTTTTGCAGAATTTAGATCCTAGGTATGCAGTCCCTGAGCAGACACCTTTTTATGCTCCTCCTAATATTCCTATTTGGGTCTTTGATAATGTATGGCTACCCATTTCTCTTAGAAAACTTGCCTCCAACAGACTTTGCTTCTCTGGCTGACTACCTGCTTTCTCAGGAAACTTCTCAGAGAGCATGAAAACCAGATCCTGCCCCATACAACACCCCCCTGACAGCAGATCTCATTGCTTGGCTCTTACCCCTCCTCGGACCTATATTCCTGCTGATTGCCTTTTGTACCCTCCTACCTTGTCTGTTAAAGTTTCTACAAACCCAGGTCAACAAAATCTCTAACCAAACCTTTAACCAGCTTCTCCTTCAAGGATACCAACCCCTGATAGCACAACCAGAGGATACCTATAATGGACCCTATCAGGACACCAGGTTATAAACATCAAGACCCCCTTACAGGACACCTGCTACAATTCCTCAACTCCCTACATGAAGATAGTTGGCTGATACCCACTGTGCAGAGGTTGGAGGATTAGCTTGAGACTCTTTATGACCTATGGCTAAAAGGGACCTTCATCAAGTTCAGTGAAGAAGAAATCTTCATTTTCAGAGCCTGGGTGTACACCATCATGAGGGTCAACACTCCAACATTGTTTGCCAACTAACCCTCCCTTCTCCTATGCTGCCCCTTGCCAGCTCAAAGAAGCCAGAGTGAACACAACACCCCTCTTCCTTAACAAACAAAAAAATGGAGGAATGTTGGCAATAATGGCACCGATAGGTTTCAGTTCTTACTGAGCCCTTAAGCTTCTGTTTCCCAGGGTCATGGTCCTGCCTCAATTCTAGTTTGAATTACCCTTCTGCCCCAACATCCAATCAGCATGAACCATAAGATCCTAACCAATCAGATCATGCCGAGTCTCACTGAGGGGTATTTAAGCCCCTGCCCCCCACCCTCTCTCTCTTGGCTCTCTCACTCTCCCACCCGGCAATAAAGAATCTCTTGGCCAGATCACTCCTCTCCACATGGTCACTTTTGAGGCCTACACTTGAGGCCAAAGTTGTAGATTTTCATTAGCTTTCTAATACAAACATAAGCGGGTCCATTTGTCTTTCTTATTTTCAGTTTCCTTAGCAATAAATTGAGACAGCTGAACTGGGTGCCTTCCAGACTACTTCAAAATGAACAGTATCTATGATTGCCAAATACATCCATCAATACTTCCTTCTCAATAAATAATAGCAATCTGTTTATGTGTACATCAATGACAGTGACAGGAATTCTTTTAGGTCAGAAACTTAAAGGCAATGATGCAGTCTGTGATCAGAAGATTTCCAAATTCTTTGTGTCCCATGTGGAAGAATCCATGGCAGGACACATAGGTATAAATGATGTTTATTAAGAGTTAGGGAGGGGAATTGCAAAAGGGGACATGGTGAAACCAGGTCAAAGCAGGAAGCAGAGAGAGAACCTTTTACTTTTCCAGATACCTTAAAAATATATGCTAACCTACAGGAAGAGAAGAAACTGGTGATTCCTAAAAACAAATAATCAATGAGTGGGGAAGGGAATGGGTGTATATCCTGGGCCAGTTGAAGGTGTTAGGTACCAGTTTTAAGTGTTGTGGCTGATGTCGAAGGTCCTTGCCTTCACAGGCCAGAGAACTGGCTCATGAAGCAATTGATTGATGAGCCAAAGCTGGTATATGAAGTAGGATTTATTAGAAAGAAAGGAAAAGCTACAGCTAAAGCAGTGTAGCAGAGCCTGGAAACCAGTAGCTTGATACTCAGGTGAACACTGGGGGTTTCAAGGACATTTTAACTCTGGGTTAGGTGGATTCTTTTCATTGGTTGTAGATTCTCAGTCTTTCTTAGATGAACTTGTATGTTTGCCTCTTATTGGGGGAAGGGAAACAATCTTGAGAGCATTTTGCTCATCAGCCCTGTGGCAGATCTATCAGACCCTGAATCTTCTCTTCAAGGTGCAGGAATGCAGGTTTACAACTCTGTCTCAGGATGCAGGAATCTTAGCGCTCTCCATGAGGGGGGTGGGATTCTCACTCATCTGCCTTAGGTCTCCAGACCCTACAAAGGTAAACACTTTTAACTAAGTTGTCCTTGAGCAAGGGTATGAATAACCTACACACATTTGCAATTGAAAAGAAGGTTCAGAGAAAGAAAAATGTTCAACCTGTAATACAGTATTAAGTCATATCTTCTAAGAGTCCCAAACTTTCCCTAATTCTAGCCAGCCTCAACTACTACTTCATCACTTTTAAATTATACAGAAATGACTGCTTAAGAGGTGCATATTTTCTAAATACCAAAAAGTAAGCAAATAAACAACAATAGAATTCTACTTACATAAAATTCGAGGTTTACACCTAAGTAACACACAGGACATATTTTAAAGTCAACAAAGTTCATAGGGAAATGTAATAATTTTCTAAATAACATGTGTGTTGTTTACTCATTTATTTCTTTCATACAAGGAAATGTTGTCTTTTAATCTGTAAAGGAATCAGCAGCTCTTGACATTTCCTCACCAACCACAGTATTTTGCTTTTACTGCCAGGAGTTGAGCTTTAAAATTAGTTAAAATTTTTAGACATCTATGATCAGAAAATATTATTTTCAGATGTAAATTAGAAACTACCCACAGAGATTTCTTTATGATGCAACACTGTAATTTCAACCTTTTTCCTAAGGGAATTCATTTTTGAAATGTCTATGTTTCTTTTTTTATCATTTCCAGTCTCTTGCTTTGTTTCCTTCCTCTGGGTTTCAAAGTTTCTTTCTGATATTTCCAATTAAGATTGAAGTTTGCTGTGTTTCTTCCTTAATGCTCATATAAAAGATTTTCTGGAACAATGCCATTCTTCCTAACAGGAAGCTGTTGCTGGAATAAGCTAGCTCTTAGATAACTTCTTCTGTGGTGGCTCTATTCATGATTAATTAGCATTTCTAAAGAAATAAATGAGCTTCTTGCTTTTCACCATTTTTCAAGATGCATGACATATTGTGAATGTTTGATTTTGCTGAATTACACTTAATATATGCTAATACATGCTTATAATGTGAATAAAACAGTATAGTGATTAGGCAGGTTTAAAAATTTCAGTGGAGTGATCAAATGCTTTTCTTCTTTAATAATATGGTGACATTGTAGCTTGTTTACTATTGACAATGGTACTATAACAATAATCTAAAAATAGAAAGTGAACTGATTGATTTACTTACTAGGGAAACCAGAATTCTGATATTCTCTTGCATTTTAGCAATTTGAGGGTGGGAGAGCAGAGTCTCAATATATAAACTAGACTGACCTCAAATTTTTGATCTTCTGTCCTATAAACTTCACAGTTTTCTGAAATACCAGATTATAATCAGGAACACCATGAGCTGTAGAAATAATTTTTCAGAAAATTTAAGTGAATTATGTTTACTTTCAATGAAGACTTGGGTTTTCTCTTTGTTCAGTGCCAGATCCCCAACTCTTACAAGAAAATTATTTTTCAATATCAGTAGAATTACTTTTTTAGAGACTATCACAATTAGATAGATGCTAATTTAAAATTGTAATGTACAGATCTTTGACAAAGGAGCAAAAGCAATATCAGGGAAAAGGCAGTCTTTTTTAATAACTGGAAATTACATGCAATAAAAATTTTTAAAAATCAAAAGCACATCTAGACAGAGACCTCACAGCATTCTCAAAAGCTCATTCAAAGCCTGAGGCCTGTGACACATGCCTGTCATCTAAGGTACTGAGAAGGCAGAGATCAATAGGCTCATTATTCAAAGTCAGCCCAGGCAAACAGTTCTATGACCTATCTCAAAAATAACCCTCTACCTTCCACCTGTGTGGAGTGGCTCAAGGTCTAGGCCCTGAGTTCAAACTCCCCTAAAAAATGGATTATATGCTCAATATAAAGTACAAAATATAAATCTTCTAGAAAATGACATAGAAGAAAATCTAGATACCTTTCCTTTAGGTCAAGACTCTTTAGATACAGCACCAAAGGCACGATCCATGAAAGAATTTAGTAATAATTGAACCTCATTAAAATTAAAACTTCTTCTCTATCAAAGATATTCTCAAAAAAATGCAAAGACCAGCCATGGTCTGGAGGAACACATTTGCTAAAGACATATCTGATTGGACTGCTATCTAAAATATACAAAGAACTTTTAAAACTCCACAATAAGAAATAAACAACCCAATTAAATCATGGTCAAATTATCTACATAGACATTTCAGTAAAGAAGACTTACAGATGGCAAATAAACAGAAAAAAATATAAAACATTAATGTGATTCCACTGCACACCTATTAGAATACCAAAATCAAGAAGTCAAAAACACTGAAAACACCAAATTTTGGCAAGAATGTAGGACAGAAATTTTCATTGTTGGAAAAGCAAAATAGCTCAGGCACCCTGGAAGAAATTTTGGTGGTTTCTTAACAAAACTAAACATATTATTCCTTTATGATACAGCATTCACACCTCTTGATATTTACCAGACAAATTGAAAACTATATCCACACAAAAACCTACATGTGGATGTTTTATAGAAGGCTTATTCATAATTGTCACATTTTGAGAGCAACCAAGAAATAGTTTAGTAAATGAATAGATAAACTATACTATATCCAGAGAAAGGATATATTAAGAGTTAAAAAAATTAAGCTAGCAAAAAGGAAAATTAAATACATATTAATAAGTAAGAAAAGAAAATCTAAAATCACTGGATGGATCTGTCTTTATGATATTCTGGAAAGAGTAAATCTACGGAGACAGTAAAAATACCAGAGGTTGCCACAGGTTACACCTGAGGGAAGAATTAATAGCATCTTTAAGAGAATGAAAATATTCTCTCAGATACTAAAATGGTGGGTATCTGGTTTACACATTTAGTAAAACCTATAGCGTATGCAACGCCAAGAATGAACCCTAATATATGATAGAACAATAATGTCGCCATTTTGTTAATCAGCGGCCATATCAGAAATGGCAGCTCCACCCCACTAGAGACTCCCATGCATGCGCTAACTTCCTTAACCTCCCCCTTCTATAAAAGCCATGCCTAACCCAGAGTCTGTACTGCGCCATCTTTCCCCGGCCAGCCTGGCAGTTCGAGCCTGCCATTAAACCTTGCTCTTGGACGTGAGACTTTTCTCAAGAGCCTTCTTTGTGAGTAGTGTTTTTCCTAACAATGTAAAGTATGTTTTTATGTGTCATTGTAGGCTCATCAATTGTAAAAATGTGCCATTTTAGTGGAGAACATGGGCTGTAGAAATGCTTGTGCATGAATTGGGATAGGTAAATATGGGAACTTGCTATACTTTCTACTCAGTTTTGCTGTGTGTGTAAAGTGCTCTAAAAATAGACTCTATTTCTCAAAAGGAGAGTATATTAGAGCTTAAGAGATTTGTAAGCCACATTTTACATTTGTAAGAAAAGGAAGAATACTACAAAGTTTTAGGTGATTCCCCAAATGTGGCGAGAAAATTCAAGACCAATTCTTGAACAGTATTTACTCTCCTCTCAATCGCTGCTCACCACTAAATATCAGAGTACATATTTTCTTTAATGTCTTTTTTATAGTGCCTGAATTCTATTGCCCTTTTGGGCCAATCTGTTTCCATGACTTCAGTACACTTTTTAGGACTATAGAACCCAAAGATGATTTTCGTTTTTCCTAATCACCATCTCATTTATTTCAAAGATCATACAGCTCAGCAAATGAATTCAATTCAATTTCATGCTTTATGGTATGTAGTCTTTTCAATCTTCAGTAGTTTGAATGCAGTATAAATTCAGCAAGTTAAGGAAGGTGATTCTAACATACATACATTTAATATATTTTTTAACTTAGTCTAATGTCTCGAATATTATGTGGAATTAATAAATAACAATATAATCTGGAAAGTCTATAAAAATGAGACCTGTATTAAAAGTAACCATTTATTATTGAATGTGAATAGTGAGCAGACATCATTTAGCACTCAACAAAAAACATTCTCTTATTTAAATGCAGTGTTTGGAAATTAAACATTGTAATATTTGATTCTATGGGGAAAATTACATCTTCATGATAAACAATGCCTTCTTTGTTTTCATGAAATAAACAAAATTGATGTTTATTGTTTCAGTATCACTAAAAATCATGGTTTACTAACATCTAAAGATTAGTACTAAAGTGAAGAGAACAACAACCAAATCTATAATGATATGAAACACTAAATTTAAAGGAGTTGTTTTTCTAAACCATATGTGCCCACAGATCTTTACTTGGATTTGTTTTTTATTGTCTGCTATATTACAATGTTTTATAATTGTGTATGAAATTATTCTTCAGGTGAAGGAAAGAAATGTAAGTGAAGAAAACCCAAGTTTTTATTTTTCAGTTTTTTTAAATGGAAATACATGGAGACTTTTAGAGAAGATCCAAAACTGGTGTTATATACTTCCCATAAACTCTTCATTATGTTTAGCAGAATGTCAACATCTTACATAAAAACCATAGTACAGTTATTAAATTAAGAAGTTAACATTGCATGATACTGTTAATTAAACCATGTACCTTCCACAGATTTCACTAGGTTCCCAACTTACACGTCTTTTGGGTCCATGATCCATTCTAGAATTCTATGTTGAATGTATTTGCTGCTTCTCCTTAGTCTCTGGTAATCTGAGCCATCCATCCCCGTAGAAACTGATCAATTTTATTGAAGTCATCATTATTTTAGTTTTGCCTGATGACTTATCATGGTTATATTGAATTTATACATTTGAGACATGCAAATGTATCGATATGCTTAGATAGACAGACATTTCCACTTATAATATATAGATTTATGGATATATAATTGTGTTTGTCCACTTCTAATGTATATATTCTACTTGCATTTAGTTGAATTTATTGTATGTGCATCTATATATTTTATTCAATTAAATTTTACTGTGGCTTGCTTTCTTAAAAATATATATATGAGCCTCATGAGTAAAGTTCATATGTTTACCATGACATTAAAAAATGATATTAACTATTAAAATATTATGAATCAGAGATCAAGACATTGTCTCTACTGAAATCAAGATGTAATTTGTTTGCCAACTAGAGTTGAGTTGGTCAGATTTTCTCTAATATACCTGTGAAATTTAGAACAGAGAGACAGACAGATTAATTATCCTGTTTGTGTAACCTTAACTGAAGTACTTGAACACTTAATGTGCATTTGGGTAACTGAGGAATTTGCTTTCCCTCATTTTTGAGGAAGCTTTTAACTCTGCCACATTTTCAGTAGCAAGCACATTCATCAATAAGATCAGTGAAAGTCTGTGCTGACACTCTTGTTCAAGTTTCCTTACTACCTGAATATTTCCTTTTCTAATTTCTAGATAGTTCTTTGTCTTTTCAATGAGTTCATTTTTTCTTCAAGTTAGCCATAGTCAGAGATTATTTGTGTCTTCAACTAAAGGCAACAACAAAACTAATTCCTACTGTGTGTACACATTAGGACAATAGGTATCCATTCATCCAGAGCTTCATTTAATTTCTGTTATTCGTTAGGTCATGGAGCAGTAAAAGAATTAATAAGGAAATTGTAACCCTCACTTTCATAAAACTACTTGCTCTGTTGTGAACAAGTAATATTAGTATCTGAGGGTCTATTAAATGAAGTTGAACCAATTTCTTTCCCTTTCTATATAATTTGTTACACTTAACCTCAGTTTATCTGATAATTATAGTCTACCTTACTTAATGATGTCTACATGGTGTTCGAGCTTTTTAGATTTATAAGAACATCATATAATCAAGTACAGTAGTAATTACAAAATCATAAGCTCTCTGTAGGTAAAGGAAGAATATGTAAAGGATCCTAAGTGATAAGCAGGGTCCTGTGGTTCATGTCTATAACAGTATCTTGATAAAAATATTTCTTTGAACTGAACAATTCAGCTTCTGAATATCAGTATAACCAGATCCTGCATTTGAGTGGTGGCTGGGGAAGATTCTCCATGAGCATCTAGCTGCACCTGTTCTAATGGAAATTCAGAAGCATATCCTAAATAGTCAAGAAAATGTGTGGTTGTCATTGTTTCTTGCAAGAGAAGAGTTTGCAGTATACCAAAAGGTAAGGCTACAGATTAAAGAGACAGCTGAAAAGTTTGCACTATAGAGGAAAAGGCTGCAGAGAAGTTTCTTCATGTTGTAAAATTATTGCTTTCAAAAAGCATTGTTTAATGTGGTTACTGAAAGACAGTGTCAGTATTTCATGTCTCTCAAAGGAGATTTATTGGAAAATGGGATACTTTGAGGGCAAAAAGTACTAATATAAGGACTTATAGTATTATCACTGTTCTGGGTCCGTCAACAGGAAGGTCAAAATTATTGTCAGCTGCTTTAGAAATTCCAATATTCCATCAGCTTTACAAATTGATATTAAAGTGGAGCAATCCAAGATTATTTAATATAGGAATGGGGTAGGAATTAAGTGTTAAAAGTTAGGAACACAGAAAGGAATTAGGATAATATGTACTTAGAGAGGCAAAGGTAACAGTTTGGGGATTCTCTTTAAGTTCTGGTTTCATCTTTGAGAATTTAGCAAGCAGTTACTCATGAAAATTATGAGCATTTCAGAAAGATGACCAGAATATAATAATAAGTGGCCAGATTAAAAACTGAGAAGTGGTAGAAGTAAACAATATTCAGTTCTTCTGGGTTTGGTACCAAAATGGGGCTTTAATTGGTTATTTCTCTGTAGGTCTACAGGCAGACAGCCAGCAGTCAACCTACAGATACTCAACATACATAGAAACTTTAGAACAAGAAAAAATTCTTATGATCTAAGAAATACAGAGCAAAAAAAGTTGTTTTGGGGGACACTATCTCTCATAAATTTATTTAAGTCTCTGGTTCAGATATATCCTTGAAAAAGAATTTGTTTTCCCACACCATCCAGAAGTGACAGCAGTCATGTAGATATTTGCATCCTGCTGCTGATAGGTTCAAAGAACTTTTCAAACCAAATCTGACCGACATGAGAAGTATATGTGATGTTTTGATGGTTTGAAGGAGAGGAAGCCTAATGTCTAAATAATGTTTGACTTGTTTTACTCCCACGGTTTTAAAATTACAGCCATAATGACATGCAAAACTATAAAAAATTTTTTAAAAGGTTAAAAGAAAAAGTGTTCCTTCCATGAATCTAACAAGTATCCAGCTACACTCTGATTCCTGGTGCAGATTACTTACAGCAAATTTCCGTCATGCAGTCAGTAGGCAACACAGAAGAAGGCAGAACTAAAACAGAGATACAGAATCTGAAGATACACCAGAATCCATTATTTATTTTTAATTGGCACTTAATAACTGTACATATTTATGGGTTATTATTGGCAATGATAAAGTCACCAAATCATTTCAAGCTCTTAAAGCACCTGTAAGAAATGAACAGGTTTAGGTCTTCTTTGGTAAAACACTATTTTCATTCTCTATAATATGTTTAAGTATTTCACAGTAAGTTTGGTTTGAATAATAGTAAGTGAAATACAATTTCACATATCTTTAATGAAAGTTTGAAATATAACTCACATTTTGATGGAGTTTTTTTTAAAAATAATAATTTAAAAGCCTAAATATGTACTTCTTTCATGAGCAGATATTGACAATATGGAGTTTTTTCAAATTTTCACATAGACTTTTCCTAATTCAGAGGTTGAAAAGCTGAAGCTAACATTTTCATTTCTGTGCTATCTATTAAAAAAGGTCAAACAGAAGCTATCTGTTGGAGTTTCACTGGTTTTGCAAATTTACCATGATTTTTCAGTATAGCTCTTCTTAATATGAAGTGACAGGTTTGCAATGGAAGTAATTTCAGAACATTTTCATGGTATCAGTGTCACCTACTATTACTTGTGATCCTTACTGGTGATTTAAAAATATTTTATGGCAATAATTTCTGCAATACTTGACTATTTTTCTATCTTGACATTCATAAGCTATTTTTCCTTGGTATAATATTGTCATTTTCTTAAAACAATATCTCAGGGATTCTGTGCACCTAAGTAAACTGCCAGATGCTTTGGCAGCTGCGTATCATTACTGTTATACTTCTATGCATGTACATAATACACTCCCATCATATTCTCCCCCTTTTTGCCCTCTATTTGAAAGGAATAAACACCAACACTTCTAGAACCCTAAGAAACAATCTCAGAAAAATTAAATTGGACCATAGATATAAAACTTATTTCAGATATTCTGAATTTTAGTGTTTGGGTGTTTTTTTTTATTTTCAGTAACAGAGTTTCAACTCAGGGTATTGTATTTGGCTGTGCATGTGCCCCACCATGTGAGCCACACCACCAGCCCTTTGTTATTTATGTATTTTAATTTATGTCTTAACTTTTTAACTTTTATTTTTTCAGATAGGTTCTCACTTTTGTCCAGGGTTGCTCTTGGACCACAATCCTCCTGTCTCTGCCTCCTGTCTAGCTGGGATTGCAAGCATAAGCCCTCATGTTTGTGTTTATTTTTCTTATGGACTAATACTTTGCAACAGAATCCAACTTCATTGAAATGCTATCATGGGGCTAGTAAGTCTATGGGATTTGACAGAATCCAGTTGGAACAAGTGTGTGGTTTTCTTTGTTCAACCACAGTTGCACACATAGGTTTTTTTATTATAAATTGGACTATTTTTAATTACATAATAAACAAACACTTTAATATTCATATCATGAATATATATATATACTGAATTTTCAAATTGAGATAATCATAGGTCCATGAAAGGAAGATAATGCAAAAAACCTCAGAACTTATGGTAATAGCCTATTTAGCAATCTCTAAGTAGGTATTGGGTCTTCCTTAATTACTTGATATATCATGCAGATGATATAGCTTGTGCTTAAAGTTAAAATTTAGATAGGGAATATTTTCTGGAGACAGAAAAGCAGGAAGAAATAACAGATTGTTTAAAAAACAATTTGGAGGACTTACATGTTGTCAACTCAATTGCTTCAAAATTATAACTTGGATAAAGCATGTTTGAATTTGTATTGCAAATACTACTAAATGAGACCAATGTTGTTTTGATACCAGATTATGTAAGACCCTGTGCTAGAAATCCCTTTCAATTTAGTCAAATCCATATAATGTCCAAGGTAAAAATTACCATCCTCTTTACAATAAATTCAAGTTTGAAAACTTCTGTCCAGTTTATATTGACCAATACTAGAGTCTATATTTTTAGTAGATCTTTTAAGTTAGTGAGATACATAGAAGAGAAAAAATTTAAGTATTTAATTTGATGTTATAACTTTCTGTTTTTAGCTTGGAAGAGAGTATTGTACCCACATGTTATTATCTAGTGGATTGATTTAAATTTTAGTTATTTAAATGGAATGCAGATGTCACACATAACCTGAACATGTATGTGTTATTCATAATTGCTCAAACTTAGAGTGAACCAATATGACCTTTAACTCATGAAGAATAAACAACCTTTGCTGCATAGAGAAAAAAAAATTAATAATTGCTTTTTTATTCAGAGGTAAAAATAAATAAGTTCTCCACCCCTGAAAAGACATGGATGAAACCTAAATGTGTATTACTAAGTGAACAAAGCCAATCTGAATATACTAAATCCTGAAACCATATACAATTGCAAACACATGACGTTTTTAAAAAGTCAAAACTATAAAAATAGTGAAAGGATTTGTGATTGCCTTCAGTTAAGGAGGGAAGGAAGGATGAACAAATGGACCACTGAAAAATTTTAGGACAGTGAAAATAATCTGGATGATACAATAATGATGGGTACATGTCATTACATATTTGTCAAAGCCCACAGGATATACAATGCCAAGAGTGAAGCCTAATGTAAAGTATGATCTTTGGGTAATAATGATGCCCGAATGTTGGTTTATTGATTACAACAATTATATACTCTGGTGGAAGAGGCTAGACATGAGAGGTCACAAGGTTTATGGGATGTTCACCTTTCCCTTAATTTTTCTATGAGCCAAAAATTTCTATAGTTGAAGACTTTTAAAAAAGTGAATGCAGAGACAAAAGGTTCTAGTAGTAACAACTTGAACACTTGTTCCTACAGTAAAAAAAAAAGTCTGTAATTTGGTGCTTATAAATGACTGTAGTAACTGTTTTACATGAGTTGTAGCTTGCAATGTGAATTGTAAAACTAATCATAGCAGAGCTGTTTTTGACTGATAATGCTCAGTTTGATACCTAAGAGTTTCTAAATTGGAACACCACAAAACAAACAAAGCAAAACAAAAATACTCACATTTTGACTCACAATATGTAAAACCAGCAGATAAACCATGGAAGCCTGAAAATCCTTACACAAAATCTGTCCTTCTTAGACAGTAAAGAGTTCTCCTAAAGTTCAATCATATCTTTATTACTATATTTTTAAAATGCAATAAACTTCATAGGAAATAATCCAATAGTTCTATCATTTGTTATACATAACTTCAAAAATTCTAATTAAAATTTTTACAAATTACATATTAATATACGACTAAGATAAAGCAGAGATGTGTCATTTTCATTACTGTTTGCAAAATTCATACCTCTTCAATCTTCACTTTACATATTCAAATAATATTAAACCATTGCATTATAATATGTAAGATAATCTGAGTCCATCCAGACTGCAGTTCCAGATGTTGGGGTCCAAGGTTGACCACCCCTCAGAGGAACAAAAAGACACTCATGATAATGTAAGCCACAAAGCGAGGTTTATTTCCAGCCAGCTGGGGTCCGGGTATCCTCCCGATGCAGTGGGTTTCAACACGGACCCCGAATACAAAATTCAGGCTACTTTTATATTTTTTTAGACATTAGTCACGGTGACACAGCAATTTTTATGGCCCCTGGGGTCACATATTTCTGATATCACCCACATCTTGGTGGTGGGGCAAGATTACTTGAAGATTATTTATCAGGAATTTGGTAAACACCAGGTGTCTCAAGTCATTGACTCACATACCGTTTTAGCAAGATTAACCAGAAACAGTCCCTATTCCCAGAAACCGTTCCACCTCCCTTAGTTCCAGTAAGTGGTGGGCTTGGGTCATGTTAGCCATGGGGAGAGGTTTTTTTTTTTTTTTTTTTTTGTCTTTTCTTTTTTGGTGCTGGGATCGAACCCAGGGCCTCAGGCATGCTAGGCAAGCGCTGTACCACCGAGCTACATCCCAGCCCTCATGTTAGCCATGGCCAGTTTCAGGCTGAGTGGGCTGCAAGCCTCAAAGGTACCCTAACATTTGTACCCTAACACAGGAACACCAAGGAACAGCTTCCAGGGCTCTACATCCTGGCATAAATCCAGAACCTGAAGGAATTAAAGCTTAAATATTTTTATGTCCTAAAACATTTGACATTTCTCCTTACATTTTTTTCCTCTCACATATGACAGTATACAAAGCATATTTCATAGAGATGAATTATGCAAACTTAGGTAGTAATTGCAATCAAAGCAATATGTTTTCACATTTAAATTATCTTAGGTTGCTAAGCTCTTTTGACTTCAAACCCCACTGATTTAGTCACTAATGAGGATTGTTTTCTCTATGAAGACTAAAAGCTTAAGTATGTCTTTATGAAGCTGATTTTTCCCTCTATCTTAAAGCTCATTAATTAGAAGCTGACTTCACCCAGTTGAAGCTTTTTAATGTGCTACTTTAGAAGAGCTTTCCCTGCTTAGCATTAAGATGTCAATGGATCTAAGCAGGTTTCTCCCAGACAAAGCATTTTTCATAGCAAATAACACTCTAACAAAGAACTAAAAATAATAAACTTTGTGTTTCTGAATTCCATATTCAGCTTTCATTTTTATCTTAATTCTTTGAAAAAAGATAGAAACTACTTTTGCAATTTAAAATTTATCTGAATCATAACTGTAGAACCAAGATAGTATGCTCTGGGTAAAGTACACCCTTAACTGATGAATTGCTACCAGTTATAGAAGTTGGTATATAATTTCCACAGCAGTTTATTTAAACCAGAGAGCAGTTGTTATTGAGTTTCAACACCATAGATCATCATTACTTCCTGTCTTTCATGAAGTTAGCTTGAGTGCACTTACCTTGTTTCTAGGACCTTAGGTGATGTGTGCAAATCATCACATGCTTGTGTTCATAACTGGACACTACTAAAATATTGGGCTCCTGTCATATTTTATTTCATTAATATTTGTTACTTACAGTTCTGTCCCTCTCTCATATTTAAAATATGTTTGCTATGTATTCCATGTCTTTACAAAACATGTAGTACAATTTTATGTTATATGCATGTATTTTAAACATTTCAAATACTTTATTTTGCCACTATATCTGTATTTCCATGTGTACATGTCGTTGTTTCATTCCATATCTGAGCATCCTTCACATTTGGTTACATTTTCCTCAAGTTCATATGTAGTTATTCTGTTCAATTGTACTGTCTCACACAGGCACACACACATTCCCATTCTAATTTTAATGTATTTGAACATGAAAATTTTAGCTTTTAAATCATCTGAAGTCCACCTTAAGCAGCTGCTCTGTGTAGATACAATGTTGCACAAGACAAATATCCCAAAGCTTATGTTGTAAAAATAACTTTTTATGTGGTCTTGGACTAGACCACATAGCCAGCATCAACTATTTATTTATTTATTACTATTTAAAAATATTGCTTTATTAAAACCCCTCTATGGATTGTTATGGGGGAATTTTTTTTATAAACAATGAGGAAAATTTCGATTTAGAATTAGAACTGAGGGCTGTAGATGTGGCTTAAGCAGTAGAGTGCCTGCTTTGCAAACCCTAAGCCCTGAGTTCAAACACCAGTCCTATCAAAAAATAAAAAGAGAGAGAGATAGAATTAGAACTACTAGTATAGCACATGGAGAACGGCATGAAACTTAAAACGAGGTGCTCGCTTCAGCAGCACCTATACAAAAAAAAAAAAAAAGAAAGAATTAGAACTGAGAGCTAGTTTGAACTAATAATGCAAAAAAATAACATAGACAATTTATAATACCCAAAATCACACATTTTTAAATTAGAAAATTAAATGATTTTTGTGGTCACTCACATTGTATAAATTCCTGTTAGGAAAAATGCCTTAATCTTAAGTGTTAAAACAATAAGATGTTATCATTTGCATACTACTACTTCTAACTACATCTAACTTGCAATAATCATTGTTATTTAAGCGGTACACATATGTAAGATGGAAATCCTGTCTTTGCCTACCTAATAAGGATTTGAGATAATTTTGAGTGGGAAACTTTTGATAAATATGAAGGGGACCATATTTTTTAATTTTCAAACTCCAAAGAAAAGTTAAAGATGTATAGAATGCACATAAAATTGATGTATGAGAATGTCAGAATCATATTTGTTAGATTATTTTAGATTTTTCTACCACTATTTTTCTACCTTTTATAGAGCTCAGGCCTAGTAGGGACTTTAGCAGCATTTGATTCCAGGGATATGAAAGTTAGGCTCTCAGATTGCAGAAAAATATTTTCATGGGACCACTGAAAACAGAGTAGACAGATAAATTTAACTTAGCCTATCATACATTTACCTATACATTCAACTTTTTAATCAAAACCTTTAATAGTCCAGAGATTTTTTAGGTGTTAGAGATATAGAATTTTACAAACACATGTAATTTTTATCATCAAAAGTGTATCTTCTACTATGCATGGAGAGTCTTACTATTCAAATCCTTTCTAAAACTAAGTGACTGTACATCCATAATCACCCTGGAAAATATTCAGTGATAAATTATTACACTTAACCAATTGAAATACCATGTCTGTTGCTGAAATGGAGAACTACACCAAAGGTTATCCGGCTGAACATGTTGACTCACGCCTATAATTCCAGCTACTTGGAATGCGGAAATCTGTAGTTTCCCTGTTCCTGACCGTACCAGGCGCAGAGTTAGTGAGTCTTGATCTCAACACATGGGCATGACAGTGCATGTCTGCAATCCCAGATGAATGGGGGGTAAATGGAGGAGGATCACAGTGTGAAACTGGCAATAAAGGGGTGGGGGAGGGCTGGGAGTGTTATAGTGCCTGCCTAACAAGTGTGAGGCTTTGAATTAAAGCCCCAGTATTGCCAAAAGAAAAAAAGTTATCTGTTAATTTCTGACAGTTTATGTAGGAAGCAATCCAATCTTCACTTTAGAGTCAGTTCAAAACTTGACAAAAGAACTTATAGAAATAAAGGAAGAAATTCAGAGCAAGACTGTCCAATAATTCAAAGTTAGCAAGTAAGAATTGGATCACCAAAGACTTTATCTTATTAATCCAGCAATCATATTTGCAATGTAGAAGTCTCAATTTGTCTGCTTGATATTGTTCCAAAACCACTGATTTGCCATGTAGACAAAATGTTCTCAGTCTACAGAGAAAAAGCAGCAAAATAAGCATTAATTGCTAACCCTAATCTCTTAAACTTCTACAAGATGTTATCATTGCTGAGAAAAGGAAAAGCTAAAATACCAAGTTTTGGTAGAAACAATATTTTTAACCTTCATATCTCTTGGGAATATCAAATGAAAACACTTGCATTTGCATTCCAAACCCTATTTATTCAATGAGAAGTAAAAAGAATTTAAGGTTTTAGTAAGTGTTAAGTGGCTTGTGTTCTAAAGAGGGAATCTGATAAAAACAACTTAGTTTTTGTATCCTGTCAATGGTAAATTGGTAACTGAGCACACACTCATCTTTTGCATTAACTGCTGTAAAGAACCCAGACAGATGTTTGTCCTGACTCAAGCAAGGATAAAAGAAACCAAAGGAAAGCAAAGTTACGTCTATTTTGTTGCTAACTTCAACCCAACATGGCATTGTTTTCCCTTTTCTCACAATTTTACAATACCTTTCTCAATTTTAAAAATAATATACAGCTAGAAAATCTTTCATTACTTTTGAGTTCCAGACAGAATACCAGACAGAAATACAGATGAATTAAATGAGCAGCAACTCCTATTTAAGGTCAGCTTTGAGAGCTACCTTTAAAATTGTTTTAGAAGACACAAGACATTTTTTCCCCCTAAAGTGAACTCTCCTAAGAAAAGAAACTGTCCATAATTTCTATGCCACAGTAAATGGTTTAATTAATTAAAGCCTCATTTTAAAAGTGATTGATGGTCCAAATGTACTCTCCTTTATCTGATTAATTAGCACAGTTGGTAGTGTTTGCACTAATTAAAAACAGTTTATATTTAGAACCAAAGAAAAGATGTATGCCAATGAAAGTCTTTTTCCCTTAGACTATAAAGAAGTTTTAATATTAATAAGAATCTGCAGAAGTTAGTAATTTCTTCAATATTGTATTTACTACAGAGCAAGCATTCCATTGTTTACTCTGTCGCGTTACCACCAACTATCTTGTAAAGTAAATCGACTTATCATTTTTTTTTTGTATCTTAATCCCTCAAATCTAATTTTGGAAATGCCACTGGTTGAGTTAATTTTAAAAAGGATATATAAAGTCAATTGCAGCTTTTCTTCTAAGACAAAACTTTTTCTAATAGATGAGGCGATTTAATTATTCCCAGTTGAAAACTTATATCTTTTTTCCTAATCTCTCTTAAAACCTTGAAATTTTTTTTTAACATCTTGACATTGATCTTTATCATGGAGCAGAATGTGATCTCATCAACTCAAATAATTCAATAGATTGCTGTTGGCAAATTAATAAGCAAATTACTTAAGCCAATTTTAGCAACAGCTCCTATGTTGCTCTCTTGAATATTTTACAAATAAATGACTGGGTTATAGGCTTTTTAAAGTTCTGTGGTTTTGGATACTTCATATTATATTTTAAAAAGTCTATAAAGCTAAGAATTTGGACAGTTTATATGAAAGAGGCAAGTCTTTCTTATGGTCAAAAAAGCATTAATATTCTGAATGCTAACTATTCTTTTTTTAATTTTACTTCCATCATACATACAAGAGGATTACCATTAACCTTCACTTTCAAAGTGAAGATATATAGATATATGTATATATTCTATGTCAGAGTATGTGTGTATGTGTGTGTGTGTGTGTGTGTGTGTGTGTGTGTGTAGAATATATAGCTAGAATCTTGCTGCTATTGCATTAGCAATTTATCTTAAATGACCATGGTAACAGCTAATGTTCACTGCGTATGCACAATGTTCTAAGCACTGTGATGCCAAAACTTTATGAGCTCAGTGCTGTTATTATCCATATTTGTCAAGTGAAGCAACTGAGACACCGAGACATTGAGTAATTTGCAAAAGGATCATAGAGATTTAATTCAAATCTACAGACTAAGTATGCTCGCTATTTTCTCATTGATTTCTCTCCTAGGATAAACTGCCACTTTTGTCATTCACTTGGGCTCTGTACAATCTCTAGTCCAAAACGAACAATGCAAAGCCTCCTCCCCCAAATAAACATTCCAAACTATGATGAAGAATGAATAAGACCTTTTAATGTAATTGAGTTAGAAAAACAAAAAATTCAAATTCAGCTCAGCTCCTTTTAAAATTTATAGATAAATAGGTAAGCAACTATAAAACTATAGCATATGCAAAGAAGTTATATGTTTCAAATCAAATCTGAGTATCAACAGAGGCGATGCACACCACAGGTGGAAAATGAATAAGATTCTATCTGAGGCAGTAAAAAGTAAAAGTAAATTGCTCAAAACATCTGAAGTGTTCAATGGCACATGACAATTTCATCTTCTGTTTCTGTGTATTCCACGCACATATCCCCTTTTTGTCCTTTACCCAACCGATAACGATAGGATTTGCCTATACTCAGGTATTGACATTGAAGAGTGCATACATAATTTGAAGTCACTAGTACAAGGATTTTGATTACTAAAGAGCAACAGAGACTTTGCAACTCTTTTTGATTAGGCATGAAAAAATTTAAAATATACCCAAAAATAATGTTGTTAGAAGCCAAACAATATAAAAATAATATGCATTCGATCCAGACTGTCATTAGCTATTCCAGAACGCTAGCCAGGGCTTTCAATGTGTTTGTATGTGGTAGTATCTTGAGCAGTTTAGGGTAGATGACATTATTGACCATTTATTAAATATGTGTTGAGTAGGTGACTTTCTTATCTGCTTCCTAGTGATAATAACTAACTTAAGTTCCGAAAGATGCATTGTCCGGGATAATTCACCCCAGGGGTAGGTGCAATGCCTAAAAGTGATGAATAATAGTTATAGGTCTTGGTTTGCACACTTAGGTGTGTACAGTGTACATTTAAAAAAAACTATTTTAAAGCCTCACACAATATTCTGTCAAAAGCTGCCCCTAAACCAAATACATATGTGTTGTTGTCTTATGGAAAAATACAATGCCAAGGAAGCACAAGCAGCATGGGAAAATTAAGTGCAATGATGAAGGACAGAGAAAATTGGGAAAGGTTGTCTTAGGTAGCTTATTGTTCTCACAGCAAGCAGACTTGGATTGGCTGCCAGTGATGACTCATACAGTCATTATACACTGTTTCTTTGTAGAATAGTCCATCGTGGGAGTGAGAAAAGGAAATTCATCTTTTTGGCTTTTCCTGTTAGAATGGTGTACTATTTTCTTACTCTAAGGATAATTAGGACATGCATCCCAAGTTATGTCAATTCCTTCAGTTCAAGGAATGGAATTAAGGTGACTAGTCAACTGAAATTAAAATAAATTATCCTAGATTACCAAATCAGTTTTAAGTAATCGTAAGTCCTTGATAGGTGAAAGAGGGAAACAGGGAAACAGAAGAGTCAATGTTACAGTTGTACAGGTGAGAGAGACTTGCCCAGCCTCTTCTGGCTTTGAACACAGTAAGTACTTGAGTCAAGAAATTTGGGCAGTTTTTAGTAACTGGGAAAGGCAAGAAAATATATGCTCCCCCAAAACCTTTAGAAGGAATGATGTTCTTCTAGTGTTTTGATTTTAGCCCAGTGAGTTCCAAACCAGATTTCTGACCTCCAGAACTATAATATAAACTTGTGTTGTTTTTAGGCACCAAATGTATGATGATCTCCTGTAGCAACAATGAGAAATAGATACAGATGTGCTCTATTTCTCTAATAAGGCAAAATCAAGAGAACATTGAAATAGCTTAGACAGATGTAGGTAGAGTTATAGTTATTAAAAATATACTTGAGTCAATGAGTGTGTGAGTAATATGAGTAATTGAGAATGCTATAGTCAAAATAAAGCTTCATTGGTATAGCAATTTTGAAAATAATTTTTAAAGTACATTATATGTAGACTGAGTATAAGATGAGCCTGATTTTAAGTCATTAATATTAATGAATAGGTTTGATTTAAACTTTCCTGATTTAAAAAATTTTGAAATAATAGAAATTACATTTGTTAGCTAACTCAAACTCTCCTTTGATAGTATGATAAAATACTAGATCTCACAACCTTATACCTATGGCTACACAGAATCTAAATGACTGCTTCATCCACTCAGGGAATCTTTACATCTAATATGGTAACATTATCAATAACCTTGGTTTAACACTATCTCAGAAATAAGCCTAGATTCTAGTACATTTCAAATTTTCTATACTTTTTCTGAAAGTTAAAACTTTTTAATAATCTGTTTACTATCCCATTCAGCTTCAAAGACTTGGAAATGTTATCCTCCAATGTTCTGATCCAATACTATCTTAAGAGAAAAGCTTATTGTTATTAATAGCAAGTGGTAGCTCACAGTATCTATTATGCATTAGGGATTAGATATGATTTACAAAATTCAGGAACTACAAAGAAAATGCTTGGATTTATAGCATTTGGATATTTAGCTATATTTCTAAATTATATGATATTCCTAGGGAATTTTTTTTTCTCATATAAAACATCCATGAATTTTTAAAGAAAAGTTCTACCACATTCAGTCTATGAGTAACATTCCTTTGGGGAATTATAAAAATTATGAAGTATCACAATTGAGAACCTGATAAAACTGCTTTATTGCAATTAAATTTATGGGAGAACATTCATCTCTATGATACTACATAGATACAGAATAACAAAAGTTCTGTCTTTTTATTTAATAACATCCTTTTTATGTTATGATTCAAAAATCATTCACTCACAATGAACACACAAAGTTTTCTAAAATTGTTATTGAATTATTATCCAGTATGTGATGCAGACTGCTTTGAGACCCATAAAATTTTTACATATATAGAGAATTATAGAATGAATTGATAAAAAAAAACATAATTATCACACAAGCCAATGCACTCATTTTCCAATTAAGAAAGTAAATCATAGATTATAAAATGCACATGGTGACTTACTAGTAAAGCTGAATGTCATCCAGCTCTTTACAACAAGGCCTGTTCCACTTTCTGTACCATCTTTTGAAAACACTTGCCTGCCTCAAGTCATAGATGAGGATCCAGGCTCACTAATACAAAGTATTATCTAATATAATTTTTTAAAATTTATTATTGATTGTGTGATCCCATTGCAAGAAAAATTCACTCCTGCCTTAACAACTGTTAAAGGAAACCCCTAGCAAGCCTACTATACTGTGGTTTGCTTGAACAATCCTAATTTGCTTCTGATTTCACCCTAAATGTTTGGAAATCTGATTTTCTCAGACAAGTAGGATATAAAGCCATCAAATGGATGTCATGATAGAGTGACAATGAACATAAAGGAGAAATGTTAAAATATTTAGAAAGCAAATTCTCTAAATATGCAGAGTAAGATTGGCAGGCTTAGTTGAGTACTTTATTGAACCATTATATCACTAATTTAAATTCAAACAATGGGAAATGTTTTTGCTATCTAGAAAATTTCAACTCCTTAGGTATAGCAAAGAGAAAGAGAATAGTTGGCTTTACCTACGATTTGGTTCGCCAGTTAATCATGATGGTAAGAAATAAAATCTAGTTATTTACGGATGTTTGCAATAATTTGGTTTTCAAGAACAAACCACGAAATCTGTTCTGGGAAGAAAGGAAAATGACTTAGGTAAACACAATTGACACTTAGCTGCTAGAATGACAAGAGACAAGTGTTGTGATAGTGAATGGGAAGGGTGGAAGGTGGTGGTCTGGGAGATTACTAAATCATATAGATAATAACGGTATGACTATAGAAATTAGTATATATGAATTGGGAGCTTAAGTGAAGAGCACAAAGTATCACTAAAGACAAGTGTTTAAAAACTTTATTATTTATAGCATACTCCCATTACAAAAGAAATCTCGTAGAAATATTCTGTACCATCCAGCAGAGCAGGGAAGATGTTAAGCGATGTTGAGCAACAAAGACACCATCTGGTCTATATGATCCAGCTCCTCCTTGATTTGAGATAAATAAAAACAACTTCCCTTTCATAATGCTGTAGGCATGTGGTACCTCAGGTGTAACATCTAACAAAGATTAGAAAGTAAAGAAAGCATTCAGAGAAGAGATTAAGGATAGAGAGATTGCTGCTAACAGATTAGGGACTACCAGTAACAGAGAAATATAGGAGTTAGTAAGATTAGGAGGGTTACAAAAATAATAATAATAAAGAATAATTCTTCAACTATATATAATTCAGCAATATGGAATGTTCTCACTTACAATACTGTTTTTAGACAGGCAGCAGTTATGTCATGATGTCACAGAACACCATGTAATTTATTAATAGAATTGTCCCTGGCTCTGAAAAACATTCAACCTACATTATTTGATTTGCAACCAAACTGCAGGTTGAACTCAGTAAATTGAAAGGAGTAAAAACCAGAAAAAAAAAATTTTTAAGTGGCAAAAGTAATAATATGAAAACCTGGCAACCCTTCAGAAGAAGATGAGAAAAACATTCTTTTTGAGGTTAGTGTGTTCATTTAAATCACTACTGTTATATGCTTATCTATTATCTTGCATTTCTTAAGTGCTTTATAAACCAGAGAAGATCTCATATTATTAAGTGTACATAATTTCTTTGCTTTAATGAGTTGTAAATCTTTCAGCCTCATGCTAGCTTTGCAACCCAAGAATGCCTTTCTCAAGGACCTGAAGAGGTTCATTTCTGGACTCTGTTCTGTTTCATTTGTTGTTATGTCTATTTTTCTGTCTGTACATTACTGTTTTGATTACTATTTTTTTGTAATATATTTTGAACTCACAGGTAGTGCTTGCTTTTACTTTGTTCAAAAAGACATTTTTAAATCAGTCAGAGGTGTTTTGTTATGGACTGGGAGTTGTATGAAATCAATATGTCCTTTTAAAAATTTTGGCTAAAAATCACTACTCTTTTGTGAAAATATTCTTATCTTCATGCATTTTGGCAATATATCCAGAAATATATGTGGAGATGAAATCATTTGATATCTACAATATGCATTCATACACAGCCACAAAAGAACAGCTTCTCTTTCTCCTTCCTTTTTCTTCCTAGGTCTCTTCCTTTCATCTCTGAGAACACCCAGATCACATAGAAAACAGACCTTGGTTTCAACATACCTTGGAAAAATGGTTGATTTCAGGAGCAAGGCAAGGAAAGAACAATTTGAGCCTGAAATTATGTGTTTTGGGAAAAGTAAGGAATTTCTCATACAATGATGGAGACATATCAAAAGAATACAGAAGCCAATTTTAATGGGCCTCTGTTAATTAAAGCTAGGGAAATTTAGAATGAAGATGCTCCTAAAAATGGGTTATTACTCCTTGAATACAATAGTAATCTGTAAATCAATGCTGAAATTAATAAAGGATAAACAAATGGAAAGAAGGATATCTGTTCCTTACTATAGAATATCAAGTAGTAGCTATAGGATAAAATATTAAATTACAAAATCACAATTGCCAGTTAGGCATCTATCATATTAATCACTAATTCATTCAACAAATATCAATAGATGCAATAGAAATTGCAATAGAAAATGAGATTTTACATAGTCTAAAAGATCTTGTCATCAAGCTCTTATTAATCTTAATAGGAGTGGGATGGGGAAAAAGTAATGTTTTTCAGAACTGTGGTTTGAATTTAGGATTTCATGCATGCAAGGCAGGTACTATACACCTTGAGTTACACCTATAGCCAACAAGTCACTTTTTGGTAAAGAAACCTGGCAAATGTCATCTTCATTAATATCCCAAGTAAACATGATAATGGGTCAAATGAAGAACGGCTGTCATCTGATAAAATGCAATGAAAAGGTAATTCTATTTTTGTAGTAAATTAGCTAAACAATCCATTGTTATGGGATGTTGAAGAAACATCCCATAAATATAAATGCAGAAATAATCTACAAAATTGCTGCTTTGTGTTGAAGTCTCATCATCATGAAAGCCAAGAAAGATTGCTAAACTATTCTTGATTGAAGTCAAGAAGTTCAAAAGTCTGCACTTGCTAGGCAGACTCTTGGCCATTGTGCACACCCCCAGCCCTTTTTACTTTGGTTATTTTTCAAATATAGTCTTTTATTTTTTGCTCTGGACTGGCCTTGTATGATTTATTGGCTATACCTCCCATGTAGCTTGAAGGAGGAATGCACTCCCACACCTGGCTTTGCAACTTTTAATCAAGCATTTATTTGCAAATATTAGTGCATTTGAATAGTCTAACAGATATGTAAATTTCAATGAGTTTAGAAAATAGTTATTCAGGATTGGTACATTTTCTGTATTCTAAGTTTGAAACTTTGGTCATTTAGGTCATATAGAAGTAAATTTAATAATATAAAATGTGTTCTTTCATTAAAAAATACACAATAAAAAGTTGAAACACATAAAATTAGAGAGAATTAGAAATTAACTCCCCCATTTTCTCCTCTTGACTATTTTTAAATCACTGACAAAAACAAAACATGGAAGCTTCTTCTATTTTTTTTCAAAATACTGTTTATTTTAAATTTTGAAATATTTTCAAATTTATACAGTTGAATGAAAGAGGAGTGAGGGTGGAAGGAAGCCAGAGGGTAGGAGGAAGCCAGAGGGTGGGGGGAGAGAGAGAGAGAAAGAGAGAGAAAAAGAGAGAAAACGAGTATTTTATGCTTTGAAAATTATCAGCAGACTCAAAGAACTAAGTTCTTTCTGGTTGTGGGTTAGAGTTTTTCATAACTCATATTACTACCTCGTTGTGTCTTATGTAATGTGATAGACGGAATTTTACCAACTTGAGATCATCTCTGCATCTCTTTGTATAACTTTATACTTAGGATAACTTTCACTCTTAGCAACATAACTTTCATGAACTCCTTCAACTGTAAAATCTGAGATGTAGCTTTTTATGAGTTACTACTCTATTTAGCCTATTATAAGTTCATTCATTGTGCCCCTTTAAATGAAGTGGTAATTCTATATTACATTTTATGCTGGTATTCAATCTCACCTATTACCTCAAAAAGTCAGACTAGAACTGTTTAGAAAATTAAGAGTTGAAAGCAAATACCTTTTATTATAGCAATAATTGTCACATAGCACTGATTAAGCGTCTGGTGAATACTGAATAATGTTGACATTTGCGTGTTCTTGTTTCTAACCACTTCCCAAAGTGTTTGTAGTACTTCCCTGTTGTGGTTTAATATAGACTTCCTTCGCATGTATACAGCTACCCAGGTAAATTTTTGGAATTAATTATTTTTCCTAAACAATTATATTAAAGTAGCTAAAGCCTGTAAGGAATTCAAATTACATATTGTAATGGTTAATGCCCTCTTTATTGTGGTTTTCCACTAGATGCAAATTTACTCTTTTTACTTTATAATTTATTATTTTTATAGTTAGCATAATTTAGCACCGTATTCTAAGGCAGAAACCTACTAGCTTTTGAAAGCTCTTCTTCTCTTGCCTTCCATACCAAATCAATTATTAATGTTTGCCAATCCTGCCATGTCAACATCTCTGGATCATTACATTATCATGATCCAGAAGCCGTTCAATGTCTCTCCTTCATTTAATGGATAAACATTAGATATTTTCAAATGCTGGTGTAAGGTCTCTATGACTTTTCTCCCATTTGCACTGTAAACAACATTTGATGCCTTTTTAGATACACTAAGGTCTTTCGTATGCCTACATAGGCCTATGTACCTGGAATTCAGGACTTTAAATTACTTAGTATTTTGTCATGCTATCTACTCTTCACTGTATAGTGTGACTACAAATCAAGACACAGCTTAAATATCTTCTTTGATACCTTTATCTTATCCAGTTATGAAATATAACAATCTTTCTTTTTGTAAACACTTGTATTTAATATCATCTTACAGTACTTGGGCTATTTATTTACATGCTTCTCTGTCACCATGACACATCTAACCTCTTTGAGGGCAAAAAATATTTCCAATTTTTCTTTGAGTTGCCAAAAAAATTAAGTGTTTATTCAAACTGTGTGCTCAAATGATTATATGAATTTAGAATAGGCTTATCATAAAAATGAAGGAGGGAAATAAGGGCAATATTTCAAATCCTATTAAAATAAAACCTGAAAGTGGGGGTAGAGAAAACTCAGTTGGTCTTGTTAATATTCCCTCAGTGTAATCCTAATGCCAATGTTAATATTGAAAATTTTCTTACTTTGCAAAGAAATTCTAAAATTTAACTTAATAATAATTAAATATTGAATAGATTTGATAGATGGAAAAAGATGCTACCCAAGTGACTATGAGTTCTAAGACAATATTTTGTGAACATTTTGAAGATGTTTGACTGAATCTTAGACTCGTGCGATGGAAACAAGATTCATGATTCACATTACTGGGCAATAAAGGGTGTCTGAAAACATCATTTCCTTGAAGAATATTATATTATTATGAACAAAGACATTCATGAACAATTAAATGTCTAGTCAAACTTATCTACTTTTAAAACACCACTCACCATAATCTTCTTGTTCAATAAAAAATCAATAGAAATATTTGATA
The DNA here is from genome assembly GCF_047511655.1 of Castor canadensis. Lineage (NCBI taxonomy): Eukaryota > Metazoa > Chordata > Mammalia > Rodentia > Castoridae > Castor > Castor canadensis. Next base: position 28,235,130 of record NC_133395.1, read on the forward strand.
TTTAATGAACAATACTCTGTGCTAAGGATTATGCTTTGTCTCAGTTCTTTTAATCCTCAAAGAGTCATACAGAATAGGGACTATTAGGGATGAGAAATATATTTGCTCAATTGATTAGTAGTGCTATGACATTTCTTGTGTGTGTGTCAGTGCTGGGAGTTGAACTCAGGAACTTGCACTTGCTAGGCAGGTGTTCTACCACTTGAGCCACCCCCCAGCTCATGCTAAGCCATTTAACCAGGCAAAGTGGCTCCAGAAAAACTTGCTTTTAATACTAAAATCTTGAAACATTCTGGAACCATGCTTGTTGCTGGAGGAAATACATATAAATCAACATTTACTTTTCTTACTCATTAGTAAATGTCAGCACTTTTTTTGTAATTTCCTTGTTTTATCTTAAAACTACAAGATGCTAAGTTTTCTATATATTACTTCTTTGTTTTCCTTTCGATTATTGTAGTAGAAACACACAGATCTTCCTTCTATGTATTTGTACATCATTTTCACTTGATGGATAAGGTAACATACCTCTGCAAAACTGTGTGTTTTTAAAACATATTTCCTTCATTCATCTATGTAAAATATGTTTGGAATCCAAATTTCAGGCAACCTGTAACATTTTGAATTTTTTTTTCTTTTTATTTACTTCTTCTGGTATTTTACAACTCATTTTATAACTATCTCTATAATCAAACTTCAATTAATATAAATGTACGAGGTGTCAATTCAAGTTTCAGGTTCAACCATTATTGATGAAAAGGATTTTAAGGTCTTTGACTCAATCTAAAACCCATGCAAAGGAAACAAGATTTATGATTCACATTGCTGGTTAATAGAAGATGGCCGAAATGTGTCATTCTATTTTATAATTTCTCACAATGCAACAAATTTTTCTCATAAAATAAATAGGTAAACAAATGAAAGTGAAACGTAAATCTGGTGTGTCACCTATAAAATGCTCTCATCAGCCCAGAATTTTTTGTAGGTAAGATTGATATTATTTATCACATACAGTTTTAAAGTCTGGTGGGCACTGGTGGCACATGCCTAGCTACTCCTAGCTACTCCTAGCTACTCAGGAGGCAGAGATCAGAGGATCACTGTTCGAAGCCAGCCCAAGCAAATAGTTCCACAAGACCCTATCTCAAAAAGTTCCTCACAAAAATAGGGCTGGTGAAGTGGTTCAAAGTGAAGGCCTTGATTTTAAGCCCCAGTACCGCAAAAAATAAATAAGTAAATCAATAAAAATAAAGTCAGATGTTACTACTTCAGAAACAGGAAACTGTGTGGAACTCCTACACAACTGCCTCTTTCTCTCAAGTTTATTTTTTAATGGATTTAATGCCATTGTCTTACACACTGATTCCAGGTTCAAATATAGGTAAAAAACAGCAAACAATATATTTTCATTTACCCAGGTGCTACAAAGTAAACTTCAAAGTACTATGCCAGTCAATGTGGGCTATAATAACTCCAAAACATCAATATCTCAAAATCACAAGTTTTATTTCTTTTTCACACTGTACAGATTTATCATGGGAACTGATTCTCAAATGCATCTACCTATGTGTATCCTCTATCACTGCCATTAGGATTTCAGTGGACAGAATGCATCCAATGACTACACCTCCTCAAGGTAACTATTATATTCCAGTCTGCTCAGAAACAGAGAGGAAGGACAGAAAGGCAGACAGTAGAACATCTACCACAAGTCCAAAGATTAATAAGGAAAGTATTTTGTGATATACTTTCAGGTGATTCCTATTAGGGCTATTCTACTCTTTTTAGTATTTCCATATTTGTCATTTTTGGTATGTTTTTGTATTCTAAAAATATGAATGATTAATAATAAGTTATACTTCTGTATTATTGCAGCCCACTTTCTTCTCTTCCATTTTTGATCTTCTTCCATACTTAATGATAACCTCAAAGAAACACAGAAGTGTTGCCTACACTTATAAAAGAGGAACTTTTGTTTTAAAATATTTTGAGGGATTACTTACTGCTTGGTATGGATTGAGAGATTTTTAATTGAAAGATTAACAATACTTTATTCTATTGGAAACAATTTTATTTAAATTCTTAAGCATTTAATAGAGCTTGATTTTAGCAAGTAAGAAAAATATAGAAAGATATTGGGTACTTTTCTGGGGGGGAGTTAAGGAGGAAAAAAAAGTGCTTTTGGATGAGAAAGGATTTTGTAAGAGAAGGTTTTTCCTAAAGGAATGTCTCAAAAATAAAAAAAGAGGGATAAGAACACACTATCAGAAGATTCTGAATGTCATATAAAGTTCCTGAGTAAATCTTAAAAGTGTATGATGGATGGAGTTTAAAAATTTATGTGAATAATAAAGTTGATTGTAATTTGAGTTACCTAAAGAATTTCCTAAAGTCAAAACACAATAAATTATTATAAAGTTAACACCTAGTTCTCTGTTTTAATATTCTGCTCTTACTAGCTGCTAAAAAGTGGTTTAGAGGAAAGGTTTTGTTTTTTTTTGAGATAAATAATTGCTTGTGTTTTGCTAACTTATGGGTTTTTGACTAGGAACCTGAGTTCTAACTAAATCAGTTAAGTATGTCTTTTCGGCAATTTAATTACGTAAAGCATGCTAAAAATATGTGGGCTCTGTTTCTAGATTTCATTTAAATGCTATACAAAAGTTTATAGGGTTAAAGTTATAGAAGCTTAATACAAAATGACCAATACTCAGTCAATAGGAAGCAAGTCTATTTGGGGGCACTGGCCCTCTCTCCCTAAGCTTGTAAGAGGTCTAAAAGTGCTGCTAAATCCTACTCTAAAGGTAAAAATTTAAATTAACATATGACATCTGTGTGGCTGTGATGCTAATTATTACTGTCTTTAAATGTTAAATGTATGTAAGTTCTCTAAGTATGTGTTTCCTAAAATTAAAAACAGTGCCATTTAATTAAGGATTGGACATTGGTCACTCATAAAGTTTATCCAAATAAAATATATTGGTGTAGTTTATTAAAAATTATTTTACTTAAAGCCAAAATTAAAAAGGGAATTTATTCTATTAGCAAGGTGTATATTTTGTCATTATAACACTAAAATAGGAGTTTTAAAAATACACGTAAGAGATAAAAAGAGCTTAATGGTACTAATAAGTGCTATCCCATCATAATTGCTATCCTAAATGTTGTATATGTAAGGAACTGCCTAACAGAGACCACACCACATGTAGAAAAGAGAGATTTATTGGGGGCCAGACTGTCGGGCTGACTCTTGGGTTCAGAGTGCAGCAGCTCAGCTGGAATGGGTAGGGAGCTTTATAGGAGGGGCCACACCATGAGGAGGGGAGGGTGTTCCTCCCAGAGAACAGCCAGGCCACTGATCCTAGAGTATCTGTGACCACCAGATGGAACAGGTTGGCACGCCTAGCTAGTTGAGAAACTGGAAGTTCCTGTGGTTTTGCAAGCAGGAAAACAAGCAGGGGAGTTTTGTAAGTGGTCATTAATCCAGGGGTCTGGTTTCGATGTTAGCCTCAGGACTCTCTGCCTGCCCCAAGAATGCCAGGTACTGAACAATAAACAATGTAAAGTATTTTACTGATTGCTGAACATTTTAAAACATTCTAACTGACTGTTCTAAGTTTTTGTCATCTACAGTTTGGATCCTTCTTTGAGGCATTTACAACCAAACTCCCAGAAAATGTCTCCAACAAGTGTCTATTTCTGAAACAGTTGTCTGTTTAAATATTTGCCATCATTGTTTTTGCTTTGTATTTTCCTTATAAAAGTCTTCTCTGTTTACATTTTGTAAAGTACAACATAAACAGCATATTTTAAAAAATATCCCACATTATCTATAAAACAAGAAATTAAGTTTACTTAAAAATTGGTGCCTTATAAACCCAGCGTAAGGGCCAGTTATTCTAAACCTCTCAGTTTGCTTAAATTGGTCACAAAAAAGGGTTTTATTGGCACTGACTCTCAGCCTATCTGATACTTGTCCCCCAATGTGGGATCACAGCACACATCAAACTAACCGGGGAACCTTGACAATGAGGGACAGCTAAAGCCAGACCAGAATGATTGGTCAATGGATGTCTTCATGAGGAAACTGAAGAGAAAAAGGGAAAGTTGTCAGAATAAAAATAGTGGCACAGCCTGTAATCCCAGTGATTGAGAAGCGAAAACAGGAGATCATAAATTAAGGCCTGGTTGAGCTACATTGAGAGTTCCAGGCCAACCTAAAATGTATGAAACCCAAAACAGAGTCATTCCTGCCATCCCTTTCAAAGTAAAGCAAGAGGCTAAAAAGAATGGGTCACTTATGTGGGTATTTTGGATAGGCAATTTAATTAGAGGTTTTATTCTTAGAAATTAAATCTATTTCATCATGCTACATCAATTATTAAGTATTATTATTTTGGTTTATTTTTTGCAAGGGATAACATTTGTTCTAATGCCAAAGACAAAAACTTTGTTCTCTAAAGCTCAAATGTAGTATGCTAGATTCTAAACTTGTTTTAAAGTCCTTTACAAACTGGTACCTTACTGGAGTAAGCAAATGTGACGTTTTATACAACAGAAGGCAATCAGAGCTGCAGAGGCATTCCTCCCCTGCCCAAGAAGGTCTACAAGGTTATCCCAACTGTAAAACAAAATAGAATTTGGGGGATCCATAATTCAAGAAACACCACTTGTTTTCAATAAAGATGGAATTTTCTTTATATTTGATCCATGAGGTTTGTACAGTAACATTGCAATATAACTTTTGCTTATGGACAAATTATACCTGGTGGGCACTTAAACAACTTGACTCTTACACATGAACACCTAGTGACACTCTGCAAGTAACTTAAGTCTGGTCTGGGTTCTAACATAAATTACTCAATTCAGGCCCCCCAACAAAAATCATATTAAGATTTTTCATAAAAACCTATCTCTTGACTTATATACTACCATCTCAAATAGACAACAAAAGGATATTTGTTGCCATCTGTAAAATGCCATTAATCTACTGTAATTTTTCTATGTACAGCAAGTGTTTTCAGTAGGCTAAGATTACACACTTTATAAATTTCCTTAATGTCATTATGATTCTTCTTAAAAATCCTATTAACTTTACCCATACAAAAAGCTTTCTTTTTCTTTTTTTTTACTTTCAAGGATGGGTTTCACTAATTTCTCTTTTAGTAAAAGAATAATTTAATGTCTTCTGGTCTTGATTCTGACAGCCCTTCAACTAAATATGTTGCAAACTAAATTTCCCTTGTCACCTCCTAAATTTCTCTTTGTAGGTAGGGTGAGCTCCCAGACTCAGTAGGAAGCAGCTATAAATGATGGACTGTAGCCCCTCTGCACCCCTTTTAAGATTAAAAGGGACCAAAGTCATTTAGGGGGGAAATAAAGTGGGATAGATTGATGAGAAGACAGGGAAATTATATTTTAATCATATTTAAAGAGCCAGACTCTGACAATAAAACAAGGAGGGCCAGAGCCCTCTCATCTTTAGATGCTAAGTTATAGAAACAAGGAGACAAAGAGGAGCTACCTGCTTCTGCTTTCCACTTTGAGATGTTAAAAAGCTGTAGAGTTCCTCAGATGGGTGGAGAAATAATTATGTCTAGGAAAGGGAAGTTCTAAAGCTTCCTATTGTCTCTGATTTAGGGTGTGATTTGAGATGGTGACCCCCTCTCTGTCAGCCATCTCAGCCACCCAAACCCATTACTTTTGACCACTTGTATTTCCCCAGCTCTCCAGTATAAAACTAGGAGTTGGAGGCCACCATATTGAGTCTTTGTTCCCATTTCCTGCATGTGGAACAGGAAATGTTTCTCTCTCTTTTCCTCTCCCCCTCCTCCTCCAGTCTATACTTTATCCTGTTATACTAAAATAAATCCTTGCTAAAACTTTCCCTTAAAACATCCAATTCTGTATTGAAAACAATACATTTTTTTAACTAAATCAAGCCACTGCCTTACTGTTTGTACTGAGGTCTTGACGATGGTATGTAAAATGCAATTTGACTTATCTTTGGACACAATATCAGCATTATTTGCCCAGCTAGAACAGAGTCTTCACAGAATGTTAAACTGCTATAAACTAGAAGCTGAAACAAAAATAAAATAAACTTACTTTTCTCAAAAGGCAGATATCAATGTCCCTATGAGGCTCTTAAACACACTATTTCAAATGTGTTTTCCTTTATTTCCCACATGATATGAATATTATATTAACAGCTACAGGGTTATAAATGTATCATACAAGCTCAAGAATATAAAATCAAACAAATAGAAATGTAGTCTTTGAAGGAAAGTGTACATTTAAATCCTTTCCACTACAATATTAGAGTACTTAATTTCATTAAAACTCAAGTCTTGCTTCTAGCTAAAGAACAAAACCACTTTTCTTTTCTGAAATAAAACATTGTACTATTTAAATAAAAGTGTATTGTAAAGTTAAACTATAACCTGACCTGTATGCAAGAATAAATTTACTTTTGAGCTATAGTTGTAATTCTATTATTCTAAAAAAAAAGTGCTTAGCAAATTAAAGTGCATTGTGTTGCTTCATATTATTACTAAGGAGGTTGATTATATGTGTATACATGTGTCATTGTTATTATAAAACCCTTCTTGAAAATACATGCCATGGACTCCAGCATGGATGATAATTAATAACATTGAATAATTCAGGAATTCATCACCCAAAACAGTTCTAAGAAAACAGTTTAAAATTGAAATCTGAGATGCTAAAGTCATACTTCAGAGTATTTAGGCAATAAATGAATGTTATTCAAAACCAGTTATTAAATACCAACTATATGAAACAAATTAAATATATCTTATTTTCAAAATTTTAGAATCTTCTCTCTCTCTGCTCATTCTCATCTTTCTTGCTATAACTACTTTCAAAATGTATGACAGTTTATATTTATAGTTGAAAAAGTACAATTGTCAGAGATTTCAAATATTTTTAAGTTAAAGTTCCTTTGTTCTTATAAACTGCCAGCAGTCATATTGTCATATAGTCTTCTGTCAATTTTATTTTCTTTGTATATTAACAATTATGAAATAATAATCTCCTTTGATATATATATGTGAAAAAAATTTATATTATGTAGTATATAATTTTAAATTAGATATATATGCATATTATATATAGTATTTACTAGTAAATTAAAAGTATACACTTTTTAAAAGGTAGTAAGTATAATAATAATTTTGGACAGATAAAAAGCAAAGTAAAACTAAAACCAATCCACCCAAATCCCTCTCACCAATAACTACTTAATTTTGTTTTTTGGGTGGAAATATTCATGTTTGAAGTCTTCTTATTTGGATGAGACATTATTTAAGTGGGAATGGACTATGTATCCACCCTTGTGATGAATCTAAAATGCTAGTGTGAAAGATTTCTGTATTATGAGAAAAGTTCCCAGTTGAGGGTGTCTGACATAAAAGCACAGCTATGAAATATTTTTCATAGATAACATACTATATTAATGAAGATTCTCCAGAGGAACAGAAGCAACAGAATAAAAACATACAAATCATAACATAAAAATCCATTAACATTTAATATATTAGTATTTATATTGTATATATAATCATAAAGGGAGATTTCTCAGAATGTCTTACAGAGTTAGAAGCTAGATAGTCCAACAATGGTTGTCTACATGCTGGAGAACCAGCAAATTCAGTGACTGCTTAGTCTAAGAAACTGGAATCCCCAGAAACAGGGTAGACCATGATGCAGCCCCAATCTGAGGCTGAGGCTTCAGAGACATCCTGGAGAGTCACTGGTGTGAGTCCAAAGTGTAAGACTGAAGAAGCTAGAGTCTAATGCCCTTGGGCAATGGAAGCAGCAATGGATGCTCTCTCTGTGGAAAAATGGAGTTAACAAACTCTGGCTGGCCTTCTGTTTTCACACTTTTATTCTGTTTGGGACCCCAGCCTATTGGATGGTGCTACCCACATTCTGGTGGTCTTTCTTCTCACTTTCTCTCTCACATACCAATTCTCTTTAGAAATGACCTCAAAGACACACCTAAAAATGTACTTTAGTAATCTAGATATCTCTCAATCCAGTGAAGTTGTCAATTATGACTAACCATCCCACACATTAATCTTAATTGATATTTTTCTCAAAATTTCCTGTTCATCCATATTACTATTTCCTTTCATTGTCTCCAACTTGTTGGTACAACTTGGTATCCTATTTGAAAGCTATTAAACATACAGGTCATGTTTTAGAACCATTGTTTGCTACCACTTAGGCCAGTGGATGATACATATCAAGGCTTTAGGCACCATATATGAATTGGTAAAGCCCCACTTCTATTTATTTTCCTATGGACTTTTCTATTTTTTTAATATTTTAAGTTATTTTTTAAACTCCTCAGTTTGTCACAGTTACTCAAGATATCCTCTAAGCTCAAATAGAGCAAACCCATTGTCCTTTTGTTGGGTGTTTTCACTTAATTTATATATGTCCTTCTTCTGTCATTCACTCTGAAAGGTCACTTATTAAACACCAAAATATATCATTAGGTACCAGATCATCATTAAAAATTGTTTCCACTGACAAAAGACTCTTATTTAGATATATAAAACCAGACAGAGACATACATACACACATATATATAAATATAATATTGACATATATATCACTTATTAGCTTCATAGAAGGCTATCTCTCATTTACCCCTTTTACTACCCCAAAAACCTGTAACTCTGAATAAAACAAAGGTTATCAAGAGGGATAGGCATGGAAGCATATTTCTATAATCCTATCTACTTGGGAGACAGAGATCCAGAGGATTGAAGCACAAGGCAGGCCTGGGCAAAAAGTTAAGGCAACTCTATTTCAATCAGTAAGCAGGGTGTGGGCTGGGCACTGGTGGTTCAGATCTGCAATTCTAGTTACTTGGGAGGGTGAGATAAAGAGGATCAACATTTAAGGCCAGTACAGGCAAATGGCACAGGAGACCCCATTTACAAAATAACTGGAGCAAAATAGACTGGAGGTGTGACTCAAGCAGTGGAGTGCCTGCTTTGTAATTGTAGTGTTCAAACCCCAGTCCCACCTGTTAGATTCAAACTATTTAACGAAGAAAGGATACATGAGAAAGAAAATGAACTGACCTCAACAGACTGGATGGGACTTTATTAAAAGCCAGAGAGGGCACGGAATATGCCCAGATGAATTCAAAAGTAAGTGGTGCATGGTTGAGGTAAAGTGTTGTTCTTAAGTAGGGAGGGAGGAAGGAAAAAAAATGTCATTGGGTAGCTGGTTCCAGGAAGTAGAACAGGTGTCTGGGTGGGTGAAATAAGTCATGTTGCTGTAGCAGGGAGGAGGATCAAAAGAAAACAGACTAGATCTGAGTCCTGAGAAAGTAGCAGGAAGGTAAGGATGGTATAGCGAGAGATAAAACCTGAAAAATGTGAACATGAGGAAGGTCACATAGCACCAAGGAGGGGAAAGTCACATAGCACTAGTTAAAAGTAGCCAATAAAATTAAATATAACCCTATATGGATTAAACTTTGCTTTTGGCTTCTGTAACCTGCTTGCAAGGGTATAAAAGGTGAGACTCCTTTGTTCTAGGGGCTCATCCTTTGGACACGGGTCCACTGAGTTTGTGCTGGCACAATAAAATGTTGCTTCCTGCTAATCTGCTTCAGAATCATGTATCTCAGCTAGCAGCTTCCCACATCTGTTGGGAGCTTGTTGCCAGGATTGCGGAGATGGTGAGTTATCCCCTCCCTCGTCACTGGGGATGTGACCTCCGGATCACCAGGAGAAGATCTCACCAGGCACCAATGGACAGCATGATCTGGAGGGGAATTTATCCTCCTGGAGAGTAGAGGTGAGGACCTCGGATGCACAATGGTACCCAGTGAGGCACAGGAACCAGTGAGAGGAGGGGAGCACTGCTCATCAGACTGGTAAGAACTGGGCTTCAAATTCAGGCCTGCCCCAGGAGGCAGAAGGGGAGACTGATCATCTCCCAGAGACTGCTATTAACCACCTTTTTGGGGTGAAACCATGTCTTTCATGTTCAGGGAGTAGGATGGATATACTGCGCTGTGTGAGAGTATATGAAAATGCGAGCTGAGATGCAATCCAGCTGCAAAGTGGGTGAGGAGTTCCCTCCTGTTCTGTGTCTGTCAGGCAGTTTAGTAATGGGAGGAGATAGGTGGAAATCAGAGTAAAAACACCCCCTTGGAGTGTATGATTAATAATTTTAAAAAGGGATTTAATGGACACTATGGAGTTAACTCCTAACAAGCAAAAGGACCTTTGTGAAGTACATTAGGCTGCTTTTGGTATAGGATGGCTCCTGAAAGGGTCACTAGATAAAACTGTAGTTCATGAAGTTTACAGAGCAATTGTAAATAAATAAATAAAACAGTAGCCCATTATTTTCCCTTTAGCGCATTAAGTCATATGGTTGGGATAGTGGAGCTGCTGATAGTTTGGGATTCTGTCAGTGTGTATTCCAAAAGTGAGTGGCTCACAGCTGACTAGTATCCAACAGAACCAGTTGCAAAAGAGCCTGAGGAGTGGCAGGAAGGGTGGGAGAGTGCGTGATCTCAAGTTTTCAATCTGAGACGTCCTTAGGAAAACAACAACAACCAAAAAAAATACCCTAACATCGAGGAGAATGGGAAAAGCAAAGAGGCTGAAATTGGTCTTCAAAAACCAGACTCTGTCATGTATTTAAATTCAGGTACCAATTTATTGGGTGAACTTAGGAGAAATCAGAGTCTTTCAGTCTTGATGGGTAGCTTTGGTGGCCAAGTTTGCACATCTTCACCCAAAATGGGCATCCTGAAGGAAGACTAAGGCTCAGCACTAACTGAGCACTTAAAAAAATTAACACATGAAGGATGGACCTGCACTGATATGTGAGATCTGGTCTGACTTGAAAGAAAAGGAATGTTGCAGAAAGGTTGTGAATGTGGAGAGAGGGAAGTGGAGGAATGAAATCAAAATTGGGATGAGGTCTTCATGGATGAAGTGAAGAGAGAGAGAGTAGAAAAAGAGGGAAGAGTGAGAGAGGGAAGAGGGAGTGAAAAAATAAAATGTCATAAAATGTTTGGAGACAGAAAAGGAAGAAAGTTTTAATACACTCCTTCAGTTGAGTTTTAATGTCTTAAAGATAAAAAGTAAATTAAAAAAACAATTTAGGATTATTAAAATATACCAGAAATACAAAACATGCTGGCAATTTTACTTCTAGGGAGTATAAACATGTGAGAAAAAAGAGCAACTTTTAATGTTGCTCATAAAAAAAAAAAAAAAAAAAAAAACTATTCCAAAAAGTTGGTGCAGTAAGGTTGGTCTGTTATTGAGACAGTCATGAGGTGCTTATGTTTTCCTTGCTAATGGCTGGTCAGATTATGCATCTATCTAATGGTATGCATGTATGTGTAAGCATTTTCAAAATGTTTCTTAATTGCTGCTATGAGGTTAATATGATACGCAAGGTAACCAAAAACAGGGTATTTATTTTAAAGATCTCTGTTGTAAACTGCTTAGGCTTTTTACACATAAACATGTAAACATCTTGAGAACAGTTCTTATTAGAGGGGGATGGGGGAGAGCTAGGGGGTGGGGGCAGGGGGGAGAAACAGTCCAAACAATGCATGCACATACGAATAAATGAATAAAAATATATATATAAAAGGTAAAAAGAATACTTTTGGATAAAGAAAGGGGAAAGCAGTTCCCCCAAAGGGTTCATATTAAGTTGTCAGAAAGATATAGATGCTTATGTAAGTGATTAAGTTAACTAAAATCTAAGAGTTACATTAAAGGTTTTTTAAGGTCAAAATTTAATGTACTGATGTTAAACTAAAACTTAATTCTCTAAGCTCATAACAACAATACTATCTTTAACATATTGTATTGTTCTTGATAACATTTACAAAAAAATTGTCTTAAAAATGTTTTTTATTTTTTCAAGATGTAACTGTCAAGAATTTTTGATGCTACAGGTTAATCCACATATAACGTTCTACTTCAAGAGCAACAACTAAACTAATATGCATATATAACCTCTATAGAGCTGTGATGCTGTTGCTAGTTCTTATATATTATGTTTTTCAAGTATATCAAGCCTTCTAAAATACAAAATTTAGATAAACATGGTAACAAAAGATTAGTGGTACTGATATACTGTTCTGTTTGTTACTAAATTGTCCATCAAAATTTTAACCATGACTCTTAAGTTTTTGTCATTACACTTCTGATCCTTCTGAGTCGTTTACAATCAAGTCCATAAAAACTGACTCTAATAACTACTTTTGTGTCAACAAGGTTAGCTTTTTAGACATCTGCTTTCATTAGATTTTGTTTTGTATTGCCCTTCTGTAGAAGCCCACTACCTAAGAACAAATCCTTCTAAGCCTCTTTGTTGCTGAAATTTGGCCAAAATGGTCTAGTTGACACTAACTCCCACCTGATTTGTTCATTATTCCCCCTGCCCCCCACACGGGACCAAGACCAAACAAATAAGCAAAATGCAGGAAAGAATAAATCCTGATGATGAGAAAAAATGACCAGTCAATAAAGATATTCAGTCTAAGGCCATACCACCCTGAATGCACCATATCTCATCTGGTCTCGAAATCTAAGCAGGGTCAAGCTTGGTTAGTACTTGGTTGGAAGACAGATGTTCAGAAGAGACTGCTCAGAGACAGTTTTAAGACAATGAGGGAATGCCATTAAAGTTCAAATGAAATCACTCATGCCAGACCTCTCAAAAATAACCAAAGCCAAGAGGATTGAGGAAATGGTTCTAATGCTTGTGTGGCTATCTGGCATTAAAACCCTTCTAGACACAAACTCATATTTTTAGACAGGGTCTTCTACTTAAATAGAGACAAAATAACTATTTTTACTGGCTGTAAACATGTCCTTTGATATTTAAACATGGTGGCTTTAATTTTTTTAAAAAAACAATGTGTTTTCTTGGACATAGATACTGATAATATATTACTGCCATGGCAATTCTATTCAGTTAAAAAAAAAGACATTGTCTGGATAAAAAATAAAATTTCCACCCATTAAAACCCCATTGGAGGGGCTCTTTTGTTATCTTGTCTACTATTCCCACCACAATTAAAGTAGCAGTGATTGCGCCTTGGATCCACCACTGTTGAGTCAAGTCAGCTGCTCTTGAGTGGGAGTGTATCCCTGATCCAGCTTCGCAGTGTGGGATCACCACTGGAATCTGAGCACCATCTCTCAACAGAACTCTGCTTCCCAGGAAACAACAGGAAATCAAGAACAACAGGATGACAGCCCTGCTCTACTCATCCTGAAAGCTAACTAGTGTATGCATGGCAGAAGCTTGAAGAGTCGAATCTCCAACAGGACAAATGGGTTGATTTTCACACTGGTTATCTCACTGTAATGCATTGTCACCCCTTATCTGTATCTGTTGCTGTAGTTCTCACCCTAGTCTTTGCCATAGGTTTGGCAGAAACCACCCCCACTGATTGGTCTCATGGTGAAAGGTTTTTATTTGCTCTCTTCTATCTCTTTTGAGCAAGATGAATAATTACTATTTATGGCTATTGATCTGGTTTAACAGAGGGATAAAATACGAAGCCCTCCTTCACAGGGGGAAAACTGCACCTATCTCCACCTGTAACCCTGTACATTTCACTGTATTTAAGCCATCTTATTAAACACAGGGAAAAATAATTAGCATAAAAATGGTCTTGACCCTGAGAGACCGATATACCTCAAATTAGTAACCATTACCCATGAGAGCCCTACCAAGGTTTTCACTCCTTTTATAAGGAGATGAAAAGTAAACATTCCATCTCGGCCAAAGCTAAAAACTTATTCCTCTCACTGGCTGAGTCTATAGCCCAAACACTAAACATCACTTCATGCTATGTTTGTGGGGAGACCAACATGGGAAACAATTGGACTTGGAAAAAAGATGACAAATGGGCTCCTGAGTAAATCATCCAGTATTATGGTCCTGCCATATGGACCTTATATATATATATGTATATATATATAAGTATATATATATATATATATAAAAAAGTATATATATATATATATATGTATGTATATATATATATAAAAGTATATATATATATATATATATATATGTATATATATATATTCAACTGCCTCTTCAGGCTACAAGCTGTTGTTAAAATTATGACTAATAAAACTACAAGAGCCCTCAATTTGCTGACAAAACAAAGCACTAAGATGTGTAATGCCAGCTATCAAAACCACTTGACTTTAGACTGCTTGTTTCCTTCTAAGGAAAAAGTTTGTAAAAAATTTAACCTAAACAACTGGTGCTTACAAATTAATAATTACAAAAAAGATTATAAAAGAAATCAGGCAAAATAGAAATGCTTGCCCATGTCCCCATCCAGACTTGGAGAGAATAAGATCCTGATAACCTGTCTGAAGGATGGTTCTCTGCTTAGGTGAATTCAAAACCCTGATAGAGGCAATGGGCCTAATCCTAGAAACATGCTTAATATTGCTCTGCCTGGTTCTCCTCATGCTGTAGTCTATGAAGACTATTATAATGGCCATTATAAAAAGGAAAACAGCCACACATGTAATTGTTATAAAATTACAAACCCCTAAATAAAGATGATGCTCTTTGACCTTCAGTGGGTCTGAGCATCAAAGGGGGAATAATGTAGCATGGAGGAGGATCAAAAGAAAACAGACTAGACCTGAGTCCTGAGAAAATAGCAGAGAAGTAGGGATGGCACAGCAGAGAGATAAAACCTGAAAAATCGGAACATGAAGAAGGTCATGTAGCACCAAGGAGGGGAAAGTCACAGCACCAGGGAAAAGTAGCCAATAAAATTAAATAAAACCATATACAAATTAGACCTTGCTTTTTGCTACTGTAATCTTCTTACAAGTGTATATAAGGTGAAACCCCATTTTTCTCAGGCCTCAGCCTTTGGACTCGAGTACACTGAGTCTGTGCTGGCACAATAAAATGTTGCTTCTTGCTAATCTGCCTCAGAGTCCCATATCTCAGCTAGCAGCTTCCCATAACATTGTAAGTCATACAATGGTTCAGGGGAGAGGAATTTTGAGGTAACCTCAAGGCAAGGTTATTTGTTCAAGTCTTTTGTAACCTTCCATTATTCCAGACTCTAAAGGGATATAAGAAGGAGTGGGGGTGGTGTTATCATATTCTGGCTGGTTCCTGCTGACTAAGGGGCACAGATGACACATGGAGATACCCTAAAACCTGGAGGAGGAGCATAGTCTTGACTTGTTCATGTGTTGTGGTCTGGGATATGGCGGTCACTTGATTGATCAAAAATCATTGCAGAAGGCTAATAAAGCAAGGAAGAAAAGTTAATAGTAACAAGATTATAATGAGAGGGGTTATAATGGGCAGGAGCAATGTGGGGAGGTTACCAAAGATAGAGAGCTGGTGCTCTGTTAAAAAATTAGTAATGAGTATGGATAAGATTGAGGGATCAGTGGTGTAGAATAAAGGGGGAAAGGTGTGCCAGAGTACAGGTTTCTGTCCAGTTAGAGGGCAGGCATATGTAAGCCTGATATCTGCAAATGAAAAACATTCCCTGTTTAAACTCCAGGCAGCTCCAGATGTGATCTCAATGAGAAGTTCTACCTAGCTTGTGTTGATCTCTTGGTGATAGGTGCTAAAGGTGGTGCTCAGATGTGCCACCATGAGGGGTTGTACCTGTGGTGAGCTGGTGGAGATTGCCAGATTTTCTGATGTCAGAATTGTAGTTTTGGGTTTTTTTTTTTTTTTTCTGTAGGAAAACATGGGTATTGGAGGGAGTGGTGGTAAGTCACCTATAGTCTTGTTGTGAGATTGGATCCGGAAAGGAGAGATCAAAGAGGGAGGTGGTCCAGACATCGCGGTGGGGATACAGGAGCAAAGAGCCATTGGGAGGTCAAGGCCCAGTGCAAATCCAGCATATTGACCAGGAGGTGTTAGTTTCAAACAATAATGATGTAGAGGAATTCAGGATAAGAATCAATGGTGGTGCTGTTGGTGCACTGCTTGGTGAAAGTGAAGCACTTAGAGAGAAAACAACAAAAGTATAAGGCAAAAGGAATAGAAGATTATTTGGTCTGGGATGTAGTAGAGGAAAGTTCCCTCGAGCCATAAGTCCTTGAGTAAATCTAGGGTCTGTGAGACAGAAAGGTTGAAAGAAGGAGAGTAGAGGTTTTGAAGGTCAATACTAAGGTTGGTTAAGAATTGTGTAAATTGGGGAATACAGAACATTAGTTAGAGGTTTCTTCATGTTCCAGGATGTACAGAAGCCAAGAGATCTTCAGGGAGGTGAGAACTGTAAGAGTGGAGCAATATGAATGAGGGGGTTATAGTTAAGTCTAGATATGTGGACCCATGCTGGGTATCCTTTCAATTTGGGGGCTGTGGGTGTGGCTAAGATAACTTTGTGTGGTCCCATTCATTTGGGTTTTAGGGATGTGCTAGAGTGAGGTGTGGTGAGATAGAAGGAGTCACCTGTTTTGATAGAGGAAGGGGTCTTGGTAGAGGGCAGAGGTTGGGGAAGGTGAAAATCTGAGTGTGCCCAAAGGGCAGCTCTGAGGGGAGATAGGAGCAATTGAAGCAGTGGTGAGGGCAGAGTAGCTGGGGGAGAGGGTAAAAGCCCTGGTATGAGGAGAGGTCACCCATAAAGAATGTCAAAGGGGCTGATTTTGAGGGGTTTCTTAGGCATGGCCTTATTCTAAGGAGGCTAAGGGTAGTATCTTAATTAAATCTAGGTGGGTTTTAACAGCCAGATTGGTTAGGGTGGTTTTTAAGGTCTGATTGGTGTGTTCCACCTTACCAGAAGGTTGTGGATGGTAGGGAATGTGGAATTTCCAAGGGATGTTTAGATAATGAGGGCTGTTAATGTAGGAAGCTGGATTTTTGAGGGAGATTAGGATGGGTTTATGATAAGAGGCTACCTGGGGTTTGGTTGTCTCCCATACAATAGGGTTGATGAGTGGGTGGTCTAGTTCAAGAGCCCTTGGGGAGTCAGGGAGAGACTTAGGAAATAGGTGGTCATCATCAGAGACTTCTTGTAAAAGAAACATGGCAGCAGAGGCAGGGTGCAGGATGTAAAGGAAAGCTCCTATTTTATGAAGGAGGTCTAGAAGACATATAGGGTATGGAGGCATGACAAGAAAAGAGTGGGTTAGCTTGAGGTCCCCAAACATGCATAGAACAGGTGGAGTTATATGAGGATACTCAGTTTTCCCTGAGATTTCCATAATGGGTTGGGAGTCCTTAGTTGAGAGGCCATGGCACTCAGTGAGAAGGGAAAATGTTGCCCTAGAGTCAACCACACAGGTGAACAATCAAGTGGCCACCATCCCTGTGATCCTAGGCTCCCCAGATGCACTGCTGTAAGCAGTGGGGGGGGGGGTGAAAGAGCCTAGGCCTTTTCATCCCAGAAGTTGGGTGTAGGGGAAGGTTACTGGTTCCATAGGCTGAACCAAGGGCCGGGGTGTCTGGCCTTGGGGGCAATCCATTTTCCACTGCCCCCATTGTCTGCATGTCAGACATGGCTTGGAGGGAGGTCTGGGTTTAGGGCACACCTTAGCCCAGCACCTTGGATTGCCACAGCAGAAGCATCTACTTTGGGAGAACCACAGGGGGCTCTGTGGGATGGACTATGGCTGGGAGTTTTATATGATTTAGGGGCCTGGGGATTTAAAGCTGACGCCAGAAGTTGATATTTGATCTTTAGATGTTTTTCCTTCTTCCATTTGGCCTCATCCTCCCTGTTATTAAAGACTCTGAAGGCAGTGTTTCAGAGGTCCTGCTGAGGTGTTGGAGTCCCTGTTCTAGATTTTGCAGACTTTTTTGAATATCTGGGGCTGACCGACTAATAAATTGAACATGTAAAAAGCGGGTCCCCATGGGTTTAGTGAGGTCTAAGTTGGTAATAGATATAGGCCATAGAAAAAGGGACATGGACACTGACAGCACCCTCCGCTCCCACTACCTCTCTGAGAGGGAACATGTGGTGGGGTTGGAGCTGAACTTTAGAGCAGGTGAGGGGGGTTTCAGCACCAAATGTTAGGTTCAAACTATTAAAGGAAGCAGGATAGATGAGAGAGAAAATGAACTGACCTCAACAGACTAGATGGGCTGTTATTAAAAGCCACAGACAGGCTCCAAAAGTAAGTGGCGCACAGTTGTGGTAAAACATGGTCCTTACATAGGGAGGGAGGAGGAAAAAAAGGTCACAAGGGAGCTGGTTCCAGGAAGGGAGAACAGGTGTCTGGGTGGGTGAAATATGTCATGTTGCAAGTCATGCAATGGTTCAGGGAGGAGAGGAATTTTGAGGTAACCTCAAGGCAGGGTTATTTGTTAAGTCTTTTGTAACCTTCCATTACCACCAACAAACAAAAAGTAGGGTGGTGTACACCTGTCATACCAATGGGAGGTCATAGGTAGGAGGATCATGATCCATCCAGGTCAGAATGGAAAAAAGATGAGATCCTCCTTAAAAAGTAATTGAAGCAATCAGAGTTTGGGGCATGACTGTAGTGGTAAAGCACCTGCATTATTCTGTGAGTTCAAATCAAGTAACACCAAAAAGAAAAAAACATACTCTTCATTATATTCTCTCTCTCTCTCCCTCTCTCTCTCTCTGTCTGTCACTCTGCCTAGATAGATACATGGATAGGTGGAAGGACAGATAGATAGAAATGAATATTCTTATATACATATAAATGTATCATCTCTATAATAAAAACACTTCTCAACTTATTTGAGTATGGGCATTTATTTAAATTTGGAAAATTCTTGAAAACTAATATTTCATCAAAGAGGTATTTGCAAATTTTGATTTAGAATAATGCATTCACTCTCCAATGGGTAATATTTTTAATGGCATAAAATACAAATTATTTAATTTCTTCATATAACCCAGGAAGAAGTGAATATTCTATGAAATGTTTTCAACATTTACAAATACACTGAAAACTCTCTACATAAAATTAACAAGAAATACTATATATAAATTTTTTTAGAGGGAGAAAACATAAAGATAAGTAAATGTCAAGGGAAATTTAACACACACCTTTACCCTTAATTTGGGAGTATGAAAGCATATATATTTCATATGAATCACCTTTCTTGGTGATGAATACAAGATACAGAAAAAGAAATCACAGGCCCATAAAAGAAACAAACAAAAGCAAAACAAAAAAAAAAAAAAAGGAGATACATTAACAACTTTGGTATTCATGTGATGAAAAGGAGAATATGTAGAATCTTATCAAGTACTTATAAGATTATTTTAACAACACTGAAGAAAGATTGAAATTTATGAAAACACAAATTATTTGACTTTCACCAAAAGAACATGACAGAAATTGTAATTAGTAGATAACTGAAAAGTCATTAAACCTCAGATCCTATAACTCTCCTATAACATCCTGAGACATGGGGAAAAAAATTCAGAGAATCAGTAGGAGGACATGAACAAATTGAATGCACACTGAAACATGAGGCATTTTAGTGAACAAAGGTAATTATTGATTCAGGAATTGTGAACCTAATTCAGATGGACATCAGGTGAGGAATCTGGGGGTCTGAACAAAGCTAATCTAGGTCTTTGGGTTAGATGAATGAATAGAAAATAACTCTATTGATACATTTGTGATATGGTATGTATTTATGGTAAGAGGAATAATTATACTCAGTAAGGATAGGTTCAATATTCAGTATGATATGGAAGGTATAGATATTATGTACCTTCAGATAGACTTAAGAATCTTGAGAGCAAGATGAGAGGCCATACATAGACAGAGTATGAAAGAATGTATGTGAAAGTAGTGGAGGCAGATGATACTAAGGAGCCGTCATGGGTAGAGGAGAATTGGGGAGTGTTATAGAGGATGTACTACAACAAAATGACCAAGTAGGATATATTCAAAAAGACTAGTTTGATTTGGCACTTAGATTCATTGCTACTTTGCATAGAGTTTCAATTTTGCAAGATAGAAAAATATGTGTAAATAGGTCTTAACCTTATAGATTAGAGAGCATTTCTCAGAAAGTTTATTTGATAAGCTTTCTGTAGAATTAAATGAAGTTATAAATTCTTTTCATTATTATTTTACATATCCAGAATCATTATGTAGAATTAGTAAAAGAAAATATGGAATTAGAAGAAAACTACCATAGAAAACTCCATGTTCCAGCCTTTGTTTTACAAATGAGGAAACAGATTGTGATGAGGAGGAAACAACAAAACAAAACAAAAAAAACCCACTAAAACAAACAGCTTTTAAATTGTCTAATTAGATAATCCTTCTTAACTAATAATTTAATGTATTGTGAAAAAGACCATAATATTTTATAATAATATATGAGAAATCTTGTTTTAAATTTTTCCAACTACACATAGAGATTTGCCTCAATTCTGTAACATAAAGCAGAGTTGATCATGACAACTGATTGACATTTATCAAGGTGCCTTTCAATACATAATTGAGTATTTTTTTTCATGCTTTGAGGTCATTATGATACCATGTCATTTGTAAAATAAGTCATAAAAAGCAGTCTATACTTGATTTTCCCAAATAAATTATATAAAAAAACTAAGAAGAGAAATCACTATTCCTAATCTTGTAATAAATCTGTTTTATTGTTATCAGTTTCTTACATGGAATGATTTTTCTTTAGTGGAAACAAGAAGAAATAAAAAACTTAGAATATATTTTTTTTTCCTGGAGTAGCCCAAAAGAGCAATTCACTAGTGACCACTGTAAATTGCTTCAGTACAATAAAGGCCTTTGATTCATTGGCACTGCACAAAGACAGGACTCACAGCAATAAAATGCCAAGAAAAGTAGGGTGATAGGATGTAAAGGGAAAAAGCTCACTAGTAAAATAAAAGGAGGAAAAGTACTAATATAATATTCTGTGGTGTAAAACTTCAGACCTAATGTAATATTTAAAAAGAAGAATGATTTTAGAAAAATGCACTATGGATACAGAAAGCAGAACAGTAAGCCAGCCACAAAGGAAGAGAAAGCAACCAAAATCAGCAGACCAAAAATACAGGAGGATTACAGATGTGGGAATTGAGATTGAAGAACAAAGCTTCACAAGACTAACGGGAAAAGGACAATGAAAGGTGAAGAAGTTGAGATGTAGTACAGAAAGAAAGCAACAAGCTAACAGGATGGAAGGGAGAAGATTCATTGCTCCAGTAATATAACAGTAGCAGCTGTATGATGACAGGGAAGACTGAGAATAAATCACATAAAAGGCAAGGGGGAAACTAGGAGACACTGCTAGTGATGGAGGTGGTTGGATTTAGTGAAAGCAGACATATCTTGCACTAAGTTGAAGGAAAACATTACTATATTTTCCTTGAGGGTTTGTTACTTTTATGCAATAAAGATGGTCTCATATTTAAGTAAAATGCACATTAAAGAAATCTACTTTGGATCATATTTGTCTTTTTTACTTTATTACTTTTTTATTCACTTATTTTGGTGCATATGCAAGATTTAACGTGGTAATTATTAAAACTCTACCAAGGAAGCCATGCCTTCTAATGGAGTATAATGGGGAATTTGAAATTTGTAAGCATGTAAAAATGATTTGGTGCAGTAGAGAATGAGCACTCAATCAACTAAATTTTCTCAAAGTAAGATAGTTTTCAGAGAGCTACCAAATTATATCTGAACCCAAGAGGTCAATTCAATTAGATTAGTCTGCTTCTGGTTTGGACTGGGAGTGAGAATAGGTGATAGGTCACACTCTCAGACATTAGATGATTCCAATTCATTTGATAGAGTTGACTGTTTTCTCCTTGTAAAAATTCTACCTTTTGTGACTTGTATGGCACTGTTTTTAGTTTGTGTTTTAATCCCTTTTATTCCTTTTTATTGTTCTAACAAAATATTGCCTCCATCTTCAGTCTGTCTCTCAATCTCACATGTTTCTGTATATTTCCTATGCAGCAACCAATTTTCTTCATATTCTCTTCTCTTCAAGCTCATCTACTATAAGTAATGCAACAGTTATCAATGAAAATAGCTCCAAAATCTGAATCACTATCTGTTAAACTTCCTCTAGGTTTTCCCAGTAATAGGTGGAAGTTCTCACTTTTAAGTTTTGCTGTCTTATTATGCTTGATATATTTTAGGCTGAACTCATTTGCTTTCTTTTTTTATAATTTTCACTCACTCTTTTTTTTTTTTTTCTGCTAATGACAGCATGTTATCTCAAGTACAAGTACTTGAAACCTTGGAAAACTTCTTTCACCTCACCCTTCACAAGTCATGGGTTATAAACCCTTTTGGTCGTCTCCAGTACTGTTCATATAATTAATTCATATTTTCATCCCACCAAATTCAAAATGTAATAGCAACAAAATAGAAAAATCTAGCCATGTACCAGTGGCTTATGCCTGTATTCCTAGCTACTTAGGATGCAGGAATCCGAAGATTGTGTGGTTCAAGGCCAGCTAAGCCAAGTACATCATGAAACCCTATCTCAAAAATCCCTCTCAAAAAAGGACTGGCAGAGTCGTTCAAGTTATAGAGCACCTGCCAAACAAGTTTGAGGGCCTGGTTTCAAATCCCAATACCAGAAAAAAAAATAAATAAAAATATGATACCAAGTTTATCTACGATTTTTCACGTATCACAAAAGCTGAAATGTGGAAGCAAATTTACCATCCACATCCATTCCCTCATTGTTTTTCTAGTTAAGAGAGATGAAAAATAGAACATAGCACATGCTTTCCTCAATAGCACATGCTTTCCTCATGCTCAATTAAGAGATACTTAATGGAGATGAGAATGTAGCTCAGGGAAGTACATGTGAGGAACATGTACAGGATCCTGTGTTTGATCTCCAGCAGGGAGGAAAAACCAAAAAACACTCTTTCTAAAAATTTTGTAGAAAATTTCAGTCTGAAGCAAGTTTTCAAGGTCTCACACTTGCTAAGGAAGTTCTATACCACATGAGCCACACCCCAGAACATTTGCTTTTGGTTTGTTTTTCAGATAGGGTCTTAAATTTTTGTCTGGGCTGCCCTCAAACCATGATTCTGTATCTCTGCCTCCTGAGTAGCTGAGTTTAAATGCATAAAACACCACATTAAGCCCAAGATTTTTTAATTTAGCTATTAATACCATTTTAATTTTAACCAATCATTAAAGATTTCTGAGCACTTCAAGCTTGTACTTTAAAAGATGCCCTATAGCTGGGGCTGAGGAGTTACTACACATTTGTAAGTTGATCTTACTTTACAAAAAAACCTCTAAAAGGAGATTTTTATAACATCCTTTAAAGATGGTTTTCTATGACGCAGTACTTAGAGTCAAGCATGCTTTCTTAAGTATCACTTAGTATAATTTATTTCAGGTTCACTTCAGTAAACGTAGAAAAATACTGAAAAAAAAAAAAAGCTAAATAAACTCCCTTCCTAAACACTTGGCAATGCATTTGGAGTTTTGGAAGAATTGTGGTTTTTAGATTAAACAATCTGTAATTTCTCCAGTCTTTCTAG
Source organism: Castor canadensis (assembly GCF_047511655.1). NCBI lineage: Eukaryota > Metazoa > Chordata > Mammalia > Rodentia > Castoridae > Castor > Castor canadensis. The sequence continues at coordinate 28,258,651 of NC_133395.1, forward strand.
TTGAACAACACTTTTGAGACTATCAATTTGTCTTCCCAACAACTTTTCTCTTGTAAGTCATTCCTGACCTGTGGTTATTGAAATGAGACAAAACTCTAATACAATTCTGCTCTTTTCATTTCTGTGTTTTTTCTAATATTCCTCATCTAAACAGTTATGAAAGCTTGCCAAAATGTGTGTGTGCTTTATTTTTCTAATCCAATCTTTGGTTAGGTCTGAATTTATTAAATCATACAAAAATCAGTTCAAAAATATTTATAGTATGCAGTAAATGAATACCAAAGGTCATTACAATTTTTAAATTTATATCAGGAACACTTTTACAATTTAGCATTTACTAGGAAGTGAAAGCCTGAAAAGACTTTTCATTAAACTTTGTAATAACTAATCAATAGTTTCCTAAATTATTTTTTCTTGTCAACTGGAAAGATTGTCTGTAATTACCAATGCCTGTTTCAATGCTGTAAAGCAACTGAATTATTTCCTTTCATTTCCATAATAATTTGCTGTTGCCTTAGATGAAAAGAGTGTGAGTTCAAACACTAAAAAAAGATTATATTCCAGTTTCATTTTGTCACTAAATATTAGCACTTCCAATTTATAAGATCTTCAGTTTTTTATGTTTCAAGCTCATTTCCTTTCTTTCTCTGTCTTTTCCTTTTTTCTGTCTGTCTGTCTAGCTCTTCCTCTCATCATATACCAACATATACATGCACCCTTGCATGAATGTGCATATAAACAACAACCCTGTCTCAAAGCAGAACCATGGTAGCTACCTTCTATCTTCCTAAGCAGATTGGTACTTGTGGTAGCAAACATGTTAATATTTTTAACAAAACTAATGTGAATTATAAAAAAAAAACCCAGCCTCTACTACTCCTAAGGAAAAAGTACAAGTAATCATTATCCCCATTCTTTTACTAAAGAAAACTGAGATCTACAGATGCAGTTTCTGATTATGGAGCAGTAATCATGAACTGTCTCTTAGACTGAGTGTGATTGTACATGCCTGTAATCCCAGCTACATGGGAGATTGAAATAGGAGGATCATGGTCTGATGACAGTCTGGGTGAAAGCATGATACCCTATCAAAACAAGCTAAAGCAAAAAACGCTAAAACATGGTGTAAGTAGTACAGCTCTTGCCTAGCAGGCATAAGGTCCTGAGTTCAATCCCCAGTACTGCCAACAAATAAACAAAAACATGTCACTCACTCTAGGATAAATTTTATCTCTGGATTAGCACACAGGTGCCTAGTTAATATAGGAGGAAACATCACTCAAGTGAAGAAATTCATTTCAGTTTTGAGTCTTTTCTATTTTATACTCTATAAATAACACTGCGTAGGTTAGAATTTCCAGGTAGCTATGGCACTGATAACAAATACATTCCAAATAGTCAAATGAGAGAACAAAATTTTGTTTGTATCATTCTGTATAATAATAGGAGGAGAATTCTGTATATTCAGTACCTTTAACCAGCATAGTACCATTCAAAGATACGAACCAGAGAGCTTTTGGGAAGGTCTAGCTCTCTCCTTCTCTCCTCCTTCTCTGGATCCCATGACTCACACTGTCACATGGATGGCTGTGTTCCACTTACAGGTGCTCCCTGGACTCTGACTCCATATGCTTTTGAGACCTTTTTTTTAAAAAAAGTAAAACAAAGAAAAAGAAGAAGAAAACTTTCTTTTCCAAAGCTTTTTGATTCACTTGTGTTCAGAATATTATCTACCTTTTTCAGTATTGAAAAGAACAGGTTTTCCTTTCATCATTCCTCTAGGCCTAAGAACTAAGTCAAGCTCCCTTATTTTCAAATAGCCACCTCTGAAAGTTGAAAGGAAAATGAACAGCTAAAAGCAAGGGAAAGGCAGTAAATTCAACTAATTAAAGTACATGATTAAGATTTAAGTCTTCAAGAAATGTTTAATAGCTATTCAGAACATGCTAAGAAAATGGTTTTCCTTTCAAATAGAAAAAAGGAACTTAATTCTCAGTAATTTAAAATATAATGAAAAAAAATATTTATGCATAAAACTTAATTGCACATATATGTGTGTATATATATAAATACGTATATTTAGTTTATTAATACATTTATTCATATGCACATATATTGTTCGGGCCATTTCTTCCCCTTGCCCCCCACCTCTTCTCTCCCCCACCTCCCTCACTTCCAGGCAAAACCTGTTCTGCCCTCTTCTCCAATTTTGTTGAAGAGAAAACATGAGTAATAATAAGAAATACATAGCGTTTTTGCTAGTTTGACATAAGGATAGTTATACAGAGAGATTCCTAGCATTGCTTCCATGCACAAGTGTATTACAACCTGAACTGACTCATCTCTACCTGACCTTGTCACTAGTTCCCCCTCACCTTCCCATATTGACCTCTGTCACTTCAAGTTTACTTTATTAACTCCTCTGCAGTGGGGACATCAAACACTTTCAAGTTTGGGTTTCCTATCTTTTCCTGTTCCTCCTGTATGTGTTCTCCTCTTAGCATGGGACCCACGTCCATTAATATTATTGTATTCGTTTTAGGTCTAAAGTCTGCAAATGAGGGAGAACATACGATTTTTGGCCTTCTGAGCCTGGCTAACCTCACTTAAGATGATGTTCTACAGTTCCATCCATTTACTTGTGAATGACAAAATTTCATTCTTCATAGATGAGTAAAATTCCATTGTGTATAAATACCACATTTTCTTAATCCATTTGTCAGTAGTGGGGCATCTTGGATGTATACATATATATTTATATACATAAGATTTTAGAACATCAGTGGTTATTCAAACCAATTAATTTTTTCATCATCAGAGAAGCTGAGGCCCATCATGGAGAGATAAATTGCTCAATTCTTACAAGTTAGAGACTAGCAGAGAGCTAGTATTACAAACCATTACTATGAAAAAGCCATAGAATGTTAATTTTGTGTTGCCATTTTCTCTTATAATAATGTTATAAGTATTTTTCATGGCTAACATGATTTTATTAAACACTTACTATGCTTCAGGCAATACCCAGTAGTGTTAAATGCTCACAACAAATCCATCCTAACAGCTTCTCTTCATCTGTTCAGTCAGCCTGTCTTAAACACTGAAACACATTTTTGTTCAGTATGCACTTCCTATCATCCCCCACCTCATTTTTTAAGTTGAAGCTTTCTTATTATTGCCCTTCCTTACTAATGTTTTATTATATGTCCAAATGAACCAAATAATGAATAAACTCAAATATAATTGTAGCATAGTAGAATTTGCCTCAAAAACTCAAGGTATTTTTTTAAAAATTGTTCTAATAAAGAAGATTCATTCAGGCATATTATGCATCATTATTTTATGAAAAATACATTTGGTATGAATGTTCAACATATAATATTCATAATTTCAATAACTTAAAGCGTGTCTAGAAAACATCAAACTACACAGTAACTCACATAGACTTTTATTGTAAATCTCTACAGATTTATGTTTCTAAAAATGCAGAATTATTTTTTTTTTGGGTATTTTCTTACTTTTTACATGTTTAATCTTAAATATAGAGTGGAGATTATAACTTATTTGCTTATTAAAAATTACTTGGGGATTATAACCAATAAGCTTTCATTAATGTTATATTTCTCAGTAAATCTATATATTTTCACTAAGATGTCTTAACATTGTAAAGTATTACTGTAAGGATCAAAAAGAGAACAGTTTATCACTAAGTCATCCATCTGCAGGATAAAATTTTAGTTCTTCCCTGTGGCATTTGTCTCCTCTGGTTAATTTATTTGGCTTGAAGTAAATGACTCAAAACCCGACCTAATCTCTAAATATTGCTCTGTGAAATGTTCTGTATTTTGTGTCTTCTATTTACTGGACTTTTGTGGAGTTGATATTTTTTCTACTCAACTGCAAACCTACTTTTGTATTCCCTTGTTACTTTCCTTAGCAGAGCAAACACTGTATTACTTTTTTTTTTAACTGTAAGAGTTGACTGCTGCCCTGCAGCCTCTAACCACCTCAATTCCCTTTGGTTTTTCAAAAGAAAAGATTGGAAATGCACATAACTGTATCTTTCACAAATTCATTGAACCTGAAAAGCTAAGAAAACCTTGTTAAATGTTGGAGCAGTGCACCAGAAAAAGTCTGAAGCAGTTCAGTGATATAACACAAAATTAATGATCTCACTGCATGAAGAAAAGAAATCAAAGTAGAAGGAAACGAACCCAAGGTTGGAAACAGGACAATAAGTGCATTTTAAATTCTTCATCAAAATATATTTTTTTGTCATTTAAAACTTTTTACATAGACACATATAAATGAGAAGGCTTAGTTTTGTTTTATTTAAAAGGTTTTTAATTATGCAGAGTATCAGACTAGGCTCTAGCTTTTCATGTTTATTGTCATGATTTTACAAATGATAGTTTCTTTCTAAATAATTTATTTATTTTATTAAATTATTATAAAAAATTACATGGATAAGTAAGATTTAAGAAACTGCTTGAATGAAGCAGAGAAAGAGATTTGAAAGAGAGAGAGAGTAATTTTAAGAAAATATTTTAAATGTAGAAGACTGGAAAATGAAGAGTGAGGTGAATCTTGTTCAAAGCACAACAATTTGAAATTGCCAGGACATATTTTATTTAGAACTATCATTGCAAGATGTACAATCATTTATTACCTGTTCCACACTTTATCTCATATGAAGTTGCTTTGTGCCTTAGCTCATTGCATGCAGGATTAATTTTTAGTTTTTCTCTGTGGGTTCTATGGCATTTAGCATGGTGCTTTATTAAGCATTACTCTGAAGGAAATAATCAGGAAAGGAAAGAAGACAGGAAACAAGGAAGAGAAGAAGAAAATCATGTTGTTTAGACAGTTATGCAAAACTATAGTGAAGGAGAGCATCACAGAATCATTTCTCCATTAAAATGTCTTCTCTGCTTTGTCAAAGACCCATTCACTATAATTTGCTCAGGTCTATTCCTGAACTCTCTGTTCTGTAATGTTTTCATTCTTTTGTTATTTATTTAGTGGTACTGGGGTTTGAATTCAGGGCCTCCTACTTGCTAAACAGGCCCTCTACCACTTGAGCCATTCTGTTACTCCTTTGCTCTGTTCATTGATCTATTTTTCTGTTTTCTCATCAACACCCCACTGTTAGTACTTTCATTACCGCAACTTTGCAGTAAATCTTATATCTGTTTTGTTTTGTTTAAGTTTCATTTGATTTGTTTTGGTTTTATTTTGTTTTGTACAGGAGATTGAACTGAAGGCTTCCACATGCTAGACATGTATCTACCAGTTAAACTATGATACCAGTTCTTTTGTTTCTATTTTGTTTTTGAGATAGGGTCTCTCTACCTTTGCCCAGGCTGACCTCAAACTTGAGATCCTCCTTTCTCTACCTCTGGAGTAGATGGGTTTACATGGGTTTACAGGGCTGTGCACCATGCCTTGATTATGTCAAATTTTGAGGTTGTGTACTAAAAATAATTTTATTCAGTAAAAATAAATTTAACATATAATCAATTCATACTTTTTTTATGAAACTGAAAAAAATTTAAGATGAAATGTCTCTTTCTTAGCATTTAGGTTATATTTTAGTTAAATTTAATGTTCGAAGCAATTATTACTGTGTCTTTATAATCTATGAACTTTTTAGAAATGCACTTTCTATTATTTTTCATAATAACTTTGTCCACTGTTTCAGTAGCTTTTATTTGGTCTTATTTTTGAACATCATATTTGTATTGCTTACTTTTGAGATGAAAAGCAATAGATAGATATAACAAAGCCATCTCAATATATATCTATGTATGTGTATATATGTATATATATGTATATATGTACACACACATAGATATATATACTTATATATGAGTATATTTAACTTTTTATTCAATCTTAAGCGAAACTAATGTCTTTGAATTATTGTGTGAAGGGGATATGTGTAAATTACACACCTAAGCATATTTCAGCAGGTTAACACAGGAGAGATAGAAAAGCAGAAAATATAATGGATTAGAACAATCACTTTTAATTGTTTCAAAGTAACCCTATAATTCAATAGCAGCTTGATGAACAAAAGTGTTTCATAGATCATGAATTACCTATCTTCTTAAACAAATGACTCACTACACAGTGAGAGAAGACAGTATTTAATAGATTATTTTGGGGCCTATAATTATGGTGACTTTATGTTTTAATTGGAGGGTACTTTATGGCCGAGAATTGTATGGGAAGAAACCATTGAAGTGGATATAAATCTGCAAAAAACAACAAACTATGTAATCCACAATGGATATATTATCTAAGGCTGAAAATAAGAGTTAAAGGTTTTGTCCTAATGGCCATATTACAAATAAGACTATCCCCTGTTTAATCTCTAACAATCATTACTTCTCAACTTTACATGAAAACAGTTCTTCAAAACCATCACAAGACATTTGTTAGTGGAATTATTAGAATATGCATGATTAAAATGGAAAATATGATATGTCAAAGAAGTAGTTTGTTGAAAATTTATTATATTATATATTACAGTTTTTTCTCACTAGATAGCTACTATATACGTTATAGTTTTTCTCCTATAATAATTTGTTAACATAATATCAAATATGATTCGAAATTATATTTTTTTATAAACTTTTAGTCAGACACTTTCATTTTCTATAAGTTAAGTATCAAATGCTACGTAGTTTGAAGGAATTAATAGACAATTTTCACTGCAAGTAATCTGTTAAGAATCCACAGTCCATTTTCCTTATAATAATGACAATATTATCTTTCATCAAAGGAAGCTATAATAATTTCACATACTTAACATTTTTTGTAAGAATAAAATATGCTTATACATACAGGATCAGTTGCTAGTAAAATATTCTATTTTATTCATGAGGAAAGTTTTTAAGCCATGTTGAGTATCTTAATTTAGGAATGATGAAATAAGACTTTTCTTTTTTTCCTCCATTTTGGCTGTACTGAGGGTTGAACTCATGGCCTCATACTTGCTAGGCAGACACATACTACTTGAGTCATTCTGCCAGTGCTAAATATGTATGGCATTTTTAATTGTTTTAAAAAATAAACCAAGTAAGTCAAACTTTTGTCACTGACTACATTATTTCACTGTTGAGAATACCAAATTGAATGAGCCAAATAACAAAGAAATGCCTGTCTGTGATATAAACAGAGGGTCAAAAGAGTTGCATAAATGTTCATAATTTCTTCAACACATAACAAAATAAGGACATGATTGAAAGGTACAAGAACAGAAAGCCTTGAATGTAATGTAGCATAGTACAGTATTATATTAGGAGAGCTATGTACAATCTCTCAATACACCAGGAAGTGTTAGGTGTCTTTAAGCAGTCATTTAACTCTCACTTAACTCCTTTATCTCTGACATACAAAGTTTAAAACAGATAATTTCACAGTCTCTTAGACCTTAAAAATAGGCCCAGCAAACTTAAGTGGACAGAAGTCCAAACTTATGACAGGAACATGCAGTTGCATATTTGTTTCATTGGAAAGTAATATATGCAAACTAACATTTAAAAATTATTTTTTCCAGGGATCATATATTGGAACAATCATTTTCTGGATACAAACAATTCATGTTAATTTCATGCTATAAAAAAGTTTAATCTTAGTGTTCATTACTGAATGAAAATGCCTTGGATTAATAATGGTAGATATTCTTTTTTTATTATAAATTTTTATTAGGTTATATTAATTATATGGTGGAGATTCACAGTGACAATTCCAATTAGACTTATATTGTACATTACTTACATTGCCTCCATTGTCTCTCCCCCTCAGTCCCCTCCCCACTCCACTTAAAGGAATTGCAGAAGTTTGTTTAGTTTTATTTCATATAGGTATATGAAGTCCATCAACCATATATAGTCATCTTAATCTCCTTCCTTCACCCTCCACCCTCCATGAAGTACCTCCCCTACCCCTGTCTGAACACAATGTGCCTATTTTTCAGACCTGGTTTTTGTTATTAATATTTAAGTTGACGTCCAAAGGGATTTCTCAGTGTATGCCCACTATGGGTGTTCAATCTCTTTGAATACTTTCCCTTACCCCTTTACCTCTTATCCTCCATTTTTCAACAGCTTTCAGTACACATCCTTATATCTTCTACCTTTACATCTTATGGTATGTGATATTCTTTTTTCCTTTCCCACTTTACCCAAGTTCCAAAGAGTAGTTCCACTGTTACAAGCATGTTCTACATCCAAGTTTGTATATGATGATGCCTGTTTTTCTATATATGTATATCTTTGGATCTATCTTCCACATATGACGGAAAACCTGTATTGTTTGTGTTCCTGATCCTGCCTAACTTCACTTAGCATGATGTCTTCCAATTGCATCCATTTGCCTTCAAAACCCATGTCGTTATTCCTTGTGGCTAAGTAGTGTAGTAGTCCATTGTATATATGTAAACAGTTTCATGATCAATGGATCAATTGTAGGGCATCTGGGTTGTTTCCAGAGCTTGGCTATTGTGAACAGTGTTGTGATGGACATCGGTGTACAGGTGTTTCTACTGTATCCTGTCTTACATTCTTTTGGGTAGCCCAGGAGCAGTATTACTGGATAATATGGCAGTTTTCTCTAGTTTTTTGAGGAATTGCCATACTGCGTTCCATAGTGGTTGCACTAATTTTCATTCCCACCAGCAATGTATAAGGGCTCCTGTTTCTCCACATATTCACCAGCATTATTGCTGTTATTACCCTTGATTATGTCCATTCTAACTGGGGTAAGATGAAATTTAAGTGTTGTTTTGATTTGCATCTCTTTTATAACCAAGGAATTTGAACACTTCTTCATTTATTTACTGGTCATTTGTACCTCTTCCTTTGAGAATTCCCTGTTTAATTCATGTACCCATTTTTTCATTAGGTGTTGATTCTTTGAGGCTGAGTTTTTTGAGTTCCCTATAGATTCTGCATATTAGTCTTTTATTGAATGAGTAGCAGGCAAAGATTTTTATCCCATTCTGTGGGCTGTCTCTTGAGTCTGGTGACTGTTTCCTCTGCTGTGCAGAAGTTCTTTAGTTTGATGTAATACCATTTGTTGTTTCTCTTAGATGATGAACCTTTTGAGTTCTGTTTAGGAGGTCATTCCCTGTACCTATCTGTTCCAGTGTATTTCCTACTGCTTCTTGGAGTTGTCTCAGAGTTTCAGGCCTTATATTAAGGTCTTTGATCCACTTTGAGTTGACTTTGGTAGAGTGAAAGACAGGGGTCTAGTTTCAGTCTTCTACATGTGGAGATCCAGTTTTCCCAGCAGCATTTGTTGAAGAGGCTGTGTTTTCTCCATTATGTCTTTTGGGCTCCTTTGTTGAAGATCAGTTGGCTATAGACGCATTGGTTTAGGTCTGGATCTTCCATTCTGATTCTTTGGTCTTCCTGTCTGCTTTTGTGCCAATGTCATGTTGTATTTATTATTATGGTTCTATGGTACAGTTTGATGTAAATATAATGATGCCTCCAGCATTGGACTTTTTGATGAATTGCTTTGGCTATTTGAGGTCTTTTGTGTTTCTGCATGTATTTCATGTTTTTTTTCTATTTCTTTGCAGGATGTCATTGGTATTTTGATAAGGATGGCATTGAATGTGTGGATTGCTTTGGGTATTATGACCATTTTCATAATGTTGATTCTACCAATCCACAAGCATGAAAGGTCTTTGCATCTTCTGGTGTCTTCTTTGATTTCTCTGTTCAATACTTTAGAGTTTTCATTAAAAAGGTCTTTGTTCCATTTACAATATCCTAAAAAAATCAAATACCTAGGAGTAAACTTAAGAAAAGATGTGAATTACCTCTGCAAGAGAATTACAAACCCCTGAAGAAAGAGATCAAGGAAGACTACAGAAGCTGTAAAAATCTGTCATGCTCATGGTTGGTAGAATCAACATAGTAAAAATGGCTATACTACCAAAGGCAATCTACATGTTCAATGCAATTCCCATTAAAATCCCAATGGCTTTCATTACAGAGACTGAAAAAGCTACCTTAAAGTTCATTTGGAAACATAAGAGACCACGAATAGCCAAGGAGACTCAGCAAAAACAATGCTGGAGGTATCACAATACCTGACTTCAAACTATATTACTAAGCAATAGGAATAAAAGAAGCATGGTACTGGCACAAAAACAGACATAAAGACCAGTGGAACAGAATAGAAGACCTGGATGTGAATCCACACAACTATACCCACCTCATTTTTGACAAAGGTGCCAAAAATATAAGATGGAGAAAAGACAGCTTCTTCAACAAATGTTGCTGGGAAAAGTGGTTATCCATCTGCAAGAAACTGAAACTAGATCCATGTCTATCACCCTGTAATAGTATCAACTCAAAATGGATCAGGGACCTTAATGTCGGACCGGAAACTCTGAAGTTAGTAAAGGGAGAAGCAGGAAACACTCTGGAACTAATAGGTATAGGCAAAGACATCCTCAATAGAACCCCAGCAGCTCAGCAACTAAGAGAAAGGATGGATAAATGGGACTTCATAGAATTAAAAACCTGCAGAACAAAAGAAATGGTCTCTAAACTCAAGAGATCACCCACAGAGTGGGAGAAAATATTTGCCAGCTATACATCAGACAAAGGACTGATAGCCAGAATATACAGGGAACTTAAGAAACTAAACTCACCTAAAATCAATGAACTAATTAAGAAATGGGCAACTGAACTAAACAGAACATTGTCAAAAGAAAAAATTCAAATGGCCAAAAAACACATGAAAAAATGTTCACCATATCTAGCCATAAAGGAAATGCAAATCAAAACCACATTAAGATTCCACCTCACCCCTGTTAGAATAGCCATCATCAAAAACACCACCAATAACGTGTGTTGGTGAGTGTGTGGGGAAAAAGGAACACTTGTACACTGCTGGTGGGAATGTAAACTAGTACAACCACTCTGGAAAAAACTTTGGAGGCTTCTTAAAAATCTAAACGTAGATCTGCCGTATGATCCAGTAATCCCACTCCTGCAGATATACTCAAAAGGAATCCCACACAGGTTACCCCAAAGGCATCTGCACGCCCATGTTTATTGCAGCACAATTCACAATAGCCAAGTTATGGAAACAACCAAGATGCCCCACTACTGATGAATGGATCAAGAAAATGTGATATTTATACACAATGGAATTTTACTCAGCCGTGAAGAAGAATGAGATCTTATCATTTGCAAGTAAGTGGATGGAACTGGAGAACATCATTCTGAGAGAGGTTAGCCAGGCTCAGAAGACCAAAAATCATATGTTCTCTCTCATATGCAGACTTCAGATCTAGGGTAAATGCAGCAATGTGGTTGGCCTTGGACCACATGACAAGGGGAGAGCACATATGGGAGATATGAGAATAGGTAGAAAACCCAAAACATGAAAGTGTTTAATGTCCCCACTCCAGAGGAACTAATACAGAAACCTTAAAGCAACAGAGGTCAACATTAGAAAGGGATCAGGAACCAGTGTAAAGATCAGTTAGAGATGAATCAACTGGGTTTGTACATGAAAGCAATGCTAGGACACTCTTTGTATAGTTATCCTTAACTCAACTAGCAAAAACTCTTTGTCTTCCTTATTATGCTTATGTCTTCTCTCCCACAAAATTAGAGATAAGGCAGAACAGGTTCTGCCTGGAAGCAAGGGGCAGAGAGGGGGAGAGAAGGGGAAGGGGGTAGGGGGGAGAAATGACCCAAAAAGTATATGCACATGTGAATAAGTGAATAAAAAAATGTCTTTGGTTACTTTTGTTAAATTTGTTCCAATATAATTCATTGTTTTTGAAGATATTGTAAATGGAATTATTTCCCTGATTTCTTTCTGAGTCTGTGCATTATTGTTATATAGAAAAACTACTGATTTCTCTGTGTTAATTTTTTATCCTGCTTAATTGCCAAAAGATTTTATGATTTCTAGTAGCTTTTTATAGAGTTTTTGGGGTCTCTTAGGTATAGGACTATGTCATCTTAAAATAGGGATAGTTTAACATGTTCCTTTGTTATGTGAATCCCTTTTATTTCTTGCTCTTGTATTACTGCTCTGGCTAGGAATTACAAAACTATATTGAATAGGAGTTATTCAGTCTCTGTTTGAATATTTTCTGGGTTTTCTTTTGTTGTTTAGATTCAGTGTTATTCCATTTTGATCTGATGTGATGCAGGGGATTAATTTGATTTTCTTGAATTTGTTGAGACTTGCTTTGTGTCCTAAAATATGATCTACTTTGGAGAAAGTACCATAAGCTTCAGAAAAGAATGTGTATTGCCTAGTTGTTGGTTGAAACACTCTGTAGATACCAACCATGTGTATTGGGTCTAATGAATGGAGTAGCTCTGAAGTTTCTTTGTTGATCTTTAGGCTGGATGACATATCTATTGGTGACAGTGGAGTATTTAGGTCTTCCTCTACCACTGTGTTAGTGTCTATCTGTGCTTTTAGGACCATCAGAGTTTTTTAATGTAGATGGGTGCCCCTATGTTTGGTGCATATATGTTAAGGATTGATATTTACTCTTTATGAATTGCTCCTTTCATTAACATGAAGTGACCATCATTGTCTCTTCTAATTGATTTTAGTTTGAAGTCTTCTTTGTCAGATATGAGTATAGTTGCTCCTGCCTGTTTATGGGGCCCATTTGCTTGGAAAACTTTTATCCAGCTTTTGACTCTAAGCAAGTGTTTATTTTTTTTCAGTGAGATGAGTCTCTTGTAAACAACATGTGGTTGGGTCTTATTTTTTAACCCAATTTGCTATTCTGTCTCTGCATTGGGGCATTGAGACCATTTACATTGCATGTTAATATTGAGAAGTGCCTGTTGTTTCCAGTGATTTTTATTCCCCTATTGTTCAGTTTTACCTATTCCTTGTTTACTGGTCTGCTTGCTCAGAAAAGTATATTCTTTCTTGAGTTGTCCTGTCTCATTCTAGTTTCTTTTCCTATATATAAAAGTCCTTTAAGTATCTTCTGTAGTGTTGCCTTTGTGGTTGCAAAGTCCTTTAGTTTTTCTTTGTTGTGGAAGGTTTTATTTTCTCCTTCAATTAAGAAGCTGAATTTTGCTGGATAGACTAGTCTAGGTTGACAGTTGCTTTCTTTTAGGGCCTGAATTATGTCTATCCATGACCTTCAAATGTTTAGAGTTTGAGTTAAAAAATCTGCTGTTACTCTAATGGGTTTGCCTTTGTATGTGGCCTGTCTTGTCCCTTTTGCAGCTCTCAGAATTCTTTTTTCTGTGTGCTGAGTGTTTTGATTATGATGTGACTGGGGGTGTTTCTTTTTTTGGTCCTGATGGTTTGACATTCTGTAAGCTTCTTGCACCTGGGTGACTCTCTCTCATGATTAGGGAAGTTTTCTGCTATTAGTCTATTGAATAAGTTATCACTGCATTTTAGTTTGTATCTTCTCTCCTTCTTCTACACCCATGATTCATAGGTTTGGTCTTTTCTTGGTGTCCCAGATATCTTGCATGTTCCATTCATATTTTCTTTGAATTCTTTCATGATCCTTTACTGTTAGGTGTAGTTCCTCTACTTTGTCTTCTGTTCCTGATAATCTATTTTCAACTTGCTTCACTCTGTTCCACAATTGTTTAATTGTGATATTTATTTGGGATATTGAGTTGTTTATTTTGGATTGATTATTTTTCAGGGTTTCCATATTTTTATTGATTTCCTTTTTCATATCCTGGATAGTTTTCTTAATTTCAATCATCTGTTTGTGTTCTCTTTGAGTGCATTTAATTCTTTATTCACATTCTCTTTGAAGTCAAATACTAACTTTTGTGTTTCTTCTTTGAGGTCATTAATCATTTTTACTATTGTTTTTTGGAATTCATTATTTGATAGCTCTTCCTCTACACAGGTATTTGGATGCTTGGTGGTGGAACTGACTTTTATTGGAGAGTGGTTGTCTTGCTCTTTCATTCTGCATTAAGATTTAAGCATCTGGAATTGTTTTTGGTTAGGGTTTTAATTCACTGTGTCCCTGTAGTTGGGGTCTTCAGTTTTTTTCCTCCTGAAGCTCCAGAAAGGATTTGCTGGATATGTTACCCCATGGAGGGTTCTTGTTGTGATATCAATTACCTCTTTTGTTTCCTCAGCAAGGGCTCTAGAGTTCCCACTCTTTGATTGGGGCAAAGGGGATCTCCTGCAGTCTCAGTGGGGAGTGCTGGTTCTCTGTGCACTGTGAGGGGAGACCTCTTAGCACCAGCAGAGTAGCTGATTGTCAATCAGTGGAAGAGCTGGGTTTCCACCTCTTGGACAGGGGAGATGTGACTCTTCTGCAGGAAGGTGCAGCATGAAGTGCTGTGCTTCTGTGTCCCTTGGGGAACATGACTTCTGGTGCTGCCTGCCAAATGGTAGATTATAGCTTTCCTCCCCTCAGTGGGGAATCTGGCATTCTCCCTTCTTGACAGGGGAGTGAGGGCTCTCTTGCTGTCAGGGACAGTGGGGAGGCTGGGCCTCTGTGCTCTGTGGGGAGGAAAGCCTCTTGGCACCAGCACATAGCAAAGTCTGGAGTCTGGGGTTTAGTTAGGTGGTAGTGACAGGCTCCTGGCACTGAGTAACAAGCTGAGGGTACCTGTGGAGCAGTAAAGACAGTAGGTTTATATCATCTGGTGCAGACAAGGCAGTGGAGGTGCTGGGGTCTATTTGCATTGGATGTGGGCTTCCACAGCAGCTGCTGCAGGTATAGGGGACCCAAGTTTGCAGGAAGCATGAGCCCTGAGGCTTGCTTACTGGCATTGGTCTACTCAGAGCCACAGCAACTGCTGCAGGTACAGGGGAAACAAGCCTTCAGTCAGAGGGAGTTCTGGGGCCCACTTCCTATATGTTGGTTCCAGGAGGGTAGCACTGCAAACATGGGGGAACCAAACCTGAGAGCAGCAGGAGTTCTGGGGCCTGATTTACCACAAGAGCTTCAGCAAGCACAACTCTGTGGTGCTGCTTCCAGAGAAGCTAAGCCTGTTGGCTTGCACATTTGGTTAACCATGGAGCAGTGGAAGCCCTGGGTCCTGCTTGCACAGAGGTGACAGTTTCCATGGTGTTTCAAGGGTGAAGGTAACAGTTCCTATAGTGGGGGTAGGGGGGTGTGGAGCTCTAAATTCCTATGCATACTGGGAAGCAGGAGTTACCACCAAGTAAACACCTAGTAATGGGACCTGGAGCCACACAGGCAGCTTCAGGGGCAGGGGATTGGGAGTGTTGAGCTACAAATCATTCCTACCACTATTCCCATGGCTAGTCGCTCCTCTACTTGCAGATGCAGAGAGGGCTTTGTTTCTTTCTGCTTATTGGACCCTGTGGTGACTTTTGAGGTCCTCTGATCTTCCTTTTACAGGGTAGTTAGTCACCATTGGGCTGTAGGAATGTCAAAATCCACAGTTTTCTTTCTCTTCTTCCTCCAGTAAAGTTATTCTTGACATCATTTATATGCAGGCACTCTCAGAGAAACAGCTTAACAATTACATTTATAAAGTTATGAACAAGGGTAAGATTTTTCCCTCTTTTACCCCGTGGGATTTTATGGAATTTTATTTCACAAAAGATAATCAAACACTCTGGGAATTAAAAACACTCAGTTGTCTATTAATTTTCCTAATATCTTGTGCTCCGTTTCAATAGCTTTTATTTGGTCTCATTTTTAAATGTCTTATTTGTCTAGCCTTATTTTGTGAAAAGAAAAAACAATGGCCAGATTGAATAAAACCATCTGTAATTAGTTTGATCTTTGATAGCTAAAAGCTACAAAATAACCAGAGAATTAAAGTATTTTTGTAAATTTGTCTACCATGAACATTCCAAGTTTAGAATATGTGTTATTTTTTCTTCTCTAATTTTTAAAATTGATTTTTGAAGATGATTTTAAGAATGTGACAAAATGATACTATTCCTTATATTTGGACTCAACTTTTCCTTCTCTAGAAAATATGTACATAAAAATATTAGCCTGTTACCAATATTATATCAAATAAAGTAACTCTTAAATCAAGATAATTATTTCAGCAAAATTTTTACAGCATATTATTCAATTTAAACAGAAACTCTTTCTGCTTTGTAAGTCTCTGATGCTTGTCCATCCAAAATCCATGATTTTATTGGAAACAAATTTCAAGGTAAATAGATCTGCATTCTCAATTTAAATGTGTAATAGTCCAATTTCTAGGGTAAGACAGAAATAAGAGACTCACTGACATGGATTTCCAAGGAAAGCAGAATGCTTTTCACAGTTCTTGGTTTTTTTTTTTTTTGTTTTTTTAAGAATTTTATATATCTTTTTCCTCTAGAGTCGTGGATAATTTGAATTCTATTTAGAGTCTTCACACTTAATCTCCATTCAATATTGGACGAAGTATCTATCTGCCATTTCTTCTAATGAACCACTATTTATTTTGTTCCTCAAACATTTCCAAATTTGGCATTAGGAACTCTTTCAGATTGTTCTTTGTGTCTATAGGACATATTTTATGTCCTCATTTCTTGAGTACCTAAAAAAAAATTGTGAAAGCTGTTCCAGGTTCATCTTGATTGTGCTATGCCTCACCCTTATAATCAGCCATTTTTTCCCAAGGACTTCTTGTTGCTTTTGTTGATTGATGATAGTTATGAACCAAGATCTTGATTATTTATTTATTACTTCTGAGATGTTATTGTTTCTAGTTCCTTTCAGCTGATAGAGCTGGGTAATACACTGGATATACTAACACATGTATGCATAGATATTTACAAATGTTTCTGTAACTGTCCATCTGTATGTATGTTATGCATGAGTTTACTCTGATATTTCTAATCATAATCTATTACTTTGTGATTTGTTCTAGCCTTCTATCCTTGGTTAAATGTTAACTTTCTTTCCAATAGTGAGAAATATGGCCCCCACACTCCAGCATCCACTTACTGATTCATTCTCAGTACACATGTTTAGTCAATTTAAGTGTTTAGTACATACCCCTCAGAGAAATACATTTACTATCTAGAATAAAGAGCTTTTGTAGGGTTTCTTGTATCTTAGTCTTAACTTTTTTGAAGTCAAAATACCATTTTCCATGTTTACTTCTATCAGCTCCCACTGCTAAGATTTTTAAGAGTTAAATTCATTTTCATAATCAGCATTATATTCTGTAGCTTTTGTATTCTGAATTTCAGAAAAAGTATCAATACATATTTATCTCATAACTATATATTTTTTCCCTTGAAAAAGAAATTCTTTCTCTTTCTTCCTCAATACCTTTCTCCCTATATTCCTCTCTTTCCCTTTTCATCTTTTATTTACTATTTCTGAATACTTTCATTATTTATCTATATACTGTCTTTTTTTCTATTCATTTAATCAGTCCAGGTTTTTTTGAGGATTTCTGCATCCTGCTGAGGTTATAATAGTAAGATAAATAATATTTTTGAATTAATGATTATTAAATTTAAGTAGAATATGCCTGAAAGTGTTAAGAATTGTTGAGGAAAACACAGTAAGAAAATAGAGAAAATTGGCATGGATTGAATGCTAATTTAAATAAGCATTAAATAACTTATAAAATTATTATTTTAGAGGATGACAGAAAAAATTGAGAGACTAATATAAAGCAATATCTGATGAACTCTAGGCTAGCAAGGAACACTTTCATCTGCCCTTAAATAAAGAATAGTTTTGTTTATTCAAAAAGGACAGTGTAAATGGACCAGAACAATAAGAAGAGTGGTCAAAGTGGAGATAAGAGAGTCAAGTCAAATGCAGGCCATGTAAGCTTCTGTCAGCTTTCTGTGGACTTTTACTATGAGTCAAATGAGATGATAGAAGGTTTAGAGCTATTATTTGACTCATACTTAAAAAATAGAAAGACACTCTAAGTCCTTGGAAAACAGAATTAGGTGACCAGCAAGGGATAAACAAGAGAAAAGAGCTATGATACTACTATAATAATCCACAGTAGAAGATTGTACAAGTGAATTAGCAGTATAAATGATGAAGACAGATTCTCAATAATCTGTGAAGTTAGATCCAACCAAATACATTGATGAAATGAAGGTAGAGGGAAATTCAAGATGTTTACAAAGCTTTGGGTCAGAAGAAATGTTAACACTTTGCCACTTATTGGGAAAGAGAGAAAAAGAAGAAGACTGTGTGGGTAAGAGAGAGAGAGAGAGAGAGAGAGAGAAAGAGGGAGAGAGAGAGAGAGAAGATGAAAGGAAAAAAGAAAAGAAGGTAGAGAAGAGGAGGAAAGAAGAGGAAAAGAGGGATTTTTAGAAGAATAAAGAAGCATACTAGGATTTTTATGACATTTTCAGATTGTGATATTTTAATAAACATGAATTGAAGATATCATTTATGTAGTTGGCTATGTAGTTGGTTAAGTTGAAGTTCACCTAAGAAGTCTTCATGGAAATATAATTGTGAAATTCTTTGAAATATAAATTTAACATTCACGGCAGGGGTGTCATCTACCTCAAAGAGGTGAGAATAGGTTTTGAATGGTTCAAAAAATCTGTGCTATTACAGTGGTCTATGACCATCTATTGTTCACACCTGCCTGAAAAATTCTTATTCCTTAATATTTAATTTCTCTCATTTGGAAGGATATAAATTCAATTTCATTTTTCTTATAAGGAGAATATTATTATTTTTAAAAAAGCATTCTTAGAAACACTGGTTTAAATTTACAAGATAAGGTATAATTATGTAAAATGTGAATTTAGATAAAGAATAGAAAACTCTGAAGAATGATCCCTGGGGCACCATAAATTATAGAAGATAGAGAAATATGAAAGAACCAATAAATAAAATGGAGAAGGATTGACAGGGGCAGTAGAGAGAGAAGAGTGTTGTTGTATACTAGGTGAAAATGTTTTTTCAACAAAAAAGATTCATATTAAGTGTTAATCACTATAGAAAGTAAGTTGAAGAAAACTATAGATAAATCTTTTGACTCTTGTGTAAGAAAAGGGAGAAATTCACATTAAAGATTTTGGTTTTTAAGAAGTAATAAGGTATTACTGTGTGTTTTTAAGCTGATGGTAAAAATGTGTAGTAAAGAAAGCAAATTCATACAGACAGGAGAGGAACCACAATCTGGATCAATACTTGCAGTAAGTAAGCAACTAGGGTTCTAGTGGATGAAAGGAACTGGCATTAGCTATGAGTACATTCACAGTTCCCTTAATTACAGGAGAGATGACAACAACTCAACTTCTGAGGAAGGTATGTCAGCATGTGGCAGGGAGAGCATTCAGAACACTTTCCTTATTGCTTTGGTATTCCCCACAAAATAGAAACAAACACATTACATGATAATGAAGAGCAAAGAGAGGATGTTGGAGTTTCAAAGAGAAACAAGGAACCATAAAATAATCTTCAGAGAGTAAGAAACTAAACTAGTTATAAGTGGTATGATTCTAGGTAGCTTGGAATACCCATTTGAGATTAAAAATCATCTAAAATTAGCTGAATTTATAAGGTTTTGTACTTTACTATGTCACATTTAATCACATAAAGCTCAAAATATGTGAATATTTGTATATTTTATAAAATTTTTCAAGTAGAACATTTAGTTGACAGTGTATATGCAATACTTATAATGATGGATGATGGAATCTGGAAAGTGTAAAAAGAAATTTTTAAAAAAGAAAAAGAAATAAACAGAAGGAACAGGGATGAGCAAAGTTAGGAAGGTAACTGCATATTGCATCCTAGAGGAAACTGAGAAACTATTGGATGGCAGTTGTAGTGTTGACATGAAAAAATAAAGCTTAGAGGTTAGCACATATGAAATTTAAATTATTGGTAATGTCAAAGTCTAGAATATTACTATGTACAACAGGGGCAGAGGTAAGGTGGAAGACAGATTCACAGTCAGAGAGATGCTCAATAATCTAAGAAGCAAAGAATCAGAGATGTTGAAAGGTTGTGAACTTGGTTGTTAACACACCAGGAACTATGACAAGAGTACTGTGTTAATAGTAAAATCTTAAAAGAATAGGAGGAATTAATGAAAAAGTTTAAAATAAGTGATTGTAGAAACAAGTGTTCATGGATGACATCAAATGATAAGAAATATGAACCTGAACCTTGGAGATTTTTTGGAAAAAGTTCCAGAAAAGGGATGTAGCCTTTTTCATTCTCAGCTAAATTTTTTGCATTATAGCACATTTTCTGAAATTCAGTAAGTGTTCTTCAAACATTTATTCACTAAATCAATGAAGTTATAAATATATGAATATATCTGTAAAATAAGGAGAATTGATAGAACTTCTTAATATTAGTTCTTAGTTGTAAAATTTCAATTTACATATAAGATATTAATCAATATGCCCTCTACTTTGTGTTGATTATAATGAAAATGGCTTAACAACTTGTAGCAAAACCACACTTCAGTCCCAGATAGCATCTCCAACCTTTGGGGGCTAGCCTACCAACCTACCTATACTCCTACCCATACCTCTCACATAGCTGGGATCAAAAGCAGGTGCCAACACTCCCAGCTTGCAGTGGGGTCTTCCTAAGTTGTTTGTGTTGGTTGGTCTCAAACTGCAAAATTCCCAAATCACTGGGGTTAAAAGCTTGAGTCTCCATGCCTAGCCCCCACTTTTATTTTTGACAAACATTGACCTATATGTATAAAATTATATTTTTAAATTTTCATGATCATATTTTGGTTGCCTACCTCTAGCTACAAAATCTCTCTTGCATTCCTAATTCTGTATAAAACCCAGCTTTCCTCTACATTCTAATCTGTCTTCCTTGTTTGTCTTTGTCTTATAACTGCTTAAATCCTGATTATGACCAATTTTAATAATCTCTTTAGGAAATATTTGTATGGGACATAGAAGTCAAATTTGTGATATATTTTAACAAATGTCCAAAAAATTTACAATTCTTTAGCATACTACTTATCAAGGGCAAGTAATAGTCTACATAAGTGGTACCAAAAAATTAATCTAGGCTTCATCAGAGTATACAAGTGTGTTCCACAATGGTGACAAACATTGATGCACACTCCATTCATCACTATACATATAACAAAGGAAACCTTCTGTGACACAGCAATTTCACGTGATAAAATAAGAATAAAAGTAAGCTAAATAAGCTTACTCTTCTGGTTTATGAGGCAAGAAAAGGGAAGATCATGGTAGTATGAGTTAGGTGAAAGACTTATTCTCTCCTGATGCCTTCACCAAGGGAAGGATGTACATTGTCATTGCATTCCTGTTCTCTTTTCCATTGCTTACTACCTTCACTTCAGATAAGTTTAGAAAATCCCTAACCGGTTATCATTTCTTACTCTTACTCTTGAAATCTGGTTCTCCACTAATAGCTTATTTTATGTTCTATTAGTATATGGAAGCTTAACAATGTCTTAATTATCAAACTCAAAAATCTTTTCAAGACTATGCCTAATTCTTTGGTAAAAGTTGTAACTTTTTATAAACTGTTTTCTAAAATTTAATTTTTCTTTCTCTTCTTCTCTTTTGTATTGCTTATGTATATTAATTTGGGGCTTTTATTCTTCCCATTTTCCCTTGAATATCCATGTTCCTTAAAAGTAACTGTGTTGTAACTATACAGTATAGTAAGTAACTATATTGGTTAAAACTATAGTCTCCTCACTCAGAGTCTATGAGAAATTGAGACAGTCCCTTTTTGTTTGATTCATATCCACATCTGTACAGTAAAACTAATAAACACAAAAGTTTTTTAGAATTTATTGGTCATCAGTCTATCTCAAAAGACTGATCTCTACAAGATCCTGTAGAGTATCAGTGAGTGAATGTTCCCCTGCCATAAACATACAGATATATTTTTACATGAGCTTAGGGAATTGAACCAAATGAATACCCTAAAATGTATATCTTTAAAATACATATAAGGAGTTGTTTAGAGTTAATTATGTATAATTTTCCATCTCTCAAAGACATTTCATGTATATAAGAATATATTTACATTTATAGCATGTTGACAATTGTTTTCCAATTTGTTTCATTATTTTGCCCCATGCATTATATCTGACAAAGTATTAGTCAAAGAAAATATATTAAATTGCATTTATTAGCACACTACATTCTAGGAAATGATGTGTCTCTAAGATACATATTGGCTTATACAAAGAGAAAAATTTTCTGTGATACAATCATAGTGTGCTCTCATATTCACTCACCATTTCATTAAGAAATACTAATATTTAGGCATTAATTTTCTCTCTTTAGGACAAAGAGGAAATGAAAGACAAGCTTTTCTTTGTTAACACTGATGGTGATATGAGAGAACACAATAAGTGTGTGAGAAACAAGAATTTTGTATAATAGCATCATCGTTTCCTTACATTTAACTATATTCTCTTGGTCTTCTTCATCCTTAAATAGTTATGAGTTAAATATTTTGAACATAGTCAAGTCAATTTTACTGTTCTTTTTGTTAATGCAGATTCAGAAATTTTGTCACTAAGTTTCAGAACACTTTTTAGAAATGTATGCATATCAAACATGATTTTCTTGACATTATTTTAATACTTGCTAGTGAGATCAATATGTATACAATTTTATTTCTGTGATTAGTTGTATGTTGATATTTAGAATTAAATCCTTTAATATTACTTTCCTTCTGAAAGTAAAATTCTCAATATCCAGCCAAAAATAATTAGAGTCTTACTAATAATGAGGCCAAGCTATGTGCTGTAATCGATCAACAGCCTGGCAGTAATGGAGTCTTAAAGAAATACATCAAACTAATGAACAGCTAAGACACATGAGAATAATTCTTGATGCTTTAGTTCTAGAATTTCAATGGCTGTTTGAAACACTTCAAAGACTAAGAGGATTCATTTTTACATAAATCCTTGAAATAAATTTCTTGACTTCTTGCAGTTGAAAATCATAACATTTTAGTTGAAATATTTATTGTGAAAACAAATCATTGTGAATTCATGAAAATGAGTACTACTCTCTTGCACTCCCTTCTCTTGGTGACTGAAGAATGACTATTATGTAGATAGAAGAGGATCTTGAAAACTTCCATAGACTTCTCTTTGCAAGAGTCATATAAAAATTGACAATATATATATATATATAGGACACAACTCTTGTAGTTTATAGTTATGAAATATATTGCATTTTTTCAAATTTGTAGGTACCTGCCTAATATGTACATTGTTCCACAAATAAAGTTGACGATGGCACCTGGTGGAATCACAGAGTCTTGAATGCCACTGACCAATTGAACTTCCTGCCCAACGATACAAATGTTCTATAATATGTGTTCTTTGATACAGTGTTGACTAGCCAGAGTTAAAATGTATCTAACACAGGTGAGATAACACATTTAGTATTTCTTTTAATTTGAATTTCAATGTAAATTTAAAGAGCCTGATATTGCCAGTGCAATATTGGTGAGAAGTGCTATTTCTTATCAAGTCAGGTACACTAAATGTCTATTTGAAACATAATAGTGTTTAAACTAATTTACCTTGAAATTCATGCTCCTAATCCCAATGATTAATTTTATTTTTATTACAGAAATCCTATCTTGATTGTAGCTCTGACCTTTTCTTAATTCCCTTATCTGCAATCCTAAGATTGCTCAGATCAGTATATTAAAGAACTAAAGGTTCAGGACAGCAATTATGGACTATAGAGCAGGATGGGTCATGTAAAAGGAAAGTTTAAATGAGTGCTCCTAAAATGTGAGGATTAGAGAATATAAGTGCAAACTTCTACCAATGTAAGGATTCGGATGATTGCCAAGCCTCTCTACCTTCTATCTCCTCACCAATGCTCCCATCCACTTTCCTTTTCAGTGCCCATGGCTACTACTGCAAACTAGGTGCTCTACAAAATAGAATTAATTTCAGGAAAATATATTATCTTTTGACTGGCATAAACACATGCCTTTTTGAGATGTCCTAATACAGCTGCTACTAAGGAAGAGAACACTAACAGAAAATAAAGGAGTACTATGTTTTAGACCACATTATTCTGCTTTTGTTTTCACATAGAATGAGTGCTTGTATATACTCGTTATTACTTTTTAAATACATAAATCTGAAGCAACTGTTTCCTACGTCTTACAAAAAGAGCCTCAACATGTAACAGAGGTTAAGGCAGAGGGGCATTGCAAGATTGGAAAAATGTAACACACATGAAAATGATAATGATAATAATAGCAGTGAATGTGAGGGAAGAAAATAAGTAAAAGAAGCACTATGAAGTTTACCATCTCTACCACCCATCCCTCAACCCAAGGTATAATGTCAGATACCATCCTGCCTCCAGTTAAAGATATTTACTTGGCAGTAAAGAAGTCAGAATTTTTAGCAACAGATGCCCTTTAGGAGAGAAGCAAATACAACAATATGAGTGAATGAAGTAGAGTGAGATATTTTAGCAATTATTTGCTTGAAATAACTATAACTTGGAGATTTTCAACCATCCCTGACTCAAGAATTAGTAATTTTCCACCTCTGCCTCTTAAACCTCTAGCTTTTAAATGAAAAAAGTCAGAAGATTACTGATATCCAAATTTTAAGTGTGTTTCTCTGTCTATATAACATAGCATTATTTACTATAAGTACAGATTGAAACAGGTACATGTCAATGGACCATTAAAAAACTGAAAAAATAATAGATGAAAAGATGAAATCTATCTAGAGTTTGGGAGTGCAAGCACTCAAACATACTGAATCTGAAAGGAAAAAGGTCTTGGACTGGAAATCCATGTTTGGGATGTTTCTTTCTTCAACTGCTTGCAAATATGTAAGCTTAGACATTTACTGTGATGCTATTCCTGTACCAGAGGCAACATTCATCTGGAAGAAAGTACCCTTTAGGTGTTTATGAATAAGATTCCCTCTATCAGCAAAACTTAGGTGTTTTGTGGTGATAGTTCATAGCATTGTCTTTGAAAGGACATACTTGGTATGGATATGGGGACATTTTTAGCTGTTGAATTTTGTTACACCAGAGCAAACAACCAAAACATCAACAACTTGTAAAACTCATGCAACTTACTAAGTTACAGAGAAACAAGGAACATTGTTTGTACTAAAATCTGCTTGTTTTCTTTTTTCCAAAACCATGGTTCTACCATCTTGACTAAGTAACTTCTCCCAAGACCCCATCTCTTAATATCATCACCTTGGGAATTAGGTTTTCAACATATATATTTTGAGGAAACACAAACATTCAGTTGATATCATTAGTTTTTATATTCATGTTTGTATTCCTAACTTCTGGTATAGACCTTCAAAATGACAGGTAGCAATTGAGTAAATGTATAGTTATATTATTTTATAAGGAATAATTCATGCCCCAAGGCAAAACATAGTCATAAGCAGAGTCTAAAAAGACAACTTATAAAAGGAGAAAATATATTTCTAGATAAGACAAAGGCTTTTAAATATTTAAAAGATAAAGACCAAAAAGTATATGAGAAATAGGAAGAAAATTGAAAAACACGTATAGAAAAATAAATATAAATAGCTCTTTAATACATAAAATGACACTACATATGAGAGAAGGTCAAAGTAAAAGTATAATTTCTCATTTGAACGGCATAAGTCTCAAGTTTGACAATATGTCTCATACATCATTGATGAAAATGCAAATGCCACAACTCATGTGAGGCCAACCTGGTGACATCTAACGAGTACAGCAAGCCCACTTATAATAGTCTATGTTAATAATACACTTGCAAAATGGCTTATGATCAATATTGCCTGCATTGCCATTATTTGTGATAACAATGTTATAAGCAATTAAAATGCCCATCTGTAAACAATTGTATAAAAAATATGAAAGAAACCCAACATCTTTTGACCACTAAGGGGAATGATGGCTATTGGAAACATATTGCCACCAAACTTATACAATGATATGAAGAGATCCCAAAATATATTAAGTAAAACAATAAGCAAGACACAAAAGAAGAATATGTATTATACACTTCTTGAATAAGAAAGTAAAAAATGAGAACACACAAATATACTGTAATTATATTACAAAAAACTAAAAGGAGGAGAAAAATAGAAGTAATAGCACTGAAAGGAATTCCTGTAGATTCTATATCTGTCTATCTGTCTAGCTGGAGATTGAAACCAGAACCTTGCACATACTAGGTAAGTGCCCTACCACTTCAGCTATAAACTAGCCATTCTGTTTTTAACTTATTTTTGAAATAAAAAATACCTACCTTTGCACAGGCTGCCTTAAACTGAAAATCCTCCTGCCTCTACCTCTGAAGTAGCTGGTATTACAAGGGTGCACAACCAATTTAAATTTGCTAAAAGAGTTTTAGGGAACAGGAAGGAAACCTAAAACATCAATGTGGCAGATATGCTCACTATATAGAGCAAATTTTTTTTAAAAAGTTTTTTGCAATCAAGACATAAATTAAATAGTAAGGAAATAAACTTAAAGTAAATTGAAACAAAAATAATTAATTTTATGTAATTTTTGTAACATAATTTCATACTTACATATTGTCAACGTTTTTAAAATCCTGATGCAAACTCCAATAGGCTTGGCAACCCTGCTCCTATGGCCTTGTATTTTGCAGACTATGTGGTCTCCTGGGCTGCCTCCACTCATTGTTTCTAGATTTGTTTTGAAAACATTTTATGTTCTTGGCTTCTCCAACATCCAGGGGTCTCTGCTACATCTTCAGCTTCATCCTTGAATTTCATGCATTATCCTTTCAGTGGACAACCTGCAGGGATCCTGAACTTGTCAAACGTGGCTGGTCTCTCAGGCCTTTCTTTGAAATCATGGTGAAAGCTTCCATGAACCCATCATTCTTGCATTCTGCTTGCCTGCTAAGTCAGCATCATGTGAAGAATGCCAAGGTCTACTTTAAGCTCCAGCAGTAGCTGGGCCCCATTAGACCACAGCTGCAGTGGCCAATGAATGTCTGAATGACTAAATCTGGAGAAACAGTTCAGTAGGTGGTGCTGTGTGAGCAGGGCGGCTCTCTCCTCTCAAGAAAAAGTCTCTCAAATGATGTTATACCATGGAATCTGTGATAGATGGGGTCCAGTCAATTCCTGAGATGCCCTCAAGTTGTCTTTCCTATTTTTCCTGTACAAAATGCTTGGATTCTCTTTAATGGCCTTAAAGTCTTATAACAACCAGGTCTTCCTCATGCACAACTTTCAACTCACTCCTTTTGTGGCCAGACTGGATAGTTTTTATGTTACAGGAAAATATGATCTTGAAAATTACCTCGGTTCTTGCATCTGGCAGGAGAAGAATTCAAGCAAGATGCAGGAGAAGAATCCAAGCAAGATGCAAACATTTATTAAAAGTAACAATAACGTTTATTAGGAGAGGAACAGTGGGGAGAAAAGAGAGAGAGAAACATTTCCTGTTCCCCAGGCAAGAAGTGGGAGCAAACACTCAAAATGGGGACCCCTAACTCCTAGTTTTATACTGGAGAGCTGAAGGAAATACACATGGTCAAAAATAATGGGTCTAGGTCACTGAGATGGCTAACTGAACAGAGAGGGATCACCCTCCCAAATCACACCCAGTCACACCCATAACCCACCCAAGTCATAGAGACAATAGGTGGGTTTTAGAACTTTGCTTTCCTAGACATGATTATTTCTCCACGTATCCAAGAACACTTGCAGCTCCTTAACATCTCAAAGAGGAAAGCAGAAGCAGGTAGCTCCTCTTTGTCTCCCTGTTCCTACTACTTTAGCATTTAAAAGATGGGAGAGGCTAACTGCTCTGGCTCTCCTTGTTCCAATATCAGAATCTGGTCCTTTAAATATTTATTAAAATAGTATAATTTCCCTGTGTCCTCTTATGGCCACTGCTTATGTCTAACTGAAACGCATTATTCCCCACTCAAGGACTAGAGACCCTGAAATCTTTCAGGGAAAAGGGGAGTCATAATCTGTCATTAGCTGCTTCTAGCTGGCCTGGGACATAGATATAAGTCACAGGTCTCTGATCCATGCTCTCTATCAGTGGCCAGCGAGGAAAACTGAAAACCCTTCAATATTCAGGTATGTCCAGTGGTCTATTATAGTGGGTCCTGCCATCTCAGGGCACAGTAACTGGCAAGAATTACCCATCAAGACATGGTCATAGAAGACACAGATATCCACAGGCAGGGATTAGGTTAGCACAACAGTGCAGACAAAACAGAGTGAGATACCAATTATTATGATGATGATGGTGAACATTAATGCCTTTTTCCAACAGGCAAATCCTGTAAACCAGGAGGAAAGTAGGTCTCTATTAATGCACAATGGCTGGTAGCATCATTTTAATCTCAGAGTCGAGAAGAGCTATACCCTAGGCTGTGTCATTTAATGCTTTTTGGTTATATTTAGTCATGGTCTCCATGTGTGAGATTATATCCTCTAATACCCACATGGGTAAGGAAGGATCCATTCTTTTTAATCTCTTGGCTTTACTTTGGAAGGGTTGAAAAGAGTGACTCCATTTTGTTGTCCATTTACATACAAGGTCTCATACAGTTTAGGTTGGCCTGGAACTCACTATGTAGCCCAGGCTAGTCTTAACTCCTGGTACTCCTGGAACTAGAGAAAAGGTGAGATCAAAAAGAATTAACCTAGAAGGTAACACACATGCACAGGAAATTAATGTGAGTCAACTCCCTGTATAGCTATCCTTATCTCAACCAGCAAAAACACTTGTTCCTTCCTATTATGGCTTATACTCTCTCTACAACAAAATTAGAAATAAGGGCAAAATAGTTTCTGCTGGGTATTGAGGGTGTAGGGGGAAGAGGGAGGGGGTGGAGTGGGTGGTAAGGGAGGGGGTGGGGGTAGGGGGAGAAATGACCCAAGCCTTGTATGCACATATGAATAAAAAAAAAAAAAAAAAAACTCCTGGTACTCCTGTTTTAGCTTCCTAATCAATGGGATTACAAGCATAAACCACCATGCCAGCATGTCTTTATTCTGGAATGATCCTACATTGGGGACAAGTATCAGACAGTTTTGAGAGTCAGTGTCAATAAAACCCCCCCTTTTTTTTTTGTGGTCAATATAAGCAAACTAAGAGGTTTAGAAGAAGTGGACCTTAGGCCTTATATAAGCACCCATTTTTAAGTCAACAGAGAACAGTTAAGTTTTGCAAGGAAAATAACAAAACCAGTGATGGTAAATACTTAAATAGACAAGTGTTTGACAAACTAGTGACGTTTTCTGGGAACTTGATTGTGAATGCCTCAGAGAAGGATCCAAACTGTACATGACAAAACACTTAGAATAGTCAGAATTTTTTAAATGTTTGGCAATTGACTAAACAATTTTTATTGCATATAACTGATAGAGTAATAATATCACCATTTTGTGAATGGGCCAAAATGGCAGACCTGCCCCTTAACAGAAATTCCTGCTCTCTAAGACAGCCCCACCCCTGCCAGAGACTACTGCGGTGCATGAGCTAACTTCCTTACCCTCCCCTTCTATAAAAGCCACGCCTGGCCCAGAGTCTGGGCTGCGCCATCTTTCCCCGGCCAGCCTGGCAGTTGGAGCCTGCCATTAAACCTTGCTCTTGGATATGAGACTTTTCTTGTGAGCTTTCTTTGTGAGCTGCATTTTTCCTAACAATAACATTTTAGGACAATAATTATGATGGACAGCATTAATTAGTACCAGTAAGCTCTTTTTATCTTTTAAGTATATTTTTAAAACCCCTATTTTAGTGTTAAAATGACATAATATACACCTTACTAATAGATAAGTCCCCCTTTTAATTTTGCCTTTAGAGTAAATAAATTTTAAGTAAGTTACAAAATGGTTTTTATTACAGATGTACCTTATGAGTGACCAGTGGGCACTCCTTCATTACATGGCACTGATTTTAATTCTAGAAAACCTATAGAGATGAAATAGATCAAGGTTACTGTCCATAAAATAATGTCTGCATTTCAGTTAGGCCTGGTTGACATAAATTCTTGGAAAACTGGTTTTTCTAAAAAAGTAGTAGCAGAAGTGATGGGGGAGAGTAGAGAACAGAAGTAGCAATTCCTTCACGTTAATTTTGTAAGCACACATAGATTTAAGAGCTCAAGAATATGCAGAAATTAACTAAGTGGCCACAAGGACATTTCAAATCTTTCCACTCTGCTTATTTGCTCCTGATTCTCACTACAACTGGCAAAAGACAGCTTGCAATAAGCAGGCCACAGCCTGAATGCTAAGCTGTCTTGAAATTTCTTCCTCCAAATTAATTAACACTGTCAATTTGAAACTCAGTCTTCCACAAATTCTTAGGACATAGACAAAAAAAATATCTATAAATTCATTGCCAGAATATAACTCCTTGGTCTCTAGTCCAGTTCCTTATAGAGTTCTTACTCTCATCCGAAACCTCGTAAGACGGACTTTTGTTGTCCATGTTCCTATCAGCATTCTGGTCTTTGGAGTGCCCACAAGAATTACAGTATTCTTTGGCTTCTATCCCTCACACCTGCAAACTCTTCCATATTTCTTCTGCAAAACTGTTCTAAAGGCTTAAGGAACAGATGGTCAGGTTTAATAACAGCAATAACCTGGCTTCTCTTGCTCTGGTTTTCTATATTAGATTTTCTCACTTACCAAATACCTGAGAAAAACACCTCAAAGAGGGCAATTATTCATTTGGGCTCAGAAGGTCTGTCATGGAGGAGAGTGTGACAGAGGAAGAACCAGTCACATCATGGCCAATAAGAAGCAGAAAAAAGGAAATACTGGAGAAAGTTAGGTCAGGATCTATCTCCCAGGGACATTCCCTTGTTGAACTCCATCCAAGTGGACCCTACCTCCTATCTTTGTTCATTGTATTCCTAACACCACCATAATGTTGATACATGAAGAGATTAATCCACTCATTAGGTTTGAGCCGTTATGATCTAATCATCTCTACAAATATTCTCACAAACACAACCAAAGAGATTTGCCTTATTAATCTAATCTAATCAGACTGACAATCAAAATTAACCATCACAAGGCCCTCAGGAGTGTAAGAGGTACCTAAACTGCTTTTGCTAAAAAACCCTGACTTTACTTAATCCCATGAATTAACTAAAAGCAGGAGAAAAGCATGGTCTCTCTCCTTTCATTTCATATCTGTCTTTGCTCTAAACTGTTCTCTTTGAAGTCATTTTGCAATCACCTTGAATTCCAGGAAGGACAGAACTGATAACATCTTTATGACATGGAACAGAAACTACTCTCAACAGTACAACCTCCTCAGGATGGAACACCCTCCAGATAATAACTCTGAACCTCTTTTAGAATAAGGATTGAGATAATGACAACCAGACCACACCTGTGACTGAAACTGTTTAACTATGCATACTTTTTGACTCCTGCTCCCAGCCCTTTTGTCTACTTAAATTTATAGCTCATGTCTGTATCCTGAAGATGGACTGAGTGTTTTCTCTGCCTTTTTCCATGGCAAGTCATGAGCCCATGTATTAAATCTCTTTTCTCTTCCCTTCATCATGATTCCTTATTTGGTGTATGGCAAATGGATGGACCTGGCATTTAGAATCACAGGAGTTTGGGCCTGGGGTTCAAAATGCTGGTTTCACTGGGACTAAATATATGAGGAGTTTGATTTGAGCTTCCCAGGCTCTGGAATTTTGGTAAGTAAATGTTAGTTGTTTTAAATCATACACTAATTTAGCCATTTGTTATAACATTCAGAACTGATGAAGATAGAAAATTTCAGATTAGTAATTCCATACAAAAGGGACAAGATCCAGTAAGAATGTACTATTAATGCTTTCAGTTTGAATAATTTGTATTTTTATTAAAAATGATCACTATAAGGACTTGAAAACTCCAAGTATATGAAAGTCCCTGTGTGTGTGCATATGTGTGTGTGTGTGTGCACGCACTCATGAAATCAATCAAGGAAGAGTAAAAAAATGTTCATTAGAGAAAACTGGGATTTTTCAATATACCAAATAATATAAATACAATTGATAATTAACTGAGAAAAAAATGGGACTTTATTCTCTGCTTCCTATATGTACTATATTTCATAGTTACTAACAGATGAGCAGGAGGAGTGGTTAAAAAGATTAATTTCCACTAAGAAATGTAAAAAGATTGAAAGAATTAGAAAACCACAATTACAAAAAGTAACTTATTTAGACAAATTATGATCTATATTATTTGTTGGCTCTGAAGGTGGAAGCACCAATGGAACAAGAAACTTATGAAGTTTACAAACTAGTGGCAAGTAGGAATTTCTTTTTTTTGGTGGCACTGGGGCTTGAACTGGGCCATTAAACTTTCTAGTCGGTGCTCTACTCCTTGAGCCACTCCACCCACCCTGTACTATTTTCAATGCTTCCATATAATGGCTTTCTCATTGTATAGGAATATAATAAGATAGTAGAGATAGAGAACAAGAGTTAATTGCTTTCCTTCCGAAAGAGTTTAATATTTTTTTGGATCTGAAATTAGTTTCCTTTTCTTATTAAAAGAAACTCTGCTTAGCTAGGAAGTTGCTGTGAAACATTAAACACTGTCAATTCTTAGTGTGATACCACATTAATACTGCATACCATCAATATTTTACATTAAGGATGTTAATCATCTCGGAATTTCTGGAATACCTAATAGTGCTAACGTACTGGTGCACTAATTTTATTTTTAATTCATTTTCTTTCTTCTGTTGGCTCTTCTCCCTGGATCTGTTTTTTCTCCCTGCAGTGAGAAATGAGTTAAATCAGTTCTCACTGTCAACCAGAACAGCCTTGGAGCTGGGTTAATTCATCACCCACTGACAAAAGGTTAAAAATATTGAATATCAATATCCAGAATGTTTTCCAACTCACAGCAATTGTTTGGCAGTTATAATGTCTGAGCTCTGGGAAAAAAGTGAAATTTCTGGCATTCTCTGTGTCCATGAATTTACACTTTAAAATGTACTTTATGTATGAATGTAATGCAGATTTTACCTTCAGCTTTCTTTCATCGTAGTTAACACAAGAGATATAGAAATTTTGCTATTAAAGCTACTGTAATATTCAAATGTATACATCTACATTCACAGTTAAATTTACACAGCTGACTTTCACAATAACTAGCTGTACTTATACATATCCATGCTATTGATGTCTATCTGATTACAAATTCACAACTTTAGTCACAACTAAAGACAGAAAAATTACACCATCAATTTTTTAATGTATTTAATTCAATTGATGTGTAATTGGCTCTGTCAGACAGTCGGAGAAGTACCACATGGAATTCTACCTCTATACTTAGAGGACACATATTTTAGGAGTTCAGGTTAAGTTTATGTGTATGCTGGACACATATGCACATACACACTACACACACACACACACACACACACACACACACACACTGATACATCATAGATTATAATGTGTGATAAAACGCCTTAGAAAGCCATGGTGACCAAAGATCATAATCATCACATACATTCCAATGCATAGAATATAGTATGAAGATGTGTACATGGGAATGGTTAAAAATATTAAAGTTCCATTCACAATAGCTAAGCTATGGAAACAGCCAAGATGACCTACTACTGATGAATGGATTAAGAAAATGTGGTATTTATATACAATTGAATTCTTTTCAACCTCAAAGAAGATTGAAATATCGTTTGCAGGTAAATGGGTGGAACTGGAGAACATTATCTTAAGTGAAATTAGTTAGGTTAAGGCCAAAAGCCACATGTTTTCTCTCATGTGTGGAATATAGACCTACTACAAATGTAGCAATATTATAAAACAGGTCACACTAAGGGGAGGTCACATACAAGAGGGGGAGGGTAAAAGAAGGAAGTTAAGGTGACTATGGTTGATGTACTCTCTATACAAGAATGAATAAAGAACTTAAAAACTGGTTGAAACAACCATAAGAGAGGGACTAAAGTTGAAAAAAAGAAAAATAGAGGAAATGAACCAAATCAGGTGATAATACATATATACATGAAAGTGTCACAAGGAAATTCCCTATGTAGTGATCTTAAACAAGCAAAAATATCATTTCCTTTTCCTTTCTTTTGAAAAATTGGAGAATAAGAGGGAGGAACAGGGTCCTGCCTAGGGGGGTCTTGGTACCAGTGGGAGCAGGGTGGGGGAAGATGTAAGAGGGTGAATATGGTGCAAATACTGTGTTCACGTAAGTGTAAACAGAAAAAAGATAGCTGTTGAAACTATTTTTCGAGTAGGGGGAAGAGGAGATAAAGGAAAATAATGAGGGGGTGAATTCCAGTATGATATATTTGATAAATTATAAGAACCTTTGTAGATACCACAATGTATTCCCACCCAATACAACAATATAAAATTAAATTAAATTAAACTTTCCATGTAATAAGAGTGCTGTAAAAAAACATTAAAGTTCCAATTTAACTTTCCAAAATATAATGTGCCTGAGCTGGAGATGACAGGATCTTTTAATCACAAAGATGTTAATGATATCAACAGCATGATAATTATTAACTCGGCAAGAAGTGAGAAACATAAACTTAGTTAGGAATGTCTCTAAAAATAGAGACAATGTCAGATATCCTTAAAAATATGAACCTTGCTTTCAGGGTTGTACTAAGATGTATTAGTAGAAGGCAGATTACATGTTAGGATGGGAAGAGTGTCTACATTATTCTTGGGAGGTACAAGGAATTTCAGTTCTAAGATTTGGTCATGGCACATTGACAATGATAAACAGAGGTAATATAGACTTACAGACAAAGTGCATCTACTTGAACTTGGTAGCTGTGGCAAGAAAAGTGTGAGACAATACTGAAGTTTCAGGCTTCAGCAACTGATGGCATACAACAATGATATCTGGAACTGGAATGTAAGGAGAGAGAAAACACATATGTGGAAATTATGTACATATTACATTAAAAACAAATACATTCATGCAGTCTACTGCCATCTAAAAAGGAATTTGACTACATGGGTTTAATGTTGAGGTAAGTGTTCTAACAGAGCATTTAAATGGTGATTTTCAGAGGTCAGAGAAAAACTGAATTGAGGCTGTGCTTAGATGATTCAGTTGGAGTTAGTGACAGAAAAAACAATAAAAAGATTATTAGAGGTTACCTTCACTTGTTAAAAATTAAATCTCATCTTAAACAAAATGGAATGAATTTTAGTATCTATACTTTAGACATATTTTCTAAAGACATCATCAAAATTTAGATAGGACATATTTTACTTATTTTCTCCACATGTATACAAAGATCAATTACTAATGATTTATTATATGGTTGGAAAAGCTCTTGTAGACTTTTAACTAGGTGGTTTCTGATACCAAACTTCTTGTAACATATGAGATTTTTTTTCTAGAGATCTCCAGTGAACAGATACTTAAGACAACTCCAAAACTAAATGTGGTAATTTTTATTTATGTAGTACATTGGAAATTATTTTTTGCATTGTATAGAATATTTAATAATTTTCAATGAAGTATAAAGCTTCAATATATGTAAAACCTATAGATATGTGTATATATATATATGATAAGGATTTAATTTGTTTCAAAATTTCACTATTGCAGTAAACCAACATGAATCAGTATCTATAATTATGCTTGTGAGTATAATTAAAGTGCTATTATTATTATTAAATCATTGAAAAATAGTAAATTGCTCCTGAACTTGTAAGACGTGCATATGATACACAACTGTCTCATATTGTTCAATATTTTTCAAATTGACCCTATAAATAAATAAATATTCCATAATTCAACCATGGTATTCTGAAAACATGTTATACAGCAAGTTGCCATACTTGTCTGAACTTCTCCTTATATCTCATAATTCTGTCAGTACACATGATCATTTGTACTTTTATGGATTGGGAGAAAAAGGTCCCTAAGATACTGAAATGGTATTTTTGGAATTATGTTTTTTTATAGTTTAAATTGCAAATATTTTGAATTTTGTAGTCTTCTTATCAATACATATATTCCTTTTTTTCTGGTCTCCTGTTACATATTCAGAGAATACTATCTATGTTATTGAGAATTTTTAATGCTTATTGTGTCTTATTTCATGGTCCAGTATTTGGTAAATGTTTCATAGATGTTTCTTGAAGATATATAAATAATTTCTATTCTCTGATTGTGATAGCAATCTCCATTAAATCAGATTTGATGGTCATAGTTTTGAAATCTTTTTTAGAGTCTCTTTTGCTGTATAAATGACTACACTGTTAAACTAAACTTCATTTTTATTGTGTATTTTAAATTTTCTCCTTATAATTGTGTCTTTTTTATGGAGCAAATATTTTGAAGTTGTTCTTACAAAGGAACAAAAGTTCTACATTTTTAGGCTTGTGTAGAAATTAATTCTTTGATACACTTTTACACATACAATATTATCATTTTTTAGCATCACAGGTTTTTTACAAAGGATGCTTACAATTATGTACAGTTATATATTGACAGTTCTCTTAATAAATAGAAATCAAAAACATTTTCATGATTTTTCTCCTTTACTAGTCTTTTGTAAATGGCTTCACTAACCCTGTGTCACTCCATTTGACTGTTTTGGAGGAGGAAAAAACCCAAAAATCTTTATTCAGCATTTTTACTCTAACTTAAAGTACTTTTTATCAATCTTGGGTGCTACATTTTTATTCCTAATGATGTGGGGGCATGATATCAAGAAGCACACCAACCTTTTCATGTTTACCAGGTATATTCTCATCCATCCTTTTACTTCAAAATTGTTATATTCTTATGACATTAAAAACAGCTATGTCTTCTCTAGGAAGATATTCTTTTTTTTTAAATTCCATTCCCATCTTCTGATCTCATTTCTACTTGACTTCTGATTGCATTTTTAGCATGTTTTTCGATAGAAATATAATTTCCTTATTTTTATTTTTCCTCCACTAGATGTAATTGTAGTAAGGCAAGTCAACTTACTTATTTCTATTTTGCTTTCAACTGTATTCCTGGCTGCCCAGAAATGTGGCTGTGTTGAATGAATTAAGATTTGGTTACATATTGCATTCTATGTATTTCACTTGCTAATTGGTAAGTGATAATTTAAATATCTGTATTTATTTCTATTGTTATATTTTATAATTTCAATTTTACTTTCTAGTTCTATGCATTGATTTAGTATTTCTATTTTAATAATTCAGTATTCTTTACATCCTTACTTCTGTTTTTATCTGCTCATTTCATAAATCTATTTAAATGTTTAAAAACATAATTGACTTAAGTGATTTATATTGACTAAGCTTAATTATTATTTATCCAAATAATATATGTAAAGATTACAAATATTTTTAATTTATTTTCATTTAACATTTATTTCACAAGATTCGTTTTTGATGTACATTACACTTGTTACTATTTTTATTGTTTTGTATATTTTGTGCATGTAAATTTCATTATCTTTCTTATTCATCATGGTTCATCATTCACTCCTCCTTAATTCAATGTTTTTCATGAATCCTCTAGTAGTCAAATTTATCACACTAAGCAGAGGTCACGTACAAGAGGTGGAAGGTAAAAGAAGGAAGCTAGAATGTGAATATGGTTGATGCACTTCCTATATAAGATTGAATACAGAATTTTGAAAGTTGTTGAAAGCACCATAAGTAGTGGACTAAGGTAGAAAGAAGAAAAATAGAGAAGGTGAACCAATACAAGTTATAATACATATCTACATGGAAATGTCACAAGAAAACTCCCTGTGTAGCTATATTAAACAAGCAAAAATGTCATTTTTTTTCTTTTACAAAATTGGAGAAGAGGAGGGAAGGTCAGGTCCTGCCTGGGGAGGGAGGTACCAGTAGGAGGGGGAGGATGTGGGGAAAGAGTGTGGGAGGGTGAATATGGCGCAAATACTGTGTACACATGTATGTAAATGGAAAAATGAGACCTGTTGAAACTATTCCAGGAATGGGGTAGGGGGATAAAGGAGAATGGTGGAGGGGTTGAATTCAAGTATGATATATTTGATACATTGTAAGAATTGTTGTAAATGCTACAATGTACTGCCACCCAACACAACATTAAAAAACAATTCACTGTGGGTGACAAAAATGGAAAATGTTTCCCAATGCTGGAAACTGATCATGTATCAACTAAACTGATTGTGATTCAGGTAAAAGCTATAGCTCTAGTTTACTTAAAAAAAATTGAGGACTTTGCTTACTTTTGTGCAATTTTACTTATTCTTTGAAGAGGATGCCAACACTATTTTAGTGATTCTCTCTCTGTGTCTCTGTCTGTTTGTCCTCTCTCTTTGAAGAGGATGCTTACAATATTTTAGTGATTCTCTCTCTGTATCTGTGTGTATGTGTTTGTGCACATGCTTTGTGAGACAGTCTTCTTTTACTTCTCTGGCCTTGAGGTGCACTGGCCTTGAGGTGCACGTGCAGAGTCTGGGTAACATATTCGTTCCATTCATCATCTTATGCTGGGAATTTAAAGTCATTAAAAATAACATGTTAAAGTCCATCTAGAATAAATTGCTCAAATAAGGAAATTAGTAACTTAGAATCAATCTATTACTTCAGATGACAAAACACAAACATTATCAGGCAACAAAATTTGTGAATATATTTTACTCAGAATTTTTTTCTCATTATTCATTTATCTTCTTAAAAGAATATATTGTGTCCAGTATATTTCTCTGAGGAAATCATTCCATTTTCCCTTTACTATAAGCATGAGTTCAAGAGCAGGTGAGTACTGTACTTTACTTTCAACATGAACTTTAGTTTTATTTTGGGAGTCTTTTATGAAACTTTGGGCACAACATTAATGACCTCCATCAGCATCAATGGTCTATCAGTTGAGTTTTATTAACCCTGTTATTTAAGAGTGCCAGACAAAATAGTTTCTGCTGGGTATTGAGGGGGTGGGGGGGAGAAGGAGGGGGCGGAGTGGGTGGTAAGGGAGGGGGTGGGGGCAGGGGGGAGAAATGACCCAAGCCTTGTGTGCACATATGAATAATAAAAAAAAAATTTAAAAAAGGAGTGCCAGAAATTAAAATTTGATATTTCTATTTGTTTGTATATTTAAAATATGTCCATGTATCCCAACAACTCTCATTTTCTGGTGAGAGAGAAAAATTGTGATAAATGTATAAAAGCAATGCAAAAAATGAAACATCTGAGAACAATGTTATTTTGTCGCAAAAATAATTGCTAGAATTATCAGTATTTGAGGATTCAATAATGTTTTGCCCACCAAGGTCTACAAATCAAAGAAAAGGTTGTTTTTGAAAATTAAACTGCAAATACAACATCTACTCTTTTAGAACAGAGACACACAAAGTGATCCTGTGCTGGTGACATGTGAATGCCACTTTAAGAAAAGTTTCTGTAATGCCTCTAAAGAAGTGACTTATCAATGAAGAGTAGTATTCTTACCATCAAACCATAAATTGTCCAAATTTTTTACTGTATTTAGAATTTTTGTCCATGAAAAAAAGCCTAAGACTTTGTTGTTCAATATTGTAGCACCTAACCATACATGGCAATTGGAATTCAATTTTAAGTTAGTTAAAATTAAAATAAATTAAAAATGCAACCTACTTATATTTTCCATATTCCGAGTAGCCAGCAGCCCCAGCCGCTTACAATACCAGATAGCACAGCAAACATTTCTAATACCACAGACATTTCCACTGCACAATGTTAGTTTAGACAATAAATTTCAGATATTTAGAGTTGCATTGTACTTATCACAACCAACGTGTAGATAATCAACTTGCCGTATTCTAATCACACATCTAAAATTGTCCTCATCTTAAAGCCATGCCAGTGTGATTCCATTACCTGTTAGAAGCTTTTGCTGCTCTTGTTTTAAACCATGTCAGCAATATTCACATGGTCACATGATTAAGCTAGTCTACCAAAATACAATGAGTTACTTATGATCTCTCAATTATACCACCCCTTATTAAAATATTCTTCAATGCCAACGAGTAAGCTGATTATCTGATTTTATTTGACTTTGCAATTCAATACAAGTTTTTCTCCCCAAAAATCAGTTCTATTGTTTATTGCAGATTAATGTTATTCCCCATCTTTTTTCATTTGCATGTCCCTGGTTATTGCACCCAAGATGGTATGCCAAATCTTAACATAAAAAAACTATGTGTTTGAAAAATTTGATGATTATCCCAAGTTGTTAGGTATGAGATTATATACAAACTTGCAATAAAAATTTATTAACCAAATACACAAATGCACACACACATATTCTGAGAAAGGCCCAGACCCACAGGCTCAGCACAGCTCTCCTTTATAAATCAAACCACTTTCTCAAAAAGTAATAATACTAGCAGAATGCATTTTAAAAGAGAGACCAACAAATATGATAAGGTAGAACAAAGATAAACAAACCATATAAGCTTAAGTATTAAATAAACAATTGAGCTTTTTTATTTATTCTTAGGTGATACATACATACCAAATTACCAAACCTTTCTATACTTATGTTTTCTCACTTATAAAATTTAAATAATTATTTCTGCCTCATAAGTACAGCCATATGTCTTTATGCAGTCTACAATATTACTACTACAGTATTCTTTCAATAAATAACATCTGTTATTATTATAGTATATTATTATAATGATCATAAACCATCATTTAAAAGGCCTAATGGCTCACTCCTAGAATCCCCTCTATTAGGAAGGCAGACATTAAAAGCAACAGTGTTTAAGGCCAGCCTGAGCAAAAAATTTTACTAAGATCACATCTCAACCAATTAAGCAGGTTTGGTGGTGTGTAGCTATAATCTCAGTTACACAGGAGGCATAGGTAGGGGTATCTTACAAGGCCTGCCTCGGGCAAAAATCAGAGATCCTATATGAAAAATATGTAAAGCAAAAAGGGCTAGAGACATGGCATAAGTGATGGAACAACTGCCTAGCAAATGGGAAGCCCTGAGTTCAAACACTAATACCACCAAAATGCATGCATACCACATAAACGTGTGTTATTTTTGGACACTATAAATTGATGTACTTGATTTTTAGAAAAATAGTTAATGAATTAAAAGCATAAAGAACAGGAGAATTTGACTATGATCTTAGAATAATCAATAAAAAATAATTCTCAGAGCATGCCAAAATGTGAAGTACTAGAAATATTTGAATGACAAAGAAATGCTTTAAAATTCTCTAATAAAAATCTGTTGATTACATTTATTTCAGATCATAATGAGGGAGTTCTATATGTTAAAAAGAGATAATATCCTAAGGTGGTTTTTTTTGTTTTTACAAAAAGATAAGTTATTTAGGTGACACATGAATTTGTATTTAAAAGGTACTAAAGTAAGAAAAAGCTTACATGGAGATGTTGAAATAATTCCTCATGGAACAGCCTCAGCTCAAGGAGAGTGAGGCAGGGAGTCACCCATCCTCCACCTTGCTTTTCTGCTCTGGCCTTT
Organism: Castor canadensis; assembly: GCF_047511655.1. Classification (NCBI taxonomy): domain Eukaryota; kingdom Metazoa; phylum Chordata; class Mammalia; order Rodentia; family Castoridae; genus Castor; species Castor canadensis. Next base: position 28,300,044 of record NC_133395.1, read on the forward strand.
CAGTGCACAGGATGATGTCCTTCCATAATTAGATTTTTCTTATTCAGTTAATAATTCCAACACCAAACTCATACAGACACCTCCAGAAATAAGCTTGCTTGCTATCTAAGTACCCTCAGTCTAATAAAATTGATGCATAAAGTTAATCATCACAGGCCTCTTCTATGCAATAGTTTTCTTCATTATTTTGTGCCATCAGCACATGTTCCAAATCAGGCATCATGTCCCAAATTATGAAAGTGCCTGTTATCTTGTGCTCATTTGTGCATTACCGTGTCTTTTTTCTTTAGATTACATTTGTGGTACTTCTGTAGCAGGAAGTACATGTACTACCTTCCCTTACCAACATTATTATCTTAACAGCTAAATAATATTCCATTTTGCACATAACCTACATTTATTGATTGACATTTGGTTTGTCCATTTTTATTTTGAATAACAATGCTATAAATTTCACATTTTTGTGTTTCTATGTATTTTAAATTTGATCTTGGATGGATTTCTAGGAGGGAGATACCTGGGTTATGTAATAAGCTTATGTTTTCCGAAGAGACTTCACTATGTTACATTCACAAGTATTGGATTATCATTCCAAGATCCCAGCACCTTCACCAGCAGTTTTTGTTGCAGCCATTCAAGTTTGTATCTATGAATGGACTCACATGTACATTTATTATTTATACCTAATCCATCAGTTATGTGATTTGCTACTGTTCTTTTCCAGTGTGTAACTTGTCTTTTTCTTTTCTTTGTGGTATCTTATGAAGCATCAAGTTTTTAATTTTGAGTTTTTCCCTAGGATATTTGGTGGCTCTTTTCTAGATATATTGTTGTTTGATATTTCTTATTTATTATTTTGCCAAGGATAGAGCTGTGAAAACTGTCTCCCCTGTAATATGGGGAGTTGATATTTCTCCATGGTTTTTGTTTCTCTTTTCTTCTGAAATTATTTTTAAACTTGACTCATCAGGGATTATTTTTGTATATGTGTAGTTTAGTGATCACCCAGTGATTGGACAGAAGTTTTTCTCAAATATCTTGGTTCAGTTAGGAATCTCTTACCTGATGAAGTATCTCTGTGGATAGAGAAGTGCATGCAGGGTTTGCATGGCTGCTCTGGCCTGTGCTTTCTCACTGGACCTTTACTGCCTCACTTCAGTGTGAACAGCACAGTTTCAGGGTTTTCCAGGAGCATGGGGTTAGCTTAGACTTTCTCATATCTTCCCTATGCTGGAGAACCAACCTCAACCAGGAATATCTTTGTCACAAGCAACACAGAAACCCCAGGACAGTAAAACTCATCCACCTCTGGGTCATGATATCCACCAATGATGACACAGAATCACCCAATGTGTGAAATGTAGTGAGCTTCCTGAGACTGTAGCCAAGAGGCTGCCTTTTCTCACGGACATTCACCTTAGTGAACCTCCATGCCTAACAAGCTGGGGCAGAGGAGAGTTAAGGCAGTCATTCTAGTGGCAAAAAAGTCACCACCAATCCCCTGTGTTCTGACATGAGGTATGACTTTTTGTTTGTTTTACTGGGGTTTGAACTCAGGGCTTCAAGTTTGTCAGGTAGATGCTCCACCACTTGTACCAGTTTCTAACTGTTTTCACTGTGATTATTTTTGAGGTAGAGTCTCGCTTTTGGTCCTGATCAGCGTTGACTGCGAGCCTCCAATATTACATTACCCATAAGAGCTGGGATGATAGGCACAAGCCATAGCAACATGCTATTTGTTGACATGGGATCTTGTGAACTTTTTATGCTGGTCTCAAACAGTGATCCTCCTGATCTCAGTCTCCAAAGTAGCTAGGATTAGAGGCATTATCAACCAGTACCTAGTTTGACATTTTTTGAAAAAGAATTAAGAATTCATAAATATCTTTGGAACATTTCCAAGTCACTGAAATATTTGGAAGTTTGTCTTGTTTTGTTGTGTTTTCAATTTTGTTCAGTCTTATAGTCAGTTTTTGTAGATAAATTTTGAGATCCTTTCACTTTGATATAAACACAATTACTCTCTTGTTCTTTCTGAAGTACAATCAGCATGCTCTTGCCTGAGTCTAAGCAGGTTCCTTTATCTCTGCCTGAATGCAAATATGTATAGGCCTTTGGCTCATTTCACTAAATGAGACTCATATTCTTTATCCTCTTATTGGGGAAGCTCTCCTGCCTGGAGGATACCATTAGTTCTATGTCATATTTCCCTTGCATAATTTTGCTGCTTCTTGCTAATCATCTGATATGTGTTTATTAGACATGTAATAATTATAGTATGTATTTACTTCTTCCTATCCATGACAGCCAACTTTGTTTCATTCAGTGTTGTATAACAAAATGTACAAACAATAACATCTGTTGCAGAAGAGGTGCTCAGTAGATACACAGTTAATGACTGAGCTAATAAAAATTTTTAAAAGGTGGAGAATAAAAAACAAACCAAAAAAACCTTTCAACCATCTCCCCACTAAGCTGTCTGACAAGAAGGGCAGCACCATTCCCCACACAGCCCAGAACCAAGAACCAGTACAGAGATTGGATACCAAAGGAGTAAACTGAGAACTTTTGCTAAGCTGACTGGACTTTCTGTTGTTGTTGTACCTGGTTTCTCTCATTTTTTTTTCTTTTTAGTACTATTAATTCTACCATTACTATTTTTTTAACCTTAGTCTTACCCACTTCACTTTCTCTCCCTTTCTTATGCTACAACCTATTGTTCCTCCCCCAACTATTCTTTCTGCCTCTTCTCATCTATTCTCTTCCTAGCTTTGCCTTCCGCCCAGCCTTCCTTAATCTCTCACCTACTATGATTCCCTCCTACACATTTAGCACCTGCTGAGTAGCCTACTATACCAAATGTACACACCTCCAGACCTCTGCAATCTCTGACACAAATACCCTTCGGCTACAACAGTGGAACTAAACCCAAACAAACAATGGCCCCAAAACTCAGCAACCCCATACCACATCCCCCACCCACCACATACCCGTGCTTCCTCCCACCCTTTTAGGTCCACCTTTACCAATTACCCAATTTCCATCTTTAAAAACTAACTGTTACCTACCCACAATCAAATCCCACTGTTTATTGACATCATCACCAAAGGGTTTTCTATATAATATGTAAACAACTGGTCTGTCATTGAACCTGTGAATTTGTTATTGCTAATTTATACTCCAGGCTACAGACAGAAAGAGCACATCAACCTATCTAACAACTAAGCTAGTCACAACACAAAAATTGAATCAAGGGAAAGAAAATAGGCAATTAAAACCACCAGCAAGGAAATCAAGAACATAGTAGCACAGCACCAAGTGGAGTGATGGGGAGAAGAAGAAGGCAAGGGAACTTCACTACTCAAAATGAAGAAAATGAATACCCAGTTCCTAACCCAAACAAAACGATGATAAATGTTACTAATTATCTCAGTGGTGACCACAAAAAAACCTCTGAAAGAAGAAATCATGGAAGCGATCACTGAGAAACTCATGGAGAAGCTACAAGACATGGTTAATCAGAAAGTACAAGATGCAGTCAAGATATAACAACAGAGAGGACTTCAACAAACACCAAAGTGAAACAAAGAGACTGTAAAAAAAAGAGAAATATGAAATAAAGAAGACAATATAAGATATTGAAGAGGATTTGAACAAAGATATGGAAATCCTCAGGAAGAAGAATAAAACAGAAATCCTGGAAATAAAAAGTCCATTTAGTAAAAAAAAAAAAAAAAAAAAAAAAATACAGTAGAATACTACTTCAACAGATTAGAACAAGTGGAAGACAGAATCTCAGGGCTTGAAGACAAAATAGATATTAAGGAAAAAACAGAAGAACTCTTAGTCAAACAAATTAAGAGCTATGAAAGGAATATGCAAGAACTCAGTAACTCAACCAAAAGACCAAACCTGAGAAGTATGGGCATCAAAAAAGGAGAAGGAGAAGTGGACCAAGACAAAGGGATACATAATATATTCAACAAAATAATAGCAGAAAATATCCCAAATCTCAAGAAAGAGTTGCCCATCAGGTATAGAAAACCTCAAGGACACCAAGCAGACTTGACCAAAATAAAATCTCTCCATGGCATATTGTCATTAAAACAACTAGGATAATCTACCCAGCAAAACTATCATTCAAAATTGATGGAGAAGTAAAAGTCCATGATAAACAGAAATTAAAACAATATATGACCACCAAACTAACGCTAGAGGAGATGAAAGCAAACAAAATCACAAGAGGATGGGAACTTTTAAATTTCAGAAGAAAAGAAAAGTAATCAGAGAGTAGCATTGACTCAGCTGCACACAATCAAATCCTTAAACAATAAAAACAACTAAATGGCAGGAGTCACCACACACCTACTGATATTAACTGAATGTCAATGAACTTAACTACCCCATCGAAAGACATCATTTGGCAAACTGGATTAAAAATGAAGATACAACAGTTGTTTACAAGAGACCCATCTTATTGACAGAAATAAACACTGGCCTTTACCAAGCTAACAGCCCCTGATAATAGGCAGGAGTAGCAATACTTATATGAGACAAAGTAAACTTCAAACTTACATTAGTCAAAGGAGACAATGAAGGTCACTTCATACTAATAAAAGGGGCAATACATAAAAAGGAAATAACAATTATCAACCTCTATGCACCCAGTGTCAGTGCACCCAATATCAATAAATGTGTGTGAAAGGACTTAAAAATACGTGTATACTCCAACACAGTGGTAGAGGGAGACTTTAATAGCTCTCCATAGACAATAGATGAGTCATCTGGATAAAAAATCAACAAAGAAACCCTAGAACTAAAGGACACCATAGATCAAATGGAGATACTGATGTCTACAGAATATTTCACCCTGCACTAGTACAATATACATTCTTCTCAGTAGTGCATGAAACTTTCTCCAAAATAGACCATATCTTAGGGCACAAAGCAAGTCTCAACAAATATAAGAAAACTGAAATAATCCCATTCATGCTATCTGATCACAAGGCATTAAAACTAGAACTCAACAACAAAAGTAGGAGGAGAAAATACACAAACAATTGGAGATTGAATAACACATTGCTAAAGGATCAGTGGGTCATAGAAGAAATAAGGAAGGAAATAAAAAACTTCCTGGAATTTAATAAAAATAAAAACACAATTTATCAGAACCTATGGGATAAAGCAAAGGCAATATTATAAAGAAAGTTTATAGCCATGAGTGCCTAATGCTACATCTCAAGATCAAGCTAAATCCTAATCTAGCAGAAGTAAAAAATAATAAAAATAAGGCCAGAAATTAATGAAATAAAGACCAATAAAAGAAAAACACACAAGGAATCAATGAAACAAAAAGCTAGTTGCTTGAAAAAATAAACACAATTGACAAGCCCCTGACAAATCTGACTAAAATGAGGAGAGAAAAGACCAAAATTAGTAAAATCAGAAACAAAAAAGGGAAAATAACAACGAATGCCAAGGAAATCCAGGGAAATCATCAGGAACTACTTTGTAAACATACATTCAAATAAATTGGAAAATCTAGATGAAATAGACACATTTCTATATACTTATGGCCACCCAAAACTGAATCAAGAGGATATTAACCACCTAAACAGATCTATAACATGTAATGAAATTGAAGCAGCAAAAGAGTCTTCCAAAAAAAAAAAGTCCAGGACCTGACAGGTTCTCTTTGAATTCTACCAGACCTTTAAAGAAGAACTAATACTAACACTCCTCAAACTTTTCCATGAAATAGGAAGGAAAGGAACACTGCCTAACTGAAGACAGTATTACACTCCTCCCAAAACTACACAAGGACACATTCAAAAAGGAGAACTACAAGTCAATCACCTTGATGAACTTTGAGGCAAAAATCCTCAATAAAATAATGGCAAACCAAATCCAACAACATATACCAAAGACCGTATATTTTGACCAAGTTGACTTTATCCCAGGGATTCAGGGATGGTTAAACATACACAAATCATTAAATGTAATACAGCACATTAACAGAAACAAAGAAAACAAACACTTGATCATCTCAACAGACGCAGAAAAAGCCACTGTTGGAAAGGGACTAGGGAGTAGTGAAGAGGTCAGGTTGAGATGAACCAATTTGTGTTGTAATACATATATTCATGGAAACAGCACAAGGAATCTCCCTGTATATCTATCTTTTTGTCAAACTAGCAAAGATGCCATGTTTTTCTTATTATCTTTTTTGTTTTCTACAAAATCAGAAGACGAGAGGTTGGAACAGGTTCTGTATGGAGGTGGGGGAGAGACAGGGGTAGAGGGGAGGTGGTCCAAATGATGTAAACACATGTAAGTAACTGCATAAATGATACCTGTTGAAACTATTCTGGGAATTGGGGGAGAATGGGGTGAAAGAGATCAGTGGAGGGGGTGAATTCAAATATGATATACTTGATACCTTGTAAGAACTTTTGCAAATACTCCAAATAAAATGTGTGAAAGTATTCTATATACATTTGTCCAAATGCAAAGAGGAAAATGTGGTTTGTTATTTGACAGTGAATACTAATAATAAGGGAAGTCTGTTTATTTAGAAATACTAGTTTCTTTGCATACTGTAGATTAAGAGTTCCACAAATAAAAAATTTTCAGTCTATGGAGGAGTATTTTGTGTGTCCAGTTACAATTATATATCAGAGTAGATGCTTGTCTACTGTTCTAATGGTTATCCACTTTCAAACCCACACTTGCAATTATTTAAGGGACTGCTTTCACTCTGAACATAATATACAGCTGGAGTAAGATCTGTCCCTTGACTACAAATGTATAGAACTATGTGGAAAGGTAAGGTATTTACAGAGAGTTTTGCAAAGCAGTGTAGCATTATATATTTCATAGGCTTTTCACCACAATCAAGGTAAAAGATACAATTCTGCAGCTCCCTGTGCAGTATTTTTGTACATTTCATCTTAGCATTTTCATCACTTTGAACTTGCTAACCACAAAGCAAAAACATTTGTTTGTGTAATTTCTCCCTTGTTCTGATACAAAATAACACCATTTCAAGTTTATGAGAACCCTGGGATTAGGATTGTTATGCAACAGTCTCATTTAATCAATGTAACATTTTAGACTTCTGTCCTCAAATCCCTTACACATTCATCAACAAAACAATACATTTGTACACTCCTTTTTAGTGTAAAAGGCCACTCTGCCTACAAAGAACTTTCCATTTTACTGAAGCATTCTAACTAGTTTAATTCTCTGTGTGTGCGTGGTGTGTATGTGTTGTGTGTGTGAGTGTGCATGTGTGAATGTGCATTATATGATTGCATAGATCTTGTTTTTTAGTTGATTTAAAAATCAATTTTGTTACCACATAAAGTATAAGATAAAACAATGTTATTTATTTTTTGTGTGTGTGGGACTGGGATTTGAACTCAGAGTTTCATGCTTGCAAAGCAGGTGCTCTACCACTTGAGCCACACCTCCAAAACATTGTTATTCTTAATATACTAGCTTGTTAAGGACTTTTATGATTCTTCCAAGTTCCTTTTTTTTCATCTATCAGGCTAAAACTAAACAGGAATTAATTGCTATCTTCAAGTTACCAGGTTTATGCAAATGAAGGATTATAATCCTACAATGCCATTAAAATTCATAAGCAGGGAGATTTGGAGCTTGAATAAATCTCCCTCAATACTCATTTTCTTTCCTTCTGGATCAGCATATATCAATGGAATCACAAAACTTGTGTCTTTTTTTTCCTCCTTGTATCTCCAGAGCAAAGACTCTGATCCCACAAAACAAGTATAGGCCATTCACATTCATGCAGCCTGCTCCTACTACAAAATTGACAACTTCAGAGCAAAAGCAAAAATAAACAACCCTGCAGACCTTTGCTGTAGTTACAGTTCCTCCTAGACCTAAGGTTTCTTCCAGTCCATTTGGATATCAGTCACTTTAACACAGCATGGATTCTACTTCCATGTCCAATTTATTGACAACATATACGTGACTGAGAAACTGAGCTTCCTAGAACTACATTTGAGCATTCTGTTGGCAATTAAAAACTTAGTCTGCCCCTCTTGAGAATATACACACTTAGAAATTGGGATTGTCACAATCAACCACAATGCTGCAATGCCCTGAAACAGTAACTCTGCTAATATTTCAAAAATGATAATGATAAGTCAACGATTCATAATTGTAGAAGGTATCCATAGAGATTCTATGGTCTAGGCGAAACCAAGAGCAAAATGACATATCCATCCCAAAATGCCAAATGTAACAGTGTTAATGGGACTATCTCAGAGGCCAGAGTTCCCTATCCAGTTATATATAATGAATAAGATAAGACAACTCTTACACATACCCCTTTTCACTTAGTTTTGGATTGTGCAATATAGAAATTGTAAGGATTGACAATTTTGCTGTTTATCATTTAAAAAATATCAACTATTCATTTGTGGATATTATTCATTTGAATGCTAGTGAAACAATTTATGGATATAAAAACCAGATGGAAAATAAATTTAAATATAGAAAAATAGCTTCTTAATTTGCAGAAATGTTCTGCATTCATCCAGGGATCCAAATGAACAGTATGAGCAAGAAAAACCAATCAAAACAAAATGAAAACCAGAACACATGATAAAATATGAGATAGAATAAGAAAATAATGACATACTTTAGTCATTCTTCAGTGAGATGTTTTTTAAAAATGTTGTTTTAATCCCATTAGATATGAAGAGCAGCTTAATCAGTGCTTGTGTATGTGTGTATGTGTGTGTGTGTATGCGTGTGTGTGTGCATGTGTGTGTGCACGTGTGTGTGTGTGTGTGTGTGTGTGTGTGCTACTAGGGGTTGAATTCAGGACCCTGTGTTTGCAGGCATGCAGTCACTCAAGCCACTTGATCAGCCCTTTTTCCACTGGTTATTTTTGAGATAGGCTCTTTATGTCTGAGCTGATATGGACTATGATGCTTCTATTTATGATTCCCAGTGAAGCTGGGTAAAATAGTCCTGCTCCACTACTTCTAGCTATTGGTTGAGATGGGGGTCACATGATCTTTTTGTCTGTGCTAGACTGGAAGTGCAATACTCCCAGGTAACTAGGATTATGGCCTTCAGCCACTCCATCCAGCTTAATCAGTGCTTCTTTTTCTTCTCTCTTTTCCTTTATTGTTATGCTGGGTGGGATACTTTATGGCATTCACACAGGTTCTTCCAGTGTATCAACTATATCATACATGAATTCACCCCTTCCACAATTCCCTTTCATGCTCCTCTCCCCCAATTCCTGGAGTAGTTTTAACAGGTATCATCCTTGCATTTACATAAATGGGTACACATTCTTTGCATGGTATTTACCCTCCTATCCCCTTTCCTTAACACCTCCTCCTTCCCACTGGTGCCAGCCCCCCCCCCCCCCCCCCCGGCAGGATTTGTTCTGCCCTCCTGTTTTCCACTTTTGTAGAAGAAATAAGAGAAAAGATAAAATGAAAAACATGACATTTTAGCTTGTTTGAGATAAAGGTAGTTACACAGGGAGTTTCCTTGAGATATTTCTATGTATATGTCTATCATAACCTCAATTGTTTTATCTCTTCTAATTTTCTTCATTCTACCGTAGTCCCTTTCTTGTGGCAGTTTCAGTCAGTTTAAGATTTCTAGATTCATTCTTGTATAGAGGGTATGATCTTGTACCTAAAAGACCCAAAAAGCACCAAAATCGAGACACCATAAACAGCTTCAGCAAAGTAACAGGATACAAAATCAATTTACAAAAATTAGTAGCCTTTGTAATCAGTGCTTCTTAATCAGAGTTAACAACTTTTGTTTATTATTTTGCATCAGGCATAATATGGAGACCTTGCGTGCCTCACATAATAACAAATGTTAGCTAGCAATATTATCACCATCTTAGAGTTTAGGAAACCAAGGCTTAGAAAGATTTATAAATTATGCAAATTCACACATATAGTAAATAATCAAGACAGTTTTCAGTTCTCTGTTTGCTACCAGAGTATTCCAGAATATTCCTGAGAATCATGCATGTATCATAAGTGATCTACATATTTACTGTGTTAGATTCTTGATATCACCACCTCATGAATGGTAAAACATAACTTATAATAGCTGATAATTGCCTATGTATTTGTAAAAATCACACTGTTATCAAAGCCATATTGTTCTATTTATGTTGCCACATCTTACCCTAGTAAAGCAGAATAGGAAAAATTAAACAAAGAAATTTGAAACTGTATGTTCATAACATTTAGTATGACATTAAAATAAAAGCACAGTGTAGACTTCCTTTGCAATGAGGCATACACATCAGTACTTATTTTGTAATTATAAATGATTAATCTTTGTGAAACGTTCTTTTGACTTTTTTATGCTCTTAATTATTACCTTAATAAAAATAATTTAATATACCATAAGATAGGAGGAAAGATTAAAAGCTTACTTAATCCTCAATGAAAATAAAGAAGGGTTCAAAGTCCAGGTATCCATGAAAACTAATAAAACCAATTCTAATAAGAATCTGATAGCAAGCCATGGTCCTTCCAATGTGTCAACAGCCAAGAGTGACAAATGGCATTTTGAAGTAATTTATCTCTCCTTCTCTCTTTACTTTATTTTGAGGATTGACACAGAGGGAAATGCTTATGACCAGGGGCTATTGATTATCATATTGGTGAAATCCCTGCTCTTGAGGTTTACAAACAGCATGTCCTGAAGCAAGGTCCTCATATCAATAAAACATAGTGTTGTGATTTCCTCATGGGGTCACAGACTACTCCTTGCTGTGTTATAGTATAGATCACATTATATAAAGGTAATAAAATCAACAGAGCACCTTACTTAGTAAGCATTTCACAAAGGTTAAATTCTTTTTCTAATCACTGTTGCTTTGGAAGAAATGTGATATTCATTGAGTATGTGTAATCATACAAATTCATGTCAGTAAATATTTATTGTGTACTTAACTGTGTCAGCAGTGGAAGTTAACTGTGAATGGCAAATACCCTAATTCTGCTGACAGATGTAGTTTCACTTTATTTTCATGGAACCTTGAAGTGACTGAGCTATCTGAGTGGAGACAGAAGAAAATACTATGCTTTACTACAATACATAAGTGAGCCTTGATAAATAGAGTGAGTTCCTTACCTGCTGAAATAACTGGTTGAGGAAATACTTGGCTGTGCAATGTTTTTTTTTATTTCAGGAGATTGTGATATACTGATCTGAGACCAGAGGGAATCCAGAAAATCTAATTTATCTTAAAATTAGATTTTATTACATTGGCCTAGTTTAGAATAGGCTTCTGCTCTCAGCAGCAATTTTATGTAATTCTTAGATTTAATGCTTGTTTTAAATTTTTGTTTCTCAATTAGAATTTTGTTCCTTTCAGGTATGAAATGTAAAATGGAACTCTGTACTTGTTATGAGTTTCTTTTACCTTTTTCATGGACTTATGATTCCTTTGAAAAGAAACTAAACTCACATTTTTAAATTCAGTTGAAGTAGGCATAAAAAACAGGACTCATATTCCAAGTGTTCATCCACAGTAGTACTTGCCAACCTTAACATGTGACTTGGTGTCACATGCATTATTCATTAGGATGAAGCATTCTGACCTGGCAACCTTTACTACAGTTGTTAAGTGTTGCAGTTTAAAACCTACTTCAAATGCAAAGCACAATAGCTACAAATGAATGTGTACCACCAAGGCTGTGAACTCTAGATGGTATAGTTCTCTGCAACTAAAGGCATGGAAATGCATAAATTTGAACTATTTTCTAAGGCAACCCATGGTATGCATACCTTACTGCATTTTCCTTCTGAAAACATGGACATCAAGATCCTCACGGCTAATTTATTTTCTTCTCACATTTATGATCTGCCTGTCCAAGTAACTGTCATTTTAAAATTTTTTCTCTTCTCTCCAATACTTTGCCATTCTCTATATTGTCATCCTATATTTCTGTGTTGCCAATCATTGATAACACCCAACCCATTCCCTTGTCAAGAACATAAAAATAACCCCCTCCATGCCAAAACCCCTCAGGAAATCTTTTCAGATTCAACTATAATAAAATTTTTCATGATAAAATATTAAATGACAGTTTAACATTGATTTATTTGCATATTTTGGAGACTTGTATAAAAGTATGAAAAACGTGTTCTTATGCTCAGTGACCATGTAGCCTATGAAGAATTCAAAGGTCAAATTCTTATAGTCAGGATATTTTCAAACTTTCCTTTTCATTTTAACAAAGTGTTCTATCCACAAGAATTTTACACATTGAGTGTTAATGGGTTTTTTAGGACAATGATGAAAATAAAGAAGATTAAATGTTTTATTCATCAGATTTTCAGTAACTAGAAAAATACATTGTCTTTAATCTGCTAAATCAGAATTATTTCATTTTAATATGCAAAATACATCCTTCAATTTCTGTTAATACAGTATCTGTGAAAAAACCACTCAAAACTATACTCAACAGTAACAGTTTATTTTTGCTTGCACTATTACATTAATTTAGTCAGGTAAGGAAACTTCTTAATTGATTTAATACATTGATGTGAGAAGGAGCTAGACCTAGGAGTTGGAAATAAAAAATGAGATAAGGCATGATGGTTTCATTTCTCCACCTTCTCTTATATGATTGGAATGTGTGACTTCAAAAGAAGTCTAATTATAAATGCAAATTGTTTGTACCAGATTGTATCTTTGTTACTGTTTTTCTTTTTAAATTTCTAAGGAGAATGATGCTCTTCTATTCCATTCTGTTTTACTTCATATCTGTTTAGAGCTTGGTTTTGCTATTTTTAGTATCTACAAAACTTCTAGCAATTCAATGGAAAAATTCCCTTTTTAGTTTCATTTTGGTCAGTGTTTGCTCTTGGAAAATAATATGGCAATTTATGGTTGCTATGTATAGAAGACAATGTTTCAGATCAGCTCACCATTTCTGAGACCTGATTGTTTGAGATAAAATTTAGTAAACAAGAGAAAAAAATCAAAAGGACAAGAAAATGATAAAAATATCATGTTTGCTAATCTTGGGAGACCCAAATGCTAATATAGTAATATATTAATACATTTGTATTAGCATAAAATACAATTTAATGTTTTGATATATATATGTGCATATACATGGAAATCACTGAGATGTCAATGAGTCATCCAACATTTATCAAATGCAAAATGTCAAATTGAAATAATATTTATCATGAAGTTTTATCATTAAAGTTTATCACTTTTGAAAACTATCTTGTCTGTATTTATTTAATAACCATGGAAGACTTGAGAGAGAAATTTATTGCAATTTATCACAGTTAATCATGGAAGCAATATTTTACTCATGGCAGTCTAATTCTAATAGCAATATACATTTTCCTCATGAAGTAACTTCATTATAATGAATCTCCTATTATAAAATTTATGTTTGTAATTAATACTTTAAAATTAAATATACTGCACTCTATTATCAGACATTGAAAATGTAACTTTCTGGTTTGATGAAAACTCTGCTTATAAAAATCAACCTCTATAAGAATTATAATTTTAAATAATAACATTCAGTATAAACTTTAATTCACAATGACAAAATGTACCAGAAATAACTTAATAACTTGGCATCTTTGTGAATTTGTGTGTATGTGTGTGTGTGTGTGTGTGTGTGTGTGTGTGTGTGTGTTTGTGTATAGTTATATTATGGTATAAATAAAAAGATAACTTCTTTCCCTCAGTAGTAAACTCCTACTTATTTAACACCTTCCTCCTTTAAAATTTTTTTTTGCTAAGCTTCTCACATTACATATATGTATCTGTTCTGCATTTTCATTTTTTAAAACCCTTTTGTCCACTCTAATTGAATTCCACACAAGTTCAATTAACAATTTTCAGAAGTTAATCTTTTTGATACTTCTTAGTCACTGAAGGGAATTCTTTTTTTCTATTAGTCTTATCTCTTTTTATGAATTCCATAACTACACTTAACTGACTCTTCAATCTTCACTGGATTTGTCTTCTATCATCTCTGAAAAATAGGTTTTTTTATGTAGCAATTGTTTGTGCAACTCTCATTATTTTTATTTTTTGGCCCACTACTCATTCCAGTCAGGCTGCTTCACTCTGAACCCGAAAAGAGTGACAGCCCTGTGGTCTGATTCCAATAAATCTTTCTTTTCCACACATGACATGGTCTTAATTTGGCAGTACCTTACATCTGGTGCCAAAATACGGGAGAGGTTAACAGGACGCTCCAGCCTGGAACTGGTCCCTTGGCCTTTATGTCCTGCCCTCTCCCAAATCCAGACTGCTGAATTGACCCCACGTGCCTCCAGATTGTGGATTTTGGACCTTACCGCCTTGCTGATTTTCCCATCCATCATTAGCCTTTCTCTTCCACTGCTGTCCACCTGATCTACTCCTTTCCTCAGACTTGGTAAGTGTTACTCTCCATGGGGCTGTCTGTTCTATCTGGCCTGGTAGTCATGGCACCATGCCAGGCATGCTCCAATGCCGGCTGGGGCACCCTCCACTTAGCACGGGGATGCCTGGCTAACCAGTTGGGCATTCTCTAGGAATGGCAACCCAGGTTGGGGACGCCCACCCTTGGGAAACCATTCAGGTGACACTCCCCCTCCCTCTCACTCTCTCACTCACTCTCTCTCAATCTTGCTCTCCCTCTTGCTCTCCCTCCCTGTTTTCCTTTCCTCTCCCCAAGGTGAGAGCTCAACAGCCCCTCCAACTTACTATGACCAAATAGCAACTGGATGATTCTGCTCTCCTTGCCTGAGTCACATAATGGAGGCCAGATCTTGACCTAGTTCTATATTGGCCTGAAGGGTAAACTTACCAACACACCTGCCTTGCTTTGCCTCTCTGTCTCTCTCCCTTTCTCTTGCTCTTCTTCTCTCTCTCTCCTTCTACATTATGGGGACCTCCCACTCTACATTAGATGCATCCACTGGGATGCCTTCTCCGCACCCTCCCTCTTGGTTTCCAAGACAATATAATACCTAAGCAACTGATCTATGACTGCAACACTGTTTGGCCTCAGTAAAAGCTAGACAATTATTCACAATGGCCTGAAAACGGTACTTCTGATTTTCACACACTTCTAGATCGTGACAATTTCTGCCATTGCAATGGCAAGTGATCTGAAATTCCATTCATCCAAGCTTTCCTTTCTCTCTGCTCTCAACCCTCCTGTCTCCAATCTTGTAATGCTACTCAAATCCTCCTTGCCAGTGACAAAACCCCCTCAAAGTCTGTGTCTCTCCCTCCCACTGAACCCCCTCCAGAAGACTCATCTCTTACTTGTGACCTCACAGGCTCTATCTGCCCACTTCCCAACTCCTCCCACGAGTCCTCTACATCAATCTCTTCTCCCACCTCATCTTCCCATGACTCAGACCCTCCTTCTTCCACCCCTGCTGGCTCTCCCAAACATCTTCCACCCTGAGTCATTGGCTCCTCAGCAACCAACACTGCCAGCCTTGCCCTCAGCCTCTGCTACACCTTCACTCTTCTCCTCCCCACCTGCATCCCATACCCACTCCCATAAGTCCTCCCAAGCATGCCCAGCTCATCTATATGCTCACCTGCCTCCTTGAGGGCTACAGACTGCTTGCTATAGGACAGTCAATTTTAACAGACTTAGAGAACTTATCCAGCACCCAACTAAAAACCCCACTGACTTTTTGGGATGACTGACAGAAACCCTAAACCGCTATACTTTATCTTAATTCTCATTTATCTTAACTCTGGGAGGTGGCAGGAGCTGACAGCATTATCAGAGTTCATGTGCCCTTTTCCATGGCTGATCTTTCTCAAATTGAAAAGAGACTTAACTCCTTCTCTAGTGATTCAGCCTCCTATATTAAAAAATTTTAATACCTAACCCAAGCATATGATATGACTTTGCAAGAGACCCATCTTCCAAGGATGGAATAATTATTCTCAACTCTCATTTTATTTCCCAATCCTTCCTTGATATTCAAAGAAAACTTAAACAGAGAGAGGATGGCTCTCAACCCCCCCCCCCCCCCCGGGAGATCTTGTGAAAATGGCATTTAAGGTGTTTAAAAACTGAGATGAGATTTGAGACCAGTGAAAGGCCCAGCTCTTGATGGCTGCCCTGAGGCTACCTCCTCCAACTTCGAGACAAGCCAGACAACAACACATACTCCAGGGACCTGCTTCAAGTGCAACCAGATGGGATACTGGGCAAAACATTGCCCTTCACCTCACCTGCTGCCAGGACCCTGTCCACAATGTACCCAGAGTGGACACTGGAAGGACAATTGCTCCTCTTTGTCTCTGCAAGGAAGGTCAGGCTCCCACTCCCACTCTCAACAGAGTGAAGGCCTCACAGACCTCTTGGACCTGCCGGCAGAAGACTGATGTGGCCCTGGGACCTCGGGCCTCTTCAAGATCACATTGGAGGAGCCCAGGGTAACTGTCCAAGTAGCAGGTAAGCCTCAATCACCTACCAGACTTCTCAGGTAAACTTTATCCTTCACAGATCTCCATGGTGGGGGTGGACAGTCTCATCCACCATCCAAAAAAGAAAGACAGTTTTATTTTAAATTAAAATTCTTATAAAAGTTAATTTTAAAATACAAGTTACAAAGTAAATAACTGAAAAGGATATAAATGGGTAAACTTCAATGTGTGATAAAGTTAAAGTTGACTATAATCTAATAGCTGCCTAAAAAGATTTTTAAGGTCATGTCAAACTAAAATCAAATTCTCTATATCTATAAAATAACAAGGTTATATTAATATTGTTCTGCTCTGAGTAACATCTACAAAAATCTGATATAGGGAAACATTTTATCAAAGAAATTATTTCTGCTGATCGTGTCAAGCTTTAAGTACTACTAAATTAGAGTTCACTTTCATATTTGCTCATGTGTCTTAAATGACCATCTTGCAACTGTGTTCTGTGTCTATATTTTACCTAAATATGGTTCAAACATTTACAAAGTTAAAAACGGAAAAAACTTTGGAGGCTTCTTAAAAATCTAAACCTAGATCTGCCATATGATCCAGCAATACCACTCTTGGGGATATACCCAAAAGAAAGTGACACAGGCTACTCCAGAGGCACTTGCACACCCATGTTTATTGCAGCACTATTTACAATAGCTAAGTTATGGAAACACCCAAGATGCTCCATTACTGATGAATAGATTAAGAAAATGTGGTGCAATTGAATTTTATGCAGCCATGAAGAAGAATGAAAGGAAGGTCAGGCTCCCACTCCCACTCTCAACAGAGTGAAGGCCTCACAGACCTCTTGGACCTGCCGGCAGAAGACTGATGTGGCCCTGGGACCTCAGGCCTCTTCAAGATCACATTGGAGGAGCCCAGGGTAACTGTCCAAGTATCATTTGCAGATAAATGGATGGAACTGGAGAACATAATTCTGAGTGAGGTTAGCCTGGCCCAAAAGATCAAAAATCATATGTTTTCCCTCATATGCAGACATTAGATCAAGGGCAAACACAACAAGGGGATTGGACTTCCATCACATGATAAAGTGACAAAGGCCAATGGATGAAGGGAACCAGGAACTAGAGAAAAGGTTAGTTTGAGAAGAATTAATTTAGAAGGTAACACACATGGACAAGAAAGCAATGCAAGTCAACTCCCTGTATAGCTATCCTTATCTCAACTAGCAAAAACCCTTGGTCCTTCCTATTATTGCTTATACTATCTCTTCAACAAAATTAGAGATAAGGGCAAAATAGTTTCTACCTGGTAGCAAGAGGTGGGGAGAGAGGGAGGCAGTGGGGGGGGGTAAGGGGAGGGAGAAATGACTCAAGCATTGTATGCACATATAAATAAAAAAAGTAAAAGTAAATGTATATAAAATAATGAGCTAAAGCTCTCTTTTATTCAAAAGTGTTACATTGAACCTGTATTCTGACAGTCAGCCTCTATTTTCCTTTAAAGGTCCCAGAAACCCTTCACAGCAACTAACCTGGACAGTTTTGCCACAAGAGTTTAAAGACAGCCTTCATCTTTTTAAACAGACCCCAACCAAAGACTTATTAGATTGGCACTACCCAGAGGCCACCCTTCTTCAATATGACTTACTTCCGTGCAAAGCCACAGAGCCCCTCATTTGCAGGGTGACTGAGTCCTTTAAAAAAAAAAAGAAAAAAACTTTCTTGCTTCCAGGAATACAAAGTATCTAAGGAAAAGGCTCAATTATGTCTCCCTCAGGTCACCTACCTATGTGCGGTCTTAAGGGGACAGACTCACTTCCTGAATCATGAATGAATCAACCCAATCCTCCATTTCCCACTCTCCCATACCATAAAACAGCTTAGAGCTTTCTTGGGAGTTACAGGGTTTTGCAGAATCTGGATCCCTAAATATGTAGCCTTTAGCAGACACCTTTTTATGCTCCTCCTAATATTCCTATTTGGGTCTTAAATAATATATGGCCACCCATTTCTCTTAGGAAACTTGCCTCCAACAGATCCTGCTCCTCTGGCTGACTATCTACCTTACCTTAGCCTTCTCAGAGAACTTCTCAGAGAGTACGCAGACCAGATCCTGCCCCACCCCACAGAGGGCCCCATAACAACTTCTGTTATGGGGATCTTGTTCTCCTCAAGGATCTTTGGCCCTCTCTGCTGGGACCTCAGTGGACCAGCCTTCATCTGGTCATCCTCACAACGCCCACTGCTGTCAAAGCTCAATGGGACCCCCCAGTGGCAGCACCTTTCAAGGATAAAACATTGGCCACTAACTTCAGACTCTTCCACTCTAAGAAAGAATGACTCTGTTATTGGGTCATGCACTCACAATCACACCATCTATCAAGTCTGCTTCCATGATAATCAATTTACCTGTCTCAACCCCAGTTATTGCCCTGTAGAGCAGTGGTTAGAACTCAGAAGCAGCCACCTCTCTGGGAACATTGTTACTCGCACCCAGCTGTTTGATCCTGAAAAACCAGTGTCATTATTGTTTGATGGTTGTGCAGCCACAGACAAACTATGCAGAGGTACAGGCTGTGGGGGACTGGATTGGAAAAGGACTTATACATCAAATGAAAAATATATGTGCTGGGGAGACAACTCCTGGCAGTGTAATAATGAGGGTTGTCATTTTTACCCTTATTGGAGTTGTGTTTCATGGCCACATGGCATGGGGCTACACACTTAGCCCTCCTTCAAAAGAGCAGTACTACTACCCCTAACTGCAGTCAAGGCACCTGTAACCATATAAATTTCACTGTACTCAAGCCATCTGATTGGACACAGGGACAGATAATTAGCATAAGGATAGATGGCCAAGGATTTGACTCCGGCACTCTGTTACACCTTAAGTTAACAACTGTTACCCATGAAAGTTCCCCATAGCAGGACTTCCACTCCTTTTATGAGGAAATGCCAGATAAATTTCTCATTTCTGTTACAACTAAAAACTTGTTCCTCATACTGGCTGAATCTATAGCCCAGACACTAAATGTCGCTTGGTGCTATCTTTGTGGGAGAACCAACATGGGAGACCACTGGCCCTGGGAGGCAAGGGAGTTAGACCCACGAGTGCCTTTCCACAACACAGGACAGGCATCTGGCTCCCTAAAACTTCCCATTATTGGGAATTACTGTATCCCCCACCATGGAAAACAAATCTCTACCCTAGTGGGGAACCTAACTTGTCTAGGACAGAAGTTTTACAATGACACAGCCCAAGAGACTCAGTGGTGGGGTACTCCAAACCATACAGAATCCCAGCCTCACCCACTGGCCAACTTTCCTAATCTGAAAACAGCAAGCGTAATACTTCCCTGCTTCCTTTCCTTGGTTGTGTGATCTATTGGGACCATTATAAAAGCTACTATAGAAAGAAAAACAGTTGCACATGTAATGATGCTATGGAAATACAAACCCTTAAACCAGGAAAATGCTCTTTAACCCTAGATGCCTCCAGGATCATGCAGGGAACTCAGTAGACTTCACACTAGATGCTACTACAACCTTCTTCCAACAACTGGCCTTGTCTGCAGATGAAGCCTGAGAAAGACCATCAGCCTCTGCTCCTGGGACCTCACAAATTTCCAAATTCCAGCTGAAACCCCTTTAAGGACACCCCCACTCAGCATGAAGAAGCTAGATCAATCAGCACCCATAATACCAACAAAATGATGGAATGTTAGTTCCCTGGCATTCTTAAGGTGGGTGGAAAGTCCCAAGGCTAGCACTGAAACCAGACCCAACTCCCCTGCTTTTTCTCTGATTGTTTCTTGGCTTGCAAAACAACTCAGGAACTTCTAGTTACTCAACTAGACAGGCATGTCAGCCTGTTCCATCTGGTGATCACAGATAATCAGAGACCAGAAACTCTCTCCCTCCCCCATGGCTTGGCCCCTCCTATAAAGCCCATGACTCATTCCAGTCAAGCCGCCTCACTCTGAACCTGAAAGGGTGACAGTCCTGCGGTCTGGTTCCTAATACATCTTTTTTTTCCACACGTGGCGTGGTCTTTATTCGGCAGTACCTTACAGAATTCAGGCAAGCATTCTAGCACTTGAGCCAGGCCTCCAGCCCATCTTGCTTTAGTTTACTTAACAAGTAAGGTCTCTTGCATTTTGTCTAATTCCAGATTCAGAATCTGATCCTCCTACCTCTGGTATTTCCAGGTGTGAGCCACCATCCCCAGCTTGTTTTTGAAATTTTGTCTTGGTAACTTTTGCCAGGGCTGTCCTGGAGCCCTCTCACTTCTGCCTCCTACATAGCAGGGATTATAGGAACTCTTATTGTTTTACATATTTGCCCTTAAAATTTTATCTTAGCTCAAACTGTCCACTATATAATGATGAGACATGAATCCATCAAGATTTTTCTCCCAAATTCTAAATTCATATTTGGAGGCATTACTGTGAAAGTCATTTGGAATGTCCACAGGGACCTTTATATAATAATGTTCAAAATAGAACTACATCTAACCCCAATATTTCACTGCTGATTTTTGTCTACTTTACCTTAGTAAAAGATATTCCTTCCCCACACTCCTTCCCCAGGGTTCCAGAGTCAGGAATGCATCACCACGGTGGTGATCCTTCTTAACTTCCCAGGACAAAATGACTCACACCCATCTCCTTTATCTCACTTGCCCTTTGTCATTGAGGATTCAGCTCTCATTATTAATCTAAACTGTTATAACTACTTAGAACTCTTATCTCTGCACCCAGGCTTGAGAATTTCTAATGCACTATTTTATTACTGTCAAAGGGATTTTCAAAAATGGAAAATTTGATCACTTTAGCACTTAAAACTCTGTCACAGGCTTTTTTCTGACTGGGGTAGGAGAAAGTAAAGAAATTCAAATTTGGCTCATGGTTAACAAGGGCAGTTGGATCTACTTCTGCATTTAATGCTTTCTCTGCTACAATTCCTCCAGTCTTCCTTAAGAATAAAGCTGTGTATTCTAACCACACCACAGTGTCCAGATTCTATTCCCTTTATACATGTTTCTCTATGCTTTTTTTTGAAAAATATATATGTGTTTATATTGTGTTTATTTGATAGAAAGCTTCCTTTGCATACCCCCCACCTGATGTCTCTTATCTACTGGGACAAATGTTTTCAAGACTTGTAGTCATCTCAATTCCTACATGTAGTTCTCTTATTTAGTGATTGATTGATTGACAGTTGTGTTAATTCTGAGCCCCTAGAACCCTGCATCTTGGTAGTAAGCCACAGAAAGGTCACCCTTTGCTGTAATAGTGGTCTATACCACCACTCTGTTATAATTATTTTCACTTTGCTGGAATTGATAACCCTCTGGTGCTGAAAACAGACACACAAAAGACAGAAAATCTTGACAAGGCAACTTTCTCTTGATCAAGAGGGTGCAAGCATGTACTCACTCCTGCTAAGCAAACATGCAAGCACAAGATAACTGACAGTGGTTCCTCCTTATATCCCTGACGCAGTACCTGCCCCTCACCTGGGATTTGTCCAGATCAAAGGTTCACAATCTTTCCTGATTAACTAAAAGGCTTGGGGGATGGGTTAGGGCATACAGTTTGGTGGGCAATGGAGTTGTACAGGAATCCAGAAGAAGAAGCAAGGACCCTTTAAATGTGCAAGTCACCTAAGATGGCAACTTGAGGAATTTTTAAGTACTCTAAGAGGGTAACAAATATTTTGATAGAAAAGATCATTTTTCTTACAACTTGTAACATAATCCTTGGTTTGATTTTCATGGTTCCTAATATACTGAGGCTCCATTTTAAGGAGAACTATTTTTCTTTCATTTTTTAACTAACCAGATCTTATTAAAATGTCTAACACACAATAGACATTGTCCATATTTATGAAATAATTGAATAGCAGTTAGTAACTTTCAGTTGATTTAGTGGTATACAAGCTAACTCCTATTTGATGTTGCCTTTGACTTCTAAACAGATGATGGAAAAGTATGTAGTAAATTAAGATAGAAGGAGCAAATGCTATAATTCTAGTCTGTACAGCTGGGATCTTCTTCCAGATTTCTCCATATAACTAAATGCTTCTCTTTAATGCCTACATCAAAGCAATTATATTTTGAATCCCAAGCATAAATATAATAGACATCACTAGTTTTTCTCTCTTCTGAAATCAGAGAAAGACTTTTTAGATGCTACTCATTTATCAATTAATCTATCTGCTATGTGATACTTAAAAATATTGTTGAAATTAATGCCAGCTATTTCTCAATAATAAAGAACTAGACAGCATTGAGTCTTATGTTCTGCTCACTCAGTTCTTCAAAGATGATTCATAAGCCTTTTCTTCTTGCCATGTTGAGATTAAGAACTAACTCTGCTGTTTTCTTTACATGAAGAAAAATTCATTCAGAATTTCTCTCTACAATTGCTGAGTGGTACTGTTTCTCTCATTTTACTATCGCCAAAGGCCCAGGGCTCTTAACACAGAGTTCAGCACCCAGTGAAGTGTTTGTGTCACACAGGACACAGTGAGAGTAAATACTTGAATTACTCTTTCAGCTTCAGTGGAGCTTTGCTCCTTTGAGAAGTCATCACAATACTGCCTCTGACTTATGGATATAACTGGTGTATTATACCAAACCACATGGAGGAAAAAGAGACAATCCTAAGCATCAGTATTACAACTGAGCTTTAATTCATCTTCTAAAAATGCATTGTACCTTTTGCTCTCTGTGTCTTTTTTTTTGTCTATCTTTTCCTCTTTGGAACTATCAGTTCATGTGCCACTCAGCTATAAACAAGGATGCACACACATTTGCATGCATGTCTTCACAAGTCACTTATTCTCATATGAATTTAATCATGTTTATTTCCTTTTAGTTTTATTTCCCTTTATTCTCTGGAATTTTTGTTTGTGTATCTGGTAGCATATTTGCTTATTTAAGTATTCAGTTCTGATATTTTAGACTGGGATATAAAAGCAGAAAGGATCAGGGGATTATAATTAATTTTCTTTGAGATATGTGAATCAAGATATATTACTTTTCATCAAAACTATTCAAAAACTCAAGAAAAACTACAAAAATTGTGGAGTATTTAAAAATCAAACACCATCTGAATGCACAAATATTTAATTTGGAGCTATCTGCTTTAAATTAAAAAACTAAATCAAAAAGATAGAAAGGAAAAAAATCAACATGTGATGTGAGTTATTGTGTTATGACAGACTAAAATTGGCTGTACATCTCATCTGTTGATCCTCCTCCCATTGAGAAGTAGAGTCTACACTCCTTCCACTTGAACTCTGACTGGACTGTGACTATTATTGAAGTAAAGTGAAAATGATGCTGTGCTAACTCTTGGCCTACTATTTAAGTAGTGAGAACTGTTGAAACTGTTTCAAGAATGGGGGGTAGGGTAGATAAAAGAGAATGATAGAGGGATGAATTCAACTATGATATATCATAAGAACTTTTGGAAATATCACATATACCCATAGTACAGCAATAATAAAAAAAGTTTAAAAAAAAAACAGAATCAACAAAGTTGTGAGAATAAGTCAAGAATTTCATAAACACTGATAATAATTAACAAGAAAAAAAAAAAGAGCAAAAGAAACTGTTCTTTGTTGCTTCCTTCATCCTGAGGTTCTGAGCCTCTAGTAAGGAGTCTTATTGCCTTGTGGAGAAAAACCTCTTGGGCATCCATGCCCACTTGACCACTACTGAATACATGATTCTCCTTTGCCAATACTGAATGGAGCAGAATTGCTCCCTCTGCCCAGATCCCTGACTCACAAATTTGTAAAAATAGTTTTATAACTGCTGTTTTTGAAGCTCTACATCTTAGAAGAGCCTATTATGGAATAATAAGCAAAATGATAACTTCATATCATATGAATATGTATTCTGTTTGTTGAGTCTTTTTACTTTAATTCTTTTTCTATTGTGGAACTGTTTCTAATGTAGGTCTGTAATATCATAAAATGTATCTTTCTAAAAATACTGTAGACATTGAATTTATTTCAGGATATTTTAAAACTTTAGGACTCTTGTTCAATGCATGGTTAATTTATTTATGCAACTGCAAAGCTAAAGCTCACAGTGATATATATTTAAATATATTATTAATATTTTATGAAAAATTTTACCTTGAGCTGGAGACATAGCTCAATGGTAGTGTGCTTGCCTGGCATGCTCAAGGTGCTGGATTCAATTCTTAGCATTAAAAAAAAAATTACCTTGAAAGTCCTTTTATTCTGCTCTATTCTGAATAATTTCATTATATAATACATTCTTATTCCCAATTTTAGCATTTTATTTTAAAACCAAGTTTAAATATTTTCTTAAATTAATATTGTATGACATACCACATATGGAAAATAGAAAACTGGGGTAAGTCCTAGGTTTTATTCATTACGTGAAACAAGTTATCAGACAATGGAAAACTATTTCTTCCAGTAGCTTGTATTTAAAAAAAGAAAAATAGAGGAACAAATGAAAACATGCCAGAGGCAAAAACAGCATTAATCAAAACATAAAATATGTAACTTTCAAAGTATTTTGTAAAATTACATATCTTAGCCTTTACATTTTGGTAAAATATGTTTCTGTCTTGATTGCCTCAGAGCAAAGCCTGCTTAATATCCCTAATCTCCCACTTCATCTTGTTACCATGGCAAAAACAGAAATGTTTACAAATATTCATTATTGCTGGGCTACTTTACTAGATTTTCTTTTTTTACTGAGCTATTCTCTGTGTATGTGAAGATTGAAGTGTTTTTTGCTTATTTAAAATGACAAGCACATTGTCCTTTCTAGAAAAAAAGTCAAAGTCATTTGTTGCCTTAAGAAGAAATTTTCCAAACAGAAGAAAGGAAAGACTTCATCTCTACCAGTTTTAAAGAATGCAACATTTATTAAATGTTGTATATGCTGCATGCCAAAGATGCAGGCAGCATCTGTCAGAATTAGTCTTCCAGCAACAGGTCCTTTTTTTTCTTTCTCAGAAGCAGGGTCTTTCTGAAGATTATATGTATGGTAATTGATTATTAATGTTTAGGCACTTTGCTTCTATTACTGCTATACTTATTTCATTATGACTTAATAAAGTAGTTATAAGCAATGCATATGCTGTTTGTTTAGATTCTTCTGAGCATAATTTCAAAACCAGAACCCATTAGTAAAACATTTTTTAATAAGGAGGTATGTTTTACACTCTTTAGGTATGTTACTTTTGTGGAAGAAATTATAGAAAAATTTTGTTGGTAGTATTTCTGATTTGATGCTGCTTACTCCTGTATTGATTAGAATATTTTGATAACTTAATATTTGTTAGATAGTGTTGACCATTTGTAGAAGTTACATGAGCACTGATGTTTTTGCTGTGTCTCTATATAATCTCAAAGTATTGTATTGTGAGGGTTAGGTACACATTTGCAATCCCATAATCTCAGCTACTCCTGAGGTGCAGAGTTAGAAGGATTGAGTTTCAAGGCCAGCCTAGGCCAAAAGTTCATGAGAGAAAGACCCCATCTGAACCATTAATCTGGATATGGGGACACAGGGCTGACATTCCAGCTATATGGGAAGCAGAAACATCAGAATCATCCAGACTAGCTCCAGCAAAAACTGGAGATGCTATTCAAAAGCATTCAAGTATTGCATATATAGAGAGATAGAGATATACAAATACCCCAATACTGCAACTGCATAGAGAGAGAGAGAGAGAGAGAGAGAGAGAAAGAGAGTCAAAGTTGATAGATCATCTACTATATATATGTATTTTCTTGATAATTTTCATGTTTTAATGTCTTGGTTTCTATTAATGATGTCTCTTCTTTTTCACACTGTGTTTTACAAGTCAGTACCATTTTCTGAATAATAAAATCAAGAATAATTATATTTGCATAATGCTTTAAATTTTATTAACTATTTTATGGAACAGTGAACTAAGTATTCCTGAAAAGAAATAGAAATTCTATTAAGATGATTTGTCTTTTAATATAAGTAAATCAATCAACATTGAAGTGAAAACAGCAAATATTAACAAGAGACACATGAAAATTCATAAGAACTTCTTGTGAATTTTGTTATTCACACTGACACATAAGATCTCATTAGAGGAAGGTATAAGACTGAGCACATAAGACATACCAAATAACAAGTCAGTGAAAAAAATCAGCTGGAAAGAACAAATGGATACTTCATTTCTGTGCTATTCAACAAATGTTTAGTTACTTTCAATGTTATGCATATGTCACACTGTGATGGTCCATTCCTTGTAGCCCTGGGAGTTTTATGAAACTTGAAGAAGACTTTATCCCTGTTCTCAAGGAATTCATTCTTACATCAAAAAGATTAAATTTGATACTTTACATATTATAGTAGGTAAAATATATAACATGCACAAAGGTAGGAGTCTAAACTTGGCAAGAGTAATTCTTTGGTTTTTAAATCACAAAGTAAGTATTTTAATCTATAAGAGGTTGGTAGGAGTTAAGATTGGTAGTAACTGAAGAACATGCAATAGAGACGCAAAAATGAAAGTCTGCTGAAGAATACCAATGGACCTGAAATTCAAGGTCTTGAACATACAGATAATACATACCATTAATTTGAAAAGAGTATTATGAGAGAGAGAAATGCCATTTAAATTACTCTTGCAATTTTTGCAGTGTGCTGTAATTCCTTCTAGCAAGAAGGTTGCTCTGACCCATTAACTCAACTCTCTTATCAGGCAGCTAAATCCAGTAACAGAGAAGAAAGTACCCAGTTATAATTAGCTAATAATCATTGCTAACAAAATCATCATAACTTCCTATGCTTAGATTGCACACATCCTAATGACCATCATATTAAGCATTCCCTTTACTTGTAAAGAAGAGAATATGTGCCTTCATTAAAGAACATATCTAGATCTCTTTACATCCTGAATCTTTTAAAAATGAAGCCAGTTCATGTCGCTGTGCTAAAACACTGCCGTGGCTCCCGCACAGCATTCACAATAAAAACCAAAGTTCTTCCAAAGACCCACAAGGTCCTGCACTATCTCTATGCCACAATGTAATCTTGGCACACTTTCTTACTGCTCTTATCTCTTCTGCTCTGTTCTACACCTGCATGGATGTCTGACATATTCTTGCTTTAGGACTTTTGCCTGGGATGTTTTCTCTGCCTAAGAAACTTCTACACTTGTACTTTAATCCTAGCTTGACTAAATGCTGTCATAATATTTCACCTCTCTGTGCTACTTTAATTTTATGGCATTAACATGGTTCTAATTGCTAATGAGGCATTTAGAACATGAATCCATGATCCCCCCTTCTACCTGGCTGCCAGACAAGGCCCTCTTCTGTTCATTACCAGCCCTTGCCCTGGAGGCATGGCTGTGCCCAATCCAGTCTCAAGACTTGGAAGCCATTTGCTTGGAGCCAGTTGAGTAAGGTAAGAGTGTGTGTTAGACCCCTTGGATTACAATATTCAAAAAATTAATCTACCTTTTATTCTAATGTGACAATTTAGGATGTTCTATAGAGAGTAACTTATTCAGATATTACTGCATTTTGAGGTCAAGTTTGTGATCTGAAATTTACATCATAGCTGCATATGGATGAAGTGGACAGAACTCAGGGAAGCTGCAAAAAAAATCTTTCAGGTAACTTTTTATGGAGAACACAGGGATCTCAGTAGAGCTGGGACTCATGAATAGAAGGAATTCTAAAGGTTTGATAGGTAGAGGAATTTGTTTCATCTATCTTTTTATATCATTGTACCCTATACCCAGGAAAGAGTTAATTAAACTAGCTAAGTAATATTCAGCTTGTTCTCTTCTCTTTAGTTCTGTTACTGGACATCATAAGCTATCAGGCAATCCACAGCTTTATATATTCATCTGGGGACAGAAAGATGAGAAATGAAAAAGACAAAGAGAAATTTCAAATGTACTTCAGGTACCAAATCAGTAGGTTTGATTGATGTTCTTTGGATCTGAAGTGCTCTCTGAAGGTCTAGGTATTAAAAGCTGAATTACCAGGATGTGGTACTACTGGGAGATGGTGGAACCCTTAAGAAGTGGAGCCTGGTTGGAGGAAGTTAGGTCCCTGAGTGTGTCCTTGGGACCCTGGTACCTTCCTCCATCACTTTGCTTTCCACCATCCATGAGGTGAACAGGGCTCCTCTATTATCATTCCATAATATGTTCTGTTGCCAGGGGTCCAAAGCAACAGAACCAAGAAATCATATATTGAAACAATGAGGTGAAATAAATCTTTCCGCCTTTAA
Organism: Castor canadensis; assembly: GCF_047511655.1. Lineage (NCBI taxonomy): Eukaryota > Metazoa > Chordata > Mammalia > Rodentia > Castoridae > Castor > Castor canadensis. The sequence continues at coordinate 28,328,788 of NC_133395.1, forward strand.
GCTGATTTACCTCAGGTGTTTTCTCTCAACAACGAAAAGTTAGCTAACACACTTGAGTTAATAAAAAGAGAAATAATTATGTGCAGACTGATACAATCAGATAAAACCTTTCAAATGAGGACCTGGGCTCCAACTAAGTCAGAAAATCTCCTTGATGACTCCATAGGGCCAGGGGATGTATGCAGCCTCTGGAAACTGCCAGTGGCTTCTTAAGACTTGAGGATAGCCTCTCCCAACAGCTGGCAAAAAACCAGAATCCTTATTCACATAGCTATAAATTGGCCAGTCTCTTACATAAATCTGAAAGATTCCCAGCCTCTAGGTGAGAGACCTTCTAGCAGGAGTCAGGTGAGCTATGCCCATATCTGACCCCCCAAAAAACGCGAAGTAGTAAGCGGTTTTATCATAAGCTTTAATATTTTTGTTATTACTCAGCAATGAAAATAATACACTAACTCACAGCATTTCAGTGTATGCTTTAAGTTTGAACTATGTGTATGTATGAGGCAATGGAAAAAAAGAAATATTGATATTGTCGTATTTCTTATTTCTCTCCATTTTAATCCTTCCTTCCTTCATCTGTCTTTCTTCAATGGGGGCAAGAAAACTTAACAAAATAACCATGATGGTATTATAAAAGCCTGTTACAATAACAACTGGTTCAAGGCACCAATAAAAAAAAATGCACAAATAAACCCCTACTCAGACTTGCAGGAAAACCTGATTCCAGAAGCCTTCATAATACTTAGAAAACCCTTAGGCCAAAACAAATGTTTTCTATTGCCACATGGAGACCTTATAAAAGGTGAATGCATAGCTATCAGCTTGGAATTCACACCTAATCTATTCTGTATTAGAGGAATAAAAATAATCTCATACAAAGGAAAAATAGGTGTGAAAGCAGATATTGGAAAGAACTCATACATTCACTTTTTCAGTTCTGATCCTAAAGTATAAAGTGACAACATAGAGAAACTGCCTTTTAAAATATTAGCTTTATATATATATATGCATATATATATACATATATATATATGTATATATGTATATATATATATGTATATATATATATATATGTATATATATATATGTATATATTATCCTTCATCATCCACTCACCTCAAAATTATCTTTAGAGAACAACTCCTTAATTATACCTCTCTAACCTCCTAATGAAGCAGTAAGTCTTCCTGTAATTATTTTGACAAGGTTTACTGATAATTATGAAGGGAAATTGAAAGTCCCTGGGGAATGAATGAATGTTAAAAGGTAATGAAATTTCTAGAACCTTAAAAATGTCTGGTAAGTCTCTTACATTGATCTATAGTTTATGTGATTTTTTAAAGTTTCACATCTGTCTACCTCCTGGTCATAAATCTATGTCTATGCCATTTGTTTTACTTCCTCTCTTTAGAATGTTAATTGTGGCACATGCCAGAATCCCACAATGTAGATGTATGTCTAGACTCCAGATATGGAAAATGTTAAATTTGCACTTCCACCCCTACTGCAACTCCTTAACACATAAATAAGGGTCACAATTTGTCCTTAAGTATTAGATGATAGAGATAGTCTTTGGCTGTTCTGAAGATGCAGAATGGTAAATTTTAATCCAATTTATATACATATCCTAGGGTGCTAGATTCCCTTAAAATTACACTGTTTCTAAAAACTCATGTTTGCAGCTGCCATATTTCCATTTATATGTTCAATAAAACAACATGTTGAACATATCTGTAAGTGTGTTCCTCAATCAAAAACCCATTTGTTTAGGACCAGAAATCTGATATGTATCTTGAAGGTCTTGTGTGACATAAATCCTAAGTGCCACTGGCCCTATCTATATACCTCTTTAATAGCTCCCAACTTTCCCCTTTTTCCCCTGCTCTCTCTCTCTCTCTCTGTGTGTGTGTCTGTCTCTCTCTTTCTCTGTTTTTTCCACCCTCTTTTCTATTATTGTTTTATTTTCTTTTTTGAAACAGGGTCTTGTTTTTTAGCTCATTTCCTTGAAACTCACTATTATAGCCCAAGCTCTCCCAGAACATGCAGCCTTTCTTCCTTTGCCTCCCAAGTGTTGGGATTTATAAGCATGCACCACTCCACCAGGCTTGCCCTCCTTTCTCAATCCCTACTTCCTATCCTGTCTGGAGTTTAATATTGGCAAAAGCCTATTTGACACCTTTTTATAAAATAACCCATGATAATGTGCAGATCAAAGGGTAGAATCAAGTCCTAACAATAGGAAAGATTGTGAAAAGCAACTTTTATGATATTAATGTTAATACTTTATCAAGAGAAATTGTATTAGAATGAAGCCATTAGTATTTTAATGGAAATATATTTAAGTTAAAATGATTGATACAGAAAAGGAAATCAGAAATCCAATGTTTAAAACAATATGCAATTTTATACTCCTTGAGAATTCTGCACACAATTTTAATACATTATCTTATTTAATTCTCCCAATAGTCATACAACGACTCATTAAAGACAGGCTGCTTGTGGCTTAGAGCATGAACTATGGAATCAGACTAAGTTGAGTTCCCAGCTTTGATACTTCAAATTTATGTGACCTTAAACATAATTCCTCAAGGTTTCAGCTTCTTCATCTGTACATTGGAGATAATAATATTTGTATCTACTTGAAAGAGCTATTCCTAAGATATAGTATATACTTGATGAGCATTAGATATTTTTAATTACATTTTTATATGGTAGTTGAAAGAGGTTATTTTAAGTAATGGTCTAGTATAAATTGGATTATCTATATATGTGTGTATATTATATATATTTATGTGTATAAAATAAATATATGAATAAATATATAAAAATTATTTTTACATATAAATAATAATTATAATAATAAATATTTGTATAATAAATATATACTACATAGTAACATACTGTATAATATATAATAAATAAATAACATAAATAATTTGTATACATTACATAAATATAAATAAATTATATATTTATATATAATATATAACATTATATTTTATATAAATATATATGTATATATATTTTTTACTCAGCAGTACCTAGTTGCTTTTTTTTTTGATGGTGGAAATTCATTTGTAATTTTTTGGATACATTTTTACTGTTGTGCTGGTGGGGGTATATTGTGACATTTACAAGAGTTCTTATAATGTATCAAATATATCACACTTGAATTCACTGCTCTCCTTTATCCTCTCTACCCCCATTCTTGGAGCAGTTTCAGCAGGTATTATTTTTGCATTTACATACATGTGCATACAGTGTTTGCACCATATTCGTCCTCTCTTCCCCTTTCCCTGCCAACTCCCCCTTCCCACTGGTACCAAACCATTCGCTGGGCAGGACCTGTTCCACCCTCCTGTTCTCTGATTTTGTAGAAGAATTTAAAAAAATGATATTTTTTGTTGTTTGGTATAAAGGTAGCTACACAGGAATTTCCCTGTGATATTTCCATGTTTATATGTAGTATAACCCCAATTGGTTCATCTCCTCTATTTTTCTTCATTTTATGTTAGTTTCTTTCTTATGGTAATTTCAGTCAGTTTAAAACTTCCCATATTCATTCTTGTACAGAGTGTATCAGCCACATTCATCTTCTTAGTTTTCTTCTTTTAGCCTAGCCCTCTCATATGTGACCCCCCCTTAGTATGACCTTCATAATATTGCTGAATTTGTATCAAATCTATATTCCACATATGAGAGAGAACATGCAGCTTTTGTCCTTCTGAGCCTGACCAACTTTACTTAAGATGACATTCTCCAGTTCCATCCATTTACTAGAGAATGACAAAATTTCATTCTTTTGAATAAAATTCCATTATATATGAATACATTTTCTTAATCCATTCATCCGTAGTGGGGCATCTTGGTTGTTTCCATAGTTTAGCTATTTTGAATAATGCTGAAATAAGCATGTACAGGCACCTTTGTTGTAATCTGATTCACATTCCTTGGAGTATATCCCTAGGAGTGGTATTAGTGGATCATATGGCAGTTCTATTTTTTGTTTCTTGAGGAGTGTCCATACTGCTTTCCATAATGGTTATACCAATTTAGATAATTTAGATTCCCACCAACAGTGCATGGGTTCCTTTTTCCCTGCAACCTCACCAGCATTTGTTGTTGTTTGTGTTCTTTATGGTAGCTATTCTAACAGGAGTAAGGTAGAATTTTAACGTGGTTTTGATTTGCATTTCTTTATGGCCAGGGATGGGGAATATTTTTTCATATTTTTTTTAGCCATTTGGACTTTTTCCCTTGAAAAGGCTCTGTTCCAGTTCATTTGCCCATGTCTTTATTGAATCATTGAATTTTGGGGAGTTTAATTAAGATTTTCTTCTATTCTGTGGGTGGCCTCTTTAATTTAGAGATCATTTCTTTTGTTTCTCCTTCCTGTCTTATTGTTCTGATATGACTTCCAAGACTATGTTGAATAGGAGTGGGGGAGTGGGCACACTTGTCTCTTTTCTGACCTTAGGGGAAATGGTTCCAGTATTTCCCATTAAGTATGATGTTGGCTATGGATTTGTCATACATAGCTTTACTATGTTGAGGTAAATTCCTTCTATTCTTAGTTTCATTCGAGCTTTTATCATGAAAGGATGTTGAATTTTATTGAAGGCTTTTTCTGTATCTAGTGAGATGATCAAGTGGTTTTTGTCTTTGTTCCTACTCATGTGCTGTATCACATTTAATTATTTATGTATGTTGAACCATCCCTGCATCCCTGGGATGAAGTTGACTTGGTCATGGTGGCTGATCTTTTTGATATGCTGTTTAATTTGGTTTGGCATTATTTTATTGAGAATTTTTTCATCTTGTTCATTAAAGATATTGGCCTGCATTTCTTTTTTTTCACAGCACATAGTTGCAATTCCACTGTTTACTGCCCGTAATGCCATACAAGGGAGGAAGTACAATCCTCAAGCTACTTTTGCTTTTGCAGTAAAAATACACTTAGTCATATTTTTGAAATTGTTTTCAAATCCTTTTTTGTTGGTCATAAAATTTATTACAAATTTTTGATACTTAAGCATTACATTAACATTTTATGAAACTAAAATACATTTTTGACTGACATTTCACTTTATTGCTATTGCCTGGAACAAGTGAAAATACTATTCATTTAGTACCTCTCTTGCCTATTATTTAATTCCAAAAGCTTAGTCATCTACTGAGAAGTCATTTTCCACTGTTATATTTTTGGATATTCTTACTTTCCAGGTAAAGAAATGGTCACTTTAACATGTCTAGAATATAACTAGTAGTGTTTTTCACTTTCAATTATGTATTTTACAGCTGTAACTAAAGATAACTTTTAAAGATTAGTGAAGTTACTTTAACATTTTAAATTTAAAATAAACAAATAGCATCATTTTTAAATTGCTTTAAAGAGGAATATCCATCCTCTTTATTGATCATTCATTTTATTTTAATGTATTTATTAATTCTTATTGTTTGAAGCCATAATGAAAGATAAGAAAAATCATGTCACTATTTTTGAAATGTCATCATCATGATGACATGAAACATGTAATATAATCTAACTGTGTTGAGACAAGGACATGAATGGAAATGCTAATGACACATAAAAGACGCATAAGTCAGATTTATTGGAAAGCCTAGAGGCAGGAGTACAGAGGAACGCATGAAGCTATTTATAATCTCAATATCTCACAGTGCTGTGGACAGATAGGCATTGGGAGGCTCTCCTCTCCCTGTTACTCTGCCTTTTACATATTTATAATAGGTCAAATGTTAGAGAATGAGGGAGTAGTCAAATCCTTGCATAAAAATGGAAGCTGTCATTACTGGTCATTATTTCTTTATTTTCATATGGTATTTGCTCAGAGTAATCTTTTTAGAAATTGACCTCAATATATACTTCCATTTTAAGTCAGGCTAAGTAACTTGTATATGTAGTTTAATAAAAATATCAGTAGGTTTATTTAACCAGTTTTTTCGCCTAAAATAGCAAACCCCACAATAGCTTGTTTAAGCAGATTTATAGCACTTATTAAAGAAAGGTCAAAGAATCTCAGTTAAAACCATTCTCAGAAAGTCACACAGCCAGGAAAAAAAAAAATGACCCAAATATCCAGCACAGAATCTATACCAAAAACCTTTGGACAAATTAGATAAAGAAAAAAAAAAAAACAAAAAACCCTTTAACCCTGTAATCCCAGCACTCAACAGGCTGAGGTAGAAAGACAAACAAAAACCTTTATAAGAAGGGCAGTAGGTGACCTAACACACAGACAAGGGAAAGACATGTAATAACCACTCACTTTCTACCTACAGAAATCCCCACAGGATTTCAAGGAAGTCTGGGAAGTTGAATGCAGTTACTGTGCAGAAAAGGACAGTTGATTTGGTGGGTGAATAGTGCTTTCCATCATCAGCTTTACATTCTTTAAGCTGTTTTCCTTTCCTGGTAATTAATTCCTTATTTTTAGATGATGCATGTATGTTTTTATCCCTGGGTTTATCTAGTATAGGCAATAAGTAGTGCATTTGTATAGTACAAATGCAAATTTAGGTCTCAATATCCTCTGCTTATGATCTATTCTTCTTCTAGTATTGTCCTATCATTTTGTTTGATTGAATAAATAAATGTTTGCATCATTATAACCATGTAAACATTAATACAGGGGTGACACTTTTTCTTTGTAGAGACATTTTGAATTTTTAATAATTCTCCCAGCTTTTTCATTTCATGATGAATATTATTGCCTTTATACATACTCTTATTTTTGTCTGGGTACATTTTTTCTCATAAACTATTACATGTTTCTACTGTATCAGGCCTACAATTTTACCCATATGGTTCCAGGCAGAGTCTTTTAGTCTTCAATCAATATGTATACCTTATCTTTCTTAGAGCCCTGTCATGTCCTCATTGCAAAAATGTTTCTCTGGCATCTGTTGCGATAAACACACTCAGATCATAGATAGCATATTCTCTCATTTTGTTCAGTTATTTGGTTTTCATGGGTTTCTTAGCCTCCTTCCATGTCCAAACATATGTGTTGATTACATGTTGACTACCAACCGTAAAAATTCCGTTCTGCTTGCCACTGTTTATTTCAGATATGTTCAGGTTCGGGACTTCTGTGGTAAAATGGAGATGATGCCAGGGATAGTTTCCCCAAATTGCTCCATGGCAGCAAATCGCTGTGCTTTGGCTTTGGGTAATCTCTGCAGACAAGATACTTATTTACACGAATTGCCTTCGTTACTGGAGAGATCACCAAGACCCCCACAGGGAAACTTTTCTGGATTACTCAATGTGAAGTCAGCTGAAATGGTCTATCTGGATCCATTCTGGCTGTAGATTCTTGTCATGAGGCACAGAAAGAAAAATAATCTCATCTTTATGAAAATTTTTTACTGTGGATTTTTAAGTCAAGCAGTTGTTACATCTTTTCCTTAAAGAGAGAAGGCATTTACTTGAGCTCATTGATCTCTATTTTTCAGTCATTTTGCTCTCATAGAATATATAAGGTTGTACATTGAAATTTGCTTTTGTTCATTTAGGCCATAGTAAGTTTTTACTGTTATTTATGTAAAGGCAATTCTTACATTTTATGAAGTTTTTGTGAATTCATTTCTCATTTTGATATAGTACTTCTCTGAAAGTATTTCCAAAGAGGTTCTTCTGTGATATACTACCTATGTGTTCCTGAATATGTATTTTATTTTTCCCTGGTATTTAAATGACTTAGCTGACATTTAAACTATTTTTTAGATCATTTTCCTTAATGCTTTTACACTCTTACTCCATTATCTTCCTCTATCTAGGATTGCTCCCCAAAATAATAAGGTACTGATACAGTTTCTTATTTTTTTACAAGTTATTGGAATATCTCACTACATGTAGCCCAGGCTGACCCCAAACTCAGACTCACAGTCATCCTGCCTGGGCCTCCTGAGAGCTGGGATGACAGGTGTGCATTACTACACTCAGTTTATTGGAGTAATTTTTAATTTTCAAAAGACACACATTTTCTTTGATTTCATGTCATTGTTTTCAATTATATTTAATTGCTGTAGTAGCTTTTGTCTGTGTGGAGTTTGTGTATTTGTGGTGGTTGTGTTTTTTATTCCAGGGAACATTTTTAGTAAACAGTTTTCTAAAATGGAGAATGCTCAATTATTCAAATATAATTGTATTGACATTTTTCACTTTTTCTGAGGTTTCAGTAAAAGTTAGATATTATAAGGTTTATAGTTTTTGGCCCAATGTGTAAGAAACTGAAACCCTCACCCTTGTCCAAACAACAAATGAACTTCTGAACTATTTGAGAGTCAACAACTCTTCTTAGAATCATCAGAGAATTGCAAGGAAAGAGAAAACTGTTGCCTACAAAACCGGAGCTCAGTCATGTAGGAAAACTTAAACTGTCCTTGACAAAACTCTGAATGTTCACAGTGTAGGGATAATGTTAAGAGTTACAAATTTCATGGGAGAACTTAAACTTGGAAGGTCCCCTGCACTTATGTTAATTTTATGTATAGAAGATAAATTACATTTTAAGGGTGAAGTTTGAAGAAAAACCCTTTCCTCTTTCTGTTAGAGAAAGAGGGGGAAAGCAGCCCTTTCAAATACAAACATAGAACTATTTTATTTGATACTAACAGACTGAGACTTCAATAGAGCCTAACAGACTAATAAGAAGAAAAATACATAAAAGCCTCCCACATATGAAGAGAAAGCACCTAACCTTAGGCCCTCTACACTTCTTGTTACACATAAAAGAGAAAATGGCAAACAACACCAACACCAAAGAAGAAAAAAAAGTGAAAAAAGATAAAACATGTGTCAGCACTTGTAATGGTCACAGGCCAAGACATGCTTTCTCAAAAGACTAAGACAAAAGTAAAGACTACAGTATATACTATCTTCTCTAGAACCATGCAGTCACATCAGCAGGTTTCCTTGGAAAATCATGGAGAAACACAGCAAAAAGAACCACTTGTCTCAGACATTAAGAAGTCTGAAGACGAGTGTATACCCAAACAAATTAAGAACATCAGAAAAAAACTGGACTCATAGCAAACAGTAAACACAACCTATTGCCTAGAAGATAAGCTTAATACTTAATACCAAAGGCCTATTTAGTAAGCTTTTTTACCAAGTGTATAATGTACATCTTTCAACAATAATAACAGAAATAATAAGGCATACATAAAAGAAAAAAAATCCTAGCTTAAAGAGATAGAGCAAGCTTCAGTACCATAATCCAATATGGCATGGATTTGAAACTCATCAGAATGGGAATTTAAAACAACTATGATGAATTTACAGAGCTCTAATGGGAAAACGGAATAATATGCAATGATGGGTAAAGTATGAGAAACCAAATAAAAGTAGAAATTAAAATTACAGAAAATAAGAATGTAATAACAGAATGTGAAACCAACCCTGAATACCTGGAATAAATCCCATGTGATCACAGTCAATGGTAATAATAAGTTTTCTAATATTCTACAAAGAATTTTTTACCTATGTTCATGAAAACTTTGAGTCACTACTTTTATTTCTTGAAGTCTGTTTGTTTGTTTGTGTGATAATAATACATACCTCATGGAGTTAGTTAGGCTAGGAGTTGATAAGCAGGTTTACTATTTCCTCTAACTGAATGTGTCATAGGCTGAAATTTCATCTAGATTTCTTTTTTTTTTTTTTTTTGTCTTTTTGGTTGTTTTGTCTTTCCCTTGAGACTACTTCAATGGTGTCTGAACCATTCAGTTTTTCCACTTATGGTGTCTGTCCTTTACATAGGGTCCTGATTGATGCCCCTAATTAGTTTTAGGGCTTTTAATGAGTCTGTGCCCATGAACTGTGTCCTTTATGGGCACTTTCAGCTTCACTGTTTCCTCACCCCTTATGTGGAAAAGGAAAGGCTGTGCTACATGTTTCTCTTATTCTAGGTATGTAGAGCTCTGGCAAGGCAGTTTCTCTTTGGAGCTGCTTCTTCATTAAGGGGAACAGAATGATATAAGCCTCTTTTTACTGATTTTGAAATTGATACTTTTTAAAATTGTGCTTGATGGAGGTACATTGTGACATTTACAAAAATTCTTACAATATATCAAATATATCATACTTGCATTCACCTCCTCTTTTTAATTATTTTCTTCTTCTGCCAGAAGCAGGAGAGAATTTTCTCCAATTGTCTCTCTGAGACCCACGGAAGGCTTCTAGAGAAAGATTTTGGAAGAGTTCCCTTAAGATTGGGTCCCAAGCACATTTTATAACTCAGAGAAGCCCATGCTTAGTGACAGAAAGTAGTCCATTATTGTTGACTCCTATATGTTTGTGACTCCAGGTGTACCTTTCAGTTTACAGGTAGTAGTGATTCTTTTTATGCCTATCTTTCTAGTTTTGTGTATAACAGCTCAATGAGTGACCTCATTCTCTGACAGATCTAGGAAGAGTTGTTGATTTGTCAGTTTACTTTCATTTTTTCATTGTTGAAAGGATGAGAATGTCAACTTCTATGCTCTTTGCATATTTTACTGGAAACCAAAAATCTGTTTAATTATTACTGAATTCCTCAGGTCTCATTGTATTTTCGTGAGTACAATATTTATCTGGAGTATGGAGTTGTTAACTATTTTAGGTTCTAATTTCTATTTAAGGAACAATATTTAGACTGCCCTGAATTAAATTTACTGTGGTTAGATGTGTGAAGATATTCCTAAAGATAGATAATTTGATACTAGTCTTATATTTAACTTATAGCATGACATTGAATACTCATTTCAATGCTAATAATCGAGTTCCATGGATAAAGAGGGAGGATAGGGAAAGAAAAATTAATAGGTTAATCAATACTCATTGTTAAGTGGTAATATTTTCCTTACAGAATGCTGCAACTACCTTGATGTATTTCAGCCAAATTTGCCATCAATTTTTTTTTCTGCTCTGAAGTGGTGACTTAGCAGACTACTATCCAAGAAAAGAGACTACCTGACCATACCTTTTCTACCATAGTTCCTGTGAAATTCAACTACCTTCCTTCACCTGTAAACTGACTTTTCCCAAACAGTCTTCTGCTCTAAGCCTTCTCATCAAGAGTTTTACATCTGAAAGTCAGGTCTATTAATCTATTTCATGGTTTTCTAACATCGGATGGACATCATATAGATTAAAATCTAGAAAAATAATTATCAATAATAGATAATTATTGTCTGCCAAGACTTTTAGTCTCAGCACAAGATTTATATATTCATATTTCATTTTATTGAATTAGAAATAGCTTCTAGGATTTATTCTAATGTCTGCCTTTCTTTGTTCTAGAACACATTATTTCATTTATGCCATTTCTTATTGACTGGATATGCTTTCATAAAAAATTTCTCAATTTTACTTTAAATAATGCCTATTAAATTCTTTTTTCATTTTTTTAAATTCCAAAGATTTATTGTCTTTGGAATTCCAAAGATTTATTGTCCTTTTCTTATTGACCTTACCATAGTAAAATGGTTGCAATATGTCTCATATCTTGGTCTGTTAACTACATGTATTTAGTAGAATAATCAGAACTGATACTTACCAAGTTCATCTTCTGCAAACAATTCTAAATTCCCTCATCCTCAGTTACCTTGTCCCCTGTCATAGGTGGTTTTCTTGGTGAGTTTGAACCAGATCTTCACAGATGAATGCTATTAGACTCTGTACATCATATACTTTTGAGATTTTCAGGCTACATTTGTCAATTTACTATCAAAATTGGAATAAAGAATACATGACACATTAACTTGATTTTTTGCATGCTATACAGAATTCCCTTATCCTGTTGAGTCACGGAAAGCCTAATATATCCAGATAATCAGAATTAATCCCTGACTGGGGGGTGGACTATGTTGATTTATGCCTGTAATCACAGCTACTACAGAGGTACAGACTGGGAAGATTGTAGTTTGAGACCAGTTCCAGCAAAAAAGTTGGAACGGTCCCATTTCAACAAACAAGCCAGGCATTGTGGTACAGCATTGTAATCTCAGCTGTTTAAAATGTATAGCAAAGAGGATTGTGGTTCAATGACAGCCTTGGCAAAAATGCTTCACCTATCTAAAAAGTTACCTAAATAAAAAAGGGCTGGAAACATGTCTCAAATTGTATAGTACTTGACTAGCAAGTATGAGGCTCAGAGTTCAAACCCTGGTATTACCAAAAAAAACTAAACAAGACAAAAAGAATTAATTTCTGACTGGGTGACAAGTTTTGACTTAGGATCTCTTAGTACCAGAGGCTTAAAAATGAATGGTAAGGAGCCATCTTAATATGAAAATCAACGTGACTGTTGCTATAATAGCTGATAGAAGAATTTCCTCTGGAGGAACTAGAACCTCTAAGTCTATATAGCTCAGAATTGAAGGTTTGGAAATTATGAATTCAGTGACTCACAGAGAATACAATCATACGTTATGTTTCACAGGAAGTAGACTCATAGTTGGAGATCTGCCTGCCAGAAATTTATTAGAATTTACTTTTGGCACCAATGACTTACATGATACCTAAGAAAATAAGATTTTACAGAGGGAGAATTAGATTATGATACATTCAAAATAAAGGCTTTAGGTCCAATTGCTGAGAATTATAAAGATGTGTGAAATAAAGATAGATGATGGTGAACCTTCATGTGTTGTCCGTATCTTTCCCGCAGCACTCAACTCCTTGGGCATTATCAGTCAGTATCTCTCAATTAAGGCCTCTCAATAACCTGCCTTAGAAAAATAAGCTACCACAAGAAATGTTACCAGTTTTTCCAGGCACAGTCACCAACTAAACACTGATTAATAAGGGTGTATAACATAAAATTATGAGGGGCTACTCTACAGAATCCTCTGAGAATAAGCTCAGCCCTTTGTTCAAACTGAGCTTCAGCTTGATATTCCCTCTACACAATTCTGCTTCTTTCTTGTCCCCCACTGACTGATCCTAAGATTGAACCTTCAACAAACTCTATTTGTGTCCATCTCCATATCAGAATCAGCTTCTCAAGGAACCTTTCCAGTCTGTGATGTAATCTTCCAGAGTCTAGTCAGATTAAAATGTAATTAAAAAGTACATAAAGGCAAGCTTTTAAGTATTATAAATTCTAATTAATAAATTCTAAATGAAGTCTTTATGCCATCAAAAGCTCTATGAGCTAATATATGTAAGTAAAAATGAGCATGAATATAGTATATAGATTTTAACAAGACAATAAGGTATGAGTAGCTCCATTTTTATATTCACTCATTGTAATTATTTTATTAAACACAAGAAATAGCATATAATATTTAAAATTAGATAAATTAAATTCTTATAATTTGATGTCTTGGTGCCATTGCTATTAAGTTATGTTCACTATCTTGATGGTTTTAACAAATAACATTATAGCACCACAGTGACTCTTTTCATATATTCAGAATACTTCTTAAAAATATGATTCTGGGGGAACTTCTGTACATGTTCCCCAAAAGAACTATTGCCAATATTTAAATGATTAATGAGAATATTTATATCTTGTCACGGGAGCTTAGTTTCAGTTTTACAAACATAGTCTCAGAGGCACTGTGACGACTGAGATGTGGTCACAGTATTAACTACTTTTGTTACCATGATCTTGCCTCCTGCTTAGAGGATATGAAAATTTTGTACTTGTATAAAGAATTTTCTCAATCTATATTTTTATAATACAAAATTCTCAATTTGGTAATGATTTTTCTAACACCATGTTCTGGGACCAAGGAAAAAAGTACTTTTGCAATCCCTTCTATGTAATACACTTTAAATATGTTCTTTGTTAATGCAATCCTTCCCTAAGTATCTATCTCTTAAAGGAGTTCTATGGGAGAGGGAGGTTGTTTTGTGTCTATGTGTAGTGACCATTTCTATCACATTTGAATGCTAAAGTTTGTGACAAATCATCACCAGATATTATTCCACTTACAGATTCACAATGACCTAATATACAGATATGATACCACTGAAGAGAAAACAAAATGATTAAACCAAATGGTAAAATTATTTTTTTATTTAATAGTGGTTGATCATGTTGCAAATTAAGTCAATTAAGAAAACACACAGTTAATTAGCTCTTACAAACTGATATATTATTTTTGTAAACATAATCTAGAGGATGCCTGAATGTGTTTCCAGTAGAAATGTTTCCTTGCTTCATATTTTCTCAGTTATTGTATCCCTTTATTATGAATTCTTCCTAACAAGGTTTAGAGAGTTAAAAGAATATAAACTATAATGTTTTTCTAAAATATTTGAAGATGTCAAAGTAAATTTCAGTTTGAGTCTTCCAAAGATCAAAGTTATAATGTGGGAAAACAGTGTTGAAGCTTTTTTTTTAAGTATTTCATTTTTAACTGTAACTAAATATTTCAGATTTTGAGAGAACTTTTCTCTGGTTCTTATTTTAAAATATGACTTAATAATTTATCTCTAATATTCTCTTCCCATGCAGTCAAAGAGATTTTAGTCTACATTTTATAGTTTTCAAAAGGAAGGTTTCACTTACAAACCAAATTTGATCTCACCTCCAAACTTTTTCATTAGTAGAGTATTGCATTTTGACTACTGTTTTTCAGGAACAGTAGTACTTGCTTAAGGAAATAAGTAACAATACTGGAATTCTTTAGAAATCTAGAAATTTGCATTTTTTACTCTTTATAAATTATATTTTGCAAATGTCCATTATTTAATATACTTCATTTACTTGTAATGATGAAGGGGCAAAGACAGTCAGGAAATCAGACCTATCACGTAGATTTTTCAAAAGATAAACTTACTTCTTTCCTTGGCAGTCATCACAATATCTGTTATTTATTCAAATAATTCAGTTTGTAAGTACTTAAGAATTTCTTAAAACATGTTTGAGAAGATCTTTTACCCAAGGTGATATCACATTATTAGTAGAACTGAGTGCTCCTTACCTCACCCATCCCATCAACACCTCAATGTGATCACTGTTGTGGAAATTCTGCATTCTACTTAATTAGGATAATTGAAAAGAATCATAAGAATTATGAATAAATAGACAGATGTTTTTTAAGTGATGGCTCATAAAATTAAGTATAGTTTAATTAACTGCAGTATTATCAAGAGAACAATTTATTATCATTTCATATGTTTCAGTCAGAAGCTCAATGGGGATATCTTCTTTTCCTTCATTTCCTTCCTCAGCAAAGGACATGAAGAACCTGGACCAAGCAGACATGAAAATAACTAATTTTAAGGCTGTGTAAATCAGAATGAAGAATTAGGAATATGGAGTAGGAGGAAGCGAAAAAAGAAAATAAGACCAGATAGTATGAGGAAGAACCTTATAGGAATAGAAACACCCCATAAAGGGAGGTGCAGCTGAAGTCAAAAACAACTTTATAAGAACAGCAAATAACGGACCTATACTTCCCAGACCTTTATGTTCGATGCTTACCTAAATATAAGATGCTACTTCTAAAGATGAGTGATCTTTTACCAATGTTACAAAAATTCAAAGTACATGTAAAAAGTATGTTTGAAAACATAAATATTTAGTTTAGTAAGTACTTTTCCCAATTTGTGCAGCTTAGTGGTTGATTTTTTAAGAATTTTCTAATGGATTTTGAAAAGTTACCCAGAAAAATCCAAAAATCTCAACAAGTTTAATGTGCAGTGTCTAAACTTTCCTTTATGGTAAATGCTTTGCAAGTTGTTTTAAAGTCTACATGTTTAAGACAATGGCTGAAAGTTAGATGTAGGCTGTCTATTGCTTGATTGTTTGGGTTGTGTTGACTTGACACTCGTCCTCTCTGGCTAAAGTATGCTTTTAAAGGATGGCTTCTGCAGTCTTTATCCTTGCTCTGATAACGTGGGCATGTAAATCACGTCTTTCTGTTTTTTTTCTCTTTCACGTTGGGCTTTTAATTCATTGTGATAGATTTTGTCTTTCAAGTCATGCCAGACTTGCTGGGATTGATGTGCTTTTCATCTGTCACTCTCTTCACACTGCTTGTAAATTGGTTCTCCTGCTTTCAGGCAGATAGGCTAAAAAGCCTAACAGGCTATTTCTAATTCAAATGTGTAATTCAACTTTTTTACTATCTGAATTGTAGTCATTAGCTTGAGTTTGGATACAAAAGAATTGACATAATCTGTAAATTTGTCCTCTAACACCCTTTGAAGATGAGAATTTTAAATAAAACCACAAGTAATATTCACAGATAATGAAAAAAAATGTGTTTTTCTGAAGAAGTTTTTGTATGTCATGTTCCTTTTAAACAAGACCAGCTATCATATTAAAAATGAAATAAATATAAACATTCTTCAATGAAGGAAGGTATAAAGAAAAGAATTCTTAGAATTCTTTTTTCTATGACATGTAACTAAAAATATTATGACAATATAAAAAGTATGTTACTAATATTATATACAAAATCAAGCTTGAGAAAATTAAGAGCCAGAGTTTCTGGGTTTGCTACTTAGAACTAAGGCAAAGTTCTAGTTTTACATCTGTTAATCTGTAAAATGACATAGCTGAATTTAATACATTGTAAAGAATTTTAGCAACACACGGTGTGCTTTAGCTTTTCAGAATCTATATTCATTTTATTCTGTTTTTGTGTGTATGTATACTATACAACCTTCTGACGGAGAAATTCAGTGGAGAAGAAATTATGAGTTACTTTCATGAAATATTTTGTTTCAAGTATTTGCTTGCTGTTTCCTTCTTAAGTATTTACATATATTTTTCTTTAAATTTAAGCTCCAATTTTTATTCACTCATCTTGAAATTTAGACAAATTTGGGCTCAAATCCTAGCTCCTATTCTTTCTTGCTATGTGATTTTTGTATGTGTATATTTTATATATGTTTTGCATATTTAATATATGTATTACATAATACGTGTATATTCCTTCCTTAGAGATGAAATAAGTTGCTTAGTGTAACGGTGAAACAGTAATTGTATTTATATTGAAGTTCATGAACTTTGATGCTACGTCACCTACAAATGACTCCTTATACTCTCAATTCTCTAGAAACCTAATGCTGTGGTATTCTTATCCTTACCTACATAACGTGCATTGTGTCGTTTAATTTGTCCTGAGTGATAAAACAATATGTCACTCATTGTGTCACTGGGAAGTCATTCTTCATCAGAAAATACTCTATAGCACATTCTGCTTGGGTGAATTATTTGAAATATGTGCAATATGAAGTTTCATATTGGACTAATGTTTACTCCAAAGGACTTTCTGGAGATTGCTTGAAATTATTAATATGTGATTCATTTTCTATTGGGAATAGCAATGGATGGCCTGACTTCTAATTTATCAAATCTAAAGCTTAAGAGACATACAACTTAACAGCTTTAATAACAATAGGAAAGCTGAAGATCCTGGAGTGTAAGCATCCACCTACATTTGGAAATTTGGTACAAAACATTCATGCATATTTCCACTGAGCCAATAACTGATCACATTCACAGAGACCAGTCATTTCTTAAATGCTTGTCTAATCTTACATATTAGTAGTGAGAAACTGAATTCTGAAGGTTTTTTTTTTTTTTTTTTTGTACTGGAGCTTGAACTCAAGGCCTACACATTGAACCACCAGCCCATTTTTATAAAGGGCTTTTTTGAAATATGGTCTCATGGAACTATTTTCCCAAGCTGACTTCAAACTGTGATCCTCCTGATCTCTACCTCCTAAGTTGCTAGGATTACAGGTGTGAGCCACTCCACTCGGCTCCAAAGGGTTTTGGAAAGATAAATAATTACAAAAGTATCTATAGTGATAAATCGAGTGATATGCTATTAATATTTAACCATTATTTCTCTTGAAAAAAAATTGTCCTGTATTATGCACATACACTTATTAAAATATTACTGATCTATAGAGTATATAGCACCAACTTGAAAAATAATATGTATTATTTATTACAAATTCTGTATAACACAGCAATTCTCATAAAATGGTTACATTGATTTTGCATAACTGTGGTAGCCAAAACATGGTTATAATGGGTAAATTACTATACTTTAAACACAAAAGTCTATTGCTATTTTCATTTACATTTATAAGTAAGATGAAAGTGAAACAAGGAAACATATTAGAGCTTCAGTTGTTCTGAAATCACATAAATGGTTTCTTTGCTCTGTCTTACAAAGCTTCTTATATTCACAAGCAATAGCTATAAACTCTTCACAACTTCTGTGTAATCAATATTATTAATCTTTTATATGTTACTATATTAAATCTAGAAAATTAAACACCAATACACAATCATCTGTCATTGTTATGATTATTATTGTAATGTTTTCTGATTTCTTTCCTCTAAGGATGTCCATTACATTTGATTTAAAGCTGCCAACATTGAATACCAACTTGTGAGAAGACTGCTGAGGCACACCACTGTATGAAATTTGCACTCTGTAGGAACACCAACCATGAATAACTAAAGCATGTGCAGTGTAATAGTAACATATTAAAATAAGTAAGAAATAATGCACTTCTGAATACGTGCTAATTTTTTAATAATCTAAATATTATACTTACAAAATTTAATTTCTAATAATTGTATTATTTACCAAACTTTCTGCAAAATTTCTTAAAATCTTAAACTTTTCTGTTGAGATCTGGTGAATATCAGTTCCAGTGCATGACTGGATATAACTGAACGTTTAGAGGAACTGTAAGTGACAAATCTCTAAATTTTTAATGATGCATATAGTGACAAGAGGTCTACCAAGTTACTAAGTCCAAAAAAGAGAGGAATCAGTTTTCTGCATAAATAGTTCCTCAAACTGAACATCTATCTTATAACAATACCAGGGAACTAAGAACTCTCTGACCCCTTTAAATAAAAACTGCCTCTCAACCTCCCACAGCAACTAGCACTCCCAGAGAAGAGGAAAAGGAAACCTCTGAAGAGGAAGGGAAGCAAAGTGTCCAACTTTCCCCACTGCTTACTCCCACTATGATCTGGGCAAGGTGTGTTAACTTTGAATCCAGTTTTGGTGTTTTATTTTTATGATGATGATTATTATTTTTTCATATCCCATAGAACTGGAGGTAGCAATTCCTAACATTGGAAGTACTGATCCACTTACTGTGAACTTAGTAAATTATGTTTCCTAAGAGATATCTGAACAGTAATTACTTTTTAACTTATATTTTAAAAGGATAGATGCAAAAAAGATAAAAAATAAAACAATATGATCTGGGTTAAAATCCAATAAAGCATAAGTATGTTTTATTTAATTGACAGCAAATACATTTTAAAATTGAGAATTAAGAATATTTCACACTAAAAATTATTTCTATGTCAATTATATTTAGAATACATACAAAAAAGTAACCTTATTTTTTGTTTTTCAAGTGGAAAATGCTGAATGGTTGAAATGTTTTGACAAACTTTATAGGTTATGATTAATTAATTTGAAATACTATTATCAAGCAGATAACTATTTATATTTATGGCTATCAAATATTAAGATGAGATTGAAAGGAAGATCATATGGTAGTGAATCAAAATTTGATTCAGGAGGCATTTGGCATGGAAAGAATCCTTATACCATGCAAAGTTGTTAGGTCCAATTAATCTAGATATATTTTTTTTCATAGTTTGCCTCTGGATAGTCTCATTGAGTTTAAATTTCAACACTAGCTATCATTAAAGAAATTTTTATATGCTTTAGAGAATTCATTGTAAAGGAAATAAAATCAAGTGAATAAATGAATAAAAGAGATAAGTTGCTCTTAAAACCAGCATCACCCAATTACTATGGAGTGCAAAATTTGCATGTATGGCTCTTTAACTCAAAGAAAAATATTTTTCCACCATTATATTCAGGTGTTTCTCAAAAGCTGATACTTGGTCAGTATTGATATTAAGAGAAATTATATAACTGTAAGGTTATTACATTTCATTATAATCTTAATATCTAAGGATCAATTTGAGAAATATTGTCACTGTTTTGCTGGAATTTTACTTGTTATATTTCACACTGTCTTTGCCCATTCAAGCTATTTTAGCATAAACCCATATATCAACTGATAAGCAGCAGACATTTATTAATCACAGTTTTGGAATTTGAATAGCACAAGTGCCAGCAGAATCGGTGTCTAGTGACAGCTCACCTTCCAGTTCATAGAGAAAACCAAGGCTGTCTTCACATGAAAGGAGAGACTAGCTAACTCTTGAAATCTTTTTTATGAGAATATTAATAGCAACAATTTAGAGTTCATGATCCAATTACCTCTCAAAAATACTAATATCTTCACATTGAAGATTAGCATCTAACATGAATTTTAGAAAGACAGAAGTATTCAGTGAATTTCAGAGACTTTCTTCTTTGAATCTCAAGACATAACTCTTAGTCCACAGGAGTAAGGCAATAGACTTTCATTAAATGTAATAATTTTTGTGTGGATTAATATCTGTTCATCTTGTTTGAGAAAGTGTATATATTTCAAGAAGTTGTGTATATTATACTATATGTAGTATAATAATCATGATTTGAGATGTAACTGCATGAATACACCAACATAAGTAGCTCTATGTACTAGAGACATGTTTTATATAATTTTATATCTTAAAATGTTTTGTATTAGGAACATAAAGTTTCTTAATTGTCACTATATGTTGAAAAGTTTTATCATTTAAATGAGAAAAGCATCAGTACAATAAATTAGTGTCATAACTCTAGGGCATTGTAAACATTTGTTATATAAATTATTTAGGATAATATAGATAACAACAAGAAACAGAAACTCTCAGTTATATAGCCATTATTAAATTGGTTTGTGTGAGTTTCTAAAACCTTGAAAGACTAAGATCTATAACTAGAAATATGAAATGGGCAATAAAAATTTTAATTGATTGGAATTTAATGTGTTTATCAGTTGAGATAAATGTGTTACTGTTATTGTTTCTTTTATTGCTGAGACTTTTGAAATATTAATATAACAAATCATGAGTGTGATTCCAGACAAAAGACATGCAAATAAATCATAACTGCAAAATTTATGGTTTCTACATTTTAGTATAACTTTTTTTCTTATTTGTATTAATGATCCATTGTTTTTTCCAATTATTTAGAAATTATATTGTACAAAAGTGAGAAGCCTTGTAGAATTGGGGCTGTCAGGGGGTATTTATGTATGCATTATTACTTATACTGATCAATGGAGGCATTAAAATTTTTTGGTGTTACATATTTTGTCAAGAATACCTTTTATAGGCTTCCATGAATAAAAAGCATTATGATGTCATATAATTATTTAAGGATTAATATTCATAATGTATAAAAATAGTCTGATACTGCCTCATATCTACCTTTATCTTTTTATCCTTTTCATATGACTTTTTATTCACAGTTATATCCACATGTAGAATTATAAAATAAGATATATTATCTTTAGACTTTCATATTATGATAATTTCATAATAGAGTTAAATAATATAATGGATAAGAACCTGAACTAGTTACTCAAACATCAGGTTGACTGAAATTCTGGTTCCTCTGCTTCTCATTAAAAACTTCCTCCAGTTATTCTATGCCCCAATTTCCTTATCTGGGTAGTTAGTGATAGTATTTTTCTCAGTCACTACATTTTCATTACCTAAAATATTAACTGGTAAATATTAAGCTCTTAGTAAGCATTTATTGTTCTTATTAGATAGGCTTGTTTTGCAGAGTAGCTAAGTAATTTTGTTCTACCCTCGATAGGGCTGAAATATGAAGTTCTTTTTCCTTAAGCCTTCAAACATGTTTGAATAGTGTGTTGTAAATAAAATAAGTTGTTTGGGCATTTTCATTGGGTAGAAATGCCTTTCATATCTTGCTTTATGTAGTAGAAAGTGAGAAATTCTGTACCAAAACAGAAATTCTTAACTCTAGTAATACAGATCATGAAAGAAATTATATTCTTTTGAAGGATCAGGGCATACAAAATCCCTCTATTCTCCCTAAAATGAAGTAGACACAAATGATGTACTCTTAGATCTGACTAAAGAGTTAGGACTCAAGAAATATGACACAAATGCTAGATTTTTATTATATGTATTTATTTATTTTGTGTCTGTAATTTTAGAATTTAGGGGGGTTTGCAGCAAACAATAGAATTTATCTATTGTAGCCAAGGGTGATTAAGATAATAAATTAAAAATATAAAGGACATTTGAAAAGTAACACCATTGATAAATCAACTTTTCTGTAAAATAAAAAAAATCTAAGGTTTACTAATAAGCCTGGAAAAGTGTCAATGGGAAATACTATGGTAAATATTGTCCTGTAAAACTGTTGGTTATAAAATTAAATTTGAACAGTAATACCTGCAGAATTGGGCATAGATTTCACTAAATATTAAATTGTTATTTCCATACTTAAAAACCATATAGATGTACAGGTTGCCATATCATAAAACAATAAATTAAAGGAAGGCATACAGGTGATTATAGCAACAGGAATCAGAAAATGGAGGATCAGAGATACCCAAGACTTTCTTATGTCTCCATGAACCTGAAGTAAAACATCAGTTGAGTGACCACATGGAGAAGTTGGTGGCATGGGAAACAAAGGGAAGACAACCATAAATTGTAGCTATTTAGAGACCAGATGAAATCCAGAATTATTGAACTTTAGATTCATAAAATAAACAATGTACTTAACAGTGCTAAACAAAACTGTAGGAAAGGGGAAGAATTTCCCACCCCCACTCCAGCAAAGCTGCAAGCCAAAGAGAAAAGGAAAGCCTTGAGAAAATCTACAAGCACAAGGCCCAAAAGTAAAGGTTAAGATAGGAGATCTGCACACCATTTATCAAGCAGATGCTCCACAAAGGGTCCCTTGCACTTCGTAGCTCACTTACTGGTATAGTACTAGAGAAGCCTCCGAGAAAAAGTCTCAAAGTTGAACTCTCCATCAGGGAAATAAGAAGACTCTGCATTCTCATATCACAAAACCAACCACTAAGGCCTCACCACCTCCACTGGTTAAGGGACCAACCACCTTGATAATCAGTGAGGACCCAAGAAACTGGTTGTGTCTTGGATTCAGATTTATGGACTGAGACCTGCTTGGGATGGAAGCATAAGCTTCAAGCATTCTGTAGAAGGGAGCTAAGGGCAATATTAGCAGAGCTGCAGTCCAAATACTGGTAATAGGAAAGATTCAAGTTGTGTGTGAATATGAGCAAGATGTAAGGGAGCTAACACAGAGAAGTGTGAAGCTAGGGTTCTCAGGATTAGTCAACCTCATGCCACAAGAAAACAATGAAGGCTCCTTTAGTTTGACCACATTTTACACTTCCAGAGGGCTGGAAGAGATTGGTAGAAAGCACGTGTGGGGCTTGGACAGGTCTCATTCTGCAAACAGGCCTCTATGGTTTAACTTGTTTAGATTTCAGAGAAAGATTAAACAAAACAAAACTGACTCTCCTAAACTAAACCACATAAAACAAGCCTGATGGAGCAAATCCACCCTCTTCTCACCAATAAAAAAAAAAAATTGACTTTTTTGCCTGTTTTGTCTTTACTTGTATTTCTTTTATTATGTTCTCCTTCACTGTTTTTCTTATACTTTCCTCATTTCCTTTTCTTCATTTTCCTGTCTTGCTTCTTTTCTTTCCCATCCTTCATTTTTATTACCTATTAATACATGTAGCTTTAAAATATTTAAATTTCTAGGTAATCCTATAAATACCTTAGTTTATTTCTTTCTAACCTTATTGTGATTATTTAATGTTTTAAATTATTAAACATCTTGTTTCTTTCTCTTTTTTAATTGCTTATACATTTATTCATATTTGTATGCATTGTTTGGCCTCTTGCTTCCAGGAAGAACCTGTTCTTCCTTCTTCTCCAATTTTGTTGAAGAGAAAACATAAGAGATAATAAGAAAGACATAGCATTTTTGCTAGCTTGGCTAAAGATGCCTATACAGAGAGATTCCCAGCATTGCTTCCATATACATGTGTATTATAACCCGAATTGGTTCACCTCTACCAGACCTCCTCACTACTTCCTGGTCACCTTCCCAGTTGCCTCTGTCAGTTTAAGATTACTTTATTATATCCTCTACAGTGGGCAAATCAAACACTTCCAAATTTTAGGTTTCCTTCCCTTTCCCTCTATAATCCACATATGAGGAAAACATACGATTTTTGGTCTTCTTAGCCTAGCTAACTTCACTTAACAGGAAATTCTCCAGTTCCATCCATTTACTGATGAATGACAAAACTTCATTCTTTCTGGCTGGGTAAAATTCCATTGTGTATAAATACCACCTTTTCTTAATCCATTTGTCGGTAGTGGGGTATCTTGGCTGTTTCTATAACTTGGCTATTGTAAATAGTGCTGCAATAAATGTGGGTGTGCAGGTGCCTTTGGAATAACCAGAGTTGCATTCTTTTGCGTATATACCTAGTAGTGGTATTGCTCAGTCATATGGGAGATCAATGTTTAGCTTTTTAAGAAGCCTCCATATTGTTTTCCAAAGTAGTTGCACTAGCTTGCATTCCTACCAGCAGTGTATGAGGGTCCCTTTTTCCCTGCATCCTCACTAACATTTGTTGGTGGTGGTATTTTTTGGTTTCTTTCTTGTTTTTGCTACAACTGTCTACTTTCTCTCTTCTGAGTAATAGTGTAATTAAAATCCCAAAAGAAGGCTCTCCAAAAGAGAAGAACCAAAGGTATATCCACAGAATCCCAAAGAGATATCCACACCAACACATGTACAAATCACAACATAGAAACACATGAAATATGAAATATAAGGGCCAAAGTTCATAACTCCTCAATAACCAAATCCAAAGATATTGAAATAATTGTTTTTATTTAAAAAAAATTATCAGTGACCTCTATGAGGATTAAAAAAAAAAAAAACTCAAATGAATGAAGTCAGGAAGTCAATTTAAACCTGGATGAAAAAGTTACCAGCATGGATGAGAAATGTGACAACACAAATGAGATTCTGAAAATACAAACAAACAAAAGTATAAGTGGAAATGTTAGAAATGAAAAATTCAATAAACTGAATAAAAACACATTGCAAAGTATCACCAGTAGACTAGAGGAAGTAGAAGAAATTAAAACTGGGATTGAACATGAAATCTAGGATTCTAGGAAACAATCAATATATAAATCCTCTGAATCCAAAGGGTATAAAAAGGAGCTGAGAGAGAAACCAAAGGCAGAGAAAACATATTCAACTAAATTATACTAGAAAATTTCCCAAATCTAGGGA
This sequence comes from Castor canadensis, assembly GCF_047511655.1. NCBI lineage: Eukaryota > Metazoa > Chordata > Mammalia > Rodentia > Castoridae > Castor > Castor canadensis. The sequence continues at coordinate 28,354,027 of NC_133395.1, forward strand.
AGATATGAACACTTAAATATGGAAGGCATTTGGAACCCTAAATAGACATGACCAGAAAGAACTTCTCCATTATTATATTATAGTTAATATGCCAATAATACAGAACAAAAAAAAATTGAAAACTGTAAGGAAAAAAAATGCCAACTTCCTTATGGAGGTAACCTCCTTAAAACTACATCAAAGTTCTCACAAACACCATAAAAGTCAGGAAAACATTGAATGATATATATCTCAAGCCCTGAGAGTAAATAACTGTCAACCAAGGTTAGTATATCCATCAAAGTTGTCTTTAAAATCAATAAGAAATAAAGACCTTCCAATACAACCACAAACAAACAATTCATGACCACTAAGCTAACACTGCAGAACATACCTAAAGGAATCCTTCACATAAGTGAGGAAGAAATAAATTCACAAACACAATAGCTTGGAAAAGAATAAATTCAGGAGAAGAACAGATGAAGAAATGAGAATCAGGAAAGAATCAACATGTTCACCTCAGTAAATCAACAAACCAGAGATAAATAAGGGAGAAAAAAAGAACAAAGATTACTCAAATCAATCAGGGCCAGGGATATGTGGGTAGGTACCAAAATAATTATAGGGACCAGTAAATAGCTCTCTATTATGCCCATAAATGCAATTGATCTTAGCTCTCCAATTAAAAGACATAGACCAGTTGATTGGATAGAAAAAACAAAGATTCAACTGTTTGTTGTCTTCAAGAAACACATCTCACTGGAAAAGACAAAGACTGATAGAAGATGGAAAACAGTACACCATGCAAATAGAAGTCTAAAGGAAGCAGGAGATTTCAAAGAAAAGCAACCACCTATACTGTCAATTGATTTTCTTCAAAATCTCAAGCTCATTCAATGGAAAAAATGGTCTATTTAGCAAATGGTGCTAAGACAATAACTGAATAGACCTATGCAAGGAACAGAGATGGAATTTTAACTAACACCACATGCAAAATTTAACTTGATGTAGGTGAAAGAAATAAATAAAAGGGAAAATTTCAAAAGAACTGGAAGAAAAATACAGTGGTCAATATTTATGTCATTGGATTTGGCAAAGGTTTCATAGATATGGCAACAAAAGCATGAGCACAAAAAGAAAAGAAAAAAGCACAATAGACAATCACAATTTACACTTTTGTGTTTAAAGTTCAATGTTCAGAAAGTGCAAAAACAGCTTACAGAATAGAAAAAAGTGTTTTCAAATCATGTATTTCATATGGGACTTGACTCTAGAATATATGCAGGGCATTTACAAATTAATAACAAAAGATAAGACATTAAAAAATAAACAAAGAATCTGAATAGACATTTCTCAAAAAGATTAACAAAGGCTAATAAGAATATGAAAAGTTACTCAACATAACTTGGTCACCAGGAAAATGTAAATAAGATAACATTGAAATAACATTTCATCTCACTAGGATGATTAGAATTGAAAAGGCAGCAATCACTAGACTGATGATGATGTAGAAAAATTGACACTGTCTTGTGCTGCTGGTGACAATACAAAATGGTGCAACAACTTTGGAATTTTATGCAGCCATGAAGAAGAACGAAATGTTGTCATTCACTGGTAAATGGATGGAATTGGAGAACATCATTCTGAGTGAGGTTAGCCTGGCCCAAAAGACCAAATATCATATGTTCTCCCTCATATGTGGACATTAGATCAAGGACAAACACAACAAGGGGATTGGACTATGAGCACATGATAAAGCGAGAGCACACAAGGGAGGGGTGAGGATAGGTAAGACACTTAAAAAATTAGCTAGCATTTGTTGCCCTTAACGCAGAGAAACTAAAGCAGATACCTTAAAGCAACTGAGACCAATAGGAGAAGGGGACCAGGAACTAGAGAAAAGATTACATCAAAAAGAATTAACCTAGAAGGTAACATACATGCACAGGAAATTAATGTGAGTCAACTCCCTGTATAGCTATCCTTATCTCAACTAGCAAAAACCCTTGTTTCTTCCTATTATTGCTTGTACTCTCTCTTCAACAAAATTAGAGATAAGGGCAAAATAGTTTCTGCCGGGTATTGAGGGGTTGGGGGGGAGAGGGAGGGGGCTGAGTGGGTGGTAAGGGAAGGAGTGGGGGCAGGGGGGAGAAATGACCCAAGCATTATATGCACATATGAATAAAAAAAAACTTTGGAAAGTAATGAGGCTGTAGAGTTACCTTCTGACCCAACAATTTGATTCTTAGTAATATATCTCAGGAAAAAGAAAACATGCCACATGAAAAGTTGCGCAGGAATATTTATGGTATCATTATCTCTAATTGCCAAAAGGAAAAATAAACCAGCTTAAATATCCACTAATGGATGAATAGATAAAATCTGGTATACCCATACAATGGGACAAGAAGTCGGTCAAAGAACACAAACTCCCAGTTAGGTTGGAGTAATAAGTTCAAGATATATCCATTGTATAGCATGGTAACCAAAGTTAATGATGACACATTTTACTTTTAAAAAATGTTGAGAGAGTGAATATTAGATGGTCTCATCATGGAAATGATAAATATGGAGGTCATAATGCGTTAAACAACTATATTTAAATATTCATTCTTTAAAATGCCTTGTACATTATACATACATACAATTTTATATTACTTTCAGAAAAACATAAATTTTAAAAATTGAAAAAGGAGAGTACTGATACAAGTTAAGATGTGTATGAAACTCAAAAAATCTTACACTGAGAGAAGTCAGTCATAAAAGTTCATATGAGTCCATCCACATAAAATCTGAAATAGGTAGAAAAAGGAAATCTACAGAGACAAAAAGTAGGCTAATGGTGACTTTGGGCTGTTTGCAGAGACTTGGAAAATAGGAGACTGGCATCTTAGGGTTCTGAAGTTTCTTTCTGAGGTGATGAAAATGAACTAAAATTGACTGAGGATGGCTGCACATAAGTGTAAATAAGCTAAAAAACACTGAATTGGATATTTTAAGTGAGTGAATTGTACAAAACATGAATTATATTTCAATAAAGTTATTTTTAAAGCAGAAAAGAAAAATTTGGAGATAAAGAATAAAAATATATTTCCACAAATTTCAGATAATATACTTGCTTTAATCCTTACATTTGTATTACAGTTCTAGGAATTAAGTGGTATTTTTAAGATGGTATCTTCAGCAATTTAAAAATACCTAATTTCCATCAACTCTTCTGAAGTGTGACAATACATTCTGATATATTTTAATCAAATAAACTATGATGTGATTTTTTGCATCTAGTAAATATTTTAAAAATAAGAATTTTTGTGAACTTAAAAAAAGCAGAAAAGTGAACTCCCCTTAAGCAGGTATTCCAAAATTACTTTCATCCACTGTTGTTTGTATGACCTTAAGCAAGTTTTTTAACTTCTCTGGACATAAATTTTCACATTGTTACATTGGAGATAATATGACCACCTAAGGTAATAAATTAATACATGTAAAGCAATTTGAAGAAGATCTACCAAATAGGAAACATTCAATATTATTAGCTATAGTAAATTATCTACCTATGTGAGAAAAGGAAAGTTATTCTTTGGAATTATAAATAAATATCTATAGTCTCTGAAAGAGCAAAAAGAGATTACAGTTTTGTTTTGTTTTTTTCCATATAAGTTGTCTTTCCTTAAATACAAGCTAATAAAAAAAAGAAACCGAATTCTCTGGCGTTTTCAAATTTCTCAGAAATCAGTTCCTAGTTTTTATTGTGCTAAAAAGCATAATTTGAGATTTATTCTCCTGACAGACATTTTAAGTGTACAATAGTGCTCAGTACAATATTTTTAACTATAAGCATAATGTTGGGAGGGAAATCTCTAGAAATGTTCTGTGTTACATGACTGAACTCTGTACCTATCAAATAATAATCCCCCCATTTCTCCTTCCCCAAGTCTCTAGCTTGGACCTTAGGGCCATTTAATTTCCACCAACTCTTGTGAGGCATGACAGCATTTCACCATGGCACAATTTGTCTGAAATGAATCTGGTCTGTTTTCTCTAGCCAGTCTGCATGTAGACAGAAGCTTAGAAACTTGTAGTTATTCATAAACTGACTTATATATGAAAACACAGAGGGAAACCTTTATAATATGAGGTTTAATAGCAAGTTAGAAGGTGATGCTATAGTAGATTTCAAACGATACTGTTGAACTTTGACCCTGACAGACTGAAACTAAATATAGCTCACAACATCACCAATCATGTTCACCAATACATAGGCATTAATCATCTAAAAATTTTAACAAAATCTTAGAATGTTGATAAATTCTGCATATCATGACTGGCTATTAGAAAAGACCAGTTTCTAACAATCCAATTCCTCAATCACGTACCTTAAATCAAAATTGTGTGCTTGCTCTTTCTGGCACACACTAAAACAAGGCCATTTCAAGAATTTGCTGGGGGCAGTTTTTCTACAGATCTGTATACCTAATAATTTTTCTACAGCTCTGTATACCTAATGCTCCCATATTTTTAATTGTTGCTGTCTTAATGCCCAGCTGGAGAATATGCTTTGATAATAAAACCTTCCTTAACTGCCCCATAATCCTGAGCCCTATTCCCATGATATTTTGCATCTCACCAATGAATTTTTAGGCATATCATGCAATTATTTTAATTCACTTAAGTTTCAGTTAAAATTGGATAATTAAAGAAATAAATTGTCAAAAGCTTCTGAAAGACTGTAGTTTTTAGGCTGTCTCTTGAGTAATAGGTGGTATTTTTATAACTATGGAAGGTATGAGTGCTTGAGCACTCCAGTTGGTAGAAACAGTGTATTCAGAAAATGGATCAAGTCATCTATTTTGTCAGAAATAGAAGGCAGCACCGTTATGTCAACAAACTCAAGTCATGAATGTCACATTACATTGGAATAGGTAAAAACAATGTGGACCGTAATAGAAAAAATATATGCTATTATATAATATACTATAATGTGATAACATTACAACAATAAATGTTAGGGAGTAAAAGAATACTCCAAAACTCTATTACATAACACTTTCTATATTGTATATTCAAATATTTTCTATATGTAAGTATTTACATAATTAAGTCATGATATAAAAATATGGCAACACTTTTATTCTTTACATTTCCTGAGGTATCATTGCATGTGACTGCCTTTCGAGATATAGCATCGAACCCTGGTTACCTAAGAGGCCACTGCCAAGCACGATGGTTGTGTGAAACGGGTTACAGTGACATGCTGGAGAACACATTCATCATTTTGAAGACACTAGTTACAAGTAATCATTCCTGTATACCTTTGCTGGAACTTCTACTTCACAGTAAAACATGGATATTAAATTATTTTTGTGAAATACTTTGGTATTCATGTTTGGAAAACCACTTAATAGCTTTGAAAAACTCATCAAATGTGAAAAAAATTTGGTCCTTAAGCTGCTAATTGGCATCTGCATCCTATGTACAAACAAGTTCAATGATAAATCACTTGAAACATGCAGAATTATACAATTACAATGCCCTTGTAATTACCACAGCTTTCTTTGATTCATTCACATACTTAAATGTGAGTGTCTTACATGAGTACACATGTCCATGCTAACATACAGACACTCATATGGGGATTTGGGAATACATGCTGCAAATATTGTTTGTGCTAGACCTTTAAAGACCGTGTTTCAAAACCAATTTTATAATGTGTTATTTCAAGTTCACTGAAAAATCATAATTTGTTTTGTGTCTAGAATATAGATTGATCTTGTCCCACAACCTCTTTATGGTTCAATTCGAAATTTAAAATGTTTCTAAAATATTGCCTTATAACTTCATCAGAATTTTTTTTCCTTCTCTGGAGAAAAATATTTGTTTTATACTTACAGCAATGATAACATCTATGTATTGAAAATAGTGTAAAGTATGACTGCACCTTAATTTAAGTCACTTTCAAAAACAGAACTCTCCTCTCTGACCTGCCTCCCGCCAAGAACAATGCACAGGCAAGTATCTAAAGAGACTTATGCTAATTATAACAGCTTGGAGAGAATGTACTTTTAAAAATCCCTCCCTTCCCATCTTTTTTCAGTATCCTATAACCTAGAAAACCTTCACAGCACAAAACCATTTCCCTCGAGTCAAATAACAGTCATATGACTTGCAAAATACAATTATCCTCAGCAGGATAGCAGATAATTGGGATCTGCATAGAGATATATTTTTATCACTTTCTCTGCTGTTTACAGTCTTATTATATTTGCACTGAGATGTTGGAAAGCCACCATACCTTACAGAGTCCTTTTTTAGCAATCAGAATAGCTATCCACAAGGTGTACCTGTGCTCCAATTTAAGCACATATCAGGTGAACCAAAGAATATAGAAGTAAAATGGAAGGTAGAAATTCATCCCTCCCTTGACAACTAAGAATGTACCTCATAGCGCACATCCAATCATTTTATAAAAATGTTTTTCTCTAAGGAAAAAATGGAAAAGTAATTTAAAATACACTGGCAAAGTCTTGTGGGTTCAGTTTTGACATGCAGAGATGCTTTGCATTATCATTTCTGCCCTTACAAGAAAAAATGCCTGGACAAACTGAAAATCAAAGACTTTTATTAGACCCATTAGAGAAAAGAGGTTGAACCACAAGTCATCACTCCAAATCTGGAAGGGCAGAAAAATGTAGAGATCCACCACAAAGATGTGGTTGTCTGGAGCTGAAATTTCTGGAATTACAAATTGGTAGGAACACTTGGATTGCTGGAAGCTGAATGGGAGCAAGCATAAGAGTGAGAAATATGGTGGCACAGACTTAGTGCCTCCCACATCAACGCCTCCCACATAAGTCCCTCCTAGAGTGATTCCCCTCTAGGAGCCTTAGAATTCAGGGAAAATCTCCTCATGGTTCTATCGTACGGAAGAACAGCCACGGTGAAACCCAACCTGTGTACTTCAATTTCCATTACATGATTCAACATAGCTAGCTTTCAAGAAGAATTAAAAGGGTACATCATAAGGTAAGAAAAACACACATCCAAGGTATTCACTATGTTGAGTATTTATTTAAACTATTCTGCAATTTTCTGCATGAAACTGACTCTAATCCCTCAAATTTTAGCCCTAGTTTCCCATGCTACCAGTGTTTGGTCTATATTTACATGGCACCATAGTGTAGTTACAAGAAGAAAATGAACTGATGAGCAGTATAGACATTATCCCATTGTCATGGGACCTAAAGACAAGTGGGGAAGATTTATATTATGAAAGAGTCTTAAGGATTAAAAGATATGAAAAAGAACCTATAAAATCCTATGAGATTGTGGATTCACAGGAGTGACCAGATCAAATAGGCCTACCTAAAGGGTTTGTATACAATTATAATATGTTCTACCATATCATGGTGTGTGAAAATTAAGCACATTTATCTGAATTATGTATTGCTAGTCAAATGAACCACTTTACTTTTCTAAGAGCCCTAAGTGCAAGAGAGAGAGATACATATTAAACACTATTATAACCAGTCACTTGTATTTTTTCTGGAAATAGTGATGCTGAACAAAAAACATTTTAATGTAATAGGTGCATTTTACATCATCAAACTGTTTGGGTCTTTCTGTGTGTGCTATACTTCACTATGGTCTTCAAAGTTGAATAAGGCACAACATTTTTCAAGAAGAAACTTTAACATACTAATTTGAGTACACTGCTTTCTTAAAAAATCTTCTAAGTACATACCATAAATCTTTCTTCACTTGCAAATGATATAATATAAAGTTACATATACTGTATTTCGTATTATTATATCCAAAGTATGTTATAAACTTTCCATAAAAAGCTCCACAGATGGAGCCTTTAAATTCTTTTCAGCAAACAACAATCTACACAATGCTTAAGAACTTGATTGCCACACATTGAACAGATATGACTCCAGTTTCGGTACATGAACTCTTTAATGAAAGTGCCTTTTTGAATTTTCTGCTTTGTTTATTGCTGATGTTAACAATATAGTAATTTGAGAAAAGTTAACCCGCAGAGAGAGAAAAACTCAAACATTTGTCTTATGCTTATCCAAAGTACATAGAGCACATATTTACAATTCTGTAGAACACTTAAATGGAGAAAGAAGTTATTGAAAAGCAAGCAGTGAAATTTTAGAATAAATGGTTTAGTGCTATGAATTAGTGTTTTACAAAATGAAAAATGATTTGGCTTAAAAGCAAAAATTAGTTATCTTAGTGTTAAATGTTTATGTCTGAAATGGAAAAGTATAATTTGCATTAGCATTCAGTGCCTCTAGATGCTACAGTTGTTTTTGTATATCTACTTTAATTTTTTAATACAGTTTTTGACTAATTACATCATTATTTTAAAGTGACATAATTATTACAAAGAAAGAACACCTTTAATATTAGTATTGCCAGTAGTCACTCTGAATTACTGCAACTGTAGATGAATTAATTAATGTATACATTTTTTCCTTAGATATGTACTATATTTGGAAAAGCTGGATTTTTAATTTATTTGTGTTCAATAAACAGAATGTAACATAGATCACATTCTCTCTTAACTTTCAGTGTTCTAAGAAAAATCATCCTCAGACATTGGGAAAATGTCCGTATCTTTGAATATTTTCAAAAAATAATTTAATGCAGTGGGTAAGAATAAAGAAATTATGGGAGTAGGTAATATAAGTTATTTGAGAATTATGTATTTAAATACTACAATATAATAAAAAATTGATCACTATGGATAATAGCATTCTTTTCTTTCTTAAATTTCAGAACAAGGTAGAAAAATTCCTTTGAAGACTGCAAATTAAATTATTCTGATTATTCCTTTTCATCCATGATTCCTTAATGTGTCCTATTTATTTGCATAAACATTTTTCCTGCCTCCATTTTCAATGTAAAATGCAACTAGAGTGGCAGAATGATGAAAATATCCAGGCACTAAAATATTTCTTTGCTAAGTTTGTTTGACAGTACTTATCAAACTTCATCACTGGAACAATTTTAAGATAAATAGCCTTTTTTTGTAGCCTAAAGCAAAGAAGCAACAGTCAGCAGTACATAATAAGAGGAAAAGCTTGTGCAAAAGAGCCAAAAAGAAAATGAGCACGTTTGTTTTCTCTTTTCACTTGTTCCGTAGTTAAATGTTAATTTCTGTTCTTGTAATCAGTCTTAGAAAGGAGAAAAAAGAAAAAAAACCAGCATTGCACATTAATAGAAAAACTGTAGCTTAGAAGAGTAATCATGTGTGGTATATATATAAATCATGCAATCGTGTGTATAGTATATATAAACATATGTGCATATACATGTGTGTTGTGAGGCTCCTCTTTTAATCTTTTTGCCTCTACTGTGAGATGCATTGATATTTTTAAGATCATAAGCAATCTCCATTTCCTGGCTTCTCTGCTCATTCAGAGAAGTAAAGTAATGATAACATTGATAATTCTGTGGTGACTGAAAACTTTTATCTTATTGACTCCTTTGTAATAAGATAATAGAAAAGAATATATGATATTGGATCTGTTTGAAATGAACTACTTTTATGTATGTGATAACTAGTTGCCCATGAAAAATGAAAGGTAATATTAAAATAAACTACTTTTTATTATTTTAAGATTTTCTTTCTTCTTCTTTTTTTTTGGCAGTATTATGTTTTGAAGTCAGGGTTGCACAATTGCTAGGCAGACACTCTACCACTTGAGGTACAGCTCCAGTCTTGTTTGCTGAGATTAGGGTCTCCTTTGGAGATAGGGTCTCACTTTTTTGCCCAGGCTGGCCTGGATCACCAACCACGTATTTAACTCTTCCTGCCTACTGGGATGACAGATGCACAACACCACACCCAGCTTTTTTCCATTGAGATGGAGATTCACAAACTTTTTTGCCCAGGCTGCCCTGGAAGTGTGATCCTTGTAATCTCAGCATCCCAAGCAGCTAAGGTTACAGGTGTGAGCCATAGACACACAGTTTTATTATTTTTTAATTTTTTATTTGCATAAAGTGATTGTGCTAAGGGGTTTCATTGTGATATATATATACATGCATATAGTGTACTTTGATCAAATTCACCCCATCTCTATTACTCTTTTCTAACTGGTTTCTTTCAACTCCCCTCCTTTTTAACAGTTAGTTTTTAGTGGATTTTATTATGCTGTTTTCATACATATATGTGAAATGTAACTTTTATCATATTCACCTCCCATCACCTTCTCCTTTCCCCTCCTATTAGCGTAATGAAACCAGTGATAACATGAAATTCACTTTGAATGCTAATATACGCTGGCAATAATTTTCTCTGGAAGTGGGCAATAATTTTCTCTGGAAGTGAGACTACATTAAAGAAAATCTCTTTGTGCTCTTCCTTTTTTTTGAAATCTAAATTTTCCTTTACCTCCTTATATTTTTAGAAAATGCAGTGGTTCTATGATCAGGCAAATACTTTGGATCAGAGAAAATGTGAAAATACTTTCAGATTGTCTGTTACCAAAATAAGAATGTGCATGTATACAAGTAAAAAGGTGAACATAATTTCAAAGATCTTATAGAACTAAAAAATCATACTTGCATCCTGGGCCTCCATTTGAAAACAGAAGATATTTTTGTACATGGTTTTTTTGGAGGGATGGGGGGGTCAAACCCAGGGTCTTGTGTTTGCTAGGCAAGTGCTCTACCACTGAGTTATATTCCTGACTCCTAGAGGACATTCTTTTTTTGTTGTTTTTATTGTTTTATTATTCATATATGCATACAAGGCTTGGGTCATTTCTCCCCCCTGCCCCCACCCCCTCCCTTAACACCCACTTCACCCCCTCCCTCTCTCCCCCTTCAATACCCAGCAGAAACTATTTTGCCCTTATCTCTAATTTTGTAGAAGAGAGAGTATAAGCAATAATAGGAAGGAACAAGTGTTTTTGCTGGTTGAGATAAGGATAGCTATACAGGGAGTCGACTCACATTAATTTCCTGTACATGTGTGTTACCTTCTAGGTTAATTCTTTTTGATGTAATCTTTTCTCTAGTTCCTGGTCCCCTTCTTTAAAAGTAGCTCAAACCTAGTCTTGAAGTATGTGTTTTTTCTTTTATAATGCTAGCTCTTCTAAGTAGAGAAAATTTTAGTAGCTAATAATAGTATTATGTGTTATATGTATATACATATATATTGTATCTATTATATGTGTGCTTAGTTGTAGTAATAAATAATTCCCCGATGAGTGATCTTCTGAAAGATAACTCCCTTTAAACTTATATTTTAATTCCCATGAGTTTTCTCCATTGGGGAATAAAGATATCTTTGTAATGATGATTTTGTTTAATCTATACAAAAGAAATGTCAGCAGACTTAGATATATTTACACATAGTAAGGTGCACAATAAAGAGAAATAGTATCTAATATTGAAGTGTACTTTGTGATTATTTAGAAAAAGTGAAGAGGTCTTCCAGTGTTGGCTGATTTTCCATGTCTTGTAGCCCACACCAATCAATATGCCAGGGTCACATATTTGAGAATGAGATATTCTGTACTCCTTCAGTATCATTTACCAAAATGATATTTTATTTGACTTACCATCAGTGATATCATGGTATAACATAACGTATGGAAAGAAGATCCAGACTCAAAAGAGTCTCTTAATTGTAGTACTCTCATTTAACAATGCCAAGACACACTGGTGTTTGTTGCTGTTGAGTTTTATTTTTCTTACAATTACGTACTTTGTTCATCAGAAATATGGTTGGATTGAGATGCTTTGCTCTTGTTATTTTTGGCACCTTCTCTTATTTTTCTTGGTAATGAGGAGCTACTTTTTTTTTTTCAGCACTGGTGCTTGAACTCAAGGTCTCCACTTTGTGCCACTCTACCAGCCCTCTTTTTGTGATGTTAATTTTTAAGATAGGGTCTCTTGGACTATTTGCCTGGGTTAGCTTCAAACTGTGTTCCTCCTGATTCTGCCTCCTTAGGTGTGAGCCACCAGTGCCCAGCAAGAACTACATTTGAGATTCCAATTATATACATGATACAACTGTGTTCTGTCCCTTCATACACCACCTTTGGAGGATATACATATTTCTTTTTTATTTCCCAACAGTATTTACTGTTTGGTCTAAACTTTAAAAATCACTAGGCATAAGTTTTGCAATAATGACAGAATGTGGTGTGAACATATCACTTTCTAAGTGAGGAAACTTAAAAATACAGTTTTGTTATTTTTTTTCCTTTATTTTGTTTATGTCTGAGTTTTAAGAGAAGACTCATAGCTCCATTCCTCAGGAAGCAGGGGAGTGTGAAGAAGTCCGGAGGATTCTCTTCTAGGCCCTGCTGTCAAGTAAGTGCACTGGAAGTTTGCTGTGGCATTGTTTCTTTTTTTCACTGTCCTTTTTGTCAGCACCTCTGTGTGTCAGTGGAACCAAAATGTGAAGGACCTCCAGAAGATAAAGAAACAGCTGCTTCTCTTCATGGCCTTCTGTATATGTCTGAATTTGTTTTTGTAAAATTTAATTTTGCGATGGCTTATTCTGTAAGAACATATCCTCAGGGATATACTTTATCAGCCCCCTATACTTCATAATTTGATTTCCTTAAATTTCTAAAAATACCAAAGACATTTAACATTTATTGCCAAACTCCACTGAAAAAAATCTGTAAATTACTTTCCCTCCCTCCTTTCCTCCTTCCTTCCTCTCTTCTTTCCCTCTGATTTACAAGACTTTTGTTTCTCATTTCTGTATGTTATTGTGTATCTGGTTTTTTTTTTTTTTTTCTGTCTGTATGGTTTCTCCCTATGGTTTTTCTCTGGCTACCTTTGGTGGAAGAAATACAAATTGTGTTTCTTTCCATGAGAGAAGAATTTTATAAGCCAAGTATATATATTTAACATTTAGAAAACGTAGACAATTAAACCGTTTATGACTGGATTCTGACCTTTTAGTGACTTCTTTAACAGGGATTATAATCTGAACATTGCTGTCAGTTTCCACAAGATCATGAAGTGAAAGGATCAAAAACTGCTACAGCTTCTTCCTTGGAATAGACTCCTGTTACAAATAACTGATTAGCAACACACAAAAAAAATCACAAGTTTATTAATATGCAGATTTTCAAATATACATGAGATGCACATACAAAACGAGTAGTTCTCAGAGAGGTGTCTTTCAATTTAAATTTATATAGCTTCTTCAAAAAGACCAATAAATTTTTAGAGAAATAGTTAAAAGACAGGTAAAAGATTTTGAGAGCCTAGGGACAGCAACTTGTGGAAAGCCAATAGTAAAGTTTGTTAATGTAGATTCCTCTGGCATAGTTTCCATGCTAATGAAGGTCTAAAATTGTCTTCTAAATAAATGGAATGGGGCATTTTAACTTTCAGGTTTTTCCTTTCGAATTTCAAATTAATTAAAAGTCTGTGCCCACTGATTGCATCTACAATTCAGGCAACACAGACAATATTTGGGAAAATAGTTTACAACATTATAGAACATGTATATATTTTATTTGTCATTATTTCCTAAACAAGAGAGGATAACAATTATTTGCATGGCACTTACATTGCATTAGGTAAATATTCTAGAATTTATTTAAATTTTGTGGGAAGATGTACATGGTTAAACACAAATACTATGCCATTTTTTATAAGGGACTTGAGCATTTATAGATTTGGTGACCTGGAACCATGGTGAGTGACTGCCCTGATCCTCATATCAAAAGCAAAATGTTTTAAAATGTGTACATCAAGTGAAAGAACTTCTAAAAGGATTTTGGGTATATTTCTCATATCTTTGTAGTGGAGAAAATGTAATTTATTTTCCTCACCCATCACGTGAGATGTGGGATTTTAGCAACCAGAGAAAATGATTTTATTTTAGTTAAAACAAGCATTGAAACCTATAGAAATGCAAATCCAAAGATCCCCAAGAAAACTATGTGTTTTTATTCTTAAGTTACATAAAAGAATGGCAATAACTTATAGGAGTGATTAGAGAAAAGGGAGTTGTGATCTAGAAGGAGCTTGGCAAGTTCTATTTGTTCAATTCTTCTGGCCTGTCAACATAGGTCAGGAACTCAATGGAATAAGGGTCTTATGACCTAATTTCAAGTAATGTAGGTCAGAGAATTTCTTCATAATTCACTTGATGGGAGAAAGGCAGACAGTTGCTTCTATGTTTCTCTCATTTGCATCTTATTTTGTGATACCTGTTGTGAGCCCAGATAATATCCCCCACAATACAGGCATCTCATTAATCAATAGCCAATCAAGACTGAAGCTTAAAAACAACTACATTTATACCTTAAATGCAAGAATGCAAGAGATCATTTGCTTTTTTAAGAAATATAATCAGAGAGCAACCTCAAGGCCCAGACTCCAAACCCAAGTACCACATAGACACACAGAGAAAACAGTATAATTAGTTACTTAAGTAGTGTGTTCAAAATGATAAAACTTTTGAGTTTGTTATAATCAAATGGGATCATAAATCTGCAGCTAATCTAGATGAGCAATATACAGCATCACTAAATGAAATTTACTCCATCAAGAAGTTTTCATTTTTAAGACAAATTTAATTATTAGAATATTAGTCCAAAATTTTATCATGAGGGTAAATACTATCTTTTCTTCAGAATTTTCCTTAATGCTCTTATCTCATTTCTTGATCTGGCCACCTTGAGGTATATCATCAATTTTTATTTCTTGACCCTGAAGTCTATTTTCATTTTATTCATTACATAAGACCACCTAGAATTAACCTTTTGAAAAGTATCCTCATGCTCTGATAAGTAATGACATTGTAGTTGTCTTTGGTCTTGCAATTTCCTATCTAAAACTTCCTTAAATTAAAATTCCCGTGTTCTTCAAATTAGGATCCCAATAATGTTGACACCACAAAGATTTTTGGTGTGTGAAGTTGCTTTTCTGTTATCTTAGAGATTCAAGATTCCTGAAAGCTACACACCAGTCAATTAGTCCAAGCACATCACTCAATATTGCTTCTCAGCCACTCCCTCCACACAGTGACATTAGGTAGTTCATGGATAGTCCCAAAGAAGAAGGTGCACACCCCCCCATTCTCTAAGTTTAATTCCCCATCAAATAACCAGGTTTTCTAATGTCTCACTATTCTACTCAAGTTTTAGATAAAGGAATGGGGTCATTGCATCCTTCCTGATTTCCCCTGTCAGTGCTCTCTGTCGCACTTCCTATTTGCAGATACCACTCATTTTGGATTTAGTGGTATGCAATTATATTAATGAATATGTTATGCAATTATACTAATGAATGAATATGTTGGTATTATTTCAACTACAAAGTGGCTTTCTTATTTTTAAAGGCAAAATGCACAAAACTTGACTGTGGATCAAATGACTTTTCTTGTAAACCAAATTCTATATAAAGATACTTTGTATAAAATCTGGTTTTTTTTACTCAAGTTTTCCCCTTTTTAGGTCATGAGTGAATTGCTATATCCTGACTTAAAAAAAATGAGTTTGTTCTGGGTCACGCCAAAACCCTCTCACACATTTTCAAACAGAATTTACAATAAAAGAAAACCTTTAAAAATACATAGATGTAAGAGTGAGCTGTGGCAGGACCATTAGTGTCTGCTCAGTTCCTTAGGAAAGAAGATGAAAGAAAACTCTCATGTCAAAATACATCATGTTTACTCTAAAAATATGGAGGTAGTTTTTCTTTTGAAATATATTCCACTTAATTGATTTTAAGAACTCTAGAGAAGCAAAACAATTTCACGTAATTGCTGCATGAATTTTCATGAATAAGAGTCTAATTGAAGTTTAGCATCATACTTTTGTTAAATGATTACTTTCACAAGAAAGAATCAAAATGATTGCTCTTGAAGTAAAATGTTATCTTGCACAGAAGAATGACTGAATCAAGAACACTGGAAATTTTGTGGGCAATTATATGTATGTTATTTTACTTAAACATTAAGATGCTTCTCAAATTTAATTTCCTGATTCAACTATTGATGAAATCTTATTATAAATTGATGTATTTGACATTGAGAAAATATGCTTATCAAAAGAAGCAGAGTTGTTTGAAACATTATAAAGCTTGACAAGGATTAAATATGCATTTGCTAAAATTGATTTTGAATTATTCAAATAAAATTTAAATGTTTTGGACTTAAAGTATAATAATTGCAAAAATAATTTCTGACTACATTGGCTTTAAAAAAATTACATTTTAAGAAATCATTCGTGAACATCAATTACATTTAAAAAACTTTCCCAAATCATTTTGGTTCCATGAATATAAGGCATTCCCAAACTCTGATGATGGCAAAAGTTTTAGCACTCTTCAGTTCATTTTTAACTGCATATCATGTGTATTTATCACATAAATTGCAAAGCTTTAAAGCATTATCCCTATGATATGTTCTTCAGAGGATAAAATGCTTGTATCTTCTTAAAAGTATGAATTTAAAAAGTAATTTTTAATATTTTAAAGTAAAATAAATTATCACTTATTTAATGGATAAAAAATGTATGTGTACACACACACATAATGGTGATAAAGAATGAAATGATGTCATTTGCAGGAATAAGGATGCTATAGCACAGCATCAGTTTCACCATGTTAAGCAAAATAAGTCAGAGTAAGAAAGACAATGTCATGCTATCTCTCATGTGGAATCTAGAACAGAAAAAATTTTAAAAAGACAAGACTGAAAATGGGTTTATTTGGGAAGGGAAATCAGAGGGGGATGAGAGGTAATGGGGAGTAATTATAGTAGAAAAACTTTAAATAACAATATGAAAATAGAGCAATAAAGTCCGTTAAAATTAGTTAGAAATATCATAATTACTAAAGTAGAATTCTCATTACTATTTCTTCCTGAACTAACTGCTGCTAATTGAAATAATCTAATTGAAATTGGTCTAAATTGAAAAAAAGTAAAATTCATTATATTCAACTTACAATAAACACATCATAAACATAAATATACAGAAAATGCATGATAAAAATTGTGCTATGCAAACACATAAAAAGAATTTAATGTAACTATTTAATACCAGCTACAGTAGATTTAACACAAGAAGTATGCCTGTAAATAAAGGATAGTTCTTATTAGTAAAGGTCTAATCTATGAGGAAGGTGTGAAGCTTAATTTGTGTATATGTTTTTACAAGCAGTAGTTGAATTAAGTATGAAAAAGAAATAAAGAAATCCCCAAAGAATAGACAATTTCAATAAATCTTCTAATGCACAACAGGGAAGTCCTTAGACTATGACATAAATAAACTTGGGGGAGGGGAAGTGGCCCAAATAATGTATACACATGTAAGTAAATGTAAAAATGACAAAATAAAATAAAAATCCTCAATAAAAAATCTTTTATAAATAAGGGGAATCATAATGTAGACAGTAAAAAATTAGAAAGTACCAAATCAGAGACTGACAATTTGCCTCTAATGAATGTCTGTCCAGTCTGATAAATGTATTTCCTTATCTTCCTCCAAAACACTCTATGACATTACTGCCCAAGCTGCCTACTGCTACAGAGCTCTCTGACCTTCTCTGATTCTGAGTGCTGCCAAATTTATGAGTTGTTCTTTGAAGAAATACAATTGTACTAAATGTATTTTGTCTAAGGATTTTACAGTTCTGGTGTCAGAAGAGATGACCTGAAGGAAACCCCTAATGTCCTCCAGAAGCAATAGCTGAACAGGTGTGGAATCTCCCAGAGCACTTCACACTCACCTTTTCTCATTACACATTTGGAAGTTACCACTGGCCGGACAACCTTGTACCAGAATACTACGAATGGGCAAGCCTTATATAAACTCATTTGTAAAATTCAGATAACATGGATAGCTTCTGAGAAAAACATAACTTCCAAATTAGACACAAAATTAAAAATCTTATTGCACTAAAAATTTGTATAGAAATGCATTTTTTATCTAACACCTGAATTCTTGTTAAAATACAAATTTGAATGGCTTTTCAGTTTATTTCTGCCAAACATTAAAAATAAATCATATCAATATTTCACATATACTTTCTAGTAATACAAAGAGATATTTCTTTACAAGGAAAATCATATTCTTTTATCAAATTACATAATAACTTTTACACTAGTCTTGGTTGTACACAGAGATGTGAATGTCCAAATTCACATGCTAATGGTACTTAAAGGTCTGATCTTTGAGAGGCAAATGGGGTTAGATGATGTCATGAAGGTGGGGACACTGTAATTGTATTGGTGGCTTTATAAGTAGTGGGAGAGAGACACAAGCTCACGCATTTGCTCTGTATTGCCATGGCACCTCTACCATGTTACGATGCAGCACAAACACTCTCACAGAGTACTGTAAAGACAGTAACCCCACGTACTTGGACTTTTCAGCATGTAGAATCATGAATCAAACAAACTTTCCCTTATTATTACTCTAGCCTCAGGTATTTTGTTATAGCAAACCAACTAAGAGATATCCAAATGTACTTTTTTGGGGAGGAAACAAACAAAATAAGAGAATGAATAGTATTGAAGTATAGCACATTTGTGTAGGATCAAGACACAACGAAATACACTGAAAACTTGTACAATATGGGAAAGGAGGAAAAGAGTAAGGAATAGTAATAGAAATGGGTAGACTGATTAAAGTACAATATATTTATAGGTAAAATACTAAAGCAAAACCACACTGAGCAATGAACAGAAATTTAAACAATAAAAGACAACAATGCAAAACAGATCATGTTAGGGGAATGTACTAGTGGCAGGGGAGGGTAGATGAAGAGAGTAAAGCTGGGTAACTATGGTGGATGTACATTCTATAGCTATGTAGATATGGAACATTGAAACCTGTGAAGTTGTTTTAAGAAGGAAGAGGGAAAACAGAGGAATAATGAAAGGGATGAACCAAGCAGGGATACATTGTAAGCATATATGTAAATGTTACAAAGAAACACTCTGTACAACTATTATGTATAAATAGATAAGTTAAAAAAATAAATAAATAAAAAGGAATTTCAGGGTTCCTGGTTAAATAAATAAATGAAAAGGAATTCCAGGATTACTGGATGAATAATTAAATAAATTTAAAAAACAGATTATTTCTTACTCTCACTCATATTGGCCTGGTTCTAATACATAAATTTGTTGAAGTTATTGTTAATTATGTTTTGAATATGAAATATCACCCAAAAAGCTCGTATGTTGAAACCATGCTCCCCAGCTTGTGGATTCAATCATTAAGAGGTGATTGGACAAAGAGGGCTCTGTTAATCAATGGATGCATCCTTTGATAGATTCATTATTTCATGGCATTACTGGGAAGTGATAGGAGGTGAGGCCTGTTTGGAGGAAGCAGGTCACTTACTAGTGGTCTGTTCTTAAGGGTATCTTGTCCCTGGCCCCTTCTTCTCTCTCTCTTTGATCACCACAAAGTGAGTTACCTTCCTCTGTCATGCCCTTCTGCCATGATGTTCTCTCTCACCAAAGCCCTAAATCAGTGAAGCCAGCTGTCAAGGTACTGATACCATGAGCCAAAATATATCTTTCCTCCTCCTTTTGTTTTGCTCAAGTGTTTGTCATAGCAATGAGAAACTGACTAACACAATCAGTATGGTGGTATTTGTGGACATGAAATTTGTTTCTGATTTAGTGCTACTCACTCCAAATAATTGTTTTTTTTGCTTGCTTGGACCACTTTAGGTTATTATGATCCTGAAAACAATGTTAATTTCACAGTTTATTTTCCTGTATCAATCAAGAACTTTAAATTTAAGTCTTTTTGTGTTTGTTTGCTTGGTTTTTTGTTTATTTAAAGATATTTTTATTATTATCATGTAATAGTTGTACAGGGGGATACATTGTGATATTTACATATGTGCCATATATGTTCCATAATATATGTCTTAGATTCATCCCCTCCATTGTTCTTCCTCATCCCTCCTCTGCCCTAAAGAATATTTTAAACAATTAATATGTGATAATAAAAAATCAGAAAAGAAAAATGAAGTGGGAGAAAAATAAGTTGTATATTTTATTTTAAATTTTCACTGCAACATTTTCTAGATATTGGAGGGTTGATGTGAGGAGTAAAAACAGAGATTATGAGAACATAAAATATCAAGTGAGCAACTTTGTTTCAGTGTTTCCTATAAAAACTTTGTTATGTGAAATGTATAGGTAATTCTTGGAGAATCACCAAGAAATATTCTGTTTCAGTTTAAAATGATTTTGACAAATCTTTAATAAATAGTTTTTGCAAA
Organism: Castor canadensis; assembly: GCF_047511655.1. Lineage (NCBI taxonomy): Eukaryota > Metazoa > Chordata > Mammalia > Rodentia > Castoridae > Castor > Castor canadensis. The sequence continues at coordinate 28,374,253 of NC_133395.1, forward strand.
TTACTGTGACTTTGCATACAATTACTATTCTTTTTTTGTGTTCCAAATGTTTTATTGTTCATTTAATTTTTATTTATTTATTGTTTATTCATTTACTCATATGTGCATACATTGTTTGGGCCATCTCTCTCCCCTGACCCCCTATTCTCTCCCTCTCCCCTCCTCCCACCCCGGCCCCTTGCTTCCTGGCAGAACCAGTTCTGCCCTCTTCTCCAATTTTGTTGAAGAGAAAACATAAGAGATAAGAAGAAAGACACAGCATTTTTGCTAGTTTGAGGTAAAGATAGCTATATAGAGAAATTCCTAGCATTGATTCCATGCACATGTATTTTACAACCCGAATTGGTTCATCTGTACCAGACCACTTCACTACTTCCTGGTCACCTTCCCATAGTGGCCTCTGTCAGTTTAAGATTACTTTATTTGCTCCTCTACAGTGGGAACATCAAACACTTTCAGGTTTTAGGTTTCCTTCCCTTTCCCTATTTCTCTTGCATGTGTTCTCCCCTTATAGTGTAACCCAGATCCAATATTACTGCATTTGTTTTAGGTTTAAAGTCTGCATATGAGGCCTTCTGACCCTGGCTAACTTCACTTAAGATGATGTTCTCCAGTTCCAACCATTTACTTGTGAATGACAAAATTTTCATTCTTCTTGTGTTGGAGTAAAATTTCATTGTGTATAAATACCAATATTTATTTTGGTATCCATAAATATACCAAATATAATGGATTAATAAAATTTTCTTAATCCGTTCATCAGTAGTGGGGCATCTTGGGTATTTCCATGACTTGGCTGTTGTGAACAGTGCTGCAATAAATAAACATGGTTGTGCAGGTGCCTTTGTAATAACCTGAGTCCCATTCTTTTGGGTATATCCCCAGGAATGGTATTGCTGGATCATACAGCAGATCTATGTTTAGTTTTTTAAGAAGCCTCCATATTGTTTTCCAAAACAGTTATACTAGCTTACATTCCCACCAGCAGCATATGAGGGTTTCTTTTTCACTGCATACTCACCAACATTTGTTGTTGATTTTTTTTTTTTTTTCTTTTTTGGTGCTGGGATCAAACCCAGGGCCTCGTGCATGCTAGGCAAGTGCTGTACCACTGAGCTACATCCCAGCCCCTATTGATGTTTTTGATGATAGCTATTCTAACAGGAGTGAGGTGGAATCTTAGTGTGGGTTTTGATTTGCATTTCCTTTACGGCCAGGGATGGTGAGCATTTTTTCATGTGCTTTTTGACCATTTGGAGTTCTTCCTTTAAAAAAGTTCTGTTTAGTTCAATTGCCCATTTCTTTATTGGTTCATTGATTTTGAGGGAGCTTAGTTTTTTGAGCTCCCTGTATGTTCTGGTTATCAGTCCTTTGTCTGATGTATATTTTCTCCCACTCTGTGGATGTTCTCCTCAGTTTAGAGACCATTCTTTTCTTGTGCAGAAGCTTTTTAATTTTATGAAGTTCCATTTGTCATCCTTTTTCTCTTAGTTGCTGGGCAGCTGGAGTTCTACTGAGGAAGTCCTATCCATACCTATTGCTTCTATAGTATTCCCTGCCATTTCCTGTACTAACCTTAGAGTTTTGGGTCTGATTTTAATTCACTTTGAGTTGGTACAAGCACAGGGTGATAGACATGGATCTAGTTTCAGTTTTCTGTAGGCAGATAAACACTTTTCCCCACAAAATTTGTTGAAGAGGCTGTCTATTCTCCACCATATATTTTTGGCACCTTTGTCAAAAATAAGGTGGGCATAGCTGTGTGGATTCATATCCAGGTCCTCTATTCTGTTCCACTGGTCTTTTCCTCCTCATTTTAGTCAGATTTGCCAGGTGTTTGTCAATCTTGTTTATTTTTTCAAAGGACCAGCTTTTTGTTTTGTTGATTCTTTTCATTAATTTCAGCCCTTATTATTTCTCTCCTTCTGGTTGTTTTGGGTTTTGCTTGTTCTTGCTTTTCTAGGAGTTTAAGATGTAGCATTAGGTCATTTATTTGAGATCTTTCTGTCATTTTATTATATGCACTCATGGCTAGAAACTTTCCTCTTAAGACTGCCTTTGCTGTTTCCCATAGGTTCTGGTAGGTTGTGTTTTCATTTTCATTGACTTCCAGGAAACTTTTAATTTCTTCTTTTATTTCATCAATGACCCACTGATCATTGAGCAATGTGTTGTTGAGCTACAAATTGTTTGCACATTTTCTGCTGTTGTTTTTGCTGTTGAATTCTAGTTTTAATGCATTGTGATCAGATAGAATGCAGGGAATTATTTTTATTTCTTATATTTGTTGAAGCTTGGTTGTGCCCCAAGATATGATCAGTTTTGGAGGAAGTTCCATGGTATACTGAGAAGAATGTATATTGTGCAGAAGTTGGATGAAATATTCTGTAGACATCAACTAGGTCCATTTGATCTATGGTATGATTTAGTTCTAGGATTTCTTTATTGATTTTTTGTTTCGATGACCTATGTGTCTGTGAAAGGGGGTTATTAAATCTCCCACTACCACTGTGTTGGAGTCTATATGTGCTTATAAGTCCTTTAGAGTATGTTTGATGTAATTGGGTGCACTGAGATTGGGTGCATATCAGTTGGTAATTGTTATTTAGGTGTATTTCCCCTTTTATTAGTATGAGGTGTCCTTCTTTATCTTGTTTGATCAATGTAAATTTGAAGTCTAATTTATCTGAAGTAAGTATTGCTACTCCTGCCTGTTTTGGGGGGACATTGGGTTGCTTAATCTTCTTCCAGCCTTTCATCCTAAACCAGTATTTGTTTCTGTCAATGAGATTGATCGCCTTTAAACAAGAGATTGTTGGATCTCCCTTTTTAATCCAGCTTGAAAATGGTATCTTTTGATGAGGAAGTTGAGTCTGTTGACATTCAGTGTTAGTATTGATAGGTATATGGGATTCCTGCCATTTAGTTGTTTTTGTTGTTTAAGGGTTTGATTGTGTGCAGCTGAATCAATGCTACTCTCTGACTCCTTGTCCTTTCTTCTCCTGTGGTTTGATACTGCCCATCTTCTCATGGTTTTATTTGCTTTTGTTTTCTGTGTGCAGAATTCCTTGGAGAATCTTTTGTAGTGGTTGCTTGGTGGTCATAAATTGTTTGAGTTTCTGCTTATCCTGGAAAACTTTTATTGCTCCATTTTGAATGATAGTTTTGCTGAGTAGAGTATCCTGGGCTTGAAGTTATTTTCATTCAGTGCCTGAAATACTTCCCTCCATGCCCTTCTTGCTTTTTTGGGTTTCCATTGAGAAATATGCTGTGATTTTGATGGGCTTACCCTTATATGTTATTTGATTTTTTCTCTTACAGCCTTCAGTATTTTTTCTCTATATTCTGTGCTTGTTGTCTTAATGATAATATGCTATGGGGAGGTTCTATTTTGGTCAAGTCTGTTTGGTGTCCTGGAGGCTTCCTGTACCTGAATGGGCAAAATATTCTTGAGATTTGGGAAATTTCCTGCTATTATTTTATTAAATATATTATGATTCCATTTTGCTTGGACATCTCCTTCTTCAATGCCCATGATTCCCAGGTTTGGTCTTTCGATGGATTTGGTGAGCTCTTGAATATTCCTTTCACAGTTCTTGAGTTGTTTGACTAACAGTTCTTCAATAATTTCTATTTTATCTTCAAGTTCTGAGATTCTGTCTTCCACTTGTTCTAATCTGCTTGAATGGCCTTTCACTGTGTTTTGTTTTTTTGTCTGATTCTTTTCTCTAAGGTTTTCCATATCTTGGTTCACTTCCTCTTTAATATTTTTTATTTTCAACTTAGAGTTTTCTCTGTTTCACCTTGTTGTTTATTTAGGGCTCCTCTGAGTTCATTTATTTGTTTCTGTGTTTTCTCATATTCTTTATTTTTGGTGTCTTGAAATTTCTTGAGTGCATTTTGTACATTTTGGTTAACCATGTATAGTATCTTCTCTATGAAATTCTTAGTGATTTTTTTGAAAGATTTCTTCTTTGAGATCATTTTTGTGGGCATAGCTGCATTCCTTGGTGTTGCTTATCTTTGTTTTGTTGGGGTCAGGAACTGGGTATCTGTTTTCTTCATTTCCCTCTGAATCCTGTATTAAATTTTTTTTTGAGGAGAGAGGTTTCCATCCCTTCTTCTTCTTCCCATCACTCCACTTGGTACTGAGGAACTATGTTCTTGATAGGCTATTTGGTGGTTTTAGTCACCTGTTTTCTTTCCCTTGATTTAATTTTTGTGTTTTCTTGGTCGTTAGCTAGGTTTTTGTGCTATATCTGACCCTGGTCTAGGTGTAATTTAGTATTAACTAATTCACAGGTTTAACACCTGACCAGTAGTTTATGTTATATAGAAGACCCCTTGGTGGTAATATCTATAAGCAGTGAGAGTTGGGATGCTAATGTTTGTTAGACTAGCTATAGAAATTTGGGAGTTGGGTATGGTGGCACTAAAAGTGGAGGTGGGAAGTGGGGTGGGTGAGTGGGGGAAGTGGGGCAGGGGCTATGGGTTTTGTGGCCCTTGTGTGTGTTTGGGTGCATTTCTGTTATTATAGTATAATGTACTTGTGTCAGGGATTGCAGGGGTTGGGGTTGTATAAACTTGGTAGTAGGTTGGTCAGCAGGTGATGAGTGTGGGAGGTAAGGGTAGTCTGGTGACAGGTTTGGGGAGAATGGAAGGAAGGTTGAGGGCAGGGGGAGAGTGTGGATGAGAAGAGGCGGAAAGAGTAGCTGGAAAGGAGAGCAGTGGATTTTAGTGCAGTAGAAGGAGGGAGAGTGAAGGGGGTGAGAGTAGGGATGAGAAGATGGTGATGGTAAAGTTAATAGTATAGAAAGAAAAATGAGAAAATAGGAATAAAAATTAAAAACCCACAATTATAAAACAAACAAACAAACAAACATAACAACCCCCACCCAAGAAAAAAACACCAGGAAAAAAATAAATAAAACACCAGGTTTAGGAACAATATAATTTCAGTCTTAGTTTAAGTTCTGGAGTTACTCCTCTGGCATCCAGTCTGGTATCGGCACATAAGCAGAAGCTCTGATGTAATCTATCAGGTGATTGGCCTTTGAGTAGTGTTTTGTTCTGTTTACCAGTTTAATTGAAATTGTGAGGTGTGGTAGGTTTGCAAGACCATGCAGGGTTGTCAGATCTATTTACTTCCCCAGCTGATAGCTGTGCTATCCTGAAGCTGCAGCTGTTTGCTGAGCTTCTCCCCCAGTGAGGTGGGGCAGTTCAGTTTTGAATGCTGACCTCTGGTTCAGGGGATCATTTCTGTGATCCACTACCTGCCCTGCTTTGGAGGTGGCTTATCACCATGTTTGTTTACTGACTATTCAGCACTGGGAGTTTGTTTCTTTGCCCTCACCCTTTCTCTGGGGGGAGATTCAGCATTCCACTCACCGCCCCCTCCCTGCAGTCCCTGCTTGATTACAGTTCATGTTTGTTTTTCAGTTTTGCCAGGCAGTTCCATTTTAGATGCCTCTCTGTGGCTGAGGAGATCAGCTCTGTGAACCACTACCTTCCCTGGTTTGGGAAGTGGCTTATTGCCCACCCACTCTCAGTCTTCACTGTCTTTCCTGTGTTTGTTTACTGATAGTTCGGTGCTGAGATTTACTCCTTGCTCTTCCCCCTTTCTCCAGTGCAGTTTCAGTGTTCCAACCACCCTCTCTGCTGTCTGTGTTTGGTTGCAGGTTGCTGTTTCTTATTCAGTTTTGTTGTGGGGGAGAATCAGTCTGGCCAGGTCCTGTGCTGGTTTATGCTCCCAGGGGTGGATAGGGGAGTTCCATAAGGTGCATGATGCTCACCTGTTTTTTCTGTCAGTTGATGCTCAGGCAGGTTTGGAGGTGGTGGCAGTGGTGGAGGCAGTGGGGAGAAATGATGCCAAATTTTCTCATTGTAACATGCTGTGGGGAAGCTTTCCATGGGCTAGAGGTTCAGGATGTCAAAAGTTTGATTCTGGTTGATGCTTTATTTCTGCTTGATGGAGGATGGAGAAGAGAAAGAAAGAAAAAAGAAAAAGAAAAATTGCCATGAGGAAGGAGGGTTTCTCCAGGTCTGAACCCTCCTTGCTGGCTGTGCAGGGGATTGCAGCTGTTAGGTGCAATTGAAGGCTGATTTGAGGGTCAGTCTTTGCATTTTTTTCCTGCACATATTGTGATGGCAGTTATTATTTTGGCTAGAAGCAGTCAAATTACCAAGTGTGGCTCCAATGTCTCAGGGAGGGTTTTGGAGTCATGGAGCTTAGGCTTTCTGCTTCCATAGCCTAGTTGCCATTTTGGATCCTCTCAAAGTTTGTCTTTCTTTTTTTTGTGAGACTGGGGTTTGAACTTGGAGCATTGTGCTTACGTAGGAGGTGCTCTACCACTTGAGCCACACCTCCAGTCCTGTTTACTTGTTTTGAGACAGGGTTTCCTATGAGCCCAGGCTGGTTCTGAACTCACAGTGGTCCTGCCTTCAGACTCCCAAATGTTGAGATGACAGGCATGTGTCACTACACCTGAATAAACTTAATTTCTTTTGAGGATGGCAACTTTTACATTGCCTATGTAGAATTTCACATCTCCAGAGTCTGAATCAAGTTAAAGAAACATTCCAATTTCCTCCTCCATCAATTGCCAGATTTATTTCCTGTCCACTCAGTGTTTGAATTATGGCTCTTTTTGTTCTGATTTTTATGTGTGTAGTGAGAGGGAACTGTGTCTAAGGCTCAGCTCTCCACATAAAAACTTCCCCATGTCACCCCACTGACCCAGTAAAATCAAAGCTTCTTTCTCAGAAGATAGTTAATATTTTCCAGGGCTACAGTAGTCAGTGCTTGTTTTCAGCCCTCTCTTCCTCTTCTTGAGGATGTTTTCATAAAATCAGCTGCATAAATTTTTGTTTTTTCAGTCAGGCTTTCTGTTTTTCTGCAGGGATTTTTTTTTCTTTTTTTTTTTTTGGATATTGAGTTCAGTATTCATAGCTCTAAAAATATTCTCTACATATTTGTGACAGTGCTTAGTATTCTCAAATTATGATATGACAGGTACTTTACATTTTTAGCTAAAGAAAACATTTGTATTGCTCCTAGAAAGCCATTTCCATCTAGAAACTGAAGATGCTACTGAGTAAGCTCAGTATACTACTGTGAACTTTAGGTGAAAAATATGAATTCATAAATTAAATATTCTTATTGTCTGGAATGACTTTGTTCTAAAAGAGGTTGCTTCAGGGTAGGTACATCACATAAGAGTACCACAGATGAATTCAACCACTGGTGTTTGTGCTTCAGATTCTGTGACTCTGACTCTGAGTCTGTACATAATTATGCTGGCCATGTTTATGAAGATGTGTGTGTGTGTGTGTGTGTGTGTGTGTGTGTCTGTGATTACATGTTGGGGAAAGGTTGATGTTCTGGTTGACCCATGAGCAAGTAAAGAATCTATGAGATATTCCTTATCTTGAGAGTAAGAGAAATTGTCTGGTTGAGTAGATTCCAAGAGGGAAAAAAGAGACTAAAAACAAGATTTTATTAATTTGTACTATTGAACAAAAATTGTTCTAAATGTAAATATTCCCAGCAAACTTTATTCAAGACTGTTGCAATAACCATTGTGGTGGCTGCAATACAGAAGAAAGACAATTCTCTTTCAATAAACTGGAGTAGTTGTATTTTAATCCATGAGTAAAAATCATAAACACTAATCAGGTAGAGCATGCTTTGTACAACTCGTACTTGGAAAACACTTTGCTTAAAAACACGACTCCTTACTTGGGCCTGCAAATGTCTAAAGACTACCTAAAGGAAGGATTAAAAGCTTGACATCTGTATCTCCACTTTGCATTTGAGTCTTCTGCTCTAAGCAATTCTCTCCTGCAGCAACTTTGCAGCCTCCTGGAATCCAGGAAGGAAAGGACTGATGGATAAACATACTGTGTAATAGGAGATGAAGCTACCTCACCCAGTCAACAATGACTTTCTTAGTGTAACAACTCTCACCTGACCTTTTCTGAGATATTTAGGCAAAGAGCAACCTGACCACCTCTGACCACTGGGCCACAACTGGGATCAAGGCTGTAGGTAATTATACATACCTCTTTCCTTGCCACCAATTCTTCCTCTGTTGAACTCATTTCTGTACCCCAAGTATGGGCTGAAGTATTTACTTTCCTCTTCCTACAGCTTTTCTGTGCCACATAAAAAAAAAATCTCCTTTCTTTGCTCTTTATCACTATTCTTGTCTCTTTGTTTGGCATATTGGGATAAGGGGGATAGACCTGACATGTGGAACTCCAGAGAGTTGAAATACTGGCTGAGAAAGCTGGTCACAACTTGGTTATATTTTGATAGATATTTTAAAAAGGCAAAATTATAACAAATGTAGTTGAAAGATCTAATTGACTTTGCAATTCTAGAATTGAACAACATAAATGTCTGCAAAATAAAATGAATGTTCTGATGTACTGAGCAAAGGAAGTCAGCTTTAATGCCAGAAAAGGGCTGAAGAAAGCACAAACAGAACAAAAATCAAATCTGCTACTTCAGAGTTACTTCCCCTATAAATGTTAAAGCAGTGCAGACTTCCTTATCATACTGACTAAAATTGGTCTGTTTGGAATTTGGTTATTTTCTTGCTTTCTCTGATTTTGTTGAAAGGCCAAATAAACAACATAGCTTCAGCCTGGCAGTCTGGAACTTCAGGAAGAATAACAGTGATTTGGTTTGTTCTGTTGGGCCCAATGTGGGAGACTAGGACAAATTGATTACATCTTGTGAATTATATGTACTATCACACAGCTATGTAATCTATACATTACCTCATAGTCTTACTATTTTTTATGGTAAGAACACTTAAAATATACCGTTGCAACTTTCAGGTATGCAATATGTCATTATTAACCCTAGTTACTATAATATACAATAGGTCTCATTAACTTACTCATACTGTTTAACAGAAACTTGAATTCTTTGAGCAATCACCATTTTAATCTGTTTCTGCCAGTTTGAATTTATTAGATTCCACATATAATTGAAACCAGGCATTAGTTTTCTTTTTGAGTCTGGTTTATTTCAGTAAACATAACGTCTTCCTTTGCCATAAAGAAATGACAGCATTTTCTTTTTCTTTGAAGGCTAAATAGTATTTCATTGTGCATATGTATCATGTTTTCTTTACTAATTTATACATTAAAGGATGCTAAGTTTGACTATTATCTTAGCTAATGTTGTAATGAACATGGGGGTGCAGACACCTCCTTGGCATACTCATTTCATTTCCTTTGGAAATATACCCAGTGGTATGTATGATTGCTCGATCATATGGTAATTTTGTTTTTAATTTTTTTAAGAACCTCCATGTTTACCACAATGTCCAGAACACTTTACATTTACATCAATGACATACAAAGTTTCTCTTTCCCAGCAGGTTGTTAGGGGAAAATTGTGCAATGTAATTCTAGGTCATCTGCTTTTGCTAATTCTCTCTCCTTGAAGTTAGGCTGCTACCCTTTCACATAGACTGGGAGGGACAATCTTTTTTATTTTTTTTCACTAAATTTTAATTATGAAATGGAAGAATGTATTGGAAAAAATAAAATAATGCAAATAAAGTAAAATCCAATTTGATCGCCACATTGAATTTGATTATATTTCAAAGGAATGACTCCCAAATCCTTAAGAAAGACAGTGCTGGCATGTAAAATTGATTAAAATCTGAGAGAAGATTTACATTTCAAAAGGGTAATAAAAAATTTCAGTTACAAATTTTCTAAAATAAATGCTCTAAGTGAAGAGAAGTTAGGATCCTCAAGTCAACAAGAAATCTGTGTCATTTAGTTAAGCCCAGGGGAATGACAAGTTCTTCTTAGTTCTAGGTTTGACAATGTCAAGTACTGGAGTTAGTTGTCCTTGGAATCCAAGTAGGGCTTTCATTGTCCTGTTGAGCACTGAGTGTGATTCCTCTGCTTCTTTTGAAGATCCCTGAATTGCACTCAGGAACTATACACTCTGTTATTGGCCACCCCTTAACAGCATCAGTAAAGAACAACTAATCTGAACATGTGTTTATTCACAATGATTTTGAATTATTGAAAGGGATAATACAGAATACCAAGAAAAATTGCTGTCTGCTTATCTATCAGAAAATGAACCTGTTTTCTTAAGGAGGAAAAAATTAACTTGATAATATTTATACCTGATTTCAAGACCTATGGTCTTTCTCTTTTCATATGTACACACACATATATTCACCTTGACAAATTATTTTTAAAAAAGCCTTTGTGTTTAAAGCAATTTAGGCTATCTTCCTTTGATATAGTTTAGACTTAAATGTGAAATAGTTATCTCATAATATTCTACATACATTCTCAAATTTTTGTTGAGAATAAAAGTATTATTCTCATTAATCATTCCCAATATGTTATATAGTACAAAATATTTCATTCTGTAGGTTAAGAAAGTGAGACAGATATAGTCATGAGATAAGAAGTTAAAAATCATGTTTTCCCAAAATATTAATCACTGCATTATGTCAAGTGTTACCCTAGCATGGAAAGCTTCATGGTCCTTTGAAAGTATGAGTCCCCATACCTCACTGTACTATAAACCTGCCAAACTGAAAGGTCAGTGTCTGACAGTGTGAGTTCATTCATATTAATATTATTTTTTACTGTCAAGTACAGTTTTTCATCACTTTATCTTTGGAGCAATAATAAATTATTTGTTCCCAAAACAGATATTAAATTACTATGGTATAACAACAAAGATAAAATATAGTTTTCAAAAGGAACATTATCAAATTAAGTACAAATGAATTAAAACATTTTCAAATAATATATACATTAACCAGAAATATCAGAAAATGAATTAAGTTTTACATTACTGTCAAAAGCATTATTGGAACCAGGTAAGCTGTATATGTATTTTTAGAACTCACTCAAGTATATAAAAATTAAAAAATTACAACTAACAATAATTTCTTCAGGTTTACTAGCTGCAAACTCTGGCAAACACATTTCTTCAAAAGACTATATTGACACATCTGCATAAAAGGTTATCTGAAGGGTGTTTGGAATAAAGATCCTAATCAGCTATTTAATTAATTTGATAAAACAAATAATGTTGGAGGGATGAAATCAAGTATGATATAGTTGATATATTGTAAGATCCTTTGTAAATACCTCAATGTTCCCTACCTAGGACAATAATAAAAACAAAACAAAATAAAATATGAAATTTAAAAAATTATACCCTAAAATACAGCAGCAGTGGGAGAATTAGCACCTTTTGAAGAACTGCATGACACTGTGCTACTCTGGCTCACCTCTGTGTCACTGGACAAATCTTCTCCATTTATTTAATTTTTGTCTTTTTTTTTTTTTTTTGCACATTTTTGTCTCTTACTATTTGAGTTTCTCCAGTACCTGTTCTCATCACCTCCTTGTTCTCTATATAGTGTCCTGCCTTTCCAGGCTCTACATATTTTCAGTATATGTGCAATGACCACTTTTGCACTTACAGCCCCTCATTCTTGTCAAATTTTTTATTTATCCAATCCTCACATGACTTCAACAATTAATTATCACATACTTCACAAACATTTGATTTTCCTTCTAAAGTCTCCTATTCCCTATTATTGATGATCTCAGTAAGTGTTGTAATCTACAATTCTTTCCATTGTTCCAAAATGCTTGGAGTAATACTTAACTGTTTGCTCTCTCCTTCTCTCTCCCCTAAAACACATACAAGTACATTTTAATGTCAATTAGCAAACTAAAAATAATCCTTGATGTTTCCTCAGGATTTTCTTCTAGTTTCTACTTTATGTTATATTCTACCCTATTTTCTTCACTGTCTCTTTCAGTCTAGCTAACATCTTTATTATTAAAGATGATTAACCAAATGACTATCCAGTGTAGAGATGTTCTTACTGTTGTCCAAAACTTGTATGCAGTTTTCTCAGATATTTTATGGCAAATATTTTTACATTATTTAAGTCTCTGATACCAAAGCAACTGGTACAGAGATGCATTCTTATACATCCTATTCAAATAACTCCCCCATCAATTAATTTACCCTGAAATATTATGTTATTGCTAGCAGTGCTATGGAGCACTAATCATTTTCTATACTTTTATTATATATTTGTTTGTTGGTTTTACATCTTTCTCCTCTAATAAGATGCAAGCATTGAGAACAGGCATTGTTTACTGTATGTAGTACAATATATTGTACTGGAAGGGTGTGTAGTGCAATTAGGTGATCTATTAATATTGTTGCATGAATCAGGGAACACATGAGTTAGTGAATGAATAGTATAATATAGAAAAGAATAAACTGACATAAAATGAGCAATATCTACTGTAATTGGATACTTAAGTATCATAATAAGGAAATTTTATTCATTCTTTATGAATAAAATGAGACTTTTTCTGCAATATACATCAATTATTTATTCTCTTTTATTTCCCTCTTGCTTCCTGATTTGTAAAACTTCTTCAGAGACAAAGGAAATTGACTTCTCTAGTCATGTGTATTGTAAGAACACTTTCTTGTTTGCATTTTAATTTGTATATGATTTTTTTCTATTGGTTAAAATATGACATAGTCAACTTTATTATTTTTTGTTTAATGGCTTATAATTTTTATGACTGATAATTCTCTTCTTTCCCACATATTAATATTTTCCTATCCATAATTTTTCTTCTAGAAATGGTTTAGTTAGTTATGTTAAAGTTTTGATCCATTTGGGTTTATTTTTGAATAAGTAATGAAGTAGGGCTTTATATTTTTCTGGGTATCTGTAGGTCTTCATAGAGTTTTGCCTTAATACTTATCTTTTGTTTCATTTCCTTTATTTATTTATTTATTTGAGAGTACTGGGGTTTGAACTCGGGGCCTTGAGCAAACACTTCAGCGTTTGAACCATGTCCCAGCCCTTTCAGTTTTAGCTCATTTTTTAGATAATGGCTTGGTTTTTTTCCAGGGCTACTTTTAGATTTGATATTCATACCTATGGCCACCTGCATATTTGGGATCACAGACATGCCACCATGCCAGTTTGTTTTGTTGAGATCGGGGTCTTTGTAATGTTTTGCTCTGGCTGGCCTCAAACTATGATCCTCCAGATCTCTGCTTCCCAGGTATTTGGGATTACAGCCATGAGCCACCACAACTGGCTATTTTTTTTTTCCTGAGTTCTAGGCTTCCAACTACCCCCATTGATATCTTTCAATTGTAGTAGACTAGAAATGATCGTGGTAGCAGTAAGCAAAGCTGAGCTAAGAAAAAATGGCACTTGAACAGGATTGTAAGAGTTTGTTTGGCTATGCAAAGAAAGAAAACTGGGGAAAATAATTTAACATTGTATTTGTATTCTTTAATCCCATAATGTTAGCCAAGCATTGAACATTTTTAGCTAAAAAAGAAGAGCGGTATATTGTAATACTTTCTCCACCAGTTTATTTCTTTATTGTGTCTGTTAGGTTTGAATGGTCCAAGTTTGGAGTAAAATACTTACATATCCTTATCATTTATATTGGTTCTAAATCTATAACCAGGATGTCAGGTAATTAACTTCCTTATTTCTTAAATTTCTCCTTTTCTCTCTTTCCCCCTTAAGCATTCCCTGAGGTCCAGTTAGTGGATTGAGTGTCATGTCATTTATCCAAGTATAAACAATGCTATTGGAGAATGTGAGAAAATCTACTAGTTCTGAATCTAGAATGCAAATAAGGACACTAAAAACAAATTCTCCTTTGGCCCTTTCTCATTTGATTTTTGTCATTTTATATTAGAATATATTGAGATGAAAAGAAAGCCATTAATCTAGGGAGACATTGGCCAGAAACAAGCGAAGCAATGTCCTGCAAAAGGAATTTGTATAACATTGGAAGACTGATTTTTCTGACACGAAAACAGAAAAAGATAATGGAATATTTATTGGGAAATCTTGACAGTTTTATAAATTTCATACTGAAATATATTCAGCTGTATTTGGTAGGAATACCATCTTGTCAGAGTCTCTCTATACAGTATACATATTTGTAGAAATTTTAAATAGTGTGTTTCATCAAGTTCAATATGTATTTGGTTTTTATGAAAACATATTTGCTATGCACTATTTCACCACAAAACCAGCATGGCTTCCAGTATTTCTTTTCCAATATTTTCACAAGGGACTATCATTTTTTAAAATGTCAACCAAAAAAGTAAATGTCCACTTTGCTTGCTTACTCAGTGTCACAAAACTTACCATTAATCTAATAAACAGCAGTTCCTTGGGCTGGAAAACTTATTTAAAATCTTTGAGGCAAATATCTTTTCATCATCATAAATCACTTTCTTTTGAACTCTACCTGAACTCAAATTAGCATAAAAATATCGTGATAAGCACTATTTTAACTCCATGCATGAAGTACCTTCTGGATATTTTAACTTCATCTTCATTTCTATAAAACATTTATACCTTCTCAGCATTTATCACAATTTTAATAAAACTAACATGTGAGTGTGTCTTTCACCAGGTTTTGGGTTTGTGGTTATGGTTTACTTGTTGTTTCTTTAGTTTCTTTCCTCATAAATATATAAAACTGTTGAATTTTAAAATTTTTTTAGATTTTTTTATTCATGTTATAGTTCTTATATTTCTAAGTTTTACTCTTTTCTCATGAAATACAATTACTGTCTATTTAATTATTACTGTTTAATTAGAGGCCAAACTGCAACAGATTGCAGCGGGTAGATAAAACAATAATGAAATTTTCATAGTCCATGTTTCTAATACATTGCTCTATAATTCTGATACAAATTAGGAAATACATGTATTTTAAATTATACAGCACGAATTTTTATAAAATGAAAATTATAAAAATATGATTCCTTTGTTTTTAAAAATAATATTAGTGTATAATACATAAAGATAAATGGATTCATGCTATGCACACTCATAATGTACACAAAGACATGTACACATACTCCTATATTTTTGCAGTGGGTGATATTTATCATTATTATAAAAGCGCAAGAAATTTTCTTGAAAAATCAACGACTTGTCAGCATGTATATAAATTTTAAATATATGTGCATGAATATGCATGTTACATGAATGTAGCAAAGAAAAATAGGTGTTCATTAATGGTCCCCATGTGTATTCAATGCAAGATCTGTCTTTATTCAATAAGGTTCTTTTCACTTTCATGAAGATAAAAACATATTCATCAAAATGATGCCAGGACTAACTTAATTGAGGAAGCTTCTAATACATCACTTTGTCCCTGAAATTGAACATTAATGGCTACCATTGGTCCTTCATTGCTGGGCTCATCTGTATTTCCTTTCTGGATACAGTACTGGAACTTAAAGCTAACTTTAAGCTGCTTCCCTCTTGTCTGGTATTCTATCATCAGTGATGAAATCAAAATAAATCAAGCACAGCTAATGGTGAAACTCACCTATTTTCTTTTCTTTCTTAGCTGTCATATTCATTTTGCATGAAGTGTGAACTGAAAATATGTGCAGAATTTGCCTCAGTACAAAGGAGTTTATGCTTTCTAAAACTGTGGCACCTTGTGTTAAATAGGAACTTAAGTAAATAAAGTGATATAATCAGAGCTGTTGTATTATGTTGTATATACTTATAAATTGTGAAATTTATAGACATTCTTTTGATGTTTAATAATAATTTTTATTATTGTGCATTACAGATGATTAGAAAACATAGCAAAAAAACAAAGAACAAAGTACCATTTTTTTTAAGGACTGTAGGATGCTGAAGGTAAGATAGTACCTTGAAGCCATAATTTCTATTACTGGTATTTTTACAAGATGTATGCCTTAATATGTATGTATTTCTCTGCCCTATTATAGGCAAATGTACATATAGTTGTAATACTTGAAACACACACCTTATTTTTAAAGGTAAGGTAATCTCTTGTTTTGTAAATTAGAATCATAATCTTGATATTCTGAAGTTTGTTTTACTGGAAAATATGTACTTGATATACTTGAAAATCAGTCTCTATTGATTAAAAATAAATTAATAAATTTATTAAGTAAAAACACACAGGCTTAAATAAGCTCACAGTTGGTATATATTGTGTGTGTTTGTGTATGTGCACAAATATGTATAAAAGTAATTTTAGATCTTTTATATTGTGTAACTATGTACTGGATTTTTTAGAGCAAATATTTCCTCCTAATATCATCTTGTCTGTGTTTCTTCTTTTCTTGACTTTATCAGGCTGCCTACTCTAATCCATTAATCTTTGTTAACCTTTGTTAATCTTTGCATGCCATTTTATACAATATAATTACTTACTGCAGGTGAGAAACTGAGATTTATATTCATCACACAGTTTCTAGAAGAGAGACTATCAATATGTGATCTTTGCATGATATTTGGAATACTGAAGAAAAACAGAGGTGATCATTCTTTGGTGTTAGCGATACAAAATCCCATGAAAAGATATAAAACGCATAGCTGCTATCTTCAGAGTGTTTATGGAGCTCCAACTTGATGATTTGGGCTTATAGTTAGTAACAGTTTCTATGATTGCATAAACCTCTTACTGTCTATATTGCAAACATGTCACACATAGAATGTCCTATTTTTCATTATATATATATATATATATATATATATATATATATATATATATAGTCCCCGCAAATACATGCATTGCTAAATTTATAAAAAATTACCTACAGGATAGAGCTTAGACATTAGTTTGGTTTTATGCAATCATTCATACCACATAAAAATCCAATAAATGAATGTTAGGGTTTTAACATAAGAACTATAGTACTTAGTGTGGTTATATTATGAATATAGATCATTTATTTATTGCTGTATTAATGTTCAAAAATACATAGTAAGCATTATTGATCATTTACACTTGTTTCCTGGTCTTAGTAGATAGAAATATACTTCCACTAATGGGTTTGTTGTATATAGGTGTTCATGCATTTTTTACTATATTTTATAGGTTTTTTTTTCTTTTTATTGTTGCACTGAGTGGGGGTACATTGAGACATCCACAAAAGTTCTTACAATATTACAAATATATCATACTTGCATTAACTCCTCCACCTTTCTCCTTTAACTTCCCCATTCCTGGAATAGTTCCAACAGGTGTCATTTTCCTATTTACATACATGTGTATACAGTTTTTGCACAATATTCACCCTTCTACACCCTTACCCACCTCTTCTCCCCGTGACTGTTACCAACATCCCCCAGGCAGGAACAGGAAACTCCTGTTCTCTGATTTTGTATAAGAAAAAGAAAAAAATTGATGTTTTTGATTGTTTAAGATAACTAAACAGGCAGTTTCCTTGTGGCACTTCCATGTTTATATTTATTGTAGCTTGATTTGGTTCATCTGCTCCATTTTTCTTCTTTCCACCTTAGTCTTTCTTATGGTGGTTTCAACTGCTTTAAAAATTTTATATTCATTCTTGCATAGAAAGTACATCAATCATATTCACCTTCTTAACTTCCTTAGTTTACCCTCCCCCTCTCATCTGTGTCTCCTTAGCATGACAGTTTTTCATAATATTGTTGTATTTATATTAGGTTATATTCCATGTATGAGAGAAAACATGCGGCTTTTGACCCTCTGAACCTGGCTAACTTCACATAAGATAGTTGATGGGGGAGTGGTTCAAGTGGTAGAGCACCTGCCTAGCAAGCATGAGGCCCTGAGTTCAAACCCCAGTCCTGCCAAAAAGAAAGAAAGAAAACATTTATAAATTCTTAATTTATAGATTTATAATTTATAGATTCTTAATGCGTTTTCAGATTCTTTTGCTAAGTATAGCAGCTGAAGCACCTTTCAGCAAAAGGTAAGTATAGAAGAATGTTCATATTACTGCATTCTCATCAGTGCATCTTCTTTTCCTACTTTTTAAAAGCAATTTCTACATTTTTCATCAAGTATAAAAATGTAGGCTTCTAAACTTGATTCACTATAAACACTTTTAAAAACTTTTGAAATAATGTAGATGTTTACACTAACATTTTACGTGATATTTTACAAAAACTTGCTCAAAAGTATTTATTAAATTTTTGGTTCATGTAACATTCAAATTTTCTTAATGTAATACACTTGGCATTCAAACATCAGTATTGTACCAACCATTTGTACCAATGGTTTTCAACACACAGAATCGATGGATCTTTCTATTGCAACTTTTCCCAATCTAATGAATATGATTCATATTCCATTCTCATTTCATTCTTATGACTGTTTCTTGATGTTGAAATTTCTTAACATTACTTAAATAATTGAATTTGATGTTTAATTAGATTTATATTTATTTAACTTATTTTTCTCTTTATGTTTTCTCTTTTTGGATAGATTTTAAGATTTTTTGGTGTAGTTTTAATACTCTTTATTCTTCTGTCACTGGCATTAATAATAACTAAATTATATCATTGTTGATTTCTGTCTCATCCTCTGCTTTACAAAACTATATACAAACTTACACAGAGACATAATTGGTACAATGTGTGTGTGATATATATGGCATACATCTTATACATTTTATATACATGCATACAAAAGTATTCACCTTCTCTACCTCTGGGTTGTTATGGTTAAGAAAATGTTCATTGTAAATGGTTGAACAAATGTTCCCTTTAGTTCATTGGAGTTTAATTTTATACCTGTTTGTAAATGTGTCTTTTGGAAAGGTAAATACAAAATTAACACTACAATAATAAGGAAATAACATATGGTATAAAGACTAGATTCATTAAATATTGTTCCTGGAGTGACATCATAGACACCCACAGGTCTTGGCTGCTCATATGTTGAATTAGATGATATGCTGCAACCTTTAAGTACAAAAGTCGATGCATTGCTTGTGTCTACAAGAGGAATACACAAGTCTGTTGTATAAAACCTATGATGAAATAATCTAGTAAGAGTGAGATTGTGATAAATTTCCTAGGTGAAATCAGGGAGGGGAAGAATGGATACATTTCTGACTGTGGATTAGGGAAGGAGTTACACTTAAGATTTTATATAAAATGACATTATGAGCTCATCATGGTGAGAAATACCTGTACTCCCAGGTTTGGAGAATCTAATGCAGGAGGATTATGAGTTCAAAAACAGCCTTAAGTTACACATTGTGTTCCAAGCCAGCTTGAGCTATGTAGTGATGCCCTGTTTTAAGAAACAAATAAATAAATTACATGGTATAAATATATAAATGGACTGAGAGGAACATGAAGTATTCAGTGTTTCAGTAATGGCACCCCAATTATACAGAAGAATTTCCAAATTTAAACCCAACTTTATTTTTAAAATATTATTTTATTTATATTATCATATTAATGTTGTATTGGGGTACATTGTGACATTTACAAAAGTGCTTACAATATATTTTAATTAAATTCACCCCTTTCATCATTCTCATTTCTCTCCCCCCTTCCCTTAATAGAACAGTTTCAACAGTTCCAATTTCGTACAATAGTATACAGCATTTCCACCATATTTGTCCTCCTTCATCTTTTCCTTATGTCCTCCTCCTTCCCACTGGTACAAATCCCCAGCCAGGACTGGAAAAACCCAACTTTAGATGGATATTTTCTTATAGAGTATCTATTATATGGTTAGGTTAAATAAATTTATCTTACTTATTCTTCCATGTAAACAGTATTTTATGCTAAAATTATTTGGTTTTCAAGTTGCAAAGTATAGTTATAAGTAGCCCAAAATTTCAGCAGTTTTACAAGAATATTTGCTTTGAAACACAATCTGGACAGAATTCTATTGAAATACTATTGAAATAACTAAAATTTAAAAGAATATTAATTATAGTGATTAATCAAGCATGATAAGTAGTTTCTTTTTAAATAAACTGTATTGTCAGATATATTGCTTTAAAGCAATCTAGATAACTAGATATGACTATTTTTAAAATACACCATTTTGTCATTTTAAATATAGCATAATAATGTTTACTCATAATAAACATGTATAGTCATGTGCTTGGGAAGACTTTTAATTGTACATTAGCATTTCAGGAAATAATTTTTATATAATTATGTATATATCACTTCAAACATGATTCATTTTAAATGTGATTTTATCTCATTAATTTGCAAGAACTATATCTATACAGGCCTGTATATAGATACAGACATGGGTGTAAATGCATATATTAGCAATATATTCATATGCAGAATAAAGTTTACTTTTATTTAACTGGCTTCCTAATAAGATTTATTGTTAACTGAGAATTTATGCTAATATTTGGGGAAAAGTACTGACAAAAATAATCCTCCCCTTTTCTGTGTGAATTCTGTATTTGTTAAGATAAGAGCAGAAACAAATATTTTGATGATCTATCACCGAGAGCTAAATCAAAAAGGAAAGTTCTTCAAGTCAGTTCTATTTTAAGGAGATTTAAGGAACTGTATTAAATGAATCCAAAAGAGTTCAATTCAAATTTTGACTTTCAGAATTCCCTTAATCCATGTAACCTGGAAAAACTGAAAGATGAAATATGCATGTTGATTGGGGATGTTAGTCAATTTTTGTTGTCTCTTAATTATAAATGAATTATAGTCTGAACACCAAACTATCTTTTCAGCTGATGATATAGTTAAGGCCTTTTTTTAATCTTTTATTCATATATGCATAAAATGTGTGGATCATTTCTCCCCCCTTCCCTCCCTGCCCCCTCCCTTCCCCCATTCCCATCCCTCTCCCCCCCACTCCCCTCACTACGAGGCAGAAACTATTTTGCTCTTATCTCTGATTTTGTTGAAAAGAGAGTATAAGCAATATAGGAAGGACCAAGGGATTTTGCTAGTTGAGATAAGGATTGCTATACAGGGAGTTTACTTGCATTGCTTTACTGTACATGTGTGTTACCTTCTAAATTAATTGTTCTCGAACTAACCTTTTCTCTAGTTCCTGGTCCCCTTCTCCTATTGGCCTCTGTCACTGTAAAGTATCTGCTTTAGTTTCTCTGCATTGAGGACAACAAGTACTTTCTATGCTCATACCTCCCTTGTGTGTTCTCGCTTTATTGTGTGATCAGAGTCCAGTCCCCTTGTTGTGTTTACCCTTGATCTAATGTCTGCATATGAAGGAAAACATATGATTTTTGGTCTTTTGGGCCAGGTAAGGCCTTTATCAGAGAAAGCACATTCCTTAAATCTATGTGAAATCAGTATTCACATATTTGTAATAAAACTTTTTAAATTGACTATTTTTTTTATTGTTTGCAACTTTTCCATTTTAACATACAGAAAATTGTTCTATACATTGATGTCTTATTAATTCCTACTTTTAATAGAATTACATTTCTGACAGAATTATTAGTTGATAAGTTAAATTACTATAAATTTAAAGATCCTATTAACAGTATAGCAATATCGGAAATTTGTATAATTAATGAAGACTTATCAAAGAAAATGCTATTTTCCTATGTAAAACACCATTCATTTATATGCATTTCATTAGTTATAACAGTCCCAAGTGTAAGAGTCAGAGTTCATCCATAAAAGTAACAGAAATTATTCCAGCACAATTAGGCAGAAAATGTATGTATTAAGAATATGAGAAAATTTAGAGAACCATGGAAATACAGGGAATCAGATTTGTGGAATGTATAGACAGGAACTATGGGCAAATATCAGCATACAGGTGATTTCTGACTCTTGTGCTACAATCACTACTGACTTCCCCTCCACCTTTCTGTGGATTTCATAGGTGACACTTCTTTTGTCATACTACTATCTTTCAAATTGGAATTTCTTCAGTAAGCTTGTAACTGGATGAACATAGTCCCACATCTGTGCTTTACATGGTACTCTGGGAAAGTAAATACAAAACTTCCCTTCTGAGATGAAATTCTCAAGGTGGAAAAATATCCTAAATATATAAAGGATATCAAATGGTGAAAGAATTAGGCAAATCCACTCAAAATGAATAAGAACAATTTCACCCTTAAGAAAGTAACCTTTAGTGTTTATTCTTTATAGTATATGTGAACCATTAAGCTAAATAATTATCTAGGTTCTTTGTTTTTCCTTAGATATTACTCAGTTTTCTAGAGTACTTGAAAAGAAAATGCATCAGGCCCAATGCATGCTTACACAGCCATTCCAAACATGATAAAATGTTTTCAATCCCTTCCCTTTAATATAAAATAATGGCACAAAAGAACTTACTTTTTCTTTGGAATAATTTCATTTTGGCATAATATTTATGGGGATGAACTTGGTTTAAATTGTCCTGTACGCCAAACTTGATTAGTCCTTTATGAGATCAGTGACTGGGCAATTTACTCAGGTACTTTTAATTTCAGATTTGTGATTTATAGATTAGAAAAAGAATAATGCCTACTCTATTGTTATTTATATTTCAAGACATATTACAAAGAAATGAATTTACCATTTTGCCTTGCTCTGTAGACATTCAATAAGCCAAAACCAGCTAGAGAATCAAAGAAAACAATAATTCAAACTAACAGCAAGTTTATGAGTAAGGCAATAGAAAAAGTAATTACCGGCTCAAAATAGGCTTGGTTGATCTTTTTGTAAGATGTCAAAGAACAGTAAGTGTTTCACTCTTATCTAAAACACCTTTGAAAAATTCAAAGAACTTCATTAAAATGCAAACATGATTCTTTCAATTGATATCATGTTTTCCCTTTGGTAAAGGAGTAGAAAATAAGCTAATATGACAAAGTACACTGAAATCACCTTCTTGATTGAATGCACAAATACTCTCAGTTTCTGAACTACAGAAAGTCAGTTACATATCATCTTAGATATTAGATGAGTAACTCTTAGACAAATTGTTGGATATAGAGATAAGTTAATGAAAGTGTTGAGGAAATCAAAGGACAGGAAAAAGTAAAAAAAAAAATAAACTTTGTACCAGTAGTGAGAGGCAGTCAAAGACACATAAGTAAAAATTATGTGAGATTTTAATTTAATAAAGGAGGAAAAATAGCATGGAAAATACTTTTCTAAAAAGTCAGTGAGGTACTATGTACTAATATAAGAGAACGCACAGTATCACTGATTATATATATACATATATATATATATATATATGTATATATATATATATATGTGTGTGTGTGTGTATGTATGTAACTCAAATACATGGCATTACACATTCTGGATTTGAGCTGGCTATGTAACACACCAGTATAAAAGTTAATTTGCCAGTTTTATCTATGTCTATATTTATTGACACATGTCATGATGGGATTAGGTATTTGGGAATTTCTAGGTTTGGACAGAAATAATTATGATAGATATACTCTAACCTAGGAAATTAGTGCAGGTAAAATACAGTGAAGATCAAACTCTATGCTAAACTAAAATTTAGAGATTGAGGATGTGCTTATAGGAATAAATTGCTGGAGGCGGTGTGAATATTAGAAAAAGAAACTCTGACTGACCTCACCATATCTTCATATCTTCCTTCCCTCCAAAGACCCACCAGGAATGGCCAGGATCTAATAAAAAGCCCCTCAACAATTTGGTTCTGGGAAGGGAAAAGTAATTATGATAAAACTTCCAAGTAAATTCTCTGTATTTCCAGACCTACTCTTCAGGGAGAAAGGATTTTGCCAGAGCACAATTTCAAGAATTGACACCAACAAAGATATAGGAGTTCATTCACATGCCTTCAGCCTTCTTGTCTATCCTAAGAAGGGAGAAAAAGCTAATGAACAGTGAACATGTACTTAACGAAATTGACTGGGGTAGCTGCAGTCAGTAAAGAGATTATAGGGCAAGAAGAAATAAAAACTGTATGGAAGTAGGAAGGTCATAAATACTTATTAAAGCTACACCCTTAAGACACAGGGCCACTGGAATTTAGAGAAGATTTCACGATAAAAAGATTATAATTCAATCCTCTATACAACCCATAGCACTATGTCAGTGTAGCACCATATAATAGCAAGAATTCAACTGAAAGAGCTGCAAGCCACTAACTCCTTCTACATAGCAGTTTAGAGAAAAGGAAGGAAATGTAGAGGACATTAGTAAAAGCAAGAAAGTCTGAAGATAGCAAGCAAGTCAAAATAACCAGACTCAGACATATTAACGTTGGAATTACCAATCAGTGACTTTAATAAAATAAGTAGAAAGCATGGACAATAGTGGATTATGTATGCAGAGGGTTAGAACTATAAGAAATTTTAAAAAGTTTAGAAATTTTAAAAATCCAAAAGAATACTTTCTTAGACACACTAGTAGACTTACCATGACTAAAAAGAATATGACTGATCATGAATATAGGTCAATAGAGACGTAAAACTTAGAATTTGAAGAAATCACAGAAGAGGAAGAAAGATCTTGAACTATGGGACTTGAACCAAAGAGGGAAACATACACTTAGCCACAATTTCAAGAAAGCAAGAAAATGCGTGAAAAAGAAATATTTAAAAAAATAGTATCAGAAGACTGCAAAATTATTACTAGACATAAAAGTACATATGTATCAGAAAGTTTAAAGAGCACAAAAAGATCATATACCAATAAATTTATTTGGTATATTATATTCAAGTTGTAGAAAAGCAAAAATAAAGAAAAAAATCTTGAAAGAAGCCAAAGAACTAGAAAGTTCCTTACAATAGAAGATGAAAGAATTACAGTTTCTATCAGAAACATGTAAACAAGAAACAAAACTGATATGTAAAAGCGATAAAAAAGAAATAACTTATCAAATACATGTAATATGGTAAAAACAGAGCTTAAAGAGAAATTTATAGTTACAAATATGTACATTGAAAAAGAAGAAATATATGATATCAGTTCTTTCAGATCCTTTGAAAACTAGATAAAGAAGAATACATTACATCTAACTAAGGCAGAAGAGAATAAATGTAAGAATTAGAACAGAAACCAGAAAAGTTGAATATATGACAACAAAATGAAAATTAATGAAAGCAAAACCTGGTTTATTGAAATAGTCAGCAGTGATTGAGACAAGGAAGATCCAGAGTAGAAAAGCAAAAAAGAAACTGCAAGTAACTAAGTAAGTGTAATAATCAGTTTAATGTGTCTTCTTGGCTATACTGGAGCCCCCACTATGTAATCAAATGCTAAGCTAAGTATTGCTTGGGAGGCATTTCATAGACGTGATTAACATGTACAATCAGTTAAATGCGAGTAAAAGAGATCATACTAATTTGGATAGACTTGATTCAATCATTTAAAGGACTTTCATAGTACAAGTGAGGTTTCACCACAGACGAAATTCTGCCTGTGGACTGAACTCAGCTCCTCACTTTGTAGTTACCAACTAGCCTACCCTGAGCCTCTGCCCCACAGATTTTTAGCCCTCCCTGAGGAAAACCTTTTAAAACAATTCCTTACAATAATGTAGCTCAGTTTCTCCCCATCCTTCTAGCTCTGTTGTTCTCTATTTCACCTTCCTCTCCCTCTTTGTAAACACACACAAGCATGCCTATCCTCCTGGTTCTGTTTTCTGATAGAACCCCAAATGACACAGATTTGTGTACTGAAAGGGTTCTAGAGGAATTGAATCTTAAGGATGAGTTTTCTGAATTGATTATGGGTTTTCTGGATTTGTCTTTGATGTGATTACATTTAAAGTACTAATGACCATTTTTCCAGTGATACTCCATTGCCTGATGTAGTAATAGATACATGCAAAATTTTACAATCATTGGATATTTCTAACTAACCTATAAAAGACAAAGTTTAGAGTAACCTTGGAACATTTTAGTTAAGCTCAAACATACAAGGAGATGGACTGGAAGTGTAGCTAAGTATACTAGAGAAAGGGGCTAGAGACCTGAATGAACCCAGGGTCAGGCTCCAAACAAATTACCTGACACACTCTATGTCAGTCCCCAAAAAGTTCTATAGCTTTAGTGATACCTTTCAAAAATCAAACCTAGGTGATCAGCTTGCCAGTAGCGGAATTAGGAAACAAAATGACTTTCTAACCCTTAAAATATCTTCTGTTAATTAAATTTATTAACTCAAAATAAATGAATCCTGAAAATAGAATAGAGATGTGGAAGGATTCCAAGGAAGTTGGAGACCTTGATAACCCAAAATTCTACTGAATGTTTGTCAGTAGAAACAACTTTCTACTCCTCTCTGTCAGGAGATTAATCTAGTATTTCCCACAGAAATTACAATGGTCTCCCTTGCATATTTCCCTTGCATATTTCCCTTGAAAAGCACTTCTAGTTCTCCTCAAGACCCGCTTCTACCACCCCTCTTTGCTTCTAGATCGGTCACTGCACTCTAGTTCCAAGTAGGAATTATTTAACAAATATACTAGGAAAGACTTATTTACCAAAAGTAAGGAGTCCATGTTTCCCCTTCTGAATATGTAACGTGGAATTTAAACTGGTATTAATGCATTTTTAATCAGATATTTGCTTAATAGTTTCTTTTGAACACACATAATGTTGTTTTGCAATTATAGAATGTGTCATGCATACTAAAATGCCTCTGTTCAATGTCATAGGAGATCATACTCATAGCTTCCTCAATATTAAAAAAATAAAATCTATAAATGTTTATTAAAAAAGTCTTGATACTTAAAGTTTGAAATAAATTTCCACTTAATATGTGAAAGTTCAGACAACTCAACTGATGTTTCATTGTCAGGTTAACATTACAGAAATGATAAAGAAAAGAAGCTTCAAAAATAGCTTAAATATATCATTCCATTTGATTTATTTCTTTAAACAAACTATACTGATATCCTGCAAATGTTTAAGAAATATAACTTTTAAAATCTGGCACTTTTATTTGTTATCAAGCAGAATAAATAGAAAGAAATGTACATTTTTAGAACATCGAGTCTAATATAATTACAAATACCAGTAGTTAAATGATGTTTTATTAATTTTATTTTAATTGATCCATGAAACCATGAAAATTATACCTATCAGTGGGACACCATGTGATGTTCTGATGCATATACCATTGTGCAATATTTAGAGTGAGTTAAACATACCTCTCTTCAATTACTTATCATTTATTTTTGGTGAAAATATTCAAAATCCCATTTTCTAGCTTTCTGAAATGCACAAAACATTTCTGTTAACCATTTTTTTCTATTAATTTTCTCTTCCTGAAGCACTGATATTGAACGGAGGCAAACACTTTTCCCTCTGTTCCAAGTGCCCATCTCTCGGATAAAGTAGACAAAGTGGGCTTATCCTTCAGTAATGAAGTCAGGGCTCATTTTAGTATATTCCAATTATTTCAGTATACACCACCTAATTATTGTTTACTTATTTTTGTAATGCATTAGGAAAATTATTACTAAGCATGTATTAAGTGTCAGGAAAATATATTACTGGGAATAATAATAGTAGTCTTTTAAATAGTTATTTTGTCATTCTTATTTTACATAACATTCAATCTAGGCTCAGAGTGGTTAGGGGACTATATGAAGTCACATATGCTGGAATATGGTCCCTCTTGCTAAGCCTGGCCATTATACTTCTCTAGTCTGTCTCTCTTTCCATAATACCATCTCTCAATTCCTTTTTGGAATTTTTTTTTAAAACCCTTTTTTTTTTTAAACATGAGTAATTCTGTTTCTTTAGCAGCTACTATATAAATTAAAACTTTTATTCCTTTCCTGTATAATTTCTTTTGACATTATACATCTTATTTTTTATTTTGTTTTTGCTTCTAAGAATATTCAGTTTCCTCAGGGCCAGCTTTATGTAGGGGAGTTGACAGTTGGCACATCCTTTGCCACTAAAAATACCATACATTATCTATCAACATGCTGTCTTTTAAATGTAACTTCTGTATTTTTTATTCAAAGTAACACAATACTGTTGTATCAGCCCCCTCACTACCACCCTTCCTCTTTGTTAGGCCAGCATTTAGTTCCCTAGAGTTCTTTTAGCTTTGCTGCCATAGAGTATCTTGGATATTTTTAAAAAACAGTCCTCAGATTTTTCTCCTCACCTTACTTCCCTACCTTTTACAAAATAAAACAATTTAAATATCAATATGCTTTTCCTACATCCTGAGATTTTAAAATACATATTTTCTTTTTACTTTGGGTTTATTATAATCTAGGTAACTATTACCATTATATTTGCTACTAGACATTTCAAAGTGTTCTAAGCCAATTAACTTATTCAATAGTTGAAAGTTCTCTGATTCTTTCTTATCAGTAGTGGGCAAACATGTAGGAGATAGTCACATAACCTCCCCTGATGAAGGTAAATCTTAGAACTGTTAAGGATACAAATAGTTATCCACAACCTATCAAAGCATCTAAACAATAATACAGATCCTTTCTGTGACTCAGAATAAACTTCACTCTACCCATAGGAACTAGCTAGCAAGCTGCAGGAAAGGTGAACTCTGAAACAGATGTGAAAATATTCTGTCGGCAGGACCAGCCATGTTTCTTGGCAGATAGTCAGACAATCAATTTATCTTTTAAAACAGTGAAATGAGAAGTCTATAGATATCAAAACTACACTGAAATTATTAGTCTACCCTGAATGTTATACAATCTAAGTACCTACATACTTCAAGCATCATCCAGTAAACCAATGAAAAATCATGTTTGTACTAACTAAGAAAGTTCAATATTAAATACTAATGACTATATTTAAGATGTCAAACCATTTCTGTGAAGTATTAATTCTTGATTGGAACATTTGTAATGTTAATTATCTTGTCTATTGGGTAAAGATAATTTCATATTCACGTGTACTATGCTCTTCATATTAAAGTGTTTATAGTCAGCAAAAAAGAAACGAAAGACATATTCAGCATTATATCCAATAATGTATGCAACTGACATGGCAGGGAATAGCCTAAGTATTTGGTTTGGTACAAAAATAGACAGTAAAAGCCATGGTTGCTAATGGAGGCAGAATGCACAGTGGTATGAAAAGGCAGGAAAAGATTTTTTTCTGGTGGAGAAATAAAAGAAGTCTTAGTAGAAAACTTATCTGTAATGAAAAGAATATAGCTAACAAGTAAGGTAGTCTTACAAAAACATTTTTGTTCAGACTTCAAATTTATAAATACCCCATTGTCTAGGTCCTGTCTTTCATTAGTATGGAGTAGGATTTGGGCCAATCTCATTGGCACTTCATGATTCCATTACTGGTGTCCAATAATATAATTTGTTTAAGCATAAATTGGAATGCTTATCTGTAAATTTAATTTTAGCTCAGGAATTACAACTAAGCCTAACCTGTAATACACATTTTTAAAAATGTTATCTGGATGACCTAGTTTTGAGGTCCTAGATAGAAGCTGGTCAGTTCCCCTAGTGAGCAATTAACTAAATCCATACCCCAGCCACTTCCCTTAGCCAGTTTTCACATTTCAGATCCCTATAAAGCAACCATAATTATTCCAGAAACATATACTAGAGAACTAGGAACAGCTTCTATTCCCTGGGACCTAAAGTAGCTAATCCACAGAAAGCCTGGAACTTAGCTAATCCCACTCCACCACTTAGCCATGCATAAACTGCCACCTCCAGCTCCAGCTCACCCCTTGTACACAAACAAGTATAGTCAAGACAACCAGAACCACTTCTGTTAAAGAGGAAGACACAAAGGAATTACCAAAGAGTGTAACTCATGCCCTGTGTGGCCTTGGCCTTATCTGGCAACCTTCTTCAGAGTAGTAGGTAAAAAAGTATTTCAGTTGCCCATGCGATAGTGTGTTGTGTTTCACCATCAAGAGAATCTTTAAATCTTATAAAATAGTTGTCACTGTGACTAACAAGGAGCTATATTTCAAAATATATAAGAAACAAATATAAACCAATAACACAATGACACCTAGGTGTGGTGGTACACACCTGTAATCTCAGCATTCAGAAGGAAAAGGCAATCTTGGGCTACAGCACAATATTGTCTCAAAAAAAAACAAAACAAAACACCAATAATCTTATTAACAATGAACAAAATCTTGTACAGACATTTTCAAAAGACAACATGCAACTGGCCAACAGGTACACGAAAAAGTGCTTTATTATTATTTTTTGGCAGTAGTGGAGTTTGAAGTCAGGGATTCACACTCACTAAACAGGGCCTCTACCACCTGAGCCACTCCATCAACCTTTCTCAATGTATGAATAATTTTGAGACAGAGTCTCAGGAATTATTTCCCTAGGCTGGCTTTTTTTGTTGTTATTTTTTTAAATTTTTTATTCATTTATTTACATGTGCATACATTGTTTGGGTCATTTCTCCCCCATGCCCCCTTCCTCTCCTCCCTGCCCCACCTCGCTTCCAGGCAGAACCTGTTTCACCCTCATGTTCTCTGATTTTGTGGAAGAGAAAACATAAGAGTTAATATAAAAGACATAGTGTTTTTGCTAGTTAAAAATAAAGACAGCTATACAGAGAGATTCCTAGCACTACTCCCATGCACGTGTGTATTACAACCCCCATTGGTTCATCTCTACCAAACCTCTTCACTACTTCCTAATCTCCTTCCCATAGTGGCCTCTGCCAGTTTCATATGACTATATTTGCTCCTCAACAGTGAGCACATCAACCACATTCAAGTTTTAGCTTTCCTTCCCTTTCCCTTCGTTCCCATGCCTGTTCTCCCCTTAGTGTGTGACCTATACCCAATAATACTACTGCATTTGTTTTAGATCCATAATCTGCATATGAGAGAGAACATGCAATTATTGGCCTTCTGATGCTGGCTAACTTTGCTTCAGATGATGTTCTCCAGTTCCATCCATTTTGTTGCAAACAACAAAATTTCGTTATTCTTTGTGGCTGAGTAAAATTTCACTGTGTATAAATACCACATATTTTTAATCCCTTCATCAGTAGTGAGGCATCTTGGCTGTTTTCATAGCTTGGCTATTGTGATTAGTGTTGCAATAAACATGGGTGTGCAGGTGCCTTTGTAATAACCTGAGTCACATCCAGGTAGATCCCCAGGAGAGGCATTGCTGGATCATATGGCAGATCTATGTTTAGTTTTTTAAGAAGCCACCATATTGTTTTCCAGAGTGGTTGTACTAGCTTACATTCCACCAGCCCTGTATGAGGGTTCCTTTTTCCCTCATGAACATTTGTTGTTGGTAGTGTTCTTGATCAGAGCTATTCTAACAGGAGTGTGGTTTTGATTTGCATTTCCTTTATGGCTAAGGATAGTGAGCATTTCTATTTAGTTCAGTTGCCCACTTCTTTATGGCTTCATTGATTTTGAGGGAGTTTAGTTTTTTGGGCTCCCTGTATATTCTGGTTATCAGTCTTTGCCTGATGTATAGCTAGCAAATATTTTCTCCCACTCTGTGGGTGGTCTCTTCAGTTTGGAGACCATTTCTTTTCTTGTACAGAAGCTTTATAATTTCATGTAGTCCCGTTTGTCCATTCTTTCTCTTAGTTGCTGGGCTGGTAGAGTTCTATTGAGGAAGTCCTTGCTTATATGTACTGCTTCCAGGGTATTCTGTGCTCTTTCATGTACTAACTGCAAGGTTTGGGGTCTGATATTAAGGTCCTTAACTCATTATGAGTTGATACTAGTAGAGGGTGATAGGTATGGATCTAGTTTCAGTTTTCTGCAGGCAGATAACCACTTTTCCCTAAACATTTGTTGAAGAGGTTGTATTTTCTCCATCATATGTTTTTGGCATCTTTGTCAAAAATAAGGTGGACATAGATTTGTGGATTCGTATTCTGGTCCTGTATTCTGTTCCACTGGTTTTCATATCGTTTTTGTGCCAGTACTGTGCTATTTTTATTGTTATGGCTCTGTAGTATAGCTTGAAGTCAGGTATTGTGATACCTTCAACATTGCTCTTTTTGTATTGCCTTGGCTATTTGCAGTCTTTGTGTTTCCAAATGAACTTTAGAGTAGATTTTTCGATCTCTGTGATGAATGTCATTGGGATTTTGATGGGAATTGTGTTGAACATATAGTTTTCTTTTGGTAGTATAGCCATTTTCACTATGTTGATTCTGCCAATCCATGAGCATGGGAGATTTTTCTACCTTCTGTATTCTTCTCAGGTCTCTTTCTTCAGTGGTTTGTAGTTTTCCTTGCGGAGGTCATTTACATCCTTTACTAAGTTTATTCCTAGATATTTGATTTTTTTGGAGGCTATTGTGAATGGAATTGTTTCTTATATGGTTTCTTAATTTGTTCATTGTTGAAATATAGAAAGGCTACTGCTTTTTTGTAAATTGATTTTGTATCCTGCTACATTGCTGAAACTGTTTATGGTGTCTAGGAATTTTTTGGTGTTTTTTTGGGGTCTTTGAAGTATAGAATCATGTTGCTGGCAAATAGGGATACTTTGATTATTTCTTTACCTACTTGTATTCCTTTTATTTCTTCTTCTTTCATTATTACTATGGATAGAACTTCCAGGATTATGTTGAATAGGAATGGGGAGAGTGGGCATCCTTGTCTCATTCCTGACTTTAGGGGAAATGGTTTCAGTTTTTGCCTAATAAGAATGGTGCTGGCTATAGGTTTGCCATTATAGTATTTATAATGTTGAGGTACATTCCTTCTATTTGTAGTTTTCATAGTGCCTTTATCATGAAATGGTGTTGAATGTTATCAAGGGTGTTTTCTGCCTTCATTGAGATGATCAAGTAGTTTTTGTCTTTATTTCTATTAATATGCTGTATTACATTTATAGATTTGTGTATGTTGAACCACCCTGCATACCTGCAGCCTACTTGGTCATGGTGATCTTTCTGATATGTTGTTGAATTCAGTCTGCCATTATTTTATTGAAAATTTTTGCATCAGTGTTCATTAAAGAGGTTGGCATGTAGGATACCTTTTTGGATGTGTCCTTGTCTGGTTTTGGGATTAGAGTAACACTGGCTTTATAGAATGAGTTAGGCAATGTTTCTTTCCTTTCTATTTCATGGAAAAGTTTAAGGACAGTTGGTATTAGTTCTTCCTTAAGGGTCTGGTAGAACTCAGCAGAGATCTGTCAGGACCCCGGACTTTTCTTTTTTGGGAAACAGTATTGCTGCATCAATTTCATTAAGTGTTATAGATCTGTTTAGGTAGTTAATATCATCTTGGTTCAGTTTTGGGTGGTCATGAGCATCTACAAATTTATCTCTTTTGTCAGGATTTTTAAATTTATTGTAATATAGGTTTTTAAAGTAGTCTGATGATTCCCAGAATTTTCTTGATGTTTGTTGTTATCTCCCCTTTTTCCTTTCTGATTTTTATTAATTTGGGTCTTTTCTCTCCTCATATTAGTCAGATTTGCTAGGGATCTGTCAATCTTGTTTATTTTTTCAAAGAATCAGCTTTTTGTTTTGTTGATTCTTTGTATTTTTTTTTTGTTGTTTTTGGTCTCTATTTCATTCATTTTAGCCCTTACATTTATTATTCTCTTCTTCTGCTTGTTTTGGGTTTTGCTTGTTCTTGTTTTTCTGGGAGTTTGAGATGTAGCATTAGGTCATTTATTTGAGATCTTTCTGTCCTTTTAATATATACACTCATGGCTATAAACTTTTCTCAAAAGACTGCTTTTGCTGTGACCCATAGGTTCTGGTAAGTGGTATTTTCATTTTCATTAACATCCAGGAACATTTTAATTTCCTCTCTTATTTCTTCTATGACCCACTGATCATTGAGCATTGTGTTATTCATCCTCAAATTATTTTTGTTTTTTCTGCTGTTGTTTTTATGTTGAGTTCTGGTTTTAAAGCATTGTGATTACATAGAATGCAGGGGATTATTTTTATTTCTTATATTTGCTTCCTTTGTGCCTTAAGATATGATCTATTTTGGAGAAAGTTCCACAGGCTGCTGAGAAGAAAGTATATTGTGCCTTTCTTGGATGAAATATTCTGTAGACATCAGTTAGGTCCATTTGATCTATGGTGTCATTTAGTTCTAGGATTTCTTTGTTGATTTTTTTGTTTTGATGACCTATGTATTGGTGATGGGGGGTATTAAAGACTCCCACTACCACTGTGTTGGAGTCTATATGTGCTTTTAAGTCCTTTTATGTATGTTTGATGAAATCTGGTGCACTGACATTGGATGCATATAGGTTGATAATTGTTAATTTCCTTTTCATGTATTGCCCCTTTTATTACTATGAAGTGTCCTTGTATGCCTCGTTTGACAAATACAAGTTTGAGGTCTACTTTGTCTGATGCGAATATTGCTACTCCTGCCTGTTTTCAGGGGCCATTGGCTTAGTCTAGCTTCCAGCCTTTCACCCTAAGCCACTGTTTATTTCTGTCAATAGGATGGGTCTGGTAAACAACAGATTGTCCAATGTTCCTTTTTAATCCATTTTGGCTAACGGTGTCTTTTGATGGGGAAGTTGAGTCCATTAACATTCAGTGTTAGTATTGATAGTTGTGTGGTGATTCCTGCCATTTAGTTGTTTTTATTGTTGAATTTTTGATTGTGTGCAGTCAAGTCAATGCTGCTCTCTGATTACTTGTCTTTCCTTCAACTGTGGTTTGATACTTCCCATTCACTCATGGTTTTTGTTTCTTTTATCTTTTGTATGAAGAATTCTTTGTAGAATCTTCTGTAGTGGTGGCTCAGTGGTTCTATATTGTTTTAGTTTCTGTTAGAAGATTTTTAACTTCTAACAGTTATTCTATTTAATAATTATTTAAAAATTATTAATTATTAAATAAATTAATAATTATTTAATAGTTATTCTATTTAATAAAAATAGAAGACTTTTATTGCTCCTTCAATTTTGAATGATAGTTTTGCTTGGTAGAGTATCCTAAGGCTGAAATTATTTTTATTCAGTGCCCAAAATACCTCACTCCTCTTACAACCTTTAATATTCTTTATCTGTTGTTTGTGCTTTTTGTTTTAATGACAATATGCCATGGGGAGTTTCTATTTGGTCAAGTCTGTTTGGTGACCTAGAGACTTCTTATATCTGAATGGGCAAAACTTTGAGATTTGGGAAATTTTCTGTTATTGTTTTATTACATATAGTATGCATCCCTTTGGCTTGTACCTCTTCTCATTCTTCAATGTCCATAATTGTCAGGTTTGATCTTTTGATGAAGTCAATGAGTTCTTGAGTTGTTTGATTACGATTTCTTCTGTTTTTTCTTTAATTTCTATTTTGTCTTCAAGCTCTGAGATTCTGTCTTCCACTTGTTCTAGTCTGCTGTAGTGGCCTTCCACTGTGTTTTTTGTTTGACTAAAGTGACTTCTTACTTCCACGATTACTATTTGGTTCTTTTTTTCTGAGGTTTTCCATATCTTTGTTCAAGTCCTCTTTTATATTTTGTGCTGTCATTTTTAATTCATATATCTCTCTTTTCATAGTGTCCTTTGTTTCACTTTATTGTTTGTTGAAGTTCTCTCTGAGTTCATTTATTTTTTTGTGTGTCTTGTCATGTTCTTTATTTTTGGTGTCTCAAAATTTCTTGAGTGCATCTTATACATTCTGGCCTATTACATCTAGTATCTTCTCCATTAATTTCTCAGTGATTTCATCCAAGATTTCCTTTTTGAGGGTTATCAATTTTTGGGGGGGTCAAGAGTTGGACATCCATTTTCTTCATTTACCACTGAATCCTGTATTGAATTATTTTTTTGAGGTCAGTAGTTTCCATCTTTTCTTCTTCCCATTTCTCCACTTGTTGCTGTGCAATTATGTTCTTGATAGGCTAATTGGTGGTTTTAACTATCTGTTTTCTTTCCTTTGATTTAATTTTTGTGTTGTGACTGACTTGGATTTAGCCAGGTTGATGTGCTCTTTTTGTCCCTGACCTGGAGGTACAATTTAGCAATAACAAATTCAGAGGTTCAAAGATCAGTTTTTTACATATTCTATAGAAAACCCTTTGGTGATAATATATCTAAATGGTGAGAGTTTGGGGGTAATGGTTTTTAGTCTATATATAGAAATTTGGGAAATTAGTAAAGGTGGCACTAAAAAGGGTGGCAGAAAAAGTGGTGGGTTGGTGGGGAAGAGGAATGGAGGCTGCTGGGTTTTGTGGTCCTTTTGCTTATTTGGATGTATTTCTGTTTTTGTAATGGAGGGTGCTTGTGTCAGGGTTTTCAGAGGGCTAGGGTTATGTACAGTTGGTATAGTAGTCAGCAGGTGGTGAATGCATCTGAGGGAGGGGTAGTGTGGTGACAGGGAGTATTGGAGGAAAGGTGGAGACGGGGAGAGCACAGATGAGAAAGGGCAGTTAGAGTAGTTGGGAGGGAGAACAATGGATTATACCACAGGAAAAAGAGGGAAAGTGAGGGGGTAAGAATAGGGATAAGACAATAGTGATGGTGAAGTTAATAATATAGAAACACACACACACACACACACACAAAACCCACAACACAAACACCAGGTATAGGAACAATAAAAAGTTCAGTCTTTTGGTAAAAGTTCTGGAGTTATTCCTTAGGGGTCCAATTATGGTATTGGCATACAAGCAGGAGCTCTGATGTGGTCTCATGAGGTGACTAGATTGTGAGTATCATTTAGTTCCCCCTGTCCACAGGGTTAGTTGAAATTGGGAGGTGACATAAGTCTGCAAGTTCGTGCAGGGTGGTCAGAGCTGTTGTTTTCACCAGGTGGCAGCTGCATTGTCCTTCAGCTGCAACTCTGTTAGGTCAGCTCCTTCACAAGCAAGGTGGGGCAATTCAGTTTTGAATGCTGTCCTCTATCCCATAAGATCAGCTCCAGGATCTATCACTTGCCATGCTTTGGGAGGTTGTCTATGCCCTCACCTCCACTCTCAGCTTTTGTACCTCTCCCACCCTCTGCTTGGTGCTAGATTGCCTACTCTGGGAGGTTTGCTTGTTGACCTGCCCATACTCTCAGTCTTTGTTATTCACTGAGAGTTTGGTACTGAGAGTTTTGCTCCTTACCCCTCCCCCATTCCCCAGGGCAGGTTCAGCATTCCACCCTCACCTCTGCTGTCAGTGTTAGATTACAGTTTGCTGTTTAGGCTATTCAGTTTTGTTGGCTGGTGGTTCAGTTTGCCCAGGGGCTGTGCTGAATTATGTTCCTATGATGGGTAGGAGAGACACATGTGGTGCATGGTGCTTACCTGTTTATTCTGCAGATTCAAGCAAGCAGGTTTAGACCCAGCCAGTGAGGAGAATTGGTGCTGCTTTTCTCAGTGCAGCATTGTGTAAGGAGGCAGCATGGTGCAAGGGATCCAGGCTGTCACAGAGTTTGATTCTGATTGATGCTCTGTCTTTTAAGTTCCAGAGAATGTGACTTAAATCTTTATTTCCTTGCATTATTGGTTGAACAAGTCTCTGAAGAGCACAGTCCACAAAAAAGTCTATCAGAGCAAAGACTCAGCAGACATCATAGGACTCAGCGCTGTGGTATCTCTGGGTTGGCTTTGAATTGTTAGTCTCCTGCTGTTTGCCTCCCAAGTAGCTAGGATTACAAGTGTGAACCACTATCACCCAGCAAAAAAGTACTTTATAACTTAAATAACTTTGTTGGGAGATTACTCTTAGTTTACTAATATTTTTTAAACCAATGCAAGATTGGGTTGAAGATGAAAATACATGAAAGTACACTTTGAACCAACAAATCCATCAAAATATATTTCAGCTTACTATATGGCTGTTACATTAAACCAAATACATTAACTCAGAAGTAGATGTGTGCATGTCAGAGTAAGTACAGATTCTTTGTGAATTTTAGATTAATACAGATATATTTATGTCCCTCAACATTGATTATTATAAACTTTTATATTATAATTTCTTATTAATAAAGAATCTCTCTCTTTTTGTGCTGATTGAATGTTTTTCCATTGCTTGACTTACAGAGTACATACTGTGTTCACCAACAAAGAGTGCAATACCATCCTTTTTTTAATAAAATAATGCTGTTGGTTTGCAAGAATTATTCTTTTCAAAAGACTCATGTCTCTGTGTCTGAGGAAAAATTCACTTACCTACTTTAACTTGATCATTTATGATACTTAGAAAGTGGTAAAGAGGACAAATCATTATTAGAATCAATAGCATCCCAGGATTTTCCCATGAGTCCGTTGCCAGTCTCTATTCCTGCCATACTTGAATTCAGCCACTCCATCATTCTCCTTTATCCTTCTTCCCAACATTCCTGGAACAGTTTCAACAGGTCTCACGTTTACATTTTCAAACATTGAATACAAAATATTTCCATCATATTCACCCTCCTACACCCTTCCCTTGTATCCCTCTCCTCCCTCTGGTACTAAGCCCCAGACAGGACCTGTTTTATCTTTTTGTTTCGGGAAAAAGGCTTTTTGTTTGTTTAAAATGGCTATGCAGGGAGTTTCCTTGTGACATTTCCATATATATGCATATATGTATGTATGTATATATGTATATATGTATATATACATATATGTATAATTATAATTATCATCCAAATTAGTTAATCCCCTCTAGTTTTCTCCTTTTACCTTAGTACCTTTCTTACAGTGATTCCAATAGGTGTAAAAGTTCTGTGATTTCAAATATTATGTATTTGGTTTTCCTGTATTTGAACTGAGTAAAAATGGTTAGCATTCTCTTTTTTCCCACCTGCAACCCAGATATTCTGTTTTATTTTATTTTTAGTTGAAGAACATTTTTTTCCCTTTGTTGTTGTGATGGGTAGGGGTACATAGTGGCATTTACACAGGTTCTGACAATGCATCAAATATATCATACTTCAATTTACCCCCTCTGCTGCTCTCTTTCATCCCCTCTCCCCTAATTCCTAATTCTCCCCTAATACCTAAGGGTATCATTTTTGCATTTACCTACATGTGTATACATTATTTGCACTGTATTTATCCTCCTACCCCTTTTCCCACCAACTCCTCCCTCCCACTAGTGACAAAGCTCCCCTTGCTGGGCAGAACCTTTTCTGCCCTTCTGTTCTCCAATTTTGTAGAAGAAAATACATAAAAGATAACAAGAGAAACATGGCATTTTTGCAAGTTTGAGACAAAGATAGCTACACATGCCACCCTTGGGTTGTTTCAATATATACATATATATATATATATATATATATATATATATATATATATTACAACCCCAACTGGTTTATCTCCTCTAATTATCTGCGTTCTCCCTTAGTCCCTTTCTTATGCTCTTGATATCTGACTTGCTTTGCTTGTCATTGTATTTGCAGATGCTACCATGTTTTTGCTTATAATAGTAGCTTATTCCTTCTTTTTGCTGGTGAGTTCTGCACTGCATGAATATAACACATTTTGCTCATGTTTTCATTTTCTAATATGTATAAGTATTGATTAATTTTTGGATTTGGCCATTATGAATAATATTGATATACACATACTTGTACATGCCTTTTAGAGAACATGTCAAAAATATTTTGGAAGAACTGGGATTTGGAATTAGGGCCTTGTGCTAGCAAGGCAAAGGTTCTATCATGTCAGCCATACTCCCAGTCCTTTTTTGTTTTAGCTATTTTGTGTATAAAGTCTTCTGATTTCCCTAAAGCAGGCCTCAGACAGTAATCTTCCTTCATATGCTTCACAAGTGGCTGAGATTAAACATGCATACTGTTGTACCCAGTTTGTTGGTTGAGTTGGGG
This sequence comes from Castor canadensis, assembly GCF_047511655.1. Lineage (NCBI taxonomy): Eukaryota > Metazoa > Chordata > Mammalia > Rodentia > Castoridae > Castor > Castor canadensis. Next base: position 28,413,745 of record NC_133395.1, read on the forward strand.
ACATACTAACTTTTTTGCCCAGGCTGGCCTCAAACTGTAATCCTCACAATCTCTGCCTCCTCATGTTTGCATTTTTGACAGGAATATATTCAACAGAATTACTGAGCTAATAGAAATTCATATATTTATCTACATTAGATGCAAAAAAAGGGAGTTTACAATGTTTTTTGCCAATTTTAATTGTTCTCACGGTAGATGATAATTTCAGTTATAACACATCCTCATTAACTTTTAATATAATCTGGTTTTGGTTTTTTGGTTTTTGTTTTTGTTTTTCCCATATCCTATGTTATGGACAGATACTCCTATGTTTACTTTTAAAAGATCTTGTGTTTAACATTTTTGAAATGATTTTGTCACATCCATTTCTCAAAATGTTACTTTCATTTTTTGTGGAAGGTTTTAATTAAAAACTACATAAATTTTTTTGATGGAATAGAATTCATCACAGTGTAAAACAGAAAAAGAAAGGAAAACAGTGAAGGATGGAGAAAGGGAAGGAAGAGGCAAGGAAGAAGAGAGAAAAGAGTGAGAGAGAGTGGGAGAGAAAAAAACTAAGAAAGGAAAAAAAGAAGAAAGAATGCATAAACCAATAACAAAATTTTTAATTTGTTAACGAATTCAGGAAGTCTATCATGAAAAAGTTTTTAATTTCTACTTGAGAGTACTGCCAAGGAATTTATCTTTATGGCACTTTGGTCTTTTTCTGCTATTAGAATTTTAATTTTTTCTGGCCATTTCAAATGAATTACAAATATTTTCAAAATCCTTACATTTATTATATATTATTTACCGTGATGATATTATTCATTCCATACTTTTTGAAATGTCATATTCATAACATTAAAAAGTTAAAAGTAAATTGAAACTATTTCATTTAAGAAATGGGAAATCCTGATGTAAGGCTTTTTTTCTTTTAGATATATAATAAGTTTTAATTTTGAAAACTTATGCAAACACTAAAATAAATAATTGGAACATGAAGAAGAATTTTTGAACATGTTATAAAGTCCAGAAACTATGAAAGATTAGTAAATTCAGTTTATCAATTAGATTTTATACAACTTACTGACATTTAAGAACTGTGGATGGCAAATAAATGTATCATAAAAATTAACATACAACTGAGAGGAAGAAAATATTAAAAATTTTTTTATAAGCAAATGGTTAATTTCCTTGCTACATGATATAATGTGAATAGTTCTTCCCAATCAATAAAAAAAAGGTTGAAAAAGGGACCACTAATGTGACCAGGAAGTAAAGAAATAGAAATGATTCTTAGACTTTTGAAAAAAATCAATCATACTGGTAATGCTTTTGGAAAACAAATTAGAATTACAATGAGATACAATTTTTAAAACCACAAAACTGAAATCATTTGTTAAAATCTGTTGTCTAGGAGAAAAGAAAATATCATATGCTATAAAAGCAAATAAAATTCCATCATGGCTTCATTAAACACTTCTGGTTAGCACCTTATTTTCCCAAGGAATACTGATGTCCTTTGAAATATTCTGAAATACTCTGCATATGGAGAAAATATAATAGTGTCTATCCATGACTCTGATTGGGGAGGTGCTTAGTCAATGGGGAGTTATCCCTGGACTCTTGATTTTTCCTGGAAGGGTAATTGAGAAGAACTTTGTTTCATTCCTAACTGGAGATCACTTTAACTGAGAGGGAAACCTTGCTTAATTTGTACATGGCAGGTGTGTTTACTATCTTATCAGGATCATACCCTTGTAGAAACCATGTATATCAGTGTAATGTGCCACCTCCTTCTATGCTGTAGACTCACCTAAGCAGAGCATCTACTCCATGGGAGGAGGCATGGATGTTGGTTTTCATCCTTGTTCTTTTTTTTTTTTTATTTTTTTTATTGTTTTATTATACATATCTGCATACAACGCTTGGGTCATTTCTTCCCCCTGCACCCCCCCTTACCACCCACTCCACCCCCTACCTGTCCCTCCCACCCTTCAATGCCCAGCAGAAACTATTTTGCCCTTATCTCTAATTTTGTTGAAGAGAGAGTATAAGCAATAATAGGAAGGAACAAGGGTTTTTGCTGGTTGAGATAAGGAAAGCTATACAGGGAGTTGACTCACATTAATTTCCTGTGCATGAGTGTTACCTTCTAGGTTAATTCTTTTTGATCTCACCTTTTCTCTAGTTCCTGGTCCCCTTTTCCTATTGGCCTCAGTTGCTTTTAAGGTATCTGCTTTAGTTTCTCTGCGTTAAGGGCAACAAATGCTGGCTAATTTTTTAGGTGTCTTACCTATCCCCACCCCTCTCCTGTGTGCTCTCACTTTTATCATGTGCTCAAAGTCCAGTCCCCTTGTTGTGTTTGCCCTTGATCTAATGTCCACATATGAGGGAGAACATATGACTTTTGGTCTTTTGGGCCAGGCTAACCTCACTCAGAATGATGTTCTCAAATTCCTCCATTTACCAGCGAATGATAACATTTCGTTCTTTTTCATGGCTGCATAAAATTCCATTGTGTATAGATACCACATTTTCTTAATCCATTCGTCAGTGGTGGGGCATCTTAGCTGTTTCCATAACTTGGCTATTGTGAATAGTGCCACAATAAACATGGGTGTGCAGGTGCCTCTGGAATAACCTGTGTCACAGTCCTTTGGGTATATCCCCAAGAGTGGTATTGCTAGATCAAATGGTAGATCAATGTTTAGCTTTTTAAGTAGCCTCCAAATTTTTTTCCAGAGTGGTTGTACTAGTTTATATTCCCACCAACAGTGTAAGAGGGTTCCTTTTTCCCCTGCATCCTCGCCAACACCTGTTGGTGGTGGTGTTGCTAATAATGGCTATTCTAACAGGGGTGAGGTGGAATCTTAGTGTGGTTTTAATTTGCATTTCCTTTATTGCTACAGATGGTGAGCATTTTTTCATGCGTTTTTTGGCCATTTGAATTTCTTCTTTTGAGAAAGTTCTGTTTACTTCACTTGCCCACTCTTTATTGGTTCATTAGTTTTGGGAGAATTTAGTTTTTTAAGTTCCCTGTATATTCTGGTTATCAGTTCTTTGTCTGATGTGTACCTGGCAAATATTTTCTCCCACTCTGTGGGTGGTCTCTTCAGTTTAGAGACCATTTCTTTTGATGAACAGAAGCTTTTTAGTTTTATGAGGTCCCATTTATCTATGCTATCTCTTAGTTGCTGTGCTGCTGGGGTTTCGTTGAGAAAGTTCTTACCTATACCTACTAATTCCAGAGTAGTTCCTACTCTTTCCTGTATCAACTTTAGAGTTTGTGGTCTGATATTAAGATCCTTGATCCATTTTGAGTTAATCTTGATATAGGATGATATACATGGATCTAGTTTCAGTTTTTTGCAGACTGCTAACCAGTTTTCCCAACAGTTTTTTTTGAAGAGGCTGTTATTTCTCCATCATATATTTTTAGCTCCTTTGTCAAAGACAAGTTGGTTATAGTTGTGTGGCTTCATATCTGGATCCTCTATTCTGTTCCACTGGTCTTCATGTCTGTTTTTGTGCCAGTACCATGCTGTTTTTATTGTTATTGTTTTGTAATATAGTTTGAAGTCAGATATTGTGATACCTCCTGCATTGTTCTCTTGACTGAGTATTGCCTTGGCTATTCGTGGCCTCTCGTGTTTCCATATAAATTTCACGATAGATTTTTCAATCTCTTTAATGAATGTCATTGGAATTTTGATGGGAATTGCATTAAACATGTAGATTACTTTGGGGAGTATTGACATTTTTACTATGTTGATTCTACCAATCCATGAGCATGGGAGATCTCTCCACTTTCTATAGTCTTCCTCAATCTCTTTCTTCAGAAGTTTCTAGCTTTCCTTGTAGAGGTCATCCACATCTTTTCTTAGGTTTACACCTAGGTATTTGATTTTTTTTTTTGAGGCTATTGTAAATGGAATTGTTTTCAAACATTCTTTTCAGTTTGCTCATTGTTAGTGTATAGAAATGCCAATGATTTTTCTATGTTGATTTTATATCCTGCTACCTTGCTATAGCTATTGATGATGTCTAGAAGCTTCTGAGTAGAGTTTTTTGGGTCTTTAAGGTATAGGATCATGTCGTCTGCAAATAGGGGTATTTTGACCATTTCTTTACCTATTTGTATTCCTTTTATTCCTTCTTCTTGCCTAATTGCTCTGGCTAGGAATTCCAGGACTATGTTGAATAGGAGTGGAGATAGTGGGCATCCTTGTCTGGTTCCTGATTTTAGAGGGAATGGTTTCAGTTTTTCTCCATTAAGTATAATGCTGGCTACAGGTTTGTCACATATAGCTTTTATAATGTTGAGGAACTTTCCTTCTATTCCTAGTTTTCTTAGAGCTTTTATCATGAAATGGTGTTGGATCTTATCAAAGGCTTTTTCTGCATCTATTGAGATGATCAAGTGGTTTTTGTCTTTGCTTCTGTTAATGTGGTTTATTACGTTTATTGATTTTCGTATGTTGAACCAGCCCTACATTCCTGGGATGAAGCCTACTTGGTCATGGTGAATAAACTTTTTGATGTGTTGTTGAATTCGGTTTGCCATTATTTTGTTGAGGATTTTTGCATCAATGTTCATTAAGGAGATTGGCCTATAGTTCTCCTTTTTGGAGGTGTCTTTGCCTGGTTTTGGGATAAGTGTAATACTGCCTTCATAAAATGTGTTTGGCAGTTTTCCTTCCCTTTCTATTTCATGGAACAGTTTAAGAAGGGTTGGTATCAGTTCTTCTTTAAAGGTCTGACAGAATTCAGTAGAAAATCCATCAGGTCCTGGACTTTTCTTTTTGGGGAGACTCTTGATTGCTGCTTCAATTTCATTTTGTGTTATAGATCTATTCACTTAATTAATTTCCTTTGGTTCAGTTTTGGATGATCATATGTATCTAGAAATCTGTCCATTTCTTTAAGATTTTCAAATTCATTTGAATATAGGTTCTCAAAGTAGTCTCTGATGATTTCCTGGACTTGCATGGTGTTTGTTGTTATCTCCCCTTTTGCATTCCTGATTCTACTAATTTGGATTTTTTCTCTCCTCATTTTAGTCTGGTTTGCCAGGGGTCTGTCGATTTTGTTTATTTTTTCAAAGAACCAACTTTTTGTTTCATTAATTCTTCGTATTTTTTTTTTTTTGGTTTCTATTTCATTGATTTCAGCTCTTATTTTTATTATTTCTCTCCTTCTATTTGTTTGGGGATTTGCTTGTTCTTGTTTTTCTAGGAGTTTGAGATGTATCATTAGGTCATTGATTTGGGATCTTTCAGTCTTTTAAATATAAGCACTCATGGCTATAAACTTTCCTCTCAGGACAGCCTTTGCTGTGTCCCATAGGTTCCAGTAGGTTGTGTTTTCATTTTCATTGACTTCCAGGAACTTTTTAATTTCCTCTTTTATTTCATCAAAGATCCATTGTTCATTGAGTAATGAGTTATTTAGTTTCCAGCTGTTTGCATGTTTTTTGTCTTTACTTTTGTTGTTGAGTTCTACTTTTACTGCCTTGTGATCAGATAGTATGCACAGTATAATTTCTATTTTCTTATATTAGCTGAAGCTTGCTTCGTGCCCTAGGATATGATTATTTTGGAGAAAGTTCCATGAACTGCTGAGAAGAATGTATATTGTGTAGTAGTTGGATGAAATGTTCTGTAGACATCAGCTAGGTCCATTTGATCTATTGCATATTTTAGATATTGGATTTTTTTTATTGATTTTTTTGTTTGATTGACTTATCTGTTGATGGTAATGGGGTATTAAAGTCTCCCACAACCACTGTGTTGGAATTAATATATGCTTTTAGGTCTTTCAGGGTATCTTTGATGAAATTGGGTGCGTTGACATTGGGTGCATACAGGTTGATGATTAGTATTTCCTTTTGTTCTATTTCCCCCTTTATTAGTATGGAATGTCCTTCTTTATTTTGTTTGATCAATGTAGGTTTGAAGTCTACTTTGTCAGAGATAAGTATTGCTACTCCTGCCTGTTTTCGGGGGCCATTGGCTTGGTAAATCTTCTTCCAGCCTTTCATCCTAAGCCTATGTTTATTTCTGTCAGTGAGATGGATCTCCTGTAAGAAACAAATTGTTGGATCTTCCTTTTTAATCCATTTAGTCAAGAAGTGCCTTTTGATGGGTGAATTAAGTCCGTTAACATTAAGTGTTAGTACTGATAGGTATGTGGTGATTCCTGTCATTTACTTGTCTTAGTTGTTTGAAGGTTTGATTGTGTGTACCTAAGTTGAGGTCACTCTCTACTTTCTTGCTTTTTCTTTTCCTGTGGTTTGGTGCTGCCTGTCTTTTCATGGTTAAGTTGGGTTTCACTTTCTGTGTGCAGAATCCCTTGAAGAATCTTTTATAATGGTGGCTTTGTGGTCACATATTGTTTTAGTTTCTGCTTATCATGGAAGACTTTTACTGCTCCATCTATTTTGAATGATAGTTTTGCTGGGTAGAGTATCCTGGGGTTAGTGCCTGGAAGATCTCACCCCATGCTCTTCTTGCTTTTAATGTTTCTGTTGAGAAGTCTGCTGTGATTTTGATGGGTTTACCTTTGTATGTTACTTGCTTTTTCTCTCTTAAAGCCTTCAATATTCTTTCCTTAGTTTTTGAACTTATTGTTTTAATGATGATGTGTTGTGGGGTAGTTCTATTTTGATCTGGTCTGTTTGGTGTCCTGGAGGCCTATTGCATCTCTATGGGAATATCTTTCTCTAGATTTGGGGGATTTTCCATTATTATTTTGTTGAATATATTACACATTCTCTTTGCTTGCACCTCTTCTGCTTCTTTGATGCCCATGATTCTCAAGTTTTGTGTTTTGATGGAGTTGGTGAGTTCTCGCATTTTCTTTTCACAGGTCTTGAGTTGTTTAATTAATAGTTCTTTGATTTTTCCTTTAATTACTATTTCATCTTCAAGTTCTGAGATTCTGTCTTCTGTCTGCTGTGTTCTGCTGGATTGGCCTTCTGTTTTGTTTTGCACTTCTGTTTTGTTCTTTTTTCTGAGGTTTTCCATATCCTGGGTGGTTTCCTCTTTAATGTTGTCTATTTTTGTCCTGAGTTCATTTATCTGTTTATTAATCATGTTCTCTGTTTCACTTTGGTGTTTGTACAGTGCTTCTGTGGTTTCATTTCTTCTTTTGCTTTCTCAAATTCTCTATTTTTGTTGTCTTGGAATTTCTTGAGTGTCTCCTGTACATTTTGGTTGACCCTATCCAGTATCATCTCTATAAAATTCTCATTGAGTACCTGTAACATGTCTTCTTTTAAATTATTCTTGTGGGCTTCATTGGGTTCTTTGGCATAGTTTATCTTTGTTTTGTTGGAGTCTGGATCTGAGTATCTGTTTTCTTCATTCCCCTCTGGTTCCTGTACTAATTTTTTGCTGTGGGGAAACTGGTTTCCCTGTTTTTTCTGTCTTCCTGTCATTGTCTTTGGTGTTGTTACTGTCCATGTACTGTGTGCAATTAAGTATTTTCTAGCTTGTAATAATAACAATGGTAATATTTAGAATGGAAGGGTGAGAGGAGATGGAAAGCAAGAAGTTGAAGAAAAGGGAAAAACAAATAAACAGACAAGTAGGGGAAAACAAAACAAGGAATCACACAAGAAAGTTTCAAAGGTATAAACAGGGAGCATTAGTGTACTAATCGACACTAAGCTGAACAGGCATTAGAGAGACAGAGAGAGGATTAAAAATAAAAAATAAAAAGAATAAAGATGAGAACAATAATAAAAAATAAGTAAATGAAAGAAATATGTATATATATATATATATATATATAAAATAAAACAAAATGAAAAACAGATAATAATAAAAAAAAACCCTCCTAGTTCAAATACAATGAAGTTTCAGTCCTAATAATTTTGGTTTCCGTCTTAGTCTCCAGTCCTGCAGATGGTGCCTCAGATGTTGTTCTGTAGTTGTCTCATCAAAGGGCACGCATAAAGTAGAAGAGAACTGCAAAAAAAAAAAAAAAAAAGCCCACAAAGTGTCCCAAGTTCAAATGCAATACAGTTTCAGTAAGTTTTTCAGCATGCAGGTGTAGTTCGGTTGTTTTCTCATCAAAGGTAGGGAGAAAAAGAAAAAAAAGTGTCTGGAGACAGTTCTGAGAATGGTATCTGCAGCTGTGGCTTGCCTGCCCACTGCTGTCAGCCTGCTGTTGCTGGAGGCGTTATTTATGCAGATCTCAGGGGTGAGCTTAGCACTCACCTGGCCCTGCAGGCTTTGTTTACTTAGAGTTCTCCTGGGCGTGACCACCATTGCCACAAGCTTTCCCCTTTCCAAGCACACTGGGGGAGGTGACCCTGCACCCGCTTTCTCAGGCCTGCTTGTTTGTTTACAGCTCACGTGGGAGGTTGGTCTTCCCCCCTCTCCTGTGGAGTTTTCTTCCCACTGCCACTTTTACAAGCTTTCCTGCTCCTGATTACTGGGTGGTGCTGGTGCTCCTGCCAGCTGCCGTGTTTGTTTACAGTTCGTATGAGAAGTGGGTCTTCCCCCCTCTCCTGTGGAGTTTTCCTCCCTCTGCCACTCTCACAAGCTTTCCTGTTCCTGGTTGCTGGACGCCTGTCCCTACTCCCGCCGGAGCCTCTCCGGCCCACCTGGCTTGTTTATTTACAGTTCCGGGAAGGATTCCCTTCTCCCAATCTTTGGTGCTCAGGGTGTCCCACCCTCTTTCCCACGTGTCTTTATTGTTCTTATTGCTTATTACTCAGTTTCTCTTTTTTCCCCGGGTGGGGGTCGGTCTGTCCAGGGGGCTATGCTGCTCTGGCCCAGGGTTGTCTGTGGGAGTACCATGGTACCAGTAAGCTCACCTTGTCTGCATCTTCCCAAGCTGTATGGTCATGGGCTACTGGCGGCCCAGGGGCCCTCCTTGTTTCTCCATTTAATGTGAAGTGGAGATGCTCTGCACTGGCTGGAGGTGTGGAGGGGTCAAAGTTTTGCCTCTTCTCAGTGGTTTTTCCAGCAAGGTGTGTCTCCAGTGTCTCTCCAAGATTTCACTATAGGAGTCCCGCTTTCTGCTTCCTCCCCCTAGCTGCCATCTTGGAATCCCCTGATGTTAGGTTTTAAAAGGAATTATTTGATCTCTTAAGAATATTGAGGGAAAAATACCAACATTAAATATTAATTAGTGAATATTAATGATTGTTAAATTTATTATTTTGTATGTGAAATAATTGGTGCATGTTTTAAAAATTAATGCATGATACTTATGAAAAAAAACCTAAAGGGTAAAAACCATATTTCAAAACTTCTTTACATTCCATGAACTTGAGGGACAAAATAAATTGCAATTGTCTGCTTACCAGAAATGCTCTTCAGTATTGAGACTAAATTCCCTTGGAAAATAGTTGCCATCAATTTTCATTTGATAGATTCAGCTACTCAATGAGATAGATGTTAAGATTTATAGTATAACTTGTTGTGCAAATTATAGCTTTCTTGCAAGGGTGAAGGCAGAAAACATACGCAGTATATTTCTTGTCCATGGTGTTCAGCTTTTAACTGGATACATAAACTAGTAGTGGTTCAATAAGAAGGAATGTAGAGCAACATTTCAATTTGAAAGGAAGCTATAATGATTTGAAATATTGTTCTTTTCGTTCACTTGGCTTCTGCTAAAAATATAGAAGTGAACATCTCAAAAGTGAGAGAGACAATGCAGCAGCAATGCATCCCTCCACTGGAAACAGAAACCCAAATCTCTTATTTCACTGAAGTGACACAAGCTGCACCTAGTTTGTGATAATATCAGTGTTGTGCAACAGAGCATAGCTAACTATATTATGGATGCATTTAAAAAGTGAAACTAAATATTAATTTGATGTACTTCCTATACAAGAATGAATATAGAATTTTTAAACCTGTTGAAATCACCATCAGAAGGGGACTAAGGTAGAAAGGAGAAAAATAGAGGGGATGAAACAATTCCAGTTATAATACATAAACTCATGGATATGTCACATTGATACACTCTGTGTAGCTATCTTAAACAAATGAAAAATGCCATTTTATTTTTACAAAATCAGAGAAAAGAAAGTCTGTTTTAGACTTTGTCTGGGGGGTGAGTACCAGTGGGAGGGAGGAGGATATAAGGAAAGGGTGTCAGAAGATGACTATGTTGGAAATATTCTGTACACATGTATGTAAATGGAAAAATGATACCTGGTGAACCTATTCCAGGAATGGGGAGGGGATAAAGAAGAATGATGGAGGTGGTGAATTCAACTATGATAAATTGAAAGAAATTTTGTTAACGTCACAATGTACCTCCAGTACAGCTATATAAAAATAAAGTATTAAAAAATTAAAGCATTTAGTTACAAATTTAATTGAAGTATTTCCTTCAATAATATTAACATTAGGCAAATTAGACTGGCCGTGATGGCTCAAGCCAGTAATACCAACTTCTGAGGAGTTAGAAGTAGGAGAAGACCACTTGACAAAAAAAGCAGAGACCCTATTTAAATGATACAAACTAAAGCAAAAACATCTGGGGTTACAGTTCAAGTGGTAGAGCATGTGTGTGATAAAGCACAAGGCCCCGAGTTTAAATTCCAGCACAGCCCAAAACAAAGAACTCCATTAGTGTCCATGAATTCTAACCTCAAACCACTGCCTCTGTGTTGAGCTGTACAAAACTAGCTCATTCAATATAGTCTTGAGATCAGAATGATTGCCTAGTATAGATTGCTATTTCTTGTACATATTAAAGTATAACTCTTCTCCATTCTCTCATCTTCTTTCTTTCTAGTGATATAATTTATGAATATCACATATCTAATTTTCAAAATAATTTAAGTTCTTTTTCTATTTAACTAACTGTTAAGGTCACAATTGATTAAATTTTTATGACAAAATTATATGTGTTTACTGAAAATTCCAAGTAAAGGTCAATGGGAAAATTAAAGCAAGATTTTTTTCAGCAATGTAAATATTAATATTGTATTGTAATGAACAAAGCTGTGAAACTCCCAGTTTCTTATTCCATTTTGCTGCATTGCTTTATATTCTCTATTAAATTGAAGAAAGGCTTGACTGACATGGGAAAGAAAATGAAATATTCACTCTTAAGCAAGAAATACGCTTCAGTCTCAGGATGACATTACATTATTTTACCATCGTTAGCGGTAGCAGTGACATCTAATTACATCATATTAACTATTTCATGGTCTTCTAAATACACAAAATTTACTAATTTATTTAATCCTTACAATATTTTCTTGGCAAAGTAAGTAAAACTTAGATTAAGGTAACTATTAAAAGTTCCACAAATTGATGGGCTATGTTGTAAGAACACTAAATAAGAAATCAGGAACCATGTATACTGTTTTTTTCTGTGTATTTCTAAAACTAGATAGATAGATATATGCCTTGAATATTCAGTTTTGAATGAGTGGAGAAAGACTTCTTTTTTGATGATAAATACTTCAAACATTTAATAATTCTGTATGATTAGTATTCACAGTTCTTTAAATGTGCAAGTTGATATTTGAAAGGTTGAATAATTTCCCAAAAATATGTATTAAAAGTGAATACACCAGGAAATGGGGGGGAGGAGCATGGTGAAAGGGGTGAATTCCAATATGATATATTTTATATATTGTAAGAGCTTTTGTAAATGTCAGAATGTCCCTAGCATAACAATAAAAAACAAGTGAATATAGAAATTAAAGCTGATCTTATTACATACACAAAAGATAAGATTCTTTCCTTATCTTAATGCTTATGGCTACAAATTTATATCACAAAGTGATTATATACCATACTTATTTAAAATTATTCTACAGAATCATAATATCTCCATTAACACTGAGTAGTTTTAATGGTTCTGATAAACTAATGGTGTACTAAATTAAAAAAACACTTCAGCTTGTGGTTTATTGCCTGACTCCACTTGTCATTAGTAGCTGTTGCTCTTACTGTGCTTCTGGAAGAGAACTGCCTTCGTACACCCTGTACAGCACATTGTTCTGGCTGTATTAACTTCCTGACAATTATTCATCCTTTCTCAGTAACTCCTTAAATTGTGGTGTTTTCCCAGGACCAGTCACTAGAGATGGTTAAGTTTAACCAGAATATAAAGTCATGGAATCCATTTTATGATTGTGAAAAACGTTTAAATGCATATGAGTTACTATTTTATATCAATGATTGCATTAAGGGTAAATAATTCTATTTACCTGGCTCATTTACCAGGCATTTATGTGATGTTAAAATGATGTAGACATAATTTTGATGGATAATCATACTCTTCTTATTGTAATATAACATATAACTTAATCATACTCTTAATATAACATTATATGTAATATAACATATAACATATATTATGGTGAATAATGTTAAGATATATTGTTACACTTTGTGACAATGTCATTTATGAAGGACTGTAACTCATAAGATATTGGTATGTGCAATGAAGTAGCCCAAAGAGTAAGCAGAGTATCACATTCCTGTCCTGTAAATACTGTTTATGGGCTGAGATTGATTTTTGAGGTTGACAAAAATACTTTAACTGCAAATACATTTCTTTGATAGGACCTTAATCTTTTTTATCAGTATGAATATACCATGCTTCAGTATCCTTTGGCAAGACTGGGTTCCGTGAATCCAGTGAAAAGAAGCTTTCACATTAAACTGAATTGCACTGTGTATTTACAAAATAGCAGGAGTGATCTGTGAAGGCATTCATCATTCAAATATGCCTTAATTCTTTCATCATTTGTGTATGCTCCATTGTTAAGTAGAATTTTGGATAAATATGAGAATAAACAAGTTAATATCCATCCATCATAAGGAAAACATGATATAAGAAAAGTGAGGTTTAAGTACAGAGGGATGAGTGTCCCCAAAATTCTGTCTAGAAAAATCTAATAAAGAATAAGGAACTAATGTTGAAATAAATGTGTTTGAGAGGATTTGTTAAACAAATCCAAAGAATAATGAATATACAAATATCTGAAAATTATAAACTGTCCAAATTGTTACTATATACCCTGATTGCATACAACACTGAAGACCCTTGCAAAATGTGGACTCCTCATCAAAAAATAGATGTTCAAATGCATAAAGACCACCCCTTCCCCCCCAAAAAACAGAGAAAGATAAGGCTGCTATTGAGGTGTCTTCTGACTATTTTATCAATCGAAAGTTTTATTTGGGAAAACAATGTGGCCAGAACTGATTCATGGAAGTATAACATTTATTGTTTCCACCTGAGAGACTCAGAAAAACTTACAGTGGTCTGAACATCAAGCAAGTTCCTATCATTACAAGCAAAACGCAAAGGAATAAATGGTAATGCTACCCAAATTTCTGATAAATGTGATTTGTCTTGAAGATTATAGATAAAAATATGTTTAATAGAATCGGTCTCATTATTAAAAATAAATAATTATATTTTCATGGCTGACCACCATTTAACTTTGCTTTTCATCTTCCAATCTAATTTTGTATGTTGAACCCCCTCAAAAAGTACAATGTAAGATTATTAGACAAACATTAACATTTGACACATTAATATAGCAATGAATTAATAGACCTAAGAATAGAAACACTAATTATTTACATGTATTTGTTTGTTATTTGGAAATACAGGTACTTGGGGATCAAGTAAAGTCATTGAATAAAGACTGTAGTAAACTAGCAACATAAAAGGTGACTTTCTTATAGTAAATATCCATCTTAGAGATTCTTCTAGGTTTATATAACTGATCATAAACAAATATTTCTGCATCTTCCACTATAATTATTTGCTCATATTTTGAATACCACAGTAGACATTGCTAATATTAGAAAGAAGCTATCTCCAGACAGGTCATGTTTTAAACCACATCTTTGACAAATGAGTCTACCAAATAAGAAGAGGAAGTGATATTTCTGATTTGTTGATATATGGATGTATCTGGTCTTCTTTTGTGGTTCTTAAAATACAGTACTGAGTGAAACATGGGGATCAGAGTGTGAAGTGTGTAATAGTGTAGAAGTGGCACTAGTATGGGGAGAACCTTGATGCCTGGATTTTGTGAGCAGATATTTGCACAGATTGAGATGTTAAGAGTGCCCTATTAGAAGATTATGATTTCCTATGGGGCACTGGTTGAAAGACAACAGTATAAAGTCTCATAATATTGTGCTTGAAACTTGGGGAGTAGACATGTGTGTGCACACATTTGTGTGTCCATGTGCATACATGCATACACCAGTATGTTCCTTTGCTATATGTGAGTTTTCATTAGAGAAGAGAACAGTTTGGCAGAGACCACAGGATGATATAACATTGCCTGACTTTTGGCAGTAGGTGCATACTACTTTTTGGAGTAGGTGCAGGGAGTTCATTGGACCTGAGAACCATGAGAGCTTTCCAAGATGGGTTTACTAAATTAGAGGCTGACAGCACTTGCAGTTCACCTTCTACGAAGCAATTTAAAAAAGATAAAGTATAATGCTACAGAAATGTCTCAAGATAGAGCTATAAAATAATTTTATTCTACATGTGTAGAACTGGGGTTCTACGAGGTGCTACAGGTGTGACTGGTACAGATTTGTCTCTTGAAAATACTCAGTTAGGTCATGCATTGTGATGTAGCATGAGTAAGTTAATGACATTACCCAAGTGTTCTCACCAAACCAGTATAGCAGTGACCTGCTTCAATTGTTTCTGGGCTTGTGGTATAGCAGAAGATCATGGTAGAAGAGAATGGTAAAACAGAAAGGCTCAGTTCATGGTGGGTGGGATACAGAGAGAGAAAGGGGCCTGATTCAAGATATAACCCCCAAAGCTACACCCCCAGTGACTTAATTTTTCCAGGTTGTCCCTAGCTCTTCAGCTATCCACCACCACCCAAAACAGAACCACCAGTTTGGGAGAAACCCTTCATAAGCCTGTAGGGGACTTTTCATATTCAAGCCATAATACTGAATGTACATTACTCTGATTTCTTTTTTCTTTCTTCTTTTGTCAGTAAAGGAAAGAGAATGGAAATTTAGAAATGAGTGCTTGTCAGAAAACAAAAACATATTTTGCATTCGGATATAAAATGTTTAATTTCTCTTTACTACTGGCTTATAAAAGCAAATTATTAATACTTTAGTAGGGAAAATTTTTAGAGTAGGAACTGACATTTCAAGTATAGGGACACAAATGCAGCTGTGAAAGCCATTTTGTACTGAAGGAATAAGGGAACATTGGGAGCTGCAAGACTGTATGTTGCTGGCAACAGGAAGTGCCAAATTTAATTGGAACTAAAGCTCAGAGGAAATACTCAAAATTAAATGTCCAATGTCCACACTCTTGAAATCTTGTTTAATTTACTTGCACAGAAGCAATATTTTTTCTATTGTATTGTTACTGCTGCCTTATTTTGATATACACTGTTAGCACACAATGATTGATTATAGCTCATATAATGACATTCAGTTAGCTGCAATGATAAGATTTCTTGAAAGAAAAACGAGAATGTTTTCTTGATTTAGAAAATATCCATATCACTTTTAAGTATAGAGCAATGAAAGGAGAAACAAGTTATGCTGTCCACTACCAACATCTAAGGAATGTTTATAGCATGAAATATTTCCCATTATTTCTAAAAGATTAGCAATGCATGCTTTTTAAGCTAGATAGCCACAATAGAAGCTTCCTGGACTTTGAAATGATTCTTTCTCAGTATACTTTTTGTAATCTTCCAAATGTGACAGAATACTAAAATTTTAACTCCATACTTGAAATTATTCTTAATGAGAATAAATGTCAATAAATGTTAAGGATGGCTCATTTGATTGCCAAATATTGGTATATATATATATATATATATATATATATATATATATATATATATTATCCAATTCTGATATTTTGAGTAATATTACAGTAATGCTATTGGAAATAAGTGCTCCCTTTATATAACAGTTTAAATAACATATATTATGGCTCAATAAAACAGTTTATAGTAACATAATAGCTCAAATAATCAGACAATTACAATTTAAATTTAAAAATATTAATGTTGTTCATCCTAATATAAAGACAAATTTTTCAGAGTTTCTGGCAAAGACACTCTGGATATTACTGCCTATAAATATGGGAACAATACATGAACAAAAAAAGCACTCACTCCCAAATATATACATACTCTGGAAGGATAGTGATCATTTGGTTCATAATTTGTTGCTAAAATTTATTTGGTTCACCACTACACTAGTTTGGTTAGAACTTGTGGCCAATATCACCAAGTTATTGCTTTCTACGTTACCAAGCATGACCTAACTGAGGATTTTAAAGTGACAGAAATCTCTACCAGCCATATTGAAGCAAGGTTGGGCTGTTCCCCATGTCTTTGCAAGTATAAATGTGAGGAGGAGGGCAATAACCACATGAGTTACACAGATTAGAGGAAAAATGAAACAAAACAAATATTGCCCCTTCTTTCTGTTTGGAAACATTCTAATCGTATTCTTCTAGCTTTTCTGCTGGAACCTCAAAACATTGTTGCTTTTAGGAAAGGGAAGATGCTTCTCTTTTTTTGTGTGGTTTGCCTTTGTCTGTCTTATTCCATCACCTTCCATCTGTTACACATACTTATTGTCAGAAAGGCAATTGTTTAGGAAGATATTCTTCTTATCTACCCATTTTTCCTCCAAAATATTAAGATGTAAATTCATGCACACACCATTTGCTAGCTCCAAAACCACGGTAAACTTCCTTAATTACTCTATGTGTTAAGGTTTAGTCTCCTCATCTGCAAAATTAAGAAAATAACAGCAATTTTAATGACAAGTTAGGATTCCCATAGTGATTACCATATGTTGTTTCTCATTCAAGCCAATTTTGTATGCTTTTTTTAAATTTAATTTTTATTAGCATAAATTAATTGTACAAAGGGTTTCGTATTTACAACATGAATGTAATGTACTTTGATCAATTTGCCTTATGTATATTACTCTTTTTAACACCCCTTTTCCTCCCCTCCTTTTTAAGAGTTTTAGTAAGCTTCATTACATGATTTTCATACATGCATCTAAAATGAACTTCTATAATACCCCCATCACCATCTCCTTTCCCCTCCAACCTGTTGTCTCTCTCTTCCCCAACAGTTCCTCCTTTATAATCATGTTGTATTATTGTTTTAAGGTCTAGATTCCGCATAAACACAAACATGCAATATTTTACTTTTTGAATTTGACTTATCTTGCTTAATTAACATCATGACCTCTAGTTCCACCAATTTCCTGCAAATGTTAGAATTTCATTCTTTTCTATGGCTGAATAATACTTTATAATATATGATATATATACATATATATCACATTTGCTTATATAATCAATTGTTTGGCAACTAGGCTTGTTCCATATCTTGCATATTGTAAATACTGTTGCTGAAAACATAGACATGCAAGTATTTCTCTTACATGTTTATCAACATTCCTTCAGATATTTTCATGCAATTTTCTGTGATTATTCTTCATGATATTCTAATGAGAAATACAGAGCAGGAAAATGAGGAAAGAAACTTTTGGCAACTTACACAAAGTTATACAACCTGTTAGTAGCAAAACCAGAATTACAGTCATGCTCAGCATTCCTCTTTACTCCTAACCAAAATTTCACTGAATTCACGGGGTTGTTCTAAGAACTGACGAGTACATATATAAATTTTGTTTAGAACACGTCTTGGCTCTTGATAAAACTGCAATAATTACTAATTACAATAGTGATTATTATTCGGATAATTCTTACATATAAGAAATAAATGATACCTTGTTTTCATTTTTTCTGAAGCAAAATTTATAACATATATTTCAGAGTTAGACTTTAATTATACACACTTTTCTTCTTTACAGTTTGGTATGTTACTCTTACATTTTTTAAATTTGCTATTTGTTTATTAATTTCAAGAAGCTGTCTTAGATATTTATCGATAATTTTGTTTTGCTATTTACTTTTCTAATTACTAATTCATACATGTTTGCATCTTACATTAAGCATGTATGTCTTTAATCTTTTCATGGTAATAAAGTTTTGCATCTTCTGCTGAATTATGTGGTATTCTTGATTTATTTTTAACTTACTGCTTTAAATTTTTGTTATTAAATTATTTGTTCCATGGTGCAGTTGTATTTTTAAAATTCAGTGGTTATGTTCTCAAGCTAAAAAATTCTCATCTGTTTTTTTCTGTCACTTACTTTTGAATATCTTTTATAAATATAGTTTCCTTATGTCTTTCTGAATATATTGAATTGACAATTATATAACATTTCTCTGTCTCTTATCTTTATTCTCCAGTAACTAAATTTCTGAGTCTTGACTCCTCTTAAATACAATTTTTGTGACCTCTGTGTCTCCTGAATTTAGAAGATGAAATGAATTCTGACAGATTACATACAAGTCTTATCACCTTTTTAGGCCTATAAAAGAATGAAGTATAAAAATTGAGGACTATTTGAATTTTGAACAGTGAGGGACTTTGTGGTCTGTGGAAAGTAAGGATAAAGGCAATCCTGACAGTTTTGCAGCTGCCTCAGATCACTTGTAGAATCTCAACACCTTAAACAGCACCCTGGCCTTTGCATACAGTGAATCAATTAATATGGCCTTGAGGGTGAAAGGAAGAGATAATTCATACCACAGAGAATGAACATTATTTGGTGGGAAGATGATCATGAATATTGATATTTGGCTCCATAAATTGAAAACACAGTCAAAACTGAGCATCACATTCTTTCATTTTTAAGTGTGGGCTATTAGTATTGTTTGCATCTTTACCCTGGGGATACCTCCCACTTACATTCAAGGCAGAATACTTCTCAATATTGTTTTTAATGAAAGTATATTATGGGGACATACAAATACAAATATGTACTTAATTTTTAGGAGTTTAGACAACAATAACACCTACTTCCATTTAGAGTCTGATATTTACTCATGATGTGTATTAATAAAAAGTTAAAGGCAGTAATGAGAGTTTAAGTGCAGTGTTTACAAAAGCATCTAGTGCAGTCGGGATACTTGGCTTATGGAAGTCATGCAGCCTGGCCTCACTGGCTGTAATGCATTGAACGATCTCCTTTTACTTATGTAAAGCTCATGAAAAGAATTTGTAGTAGAAACATTTATGTTTCCCTCTACATTGAAATTCTTGTTATATCTCAAAATGTCTATATCAGCAGAAACAGCATCGAACTTGATGTCAGAATAACTTGGATGAAGTACTTACTAATTCTTTCCATATCTTGCTCTGAAATATCATTGGCATCCCAGGAAGAAATTTATTCTCTGGCCTGTGTCTCCTGTCATTTATATATAGATGACATTCATCAACTAACTCACATTTTCTATGACCCAAGAAAACCCAGAACAGTATCACTAAAAGCAATCTTATTCAAGTTGACCCCTCTATCCTCTTTTGACTAGTACTCTTGGTTCTGGACCCACATGGCCTCCAGGACATTTTACATTCTATTGCTCACAACCACTCTTACTTATCCAGCAGGAATTCTTCATAATGTGACTCATTTTGACTCTCCCACACAACTCGATTTCTTGACATTTAACTGACATGGAGCATACTTTCAAGCTTGGACAGTCTCTCAATCATTAAACCTTCCAGAGCCAGGGAATTCAGTGCAGTATACCGTAAGAGATGTATTACGACTGTAAGATTAATGATAGCCATAAAGCCCATTTGTGTGTCTTACAGGGATGATACTACATATCACTCAGCAGGACAATGTCACCTTGCCTAGAGATTTTCAGGAGACAAAGCCACCTCAGCCCAGTTGCACATTCAATAAACATTAAAACAAAGCTTACCCTTACTGGGATAGTGCGATAGCTAACTTTAGGTGTGAATTTGAGTGGATTGAAGGATGCCTATTAAAGCACTGTTTTGGGATGTGAATGTTAATGTATTCTCAGAGGTATGACATGTGAGTAAGTGTGCTGAATGAAGATCTGCCTCCATGCAGGCAGGCAATACTAGTCAGCTGGGACCCTCCTGGATGGACCAAAAAGACACAAGAAGGGAAAATTCCTTTTCCCCCCTTCTCTCACTGTAGAGTGGGATGTTCTTCTGCCCTTAGTCATCTGATATCTAGGTTTTTGAGAATTTGGACTTGAGATTTGTACCTGAAACCTTCTAGAGCTCTTTGGTCTTCAACATTGTACTGAGATTTACACTATCAGATTTTTTGGTTCTTGGACTGAGCCAGGCTACTGGCTTCTATTATTCACCTGCTGGCAGAGAGCCTATAATGGGACTTAGCTTCCATAGTCTTCTGAGCTGATTTCCTAATAAGCTCCTTCCCAACATACAAATATACCTATATGTACAGCTATCTACTACTATCAGTTGTCTCTGGAGAATCCTGACTAATGGAGATAGCTTAAACTCTCTTTTTAAAAAACAAAAACAAAAAGCCCACTGCCAGGCAATTGACACAAACTGAGCACATGCATAAGAAAGAGAGAAGGGCAGGCCAGGAGCCACTAGTGACTCATACTTATATAGTTACTTGGAAGACAGAGATCACCAGGATCTGGGTTCTAGGCCAGTGGGGGGTGGGAAGGAGGGTTGAGACCCTATCTCTAAGGAAAAATCTGGCTGAGGTTGCATGTGCCTGTGATCTCAGAGACTGACAGAATGTAAATAGGAGGATTGCAGTACAGGCCTGCCTGGGCAAATCACAAAACACTTTCTCCAAAATAACCAGAGCAAAAAGGGCTGGAGGTGTGGCTCTCAAGAAATGGAGGTACTACCATGCAAAGCCCTGAATTTAAACCCCAGTATCACAACATAAGGAAAAGAAAAAAAAAAAAGAGTGAAGCGTCTCACAAGCTTTGAGAATAGTCACCAGCTATAACACCACCCAGACATCTCCTGTCCTATGACTATATCGGCCCTGAGCCACAAGCTGCTCCTGTTAGCCATCCTGTAAGAACATAACCAGAAAAAATCTTCATGAGCACCTGACGGTGTCTAAGATTCATTTCTTATCTGACTCAAACCAAAGAAAGAGGTGTCTCCTGGAAAAGCAGATTAACTAGGACCATTCAAAAATCCCTAAATGTGAAGGTGAATTGACAACAAATATAAGAAGGGCACAAGATTAAAAGCCAAAGTTCCTCTCATTTTTCCCTATCTATTCTATTCTTGTCTTTCCCATTTTCATATCACTGTAAATCACTAATGTCTGACTAATTTTAATTGGAGTGCTTTTGACAACACAAATGCACAAAAAACACAAGCAATCTTTCCTAAGTCATATGCACTTATTACTTGTTTTGCAAAGGAACAAAGGAGAAAATTAATTAACTTACTAAATTCTTATTTGTGATATTACTTTGAATTTATTATTAGCAGTAACTATTAGTTTTAAATTTCTCCAAATTTTGCACATGAAATTTTGAATTGATAGATTCTTCAACAGATCACTGTCACGTGTTTAGTAAACTATAGAGCCAAAGCTTCTTAGAAGACAGAAAAGAGGTATTTCTTTTGTTTATGAGCCAAGTACAAGTTGACAAATAATATCTGGTCTTTATTAACACACATAACAAGAGTCAACATATATGAATAGTAGAAATCACTAACTTATTTAATTAAAACTTAACAAATATTTGCTGAACCATAATTTGATAACTAAAGTCTAAACAAAGACTTTAAAAAATTCCAACTTAAAATATTAAAATAAAAAAATTAAAACTATTATCATGTCCGCATGGAAACTAAGCAAGTGAAGATGTTTTGTGTTGTGGATTTTTTCTTATTCCATATAAGAAATTTTAAATTTCTATTTTGAGGCAGGAAATTAAGCCTTCCAAAAATAGGTAAGAAAAAAAATTAATGAGACTTTGTCTTTTAAACTTTGTATGTAGCTAAAGAAAAACTTTTATGCTTTGGATTTGAATAATTTATCTTTATTAAAGACATTTTTTCAGTTGAGGCTATACATTTTAACAGAAGAAGAATGGGACTAGAATTTGAATCCTAGCTCTCCTCAATGTATCACTTCAAAGAAGTATCTTTAAAATGATAGTTATTAGTTTTTATAGCTGTGGGGATATTGATATTGATTCCATAAAGTTTAAATTAAATAAGAAAATAAGTATAACAAAACTGTTATAGTTCTGACTTAGTAAAGTTTTATTTACTTTCACAATCAAAAAACTTTATTGCAAAGAAATCAAACAACTTTTTGATCTAAGATTGTTTTCCCTCAAGTTTATCCTAAACTGATTTTTGAAAAACATGACTTTTTATATCTATTGATTAGTGATATATTAGTGTATATGATATTTACAAAGTGAGTGGGAGGGTCAGGGAATACTATAAGGATTTCTGTATAGTTGAAATATTCAAATAAGGCTTAATACAGGATGTTTTCTCTGCTATGGTAATAAAAAAAGGAAACAAATCTCTATATCAATTTAAAAGTTTCTTTCAAAAGCATCCATGAAGAGTTGCTTTCATCAGGTACATGGGGATCCAGATCCAGAGAGGTGAGCATAAATGTAATAATGTAATTCCTTTACATAGAAACTTTTGAAATGTTATGTTCAAAAATTTAAACTTTTTATCTCAGCTAGTTCCTTTCAAGCTTTTGTATACTTATGATTTATACAGAAAAGCAAAACAGGAGTTTTGTTATGTGTGAAATAAAATCTGAAAATAGTTACATTTTGAAGCATTCTATAATTACAGTTATCATTTATATTGGTTTTAAAGGCATGCAATTTGCATTAGTAATATCAAGAGTACATTTCATTGTGTTCCCACCCAAATGCATTAAAATGAAAATAATACCTTTTGTACATTAAAAAAATACTTTTGAGTATATATTTTGCCCTAAAATTATCTGTAAATGCAAAATAGCTAAAGTAATATGTTGATTTTTAAGAATAAATAATCTACAGTATAACATAACAAAAGCTATTTTGGTTACTGGAAATATTTTATTTTTATTTTATGCTGTAAATATAGAATTCAAATGTGAAACATGATAATCATTCAATTTAACATAGAAAGATGATATGTCACACTTGGTAACAAACATTGTGATCGATAGAAGGAAAATTCTTAATTATCCCTTTGTTTGCTATCAATATATTGAACCATTTAAGAAACACTGCAGATAGTAACATACTATTCATTCATCTATTCATTAATTCATTCATTTGGATTAGATAAACATATTAAATACTATGAGGACAAGTTGAAGAGGTTATTCAGAAAGATTTTTTTCCTCATGTAGAATAGGAATGATATTGAATGGCAAAAAGTCAGTGAGGATTCTCTTGCAATGATGAATTACAGAAGGAAAGAAAGGGGAAGGGACACAGACATAGGATAAACAAACAATACTATGATTGGATTATCCAATGTTTGTTGGGAATGTGGTAAGGGGAGAGAATTTGTTTGTGTTTTCAAATATGTTTACATAAAATTGCCATATCATGAGCTACTTTTTCGTACTCACTATGTGCACATGTATGTAAATGGAAAAATGGTATCTGTTGAAACTATTCCAGGAATGGGGGGTCACAAAGGAGAGTGGTGGAGAGGAGTATGATATATTTGATATATTTTAAGAACTTTTGTAAAGGCCACAATGTACCCCCACCCAGCACAACAATAAAAAAGAACAAAAAGGGTACTCAAAAGACTCTGAGCAATCAGAAAGCATGGGAAAAAGGCATTTAGTCACTTAATTCTACTTATCTGACCTTTTAAAAAGTTTCTATAGGCTTTTGCCAAATTATTAATGATACTATACTAATTTTCAGGAATAAATATGTTGATAAAATATTTGAACCAAACCTTATTTATTACTATTAATGTTCCATCAACATTCAAAGTAAGTTGATAAAGAAGAGGAGGCAGACAGATTTGGGGGTGGACGCACATAAGGACTTGGTTGTAAATTGTCTTACTTTGGCTTTTGCTTGAATGAAGTTGAAGGATTTTAACCAGATAGATGATGTAATATGATGTGTTTTAAGAGTCACCTGAATGCTGTTGGGAATGGACTGAAAGAAGGCAAGAATAGAGAACAGTTTGAAGCTTGTTGCAATAAATCAGTTGGCAAATGATGGCTACTTTACTCAGGAGAGGAAGAGTAGAGATGGTATTCTGGATGTATTTCTTCCTTCACTTTATTGAACTATAGTTACATACAAAATGTACCCATTCAAGTGTGTATATCTATGCTTTTTGATGAAGCTGTGGTAGTGTACCACTACCACAGTCAAAGAACAGAACACTTCATCACCCCAAAATTTCCCTTGTATCCCTTTGTAGCACATTCCATCTACACTCTACACAACCACTGGCTGCGTTTATGTCATTATGCATTAGATTACTCTTTTCTGTGGCTTCACATAAATTAGAAATATATGTTCTTTGTTTATGTCTAGCTTCCTTCATCCAGTTTGAATTTGATACATGTTTTGCATGTATCATTAGTTCATTCATTTTTTTGCTGAGAAATATTCCATTGTTTGGATAGACCACAGTTCACTTAACACATTACTGTTAGTTGATATTTGAGTACTTGCCAGCTTTGAGCTAACAGAAATAAAGCTGCTACTTATACTTGTTTGAAAAAAAAAGTAACTTGATTATTTGGTAGAACAAAGGTGAAATTTTGAAACTGACTCTGAGCTAAATGTACATGAACTTTGTACAAGTATATTAACTTTCATCCTTTAATAATGAGAGTTTCTTATTTAGGTTTATGTATCTGCGTATGTATGTGTGTTGGAAATAAGTGGACAGCAACATTCTAGTAAATAAATAAGTCTTTTGAGGGTAATGAGTTTGGTTTCTATTTCTTTTATAATTTCCCATAGTTCATTTTAAAGTCTTATAGAGTTGCCACAACACATTGCCATAAATTGTATGACTTCAAACAACAGAAATGTATTTGTGCATATTTCCAGAACCAGAACTCCAAGATAAAGTTAGCAGCAGGAAGCATTTCCTCTTGAGGATTTAGTGGGAAATGCTTTCTTTCCACTATCAGCTTCTGGTGGCTGAGAGTTTTTCTTGACTTTCTTGGTTTGCAGCCACAGCACTCCAATTTCTCCTTCCATCTTTACATTACCTTTTCCAGTGTGTGCATGTGTGTGTGTGTATGTTCATTCCTTTTCCTCTTCTGTCTTTCATAGGACATTTACATTTGCCCTTGGATATAGGGCTCAAAGGATGATCCAAGATATTCTCGTCTCAAGATAATTTATTTACCCTGTAAATACCCCTTTTCCAAATAAAGGTATGAAAGTTCACAGGTGCTGGTACTTGGATATGGACCTGTCTTACTTGGGTTCATCATTTAAACAGATTGGTTTCTGGTTGAATATAGGTAATTTAAAGCACTTTAGAATGCTGAATTTTACCCTCATTCACTCATTTTTTATTGGATCCATCAATTTTAGCAATCATATCAGAATATCCAGTACATTTATATTCCAAAGTTCAGAGTAGACACTGGTGAAACAAAAGTGAGCAAGTAAAAAATATTTGTCTACACAGCTTCTAAGTTGCTGATCTGAAAATGTATGTGTATAATTTAAATGCACAGTATTTAATAAAGATGAATAAAGATACATAATAAATATAAGAAGTGGCATCAATTTTGCCTCTTAAAACTGGAAGAATGTTATAGGAAAAATTATGTATTGAGCATTGAAAGGTGAGTGGGGAGGAGTCAGAAATATGAAGAAAATGTTCTTGTTTATTTAAACTTAATTAAATATGTATTTGTTAACAGATTGAATCAATATATTTGAATATAGTAATTTAATTTAACAAATAATTTGCACATCAATTATGTATTACCAATATATCAAACTTATTTTTCATTAAAAAAGAACCTAGTAAAACATTGAGTGCTAAAAAGATTCATCAAAAACATTTGAGAAAGAGTGATTATAAAAATTGAGCCTATAATTGAAAAATTTTTTCCTCTTATTTCTTTTTATTATTATCCTATTATTGCACTGGGTGTACATTGTGACATTTATGAATGTGTTTAAAACATATCATAATTAAATTTACCCCTACATCGTTCTCCTTTATCCCCACCCCCACATTCTTAGAATAGCTTCAGCAGTTCTCATGTTTCCATTTTCACACATGACTACATAATATTTCCCCTATATTCATCCTCCTACACCTTTCCTTATATCCTTCCCCCTCCCATTGGTACCAACCTTCCCCCCAGACACAACCTGTTTTAAAAAGGCATTTTGTTTGTTTAAGGTATCTATACAATGATTTCATTATGATGTTTCCATGTATATGTGTACTATATCCCAAATTGGTTCTTCCCCTCCATTTTTCTCCTTTTTACTCTAGTCCCCTCTGAAGGTGATTTCAACAGGTTTAAAAAATTTAAATTCATTCTCATATAGAAAGTTTATAGACCATATTCTCCTTCTTTACTTCCTTCTTTTAGGGTCTCCTTACCCTGGTGAGAACCCTCCTCATAGCATGAAATGTTTTGCATTCTTTTCCTCCATTTTTTTAGGTGTCTCTTCAGACACCTAAATCAGTGGGATTTTTGCATTATGCAATGTAATCCCTCTCCACTACATTTCCTTGCCCTTTTCCCTATATCCTGTGTTGCTTAACCATTTCCAATGTGTTTCTTTTTGTCTTGTTCTCATACATTATTATTTGCTATCTATCTTTCTTTCCTTCATGCTTCCTCCCTTGGTCTCCTCTACCAATCTCACTTTTGGATACGTGTTCTGTATATATTTTTATGTGTATATAATATTGCTTGTATTTATATTAGGCCTATGTTCTACATATGAGAGAAAATATGCAAACTTTGGCTTTCTGAACCTGGCTAATTTCAGTTAAGATGGTGTTCTTCATTTCTATCCATTTACCTGCAAATGAAAACAATTTCATTCTTTAGAGAACCTGTAATTTTTAAATATTAGTATTAGAAAATTTTTAAATGTATACTATTAGGAATACATATATCTCAGATCACACAGTATTTGTACTATCATTTAAAAGATATTTAGATGAAATAATTGTCATGAGCTAGTCAAGGTGTTCAATTAATACAAACTAAACTCTCATAATTATATGTAACATGATTTTCCAAAGAAGAAAGACTGCATAAATCTCTTATTTATTATCTTATGCTTAGATGATACTGAATCTTCTTAAATGTTTATAATTGAGATGAAAGTGGAATTTGATTACACACTGGAGAATATTATATAAAAATTTACTGGATGGCATCACAAGCACACATATATATGTATATATATATAAGTAAATATAATATATGCTACATAATATTTCAAAATAATACAATTGCTGGAGGGAGCTACAATCCAAGAAACATGTTCTTTACTAAAATACGCCAGAATATTTTCTAAAACAAGGAGAATGTAAAAAGAATACCACTCTTCTGCTTTTAGAGAAAGACCCATTTGGAAAGTCTGATCTTTTGAAACTTATGATAATAAATTTGCCTGGTTTTAAGCAACTGATGTTATGTAACATGTTATAGTAGCAGTAGACAGTGAGACTGGTTTTTGTCAGTGTGTGTTAAGTACACTTGTCACGGGTCAGTTTCTTATAGAAGTAGAAGGCTGAGCTAATTATCAGAAACTGTCCAGTTTGAGTTAGATAATATCTGATTTTAGAGGAGAAACATTTGAAGAGCCACTAACTATGGTTCAGTGACTTGTTTTTCCAAAAATTCATAATCATTTATTATTGCTTTTCCTTGAGTTGTTTTCCATGATAAACAAGAGCAAATTTGAGTATAGCACTATGATGGACTATTTCTCTACATTTAGTCACCATTATCAATTTTAAAATGCTTTATTCATTTCCCCCATCTTGCCATGGAACGATAATGTGAAATAATTTAATTATTTTCAAATAAAAATGATGGAAACTGAAGATTATGCCATTGAGAGAAATATTCTTATTTGTGACTTGCAATATGTATTTTTATCAGTGAAAGCATATAATATCTACTTTGAGAAAATGCCATGTGTGATTTGCACATTATCAGTTAGATCAGTATTTAGTTGTCTGTTGACAGCAGTCACAATGTCACAACTAAATGCTAATTTAATAGCATCATTCTGAAGTAGATTAATATGCAATATGGCAAGCCATGAAAGGTGTTTGAACTATAGTTCAAACAGTGCGTTCTTTAAAGTGTTCTCACCTATTTCCACTGGAATAACAATTTAGTGTTACACTGGCAGCTAAGGGCTTGATGCTATAAGAGGTCTACCTAATATAAATTACATAACTCACACAAAATGTCCCAGAACATCACGTTTTGTGGCTGTGGAAGACTGCATTGTTCTGCATTTTTGAAAACAAATTGAGCCCCAGCTATTTAATTGAAGAACATAGAAAACAATTCCGTGTTCTCAACTTGCTTACATACATTATAACAGTGCTGTCATTAGTAAATGATCACTTGTTATATTATATTTAAATTTCATTTGACCTTGATGAGACAAAGACATTTTCCCTTTTGAAATCAGCTTGCTGCTTACAGATTCACATTTTATCTTGCATTAAAAAGAACTTGACAACATATGATTGCACTTTGAACAAGCCCTTGTTTTTAAATAGCCTGTGTCCTAGGTTTTGATCTTCTGCAGTGGTAAGTAGAAATTGAGTACACGCTTGTTAAGAACAATTTTCCATTCAAGAGTTTCTTATAAAAAATTAAGTTATTCTTTATTTGTTCTCTCTCCAAATTTTTAGTGTCAGAGATCCATTTCTCACCCTAATCTACTCCATTTTCCCTCTTTAAAAGAAGTGCACTTTTGCTTCAAAATTTTTCTTTGCTGGACTTAATATCTAAATAATTCCAGATGAAAGTTTCTCCATTGAGTAGTGGCCTTTAGGTGAGACATATATTTCAAGGCTTTGATGCATGGAGAAGGAAATGGTAAAATAAACTCCAAAGAACCAGGAAGAATTGAAGCAAAAGGTTATGTACCTGTAATAGGTGAGGCAACCATTGGCTCTTCTATAGATCCCACTTAAAATATTCAGTAAGAATCCAATATAGAAGAATAAATCTATCAATTGGTTACATATTAAAAGGAAATGATGATGATGATGTGTTAATTATAGTGATAAAGCCAACAATAACATACTCTCTGCACTTTTTGTTGTATGCCTTCAAATTTTAGACTAGAAATCACCTATTAACTATTTTAACCTAGTGCTACTTGTAAATTTTATTCCATTAACTAAAAAAATAAAAAAATTAATAAAAATTCCGTTATAACTTACCTACATGTTTGCCTCCTAGAAAAAAGGCCCAACTTTTGTTTCTCATTTTGCTTTCTATATGGGCTGAGAACTCAACAACCCAGTACTTATACCTACACCAACAGGATTTTCTCCCTCCTGAAGCAGGAAGCACAGACTGAAAAATCATGGTCGAATTTTCCCTAAACTGGAGACTCACAGTGAGGACAGATGCAACTGCTAAGTGACCTCTTGGAGAAAACCCCTAATTGAAGCCTCATGAAAATGAAGTGCATTTCATACTTCTAGTTATAACAAGATGCATTAAGAGAAAATTAATATTATCTCCCACAATCAATACTCCTTGCCTCAAACACTACCCTGAGACCTCTCCAAAAGAGACCACTCTTTGATACTCCTTATAATCACTATAAACTTCCCACTAAGGGCAATTTCTTACCTTCCTTAGTTCTTGATCTCTTTCCTCCCTTGGAAGCCAAATAAATCTTTGATTCATTGTGTGCCATTCTGATTCATCAGGAATTCTTTCACACCTTGCATACGCCAAAGTCTCCAGATCTATTACAACGAGCTTTTCATCTTTCCCAAACTACTTTTAGATCAGCAAAACTGGTCTTGTGAATCTCATCAACAATCTGTACAGCAGTAAAATTCTACCCTGGACCACTCCCACATTTTGGAGACTCCTCTGTACTATCAAACCTCCTTGGTTTTCTTATCTCTGTTGTGTCCCTTGTGGCTTTCTTCTCCATGTTCTTCTCTTCTCTTCAGTCTCTAAACATTGGACATACTAATTCTTTGCCTTTTCTTCTTGGCCTCTTTTCCTACTTACTACCTGTGAAACGTTGCCTCTGTGTCTTTGCTTCATCATACTCACAAACCAAACCACACCAAACGAAACAACAAAACCCAGTGGCATCAGAAGTGTCTAATCTATAGAATTGTAAAAATTAAATAATACATCTATAATATTTAGAACAGTTTATGGTAAGTTGTAAAAATTCCTGAAATGTCTATCTCCTTTTATTTTGAGAAACTGACAAATTTCTTTTTCAATTTCTTTACTAAAATAAAATCTATTGTAAGTATGCTATAAGATTATTTACAACAAACTATTTTCCTGCTGCTTCAGTGAAAATATTATGTATATGTTACATATACATAATATACATATATTATTATTATGTATACTAATATATTTATATGTATATTATATATGTGTTTGTGTATATATAATTTTTTTTTTCATTTTTCTTTTATTATTCATATGTGCATACAAGGCTTGGTTTATTTCTCCCCCCTGCCCCCACCCCCTCCCTTACCACCCACTCCACCCCCTCCCGCTCCCCCCCTCAATACCCAGCAGAAACTATTTTGCCCTTATCTCTAATTTTGTTGTAGAGAGAGTATAAGCAATAATAGGAAGGAACAAGGGGTTTTGCTGGTTGAGATAAGGATAGCTATACAGGGCATTGACTCACATTGATTTCCTGTGCGTGGGTGTTACCTTCTAGGTTAATTCTTTTTAATCTAACCTTTTCTCTAGTTCCTGGTCCCCTTTTCCTATTGGCCTCAGTTGCTTTAAGGTATCTGCTTTAGTTTCTCTGCATTAAGGGCAACAAATGCTAGCTAGTTTTTTAGGTGTCTTACCTATCCTCACCCCTCCCTTGTGTGCTCTCGCTTTTATCATGTGCTCATAGTCCAATCCCCTTGTTGTGTTTGCCCTTGATCTAATGTCCACATATGAGGGAGAACATATGATTTTTGGTCTTTTGAGCCAGGCTAACCTCACTCAGAATGATGTTCTCCAATTCCATCCATTTACCAGCGAATGATAACATTTCGTTCTTCTTCATGGCTGCATAAAATTCCATTGTGTATAGATACCACATTTTCTTAATCCATTTGTCAGTGCTGGGGCATCTTGGCTGTTTCCATAACTTGGCTATTGTGAATAGTGCCGCAATAAACATGGATGTGCAGGTGCCTCTGGAGTAACAGTCTTTTGGGTATATCCCCAAGAGTGGTATTGCTGGATCAAATGGTAGATCGATGTCCAGCTTTTTAAGTAGCCTCCAAATTTTTTTCCAGAGTGGTTGTACTAGTCTACATTCCCACCAACAGTGTAAGAGGGTTCCTTTTTCCCCGCATCCTCGCCAACACCTGTTGTTGGTGGTGTTGCTGATGATGGCTATTCTAACAGGGGTGAGGTGGAATCTTAGTGTGGTTTTAATTTGCATTTCCTTTATTGCTAGAGATGGTGAGCATTTTTTCATGTGTTTTCTGGCCATTTGAATTTCTTCTTTTGAGAAAGTTCTGTTTAGTTCACCTGCCCATTTCTTTATTGGTTCATTAGTTTTGGGAGAATTTAGTTTTTTAAGTTCCCTGTATATTCTGGTTATCAGTCCTTTGTCTGATGTATAGTTGGCAAATATTTTCTCCCACTCTGTGGGTGTTCTCTTCAGTTTAGAGACCATTTCTTTTTATGAACAGAAGCTTTTTAGTTTTATGAGGTCCCATTTATCTATGCTATCTCTTAGTTGCTGTGCTGCTGGGGTTTCATTGAGAAAGTTCTTACCTATACCTACTAACTCCAGAGTATTTCCTACTCTTTCTTGTATCAACTTAAGAGTTTGGGGTCTGATATTAAGATCCTTGATCCATTTTGAGTTAATCTTGGTATAGGGTGATATACATGGATCTAGTTTCAGTTTTTTTGCAGACTGCTAACCAGTTTTCCCAGCAGTTTTTGTTGAAGAGGCTGCTATTTCTCCATCGTATATTTTTAGCTCCTTTGTCAAAGATAAGTTGCTTATAGTTGTGTGGCTTCATATCTGGATAATTAGATTATGTAAGGGTATTCATTATAATTAATGATTCTGTAATAGTAGCTATTTAGTAGCATTCAACCACTTGAGTTATTCACTATTTTATCCTTTGAAGCAATTGTCTCCAATTAGGAAAATTAAATCTCAATTTTGCCTGAATTCACTGTCATCATAGTTCCTCTTCAGGCAAATCTGAGTGACCGAATATTATGAATCCGGGTTTCTGTGTTGAGATTACTTTCTTTAAATATTTGTCACTTTTGCATTTTCTTATGGGCTATCTTTCTCTCTCTGCACTGATTTTTTAATCTAGTCACTATATTAAGCTATTTAAGTTTTTTCCTCTGTGTACTACCAAATGTAAATCCTATCATCTCAATGCCTATTATCAAGTGCTAATGTCCTGTAGTAGCTCACCATGACACCTGCTTATCTGTATTTTCTCTTTGAAATTATTTTAATTTTATATGTACTTTATGAATATAAATGTTGGATCATTTTTCTGAAAGACTAATGTGTCAAAATCCAATGTCATTTCCTTATCCATACTAAGGATCCTTACAGATTTGCTTTATAATTTAGGGCTTTAAGACATATTTAAATCTTCTCATAATTAAGTGTTTTATTCACAATAATTAAATCAGTTACATTTTATTGAACAATATGAGTTTTCTTTCATTTTAAACATTTATATATAACAGATATATTTCATAAAGTATTTTTAATTTTAAACTAAAGCTTTTTGGTTTTAGATACATTTTAATCATTTAACATTGGTATAGTTAATATTTTAGCAAGCCTCTTAAATCATTTTGAGTCTATGTGGTACATGAATAGCTTCAAGAAGTTAGGGAATTTGCTGCCCTATATAGCTAGCTATTTCTACTGAGATCGTTCATGGCCCTGTAAGACACTTCACTGTATTTACTTGAAAAACTGAAATACACAGATTTGACATTATCTGTTTGTCAGCTTTATTCTCAGACTAAAATAGCATTTTTAGTCAGTCTTTTTCATACTTAACATATACAACATCTGAGAAAGAAAAACTCCTTCTCAAGGCTCTCAGTTAAGATTAATGAATATTCTTTACTGGAAGGCTTTGGCAATTTTTCCTTCCTGTCATGGGAGTCAGAATTGTTAAAACTTCTTTGTTTTACCCTAACTTTCTAATCATACTTGAACTCCTTCCTGTAAGCAAAATCTTTCTTTATACCTTTCTTCCATCACTGGGAGGTTGTTTTAGCTCAAGTCATAAGCGATGTGTAGAATTTTCTTCAATATCACATCACTTTGGCAACTCTATTTTTTTAAGGTTTTGTTCTATCCCTGCCTTGACTTTTCTTCTCCAATGTCAAATGTGTATCTTTCTTTAGCATTCATTTGTTTCACCAAAACCAAACAAGATTTCTACCCTTCTTCTGTACTAAATAATCCATTCATACAAGTTCTAAAACATTAATCATGATGAATTCTAATAATTTTAATGAAATACATTTCAGATTAGATTGTGAGTTTCCCAATGATAAAGGTGAAGTACTCTCCAATTTTTTCTAAGAATTTTAGTACAATGTTGGCTGAATATAGAGATCTCAGTAAATATTTATTAGAAGAAAAGATAGCTTTTGGTTTATCAATAAAGCACTATAATTCATTTAACTATTTGTTTATCTTTTATTTAGCTAATTTCTGTATAAAACTTTTGGTTAATGAATGGATGTCATGGTAGATTAAGACGCAAATTATGGTCCTAAATGTCCTGTCTTGCTTTCTACCATCTTATTGTTGTAATAAGAATTCTGAATGATGACAAAGAGGCATGCGTTACAAATGTTTGTAGGTCACTAACCTGGAATAGTTACTTAATAAGTTGAAAGGTAAAATGAGAATTCAGAAAGTTCAAAGTCCATTCAGTTACTTACTCTACATTTATTCAGTACTACTAGAAGGGTTATAACTTCAATAAAAAAAAATGTTCTGGTTGCAATGCCATTTCTACCCCAACCTGATTTATCATATGGGAAGAAACAATTTTATAAAAGTTAAATATAAAACTAGTATGAAATATTAATTTTAATGAAAGATTATTCCAAAGGAGAAAATCTGTTTCTTTTTAATTCTAGATTTATATCATTGAATTGAATCATTTTATTATTTTAAATCTATCTTCAATGGACACATGATGCTAGTCTCCAAAAAGAAGACCTACATTCCTTTATCTAAGAGTAACTCAACTATCCTTTGCCAACCACCTGTCTCACATGCAATATGTTGGTACATGAGAGCTTATACTTACTTCAGTCCTAGGTGTGGGCCTCATTTTTTCTAAAAGTAAGGACATTCCCTTGTGAGACAATATTTCAGGGCTTTACACTCCAATATTTAGCATATGACATCCACCTGGATATATGAAATACGTCACGAAAAAATATGTTCAAAATTTTGCCCAGAGAACAGACGAGAAATTTGCTGAAGAGTTCTGGTAAAGAATACTTATCAAATTACAATAATAGAGTTGAAGAACAGATGTGGACAAAAGCTAAGGGGATCCTATGAGGTTTGGATGGTAGCATGTTTGTTGAGGTGATACTACAAACCCAAATACTTTGGATAAAGTGACAGGATATCAGAAAACTAACCACTTACCCTCTACTATAACATATTTTTGCCAACCTCAAATGGAAGGCAGAGACTGAGATTGAGCTATGCCACACTTGCTTTAGGTTGATATAAACATGAAAGCAATGTCCTCAGCTTTGGGAAAATTCTGTAAGAATAAGATTCTCTGGGAAAAAAATGTTCATAAAGTTATAATGACTCTTGCAGCAAGTGCCATAGATTCTTGGGTATATCACCCTGAATCTAGGTATGTGAACAGCACAGTTCCTGTTCTAGAATACACTTTAGGGTTTCATGCAACAGGACCACCTGAGGATACCATTATCCCTACTCTTGACTCCTGGAATTATCATGTAGAAATTGATTGGGAAGTTCCAATGAAAATGTGATGATCAACAGTTCAATGTGTCACTTTGGGATGATAAAATAATTTTAGGATTTGTGCTGATTCATGTCTAGATGAATGTAAACCCAAGAATTAGAAGCCATGCCAAAAGACCAAAAGTCCAAGGGGTGATGGGTAAATAAAAAAAGAAGGGAACAATACCAATTCACAGAATAATATGACTTTGGTGGTTAAAAGAAGGAGTAGAGGAGAAATACACCAAAAGGAAATAACAATTATCAGCCTATATGTATCCAATGTCAGTGCACCCAATTTCTTCAAACACACTCTGAAAGAGTTAAAAGCACATATGGACTCCAACACAGTGATAGTGGGAGATTTTAATACTCCCTTATCACCAATAGATAGGTCATCCAACCAAAAAAATCAATAAAGAAATTCTAGAACTAAATCACAATCATAGAACAAATGGACCTAGCTGATGTCTACAGAACATTTCATCCAACTTCTGCACAATATACATTCTTCTCAGCACCCCATGGAACCTTCTCCAAAACTGATCACATCTTAGGGCAGAAAGCAAGCCTCAGCAAATATAAGAAAATAGAAATAACCCCATGCATTCTACCTGATCATAATGCATTAAAACTAGAACTCAACAACAAAAACAACAGCAGAAAATATGCAAACAATTGGAAGCTGAACAACACATTGATAATGATCAGTGGGTAATTGATGAAATAAAAGAGGAAATTAAAAATTTCCTGGAAGTTAATGAAAATGAAAACACGACCTACCAGAACCTATGGGACATAGCAAAGGCAGTCCTAAGGGGAAAGTTTATAGCCATGAGTGCATATATTAAAAGGACAGAAAAATCTCAAATAAATGAACTGCTGCTACATATCAAACTCCTAGACAAACAGGAACAAGCAAAACCCAAAACAAGCAGAAGGAGAAAAATAATAAAAATAAGCCCAAAATTAATGAAATAGAACCAAAAAAAAAAAAGTATACAAAGAATCAATGAAACAAAAAGCTGGTTTTTTGAAAAAAATAAATAAGATTGACAGACTCCTAGCAAAACAGACTAAAATGAGGAGAGAAAAAAACCCAAATCAGTAAAATCAGGAATGCAAAAGGGGAGATATCAACAAACACCATGGAAATCCAGGGAATCATCAGAGACTACTTTGAGAACCTATATTCCAATAAATTTGAAAATCTTGAAGAAATGGACAAATTTCTAGATACTTATGACCATCCAAAATTCAATAGATCTGTAATATGAAATGAAATTGAAGCAGCAATAAAGGGTCTCCCAAAAAAGAAAAGTCCAGGACCTGGCAGATTCTCTGCTGAATTCTATCAGACCCTGAAAGAAGAACTAATACCAACTTTCCTTAAACTTTTCCACTAAATAGAAAGGGAAGGAACACTGCCTAATTCATTCTATAAAGGCAGTATTACATTCATCCCAAAACCAGACAAAGACACATTGATAAAGAACTATAGGCCAATCTCCTTAATGAACATTGATACAAAAATCCTCAATAAAATAATGGCAAACTGAATCTAACAACACATCAGAAAGATCATTTACCATGACCAAGTTGGCTTCATTCCAGAGATGCAGGAGTGGTTCAACATATGCAAATCTATAAATATAATATAGCACAATAAAGAAGCAAAGACAAAAACCACTTAACCATCTCAATAGATGCAGAAAAAGCCTTTGATAAGATCCAACACCACTTCATGATAAAAGCTCTAAGAAAACAAGGAATAGAAGGAATGTACCTCAACAAAGGCTATATATGACAAACCTATAACCAACATCATACTTAATGGAGAAAAACTGAAACCATTTCCCCTAAAATGGAAACAAGGGTGCCCATTATTCCTACTTCTATTCAACATAGTCCTGGAATTCCTAGCCAGAGCAATTAGGCAAGAAGAAGAAATAAAAGGAATACAAATAGGTAAAGAAACTGTCAAAATATCCCTATTTGCAGACAAAATGATCCTATATCTTAAAGACCCAAAACACTCTACCCAAAAACTCCTAGACACCATAAGCAGCTTCAGCAAGATGGCAGGATACAAAATCAACTTACAAAAATCATTAGCTTTTCTATACACCAACAATGAACAAATTAAGAAAGCATCTATGGAAACAATTCCATTTACAATAGCCTCAAAAAAAAAAAAATCAAACACCTAGGAGTAAACAAAGAATGTGAATGACCTCTATAAGGAGAACTACAAACCCCTGCAGAAAGAGATAGAAGAAGAGTACAAAAGGTGGAAAGATATCCCATGCTCATGGATAGGTAGAACCAACATAGTAAAAATGGCTATACTACCAAAAGCAATCTACATGTTCAATGCAATTCCCATCAAAATCCCAATGACGTTCATCACAGAGATTGAAAAATCTACCCTAAAATTCAATTGGAAACACAAGAGACTGCAAATAGCTAAGGCAATACTCAGCAAAAAGAACAATGCTGGATGTATCACAATACTTGACTTCAAACTATATTACAAAGCAATAACAGTAAAAACAGCATGGTACTGGCACAAAAACAGATACGAAGACCAGTGGAACAGAGTGGAGGACCCAGGAATGAATCCACAGAGCTATGCTCACCTTATTTTTCACAAAGGCGTCAAACACATATGATAGAGAAAGGACAGACTCTTCAACAAATGTTGTTGGGAAAAGTGGTTATCTGCCTGCAGAAAACTGAAAGTAGATTCATGTTTATCACCCTATACTAGTATCAACTCAAAATGGATCAAGGACCTTAACATCAGACCTAAAACTGAAATTAGTACAGGAAAGAGCAGGGGATACTTTGGAAGCAGTAGGTATAGGTAAACACTCCCTCAATAGAACTCCAGCAGCTTAACAACTAAGAGAAAGGATGGACAAATGGGACTACATAAAATTAAAAAATTTCTGGACAACAAAAGAAATGGTCTCTAAACTGAAGAGATCACCACAGAGTGGGAGAAAATATTTGCCAGCTATACATCAGACAAAGGACGGATAACCAGAATATACAGGGAGATAAAAAAACTAAATCCCCCCTAAATCAATGAACCAATAAAGAAATGGGCAACTGAACTAAACAAAACTTTTTTCAAAAGAAGAAATTCAAATGGCTAAAAAACATGAAAAAATGCTCACCATCTCTGGTCATAAGGGAAATGCAAACCAAAACCACACTAAGATTTCACCTCACCCCTGTTAGAACAGCTATCATGAAAAACACCAACAACAAAAAGTGTTGGCGAGGATGTGGGGAAAAAGGAAGCCTCATACACTGCTTGTAGTAATGCAAGCTAGTACAACCACTTTGGAAAACAATATGGAGGCTTCTTAAAAAACTAAACATATATCTGCCATATGATTCAGCAATCCCACTCCTAGGGATATACCCAAAAGAATGTGACTCAGGTTACTCCAGAGGCACCTTCACACCCATGTTTATTGCAGCACTATTCATAATAACCAAGTTACGTAAACAGCCAAGATAACCCACCACTGACAAATGGATTACGAAAATGTGGTATTTATACACAATGGAATTTTATTCAGCCATGAAAAAGAATGAAATCTTATCATTTGCAAGTAGATGGATGGAACTGAAGAACATCATCTTAAGCAAAGTTAGTTAGGGTCAGAATGCCAAAAATCATATGATTTCCCTCATATGTGGACTTTAAATTTAAAACAAATACAGTAATATTATTAGACATGAGTCACACTCTAAAGAGAGAACACATATAGGAGGAATAGGGAAAGGTAAGAAAACCAAAACTTGGAAGTGTTTGATGTGCCCACTGTAGGGATCTAATACAGTAACCTTAAAATGACAGAGGTCACTATGGGAAGGTGACAGGGAAGTAGTGAAGAGGTCTGGTAGAGATAAATCACTTAGGGTTGTAATACACATGTGCATGGAAGCAATGCTAGCAAACTCTCTGTATAGATATCCTCATCTCAACTAGCAAAAGCGCTATGTCTTTCTTATTATTGCTTATGTCTACTCTTCAACAAAATTGGAGAAAGGGCAGAACATGTTCTGCCTGGAAATGAGGGCAGGGGGGAAGAGAGAAGGTGGGGGTAGTGGAGAGAAATGGTCCAAACAATGTATGCACATATGAATAAAGAAAAATAAATAAATAAAAGACAGGGTAGACAAAAGAAAAACCAATGACACCACTACAAAAACCTCTACTAATTCTATAGTGGAGAAATCCCCTCAAATTTAAAAGTTAAGGCCCTCATCCAAGCAATAAAAAAAGAAGAAAATTTAGAATGCCACATAATATCCATCTGAGGCCTCAAGTGCATTTCAAGGACAGTGGAATGAATCATGGTTTGCTAAGGCTTCCTTACACCAAATAAATGCAGAATAACATCCCAAATCTTAGCATAATCATCTGCACCTTTGCCTTACTTCCTTCAAAAAGATTGAGCAGGGATAGGACCAAGGAAGTTGGACCCTATTTAAGTCCAATGACTTGCTGTCCCCATAAAAGTAAAGAAGTGACAATTTAAGCTTTTATGGAACTCTTGGATATTGGTGATCAAGTGAAAATAATACCAGGCCTCTGCAGATATGTCACTGAACTAATGTCATTAGGAGGTTTGAAAAATATGTGGCGATCCATGAGTCACATGGCTGACATGACATGAGCTTATAGATGGGGTTCTTTGGGTTGTTAGTGGCACCAGTGACCATGGTTTCCACCTCTGAGTGAGTGTATCATAAATATTGAAATTGTTTCGACTCTTGGCCCAAAACATCCCTATTGCCTCAAGAGACTGAAGTAATAACAAGTCATACATTCATTCTCAGGTCAGCTAAGCGACCCAGCTCTGAAGAGTTACTCAATAAAAGAAGTAATCCAAGCCTATCAGAGAAAAGGAGATAAATCCTATTAACCTGGAACTTACTGCATGGGTGAGGATTATACATCAGCCTGTTGCAGTTCAATCAAAACAGATTAAATGTCAAGTACCACCATTGGTCCCTGTTGTACATGACATTATTGCCCTCAGCAAGGCAGTGGGAGCCCATAAGGGAAACCAAGATCCTCTTATAAATCTGAAAAACACCTTGCCTTCATTCCTTCACAAATGAAAATGACATGAAATATCTTGAAGCAAATTCTACCTTACTTCCGCAGGGTTAAATTAGTTAACCTGCAATATGTTACCACTGGATATGGCTAGATCTTAAATAAGCCAAATTAACCTCAGAAGTACTTGCCACCCACCTTGTTGAAAACATCCTCACTCTAGCCAACATTTATGAGTTCATAGATGATATGATTGCACACAGGCTGGGTCATAAACTTTAATAAAATATATTGACATGCTCAACAAATGCAGTTCCTGGGAGCCACCAGGAATGATAATGAGAAACATCATATAAAGTTATTAGGATAATTTTATTCCTAAAATATGCACTAAAAATGTTGTCTGTGGCAGCCTCCACCAATAAAAAAGAGGCTTGATAGCTTGTAGTCCTGTTTGATCATTAGAGACAACATGCACTGCATCTGGATACTCTGTTATCCTCTTTAGTTAAGATTGTCTTCAGGTTGGCAACCCTTAAAAGGGACCCTTAACAGTAGGCTCTAGAAGCCATGCAATATGCAGAGAGACTCAGGCCCTAGTATTTGGCCACTGGAGCCTACCAGCTCTATGGAATAACAGATGACAAATGCCCATTCAGTTTGGACTCTATGAAAAGAGGCTGCTATGTAAATAAAAGGAGCCTCAAGTTTTGAATGATAATTCCTCAAGATATCTAGTAGATACAATCTCCCTTCAAGCAGAAGCTCCTAAACTGCTATCGAGCCTTAATGAAAATTGAGCACCAGACCACTGCAGTTCTGTAGGTAAACAAACTTGAGCTTCCCATTCTCACATGGATACTCACTTATCTTACTAATGAAATAGGGCAGACTCAGTAAATTTCCATTATTAAATAAAAATGGAACCTTTAAGATAGAGACATAGCCAAGCTTCAGGGTGTCAACTGACTGCATGCATAAGTAACTGCCTTTTTAGAGCTGAACAGTCCATAGGGGATATTCCCCTTCCTTATTCCACAACCTTAACTAAGTGAGGTTAGTGATTTAAAGATATTCAGTTGGCGATGTGACTTACTTCATGAATAAATCTATGAAATTCAGAGCTACTGAAGTCCCATGGGACACACAACCATCCAGCCCAATAAGGTCTACTTTTGACTGAAACCAGATAAGATACACCAAATTCATGAAACTATAAATGGTTCCATCCAACAGCAACTCTCTGCCTATATATTTATAAGCTGACAGGCTATTATAAACATACTAGCCATGTGTTTTAATGAAATATAAGTATTGATTAAACAATTATGAGCTGCCCTGTGTATACATGGGGATAGTAGTAGCAGTTTACAAAATAACCCAAACAGCAACAAAAAGCTATGCATCAAGAAAATAAGTGACCACAACAAAGGACCATTCAAAAGGGATCACAAATAAAACTCACAAGCTCACCTTGCATTTATCTAAAAATTCACTGTTTTTTGTTACATCCAATACAAAAGAAGCCAAGAAAATTCACCTCAGATACAAAAATGAACAAGTTAACCTGAAATACAGAACAAAGGTCAAAAATTGGAGTTATATGATTCCTACCAGTAAGCCCAGGTCAGTAAGATATAGGCTTCATATGAGTACAGAAAATTAACCAGCTCAAATTCTTTATTGCCAGTCATGGGCTACAATAATTCCAATGTTCCCTATTGAAATTGATTTTACTCTATATGAGTAAAATGTTCCATCTGATGCCTGGATAATTTTTGGCTTTCTTGGCAACCCTGTCACCTGAGAAATCACAATAAGCTGATATCCTGACTACTGCTCTGATGATAACAAATATTATGCTGTTTGTTATCCTCCATATAATAAGACACCTTCCAGACAGGTGACAACAGTTGTCATTTTCTTAACAGAAATGATTAAAGGGTAGAGGTTGGATGATGGGATAGAAGAGTTGTAGGTCAGATTCTTTATCATTTTGTAGTCCTGAGTTAGATGGTTGCTCTGAGTTACATGGAAAATAGAGGAAAGTTTTAAGCACCAGATAAGATCATCTTCTGACATACATCTTAAGAAGATTATTCTGATAGCCACATTGGAACTACAAAGTAAGAAACAGGATGGATATTTGGAGACAAAAGTGTTAAAAGAGACATAATAGTGGCTAGAACTAAAGAGGTGAAGATGAGGAGTTGAGTAATAGATGAAAATTGAAGGCAGAGCCAAATGGAAAACACTATTGGGATGAAAATGAGTTGAGGAGACCAATGACAGATTTGTGAATTGCTGATACAGAGAATTCCGAATGGGGTGCAAGTTTGGGAGAGTAAATCAGAAGCTTGATTTAGAGCATACCTGGTTTGAAATACTAAGTATCTTAGCGTGAATGTCACGCCATCAGTAGATAATTACAGCTGAGTTAATGGAAAAAGTCATGTGGGACTGGTGATACAGATCCTTGGGTCACGCCATGTGATTGGGTGAGGTCACCCATGAGAGTCTGTGTAGAAGTAAAGATAAGTTTAGTATTAGACTGAAGTGGGGAGGAAAATGTTGTTCAAGAATGAGTTTTGGAGACTGAGTGAAATTTAATGGCAATAATGTATTTCTGAGAGATTTTGGAGGACCATAGTTAGGAGACTGAATTCAATCACAGCTTTGTAAAACTTAAAGCAATACAGTAGAAGTTCTAATATTTAAAGTATTAATTTCAGTGATGTATTTTTTAATATCCATTTTTAAGATGAGCATAGAGATAAAAGGCATCAAAGACATGAAGTATAGGAACTGTTAAAGTTTTCTTCCCAGCATTATTTTTTCATAAAGTTGGTATCAAAATTTAGTTTAGAGACCTTTTAGCCCATTTCAACTTTATTATAAAATGCAGTATTTCTATAAGTAGTATTAATAGTAACATTTACGTATACAACTTTCATGAAAAAAAAAAAAAACACTTCGGTCTTATGTTACCTATGAGAATATTGCTCCCAAGTAATTGACCACAGCATTTGGTAAAGAGAGTTCGGTGAATTTTTTATGTTCTCCAGATGTTTTCTCAGAAGTAAGTGAATACAGTCTACAAATCCAAATTTTCTTTAATCAAGGTGTTTGGTGTCAAACTTAGTATTATGAAAATTAACACAGCAGTGAATAAGATCTAGATGACCACAATAATTTTAATTGAATACATTACTAATTTTATCAATGTAACTTTTCTGGAGCATAACAAAATTTACATCAAAAAGAACCTGAAATATTTTAACTAGCTTCTTTGACTTTATACAGTGTACAAGAAAAATGAAACAGAAGTTATAGAAAAGTACTGGTCCCCAGTTTGTAAAGGTGTGTTTCATTATCCATGACCAAACCAGACAAAAATATTTTACAGGCCATTGACTACAGTGACTAATTTCTCAGACTGTAAATAAATTGTGAAACATGAAGACCAAGACTGAGGCACTTAGTGGCTGGTTGCTGTGCTTAATTGTGCATAAGATTAAGCATGGTTCATCCGTGACCATAAGTTTCCGTCTAAAGAGTTCCCCTGCAGAGAGCAGTATGTTCCCTGATCCCATTCAGTGAGTAGTCATTCTGTGCCTCAGACTATGGAATAGAGTGATGGAGAAGAACTGGGCAAAATAATTCCACTGTCATTGTCATGCTAGAAACTGTTTGCAGCAAAATAATTATTTGTTTCAGTTAATTTCCTTAATATTCCAACTTGTAGAAATTGTGGACTTTGTTTCTACTATGTTACGCTATCACCATATGCCTAAGCATAAACAGAAAGTGAGTCATTGTCTCTACTTTCCCTGGTGCCATCATTGCTGTCTTTTCTGATAGTTAATATTACGTTAGTTGTTATAAAA
This sequence comes from Castor canadensis, assembly GCF_047511655.1. Classification (NCBI taxonomy): domain Eukaryota; kingdom Metazoa; phylum Chordata; class Mammalia; order Rodentia; family Castoridae; genus Castor; species Castor canadensis. The sequence continues at coordinate 28,457,791 of NC_133395.1, forward strand.
ATAGATATTTGTTAACAAACCATCACTGTTTGCACACATATTCAAAAAGACTTATTGAAAATACCTATTTTTAATTCTAGGTGTTTTTTCTTTATTTGTTTTGTTTCATTTTATTTTTGAGATAGGGGCTCACTCTGTAGCCCAGGCTGGCCTGGAAATTGCTATGTAACCCAGGCTGGCCTTGAACTCATAATCTTCCTGCCTCAATCTCCCAAATGTTGGGATTGCAGATGTATGCCATAACATCTGGCAAAGCTTAAATTTTGAATACTGAAATTCATGAGTTTTATGCATTTCATTATTACCAAAATTGGAATATGTCTATAACAAACCTGTGTATGCAGGAGTATGTAGGTGTGTGTCTAAGGGAAAGATATCAGAAAGTAGTTGTTTTTACCCAAAAGATGCTTAGAATGAAGACAACTTAAAGAAAACAGTTTTTAGAGAGGTTATGATGATATTTGAAGTAAACAATTTATTTGTAAAAACTGGAAATTTAAATTGAGAAAATCTTGTAATTACAGACAATTACTTTAGTTAAGTAAAATTAGCCGCGTATGTGGCCATGGTGCCATTGGCATGCCAGGCCTTCTTTTCCACACCCTCAGAAGGCTTGCATTCTATGATTGGTCATTCACATGTATAATGCATGTAACCACCTCTTTATGGATGAAGCCACATAACTGAGGATGAACCTTATCATGTTATATGCCTGAATGGATAAGGGTGAAAAAGAACAACTACAAATAAAAGCTAGGTGACTTATTTTCCTCAATATGTTTCATCTATAATGTTGACTTAAAATTTAAGTGCAATAATATTCACATTTTTAAATGAACTGTTCATTGGCTTTGTAACAGCTTAATTAAGGCTCAATTGAAAAATACATATACTCAAAATGCCCAATTTGATATACTTCAATACCTCATGTAAATATCAAACTAATATCAGAACTACAAAAGTTGCATATACAAGATATCATAAAATTTCTCTGTACCCCTTTCTAAATTAAATATTTGTGGATTATGATATTAAAAATAATTCCACTATTTCATTATAGTTAAGCTTATCTTAATCATTGTTTATTTTTACCTATGTTTTTTCATTTGGAAAAAGGTGTTATAAAATATTTAGATATGACATGATAGTTCATTCAAGAAGATTATTTCCCAAATTTTGACACTAAATTATAAATTAAAAATTCTTTTTTTTTCTATTTTTAAATTGTCCTTTTTTTTATTGTTTTATTATTCATATGTGCATAGAAGGCTTGGGTCATTTCTCCCCCCTGCCCCACCCCCTCCCTTACCACCCACTCCGCCCAACTGTGTCCTCCCCACCCACTCAATATCCAGCATAAACTATTTTGCCCTTATCTCTAATTTTGTTGTAGAGAGAGTATAAGCAATAATAGGAAGGAACAAGGGTTTTTGCTGGTTGAGATAAGGAAAGCTATACAGGGAGGTGACAGGCATTGATTTCCTGTGCATGTGTGTTACCTTCTAGGTTAATTCTTTTTGATCTACCCTTTTCTCTAGTTCCTGGTCCCCTTTTCCTATTGCCCTCAGTTGCTTTTAAGGTATCTGCTTTAGTTTCTCTGCATTAAGGGCAACAAATGCTAGCTAATTTTTTAGGTGTCTTACCTATCCTCACTCCTCCCCTGTGTGCTCTCGCTTTTATCATGTGCTCAAAGTCCAATCCCCTTGTTGTGTTTGCCCTTGACCTAATGTACACATATGAGGAAGAACATATGATTTTTGGTCTTTTGGGCCGGGCTAACTTCACTCAGATGATGTTCTCCAATTCCATCCATTTACCAGTAAATGATTACATTTCGTTCTTCTTCATGGCTGCATAAAATTTCATTGTGTATAGATACCACATTTTCTTAATCCATTCATCAGTGGTGGGGCATCTTGGCTGTTTCCATATATTGGCTATTGTGAATAGTGCCACAATAAACATGGGTGTGCAAGTGCCTCTGGAGTAACCTGTGTCACAGTCTTTTGGGTATATCCCCAAGAGTGGTATTGCTAGATCAAATGGTAGATCAATGTTTAGCTTTTTCAGTAGCCTCCAAATTTTTTTCCAGAGTGGTTGTACTAGTTTACATTCCCACCAACAGTGTAAGAGGGCTCCTTTTTCCCCGCATCCTCACCAACACCTGTTGTTGGTGGTGTTGCTAATGATGGCTATTCTAACAGGGGTGAGGTGGAATCTTAATGTGGTTTTAATTTGTATTTCCTTTATTGCTACAGATGATGAGCATTTTTTCATGTGTTTTTTGACCATTTGAATTTCTTCTTTTGAGAAAGTTCTGTTTACTTCACTTGCCCATTTCTTTATTAGTTCATTTCTTTATTAGTTCATTAGTTTTGGAAGAATTTAGTTTTTTAAGCTCCCTATATATTCTGGTTATCAGTCCTTTGTCTGATGTGAAGCTGGCAAATATTTACTCCCACTCTGTGGGTGTTCTCTTCAGTTTAGAGACCATTTCTTTTGATGAACAGAAGCTTTTTAGTTTTATGAAGTCCCATTTATCTTTGCTATTTCTTAGTTGCTGTGCTGCTGAGGTTTCGTTGAGAAAGTTCTTACCTATACCTACTAACTCCAGAGTAGTTCCTACTCTTTCCTGTATCAGCTTTAGAATTTGGGGTCTGATATTAAGATCCTTGATCCATTTTGAGTTAATATGGGTATAGAGAGATATACATGGATCTAGGTTCAGTTTTTTGCAGACTGCTAACCAGTTTCCCCAGCAGTTTTTGTTGAAGAAGCTACTATATCTCCATCATATATTTTTAGCTCCTTTGTCAAAGACAAGTTGGTTATAGTCTTGTGGCTTCATATTTGGGTCATCTATTCTGTTCCACGGGTCTTCATGTCTGTTTTTGTGCCAGTACCATGTTGTGTTTCATAGTTATTGCTTTGTAATATAGTTTGAAGTTGGGTATTGTGATGCCTCCAGCATTGTTCTTTGACTGAGTATTGCCTTGGCTATTCATGGCCTCTTGTTTTTTCATATAAATTTCATGGTAGATTTTTCAATCTCTAGAATGTCATTGGAATTTTGATGGAAATTGCATTAAACATGTAGATTACTTTTGGGAATATAGACATTTTTACTATGTTGATTCTACTAATCCATGAGCATGGCAGATCTCTCCACTTTCTATAGTCTTCCTCAATCTCTTCCTTCAGAAGTTTCTAGCTTTCCTTGTAGAGGTCATTCACATCTTTTGTTAGGTTTACACCTAGGTATTTGATTTTTTTTTGAGGCTATTGTTAATGGAATCGTTTTCATACATTCTTTTTCAGTTTGCTCATTGTTAGTATATAGAAATGCTACTGGTTTTTCTATGTTGATTTTATATCCTGCTACCTTGCTATAGCTATTGATGATGTCTAGAAGCTTCTGAGTAGAGTTTTTTGGGTCTTGAAGGTATAGGATTATGTCATCTGCAAATAGGGATATTTTGACAGTTTCTTTACCTATTTGTATTACTTTTATTCCTTCGTCTTGCCTAATTGCTCTGGTTAGGAATTCCAGTACTATGTTGAATAGGAGTGGACATAGTGGGCATCCTTGTCTGGTTCCTGATTTTAGAGGGAATGGTTTCAGTTTTTCTCCATTAAGTATAATGCTGGCTATAGGTTTGTCATATATAGCTTTTATAATGTTGAGGTACTTTCCATCTATTCCTAGTTTTCTTAGAGCTTTTATTATGAAATGGTGTTGGGTCTTATCAAAGGCTTTTTCTGCATCTATTGAGATGATCAAGTGGTTTTTGTCTTTGCTTCTGTTAATGTGGTTTATTACGTTTATTGATTATCATATGTTGATCCACCCCTGCATTCCTGGGATGAAGCCTACATGGTCGTGGTGAATAATCTTTTTGATATGTTGTTGAATTCAGTTTGCCATTATTTTGTTGAGGATTTTTGCATCAATGTTTATTAAAGACACCTCCTTTTTGGAGGTGTCTTTGCCTGGTTTTGGGATAAGTGTAATACTGCCTTCATAAAATGTGTTTGGCAGTTTTCCTTCCCTTTCTATTTCATGGACCAGTTTAAGGAGAGTTGGTATCAATTCTTCTTTAAAGGTCTGATAGAATTCAGAAGAGAATCCATCAGATCCTGGACTTTTCTTTTTGGGGAGACTCTTAATTGCTGCTTCAATTTCATTTTGTGTTATAGATCTATTCAGGTGATTAATATCCTCTTGGTTCAGTTTTGGATGATAATATGTATCTAGAAATCTGTCCATTTCTTTAAGATTTTCAAATTTATTTGGATATAGGTTCTCAAAGTAGTCTCTGATGATTTCCTGGACTTCCATGGTGTTTCTTGTTATCTCCTCTTTTGCATTCCTGATTCTACTAATTTGGGTTTTTTCTGTCCTCATTTTAGTCAGATTTGCCAAGGGTCCATTGATCTTGTTTATTTTTTCAAGAACCTACTTTTTGTTTCATTAATTCTTTGTGTGGTTATTTTGGTTTCTGTTTCATTGATTTCAGCTGTCATTTTTATTATTTTTGTCTTTCTATTTGTTTTGGGATTTGCTTGTTCTTGTTTTTCTAGGAGTTTGAGATGTATCATTATGTCATTGATTTGGGATCTTTCAGTCTTTTTAATATATGCACTCATGGCTATAAACTTTCCTCTCAGGATGCCTTAGCTGTGTCCCATAGGTTCCGGTAGGTTGTGTTTTCATTTTCATTGACTTCCAGGAACTTTTTAATTTCCTTTTTTATTTCATGGATGATCCATTGTTCATTAAGTAATGAGTTATTTAGTTTCCAGCTGTTTGCATGTTTTTTTGTCTTTACTTTTGTTGTTGAGTTCTACTTTTACTGCATTGTGATAAGATAGTATGCATGGTATAATTTCTATTTTCTTATATTTGCTGAGGCTTGCTTTGTGTCCGAGGATATGATCTATTTTGGAGAAGTTTCCATGGGCTGCTGAGTAGAATGTATACTGCGTAGAAGTTGGATGAAATGTTCTGTAGACATCAGCTAGGTCCATTTGATCTATTGCATATTTTAGATCTTGGATTTCTTTATTGATTTTTTGTGTGGATGACCTATCTATTGATGATAATGGGGTGTTAAAGTCTCCCACAACCACTGTGTTGGCTTTAATATATACTTTTAGGTCTTTTAGGGTATGTTTGATGAAATTGGGTACATTGACATTGGGTGCATACAGGTTGATGATTATTATTTCCTTTTGTTCTATTTCCCCTTTTATTAGTATGAAATGTCCTTCTTTATCTTGTTTGATCAATGTAGGTTTGAAGTCTACTTTGTCAGAGATAAGTATTGCTATTCCTGCCTGTTTCTGGGGCCATTGGCTTGGTAAATCTCCTTCCAGCCTTTCATCCTAAGCCTATGCTTATTTCTGTTGGTGCAAGGGGTCTCTTGTAAGCAACAAATTGTTGGATCTTCATTTTTAATCCAATTTGTCAAGTGGTGCCTTTTGATAGGTGAATTAAGTCCGTTAACATCAAGTGTTAGTACTGATAGGTATGTGGTGATTCCTATCATTTAGTTGTCTTAGTTGTTTGAAGGTTTGATTGTGTGTACCTAAGTTGAGGTCACTCTCTACTTTCTTGCTTTTTCTTTTCCTGTGGTTTGGTGCTGCCTGTCTTTTCATGGTTAAGTTGGGTTTCACTTTCTGTGTGCAGAATCCCTTGAAGAATCTTTGTAATGGTGGCTTTGTGGTCACATATTGTTTTAGTTTCTGCTTATCATGGAAGACTTTTACTGCTCCATCTATTTTGAATGATAGTTTTGCTGGGTAGAGTATCCTGGGGTTGAAGTTATTTTCATTTAGTGCCCGGAAGATCTCATCCCATGCTCTTCTTGCTTTTAATGTTTCTGTTGAGAAGTCTGCTGTGATTTTGATGGGTTTACCTTTGTATGTTACTTGCTTTTTCTCTCTTAAAGCCTTCAATATTCTTTCCTTAGTTTTTGAACTTATTGTTTTAATGATGATGTGTTGTGGGGTAGTTCTATTTTGATCTGGTCTGTTTGGTGTCCTGGAGGCCTCTTGCATCTGTATGGGAATATCTTTCTCTAGATTTGGGAAATTTTCCATTATTATTTTGTTGTATATATTATGCATTCCCTTTGCTTGCACCTCTTCTCCTTCTTCGATGCCCATGATTCTCAAGTTTGGTCTTTTGATGGAGTCGGTGAGTTCTTGCATTTTCTTTCATAGGTCTTGAGTTGTTTACTTAATAGTTCTTTGATTTTTCCTTTAATTACCATTTCATCTTCAAGTTCAGAGATTCTGTCTTCTGTTTGTTCTATTCTGCTGGATTGGCCTTCTGTTTTGTTTTGCAGCTCTGTTTCATTCTTTTTTCTGAGGTTTTCAATATCCTGGGTGGTTTCCTCTTTAATGTTGTCTATTTTTGTCCTGAGTTCATTTATCTGTTTATTTATTGTGTTCTCTGTTTCAGTTTGGTGTTTATACAGTGCTTCTATGGTTTCCTTTATTTCTTCTTTTGCTTTTTCAAATTCTCTATTTTTGTTGTCTTGGAATTTCTTGAGTGTCTCCTGTACATTTTGGTTGACCCTATCCAGTATCATCTCTATAAAATTCTCATTGAGTACCTGTAGTATGTCTTCTTTTAAATTATTCTGTGGGCTTCATTGGGTTCTTTAGCATAGTTTATCTTCATTTTGTTGGAGTCTGGATCTGAGTATCTGTTTTCTTCATTCCCCTCTGGTTCCTGTACTAGATTTTTGCTGTGGGGAAACTGGTTTCCCTGTTTTTTCTGTCTTCCTGTCATTGTCCTTGGTGTTGTTACTGTCCCTGTACTGTGTGCAATTAAGTATTTTCTAGCTTGTAATAATAACAATGGTAATATTTAGAATGGAAGGGTGAGAGGAGATGGAAAGCAAGAAGTTAAAGAAAAGGGAAAAACAAATAAACAGACAAGTAGGAGAAAACAAAACAAGGAATCAAACAAGAAAGTTTCAAAGGTATAAACAGGGAGTGTTAGTGTACTAATCGACAGTAAGCTGAACAGGCATTAGAGAGACAGAGAGGATTGAAAATAAAAAAATAAAAAGAATAAAGATAAGAATAAAAATAAAAAATAAGTAAATGAAAGAAATATATGTATGTATAAAAATAAAATAAAACAAAATGAAAAATAGAAAATTAAAAAAAAAAACAATGAAACAAAAAACCTCCAAGTTCAAATGCAATGAAGTTTCTGTCTTAATAATTTTGGTGTCTATCTCATATGTTGGTCTGTAGTTGTCTCATCAAAAGGGATGCATAAAGTAGAACAAAACTGCACAAAAAAAAAAAAAACCACAAAGTGTCCCAAGTTCAAATGCAATACAGTTTCAGTAAGTTTTTCATCATGCAGGTGTAGTTTGGTTGTTTTCTCATCAAAGATAGGGAGAGAGAAAAAAAATAGTCTGTAGACAGTTCTGTGAATGGTATCTGCAGCTATGGCTTGCCTGCCACTGGTGTCAGCCTGCTGTTGCTGGAGGCATTATTTATGCAGATCTCAGGAGTGAGTTTAACACTCACCTGGCCCTGCAGGCTTTGTTTATCAGAGTTCTCCTATGAGCCTCTGTTACAAGCTTTCCCCTTCCACTTGTACTGGGGGAGGTGACACTGCACCCACTTTCTCAGGCCTGTGTGTTTGTGTACAGTTCACGTGGGAAGTGGGTCTTCCCCCTCCTTCTGTGGAGTTTTCCTCCCTCCGCCACCCTCACAAGCTTTCCTGCTCCGGATTGCTGAGCGCACGCCCTTGCTCCCACCAGTGCCTCTCCAGCCTGTCCAGCTTGTTTATTTACAGTTCTGGGAAGGATTCTTTTCCCCCAATCTTCGGTGCTCAGTGCACCCCACCCTCTTTCCTGTGTGTCTTTATTGTTCTTATTGCTTATTACTCAGTTTCTCTTTTTTCCCTGGGTGGAGGTCAGTCTGTCCAGGGGTCTATGCTGCTCTGGCCCAGTGTTGTCTGTGGGAGTACCACGGTACCGCTAAGCTCACCTTGTCCGTGTCTTCCCAATCCGTCTGGGAACAGGCAACTGGTGGCCCAGGGGCCTCCTGTTTTAATGTGAAGTGGAGATTCTCTGTGCTGGCTGGAGGTGTGGAGGGATCAGAGTTTTGCCTCCTCTTGGTGGTTTTGCCTGCCGGGTGTGTCTCCAATGTCTCTCCAAGATTTCACTATAGGAGGCACGCTTTCTGCTTCCTCACTCTAGCCACCATCTTGGTGAACTCCTAAATTAAAAATTCTTTATGAATATTTTTACTTAAATGACACAAATGTCTTCAACGAAGATTATAGAATCAATTATTAGTAAATCATTTTGACAAGACGTTGGGAAATACATGTAACACAATGATATAGAGAGAAGAAAGTTAAGAAATATGAATAAAATTTGAGTTACACGACAATACATTTTAATGACATTGTCAGGAGCATTTAAAGATGTACACAATTTTAGAATTTTACTATATAAATAGATTAAATGTTTTTAAAAGTTAGCTTGCAAATGACATATTTGATAAAGAACTTTTACCTAAAATATACAAAAACTCTTAAAACTCAACTATAAGAATAGAAAATTTTCATGAACACCTGGCCTTCTCTAATCAATTACAAAACTCAACTCAAAATAGATTAAAGATTTAAATGTAAGACTTAAAATTCTGAAAGTAGCAGAGGAAAAAGGGGAAACACTTCAGGATAAAGGAACAGCAACGGCTTTTTAAACCCCCCAAAGCAAAGTAAGCAAAAGCATAAATGCAGAAATGAAATTATATCAAACCAACAATACTTCTACATAGCACAGGAAACTATCATCAGCGTGCAGAGACAACCTACAGGATGGGAGAAAATAATTGAAAACTGCACATCGGACAAGGGATTAATAACATGAGTTTATACTCAAGAGAGTAAAACAAACATCAAGAATAATGAAACAAATAACTAAATTTAAAACTTGGCAATAGACCCACTCAAAGAAGAACATACAAAGAGCTGACAGGTGGATGAGAAGATGCCCATCATCACTAGTCATCAGGGAAGTGCAAATTAAAGCCACATTGAGAATGGCTCTTTTCAAAAGAAAAAAGATAACAATGCTGCAATGCTGTGGAAGAAAGGGAAACCTTGCACACTACCTGTGGGAGTCTAATTTAATACAACTATGGTAACAATTTTTCAAAAAATTTCAAATAGAACTAATATATTCAATAATTCCATTTCTAGGTCTATATCTAAAGAGTTGAAAATCAGTATACAAAGAGAAATATGTACTGCAGCATTATTCACATCAAAATGGAAGCATCTTAAGAGACCATAAAGTAATGAATGCATAAGAAAAAAAGTGGTAGACATCCACAATGGAATACTATTCAACCATATAAGGAATGAAACCCCATAATTTGCAACAACATAGATGGCATTGAAGAAAATCACATTTTGTGAAATAAGTCAGGTACACAAAGACAAGTACCATATGATTGTATTTATATGTGAAGTCCAAAAAAGTTGATCCCATAGAGGCTGAGAACAGAATGGTGATTATCTGAGACAGGGAAGAAGGGGGAAACTGGATGTATGGGAAAAGGTTGATCAATAGTTACAATTAGAAGGAAGAAGAACCTCTGGTGTATTATTGTACAGTATTTTAAGATGCTTCCTATAAAGAAATGATAAGTGTTTGAATATATGCATATGTACATACACAAACACATTCAACCTGATTTGAACCTTATGCCATGTATACTTGTATCAGAATCACATGGTACTCACTAATATGTGGAATATCTATGGTTGTGTTTTAGTTAAAAATTTAAAAATGAAAATGTGGAGTGTATACACAGTTGAATACTTTTACTCATGAAATATAGTGAAATCCCTCCATTTGGGACAAAATGGATAGAACAAGACATTATTATGTTAAATGAAATGAAACCAGACCCAGAAAGACAAAAAAATCAAAAGCTCTCACTCATATGTTGAAAATAAAGTAAATCTCATTGAAATTGAGGGTAGAACAGTGGTTTGCAGAGGCCATGGGAAGTATGAGGTAGGGAGAAATGTGAGAAGTTTCATCAAAGGAGTACTAAGTTTCAGTCAATAGTTCAGAAGTCCCTGCCTTCTATTGCAGAGCATGGTGTGTAACAGATAATATGTACTGAAATCAAATTTTGTTACCATTTCTATTATTGAGTGTAAACAATACTGAAAAGCTAGGAATGAGTGAAAAGAAACCCATTCCTAGCTATATGACACACTTTTACTGAGTTTATCCTCATGTTTAATTGAATGGTCTGAAATTAGCAAAAAATATTATATATGTACATATATATATATGCAAAATATATAACATTATTATCACTGAATTTCAATAATTAAAATTTATATAATTCATAATGATATAATGATGTGAGTAGATGCATATACATATATATATGTATATGCATGTATATGTATGTATATATATGAATTCAGCCCCTCTAGATGTATGCATATACACATACATGCATATACATGTGTTTATATGTGTATATTTATCTATGTAGTCTAAATATGTATATAGTCTATAATGACATAGAAGGAAAATCTAACTTTGGACATATTTACACCTGTGACACATGTTTGTGACTGACTCTTAGCTTTCAGTTGCATTTCTAAATAATCTGTCTGTCATCCAGGGAGACCTTCTTTATTCAGAACAATAAGCATAGCAGTTTGTTAAATTAGTGTTGAAGTGTACTAAAATTTATTTCACTTATCAAAAAAATTTATATCTCCACTGGAATCGTTTAAAATTTTGACAAAGAATAATTTCTGTATAAAAAAGTATTTTGCAGGAGAGGTTGTGGAAGTGGGATTATGGTGCCAGTATTGCGTACACATGTATGTAAATGGAAAAGTGAGACCTTTTGAAACTATTCTAGGAATGGGGAAGGGTAGATAAAGGAGAATGATGAAGGAAGTGAATTCAACTGTGACATATTATAGGAGTTTTTATAAATGTCACAATGTATCCCCAGCACAATTAAAAAAGAAACTGTATTAATATTAAAAGAAAAAAGTAAAATAAAATAAATTAAAATCTGAATTCCTGGTGAAAAAGTATTTTAATTTGTTTCCTGAGGAAAGAATGTCCTAGTCAAAAATGAATAGAGTGAATAAAAGAGTGAATGAATAGCACTATGCAATATTGAAAAAACATATTAATGATATCTCATTTTTTTTCTCATTTTAGAAGTACTTTTTAAACCAAACACTCAGATCTGTGCTAACATCTGACATGGTCTACTTTACTGGATTTCAATATTTGAAACTTACTTTATTAATAACGATAACATCAATAAAACATAGGCAATAGCATCGCTACCTTTTGGGACTTAAATTACTTTTCTCAACAATCTGTTCTAAGTGAAATAAAGAAAGTGGGCTGTTATAAAACTTTGAAGTGGCCTCAGAATTTATCTGTTTTATTATTTCTATTGTTCATAAACTTATTTTATTGTTTTATTTCTAAAATCAAAGATCTCATGTGCATTTTGCTTTAGGTGCATTTTAGTTATTTTAAAGACATATTTTCACATTCCTCTTTCTACCATTCATCAGCATCCTAAATCACGTGTACCTTAAATGAAAAAGTACATGAATTTTGCCACAGTTAATCTAAGTTCTTCACTTAGATAATTTACTTTTCTTATGAATAAGTTTTTGTTGGAATTTTATTAAATTTTTTCATGCTGAGTAATCAAATACAAATGTATTTCACTAATGTCTTCTTTCAATTATAGCACATCATTATGCATCTACTTTATATCTTGTTGCATCCATCCGCCATTACTGATGAGGTAATTTAGTAATGGCTTCTGTGGCTACCTCTAATCAAAGCTTCATGCTTTTGAGAAACATAGTTCAGCATAAAATTAGGCAAACAACCACCCTGAAATCACTTAGAAATGAGAATACTTTGGCAACATAAGAATTCTCTAAGATAGAGAAAAATGCTAGTACAGGTGTCACCAGATGATACCCTTTCTCATTACCAGAGGTACATTAAAGCCTCATGTATCAGAAGGAAAATTCTTTGACTAGCATGCATTTGAAGTGGGCTTAGTGATTACGATAGAATCTGTGTCAATGAATACTGATTGTCTGCATACTTGAAGTAAAATAAATACTTAGTTTTCAAACAATTTCATCCTTTAAAGGCTAGTAATCAAAGGAGAAAAAAAGAAGCTTTTATAAAGTAACATTTAAAGTTTCAATGTCTTTGTGTTATTTAAAAGTTTCAGTAAGAATTTCCATTACAGAACAGACTTTCTGAAGGCTTTAGATCTGTATAACTGAAATTTGGAACAAAGGTCCTTAGTCTTAAAGTTATTTTCTTAAACAAGAAAGGAAAAAGTCTACATCATTTCTTAGTGACAGCAACCAAAGAACATATATTTTAAAGAAATGAGATTTTTAAACAGAGATGCAAAAGTCTAGAAACATTATTTAGCCCAAATGCTATAAAACAAGAAGTGACAGAAATCTCAGTTCTTATGAAACAAAGTATCTCATAGAATTCTCACTGTTATTTTCCCATTATTGTGTAAGTTTTATTTGTCCTTGAAGCTTTGCCTATTTAAAATCATAAGATGCATAGAAATAATCATAATACACCACAGATTTGTTTGAGATAATATATTTAAATTATATTAAAATCTGAGAGCATTATCTGAGATTTGAAGTCTTATGGGATCTGAACTATTTCTACATCCATACACATAGTCTCATGATTTCATGTGAGTGGATAAACAGTGATGACTGAGCAGTGTTAAGAGTGAGTTGAAATTAGATGATGAAACGTAAAGCTGTGGGAAACAAACAAGTAGAAAATGTGTGCTTCTCCCTCCTCTTTGGGAGCTCATTTCCTATATAGAGGACATTTCAACCCTCCCTAAACACTTCCAACCTTGATAAATTCCAGTGAAGCCCTTGTCACCACTACTGTAAAATTAATTACTCCTTTGCCCACCTAGCCATCATTTTTTAAAGATTATAGACAAAAATTAGAGTATTAAAGGAAAGCTTAATTGACATTGGTTAAAATGCTTGACAGTATGTCAAGTGTTAAGATTATTCTCAAACACAATTTTACTTTTTAAGGCTATTGTAATTAGTGAATCTACTTCTATTTTTTCTAATAGAGATAATTTGGGCAGACTTGGAGTAAGAAGACCTTTCACTCTATTATGGCTATGATTAAATATTTATTTTTTTGCTAATTTAGAAATGTAATAAGTAATCATAAAGAACTTCATTAGCTATTCAGAAAATTTATTCACTCGTCTATAAACAACTTTTGAGAATCTGATTGTCAAATCCTATTTTGGATTCTGAACATAAAGGGAGAGAAGTAAGGTCTAGTACTTGATTTTGATTAGCTAATAAAAGAAGGAAGCAGATAAAGAAAAGTATCCTAAGTTTTATCATGTAATCATCTCTTTATTAATGCAGTAAGAATCTGCAGAATACTTCAGATATCTGGGTATGGTCTTTATTTCAGACATATGTGTGCATGAAAATCTTACATACAAATTTACAGTTTAGTAAATAATTGCACAACAATTCACCTTACATAAGGTGTTCATTGCCTTGGTAGAGGTATGCAGCATGTTGCAGACTCAAGAGCAGTGAAATGAGTTGATGCTCACTGAGGGTCTAACAGAATGAATAAGCCCTTGACAATCCGATGATGAGAGGAAAGGAGAAATTATACATATTTTACATATTAGTTATATTAAATATTACAAGAATTATGACTAATCAAGTATAGCTGTAGCAAAGTGTATTTGTTATGAGCCAACCAGACATGAGATACGAGCCACAAATTTAGTTTATATGAAGGACCTTCATGTAGTTCAGGACAGGCTATCCCAAAACATGGGACCTGGCAAGCTGAAGACTTTTTTCACTGAAGGAAATTGAGGGAACCACAACTAGAGAGACACTCTCATCTTCCTCTGGGTTTTATACCCTGAAGCAGGCCCTTTAAGAATTGTCTGATTTCTGTCTAAAGGTCTTCATCCCAAAGAACTCTTTCACTGTACCCTGAAGAGAAGACAGACGAGAAGGATACACCAAGAAGAATTTGAACAAACCAGCCTTACTAAAATCTCCTGTGTATTACTATTAGATCATACCTCTTTTGTCCAATCATACCTCTACATGACTATCTGCTCTTCACCCAACCCAAGCCTAAAATACATACAAATATACAGTTTCCATGTATTTTTGAGTCATCATTATGCCATGCAAAACTTAAACTTTAAAATAAATAAATTTTATATGATAAATAATTTTTAATTCCTAGTCTGTCTCTTGTTATAGAAGCTCACTCCTTCAATGGATGAGAAAAATAAATTACGGCCTTTTTTTCTTCCACAGCCTTCTAATTCTCTATTTTATATTATAATTGTTAAGAAATTTTTAAATGATTAAGATTAAGGTAATAACTAGAATAGGCAAAGGCAGAAAGCAAGAAACAGTGTCTCAAAGTCATTGGTGTTATTCAACAGAATTTGAACTGTTCTCCCTTCTAAATACCTGGTAACATTTTACTTATTGACCTTTTGTGACTTATTGGAACATTTTGCCAAGTATTAGTCAATTAACCGTGAGTAAAAGTAAGATGTCATTTCTAGGCTGAAGCACTTAATTGCTGAATAACTGCCACATTTATCTTTTCTTTTGCTCAATAGCACCTGTTTCCCTGTTAGAAGTGACTGTGAGGAAGACCAGCTAGAACAGGGGGGACAATAAAGCCATTTGGATATGTACCATGAGGAAGAAATAAACCTCTGTGGTATTGTTTTCTTTGTGTTTGTTATGATTAGTGTTGTTACTACAGCATAACTATATCCTGATTCACATTTTGTACCTATACAGAGTGATCTAGTGTTTCTCTTTTTTGCCATTCTCTTTCTCTCTCTCTGTCTGTCTCTGTGTGTGTGTGTGTGTGTGTGTGTGTGTGTGTTTGCTAACACTGAAATCTAATACTCAGACTCTCCAGATAACAATTGGATGTTCCACAATCAGTTAATGCTAATGCTTAGCGGTAGTGCAGACTCCTCAAAATCTGCCCCCTCTTCTGTCTTAATTCAGATGCAAGTTGCTCACTGAATGGGTGTAAATCAAAGGCTCCCAAGATGCCTAGGTCCACTAGTAGTCTAGAATAGCTCATAAATCTGAGAAACATGCTTACTTATTTACTGGCTTATTGTAAAAGTACTAAAAAACTATCAGATTGATGAGCTGGAATTCTTAGGTGGTGAGGGTACTTGTTCCATGTTAAGATAAAAATCTAAGGCAGGAACACAAGGAAAGATTAAAGGAATTTTATATGTAGAGAAGTGAAAGGAAAGGCTGCACGGAGAGGCATGCAGTGGGACTTGGAATCTAGTAGTCTCCCAAGTTGGGTTGGATGTCAGATTTTATGGTTTTTTTGTTACTGGTGGGAGGAGTATGGTTTGGTACAAAGATTTTGATGTGATCAGGCATCTCTTCAGAAGGAGATGGGGCATTTCTTCCCCTGGCTAATCACCATTTTTGGGGAATACCTGGACCTCCCACAGTCTGCCCTTCAATGACCACCCTAACTGCTATTAGGAACAGGGGAGATGAAGGCTATTCAATGACTACTTCCTGCTGAAAGGAGGCCTCAAAAGGGCCCAGGGCATTAGGGCTGACCACGAGAGGAGACCACAATAGTAGGTTGTCTTCATTTCCATCAGCATCTACAGTTTGATAGATTCTAGGTGAGAGGAAACAAACTTGACAAGTTTAGAATTCAAGGTCCAATCACAAGTAGGAGAATAATGGCAACTATAGGGTTCGAAAGGGTAGGAACCATGTCTTAGAGGGGAGCCAGGATTTTATTTGATCCCATACTTGTGTGGATACCAGAGTTTTGAGGGACTATTCCTGCAGCTTCTTAGCCTGTTGGAGAATGTAGTCTGCATGGTCCTCTACAATGCCTGAGGTATTTCTAGATGTGCAACAGGAAGTATTGGCAATTGCACATATTCCTCCTCAGAATATCTAAGGCTGTGGTCTATGAGTCTAAGAAAAAAAATACCATTGTTTAAGTCCAAAACTAAAAACACCACTTTTAAGTACCATGGGACGTGTCTGGAGCCAGTAGAAATAGTCACTTTGCCTCTATTAAGTAGAATGCCTTGGACAAAAATATGAATTTGTACCTAGAATGGCTTTAATGCTTGACAGCCACACATGCACAAGAACCTCTTCTTTAACATCCTCAACTTTAATTTTTTGACAGGTCTGTCATGAGTGACTCCATTTGAACTTTGATGGCATTCACCCTTTGTTTCCAAACTATTTGACTCTGAGCAGTCTCATCTGAAGAGTTTTCCTATTGGTCATTTTGATCTTTCTTTGTGAGTATTAGCTTTTTTTAAAAATTGTCCCACTTCGGGAAAAGCAACAAGCACTTCACTGTCAAATGGCCAAATTTAAGCAACAAAGAGGTTTAGAAGAAGTTGCTCTTAGGCAATGGGCTTCTTGATAACAACAATACAAAACAAAATCTAACGAAGCTAACTTGATTAACAGACAGGTACTTGTTAGAATTATTTTTTATGGACTTGATTATAAATGTCTCAGAAGGATCAGAACTGTAATGACAAAAAGTTAAAGGAGCCATGGTTAAAATTCTGATGGACAACCTAGCAACTCACAGAACAGTACGTCAGTACCATTAACATTTTTTGTTACAGTGTCCATCTAGATTTTGTATTTTAGAAGGCCTGATAGACTTGGAAAACATGAATATATTTAATATGTAGGAGACAGCAATAGCATCACAACTCTCTAGGTGTTATACATACATATTAGTTGTTACCCTTGGAGTAAAACCTTAGATTTCCCATTAGTTAAGGTAGCAGTGTCAGTGAATCCTAACAGCTTAGTCACAGGGTACTAACTATAAAAACTTAAGCAGTTTACCACATCTATATAACAATTTTTACAAAGTTTAGGTTTTTTCCTCCTCTCTGAAGAGTAAGTCTAGTTGTAGGATGGCGCTATAGTTAATTCTTTCCACTTCTGGCCAGTACTCTTAGTCTCTCAAAGGTTATTTAGGCCAAAGCTGGGTGCAGTAGAAAAAGAAGATATTTTTCTTTAGGCTCTCGGGTTTAAGATTTTTCCAATGCCTTAATAAGTGAGTGAGGTGAGAAATCCCTTGAGAATTCTGAAAAGTTGAGCTCCCATCTAAAAGGGAGATAAGAGAAAGTAGTCACTCCAAGGAAGAGGGTCTCATGTGTCTAGGTGTCACCAGGGCCAGAGACCTGGTTACTACACAGGGAACCATACTCTTTTGGGGAGAAGGTGTCCTTTTCCCCATCTCCTTCCACCACTACCACCTGTGGCCAGGGTCATGGGGAAGACATTTGGGTCTGCCTGGATTGGAACCACCCTTATTGGCATGACCTTGACCAAGTCTTCACTTATTTATTTCATAACCTTGTATATCTATCCATTTTCAAATTATTAAGAACCTGTAGTTCAACAAGATTCTTTTGAAATGGGTCACAGGACAGCAAGGAGGGCTAGCATAAATTGGGAAGAATTGTTACTCTGAGGGGGAGACCACAGGAACATGTTCTGCCAAGTGCTGTATACAGTGCCCACTGTGTTACTATATCCTTTTGAGTGTTTCTTATGGAAACTTTTTGAGGATTTCTCCTTCCTCCTAACCAGAAGGCTGGAATTTCAGTTCTAAGGGAAAGAAATCCTGCTTCCATTTGTTCCCGGTAGGGGGGTCATTCGTCATGTGCCTGAGGTTCCTAAAACAACTCCATCTGCCTGAAAAGTCAAGCTGTGAGATGGGCAGAAATATTATGATTTTTTTCCCAGAGTATGGTATTTAATCTATAGGAAATGGGTGGCTTTTTTATTCTTGTTAAGGCCAGTAAATGAGCTCCTTGCACCAAGAAGTAAAACTGAAAAATGCCTAATCTTTTTTTTTTTTTATTTCCCTCCCTTTGCAATGACCTGTAAATAGAAGAGCAAGAAGATAGATAGTTGTGAGGGATCCTTTAGGGGGTAAGCTGACACATCCCAGCAAAGCCTTGCACTTAGTACCTTTAGACCAGCAGCTCATGCTATTTACATATAACTGGCTGGCAGGTGCCCAGTTTTTGATATTTAATAGAGGTTTTTGTTTAAGCCCTAGGAGGGCTTGCATGGAGAAGAAGAATGTGGGCTGGGCTGTTCCCAGATAATGTCTGCCTAGGAAATATTGCTGATAAACTCTTCTCTGAGTGGTTTTGACCAAAATCTAACTGTTGCCTAGGGCAGAAGGGATGGCCACTCATTCTGATCTACTCAGGAAAGAAAAAAGGAGGAAATCAAAAGTTGAGAGAAAAGTCTCAGTGCACTGCAGTTTCAGCTTTGCCCACATAGCATTGGCAGTCTGATATAAGCCCCCAGCCACTAGGTTTGTCTGCCTAACAGCTGTAGTGGACTTAGAGCTTTTTCCCCAGGTTCCTGAGGATGAAACCTTCCTTAGCAAGAAAGAGAGAGAGAATATTTGGCCTAAACTGTTGTGGGAGGGTGGTTCCAGAGGATGGACTCCACTGGCACACTGGATGATCATGGCCACTTCCTAGGTAGTCCCCTCCAGTTTGGTGCAACTTGTACCTACCTTATGTGAAAAAGAAGGGTCTCTTCATGGACACCATATGATGCACTCAAATTCTCAGGTGGTGAGGGTCCTGTTC
Source organism: Castor canadensis (assembly GCF_047511655.1). NCBI lineage: Eukaryota > Metazoa > Chordata > Mammalia > Rodentia > Castoridae > Castor > Castor canadensis. Next base: position 28,476,589 of record NC_133395.1, read on the forward strand.
CACACTTGGATAGAAATAAAAAGCAGGAACACAAGCAAAGACCAAAGGAATTTTATTTGCAGAGAAATGGGAGAAAAGGCCATGTAGAGAGGCATGCGATGTGACCTGGAGTCTGGTAGTTCCCCAAGTTATGCTGGGTGTCAGGTTTAATAGTTTTTTTATTTGGGTGCACAGATTTTGGTGTGAGCAGGTGTCTATTTGGAAAGAGATGGTGTTTTTCTCCCCCTAGTTAATTTCCATCTCTGGGGAACACATGGACCTCCTGCAATCTCCCTTCAAGTTGAAGAGATACATTGACCACAGTAGTTTCTTTCTCTGTGGTGCTGGAAAACACCACCCTCCCATAGATGCATTCATTAACCTGGAACGTCTTTGTATCTGGGAGCTGTTCTGGAGTTTTCAACATGTAGGCCTATTCAAGTAAATCAATTTCCAGACCATCTGCCCTCCTAGGTGATAGAAATATGATGGGGCTGAAATTTCCAGACATCTAACCTAGGTTTGGTCTTTCTGGTAACAAGGTGCCATCCTGAAGTTCTATATGGACCAGCCACCACTCACCATACTGGAACAAAAGGCCTTACTATCATCCAAGTAGCCATGCTAGACATCCTCTACAAGTTCATATAATACTGTCTAAAACGGTTCTTTACATGGACAACATTGAGCATGTACCATATAATCTTTCCCCATTTTAAGTGTCTATCAGAATGGTCATCTTTCCTTTAATATTGTGGAGGCATTCCATTATGGCTATTGTTGGACTCATTGCAAAGATGGATTGTTATGGTAAACATATATTTTTGCTTGCTTTCATTATTGTGATATTTTTCAAGTGACATTGCTTGCAGAATTTTATATCCAAAATTCAAAGAAAACTGTCCTAAACTGAGACTCAGAAATACACTTCTAATATATTAATCATATGGATATTTACTCTTCTCATCTCAAAGCAGATTTTTTCCTTATTATTTTTATATATATGTGATTTCCAGTAGTGGATACTTTTACAGGCTCATTTCTCATGTTGTAAACATGATTTCCTTGACATTGATAGATTGTATGTACTAGGAATATTTATATAGTTAATTATATTTCTCCTTTCCCAGTCCAGCTATAATTAGGCTGAATTGTAGATAAATAAAACACAAATAAATAAATATAACAACTATATATGCCTTCAAGTTAGGTAGGACTACTGTGTATCACTGAGTTAACAAAAAGGAGTAAGGATTTAAATTTTTAGCATTTCTCTTGTATAACTTTGACTTTGAGCTCAACTATGTATATCTTGCTATAACTTCCCTACCAGTTTAGACTGGGGAAGGGTGAAAATTTGTGGAGCAAATACACTGAGTTTCTCCACCTTGTACTGTACTAGTTTCTGTACATAAGAATAGGATGGCTAGAGACCATACACAAGTTTGAAAACATTAACTCCATCCAGATGGAAATGAGTTCCAATGGATGACAATCTATTATTCACAAATCAGTAGGTTATTTTTTCTCATGTGAAAATGAAGGCTACCAATTACTATATTCTTCAAGAAAAAACTTCTGAAAACCATTACATCTTAGAATATGTGATCATCCTCAATTATTTGCACCCACCTCACTCACTGTAAGAATTGTCCACATCTTCACCTGTCCCCATGTGGTCTGTAGTACATCTTCACCCATTGTAGAGGTATAATCCTCTCCCCATTCATGTTGATTTTGAAGCTAAATTTGTTGGAGTTTGAATTATGGTTCCCTAACTTAACTCTTACCATATTCTCAACCTCAGTTTCAAACATATAAAATGAAGAAAATGAGAGTGACTTTTCACGACGTTCAAAATTTCAAGATATAAGTATATTGTCTTTGTAATCCTTTCATTACCCATTTTTAAAGTTAGGCATTTAGTTTCACAAATTTTACAAAATATACATTATATGAGTAGCTTTGAATAAGTGCTGACTATCTCATTGAGAAATTAAGATTGAATTTATTTTTAAATCTTTAATTGCTTAAGGTAGGTATGATACTGTATGTGCTGTTACTGCTACTGCTGCAGAAGATAATAATCTTAAAAGTAATTTCCTACTACACAAGAGTTATATTAATAGTTATTATACACTCTTTTTTATTAACTTATGATCAAAAGATGCTCTAACATACATTTCAGTTTCCAGGTTTTTTTTTCACAGTAATTGAAAGTAAAGGTATAAGCTGAGATGAGCTGGAAAGCTCTGCTGTAACTTTTTTGTACAGATTAAGTTACCCTAATGATTCATATGAGGCTTCTTTTTGTGAAAACCATAGGGAATGCTCAACATAGAATTTAACTTTTCATCTGATGTCAACATGAAAAAACAGTGACTATGTAGAAGAGCAAAATATGTTCCCTGAACTTATCTATTAGTGAATCATTTTTCTCTGTTTAGAGATGAATTTCCATGTAGAAAATTTGTACTTGTTCACATTCCTTTATATTTCAATATTTGGCCCAAACATAGTATACAAATCTAAATGCAAAATATCTGTCAGTATGGTGACATGTGACTCATAGGACAGCTTTTTTTACACAAGCACATTGAGCTATGACACACTGGATTTTTTTTAAAGATTAAAATTATCTTGTGAATTTGTTTACCTTTCCTTTTGATTAAGCACTGTAATAAAAGAACAGTTTGCATATGAAGTGAATAAGAACCTGTGGGAAATAAAGATCTCATTGAACTCATTCATATCATAGTAATATGAATAGAGATGAAAGTCGGTATTTTTCAAAACATGATGCATGTGCTTAAGATTGATGTTCCCTTTTTGGTAAAATGATCTACTATTAAAGTCTAGGACCATTGGAACTGGATAAGGATAACCAAAACTTTCTAATAATTACTCTGAAGAATAAATTTCCTACATTGAGATGGACAGTAGCTTTACTTGTCATCCTTATTGAAGGTAAATCTGTAAAATATGGGTTCTGGAGATAGGAGATTTGATAAGGTTCATTATATCTCAGTGTTTTGATATGTATTCTTTGGCATTTCCAGGTTAGTTCTTAAAATTGGAGCGTAACAAATAATTTATTTCTTCTAACAATAACTTTGAATATGTTTACTGAGTAAAAGTAGTGTGAACATTTCAGAAAGTTGTATGTGTATTTTAAAAATATGAGTCTCTTTGAATTACACAAGCAAATAAAAAATGCTTCTTCAGTGGTAAGTTCCCATCTGATTCATACTTATACTTCACTTCAATATGCCCACAAGTTTTATAAGTATGCATGTATCTATATGTTCTCATAACTTAATATATGCTTAAATATTATTTTAATTGAGGAAGAAAATTCCATTCACACATCTCCCAGACATAAGGTAAAGCTAAATTTTAAAAAGTGGTTGGAAAATCTGAAACATAGTCAACTAGAATCATAAATATGTTTTTCCTACTTTTAACATGACTTATTTCTTATTTCATCTCCATCAGCACCTTTTTTTTTTTTTTTGCAGTACTGTGGCTCAGGACCTATGCCTTGAGCCACTCCACCAGTCCTTTTTTTGTGCTCATTTTTTCCAAGAAAGGGTCTCACAAACTATTTGTCCAGGTTGGCTTCGAATCAAGATCCCCCAATCTCTGCTTCCTGAGTACCTAGGTTTATAGGTGTGAGCCACCTGTGACCTGCAGCACTTATTATTTTTGCACAATGAAACATTTTCTAAACTATTCCACAATTACCCAATATCTTGTTTTTTTTATATTTTGCTCCATAGTTTTAGTTCAAAATTTGACTTTCTAGTTGATCAACTGTAGTTTCAATAATACTATAGTGCTGAATATTCACTTAATTTGTTTAATACCCTTGAGGCATAAAGATTTTCAATGTGCTTAATTTCCTGAATTGTATGTTAAATATTCAAGTTTCTTTTCAACCTTCATTCTTTATACTGGCTTTGTATATAGTGTGTAAAATTATTAATTGGTGCTAATTTGAATGACAATATTTTGATGATTAAGTCACAGTAGAGGAATAATACAGAAATGTTGGTTGTATCCCATTTCCTTCAGAAAAGCATTCTACTTTTTCTGTTGGCAGCAAAATATTTTCTATTGAGTAAAAATCGGTACAAAATCATTGGGACATCTTATACTTCTATCCATTTTTAAATAGTGTATTTTTGCTTGAATCTCTGGATCAGTAATTTTGTATATTTCCAACTTGTTCTTTTTAGGATAATTTAAAACGTCGTTCCTCACATTAGTAATGGAGCTTGACATCTCTCAGAGTTGTTTTGTAAATAGAATGTTAACTCAGAGACAGCTTTATATTTAGAGAACAATTTCTAATTTGTAGAATATAAAATAGAAGCTAAACTTAATTTTTTCTGTTTACATATCCTTAATAAGGATCACAATTATTGTGGACAGTCTGACTAGCTATAACTGTAAGTCCTATTAAGAATTTCTCATGAAAAAAGATTAACCTGAAGTAGAGCTTAATTATTTTTCTGCTTTTATTCAAAATCCCATTTCTTGGGCATTTTAATTAGAGTTAGCTGTACACAAATTTATAGATAGAAGCTTTTGAAAAGGTATTTTAAAATTAGATGCAATTACAAGAAGGTGCTTTTCCTTAGACTAAAATTTCCATTAGTGCAATAAGTATGAATTTGGAGGCAATAACCATGTCTTGCTATATATTCTATGTATGTAAGATTATTTACTAAAATGACCTCAAGTTACTAATTTAAAACATTATATGGCTCAAAAGAGCAGAGGCAATGTTAGAAAATAAGTGAAAATGCATTAAGTTACCTGCAATCAATTCAAGTAATATGCTGCTAAATAAATTACACGTTGCATTTAGAGAACTAAAGTGCATAGTGACAGCAGGTCTTCTCTATATCATATTTTCAGACAGATGGTGCTAATAAACTTTCCCTGATATGATTTTGACTGAAGCATGACCAGTAGAGAATGCAGTACGTGCAATGAGTTTATCATTAGGAGTAAAGTGAGATGGTACTTTAAAATCAAATACTCAGTACAGATAAGGCATTAGATGAGAACATGGTCACTTGCTCATATTTTGGAAAATATTCATAGATATCATGAGACAATGGCACAGTTCTATTTAAATAAAAATATTATTTCTACAAAATATGCACAGTTTTAAGTAGTATTACTTCTGCTGTTGAAGCAATGAATGTAAATCTCTGGAAAATGTGCCCTAAAAGGTAAAAGAATACAGTAAATAAAACTTTTTATGTAAGTTGAGATAGAAAAATTTACTTTGCTATTTACATTGAAGCAATTATACTAATGTCAGATGCATTTATTCACTACTTTTTAAACGTAGGAAAAATGACTTGTTTTTTAAATTATTAGTTCTCATTAATGTTATGTTTGGAATCTCTATCTATAGTGTCTATAAAACTTAGAAACTTCAAACTCAGAAGACATTTCTCAAACATCAGTAAAGAACAATGGATCATTATATACTCATAAATATGCTAATTACAAAATAATCAATTCATAGCTATGATGAACATTCAAAGATAATAGCAGACTCCCTGATAATTTCCCAAGAAAAAAGTATAGGAATGGGTGCATGAAAATTACTGATAAGTTATTTAAAGAAATAGATTTTAAACATACACAAAATTATCCTAAATAAAGTGAAGATCAGTTCTTAATCCCAATTGTAGACCAATATTCAGATGAAATAAATCAAAAGAATATTGTATTCACACTGCTACAAATTCACGACACATTTTGGTACTTGAAAAATGGTTCTGATGGATTAATGGGAAAAAATGAGAAAAAAACACGTTGCTTTTCAAATTTATCGTGAAAATTTTGTATTTCATTTAATATGTTTAGATAGCCTGGTAAGGAAAACATAGTGAGAGAATTCTGTACCATAGTAAAACACTAGGCAAAATCAGTGTCCACATTTCAGAAATTGTGAAGAATTTATGTAAGAAATAAAGCACACAGGACAAGATTGCAGGAAGGCTTTCTGGATTAATCACAATTTACTTTTAAAAGAAAGATATGCTTCAATAAAGAGTACCTGCCAAAATTTATCAGTATTGCCTAATTTGAAGGGAATATGAGTGGGTGATAGAAATGAGGCATGGGATATTTTGAGAGCACACCTCTAACTGCTATGGTCTTAGCCATGGAGAACACTGAGGGCAAAGCTGAAAGCTGTTCATTGTGTCTACAGAAAACAGAAAAATGAAGAGTTGCCTTTAACTTGATGGGAAGCAATATTGGGAAGATATAAAGTCAGCTTTACTATTACGTATGCTAACTAATGGTTCAAAAGTTATGTTTGGGTTTACACGTCTTGTCATGAGTTGATGCATTCTATAGTAATGCAGGCTAGTAACTATCTCTTGATTAGAGCTTCCTCTGTATCTCTGTGCTTTCTTAATCTGGCTTTCTTCCTCTGGGAATCCAGAAACTCTTATGGTCTACTTGTGAATCGAGGGGTCCTCTAGAACTCTGCTTCAAGGTCATGGCTGGTACCCATACATATGTATTGAATGTCATCCCTGGAGAAGGTTGAGATGGCATCTCTATCCAATACTGAAAACTTGTAAAGTATAGTGAATTCTTTCCATGAAATAATGTAAAAATCAATCAATTGGTATGAATAAGAATAAACATTACCTTGTACAAATTATACTTGCTATTGTCTGAGCTTTAGACCATTTCATATAACCTTGCTGAAATGCAAGTTTTTTTCACATGATCCATTCTGAAATAAATTTCTATGACAAAAATATTAGTTTAATCTCAAACTGTCTCTATATAAGGCAAAACATCTGTGAAGTTACTGAGTCTTCTGATGCTCTCTGGATTGGATATTTTGCCCTCAGTGAGGCTTTTCAGGATTTTTCACATTCATGTGTGCATAGCGCAGGAATAGTGCCTCACCTTACAATGCTACGTGGTACATAGAAGCAGTACAGTCTAGAGAGGTCAAGTGACTGCTGAATTCTCTGAATGCCAAAAGCCTGAGGAAAAGGCAAGAAATCCTCCACAAAGAACATGAACCACTTGTACAAAGTATCAGCGTCTGCGTAATTTGAAATGAACCAATGACCAAGTGGATCTTAGCATTAAGTAAAAAATGCTGCCTATATGACCAACTTGGTCTAAGCCATCACAAAGATTGACAAAGCCTTAAGAAAGCAGGAATTCTGAAGACTGCTAACTGACTCAGTCTTCCTGAGGATGCTGATCGCACAGTTTGATTTTGAGTTATACAGATGCTCAGAAAGAATACATCAACACAGGCTGGAAATAGAATTTAATGAGTAGATTCAACTGAAGGAAGTATTTATTTGAAGAAATAAAGTCCTTAAGGGACTGGCAAGATAATGCTAACTGCTTACCTCATATCTGTTTTCCTCTGTTCTCATTGATAGAATTCAATTGTTACATGAAAACTTGGCACATAGAATTAAGCCTAAAAATTGTTCTATTTGATGAAAGTAAAATAAAGCTAGAGATGATATGACTATCTCTCCACCAGAATTGCTAACTTTAAAAATTCAAAGACCACCAAATGTTGCACAGCAAGAATTTTCACACATTGCTGACAAGAAGGGAACCCTGTCCAAGTATGTTCCCAAGTGTTTGGCAGTACCAATTAAATGTTAGCCAGTATAAATCACTCAGTGCTACAAACCCTACAGAAATTAATATATATGTCCACCAGGCAATCAGCTTTAAAGCAGATCCAAAATAAACACAGAATATTTCTTCAAAAATATAATGTATAAGTTAGGTAGTCTTACATTCATGCATGGAATATGGCAATAAAAATAAGCAAATTACTGAAAACATGCAAAAATGTAGATGAATCTTATACAAAATATTTTTGGAAAGAAGAGAAACAGAAAAGATTATGTCAACAATTTTACTAAGCAAAACCAATTTATAATTATGTAAGAGAAAGTGATAATTAAAGTGAAAGCATTCAGGGTGAGGAAACTGAATGCTGTGACTATCTTGAATTTTAATGAAAATTGTGGACACGAGTCACCTCACTTTCCTAAAGTGTATTGAATCATATGTGCATCATTAGCATACTACTGCATATGATTTTTTTTTATGCTAAAGGTTTTTTAATAAGTGAAGCATTGATATGTCATTGGATCAATGAAAGATAGCCCAGTCTACAGTTCCTGAAAGCCAAGCTCCAAGTTTTGGAAAGCACAAAGCATCGAGGAAGACTTTAGTTTCTTGAGACTTTTAATTTTAAAAGTGAAGTAATTGGCCTGGGGGAGTGGATCAAGTGGTAGAGCATCTGCTTAGCAAGTGTGAAGCCCTGAGTTCAAGCCTCAGTACAAATAAAACAGCAATAAATAAATAAATAAAAATGAGGTGATTGATTTAGAGCTTAAAGCTATCTGGATTTTAATGTACTGGAAGTTTGATTGCAAATAAACTAAATCTTTGTACTTTAATGTCTCAGTGAGATTTTGATAGTGGAAGAGGATTTAAATTTATATTTGGAACATTTCTATGTTGATAGGATTTTATTTCTGATGTATCATTATGCATTTTATCATTTGTTTTTCTTTATTATTTCATGTTAAATCACTTTAGAACCACTGATAAATTCTATTGTACAATTTAGAAAGACATTATTTGGAAGTGAAAATAAAATGAAAAAAAAATTTTTTCAGTCAATGATATGGTCTTAATCATAGTTAATTCATTGAGTATCATGTCCTGGACTATTTCAGAAATTATAGCAAACACATCATATTGAAAATATTTATAAGAAGTATTATTGGAATAAGAATGACCATTGCACAGTTTTGATTTTCTCTAATGAAGTATATGTTACCTCACATTAACTTCAGTCTTAATCCAGTTAGATAAACACATTGGATGAAAATAAAAAGAATGAAAGGGAATAGGAGAAAAAGTTACCCATGAATATTTCCTACTTTCAAACTCATTAGTTAAATAAGTTACACTTCTTGGGATTAGTAAAAGTGAGGAGCTGGAGGAAACAAGGAAGCTTGTTTCTTCCTCATGGAAATGTAACACCTGACATGGTAACTCACACCCTGTAATTCCAGCTACTTAGGAAGATTATGGTTTGAGGAGAACCCTGGTAAAAATTTAGTGAGACCCCATCTCAAAGAAACAAACCAGGAGTAGAAACACATGCCTGGATGTGAGAGGCACAGGTGGGAGGATCATGGTCCAAGGCTGGCCTGAGGCAAAAGCATGAGACCCTGTCTAGAAAATAACCAGAGCAAAAACATTTGGAGTTGTGAATCATGATCCTGAGCTCAAACTCCGGTACTGCCAAAAAGAAGAAAGAAAAAAAGAAAAGGCAAACAACAGAGAAAGAAGCAGTAAGACTGAAATTACTGAATTTTGTTTTTTCTTCCCTCATATTCCAATGGGTTTAACTGAGTTGTTCTGTAGAAATAAAGTATCATTTTATTGTTCAATGTCAATTTTAATGAGCAACTACATAATCGGTATTTCATAGCTTGTGCAGCATTTCATTCTTGTTGGAGCAGTACAAATATTATGAGGAAATAATTAACCCTTTCACTTCATATCTTGATGCATACATTCTACAAATACTTTCATCCTTTAGTTTTCTGATGAGTAAGGAAGAAGTAAAAAGCATAAGTACTATATTGTCTTTCTTCCTCTCCCTACATGGCTGTCACTTTCAGTGCAATGTTGACTCACACGAGGAAATAGCTTGAATAAACAAGCACATGAGGTCTTCATGTTCCCTTCAGTGTCATTGTCTTCTATCTGAATAAAACTAGAATTCAAAAGGAAAACATGGCTTCTGTCCATCTTGCTTAGTTATGGATGTAATACACTGTGTTAGTCAGTTTTCCATCATGATAGTAAAGATAGTAAATTATCAGAAATAATTTATTTATAAAGAGAATTTTTATTTTGTCTCATGGTTTTGGAGCTTCTGGTCCAAGACTGGGCAGACCCATTGCTTTAGGCCTCTGAAGAGGGAGCTGGAAGGTAATGGCAATGAACACAGAAGAAATTGTTCAAGTCATAACCAGAAAGCAAAAGATGGTTCTGAGTATCACTATTCCCTTTGAAGTCATGCTACGTTGTGTAAGTACCAGCCAGTAGGCCCAACCTCCTAAATGTCCCAATGCCTCTCAATAGTGCAGACTTGGGGACCAAGGTTCCTTTGGGGAACACATCCAAACCATACCACAGGCTTGTGTTGTACTCTTTGTGTCTCTGTGAACTTCCATGTGTTATAGATTCACTGGAATCCTTGAGTTAGGAGCATTGCAAACAATATATGCAAATAGAAGAGCAAGAAATGCCAGGCACAAATACTGTGCACCTCTTATCTTCTCACGTTCATGCTTTATTGCCCCATCAGGTTTCATTACAAAACACAAATTTGAAGAAGAAAATAATAAGAATTTCAAGATAAAGGCTTGGTATGGGCACTGTGAGGTGGCTAAACATATACTTATTACTCCATAGGTCCATACAACGTATTAAATGTGCCTGCCCATTATGGGAAGTGCTCTCTTTTTCTTATAATATTGTAGTCTTCTAAACAGCTTTTCAGTTTACTTAGTGCCAGGACTGTTCTTGCTGCAAATATTAACCATATTCTTGAGTTTAAAAATATTATTTTGATTCTCATCTGCCTTGAATTAAGACTTATGAATCAACAGTAAATAATGGGAGGGGATAATTTGATTAAAGCAGGATACAAATGGGCCTGGACTATCAAGGTTAAACCCCCTTCTACCAATGTACATTTTTTAAAAAATGATGACAGGAAGGTGAAATGGGCTATCTTTGGGTAGGGGGAGGATATCAGTGGGAGGAGGGTGGGCATAAGGAAAAGTGAATGATTGTGAATATGGTGGATGTAGTTTTTATTCATATATGAAATAGAAAAATGAAACCTGTTGAAATTGTTCTACAGGTAACAAGGGGAAAGGGGAAGAGGAAAAACAATGGAGGGGGCAAATTTTAAGATATATTCTAAGCACATGTATAAATATCACAGTGTATCCCCCTATATAACTACTGTATGCTAACAAAAATAGCAAAAAAGACATGCCTCAATTTCTGACCTCTCAATTAAAGAAAAGAGTCATTATTTATTGTATAATATCTTGAGTAAAACAATATGAGTTTCAGTTTAGACAACACTGCAGTTAAATTACAGCTTAAACAAAAAATTAAGTGTTTCAGAATTTTTTTATGGACTATTTCCAAATATCTCATAGTTATTGCTTGGAATTATAAGTTCTAATTTCTAAAATTCAGTTCACTACATTTTTATGGGTAATCATTTTTACACATGGTAAGTAAAATCATTTTTTCTGGTCCCAGAAATATTTTCTTCAACAAATATTTACTGAGTAAAATTAATGGCCATATAAGGACAATGAGTACCCTATGTTAATAATAATATAACAAACAGTAGAAGAAACAATAACACAGTATGCTAGCCACAGGTTCTTGAAGAAGTTACAATAAGAGATGATCTCATAAGATAGCCTGGAGTTTGAAGGGAGAACACAATGCAGATTTTGTTGAATAATGCACTTAATGGGCAAAAGTCAGAAATAGGGAATTCAAAGTAGGCTTCAATTACGAGAAATGTTAGCAGAATGCATTATATTGCAACATAAAGAAAGACAAATTGGCATAAGAGTAAAAAAAACAGATCAATAGGACAGAATAGGTAGCCAAGAAATAGAGCCACAAAAATAGTCAACTGATCTTTGATGAAAATACAAAAGCCATACAGTAGTGAAACGATAGTCAATATGATAAATAGTGTTACATAAACAAAGCATCAAGACACAGATTATGAACAGATGTTGTGTCATAGGCCTATGATCTCAGCTACTCTGGAGATAAAAGCAGGGGAATTCTAAATTCCAGGCCAGCCTGAGAAAAGTTAGTGAGACCCTATCTCAAAAACATAATAAAAGCAAAAGGGCTGCAGCTGTAGCTCAAGTGGTAAAGCACTTGCCTATCATTCATGAATCCCTAGATTCAATCCACAGTACCCAAAAAGGAATAGATTTTCTACCCTTCAAAAACTTAACTAAAACTGGAGCATACATCTGAATGTAAAATGCAAACTATAAAAGTCCTAGAAGTTGACACAAGAGAATATCTAGATGACCTTGGAAATGATGATGACTTTTTAGATACCACAAAAGATACAATCTAAGAAATGCTTTTTAAAATTGTATTAACTTCATTAAAATAAAATTTTTCTGCTCTTCTGTGAGTGACCCTCTAGGGAGAACAAGAAGAAAAGTCACAGACTGGGAGAAAATATTTACAAAAGATACACCTGATAAAGGATTGTTGCTCAAATTATCATATTTAAACTGAACAACAATAATAACACAATAAACAAGTCAAATAAAAAATAAGTAAATGATCTAATTAGACACTTTACCAAAAAAGGAGATACACTGCAGTCTGGTCTATATTTGATATGAGTATGATCTTATCTCAAAAAAGAGAAAAAAATAGATACACATGTGGTGAGTAAGTATATGAAAATTCTCACCATTGTACTTTATTAGGGAGTTGCAAACTAAAACATCAATGAGCTACCACTATATACCTGTCAGAAATGGCCAAAATGCAAAACACTAACAATAAAAAATGCTGGTGAAGATGTGAAGCAATAGAAATTCTCATTCATTGCTTTTGGGAATGCAAAATGGTACAGATACTTTGGAAGACAGTTTGGCAGTTTCTTATAAAGCTAAACATGGTTTTACCATATGATCCTCATACTCCTTGATATTTACTCAAAGGAGTCAAAAATTTATGTCTACACACAAGCCTATGCTTGGTTGTTTATAGATGATCTATTCATACTTGCTAAAATTGGGAAGCAACCAAGATGTCTTTCAGTAAATGAATGAGCAGATGAATCGAGTGTTGTATATCCAGGCAATGAGTTTGTTTTAGTGATTAAAAATGAGTTATCAAACCATGTTAATACATGGAGGAAACTTCAATGTGTATTACTAAGTGAGAGAAGTTAATATGAAAATGCTATGTATGGTATGTTTCCAAATATGTGACTTTCTAGAAAAGATAAAACTATGGAAATGGTAAAAAGATTAGTGGTTGCCAGGGGTCAGGGAAGAGGGTTGGAAAATAGTAATAACACAGATTTTAGCATAGTAAAACTATGCTAACTAGATGTCATTATGTATCCAAATCAATAGACTGTTCAACATCAAGAGTGAAAATTAATGTAAACTATGAATTTGCAGTGATACAATGTATCAATTTAAGTTTTTGCTTGTAACAAACACAGGCTAGAAGTTGCTGACTGAACAAGTGGGAGAGCAGGGGAGGGGTATATGAGAACTGCACTTTCTGCTTAATTTTGCTCTGAACCAAACACTGTTCAAAAATTTTATCTAAAAAAATAAAAACAAAGATTTGTATTTGTATACATAAAGACTTTAAATTTACAAAGTAAAGGCAGATAATTTTGTATTATGATATTTATGATAAAAGTATTAACATATTTTCCTTTATAGAAAAATTAAAAAAAGGAAACCTTTATTTTATTGTTTTATTATTCATATGTGCATACAAGGCTTGGGTCATTTCTCCCCCCTGCCCCACCACCTCCCCTACCACCTTCTCTGCCCTCTCCCTCTCCCCCCACCCCCTCCATACCAAGCAGAAATTATTTTGCCCTTATCTCTAATTTTGTTGAAGAGAGAGTGTAAGCAATAATAGGAAGGAACAAGGATTTTTTCTGGTTGAGATAAGGATAGCTATACAGGGAGTTGACTCACATTAATTTCCTGTGCGTGTGTGTTACCTTCTAGGTTAATTCTTTTTGATCTAACTTTTTCTCTGGTTCCTGGTCCTAAAAGGAAACCTTTTGAGTCTATACTTCTAAGCCTAAAATTCAATTTTTCCTACAATATTGATTATTTTATTCCTCTAGCCACAGGAATGCTCTGAATATTTTGATACTTACGCATTTTCTTGCCTCTGGCTTTTCCTAAATTACTCTCTTTGGTGATAATATTTTTAACTTATCAATTATCCTTTCTCTCCTAAATACTTACTTTCATATCCATCTCAATATGAACCTATTACAGTATTAAAGACAAAGAATGATCTATGCTTCTCAAAATTACTTTTGTATTGGTTGAATGTAAAGATCATTTGATCCTCAACAAATCCCCATTTTAATTCTTAGTGGCTTTTGACTTTTATTTGAGTAACCAAGCTAGGGGACTGTAGTATATTTACTTGTATTACTTCCACCTAACAAATGTGCTTGCAAATTTTTATGCTTGAAATATGAGTTGTAATTGACAAGATTCATTACGGTCTTTGGAGATGGGCTCAATTTTTAGAGATTTGCTTTAGTAATGAAATAAATAATAAATATGTCTTTTTCAAAACTACAGTTAAAAACTAACTATGCAAACTAAAATGTGAACCAATGGATAAAGTAGCATTGCAGTGCAAGAACAGTGAGATTTACTCTGTCATTTTCAGAGTCCTTGGAACTTGAATTCTCTCCAGGGAATTGACCAAGCATGGCCCTTCAGGGTGATATTTTAAATGAAGAGCATGCAGTCAACCCTCCTTTGTATTTGTACTGTGATTAAAAAAGAAAAAAAAAAAGCAATATGGTAATAAAGCTCATTTTGTAAATGTGATGAGCAAACTGAAAATACCAACCTCTGGCCCTTTTACCCTGTCTAGTCATGCAGAGAGTTTGCAGTTTAACTAAAGGATTTGACAGAGGAAACAATTTAGTTGCATGATATGTCTTTTATACTATCCTCAATCAAATAAGACCTTAGGAAGACAAAAAATATTTTCAACTTTGATTTAGTACAAAGTTGCTGACTGCTGACAAATACTAGATCTATCAAAGTCATAATAGGTTCTGGATCATTACCAATACCATGGAAAAAAGCTTCATAATTACCACATTGAAAGAGAGCAGTTCACTTGCTGTGATGTGCATCTGAATTTGCCTGACAAAGGAATACCCAAATACATGTATGCACAGCATTTACAGCAGAGAAAAGCTAATGAGATTCATATTCAAAACTATACATATTTCTCCTGTCATAATTGTGGAAACTGAGAAACAACCAAGATGTCTGTATGTATACACACACACACACACACACACACACACACACACACTCCATTCACTAGATGAAAATATTCCAGACAACCACCCTTTTTATTATTTCCACTGACATTTCTTTGTGAGACTGGGGTTTGAACTAAGAACTTTACACTTGCAAAGCATGGGTTCCACTGCTTGAGCCACACCTCCAGTTCATTTTGATCTGGTTATCAAATAATATCTTTATTATGACTTTATTATTCAAAAATATAGCAAAGAAACAATAATGCTAGACACAGCAAATGTTTTCTAATTCTGCATTCCTTAGATCCATATGGAAGAATGAAGTACTAGTTGTGAAATATTACAGTTATCACTTTCAGTAGCTGGTTAAAAATTCCTAACCTAGTGCAATTTTTAAGAACCTAGGGTTTGCCAGTAGATATGAGAAAGTGGAGTTCTAGTCTGACACTGAGCCACTGTGTGGCTTAAAGAAATGATTTCCCCTCTCACCGGAAGTTTCTTCAACTATATAAGGAGTCTAAATCACAGATTGCTTTGAGCATTTAATCGAATAGTGACTATTGTATTATCATAAGTCTAAATTATAGTATGTAGACAAAATGCATGTTAACATTCACTACAAATCATTTATGAATTTGAGTTATTTCTCTGTGCTTTGAGATTTTCTGCAAAATAATCACATTTTCCATGGATCAACATCTAATTTAGGCTTTTGTCTCTAAGTAAGAAATACGTATTGCCCGAGTATACACCTTGGGGAGCAGATCGGGTATGACTTTTGAAATATCTTCTTAGGGGTAATCCCAAGAAGATAAAATACTTATCTTTACCTATCAAAATGAGAGAAAGAAATCAGGAGTCCCCAACTACAAAAACATTCACATAATCCAAATAAAAATGTTTGAATTTGGCACAAACCAAATATGTTAAAAACTACTTTCATGTAGAAACAGAAAAAAGTGTTTTGATTAGAGAAACTGTTCCCTAGAACTACTTATGGAAGAGTTTTTTACTAACCAGTTTTTTTCAACAAAATGCAGCAACTGGCATTCACTTTTTCTTCTTTTTGATAACTTCCTCTTCCTATTAGCCTTTATTGTTATATTACAAAATTTTATAAATAGGGAGTTAATTCAGATTTTCAGTTGCAAAAATTTAGATTAAGCCAATATAGCAATTACTGAGCAGATAAAAAGTAGTGGACCATATTGGTAAAAATTAAATGATCTAAAAGTTAAATGCCATCTCTATACATACGCTAAATTCTCAGGGGTGGGCTCAAGTTGCAGAGTAACTGTCTAACAACCACAAAGCCCTGAGTTCAAACCCTAGTATCACCAAAAAAAAAAGGACTAAATTCTCAACCTTCCTCCATTTCTTCCCCTCTCTTTCCCTTCTCCCTTCATTCTCTTATAGGTTTTTCCCCTTTCCTGCCTTCCTGACTTCTTCTCCCTTTCTTCCTTCCTATCTCTGTCTCTCTCTTGCTTTTATTCTTTGCCTTCCCTCATTCCTACTGTCTACCTCCTGCTTTCCTCCTTCCATTTCTTTCTTTGATCTTTCTTTAGATCAGATGTTCGAGATACATTTTTAGGAAAAAAGTCCTGTATAAAGCATATTTCTTGTATCTCGTAACAATCCCATGAGATAATGAATTTTACTATGTTCATTTCACAAATAAACAAATTAGAGCCAAGAGAGATTATATAGTATTCCCAAGGTAATATAGGTGGTGTCTGGATTTAAATGCAGATAGTATAAATGCACAGGTATTTTTAATTAAATAAATGGCATCTCAAAATATATTTCTTGCACAGGGTAAAACACAAATCTCTTAGGATATTTCACAGCTAATCAAAAATTCAGTGATATTTCTAAAATGACATAATTTTTACCTTTGCTTTCTGCACACAGATCCAGGTGTTTAGCAGTCATTGTAAGGTGATGTGCTTGTATGTTCTATAGTAAAAGACAATCTAAGATGTAGGTGAGGGTTTCATGTTTACATTCCTTAGACAAATCATATCTCTCACGTGCCATGACAACTGGGTACCATCTTGCCACTCATTATATATGTAGTTTATTTCATTTTATCACATATTTACAAAAATATGGAACACTGAATTTCCACTTCTTTCAACAGCAAATCCAATCACAGATATTTAGAATTGATATGGACTATTCAAAATCACAAGAAACTCCACAAAAGGCCACATCTTCATTGCATACACTGTCATCTAATAAATCCCTGTTGTCGTCTCAAGATCTCCTTCCTGCTTTCCTCTTTCCATCTGTTCTCTCCTCTATCTACAATTCATCCTCTCTGTGTTGTGCACATTATTTTCTCACTCTTTGGCAATGGTATCAGATAGTTCTCAGCTATTGAAATCAAAGTTTTCATAGCATATTTTCTTGATTTGTTTCCTGTAAAGATATATATACCCTTTTAAATGAACTGTTTATCTATCTGCACATAGAAAAAAATTCCTTTATCCTACTATAATTATATGTATCAAGAAATGAATGGTTTTATGTATTTATGTATATATTCATGTGTATATGCCTGTGCACATACATGAAAGAGTGGGGGAGAGAGACTTTGCACAGAATAATACAGGTTAGTGGCATAACTAAATGAGATAAATAAATAATGGTAAAACTCAAGTAATAGATGTCCAATTATTTTAGTCTACATTCTCTATAAAACAGATGGTAAGTCAAGGATTAGGAGTACTGATGCTTTATCAAGAAAATGAAAATCTAGAGAAGCAAAAGTGAGAAAATAAAAGTGATCCAAGGAAAGATGTGAAGTAATACAAAGCAATGCATTGGTATGCTAAATACTGACTATAATAATCTTCAAAGAGACACTCATAGAACATATTTAGACAAATTGATACAGAAATTATGTTGCATGGGAGAATAAAAGCTGGAAATTTTTTGTCTGCCTGGGTATTTCCTATCTCCTGTTTCCCACTGATCAATATTTAACTCAGATGGAATTTAATGTTTCTACTTCTCTAGAATCTGCTCAAGCCAGATTCTTCACCTTGGGGATATAATGGTGGTAGAGTATCCCATGTTCTGTAGTGTGATATTTCATTCAAATCAAGAATATTTTAGGATTATATGATTCAAGAATATGGCATTTGTTTATCTGTGACAGTCAAGGATGAGGCCAGCACACTAAAGCAAAAGATGACTACAATCTGGGGAATATATATCTGTGTTAATGCCTATCAGCACACAAAGAATCTTTAAAAGAAAAACAGGCTGTATCATGTTCCTACAGATAACACTATATGCTAAAAGAAGCACAATTAACACATAAGAATTAACTACATCTGAAGTCTCAGCATAAACAGTTAACCTCCCTCTGTTTTCTCTTTGGGGAATGGGGAAGAAATAAAGGGAACATTTATTGGAAGTGCCTTCCAATAAGAAAGGGCTTCCAATAATTATTTTAAACATAGTACCAAAATTTTGTGAAGAACAAGTTGTTCATTGTGTGAGAATATGTAGCTCATTCATGTTCATTGACTCAAGTTGCATTCCTTGGTATTGGGACACGAAAAAATGCTCTCACGCATTTTTTAGGGGGTGAGGTAAGTATGAGCCTTGTACATAATCTAGTGGTAATAATCCGAGTCAGAGTGCATTTTAGTCAGTGAATAGCTCTAATTGAATATTGAAATTACTTACAGTTTCATCCCAAGTGCACACAATCAGAGGTCCTTGTTAGTGGGTTCTGCACTTACAAATGGAAATATTTAAAAGAAAAATTGTTTCTATGTAGAACATGTATAGATTTTTTATTGCTAT
The DNA here is from genome assembly GCF_047511655.1 of Castor canadensis. NCBI lineage: Eukaryota > Metazoa > Chordata > Mammalia > Rodentia > Castoridae > Castor > Castor canadensis. Next base: position 28,495,574 of record NC_133395.1, read on the forward strand.
TATTCCATACACAGTAGAGCAGAACAACTACTAACAAATATTTACAGCTCTTTTGGTATTTTAGGTAATCTAGTGATAACCTGAAATATCTGCATAGGTTACATGCAAATACCATGCTATTTTATAAAAGATACTTGAGCAACATTAGATTTTCATATCCACAGGGATCCCAGAGCTGAAGTCCTACAGGTGTACAGAGATGACTGTAATTGATTACATATTCTTTGTGAGGTAGAGTATTGAAAATTAATTCTATTGTCTGGAAAATGTTGGAAAAAAAGCTCTCTTTTCATCCTTTGTCTACTTTCTAAATGCTAACTTACCTCAAGATTCTATATTATTCTATATTCTACTTTTCTCTTATTCCCTCTACTGTATTAAATTGATGACACTACTCTCCTAGTTTCATCTGCCACCTAGATTTGGAAGACTCCTACAAACAAAATTTCAGCTGAGAATTTTCTGTAGAGCTCAAAAAATGAATGCTTTTTTGGTTTTCACAGCTGTATTTGGATTTATCAGCAGCACCTGAAACTAATTATCTCTAAAGCTGAATTCATGTCTCTTGATGCAAACTTGGTTTATGTTCTTATACTTTTGATCTCATTTGATGGAAAACATTTTTATTCTTATCCAAGGATAAGAAATTATCCTTGTAGTTTTTCATCTTACTTTAACCTTCAATACCTACTGGTTCACCAAAAATCTGGATAATCTTTCTTTTTAACTAGAATAGGCAAAGACCACTCCATAACAGTCATTAGACATTATGCAAAGGCTTAAGTTCTATAAAATAAATTAATTTTAATTTATAACAGGACATTCCTGATAGAAATAGTACCATGTTGTGGTTAACTAATTTAACATTACATCTGGAGAACTTGTTTTCACTGGGTTCTTTTGGCTCTTGTCTAGGACACTGACATTACAGGGTAATACCATCGTCTCATTTTATTTTTTCTTACTGACTAAATACTTTTGTTCTTCCACAATGATCAATATGATGGTCTTTAAATCCACCAGTGGCAATCTCACCTAATGGCCTTCATACTTATTAATTTTGTCTGGGTTATTCTTCAATATATCTGCAATTCTCATTCTTTTACCTCCTTTGGCTCAAAAATCACTTTCTTACTGAACCTTCCTTCATAACCTCATTTTAAATTTGAACCACCTCTGTCAGCATTCCTTTTTCTTCTTTGCCTAAGCACTGATCACAACCATGTATGGTCTAATACATGGCATTTGTGTGTTAAATAGTGTTTATTTTTTGCTTTTTACCTTCTAGTAGAATGTAAACTTTATGAAACCTCAATTTTGTCTGTTTTGTTCCCAATACTGTCTCCTGACATTAGCTATCCAATGAATAATTACTAAATTAATAATCATACAAATAAAAATATAAGGCTCAGTGGTAGGCATAATTTAATTGCTAATTATATTTATGTAGCCCTCATATAATGACAAAAAGTATGTAAGTCATGAACATTTTTTAGAAAAGAACGTTTAATAATTTGGTAATTATTCATCACATAAATTGGCATAAATCAAATAGATTATAAAATTTTAGATAGTATGTCAATTAACTTAGGAATTTAATTGCATATCAATGATGACTATTTCACTTTTTATTAACCAAATTTCAGCTTTTAGTTTTATTGCATTTACCTTTGTGCTTGAATATTACTAGGTAAGAAATATGGAGGAGTTTGATTTGTAGATTGGTAGTGATAGCAGTCCTTAGTGACACAAGCAATTGAAGTGCAAAGAATATCTGATCTTTTTTCCCTTGGTTCAGTTTCACTGATAGATTGATTGATTGAATTTTTTTTCTTTCTTTTTTTTTTTTTTTTGTGAACTTAAATAGGAGAGACTGCCAAGTTTCCTTTGGTAAAACAATTAGTCACTAAAATATCACAAGAGCTTATTGTATCTGAGAAGAAGAGTTTCATTCTTTGCTGTAGAAATAGTAAAAGTACAAGGAACTTCCCAAAGTTTTAATGAGAAAACTTCTGTTGGATTCATATTAATAAAAATGTCATCAAAACAGACATTATTCAATGATGCTATAATATAATTTCAAGAACTTTAATTTTAAAATACTTTTCTGGGATTTTGCAATTTCTTTTACAGTTTTAAAACTGTCAGTGTGAAGGTGACTGCTTATTGTCACAGCATATTTCAGTTCAATAGCTGGTGAATGCTCTTTAGAGTTTGTGTGTCTGAATGAAGGGTGCCAGCTTAAAAGCTGCACTTCCTATGACATAGAAATTTAATTTCTTTTAAATGTGCAAAATATTTAAAGATAATTCATCTTTTTTGTTTAATTGTTTCATCTGAGTGTTAGTATTTTTATAGAAAAAGATATACCTTTTGTATTATCTAGTATTCAAATTTCAGAGCCATGTTAGCCATCACTTGGGTTTATAAACATTTCCTAGTGTCTCAGAGATTTTCAGTGCTAGTTCATAAAAAATCATTAAATTCTTCCAAGACCTGAAAGAAATATGACCAGACATGATATGTCACCTCTAACATGTTGGAACCCTGACCCTTGAGTTTATCTACTGTCTTTCTTGACAACTTTGGCATCATTCATGGGAAACTTGACATCTCTTCATTCCATGATAGTCTTCCCATCAGTTCATCTCCTGAGAGTGGCCTCATTGATATATTTGACCTCAAACTCAAATCCCTGCCTGACTTCTGCAGTAAATCCCAAGGGACAATTGCTCATAAATTAACTCCTACAGCTCAAGTTCAAATCATTGTTTGACCTGGCTGCAAACTCGCCAACCTGAAACACCGGAGAAGAAAACACAAAAGCCCACTGCTCACAGACTGTCACTTAACACGTGACTGATCTACTTTCTGTCAAATGATGCTCTGGGATGAAGCCAGTAAGTCTGAAGTCCTATGAGGGAGAAGTTGTGAAGTGACTGTCTTTTTTATTTCCAAGTGATCACGAGGGATATCAGAACTTGGAATGTACAGCTTCTGGTATAGTTTGTCCATCAGATTCAGAGTTTTTGGCCTTTTATAAAGCTTGAAAAAAAATATTGACAATGCATTAGTAATTTGGCTAGTAGATTTATTACTTTTCTAATGATGTCAGTACTGTAATCATCATATTCTAGCTTTCCATATTACGTGGTAAAGATTTGTGATCAGCATCACTTTTGTAATTCATCAGGTAAGTGAATCTTTGTTTGTTACCTGATATTCTTTAATGTTAAAAATCATTTCCAAGTGTCAGATAAATCTTCCTCACAGAAACTACTCATCAACTCATATAAAGAAAAAAGTTTTCAAATGTTAATCAGTTACAACAAATATTAACCATGCCACTTGCCAACTATTTTATGTAATTCAATGCACTGATTAAAATTATTTAAAATAATTGAATTATTTTATTATAAATATTTGTATTAAAATTTATTATAAATATTTTGGGAGAATAATTAATAAATTTATTTCTTTAAAAATTTCCCACTTTAAAGGAATTCAATTTCCTGAATCTCCAAGCAAAAATTTGAGTTTAATTCACAGAACCCTGAGGTATTCATATAAGTACATACAGTAAATTGCAAAAATGATGAATTTATGTTCTTAAGGGGAGATGCACATCCCATATTTCAATAAAAGACATCAGCTGTAACAGTTTAGTTAAGACTTTAATTAGGATAGGAGCATAAATAACTCAAGAATGTAGTAATAGCTGAAGTTATACCTTAGATGGATTTGTTTAGGGTTTGTCTCATTCTGAGGAAGTGACCCCTTTTTAAAACTTGGTAATTTTCTCTCCATATAATGGTGAAACCCTACTTTAAGAAGGAACTGTCTGACCAAAAGACAGCTAAGAAGATATAAAGATGGCACATAAAGAGGATCCAAGATGGTGAGCAGCAGAAAGCCTAATTTCTATGACTCCAAAACCTCCCTGAGAAGTTGGAACCACACCTGGGTAACTGACTGCTTCTAGCCAAAATAATAACTGCCATTACCCTAAGTGCAGGAAAAAATTCAAATCACAAATGAGCCTTTAATTGCACTGCCACAGCAGCTGCTGCCACCAGCTCCAAACCTGCCTGTGAGACATCCAACAGAACAAACAGGTAAGCGCCACACATCACATGACATTCCCTCAGCCACCCCCAGGATAAACCAGCACAGCATCTGGGCAGACTGACCCCCCCAAAAAAAAACCCCAAACTGAAAAACAAACAACAAACGGTAATCTAGCACAACAGCAGAGGGGGTAGGAGTGCTGAAAGTGCACCTAAGAAAGGAGGAGACGCAAGGAGCTAATCTCAGTGTGAAATATCAGTAAACAAACACTGGAAAGGCAGGAAGATAGAGAACAGGCAGGCGATAAGCCACTCCCTAAAGTAGGGCAGGTAACAGATCAGTGAAATCATCTCCTGAGCCAGTGAACAGCACCCAAAGCCAAACTGTCCCACAAAACTGAAAACAAACAGCAAACCATCCTAACACTCTGACAGCAAAGGAGCTAATGGAACACTGAATCTTCCCTAGAGAAAGGTGGTGGGCAAAGCAATAAACTCCCAGTGTGGAAATCCCAATGAATAAGCATAACGAAAAGCCACCTCTAAAAGTAGTGCAACTAGTGGACTACAGAGCTGATCTCCTGAACCTAAAGGCAGCATTCAAACTTGAACTGCTGCATCTTTCTGGAGGAGCTGACCAAGCAGCTGCAGCTGAAGGGGAACACAGCTATCAGTTGGGGAAATTAATCTGGCAAAGCTACTTCACCTCACAATTTCAATTTAACTGGTAGAAGAACAAAACACTACTCACAAGCCAATCACCTGGTGAGACCACATCAGACCTTCTGTTTGTGCACCAATACCAGGACTGGATGCTAAAGGAGAAACTCCAGAATTTAAACTAAGAATGAAATTCTATTATTCCTGAACCTGGTGTTTATCTTTTGTTTGTTTGCTTGCTTGTTTTTGGTTTTTTATTTGTTCCTTACTTCTGTTGATTTTTTTCATTCTTTTTTTGTTTCTTTTGTTATTGTGGATTTTCTATTTCTATTTTGATTCCTATTGTCTTTTTTCTTTCTATACTAACAACTTTACCATCACCATCTTCTCATCAATACTCTCACCCCTTTCATTCTCCCTCCTTCTCCTGTGCTAAAATCCATTGCTCTTCTCCCCAGCAACTCATTCTGCCCCTTCTCACCCACTCTCTCCCCCTTCCTTCACCTTCTCTTCTCATTCTCTTCCAACCTATCACCAGACTACCCCTTCCTCCTACACACTCATCACCTGCTGAGTGTGTAGTATACCTACTTTACAAAACCTAGTTGTGTAGTATACCAACTTTACACAGCCCAAACTCCTGCAATCCCTGATATAAGCACCCTACTCAACAACAACAGAAATACACCCAAGCACACACAAGGACCACAAAAACCAGCAGTTCCCTACATTGCTTCCCCCACTCACCCACTCCATTTCCTGCTTCCACATTTAGTGCCTCCATATCTGACTCCCTAAATTTCTATAGCTACTCTTACAAACATTAACCCCCTAACTCCCACTGCTTGTAGATACAACCACCAAGGGGTCTTCTATATAACATACAAACTACTGGTCTGGTATTAAACCTGTGAATTAGTTATTGATAAATTACAACCACATCAGGGACAGAAATAGCATACCAACCTAGCTAAAAACCCATGACAGCCACAAAACAAAAATTAAATCAAGGGAAAGAAAACAGCTGACTAAAACCACCAACTGGCCTATCAAGAACATAGTTGCACAGTAACAAGTGGAGAGATAGGAAGAAGAAAAAGGGATGGAAATCACTCTCCTCCCAAAAATAAATTAATACAGGATTCAGAGGGAAATGATGAAAATGGATACCAAGTTCCTGACTTCAATAAAACAAAAATAAATGACACCAAGGAACCCAGTAATGCCCACAGAAACACCCTCAAAGAAAACTCTTGCAAGCAATCACTGAGATTTTCATGGAGATGACACTAGACATTGTTAACCAAAATGTGCAAGATGCACTCAAGAAATTTCAAGACACAAAAAATAGAGAATAAGAGAAGACACATAAATGAATAAGTGAACACATAGGAGCCCTAAATAAACACCAAAGTGAAAGAGAGAACACTATAAATAGATGGATAAAAGAATGAATGATAAAAATAGAAAATATGAAAGAGGAAGTGACCTATGATATGGAAAACCTTAGAAAAATAGAATTGAACAGAAATACAAAACACAGTAGACAGCCACTCCAGCAGACTAGAACAAGCAAAAGACAGAATCTCAAAACTCAAAGATAAAATAGAAATTAAAGGGAAAACTAAAGAGCTATTAGTCAAACAACTCAAGATCTGTGAAAGGAATATATAAGAACTCACCTACTCCATCAAAAGACCTAACCTGAGACTCATGGGCATTGAAGAAGAGGTTGAAGCAAAAGGGATCCATAATATTTTCAATGAAATAATAACAGAAAATTTCCCAAATCTCAAGAAAGTTTTGCCCATTAAAGTACAGGAAGCCTCCAGGACACAAACCAGATTTAACCAAAATAAAACTTCCCCACAACATATTATCATTAAAACAGCAAGCACAGAGAATAAAGAAAGAATACTGGAGGCTGTAGGAGAGAAAAACAAATAACATATAAAGGTAAACCTATCAAAATAACAGCATATTTCTCAACAGAAATCTTAAAAACAAGAATGGCATAGAGTGAGGTATTCTGGACACTGAATGAAAATAACTTCAACCCTAGGACACGCAACCCAGCAAAACTGTCACTTAAAATAGAGGAAGCAATAACAGTCTTCCATGATAAGTAGAAAGTAAAATAATATATAACCACCAGAACACCACTACAAAAGATTCTCCAAGGAATTTTGCAAACAAAATGAAATCAAACAATACCATGATAGGACAGGCAGTATCAAACCACAGGAGAAGAAAAGATAAGGAATCAGAGAATAATATTGACTCAGCTGCACACAATCAAACCCCTAAATAACTAAATAGTAGGAATTACCACATACCTATCAATATTAACACTGAATGTCAATGGACTCAAAAGACACCATTTGGTAAACTGGATTAAAAAGGAAGATCCAACAATTTGTTATTTACAGGAGATCCATCTCACTGATAGAAAGAAGCACTGGGTTAGGGTGAAAGGCTAGAAGAAGGTTTACCAGCCAATGGCCCCCCAAAACGGGCAGGAGTAGCAATACTTATCTCAGACAAAGTAGACTTCAAACTTATATTGGTCAAACTAGATAAAGAAGGACACTTCATAGTAATAAAAGGGGAAATATGCTGAAAAGAAATAACAATTATAAACCTACATGCACCCAATTTCCTTCAAACATACTTTAAAGGACCTAAAAACATATATACACTCCAATACAGTGATAGTGGGAGACATTAATATCCCCCTATCACCAATAGACAGGTCATCCAAACAAAAAGTCAATAAAGAAATTCTAGAACTAAATCACCTCATAAATCAAATGGACCTAGCTGATGTGTACAGAATATTTCATCCAACATCTGCACAATGTACATTCTTCTTAGCAGCCCATGGAACTTTATCCAATACTGATCATATCTTAGAGCACAAAACAAGCCTCAGCAAATATAAGAAATTAGAAATAACCCCCTGTATTCTATCTTATCACAATGTATTAAAACTAGAACTCAACAACGAATACACCAGCAGAAAATACTAGAACAATTGGAAGCTGACAACACACTGCTCAATAATCAGTGGGTCATTGATGAAATAAAAGAGGAAATTAAAATTTTCCTGGAAGTTAATGAAAATGAAAACACAACCTATCAGAATGTATGGGACACAGCAAAGACAGTCCTAAGAGGAAAGTTTACAGCCATGAAAGATCTCAAATAAACTATCTAATATTACATCTCAAACTCTTAGAAAAACAAGAACAAGCAAAGCCCAAAACAAGCAGAAGCAGAGAAGTAATAAAAATAAGCCCAAAATTAATGAAATAGAGACAAAAAAAAATACAAAGAATCAACAAAAACAAGATTGACAGACCCCAGGCAAATCTGACTAAAATGAGGAAGGAAAAAACCCAAATCAGTAAAATCAGAAATTCAAAAGAGGAGATAACAACAAACACAACCATGGAAATCCAGAGTATCATCAGAGACTATTTTGAGATCCTATATTGTAATAAATTTGAACATCCTGAAGAAAAGGACAAATTTGTAGATACTTATGACATCCAAAACTGAACCAAGGGGTTGTTAACCACCTAAATAGATCTAAAATACAAAATGAAATTGAAGCAGCAATAAAGAGTCTCCCAAAAAAGAAAAGTACAGGACCTGATGGATTCTCTGCTGAATTCTATCAGACTTTTAAAGAAGAACTAATACCAACACTTCTTAAACTTTGCCATGTAATAGAAAGGGAAGGAACACTGCCTAACTCATTCTATGAAGCAGTATTGCACGCATCCCAAAACCAGACAATGACACACACAAAAAGGAGAGCTATAGGACAATCTCCTTAATGAACATAGATGCAAAAATCCTCAATAAAATAACAGCAAACTGAATCCAACAACATATCATATCTACCCTAAAGTTCATTTGGAAACAGAAAAGACCATGAATAGTCAATGAATACTCAGAAAAAAGAGCAATTCTGGTGGTATCTCAATATACAACTTCAAACTATATTATAAAGCAATAGAAATGAGAATAGCATGCTGGCACAAAAACAGATATGAAGACCAGTGGAGCAGATAAGAGGACCTGGACATGAATACACATAACTATGACTACCTTATTTTTGGCAAAGGTGCCAAAAACATACAACGGATAATAGACAGCCTGTTCAACCAATGTTGCTAGGAAAAGTGGTTATCTGCCTGCAGAAAACTGAAACTAGGTCCATGTCTATCACCTTGTACTAGTATCAACTCAAAATGGATCAAGTACCTTAATATCAGACCAGAAACTCTGAAGTTAGTACAAAAAAAGAGCAAGGAATAGGAAGCAATAGGTATAGGCAAGGACTTCCTCAATAGAATCCCAGCAGCACAGCAACTAAGAGAAAGGGTGGACAAATGGGATGACATGAAATTAAAAAGCTTCTGCACAGCAAAAGGAATGGTCTTTAAGTTGAAGAGACCACCCACAGAGTGGAAGAAAATATTTGCCAGCTATACATCAGACATAGCACTGATAACCAGAAAATATATGGAGCTCAAAAAACTAAACTCCCCCAAAATCAATAAACCAATAAAGAAATGGGAAGCTTAACTAAAGAGAACTTTTTAAAAAGAAGAAATTCAAATGGCCAAAAAACACATGAAAAAATGCTCACTGTCTCTGGCCATGAAGGAAATGCAAATCAAAACTACACTAAGATTCCACTCACCCCTGTTAGAATAGCTATCATCAAAAGCACCACCAACAACATGTGTTGAGGAGGATGTGGGTAAAATGGAAGCCTCATACACTGCTGGTGGGAATATAAGCTAGTACAACCACTTTGGAAAACAATATGGAGGCTTCAAAAAATAGTAAACATAGATCTGTCATATGATCTAGCAATCCCATTCCTAGGGATATACCTGAAGGAATTTGACTCAGGTTATTCCATAGGCACCTGCACACCCATGTTTATTGCATCACTATTCATAACAGCCAAGATGCCCCACTTCTGTCAAAGGATTAAGAAAATGTGGTATTTACACAATCAAATTTTACTCAGCCATGAAGAAGATGGAAATCTTGTCATTTGCAAGTAAATGGGTGGAACTGGAGACCATCATCTTAAGTGAAGTTAGCCAGGCCCAGAAGGCCAAAAATCATATGTTCTCCCTCATATGCAGACTTTAGACCTAACAAAATGCAGTAATATTATTGGACATGGCTCCCACACTAAGGGGAGAACACATAAGAAGGCATAAGAAACTTGAAAATGTTTGATGTGCCCACTGTAGAGGAGCTAACATTGTAATCTTAAACTAACAGAGGTCACTATGGTAAGGTGACCAGGAAGTAGTGAAGAGGTCAGGTAGAGATGAACCAATCCGGGTTGTAATACACATGTGCATGGAAGCAATCCTAGGAATCTGTCTGTATAACTATCCCTATCTCAAATTAGCAAAAACACTATGTCTTTCTTATTTTTGCTTATGTCTTCTCTACAACAAAATTGGAGAAGAAGGCAGAACAGGTTCTACCTGGAAGTGAGGGGGGTGGGGGAGAGAAGAAGGAGGAAGGGAGAAGAGATGGCCCAAACCATGTATGCATATATGAATAAATGAATAAATAAAGCAAAATAAGTTTTAAAAAGGAGAAAAGGGATGGTAATAACAATGATAATAAAAAGAATATGGCACATCCTTTCCTGCTATTACAGGAATTCAGATATACTATGTTTAATAATGTAATTGCTTATCATGAAATCATGACAATATTCAATATCATGACTGGTCTTTCATGAAATTCAAGAAATTTAAAAATCTATAATAACTTTATGACATTTCTTTTTAACAGTAAATATCTACGTACTACATTCGTATTAAAAAATTACAGAGCATACATTTTTGTCTTTTAAAAAGAATTTCAAAAGGATGACAGTGGAGCTCATTAGTAGAATCTTTGTCTCACATATGCAAGGTCCTGGGTTCAATTCACCAGCTCTGCCAATCAAACAAAAAATTTAGATGATTTTATTTTCATGAATATCTACAAAAAGAAAAGGACCACTTTATTGAGATGACAAAAAAATAAACAATTACTTTAGATTTGAAGCAGTTATTTTGGGAAAAGAAAATCAAATGAAAAACAATGAACTATTACTTATACCCACTCTAATTTGGAATTCTCGTGGCCCCTGCGATACAAACTGAGTGATGTGTAATTGCATCTTAAATTAGACTTTCAAAATGATTAACCTCTCTAACATTTCTCATTTCATGAATATATTATTTTTATATTATCAAAACAGTTTTTTCTTTTGAGATACATCAAAGACTTATTACTTTTCTCTTTGATAGAAGTGCTTAAAAAGAATTTATAAGTGCACTTAGGAAAAGGCTAATAGAAGTGTTCTTCAAGTTTTGTACAAATGAGCACACTTACTGAAGAAGCAGTGCTTAATAACCAGGGTACAGATTCTGTAGTTTAAAGAATTGTTCTGTCACATAGTTACTGAAAGCATCCTCTTTGATCCTCTAACACAGAAAGAAAATGTGAGAACTGAAAGGGCAAAGAACAAAAGCCGAACTGTGAGCTTAATGATTGCCCATATTTACATCTGCAAAGCTGTGGAAAGGAAAGTCCGCAAATTCATCTCACTCCAGACTCATTTGCTTCCTGAAAAATTGGAATTTTAATGTTAAGTTATAGAATATTGAAAAGTGAACAAAATTATAAAGGAATGAAAGATGGTTTAAGAAACAAGCTTTTGCTTTAAGATAATAAATTCTCCAATGTTTGTGTTTACTTGAAAATCCTTTTCAAGTCTCACCATATTAAGTAGATTTCTCATTATAGAAGAAAAAGGAAGTAGAGTTGATAAAAAATGGGGGAAACTTTTCCTTCCTGAAATATCTTACCGCCAGAAGACAATATTTCCTCTGTGTTCACAATTCTGTGAATATATTGGCAATTTACTTATTATAAATAACAGTTTTAAACTGCAGAAGAATAAAAAAGGCTAGTGCAATGGTTTAAAATTATATGAAAAGAAATACTTAAACAGGGTTCACCTGTTTAAAAATTAAACATGGTAGAGAAAAATGGGCAAAACTCAGTTGTCTTTAAAGGGACAAGAGGTAAAAATGAGCATGAACAGCTAAACATGAGGGGTGGGAGGAACTTCTCCGGTTTGGTCCAACCTTATAAATAAGTAAATTCTTCCTTCTCTTGCTATTAAATGCAAATGAATCAGAGAATGGGGAATCATCAGTGTTATCATTGCTTTTACTCACGTCCAAAAATTTGTATCTATGAAGGAGGTAAGTTTTTGAAAACTACTCAAGACAAAAAAGTAGTGTCTACAATAATTGAATGTATGTATTTGATGTTAAAAATACATGAACGTACATCCACATACAAATGATTAATTAATCCTTTTAAGGATATTTGCATTCATAAATATTTGGCTATTTACTTGAAATAGATATTTTATAGAAGTCACTCTAGGTATATGAATAATACAATGCTTAAAAATCTGTAAGTATTAGTATACATTGACATTACCTAAGAAAATGAATTAAAAGGGAACGAATGTTCCCTTTTTTAGAATGAATAGCTTAGAGATCAAATTTTCCATTACTAATATAGGTTAAGGGTATATGTTAGAAAGAAAATGTGTGTGAGTGGTATTTCCACCTTTTAAGAACACATTAAATTTACATTAATTTTTCAGAGATATCAATTTCCTGGGTCTAATTTCCAGTGCCAAAAATTACTTTACAAATTAGAAATACTGTATTTCTTAAAATGACTTCTGTCTTAATTACCTCTGACTTAAATGCTTATATTAATATAGTGGTAATTCATTGGAATTTGCAACAGGGAATATATCTTGAGTTATATGTTAGGTCCCTGGCATTCTTGGGACTGGTGGAAGGTCCTGAGGCTAACACTGAAACGAGACCCCCTGATTTATGACCACTTGCCAAACTTCCCTGCTTGTTCCCCTGCTTGTTTCCCTGCTTGCAAAATCTCAGGAACTTCCAGTTTCTCAACTAGCCAGGATGTCGACTTGTTCTGTCTGGTGATCACAGATAATCAGAGACCAGGACTCTCTCCTCCTCCATGGCTTGCCACCTCCTATAAAGCCCACTACCCATTCCAGCCAAGCCGCTGCCCCTTGATCCCAAGGGGGACAGTCCAGCAGTCCGTCCTTTCAATAAATCTTTCTTTTCAATACATGGCATGGTCTTTATTTGGCAGTTCCTTATATTATACATGATAGAGCCCATATTTAAAAGTATCTCTTCAAAACAAATAATTGTTTAAAACATTATTATTAAAAATTAATGTTGGTAAATATTCCTTTAAGCCAATGCTATAAATAACTCAGACATACAGCATTTATTAACATCCTTACAATTTGTAAGAAACAATTTAAAAGAAAGCTTCTTCTCAAAATGTGAAATTTAGTGAGTATATTTTAACAATACACAAGGCAATTTCATATTGAAAAATCAAAACAAAATAAAAAGACTAACAGAAAAACATTGAGTTATGTAATCCCTATTTAAATAAAATAGATACCTGACTGATATGATAATCAGGTATATCTGGGACATAAATATTATAAGGTGGCAGGAGAACTATGGGGGAAAGGGTAAAGGAAATCCACTAATTATGAGGTACATACTTCAATGTGAAAATACAGGACTTTAAATAAGCACAAACGGCTATGTCATAAAAAACTGACAAGAGAGCTGATCCTGTCACCAGGAGTGGGATGTTTTTATGCTTTTCCCCAAATACAATGGGCATAGGATTCATTCAAAGAACAAACTATATTAATCTTTATCAAAATAATTGATGAAATGCATACACACACACACATGCATATGCACAATGAGGTTATTCTGACCAAATGTTTTCAGGGTTCCAGAGTCATGTCTCATGCCTTCAAAACATTTTGTCATGGGATTACTGCAGTTAGGGACAGAGGACCACTTCTATGAACACTGAAAGTAACAAATAAGTATTTTCTTATGTCATGAGATGCAGCACTGCGTAGCTTTTTTAGTGTTGTTTGTTTTTGGTGGGATCTGGGTTTGCATTCAGGGCTTTACACTTGCAAAGCAGGTACTCTGTTGCTTGAGCCACACTTCCAGCCCATTTCGTTCTGATTATTTTGGAGGTGGGGTTTCATGCACTGTTTGCCAAGGCTGGCCTCACCACAATCCTTCTGATCTCAGCTTCCCAGTAGCTGGCATCCTTGCTACTATGTTTGTTTTTTACACAAGACTTAAATGTAGAAAAAGGTCATTTATAATCTTTGATCAGTACGTTCCATAGTTATGAGAAGGGAGAATGTTTTAAGTGCTGAAAGGTGTAGTTTAGTTATATTGAGATTTTTAGCTGTTTACTTGAAAGTGATTCTAGACTTAAGGAAAAGTGATATAAATGACACAAAGAATCACTGTACACCTTTTGCTGAGAATCTTCAAAAAATATTTTTCCATTATTGCCATATGTATGTCAACATTAATGTATGTATGCGTGTATGTTTGCATGTTTGTGTATATATGTGTGATATATATATTGATATAGATTTTTGACAGGAATACCATAGTGCATATTACCATAAGACAAGAAGGCACATGTCAGATTTTTCAGTTACTAATAATTTTATGTTTGAACAGTTGCTTATGGTTGTATCTGTCAGGTTCTCTACTGTAAGGTTGGCATTTTTACCTTAATAATTTATCTCATTTGAGCAGATTTTTTGAGACTATAAAGTTTTTCTTATTAAGATTTCACCCACTATATTTAAGATTTATTGGTGATTCTAGTATGAAAACACACTGTACATGCGGTCATTGTTTGGTAATTTTCTAATCTTATCAATTTCTTTTAAACTTATGAATTGTATCTCCTATAAGAGCAGCTTTCCTTATAGTCATTTGTTTACTTTACACTGTCTCATTTGTATCATTATGGGCTTATGGACTCTTGCTTACTCTTTGTGTTAGTCCATTATTGTTTTTCCCTTTGAAACACAAATTCTAGATTGGCTGATAAGATGCTGGCTTCTGTGCCCCATGATTCATTGAGCATTTTCTTTCTCTCTGGCTCAGCAAGATTTTCCTGAGCAATTTTGCCATTTTTTACTTCATTCATTGGCACCTCTTGGAAGAGAAGACTATTTAAAGAGCAAATTGAGCATTAGGTGTGCTTGTTGCTTTTAAAGATTCTAAACTGTCTTAATCCATGCAGTGAGAAAAAAAACATTAAAAATTAATAAGTATAAACCAGAAACTAATAAACTAAAGGTGTCCTTACCCACTGAAGGTGAGCCAGCATTGAGACAGAAAGATTGGAAAGGGTAGCATATAGATGTAGATATATAATATACAAATTTCAGTCTACTTATACAGATTTTAAAAAACATGACTTCAAACTGTTGTCTCTAATTCCAGTTTTGTATCACAAAAGTATCTCCAGCTTTCTTCTTTTTGTGCATGTAATATTTTTCTTTGATAGTGAGGTGTCCCTCTCTTTTTATACAATATTGTTAATTCTTTGAGGAATCCTCAAATGCATATTAAATAATTTCAGTTTTGTATATTTCAAATTTATTGTGAGGTTATAGAGACAAATTCTTCTGGTCAAGAATTACTTGGCTTGTTTTATTTTCCCCTCAGTGTCATTATGATATTCATTTGAGATATGGCTAAGTGTATTTGCTTTGTGTTATTCTACTTTGTTGTATTCCTCAATTGTCTTTTATTTATTTTTATTAGTGAGAAATTAAGTCCAGCTATGCAAGTAAGTACATGCTTCTCTCTCTTGTTTTTTTTTACTTCATTCTCATGTAACTCCAGCAGATAAGCAATCTCATTAGTTTTTTATTTATTCTTGTGTTTTTCTTGCTCAAAGGAGCAGATGCATATATATTTAATCTCTCCTTCATTATATTGCAAAGGTAGCATGCAATACATACTATCTTATACCTTTTCACCATTTAGCAACAAATCTTAAATAGCCAAAGCAATCACATGCAAGAAGAACAAAGATGGAGGTATCACTACCTGACTTTGAGGTACATTACAAAGCTCTCATTACCAAAGCATCATTTTCCTGGAATAAAAACCAATATATAGCCCAATGAATGGAATAGTACAATGAGGCTAGGGAAAAAAACACACATTTACAGCAAACTGATTTTAACAAAGTGACAAGGACACATAATGGGGAGAGGCTTTTATAAATAGTATTGGAAAACTGTATATCTACATATTGAATAATGAAATTAGAACATATTTCTCATCATACATAAAAACTTAATGCAAAATTGATTAAAAACTTAAATATAAGGCCTGAAACTTTGAAACTACTAGAAGAAAACATAGGGGAAAGAATTTATACACTACTCTTGTCAAGGATTTCTTTGCTAACAACTAAAAACATGGGTAACAAAAGCAGAAACAAACAAATGGAGTTATACCAAACCAAAATTTCTGCACACCAAAGGAAAAAATCAACAGGGCACATAAATAATTCACAAAATAAGAGAAAATATGTGTAAAAATGCATCAGAAGTCAATTTCCACAATATTTAAGGACTCAAACAAAACTTCCACTAGGAAGCAAATAACCTTATTAAAAGTGGGCAAGGGCCTGAATTAACAACTCTCAAAAGAAGACTGTAAGTGGCCATTGGGTATTTTAAAAGTTTCAACATTATTAATCATCAATATAGTAAAAGTCAAAATGACAATGAGGTATCACCTCATTATCATTATTTACCTAAGTGTAAATAACAATTATTAAAAACAAAACACATAACAAGCATTGGCTAAGATATGCAGACAAGAGAAACTTTACATGCTATTGGAGGGAATGTAAATTAGTAAAGCCATTGCAACAAAAAATAATAGTTGAGTTTCCCAAAAATTTTAGAAATGGAACTACCATATGATGATACATCAATCTTACTACTTGATATGTGTCCAAAGGATACCATCTATTATATAGTTACTATCATCCAAGCAAATTTCAATGTGTCAACTGATGCTTTGCTTAATTTATCCTGAACCTTGGTACTTCTAATCAAATTGTAACATTTGCATTTTAAAATATTGCATCTCAATAAAATACTTTATCACAGGTTATATACTATTCATTTAGTTTTAGAGTCCAATTTTTTAAAAAAAAGTTTTAAAGCCTAAATAGATGCTTATAAAAATTTGTACTCTGTCTACCTATTTTCCTTTTTCAAAAATGTGTTAAACTCTACAGCTTCATTTATGCATTTTTCTTTGTTCATGTTGTTAAAATTTTTGTTTCCTTCTGGATTCATCTCTTTTCATGCATGCAGGTATTCATCTATCTATGAGGAAAGATGGACCTTAGTTTGGCTCTTTGCCATAACCTGGGCAGTTTCTTTTACTTAGTCTTTTTTTTTTATTGTGAAATGGGCTGTTAGAATTCTCTGCTTAGATATTACAAAGAAAAAAATGTTTTAAGGAAACAAATATGCTCAGAGATTCAATAACCTAATATTAGTATTTGCTAAGATCTATGGAAGTCCCAGCATGAAAAATGCTTACAGTGTTTATTTGTCTTTACCTAAGTAATCTTGCACTCACATTCTATATTTTTTGAATTAAGTTTTCGGCTTATTTTGCTACATATACACATATCAGATGTATGATTGTCTTTCATGATAGTTTCCTTAACAAGCTAAAAATAGAACTGTCATATGATCTAGTGGCACCACTCCCAGGCATATATCCAAAGGAATATAACTCAGGATACAACAGAGACACTTGAACATTAATGTTTATCAAAATACTATTCACAACAGCCAAGATATGGGAACAATGCAGATGCCCTACAACTGATGAATGGATTGAGAAAATGTGGCATATATACATAATGGAGTTTTACTCAGCCATAAGGAAGAATGACACCATGTGGCTTGAAGGTTAGTGGATGCAATTGGAGGACATCATTTTCAGTGAAGTAAGCCAAGTTCAGACAGAAAAAAAGCCACATGTTTTCTCTCATGTGTGGAAGATAGATCCAGATCCCAAAGATAAACATATACACGAAAACAAATGATCATATACAAACTTATGTGTTTGTAATAGCCAATTACTCAGGGGAAGAGGGAAAGGAAAAGAGAATGTTATAGCATCAACAATATTGAAATACCTAACATCTATGAAGGTAGAGGACATAACAATATATACTGAAAGCTGTCGAATAATGGAGCGGGGAGAGGGAAGGGGTAAGGAAAGTAATGGAAGAGGTTGATCTGACCAAAGTAAAGTACACTGACAGCAGGGATACATTGAGAAATCCATTTAAACATTGACCTGAGAATTAATAACAAAAGACAGTATTGTAAATTAGGTACAGTGTGTGTGTGTGGGGGGGTACTTGTGGGAGGGGGAGGGTGAATGAAGGAGATGAAGATGAGGGAGTATGATTGGTGAACTTCATATACATGTACAAAGTAGAACAAAATGAAACCGTGCAATTTATTTAAGTGGAGTGGTCAAGAGGCAGAGATGATGGTAGAAATAAAACCAATGTGCAATGTAAGCCTATTCAGAATTATCACAATGACTCTCCCTGTACAATGAATATATCCAAATAAAAACTTTTTAAAAGGTAGTTTCTGTTATGTTAGTAGAAATCATTGAAAAATCATACCTTTTTTATCAAATCTGGAATTCTTACAAGTAGTCTAAAAATTTGACTGATCTATCTATGCTGAACTCAGGATAAAGTTAGGGAATGAAGTCTTGTCAGAGTTAGAAAGAACCATGCCTTTATGAAACACTTAAGTTATAACTGTGCAGAAAGCATAAAAAATAGTTAACATACATTACCATTTCATCTTTTTGCAGCCAAAGCAACAAATAATGTCTATAATTTCCCTTAAGTTTAATTTGAGATTCTCTAGCCATGGCATTTTTTGTGTTCTTTGTCCAGTTTCTAAACATATTTATTTACCCACAGAATAAGCTTAAGTTCATTTATTTCATTTTCAGCAAAATGGGGGAAATTTCATTTTATACTTAATGTAGCTAGGCAAATATCATGTTGATTTGGTATTTTTTGAGAAATGATTTAATACCTTTGCTATTATTCTTCATTGTAAAAGGACATTTGGCACTGTTAAAAGAGAAGAAGTGTTTTCATTGAAGCAAATGCACATATAGTAAATTATACAAATCTTACTATAAAGCTTAATGCATTTTTGTAAACACGTGCAAATTCAATCCAGATCTCATGTTTATTCAACCTTCTAACATCAGACATAAATTTTCACTGCTTTTGAACTTTATAGAAGGTGAATAATAAGTTTCTTGTCTGTTTAGACTCTTTTGACAATCTAACCTTAAAATTCATTAATTCTGTAGTAATTCTAATACTGTTAACTTTTCATTGCCAAATTGTTTTTCAAATTGATTATATGAATATACTATGACTTATTTACCCATTCAAAGTTAATGGACATTTTTCCAGGTTAGGTATAATTAAGTAACTATCATCGTGCTTGTAAATATCTTTTAATAAATGTATGTAAATATTTCCATCAGGAATAAAATTGCTGAGTCATAGAAAATGCTTATTTTCAAACTTTGAAGATACTGTAAAATAGTTTTCCATATTTTCTTAACTTGCACTCCCTCTAGTAGGCATTTGTTTTCTCATTTATTTTAATCCATTAAAATTATTCAGTATATATTCTGATGAAGTATAGGTATCTTGTTGTATATTTAATTCTCATTTCCTTGATGACCGATAAGTCAGAACATCTTTTCATATGCTTAGGACTCATTGGGGATATGATTTTATAAATTCCAGTTCAAGTCCTTTGTCCATTTTTTTATTATTGAACAGTCTATTCTTTGTCTTTCTTACTGATTTGAAAAATGTATACTTTTTCAAAGATTTCAGTATCAAGTATTGTATTGCATATATTTCTGTATTCTTGCAGTTTGGTTGCTTTCTTGTACTTGTTGATAACTGGACAGTCTCACATATCATGCTCCAGTTTATTAGCAATTTCTTTGTGCATAGTATATTTTTTCCTTCTTAAGAAAAATGATTTCTCCAGCAAATTCCTAATAATATTCCTCTGTGTTTTCTTCTACAAGCTTTATTGACTTTTACTTCTCATTTGTGTAAGATATATCTAGAAATTATTCTTCATGTATCAGTTTAATCAGGGGGGCAAGTTGTTTGCTTGTATCCCATAAGGACATCCAATTGAACTAGTATTCTTCTTAAGCATGTTTCTACCTTCATTGCAAACCTGAAGAAGACTAAGAATGTTTTTTCAGAATAAGGCCTTTAAAATAAAACACATAATTGTAATAGTGTTCTATAAGAAACCATTTAAAGTAAAACATCATTAACATTAAATATGGTGACGGTAATAAAGTTATTCTTTGTAAACATAATATGTAATAATATCCAGCAAAGTCTAATAGATATCATAATTTTGAAATTGCCATTATTGAAACAGTATTCCAAGATTTCTTTTTATTGTTGTGCTGGTCGAGGGTACATTGTGGCATATTTTTATATCAGGGAGCTTTGGTAGGTAACCTAGTCCTGGTGTCCTTACAATTCTAGTATATAAGTTTCTATTTTCTAGTCCCAAAAAAAGTTTTTATGCCAGACAGACTACTATTTTTTCCCTTATGAGTGATTATAAAGACCAATTTATCTGTTTTATGTGGGGATTTTTAAAAAGGCAATTTACCAAAAGGAACAGTTGGAAAGACTAACATGGAAGCCTTAATGTTCTCTGTGTTCTTGTCCAGTAAAGCCCAGCTTGCCTTGATTACAGCAGGGTGTGTTCGGTCATTTTGTTTTATGGTCTATATCTGTCTTTTGTAGTTGCTTTCAGTTGGAAGTTAGCAAGGTAAAAGCTATGCAATAGGCTTTGAGTTTGAAGCCCCCAAGTTGGTTTTAATGTATTGTTATTCTGATGAAGACTTCTATTCCCATTATCTTATTTTCTATTCTTAAAACTCATGAATATTTATGGATATCAACACGAAAGAATTTCTTTGCTAAAGCAATTAAATGCAGTGCTTGTTTTTAAAGCCCTTATCCCAGATCTCCTTTTTTCGGAGCACAAGGAAGTAGAAACAATAAATTAAATTTTTAGTCTGCTCTTACTTTAGCCTTTTGCCAACATCAACAAATGGCTTCAGAACTAGTTCTGTCAATATATACACACCCTATTAAAATTCTCTATTCCTTTCCCATATTCTTCAACATGTCTGAGGACTCCATATACTTGTTCACAGTATGAACAAGGAAAACAGTGCTATTTTTTATTGAGTTTAGTGCACAAGAGAAAGTATTGGCAATACTTGATGTGTCCCTGATGGCACATCACTACTGAGTGGATTGTGCACTCATGACCCGTGAATTGTTCCTCAGCATACATATGTCTGGTGACATCTGAAATTTTAACAAATGTCTTCACTCATGACTTGTAGCCCTGAGCCTCTTGTTGTTATTATCTGGATGATTTTTAATGAAAAGTAATTTAGGGTCAATCTAGACTGAAAGCATAGATAAAACACATCTGATACAAACTGAAACAACCTTCCCTCTCCACTTAACATTCATTGATATCCTTGTAACAAGTAACACCAGTCATCACTTTCCAAATTTGACTATTAGAAAGCAATACAATCTAGACTGGACAGTTACATCAAATGCTGGGCTTGTTGCTAATGCATTGGATGTTAATATTATGGATGGAAACATGTCTCTGCACAGAACTTATGACCAAATGTGAAGCTATATCTGGTTTATGAAATACTTGTAAGCAGATGATATGTGTACTTATCCTTGAAATCTAAGTTTACAATGCAATCATACTACCTCTTTGGGTTTTTTCCTCATATTATCTTCACAGAGAATACACTAATCTCTCATTTTCAATATTGCATAGCAGAGCATATTTTCTTATAGTCAGCTGTTAATATATAGTTACTTACATTACATATTCACCTACCCTAAAAAACAACCACTTCTTATTCACCTTATGTCTACATAATTTCCAACGAGGAAGAGTCTCACAGGCAAAACAGTAAAAATCAGTGAAATCAAGTTCTAGCCCCAAAATTATTAATTTACTCAAGAAATGTCCATATTACTTTCTTTAAAAAGTATAATTTGCTCAATATAATTTACTAAACATATGAATGAAAAATTCTGCATTAAGATAACTTTATGCTACTAATGTACAGAGTTGCAATTCTCTATAGTGTTTGAACATCTTAATATAGGATTTAGACTGCCAATATTTTAAAATGATAATGGACATTTGAACTCAAAGAAATAAAATCAGCCCAGCTGGAAAATGTAATTCAAATCACAAAGCATTAGCCAGAAGAAATAAGAAAGAGTCAAAATTTCAAAAAAACCTGAAATTAATTTGTTAATATATACAGAAGGGGATCATTACAAGGAGATGATCATTCGATCTTTAAAAATATTAGAGAAAACATTTAAAAACTAGATGTGTTTGGTTTGCAACATGTTAAACTGAGCAAATTGAATAGCAAGTTGATTCTCATTTGCTGAATCAAAAATTCTAATAGAATAGAAAGCAATGAATATCAGCTATCCAGTTTTACTCACTACTTGTTAACGCTCTAAAAAAACTTTTTTTGGAGTACTAGAGGAGGAACTGGATATTCAAAGTAAATACAGGTATGAATACAATCAATAGGTTTTCCAGAATTACTTTCCAGTATTTATGTAAGATTTGCACATGTCTTAGACATTTAATGAAAGCTACATGAAGCACTAATATAAATAATAAGATTTGTAATAAAGAACTCCCTGAAATTTTGGTTTTCTATAGGCTAATTTGCTATTTATTTTGTCCAAGTAATGAAATGATTTGGAGTTCACACACTTCATTACAGCTTTTAGATTAACACGTTTGTTTCCATCAGCAACATTTTTTATATGTTTTGCTTGTATAGTCTATTTGCAATTTAGTTGCTAAAAGGGTAGTCATTCAGTCAGTCAGCAAAGCATTTACTTACCTACTATTTACTAGATATGTTTCTCAGAACTGAGAACATGAAATCAAACAGTTAGACTTCCATGGTCTCAAATAACTTGCATTTCATTAGGAAAGATCCATATTACTTTATATAATAGATTAATATATTAATCACTTACCCTTTTTTTCCCTATCTAGAATCCATTGACCTTACCTAAAACATGAAGAAAAACTAGCAGTTGAAATAACAAAATACTTACTACTATATTGGACTATTACATGTCTTAATCCTTTGATTTTAAAGTACTGCTTATTTCTTAAGACAATTTGATATAAATAGAGACATTTCAATTAGATAATCTACTCATAAAAACAGATTTCCATAATCTCTGTAAAAATAAAACTTTGCTATTTGAGAGAAGATGCTTTATCTCAACCTTTATTTGCTTGTTAATCACAATGTTAAATATTTCTGAATTTTTGTAGCTCTTCCCTTGAAGCTCTGCCAAAAAATTTGTAAGAGAACAGTGAGGTCATTGGAATGCTGAGTAAATAATTCACTTTTCTCATAAGAGGACTATAAACTTGATAAAAAATTTATAATTATCATTTTAATCCAAATTGTTCAATCATGTTCTGGACAAAAATGCATCCCTTGAAAACCTTATAAAATGAAAGGAGATGTTTATAACAATTTCTGGAAATGTGCATAAATGCTGACTGCATTGCAGGCTAATTTTTGCAAATTAATTCCATTCTGTTGTTTACATTTAGAGAATTATTTTGAATATGAATTTTGTTCTTCACTGTAAACCACATTGTTGTTTCATTGATCATTTTTATTTGCACTGAAGTCTCATTGCCTTTTAGGAAAGTTATGCTTTATTAAAATAACATCTACTTAGAATTCCTATGAATGACTATAATGCTGTAATGAAATGTACTCCTTTCAGTCTTCATATTTAAACTCCTGAAATGGCTGATTATATAAACTGATTCTGATTTTTAAAGGGTGATTGCTATCTCTCAAAGCATAATTACATAACAAGTTGTCAGTGGGAAAGGACATTTAAAGATTTTTGTAGATATTCCCACGTACTTGAAATCATCAAAGGTTTCCCCAAATTAAATTTTCTAAAATGCACACAAAATTCTCCCCACAAAATAGATGGAATATACTTGTTCATCTAAGAGCTTATTTAAAACAATCTTATTATGAAACTATTCCTTGAGCAAACATCATCTTACAATAACCGTTAATAAGCCACTCTTCCCATTTCCTTAGCAGTATACAATGAGTAATTCATTTGTACCAGAAACACTTGTCACCCCAACAGATACAAGTTAACAAAACATAGTGTTCTGCTTTATGTAGCTCCCAACACACCAAAGTGCTGTTAAAAATTTACGACCATGAAATAAGTGCTATAACAATGATTTGTAAAGTACAATGAAAGCAAATAGAAAAGTACAAATTTGTCCGCTTACAAGAAGTGACATATTTGAAAATGAGTAGAAAACATCAGTTAAAAAGTAAAGAGGATGGTATGTCATAGAAAGAAAAGAGCTTATTCAATAGAACTGACATTAAAAAAAATAGGCATATTCATGAAGAAAGAAAGATTTTGTAGGACTGAGTCTCATAGCCAGGCCAGTTATAATACAAACTGAATACTGGTAATGTTCCATGAATCGGAAAATTCTACAATAGAATGCATCTTGCAGTTTAGCAACAACCCTGGATGAACAGGAAACAAAGGTTTAA
This sequence comes from Castor canadensis, assembly GCF_047511655.1. Classification (NCBI taxonomy): domain Eukaryota; kingdom Metazoa; phylum Chordata; class Mammalia; order Rodentia; family Castoridae; genus Castor; species Castor canadensis. The sequence continues at coordinate 28,520,109 of NC_133395.1, forward strand.
CTCTAGAGAAACTCAGATGATTTGTCAACAACTTAGTCAAGAATTTTTCAAAGTGAGCAATAAATTTTCACTTAAGGTCATATAATTCACATGTAATGTATGATCCTTTACCCGGATATCAGCTATTAACAACTTGTATTGTAGGTAGCATTCTTCTAATTACCTCTTAAGAAATACTGAAGTTTCCTCAATTGTCCCTTCCTAAAGCCACAATATAAAGAGTAATGGAACAGTGAAAGATACAAAGTTAGGAATTGGGATAAACCAGAATCAGAGACTTAGTACATCCTAGAAATAAACTTGGAGTATTTGCAACTATTTCTAGCAATTATGGGTACCTGATTACTATGTTATCAATATTTTTGTTCACCTGTCTCTCTCTCTCTCATTTCCCTCTTGATCTTAATTTCCTTGCCCCAGAACTATGAGAAATAAATGTTAGTTGTTTAACTTATCTAGTGTATGACATTTATTAGAGCAGCCTGAAATATTAATTTCAAAAGTCTTAAAAATCATGTTATACATGATCAATTGCAAAATACTAATGATATCTTTTGTTTTTTAAATATTACTGTATATAGGCTATTTGTAAGTCATAGGTTCTGTGTCACTCATGAATACAATCAATAAATTCAATGTACTTTTAATTCTCTGCTCTTTCAAGTCATTTTTCTAATGTCAACAAAGATAATGCACAAGATAATCATAACAATTATCTAAAGAAAGTAAGTCTGCCAGGTATGGTGGTGCATGGTTGTAATCCTAGCACTGGGGAGGCTAGGCAGGAAAATCACAGATTCAAGACCAGCCTGGGCCACACAGTGAGACCCTATCTCAAAAACAGAAGGAAGGAAGGAAGGAAGGAAGGAAGGAAGGAAGGAAGGAAGGAAGGAAGGAAGGAAGGAAAGAAGGAAAGAAGGGGGCAGGGAGGGAGGGGGGAACGAGGGGGAAAGGGGGAGGGAGGGAGAACGAGGGAGAAAGGGGGAGGGAGGGTAGGAGGGAGGAATGAAGGAAGGTTCCAAGATTCACCTGATCATGAATGTACTGCTACTGTTCTATATGTCACAATAACAGATATTTAATCTTTTCCAAAGTTTTCTCTGATTACAGATGATAGTGATCACAGGCTGATGGAAGGTTTATCTTTACCTATGTATCTATTTGAACATACTCTGAGGTAGAGAGGGGGTTTCACTCTCATTAATAATAGCCACTTCCCAGAGCTGTGCAGCACTACCTCCTTGTTCTGCTACCAGATTCAGAAGGCTAGATCATCCCTGTTTTGTACACTACTTTCCAGATAGAGTCTAGTATTCTGTTTTATAGCTAAATGTTTCTTCTAAGAGGGTCTCTTTATAGAATTCTATGCTAACACATTCCTGTTCTTTCAACCACAGCTTGCTTTGGCCAGACCATTTTTCCTCTGTCTTCATGCCACAATGTCTAGATTGCTAAAGATTTATCATAGGCCTTGAAGTAATGTAAGCTTACTCCTTCAGCTTTATTCTGCATTTTCAGGATGCTTTGGTTAATTTAATTCCTTTGATTTCCTATAGGATTTTTAGATACAGCTTGTAAATTTCCACAGGGGGGAAATATCTGCTGAGATTTTGACTGAGTTCATAGATATATTGGAAAACAACTGATATCTTCACAATAATGATATTTCTCAATAATCATTAATACGTTTTACCTCACAACTTATTCAAGTATTTCTTATGTCCTCTAAGTTGTCATCTGAAATTCTAGTATGTAGGTCTTTCATGTTATTTTTGTATTACTCTGAAGTATTTTACTTTTATGACCCTGTAAATGCCTTTTTCTAATTGTGCATTTCTAGCATTTAAAAAATACAACTGGTTTTATGTACTGATCTTGTATTCGACATCCTTGTTAAACTCACATCTAGAGCCTTTATTGTAGATTTATTTAATTTTCTCTATATACAATCATGTCTGAAAATAAAATGTAATTCACATTTAATTTTGTTCACAGTTGTAATTTTCATTGTTGGAAGTATGATTTTGATCTTTTTTTTTTTTTTTTGTAGGGCAAGGAGTGAGGACTTACCTCAGGGCTTCCTGCACACTAGGCAAGCAGGAAGCCATTTGAGCCACACGTGGAGGTGTGACCTTTTTTTGTATTTTTTTTTTTTTGAGATAGACTCTTATTAATTTCCTTGGTTTGGCCTTGAATTCATAATCCTCCTGCCCTGGTCACTCCAGTAACTAAGATGACATCCATTTGTCACCATGTCAGGCCCTGAGTCTATTTTTTGTTTTTGTGTCACTACTTGACTTTTTAAACATATAGAATGTGATAGCTAAGATATTTTGAGAAACAACTAAAATTTCCCTCTTTTAAGAAAAGAAGATTTAAATTATTTAATCATTTTTAAATGTAACAGTGGTTCTCAAGAATGTATCCCATAAATCACGAATGAAACAATTCTGACCTAAACAAATGCAGAAGTAACGTGACTAACTTCTCCTATAATTTTTACTAGCTCACTGAACTATACAGCTTCCTCCAAGGAGTAGCTTAGTTCCACTCTTCTTCTATGTCATTAATAGTTTTGCTTGTTTGTTTGTCTTATGTAGTATGTGAAGGGCCCCAAGAGAAAACAAACTATGGTTTCAGAGGTTGAGAGTCGTGTCTTGGGAGGAGTGGTAGCGTAACCGTGGAAGAGGACAGCGTGGCTTTTGGGATGTGTCATGTTCTTGCTGTCATTCTGATGGTGGAACATTGATGTGCTCTGTTGTGCAAGTGTATTGAGTTCACTAATGTTTGCAAAATTTGGTTATATTTACACAATAAAACTATGTTAATTTGCCATTTATTACTCACGATGTTTCCTATATAAATGGTGTTAAGTCATCAAGTCTGTAGATCCTCCCTTTAAGCTACATGTTCCAACATTACTGTATCTATCACAAAAGAAATAATTTGATAATTACCCAATTTTTTCTAATTTATCAACACAAAATTAATTTGCAGTATTTACTATGAGTTTAACATAGGAAATAATATTTACAAAAAGTTGATTTTTTTTGCTTTTGCTAATAAATTCATGAAATAATATTCATATTTTATATTTATCTGCAAATTGTATTTGCATATTATAGCCATTAACACTTGTCAGATATAATCCTAATATTTTGTTATATTGTCAGCATCTTTTATTTATTATATTTAAATGTTCTTAAGTTTCCATTTTTCGTTAGAAGCTTTTTTTTTCAAAATTAAATGCTTTTGTGTATGAAAAGACAATATGAAAACAATGAAAAGAGACTAAAAAGAATGGCAGAAAATACTTACATATCTATTTAAGGTCTAATAAACTCAATATAAAGAACACTTAATTGTTCTTTATAATTCTTTCCTTGTAAGCTTACAAAGGATTATACCATTTAAAAATAAGTAATCTATAATATTATGATTTATGAGATGATTATATCAGACAATTATATCATACCTTTTGTTTTTAGATAATTAATTTCCCCAAGAACAGTAGACTGAATAATCCAACAACTAGGGACACTAACAAGGAATAATGCAAAATAACAGACTTACTGTAAGAATTTGACCTCAGGTAATTGTGGGAACTAGTGATATAGTCAATCTCCGACTTAAGTGGTTTGACTTACGTTTTGACTTTATGATGTTGAAAACATGATACACATTCAACAATAACTGTAATTTGAACTTTGAAATTAGACTTCTTCTTAGCCTTGTCCTGTGAGTGCAATATTCTGATACTCTTCTTTTGATGCCAGGCAGAGACAACCAGTGGCAGTTCCTTGTCATCCATCCCACTACTAGAGATAAGGACACAGGGTACTGCATTACTAAACTAGGATGTTTGGGGGTTAGATGTGTGAAATGCCTTTTTGACTTACAATATGATATTTTCAACTTTCAATGCATTTATTTAGAGGTATAACCCCATTCTAAATCATGCCGCATTTATTCACTTTATAAAGGGCTGTGGCTTCTGCTTTGATCTAGGCCTAAAATGAACAAGGTAGGCAGAGGTGAAGGAGACTTGGACATGAATTAGGCGATAGTAAAGACAAACTGGAACCAACATTGAAGCCTGGATTCAATCTCAGTGTCTTCTACCAAACCTCCAACTATTTGAGGTTTGAGATGTGTACAAGCTGGCCTCTTGCATAGAGTTAAACATACACCTAACTGGAATCAGAGCAGCAGAGGGGATCTTTCCACAGCTGCATTAATGCTGGGCCTATTTTTCTTCTCCAGGAGTTGCGTGTTCTTACCCACAATTCAGAGAAGGAGAAAAAGAAGGTCAAGGTGATGTTCTGTGAGTCCCCATACTATCCAGCTCCAACAACAGTCAGTAAATCAGTAACAGTATGGTTGAACAGCAACAGTGTCTGATGCTTCACAGCAATGTGGTGAGCATAAAAGGGAAGTGAGTGGTGTTTTACTTTCACGTTGTACATTTCGAAGCCTGTAAAATGTCTCTGCGGCCCCCTCTTCTCCAGCATGTTTCAGGAAAATGGTTTATGGGTGATGTAGTGGCAAATTAAGTAAGTAGATCCAAATGAAATCTATTTTAGGCTAATGCATATCTTATGCTAGGGACATATGCATCATTGTCCTAAACACACATATATCCATGAAAATACAGGTAAAAACAGTGTCACTATTTCTAAGTTTTTAAAACTCATCACATATCTATTTTTATATTATTGCAATATTTTAACTTTTAAATTTGCTGTAGCTACATGCAATGACATGGGCAAAGTTACTGTTGAGCAAAATAAATAATAAGCATAAGGCTCCATTTGGATAAAGTTCAAAAGAAAACCAAGAAAAATGAATCTGCATCAGTAAACAGGATGTTGTTACTGTCCAGACATGAGAGAGATTAATTATTGAAAAGAATAGTGAAGAGTGCTTATGATATTCCCAGACATTTTCTGTTTAAGCGGGTTCTGCTTACTTAGACATGTTCATTTGTGAGACTTAGCAGCCTGCACATACGATTTCTGCATTTTCAGCATGTACACATTATTATCATACAAAAATTTAAAATGTCAAATTGGTAGACTTAAATGTTTTTAAAACATCTATTTTAATATATTAGTAATATGTTTTTGTGGCATATAACTTATGATCATCATATTTTATTTTAAAAAAGACAGTTCAAAGTTTAGATTAACTTTCTTTACATTTTCCTGAAATTTTAAGCACTTCATATGATGCCTATTTCACTCTCTGTACATTCCTCAAACTTACATTAGTCTAATCACCTCTCTTCCTAGTATTTCTACATAGGTAAAGAATTACACTGAGCTTTTGCTTTAATAAAAGAAGATCTTGGAGCATGGATTAGCAAAATCTGAAAAGAATCTCCTTTTCAGCATAAAGCACATAATGAAAAATATCCCCCTCAGAATTTTTAAAAGATATCTTTGCACCCTTTTCATGCCTTTCCACTTACACTTAATAATTTCCAAATTCTTTTAACTATTCTTTGTCTTTTTCTCTTTTGCCTGCCACCATTCTATTAAAATTCTTGTAACAGTGGGTATAAATTGTACACTATTTCCCCTGATACAATTATGCTCAGTACAAATGTTTAATTGACATTTCTTTCGTTTTTTCTTACACATTCATGATAAATCAATTCTCCTAAGCCTTTTTCCTCTGGAGAAATATTTAATAATTTTCTATTCCTTGATGAAGAAGTTCTAAATTCTCTAAGAATTGTCTTTACTGTTTCATAATGCCTTTCATTCTCATGGCAAATTCCACTACACAGAACGCTCTTTGCATTCCAACTTATTTCAGTGTAGGAGAGGGGTAGGACAAGTGGGGGCCTGCCATAGAAGTACAAATGTAGGCAGGCAAACTACTAGAAAAATGTAATAAAATGTGTGTGTATTCATCCCTTAGAAAAGATGAGGTATATAAAAATATACCTTAATACACACACATACACACACACACACACACACACACATACTCCTTTTATTTCCTTCATAGGAATTAAGTCACTTAAAAACTTCAATGATACTGTGCTTTTTTGGGACTGTGAAATTCTATGCATTTTTGCCAATGTAGTTTAGTTATCCAATATGAATGACAAAAGGATTTAGGGGAAAAGATGGTACTTACCCTAACATTCTTTGTGTTTTAACTCCTTAGTTAATATGCTAGAAAGGATGCAAAAAGTAGAGGAATCTAATAGTACTGATGTACATTTCTACAGTAATTTTTTTTGGAAGGAGTTTGAACCAAAGGCTTTCAAGCTTGCTAAGCAGGTGCTCTACCACTTGAGCCATGACCCAGCATTTGTTTGCTTTAGTTATTTTTCAGGTAGGTCTCACATTTTTTCCAGGGGCCAGCTTCCAATCCAAGGTCTCCCACAAATTTGGGATTACAGGCATGAACCAGCAGGCTCAATTCTTAAGCATTATTCAATTTGGATCTAGATTCCTATCACAATTGACAAGTAAGTGCCTGTGGGGGAATCTTAATCTTCTATATAGAATAGAAAATGTAGTGGTATATTTGAGAAGCCAAATCAAAGGTAGGTAACATATTAAAAAGGAAAGAGGAGGGTGCTGAAAAAAGTAGAGAGAAGTATTGGCAAATGTTAAATTTAAAAACCAACTTTACGAGTAACAGCTGGTTGCACTAAGCAGGCAGTAACTCCCCATTTTCTTTTCCTTCCATCATTACCCAAACTGTCAACTCACATAAGAAAACCCAAAATTTCAGAAAAGAATAAGAAATGTTTGAGAAATGGATTGCGTTAAACATTTGGAAATGCTTAAATTTCCAACTCTAGTGATTTCAAGACTAGAATTTATACAATTACCTCAACTTATTACAGAGCTACCAGCAATCATTTCTTATAAATCAAGGAAATTTAGAAAGACACTAAAGCTAAAAATGCCAGTGTAGTGTTTTTATGATAAATGAAACCAAAATCATCTCTTTTCATAATTTTACTTCATATTTACCACATATTCCTGAATGTCTGCTCATTTTAGGCTCTGAACTAGAAAATGGAGATAGGAAAATATATGGGGCTGATCTAAAAAGACAATTGATTTGTAGTGGGTGTAGGTTTTGTAAAATTGACAGTGTAATGGAAAGGAAGTCCTCATGGAGAGATAAGTACAGAGTGTTCCACAGAAGAGAAAGTAATCAATTTTCACTGTAGAAGATACATAAATAAGGTTTACACGAGAAATAGCAGCATATCAGAAAGTAGAAATCTAAAGGGCAGAGGGAACAGCATTGAATGAAAATTAGTAATTGAGGCTTATTTAAAAAAAATAATCATACTGAAGTGGCTAGACTGTGGACTATATGAGTTAAAGAAAGAAAAAGTGGTAGTGTGTGTGGGGGGTAAGATTTTCAAGTTAACTGGTGTCAAAATTTTTTCTGTATGTGACATCAAGGATTCTAAGCTTTAAATCCTTAAAACATGGGTGGAAAATGTTGGGTTTTAGAGATACAATAACAGTACATAGAATTTATATATACCCTTGCTACCAATACATACAATATATACCAATATATACATCATGGCATATTCTAAGAGGATCAGTCATTGGGCCGGAAGGTTGGACTTCAATGTGGCACCTGTAGAATGTTGACAGACACACACAAGGAAGTGTACTCACAATAAATATCCCTGCCAGTCCCCTCCATGGCATGATGTAAGGTGAGGTATGGAAACAAATCTTATGACTGTAAGCTAGTTTAAATCCCTCAGCTTGGATTGCCCAGGAGTACGGTAAGGAAACGGTGTTAATTGTGTGATGAGTCAGGAGCCAATTACTTCTATATCCCACCACTATATCCCACTTGCAATTTATTACTAGACAGTAATAAATTTCTGCATTTTTAAAGTATGAGCATGTGAAGGGTAACTTTGGGGTCATATGGGTGATAACAACTGCATGAATAATGGGAAAACAGAACAGAAAAACCCGGTGTGGCAATATTAACACGGGTAAAAGCACTATCATTGCAAGAGTATATGTGTCTGGGAAAAGAAAGGAATGAAAGATACTAACTCACTGGTTAGTATCTTTAATAGAGTTTATTCATAGTAAGAAGGGGCACAACACTGAAGAAAACAAATGAGAAGGGGAAAGAAACATAATGCTGCACTTTTGTAATGGCTTTTAAATTTCAAAGTGATTGAGTATTATTTAAATCTAATAATTATTATTACATGTTACACTTGCAGGAGAAAATAAGATTTTGAAAATTTAAGTAATTCAAATCAAATTTAGTAAGTAGAAAAACCACAATGTGAATTCATATTCGTTTTAGGTTTCTCAACTTTTCAGTATAATACATGAATAATAAAATCAACCATCAGACAAAACCCCCAAACTCAGAGCATCTATGAGAAAAAATTTAATGTTCAGTGGTGAGTCCTTTTCAAGATTTTGTGTTGTAAGTCACCAAGTAGAGTTTCTATAGCTATGATTGATTTTACAGCAGTGTTTATGCAACTTTGAACCTAGGATTACCACTTGTTTTCCTATATATAGTTTATGGGGATTTGGCCACTTATTAACTTTTATTTTTGTTGTTTTTCTTTTTTGATTTTGGTGGGTCTGAGGTTTGAACTTGGAGAGCAGGCCCTTTCAAAGCAGGCAGTCAAAGCTGGTTTTATCCTAGAAGTATTATTACATTTAGTTTTAAATTTGGGCCTATATTCCATATTGTTCTTTTAATTTTTGATTAGTTCTCTGTCTAGTATGTCTCTGTCTCTATCTCTGTCTCTCTGTCTCTCTGTCTCTCTCTCCTCCCCAGCAAGGTCTAATTGTTTATACATTATTTCTCAAGACTATTCTTTCTTCATTTGACACCCTTGTTAAAAATCAATTGTCCATATTTCTATTCTACTCTAGTGATCTAGATTTGCGACCTTTCTTACAAAACAACAATCTGTTCATTATTGCAGCTTTATAGTCATTTCTAAAATAAGATAATATGTGTTATCCAACTTTGTTCATTTATTAACACATGTTATTTCTAGAATAGATCCCTTACCTTCTGTTATAAAATTTAGACTCAGTCTATAAATATCTACCAATATTTCTTCTAGGATCTCTAGGATCTTAGTTATGACTATGTTTAATCTGTGCATCAATTTGTGGGAGGATTTATACCTCAACAACTTAGAGTCCTTCAGTCTCTGAACAGGGCATATTTCTTCACCTTTCTAGGTCTTCTCTGATTTCTTTCATCAGTACTTTATAATTGTTATCACACAACAGAACCTTACTTCATTAAATTCATAACTATAATTGCATGATTTTCATGTACTATAAAAATACATATGCTATTCTTTAAAATTTAAATTTATTATGTGATTCCTTCTGGTCACATAAATTTTGTGATTTTTTTATATTGATCTTACATCATGGTCATTTCAGTTTTTGTAGTTTTTTAAAAAAATATTGCATTTATATGTGTTGCTGAAGTTTGATTTAACTGCAAATTTTACTTTTTTCAAAAAATATAATAGATATATGAAAAAGTTTCCTTAATAATGATTCATTATACTAAAGACATTATTCTGTGATTCTTTGTGATTATTTGGCTGAATTATGCTGAAAATGTGCTGTTGCATTGTTACATACAACTTCTATTCTGAAGCTTCAAATTATGGGATCAATATGATGTATCAATTGTCCAAGATGCTACTATAACAAAAAATGGAATATCTAACACTTAAGGCAATGGAAAATATGTTATGAGGAGGTAAACATCAAGAGTATCCTAAAATATGAACAAAAAATAGCCCTGTGAAAACCAAATATATCTGATGTCACAAAATTGTGACAATGCATGGCACTTTCATGAAATTACAAATTATTCAACACATATGAAGTGTTTGGTATGTTTTGTTGAAGTGACAAAAGGCAGACAAAAGCAGTTAATGAAATATCTTCCTTTCAAGCTATGGATTTTAAAATGTAAAACTATTGCCAATTTAGTTTTTCTGAAGGTGTTCTCAATTGTCTGAATTGACATGAGTTGGCAAAGCAGGTAGATAGGTGGATAAGGAAGTCAGTGGGAAAGATTAAGTTTGTAATAATTCAGTTTGAGCGATTCTTTCAAATCCAGCCAGTGGTACATAAAATGTCTACACTGCTGAATAATAATATAAGAAAAATTTACAGGTTTTTTTTAACTTATCAGTACATGTTGTAATAATATTAGCCTTATTGATAATTAAGCCAAAATCTCATTCAATTAAGTTACCACATTGTGTCTACTGAATCTGTTCTCTGTGATAGAACATTTAGTTTATCTTTAGCACCTTTATAAAATATGCTAAACATCTTTGTGCATATATATTTCCTCATTTTATATTTTCCTCAGTCTAGAAGTGAAAACTGTAAGTGGGGAAAAGAATTCTGAATGGTTTTGTGATTGTTAAATTCTCATTTTCTCTCCTATAATAATGTGCTAAAATTCCATATATGTGGGCTGGTGGAGTAGTTCAAGTGGGAAAGTGCTTTCTTAGTAACCATGAGGCTGTGAGTTCAAACCCCAGACCACAAAAAAAAAAAAGGAAAAAAGTATTTCATATATGCAGAAAGCTCAAAGATTTATCTGTACTGTACCCTTTTAAGAACAGTGATTGCTAGAAGGATTACTTTTGTTCAATTAATGTATATTTGGTTATTATACCAGATAGATCATAGATTATCACCACTGAAGTATATATAAAATAATAACTGCAATAATTGTGCATAAATATTCTTCTAAAATTGTTTTGCATATATCTTTTGAGATATTCGAACTTGTGAACCTTTAACATATATACTGTACGTTTTAGATAGGGACTAACTGGAATTTGAACAAAATCATCACAACAAACTTGAACTAAGCATCCCTCCTCCATTTCCAATAAATCTGTAGCCACAAAACCAGGAATAGCCTTTTTATTATTAGTGAAAATCAGTAAGAAATGCCCTCAAGCTCGGACTATTAGGGATGTGGAAGGTGGGAGAGGGGTCAGGAAATAAAAGAGAGTCATACAGGAGGTGAATAGGATCAAAATATGTTATATAGGTATATGAAAATGTTATAATGAAGCACATTGCTTTACACAATTCTTATACAATGAAACAAGAAATGTCCTTTACTAAGAACTTTTTGGAGGATATTCTATATGATGTACTCAATGGTTTTTGTCTTATACTTTCAAGCGATTAAACGTTTACGTGTTCTTTACACAGGTTAAGTTTATAACACAGCTAGCAGCCTTGGGTATAACTTTATGCATATTTACCTGTGACATTGGGTTTCTGTGCAGTTTGCCATTAGCATAGAAAATCTTTTGATAACGTATCTTGAGCTCCTTGGAGGAACAGAGCAATAAAAATGCAAAATAATAAATGTAGATGATTTCACAAAGCTGCTTCACAAAGATGAAATACTTTTATCTTGCTGCCTCTGGATAAATGAAATATATCTTCATAAAATAACAGTGCATTGCATTTCTTGTATCTAACTCCCTAAATATCCATGGCAGACAAGTCTATATATTATGGGAGCTAATATGAACACGTTTAAACTCCAAAGGTTCACTTAATCATAAACTTAAAGTCAGAGTTTAAAGAAAAAATTTAGAATTCTAAAGTGGAATATATCTACTAGAAGACAATTCTAAATAATTATCTTCACACATGAATAAAAAAATATGCGTGTTACAGCTTAATGAATCCATTCTTCTTTCAGTAAGCATTACTGCATATCAATTTCATTCCAAGTTTGGTGATTTTGTTACTATGATAAAAAGAAATAACAAATTTTATATGTTATTTCTAAGCTAACAGTAATTTATTGCATATCATAACATTTTAAGTTGTATTCATTTTTTACTTTGGGGGAACGCCCCACTCCCCTCCCCCACCTCTCACCTCTAAGCAGAACCCTTGTTCTCTGACTCTGTAGAAGAAGAAACATAAAAGATAATAAGGAAAACATAGTTTTTTCTAGTTTGTGATAAATGTAGTTATACAGGGAGATTTATTGTGTTGTTTCCATGCACAATGTGTACTACAACCCAAACAGATTCATCTCTACTAGACCTCTTCACTACTTCCTAGTCCCTTCCTATAGTGGCTTTGGCTGGTTTAACATTACTCTATTCGTTCCTATACAGGGAGCACATCAACCACATTCAAGTCTATGGTTTCCTTCCCTTTCCCTGTGTCTCCCATGTGCAGTCTCCCCTTAGTGTGTGACCCATGTCCAACAATATTACTGCATTTGTTTTAGGTCTATTATCCGCATAGGAAGGAGAACATGCAATTTTTGGTCTTCTGAGCCTGACTAACTTTGCCTCATATAATGTTCTCCAGTTCCATCCATTTACCTGTGAATGTCAAAATTTCATTCTTCCATTGTGTGTAAATATTATATTTTCTTAATCCATTCATTGGTCGTGGGGCATCTTGGCTGTTTCCATAACTTGGCTATTGTGAATAGTGCTGCAATAAACATGGGTGTACAGGTTACATTCTAGTTACCTGAATCACAACCTTCAGGTATAGCCCTAGGAGTGGTATTGATGACTGTATAGCAGATCTATGTTTAGTTTTTTAAGAAGCCTTCATATTGTTTTCCACAGTGGTTGGAAACACTTACATTCCCACTAGTACTATGTAAGATGTATTCTACATATTAGGACTACCCTTAATTTAAAAAAGATTGTTTATAATGCCTGGAAAAATCTTTAAGAAGTATTTGTGCATTGAGCACAATGAAAAGGTTCTAGACTAGAAAGCTTTACTTTGCAGGCTTGGCTACCAAAATCAGGAAGGAATCTAAATAAAAGGCACATTGCGTTGATGAAACCAGCAAAAGCCAAGGGAGGGACTGCAAAGCAAAGAGGATATACTGTATACCACAAAGTGAAAACTGAGTGCCTTCACAAGAGTTTAGATAAAATGGTGCTCAAATCAAATAGATAAGAATAGAAACAGGTCACTTTTAGCCCAAAACATTTGATAAAATTTTAAATTTTCAAGTAGAATTTCAAGGTAAATAGATTGAACATTCTGAATGCATTTAAACGGGTTAGAGTGTGCTGATACAAGAGAATTTGAATAAAAAAGTTATAGGCACATTAAACATGGATAGCTATACATTTTATGGCTTCTTTTATAGTATTTGGAAATTCATTAGGTTTACTTTCATTAAAAATGATTTTTCTGCTTTCTTTTTCTTTAAATGTAAATTAAAACATTATTAAATGCTTTTACAGGAAGAAATATAACTTAAAATTAAAACCAAAAGCCTGATATATTATTTTAATCAACAATATAAAAGGAAATATGTTTTCTTATTTAAAATCCTCAGCTTTGCTATTCAGTAGAGAGCTATTACTAGTCACTGTAAGGCTAAGAGTCCAGTTAGGAAGAACCTCAGGATGAGTTGTAAATATCTGCTTCTCTTAATAGTGACAGAAACAGAACAGTAGCAATCAATTAGATACTCTTTCAACACAGGAATGGATTGACAATCCATTAAAAACAACAGGCAAAGTAGGATACAAGAAAGATTTTGAACAGCTTCTTTATTGGGATGATTGTCAGGTACAGGAAACTGTTAGACACTCAGGTTCATCACTTCACAAGTGAAGTCATTTAGATGCTATAGTTAGCATCTAAATTCCTACTGGGCCTTAAATTCCTAATGGATCTAGTATTCTGAAGCATAACATATTTCTATCAATCTCATGGGTCCTTAAATTTTATACTCTGGTCCCGCAAAATCCAAACACACAAAAAGGAAAAGCTATTCAAATATAATAAATGGAAAACACCAGATGTTTTCCCTTATTTTTATTTATCATATTCACTATTAGATAAAGCCAATAGTGTAAGGAATAAAGTCATCTTGTATATCTGTTAAAATTCCCCCAATGGAATCACTAAAGACCCAGAATATTTCCTCTCTTCCTCCTCCTTAATGCAAGGAGCTTAAGATTATGTCACTTTAAGAATTCAAAAGAATTGTCTCACTATCTTTGAAATATCTATAAGTTAAAAATCTGGGACTGAAAAGGGAGCTCATTGACAAAATGCTTTCCTAGTATGTGCAAGGTCCTAGGTTCAATCTCTAGCACTGCAAGAAAACAAGTACAGCAATCTCATATATCTCACCAAATACATTAGTTAGTTATAAATTAATTAACTTATCCAAATTAAAATTGATATTCTCAATTTATTACAATGTGGAAAATAATGTAAACCTAGAAATCAAATTAGGTGCTTCAGGACCTGGCTAGCAAGAACATAGACTCCTTGGATCAATAACAGAAAGGAAGAAGCAAGTTGGATCTTTATTAACTAACCTCCTACAGAACATCAATATTATAATGTGAAAGAATGATATTTTTCCTATCTTGTCTGCATATCAGTGAAATGCTACATGATAATAAAGCAATACAAAGAAACAGCATGAAAAAGTAGAAAAAATTAATAAGATTAAAAATGCATCCTTTCAAGTAGTGAATGTGACATTCCCAATGAGATTAAAACAAATTAGAAATTATCCAGAAAATGCAAACTATTATACGTAAATTCCAAAACAACATGATTATATGCACAATTATTTCTTTTCAAAATATTTAAATTCTAAGTATAAAACAAGTATTTTAAAAACTCTTTATAGCAATTAAGCTAGAAATCAACCATATCTTTAAAGATTGAAATAATATGGTTATTTATCATTGTACAGGATAATTACATATGCACATATATTTAACATGCACTCAAGTGAGTCATAAGTTTTTTTTATAAAAAAACTTTTTTTTATAAAAAACTTTTTTTTATAAAAAAAACTTATGCATCATTTAAAAGAGAGATTTGATGATGTCAATGAGAAAAAACCTGGTCTGCTCTCAAGTTGCAGCAGAAATGATGCGATTATTTACCTTTTGCATGTTTTTCCTGGATAGCAAATTATATGTATCTTACTTTTTAAATTTATATTCTCAAATGAGTCCATTTGTTTTCATGCTTTCCTGTGGCATTGGAATATATTACAATTATAAATAATTGTAAAAATAAATGAGAAAAGAGTCTCACAATGAAGGTGCTTCACTTCAGTAAATGTGAAAATTCTCTTTTGTTACACTCATTCGTATTCATAAGTATACCAATGCATGCATAATAATTGATATAAATAACTTAATGCACAATCTACTTCCTGATTGGAGACACATTGTGCTATTACCTTAAAATTTTTGCTTAAATTTTATATTTAGAAGAATACAAATAACAATACGTATTTTATATGCAGAATATCCTTTGGTCCCCAAGACATATGGTAGATGTTATCAAAGGCTTACTTATAACCCGAAACTCAAGGGAATATAGAGATACTAGTGGAGTGACTAGTATGCACCATATCATCTTAATTAGCCCAAACATTTGTTGAGCTTATAATACATGGCATGCTATAAAACCATAACTTAAACCTCAAACTACCGTGGTTAACAGTGTTAATAAAAATAAATCTTAGTGAAGAGCACAAAAGTATTTCATTTGTTTTCAGAATTGTAGAAATTTATTCATACTCATTTACAAGAGGAACACTTTTGTCTAAGAAGATTTCACTCTAGAACTTAAAACACTTTGGGCTAATAAGAGAAGCCTTGGAGACTTGATTCTTTTTTGCATTTCTATAATGTACTTTCCTCTAAATGGGAAGAGCTGCACTAGGTGCTTGTGGCAATTAAAGACAAGTATATATGTTTTTAAATAAAAGCTGACATGATCATACATCTGAAGATAGCAACATCAAACTAGTTTCTGATATAGAGTAGATGGCTCTGTGATAATAGCCCACAAATTCAAAATCAGCATATTACTCAAAGCTTTGAAGTCTCTTTACATATGGGATGAGATGTATGTATTTTGTTAAGAAACCTGAGTGTGTGTGTGCATGTGTGCATGTGTGTGTGGCAGCCCAAGGCACTAACTGAGAGAGACACCTTCCAAGATTTTACTTTCAGGTTGAAAAATGATAATTTTTAGAGTTCCTAAATGACAGTGCTCTTGGACTGTAATTAGTTCTATATAACAAAATGTAACAAAATGTTAATTCTAATATTTTGAAATAATGTTTCTAATAATAAAAATAAAATTTAAGCATTGATTTATTTATCCTTCCAGAATTTCCAGACTTTATGGGGAAAAGTTAGAATCCAAATCTAGTCTTTGAATGTGGAGCTAAAACTGTTAATCACTACACAATCCATTACAGTTCTTAGAATTTATAATACCTTTCTCAGCCAACATGGTTATCCTTTGTCTTTTAATTAACCATTCATTCCTGCTAAAATATTTCCTTTAACAAATCATAGATGGCTTCCCAAGATCATGTGTGTGTGTGTGTGTGTGTGTGCGTGTGTGTGTGCATGTGTGGTTGTGTAGTATTAGTTCTGAAAAGAGGTGGGATGGCAGCAGCTTTTTCCTATATTGAACTCAAATTTCAATCTTGACTTTACTTACTAGTTGTACTTTCATAATTAGGAGAGACATGGGCAAGTGCAACTTTAATTTGCACATCCTCGAATATTTGAAAGCAAGTGTCAGATCCTCCTGCATCTTCTCTTTTCTTAGTTTTTATAACCAAATGCTGAATGTTATGCTATTGTTTACACTTGCATTCTTGTCTCCACTTGTGTTCAAAGGAACATAGGAAATTAAGAGATAACTACTTTCATAAGATATAGATTCTAGCTTTAATGGAAGAGATTATCTATTCCAGTTTCTCTGCGATACTCCTGGCATACAATATCTCTTCATAGTTGACTCTAATTACGTGATCACCTAGTTGTGGATGTTGTAGTTTGCTGTTAGATATAATTTGAAGAATAAAAAGGGAACAGGTACAAATTTTTTAAGTTATTTGAAATTTTTTATCTGTATTTTTTTAAAAAGCAGATAACTAAAGGCAAATCCAAGTATGTTGGAAACTGAAACATTGTAGTTTAGGATAATTCTTTAAGAATAAAAGTAATGTGTAATTATAAAATTAGGCATAATTGACTACTAATTTAGAAGGGACTTTAATACAGTAAGGTACCCAAAAGCTTAAATGTTTCATGCAAATCTGCCTTTGGATATAAGTGTTGCTAACTGAATCAGCAGTCAAGTAATCCCAATGCCAACTCAGCAGTAGCAATGTGGTATTTCTTTCTACTTAGCTTCAGCAATGAAGATTTGTTATCATGGTCAGAAAGACTATAAGAACCATAGATGGCTGTCCTGAATGTGCAAAATGGGCAAAAAAATTAACCCTTCAAAATATATTGGCTGAAATAAAGCCTAAGAAATGCTCACTATCTCTAGCCATAAAGAAAATGCAAATCAACACCACACTAAGATTCTACTTCACCCCTGTAAGAATAGTTATCACCAAAAACACCACCAACAACAGGTGTTGGCGACAATGTGGGGAAAAAGGAATCCCCATACACTGCTGGTGGAAATACAAGCTAGTGCAACCACTCTGGAAACAATATGGAGGCTTCTTAAAAAACTAAACATAGATCTGCCATACGATCCAGCAATCCTACTCCTAAGGATATACCAAAAGGAATGCGACTCAAGTTACTCCAGAGGCACCTGCACACCCATGTTTATTGCAGCGCTATTCACAATAGCCAAGTGATGGAAATAGCCAGGATACCCCACTACTGACGAATAGATTAAGAAAATGTGGTATTTATGCACAATGGAATTTTATTCAGCCATGAAGAAGAATGAAATCTTATCGTTCACAAGTAAATGGATGGAACTGGAAAACATCATTGTGAGCGAGGTCAGCCAGGCTCAGAAGACCAAAAATTGTATGTTTTCCCTCATATGCAGACTTTAGATCCAGGGCAAAGGCAGTAATGTTGCTGAATTTGGATCACATGCTAAGGGGAGAGTACATACAGAAGGAAAGGGGATAGGTAGGAAACCCAAAATTTAAAGGTGTTTTATGTCCCTACTGCAGAGGAGCTAATGCAGTAACCTTAAAGCAACAGAGATCAATATGGGAAGGTGACTGGGAAGTGGTGAAGAGGTCTGGGACAGATGAATGAATTCGGGTTGTAATACACACGTGCATGGAAGCAATGCTAGGAATCTCTCTGTATAGCTGTCCTTATCTCAACTAGCAAAAATGCTTCATCTTTCTTTTTATTGCTTATGTCTTCTCTTCAACAAAATTGGAGAAAAGGGCAGAACAGGTCCTGCCTGGAAGTGAGGGGGTGAGGGGAAGAAATGACCCAAACAATGTGTGCAGGTATTAATATATGAATAAAGTAAAAAAATGATGCATCATGCAAAGAAACTAATTATATTTATCTGAATTTGCCAAAATAAGATTAAAACAGTTTTAAAATCCATTTTATACTTCATGACAATGGCCATACTTTAGTAGCATCTTAAGGCAAGATACCAAGAAAAATTCAGTTGTTTCTATAGAAAGAGGAGTACCAGCAAAAAGAAAGGAAAGAAGGAAAGAAGAAAAAGGAATAACACATTGTCAGTTACTTTAGTCATGCACATTGTGGTGTCTTTGAGGACTCCTCCTTCATTTCATTTGAAATAGAAAAGTTGAGGAGTATGTAAGTATGATACAGAGTATGCAAAATAGCTATAAAGTTTGAAAAATACTTAAATACTATGTGCAAAAGGAAAGTGTTGATTTTAACTTTCTATTAGTTATATAGATAGAAAGTTCAAAACAGAACAGGGAACTCGAGCTGGCTTGCAATCATCTGAGCTAACAGGTGGACAACCCAAATCAAAATTTTGGCCTCACCAGCATTGCAGAGTAGCTTTAAAGGTGAATTGTCAAAATTCTCTCAACTGGAGCAATAAATGATGAATGTTCATAATAGCTGTCTCTTTAAAGGGAGAAATTTCAGTACTCTATTTCATATAAAGCTTGCTTTTTTTCTTTGTGCTTTAAACTAATAAGGTTTTAAATATCCTTTTTAGTTCTTATAATAGGAGCACTCAGGACACATTTTGCCACAGTTGAGGGATCTTTGACAATTCCCTTAGTCAGTTACCTTTAAAGGTTACTAGGCAGTTGCATTATTAACTCAAGATTGGAAAGGTTTCTACAATTCTTATTATTTATCTCATCAAAAAGGATCATTTATTTAAAGAAATTAAATCACACAGATGTTTATGCCTGCACTGTGGTTAAGGCTTTTGGTATTTTGAAGACTTTATTGAGCAGATGGGATATTTTGCTTCAGGAAAACTTGCATTTTCTCATTTTTTAAAAACCATGTTTTCAAGATTGTCAAAACATTACAAAATCATTAGGAGACTCCCATGTTGGAGTCTTGTCAGACATTTAATCATAAACTTACATTAAGATTCTAGCTATTTTAAATCACAAACAACCTCAGTCAAGCACAATCTGCTAGTGAAGTTGAAATTTGTTTAGGGAATGCAATAAATGAATTGCTGTAGTTGTATCTCAAGAGTGTCAAACTGAGAATGCTGATAGAGCTCAGTGAAATTAGAGAGGAGCCATTACCCAAGGAAGACCACAAATTCTCTCACATCTGATCCGGTGGAGAAGTGAGAGCATGATGCTTGTGGTCAGTTCTTCCTTATCATAATATGCACACCAACAAAGACAAAATAAGAACGTATGTATACCTGAATTTTCTATCAAATCTGAAAGTGTATAACAGCTTTTAAATATTTTTATTTTTATTATCTAAAGCAAACATGTAAATATCTGTTTTTTTTTCCAATTGAGGATACTAGAATTTTACTTTGTCAATAAAATGAATGAAGATAATGCAAATAAGGTGCAATAAAAACAAATTGAATATTTTATGAATCATTTTAGCCTAGGTTATGTTGCAATAAAAGCAACAGCAAATTTCAGTGATTTTATAGTAACAAAAATTTAATTTACATTGTTATGCTCATTTTTACTGTTTAACAGAAGTTCCACATATTCTTTACTCCAGAACCTGAAATAAAGATGCAACTACTATCTGGGACTTTGATATTTTCAAGCTATGCAATGATTATTAGTGTGTACATCTCATTTGGAAAAGCAAGGCATGTAGAACATCCAAAGTCAATGTAAGACAGGAATAGTTACTCTTGTAAAACAGTTTAGATAAAGAAGTTTCTAGGCTCATACCTATCATCTCATCTTCTTAAGAAGGGGAGATTGGGAGGATCTCTATTTGTGACCAGCAGGGCAAAAGCTAGCAAAACTTCATCTCAATCAATAAACCCAGTGGGGCAAATGCCTATGGTCCCAACCACACAGCATGCAGGGAGACTGTTGGTGGAAGGGTCCTGGTCCAAAGTCAGCCCCAGTAAAAAATACTAGACCTTATAAGAAAAATAAATACAGAGCAAAAAAGGGCTGTGGGCGTGGTTTAAGTGGTAGAGTTTGCCTATCAAATCTATGGCCCTGAGTTCATTAAAATCCCAGTACGATGTTGCCCAAAACAAAAGACATTTAGAAGAAAGTGTCAATAAGTATTTTGAATAAATGATGCAAACTACTATCAAATATAGGGAGATGAAACTTGCTGAGGAAAGTATAATATCTTACCTATGAGGAAATAGAAAACCACTTGGATGTTAGCTCACAGAGTAAAATTGTAGGAAGTTCCCTGTCTCTTATGGGACTGGATTTTTAATTTATGTTATGATTAGAGTTGGCAGAAGAAGAGATGCCAAGATTAGTGAAACTTTCCAATATCTTGAGATAGCTATAGTTGCCTTTACAATTACTGAAACACTCTGCAGACTAACGAATTATTCTCATCTGAGGAAAAAACTGTAATAATTACTATAAAAGACATTTCAATAGCAAGAAAAGCATTAGAAAACTCTTTAGTTTCAAAGTGAATCTGTGTTGTAATTCTCATGCTAAATTCTTGACAAGAGACATAAAACACATTCACTTTGATTTATACAGAAGATTTGCATTATAAATGTAGTGAAGTCAATCAGTTACTTATTAAGTCATTTCTAGGTCATAAATTGATTCTGACTATGGATTATAATTTCAAATAAATTTTGTAAGTATTTAGAGTTTATAGAGGCTACATGTCTGTGCCACTATAAAAGAAGCATGCTCAGCAGAAATATGAGACAGTTTTAATCTAACATAACTGTATTTAAACTAATTTTTTGTCTAATATATTTAGAATACATCTTAACTTTTTTCAATTTTGTTATTTGAAATAAGGAGATATTATCATGATTGTTTTTGCTTAGATACATGAGATAAATTCCGATAAATGCACAATAAAAAATTTATACTCTCCTTCCTTTTTTATGTCTGTCTCCATCAGCAAAAAATGTTTTTGTTTTTTTAAAAAGATAATAATTAGTATTCTAATTGAAATCCATATGAAATCTACAGAGATCTATATCCCACAGGTGGTAATTTACTTCATGAATGAATTCATAACATCTTTGGAAGATGACTACTTTCAAAAGAGACAAAATGAAGGTAGCATACTTTGAATGAGGCAATATCATTTAAAGTGAAATGAGAGCAAATAATAGTATCTGAAAAGATGTGATATCTGAAATAATGTGTAGCTCTAGTTCTAAAGTTAAATCAAGTTAAAGAATTAAATTAATAAATGCCATTTAGTATGTATCACAGAAAGGGTCAAAATTGCAATTTGAAATCAAATAGCTTTGCATCATGTAGCCATAGATCCTTCTGTTTACATTAGTACACAGACTATACAGTACATCAAGATCCTTGAATTTTAGGACTTCGCTTAGCTTACAAAGATAATATAATTCATCTCTTTATGGTGCATGTGTTATTCTTATAGTTAGTCCCTTGAGGATATCTTTAATGAATCATCAATACTTCCACAATAGTATGGCATTTCTAGAAGAATGTGCAATGAGAAAATATAGAAATGATGGTATGTTGTGGATTCGCAATATTAAAAGTCATTATTGTTTAATGGAAAATCCACATAAAATTGTAACATTTGTTTCATCTTCTCATTTGACTTTCACAAAGATAATTATCCAGTTATTCAGTGTTCACCCCTCAGAATGAATGCATTATAGAAGACCTTTAAAACCTTTCACCTGCACAGCGAATTGAAAAAAAAATTAACTGAAGCAACAGAAATCCATTAATGCTTATTTCTAAGAGGTCATTTAAAGAGGAAACTTATCGTACTGCTATTTCCTAACAGTGACTAATTTCATATTATAAATCATTTGCAGTAAAAGGAGTGTACAGACAAACCTAACTAGGGCTGCATAGTTAGGGATAGAATTAAAATCTTTTAAATCTCTGCAACTTTACTCCAAGTTTCAATGAATCAATTTTATTAGAAGTGCAAGTGCATATTTAACATTACCATGCTTTCACTGTTAAGTAGGTTGTCAATGATAAACAAAGTTCTATAACTACATTTTTTTCTAAATTATAAAAATTAAATATTAATATTTTCAAAGAGAAAGTTTAACAGAGAGAAAGACATCAATATTTTTACCTTTTCTGAAACTTCATTAATGAACATTGAGTCATATGTGTGTTTCAAATAACCATGTTATGGTCATTATTTGGTTTGGTGACTAGCATCCTGTTACATCTTCTGTAAGGAACTAAAAGGATATTAAGTCTTTCTTATTTTTCTAACTTTTTATTATTGTGCTGAGTGAAGGTATAATGTGGCATTTACAAAAGTTGTTACAGTGCATCAAATATACTGTACTTGCATGGCCCACCTCCACTATTCTTCATCCCCTCCTCACCCCATTCCTGGAAGAGTTTCAACAGGTATCCTTTTTCCATTTACATAATGTATACACAGTATTTGCACCATATTCACCCTCCTTCACCATTTCCCCATCTCCTCCCCCCTCTCACTGGCACCAACCCCTCCTGTTCTCCAATCTTGAATAAGAAAAGAAGAAAAAAAAATTACATATTTGGTTGTTTAAGATAGCTACACAGGGAGTTTCCTTGTGACATTTCCTTGTTTATATGTATTATATTCCAATTTGGTTCATATCCCCTATTTTTCTTCTTTCTACCTTAGTCCCTTTCTTATGGTGGCTTCAGTATTCTTTATTGTATAGAGAGTACATCAACCATATTCACCTTCTCAACTTCCTTCTTTTATTCTTCTCCTCTCATATGTGACCTCCCTTTAGCATGACCTGTTTTTCATAATATTGCTGTATTTGTATTAGGTCTATATTCCAAATATGAGACAGAACATGAACCTGGCTAACTTCACTTAAGATGATGTTCTCTAGTTCCATCCATTTATTTGCAAACGAAAAAATTTTGTTCTTCATGGATGAATAAAATTCCATTGTATATAAATACCATATTTTCTTGATTCATTTGTCAATAGTGGGGGATCTTGGCTGTTTCCATAGCTTGGCTACTGTAAATAGTGCTGCAATAAACATGGGATGTTGGCAGGAATTAAATTAGTACAACCACTATGGAAAATAGTATGGAGGCTCCTCAAAAACTAAAAGTAGACTTACCATCTGACCCAGCAATTTCACTCCTAGGAATATACCCAAAGGAATGTAAGTCAGGTTATAGTAAAGTCTTTAACCTCTCTTGGTATAGCTCAAGCTCAGAAATACTCCTTTTGAATGTGACTATAGATTATAATATATATGCAGGCAGTATTTGTTCTTTTTTCATTTTCCTCAAATTGATAAGGCAAAATTTAATAATAAAATATAGCATTCAACAGTATAATACAATTTCAGAGTAAAGCAATGAAAAATTGAGGAAGTTTTTTTTTCTCTAGGGTCTGAATTTAATAAGATGTTACTCTTAATTTTCTAATAGCAAATATATTTTGAAGATATTCTTGGATAGTTCATGGAAGACTTCATGAAAGCAAAGGACAAAGATGAGAATGGCTCTAATTATGACATTATGTTGGGTGAAATAAGGTCAATAGAGAAAGACAAATACTGTATGATCTCACCCACATATGGAATCTGAAAAGTTAAAGTCAAAGAGTTAAATAGTGGTTTCCATGGGCTGAGGTATGGAAAAAATGATGAGAGTCAGTCAGAGTGGAAAGCAAGAATGCAAGAGTGACAAAATATGTGAAAAAATATTGTTTAAGATGTGCTTTGACACTTCATTTTTATGATAATTATGTCTTCATACCTTTAATTTAACATTCTAATTCAAATTTATACTGATGCCCTCCCCTCTGCTGCATGTAAAGGACAAAGTCATCTATCATTAATGTAGAGTGCTCAGGATGTCATTTAATTAGAACTTTATGATTAATATCAAGTAGGAAAAATATTCCTGACATATTCCTATTTCTCTTATCAAAATGGCAAACACAATTGTGTGTCTACATTCATTGTAAATGTCCATTTCCTATGATTAGAAACTTAAGGAATGAAAATGTAATTCAACTCTGAAATACAAAGTTTAATTCCTGCCATATGACACACACTCTAATCATATTAGCTATTTCTTATTAAAATTTTCATTTTGTGTACATTTGTGTTAGTAATATATATATTTGTAATCAGCAAATATATGAAGAAAAGTATCATATACAGATAATACATTTACTAAGAACTAAATGCACTTGACTTTTATTTCAGATCATGGTTTAATGTTTAAATAGCAGAGTAAAACTAGATTCTATTTAAAGATTAGCTTGAAAAAGTACTTCAAATATGTAATTTAAATTTTCTGAAGTCATGCCAGCCTGTGAGCATATTTAAAGTCAGAGTAATACTTCTAACACAAATTTCATTGTTTCTCATCTCATTTGCTCTATCAGAAATCAGCTATTTCTGTTCATCTATAGGGAATTTTACATGAGCTAAAAAAGTCTGTGCACAATAACCACTTAGCAGTGACTACTTTCCCCTTTCTTTTTCTGAACCTAATATTGATGAGCTGTAATCAAGATGTTACATAAACTGGGCATTGGTGGCTCATTCCTATAACTAGCTACCTGGGAGGCTGACATCAGGAGAAACATGGCTCTAAACAGCCTGAGCAAAAATGTTTGCAAGACCCATCTCAATGGGAAAAGCACTGAGAGTGGTAATGGCACGTATCATCTCAGCTACAATGGGAAGCATAAAATAGGAGATTCTCACCTGTGCAAAAATGAAGATCCTATCTCCAAAACAACCAGAAAGAAAAAAGACTGGAGGCATGGTTCAAGACGTAGAGTACCTCTCTAGCAAGTGTAAAGCCCTCAGTGCAAATCCCAGTACTGCCAAAAAATGCTACATAAATGCAATTTACTTTCCCCAGTATTTATTTAAACATGATTAATGTATTTCCTTCTCTTTCTCCAGGTGTACTCATTTATTTTTTGCTATCATATCATTATTATTGTACTGAGGATACATTGTGACATTTATAAAGGTTCTTATAATATATCATAATTGAATTCACCCCCATCATTCTCTTTTCTCCCCCTCTCCCATTCCTAGAATAGTTTCAACATATCTCATTTTTCCATTATCATATATAAGTACATAATACTTCCACAACATTCACCCTTTCCTTGTATTTCTGATAGTCATTGTAAAATTGGAAACCATGGCCTAGTGAAAATTTTCCAAGTTCACAAATCTGCTATCTCAAGTACTAGAATAACTTCCTTGCTTTTTCTTTTTCACAAATTCACCTTTGATTCTAAATACCAAATATATTCTCAGATTTTCTCCAGTAAGAAAAACAAGCTTGTCAACTCCTCAATGGATATCAGCAAGTCATCCTTCTGATGGTGCAAGACCAATCACAAGGTCTCTTCTTGCTTCCATTCTTTACTTTGGCAAAGGAAAACTATTCTCAGACTTTTTTCTGTTCCTCAAGCAAAGTCAATCATATGTGGATTTTTAAATTCCATGTACACAATTAGGACAGCTACAAAAATGAAAACAAATTGAAAAGTAAAGTATTGAGTTATTTTTTTTAAAGAAATTCATGTAGCACTACCAGTTTCATCTCCAAAATGAAAAGAACTCAGATGTTGTCACTCCTGTCATTATAATAGAAAGGAAATGTTGAAAACACTGAAAATCAATGACTTTCTTGGACTTATTGTAGACTTGCACTACAAAATCTGGAGAGACAGTGAAAAGAGAATCATGCTAGAGATATGCTTAGAGACAGCTGAAGCCACGGGGGACTGTGAACAGGTAGGCAAACACAGCAGTAAGTTTGGTGAATTGTGAAGGTGAAGTGGGCATTATGAAAAGGAAAAACACCTGGCTTCACTTCTGGGTGAGAATTTTACCTCAGTAAATCTCTAGTTTGAAATAATGAAAACATAAGAAAAATTCCCTGTTTGTGGGTTGGTCAGGGAAAAAGCAACCATTTTTAAAATACTCAGAATATTCTCTGATTTTTTGAACATTCAAGTTACTTAATTCTTTTTTGTTTTTTTACTTAATTCTAACCTCACGTTAATAATGAGCCTTAAAATTTTATGCATTTATAGATCGCCTTATCTCACCTAAATTGTTTATTTAAAGAAAAAATAGTTATTTTCATTTATCTTCTGTTACCTATTTCACTTCAAATTTATACAAGTTTTTCATTTTAACCTAAAAGATTTTCACACTAAGAGAGATTTTCTGCATTAGTCATGTAACCTGTTTAACTTGTCATTGAAATACTTGCTGAAATGTTTGCATGAACATGTTCTTAGTGGGAAGGTTAGGGAAAGTAAAAACTGGAATGTGGTTGATATATTTCCCATACAAGAATGAACACAGAAGTCTTTTTTATTAATATTATTCATTTATTCACATGTGCATACATTGTTTGGGTCATTTCTCCCCCCTTCCCCCCTCCCCCATCCTCTTACCCCCTCCCCTCCTCTGTTCCAGGCAGGTCCTGTCTGCCTTTATCACTAATTTTGTTGAAGAAAAGACACAACACAAGCCTAATAAGGAAGACAAAGCATTTTTGCTACTTGAGTTGAGGATAGCTATACAGAAATATTCCTAGCATTGCTTTCATGTACACATGTGTTACGACCCATGTTAATTCATCTCTAACTGATCTTTACACTGGTTATTGATCCCCTTCTCATGATAACTTCTGTCACTCTAAGGTTTCTGTATTAGTTCCTCTGGAGTGGTAACATCAAACACTTTCATGTTTTGGGTTTTCTACCTATTCTTGTATCTCCCATATGTGTTCTCCCCTTGTCATGTGATTAAAGTCCAACCATATTGCTGCATTTGCCCTAGATCTGAAGTCCACATATGAGGGAAAACATACGATTTTTGGTCTTCTGAGCCTGGCTGACCTCGCTCACAATGATGTTCTCCAGTTCCATCCATTTACCTGCAAATGATATGATTTCCTTCTTCATGGCTGAGTAAAATTCCATTGTGTACAAGTACACACCATTCATCAGTAGTGGGGTATCTTGGTTGTTTCCATAACTTGGCTATTGTGAATAGTGCTGCAATAAACATGAATGTGCAGGTGCCTCTGGAGTAACCTGTGTTGCATTCCTTTGGGTATATCCCCAGGAGTGGGATAACTGGATCATATGGCAGGTCTATGTCTAGATTTTTAAGAAGTCTCCAAATTTTTTTCCAGAGTGGTTGCACCAGTTTGCATTCCCATCAGCAGTGTATGAGGGCTCCTTTTTCCCCACATCCTTGCCAACACATGTTGTTGGTGGTGTTTTTGATGATGGCTAGTGAATATAGAAGTCTTAAACTGGCTTAAACTACCATATGAAAGGGACTACAGTAGAATGAAGAAAAGGAGATAAACTAATTTTGGTTAAAATGCATATATACATGGAAATAACACAAGGAAACTCATTTATCTTAAGCAAGCTAAAATGTCATGTTTTTATTTTTATTTTTGTCTTTCTTATTCTACAAAATTGGAGAACAGGAGGGTGAAACAGGTCCTGCCCAGGGGGAAGACTGGCACCGGGGGGGGGGAGGTGGTGGGAAAAGGGAGTAGGCGGGTGAATACTGTGCAAAAAATGGGTTTACATGTATGTAAATGCAATAAGATACCTATTCAAACTATTCCAGAAATGGAGGGGGAATTGGGAGATAAAGGAGAAAGGTAAAAGGGGAGAATTCAAGTATGACATATGTGATATATTATAAGAACCTGTGTAAATGCCACAATGTACCCCTACCCATCACAACAATAATGAAAAAAATGTTCTTAGTTATGTTTGTTTTCACAAAAAATTATCTGTTCTTCCTATTGTCTTATTTGTCCTTCTACATTTGTTTCATATACTGCCCTCTACAGTCTTTGACCTCAAAAGCAATACATCATATTCATGCATGTGTAGGAAGCTTGATTTAGAGTCAACCCATAGTACTTATTTTTGTTGACATTTATATTTATTGAGAGTGCATTTGTCTTAGCCTAGCTTTAAGGATGGATATTGAAAAAAAAATCTCTCAGTTATCTTCCAAATTCATAGTACAAAACCCTGAAACTTTTTTCTAAGAGTATTGAATTCAAACAATCCATTAACTGATGGATTGATGATCCAGATTATCAATTATGAATTATGAATTCATAATTATGAATTCTTGACTAAAAGTCCCCACATCTTTGCAATTAACTTCCACAGTTCTTAATTTTGCTTCTTTAAAATGAAAATGGCAAAATCATAAATACCAATTTTATCTCCAACATATTTTGTGTATGTTTATAGTAAAACACATAAAAATGTATATTTAACTTGTCACCTCCTGTTTTAACTACTTTTCATTCTATGGTAGCATTCACTTGTGAGTTAATCCACACACATTTTACATATACTGAGAAGAAACTTTAACAAATTTTCTTATACCATTAAAAAAAAGTCACCCAAAAATGAGGACAGGTTTGAGCTACTTCAAACAGTATTATTTTTCAGATATATACATTTACTTTTAGTGGATATTTTAAATCAATTTAAACAGGTAGATATTTTAAATTATTTAAGTTGTTTCATTGTTTTGACAAGTAGTTATGTGCAATTATTTTACTATGAGTATATTTTTATTTCTTCTTTTAGCAATCTTTACTTGGTGATTAAGAAAATTAAGTATCTTATGAATAAAATTAATAAAATGAAATTGAGTCAAAATAAAATTTTAAACCATTATTTTCAGAATGTTTTACAGATAACACAAATACTTCTAATTATGTCAATTTTTATGTGTAAAGGATGCTACAATAAGAGTTAAAGTATACATGGCAAAGTAGAAAATAGTGGTTGGTATGGCAACTAAAATGCATTTAAAGCAAGATTATAGAAAAGGTAATAAATACATTTTTATGGTCCTGAAGTGAAAAATCAGAACTCAATAAAGAATGATGTCTACATCAAATCAGATGGCAAAATTCAGTTATAGTATTTGTTTGATAATTATTTTATTTGTTTAGAAAACCAATTCTCTTTAACTTCTGATGGCACTGAATTTAAACTGTGTATTATTACCATCATATAATTATTTAAAGGTCAGTATCTAATGGACTCTGCTTAAACTTATGACACAGAAATTTGAAATTATCCATTTGTGTTATGTATACACACATAAACACTAATTGTCTATTAAAGGAATACATAAACTTTCATTGATCTCTTCATATCTAAAGGAAAGAGGAAAGACAATACAATGTTTCTTGCTCTTGGCTCAACATTTGAATTTCTCAACGAATTTCAAATTTCACCCCTTTAATCAAGTGTAAATTACTAATGTCTTGACTTACAGTTGAAGGGAGTATCCCATTAAAGAGCCTGAAAAAAACAAAATAAATAATATTTAAAGTGTGCATGTATTATTTAAAACTTAAGGTAACACCCACACACAGGAAATCAATGTGAGTCAATGCCCTGTATAGCTATCCTTATCTCAACCAGCAAAAACCCTTGTTCCTTCCTATTATTGCTTATACTCTCTCTACAACAAAATTAGAAATAAGGGCAAAATAGTTTCTGCTGGGTATTGGGGTGGGAGAGGGAGGGGGCAGAGTGGGTGGTAAGGGAGGGGGTGGGGGCAGGGGGGAGAAATGAACCAAGCCTTGTATGCACATATGAATAATAAAAGAAAAATAAAAAATAAAAATAAAAATAAAAATAAAATAAAACTCAAGTCACAATAAAATCAATTTCTTTTATTAATTGTATTAATGAACAAGTAATACCAACTTTACCATAAGTGCATTAGATAGAGAGAAATTGTTCAGAAATCATGAATGGATGGATTGCTACTACTTTTAGAATTGCATAACTGTTAAGTTTATACATCTATTCACAAATTTGTAATATCAATTTATATTATATATAAAATGGTTAGGTAAATCAATGTATTCCTCAACTTAATCTAAGAGAAGTGATGACATCTCAGTTATATCTAACAACACTGGATTTAAACTCAGTGACAATGAGGTTCAAACTTAAATTTTGTCATTTATTATCATTTTGATTCATGTTTTTCTGGTTTCCTCACATTTAAATTGAAAATAATATCTTTCCTATTTCACCAAGATTTTAGGGTAAGATTAACATATTTGACAATGTGTTAATACATAACAATGTGTATAACACAGGAACCATGAAAATATCAAATGTGCAATCATGATTCAATGCATAGATAGGTGATATTTCATGTCTTATTCATTAAATATGTGTTTTGCTCTGCCATATGTGAATTGGTATCTGAAAGAAGGTACATGAATAACTTTTTATAACTTTCATGATCTCACAAGATTGGCAATTAGACAAATAAGAGAATAAAGGTTGAAATAACATATTCAACCCAATAAAAATTACCAAATTTTTTAAAACTCACCTTATGGTAAGAATTTCATAGGTAAGCAACCTGTGCCCCTAATACTTACCATAAGTAGGTTGCTGAATATCTGGTAACAAGAGGCAATGACCTTCCTCTTTTAGCCTCAAAAGATGGGTACTTTTCCATGACAACTGTTTTTCTTCCCAAGACACTTGGCTTTTAGTCTTGGCCCTGAGGTCTTCCAGTCTGATGGCTATTAATATGGAGTTAGGTCTAATTTGATTAGAAAGAGGAACACCATACTTCCTAAATAGATCAAGAAACAAGACCATATAATTTAGTGCTAAGGAAAAGAAAATGAAAAATCAATGTGTGAGTTTGATGATACACAGCATTTTACTACTTTGTACAACATTTTGTTGTACTGCTGAACAACACTAGCATAGAGTCTGTTATTAAGACATATGTGCTCTCATAATACCATGTATTCTTCCTAGCACTACCTTGTAAAGCAGAATTTACTTCCAAATTCTGTTTCTGTTTATCTTGCCCAATAGACTGTAAGTTCAGTGCAACAGAAACTCTGTCTTCTCTTGGTTTTCATTTTATTTCTAGTTAAACAGCTGAGAGGTACATGGGACCTATTGACTGAACACTTGTTTAATGAATAAATGATCCTCATTGTATATAATGATGCATCTAATTTTGCAAATGAGAAAGGATTATGATGTAAACACTACTTTGCATGCAACTCCAAGATCCCACATCATACAATATTTCCATGAAATCCAACTTTTAGCCTTTGTGTGGGAGGGATTTCCCAGCTAGAAATGTCTGTTCCAGAAAGTAGAAAGTCTAGAGTGCTAGAAAATGACGGCTGTCCTTTGGGAGGAGCCCCCCACTACATGCTGAGATTGCTGGATTGATTTCTAAGCAACTTTGCCCTCTGGTAGTCTAACTCTGACAACTATGTCTTCAGCACTGATTGGTAAAATTCACAGAGAGATAATGTTACAATTGTCCACAGAGAGTTTATTGGATCACATCCCCTCTGTTGGCTTCTATTCCCCCACCCCCTTATTTCAAAATCTTTTTTTAATCTGACATCTTTTGTGATTACATCCCTAAGAAATTACATGAATTAGAATCTTTGTTTCAGGATTAATTCTGTGGGGACCCAAATTAACACTTAGAATTATCAGATCAACACTTAGAATTAGAAACAAAAGGAAATATTTTATAGAACGTAATTTGCCATCAGCTTTTTCTTGTTTGAATGTTTTGGGGAAGCTGTTTTTTTAAAGACAGCTACTTTCTTATTGATACAAATGAAAATGTAAGTGGGATAGCATATATTCTCACTATTTTTACACTAATACTAGGAAGCTAAAATTCACATATTCTCAAAAAAAAGTCTTCCAGACTTTAAATGAAAGAAAACCTTTGAGTATTTATTTTACTACTCTTTTTATACAATTATCTATTCTATTATTCTTGTTTCTGTTTAGTCTCCCTAGTGATTAATTTATATAATGACCTATTCATTTACCCTTGTTTTCTATAATTATTTCTTGGTGAACTAATGCAAGCTAATACATATATCTTTTAATAGTGCAAAATGGTTTACTGATAATAAAAAATAGAAATTTACTGATTGTAGTAGCACTACATTACACATGTACCAAACATGTACTGTTTTTATTTTAGGTCACAAACAGTACACTTATACTTTTATTTTAATGTGAATTTGCTTGTTAAAAGCATCTTATGCTTGTTAAAATTGTCTTATATTCCATTAAGTATCCCTTTTCAAAACTATCATGGATTATAAAATGAATGCTGAAAAATCTAGCTCCAAAAAGCAAGGAAAAATTCAATGGTTGATACCATAGCTATGATTTTTCACAAGTCAGAAGTTTCTTATTGCTCTAGTAATCTAAAAGATGCCAGAAAGACCTGTTAGGAAGCCAACCATTAACTGGTGACTATCTGAACTCTTTTCTAATGACTAAATTAAGCTGGCCTTTGCTGGAAATTGAGTGTCCTTTTGATGAAGTACTGCTTTATGAATCACATCCTGACTCTGTTGGGTTCAGTTGAGCAGAGATATTTCCATTCTGGTATATCGAATTTATTAGTTTGAGATAAATAGTGTTCATGTAACACACAAAGCTCATCACTAACAAATAGATGCATGAGTTAGGAAGGATGCCGCCTACAGCAAATTCACTCAGGCTATCATTACTAAAGTGAAATGCAAGAAGTACATTTCAAACCTCTATTTGTCTCTATATCATTCATTTCATTGCACAGCATATTATACCTTGAAAATGATTTTAAGTTATATTTAAGAAAAATGAAATGGTCATGGAGGTGCTTACCTGGAATCCCAGCACTCAGGAGTATGAAGCAGGAGAATTGTGAATTTGAGGCCAGCCGGGGCTACAGAGTGATACCCTGCTTCAAAGAAAAAAAACGATAAAAGGGCAAAATTCAATATACCTCATTATCACAAAATGTTAAGATGCTATACAGAGCATTTATAATGACATTGTGGGCACCTTCTAAATACATGCTTCCAAGAGAATTACATGTTCTTTATACCTTGTGATTTGAAGTTAGGACAGTTAATTCATTACATACTATGTATATGAATGACCAAAGATCAGTTATAATGATGAATCTTGTTATTCCTAAATTTCTCATAAGGCTAACAAAAATGCTGGAAGGCAAGTATGGAAAAAAATAAAAATAAGTTTACTCTTCCATTAGACTTTATGACTAAATTTGTGCTTTCAATAATTTTTATTATGTTTTATTTTGTTTTTAATAGAAGAATGTGAATTTGAACTCTTAGAAGAATTGAATACAAATGAATATACATAAGATCTGGTATGTTTTAATTATAGAAAATATATTTATGAAGTAAATTTTTGGGAATACGTTTCTTAGATTCATGATACAGTAAAATGTTGCCTACTCAAATGATAGATTTAACTAAGTACTCAAAGATACTTTTCATGTTTGAAAATGGTGGTCTTATAGCACTTTAATTTACTTTTTAAAGTCATTTTTCACATATATGGGAAATTATTAATAATCAAAATAAGGCTTGTCCAACAGAACCTCAAACTTCTTCATAAAGAAAAATATAGACTTTTTAAAAGCTTCTTTACAAAGTAAGAAAGCAGGCAGAAACAAATGTGCAGACACTTGCCATAGGCTATCTGGAACTTCTGCTTTCTTCCTCAGAAAGAATGAGATCAACTAGAAGGTATGGGGAAAGGGTGAACAAGGAAGCATCCGTTACTTACAAGTAAATGGATACAGACAGCTTTCAGAGTGTACAGAAAGAAACAAAAACAGCAACAGGTAATAGATTGGCTTCTCAAATGTCAGGATTTGATAGAAGATAGAATAAGTTATTTCTTAAGATATGAAAGAAATTGAGAAAAAATGGAATTTTCCAGATTATCAGCAGGGAGAGAGAGGAGAGAAATCTTCATCAGGAACAGGAGAGAAAAAGCAAAAGGCAGCTGACTGGCTGAGCATCCCTTCTGGATGCTTTAGCCTAAATTGTGTCTAATAATGATTAAAACAGTTCTGCCTAATCAGTGAAATTACCATGAAAATCATCTAGGGAATTTAGGGGAAAAATGGATAAACAGGTTGAACTCCTAAAACAGCTCTTTTGGAGTGCTTGTTTTTTATGTGTTGACTTCTTTGACTACTTTGTGAGGAATAGTTATGCTGATTTATAGGTAAGAAAACTAAAGCTTAAGTGGATTAAATAACTTGTCCAAGGTGAGCTGTATTTTATAGCTCCTGTCAACTCACACTGTCATTCTTCCCTCTACACTACTTTCCCATCTTCTCTTCCCTGGGAAGAACACTAGTAATTTACCATTTATATCTTGCAGTTAGAGAGATAAAAAAAATTAAATATCATGAAACAAAAATATGCATATATTAGCCAGGCAAATTTTCTTATGATGTAGTAAAATCTAAAATCCTCAGTCCCTAGGTAAACTGTCTGTCTTGAAAATTAAGGGTTCATAACATGTGTCCTCAAACAAATTTGCAGATGCACATCAGAAGCCTGAAAAGGTATTTGTTGCTTAATGAGTGATTTAAAGAGAAGATTATTGCAGGACTCTTGAGCAAGCGATGAGGCAGTGGAAGCATACCCATTAAGTCAACCTGTTATAGAGTATGAGGATTGACAGTTTGAATGTGCCACTCAAAGTTCATGTGTTGGAAATGTAATTCCAAATGAAGAATATTGTCAAGAGTCAGGGTCTTTGACCTTTGAAAGGTCCTTAGGTCATGAAGTCTTTGTCACAAAGATTTAATTAATGTCATTCATCACTGGAGTAGAGACATTATGAAAGGTTGAGTTTGGCCCCCTTTCTTCTTTCTCTTGTCCAGTGATGCTTTATGTCATGTTAGCATGCAGTAACAAGGCTCTCAATAGGTGTAGCTCCTACATCTTGGACAATGAGCCAAAAAAATTTCTATTTATTATAAATGATGCAGTCTGTGAAATTCTGAAATAGTAGCAGAAAAGTAAGACAAGTGATGGCTGCCTTCTTCTGTGATTTAGAGAAGCAAGCAGGAAGGACGGGAGTGGCTTTCCATGGTTTTTGTATAGAAGCTGAAATCCCATTCCAATGAAACTGGTCCCCAACCACACCATCTCAAGAAGAATCTTACAATAACTGTTAGACAAGTGGATCTCAAAGGAACAGTTTTCAAAAGTGTAAACCAGGAGTAGACTTATACTCCTGGGAAATGTAACAAAAAACAATTCTCAGTGACAAGAGTTTGTGCTTCCCTTGGGAAGTAAATAAACAGATCCGCAGCCCAGTGGCCAGTAACAGAGGGAAGCAAAAGGCATCCTGCCTGTCTTGTGGCAATTGCAAACCCCAGATAGGCGCAGGACTCAGACTAGGATTTTACCTATTAAGACAGAAAGTAAATTACAATGCAAAAGTTGAATTTCAAAATGTCAGAATACAGACTGGTTTACAGAATTATCTCAAAAGCTACCTCCTTGTCTTTGCTAAAGACAAGATTAAATTGTTTTATTCTGCCTATGTATATATAATAAGCATTTTAGAAATAAGGCATGTGACAATGACATTTCTAAGTTAATTTGAGTGGCACGTCTACAAAGTTAGAATATTCTGAATGTCTATCATTAGAATACAAGATTTTTTGTTAAAATATTTTCTTACTATCATTGCAGTTTTGAAATACAAGTATTCTTGTGAGTTAACACCTATTAAAAGTTTATGTGGAGATGTCTTTGTCCTTTTGTCCTGACAGCCCATGAAAGAGTGAGCATGATTCTCAGAAGTCTTAGATATTATCTCACAGTTTTTAATATTTTGTAAGCTATTAGCAATGTTTTATTTGTTCCTGCTATTTTGAAATTCGACAAAGAAGTGGTCATGCTATTGTTTTATTTTTTCTTTCTTAAAACATACTCCATTCACTGAACCATAGATTAAAAACTCATACCTCACCTTAAACCTTGAAGCATAAATGATCTTGAAGGTCAGCGGAGAAGAAAATACAAATGGTTAGACAATAAGCACAGAGATGAAAAATGTAGTGCTTATATGATATGTTTAATTTGCCCAAAAGATAGGTGCAGAGTCCTTGAGATATTGTTAGTCAGGAGCCAAGTTGTAGAATGTGCAAAATAAAAATTAAATCCTCCTAGATTAAGATCAATTACTGAAAATTTCTTCTTGTCAAGAAGTATAGCTGACTATTTTATATATAAAGTCTCCCATTTCCCCTATAATTTTATGTTGCTTTTTAAAAATTTATAGAATTTAAAGTAAAGAAAGTCTTTCTGGAAAAGAATTACATTTGCATACAGAAATAACTTTAATAGTGCCAATAGCTGTTAAAATTTGGTTCATCCAACACTGATAAATAAATGTAAGAATATGTACACTTTAGCCCTCAGTATAGAAAGAAAACCATGTTTAGAAAGGTCTTTATAAATGCAGACAAATAAAGACTATCAATGCACTAATGCTACATAATTCAATATAACTCATTTGCACTGAAAAATAACATAAATTGTAGCTCCAAAGTCATGCAAGAGACAGGAACCAAAACGTTTCAGCCAGAGATAATTTGGAGGCAATGTTCCTACCGAGATGCCCGTGTTTGTTCTTCCAACATAATGAGTGTAGTAACAATTTCAAAAATACATTTGCTTTCTGGATTCCAAATGTACAAACATTCGTAATAAATAGCTGACAGCTAATGATTCAAAAAGAAGGTATTTACTTAGCCTATTTGATGTTCAAATCATCATTTATAATCAGACAGCAGACCCAAATTCTGTACATAATGAATAGCTGTGTGACTACAGGAAGTTGAGAAAAACCTAAATATAACTTCAGCTCATGTACAATATTTCTTTTACATGAAAAGTTATAGTGAAATAAATTGAAGCGTTAGAAGGTTCATACTAAGAAACTCCTTTGATGAGGGGTATAGTAGTGGATATCTATAATTCCAGCTTCACAGGAAGTGGAGATGGGATGATCAAAAATGGCTGGTAATGGTGCTCAAGTAGTAGAGGGCTTGCCTGGAAAGCTCAAAGTCCTGGGTTCAAACCCCACCAAATTAAAAAAAAAAACCTCTTTTGGATAACTATCACTTTAGTAACCTTACTCAACAAGGTTAGGCAGAAACTTGTATCTGTAATTTGTGATGGGATCTACTAAAATTAAAATATTTTCCCAACTCATTTGTAGTCTTAATATTTCAATGATCATTATCAGAGGATAAAACTTTCTCAGATGGTGTGATACAGGGGTACCATTGTTTAGCTATGGATCCTGTCCTTGCCCAGGTTATAGAATTACACATGGAACAAAACATGTAGCAGTAGTATGTGTTTAAACTCTGTTAATGAAGATGGAGTATAATAAAGCCATGACTTATTGATCACAATCCACACAGTTTTTCAGAACTTTCATGAAATGTATGTGAGATGAGTATTCACTCAACAGATCTAATGTTTTCTGTTTGTCTTAGAGTGGTTCTCTAGAAAATGCAGTTTGGGGAGAATCTTGTGAGTTAATATTTCATGAAGAGGAGCAAACTCAAGAATACAATATTGATTGGAAAAAGTAATGAGATTGA
Organism: Castor canadensis; assembly: GCF_047511655.1. Taxonomy (NCBI): domain Eukaryota; kingdom Metazoa; phylum Chordata; class Mammalia; order Rodentia; family Castoridae; genus Castor; species Castor canadensis. The sequence continues at coordinate 28,558,091 of NC_133395.1, forward strand.
GGAAGAAGGAGATCAATTTTGTAGGTGCACATTGAGCTAGCTTCCATTTTTATCTTGTGTAATTTATTACTCAGCTTCTCAGAAATTTTATCTGGGAAGCTATATTAATTTCTGGAAATTTTTCCACATGAAACAGGTGAAATCATTTATCTTTTGCTTACAGTGTTACATTGATCAAAGACTTTTTCCCTATGAGATATTAACTTCCCTGCACTTCTGGTTGCACATGCGTGAGCACAATGGAGTCACATGCTATCTTATGATTCTATGCCAAAGAGAAAACCTATCATTGCCACCTAAGTGTGGGCAGCCTGTCAAGAGTGAGGAGTGTGGCTACACATACACAATGTCATTCTCCATGGCAGCTAGAAGGCGCAATTTTCCAAGTGTTTTATGTAGTTAAAAGGATTTGAGAGAGTACGTGAGAACTGCTGATTCAGTCTACACTGCCAAAGGATATTCCTCCTGTCCCCTTTCAATATCCAGCACCAGTTCTGCAGCTAGGTCCCTTTTTTGTGAAAAATACATGTCTTCACTACTTTATTGAGAAACTAAGTTTCTCAATAAATCCATGTTGTTTCAGAGTCTCTTTCAATAAGCTGTAGCTTCCATCAACTGGATAATAGGTATTCTCACATTTCCTCTTTAACCGTCTACCTAGAACTAATATTCCTTTGTTCAGCACTTCAGTTGGTTTGGGTTGCTTTCTGGTGGGCGCATATCAGACTTTTATCTTTTTGTTGTTGTTGTTTCTTTTTTGTAATTGTTGTGCTGGGGGTACATTGTGGCATTTACAAGAGTTCTTACAATATACCAAATATATCATACTTGAATTCACACCCCCTCCATGTCTTCTTTTTGTTAATTCATGTTTGCTACACTAACACTATTGTTATTACTAGGATTGAAACACAAAGCTTCTTTCAGTTAACCCAGGTAACTTTTAGGCATTCTTCCCTAATGCACTGCACATCACCATTCCTAGATTTTCATGGTAGAAAGTGTTGTTCATCTCTGTACTATCATTACACCTTTCTGTGACTGTATATGTATAGGGGAGACAAGCCCAAAAAGGACTAGATGAGTTATAGATTCCTATTCATCTTTGTTTTCCTTGGTAGTGTAACTCCTTGCAACTACCCCCAAACTCAAGAATAAAAATCTCTAAAAAGAGATGACCTAATGATGCAGGAATAAGAAGCATAAAATTAGCAAGAGGGTTACTGGGTCTAAATGAAAGGGGCCGTCCATTTTTTTTTAACAATTCTATATGTTAGGGACAGAGTAACCTATATTGCCACCCAATGAAAGCATATACCGATCCTTTGAAGACAATGCCTCAGTCTCCCATGGTGTCACCCTTCAACTCAGCTTGCCTTTTCATAGACAATCCCCACATTCTATCTGTGCAGATGTGTCTGTGTGATGGTTACGTAGCACTGGCAAGATAACATTCATGTCTAGCTGATCAAGGTTAACAATAACCTGAAGGAGCACTGCTATAGCTTAGGGATCAGAAAGTGTCAAACATTGCCATCTTTCCTATTAAGCAGCTAATGGATTTTGACGCTATTTAATTGATGAATTTTAAAAGAATGTATTCTTTATGTAAATAGCTACATAACAATCCCCAGATACTGTGTGAATCTGTTTCAATAACGATACCACATCTAATTGAACCAACGGAATTTAGTGTGTCACTCAGTTAAAATTTATAAGGTAGGATAATTACTATCTTCTGCCTTCCCAGCTACCTAAGAAGCCACTTAAATGAAATGAAAGAAAACACAATGGGTCAACAGACCCATATCTGCTTTAAGTATTTGAGGGTATATAATCTCTGACATTTCACCTAGGGTATAAAACAACTTCTGATTTACTGTGTTGGCTGATGTAGCAAGGGGAGAAATTCTCAGGAACTTCTACTTAACTCTTTCCTAACAAAAAGTCTCCTATGACCAATTGGAAAAACTTGTGGGTATTCTGCCAGCTGTTTTGGTATAGAGCTGGCAGAACTTTGTTCTCATGTACTAACAATAACCTAAGGTAATATCTAGGAACTCATTGGAATGAATGTAAGATATATTTGGGTCAAGATTTAATTGATCTCCGATTTCTCAGGCAACCACCCTGAAGGGCCATGATGGAATTTTAGATCCCCTACTATCAGTGTTACACCATATCCTGTCCAACGGCCTTCATAACTTTCCTCAGTTCACCTTTATATTGGTAAGTAGTTGCACATCTTTTTTTGGAAAGGAATGTGGCAGTGTTTATTTTGTACTCTTTCAGGGATATTGAAGTTCAAGATGGTTCTCGCTGGTAGGTCCAGAGTCTAAAAACTGGCTAAGATTTTCTTTTTCATTCTAGAAGTTAATTCCATATCAAGGTTTTCAAAAATTATATAAAGAATTGAAAAGAATGATAAATATGAAAATACTGCTATTAGGCCAATAGAAAAAAATCACACCAGAATTTAAAGTTTCATGGCTATTCCAAATAAAAGTAGTTTATCTAAGAATACTGAATTTTGCCGAAAGGATCATCCCATATATGATGTAAATTTATGAGTCTTATATGCAACATGTATAAGATGACTTCAAAGTTTAAAACCAGGAAATAATTACTTTCCCATTACAAGTGTGAAACAATTAGGATGGCAAGTAAATATATATAAATAAGAAGTGAAATCATAGAAAGGCTGACACAGACCAACAATTTTTTTTTGTAGCAATTTCTATTTTATTTTATTTTTTTTTATTATTCATATGTGCATACAAGGATTGGGTCATTTCTCCCCTCTGCCCACGCCCTCCCTTACCACCCACTTTGCTCCCTCCCTTCCCCCCCCCACGCCCTCAATACCCAGCAGAAACTATTTTGCCCTTATTTCTAATTTTGTTGTAGAGAGAGTATAAGCCATAATAGGAAGGAACAAGGGTTTTTGCTGGTTGAGATAAGGATAGCTATACAGGGAGTTGACTCACATTAATTTCCTGTGTGCATGTGTGTTACCTTCTAGGTTAATTCTTTTTGATCTATCCTTTTCTCTAGTTCCTGGTCCCCTTTTCCTATTGGCCTCAGTTGCTTTTAAGGTATCTGCTTTAATTTCTCTGCATTAAGGGCAACAAATGCTAGCTAATTTTTTAGGTGTCTTACCTATCCTCACCCCCCTTTGTGTGCTCTCGCTTTTATCATGTGCTCAAAGTCCAATCCCATTGTTGTGTTTGCCCTTGATCTAATGTCCACATATGGAGAACATACGATTTTTGGTCTTTTGGGCCAGGCTAACCACACTCAGAATGACGTTCTCCAATTCCATCCATTTACCAGCGAATGATAACATCTCGTGCTTCTTCATGGCTGCATAAAATTCCATTGTGTATAGATACCACGTTTTCTTAATCCATTCGTCAGTGCTGGGGCATCTTGGCTGTTTCCATAACTTGGCTGTTGTGAATAGTGCTGCAATAAACATGGGTGTGCAGGTGCCTCTGGAGTAACCTGTGTCACATTTTTTGGGTATATCCCCAAGAGTGGTATTGCTGCATCAAATGGTAGATCAATGTTTAGCTTTTTAAGAAGCCTCTAAATTTTTTTCCAGAGTGGTTGTACTAGTTTTTATTCCCACCAACAGTGTAAGAGCTTTCCTTTTTCCCCGCATCCTTGCCAACACCTGTTGTTGGTGGTGTTGCTAATGATGGCTATTCTAACAGGGGTGAGGTGGAATCTTAGGGTGGTTTTAATTTGCATTTCCTTTATTGCTAGAGATGGTGAGCATTTTTTTGTGTGTTTTTTTGGGCACTTGAATTTCTTCTTTTGAGAAAGTTCTGTTTAGTGCACTTGCCCATTATTTATTGGTTCATTAGTTTTGGGAGAATTTAGTTTTTTAAGTTCCCTATATATTCTGGTTATCAGTCCTTTGATGTGTAGCTGGCAAATATTTTCTCCTACTCGTGGGTGTTCTCTTCAGTTTAGAGACCATTTCTTTTGATGAACAGAAGCTTATTAGTTTTATGAGGTCCCATTTATCTATGCTATCTCTTAGTTGCTGTGCTGCTGGGGTTTCATTGAGAAAGTTCTTACCTATACCTACTAACTCCAGAGTATTTCCTACTCTTTCCTATATCAACTTTAGAGTTTGTGGTCTGATATTTAGATCCTTGACCCATTTTGAGTTAATATTGGTATAGGGTGATATACATGGATCTAGTTTCAGTTTTTTGCAGACTGCTTACCAGTTTTCCTAGCAGTTTTTGTTGAAGAGGCTGCTATTTCTCCATTACATATTTTTAGCTCATTTGTCAAAGACAAGTTGGTTATAGTTGTGTGGCTTCATATCTGGGTCCTCTATTCTGTTCCACTGGTCTTCATGTCTGTTTTTGTGCCAGTACCATGCTGTTTTTGTTGTTATTGCTTTGTAATATAGTTTGAAGTCAGGTATTGTGATACCTCCTGCATTGTTCTTTTAACTGAGTATTGCCTTGGCTATTCGTGGCCTCTTGTGTTTCCATATAAATTTCACAGTAGATTTTTCAAACTCTTTAATGAATGGCATTAGAATTTTGATGGGAATTGCATTAAACATGTAGATTACTTTTTGGAATATAGACATTTTTACTATGTTGATTCTACCAATCCATGAGTATGGGAGATCTCTCCACTTTCTATAGTCTTCCTCAATCTCTTTCTTCAAAAGTTTATAGTTTTCCTTGTAGAGGTCATTCACATCTTTTGTTAGGTTTACACCTAGGTATTTGATTTTTTTTTTGAGGCTATTGTAAATGGAATTGTTTTCATACATTCTTTTTCAGTTTGCTCATTGTTAGTGTATAGAACTGCTAATGATTTTTCTATGGTGATTTTATATCCTGCTACCTTGCTATAGCTATTGATGATGTCCAGAGCTTCTGAGTAGAGTTTTTTGGGTCTTTAAGGAATAAGATCATGTCATCTGCAAATAGCGATATTTTGACAGTTTCTTTACCTATTTGTATTCCTTTTATTCCTTCTTCTTGCCTAATTGCTCTGGCTAAGAATTCTAGTACTATGTTGAATAGGAGTGGAGATAGTGGGCATCCTTGTCTGCTTCCTGATTTTAGAGGGAATGGTTTCAGTTTTTCTCCATTAAGTATAATGCTGGCTGTAGGTTTGTCATATATAGCTTTTATAATGTTGAGGTACTTTCCTTCTATTCCTAGGTTTCTTAGAGCTTTTATCATGAAATGGTGTTGGATCTTATCAAAGGCTTTTTCTGTATCTATTGAGATGATCAAGTGGTTTTTGTCTTTGCTTCTGTTAATGTGGTTTATTACGTTTATTGATTTTCATATGTTGAACCACCCCTGCATCCCTGGGATAAAGCCTACCTGGTTGTGGTGAATAATCTTTTTGATATGTTGTTGAATTCAGTTTGCCATTATTTTGTTGAGGATTTTTGCGTCAATGTTCATTAAGGAGATTGGCCTATAGTTCTCCTTTTTGGAGGTGTCTTTGCCTGGTTTTGGGATAAGTGTAATACTGGCTTCATAAAAGGTGTTTGGCAGTTTTCCTTCCCTTTCTATTTCATGGAACAGTTTAAGGAGGGTTGGTATCAGTTCTTCTTTAAAGGTCTGATAGAATTCAGCAGAGAATCTATCAGGTCCTGTACTTTTCTTTTTGGGGAGACTCTTGATTGCTGCTTCAATTTCATTTTGTGTTATAGATCTACTCACTTGATTAATTTCCTCTTGGTTCAGTTTTGGATGATCATATGTATCTAGAAATCTGTCCATTTCTTTAAGATTTTCAAATTTATTTGAATATAATTTCTCGAAGTAGTCTCTGATGATTTCCTGGACTTGCATGGTGTTTGTTGTTATCTCCCCTTTTGCATTCCTGATTCTACTAATTTGGGCTTTTTCTCTCCTCATTTTAGTCAGGTTTTCCAGGGGTCTATCGATCTTGTTTATTTTTTCAAAGAACCAACTTTTTGTTTCATTAATTCTTTGTATGGTTTTTTTGGTTTCTATTTCATTGATTTCAGCTCTTATTTCTATTATTTCTCTCCTTCTATTTGTTTTGGGATTTGCTTGTTCTTGTTTTTCTAGAAGTTCGAGATGTATCATTCCAACTCATCCAAAGATTTGGGATCTTTCAGTCTTTTTAATATAAGCACTCATGGCTATAAACTTCCTCGAAGGACTGCCTTAGCTGTGTCCCATAGGTTCCAGTAGGTTGTGTTTTCATTTTCATTTACTTCCAGGAACTTTTTAATTTCCTCTTTTATTTCATCAATGATCTATTGTTCATTAAGTAATGAGTTATTTAGTTTCCAGCTATTTGCATGTTTTTTGTCTTTACTTTTGTTGTTGAGTTCTACTTTTCCTGCATTTTGATCAGATAGTATGCATGGTATAATTTCTATTTTCTTATATTTGCTGAGGCTTGCTTTGTGTCCTAGAATATGATCTATTTTGGAGAAGGTTCCATGGGCTGCTGAAAAGAATGTATATTGTGTAGAAGTTGGATAAAATGTTCTGTAGAAATCAACAAGGTATCAGACAAGAAGGTTTCAAAGGTATAAACAGGGAGCTTTAGTGTACTAATCGAAAGTAAGCTGAACAGACATTACAGAGACAGAGAGAGTATTGAAAATCAAAAATAAAAAAAAAGGTAAGAATCAAAATAAAAAAGTAAATGAAAGAAAAATCTATTTATAAAAATGTATTAAAATAAAATGAAAAAATAGAAAATTTTAAAAAAAACAAAAAACCTCCAAGTTCAAATGCAGTGAAGTCTCAGTCTCCAATCCTGGAGATGGTGCCTCAGATGTTGTTCTGTAGTTGTCCATCAAAGGGGATGCATAAAGTAGAACAAAACTACACACACCCACACAAAAAAAACCCCACCAAGTGTCCCAAGTTCAAATGTAATACAGTTTCAGTAAGTTTTTCCGCTTGCAGGTGTAATTTGGTTGATCTCTCATCAAAGGTAGGGAGAAAAAGAGAAAACAAAAAGAGTCTGGAGACAGTTCTGAGAATGGTATTTGCAGCTGTGGCTTGCCTGCCCACTGCTGTCAGTCTGCTGTTGCTGGAGGCATTATTTATGCAGATCTCTGGGGTGAGCTTAGCACTCACCTGGCCCTGCAGGCTTTGTTTGCTCAGATTTCTCCTGTGCGGGAGCCTCTGCTACAGGCTTTCCCCTTTCCAAGCACTGGGAGAGGTGACACTGCACCCACATTCTCAGGCCTGCGTGTTTATTTATAGTTCATGTGGGAGGTGGGTCTTCCCCCCTCTCCTCTGCAGTTCTCCTCCCACCTCCACTTTCACAAGCTTTCTTGCTCCTGATTACTGGGCGGTGCTGCTGATCCTGCCAGCCACAGTGTTTGTTTACAGTTCACGTGGGAAGTGGGTCTTCTCTCCTCTCCTGTGGAGTTTTCCTCCCTCCACCACTCTCACCAGCTTTCCCGCTCCTGGTTGCTGGGCACATGCCTGCGCTCCTGCTAGTGCCTCTCTGGCCCACCCGCCTTGTTTATCTACAGTCCTGGGAATGATTCCCTTCCCCCAATCTTCAGTGCTCAGTGCGCCCCACCCTCTTTCCCATGTGTCTTTATTGCTTATTGCTTATTACTCAGTTTCTCTTTTTTCCCCTGGTGGAGGTCAGTCTGTCCAGGGGGCTATGCTGCTCTGGCCCAGGCTTGTCTGTGGGAGTACTGCGGTACCGTGAAGCTCACCTGGTCCACGTCTTCCCCAGCCATCTGGGTGTCAGCGACTGGTGGCCCAGGGAGCCCTCCTGGTTTCTCCATTTAATGTGAAGTAGAGATTCTCTGTGCCGGCTGGAGGTGTGGAGGGGTCAAAGTTATGCCTTTTCTCAGTGATTTTGCCTGCAAAGTGTGTCTCCAGCGTCTCTCCAAGATTTCACTGTAGGAGGCTCGCTTTCTGCTTCCTCCCTCTAGCCGCCATCTTGGAATCCCTCCCAGACCAACAATTTGTTTGTTCTTATTTTTTCTAAGATGTGTTTAATACTGTTCCTAATTAAGAAACAAAGTATTCCAGTACTCCAACATAGAGAGATGATTATGATTGAATAGGTATTGTTGAAATGTTATGAATTGAAATGATTTCAAGGAAGACATTTTTCAAAACAATGTGTGTAGTTGAGAAGAGGTGATTTGGCAGTAGTGTGTGACACTGAAAGAATGCCTATATGTTGATGTCTGAACTTCAACAGGGAAGAAATTACTTGCTGGTATTTTAGTCAAAACTAAAAGCAGGGAACGCGTAAATAATGTTAAATGTAACTCCACATTTTCTGGCTAAAAGAAGTTGCATTTTTTCAATCTAATGAAGAATAACATTTAAAAAGACAATATTTACCTATGTTAAACATATCATTTATTTCATCAAAATTCATAAAATATGTACAAGCTTCTGTTCAGTACCAGAAGTTTCTCGCACAGTGATGATTAGAGTGATAACGCTTCTGGGTCTCATTGTAACGAGGAGGAAGATGTAAATATGTTCAGGACTGCAACATTATAGCAAGAGATCAGAGAAGCACAGAAGAACTTTGTACTGTGTTCAGTCCTGAATGGCAGTGATTTGGTGGAATGCCAGCAAATAACTTTTAAAATATATAAAAAGACCCCAGAACCTCCAAGGAGAAGGTAAAATGAAATATATAAGAAGGAAACTGAATTTTTAAGTATAAATTACCACAGCTTATATACTTATTTTACAACCTGTTATCATAGAGTGAATTTTTTAAGTAGGCTCCCCAAAGCATAAAGAACTTTCATGTAAATATTCAAGACTTCTTTAACTAATTATCTCTCAAATATTACTCACTTATAAAGTTACAACTATACCTATTTTTGTGTTTATTTCTAAAATAGTTTCTCAAAAACTATACTTGTAAATAAATTTTACATCTCATAAAGTTGACATTCTAATCAGTTTTCTTATAATTGTATAAATTATTATAATGCATTTATAAAATTAACTGATACATTTGTACAATTAACTCAGTCCATTCAAACTATATATTATCTCATTTTTTTAATATGTTATTTGAATACATTGCTTCTTGCAAAAGATATATGCAGGTAAAACACACTGGAGTCTAACATTAAAATTCTAAACAAGATTCAATACTTGAAAAATATTTTAAGATTATAAATATTTATATCAAAGAAAGTGAATAAATAATACATGTTTTGTATATGTATAAATTGAATATATTAATTAATGATCCATAACATATGTCATCTTATAAATAAATTTGTGCTTACTTAGACTCAAAATTGTGGTTTTATCATCTGTTTTGTACTTAGTGATTTGTCATGAAATATTTCTATATTAAGCAAATCAGTCAAAGCAACAATGTCCACCAATGTCTATATGTTCTTTTCAAAATTAATATTAATAAAAATTACTTCTAGATCTTTGAACCAGTGTACAATTCCAAATCCACTATATTCTGCCTATTTTTTAAGTGAACTGAATTTTGTGACTTTAAATTCTACCTATGTCATTTTGATATGACAACTTAACTAGGTTGAATCACAGTTACAAAATGACCTTTTTAGTATCATCTCCATTAGGATGGACTACACGGGACATTCTTTAATTTGAGCTGAAGGTCAACGGGAAACAGTGGCCATTTTGTAGGACATACCACCTTTTCCCATCATTCAATAAACGCTACTCTAGGCACTACCCTACTGTGAAACAATTTTGAAAATGTGCTTATAGTTCCTAATTAGTAAGTATAAATTAATGAAAAGGCAGATTATGCTGGGGGAATGGGAAGCGGGAAGATCCATAAAAAATCATTTGAGTTCTTTACTTAGGAGAGATTCCAAATGGCCGTAGAGTTTGGCATTCAGATCACATCTGTAGGGGTCCAGCATGCTTGAGGACTTTTTTCTCAGACAGCCTACTTATCTGAAGGACTTTGGCACTGCTAAGTGGACCCCATAATTGTAAGCCCTAACTGAAGCACTATACTTAATAATGATGAAGATATCGGACAGTGCACATCACGTAGATGGGTCTGGAGGGAGCATGGAGACAGAGAGAGTTGTGGTATTTAAGAAAGCATTGTGCCATCCTTATTCAGCCTGATGGGGAACATACTTAATTGAACTTTCTAAAAACTGAGAACTATACATGAATTTTGTAAAAAATATTAAACAAAATAAAACAACAAGAAAACAATTCAATGTCTAACAAGTAGCTAAAGAAAGGGCCTGGTGTTCCACACACATAAAAAAAAGGAGCAAATATCAACCATCATTATTTAAGACTTTGGATTTTGTGTGAATTTTAAACAGAAAAAGTCCTTTTCTTGTTTCCCCTAAACAGATATAAGCAGAAAATTTTCCAAGAGACTACTACAAATTATAACATAATAAAATGACTTCAGGGAAGATTAAGTGTATGACATGCAGAAAGTAAGAAATTGTAGAACTCTAGATTGGTTAACAACACAGATAAAGAGAAGGATTCTCAAAAATTTGTTTGCATGGAGAGAATTAAAATAGTAAAAGTTCTGTTGCATTCATTTGAATGTAATAAAATGATTACCTATATCATAAATTATGTATAATTCCTCTTCATGGTGTATCATCAGTCATGGTAGTCTTTTTTTAAACATAAACTTCTCAATCAAAGGTACCCAAAACAATTTGTTTTAGGCTGATATATGAACAAGTAAAAGCTTATCAGATTCTAGTACCCAGGGAAGCAAGCCTGGAAAATATTAACTTTTTGCGAAGCATTTTTTAAAAAAGAATAATTTATTTCTAGGACTAAAACACATTAAAATTATGTATACATAATAATCTCCCATATGTATAATATGAGAGATTGAGAAGTAGCTTGACGTAAAGACAAAATTTTTTTTATTTTTATTTTTATTGGTTAAGAGTAGATGTGTACCCAGGAAGTAGTGAAATACATCAATTTTAAAACATCTAGATATTTAATGTAGATAGACTAACTCCAAATTTCAGGTATAATTTGTTAAACATGTCACTTTGGGCAAATTAATTGAACTCACTAATTCTTCTGAAAAGACAGGTGCAAAAATATGACTACCAGATGTATAATGTTGCTTTGTATAGTACTATGAACATACTAATAATGACCTTTGTGTTTAGTACACATCATTTAAATATCTCTTACTTTCCTTTACCTTATATTATTTTCTGCTTTACTTTACATATCTTTTAGTCTGATTATCATATATTCTGATGGTTAATCTTGAGTGTCAACTTAAGAAATGCCTAGGAGATTAGTAAAGCAAGTCTCTGGGAGTGTCTGTGAGGGTGTTTCCAGACACAATAAGACCATGAGGGCTCTGACCTAATCAGTGTATTAATCCTTTGATGGATTCATAAAGCGACAGCATAATTGAGAGGTGGCACAGAGTAGGCAGTGCCTAGTTGGAGGGTGTAAGTCACTGGGTTGTGTGCTTGGAGTTCTATCTTCTCCAGGCCCTTCCTGTATTGAATTCCTCTGCTTCCTGTCCACAGTGAGCTTAAGAAGCTCCTGGTGTCATGGACTTGTGACTAACCAACCTCAGAAACATGATAAATCATTCCTCCTTCAAGTTGTTTCTCATGGGTGTTTTGTTGCAGCAACAAGAAAAGTAACTAGTACACATACAATCAGAAAGATTTTCTTCATTTACTTACGTGTGTGTGTGCATGTGTGTGCCTGCCTATGTAAAGACAACTTTGACATAAAGATGTAGAATCAGAGAGAATATATCATATTCTAAAATAAATAACTGAAGTGAAATCTTGGGACATGTCATACTGAGACAAAGAAAAGAAAAAAACAATAACATGACTAGTAACATAATACAATAGCATAATATAATATGTTTATAACATAATAAAAGCTACCACAGATATGAAGAGATTGAAAGTTAAATTCTGTTTCATTTTGCCTTCAATTTTCTTCATTCTGGTAGAAATCCCAAAGTCCTTATTATTATTACTTCTTTGTAAATACCCTCACTACCTTATTTCTCTCTCCTTTCACTGTATTTTACTCACAAAATCCTAGTATTAATGAACTCATATCCTCTTTGCTAGAAATTTGTTTGAGAAAATACAAATGTCCTTACTAGTTTCATTTATAGACTATGATCTCAAGTTGACACTAAGTAATTTCACAGAAAATCCCAGACTATATGCTTTTATGCCCCTCCAAATAATGTCTGTTAACCCTTCTGTCCACTGTTCTTAAATCTCAATCTCTTCTTTTTTTGCCTATCTGATGACAGCATTTCATGATTCAAATTGGAAATATAAGGTAAAATACGAGGCAATTTGACTTAACCACCACCAAACCCCAATCTACACACTTCACCATTTTCTCCTATCCTCTTTTCTAAGAAAGAAAGTTGCACAACTTCTATCTCTTATCAAAGGTGTATTCAAATATTAGTACTCTAACATCTGAATGCTTTGCAAGCTGTCATGAAAAAGAATCGTTTTGTGAACACTTTTTCAGTATAAACTCCTGAGTTATATTAGATATTCTGCATCATTCTTCAATCCCACCTTTTGCTACTATAAATTGGTGCATGCGCACACACACATGTACAGGGATACACGTATACATACGTACTCATTCACTAATACATCTACAAATACCAACACTCATGTACACATACAAGAATGAGTACTTGTACACTTGCACTGTTTGGGCTAAATTATGTCCCCCTAAGATTGGTATGTTACAAGTCCTTATGACCTCAGAATATGATTGTATTTGAAAACAGGACTTTCAAAGGAGTAATTAATGAACAGGAAGGCCGTATGGGTAGTTCCTAATGCAACAATCTTGGTGTCCTCATAGGAAAAAGAGATTAGTACGTAGACATGAAGAGAGGAAAGAGATGAAAGCATAAGGAGAGTATGGCTGGGCTAAGCATGGTGGCACACAGCTGTAATCCCAGCTACACAGGAAATGGAGTTTGGTAGATCTTGATCCCAGGCTAGCCTGCAGAAAAAAGAGAGACCCTATATGAAAAATAAACAGATAAGTTAAAAAGCAAAAGGGACTGGGGTGTGACTCAAGTAGTAGGGCCCTGAATTTAAATACCAGTATTGCTAGAGAGACAAAGAGAGCAAGAGAGGCAGAGAGGGAGAGAGGGAGAGAGAGAAAGTTGGCCTTCTACAAGATAAAAAATGAGATCTCAAAATAAAATGTACTATGGCTACTTTGATCTTGGATAGTTAGTCTCTAGAACTGTGAAGAAATAAATCTCTGTTGTTTAAGCTGACCGGTCTAGTATATAGTATTTATATTATGGCAGCCCCGGCAAACTAGTAAACACACACAACCTCTCTCTCTCTTTCTCTCTCTCTCTCTCTCTCTCTCTCTCTCTCACACACACACACACTCTTGTGGACAATCACCAAATTCCAGCAACACTGCTTTTATTTCCACACTGGCTGTTTTTCATGAAAATTTGCATTCCCGCTCTGTGCTTGGATTTTCTTTTTCACTAAGTTTCAATTCATTTCTCTCTCCTACAAAGAGTCTCTTCCATCCTCTACATCAATATCTACCTCTATTCATTTTGGACTTGATATCTTACAATTTGTTTTGCCATGATGGGAATAATCTACCCATTAGGGTAGAATCTATGTCAATCTTTAAAAATCTCATATTGCTAATACCAGCACAATGCTTGTTGCACAGGAAATGCTTGCATTTGTTGAATAGATGAATACAAAGCATCTCTAGACTGGTTCTCTTTGAGGCTGTGAGTCTGTGCGCAGATATATTTATGCATGTGCAGTTTGTGTGTGTTGTTTGTATCTGTGTATTTCTACTGCAGGAACTGGTAGGAATAAAAGTGGCGAACAAATAACTTGGCTAATAACTGTGGCTTTTCTTATGTCTGTGTTTCCCAGATCCATTTGTTTCCAGTGCAACTGAGGATTAACAACTCAGTGCTCAACATTCTCCAGCATTCTATGTATTTTGAAAATAAGTTGTCATGCATATTAAGCTAATATAATCACAAGACAATAGGTAGGATTTGCAATAAGTGGCTATGTCCCAATAGCTCGGGAGAGGACAGGATACTATTCAAATATTCCAAATTATGTACCACAAATAATCATTTTAGCACTGGCAGGAAAGAGATTTCAGTAGCAGATTCTTACTATTTTAATAAGAGATTTCTTACTATTTGTAAGAATAGATAATATAACTAATTCACTTTTTTATGTGTTACCTTCAATACCCAAATTGAATGGCCCATGACTGTGCAAAATTTAGTCTTAGAATAGGGAAAGAATCTGTACTGGATGCACAAGAATACAAATGTAATACCTTGGTGTTCCCATTAAAGCTGCAAAAGAAAACAGTATTACTTATATCATCTGAGGACGACTGCAACTAAAATACCAGAGCCCTGCGCGGCCTTGCAATGAGTATTTTAGTGACAGACGTAAGCTAACGTGTGATCATGAGTCCACTCTCACATTCTTCTTGGAATGTGTAGTTTTCAAGTTTCTGTCATTAATTTTGCTGTGATGAATTCCATTGCAGTCATTCATTGATTTTAGTCTTCTGCTGATTAACAGGCATATTTGTGCTTTGATCAATGGTGGTTAACAGATATCAGTGGTGTTACTGTACAAATACCTCAAATACAAAATCAAGAGAAAGGTTATCACTCTGATCAAGTCCTCATGGATTCATAAGGATATACATTTCACAGACGTCAGCTCCTTTGATGGGATCAGTTGGATGGAAAGAAGGCATTTATACAGCAATGGCCAAGTACTGTTTGTGCCCGATAATTACTTGACAGTAAAATTCACATGATGAGTCCTATAAATTAAGGTATGTTAATTTTTCTTCCAATAATAAATAAAATGATCAGGAATAGTTATTGATCATAATAGATTAGATCACATATACAGACAACTTCAAGGAATGATTAGTCAAAACATTTAAATATGCAATGTGGCCTATTCATCTGCCCCTTAGCTTCATATAGGTCCAGCTATCTACAGTAGGGCACTAAAGCAAGAAGAGTTATGGCATATCAATTGTTGGCTGTACTGAGAATCCAAAGCCTATAAAGCCAAAGGTCAGAATCCAACAATGATTTAAATGGCCTGTTTCTAACAGCTGATTTGTTTTATAAATACCAATGTCCACAAAAATCATCTGATTTCTAATTGTGATAACCTAAGAGTAACTGATATTGAGAATTATATGCCAAGGCTATTTTTGATATTAAACTGTCAAATCATTAAAGATATTTTAAGAAAACATTTAGATTTTTTTATATTAGACAAAATAAAGCAATTTTTTTAAATTACTGTTTAATTTTTTAATTCTATTATCTAAACCATGTCTATTCTTAATCTAACATCAAACACATTATAGTAAATCTATAAATTCCTAAACTGTATACAACAGAAAGTTATATTACCGAAATATTCTCTAAGACATTTGAGGTTTTTTTTAAATAGATTTTCAAATTAATAGTTTTATCCTGTGATGAAATTTCTAGGTTCTCTGCCTAAAACAAACATTTCTTTCATTGCTTCCAGCATTTTGGCAGAAAGAAAAAAGTGAATAGCTAACACCTGGTTTCTAGCTACCAGCCAACTTTGCAATTTCTACCTCTGTGGAAATAAAGTTTGAATCCTAGAAATCAAAATAAAATGAAAATTTTAAATCTTTAGCCTTATTTCCATGTCTTTATCTATCAGAAGAGAAATTTAAAGAAAATAAAAGAATCTATTTAAAAATCCACCCTAATATTTCAATCCCAAAAGTAGAAAGAAATATTGCCAAGCGGTTACACTTTCATCTGTCATGGTAATACTCTTTTTCCATTGTCAATTTAGTTTGACATTTTAAGAAAAAAATTACTGAGACGTCTTAACTGATGTGTGTTTTACATACTTAACAACAAGCATTTTTGTAAATTTTGAACATGTGTAAGTGAATTAATATTTCATTCTATATCTTTGTGGTAGGAAAAAAATTTGAAAAGGCAATTCTAAGATTTTACCTTTATAAACACATTATTTTTTGGCAGTAGTAAGGTTTGAACTCAGGAACTGTTCATGCTTGGCAAGTTTTCTACCACTTACAATACAACTCCAGCTCTTTTGGATTTAGTTATTTTTCAGATAGGATGTACTACTTGTACCTGCAGTTCGCCTTGACCAGAATCCTCTTACCTTTACATTTTCTATAGCTGAGCTTACAGAAATGAACCACCATGCCTGGTTTGTTTATTGAGATTATTGTTTCGGCTGGCTTAAAATCATAATCCTCTCAATATCATTCTCTGGAGTAGCTAGGATTACAAATATGAGCCAACACACCTGGCCCTGCAAACCATGACTAATTAACAAAAATTCATACATCCACTGAGCTTAAAATGACGATACACAGAAGTGTGTTAATTAAATATAACATAAGGCCTAACAGTATTTTATATTTTGATATTACAATTATCTTATTATGTAGCAATAATTAATAATTACACATATATTAATATATTTTCAAGAAATTATGAAGCTTAGCCTTGGATTTGATTTTACTTTTCTAAACTTCCATGATTTAAAGAGACATATGTACCATAGCTTGCCCTGAACACTTACAGGACCAATGCTACCATGGGCTGACCAATGGGTTCAACCCCTACATTGACAAAGGATAATCTTAACACATATTACAAACAAATTTGTAAGTTTAAGCCTCTTTTATTCAGCAAAACCAGAAATGCAAGTCAGATAATCTCAAATTTTATTTAAATTTTGATGAAATACTTATGGAGGCAGTAAGATTATTTCAGTTATATATGTCAAAAATACCAAGAAATATCTTATATCTCATATCTATCACAATATTTATCTTCAGAATTTATGATTCCTTTCTTATCCATAAAATATCCATTTTTAATATGACTCTGCTTCATGTTTACCCATTATTATACATTAACTTTCATCACATAATAACTGAGCAAGTTATTCAAATGATGTTTCTGTTCCTTTATCTATAAAATAGTGAAGGTAATACCTATCTTACAGAGTAGTTATGGGGACTCCATGAGTTTTCTTGTCATGCACTTCAAGTAAAGGGTGGCACATATATTATATGTGCTAAAAATCACCAGGAATTGTAGTCATTCCACAAATCTACCACTATTGCATATTAACCATAAATGATATGAATAACCTCTCTTTTCTCAGTGTTCAGGATAGGCAGTGAATCCAAATGGGAGAAATATATATGGGGGAAAAATATATATCCCATTGAACTTAAAATTCAGTGGAACAGAGAGAAAAATGGAAATATTTGTCAGCAATATATATATTAGGCTGCATTAGGTGTTAAAGAGAAAATTAAATTTGAGAATAGAGAAGAGAGGGAGAAGTGAGGATTGCAGGTTTTGAGGCAGGCTAGAAGTTGAAAGAGTTGGGGCTCATATAGGTTGCCCCCCGATGACCCATATGGCTAGGAACCACCCATGCCCCTCCCCACTTGTTCATTATTGTGTGGGAATCTGGTAGGTCTGCACTCACCATGTATTAATGTAGGTTTTAAAAGCACCTGAAAAAGAAAAGCATGCTCTTTCTGCTGGCAGACTCCACCTTCACCCAACCATGTTCCCTTTGCATTTCCCTTTCCTCCCTTAATAAACCCCAGTTACACCCACACCCCATTCTGCTGCATTCTTCCACCATGGAACACAAGAACCAAGGTATTCCAGAAACACTTTTTGCCATTAACATTTAGTGAAGCCCGGCAGAGACTCTACACTTTCGAGGGTTACTCTCACTCTTTTCACTATTTTTCCTTCTGCACTGCCAAAGGAATGGGCTGAGCTCTGCCCTCATAGAGACTAGCTGGGAAATGCTGGGTCAGGACCCAGTCTTCTCAGTCCAACAGGCCATTATCCCTTCTGGTCGCATTGCAGAGGCAAATAGCAGTGTCTGTTTGCCCAATAAGCACTCCCCACACTGCTTGGGGCTAGAGGAGAGGGGTAGGCCAGGCCACCTTAAAACTCCAGCATGCTTTCCTTTCTTACTCCCTAACCCTGTCCTTCCCTTTGCTGCTGCTCCGGCCCCCAAAGGGAATGGAGCCCTGCTGCTCCATCCCTACTGCCACCAGCAGGCCCAGAGGCTTGGGGCATTAGGGTAAAACAGGCATAGGCCAGGGCCCAGGAACCCCCTCTGACCCTGAGAGCTCCCCAACCCCATGGCGAGGGCAGGAGAGGCTACATGCCCCAAGACCTGGGTCCATAGCCCCTGGTCTAGTAAACAAACAAACAAAACAATGTTTTAAAGACTCAACCTCTAGTAACCAAGGTCCCATACCTGACTGTACTGCCTGTCTCCTATCTACAGCCTTCTCTTCTTTCATTTTCTGACACAGACCCTTGCCTGCCTACCTGCCACACCTCTGTTCTCTCTGGGTACCCTTTCCCAACTATCCCTTGTGCTCTTCTTGTCCTTCTTATCCCCATGGCCTTCAAGAGTTGCAGAAATGCTCACCTTGAGGCCACATTCCCTTGTCCAAGGGCTAACAAGGAGTTGTCTGCCTATCTTAGCCAAAGATTCTAAATTCCATTCAGAGTAAAATCTAAATTAACATATAGGTTACATTTGTGTAGCTGTGATGTTAATTGTTGCTGTCTTTAAATGTAAAATGTATTTAAATTATCATTTAAAAGAACATATTTAAATGTTTTCTAAAATGAAAAACAGTGCCATTGGTCACCCAGAAAGTTTATCTGTAATAACAAATAATTGTAGCTTATTTAAAATTTATTTACTCTAAAGGCAAAATTAAGAGGGGCAATTTATTGTATTAATAAGATGTCATTTTTTTTTACACCTGAGATAAGGAGAACTTAATGGTACTGATGTGTCGATCATAATTATTACCCTAAAATGGGATGTACAATAAAATCTTTTATATTTTACTACAAAATATAAAAGATATTTTACAAAGTACAGCAAAAATAGTATGTTTTTAAAAAATGCCCATCACCTACAAAAAAATTAATTAGGCTTACTTCCAGTCAAAAAGTTAAAAATAATGGGTCCTTATGTGTGGATGTTTTGAATAGGAAGTTAAATTAGAGGTTTTATTCTTAACAATTGACTATTTGTGTTTTAACATTATTGAAACTTTATTCTTTATAACTCAATACAGTATGTCAGATTCTAAACTTGTTTAAGGCACTTTCCAAACTGTAGATCTGTACATGGCTGGGTTCTATAGGATTTGAATTCTTGTCTTTCTAGGTAATAACAAAGCCCCTTTATGAGACAACCCAGGATCTAATTATAAACACTTACAGTAAATTGGACAATAACAAAGGCCCTCAAAGCTTAAAGGTTTACTGCTGTTTGCCCTAGCCCTAGTAATCCTAAATTTAAATAAGCCTTTAAAACTAAAGGACAGGAATTGTATTCAAAGAGGAAAATCTACAATTTATGACTAATTATCCAAAATTATTAAGTAATGTCACATTCGAAGAGTCTAATAAAACTCTTTAAATCCCACATAGTTTGCTTCAATTATTTGGTCTTTGCATTAGGATGACTAACTCATATGGATACCTGTCTCTCAAGGGGAGCTGTCTTTTATTCTTATAACATATTGTTATTTTGAGCCTGTGTGTTGCATGTAACATAAGAAACCTTTTTGGAGAGACCATGTGGTCACAGGAAATGCTGCCACCATGATGGAGCCACCATGTGTCCAGTGCCATCTTGCCACTCCTTAGGGATGGGTGACACCATCTTGCCATCCTCTAGGAAAATTTTAACTAACTTGTGATTAAACTTCTCTAAATTGATATAGTTTTCATATATGTTGTTCTTGATACATTAATCCTTTAAGGATTAGACAAAGGATAGATAGAGTATTTGTTTTAAAGATCTGTTATGAATTACTTAGGAATCTTGCTGACTAATCTACTAAAGATAATGACAAAAATTGATTTAAATGTGCACTCTAATCTGGGAGGTGGTGGCTCATGCCTGTCATCCTAGCTACTCAGAAGGCAGAGATCAGGAGGATCGTGGTTCAAAGCCAGCCTAGGCAAATATTTTGCAGGACCCTATCTTGAAAACAACATTCACAGAAAGAGGCTGGTGGAGTGGCTTGAGGTGAAGACCCTGGGTTCAAGCCCCAATACCACCCACAATAAAAAGGAGAGTACTCTAAATTACTGTGATTATTTTGTATGTCATTGTGTGACTTCTGTGTATGGCTTAGCCTGCCTCCTATGTGTTTATGGCCACTAAATTTTGAGCTCATTCTTTGGCATGCCTACATCACAACATCTATGTGTGTAGATATCTTTATGATGGTTCCTGAGCTACATTTATAAAGTTAATGTGTACAACTGTCTCAAAGTTATCTAAAGTTTTAATCCCAACCAGGCCTAACTATCCTGTGCTTTAGGACTAAAGAAAATTTATGGACAATAATCTCAATCTGTTTCATCCTATCATGAGTATAATTTACATTTAACTCTTTTATAATTATGTTTGTATACCCATGTGTTCTTCTATGTTGCTATTATTAATAGAATAGAATAACTTAATTTTCTTCCTAAATTGTTTAAGGTATAAGGTTACTAACAGATTTATTTAAAATGTGTTATCTAAATTCAGGTTTTTATAAAGGTTGTTTCAAGATACAAATTAAGGTCTTAAAGCTTATAGGTTTATATATGTATGATTGGGTTGGCTATTATGTAAAGCTTGCCAAAAAGTTTCTAAGGTCAAAATTTAAGGTAGTAATGTGTATTCAAAAAAAAATGGGTCTCTGTTTTACCAAAATAACTATCAAGATCTTTTGGTGCTATAAGATGCTACAAAATTTTACCAAAACCAAACAAAAGCTCTCCCTCCAGATGGGATGATAAAACCTTAAGTTTTTAAGGGTCTACAAAAAGGTAATTAATCCTAAAGTACTAAATTATGCACATCATTAACTCTCAATGGTGGTGCCTATTATTTTTGGGCTCCAGGGCCTATATTCAGATCAACAAAAACCCTGGTATGTGTTGATGATTCTGTTAGTTAACATCAACAGTCTAGGATGTAATTTCTTAACAACAGACAAGCCATAGCTCTCTTACTGGGTCTCCTAACTTTATGCTTAAACCCTTATCTCTGTTTCTGTATCTAATCATTTGAGACATTAATCTTAATTGGTTTACATGTGTCCCCAATTTTCTCAGTTTACTATCTGACTACAACCCATGGTCTGATGTGTAAAACTAACCACAAGCGATGGGTTTGTATCAGCCAATCTTACCTTGGTGAGATTTGGATTTGATTGTTAATTTTATACTGGCTACCACAATTCATATTAAAATGTTTTCCTTTTAACACTTAACAGATTGTCTTCCAACATATTGTTATCTTTTCTTTTACATGTTGTTTTTTTCTCAGCTTCTTTGCCCGGTGCATAATGGGCCGATGTTTTAATAGTTGGATTAGCATTCAGCACCAGCATCACATCTAGGAATCCTCATGCAAGGGTGAAAGGGACAGGCACATAGGAGAATGGATGACTCAAACACGCAGATCAGAGGGATCTGTATTAAGGTTTCAAGATACACGGGGGAAGCACCATGAATCTTGGAATCTCTCATTTTCTCTCTCTGAAATGGCAACTTTCCTCCTTTGCTTTTCCTCTCTCTCACTCTCCACCAGCCAGCATAGGGGATTCTATTCAGGAGCCCTCATGTAGGGGTTGGGGGAGGGATGGATTTCCCCCTTCCCTTCCCTCTCTCTTCCACCAGCCAGCTAGGGAAAGCTAACATACTCACTTGGCTGTATCCTTAAGTACTGGGAGATGCTTTGATCCTACTAACCAAAAATAAAATAACTGATCCTCTTCATTGCCCATTTGAAATGATTTACTATTCTTTACATCCTGCCAAAATCCTAAGGTATTTTTCTGATAACACTGAATAAAAAGCTATATTTAAACTAAGTAAAAATTCTTTAAAATGGCTCTAATACTGCTAGTGCCTTATATCTAAGTGTTAGAAAATCATTTACAGAGTTAAAAATGTATACATGTAAGCAGCTATAGTTCTTTTATCTAGGGCACATTCCACCTAATGTCTTTGACATTTGTGTTCTTTGTAATAAATGATAAAAGTTCTGCCATTTAGACCTATCATCTGTTTGTCAGATAAACATTGATTTATCTGACATTGGCTAAATAATATATATGATATACAATTGAACATCAAAGCCCAGGAGCTATTTAAAATTATTCACACTGCTTTCCCTTAACTACTGGAGAACTTAGGGTTTTGAATTGTCAGTACTGTTATTAGCAGTACTGTATTGACAGTACTGACAACAACTAACTTGTTGTTTACCTAACCAAAATTCAAGGCTTAAACTGTAATTAACCATGGTTACTTTAACTTTTATCATTACAGTTCTGATCTTTCAGGAACATTTACAGGCAAACCCATGAAAAATAACTCTGATGAGTGCTTATCTATCAACCAGGACAGACGTTCTTAAGTATTGCAGTCATTTTGTATTTCCCTGTAAGAACTTTATAACTGTTGTCTCCTAACACTTCACAGCAACTTACACATGTCAGCACGTCCTCTAGGGGACAGACAATTAGATTAATTAAGCCCAGCCTAAAAGCCGTTTTTTAAAATAAATCTCTTTGATGACCTTTGGCTAAAGGTCACATTGATACTGACTTCTGATCTGTTTTATGTGCTACTTCCCCTCCTCCATGGGACAAAATCTGACTTTCTGGACTTTCCAGGAAAAGCCATTCCCACTCCAAGTGACAAAACTACCAAACTAGCAGAATCTTCAGAGATGACAGTTCGGAGAAACACTTTAAGAGGATGCCTTTAGCATCCCATAACTACCTTAAGAGGTAGTTCAAAAGGGTTGCATAAATGAGTGGACTTCTCCAGATCCATATGGAGTCAATTATGCCAGACCTCTAAATGAGTGGACTTCTCCAGATCCATATGGAGTCAATTATGCCAGACCTCTAAAAGTAACCATAGCCAAGAGATTTTAAAACAAGGACTCTGACGCATGTGCTCTAATATTCAAGCCTTGTAGACTTCTGGCAAAAGGCTTAAACAAGGCCTTCTGTTTAAGCAAAGTCAATATAATTTTCAATGGTGTCTGTCTTCTGCTTAGGGACACTGTGAGCCTTCTTTCTGTATAAAATTGACTCCTTGATGTTTACTCTCTAATTGTACTGACCCCATCCCTGGTACATCTGGCCCCTAATGTAGCCAGCCCTTAACTGTCCACTATAATGACAGTCCAAAATAGAGGGTCATCTAAAAGTTAAAAATAGCTACAAGTATAAACACCTACAGACAAAGTAACCATAAGACTCTCTGTCATTTTTCAAAATTACTTTATCCTTCTTGACACACCTGACAGAATCCCTTCTGATGCTCTTTTCATTGTTAATGTTCAGGTTACAACTTCTAAACCAGATTTGTCTCTTCGAGGATAAAAGCCTTTAGAACTCAAATCATGAGGCAACAGGACTGTCAATCTTTACAGATGAATGAGATCTCCATGATCGACCCAGATCTCCATGAGGAACCTTGACTATGCTGGACAATAATTCAGACACTTTGTGTCAAAATGAGCCCCAAGGGAAAGAAGTAGGAAAGGCAATTTCCCTTTATAGTTAGGGTCTGCTGCCTCTTTTCAGCTTGAAGCAGATAGTGAAGATGGACAAGGCCCCTTTAGCAACCTCAAACTGAATTTTTTTGAATGTTGTCACTCAGGGGGAATTTGAAGCAGGCTAGAAAATGAAAACATTTGGGGGTTCATGGAGGTTTCCCAGGCATGACCCAGACCACCTGCACCTGGCTAGGAAATGCCCAGGCCCCTCCCCACTTGTTCATTATTGGGTAGGAATCACCTGAATCTGCCCTCCCCATGGATTAGGTAGGTTTTAAAAGCAACCGACAAAGAAAAGCATTCTGTCTCTACTGGTGGACTCCACCTGCACCCCACCATGCTCCTTCTGTATTTCCCTTTCCCTAACTTTTAACAAACCCCATTTATACCCACATGTTCTGTTTGGATTCTTCCACACTGGAACATAAGAACCAAGGTCTTCTGGAAACACTGTTTGTTGTTAACAGCTTTAGATCATGAAGCTGAGGAAGACTTAATCAACAGTGTTCCTTTAACTTAGTGACCTACAGAAGGAGGTAAAGAAGTTGTCATTGATATAACTGAGAGAAAAAGCATCTCAGGCAAAGAAAGAGCAAGAGAAATGCCCCAAGGCAGCAGTAGGCTTTACCTTTTTCCAAAAACAAAATGCTGTCTCTTTAATTCAATAATTAAGTAGAAAAGTAGGAAGAAAGGAGATGAGAGAGGAGGGAAAACCAAGTGTTTGTAGGCATTTTGAGGATTTAAGCAGAATATAAGTGAAATTGGAAGTAATCAGTGGATTTTGAGAGCTAAGATAATATTCTTTTTTGTGGAGGTCAGTACTGAGACTTGAACTCAAGTCTTCATGCTTGTTATGCTGGTGCCTTGACACTTGAGTTATTAACCATCCCAAGGTAATATTCCTAATAAAAATCAACACAAATTATTTAAACTCCTTCCAATTCAACTAGGAAGATAATACTCCAGTGTGAAAAGTAAACTACCCTGGTGACAAGCAGGTTAGTCAAAGAACCTTCTTAAAATTTGAGGGAAAGAATGAGAGGCCCATACTGTTACTATTGAAGAACAGACTACAGGAGGTCCCAAATGTGATAATTGGCCAAGGAGACACTTCTCCTTCCCAGGAAACCTGTTTGTACCTGAGAGACATCTCCACCCTTGGGCAATAAAAAAAAGCTATAAAAACCCAATTCCCAACTTGACCTATGGGACCACTGGTTTCTGGGTCCAGCTGCATGCCTCCATGTAGCCTTTCTCTTCTCTTCTCTACAAATAAAATCTTTCTGACCTCTGCTGCTGGAGGCTGCCTCTGCTTTCATTCTGAATAGACCCAGGAACCCCCATCAGCTGAAAATTCCTGTATGTTATCTGTGCATCAATATCATGGCAAATTCTCTAGTGTTCACAAAGTTAATACTTGACTTTCTTTTTTCTTTATATTTCTGTTCATTATATTAAATCTATTATCTCCCTCAAATGAATACACTCCCAAGTACTCGAGTTTATTTTTCATTGGCATATATTAAATTATATGTAACAATAGGCTTCTTCATGATATTTCCATACAAACACATAATGCACTTTCATCTTATCACCCTCTTTCTTAATCCCTCTTTTCCCTCCATTTTATCCACTCTATATCCTGTAGTAATTCCCCCTTTACTTTCATGATCTTAAGGTTTTTTTTGGTTTGTTATTTTGTGCTACTTTCCCCTAGCTTCCATATAAAAGAAAACATGCAGTATTTGTCTTAGTTGGATTGACCTTATTTTACTTAACATGTTGATCTCCAGTTCCATGCATTTTTTTCAAAAGAAATTTCATTTTTCCTAATTGCCAAATAAAACTCCTTGTGTATATATACCATATTTTCTTCAGATGGGCACCAAGGCTGATTACACAATCTGGTTATTATGAATAGTGCCATGATAAGCATCAGTATATAGGTAACTGCGTAGTAAGCTAACTTTGATGCTTTTTTGATTCTTTTCATACCCAGAAGTGGTATGGTTGAATCACATGGAAGTTTTATTGATAGGTTTTTGAAGAACCTCCAAACTTATTTCGATAGTGGCTGGACTAACTTACATTACCACAAGAAGTGAATACCCTTGTTAGTATTTATTGTCATTTGTTTTCTTAATGATAGAATTCTGACTGGAGTGAGATGGAATCTCAGTGTCATTTTGATTTGCATTTCCTTGTTGCCTAAGGATGTTAAACGTCTTTTCATGCACTTGTTCATTTGATCAGTGTGTATTCAGTTCATTTGCCCATTAATTGATTAGATTATTTATCTTTTGATGTTTAAGTTTTTTAGTTTTATATATATTTGAGATTTTAATCCCCTATAAGATGTATTTTCTCCCATTCTATAGGATTTCTCTTCATTACCTTGATGGTTTCTTTTGTTGTGCAGATAAGTTTTTCCAATTTTGTCTGCATTTCAATCTTCTGTATTGACCTTCTTCATATATGCCAACTTCTCAAAAGCTGATTTTATGTTTCCACAATGGATATTTTATGAAGCACATCTTTATGTTTGGCAATTTCTTTCCTCCTCCCCATGGACTTCTGCACAGACACATCCATCTTTGGCATCCTGAAAAATGCACTTAGCATGGATGTCATATTTCCCTGTTCAATGTTTTGGTATGAAAACTTACCATCATACAGCATAGATTAAAGAATTGCACAGCAAAAATCCATATAACTACCATCAAGATT
The DNA here is from genome assembly GCF_047511655.1 of Castor canadensis. Taxonomy (NCBI): domain Eukaryota; kingdom Metazoa; phylum Chordata; class Mammalia; order Rodentia; family Castoridae; genus Castor; species Castor canadensis. The sequence goes on from NC_133395.1 coordinate 28,584,528, forward strand.
CTAATTCTAAGTTAGGCATTGTGTACCCCTATAGTTCCAGCTACTCAGTAGGCAGAGACAGGAGGGTCAAGATTTCAAGGCTAACCCCACCAAAAATAGTGACATACTGTCCCAAAACAAAGCAAATGGTGAGAGGCAAGTGTAGCCAAAATAGTAGAGTGACAGTGCTTGTATATCACCTGATACTCTGGGTTTAACTACTAGTGCTACAGAAAAAGAAAAAAATGTAATTGTGATGTTTTAATATAAATACTTTGTTGTTTATTTATTTAACATCCCTCCATGCATTCATTGATTAATCCATCTTGTTTATCCATTGTTCTGTAATTCACATTTAGGATATTTTCAAGTTTTTGCCTCTTTGAATAAAGTTGCTTTGCGTATTTTGTACAAAATTAGTTCTGAGATAATGTTTTCATTTATATTGGGTAAATACCAATGGATGAAATTTCTGTGATGTAGAATAAGTAAATGAAAATAGAATATTTTCTTCAAAGAAGCTGCAATATTTTATATTCCTGTTAAATTCCCTGCCTTGTTCCAGGAACAGCAAAAGTGAGACCATAAACTCAACAGCACACAGCATTGTTGTCTTTTGCATTTTATTATGGTAGGTGTGAGCTGGTAAAATATTGTAGTTATTATTTGCATTTGCTTAATGAACAAAGATATTTAAAACTTTTCATGAGCTTCTTTGGCCTTTTGTATGTCTCTTTTTGTGAAGATTATGTTTGCAGCATTCACATTTTTACATTGGGAAGTTTGTCTTTTAATCACTGAATTGTAATCTTTTTAAAACATTATCAGTAACACTCTTTTGTCAAATACATCTTTTGTGAACACTTTTCCAGTTTGTATCTTGCCAACTCTTTTACTTAACTGAGACTTTCAACAAACAGAAATTGAAATTTTCTTAAAATTGAATGATAGGTAACAGGTAGACATAAGGGGTAGCCTACAAGAGGAAGAAAGGAAGAAATCATTTTAATTCAACTTCCCAACTCCACTGATCTCTATTTAAGATCAGGTAGCCAGGGCACAGAGGCTATCACAGGATGCTTTAAAGTTAGCCACTACCCTAAAGCTTTATTTTTTACCCAAGAATAATCTATATCCTAAACATCAACTATTTTTGGTGGCTGGAGATTTTCACAGGTGAATTTAACAAAACAAAGACCCAGACCTAAGAGCTAGGTAGAGCAAAGGTTAAGAATTTCAACCAGTAATTGGCGCAGGAACTAATACATTACTCAATGTGTCTCTTAAAAAGACAATGAATCAAATCCAGAAAATCACCCCAGGGGCCAAAATAACCCCTCCCTATTTTAACAGCCATCTCAGCCACCCAGACCATTATTTTTGACCACCGTGTATATTCCCCCTGCTCTCCAGTATAAGACTAAGAGATGGGAACCACCATTTTGAGTTTTTGTTCCCATTTCCTGTGTGGGGAAGAGGAAATACTTCCATTACTTTCTCTCTCCCTGACCCTATTGTTCTCACTCTAGAGACAACCCACTTTCAGTCTGTTGAAAGCATATTCCTTTCCAAATAAACTGTACTATTACTTTCATTGAATCTTTGCATGTTGCTTGAATTCTTCTTCTGTTGGACCCAAGAACCAAGGTAAATTTCAAGACCATTTTTCTGGTAATACTCAATGTATCTGTTCTTTACTTTTTGATTATTCCTTTCTATGATGAATCTAACAAATCTTCATCGACTACCATGACAAAAAAATGTTTTTCTGTGTTTCTCTCTGATGTTTTATGATTTTTAACTTTTGTATTTATATGTATGCTTCATTTTGAATTAAATTTAGGGTACATAGAGAGAGACAGATTTTTTTCTTCATGGATCTTGAGACACTCCAGATCACAGAAAAAAATAAACATGTGGGCTTTTTAGGTGCAGTATTTTTATTCAGCCCTGGAAGTTATTTGTAATGATCTTACATTAGGCATAGTTCATACTACAGAAATCTGAGAAGTGAGAAGAAGATCTTAGTGATATCAATGAAATGCTAAATCAACTTATTATAATTAATTGTGGAAAAACCATCTATTGATTTAGAAAAGCATCCTTTTCCCATTGGATTACATTGATTTATTTGTTAATATCATTTCTCTTATCTATCATCTAAATTCTGGGTTATATATTTACTCTGTTTGTTCTATTTGTAAATATTCATCCCAGTCACCTACTTATTGATTTTTATAGTTTCTATAAATCCAAATCCAAGTTTAATAACTCCTCCAATATTGTGCATTATTTTGTAAGGACCAAGATTCTCCATTTTTCCCTCTAAATATGATTATAGTGGTATTAGTTCATTATGTATTTCCTCATGCCTGCTTACTACATGGTTGAATATGTTGGTGTGGAAAAGTGGGGAACTCAGATTTTATTTTATGCCAGCAGTCCTAGGTGAGCTCACACTCAAAATTCTAGGCTCGCAACAATGAATTCACAGGATTCTTAAAAAGCAGTATGGGCATAAGGTTACAAGGAATGTGTTAGTTGTTAATAGGTGAGCCAGTGCTGGATTAGAGACCCAAGGTTATTTAGATAGGAGCAACAGGGAAGGTCTGCTTTGAAAAGTTTGTTTACAGAAGGAGACAAAGGAAGGTGGGAATGTGCTGTTATCTCTAAAAGGGGCCTTTTGTCTTGGCCCTGGACTCACTTTATGACTTAATTAGCAAGTTCTCATGTCCTATGGCCTGCTTGAGACAATCTTCATGTTCACCCCCCTGCCTCAATGCTTTTTCTACTTGTGGACAAGCATAAATCCTAAATTTCAGAGATCTATTAGGTTCCTTCTGTCCCAAAGGCCTATATTGGATTACCAAGAGCTGCAACCTTATTGCCTCCATTCACGAGATAATGAAGTGAGTTGTGACATTGAGAATGCAAAGGCCAAATACTAGAGCCAGTAGGAGCATAAAAAGAGGACCAGACAAGGGGAGTGGCCATGAGGCCCAATTCCAGATGCTGCTCCATCTGTTCCATCAATTTGCTAATTCCTGTCTCCTACATGTGATCTGGTCTTGTAATTGCTGAACCATATCTCTTACTATTCCCAACTGATTCACATAAAGACAACATTCTTCATTTAGGAAAAGACAGAGCCCCCCTTTTCAGCAGTAAGTAAGTCCAACCCTCTCCAATTTTGGAGGACCAGTGATATTAAGGAGTCCAGCAGGTCCTGCATGGTCACTATGGACCTAACCACTTGTTCTATGTGATTTGTTAGTTCTGCAGATAATTGATTATGGTAGGAGGCTGTCTAGGCAATTCTTCCTATTCCTGTTCTTATTCCAGCCATTATACCTAATCCAATTAATAAAGGTATGAATTGGATAGCTCTCTTTGACCATGTGTGGGCCATCAAAGGTACAGAGAGGATCTGATTCTTAGGCACTATGTTTATCTGGGGAGTGAGAAGTCCTAATGTGCATATGCTCTTCCAGTTAGCTGATAAGCACTGATAAGCAAGGGTCCTGCATACACAGAAAGTTCCTGGGCTGCTGCACCATGGTCTATCAACTGTACATCTAAAGCCAGTGGCTGTACAGTTTTTGATTTGGGCACATTGGCTAACAGCCAATTCCCCCACTGGATAGTATCCTCTTGAATTGAAATACAATTAGCGCCCCTCTGAGATAGCTGTATATTGCTTACTTTGAGTTTTGTGCTGGTAAAGTTGGGAGTAGCACCATGCACACTCTAGTTAAAGAGGCTCACCAGAGTCGCTACATAATGGAGGGGACCTGAGGACAGACAGACCCAACAATCATCCACCAATGATGGGTTTGTAAGATTAAGGAGGCGGTGAGTTGCATTTAACAGGTTGTACTGTTGGGTTTCCAAGTTAAATTTCCCTGTCCAGGAAGGAAGCCTTAATGGGGGTCATAGTGGTGGCAGATCAATGTCATTTATAGGCTTGTATCCACCTAGGTAATCACCTTTGGATGGTCTCTCTATATCTGCCTTATATCCTCTAGTAAACTGATATGTGCATGGGGTGGATGGGTGGGCTTACTTCCTCCCCCTGCCACTTTGTCATTAGTTGGATTTAAGGGGTCCCCGTCTTTCTGCCAGCAAACTGTCTGCCTTATAGTGCCTTTGTTCTTGCAGGACACTGTAAGGTCTGTCAGTTTTCCCTTATAGTAAATTGTCCCTCCTCTGGTACATTCAGAAATTCATGTGCTGCATGCAGGTGACAGGTATTGATAGTAGGTAAAGGCATATTACAACTTTCCCTAGAAGGAGAGAGGTTTTACTCAGGCTGAACAGTTATCCTGGCTTGTAGATGAGACAACCTTAAAATGCAATAGAGTCAGGAGGCAAAAACACATCAGAGACATCATGCCTGAGACTGGGGTCTGGGCTATAGATAGTACTGAACAGAAGTAAGTTTTCCTGCTATGAAGAGATAACAGGAGGCCAGCAGTAATTTCTGGCCTACATTCCAATACTGGGGAGCAATGATGGCCAGTCATAGTGCAAACAGTATTGCAACAATGCCAATCAGCAAGATAGGGTAGGAGTAGCAGAAAAGGGGATACATTTATATCCTGGTGGAAGAATCCTCAGACTTCCACTGTACATTGACCAATCAGCTTTTGGGAGGTGGATGGAGAAGGGCTGGAGCTCTCTCAGCTGATGTGTGTTGTTGTGACATCCTCTGGAACCTTAATTTGAGAAGGTTAGTTGGGTCATGGACAGACTGCTAGTCATTGGGTCTGTGAGGGCTGCTGCCTTCTTTACCTGGGAGTGATGAATCCAGGGAGTGATACCTGAAATTTTAACATACATGGGAGTTGCTAATATTACTAGATGGGGACCCGTCCTAATGGGTTGGAGTGGTTTCTTTTTCCAATCTTTTACCCATATGATATCCCTGGGTTGGTGGTGATGGGCCCAGTTAACCAAGGTGATTAGGATCCTTTCTAAGACTACTTGGGAAATGTGCTGTAGGGTTCTTCCTAGTGATTGGAAATGTTGGGACATGTCTAGGTTTCCAATTTGCCTGAGGTCCCCTCTCAGACTGTTTATTGTGGGAGGGGCTCTGCCATAAAGAATCTCAAAGCATGAGTAACTGGATATCTAGGGGTACAGTGTGCCCTGAGCAGAGTCAATGGTAGCATGTCTTTTTAAGGGTGTTGTGTTTCTTGGCAGAGTTTAGCTAAGGTAATTTTAAGGGTTCAATTTATGTGCTCTACTTTCCCTGAACTCTAAGGCCTGTATGCTGTATGGAGCTTCCATTTTATTTTTTAAATTTTAGCCAGGCCCTGGACTATTTCTGCCACAAAGGCTGGTCCCATATCTGATCAGATAGATGGGGGAGCCCATATCTGGTGATAATCTCCCTTAAAAGGGCCTCTACCAGTTCTCCTGCTTTCTCTGTGTGTGGGGGGTAAGCCTCAACCCACCCTGAGTAAGTGCAGACAAGATCCAAGAGGCACCAGTATCCTCAACAGGGCTTGACCTCTGTGAAGTCCACTCCCAGGTCCTCAAAAGGCCTGTTGTTTGTACCCCAGGGCTTGGCTTAGGCCCCTGACTTGCATTGTTTCATGCACATGTATTGCATCTAACACTTACTTGGGTGCACAGGGTGAGGAGTTTGGGAATGAAATAGCATTTGTCCAGCAGTTTTTCCAGGGATATTTTTCCCAGTATGTTAGCTCATGTTGTTTTTTTACAAGAGGGGCTGCTACAGCACTGGGGACAAAGAGTCTCTGGTCAGGCAATTTCCACCAGCCTCCTTTTTCTTTTATTCCTTTTTCATTTTTTGTCCATTTTTCTTTCTCCTCGGTGTAATTCATTGTGGATGGCAGCTCTGGAGCTAACAGAAGTTTGGCAGTTTGCTTTGGTGCTTCAGGGGAGCTTAGCTCTTTTGCTGCCCTTCTTGCTGCCTGGTCATCCAGGTGGTTTCCTCTACTGACATAGTCTGTGCCCTTTTGGTGACCTCTGCAGTGCATGACAGCCACTTGAGATGGTTCCCAGACTGCTTCCAGCAGTTGGAGAATTTCCTCTTTGTATTTAATCTCTTTTTTCCCCTGTGGTCAGCAGTCTTTTTTCCTTGTATATTGCTTCATGAATGTGCAGGGTGGCAAAGGCATACTTAGAATCTGTGTAGATGTTCACTTACTTTCCCTTTGCATATCATGATGCCTGGACCAATGCCCAAGGTCAGGTCATTGTGCAGACCAGCCTTGTGTTAGGGCTTCAGCCTGTATGATGTCATTAGCAGTGGTGATTGCAAAACCATCTGTGAAAAGTTTGAGCTCTGGATCTGAGAGGGAGGCATCCATTAGGTCTGACCTGCTGGAGTACACTGCATCCATTACCTCTTTGCAATCATGATCGAGGGGCCTTTCCTCTGTTGGCAGGAAGGTGACTGGATTTAGTTTCAAGCCTGACTCAAGGATTTTCACATGGTAGTCCTTGGTAATGGGCCATTCTGGAACCGGCCAGCCATTTATAACCATGCCCATTCATTAGAGCCATGACTGCATGAGGGACCTTAACATTAATGTCCTGTCCCAGGGTGAGCTTATTGGCCTCCCTAATTAGGGTTACTGTAGCAACCAGGGCTCAGAAACATGGAGGCCACCGTGAGGCCACTGTGTCTAAATGCTTCGACAGGTAAGCCACTGGCCACTGCCATAGAACCACTGTTTGGGTTAGGACCCCCAGAGCTGTGTGATTTTTCTCGTGGATGAAGAGATTGAATGGTCATGTTATATCTGGCAGCCATAGCACAGGGGCTCTGGTTAACAGTCTCTCTATCTCCTGCAAAGACTTTTCTTGTTCTGGTCCCCAGTTTAGAAGGTCTTTTCCAGAGCCTGCTGTGGCCTCATAGAGTGGTTTTGCTGGGCTTGAATATCTGGGTATCCAGATGCAACAGAATCCTGCCTCTCCCAAGAATTCTCAGACATCCCTTTTGGTTTTTGGATGAGGGATAGAGCAGATAGCCTGTTTCCTCTCTGGACCCAGGGCATGTTGTCCTTTTGAGATGATGAATCTGAGGTATTGGACCTCTTGCTGGCAAACTTGGGCCTTTTTCCAGGAAACTTTTTAGCCTGCTTTGGAGAGTCAGGCTAGCAAAGTCTTTGTTCCCTACCAGCATTTCTCCTGGTCGTGGCTTGCCAGGAGCAGATCACCCATGTATTGGGTGCAGCTTGGATTTTCTTCCAGGAAAGCTGACAAATCTGCCACTAAGGCTTCCCCAAACAAGTTGGTGAGTTTTTGAATCCTTAAGGAAGTCAGGTCCAGGTCGTTTGTGTTTTTCTTCCAATATGGGGGCCTTCTCATTCAAAGGCAAACAGAGGAGGCAGAAGAAAGTGTTGTTTAGGTCCAGGCAGATGAAAAAGCTTGCTTGCATTGGTAGGTCAGGAGAGTATAGGGACTTAGGAACTACTGGGTGCAGTGTGATAACAGGGTTTTTGACCACCTGCAGGTCCTGGACAGGCCAGTGATTATCTCCTCTTGCCTTCTTGGTGAGTAACAGTGGGATGTTCCGTGGTAATTGGCATTCAATCAATATCCCTGCATCTTTCAGCTGCTGTAGGTGGGTCTGAATTCTGAGGTGTGCTTCCCATGGCACTGAATATTGCATTTGTCTAATAGGGACAGCCCCAAGTTTGAGATCTACCATTATGGGCACATGGTTGTAAGCCAGGCTAGGAGGATCTCTTTTAGCCCAGACACTAGGAAACTCCTCCAGCAAGCAGATGGGCTTCACCAGGTCCCCATTTTTCTGACAGTAGAGTTGCCATTCATCTTCTGTAGGTATGGTCACTGCCATGATGAGGGCATTTGGTCCTCTCACTGTAAGACTTGTAGGTCCTCCCTGGGTGAAGGTGATTTGAGCTCTGAGCTTTGTTAGTAAGTCTCTTCCCAGCAGAGGAATTGGGCTTTCTGGTAAATAAAGGAATTCATGAATCACCTTTTGCCCTCCTAGTTGGCATGTCTGGGGTCAGCAGAACTGCCAGGCATTTTGCATACTGGTGGCTCTGACTATTGTGGCCCTGCACTTAGTGAGTGGGGCTACAGGCTTAGTGGCCATGGAATGCTCAGTGCCTGAGTCCACAATGAAGATCATTGGTTGGCCCCCAACTTTCATTTCAACCATGGGCTCTTGGGGGCCTAGTAGTAAGGAGCCCAGTCTTCCCTAGTCTGACTCAATTCCTGCTAGGTCAATGAGGTCCTGGGCCTCTGGTTCAGGTTGCCATCTGTCTTCTTTCCTGGAGTAATTTTGTTAGGCTCCAATGCTGATCCCTTGAGGTGGGGGCATTCATTCTTCCAGTAGCCAATCTCTTTGCAATTGACCATGTGCTGCTTTTCTGGTGCTTCCGGATCAAAGAGGGTGTACACCTGGAAGACCTCACAGAGTCTCTCATAAAAATCAGTTGGTGCTTCCTCTGGATTCTGGATAACTGCTCCAATTTTGGACATATTTGTAGCTCTCTTAGCTCTAGCCCTGAGCCCATGTAGAAGGGTAGTGAGATATTGAGTGAGGATTCCTCATCCTTCTACTGTATTGAAGTACCAGGTAAGCTGAGCATCAGGGGCCACCTCTCTTGCCCAAGCTTCTCCATCTAGGGTTCCTTCTGGGGCCTGCCCTTGGAGCCAGTGGCAAGCTTCCGTCGGAATTTGCCATCGCCCGTCTGTGTTGAAAAATGTCAGAAGGATCTTTTGGCAGTCATCCCAAGTGGGTTTATTGGTCTGAAATAGGACTCTAGGAGGTCAACCATGGCCTGGGCTTTTTCTGCATATGGTGGTGTGTGGTACCTCCAATTTAAGAGGTCAGTTGTACTGAAAGGCTGATAATGGAGCATAGAGAATCCGGGCTGAACCATGCCATCAGCATCAATCTGCTGGGGCCCTAGTGTCTCACAGAGTGACACTTGCAAGGCCCTGGCCTGTGGGGCTGGCATCTGGGACAAGCAAAGGCAGAGGCTCAGGGCCTGTGGACTTGGACTTCAAGCCAGGGATGGGTTTGGGACATCACTGGGACTGGGAGGCTGCTGATGGTACTGAGGTGGATGCACTGACAGTGGCAGACTGTCTGGGAGAGGTGGCACTGGTTGCTCTGATGGCGGCGGCATGCTGGGAATGTACGACAGGGGCACTGGCAGTTCATCTTCTGGATTCCCTTGCAGAACAGACTTGGTCAGCTTCTGGTCTTTAGGCTTAACTGCCTGGGCCACAAACACTCTGCTCTGTCCCTTTACATTGGTGAAGAATTGGACCCAAGTGGGCACGGTCTGAGCTACCTGAAGTCAGGAGTTGATATAGGACAACCAGTCAGGGTGTCCAGGGTTCCTATTATGAGATGATAAATGGCCCTGACAGTGGACAAATCTAAGGTAACTTCAAGGGGCAAGTTGACTCCAAAAGTGGGCCATTCTAACTTACGTAGTGTGCACCGCCTTCCAGGAGACATTTTGATCCATAATCTCCTGAGAATCCCTTCTTAAAATGTTTAAGTATACACTCTAGGACTGTGGATTTTGAGAAACTTCCACTCATGGAAGCTAGAGGTGTCCTCTATATCCACCTTATCTATTCCCCCCCACCCCGCCCCTGTGTTGGCGGAACAAAGACAAACAAGGGTGGGTGCCCCTTCAAGAGAAGAGACCAATCAGATGTCTGTCTGGTCATGTCTTGAAGGAACTTGGATGCCTCTTAGCATCAATGGCAAGGTCAGCCTTGTGACTCTAGATTGGGTTTCCCTAACACTGCCCTGAGCCATATGAAGATCACCACAGAACCAAAGGACAGGCCCACTTGGACTCCATGGCTTTTTAGTCATGGAGCCACAAACTCAAGCCTGAATCGAGGACAAATCAGGCCAGTCACTCACACACATTCACACAGAAGTAACTACACTTTTCCTTCCACCATTTTGGGGAAGTCCCTGACCTGCAGAACTCTTCTTGGAGGTTCCTGGGAGCTGATCAAACTCCCCCTATGCACAGTGGGATGGGACCTGACTGAGTGCTGACTTTCTTGGGGGGGCCTGGGGCTTACTGAGTCCAGAAGAAATTGCCAGGCAAGTTGATCTGCTTCTTTTTGGAGTCCAGTTGGGTCAAGATTACTCAGAGGGTTGGAACTCCAGGATGAAGGAGGACCCAGAATATCATCAGGTGGTATGCTGCCTCATTTGGTCCTGAATCCCCCCCTAACCCAGTGCAGTCCAGCTGCCAGCCAGTGGCTTAAGGGACCAGAATAGTTGGTATCTTGCTGGGGCCTCCAGAAATGTTGTGCAAATACTGTCAGATGAGAAACCAAATGACACTCAGAGAAGTGGAGAACATTCAGATTTTATTTTATACTGGCAGTCCCAGATGAGCTCACACAAAATTTTGGGACCCCCAACAATGAGTTCACAGGATTCTTAAAGGGCAATGCAGGGAATCAGGTTACAAAGACTGTGTTATTTGTTAATAAGTGAGCCAGTGCTAGGTCAGAGATCTGGGGTTATTTAGATAGGAGCAACAGAGGAGGTATGCTTTGGAAAGTTTGTTTACAGAAGGAGACAAATGAAGGCAGGAATGGGCAGTTATCTTTACATGGGACATTTTGTCTTGGTTCTGGACTCACTTTGTGGCTTATCTAGCAATTTCTCATGTCCTATGGCCTGCTTGAGATAATCTTATTCATCATTATCTTTATTTCTTAGTATTATTTTACCCTAAAATTGAGCAGTGATCTTTGTATGCAGATTTTATTATTGCAATATTGAAATGAGTACTCCATATGATACTGCATGTCCTTCCATATAACTAGCACTTTTGTTTGTGAGTCCTGCAATGATTTGATCACTTCTATAAGAATAGGAGGAAGAACCACTGTAGCAATTGTCATAGTAACAGCCATCATCACATTTTAGGTTCTTACTAAATCCATTACTTATCAATATATAATGTAAAGTATGATTATATTTTCTCTTATCATTTAATCCTCACAACTATGCAAAGCATATATCATTGTACACATTTTAAAAATTAAATAGTTTCCAGGAGATAAAGTAATTTACCACAAAATCCATACATGCCACTATTTAACTGCCACAGTAAACTGCTTTAGGAAGTTTAAAAAAAAAAAATCTCTGAGGCCCACAGAGTATTCAGATGGTTGGTTTGGTATAATGTTGAACACAAAGTTACTAAGGACATAAGGACACAGGCAGAACTGCCAACTTGAACTACTGCAGAGAGTGCCATTCACAGTGTAATGCACATGACACTGCTCTCATGAATTGAGCAGTGTACACGTTGATTTAAGATGTTTTGTTTGCAATAAAGATGGAGGGTTCATTCTCAAAATTGTATCAATACAAATGAGATTTACTCCCTCATATAACAGGATGGATAAATAAGATTATAATTAATTATAATACCTTGATTTAACATGTCATAGATAATACTAAGATCTACTTTCTCTATTCTCAGACTTCCATAGTGTGTCAGATTAAATCCACTATAAGATTATTATGAATAATTTACAGGGCTCCATTTAAATACAAGGACAGAGAAGTCTGTAGATCTTAGTGTGTTTATTAGACAGAAGAGTCATGTTTCCACTGAAGCTCCTGGAAAGTATTTTTCCTGCGTTCTCTAGCTTCCAAAGGCTCCTGGCATTCCTTAGTTTGTGGCAGCATAAATCCAATATGCTCTGTCTTCATATGTCCTTCCACCACACTGGAATTAAGAGTCCCCTCAGCTTGAGTCAACTTTGGTAAGGCTTGATCCTAGCTCTAGCCCTCTCCACTGCCCCATCCAATCCTGGCAGAACCCAGGTGACCTAGCCACAGAGGTCCTTTTCCACACTTTTTTCCCTGAGACAATTTGCTTTAGGAAAGTTGTAAATATAAAGTTTTTTCCTGCTTCTTTGGAATGCAAATATTTTTCATAACCTCTTGATAATTTTGCAACTATGTTTCTTGTTGACCTGTTAGACATCTGTTAAAATGGAATCATGAAGGAAGATTGTACCCCACCTACAAGTCTCAAGTAGGGAAATAGGAGCCTAACTAATATGAGAACTCTACTCCAAGATATAAATTACCTCTTGCTAAAAAACATATAAGAAAGTTTATTTTTCTTTTGGAAAGACCAATTAAGTAACACAGAGGGCCTATAAACCACTCCTCTAGCTCTTAGAACTTCTTTTTCCATTTGCTTCAGTGGACTTGATCTTAGTCAGAGTTTGATTTCTGTCCTCTGTTGAACAAACTCTTGATGCCTGCTTCATTTTGAGCAGTGCAGTTTTCATTGTGGCATTTTTCATCTTAATGCCTCTATTCTGCTTCCTCTTCTTTTTTTATTTTATCTTATTATTTTTACATTTACTCACATGTGTATACATTGTTTGGGCCACTTCTACTCCCTCACCTCCATTCAGTGCAAAACCTATTTTGCCTTCTTGTTCTCCAATTTTGTTGAAGAGAAACCATAAGCGATAATAAGAGACTTAGTGTTTTTGCTAGTTTGAGATAAAGATAGCTATACAGAAATATTATTATCGTTGCTTCCATGCACATGTGTATTGCAACCCACTTTGGTTCATCACTACCAGATCTCTTCCCATAGCGAAGATGCCTCTGCCAGTTTAAGATTACTATGTTTGGTCCTCTGCAGTGAGCACATCAACCACATTCAAGTTTTAGCTTTCCTTCCCTTTCCTTATTTCTCCTGTACACATTCTCCCCTTAGTGTGTGACCCATGTATAATAATATTGCTGTATTTGTTTTAGGTCTATAATCCACATGTGAGGGAGAACATGCAATTTTTGGCTTTCTGAACCTGGCTAACTTTGCTTAAGATGATATTCTTCAGTTCCATCCATTTACTTGAGAATGACAAATTTTCATTCTTCTTGTGGCTGAATAAAATTCCATTGTGTATAAATACCACATTTTCTTAATCTATTCATCAGTAAAGGGGCATCTTGGCTGTTTCCATAGCCTGGTTATTGTGAATAGCACTGCAATAAACATGTGTGTACAGGTGCCTTTGTAATAACCTGAGTTGCATTCATTTGGGTATATCCCTAGGAATGGTATTGCTGGAACATATGGCAGATCTATGTTTAGTTTTTTTAAGAAACCTCCATATTGCTTTCCAAAATCTTTGTACTAGCTTACATTCCCACCAGCAGGGTATGAGTGTTACATTTCTTCCCTGGATCCTTACCAACATTTGTTGTTAGGGGTGTTCTTGATGATAGATTTTCTAACACGAGTAAGGTAGAATCTTAGTATGGTTTTGACTTGCATTTCTTTTATGGCCAGGGGTGGTGAACATTTTCTCATGTGTTTTTTGGCCATTTGCACTTCTCCCTGTGAAAATGTTCAGATTCGTTCAGTTGCCCACTTCTTTATTGGTTCATTAATTTAAGGGAAGTTTAGTTTTCTGAGCTCCCTGTATATTCTGGTTACCACTCCTTTGTCTGATGTATAGCTAGCAAATATTTTCTCTCACTCTGTGGGTGGTCTCTTCAATTTAGAGACCATTTATTTTGTTGTGCAGAAGCTCTTTAATTTTATGTAGTCCCATTTGTCCTTCTTTCTCATTGTTATTGGGTTTTTGAAGTTCTACTGAGGAAGTCTTTGCCTATACTATTGCTTCCAGAGTATGCCCTGCTCTTTTCTGAACTAATTGCAAGATTTCGGGTTTGGTATTAAGGTCCTTAATCCACTTTGAGTTGATACTAGTACAGGGTGATAGGCATGGACCTACTTTCAGTTTTCTCCAGGCAAAAAAACACTTTTCCTAGCAACAACTATTGAAAAGGCCATCTTTTCTCCATTGTATGTTCTTGGTGCCTTTGTCAAAAATAAGGTGGGCATAGATGTGTGGATTCATATACTGGTCCTCTATTTTCTTCCACTGGTCTTCATATCTGGTTTTGTACAAGTAACATCTGTTTTTATTGCTATGGCTCTGTAGTATAGGTTGAAGTTGGGTATTGTGATACTTCCATCATTACTCTTTTTGAATAGTATTGTCTTGGCTGTTCATGGTCTTTTGTGTTTCCAAATGAACTTTAGAATAGACTTTTCTATCTCTGTGATGAATGTAATTGGGATTTTGAAGGGAATTACATTGAACATGTAGATTTCTTTTGGTATTATAGCCATTTTTTACTACGTTGATTGTATCCATAAGCATGGGAGATCTTTCCACCTTCTGCAGTCTTCTTTGATCTCCTTATTCAGTGGTTTGTAGTTTTCCTTGTAGAGGTCATTTTCATCCTTTGTTAAGTTTATTTCTAGTTATTTGACATTTTTTGAGACTATTGTAAATGGAATTGTTTTCCTATATTCTTTCTTAATTTGTTCATTGTTGGTGTAAAAAAGGCTACTGATTTTTGTAAGTTGATTTTGTATACTGCTACATTACTGAAGCTGTTTATGGTGTCCATTAGTTTTTAAATGGATTATTTGGGTCTTTGAGGTATAGGATCATGTTGTCTGAAAAAAGGGATACTTTGACTATTTCTTTACCTATTTTTATCCTTTCTATTTCTTCTTCTTGCTTTTTTTGCTCTGGTTAGGAATTCCAGGACTATGTTGAATGGCAGTAGGGAGAGTGGGCATCCTTGTCTTGTTCCTGACTTTAGGGGACATGTTTTCATCTTTTTCCATTAAGTATGATGTTGGCTAAGGTTTGTCTTATATAGCCCTTATAATGTTGAGGTACATTCCTTCTATTCCTTCAAGCTTTTATCATGAAATGGTGCTGAATCTTATCAAAGGCTTTTTTGATAATTGTTATTTCCTTTTGTTGTATTGCCCCTTTTATTAGTACAAAGTGTTGTTCTTTGTCTTGTTTGACCAATGTAAGTTTGAGGTCTACTTTATCTGATGTAAGTATTGCTATTTCTGCCATACAGAGGCCATTGGTGTGGTAAATGTTCTTCAAGTCTTTTATCCTCAGCCCATGTTTATTTCTGTCAATAAGATGGGTCTCTTGTAAATAACAGATTTTTCAGATCTTACTTTTTAATCCAGTTTGCCAAACAGTGTCTTTTGATCATGGAATTGAGTACATTGACATTCAGTGTTAATATTGACAGATTCTGGCCATTTAGTTATTTTTTGTTGTTTAAGGATTTGATTGTGTGCAGACAAATCAATGCTACTCCAAGTACTTGTCTTTTCTTCTCCTGTGGTTTGGTACTTCCCATCATCCTATGGTTTTGTTTTTTTTTATCTTCTGTGTACAGAATTCCTTGTAGAATCTTCTGTAGTGGTGGCTTGGTAGTCACATATTGTTTTAGCTTCTGTTTATCATGGAAGATTTTTATTGCTCAATTTTGAATGATAGTTTTTCTAGGTAGAGTACCCTACAGCTGAAATTATTTCATTCAGTCCCTGAAATGCCTCATGCCATGCCCATCTTGTTGTTAAGCTTTCCATTGAGAAATCTGCTGTTATTTTGATGGGTTTACCTTTATACATTATTTGTTTTTTCTCTCTTACAGCCTTTAGTGTTCTTTCTCTATTCTTTGTGCTTGTTGTTTTACTGATAATATGCCATGTGGAAGTTCTATTTTGGTCAAGTCTGTTTGACTTCCTGGAGGCTTCCTGTACCTGAATTGTCAAAACTTTCTTGAGATTTGGAAAATTTTCTGTTATTATTTTATTGAATATATTACATTACCTTTGACTTGCACTTTTTTTCCTTCAAAGAGCATGATTCTCATGTTTGGTCTTTTGATGGATTCAGTGAGTTCTTGAATATTCCTGTCATGGCTCTTGAGTTGTTTGACTAAGATTTCTTCTGTTTTTTCTTTAATTTCTATTTTACCTTCAAGCTTTGAGATCCTGTCTTCCACTTGTTCTACTCTCCTGTTGTGGCCTTCCATTGTGTTTTTGTTTAACTAAATGGACTTTTTATTTCCAGTATTTCTGTTTATTTCTTTTTATTGAGGTGTTCCAAATCTTTGTTCAACTTCTCCTTTACATTTTGTGTTGTCATCTTTAATTCATATATCTCTTTTTTATAGTGTCCTTTGTTTAACTTTAATGTTTGTTGAAGTCCTCTCTGAGTTCACTTATTTTTTCTGTGTCTTCTCATGTTCTTTATTTTTGGTGTTTTAAAATTTCTTCAGTGTATCTTGTACATTCTTTTTAACCATGTTTATTCTCTTCTCCATGAATTTCTTAGCAATTTCTTCCAAGATATCTTTTTGAAGTTCCCCCCTACCCCCCCGGGCTTCACTAGGCTCTTTAATGACATTTATCATGGTTTTGTTGAGGTGGTTGTCCATTTCATTCATTTCCCACTGAATCCTGTATTGAATTATTTTTTTGAGGAGAGTGGTTTCTATTCTTCTTCCCATTGCTCACCTTGGTGCTGTGCAACTATGTTCTTGATAGGCTAGTTGGTGATTTTAATTGTCTGCTTTCTTTCCTTTGATTTAATTTTTGTGTTGTGATTGACTTGGTTGTTAGCTAGGTTGATGTGCTCTTTCTGTCGCTGGCCTAGAGGTGTAATTTAGCAATAAAAAATTCACAGATTCAATGCCAGACCAGTTGTTTACATATTACATAGAAAATCACTTGCTGATAATATTTATAAACAGTGGGATTTGGGGGGGAAGGGTTATTTGGCTAGATATAGAAATTTGGGTACCTGGGAAAGGTGACACTATAAAGGGGGGACTGGGAATAGGGGTGGGTGCGTGGGGAGAAGAGGTATGGGGTCTGCTGGGTTTTATGGCCCTTGTCCATGTTTGGTTGTATTTCTGTTGTTGTAGTGGAGGTTACTTGTGTCAGGGATTGTAGGGGTCTGGGGTTGTATACAGTTGGTACAGTAGGCTAGTCAGTGAGTGGTGAGTGTGTAGGAGGGAGGGGTAATGTGGAGACAGGTTGGAGGAAATTAGAGGGTGAGGTGAAGTCAGGAGGAGAGAGTGGAAGAGAAGTGGCAAAAAGAGTAGTTGGGAAGGAGAAGAATGGATAGTAGCACAGGAAAAGGAAGGAAAGTGAAGGGTATAAGAATAGGAATAAGAAAACAGTGATGGTGAAGTTAATATAGAAAAAAGAAATAACAAAAAACAACAGGAAGTTCAGTCTTTTGGTAAAAATTCTGGAGTTATTCCTTAGTCATACAATCCTGGTATTGGCATATAAGCAGGAGCTCCAATGTAGTCTTACCAGGTGACTGGCTTGTAGCCACCTCTTGTTATATAAGCATGGTTGTTAGTTTTATTGCCCAATTTAGATACAATAGGGCATAACGAGAACATCCTGAACTATTTATGTCTTCATTGATTCTATTTACAATTAAGGTTAGATTCTAGCTTTCAAATAAGTATTAATTTTGAGATTGCACTATTTAACCCATTATGTTTTGTTTATAGGTCATATCCCATATACCCTTCACAAACCTCCCCTCTTGCCTCAATGCCTGAATTGGGTAACATGCCCATTCTCACCAATCCAATGGCCAAGAGAGTGCAAATAGCAGGAGTAACTGGACTAAACTTATGTCACAGAAATCTTACCTTGTCATATTGTCTTTGTTGTGTTAAAAGACACCCTCTGTTTTTACTAATGGTCTATATAGTAAACATATCTGTCACTGAAACCCATTCAATTATGCCATTGTAGGAGAATAGTATATGCTACCCCAAAATATAAAGCTGAAGATTATTAAGAAGCTTCAGGAAAGCTTCTGCTTTCCTTCTGTTAGGACAAAGACAAATAATATCCTGACACCCTCTTTACCAGGGAGAACTAAGGTTAACCAATGAAGACAGCTTTAGACTCTCACAGACTTGTAGATGGTAACAGAGGACTCTACCTTAATCAGCTTTACTAATTAGCATTTCTTTGTCATGTATTTTCCTCTCTCTTAATTTGCTGCCTTTAGGAATTCAAAATCCTTTTCTTCTGTCTTGTTACTTCTCTAAAAATTTACTATTCATCGTTGAAGATTCTGAATATACTGAAATTCACAACCTCTTTTTTGAGAATTATTCATTTTCTAGGTGTCTCCCATGAACATATAAAATATATACATGTTAACAATATATGTTGATCTTTTCTCTTGTTAATCTGTCTTTTATAACAAGGTTTTGTTCCAATTACAACTCTAGGAGGATTGAAGAAAAAACCCTAAACTATTGCTGGGGAAAATCAACAAGATACAGTGCCTAAATACTGGGTGTGACTGGAGTCCATTACAACTTTATATTTATAGACACTTAGGTATGTTTGGCTTGAGGCCATTCATTTATTAGCCTTGTACTGAAATGCTCACACCAATACTTCTCTCTAGTTGAACTAGAAAATGGAGATGCCCTTACTCTTTAAAATGTAGAAAATGAAAACAGGGACCAGTATTTGGCAATTCATCCTGGAGAAGCCTAACATCATCTCAAGGCTTTATGCACAAAGGAGGCATTACAACACTTCCAATGTACACAGATACCATTACTTAAGTAAAATTCACTACACTATTTAAGTAATCATTATCTAAGCTGAACACAGAACAGCAGAACTTAAGTCTGTGGAGAACATAAAATACATTCTATTCATTATGTGACCATTACTTTGCTTTCATTAAAAACAGCATCAAGACACTTATTTTATTTGGCATACTAATGGGGTTCTGTGTGTTTATTCTATGTGTTTTCATCCCTCATTATTGGAAAATTTAACAAAGTTCTTTTCCAAAGAAAAAAGTTTATGGTAGTATCTGAAAAATGTAGGCACAAAAAGCAGGGCAACATAAGTCTCAAACATAGTGCTTTTATGAACTAGGGATCTCATTAACTTATATTATTACATGAATGTCAGTTTCTTGATATAGAAAATGGTGACTATAGTATTATCTGTCCTATTAAGTCCTTTCAATAATTAAAGGAGTGAATTGGTACAAATCCCTAGTTCAACATGCTTAGTGTACATTGAAAATCAGCAACTAATTCTATTATTATATTTTTATTAATAACAAACTATACTTTCTACTTCTGCCACCCTGATAAGGGTAATAAGGCCGTTGGTTGCACAGGCAACTTATAGTAATGCTCCAAGGCATTGTTGTTCAAAGTGTTTGTCTCAGACACATAGCATCAGTATCCACCAAGAGATTGTTAGTAATTATGACTGCTGCAAATTCTCAGGTTGTAGGCAAAACTTACTGAGTCAAATATTCTGGGATGAGGCCCACATCTTTGTTTTCACAAATCCTACTGGCTACAAAGCAATAAGATCCAAAAGGAACTGAGTCCCTGAATGATTATTTATGGCAAAGACAAGCAAAGTTTTTTTTTTTCCATAAGTCTCAAACAGTAAAACTTCAGGCATACAGTTTGTCTTTCCTCTTCCTCCACCATCTCTTCTTTCCTTCTTGTTCTTGTCCTCTTCTGCCTCCTCCTTCTGCTTCTTCTTTTACATTCTTTTACAAACATTAAAAAAAAATTAAAGACATGCTTAAGTATCACAGGTCACGTAAAAATAAGTGGCTACAGAGGAGAATGGCTATGGTAACTTTGGGCGTATTTCACAGGAAAGAAAACATAAACACTAAGACACTATATTTCTGGGTCCTTTGGTTATAGCAGATTAATATGGGTTCTTAGATAAAAGGAAAGCACAGGCATTCATTCTGTTGTGTTGTTCACTGGTTTGTCAGCACTAAAATTCTAAGCTTCAACCACTTTTTATTTACATATTTGATCTATGTATACTTATGGCTCTGAGTAGTCCACTGCTTCTTACCATAGCCCAGAACTTCATGTTGTGCTCTTACATTTTACCATCCCCCTTCCCCTCCAAATATGAACACACATGATTTACAAATCCCTAATACCAGGTAAAGTGCAATCTTCTACATGACTCCTCCTGGATCTGGACAACAATTTCTTGGGTTAATATATACAAGGGTTGAATGTTTGGATCAAATATTCATTTGACTTGGTTGTATAGACTGATCTCCAGATGAACAGCACTGGTTCATACTCCCAACAGAAAAGTAAGAGTGTTGTCAAGGCTTCTGCAGCACTAGATCTGAACATTCACAGCATGATCTAGGCATGTCTATGGAAAGTCATAAAAGGCATCTCACTGCTTTACTTTCTAGGTGCCCACAAATCAACACTTCCAGTCTCTTGAAATAATATATGTTATGTGTAATACCTACCATATGTGAATAAAAAAAGATGCATTTAAAAAAATATTATTGTTATACTGGGGTACATTGTGGTATTTACAGAAATTCTGATAATATATCATAGTTGGGTTCACTTCATCATTCTTTTATTCCCCCTCCTCCCATTCCTGGAAGAGCTGCCACCTATCTCATTTTTCCATTTTCATGCATGAGTACATAATATTTTGACTACATCAGTCCCCCTTAAACTTTCCATGTATCTTCCCCACTCCCACTTGTTCCAATCCCCAGAGAAGATCTGTTTATTCTTCCTGTTCTCTATTTTTTTTGGGGAAAAAAGGCATTTGCTTTGTTTGAGATAGTTCTACAGGGATTTTCCTTGTGACTTTTCATGTATGTATGTATTATCATAACTCACATTGGTTCATACCCCCTATAGTTCTCCTTTCTATCTTAGTCCCCTTCTTATGGTGATTTCAACAGGTTTAAAAATTCTATGTTCATTCTTCTATAGAAAGTATACCACCCATTTTCACCTTCTTAACTTCCTTCTTTCACCCTCCCTCCGCCTTAGAGACCTTCCCTTAGCATAACCTGTTTTTCATTATATTGCTCATATTTGCATTGTGTCTATCTCCCACATATGAGAGAAAACATGTAGCCTTTGACTTTATGAGCCTGGCTTACTTCACTTTCCATGATGTCCTTCAACTGTATCTATTTTCTTTTGAACCACATGATTTCATTGTTCCTTACAGTGGAATAGAACTCCATTATGTACATGTGTGTGTGTATAAAATGTTATATATATATGTATATGCATACATATATATACATATATATCTTACTTTTCTTAATCCATTACCAGTTGTAGGGCATCTGGGTTGTTCCCATAATTTGGCTATTGCGAACAGTGCTGCAGGAAACATTGGTATGCAAATGTTTCTCTTTGCCTTGACTTACATGCCTTCAGGTATATCTACAAGAGATATCATGGGGTCAAATGGCAGTTCTATTTTTAGTTTCCTGAGGAGCTTCCATATTGTTTTCCATAGTAGTTGTACTAATTTAAAATCCCACCAGCAGTGTACAAAGGTTCCTTTTTCCCCAAATCCTTGCCAACATTTGTTGTTCTTTTGTGTTCTTAACAATAGTCACTATAACAGGAGTAAGGTGAAATCTTAACATGATTTTGATTTTTGTTTCTTTTATGGCCAGGGATGTTAAGCATTTCTTTATGTGTTCTTTAGCCATTTGAACTTCTTCCTTTGAAAAACCTCTGTTCAGTTTGTTTGCCCATTTCTTCAATGGGTCATTGATTTTTGAGGAATTTAGTTTTTTGAGTTCCCTGAATATTCTGGTAATTATTCACTTGTCAAATGGTTCTCTGGAAAATAATTTGCCCCCATTCTGTGGGCTGCCTCTTCAATCTGGTGACCATTTCTTTTGTTGTCTAAGCATTCATCACAGAGATAAAAAAAAAAAAAGTCAACCCTAAATTTCATTTAGGAACACAAATGACTGTGAATAGCCAAGGCAATACTAAGCAAAAAGAGCAATGCTGGAGGTATTACAATATCTGACTTCAAGCTATTCTACAGAGTTATAGCAATAAAAAACAGCATGGTACACAAAAACAGCTTGTAAACCAGTGGAACAGAATAGAAGACCCAGATATGAATCCTCACAGCTACATCCACCTAAATTTTTCAAAGGGACCCAAAACATACAATGGAAAAAAGACAACCTCTTTGACTTCAGTGTTGCTGGCAAAACTAGATACCAACGTGCAGAAAACTGAAACTAGACCCATCTTTCACCCTGCACAAGTATTAACTCAAAGAGGATTAAGGAACTTAATATAAGACCTGAAACTTTAAAGCTAGTGCAGGAAAAAGCAGGGAATACACTGGAACAAATAGGCATAGGCAATGACTTCCTCAGTAGAACTCAAATGGCTCAGCAACTAAGAGAAAGGATTGACAAATGGGACTACATGAAACTGAAAAGATTTGTTTTAAATAGAAGTTTTAAATGCATATATAAGAGTGACATTGTAAATTGAAATAAATATCAGATAGTAAGCATTATATGTATGTGTGTGTGTGTGTGTGTGTGTGTGTGTGTGTTAGACCATAACAAATAGATCAACATATAGATACAAGTAAGAAATGTTGTGTATTTTCTGGCAGGAAGTGAAAAGATATTGCTCAAAGACTAAGTTCAAGAGATACATTATGCAACATGGTGACTACAGTTAAAACTAAACTACTATACACTTGAAAATAACTAGGAGTTTATTGTTTCTGTTCTCACCACAAAAAATTATATGTAACATTTTCATTAGCTTGATTCAGTTATGCTACAATGCATATATACTTCAAAATAGTGTATCATGCATGACAAATATATACAATATTTTGTTGATTAGAAAATAAAATATTGGTGCCAATTAAGATATCAATGATTTTATTAATAATTTGAGAATATCTCTTACATTTGATATTCACTAAGTGTCCCTTGCATTTCTCTCCAGAGGTCTTTTTTTTTAAAACCCCTTTATTTTTTCCATAAAAGTTAAATATTCAAAATCCTTTATGTTCAATCATTAATAGAGATATATTTGAAATATTTACCTTTAGTAGCATGAGACAAAAATATGCTTGCCTTAAATTGGTTTGCTTTATATATATATATATAAACAAAGCCAAAGGAAAAGAAAAGGACATTTCAAAAATGTATCCTGGTAGATAAATTAAATTGCCCTGGGATTATAAACCACAAAACACCCTGACTTTGTGTAGCAAGTAACTGGACAGTAGTTGTTCTGTGCTCTTCAATGACCACTTTGAGGATTTTTTTCCTCAAGAATTAAAAGAACAAACAAGGTACATAAAAATGCAGCAAGATTGCAAATGAAGCATTATAAAGAAGAACTAAGTCAGTAAAGAAAAAGAAAAGACAGAAATAAGAAGAAAGAAAAAAAATATAAATTATGTCAGCAATAGGAATTAAATTTCCTTGGATTTTTATGTGTATTCCCTTACCAATTCAAGAGTTCTTAAAGAGAAAAATTATTTTTTCTTCATTTTATTCATTTTTCTCACCATTCTTTTCTCCATTCATGTAGTTGTCTTATATGATATTTACTTGGGATTATTAAGGTTTCAACCTAAGTGCCCTATTTTGAGATATTACACTAAAAGCTAGTCTGAAAGAGTATGATTTTAAAGATAAACATTGCTGCTAGGTAAACACCTTTTCTCTCTTTCTTTTCTCAATTATACAGAAAAAATAGTTTCAGGTTTAATAGTAAAATAAATTTGTATTTGTATTCAGAATTTTAGAAACATAAAAATAATGTTTTGTAGACAGATACACTTTTCAGAAAAGTATGGTTATGGTTACTATACAAATATGCTTGATCAAAAAAATTGTTAATTGCATAATTATGAATGTAATTATAGAATGTCAATTAATTGCATAATAAATAAAATTATCACTAGCATCTAATCTCAGTATATTAAAAACAGGGTCTTTTAACTTAAAATTTATAAGGCGAAGCAATCAGTTATCACAGTGGTGCTTATTTTATCCATCCATAACCACTTCAGTCAAGAGGTTAATTGTTTTGGACATATGAGCATAAGTCAGATGTGAATAGCTGAGCAGTTGAAGCAAACTTGGGAAGTTCTTATCACAAGTACTGTAGTAAGTGTAAAATTTAATCTGCTTACCTCAACCTCAAAGCAATTGTCTGCATTTCAAAATCCCTATTCAACTTGTTGACTATTATGGATATGAATACGTTTGCAATGTGAAATATTTTCAAGTTCAGTAAAATATGTTATAAACATTGATTGTCGCACCAAAATCATTTAAAATATTTCACTCTTCTCATTTCAAGCATATCACATTGAGCATAGAATGTTAGATTGCTTAAGCATGAGGTTAGTATCAATTCAGTGGTAGAATAATGGATAGAGTTCAATGAGCTATATTTTGTTGTTAAAGTCACTTATCTAGTGGTCTTGTGAGTTGAGGAGATAGGTTAACCATGTCATTATGATATCATGACCGTAATGTACTAAGTGATACATGCCTGCTGGAAATACCACACACAATGACAGTACCTGCATAGGGATGTAACTAGTACATTAAATAAGTATTCTGCCTTTAAGCATTCCTCTAACTTCTCTCAAAGGGAGATTTAAGAGGAAAAGGGGAGGTTTTGTGTAACATAAGCTCATACTAGTTCTATGAAATAACTTATTTTAATTTGTAGAATTAAAGAAAACATTCTTCTTGTAGTTCTTTGTTATTTTATAAACTTTGCATGATTATTAAACTTGAAAAAGAATGAAGGGACATGATTAATGTTAAATTAACTTCTATTATGTGCCAAACTTTTGCTTTGCCACCAAAGTTAACACCACACACCCCTTCACATAACTACTATGTTCATTTTCCTATGATAAAACAGAAATTATAAGAATAATCGTTTTGTTGAATTTAAAAGTAACGCCATTCACTGTGAGATACATACCACTTTTCTGCTTGAAGAAACAGAAAATGTGCCAAATATATGATGAGACTTGTCTGTAGACTGGTACTGATTCTAAAATGTTACCCTGGTAAGATGGTGGCTGGGTAAAGTGCCTTCTAGAATGGTGCTTTATAGGCAAATTGCCTAAAGCAGATTAGCCCTCTCCTGGTCTCTCTGACTCCAAAGCCCCTGATTCTGATTCTTCCACTAAACCATGCAATCTCAAATATGTTCACAAAAATACGCATTTGCATTTGCCTTTTTGAGAATTCTTCTTTTCTGTGATGGTACTGCCTAGTCTTTGTAACCTTCATGTGAAAAAAGCTCAAAGTGCATGGCAATGTATTAATAAGAAAAATGAATTGTGCCTACCTCTTCCTGTCAATCACTTGATAAAGAAAAACAAATAGCAAAGATTAAATCACAGGCTGCTCACATGCTTTGTACTAGGATTTCATCTTTGACGAAAGTCCATTATACACAGTTTTGCTTTGATTAGCATGGGGGCATTTCACAAAGAGTAAAAGAAAGATACAGCTTGTGGAAGAAAGGCGAAATGGGTGAGCATTTTGTTCCTGTTTAGTTAAACAGATGATTGACCCCAGTTAAAGGAAATAGCAAAGGCTCTGGCAATTACGGATGTCCTTGGCAAAAGGATGAATTTATCTGCTTGTAAAGGCACTGTCTGCAGCAAACAGAACACCAGCAGAGCGTGACTGTAAAGAACAATCCGTATTTGCTCTGACACTGGAGAGATCCACAATTGCAACTTGATTGTAATCTTCACCTGGGAAATCTGAAATCACCACCTGTTTTATATCGATGCTTGTGTAACACACTCCAGTTGTTTTCTACAAAATTTAGAACATTCATTTACGCCAGTGGATACCCTTGGAACCTTACTCAATTGAATTCATTTTCATTAAACAACTGACTCACCAGTTTTATTAGAGCTGTGAAATTCACTACATTTTCAAATTCACATTTTTTTTTGTTTCTGAGTATAGAGTACCTGTGTAGCTTCTACTCTGTAACATTTTTTCATACAAGTGCTATAATTATTTGTACTTAGTTCAAAGGGGAAAGATATTAAACATAAGAACAATTACTGACTATGCAGTCTATTGTCTTATGAATATTGGTGAAACAGAGCCAATGAAATAAAACCACAATCATCACCAACCCTAATTCCCTTTTAATGAGACCTTCTTTATGCAATTCTAGACCTGCATTTTCCCCTCAAATCATTCTGGAATTAAAATAATATTGATAGAAATAACATGTCATAATGTACACTTATGGTCATCTATAATTCTTATTATATGATAATCTAATCTCTAGCATTTGATCTCTTAAAATTGTATTTATCACCACCTGCTACTTTACCAAGAGAAATTATAGCATGAACTAAATTACAGTGCCAGTAAAGATATACAGATTTGACAGATTATCCATATATTATTGTTCAAACAAAACAATTTAACAAAACCAGAAAAAATATTATTAATTTATGTAATACAAAGCATATTAGATCCCTCTTGCTTTTGAAAGTCTAATGTAGCAGAATGCAGTCTTTATAATTATGATAGAATAGTGACTGTGTCCTTTCTAAATTTGAGTACATTAGTTTAATGCTGATAATGTACATTTTTTTTTCTTTTGTGGTACTGGGATTTGAACTCAGTACTTCATAGTTGCTAGGCAGGTACTCTACCACTTGAGCCACACCTGGTCCTTTTGGCTCTGCTTGTTTCTATCCAGGTCTGCCTGGACCTTGATCCTCCTATTTCATCCTTCCAGTCATCAGCAGGGATCATAGATGCACACCACCAAACCCAACTCTTTTCCTTTGAGATAAGGTTATACAAACATTTTTGCCCAGACTGCCCTCTAACCGTGACTGACCATCCCAAGCTCAGTCTCCCAACAAGCTAAGATTACAGGTGTGAGTCACCAGATCCCAGCTAAATTATGTGTTTTCTTTTTTACTTGGAATATATTCTTGAATTACGTATTTGTGAAATGGAGGCAAATAGTAATAAAACAAAAGTATAAATATTCAACGTACATAATATAAATTATTTCAAAGTTTTATCCAGAACTGGTGGCAATGAAGTATATCTAATCATTTTAATCTATAGTGAATAAAGAGTGATTGTGGCTAAACAAAGTCTTTGTCATCTCACACTAAGGAACTTTAGGATAATATTGTGCAAAGACCCAGAAAAGTTCAACTCGGTGTTTTCTTAAATAATACTGCCATCTACTGGTTTTATTTTGTCACACTATTATAATGGCTGGGTTGTGTTGGGTTTTCCAGGCACATCTAACAGGTGTGGCCTCATATAATTACTACTGAAGGTAGACTCTGTCATTTAAGTTAAGGGATAAACAAGAGTCAAAACTGTTATGAATTAATTGAAATATATGACTTTGAAGTATTTTTATTCATTAAAATATTATAGAATAAAGAAGAGATGGTTTAGCTAATGAAAATCGTTTGGGGGCTTTTACTTAATGAATTAAATCATGCTCTCTATTTCACATGTTAATATTTAATCAATTCCCTGTTAATGTGGTTCATTGGATGAAGCTTGGGTTCCAAAATGTTGATGGATTCAACAAAAGGGCATTTTAGGTAGTCAGAAGGAAAAATTGAAAATGGTTCTTGGCTTGAAGTTTGCAAGTTCAACACATATAATATGTATGACATGAAGGAGTTTATGAAACTGTATTTGGCTAAGGGTGTTAAGATTCTTATTTTACATTGCAGGTAAAGGTAGAGCTTTGGGGTAGAAGAGGACATGAAAGAGGGTTCTTTTTGAAAAACAGAGGCAAGCAAAATGTAGAGAATCAACAGCAGAGACAAGAAAAATGAGGACAGAAGGAGGCTTTCTGCTTTATTTTTGCACAGCAAACATAAATGTATCCCTAATTCTCAGAAATACGATTCTTAACTGTGAAATCTTTGGAAGCTAATATGCAGCCTGAGTGCAAGAAAATGGCTTCATGCTTTTTTTCTGGTTCGTGCTACTGTTGTGGTTTTGTTGTTGTCTGTTGTACCCAGGTTCTTGCCCATGCTAATCAAGAGCTCAGTCACTGAGCTGTGTCCCCATTCCTTTCTTCATTCTTGGCAGTAACCAAGAGTGGCTTGCATGGACACCTCTCCTAAACTGCTGCAAATAAAACAATATTACTACTAAAAATGGAAAAGAGATTTTTATTATGTAGTCAAAGAGTTTTGACAAGTGTGTGAAAAGCTGTTTCCTTATAGTCTTTATTAAATTTGATGCTCTGGGATGTAAGTTACAATGGAATAGCTCTTAAGGAGTAAAGTAAATTATTATCCCCTCTAGTCTGTAGAAATTTATTTCAAGGTTTGAAAACATTCTTGACTCAATGCTAGTGTTCTGAGGATTTTCTCAGGATGCTTGTAAGGGAAGTAAGTAGCAGACAGTAGTGGAATCATTAATTTATCAACCCCATCCCTACTCAGTCAGAGTGGAACTACTTTGATGCAAGTATGTGCATTTGGATGTATATATATTTATGTATAGATGCTTACATGCACATACACATACAATCAGATTTATGCAGACAGTTTTGAAGAATTGGTCTGCAAATAAAAAGAAGTCTGAAAGGTGATCAAAATGAACTCTGAAAATATAATAAAAAGGACTTTAATAAAAGAATAGAAAACCTTGGAGAGAATAACTTGAGAAAAAGTAAGTAAGGGAAGAAGTACAGGTGTAGAGTGCAGTTTTCTGTTTGGCTAACTTTTGCACAACAAAACATTGAACTCTTCAATTACTCAATTTATTTTGACCTCAGGTATGGGTTTGGCATTTCCAAGACTCTTCCTTAACCAATCATGTGTACACTGACCTGCCTCCTTTCTAGTGGCCTCCAGAAATCATTGTTCTCTCACTTGTAGAGCATGAAATTATATAATACTTCAAATATTGTTACAAAAGGTGTGTGTCTGAAAATTCTGTATTTCTAAAAAATATTTTTTTCTTGAACAGGATTCAGTGTTTACTTCATTTGAATTTCCCATAATCCCAAATGTAATGTGATGCTCACATCTTGTGGCAAATACAAACGCCACCCACAATTTTTCTCTTTTGTTCTTTCTTTGTCTCAACACACATACACACAACACATTGGATCATGAATATCATAGAAATGCAAGTAAATTAACAGGCACTATTTAGAAGAGGAAATGTAACAAGATATAAGACATGTGAAGAGATTATTCCACTCATGAAAATCTGAGTATTTTTAAACTGTAACTATAAAACAGCACTCTACAATTGTTAGAGTAACAAAAACCAGTTATTCCCTGAGAATAGTGTAAAATTAATTGGATTCACTTCCCTTAGCTGTAAGGAAAGGACAATAGTGAAACAAATAGGAAAAATTACGTTAATTAGCAAAATAATCATTGATGAATAAATTATGCCTTTGTCATTCTTTTCCTGGGTATATATATCCCAAAGTAATGGTCAACAGGACTGTAAAGGAACATATGCAAGGAAAGTCCCTGTCTACTTGTTTTGTTTATTCAAAGCAACCTGAATATCTATCCTTGAAGGAGTAGGCTTGTTGCAAGTAGTGACTGGATACCACATAGGGGACTATGTAAGAGACACACATATAAATGCTGATAACTCTAAAAATTTAAGAGAAAGATAATGTAATCTATAAAATAATATCTATAAATAATCTATAAATTAAATGCATATAATTTAAAATACACATGGACAATAGTGCTAAATTTTCCACATGATCTTATATAAACACAGGAATGAAAGGAAATGATAACACAAATCTACAAACAAATAAAATAACATAAGATCTTTGGACTGATGACCACTATGTGTGGCTAAGGAGGAGGATTAATAAATGCAGCTACACCTGAACTTACATAGGAAAAGAAGAAACAATAGAACACTAGCTTTCCAAGAGATGTCCAAAGTAGAATGTGAGCATTTATAGAACTCAAGATCAACCCTGGATTGTGTTGTTTTCCTTATTAGGATGATAAGGGTTTGGGTCTTAAATTTCCTTATGATTTTAATATGAATTTACCTCTTTTAGCCACCCTAAGCTCAAACTTTTATACTTCTAAATTGAATTTTAGTTCAATTCTAGATCAACTATTTCATTACATATATTAAGAGGGAACAATCTGAAACAAAACATGGCCATGAACTTGGAAAAGAGACAAAATAGCTATGGCCTGAATACAGCGACATCACATTTGGGAATTCAATGTCAGTCTACTCTGTTCTCCAGTGTCATGCCTATGTCATAAGCAAAAAGAAATTACTTTAGATGCTTATTTTGTACTTTCATAATTTTACCAAGAAACAGTGTTAAACAAAATTGTTTTCCAATAGCAATTGTACTCAGGCCTTAGAAACATAATTCTTGTATGTATTAGCAACAAAAAAAAAATAAACAGCAAGTCAGGAATGTGTTATATTTGTCTCTGCTTCTGTAACAGGCAAGCTGCATATTTGCATATACACAGAGGGACAAATCTTTCATTTTGCTTTCTCATCATTGGAAGCACAGCTAATAGCATACCCAGCATAGCTGAAGTTAATAAAAGGAGAATAAATCAACTGTAAAACTAAGAAAATACTGTGATATTAAAGTAGCCAGATATTAGCCCACCATGATTTTTCATGTGAACAGATTTGGGGATAGATAATTATATGACACTTCTTTTCTAGAGTTAAACATGAGACCCCATTCTAAAAGTGAATTGATTAACACTGCAAGTTTTCACAATTGAAATTATTGTTAAAAAGAGATGTTAACCAATAGGTTTTTCCAAAGCTGCATTTATATCTTAAAATTAATCACTGCTTAGTTTTCCAAGGGGAAAATAATGAAAATATTTAGCCTGTCATTTTATTTTAAAAGTGTCTGTTTCCCCATGTCCAAAGCCAGTCAATCTTTTGAGTGGACTTCATGAAAGCCAGACTATGGTTACAATTAATGACCAGGAGTGAAAACAATGCTCCTTCTTCACTGACTGGAAGAATGTTCACAATGAGCTCATTTTTCACACATTCTCCTCTTCCCTAAAGGTATATCCCATGATGTGAAAGAATAAAGATACATGACAGAACCATAATTGTCCTAACACCATTTGGTGGGAAGGACTACACTGCTGTGCTGCTCTCTGTAAGATACCATGGTGTGGTACACACTTACACTAACTGACCTCCCTGAAGTATTCAACCTATAGAACCTCACTGTGACTTCATAAAAGTCTCCAGAAATAGCTAGGCGAACTTTATACTTCAATGTTATACATGTGGAAACTTTATTCCTACAATGTGTGACCCTCTCAATGTTCCAAAGAGCAAATCCAAGAACTAGGACTCAATTATATTTCTTCTGACTCCAGACTCCAACCAAGGTCTTAACAAATTTCACATGTCTTGCTCAGCATAGTCTTATGATTAAACTAGCCATCATGAAATGGGAACAAATCATGATAAATCAGAAAGCTATATAGGTAAAAAAAAAAGAAAGCAATTTGCTAAAACACATAAAATATCACACAAAATAGATTTGATTATGACGATGCAAGAGTTCATTGTAGAATGTAGAGCAAAGATACATGGAAACCATATTTTAGGAAGTTTAATCTTATTGAACTATAAATAATTTCAGTCAGAGATAACAAGAACTATTTCTAACATTCTGGTGTGAGATAAAAGTTTGCCTTAGCATAAAGGAAAATCAATTAAAGAGAAACAGAATCCAGATATATTTTAATTAAAACTATGATGGAATTGGCAAATTAAGGTAAGTGAGTTAAGGGAATGAGGTAGGGATAATTTATATGTGAAAATACTATTTTCATTTCATTGATAGGACAATATTCTGAACATAATGCTTTAGTTATGCTTAAAATGCTTAATTATTAAGCTCTTTTTCCAAACAAGAAAATATTAACAGATTGATAACTTGTCTCCATCTAAAAGGTGTTTCTTCTAATCAATGATTATAAACAGAATTTCATTTTTAATGAAAAAGCAAAAATGGAGAGCTTTTTTTATTTTTCCTTTTTGGGAAGGGATAGGGAAGTATTGGGGTTTGAACTCAGCACTTAACAATTTTAGACAAGCATTCTACCACTTAAGCCATGGACCTAGCCCTTTTTGCCCTGGACAGCTTAGAATGTGATTCTGATCTCTGTCTCCCAAGTATCTGGAATTCGAAGTGTGAGTTACCGTATGCAGCCAGCAGAGCCTTTTAGAAAACAGGTGTCCTCACTAAAAGTAAGCTGCTGGCTTTTGAAAACAAGTTTTTATTTTGAAAAAGGCAAAAAAAAATTCATAGGTTTAGTAAAAAATGTACAGTTTGATACTTGGAGCAGGTTACTTTTTGTTGGACTTGTCTGTGAATGGATTTCTCTGATTTTAATACTCAATGTGTGTATTTTTTAAATTAGGGTAAATGTGCATAAATAATACCATTATAGGCTGGGAGCAGTGACTCACATCTGTAATCCCCAACTAATTGGGAATCAAAGATTTGGAGGATTGTGACCCGAGGTGAGGTTGGGCAAAACGTTGGTGAGAACTTACCCCTTTTGAGGTGGTACGGGAGTTTGAACCTAGAGCTTCATTTTTGGCAGGCATACAATAAGATGTCCAAGGCTGTCCTGGCAAAAAGTGTGAGACCCTCTTCAAAAAATAACTAAAAGGAAAAAGGGCTGAGGATATGGCTCAAGTGACAGATTGATTGTCTTGCAAGCACAAGGCTAAGTTTCAAAAAGAAAAAATCAGTATCATATGAAAGTACGATTGGGTGATATACCATTATTACCATCTAATTCCAGAAGCTTTTCATAATTCCTAAAAGAAGCTCTGTACCCCCTTTCTACCCAGTCCATGCAAAGATGAATGTGCTGGCTGTCCCTGTGATCTGCCAGCTGTGAACATTTCATAGGAAAGAAGTCACATCATTTGTGGTCTTGTAGGTCTAGATTCTTTTCTTTTGGATAACCTTTTCAAGGCTCATCCATAATTTGAATTTTATTAGTTTTTTATTCTTTTTATGCTCGAATAATAGTCCATTGTATGGCTCTGACACATTTTCTTTATCCATTTATCAGTTAATGAGCATTAGGAAGCTCTCTTCTTTTAACTATTGTGAATAATGCTGCTATGGATATTTCTTTGCAGGTTTTTGCTTGAATGCCTGTTTTCAGTTCATTGAGTATGTACATAGGAGTGGCATTGCTCGACTATATGGTAAGACTATATATATGTGTTTCTCACAGGGACCTCACCATTTTGTCTTTTCAAAGGCAAGCAATGCTTGTGGGGTTCAATTTTTCCACGTCCATGTAACTTTTCCTATTGTTAAAAAATACTACAGCAATTCTACAGGGTATAATATAGGATTCCATTGTGGTTTTGACTTTTATATGCATATTGATTAATGACACTGAGAATCAGGTGTTTGTTGACCATTTGCGCATCTTCTTTAGAGACATCTATTCAAGAACTTTGTTCACTTTTTACTGAATTGTGTCTGTGTGTTGTTGAGTTGTAAGAGTGTTTTTATATTTTGGTTATATACACTTATCAGATGTATGATATGCAAATATTTTTCCATCCTGTGGGTTGACTTTTTTTTCTGTTTATACTGTCCTTTTATGTGAAATTTTTAAAATTTCAAGTCCTATTTATCTCTTTTTTCTCTTGTTGCATATGATTTGATTGTCACATTTAAGAAACTATTAAGAAGTCCAAGATAATGAAAATTAACTTCTGTATATTCTTCTAAGAGTATTACTGTTTAAACTTTTGTGATTATTTTTATGTATTAATTTTTGTATATGATGTGAGATAAGGGTTCAAGTTCAATTTCTTACTGGTGACTGTCCAGTTTTCTAAGCATCATTTGTTGAACAGAATTCGTTGAATGGTCACAGCACCCTGCTGATAATCAATTGATGATAGATGTACTTATTTATAATAATGCTATTTCTAATAATAAAATAATGGAAATGTTTATTTCTTGACATTCAATTCTATTATATGAGAACATGCGCATCTCCTACTCCAGTACAATACTGTTTTGATTATTGTAGCTTTGAAGTAGGTTTTGAAATTGGGCAGTGTGAGTCTTCTAACTTCTTTATAATTTTGGGATGTTTTGCTGACTATTAAGAGTTGCTATGAATTCAAGAATCAGTATTTCCATTTCTGAAAATGCTGAATTATTCCTAACATAATTCAGATTATGTTAGGAATTTCATTAAATCAGTTTAAGAGAATGTTATCCTCTTGACAATATTAAATCATCTAAGACACAACCTAGAATGTTTTTCCATTTATTTGGCTCCTTTTTAATTTCTTGCACCAGTGCCTTGAAACAAATATTCCTCTGGCTGTTATTATTGCAGAAATTCAATGGTACAAGATTACAATTTCTTTACAAAAATGAAGAATATTATTTTAAAATTAATATTACTAACATAGTTACATCTGGAGTTAGATTTTTCTTTCATATTTTAATGATGATAAATCATTAAATGATTATGATTTATCATCAAGTGATAGAAATCAATGAGAGTAATTCCTATATGTCAGACTTTTAGATAAATCTTTCAATGAGGGAAATAATTCCATTCACAATCACAGCAAAATCCAAAATATTTAGTAATAAATTTAAGAAGCTGAAATTTATATTGTGCACCCAAAAATTCAATTGAACAAACTTTTATGGAAGTCCACAATTTATTATAGATATTTCATATGTGTCATAAAATACTATCATTTATGTAACAAGTTAGTAAAAAATTCTTACAAAGGGATAATTGAAAGGACAACATAAGGGCTGACCATTATGGCTCAAGAAGTAGTGTTCTTGCCTACCATGTGCAAGACTGTAGGTTCAATCCCAATAAAACAAAGTAAAAAAGGGAAAAAAGGACATGTTATTTTTATTCGATGAACATGAACTCAGGATTATGATCATTAGTCAAGATGTTTCTGCATATGATCTTTCTCTGTATATAGAATTTAAAAATGAACTATGATGGTTGAAAACATCAATTATTTGACAATATAAAAAGAAGAATAATTAAAGCGTGCACACACACAAAAAAAAAGACATTCAGGGCTAAGATTATGAGCCTTTGATAAACAGAAAACCATACTTAAAGGGAAATTTATAAAGAGGCAAAATAATAGATTTTACCTTGTTCTATTTTCTTACATTTTTATTGAGGGTGATCTTGTCAAGAGGCTCTAGGAAAACTACTAAATTCTACATTTGCCGAAAAGATTCATCTTAACTGTAATAACAAAAACCAAATTTGTCAATAACCATTCACCATCATTATACAATAGTACTTGTAATCATCTGCTTTATTTATTTTTCCTTGGTATATTTTATAAAATATCCTACTTACTCCATAAGCCAGGTCTTCCAACCATAATACCCTTCCTCTACTCCGTGTAAGTTAAGTAAATTTACTCCTACCCTTATTTCAGCTTATTCCAGATTCAGTGCTTGGAAATAAAAATAAGAGGATGAAAGAACAGGAAAAAGTTTCCATCCTTTGGAGCTTGGGATATTTACTCAGAATTATTACTGAGACTTATCTAATGATCACTTACCAAGATAATCCTATAATACTGTAAATAATAATAATTCCAGTTTCAGAATCATGCTTATAGAGAATGTTTTATTTATGTTTTGGACCTATCCAAATCATAAATAAAGATGTGAGATCAAAGATCTCACATTTTTGCCCAGGCCAGTTTCAGACCACAATCCTCCTAGTATGCCACCCTTGTAGATGGTATTAGAGCTGTTTGCTGTTCTGAGCAGTGTCTTTATTTTGTATATATTATGTATTTTATGTGTTTTCCATATGTAGGTGTTCCAGTGCTATTTATCTATCTGTGATATAATAGTTGCTATTCTATTTCTAGATGATATTTGTCTTAATTACATTATTTGCTGTAATTACCACATAGGATGCTAGAATTTTAGATAACAAACATAAAGTACACTGAGTCATTTTTTTGCAAAATGCATGATACTAACAAAATTATACATATGGTTTCATTTATTTACTTATTTAAATGGTTATCAGGACAAGAGCAATTTTATATAGAAAAATAAGCTGTTGGAACCATGTTGTTATAATGTGGAAATCAATTCTAATTTATACTCTTTTCTTCTCTTCATGCTGAGAACTGAACCTCAGGGTCTTTGTAAAGGCTGCAAACATATCCCAACACTAAGCAGCTTGCCCATTTCCTCAAATGTCATCATAGGGACAAAATGAAACAGGAAATAGCCAGTTTGAAGGAGGGAGAAAATATTAACATGAATAATAATAATGTTTCAATATTCTGACAGTCTACTTACAATTTTGTTCACAAAAGTACATACATCTTTTTAATTAATTAGCAAAATATAATCTGGGTTTTTCCAATACTTTCAACATGTCTGTAAATGAATAAATAAATGCATTCTTAAATGTCCATTGAATTTCAACACATTAAGCAGAAAGGTACAAACATTGAACAATTCTGAAGACAACAAATCACTTTAGAAACTTGATCAAACAAGGAATTCTAAATTTGATGTGCTCTCTATTCCCTGCATTTAATGTCTAAAAAATAAGGACATATTTTAACAATAGCTCACAGACTAAACATTAAAATTCTAATCAGGAGAAAATCATAATAGTGAAATAGGGATTAAATACTTTTGCCTTTTTAAATTCCATATTTTCTAAAATTAGAAAGGAAGAGAAAATTATTGATTAAAAGATTATATATTTTATGCCTTTAATGTTGACAAGATTAAGTGTGATATTTACTTAACAACTGAGGCTATAATAATTAGAGCCTGCAGGCCTTGGACTGCTTTTCAAGTCAAGAATGATTTTATCTGTTTGTAAGATAAAGATTAGTTCCTACTTCTTTCAAAGTTACTAAACCAAGTCAAATGAATAAATGAATGAACAAAGTTGACACAATCCAATGTACACACATCAATTATTTTAAAATATATCTAACATATCTGAAAAAGCAGTTGAGATAGATGGAAATGTCACTACTGGAAAGACCTAAACTAAGATAATATTTAGAGCTAATAATATTTAAAAAGCAAGAGAATCATTCAACGTAGAAAATATGACTATGTGGGGTATAAGAACAGTCTACAAAAATACTCATAAAATATGCCCATATTGATTGTTTTTATTTAAATACTTTAAACTTTTATTTCCTCCAGAAGATTAGAGGTTGTTTGGCACACTGACTCTCTAGCCAGATGAGGACATTTCATTTAGTCATGCCTAAAATAATATACCCAGCCCTGTGAAAAAGCAGAGAAGGGCTTCAGAATAGTATAGCACATATTTCTTAATATTTTACAGGGAAAATTATGTTACCTAAACCATTGTATTTTAGGTTTGTTCGTTTTGTGTTTCTTTCTCAAACATAATTGAAAATACATAATGTCCTTTTCTCTAAATACTTCATTATTCTCCCCTTTATCTCATGCTACCTTTCAACACAATGACTAGTTTATTTAATATTTCTCTGATGACAGTTGCTCCCAATGTTCTGAAAGCCTATTTTGAGGCATAATATTTTGAGTATTTTTTTTTTAATTTTTATTTTATTCATATGTGCATACAATGTTTGGGTCATTTCTCTCCCCTTCCCCCACCACCTCCCTCACCCCCCCACCCCCTCCCTCTCCCCCACTACCCCTCACTACCCAGCAGAAACTACTTTGCCCTTATCTCTAATTTTGTTGAAGATAGAGTATAAGCAATAATAGGAAGGAACAAGTGTTTTTGCTAGTTGAGATAAGGATAGCTATACAGGGAGTTGACTCAGATTAATTTCCTGTGAGTGTGTGTTACCTTCTAGGTTAATTCTTTTTGATCTAACCTTTTCTCTAGTTCCTGGTCCCCTTCTCCTATTGGCCTCAGTTGCTTTAAAGTATCTGCTTTAGTTTCTCTGCGTTGAGGGCAACAAATGCTATCTAGGTTTTTAGGTGTCTTACCTATCCTCATCCCTCCCAAGTGTGCTCTTGCTTTATCATGTGATCAAAGCCCAATCCCCTTGTTGTGTTTGCCCTTGATCTAATGTCCACATATGAGGGAGAACATACGATTTTTGGTCATTTGGGCCAGGCTAACCTCACTCAGAATGATGTTCTCTCTATGATGTTCTGTTAATTTTGATGCTCTAATATTCTTTTTCCAGGTAGAAATGACACTTCTAACTTATCCTTGTTCTTATCAGCCAATCTAATCATTAAGGAAAAAATTCAGATCCAGCACTTTCTGAAGGTCTAAAACACTAACACATCTACTTGACATCCAAAATTTTGAATTATTGGAAAATTAGTCCAAGCTTTTTATTTCTTGATGCAACATGATTGAGCATAGGAGTATAATACAAATGTGTGTTACTTTCATGCTGCTTTTTCATATTTGAAGACTGAGGGTACTATGGGGTTAAGATCTTATATGTAGAAGAAGAGACTTGTATTTCTAATTGTGATTCATCACTGTTAGCATTTGAGTGAAAAATATTTTAGTAATGATCTACATATGTATGTGGTAAAGGACTAAAGTGTCACATTTACAGGTCAATTCATTATAATGTAAGATAAATGTAAGTTAGCATGTCACTATTTCCTTTGTCCTTTTGTTTCTCAGGAAAATATGAGTAATTTTTCTTTTTATCAGAACCAACCAGTTTTGTTCATTTTAAAAGTTTTATTATTTGAATAAGCAATACTGAGTAAAAATACTTAGAGAATATTTTAAAAGTCAAATTGTCACTGGTGTATGAAGGAAATGGAATAGATATAAGAGCATTGCTCAAATGTTAGTGATAAACACAATGACTCCTGCTGCTTTCATATTATTGTAATCATAAAGATTTGTCAAGCAAGTAAAATTTTTCTTTTCAGTGACAATGACCCATGGCTGCAAAACTCTGTCACAATCTTAAGGTTTCACTCATTTAGCCTATCAATCTCAATTGTGTTCTAAAAGGTTGTTTCATAACTGAGAATGTTTGTTTCATGACACATAATTTGGATTAGGGTATTTTTATCTTATTTTATTTGCTTCTTGCTCAGAGGGATTTTTGTTAATGAAATTGTTTGGATTCTCATTTTTTGTTTACTTTGTTAGTGGCTCATAGATGTTTCTTCTTTCTCTTTATTTTGTGTTGTGTTATATTATGGATCAGGACTACCATTTAAATGTAAACATGGTGAAGGCTTAAGAAACCCAGCTTACTGGGTTTCTTAGTTCAAGATGCCCTATTCAGGAGGGCTGTAGTGAAGTGTAATTTCTTGAATCAATAATGATGTTTTCAGTAATAAAAATGAGTGTGGTGAAATGTCTCCTGATTTTCATGAATCCTTTTTGTTCCTGCAAGATCATTAGTCTCCATCACTTTTTCCCATTTGCCACCTAGTCTGGGATGGGGCAATGTGCCACTCCCTAATCACACATTTCCCCCAAGAACACCATTCCCAGAATACTTCATCCTAATTATTCTACTTTAGTTCTGCATATTTTCATTTACCTCTTTGGGGTACCTAGTAACCAGCACTCAGATTACTAGGTTTCCTCACTTCTCTTTTTTATATCACCATTCACTATATACTCACTAAAACCATTTTTAAGGAATTTTTAATGAAATATCTCAATTCTAATTCATGACACATGATTTTTAATTGGTGGGAAGATATCTTACAAGCTACAGAAAATAAATAGTATTAAACGAATAGCCTTTATACAAATAAAATGTTCACTATACTAATGTGTATATCTAAAAAATATAAGACAGCACCATTTTTGTCATATATTAAAAAATTATATCTCCTATAAGTAACTAAATAAAAACTGTTTTCTATAATTATATATCAGCACATCTCTTACAGTTTGTATCAAAATAGGTACAATAAAAACAATTTTGGCAAAGAATAAACTTCTTCAGAAACTACCAAATAATATTAGAATCTCAAGTTAGTCCTAGTATTGAACTCATCTAATATGTGCTTAATAACTTAAAGAAAAAAGTTGGATCAACATCAGTATTCAGCATTACTATTCAGGAATGTCTAAGAATTTATTTTTAATGAAGCAAAGGCACAATTAGGCTGACTAAATCATAAAGCTTAAGCTAATGTCTTAATTCTACAGGCAAAACAAAGAAATGCTTATAGATACATTAAAAGTTAAACTTTAATCTGTATTTTAAAATGAAAATTAAAGTGTTTCAGGAGGAAAGAACACATGGTGCAGAGAATGCAAAATTTAGTAAACACCTTGAAACAACTTAACATTTTTTGGAGGTAAAGTTAAGGCTAACTAAAACTCACTGAAAAGTCTCTATTAATGCCTTTATCAAATATCTAATTCTATCAGTTAATCACACATTTGTTTAGGGAAAAATATAATTAGTGGAAGGTAAACTACTGGCCAGTATGATAAGAACAGATGAGATATGGAAATGCTGAGCAATGTGCTGTTATGGCTGGCATATTTAATACAGATGGAGCCTCAACTAAGCCACATCTTGATCTTAGTCATAAATGAAAAATAAGAAGTAATCCAAGGAAAGGTGGCTGGAAAAGACATGACCTTCCAAAGGGAGTGAAGAAGTTCAAAACACAAAAGTGAAAAGGAAGAGGATTGATTCAGGGAACTATAATATGTTGCACGCTTTAAGAGTACCTTATATAGGACTGATCAGATCAAATTCATAATTAAGACATTTGAACAATTTCCTGAAATTCTTTAGAATAAATAGAAATATAATCAATGTCATAATTTGCAAATATGACTTTGGTAACAACTTGCAAGTTTTTGTTGGAGTTTCTGTCTTTGTAAGGTAGAATGCTTGAAATACTAGTAGATGCTAGCCTGAAAAACAGGTCTCTTCAAGGATGTTCTCCTCTGATTATTCTTCTGCAGGCCATCAATGCTTTGTCCTCCACTTTTGCCAAGTAATTTTACTTTAGCAGACTCATTTCCATTGCTTCCGACTATTTCTAGACTGGAACCCTGCTCTGTCAACCCCCTAAACTTCCCCTGACATTGTTACTCATGATCCCTGTTTAAATAATCAATTTGTTCTGTCTCAAAGACATAGTGTTCAGGGATCTTAGAAAATGATGGCCACAATCAGTCAAATATTATTTGGTTAATTCTAGTACAAAACTCCCTTCTTAAAGTTTCTACAACCAATTGGAAGATAGTTATTTACTTATCTTTTCAAAGGGCAATCTTTTCTAAAAGTACAAAACAAATCTAACTACTCTATTATTAAGTATTCAACATTATTTCTGTATACCAACTCTCTAATGCTACCAAAAACAATTCAGAATTAGACCCCACACTTTCCTTTTCCTTTATTTAGAATAAATGGGGTATCCATTGACATCTGGCTTCTAATATAGCTGAAAAATGGAAAGCCAGGTGGGAGATCAAAGAAAGAGAGGAAGACAATAAGGTCAGACTATTTTTTTGTTCCTACTCACCTGTGACTGAAAGTCTCAGCTCCTCTTACAACATGACACTCTTTTAAGTTCCAACAAACAATACCTCCCTCTGCCTTTCAGGTTTGAGAGGCTAAAATTACTGCTCTTATCAACTCCAGGCACTATCCTTTGTGTCTTTTTGCTCAGTTTGTCCACATTCTTGCTAGTTCTCCACATACTGAATTCTCCTGAAATTATACTAAATGTCAATTTTCATTTAGGGTACTGACTGATGTCATGATATGGTGACATGGCAGAAGATTTCACAACTACCTGATATGGTGACATGGCAGAAGATTTCACAACTACCTGATAGGCACATATATGAGCATGTTCCATGGTTATTTAGCTTAAATCTATATTTTGTTAATCATATTAGGTGAGGAAAAGGAAAAAGGAAAGGTCAGGTTCTTTCCTGCAGTGATGTTTATTCCTGAAGTAAATGATTATTTACTCTTGGTTGTGTATGTTTTCCTGTTCAATACCAATGGGATTCTATAGATGTCATCTGCCTACTTGCCCTATGGTGGGTCAAGTGGGTAAGTTCTGGAATTCTGTAGTTAGAGAGAGGAATTTGCTAAAAGAGGAGATCCATCCTTACTTCTCTTCTAACATGTAGGCCATGGCC
The DNA here is from genome assembly GCF_047511655.1 of Castor canadensis. NCBI lineage: Eukaryota > Metazoa > Chordata > Mammalia > Rodentia > Castoridae > Castor > Castor canadensis. The sequence goes on from NC_133395.1 coordinate 28,626,422, forward strand.
ACTCCAAAATCTCTTGCTGCTGGGAGTTTCTGGCCTAGCAGTTTTCTCAGTCTCTAAGACATTTGGCTAAAGCTTCCTCTGACCCCCTCCTCCCGCCCCCACATTCATTTGATTGACAAAGTGCTTGGAGGAGACAAATTCAAACCCAATGTTCATGACTTATGGTCAGATTCCTTCTCTTTTCCCAGGAGTTGTTTTATAAAGCACAAAGGCAGGGGAAGACTCACAGGTTATGAAAAAGGATGTCTCATTATGGAAAGGATGTTTTCCTACAATTATCTTAAGTTGTTTGTTTGTTTGGGGTATGGCATATTTAAAGACTTTGTCTTTACTGTTGGTCTTATTGGCAGTTTATCACAATCTCTCAAGAACTATGTGCTAGGTGAAGGACACAGGTACTTCTTCCCAGTAATGAGGATATAAAAATAACATGTGATTGCCCTTTGAACATAGTGATTAATCAATCAATGGCTAGGAACAAACATAGATATGCAGTATCCATAGCATATGCATGACAGATGCATGCAGGGTCATTGTATACTTTTCTCTATAACATATATTTAATTCAAAAAATAATAAATGATTTTGTAAGTGTTAAATGTGGAAAACAAATACATAGTTCAACAGAAATTATAGAACTGAAAGCCACTTTAGTGAAAATCTTCCTAAGTACTTAAACAAAATCCAAACTCCTGAACTGATCTACTCCTGCCTAACATTTCACTGTTCAATTGTTACAATATGTTCCAACTGTATTGGCTATTTTTAGTTTATTGAAAGAACCAAGTTATTTCTAAGTGAGATAATTTGACATCTTTAGAATTCCTTGCCTTGACTGCTCTTCTTCTCCATCCTTGCATGGCTGGCCCTTTGCACTCTGCAGATCTCATCCTAAGCAGCACCTTTTCAGAGTGATGTTCTGTGACCAACATGTCCATAAAAAGCTCCCACCACTCATGCGAGTCTTTCTCAGAAAATCTTATTTGCTCCCATCAAGATCCATTTCAGTGCTTTTAACACTGCCTTGTCAGACTTTCAAATGGATTAACCTCCTGTTTTATTCAAATTTGTATTTCTATAAGGCCAAGAATGCAAAAGGTACTCAAAAATGCTTAACGGTAATAAAATTCAGTTTGAACAAATAGGAATGAATAGATCTACCTTTTTTTCAAGCAAACAATAGGGTGGTATTCTAGTAGATTCAGAATTAGACCCTACTCTAAGATTCTTTTCACCAGCAAGTTCTACTGAAATGTTTTAAGGTCTGTTCTTCTCATGCTAGAAAGCGTTAAGCTAACACCATCTTTATCTCTGAAATACTTTGCATGTGATTAGATCCAGTGTGGTTGTTAATAAAACTATCACAGCTGCCTTAAAATGTCTTTATTAATTCAATTAATTAAAAGTTAATTCACCTCTACAAGAAATAAACACAAACAATGGAATTCCCAAAAGAAATGGTCTGTTGCAATGTTAGCAAATACCAAAGAAATCAATCAAGACAGCAGTTTACTCAAACCTTCATTTATAAAGGTATAATGAACCCCATTTCCCAATCCAGTTTTTATGGAAGGATAAAAGTTCGATTTGTTTTCTGACCACTTGCCCAAACACCAAACACCTGTTATGTGTAGATACAGCATTAATCATTCTACCATTCATTTATGTCTTTCTGTGCCTTTATCCTCCCATTATCATTCATAAACTTTTTCTGTGAAATAAAAAAAGTTTGCATTTGATGCGAACTGCTCAATATATCCACAGTAAAACACTGTACTGATGAGATCATGTTCTTTTTCATTAAGAATGTTCAGTTCAGTTTATATACCAGATGTTTCTATAATTATAGACAATTTGCTTATTATTTAATTGGTAAAATAAATACTTAAATATTTGCAAGTCTTACATTATACATAAGATTTGTATAGACAAAAGTAAGAATTAAATAAAAAATTATCAGAAACTGAACCTTATGATCTTAAAGTAATATAGAAAAAAGTCAGCTATAAAAGAAGCCAAATAACAAGCTACTAAAAAAATGAGGAAAACAATGAAATATAGCATGTAAACAGAAAGAGGGAACAATGGAAATTTACATAAAAACAAAAACAAATATATGTTTGTAGCATAAATACAGTGCTAGAGAGGAATAAAAAAGAAATTTAGGACGATGGGACGATAATGGAGGAGATCAGAAAAAAAAAGGAAATGTGTTGCAATGTGTCTGATCAGAAGCAAGAAGTAAAATTTAGGGAAAAATTGAGAAAGAAGGTAGAAGCAAAAAAAGATGGTAATAGAAGGACAAAAGGAAGAAAACAGAGAAATTAAGCAAAGTCTAAAGGGATACTAAAAAATAAATTAGAAATTATTCACCTAAAAAATGACTACATATATTCATTAAATCCACTCATTATGTGCTCTAGGATAAATAGCTAGGTCTCTGGTTACTACTGCAATGCAAGAACCACATCTCATATTCCTAAAGGAGACTCACAGCAGTGCAATAAAGGAAACAGCTGACAAAGGGAGTATGCTTACAGTTATAGTTAATCGAGGCCAGGTAGGAGTGGAACCCAGAGTTTCTACTTCTTTTCATGTTTCAATAGTATGAGGGTGTGTTACCTACCTCAGATCTATTCTTCTCATTGCTATACAAAATAAAAAATGATTTGGGGGAACAACAAGGGACTAACTCTGGTGATTTTTTTCCAGTCTTTCTTTCAACTGGAATTTACCTGTCTGGGAGTTGGTATCAGTGGGAAGGGAAAAGATACAAGGAAAGGTGTGTGTAGGAAGGTGAATATGGTAGAAATATTATGTACTCATGTATGAAAATGGAAAAATGAGACATGTTGAAACTATTCTGAGAATGAGGAGAGGGAATAAAGAAGAATGATGGAGGGAGGGAATTTAACTAAGATATATTGTAAGCACTTTTATAAATATCACAGTGTACCTCCAGTAAAACAACAATATGATAATAAAATATGAAAATAAACTTTAAAAAAGTAAATCAGCTGTAGTGAGCTGTAGGACTATGTAATGCTTTCACTTGCTTCATAAAAGATCAGGGGACTAGCTTCTTCTCTTCATCCCTCCTTCTTACAAAAACAGGATGTGATTTTGGGAATCACAGTATCCATATTGGGTCATTAGAATTGTTGTTATTGAGGATCTTAACCAACATCAACAATTTCTTAACTGTGGTTCTGTGAGAAAATAAACCATTATTTGGGTATGCTGATATTAGTCAGTTACTTTATCAATTGAATTCAAACTATTCCAAATGAAATAGGGGAAATTTAGATTATGTTATAATTTATTACTTATATATTATTTTAATATTTAAGTGTACCTCACATTTTAATACTATTTTTAATAAACTAAATGTGTCTATTGGACAGTTCCTGACCATAAGCAATAAAACTCACTTTTATGTTTTGAATCCTTTTGGCAAATAAGCAAAAAAAATTCACCATGCTAACTGAAAATGATTATGAGGAACTTAGTTTATTCTAAAGAAATCTTTTTTTGGATAATTTTTTCTTACTTATTATAGAATTCCTTTTATAGCTAAGATTTTTCACATCTGTCTAAATGTATCCTTCCAAGTTTTCCCTCCATGGTGATGTGGTCCATCATGTTCCTCTATCTCTGTCTGTGTTGATTTAATAGTGCTTTGTTGTCTAGGAGACGGGGGTTGAGTTCTTGTTTTAATCAGAATGTGACTTCCCAAAAGAGACATTCCCAGATGCTTCCCACCCCCAAACTGCAGAGACTGTAGAGATACAGCAGCAAGAGGACAGCAGATTTCTAGTGGGAAGAGGGAGGATGCAGGCATCATAAGCAATAGCCATGACCAACATTTGGGGGCTGGGGATGTAGCTCAGTGATGAATCACTTGCCCAGCATGTATTAGACCCTGGATTTGATCCTGACCATAACAATAAATAACAAATAAATAAATAAATAAATAAACAAACCCCAGCATTTTGCAGAGAATCCAGTAGGAATGGAGGTCTTTAAAGAAATGGCCAATAATAAAACAATGTAGCAAAGTAGAACATTAAGAAAATGCCTAAGGACATACAAAGCACTTTTTTACCATGGTAATAAGGGCCAAAGGAACAGAAAATGCCATCACCACAATGAAGCATAAGGCAAAATGAGAATTTGGGGGCAATGGGAGGAATCTGAAAATATTGCATGCTATACAAAAAAGAGAATTCGAGAATAGAAGGAAAACTAATTTTAAGTCGAATTGGCATGAGAAACTTCATGCTGCATATCAGTAAGAAATTTAAAAATATGTCTTTAACTGCAAATAAGGATATTATGTACAATATGTTATTTAGTTAGTTAAATAATAAAGAGTATATTGTTACTATTTGCTAATATAAAGTCAGTAATTGCATATGTAATTGTTTTCATGCATCCCATGTTGCAGAATCCATACCTAAATTTTCAAGTAAAGATGCATGAACTGAAAAACTTTATCTCAGATTTATAATCAATACTCTGGAACAAAAAATAGAGACAGAAAAGAAGCAAATAGTTTTCTTGCCAAAATGCTACATTCACAAAATTTCTTTCTTTCTAGTGTTCTATTATTGAGTAATTCTGGTTTATCATGATATATATTATAAATAGTTATATATTTGTAGATTATAAAAAAGCCTTTTTCTTTCATTTCTTCCCAGCACTCTATAAATGTGTCCATAAATTGCAAATTATCTATTCTGGGTTTTGTTATTACAGGCATTACTTTTAAGTTATAATAAAATTCTTAGATGATATTTTCTAATTATCCTGAACAACATCTAGCAATTATAATTTTGCAGAACCTTTAAATTTGTTGACATTTTCTTTAATGCAGATAAATTCTTATTTTCTTATTTAGTATCAGTTAGGTTATTTTGGCCACACTTTGATGTCAGATAACACAGTGAGTTAAGTGTTACTTTCAAAAATTTATTTTTATATTTTCTCAAGTTAAATGCAATATTTAATGGAAAAATCTCTTTTCTATGCCTGTTTTAAGCAGATAACTACAGAAACTGTTCCCATGCCTTTGCATTTGGCCATATGTTTTCCTACATGGCCACAAAGCAAAATTATTAAGAGACAGATTGAATATTGCTCTAATTTCTTGTTTTGTTCAGCCACAAAAGCAAGCAAATCTAGTATTTGTCCTTCACAATTCCACTGTGTGGAATTCAGAAAATAATCTACAGGCATGTTTCCTTTTATTCCACATAAACTCATACATGCATGGGAATCTGGAATGGAATTAAGTGTTGAAAATGCTCTTTATTATATTCACTGTGCTGCTTCTTTGCCCATTTCTGTCAGTCTGAAGGCCTCTCTTTTGGGATATGCTCTATGATTCTGGGGCTGAGACCACAGTACATTGCAATCCTCTTTCTGTGAATCACGATTGGAGGCACTCGAGGGTAAGAGAGGAAAATATTCCCTGTCTCTAATCTAAGCATCACACCAGCTGTGGAACACAGCTTGCAGCTTCTTTTATCACTGCTAACAGAGCCATGACCCACCCTTGGAAGGTACTTACACCAGTCACATTGCTTTCTTGTTCTGAGTATAAGATCTAAGGTCTACACACAAGCAGTACTATGGTCTTTTCAGAAACATAAACACTTGCTACATGGTATGTTCCTTGAGTTCCTTCTGATCATAGGGCATGACAATTCATTCTTAGGCTCATGCTTTATTCTGAATTTTTTGAGACCCCACAAAATTCATATGTTGAAACCTAATCCCAAAAGTGAGGCTATAAGGAGGTGGTGACTGTAGGAGGTTATTAGATTATGAGGACAGAGCCCTCAAAAATGTGATTAGTGCCCTTATGAAAGTCTCCAAATAGTTGCCTTGGAGTTTTTTCCATATGAGCACATAGCAAGAAGATGACTTGTATGAACCGGAAGGTGGGTCCTCACTAGACCTAGAATCTGTTGGCACTTTAATCTTGGACCTCCCAGCCTCTAGAACTATTTGTAAAACAATTATGTCTTTTGCATGTTCCCTTGTTTATCATATGTTGTTATAGTAGCTCAAATGGATCAAGACAAATCAATTCTTATAATGGGGTATCTTACCATTAAACTCCCTCAGCTGCCTGCAATTAATAATAATCTGTATTATCTCAGCATTGCCATTTTTATTTTTCAGCTTTTTTTTACATATATAACTAATTCTCTATTGCCAATCCTTTCTGTTGAACTAATCAGTATGGTTTTAATGTTCTCAAATGAACCTTGAGTGTGGCAGAAAGCAGAAGGGTTGCCATCACTCTATGGCCAGACCATGAAAATACACAGTAATTGCTGCAAGGTGAGAATAAGTGTGCTTGCTGGCACTTGCAAATTGGTTTAGAATAAGGACCTGCAATCTAAAGCCACCAGATCAAATTTACCCCATTGCCTCATTTTGGTTTAAGTTTTATTTGAACCCTGTCATATTTGTTCCATTATACAGACAATTCTGTGCTATAATAGTAGAGCTGAGTAGTTGTATTAGAGAGGAAATGGCCTGGAAGGCCTAACACATTCATTATATAGTCCTTTACACACACACACACACACACACACACACACACACACACACACGCACACACACAGACACACACTGCTGATCCTATGATGGATTCCTAGGGCATCCATAATAAAGTACCAATAACAGAAATTTACTGTTGTGCATTTTTAGAGATTGGGAGTTGAGATCAAGTTGTTGGTAGGGCTGTGCTTTCTCTGCATGTACTAGGAGGGTTTGGTCCAGCCTCTCCTCTGGCTTCTAGTAATTCCTTGATTTGTGAAAGCATAAGAGCAATCTTTGCATTGCGTTCTCCTCATGAGGATATCTGTGTTCAACCAACCCCTTTTTATAAAGGTATCAGCAGGTTCAATTAGAAGCCCACTTTTTTCATCTTAGTTACTAGTCAATAAACCCATATCCAAGCAAGGTCATGTTTGAAGTACTGGGGGTTAGGAATTCAACATAGGAATTTCTAACATTTCAAATGAAAATACTCTTGATCCAGAAAAATCATTTGCTAAATCATTAACTGAATGTCATGAGTTGTGGTAGGTACCACTAGCCCTGTACTATGATGGTGGCACTAATTGCTACACCTTCCCAGGAAGTAGTATTGCTTGGGTTTACTATCTCAGTGGAGAGAATCATTTTTGGGGACTTCCATGTGATTATTCTTAACATAATCATTCACCTGATTTTCAGAAAACTAAATAACGAATATGACTATGTTATTAGAAAGTAAGTTCATGGCTGTAAAATACGCATTACACATTGAAAACACTATGAGGTGAAATTTGATCAAAGCTACCCTTTTGAATTCACCTCCATAACCCTTAGTGTGACCCTGGGAGTATGATGTGATTTTTGGTCTCTAGGTCCTCATGTCAAATCAGGATAATTGTCTAGAAATCTACCAAAACTTATCTTTCCATGGTGCCCAATAAGCACAGAAAAATTAAAGTAAAATTTAGAATACAAGTTAGAGAAAAATTTACAATTTGTATCTTTGAAAGAATTCTGAAATACCCTTCAAATCAACTGAAAACTGAGTCAGAACATTTTACTGTCCAATGTTGGATTCAAATAAAGTTTCTGTCTGCTGAATAAAAATGGAATCTATGTGAGATCCATGAGAATCAAAGCATTCAGATCATCTTTGTTTCTGCTGCCTAGTGTAGAACATACACCCGGCCCCTTTTGTTTTGCCACCGAAATCTTCCCTAAGACCTGGGCCTTTCTGAGATCCACTATTCTCACTGGAAGAACAAAGTCTATCCCATTCCTACCATCCTCTATACCCATGGAGCACTGCTTCTGCAGTATTTCAGATAAGCTGCCAGATCTCATCAGTGCATTTGAGAAGAGGTGTCCACTCAACTCTTGTGCTATGGTGTAATGAGGGAACAGAGGGAACATGACATCTGCATTCCAAAGTTCCTCTTTTCCTAATCGTTTGCATTGTTTCCCTCAATGCTACATTGGAGAATTTCTGGTAAATCATATTCATTGAATGTTGGCAACCATTAAGCACAGATTTCAGTCAATAAGGCAAACAAACTATTAGAGCAGATTTAATGTATTAAAAACAGTCTATGAAGAGTAGAGCTGTATCAACAAACTTGGCCCAATTCAATGATACATTCTTTACTCTCAAAAAACATCCTAAAAGTGATTCCCACTTGCATTCTGCAGGTTGTAGTAATTCACATCAACCAAATCAGAGCCCTTTTTTTCTAGCAACACCGTCTTTATCATTTCTTCAGCTATATTAATGGTAACTGCTTCCTGCAGCCTGAACTTTCCATCATCTCCCTTTTGTTATTTCCAGTTTTCAACATCATCTGGGTAACCCACTTATATATTAAATTCCTTCTATTTAACATACATGTTGATTTTGATTCCTGGCAGGAAACAGATTAATAGAGTTAGGGATGAATTCATCTAGATAGAAAACATCAAAATAAGAAATAGTATGGAATTTACTAAAGCTGATCTGGTCTTAGAAATTTTCTTTTCAATATTTAACTCTAAAGGCTTTTATATCAATTAAAAAATTAACTTAATAATAATTTTCAGTGTAAATGAAAATAAGTATCAGTCAATTCAATTTCCCAACAAATTTAAAAAATCTCATTTAAGTCTGATTAAACAGGTTCATTTTTCATTACTAAGAAGATCAAAATATTGGAAGTCATTTTTTATTCTTAATTTCTGCTGATTTTTGTTTCATTGAAATTTCTAATCACTACTTACTCTGTTTTTCTGATTTTGAATAGATGAAGCATGCTCAAATACCCACAGTTCTTTAAGTATCTGAACACAGCCTAGGATCTAAGACTTCAATACATTTCCCCACATACAACATCATGCACTATTTTAGTTTCCTTAGTAGAATTATTTTTTATCCAATTCACTTAATTAAAAATAAATTTCACTATATAATACTAGAAATATGAATATCCCTCCAATTTGTTCATCTCTTGAGAAATGGTGATTCCATTATTGCATTACTTTGGGGTGATGAAGATGTTCAGAGCCAAACAGTATAGAGGTTACACAATATTGTGAATGTACCATCAGGAGCTCAGCTGCAGGCAACCAGGTGTTGGAGTTGCTGGCGAAGACAAACCAAAATAAAATAGTGGCCAGGCCCACCAATCATTTGCTAAGATAGTTTAACAGAATCAGCTTTCCTCCTGTTCCAATTCTTCCAAGCAACAATGTGAGAACAAGATTAGGTGGATCAACACAGGTATGGCAGTCATTTCACTGCCAAGAGAGGCCCAAACATAAGGTTTCCTGCATTTTTGTTTACCAGGAGCCAGGAAAGAGGGAGGAAGTAAATGAGAAAATGTGCTAAGTACTGTGTCAGCATAGAGAAAGATGTCTTCCAAGGACAGGAAAACCTCTGTGAAAGATCCCCATTGAAAAGCCTCTGAATAAAGAACCTAAACCAGGAATGCAAATATGTTTATGTGATTGATATGTATGGCCAGCCAGGGGGTAGCCTAAGTCTTTGACTGCATCCCACTTCAGGGATACCAGCAAACAGGTTGTACACGAAACCTAGGGCAGGAAAGGCAGGCTTCATCCTTGAGGCCTGACTGGTAAACCTCTATTTCCATCTAACTGCTATTGAATCATTATTCTCTTTAAAATAGTTAAAAGGCTAAATTATCTGTTATGTGTATTTTACTAAAATTCAGAAAATCTTTGAAAATCCAATAGGATGATCCACAAGATGTTCTCCCTGGCCTTGATAATTATTAATTACAAGATGCATAATTACAGAACCTCACTTGTAAGCTACAAATAAAAGTTAATTATTAACAATAGGACAAGAATGATCTTCAAATATCATAGATTTTAATATGATACTAGTTTCAGTTCTGCTTCAGTCCCACCACCTTCCATTCCTCATCTTAAATCTGTATCCCATCATACTACTGAAACTTTTGTCCATTCTTCTAGTATCTGGCACTCTGTGCCCTGGGCTTCCTCAATCTGCTGATCAATCATTCTGCCTGGCAAACTCTCCTCTGTTCTTTACTTGGCTAACATCACATTGTCATTAGCTCTCAGTTCAACATCAGCTCAATGCACAGATCATCTGTTCTTCCTTGCCGAGATGAAGCACAATTACTTATGGTTTTGATGGACCTCTACTATAACTCTAACTAATGTTGATCTTAGTTACACAATTACTGTCTCTTTTCCCAAAAAGAGTTAAGTCCTAAGACAACAGTGACTGAGTTTGCGGTGTATGCTCAGTGTCTAGCAAAGAACCTAGACCATTTTAGATAAGAAAGAGACCTATCCCATGAATCAACATTAATTCATTAGAATGCATATAGCTGAAGCTGTTGATAATAGGTGAGAATTATTAGGTAAGTTAGGACAGGAAAAATACTTGCTTAAACAAACAAAGATGGTTTTTAATAGGAAAAGTAGCATTTGAGTTAGAACCATGGAGATGAGGAAAACAATGCCAGATGGACATGGTGGTCTTTTTCCTGAAGTTGATACTGCAGGAGTAGGAAACACAATGAAGGGCAAATAAATATAGTTTTCCTTTCCATGAGCATTGATGAATTATTAGTGTTTGCCTTTGGCAAACGTTTTCATCCTTACATCAATCGTGACCTTTATAGCTTCAGAGAGTCTCTAAAATAGTTTCTTCTTGTTTTCTCTGATGTTTTTTGAAATGTGTTTTGTGTATAACTAAGGTATTATGTCATATTTTGTGTACTGATATTTTGGCTGGATGGTTCATCTTTGTGGTAAGGAACTTTTCTTGGTCCTAGAAAACATTTTGCATTCCTGGCCTCTGGACACTGTCCACTGCAGTCGTTGAGATGACCTCCAAAGCACATTGCTAAATAATCACCACGCCCTGCTCATAGAGGAAGGAGAGGTAGTGTCTTCTCTAACATCATTACAATTTAACTTCTAAGAGAAGTCAGGAAATAAATTCAAAAAAGTGTTTTGATGTAATTTTCTAAGAACATATCCATTTAGCTGAACACTTTTATTGTAGCTATATTTTTCCTTGGCAAACATTTTTTAATAATGCTAGAAGACTAATATCACTTATCAGACCAGTTAACTTAGAGTGCTTATTAACACATAGATTTTTGTAGAAGTGTGTTCAGTAGGCACATTGAGCATTAGTCCATCTATTTTTATTTTTAATTTTTAAATTAAAATTAAAATTAATTATAGTCTTTTTCATAAGAATAACTTTTGCACTTACCCAGCTGATTTTAAAGATAATAAATTTTAAATGGACACTTTTTGAATGCTATATCGTATCTATTAAACCTATCCTGTATATTCTTGAAGAAGTTTTACATTTGTATGTACAGTTTGTAAATTGTCTAAGTTCATATGAATATTGCAAGCTCTCTTCATACTTAAATTTCAGTTTTATTTGTAGGTATGCTAAACATATTTAATTAAGTCCTATACTAAGAACTAACCTGTTTCATCATCATTATTTTCTTTTATATTAATATATCTTATACTTCATAGCATTTTATAAAATTGTTCCATCTCAGCACATTTTTCCTTTCTTCTGTTATTTCACCTTAAGGCTTTTTGGAACAGTAGAGTTTATCTTGCCAATCAATAACATAAGGTTTTCATAAAAACCACTCTCTTCTTATGTAGGTGTTCATTGCTTTGGTATAAAAAAAAACAATAAAAAAATCCACACTTTGAGGCAATGTGATGAGTTATTTACTATATCATCTTGTCTTTTTCAAAGTAATGACCATAAATTTCTGACAGCATTCTCAAATTTTGGTTTAAAATGTTAAACCCTGACAAAGCACAAAATTAACATATACAAATACAGAATGAGCCTTTCAATGTTTTGCTGTTCTTAGAAAATAATCATATATAAATGCATAATTACACATCTATTATATCCTGGAATTTATACAAAATGCATTGATATGTGTAAGAAGCACTAGGAACAGGCATTAAATGTTCCTTCCTCAATACCTTAATATATTGAGGGTAATTTCCTTTAAAAATGTATAAAACCAAAAAAGCTTGAACTTAAAGGGAAAAAATGATTTCTTTACCATACCAATTTATCAGTATTTACTCTTGATATGGAAACTTCTATTAGCTATTATTCCTAAAGTTCATATATAATAAAAATGATAGTGGTTAAAAGTCTTAGTTTTATTTTTTCTACACGTGAGTATAAGTAACAGGCTAAGGGTGGACTTTATGGAATCGGCCATTGCCAAATGATTAGTGAATGTGTAATTCAGATTCACTATTCTTTGAAACACATAACATCACTCATTTCCTAAATATATTTCATCTTTATATGTGTTTGTGACCACTAGGTTTCTGTCTTATTGTAAAGCTTTTACCTCTGTAGATTCTTACAGAACTTTGTAGAACAGTCTGAAGATGCAAAGAGAGAATGGGCCTTGTGTAAGAGAGGATTCTCTTTTTTATGCTTTTTACTGTGATCACAGAAAGTAAAAAATCCAAGTGCGCTGTAGATTTCTTGATGATGCTGGCATTTAAACTTGAAATGTATAAGCAGAATGAGAAAATCAGTTAAAATCAGAAATGGCCTTGTTTCACTATAGTAATAAAATGACCAAGCACAATAACTTAATAAAATCATCTTTTAAAAGGTGTTGCTGTGAATACTTTTAACTATAAAATTGTACCTTTGTTTAAGCCTGACTTGCCTTTGATAAATATAATATGATGCAGTTAACTCAAAATTGTCTACTTTTTACAGGTGCTGTTAAAAGAAAGCATGCTTTTCCCTCACAAAGAAAAATTAGTAGCAAAAATAATTATATTGCAAAAAATTTGTATACTATTCTCTCTCTCAAGTACACAATGAATGGATCCAAATGACCACATCTTCAAAGAATTTGCTATATCCAAGGGAAAAGTGTACTCTAAGATCTATTTGACTGTCGTTCTAAAGCTTGTAGTTACATGAGGGCTGTATTTTTTCTTATTCAATATCATCCTTACTTTATAAGGGAAATATGGTAAGTATGTAATACCTAACATGTGTTTTAGATTCAACTCAGTGTCTCTCTTTTTAGAAACATAAAAGTATATTAAGGCTTCTTATACTTCAAGATACAGGCATAGGCAATGCCTTTCTAAATAGAAGTCTGGTAGTCCCGGAAATAATAAAAGGAATTAACAAATGGAATTGCATTGAGTAAAAAGTCTCTGCATAGTAAAGGAAACAATTATAGCAGGGATAAAATATTTGCCAATTATTTGTCTCACAGAGAATTAAAATCTACAATACATAAAGAATTCAAAAGGTTTTTATTTTATTTTTTTTTTTTTTGGTGGTACTGGGATTGAATTTGGGGCCTCACACTTGCTACTCAGGCACTGTGCCACTTCAGCTACGCCAACAGTCCTCAAAAAGTTAAAAACAATAAAACAAATTAAATAAAAACAACAAAATTTAATCAATAAATGAGCAAATGAGCTGAACAGATAGTTCTCAAAAGCAGAAGTACTATCTGTTAACAAATACATTAAAATGTTCAACATTCTTAAGCATCAGGGAAATGCATGGAGATGTCAGAAGGAAAATCCCTATAATAGCTATCTAAAATAAACAAAAGATAACATTTTTTTCTTTTGCAAAATTGGAGAACAGGAGGGGAAAATGGGTGCTGTCTGGAAGGCTGATACCAGCAGGAGCAGAGAGAATGTGGGGGAAACATGAATTTGGCACAAATGCTGTGTACACATGTGTGCAAATAGAAAAATGAGATCTGTTGAAACTGTTCCAGAGTGGCAGGAGTGAGGGATAAAGGAGAATAATGAAAGGGGTGAATTCAAGTATGATATATTTTAAGAATTTTTGTAAATGCCACAATGTACCCCAAGCACAACAATAAAAGTAAATTTTATAAACCTAGTAAATGGCAATCATCAAGCAAAAAATATGCATGAGGATGTGGGGGGCAAAAGGAACCATTTTAGGCAGAATATAAATAAATTCGTGTAGCCACTGTGGAAATCAGTATGAAGGTTCTTCAAAAACCAAAAGCAAAACTACAATATGATCCTGCTATATCCTGCTATCCTAGTTCTGGGCATGTACCCAAAGAAATCTAAATTATCATGAAATAGAAATATTTGCACATCCATTTTTATTATGGCATTATTCACAATAGCCAAGTTATAAATCATACAGGTTGTCCATAACAGATGAAAGAGTTAAGAATGCATGGCATTTGCACACAGAAGAGTGTTGTTCAACCATGAACAGTGAAACTGTGTCATTTTAAGCAAAATGGATGGAAATGAACATTATCATGAAATAAGCCAGAATCAGAAAAAAAAATTGCATTTTGCTCTCGTGTGTGGAATCTAGATTTTTAAAAAGATGTGAAAGAAGTAAGGAAATCATTTGGAAAGTGGCAAAGAAGCTATGGTAAATAAAATAAGCCAGGCTCACAAACAAAAAGGCCACATATTTTCTCTCATACATGTAAGATTGATACAACACCAAAGCATGATTATATAAAAAAATCAATTGTAGAACATATTTTTTTCTAATTTTTAGTTTATTCATATGTGCATACAATGTTTGGGTCATTTCTCCCCTACCTTGTTTCCCAACCCCCCCATCCCTCCCTTATCCCCCCTTACCCCTCGCTACCAGGCAGAAACTATTTTGCTCTTATCTCTAATTTTGTTGAAGAGAGTATAAGCAATAATAGGAAGGACCAAGGGTTTTTTCAAGTTGAGATAAGGATAGCTATACAGGGAGTTGACTCGCATTGATTTCCTGTACATGTGTGTTACCTTCTAAGTTAATTCTTCTTGAGCTAACCTTTTCTCTAGTTCCTGGTCCCCTTCTCCTATTGGCCTCAGTTGCTTAAAAGTACCTGCTTAATTTTTTTTGCGTTGAGGGCAAAAAATGCTATCTAGTTTTTTAGATGTCTTACCTATCCTCACTCCTCCCCTGTGTGCTCTCACTTTATCATGTGATCAAAGTCCAATCCCCTTGTTGTGTTTGCCCTTGATCTAATGTCCACATATGAGGGAGAACATACGATTTTTAGTCTTTTGGGCCAGGCTAACCTCACACAGAATGCTGTTCTCCCGTTCCATCCATTTACCTGTGAATAACATTTTGTTCATCTTCATGGCTGCATAAAATTCCATTGTGTATATATACGACATTTTCTTAATCCACTCGTCAATAGTGGGGCATCTTGGCTGTTTCCATAACTTGGCTATTGTGAATAGTGCTGCAATAAACATGGGTGTGCAGGTGCCTCTGGAGTTACCTGTGTCACAGTCTTTTGGGTATATCCCCAAGAGTGGTATTGCTGGATCATACAGAAGATCAATGTGTAGATTTTTAAGTAGCCTCCCAAATTTTTTCCAGAGTGGTTGTACTAGTTTACATTCCCAGCAGCAGTGTAAGAGGGTTCCTTTTTCCCCACATCCTCACCAACACCTGTTGTTGGTGGTGTTGCTAATGATGGCTATTCTAACAGGGGTGAGGTGGAATCAAGTGTGATTTTAATTTGCATTTCCTTTATTGCTAGAGATGGTGAGCATTTTTTCATGTGTTTTTTGGCCATTTGAATTTCTGAGAAAGTTCTGTTTAGTATTTCTTCATTGGTTCATTAATTTTGAGAGAATTTAGTTTTTTAAGTTCCCTATATATTCTGGTTGTCAGTCCTTTGTGTGATGTGTAGCTATTGGCAAATATTTTCTCCCACTCTGTGGGTGGTCTCTTCAGTTTAGAGACCATTTCTTTTGTTGAGCAGAAGCTTTTTAGTTTTATGAACTCCCATTTATATATGCTATCTCTTCATTGCTAAGCTGCTGGGGTTCCATTGAGAAAGTTCTTTACTATACCTATTAATTCCAGAGTAGTTCCTACTCTTTCCTGTACCAACTTTAGAGTTTGGGGTCTGATATGAAGGTCCTTGATCCATTTTGAGTTAATATTGGTATAGGGTGATATACATGGTTCTAGGTTCAGTTTTTTTTCAAACTGCGAACCAGTTTTCCCAGCAGTTTTTGTTGAAGAGGCTGTCTTTTCTCCATCGTATACTTTTAGCGCCTTTGTTAAAGACAAGTTGGTTATAGTTGTGTGGCTTAATATCTGGATCCTCTATCCTGTTCCACTGGTCTTCCTGTCTGTTTTTGTGCCAGTACCATGCTGTTTTTATTGTTATTGCTTTGTAATATAGTTTGAAGTCAGGTATTGTGATACCTCCTGCATTGTTCTTTTGACTGAGTATTGCCTTGGCTATTCGTGGCCTCTTGTGTTTCCATATAAATTTAACAGTAGATTTTTCAATCTCTTTAATGAATGTCATTGGAATTTTGATGGGAATTGCATTAAACATGTAGATTACTTTTGGGAGTATAGACATTATTACTATGTTGATTTTACCAATCCATGGAGATCTCTCCACTTTCTATAGTCTTCCTCAATCTCTTTCTTCAGAACATTATACTTTTCCTTGTAGAGGTTGTTTGCATCTTTGTTAGATTTACACCTAGGCATTTGATTTTTTTGAGGCTCTTGTAAATGGAATTGTTTTCATATATTATTTATCAGTTCATTATTAGTGTATAGAAATGCTAATGATTTTTCTATGTTGATTTTATATCCTGCTACCTTGCTGTAGCTATTGATGGTGTCTAGGAGCTTTTGAGTAGAGGTTTTTTAGTCTTTAAGGTATAGGATCATATTGTCTGCAAATAGGGATATTTTGCCAGGTTCTTTACTTATTTGTATTCATTTTATTCCTTCTTCTTGCCTAATTGCTCTGGCTAGGAATTCCAATACTATGTTGAATAGTGGAGATAGTGGGGATCCTTGTCCAGTTCCTGATTTTAGAGGGAATGGTTTCAGTGTTTCTCCATTAAGTATAACGCTGGCCATAGGTTTGTCATATAAGCTTTTATAATGTTGAGGTACTTTCTTTCTATTCCTAGTTTTCTTTGAGCTTTTATCATGAAATGGTGTTGGATCTCATCAAAGGCTTTTTCTGCATCTATTGAGATGATCAAGTGGTTTTTGTCTTTTCTTCTGTTAATGTGGTTTATTACATTTATTGATTTTTGTATGTTGAACCACCCCGCATTCCTGGGATAAAGCTAACTTGGTCATGGTGAAAAATCTTTTTGATGTGTTGTTGAATTTGGTTTGCGATTATTTTATTGTGGATTTTTGCATCAATGTTCATTAAGGAGATTGCCCTATAGTTCTCCTTTTTGGAGGTGTCTTTGCCTGGTTTTGGGATGAGTGTAATACTGGCTTCATAAAATGTGTTAGGCAGTTTTCCTTCCCTTTCTATTTCATGGAACAGTTTAAGGAGGGTTGGTACCTGTTCTTCTTTAAAGGTCTGATAGAATTCGGCAGAGAATCCATCAGGTCCTGGACTTTTCTTTTTGGGGAGACTCTTGATTGCTGCTTCAACTTCATTTTGTGTTTTAGATCTATTCAGGTGATTAATATCCTCTTGGTTCAGTTTTGGATGATCATAAGTATCTAGAAATCTGTCCATTTCTTTAAGATTTTTGAATTTATTTGAATATAGGCTCTCGAAGTAGTCTCTGATGATTTCCTGGACTTCCATGGTGTTTGTTGTTATCTCCCCTTTTGCATTCCTGATTCTACTAATTTGGGTTTTTTCTCTCCTCATTTTAGTCAGGTTTTCCAGAGGTCTATTGATCTTGTTTATTTTTTCAAAGAACCAACTTTTTGTTTCATTAATTCTTTGTATTTTTTTTTTTTGGTGTCTATTTCATTGATTTCAGCTCTTATTTTTATTATTTCTCTCCCATTTATTTTGGGATTTACTTGTTCTTGTTTTTCTAGGAGTTTGAAATGTATCATTAGGTCATTGATTTGGGATCTTTTAGTCTTTTTAATATATGCACTCATGGCTATAAACTTTCCTCTCTGGACTGCCTTTGCTGTGTACCATAGGTTCTGGTAGGTTTGGTTTTTATTTTCATTGACTTACAGGACCTTTTTAATTTCCTCTTTTATTTCATCAATGACCCATTGTTCATTAAGCAATGAGTTATACAGTTTCCAGCTGTTTGCATGTTTTTTTCTTTACTTTTGTTGTTGAGTTCTAGTTTTATTGCATTGTGATCAGATAAAATGCATGGTAAAATTTCTACTTTCCTATATTTGCTGAAGCTTTCTTTGTGTCCTAGGTTATGATCTATTTTGGAGAAGGTTCCATGGGCAGCTGAGAAGAATGTATATTGTGTAGAAGTTGGATGAAATGTTCTGTAGACATCAACTAGGTCCATTTGATCTATGGTATATTTTAGATATAGGATTTCTTTATTGATTTTTTTGTATGGATAACCTATCTATTGATGATAAGTGGGTGTTAAAGTCTCCCACGACCACTGTGTTGGAGTTAGTGTATGCTTTTAGGTCCTTCAGGGTATGTTTGATGAAATTGGATGCATTGACATTGGGTGCATATAGGTTGATAATTGCTGTTTCCTTTTGGTCTATTTCCCCTTTTATTAGTATGGAATGCCCTCCTTTATTTCATTTGATCAATGTAGGTTTGAAGTCTAATTTGTCAGAGGTAAGTATTGCTACTCTTGTCTGTTTTAGGGGGCCATGGCTTGGTAAATCTTCTTCCAGCCTTTCTTCCTAAGCCTATGCTTATTTCTGTCAGTGAGGTGGGTCTCCTGTAAGCAACAAATTGTTGGATCTTCCTTTTTAATCCATTTTGTCAAGCAGTGTCTTTGGTTGGGTGAATTAAGTCCGTTAACATTAAGTGTTAGTATTGGTAGGTATGTGGTGATTCCTGTCATTTACTTGTCTTAGTTGTTTGAAGGTTTGGTTGTGTGTACTTAAATTGAGATTACTCTCTACTTTCTTGCTTTTTCTTTTCCTGTAGTTTGGTGCTGCCTGACCTTTCATGGTTATGTTGGGTTTCACTTTCTGTGTGCAGAATCCCTTGAAGAATCTTTTGTAGTGGTGGCTTTGTGGTCACATATTGTTTTAGTTTCTGCTTATCATGGAACTTTTATTGCTCTATTTTTAATGATAGTTTTGCTGGGTAGAGTATCCTAGGGTTGAAGTTATTTTCATTCAGTGCCTGGAAGATCTCACCCCAAGCTCTTCTTGCTTTTAATGTTTCTGTTGAGAAGTCTACTTTTGATTTTGATGGGTTTACCTTTGTATGTTATTTGTTTTTTCTCTCTTACAGCCTTCAATATTCTTTCTTGGGTCTCTGTACTTGTTGTTTTAATGATAATATGCCATGGGGTGGTTCTGTTTTGGTCTTGTCTGGTGGTCTGGAGGCCTCTTGCATTTGTATGGGAATAGATTTCTCTAGATTTGGTAATTTTTTTGTTATTATTTTGTTGAATATATTATGCATTCCTTTTGCTTGCAGGTCTTCTTCTTTAATGCCCATGATTCTCAGGTTTGGTCTTTTGATGGAGTCAGTGAGTTCTCGCATTTTCTTTTCAAAGGTCTTTGGTTGTTTAACTAATAGTTCTTTGGTTTTTCCTTTAATTACCATTTCATCTTCAAGTTCTGAGATTCTGTCTTCTGTTTGCTCTATTCTGCGGGATTGGCCTTTCCTTTTGTTTTGCAATTCTGTTTCGTTCTTTTTTCTGAGGTTTTCCATATCTTGAGTCACTTCCTCTTTAATGTTGTCTGTTTTCACTCTGAGTTCAGTTATCTCTTTATTAATCATGTTCTTTGTTTCACTCTGGTGTTTATACAGTGCTTATGTGGTTCCTTTTATTTCTTCCTCTGGTTTTTCAAATTCTCTGTTTTTGTTGTCTTGGAATTTCTTGAGTGTCTCTTATACTCTTTGGTTGACCATATCCAGTATCATCTCTATAAAATTCTCATTGATTACCAGTAGGATTTCTTCCTTTAGATATTCTTGTGGACTTCATTGGGTTCTTTGGCATAGTTTATCTTTATTTTGTTGGAGTCTGGATCTGAATATCTGTTTTCTTCATTTCCCTCTGGTTCCTGTACTAATTTTTTGCTGTGGGGAAACTGGTTTCCCTTTTTTTCTGTCTTCCCATCATTGCCCTTGGTGTTGTTATTGTCCCTGTATTGTGTGCAATTAAGTATCACAATGGTGATGTCTAGAGTGGAAGGGTGGGAGAGAGGGAAAGCAAAGAAGTTAAAGAAAAAGGGAAAATGAATAAACAATTAAAAACAAACAAACAAAAGTTTCAAAGATATAAACAGGGAGAGATAGTGTACTAGTCAACAGTAAGCAGAACAGGCATTAGAGAGACAGAGGTTGAAAAAAAAATCTCCAAGTTCAAATGCAATAAAGTTTCAGTTTTAATAATTTTTGTGTTAGTTCCTCATCCTCCAATCCTGGAGATGGTGTCTCAGAAGCAGTTCTGTTGTCTCAACAAAGGGGAAAAAAAACAAACCAAAACACAACACAACAAAAAAAACACCACAAAGTGTCCCAAGTTCAAATGCAATACAGTTTCAGTAAGTTTTTCAGCATACAGGTGTAGTTCGGTTGTTGTCTCATCAAAGGAAAAGAAAAAAAAGAGTCTAGAGACAGTTCTGTGAATGGCTATCTGAGGCTGCTGTCAGCCTGCTGTTGCTGGAGGCTTTATTTATGCAGATCTCAGGAGTGAGCTTAACACTCACCTAGCCCCTCAGACCTTGTTTACTTAGAGTTCTCCTGGGCGTGACCAGCTTTCCCCTTTCCAAGCACACTGGGGGAGGTGAAACTGCACCAGCTTTTCAGTCCTGCGTGTTTACTTACAATTCACTCGGGAAGTGGGTCTTCCTCCCTCTCTTGTGCAGTTTTCCTTCCACCGCCAATTTTACAAGCTTTCCCGCTCTTCGTTGCTGGGTTGTGCCACCACTCCTGCCTTCTCCAGCTGGCTTATTTATTTACAGTTCACATGGGAAGTGGGCCTTCACCCCTCTCCTGTGGAGTTTTCCTCCCACTGCCACTTTTACAAGCTTTCCTGCTCCTGGTTGCTAGGCAGGTGCCGCCATTCCTGCATTCTCTGGTGGCTTGTTTATTTACAGTTCCATGAGGTTATTCCCCTCCCCTCCTCTTCGGTACTCAGGGCACCCTGCCCTCTTTGCTATGTGTCTTTATTGTTGTTATTGCTTATTATTCAGTTTTTCTTTTCTTTTATCCTTGGGTGGGGGTCAGTCTGTTCAGAGAGCTATGCTGATCTGGCCCAGGGTTGTCTGTGGGAGTACCTACCGTGTGCTGCTTAGCTCACTTTGTGGTCTGTGTCTTCCCAAGCCATCTGGGTGCTGGCATCTGGCAGTGGGGTGGGAGCCCTCCTGGTTTCTCTGTTTAATGTGAAGTGGGGATGTTATGTGTGGGCTGGGGTGTGGAGGATTCAAAGTTTTCTTCTTCTTGGTGGTTTTTCCTGTAAGGTGTATCTCCAGCGTCTCTCCAAGATTTTACTTTAGGAAGCACGCTTTCTGCTTCCTCCCTCTAGTTGCCATCTTGGAATTCTCCCTAGAACATATTTGTAATAGTAGGAATACTCTATGGAGCTCACAAAAATAGGGAAAGGAGAAGATAATGATGATAGAATATCAGTAATATCATAAAACCTGAGATTTGAAGGTAGAGGATTAGGGATGTGTATCAAAAGCTGTTGAAAAATGGGAGGAGGGGAAGTAAAGGGATAAGGAAGAATAATGGAAGGGGTTGAATAGACCAAAGTAAAGTACACTCACAGTAAGCATACACTGAGCATCAACTTCAATACTTTGAACATCAATTTAAATAATAACAAAAAACACGACAGTAAAATAAGTACTGTATGTGTGGTTGGTGGGAGGCTAAATGAAGGAGATTAAAGGGGTGGTATACAGTAGATGGACTTCACATAACTAAATAATACAGAGCTAAGAAACCTCCCACCAACCACCAGTACCAACACACACATACCTAAATTGGATGCTAAAGGAACTTTTGCTGAACTGACCATACTTTCTGTTGTTGTACTGTTTTTTTTTCAAGTTCTTTTTATCCTTAGTCTTTCCCCTTTTTTTATTTAGTATCTTTATTCTTATCTCTTTTCTTACCCACTTCACTTTCTCACCTTTTCTTGTGCTACAATCCATTGTTCTCCTCCTAACTACTTTTTCTGCCCCTTTTCATCCACCCTCTCCCTATAATTTCACCTGCTTCCTTGACCTCCCCTACCTGTTACTTCACTACCCCTACCTCCTTCACACTTAACACCCTCTGATAGGCCAAGTGTACCAAACATACACACTCATAACCCTCTGCAATCCTTGACACAAGCACCCTCCACTACAACAGATGAACTAAACCCTAACACAAACATGGCCCTCCAAACTATGTAGCCCCCACACCTCTTTCCCCACTCAACTCATCCCCATTAACCCCTTTTCCCCCTCTTTGCCCCCCTATAATGTCACTTTTTCAAATTACCAAAGCTTCTATCTTTATTCAAACAACCATTGTCCCCTCAATTCCCACTGTTTGTACATATAATCACCAAGAGGTTCTCTATGCAATATGTAAGCAACTGGTCTGGAATTGAAACTGTGAATTTGTTAATGCTAATTTACACTTCCAGACCAGGGACAGAAATAGCACATCAACCTGGCTAATGACTAAGCCAGGCACAAACAAATAATTAAAGCAAGGGAAAGAAAAGAGTTGATTAAAACCACCAACTAGCCAATCAATTACATAGGAGCCCAGCACTAACTAGAAGCATGGGGAGAATAAGAAGGTTAGGAAATCTCACTCCTCAAAAGAACAATTCAATAGAGAATTTAGTGGGAAATGAAGAAAATGCATACCCAGTTCCTAACCCAAACAGAATAATGATAAATGTAACCAATGAGCTCAGTAACATCCACAAAAAAATCTCTGAAAGGGGAAATCATGGATGAGCTCATTGAGATACTCATGGAAAAGATACAAGAGACCTATTAAACAGTATGTTCAGAATGAACTCAAGCAATATCAAGACACCACAAATAAAAAACTTGAGAAGACACAGAAACAACTAAATGAACTCAGAGAGGACTTCATCAAACTCCAAACTAAAACAAAGGAGACTATTAAAAAAAAAGAGATAGAGATGAAATTAAGAAAACACAAGCTATGAAAGAGGAGTTGGACAAAGATATGGAAAACTTCAGAAAAAAGAAATCCTGGAAATAAAAAATCCCTTTAATCAAAGAAAAAATACAGTGGAAGGCCACTCAAGCAGACTAGAACAAGTGGAAGACAGAATCTCAGGGCTGGAAGATAAAATGGACATTAAGGGAAAAAACAGAAGAATGCTTAGACAAAAGACTCAAGAGCTGTGAAAGGAATATTGAAAAATTCAGCAACTCCATAAAAAGACCAAATCTGAGGATCATGAGATTGAAGAAGGAGAAGAGCTGGAAACCAAAGGGATAAGTAATATATTCAACAAAATCATAGCATAAAATTTCCCAGATCTCCAGAATGAGTAGCCCACCCAGGTACAGGAAACGTCCAGGACAACAAGCAGACTTGACCACAACAGAACCTCTCCACAGTATATTATTGCTAAAACAACTAACATAGAGAACAGAGAAAGAGTATTGAAGGCTATAAGAGAGAAAAAACAAATAACATAAAGGTAAACTAATCAAAATAGCAGCAGATTTCTCAATAGAAAACTTAAAAGCAAGAAAGGAATGGAGTGAGTTATTTCAAGTACTAAAGGAAAACAATTTCAGTCCTAGGATACACTATCCAACAAAACAATCATTCAAAATTGATGGAGAAATAAAAGTCTTCCACAAAAAAAGAAACTAAAACAATATTTGACCATCAAGCCATGACTACAGATGATTCAACAAGGAACTTTACACATGGGAGACAAGAACAAGCAAAACCATGAAAGGACAGGAAGCATTTAACCAAAAGAGAAGAAAAGACAAGTACTCAGAAAGTAGCACTGAATTGCCTGCACACACCCAAACCCTTAAACAACTAAAACAACTAAATGGTAGGAACCACCACATACATATCAATATTAACACTGAATGTTAATGGATTCAACTCCTACATCAAAAGAAACCATTTGGCAAACTGCATTAAAAAAGAAGATCCAACAATCTGTTGTTTACAAGAGATACATCTTATTGACAGAAATAAACACTAGCTTAGGGTGAAAGGCTAGAAGAAGATTTATTAAGCTGATGGCCCCCAAAAACATGCAGGAGTAGCAATACTTATATCAGAGAAGGTAGACTTCAAACTTAAATCAGTCAAAACAAAGAGGGTCACTTCATACTGCTAAAAAGAGCAATATACCAAGAGAAAATAACAATTATCAACTTATAAGCACCCAATGTCAGTGTACCCAACTTCATTAAACATGTACTAAAGGACTTAAAATCATATACACACCCTAAAACAGTGGTAGTGGGAGACTTTAATACCTCTCTACCACCAACAGATAGGTCATCCAGACAAAAAAAAATCAACAAAGAAATCCTAGAACTAAATGAGATCTTAGATCAAATGGACCTGTCTGATGTCTGCAGAATATTCCATCCTGCAATAGTACAATATAAATTCTTCTCAGCAGCCCATAGAACTTAGGGCACAAAACAAGTCTCAACAATTATAAGCAAATTGAAATAACCCCCTGCATTCTACCTAACCAAAATGCAATAAAAATAGAACTCAACAACAAAAGCGGCAGCAGAAAATATGCAAAAAATTGCAGGGTGAATAACACATTGCTCAATGATCAGTGGGTCATAGGAGATATAGGAAGGAAATCAATAAGTTCTGGAATTTAATGAAAATGAAAACACAACCTTATCAGAATTTATGAGACACAGCTAAGGCAGTCCTAAGATGTAAGTTTATAGACATGAGAGCATATATTAAATACACAGAAAGATCTCAAATAAACAACCTAATGCTACATCTCAAATTTCTAGAAAAACAAGAACAAGCAAAACCCAAAACAAGCAGAAGGAAAAAATAATAGGCCCAAATCAACAAAATAGAGACCAAAAAACCCATACAAAGTATCAATGAAACACAAAGCTGGTTATCTGAAAAAATAAACCAGATTGACAAATCCCCAGCAAATGTGACTAAAATGAGGAGGGGAAAGCCCCAAATTAGCAAAATCATAAACAAAAAAGGGGAGATTATAACAAACACCAAACAAATCCAAGAAATCATCAGGGATTACTTTGAGAACCTGTATTTCAATAAATTGGAAAATCTAGAAGAAATGGACAAATTTCTAGATACATATAACCATCCAAAACTGAACCAAGAGGGTATTAACCACCTGAACAGATCTATAACACGTAATTAAATTAAACCATCAATAAAGACACTCCCAAAAGAAAAAGTCCAGGACCTGACAGATTCTCTGCTGAAGTCTACCAGACCTCTAAAGAAGAACTAATATCAGCACTCCTTAAAATTGTCCACAAAACAGGAAGGGAAGGAAAACTGCCAAACTCAGTTTATATTCATCCCAAAACCTGATGAGGACACATCCAAAAAGGAGAACTACAGGCCAAATCCCTTAAAGAACATAGATGCAAAACTCCTCAGTAAAATAATGGCAAACCTAATTCAACTATGTATCAAGAAGATCATATACCATGACCAAGTCAGCTTTATCAGAGGGATGCAGGGATGATTCAACATATGTAAATTATTAAATATAATACAGTTCATTAACAGAAGTAAAGACAAAAACCAGTTGATCATCCCAATAGATGCAAAAAAAGCCTTTGATAAGATTCAACACCATTTCATGACAAAATCTGTGATGAAACTAGGAAAAGAAGGAATGTACCATCAACATAATAAAGGCTATATATGAAAAACCTGTAGCCAACATCAAACTTAATGAGGAAAAACTGAAATCACTTTCCCTAGTCAGAAATAAGACAAGGATGCCCACTCTCCCTACTCCTATTCAACATAGTCTTGGAATTCCTAGCTAGAGTAATAAAGCAGGAAGAAGATACAAAAGGAATATAAATAGGGAAAGAAGTAGTTAAACTATCCCTATTTGCACATGACATGTTCTTATACCTAAATGATCCCAAAAAAATCCACCCCAAAACACCAAGACACCACAAACAGCTTCAGCAAAGTAGCAGGATACAAAATCAACTTAAAAAAATCAGTAGCCTTTCTATACACCAACAATTAACAGGTAGAAAAAGAATGTAGGAAAGTAATTTACAATAGCCTCCAAAAAAATCAAATACCTTGGAATGCACTTAACAAAGGATGTAAATGACTTCTATAAGGAAAACTACAAACCAGTGAAGAAGAGATCAACAACTATAGAAGATGGAAAGATCTCCCACGCTCATGGATTGGGAGAATCAGCATAGTAAAAATACCAAAAGCAATCTACATGTTCAATGCAATTCCCTTCAAAATCCCAATGATATTCATCACAGAGATTGAAAAATCAGCCCTAAAGTTCCTTTAGAAACACAAAAGATTGCAAATATCCAAGGTAATACTGAGCAAAAATAGCAACAATGGAAGCATCACAATACCCAACTTCAGATTATACTACAGAGCCATAGCAATAAAAACTACATGGTAGTGGCACAAAAACACATATGAAGACCAGTGGAACAGAATAGAGAACCCGGATATGAATCCACATGACCATGCCAACCTAATTTTTGACAAAGATGCCAAAAACTTACTATGGAGAAAAGACATCCTTCCAACAAATGTTGCTGGGAAAACTGAATATCTGCCTCAAGAAAACTGAAACTAGACCAATGTTTGTCACCCTGTAAAAGTTTCAACTCAAAGTGGATTAAGGACCTTAATATCCAACCTGAAACCTTGAAGTTAGTACAGGAAAGAGCAGGGAATACACTGAAAGCAATAGGCACAGGTGAGGACTTCCTCAACATAACTCAAGAAGCCCAGCAACTAAGAGAAAGGACAGACAAATGGGGATACATGAAATCGAAAAGTTTCTGCACAATAAAAGAAATGGTTTGTAAATTGAAGAGACCACCCACAGAATGGAAGAAAATATTTGCTAGCTATACATCTGATAAAGGACTGATAATCAGAATACACAGGAAGCTCAAAAAGTTAAACTCCCAAAAGAATGGGTATCCCATAAACAAATGGGCAACTGAACTGAGCAGAAATTTTTCAAAAGAAGAAGTCCAAATGAGTAAAAAAACACTTGAAAAAATGCTCACCATCCCTGGACATAAAGAAAATGCAAATCAAAACCATACTAAGATTCCACCTCACGAACACCACCAACAATAAATGTTGGCAAACATGTGAGAAAAAGAAACCCTCACACACTGCTGGTGGAAATGTAAGCTAGTACAACCACTATGGAAAACAATATGGAGGGTTCTTAAAAAACTAAACATAGATCTGCCATACAATCCAGCAATACCACCCCTAAGGATATATGCAAAGAAATGTGAGTCAGCTTCCAACCAAGGCACCTGCACACTCATGTTTATTGCAGCACTCGTCACAATAGCCAAGCTATAGAAACAGCCAAGATACCCCACTACCAGTAAATGGATTAAGAAAATGTGTTATTTATATACAATGGAATTTTACTAGACCATAAAGAAGAATGAAATTTTGTCATTTGCAGGTAAATGGATGGAGCTGGAGAACATCTTAAGTGAAGTAACCCAGGCTCAGAAGGCCAAAAGTCTCATACTCTCATAAGTGAATATGAGACCTAATACAAATGCAGCAATATCATGCAACACTGGCCCCACTATCGGAACGGGTAGGATAAAAGAAGGAAACTAGGAATCTGAATATGATTGACATACTCTCTATACAAGATTGAATATAGAATTATTAAACCAGCTGAAACCACCATAAGAAAGAGACTAAGGTAGCATGAAGACAATTATGGGCAATAAAACAATTGGGTTTATAAATATATATATATACCTGAAAATATCACAAGGAAACTCCATGAGTAGCTACCTTTATCTCAAACAAGCAAAATATGTCATGTTTCTCTTTCTATGTTTTCTCTTTTTTCTTCGACAAAATCAAAGAATAGAGGGGCAGAACAAGTCTGCTCAGGAGGAAGGGTTGGCACCAGTGGGAGTGGGGAGATATCAGGGAAAGGGTATAGGAGGGTGAATATGGTGCAAAAAATGTGCACACTTGTATGTAAACACAAAAATTATTCCAGAAATAGGGGGGATAAAGGAGAGTGTTGGAGGGGGCAGATTCATGTATGATATATTTGATACATTGTAAGAACTTTTGCAAATGCCACAATGTGCCCCCACCCAGCACAATAAAGGAAAAAAATAAGAATTATAAAATAAATAAATAAATAAATGTATCTTTTTCTAGTCAATAACAACTTTGAGTTTATAATATTTATTTAGATGTGATAACTTATTTTATTGATGTTATCTTATTGATATTATTGTTATTTGATATTTATTTTATTGATATTACTCATGCTATTTTTGTAATATTTTAATGTTTTCTAAGAAGCAAGTTTACATTATTACCACATGTAGTTAATTACATTAAATTCAAGTATTTTTTGGTGATACCTATTTTGAACATATACCACATAATTTTCTAACATTATTACTTTTGTAATAAAAGTGTTCTTGAGATCAGGAACAACCCAGTACTGAAAATAAGATCAAATATGTTTATGTATTTTCAATGTGTGAGGTTTATTTACTCATAGTTTTGGGAATTTAACTCAGAGCCTCCTTCTTGGTAGGTTAGTGCTCTACCACTTGAGTGGCTCTCTTTTTTTTTCCCCTTTAGTTATTTTTCAGATAAGATCCCCTACTTTTTTTCCAGGCTGATCTTGGACCACAGTTCTCCTCTCTATATTCCCCACATAGCTGAGATTACAGGTGTGAATCAGTATACCCTGCCTGTTCTTTTGGCTTTTGGATCTCTTTCTATCAGGTTACTTTTTACATATAATCCAATCCTACTCTGGTGTCATAAATTGAGAATTCACACACACACACACACACACACACACATACATACATGAATAAATATACAAATATGCACATATGTATTTCTCTCTCCCAAGACTATGTTTGTGTTTAGATACATATTACAAACATAAATATTTTGGAAGGTAAATGTGTATGAAATTACAAATAATAAAACATAACATACATGAAAAGTTTTATTTCTAAAAATATACTTATTTCTAAACATAAGCAGAGTGGGATTTGTATAACAGCATTCAGATATTCTTTCCTCTGAAAAATTATAAAAGTAGCCATGAAAATAATCTTGACAGTTCTCTGAAAAAGCACTGGCATTATCTTCCTTTGTAACCAAATGGATATTTATGAAAGTTTAATGCAGATAATGAAGCATAGCACATGTCCCATAAATGAGGACACCAATCATGTGCAGAAACATAAAATGAAAGGACTGTATTTTAATGGACTACACAAAGCTCACTGTATCGTCATTGCACTTAGCCTGGTTTTCAAAGGAAACGAATTATAAAACTACTTTGTGCTCTAACACTTTAGGTAGCAAATAAAAGTTAAATAATAATTATTATTAGGCTGTCAGACTGTCTGTCTCTAGTAATGTTAATAGCTTTGTCCTTAACAGGCAATTTCAGCAAGTTCACAATGAACTGAGGCTGTACTGGGTCAGAATATAAAATATCAAGAAAATAAAAACAAATCTATCACTGAAATGTATAAAGAGAAAGTAACAAGAAAATGTCAGGAACTTAAGCATTTATTCTTATTTTAAGTATAGATGTCAAATTTTCTAGCAAATTTTATGCACTAGTTATTTTGAAAAATATGTGGGCCTTTTGAAAGATGCATATTGAAAAGAACTTTAACAAAATACTTTACCGTTCTAGCATATTTGCTTCCCATATTGAAATATGCCCAGCAGATTCACAACAACTGCCTAAGTAATGAAATCTCTAATCACCCTACTGGAGATCTCTAAGCCCTCTTTCCCTATGAGAAATTCTCGTGAAATCTTCTGCTATCCACAGCATTCTTTCTCTTACACACTTTATTGCTTCCATGGCCCACATCCCTTATCAATAATTTATGCCATCCAATAAAACTTATTTGCATATCTATTGTAAAAAGAAAAAATTAATTTTCACTTTTCATCATAATTGCATCATATTTTAAACTGGTTTGGATTTTCCTTCTTAAGACTATACTTGTCATCTTCTTTGTATGTTGATAACTACCTTGATGAAAAACTAAAATAAAAGCTTTGAGGTTTTTCATCCTCATCATTTTCTATGTTTTTAGTATAATTACATTTATCTTATTAACAGAATTTACAAAATTGCATTTCCATGACAATTAAGTGAAAGACTCTTCCAAAATTCTTGAATTCAGCATGTTTGGTCTTATTCAACAGAAACATATATATTTTTCTTAAGAAAATTTGTATGATGAACTCAATCTTGTGACAGTTAAGCTTAGAAATTATGAATGGAAGATCAAGATCAGTAGGGTAGGTCCAATCATGGAAGTTCCATAAATAAAGTGATATGTCACAGGAGTGATGTTACCAGGTCTTTCTTCCTTTCTTTTTCCTCCTTCTTTACTTCCTTCCTTCCTTCCTTCCCCCTCCTTCCATCCCTTCTTCCTTTCCTTTTATTTATTTATTTTTTTTTTGGAATGGTGACTGAGATTGAGCCCAGGATCTCCCACTTGAGAGTGCTCTTCCACTGGAACTATACAATCAGCCCTTTCTAGTATTTTGTTATTGTTTTGGAGGTAGTATCTTTGACCAGGCTGACCTCAAATTAAAGATCCTCCTGCCTCTGCCTTCCAAGTACCTAGGATTACAAGATGTGCCACCAGGCCTCACTGTGTTACTGTGTCTTCTGTTGTCATCTATAAAAACTCCACATTGTATTAGAAAATAAACGGTGACAAGTATTTTAGATCAAACCAATCCAATTGAAGATTATATCATTGGAGAGGATGCTGGATTACTCATTGAACTTTTGTCTTTACAAAAAATTGAACTTTAGTACCTTTACACACAAAAACTGACAAGATCACAGGATCTTGGGACAGGACATAGGAAAGATAAGATGGGGTTTCAGAGTATTTCTTCAGGATTATGCAAAATAAACTTTCTGAATTTTCTGTGTGCCCTCCACATGTGATGAATAAAGTGATTTCCAAAAATCACTTTTCCATGTAGTCAGTACAGTTTTATATCTTAATTGATATATAATTCACAGTCTTGATCCATTCAGTTCCATCTTATTTATATTTCTTGGCACAAAAGTTCATCAACATTTGAATAGCTTCTAGGTATGAGGCATTTTATACCTAAAGATATGCATAGTTTGCAAATACAATAGCCTCCAAAACAACTTATTTATAAAATGAGTAGGGTCTTTGATCAATATTCACACTTCCTTTAAACATAGGGTCACCATCAGAATCCAAATGACCCAAGAGTAGTGTGGGTTCCTTTTCTTGTGCTGTAATTTCTTTCTTAATAGCTTGATAATGTATGGGAGATAGGATAACAGCTATCAGGCTTATTTTCATGTATCTATCAAGAAGGGAATAGATGGGGGAATTAAATTAACATTTGTAAGTTTTCTTACAATTACTATTTAAGATTGTGATGATAATAAATTGTGGTTCAAATACTGTTTGTTGATATCTATCCTGAGATATATACAACTGTCTGAAAAATGTATCAAATAACAATCATGAATTTAGTTAGCATACTTTTGTGATATTCAAAGAGTTACATGATAAGACTACATCTGAAATAGTTCTATGATAGAACAATTTAATGTAGAAATAAAACCAGTACATTTATTTTCATTCAACATGTTATCTGAAATTGCACACACAGTAAAAGCAGAGCAGATTAGCTTACAATCAGTTTGTAATGAACTTGGATTTTTTTAAGTTTAGTGTGATTTATTCCCAATGCCTATTTGTTTCATTTAATTTTTATATAATTGTACTCCTTCTTTGTACTATATTTCATTTTGATAATTTAATGTTTGAAATGGAAAGCCTCATAGGTTTAAAGTTATTTGCTGTATAAAATACAAAACTTGTTTTCAAAGAGAAATATGCAATACATAAATACACAGGTACACAGAATATAGAGTAATCTATGCTATTTGTCTGTGAATAAGTCAAATAAGAAAATAGTTGGTAGAACCACATTGAAGCTTTTGGGACCAAAGTATACAGGATCATAAATGCTAGAGATATAAGAATCATGATTATACCTTCTCAGTTGGTTAATAAAAAACCTTGCATTATTTGTAGGCCTAAGATTTCACTTGGCATTGTCTCTTAATAATTATGTAAGGAATGCTTTCAGGAATTAAAATACTTTTTAATGTGCTACCAAACTTGTTTTCATCTAAGTAGTTTACTCAAGATCCTCCTTCCTCTGCCTCCCAGACATGTGACAGGCATACACCAGCCATCATACCTGGCCTTAAAAAAGAATACTAGGATTCATGGAATAGAACATTTATAAGGTTAGTTAAAGAATCATAAGACCAACATGATTTATTCAGACTGTTCTGTCATGATAATTTGAAGACATGAGCTAATTAATTTGGTGGCATAAAAAGAGCAAAACAAGCAGTGGACTGTACTTTGTTTTCTTTGTAGTGCTAAACTTTTAAAGGCTGTGGCAATGTTCCTTTTGTAGTCACATCAGCCCTGCGTTAAGTCTCACAAAACATTTTCTTATTGCACACTAAGAAGGAAAATGTTTATAATCGTTCATAAATATGGCAAAAAGGAACTGCATTATAACTGTCAGCAAAGCAGGCCTGTCATAGGACAAAATGAATATGAACTCTGTCATTTCTGCATTAGTCATGTTAGATTATGCTTTATTGGGGAAATAGCTCAACAAAGTTTAGTGGCTTAGCACTAACTAAGTTTAGTGGTTTCTGGATCACCTAAATTCCATTGAAGATTTTGCGATCTTGTTGTTTTCTTCCCTGGCTGCCTAAGAATCAGCCACCTTCATGAATTACATAGCAACTACCCAGACCTGGCAGTTCATGAACAATCATACTTCAGAGCAAGCAAATGGTCATCGATGTCCTTCACTCTGGGAAGGCAACAGTACCTAAGACAGAAGGTCGTGAAAGCTAGCTGAAATGTACAAGGCCACACCAGATGTCATTTTTGTAGTTGGATTTAGAACCCACTTTGATAGTGGAAGGATAACTAGCTTTGGTGTGATTTATGATTCCTTGGTCTATGCAAAGAAAAACGAGTCTAAGCACAGACTTCCAAGACACAGCCTGTATGAGAAGAGAAAGACCTCAAGGAAACAGTGAAAGGAATCCAAAAATAGGATGAAGAAAATTGGGGACAGCAAAAGTCAATGTTAGTACTGGCAAAAAAACCAAAGGAATAAGGATTCTACAATGACTTTAATGATCCTGTGAGTTTTCCATGAAGATTAATAAACTGTAAACATCTGAAAAAAAAAAGATTTTGAGATCCTCCAACATAGCTGATGTCAATATTGAGTAATTAAAGACTCTTGTTTCCTCCTTTGTGAGGCTTGGAAGCTGCAATTTCAATCTGAGGCCTCTGAGGTCTTGTAAAAAGAACAAAGAGCCTGAAAGACATTCACAGCATCAGTCATATCCATCTTCTTCATTTAGAAACATTCACACGACCCAGAATAACTACAAAGGCAACTGGGAAATATAGTATTGCTCATGGATAGCTGGTAATCACTAAATTTCCAAAATATTTCTGTAAAATTCTTTTCTCCAGCATAAGTTAGTAATACATTTTTATAAAACATTGTTTAAAGCTAAGAAGTTATAACATTGAAGGTGAAAGAGTCTATATATACTCATGTAAAAAAAATTCCCTCAAGCTTCTGGGAAAGTTGTCTTTTGCTCTCACCCTTCCTATGGCTGAGCATTGCACAGCTAGTAAAATACAACACTATATGTGTTACAATTTTACTTATTTTTCCAAGCACATATACATTTTTCCTTTTCTTTTTTTAGAAAAAGTAGATGAAATAAGTGTCCGAATTATGTATGATGTTAATCTTTCTGCTAACAGAAGAAATATAATTAATGTAATGAACAAATGGAGAACTATTTAAAAATAAAGATAATATGTTCAATGTTTTACTTTATGTTTCGTCGTTTGTATGTCTTGATATCATATGGTTCATCACAAGTTTAATGTTAAGTTAATTGTCTTTAAATTCTTAACCATAAAAAAGCTATATTAATAAATCAACACAGATCTTATACCAACGTTAAAACAAAAACCTCAAAATTTTAAGCCAGTGTTTTTGAAGTTTTGGTTTTTCTAATTGTACATGTGTTACAAAATTAGTCATTACTTTATAATTTTCACAATCAACATTTCTGTAGAGTCCTGTGTGCTCAGGTTCCAGCCACTCAGCCTACACACTGTAACTCAATTAATTTTCATGGCACCTCTATAAGTACTATAGAATATATAATTATTACAATTAAGCAAACTGAAGCAGGGACAGTTTGATTAAATTGCCTAAGAATGGGTCTTCCAAATGTTAACTGTTAAAAAATTATATAATATAGTATCTTAAGAGTGAAAATAAAAGAGTATTCTAAAATATTCAGGAAGCAGAACTGCTTGGATTTAGTTGTGTAATTTAATAAATATTAATCTATTTAATGTTCAGCAGAAAGTGGGAGGAAAGCAGAAACATAAGGGAAAATAAAGAAAGTCAAAGAAGAAGAGAAATGTAAGGAGAAAGAGCACACACAAATGTGAAGGACTATCACAGATGTCCTGCAGAACTAATTATGAATATGCATTTGTACTTACATAAATGTAGTAAAATGATTTATCATCCCTTTGTAACAATTATATCAGAAAGTATAATTTGACTATAAGTGGAGTAAAAGTAATACTTTAATTATGAAATAGATTAAAATTGGAAATAGTTTCAAATTATATCATAAAAACAACAATCAAAGTAAACTGGATGGCATTATCACTGTCAGTTACAATGCACTTCAGACACGGAATAATTCCAGGGATAAAAAGGGACATTATATTATTAAGTGTTGATTTTTCATAAGGGCATATAAACCTTAAATATATATGCATCCCATAACAGAAATTCAATGTACTAGAAGCACAAATATCATAAAGGAGACACGAACATATGTATGACAATAGCTGGAAAACTCAGCACTTCTAGATCAGAAAAACCTCCTGCAATTTTATGGATCCCAAAGGCATATGGTCTAGGGAAAGGCAAAGCATAGGAGATGGAAAGTACCCAGCACTGAGTCAGAGCCTAGAAGGATCTTTAAAGCTTCCTCTTTTCTTCTAATAAAGGGGATCTCTGCTGAGATGCTTGAGAGGGGGTGTCAAATTGAACCTCACTCACCCTGCAAGAACCTCACATGGAGGCATTTGAGTTAGGAGTCCAAAAGTGCCACTCCCTTCAGCAACTGCATGCACCGGCAGAGCCCCAGTAGTGCAAGGGCAGTGGTTTCCCCAGCAAGGCCTTCCAGGTTAAACCTGTGCTACTGCCTTGGGCCTACAAACAACACACAGGTTTTAACTAGGATTGTGGTCCTCATGTCCTCAAAAACAAAATGTGTTATTTTGCCACTTTAAAAAAAGAAATCAGATTATGTATTTATAAAGGAAATAATATTTTATTTTGTAGAACTGATTCCAATTATATGTCTGAGCATTATTTGCATTTTTAAAGAAACTCATTAGAAAAATTGTCAGGACACATAACATAACTTTGAGAGCATTCTTTCTTAGATAACTGTTTTTCAGCTGAATACATAGCTATAACCCATTCAGGTTATATTTGCCTTTTTAAATTAACTGTAGAAACTAACATTTTATTAAGGTTTAACATCAGAAACAAAGAGGATCACTTTATGCACTTCAAATGTCATTAGAACCATGTGTAATCTTTGAAAGGAAAGCCTTGGAGGAGAGCGAAGGTCTGGGAAACAGCACTAAGCACCACAGCTCCAACACCAGCACAGGGGATTCCAAAAGTTCTCCCATTGGAAACCATTTGGAAACTTCTGTCTGCTATCTTGGCACACCTCTGCCTTAAACTGATTTTTTTTCCTGGTTTTCCACTTTGTTGTCTCATTTGATAGCCTCTCCAGAGTCATGGACCAGTATAAAGGCATGAGGTGTGTGAAAATCCACAACAGATATTGTAAGGGAGTCAGAAGAGGACCAACAGATGATTAAAAGAACAGTGGAAAGAAAGTGTGATGTTATGTGGTGGAGTTAGCAAAATAAGACAACCCACAATTCTATGGTATACTTTACCTTTGGGTAGATTCTATGCCTGTGTGACTAATAAGCTTTGATTTATGTATGGCCTGAATGGTAAGAGATCCAGAAAAAGCTTAATCATGAGAGGGGATTAATACATTCCATTAATTACCACCAGGAAGAAAGGAAACCACTCAAGGCAGCATTTCAACAGATGCATAATCAACACCACTATCTTCCTTCTTGGAGAATAGCATTAGGTTTATCAAGTTCATAAACACATGGAAACTGATAGAGAAAATCAGCCAGAACTCACTGTTACCTTTTAAGAAAATAATGAAATATTTTATATATTATTTCAAAGATTAATGTAGTACCCTAACTAAACTTGGTCCAGAATAATGTTTTTCAAAGACATTTGTTCTGTTTTGTGATTTTGTTTTTTATTGTTGTGCTGGTTAGGGGTACATTGTGGCATTTATAAAAGTTCTTACAATATATCAAATAATTAAAAATAATATTGCTCAGTAGGAGAAAAAAGAATGCAAAATAAGATATTATAATTACTATAATCATATTTTGGCAGCCACCCTTTAAAAATGGACTTCTTTTCTCATATTGAAGCATCCATTGCACAATTGTGATCATTATTTTTTTTCTTAGATTTTTGTTTTTCTTCTAATTTCTCTAAAAATCTATGACATTGCATAGCTCTCTGTTCATCAGGTTTATCGGGGTAATGCAAGTCAATTAAATTTCAGCAGAACATTTAATTACTGCTGGGAGTCCCTCTCCAAGATTTTCAGTTTCTCTTTAGGGACTTAGAACTGAACAATGAATAATTTTGGTTTAATTAAAATTCAAGTGTCAAATCCCACAAGGCTCATTTTACAGAGACCTGCCAATCAGTCAATCGACAGACTCATAACACTCTTGCTCACTCTGTGACTATCTTTCCCCCAATGAAGGACTTTTGTTTTCTGATGTTTCACCCCAGATATCTTGTAACTTGGCAATCTTATAATGAAAGCAATGACATTCTATTCCAAATTAATGATCTTTGTGCAGCGAGCACTACAGTCCCAATTACACGAATTTTTCTTGCACAAGACAGCAAGGTAGTGATTTTCTTTCTTCTTTCAATATTAGCATAATATTTATATATGTACTTACGTAGTCTACAGAAAATCCAGAAATCTAATTAACCTTCCAACTAAAACCAGTGTCATGTATATGAGATTGTTTATTCATTAAGTATATATTGATATTCTCCTATATGATGAGCAAGCTCAATGTGCTGAATTGAGAATTGTAAAACATATTTTCTGTTTTGATGTCCTAATA
The DNA here is from genome assembly GCF_047511655.1 of Castor canadensis. Lineage (NCBI taxonomy): Eukaryota > Metazoa > Chordata > Mammalia > Rodentia > Castoridae > Castor > Castor canadensis. Next base: position 28,664,124 of record NC_133395.1, read on the forward strand.
GTCTAGTGAGGAAAGCAAATAGGAAAGAATTAAATAAGAAAATATTATAATTTGAGAGCTATGCACTGATTAGGTAATTGACAGGTCGGGCTAGACAAAACCCAATCAGAAAAAGTCAAACAAAGTTGAGAGTTTCTGGTATGGCACTTGAGGAGAGAATAGGAGGGAGCAGGCCACAGAATTTGTAGGTGTGTGACAATAAGCCTTAGGACACACTGTGAGGAAGACACTGAGTTTGAAGGGATTATCCAGATGCGAGAAATAGTGGGATTCATGGACTAGAACAAGAGCAGCACTTTAAAGAAATAAAATAAATTTCTTTGAGATTACCCACTACAAAGAGTGGGAGAAGTGATTAAAAGTAAATTACTAAAGCCTATTATATGGAATTTATTGGTAGGTGTGGTGGTATATGCCTGCAATCCTAGCATTTAGTATGAAGCAGGAGGATCACAAAGCCAAGCTGAACTACATAGTGAGACATTGTCTCAAAAATAAAACAAATAGTTTAGTTTAAGGAAAAGAAAAAGAAATTAGTGTGTTTTTTTAAGGAAAAAATTGACAAAAGTTTTTCAATCTCTAAATCTTCACACATTCTCCAAAATCATAGAAAACGTATTATATTTCACTTACAGAGCAACTAGCAAAATGCAGATCTTGAATATTGGTTGTATCCCTACATCTGTATAATTTTCACTTGGAGCACAATTTTCTTCCCACTTCTAACCCAGCTACTGATTGTAAAAAAGAACAGTATATTTAAGTATATTAGCAAATATTACTGCATTGTGGGTGGGGGGAGGGAATGTAGTTATCTTAATTACAAGTAGACAGAACTCAAAGGAATAAATAGTTGCAGAATCCATTGAATGTGCTAGTTGGTAAATCTGACCAATATTTTATCCTTGGATAAATAATCTAGGCATTCAAATCAGTTATGATAATTGAGTACTGCTACCCAAATCATTAAGTAAAGGGCTTGTTCAAAAGAGAAATACAAAGAAATTTAATAAAAATGCATAGAGGGTTCCTTTTTCCCCACATCCTTGCCAATACCTGCTGTTGTTGGTGTTTTGGATGATGGCTATTCTAACAGGGATGATGTGGAGTCTTAGTGTGGTTTTGATTTGCATTTCCTTTATGGCCAGAGATGCTGAGTATTTTTTCATGTGTTTTTTGGCCATTTGAATTTCTTCTTTTGAAAAGTTCTGTTTAATTCAGTTGCCCATTTCTTAATTGGTTCATTGACTCAGGGGCAGTTACTTTTTTGAGCTCCCTGTATAGCCTGGTTATCTGTCCTTTGTCTGATTTATAGCTAGCAAATATTTTCTGCCACTCTGTGGGTGGTCTCTTCAGTTTAGAGTCCATTTCTTTCATTGTGCAGAAGCTTTTTAATTTCATGTAGTCCCATTTGTCCATCCTTCCTCATACACTGCTGGTGGGAATGCAAACTAGTACAACCACTCTGGAAAATAAGACGCTTCTTAAAAAACTAAACATAGATCTGCCATATGATTCAGCAATCTCAATCCTAAGGATATACCCAAAGGAATGTGACTCAGGTTACTCCAGAGGCACCTGCACACCCATGTTTATTGCAGCACTATTCACAATAGCCAAGTTATGGAAACAACCAAAGATGCCCCACTACTGACAAATGGATTAGAAAAATGTGGTATTTATACACAATGGAATTTTACTCAGCCATGAAGAAGAATGAAATCTTTTCAATCGCAAGTAAATGGATGAAGCTGGAGAATACCATCTTAAGTGAAGTTAGCCAGGCTCAGAAGGCCAAAATCCTATGTTCTCCCTCATATGTGTACTTTAGATCTAAAACAAATACAGTAATATTTTTGGACATGGGTCACACGCTAAGGAGAGAACACATACAGGAGGAATAGGGAAAGGTAAGAAACCCAAAACTTGAGAGTGCTTGATGTGACCACTGTACAGGAGTTAATATAGTAACCTTCAAACGAAAGGGGTCAGTATGGGAAGGTGACTGGGGGTAGGTAGTGAAGAAGTCTGGTATAGATGAATTAATTAGGGTTGTAATACACATGTTTATGGAAGCAATGCTAGGAATCTTTCTGTATAACTATCTTTATGGCACAGTAGCAAAAACGCCATGTCTTTCTTACTATTGCTTATGTCGTCTCTTCAACAAAATTAGAGAAGAGGGCAGAACAGGTTCTGCCTGGAAGCAAGGGTGGTGGGGAGAAGAGGGAGGAGGCGGGGGGCAGGGTGAGAAATGGCCAAAATGATGTATGCACATATGAATAAAAAAATAGAAATATGCACCCCACCCCCCAAAAAAGTAAAATGAATGCCATCTGTGGTCATGCTGTAAAAAACATGAATATAACACTTAAAGGAGACAGAGAAACCCTCAATATATGATAAAATTAATCAGGACCAAGGTATATTGTCCTTTAGACGTCCCAGAATTTCAGTACAACTATTTAGTGTAAGAATCAAGATAACAATCACCAAAGTCAAAAAGCTGTAAAAATGAAGTGTGAAATAATTCAGATATAATTGTGAATACTATCATCAAATGCAATGAAGTTTTAAAAAGTGTAAGTGCTTATGATAAAATGTCATCTACATTGACAAATCCAGAAAAGAGCACTAAAGCTTCTGATATATCCAAGGTACAAGGCTTCAAGAAAAATAGAGAAGAGGCATAATGACCACTAAAGGGCACTAAGAAGCACTTCTAAGAATATTTTCTGTATTCTTTATCTTCTTTTTTTATTGTTTTGCTGGGTGGGGGTACATTGTGGCATTTACAAAAGTTCTTACAACATATCAAATATATATGTTCAGTTAACTAAGTCTACTGCTACTGGTAGCAACTACTTGTTTCTTTGGTGTGTCACACACTATGGTAAAGATTTTATATGGATTATGTAACTTATATTCACAATAATCTGCTGAATTTTTGTTACTTCATTTTACAAATGAGTTTTAAGGTACAATGTGGTTAAAAATCTTTCCCAAATTCTCACCAGAGCTGGAGGCAGGATTTAGGACAAGGTTTGAGCTAAATCACATTCAGTATTTTTACATCCTAAATATCCTTCCCACTTTTATTTTGTTTTACTTTTTATTAGCATAAATTAACTGTACAAAAGAGTCTCATTCTGAAATTTACATACATGCACTTAATGTATGTATGCATGCTGATCCAACCACATTACTCTTTCTCAATCCTTCTCATTTGTCCTCCCTCTTTTTTTTAAGTTTCCAGTGGGTTTCCTTATGCTACTTTCATAGACATATACAATGAAATGTTGATTCTATTCACCCTCCTCATCACCCTTGCTAAATATTCCACTTTTAATAATATGTGAAGTCCAGCTTATGCTAGTGTTTGAAGAACCTTATTAAATTTTCAGAAATTTACTGGGTGAGTGGCATCCTATCAATAACTTGAAATAATCCATTGTGGAGATTTTTAAGCCACAGTAACCTCCAAACATTACAAAAAAGCCCATTTTTTAGAGGTGGTTGTTAATCTTTTACCAGCACAGCTACAAATTTATTAAGTCCAGTTGGTTAGAATCAGAAGAGAAGCAAACCAGCATAGGGTTTCAATGTGTGTCAAACTATGTGTGTGCATTCTGTAGAATACCGAGAGATCACCTCTGATAAGTAGTACTGGACAGAATAATTATGTCAATCATATAAAAAGGAGACTTTATTTAAAACAGATGTCTCAACAAGTGCACCTTGTATGTGTGTGTGTGTGTGTGTGTGTGTGTGTGTCTTATTTAAGTGTTGTAGAGAAGGAAAGTTAATTAAAGGCAGAATTTGGTTTTGTAATTTAAAAAGGCAAATGTATTGCATTAGTTTATCAGAGTAAGATTGTTACTGTTTTATTAGAATGTCCAGAATATCAGTGGAAAATTTTCCCCAGAAAAAAATGTATACCAGAGTACAGAGAAGGGGGTTCAAAACCCAGTCAGGTTGTTATACATATATGCATGGAAACAACACAATCTCCCTGTTTAGCTATCTTTATCTCAAACTAGCAAAAACAGTTTCTCTTTTTATGTTTTATGGTTTTTCTTCTACAAAACCTGAGAACAGGAAGGCAAACAGGTTCTGCATTTGGAGTAGGAGGTGGGGGAGGGGTGAAGAAAGGGGCAGGAGATTGAATATGGTGCAAATAATGTATACACATGTATGTAAATGGAAAAATGATATCTGTTGACTGAAACTGTTCCAGAAATCAGGGGAGGGGGGATGAAAGGGAGGTATGAATTCAAGTATTATATATTTGATACATTGTAAGAACTTCATAAATGCTACAATGTATCCCCACCCAGCACAAGAATAAAATAAATAAATAAATAAATAAATAACGAGGTCAAGTGCTAAAATTAGAATTTTTCACTGGGAGGTCATTGGCGACCAGAAGGGATGTTCTGGCCTGAGTAATAAATCATGTACAAACGTCTAGAAATTCAGGAAAAACCTCTGCTGAAAAATATGATATGGTATTGGTCTTGGAAACTGAGTGTTTGTAGCTTTCTATGTTTGCTAATTTTAAGTTATAGAGTCTGAGCTTAAACATTTCACAGAAAACCCTTTGTCTTTATTGGCCTTTAATATCTAACTAACTTTATTTCTTAGCAAAAGAACTACAAATTTATGAGTGATAAGAAACATTTTCTATTATTATAATACTCTACTTGAGCTAAAAGTTTAAAATGATCATTATGGTTGGTTTCACACAAATACATTTAGATTCCATGTTGAAATCCTGATTATTAGAAAGTTCTTAGTCGTTTGATTAGAAATCATTAGTTTTAATCTATTTGACTCTTATTATAAAGTTAAATGCAATTTGATTGTTCACACAGAACTATGATTTCTTCAAGCAATAATTACTGACTCTTGATAATTAGCAATTGTCAAAATAAAAAATCTTTTTGAAAGACCCTCCTAATGCAAGAACTGATTACTATGGTCTTACTCATCAAATGAAGCATCCTTTAAAAAATTATTATTTCTCTAGAACTCTGCATGTAGATATACAACAAAAATATATTAGGTCTTTAATTTCAAATTCATGGAGAATATGTATTGCATATTAGGAGCAGGAATGACTAAAAAAGTGTTCATTTTCCTTTTCTTCCATCCTAACATTTTGAACACTATATTTAAAAAAAAAAACTCTGCCACTTTATTTGCATAGAATATTAGAATTTATATATTTTATTTTTTAGTTTTATTAGTTCTTACAATACATCATATTTGAATTCACCTCTTCCGCCATTCCTCTTTATCCCCCTGCACCCATTCCTAGAGCAGTTTCAACAGTTCTCATTTTTTCATTTTCAGGCACGACTACATAATATTTCCGCCATACTTACCCTCCTGCACGCTTTCCTCCTACCCTCCCCATCCCATTGGTTCCAACACCCAAGACAGTACCTGTTTTGTCTTCCTATTCTCCGTTCTTGCAAAAAATAAAATGACATTTTTGTTTGTTTAAGATAGCTACACAGGATGTTTCCTTGTGATATTTCCATGTATAAATGTATTATAACCCAAATGTATTTTTCTCCTTTCTACCCCTTAGTCCTCTTCTTATGGTGATTTCAATAGGTTTAAATATTCTATATTAATTCTTGTATAGAAAGTACATAAACCATGTTCACTTTCTTAACTTCCTACTAAAAACTTCTACTTTCAGCAACTTGCTTGATAACAATCTTATAAGAGATAGTAAAAGTTTTAGCAATAGTAACTTCACAGATGGAAAAATAACCCCCCTAGATATTATTAGGGGGAAGAAATTATTTCCCCTTAATCATAATTCTGGTAATATTAATAAATATTTCCCACTTTTGTTCAGCATTCTTTCCCCATTGTCTATCATAAGGATTTGTGGCTTCTTATGATTGTACATTTTCTTCATAAATCATTTCTTACACTTTAGATATTGAAGTTAAAAAGAGAAAGAAAGGGAAGGAGGAAATTATAATGGAAAGGAAGAAAACTAATGGAAATTAGGGAAATAGAGACAGAAAAATTTTTAGCATTGATATATTTCTATGACTAAATTGTCATCATTAGAAATGTTTGTTCTTTGTAAATAATTAAAAATCCAGTTGGGAAATTTCCTGTATGAGTCTTGGAATGTATTCTGTATGTTTAATCACAACTGTTTTTTTTTTTTTAAGTTGAAACAAGAGTAACATTTTGTGAGCAAAAAATTGCTGAGTGGCACTTTTCTTTTTTATTAGAACATTTCTCAAGAACTGAGTAAATTAGGATTTACTGTACAATAACAGATCAAATAGATACACTTTGATCCAGAGGGAGTAAAAGACATACAGCATTATCCCCATATGATCTTTGGAAATAATATTATTCATCTTAGTATTCAAACAAAGAGTAATTTGTAAAGGTTGCATGCTCTGCAGAGTCATTTTGTCAAATTACTGAAGCCAACTGATTTCTTTAGGGACAGTTTCAACTGCTGTGCCATTCAGGACACATCCAGAGGGCAGCTCATTTGACAGTGCTTTGGGGAAACATATCTGTCTGAGTATCAATTTCCTGTCACCTTACATGCTATCTCTATAAATTATTAAAGCAATTGTAAGAATAGAAAAAACAGTTTTCACGATGCGTTATTTCTTGTGTTTTGCTTGACTATAATAAGAAAAAGACTAAAACAGTGATCTATTAAAGCTTGTGTTATTTGCTCATTACTTCTTGATCCATCTTACAAATCTCTACTAGTTTCATACAGTTTTCTTCTAAAAATGGGATATAAAGTCCAATACACTTCTGAGTGGCTTAATACTTCATAAAAAGATGTATCAATATTTATTTTTCAGCACTTTAATTTTACAGAAAAGGAAAATAAACCACAAGGTGTTAAATGATTCTCCACAGTCATCCAGGTCATTTTGTGGCATAGACAAAACCTTTCCTAAAATTCTGATTCCTAGTCTGATTAGTTCAGTTAGATCCTGGAAAATCCATTCCCAAATCAATGTTATTCAAGACTCTTTAATTTATATATGGAGTGTTTAAGACTAAGGACTCACTGAGCAATTAGGCAGGGCAAGTAACTTGAAAACTCTGACCTTGAGCAAATGATACAGACAGTTTGCACCTCCATGCTTAACTTGTAAAACTGATGATTACATAAATTTATATGTGTTCTAATTCTAGGTTCACAAAAAAGTGTCTGATATATTATGCTCAAAATGTTACCCATTATTATAATGTATTTTAATTATCAATTATTTGTGAAATGTAGCATACCACTCCAGAATTTACTGGATTAAAGCATCAACCTACTCCAGGGTAACACCATCTTAACTTAGTAACATCTGCAGAGTTCTTATTTCTAAATAAGGTCACATTCAGTCATCTTAGGGATTGAAACTTGAAAATATCTTTTGTGGAAGATACAATTTAAGCTATAAACCCTGAACATGAGAAAAATTATAAGAATACACTATGGAGGAGAGACAAGATGGTAGATTAAAGACACCTATCACTTTTCTGTGTGTCCACAAATCTGGAACAAAACTTTAGGCACATGGCTTTGGAGGAGGTGTGTGATGTGGAAATGCAAGAGAGGGCAATAATAAACAGCAGACAGACAAAAGGTTTAAATTCAGACATGGAAAATGTTAGATTTACAAAAGAAATGTTACCCTAACATAAAATGCTAAGCAAAATTATAAGGAAAGGGAAGAATCTCCCAAAGACTGTATAGGCAAAAGAGAAAAAGAAAGCCTCCTCAGAAAACTTCATGGTCACACAAGCTAAGTGTATAAAGCTGACTGTGCCAAAACATTACATTTAAGATAGGTGATCTGCATTAGGTGTAGTAAGCAGATGCCACAGAAGAGCCCCCTGGCATTTTCTAACTCACTCACACAATTATCTCAGGAGACGTCTTAAAGAAATAGCCCTGAGCTTATGAGAGAAGACCCTGAACTTTTATTCTCTCTAAACCCCAAAAGATTACCACCCCCCATTGACTAAGTAAGTGAACACCTTGAGAATCAGTATAAACCTGGGAAACTAGTTGTGACTAGATCTCAGATTCATAGACACAGAACTATGTGAGTGGACACTGCAGGTCTCAAGGCAGAGCTGCCATGGGAGGAGTCCATAAAGCCTTCATCACCCACCGGGTGACACCTAGAAGTTGACCAGAGTTGGAAGCAAACAGGGAGCAAGGTGAGAGTAGATATGAGTTGAGTCAGATCATAAACAGGGAACAAACCTGGAGCAAACTGTGAGGCAAAGATTCACTGTAAATCACCAGGAGTTAGAAAGGATACTGTGTCCAAATACAAACAGTGTTTTATATCTTCTTGTGGCTCTGGGGATCAGGCCCATGGCCTTAAATGTGCTGAGTGGGCACTGTGCTACTGAGCTATATCCCCAACCTAAACATGTTTTGGTATATTCTCTCTATTATATCTAATACCTTTATCATATATATTTTACACTCTTGCACATTTTGCTTCTTCCCTTTTCCTTTTCCCATGACCTGATCTTTTTTATTTCTTTACTACTCATACCTATAACTTTATATTTTTTAAGCTCTTAGATTGTCTTCTAAGTGTTCTACTTCCTTTCTTTTCTTTACTTTCTTGGGAATGTAGCTGATGTTTACAATATTTTCACTACATTTAAATATCTGGTTTGTTTTTCAATTGTAGATTTTGTTATTACTGTCTGCTTTCTTTCCTCTAAGTAGTAGTGAAAGAAATATTATTCACAACAGATGTACAAACCTCAATGCTGAAACACAAATAATATGAAAATGCTAAGTGATATTACTCCTCAAATAATTCATAACACCTAAATAATCAAACCCAAAAATATTATCTGGCTGAAATTCCAGACAAAGAATTCAAAAGTTTACTTTTAAAAATTAATAGTAATCCCAAAGAGGATACAAAAAAATAGATAAAGAATCAAATCTATTCAAGATCTGGACAATAAAGCCAACAACATGAGTGAGAAATTTATCAAGGAAATTAACATTCAAAAACAATGGAAATGTTGGAAATGAAAAGCTCATTAAAACAGAGTAGAAAGCATCACCAACAGAGTAGAAAAGTAGAAGAAAATAAAAGCAATTGAAGATAAGGTCAAAGAACTATTACATTAAGACAGCAATAAAGAAAAAAAGTTAAGCATACTAAAATCAATAAACATAATACATTACATAAAATGAATTAGGGACAAAAATCCCATGGTCATCTCAATAAAGGCAGAAAAATCTTTTGACAATATTCAACGTCTCTTTAGGACAAAAAGTTGAAAATCATACCACAACAAAATGAAGGAAATATACAACAATACTATAGGCAATATTTTACTAAATGGGGAAACCTTTGAAAGCATTTCCTCTGAAATCAGGAATGAGGAAAGGGTGACCATTATCACCTCTAAATCAATATAGTACTTTTTCTCTTAGCCAGGGCAATAGATGAGAAAAAGAAATAAATGGGATTAAAAATAGCTCATAAAGAATTCAAATTATCATTATTTGCAGTTGATCTGATCCTATAACACCTAAAAGAACCCATCAGGGAACTCTTAGATCTGATAAACACTTTCATCAAAGTAACAGGATACAAACTCAACATACAAAAATCAGTAGCCTTTCTACATATCAATAACAAGCATGCTGAGATAGAAATCAGGAAATGAACCCCATTCACAATTAACTCAAAATAATAAATAAATAAATAAATAAATAAATAACTTAGGCAAAAAACCTATCCGGAGAGGTCAATGACCTCCACAATGAAAAGTATAAAACACTGAAGAAAAAAAGAAGACATTAAAAGATGAAAATATCTCCCATGTTCACAGGTCCACAGAATTGATAGTGCAAAATAGTTATATAACCAACAGTGATCTAGAGTTTCAAAGTCTTCCTCATCAAAATTCCAATGACATTCAATGCAAATATAGCATAAAAGAACCCAAATAGCCAAAGCCATCCTGAGCAAAAAAGAGCAATGTTCAAAGTGTCATCATACTGAATTCAAATTATACTATATAGCCATAGTAAAAAAATTAAGTTAAAATAAGAAATTAAAATCAGTATTTGTTTTTTATTTTTAATTTTTAATTTTATTTTATCATTTCTACATTTACTTACATGTATTTTAACTGGTGCAGAAACAGTTGGTATAGACCAGTGTAATAGAGGACCCAGAAATAAGCCCATGCAGCTAGAGCTATCTTATTCTTAACAAAGGTGCATAAAAATATATGTTGAGGAAAAGACAGCCTCTTCAACAAATAGTTTTGGTAAAACTGGATATCAACATACAGAAGGCTGACACTAGGTCCTTATCTCTCAGCCTACAGAAAAATCAATTTAAAATGGATCAAAGACCTTAATGTAAAACCTGAAATGTGAAAACACAACAGGAAAACACTTAAGAACATAAGCATAGGCAATGACTTTCTTAATAACACAACTAACTCAGGAAATAGTAGTAAAAATTAAAAAATGGAATTGCATCAAACTAAAAACATACTGTACAGTAAAGAAAACATCACCACAGTGAAGAGACAGTCTAAAGAATAGAAGAAATTGCCAGCTATTTATCAAAGGATTAATACCCAGAATACATGAAGAATTCAAAATATGCATTATAAAAATAGAATAATGAAACCCATTAAAAATGTTCAAACGGATGGGGGCAAAATAACAAAGGAAAAGAGAGCATATTAGAGGTGAATCTGATCACAGTACATGATATGCATGTATGGAAATACCACACTTGAACTTCATTGTACAACTATTATATAGTAACTTAAAATAAAGTCAAAGATTAAATCTTGAAAGAACAAATAACCTACTAAATAAATGGTCAAATGAATTGAACAAATAGTTCTCAAATGATGAAGTAAAAATAGTCAATAAATGCAGAAAAATGTTTAAAATCCTTAAAGGAAATGAAGATCAAAGCTACACTGAGATTGAATCTCATTCTAGCCAGAACAGCCATCACTAAGAAAACCAACAACTACAAATGCTGGTGAGGATGCTGGAAAGAGGAACACAGTTTGGGTAGAAATGTAAACTAATTCAGCCACTGTATAAAATACTTTGGATGGTCCCAGAAATGCTAAAACTGGAGCTATCATATAATCCTGCTTTATAACTGCTGGGTTATACCCCAAAGAATCAAGGTCAACATACAATAGAGATGCCTACATGCCCATGTTCATTGCTCCTCAACTCACAATAGCCAAGTCATGGAATTAGCCAAGGTGCCTATCAGTAAATAATGGATAAAGATAATATTATAGGCATATTACATGTATAATACACACTACATAAAATATACACATACAGTGGAATGTTATTCAGCCATAAAGAACCAAATTAGTCATTTTCATGAAAATGAATAGAATTGGAGAATCATCATGTTGAGTGAAGTAAGCCAGAGTTATAAAAGATAATCATGTTTTCTCTTGTATTTGAAGTCTAGGATTTTTCTTTAAAACAAAGCAAATACAAGCAATATTATGAAAAACAGGTCACACTAACAGGAAGTCACATACCAGAGAGGGAGGGTAAAAGAAGTTAGGAAGGTGAATATGGTTGATGTACTTCCTATATAAGAATGAATAAAGAATTTAAAAACCTGTTGGGATCACCATAAGAAGTAAAGTAAGGTAGAAAGGAGAAAATAGAGAGGAGGAACCAATTCAGATTATAATACATGGAGATGTCATAAAGAAATTTCTCAAACAAATAAAAATGTCTTTTGTTCATAGAAACAGAAAACAGTAAGGCAAAACAGGTCCACTGGAGGAGAGGAAGATACAAAGAAAGGATGCAGGAAGGTGAATGTGATGGAAATATTATATATTGATGTATGAAATGGAAAAATGAGACCTCTTCAAACTATTCCAGCATTGGGGGAGAGGGGATGATGGAGAATGATAGAGGGGGTGAATTTAAGTGTGATATATTGTAAGAACTTTTGTAAATTCTACAATGTACCCCTGGCACAACAATAAGTAAGTAAGTAAATAAATAAATAAAAGACATTACAGCAGAAGATAATCAACTGGGGTAGTAAGAATGGGAGGAGAAAATGGGGCAAGAGAAGGTGGTAGGGTGAATATGGTTGAAATGCATATTATGCAAATATTGAAATGCTATTAATTTTTCTGTGAAATTAATAATAGGAACAAGAAAGACAAAACAATGAGCAGAAAGGGAACTATTTCTTCAAGGCACAAAACTTGAAACAAATTCAAGGGCAAGCAGATAGTTTGTAGGCTCATATCTAGTGATAAAAATAAAGCTAATAATTAAGGATCTTCAAAAAGGACTGTGCTAGGACAAGGATTCGTTGTTAAGTTCTTAAAAACATTAAGAAAGTATATCAATTCTCCGCAATCTTTTCCAAAATAGAATCAGGGAGAAGATTTACTTATCAATCCATTTTATGATATTAGATTTACAATACCAAAAAGCCAGATAAAAACTTTACAGGAAAAGAAATGGTAAACAAGTATGACTCATGGTCATTTTTGCAAATATCCTTAACAAACATACCAGCTAGTTTAATCCATAAATATGTTAAATAATGATGCATTGTATCCAATAAAGGTTAATTGGTAAATGATGCGGGCTTAATATCTATATATACAATTTATCTTATTAATACAATGAATAAGAAAAAATATGGTCATATCAGATAGAGACATACCATTCAGAAACTTTAATATCCATTCAACTAACTAGGAATAGAAGGAAACTTTTCAATCTAATAAAATAAACACAGGGAAAAATTAAGCTAGTATCATACATAATAGTGTAAGAACGAAGACTTTTTTAGATAGAAAAATAGGCAAAATTGTCCTTTCCCAGAACTCCTATCCAACATTGTAGTAGTGATCTTAGCTAGAGCAGTTGCTCATGACAAAATAAGTAAAAAGTATATCAAGTAGAGAACAGAGTAGAAATAAAACTGTCTTTATTAACAGATGATAAAATTGTTCATGTAGAGAAAGCCCAAAGAATTAAAGAAAAAATTATTGTAATACTCAAACACAGCAAGATTTCGGGATACAATTTGAATTTACAAGAGAGCATTACTATTCCATAAGAAATTGGAATTTGAACTTAAAATGTATTAATAATAGCACCAAAAACTTGAAGTACTCAGATGAAAAGCTAAGAAATACTTAGCTTTTTTGTGGAAAGCTACAAAATACCGAAGAAAGAAACCAAAGAGATATTTCATGTTCATTGATTGGTAGACAGCCAAGTTTCTCATTGTTGGAGTGGGAAATTACAATAAGAAAGGAAGGAAGAGTTCAATCTCCTGGTTCTAGGTTACAGATTGATGGATTCACTTGAACTAGTGATTTTGTTAATGTAGTTGCAGATGATAACAATGGGAATATTCATGAATATATATTACACAAAGTAAGTTTTACATATATATTTCCTTACTCTGTCAATTGGGAAGATTCAGAAGCAATACCTCAGTAGTAAAGAACAGACTAAAAGTCCACATCTTAGCTTTGCCTTAGTTTTGCATAGCATTTGCCAGTAAAAAGAAGGAGGGTTATTTAAAAAAAAGCAATGGCTCAATCTACAGCTGGAGTGGAGAATATCCAAGAAGAATTTGAAAGGGGACTAGGGAGGAGCAAAGACGTCCAGAGCAGATGAACCAATTGGGGTTTTAAAACATATATGACTAGAAACAACACAAGGAAACTCCCTGTGTAGCTATCTTTATTCAAACTATCAAAAACATCATGCTTTTCTTTTTATCTTTTATCTTTTTTCTCTACAAAATCTGAGAACAGGAGGGCAGAAAGGTTCTGCAGGGAAGGGGGAGATTGGCACTGGTGTGGGGGAAGTGGTGGGAGAAGGGTGAAGGAGGATGAATACAGTACAAAGGGTGTGTAAATACAAAAATGATACCTGTTGAAACTTCCAGGAATCAGGGGCTGGGGGAGGTGGTTGAAGGAGAGGTGGAGGGAGTGAATTAAAAGTTTGCTACATTGTATGAACCTTTGCAGATGTAAATGCCACACTGTATCCCCACCCAGCACCACAATACAGGAAAAAAATATAATACCAGAAAGTAAAGAAATAATCAAAATAAAATGCAATGATTGGGATATACCAAAGGAATAGAGAAAACAATTGAATTCCCTGTTGCTAAATTGGTACAACTAGATGGAAAACTGTAAACAAAACACTAGCATTAGGTTATACCACAAAATATGTATCAAATATCCATATGTCTAGACATATACAAAGAAATTGGTAAATAAGTAATTTTCAATACTTGGGCAATAGACAAATTTTCATGCAAGAAATTTTTAAATGTATTATTTAGATACTCTCTCCACGATGAAATGGAAGTAACTCTCCATCTCTAAAGTCTACATTCCATGAGGGTGAACTGCTCACAATGGCCACATTCAATGGTGTGAAAGAGTAGAAGAAAAGAGCATCTTAGTATGCAGAAAATCATCAAATACAAATTTAGATAAGCGACCAAGTTTAACATCAAAAGTGATGTATCCTTGACATAATGTGATGAGATTGACAGTTCTATGATATTTCTCCCATAAACCCATAACGCAATTTAATCCTCAACTTAATCACTATGAAGATTCCAATAGAAAGATTACAAAATACTTTACAGTACTTATTAAAACTGGACGTCATCAAAAACAGGTGAAAATCTTGTCATTTTGAGGAAGAGCCTAAGAAGAACATGACACATAAATTGAATTTGGGATCTTAAATGAGATACTGGAACAGAAAACTGGCATGGATAAAGGAATTATTCTATATAATCTATGTATATATATATGCATATATGCACATATACCATGGAATATTACTCATCCATAAAGAAAAATGAAATTATTTCATTCATAGGAAAATGAATCAAACTGGAGGGCATCAAGCTAAGCCTAATAATCCAAGCCAAAGGCTGACTATCACACGTTCTCACTCATTTGTGTAACCTTGACCTGAAATGATGATGATGATTATGATAGTGAAAATGGGACATGAATGTACATGGGGAATTGTCTGACAGGACAAATGAAAGGGGCAAGGGGAAAGAAATGGATACTGAGGGGTGAAGAGAATGGAAGTATGCGGCATATACACATATGAAGACAGATAATTAAAACCCAACACTGAAAGAGGGGAAAAGAAAGAGAAGAGGAATGAAGATATAATGGAGGAGTTAAATTTGTTCACGGTATGTATGCATGGAATTATCACAATGAATTTCCTTTATACTATAAATGTATAATTAAATTGAAAATAAATATATAAATATATATGTATACACATGTATATACGTGTATATACATGTGTGTGTGTGTATATATATATATATATATAAAGAAAAGTGACATTAGGGGAAAATGACATAAACTGAAATTTATGAATTTTGGTAAATAATGTATTAATATTGGTTCATTAGTAGTGAAAATTATATTTTATTAGCACAAAATGTTAAAAGTGGGGGAAACTAGGTATTTGTGCTGTCATTAAAAATTTTCTCTAAATTTAAAGCCATTATTAAATAAAGTTTAACATGTATATTTTGCACATATGTATATACATAAACACACATATATAAATGCATATATAGAGAGATATAGATAATAAAGGAGATGTCCTTCAAGCACCAATATACTACTGTAGATTATTTAACCATTTGTTAGCTAATGTTGAAATAAAAAAAATCCCTGTTCTACATTAATATTTACTTTTATTTATATGACAGGATAATTATTACTACATGACATATCCCAGCCTCTTCCATTCCTGTACTGATTAAGGAGAACTGTTTTCGATCTTTTTTATTTGTGAGGTTTTTTTTTAATGTGCAAAACCAACATAATGTTTGAGGAGATGAATTGAAGATTTCTATGGCTCACTTGATAGATTTATTTTAGTGAGGAATATTTACTGGCAAGAAAACAAATGAATAGATCTACATGTGTTACTTGAATAGATTGAAAATTTTAAGTTCTGTTCAGGGTGATATAAATGGAAAATTTAAAGATTGCAAAGGAAAGAGAAATTCAGTGGCATTCTAGTATGAATAGCATATATCATATGAAGAAAAATACAGAAGTTTCTTCTTTGTTAAAATGCATTTTTAGCATTTTGAATTTCTTCTAAAGAATGTAGAGTCATTTTCAATTACTTTTGGTTCTTTTATAACTTGTTTTTAATATATCTGTGAGGGGAATAGATTCCAAATGGCTTAACATATAAGTTATAGCTACTTTTAAACTTGTCTTGGCAAGTATGATTATCATGGGAGCAGAAATTTAGCAAAATTAGCTCATTTGTGTGTAGACTATGAACTTCTATAAAGGTCAGTAGGAAAGGTAACTTTTCTCTTTACAAATCTCACTAGCAATACGTTTAATTAAATTTTGTGACAATGGCATCTAACAATATCTCTACATAGTATATAGTCATAAAGCATTACATTCTTTAATAGTATGTATTTTGAGCCATGCTTATTAAGTGATATGATCTTATATCTTAATTTCCTAATGGTTTTAATTTATAAGATTTTAGTTTCCATGCTACCTTGTTTCTTTGTTTATAGTTCATAAAAATTAACAAATAGGCAAATACTCTGCATAATAAGTAATAACTGACCAAAAATGAACAATCAAATTAACATTTTAGTTTACTTTTTCTCAATACTGAAATGAAATAATACATTCAAGGTGCTATTTCAGCAAATATATCACAGGATAGCCTTGCAACAGTTAAGTGAAGTAAAGAAGTTATTACAAACAATTGGGAAATTACATAACATTGCTACTCTAGTAGTATATTTATTCTTACTTTATGCAACTGATTTTAATGTGTTTCGTGGGAAAAACCACAAAACCAGAAACTGCTAACATAAAGAAAATGGACTTTTAGTAAAATACGTTAAGTAGTTCACAAAACTGGACTTGATCTAGATTCAAGGGAGGAAGCTAGAATCAAGCTCTATAATAAGAAAAAATAGAACATGCTACTGAGACTCTAGCCATTTGACAATCATCTCCAAACTAGTGGCCAATATTTGTTGGTAGAAGTTTAAAGATTGAATCTGAGGTTAGATTAGGTTGATTTAAGTGGATAAATAAAGCAAGAAAAACAATTCAAGTTCAACTACATTTTCATTAAAAGGGGACAAAAATTGCAAGATTTCATCTGGACAGGTATGGAATTATGACGCCATGGGATTATTTAACCAAGAAGAGAGACTGATCCCTGAAGGATATATTTGAGAAACTCATGAAAGTACTATTCGTGGAAAACTTCTAGCTTTTGAATTAATAACTGGACAAACAAGTCTAATTTATAACTATACTGATACAGCAAGGTCTTCCCCATGCCTCTTATCGTCTCCTTTTCCCCTAATTCATCCTTTCAAAGGAACAAAATCTTCAACAAATTATCGGTAGACAAATCACAAATGGAATTACAGCTACAACACCCCTTTTCTATATTGAAGAATTTACAATGTGAGCAAAGTCTGAACTGCTGACGTTTTACTTAGACAGCAGCTTAAAGATCAGTAATGACAAAGTTTACAATAAAACAGTCCAGCTTATATAACAAGCCAGTAACACTACTTATATTTCAACTTGTATGTGCTAACTGCCATTTTATTATGTATACTAATCACCATACTAAAAAAGCAAAATAACAGAGAAAGCAAGAAAAATTAAAAACTGCTAAGACATACACACATACTGCATATGTTCTCCAAATAATTAACAAATTTGTCAAGTTTAATAAACCAAATAATATCCATCCATGTTATTTACAAGTCATGTCTAAAATATATGGATATTGACACTGAAATATTTATTCAAATATTTTGCCCATTTTAAAATCAAACCACTTTCTTCTTGTTGAGTTTTGACTACTCTCTTTATATTATTCATGCATATCCTTTGTCAGAGATGTGTGCTGCCAAAGCTTTTCTCCCCTCTCAGTATATAACTTGTCTATTAATTTTCTAAATACTGCTTTGAAGAGAAGAATAACTATGAAGTCTAATTTGTCAATTAGTTCTTTTATGGATTTTGTTCTTGTCATTTTGGGTTAGGTTTTGCCATCATGGTGGAGTAAGAATTGAATGCTTTGGAGTATGCGTGTGTGTGTGTAGGCGTAATATTATTCCAGTTCTACTAAGTGTGTGTGTAGACGTAGTAATTAATTATTCCAGTTCTACTAAGCCACCCCTTATCCATGGCATTGTCCTTGCACTTTTGTGAGAAATCCAAATACGTGTAGATTTCGCTTTTTATTTCATCAATCAATTTTTCTATCTTTATGCAAATTCTATGTTGTTTATTTATGAAACTACATAAATTCTTGAAATAAGGCTGTATTAGTCTTCCAAATGTGTTTTTAAAAATCATTTGACTATTTGAAGTCCTTGGCATTGCTATATTAATTTTAGAAGCAGCTTGTCAGTTTCTATAAAACAACATGTTGAAATTTTAAGTGTGTTTGTGTTGAATTTGTAGGCTAATCTGAGAAGGACTGACATCTTAGCATTATGTTTTCAATGAGTCATGAACAAGTTACATGCCTCAGTTCACTTAGTCTTTAATTTTTCTGAAGCATATTTTGCAGTTTTCATTGTATTACCTTTCATAACTTTTGTCAAATTACCATTAGTAATCCTATTATAAATTGTATGTTTTAAAAAATTAGAGAGAGAATTTTCTATATATCTTATTATATTAATTTCTGGCTCAAATTTGTGCTGTCAAAGAAAACTTTTATAATAAAATCAATCTTTTGAAATTTATTGAGCCTTGATTTTTAGCACAGTGTAAATTCTATTTCTGTAAATGTACACCATATACCCAAAAACAAGGTATGCTTTGGAACTGAATATATCAATTAATTGAGGGTGGCTGTTTATGCATTCATATCTTCTAGATCATCAATTAATTTTGTTTTAATTGTCTGTAGTTTTTATTAATTGCAGAAAAAGAGTATGGAAATTCCACATATCATTTAGTTATTATCTCTTACTTCTCTAAAGCTTTCTTAATGCAAGAGGAGGGCAAGATGGTAGATTATTGACATCCCTATAGCCTAGCAGTGACTAACTACCCTGAAAAAGGAAGATGAGAGGACTCCAAAAGGCACCCACAGGGTCCCATAACCAGCAAAAAGCAAAGTCCTCCTCAAATTCACAAATAAAGAAGTGACTAGCCACAAGAAGATTGGGAAGAATGACTCACAGTTCAGTACTCCCTATCCCCTACCCCTGAAGTTGCCACGTGACTGCAGACTCCATTACTTGGCTCTCAGCAGTAATTCCTGCTTTCCAGCACACACAGGAACTTGAAGCTCCATGCTCCCCTCTACTACATGACCTGCTACCTTCACCCTGAAATGCCAGGGAAACTGGCAGCCCTGTATAAGCAGGACCCATGGATCCCACTGCTTTATGTGTAACAGAAGGTGCATGCCAGCAGGCTGGGTTCCCCAGCAGCAGCACCACTGAATGGCACTCCCTGAAGCCTGTGTGGGAAATCAGGCCCCAGGATTCCCAATAACTGAAGGTTTTATTCCCCTGTGATTGCTTCACTACTGCACTACCCTCCTGGAGCCCACATCTGGAAAGCAGATCCCAGACCTCTCACTGATGTTAAGCTTGTTTCCCTAGTGCCTGCAGCAATTGCCTTGGCTCTGGGTAGTATAGCACCAGCAAGCAAGCCTGAGTGCTCTTGCTGCCTGCAGACTTAGATCCTTGATGCCTGCAGCAGCTGCCGTGGCTCCTGGAACCCCATGCCCCAATGTAAGTAGATTTCAGGTCCTCTGTTGCATTGTGGGCACTAGATAATTCAAGTCTGCCTGTTTTGCTGCCCACAGATACCCTCAACTTGCTACTCAGTGCCAGGAGCCTGCAATCACACACCTAGGTGAACCCCAGGCTCAAGTCTTTGCTATTCTGCTTTGTGGCAGGAGATTCCTTCCCCAAAGAGCATGAAGGCCCAACACTCCCTAATGTGCTGGACAGCAAGAGAAACCTTGCTCCCCAGTCAAAGAGCAAGAACACCAGATTGCCCAGTGATGGGGAGGAAAGCTATAACCATCTACTCTGCAAGCATCAACAGAAGCCCTGTTTCCCCAAGGTACACAGAAGCCAAGCACTTCACATTGCCCCTCCTAGCAGAAGACTCACATCTCTCCTGTATAAGAGCTGGAATCCCAGCTATTCCACTGAGTAGCAATCTGCTACTCTGCTGGTACTAAGAAGCCTGCCCCTCCACAGTGCACAGAGATCCATCATGTGACTGCAGGAGAGCCCCCATGCCTCCATCAAAGAGAGAGAATTCCAGCCCCCTCACTGAGGGGAAAAAAGAGGTAATTGGCACCACAACAAGAAACTTGCAAGAGGTAACATATCAAGAATACCCTTCTCTGAGGAACGTTGCTAGAGCTCCAGGAGAAAAAAAAACCCAGCTTCAGGGAACAAGGAATTAAAACCCTAACCAAAAACAATTGCAAACATCTAAATCTCAATGCAGAATGAAACAGCAAGACAACTTCTCTCCATCACACACCTGTGAAGAAAATGACCTATCAAATAATGAATTCCAAAAAATAATAGTAAAAGTGATTAATGACCTCAAAGAAGAAACACAGAAGTTAGTATTTGACCTCAAGGAGAACGTGAATAAATTAAATGAGCTCAAACAGAATACAAACAAAAAGATAAATGAAATTAAGATGACTATCCAGGATATGAAAGAGGAAATCAATAAAGATATGGAAACCATGAAAAATGATCAATCCAAAATAAACAACTCAATATCCCAAATACCTATCACAATTGAAAGCTTTGTGAACAGAATGAAGCAAGTTGAAAATAAAGTGTCTGGAACAGAAGACAAAGTAGAATAATTAGAGCAAACATTAAAAGATCATGAAAGAATGCTAATAAAATATGAATGAAACATGCATGATATCTGGGACACAATGAAAAGAGTAAACCTATGAAGGAGATACAAGCTAAAGGCACTGACAACCTGTTCAATAGAATAATAGCAAAAACTTCCCTAACCTCAAGAAAGAAGGAGTCACCCACGTGCAGGAAGCTTATGGAACACCAAACCATCAAGACCAAAAGAGGAACACCGCTAGACACATCATAATCAAAACACTCAGCAAACAGAATAAGGAATTCTGAAAGTTTCAAAAGAGAAAAGACAAGTCACATATAAAGGAAAACCCATTAGAATAGCAGCAGATTTATCAACTCAAACTCTAAATGCAAGAAGGTCATGGAAGGACATAATCTAGGCCCTGAAAGAATATGACTGTCAATCCAGTTGAGTCTACCCAGCAAAACTACCCTTCCTAATTGAAGGACAGACCTAATCTACTGATGCACCTTGTGCTCCTAAAAACAAAACAAACCAAACGCCAAACCAGCAAATGGAAAGAAATAATGCAGATCATTGCTATGATCAATGACCTCAAAACCAAACAAACTATACATATAATCAATGAAACTAAAAGTTGGTTCTTTGAAAAGATTAACAAAATCGACAAACCCTTAGCCAACATGACAAAATGGAAGAAGGAGATGACCCAAATTAATAAAATCAGAGTGAAAAAGGGGACATAACCATAAATACTAATGAAATCCAGAAAATAATTAGAGAGTACCTTAAAAACTTATATTCAAGAAAACTGGAAAATCTAGATGAAATAGATAAATTCCTAGATGCATAGAACCAATCAAAATTAAACCAAGAAAATATTAACTACCTAAATAGTCCTATTATATGCAATGAAATTGAAGCAGTAATAAAGAGTCTCCCAAGACAGAGACCAACAACAACACCAATACTCCTCAAACTACACCAGTCCTCATCCATCCTCCTCAAATAGGAAATAGAAAGGGAAGGAACCCTACCAAAGTCATTCTATGAAGCCAACATTACACTCATTCTGAAAGCCAATAAAGATGTAACCAGAAAAGAGAATTATAGACCAATATCTTTAATGAATACAGATGCAAAGGTTCTCAACAAAATATTTCAAGCGGAATCCAACCACACATCAAAAAGATCATACAACATGACCAAGTTGGTTTCATTCCAGGGATGCAAGGATGGTTCAACATACATAAATCCATAAACATAGTACAGCATATGAACAGAAGAAAGGACAAAAACCACATGATCCTCTCAATAGATGCAGAAAAAGTCTTTGACAAGATTCAACATGCTTTTATGATAAAAACACTGAAGAAACTAGGAATAGAAGAAATATTCCTGAACATAATAAAGTCTCTATATGACAAACCTAGAGCTAACATCATACTAAATGGAGAACAACTGAAAGCATCCCCCTTAAAGCCCAGAATGAGACAGGGCTTTCTGCTGTCTCCACTCCTATTCAATATAGTTTTGGAATTCCTAGTCAGAGTAATAATACAAGAGAAATTGATTCAAATATGTAAGAAAGAAGTCAAACTATAATTATTTGCAGATGACACGATCCTATACCTAGGACACCCCAAACATTCTACCAAAAAACTACTAGAAATCACACACTCTTTTGGCAAAGTAGCAGGATACAAAATTAACATATAGAAATCAGTAGCTTTTTTTTTTTTTAGTAGGACTGGAGTTTGAACTCAGGGTTTCACATTTGCAAAGCAGGCTCTCTATTGTTTGAACCACACCTCTATTGAAGAGGTCTGGTAGAGATGAATCAATTCGGATGGTAATACACATGTGCATGGAAGCAATGCTAGGAATCTCTCTATATAGCTATCCTTATCTCAAATCAGCAAAAATGCTATTTCTTTCTTATTATTGCTTATGTCTTCTCTTCAACAAAATTGAAGAAGATGGCAAGCAAGAGGGTGGGGGTGGGGGAAAAATGGCCCAAACAATATATGAACATATGAATAAATGAATAAATAAACAACAAAAAAAGGAAACCAGTAGCTTTTATCTATACCAACAATGCACATATTGAGAAAGAAATCAGGGAAATAACCCCATTTATAATAGCCTCAAAATTAATAAACTACCTTGGAATAAACTTAAATAAAGAAACTAAGACCTTTTTAATGAAAACTATGAACCACTGAAGAGAGAAATCAAAGAAGACATCAGAAGATGGAACAACCTTCCATGCTTATGGATCAGTAGACTCAACATTGTGAAAATGGCCATGCTACCAAAAGCGATCTACATGTTCAATGCAATCCCTATCAAAATTCCAATAACATTCTGCACAGAAATAGAAAAAACAATCATGACATACATATGGAAACAGAAAAGACCTTGAATAGTCAATGCAATTCTGAGCAATAAGTCCAATTCTGGAGCCATCACAATACCTAACTTCAAACTATACTACAGAGCCATAACAATAAAAACAGCATGGTATTGACACAAAAACAAACAGGAAGACCAATGGATCAGAATAGAAGATCCAGACATAAACCCATGCATCTATATCCAACAGATCTTCAACAAAAGAGCCCAATACACATGATGGAGAAAAGACAGCCTCTTTGACAAATGCTGCTGGGAAAACTGGATATTCACATGTAGAAGACTGAAACTATATCCTTGTCTTTCACCCTGTACCAAAATCAACACAAAATAGATCAAAGACCTTAATACAAGGCCTAAAACTTTGAAATAACTCCAAGAATCAGTAGGAAATATACTGGAATAGATAGGTATAGGGATAAACTTCCTAAAAAGAACTCAAAAGGCTCGGTATCTAAGAAAAACAATGAACAAATGGAGCTGCGTGAAACTAAAGAGCTTCTGCACAGCAAAGGATACAGTCACCAGACTCAAGAGACAGCCCACAGAATAGAAGAAAATCTTTGCCAGCTACTCATCCGATAAGGGACTAATATACAGAATCTACAGGGAACTCAAAAAATCAGCCCCCACATGAAGGAATGAGCACATGAATTAAACAGGGAATTCTCAAAGGAAGAGATAAAGCAGCCAGTAAATATATGAAGAAGTGTTCAATTTCCCTGGTTATAAAAGAGACTCAAATCAAAGCAACACTTAGATTTTATCTCACCCCGGTTAGAATGGACATAATCAAGGGCAATAACAACAACAAATGCTGGTGAGGATGTGGCGAATGCCAATTTTAGTCAAACCTCTATGGAAAGCAGTATGGAGATTCCTCAAAAAACTAGAGCTAGAACTGCCTTATGATCCAGTGATCATAAGGCAAAAGAATTTAAGACTGGATACAGTAGGGAACCTGTACACTGATGTACATCTCAGCATTATTCACAATAGTCAAGCTCTGGAAGCAACCCAGATGCCCTACAACTGATGAATGGATCATGAAATTGTGGTATGTATAAACAATAGAGTATTACTCAGCCACAAGGAATAATGACATGGGTTTGAAGGTAAATGGATGCAATTGGAGGACATCATGCTAAGTGACGTTAGCCAGGATCAGAAACACAAAAGCCACATGTCTTCTCTCATAAGTGGAAGACAGATCCAAAGATAAACACACACACAAAAACAAGCATGATCATAATGATCATATATAAACTCAAATGTAGAACGTGTTTGTAACAATGGAACTATTCTATGGAATTCAGGGAAAGAGGGAAAGGAAATGAGAATGATAGAGTTTAAGTAATATCGAATAATATAAGATGTGAGGGTAGAGGATATAAGGATGTGTATTGAAAACTGCTGGAGGTAAGAGAGAGTATTCAAAGGGATTCAACAGACCAAAGTAAAGCACACCCACTGTGTACATACATTGAGACACCCCTTTGAACGTCAACTTAAATATTAATAACAAAAACCAGGACTGTAAAATGGGCACTGTGTGTGTGAGGGGGGTCATAGTGAGAGAGCGGAGGGTGAAGGAAGGAGATTAAGATGAATTTTAAGATTAAGATTAAGGTATATGATGGACTTCATATACCTATATGAAACAGAACTAAGAAACATCTTTAGGGGGAATGGTTTCAGTTTTTCCCCATTAAGTATGATGTTGGCTATTGGTTTGTCAGATATAGTCTTTACAATGTTGAGGTACATTCCTTCTATTCCTAGTTTTCTTAGAGCTTTGTTCATAAAAATGGTATTGAATCTTATCAAAGCTGTTTTCTGCCCGAAGAGGGACAGGGAAGGTGGAAGGAGAGTGGAAGGTGACCCAAACAATGTATACACATGTAACTAAATGTAAAAACGGTGAAATAAATGAAAGAGAAATAAATAAAATACTGTATAAAGTTAAAAAAAGATTTTCTTAATGTATTTTGAAGCTGTACTTTAGAAACATCCATTCCTGACCATAGTACCTCCATGATGAGTTGCATCTTTTAATACTCTATCTCTTCAAAACAAAAGCAAAAACAAAAACAAAAACCTTCATGTGGGAGTCTATTCTCTTGACATTAAGTTAGTCTCTGCAGCATTCTTATAACTACTATTTCTATACCATAAATTTTCCACTCTTTTATTTTCTGTTGTCTTTATTTTGAAAGTTTATCACTTGGAAACAGTACATCACAGGTCTGGCTTTTTAAAAAAGATCAATTATGACAGTTTGGGGATTTTATTTGGAGTGAATAATTCACTGTGTGTTTAACTGAAATATCACTATGGTTACATTACTCTGTTTATCCTTTGTCCATATTTTTACTAATCTGTTTATCCTTTGTCCATAATTTTAAATTCACATTTCTCCTTTCCTGGCTGAGTTTGAGTAAATTGAGTATTTTAACATTCTATTTTATCTATTGAAGCTTTATCAGTCCCACCTTGAGACTTTGTCATTTTTCTAATGATTATAATATATCCTTAACTTTTCTTCGATTACTTGGAAGTATTATGAAACCACTTTATGAAAATTACAGAGAACATGCAGCTATATATTTCTACTTATCCTATATAATTATGTAGCAGACATATGTACTTCATCTAAGTATGTCTTAAATCCAAGAAAGCTAATATAATTTAAACTTTTGATAGTAATATGATTGGAAAATAAAAAAGGTCCTTTCTGTTCCCTTATATATGTATAATTTTGAACACTATCATATAAATAATCCATCTGTATATGTTCCTTTTGCCTACATCATAATGGAAGTCAGTTGGCTTCATATGGTGTAGTGAAAAATTTGTGTGAATTGCATTATTTTTGAGATGCTTGGTTTTTGAAAAAGGGACATAACAGTTGCACTATTATATAGAACATTTTCTGTTTTTTAAATTCTTTTCAGCAGTATTAGAATAGCATTAGAATTGTCAGGAAAAAATGGGAAATCTCTATTTGATTTAGTTTGATAACAACCTGTTTGTCAACAGCAATTAGATATCTGGTCTTAATCCTCCTTCATACCTATTATTTTGTATTGTTTGCCTACACTTCTCGTTTTTCTCCCCTGTCCCCCTGCTGATAATCATTGTTTTGTTTTCTATCTCTGTATAGTTGACTTTTCTGCTTTGAGTTTCCATATGCAAGTGAGGTCATGCAGTATTTTCCTTGTTATCTGGCTTGTTTCATTTAGCATAATCTCCTCCATGTTCACTCATGTTATATCAAACAGCAGCATCTCTTTCTTGGTTGTATTTGTATACCACATTTTCTTTTTCCATTTGTTCATAAGTGCTCACTTAGGTTGTTTCCATATAGTGGCTATTGTGAATAATATTGTAATAAATATGGAGTGAATGAATATGAAGTGCAGATATCTTCATAAGGTGATGATTTCATCTCCTATGGGTACTCACACAGAACATGGATTGCTGGTTCATATGATAGTTCTATTTTTTTAAATTTCTTTAGGCATCTCCATAGTGTTTTAACAAAGGCTGTACCAATTTACATTCCTATCAACAGTATAGTAGGGATCCCTTTTCTCCATACCCTTGACCACAGTAATTATTTCATGTCTTTTTGATAATAGCCATCCTAACGAGTGTGAGGTAATATATCATATTTTTACTTTGCCTTTCCTGTACTATTTGTGATGATCAACACCTTTTCATATATCTGTTTTATATTTATATGTGTTTTGTAGGAAATTGTCTTTTTGGGTTTTTTGCACAGTTTTGCTACTGAATTGATATTAGCCTTTCTCAGACATGAAATTTGCACATTGCCTTTTTCATTTTATTGATTCTTTCCTTTGTTGTACACCAGTCATTTAGTTTAATGTAATCTAATTTACTAATTTTTTTTGTAACCTGAACTTGTGCTATGCTATCCAAGAAAGTCCTTGTTTAGGCCAATGGCAAGGAGTTTTCCCGTGTGTTCTCTTCTAAGAATTTTACAGTTTTATAGCATAAATTTTTGTCCTATATCTATTAAATCTTATCTTTTTTTAACTACTGTTCTCTGTAAAAATAATCATTTTTTGAATGTATAGCATATGAAGGCAAGTCATTAGTGACTACTAATTATAGTAATATCAAATTTGAATAAGCTACTTTAAATGTATTACATTTATTTTATGTTAAACAGAAGAATAGTGATTCAAGCACAGGAATGGAAAATGGCTCTTCAGATTTGCATTTTCAAATCTGCAAAACAGTCAGGATTTCAGGTGACTGTCTTAACTTTTCAATTTGCTGAACAGTGCAATTAAGAAAATGGCATTAGATTGCCTTATACTGTGTAAGTGGGAAAGCCAATTAGTGATATCAAAACACCATTGCTAAAATAAGAACATTTTTAGAAAATACTATCAATTTGTATACCATGAGGTCAACATCATCTCTATAAATTGTTGTGTTTTTGAAACTGTTGCATTTAAACATGTTCATTTATAGTGTTAATTTCCACTTTTCATGACTTTGCAAGCACATAAATTATAATCCTAATACTATAAGTCACCTGCTGTCAAGCAGTACCCCATGACTCTTTTTCCTTTACTCTTAGGATGATACTTCTTAACCTGGTACATTAGAAAACAAATTTCCATGCTTTGCTAGCACTTTAGACTTACTTTATTTTGGGAACAGTAATGGTGTTTGAAGTAAGGGCCTTGTGCTTTCTAGACAGGCACTCTACCACTTGAGACAAATCCCAAACCCCTCTTTTGCTTAAGTTATTATTCTGATAGCATCTCACATATTTTGCCTGGTACCAATCTCAGACTACAACCATTCTGCTCATGCCTCCCATGGAGATATGGACACCACCACATCAAGCTTCTTTGTTGAGATAGGGGTCTTACTACCTTTTTGGTCCGACTGGCCTCAAAAGGAAATTCTCTCAATTTTTGTCTTCCAGGTAGCTGGGATTAAAGGACTGTGACACCACAATTGGTTCAGTCTTACTTTATGTTATCTTTCTTCAATTCCTTAAACTGTCATCAAAATAAACTATGATTGATCTCTACCCACATTGCACCTTTTTCATTTGCACTATTGCTACCCCACATCTGCCTTTCATAGATTTTATACTCCTCAAGGAAAAATTGCCATAGTAGCTTCTATGCAATACCTTATTTATTTATTGATTGATTTATGTGTTGCTTGAGATTGTACCCAGGGCCTTGTACATGCTAGGGAAGTACTCTACCACTGAGTTACATTCCCAGTTATAATACCATGTTTAAATGAGTCCATAATAAAAATATTACTTATTATCTTACTTTTATAAAATTATTTTACCATTTAAATAGTTGCTTTTTTAGTTTTTTTTTCCTCTTTATTCATATATTCATATGTGCATACATTGTTTGGGTCATTTCTCCCCCCTGTCCCCACCCCCTCCCTCTCCCCCCACCCCCTTGGTATATACAATAATTACATTACAAAGTATTATTCCTTCAATGTCTTCACCAGTCCTATCCCCAATACAAAACTAAGACTATTCTAAACAGTAATGTATTATTAACAGTAATATTTGAGTTGACTCCTGAAATAAATAATGACCTGACTAGGTACAGAAATAAGATGAGGAGAAGTTAAGTCAGAGATGTTATTTTTTTCTTTTCAGTGTATCTATTGTCTTATATACTAGATCCTAAGGAGTAAATTACTACATGTTATAGTTACATAAAGTTTATATAATATACTATGTATTTAATATTTATTTGGCTTTCCTTAAAATCCTAATAAGTACACAGTCTATAGCTCAAATTAACAGTGAAGAAATTGAGTCCAAGAGATTAGGCATTTTTATCCAACTACAGAACAGTGGTAAAGAGGTTTAAAATATAAGAACTAGTAAAAAGTTAAGAAGATTATGGAAGAAATAATAATAACACCAACCAAGATTATGTAATTGACATTTACGGAACACTTCACCCACAACAGAGATGTGGTTTAAATACACAGAGAGTGTATACCAAAGCAGATCCAATTATTGACCACAAAATAAGCTTCAACAAATACAAAAACAGAGGCCATACAGAACATGTTATTGTACAATAGAATCAAACAAGAAATCAAAAAAAAGAGATAATAGTAATTTTTTAAACTCCAGTGGATCAAAAAGAAGGTATCAAGTATAATAGCAATTCATGTATGTAAATGAAAATAAAAATACAACACATGAAAATTGTTTAGCACAATTTAAATAATGCAGAAGTAAAAATGAATAAAATTAATCTGTTATATTAGAAAAGAAGAAATGTCATGAAGAAATAAACTAAGCATCTACCCCAAGAAACTAGAAAAAAAAAAAAAGCAGCAACAAAACAAAACAAGCAGGCAAAAAGAAAGGATTGAGGTAAGAACAAAAATCAACAAAATAAAAACCAGAAAATAAGTAGAGAGAAAAAAATAGTGAAACCACAATCTGGCTTTTGGAAAAAGTCAATAAAGTTGGCAACATTTAGCAAGATTGACGGAGACAAATTATGAATATGAGGAGTAAAATGGGGTTTCATTGTAGACCTTGTCCCCTCTGTCAATTGTACTTGACAGCATTACTGGATACTTTAGCTAACAGTAAGACAAAGAAAGCATATGAAGCAATAAGAAGTCACTGCTTATGTTCATGAAAAAATTATATCACTTTAAAGACAGGTCATAAACACAAAGGCCTAGACACAAATGTTTATAGAAGATTCATTCATAATTATCAAAATTAGAAAAAAACAAAATATGTTACATAGGTGATTAGATAGACAAAATGTGGCACATTAATACATTGAACTATTAGTCCATGTTAAAAATAAAGGACAGAAATGCTATGAGAATTATGTCATCAAAATGGTAGAATAGAATGAATTGGACTTCTTACTCCCTCACAGAGAATCAGTTACAAGTACCAATGGCAAAATATCTCAGAACTCAAAATTGAGGCTGGAATAATCCCTTAACCTATAAACCAATGAAAAACAGAGTCAGATGGTAAGAAAGATATGTCTCTCACTCCCTTCTTCCCACAGGCCACCATTTGGAGAAGTCTATTACAAATAATAAAAGAATTTGGCAAAATAGAAGAATATAAAATCAACCTGCAAGAACCAGAAGCATTTCTTCATGCCAATAGCAAACTAAGAAGTGACTTAGGAAAGCAATCCCATTTACAAGAGCTGCAAAATAAATAAATAAAGTTCCTAGGGATAAATAAAATAAAGAGGTGATAGATCACTACAATGAAAATACAAAATCAATCAAAGAAATGGCAGATAACATAAATAAATTGAAAGTCATATTACTTTCAAGGATTTGAGTAATTTATATTCCTCAAATGTCCATACTTCAAAGCAATCTACACATCTAATGCAATCCTTACCAAACTGTCATACTTCATTGAAATAGAACAAACAACCCTAAAATTCGTATGGAACAAAAAAAGATCCCAAATAACCATATTTTGGGGGAAAAGAGTCTACAAGGAGTATTGCACTTCCTGACGTCAACTATTCAACAAAGCTGCGAGATCCGATACAACACAGTCCTGACACAAAAGTAGACACACAGACCAATGGTACAGAATGGAGAATCTAGAGCTAAACCAATACAATTTACAACCAAATAGTTTTTAAGTCACCAAGAACATGCATTTTGGCAAGGTCACTCTCTTCAATAAATGGTGAAGAAATGTCTGGATGTCTACACGAAGAGGAATCACTCCCCATCTCTCATCATATATAAAAGTAAACTCACCAACTGCAGTTGTAATACATACATGCATGGAAATAGCATAAGGTTATCTTTATCTTAAGCTAAAATGTCATGTTTTTCATTTTATCTTTTCTCTTTTTTCTTCTATGAAATTGGAGAACAGGAGGGCAGAACAAGTCCTACCCAGGCGAAAGGGCTGGTACCAGTGGTGGGGGAGAGGTGATGGGGAAAAAATGTAGGAGAATGAATATGGTGCAAATAATATATACAGATGTATGCAAATTCAAAAATGATGCCTGTTGAAACTGTTCCAGGAATTGGGGGAGGGGAGATGAAGGAGAGCTGTTAAGGGAGTGAATTCAAGAATGATATACTTGATACATTATAAGAACCTTTGTAAATGCTACAATGTACTCCCACCCAGTACAACAATAAAAATATTAAAACAATAAAGTTCATACCATAATGGTGAAAAAATGTAAACTCAAATGGATTAAAGAGTTAACCATTAACCCCCAAACTATAAAACTACTAGAAGAAAACAGAACTCTCTAGTATATCATTTTGGATAAGGATATTTTACAAGAACATAAAAATACAGGTAACAAAGGTTAAATAGTCACATGAGTTTGCATCAAAGTAAAAAAAGGAAATATTCAACAGAGTAAGATACAGCATACAGAATGGGAGAAAACATTTGCAAACTAAACATTTGACAAGGGCCTAATATTCAGAATATGCAAAGTAAGGTAATCCAAAGGATATCAGTATATAGAAAAGGTGTCTACATTCCCATGTTTATGCAGAACTAGGCACAATAGTTAAAATATGGAACCATTCTAAAATTTCAACAGATAGAAGTATGAAGAAAATATAGTGTATAAATACATGATGGAAAAATTGATCTATATAAAACTATGAAATTCATGGTGTAACATATCTATAATCCCAGCTACTCAGGAGGCAGAGATAAGAAGACTTCAGTTCAAGACTAGCCCTTGCTAAAGTTAGTGAGACCCTATTTTATTTTATTTTTTTTCAAGTTTTTAAAATAACCTTTATTAAGTTAACATGTGCATTACAGGAAACAAACACATGAAGCAAAGAACAAAATCATCCATAGCCACAAGCAGTACAGTTGGACTGTCCTAAATCCTGTGTACACATAACGATCCATTTTAGGTAACTGAGATCGTATGGTGAGACCCTATTTTAAAAACAGACTAAAAGGCAGAAAGGTTGGGGGCATGACCCAAGTGGTAGAGTGGTAAGCAATTAAAAGGCTCTGAGGGTAAGCCCCCAAAATGGATGGTTCTGGACATCATAGTATTAAGTTAAATAAGACAGACCCAAAAAGGCAACACCCAGGATTTCACTCAAAATGTGGAATCAAAAAAGGCTGATCTCATAGAATTAGAGAGCAGAATAATGGTAACCAGAGGCTGAGGGGGGATGGGAAAAGAGAGCCAAAGACTGATTGATGGGTACAAAGTCAGAGTCAGAAAGGAGGAGTTCTACTACACAGAACATGTATTATCATCCACAATATAATTCAAAATATCTAGAAGATAGGATATTGAATGTTCTCATCAAAAAGAAATGTAATTTTTGAGATGATGGATAATGTAGATATCTTGAGTTGACTATTACACAATATATGAATGTACTGAAACAACATGCTTTAGACCATATAGATGTATAATTATTGTTTATCTTTAAAAATGAAAAATATTATAACCGCCCACAAGTTCTATCAAGTCATGAAAAGTAATGGAGGGAAATTTAACACATAATATTGAAAAGGTAAAATACTCTATGTTTCCAAGTGTATTACATTCTGGAAAAGGAAATACAACAGAGACAGTAAAAAACTCAGTGGTTCCCAGGATCACATGAGTTACTTGAGGCAAGGAAGCAATTCTGTGTGATACTGTAATGGTGAATGCATGACATACATTTGGCAAAATTCATAGAACTGAACAAAGAGTGAATTATAATCCAAAAGTGAATGATAATAAATCATCATTGACTGATCAATTTAACACTGGTAACACATGGAAGAAAGATACTGTGGAAACTGTGGAAGTGTGGAGAAGAAAGACTGAGAACTCTATATTCTCTGATCAACTTACTTCATAAACCCCAAACAGCTCTAAAAATAAAGCTCATTAATAAAAAAGTAAAATAATTGCTAATGTAAACAGTCAAATGATATTCTATGAGACAATGTTTGTGATGTAGTGAAAGTGAAACAAGTGTTAAAATTTATGATGGTTAAATAATTTGTAGGCATCAATAAGAATATGAAAAACTCAAGAGAAAAGAAAACAGAACTTAGAGCAACCCACATGGAAAACAGGACACAACCTGCATCTCTTTTTATCCCTCCCTTACATTTTTCTCCCAAAGTTACCAGCCATGGTCTAAAGTTCTTTGGACTCAATGGCTACCCATGGCTGCCTCTTTCTCATCTG
This sequence comes from Castor canadensis, assembly GCF_047511655.1. Taxonomy (NCBI): domain Eukaryota; kingdom Metazoa; phylum Chordata; class Mammalia; order Rodentia; family Castoridae; genus Castor; species Castor canadensis. The sequence continues at coordinate 28,697,735 of NC_133395.1, forward strand.
GAGCACTGTTTTGTTCCTCATGAATTTCCTTACTTGAAATATCTCAGTTCATTCATTTGTAAAGAATGAGTATGACTACTTTTGAGTTTTCTGACATCCAGAGCTTCTAATGACCTACACTCTACTTGGAATACCAATTTTCCCATGCATTCCTTTCATATAGTATTTAAAATATATGCAGTAAGCCTGTCTTATTCTCAGATTTATGACATGCAGTTTTGATCACATATGATAAAATGATTAATACATCAAAGAAATTTAAATAACAAAAATTTTAAAATCTCGTGCATCTCAGTGGATGTGGAGAAGCTTTCGGGCACTCCTTCATTATTGTCAGTACTGTTTAAATCATTGTGTGACTGGCTGAGTGTTTCCCTGCCCTTAATTTTGTGAAAACATGCCTCCCCAAAAGCAGGGTAAAATTAATGTAGTTAACTGAGGTGATAAAGTGAAAATTTAAGATTTGTTGAAAGTTGAGCATCTTTAGTGAATGTTGGGCAACTTATGGGAAAAACGAATCATGCAGCCACAGTGGAGTATTGAACTCTGCATCCTGAGCATTAGTGGATTTTCTCCAGTGGTGGTTTCCACCCTAGAGCTGTGGATATCAAGAGTCTACTATAGAAGCCAACTCTTCCATCTAATACTACAACTAACCAGGTAAAAACAAAAACAAAACAAAACAAAAACTTCTATTTATCTTAGTTCCATGTTCACAGACTTGTAGACTTCTAAAGACTTCTAGTTAGTTGTTATTCATTTTTTAAATCTCTCTCCTCTCCCTCTCTCACTCATCTACACTTCACACCATCAGATATATTTTCTTACTTCTAATTATAGTCCATAGTTACTCCCAACCACAAACTCTGAGTGAGGTGACACATGGTAAGAATTCAGAGTAATGCCTTTGAGGTAGCTCATTTGATTTGAGGTAAGGAGAAAAAAACTCTCCTATGGTTTCTCAGTGGCAGCAGCAAGAGTAATGAAACAAATTGCAGTTTGTTTCTCTAAAGAAACTTGCTATTTTAGCTTATTTAACTTGGGTCTTTTAAATTTGCTCCTGAAGATTTTATGCTATAAGATTCAAAACATTGTTGAAAGATGATTTAAAATCTGCTTTAAAATGCACAAGTGAATTCATATCACTTTGCAATTTTAGAGAATTTGTCACCTAATATTTTATTCCTGGACTTGAGGCCACAGTTTAAATGTAACAGAATGGTCACATTTAAATATCATGGGTCAATGTTTCTTGAAGTTATATAGTGACAAAAAATTTAACCATGTACTCTAAATATTAGCAATTCCTATTTCTGGTTGGTAAGAACATGGTGGATTTTATTCCTTTTTAGTATTTCTGGAATTTTTATAAACTTGACATAAGGAGAAGGAGGAGGAAAGGAAAAAGGTGAGGAGAAGTGAAGTTGAATGAGAGAATCCAGGTGGGTGTTCCTTAAGGCTCTGTCCACAGAAAGCTTCCTTCTCTCACATAGACAACCCATAAATTGCACAAATTTTAAGAAACATCCTCCATTATCACAATCCCAATGAGGGAGAAATTCTAAAGCTTTATATGACACAAAATTTTCTTTCAAGTTCCAGGTATTGATAATGAAATAGTCAACATCCTTACATGAAAGTCCTACAGGCATCATTTTCTCAATATGTTCAGTCTGAGGTAATCAGTTTCCTTGCAAACTTATTCCTTATCCTACACTCAATTTCTCAATAAAGCATACTTTCAAGGATCCAAGACTAAATCATACCAGTGAAATGAACTTCTTCATCTCCCATTTATGTACTAATCTCAGTTCTACCTTCAAAACATTGGCAATCCACAATACAACAACCAACATCATTGCCTACAAAGCATACTATAGCAAACCCCTAACTTAGTAAGAGTTTCCCCTGTTAATACTTTCTGTAGGTTATGACCAGAAAAATCTTTCTAAAATACACACATAATTGTGTCACCCTTAAATTCAAATGTTTTAGCTGCCTTTCCAGGCCTTCTCTGATCCAGCTGCTGTTTCTTTTTTTCTCTACTGGTTTTATCTCCTAATTTGCATTCCTGCTGCTACTATTTGCTTTCTGGTCATGGAACAATCCATTTAATGTCTTGTCATTACCTTGCCTGAAATAACATCTCTGCTCCATTTCTGACCCCCAGCCTCAAGTTCTTTACATATTCCCTATTCATTCTTTAAGTATCAGTTTAAATATTACTTCCTTAGAAATGTTTTTATCCTCTCCTCTAATTTATTTATTTTATTTTAATCATGTCAAATTTCCTCACTTTTCTGTGAGTGTATAAATTCAATGTAGGTACATAGAGTATTTTGCTTGCTTGTTGTTTTAACCTCAGGACATTGCAAATATTTTGCATTAAATAAGGATTCTTGTATGAATGCCTAAATAATCGGGTAAAGTCCTGTTGACTTTACTTTTGACAACATAAAAAATACTGTTAAACTAAATCTGAAAAGCTGGTTACTGGAGCCATTTGATATATAAAACAACTTTTGCTTAAAATAGACTCTATAACATATAATTTCACCTCCATCTTTTTAACTTTTTAGGAACCAATTTAATTTCTTAAAATCTATTCTGAGAATCCTTGAAATTATTGTTAATTTTTTTAATTAAATGCATTATTAAATAAAGTAAGATTCATTTCAAGATTCTAGGTGTTTTTTTCTTTCCAAATTTCAAGAAAATAAGCTAGAATGAAATTTGTGTTTAGTTGACATCAATAAAGTCCTGGCCAGAATTACCATGCTACATCATCACATTTTTATTCATCAGGCTATATCTTCAGTATCTAGAGGGACAGGTATAGTTCAAAGTTGCTTCAACTGACTTAAAACTTCATCCCATTTTCTAACCTTCAATTGCATCAATTTTCCCAAAGGCAAATAATTTTCTCTTTCTCTCAGGAATGATGCCAAGGTGAGAGCACCTGACCTTTCATAGCACAAGTGACAGAAATCTCTAGTATCCAAGATTAAGTTGTATAAAGGCCATGAACAGATTAAATACTTCAAGATCAAGATTTTCTTCTCCACCTTTGCTCCAAACTTACTGCATTTTTCTCTGTGTGCACCTTCTACTACAAAACAAATGGCAAATTACATTGAGTCTACTTACCTCCCTTTAAGTGAGATACCCAGGAACCTCTGAACAGAGTATGTATCAACAGAGTCTCACACTGTCTATCCTCAGCCCCAATAAAGGTGCATGGTTTCAATGTCAACTGTAAAGGAAGTTTTGTCTGTGCAGTCTCTCTTTTGGGGAAGTCCCTCTTGTCCTTTGTTGCAGAAAGTAACAACTTGCAAATGTTTAGTTTTTCCTGATGCCCGTTACTTCTAGTGGTGGCAGATGTGTTCTAATATCAGCTTTCCTGCCATCTTTACTGTCTCTTATGTAAAACAGCATGCCTTCTCCAATGGAGAGTAACAGATTTCAGAATTACATTCAAAAAATTGACTTTTAGTTTTCTCTCCTACCTGTATTTAGGACATGTGATATCTAATTTTCCCTTGAACTCAAGTAAATTCAAGCTCAGAATTATATACATGTGCTTCTCTGGCCTGTCCTGTCAAATGTCAGGTACTCTGAATAAATGAAATATGGCTCGCAATTCTCCCTGACTACAAATGCTGATCTTCCTCCATACTGCATAATACCATGTGTCATTCTTTTCTGTAAGCAGCAACTAAAAATCCTGCAGTTTCCCCAAGCTGTTACAGAATTACACTAAAGAATAACTTGCGTAAGAGACTCGCAGAAAATATTTTTCATTGAAAATATAATTGAGCTATTACTAAGAAACCAGGGCTATGACTTTGTAAACTTGCATGGCTTTGTTCTGGAATATTTGTTCACCAATGAGCTTATTAAAGCTTTAACAATTGCCACAGTTGTCTTTTAAATGTAAACTGAAAATGTCAGCAGTTCTCACAATTCAAAACAAATTTTAAAATTCTTCCCTAATTAGAGAGCAGCATTTTATTATTCTCTTTAGAATCACAGAACATGAATGGTGAGGGAAAAACCTAACTAGCTAGGAGAGAAAATGAGGCAAACTTGCTCTCCTAGGACCTCTGCTTTCATTTCTCTCCTGGTATATCTTACTTATGATGGATCATTAATACATATCTGGTGGAGGTTTTACACAAAATGATCTGACAGAAAATAAACTTTTTCTTGAAGAAAAGCCATGCAGTTTATTAGCCATTGTTATATTATTTACCTGTTAGAGGCCAAGTTAATACACTTAGTCTGTATTCTTACATGCAAAGATATTATGTTTTCTTTTGAAATATTGTGCAATTACCTCCCTGGTTCAGATTTTCTCTGAGCATGTCAGGCTTCTTAACTTTGCTTTTAATAATTCCCATAATTTAATATTTGCCCATTTGGGACATCATACTTTAATTTCAAAATCAAAGGTTCAGCAGCAGCAAACACAATACTGAACAATTTTCTAGATTATCCAAATACCAACCCCAAATGTTGCATTTATAGTATTACCTATGGAAATTGATTTAACTTTTCTATGACTGCTAGTACCCTGTTTAGGACTCAGTTGATAGCTCATTTTCATACTTTTTTGTATAGGAGGGTTCCCCTGATTTTATTTATGAAGTTATTTTTGTATGTTGGCCTTCAAGGATGAGAAGATTCCCTTATGCTAAAATGTTCCATAAGAATGTGCTGATTGAATTATTTTGCTCCCCAAAGCCCCAGTTAATATATTTAAATAACAACCAAGAATAAACTTACAGATAAAAAGGGAGGCAAACTTTGTTATAAAGAAAGTAAAAGATTTCATGAGGTGCTTTACATAACAATGTATATCCTCATCTCAACCCCTTTTTGCCAAATATGATTGTTGGTATAATTATTTCCTATTCAAAGACTTGTCTGGGGTTACCACTTTGAATCCAAAGTGTGTTAACACACACTTTTGTGCAAGATATATACAAAAAACCCACACCTAATCAACTTGCTCTCTATCTTACATCTTCCTCCTGTACAAGTTTTATGTTACTAAGTGTAAGAAAATTTACGACTGTGTCAGTATGCATGTTATCCTCCATCATGCATCCTAGTACACAGACACAAAAAGTGCTCAATAAAGCTTTGTTGAGCCAAACTTAATTCAAAGTAAATAAAAAGGTCTTAATGTAAAGACCATCATTCAGAGACAGGGTTGTCAATGTGCATAGATACAGTTTATGAGCCCACCACCTGACTTATGTATACTTCAGACACCAAAATCTTCTACCATCCATTTGTAGAACATCTTTGGAAACCTCAAAACATGACCTTAAATTGATTTTTAGTAATAGTATAATCTTAGTTCCATTCTTTTTACATATCAAATTCCAAGACATTCTATGACATGGGAATAGAATGGGTAATAGGGTTTTGGTAAGCAATATCATCTTTATATTATTTCTACTAAAATTGTAGTTATAAATTATGGTGAGTTAACAATTCTAAGAATGGCTTATAATTATTTCCCATGGAGTGTCAATAAAATTTAATAACAAAATTATGCTAAGAATTCATTAAGGATCAATTTAATAGTTTTCAAAGGGAAATATATATTATCACCAAGTGAGTTTTCTAAATTCTCAGTGGTTCTAAATCAAATGCCAGCCTCTGTACCTCCTCCTTTGAAGATTTTTAATTGTCCTTTTATTTGTAACTGTCATCTTAGTACAGCAAAAAGAAATTTTCAACAGGAAAGAGACAATTAGAGTATAGTGTATCTCCTGGGATTATATCCAAAGAGATTCTTCTACAGAGATTGCTGGCTTTCCTTCCTCTAAATTCAATTCAAGGGCACAAGGATTCTTATCATTAAATAAACTTGGAATTATAAATTGAATTTTCAATAAAACTGATAGATTAGTGGTTTTTTTTCCTTCACTGTTTGCAAACTCATAATTGTATTCTGTACTGTCCTAAAATCTGAATCCAATATAATCATGTAAAATATATGAAAATTGGCAAATGTTGCCAGCAAACAGAAGTGTGGCTTTCCATTTTTCTGTATAGCTATCCTTAACTCAACTAGCAAAAACGCTTTGTCTTTGTCATTATGCATATGTCCTTTCTTCAACAAAATCAGTGATAAGGGCAGAACTGGACCTGCCTGAAACTGAGGACAGGAGGGAGAGAAGGATGGGGGAGGGGGGCAGGGTGGAGAAATGACCTAAACAATGTATGCACATGTGAATAAATAAACAAACAAACAAAAAAGAAGTGTGGCTTTCCTACTCACTTTACATAAGATCATGTAATTACTGCTTGAAAAGAGCACATGTGATTGATGATAGCCTCTTAGGAAAATTTGCTGACTTGGAAGTATGTATTTATGCTTTTATTCACAATGGGGTTTTATATTAAAACATTAAGGAAAATGACAGAATTTAGAGATTTTTTTCCAAAGATACTCAGGTCCAGATATATTTTCATGTTCTACTTTTCAGTATGTCTTTTACCAAGGAGATTAATATTATATCTGATTCTATTACTTGAGTTGACAACTATAGTTTGCAACACACAAAAAGTAACTTTATGTGTGGAATATAAAAGTTTGAGAATTTACTAACATAATGCTGGCTAGCAAATTTGGTTTGTGTCAATATAAATCTGTGTACGTTCATTTCTTCATGTATTTAGGATATCCTCTAGATAGAGGAGAAGAGAGTTGGTAACTTGGAGACAATTCATACAATTTTATGCATTAATACTCACTCTGCAATGTCAGTTTTTTGCTTGAAATAGGCCATAGTTCAAATATTTATATCACAAAAGTATCAAATAACTTCAAATAAGCTTGAGAGAATAGTTGTTGAAGATTACCAGCACATTAGGGGAGAAACTGCAGGCCCAAACTAATAACCTTATAAATAAAATTTTTGAATTTTAATTGCACAGTTTCTCAAGTCATATTTAGGAAGAAAATTCAACGTTGTTGATCAAGATATGTAGCTATTCAATTCTATTTATTTTGTAGATGGTGGGCTCTATACTGTTTTCCTCTGACTTAAATATAGGATATAATTATACCAAATTAGAATTTTTACTTATCAAAATTTATAAATCTCAATTTTGGCTTTTGATCATTGAACTGGTTTTATATTCTGCCTTCTGCTTGACTTTTACTCTTTTTAACTTGTATTTTATTGAATTAATTAATTTTTTCCCTTATAGTTACTTGATATAGTGCTTTAGAAGATCTTGGGTTTTTTCATAGTTTAGAGTTCTGGGATCTATACTAGACCGTGAGTACTTCAAAGCAATGGCATGAAATTTGCATTTCAGAGAGGAGCTAGAGAATCTTCATGATCATTTAGGAAATTGTCTCAATGTAAGAAATACTTGAGACTATATTTCTAAGTATAATTTCTTTTACTTTATCAGTGTCAAGCACAAGAATTTTAGTTTTCATCCAGGGGTCCAATGACAACCTCAAGACTGGAGTGTTTAGAAAGTAGTAGAGTAAGAATTTATTTAAAAGAAAAAAGAAGTATTTCTTAAGTGCCATTGAATGTAGTCCGTGCTATGTGAGGGAATCATATTGAAAATCGGTCTCATTTTTCCCAAGAGTTAAATATGTTTCTGATTCTGAAGTACTTCGGATGATTGAATATTTCATCAGAGATTTTGATTAGCCAAAGAGCTAGGACTTTTTAATAATGAGAAGTCCTTAGAAATTAATGTTTTGTATTACTTATTATACTTGCTATATTTTGTTAACTTTATTGTTTCAAGAAATTAATGTGCTAGTTTTAAGAATATGTGCAGTGATGTAGCAGTATTAGATTCTTTGCATTTTCCTAAGCTTTGGATACATAACTGTAAATATGACAAACACTTGACCTGGCCACAACACTCTTCCCTAACCATTTCAGGTCACAGTAATTCTGGCCTCTGATTCCTATAGAAATAAATCTCTGCATTATTTATTTTAGCACCTAAGCATGTATTTTAGGGTGCTTCGTCACATATCTTTATGCTTTATCACAATACTAAACAGGGACTATACTCAATAAAAACCAAATATTGGGATTGAATTACACAGAGGTACATTTTCAATGAAAAACTTCCAGGAAAGAGCAGCATCTCCTATTTTCTCCTGGAAACAACCATGCTACTGACAGAAAAGACAAAGTTGTATATTTTCAGCTCAGACAATTAAAAACTCAGCAGCAATATCCTGTATGTAGTGTGTTCTGTACTTATTACTCAGAATCACAAAATCAGAAAAATAGCATGTATTCCTCTTAAATATATCCTAGAAAATTTCAGGATTTGACTACAGTTTTCTGCAGATTTATTCAGAGAAAGGTATGCATTCTTTCTGCTCTGCCCTCTTGTTTTGCATTGAGCTCAAATGACTCCAGCAATATTTGATTTTTCTTTTTTGAAAAACGTACCTTAGTTTTGTCATAGATGTTAATAAGCCATTTTCACATTATCCAAGTTTAAAAATCTACTTATAGTCAATGCAATGTGTACACATATGTATGTGTGTGTGAGTGTGTGTGTATAAATAGCAAGTTATATATATATATATATATATATATATATAGCCAGCTTATGAATTAAAATGAAAATCTTAAGAGAATAACATATCAATTTTTATTTTATTAAAAATATTTTTCCCTAAAGTATACTTTCAGAAAATTAAGTGACATTAAATTTATTTAAAATTAAATTTCAAAATTAAATTTCACTGTACATTTTAAAATAAAAATGTACTTTTAGATAAAAAAATCTTAGTTTCATTGCCTAAAATATACATACCCATAAATAATAGGAATCAAAATCAAAATCACCCATAATTCATTTTGCCAGCTAAAAACCCCATTAAGATTGTCATGTATTTGTTTGTCTCTGAATTTCAGTCTTTCTGCTTCTCTTTGTTTTTCAGTGTGTGTGTATGTCAGATTGAGGGGGAGGTGTTAGAGGAGAGATGGAGAGAGGGAGAAAAAAAGGAGAGAATTGGTACATATTATATGCAAACATTAGTATTTGTACATAAATATTTTGTTTTATTTTTCATAAGCATTTAGCATTAATAAACATGATCTAAATGACTGTATAGTATTTCAACATATAAATTCACCATTTAACCAAACCCAAAGTTTTAAAATTTTAAATGAATAATTTTGCTATCAACATAAAAATGATATGTAAAACCACCTAGATAATGACTAATTGCTTCTCATTTTTGTTTGTTTCTCTTCCATTGCATTTCTTTCTCTTTTCTTTCTTTTTATGTAATAGGCAGCTATTGGGGTAAAATTTAAAGCCCTAATTCCATAGTTTAGAAGTTTTCATGTTCTTTGCATAGGACAAAAAAACCATAGTGTTCTTTGCTCTTGCATTCAGTCCCTAACCACAGCCATGCATCACTTCTGAGCCTCACTGTGTATACTGGAAGAGACTGTGGCATGTAGGTGTATGTCAACCAAGGATTAGGAAGTTTTCTGACAATATAATAATTCATTTGGAGAAATACCACCCAAACCCTCTGTAGGGGTTTGAAAAAGATATAAAATTCTCAAGGTAAATACAGACAATTCCAATTGTTGCTTTGCAATTAAGATAGAAAATTAAAACCAGTACCAATTTCTATAAGAAAGGATAACAAAATAATATCCATACCTATGTTTGAAAGTTTTGTCTAAATATTAAGCAAAAAAGAGCAACGCTGAAGGTATAACAATACCCAACTTCAACCTATACTACAGATCCACAGCAAAACAAAACCAGCATGCTACTGGCATGAAAACAGACATGAAGACCAGTGGAACATAATGGAAGACCAGATATGAATCCATGCATTTATGCCCACCTGACTTTTGACAAAGGTGCCAAAAACATATGAAGAAGAAAAGAGAGCCTCTTCAACAAATGTTGCTGGGCAAACGGTATACATGCATGCAGAAAAGTGAAACTAGATCCATGTGTTTCACCATCTACAAGTATCAATTGAAAGGGGATTAAGAACTTTAAAATGTGAAAATTGAAGCTAGTGCAGAAAAGATCAGGGAATACACTGGAATGAATATGCATAGGCAATGACTTCCTAACTAGAACTCAAATGGCTCAGCAACTAAGAGAAATGATTAATAAGTGAGACTACATGAAATTAAAAAGCTTCTGCACCACAAAAAAAATGGGGCACCAGACTGAAGAGGCAGTACACAGAATGAGAGAAAATCTTTTCCAGTTATACATCTGAAAAGAGAACAATAAACAGAATATACAGGGAACTAAAAAACTAAACTCCCCCAAAACCAATGATCCAATGAATAAATGGGCAAATCAACTGAACAGGGTTTTTCAAAGGAAGAAATCCCAATGGCCAAAAAGCACATGAAGAAATGCTCAACACCCCTGGTCATAAAGGAAATGCAAATCAAAACCATGTTAAGATTCCACCTCACTCCTATTAGAATGGCTACCATTAAGAACACAAACAACAACAAATATTGGTGAGAATGTGGGGGAAAAGGAACCCTCATATACTATTGGTGGGAATATAAATTAGCACAACCATTGTAGAAAATAGTATGGAAGCTCTTCAAAAAATTAAAAATATAATTACCATATGATCCAGCAATACCGGTCCCACAGTTACACCCACCGAAATCTAAGTCAGGTTACAATAAAGGCACCTGCACACACATGTTAATTACAGCATTGAAATTCACAATAGCTAAGCTATAGAAACAGCCAAGATGTCCCACTATTGATGAATGGATTAAGAAATGTGGTATTTATTTACAATGAAATTTTATTCAGCCATAAAGAAGCATGAAATTTTGTCTTTTGCAAGTAAATGAATGGAACTGGAGAACATCATCTTAAATGAAGTTAGCCAGATTCAGAAGATCAAAGGCCCCATATTTTCTCTCCTATGTGGAATATAGACCTAATAAAAAGACAAACAATATTGTGAAAAACAGTTCACCCTAATGGGAGGTATTTAAGAGAGAGGGAAGGTAAAAGGAGGAAATTAAGAAGATGAATATGATTGATGTACTTCCTATATAAGAATGAATATAGAATTTTTAGAGCTACTGAAATCACCATAAGAAGGGAACTAAGGTAGAAAGGAGAAAAATAGAGAGAATGAACCAATTCAAGCTATAATACCTATATACATAGAAATGTTACAATGAAATACCCTATAGAACTATCTTAAACAAAAAAAAATTTTTTTTTTTTTTGCAAATATAGAGAACAGGAAGGGAAGAAGCAGGTCCTCTCTAAGTGGTTGGTACCAGTGGAGAAGGGAAAATGCAATGAAAGGGTATAGAAAGATGAATGTTGTGGAAATACTATGTAAACATTTATGTAAAATGGAAAAATGAGACCTGTCAAAACTATTCCAAGAATGGGGAGGAGGGATAAAGGAGAATGACGGAGGGGGTGAATTTAACTATTGATATATTGTAAAAACTTTTGTAAATGTACATATTCCTCCCAGTACAACAATAATAAATCAAAAAAATTATCTACTTATAAGTGTTAAGGTAAAAAATTTTTTTCCATAATGTGAATAAGGCTATAGTTTATTTTGAATCTCTAAAATCAGTTAGTTAAACTGTAGGAATAATTATATCATCTCTAAACATAGATAGTGCTTGAAAAGTACAATAAGAATATTGAAAGCATTCTGCTGTACTCAGAAAGTAATATAATTAGATGTAATTGCAAATATCAGTACATATGTGTGACTTATACAGCATTTTAAATTTCCAGTGAAATTTGGTATGTAGATAGATTCTCTAAAGGAATATTACTCTATAGTTGTGTAGCTTAATTATGAAGTAATTAAAAATACCTAATCATGAAGTGCATAGAATTTTTAAACTCAAAGAATTATTTTTTTGACCTGAGCTGTAAGTTTGAATGTCTTCATTTATCTTTAAGAAAGTCAAAGAATAATTCTTACATAAAGAATTTATCCATGAGGTATATGATGTTTCTTGTATAAATAGTTTTTGCAAAATATTTTTTCTTAATTACTGAGTCAAAAAGGTACAGTCTATTATCTAAAACAGAGAGGAATTCAGAAGTAGAATTTTCCCAAAACATATATTCACATTTCACTGAAAAAATGATGTTTTCACTAAATATAAATTGCTAATGATTCTCTTGCAAAATTTTAATAAATTTGAGGAAGACCATAAACTGATCTACATAATCATATTATGAAAAAAATTATCAGCGGATCTTATATTTTTACTTTGTAACCTAGTTGTATCTTATCTAGTAGAAGAATTCTTATAAGCAAAATAATTTTGCTCTTTTATTTCCTTCATTTAGAACCTGAGGCTTAAAAATGAGTGCCAGTTTATCTGAAGTATTAATGATGTAAAAACAGTAAAAGAAATAGAGAATAAAACTTCCGCTGATTAAATGAACTAAAATTAAATAACTTTTGGGAGAATTTGGTGATTGAGAGCTTAATGATTATCACTGGTAATGTATACTTTACTGAAGTCACAAGTCAGCAGGAATCCTGCTCTTCTTTTAAGTGTATGTGAAGAACATGTCTAGCAACTAAAAATATGCTAGACAAGAGCTTACCTGCATTCCTAATATAAAAAGCTAAGTGAAATGTGAGCATTTCAGAGGGCAGCCAAAAATGTCATCCTAAGTACAGTTAGAATTCAGATTAGGAACAATTTAACCAGTTAGAAAAGCTAATCGAAAGGTCATACTACTTATTAACAATGAAGCTTTCAATTTTCCTGACATTTCCTATAGACACATGAAGTTCACAATCTCCAAAAGAACATTTAAGTTCTACCACAAAGAACTAGAATACATTCTTTTTTCACAGTCTATGACCAACTAATAAGACAAGTGATTTGAGAAGAATCAATCCTAAGAAGCAGAGCAAACACAATAAAATTACTTGACACTGCTTAATTTGGAAGATCTAGGTAGACTGGAGGCTATAACCTGAATAAAAAGACACAAGCCTGAAGCAGACATATTGAATGCTGGAGCATTAGATTAAATGGTCATAATGAGTAATAGAAAGCAAATGAAAGCCAGGCTGAAGTATAGGAGGAAAATTTCAGTCATTGTATTTACTTATTGTCTGAAAAACAGGTTACTTAATTCCTCTGAGTTGAAGTTTTCATATTCCATAAACTAATTAGACATTCATGTCATAACAAGGCACTGAAATGAGAACATGTGAAAATAATTGGTACATAGTTACTACATGTTTATAACCTTTAAAAAGTATAACCCAAATATGGTTGTGCATTATTTTTATGATTTGTATGAATAGTTAGAAACAAAATGAATAATGGAAGCAAAGTAAATATAATAATCTCATGCCTACAGGTAACATTGAAAATGAGAATAATTTTTCTTTATATAAGCAGAATCAAAAACTAAATCTTAAATATCTGAATATTTTAAATACTTGTCCTCAACTTATTGGTTGAAATGACATAGTCAATGTAATGTTTTATTTTCATAATTTGACTAGGTAAGTGAATACAACATTGTGTTGTATTTTTTCCAAAATATGTCTTCATTTTGCATCCAATAAAACTGATTTTGTCTTCTATAAGCAATAAGAACATGGGAATGAAGACCAGAATAAAGTAATCTATGTGAGAGGAAGAGCAATTAGAATTCATATATAATTGTATTTTCATTGAATTTCATTGGGAAGAGTTGGAGAATTTCTTCCTTCTGTATGAAGATATGGAGGAGTACAACTTTCCTGGTGAAAAAAATATTTTATTTGGGGCAACAGTCTCCACAATGCCTGCTTGTGACCTGTTAAACTCGAGTCTGGTGCTAAGAGAAATTCGTGCAGATCCCCACCCAATCAAAGTCATTTTCCTTGATTATTTACATTTCTCAGGTGCTGTACAACTGAAATGATATTTTTGACTCAGGAAGAGGAAAGGAAAAATAGCTCTCTCGTTAAAAGGTTTTATTGTTTTTCTTATTCTTTATGGGCCTTAAACATTTATCCTGCTGGGAGGCTCTGCCATTATTTCTTGTTATTAAGTTTAATATTGCTACCTTATTTCTAAATTTTTTATTTTTTTATGTATCACACTTTCTGCATCTATATTTAGCTCTCCATAGGAAAAGAGAGGAAGTATTAATGTACCAGATAAAATAATATTCACTTATGATACAGCCCACAAAATAAACAACAAAAAACCTCTGCTGTTTGGAAGCTATAGATGCCATAATAATATCCTTAGGACTGTCAGACAAGAAATGGAGAAAGAGTGAAAGGCTCTCCTAGTTTCAAAGTCATTTGATCCAAAATCATATTCTGAAGAGGGAATAGAGGTAGCAAGCTGCTTTGTTTTGGGGTGGGGGAACATCCAGAAAACTCCATCTGCCTCCCTGAGAAGTGCTCTTCCCACCATTTATCCTGAAATCATGAAGGGAAATCCTCCCTTCAGAAGGCTGCACTAAACTACTTCCAGGTGTTTTTTAGGCTCCTTTCATTCTGACTCTTGCAAGTAAAAGGCTGCAAACAGAATGCCACGCAACATAACTGAGAAGGTAAGATAACACCATATTAAAGGCTCTTGGATTGTTTCTAGGTCTTCAATGGCTGAAAATGTGTCAGATACATTACTACATGTACTGTCAGGGATGAAATACTTTTATTAAGTTTTTTTTTAAATATAATATTTAGTCACTTCATAGCATTGAAAATATCCGAGTATGTTCTATTTTATTTTAACTGAAGGAAGAAGAAAATGCATTCAACTAATCTGGCAATACAGCATAAATATTTAAACTGTTTGTCACAAAGAAAATTTTTTATATTTAGAATACTACTCTGCCATCTACAGGAAACCTGAGAATCTGACACCCAATTAGGGGAAAAGTTAAACTAGAATGAATTCTTTGTGCTTAAAATGCAAAACTATAGTAAATAAATGGTATAAGCGCATCACAGTGAGCTACCCCACTAAGCTTATCAGTGTAGATAGTAGAAGCACTTACAAAAAAAGACAACACTTACAAAAATGAATGGATACAGGCACAAATACCAAGGAGCAAAGAGATAAAATGTGTATATATTGATCTTTGCTTCTTTTGTTGTAGAGGCAATAATGAATCTTCAAATAAATTATACCTGAAAACTATTTACTTTTTCTGTCTCTTCTTTATAAAATTATTTGGCTGCAAGTCTAGATGTTGAGATACAGTGTCTAATTGTTGATGGTGTTTTCTTTCCAAGTGACTGATCTTTCTGTTCAGAGTCATGAAGATATTAGGACCTGATTGCACTCTGAATACCTTCTTGCCTGTATACCAAGAACAAAGAGCACTGCGTATAATCAGGCCACTTTCATAAAAGCTTGATTCGTTTAATATTTCTAATTATTGTTTCTCTTAACAGAAGTGAAAGGGGTATTGCTTTCACCTCTTGGGGACTCATTTTTCTAGGACAGTGTACAAATAGCAATATGCTGCTTATTTAATAAAAGTATACATATATTTAATATATAACTATAATATGGACTTTGATTGTATCACTAAAGATTCCATTATTATTGCCTCTCTGTGTTCAATTTAGCATATTCTGAAATCTGATTGCAGGCAACAAAATTAAAGAAGGTGCATTAAAATACTCACCATTATTTTTGAGAAATTTTTTGTCTGAGATTAAGAAAACACTCAGTGTCTTGCACTGCACTCCTGTTGTATTTTAATAGGTTTAAATGCAAATTGGCATTTTTATATTGGTTACCTGATGAATAGCAGCTAATCACTTGAGGGGCAACTAATTTTTCAAAGTAAGTGTGTAAAACATATATATTGTTTATTAAATTGATCTAATATTTTATTGACTGGTAATGTAAACCAAACTCAATTCAAGAGAAATCGAAACATTTAAAATGACAACCATCCATAAACAAAAGAAAGTCTTATTATACAAGGTAATCAGACAGTGAAATGTACCCAGTCTTCATTTAAATGACTGCTTGGAAACTACCAGCTATAAGGAGTATATTAATATTCTGTGATTCTTACCACATGGAGAACCCATTCCTTCTTTTTAAAAAGGTGTGTGTGTGTGTGTGTGTGTGTGTGTGTGTGTGTGTGTGTGTTTATGTGCTACTGAGGATTGCATTCAGGGCCTTACACTTACTAGGCAAGCACACCACCTGAGGCACACACTTAGTCCTTTTGATTTTAGATTGTTTTTTTTTTTTCAGGCTGACCTTGACTCTAGAGCCTCCAAATCTGCTTCCTGAGAAGTTGGGATTACAGGCATGTGCACCACTCTGCCTAGCTTTAAAAAAAAAGCTTTTAAAATGTAAAATAGAACACAGATGCAGAAAACTACAAATAGTAAATGTATAGATTAGGAAGTATTATTATAAGTTTTAATAGGCAAATAGGACAAAATTCAAGAAATGTAAATCAGGAACCAGAAAAATCCCTCATGGGCTCAGATTCAATCCCCAAACCATTCTTCCCTTGAAGATTGTGACTCGTAATAACTACTTCCATTCATATCCTGCTACATTTATCATTAAAATGTACTTGGTAATAAACAGTTTGGTCCTACTCATTTTTAATTTTTATAATGAACATATTTCTTTCAATCCTTTTCATTTCTTTATAACTTATTCTCTGGTGAGTTTTCTGGATTTTGCTGATTAGATACCAATGGCTCATTTCAGTATAGCCTCCTGCCACCACATTTTTTTGCAAATTGTCAGTTTTTCCTCAAATTCATATCCAAATTATTCTTCATGATTATGGGTGTAGCTTTTTAATCAGTAAGTATATAATTTTTATTTCTTTATGGTATTGTCAGTGGTTTATCTTCAATGTGTGAAACAATTGTTGCCTGATGGGTACCAAAATTAGGATAATGAAGGTCTATTTTCTTGTTTATGGACATCACTTTCTCGCAGTGTCCTACCATGATTGAAAGGCTAAGAGGTAGCTTTCAGACCTTTTATAAGGGACTCAGTTCCGTGATGAGGGCCCTTCTCCCAAAGGCCTCACATTGTATTACCATCAACTTTAGGATAAGTATTTCAAAATATAAATTTGAGAGGAATATAAACAGTCATAGCAATTGACTATATGGAGCTGTAATAACACAGGTCATTTAAGAGGTCAGGATGGTCAGGATAAATATTTTATCCGGTATCTTTATAAGCCATGTTAAAGATAATTTTTTTCCTTTCATCATTGAAATTGACCAGTTATTATTATTATTATGAAAAGATAATTTTAAACATGTTCAATTTAAAGCAGTACTACATGTTGTCCTATTCAAACTCAAATTGTATCATCTTTGGCCAGTGCAGCCTCTTCAACATTGCACCGAGTCTTGTAAACATGACTTATAACAAACTAAATGGAAATCAACATAGCAACTATTAGGCACAAAGATTATTTGCTTCAAGTTCTGTGCATACACATAATATTGGTGGAGCCCCAAAAATTCACACAATACACCTGCACACACAAACGCCAAGAAAAACCAACCATATTCAGTAGATAAGGTCATTAACAGAACAAGATACATAAGGGTCCATATGTGGAATTAGTCAAAAAGAAACTTTTGAATAACTTTAATATTATAAAGCATCCACTGGAAAAGGTATCAATGTTAGAACAGAGATGAAAAATATAAAAATGATATTAATGGAAATGGAAAAAGACACACACGTATATATACATATGAATATCTTCAATGGATTATCAATATGAAAAATATCTTTGGACTTACAGATAGGTATATACAATTTATTCCAATTGAAATACAAAGAAAAATATAATTAGAAAAAGAAACAGAACAAATTTATAACTGATTTGAAATAAATGAAAACTTATTTAAGCATAAATATCTGTAAGCAAATGTTCAAAACAAACTTTGCAATATCATCAAACTAAAAACAATGTAATGAGATTCAGGATATACTCCCCTAAAAATGGCACCTTGGCATTTAAGAAAACAGCGGAAGCAAGAAGGTGACTCTGCCCTTTGCCTTGCCCTTCTCTCTTGAGGCATGCTATAAACCTCCATTCCAGAAGTACCTTTTCTGTGTCTTGGTAGAAGGAACATCCTTATTCTTGAAGATACAGACGCGGAAGAATGAACATGCAGGTCTTGACAAGTTCTTCCTTCATAATCACTATGTTATACCTCCTTTGCCCCACTATACTTCTGCAAAATTCACTATGCTTCATCAAATTTGGCACAAAAATGTGCACAGCTTTTCTTGTTGCTTTACTTCTTTATTTCTGAATCTCCCAGGTTGAAAAAAATTTGTATTAAATAAATTTGTAAGATTTTCTTTTACTAACCTTTGTTATGAAGTGTTGACCATGAACCTTAAGATGGATTACAAAAAGCTATTACTTTCTGTCCTTATAAACATACATGTATTTTGATGGATAAATTGTTAAACAAACTTCAATATATCCATTCAATGCTCATTCAAATGAGTGATGCCCAGCAACATAAAATAAAACATGGTTGATGCATGAAACAACTTGAATTAACCTCGAGTTTTATACTGAGTGAACAAAAAGTTCATCTGAAAAAATTATATGGTTTCATTTAAGTAGTATTCTTAAAATAATAAAATTATACAGAAATGCAAAACCAATTAGCAGTTGACAGGGATTAAGAAACAGGTGGGGAAGAATTCTAAAAGAATAGCACAATGTACTGCCTTTCCAAAATCTCAGCCTCTTTCCATATTTATTTGAGACTGCAGAAATGTGTATTGATTTTTAAAATATGTCAGTTTTACATTATTACTGTCACTTTTGGGGATTTTGTATTTTTTAATTCTCTCAGATATATTTCAATAAACTATGCTTTCCTTTTCTACATTTTTAATTGAAATTTTGCTTATTTTCTTTCCTTTATTTGAGTAATAAATTCTGTAAATTTTCCTCTGTGGATTTTTTTAAATGAATTACACAGATTATAATGTTGGATATACTTATTACTATTTTTTAATGTGTTCTGAAATTCTATGTCTTTTCTTTTGACTGAAAAGTAATGCAATAGTATGTTTTCTGTTTGTCCTATGGAAGGGAAGTTATAGTATTTTAGTAGTGTTTAACTTACAATTAAATTTTAGAAATATTATTCAGAAATATTTATATTTTTCATTTTTATACATTATTTTAGGATAAAACATAGTCAATTATCAAAATTATGCCTTATTTACACAAAAGCTTATTCTTTATTATGCACACATAAATATATACTTTTTATATAGAAAAGAGTAAAATTTTTTTGCTCTTCTAGAAATAGGAGTAATACAACCTTGCTAACAATGAATGTTCTATAGTATTCATTTCTATAAATGTACTAAAAATTGTATATCCATTCTGCTGCTAAATGGTGTCATTTCCAGTTTTGTGCTATGAAGAATAGAGATGCTAACAGCAGCTCAGTAAAGGTCAGTCAGTGAGCACAGTTATGCTGGGTATTTATTCCTAAGTGGAATGGAACTTTTGTATCATAGGATGTTCACATGTTCATTTTTAACAGATATTGACAAAGACATTTTCAGTTTTTCTTTCCACCAACCAACACTATGTGGCCATTCTGTTTATTAAATGTTTTGGCCAGTATTTTATACTTTCATTTTCATAATAATAAGAGTAAACAATAAATTATCATCACCTGTGAAATGTCCATTCTTTTGTCTGCTTTTACTGGATAATGATCATTTAAAAATCAATTTATAGTAAATCTTCATTTATTTACTGTTATAATAGACTGTTAATAATATATTGTTGAATACCTTTATTATGAATATGTTTTCTCATATTTTCAGCATGGATTTCACAAATGTAATGACATTCAATTTACCTGGTAGCGTTTTTTAACTTACTGTTCTCAGTGTCCTCTCCAAATATTTTTATTTTTTTTCTAAAGACATAAAAACATCTTCCTATATGTTGTAAAACCATTATTGGTAAGTTTTTTACATTTAGATCTATGTTCATATTGATTAATTATGTTTATGATAACAATTAGCACTCAGAGGAATGTATCTTATAGACTTCCAATTCATACAGTATTACTTCATAAAAGGGTCAACCTTTACCCACTTTATATATGAAGATCTAGTTTTGAGCATAAAATACTTGAAAAAGTTAATGGACTTAGTTGTTTAGAGCAGTTTTAGGTTTACAGAAAAAAAAGGAAAACAACAGTGAGCTCTGAGATACTCATCTTGTCCAACACCCCATACACAGTTCCCCTACAAGTCACATCATAAAGCAGCACTTTTGTTAAAGGTGATAAGCAACTATTCCCCTGTTATCTAAATTCCACAGTTTACATCAGGGCACTCTCTTTGGTACATTCCATGGATTTTGACAATCTATAATGGATGTTGCAGCCATTACAGTATCACATCCAACTACTCATGTCTCCCACCCTCACAGGAAACTCTTGGCAAACACCAATTTTTTGTGTGTCTCCATTGCCTTTTCCAGAATGCTGTAGAATAAGAATGAGGCTATTTAATAAAATTAACTGCTTTCATTTAGCAATATCTATGTAAGTGTCCTCCCGTTTTCTTGAGATTTGATAGGAAATTTCTTTCTGTCATCCATAACTTTCCACTGCAGGATTGCCACAGTCTGTTCAATGTATTAGTTGACTACTTAGTTGCTTACAAGTTGTGGCAATTAAGAATAAATCTATAAACATTCATATGCACGTTTTTGTGAGAAACTACATTTTGAGTAAATACCAATTCATTCATATGAAAACCAAGGAGCATGATTGATTGATCTTATCACAGGACTACATTTAGTTTAGTTTTTATTTTTTTTAAAAACTGCCAACTATCTTCCAAAGTGCCTCTATCATTTTACTTTCTTATCAACAATGAACGAGCCTTTCTCTGACTCCACATTCTTTTGTCAAGTTACATTAGGATTTCAAATCTTGTCATGATAACATTGGGAATTAACTAAGTTATAGTTTGTTTCCCATCCTGGGGGGAAGAGCTCAACCTATTTTAATGATGAGAATAAAGTAAAGGACATGTTTTATGGCAGAATTTAGAATTTGCCTCAGTCCTGCTATGGTATGAAGTACACTGACATTGCATTTCCAATGTTCTAACTCCATGAATTATCTGTCTATAATTCTAGCTACTCAGGAGGTGAAGGTTAGGAGGATTGCAGTTCAGTGGAAGCCTGGGGAAATGTTATTGAGAGCTTCATCTCAGTGAACAAGCTGGTCATAGTGGTGCACAGCTTTAATCTTAGCTTCACAAGTGGTACAAGTAGGAAGATTATGGTCCAAGGTATGCCCCAGCAAAAACACAGGAACTTATCCAAAACTAACTGAAGTAAAAATGGTCTGGGTGTGCATATCAAGTGTGACTGATAAACAAGCACAAAGCCCTGAGTTCAAACCCCAGCCACACCCCCAATAAATCATGCTTATGTAGTATCGAAAAAAAATTATATATAACTGGCTTCCTTTCACACAGAAAAATTCAAAGAAAATGCCCTGAAGTGTCTATAGTGATAGAAGACACTAATGAGTTAATGCATTTCTAGTCTCAACTTTACTATAAGTAAGGAGAAATTGTCCATTACTGTTATTTAAGGATGAAATGACTTTGTATAAATATTTTTCATCATAACCCTTTCAAAATCCTTGGGTTTTAAGTTAATCATTTCTTATGTTTTTATAATTTCACTGTGAAGGAAGGCAACATTGACAGGTATAATTTGCAGGGCTGTATAGCCCTGGACATCTAAACACCATACTGATTGGCATCTGACTGTTAAAGAGTCAATCTTTCTGGAGCAGGACTTTTAAGAAATTTAAGTGTTCACAGTAACAAAAGTAGAGGAAAACAAAACGTCCCCAGCTTCAAAGGAAGCCTCTATCTTGGCCAGTGGCAACCTGACCAGGCAGGAAAGAACAGACATCAAGGTGAAATAAACTAGCGGGAAAGGGCTGAAATGCACCAGGAGGAGAAACCGTGCCTCTCCACAGGATCAGGAGAGGGTGCCAGAGCTCCACTGTTTACACTTGACAGATTTCAGACACCAGTCTTAGGTCCATACTCAGAGCCTGAAAGTTCAATAAAATTCTTCACACATTGCAGTTCAATGGAAGCCCAGGAAAAATGTCAATGGGAACTTCATCTCAGCAAGCAAGCTGGCCATAGAGGTGCTCAGCTTTAATTTCATCTACACAGAGGTACAGGTAGGAAGATTATGGTCCAAGGCAGGACCCAGGCAAAAACTCAGAACTTGTCCAAGAAATAACTAAATCAAAAATGGTCTGGCTGTGCAGATCAAGGGCAGCTGATTCCATAATAAGGCTCAAGTTATGACAATCGGGGCAAGAGGTCAGGAATGCAGCAGATGGGGTTTTCTTTCTATCTCCATCAAAATCACTGTGTGACATATTGACTTTCAGATTCCTGATTTCTAAATATACAGAATACAGATAACAAGAATTTGTAGAAACTTGAAGATGACAATAACTTCTTTTATGACTATGTTTATCGTTTCAGTATACAGCATATTGTCACTATAAAAATATTCGATAACATTGAGGAAAAAATATACACCTGTTTTATCTATATGAAATGCTTATAATAAATTTTCCCCTTATTCCAAGTTTATGGTAAAGATTTAAGTAAATAAACTGTAGCTAATGTTGGCAAATGTAGAATGAATACAAATTTGTGTGTGTATACAAATGGACTGTCTAAATGCATGCACATGTGTGTGTGTTCAGCTGTTAACACCATTTTATTAACTTTGGGGCACTGTACACTTAGAACAATTTATTAGACTTATATTATTTGTTTAAAAAATACTGCAGTTAAAATGTTTCTCTGCATTTGTGGGAAAACTACAGTAGAAAGTAGACACAGCTGGGTTTCTAGGTTTTTAAAAAAATTCTTTTTGTGCTTGTGTTCTTTAGAGTATGGATTTGGTGTTCTTGAACTCCTAACTGAGTGAAGTATTACCAGAGTTTTCCATTTTTCTTCCTAAATGCAAGTCTCTGTGACTTTCTCTGTCACTATATTACAATACTTCAGATAAGATTTTATTTAATGTCATTTGAAATTTTTCACAAAATTTGGTTATTCCTATCTCCTTCAGAAGAGTATTTCATTGCAGTATTTTATATTGAAATAAATGAGCCATACCAATTTCAAATAAATATTTTCATAATTATGACAACAGAAATACTTTAAATTTTACAAGACATGCTTTTCTTGACTATATTCTCTTCATTAGAGTAAATATACATATATGTAATTTCAAAAATCCTTAAGCTTTGATTTGATCACATTGTGCTTAAACACATTTAATTCAAAGGTCAAAATGAAAAATATTGGATAAAGGAAAAATGATCTCCTTTTAATGTAAAATAATTTTTATCTTTCCTTGTTCATTTAAACATTAAAGAATAATTTTTAAAATAGTTTTTAGTGATTATAATCTTATGACTATAATTATCATAGCTATAATTTTGTAGAAGACAAGAAAATGTTGATGAAATTCATTTTACCTCCAGGTAAAATGAATCGTTTTATTGAATCAACTTGCTTATTGAAAAAAAAGAATTTATGAACTCCTCAGTAATCCACATTAATATTATTTAATTATGACGCTCTGGCCTTGTTAAAATAGGTATAATTATTTTCAGAAAATTACGCTATTTTCTAGATGGAATTGTGGCCTTAGTTACAATTTCTAACATTCAGCTAAAGACTTTGTAAATAGAGTAGGAAATATTCTTGTATTTCTACAACTGGCTTTTGATCCTTTTGGTCCTCTACTGATTAAGGGCTAGAATTCAGGTTTGGAAATCAAATACATATTGTAGCAGGTAGCATTGTTGTTGCATTTGACCTGTAACCCATGTTTCACAAGACATCACCTATTTTCAAATGAAGCATAGTATTTGGCCACAGCCTCTTTGATAGGACTATCACTATTACTGAAATGTTCTCAGATAAGTCCTGTCACACCACGTAATTACAGAATTGCTTTCTATAGGACATACATGCAGTAGATGTTTTTCACTCGACTCATCTCTAACCCCATGTCCTCTCAAGAAACATTTAATATCTATGTTTGTTAATTTGTTTGTGTGATTTAATTTTAAAAGTAAATTGCTTCAATTTGGAAAAACAGACATCATATTCTAAGTCTATTAGAACTGTTTTACAAATATAAAAATGAAAGCCATTTATTTTGGCGAGCACTTTGGTAGTATTTTGTATTTCTCTCTCAGAAAATATAAAATTCCACATACACACAACAGAAATAAAGATTTTTTGCATTCACTTTGAATAGAATCAGTGCTTCATTTTTTTTGAATATGCATATCATCTTTAATCTGGAATAAAGTTTCTTCTATTTTTTTCATTGACAGTTATTCTACTTTTTTTCTTCACTTTTTTGATTTCCTACTTTATACAAACTATTTCCATTAAAAACCATCAATATTTCTAAATTGATGATATCTTAACCTCGATTTCCTATACATACTGAAAAATATTTCTCAGAATACTATAGTAATTCTTTTATACCATTGAGTTATTTGATATGACTAATGGTATTTCTATATCCTTTCCTTTAACAAATTCTTGTAGGAAGTTCAAATGTAGTCTGTCAGATATATTACCGACCTTTCCAAATAACTACATTGCAGGCAAAGAGAAAAAGAAGAAATTTGTGTTCTCTCTCTCTCTCTCTCTCTCTCTCTCTTCCACTCTCTCACTTTCTTTCTTTCTTTTTTACTGATTCAGTGTGCCATAATATTGAAGGATGAGTTAACCAGAGGCCATGTGCTTGGTCAAGCAGCTGGTACAAGCCCGAACTCTGGAACACATAGCTTCTGAGCCACACTAATGGGGGCACTCACAGCCCTCACATCACCACAGTGTTACACGGCATCTTCAGTTCTTGCTAAACTGGAGCTTAGTAAGGCTCAGGCCAAGCCAGAATTCTACTGGGATAACCTGCCACACTGGACTCAGTAAGGGAGGGAACAAGTCTGCTTAAGGTTTAGTTTGTTTATCTCTGTGTTTTTGGAACTAGTTCAGAGAACTGGTGCATAGTTCTTCAATTCTAAAAGACACAATTGCCCTTTTACAAAACCCACTACATTTTATTCAGGTAACACTTCAAACCAGGCAATAGCTGGAGATGAGTTTTGTGCCCAAACTGTTTCAGCAGTAGCCCAGTCACCATTATCTGAACAGCTCAGCTTGTTTCTACCAACAACCCAATTGCTTCATTTTGATCCAGATTTCACTAATCCAGCCTCCCAGGATTTTTGATGATCTCATTTACCTTCTTTCTAGAAGGTTTCCCTTTTACAGCAAAACAAAGCATAACGGCATAAAAATATTTTCCTGAATTATGTTGGTAGTTTTGGAAGTCTATTTCCATTTAAAATCCCTAGATGTCTCTAGTGTGTTGGTAGCTCTGATTTTACCATTTTTATCCTTTTCTATGGTTCTTAAAAATATTAGTATTTTATTACAGACACATTTTAAAACAATAGAAATCCAAAAATAAGTTACTTATGAACATTGTCCAAAACAAACATTCTGCTTTAATTTGGTCATAGAACCTTCTAGGCCATTCCTTTGAATAATCAATTTATATGTATGTATATATACATAAATATACATACATGCATAACACAAGGTAGTAGATTATTAAATACACATAGCTATGCATGTGGATTCTCTTTATTTCCCTTACTTCATCTCTTGTCCACTAGCCTTCTCCAGGGTCAACAGGATTAGCATTTTAGCAAATGCTGTTTGTTAGTTTCCCCATGCTCATGTGTACATGTGTGTGTATACACAAATATGTAATGGAATTTGGCATTGTATTAGTTGCTGATATTTAATCACTTGCTTATACGAAAATAATCAATATCATGAATTTTTCTCTCCATTCTGCTCCTCTCAGTAATTCATCTATATCAAGACTTAGGATGATTTGCATAATTTCAATGTTATGAATAGAATACATTTTTTCAATTGTTCCTTCTTAGTATTCATGGTGTTTATAGATTTTAAAGTAGGTTTTCCCTGAATATAAACATATTTATTAATTCCTTTATACTAATAATTAGGTTTAAAGGTAGTGGTATATCATGAGTTTTCATGGTTTTAATTTTGAAAGTTTTATTACCAAATTGCATGATAGCTAGACCATTTGAATGGCAGATTACAGACTTTTAATGAGTTTTTATTATTTTTAGTTTGAGGTATATTCACCTATTGACATAATACCTATTTCAAATGAGTCAATAAGCTACAAATCAATGCCAGCTTGTCACATAAACATAAACATAAAAAGAAATGATAAGCCAAGTTTATTTTAAGAGTTTGAAGCAATTGGTATGACCAAGAATTGGGAACAAATGACAAAAATAAAATTCCACTTCACCAATAAAATAGAGGTAATACAAATAATAAAATAGATTTGTATGTATTTGCACAGGAAGTACATGATCTTCTGTAGAGATAAGGAAACACAAATTAGCAATAAAACAAACCAGTTTGTATAGATGTTATTTATTTCCAAGTATATTTTTATGCTCACACAGAAAAATACCTAAACGTGGTAGCTGACAACTATACTTCTAACAGCTTTTGCACCTGGGGCAAGTTTGAACCTGAGAATCAGTACACAGAGCCCTTCATTTTGGACTTTGCATTACTCTGAAAAAATCTTTTTATGGCAAACATTTACTTATTACATGCAATTTTAAAAAGGAGGAAGGAGGACAAGATGGGAGAAGAGAAGGAAGAGGAGAGGGAGAAAACAAGGTGAAAATTGAATCAAGTTACAATTCAAAACTGCACATTAGAATCAGAAAAATCAGATTCTATTCAGGTCACTTATTCCACCTCCTATTCCTTATCCTGGTCTTTCAGTGGAGATGGTTTCAACAGTTCACTCTAGCATCCTCCAACATCACTTTACTATTTTCTTTCCTTTTGCCCTTTCTTTCTTATTAGTATATCTCACTTGAGATTTTATATTAGTGCAACATTTACTAATTCCTGAAATAATATCTCTATATACATTATGCAATGTGAGCTGCTAGATTTACATTTGAGTTCATAATTATTCTTCCCCTTATGCTTGCTTTTCCAAATGCCTATTGTCCATACAGTTACTGATTGCCAAAAATGTATTTGATTTCCAAGCTTGTAGAAATTTATAGGGAAAACAGTATTTTACACAAATGAGTAAGCATCCCTATATAGGCAGAAAAAGCTAATATTAAATATTGATTGACATTTTAGAAGACAAAGACTGTGATATCTTTTACAATATTCTCTTTACTATCCTACTTCAACCTCCCATAATCTTCAGAAATGGAACCTTTAGTGAGAAGAGTGACAAATCTACCAGAAAAAAAAAAAATTGTCTCACTTTTAGCTAGTTGTGACCTTGATGGTTTTTGAGCCATATGGAGAGAGTTAATAATTTTTCTACCTCAGTTTATGGAAGGTAGCATTGTGAGTCCCTGTTGTATGTGAGTTTCTGTTACTGTGAATGCAGATTTCTCTGAAGCAAATACTCTTTTCCAGTAACAGTAATTAGAAGAATCCACCTGAAGAATATACAAAGAATACCAAAAAAGTGGTGTCATGGTTTGTATGAGTGTCTCTCAGAGTATAAATGTAAGACTTGGTCTCCAGGTGGTAGCATTAAGGCCTAGTGGAAGGTAGCTTACAAAGGGTGTGTCTTCAAAGGGTATGGTAAGACCCTAACCCCTTTTCTCTCACTCTGCTTCCTGTATCAAGATGCGAGTACTTGCTCTGATACACACTCCCCATGCTTGCTCTCTGCTGCCTTCATCATGGGTAAAACAAAAGGAGTCACCTCATCCTGAATTTGAAACTCCAAACTGTGAACTAAATGAACCATTTTACTTTACAAGTTAGTTCCCTCAGCTATTTTGTTGTAGTTGTACAGTTTATTAATAAAAGCAATATATCAGATGATGGCTTTATATCTAAAGTTATGTCTTAAGTCCAATATATTATCACTAAAACTAAAAAAGGAAATATTATATTTATCCTATTCCCACTCACCAAACACGTTTAAATAATTGTTCTGTCCTGGATAAAAGATATTGTCTAGTATAGAGGTCTCTGGAATAACTCAACCACTACATTGGTTCACCTGTGTGACAAGTATTATAACTGATTATGAAAAATGACAGCATGGTGAATTGTCCTAATTGAATAATGATCTAAGTAGTATACTATATACTATATCTTAAATGAGCCTGTTTAACTCAAACCTTTACAGTTAAAATAATTTAAAGGAATATACTAATTAAGAGTGGCTGTTCTTTTAAATGCCTTAAATCTCATACTTAAAACTGTTATTAAATAAAATGTAATTTTAACCTAACACATTCATGAAAATAAATTAATCCTTACATGGTGTATTAAATAGTATCTTTTTTTCTTATTAGTAAGACTCTAGGGAAACTTCTGATTTTTTTTGTTTTGGTATGTTTTTTTGCTAATGCATAATGAGAAAATGGACAACCTCTAAAACATATTCCTAAATTTGTTGTATCCTCTCTCAGAAATACAAGAAAAAGCTCATTATTAAGGTTAATTATAGCTGACATTGAGATTAAAAAGTGCAGCATGGGTTAACTTTATTTTTAGTCCCTATCTGGTCTTTTTGGGAATTACCTCTCTACTCATTTACTTTATGGGTAATGTACATAAGTAGTAGAACACCACTTTGCAAGTGAGAAAAGCCTTATCTAAAGTGGCTTAAACAAGATGGGAATATATTCCTACAAAATTGAAGTATCCTGATAGTGATAGTTTCAAGCACAGATGGACAGAAATATCCCCATTGGTAGTAGGATTCTAGTTGTTGTCTTTTTTATTCACCACTATAAAGGACATGTTTCATCTGTTTGTAGTACATTCAGAGTTGTGCAGACATTACCACTATCTAATTTTACAACATTTCAGTCACTCCAAGGAAAACCCCCTTCAGTCACTCCCTATTTCCTCAGTCCCATGCACCCACTAATTTTCTTTTTGTCTCTATGAATTGAACTATTCTGTACATTTACTGTAAATGAAATCATAAAATACGTGGTATTTTGATGTTAGTTCCTTTCACTTAGCACCATGTTTTCAAGGAACATCAGTGCTTTAGTAGCAACCGCAGTTTATTCTTTCACATGGCTGAATAATATTCAAGATAGATTAGATAGGTAGATAGATAGATAGATAGATGATAGATAGATGGATGGGTGGATGGATGGATGGATAGATGGATAGATAGATGGATAGATAGATAGATGATGGATAGATAGATGGATAGACAGATAGATATAGATATAGATATATATACTTAGCCTTCCATCAGTTGATATATATTTAACTTGTTTTTACTACTTAGCAGTTACATGAGAGATCTTTTCACTTTCTTGACAATGCTTTTAAAGTGCAAACGTTTTTGTACAATGATGAACTTCAATTCATTCTCATATTTTCAGTTGTTGCTTATACATTTGATGTCATGTATAAGAAATCATTATCTAACCCAAGGTCACAAAGAGTTACTCCCATGGTTTCTTTGAAAATATTTGCCAGTTTGCTCTCACATTTATGTCTACAATCTATTTTAAGTTCATTTTTTGTATGAAGTATGAGATACGAATTCAGATATGTTCTTTCTCATGTGGATATATTATTGTCCAAGCCACATTGTTCAATAGTAACTCTTTTGCCTCATAAATTGTCTTTGTACCCTTGTTGGAAATATACAGACAATAAAAGTAAGGGATTGTTTGGGGGCTATCAAATCCTTTAACTTGACTCATTATTTTTTCTTTATTTGAATTAACTATATATTCTTCCATTTCCATACCTCATTTTTATTCCATTCTTCCAAATGTGATGCTAATACTTTCAATGTGCACTTTTGTATTCGAATTCTCTGTTGCAAAATACTTTATTATTCTGTAAAAAAACTATTTTACATATTTTTAAATTATGTAAATGGTAGTATATTGTATATATTTATGTATGTGTTATTTTGTCTTTCTTATTTTCCTCTAAGAATATGTTTATATAATTCATTCTTGTTATTTTAAGAATATCTCATTGCTTCATGATCTTTTGGCTAAGATCAAATGTAGCATCTCTTTTATTGGTTTAATAAGTATATTTTATAAATTGTTAAAGATAAGGAAGATTAATGGATTGAGTTAGAGTGATTCAAGTACAATACATTTACAGATAAAATATCAAGGCAAAAACTCACTGAGCAATGAACAATGTAAATATTGCAGTGCAAAACTGGTCATGCTAAGGGGAAAGTGATAGTGGGAAGGGAAGGGTAAATCAAGAGGTTAAATGAGGGGGGAGCATAGTTGGGATCCTATCTATACAAGTATGAATATGAGAAATTAAAACCTATCAAAGTCATTTTGAGAAGGGGAGTGGAAGAAGAGGGAGAATAATGGAGGGGATGAACCAAACTTGGGTTCAATATATGTATATATACATGTCTATAGGAAAATCTCACATAAAAACACATGTAACTGTCATATACTAGTAAAATGGTGTTTTAAAAAATGATTGAAATCTATATTATCTCCAACTTCTTTAAAACAATACTATGAAAAGGTGTTTTTACATAGAATTGTGTAAATGTCTTCCTGGGATTATTTTTCCAGAATTGGAATTTCTGGATAATGGACATTCTTAATTTGAATCATGCCTGATGGAATTTCAGGGGGTTCTACAGAATGCAATAATGTAAAAACCCAAGTATGAGGACAAAATGTTCAAATATTCTTCCTTCCACACCAAGATTTTGCATTTTCAGGCTTTCTTATTTTTACCAATTCAAATAAGAGAAATGGAATGTTTGATTTACATGTACTCATCTGATGCAAATTTTTCATTTCACTTCTCATTTTTCAATTTATGAAATGTCAGGTTTTTTTCTTCTATAAATTGCCTTCTCATATATTTCACAAATTTTTGTCTATTCAGACAATGCTGTTTTGTTTTTTGATATTCAGTAGTTTACTAAGGCTTGTCAATTCCAAATATTAAATCCAGACACTAAATCCTTATCAAATGTGGACATTGTTAATATCTTTCCCTATTTTATCAGATAATAACAATTAGTTAAGAATACAGCTCATTCAGCAAATTTTTTAACTTGAAATGAAATTCATTTGTTTCCTGGTGCCTTGAAGATTTTGTTTTGCTTTGTTTATTTAAAGAAATCTTTGCAATTCTTCTATCATATGGTTGTCCTCTTTTGTTTTCAATAACTTCAAGTTCTTTCTTTTAATTTAGAATTTATCTCTCTTCAATTTTATGCAGGAACATATCCCCCTCAGAATGATGTAGTTTTAGAAAATATTTCTACTAAAAATTTTCCTCTTCTTTCTATTTCTAATATATGTAGTTACACATAACATATACTTATGTATATTATATATATAAATATTAAGGCCCTGAGCTCATATATGTTTTTCTCTAATTCAATCCCCCTATTCCATTGAGCTATTTTTTAATCTTTTTCCACAATCCTAATATTTAGCCCCTAATGTTCTGTACCATATGTTACTGTATAATAAATAAAATATAATTTTTTACTCTAATAAAGAATTATAAAATATTATTTTAATTATTTTGAGCCCCTTCTTATTCAAGGAATCTTAGAATTTATTTTTCAAAGCTTTTAAAGAGTTCAATTAGAAATTTTTCCTAAGAGTACATGGAATTGATACCTTAATATCCAAAGAACAGACCTATTTAAAATATTATATCACCCAAGGATTTGTGATATCTTTCCACTTTATTCAAACTGTCTTCAATAGATTCCTATTCAAAGTTTTTAATTTATCCCATAAGATATTGAGTTTTGGTTAAGCCAATTATTAGGTTGCTTAGAGCAGTTTTTCTCAACCCACAAAATTTATTTTGAAGGACACATTTGAAGTAGAGAAGCATTGTACCCCCACCTAGCACAATTTAAAAAAAAATGTCATGAAAGTAGGAGTTGTTCATAGTTGTACACTCAATGACTCAAACTACACGGAGCACATCACAAATGTTAAAAAATGTTAGTAATCATACTTTGTTCTTAAAGTGTTTTTATTTGCATTTTATGATTTAAATACAGAAGATATTTCATGAGCATAGCTACTCTATTTTGCATTCTTTTATAAATAATATATAATTTGTGTAGTGTAGATATCTTTAGACTCTCATCTCTAGCATTTCAGACTTTTTTTCAATTTCCCATAGCATTCTAATGATTTTTAAAACATATTTCCTTGAAAATCTATAGTAAACCTGATAGATATTTCTACTAAAATGGACATAAATACCCATCACTATAAATGTATTGTGATGAACAATGTCATTCTCATAAAAAACTGATTCACTATGTCTATGATTCTCGACAGAAAAATACAGAAATCTGCTGTTCTTCTATAGCACCACACCTAGAGTATTTCAGAATGCTATGATTTTTTCCACTTGATTTTCATTACAGAGTTCTCAAATCTGAATCTTTGAGGTTGAGAACCATTATCTTAAAAAACACATATGCCTCCTTTTACTATTAGAATGACAGTAGAATGAAAGGTCACCTCTAATTTGTTCCCTCTAGCTCACATATGTTTGTCTCTTTAAAACTAGCTATCCTTATCTCAACCAGCAAAACCCCTTGTTCCTTCCTATTATTGCTTATACTCTCTCTACAACAAAATTAGAGATAAGGGCAAAATAGTTTCTGCTGGGTATTGAGGGGGGGAGCGGGAGGGGGTGGAGTGGGTGGTAAGGGAGGGGGTGGGGGCAGGGGGGAGAAATAAACCAAGCCTTGTATGCACATATGAATAATAAAAGAAAAATGAAAAAAAAAAACTAGCATAAATACACAATTTCAAATGGAAAAGGTCTCCTTGATATGGCATTAGGGTAAGCAACAAAACAATAAAACAGCACACTTTCAAATTTTTCTTGAAATCCTTTCTGTAGCTACATAATCTTCTTGTTTACAATTTGATATATATTTAGCAAATCTTTCCAAGCTCTAAATGGGAAGTATCTGTCACTTATTAGAGTAAGTGATTTCCATTATTTCAGAAATTGCTGAGAGATAATCACAGGCTTTGCATGTTGTATGAACAAAGGTTGGCCATAATAATTACATGTACTCCAAAATCAACAGATATTCACATTCATTGACATTCATATGAAGAGCCCATGAATTTGTATTCAGCAATTTTTGTAATCATCATACATTAGTGAAATGTGAATCTTCAGGAATCTATCATTCACTAGTAGCCTCCACCTCAAATAGATTAAATTTCATTAACTTTTCTCTGGCAACAAAACTCCACCTGTTGAAAACACTCATTTTACACTCTTAACTAAAGTCTCTGTCTCAAGTCAAAGCTTTTTCCTGGCCGCTAGTGCGACTTTATGTCTTCAGTAGAAATCCCAAAGTAATAACTTCTAATCCTAAACATTTTACAGTAATTTTTCAGTTATCACAGTGTTTGAATTAATATATTCTTGCTCTCTGAGTTTTGGAGTTGAAGTGTGTGGCTCAAGCAACATTCAGGTTATCTGGGAAATTCATCTATACTTGTGGTGAAAAAGCGTAAGTTGTCAAGTAAAAGGGCAAAGGTGGTAATGATAAGATAGATACTACTATGTATTTTAACAGTATGAAAGTAGCTGAGCTTTTTCATAATATGATAAGTAATGGGGTATTATATCCCCTTCCCTATATACTAATACATATACACTCATTTTCTCAGCTGAATATTATTGTTCTTTATGGCAGTTTTTTTTATTATTATTCTTGTGCTAGGGGTACATTGTGGCATTTACAAAATTCTTACAATAAATCATTGTTAAATTCACTCCCTCCTGTGTTCTCCTTTATCTCCTCCTCCCTCCATTCCTGGGATACTTTCAACAGATCTCACTTCTCCATTTGCACACATGTGTACATAATACTTCCACCATATTCACCTTCCTACACCCCATCCCCACATCCTTCCCACTCCCACTGGTACCAAGCCCCTAGAAAGGACCTATTCTGCTTTCCTTTTCTCTGATTTACTAAAAAAAAAAGTCATTTTTGTTTGTTTAAGATAGCTAGACAGGATGTTTATTTGTGACATTTCCACGTATAAATATCTTAAAACCCAAACTGGTTCATCTCCCCTATTTTTCTCCTTTCTACCTTAGTCCCTGTCTTATGGTGATTTCAACAGGTTTAAAAATTCTATATTCATTCTTGTGTAGAAGTACAACAACCACATTCACGTTCTTAACTTCCTTCTTTTACCATCCCTCTCTCACTGAACTCCCCTTCGCATGACCTGGTTTTCAAAATATTGCCATATTTTTTAGGTTTATATTCTGCATGTGAGAGAAAACAGGTGGGCTTTGTCTTTTTGAAATTGGCTAACTTCACTTAAGACAATTTTCTACAGTTCCATCCATTTGCCTGAAAATGACAAAACTTCATTCTTTATGGCTAAGTAAAATTCCATTGTGTATAAATACCACATTTTCTTAATCCATTCATCAGTAGTAGGGCATCTTGGCTGTTTCCATAGCTTAGCCATTGTGAATAACGCTGAAATAAACACCAGTGTACAGGTGCCTTTATTGTGATCTAACTTACATTTCATCAGACATATCCTTAGGAATAGATTTGCCAGATCATATGGCAGATATGAATCCATGCCTTTATGCTACCTGGTTTTTGACTAAGGCCCCAAAACATAGGATGGAGAAAAGACAGTCTTTTCAACAAATGTTGCTGGGAAAACTGGGTATCTGCATGCAAAAAACTGAAACTAGATCCATGTCTTTCAACTTGTACAAATATCAACTCAAAGTGGATTAAGGACCTTAATGTAAGACCTGAAACTCTGAAGCTGGTGCAGGAAAGAGCAGAGAATACACTAGAATTAAAGGCACAGGTACTGACTTCCTAAATAGAACTCAAAAGGTTCAGCAACTAAAAGAAAGGATTGATAAACAGAACTATATGAAATTAAAAAGCTAATGTACAAAAG
Organism: Castor canadensis; assembly: GCF_047511655.1. NCBI lineage: Eukaryota > Metazoa > Chordata > Mammalia > Rodentia > Castoridae > Castor > Castor canadensis. The sequence continues at coordinate 28,732,914 of NC_133395.1, forward strand.
AAATGGTTACCATACTGAAGATGCAGACCATAGAATCAGAGAAAAATCTTTGTCAGCTGTACATCTGACAAGGGATTAATAATAATATACAAGAAGCTCAAAAAACTAATCTCCCCAAAAATCAATGACCCAATGAATAAATGGACAAATGAACTGAATCAAGCTTTTTCAAAGGAAGAAATCCAAATGGCCAAAAAACACACAAAGAAATACTTAACTTCCGGGGACATAAAGGAAATGCAAATCAAAACTAAGATTCCACCTCATTCCCATTAAATGGCTACCATCAAGACCATAAACAATAACATGTTGGTGAGGATGTGGGGAAAAAGGAATCTTCATACACTATTGGTGGGAATTTAAATTAGTACAACCACTATGGAAAAAAGAATGGAGACCTCTCAAAAAACTAAAAATAGAGTAGTATTTTTTAAATACATTACTATTTTTTACGAAATTCATATTCTCCCAATAATAATAATACATAAAATAAGAAAACAACTTTTAATATTCTCTGAGTCATACTGACCTTTCTTACCTCTAAACTTGCCTTAGGACCCCAAACATCCTAGATTAATAAGGTCACATTATACTACTCTTTTGTCCCTTTCTTCAAATCATCCCTATTCTTTGACTTCATCAAGACATAAATGGAACCTAATTTGTAACAAGCCTGGTTTGACTTTGGCACTATTCCCCAGTCAATTCAATCTCTCTTACCAGTGTTCTCAATGTTTTTTTTCTGTATGCCCATGGCACCTTGCATGAGTGAAAAAAAAAATTCTATACTTAAATTGTAGTACCGTGAAGTTGATTTAGTGCCATTTTAGCATGTGCAATTGTAGCTGCTAAAGCCATTATTCCTAAAATAAAAAACGATTCAAATCTAATGGAAATTTACTTCTCCATGACTTGATTAGTACATTTTCCACGTGATGGTTTAGAATCACTGATTCTTCTATTTGGAGCTTTGACTGATTATGAGATTATTGCTAATGTTTGGCCTTCCATATCCACAGGGTATTCTTCTATGAATTCAAATAAATTCACATTTAACATACTTTAAAATTGTATTTGTACTAAATATGTATAATTTTTGTTGTTATTCCCTCAAAAAATTAGTATGACAATTATTTACATAATATTTACATTTTATTAAGTATTATGAATAATTTAGGAATGATTTAAAGTATGCAGGAGGGAGTAATAGGTTGTTTGAAAAATCTGATATACATGAACATCTACAAAATTGTAGTCTGCAGTGGTCCTAGAATCAGGAGCAAACACATAAATAACAATATTGAGGATAGTTCTTCAGACTTTTCTACTAATGAGAGGTTTAGCTACTTAATAGTAATTGTTTCTATTCTAGTCTTTTGACATGTTTCATTTATACTCTTAAGTAATATTTTTTAAAAATCCTTTTCTCCCCATAAAATTTGTTCCATTTGTGCCATCAATATATGTGCCATGTGAGTTGTTTCTTTTCACCTAGCATAAATGAATTTCTTTAATAACCAAATAAGTAGATTCTTCAAACCACTTTTGTACATGTTACCTTGATTCAAACATGTCCACTTACTAAATTAATAAGAAATTTTTATAATGCTTTCCTAGAAGTTTTACAACCAATGCACATATTACTCTTATTACTATAGCCACTATAGAAAATAGTATAAGAAGGTGGAGGCTGAGGGGGAAAGGAGAGGGGAAGGAGAGAGAGGGGAAGAACTGGAAATAGGAAGGAAGGAAGGAAGGAAGGAAGGAAGGAAGGAAGGAAGGAAGGAAGGAAGGAAGGGAAGAAGGAAAGAAGGAAGGAAGGACAAAAGGAAGGAAGAAAGGAGAGAGGAAGGAAAAAGACAAAAAAGAAAAGAGAAGAATGGAAATTAGGATGCTTGGAAAATGAATCAGTGGATGGGCCCCTGGATGTGGTCACTATATATGCAAATGTTTGAGTCTTAACATAGGATGCATTCAACAACTGATTATTTAGGATGACTCATTCTGTGTCAGCTATGCACTACTTTTACCTCTAAATCCATGAAAGGGAAAAACTTTGGTGGAGGAAATGGAGTACATGGATTTTCCCAACAGCATGAGATCCTCTTATTAAGTTTGATTTCAGGGTGTCACTGCTATAATTACTACCTAGTCATTTGGAGTTTCACATACTAATGGACCAGCAGACTGAATAAGTAAGTTAAGTAAGCAAGCAAGCAAGTAAGTATATAGGTAGGTAAAATAAATTAAATAAACAAATACATACATAAATAAATGAATAAATAAATAAATAAGTCATAGGTGATGAATCCAGAATGTCATGATGAACTAGAGTTTTAATTAAACAGTAGTGGCAGAAAAGAGCAACTGTGAAAGTTTCAGTTGTTAAATTCATGGCAATATTTTTGTGTTTTCATGTTGAAATAATCACTACTAGCAAAAACAATCTTCACAAAAGTAAAGGAATAAAGGATTTCAATCCTGAGTGAATAAAACTGTGAGAAATCTAAAAACATTGAAACACTGTCCTAGAGGGGATAGTGTGCAGTGCTTAGTGAAACACAACAGAGTTGATTACTATCAATATTGATCTTATGAACCACTTGTTGGAGTATAGTTACTGCCAGTTACCCTATCATATCATATTTTTTGAAAAATTTGTAACTTTCTACCCCTTAGCAAATTCTGTAAAAGTTTTCAATTAAGGTAGGAGATTAGTAGATCTGAGTTGGTTTCTTGCTCTTTTACACCATTTCTCATACTTGGATGACCATGGTGTACCGGACATTGGTAGAGCAATGAACTACCTGAGAGCAACTCAACTTAGTTATTCTGGGAATGTCATGTTTTCTTTCTTGAGACTTTTCTTCTGTTGTCCCACCCTAAAAAAGTACTCTCAGACATGGAGGAAGGGCATGTTATGCATCTGGAAATGTAACAGTTAACTCTAATCCAAGCAATCCGTGATCAACACAGAATGAGAATGTTTCTTGGGTGGACAAGTGTGAGGTGCATTCTGTACAGTTCGCAATGGAATTAAGCTTCCTTTGTCCACAAAATATTCAACAATAATGCATATTTTTATGGCCCAGATCTCCTTTCTTGTTTCTTTTTCCACTATTTCCAATTGGATTCCAGATGGGCACTTACAATCTAATTACCACATATATCCTCATGTTTCATAATCTCATTCTGAGCAATAATTCAAGGTAGAACACACACTAATATGGTAGTATTTTTGTTCATAAGCTAATCATAAAAAATTGAATCTAGCATTTTATTTTTATTGGCAATAAATCCATACCTACATAAATGATATTAATTTTTAGTGACTTATTTATTTTTATTTTTTTTAAACTTTTACAATTTTATTTTATATAAAGAAGAGCATATGAAAATCCAAGCTTACTGCAATCATTTTTAGAAATTATAAAAACAATATATTAGTTAAAATTTCTGTAGGGAAGATTAGTGATTTCTGTTTTGATGGAAAAGGAAGGAACTGAGCAAAATGTGCACTGAATTATCAACAACTGAACATCAAAGTAAACAAATCTATTGGTTATAGTCCCCTAAGTAAATTATGATATCTACAAATAAGCAAATTTTAATTAGCATTAAAATCACCAAAAGTTTTTGTCACTTCTCATAAAAACTGTGAGAAGCTTTTATTTCTATTTAAATGATAAAATTGCTACCACTCTTTAGATGTTTATTTAAAATTATAATTTATGTGCATATGAAAATGACATTACTAAAAACACACTCAAGGATTTCTAACATAGGTGGAAGTAGAAGTGGAGTTACAGTTGAAGTACACTTACACAAACCATTTTATTATAGTAACTGAAATTATATAGAAATATATATTAAGGAAGCTTTCAGAGAAACTGTAACTATTAGTGAATACAGTTAATGACAACATATTATAGAGATATTGTAACAAAAATCGCATGGTACTAGCAGACAAACAAACGCATAGGCTAATGAAATACAGTGAAAGTCACAGAAGAAAACCCACGCAATCCTTTGAATTTTGACAAAGGAACCCAAAGCATTCATTGGAGAAAACATAGCCTCTCCAACAAATAGTGCAGGGAAAACTGTACATCCACATGTGGAGGACTGAAACTAGACTCTTATCTCTCACACTGTATAGAAATAAACTTAAGGTAGGTCCTTTGAAACTAATACAAGAAAACACTTAAAGATTTAGGCATAAAAAGATATTTTCTGAATAAGACTCCAATTGCCCAGAAAATAAGAGCAAGGATGTTAAATGGGGTTTCATAAAATTTAAAAGCTTCATTATAAGAACTTTTGGAAATGTCACAATATACTTCCAGTACAACAATTTAAAAAATTTAAAAATTAAAAACTTTATCACATTAAGGGAAACAATTACCAGAGTGAAGAGACAATCCACAGAATTGGAGAAAATCTTTTTAAGCTGATAAATCTTTTCATCTGATAAAGGATTAATATCCAGAATTTGTAAAAACTCAAAAATTGAACATCAAAAGAAAAACAATCCAGTTAATAAATGTATAAATGAATTGAGCAGTTCGCTGAAAAGAAATGGAAATAGTTAAACAGTGAAATGTTCAACATCTTTAGCCATAAAGAAAATGCAAATCAAAATGTCCATGAAATTCCATTCACCCCCAGTCAGAATGGCTATTATTAAGAAAATAAACAGGAACAAATGCTGTTAAGGATGCCTGGAGGGAAAAGAACCATCATACACTGTTGAAGAGAATGTAAACTGGTGCAGCAACTGTGGAAATCAGTATGGAGGTTCATCAAAAATCTAAAAATAGACCTACCTTATGACTCTGATATACCACTCTTGGGCATGTATTTGAAGGGTTATAAGTCAAAATCAAAGAGCGTTACTTGTTCAACGATGTTTATCGCATCACTAATAAACATGGCAGCACTATCCACAATAGCCAAGCTGTGGAATCAATCATCCTATCATGATAGGTACCTATCACATAATGACCAGATAGGAAAATGTGGTACATAAACTCAATTGGATATTATTTAGCCAGAGACAAGAATGAAATTATGTTGTATGCAAGGAACTGGAGATCATCATGTTGGGATAGATAAACCAAGCTCAAAATCCAAATATTGCATTCTTTCATGCATATGTGGAATATGGACCTAAAATGATGATGGTAATGGTGATAATAATAATGATCAGACATGAGCGTAAAAGGGAGCCTATCTGGAGGGAAGGGGAAAAGGACAGAGTACTGGGGGTTAACATTATTGAAATACAGTATATATAAATATATATGAATATATTCATACATATGAAGATGGCATAATGAAAATCTGTAAATACTATTTGGAAAAGAGGGGAGAAGAGAAGACCAAGAGAGTATAATAGAGGGGCTGAATTTGATCAAAGTATACTGTATGCACATATGGAAATGACACTTTGAAATTCCTTTGTACAATTTGTATATGTCAATTTAAAAAATGTGATGATGGATAGTTCTCTACAGAATACCAAAGACTCAGAGGACAGAGAGAAGGATGGGAATCTGGTAGAGTACACTTGTATTTGGAGGCTACAATGTGTGAAGTAATGGAAACCCTTAACTTTTCCTTTATTCATCAAGTGGATAGCCAGAATAATGGTGGGTGAAACCTTCCCAAGCAGAATCTTAAAAAGTACAAAATGGATATGGCTCTTATGCATAGGCAATTTTAAATACTGGAGCATATTATAGAGCATTCTCTACTAGGGAAAATGGAGTTTGATTAGACTGTTTGGAGCATAAGAAAAATACGTGAGAAGAAAATAGAGAATTGACAGTATTGCTGGTAGAAGCATAAAATTAAGGAAACCATTCGTCTATCTCTTATGCCTGCCACTAACTTGGAAATGAAGCACAATATCCTAAGAAATGAGAGCTTCTTAAAGAATATATAGGCAAAGCATAAATGAATTAAATGTTAGGTCCAGTGGAAGATATATGGGACATTTGTGATGACTTTTGGATAAGAATGGCACTTTGAGTAGCAGGACTATACCCTTATGAGTGATAAATCTAGATAAGCACTTGCTAAGCTTCTCCCAAGCAACAGTGTGCTTTAAGTAATTCAGTGCATTAACTTCCACAAGTGTGCTTATATCACAAATATTTCCTAACATATAATAAAAAACTAATGAATGCCCTTTTCCAACTTTTAAAAGAACTTTGGAATATTTTAAGACACAAACGTACCATTCTGAGTAAGTATCATTTAAAAAAACTTTGACATAATTTTTTTAATTATGTCACTTCCTTAGTTTATGTTTACTTCCTTAGTTTCTTGATCTTTATTACTAAGTTTTTTTCACAAAAAGAAAGGCTTATTTTCCCTCTTCTACATATGTATAAACTACCATAAAAACCACTTAAAAACATCTGCTTATACTCTTTCAAATTAGGACATTTCCCTTTTAAGCATATACTTGCAATTGTATCAAACAAAGGAAGATTTGACTAGGTTCACAAGCCTGACAATTTCACTTAAGATCTTCTGCCCAAGAAAGGAAGGATTGCTTGACACAGGCAAGGAAATAAAAGTGAGCCACCTGCAAGATAATGTTTTCCTTCCCTAAGCAAATGTCACTAATGTCACTGGATGTGTCATTCAGGTCTTTCATTTGTTTCTTACATTTTGGGGGTACTGGGAATTGAACTCAAGACCCTGTGCTTACTAGGTAATCACTCTACCACTTGAGCCACACCTCCCAATTCTTTTTCTTAAATGTATTTGTCAGATACGTTTTCTCACTTATGCCCAAGCTGGCCTCTAACCAAGATCCTCCTACATCTGCTTTCTGAATAGCTGGAATCACCACATCAGCTTGGTTTTGAGATAAATTCTCACCACTTTTTTTTTTTTAATTGCTGTACTGGAGTTTGAACTAAGGACTTCATGCTGCAGGTTATCTGCTTGGTTTTGAGATAAATTCTCACCACCTTTTTTTTTTTAATTGCTGTACTGGAGTTTGAACTAAGGACTTCATGCTGCAGGTGATCTGCCATTTGAATTATGCCTCCAGCCCTTTTTGCACTGATTATTTTGGAGTTAGGGTCTCACTTTTTGCCCAGACTTACCCTGACTGTGATCCTCCTAATTTAAGCTTCCTGCCATCACTGGGGTGACTGTCACTTCACACCACATCCAGCATTTTTTCTATTGAGAGGTGGGGTCTCAAACTTTTATCTCTAAGCTGGCCAAGACCTGTGATTCCCTCAATCTCAACTTCCTGTATAGTTTTTGATGACAGTCATGCACCACTGTGCCCAGCTATTAATTGAGATGGGAGTCTCATGAACTCCCAGCCTGGACTGGCCTCAAATCTCCATCCTATCTATCTCAGCTTCCCAAGTAGCTAGGATTACAGGTATAAACTGGTGCCCAGAGGTTTCACTACTCTTGCCCAGGTGGGCCATGAGACATTCTGCTGTCTTCACTTCCTAAGTAGCTGCAATTACAGCCTTGAAGATGTTTTAACTTTTTAAACATCTCTATATGGAATGTAAGGATTTATTTTTAAAAGTCAGTATTAAGGGCTGACAGAGAGGCTCAAGTGGTAGAGCAACTACCTAGCAAGCATGAGGCCCTGAGTTCAAATCCCAGTACCAACAACAACAAAAAGTATTAGGGAATAACTTGTTTAAACAAAAATGATCAGGATTAGTCCTTGCTAAAACTAGTCATCTCCAGCCTATAAACCTAGAGGTAGAGAGAGGGGGAGAGGGAGAAACATGTAATTGGAATAGGGTGTCTTAAGAAAAAATTATTTTTAATAAAAGTCACCGAAGCACATTGCAGAGTCTTTGACACCTGAAGGACATTCTATAACTTTTGTATTAATAAGCAAACTTTGCTAATGACTGTGAATACTACATTCCTATTGCCCTTTCAGGGATCACATATTTGCCACCCCCCAGTGTAGTAATAGCTCCTAATAATTGTGTTTAATACTTTGTTAGACCCTGTGCTAAATACTTTACATGGATTTGTGAGCCATCATATCAGATTAGTATAAGTTTTCCTCAATCTGATAAGAAATGTGAAAGGTAGAAACTAACCTGAGCTTACAACATCACTGGTGGACTGCATCTGAACCAGTTCTTCTTTGCTGTGCTGCTGCCACTGTTGAAGGAAAACTCTTTTCATTTGTTTTCTAATTATAGACACTTTAATAAGCTGGACAATGACCTTCGTTTACCACCAATCACAGAGTATGTGTTTGTCTAATAAACTCGCCACTGAGGTACTTCCTGTTGGTATGATTTTCATATCATATAGAACTTTCTGTAGCCATTCGACTGCTTATTTTCTTTGTAAGATTTTCCAGCTGTCTAAGCTAAAAGGTGAAGATATAAGAAGAAGAAAAACCTCCCTCCAGGCCATTTCAGAGATCATGCAGATTCGTCCTGAAGTAAACACTGTGCATTTGTGTTCCGGAAAGCGTACCCAAGCTTTCCATAGTATCTCTTACCTTTCAAACTCTACAGTAGGGATCAGCAAACTATTTCTCTGCAAAGCACCAGATAGTAAATAGTTTATGTTTTTCAGTTCACAGGATCTCTGTTGAAAATCTTCAACACTTATTGAAGTGTGAAAATGGCCATAGAATGGAAAAGAATGAACTTGGTGTTCCAATAATATTTTATTTATAAAGACAGGAAGCCTGAAATAGATATATGTACTATCATTTCCCAGTTCCTTCTCTTAAACACTGCACAGCAATGTTTTACCCCATATTCCAAAGGATGAAAATACAAATGTAGGTGGGATTTGAAACCTGAGTCTGACTTCTCCTCACCTCCATACAGCTTACTGAGTTCTATAATAGTAAAGTGTAACAGAAAATGAGATAATTTGTTGACTATTACTGAACACTTTGAAAGTATTGTCATTGGAGATATTTATAAAACCACATGTAAATTTTTAAATAGGTGAAGTATGACTTGAGTATGGACCAGATTAACATGCATTACTAGACTGTTGAAACTCTTGAAAAGCCAGTCATCATTTCCTCAGCTCGTCTGTTTCTAGCAATGTGGTTGACAGATTCAAAACAAGTAGAAATGAGTGCTACCTTTTGTTTACTAATGTTTTAATAAGAATTCAAAGATAAGCTCAGTCTTAAAGATGTTAAACAAAAATGGAAAAGGGAGATGACCAACAGGTGTGTTTTCATATTATTATTAATCTAAAACCAATTCTCAAACTAAGGATGAAAGGTTATGAAAAATATATATTTCTTCCATTTATAGAAAGTGTTCTTTTTAAATTTCAAGCAAACAGTAAACTTGAAGAAGCATATATATAATACCCAGTGGAAGAATAAAATTTTTAATTCCTACATCATCACATTACCAACTCTACATTGATCAATTCTGATAGTATGCAAAAGAAAATGAACCAGGACGATTAAAAATGTATTCTGTCTTATAAATGCTATGCATGCCAAATAAAAATGTTTATTTTTAGTTATCAAAGTCAATACACTTCACCTCATTTGGTGAAATTTTAAGGTAAAAATCAATATAATCATTAACAAATTGTGTATTGGTTTCCAATTTTTCAACATTTGCAACAAATCTTCATATATGAAAAATTTTAATAGTGATAACAAGTGTAGTATATTTTAAAAGTACTTCATCCCAACTACTTCTTGCTCGAAATATATGAAAATTTTTAGTTCGTGTACAAATTAAGTGACAGTCTATATATCTCCCAGCAATGTACCTGACAGATCTTACTAAAGAATGTTAGTGTAATATTTTATTTATAAAAATCTGAGTAATAAACCTACCAGCTGAGCATTTCAAATGAACTCAGAAAAATCACTCTGTTAAAAACTAGCACTTCATCACTAACTAGACAAATTTACAATATTTCTGGAGCATTAGATACTGATCTCATCCATAGGAAAAGAAACAAACTTGAGAAATCAGTGTTGCTTGTATTTAAAGTATGTTTGAGGTTTCAGAGTTCATTGATTGTGTGGGAAAAGTAAATGAGTAATGTATCAGTTAATGTCAACATAACTCATGGAAATTAACCTATGAAAAGTTTATGATGCATTTTCAGTTTTGTATTAATTATAATTTCTATATAAAACTGCTATCTATTCATTGTGTTATTCAGTCCTGAAAACATCCCATGAAAATAGGCACTCCTTTATGTCATTTTGTGGGTGCAAAAGCTGAGGATTGTAATAAGTTGTTTCTCAGTTTATTGTGCATTTTACTTGTGCCAGAAAGTTTTTAAGTCATTTGTACATGTTAATTAATACTAAGGTTACAGCCAATCCAAGAAATACACACATATACACATGCATGTGTGAACAAGGGGATGAAGTGGGAGAAAGAGAGAGGAAGAGAAAGATGGAAAGAGGGAGGTACAGAAGGAGAAAAATATGTGAGACACAAGATAGTTGCTTAATTACTTTTGAAAATATGGTAAATCAACAGAATGAATGAATAGTATGTACTTCTATTTTAATTTGTATAAAGTTAACAGAATGTCTTTTAAAATGTTGGCATGTAGAAGTAGGTTTGGTATGTCAATTTATTTGAGATGACTGTATTCTCAATCATACCTTTAATGAAGGATTTTCTAAAATATTTTCAAATTAATAATAATCAAATGTTAAATGACAAGGATAAAAACTTAACCATATCAAGTTTGGCTTAGTTATACCTGCCCTAATATGACAGTTGAGAAATATAAATTCAAGTGAGATGTGACTTATAATATCTACACACTGGGATCTCTTGTGAGAAATATGTGTAATGTGGATTAATACAGCTTGAGTTGACAGACTTCCTGTTGTCTTTGTTATCTAATGCCAGATGGACCCACTATTTTGTCAGGAGGTAGAGAGCAAATTGCTGGCCTGGAGAAAGACAGGAAGAAAGAGGAAATAGTGAGAGTATTTTAATGCTGAAGGAAGAGCACAACACAGTAAATAAAAATTATTAATATTTATTTAATATGCATTAGATATGTTTATTCTTTTTATCACCATTTGATGTTTAACTTTCCTTTATTGGCACTCAAAATTTATTTGAAAGCAACATTGTCTGAACAAAATGAATTGCAATTTTCTACACTGTAGACAGAAAAAGAGTTCAGTGATATATGAATATGTGAGGACAGACATAAGAAAGTAAAGACTTATGAAGCTTAAACAACAGAAATTTATTTCCTCACAGACCTGGAAACTAAAAGTCAAAATCAAGATATCATGAGAGTTGATTCCTTGTGAGGCCTCTCGCTTTGGCTTCTAAGTGGCCATCTCCTCTCTGTGTCTACACAGTCTTTCCTCTGTCAGTATTCTAATCTTTTTTCCTAAAGAGGACACCAGCAGTATTAGATTGGGGCTCACCCCTATTACCTCATTTAACCTTAGCTTCCCTGTTTAAAGATCCTTGCTCCAAATATAACACAGGAACATCCTGAGTTACTGAGGGTTCATATCCCAGCATATGAATTTGGTGGAGGACTGGGGTAGTGAGTGACACAATTAAGCTCATACCAGGGAACCATGTAAGACTAAAGAATCATCTGACCAGGAAACCTGCATGGTACTACTTACTATGTAATGTGGTCAGGCATCTCAGCCTCAGCACTGTGGAAGGTATGAGAGACAGCATTCCTCTGCAAAATCTCTTGAGTAAATTAAGACAAATATACTCAATTTACAGGAAAATTTGATGATACATTCTGTTAATCTTCATTCTAATAAAACAGGACACAGAAGTGCTGACTACATTTAGTGAAATATTTTTAAATACATCAAAAAATAATTTTTAGTAAGTCTTGGTATAATCTACTTAAAGTTGACACTTTAAGAAGTCAGTTTGAAGGCAATGTAGTATGTAGTCAACAGTTTCTGATGAACAGTTCATGTCTATAATTTTTAACATCCAGAATATTGTTTATAAAGGTTTGGCAATCTTAAGCTTGAAGCAGACCTCACAGAGGAAATGTGTTTTGTTGGATCACAGAAAGAGAGATCATTATAGCTTGGTCTAGTCTTTGATCCAAATTTTTTCTATGCTTAACACCAAGAAGAAAATATACATGAAAATAGTATATGTCTTCACAAAACCTTACACTAATAGGTTTATTTGATTGATTTGCTATCTAATCTTCAATCTATACAAAACAATCTTCATTTGAAAACTTAAATGTAAGTTCAAGTATCATGTAAGTTATCTAATTGTTTTATCTTTAAAACACTAGAGGGCACCCTTTCTTTCTGTTAAAACATTCAACTTAGAAATTTTGCAAAGGAAATATACAGGATTACCATGTGAAAATAACATTCTTTTTATTTCTATTATTTGTGGGATTTATTCCATGTTTAATCCATTAGGATACTGCTGATCCCAAGAGCCAGAACACATCATTTTAAATAGATTTACTTGATTTGTAACTGAAATGAATTCTACCATCCTAGAAATATCAGTGTCACAGAGCTTCTCAAGAGTCAGATGCTCGACTAGTTCCATGACAGTGAAAAAAGATATCAGTGTTTGGCACTGCTTTATGATGCATATTAAGTACAACCCAGCCTAAATTTCTCTATTTAGGATTAAGAATAATTTGTCCTGATTGTGTTTTCCTATACTTTATGTTCTCAGATGAATATCACACCATTGTTAGATTAGCACAATTTTAAATAAAAGTACCATTAATATTCCTAATAGAAAAGATATGGAAACAGATATCAGTAGGTACTGAGCTAACACTAATTGCTCATATTTATTCAAATTAATGCCATATACTAACCTAAACATGTTGCTTAAAATATTTCATTGATACCACACTACATAGTTATTACTATCTTACTCTTATTTTTAACATGTAACTAGGGTACAGTATCATGAGAATAGCAGACAGACTCGCATAAAAGGTATCTTAGTTCATTGGTGCTGCCATAACAAATGTGAAAGAATGGATGATTTTATTAACAATCAAAATTTATTTCTCATAGATCTGCAGGCTGGGAAGTCCAGTATCAATGCACTGACAAGTTCTGTGACTGGTAAGGGCCAAGATGGCAAATGGAAAACTATATGCTCACAGGGTAAAAGATATAAGGACAAAAAAAAGACCTAGCTGGGTTCATCCGGCCCTTTTTTAAGGTTGCTAATACCATTAATGAGGTTTCCACCCTTACGACTTAATTGTCTCCTAAAGGTTCCACCTCTTGGTGATGTTTCAACATGTGAATTAGATGGACACATTCGGACTTTACTAAATGCAATTCATAAATATTTAGAAACTGAAATTTTGTTTTAATTCAGATGAAAAAGGAATAGAATGAATTCTTGACTTTTCCTATTTACTTCCAGGATTGTGTAGGGGTATGTGATGCTGTAATGGGTGAGAGCAGTAAAATTATTTATTTGGAATAATTAGTAAATTGAGAATATTTGCTGATTATTAAATCATGTTGGTGTTCCCTTCATTACCATCTATTTCAATCGGAGATTTGAAATTCAATTACTCACTTTGGTTTGCAAGCTCAGGTCTATAATAAGTAGGTTGACATGTAAATGTAGACCATGATTGAACTAATTCCCTAATGCTTTTAGATTGAGAGGGAAGAATTAGTCCAGGGTAACGTAGAAAAAGAATCAGTCACAGACATGATGACCAAACAGGATCCTTGTGCAAAATTCAGCAGATATACAGAGATACTGTTGGTCAGCAAGGAGGCAGATTATCAAGTAGCCTGAAGAGGGCAAAGTGCTGTATACAAGGACATGTCTCTCCAGGTGCCAATTCTTCCTTACATAGAGGGAATACACTGACTTTTAGTGGCCAAGAATTCTTAGGAAATATTTTCACATTTTGGACTCTGACTTACTAAAAGACAATACTATGGCAGTTCTCAGTGTGCATTTGGCTCAGGTCTTAGTCACCCACTAACTCATGTTTCTTCACTTCTGTGTGCAAGTAATAAAGTATGCAAATGCACACATGTGTATGCAGGCACACATACACACGAATGAATGGTAGACATTGTAACTTTTATAAGAAAACATAGCTTTTCTTTAAAACGTCTTGAAATGAAAAAGCTTTCAGTCATTTGTGACAGGAATAAGATATTTAAATAGAATATTCATATTTTTCTATACATAACAAAGTAAAACTCCACTGAAGTTAACATATTCTTCTACAGGCAATATGTTAAGGCTAAAATCTGATGTAAATGTAGTAATAGCAATTTTATTAATTATGTTTTCTGAATCACAAGGGAACACACTTAATATGATATTTAGAGGAGAAAAGCAGTTATGATTTTATACTCAGTGAATATGGCAAGATGGTTAATTTTTAAATATCTGTGTGAGTAAGAGATCCCTACACAAGTATTCCATATACCAAATTGCAAGATGATGTCCAAGTGATGAATATCAAATGTGGCTTCCAGGGAAAGTACAGAAGGTGCCACTGGTCTACTTTTCTATTGTTTTCTTTCCCTTTTTCCTATGGAAACATGAATGTGAGAGAATAATGATTGAGTGGAAAAGTTAAATAAAAGAGACATGGTCTAACAATTTTTAAAACATTCAACCTCTCTAGAAGACAAAAAGACAGAAAATTAGTAGCTGCATCACAGGCACAGCATGCTCTCAAGGAAATGCCAAGGAGAAGGCTATAACATTTTAGTTCAATATAATAATTTTTGTAAGTGCCAAAATGTACCCTCACACAGAACAACAATAAAAAAATAAAATAAGTAGAGTCCCATTAAAGCTCTATTATAATAAAACAGGTAAGTTTAATTTCAGTTAAAAAAAAAACCTCAGACACATCAAAAGATCAAGAGTATTCAGTCACACCAAAGTCCACAGTTTTTCAAGGATTGTACATTTCTATCTTATAGAGCCTCACAATTACACAGTAGGACTTTAGGAGCCTAATGTGTTCACTCAGGCATTTGGGATGACCTTAACCATAGGTTAGACAAGGATTATCTCTAAACAGATCTGTGGGTATGAGTTTTATGTTACGGAGTAAATTGCATTTAAATCCAGGAGAAACCCATAAGTTTCTCTAGAAAATGATTTCATCAGAAATGCCACTCGTTTGAGCTGAGACAAGGGAGTACAAAAGGAAAGAAAGTTATCAGCTCTCCAAATTTCTGGCAAGTAGCTAAAAACATGTAATATATTTCATGATAACCGAAAGATTACTCAGTGGGTGGAACCAAGAACCCAGAAAACAGAGTCAAGATCTCAAGTACAGCCATATTGTGTTACATATAAAATACAATTACCAAACAGAGTGGAATAGATGTTTTTTTACTAAAGTTATTCATGCATCTTGACCTAACCTATAAACTCCCAATTTTTGCCTGGTTAGATTCCAAAATTGCTATGACCCATCATTTTTTACCTTCCCTATCCTACCCATAAATAGCAAGAGGTCTACAGCTATTAGCCTACATATACTTCCTCCATCCCTGTCCAGTGTATTTTGGGTGTGTAATGGCAAGTAACTTATCTCTTTAGTTTCACAAGTTCATGCACAGATGAAGCAAAGTCTAGGACCCACCAGAAGGATTACTCCCAGGGAAATAATTAGCACTCATACCTTATTTATGTGATGAGAATTTGAATATTGCTGATGCTATGTATTTTTTTTGAGTTGAAGTTCTAATAACATGACTCACTTGGGAATCTTGAGGGGATTTAAGTGTTTTTTGGCATGTGAGGAGAGATATACATCACTAAGAGGAAAAAGTAAGACTGTAGCAAGTGGAGTGTGGAATGACTCTCCTGAATCTCACCTGCTGGTGTTTACACTGCTGCATAATCTCTTCCATTTACTATAGGAAGGATCCTGGAGTTGCTTGCAAACCAAGAAATATGCCAAAGATAATTCATTATTTCTCCCATCATGATGGCACATTATTTAAGTTTGAGTCTTGCTGGAAGAATTATTCTTTCCCCTTTGCTAGCTTTTAAATGGCAGGTTGTGTGGTGAGATGGGCCATGCAAAGGTCCTTAGAAGGAATTGTAGGTGGAATATAAATGAAAAAAACAGCCAGACAGAAACTGAGATGAGGTCTCAATATCACAGCTAGGAAATGAATTCTCCCACCATCCACAGTGAGTTTAGAAGTGACCTATGCAAGTAAACTCTATGTGCTCTGTGAGGAGGACTGAGAAATAATGAGAGAGCCCCGGAAAAGTCCAAACTGGGTTATTTCAGCAATCCTTATCTCTAAACACTGAGAAATGATATGTCTTATTTTTAGGTGCTAATTTATGGCCATTTGCTATGTACAGTAGAAAATTAGTGCATTTATACTGTTTCTGTTTTTAGTATTTACTATAGAATATCTTTTATAAAATGATACTACCTAGGTATACTTACAGGGCACTCAAACACTAATACTAATACATGTGATTCAGCAAAAACAAAGTTTGTTTTCTCTATCTTCAGGTTTATTTGGTGTGCTGTTTTGCTTTATTATCTTCAAATTTATTTAGTAATGAGAGTTGTTGGCTTTAGTGTACACAAAAAATGATATTGGAAAAATATTGAATATGAAATAGTGACAACAAAAAAAACACAAACAGAAAAAGAAATCAAGATTTTTTTTTATCTTGATGACAGGGGCACTGCTTGATTCAGGTATTGAGCCACCAGTTTAAGTAATGTGCTTACATTCTGAACACTATGTGCTGTGTGTGTCAGCCATACAGCTACAATACTTGTTTCCTTTTGCACATCTTTTCTCTTCACCATGTTGCAAGTTATTTTATTTTGTTCTTGAAAAGCTAGACTGCAGTAAGTATTTATTAATTCAATATGTCTTGATATAGTTTAACAGACTCTTTGACTATATTATTATTTTATTCTTTTTCTTTCAAACTGAATCCAATACTCAAGTATGCTCTTATTTTTGTTTTATGTATCTATAAACTATTCTAAATGAGTATTTATTTGAGCTACACACTAATCCTAATTTGCAACTGCTTGCCACCTTAAAGTTTTTCATTATTAAAAAGGAAATAGTATGTAAAATAAAAATCAATTAAAACTAATTATAAACAATAAATATATAAGTAATTGTCATACATCCATATATAATATATACATATATGTAATGTTAATATATGTAAATCTAGGAAAAATTACCAAGTCCTCAATTATTATTCTCTTTGCTATGATCAGACATCTTTAGTAATAGTGTGCTCCAAAAAAATCTTATGTGGATCTTTTTTTGTTTCAAATGTCCTTATTCAGATATGAATCTCTGTGACTATAGCAAATATTTCCTTTTCTATATAAATTATAAACATATTTTTGAATTATGCTCTTTTTTATTTATTTACTTGTTTTTGGTCATTGTTTTCACCACATCTTCTACAAAACTTCAGAAATGGAGTGGATTATGATTTGACTCCAAATCCTTGAAAAATTCTTTAATAATGAGTACTTATGAAACATTTGAATAAATGAATAAAGAAAAAAAAGAAACATTTAAGTAAAATCTAAAGGTATATATCTAAAAATCCAATCACATCTCATAACCCCTCAAATGCAGAAAGAAAAATGGAAGTTCAGGATGTAGCATTATTGTCTTTTATTATTCCCCTATTTTCCTTGCTTTTCATAATAAATATTTGTACAGATCAGTATGAGTATTTATTTTAAAATAAGACAACATAAAAATGTCATATAAGTACCTGTGCTTTAGTTTCTAAATGCCAATTCTTCAGTAAGAGGAGAAAAGGGCTCTTTGGAGAAATAGTTAATTCTTGACTTCATCCAGACAAAATAAAATAAATAAAATATAAGCCTCAAATACCTTATACTTCCAGCTAAAAAATTTCTTTAAAAAAAAGAAGAAAAAGCAGGGCAAGGGCTCATGTCAAAAGAACATAAAACCAGCCTGAAAAAGCTTCCAAAAATTAAAGCTGAAGCAATTTGAACAATAAAGTGAATTATAATAGATTATATTGTTACCAAAATTAGAAATTAGTGAAAATACTTGAGTCCACACTAATATAAACAATTGAACATATTTTTAAATGAAGTTAGTCTAACTAACTTCTCATTCAAATAATAGATGTGAAAAAATAATGAAAACAGAAAATCATCATTAGATAACACAGTGATAATTTTTTCAGCCAACCCACTAATAAATCCTAAAATTACCAGGTCCATTTTAAGAAGAAACAGGATAAGTACAAGCCATCAAAATGTCTTCAACAAAATAATTATTAATTACTTGCTCAATTTTAACACTTATCCACAAATTCTTTGATTCTCTTCTTGCCAGGAGTGGGAGATGAATTCCTCTCCTCTTGGGTATGGGCTGGGCTTACTGACTTGCTTCTACTAAAAAAAAAGAATATGGCAAAAATAAAAGTAAATTTACATGAAACCTGTAGAGACCACCATTACTAACTAATCAAGGAGAACATCAAGGATGTCATGTTGATATCATGCCCAACCTCATATGATACAATGAAAAGAACAGTCCATCTTTCTGGTATTTATCCCGTAAATCATTAACTCCAGTATATTCATAAGAAAATATTAAGCCAATACAATTTGATGAATTCTACCAAAAACCTGACTAGTAATCTTTAAACATTTCAATGTTAATTAACAAAAGAAGGAAAGACAGGATTTGTCAATCCCTGAAGATACTAAGGTGACATGTTATGAAAAACACAATGTGGTATTCTGAATGTATAACAAATTGCCACAATTTTAATTTTTTTCCTTTTTACTTTTTTATTAGAGTAAGTTGTAACAATTCCATAGATCTACACAGTATGATTTAAACAAGTTCACCCTTCTAATATTATCATTATTATTTATAGGCTTTTTGAGACCTGATCTGGAACTATTCAGTCCAAGCTGACCTTGAATTCATTATCCTCTTGTCTCAGCCTCCCAAGTATTGGGTGCCATCTCCATGCCCAACTCCCAATTTCATTTCTTAAAGCAGCATAAATTTTTTTATCTACAGTTTAGGTATTCTGAAGTCTGAAATGTGTCTTAAACTTTCAAATAAATGACTGCCAGTGTTGCCTTCCTTCTAGAGGCTCTTGAAGATAATCGTATTGGTGATGCTTGAACATCGGTTTCATTTTAAGCATATTTTCTATTCTGCAATGTGCTATTGCATAGGTCCATTGGTGCATATCAGACACAAGTGCAATTTCTTCAGATAGTTGACTGAAAATAATAAAACTTGGTCTTGACTTCCAAATAGGTATGATATACACTGTTAGCAAACAGAATAGACTGTAGCATCATTTGTATTCTACTGCAGGATAGCTCAAAATCATATACCAGGCAATTGACAGCAATTTGGATAAATAGAACAAATAAAACAACAAGATACGAACACTGGCTACAAGGGATCTGGTGTAATGTTATGTGGGTGGATCTCTCAGAGTGCTCATAAGGTCTGAGAAAATTTGTATCCTGTATTAGAGAGCCACCATAGAGAAGGCTTTCAATCATCAGCTGGACAAAATGGCATGTTTTCTTCATATCAGTTAACTTCTTCTGCAGTCACTCAGTAATTATTCAATAATCCCAAACACAAAGTGGCTGTGGTGGCAAGGATGGTTACTATGCTTGGTGTCAACTCTATGAACATCTCCCAATCAAGGTTGACCTGGCTGCTACTACTTCTAAAGGTGGAACCTACAACCGCAAGAGGCCAATACTGACTTACTTATATAGTGCCATGTGTTTCAGGAACCCGGTAGGACCTGGGAAAAGTTATTGACAGTACAATCTTTCATCATGGAAAGATCAAAATTTTTCCTCACTGACATAGATACGATTCTATATGCGAATTTAGTCTTTTTAATAATGGCAATAGCCAAGTTATGGAAACAGCCAAGATGCCACACTACTGATGAATGGATCAAGAAAATGTGGTATCTATACACAATGGAATTTTATGCAGCCATGAAGAAGAACGAAATGTTATCATTCGCTGGTAAATGGGTGGAATTGGAGAACATCATTCTGAGTGAGGTTAGCCTGGCCCAAAAGACCAAAAATTCTATGTCCTCCCTCATATAGGGACATTAGACCAAGGGCAAACACAACAAGGTGATTGAACTTTGATCACAAGATAAAAGCCAGAGCACACAAGGGAGATATAAGGATAGGTAAGACACCTAAAAAATTAGTTAGTATTTGTTGCCCTCAACGCAGAGATCTAAAGCAGATACCTTAAAAGCAACTGAGGCCAACAGGAGAAGGAGACCAGAAACTACAGAAAAGGTTAGATCACGAAGAATTAACCTAGAAGGTAACACACATGCACAGGAAATTAATCTGAGTCAACTCTCTGTATAGCTATCCTTATCTCAACCAGCAAAAACCCTTGTTCCTTCCTATTATTGCTTATACTCTCTCTACAACAAAATTAGAGATAAGGGCAAAATAGTTTCTGCCAGGTATTGAGGGGGTAAGGGGGGAGTGGGAGGGGATGGGTGGGTGGTAAAGGAGGGGGTGGGGGCAGGGGGGAGAAATGACCCAAGCATTGTGTGCACATATGAATACTAAAAAATAAATAAATTTAAAAAATAATAATAATAATGGCTCTGACCACACTAGCATTCATGCCTTTATAGTATTCCTATTTACTATTAATATGTTCCTCACAAAATTTCAGGCTTTCAAGAAACTCATTTTATAACAGAACAAGTGCAGCAATAAATCCATCAGCTGATCTACTCAAGATCAAATACACTTTTAATAACCAGATAACCACATCCTGAAAGAACTGGGATCGATCTTACAACTTAACATTATGTTCAGAACCAATTTATGGACATGTCTCTAAAGAAGTAGCAGGTGAAGCCTCGCTCTTTATTGTAGCTCTTTATTCTTTATTCCCTCATAGAACTTTTCCCTACCATCTGTGCTATGTTGAGCTGCACTTGTTGGAAATTTTAGATCTCAATGGAAGAATGCCACTTTCTGAGGACATTAACATTAACCAAATGCCTCCTCCTCCTCCAAGCTCTGACCCGTGGGTTTCTTTTACTCAGTAAAAAGGAAGTAATACCACTTCTCAGAGATTTGAATTTCAGCTTTATAAGACACCTCATCTACATTGCTGAATTTTAAATTCCCAAGCTCTATACTTTGACCCCTAACTCAGTTGCTTCCAGTCATTGCTGCCTCTCTGCTACTTGAGTATTCTCTTTCTGCTTCTTCTAAACATATATAGCTAGTAATTCTTCATATCAAATTCTCTTTACTTACTACCTGTTTGTTTTTATCTCTTAACAGAAATGGGCTCTGATTGATAGGCTGAATGAAAAATCTGTAAACTAATTTGAAAACATAAATCAATTTAAGAGTATTTTGCATAGGTAGGTGTTTAATTTTAAACCCTTTACCCACTTACATCTGACCCACTTACATCTGTAGGCAATATTTGACTGTACAGCTATCTAAATATCTTTCAATACTTAAATATTTCTTCCTGGCATGCAGAAAGTAAGAATTTCTGTTTGGTATTTACAAAATTAAGTTAGAATTAGAGTAAGAAATTATTATATCCTGGAGGGAGCTTTTTTTCTCTGAACATAAACAACTTAGGAGAAGCAGCTGTTCTGCTTTTCCCTGTTTGCTGGCCAGGGCTGTGGCTATTTCTGCCTACAGGTAAAAGCAATTAAGCTGAATCTTGCCTTGCTTATGTCCAGTTCTCATAGGCTTCGCATAATCTACTCTCCACAATATCCAAATACTGATAATTTACAGATCACCCTTGCCAAGTAGTAGGTATATTTCAAAATTTTAAAAATCTCATGTTACAGAATTGATGTTTTGCACAGAATGATAAAATATATTTAAGACCTTGATGTGCAACTATTATCTTTATTACTGGATCTCTATGCACAAAAATTGATTCATTTTTTCATTTTTACTGTGCTGCCACAATCAGCAGCATAGTTCAGTGGCATGATGCATGTACTGTAAATCACATTACCTAAATCCAGGTGCTGGCTATGTCGCTTACTATGACATGAAACAGATTGCCTAATCTCTCCATGTTTGTATCTATTTCATAGGCCGCAATGATGAATAAATGAATTAAAATACACAAAAAAAACTAGAAGTATAATTGCTAATAGAAAACTGATATGAATGTTACTAAGCTCCATAAGTTCAGGATTTTGGGACATTTTTTGTACTCCTTTTTTTTTTTTTTGCCTGGCACCTAAAATGATTCCTGTCATGTAGTAGGCTCTCAATTACTAATTGTTGAGTCAACAAATACATAATTGAAAATAAGAGGTCTTATATTTCAGGGGTTGAGTGTTGAGTCATATGCACTGAGATTTCACCAAGAAAGTGGGCATCCAGAAAATGTCACCTTTTCCCTAGATAGCACACTTCCATAAGAACATATTTGTTGAACAAGTTTAACATATTTCATAAAATCATTTTTGTTCTGTAAAGTTTCATGCCTTTAAAACAGACCTTCTACCATCTAAAATCATACCAAATTACCATTCAAATTAAAGGTTCCCTGAGTTTTCACACTGGGAATTATGAATATAGTACTTATAGTAGGGTTGTCATAATTGTTGACTTCACAGAGAATCTGAAACAAGTTTAATGAAGTTTCAAGCAATTACATAAAAAAAGCTGAGCAATCACAGTAGGTGAAACTCAACGAGTCAAGTGGCAACATATTATATACTGATGTATTTCTTTCTTAAAGAGTAATGAGGTTGTATAAAAATGCAGATGCTTCCCAATGTATGATGGAGTTGTATCCGGATAAACTCAAAATATCATAAATCAAAATGTATTTAATGTACCTAACCTTCCAGACATCATAGCTTATCTTATATATTCAGAACACCTGCATTGGACTACAGCTGGGTATAATCATATAAGTTAAAGCTTATTATATAATGAAGTATTAGATATCACACTTACTTTATTGAGTACTATATTGAAAATGAAAAGCAGAATGGCTGTACGGTGTACTACTGTACCATTATAAAGTCAGAATATTATGTTATGTGTTGCTGCTTTGTGACATCATCATCATACTTTTCAAGGCTGATTAATCATTCAGGTTTGTGTTCTTCAGCATCCTCTTCATTAAGTCACAACTTGGTCTAGCTGCGAAAGAATTGTATGACAATGCAAATTCATTGTGCAGACCCATTCCTTTCAGTTTATAAGAATAATACACTTTTGCATTTTGTTAAGTATTCCTCCATTTCTGGCACTGCACAGTTTTGGGATTTGAATCTTTTTTATGCAATATTAATATCAGTGAAAGGAAATAACTTTTTTGAATATGAAAATAAGGAATTCTTAGACTGATTTGCTAGATGATAGGAATGGAATGTTTGCTAATTAATAATTTTAAAACTTACTTTTCAAAAATTATATATGTACAAGTGAGATAATTTTAAGGTCTTTCTAAATAAAAGTGCTTAAAGGCATATAAATGCAGCATAAGCCTTAGACTTAGATTTTCCATTATTTGGCACTTCATGTATCAATACTAAATTTAGGGAAATAAGCTTTGAGAAAGTTAATGGAAGATCAACAATAATGGAAGAAAATATTAGTCCCAAGCACTAATATCAAAATGGAAGCCATGGGTCGTGCATACCTGTAATCCCAGCTAAGCAGGAGGCAGAGGTAGGAGGATCATGGTCTGAAGCTGGCCTGGGCAAAAGTGAGACCCTATCTGAAAAATAAAGCAAATGGAATTATCTTCCCATATTCTTTCTCAATCTGTTTATTGCTGGTGTATAAAAAGGTTAGTGATTTTTGTAAATTGTATTTGTATCCTGCTATTTTGCTGAAGTTGTTTATGGTGTCTAGGAGTTTTTGGTGGAGTTTTTTGGGTCTTTTAGGTATAAAATCACATTGTCTGCAAATGTGGATAATTTGACTACTTTCTTTCCAATTTGTATTCCTTTAATTTCTTCTTCCTGTCTTATTTCTCTGGCTAAGAATTCCAAAACTATGTTGAATAGGAGGGAGAAAGTGGACACCCTTGTCTTATTCTTGACTTTAGAGGGAATGTGTTCAATTTTCCCCTATTTGGTATGATACTGGCTAAAGACTTGTCACATATAATGTTTATTATGTTGGGGTTGTGATGTGGCTCAAGTGGCAGGGCCTAGCAAGCACAAGGCCCTAAATTTGGTCTCCAGTACTACCAAAAGTTAAAAGGCATATAAATTATATCATAATTAAGGACAATGTTTGATCAATTTTAATTCATTTGCATTTTTAAAGGTAAAAACTTGAAGTCTGCTGCATAACTCTTCATGGGTCTCACATTCCCTGTAAGATAATCATTTTCCTTTTGTAGATGATTTAAATAAAGATACCGCAAATGCATTTTATCGCATATGATCTTAAGGAGAGCAGAACACTAGTTTTTTTGAAAAAATTAAGCCCATCATTCCCAGGACTTGAAATGCATTTCAGAAATTTCTCCCTTTTATGGTCCCCCATCCTCTCAGCAAACCATTTCTATCATACTCACACCCCAGAAGTAATGGTAATGCAAATGTCCAATTTCTACTTTACTGTGAGTAACAAAATTTGAACCCATATATGCATTAACTGTTTTACTTTTAGCATAAGATAACCTTTATCTCACTCATTTTCAATAAAAGAATTTGACATATTCTTTTTCTTTGAGACTGAAAGTAAGGGACAATACCAAAAAAATTTTTAAAGCATGTTGAGAAAGCAACAATAAGAAGATAGCATTAGTATTTTGACTTAACAATATTAGGCAATTAATCCTGAAGAGATAGTCTGTATGAAGTCAACAAGAGAGGAAATACCTGCCATAAAGTGAGAGAACATTGATATCCTTTGTTAACAAACTATTGCAAATCTCTGTGATTTTCAGAAATTTCTATTTTAATTACATGTTTTAATTAAATTTTGTTGTATGTTAGAACTTTTGCTGTCAGGAATTTGTCCAGGCCCTTACTTTCTCAACAGTTCTTCAGCACACAAAGATTATTTTAATAATAATAATAATGATACTACAAAATAAGTATTATGAGCCCCTTTAACTTATAAAGGTAGAATACACATTATGTTGAAGAAAACATTAGCAAACCAAATTCAACAGGATATTACATGATATATCATCCTTGTCTAGGTACTTTTATCACATGAATATGAAGACAGTGTTATAGAGTGAAAATTTCTGTCCTTCCCCAAGATTCATTATCTTGAAACTTTATCCTTCAATGTGATGGAATTAGATCCATTCGTCAGTGGTGGGGCATCTTGGTTGTTTCCGTAACTTGGCTATTGTGAATAGCGCTGCAATAAACATGGGTGTGCAGGTGCCTTTGGAGTAACCTGTGTCACATTCCTTTGGATATATCCTTAGGAGAGGGATTGCTGGATCATATAGCAGATCTATGTTTAGATTTTTAAGAAGCACCCAATTTTTTTTCCAGAGTGGTTGCACCAGCTTGCATTACCACCAGCAGTGTACGAGGGTTCCCTATTCCCCCTATCTTTGCCAACACATGCTGTTGGTGGTGTTTTTGATGATATCTATTCTAACAGGGGTGAGGTGGAATCTTAGTGTGGTTATGATTTTCATTTCTTTTATGGCTAGAGATGGTGAGTGTTTTTTCTTGTGTTTTTTTCACCATTTGAATTTCTTCTATTGAGAAAGTTCTATTTAGTTCAGTTGCCCATTTCTTAATTGGTTCATTGATTTTGTGAGAGTTTAGTTTTTTTAAGTTCCCTGTGTATTCTGGTTATCAGTCCTTTGTCTGATATATAGCTAGAAAATATCAGCCATGAAGAAAAATGAAATGAAATCTTATCACTTGCAAGTAAATGGATGGAACTGGAGAACACCATTTTAAGCAAGGTTAGCCAGACTCAGAAGACCAAAAGTCTTATGTTTTCCCTCATATATGGTCTTTAGATCTAGTGCAAATGCAGCAATGTTGTAGGACTTGAGTTACATGACAAGGGGAAAACATAGATGGGAAGTATGGGGTTAGACAGAAAACCCAAAACATGAAAGCATTTGATGTCCCCAGTCCAGAGGAATTAATGCAGAAACCTTAAAGTGACAGAGGTCAACACGAGAAGGGGATCAGGAACCAGTATAAAGGTCAGTTAGAGATGAAACAACTTGGGTTGTAACACATTTGTACATGAAAGCAATGTTAGGAATCTCTCCGTATAGCTGTCCTTATCTCAACTAGCAAAAAAGCTATGTCTTTCTTATTATTGCTTATTGCTGTTCTTCAATGGAACTAGAGAAAAGTGCAGAACAGGTTCTGCCTGGAAGGGAGGGGGGAGGGGGGCAGAGGATGGGGGCAGGGGCAAGGGGGAGAAATGACCCAAACAATGTATGCACATGTGAATAAATGAATAATAAAAAAAATAAATTTTTAAAATGTGATGGAATTAGGAAGTGGGGCCTTTGAGATTTTATTAGGCCATGTAGGTGAATCCCTTATGAATGAGACTAGTGACCTTATAAAACAGGCCCGAGAGCTCCTTTGTCCCTTCTATTATCTGTGAACCAAGAAGCTGAAGACACCGAATCTTCCAGCACCTTGATATTTCACTCTCCAATCTCCAAAATGGTGAGAAATAAGAGCTTGTTTGGTAACCACTCATTTTATAGTACTTTTGTTATTATAGCTTAATTGACTGAGGTAAGTATTTCAATAATTGTCTGCTAGTTGAATTGATTGAGAGAAAATTCTATATTATTTAATGATGAAAAGTGCTTGGCAAAACTCAATGTTTCAATTACTTACTTTACAATCTAGCAAGATTCTTCCATTTTAAATGATGTAAGCTGTTTATCTATGCCAGGTTATATTATTTGTAATTACTCCATTTACTTGTTTTCTCACTATTTCCCATTACTTTTTAGGTAGAAGGAAGGAAGGAAAGAAGGATGTTTCTCAGACCCCTCCCACACTGCTGTGTCTAGACCCCACTTGCATCATCAATTACCTTATCAACTGATTCCCATTAGCCAGTCTCATTCCGCCAGAGATACTCTAAAAAGATGCAAGTTCAAATCATAATTGGGTAAAGTATTCATCTTTTTGCCACTTTTTGTTAGAGAACCTCCTTGACCATGTGTGTCAGTTTTTCCATTTTGCTGGGACCCACATCTTTCATAGGTCTAACTTCTGCCACCTCAATAGATGTGAATTGCTCAAGTTCACACACAAGAATTAAATCAGGACTTCTATACTGTAGAACTCCATCATTTGCCACAGATAACAGAAGAAAGATATCTGAATGTCATCATCATTGCCATCCAGATAGGCTCTGCTGGCTCTTTCCTTGGAAGATTAGACAAATAAGAATACTTAGTTATCCAAGCAAACGCTCGGACAGGGTATGGCTTTGGCTCTAATTCTGGGACCAAAGGCTGTATGGTCTGCACTCTTTGTCTTTGCATTGAGCACATCCAGGTTAGAAATCTCTAAGGCTTCTTAATGATGTACCATAGTATAATTGCGCTGTCCACAGATGGGTAGTGGATTCTAGGGAAGCAGGAAAGGACAGAGACTTCCAGCTTCCAGACAACCCTAGCCCATCCTGCCCTTCTCAGAAAGTTCTGAGTTGTACATAGAAGAGCATTGAGAAATTTTTTTCAATTTTTTTAAGAGTAAAACTTCTGTTTTAGAACATCTGCACAGGTATTTGTTTTAAGTCAAAAAAGAAAATGATCTTTGAAATAAAGATACATATTTTATATATGAAGTAGTTACCATTAATTTACAACTCAGGCTAAAAAATATCTCAAATCAAACACCCGAGAAAACAATTGAGAAAAGCAAATACTTTCAGAGAGGAAAATGCTGTGGTCTGTAAGTCAAGTAACTTGTTTTATCACAACTCAGAGTGGTAAAAACATATTTCCAAACCAGGAAACTTGTTTTTTACCTCTAATTTGAGAAGTATGAGTTATGATGCTTTCTTCAAATTCTTCTAGCTCTAACACTCTTTAACTCACATTTCCTTTTAAATTTCTGGACAGTAGTACTATCTATTGCTAAAAACTTAGTATCAGTGGAGCACATTTATTGTAAATAAATGCTGCCTCAAATACAAAAAACAGTAGTGTGTCAGGAAGTTATCCTCATATAAAGTATTTTTGATTAAAGACTTTTAATAGGCAACCATAAACATATTTTTGTTTATTTCCTTATTTGGCAGTACTGGAGTTTGAACTCAAGGCTTCTCATTTGCTAGGCAAGCACTATACGACTTGCAATACACCTCCAGACTTTTTGCTCTGGTTATTTTGGAGATGGGGTCTAGCTGTTGGTACAGGCCAGCCTAGACTATTATTCTCCTATTTTACGTTTCCTGCCTATAGCTGGGGTGACAAACGTCAATTTGATCATGTGAAAATGACATAAAATCTAAGAAAGTTCTTACCTTACGACCTCTAGTTTCTTTGTTAAATAGTAGTTATAGTCACATTCTGTAAATAGTAGAAAATCTATTGAAAGAGAATGAAAATAGAACTAATAGTTTGAAATAATTTTTCCTAAACTTAGGGAAAAAAATCCATATAAAATTTCAAAATGTAGTTCTTAGCATTTAAGACTCATTATTTGTGCCTGCCTTTTTGTGTTTTCATCCTCACCTCCTGTCTCTTCCTTTTCTTTCCTTCCTTACCGTTCCTTCCTTCCTCCCTTCCTTCCTTCCTTCCTGCCTTCCAATTGGTAGTGGGAAATAGTGAGAAAAACAAGTATGTGGAGTAATTACAAATAATATTACTTTAATATTTGATAACTTCTGGATGAGACAGTAATTAAACTCTGCTGGGTATTATCTATTATCACTCAATATACATTTTCACTTTTCTTGTGTAATTTCCCTGATTCTGACTGCCCCCAACTCTTTCTCATGCAGACCCAAAAATTTTCTTTACCAGGCTCTTATACCTATGGTTTTGAATTTAATCTGAGTTTTATTATGAATTTTTTCATTGACCAATTAGGATGGGACAGATGGGATGTTGTACAAGGGATACAAAACTAAGTCACCCCACTGGGAAAAAATATGTATATACATATAAATTATATGTGCATATAAACAGAGAGAGAGATAATTGGAGGCATTATATTTTATTAAAGAAGTTATACAGGGAAAATGTAGGTGAGAGAATCATGAAAGAAGTAATACAAGAAACATTGAATGAAAGGAAATGTTTTCCAATTAAAGATCTCATCAAGTAACCAGGAAAATGAATAAATATATGCCATAGCAAAACTGCAAAACACCATGGTGAAAAAGAAGTTATTGGATGCTTCCAGTAAGAAGATGAGCAGAGTAATGTAAAATGAGCCATGTATGATACTAGCAATGGAAACTGCAGTAGCAGTTCTGGAAACACAAGACAACCAAGAATCTAATTGTGATCCTCTAGTTTAAGGCCTTAAATCCAGTAGCTATCTAGTGAGACAAATTAACTCAATTTCTCACAAGTGTCGACCATGTATCCAAATTACTATCTTTTGTTAGGGTCACATGATGCTTAGGATTGTTCAGTAAAGCTGTTCATAGGGGAAGATTTTCCTTAGCATCTGACAGAAGGAATTACTAGAAGTTATACTACAGGAAAGGTGCACGATAAATCCAAATTGAACTTTGTTAAATCTTTTTATTGTAGCCTTTTCAATCTGTTTTATTTTCTCCATATTTTATTCATCCATGATAGATGGGCAACACACAGAAACAGTTCAGTATAAAAGAAGTAAACAAAGGAATTTGAAACACTTTTCTGTGTTTCAAATTGTTGCTGTTTCCTAAGACAAAACAGTATTTCTTTGGAAATGATGAAAATACTATACCAGGTATACAAGTACAGTGAAAAATAGGAACAGGAGCACTGTCAGAAATTTTTTCCTCTCATTATGAGTACTGAAATAATCAGATCCCATTTAAAATTACCAATTTTGCCTGCTACTTCTGTTCTCCAAATAACAGAATCAAAGGTAAGTGCAACATGCACATTTGTGTTTATATTTACACCAAATCAATCGTATAAAATGCACACACTAAAATCATCATCTTTTTGAGTTTTCTGGCAATTTGAGAACATGTATTTTTATTTACTACATGAATTACAAACGAAAATTAATTATAAATCTATCATAATACTCTGTATTCTTTTTTTTGCCAAAGAGAAGGACCTGATAGGAATGCACAGAGTTGGTGATACAGCAAGTGGGTAGCCAAGCTTAGTGGTGCAACACCTGTAATCTGAGCACTTGGGAATCTGAGGCAGGAGTTCTGTGAGTTCAAATGCAAGTAAGTATAGAGCAAGACCCTGTCTCAATAAATAAATAAATAAATAAACAAAAATAAAACAAAACAAAAACTGCAAACAGGCAATGGATAGTTTACCATAACCTGGTCAAATTAAGCATAGGTGAGAATTAAAGTTAATAGAATCAAACATAAATCCAAGTGTAGACAGATACTATGATAGTGTTAAAAGAGAAAAGCAGGGTTAAAAAGATTGCAAATATAGCCAATGCAATAATCAATATACTATATGCAATTACCTGCCATAATTTTTACTATGTGCTAGGCACTGAGGTAAGCATTTTATGTAAATTATTTCCTGTGTCTCTTTCTACAATCCTGTGAACAGAGGGTGATAGGGAATAGAGAAAACATTGGCTGTCCAAAGATCCCATAGCTATTAAGTGGTGGAGTGGGCACCTAAACTTGTGTATCCAAAATGCCATAACCAATGTTGGTTACAACTCATACTGTACCAAACAGGAAGGTGCAAGACAGTGTGACAGACACATTGTTTTCATGAGATCACTTCTGTGCAGGCTTTTATTGCCCTCCAGCTTGTTTGGTACTGATAGGTTGGTTAATGTTGAGTGACTGGATTCTGTGCTTACAGGGAGTCTGATCTCTGGCCTTCTGTGATCTGAAGAGTAAATATTCCCACCATGGCTGGCTTCCAGGTGCCAATGCAGAGCCACTGGAAGCAGAACACAGAGCATATGATCAGCTCTCAGGATGGCACTACCTGCTCCAACTCAAAGCTGCACAACACTCCTTGATTAGGTGTTTCAGTTTGCAAATTACACAGACTCAAGAGACAGACAGAGCTGATTGTCACAAAATACAGTGTTTTAAAAAGACGGAAAAGCAGATAATTAGCCATTTCAGGTTATCATTTCAATGAGGCAGTTGGGATTAACTGACAAATATAGTTTGTTATGTTTTCATGATTTTAGAACAGAGACAATATTTTTATTCATGATGGCCCTCTAAAACAACTTATGCTATGCTATGCTTGACATCCATGAAACACCTAAATTTTAGCACTTCTTCATTTGCTTTCTTTTGTGTTGGAGAATATAATGAATGCACAGCTATGAAGAACTGACAGAGGACATTGACAACTTCAATCAGATCATCAAGGATGGTCTGCCATTGCTCAAGAACCATCAATGGACAACTCCTACTTTAATGGTTAATATTATTTGGTTTGAGAATTTGTACATCCCATTCAACTATTTTAAGAATAAATGAGAGCCCATTTATCTTAAATTTGGTAATATACACAAATTAGAAAACAATATCAAATAACAACATTAACACATTTTTCAACAGATTTCTATTCGAGTATTTTTCATTTCTATATTCATTTTGTCCTATTTTCTTTGGTTTTTGAATCTATTTGTATCACTTTTTTCTGTCTAAAAAGCTTTTTCTTCTGATATTCTAATGATTATACTTTCCTGTGTAAATATGCAATTCCTGTTAGAAGCAAATGCTCATTCTATTTTTCCACTCACTGTGCAATGATCGCACATAGTTGGCTTCAGTATAAAGCTTCTTCTGGCTGGTCATTCAGCCACTCTCCCACAGAGCCAGCTATTCACAACCAGGATAAATCCCCCAATTCAATTTTATTCAATGCAGTTGAATTCAATGCAGCTCAATTCAATTCAGTTCAACTTATTCCACTACATGTTGGTGCCAATTCTAATTCTATCCTCTGTTTTTCTTTTCTTTTCTTCCTTCTTTAATTTTCTTTTTGTGTGTGAATGATCAAAGGATACATGGGGAATAGATCTGGTAATTTGCTCAATCATTCAGCTGTCCTTTCTTTGGAAGGTGGATGTTTATAATTGTGTGGCACTCTTGACTATTTCCAGTTTTCCATACACATCTTATTTAATGCATTGTACTCTTTTCTTCTGCACTTTAATATTTATTTATTACTTCCAGAAGTCCAGTCTTTCTTTGATCTACTTAGTGAAGTTTTCATGTTGACTTCCAGTGATGGTATTTTTTTCTGTTTCAAAAATAGAAACTTAGGCAGTAATAAGATTTGTCATAGCAACAAAATATATTAAAGTATTCTTTCAGTTTCTCAGTTTTTATTATGTATCATGACAAAAAAATCTGTTATATATTTCTTAGGATTTTCACTCTGTAAAATTCCGGAATTATTCCTACTCTTGTACCTGTCATGTTCCTTTTGTATGTGTCACTCCATGTCTTTGTACATACTTCTGATAGCTTAACCCTTAATATTCTAACTTGCATTTTTTACTTCTGTAAACAGAGAGATTCTGTTCAACAACATTACTAACATTATCACTGAGTCATATAGGACAACTTTCTCTGTTATTAAAAACTAAGAATTACCTTTCTTTTTACTATCAGTAAGCTACATTTGAAACTTATATAATATCAGTGTTTCTATAACATCTCTAAACAGAATCTTATTTCCATTTTCAACTCAAAGATGTCTTGGACAGATTATTAACATAATTAATGTATGAACTTGCTATGTACTCTGTTGCAAACATTTTTTTTGCTTCCATGCACAAGTATATTACAACCTGAATTGATTCATCTCTATCTGACCTCTTCACTACTTCCCAGTCACCTTCCCAAATTAACCTCTGCATTTTAAGGTTACCGTATTGAGCTCATGTTCATATATTTATTTATATGCTATATGAACCAATGAAATGGTTAAAGATAAATAAGTAATAAATATTTGTTAAATAGCAGTTGAATTAAAAGTGGTAACATTCCTGGGGATCTGTAAGTTGTAGTCAGTTCTTTATTTTTTTTTTAAGCTTTATTTTTTTCCTTTATTGTTGTGCTTGGTGGGGGTACTTTTGGCATTTACAAAGATTCTTACAATATATCACATATATTGTACTTGGATTTACCCCATCTACTGCTCTCCTTTATCCACCCTCCCCTGATTCCTAGAACAGTTTCAACAGGTATCATTTTTGCATTTACATACATGTGTACACATTATTTGCACCATATTCACCCTCCTACCAATATTCATCCATATTCATATATACACCAAATTCATCCACCTCTCCCCTCCCACTGATGCCAACCCCGCCTCCCCCTCCTTTGCAGCACATGTTCTCCCCCCATTCTTTGATTTTGTTGAAGAAAAAAGAGAAAAGATAAAAAGAAAAACATGATGCTTTTGCTAGTTTGAGACAAAGATTGCTATACAAGGAGTTTCCTTGTGATATTTCCATGCATGTATGTATTATAACCACTCCCCAGTTTGGTTCATCTCCTTTAATCCTCTTCACTCCTCCTTAGGCTCCTTCCCATGGTGGCCCCAGCCAATTTAAGATTTGTAATATTCATTCCTATGCAGAGACCACATCAACCACATTCAAGTCCTTAGTTTCCTTCCATTGCCCTATCCCTCCTGTGTGCAAACCTCCCCTTAGTGTGACCAGCGTCCCATAATATTGCTGCATTTATTTTAAGTCTCTATTCCACATATGAGAAAGAACATGAAGCTTTTAAAGCCTTGTGAGCCTGGCTAACTTCACTTAAGATGATGTTCTCCAGTTTCATCCATTTACCTGTGGATGACAACATCTCATTTTTCTCTATGGTTAAGAAAAATTCCGTTGTGTATAAATACCACATTTTCTTAGTACATTTGTCAGTAGTGGAGCATCTTGCTATTTCCATAGCTTAGCTATTGTGAATAGTGGTACAATAAACATGGGTGTACAGGTGTCTTTGTTGTAAACTGACCCACATTCCTTCAGATATATTCCTAGGAGTGGTATTGCTACATTATATGGCAGGTCTATTTTGAGTATTTTAGGGAGCCTCCCTACTGTTTTTCATAGTGGTGTACTAATTTACATTCCCACCAACAATGTACAAGGGCTCCTTTTCCTGAATCCTCACCAACATTTGTTGTTGTTTATCTTCTTGATGGTAGCTCTTCTAGCAGGAGTGATGAGTGCTGTTTTGATTTGCATTTCCTTCTTGGCTAGGGATGACAAGCATTTTTTAATGTGTTTTTTACCAATTTGGACTTCTTCCTTTGAAAAAATTCTGTTCAGTTCATTTGCCCATTTCTTCATTGGTTCATTGACTTTTTGGGGAGGCTAGTTCTTTGAGCTCTTTATATATTCTGGTTATCAGTCCCTTGTGTGACGTATAGCTGGCAAAGATTTTCTCCATTCTGTAGGTGGCCTCTTCAATTTAGAGATCATTTTTTAGGTGGTGCAGAAGATTTTTAATATCATGTAGTCCCATTTGTCAATCCTTTCTCTTAATTGCTGAGCCATTTGAGTTCTACTAAGGAAGTCGTCACCTACACCTATTGTTTCCAGGCTATTCCAGGCTCTTTCCTATACTAACTGCAAAGTTTCAGATTTTATATTAACATCCTTAATCCACTTTAAGTTGATACTTATGCAAGGTAACAAACATGTTCTTGATTTACACAGTAAATCCTGTCATTCTTTTCCAGATAAGCAGATGGCATCACTGTCAACTGAGAGCTCTGTTCCTTGTCATACTAGATAATCCTTCCAGATAATATTAGTGACTGAGTGTAGCATGTTTTATTCTTGTGTGTATGTGTATGTTCTATGTACGACTGAATTGAATGAAGTCATATAGGTATATAAAATTTGTGAGTTAATACGTGTTATATTGAAAGCAAACATAGCTATATCATTATAGCTGTCATTAATACCCTGATTCTACATCCATCCGTACCTCATCATGCCATGAATGGTATCATAGCTTGAAAAAAAAATTTACCTAGAGATCCCTATTTAGGAAAATGTTCCATATCAAACTTTTTAAAAAGGAATTTATTTTTACTTACACAACAAAATTATTTCTCTATATTTTTCCTTCAAGTAAATTTAAAAGCTTTGTCAGTAAGCCAGATTTCTAATGACTTCCTGTAATTATAATTTGGTGGTGAAGACAACCATTTTGAGTAAACATTTTTGGAGTGCATGCTGCGAGTGCCCTCTAGAGGTCACTCAGGCAGTAACATTCAACTTGCAACCAAGAAAATACCACTGTGAAGATTTTCAGCAGAAACTTCTTTTTCCAATCAAGAAATTATCTCTAAAGAGGATAATTTTACTTGTAGTCTCCTGTTATGATTCTTGGAAGCATTCAAAGGTCATATTTACACTAGCATTTTTTCCGATTCT
The DNA here is from genome assembly GCF_047511655.1 of Castor canadensis. NCBI lineage: Eukaryota > Metazoa > Chordata > Mammalia > Rodentia > Castoridae > Castor > Castor canadensis. The sequence continues at coordinate 28,768,484 of NC_133395.1, forward strand.
ATAAAGTCTTATAAAATATTAGATTTAGCAGAATTGCATTGCATATAAGTCATAAAAATTGATAAAATGATCATCAATTGGAGAAAACATCAAAGTTATTATAAAGGAGGCCGGGCACTGGTGGCTCATGTCTGTAATCCTAGCTACTCAGGAGGCAGAGATCAGAAGGATCAGAGTTCAAAGCCTGCCCAAGCAAATAGTTCCCAAGACCCTATCTCAAAAAACCTTTCACACACACAAAACATGGGTTGGTAGAGTGGCTCAGGGTGAAGGTCCTGAGCTCAAGCCCCAGTACCACACATTAAAAAAAAAGTTATTATAAAAGTATATTTTGTTATCAGATGTGAAATTGTATTTCTTATGCCATCTCTCAGTGGCTTTCCTTTCTCCTTCACCACCTTCCTTTTAAATTTCATTAACATTGTTTATTTATTTATTTGTTTATTTATTTGCAGTACTGAGGCTTGTACTTAAGGCCTTTTTCTTGCTACGCAGTCAGTGTACCAGCTGAGCCACGCTTCCAGCCCTTTTTCCTTTATTTAGTTTTTCAGATAGGGTCTTGCCCATTTTCTCCAGGCTAACCTCAGAAGACACTCCTTCTACATATGCCTCCTATGTCATTAGGACTGCAGGTATGACCCACCACCAGTGGGTCGTTCATTGAGATAGAGTCTCAATAACTTTTTTTGTTATTGAGACAATTACAGACTGACTTTGTGATCCTCCTATCTCTACCTCCCAGTGACCTGGCTGTTATGTTGCTTTCTCACACACATTAGGAGTAATTATGTAGTTAATATTCTAGTATTTAAATGTTCCTAGCACAGCTAATAAATGTTTAATAGATGAATGCTAATGTAAGACAAATTGTCCTGCTTAATGTGTAAATGTTTGAGTTCAATTGGAACTAAATACTATACATCCAGCATTTTAATTAGCACTGGAGTCATCTATTTCATTTTGAATTATGCATTATAATATCTTTTCAAAGGAAATAGCTGCATTTTTGTTTGATAACTGAAAAAAATTTAAATTAACTATCTTCATACACTTCATTATATAAACACATTTTGTACACAATAGTATTCTTTTTCTTATTGATTTAGAATTACATTTTAACATGATTTACGTATCTTTAGTAGGGAATACTTTGTGTCTTTGATATGTTATTTTGAAGACACTATTGAGAAAATTAACTAAAATAAATGTTCTCATTTCAGAAAATCTATATTTCAAAAATTTTAAGAAAGGCCGGATCCAGTGGCTATACCTATAACCCCAGCTACTCAGTAGTTGAAGACAGAGAGGATCGTGATTTGAGATGAGTTAGTTCAAACAAATAGAGTGATTCCATCTCAGCAAATAAACCAGGATTGGTGGTGTATTTCCATAATCCCAGTAATATGGGAGGTATAGAAAAGAGGATTACAATCTGAGGCCACCTGGACAAAAAAGCATGAAATTCTATTTGAAAAATAACTAAAGCAAAAAAGGGTTAGAGAGGTGGGTCAGATGCAAGACCCTGAGTTCAAATGTGAGTATTTGAACATAAATATAATATATATATAAGCATAAATATTAGGACAAATGTAACAAACATTTAAGACTATTTGTTTTAAAATGTTTCATCATTAGGTTGATATTGTCCTATTAACTTTGTTTTCTTCCTAAGTGTTCTTTTCTACAAGTAACTTGGTAAATAAGAAAAATAAAATAGGAAAAATTACTATGATGGCTAAATTTGATATAAAATAACCTTATCAAAAATTACAACTTGTGTTATCTTTTCTAAAATTCATTCCTTCATATAAACATTTCTATAAGGCATAACTTCAGATAAGTTTTTGAAAGGTAAAATTATAATGAAAATATTAAATGAAGAACAATGCTGGATTTAAAAAGAATATGAAATACATTAGCTATTGTTAATACTGCAATATAAATAAGAAGTTATATATAACTTTAACAAAAGAAATATTAGAAGAACAATATGTATGAGGTATATAAAAAGTTTTTCTGCATATATTTTGATATCACATCTTTTTCTATTTTCTCTTGCTGACAGTTTCAGATTTCAAATTATAAATAACCATAAGTCAATGTCCACATCAAGTCCTGTTCTAGGAATCTGCAGGCTTATTCTATTTGGCAGAATTAACTCTGCTTGTATCTAGGGCCTCCTAGGGCATCTCTCTTTCTGGTGATACCTTAAAGGATGGGTTATCATGGAAAAGGGATAGTGAAAGTTATGGGGGGCTTATCATAGTAGGTGGCTAGAGAGTGTATACTTTCATACAAACATAAAATGTACAAATGTTCATCATAGTTGTTATTTAAAATGCACTGAAATTTCTATCCCAATCTTAAGTACTCATTTAAGTATTGGTTCCAACAGTTTGTTGAATAATATTCTTTTTTTTCTTCATTCATTTATTCATATGTGCATACATTGTTTGGGCCATTTCTGCCCCCTGCTCCCCATCCCCTCTCCCTCCCCCTGACACCCAGGGAGTACCTGTTCTGCCATTTACTCAAATTTTGTTGAAGAGTAGACATAAGCAATAACAAGAAAGACATAGCGTTTTTGCTAGTTGAGATAAGGATAGCTCCACAGAGAGATTCCTAGCTTTCATGCACCAGTGTATTACAACCTGAATCGATTCATCTCTACCTGACCTCTTCACTATGTCCTGGTCACCTTCCCATATTGACCACTGTCATTTTAAGGATACTGTATTAACTCCTCTGCAGTGGGACATCAAACACTTTCAAGTATTGGGTTTCCTACCTATCCCTATTCCTCCCGTATATGCTCTCCCCTTAGCATTTGACCCAAGTCAAACAACATTACTGCCTTTGCCCTAGATCTAAAGTCTGCATATGAGGGAGAAAATACGATTTTTGGTCTTCTGGGCCTGGTTAACCTCGCTCAGGATGATGTTCTCCAGTTCCATCCATTTACTTGCGAATGATAACATTTCATTCTTCTTCACAGCTAAGTAAAATTCTATTGTGTATAGATACCGCATTTTCTTAATCCATTTGTCAGTAGTAGGGCATCTTGGCTGTTTCTGTAACTTGGCTATTGTGAATAGTGCTGCAATAAACATGGGTGTGCAAGAGGCTCTGAAGTAACCTGAGTCACATTCCTTTGGGTGTATCCCTAGGAGTGGTATTGTTGAATCATATTGCAGATCTATGTTTAGATTTTTAAGAAGCCACCATATTGCTTTCCAGAGTGGTTACACCAGCTTGCATTCCTACCAGCAGTGTACAAGGGTTCCTTTTTCCCCACATCCTTGCCAACACCCGTTCTTGGTGGTGTTTATGATGATAGCTATTCTAACAGAGGGAGGTGGAATCTTAGTATGGTTTTGATTTGCATTTCCTTTATGGCCAGAGATAGCATTTTTTCACGTGGTTTTTAGCCATTTGAGTTTCTTCTTTTTTTTTTTCATTTTTCTTTTATTATTCATATGTGCATACAAGGCTTGGTTCATTTCTCCCCCCTGCCCCCACCCCCTCCCTTACCACCCACTCCACCCCCTCCCGCTCCCCCCCTCAATACCCAGCAGAAACTATTTTGCCCTTATCTCTAATTTTGTTGTAGAGAGAGTATAAGCAATAATAGGAAGGAACAAGGGGTTTTGCTGGTTGAGATAAGGATAGCTATACAGGGCATTGACTCACATTGATTTCCTGTGTGTGGGTGTTACCTTCTAGGTTAATTCTTTTTGATCTAACCTTTTCTCTAGTTCCTGGTCCCCTTTTCCTATTGGCCTCAGTTGCTTTAAGGTATCTGCTTTAGTTTCTCTGCGTTAAGGGCAACAAATGCTAGCTAGTTTTTTATGTGTCTTACCTATCCTCACCCCTCCCTTGTGTGCTCTCGCTTTTATCATGTGCTCATAGTCCAATCCCCTTGTTGTGTTTGCCCTTGATCTAATGTCCACATATGAGGGAGAACATACGATTTTTGGTCTTTTGAGCCAGGCTAACCTCACTCAGAATGATGTTCTCCAATTCCATCCATTTACCAGCGAATGATAACATTTCGTTCTTCTTCATGGCTGCATAAAATTCCATTGTGTATAGATACCACATTTTCTTAATCCATTCGTCAGTGCTGGGACATCTTGGCTGTTTCCATAACTTGGCTATTGTGAATAGTGCCGCAATAAACATGGATATGCAGGTGCCTCTGGAGTAACAGTCTTTTGGGTATATCCCCAAGAGTGGTATTGCTGGATCAAATGGTAGATCGATGTCCAGCTTTTTAAGTAGCCTCCAAATTTTTTTCCAGAGTGGTTGTACTAGTCTACATTCCCACCAACAGTGTAAAAGGGTTCCTTTTTCCCCGCATCCTCGCCAACACCTGTTGTTGGTGGTGTTGCTGATGATGGCTATTCTAACAGGGGTGAGGTGGAATCTTAGTGTGGTTTTAATTTGCATTTCCTTTATTGCTAGAGATGGTGAGCATTTTTTCATGTGTTTTCTGGCCATTTGAATTTCTTCTTTTGAGAAAGTTCTGTTTAGTTCACATGCCCATTTCTTTATTGGTTCATTAGTTTTGGGAGAATTTAGTTTTTTAAGTTCCCTGTATATTCTGGTTATCAGTCCTTTGTCTGATGTATAATTGGCAAATATTTTCTCCCACTCTGTGGGTGTTCTCTTCAGTTTAGAGACCATTTCTTTTGATGAACAGAAGCTTTTTAGTTTTATGAGGTCCCATTTATCTATGCTATCTCTTAGTTGCTGTGCTGCTGGGGTTTCATTGAGAAAGTTTTTACCTATACCTACTAACTCCAGAGTATTTCCTACTCTTTCTTGTATCAACTTAAGAGTTTGGGGTCTGATATTAAGATCCTTGATCCATTTTGAGTTAATCTTGGTATAGGGTGATATACATGGATCTAGTTTCAGTTTTTTGCAGACTGCTAACCAGTTTTCCCAGCAGTTTTTGTTGAAGAGGCTGCTATTTCTCCATCGTATATTTTTAGCTCCTTTGTCAAAGATAAGTTGCTCATAGTTGTGTGGCTTCATATCTGGATCCTCTATTCTGTTCCACTGGTCTTCATGTCTGTTTTTGTGCCAGTACCATGCTGTTTTTATTGTTATTGCTTTGTAATATAGTTTGAAGTCAGGTATTGTGATACCTCCTGCATTGTTCTTTTGACTGAGTATTGCCTTGGCTATTCGTGGCCTCTTGTGTTTCCATATAAATTTCACAGTAGATTTTTCAATCTCTTTAATGAATGTCATTGGAATTTTGATGGGAATTGCATTAAACATGTAGATTACTTTGGGGAGTATCGACATTTTTACTATGTTGATTCTACCAATCCATGAGCATGGGAGATCTCTCCACTTTCTATAGTCTTCCTCAATCTCTTTCTTCAGAAGTGTATAGTTTTCCTTGTAGAGGTCTTTCACATCTTTTGTTAGGTTTACACCTAGGTATTTGATTTTTTTTGAGGCTATTGTAAATGGAATTGTTTTCATACATTCTTTTTCCGTTTGCTCATTGTTAGTGTATAGAAATGCTAATGATTTTTCTATGTTGATTTTATATCCTGCTACTTTGCTATAGCTATTGATGATGTCTAGAAGCTTCTTAGTAGAGTTTTTTGGGTCTTTAAGGTATAGGATCATGTCGTCTGCAAATAGGGATATTTTGACAGTTTCTTTACCTATTTGTATTCCTTTTATTCCTTCTTCTTGCCTAATTGCTCTGGCTAGGAATTCCAGTACTATGTTGAATAGGAGTGGAGATAGTGGGCATCCTTGTCTGGTTCCTGATTTTAGAGGGAACGGTTTTAATTTTTCTCCGTTAAGTATAATGCTGGCTGTAGGTTTGTCATATATAGCTTTTATAATGTTGAGGAACTTTCCTTCTATTCCTAGTTTTCTTAGAGCTTTTATCATGAAATGATGTTGGATCTTATCAAAGGCTTTTTCTGCGTCTATTGAGATGATCAAGTGGTTTTTGTCTTTGCTTCTGTTAATGTGGTTTATTACGTTTATTGATTTTCGTATGTTGAACCACCCCTGCATCCCTGGGATGAAGCCTACCTGGTCGTGGTGGATAATCTTTTTGATGTGTTGCTGAATTCGGTTTGCCATTATTTTGTTGAGGATTTTTGCATCAATGTTCATTAAGGAGATTGGCCTATAGTTCTCCTTTTTGGAGGTGTCTTTGCCTGGTTTTGGGATAAGTGTAATACTGGCTTCATAAAATGTGTTTGGCAGTTTTCCTTCCCTTTCTATTTCATGGAACAGTTTAAGGAGGGTTGGTATCAGTTCTTCTTTAAAGGTCTGATAGAATTCAGCAGAGAATCCATCAGGTCCTGGACTTTTCTTTTTGGGGAGATTCTTGATTGCTGCTTCAATTTCATTTTGTGTTATAGGTCTATTCAGGTGATTAATTTCCTCTTGGTTCAGTTTTGGATGATCATATGTATCTAGAAATCTGTCCATTTCTTTTAGATTTTCAAATTTATTTGAATATAGGTTCTCAAAGTAGTCTCTGATGATTTCCTGGATTTCCATGGTGTTTGTTGTTATCTCCCCTTTTGCATTCCTGATTCTACTAATTTGGGTTTTTTCTCTCCTCATTTTAGTCAGGTTTGCCAGGGGTCTATCGATCTTGTTTATTTTTTCAAAGAACCAACTTTTTGTTTCATTAATTCTTTGTATGGTTTTTTTGGTTTCTATTTCGTTGATTTCAGCTCTTATTTTTATTATTTCTCTCCTTCTATTTGTTTTGGGATTTGCTTGTTCTTGTTTTTCTAGGAGTTTGAGATGTATCATTAGGTCATTGATTTGGGATCTTTCAATCTTTTTAATATATGCACTCATGGCTATAAACTTTCCTCTCAAGACTGCCTTAGCTGTGTCCCATAGGTTCCGGTAGGTTGTGTTTTCATTTTCATTGACTTCTAGGAACTTTTTAATTTCCTCTTTTATTGCATCGATGATCCATTCTTCATTAAGTAATGAGTTATTTAGTTTCCAGCTGTTTGCATGTTTTTTGTCTTTACTTTTGTTGTTGAGTTCTACTTTTACTGCATTGTGGTCAGATAGTATGCACGGTATTATTTCTATTTTCTTATATTTGCTGAGGCTTGCTTTGTGCCCTAGGATATGATCTATTTTGGAGAAGGTTCCATGGGCTGCTGAGAAGAATGTATATTGTGTAGAGGTTGGATGAAATGTTCTATAGACATCTACTAGGTCCACTTGATCTATTGCATATTTTAGATCTTGGATTTCTTTATTGAGTTTTTGTTTGGATGACCTATCTATTGATGATAATGGAGTGTTAAAGTCTCCCACAACCACTGTGTTGGCGTTTATATATGCTTTTAGGTCTTTTAGGGTATGTTTGATGAAATTGGGTGCGTTGACATTGGGTGCGTACAGATTGATGATTATTATTTCCTTTTGGTCTATTTCCCCTTTTATTAGTATGGAATGTCCTTCTTTATCTCGTTTGATCAATGTAGGTTTGAAGTCTACTTTGTCAGAGATAAGTATTGCTACTCCTGCTTGTTTTCGGGGGCCATTGGCTTGGTAAATCTTCTTCCAGCCTTTCATCCTAAGCATATGCTTATTTCTGTCGGTGAGATGAGTCTCCTGTAAGCAACAAATTGTTGGATCTTCTTTTTTAATCCATTTTGTTAAACGGTGTCTTTTGATGGGTGAATTAAGTCCATTGACATTAAGTGTTAGTACTGATAGGTATGTGGTGATTCCTGCCATTTAGTTATCTTAGTTGTTTGAAGGTTTGATTGTGTGTACCTAACTTGATGTTACTCTCTACTGTCTTGCTTTTTCTTATCCTGTGGTTTGGTGCTGCCTGCCTTTTCATGGTTAAGTTGGGTGTCACTTTCTGTGTGCAGGATCCCTTGCAGAATCTTTTGTAATGGTGGCTTTGTGGTCACATATTGTTTTAGTTTCTGCTTATCATGGAAGACTTTTATTGCTCCATCTATTTTGAATGATAGCTTTGCTGGGTAGAGTATCCTGGGGTTGAAGTTATTTTCATTCAGTGCCCGGAAGATCTCACCCCACGCTCTTCTTGCTTTTAATGTTTCTGTTGAGAAGTCTGCTGTGATTTTGATGGGTTTACCTTTGTATGTTACTTGTTTTTTCTCTCTTGCAGCCTTCAATATTCTCTCCTTAGTTTCTGAACTTGTTGTTTTAATGATGATATGTCGTGGAGTAGTTCTATTTTGATCTGGTCTGTTTGGTGTCCTGGAGGCCTCTTGCATTTGTATGGGAATATCTTTCTCTAGATTTGGGAAATTTTCCATTATTATTTTGTTGAATATATTACGCATTCCCTTCGCTTGCACCTCTTCTCCTTCTTCGATGCCCATGATTCTCAAGTTTGGTCTTTTGATGGAGTCGGTGAGTTCTTGCATTTTCTTTTCACAGGTCTTGAGTTGTTTAATTAATAGTTCTTCTGTTTTTCCTTTAATTACCATTTCATCTTCAAGTTCTGAGATTCTGTCTTCTGTTTGTTCTATTCTGCTGGATTGGCTTTCCGTTTTGTTTTGCAGTTCTGTTTCGTTCTTTTTTCTGAGGTTTTCCATATCCTGGCTGTTTTCTTCTTTATTGTTGTCTATTTTTGTCCTGAGTTCATTTATCCATTTATTCATTGTGTTCTCTCTTTCACTTTGGTGTTTATACAGTGCTTCTATGGTTTCCTTTATTTCTTCTTTTGCTTTTTCAAATTCTCTATTTTTATTGTCTTGGAATTTCTTGAGTGTCTCCTGTACATTTTGGTTGACCCTATCCAGTATCATCTCTATAAAATTCTCATTGAGTACTTGTAGTATGTCTTCTTTTAAATTATTCTTGTAGGCTTCATTGGGTCCTTTGGCATAGTTTATCTTCATTTTGTTGGAGTCTGGCTCTGAGTTTCTGTTCTCTTCATTCCCCTCTGGTTCCTGTACTAATTTTTTGCTGTGGGGAAACTGGTTTCCTTGTTTTTTCTGTCTTCCTGTCATTGTCCTTGGTGTTGTTACTGTCCCTGTACTGTGTGTAATTAAGTATTTTCTAGCTTGTAATAATAACAATGGTAATATTGAGAACGGAAGAGTGAGCTGAGATGGAAAGCAAGAAGTTAAAGAAAAGGGGAAAACAAATATACAGACAAGAGGGAGAAAGCAGAACAAGGTATCAGACAAGAGAGTTTCAAAGGTATAAACAGGGAGTGTTAGTGTACTAATTGACAGTAAGCTGAACAGACAATAGAGAGACAGAGAGAGGATTGAAAATCAAAGATAAAAAAAATAAAAAATAAGTATATGAAAGTAATATCTATTTATAAAAATGAATTAAAATAAAATGGAAAATAGGAAATTAAAAAAAAAAAAAAAAAACCAAAAAACTTCCAAGTTTATATGCAATGCAATTTCAGTCTTAATAATTTGGATGTCCGTCTTAATCTCCAGTCCTGGAGTTGGTGCCTCAGATGTTGTTCTGTAGTTGTCTCATCAAAGGGGATGCATAAAGTAGAACAAAACTACACTCACACGCACACAGAAGAAAAAATTTAAAAAAAGCCCCACCAAGTGTCCCCAGTTCAAATGCAATAGTTTCAGTAAGTTTTTCGGCATCCAGGTGTAATTCGGTTGTTCTCTCATCAAAGGTAGGGAGAAAAAGAAAAAAAAGCGTCTGGAGACAGTTCTGAGAGTGGTATCTGCAACTGTGGCTTGCCTGCCTGCTGCTCTCAGCCTGTAGCTGGCGGCGTTATTTATGCAGATCTCTGGGGTGAGCTTAGCACTCACCTGGTCCCACAGGCTTTGTTTGCTCAGAGTTCTCCTGTGGGGGGAGGGGCCTCTGCTACAGGCTTTTCCCTTTCCAAGCACTGGGAAAGGCGACACTGCCCCGCGTTGTCAGGCCTGCGTGTTTATTTACAGTTCACGTGGGAAGTGGGTCTTCCCTCCTCTCACAAGCGTCCCCGCTCCTGGTTGCTGGCGCGTCCCGCTCCCGCCAGAGCCTCTCCAGCCCGCCCGGCTCGTTTATTTACAGTCCCGGGAAGGGTTCCCTTCCCCCAATCTGCAGCGCTCAGGGCGCCCCACCCTCTTTCCAGCGTGTCATAACTGTTCTTATTGCTTAGTACTCAGTTTCTCTTTTTTTCCCGGGTGGAGGTTAGTCTGTCCAGGGGGCTATGCTGCTCTGGCCCAGGCTTGTCTGTGGGGGAACCGCGGTACCGCGAAGCTCACCTGGTCCGCATCTTCCCAAGCCGTATGGGCGCCGGCCACTGGCGGCCCCGGGGGCCTCCTCGGTTCTCCGTTTAACGTGAAGTGGAGATTCTCTGCGCCGGCTGGAGATGTGGAGGAGTCAAAGTTATGCCTTTTCTCGGTGATTATGCCTGCAAAGTGTGTCTCCAGTGTCTCTCCAAGATTTCACTATAGGAGGCTCGCTTTCTGCTTCCTACCTCTAGCCGCCATCTTGGAATCCCGAGTTTCTTCTTTTGAAAAAGTTCTGTTTACTTCTGTTGCCCATTTCTTTATTGGTTCATTTATTTTGGGAGAGTTTAGTTTTTTTGAACTCCCTGTATATTCTGGTTATCAATCCTTTGTCTGATGTATAGCTGGCAAATATTTTCTCCCACTCTGTGGATGGTCTCTTCAGTTTAGAGACCATTTCTTTTGTTGTGCAGAAGCTTTTTAATTTTATGTAGTCCAATTTTCCATCCTTTCTCTTAGTGGTTGAGCTGCTGGGGTTCTATTGAGGAAGTCCTTGCCTTACCTATTGCTTCCAGAGTATTCCCTGCTCTTTCTTGTACTAACTTCAGAGTTTGGAGCCTGATATTAAGATCCTTGATCAATTTTGAGTTGACACTAGTACAGGGTGATAAACATGGATCTAGTTTCAATTTTCTGCAGGCAGATAACCACTTTTCCCAGCAATGTTTGTTGAAGAGGCTGTCTTTTATCCATCATATGTTTTTGGCACTTTTGTCAAAAATAAGGTAGGCATAGCTGTGTAGATTCATATCCAGGTCCTCTATTGTGTTCCACTGATCTTCATGTCTGTTTTTGTGCAGTATCATGCTGTTTTTGTTGCTATTGCTTTGTAATATAGTTTGAAGTCAGGTATTGTGATACCTCCAGCATTGCTCTTTTTGTTGAGTATTGCCTTTGCTATTCGAGGTCTCTTGTGTGTCCAAATGAACTTTAGTGTAGATTTTTCAATCTCTGTGATGAATGTCATTGGGATTTTGATTGGAATTGCATTAAACATGTAGATTGCTTTTGGTAGTATAGCCATTTTTGCTATGTTGATTCTACCAATCCATGAGCACGGGAGATCTCTCCACCTTCTATAGTCTTCCTTAATCTCTTTCTTCAGGGGTTTGTAGTTCTCCTTGTACAGGTTATTTGTATCCTTTGTTAACTTTACTTCTAGGTATTTGATTTTTTTTCAGGCTATTGTAAATGGAATTGTTTCCATATATTCTTTCTTTCTCAGTTTGCTTGTTATTGGTGTATAGAAAAGCTAATGATTTTTGCAAGTTGGTTTTGTATCCTGCCACATTGCTGTAGCTGTTTATGGTGTCTAGGAGTTTTTAAGTAGAGATTTTGGGGTGTTTAAGATGTATCATGTCATCTGCAAATAAGGATATTTTGACAGTTTCTTTTCCTATTTTTATTCCTTTCATTTCTTTTTCTTGCCTAATTGCTCTGGCTAGGAATTCCAGGACTATGTTGAATAGGAGTGGGGATAGTGGGCACCCTTGTCTTGTTCCTGATTTTAGGGGAAATGGTTTCAGCTTTTCTTCTTTAGGTATAATGTTGTCTATAGGTTTTTTATATGTAGCCTTTACAATGTCAAGGTACTTTCCTTCTATTCCTAGTTTTCTTAGAGCTTTTATCGTGAAGTGGTATTGGATCTTATCAAAGGCTTTTTCTGCTTTGAGATGATCACATGGTTTTTGTCTTTGCTTCTACTAATGTGCTGTGTTACATTTATAGATTTGCATATGTTGAACCACTCCTGCATCCCTGGGATGAATCTGACTGGGTCTTGATGAATGATCTTTGTGATATGTTGTTGGATTCAGTTTGACATTATTTAATTGAGGATTTTTGCATCAATGTTCATTAAGGAGATTGGTCTATAGTTCTCTTTTTGGAGGTGTCTTTGTCTGGTTTTAGGATGATTGTGATACTGGCTTCATAAAATGAGTTAGGCAGTGTTCCTTCCCTTTCTATTTTGTGGAAAAGTTTAAGGAGAGTGGGTATTAGTTCTTTGTTAAAGATCAGATAGAATTCAGCAGAGAATCCATCAGATCTGGACTTTTCTGTTTTGGGAGACTCTTTATTGCTGCTTCAATTTCATTTTGTGTTATAGATCTATTCAGGTGATTAATATCCTCTTGATTTAATTTTGTATGGTCATAAGTACCTAGAAATTTACTCATTTCTTCAAGATATTCAATTTTATTGGAAAATAGGTTCTCAAAGTAGTCTCTGATGATTCCCTGGATTTCTGTGGTGTTTGTTGTTATCTCCCCCTTTGGATTTCTCATTTTACTGATTTGGGTTTTTTCTCTCCTCATTTTAGTCAGGTTTGCCAGGGGTCTGTCGATCTTGTTTATTTTTTCAAAGAACCAACTTTTTGTTTCATTAATTCTTTGTATGGTTTTTTTTTTGTTTCTATTTCATTGATTTCAGCTCTTATTTTTATTATTTCTCTCCTACTTGTTTTGGGTTTTGCTTGTTCTTGTTTTTCTAGGAGTTTGAGATGTAACAGTAGGTCTTTGATTTGAGATCTTTCCATCTTTTTAATATTGCACTCATGGTTATAAACTTTCTTCTTAAGACTGTCTTTGCTGTGTCCCATAGGTTCTGGCAGGTCATGTTTTCATTTTCATTGACTTCCAAGAACCTTTTAATTTCTTCTTTTATTTCATCGATGAGCCATTAATCATTGAGCAATGTGTTTTTCAGCTTCCAATTGTTTGCATGTTTTCTACTGTTGTTTTTGTTGTTGAGCTCTAGTTTTAATGCAGTGTGATCAGATAGAATGCATGGATTATTTCTATTTTCTTATACTGCCTGAGGCTTACTTTGTGCCTTAAGATATGATCAATTTTGGGGAAAGTTCCATGGGCTGCTGAGAAGAATGTATATTGTGTGGATGTCAGATAAAATATTCTGTGGACATCAGCTAAGCCTCTTTGATATATGGTGTGATTTAGTCCTTGAATTTCTTTATTGATTTTTGTTTGGATGACCTATCCATTGGTGATACAGGGGTGTTAAAGTCTCCCATTACCACTGTGTTGGAGTCTATATATGCTTTTATGTCCTTCAGAATACGTTTGATGAAATTGGGTGTACTGACATTGGGTGCATATAGGTTGATAGTTGTTATTTCCTTTTGCTGTATTTCTCCTGTCATTAGTATGGAGTGTCCTTCTTTTTCTCATTTATCAGTGTAAGTTTGAAGTATACTTTGTCTAAGATAAGTATTGCTACTTCTGCCTGTTTTGGGGAGCCACTGGCTTGGTAAATCTTCCAGTCTTTTGCCCTAAGCCAGTGCTTGTTTCTATCAATGAAATGGGTCCCCTGAAAACAACAGATAGTTGGATCATCCTTTTTTTTTTCTCTCGTAAATAAGAAATTTATTTACATTTGAATAGTGTAGTTTTGTTTATTGGAGATTGAGATGAAATTTACAGAGGCTCCTGTCACTTCTAAAATGTCTTGTTGTAACTTGGTGATGGGTGAAAAGAGTTCATTATCCTATGCTCTCTAATTAGGATCATCCTTTTTAATACAGTTTGCCAAATGGTGTCTTTTGGTTAGGGAGTTACATCCATTAACATTCAGTTTTAATATTGATAGGTATGTGGTGATTCTTGTCATTTAGTTGTTTGTTTGTTTGTTTAAGTGCTTGATTGTATGTAGCTGAATCAATGTTACTTTTGGATTCCTTGTCATTTCTTATATTGTGGTTTGGTACTGCCTGTCCTGTCATGGTTTTGTTTGCTTTCATTTTCTGTGTGCTGAATTCCTTGAGGAATCTTTTGTAGTGGTTTGGTGGTCATATATTATTTTAGTTTCTGCTTATCATGGAAGACTGCTATTGCTCCCTCCATTTTGAATGATAGTTTTGCTTTGTAGAGTATCCTAGGATTGAAGTTATTTTCATTCAGTGCCCAGAATACCTCATTCCATGCCCTTCTTGCTTTTAAGGTTTCTGTTAAGACATCTGCTGTGATTTGATGGGTTTGCCTTTATATGTTATTTGTGTTTTCTCTCTTACAGCCTTCAATGTTCTTTCTATATTTTCTGTGCTTGTTGTTTCAATGATAGTATGTCATTGGTTAGTTCTATTTTGGTCAAGTCTGTATGGTGTCTTGGAGGCTTTCTGTATCTGAATGAGAATAGCTTTCTCTAGATTTGGGAAATTTTCTGTTATTATTTTGTTGCACATATTACTAATTCTTTTGCTTGCACCTCCTCTCCTTCTTCAAAGTCCATGATTCTCAGGTTTGGTCTTTTGATGGAGTCAGTGAGTTCTTGCATATTCCTTTCACAGGTCTTGAGTTGTTTGACTAATAGTTGTTCAGTTTTTCCATTAATTTCCATTTTATCTTCAGGGTCTGAGATTCTGTCTTCCACTTCTTCTAGTCTATTGGAGTGACTTTTCATTGTGTTTTGTGTTCCTGTTTCATTCTTTTTTCTGAGGTTTTCCATATCATGGGTCACTTCCTCTTCAATATTGTCTATTTTCATCTTTAATTCATTTATCTATTTATAGTTTTCTCTGTTTCACTTTGGTGTTTATTTAGGGCTCCTATGAGTTCACTTATTTGTTTCTGTGTCTTCTCATGTTTTTTATTTTTGGTGTCTTTAAACTTCTTGAGTGCCTCTTGTATGTTTTGGTTAGCCATGTCTAGTAACATGTCTATGAAATTCTCAGTGATTTTTGCAGGATTTCTTCTTTGAGGGTGTTCTTGTGTGCATCATTGGGTTCCTTGGCATCAATTATTTTTGTTTGTTTGGAGTCTGGAACTGGGTATCCATTTTCTTCAATTCCCTCTGAATCCTGTATTAAATTATTATTGGAGGGAGAGTGGGTTCCATCCCTTTTTTTCTTCACATCACTCCACTTGTTACTGTGCAACTATGTTCTTCATAGCCTAGTTGGTGATTTCAGTCACCTGTTTTCTTTCCCTTGGTTTAATTTTCTTTTGTGGCTATATTGCATTTTTAGCTAAGTGTGTGTTTTATTTCTGTCCCTGCTCTGGGTGTAATTTAGTATTAACTATTTTGCCATAGTAAAACTAACAACAACAACAAAAAATAAATCAATGGGAAGAGATGAATAAAAAACAAGAAAAAAAACAAAAGAAAAAAACTCCAGGTTCAGGAACAATAGAATTTCAGTCTTAGTTTAACTTCTGTTGTTATTCCTCCAGCATCCAGTCCTGGTGTTGGTATTTAAGCTGAAGCTCTTTTGTAGTCTCACCAGGTATTTGGGTAATTATTTTTTTCCTTTTGTCTTTCAGCAGCAGCTGTTTGGCCAGCTCCTCCTTTGTTGGGGTGTGGCAGTTTAAATTTGTATGTTGTCCTCAGGTTCTGGAAATCAGCTCTGTAGCCCACCAGCTGTCCTGCTTTGGAGTTGGGTTTTTACTGTGCTTGATTACTGGGTGCTTGTTTCTTTGCCTCACCCTCTTTCTCTAGGGGTCAGTGACCCATGAACTGGCACTCTGCTGTCAGTGTGTTGTGATGATTTGGTGTTTGTTTTTCAATTTTACAGGGCCGTTTGACTTTGGATGTTGCTCACTGGCTCAGGAGATGAGCTTGGTGCCTTAATAGGCAGTGGTTTATCATCTGCCTGCTGTTGGCCTTCCTTCCTTTTCAGCCTTTGTTTACTGAAAGTTCATGTGGAGATCAGCTCCTTGCTTCTCCAACCTATGGTGCATTGCAGCTTCTTTCCCCCTCTGCTGTGTGCTAGTTTCAGTTTGTTGTTTATTGTTAGTTTTGTTCTGTTTTTTGTGGGGAGGGGGAGTTCAGTCTGCCCAGGGGACTATGCTGGTTTATCCCAGAGGTGGCTGGGGGAATACTGTATGATGCTTGGTGCTTACCTGTTTGGTCTGCCAAATGTGTCCCAAGCAGGTTTGAAGCTGGCAACTGGTGGTGGTAGCAGCCCACCTGTTTTCTTAATGTAATGTGGCTCAGAGAAGATTTCTACAGGCTAGGGGTTCAGGGTGTTGAAGTTTTTATTCTCCTTGGTGCTTTATTTCCACCAAGTATGGCTCCAGCATCTCAGCAAGGTTTTTGATTCATGTAGCTCACGCTTTCTACTTCTGTGCCCTCATCGCCATCTTGGACCTCAAATAATATTCTTTAAAAACAGTGAAATATGTGTACCCAGATGGCCTCCATTCATTTTTGAACTCACAAAAAATTCGTACTCCAAATGGCAATGTGGAGCACTTACAATTAGCATTGTAATGAGGTAGTGTGAGTCGCTCTCAACAGAAAGACATGCCAATATTTAGAAAGTGGGTTTTTTTCTTGTTGCTATTGTTTTGGGTTTTTATTTTTACTAGAAACACTTTTAGAGCACATTTAATCAAACTGTATCTCTGGTTCATATTACTTTGTTAGCATTCATTAAAACAGTAAATCCCACTGGGTCCTGTGCTTTATTTCCTGCTTGTGCAGTGGTACCATTTTACAACAGAGTCATAATTTTCATTCTTCATAATGAAAGCATAAGAGATGAGTCAAGGTGTTACCAACCTAGAGAGTTCCATAAACTAAAGGAAGGAAAGGGCCACCTTGCTTACTTAACTCTGTGATGATTTACAACTTCTGATAACATATAATCTGTACAATTTCTTACTCATTTGATGAATACATATTTATATACACTGCCAAAGCAAGCACATACTGAATTATTTTCAACATTGCATAAGTCCATCAAGTAATAATCCATCAAGATTATTTTTGTTAAGATTTTATTACACAGCTCTTAGCAAAGGGCTATGATAACAAAATAAATTCACTTTTATTTAATACTCATTTGATATTCTCTAATAACATATTTAGTTATTCTTCAAATAAATGGCAGTTTTTCTACACTCAGAGTCTTAATCATTGCAATAGGGATTTAGAAATATGACATTGTAAGGAAACTTTTCTGGTATATCCTTTCCTTTGTATTGCCAAATAGAGACCAAAATAATGGATTTTTAGTTTTAATAAAAGATAGGTCATATAACAACAGCCAGTTCCCTACTGGGAAATTCAGTGCCAGTTCCTATATTACTTAATTGAAGCTTCATGATAATCCCTTAAGGTAGGGCATAAGAATATAGGGAAATAGAAGCTTGTCAGGCTACGCAATTTCTCTGAAGCTATTCCATTAGTAAGCACATATCTGTGAGTCACATAACTCACTCTTAGTTATAACTAGCCTTGAACACAGAAGTCATTGTGATGCTAGATGTCAAATCTGAATGAAGCCCATGCCCATCAAACTGAAAAGCTGCCCATTGTTCCCTTTTTTGTAGCAAATAGATACATGTAGCTTTTTCAAAAATATTAAAAATGCTCACTGATTTTTAGAAAATGTACTCCATGCCCAAAATTCTGGTTGAGAAACTCAAAACCGTATAAGGCATTTTGCCTTCTTAACTGAATCTGTGATGACAGGGTGGTCCTTTGAGATTAGACATTTTGGAATAGCAAAACAGGTGGAGTGGGGTGTAGTATCTTAGCTTTTCTGTTTTCCAGTAGCAAAAGCTCAGGCATACTTTAACACTGTCAATGCATTAACATGTACTTCATGAAAATTAAGTTGTTCTAGATTCACTTTTTCTCAATTTTATACAATATTGAACATTGACCTAAAAAATAGTTGAAGATTTTGAAATACTAAAATCTTGCCAAATTAATTTCCCCATATCAAACAGTTTTGACAAATAGTCTTTCTTTTCTATATTACCCCAAGTCCTATAAATATGTACCATGTTACAGTTTAGACAGAATTGCCTTCAAAATATTAAAATCCGCTGATAGAATTATGAGAACTCTGAGAAGAAAAAGAGAAGCCACTTATTTACAAATTCTTAATTTACAAGAAAAGGAAATGCAACAGAAATACTGGAAAGAAGCTGCAAATTCCAATATCAAAGTGAATATAATAAAAAAGCAACACAAAACAGTTCCTTTAATATTTTCTGAGAAAATAGCTATAAGAAATATACTTGCAAACAATAGAGGTGTTATTTTCTGACTTTGGGCTTGTTTTGGGTTTAATTTTGCAACCACATTAATGGTCAGACAAACCAGGTTTTATCTTAAGGATGAAACAAATGTTTTCATCTATAGACCAGAAAATGCAGTTATTTAGGATAAAAATATAATGACACAGATGTTTGGCATTGTTCCTCACATACAAATATGCAGAATGCTATTAACTAATGGGCATTTTATTAACTTTGTGATATAACATTTCTTTTTCGATTCCTTTGTTCCTAATCATTTTCTGGCCCACAGTAAGCAGTCTTAGGCAAATATATAATAACAGGGCCATCATAATGATGGATACAAGTTACAAAATGGTATAGGGATTCCTGGATATGTATAGAGCATGAAAGGAGAGAAGAAATAATGTAGTAATATTTATATCTAGATTCTTCAAGTTCTTTCTGCCAGGATTTGAGACTAGTCACACCACAGACTTCTATTCATAGTTTGTCTCTGTAAATGATAATACACTCACTCAGGTCCAAATGTCCTATGTTCTTTGCTGTCCACAAGAAATGATCCCTTTCACTGCTTGTTTTTTTATTTCAGTTATCATCACCCATTTCATCTCTACTTCAAATGAGTAGTCGATATAGTGGCCATATTGTATATTTGCATACAGACACAATCTCTATGTGGAAGCTTTGTTGCAAGTACCACCTGACTGTCAAACTCCTTGATAGTTGGTACCTCAAGCATGGCATAAAAATCTTTCTTCTGCAGTGGTTTTACTGTCCCAGAATGAAAGAAGTTCTCTCTTCCTTCCAAGTAAAAGTAGCCATATTCTGCTTGGTTCTATAAAAAGTCTTTTTCCTGTATTATTTTCCATGATGTAATGAGAATCAACCAAAATTAATTATATACAAATGAAAGAAGTTAAACCAGTAAATTCTACTTTAGAGAATGATTAGTTGGAAATCATAGTTTGAACTAATTTGGAAGGCAAATGTACAGGCAAAAAACATACACATAGCTGTATTAGCTTGTGATAATTTTAAGCCCCCTAACTTTCAGGGATCAGAAAAAATACCTAGAAAGAGAGAAAGAAATGTATAATAATGAATAAACATGTCAGGATGACATAAACATATTATAGGATTTACATACAGTTTTAAACAGATCACCCAATTCCATAGAGTGTCAATTTTCTAAAACTCTGGGGAATTTATCTTAATTTGATGTACTTGAGAATATTTGATAATTCAGCTGTTGGTGTTTCTCTGTTCATTGTATCAGATGAATATGGCATGTCAAGAACTTTGTATATGTAGACCTGAATACTAGTCCACATAAATCTCCTCTGTGGAATCAGAGCACAAGGATCCTTTCTAGTGCCTTATTGCTAGTAGATATGCAAAATGTGATTGTATTTTGAGAATCAGTAATGTGGTATTAATTTTTTTTAAATTTTAAACAAATTGAAATTCCAGAAGAAATGCCTCTTTAAAACTCCTAAACAGACTTCATTTTAGTATTGTTATTTTCTTTTAAAAATTTCAGCAAAATGTAACAATATGCTATGGTGTATGTTTTTCTTCTTTTCTAGCTCTTAACATTTTCACCCAACTTCTGCTGAAAATAATGCCTAACAAAGTTTCTTTCTTATCCAATTATAATTGGAAAAGTCACCCATTCGCCCAGTTGTGGGAGAACTTGGCTCTAGAGTGGAAGTACTTGCAGCAACACAGGATTCACACTGCAGGTTTCTTTCCTGTACACTGCCCCTAGGGATACTGCTCACATCCAGATGGAAGAAGATGCTTCCTCACAGGGCCCAAGGAATTTCTACTCTTCCTTCCAAAACATATAATTCTTACAATCCCACTCTCATCAAGAATACCAGATGCTGCAAGCCATGACCTTGGAAAGAATTCCTTTTTTTTAATGTTTTAAATGAAAAGCATAGAAACATGAAGGAATAAAAAACATGAATAAACACAAATAGAAATAACACTTGTATAAAAGAGACACAGGGAGGGAGAGAATGAAAAAATAAGAAAGCAAGAAGCAGAGAAAAGGAGAAAGAGGGAAAAATAAATATGAAATAAAGAAAATATAAGAAAGATATAAGGAAGAGGGATGGAAAAAAGGAAATTTCATAAAAAGCTATCATGCTTTTAGGATTTTCTTATGAGAATTTTATTGCATCTGCTATCTTTTATCTTTTATAAGTTTTATAGTAAGTTAACTTATGAAATTTTACTTAGAGCAACAAAAATACACAGATATTTTAGTAAGTCTCAAAATTTGTATAACAATTGATCTCTCTCTCTCTCTCTCTCTGTCTCTCTCTCTCTGTCTCTCTTTTTCTCTCTCTCTCTCTGTCTCTCTTTTTCTCTCTCTCTCTCTCTCTCTCTCTCTCTAACCATATTGCCATAGCAGAATATTGATTTTTTTTTAAAGGCCAGGCTCCTACTTCCTATGTGCGGATGCAATTGTAACACTGCATTATGTCTGAAACCTCTTTGCTAATAGTGAATGTCTTTGGTAGTTGTTCCAGAACTGCTGACAAGAAATACTGTTATCTCTTCAGCTCATCTTCCTCTTCTTTCCTCCCTGTGGGAGAAAAACATTTGTATGCTTTAGAGAGAATTAAATATTTTAGGATGGATCTCTTGCCTTTCAATATGTTAAAAAATGTTTACTTTTTCTTTTTTTCTCTCCTGCTCATTCTTTAGGATTGGTGAATATTGTTAAGGTGTCTACATCAAATACCACATAGTAATTTATTAATTCATTTGTTTTGTCAACACATATTTATCAAGTCTCTACTTTTTGTCAAACAATGTGCTTAGTAATTGGGAAACTAAAAATGAAGCCTTTTATTTTGGACAAAAGTTATATAACATTAGTTAGACTCAAACATTGGTTTTCTTTCTTTTTTTGCTGAAGACTTTTAAAATGGAAAAATTACAAAAATCACCTTCACACATGCTTTCAAAAATAATCTCAAGTATACATGTGAAATGTATTCTTAAGAATAAATCATGAAACAAAATATGTAAGTACATATTATTATGTATTTACTGACTGTATATTATCATTTGGAAACAGAGACTGAAAAGGGAAATATTTTCTGCTTTAAAATAAAATAAATAGTTTATATTTTACGTTTGAAAAAACAACTAAAAGATTTTACAAGCTATAGAATTAGGCAAAAGTAAGAGAGGTAGAAATAGTAATGGGCAAAAATAAATAAAGGATGTTTTAAAATATAGAGCTGGACACTAGATGCTTACACTTCTCATCCCTAAAAGACAAGCACTACTCTTTGGTTTAAAAAAATGAGTTCTTAGCAATATTCTAACTACTTCATTTTTCTGAACCTCTGAAAAAAGAGGGTTTCTAATGTTACAGAGGTTAAAGTAAATAAAACCTTTATCATTCATGTCTGGCTTTATAGAGTGCCACCTTAATGGAGGCAAAAATGTACAGTTTTATTAGCCAGATTGACAGTCATTTGGGAGCAATATAGACTAAGATAAAGTTATTAACAGTTCTGAGTACCAGTTTCTTCATCAGTAAAGCACAGAGCAGAGGTGAATTTTGCATGTGAAAATGTAGATAAATCATTAACATAGCAATGTATTAGTTTATTTCTAAAATCATTTTGCATCATATTGAAGAGCCTGTTTTTAACTATTTGAAATTACCAATATGACTTCCTATTTTGAAATGCCTTCTTTCCACATTATTCTTCCTTTTTAATCAGAGTACTTATTCTTATAGCCTCTTAGAATTTTTCTTCCATCCTTGCTTTTTGTTTCCAAAATGCTCACTTTTAATAATCATATAATTTCATTTCCTTTCTCTAATGCAGACAATTATTATTACTCAGTAAACTGTTAGATAATAAAAATAAGGGTTTTTTTTTTGCTTTTATATTTCAGTTATCCAACATCATGTTTTAACACCTTATAAATGCTAAATGAATTATGAATAAATGGTATAATAACACATTCTTTACAACCCAAGATATACAGATTATCATTAAAGGATAGTTTCACATACAAACTCATTTCAAAGTTTTTTACTGGACAGAGGCTTCAGCTCTCATTTTATTTGGATTATTAAAATGAGACCAAATCTTCACCAAGTTTCTTAAACATCATATTATACTGGACTGGAGACATGGCTCAAGTGGTAGAGCACCTGCCTAACAAGCACAAGGCCCTGAGTTCAAACCCGAATACAAGAGTAAACATTCTGTTATAATACCTCAGTGTTTTTTCATCAGTGTTTAAGGGGCTTACTTTCTTAGCTCTGTCAAGGCCAGGCACTCTCTATTTACTGTTCCCCAGTATCAGATTAATTCAAAAGATAGCCAAGAAGAAATGTCTAATGAAAAACTGCAGTGTAATTACTACTATTTTATGTGTCTTTCTTCCTTATGATCTTACATTTATCTCAGACACAACTGCATGTTTTCTTATGAATTTGTAAATGGCTTTGGGTGCTTCTTAGCAAAGGTAGTACATTGGGAAGAGGTATCTCTAAAGGAAGAAGAGGACCAAGGGAAATTCCTTAATAAATTCTATCTCTGAAGTCATTTAAAATGAAAATGAATCATTGGTGGAGATTCAAAATATATAACAAAGGGCAGTATAAGGAAGACTACTATAATAACGACTAAGATTAAGGCCTGGTGGAGAGGCTCATGTGGTAGAGCACCTGCCCAGCAAGCATGAGGTCCTGAGTTCAATGCAATTCAAATATGATATATTGTGAGAACTTTTGTAAATGTCACATTGTACCCCCAGTACAACAACAATAAAAAATAAACAAATACAAATTTTCATGTAAGTTTTAAAAAAGAATAAGATTGAAACAGCTTCCAAAAAGAAAAGGTAAAGACTATAAACTGTTGTAGAGTAGAGGATAACAAAATGACCAGACAGAGATGATTAGATCTGACAACAAAGAAATTACTTATGATCTCACACAGAATATTTTTGAAAATATTAAATGTCAAAGCCAAATATCAAGCCACTGAGAAATGAAACTAAGGGGAAGGAGATAAAGATGCACAGACATAGATAAGGAAGGTAAAGCAAGGCAGTTCAGGTCTAAAAGATTGAGAAATCACTTAGAATCTATTTCAAAACAAATATTTTTCATCTGAATTGTTTTTACACTAGAAGTATATGTTTTAAAATTTAAAAATGAAGATAGTCTAATTTATGTATGCATTTAAATTGTGTGATAAGGACTAATAAAAGGTGTAATCTTTAATTTATAATTTCCCATCATCTAGTAAATTAACAACAAAAAATATTTTCAATTTTGAATTCCACTCAGTTCAAAGCATTTAGTTTCTGCTTCTTATAGACAGTTTTAACTCTAACTTGATATGTCTGTCTTATAGATATCTCAAACTTTACTCAAACATAACTCTAGGATTTTTTTTTCTCTCTGTAGACATGTTGTTCTTCCATGACACCACAATTATATGCTTAGCAGTTTAAACAAAAAAAAAATCATTCCTGATTCTTCTCTCATGCTTATTAATGTGCTTTAAATCCATCTCAAATTTTATTGGTGTTTCTCCAATACATACTCTAACCAGTTTTACTTTCTGTTATTACTGCTTTAACCTGAACAATGCACATCCTTTGCCTGGGATACTGTGACACCCTTCTGTCTGCTGTCTTTGGTTCTGTTTTTGTTTTCCTAGAATCCATAAAACCTATTTAAAACAAATTTGTTGTAGCCAAGCGCTGGTGCCCTACGTCTGTAATCCTAACTACTCAGGAGACAGAGATCAGGAGGATCACAGGTTTGAAGCCAGCCCAGGGAAACAGAGAGTCACTATCTCAAAAAAAAAAAAAAAAAACCATATAAAAAAGAGCTGGTGAAGTTGCTCAAGGTTAGGCCCTGAGTTCAAATTCCAGTACCGAAAAAAATATTTGTTGAAATTCTTGAACTAAAATACTTAATAGTCAGAATTAAGAAATCTGTATAGGAGCTTAATTAGAAGTTAGAACATGATAAAAAGAGAATTTATTAAATGGAAAATAAGAAAAGAGATATGAATAAAATCATGGGAAAAAACTTAGATGCAAAAAATACTGTTAAAATGGAACTACTTTATGGAACTCAAAGAAGGAAGGAAACAAAAAAAGAATGATTGAGAGTCAACAGTTTTGAATACATTGCATCTGTGCAGGTAAAGGGCATGACAATATATACTGGAAGCTGTTGAATAACAGGGCACAGGAAGAAAGGGTAAGGGAAAATAACAAAAGGAGGAGAATTGACAATGTAAAGCATTTTCACAGCTAGGATAGATCAAGAAACCCCTTTGAACACTGAATTTGAAAGTAAAAAATGAAAGACAGGACTGCAAACTAGGTAAGGTGGGGTACTTGTCAAAGGGGGAAGGGTGAATGGAGGAGATGAAGGAAAGTGAATATAGTATACCGGCTTCATATACATACAAGAACCAGAACAATAAAAACCTCTTGCAACTGTTTTAAGAAGAATGGACACTAAGTTGAGGGGGGAAGTAGTGGAGGTGGTCTAACCAATGTAGTGTAAGGCTATTCAGAATCGTCACAATGAATGCCCTCTGTACAGTGAATATATGCTAATAAAAATAAAAAAGAAAGAAAAATATATGCTTGTGCTTAGAATTATGGGGAAGAGTGAATGAGACAGAGGCAAATATTTGAAAAACTTGTATTTGAGCATTTTCCCTAAATGTATGGAAAAATGTAATGAAGTCATACAAAACTTTTGTCAGAACAAATGCAAGTCAAGTGGCATATTATCACAGTGTAGTGGAAATGAAAGTCACTAAACAAAAATAGAATAATCTTAAAAGCTGCCAGGATGGTGGAATGTTATATGTTATGAAGAACATGTTTAAGATTGACAGTTCATTTCAAAGCAAACACAATGAAGCAGAAGCCAAAAAGTGATGTCTTTCAGTATGTAAAGAAAATAATTGCCAATGTAGAATTGTGTAAACTATGAATATGTCTCTAACAACGAAGACAAATATTTTTCAGGCATATGTTGAGATAACGAATCACAAGCAGAAAAGGTAAACATTTAAGAAAATGCTTCAGGCAGTAAAAAAATGGTTCAATAAGGAAAACTACACAAAAAGAAAAGTAAGAAAGAGGATATGAATTAAAAAATCAGTGTCTTCTAGTTTAAAATATTTTGAATTAATTTTAAAACATTTGGTTAAGCAGTTATTGGTATGGTTTGGATATAAAGTATGCCCCCAAAAGATTTATGTGTTGAAGTATTGATTCTGAACCAGTGACACTATTGAGAGGAAATTGTGTTATGAAGGCAGTGAATTCATCAATGAATCAATACATTGATGAGTTCATAGCTAAATGGGCTATCAAGAAGTGGTACTTAGTGGTAGGAACTGGGTCACTGGGACATGCCTATGAAGAGTGTATCTTAGCACTCCATCATTTCCTCTTTCTCTTGGCTTCCTGGCTTAGACGATGTGAACAACTTTCCTTGACCATGTCTTTGTGCCACAACACTTCTGCTTTGCGAGAGGCCTAACAGTAAGAGAGTCAGCTAGCTATGAACTGAAACATCTGAAACTGTAAACCAAAATAAACCTCTCTTTTTCTCAGGGTGTTTTCTCGGGTATTTTTTTTATAGCAACAAGAAGTCACTAATACACATATAAAAAGATCTGCCTATTAAAAGAGTAGTGGACTTAAAGTGTTCTAAGATCCTTCAATTTTTATGGATAGTTGTGAAATAATAATATATACTGGATTTTAATAAACCTAATATACACTAGACTTTAACAAGTCAGTAATTCATGATATGATAAAAAGTGACCATTAAAAGAACAGTTAAATAAAGTATAACTATGAAGCTAAGTGAGAGAAAATGTGATGATAAAGAATGTTTAACTAACCCAAAATAAGGCAAGAAAGGACAAAAGTAACAGAATGAGTAAGAAAAAGAATATGACAAACTTAAAATATATTGATGAATATGTTAAGTTTAAATAGATCAATAAATCAGTAAAAAATGCTCACAATGTATTAAAGATAAAAACTAAAAAGAATGTTACTTACAAATAGGAGGTCTTAAAGTAAAAATTTTTTTTCAAAAAGTTAAAACTGCCTGGAAGTTAGGGGGGAAAGTTGGGGAGAGGGGGGTGGAGGAGGAGGTCAGGGGGGAGAATGTACACACATGTGAATAAATGAATAATAAAATTTTTTTTAAAGTTAAAACTAAAAGTAGGCACCATGCAAACTTCAGCCAAAGGAGTATTGTTTTGGAAGTAGAATTTAGGTAAAGAGTAAGAGCAGAGATTAAAATAATACAATTCATAATGATAGATGACTCCGTACAATTAAAAATTAAAAACTCAGTAAATTTTAACAGTAATAACAATGTATCTAAGGATTAGGAGCAAAATCTACACATGAAAATCAATGGACCTCAACAAATAAATTTACAAATACACATCCATTCTGAGATGTCTGTATGACATACTACAGAAAACCTCTGATAAAAGTGTTATTATATGCTGGAGCAATTCGGTGTGGATCTTTGATAAGGTGTAAATTTGGAAAGGTAGCAGTCTCAGAATATGAAGTACTTGATTTAATATTCTCTGCTAAAGAATTTCTTCTTTATAGGCAATGAAGCTTAGGAAATATCTTATTGGTAGGAAAGCATTGTTGTATTTATATAATATATTGATATAATATAAAAAATTACCTTTTCAATAGACTGGAAAATGTACTGGAAAAGATATCCATGGGGGAACGCTAGTTGTACACGTATTACAGTAATTCTGAGATAAACTGTTTTTAGTACTCTCTGAGAAACAAAATGGACAAGCCATAATTGCTGTTCACATAACTGGCTTAAAAGATACATGAAGGTTTGAGTTTTGTTTCATATACTTAAAATATAGTGTCATTGAGTTATCTAGAGAATATAAGTGAAAAATCAGGATTGGAAGGAGTGACTGTAATGAGTTCAAGGAAAGACACATAACATTAAGTCTTGCATTTTTGAAATTCATGACTCAGATCTGGGTTGGCAATTTGGGAGTTTTCAATGCATAAAAGGTATAATTGAAAGACAAGATAATTAGACTCATGAGTGTGAGTTTGATGTTTTCCAACAAATATTTTGCCTTATTTATAACCATGGCTCTAACAATTGTACTGCTTATAAACATTATCAAGTTTTTTAAGTAATTCACTGGATTAGCTACAGTAGCTATAATCCTAACTACTTGGAAAGCAGAGGTCAGGAAGATCCTGATTTGAAGCCATTCCAGGCAAAAAAAGGTGAGGAAGATTACACATCCACAGCTAAGGAGGGTGTGATGGTGCACCTGTAATCCCAACTACATAGAGGCCTTAGGTAAGAGAACTTGCCCCCAGGTGAAAACATGGGACCCTACCTGAAAAACAGTAAAGCAGGAAGGGCTAGGGTCATGGTTGAAGTAGTATAGCACCAATCCAAACATTTCCAGGCCTTAGTTTAAACCCCAGTACCACCAAAAAAATTAAATAGATAAAAATTAAAAAGTAACTCATTGGATAAAACCATTTAACCTCCTATTTCAAAGATAATATAATGTATTTTTAGGAAATTATTATTTACAATTCACTGTACAGACTGAAAATAAGTGTGCACAGACTAAAAACTTAGCTTTTTAACACATTTTGAATCTTTAGTATAAGGCATTAACAATAAGCAATGAGATTGAGGCAGTAAAGAGTCCTCCAATAAAGAAAAGCATATGACTGGATGAATTCATTGCTCAATTCTACCAGAAATTTAAGGGAAAATTAATACCAGTTCTCTTCAAACTATTTCACAAAACAGAAAGGGAAAAATACTAAGCCAACATTTCCCAGGTAAAGAAACAGGTATGGATCCAAAAAAGAAAGAAAACTATAAATCATCTGCCTTTATGAACCTAAACACAAAAAAATTTGATAAAATACTTGCAAACTGAATTGAACAAATTAAAAAGATCATACAACACAGTGTGTAAAATATTATACAAATTGGTTTTATACCAAGGATGCAAGTATGGTTCACCATATGCAAATCAATACTTCACATAAATACAGCACATAAATAGACTCAAGGACAAAAATTACATGATCATCTCAATAGAAGCAGAAAAAGCCTTTGAAATATTCAACATCACCTCATGAAAAAAAAGCCCTAATGAAATTAGGAGTAGAAAGATCATAACACAACACAACAAAAGGTTATGTATAATAAATCTAAAGCCAAATTTATTCTAAGTGAGGAAAAACTGAAGTATTTCCAAGAAAATCAAGAATGAGACAAAGATGTCTATTCTCACCAATCTTACTCTATAGTGCTTGAATTCTTAGCCAGACCAATAAGGCAAGAGAAAGAAATAAAATGGATATAAATAAGAAAGGAAGAAAATAAATTATCCCTATTTGGAGACTGCATGATCCAATAGAGTAGATCCTGGATGTCCAGGAATATATAGCTCTAAGGAGACTGCCTTTGAGGAAAAACCAGGAATGCTCTGGATGCACAGAGTTCAGTGCTATACTGTGGATGCTAGATTCATTTTTTTTTTCATAACACTGTCCACTTTTTTCTAAATACATGCTGTACTTCAACAAATCTAAAATTTTTATGTTATTACTTAAATTCACCTCATTAACTTTTGCCTTGCTTTTGGGGTACCAACTGCTTTTAAGGAATCATGTTTTCATAAAATCAAGGGCAGGAAAATATTTAGCAGATCACAAAATGATTTAAACACAATTGGCAATAATGCAGGACTGACTGACCAAGAGTTTCTGTACATCAACTGAGCTGTGTAATTCATGCATGCAATTTTAAAATTTTTGTTTCTCTAATTTCCTTTCATTTATTTATTTGTTTATTGATTTGTTTTCCACACAATCAAACCCACATGTAATAAGTCCATGAATAATGTGGGCTAGTGCATAAAAAAGACCCTAAAGGCTACTTCACTAAAAGGTTAGATCTGATAAACTTTTTCAGCAAAGTAGTAAAATCAACATAAAAAAATCAATATATGAAATAAGTACCTTTTCAACGTACCAATAATGAATGTAATGAGAAAGAAATAGGGAAAATATTCCTATTCATAATAGCCTCAAAACAAAGAAATAAACCTAACCTAACCAAGGAGGTATATGAACCCTGCAGTAAAAACTGTAAAATAATGAAAAAAGAAGTAAAACCACTAGAAGATGGAAAGACAACCAGTGTTCATTGATCACTAGATTTACTATTGTAAAAATGGTCATATTGTCAAGAGTGATCTACAGATCCAGTGGAATCCCCTTAAAAATCTCAACAGCATTCATTTCAGAAAATTTTTAAAAATCCTAAAAGACCCTAAATAGCCAAACCCATCATGAGAAAAGATAATAATGTTGTAGGTATTAAAATTTTCAACTTATACTACAGAGCCATAGTAACAAGGACAGCATGGTTCTGGCACAAAAATAGACACACAGACCAATGGAATAGAATAGGAGACACAGAAATAAGCCCACACCAGATATAACTTTCTGATTCTTAACAAAGGTGTCAAAATATGTCAGAGAAGACAGTTTTTTCAATAAATGGTCTTGAGGTAATAGTACATCCTCATGTAAAGGACTGAAACTATATCCCTGCCTCTCAACTTGTACAAAAATCAATTCCTTATGGGTTAAAGATCTTAAGGTTACATGTGAAACTTTGAAACTAATAGAGGAAAATACTCCAAGATATAGGTATAGACAGGGAATTTCTCAATAGGATTCCAAAAGATCAGGAATCAATAGCAAAAATTTACAAATGGGATTGCATCAAATTAAAAACCTTCTTCAAAACAAAGGAACCAATTATCAGAATGAAGAAATAGTCTATAGATATCATAGACTGTTAGACTAGATATCATTCTGATATCCAGAATATAAAAAGAACACAAAAAAATCCTCAAAACAACAATGAATTGAACAGATACTTTTCAAATCAATAAGTACAAATGGCTAATACACACAAGAAGAAATGGTATCATACTTAGTCATCACAGAAATGTAAGTCAAAGCTATATGGCAATTCCATCTTATCCCAGTGAGCATCAACTTGGGTTGTAATACATTTGTAAATGGAAGCAATGCTAGGAATCTCTCTGTATAGCTATCCTTATCTCAACTAGCAAAAACACTTTGTCTTTCTTATTATTGCTATGTCTTCACTTCCACAAAATTGGAAATAAGTGCAGAACAGGTTCTGCCTGGAAGCGAGGCACAGGGGAGAGAGAGGGTGGGGGACAGGAGGAGAAATGGCCCAAACAATGTATGCACATACAAATAAATGAATAAAAAATACATAAAACAACAAATCCTGGTGAGGATGTATACAAAAAGGAATACTTTTACACTGTTGGTGGGAATGTAAATCAATACAGTCACTATGGAAATCTATATAGCACTTTCTCAAAAAACTAAAAGAAGAACTACTATATGATCCAACTGTACCACTCCTGAGTATAAAGTCAGAAGAATCTAAGTCAGCACATAATAGCAACACCAGCTTATCTGTGTTTACTGTGGAATGATTCATAGTAGCCAAATAAGGCAACCAGTCTATGTGCTCATCAGTGATTGAATCAATACGGAAAACATATAATATATACAAAATGGAGCATTATTCTGACATAAGAAGTAGAATCATATCATTTGTGGGAAAATGAAAGAAACTGGAAACATCTAATAAGCAAAATAAGTCAGACAGAAAGACAAAGCATGCATTCTCTCGTTTGTGAAATCTAGCTGTATGGATTCATATTTGTCATATGATTCAGCAATATCACTTCTATCCTGATAGAATGTAAGTCAGGTTTTAATAAAGGCACCTGAACACCCATGTTTATTGCAGCACTATTCACAATAGCTATACTATGGAAACAGCCAAGATGCCCCACTACTGCTGGATTATAGAAATGTGGTATTCATATGGAAATTTATTAAATGTTGTTTTTTGAAGGTAAAATGGATGGAATTGGAGAACATTATCTTAAGTGAAGTTAGCTAGGCTCAGAAGGCCAAAAGCTGCATGTTTTCTCTCATATGTGGAATATAAACCTAATACAAATTCTGCAGTACTATGAAAAACAGATCATGCTAAGGCGAGGTCATGTACAAGAGGGGGAGGGTAAAAAAGGAAGTTAAGAAGGTGACTATGGCTGATGTATTCTCTATACAAGAATGAATATAGAATTTTTAAACCTGTTGAAACCCTTATTAGAAAGGGACTATAGTAGACTAAAGAAAAATAGAGGAGATGAACCAATTTGGGATATAATACATATATACATCTGAGTGCTACAAGGAAACTCCCTGTGTAACTTCTTAAGTAAAAAAAAAAAAATCTTTTTTTTTCTTTTACAAAATCGGAGAACAGGTCCTGACTAGGGGATTGGTACCAGTGGGAGGGAGAAGAGCTTATAAGAGGCTGAATATGATGCAAATACTGTGTACACATGTACGTAAATGGTAAAATGAGAACTGTTGAAGCAGTTCCAGAAACAGGAGGAGAGGGGGATAAAGGAGAATGGTAGAGGGGGTGAATTCAAGTATGACATATTTGATGTAAGAAAATTTTAAATGCCACAATGTACCTGCACTCACACAGTCAAAAAAAAAAGGGGGGGACATGAAATGGAGGGACAAGAGAGAGAAGTGGGAATGGGAAATGATCAAAATTCATTGTATACATGAATTAAAATGTCATGAGAAACTCATTATTTTGATCTGTGTGCATAATTCTTAATGGTTCTGTTTAATTTAGAAGAACTACAAATGAATTTTCATTATTAAAGTTTAGCTCATACAGAACAGTTATCAAGATCTATAAATAAATTTACAGAACAGTTATCAAGATCTATAAATAAATTCTTTCATTTGATACAGTTTAGATCACATGATTTATTTCTCAGAAATCTATGTATCACCATTTCTAGACAGAGTCAACAGAGTTTAGAACATGGATAAGTGGTACAAGCAGAAAAGTGTTAGACAAACATGTTGTATATAAACTATAATGTGACCACCCAGGTTTCAAGCAGTAGAGTGTCTCCTTCTTTAACATGAAGCCCTGAGTTCAAACCCCAATATTGCCAGTACACACATTTTTTTCTAAATAGCTATATAAAGAAGTTTAGAGAGCTGGTGGAGGCAGATCCAAGATGGCAACCGGAACACAGCCAGAGACTTTCTGACCAACGTGATCTAGGGACTTTGATAAGAAGTTGGAGACTTGCTTGAATGAGGTAAAACACCAGAGAGAGCTGAAACTTCAGCACTCTGAGCCCTTAGCTTGTGGGAGGCCTCTCCACCCCATCATATACTAAAAGAATAGCAGGCGTTGCACACCAAGCCCCGCCCCATAGGCCCAAGGAGCAGCTACTCCACACCCCATGCAATCTGATCCTCCAGCCCTGCTCCTTTGCCCCACCGGGGCTGAGATACCCCAAATTCCCACCTCTCAGACCCACAGGATCTCTGTTGGATGAGCCCTTAAGGCCAGGGATACCCAGACACCTACAATCTCTGCCAGGCCACACCCCCCCAAGGCCTGCACAGCCCTGCAGGAACTCTGTCATGCTGGGCTGCGGTCCCCAGCCCTGCATGATCTCTGCTTTACCAGCAAGGCTCCCAAGGCCTGCAAAGGCCTGCAGGAGCTCCATCTCACTGGGCTGCTCTCCCCAGCCCTGCATGATCTCTTCTTTGCCTGCCATGCTCCCAAGGCTGGCACAGCCCTGCAGGAGCTCCATCTTGCTGGGAGGTGCTCCCCAGCCCTGCACAATCTCTGCTTTGCCAGCCACACCCCCAAAGCCTGCATGGCATGGCACAATATTCACTCTGCAAGGTTGGGCCCCTAAGGCCTGCCAAGCTGGGGACCCACACACACACTATCTCTGTTCTGCTCAACCACACCCCCAAGCCTATAAAGCCAGGGATCCATTGACACACAGGATCTCCACTCCACAGGCCTGTGCCCTTCAGGCATGCCAAGTCCAGGTTCCAAAGACCTGCTCCTTCACCTCAGCTACAGGTCTTCACCCAGTGGGACCCCTCCCACCATCCACTTGCCACAGGAAGGCTCCAAACCTACCTAAGAGACACACACAGACAGGTCTGGATGCCAAAGAACTAACATCAGAACAATGAAGACTGCAATTCTACTGCTCCAGAACTGGTGATTTTTTTTTTAACTTTTAATTTTTATTTTTTTCCCTTCTTTAAGGGATTTCCTGTCTGGTTTACTGTTTGATCATCCACCATCTCTACCATTTTTTTTCTCTTTTACTCTCTATACCTTATATCTTTCCATCTCTCTCTCTTTTTTATCCTTCTCTTTTGGTTTTCTTAGTATTAATATTGCTACCCAGCTAATACTAAATTACACATAGTTCAGGGATAGAAACATTATCTAGTGGAAATACAGGAAGAAGAAAAAGGGAAGGAAACTATTTTCCCCCAAAAAATAAAGTACTGCAGGATTTAGAACGAAATAAAGAAAACAGATACCCAGACTCATACTCCAACAAAACAAAGATAAACCATACCAAGGAACCCAACGAAGCCCACAAAAACACTCTGAAAGAAGAAATCCTACAAGTAATTAATGAGAGTTTCATAGAGATGTTACTAGACATGGTCAACCAAAATGTATAGGAGGCACTCAAGAAATTCCAAGACAACAAAACTAAAGAATATGAGAAAACGTAGAAACTAATAAATGAAATCATAGAAGCACTAAATGAACTCCAAACTGAAATTGAGACCATCACAAACAGATAGATAAATGAATTAAAGTAAAAAATTGACAATATTAAAGAGGAAGTAACCCATGATACAGAAAACTTCAGAAAAAAGAATGAAACAGAAATACAAAACAAAATGGAAGGCCATTCCAGCAGAATAGAACAGACAGAAGACAGAATTTCAGAACTTGAAGATGAAATGGTAATTAAAGGAAAAACTGAAGAACTATTAGTTAAATAACTCAAGACCTGTGAAAAGAAAATGCAAGAACTCACTGACTCCATCAAAAGACCAAATCTGAGAATCATGGGCATTGAAGAAGGAGAAGAGGTGCAAGCAAAAGGAATGAGTAATATATTGAACAAAATAATAACAGAAAACTTCCCAAATCTAGAGAAAACTATGCCCATTCAGTGCAGGAAGCCTCTAGAACACTGAACAGACCTGACCAAAATTGAACTACCCCACGAAATATTATCATTAAAACAACAAGTACAGAGACTAGAGAAAGAATATTGAAGACTGTAAGAGAAAAAACAAATAACATACAAAGGTAAACCCATCAAAATCACAGCACACTTCTCAACAGAAACATTAAAAGCAAGAAGAGCATGGAGTGAGATCTTCCAAGCACTGAATGAAAGTAACTTCAACCCCAGTATAGTCTACCCAGCAAAACTATCATTCAAAAATAGATGGAACAATAAAAGTCTTTCAAGATAAGCAAAAACTAAAACAATATATGACCAGCAAGTCACCACCACAAAAGATTCTCCAAGGAATTCTGTACACAGAAAATAAAAGCAAACAAAACCATGAAAGGGCAGGCAAAACTAAATCATAGGAGAAGAAAAGGCAAGAAAATAGAGAGTAACACTGATTCAGCTACACACAATCAAACCCTTAATCAACAAAGAAAACTACATGACAGGGATCACCACATATTTATCAATACTAACACTGAATGTTAATGGACTAAATTCTGCCATCAAAAGACACCGATTGGCAAACTGGATTAAAAAGGAAGATCCAACAATCTGCTGCCTACAAGGAGACCCACCTCATTGACAGAAACAAGCACTGGCTGAGGGTGAAAGGGTGGAAGAAGATTTACCAAGCCAATGGTCCCAGACAGGCAGGGATAGCAATACTTATCTCAGACAAAGTAGACTTCAAACTTACTTTGATCAAGTGAGATAAAGAAGGACACTGTACTAATAAAAGGGGAAGTACACCAAAAGGAAATAACAATTATCAACTATATGCACCCAATGTCAATGCACAAAATTTCATCAAACATACTCTGATGGGCCTAAAAGCATATATAGACTCCAACACAGGGGTAGTGGGAGACTTTGTTACCCCCTATCACCAATAGATAGGTCATCCAAACAAAAAATCAATAAAGAAATCCTAGAGCTAAATCACACCATAGAGCAAATGGATCTAGCTGATGTCTACAGAATATTTCATCCAACTTCTGCACAACATACATTCTTCTCAGCAGCCCATGGAACCTTCTCCAAAATTGATCATATCTTAGGGCACAAAGCAAGCCTCAGCAAATATAAGAAAATAGAAATAATCCCATGCATTCTGTCAGACCACATGCATTAAAACTAGAAATCAACAACAAAAATAGCAGTGAAAAACACACAAAAAATTGGAAGCTGAATAACACATTCCTCAATGATGAATGGGTCACTAATGAAATAAAAGAGGAAATTAAAAGGTCCTTGGAAATTAATGAAAATGAAAACATGACCTACCAGAACCTATGGGACACAGCAAAGGCAGTCCTAAGAGGAAATTTTATAGCCATGAGTGCATATATCAAAAGGACAGAAAGATCTCAAATCAATGATCTAACACTACAGCTGAAACTCTTAGAAAAACAAGAACAAACAAATACCAAAACAAGCAGAAGGAAAGAAATAATTAAGATAAGGGCTGAAATCAATGAAATAGAAACAAAAAAAACCACACAAAGTATCAATGAAACAAATAGCTGGTTCTTTGAAAAAATAAAGAAAATTGACAGACCCCTGGCAAACCTAACTAAAATGAGGAGAGAAAAAACCCAAATCAGTAAAATCAGAAATTCAAAAGGAGAGATAACAACAAACAACATGGAAATCCAGGAAATCATCAGAGACTACTTTGAGAGCCTGTACTGTAATAAATTTAAAAATCTCAAAGAAATGGACAGATTTCTAGAAACTTACAACCACCCAAAACTGAACCAAGAGGATATTAATCATCCGAATAGATCTATAGCACAAAAAGAAATTGAAGCTGCCATCAAGAGCCTCCCAAAAAAGAAAAGTCCAGGACCTGACGGATTCACGGATTCACTGCTGAATTCTATCAGACATTTAAAGAAGAACTAATACCAACTCTCCTTAAACTGTTTCACAAAATAGAATGGGAAGGAACATTGCCTAACTCATTTTATGAAGCCAATATTACTCTCATCCCAAAACCAGACAAAGACAAGTCCAAAAAGGAGAACTACAGGCCAATTACCCTAATGAACATCGATGAAAAAATCCTCAATAAAATAATGGCAAACTAAAATGCAACAACACATCAGAAAAATCATTCACCACGACCAAGATGGCTTCATCCCAGGGATGCAGGAGTGGTTCAACATACGCAAATCTATAAATGTAATACAGAACATCAATAGAAGCAAAGACAAAAACAACTTGATCATCTCAATAGGTGCAGAAAAAGCCTTCGACAAGATCTAACACCACTTCATGATAAAAGCTCTAAGAAAATTAGGAATAGAAGGAATGTACCTCAACATTGTAAAGGCTAAATATGACAAACCTACATCCAACATCATACTTAATGGTAAAAACTGAAACCATTCCCTCTAAAATCAGGAACAAGACAAGGATGCCCACTATTCCTACTCCAATTCAACATAGTACTGAAATTTGTAGAGCAATTAGGCAAGAAGAAGAAATAAAAGGAATACAAATAGGTAAAGAAACTATCAAAATATCCTTATTTACAGACAATATGATCCTGTACCTTAAACCAAAAAAAGTCTATCCAAAAACTCATAGACACCATAAACAGCTACAGTAAGGTGGCAGGATACAAAATCAACCTACAAAAATCATTAGCTTTTCTATACACCAATAATGAACAAAGTGAAAAGAACAAATGAAACAATTCCATTCACAATAGCCTCAAAAAAAAAATCAAATACCTAGGAGCAAATTTAACAAAGGATGTGAATGACCTCTATGAGGAAAATTACAAACTCCTGAAGAAAAAGATCGGGGAAGACTACAGAAGATGGAAAGATCTCCTGTGCTCATGGATCAGACATAGTAAAAATGGCTGTACTACCAAAAGCAATCTGCATGTTCAATGCAATTCCCATCAAAATCCCAATGACTTTCATCACAGAGATTGAAAAATCTTCCCTAAAGTTCATTTGGACACACAAGAGACCGCGAATAACCAAGGCAATACTCAACAAAAAGAGCAATGCTGGGGGTATCACAATACCTGACTTCAAACTACATAGCAATAAAAACAGCATGGTACTGGCACAAAAACAGACATGAATACCAGTGGAACAGAATAGAGGACCCAGATACGAACCCACACAACTATACCACCTCATTTTTGACAAAGGTGCCAAAAATATACAATGGAGAAAAGACAGCATCTTCAACAAATGTTGCTGGGAAAAGTGGTTACCCATCTCCAAGAAACTGAAACTAGATCCATGTCCGTCACCCTGTACTAGTATCAACTCAAAATGGATCAAGGGCCTAAATATTAGACTTGAAAGTCTGAAGTTACTACAGGAAGGAGCAGAAAACACTCTGGAACAAATAGGTATAAACCAAGACTTCCTCAATATAACCCCAGCAGCCCAGCAACTAAGAGAAAGGATGAATAAATGGGACTTCATGAAATTAAAAAGCTTCTGCACAACAACAGAAATGGTCTCTAAACTGAAAAGACCACCCACAGAGTGGGAGAAAATATTTGCCAGCTATACATTAGACAAGGGACTGATAAGCAGAATATACAGGGAACTTAAGAAACTAAACTCTCCCAAAATCAATGAACCAATTAAGAAATGGGCAACTGAACTAAACAGAACTTTCTCAAAAGAAGAAATTCAAATGGGCAAAAAACACATGAAAAAATGTGCACCATCTCTGGCCATAAAGGAAATGCAAATCAAAACCACACTAAGATTCCACCTCACCCCTGTTAGAATAGCCATCATCCAAAACACCACCACCAAGAAGTGCTGGCGAGGATATGGGAAAAAAGGAACCCTAATCCACTGCTGGTGGGAATGCAAGCTGGTGCAACCACTCTGAAAAAATATTTGGAGACTTCTTAAAAATCTAAACATAGATCTGCCATATGATCCAGCAATCCCACTCCTGGGGCTATACCCAAAGGAATGCAACACAAGTTACTCCAGAGGCACCGGCACTCCCATGTTTATTGCAGCGCTATTCGCAATAGCCAAGTTATCGAAACAACCAAGAGGCCCCACTACTGATGAATGGATCAAGAAAGTGTGGTACTTATACACAATGGAATTTTACTCAGCCATGAAGAAAAATGAAATCTTATCATTTGCAGGTAAATGGATGGAACTGGATGTATGTATTTCCTCCTTATATGCAAGAAAAGTGTGGAGAGCCAGCTTTCTACTTTCTAGCTGTTCTGACAAACTAGCAGATTGAAATTTAATAGTGTATGTTATAAAGTACTATGTATTCTTTGAATGTTTTCTATATCCATTTCACTAAACTTGACATAGCTGGTGACAACCATAGAAAAGCTCAATTTATGGTACTATAAATGCTTCTGATGACCAATGCTGAGCTATTCCATATTCTCCCTGATGACTTAATCCTGGGAGTTTTCTTTTCACTGACTATATTATGTTCACATTCTCAAAAATATTGACAAAAATAATTATAGCCTACAGGGATACCTCCTACTTATGGTATATTTAATTAAGTAAAAATTGAATATTGTTTCAAACATTAATGTTTTCCCAGTTACTATACTTACAAATTTTTTCTAATTATTTTTAATTATTTTTAATTTCCAACTGATTTATTGTGAGATATTAATTTTAAACATTAATTGAAATATTTCAAATTGGCTGTTTAATATTACTGCTGAGCACTTAAAATTTTCATGAAATTATAAACACTTAATCATGGGAGTATAATGAAATATCTGCCATATTAATTTAATTTTATGTGTCTAAATGGGGAAGCATAAAAATAAAAATGTGAGCATAAAGAATTTAAATTGTGTGTGGGATAACTTAGTCCTTGGTCAGGTCGAAATTTAGAATACATGTTTGCATTGGGTTGTTTTTT
The DNA here is from genome assembly GCF_047511655.1 of Castor canadensis. Lineage (NCBI taxonomy): Eukaryota > Metazoa > Chordata > Mammalia > Rodentia > Castoridae > Castor > Castor canadensis. Next base: position 28,807,955 of record NC_133395.1, read on the forward strand.
TCATCAATATCAAGAAATAAAATTTCTGTCATAAAAAGATCAGACTTTTTTATTACACCAGTTATATTTAAGCTCCTCTCATTGAGGATGACTTGGAACAGTTTAGAAGAAATAAATTAAGCCTCTTCAGCCTGAGGCCATTAAAACATTCAGTGCAGAAGGAAGTGAGATGAGCCTTCGTGAATTAACCTCAGCAATATCAGCTGGAACGTTTTCTAATGCTGGCTAAAGTGCATTCCTGTATATTTCCACTTAAGCCATCTGCCAATCTTAATGCTTATTCCTGAGGGAGGAAAACTTCCAGAGCTATTTCTTGTTTAATTTGCAAGGACATCCTGTTTAGGTACTTATTCAAAGAACAGAAGAATTGATGCCAAATACCACAAACCCTAGTTTAGAAAACTTAATGGGGTGGACTGAAGTAATAACCTACATTTAAAAGGAACTGTAGCTTACTTCCTTTAATTTAGAAAATACTCAAAGTGTATAACTTTTAGGCCTAAGTGTTTTGTTTTGTTATGTTTTTCTTAAACATAACTGTACTTTGCTCTACATATATAAAGGGATTTCTGGGAAGAAAAAAGTTGCTAAACTTTCCATGACTATATATTTGAATGGACCAGAACCATGACCATTTGTGTTCAACCATCACAAGATAAAATTCAATCACCTGCTTATTTTGGATAAGTAATTATCAAACCTAAATATTTTTTAAATAATAAGAAAACAAGATACCTGTAGCTGTTTTTTTGTATAATACTTCTGGTGTAAATATTTAGTTTAATGCTATGTTATATAATTTTACCACCTAATTCAGGAAATAACCTGATTCTCAGTATTCTTGTAAAACACTGTATAAGATAAATGTAGATTTATTTTGATTTTGAAGAACTTTTTATGGAGTGGCAAAAAAAAGATTAAGAGAAATTTTTTGCTTTTTAACACATTGTGCCAATATATTAGTAACTTAAATATATAATATATTTTAGTTCAACAACCATATAACATACTACCCTTCATTTGATATTGGCCAAGTAGGTCAATATCAGTAATATAATGTAAGTGAAGATAGCAAGAAAGTCATCCAGAGATAAAGGAAGTTAGCATTTCGTTAGGACAGAGAAAGAACAAGAAATGGATAGTACTAAAACAATATTAAGCCACAGTTGTAAAAAACAGATTTATTTATCCATTAACTCATCTGATGTCCTTAAAGCTGTTGTTTAGCTGACCTCTGACTTGAAAAAAAAATAGAAAACAAATCCCAAATCTCCAGTCTCCTATAAGTTCCCTTTGGTTGTATATCAAGCAGCATTTCACATTTCAAGATTTTCTTCAATGATAAGTGAATGACAAAATAATTGTAAGTTTAGAAAAGGTTACATTAAAAATACCTATGCAATTGTGTGATGCTAACATGAAATGTCAAGTAAGTCCAAGAAGGGTTTTTTTCTTATAAAGTCAAAAAATAAAAACACAAATTACCAGTGCCTTAGAATTTCTAAAAAGCCACATTAAAAATTACTTGTGGAATAATGCCAAATTGAAATAGAATATTACATAAGGACATCATTAATTTCTTTTCCCCCTTTATTTATGTTCTCTATTAAATCTTTATAAACTCAAGGAATGAAACTGCAATTGTCCTGGCAATTCTAGGCATCCTGAAGCTCATTCCTATCAATTGGACCTTTATACCTCTCACCAGAGGCCGGATGTTTGCAGTTGCTGGCAGTTGTTGGTTAAGACACTGCTAATGACTAATGCACTGGCAATGTGCAATGAGAGTGAGGCTCAGAGCCTGGGAAAGGTTCCAGCCATGAATGCCCTCCGTGCTGCAGGGTAATTAGTTTATTCAACAAAATTAGAAAATCAGAACCAAAGATGTTTTATCCTACCCATGTCTCAAGAGTCATCAGAAATTATCCATGATTGTGTTATATCTTTTAGATAATCTAAGTAATTTTAACTGGCCCCTCTTTCTATACTAATCCAACTATACAAATATTCAGTATCATTCAGTGCAATACTCTTGTTTAGTGCGACCCACTCTTTCTGGAATTTGAGTATCTGTAAAGTCCAATTTAAAAAAGAAGTCGGCTTGCAGAACTGTGAGAAAATTACAGCATTAGTTTATTTTCAGAGTATAAGAAAGGTTCCTTATTAACTATACAGACAAACAAAGATCTAATTAAAAAGATCATTCATTAGCAAATTGTAACTTCATATCTTTTAAACTAGGAACAGTAAAGAAATATCAATGTTTTTGTATAACATATGTTAGAAGTATATATTAAACAAAAATCACTTCATTCTCCCCAAAAGCAAAATAACAATTTCTATCTGAAAGAAGTTCAGAAAAGAATCTTATATTTGAAGAAGTTGTACTAATAAAATTTTCTGGCCATCTTTTTACTAATATTGACAAGAAAAAATAATGTAGATTGCTTCTTGACCTTTCTCTTCATTTCAATGCTGTAAGCAAAAATAATGTTTTCTGGAAGAAATGAGCTCTGCTTTAAGTATTAACAGTTTTAATCTTTAGTACATGCAGGTATACTCCGTTCATTATTGAAGCAATCTGTAAGCACAAAACTGAATAATAAACATGCTAGCAAAAGCAATTAGAAAAACTAAAATTTCAAAATGTCATTAAAGACCAGTATTCATGAAGATAAAACATGCACTGTATAGTGATAAGTGTCTTTTGCTAGAGAGCTCATCTTGTCTGCAACTATGTGTTTCATGTGTACTAGTAGCTAACAGACTGTGAATCATGCTAGATTACTCTGGGTATGAGTTAAAAGAAACACACATATCAAACTTAACATTCCTGTGTTTAGTGACACATCTCATGTAAGGCATGTATCTCTTTTTATTAAACTAGCAACATAATAATGCCAAACACCTGGGCGTAACTTGCTAACGTGATAAGCAATTTGATTAAAAAGAGGAAGAAGTCAGATAGTCAAATTTAACATCCACACCTCTACTCATGAGCCACTAGATTGTCATTGAAAAGTTAACACTTTACTCAAACCATAAACTTCATGTAGAAGTCAAAAAGTCATTTATCCTCTATATCTTTTAGGAATGATTGCTTTTCTCCTCAGAGAAGGGAGCTTCTCTCTGGAAAACTTCACACACTAAATCCAACTATTAATTTTTGACTGAATTCTAAGAGTAAAGTCAACATCATCTCTAAAGTCTCTCCACACCAAATGAGTTAGCAAAGTTAAAAGATCATACTAATATCCAAAAACAGAAGTTAAATTGAACACAATTATTCTATATTACCAGCAAATCAAACATTAAACAAAAATTAATACTAAACATTAGTGTCTAGGATGGTGAATATGGTACAAATATTGTGAACACGTTTGTAAATGGAAAAATGAGATCTGTTGAAACTATTCCAAAAATTGAGGAGAGCATAAAGGAGAATTATAGAGGCTGTGAATTCAACTATAATATATTGTAAAAATTTTTGTAAATGTCACAATGTATCCCCAATACAAAAAGAATAATAATAATAGAAAAAAACCTAGTATCCTTATTTCTCTAATAGCATATAAAATATTTTAAATATATGATAAAGTTAAATATATTAATTAATTTTATAATAGTCAAAAACTAAACAGAGTAAGATCAAATTTTAAGTAAGCAGGACCTCTTCTACTAATTTGATTTACTAATAGTTTCATCAAATGGCCGAGACTCAGATGAACACCATAATTATTTCCCACCTGAAATCAAATCTCTTGGGCTGTTTTTACTTAAAAGCATATTTAGGAAGTTTAAATTGCTTTAGAATCATTAGCACAGATTTATCATCATAATTTTTACATAAATATTTGAGTAATGGTCTAGATAAAATCTAAAAAGACATAGAAATTTTACAAAGTAGTCTAGCAAGTTCTCTGTGTGGAGAAATATATAAGAATGAATATACTTACCATGTTAGTCAGCTTCCCATTATTGTGACAAAACATCTGCAATAAACAATTTACAAGGAAGAAAGGTTTATTTTTTGGCTCATCTCTTCAAAGCTTTCAGTCCATGGTGGCTTGACCCTATTGCTTTGGGCCAGTGTCAACACAGTACATCATGACAGGAGTGTGTGGTAAAGGAGGGCTATTTAACTCATGATGGCCAGGAAAAACAAAACAAACCATTCAATTACAAAAATTGGCAAAAGTTTTGATGATCAAGTTCACCAAGGAAGATTAAAAAAATGTAGACAAGTATAAAAAAGATGCCACAAATAATTTTTCACTAGAGAATTGGAATTTGAAATAATAATGACTTACCATTGCTTATTACAGTGATTAAAATCCAAAATCAGGGCAATAACAAATGCTGACTAGGATGGAGAACAAGGGACCATATTCATTACTGAAGAAAATCAAAAATGGTATAGTCACTTTGAAACACAGCTTAATCATTTGTCACATCTAACCATCATGTATAATCTAGTAAACATTCCTAAGGTATTTACTCAAATGACCTGAAGACATATCCACACAAAAAATGGTGTGTGCATATTTATAGCAGTTTTATTTATAATCTTCAAAATATGAAAGCCACATGTGTCCTTCAAAAAGTAAATATGAATAAATTGTGGCACAATCATACAATGGAATATTATTGATTGACAATAAAAGCATGAAATATGGAGCCACAAAAAGCCAGGAATAAGCATTAAATCCATAACACTAAATGAAATAATCCAGTAACAAAATGGTACATATTGTTTGATTTCAATTATATGGCATTCTGGAAAAGGAAGAAAAAAAGTTATTGTGACATTATAAGATCAGTGGTTGCCAAGAGTTCTAGAAGAAGGGAAAGAGTTGAATTGGTAAAGCACAGTGGTTTTTTTATTGTTTTATAATTTGTTTTTCTTTCTTTCTTTCTTTGCATTATTGGGGTTTGAGCTCAGGGGTTTGGCTCTACCATTTGGACCATGCCTTCAGCCCTGTTTAATGAGTTTTTAATTTAATTGTATTACAACAGTGAAACTGTCTGTATCATTCTATAGTTCTATAATAGTATAGTCTTTAAGACTAAAGGCAAAAGGAAAGAAACATTAGTACCACACTCTTATGGACAAAGTTGCTTCTTATCGGATAGTGCTACATATGTATACTGGAATGCAGCAATTAAGTAAATGGATTGTAAGTAGTGCTATAGTAAGAATTTAACAGTCGTGTTAAGGAGAAGATGCTAAAATAAATGTACATAATATGCTACAGTTGGAGATATACTATGAATACATGTTCAGCTCAATATAGATGGATATACATGGAAATGTTTATACATATATAAATTTGCATGTTAGAATACACACAAAAATTTCATTGTTCTGTTAATTAAGAGGATGCAGAAAAAATGCCACCCTAGTAGCAATCATATGCCCAACAATCAGAGTTTAGTTTTTAATACCACACTCCAATAAAAGTATACTGGGCTCTTTAGGGAACTAGAAGTTGCTAGAATTAAGTTAGGAAAAATATGACATGAGAGAGGAAATATAAGTAAATTAGTTTTTAAGTGCATAAAATCAACAATAACAATAAATCCACCACCTCTCCACAGGTGGGTTCATGTCACACAGACATAAGAGCAAACCGAAAGAGTTCCCAAATGCCAAAATTCAGTAGTATTAAATTAGAACTTGTTATGTAGAATAAAAATCTATGAGTTTAGAGTGTCACAAATAAATTAACAAATAAATGTCCCATGCAGAAGTACTCTTTAAAAATTTCCTATGTACTCTGCTCTCAAGGAGTAAACCTGTACTCCTTTGGGGTGGGATGTGAATAGGGTCTTCCTCTCAAAAATTCCAATTTGGAAATGGGTAAAGAGAAAAAATAACCTTACTGTGGAGACACTTGGCAAAAATTACCGCAGCCAGGTGATTAAGGTCCAAATTAGCATGATAAATTGTGTCATAATCTATTCTTTCGAGATGATGTGATGACAGTGACAATTGACTTCTGTGATTTTCCTTCCTAAAACCCATATATTAGTCTCATATTGAGAGCAACATCAGACAAATTACCATAAAGGGACATTCTATAAAACACCTGACAAGCACCCCTTAAAACGCTCAGTCACCCAAAACAAACAAAACCTGAGAAACTGCCATAGCCAAGAGAAGCATAAGTCTTGAAAAGCGTAATAAGATATCTTGGATGGAATCCTGGATATAAAAAGACACCACATAAAGCCAAAGAAAATGCTAATAAACTATAGATTTCACTTACTAATAATGAATTAGTATTGATTAATTGTGGCAAATTGCCATATGTAAATTATGATGTCATCAACATGAGGAATTGGGGTATGCGTTATATAAAGATTTTCTACACTATCTTCTCAATTTTTTTTATAAATTTAGCAAAACCATTTTGTAAATTAGACCCTAAGTAATAACATGCAGTCATGAACTAACATGATAAAATTATATTCTTTAAAAGTTTTGTGTTTTGATAAAATTTTGACTAAGAAAATACTTTTATATAGTATGTATGAGTCTTTTGGCTGTTACGTGTAAGCAGAACTATTTAATGGCATATCAGGTTAAATAACAAATATTTTAAAATATCAAAAGAAAATGTCTTTCGTACTGTAATAGTGAGGGACAATGCAAGCACTAAGTTTGTTTTTATGTAATTTTGCACAGCTGTTCTTGCACCAAAGCATTCGGGGCAAATTTCAGAACTTTTCAAACTGTTCTAAATCTAGCAAGGAAAGCTGCCTAAGTCCATTCCAACAATCTAAGTTTGTGTCAGGCATGTTATTGATACAGTTATTTTAAAAAGCACAGAGTGGTGTATATATGTAATCCCAGTGCTTGGGAGTTTGAAGAAAAGGATTCCAGGTTCTAGGCCAGCTTGAGCTGTATAGTTAGATCCTCTTCCAAAAAATTGAAATATCTACAGAACTTTTAATGTATAAAAATATTAGTATATATTTTATGCTGTAATGTACATTAAATATTGTTATATATTATAAATGTTATGTAGTTTTATATACTGTTTTGAAATATCTACATATCTAAATTTATAAAATTCCTATCTTTACTATGTTCTAATAAAATAGTTTAAGCAAAATGTATCATGCTTTATTTCTTGAAATTAATATCTGTAATAACAGTATAATTCATATTTATAATGTTAAATATCATATAGCTTATGAAACCAGTAAAACTAAAATTACAAAGATTCATTCAAAAAATTTTAAAGTAAAATAACTTCAATTTAACTTAAGAATTTAGGTGCATAGGGGAACTATTCAGGAAAAATTCTGCCCATGTTGAATTACTGACTTCACTATAATGTGGTCTTAGATCCATTTCTCCTCAGTAAAATGGAAGTAGAAACTTTAACATTTTTAACTTTAAATTTTAAAAATTCCTACTTAGGATTCTCATCATTGTATGGAAAACTCAAAGTTGGGATTAAATTTATATTGATTCTAGGCAATTACTAATGATTCAAGAGTATGTCAGTTTTTGCAGGAACCTAGTACAACAAAGACCTAATTTCAACCATATGAAACCTTCCAACACAAAATTATACTTAGCAGAAAAATAATATTTTTTAACTTCTCCCATTTTCTGTTAAAAGAGAATTTTCCCTTATACACTGAATGGCTATGATTGAATATACATCTTCATTGATATACATATGTAGTAACTTTCCTATTTTCCTTCCTCTTATTTCTGTTGCTTCAACTGGATACTGGCTTCATAAAGCCTCTCTTATTCCTTATATTCCTCTAGTAGGAAATAATTTCAATTTATTTAAAATTTTAAGTAACTTCACATTCTGAAAGCTCTGTACTTGTTGTATTGAGGATGTAGCAGTTCATAAACTACCAAAGGAAATAATGCTCAAGAACAAGTCAGGAGTGCAATATTTTCCTGAATCCATTTGTATTACAAGGTTCTCTCCCTTAGGCAGGTATCCTCCGAGAATTTCCAGACTTTTACATGTAACATTTCATTGCACTCTCACTTAAGTTGAGATTCTTTTCTATTTTAACAGTGCCTTTGGATCTTAAGGTAAGACAAAAGAGCCGTGTTCTTTTTCGCAAATTTCTAAATTTGTCTAAATACTTCCTTCTACTTTTTAAATTTTATTTTGTATAATTGTATATCATGTACAATATTTTTCTATATTTTTGAATCTTTTATTTTTCTATATTTTTGTTATTTTGAATAACATTTTGATGCTTTGTGTATGCATGTATGTGTGTGTGTGTGTGTGTGCATGTGTGCTTTCCCCAGAAACATTAATGGAATAATATTTACCTCATGAGAATACTGGCTGGTTGTTTCAGGTGGCAATAGTTACATGTAGTCATGGCTTCTCACCTGTGTCTTCTATGCACAGTAATCCCTTCTTCATTGTGTTCTGACCTGTGTCCATTACTTACTACCACCTTTGTCAAAATTTTAATTTTTTTCCAAAATTACACTAAACATAGTGACTTAAATGCACACTTTTCTTAAAAATATGCTCCAAGCCTTGGGTTACTTCTAGTTCTATAAAAGTGGCTCATAAATCTGAGAAAAGCTAAAGGCATGACCTCTTTTAAGATGAACACTGTGCTGCAAAGTTTCCCCAAATTCCTTGAGGCAGAATGCCTTCAATGAAAGGAGAATATAAACTTCTGTAGATTTTGCCTGGTAACAGAAAAGGTTCTACCTACAAATGAGATACTAACTAACCAATTAACACTAATGAGTTAAGTAACTTTCTACCTATATAAGCAATATTGATTATCATTCTTTGATTTTACATTTTTCCATTTCAGAGACATTTGGCATTATTCCTACTGTTTGAAGAAGAGTCAGCATTGTTAGTGCAGGCATGAAAAATAAAAAAAACAGACTCTCCTACATTTCCCACACATGCTCCATGGAATCAAGAGAAACCCTGGAGAAAAGCTAGGTTAGAAAGTAAGGAAGAAACAATAGATTTAAAAGAACAGGGAAAGATGGCAGAGGAATAGAAGCTTTCTCCATAGGACTTAGTGAATAAGAGTGGATAACAAAGGAGACTACATACAGAAGAGAAAAGAGAAAGATCACTGAAGACTAAGCACCTAGCCTTTGCTGGCAGAGAACTCAGGTTACAGAAGCTGCTTATAGGCAGCCTGCAAGGCAGGCAAGCTTTGACACTGAATAATTCAGGCAATTTAAAGGGTAGCAACACAGAGAATCCCAGGAATCACAGCTGGTGTAGGCATAGGAAAAGGCCCAGAGATCTGTGGCCCCACCCTCTCCAGTGACACCAGCTCCATTGACTATAATGCCCCAGTCACAGAAGGAGTGGTGTTTCCACTCAAAATCAGCTATACTTGTTCCTTAAGGAGAAGAGATGACAACTGTAGATGGAAGAGAAGTCATGTTCTTAGAAGTATTCTACATATCATACCATTACAATGCTGAGATCACAGTGATACCTAAACTGAGGTACTGTAGGGCTGGCTTGGGAACCATTGAACACTTTTTCCCATGCAGAATAAGGAAGTGTGACAGAAATTGGCCAAGATCTACATATATCTCTGACCTTCTAGTATTGAGGTATCACAAAGCCCTGTTTTTCTCCTTGTACTTGCCCATCCAGAACATCTCTTGTAATTAAATCATATAGCAATAGGACACCTGACTTTTCTCCGATACTCTGCACTTCTCTGTCTAATTACCTCAAAGTACCACCCTCATCTTTCCCTTACCTACCCTTGCTTTAGCTCAGGACCAAAAGAAAAAAAAAATCCAGAAAGTAAGTGGAGTTGCTGTTACCCTAGTCCAAATAGGGATGAAGGGAAGAATAGGACTGCTTCATGGATAGGACAGTGGAAAGATATGTGCTGGTACATACTCGTTTCAAATGTGGCTCAGATTTTCTCTCTAGTTACTCAGCCTTGACCTCAAAAGCAGCCTATGTAAAGTAAAAAATTGTTCATGCATTATTGTGTAAAATTATGCCAGATGTATTACCATGTAAGAGATTATGTGTAGACAGGGATAGAAAGATAAAGAAAATATCTGTATTTCTAGATAAATGTTTTTAATTATTGCATTCTTATGCAAACTGCTGATTAAAATACAGTAGGCATGACTTGTGTGACATCCCTTAACTGTTCCCCTATTTTAAAATTGTTGAAGTTGAGGGGATCAGGATAACAGAAAAAGTAAGTTACAAGATCTTTTCCAATTTTAAATTCCCCATCTATGATTTAAGAAGCCAGCTTTGATGAAAACTTACAAAATTTGAAATTGGATTTTTATCATATAAATTTGAACAACCAAAATGTATACAGTCCTTTATCTTAAGGAATCTTAGAAAGTAATTGCTTGAGTAGCAATTTGAAAATTCATAGAACAATTGAAGTCACTTGTCTTCAATAAGTGGATATAAAACATTACTCATGGAAACAATGCATTGCAGTATGGGTGATTATAGCAGTTTTAAATGAACAGCATGCAGTATATCCTTCATGATATTTCTTAATTTAGTCAGAGAATTATAGTGAAATATTTAGTCTGCCCATCTGTCCTAAGCTATTCATTTCCTGTTACTTTGCTGGAGGCAGAAGCCAAAGGCTTTCAGTTTCCTGCCTTTATCGTACATCTGCTCTTTATTGCTATTTAAGCTGACTTGGTTCTTGACCACAAGGTGAATTACTGGAGTTGTTTTCCCAGAAGACATTAGAAGCAACACGTGTTTTTAAATGCATTCAATGTTGTTAGGGGACTTTTCAAATAACTTAGGAGCAATCAAATGTAGGCTGCACACATGTAAGTTAATGTAAACTTCTTCTGAGAGAAAGACATAGTTGGCCAAAATCTATAAATTGCTTTGATTTTTATTAAAGTTATATTTTCTGTACATTTAGGTTTGGATACAATTTATTCCACTCTGTATACTTTCTAGAATGTGTCAAGTAAGCATTTATGTGAACAATGTAACATATCAAAGCATTTGTCAGAGATCTTTCAATAGACTATACATATATTATCTGTAGGTCTCACTTCTTTATCTGGATTTGATAAACAGAACATTTACTTACAAACATATGGTGATTAGAGATCAATTTTATATTTAGAGTAGAATTAATTTATACTCTATGTATTATTCAGTTATATTTTAGCATAAAAATTTTATTTGTTAAAAGGAAATGATACTCAGAGATTGTTCCTGCATGATGAATTTTTCCACAATTTAGTTAATAATTGTTTTTTCTTTTGAATATGTGTTTTTTACAGTAGTAATATAAAGTTTTTCCATTAACTATCAACTTCACTTTGGAATCAGTCCTTCTCACTGTGTTGATTAAAGCTTCCTTTCAGAGCACATTGTCCCTTCAAGCTAATTTAAAAAGTAAGGAATTTTTCCAAAGGTACAAGACACCAGTTTGAGTGTCCATGAATGATGACTAGCCACTAAAGAAACTACTGCCTTTTTTCCAATTGAGAACTGGACAGGAACTTGGGAAGCTATCTCAGCTGTCAACTTCAAATATACCTGGTCACTGCCACAATAAGAAATCCTGTGAAAGTAGGAAAATCATGACCAGAAGCAGTATCAACTATCATCACCAGTTTTAGACCATGCCAGACCTTTGTCACTAGCTCCAGCGCTACACTTTGTCACACACAAAGCTAGTATCTTTATAATAGACTTCTGCATAAAGTGGCCACAGAAAAATCAAGTATCTCAATATGATACTCACTAGTAAAAATTGTTCTAGCAGCACAGGTGTGACTTCTGCATCACTTCCACTGGCCAAATATTGAGCACCTGCATTTACATTAGCCACATATGCAGTGGATACAAAATTTCAGGAGTGACTGCGAAACATGGGTTTAACTTTGCAGTCATTGTGGAAAGTGCACACTAGAAGGTGTTTGGAAGCTAGAGATCCCATCTCTTATATTTAAGTACATTATCTCATATACTTGAATCGCATTCTGTAAAAATTTCTCCTTTTTTATGTAAGGAATCCCAAACTTAAGGAGTTCAAATAATCTTCATTCAACCAAATCTTTATGAGTTCTACTGCATTCTCTAGTTTTATCTCCACCTTTTCCTTTTTAAAATAAGTAACACTTTCCCTTTTCTGTCTTAAATATAATTTTCAATATACTCTACACATAGCAATTATGGCACTTCTTTATATGTATTTACTAAGCAGACCACAATGACTAGAAGACAATTTTGCATCATTTGCAAACTTCTTTGTCTCTTTGGTCTCTTCAAAAGACAGCAAATAGAGCATATTTTAAATAATGTTTAGATTAGGAATAAATTTATGCCATTTATTCTTACTCTAAATGTTAAATACTTGATTGTTACATTTATGAAATAATTTTTTAAAACTGTTTTTACATTATCTTGAAACCCTATTTTTCCCTGGAGTATAAAGATAAAAAATGAGCATGTTCTTAATAGTAGAAATTCAGAAAAGAAGATCTGTGAACTTCAAAAAGCAAAAGTTCCACAAGAAGACAGGAAAGAACTATAAGGATACTTTAAGACATTTTAATTCCTACAAACACATTGTGGAAAAAAACTTTCCAGTTTTTTCTTTTTTTTTTTTGTTCTAATCCTTATGTTCAAACCTATCCTTTGTTCTAATCTGTTTTAAATGTGTAATTTTGCACATTTCCTCATATTTTAAGAAGGTGAAGGTGTTGATGAGGCTACAAGTATCATAACCTCCACTGTCCTTCAAAGCCTCTCCTCAAATTGTAAAGGCATCCAAAATCAAGTGTTGTTATACATTCTATTAACATTTAAATCTCTTGATTTAAACCTCTCTTTGTGCCACTCACCAACTCTATCTATATTAGTCAAATTTCTGCTTTAAAACCAACGATATGAATTGCCTTGGGTGTTTTACTGACTTTTTAAAGCTGAAAGCACAAACAAGATTTTCTTCTATATTTTCACTTTGTGCAGATTAAGTAAGCGTGTAATAGAGGAACAGTGTAAGTTTAATCTATAAATACATAGTAATAATTCTATTAGTTAATGTAGCATATAATTTTATAATCTAGTTGTTTAACCCACTTACATTTCGTAAATGGAGATACACACATCATAATACATGGTACATGTCAAAGTGGTACATTTTAAAACTTTTAACAGCTTTATAAACTTTGTTATGAGAATGATTTTTTAAAATGCTATGTTTTTTTAATCCATACTTCGCCCTTTTCTTCTCTCAATCACTAGTAACAGAAAGAGGTTATCTGTTTATTTTCCCATAGGCAACATTTCAACTATTGAGAAGTAAATATAATATTGGTGATGAAATTCTCAACCAGCAAGATTAAAATAATAATTTTAATAGTTCCATCTTCTGTTTGAGGAGCTGATATTGTGCCAAATCTCTGTAATAGATCTTTGATTTTTTTTTGATCATCCATATTTTAATCCACTCCTTCCAAATAGCAAGTGGGTTTCCTCTTGTGTAATCCCCTCCATTTTTATGTTTTTATAAAGAATTTACATTTTCAAAAAACAAACTTTAGATTTTCATTATTATCTAAGGTATAAATCCAAGTATACACATCATTATTGAGAAATTAAATCCTAATCCTAATCCTAATCACTTTCAGTGATGATGATAGCTTTAGTTACATACACATTTAATTTTAAAAGGAATTTTATGCCTGAATAGAATAAAATATGTGTGAGACAGTAGATCCTTCCCCTGTGATAGGTCTTATTTCCGGCTTGGAACATTGTCAAGAATTGATCAAATGACTAGGTGTGGTCAACTGAATGCTCTCTAATGTCTTTGAATGTCAGCAACTGACATACTGACAAACGTTTAGATTTTTTTATAAAGACTTTGCCCAAGAAATTTGTTCTGCTATGATCTTCTATTGAATTATGTTAAAACGCTGATAACTTTCTTCTTTTTTAAATTTATTTTTATTGTTTTCTCATTTTTATTCATTTATTCACACGTGCATACATTGTTTGGTCAATTCTCCTTCCTGTCCCCTGCCCCCATCCCCATCTTCTCCCCCTCACCCTCCCTCACATCCAGGCAGAACCTATTCTGCCCTTATCTCTAATTTTGTTGAAGAGAAGACATAAGCATAATAAGAAAGACAAAGCGTTTTTGCTAGTTGAGTTAAGGATAGTTATACAGAGAGATTCCTAGCATTGCTTCCATGTACAAATGTGTTACAACCCAAGTTGATTCACCTCTAACTGATCTTTACACTGGCTCCTGATCCCCTTCTCATGTTGACCTCTATCTCTTTAAGGTTTCTGTGTTAGTTCCTCTGGAGTAGGAATATGAAACATTTTCATGTTTAGGGTTTTCTACCTATTCCCATATCTCCCGTATGTGCTCTCCCCTTGTCATGTGACCCAAGTCCAACAACATTGCTGTATTTGCCCTAGATCTAAAGTCCGCATATGAGAGAGAACATATGATTTTTTGGTCTTCCGAGCCTGGCTAACCTCACTCAGAATGATGTTCTCCAGTTCCACCCATTTACTTCAGAATGATTTAAAACCACAGCCAGAGACCATTTAAATTTGTTACGGCAGAATTCTAAATAAGTCAGAAGTGACTACCAAAGGATGGAATATAGAAAATGGGCACTCAATGAAATGTATAATATTTGGAATTATCTATTCAAGTATGGAAAAAAAAGAAATATGAATTAATTTTCATTGTTTCTACTTTCCAAAACAGAAAGTAATAGGACAAAGCATATTGGCAAAATAATTAATGTCGGGTACTGGTGACATAGAAAGTTATAAACCATATTGTAAATGAAAGAACCAGAAGATAAAGTAGCTATTTATACCAGACAGTGAAACAGACAAGTCCAAAAGGTCACAGAAGGATAATCAGTGATTATGCTGAAGTGTCTCTTAAACCTGCTAGTACAGAGCTGGGATCAATGCAAACAAAAGGAAACTTTATTGTTAGCATATGGATTTTCATAATATAGTAATATAGCAATATATAACTCAGCCTTCTAAATCATAGCTTTCATTGAGAAAACATGAGATGACTAAATTATAATTGAAAATTCACAAGAGTAAGAATAACACAATTTTTTTTTAACACTTCAGTGATACCCACTGGTAAATCTCTCTGGAGTAGAATAAGAGAGTTGGATAATGTTAGGAGATGATGTGGGAGACAATATAAAGACAAGTATCTTCCAGACTTTGTGACAATCACAAACAGTTTTACTTTCACCTATGGCTATCACCACCATAATCACTACAATATTGTTCATTTACATTTCCAATACCACTTATAAAAAGGTTTTCTTATAATAAATTTTTGATAAATATGTTCTAGGTTAGGAATCAGGCTCCCAATAATGATATACATATATGGATTTATACCTTAGATAATAATGAATGTCTAAAACTTGTTTTAAAAAATGGAAATTCATTTGAAAAACATACTAAGCTTTGAAAACAAAACTTCACACACAAGACAACATTCCTATATAAAGTATCCTTTTCTCATCTTTGTTTACAGTAAGCAATTCTAGACTAAACTCCATTAAGTAGGGATTTTCTAACTGTTAATGTAAGTACACAAACCGTATATTCACTATAAACACAATGAGGGAATTAGGAAGTAGATGTCACCAAAAGCTACATAAAAAAGTATACTAACCACTATGGATTTTGACAAAATAGATAATTAGATTGACATCTAAAGAGATAGACTAAATTAAACACACATCATTTCTGATTTTTTATATTGCATGATATACAGATTTAATTCTCAATCAGAAACAGAAACTCATTAAGAAATTCTACTTAAATAAAATGTTTGCACAGTACTATGCAGTGTCATTTGTATTATAACTTACTTTTCCATGTTTATAAAACTTTTAGATTATTTTATATAAATGAGAAAAGCATTTATATATTCCTCACTTTCTGTTATATAATCTTTACAACTTTGCTGAAGTGTAGAGTTTGTATGCAAACATATATATGTATGGATATGTGTGCATACACATTTATATATAATTTTAAATCTTTCTAATGTGTGTTAAAATGACTATGGCAATTCAAATTATTTGACTTAAATTTTCAGTGGGTGCTTTTCAAAAAATTTTCAAAAATCCATGATATATGTTTAATGTTTAAATGACCAGTCCTTAATGTTCACTTTAGCATATCATACAGAGATTAGTTTATAATTATTATTATTTAGCCAACACATCTGGATCCCTGCTTTTCTCTTTCTGGTTCACACAAGAGTGTGTAGGTGTAACTAGGTGCACTCAAACCAGTGCTGTTGTATACTCGCTCATTAAGACCACTGAAGCCTATTAACATCAGTTAATTTCCTTAATGATTTAGCCCAATTATATCATTGTCATTAATAGTTCTTAGAGATGTGTTGAAGAGAAGAAAGTCAAAGGTGTCTATGGGGGGGGTAAGTTTAAGTGTCTCAAACTCTTGAAAAACCTAAGACTATTTAACACTAAAACTACTACATTCTTTTTTTTTTTTTGATTATTCATATGTGCATACAAGGCTTGGGTCATTTCTCCCCCCTGCCCCCACCCCCTCCCTTACCACCCACTCCACCCCCTCCCTCTCCCCCCTACCCCCTCAATACCCAGCAGAAACTATTTTGCCCTTATTTCTAATTTTGTTGTAGAGAGAGTATAAGCAATAATAGGAAGGACCAAGGGTTTTTGCTGGTTGAGATAAGGATAGCTATACAGGGCATTGACTCACATTGATTTCCTGTGCATGTGTGTTACCTTCTAGGTTAATTGTTTTTGATCTAACCTTTTCTCTAGTTCCTGGTCCCCTTTTCCTATTGGCCTCAGTTGCTTTTAAGGTATCTGCTTTAGTTTCTCTGTGTTAAGGGCAACAAATGCTAGCTAGTTTTTTAGGTGTCTTACCTATCCTCACCCCTCCCTTGTGTGCTCTTGCTTTCATCATGTGCTCAAAGTCCAATCCCTTTGTTGTGTTTGCCCTTGATCTAATGTCCACATATGAGGGAGAAAATATGATTTTTGTTCTTTGGGGCCAGGCTAACCTCACTCAGAATGATGTTCTCCAATTCCATCCATTTACCAGTGAATGATAACATTTTGTTCTTCTTCATGGCTGCATAAAATTCCATTGTGTATAGATACCACATTTTCTTAATCCATTCGTCAGTGGTGGGGCATCTTGGCTGTTTCCATAACTTGGCTATTGTGAGTAGTGCCGCAATAAACATGGATGTGCAGGTGCCTCTGGAGTAACCTGTGTCACAGTCTTTTGGGTATATCCCCAAGAGTGGTATTGCTGGATCAAATGGTAGATCAATGTCTAGCTTTTTAAGTAGCCTCCAAATTTTTTTCCAGAGTGGTTGTACTAGTTTACATTCCCACCAACAGTGTAAGAGGGTTCCTTTTTCCCCGCATCCTCGCCAACACCTGTTGTTGGTGGTGTTGCTGATGATGGCTATTCTAACAGGGGTGAGGTGGAATCTTAGTGTGGTTTTAATTTGCATTTTCTTTATTGCTAGAGATGGTGAGCATTTTTTCATGTGTTTTTTGGCCATTTGAATTTCTTCTTTTGAGAAAGTTCTGTTTAGTTCACTTGGCCATTTCTTTATTGGTTCATTAGTTTTGGGAGAATTTAGTTTTTTAAGTTCCCTATATATTCTGGTTATCAGTCCTTTGTCTGATGTATAGCTAGCAAATATTTTCTCCCACTCTGTGGGTGTTCTCTTCAGTTTAGAGACCATTTCTTTTGATGAACAGAAGCTTTTTAGTTTTATGAGGTCCCATTTATCTATGCTATCTTAGTTGCTGTGCTGCTGGGGTTTCGTTTAGAAAGTTCTTACCTATACCTACTAATTCCAGAGTATTTCCCACTCTTTCCTGTATCAACTTTAGATAAAACTACTACATTCCTGATTTAGCTTTCAAAACCAATTTATTTCAGAAGTCATCTAAGCTGAGTCCCCAAAAATTGGGTACTGGGGTGAGTTTGGCGAGGAAGAACAACTTCTAATGTTCTATAGAACAGCAACGCAGTCATGGCTGGAAAAACTGAATATTCTCAACAAAAAGAAATAATATATGCCTCTTGTGCTAGTTAAGTCAATTGCTCTGGTCTGGTCATTACACACTTGTATACATGTATTGAAATGTCACACTGTGCCCAATAAAAACATAGTTACTACACTAATGAAAAATAGAAGTATGCCAAAAATCATTTAAAAAACTTTCCTAGGTCATGATAAGAATTATTGAAGACTAAAAAAATCAGCCTACCAATAAATACAAACACTTGGATTGGTAAGAAGAAAAAAAGGAATGAAGGAGGGAGGGAAGAAAGGAAGGAAGGAAAGAAAGAACAAGTGAAGGAAGGAAAGAAAGAGGGAAGGAAGGAAGGAGGGAAGGGAGGAAAGAAGGAGGGAAGGAGAGAGGGAGGGAGGGAGGGAGGAAGCACATGACTTTCTTTGTGAGCCATCACTGAGGGAGAAAAACTGATGATGGATGCAGGCTTTACAGTATCTTCAAAGAAGACTCAGCTTCTGTTAATTTTCTGAGACTCAGAGCAAGGACAGGAAAATGACAAGGAGAGAATTTCACATTATGTTATACTTCCTGCTTCTGAAGAACAATATTTCACTGATACACATATTATCAGGCTCACTGTACTCTAATTTCCCCAGGAAAGGTATTGATTCCATTGGAAATACATATCCAAGTTACTGAATTCATCTGTTCTTAGATATGTGATTACCTTCATTTTTTCCAAACATAAGTTACCAAAAAAATATAAAATTTCAAAAATAAATCATCTAAAGTGAACAGTTTACTGATTGATCATGATTTAAATTCTCCTCCTCTCCAATTTCTTTTGAAAGTGGGAAGAAGCCACGCAGGCTTCAGTGCAGTGTCCTGTTTCCATTGTTACTGTTGTCTCTCAGGCTAGTTTGTGAGTGTTTGACCTGACAGCACAAGTTAAAAGAAACAATATTGTAAAATACAGAGATGCATTTGGAAGGACAACAAATTTCAAGAGAAAGAATTATAAAGAGACATTCATTGTAATTTTATGCTTTAAAAATGTTCACATTAAAAGAATAGGCTGCTAAAAGTATAACTAAGGGTAAAAAGAGCTTGCATGGTAAAGCACCTACTTAGCAAATGTGAGGCCTTTAGTTCAAACCCCAGTACCACCAACAAACACACTCATACACACACACACACACACACACACACACAAATGAATGAAGCATAATGTATTTAATCTACAAATATTGAACAGAAGTTTTATAGATAAGTGCACCTACAAATGAATCAATGCCAATGGATGCTACCAACACTAAAAAGAAACAAAAACTCAGCCCACAAGCTTACTCTCTGTACAGAAACACATCTGAAATTAGGAGTTATTGTTCTTTAGATAGTGTGCACAACCCCAAATTATTCAACACTATTGAGGCACATACCAAAATGCTGAGTCACTCACCTTTTAAAAATTAAGCTCCATTTTTGGCAGCAGCATGGTTTTCCCCACAGGAAACATGGATTCCTCTAGTGTATCCTCCTCTGGCTATTTCTCTAATGACAACATTCATTTCCAGGTTACCCAAAGGGCAGCGCCCAGGACTGCTGAAAACCCAAAGTCTTTTAAGTGTTTCTCTTACTAAAGATTGAGAAGCACCCAGGGACATGGGGATTTTTTTTTTTTGCTCCTAATATAAAGGTGCTCGCTATCAGCTGGATTTTTCAAAATGCCCATGTGGCTGATATTGTTTATACAATTATGAAAAGGAGAAAAAACACACAAAAAAAAAAGAAAAGGGAAAAAGACAAAAGGGAAATATTACAATTTAACACAATGTAAAATATTAGAACATTTTTATTCAAAATGTACTGTGTTAAAGGATAGGCATGGTGACGGCAACCCCAGCTACTTTGAAGGCAGAGATAGAAGGATGGAGGTTCAAAGACTGGGAAAAACAGGGCTGAGGACATTGCTCAGTACAATCTCCAGTACAGCCAACACATGCACTATATTATAAGTGTATTTCATTTGAAGAAAATATCTACTTATCTATCTCAAAGTAAATTGTTAATAAACCAGCCACAGAGGAATACTCTTCATTTCCCAATTCCTAAAAGCTACCTAGGAAAAGAACATTTTACTGTGTTACCAGTTTATGAAACTCAAAGTCTGTGTTTCAAATTCAGCAATCTAATGATTAAGTATAAATTATAGCCAAAGAAAACTTTTATGCTGTGTTCTTATCTTTTTCTTTAGTGGTTAACTAAATACACACATTCTTAAAGATTCTATCAAATCACAACTTTAATCACCATTTTATATGAAATAAGGTAGACCAATAAAACTTCAGACTAAATAATTGTGCCAGTAATCTCACACAAATAATACATCACCCAAATCTGTTACTCCTGTCATTATCCAACATCATTGTTACTATGTCAAACAATTAAATATTTTAGCCATATTTGAAAATTAGCTCTCAATTTTAGAAAATCAAATTTCTCTTGTTTACTAAGTTTGGATAGTGCTACAGCAACTATAAATTTTCCTATCCAAACACCTCATTTATTGTAACTCCAGAGTATTCAAAAGTTCTTAGTTTTGCAATATGTTAGTATGCCTGATATAAAATACTAAAGGTGGAGATTTACAAAATAATTTTTTTTCAAATTTTTTCCATTGTGTTTTTTAACTGAATTTTCTTTTTCCATTTGATATTATCTAAATTAGCATTCTCAAAAAAGATATACATTCATGAATTTCAATTTACAGAAATCAAGCAAACAACATCTCAGATGAAGAGGAAAGTGAGCCATTTTTACCAAATTGATGACAATATTTTCTTTAAGCAATTCTTTTTCTCACCTTCATTTTTTTATACTTTTATTCCACTTTTGAATTAGTATATATTAATAATATGAGGAGATTTCATTGTGATATTTCCCTACAAGCATAGAGTGAACTTATATTTCCATTTTCCTGTTTTTAAACAGTGTTGGGTGTGTTTTATTAAGCTGTATCCATGTGTATCCATGTGGCATACTTTGATCCTTTTAACCCCTTGGTATTCTTCATATTCCCACTCCCCATCCTGTTGAACTCCCCAAACTGTCCCTTTTTCATATTCATGCCCCACTATCATCATCATCAATCTTCATTATTTTGAGTGCAAGTTCCACAAATGAGCAGAACCATGTAATATATGGACTTTTCAGCTTGGTTTAGCTCACCAAGCTGAGTAATACTCCATGTTAAATATACACCATATTTCCTTTACCCATTCATCAGTTGTTGGGCACCTCGGCTGATTCCACTTTGGTTATTGTGAAGAGGCTGCAATAAAAATGTGTATGCAAGTATCAATTTACACTCTTTTGGATATATGCCCAAGAGTGGTATAACAGGGTTCTAAGGTAAGTATATATAAATATAAATAATATAAATAAATATTTGAGAAACTTCCATGACTTTCACAGGGGTTGCACTAGTTTACATTCCCACCAACAGTGTATCTTCAAGCAATTTTTGAAAGCATGCATATATAAAACAAAACATAACTTCATGTACATTTTAGAAACTGTAATGTAGAAAAAAATTACTATTAAAAGAGGATAACTGTGGTGGAGGTACTTTCTATACATGTATGAATAGGGAACATTGAAACCCACTGAAGTCATTTTAAAGGAGGGGGAAGAGAAAGAGGGAGAATAATGGACAGGATGAAACAAAACAGGATACATTGCATGCATATATGGAAATGTGACAACAAAAGCACCTGTACAACTATTATATTCTAATAAGAATGTTTAAAAAGAAAGATGACAATGTTTCATTATCATGAATATTTCAAATTTTTCTCTTCTCTTAAACTTAATGAAGTAGTAACAATGGAAAATTAGTAGATTTATGTTGAAATTCCCCCATACCTCCCAGATATAGTTTATATTAAGTTTTAGGAAGCTAGATTAAATATGTTGATAAATGGATATTTTATCTCCAAATAATTAAGACAGTATTATTTTTAAAATCACGCAACTTAACTGTTTCTGTCCACAACAAACCCAGAGCCAAGTAATCATCAGGACATTTATCTCATTGCTACTTATCTCTGTCTTTTGGACGGTGATACAAAACTTCACACGTTTTACTTGTTTGCTTATCAATGTATTGTATTACAATTGCAAGCAAATAAAATTAATGACTCTTTAAAACCACTGTGTCATATTGGCCTCAGTTGCTTTTAAGGTCTTTGCTTTAGTTTCTCTGCCTTGAGGGCAACAAATGCTAGCTAATCTTTTAGGTGTCTTACCTATCCCCACCCCTCCCTTGTGTGCTCTCGCTTTTATCATGTGCTCAAAGTCCAATCCCCTTGTTGTGTTTGCCCTTGATCTAATGTCCGCATATGAGGGAGAACATATGATTTTTGGTCTTTGGGGTGAACTAGAGAAAAAGTTAGATCAAAAAGAATTAACCTAGAAGGTAACACACACGCACAGGAAATTAATCTGAGTCAACTCCCTGTATAGCTATCCTTATCTCAACTAGCAAAAACCCTTGTTCCTTCCTTTTATTGCTTATACTCTTTCTTCAACAAAATTAGAGACAAGGGCAAAATAGTTTCTGCTGGGTATCGAGGGGATGAGAGGGAGAGGGAGGGGGCAGAGTGTGTGATAAGGGAGGGGGTGGGGGCAGGGGGGAGAAATGACCCAAACGTATGCACATATGAATAATAAAACAATAAAAATTTTTAAAAAAACCACTGTGTCATTGAATACACAAGATTTTGTTGTGAATTCTTTGTCAAAATTAAAAAATCAAAGAAGCAAGTGGGCAAACCAGGATAAATTGAGAGAAATGGAGACTCTCAACTCTGGCTGCACTAAAAGGTTTTAAATGTTGTCACCAAGCCAAAATAATGCCTGAACAGCTCTGTCTATAGTCTCAAGCCAGGGAATATTTTCCATTTTATAACTCATTCCCCAAATGTACGATTATACCTCATATACAACTAAAACAGAACAATAAGCCCTTAAATCAGCTAGTGGGCAGCCTTTCACAAAGGCAAGTTTACAGAATCACGTGTCTGCTTCAAGAAGCGTTCCCTTGTTTTCCCCATTTATTCTCAACTTATCTCCAGTTACACTAAAATATGTGACAATATCCCTCTGATGGTCAGTTTATCTGCAAACTACCCTGTGTTTGAACATTGAGTTTCTACAAACATCAAGGAGGCTTTAATATGCTTTTTCCTGTTTATAACCAATTTTCACTTTTGAAAAAATTGCTAGAAAGCTCTCTATCAGTTGCAGCAAGCTATAGTTCACCACAAATGCAAAAGAATAAATAAAATCTCTCCTTAAAACCTCTTTATCAGGGCTATAAAATTAAGTAATTCAATCTCACTCCTATAGAGAGAGTGGATTCATGAAGCATGCAGACATTTTAGGACTGGAGTCAATGTGTTTCTGGAAAAGATGCAAGTGAAATAATTCAGATAAGCCTGTGGAGTCCTTGAGCCTCTGCATTTAAGCTAGAAAAAACCATTCCTGCCCAGAAGAAATGCTTTCTACATGAAAAAAATATCTTAAGAAAGCTTTGTTCTAATAGTGACTGAGATGTTAAATCAAGAAAATGGCATCCACATGAGCTATACTTTTGGAAAATTTTGAATGCAATTTAGGACTGACCACTTACAAAACTACATGGTTTGCACTTACATAGAACACAAAGTGAATGCTGTCTCCACATTGAGTTTCACAACATGTGATTCTGAACTAACTACATTTTCAGCACACGGTGTGCAAATAAGTAGCAACACTATGTCTTTTAATCACTGTGCTTTTTTATATGTTGATATGCTTTGAATATGTATTTACTCTTCCAAATTATGATACGTTTCAAGGCTGTCCAATCAACAGAAAATATATATGTGTTTTATTAATAACATTATCTTTTTATACCACATTAAAATGCATGTACTTATATAAGAGAAAATAGCATTTAAAATGCATGTAGAGTACCAGCATGCATATGCAATATCAATAGGGTACACGAGACGAACAGATTGAAACATATCAGAAGCTGAGCTCTGAGGAGTCATTGGAAGGATTCAAATTGTGGTTAAGCTAATTAAGAATGCTGATAAAATATGTGTTTGCAATTATCTATAAAAATTATACACAATTGAAATTGCCCAAAGGGTCCTATCAACCTGTTGAAAATCTCTGAAGTACTTGTTTAGAAAAGTTTCCAGATAGCTTAAAGGTTAAATTTAAATATCAAGGTCACAGAAATGAATAAACACAAAGTTGTCCTCTGCATTGTATAGTATCTACTGGCTGACATTTATTTTTAGTACTAACTATCGTGTTACTAACCCTATATATAAAATAGAACAGAACATGAAGACTAAGCCACTTAGCAAGATGCAAGTTTCCTTCTTAATCACATTCCAGAAGAGATCAAAGTTTTAATTCCCTCCACTCTTCTAAATTATGACTAAGATGATCACAAGTTCTCTAACTATTCCCAGTTTCCCCTGTTTTCCTAACATAGTTATTAATAGTCCTCTTTTTAATTCCTAAAAGCATCCCCATTTAGATCAAAAACTTATAACTGCTTTATGATTGACACACAAAGCTGTAGACATTTCACAAACTGAAACAGAAAGAGGCTTGGACTGTCAGTTGTTAAAAGTGAGGTCGAGTCCAAGCATGAGCTGCTATATCCATGAACAAACACATACCCTGTATTTCAGTTTCTACCCAATGAATTAATTTACTTCTTCAAGATTTAAAATGCTATGATTTATACTTGTGTTATCATGTCACTAATGAACACTCTACTAAATCTATACATCAAAATTTAGAGTGCACATTTAGAGCATATATACATATATATTCAGAAATACATATATGTTCAGTACACACCACCCATACACATACATGTGATAATTGCATAGTTGTCCTAGATTAGAGATATCTGGAGTTGCATTAAATATTGTAATTGAATTTCACTGATATTTGAATAAGTATGTCATACAGCTTCAGTGACATATCAAATTGCCTGTAGTAGTTAAGAAAGAATATTAAGTTTGATGTTGTCTTTCTAATACCCAAACAGCTTTTCTTTTTTTAAAGTAAACATTTTTTATTATTATTGCTATGCCAGAGGTACACTGTGATAGCTACAAAAGTTCTTACAATATATTATTGTTGAATTTATCCCTTCCATCATTCTCCTTTATCCCCCCCTCCCTGCATTATTGAATAGTTTCCATAGGTCTCATTTTTCCATTTACCCAAATGTGTACACAATATTGTCACCATATTCACCCTCCTTCTTCAATTATAACCAACAGGAATCAGGATTGACAGCATGACTCAAGTAGTAGAGTGACAGTCTAGCAAGTGAGAGACCCTGAGTTCAAAGCCCAATATCATGAAAAGAAAACCAAACAGTCCCTTGTCTGATGTGCAGCTGGCAAATATTTTCTCCCACTCTGTGGGTGGTCTCTTGAGTTTAGAGACCATTTCTTTTGTTGTGCAGAAGCTTTTTAATTTTATGAAGTCCCATTTTTCCATCCTTTCTCTTAGTTGCTGGGCTGCTGGGGTTCTATTGAGGAAGCCTTTGCCTGTACCTATTTGTTCCAGAGTGTTTCCTGCTCCTTCCTGTAGTAACTTCAGACTTTCAGGTCTGATATGTAGGTCCTTGATCTATTTTGAGTTGATACTAGTACAGGGTGATAGACATGGATCTAGTTTCAATTTCTTGCAGACGGGTAACCACTTTTCCCAGCAACATTTGTTGAAGAGGCTATCTTTTCTCCATCATATATTTTTGGCACCTTGTCAAAAATGAGGTGGGTCTAGTTCTGTGGGTTCATATCTGGGTCCTCTATTCTGTTCCATTGGTATTCATGTCTGTTTTTGTGCCAGTACCATGCTGTTTTTATTGCTATTGCTTTGTAATGTAGTTTGAAGTCGGGTATTGTGATACCTCCAGCATTGTTCTTTTTGCTGAGTATTGCCTTGACTATTCGCGGTCTCTTGTGTTTCCAAAAGAACTTTAGGGAAGATTTTTTGGATCTCTGTGATGAATGTCATTGGGATATTGATGGGAATTGCATTAAACATGTAGATTACTTTTGGTAGTATAGCCATTTTTACTATGTTGATTCTACCAATCCATGAGCACGGGAGGTCTTTCCGTCTTCTGTAGTCTTCCTCGATCTCTTTCTTCAGGAGTTTGTAATTCTCCATGTAGAGATCATTCACATACTTTGTTAAATTTACTCCTATGTATTTGAATTTTTTTGAATCTATTGTGAATGGTACACATGAATGGAAGACAAGGGACTGATAACCAGAATATACAGGGAACTTAAGAAACTAAACTCTCCTAAAATTAATGAACCAATTAAGAAATGGGCAACTGAACTAAACAGAACTTTTTCAAAAGAAGAAATTCAAGTGGCCAAAAAACACATGGAAAAATGCTCACCATCTCTGGCCATAAAGGAAATGCAAATCAAAACCACACTAAGATTCCACCTCACCCCTGTTAGAATAGCCATCAACCAAAACACCACCAACAACAAGTGCTGGCAAGGATGTGGGAAAAAAGGAACCCTAATTCACTGCTGGTGGTAATGCAAGCTGGTGCAACCACTCTGAAAAAATATTTGGAGACATCTTAAAAATCTAAACATACACCTGCCATATGATCCAGCAATCCCACTCCTGGGGTTATACCCAAAGGAAGGCAACACAGGTTACTCCAGAGGCAACTGCACACCCATGTTTATTGAAGTGCTATTCACAATAGCCAAGTTATGGAAACAACCATGATGCCCCACTACTGATGAATGGATCAAGAAAATGTGGTACTTGTACACAATGGAATTTTACTCAGCCATGAAGAAAAATGAAATCTTATCATTTGCTGGTAAATGGGTGGAACTGGAGAACATCATTCTGAGTGAGGTCAGTCAGGCTCAGAAGACCAAAAATCGTGTGTTCTCCCTCATATGTGGACTTTAGATCTAGGACAAATGCAGCAACGTTGTTGGACTTGGACCACAAGAAAACGGGAGAGCACATATGGGAGATATAGGAATAGGTAGAAAACCCAAAACATGAAAGCATTTGACTTCCCCACTCCAGTGGAACTAATACAGAAATCTTAAAACGACAGGTTAGCACTAGCAGGGGATTAGGAACCAAAGTAAAGATCAGTTAGAGTTGAATCAACATGGGTCTTAACACATGGGTACATGACAGCAGTAGTAGGAATCTCTCTGTTTAGCTATCCTTAACTCAACTAGCAAAAACACTTTGTCTTTCTTATTATGCTTATGTCTTTTCTTCAACAAAATCAGTCACAAGGGCAGATGGGACCTGCATGAATCTGAGGTGCACAAGGGGGGTGGGCAGGGTGGAGAAATGACCCAAACAGTGTACTTACATGTGAATAAATGAACAACAAAAATAAATAAATAAATAATAAAAGACAAAAAGAAAACCAAACAAAAATTAGGAATCATAAAATAAAAAGGCCTATAGGGGGAGTGATCCCTGCTAAGGGAGTTAGGGGCTCAGTAAAATTTAAAGGCTTGCCTGTAAGGGGGAGTGAATAAACAGTGAAAGGGTCAGTGAAATTTATGATAAACCACTCAGGAATTTTGTCAGCTTTGGGCCATCCATATCAGACTCAATAGTTTTTAACAAGGGAGTTCTTTCTGGCCAAGCTTGAGAAAGAGAGAGAGACAATGACAGAGATAGAGACAGAGATGGGAAGACATTTTCCTCTCAGATACCTCCTATGGGATTGGGAGAAAGTGAGAAGAGAGAAAGGAAAGCAAGAAACATAGTTACTTAGCTGAATTGGGCACTGCCTTTTTGAAGTGGAGAAGTACAGGATGATGTTCAGATGTACAGGAGACCCCAAAATAGAATGGATATAGAATTGAAAAAGAATCAAAGAAGGAGTTTCTCTGTGATGGTCCAGTAGGAGGGGACTACAGAATACAGTCCCACACCAAAAATATTACGACTGTTCCAAAGACAGCAAAGGTGCAGAATATTTGGGCATCACATATCTGGGGAAGTAGGAGTCAGCTTCTTGAAGAGTACCTTGAGTCCCTCAGTAGGTTCACAGGAGAAAGCATTGTCTGGAGCTGACAGGTTCAATGGTCCAATAGTGAAGAGGCATCCTTCGTCGGAGGCTTCCAATGCTTTACCCTGGAATGGTGAATCCAGGGGTCCAGTCCTTTCACATCCACTGCTGTTGAAGTGGATAAGATGCCTGAGAATGGGCCTTCCCAAAAGGGGGTGTTTAAGTTTTGCCCTGGGTCTGCAGATTTAATCAAGACTAGTCCCCTGGGCAAAGGAATGAGGGGGAAGAGTCCGCTCGTTTGTTCCCTGGGACTTCCCAGTCAGATCTCAGACAAAATGTGCTGAAACTTTGCAAGTTAGGTTACGTGGAACACCAGTTGAGCCGTCTTTACCTTAGTAATATGCCTTTAAATTTCCTCCCTGCTTTTAATTTAATAGTTCTTTTCTTTTTAATCCTAAATAATATCCTATTTTCTGGATCTACAACAGCTTATTTCCATTCACCTATTCAATGACATCTTGAGTTTGTAATTACGAAAAAAAAATAGTGGGTCTGGTGGCATGGTTCACTTGATAAGCAAACACAAAGCCCTGAGTTCAAGCCTAGTAGGGTTAAAAAAAAAAAAATCAAACGCTATAAAGACCCAGGCTCAGGCTTTCTGTGTAGAAGAAAGTTTTTGGTTCTGTGGGGTAAATTTGAGGGAGTGCTCTTGCTGGATTGTGTAAGACTATGTTCCTTCTGTGAGAAATATTCATACTGTCTTCAAAAGTGATAGCATGATTTTGAATACTGACAAAATAACTTCCAGAATTTTGATTGGGATTTCATTAAGTCTGTAGTTGAGGCTAAAAGAAATCATTGCATCTTGACAAGATGAAATCTTCCTAAGCATGAATGTGGAATATGTATCCATAAATTTATTTCTTCTCTGAATTTTTCTTTCAGAAGGGTTTTGTAGTTTTCCACATATTCATCTTGCACATATCTGTTGGATTTATATCTTTGTATTTAAAACTAGATATTCTAATATAAAGGATATTATGTTGTTATTTTCAAATTACACTTCTTAATTGCTGGTATATAATAAAGTGATTAAATTTTTGCATCTTAACCTGGGTCCACAATTTTGCTCTAACTGCTTATTAGTCCAGAATTTGCTGTTGATTCTTTTGAATTTTCTACATAGGCAATCATGTCATCTGTGACCAATGACCATTTTATTTCTCGCTTCTCAATCTATATATCTTTTTCCTTTCTTGGCTTAAGACATTAACTAGAATGAATGTTTACTTTTTCAGAGGTTTTATGTTCTCATAATTCATAAAGACTTTAGAACTGCTAAAACCAAAATTGTGTCTGACATATGGTTATAGCACAAACAAATCATCCTAATTTACACAGGAAATGCAATTACTCATTTCCATCACTGAAAGCCATGCCTGCTATTCTTTTTAAGTACAGAAAAGGTGAGTCAATGAACTCAACTCCTCAATGTTATCAGTTACCTTTAAAACACCTAGCAACGTCCAGGAACTTTTGAAGCCTCATAGCTTGGCTCATCTCTTCATACTTTTAAATGCATGCAGCAAGCTTGTTACAACCAATACTTGGGAATTCCTCAAATCATTTCATTCTTGGTAATTTTGCACAAACTGCTACCTTTGTAAAAATATTTCCTCTCACTCAAAAAATATTACAATCCTTATTTATCCTTAAAAAGACTCAAGTAAGATATTCACCACAGCCAAGATACATATTCTAACATGATGTTCATCAATGGGTGACAGAATAAACAGATATATATTTATATTGTGGAATACTATTCATTCAAAAAAAATAAACAAAATTCTGTCATTTGTGACAACATGGATGGAAATGGAGGACATGCTCAGTGAAGTTATTCAGGCACATAAAGACAAATATTGCTTGTTCTTGCTCACAGTGGAAACCAAAAAAAGTTAACTTTTCAGACATAGAAAGTAGAACAGTGATCAAAAGAGATATTGGGGAGAAGGAATAGGAGGAGGTAGAAAATGGGTACCAAAATACATTTACATAGGAAGAAAAAGTTTAG
Organism: Castor canadensis; assembly: GCF_047511655.1. NCBI lineage: Eukaryota > Metazoa > Chordata > Mammalia > Rodentia > Castoridae > Castor > Castor canadensis. The sequence goes on from NC_133395.1 coordinate 28,838,198, forward strand.
TGATGGACAACACAGTAAAGGTGACTTTAGTTCACAACAATTTATTATATATTTTATAAGGAACTATAATAGAGATCTATGTTTCCTAGCAGAAAAAATTGATAAGTGTTAAGGAGAAGGAAATAAATGCCTATTATTTTCACATTGGTCCATGGAGTTTATACATTTCCAATCATTGCAGTAAATTTTCTGCCCCTGTATGTAAATTGGCCTGTTTGCTGTATTCATTTGTGAAAATTCATCAATCTATAAATGTATGAATTTTATACTTTCCTGCATATATGTTGTACTTCAGTATTTGCAAATCTAAACAATATATACTCCTGGAAAATAAGATCTTATATTTCATTCACAATTATTTTTATACAAATACTTTTATTCCTAATACCCCAGAACATGTCTCAACTTTTTATATCTTTATTGAAACCATTTTTAACTAAGGAGTAGAACACAGCCTTCTTTTCAATCCAGTTCTGAAATGAGATTACAGGAGATATTTTTTTGGCATTTATGGATGTGAACAAAAGGAACTTTTAATATATACATGTCCTGAAAGGGTCATTGACCTGTTGAAAGCTCATAAGACAGATGTTCCCACTTTATGTAGTACTTCTCCCATTTTAAGACCTGTTCATACTATAAATTACCAAATTTAACAACTAAGCCTTCTGAAACCTGATCCCTTAGGAGAATTTTTAGGCAAGAACAAGATACTTCCAGTTTTTAAAAATTAACAAGTGAAAATTTGCCCCAGATATGAGGGAGGTTTACATTATTCTTTAAGATTTAGATCAAACTAGCTCAAATTCTCACAGCAAGTATTAGGAAATAGCCAAGCCCTAAATGAAGCTGCTGTCAATTGTTGAAGTATGTTGTATTTTCACCCTGATTTTCTGCTTCTTATCTTAAGTACTGGAAATGTTTACTTTATTTAAAAAATTTATGTTGTGTGCTGGGTGGGGGAACATTGTGGCATTTACAAAATTTCTTACAATTTATCATACTTGAATTCACCCCCTCCACAATTCTCCTTTATCCCTCCCTCCTGCCACTCTGGAATAGTTTTAATAGGTCTCATTTTTCTATTTACATGTGTACACAGTATTTGCACTATGTTTACCCTCTTACTCCCTTTCCCCACATCCTCCCTCGGTCACTGGTACCAACCCTTCTAGGCAGGACCTAGTCTACATTTCCCAGTCTTCTTGCTGTGTTAACAATTGGCTGATGGTCTTTTGCCCTTTGGGTGCAGAAATCATGAGTAAGCAGAGTTTAGTTCCCTTAGTGTTAGCAACTCAGAGCTTTGAATAGCAGTGGCCTCCAGCTCTTAGTTTTATGGCTCAGCTGCCAGTCATTCTTGGTAGCTCCTCAGAGATAGGGTCAGTAGCTCTCTGAAACTCTTAAATAGCCAAAACCTGCAGCTCTTCCACAGTCTCAGCCTTCCACAGTCCTTTGCAATTGCAGCCCTTTGCAGTCTCTGCTCCTGGCTGCCCTCTAGCTGCTAGGTGCTCTTGGGGTGGGTGGCATGGGTGTTGTCTGCTCTTTACGCAACGAGCTCCATCAATCTACTCATGACAACAGGCCTTAAGTAAACAATAAAACCACCTTACCAAGCTTTACTGGGGCAAATGCTGAAGCACAAAGGAGCATCATACAATTGAACTGTTATTTCTAGCTTGCTGAAAAAACCTGAAGGTCCTTACATCTATGCAAAACATTACAAATATTTACCCCAATATTTCTACTTATTGTGTCAGTTGAAGGACCACAGCATCTCCTCCTCTATGGCAGACTCTACCCTCTGCTTCTTCCTACCTCTGTTTAGTCACACCTCTGTGTATCACAACTTTCTCTCTTTCTAATATACTAAATATAGGGCATTAGCACTGTACAGTTATTGAAGAAATGAAGAAACAGCAACTAAAAATGCTCAAAGATGAGTTTGGAATCTGGGAAGATGAGAAATGAAACCACTGTAACTGAAGAATAGAGTAGGAAAGATAGAAGGAACAAAGAAAGTTGATAAGAGTATCTAATAGAAATTAATCAGTGAGCTAAATACAAAAGGTGTCCATTTTTTCTTACTCCCTGGGTCTGTGACACAGGGAAGGGAAAGTATATCCTTAGGCTATGTATTGCTTGAAAAGAGTCCATCATCCTATTCAGTTCCCAGAAAAGGTAGGAATTTTAAACTGGTTTTCATTTAAAAATCTTCATTACAGTAAGAACACATAATATGAAACCTACCATCCTATTTTATTATTAAATGAACATTATTGTTAACTACAGGCACAATGCTGTATAGCAGATTTCCAGAGCTAATTTATCTTGCTTGACTAAGAGTTTATACCTGTTGCTGATTCCTACTTCCCCCTCTTCTCAATCCCTTATAAGCACCATTCTCTTCTTTCATTCTACAGATTTAACTGTTCACTTCATGTCAAATGGAATCATGCAACATTTATCTTTCTGTGATTGGCTTATTTTACTCAGCATAACATCCTGAAAGTTCACCCATGCTATTGTATATCAAAAATTTTTATTCTTTTTTAAAGTCTGAGTAGAATTCCATTTTATGCATGTATTATATTTTCTTTACACATCTTCTACTCATGAACAGGGAGACTGTTTCTCCATTTTGGCTACTGACTACAGTGGTGCAATGAGAAAAGTAGTGCTACAAGCTCTTCAACTCCTGATTTCAGCTTTTTCAAAAAGTACTCCACAAACAAGATTGTTGAATCCTGTTTGGATTGTTTTTCTTTTTGTGGGTGGTTCTTTTCTTAGGGGAATTTTTTTGAGGAATCTCTGCTGTTTTCCATAACACTCCCACCATTTTGCATGCCTATACCAGTGTGCAATAGTTCTAAGATTTCTGCATCCTGGAAAACCTGGGGTGTCTTTTGGTGGTTTTGGTTTTTTTTTTTCATGTTTTTATTATTGTTGTGGTTGGGGTACATTGTGACATTTACAAAATTCTCACAATGTATCATAGTTGAATTCTCCCTCAATGAGGGTTTTTTTGGATGTCACAGCCTAACAGATGTGAGGTAATATCACATTCTGGTTTCTAAACCAAATATTTGTGTTTGCATGCATGCACATGCATGTGTGCTTGTTTTTACTATGAACTATAATGAGGAAAACATTCCTCATGAGTCTTTTGGTAAAGTAGTAATAAACAACATAACCAACCAAAACTATAAGTTACTACAAATAAACTACTGTAAAAGAAATATTGGTAAGAATTGAATATATAATAATAGCTACAGAAAAAAATGATGATACACAATTGTCATGTTTCATAAGTAACACTCAAAAGATATAACTTAAATATATATGAATATATCATATAAGTATTTTAAAGGAAGGAAAAGGAAACACTGAGAAAGCTAATAAAATTAAACTCATCATAATAATGGAGAAACAAATGTTTCACAGAAAATTTCTATTTGACACATGCCTATAATCCTAGTAATTGGGAGTCTGAAGCAGAAGGACTGAAGACTTGAGGTCAGCTTTGGCTGTATAGTGTGCTCCAGGCCAGCCTGGGGAATATAGAAAGACCCTACCTCAAAGCAGATTTTATGCAAAATCAGTCAAAAGAGATAAAGAAGGTCACTATATATTAATAAAGGGTACAATCTACCAAGAAGATATAAAATTTTAAATATATATGCACAGAGCATCAGTGCCTCCAGCTTCATAAAACAAATACTTTGGGGCATAAAGAACACATAGGTGCAGATATAATAATAAAGGGAGATTGCAACACTCCACTCTCATTAGGTAGGTAGAGAATCCATATTTTGTTTATCCAAAAAATTAGCAAAGCTATCCCAGAACTAAGCAATATCATGAACAAAATAGACATGTGTGAAGTATTCCATCCTATGGCAGCAAATTACACTTTTTTCTCAGCAGTCCACAGAAATTTATTCAAAATAGAACACACCCTAGGTCATAAAGCAAATCTCAAAACTGCAAAAACAAATAGAAATAATACACTGTCTCCTAATAGACCATAATGAAATGAAATATGAAATTAGTGTCAAGGAAAACCACAAAAAACATTCAAACTCATGGAGACTGAAGAACACGCTTTTGAGCAATCAATAGGTCATTGAAAAAACTAGGAAAAAATTAACAAATTCATAGATTCAAATGAAAATGAGAATGCAGCTTACCAGAACCTGCACAACAGTCTTAGAAGTAAGATTATAGCCATGAAAAAAATAAAAAAATTAGAGATATCTAAAATAAACAATCTGATGATACCCCTCTTAGAAAAACAGAAACAAACCAATCCCGAAAAAGTATATGGAAAAAATTATAAAAATTGGAGCAGAAATCAAATCAATGAGTTGGCAACTAAAATAATGATACAATGAATCAATGAAACAAAAAATTGGTTCTTTTTTAAAAATAAACAAGATTAATAAACCTTTAGCTTAATTAACCAAAAGAAGAAAGAAAATACACAAATTAATAAAAATTGGAGGGGGAAAGGGGAATATTATGACAGACATCAATGAAATACAGAAGATCTTATGGTATTATTTTGAAAATCTATACTTCAGCAAACTGGAAAATCAAGAAGAAATCTATAAATTTCCTGAAATATAAGACATTAACAACATACACAGATCTATAATACATAATGAGATTGAAGCAGTCATAAAGAAACTTCCAACAGAGCCATGCCCAAGTCAGAATGGATTTACTGGTGAATTCTATCCAACCCTTAAAGAAGAACTAACACCAATACTGCTCAAACTATTCCATAAAATACAAAAAGAAAGAATACTGCCAAACTCAGTCTACAAAACCAGTATTACCTTAATACTAAAAGCAAGCAAAGACACATTAAAAAAAAAGAAAGTAGTAGGCCAATATCCCTGGTGAACATAAATGAAAAAATCTTCAATAAAATAATTTCTAACAGAATGCAACAACACACTAAAAAATCGTAGACCATAATCAAGTAGGTTTCATCCCAGGGATGCAAGGATGGCACAACAGACACAAATAAATAAATGTAATACAAAACATAAACTGAATGAGGACAAAAACCATATCTTCCTCTCAATAGATGCAGAAAAAGCCTTTTGACAAAATTCAACACGCTTTTGTGATAAAAGCTCCAAAATAACTAAGAATAGAAGGAACATTCATCAACATTATAAAGATTACATATGACAAGTTTATAGCTAGCATCATACTAAATGGGGAAAAATCTGAAGCTATTTCCTTTAAAATCAGGAACGAGCCAAGGATGTCCATTCCCCACTCTTATTCAGTACAATACTGACATTCCTACCTAGAGCAATGAAACAGGAGAAAGAAAAAAAAAGGAATTCCAACAGGGAAGGAAGAAGTCAAAATATCCCTATGTGCAGATGATATGATCTTATACTTGAAAGACCCTTATAACTCCACCAAAATAGCTATTGGAGCTCATAAACATGATCAATAAAGTAGAAGGATACTAAATAAATATATGAAAATCAGTGCAGAATTTCTACATAATAAAAATGGGCATTCTGAGAAGGAAAACAATACCATCCACAATACCATCAAAAAACTAAAATGCCTAGAAATAAATTTAACAAAAGATATTGAAGACCTATGCAACATAAACTATAAATCACTGAAGAAAGAAATCAAAGATGACATTGGAAGAAGGGACATCCCATGCTCAGAATCACTATTGTGAAAATGGCTATACTTCCAAAAGTAAACTGTATGTTCAGTGCAATCCCCATCAAAATTCCAATGACGTTCTTTGTAAAGACAGAAAAATCAATTCTAAAATTCATATGGTAGCATGAAAAACTTTGGGTTGTCAAAACAATCCTGAGCAAAAAGAGCAATGCTAGGAGTATTACAGTACCTGACTTTAAATTATACTACAAGGAACAGCAATAAACACAGCATGGTAGTATAAAAAATAAAACAGACATGAAGATCAATAGAATAGAACAGAAGATTCAGACATGAACCTACACAGCTACAAGCTACAGTCATTTAATTTTTGGCAAATGAGTCCAAAACATGCCTTGGAGAAAAGATAGCCTCTTCAACAAATGGTACTGGGAAAATGTGATATACACCCATAGAAGATTGAAACTAGATCCCAGTCTCTCACCTTGTACTAGTATCAATTCAAAGTGGATCAAAGAATCTTAATGTCTGAAACTCAGAAACTACTACAGGAAAGAATAGGAAAACACTAGAGCATGTAAGGCATAGGTGACATCTTCCTGAATAGAACTCTAATAATTCATCAATTAAGAGGAAGTATTGACAAATGGGAATGCATGAAAGTAAAGTTTCTACACAGCAAAGAAAGCAGTCACTAGACTGAAGAGACATTCTAGAGAATGGGAGAAAAATCTTTCCCAACTACATATCAGACAAGGGATTAATAACCAGAATATATAGGAAGCTCAAAAAAAAAAAAAAAAAACCAGGAAGAATCAACAACCCATTGAATAAATGGGTCAATGAACTGAACAGGCAATTCTCAGAAGAGGAAATACAAATGTCCAATACAGGTATGAGGAAATGCTCAATGTCCTTGGTCATAAAAGTGCAAGTTCTTGCTCTCATCAAGAACAAATGCTTGTGAGGATGTGGAGAAAAAGGAACTTTTACCCACTACTGGTGGGAATGTAAATTAGTGTATCCACTATGCAAAGCAGTATAGAAGCAGTATAGAAGTACCTCATAAAACTAAAAATAAACCTACCATACAATCCAGTGATATCATTCCTGGGCATATACCCAAAGTAATATAATCCGGGATTCAATAGAGCCATTCACACACCCATGTTTATTTCAGCATTAGTCACAATAGCCAAGTTTTGGAAATAGTCCAGATGCCCTACAACTGATGAATGGATTAAGAAAATGTGGTATATATACACAATGGAGGATTACCCAGTGATAAAGAAGAATAAAATTATGTCGTTCTTATGGTATGTAAATTGATGGAACTGGAGAGCATCATGTTAAGCAAAGTAAGCCAGGCTCAGAAGGAAAATGGTCACATGTTTTCCCTTGTATGAGGAAACTAGATCTATAAGATAAATGTATACATAAATACATATATGATCTTTTATACAAAAACATATATACATATGTATATATATATATATATTGAGAGAAAGAATGAACATGATTGTATTTGTATTAGTGGGTTTGTCTGAGGGAACTATGAGGAGGTAGGAGAGAAAAATAGAATGACAGAGAATGAATATTGAAACACCATGTATCTATATATGAAGACAGTATAATGTAATGCACTGTGAGCTGTTGACTAATAAGGGAGCAGGGTGATAAAGAAACAATAATACAGGGGTTAACCTGATTAAGGCATGATATATACATGTCTGAAATACCAGCACAAAACCTCTAAAAACAACAAATATATATGTAAGAAAATGAAGGACAGAAAAAAAAAAAAGTCAGGCCTTTGTGCGGGCTTGGATACCAGTGGGACAGAGGAGGGCAGAAGGAGATGGTGAAGGAAACCGAATATGGTGGAAGTATTTTGAATTCTTGCATGAAAATAGTAGAATGAAACATGTTGAAATTGTTCTAAGAAGGAGGGATGGAGGAGTATAGAAAATAATGAAGGTGTGAATCTAACTAAGTTATATGGTAAGCACATGTGTAAATGTTACAATCTATCCTCCTGTACAACTATTATATGCTAAAAATAAAAAAGACTCTCCTCAAAACAAAACAAAAAAGAAATAAAATTCCTACAAATTATTATCAGTGCTCATAGTTACTGTGAATATTGTCCCAAATTAATTAGATTTAACTGAATTGTAGAGATTCCAAATTTTTAGGAAAAAACTAATCCTGTATCATGTATGGAAAGATTAAAAGAAAAACACACAGAAATGTGAATAACATTACAAATGATAATTTTTAAACCAATCAACCATTAAAAGTGAAAAGGCTGGAGGAGATGACAATTTATTTTAATATCTTCTAAGGGTAGAACAGGACCTGTCTGGAACTGAGGGGGGGAGGGGAAAATGTGGGGGAGGGGGCAGGGTGAGGAAATGATCCAAACAATGTAGGCACATGTGAATAAATGAAAAAATAAATAAATAAATAAATAAATATCTTCTACAGTGAAAACTGGACATTTAATAAATGTCTATGCATTCAACAACACAACATTAATACTTTAAGTCATAGAAGATAATTTAAATCTACCAATTATTATTTGTTTGTTCTTTGTCCCAATCTCCTATTTTTAATGAATTTTCTCTTTTTCACAAACTAAACTTTTATCTCATTTTATCACCTATGTCATTTTTCTTAGAGATAGATTTTGATGGTGTGATGGCCTTCTATCTCAAGTGATTACTAATTCACCTTCAGCATATGAAATTTTATGAAGCATAGTTCCATTTGACCATTCCAAGGTCTTTGGATTGTTTTCATCACATAATTTTATTTTGATGCACAAGTAGAGTATAAATCATTCACTTATACTTTATGTTATAAATAGCATAATGAATTTTCACTGGATTTGTGTTTTCCACATTCAGTTATCTATTAAGAAGATTTAAACAGTTTTTATATTTGTTTTTTCTACCCATTTGGTACCAATTTTCTTTTACTTTGAGAACTTTCTGTAACATTTCTTGTAGTAACAATGACTTGACTATAAATTTTCTTAATTTTTGTGTGTCTGAAGTAGTTTTTTTTTTTCTTTTATCCCTTCAGTTTTGAAATATAGTTCCTATGGAGAAATAATTTTAGGCTATAGCAGTTTGGGGATTTTTTTTTAATTCCATTACTTTAAAGATATTATTCCACTACCACAAAATATTCATTTGTATTGCTTAATTAAAAATCTGATGTCACATTTATCTTGGCTCTAATTAATGTTTTTCTCTGGCTGCTTTTAACAATTTCATTTAATCAGTAGTTTCAGGCAATTTGATGTCTGATGTATTTTTAAACAGTTTTATGTTCAATCATTTTCTCTCTGTATTACCTTTTTAATTTTTTTTTGCAGTATTGGAGTTTGAACCTAGGACCTCCTGTGTGCTAGGCAAACACACTTACAGAGCCTTATGTGTATTTCCTTTTGAATAGTCTATTATTATGTCTTTCAGTTTACTAAATTTTTCTTTGGCAAAATTCCATCGATCTCACTCATATTTTCCATCTTAGATGTTGCAGATTTCACATTAGACTTGAGTCTTATTTTTTACCTCTGCCATATTTATACTTGACATGTTCAATTTTCCTCTTAGCTTCTTAAACATATAGAGTACAGTCACAATAACTGTGGCAATTCATATTAGATAACTAGCATTCTTGATTTTATCTTGTTTGTTTTGGATAATTTTTGATTCCTACAAATATTACTAAACTTCGTTCTGCCCTGTGGTTAAATGAGCCCAATCTCTTGGGATCTAAAGCTTATATATTACTAATAAGCAGCATAGTCTTTACTAAGTGTTAATTTTTCCCCACTACTGCAGCAAATTCTTATTACTCTGCTACCCAGTTAATTATGAGACATATTGCTGTAGATGTTTGAAACTGCACCTACTGCTGGTCCTTCATGAACTGCAGTTCCTCTAATCCTTTACTGTGATTTCTCCCTCAGCTTTTTGTAGTTCCTTACACACATGTACTGTTCAGCCCTCAAATGAATACATGAGACCTTCTGAAACTCTCTGGAGTCCCCTCTCTCTGCTCTTCTCTCTTTTTTCACACTCTCTTTGCTGTTTCTAAATGCTTTGTCTTCTTTGAACTCCCAGATCCATTATCTCAACTCAAGGAGGTAGCTACCTCCTGCTTATTACCACTCTGTGCTCTAAGGTCTATATAAATTTATTGTAAGCTGGAGCAAGCTCAAGGCCCAAGGTCTTGAAAGTCATTGCTTCAGGCAATTTTGGTTGTTTCTGGATTGAAGATAAATCTTGTTTCTTTAATTCTATCTTGGCTCAAAATCCAAACTATAAGCTTATCTAATATTGAACTTAATAAAAATTTGTGAAACTGGACTACTTTTGTTCAAATTGTATAATAGCTAGAATTGTAGTGGCAACTTCAATTGAAAAGGAAGCTCAAGTTGTATTAAAATGCAAAGAAAAAGTATACACAATAAAATAATAAAGTCTAACACAGAAGTGAAGGAGAAAAATGTTGGTAAAACACATTAAATTACTCTTCTTGGAACAAGGGAAGTGGTCAGGCAACAAATTTCCATTAGTTACTGGTGGTATAGTAATTGATTAATTTTATTGATTATGTTTGCTCTTGGAAAGTAATGACTTGGATAGTCTGATGACTTAGATTTTCTTTTAACTTAAAATGCTCAATTCTTTAAATTTAAAATGCTTAATTTTAAGAGGAAGCAATTTCTTGTAAAGTTACTATTACTCTGGTTAATAATCAATATGCATTTCTTTTACCATCTATGCTTTTTTAATCTTTTTTATTTTGTTTAAATAAAGTAAATGAAGGTATAAAACCAAATGCAAGAAATATTCTTCTCTTTCTTATATTAAAAGAAAAACTCAAATGAAATCCAAATATTTGAGTAAATATACTTACCTATATCATAATAGAAAACAGTCTAAAAAATGCCTTGGAAGGGATGATAAACTGTATGATAATAAAGATTTGCCATCATGGATGAATTTTTTAGCACAATCAGAAATGTTACATTAACCTTTCAAAGATTTGTCACATTAGATAACACAATGTCAACCTAAACTAAATATGGAAACAAGCAATCCTCTAACAATATGCATTTTTCTCTTATAATAAAAATAAGCCTCAAGTTTCAAACTGACATTGAAAATATATTCTGCAGAATACACTTCTCCTGCAGGAAGAAGAGAAATATTAGCCCACTCATTCTTAAGAGTTCTCTGGTTTATGTCCTCAATGGCAAACACCATTTTCTACTCAGCTCTCTGTATCTAAGCATATGCAAATAATTTACCTATCCTCATTTACATTTGGTATAGGGAAATAAATAAATGACAGATAGCAAGAGGTGAAGCTGTAGAATTTTCATTAAAAATGTTCTTTGTTCTAACTTAATCCTTCCCCAGAGCTAGAACTACATTGAGTCATACACAAGACAGTGATGATTATTATTATATTCTATAAACAGAATCCAAATTCATTTCTGCTTCAATAGTTTGATGGAGATTTCCCTAACAACAACCATCTTCTCATGCTTTCCCATAACTTTACAGCAGTTTCTTATTGTATGTATAAACATACATATATTATGTATATGTAAATATATATACATATATGTGTATACAATATATATACATATTATATATATATATACACATATATTTTAAATGTTGTCATAGGAAAAATACTTACCATTTTTTCCAAGGTAACTGATTAAGCTGTAGGGAAAAATCATAACAAATGTGCAAAAAGTCTGTTAACATCAATTGACATCACAGACAATGCTTTGGAGTATCTTGCCTTTGGTTAGTGGGCCTTGAGCTATGAGAAGAGGGAGAAGAAAATGAAGAAAAGAAACCATAAGCTGTTTAAGAATGTAACTATATTAGATGTACTTCCTATACAAGAATGAATACAGAAATTTTAAACCAGCTAAAATCACCATAAGAAGGAGACTATGGTAGAAAGGAGAAAAATAGAGGGGATGAACCAATTCTGTTTATAATACATATAAACATGGAAATGTCACATTGAAATACTCTGTATAGCTATCATAGACAATGAAAAATATCATTTTTTACACATCAGACAAAGGACTGATAACCAGAATATACAGGGAACTCAAAAAATTAAACTCCCCCAAAATTAATGAACCAATAAAGAAATGGGCAAGTGAACTAAACAGAACTTTCTCCAAGAAAGAAATTCAAATGGCCAAAAAACACATGAAAAAATGCTTACCATCTCAAGCAATAAAGGAAATGCAAATTAAAACCACACTAAGATTCCACCTCACCCGTTAGAATACCCATCATTAGAAACACCACGAACAACAGGTGTTGGCGAGGATGTGGGGAAAAAGGAACCTTCTTACACTGTTGATGGGAATGTAAACTAGTACAACCACTCTGGAAAAAAATGTGAGGGCTTCTTAAAAATCTAAACATAGATCTGCCATATGATCCAGCAATACCACTCTTGGGGATATACCCAAAAGAGTGTGACACAGGTTACTCCAGAGGCACGTGCACACCCATGTTTATTGCAGCATTATTCACAATAGCCAAGTTACAGAAACAGCCAAGATGCCCCTCTACTGACTAATGGATTAAGAAAATGTGGTACTTTATACACAATGGAATTTTACAGAGCCATGAAGAAGAATGAAATCTTACCATTCGCAAGTAAATGGATGGAACTGGAGAACATCATCCTGAGTGAGGTTAGCTAGGCCGAGAAGACCAAAAATAGTACATTCTCCCCCATATGTGGACTTTAGATCAAGGGTAAACACAACAAGGGGATTGGACTTTGATCACACGATAAAGCAAGAGCACACAAGGGAGGTATGAGGATAGGTAAAAAACCTAAAAAACTACTAGATAGCATCTGATGTCCTCAATGCAAAGGAACTAATGCAGAAACTTTAAAGCAACAGAGGCCAATAGGAGAAGGGGACCAGGAACTAGAGAAAAGGTTAGTTAGAGAAGAATCAATTCAGAATGGAATACATATGCACAGGAAAGCAATACTAGGAATCTCCCTGTATAGCTATCCTTATCTCAACTAGCAAAAACCCTTTGTCCTCCTTATTAATGTTTATAATCTCTCTTCAACAAAATTAGAGATAAGGGCAGAACAGTTTCTGCTCAGAAGCGAGGGGGTGGGGAAGGAGAAGGAGGGAGCAGGGGGAAGGGGATAAAAATGACACAAACATTGTATGCACATATGAATAAAAGAAATTTTAAAAAAGAAAAGACAAATGTCATTTTTTTGCAAAAACAGAACAAGAAGGCAAAACAGGTCCTGTCTTGGGGGTTGGTACCACTGAGAGTAAAATGGAGGATGTGGGAAAGGGCAGAGAGTGTGGGTGTGGTGCAAATACTGTGCACACATGTATGCAAATAGGAAATGAGACCTGTTGAAACTATTCCAGGAATGGGGGGAAGAGGGATAAAGGAGAATGATGGAGGGGGTAAATTCAACTGTGATATATTGTAAGAAATTTTATAAATGTGTTCCCAGTACAACAATAATAAAAATAAATTACAAAAAAGTTTTAGAAAGATACTAGTCCAAATACGCCAGCCCAATGAAGATGAGTGTTACAAATATAACTCATTTCATGATTCACTTTTGATCAGAAATGAGGGTGTATATTCCCCTAAACACATGATATTATGTTAAAATAAAACACAGAACTTCTCTGAAATAAATTAAGCCAGAATTCACACTTTTCTGTTTCAGGTAATGTAAAACTCAGTTTCAATGAAGGCAGATGAAGCATAATTTCTGCTCAAGAGTATGCAGTATGTTAAAAACCTTTTTATAGTATGAGAAAAAAAGGAGCCTCTGCCTTGCACTTTCATTTAAAGTTCTTTTCAAATGCATAAAGGAAGAAAAACAAAACTAAAGCTATAGAGTCACAAGGAAATTAAGATAAATTGAAATATGGAAATAAGAGGGAAAGAGAGAGCCAGAAGTGAATTTGAGTACACTGTTTATTCTACAAATTCCTGCTACAAAATTGCAAGAAGCAAGTCACAAATCTGACTATCGTTCCAATAGTCAAGACAAAGTGGAAATAAGGTCAGCTTTGTCATTCACTCACAATGTACATACACTATAAACAGTCACTCAGAAGAACAACTACTCCCAGGCAGGACCCCTGGAACAGATTTGTTATAGAGCTTTTCAGGGAAAGAATGCAAGTTGGGAAATCCACACTCATCAGTAGCCTTGTCTATGGTCTTATGGGGGTGCCCTTAAATCTGTCTTCTTGCCAGGAAAAAAAATCAGGAAAGTGCATTTGAAAATGCAGCACCTTCAGTTTTTTATTTTGTATTATAAGGGCCTCTACCTCAAAAAAAATTGACTGAAAAAACCTGTACCCATCGACATTATTAGAATGATATAAATCCTAAACATTGAGCAAAGGAATGGTTCTTGAATAACTAATATTTCTCATGAATCCTAGGTCCACTGTATTATAGATTCAAACATATTTTCCAAGGAATAAACAAATGTTCTATACTACTTCTTTCTTTGCTATCACACCATTATGACATTTAGAAAAAGCCCATAAAATTTAAAAAATAAAAAACTAAAACAGAAAGTTAAACACAGCAAATAAGTACAACAGAGAAAGTAAAATGGAGTGTTCTGTCTCTCTAGCTATTAGCTTTGTGACCGCTTGAAATTCCTTAGAGAGTCTGGGCCTGGGTGGGAACCTCACCAGAGACAGTTACCTAGTCATGAATGGTGAGCTGGACAGACTTTTATTCGTTGAAGATTATATTGTCTGTGCTGTTCAGTTATGACAACAGAATAAGGACTGATACACTAACATCATATACCATCACACACACAAAAAAAAATCTGATCCCTGTACATGACCACACAAAAGGTCCTGTCTGCAACTAAGAAGAAGAAAGATATATGCCAGAATGAGATGGAGACTCTATAAGTAAACCCTGCTGCTCACAAATACACAACTCCTGGAGGAAAGGGCTACCTGGAAAGAAGCATCCAAAATTTTATGTTTTATAATATTGTAAGTTTGACTTCAGGAAAGATCAGCAGTACCTTATCTATAATTTTATTCTCTTTTTAAACTCTCTTAGGAGTATAGCATGTGAAAATGGCCCTCTGTGTTCAGCTCTGGCTATCTCCCTCAGTCAGTCAGTCATCATCATGTACAGAGCAAGTTCCACAATTTGCAAAACTCACTGCTCCAAGAACTGAGGATTCACCAGTGAATAAAACATCAAATTTCTATCCTATGAAGCTTTCATTGTGTAATTATTAATACTGTAGGAATTGGCCTTGATTATAAATTTAATTTCATTTCTGTACAAAAAAGTTTTGTAGTATGGCTCAATGATAGAGCACCTGCCTAGCAAGCACAAGTTTTCGAGTTCAAATCCCAGTATTGCCAAATAATAATAATGATGATGATAATATTACAGTAAATTAGAGCAAGGGTTGGTCAATAACCATAGTAGATAACATTGATATGACTTGGTTTGTTTTTTATTGTCATAGCTGAATGGCATAGGGTATTTTTTAAAAGACAGTTTTTTTGGGAATGTAACTCAGTGGTAGAGAATTTCTCCAGCATGCTTAAGGTCCTAGGTTTGATCCGACCACTAGAATAAAAATTGCTTGGTGTTCACAATTCAAAATGCTAGGAGGCTCAGACTCTGCCTCTGGGGAGGTTCTTGCTGACTCTGCAGCGTCCCTTAACAGCAAAGAGCATGGAATAAAAAGGAAAACAGATGTTCTAGTTCAGGTCTCTCTTCCTTTTTTAAAGCCACAGTCCCACTGAATTAGAAACTTATCCACGTGGCCTCATTTAATCTTTTATAAAACTTCAGTGGTACTGGGGTTTGAATTCAGGGACTTGCGGTTGCTAAGCAGGTGTTATACAACTTGAATCATACCGTAGCATGTGACTCTGTTCAGATCCCTCCCATCTCTGTTCACTACTTCTATGCTCCTTCACTTTTCCTTTCATGTTTGTACCACTATGAGATATAATTTAGACTCCAGAGCTTCCCTCAGGATCAGGCTGATGCCAACAATGGCAAGACTTGAGATTGGTCCCTTAATTTTCTTCCCCCTACCTCTTATGTACTTGGTCCTAAGAAGACAAAAAAATAAAAGAGTAAAATGTAAAAAAGAAGGCTGGGGGCATAGTGCACTGGTAACACACCTTCTTAGCATACACATGATCCCATGTTTAATTGCCAACATTAGGGGAAAAAAATAAAAAGAGTTGTAAATAAGGCAACAAAGAAGTAATTGAATAAAAATAATGAAAATGGGGATATGTGGTGGTACCTACTTGTAACCTCAGATACTCAGGAAGTAGAGGGAGAAGGATAGAGGTCTGATGCTGGCTCTGGGCAAAAAAGTGAGACCCTATTCAAAAAATAATTTAAAGTAAAAAAAGTTTTGTAGTATGGCTCAATGATAGAGCACCTGCCTAGCAAGCACAAGGTTTCGAGTTCAAATCCCAGTATTGCCAAATAATAATAATGATGATGATAATATTACAGTAAAATAAATATAATAAAATAAAAACTTTAAAAAATGTAAAATGGAAGAAGTAAAAAACAAAAAAATTCAAAAGTTTCTACCTTAAAAAGTAAAATATTTTAAAAATTAACAATGAATAGTATGACTCATGGCAATGATAAAAAAATTTTATAATATTGAATTATGCATAGAGACTTTAGACTTTTTCTCAATTAATGCAAAAAAATCTAGAAAACAAAAAAAGAAAGAGCAAGATACATGTGTCCCCAAACCATGATGTCTCAAGGTGAGTGAATCAAGGCAGAACCAAAAGAAATCTTCTACTCTGGTCTTTGGGTTAGTCTCCTTAATGCTTCATGCACCCCATTGTTCTTCAAAAATAAACAATGCTTCAACCAAGAAGAGAGGACATCTTTCCACTGTCTCAGTCACTGACAAGTCATTATTTGCCATTCTTGAACACATTCTGGATAGCAGTAAATTATAATTTTTGCACTCTGAAAAGAAAAAAGAAAGAGGCAATGACTACTTTTTATCCTGAAATGTTTCCTCAATAAAAATTGTTTCTGTTTTCCATTTGTTTTTGTTGTATCTTCTCAATTCCAGTACTCTTGAGTTGGTGAAAGAGTGATAGATCTAAACTGATTAATGACTTAATTCTTTAAGAAGCACATTGTATAATAAGTGAATTTTTGTTTAAATCCATTTCACAACCAGAGAGAAGCCTTCATTCTTTTTATTTATATTTTTGATTATGTAGGAAAAGCTAGGATTAGACTGAACATTTAATCTTAAATATAAAAACTATTATGAAAAGCTCCAGAAATGTTAAGTCATTTAGGGCATAACATTCCTGTTCTAGCAAATAGTAAATTTAAAAAGCTCATCAATCTATATTTGCATTAAAATATCATATATTATTTTATGAAAACTTTAGAATTCACAAATAGTAGATGTGATGAACTGAGATATTGTTGCACATGTTAATTCTAACAATTGTACAAAAATCAACTCAGTGTGATATACATACATAATAGTTCAGAAAGCAAACTGAATTATTTGGGTATAATGAAACTAAAGATGAATAATCAAAGGAGTTTTTATAAAATTTGTGATCCCACTAGACTATGAGGACATGCTAGGAATTTTAAGACCTATTCTTCAGAGACCATGTATATGGTGTTTACCTTTGTTAGCTGCTGTGCTTTTAATGGTTGCGTTTGTTGAATGAATTACGTGCATGTTCTTACCTTTATTCACATGAACAGGCTAGAGCTTGTGGTAACATGGTGACCATACAAGCACAAAGTGCATACTCCCTAGGCATATTTAAGACATTAACTGTGATAAGTAAAGAGTCCAGCCTTTTGCAATCTGTCAACAGACTAATAAATTACTTTGGGCAAGGGAGGAAGAACTTCCTCCCTGTGGCCATCTGCAGAGGGGAATAAGTTAGTAATTAGGAATCCAATAAAACTGAGTTTTGACAAGATAAGCAAAGGCTTAATACTTAAAGTTAAGGTCTAATCCTTTTAGGAACTGATTAGCACATGCTTAACATTTTTGGCATCCTATCTATAAATATTAAGAGATTGCTAAGAAATATGATTAGGCAACAAGAATATCCCTTTAGAGCTATACCTTGAGTTCACTCTAAAGCCCTGTTTCTACTGATGTCAAAAGGAGTCGTACTAAAACAACCACACTCGGCTACTTTCCTGATTATTGAGTCAAACACTAATTTATCTAACTCTCCTGCAAAAGATTACTTATCTAAGCCCTCCAGTATGTATTTTGGCTTGAAATTGAATTCAGAAGGCCTAGATTCATATCTTAATTCTTGCTCTTAACAAGTATTTGACTTTAAGCAGCACCTTTTTCATCAAGAACATCCAACCACAACTACCTGTCGGACAAGCTGCCTGAGAAAGACAGACAGACATCCTATGACTTGTTTAAGAAAGACAGAATGCTTTCTGCTTACTTTCCCTTTGAAATTGTGTCAAAAGGTCAACTGTTGAGCATCTTTTTAAAGTTTGGACTACCAGCTGGTAGGAATGGGTTGTGAGAATCCTATGTATGCATTCTTTATTATGTGATATGCCAGTGCTGAATTCTTGAGCTACTGTTATGTTCTTTTATAGTTATGCTTCCAAAAGTTTCACCAAGTTAATCTAGGCTCCTGTGAGACGGAGGAGATTGCGGTTCAGGATCATCCAGGGCGAAAAATGCTGCAAGACCCCATCTCAACAGAAAAAAGCTGAGCATGGTTGGTGCTCCTGTCATCTCAGTTAAGGCAGAAAGCACAAAATAGAAGAATCATGGTCCAGGCCAGCATCAGCAAAAACCCAGACTTTCTCTCCTAAATAACCAGATCAAAAGGGGCTGGAGTTAGGGCTCAACAGTTAAATCACCTGCCTAGCCAGTGCAAAGCTCTGATTTCAAACCCTATTACCTCCAAAAAAAAAAATTTATCAAGTTGTAGAGATTTCTTAAGTAACACCAGAATAACTTGCTATATCTCTTAGCCTACTGCAACAAGTGCTGTATATACATACATTAAATATATTTCTGAATACATATGAAGCATTTCTAAAAGTTTAGAAGTCAGCCTAAGTTCACCAATGGGTTTTAACATAAGACTCATTAATTGTTAGTATAAAAATTGTTGCTAAGTAATGAAAAGACTAAACATTACATGGAGTTTTTTCAAATAAGCAAAGATTTAATTTATCATTTGGAACATAGTTTTCATGACCAAAAGTAAAAAAGATACATTCTGAAAATAAAAGTAAATACTCTATGAGTTATGAGGTAAATATATCCAAATTTTAACAATGATTGATCAGCTTTCCAAAGTGTATCAATTTGATTCCATTAGTTTTCCCTACAGAATGAAGAATAAAATGAGTATTCAAAAGAATGAAGAAAAGGCTTAGGGTCAAAATATCTAAAGATACCCTTCATTCCAAAAAAACTAAAGATCTGGCATAAGGCAGGCTTCAGGAAGAATAATATTTATCATTTAATTTAGATAAACAACAATTCTATCTTTAGAAGTGTATTCATCTTCATTACAAATTGCCAAGAAGGTCAAATTCAGTTCACTGTACCTTTCACATTTTAAGATCAGCCATATTTTAAAATGTATCTTTGATCACTAAAGTTTCCTCCCTGATTTTCTATCTTTAAGATTTGCCTTTCTTCTGGAAACTCTGCCAAATGCGAATGCAACATGAGGCTAAATTATTAGACATTCTATATGTGCCTAGAAACCTACATTTTTCCTGGTTTCCCACAGAACTTTATTACACAGTATGTCTAATTCTCCTTCATGACACACACAAGTTTATCTCATTTGTATCCTTGTGTACAATATGTCTCAGGCAGGAATTGTATCAACAATCTTATTCTACCTCCTCACATACCCCTGCCAAGATACATTCTTTATCTATACCCTTGCCCAGCTTTCTATGTATTGCTATAGTAACTGCTAGACTCTCTAATACTGTTCTCTGAGTCTCTTTCAATCTGTCATTCTGCAGACTCAGGGGTCTCCAGTGACATATTGGACTCCAAAGTTGTTCTTCCAATTTTCTTCTTCTCGCTATGGAGAAGCAATAGAACTGAGAAGCGTGCAACAAATTTCTTTGGTATTCTCTAACCACAAGACAACTTTCTCCCACTGAAAATTTGGAATTGGGGTCCAAACTGCAGGCAACTTACATTCCCTTGTTCAGTTCTTCACTGTTTATTCTAACTCTCAGAAAGACAAGTAAACAAGCAATGAGGCCTTTATTATATGTTATAAATCTTATTTTCTAGAATAATAATTTACATAATAGTGCTTGATTTACACAGGCCATGTAATGCTTTAAATAGTGACTTTTTTAAACTTATACAACATAAACCACACTGAAAAAGAAAACTTTAAAAAGCATTCTTCTACATCTTCTTATAATTCATTTTCTATTTAGCAGCTGAGGTCAAATTCCAAGCACTACGTTTATATATTTTCCTCTTTTGAGTACAGATTTAAATCACTGTTTGAGTTTATTTGCTCTTCATCATTAGATGTTCTTCTTAACAAAGGCAACTGGCCTAATAAGCACACAGATTTAATCTAACTCACAAGCTAAATTAATATCTAGGACATGTCAACTGAAAATCTTAGTTATTTCTGAAAGCTGCAGGTGCTATGAAATACAGCCAACTAGAATTCATCTTCCAAGTGAAACTGAGTATGACAAAAATCATGCAATGATTACTTCCAAAAATGTTTAAAAACTACATGATAAAAGATGCATTTCCCAGTACAACTGAAGTTTAAATATCATGAACTTATGTTTAACCTTAAACAAAATTAAAATGTTCCAAAACCATTTGTACTCATCTATATTGTTCCCAATAACTATCCTGCCAAGAAGAAAATTTGGAATGAAAATATTTGAAATCTGGAGTTAATCAGGCAGCTAACCCATCTAAATTCTGTCCATCTAGGTAAAGATTTTCAGGCAAAGCTACTCAGTTTAACTGGTCAAATTCCAACCATGTCAAACTGTCAAATAAGATGCTAGCTTTGTTATATCCTTATACAAAACTTCAAGTAAATATTTTATCTTGACTCCAATACTATCTTCACATATACCAAATGACTGTTTAAGGATATGTGTGAATAAATATTCAAAACCTCAGGATGCACTCTTCTTTGTCAATTATAAGAAACTACTACACTGTTTATAATATATTCCACCTTTAAAACATTTGGAAATAGTTTCTTTATTGAATAGGGATAGACTATAAAGACTAGTGGGATGATATTACTTAGAAAAGTTATGGTAATAAGGGCCTATTTGTTATTTTTTGTACTTCCTAACATGTCCTTGATCTTTTTTAGTTGGGAGTGGTACTGGGGTTTGAAATCACGACTTTTGAGCTTGCTAGACAGGTGTTCTACCACTCAAGTCATTCCCCACCCCTCTATCCTTGATATGTTTATTCAATTATGAAAAGTTTATCTAAAAGGAAAAGTTGACAAATTTTCAAAATTATTAGCTACAGATACAGTTAACTCTGAATTGTAAAATTAATACTATAACAACGATAAGACATTTTTCTACATTTAACTTGAAATCCTTTAAGGTTGAACACAGAAAAATGAATATAATAAATTCTCTATCTTTGTGCAAATTCTCAAATATTTTAATATATATTATGATAGCATATTTGAAACCATAGTTGATTAGCAATCAGGAGACAGATACCATGCTAGTGATTTCATTTGCTTTTGGCCTTTAAAGTATGTATGTAGAGATCATTTTGATAAAAAGAAGTTGAAAATATAGTAAAGTAAATGAAAATCTTTTACCCTGCTTCTTCAAAAGCTAACAAAATGCATAACCATAGTACAAAATGACCAAAATTCAGAAGTCAACAATGACATGGATCAACCTAAATACTTTATTCAGATTTACTGATTGTCTCACTGATTTCTTTTTGTTAGCCTAATATCCAATCTGGGATCCCTTTTACATTTTGTTTACATTGCTACTTAATTCTGCTTCAGTTTGACACATAATTCTGGGAAAAGTACCAAGGAAATTTGTCATATCTTCTTAGTGAATCAAATTAGGCTCATGCTACTAGTGATATTTTTATACCTTTTTTAAGGTGAGACACTTGCCAACTGTCTTCTCCATAAAAATACTACTTACACTTTCAATTAGTACATATCCTATGGGCAGATACTTTAAAACATCAAGAATACCCTTTTTCTCATAATACTTTCCACAAATAATTTTAGCCCACTTTGATGATACATGCCTACAGTGTCTACAAAAGCCATTTTTGTTTCTGTTATTCTTTCTACATTTACATACTGAAATTCTGCTGTCAAGAAATTTTATATATTCTCTAGTACTTACCTATTATTTATATGTGTATCAATGTAGGCTCATCAATGTTGACTTTAGTCTATGGCCTTACTATTTTGAAGCTAAAAGTGTACCAGATTTGGCTACTCATTGCTTTTTAAAGTTGGCTCCTAAGTTCCTTTGACATGGCATCATCATTTTTGAGCATTGTCTTACTTCTTCAAACATGCCGTGCCTCAGATTGTGCCCTGTCTCAGATCTAGAAGAATCTATTTACTTTTATTGGAAAAATGCAATTTCTAAATGAATACCTCAGTATTAGATTTGCTCTTCACTATTTGTATGCTATTGCTTTCAGAATAATCTGAGCCAGGACATACATGTAAGAATATATAATCTCAAACATTTAAAGCAATTATCTAGCAATGTATGTATGTATATAATTGTTTTAAAATCATCATTTAACACTGATATTTCTAGTTTCTATGGTTATCACAAGGTTCATCCTGGCTTTGTCCCTTTCATTATTTTTTTATACCTATCCTAGGCATTAAGAAACCCAGATCGCAATCATCCACAATTTCCTTACCAGTTTGAGTGATATGTAGATTCTGACATAACTTTATCTCCCCCATTTATAATTGTCATAAATATTCTCTATATTTAGAAACATGTCAGTGCTATATTTTTTTTATCTCAATCATGAAACTTCATTTAATGAACTTGATGGGAGGTAAGAAATATATTGACACGTTTTTACTCTTTCTACTACTGCTCTTAGTTTCCTCTTGACATTCCAAGATTCCATCTTCACATTTCCTTTCTGTTTATCTATTCATTTAAGTCTCAGTTTTTCTGCATCAGAGAAGACCTTGATTTTTCCAGTTTCTGAAGAGTATTTTCCCCAGAAATATGGTTAAAAACCCTTATTTTACACTTGAGAAATGGTACACCACTCCTTTCTGACTTCCATGGTCTCCAGTGTGAAGTTTGCTGTTGTTCTTGCTGTTTCTCTCTTAAAGATAAGGTGTCTTTCTTAATTGTTTCAAAGATTTTTGTATTTAGTTTTTAGAAGTTGGACAAAGATGTACTTTGGTGTGAGTTTCTTGGGGTTTATCTTTTGAGGCATTTATTAAGCTTCATGAATAACTAGATATATGTCTTTGGCCAATCTGAAAAGTTTTCTCCTATTATTGCTTTCAATACTTTCTCACTTGCTCCTCTTTCCTCCTTTGGGGAATTCAATGAAATAAATGCATCTTTTGTGATAGTCCTACAGAGCCTTGGGGTTCTGTTCAAATATTTCCAGTCTGTTTTCTCTCTGCTGTAAGGATTGAGTTTCTATTCCATTTCACTGAATCTTTAAATATATTTTTATTTGGATATATTCCTTATACAAGGGGGGAGTCATAGGGACAATTCTGATGAGACCTATACTGTACATTAGTTACATTGCATCCATGATACCTCCCCCTCAACCCCCTCTCCACCCCACTTAAAGCAACTGCAAGAGGTTTCTTAGCTGTGTTTCATATAGATATATGAAGTCCATCTACAATATACCGTCACCTTAATCTCCTTCATTCACCCTCCGCACTCCCACTAGTACCTATTTTACAGTCCTGGTTTTCATTATTAATATTTAAGCTGATGTTCAAAGGGGTGTCTCATTGTATGCCCACAGTGAGTATACTTTACTTTGGTCCATTCAACCCCTTCCATTACTCTCCCTTACCATATTTATCCTCCTTCCCCCTTTCTCCACCACCTCTGCCCTCCCACTGGTGCCAACTTCCCAACTCTCCCCACCCCACACACACAGGACCTGTTCTGCACTCCTATTCTCTGATTTTGTAGAAGAAAAAACAGAAAAGATAAAAAGAAAAACATGATGTTTTTGCTAGTTTGAGATAAAGATAAGTACACAGGAAGTTTCCTTGTGATATTTCCATGGGTATATGAATTACAACCCCAATTGGTTCATATCCTCTAGTACTAGTCCTCTTCACTTCTCTGTAATCACCTTCCCATGGTGGCCCCAACAGTTTAAAATTTCTCTAGTTATTCCTGTACAGAGACTACATCAATCACATTCAAGTTCTTAGTTTCTTTCCCTTGCCCTACCCCTACAGTGTGTGACCTCCCCTTAATATGACCAGCATCCCATAATATTGCTGCATTTGTTTTAGGTCTATTTACTACATATGAGAGAGAACATGTGGACGTTGGCCTTCTGAGCCTGGCTAATTTCACTCAAGAAATTGTTGTCCAGTTCCATCCATTTACCTGTGAATGACAAAATTTCATTCTTCTTTGTAACTGAGTAAAATTCCATTATATATAAATACCATATTTTCTTAATCCATTCATGAGTCGTGGGGCATCTTGGCTGTTTCCATAGTTTAGCTATTGTGAATAGTGCTGCAATAAACATGGGTGTGCAGATGCCTTTGTTGTAAGCTGACTCACATTTCTTCGGCTATATCCATAGGAGTGTTATTGATGGATCATATGACAGGTCTTTTAGGTTTTTAGGAGCCTCCATGCTGATTTCCATAGTGAGTGCACTAGTTTATATTCCCACCAGCAGTGTATGAGGGTTCCTTTTTCACCACAATTGTTGTGTGTCTTCTTGATGGTCATTTCAAATCTCTGAAACCATTTATAGCACATAGAACTGGGCAAATCTCAAAGTCACAGAAACTTGAGTAGTTAAAATTACAATTGGTTAAATCTGAGCCCTAGTAGTGAAATAGGGTCAAGAAGAATCTTGTAGAAACTGACCAAATCAGAATCAACTGTATTCCAGGAAGACAGGGAAGCCTCAAGCTTATCTTGCTGAAACATGAAAAAAATGCACTACATAGTCTTATTTGAGTCAACATTTCTTAATGACATAGATTTTCGATATTGTGGCAGTTCACATTTCCTCAGTTATATCAAACTGGTTATCAACCAGCTGCCATTGAAGAATGTGTTTTGACTAAATGTAACTCTTAAAAGGGAAAGAACACCTTTTAATTTCTACCCAAGATATTTTAATATTAGTATACAAAATTAGGGTCACATCCTCTACAAAAATCGTAGGTAATGAGTTTGAGGTCCCTGTTTTTATTTAGAATTGTAGAACATAATAATAACGTATGAACAAATACCACAGCCAAACAGAATCCCTCATTATCAATGTTCAATCACTTTATGGAACATGTCAAGTGTACTGACAGCGGGGTTCACTAACTTCCCTAAACATCATTCTTTTACCACTTACAATGGGAAAATACCTACCTAACTTTAAATATGGTACATGAGATAACTTGTGTAAAAGTAAATTGTATTAATATTTAGATCATAGCAGGTTCTCTTCATGATATTGTCTATCCTTAATTTAAAAGCATATGAGAGACTGTATACAGAACAGCTGCTAGCCAGAATCCCCTCTTAGGTGATGTATCAGAAGATACTTGTTTTACTCCCTTCCTGTCAGAAGATAGGGCATTTACTTTCATAACAAGTTTAAAAGATGGAGAAGATAGGGTCTTAGAATCACCAGTCATAGGTGAGAATATTGGAAAGTGGTAGAAATTAGAAATGGAAATTCTCTGCATTAAGAATTTATTTAAGAACCAGTTTCTCTATCCTCCTAAGCTCTCTGAATGCTTTAAGTTAGGTTCATATCTTCCCATCCTCTAAGCAGGAAATTCAACAATCTCCTTTGGCAAATCTGGTTTAGGATAAGTGACTTATAGATTCTGCATTAATCAGTGTTTCATCACTATGACAAAATTCCTGCAAGGAAAAAAACAAAAAACGAAGAAAGAGTTATTTCAGAGGGTTTCAGTTCATTGTCAACAGAATCCCTTTCTTTGGGTCTGAAGCAAAGCAGAACATTATGTCAGGAGGAACATGTGGGAAGAAGGCTGCTCACCTCAAAGTGCCAGATACAGAGGGCTGGGAAAAAATATATACCCTTCAGGCATGCCTCCAGTAACCTACTTCTAGCTAGACCTACCTCCTGAAATTTCAGCCACTTCTTATTGCATCACCACCTGGGGATCCAGCCCTTAACACATGAGACTTGAAAGAATGATTGAGATCCAAATTATAACAGAAAACATTATTGTAGATTTTGCACTAAAATATCCATATATGTTCATTTACTATATAAATAAAACTTACTGAAATATCTCATTCTAGTCCAAACAAAGGTTTCAATTAGCATTTTAGCAACTCATTCTTAATAGTGAATGGACACTTTAAGGTCAACAGATGTGCAAAGACATGAAAAACAGATGTCAGTGCCAACAAATGAAAAAAAAATGGAGACTGGGGAAAACACAAGGAATTCTCAGAACAAAAGAAAACTGCAAACAAATAAACCTAGATTATTTTTTAAACTCTTAGCAAAGTAATGAAAAATTTCAGTTGCATTAAAAAAAATCAGAAGCCATGATTTATGGTTTTCATTTAAAATACAACAGAAAATATTATCTAACAATTATAATATAAACTAGGAAATATGATAAAGAAATGTTAAAAGCAGAGAAAAATATAAGAAAATTAGTAATGCAACATGGGGTATTTAAAATTCATCTTATAGATCTAAGATGGCAACTGAGATAGAGCTGCAGACCTCATAAGCTCCTGAACCAGAGACCATGCTGAGAAGCCAGAGACACAACTGGCTGAGATAAAGCACCAGGGAGAGCCAAAAATACAGCACTATAAACCCTTAGATTATGGAAGGCTTCTCCACGCCATGATCTAATAAAAGAACAGCTGGCCCATTGGCGTACAAAGCCGCTGCTCTATTCTGCTGGGCTCTTCACCCCTCGAGCAGCACCAGGCCACAGTCCTATGCTGGACCCACACGTGGCAGGATTCCCACCTCTTGGGCCGCACCAGATCCACACACCACCAGGACACACACACCTAAGCTGAGTCAGACCCCAGCCCTGAGACAGACCCACACTCCGTGGGACACCCACCTCAAGGCTGTGCTGTGCCACAGCCCTGTGCCAGATCCACAACAACTGGGATCCCTGCCCCTTGGCCACGCTGGACCCCAGCTCCAAGCAGAAACTACACCCTGCCAGGATACCTGCCACTCGAGCCCACTTCCCCTCAGGCCCTGCTGGGCCCCAGCTATGCGTGGGATGACCGGAACCCTGCCCCTCAGAATCCCCAACCCTCAGGCTCTGCCAAGCTCCAGCTCCATTTGGAACAACTGGTGACCTTCCCTACTTGGATAGGCACCAGCTTGGCATGAAACAGCCACATCCACCATCCACTGGGATCCCTGCCCCTTGGGCAGAGCCAGGCCCCAGATCTACAGATTTTCCAAATAACCACTCCACCAGACTCCCTCATGGGCCATAACTAGAGGGCTCCAAGCATGCCTAAGAGACACACACAGACAGGACTGGAAACTAAAGGAGTAAAAGAAGAACTAAGTCAGCAATTCTATTGTTCCAAAACTGGTGTTTTTGTTTTGTTTTGTTTTCTTTTCTTTTCTTTTTCTCTCTTCTTTAAGGGTTTGGCTGCCTGGTTTACTGTTTGATCAGCCACCATCTCTCCCACGATTTTTCCTTTTTCCTCTCTTCTCTCTTTCTTTTATCTTTCCTTCTCTTTCTCTTTTTTACCCTTCTCTCACAGTTTTGTTAGTATTAATATTGTAACCCAGCTAATACTAAATTACACATAGTCCAGGGACACAAACAGTACCTAGTGGAAATATGGGAAGAAGAAAAAGGGAAGGAAAACATTCTGCCCCCAAAAGTAAAGTAGTACAGGATTTAGAGCTAAATGAAGAAAACAGATACCCAGATCCACATCTCAACAAAACAAAGATAAACTATAATGAAGAACCCAATGAAGACCACAAGAAACACCCTAAAAAAGAAATTCTACAAGTAATTAATGAGAATTTCATAGAGATGTTACTAGACATGGTCAATCAAAATGTACAGGAGGTACTCAAGAAATTCCAAGACAACAAAACTAAACAATATACTAAAACACAAAAACAAATACATGAAATCATAGGAGCCCTAAATAAATGCCAAACTATAACTGAGGCCACCATAAACAGAGAGATAAACAAATTAAGGGCAAAAAATTGACAATATTAAAGAGGAAATAACCCATGATATGGAAAACCTCAGGAAAAAGAATGAAACAGAAATACAAAACAAAACGGAAGGCCATTCTAGCAGAATAGAATAAACAGAACAGAATCTCAGCACTTGGAGATTAAATGTCAATTAAAGGAAAAACTGAAGAACTATTAGTTAAACAACTCAGGACCTGTGAAAAGAAAATGCAAGAACTCACTGACTCCATCAAAAGACCAAACCTGAGAATCATGGACATTGAAGAAGAAGAAGAGGTGCAAGCATAAGGAATGCGTAATACATTCAACAAAATAATAACAGAAAATTTCCCAAATTGAGAGAAAACTATGCCCATTCAGGCACAGGAAGCCTCCAGAACACCAAAATGACATGACCAAAATAGAACTACCCCACGACATATTATCATTAAAACAACAAGTACAGAGACTAGAGAAAGAATATTGAAGCCTGTAAGAGAAAAAAAAAAATACCATACAAAGGTAAACCCATCAAAATCACAGCAGACTTCTCAACAGAAACATTAAAAGCAAGAAGAGCATGGATGGAGGTGTTCCAAGCACTGAATGAAAATAACTTCAATCCTAGGATACTCTACCCAGCAAAACTATCATTCAAAATAGATGGAACAATAAAAGTCTTCCATGAAAAACAGAAACTAAAACAATATATGACCATCAAGCCTCCACTACAAAAGATCCTTCAAGGGATTCTGCACACAGAAAATGAAAGCAAACAAAATCATGAAAGGGCAGGCAGTACCAAACCACAGCAGAAGAAAAGGCAAGAAAGTAAAGAATAACATTGATTCAGCTACACACAATCAAACTCTTAATCAACAAAGACAACTAGAAGACAAGGATCACCACGTACTTATCAATACTAGCACTGAATGTTAATGGGCTAAATTCCCCCACCAAAAGACACCAACTGGCAAACTTGATTAAAAAGGAAGATCCAACAATCTGCACCCTACAGGACACCCACCTCATCAACAAAAATAAGCACTGGATGAGAGTGAAAGGCTGGAAGAAGATTTACCAAGTCACTGGTCCCCAAAAATGGACAAGGGTAGCAATACTTATCTCAGACAAAGTAGACTTCAAACCTATATTGATCAAATGAGATGAAGAGGGACAGTCCATTCTAATAAAAGGGGAAATACACCAAAAGGAAATAACAATTACCAACCTGTATACACCCAATGTCAATTCACCCAATTTCATCAAATATACTCTGAAGGACTAAAAACATACATAAACTCCAACACAGTGATAGTGGGAGACCTTAATACTCCCCTATCACCAATAGATAGGTCATCAAAACAAAAAAATCTATAAAGAAATCCTAGAGCTAAATCACACCATAGATCAAATGGTGATCTAGCTGATGTCTACAGAATATTTCATCCAACTTCTGCACAATATACATTTGTCTCAACAGCCATGGAACTTTCTCCAAAATTGGTCATATCTTAGGACACAAAGCAAGCCTCAACAAATATAAGAAAATAGAAAAAATCCCATGCATTCTATCTCACCACAAAGCATTAAAACTAGAAATCAACAACAAATACATCAGTAAAAAACATGTAAACAATTGGAAGCTGAACAACACATTGCTCAATGATGAATGGGTCATTGATGAAATAAAGAGGAAAGTAAAAGTATCTTGAAAGTTAATGAAAATGAAAACATGACTTGCTAGAACTTATGGGACACAGCAAAGGCAGTCTTAAGAGGAAAGTTTATAGCCATGAGCGCCTATATTAAAAGGACAAAAAGATCTCAAATCAATGACCTAATACTACAGCTCAAATGCCTCAAAAAATAGGAACAAACAAATCCCAAAAAAAGCAAAAGGAAAGAAATAATTAAAATAAGGGC
The DNA here is from genome assembly GCF_047511655.1 of Castor canadensis. Taxonomy (NCBI): domain Eukaryota; kingdom Metazoa; phylum Chordata; class Mammalia; order Rodentia; family Castoridae; genus Castor; species Castor canadensis. The sequence goes on from NC_133395.1 coordinate 28,868,324, forward strand.
TGAAATCAATGGAATAGAAACAAACAAACAAAAAAACCCTACAAAGAATCAGTGAAACAAAAATCTGGTTCTTTGAAAAAACAATTAAGATTGACAGGCCCCTGGCAAAATTGACTAAAATGAGAAGAGAAAAAAACCCAAATCAATAAAATCAGAAATGCAAATGGGGAGATAACAATAGATACCATGGAAATACAGGAAATCATCAGAGACTACATTGAGAGCCTATACTCTAATAAATCTGAAAATCTCAAAGAAATGGACAGATTTCTAGAAACTTACAACCACCCAAAACTGAACCAAGAAGATATTAATCACCTGAATAGATCTATAACACAAAAAGAAATTGAAGCAGCAATCAAGAGCCTCCCAAAAAAGAAAAGTCCAAGACCTGATGGATCCACTGCTGAAATCTATCAGACATTTAAAGAAGAACTAATACCAAGTCTCCTTAAACTGTTCCATGAAATAGAAAGGGAAGGAACACTAACTAACTCATTTTATGAACCCAATATTACTCTCATACCAAAACCAGACAAAGACACCTACAAAAATAAGAACTATAGACCAATTTCCTTAATGAATATCAATGCAAAAATCCTTAATAAAATAATGGCAAACCAAATCCAATAATACAAAGGAAAGATCATACACTATGACCAAGTCAGCTTCACCCAGGGGTGCAGGGAAGGTTCAACATACACAAATCTATTACTGTAATACAGCACATCAATAGAAGCAAAGACAAAAACCATTTGATTATCCCAATAGATGCAGAAAAAGCCTTTGACAAGATCCAACCCACTTCATGATAAAAGCTCTAAGAAAACTAGGAATAGAAGGAATGTACCTCAAAATTGTAAAGGCTATTTATGGCAAACCTACAGCCAACATCATACTTAATGGTGATAAACTGAAACCATTCCCCCTAAAATCAGGAATGGGACAAGGGTGTCCACTCTCCCCACTCCCATTCAACATAAATACTAGAATTTCTAACCAGAGCAACTAGGCAAGAAGAAGAAATAAAAGGAGTACAAATAGGTAAAGAAACCATCAAAATATCCTTATTTGCAGATGATATGATCCTATACTTTAAAGACTCAAAAAACTCTACCCAAAAGCTCTTAGAAACCATAAACAGCTATAGTAAAGTGGCAGGATACAAAATCAACCTACAAAAATCATTAGCTTTTCTATAGACCAACAACAAACAAACTGAGAAGGAATATATGGAAACAATTCCATTCACAATAGCCTCAAAACCAATCAAATACCTAGGAGTAAATCTAACAAAAGATTGAATCACCTCTACAAGGAGAATTGTAAACTCCTGAAGAAAGAGATCAGGGAAGAGTACAGAAGATGGAAAGATCTCTCGTGCTCATGATCGGTAGATCAAAATAGTAAAAATGGCTACAGTTCCGAAAGCAATCTACATGTTTAATGCAATTCCCATCAAAATCCCAGTGACTTTCATCACGGACATTGAAAAATCTACTCTAAAATGCATTTGGAAACACAAGAGACCGCAAATAACCAAGTCAATACACAGCAAAAAGAGCAATGCTGGAGATATCATAATACCCAACTTCAAAATATAATACAAAGCAAAAGCAATCAAAACAGCATGGTACTGGCACAAAAACAGACAGGAAGACCAACAGAATGGAATAGAAGATCCAAATATGAGTCCACACAACCATACCTACCTCATTTTTGACAAAGATGACAAAAACATACGATGGAGAAAAGACAGCATCTTCAACAAATGTTGCTGGGAAAAGTGGTTACCCATCTCCAAGAAACTGAAACTAGCTCTGTATCTATCACCCTGTACTTGTATCAACTTAAAATGGACCAAGGGCCTAAATATCAGACCTGAAACTCTGAAGTTACTACAGGAAGGAGCAGGAAACACTCTGGAACTAATAGGTATAGGCAAGGACTTCCTCAATAGAACCCCAGCAGCCCAGCAACTAAGAGAAAGGATGGACAAATGGGAGTAAATAAAATTAAAAAGCTTCTGCACAACAAAAGAAGTGGTCTTCAAACTGAAGAAACCACCCACAGAGTGTGAGAAAATATTTGCCAGGTATACATCAGACAAGGGACTGATAACCAGAATATACAGGAACTTAAGAATTTAAACTCCCCTAAAATCAATGAACCAATTAAAAAATGGACAACTGAACTAAACAGAACTTTCTCAAAAGAAGAAATTCAAATAGCAAAAAAGCACATGAAAAAAAATGCCCACCATCTCTAACCATAAAGGAAATGCAAATCAAAACCACACTAAGATGCTACCTCACCCCTGTTAGAATAGCCATCATCAAAAACACCAACAACAACATGTATTGGTGAAGATGTGGGGAAAAAGGAACCCTGGTACACTGCTGGTGGGAATGCAAGCTGGTGCAACCACTCTGGAAAAAAACTCAGAGACTTCTTAAAAAGCTAAACACAGACCTGCCATATGATCCAGCAATCACTCTCCTGGAGATATATCCAAAGGAATTGCAACACAGGTTACTCCAGAGGCATTTGCACACACATGTTTATTGCAGTGCTATTCACAATAGCCAAATTATGGAACCAGCCAAGATACCCCACTATTGATGAATGGATCAAGAAAATTGGTACTTGTACACAATCGAATTTTACTCAGCCATGAAGAAGAATGAAATCTTATCATTTGCAGGTAAATGGATGGAACTGGAGAACATCATTCTGACCAAGGTCAGCCAAGCTCAGAAGACCAAAAATCATATGTTCTCCCTCAAATGTGGACTTAAGATCTAGGGCAAATGCAGCAATGTGGTTGGACTTGGGTCACATGACAAATGGAGAGCACAAATGGGAGATATAGGAATAGGTAGAAAACCCAAAACATGAAAGCATTTGATGTCCCCACTCCAGAGGAACTAACACAGAAACTTTAAAGTGACAGAGGTTATCATGGAAGGGGATTTGTAACCAGTGTAAAGATCAGTTAGAGATGAATCAACATGAGTCATAACCCATGTACATGAAAGCAATGCTAGGAATCTTTCTGTATAGCTATCCTTAACTCAACTAGCAAAAACACTTTGTCTTCCTTATTATGTTTGTGTCTTTTCTTGAACAAAATTAGTGATAAAGCAGAATAGGACCTGCCTGGAACTGAAGGTGGAAGGGGGGAGAGGTTGGGGCCAGGGGAGAAAGGACCCAAACAGTGTATGCACATGTGAATAAATGAATAATAAAAAAAACTGAAAAAATAAAAAATTATAAAATTCATCTTATAAGAAAATTCAAAGATAGAAACAGAAAAAAAATCTTTAAAAACATCAAAGATTCAACAAGGAAATTTTCCAAAACAGAAGGCATCAGTTTTCAAACTTAAAGGGTTGATTCAAGAATCAGAACAATAAATGAAAGAGGAACCATATGTAGGCAAACCATTGAGCCCTAAGTAAAAAAAAGAAGATCTCAAAGGCTTCCAACAAGGTGAAAAATATTTTATATGCAACACAGCGGATTGATTATTATGCTAGTTTTCTCAGTAATATTAGATTGTAAGTGAAAATGAAATATTGTCAACATTCTGGTAGAGGGTATCCCTCCCCAACCCATACTTCCATACTGCATCAAGCTATCAATCAATGGTAAGTATAGATTAGTTCAGACATGGCAGCTTAACAAAAGGTGTCCAACTTACACTCTGTTAAAAGAAGCTAAAAGAAGATGTGCTCTCAAGAATAGTGTACCAAGAAAGAAGCCATGGCTTTCAGGAAACAGGAGATTGAATATAGGAAAGAGACAATAATTTAAAGTAAAGTAAATCTTCAAAGTAAAAAGCTTGTTCAGCAATTCTCAGACAGAAATGAAACAGCATGCAGGAGATTTCACAAAAGTGTTCTCAACAAAAAAACTGAATAAAATTAGCTCATATACAGTTAAGATTTTATACCTGAAGTGAATAGTTTGTTGATGAATTAGTGATAGATCTAGGGAAAATTAATCAGGAAAAAAAGAGAAAGTCATTGACTTCAGAGTAAGCAAAAAGTTTTTTACACCAGTCAGGAAAGTGTAATATACTCCAAGACACAATGTTAAATAATATCACCATAGTTTTTAAAACACAAAGGAATAAATATTGATCAAATTATTGCATGGAACCACACTGAGAGAATTGGTATTGGGTTATGTGCCAGTAGAAGAAATAAGGTAAAAGTGAGCTGAATATGCATTTTCATAGTAGGAGTTAAATTGTTAACTTGTAAAGTGAAAATTCAAAATATTGTGATGTGAACACATCATTTAGATATATATAAATAAATTATAAAAGAAATAACTAAAGTAACATGTAGTGAACTTCACAGTGATTAAAATAAGGTCCTAGAGGGTATTGCATAAGATTTAGTGCATTTTAAGACTTACTGAACTATTTACATATTAAAATTGGGTATTCAGATAGAAATAAAATTTCAAATTGAAAATACTGCAGTCATGTGCTGTAGCAATATGATCATATATATAAAATGGTGGTTCCCTGAGATTATGATGGAACTGAAAACTTTCTATTGTGTGGTGACATGATAGCCATTTAACGTCAAAGTGCCACATGTTACTTACATGTCAGTGATGATAAATAAACCTGCTCTGTTAATCATATAAAGATGGGGCATAGAAAACTATGTGTAGTACATAATTCTTGATAATTAGAATAAGTGACTATTACTGATCTATGGACTTACTATACTGTACTTCTTAGAAGCTTAATTTTTTGCAGAGATACTGGAATTTGAACTCAGGGTCTCATGTTTGCTAAGCAGGTGCTCTACCACTTGAGCCATTCCATGAGCCTTCTACTGTACTTCTACATGTATTTTAGAGCACACCCATACTTATTAAAAATTTATTATAAAGCAGTAACATAGGTGAGATTCCAAGATGGTAGCTAGAAGGAGGAAGCAGAAAGCCTGCCTCCTAAAGTAAAATCTTGGAGAGACACTGGAGATACACCTTACAGGAAAAACCACCAAGAAGAGTCAAAACTTTGACTTCTCCACACCTCCATCTTGCACAGAGCATCTCCACTTCACGTTAAAAGGAGAAACCAGAAGGGATCCCACACCGCCAGCAGATGCCAGTGCCCAGACGCAGACCACAAGGTGAGCTAAGCAGTTCATGGTACTCCCACAGACAATCCTGGGCCAGATCAGCATAGCCCCATGGACAGAACGACCCCCACTCAGAGAAAAGAGAAAAACTGAATAATAAGAAATAACAAAAAAAAAAGACACATAGCAAAGAGGGTGGGGCACCCTGAGTGCTGATGAGATGGGGAGGGGAATCCCTCACGGAACTGTAAATAAACAAGCCACCAGAGAAGGCAAGAGTGGCAGCAAATGCCCAGCAACCAGGAGCGGGAAAGCTTGTAAAAGTGGTGGTGGGAGGAAAACTCCACAGGAGAGGGGAGAAGGCCCAGTTCCCATGTGAGCTGTAAACAAACACGCCGGCCTGATAAAGCAGGTGCAATGTCACCTCCACCAGTGTGCTTGAAAAGGGGAAAGCTTGTAGCAGTGGCTCAGGCACAGGAGAACTCTGAGTAAACAAAGCCTGTGGGGCCAGGTGAGTGTTAAGCTCACTCCTGAGATCTGCATAAATAACACCTCCAGCAACAGCAGGCTGACAGCAGCGGGCAGGCAAGCCACAGCCACAGATAGCCATTCACAGAACTGTCTCCAGACTCTTTTTTTTTTCTCTCACACTACCTTTGATGAAACAACAACCGAACTACACCTTCATGCTGAAAAACTTACTGAAACTATTGCATTTGAACTTGGGACACTTTTGGAGGTTTTTTGTTTGTGCGATTTTGTTTCATTTTGGTTTTTCCAGTCTTTTTCCCCTTTAATGAGACAACCACAGAACTACTTCTAAGGTACCATCCCCAGGATTGGAGGCTGAGGGACGAACTGTATTGCATTTGAACTTGGAGATTTATATATATATTTTTTTCATTTATTTATTTTTTATTTTTATTTTTATTTTTTTATTTACTTATTTATTTTTCAATCCTCTCTCTGTCTCTCTAATGTCTGTTCAGCTTACAGTTGATTAGTACACTACCTCTCCCTGTTTATATCTTTGAAACTTTTTTGTTTCTTTGTTTTGTTTTTTTCTACCTATTTGTTTTTCCCTTTTCCTTTAGTTTCTTTGCTTTCCATCTCCTCTAACCCTTCCTTTCTAAATATCACCAGTGCTATTATTACAAGCTAGAAAATACTTAATTGCACACAATACAGGGACAATAACAACACCAAGGGCAATGACGGGAAGACAGAAAAAACAGGAAAACCAGTATCCCACAGCAAAAACTTAGTACAGGAACCAGAGGGAAATGAAGAAAACAGATACTCAGATCCAGGTTTCAACAAAACGAAGATAAACTATGCCAAAGAACCCAATGAAGCCCACAAGCATAATCTAAAAGAAGAAATACTACAGGTACACAAGAGAATTTAATAGAGATGATACTGGATATGGTCAATCAAAATGTACAGAAGACACTCAAGAAATTCCAAGACAACAAAAATGGAGAATTTGAAAAACCATAAGAAGAAATAAAAGAAACCATAGAACCACTGTATAAACACCAAAGTGAAACAAAGAACATGATTAATAAAGAGATAAATGAACTCAGGACAAAAATAGACAACATTAAAGAGGAAATGACCCAGGATATGCAAAACCTCAGAGAAAAGAATGAAAGAGAATTGCAAAACAAAATGGAAGGCCAATCCAGCAGAATAGACAAACAGAAGACAGAATCTCAGAATTTGAAGATGAAATGGTAATTAAAGGAAAAACCAAAGAACTATTAAACAACTCAAGACCTGTGAAAAGAAAATGCAAGAACTCACTGACTCCATCAAAAGACCAAACCTGAGAATCATGAGCACTGAAGAAGAGGTGCAAGCAAAGGGAATATGAAATATATTCAATGAAATAACAGAAAATTTCCTAAATCTAGAGAAAGCTATTCCCATACAGATACAAGAGGCCTCCAGAACACCAAATAGACCAGATCAAAGTAGAACTACCCCACAGCATATCATCCATCATTAAAACAACAAGTTCAGAAACTAGGGAAAGAATATTGAAGGCTGTAAGAGAGAAAAAACAAGTAACATACAAAGGTAAACCCATCAAAATCACAGCAGACTTCTCAACAGAAACATTAAAAGCAAGAATAGCATGGGGTGAGATCTTCCGGGCACTAAATGAAAATAACTTCAACTCCAGGATACTCTACCCAGCAAAGCTATCATTCAAAATAGATGGAGCAATAAAAGTCTTCCATGATAAGCAGAAACTAAAACAATATATGACCACAAAGCCACCACTACAAAACATTTTTCAAGGGATTCTGCACACAGAAAATGAAACTCAACATAACCATGAAAGGACAGGCAGCACCAAACCACAGGGAAAAAAAAAGGCAAGAAAGTAGACAGTAACCTCAACTTAGGTACACACAATCAAACCTTCAAACAACTAAGACAACTAAATGACAGGAATCACCACATACCTATCAGTACTAACACTTAATGTTAATGGACTTAATTGACCCATCAAAAGGCACCGTTTGGCAAAATGGATTAAAAAGGAAGATCCAACAATTTGTTGCTTACAGGAGACCCATCTCACAGACACAAATAAGCATAGGCTTAGGATCAAAGGCTGGAAGAAGATTTACCAAGCCAATGGCCCCCGAAACAGGCAGGAGTAGCAATACTTATCTCTGACAAAGTAGACTTCAAACCTACACTGAACAAATGAGATAAAGAAGGACATTCCATACCAATAAAAGGGGAAATAGACAATAGACCAAAAGGAAATAACAATTATCAACCTATATGCACCCAATGTCAATGCACCCAGTTTCATCAAACATACCCTGAAAAACCTAAAAGCATATATTAACTCTAACACAGAGGTCATGGAAGACTTTAACACCCCATTATCATCAATAGGTAGGTCATCCAAACAAAAAAATCAATAAAGAAATCCAAGATCTACAATATACAATAGATCAAATGGACCTACTTGATGTCTACAGAATATTTCATCCAACTTGTACACAATATACATTCACCTCAGCAGCCCATGAAACCTTCTCCAAAATAGATCATCTCTTAGGGCACAAAGCAAACCTCAGCAAATATAAGAAAACAGAAATTATACCATGCATACTATGTGATCACAATGTAATAAAACTAGAACTCAACAACAAAAGTAAAGACAAAAAATATGCAAACACCTGGAAACTGAACAACTCATTACTTAATGAACAATGGGTCAATGGAAATGAAAACACAACCTACCGGAACCTATGGGACACAGCAAAGGCAATCCTGAGTGGAAAGTTTATAGCCATGAGTGCATATATTAAAAAGATTGAAAGACCCCAAATCAATAACCTAATGATACATCTCAAACTCCTAGAAAAACAAGAACAAGCAAATCCCAAAACAAATAGAAACAGAAATAAAAATAAGAGAAGAAATCAACGAAATAGAAATCAAAAAATACCATACAAAGAATTAATGAAAAAAAAGTTGGTTCTTTGAAAAAATAAACAAGATTGACAGACCCCTGGCAAACCTGACTAAAATGAGGAGAGAAAAAACCCAAATTAGTAGAATCAGGAATGCAAAAGGAGAGATAACAACAAACACCATCAAAGTCCAGGAAATCATCAGAGACTACTTCAAGAACCTATATTCAAATAAATTTGAAAATCTTAAAGAAATGGATAGATTTCTAGATACATATGATCATCCAAAACTGAACCAAGAGGATATTAATCACCTGAATAGATCTGTAACACAAAATGAAATTGAAGCTGCAATCAAGAGTCTCCCCAAAAAGAAAAGTCTAGGACCTGATGGACTCTCTGCTGAGTTCTATCAGACCTTTAAAGAAGAACTGATACCAACCCTCCTTAAACTGTTCCATGAAATAGAAAGGGAATGAAAACTACCTAACACATTTTATGAAGCCGGTATTACACTTATCCCAAAACCAGGCAAGACACCTCCAAAAAGGAGAACTATAGGCCAATCTCCTTAATGAATATTGATGCAAAAATCCTCAATAAAATAATGGTAAACCGAATTCAACAACACATCAAAAAAGATTATTCACCACAACCAAGTAGGCTTCATTCCAGGAATGCAGGGGTGTTTCAACATACGAAAATCAATAAACATAATAAACCACATTAACAGAAGTAAAGACAAAAACCACTTGATCATTTCAATAGATGCAGAAAAAGCCTTTGATAAGATCCAACACCATTTCATGATAAAAGCTCTAAGAAAACTAGGAATAGAAGGAAAGTACCTCAACATTATAAAAGCTATGTATGAGAAATACAGCCAGAATTATTCTTAATGGGGAAACACTGAAACCATTCCTTCTAAAATCAGGAACCAGATAAGGATGCCCACTATCTCCACTCCTATTTAACATAGTACTGGAATTTCTAGCCAGAGCAATTGAGCAAGAAGAATGAATAAAAGGAATACAAATAGGTAAATATGTAAAGAAATTGTCAAAATATCCCTATATGCAGATGACATGATCCTATACCTTAAAGACCCAAAAAACTCTACTCAAAAGCTCCTAGACAACATCAATAGCTACAGCAAGGTAGCAGGATATAAAATCAACATAGAAAAATCATTAGCATTTCTATAAAAAGTAATCTACATTTTTAATGCAATTTCCATCAAAATTCCAATGATATTCATTAAAGAGATTGAAAAATCTACCGTTAAATTTATATGGAAATACAAGAGGCCACGAATACCCAAGGCAATACTCAGTCAAAAGAACAATGTTGGAGGTATCACAATACCCAACTTCAAACTATATTACAAAACAATAACAATAAAAAACAGCATGGTACTGGCACAAAAACAGACATGAAGACCAGTGAAACAGAATGGAGGACCCAGATATGAAACCACACAGGTGTACCCACCTTATTTTTCACAAAGGTCCAAAAATATACGATGGAGAAAAACCAGCCTCTTCAACAAAAATTGCTGGGAAAACTGGTTAGCAGTCTGCAAAAAACTGAAACTAGATCCATGTATATCACCCTATACCAATATTAACTCAAAATGGATCAAGGATCTTAGTATCAGACCACAAACTCTAAAGTTGATACAGGAAAGAGTAGGAAATACTCTGGAATTAGTAGGTATAGGTAAGAACTTTCTCCATGGAACCCCAGCAGCACAGCAACTAAGAGATAGCATAGATAAATGGGACTTCATAAAACTAAAAAGCTTCTGCTCAACAAAAGAAATGTTCTCTAAACTGAAGGGACCACCCACAAAGTGGGAGAAAATATTTGCTAGTACACATCAGGCAAAGGACTGATAACCAGAATATATAGGGAACTTAAAAAACTAAATTCTCCCAAAACTAATGAACCAATAAAGAAATGGCCAAGTGAACTAAACAGAACTTTCTCAAAAGAAGAAATTCAAATGGCCAAAAAACCCATGAAAAAATGCTCACCATCTCTAGCAATAAAGGAAATGCAAATTAAAACCACACTAACATTCTACCTCACCCCTGTTAAAATAGCCATCATTAGCAACACCACAAACAGCAGGTGTTGGCAAGGATGCAGGCAAAAAGGAACCCTTTTACACTGTTGGTGTGAATGTAAGCTAGTACAACCACTCTGGAAAAAAATTTGGAGGCTACTTAAAAATTTAAACATTGATCTACCATATGATCCAGCAATACCACTCTTGGGGATATACCCAAAAGACTGTGACACAGGTTTCTCCAGAGTCACCTGTACACCCATGTTTATTGCAGCACTATTCACAATAGCCAAGTTATGGAAACAGCCAAGATGCCCCACTACTGACGAATGGATTAAGAAAATGTGGTATTTATACACAATGGAATTTTATGCAGCCATGAAGAAAAACGAATTGTTATCATTTGCTGGTAAATGGTTGGAATTGGAGAATATCATCATCATTCTGAGTGAGGTTAGCCTGGTCCAAAAGACCAAAAATCATATGTTCTCCCTCACATTAGATTAAGGGCAAACACAATAAGGTGATTGGACTTTGATCACAAGATAAAAGCAAGAGCACACAAGGAGATATGAGGATAGGTAAGACACCTAAAAAACTAGATAGCATTTGTTGCCCTCAACGCAGAGAAACTACAGCTGATACCTTAAAAGCAACTGAGTCCAATAGGAAAAGGGGACCAGGAACTTGAGAAAAGGTTAGCTCAAGAAGAATTAACCTAGAAGGTAACACTCTTGCACAGGAAATCAACGTGAGTCAACTCCCTGTATAGCTATCCTTATCTCAACTAGCAAAACCCTTGTTCCTTCCTATTATTGCTTATACTCTCTCTTCAACAAAATTAGAGATAAAGACAAAATAGTTTCTTCCAGATATTGAGGGGGTTGGGAGGAGAGGAGAGGGTGGGGTGGGAGGTAAGGGAGGGGATTGGGTAGGAAGGATAAATGACCCAAACATTGCATGCACATATGAATAAAAAAAGAAAAAAAAATGATGAGAATGTGAGGCAAGCTAAAATTAGGGAAAGTTCGAGGCCATAGAAACTTAACATTATCTTTCAGACTGACCAAGCTTTGGCTCAGGGATGGCCTTCATCTGGCCTGGGAATGGCCCATATCCCACCTCCACTCACTGATTATTGGATGGTAATCAACTGGCTTTTCCCGTCCATAGGTTAGAGTAAGTTTTTAAAGCACCTAGAGAGGAGAACCACTCTCTCCCTGTCTGTAGACACCACCTGGGCCTCACCATGTCCCCTTTTGCATTTCCCTTCCCTACATTTTAATAAGCTCCATTAACACCCATGTATCCTGACCTGGATTCTTCCATATGGGACAGAAAGAATTTGGAAGTCAAGTCTTCTGATCACAGACTCCACCCCAATGACAACAGGAGTGGTCATGTCTTGGGAATCAGATTGTTCCCATCAAGTGATGAAGTGGTAACAATTTCTCTGGAATCCTTAAAGAACAAGGACTGAGATAATGAGCCAAGCAGGACTCACCTGTGACCAGGACTGTTTAACTAAGCATACCTTTTGTCTCCTGTCCTAATTCCTTGTCTATTTAAAGCCAAAGCTCATGTCTGTACACTGAAGATGGGCTGAGTGCTTACTCTGCCTCTTCCCATGGTGTGTCCTGGACCATGTAATAAACCTCCTTTCTTTGCCTTCAAAAAATAAATAAATAAAAAATTAAGCAGTAACGTACATGCTTGCTTTGCTAAGATGGGAACACTGTCATCCATCTCATGCTTCTCATGCTTTTTGATTACATCAACAAGCTATGTTGAGTGACTGACCTCCACCTTCCATGTTTGTGTTAGTACTATGCTTGCACAATGGTGAGATCACCAATAATTCATTTGCCTCTCTCATTAAGCATATGGCTGTAAAAAAGAAAAATGCACATCAGTTTATAGAAAAAAGGAGATAAAAAAAGAAAATTTTAAAATAAAAAAGACAAACGTGCATTTCAAAGCATTATAAACTATTAGTGATTAATGTATGCCTATTAAAATAATTTTTGAATTGTTCACCTTATGGCTTTTGCTAATCTAATTTTTGCATACAAGAGATTGCCATCTTCACCAAACTCAGGGTGTAGTTACATGGCATCTCTCAAACCTTTAAATTATGATTGTAGAGTTCTAACATTCTAAACCCTTTGGAGATTTGCAACCTAAAATATAAGTTTACATATGAAGTTATATATTGTGAGAAAAGGAGACAAGATGAATTCAATGAAGGTAAATATGCATGCTTGTTTGCTTAAGTGCATAATTGTGGTCTTAATGGTAGCTGGATGGTATAAAGATAGAACTAAATTAGTGAACAGCTACAGTCCACTCACTTCCATTTCTTTTTGTAAAAACTACTTCATCTATGCAGAGACATGCATGAATTCACTTATCTATAATTAAACATGTAATTGTATATGAGAAATAAAATGTATACATGTGACAAATATTTCACTACACTCATATTTACCCACTTATTTTGCACAATGACTGTCCCACCCAAAACAACCCCCTCCCCATATAACTGACAACTTGATTCTTGTTCCCCCTCCTGTTCTCTTCCATTCACAACCATTACCTACCATCAACTCAGGAAATCTGCATTTACAAGTTAGAAGATATTATTCTCTGTTGATATTGCATAAGCATGGAAATTATATGTACATATATGTAGGACACTTGTCATTGACTGATAATAATCATACTTACTGTGCAACCTTTCTCTATTTTCTTTTCTCCCTTGCTTCTAACTCATGGAAATACAACAATTCAGCTAAGGTATTCTTTAGCAATTACATAATAGTTCATGATACAAATAGACTATTTTTATAACTATTTTTCTATTGATGGTCATTCTTATTATGTACTGCTTTATTTCTGAGAATAGAATATTTCTAAGAAATACGGTAAGAGCCTTCTATTACTAATCCATTCTAATTAAATTAATTAGAATATTTAATGATTAAATATAACATTTTATTATATATCATTGGCTAAGATTTCTTTTTTCAAGTATCAAAATTTTTCTCTTTTTAGTAAAAAAGTAGTTGTGCCTTCCTCTGTGGACAGAAAAGAAGAACTTCTGAATTCAGAGAATAGTTACACTATTCCTGGGGAAATATAGACAAAGGAAAGAAATGAATACTTGAGAAGCAACTGTCAAAAACCATACTGCTAAAAGGAGAGAGAGAGGTAATACATCTTCAGTGCCCTCCACCCAAGCTCCCCCCTAGTTCTGTGTCTGCAGAGTAAGGATTTGTAAAAAGTTCAGCACAACTTTATCACAAATATCTAACAATGCTACTGAAGAAACCAATGCTAGAATCTCCCTTTCCCTCTCCTCCCACCCTTCCCTTCTCTCCTTTATTCCTCTTATTTCCTCTACTCCCTTTTCTCCTGTTTTCTCTCTTTTATTTCCTTCCACTCTTCTTTACTTTTATCCATTCCACATTTCCTTCATCTTGGGAATTTTTTCCAGACATATTTTCTTCATCTTTTTCATATAACATTTACTTTCTCTTACTTTTTCAGCCAAAGGAAAGGTTGTTGTCAACTTCTTTTTCCCATAAAAGTACATTTTAGAGATTAAAATTGCTAAGCAACTATATTTGAATGACTTATGTGATGGCTAAAGCTACCTCAAATTAAATGTGCATCGCATGAACTGCTTTCTCCAGACAAAAATACTATAATTTATCCACTGACAGTAAAGGATCAGGGAATACTAAAGTTGAAACAAGACAGGTTTCTTTTAGAGTTGTAATGAGTTACTACACAGCAAATAAGTCCCCAGAAATGGTGGAGACTGTGAATACAAAGAACTACAAACAAGAAAGAGAAAACATGAAATGAAAATTTGAAAGAAATAGAGAGGAAGAGATATTACAAGGGAAAGGTGGCAGAAGAAATCTGGGATATAGAAAACATAAGGAAATATGATGCAAAAATATAGAGCTAAAATTTTTATTAGTAAGAGCCAACAAAGAATGGTTTGTGGATAGTGACCTAAGCTGGAGGCTGGGGAAACTGACAAATATATCATGAGCCAGAGTAATTGGAGCAGTTCTCTGTTTCAAGGCTGGATGGTAACTGAGTGGACAGTTTTAAATGTTACTTTGGAGTTATGCATGAAACACAGACTGAAGTACCTTACATAAATAAATGGTCTGAAGCTGAAAGCATTGTAATTTAGGCAGTTTGTGTGTGAATTCGCTTGGAAACCAATAAATTTGGCATGATTAGTTTATTTTCCAGATCTGTGTGAAATGAGCATGCCATTCAAAAGGCAGAAATAACATCTTCATAAAGTATATGTCAAGTGAACCATAAAATTTCTTTTGTATTTTTGTCACTTGATAGCAAAGAGTCAAATGATTTCCTGAAGAACAGTTTTGTCTATGCTTAGAGTGTCTCTTTCATAGGGAACATGAAGGTGACCTAGGCAAGAACATCTCTATTGTATGCTACCTACTTTTAAAATAATGCTGGACCTCCAGTACTAGGAATAGGGGGAGCTGAGACAATGGAAAGTGATGGAGGTGGTGAATTCAACCATAATATATTGTAAAAACTTTTGTAAATGTCACAATGTACCAACATAACAATAATAAAAAAATTAAAATTGAAAAAAATGTTGGCTGTTATTGGTTTCTAAAATGAGCCAAGACATTTTAAAATGCAACTCAACTTTAAAGCAAAAATTACAACATTATAATCTTTCTAATTAGAAACAGTGGTAAATAGCTGACCAAGACTGAGAATTTATGGCCTGAAGGTGTATTTAACAAGACTGTTTTCTGTGTGGGAAACTATTGATGCGTGCATTTTGCTAATAGTAGACACTTGAAGGGTCCATGCGTGAATCAATAAGATTTCTTAATGTGTTCTCTTAATGGACCATTTGCTTTCTATTTTGAGCATTATCAAGGCTCCATTATTCATTTAGTTATGTATTAGATTTAGAAAGTGGGCTTTCAAAGCCTGTGCTGCTCATGGCGTTTATTGAGTGCCCACTCTTTCAAGCTCTTAAACATAATGTGCTCATGGCTTGGTCTTTTCCTTCTAATAGCATGATTATATACTGTTTTTAATATACTTATTATTTTTCTATTTGATAATATAATTCTTTAATAGCCATATGGGAATCTCCATGCTGCTATTTAAACATGGAAAAACTCTTAAAGGGAGCAATGTGGGTGAGCTTTTTCTCCCTTGAGCAACAAGAAGTTGTAAACTTCTTTTCTTTCTGTTAAAACTCATTTCCCTTCCTGGTTCCCACTTTGTCTAACGTTTTATTGTAATGTTTCTGGAATCTATTTTGCAGATTTTTTTTTTGCTCTAAGCATGCATTGCAGTTTCTATTAATTTTTTTCTCTTAATAATGTTTCTTCAAAACATTGCAATCTTTTTCATTATAATTGTTTATCTTTTTAAATATAATAGATTAATATAAAAACATAAAAGAAAGAAGATGAAAGCATACAGTTTAGATAATGTATAATGTCCATCTTTCATTTTGCTGAACTATTATTTGAGCCAGAAACTGTCAGAAAAACAAATTTTCAGCTTTCTTTTAGATTATTACTTCTGGGAAACTTCTCCAACAGCCTTCATCTCCCATCCAATTTCAGCTTCCAAGTCTCCTTACCCTCTGCCTGGGTAGGGAGTTTTTTCTCTGTATTTCCTCTGTTTTCCTTGCCTACTGTCTTTCTATTATCAATCAAATTATTAGCAAAAACCCTGTTCATTTTGCTAAGCTGCACATAGAAATTTATCATTAAATGCACTAAATTGTCACAGAATCTAATTAAGAAGATAAAAATATTTCAGATGAACAGATTAAGTAAGAACTAATTGCCATCTATAATATCTAACTTTTAGAACACTTTCTTTATATTAACAGATTTGCACACATCATCTCATTTAAAAACTGTGAGCTAAGGAAGTCCTTCACCTCTCTGAATTAAGTATCTCTCTTTACACTATTAAGAAATCTTAGTGCTGAAAACTACAGCCCATATCTTTAGGCCAGAGTAGTTTGGTAAAGGAGGTATTACTAAAGAATTCAACACCAAGAAAGAATACCAAGGAATGCCATGTGGGAGAAAAAAAATGAGAAATACTACTGAAAGAATTCATAAGCATTAAATATATGTAAGATGAGTATTGATTAAAATTCAAGTCATTCACCAATGTTTGGTTTTAAAGACAAAGCAAAGGGAAGATGTATTTTTATAAGATTAATTTTTAACATCTTAAATCAAGATTTTCAGATTATGGGACTGCATTTTTTTTTTTTTTTGAGGCAATGGGGTTTGAACTGAGGGCCTATACCTTGAGCCACTCCACCAGCCCTTCTTTTTGTGATGGGTGTTTATAAGATAGGGTCTCGCAAACTATTTTCCTGGGCTGGCTTCAAACCACATCCTCCTGATCTCTGCCTTCTGAGTAGCTAGGGTTATAGGCTTGAACCACTGGTGCCCAGCAGTAGGACTACATTTATAAAAAGAAGTAGCAAAAGTCTCAGAAATATGGTAGGACTACACACTATACTAAGTAAAAGATGTAGTGTTTCTTCAGAGAAGATGATCACATGAAATCATCTGATCCAATACCAAACTGAAATTCAATGAAGGAGAGCTGGGGTGTAGCTAAGTGGTAAAATGCTTGCCTGGCATGCTCAAAGACCTGGGCTCCAGCCCTAGCACTAGGGAAAAACAATCAATAGAGATAAAACAAGTTCCAGAAATGCTTGTAAGTAGGTGGTGCAGGATTATTTGGGGAATATAATCAGAACTGGAAGTGAAATAAAGGAAGAGAGTATAACTAAGTGAATGAGTGGGATATAGAAGCACTATGAAAAAAATACTTGAACTGCTTTTTAGAGTACAGATAGAAATAGATGCTAAGTGGTGAGGATGCAATGGGCTTTGACCCAATGCAAAGGACCCAAGCTACCAGTCCTTGTTCCTGAAATAAACTGAATTCACTTTGATGCCTGCTCATGATCATGAAAATGTTATCTAAGAAAATAATGGTGTCTGGTGCCTTGTAACAACCATTTTGGTTTTGTTCTGTTTTTCAAATTGCATTTTTTAGAAATAATCAAGTTAAAGAATGTCCTCGATTTCAGTTGCATTTGCTTTGGGCATTTCTCTTTTGGGTTTGTGTGATATTATGAATGTTTTCTCATTCATTCATATTGCTATACCATTTCATTCACATTTCAGGAGGTCATTCATCTTGCCTTTGCCTTCCAGACACACAACCTTTCATGTTCCAGACCTCTGTTTGGGGTTCTTCTTGTCCTTCCTTGAGCACTCTCTCCTGCTGCTTCCTAAGATAGCTGTTCTTTGCTGGTGGTTGCTGTGACTTCTTAGAATCCCTCTGCTCTTTCTCAGAACCAAAGGAGAAGCAGGATGTGAGCTCTCTTATTTCACTGTTATTTTTTTGAAATTACTTTGTAGACTCAAAATCATGGTTCAAGAAAAATGGTATCAGAAAATCCTCAAAAATGATAAGAAAACTTAAAATGTATATCTTCTGTCAAAAAGACACATTGGATGTACATATGTAACCCTTGTCACCAGCGTACGAATGAAAAGATATCAGGCATTTTCATTTTTCTTATGATTTTGTTCTATTGATTAATATTTTATAATCTCCTTCCCTCTATGATTGCAGAGCAATTTATGAGAGAGAGAGACAGACAGACAGACAGAGACAGAGAGAGAGAGAGAAAAGAAGAAGAAGGAGAAGAGAACAAACAAGAGACAAGAAAAATGACTGTCAGGGAGACTTTAAATTTGTAGAACAACAAATTTATAGAGCCAGACTTTTATGAGAAATTGTCAGGTTAAATTTATTATGATATATAACTTACTCCTGAAATAAGTTAACTCAGAGCTAAAGTATAAACAAAACTTCTTACTCAATAAAACTTCATTGCAATCCAAAAAAAAAGGCACATTTGAAGAAGCCCCCAACTGATTTAGATGAAATCCCTACTTTAACTATATCACTGTTTTGTCGTATCCCCAACTAATAATGACCAGATAATAGCCTAGTAGTTCAAAGTAGTTCTTTGAATCATGCATGGTTTTTAGTGAAACACAGTTTCTTTGATACACCATCTCAGTCTGTTATGATAATGCTACTAATTTCATTAGTATTTGTATTTTCATTTTTCTCACTAATTTTTCTATAAAGTTCAAAATACTTTTATTCATTTGCTCATGCTATTTATCCTTCAGAAAAAATAAGAGAAGCTCCATTTCTCCCTATTTATAGATAAGTACAGATAAACAAGAAGAGGTTAGAAAAAACTTTCTTTGCTCTTTATTATAGTTAAAACAAAAATCTAGTCATTCCAAAGCAAGGCAAGAAGTACAGGTGCTATTTACATTTTCAATTGCTTTCTCTTTTATGTTTTGGAAATCAGAAATTTTTATCTGCTCTTTTTTGTAAACATAACTTAGCTACATGTGTAAACATTAATAGAGTAAAACTCTGATTTTATGACAGTAGATAAAATAATATCATTCATGAATAGCAATTAAACAAGATATCTATTAATTTGATATAAAATGAACATAAGGTAAAATTTTTTGTACTCTTGTTAGGATATTTTTAGATTAAATGTAATTAGAAAGATATTTACATTATAAAAACTCATTAAACAAAATAAGAAAAGAGAAGAATATCATAAATTTGGATAATAAAGGCAAAAAGGAAGCAGTAAAGAACCATAAGATATATTAGAAAAAAACTGTAACTCAATCTTCATCATCCTATAAATTACATGAATTAACTTAGTGACCATACATAACATGTTCATCCATTAAATCGATATTTATAAGGGTATTCAATCCCTTACCCTGCTAAACACAATACATCACAAAAATAGTAACACAAGTAAGCTTTTGGAACCCTATTCAACTATTCTTGAAACTAAAGTTAAATTGATATGTTAAGTCAGTGGTTTCAAATGCAGGTTTTGAAACTGCTAGTCTTTGTCAAAGTGTTCACAACATGTCCACACTAAAAAATATGAAAAGAAAACAATGAATCCAAGCTACTTATCATACATATTAAAGAATGATTGAGAGTTTTTTCTTGGATAATATTTTCTTTCAACTTTGATAGTAATAATAGCCTTTAAAATATAGTAGTAATGATAACAAATGGTAGATTTAAAAAATCTTATCTGTGATACATTAAAATTAGTAACTTTAAAAGAAAAAAATACTTAAAAATCTTGCCTACTTCATATTGCTTCTGTTTCAGTGGTGGTAAAATAAAAGCAACTTTGGCAAAGTCTGGTAAATCCTATAAGAAAAGTAAGTTGACGCTGTGTTGGGAGAGGAAGAAGGGATCATTTATTCTTGGGTGTCGAGGGAGAATTTTCATAGGAGATAACATTAATCTGGTTCATAAAGGAGTAGAATTCATTTTTTAAAGAAAAACAGTAGAATATTCCAGGTAGAGGGAACACCACAAAAACATTAAGTCATAGAAGATCATACTTTCCAAGACTAGTAAAGCATTTTCCTATGTCTGGAGTGTACAAAGAGAAAAAAAAAGAAATGGGAAAGTGAGAGGAGGAGCAGAGGACAAAGCCAACATTACGTCACACAAAGTCTCTTATATAGTGAGAAATTTAACTTTATTCTGCAGCAAATGGGGGCCCTCATGTATGGCAAATTTGCATGCAATAGGGTCATAATGACAGTGTGGAGGACAGATTTAAGAGGAAAAACCAATTCAAGAGAGCAGATTGAAAACTAAGACATACGTAGGGAGTATAATTCAAACAACCATGTCACAGAGTACATGTGAAGAATGAAACCCCCATGGCAGATACAAAATTAATGAAGAGTAATTGCTGAGTAAATAAAACCTTACTATAGGTAAATCTGATATAAACAATGCCCAGGTAGGCATACTTTACAGGACGTTCAAAAGAGCAGTTATGGACATACTGGTTGAAGTTTGGTGGAGTATCTACAGTAATTAACTATGCAAATACATGTATTATATACTTAAAGTAGAAGAAAATAACATGAAGACCAGAAATGGCCAACAGCAAATGGCTTTCTTGTAGAGGTAAAGCTATTAAACAGTGCTCTAGTGCGGCACTTGCATTCCTCTGATATTCAAAAGACATGCACATGTTAGGTAGCTTTCCATTTTAGCAAAATAACTGAAAAAAAGCAACTTAAAGTAGGAAAGATTTACTTTAGCTCATGATTTGACCATGGTCCTCTAGCTCCATTGCTTTGGCTCTGAGGTGAACCATGTAACAGAAAGGGTGTGGTGGAGCAAAACTGCTCACCTAATGGCAATCAGAAAGCAAACAGAAAGAAAGGAAAAGGCAAGAGACAAGATATATCTTTCCAGGGTAAGCCCCAAAGTGATCAATTTCCTGTAACTACACTCTGCCTCCTAAAATTTCCCAATAATGCCATCATCTGACAATTAAGCCTTTGGCACACAGCCTGTGGGAACAGTTCATATCCAAGTTCTAACAACACACACAAAAAATTGCTACCATTTGCTATTTCATTTGTAGGGAATTCATTAATTTTTAATGCATCAAGCATTATATTAATAACTATGCTATGCCTGTGAAAAACCTAATTCAAATTCCAAATATGTAATCATATTTTTCATATCTAGTGATGAATTATATAAGGAACTGCTTTGGAATATATGAGATTGTATATATTTTTCCTCCTAAAATCATCAGAAACTTATGAAATATGAAATGCCACTATCAATAATCAACAAATAGCACTTGAAGTATGGTAGGACTTGATTTATATTAAATAATGTGACTTCACAAGTCAATCAGGAAGATGTGAATACAAAATGATCTCATCGGCACACAGGTGTGATGCAGGTAATTTAGAAAACTTACTTTCAATCACACAGCACAAGTTATAGACACAGATTTTGACCCAGGCTTCATGAAGTAGTCCTTTAGCCACTTGGCATACTCTACTGACTCTAAACAAAAAGAATATTTTCCCTCTTAGTGTAGACATAGAAATTCAGACCCAAATATTTTTTAATATTTCTTTTCTTTTAATTTCAAGCAAAATATTCAAATTTTGCGAAATACTAGTGCAAAGCAACAATGTGTAAGATTACTGATACAGAGACAATTATTATTTATAATTCCCATCAGAAAATATGAAGAATTTACTAATATGTCAATGGTAATATTTAACATTATAAGCTAATTAAATGACTATCACTGATATTACCCTTCCTTTATTAAAAACTATACAGTATAATGTATTCTTTTGAGTGAAAGGAAGTGTGTGATTATTTTATTCCAAAATACTCAATACAAATCACATCTGCTAGTGTAGTCTTATAATTAGTCTTTGTGGTAGATTAATGTGGTGAATGCTTTCCTCCATTAATTTTAGAAATTCAGAAACTAATACTAGGGATTTTAAATAGAATGCAATAATTTCAACTGTTCTGAAAAGCTTTTAAACTATCTATATTGTGAAACTATCTACTTGAAAGAATGTATCTCGAGGAAAGAAATTATCATTTGTAAGTTTGAAAAATTACATATGATTATTTCTAAGGTAGATAAAGAATGCTTTCAAATTTTGGCCCAAATCTTAGCTGAGTACAAATCATTTAATTAGTAATCAGACTTCACACATTAATCTCATAAATGATGAAATTTGTGTAAATATAATCTGTATTTGTTCTTTTGAAAAGAAAATAAGATTCTTACCATATATGAATAACAAATTGAAATTTTATTAAAGCTTTTATTCTGACAATTCAAGCATGTCAAGTAAATATATTTTCATCACAATCACACATTCACAAAAATGCACCTGTATTGTAAATAGCAGACTGGTAGAAATACTTCTGTTTAATCTTGGGTGGTCTTTTTGCCCAGGTTTGATTAAATATGTTTTTTCACAACAGGTGACTTTTTAATTGTTTTCTTATGGTGACCCATTTATTCTTCAGGCTTTGTATAGCTTGCATTAGTTTTCAGAGTTAATGACCATGTGTGAGAACATGCTGAGTACAGGTGGTCAATGGTTTTGTTGAGGATGTGGGTGTTATAGCAAATGCAGCAGGCAAGCAATTTAACTTTACCATAAATACAGTGGTTGAATAGTTCCCTAACCCTCAAGGCCTTTCAAACAGAAAACAATCTCAGAATAGGCACTTGGTAATGCAAGTATGAAATGAAGAATAAAGCAGCTTGTTGTTTGCATTTATTGGTTTTCTTTCTTTAGAGCAGTGAGCTATGTCTTTTTTCCTTGACCAGCTTAAGGGCTCAAATCAACTTTTTCAGTGGCTTTCCTTTTTCTTTTCTTTTTTCTTTTCCTGTGTGGGCAATTCTATTAGTAAATGGTATTTTCTTCACTCTGACTCTTGCATCTTATTGTCCTAGAAGCCTATCAGACTAGCAATTTGAGCTCAGGAGTTGCTTATTTGCTTATTTCCTTCTGACCAACAGTCAAGAGGATTTCCACAATGAGAAGGATTATGGTGCCTTGCATCCAAAATAAATTCCAGATATTACATAAGCTTAAGATACATTCAACAATATAAGGTGCATTAGGAGTAAAATAACTAAGACAAGGCAATCCTGACTGAAGAGAACTAAAAGGGAAAAATTAGGTCTTTGAATTTTCTAGACTGCCAGAAACTAAGACAAAACACAAAAAGTTTTTCCAATGAACTAGACATTTTTTTCCTTTGCTTTCTGACAAAAGGAACATTTGTTTTCAATTAACTTAGGTACAGAAAATAACATTTGAAGTCTTATTTCCAATTGGAATGACCCCTATGACCTGCTATGAAGATACTCTGACTATTTATTCAGTCTTTGTTAGGGATCCATAGAGATAGGGACAAGTTTTATAAATGAATATTCATTTGCCAAGTACTTTAAAAGTTTCAAAATTATGCCAGCACCAAATTATAAAAATATTTTTAAATATCTTAGGCTGCTTTAAGTAATGTGTACTGAATACAAATATAGTATTATTTCATGATCATAAAAGCTTCATGTGTTCTCAACTGATAAATGTCAATGAACATAACAGCTTTCTACAAGTGTTAATATGGTGACTTTCCAAGAGGAATGGAATTGTGGTCTATGACTGCAAAAAAGTAAACTTCATTTTAAACAAACAGGGAAACAATAAAAGTCTGCAGGGAAAGCTATGCAAGTTGTACTACATATAGTTTTCTTTCAGACATCCTCCAATTTCTCTAATCAGTGTACGAGTGAGAAAGGATTGACATTTTATTGGCTTCCTTTTATCAATACTCAAATATCTTTAAATGATTTCAAATGTTGGCTTTTCAGATATGAATATCTTAGTTACTCCACATTGTTGTGGTCAAACTTTAAAATTTTGAATACAAATAGCATTTGCATTTTTTTTAAATAGCTTTGAGTTCTGATTTATATCAGTTATCTATAGTGGCTTATTTCTGTAAATCTGAATCAATACCACTTAAGAGGGCAAAGAAACATCAATAATTCAGAAAAGAGCCAAGCGTCATCCTCCCTTCCACCTGCCAATCCCTGTTAATTCAGTGTTATTTGAAGTATATAAATCATGCTTCAAGTATCCTTATTTTAGAAACAGAGAATAAATAAAATAGTAAACTGAGAAAAGGAAAGAGTAGTTTTTCTCTCTTTCTGAGAAGAGATTTCTACAGCACTGCAGCATTGAGTCAGGAACCAAGCTCTCTACTTCAAGCTTGGAAGTACTCATCAATGTGATTTCACAGATAAACATTAAAAACAACAATGGTTTCCTCCCATCTTCTTCATAACAGCTATGCTCACTCCTTAGTACCTTTGAGTAATAGTCTCTACAGCAAGTTGTTTGCAAGAAAACTGTTGTATTTATAATAAAGGTTTTTTTTTTAAGCAACTAGCAGAAACTCATGTTTCTCTAGGAAATTAAGGTGGATAGAATACAAATGAATGGCAGAGAAGATAGGCTGGACGAATTGAACACTTGATATTTATGTCTTTTAAATATCCTCAGTAAACTCTTGCCTACAAACTCCTTTCTTCAATCCTCCTACTACTGTGGTATATAGCAGCCTTATATAGACTCATTTTCTCTGTCAAATCAAGTAAAAAAGACCCCAAGTCTGTTCCTTCTGTTGTACTTGTTCTTCTCCCATATGTATTCTAGAATTGACTAGGTAATTTCACAAGAAAAGTAAGTTTTTAATGGGGATTTCATTAATTCTACAGGTCAACTAGGGAGATCGCTACCTTCAGAATATTGCATTTTCATAGTTAATAAAATATCTCTTCATAAATTAGGTTTTCATTATTAACTTTCAGTATAATTTTTTACTTTTAACTAAATGTTCTTTTTGCATTTTTTAATATTTTAAGAAATATTTTTGAATGATATTTTCTTATTGAAGATTATATGCAATAAATCAATTTATTTGCTGTATAGATTTGTGACCAGCAATTTTACTAAAGTCTGTTCATAATTATAACTTTATATAATTGATATTTTGGTTGGTTTTTGCTATACAACAAACCATCAAAAAGTATAGTGGCTTAAAACAAAAACTATTTTATTATATATCATGATTTTGTGACTCTGAAGAGTTTGTAAATTTTTCCCTTGCTCCAATGGTTTACTTTGGTTTCACCTGAGATATCTATATGGTACAGAATCTATTTAAGAAAGAATTCTTCAGTGCTAGACAGGCTGAGTCAAGAGGATTATGAGTTCGAGACTGGCTTGGACTACACAGTGAGACCCTGTCTCAAAACAACAACAGCAACAAAAGCAAAGGAATTCTTAGGGAGCCCGGAAATGACAAGGTGGAGAAAAGGAACAGCAACAAAACAAGTTTTTAAAAAAGTAAAGCTAGGGACAAGAGTGGTGGTTCATGCTTGTAAGCCCTGCTACTTGGGAGGCAAAGATCAGGAGGATCACAGTTCAAAGCCAGCCCAAGCTAAAAGTTAGCAAAACACTATCTCAACAGACAAACCCAACATGGTACCACACATTTCTGATCCTAGCTACAAGGGAAGCCTAGGTAGGAGGATCACAGTCCAAGGACAGCCTGGGTAAAAATGCCAGACTCTATCTAAATAATAACTAAAGCAAAAAAGGACTGGGGATATCACTAAAGTAGTGCAAGGCCTGCTAGAAAGCTTTAAACCCTGAATTCAAACCCCAGAAACACCCAAAAAATATTTTTAAAAAAGCGAAACTTTTCACATATGTGGCTACAGAACATATGAAACAGAGCTAACTGCCTAGCCTAGCCAGATTAACATAAAACTTTACCAAAAATCCCAATTTCTTCAGTTTCTATTACCAACTATTTCATGTCTGCCTCTCAACAAAAAATGTACAAGTCATGTTAGAAGGCAAGAAAAACACATCTTGTAAAGACTAAATAAGCATCAAAACCAGAATCAGTTAAGACACAGTGCTCGAATTATCAGAAAGAACATTTAAAATAACTATGACCAAAGCATTAAGATCTCTTATGGAGGCCACACACAGGTGGCTCACACCTATTATCATAGCTACTCAGGAGGCAGAGACCAGGAGGATTGCAGTTAGAAGCTAGACCAGGGAAGTAGTTCATGAGACCCTATCTCGAAAAAACCCATCACAAAACAGGGCTGGTGGAGTGGCTTGAGGTGTAGACCTTGAGTTCAAGCCCCAGTACCACAAAAGAAAAAAAAAATCTCTTATGGAAAAAAGTAGACAGCTGACAAAACAAACAGATAATAAAAGCAGAAGAATAAAAACTCAAAAATAATCAAAGGGAACTTCAGGCAAACAGAAAAATCCATGAAGAAATTAGGAAACACAATAACCATGACAGTTATAGAAGGTGGAATGCATTGTTTGAGAATACCATGGGAAAAGAGAGGAAGGAAGATAAAAAATGAGGTAATAATAGCTGAGAAATTTCTAAAATTAAGAGTCTTAGAACACCAAACAGAATAAGCAGAGAACTTTATCTACTCCTAGGCCCATCATATTCAAAGTACAAAAAGTCCTGAAAGAAGCTGCAGTGCCTGGGGCACTTTACTTAGTAGAACAAGAATAAGAAATAGACCAGTACTCATGAGAAATTATGCAAGCAAGAAAAGAATGAAGGGTATAAAATGTAGAAAGATAAAGAACAAAAGTAAAATACATATCTAGGAAAATTTGTCTTCAAAAGGCAGGAGAAATAAAGTCTTCACAAAAAAACAACTAATGGAATTTTCTGCAGTGAATTTCACATGCAAGAAATATTAAAAGATCTTCAGGGAGAAGGAAAAGTACATAAGTCTGAAACTTGCACCCATATGAAACAAGAAAAAAAGTCAGAGAGGGAATAAATGAATTTGAAATGAAATATTTTGTATCTTATTATTAATCTTGTATACTGCTTATTCAAAGAAAATAGCAACAGGGCATTAGGTGGTTGTAAGTCAAATAAATGTCAGGAAGGTCTTCAGGAAGAAAAAAAGGAATTGAAAATATATCATTGTAAGATCTGCACAACAGTAACTGAGATTAGTTGTATGCATACATTAAAAACTCCCCAGCAACCACTGAAAATTTTAAAAGTATAATTGATAAACTAAAGGTGAAAGGTAATAGAATAATATACATAACACACACACACATACATACACACACACACACACATATGATCATGTCACAGTGACAATATGGCTTCCTTTTTTCCAATTTGATGCCCTTTATTTCTTTCTCTTGCCTGATTGCTCTGGCTAGGACTTCCAGTACTATCATGTAAAAGCAGTGAAAGTGAGCATCATTGTCTTATTCCAGTTCTTAGACACAAAAGCTTTCTGCTTTTCCTAGGGCATTAATTGAACAAAGTAGAGAACTTAGAAATAAATCCACTCATCTATAGTTTTAATAAAGGTGTTAGGAAAGGCATTGGGAAAAGGAAAATCTCTTCAAAAAATGATGCAATTAAAATTTGATAGGTAGAAAACCCAAAACATGAAAGCATTTGATGTCCACACTGCAGAGGAACTAATACAGAAACCTTAAAGCAACAGAGGTTATCATGAGAAGGGGATCAGTAACCAGGGTAAAAATCAGTTAGAGATGAACCAACATGGGTCATAACATGTGTACACAAAAGCAATACTAGGAATATTTCTGTATAGCTATCCTTAACTCAACTAGCAAAAACAGTTTGTCTTCCTTATTATGCTTGTCTCTTTTCTTCAACAAAACTAGTAATAAAAGCAGAACAGGACCTGCCTGGAACTGAGAGGGAAAGGGGGAAAGGGTGAGAGAGGGGAGCAGCGGGAAGAAATGACCCAAACAATGTATGCACATGTGAATAAATGAATAATAAAAAAAAAATAAAATCAAAACTATTGCAAAACTGTGATGAACAATAAATTAAACTTTAAAGTAGAAAAAAACTAATATTCACATTCAGAAGAAAAGAACTAGACCCTTCTCATCATTTATAAAAATAAACTCAAAAATGGATTAATGACTTAAATTTGAGATTGAAACCATGAAACTACTAGATAAAAACAAGGATCAATGTTTTATGACATTGGACTGCACAAGGATATTTTGTTTACTTGTTTTTTTTAATTTTTTTTAATTGTGCCGGGTGGGGATATATTGTGGCATTTACAAAAGTTATTACAATATGATATCAAATATATCATACTTGAATTCACCCTCTCCACACTTTCTTTTTTCATCCCCTCCCCCAATTCCTGGAACAGGTTCAACAGATAACATTTTTGCATTTACATACATGTGCACACAGCATTTGCACCATACTCATCCTTCTACCCCCTTTCCCTACCACCTCCATCTTAACCTAGTGTCAACCCCCCTCCCTAGGCAAAACCTGTTCTACCCTCCTGTTCTCTGAGTTTGTAGAAGAGAAAAGAAAATAGAAGAAAAAAATGACATTATTGGTTCTTTGAGATAAAGGAAGTTTATCTCACAAGTTTAACTACACAGGGAGTTTTCTTGTCATATTTCCATGTATATATGTATTATAACCTCAGTTGGTTCATCTCTATTTTTCTTCATTCTACCTTAGTCCCTTAGAAAAGTTTAAAAATTCTGTATTCATTCTTGTGTAAAGAGTACATCAACTGTATTTATCTTCTTGGTGTCTTTCTTTTACCTTATCCCTCTGATATGTGACCTCCCCTTAGTATGACCCATTTTTCAAAATACTGCTGTATTTGTATTAGGCCTATATTCTACACATGAGAGGAAATATACAGCTTTTGGCCTTCTGAGCCTGGCTAACCTCACTTAAGGTGATGTTCTCCAGTTCCATCCATTTATCTGCAAATGACCAAATTTCATTCTTCTTTGTGGTTGAATGAAATTCCACTGTGTACAAATACCACATTTTCTTAATCCATTCATCAATATTGGGTCATCTTGGCTGTTTCCATAGCTTAGCTATTGTGAATAATGTTGCAATAAACATGGGTGTGCAGGTGCCTTTGTTGTAACCTGACTCAACATTTCTTTAGGTATATCCCTTGGAGTGGTATTGATGGATCATATAGCAGTTCTACTTTTAGTTTTTTGAGGAGCCTTCATACTGTTTTCCATAGTGTTTGCACTAATCTGTGTACATTAGCATGAATGAGGGTTCCTTTTTCCCCTACATCCTTACCAATGTTTGTTGTTGGGTTCTTGATGGTAGAATTTTAACCTGGTTTTGATTTTCATTTCCTTTATAGCCAGGAACGATAGCATTTTTTTTGATGTGTTTTTAGCCATTTGACCTTCCTTTGCAAAGGCTTGGTTCACTTCATTTGCCCATTTATTCATTGGGTCATTGATTTGGGGGAATTTAGTTTTTTGAGCTCCCTGTGGATTCTGGGTATCAGTCCCTTATCTGATGTATATCTGGCAAAGATTTTCTCCCATTCTGTAGGTAGCCTCTTCAATTTAGAAACCAATTCTTTTGTTGTGCAGAAGATTTTAATTTCATGTAGTCTCGTTTGTCAATCCTTTATCTCAGTTGCTGAGCCACTTGAGTTCTACTGAGGAATTCATTGCCTATGTCTATTGCTTCCAGAGTATTCCCTGCTCTTTTCTACACTAGCTTCAAAGTTTCAGGTCTTATATTATGTTCCATAATCTACTTTGAGTTGATACTTGTACAGGATGACAGACATGGATCTAGTTTCAGTATTCTGCATGCAGAGATCCAGTTTTCCCAGCAACATTTGTTCAAGACAGTGTCTTTTCTCCATAATATTTTTTGGCAACTTTGTCAAAAATTAGGTGGGCATAACTGAGTGGATTCATATCTGGGTCTTTTATTCTGCTCCACTGGTCTTCATATTTCTTTTTGTGCCAATACCATGCTGCTATGGCTCTGTAGTGTAGTTTGAAGTCTAGTATTGTGGTACCACCTGCATTGTTCTTTTTGCTCAGTATTGCCTTGGCTACTTGTGGTCTTTTTGCATTTCCAAATGAACTTTGGGGTTTATTTTTCAATCTCTGTGATGAATGTCATTTGAATTTTGATGGGAATTGCATTCAACATGTAGATTGGTTTTGGTAGTACAGCCATTTTTACTATGTTGATTCTACCAACCCATGAGCATAAGAGAACTTTCCACCTGCTGTACTCTTCTTTGATTTCTTTCTTCAATGGTTTGTAGTTTTCATGTTCCACATCCTTAAGTTTATTCCTAAGTATTTGGGGGTTTTTGAAGCTATTGTAAATGGAACTGTTTTTCTATATTCTTTCTCAATTTGTTCATTGCTGGTGTATAGAAAGGTTACTGACTTTTATAAATTGATTTTTGTATCCTGCTACTATGCTAAAGCTGTTTGTGGTTTCTAGGAGTTTTGGGGTGGAGTTTTTCAAGTCTTGTAGGTGTAAGATCAATCATCTGTGAATGGGGATAGTTTGACTTCTTGCTTACTTATTTATATTCCTTTTATTTCTTTTTTCTGTCTTATTGTTCTGGCTAGGAATTCCAAGACTATATTAAATAAGAGTGGACAGAGTAGACACCCTTGTCTCATTCCTGACTTTAGAGGAAATGGTTTCAATTTTTCCCCATTTAGCATGATGTTGGCTATAAGTTTGTTATATACAGCCTTTCTTATGTTGAAGGACATTCCTTCCATTCCTAGTTTCATCAGAGTTTTTATCATGAAAGGATGTTGAATTTTACCAAAGGCTTTTTCTGCACCTATTGAGATTATCAAGTGGTTTTTGTGTTTGCTTTTGTTAATACACTGTATTACATTTAATTATTTGCTTATGTTGAGCCATCCCTGCATCCTTGGGATGAAGCCAACTTGGTCATGGTGTATCACATTTTTGATATGCTGTTGAATTCAGTTTGCCATTATTTTATTGAGGATTTTTTGCATCTATGTTCATTAAAGAGATTGGCCTGTAGTTCTCTTTTTTGTGGTGTCCTTTGCACAAGGATGTTTTAGATATGAACCCCAAATCACAAGTACTAAAAACAAATATAGTCAAAGGACTTGCATAGAACTAAAAATTTATGCACAACAAAGTAAACAATCATCAAACTGAAGACACAACCTTTGAAATCAGAGAAAATATTTATACAGCATACATCTGACAAGGAATATTAACAAAATATATAAGGAACTTAAACATTTCAGGAGTAAGAAAATAAATTTTCCAACTAAAAAATAGGCAAAGAACCTGAAAAGACATTTCTCAAAAGAATACATGCAAATAGCCAACAAGTATATGAAAAAATACTCAATATCACTAATTACTAAGGAAATGCAAATCAACCATGAGATACCATCTTACATTTATTAAAATAGCATTTTATGAAAGAAAATAATAATAACACATGCTGGCAATGATGTGGAGAAAAGGGAACCCATACTCACTGCTGCTAAAAACATACATTAATATAGCCACTATGGAAAGCAGTATGGAGGTTCTTTGAAAATAAAAATAGAAGTATTGTATGATCCAGCAATCACAGTACTGGTTACATATCCAAAGGAGATTAAAAAAAGTATATCAAAAAGACATCTGTTCTTCCTTGATTATTATAGCACTGCTCATAATAGGCAAGGAGTGGAAACAAATTGTAAATCAACTGATGAATGAATAAAAATCTAGTATAGGTACATAATGGCCTACTATTCATTCATTAAAAATTAGAAGATCCCATCAATTGCAAACAGATAGACTGACATAGAGGACATTACGTTAAGTGAAACAAGGTAGACACAAAAAAACAAGAGCTGCATGACCTCACTCATATATAGAATCCAAAATAGTTGCTCTCATAGAAGTAGAGAGCAGAATGCTGGTCACCAGAGGCTGGAGAGAAGGGCTTGGGGAGGGAGGGATGGGTAAATATTGGCTGACAGTACTGCTACAGTCAGATAAAACAAAATATTCTGATGTGCATTGTCATAGTAAGGTAACTAGAGATAAAATAATGTATAATATTCTTGAAAAAAGCTATAAAAGAAGATTTTGAATGTTCTCATTATAAACAAATGATACACGTTTCATGACACACATACCTTTACTCTGATTTAAACTTTACACAATGTGTATGTTTATTGAAACATCAAGATACCTCATAAATACTGTGTGCATATTTATTATGTGTCAATTAAAATAATAAGAGTATTTTCAAAGCAAGTACAAGGTTAGATGAAGTTAGCCAGGCTCAGAGGGCCAAAAATCGTATGTTCTCCCTCATATGTAGACTTCAGTCCAAAAACAAATGCAGTAATATTATTGGACATAGGTCACACGTTAAGGGGAGAACACATACAGGAGGAATAAGGAAAGGCAGGAAACCCAAAACTTGAAAGTGCTTGATGTGCCCACTGTAGAGTAGCTAATATAGAAATCTTAAACTGACACAGGTCACTATGGGAAAGTGACCAGGAAGTAGTGAAGAGGTCTGGTAGAGATGAATCAATTCGGGTTGTAAGACTCTTTCTGTATAGTTATCCTTATCTCAACTAACAAAAAATCTATGTCTTTCTTATTATTGCTTATGTCTTCTCTTCAACATTGGGGGAGAGACAGCCCAAACAATGTATGCATATATGAATAAATGAATAAATAAACCAAAAAAAAAGAAATGCAAATGCAAAAAAAAAATACAGGCTTAGAAAAAATATTTCAAAACATATTTAAAAATGTTGTATCCAGACATATAGTCAGCAATTATAATTTAACAATAATAAAACAAATGACACAATTTAAACATGGGCAATAGCCATGAATAGATATCTCTCCAGTGAGGATATAAAATGGCAAATAGACAGGAACATGTGCTCAACATGATGTCATTAGGGAAATTGCAAATTAAAACAATGTGGTATGACTGTACACATATTGAAATGGATAAGACACAAAAAAGAACAGTATCAAACTGTGGTGATTTTACAGAGCAACAGGAATTCTCATTTGTTGTTGGCAGGAATTCAAAATGGTTCATTTCCTTTGCAAGACAGTTTGGTAGTCTCTCAGAGTCAAACATAGTCTTACCATTTGATTCAGTGGTTATGCCCTATGTATTTACCCAACTGAGTTGAAATTTATATCTACCAAGTTAAGTACATCATTCTGTCTCACACCATTTGGCCAGAATTCAGTCCTGTGGCAAAATGTATTTGCAAACAATTCTGGGAAATAAAATATGATAATCAAGGAAAACACATGCCCCGATTTTTCTTAATGTACTTCTATGACGAACATGTTCTATGATATGTTTTCACTTATTTGTGAAAGCTAAA
The DNA here is from genome assembly GCF_047511655.1 of Castor canadensis. NCBI lineage: Eukaryota > Metazoa > Chordata > Mammalia > Rodentia > Castoridae > Castor > Castor canadensis. Next base: position 28,901,763 of record NC_133395.1, read on the forward strand.
AAAAGTTCATCACTAAGAAGTAGAGAACTAAATAGTTAATTATAAGAGCCTGTGAAGACTGGGAGAGGGAGGGATGGAGAGGATGGTTACAGGGTTGACATTGGATAGGAAAAATAACGTAATGTTTTATTACATGGTAGGATAATTGTGGTTAAAAACAATTAATTCAAAATAGCTACTAGAGAAGATTTTGAGTGTTCCTAACACAAAGAAATGTTACATCTGCAGTGACAAATTTCTCAATTACCCTGATACAATCATTATTCATGGTACACAAAATCTGACACTGTACCCCATATATTTGTACAACTACAATGATTTGATTAAAATAGGTACATTTTAAAATGTATTTCTGAAAAGTTCTACTTCTAGATAAAATCACACTTATATGCAGAAAAGAAATTAAATATTTGGGAGCAATAAATACCCCTGATGCAGCTCAGTGGTATGGTTCATGCTTAGCAAGAGCAAGGACGTGAGTTCAATCACTTACTCACCAAAAAAAAAAAAAAGAAAAGAAAAAGAAAAAAATAGCCCTGACATGTGTGGTAAATTTACTAGCCAATTTCTAACATTAATCCAAGCTTGCATTTTCTGGGGTGAATGCAATTAGCTCAGGCTGAGTCATTATTTTTTTTAAATAGTGCTGATTTGATTTGCTGCTATTTGGATTAAGAATTTTTTTTCATAAGAGAGAATCACCTGCAAGGTCTCTTTCTTATACTTTCCTTGTCTGTTTTGTTATCAAAGTTATGCTGACCTCAAAACATTACTTTGGGAATAGGTTAGTGAATTTGTCTTTAATATTTCTGTCTTAAGTATGTGAAAGTTTTTTCCTCTAAGTTGAGTCTACGTATTGCAAGAAGGTATTATTAACCTAAAATAATTTTACTGAGATTTTATTGCCATAGAGATAATTATATTAATAAAATATGAAGTTAACATTGACTCTTTTCCTCACCTCCAAATGTCAAGTTTAACACAGGTTTCAGTTGCTTGAATTGTTTGCTTTGTTACCTTTTGCTGTAAGTTTCTGCTTAGCAATTTTATGTTCTTTGTATACTTATGATGCCAATGAATTCCTGTATCAGGACTCGTCAGTCTAGGCTATACTCTACCTCTTTATTCTTGTTGCTATACATCTATCAGAGCAGAAATTCAAGGTATCTAGTATTCTTCAATGATGAAAGGGAAAAAAAGGTTAAATGATTTTGTATCTTCTAGAAATTCTTCATTCTATTTTTTTTCTGCAGGATTCTTCCTATCTTGGCATATTGGCAATAGAAACGGATTTAGTCTCCCAACACACACCAGCTTTTAGCTGCTTCTAATTTGAGGACTGACCAAGGTTTCAGGTCTGCTTTACGCCAGGATGAGAGGCAACAGAGGACATCTAGATCATCTCTCCTCTCTTTCTTTGAGTCAGAGTCTGTCATTAATTTGGATCAATTATTTAATATAGATGGACTGGAGGAAATTTGTCAGCCATAGGAAGACAAATGCTGAATGATCTCATTCATAGGTGGAATATATAAAATATAGAGGCATAAAGTTGAATGGTGGTTGCCAGAGCCTGGGGGAAGACAGAAATGGGAAGGTGGTCTTCACAAAGAACACCTTTCAAAGTTTCAACTATGCAAGATAAATAAGTTTCAGAGATCTACTGTACAGTGTAGAATGCATGATTTGCAATTATGGTGTTGTATACTTAACATTTTGCTAAGAGGATACATTTTCAAATGCTCTTTGACAAAAGGAAAGACAGAACAGAACTAAAACAGGAGGGGAAACAAGAGGAAACCTTTGGAAGTGATGGATAAATTTATTGCATTAATCATGGTGACAGTTTCACAAGTATTTACTTATACCCAAACACATTGGGTTGTAAAAACTGAATTTATGCAACTTTTTCTACACCAAACATACTTGAATAAAGTGGTTTAAAGTAAAAATTTGTCTAAGTAGATGATTTGGTTGCTCTTAAATCTCTCACTGTCCATCACTGACTATAGAATGCTGCTTCTTCTCCTTAACACTGTATTTTTTATCCTTACCCATATATTAAAGGAATCTCAAAAACACCTCATCTGACTATTCTATGGGTTTCTCTAGCCCTTTCTCTCAAGTAATGTTTGAATTGTCTCTATTACTTCATGAAAATATCTTCATTTTCTTGCCTTGCTGCTGTGACAGTAAGATAGTAATCGGATTTTTTTATTCTTAGATCTACTTATCAAAATCCTACTTGTCCTCAATTAGTTCAGTCATAATCATTTTAAGGTTCATTAACCTTGTGTGATGTCTTTCTCCTTCACATTACTAAAACATTTTTTGCAAAAGCCTTTCATAAAAAAGTAAAATTATGATTCTAATTACTATTTCTCTAAATGCTATTAGACTTCCCAACTCCATCTTTTCTCCCCAAACTCCATCATTTCTAAGAACAGAGACAATCCTTTAATCAACTTGAAATCTTCCTACCAACCTAGTACTTATTAATGCATTTGTCAAGATATAGTTACTAAATTCAATTATATTTTCCCCTGTTTTTTGTTTGTTTGTTTTTATGAAACACAGCCAAATAAAGGTTGATTCTTGAAGCTATCCATGTTGGTCACCAAAGATCTTTTCCAGTGACATTTGGACTTTATAAAACAAATAAAATTAAATTAAAATAAAACAGAAAACAAACCTAGAAGACACTTTAACAAAACAACAAGGGTTTGCCTGAAAGGCAGGAGTCCCCATGAGCCTCTCATAACTACGCAGCTGTACTGTTGGCTGCAGTCTATAGCTCAAGAGATATTTTTGAATGTGTTGTTGTTATTAATTTGAGGAGAAGAAGTCTCTGCAGAGAAAAAAAATCCAAGATTTTTTGTTTCCTTTTCCATCACTCACAGTCACTGTAACGTCAACACCATTTAGGTCAAATTTCAGGCATTCAGATTGTTCAGCTTCATCCAGCAGCAAGAACTAAAAAATCTTCTAGAGCATGATAGTCTAACCAATAAAATATGTCTGAGGGTGTTAGTAACAACTGACAGGTGTGTACCTTCCCCAGAAAGTTTTCATATGACATGAAATGTGCAAAATACACTTGGATTTCTTAAAATCACATAGAAGCCAACATATCTGGTTTTACTAATGGATCTTAAAGAATCAGAGTTCTTCAAGTATATAGATATGTGTTACAAAATAATGCCTTATTTCTCATCAAAGTCAGTGTTCTCACCAGATATAGATGTGGTTCCTCTTACCTAATACACTAGTCCTGAATCTCTTACCCTGCATTACCTGGAGGATTAAAATCCTCTGCAAGACTCTTAATTTTATCTAACTCTTGATTTCCTCCTGTAAAAAGTATAAAGAATAATGCCAAACTCATGTTACTATGAAAATTCAAGTGGTAACAGATCTAGGTTCTTATCTATAATGAATGAACATTAAACATTAGCAATCCTTTTTTTAAAATATTATATCATTAGTCAACAGACAGACTCTTGTCTTCCCACCTCGCCTATGTCTTCTTTTCTCCTATCTTCATCTTCATCATGCTCTGTAGAAGCTCACTCCTTTGTTCTTTTTCTCAACTGTGAGCAACTCTCTTCCACTCTCTTCTACCAGACCCACAAAATTAACCAGGTCAATAATGCACTTACAACTTGCCTAAATCATTCTTCTCTATTTTTCTGAGTTCTACTTTACCAATCTCAGCATTTCAATAATCCCTATTGCTCAATTCCTCTCCCTATATTCATAAAGGAATCAAGTCACTAAACAATAGTGACCTAATGAACTGACCTCAGCTGGGCCCTCATTGTATCTCAGCAATTCTTTTATTTATCACTTGTTGACTCCCTATTGCATTCCTCTCTGCAGCTGTTCCAAATGTTTCTGCTGTGCTCAAATCCCTAATCCCAGCCCTCCTCCCTCCCTCTTAGCACATAACTTCACCTCCTACTGAGAAAATTAAAACCATCCCAACCTAAGTTTAAACAATTGTCTTCCTCTCCCACTCAAAAATAACTGTGAATCTTTCCCTTTTTGATTTTGCAATATCTGGAAGAAATGATTGCTTTTGCAGAGAAACAGCATCATACTCTAGTTGAGTGCTTTAAGCATGAGGTATAATATAAACCAGGGTAGATACTTTATCTTGACATAGAATGACCTCAACAAGTTTTTCAATTTCACAGCCTCAATGGTATCATCTCTAAAATGGAGGTAATACAAAGGAATATGTGTCAGTTTACAACAAAGGAACCTGTACACTCATGTTTATTGTTGCTTTATTCACAATAGCTAAGCTATGGAAACAGCCAAGATGCCCCACTACTGACGAATGGATTAAGAAAATGTGGTATTTATATATAATAGAATTTTACTCAGACACAAAAAAGAATGAAATTTTGGTCATTTGTAGGTAAGTGGATGGAACTGGAGAATATCATTTTAAGTGAAATTAGCCAGACTCAGAAGGCCAAAAGCCACATGTTCTGTCTCATATGTGGAATACAGACCTAAATATAAATGTAGCAGTATTAGAAAACACTGGTCAAACTAGGGACATCAAGCATAGGAAAAATAGAGAGACTCAGAACTTGTATGTGGTTCATATACTTTCTATACAAGAATGACTATAGAAATCTTAAACCAACTGAAACTACCATAAAAAAGACACTAAGGTAGAATAAAGAAATTAGAGGAGATAAACCAATTGGGCATATAATACGTATATACATTGAAATATCACAAGGAAATTTCCTGCGTAGCTATCTTTACCTCAAACTAGCAAAAATGTCATGTTTTCTTTTTATCTTTTTTCTCTTCTGCAAAATCAAATAACAGGAGGATGGAACAGGTCCTGCCCTGGGGAAGGCTGGCACCACTGGGAGGGGCTTTGTTGATGCAGAAAGGGGATAAGAGTGTGAATATGGCGCAAAAAATGTGTACACACATATGTAAATGCAAAAATGATACCTGTTGAAACTACTCCAGGAATTAGGAGAGGAAGGGATAAAGGAAAATGCTAGAGGAGGTAAATTCATGTGTGATATACTTGATACATTGTAAGAAACTATTCAAATGCCATAATGTACCCCCACCCAGCACAATAATAAAGAAAAAAAATGGAAGTAATACTTTATATATCCTAGGAATTAGAGGATAGTTAACAGCAGACTGTAAACAGTTGACCAATGATAGTTATGATTATTTGATAAGTCAAAGCCCTCAACCTGGATTCAGCCTGTCTATACTAAAAGTGATAATAATAATGACAATGGTAATGATAATGGTGACAAAGGTAGTGAATAATGGCCTTGCTACTTTCATTATTTCTTAAATTTTTATTTCAATAAAGTTCATTGGATAATTCTTTCTGCCATATGTATTATGAAGTTATAAAAGAAAAGCAAAGGGCCTGCCACCTTTTGGAAGTTACAGTCCATTGATCAAGTTTTGAAAAATATCATTGAGATAGTTGTCTACACTGACTTTTCATCTTTTCCAAATAGATCTTAAAATCCTAAATGTTACTTCCAATCCCATTTCAATTATTCTTGGAAACGCACCATTAAGTCTGTTCATCCACCATAATTCTCTCAGCCTCCAGTCTCAAACTTTTATAGTTCTTGTCCTAACTCACTCCCTTCTCTGATTCCTCATACTGTGTATAACTCTCTTTCCTTTTTTTGTTTCCTTTATTTGCCATTATTCCTGCTTATATTACCAAAATGTGGCCTTTTGAAGTTTAGTCACTTGCCTTATTCCAGAATTTTCACTAAGCAATCATCTTAATTCTCATGGCTGTAGTATAACAGTCTAGGATGAGATCACACAGTAAGCATCATCGAAGTGCTATCCAGGTCAGACAGGAAGAGTGTAAGACATAATGAAAATCACAATGAGACTGGAGAACAAGTTAAAAAAAAGTGTCAGTGAAAGTTATCTGAAAGAAAAATTATACATGAGAAGGAAGCAGAAGAATATAATGAATATAGGAAGAAAGAAACGTTGGGAGGATTTCTCCTAAAAGAAAAGGGAAATGGAAGATAACCATATTTATTTATTTTTAAAATATCAAGTAATAAGATTCTACTATTAGAAAGGAAAGGGTGACATGCATTTAGACACTAATGGTGGGGTACAGAGAATAAGAAAGACTCAGAAATATTTTAACAGCTAGAATTCATGAGATTTAGTGATTAATTGCATAGTAGGTTGTAATGAAGTCGTAGGAGAACAAAATAGCAATCAACAGATTCATGTCAAGCAATTAAGTGGAGACTGATGCCAGTTATTTACTAAAGTAGTTAATGTAGCAAAAATATATTAATAAAACTAAACACTAAGAGTGCTATATGTAAGGAATCAGCTAAAGAACTCTCTCTGTCTTATGACATATGTATGACTTATTCCATATAACTTTGCAATTTAAACACCCATGTTACCACTTTAAACTTGTTCAAAATTACACACTAGATAGTAAACAGAGCTAAGCTTCAAATTCAGGCACCAACATGAGGGAAAGATGAGCAATTTGAATTGAGGCATGTTTAACTGAATCTTCCATTACTTTCAGTGCACATTCTACTGCTTGCTACAACCTGTATCTTGATTCCACCTGTGTAATTAATTTGCATTAATCCTCTCATTAACATCCACCTTCCCATTACTCTCAATCACCACAAATCTTGAGTATTACAATGAGTATTTAGGACTATTATCTTTACTTGCTGGTTCTTTGTTTTTTTGGTTTTCACTTGAGCTATGTTTCCAGCCCTTTTTACGCTAGTATTTTGTAGATAGGGTCTTGCTTTTTTTCCCAGGCCCTCCTGAACCCCACTCCTCCTATTTTAGGAATCCCCACAGTCACTGGGATGACTGACAGGCAACACCATGCCCAGTTTTGTTTTGTTTTGTTTCCATTAATGTGGGATCTCACAAACTTTTTTTTTCTTAACCAAGCTGACCTAGAACCAAGACCCTCCTAATCTTAGCCTCATGCATAGCTTGGGAATACAGACACATGCCATCACACCCATCTATTGATTGAGATGGGGGTCTCACAAACTATTTGTCTGGGATTGGCCTTAACCTACATCATCCTGATCTCAGCCTCCCAAGTACTTATGATTATAGGCATGAGGCACTGACTCCTGGCTCTTTGTTGTTTCTTCAGATCTTATCCCAAATTGCACATCACATGTAAATATCACACATAAACCTTATGTTTAAATTATTTGGGGTTTTCTTCCAAAATTTACCCCTGGATTAATAGGTACAGAAGCCAAAAAAAAACCTCTTTTGCTCATTTGATGGCTATGATATGCTCTTCCACAGTATAGAAACTCCTTATCTCTTGCCCAAAACAAAAGCAACTGTTGAGAATATTTTTCATAGTTTTAAGATTGTCTTGCTTTTTCAGCACTGTCTTAATTTAATTCTGATAATGACTGTGGCTATTAGATTTCTGCTGCTTATTTATTCAACAAAAAATAGATATAGAATTATAACTCAGGAAGGATATTAGCCATTTGTTACCGATAGCATAAAACAGAGTCATATTTAAAATCGCACAAATTTGAAGCTTTTTTAGTATTTTTCCAGCAACCTCCAGAGATGAACAAAACAATTTTCTCTCTGTTTAATTAATCACAAAGGTAATCAAATCATATGTAAGGACAATGTTTGTGAAATTTTATTTATATAATTGAAATGGAGAGATATTCTAAAAGATATACTAGAATGAATTGACCAGATAAAATCATGTTATGTAATGTTTAGCCAAAATTAGTTAATTGTATCCAATGTTATTAGGACATTGTATTATGATAATATTAAGTGCAATAACCATATATACAGTTTAGGGTCTTTGGCAGAAATGCCCAACATACACTGATAGATAAGTTATAAGTATGGAAATGCTTTGAAGGTCATATAGAATGATAAATACTCAACAACAGCTAGCCAAGGGAAGGGGAAGGAAAGGGATAGGGGCATTGGGATAAGGAATGTTGGTCTAAAATTCAGGATACAATAAATATATAAATGGAAATGTCATAATGAAAGTCCCTGTGTAGATAACCAAACAAAAATGTCTTTTTCCAAAAACAGAGGACAGGAAGATAAAACAGTCCTGTCTCAGGGTTTGTACCAGTGGGAGGGGGGAGGATATAAAGAAAGGGTGTAGGAGGGCGAACATGGTGGAAATATTGTGTACTCATGTATGCAAATGGAAAAATGAGACCTGTTGACAACATTCTAAGAATGGAAGATGGAGGGTAAAGGAGAATGATGGAAGGGGTGAATTTAACTGAGATGTATTGCAAACACTTTTTTAAATGATAATAAATTTTTTTAAAAAGGAATGCTGGAGTAAAAGAATTTTGATCCTCTTGAAATAGTCTCCTCAGTGCTGGAATAACACATGTGCCCATCTCTATACTTTATCATATTGAAAGGATAATATTTTATATTGCTTAACTTTATTTATATATATGTTGATATAATTTTTTAAGATTATATTCTTCAGTGCAAGCAGTTTCCTCAGAATTAAGAGATCTATTTTCCAGTCTTATTTATATTTTCTCACCACACAGCCATTGCATTTAATACTATATTTTTATATTATCAAAAGAATCATGTTTATGTTGTAATTGAATTATGATTTTTTGTAAGTAAAAATAAATTAGCATTAAGGGATGCTATCAGTACTTAAATTATAAAGAATGGGTAGTAATTATTCATATTTGTTAAAGAAACTGGGATATTATTAAATAAAAATAATATCAAGACAAAGGTCTATCTGTTCAAAAAGGTGAGATCCATAAAAATGAAGAAAAATATTAGATCCAGAATAGAGATAGGAAAAATATCACAATATAGTGTCTATTCTAGTTTAAGACTCTTTGAATAGAAACCGGCTTAATTTTTCAGAGGCTCATTTCATTCATAAAAATAGTAATAATAATAAATCCTAGGTTATCTGTGAAGTCTAGTGAGAAAAATGCCTTAGCACTGTTATTCTACATAGTATGAGATTACTGCAATTGGCTGTTTATATTTTCCATGGTAACATGACCCTATAGGTAAAGTAAATTGTAAGTGGACAGAATTTGAGAGCTATTATAAATGATGAACTTCAATGTCTCTTTGATCTCAGAAAATATTATGCAATATCTGTGAGGAAAAAAAGGGAAGAGAGAAGAGGTTTAGGCTGTATAATAGAGGTTTGAAGAATATATGAAGCTATGAAATATCACTCTGGAGAATAGGAAAGAAAGCTGACATGAGAAAGTAGATATTTGATTAGGAAGACCATAAAACTGAAAAGTTATGAATGTGTGCATGTGAGTGTTTTTCCATAGCAGCACTGACAGCCATGATGTAGATTGAAAGACAGCAGGGAAAGAGGCTTATTCAAATGTTTCACTGTTGAAGTTACCTGAGAACCATACGAACGAAGGGAGCTGTAACAGTGTGAAGAAAGACATGGCCATGAACTTGTTCATGGAAGGAAAAAGTGAAAGTTTATTTTATCCATTTGGAGATAAAATATTTTGAAGTGAGAATCGGCTTTTACTGAAAAATGGAGAATAATCAACTGTAAGAAGTTTTGAAATTATAAAGAATACTATTATCCCCAACTCCAACATATATGAAATACAGCACAGTAAGTAGTCTCCACTTCAGAAAAAGAGCAATATCAAGAAAGATGCAGGTTTCAGTTAGGGTAAATAGAAGGATGAAACATTCAGAGAATATCATACTGCTTCCTTATTCTCTTATATCTTAGTTTTCAAAGAGCACAAGCCTTGAGATCTCCTTGTTTTAATTCCTTGTTAGTTTCTGTTATGCTCTAAGCAAAGATAAGTTTTAATAGGATTTGATACACTTATAAACAAGCAGATGCTTATCTTGATAAAGTTGAAAATTGTGAATTGTCCTAAAGATCTTAAGTTTAAAATTTTCAAAAACCTGAGTGCCAAGAAACTTACAGAAAATATACAAAGAGACATTTCCAAGTTGCATAGTTTTAAGTAGAAATACTTTTAAGAAGTTGACAGGAATAAAATTGCTATATACTTAAACTGTGACAAATGTGTGTGACAAATGCTTCTTAGATATACATTGAAGAATATGAAGAAATTAATCACATTTTTTTTCAAAAAGGACACATTTTAAATTATATGAAATATATCATATTTAGAAATTTAAATATTGGCCTTTGCTTGTGCCTTGTTGGAAAGCAGTGACTCCAGGTTTACTGTGACGATGTGTACTAACATGAATTTAGATGTGTTCATTGCTCATGTTCTCACCCCAGTGTTCAAATCATAACCTGACCTTCACTGTGCAGTTTTGGCCACAATGAATGGACATGAATTAGGATAATCATTTACATTATGCATGGACATTAATACTAACAAAGAGGAGCTACAGGGGTTCAATAAACTTCTCCTACAGTTGTTTCTTCTGTAAAATGGTATCATTTGGAAATCCAATCACTTGTTGAAATTACTCTCCCTTGTGATGAGCATTAACCATCTATAAAGGGCACACTGTTAGGAGGCACAGGAGTGAGTGACTATTGTGAAAACACACCAACTGTGGCATCAGAATCCAGATTTTAGTCAACTTCTGCCACTTACTTTTATCTAATATTAAATAAATCTTTTCCATTTCCAGATTTTGCTTCTTTATTTATAAAACAAAGATTCTTCAAGGTACCATAAAAATTTGGGAAAATTTCAGAATTTATTTAATGATTTTTTCTCTCACAAATATGTTTTAAAAATATATTTTTACTCACAAGTATCACTCACACGTGAGACAAAGAACAGAAGAATAAAATATATACGATATATATATGTGATAGAAATGTATATTTATAGAATCTTAATTGAGACCACATTGGTAGTACTCACATACACTGAATTCCAGAAATCCTAAGAATAAAATGAAAAGCAGTAGATGTTGTGTGCTATGCAAACAGTGGTCCCCACACTGGACTTCCTGAAATATTGTGCAATATTCCAGGACTGTTTCCAACTAGAACAAGAGTTAAACGTGGTGAAATGAATTGAACAGATCAGCTATATCTGAATACCCAGACTTCTACTTATTGCATATGGCTCAGTGCTTATGAAGCAAACATCACATACCAAGTCTCATTTTCTTCACAATGACAGGATTAATGGGGTGAAACTATGTGTTACATTAATGCTGTGTTCATTAATACAAGTCTACTCCTCCAAAAAAATCTCACAAATAGTCCAAAGTGAAATATCACATGGTTCTCTTCACAAGAGTGAATGACTGGAGGATATACTTTGACTCATTTTGGCTTAGGTGAACCCATTAATAAAATTTAATATATCCAATTAAATAAAGAATTTGTTTTATACACAAGCAAATGCAAGCTAAAATACAAAACATGAAATTACTATGACAGAGAAATTTTAGTGATGAATACCTAGCAAAATATTTTTACTTTCAAAATGGTTTTTACACATCAACTTAAATCTTCATTTTAAAAATTCATATGATGACAACCCCTTTTGTAGCCAACAAAATGTCAATTCCATCTCTGTCATTATGAATAAATTCTAATTTTTCCTCTGTCTTTACACAACTCTCAATTTCATAGTCCCTTTGAGATCACAAGCATGTATCATCCTAAATTATGTTTGAAAATTCAGCCACAGGGATTGAAACTAAGAGTTACCTGTTCCCTATTCACTCAAACCAATGTAACAAAAGTTTTTCCAACTAGAAGTGTAGTTCAGACCTTAGCGGATTACAATATGACAGACACACAAGGCAACTCATTCTATTGATTACTCAATACTTATGTGTCCCTTCCTTTTATAAATATTCTATCATAAATTGTTTCCCATGTATTTTTGAATTTCAGACAATTGAAAGTATTCTTGCTCATTCAAATGAGAAGCAGTACAAAGTCCAATTTGTACTTTGTGTTACCTTGGGTCCAAAACGCAGGATCTCAAGATGATAGACAATCAGTTCTTCTTCAGTTCTGTCAAGGTTCAACATTATACAACTTTTGGAGTAAATTAAGAATGAAAGTATGGTGAATATTTACCTAGGCATATAGCCTCCTTTGAGTTATTTTTGCTTCATTCTTCCTTCTAGCCCTGTTAGACACCAAATTTTCTAAAATTGTTCAAGATTTTTAACCAAGAATATGTTTCATATTGTCAAATGCTTTTTCTCCATCAATTGCGGTAATCATGTATTGTTAATTTTTTTAAGTTTGTTAACATAGTGACTAATATACCTTTTTAAGTGGTAAACGTCCATGATATTCCTAGGATGGTATGTAGTTATGATTTACTATTTTTAATATAGTTATATATTTGACTTGTAAAATTTTTTTGGAAACTTTTGTATCCCGTTTGTTTGAAGGGATATTTTTTGCAATTCACATTCTAGTGATGGCATTGTGGTTTTTGATTGTTTGTTTGTTTGTTTGTTTTGACAGAGAGTTGCCCTATGTAGCTCAGTCTAACCTCAAACTTTCAATTCTCCTAACTCAGGCTCCCCACTGCTGGGAAAACAGGGATGTGTCACCATGCCTCCATATGTCAATGGTTTTGCTAGTAAAACATTAATGAACTTACAACATGAGTTGGGAAGTAGTCCTTCCTCTATAAATTCCTCAGAAAGTTAGAGTAGAAATATTATATTTTCCGACTAAAGCCATTAAGTTCTAGAATTTTACTTTCCTCCTTTACCCTCCCCACTGTTTTTTTCCTCCTCTTACTAGCACTCACTCCCACAGGGTAATTGTTAAACACTCATATTACTAATTTCTTTTACCTATAATTCCACATGTACAGAACTCATAAAATATTTGTCTTTTTCAGTCTAGCTAATTTCACTGAACATGTTGATCTCAAGAGCATCCATTTTCTGAAAGTCATGATTTCATTCTTCTTTATGGATGAATAATAAGTAATCCATTGTCTATACATACCACATTTTCTTTACCTGTTCATTGGTTGATGGACACTGAAGCTGATTCCATATTTTGGCTATTGTAAATAGTGCTACTATAAACATGAACATAAAAGTATCTAAACTGCATATTAACCTACATTGCTTCAGATATATGTCAAGGAGTAGTATAAAAGGATCATATGGTTGTTTTGTTTTTATTTTCTTTTTTTTTCAGTAAACCTAGTTTATTTAGAAGGTGATCAGACATTCTACCAACATGGATATTAATTACCCAACATGGTATAGTCAAGACACAAATATGACTAAGGGAAACCAGGTAAATTATCAAGACTTACAACATTTTCCACAAGAAATGTTTTTCCAAACTGCCATTACTGCCTTTTGTTTTTTGGTTTTTGTTTTTGTTTTTTAGGATTTGACATTTTTTAATATGGCAAACGAAATGTAATTATAAAACAATAGACCACATGAAATTTTGCCAATGTCAATATAAAAGCAAATGTTTTCCTAACAAGTCAATATATAAGGGTTGCATTTTTTATGTTTATTTATTTTTTTGTTCATTTATTCACATGTGCATACATTGTTTGGGTCATTTCTCTACCCTGTCCCCCTACCTCACCCTTCCCCCCCTCCTCAGTTTCAGGTAGGTCTCATTCTGCCCTTATCACTGATTTTGTTGAAGAAAAGACATATGTATAATAAAAAAGACAAAGCATTTTTGTTGGTTAAGGATAGCTATACAGAAAGATTCCTACTATTGCTCTCATGTACCCATGTGTTACCACCCACATTGATTCAATTCTAACTAATCTATACATTGGATCCTTATCTCCTGCTCATGATAACCTGTTGTTTTAAGGTTTCTATATTAGTTCCTCTGGAGTGGGAACATCAAACGCTTTCATGTTTTGGGATTTCTGCTTATTCCTATATCTCCCGTATGTGTTCTCCCCTTGTCTTGTGACCCAAGTCCAACCACACTGCTGCATTTGCCCTAGATCTAAAGTCCAACATGAGGGAGAACATACGAGCTTTGGTCTTCTGAGCTTGGCTGACTTCACTCAGAATGAAGTTCTCCAGTTCCATCCATTTACCTGCAGATGGTAAGATTTCATTTTTCTTCATGGCTGAGTAAAATTCCATTGTGTACAAGTACCACATTTTCTTGATCCATTCATCAGTAGAGGGGCATCTTGGTTGTTTCCATAACTTGGCTATTGTGAATAGTGCTGCAATAAACATGGGTGTGCAGGTGCCTCTGGAGTAATGTGTGTTGCATTCCTTTGGGTATATCCCCAGGAGTGGGATTGCTGGATCATATGGCAGGTCTATGTTTAGATTTTTAAGATGTCTCCAAATTTTTTTCCAGAGTGTTTGCACCAGCTTGCATTCCCAACTGTAGTGGATTAGGGTTCCTTTTTTCCCACATCCTCACCAGCACTTGTTGGTGGCGGTGTTTTGGATGATGGCCATTCTAACAGGGGTAAGATGGAATCTTAGTGTAGCTTTGATTTGCATTTCCTTTATGGCCAGAGGTGGTGAGCATTTTTTCATGTGTTTTTTGCCCATTTGAATTTCTTCTTTTGAAAAAGTTCTGTTCAGTTCTGTTGTCCATTCCTTAATTGGTTCATTGATTTTAAGAAAGTTTAGTTTCTTAAGTTCCCTGTATATTCTGGTTATCAGTCCCTTGTCTGATGTACACCTGGCAAGTATTTTCTCCAATCAGTGGGTGGTCTTTTCAGTTAGAGACCATTTCTTTTCTTGTGCAGCAGCTCTTTAATTTTATGAAGTCCCATTTATTCATTCTTTCTCTTAGCTACTGGGCTTCTGGGGTTATATTGAGGAAGTCTTTGCCTATACCTATTAGTTCCAGACTGTTTCCTGCTCCTTCCTGTAGTAACTTCAGAGTTTCAGGTCTGATATTTAGGTCCTTGATCCATTTTGAGTTGATACTAGTACAGGCTGATACACATGGATCTAGTTTCAATTCCTTACAGATGATTAACCACTTTTCCCAGCAACATTTGTTGAAGAGGTTGTCTTTTCTCCATCGTATAATTTTTTGGCATCTTCGTCAAAAATGAGGTGGGTGTAGTTGTGTGGATTCATATCTGGGTCCTCTATTTTGTTCCACTGGTATTCATGTTTATTTTTGTGCCAGTACCATGCTGTTTTTATTGTTATTGCTTTGTTATATAGTTTGAAGTCAGATATTGTGATGCCTCCAGCATTGATCGTTTTGCTGAGAATTGCCTTGGCTATTTACAGTCTCTTGTGTTTCCAAATGAACTTTAGGGTAGATTTTTCAATCTCTGTGATGAAAGTCAGTGGGATTTAGATGGGAATTGCATTAAACATGCAGATTGCTTTTTGTAGTTCAGCCATTTTTACTATGTTTATTCTACCAATCCATGAGCATGGGAGTTCTTTCCATCTTCTATAGTCTTCCTCGATCTCTTTCTTCAGGAGCTTGTAATTCTCCTTGTAGAGGTCATTCACATTCTTTGTTAAATTTACTCCTAGGTATTTCATTTTTTTTGAGGCCATTGTGAATGGAATTGTTTCCATATATTCCTTCTCAGTTTGTTCATTGTTGGTGTATAGAAAAGCTAATGATTTTTGCAGGTTGATTTTGCATTCTGCCACCTTATTGTAGCTGTTTATGGTGTCTAAGAACTTTTGTGAGTTTTTTGGGTCTTTAAGATATAGGATCATATCATCTATAAATAAGGATATTTTGACAGTTTCTTTACCTATTCATATTCCTTTTATTTCTTCTTCTTGTCTAATTGCTCTGGCTAGAAATTCCAGTACTATGTTGAATAGGAGTGGGGACAGTGGCCATCCTTGTCTCATTCCTGATTTTAGGGGGAATGGTTTCAGTTTTTCACCATTAAATATGATGTTGGCTGTAGGTTTGTCATATATAGCCTTTACAATGTTGAGGTACATTCCTTCTATTCCTAGTTTTCTTAGAGCTTTTATCATGAAATGGTGTTGGATCTTGTCAAAGGCTTTTTCTGCATCTATTGAGATGATCAAGTGGTTTTTGTCTTTGCTTCTATTGATGTGCTGTATTACATTTATAGATTTGCATATGTTGAACCACCCCTGCATCCTGGGATGAAGCCAACTTGGTCATGGTGAATGATCTTTCTGATGTGTTGTTGGATTCGGTTTGCCATTATTTTATTGAGGATTTTTGCATTGATGTTCATTAGGGAAATTGGCCTGTAGTTCTGGTTTATGTAGGTGTCTTTGTCTGGTTTGGGGATGAGAGTAATACTGGCTTCATAAAATGTGTCAGGCAGTGTTCCTTCCCATTCTATTTCATGGAACAGTTTAAGGAGAGTTGGTATTAGTTCTTCTTTAAATATCTGATAGAATTCAGCAGTGAATCTGTCCGGTCCTGGACTTTTCTTTTTTGGGCAGCTCTTAATGGCAGCTTCAATTTCTTTTTGTGTTATAGATCTATTCAGGTGATTAATATCTTCTTGGTTCAGTTTTGGGTGGTTATAAATTTCTAGAAATCTGTCCATTTCTTAGATATTTTCAAATTTATTGGAGTATAGGCTATCAAAGGAGTCTCTGATGTTTTCCCAGATTTCTGTGGTGTTTGCTGTTATCTCTCCTTTTGAATTTCTTATTTTACTGGTTTGGATTTTTTTCTCTCCTCATTTTAGTCAGGTTTTGCAGGTTTCATTGATTCTACGTATTTTTGTTTGTTTGTTTGTTTGTTTCTATTTCATTGATTTCAGCCCTTATTTTAATTATTTCTTTCCTTCTGCTTGTTTTGGGATTTGTTTGTTCTTATTTTTCTAGGAGTCTCAGCTGCAGTGTTAGGTCATTGATTTGAGATTTTTTTGTCCTTTTGATATATGCACTCATGGCTATAAATGTTCCTCTTAGGAATGCCTTTGCTGTTTCCCATAGGTTCTGGTAGGTCGTGTTTTCATTTTCATTAACTTCCAGGAATCTTTTAATTTCCTCTTTTATTTCATCATTGAGTAATGTGTTGTTCAGCTTCCAATTGTTTGTGTGTTTTTAACTGCAGTTTTTGTTGTTAATTTCTAGTTTTAATGCATTGTGGTCAGACAGAATGCATGGGATTATTTCTATTATCTTGTATTTGCTGAGGCTTGCTTTATGCCCTAAGATATGATCAGTTTTGGAGAAGGTTCCATGGGCTGCTGAAAAGAATATATATTGTGCAGAAGTTGGATGAAATATTCTGTAGACATCAGAGAGGTCCATTTGATCTATAGTGTGATTTAGTTGTAGGATTTCTTTATGGATCTTTTGTTTTGATGACCTATCTATTGGTGATGGGGGGTATTAAGGTCTCCTACTACCACTGTGTTGGAAACTATATATGGTTTTACATCCTTCAGAGTATGATTGGTGAAATTGGGTGCATTGCCATTGGGTGCATATAGGTTGATAATTGTTATTTCTTTTTGGTGTATTTCCCCTTTTATTAGTATGGAGTGTCCTTCTTTATCTCATTTGATCAATGTAAGTTTGAAGTCTACTTTGTCCGAGATAAGTATTCCTACCCCTGCCTGTTTTCAGGGACCATTGCCTTGGTAAATCTTCTTATAGCCTTTCACTCTCAGCCAGTGCTTATTTCTCTTGATGAGGTGGGTCTTCTGTAGGCAGCAGATTATTGGATCTTCCTTTTTAATCCAGTTTGCTAATCAGTGTCTTTTGATGGGAGAATTTAGTCCATTAACATTCAGTGTTAGTATTGATAAATACATGGTGATCCCTGTCATGTAGTTGTTTTTGTTGATTAAGGGTTTGATTTTGTGTAGCTACATAATCAGTGTTACTCTTTACTTTCATGGTTATGTTTGCTTTCATTTTCTGTGTGCAGAATTCCTTGGAGAACCTTTTGTAGTGGTGACTTGCTGGTCATATATTGTTTTAGTTTCTGCTTTATCATGGAAGACTTTTCTTGTTCTGTCTATTCTGAATGATAGTTTTGCTGGGTAGAGTATCCTAGGGTTGAAGTTATTTTCATTCAGTGCTTGGAACACCTCACTCCATGCTCTTCTTGCTTTTAATGTTTCTGTTGAGAAGTCTGCTGTGATTTTGATGGGTTTATCTTTGTATGTTATTTGTTTCTTCTCTTACAGGCTTCAATATTCTTTCTGTAGTCTCTGTACTTGTTGTTTTGATGATAATATGTCATGGGGTAGTTCTATTTTGTTCAGGTCTTTTTGGTGTTCTGGAGGTGCCCTGTACCTGAATGGGTACATTTGTCTCGATTTAGGGAGTTTTCTGTTATTATTTTGTTGAATATATTACACATTCCTTCTGCTTGCACCTCTTCTCCTTCTTCAATGCCCATGATTCTCAGGTTTGGTCTTTTGATGGAGTCAGTGAGTTCTTGCATTTTTTTTCCACAGGTCTTGAGTTGTTTAACTAATAGTTCTTCAGTTTTTCCTTTAACTGCCATTTCATCTTCAAGTTCTGAGATTCTGTCTTCTGTTTGTTCTATTCTGCTGGAATGGCCCTCCATTTTGTTTTTTATTTCTGTTTCATTCTTTTTTCTGGGTTTTCCATATCATGGGTTACTTCCTCTTTAATATTGTCAATTTTTGACCTTAATTTGTTTATCTCTCTGTTTATGGTGGTTTCAGTTTCAGTTTGGCATTTATTTAGGGCTTCTATGATTTCATTTATTTGTTTTTGTGTTTTCTCATATTCTTTGTTTGTCCTCTTGGAATTTTTCAAGTGCCTCCTGTATGTTTTGATTGACCATGCCTAGTAACATCTCTATGGAATTCTATTGATTACTTGTAGGAATTCTTCTTTCAGAGTGTTCTTGTGGGCTTTGTTGGGTTCCTTGTTATAATTTATCTTTGTTTCTTTGGAGTCTGGATCTGGGTATCTGTTTTCTTCATTTTGCTCTAAATCCTGTAGTACTTTGTATTGGGTGGTGGGGAATGGTTTCCTTCCCTTTTCCTTCTTTCCATATTTCCACTAGGTTACATTTCTATCACTGAACTATGTGTAATTTAGTATTAGCTGGGTAACAATATTAATACTAACAAAACCAAGAAAGAAGGATAAAAAAGAGAGAGAGATGGAAAGATAAAAGGAATAGAGTAGAGAGGAAAAGAGAAAAAAAAAATGATAGAGATGATGGATGATTAAACTGTAAACCCATCAGCAAATCCCTTAAAGAAGGGGGAAAAAAATCACCATTTCTGGAACAGTAGAATTGCAGTTTTTTTTTTTAATGGTTCTGATGCTAGTTCTTTAGCATCCAGACCTGTCTGTGTGTGTCTCTTAGGTAGGTTTGGAGCCTTCCTGTGGCAAGTGGCCAGTGAGTGGGGTCCCATGGGCCTATGGGTGGAGGCCTTTAGCTGAGGTGAATTCATGGGCCTTTGGAGCATGGGCTTGGAGTGCTTGAAGGGCACAGTCTGGTGGAGTGGAGATCCTGTGTGTCTGTGGATCCCTGGCTTGACAGGCTTGGGGGGCATGGCCCAGCAAAACAAAGATCCAGTGTGTTTGTATTTCTGGTGCTGCAGACCTTGGAGGCATGGTCTGGCAGAGCAGAGATCTTGCAGGGCTGTGCAGGCCTTGGGGCATGGCCGGCAAAGCAGAGATTGTGCAGGGCTGGGGGAGGAGTGGCCTGATGGATATCGTAAATGTTTGTGGATCCCCAGCCTTAAGGGCTCATCCCACGGAGAGCCTGTGGTTCTGAGGGGTGGGAGTTTAGGGTAGCACAGTCCTGGTGGGTCAAAGGAGCAGGGCCAGAGGATCTGAGATCCCACAGAGGCATGTGGAGCAGCGACTCCCTGGGCCTATGGAGCAGGGCTTAGCATGCAGCATCTGCTATTCTTTCAGTATATGGTGGCGTGGAGAGGCCTCCCACAAATTAGGGGTTCAGAGTGCTGATGTTTCAGATCTCCCTGATGTTTTACCTCAGTCAAGTGTGTCTCCAGCTTGTTATCAAAGTCCCTGGATCATGGAGGTCAGAAGGTCTGTGGCTGTGTTCAGATCACCATCTTGAATCTCCCTTTGTTTCTATTTTCTTGAGGAATCTACAGACTGACTTCCACAGTGACTGAATTAATTGATATTCCCAAAAACAGCATGTGAGGATTCTTTTTTCCTGCATCCTCACCATAATTTGTTGTGGTTTGTTTTCTGATGATTGCCATCCTAGCTTGGATAAGATGGACCTTCAATGTTATTTTATGACTAAGGGTGCTGGAAATGCCTTCATGTAGTTATTATCCATTTGTACTTCTTCTGTTGAGAACTGAATGCTTAATTCATTTGCTAATTTGGTATTGAATTTTTTGAGCTCTTTGTATTTTCTAAATTTTAGTATATTAGTCAATGAAAAGTAGGCAGATTTTCTCTCATTCTACAGGTTGTCTCTTGATTCTAGTAATTGTTTCATTTGAAGTGCACTTGATTTTTAATTGGATATATTCCATTTTTGCCAGTTCTTGCTCTTATTTCCTGAGCTACTGGAGTCCTACTGAGAAAATTCTTATGTATGCCTGTCTCTAAGTTTTCCTGTAGTAGTTTCAGAGATTCAGATTTTAAATTAAACCAATTTGGGTTATAATACAGATATACTTGGAAATGTCACAAAGAAACTCCCTGAATAGCCATCTTAAATAAACAAAAATGTCATTTTTTTTCTTTTAAAAAACCAGAGAACAGAAAGGTGGAATAGGTAAGTTCTGTCTTGGGGGGTTGGTCCAGCGGCAGGGGAGAGGATGTGAGGAAAGGGTGTAAGAGGGTGAATACAGCACACATACAGTGTGCACATATATGGAAATGAAAAAATGAGATATATTGAAACTATTCCAGGAATGAAGGTGATGGGGATAAAGGAGAACAATGGAGGGAATGAATTCAATATGTATGAATGAATTGATATATAGTAATAACTTGTGTAAATACTACAATGTACCCTCAGCACAAAAATTTTAAAAGGGGAAAAAAGATTATCAACCATGGAATTGATTTTTATTGAAATAGGGATACAGTTTCTGTCTTCTACAAATGAGTATCCAGTTTTTCACAACACCATCTATACCAGAGGCCCTCTTTTTTCAGTGTGCATTCAAGGAATTGTTTCATTTGCCCTTTATTCCATCAATGACTCACTCTTCACTCAAAAGGACTTGTTCAGTCTACATGTGTTTCAACATTTCTGAAAATTTCTTTTATAATTGATTCCTAGTTTTATTCTTTTGTGATTTGATTAAATGCAGAAAGTTATTTAAACTTTTATAATTGTTATGATAAAATGTTATATCCTACAATATGATATATTTTGGAGAAGTTTCTATTGACTGCTGAGAAGAACAAGTATTCTGTAGTTTTTGGATGGGTTATTCTGTGATTATGTTTTAAATCCATTTCATCTATAGTATCATTTTATTCTGAAGTTTCTTTATTGATTTTTTGGTATGGGTGTTCTATCTATTTTTGAGAATGGGATATTGTAGCCATACATTATTATTATGTTAGGGTCTATCTGTGTTTTTTTACTTTATTTTATAATTTTTACATTTATTTACACGTGTAAACATTATTTGGCCCACCTCCCCTCTTCCCCACCTTTGCCATTTAAGATTACTATATTTACTCTTATACAGTGAGCACATCACCATTCAAGTTTTTGTTTTCCCTCCCATTCCCTATTCGTCCTATTCACAGACTCCCCTTAGTGTGTGATCCATGTAGAAAAATATTACTGCATTTGTTTTAGGTCTATAATCCACATATAAGGGAGAGCATGCGATTTTTGGCCTTCTGAGCCTAATTTCACTTAAGATGATGTTCTCCAGTTCCATTCATTTATTTCAAATGACAAATTTTCATTCTTCTTTGTCACTCAATAAAATTCCATTGTGTATAAATACCACATTTTCTTAATCCATTCATCAGCAGTGGGGCATATTAGCTATTTCCATAGTTTGGCTACTGTAAATAGTGCTGCAAAAACATGGGTTGTGCAGTTGCCTTTGTAGTAACCTGAGTCGCATTCCTTCAGATACATCCCTAAGAGTAGGTATTGCTGGATCATATGGAAGATCTGTTTTTGGTTTTTTAAGAAGCCTCCATATTGTTTTCCATAGTAGTTATACTAGGTTACATTCCCACCAGCAGTGTGTGAGGGTTCCTTTTTCCCTGCATTCTTGCCAACATTTGTTGGTGGTGGTGTTCTTGATTACAGCTATTCTAACAGGAGTGAGATGGAATCTTAGTGTGGATTCGATTTGCATTTAGTTTATGGCCAGGGATGGTGAACATTTTTTGCCATTTAGATTTCTTCCTGTGAAAAAGCTCTCTTCAGTTCAGTTACTCATCTTTATTGGGTAACTGATTTCTGGGAAGTTTGAACTCCCTGTTTATTATGGATATCAGTCCCTTGTCTGATGTATAGCTATTACAGATTTTCTCCCATTCTGTGGGTGGCCTCTTCAATTTAGAGACCTTTCTTTTGTTGTGCAGATTTTTTATTTCATATAGTCCCCATTTGTCAATCTTCTCTCTTAGTTGATGAGCAGCTTGAGTTCTACTGAGGAATTCCTTGCCTATACCTATTACTTCCTGTATATTCCCTATTCATTCCTCTACTAACTTCAGGTTTTAGGTCTGATAATAAGATCCTTAAATCAACTTTGAGTTGATACTAGTCCAGGATGACAGACATGGATCTAGTTTCAGTTTTCTGCAGGCAGAAAACTACTTTCCCCAGCAACATTTGTTGAAGAGGTTGTCTTTTTTCCATTGTATATTTTTGGTAACTTTGTCAAAAATTAGGTGGGCATAGATGCATGGATTCAACCTGGATCTTCTATTCTGTTCCATTGGTCTTCAAATCTGTTTTTGTGTCAGTGCCATGCTGTTTTTATTGCTATGGCTCTAGAATAGTTTGAAGTCAGTTATTGTAATACCTCCAGTGTTCCTGTTTTTGCTCAGTATCACCTTGGATATTTGTAGTCTTTTGTGTTTCAAAATGAACTTTAGGGTAGATTTTTCAATCTCTGTGAGGAATGTCATTGGGATTTTTATAGGAATTGTGTTGAACATTTCTTTTGATAGTATAGCCATTTTTAATCTGTTGATTCTGTCAATCCATGAGCATAGACGATCTTTCCACCTTCTATAGTCTTCTTTGAACTCTTTCTTCAATAGTTTGTAGTTTTCCTTGTAGAGGTGATTTACATCCTTGGTTAAGTTTTTTCTTAAAAGCTTAGGTATTTGATTTTTTTTTTGAGGCTATTGTAAATGGAATGGTTTTCCTATATTCTTTCTTAATCTGTTCATTTTTTGGTTTATAGAAAGACTACAGATTTTTGTAAGTTGACTTTGTATCCTGCTTATTTGCTAAAGCTGTTTATGGTGTCTAGGAGTTTTGGGATGGAGTTTTTTTGGGTCTTTAAAGTATAAGATCATGTCATCTGTGAATAAGGATAGTTTGAGTTACCTAATTGTATTCCTTATTTACTCTTCTTGCCTTATTGTTCTGGTCAGGAATTCCAGGACTCTGTTGATTAGGAGTTGGGAGAGTGGGCACCTATGTCTCATTCCTGATTTTAGGGGAAGTGGTTTCAGTTTTTATCCATTAAATATGATGTTGACTACAGGTTTGTCATATATAACCTTTATAATGTCGAGGTACATTATTCTATTCTTAGATTCCTCAGAGCTTCTATCATGAAGTGGTGTTAAATCTTATCAAAGGCTTTTTCTGCATCTATTGAGATGATAAAGTGGTTTTTTCTTTGCTTCTATTAACGTGCTGTATTTTACTTAATAATTTTCATGTTAAACAATCCCTGCATCGCTGGGATGAAGGCAACTTGTTCATGGTGAATGATTCTTCTGATGTGTTGTTGAATTTGGTTTGCCATTATTTTATTGAGGATTTTTGCATCAGTGTTTATTAAGGAGATTGGCCTGTAATTCTTCTTTTTGGATGTGTCCTTGTCCAGTTTTGGGATGAGTATAATACTGACTTCATAGAATGAATTAAGCAGTGTTCCTTCTCTTTCTATGTCAAGGAAAAGTTTAAGGAGTATTGGTATTAGTTCTTCTTTAAAGGTCTGGTAGATTCAGCAGATAATTCATCAGGTCCAGGACTTTTCAATTTTGGGAGACTTTTGCTGCTAGAATTTTCTTAATGGGAGTGTTTTTAATAGTTGATATAATAAAGTCAAATATATAATAACAATAGGGCTATTCAGTTTCATTTCATTGTTTTTCTCTATTTTTAAATTATTTCCTATTTTTATTGATTTCTATTTTGATTTTTATTATTTCTGTTGTTACATTAAATATCATCTCTTGCTTTTTAGATACTGAAGGTGGATGCCATCATTAATAATTTGAGACATTTGTTTTTACAATACAGATTTTAGCTCTAAAAATTCTCCCTTAAATACTGGGAAGCACCATCAGACTAATATTGATACAATGGAATTAAAGAAATATTCTCTTCAGTTAAAATTTATCTTATACATGGATTTTTAGGAGTGTGTTATATAGTTTCCAAATATCATTGCTTTTACAAATATCTTTTGTTAATATTTCATTTTGATCAAAAAACATTCATTATATGAATTAAATCCTTATATATGTATTAAGACTTGTTTTGCAACCAAGGGTGCAAGTATTCTCTATGAAGACTTTAAAAGATACCTGTGAAACTATTCCACAATTAGGGAGAGGGGAGATAAAAGAGAACAGTGGAGGGGGTGAGTTCAATTATTGTATATTGTAAGATCCTTTGTAAATGCCACAATGTAGTCCTACCCATTACAACAATAACATTTTTAAAAATGTTTTCTTTTGTTCTTGCACACAGCATCCTATTGATGTTAATTATTCTACTTAATGATATTGTTCAAGTCATATACACCTTTACTAATTTTTCATTTTTTTCTTTTACTTAGATGTGCTAAAATTTCTGATTATAATTGCAAGTGTTTGTTTTCTCTGACATTCTGTCAATTTGTTTTCATGCATTTGGAGCTGTGACAATATTTGCATAATCACTCAGACACTGTATCATCCTTGATGAAGTAATTGTTTATCATTATTAAATAACCTTCTTTAATCTCTGATAAGTTTGTCACTCTGACATATATTTGTTAGCTACTAGTATAGGTTCTATAACTTTTTGACTAATATTGTCACGGTATATAATTTTCTATCATTTCACTATTGACATTTGCATTTCTTATTTAAAGCAAATTTCTTGTAATCATCTATCCTTGGGTATTGCTTTTTTAATCCAACTTAGCAATAGCATTTATTTTATCTCATTTATATTTTACATGATGTTTATATGCATATATTTAAATCTAATATTGTTATATTTGATTTCTTTTTGTTACATCTATTCTTCCTCTTTTTTTTTCTCTTGAGTCATTTTAAGTCTTTTCCCTTCATACTTTAATATTTTTCAGGATGCCATTTTACTTTATAATATTTATTTCTTTTATTTATTTTAAGTCTTTGCCATGTTAGTTCTTTTAGTTTATCTTATAATTTTTCATTTCACAATGAGACTTCATGCACTTTGTTTTATTTTTCATATAAGTAACCTTGAGCAATATACTCAAATTTTTCTCTCCCAACCTTATTTACATATATTGTTTATAATTCTCAAAATACATTGTAATAATATTTGCCTTATTACCTTTAAGTAAACTTAAGAAGAAAATTGATCATCTTACTAAGAAATGTCCAACACTTCTTATTACTGAAGCTTGCTGGTAACAAATTCCTTCAACTTTTTTTTATGTTTATTGTGAAAAACATTTTTACTGGGCATATAATTCTAAGCAAAGGGTTTTTACTTTGATTCTTTAAAGATAATATATACCTTATTCTTCACTTTCATTGTTTCCAGCAAGAAGTCTGCTATTGTACTTATCTTTGTTCTTCTGGACATAATGTGTGGTCTTCCCCTAGTTTGAACCAATTTGATTATGATATATCTAAGGTGTGTGTTCTGTGAATGTATGCACATGATTTTTTTTTCTGGCT
Source organism: Castor canadensis (assembly GCF_047511655.1). Taxonomy (NCBI): domain Eukaryota; kingdom Metazoa; phylum Chordata; class Mammalia; order Rodentia; family Castoridae; genus Castor; species Castor canadensis. The sequence goes on from NC_133395.1 coordinate 28,927,791, forward strand.
GAGGTTATTTGAGCCTTTTATAACTTTTGGCTTATAGTTTTCAGCAAATTTGGAAATTTTCTTATTATTATTTCAATCATTTTTTTCTAACACTCACCACTTCCCCAGTTCCTGGCCAATCTTCCTGCCTCCAATGACAATTATATTAGGTTGTCTGAACTCATTCCAAAGCTCACTGATGCTATATGTATTTTAAAATTATATATATTTCCCCTGTGTCTTACTTAAATAATCTGTGTTTTGTGTCTTCAAGCTCACTAATAGTTTCTTACATAGTCTATAGTTTGTAATATTCAGTGTTTTATTCATCTCAGACATTGTAGAGTTTTCCCCTCTACAAGTTTGGCTATTTTTTTTATCTTTTGTTTCATTACTTAACATATGCAGTTTTTTCTCTAGCCTTTTGAACATGTGGAATGCAGTTGTAATAACTGTGTTAATGTCCTTGTTTGCCAATTCTAACATCTGGATCAATTTCAGTTGGTTTAATTTTCTCATTATGAATTGTATTTTTTGCCTGTTTGCATGCTTCATGATTTCTTATTAGATACCAGATACTGTGAATTTTACCTTGTTGGGTAATGGCTATTTTTGTAATTCTATATTCTCAAACTTTGTTCTGAAACACATTTATATTACTCAAAAATAATTTGAAACTTTTCAGTCATGCACTAAGATTTAGAAGTATCTGTATAATTGCTTAACCTATAGTTAAGAATTCCCCATTTCTTGGGGGGTGGGATATAAAAGGCTAAGGGTGGGAGATAAAGGGGGTCTGTTCAAAGGGATTGAACAGACCAAAGTAAAGCACACCCACAGTGGGCATGCTTTCAAACACACTTTTGAACATTAACTCAAATATTAATTTGAAAACCAGAACTGTAAAATAGACATAGTATGTGTGTGGGGGGGGTACTAGTGGGAAGGGGAGAGTTAAGGAAGGAAATTAAGGTGATGGTATATGGTTGGTGGGCTTCACACACATATATGTAACAGAACTAAACAACCTCTTTCAGTTGCTTTAAGTTGGGTGGGGAGGGGGTTGAGAGGAAGAGACGATAGGGCCAATTTAAATAACATGCAATATAAATTTGATCACAATTGTCTCTGCAAATCCCCTTATAATGAATATATCCTAATTTAAAAATTATATTTCAAAAAATAATTTAAAATGAAAAAAAGTATTCCCCACTTCTTAGGCCAAATTTTTCCTGAATACACTACCAAATGTTCATTTTATTATGAACCAGTCAGAATACGGTTTATTCCTTACCCTCGGTAAACTCAAGGTATGCTTCATTTGAATCCTTTTAGATGGTTCATTCCCAAGCCCCAGCTAGTTTTTCACACATTTGCACTGATCAGTACACTCATGAACACCTCATGAGGTAGCCTTTTTATAACTCTCAAGCTGCTACCAATGCAACTCTCTTATTTTCAATATTCTGTCTTGAGAATTCTGGGTACTCAATTCTTCCTGAAGTACTGGCTTTTTCTTCTTAACTCAGTAAATCTCTCGAAAATCAGTAAATTTAGTCAATGATGATTTGTGCTTCATTTATTTCCTTTTTCTCAAGTCACTGTCCTCTGTTGCTTGATGCTTATATCTTAGAAAGCGCTGTTTCCTACATTTTGTCCAGTTAATTACTTTTCTTGAAGAGTAGAATAAATTCAAATTATGTTACAGATTATCCATAAATACAGTCCTTCTGAAATTGGTATGAAAAAAAACTGGCACAGTTCTCATGTTAATTTGTCCATTTGTGAAGTCAGAGCAGTTTTGATATGAAGGATCACTGACTCTCTGGAATTTATACTACCTTTCAAAATAGTAAGCTAAAAACAGTATTAAACTCATGGAAAAAATCAGTAATTAATGCTATCATTAAAGCTTTAACAGAAGTAAGGATTGAGATTCGTATTATATTCTCATTTAAATTGAGTGAGAATATACTTTTTTGGTGGCTTGTAGCATTATTTATCATTTTTACATTTATTCACATGTGTATACATTGTTTGGGCCACCTACATACCTCCACCCCTGATATCCCCCCCTCCCCAGTTCCAGGTAGAACCTGTTCTGCCCTCTTGTTCTCCAGTTTTGTTGAAGACAAAACATAAGGGATAATAAGAAAAACACCATCTTTTTGCTAGTTTAAGATAAAGAAAGCCATACAGAGAGATGCCTAGTGTTACTTCCATGCACATGTGTATTACAACCCACATTGTTTCATCTCTACTAGACCTCTTCACTACTTTCTAGATCCTTCCCATAATGGCCTCTGCCAGTTTAAAATTACTATATTCACTCGTATACAGTGAGCGTATCAAGCACATTCAAGTTTTTTGTTTCCTTCCTTTTCCCTATTCTTCCCATGCACATTCTCCCTGTAGTCTGTGAACTATGTCCAATAATAGCACTGCATTTGTTTTCTCTGGAATCTGCTTATGAGAGAGAACATGGGATTTTTAGCCTTCTGAGCATGACTAACTTCGCTTAACATGATGCTCTCCAGTTCCATCCATTTACTTGTGTGAATGACAAAATTTCATTCTTCTTTGTGGCTGCATAAAATTCCATTTTGTATAAATACCATATTTTCTTAATCCATTTGTGGATAGTGGGGCATCTTGGCTGTATACATAGCTTGGCTATTGTGAATAGTGTTGATATAACACGGGTGTGCAGGTGCCTTTATAATAACCTTAGTCACATTCCTTCCGGTATATCCCTAGGAGTGGTATTGCTGGATCATATGGCAGATCTACGTTTAATTTTTTAAAAAGCTTCCATATTGTTTTCCAAACTGATTGTACTAACTTACATTCCCACCAGCAGTGTATGAGTGTTTCTTTTTCCCCACATCTCTGCCAACATTTGTAGGTTGTGGTATTCTTGATGATAGCTGTTCTAATAGGAATGAAGTAGAACATAAGTGTGATTTTAATTTGCATTTCCTTTATGGGCCAGGGATGGTGAGCATTTTTTTGTGTGTGTGTTTTAGCCATTTGAGCTTCTTCCTTTGAAAAAGTTCTGTTTAGTTCGGATGCCCACTTCTTTATTGGTACATTGATTTTGGGTGAGTTTAGTTTTTGGAGTTCCTTGTATATTCTGGGTATAAGTCCTTTGTCTAATATATAGCTAGCAAATATTTTCTCCAATTCTGTGAGCGGTCTCTTCAATTTAGAGACCATTTCTTTTGTTGTGCAGAAGCTTTTTAATTTCATGTAGTTCCATTTGTCTATCTTTTCTCTTAGTGGCTTGGCTGCTGGAGATTTACTGATGAAGTCCTTGCCTATACCTATTGCTTCCAGAGTATTCCCTGCTCTTTCTGTACTAACCACAAGGTTTCTCATCTGATATTAAGGTCCTTAATCCACTTTGAGTTGATACTAGTACAGTGTGATAGGCACAGATGTACTTTCAGTATTCTGCAGGCAGATAACCACTTTTCCCAGGAAAATTTGTTGAAGAAGCTGTCTTTTCTCCATTGGATATATTTGGCATTTTTGTCAAAGATTAGGTGAGCATAGTTGCACAGATTCATTTCCAGATCCTCTATTCTGTTCCACTGGTCTTTATATCTGTTTTGTGCTGGTACCATGCTATTTTCATTGCTATGGCTCTGTAGTATGGTTTGAAGTCAGATATTGTGAAACCTCCAGCATTGCTCTTTTTGTTCAGTATTGCCTTGGCTAGTCACGGTCTTTTGTGTTTCCAAATGAAGTTTAGGGTAGATTTTTCAATATCTGTGATGAATGTTATTGGGATTTTGATGGGGAATTGCATTGAACATGTAGATTGCTTTTGGTAGCATAGCCATTTTTACTATGTTGATTCTACCAATCCATGAGCATGGGAGATCTTTCCACCATCTGTAGTCTTCTTCAATTCCTTTCTTCAAGTTTGTAGTTCTCCTTGTAGTGGTCATTTACATCCTTTGTTAAGTTTATAACTAAGTATTTGATTTTTTTCTCATGCTATTGTAAATGGAATTGTTTTCCTATATTCTTTTTCAATCTGTACATTGTTGGTGAATAGAAAGGCTACTGATTTTTGAAAGTTGATTTTGTAGCCTGCCACATTGCTGAAGCTGTTTATGGTATCTAGGACTATTTGGCTGGAGTTTTTGGGTATTTGAGGTATAAAATCATGTCATCCACAAATAGGGATACTTTGACTATTTCTTTACCTATTTCTATTCTTTTCATTTCTTCTTCTTCCCTTATTAGTCTAGGTAGGAATTCCAAGACTATGTTGAATAGGAGTGGGGAGAGTGGGCACACATGTCTCATCCCTGACTTTATAGGAAATGGTCTCAGGGTTTACCCATTAAATATGATGTTGGCAATAGTTTTGTCATATAATGTTGAGGTATATTCCTTCTATTCCTAGTTTTCTTAGAGTTTTTATAATGAAATGGTGTTGAATCTTATCAAAGGCTTTTCTGCATCTATTGATATGATCAAGTGGATTTTGTCTTTGCTTCTGTTAATGTGCTATACTACATTTATTGATTTACATATGTAGAACCACCCCTGCATCCCTGGGATGAAGCTGACTTGGTCATGGTGAATAATTTTTCTGATATGTTGAGGACTTTTGCATTAATGTTCATTATGGAGATTGGCCTATAGTGCTTCTTTTTGGATGTGTCCCTGTCCGGTTTGGGGATGAATGTATCAATGGCTTCATAGAATGAGTTAGGCAGTGTTCCTTCCCTTTTTGTTTCATGGAACAGTTTAAGGAATATTGGCATTAGTTTTTCTTTAATGGTCTTATACAATTAAGCAGAGAATTTGTCAGGTCCTGGACTTTTCTTGTATGGGTTCTCTATTGCTGATTCAATTTCGTTATGTGTTATAGATCTGTTCAGGTCATTAATATCTTCTTGGTTTAGTTTTGGATGGTCATAAGTATCATAAAATTTATCCATAAGTTCTCTAAGTGGTATCTGATTATTCACTGGATTTCTTTGGTGTTTGTTCTTATCTCCCCTTTTTCTTCTCTGATTTTACTAATTTGGGTCTTTTCCCTCATCATTTTAGTCAGATTTGCCAGGGGTTTGGCAATCTTTTTTTATTTTCCAAAGAACCAGCTCCTTGTTTCATTGATTTTTTGTATGGTTTTTTTTTTTTTTTTGGTCCCTATTTCTTTAATTTCAGCCCTCATTTTTATTATTTCTCTCCATCTGCTTATTTTGGGTTTTGCATATTCTTATTTTCCAGGAGTTTGAGATGTAGCATTAGATCAATTATTTGAGATCTTTCTGTGTTTTTAACATATGCATTCATGGCTATAACATAGCTGTTAGGACTGCTTTGCTGTGTCCCATAGGTTCTAATAGGTGGTAATTTCATTTTCATTAACTTCCAGGAAACTTTTGATTTCCTCTCTGATTTCTTCTATAACCTGCTGATCGTTGAGCAATGTGTTACTCAGCCTCCAAATATTTATATATTTTCTCCTGTTGGTTTTGTTGTTGAGTTCTAGTTTTATTATGATCAGACAGAATGCAGGAAGTTAATTCTATTTTCTTATATTTGCTGAGGTTTGCTTTGCACCTTAAGATATGATCTCTATTTTGGAGAAATTTTGAAAAGAATGTATATTTTCTGTTGTCAGAGGAATTATTCTGTATACAACAGTTCCATTTAATCTATGGTGTCATTTAGTTCTAGGGTTTCTTTGTTGATTTTTTTTGTTTGGATGACTTATCTATTGGTGATAGAGGGATACTAAACTCTTCCACTACCACTGTTTATGAGTCTATATGTGCTTTTACATCCTTTAGTGTATGTTCAATGAAACTGGGTGCACAGATTTGTGTGCACGTAAGTAGATAATTGTTAATTCCTTTGATGTAATGCCTCTTTTATTAGTATAACATGTCCTTCTTTGCCTTGTTTGACCAATGTAAGTTTGAAGTCTACTTTGTCTGATATAAATATTGCTACCCCTGCCTGTTTTGGAGGATCATTGAGTTGGTAAATCTTCTTCCAGACTTTCACCCTAAGCAGGTGTTCATTGTTGACAATAAGGTTGGTCTATTGTAAACAACAGATTGTCAGGCCTTCCTTTTTAATCCAGTTTTCCAAGCGGTGTCTTTTGATGGGGAAGTTGAGTCCACTGGTATTCAGTGTTAATATTAACAGGCATGTGGTGCTTCTTGCCACTTAATGTTTTTGCTGTTTAAGGATTTGATTGTGTGCTGCCAAATCAAATCTACTCTCTGGTTACTTGTCTTCTCTTCTCCTGTGGTTTGATACTTCCCATGCTCTTGTGGTTTTATTTCCTTTCATTTTCTGTGTGCAGAATTCCTTGTAGAATCGTCTGTAGTGGTGGCTTGGTGGTCAGGTACTCTTTTAATTTCTGTTTATCATGGAAGGTTTTTATTGCTCTGTGAATTTTGAATGATAATTTTGCTGGATAGAGTATCCTAGGGCTGAAATTGTTTTTATTTACTGCCCAAAATACCTCACTCCATGCCTTTCTTGCTTTTAAAGTTTCCATTGAGGATTAAGAAAATGTGGTATTTATACACAATGGAATTTTATGCAGCCAGGAAGAAGAATGAAATCTTATCATTTGCAGGTAAATAGATGGAATTGGAGAACATCATCCTGAGCGAGGTTAGCCAGGACCAGAAGACCAAAAATCGTATGCTCTCCCTCATATGTGGACTTTAGATCAAGGGCAAACACAACAAGGGGATTGGACTTTGATCACATGATGAGGCGAGAGCACACAAGGGAGGTATGAGGATAGGTAAGAAACCCAAAAAAAAAAGATAGCATTTGATGTCCTCAATGTGAAGGATCTAATGCAGAAACTTTAAAGCGACGGACGCCAATAGGAGAAGGGGACCAGGAACTAGAGAAAAGGTTAGTTCAAGAAGAATTAATTTAGAATGTAACACATATGTACAGGAAAGCAATTCGAGTAAACTCCCTGCATAGCTATCCTTATCTCAACCAGCAAAAACCCTTGTTCCTTCCTATTATTGCTTATACTCTCTCTTCAACAAAATTAGAGATAAGGGCAAAGTAGTTTCTGCCGGGTAGTGAGGGGTAGTGGGGGAGAGGGAGGGGGTGGGGGGGTGAGGGAGGGGGTAGGGGAAGGGGGAAGAAATGAGCCAAACATTGTATGCACATATGAATAAAAGAAAAAATAATAATAAAGTTTCCATTGAGAAATCTTCTGTTATTTTGATGGATTTACCTTTCTATGTTATTTGGTTTTTCTCTCTTATAGCCTTCAGTATTCTTTCTCTATTCTCTGTGCTTGTTTTAATAATAATATGCTGTGGGGAGGTTCTATTTTGATCAAGTGTGTTTAGTGTCCTGAATGCTTCCTGTACCTGAATTGGCAAAACTTTCTAGAGATTTGGGAAATTTTCTGTTATTATTTTATTGAACATATTACACATCCCCTTGGCTTGCACCCCTTCTCCTTCTTCAATGTCCATGATTCTCAGGTTTGGTCTTTTCATGGAGTTGTTGAGTTCTTGCATAGTCCTTTCATAGCTCTTGAGTTGTTTGACTAAGATTTCTTCCATTTTTTCTTTAATTTCTATTTTAACTTTGAGCTTTAATATTTTGTCTTCCACTTTGTTAATCTGCTGGAGTAGCCTTCCACTGTGTTTTTTGTTAGACTAAAGGGACCTTTCATTTCCAGGATTTCTGTTTGTTTCTTTTTTCTGAGGCTTTCCATATCTTTGTTCAACTCCTCTTTTATATTTTGTGTTTTCTACCTTAATTTGTATTTCTTTTTATTGTGTCCTTTGTTTTACTTTAGTGTTTGTTGATGTTCTTTCTGAGTCCATTTATTTGTTTCTGTGCCTTCTCATTTTCTTTATTTTTGATGACTGAAATTTCTTGGGTACATCTTTAAATTCTGATTAACCATGCCTATTATCTTCTCTATGAATTTCTCAGTGATTTCTTCCAAGATTTTCTCCTTGAGGGCTTTTTTGGTTGGCATCACTGGGCTCCTTGGTGATAATTATCATTGTTTTGTTGTGGTCAGGAACTGGGTATCCATTTTCTTCTTTTCCCACTGAATCCTATATTGGATTTTATTTTTATTTATTTTGAGGAAAGTGGTTTCCATGTCTTCTTCTTTATCCCATTGTTCCACTTGGTGCTGTGCAGCTATGTTCTTGGTAGGCTACTTGGTTGCATTAATTGTTTTCTTTACCTTGATTTAATTTTTGTTTTGTGACTGGATAGGTCATTAGCTAGTTATGTTTATGTGCTCTTTCTGTCCCTGGAGTGGAGGTGTAATTTAGCAATCAAAAATTCACAGGTTCAATGCCAAACCAGTTGTTTACATATTACATAGAAAACCCTTTGTGATGATATCTATAAACAGTGGGAATTGGGGGTGGGGGTAATGGTTATTAGATTAGATATAGAAATTTGGATAATTGATAAAGGTGCCACTAAAAGGGAGTTTGGAAAAGTGGTGGGTGTTTCGATGGGGGAAGAGGTATGGGAGCTGCCAGGTTTTGTGGCACTTGGGTGTGTTTGGGTGCATTTCTGTTGTTTTAGTGGAGGGTACTTGTGTCAAGCATTGCAGGGGGCTGGGGTTGTGTACAGTTGGTACAGTAGACTGGTCAGCAGGTGGTGAGTGTGTAGGAGGAACAGGTAGTGTGGTGACAGGTTGGGGGAAGATAGGAGGAGGAGGTGAAGATAAAGGAAGGAATGAATGAAAAGAGGTAGAAAGAGTATTTGGGAGGGAGAAGAATGGATTGTAGAATAGGAAAAGGAGGAAAAGTGAAGGGGGTTAGAATAGGAATAAGAAAATAGTGATGGTGATGTTAATAATACAGAAAATAAAAACACCAGGTACAGGAACAACAAAAAGTTTAGTCTTTTGGCAAAAGTTCTGGAGTTATTCCTTAGGCATCCAATCCTGATATTGGTGTACAAGCAGGAGCTCTGATGTGGTCGCACCAGTTTACTGGCTTGTGAGTAGTATTTATTTCCTTCTAATGTGGTCTCACCAGGTCACTGGCTTCCAAGTAGTATATGTTTCTTTAGTTGCAATTGGGAGGTGCGGTTGTCTACCAGTTCATGCAGGAGCTGTTGTTGTTTTCACCAGGCAGCAGCTGTGTTTCCTGTTTGGTCAGCCCCTCCCCTAGCAAGGTGGGACAATTCAGTTTTGAATACTGCCCTCTGTCCAATGATGTCATCTCCAGCATCCACCATCTGCCCCACTTTGGAATGTTGTCCAATCACTCCACCCCCACTCTCCGTCTTTGTGATAACAGCTCCTCTGGAATGTTGGTTTGTCACCCCACCCCCACTCTCAGGTTTTGTTACTTTACCTGTGTTTGTTCACTGAGAGTTTGCTACTGAGAGTTTGGCTCCTTGCCCTATTCCTGTTCTCCAGGGCAGGTTCAGCATTCCACCCCCCACCTCCAATGTCAGTATTAAATTACAGTTTTCTGTTTATGCTTTTCAGTTTTGTTGGGGGGGGGGTTCAGTCTGTCCAGGGGCTGGGCTGGGTTATGTTCCTGGGAGGTGGGTAGGGGAGTCACTTGTGGTGTGTGATGCTCACCTGTTCATTCTGCAGGTTCATGCAAGAAGCTTTGAAACTGGCTGGTGGGGAGAAATGGTGCAGCTTAGGGGGGCTTTCCATCAGTTAGGGGTCCAGGATGTTGCAGAGATTGATTCTGATTGATGCTCTGTCTTCCGTTTGCTTCAAGGAAAAGAAATAAAAGAAATGGCCAGGGGGCTTTTTCCCAGGGCCAGACACACCTTGCTAGCTATGCTCTGTGAGATTTTCATTGTTAGTTGCAATTGAAGGCTGACTGAAAGTGTCGGTCTTTGAATTTTATGTGCACCTAATGTGATGGTGGTTAATATTTTGTCTAGAAGCAATCAGAATTACCCAAGTGTAGTTCTGACATCTCAAGGTGGTTTCTGGAGTCACAGAGCTTAGGATTTCTGATTCCCTTCCCTAACTGCCATCTTGAATCCTCCAGTATTCTTTATATACACCAGAGAATTATTATAAATTTATTTAACTGTTTACTCCAATTACATATCAACACAGATACCAGGACATATTATGCATGTGTGGTTATTTTAACCACTACATGAATATCACACTGATAGGATGAGGTAAGTCAAAATTATCAGCTATTATGAATTACTTGCAACTTATATTTCTGAATAGAGAGATAAATCCTGGGATCATGTATCTGCATACAGTTGCTAGTGTTCAATAATTCATACTTGCAAGTTAGCAACTTTAAGATAAAAAAAATAAGTTCATTTGAAAACTCCATCCCAGCTATCTCTCTTTGGCTCTGAGATGTTACATGTATCATTGTGAGTATAATTCTCTTCATACACCAGTTTCTCACATTTACTCTCACATCTGCCAACTACCTGTAAGATCCAGAGCAAGACAAGGTGTTCAAATTATTCCACCTGCAATGTTCTGCCATTTGGATCTTTCAACTCCAATAGTACTTCCATATGTCCATATGTATAAAAAGAATATATTACAAGTGGGGTGTGATGGTGCATACTTGTAATCCTAGCACATGGGAGGTTGAAGCAGGAGGGTTACAAGTTTGAAACCAACCTGGGATGCACAGCAAGCTCCTATCTCAAAAGGAATACACCTCAGTTTCTACTGGTATTTTGTAAATGAAGTCATATAATCAAATAATGGAAGACTTAATTGTACTTTTTAAAAAGGAATGGTCAAGGAAAAGGTCAACAGTGACACACAGAAAAAAACCCAGAGAAAACAAAGATGACTGGTGAATCAGGAAAATAAAAAGTAAAGGAACTGTGGAGTTTTTAGGATGCATACTCTAACCTGTTATGTTTGAAATCCTACTCCATCTGTTCCCTACTCCACTTGTTCTGGAACAAACTCCTGCTCATTCAGATCCACCTATCCTCCACAGACTATTTTGTTTTCCAGAAATGCTTACCTCCCACATTAGAACAGCACCACAGATCATTTGGAATTTGTCATAATTTTTATTTTTCACATTGCTAAAACATTTGCCTCCTAGACAAAATGAGAGTCACTTTTCTTTCTGCCAAATTATGTTCTTCTGTTTCTCATGCTGAAGGAAATAAAATATAGGACAGAAAACTTGACAACATTTACATCATTTCTAGGCAACACATCCAAAATATCTGTCTGTGGGCTCAAATGCAAGGATACTGTGACTGAATCTTTCTATGGTAGTCGAAAGATAAAAAGCTCGAACATAAAGTTCATTGTACTTTAATGGTACAGTATAGAACTAATACAGGAGAGAAAATCATCTTATCTTAGAGTAACATTTTTTGGAAAAATAGAATTCTTAAAGGGATCTCAGATCTCTTTTTTAAATGTTTTGATAAATGCATCACCTAATAAATATTCTATCTCCTCAGAACATGAAAATAAATCCTGGATCATGATATTGCTATGCAACTGCCAGTATTTAATAGTTCAGTCTTGTAGTTTCAAGGAGAAAAGTAAGTTTTTCAAGGTGAAAAATATGTTCACTGTATTTTAAAATTCAACCCTAGATATTTTTCTTTGGATATGAGAGGTATACTATTCCTAACAGATCCATTTAAATATAAAGAAATAAATATTTATGTTTCTAAGCAAATTAAAACTTCTTAATGACTTGTATTTCAGTGTTTTTAAGTTTTAAATAGTAGTACTATTTGTTCAGTTAAGGTCTTCACTCATTAGGTTATAATTCTTAACTTCAAATTGCAATGCCTTCTAAAACATGATAATGAGATCTTGGTCTTGATTTTAGTGCTAACCCAATATTTCATGACAAAATAAACAACATGCTATATGGTTTTGTTCATGAAAAGAAATTTCAATAAAGTAGGCATGTACTCACTTTTCTGAAAATGCATTTAAATAATTAATTATCAAGTATTGCTATCAGTTTACTTTTTCATTAAATGTCATGGAAATAAAAGATATCTGCAGATATCTAGAGTTACTTTGTTTAAAGACTTAAACTTATTGGTAGATGATTTTTCATACTGGATTTGCTACTCCTGCCTACTCATTTATTTGTTTCTGAAAACATTATTATTTGAGTGAACTTAACTTTGATAATTTGGCAGATCTGAATTTGAGCTTTACCATCTGTCTTTTTAATTTTGTAATTAGAGCAAACTGACATCTCCTGATGGCAATGAAAGTAATGCAGTACCTATTTCATACAGCACATAGAACTGTCAACATTGAGCCACACTCACAATAACCAATCAAGAAAAAAATTCCAAAGTTTGCCATTCTTTTCCTTTGCATCTCTGTCATCACTCTTATCTTCTTTTTCCCTCTCTCCCTACCCTTTTTTAAACCATCATCATCATCATCATTGTCATCCTTAACATTGTCATTATTCTTAGAATTTTTACTTCTTCAGGAATATTATAAAAATAGATGACATAATCTTAATCATCTACATATACTTTCAAACGTAACACATACAGGTTATAGTAATCAGCAATCCCTTCAGAACTGCTTAGTAATAAATAAATATCACTCAAGATGCTTGGGGTTTTTGAAGGATAGACAGAGACAGTTGGAAAGGCAATTGCTCCTGGGGAACACTAAGGTCTCTTTATCTATATAAAATTCAGCACAGCCAAATGGCCAATGACAGTGCTCAGAAGCCTTTTCTAAGATATGTTCTTCTCTGATTTTTTTTTAAATCTGCATACTGTGCATGATTAAAATGTCAGAAAAGTTCACTAAAGTTACATAGCTGTCCTCAATAATGACTAAGTGCCCTCTGTACTTTATAAGGAGATTAAACTTAGCAAGTGTGGATAAACAATCATTTAAATCTAATGTAAATATAAAGAAACTATAAATGATATTTATAAATGTAATATCATAATTCTATTGTTCAACTAACATTTCCCAAGTAGACTAAAGATAAGATGAAGCAACCAGAAATATCTAAAGTCATCATCATTATCTGGAAAAATCCAAATTCTCCTTCACTATTTTCTGAATCTCTTACATGGCCAACTTTGGCTCTTGCGGCCTTTTTAATGTTTTGCTGGCATAAATTAAATTCTCCAGAAGTGAAGTTCTTTACTAATATTATTTGGGCTGCTACATTAATGTTGTTAAACTTTTTTCTGTGCTGATAAAAATTTATGTTATAGAGAAATGCAACTGTTTTTCTAATTATTCAAACCTGGGTATGATGAGCAAATATTAGAAATCCAGAAGATACAAACACCTCATTGCAAAACATTTTGCCCTGGGCATATCTGCAACTGACTGTAGGAAATGTTTCTAGGGTTTTAATAAGAATTGAATTATATTGCCCTGGTTTTGATGTAAACAAGATTGTCTCTAAGATTCCGTAAGTAGGCAGTGAATTCCCAACTTTGGCTGTGCATTAAAGTTTCTGAAGTATTTAAAAATACATATTATTTATTCCCAATTTCAGATATTCTGATCCTTTAAGTGTGGGTTGGGTCCCATATTCACTTACTTTTTAAGAACTCAAATAATTTTATTACCTCATAGTTAAAAGTATTTTATAAATAAGTTATTTTGTACATGATTGCTTTTTTAGTCCATTCATGCTACTATAACAAAATGCCATAAACTCAATAGCTTATAATCAACAGAAATTTATTTCTCAAATTTCAGTAATCTGGAATTTCAAAGATCAAAGAGTTAACAAATGTGATGTATGAAGAGGACCTATTTCCTGGTTTATAAGAAGTAACTTCTACCTTTGTTGTCACATGTTAGAGGGACAGGGTAACTATCTGGGCCTCCTTTATAAGGCAGCAAGATGCAATCAAAGAACAGACAAATTTTGAAATAATGAATTGTTATTATTCATGGACTCTTCCCTTATAACTTAGTTAACTTCCAAGGACTCCACCTCCTAACACTATCCCATTGGTGATTAAGTCTTAACATTTCAATTTTGGAGAGACGCAAGTATTCAGAAAATGGCAGTTTCTTATTCTAGAAATTTTCTCTTCTTTGATTACATTTCACTAGTTACATATTTGTGCTTAAGTAACTGCATGTTATCATTGAAATCTGGTTTTCTTAACAGGTACATATTTCTACCTGAATGGCTATGTGTTTGCTGAGGAGCAGTTCCTTTAGAAAGGTCATAAGCAGCATAGCTAATACCTTCTTGGATTGAGAAGGATCACATATCACAAAAATAAAGTAACATGAAAGTAGTTTAATTTCATCCTAATATAATCACTTTGCTCTTAGATAGGCAAAGCTACTATAGTGATATATAACACTGAATGTGAAAAACATCAAAGTATATTGTTTACAACTAAAGAAAAATGTGTAAGTATTGTTTACCCAGAGTGATTTTCTAGTAAACCTCAAATACAATACATAAAGATGCAATTCAGCTTTTATTTGGTTTTCTGCTTTGGCCTTCATTGTTTTGAGAGGGCTGAGATATTAGTCTAACATAGTCAATCCTATGTCCTAGCATCAAGGATCAGATTGACTTTACCAACAATGCACAGCCCACCAGTACCTGCCAGGAGGCGCAGCTAGAATTTTAACTGGATGCCAAAATAACAAATGATTCTTTGATCTAGGCTTCTGCCCACGATATGCAACTCTTGATCACAGACAAATGTCATATATGGCAAATATTCTTAACCACAACACTGAAGCAAAGAAACCATTTTTTTATTTTTATTTCAAAACTGTTTTATTTCAAAACAGTATGGCCTCCCTTCTGCATTAGTTCTTTCCCTAAAGGTTAAGGGTCCAAGACATTAGAATTTATCTTACTCCAGCAAGGACACATTTTATTTCAGTGCAGTGGTCCCTTATTGTGTTGTTAGCATCATAAAATGTTATTGGGGAATTTCCCCAAACATGGGATAAAAGCTCTTTATCTTTTTACACCAAGATAAACCAGGGGCCTTGCCTTTGTGCCACATGGCTATAATCTTCACTACTTGGGAGGCTGAAATTGGAAGGATCATAGTTGAAGGCCATTCCTGGACGAAAAGTTCAGGGGAATCCATCTCAAAGGAAAAAAGTTGGGTGTAGTGGTGCACACCTATCATCTCAGCTATAGAGGAAAGCCTAAACTAGGAGGATCACAAAAAGCGAGACCCTGTCTCCAAAATAACCACAGTCAAAAGATCCAGAGGTACGATTCAAGTGATAGAGAACTTTCTTAGAAAGCAAGAGTTCAAACCCAGGTACCAACAAAGAAAGAAGAAAAAAAGATAAACCCAGAAAAGTATTAAGACTGCCAGTTAAATCGCTTTGAAATATAATGATCCATTTGAATGCAATTGTCTATGTTTCTCCTGGCGGCACGGACCCGTATGTATATCCTGGGCATTAGCACCTAAATTTGGTCCATAGAAGCAATTAACTTCCCATGTGAAGTTTTCTGAAACTGAGTATTCCTGATAACAAAAATCAAGTGAAATATTACAAAGTCTCAATATAGAAGTGGTGCTTTTAATATTTAGCCTCTAATCTCCATGATGGTAATTTAGAAACAGGCTCAGTTTCCTTGTGACTCTAAAAGTCATTCACCTGAAAGAAAGGAACAAGTAAAAGTGAACTTCCTACTTCTATTCCTCTGACTAGTATGTTTGGCTATTTTTCCCTCACAATTGTCTTTCAGGGGGATGCTTTATTAATTTCTCTTCAGAGTGTATGTGTGTGCATATACGTGTGTATGTAGACATGTGCATCCATAATTTACACATAATTTGTTTATACATAATTTATGATTTTAGAAGGATAAATGAATAATTACACAGCACTTGAAATGGCATCACTCATCATATCCAAGATTTTCCAATAATAAATAATCTGCAAATAATGACTTCTTGGTGAGTTATCTTTTGAATATACATTTTGCATGATAAGAAATTAATATGCATTTATTAGCATTAGGCTCTCACCGAAGACCAAGATGTAAAGTAGGTTCTCTTTAACTTCTTCCCCAAGCATATTGACTTTGATTATGTAACAGAAAGTATGAACTTATGAAAAGATGTGTGATTAAGAATTAGGTGTCATTAATTGGATGCAGCAAACTTTGTAATGTATTGTTTAGTTATGAAAATTTATCTGAATTTTATTTCATCAGTGAGACTCTAAATTAATATAGGTTATTGAAACTCCTGACTTAAGCTCTGAATTCTTCACCAACCTTAAAACTCCAGCTCAAATAATTATTTCTGCAGATGGAGCCCACTCAACTCTGTTGTTCATGAAATTTGCAGATTATGGTTGCCTGTATTCATGAATGAAATGTTAATACATTTTATATTGAGATATTTTCACTTCCCAAAAATAAGTCTTTCTCTGTGCAAGAAATAATTACTTGAAGTTTAAAGAATCTATATCTATATGTCCCTATATATGTATGTATATTCACATATAAAATATATGGTGAGATATATATCATATATTGTATATGATAGGATTTCTCTATTATTAATCTATTGTTGTACTATAAAATTTTCTTTTCTTCAAGCAAGAGAGAATCTTATCTAATGGTTTAACTTTGTTAAAATTTGTCCAGTTAAAACAAATTTTAGAGTGTGTTTGCTACTATTAAATGAAAGATCAAAAACCCGAATTTTCCAATGAGTGCCTCAGCAATATTTGCACACTTTATTTCATTCTTCCTTTCGCGAGGAAGATTATAACTGTGATATAATCAGAGATAGCAGAATGCTATAAGGCTTTCTGAAATCAGGTAAATATTATTCTGAGCTTAGAGATTAAAAAGTCCCAGGACAAAGAAATGAAAAGAATATTAAACTTCAAGTGTCATAAATAAATTTTAAAGAACATAAGTAGTATCAGAAGAAATCAGATGAAACAAAGTTAGCACCCTCATATTTTGATAAAGGAAATGTTTTATTCCTCAATTGATTAAGCTTAAGCATTTATTGCACAAATAAATAAACATGCTGCATTCCACATAACTTATGAACCTTTAGTTTCTGGAAAGGTCTTCCCAAAAATGACTTTTTGGTAGGGATAGCATTTAGATGAAACTGCAGAGTCAGGGTATTGCATAAAATTAAAGGTCTCAGTTTTTACCAATTTTTATGCGATGTTTGGAACTACAGAATATAGATAATGTTGATATCCTACTCTTTTTCTTTATAACAAAAGGCATTTTAGTAAACTGAATAATGCTTACACCCCCCCCCAAAAAAAAGTAATTAAGACCTAATCCCTTTAAAGTTCTTAAGATGGAGAGATAATTCTGGACTTCAAGTAGGCTCTGCCCAACATTTCAACTGTCCTTACTAAGGGAAAGGCAGGAACAGATTAATATATGAAAAGGAAGCTAAAAATTGGAGTAAGATGGACTTCAGCCAAAAAATCTGACAGTCCCAGAGGCTAGAAGCAAGAAGATTCCCTGCTTGTTTCTTGAGAGGAAACAGAGTCTTAATAACACCTCGATTCAGTCCAGTGACATTGACTTCAGAATTCTTTACTCCACACTGTAATTGAATGAATTTCTATTGTATTAATTCACCAAGTTTGGGGGCAATTTTTATAGCATCCACAGAAAACTAATAACTGTGCTTTTTTTGTGGTACTGAGGTTTGAACTCAGGGCCTACACCTTGAACCACTCCATTAGCCCTTTTTTGTGCTGAATTTTTTCAAGACAAGGTCTCTCAAACTATTTGGCAGGGCTGGCCACAAACCACAGTCCTCATTATATCCACCTCCTGAGTAGCTAGGATTACAGACATAAGACACTAGCCCCCAGCAACAGGATCCTTAACTATAATTTTTTACAAAATATATATAAAATAAAGTATATATAAACCTAAATATTAAATATATTAAAGGTATACCTAGTGTATACATCAATTTTCAATAAATCTGCCAATAATGTGCCTTTCTTATTCATAAAGAAGGGTAGTCTGAGAAAAATTAGAATTTGCTCATATCTTTTTCCCTCTTCCTCCCTATCCACCAAATTACCAAGCATTTATGAGTTCAGTGGTAGGGTTCTCTCCAACACCTCAATCTTTTTACAATGTGATTTTACTGTAAATACACTTTAGGTCACAAATCCATACTTTATTGTTTACTTACAGAGGCAACCTCTTAACTAGTCTCTGTCCTGCTGCCTCATCACTCTCGCGCTTACTCTCTGTCCCAAGGTGGGAGTAAGCGTTCTAAAAATGTGTATCTGTTCACATATTACTTGTGATTAAAATTGTCTAATGCTTCTTTTCACTTTCTAGACAAAATTGAAGTCCTTTAATTTAAACCACAAGGCCCTTTGTGATTGGGACCTAGTTTAATACCTGAACTCTCCTAACAGAATTCTGTTCTAGTTACACTTTTATCACCATGCTAACCGACTTGCCTGCCCCTGCTCTGGGCTCATCTAGTATCCTACAAAATGCCTTTATTATAGTTTTTCTCACACTACTGTACAAATGTATTCACTTAATTGTTCTACCTACTCTAACAAAATTTCTTTAGGATACTGATCAAATAATTACTTGGCTAAAAATGCTTATAAAAATACAGTGATTTCTTCACAGCTATGTTTATTGATGGTTGTATGAATATATTTGTATTAAAGCCAAAACTTCCAAAACTATATAGATACTTGCTAAATGAAGGAAAAGGTTTTGGTGCAAATCAGAACTAAAATAAACAATGAACTCACATATGGGTTTGAAAAGAATAAGAATAGACTTTTAAAATGAGAGAAAATTCATTTAGTTATTATCTTATATGTCTTACTTCAGAAAGAAACTATCACTAAGTGTCTTCCTATACAAGATTTATATTTATGTAATTAATTTAATTCATAGAAATGAATTCATAAAATGAATTATCATTTTTTAATTTGGGGGAAGGGCACTGGGCTTGAACTCAGGGTCTCATGCTTCCTATACAGGTGCTCAGAGTAACATGGCAATTGTAGTTTTCAACACAGATCCAGTTAAATTTTATTAAGTAATAGAGAACTAAATGTCTCCAACAACAGTTATCTTTATTATTCAAAGCCATTTTATTTTTATGGATCTTTTATTGTCTTGCATAAAAAACAATGGTTAAAACATGGATGCAATCTAGAAGTTAATTTTTTAAATAAATTGACTTCACTATTCTAAAAGGAAGAAACACACAGCAAAAAAAAAATGTTGCTGCTACATCAAGGTTCTAAATAGCTAAGCTGGTAGGTCTGAATTGTTACAGTTTACCATATCACTGGCCTAAGTGTCTACAAAAGTGTAAGCATAATTGACAGCAGGAACACACACGATTTACTCATTAGAATGATCTATAGCTTCCTGTATTTTAAGTTACAGGCACTCACACTGTACAATGCCATGCCATTCAGCAAAAACTAGTTTGAGACAGGAAGCACTTTGGCATGCTTACAGAAATGTCTTTTTAAACAGACATAGCTATCACACGACCTCCTTATAAAGGTCTCCCTCTAAAAAAGTTGGGCAAGATTATCATTCCACACTCATAAAAATCAATTTTAGATACTGACAGTTGTTCTATCCTGATGTTGAAATTTCTTGTTTCCTTGCAATGAATTTCCCAGGGACTGTTAATATACTAACATTTATCAGATATTGTCTTCTGATGAGCAGCATTTAACAAAAGGGTCGTTAAACATCCCTTTAACGCTACATATTTACACATAAAGATAGCATTGTAAAACTTACCAAACTGAAAGAAAGGAAGAGAGAGAGGGAGGAATGAAAATATAGTGGAGGCTGTGAGCATGTTCAATCAAGGTGCATCATACACATGTTTGAAATTATCACAATGAAATCCTCTATTATTAATGTATAATAATAATAATAATTATTATTATTATAGTATATTATAATTATAATATATTATAATTATGTATAATAATAATAATAATTCAAAAAAAGAAGTATCTTAATACAAAAAATGTTCCTTAGGCTTGTGGAGTGGCTCATGTGGCAGAGTGCCTGTCTAGCAAGTATGCAGCCCTAAGTTCAAGCCCCAGTACCACCACTGAAACCCTAAAATCTCTATTTTACCACCACTCACATTGAGGCTAAAATATCTTGAGTATTTTCCCCAAGATAACACAGAACTTCAGAGAGGAGTAATTTAACATCAACTCAATCAGATTCCAAGGTCCGAGTTCTCAAACATTATGTCAAACTTAGTTTTTATTTTTAGCATTCTTCCCACTTCAGAGGTATATAACATGAGCCCATCACCTGAATTATAGAGCTCATTTATTCCTATGTGAGTGATTTCCAAAATTGTCTCCAAATTCAGCTCCTTCATCAGCTGCTGAGCTACATTTTTCAATGCCTAAGTATGCTCTGACAGCATTTAACACAATGATATGCTCATGCTAGCACTACCTGCATTTATTCCCACATGCTTCAACTTTGCTTCTGACAAATTCAGATTCCAAACTGAACTTATTGGAAAGTAATTTCAATTTGATCTCCCCAAACCCCAAATTGAATTCTCTCATTTTTATGAGTTGCTACCATCTAGAGACTAGAAGAGATAGTTGTCAGAAGTGGCAGATTATGGCTTTGGCATTATAGAAGCAAGATCGTGGGATCTCCAGCCCCCCATCTCTGTCATCATTCACTTCTGTAAATTTTTCCCAATCTCCAATAATCCCACTCCCCTACTGTGTATCCTCATCTCCTCCTTTCCTCACTGAAAGAACATATATTTGCTTATGAAAGCAAATATTCATAAACAAAGACAAGAGCAGAGAGATCTAGATCTAAGACTTTCTATGATGGATATGAAACACAGTGATGGTGAATGCCAGTTGAATAATGGCTGAAAGAGCCCCAGCATGCTAAAAGAAGATGTTCTTTTGGGAATCTCAAGTGGATGAATGTCTTCTAAGTGGTTGGAGCTTACAAACAAATTGAGCTTTTATATTGAGAATCAAAGCAACAAAAATCCTGAACATCAGGAATTTAAAATGATCACACTGTACCCCATAAATATATGTCAAAATAATAAAATATAAGTTTTTTAAAGAGGCTGAGAACTTCGTATGGAGTACTAATCTGAATCAGACTTTTAGCCTATCATGTCTCAGTTGCTGAACAATTTTTAAAGATTCTCCTAAATACACAAATTATTCTGACAGTTACAGTTGACCACTCACATTGATATTGTGTGCTTCTCAATTATCTTTGATTCTTCTAAAGTATTTTTATTTCTGACTTCCACAAAAACTATTTCAAAGCTTAAAATGTTTACACCAGCTTTCTCTTCAAGTTTCTTTATCCACCCACTTCAAAGAAAAGTGTTTTGGAGAAAATTTACATAATATTTGAACTATTTCCAGCTTTTTCCTCAAATTTGAAAATGTATCTTTGGAGAAATTTTCCATTTTTGTTTAAAATCAACATGTCTATGTACGTAATTGATCTCTAATATTTCCATTGGTGCATTATTTGGTTCCATCAATTTTCTCCAATCACTACAATTGCAACCTATTTTTCTGGTCTTAATTTTTGTCTCTGAGATATTACAAAATCTCTTCTAACCTCAGGTCTTCCTTAAATTCTCCTCCTGCTTAAAATTTATTTTAAACAAACCTCTAGAAGATATACAGCATGTCTCAATGCAATGTTTCTATATGTGCATCCCTGTCTTGTCAGTGCCCTCCCATGTTATAATTACTTGTGAAAAACACAAGTAATTCCTTCATTTGATAGAGAATTACTTGAGGGAATTAGTTCTGACATTACTTCTTAAAACCTACAGGGTCCATGGCACACAGAACATGGCAAATATTTGTCTACAAAAGAATAAATTAATTCATAAATTGAAAGAGTACAAGATTCTAAATAATGTCGTGGAATTAATTAAACAGTTAAATTTCACACACAGATCATCACTGCACTGATTCATCAATGCAATTTGTACAACAACCATGATTTTGTTTTACTTGAATGATTATAGGCATTCCCAACCCATCTGAGAGAGTCTATATGTAACTCAGACGTCCCAGAAGGAACTCTGAAGAAATGAATGATAATAACCCCAAGAATTTGAGGCCACAGGTACTTAAAGAAAAGGTTGCACTTTATAGAGGTAGTATTTGTGGACATCTTATTCTTATATTCTAAGGAGTTTGCTAATACTTTAATTGTTAGTTGATCCTCACAAGAACACAAAATTAGCTAAGTAGGTATTTTATTGGCTTGTTCACTATTACTTCCTCACAAATGACTATGTGATGACAGAGGTACACAGGAGATATGTTATGTGATGATGAAGGCAGTGACTGGAATTATAAAGCAAAAAAAGAAAGAATGTTAAATATTCCTAGCTACCATTAGAAGCTAGGAAAAGGCAAGTCAGTAGTGTTCTTTCTCTACAGGCTTTAGACTGTAGAGACACTGCAGGACACCTGATTTCAGACTTCTATATTTCAAAATTGTGAGACAATAAATTTGTGTGTTTTAAACCATCCAGTATGCTATTTTGTTGTGTTAGGAAACTAACACACTCAGATTTATAGAACAGCTTAGATACGAATTGATCCATAAGAATAAACAGAAGGTCTGGATCCTGGAGGAAGTTTTTTGCAGAGCTTCCTCAGCTATAACAAAACTAAACTATACTGTCTGCTCTTGTGTTTATTCCCTCTCCATGTAATGTGCAAAGACTTTGTGTAGTCAGGTTTCTCCTGAGAAACAGACCAAAAGGATAGATGGACAGATTAATGGGTGGGCATATAGACAGGCAAAGAAAGGAAGAAAGAGAGAGGAAGATTTCTAATTAATTTTTTTTGGTGGTGTTTAGGTTCCTGAATTAAGGGTCTAATGCTTGGGAGGCTTGAGCCACACCTTCAGCCTTTTTTGCTTTAGCATATTTTTCAAGTGTGGTCTTGTTTTTCGCCTGGGGCTGCCCTCAAACCACAATCTTTCTACCTAAGCCTCCCACATAGGGGGATTATAGACTTGAGTCACTGTGCCTAACTTGTTTGTTGAAATTGGATTTTACTAACTTTTTTCCTGTGCTTGTCTTAAACTGTGATCCTCTCCATCTCTTCCTCCTGAGAGTAACTGGGATTACATACGTGAGCCACATGCCTAGCACTAAGATAGTGAGATTTAATATAATGTTTAATATAAAGAATTGGTTCACACAATAATGGAGGCTAAGAAATCTCAAGAGCTGAATTTGGCAAGCTAGAGACCTGGGGTAGTTATGGTATATTTTCAGCCCAAGTCCAAAGGTCTGAGAACCAGGAAAGTCAATAGTATTAGTTCTAGTCAGAAAGCCACGTTTCAGTTAAGAATCCAAAGATTTAAAAAAAACAAAAGGTGGATGTCCCAGCTCCAGCAGAGAAGCAGAAAGGCCCCCTTACTCATGAAAGGACCAGACATTTGTCCTATCAGACTTTCAGCTGATTGGTTATATACAGTTCACTGCATCAGGGAAGGCTAGGTAGTTTACTCACTCTAATTCTGCTGTTAATCTTATCCAAATGCTCTCGCAGACACAATTATCTGGCCACTCTTTAGCCCGGTCAAGTCAGTATCTGAAATTACCTATCATGGCCCCACATCTAGGATTGTTGATATTATGCTAGTTATTATTCAGAGCATATTAAGGTGAAAATTATCTTTAGCATCAAATCCCCTAACAATGAACTTCCTGAATCAGCTATAAAAATGGAAAAAGATAATCTGGGGTTAAAATTTGTGTTCTATACTCTACCTCATACCTCACATCCCACACCAATTTCTTCTTACCATTGTGAGTTGCAATGTGTTTATTCACACTGTGAGCTTAGTTTGGAAGAAGTAATGTGCTAGACTAATGCTTTATTAACACAGTGCTGAATGTGTCAATACTGGTTCAAAAACCATGAACCACTAGTGGAAATATATTATCCTATCAGAGGTTATCTATGCTAAGAATGCTCCCATCTCAGTCAAACTTAGAATATGACATAAAAAGAAAGTTCTAGTGATTCTTGCGTATTGAAGACTTCTACACACTTATATTTTATTATTAATACAAACAAGGCTTAATGAAAAAGCATCTGTATTCCTTAAAAGACAGAGTTCTGGTTACATTACTCACCAATTTTAAGACCTTATAAGTTCTCTCCAGTGGCCTCAGTTTCGCAAAGAATATAATTCCTACCTTCTCAACTCACAATGTTTTTAGCAGAATTAAACAAGATGAAGTATGGAGTACTACTTTATGTGCTCTGAACAGTATATAAGTTATTAGTTCATTCAACCAATAAAGTCTCAAAGTCTTCTGCATGAGGGTACTGCTCACGTTGCTGAAGAAAGCAAGATGGTGACAACATGGTGCCTGACCTCCAGAGAGGCAGTAATGTAAATGAAGGAGCAAAGGAATTAGATAGGAGCTACAAATGATACATTGTGGTGAAACTACCTGGAGGTGGTGTAATAGAAAATAAAATTACAAATGTGTCTAGGATCTAGTTTGAGAAGGATCTTATACATCATGAATTGGAGTTCAAACTACTTTAATACTTCAAAGTTGTGAAGATTCTTGTAATATAGAAATGACATGATCAATTTTATACCCTCTGCCCTTACACTATGAGCAAGTATTCTTATTTTCAGTCAGCAGAGGATGAAACTGAAGCACAGTGATGTCCAAAGGCATAATATGAGGTAGTCATCCCTTTTCAGAATCAGAATTAGAATATCATGTAATTCCTTTTCAATAATCAGCACTGTCTCAAAAACAGCAGGCTACCTCCCTTGCCTATAGACAAACAGAAAACTCTTACTTGCAAATGGGTTTGGTTTTCTGATGTGGCAAGCTGATCTTCTGGTTCTGCTTCATACTTGACCCGTATGAGAAAGAAATGCACCTGAACTTGGCTCTGCTATGGCATACCACACTTCTTTATCTGTTCTTAAGGCTGAACATTGGTGCAAATGGTCACATTGGCCACCCGGCCTGGTTTCTTATAATGGCTTTAACCTGTCATTGCAGCCCTCGAGAGTATGTTATTGAAGGACAACTGTGGTGCTTGTATGGGAAGTTATTAGTTAGGTTAATAGTCACATAGTTCCCACCTTTTGCAGTCTTGTTGAAGTGCTGTGTCTTCTATGAAGTCATCAGAAGCACTTGAAACAATATGCATATGTTTGCTTGAATGCATATTCTTTAAAACATGAAAATAGTTTGGTGTAGTGGCACAACTGAAAATGAAGGGAACCAATAAAATTTTGCCCTAACTGCAATGTTCATTTACTAAATAATTGTCTAATATTCCTAAGCTCCGGTTTTTAACCATCTTCTTTCAGCTAAATTCTTGTTTTGTTGTTATCTTGTTTGTTTTGTTTTTCCTGGTATTGGTGTTTGACCCCACGGCTTCACACTTTCTATACAAGTGCTTTACCATTTGAGCCATGCGGACAGCCCTTTCTATGCTGGTTGTTTTTGAGATAGGGTCTCACTTTCTGCTTGGGCTATCCTAGACCACAATCCTATTCTATACTTCCCACCATAGCTGAGCAGACAGACGCGCACCACCCATGCCCAGATTTTTCCCTTGAGATGGCATCTCCCCAACTTTTTGGCCTAGGCTAAACCATGATCTTCCAGATCTCAGACTCCCAAACAGCTAGAATTACAGGCTTAAACTACCTTGTTTGGCTTCAGCTAAATTCCTTTGTATCTGGCATGTTACACAAACCTTAGCACAAATATTCTCTGGTTATTCACTCTGCATAAATTTAACTTCTAAATGAGATTGCAACTTTTCATGTTTCTCAGACTTGTTAGCATAATATTAAACATGTGGTTTACTATTTTAAAAATCTGCTTTTTTGTTTAAAAATATGCTAGAATAATAAATATTAACTCTTTTTCTTATTACAAATGTCAAGAAATATATCTTAATACTTTTTTAATGTGAAAGAGAGAATAAAAGACAGTTAAAAAAAACTCCTCAGAGACCATTAAAAGTTAGTATTCACTACCAGATTTTACACTGTAACTCTGTAAAGTCCATGGTCATTTTTAAAAGGCTGCTTTTCTCTGAACCTTATAGTTTATAATGGTACAGTTACCTGATAATCTGAATTTCAAAAATCAAGCTGAGTGCGTGACTCAAGTGGTAGATCACCTGCCTAGCAAATGTATGGCCTTGAATTCAAACCTCAGTAAAGCAAAATATTAATTAATTAATTTTAAAAATCTTTTGACTTGATTTGTAAGGGTAGATTTTCTAAGATAAAGTCAAAACTTCTGCACAGATTGAAGGATTCACCCTTTAAAAGTATCATCTGACTTGAATGCTATATGCTCATTGTCCCTTTGTACATAATACTATTTAGCTTGTTAACTTATTAAATTAATATATTACTATTTAATACAATTTCTACAACTCCAAGGAAAATTTCCACTAAGGAATTATATTTTTCCTATAACTAAAATTATATAGCATGCATGCAACAAATTAGAATAAGGCTAAAAGGAAAAGGAATAACTGTATACTTACACCTTACAGACACTCTTTTAAATACTTTAAATATAAAAACCTAGTTTCACAATCAAATGGTCTTTTCAAGTGCACTCTTCTAATGGAGAAGCTTCTTGCATAAAATACCTAACAAGGGAAGAGTTGATTTGGAGGCCTGTGGACTTTTCCTTGCCATTTTGTTAGAGACATTGGATACAGTTTAGGTTTTTTTTGCAGTGCTGGAGATCAAACCCAGGACCTTGCATGTGCTAGGCAAGCACTCTACCACTAGTCTTCATCATCAGTCCTTGGCTACATCTTCAATGAGGGATAAGATGCCAGATGGACCATAAGATTTGGGACAAAGAACCTGATTCTGCACACGATTTTCAGAAAGACTATAATATACAAATGTGCACAATATATGTCAACATATGTTGGAAGACTCTCCTGGTGAGTTATTATTTTGGTTGGATTATTGGATAAAGGAAACTAAGCTTTTAAATTCATGGGAACGATATGCTTTCTTCTACGTACTGGGTTATTTATGCCTAATTCAATTAATGAAGCTGAGCCTGCCACATTAGACCGAGATGTGCAGTGCCAAGACAGTCAAATGGTGGATATGGAGTTTTGACTGTGTGGCTTCAGAAGACTAAATAAAAGTAGCTGTGGGTATTCTGCATATACTTGACCATCTCGAAGACCACAGGGAAAGGTGACTGATGATCACTTTTAATCTCAATACAGAAATGCTTCTTTTACATTTTCCAAAGAAGTATTTTTATAAATAGGATCTGAATAAGTGTTAATGATCAAAAATCTTAATTTTCAATAAATTTCACCAAAGTAGACTTTAGGGGATTTTATTAAATTTCATTCATTTAATAAAACAGACTTTTACTTAACAAAAATGTATAAATTAAATTAACATAGAATTAAAATCAGCTTACTTTTTAATGTTAATTCAAAGCCTAGAAAAAGTATCTTAATGCAAACATAAAATTCATGATCAGTATGTGAGGAATATAAGAAATCTGAAGCATATTTAAAAATGCACCTTAGATTTACACAGTCATTTCTGTGGTTTGTGAATAGTTTATTATCTACTTTTCCCTAGCCTCAAATGAAAGCAAAGTGTCTTTAAAAAAAACACCAACTTTCTCTATTAAATCAGAACAATAAACTATTAGCTCATGAGATAAAGATAACTTCATTAGTGATGATAGGAGCTGAATCAGGCAAAAGCAATTTCCAACTCTTATCTTTTGTTTTCAGTCTCAATTTCAAAAGAGCAATGAGAATCAGTTTCCTTCTGCTTCATTTCAAGGCTTTTTGTTAATGTATTGAGGAAGTTTTAGTAGCTCTGAAATTCTAGGATGATCTTTGGGAAAGAATACTTCCACTGTGCCACATCAATAATACTAAATAATTACTAGAAACAAGACATGATCTGAAACTGCTCAGTGATTAAAAATAAAAATATATATTTGTGATATTTTATTGCTATAATATTGGTTTTAATCATAAGAATTGAGAGTACAAATACTCAGGACTTCATTTATTAACTACAGAGTTTTAAATGTGAAAAGATTACAGTCTCATAATGTTAAAAGTAAAATAACTTGTATGCCTTCAAGGATGTAAGTTAATTGACAAATGTGTAAGAAAATTATGTAGATTAGATATTAACAGAAAAATATTTTTGGTGAGGTACTGTTAAGACAAAGTGAAATTATATAGTTGAATTCTATGAAAGTGCTACCTAAATAGTCCCTGGAAAGCTTGTGGCAACACCCCTTCTCATTTTTATACATGCTGTACCTGCTCTTTACCAGGAACTAAAGTAGAAAATCAAATGCAAAAGCAGGTCAAACCTGAAATATCCAAGATGGTGATGGGTGAGAGCAAAAGGGACTAGTGCAAAAAGTGAGGAATGCAAAAGAAGGGATATGAACATGTCTTCTTCCTCCCATGACATAGGGGAATACCCATGATGTCTATGCCCTGCCTTAGAAAAGTAAAACTTCTTGCCCTACTTTGAGGAAAATATGTCCATTGAGCCCAAGCTCTCCCTTCTCTATTCTGTGTTCAAAAAATAATATTTCTGCTCTTCTGTGCCAAAGTTTGTTCCATTAGTGCCAGTAACACCAGGCAGGTCCCTTCAAGAGGATCAGTAACAAATTAGCTTTTACTTCTTGACTACCTTCTCCCTTTTCCTGTTCTTTGAATTTCCTCATCTTTTTTCTGATTTCTGAGGCCCTTACAACTCTAAAGATATTTGAATCTGTGAGTTAGAGACCAGCAATCCCTATCCTTCAACCAGACCATAGTCCAATTCCATTTACCCTTGGAATTCTTCACCACATCTTCGTCTATAACGGTACCACCTGTACTGGTAACCCTGATGCATCATACAAGTATACCTGCTCCACCCTACCTGCTCCACCCTTTCTTCCTCTAGAGGAACAACACTGAACAACTCTCCTTTAATAGTGCTTTTAAACATCACTTCTTTCACAAAGCATGCCCAGATTCCTCCAAATAACATGGTGGACTCAGGAAATGGATTATGACTTGCTATCTGACATGTGGAGTATTTGGAGTGATGTTAATTTGGAATGATGTTAATTTGGAGTTTGCTAAACTAACAAATTTGATCTTCATCATGGAAGTCACAGAGTTCATAAAGAACTTTATTTACAAGAATGTATTACATTAGTATTTGCATTTTAGAAAATTTCCTTTAACTGAAAATAAAGGATGGATTAGAAACAAAAAAGAATAGAGCCATGAGAAGTATTTTACCTCTTTCAATAATTACATAAATATACAAAATAGACTGTAGGTTTTTTTGATGGCATAGAGTGTAAGTTACATATATAGGATTATTTTCAGATGACATCGCCACAAACTTATGCTTGTAACTCAACTATGATGATTTATGTTGATTATGTCACATTTGCTAGTGGAGAGAAAGCAAAATAATGTGGATCTTCACGCATTTAATTCAATTACCTTACTTCTTAAATATATAGACACATAAATACAGGTACACATATACACATACTCTAAGCTATTTGAAATTAGCAAAGGCACATATATAAATTCAAACTTTTAACCAGAGAAATAAACACATTATGTGTTTAAGTAATCATAATTATTATTGTCTAAAGGTAACACATTCTGGTATAGATTGTTTTTATTATTCTATTTTATCATTTTTACATTTACTTACATATGTGCACATTATCTAGGCTACCTCCCCTTTCCCCATAAAAGATAATAAGAAAGACATAGCGCATTTGCTAGTTTGAGATAAAGATAGTTATACAGGAAGATTCCCTGTGTGATTTCCATGCACATGTGTATTGCAACCCAAATTGTTTCATCTCTACTAGACCACTTCACCACTCCCTAGTCCCCTTCTCTTAGTGGCCTCTGCCAATTTAAGAGTGCTATATTTGTTCCTATATAATGAACCCACCAACCACATTCAAGTTTTAGGTTTCCTTCCTTGTCCTATCCCTCCTGTGCACAGTCTCCCTTAGTGTGTGACCCATGTCTAATAATATTACAGCATTTGTTTTAGGTCTATAATCCACATATAAGGGAGAACATGTGATTTTTGGCATTCTGAGTGGGACTAACTTCACTTAGGATGATGATCTTCAGTTCCATCCATTTACCTGGGAATGTCAAATTTTCATTCTTCTTTGTGGCTGAATAAAATTCCATTGTGTATAAGTACCACATTTTCTTAACCCATTTGTCAGTAGTGGGGAATCTTGGCTGTTTCTATAGTTTGGCTATTGTGAGGATGGTGTCCAGGTGCTTTTTTAGTAACTTGAGTCACATTCCTTCAGTTACATCCCTAGGAGTGGTATTGCTGGATCATATGGCAGATCTATTTTTAGTTTTTAAGAAGCCTCCATATTGTTTTCCAAAGAGGTTGTACTAGCTTACATTCCTACCAGCAGTGTATGAGGGTTCCTTTCCCAAGATCCTCGCCAACTTTGTTGTTGGTGGTGTTCTTGATGATAGCTATTCTAATAGGAGTGAGGTGGAATCTTACTATGATTTTGATTTGCATTTCCTTTATGGCCAGGGATAGTGAGCATTTTTTCATGTGCTCTTTAGTCATTTGGATTT
The DNA here is from genome assembly GCF_047511655.1 of Castor canadensis. NCBI lineage: Eukaryota > Metazoa > Chordata > Mammalia > Rodentia > Castoridae > Castor > Castor canadensis. The sequence goes on from NC_133395.1 coordinate 28,958,425, forward strand.
CTTCCTTTGAAAAAGTTCTTTTCAGTTCAGTTGCCCTTTTCTTTATTGGGTCACTGATTTTGGGGATGTTTAATTTTTTGAGCTCCCTGTATATTCTGGTTATCAGTTCCTTGTCTGATGTATAGCTAGCAAAGATTTTTCTCCCATTCTGGGAGTAGCTTCTTCAATTCAGAGACCATTTCTTTTGCTGTGCAGAAGTTTTTAATTCCATGTAGTCCCATTTGTCAATCCTTTCTCTTAGTTGCTGAGCCACTTGAGTTCTACTGAGGAAGTCCTTGCTTCCAGTGTATACCCTGCTCATTCCTATACCAGCTTCAAGGTTTCAGGTCTGATATTAAGGACATTAATCCACTTTGAATTCATAATAGTACAGGGTGACAGACATGGATCTAGTTTTGGTTTTCTGTAGGCAGATAACCACTTTTTCCAGCAATGTTTTGTGAAGAGACTGCCTTTTCTCCATGTTTTTGGCAACTTTGTCAAAGGACAAAGAACATATTCAAGTCCTCTGTTGTGTTCTACTGGTGTTCATATCTGTTTTGTGCCAGTACCATGCTGTTTTCATTGCTATGGCTCTGTAATATAGTTTGAAGTCATGTATTGGTATTGTGATACCTCCAGCACTGCTCTTTTTGTTCAGTATTGCCTTGGCTATTCTTGGGGGGGGGGTTTGTTTCCAAACGAACTTTAGATAGATTTTTCAATCTCTTTGATGAATGTCATTGAGATTTTGATGGGAGTTGCTTTGAACATGTAAATTGCTTTTGGTAGTATAGCCGTTTTCACAGTGCAGATTCTGTCAATTCATAAGCATGCGAGATCTTTCCACCTTCTGTAGTCTTCTTCAGTCTGTTTCTTCCATGGTTTGTAGTTCTCCTTGGAAAGGTCATTTACACACTTTCTTAAGTTTATTCCTAGGTATTTGGTTTTTTTGAGGCTTCTCTAAATGGCATTGTTTTCCTATTCTTTCTAGATTTGTTTGTTGTTGGTGTATAGAAAGGCTACTGATTTTTGTAAGTTGATTTTGTGTCTTGCTACATTGCTGAAGGTGTTTATGGTGTCTAGGACTTCTTGAGTGGAGGTTTTTGAGTTTTTAAGGTATAAAATCATGTCATCTGCAAATAAGGGTAGTTTGCCTACAGTTTTACCTATTTATATTCCTTTTATTTCTTCTTCTTGCCTATTGCTCAGGTAGGAACTCCAAGACAATTTGAATAGGAGTAGGGAGAGTGGGCACCCTAATTTCATTCCTGACATTGGGGAAATAGTTTTAGTTTTTCTCCATTAAGAATGATATATTGGCTATAGGTTTGTCATATATTGCCTATATAAGATTGAGGTACATTCCTTCTAGTCCTAGTTTCCTTAGAGCTTTTATCATGAAATGGTTTTGGATCTTGTTGAAGGCTTTCTCTGCATCTATTGAGATCATTAAATGGTTTTTGTCTTTCCTTCTATTAATGTGCTCTGTTACATTTATTGATTTGTATATGTTGAACCATCCCTGCATCCCTGGGATGAAGCCAACTTGGTAATGGTGAATGATTTTTGTGATATGTTATTTGATTTGGTTTGCCATTATTTTATGGAGGATTTTTTTGCATCAATGTACATTAAGGAGATTGGCCTATAGTTCTCCATTTTGTATCTTTTCTGGTTTTGAAAAGAGTGTAATACTGGCTTCATAGAATGAGTTATTCAGTGTTTCTTCCCTTTCTATTTCATGGAAATTTTTAAGGAGTGTTGGAATTAGTTCCCTTTAAAGGTCTGGTAGAATTCAGCAGAGAATCCGTCAGGTCCTGGACTTTCTTTTTTGGGAGATTCTTTATTGCTGCTTCAATTTCATTATGTGTTGTAAATCTGTTTAAGTGGTTAATATCCCCTTGTTCAGTTTTGGATGGTCATAAGAATCGAGATATTTTCCATTTCCTCACAATTTTCCAATTTATTTAAATATAGGTCCTCAAAGTAGCCCCTGATGAGTCCCTGGATTACCTTGGTGTTTGTTATCTCCCCTTTGTTGTTTCTTTTTTTTTTTTTTTCCTCCTTGTTATAGTCTGATTTGCAAGGGGCTTGTCAATCTTGTTTTTGTTTTTTTTTTTTTTTTCAAAGAGCTAGCTTTTTGTTCCATGCATTCTTTGTAAATTTTTTTGGTCTCTATTTCATTAATTTTGACCCTATCTTTACTATTGCTCTCCTTCTGCTTGTTTTGAGTTTAGCTTGTTCTTGTTTTTCTAAATGTTTGAGATATAGCATGAGGTCTTTTATTTGAGCTCTTTCTGTGTTTTCAATATATGTGCTCATGGATGTAAAATTTCCTCTTAGGACTGCCTTTATTGTTTCATATAGGTTCCGATAGGTTTTGTTTTCATTTTCATTAAATTCCAGAAACGTTTTTATTTCATCTCTTATTTCATCTATGACCTACTGATCATTGAGCATCCTCCATTGTTTGTGTATTTTCTGCTGCTTCTTTTGTTGTTGAGTTCTAGTTTTATTGCATTGTGATCAGATAGTATGCAGGGGATTATTTCCATTTTCTTATATTTGTTGAGGCTTAATTTTGCTCTAAGATATGGTCTATTTTGGAGAAAGTCCCATGGGCTCATGAGAAAACTGTATATTGTGCTGTTGCAGGGTGAAATATTTTATAGATCTTAGTTAGGTCCATTTGATCGACAGTGTCATTTAGTTCTAGGATTTCTTTGTTGATTTTTTGTCTATATGACCCATTGATTGGTGATAGGGGAGCATTAAAGTATCCCACTACCACTGTGTTGGAGTCTATATGTACTTTTAAGTCCTTTTTAGTATATGTTTGATGAAGTTGGGTGCACTGACATTGGTTGCTTATAGGTTGATAATTATTTCCTTTTGATGTCTAGTCCCTTTTATTAGTATGAAGTGACCTTCTTTGTCTCATTTGACTAATGTAAGTCGGAAGTCTACTTTGTTTGATATAAGTATTGCTACTCCTGCTTGGTTTTGGCAGTCATTAGCTTGGTAAATCTTCCAGCCTTTCACCCTAAGCCAGTGTTTATTTCTGTCAATAAGGTGAGTCTCTTGTAAACAACAGATAGTCAGATCTTCCTTTCTAATCCAGTTCGCCAAACAGTGTCTTTTGATGGGGAAATTGAGTCCATTGACATGCAGTGTTAGTTTGATAGGCATGTGTTGATTTCTGCTTATTAGTTGTCTTTGTTGTTTATTATTTGAGTGTGTGCAGCGGAATCAGTGCTATGCTCTGATTCTTGACTTTTCTTCTCCTGCAGTTTAATACTTCCTATCCTCTTGTGGTTTTGTTTGCTTTCATCTTCTGTGTGCAGAATTCCTTGTAGAATCTTCTATAGTGGTGGCTTGGTGGTTATATATTGTTTTTGTTTCTGTTTATCATGGAAGGCCTTTATTGCTCTGTCAATTTTGAATGACAGTTTTGCTGGGTAGAGTATTCTAGGACTAAAATTATTTTCATTCATCTGAAATACCTCACTCCATGCCCTTCTTGTTTTTAAGGTTTCTGTTGAGAAATCTGTTGTTATTTTGATGGGTTTACCTTTGTACATAATTTGATTTTTATCTCTTACTGCCTTCAATGTTCTTTCTCTGTTCTCTATGCTAGTTGTTTTAATGATAATATGCCTTAGAAAGGTTCTTTTTAGGTCAAGTCTGTTTGGAGGCTTCCTGTATGTGAATGGGCAAAGTGTTTCTTGAGATTTTGGAAATTTTCTGTTATTATTTTATTAAATATATTATTTATCCTTGTGGCTTACAGCACTTCTCCTTCTTCAGTGCCCATGATTCTCAGGTTTGGTCTTTTGATGAAGTCACTGAGTTCTTGCATATTCTTTTCTGGGCTCTTGAGTTGTTTGACTAGGAGTTCTTCTGTTTTTTCTTTAATTTTTATTTAATCTTTGAGTTCTGAGATTCTGCCTTCCACTTGTTCTAGTCTGTTGCAGTGGCTTTCCACTGTGTTTTTTTGTCAGAATAAAGGGACTTCTTATTTCCAGGATTTCTGTTTGATTCTTTTTTATGAGGTTTTCCATTTCTCTCTTCAACTCCTCTTTTATACTTTGTTTTGTCTTCTTTAGTGCAATATGTCTTATTTGTTAAAGACATATTGCATATGTCTTTTTTTTATTGGTTTCTGTTTCACTTAAGTGTTTGTTGAAATCTTCTCTGAGTTAATTTAGTTGTTTCTGTGTCTGCTCAAGTTTTCTATTTATGGTATCTTGAAATTTCTTGAGTGCATCTTGTACTTTCAGGTTAACAGTGTCTCCATGAGTTTCTCAGTGATGTCCTATGATTTCTTCTTCCAGAGATTTTTTTGTCAGCATTACTAAGCTCATTTATCATTGTTTTGTTGGGATCAGGAACTGGGTATTCATTTACTTCATTCCCCACTAAATCTTCTATTGAATTGTTTTTTGACGAGTGTTGTTTCCTTGCCTTCTTCTTCTCCCTATCATGATTGGTTGTTTCATCGTTTTAATTGCCTGTTTTCTTTCCCTAGATTTAATTTTTGTGTTTTTACTGGCTTAGTTGTTAGCTAAATTGATATGCTATTTCTATCCCTGGTTGGGACTGGGTTCAGCACGGTGGGGCATAAGTAGGATTTTCACAGTTTTGGGGCCCAGGATGTTTCAGGGTTTGATTCTATTTGATGCTCCTCTTCCAAGTGTAGCTCCCACATCTTAAAGTAGATTCTGGAGTCATCAAGCTCAGGAATTCAGACTCCCTACCTTATCCACAACTTGGATCTCCATCAGCATTATCTGGTATAGATTTTAAATAGAAAGAAATGTGCAATATTTCTTTGAATCAAAGACTAGAGATGGATTACCTTTAAATCTACTTCCACCCAATATTTTCTATAAATATAATTTGATTCACAAAGATTTTAGTCTCATTTATTTACAAACAATATGGTCAATGCTTGCTGTACCTAAATTTCACTTATATTCTATAAAATATTTCTATAAAATAATGCAAAATCTTAGAGATAAAAAAAATGAGAGCAAAAGCAACTAATCAACTAGTAATAAAATAAACCAAAGAGAATTTTACAGGTAAAAATTCAGATTCATTACAACCACCAAAATTGTCATCAAAAATTTGGCAAATTAGAGAAAGTGTAATAGGTATTTAAAAGGACAAATTGCATTTTGTCTGAAAATTCTGTTGATGGTTGTACCACACACCTACATATAAACCCTGTATACTTGAGCATTTTGAATATATTATAATTGTTCTTTGATATGTCACATTTTTGTGAAGCCTAAGACAAATATATAAATAGAATCAACAGTAGTTTTATTGCATTTTTCAACAAACATGGCTAAGATTTTGTAAATTCAATATAATCTAGTAAAACTGGCACACCAGTGCCAAAGTAGATGATTTGGAGTCTACAAAGATTAATATCAGGCCCTGCAGTTAGTGCAGGACCACAAAAAAAGTCCAGCAAACAAGAAAAGTGAAACAGAAAATTGAGTTTTTGAGTGGGGTATCTTTGGATTCAAATCTCAGTTTCAGCACTGAGCACCCAGTAACCTTGAGCAAGTTTCCTAATGCTTCTTGAGCTTTGTTTTCCTGTTTATAAATTTGGATAGTAATAGCATATAAATTTGTTAGAGAGGTAAAATAAGGTAGCAATGCAGTGTATCTAACACCGAGTCTGAAAGCAGTATATGTTACATAAAAGTTAGCTACCATTGCAATTGCAAATTAAATTGTCATAAAAAGATATAATTGTTAAACAATCCAAAAAATACTTGAAATATAATTATGTCTGGAGAAATTGGAAAAAAGTTAAAGAAAGAATTAGAAGACTTAAATAATAAAAGTAACTTTTGTAGTGCTTAAAGTGTTGATAACCAAAATTGATGGAAACAGGCATTCCAGATAAAGAACGGTAAAAAAATTATGCTAGAATATATGGGTATTTTAACATGGGTGAGTGGTACTGTTTGACAGGGGTCAGTTCAGGTCTAGCCTTGAAAACAGTATCAGCAGGTATAATTTAATTCTTGACATATTGACAGCAATTGACATGTTTAACAAGTATTAAACAACAATCCCCCTCACTAAGATAGCATCTCTTTTCTTTTGATTTTTAAAATGGTGCTATTAAGAATATCTGCCAACTAAACTTTCACCTGTAGTATATAAAATAAAGTTTATATCTTCAAATTAATTAGAAACCTTGTAACATTTCAAAGTGCTTAAGAAAATTACTTTTGTATCCTTAGCATTGCTATTTTGATAATTTTTCCACAAAAAATTTTTCAAAATGTTTTATACAGGAAAATGTTCTAAAATTTGAGGATGTAATATTATCAGAGCCTCCAAAATTTGCCTGAACTCATGATGAACCATTCTCCCTCTCTTCTTTGAAAGGCCTTATAGGTTTCTTTGGAACAGGCAACATTTCCTTGCTACTGCATAATAAACTCAGTCTGTTCTCCACTCTGTAAACATTCCATGAAAAGAAAACAGCTGGTGCATGAAAGAGAAGTTTGAGCACACATTTCGGGATAACTTCCGATTAGATGCATCTTTAGATTATTCTAACCCACGATGTTTCTGGCTTGAATATGAAACATATTGAGTGTTTCAGGGAGAAAATTTATTTCTGAATGCCAAGCTCTGTGTTCAGCCTAGCAGAAAGGCCTCTTATCCCTTTAGGCTCCCACAGGCATGTGAAATAAAAGTGAGTTGTCCATCACTAGTTTTCTGTGGTCTCTGAGACCATATCAAACTGCCTGTGTCATGCTCTTCATTCAACAGATGGAAAATATTGCCCTGCAGCTCAGTGCCAGGAAGGGAGAGTCATTGAGAGAAGTGAATAGGGGCCCAGAGAGGCACAGAGGCCATGTGCATTCCAGTGAGGGGTTAACAATCAAAAAAAGTAGGAGTTCACTGAGGCAAGAGAGAGAGAAATGGCCAAGCTGCTTTTGTGATTGATGATCAGTGGAATGCAAAGAAAGAAGAGAAAGTAAGCAAAGAAAGACGTTTCAGTATGGAACACAAGGATTAATAAATAGTTAGAATCACAACCAACTCTAATGATGATTTATAGTGTGGCTCTGAGGCAAATCCCCTCATCTGGGGTTCTTAATAATTTATAAACCTTGGAAAAACTTACAAAAATAGCAGAGTTCATTAGAACCACAAGGTTTCTTTTGGAATCTTGCTGCTTTCTCTTCGTATTCTATGTCCTCATTCAATATCTAAAACCATTCATCTAGGTATAATTGCTAGATGCCTACGTGAAATTTCAGTTAATGATTTATAGAAAGCAGAGTTATGTGCCTACCTCTTATAACTTCCCAGTTTATTGGCCTTGTACCTCTCTTAATCTACACTGTAATGTAGCTCCTTTTATATTTTATCATTTTACTTGCCTCCTTGAGTACGTCCTGTTATATCAGCTATAACCCCCTAAACTATAGTGATACATGCAGAGCTAATAAAACAATTTGATATCTTACAAATCTGGGTGATGGTGCTCAATAAATTTGTTCCATTCCAGGAAGGGGAAGACTTTTCATAGAGAAAAAGAAGGTTGTATTTTGCAGATATGTTCCTATCTCCACATTAACTACGTTTACGTATGCATGGATCATTTTTAGGACAAAGTCCAAAATAGGTAGCATCAAATTCCTGACCACCTAATAATTCCTAGTAGACATATAGGTTTTCTTTTGCCAGAATTTTTTGGTCCACATTGAATGTCCTTTTTTATTATTATTATTGTTTTATTATTCATATGTGCATACAAGGCTTGGGTCATTTCTCCCCCCTGCCCCCACCCCCTCCCTTACTACCCATTCTGCCCCCTCCCTCTCCCCCTACCCCCTCAATACCCAGCAGAAACTATTTTTCCTTTATCTCTAATTTTGTTAAAGAGAGAGTATAAGCAATAATTGGAAGGAACAAGTGTTTTTGCTGGTTGAGATAAGCAAAATAAATTAACACACACATTAATTTCCTGTGTGTGTGTGTGTTACCTTCTAGGTTAATTCTTTTTGATCTAACATTTTCTGTAGTTCCTGGTCCCCTTCTCCTATTGGCCTCAGTTGCTTTAAGGTATCTGCTTTAGTTTCTCTGCATTAAGGGCAACAAATGCTAGCTAGTTTTTTAGGTGTCTTACCTATCCTCACCCCTCCCTTGTGTGCTCTCGCTTTTATCATGTGCTCAAAGTGCAATCCCTTTGTTGTGTTTTCCCTTGATCTAATGTCCACATATGGGGAGAACATACGATTTTTGGTCTTTTGGGCCAGGCTAACCTCACTCAGAATGATGTTCTCCAATTCCATCCATTTACCAGCGAATGATAACATTCCATTCTTCTTCATGGCTACATAAAATTCTATTGTGTATAGGTACCACATTTTCTTAATCCATTCATCAGTGGTGGGGCATCTTGGCTGTTTCCATAACTTGTGAATGCCTTTTTAAATAGGATAAAAGGTAGACTGGTGCTAGATAGTAAGATAAAAAAAGAATGGTTTTGTCCACATTGAAAGCATTTTGTAACAAGGGAGAAGGTAGATGGATTCTGACTATATAGTAGGTAGACAGGATAGATAGATAGATAGATAGTAGATAGATGATAGATAAATGGATAGACTGATTAATATATATATATGCATATAAAATATCTTTTCACTCATAAAGTTACTAATTATTTAGTAAGTGATTACTCTGTATTATATACTTTATATTTACCTCTCTTGATCCCTAAGTAACTCTACAAAATAGTCCTTTTTCTTGGCTGTATTTTTTGACATAGAAATAAGGACACAGTTTCAAAGTTATAAAAATCACTATATGGTGAGAAGCTTGATTCTGTGCAGTAGATTCTGAAGCCCATGCTCTTAACAACTCTGCCAGGGGCCTTTTATTTGGTGAAAGGACTGAAACTATAAATTTAGGTCCAGTAACATGAAAATCTCCTGAAGTTACAACAAAGGCACCTGCACACCCATGTTATTGCTGCACTATTCACAATATTTAAGCTATGGATTCAGCCAAGATGTGCCACTACTGATGAATGGATTAAGAAAATGTAGTATTCATATACAATGGAATTTTATTCAGCCACAAAGAGGAATGAAATTTTGTCATTCACAGGTAATTGTATGAAACTGGAGAACATCATCTTAAGTGAAATTAGCCAAGTTCAGAAGGTCAAAAACCACATTTTCTCTCATCTGTGGAATACAGACCTAATACAAACACAGCAATATTGTGAAAATCAGGTCATGCTAATGGGAGGGCACATACAAGAGGAGGGGGTAAAACGAGGAAATTAAGAAAATGAATATGTTTGATATACTCTCTACATAAGAATGAATATAGAATCTTTAAACTTGCTGAAACCACCATAAGAAAGGGACTAAGGTAGAAAGAAGAAAAATAGAGGAGATGAACCACTTCAGGCTATAATATATATATATACATGGAAGTGCCACAAGGAAACTTCTTGCACAGCTATCTTAAACTAGCAAAAATCTCATTTTTTTCTTTGACAAAATCAGAGAACACGAAGCAGAAACAGGTCCTGCTTGGGGGTTGGTACCAGTGAGATGGGGAAGGAGGTATGGAAAGGATGTGGGAAGAATATGGTACAAATACCTTGTACACATGTATGTAAATGGAAAAATGAGACCTTTTGAAACTATTCTAGAAATGGGAGGGGAGGTAAAGGAGAATGGTAGATGGGATATATCGTAGGAACTTTTATAAATTCCATAATGTACACCCACCTAGCACAACCACAAAAATAAAAGCTCCCAAAAGAGAAAAAGACACAATTTTTCTCCTTTTCTGACCTGGAGAATGAATACTGCTAAACCCCTTTATTAATTTTGTTGTCACTAATAACTTCTGCTGCAGGGACTGAAAGAGAATGGTACTTCTTACTATTAGAGATTTTAAGAGTTATTAATTAGTGATACTCAGCCAGTCCTTTTTTTTCTCTTTTTTATTTTACCATTTCTACATTTGCTTACATGTGTATACATTGTTTGAGCCACCTATTCTCCCTCCCAATGTTGGGTTTACACACTATGTAATAACTATAAAGCTTAACTTTTGCTTTTTCAATATTAGTGATCTTTACATTTCTTTGTGGCTTTACAGTTTCCCTCTTTCAATAATTCACCTCACCACATCCAGTGTAAACAATTCAGCCTTTTGTTACAAAGATATTTTAATCAAATTCTGAAAAGTTGATGTAGATACATAGAATATCCATCCAATGTTGTATTCACAAATCACAGCATTTAAAATCTGAAAATATTTTAAATTATATTTATAACTAGAATTTAAAACAGAGATTTGGATTTGTTTTTGGCAATTAACCAGACTCAATCACTTACACAGTATATTGACACTATTTTTATAGCAACCACTGATGAAATGAATGAACATTGCTGTAGTTAGTTTATTGGTTGTAAGAAAGACTATAATAGATGATTTTGTACCAGACTCTGCATAGATAAAAGAATAATTGTAGCTTGTAGCAACAGCTATGGAACCAGGTCTCACAAGGTATGGAACCACAATATATGGAGAATACAGACCGGAAGAATTATTAGATCAAGATTTAAAGTGTTTCACTAAACTAGAGAACTTTCCTTGCTGCCAAGAGCAGGGAGCTGCTAATGTGGACTGTCCCACCAGTAACAGCTTCTCTCTGCCTCAGTCTTCCTCCTGTGTCTATGCTGAATGTCTCACAACAACTCTAGTGTAAATTCCTTCCCTCATTCAGTACGGTTATCCAAGTCCAGGTTACTTTCATATTTTGTAAATAAACAATGTCCTTGGATTTATTTTACATATAAAAATATCAGTACTATAAGCTCCTTTCTTACTGAAATAAACCAAACCTTGCTTTTCTGACAAGGAACTAGAGAATGCTGTTTTTTTAAAAAACATCTCCAGCAGACAACAATTCACCCATAGGAAAACAACTCCAGACTGGATTAGTTCATAGGGCTTTTTTGTTGGTTTCTCATTTTACATAGTATTGTACTAAAACAACTAAGTGCTGGATTTGAAAGGGAAAGTAAGTAGAATTTCATTCTTTTTTTTTTTCTGTATTCCTTGAAGCATCATACATATGTCCTATGTGTAACAGTTATGTCAAAAAAAGTGATGAGATTGTCCATGGCTTACCAAGCATCTGTGAAAAACATTAGAAATCTTTAATGTCACAGTGTCAACAGGGATTATGTTGCTGGTATCATCATCATCATCGCTAAAACAGGGAGACCTATTTAATTCTGGATAAAACTGTGTGGTGCTTTTTGGAGTGTTTGAACATGAACTATTCTGAGGGAACCTTTAGAAGAAACCAGCTATGAGAAGGTACATTAGACTTTTGCCTCTAAAGCAGGTCGATTGAGAAAGAAATTTTTGGTGTGACTATTACCAAATATTTCATTTATTTACCTTCTTTTTACTACCTACTTCTTTGATTGAGAAACTTTGGTTATCTCATGCAGTATCTACACCTTTAGAGAATACAGCTAGATAGCCTTTCAGGCTGGGCACAAAGCAAAACTCAAGAAAGGTTGGCAGAGTGGTCAATTGGTAGAATGCCTACCTAGTAAGCAAAGACCCTGAATTAAACCACTACCGACATCACCAAAAAAAAAAAAAAAAAGAAAGAAAGAAAAAAGAAATTGTTGCCTACATAACAAATGTATAATATGAAGTTTGTTTATTTTTCAGGGAAAAAGTAATTACGCTTACATGCCTATAAAAGGAAAGGCACATTACAACGCAGACTAATTTTTGATAACTATTTTCCTGATGAATGCAAATACCAATAAAGGGATATTCTGTTAAATAATGGTGTTCTCTTGACTTCAGAACATTTTATAACATGTATGAAGTACTTTCATACATTACTTATCATATTGTCTTGTTAACATCTCTAGATAATTGGTCAAAAATGTTATTACAAATATATCAATTTGTGATGGTGTTGAACTATTCAAAAGGTTATGCTCTACAAGGATGGTAGAATCTGGATATAATTGGGTTTTTTTCTTTTTCTAGCCTTCACATTGGGTGAGCTTCAATTACACATAGGAATATCACCTGGAGTATAATTTTTAGCAAAGGGAAAAATATTGTAATCATATTACAAATCTTATATGACCTACATCCTATCATAAGGAGAATTCTGAATGAAGCTTTAATGTTTGTGAAAACTTTTAGCTCTATGGCCTGTTTGTTATCACTAGGAGGTGGGTATTTAATCTGTCAAACATTTGTAAAACACCACAAGCAGAGTGGCCTTTGGCCTGGGTCACTAAAATTATACCCCATTTTAGTGACTTTTTGATTTCACTCAGCAGTTCCCATACATTGTACTATGTCTTAGGAAGCATTCAAGCGGACTATGATCTTTGACTTCTGACCACCTGTGTCCCATAGTTTCTGTGTGAAAGAAATAAATGACAGACTTGGAGATTAAGACCAGGGCTCCTTTTAAATTCAGGTGTATTGCCAGCTGAATGACCCATGGGTGTCTTAATTTATATATGTATGTATATTTGTATAATGATATTTTTATCATTATAACTTATAGCAATTCATGTATTATTGACAAATTATCTTAACATTCTGTGTCAACATGGGTTCTACTCTTTGGTAAGTAGGTATATGAATCCAATAAAAAAAACCTAACATATTGTGCACATATATGCATATACATCCTCAATTACCCCATGTGTTTCCCATATTAATGTCATCATCATTGTTTTTAAATTTAGTATCTTTGACATTTTGGAATGCTTTCCTGGGACTTATGAGTGGGTTTCATGTATTACTATTCCAGACCTATCCTGAGAATAACACTTGGAAATTCTAACGTATGCAAGTCAAACTTTAACAGTGTTAAATTTTTCTATGAGAATTAACAGCAAAAGAACCTTACTAACACAGCATAAAATCTGTTTCTCTTCAGTCACCCATCACTTTAATTCTTTCATTCAAGAGAAAATTATCAAATCTCTATCATATACCAAAATAATTCCAGGCACAATAGAAAATGTAAAGATAAGTTTCTTTCCTGCAAGAATCTGATGAAGGAATTAAGATAGATGCATAAGAAACTGCAATAAGGGGTCAGATTGCATGAGTTCCAAACCAGAGATTCAAACAATTGTTGGCTTGGCTAAGAGAAATGAGGAAAGGTTTCATGGAAGAGGTAGCATTGCTCCTAGGATTTGAGTGATCACAGGAAACTATAAATGTAATGAGAAAATCATCCAACTGTTAGTGGACAATATGAACCATCAAATATTTTTTTAAAGGAACTGATTCTTCTTAGAAAAGTAGTCCTTACTGAATGGATAATAATAATAACACAAGTGAAGAAATGTCTTGAAACTTGACTAGAAAAATATGGAGGAAGTGGATTAAGGAAGTACTGAATGTCATGTTAAGAATTTTGGTGGAGTTTTTTAGGTCTTCTAGGTATAAGATCATGTCATCTACAGATAGGGATAATTTGATTTCTTGATTTCCTATTTGTATTCCTTTTATTCCTTCTTTCTGTCTTATTGCTATGGATAGGAGTTCCAAGACTATGTTAAATAAGAGTGGAGAGAGTAGGACACCTTTGTTTCATTCCTGACTTTTGGGGAAATGGTTTCAGTTTTTCCCCATTTAGCCTGATGTTGCCTGAAGACTTGTCATACATAGCCTTTATTATGTTGAGGTACATTCACTCTATCCCTAGTTTCATCAAACCTTTTATCATGAAAGAATGTTGAATTTGTTGAAGGCTTTTTCTGCATTTATTGAGATGGTTATGTGGTTTTTGTCTTTGCTTCTGTTAATATGGTGTATTACATTTAATGATTTGCATATGTTGAATCATCCTTACATGCTGCATGTATGGTTTTCTCTCATATATTTGTATTAGGAATATAGACCTAATACAAATACAATCAATATTACAAAACACAGGTCATCCTAAAGAGAGGTCACATACAAGAGAGGGAGGGTAAAAGAAGGGGACAAAGGTAGAAAGGAGACAAATAGAGGGGATGACCCAATTCAAATTATAATACATTTGTACATGGAAATATTCAAAGAAACTCCCTGTATAGCTATTATAAATGAACAAAAATGTCATTTTTTTACAAATATGGATAACAGGAGGACATAACAGTTCTTGTTGGGGGGGTTGGTATCATTGGAAGGGGCGAAGATAAAGAGAATATAAGAGGGTAAATATGTTGCAAATATTGTATGCACCTGTACATAAATGGAAAAATGAGACCTTTTGAAATTATTCCAGGAATGGACATAGGAAGGATAAAGTAAAATGATGGAGGTATTGTATCAGTAGAAAATATCAATTTTTTGGGGGGTCATATGGAGCCGTTTTTAAGCCTTAAATATGTTAGTGATATAAATAAACATGTTTATTCTTCTTGCACTTCAGCTTCTTTGTCTGTATAAGTTACATTGCTTCATTGCCTTTCTCTGTTTTTCTCCAAGTGTTTTAATGAATAGGGAATTGAAAGCTGGAAGTGAGAAAATACCATGTTAATGAGAACCAAGGTAACACCTATGTTAATATTTCATTTTTATTTTATTAAATAAAGTTTCCAGGAGCTGGGGTTATAGTTCAGTGGTAGAGTATTTGCCTAGCATGTTTCAGATCCTGGGTATTATCCCATCACTGAAAATAAAAAGAAGTTTCTAGAAAATATAATAGATCTACATATAGACATATCCATGTGCTTACATACACATGGACATAAATATAATAAAATAAATAAAAATAATATTTAGTTCATTTAATTTACCCTACTCATTCCTACATGGTTTATAGATGAACACCTGCAAGTTACAGTTTAATTTCAAATCTGACACCTTATCCACTTTGATAATCTGCTCCAATGTTTAGTTATAAAAATCAAAAGAATCTGCTCCATAGGTACTTGTGTAGCTGAACACAATGGATTCTTCCCTTTAAGAGTGCAATGCCAATATGCACAACCAGAAGGTAAAAAGAATGGAGCAAGGTTTATTACCTGCAGCAGTTAAAGAAAACACTGGAGTTATTCCAAAATAAGGCCTTCCTCCAGCAAAGGAAGCATAGAGATTTTATTCAGGCAGCATGTCTATATTCAGACAGGAAAACACTTTTGGGTAGGCACATCCCAACCATGCTTAATTAAAGATCTACATTACTGAGCATGCTTAGTGTAAGGTCATAGTTCATGAATGAAAGATGGTAGGCACATTCCTGGGCATGCTTAGCTCAAAGTCATGGGCAAATATTTGAAAGGTAAAAATGGAGAACAGGAATAACTCTGGAAAGCACTGCTTGCATTATAACGATGGCATACTTATGTACATGTTCAACCTCTTTTTCCCAAAAAGCTGTAGCCAAAGGAAAGGATACCTCAAAGGTGCATTAATATAGTAATTTGCCCCTAAAGGTGTCTGTCTAGTTTAGTATTTAACACTTTATGTTAATTCTCTTAATTTACTTAAGACAACAGCTTCATTTACTGTGGCAGAATTATAAACAGTACTTTTTTTTCAGTACTGGGATTTGAACTCAGGGCCTACCCCTGAGCTACTCCACCAGCCTTTTTTGTGTTGTGTAAGTTTGAGATAGGGTCTTGTAAACTATTTGCTCTGTCTGGCTTTGAACTAAGAGCCTCCTGATCTCTGCTTCCTGAGTAGCTAGAATTACAGTGAGACATTTGCACCCAACCAATATTTGTGAGGGGAGGTGAGAGTTACTGGGCTTTGAACTCAGGACTTGTTGCTTGGAAAGCAGGCCCTCTATTGATTGAGCCACACCTCCAGCCTATTTTGCTGAGGTTGTTTTGGAGATGAGATCTCAAGAAATATTTGCCTGGGCTAGTCTCAAACTTCAGTCTTCCCAATCTCAGCCTTCCAATTAGCTAGGATTATAGGTATGAGCCACTGACCCCTGAATAAACAGTATTTTAAGTCTTTAAAAAACTATCTTTCCTCATACACACATACATGTATATAAGATGGTATTTCACATAACTTTTACATGTACAAATGAAATAACATAACCAGTTAAATAAATTAACAGAATGTCACAACACAGTTTTCAACTCAAATATGAGCAGTTTGAATCATGCACATAACTTTTTTTCTATTTCACAATTTAATGATTGCAGAAAAAGATCGAAAAGGGTCACTGTGTACGAATAAGCTCCTTTGGTCAGAGTATATTTAATTTGGCATCCCACTTACGTCATCCAGGAAAAGTCCTTTTTAGTGAATTGTACTACCTTTTTTAAAAGATTGAGTCATTCATCAAAGTGTGCTCAGTGCTTCTGGAAATTTGAAACAGCTAAGGGGGTTCTTTCCTAGCCTGTTCCTTAATGCAGCGTAGGTAGCAAAGCAGGAAGAACTTGGAGGAAACTGACCCTGTCATGTGGGGAAGACATCTGAGGTAAAGTGTGCATCTGGAAACTGGACAGGTACAATAAGTCCACTTCACAAATCTCAGGACAGCAGAGTCAAGGCATTCTACTCTTCACAGCTAGCCCAAGCTGCAGTGACCCAGGGAGTGGAATCTGGCCAGAGGGCAATGTGTCACTGTGGCCTTGAAGTCACTGTGACCAGGCCACTGTGATCTCACCGGGGTCAACAAGCTGTCTTGATTGCACTGTGTCACCCTGATGACTTGACCTCACTGTGTAGTACTAGCCTGCTATCTAGGGAAAAATGAAGTCACTTTTAGGCATAGACTCGAGTTGAACTGACTTCACATCTTCATATGCATGAAAGATTTAAGATTTGTTACCTCAAAGGATATTTTTAATAGTTAATTTAATTCAGAATTATTTCTTTGTATTCAAAAATTTCTGGTATTGCTGTAAGTTGCTATTCAATAGATAAAAGCTAATAAATTCACTTACTACCTAAATGAAGAAAAAAGATTGAGTCATTAATGAATAATGTGACTTCAGATTCTAACAATTTGTTTGCATTTGCAGAATTAACCAACTTTCAGTCAGATGTCACCTACAAGCTGTTAAGGTAGGGACAAGAGATGCTGAGGAAAAAAAGCAAAGGTAAATAAATAAAATAATAAATTCTAAAACACTTAAGTTTATTTAGCTATCTTGGCCATTGTCAAATCTGACTCAGTTTTGTTTTCCCAAGCTTTATTCTGCTCAGAAGACTGTTCACAATGCCCAGATCTTCTCTTGTGAATGTCTCAGATTATAAAATGAAGCTGTTGAAAAGAGGTGAAATCTGCATACAACCTGACTGAAACAAGACAATGGGGCAGGGGCTGATGAAGCCACCAGACTGAGGGCTGAGGGACTGAGGACTGCAACCAGCACCTCTGCACACAATTGTGCATTTCCAGTTTGGACAAACCTGACTTTCCCAGGTCCTCAAGGTAGTGGTTCTCACATTTGTACTCTATGTATATAATCCACATGCACATACAACATACCACAACCAGTTAAATCAATCATTAACAAAATGTTACAATTGCATCTTCACTTCTCTCCCCTCCTTCATACCTTTTCTTTCCCTTTTCTCCTTTTTTTCAAAGGTTAAAGGATATTTATTTTGTTTACATTCATGTTACAATCCTGCTTTCTTTCCAGTGATACATATGTACAAATCAATACCCTAACAACACTGCAAAATTGGGAAGGTTTTGTTTCATTTCCAAGGAATTGTGATTTTACTCCTTGTTTAAGGAACAGTTTTCCAGATCACTGGTTTGTTTAATTAGTAAAACAGTCTTAGTGTCAAAGCTGCATTCATTTCCCTGTCCAGTCACTTACTCATTGCAGTTTTAAACTCCTGGAATCTCAGTTTCTTTGACCATAAAATGATTAGTCTTGTTGTGGAGATTTCACAATTCAATGTAAAGTGCTTACTGTATAATACTTAATAAATGGTAACTCTTCTTATTAATATTTCCATATATTTAACTGTAAACACTCATTATCTTTGTGAAGTTTTTTTTTTTTTTTTGAGGTTCTGGGATTTGAATTCAGGACTTTTATCTTAAGCCATTCCACCAGCCCTTTTTGTGGTGGGTTTTTTCAAAATAGGGTCTCACAGAACTTTTTGCCTGAACTGGCTTTGAACCACAGTCTTCCTAATCTCTGCCTCCTGAGTAGCTAGAATTACAGGTGTGAGCCACAGGTACCCAGGAGATTTTAAAAAGCTGAAAAGAATAATTTTTTATTTCTTTTTTTAAAAAAATTTTATTGTTATGCTGGGGGTATATTGTGGCATTTCCAAAAGTTCTTACAATATATCAAATATATCATACTTGAATTCATACCCTCCATTATTCTCCTTTGTACTCTTCTCCCCTCATTCCTGGAATAGTTTCAACATGTATCATTTTTCCATTTACATACATGTGTACACAGTATTTGCACGATATTCACCCTCCTACACCCTTTCCCCAAATCCTCCCTCTCCCACTGGTACCTACTCCTCAGACAGGAACTGTTCTACCCTACTCTCCTCTGATTCTGTAAAAGAAACAAATGACATTTTTTTGTTTGTTTAAGAGCTATACAGGGAGTTTCCTTATTACATTTCCATGCACATACTTATTATAAACTGATTGGTTATCTCCTCTATTCTTCTTTCTACCTTAGTCCTTTTCTTATGATGGTTTCAACAGATTTAAAAAGTCTATATTCATTCTTGTATAGAAAGTACATCAACCATATTCACATTCTTAATTTTCTTCTTGTACCCTTCCTCTCTCATATGTTAGTTTCCCTTAGCATGACCTGTTTTTCATAATATTAGAAAGAATAATTTTTGACAGAATCCATGCATTATTTTGAAATATGATGAGAACAAATAGTAAGGAACACTAACATTTCCACCAGTATTTTTAACTTACCAAAATAAACATTTTTGCTAAATGTTATTGACATTGTCTAACAGGATTTTTTTAATGGCAAAAAACACAACAGAAAAGATGAACAACTGCTGGGAAAGTAACCAGAGTATAACAAAAGCATGGTATCACAATAGGGATGCATGCTACTCTAAGTGTCTCTACTGGCTTTGTGTAATAAAGGAGAAATAACTTGAAATAAGAAGTAAAGATCAAAACATAAAACTGAAATGACTGAAGTCTTTAAATTTCCATACATTAGATTGAATAACATGAGAGTGCTAAAAGCTGGTGGTATAAGGTTCAAATCAATAATGAAGATGGAATGATTGTAAGAATGCTGTTGTTAGAATGCACAATAATTTTTTGCCACACTGAGGGAGAAAAATAAACTGTGCTATACTATCTTCTTTACAAAGAATGTATTAGTAGGACAAATTTTCTGACTTAATTATTTTTACCTTGCAAATAAGTAAATGAAAAATTGTGTAGTAAACTACACACTTGGTTCATAATACTGAGACCTATTCTTAGCTTAATATCTATAATTATTTGTAAGAAGTGATAGCAAAAGAAAACCAAGGCATTTTTCTTTAAAATAATTTATTTTATACAATAAATAGAATTCTATGCCCTTAAAATTAATTTCATCTTATGGTTGGGAAGAAGCTAGGTTCTAGATCAGACAGATATTTGAAGTTTGCTTAATTTCTCAGATTCTTGGTTTTTATTATCTGTTAATTAGGATAATAACACCATTTCACATGGTTCTCTAAGGACAAAATGAAATGCTAAATATGTAAAAATGGTAATAACAATTTTAACATTTATTATAGCAAATGTTAGGCTAAATGTTTTTTATGCTTTACCATATCTCATCACAATCCTTTATAGGGTCACAATAGCCCAATGAAGTGAGTGCACTGATTTATGAGAAACTAGAGACACAGTACAGGCACTCAAGGTCACCAGCTTAACGTGAAAAGATCTGGATATGAACCTTGGCCATCAGCTCCAGAGCCCAAGATGGACTCCATAAATATAAAAAAAGGGGAGGAAAAAGCAACTGTTAAACATTGCAAAGTATATTATATTAATGTATGGAAATATCACAAAGAAACCCTTTGTCTATCTAATATACATTAATAAAAAAGAAAAACATGTAGGATTTGAAACATTCATCATGATGTTCTTTCACTTCTATGATCTTATTTTTCTCATTTGTCAACAAAAATAAAATTTCACTACTTAAGATGGGTATACACACATTAACACATGGACACCACAGTTATCAATGGTAAATATTCAACAGATTAAGGTAAGATTTTTAGAAACACCAGCTGTGAACTTTAAATGTAAACCTTTCTTATTCCTACTTTAAACATACATAAGAATGTTGATTACTAGTCAACATAAAGTTAGTTGTAAAAGCATTAAATTATATTGTATAGGGCAAATAGTATAACATTGCTAAATTAAGCAGTAGAAATAATTCCATTTTTAATAGAAATAAAGGAAATGTTTGTAATTTGCATAGAATGCATTTCCATTCATACTTAAATTATATACTTTTTGCGTATTTTAAAACTTACATTAAGTTCATCTCGAATTATTGTCATGTAAGAGTTCATGAGAAGCAAGGACATCTTCATAACAGGAATGGAAGAGGAATTTAACTATACATATGCTCTCTTTTCTATGTCTTTTGAGATCCTAGAAGCATGACTAGAGTATTTTCAATCTGAGGGAAAATCAGAGGAGATCCAAGATGGCAGTTAAGGTAGGGAATCAGAAATCCTAAGCTCTGTGACTCCAGAAAACACCTTGAGATGTCAGAGCTACACTTAGGTAATTCTGATTGCTTCTAGACAAAATAATAACTGCCATTACATTAGGTGCACATAAAATTCAAAGACTGATCCTGAAATCAGCCTGTAATTGCACCTAATAGCCATGAAAATCTGGAGGAGCAAAGCCAGAAAGGCATGTCTGGCCCTGGGAAAAAAGCCCACTGGCCACTTCCCAGTGGGAAATAGCCACTTCCTTTTTTTTCCCCCTCCCAACAAGCAGAAGACTGAGCATCAATCAGAATCAAACTCTGTGACATTATGGACCCATAACCCATGGAAAGCCTCCGTATGCCGCACCACACTGAGAAAAGTGACACCATTTCTCCCCAGTGGTTGGCTCCAAAGCTGCTTGTGTGATCTGCAGAACATGCACAACTCTCCTACCCACCCCCTGGGAACATAATCCAGTGCACCTCCTGGGAAGACTGAACTCCCCTACAACAAAACTGAAAAATATAAACAGCAAACTGTAATTTAACACCAACAGCAGAGGTGGATTGGAAGGTTGAATCTGCCCTGGAGAACAGGGGTAGAGCAAGGAACTGAACTCACAGCAATAAAGGCTGAGAACAGGAGTGGGACAACAAGCCCAACCTCCCAGAGGAGCTTCTAGCACCCAGCAGAGGTTGTGAGGGACACAAAGGCTGATGGGGGGGAGGGTGATGAACCAACTTCCAAACCAAGGCAGGGGGTGTATCCCAGAACTGATCTCAGAGGACAGAGGGCAGCATTCAAAACTGAATTGCTCCACCTTGCTGGGGGAGAAGATGACAAAACAAAGCTACAGCTGAAGTGCAACACAGTTGCCACCTGGGAATAACAGCAGCTCTGATCCCCCTGCACTAACTGGCAGACTTGCCTCACCTTCCAATTGCAGCTAACCCTGGGAACCAAATACTACTCACAAGCCAGTCACCTGGAGAGACCACATCAGAGGACTCACTTGTACAGCAATACCAGGATTGGATGCCAAAGGAATAACTCCAGAACTTTTATCAAAAGTCTGAACTTTTTGTTGTCCCTGTACCTGGTGCTTTTTTTTTCTGTATTATTACCTTCACCATTTCTATTTTCTTATCCCTATTATTATCCCCTTCACTTTTACTCCTTTTCCTATCTACAATCCATTGTTCTCTTTCCCAACTACTCCTTCTGAAACCTTCTCCCCCCTCTTCCCCTCCTAATTTACCCCAACCTGTCATCACAATACCCCTCCCTCCTACAAACACACCACCTGCTGACCAGCCTACTGTACCAACTGTCCACACCCCAGCCCCCTGTAATCAATGACACAAGCACCCTACACTACAACAACAGAAAAGTACCCAAACATGCACAAGGGCCACAAAACACAGCAGCCCCCAAAAACTCTTCCCCCACCTACACACCCTTTTCCAACCCCTCTTTTAGCACCACCTTTAACATTACCCGAATTTCTGTATCTACCCTAATAACCATTACCTCCCCCACCTCCCACTGTTGTAGATATTATTACCAAGGGGTTTTCTATACAATAAATAAACAACTGGTCTGGCATTGAACCTGTGAATTTGTGATTGCTAAATTGCACCTCCAGACCAAAGACAGAAAAAGCACATCAACCTAGCTAACAACAAAGTCAGTCACAACTCAAAAATTAAATCAAGGGAAAGAAATCAGGCAACTTATATAACCAACTAGCCTAATAAGAACATAGTGGCACAACATCAAGTTGAGCAATGGGAAGAAGAAGAAGAGATGGGAACCACTCTCCTAAAAAAAAATTCAATACAGGATTCAGTGGGAAATGAAGAAAATGGACACCCAGTTCCTTACCCCAACAAAATAATGATAAATGCCACTAAGGAGCCCAGTGATGGCCACAAAAAAAAAACCCTCAAGGAAGAAATCCTGGAAGAAATCACTGAGAAATTCATGGAAAAGATACTGACATGATTAACCAGAATATACAAGATTCACCCAAGAATTTCAAGACACCAATAATAAATAAAATGAGAAGACACAGAAACAAAGAAATGAACTAGAGAGGACATCAACAAACACCAAAATTAAGCAAAAGACACAATTTTAAAAAGAGATATATGAATTAAAGGAGACAACACAAAATATAAAAGAGGAGTTGAACAAAGACATGGAAAACCTCAGAAAAAAAGAATGAAACAGAAATCCTGGAAATAAAAAGTCCTTGTAGTCTAACAAAAAACACAGTGGAAGGCCACTCCTGCAGACTAGAACAAGTGGAAGACAGAATCTCAGAACTTGAAGATAAAATAGAAATTAAAGAAAAAAACTGAAGAAATCATAGTCAAACAGCTCAAGAGCTGTGAAAGGACTATGCAAGAACTCAGCAACTACATCAAAAGACCAAACTTGAGAATCATAGGCATTGAAGAATGAGAGGAGGTGCAAGCCAAAGGGATATACAATATAGTTAATAAAATAATACCATAGAATTTCCCAAATCTCAAAAATTTTGCCCATTCAGGTACAGGAAGGCTCCAGGACAGCAAACACATTTGATCAAAATAGACCCTCCCCACAGCATACTATCATTAAAACAACAAGCACAGAGAACAGAAAAAGAATATTAAAGACTGTAAGAGAGGAAAAAAAATATTGTAAAAAGGTAAAGCCATCAAAATAACAGCAGATTTCTCAATGGAAAACTTAAAAGCAAGAAGGGCATAGAATGAAATTTCAGCCCTAAGATACTCTACTCAGTAAAGCTATCATTCAAAATTGGTGGAGCAATAAAAACCTTCCATGATAAACAGAAAGTAAAACAATATTTGACCACCAAGCCACCACTACAGAAGATTCTACAAGGAATTCTGCAGACAGGAGATGAAAGGAAACAAAACCATGAGAGGATGGGAAGTATCAAATCACAGGAGGAGAAAAGACAAGCAATCAGAGAGTAGCATTCATTTTACTGCACGCAATCAAAACCTTAAACAAAAAAAAAAAAGCCTAAATGCCAGGACTCACTACATACCTATCAATATTAACACTGAATGCCAATGTATGCAACTCCCCCATCAAAAGATACCACTTCTAAAACTGGATTAAAAAAGAGGATCCAACAAATTGTTGTTTACAAGAGACCCATCTCGTTGACAGAAATAAACACTGGCTTAGGGTGAAAGGTTGGAAAAAGATTTACCAACCCAATGGCCCCCAAAAACAGGCAGCAGTAGCAATACTTATATCAGACAAAGTAGACTTCACATTTACATTGCTCAAAGAACACTTCATACTAATAAAAGGGGCAATACATCAAAAAGAAATGATAATTATCAATCTATATGCACCCAATTTCAGTGCCCCCAATTTCATCAAATATACACTAAAGGACTTAAAAGCACATATAGACTAAAACACAGTGGTAGGAGAGACTTTAATACCCCTCTACCACCAATAGATAGGTCACTTAAACAAAAAATCAACAAAGAGATACTAGAAATAAATGACACCAAAGATCAAATGGACCTAACTAATGTCTACAGAATATTTCATCCAACAACAGAACAATACATATTCTTCTCAGCAGTCCATAGGACTTTTTCCAAAATAGATCATATCTTAGGGCATAAAGCAAGCTTTAACAAATATAAGAAAATAGAAATCACCCTTGCATTCTACCTGATCACAGTGCATTAAAACTAGAACTCAACAACAAAAACAACAGCAGAATATATGCAAATAATTGAAGGCTGAATAACACATTGCTGAACCATCAGTGGGTTATAGAAGAAATAAGAGAGGAAGTCAAAATGTTCCTGGAAATGAATGAAAATGAAAACACCACCTATCAGAACCTATGAGACACAGCAAAGGCAGTCCAAAAAGGAAAGTTTATACCCATGAGTGTATATATATATATTAAGAGGACAGAATGATCACAAATAAACAACCTAATGCTACATCACAAACTCCTTAAAAAAAATCAAGAACAAGCAAAACGCAAAACAAGCAGAAGAAGGGAAATAATAAAAATAAGGACCAAAATTAATGAAATAGAGACAAAAAAATACAAAGAATCAATGAAACAAAAACAAAATTGAAAAGCCCCTGTCAAATCTGACTAAAATGATGAGGGAAAGACCCAAATTTGTAAAATTGGAAAAGAAAAAAGGGAGATAACAGCAAACACCAAGGAAATTCAGGGAATCATCAGAGACTACTTTGAGAACCTATATTCCAATAAATTGGAAAAATCTTGAAGAAGTGAAAAAATTTCTAGATACTTATGACAACCCAAAACTGAACCGGGAAGATATTAACCACCTAAACAGATTTATAACATGTAATGAAATTGAAGCAGCAATAAAGAAAAAGAAGAAAAGTCCAGGACCTGACAGATTCTCTGCTGAATTCTACCAAAACTTTAAAGAAGATCTAATACCAACTGTCCTTAAACTTTTCCATGAAATAGAAAGGGAAAGAACACTGCCTAACTCATTCTATGAAGCCAGTATTACACTCATCCAAAAACCAGACAAGGACATATCCAAAAAGTAAAACTACAGACCAATCTCCTTAATAAACACTGATGCAAAAATCCTCAATAAAATAATAGCAAACCAAATCCAGATCAGAAAGATCATTCACCATGACCAAGTCAGCTTCATCCCAGGGATGCAGGGTTTTTCAACATTCACAAACCAATAAATGTAATATAGCACAATAATAGAAGCAAAGACAAAAAGCATTTGATTATCTCAATAGATGCAGAAAAAGCTTTTGATAAAATTAAACACCATTTCATGATAAAAGCTCTAAGAAAACGAGGACTAGAAGGAATGTACCTCAACGTTATAAAGGCAAAATAGAACAAACCTATCACCAATATAATACTTAATGGGAAAAAAATGAAGCCATTTCTCCTATAGTCAGGAACGAGACAAAGATACCCACTCTCCTCACTCCTGTTAAACATAGTCCTGGAATTCCTAGCTAGAATAGTAAGGCAAAAGAAGAAATAAAAGGAATACATAAAGGTAACAGAACAGTCAAAGTATCCCTGTTTGCAGACAACATGATCCAAAAAATGCATAGACACCATAAACAGCTTCAGCAATGTACCAGGACACAAAATCAACTTACAAAAATCAGTAGTCTTTCTATACACCAATTATGAACAAATTGAGAAAGATTACAGGAAAACAATTCCATTTACAATAGCCTCAAAAAATGCATATAGCTAGAAATAAACTTAACTAGGATGTAAATGACCTCTACAAGGAGAATTACAAACCACAGAAGAACAAGATCGAAGAAGACTACGGAAAATGGAAAGATCTCCCATGCTCATGGGTTGGCAGAATCAACAGAGTAAAAATGGCTATCTTACCAAAAGCAATCTACATGTTCAATGCAATTCTCATCAAAATCCCAATGACATTCATTACAGAGATTGAAATATCTACCCTAAACTTCATTTGGAAACAAAAGAGACCACAAATGGCCAAGGCAAGACTGAGCAAAAAGTGCAATGTAGAGGTATCACATACCTGACTTCAACTATACTACAGAGCCATAGCAATAAAAACAGCATGGTACTGGCGCAAAAACAGATATAAAAACCAGTGGGGCAGAATAGAGGACCCAGATATGAATCCACACAGCGATGCCCACCTTATTTTTGACAAAGGCACCAAAAACATTTGATGGAGAAAAGACAGTCTATTCAACAAATATTGCTGGGTAAAGTGGTTATCTACTTACAGAAAACTGAAATTAGATCCATGCCTATCACCCTGTACTAGTATCAACTCAAAGTGGATTAAAGACCTTAATATCAGACCTGAAACTTTGCAGTTAATACAGGAAAGAGCAGGAGATACTCTGGAAGCAGTAAGTATAGGCAAGAAACTACAGTAGAACTACTGTAGAACTACAGCAGCCCAGCAACTAAGAGACAGAATGGACAAATAGAACAGCATGAAATCAAAAAGCTTCTGCACAACAAAAGAAATGGTCTCTAAATTAAGGAAACTACCCACAGAGTGAGAGAAAATATTAACTAGCAGTATATCAGACAAAGGATTGATAACCTGATTATACAGGGGTTCAAAAAACTAAACTCCCCCCAAATCAATGAACCAATAAAGAAGTGGGCAACTGAACTACACAGAACTTTTTCAAAGGAAGAAGTACAAGTGACCAAAAAACAATGAAGAAATGCTCACCATCTCTGGTCATAAAGGAAATGCAAATCAAAACCACACTATGATTCCATTTCACTCCTCTTAGAATACCTATCATTAAGAGCACCAACAACAACAAATGTTGATGATTATGCAGGAAAAGGGAACCTTCATACAATGCTGGTAGAAATGTAAGCTAGTACAACTATTATGGAGACTCCTTAAAAAACTAATCAATCTGCTATATGATCCAACAATACCTCTCTTAGGGATGTACCCAAAGCAATGTGACTCAGGTTATTACAAGGGCACCTGCACACCCATGTTTATTGCAGCAATATTCACAATAGCCAAGCTATGTAAACAGACAAGATGCCCCACTACCGACAAATGGACTAAAACACATTGGAATTTTATTCAGCCACAAAGAAGAATGAAATTTTGTCATTCACAAGTAAATGGATGGAACTGGAGAACATCATCTTAAGCCAAGTTAGCCAGGTTCAGAAAGCCAAAAATCACATTATCCCTCATAAGTGGATTATAGTCCTAAAACAAATGTAGTAATATTATTGGACATGGATCACATACTAAGGGGAGAATGTGCACAGGAAGAATATGGAAAAGGAAGGAAACCTAAAGCTTGAATGTGGTTGAAGTGCTCACTGTAGAGGAGTAAACATAATAATCTTAAACTGGCAGAGGCCGCTATGGGAAGGGGACCAGGAAGTAGTGAAGAAGTCTGGTAGCGATGAACTAATGTGGGATGCAATACACAAGTGCATGGAAGCAATGCTCAAATCTCTCTGTATAGCTATCTTTATCTCAAACTAGCAAAAATATTTTTTTTCTTATTATCTCCTATGTTTTCTCTTCAACTAAATCAGAGAACAAGGGGGCAGAATAGGGGAGGGAAGAGGAGAGGGGAGAAGGGAGAAGGTGGCCCAAACAAGGTATACACATGTGAGTAAATGTATAAACAAAAAACAATAAAATTAAAAATAAATACATAAAGTTAAACCATACACACACACACACACACACACACACACACACACACACACACACACACACAAAGAAAGAATGAGGCTAGGAGGACCCACTGATTAAGTTGACCTGGCTGCAACTTATCACTGAAAATTAATTTATGGGAGTTTTGTTATTATATATCACTTTAAAGACCTTTGTTGATGGGACAGTGTGGTGAAAAATACATCCTTCACCTGTGTCAAAGAACTCAGAGGTGACCATTATAACTTCATTTATCTGACAAATATCATCTTATGAGGTCTCCAAGGGATAAGCTCTGACATTAATTTTCCACAATGCATGTCATGTCATCAATAAGTGTGAATTTTTTCCTTATAATCATAGTTACAGCCAAGTAACTATATTCAAGTTATACTTATAATTGGTCCATATATATCTATGATAGTTTATATTGATAGCATTTGTTATATATTTATCTAAAATATTAAAGCCATAAGAGTAAAAATAGAATTTATGAATGAATGAAGCACTTCATTGCTCATTAAAAAAGCATAGAAAATCTTTGAAAAATACCTTCAAAAATGTGCTTCTTGACTAAAAAAATTTTAGCAGGAAAATAGTTCATTCTATTTACAGTAATATTACACACTAAATAATTATTTACTTTTTATCAATTATAAAAATGTACTTAAATGTTTATTTCTCTGGGCTAAGTTCTGGGTAATATGAGGAGCACCTAAAGAAGTGACACAGGCCAGTGTAGAAGATAGGACATGATTAAAGCAATTTCTCGTACCAGAGGTTAGGATAAATCACTGCAAAAAACAGATTGAATCCAGATGAACTTGGGAAAGGTTTCAAGAAGTACACAGTGTTTAAACTGACCTTTGAAGGATGGCACTTCTCTTTTGAGTCATGTTCTTAAACCCATATTACATATCTGGTGAAATGCTTTTCTCTATTCTCTACTAGTTAATATATCTAAGCCATATTTTCAACATCCCTTACTTTGCCTTTTTTAGTCACTCTACATAATTTCCTTTTATGAAGTAAGTTATTTACTGAAATTTCTTGTTTTTCAATTGGTGACAAGAATTAATACATATGCACAGCCGGCTGTTATACCTGTTTGAAGAAATAGTAATATCTTTCATTAAGTGAAAATTAATGGCTACTATCAGTGTTTGATACAAGAAAAAAATATCACATCTACTTTTATGAATAAGTATTAATTGGCTAGTACATGTGTTATGAGATTGATAGTGTAATGTTGGGAGGTTTTTTTGGTGGTATTAGAATTTGAACTCAGAGCTTTGCACTTGCTAGGCAGGCACTGTACTGCTTGAACCATACTTCTAGCCCTTTCTGCTCTGGTTATTTTAGAGAAGATCTCACTTTTTTTTTGGCCTGGACCAACCTGGACTATGATCCTAATTTAAGCTTCCAGCCTTCTGTGGGATGACAAGTATGTGCCACCAAGCCCAGTTTTTTGCCATTGTGATGGAGTCTTGTGAACTTTTTTTGCCCTGGCTATCCTGGAACCATAATCCTCTTCTCTTACATGATTGAAAAGAGAAAATCATGTGTCCAGAAGAGAGTAAGGTTAGGTTTTCTTGCCATGAGGAAAAGGATTGCCAAGAAGGATGATCTTCAGAGCTGAGATGAAAGACCCATGAGAAAAAGATAAGCAAACACCAAGACACTAACCTTGGTGGATATTGTTTAAGTCACACTAGAATTTCTATGAGTTTTCCATATTGCCTATGAACTAGAACCCTGATGGCCAAGTATTCCTTATTCAATTCTTCCTTGAAAAGTTTTGACCTCTGGAATATCATTCCCTCAGAACTCTGATGTATCTTCCTCACTGTCGAGACCTTTGAAGCCTCCTTTTCTGTCATTTCCTATCTCACTTCTTTGAGATTTTAATCCAAATCGTTGCCTTTTTTGTCTAGTACTGAGTGAGTGGTGCTAACAATAAAAGGCCAGACAAAGGGCTAAAACATGAATTATATGTTTTGGCTAAGTAATATCTAAATGACAGTAGAGAACTTTACATGTGTCACAAATTGAAAAGAAATTTGAAGAGAGAAGAGTTATATTAAAATTAAAAATCCCATGCTATTTTAACTATGACAAATCCAAAATAGTTGTAGACTATAATTGAGCCAGAGCATATCACCATCACTAGTCATAACAAATTAATGTTGTCAACTTCACTTTCTTATTTTCATAGTTTTGTTTTACTTAATTTTTATTATGGTTATATTAGTGCTATAAACATAAAAAAGTTTTGCTTAACTGTTAAATCCCTACTATACCAAGCATGGTGGTACATACCTATAATCCCAGGAGGTACAGGATAGGAGGATCAAGGTCTGAGGTCAGGTTGGGCAAAGTTAGAAGGGTACCCTATCTAAAAAGGCAAAATGACTGGAGAAGTGGCTCAAATGGCAGAGCACTTGCCTAGCAAGTTCAAGAAGGCCATAAATTCAATCCCCAGTACTGATGAAAAAAACAAAAATCATTACTCAAAATGCATAAGGTTATTCTTGTATTCCATAATAATTTGTCTATCTTATTTATCATATTTGAAAACATCATGCAGAAAAAACATTAGTTACTGCATATTATAGGAATGTCAATTCCCATGAATGGCAAAGATACAAGAACTGATTGCTCCTTAGTAATATATAAACTGTGGATTAAGTCAACAATTTTAATCTTAGTAATGGTTTTAGTATTCCATTTTGAATTAAATTTTCAATAGCTTGCATTATGTAAAAATTTTCTCTACAATTTTCTGAGTTACAGAGAAAAAGATATAAAAAATCTGTGAAGAGAAAAAAAACTCCTAGGACTTTATAACCTAATTTCATTGTAAAATGCCAATATTTCTAACATTACCATTGGTAGTGGCTTTAGGTATGTAATATAAAGGTAGGTCAGAAAAGATTGGCTACTTAATATTTTCAGGTACCTTAAAATACACTGAATCTGCAAATAAGAAGCATTTAATTGACTTTCTAGATGTAATCTGAGGATAATATTGATGACCAACTCAGGAACTGTGTCAATAGCACTGTCAACAGCTACATCATTGCAGTGACTTTAAGAAAACTCTCCTCTCCACAGTACTCTAAGGCTCTTATTTGAAAATTGATGCTAGCTTCTTGAATTTTTCTCACTGAAAAATTCTACACTTCTCAAGTACCTTACGTTACTTGCTTAAATATTTAGTTCATCTTCTAGCATCTAGATCATTGAACATGATAAATTTTATTGAATTTTATATAATATCCAATTAATCCCATACATACAATGATCACACAATAAATACTTTTTAAATCATTTGGTGAATTTTAGTTGAGGGATATATAAACATTTATATGTACACAGATGCACATTTTTCCCACAGTTTTTGGAATACAAACAGAAAATAAGTCATTTATTAGGAAATCAGGTCCTTCCGGGGGTTGGCACCAGTGGGAGGAGGGAGAATATGAAGAAAGGGTGAAAGAGGGCAAATATGGTGAAAGTACTATGTATTCATGTATGAAAATGGAATAATAAGACCCATTGAAACTATTCTAAGGGGAAAAGGAAAGATAAAGAGGGAGGCAGGGAATCTAATACATTCTGTAAGCACTTTTGTAAATGTTACAATGCACTCTCTGTACAACTATAATATGCTAATAAATAAAAAATTAAAATTGAATAAAAGTTTTGAAAAGTGGAAAAAAAGTTTTAAATCGGAAAAAAAAGAAGTCATTTATATAAAGTACAAAGGTTGTTGTCATGGTCGTCCTGGCAATTTATGTACACCCTTCAAGCCAGATGAACAGAAAATATTCAACTGTGGTCAGGTTCTAAGACAAATAATAACTGGCTTGTACATCACTGTGATTGCAGCAGTGCACTGTCTGAGCTGCTCTCATGTTAAGATTGCTACAATTTATTCTTATTTGTCCTTAGGCTGTTCTTAGGATTCTGATCTAAATTAACAGTCAATTCTCACTTCTACTTCTACACATCTAAAAATTCTCACTCTAATTCAGAGTTTGAAGATTTATATAGTTTTATTACTTTTGCATTGCATAGCCATGCTATTTTTACTTTCTAAATTGTAAACTTTTATTTTCTGATTCTATGTTGGCTTATATCCTAACCTAAAAATTCTTTGTAAACTTTTGCAGCCTGATTTTAGATCTTTTCCTCTTTAAAAATGATCCTTACATTTTCATCTCCTACAAGTAGGCCTGTTTATGGAGTTCTGTAAGCTGTGTTGTGGCCTCATTCCAAATATTATGAGACTAGAGATAAAGAGAGAGCAAAAACAACTGTTCCAAATGCTGATGTCCATCCACCGGGGCATCTAAAGACCAACATATTAGCCTATCTCTGTAACTACTAAGACTTAAGAACTTTATAAGCAATGTGACTACTCCAGAAAAATAAAAGTAATCAGTGCAGAGATAAAGCAAAAACTCTTCTAAGATATAGAAATAATTTGGCATTTTGTAATTTGCTTTTACTGTAAAGTTTTCAATTGCAAATTTTGTCTTGACTCCAAGAATATATTAATTTAAAATATATAGAAAAAGATATAATAATAAAATTACAGAGGATATGTCTCTTGAGTTCCTGACTGATTCTTTGGAATGTTTTCAACATTACTGCAATTAAAATTTTATTCCTCATCCTTGTAAAGGAAGTACCATAAATAAATGAATAAATACAAAATTCTATCTGTGCTCCATAATGATGTTTCTTATCATGAAACAATTATTTCACTCACTTTCACAGCTGATAAAAAAGAACTTTGCTCAGCACAAGTTTTGTAGACAATTCTTTTGCTAGAAAAGAATGTTTGGGTCATTTCTCCCCCCTTCCCCCTGCCTCCTTCCTTACCCCCCTCCTCCCTTACCCCCCCTAACCCCTTGTTACCAGGCAGAAACTATTTTGCCCTTATCTCTAATTTTGTTGAAGAGAGAGTATAAGGAATAATAGGAAGGAACAAGGGTTTTGCTAATTGAGATAAGGATAGCTATACAGAGAGTTGACTTGCATTGCTTTCCTTACATGTGTGTCACCTTCTAAGTTAATTCTTCTGGAACTAACCTTTTCTCTAGTTCCTGGTCCCCTTCTCCTATTGGCCTCTGTCGCTTTAAAGTATTTGTACTAGTTTCTCTGCGTTGAGGGCAACAAATGCTATCTAGTTTTTTGGGTATCTTACCTATCCTCACCCCTTCCTTGTATGCTCTCACTTTATCATGTGATCAAAGTCCAATCCCCTTATTATGTTTGCCCTTGATCTAATGTCCACATATGAGGGAAAACATACAATTTTTGGTCTTTTGGGCCAGGCTAACCTCACTCAGAATAATGTTCTCCAGTTCCATCCATTTACCTGCAAATGATAACATTTCATTCTTCTTCATAGTTGCATAAAATTCCACTGTGTATAAATACCACATTTTCTTAATCCATTCGTCAGTAGTGGGTCATCTTGACTGTTTCCATAACTTGGCTATTGTGAATAGTGCTGCAACAAACATGGGTGTGCAGGTGTCTCTGAAGTAACCTGAGTCACATTCTTTTGGGTACATCTCCAAGAGTGGTATTGCTGGATCATATGGTAGATGTATGTTTAGATTTTTAAGTAGCCTCCAAATTTTTTTCCAGAGTGGTTGTACCAGTTTACATTCCCACCAGCAGTGTAAGAGAGTTCCTTTTTCCCCTGCATCCTCACCAACACCTACCTGTTAGTGGTGTTGCTAATGATGGCTATTCTAACAGGGGTGAGGTGGAATCTTAGTGTGGTTTTAATTTGCATTTCCTTAATGGCTAGAGATGGTGAGCATTTTTTCATGTATTTTTTGGCCATTTGAATGTCTTCTTTTGAGAAAGTTCTGTTTAGTTCACTTGCCCATTTCTTTATTGGTTCATTAATTTTGGGAGAATTTACTTTTTTGAGTTCCCTATATATTCTGGTTATCAGTCTTTTGTCTGATGTGCACTGGCAAATATTTTCTCCCACTCTGTGGGTGGTCTCTTCAGTTTAGAGACCATTTCTTTTGTTGAGCAGAAGCTTTTTAGTTTTATGAAGTCCCATTCATCTATGCTATCTCTTAGTTGCTGAACTGCTGGGGTTCCATTGAGAAAGTTCTTGCCTATATCTACTAATTCCAGAGTATTTCCTACTCTTTCCTATACCAACTTTAGAGTTTGGGGTCTGATATTAGGATCCTTGATCCATTTTGAGTTAATATTGGTATAGGGTGATTAACATGGATCTAGTTTCAGTTTTTTGCAGACTGTTACTGATTTTCTTTCTTTGATGCAGATGAAGCACTAAAATAAACTGCTTGATATAACAACTAATATGACTTGGGTTCTACAGTTTTTTCCATGAGACAGAAAGCAATTGAATGTTTCCATAGGTTTATTGAGAGATTTTATAAGTCTAGACAAAAACCTATACAGAAACTGCTTACAGCTCTGTAACTATAGAACAAAACATATGTAGCACAATTCTCTACTGAAAATTAATAATTCCACTTAGACTCCTGATTTTGTGGAGTAGACTGTTTATTTGTGCATAACTAAGTTACTATTCCAATATTTTTAGGTTCCTGAATTAAAGCTTACTAAACTGGAGATTTCATAAACTAGTAAAAAAAGTTTGTTTTTTTTTTTTTTTTATTATTCCACATTATACTTTAATCCATTAGTAGTACCATACTGTAAGTTAAGAGTTTGATATTTTCCTGATTTTCTACTTAAATAATATAATTTCATCAATATTTAGATAACTATTGTATAGAAATATATATTAAATATTTTTCATAATATCAGAATATTTATTTTAAGAAAACAATCTAAAGAATGATAAGGAGAGAGTACTAGTCAACAACCAAGATGGGCCTTTGTAAATAATCAGTACTGTTAATATGGTTCATCAACTATTTAGACATTTGAAATTTTCTCATTAAAAGGTGTGTTAAATCAATCTACTTGACACGGTACTGTTTGATAATTCTCTATACCACATCTCTAACTAAAGAAATGTTATTACTAGCAATGTCCAAGTGAGTTGTCAGAAAAAGTGGCTAGTTTTATTAAATAAGGCAAGTAATAGAAACCAACCAGAATTAGCTTAGGTAGAAAGTAATGATTCAATATGAGCATATAAAAATTTTCTTACGATAAGTCGGTGTCTCTGAACTTTCTAAGAACAGTAAATAGTAAAGTGCCCAAACTATTCACTACCCCAGAATAACTCTTACACGGTGTCTGTTTCAATTATTTTCTCTCTAAGCAGATTAACTTTGTTTCTTTTATCTATGGGGCAGATGGATAATAATCTTCTGTGTGATCCATCCAAAACCAGGTGTTTACTATAAATATTAGGGACAGACTATAGTGACTTCCAGGTGCTCCCTTCTGGCTGAATTAATTACAAAGAAGGGCGTGTTACACCCAAACATCACTAGGTAATGTGGTGTGGTTAGTGTTCCCCTGTGAATCAGAGGTAGTTTTTAGCAAAGAAGAATCATGGTGAACTGGGCAGGCACCTAAAGCAAAATTAAGTCATTATTGTTATTTCTAGATTTTATTAACAACTTAATAAAAGGATTTTCACAGCTATTTTGAAAGGATCTCTTCTGAAAATTTATTCTATTGATAGAGAAATATAAAAAGTAGATAGCTATGACTCCTATTCCCAAAGTGCTTTCAACTGGATGTTTGAAATACTTTGGGATTTTTCTAACTA
The DNA here is from genome assembly GCF_047511655.1 of Castor canadensis. Classification (NCBI taxonomy): domain Eukaryota; kingdom Metazoa; phylum Chordata; class Mammalia; order Rodentia; family Castoridae; genus Castor; species Castor canadensis. The sequence continues at coordinate 28,994,113 of NC_133395.1, forward strand.
CCTCATTGTCTACTACAATAATTATTATATACCATTGTCATATATTATTATTAAATATTCATGGTATGAAATGGATATTTACTAACCTAAAAAGTATATGTCATATACATACATATATAAAGTATACAATATGTATTACACAGGTAGATAGGTGAAAGATAGATAGACATTGCACATGTAGATATGTGCATATATCGTGGTTTCACTAGATGAAGTAAACAAAAATAGGAATAAAATAAAAGTCAGGGATCCTTAGTTTAGTGAGTAATGAGTCTTGTTTACAGATCTGGAAAATCTGTAGAAATAAAAAAGAATCAATTCAGTGATTCTTCTAAAAAGGGACAGCTTTAGGTAACTCACCAACTATTTTGTGTTAATTACTCTGTAAAATTATTAGAAAATAAGATTTTACAAAAGTGCTAAAATAGGGAAAGTCACAACTCACCATCGCCTCATCTTTTAAACCTTAAATCAGCTCATGTTATTCTTCTGCCCCAAACCTACCAAGGTTTCCCCTTTCAGAGTGAAAAACAAAAGTCCTCCCAATGGCCTTCAGTTCCCCATACAGGCCACTCCTCCTTCTGGATTCTCTGAATTAATCTACAACTTTAGATTTTTACATGGCTCTTTCCCTCCATTTCTTTGAATTTAAAATCAACACTCCTTCTACATTCCAGCCTTTTCTACTCCACCTGCTTCATCTGACTCTTTATTTAACATGTCATATATTCACTTAGATTGAAGCATGAGGAATAGAGTTGGTTGAAATTACAGTTTTTGTTTTAGAGTGAGCACAGAAGCATTATACAAAAGCATAGAACCTAGGGAAGTTGTGAAATCATGTTGGAAGATCATTAAACAGTGTTAGAGTCTTACCTGTTTGGAATAACTTATGAAGAATCTAGCCTAAAGTTGGAGAAGAGTTAAAACTATTTCAAATAGCCATGATATAAATGCCTGGCAGGTTTTGAGGGCTACAAGTGTTATTTCAACAGTCAATGGAATGTATGCTGTTTTGAGTCAGAACAGAGTTCAAATATTAGTATTGCCACATCTTTGTTATAATGTTGAGTAATGCCGTGAAATAATCCATGAAATGTTAATAACAGCAACTTAAAATATATGAATGAATGAACTTCATAAGTCACTTATGCTTACTTCTTCAAGGCAAATAAGTGAACTTATATCCAGCTCATTTAGTTGTAATGCAGATGAGATAAAATATGAAAACATACTATAAGCTGAAACACAATCTTTATTAGTAATTATTTTTGGTGATCAGTGAAGTAATAAGATAAACACATAATTAAAGAAAGATTATTGTATGAGTTATCTCTCCATCACTGTGAGGAAGTCAACTTAATGGAGGAAAGACTGATTTTTGGCTTTCATTTTCAAAGGATTCAGTCCATAGTTGCTAGCTCCATTGTTATGGGCCTATGGTGAAGGAGAACATCATGGTAGAAAGCATGTGGTAAAGCAAAGTAGCTTATGGTGGACAGGAGGAAGAGAGATAAGGGGACAGGAACAAGATGTAGTCCCCAAGAGAATGCCACCAAGGATTTTCTTCTTTCAACTAGGTCCCATTTCCTAAGTTTCTGTTACATTCCAATATCCCATCAGATTATGAACCCATCAATGGGTTAATCCATTGATAAGGTCAGAGCTCTCATGATTTAACAGCCCGTCAACTGTCAACCAGCCTGCACATGGCCAATTTCCATATCCTCTTTGAAAGTGGAAATAAAAAAGATTTTAAAAACTACTTATTTTCTAGGATTCAAAAACTAACAAACATAAATTCCTCTGCACATTGAAAAAGAAAAGTGATTGCAGTGAGTCAAAAAAGTATAAGTCAAGAGTATTGTGGAAATTAAAAATAAAAATATATATTAGGATATATCTTCACTAGCATTTATAAGTTTTATTGCAGGGTGTACATTTGAAGAATTTGCAAATAAAAGTCCTCAGTAATTTTGACCCAGCTATTCCTTACAAAGCCTAATGGTTCTCTGGTCCTTTGTTCCACCAGAGGTCACTGCACTGCCTGCCAGGAAGGTCCCCAGGCACTAAGAGAGATCCGTCCTGAGTGTTGCAAATCTATGCACACAAATAACTTCGTCTACCCTGTCTAATGTATAAGTGTGAGTTTTCTGCTACCACAGAGTCTGTAGAATATATAAGGAATTGCAGGTCCTTACATATTCTTCTTCTTCTTGATTATATGATAAAGGACAATAAAAATTGCTGAAAAGTTGTGCTTTGAGTGACACTGAAACTCAAGGTCTAGAATTATAGCAGAATTTTCACTATCTTTGATTTTATAATCTTAAAGCTCATCTCTGCTCTGATTTACTTTTAGGTATTATATGCATAAGCATTTTATTTAGATGTGATTTCTAACTTCGATATTAATGGGAAGAAATAAAGCACTGAATAGTTTATTGGGAGTAAATAAACTATTTCCTGGGCAACTACCCATCTGAATTAGCTCTTTCATTTTAAACAGGACAGCTTTGTCTTTTCTCTCCTAACTATGGAAAAATCAAGAAGTTTTTGGAAAAGAAAAATTAAGGTTTGTAGTATCTGGGGGTGCTTAAGTATTTCTCTATATGTCATATGTCTTATTGGCACTGTGCCCAGAAACAGTTCATTCTCATTAGAAAAAAGAAAAAAAGAAGCTGCAAAAAAACTCCAAAGAGATCAATTTTCCTGAGAGACAGGACAGTCAGGGAAAGCAGGACTACATACCGAACACGACACCAGATCAGACAGGATGGGGACCCTGATCAGTGCTACAAAAAGCAAGGAGGAACAGTGAGGTAAGATATTTAGAGAGGTCCTTAGAGGACATAGCAGGAGGGGAACAAATAGGAGAGGCAGCTTTGGAGTGGGAATAAATGGAATGTAAAAGAAGAAAATATCAGGTACCATAACCAGTAATCAATAATCACAAGGAAGTGAAAACTTGGAGATCAAAAATAAACTTGGAGGTTTTCCCTAAGAAAACAATGAAATATTCACAAGTATTTATATGCAAAGGGAATTACTACAGCATTATTTAGGTTAGTAAAAAATTTAAAGTAATTTGTATGTTGATATACATATGTATGTTATACAAAATATATGCTTATCATATGTTTAATAGGTAATACAGAAAAACACATAGCCATTTGAATATATTTTCTAACAATATTTAAAATCTAAAAAGTATATTAAATTTAAAAATTCATAAATTAACACCCATATATATATGTGTGTGTGTGTGTATATATACACACACATATGTATACTCAAGAGAGCCAAGAAGGAAAAAATAAAGGAATGCTTCAAATGTCAATAATAATTTTCTTTGAGTAATAGAATTACATATGCTTTTACTTTATTTTCTTTATGCTTTTTTAAGTGTTTTTCACATTTTTCCCCTTTATAATTCATATTTTCCTAATTTTAAATGTCACTTGTATTTGTAAGACTTTCAGCAACACCAAATATTGTTTAATGAAGCATAAAGGTCCTTTGCTATATTTCCTTTTAACCCTCACAACACTTTTAGTCACCATCTGTCAGCAGCACCATATTTACATGCGTTCTTTGTTGATAGAAGGATTCTGAGTAATATTTAAATTTTTGCTAGTCTATAATATGTCTCTGATCCTTTCTTTGCTTATTGCCTTTGTCTATACCATCTGATGATATTTTATCAAATATATATTTTAGCTTCATTCTGGATTATGTACACTAGTAGGAAGCACTAGCTTCTTTCAGATTGTGGGGAAAAGAGAGCCCAATATCTTCCATCACACATTTCTCTGCATCAGTCCTCTAGTTGACTAGTGATTCATCCTTAACACTTCTGGCTCTCACTGAGTTCCACTGACTGTTCTTTCCCACGTGTTCCCTTCATTACTTACCTGGTGACAACTTTCTGCTACTTCTACCCTATTTGTGCTCTTTTTCTTAATATGCCCATTTGAAATACCTGGAGTAAACTATATTTTCTGCAAAGGCCCTGGAACAGCATAGTGTTTGGTATCAGGAGACTTAGAGAAGAATAAATCTTCAAACAGGATGAAAGAATAAGGATGTTACTTGGTAAACACAAGAGTGACCCACTATCCAGTGGAAAAGGTCATAGGGAATTCCTAGCACACAGGCATCCTAATTACATTAATATCACAATAGCAGTGTAGGGTATGACGTTGGTGATCAAGTGGCTGATGAGTATGATCAGTATGGCAACAATAACTACAACAAAGATTATGGGTGAGAAGGGAAAATCATTCCTGATTGCATTGGAAAGATAACAAATTGGAGCGGGGAAAGCCTTCAGAGAATTCATCTATCAACTCAAGGCACTTATGGAAGCATAAAGCTTCTGTGTTAACTTTAACATAATCCCTGCAGGAAAGTATGACAGCATTATTTTATATTTGTTGCTATAACAAACTGCCACAAATACAGTTGCTTAAACAACACAAATATTTTAAAATTACATATCTGTAAACTAATATCTAAAATGTGTCCTACTGTGCTAAAGCCAAAGGATATCAGTTTCTGGTGAGTCTAAGGAAGAATTATGTTTCCATGCCTTATCCAGCTATAGAGACAGCCTATATTCCTTGGTTCAGGGTCACTTCCTCCATCTTGAAAGCCAGCTGCAAAGCACGTCAAATCTCCTTTTTACTCTGACCTTGATTCTCATTCCTTTTTCTTTTACTTATCAGAGTTCTTGAGATTACAGTAGCCCTACATGGGTAATCTGGGATAATCTCTTTATCTCAAAATCCTTAACTTAATCCCAAAGTTAGCATGTGAAGTAACAAATTCACAAGTTCTTGGCATTAACACATGAACAATTCTTTAGGGGGGGGGCGGGTAGAAAGCAGATTTTTCTGCCTACCACAGTAGCAAAAGGTAAAGTCCTGAATCCAAGCATGTACATACAAAGTTACAAATTCAGTTAAATGTCTGATTGCCAAGTCTCTATACCAAGGAGAAGCACTACTTGCAAAAGAATGTAACCTTTGAACTTGGAACAGGAACATTTGAGCAGATATAGACAAGTCTGAGAAACATTTTCTCCTAATCCCATCTAACCTACCCTTGCCAGAAGCAGCCACCTCCTCATGTCTGAGTGAACTGCCTCCCTTCCATTAAGGCTTTTCATTAGCTGTGCCCAGAGGAGGACCTCTTATCCTCACTTCTTATTCAGGTTCTACTACATCTCACTGCCTCCAGGGCCATTAAAAGAGTTAAATCTCCTAAACATCCCAGAGAGAAAAAGATTTGTCATATACTCTAGCCAGGAAAATGATAGTGAAGATGCCAAATGCTTTATAAGTCCTTGCAAATATGTCTCAAAGAAAATCTGAGCAATACATGTGTGAATGGATTCTGGTGATGACAGATCAAATATAATAGACTATAAGGTTTTTTTGTGTTTGACTTAAACCACAAATTCTCTCATTGTGAATCTGGATTTAATGTGCAGATTTTGAGTTACAAGTAATTTGGTTGGTTAATTGAAGTCTAGAGTCAATAATAGCCTGCAGTCAATGTGGTTGAGGAGGCTCCTCCCTTGAACATCAGGAAATGTATTGGTGTAGGGAGTAGAAGCCTCCTTCTAATGATCAATAGTAGCTGACCCCTGAAAACTGAAGATGACAGTAAGAGAAGATGCCACAAAATTGAGGTCACTGTTGACAATAGTTAAAAGGGAACTCTACGAGGCAGAGACCAGATAGCAACATTGCTACGGGATGGATATTTGTATCCTCCCAAACCTCCACCAAATTCATTGAAAAGCCATAGTCCCCAAAATTAGGTATTAGAAAGTGAAGCCTTTGTGAGGTAGTCAGACTTAAATCATGATGGTCCTGAGAGAATGGAGCCCACATGATGATATTGGTATCCTTAATAAATAAAAAGAAGAGAGATCAACATGCTGTCTCATTCTCTCTCTCTCTCTCTCTCTCTCTTTCTCTCTTTCTCTCTCTCTTCTCCCCGCTATGTGAGAATAATACAGCAATAATGTACTCATCTGCCAAGAACTCCCAGCTTCCAGAACTGTGAGAAATATGCAATTTTTAAGTCACCTAGTCTCTGGCATTTTGTCATACTAGCCTGAGCAGACAAAGACAGCCATCTAATCCTCAAAAATAAGATGAGGATAATTACTCTAATGGAAAGAAGAAACATATTTTCTGATCTCCAAGGATGTGTGATTGTGCCTAATTAGTCACTATGTTGCTAAGAATTAAATATATGAAGGATTAAATAAAATATGCCTTTATCAATATGATCAAATCTCTAGGTTGAAACACATCAGCAAATTGTAGTTTTATAGTACTTATGAGGTAACCTCCAACATTTTTTTAATGTCTACTTATTTTGGTAATATATTTCCTTATTTTAGAATTTTGGGGGATATTTGTGTATATAATAGATACCATTCTTTACTTCGCATATTTGAATATGTCTAAAATAGGCCGCTAAACTTAAAAGTTAATTTAGCCAAATATAAAATGAACCTTGGATAAAAATATTTTCCTTAAACTTTTTTCTTCCTTAGTAACTTTTAAAGACACCAAGTTAAAGAGTATTCCAGTTGGATGCTAACTTAATTTTCAGAAATTAAAATTAATTTTTTTCCTTTTTCCTGCTGCGTTTTTAGAGGAATTGGTTGACACATCAAGAATTCACAAGGAAGAGAAACTAGCATGAATTTGTATGTCATAAGGAATTAAATATAGCACACTCTTAGTTGTGCAAAAGTTGTGGTAAAGTTAAATAACTTACAAAATTTTAACATGACAGTTAATAAGGTCTTATCTATATTACTTAAAGACTTTTAATATGGTTTCTGTTCTTGTTATGTGCTTTGTAATCATTTAGGAATTTGCTAATTATATAGATACCCTGGATCTATCTCCTTGTCGTCTTCTAAAAAGTCTTCCAATTTAGAAGTTCTACATCCTGGGTATTTGTATCTTTAACATGTGATTCTGTTTTCTTCAGAGTTTAAGAAGCAATTTTCTGTATATAATTTTCTGTATATTCATTCTAATATAATCTGCCATGAGTGGATGCATGAATTAAATGAATGGATTAATGCCCCCCGTAAAGAAAAAAGAAACCCTGAGAGTTTTTCTATCTATAGGTACAGTTTGTTTCTAAATCCATAGACTTGAGGAAACAACACAGTATGTCAGGCAGTGCAGTATTGCAGTAGTAAAGGTCAGTCTCTCTGAAACTTGGCTCCATCGTCAACAAAATGGTAGCAGTGCTCAATAGGTTCCTGTAAGAACTGCTTTAGCCAATTTACATCAGTCCTCCTATTCTTAATAGACACTAATTTAATGGTGGCTCTCTTTCCAGAATAGACAAATCTTTTCTTTTCTTACTTGTGTATATACTTACTTGAAGTTGTTAAGAAGTTTAAGTTTATGTACCTTCAGATCAAAGTCAAAATGATTTGCACTCAAGCTAACATTAGTATATTATTTTCAGTGATATAAGTTTTCTTCCCTATAGCTCTTTGGTGCTAGGAAGGTATAAAAAAGAAACAGCAAGATAATATTCTAGATGAAACTTTGAATGGAAATACATAACTGCAGTGCTTCTGAATTTGTTGGAAAGAAGAAGCAGGCAAGCAACGGAGTTTGTGAAAGAAAATTGGGACACATCCTATGGAGATTTAGCTCCATTGTACCCTAGGGAAACTTGTAAGTTAAGCCACAGAGTCTGAATAAACAATGGGGGTCCACGTGTTTGAAGTGGCAGATTCTAATAAATTAGCAAGAATGGTCAGCAGATGATATCACGGCAGCTGCTTTACATGGGTGCCAACTGGAGAAAGTCTGCCTGAAACATTTGCCCACCTCTTCCTTTGACTACGTCCATAGCCATTACCCATGACAAGCTATCAGGCTCAGATATTTGGCAGTGTGGAGACACAGTTTTCTGGAGTGAAATCCAAAACCTGAAGGACACTAGGAAATTTTCACATAAAACTTTAAGAAAAGAGAAAGATCTCAAAGATCAGATTTTGCTGGAAGACAGAGCTAAGCAAGCCCTATATAATGTGTGATATAAATAACCTGAAGGAAGAAATTTTAAAATTCATATTAGTAACTTACACAGGGAAGATAAAACTTGCTCTGGAAATTTTTAACATCTTTATTGTTACTTAAAAAACAATATCGAACATATCTAGTTTTAAAATAATGTGTGATCCCAGCTTTATTGTTCCTACATATGGGTAGTAACAGAATGTACCAGAATAGAATCTAAGTTATTAGAGGACTGTTCTACATAAGGAATGTGCACAAGCACAGCAAGTCCTTGGGGTGCCTTTATGCAGTGATGATGAGGGGTGTGTGAGGCTGTGTCGACATCTTATGTATAAAATATGAACAAATATGTGCAAAAATGGAAAACTCATATGCTTCTCTGTGTAGCTTTTCTAAGATGATGAATCTAAAATCTCCTGAGAAGTAACCAGGGATAGAAAGATTGGAAACTGAATCTAGCATATGAATACAAACTCAGGTTTTGTGAAGAGTTAAGAGAAGACTATAACCAATCTAAGGTTCTGGAGTTCTGGAGTGTGAGAGCACTGGCCTTACCCCAAACTGCAGTACATTTCTAGATAGTTTGCCACAGAGCAAAGAAAGTAGCTTGGACTGGTTTTCCACTATAAATTTTGGACAGCCTTCAGGGAAAGCTTTTCTATAAAATCCAAGGAAGGCTCTGACCCAGAGTCAGAGAAAGTGTAGTTAGTGCCAGAAAGAAGAGAAAAGAAAGCACCCAGACAAGGAGAAAAGAGTGCAGCAAATCCTCCTAGCACGATTACCCTGGAGGTGAAAGCAGTTCTGAAGGGTTTACAACAACTATTTCACTCTTCCCATTACTTTGTTCCAGTGACTAAGGAAGCAATTTAAGCTGTTACAGATGGCTTCATGCTTAGCCTAGAGAGATCATTTTACTTAGAAAACAGGGCTTGCCAGAAACCCTTCCGTTTGCCAGCTTAAGACTTGCAAATAATGAGTCTTGATACATCTACAAGTTGGAGCTCTACGATTTCAGTTCACTGAAAAGCTTCAAGTACATGTTTAATGCTCATTCTTTCAGCATGGATATGCACCATCTCAGGAACATTTATTCTATAAAGGGGTGGTTATGTGCTCTGCCAACACTAAGTACAATGGCCTGAGAGAAGCAATATGGATGCTGATGCTCTGCTCATAAGTCCCAAGCTTCTTATATAGTGAAACAAAATAAACTATAATCGATGGAAGAGCTGAATTCAGGGTCCAATGGAGATCATCAAAATAGTCAGAACATCTTCCACTAATGGAAACAATCATCTAGGCTGTGTTGAACAAGGACAATTTGTGAATCATACTGAAATATGGGTAATTCTACTGTCAAGTAGAAGATCTCAAAGAGCAGAGTAGCTAATAAAATTAACTTAATTCTTATAGGAATGACAAAAGTGACAGATGAATAAAGGACTCAAGGTAAATTTTCTCAACTGATAAGCTGCAATTCCATGCATAGGAGAGTACATCACAGTGACTTTGATTACTGAGCTTGAACTCTAGTAATCAAAAACCCAGTATGATCTTTCAACCCCCCAAAGCAACATATATGAATAAAAGGTGCAAAGCCTTATCTACACACATGTAATTAATATGTGTGTAGAATAGGGAGCTCATCTTGAAAACTTATGTGACAAATCTCTAAAACTGTCTCTTAGATATGAGTAACAAAAATGAAACCTAAATATGCTTGACTAAAGAAAATAACAGAGAGGAAGTAATAGGAGAGAAGGGAGGGGAAAAAGGGAAGGTAGGAGGAAGGGTACTATTTCCTCATTAAATTGAAAAAAATCTATGGATAACAGCTTTTTCCTCTGTGTTGTCTCCATTCTCAAGAAGATGTTAATCATTATTTTTTAAATGGCTGCCACTAATTCTCAAAAATAGTTGAAAATATGACTTCACTCTTGAAAGCTCTGATGAAAGTTCCAAAATTGAAACTCACTGGTTTCATCAGGTTTAATTGTCATTTGTAACCACTGATGGCCTGGGCAGTAAAATATAGTCCTCCATCTGAATGCAAGGAGGTAGGACTAACTTTATCCCCATAATTTAGAATGAGCAATGAAAACCAAGGAATTGTTAGTAGTAAAAGCAAAAAATGTGTACTAAGCAGGCAAAATGAGGTTTTTTATTGAATTGTGCATACATTTCATATCTCCATAAGGAGACAGAAATAACATGAATGCAGCCTTTTAAACTTGGCCTCTTATGGGAAGTTGATTGTTCCTGTTCTATTCCTTGCACATCTACCAACTAAATCAAATTAGTCTCTGCCTCCTCATCACTCATCCTTCTTCCACCAAGATTGGGTCACTGTCAAAGACAGGCAGTATTATTTGGCCTCAGTTCTACTGGGTGGAGAAGTTTTGTTGTGAAGTTAAACCCCAAGTCAATAGTGATGGGATCTACTCCCACACATTTGGCAGGTAAGATGAACCTGGAGCCAGTTCCATTTGATAACTGCCTGAGGAGGTGATATTACATTAGGATTCAGGGCAAAAGCCATACAGTGATGAAAATTATTCCTTCACCTGTCCTTGCCCTCTGTTCTTATATCTCTCAGACACATTGCATTGGGATAGTATGGGTTGCAAGAAAAATTCAAGTGGTTGGCATCCTTGGTCCTGTTGCAAATACCATCTCTTTTTACCCTTTGATATGATTTACATTTGATTCAATTTCTGCAGGTCATATATGTTGAGGGAATTTGAAATTAGGAGGAAAGTGTTCTAAAAGAAAGAGTGAGATTCATGCTGGAGGAAAGGCCTCAGATGTTTATATAAAATTGCAAGCACAGCTGTGCTTGCTGAGTAATATCCCACATGCAGTAAGCAGGATCTGGTATTAGTGGAGATTGGGATTTATTTCTCCTTCCAGACAGGCTCTCTTGGGAACTCTAAATGGTAAAAGCAGTGAACTTCCATATGGGCTAGGATAGGCTATAAGTAGTTCTATGCATGTGGGATTTTTTTGCCCATGAGCCTCCTCACCTTGCTTTGAACTCTGTATTTCCTTTCTTTTGCCTGCTGAAGCCTGAATCCATGATCAAGGATGGATTTGTGGTAGGACTACACTGAGAGATCCTTATAGCTTATTTGAAATATCTCTGAGCCATCCATTCCATTACTGGCCTGTCCTCATATCTAAACTCTTGCAGGGTCAGCCAGAGATGTAGAAAGAAAAAATATGTGTTAACATGTATTACTTGACCACAAAATATCTACAGCCAACCTGGTTACATTCTTTTCTATTAGGATTCCATACAATGCATTCAATAATCTTCAGTTTGTGGCAGGTATCATATACCACAGCCTACACCTGTAAAATATTTCATCACTTGAAGTATGTTTTTTCTTCTTGGACTCAGGTAGATGAATAAAAGCTATTGAAAGAGGAAAAATCATTAATGATCATGTTAGGCTGCATTAAACAAAAACTCCTAAAATAGTAATAAAAATATTTATATGCATTGCACATATAGCAAACCTCTAGGAGAACATAATCCAAGGTAGGTTTGGTGCCTCTTCATGCATCAGGCATTCAAGTTTCTTCTCTCTTTCTGATCTACCTTTCTACTTCATGCCATCTGTACTTGAGATTTGCTTCATTGTTGAAAAGGGTCACCAAAGCTTCAAGTATCAATTTAACATTTTAAGAATAAGAAAGAGAAAAGATATTATTCAGTTAAATCAGTTCCCTCTGAACAGTGTCCTAAATTTACTGGCAAGTATTTAGTTATACTGCCTTAATTTACCACTCGATAGGCTGAAAAGTGTAACTTTTAGCTATTACTAAAGCTAAGATTTGAACTCAAGTATTGTCTAAACCAACCCTCATGGTTTATCTATTAGGCTACACTGTTTTCTTTAATAGAGAAAATAAGAGCTAAATTCTCTCACATCTTAATAGCCAATTGTAGCTATGTGACTGTCATATTCCTGAGAAATTACAATAAGAGTAACAAGTTTCTATCTTTCATCTTTCTGAATGGTATCATTGTGAACTTGGAAAACTTGAACATAAGACTAATGAACTGCTATTAGGAGTCCTCAAGAGATAATAAAAATAAGCACGATAATAAAACATAAAATAACCATGAAATGTATTGTTCAAACTAAAAATCTATTAATATTTTTCTAGGACAACAAACATAAACTAAAATTATCTTGAACAAATTGGAACATATTATCACCTTTCCCAAAACCAGAGATAAACAATATGCTACATCTCTGAAGAGTAATGCTTTTGGATCTTAAATTATGAATCAGGCAATGTTAATGTGAAATCACCACGTAAGAAATAGAAAAGCTTGTTAACTAGGTTAATAAAGATAAGGATAAGCTCAAAAAGACCAACATATACAATTGCAACTATAACACAAATGTCAATTGATGTCACTGTACTTTTTAACAAAAAGAAAAATTTATTTAATCTGTGCCTTATGGAAAATCCCAAGCACTCAACAAGTTTTCCTGAAACTTTGGAGAGGTCTCATTATCTTGGTTACCTCTGGTTCTGGGTTTCTTCCTTCTCTACTTCTCAAAGTACTTATCTCTTTACTGGAATCCATGCAATTTAGAGAACTCAAACTTTCTTCCGTAATTTTATCTTATACCAGCAAACACAAAAAAGCAAGATGGCTAACACACGCGCGTGCACGCACACACACACACACACACAGACATGGACACACACTCCTATTTGCTGATGTATAGGACAGACAGTAAAAAGAGGTAACGTCAAGGGACTTAAAGAATATGAAGAACAGAACTAGATAAGAATATAATCAAGACATTGCTTATGTCACTTTCTGATGCTCGTGGACCCTTTCCTGTGAATCGATAACATCATTTCAAATAGCTGTTATAAAAAGTTATTGAGATAGTGTATGTTGTGTTATCCTAATGATTGGACACAAAGTAAGAGCTCATTAATATAATGAATCAAGATTACTGCATTGTAGTTGCAAAAGCAAATAAATTAAAATTTAATTTGTATTCATAGAAGTCCTTTGGCTGTCTGCAATACTACATTTTCTTTTTCCTCTATCTATTCTATCTACTTTCTTCATTCACTTCCACAAACTAATAGAAAAAAATAAAATTAAAAAAAACAATTTCAATTTTTCACCACTTATCAGTTAACCAAATTCTCTAATTCCTCTTGTTCATTCTAAGATTTAACTGAAGTTAAGAATGACATAAATACTTCCAAGAACTTGATTAAATGTGCCAGAGCACATCCTGGTCTATTTTTAAGTAATTATAAAATTATTGCAATGTGTAACTATGATTACAAAATCTTAATATATAATGTAACATCCATTAATATAGTCATAAATTTCCCCTAATTCCTTAGAACAAAAATATTCAGTAAAGTTCTGCTAAATTTTTCAATGCAGCTAGTTTAACAACTAACTGGGACAAAAATTGAAGAGACTAGGTAAAGGCTTAAGAAAACTCATCCAGAACAAATCTATGAGTCAAAACAAGACATAGGAGACACAGACAGTGTTTTAAGTCAAGGAGAGCTAATGGTCAGAAGCTTGGGAGGCTATGAAGAGACAGATGAACATGAAACCAGAATGTAAGGCAAAAGGTGAGATTTGGAGTCACTTTTGAACAAGCTGAAAAGGGCAAGGCAAAGCAGGCATGATAGCAGATTCAAAATGGTAATAACAAAAATTATCTTGTGTTTTGTGGTAGTACTTGGGTTTGAACTCAGGGCTTAGTGCATATGAGGCAGGCTCTTTACCACTTGACCCACATTCCCAGCAACCCTTTCTCAGTTGGGGAGTTTTGTATGCTTCTAGATAAAGATGTGCTCACCCCCCTAGACAGTCTGACATGGAATCCTAGAATCTACAGTAGTAGAAAGGACTGGGGAGAAGGAAGAGAGAAAAGAAGTGATGAGAAGCCGCAGGGTGAAATAAATTGACTTGTTATGGGAAAGCAGCAAACTGAAGAACTAGTGACTTTCTAATTGCTTCTGTCTTGCTGTAAAGTACCTCCTCCAATCTTCTTTACTTCCGAAGGAAGTTATTTCACTTATCTTCCTACTATAAAGCCAGTTCTGGATACTAATCCTGAAATAATAATTACTGAACTTATAATTTTAATCAATGCTTTGAATGAACAGGATATACATTTGAATATCAGACTTTTGTGCGACAATACAGAGAATATACAACCTAAATTTGATAAATATAATACCTGATTTAATCAAAATATGTAGCACTTTGTGGCAACATTTGTATAATTTTAATACACTTTGAAAGTAAAAAACCCATGAAATTGGATGTGCTAATTAGGTTGATTGATTTTGGTGGCACTGGGCATAGCTTAATTTAATCATTTCATAATGTGAACATATATCAGAAATGCCATTGTATCCCATAACTACAAAATATGATCCAATTATTATTTGGAAATTAAAAATAAAATGTTAAAATATTTTAAGACTTAATCAAATAAAAGTAGTTTGTATATCTTAGAAATATGCTATTTTCTGGGGGTAGAAACTAGTACTGTATATAATTCAGTAATAATGCATATAATGTAACATTTTGCACAAATTGCCTTGATTTTTTTTCTGGTCACTTTTTTATTAATTCATTAGAGAAGTCATTTATCCCATCTCAAGTACACTATAATGTAGACCCAGGTCTGGAGATTAAGTCATGGAAAACACCATCCCTTGAAACCAGGAGAGTTTCTTTCAAGTTCCAGCTTTACCATTTGTCAATAGATGACCTCAGAGAACTCACCTGACCTCTGTGTTTTTCAGTTCTTCTCGCAAAAACATAGATGAAAATCATACATTAATGTTTTAGATTTTTATAACTCAAAAAGAGAAATAACTTGTTTAATATTTTCAAATAATTTAATTGCTTATTTACTTAAGTATATTCTTAAGGCTATAATTTTTTACCATACTATTTTTTTCTCCTAAAGGGTATCTTTATTTTCTCATAACATACCACTAATTCTCTTTCCAATTTTTCTGATCAAACATATTATAATGGAACTGGAAAGTCTCATTTCACTACTGATGTCATGAATCATGAGATACAAAATAATTCAGCCAAGGTATTAAATCCCATACAATAATATGTAAATGTATGATTATATACCTTTTGCTTCAATTATTATAAATATTCATTGCAAAATACCATATTTGACAGACAGAATCAGAAATCACCAAACTTCAGTAACTCACTGGATGGTGACTCATCCTACTGATTCTTTCATGCAATTTCAAATGCTGGTCTCTCCTCAAGACACTTATCTTGGGCTGAGGGGCATGGCTCGGGAAGAAGAGCACCTGCCTAACAAGCTCAACGCCATGAGTTCAAACATCAGTAGGACCAAAACAAAAAAAAAAAAGATAAAAAGTATCATATTTAAGTAAAATATATTTAATATCATATAAATTTGATTTTCTAGTAGTTTTTGAGTGCAAAGACAGAGGTTTATTAAACAGAGAGGAAAAGAGAAGAAGATCCTCCATATGGGAGTGGTCTCAGAAAGGCTAAGCCCGATTTTCTGGTATTTTGCTGAGGATTTTTGTATCTATGCTCATCATGGATATTGATCTGTAGTTTTCTTTTATTGCCATGACTTTGTCTGGTTTTGGTATAAGAGTGCTATTGACCTTGTAAAATTATTTTGGAAGAATTCTCCCTTCAATTTTTTTTTTGAACAGTTTGAGAAGATTTAGCATCAAGATTTGGTAGAATTCAGATTTGAAGCCATCAGGTTCTGGGATTTTCTTTAATAGCAGACACTTTATTACTGTTTCAATCTTCTTATCATTGCTCTGTTTGTTTTTTTCTATTTCTTCATAGCTCCATTTTAGTAGGAATCTTTTATATTTTCTAATTAATTTATGTATAATTATTCATAATGATTCCTTGATTTATTATGATTCTTTGTATTTCTGTAGCATCAGTTATGATGTCTCTGTTTTCATTTGAATCTTTTTTATTCTTAGTGAAGCTGATGTTTTACATTTTACTCATCATTTTGAGAAACCAAATTTTTGTCTTGATGATCTTTTGTATTGTTTGCCATCTCATTACTGGGTATATACCCAAAGGAAATGAAATCAGTAGGTTCAGATCTGTACTTCTATGTTCATTTACATCACTGTTCACAATTGTGAAAATATAGAATCAACATATGTGTCCATTAGTGGATGAATGGATGAAGAAAATATGGCATATATACACAATTGGATACTATTCAATAATAAAAAGAGAATGAACTCTTCTTTTTTTAACTTTCTTTTTTTCCCTTTATTGTTGTGCTGGGAGGGGGTTCATTGTGGCATTTATAAAGGTTCTTACAATGTATCAAATATTCATACTTGAATTCACCCCTACCACCACTGAAAGAGATCTTGACTGAGTTACTTAGCTTTCTGTCACTATAACAAAATACCTGAAGTCAATAACTAAGAAAAAAATTTTATTTCAGCTCATGGTTTTAGAGATTCTAGTACATGATTGAATGGCCTGATAATTTTAGGCCTGTGACATGGCGCTCATCATGTTGGGAGCCCATGTGGAGTAAGGTTGCTTATATTTTGAGCCAGAAAGCAAAGAGGAAGGGGCTAAGGTGTTCCCTTTAGAGAGCACAACCTCAATAACCTAAAGACCTTCCACTAAGCACCAACTCCTAGAAATCCTACCACCTTCCAATTGGAGACCAATCTTTTAAGGCATGGGTCTTTGGGGGATATTCAATATTCAAACTATAGTTCTGACTTTTCTAACAACAAATGAACCTGGAAGACACTACATTACCTGAAATAAGTCAAGCACAGAAAGACAATTACTGCATAATCACCCTCAGATATGGAATATAAAAATAAATTAATCTCATCAAGGTAGAAAGTACCAGATACTGGGATATGTAGAGGAGAAGAGAGAATGGAGATATATTGGCCAAAGGTAACATAATTATGGTTAGATAGAAATAATAAATTTCAAGAGATTTATTGTAGCAACAAGGTAACTATAACTAATAACATTTCATATTCTTAAACATTATAGAGTCGATGTTATATGTTCTTACCATAAAAACAGCAACTGCATGAGAGAATTCATTTGTTAATTGGCTAGATTATCCCTTTGACAACATGTATTTACTTCACCTTATACATGTTAAAAACATACAATATCATCTGTAAATATTCTTTAAGTTTTTAATTTAGATAATAGTTAATGCAAACAAAGGTATCTTATTTTTAATAAAAGATCATTATAACACAGAGGAAGTTCTATGTATTCCATGCAATTTCAAAACAGCTATTTATTGTGTTAAACAAAGTATCTGAACAGCTAGTATTTAGTATAGTAAGACCCTGCATGGCAAAGTCAGAAGTTTGAATACAGGAGATAAATTATCAACTAGTTAGCGTGCATTTTTTTCAGGCTTTACTCATAACTTCCCCAGCTGTCATTTCATATAACTACGTCTTACCTGTAAATTAAGCTCTCCTTTTATCAAACTCAGCTGGAGGTTATTATATCAGTTTTAATGCCTCTAAAAACAGCACTAAATGTGGATTTATATCACAAATGGAAAATCTGAGAGTGGAGGACTTTTTCCATGTGGTCGTCTCATAAAACTATCACTTTTAACAAACAACTTGAATTCATGTGAAATTTGCAAAAATCTTTTAAGCACATTCACAGTCTTAAGAGGAAGTGCTAATATGAAATCTGTCTGTTCTGCTGCAGCTGCTCGATTTATGAAAGCATAAACATCTCTGACTCATTCTGAGGAAGTCGTAATTACCATATGGAGTTTTAAATGTACAGACACTTCATAAGGACCAGTGTAATAGTTTAAATTATAGTCATTATGCTATTCCTACTCCCAAATCTTACTTTAATTCCTGCTAAAGAAAAAAATCTACTCTACTCAATACCTTTTACTAACAATCTCATTGCATCTTGACAATAAACATACACCAAGACACTTAGCAAGAGACAGAAGTAGAAGTTGATTAGCTAGGTAAGACTTAAATTATTACTCCCTCACATGTTCAATAGTGGCATTGTCAACATTCTTTATGCTACACACTATGCTACCTATAAGGGCTAGTTGATAAGAATGTTGTGCAGAAAGACTTTTAAAGGTCCCACAGTGTGGTAAAATGGGCAAACAAATAAGCATTTGAAATATACTGTGATAAAAACATTTGAAATACATTTCAATCAAACTCTGATAAGTGGGGTCTTGTTAAAAATCAATAAGAAAATTGCTACTGTACACATAATGCATAGTTTTTATATATTAACAAACAAGGGGTTGTATTGATAGTGGTGATGGTGTTTTGGGTGGTTTTTTTTTTTTCATTTTTAAGGGTTTTCCTTGGTGATATTGGGGTTTGAACTCAGGGTCTTGTGCTTTCTAGGCCAGTGCTATACCACTTGAGGCATGCCCCTAGCCCTTTTTGCTTATTTTTCAGGCAGGGTCTGGCATTTTTGGTCAGGCTGATTTCAGACCATGATACTCCCACTCATGCTTCCCTCATAATTGGGTTTCCAGGCCTCTGCCAGCAATCCAAGCCCTCAAGTTTTCTTATTATTGTATTCCAAAGAAATATTCATTGGAATGATGTCATTCTATCAATTGTTCCAATGATCATTTGATATTTTAAAGTGCCATTAGCTTTTAGTCAACATATTCTCTCCTCCAGAAACCGAATTAAAAGTGTGTTAGATAATAATATCTGAACAAATCCCAGAGAATATTTGCCATCCCATTGAGATGTACCAGAAATTAACTTGTTGATAGTTTTTAAATAATACTGGATCAGGCTCCTTTAGTCCTTAGTATGCACTAGACAATATTCTAAAAACTCTAAATATATCAGCCCATTTTATCATATCAAATTATATGAAGGACTTTATTATTGCTTCAATTTTGTGGTTGGGAAAGCTAAAGCAGAGAGAATTTAAACATGTTGCATAAAGTTGTGCAAAATGGAGTCAGAACTCAAACACACTCTAGTCTCTGATCTGATACCTCAAACACTCTCTAATCTCTGATCTGAACAATTAAAAAAATAGTAACTAATTGGATGCAGAAAACAGAGGGAAAAGAATTGAAATATAACAATGAATTTGACCTTTGGAAAATAATATGTCATAAGAGAAACAGAAATGCTTAAAGAAAGGAAGAATGGAGGAAGGAGAAAATCATATTCAAACTTTCTGTCACTGGGAAAAAGCTGTGTGGGAAACTCATATTGTGTATACAAAGTCATGCTATGAAAATCAACTGCCTTTCTAAGTTCTATTCTTTAGGAGACTGACATACATTAGAAACAAATTTCACAAAGCATTTTCAGAGATATATTATTCCTTTGGAAATTTTTGATTTTATAAAAGGTGTAAATATGCACCTTTGTTGAATAGAAGATATTTCATTTCCTTCAGGATAAATGTTCAATATGAAACGGTCAGCATGACTTCTTGTTCTGTGACATAACCCATCACATTTGCTCTGTAATTTCTCTGCATAAGGTCAGTTGGTTTTGCCTGTTGGAAATTATTAGAGAGCTGAACATGAAGCCAGGCTCAGTGAACCACAATGGGGGAGAACTCAGTCACAAGAACACAAAACTGTCCAGGTAGCCAGGTGGTCCTCAAAAGCCTCTTAGCATTATTTCTTCCAGTTGGCATGTAACATCTGTTTCTACAATGAAGGGGTGTAAAGAAAATGACACAAGTGGTGAGCACTGATATATTCAAGAGAAAGGAAGTGATTTATTTTATATTAAAGATTGTTACTGTTGCAAAAATAAAAGCACAACCTGGATATGCCTCTGTATGACTGGTATAACACATGTGTGTTTAAGAGAAAGATTGTATATTTTTATTAAATAATAACACAAAAATATAGTACTCTGAAAATCTAATTAGCACAATGAATAAAAACTGGAGGCCTATAAAATTATTTTCTGAAAAAAGAGTAAGATTTCACCAAGAATTTAGAATAAGAAGGGGAGGAGGAGAGCCTAAGAAAGAATATATCTAAATTATTAATTTTTATCAGCTGGAAGCATTATATGTGAAATAATAGATTGGCATTTATGAAGGAAAAAATCAAACAAAAATAATTAAAGAGAATAATTATAAATTATCAGTGTATTAATTTTATAAATTAGGTAATCAAATATACAGTTGAAAATGACTGTATTGCTGAAAATAGATTACAAAAATGAAATTTCTAATGGAAGGCATTATCAATTATATGAACCCCATAAAATACATTTATGAAATATAGTAAAAGATAGGTAATATGGGATAAAGATTAATCTTTTTAACGTAACTAATTTTTAAACTGACAAAAATGTGTGTATTTATTGTGCACAAAATAATGTTGAGAAATACATATATATTGTGGAATGGCTAAATTTAGCTAATTAATGCATTGCCTCACAGATTTATAATTTTTGCTGGTTGAAACACTTAAAATCTACTCAGTGATTTTCAAGAATGCAATTCATAATTAATTATAGTCATCATTGTATGTAATACAATCTCTTCAATTTATTCCTTCTGTTTAATGAAGTTTACACTCCTTAACCAACATTTCCCCCGAGTGCTCTCTCTTGCACCCCGCACCAGCCTCTGGCAACCAGTATTCAATGCTCAGCTTCTATGAGATCAGCTTTTATGAATTCCACCTGTAAGTGAGATCATGCAGGACTTGTCTTTCTGAATCTGGTTTATTTTACTTAACCTAATATCCTCCAAGTTCAGTCATGTTGTCATGAAGGATAAGGATTCCTTATTTTTAAAGGAAAAATAGTATTCCATTGTAGATATATACCAGATTTTCTTTATCTTTCATGCCTTGATCAATATTTGAGTTGATTCCATATCTTGGCTATTGTGAGTAAAACTGCAATATACATAAAAATGTATAGACATCTCTTCAAAATAACTGGTTTCATTTCCTTTGAATATGTACCCATATCCATAGATAGATGGATTTCTGGGTCATATTATACCTCTATTTAAAATTTTTCAGGTGTCTCCATAGCTCTACTAATTTACATTTCTACCAACAACATGAAAATGTTTCTATTCCTCTACATTCTCAAGAACACTTAGCATTGTACACCTTTGTGGAAATAAGAAACAGTCATTCTAATAAGATTGAGATGAGGTTTCACTGTTGTTTTGGCTTGCTTTACCTTGATGATTAATGTTAATTATCTTTTTCTGTACCTATTCGTCATTTGTGTGATTTTTTTTTTTTTTTGAGAAGTGTCTATTCAGGTCCTCTGCCCATTTTTCAATAGGGTTATTTGTTTTCTTGTTATTGAGATATTTGAGTTTCCTTGTATATTTTTTATATTAACCCTTTATCAGATGTGTGATTTGCAAAATATTTTTTTGAAACTAGCTAGCATTTGTTGCCCTTAACGCAGAGAAACTAAAGCAGATACCTTAAAGCAACTGAAGCCAATAGGAAAAGGGGAACAGGTACTAGAGAAAAGGTTAGATCAAAAAGAATTAACCTAGAAGGTAACACCCACGCACAGGAAATCAATGTGAGTCAATGCCCTGTATAGCTATCCTTATCTCAACCAGCAAAAACCCTTGTTCCTTCCTATTATTGCTTATACTCTCTCTACAACAAAATTAGAAATAAGGGAAAAATAGTTTCTGCTGGGTATTGGGGGGGGAGAGGGAGGGGGTGGGGGCAGGGGGGAGAAATGAACCAAGCCTTGTATGCACATATGAATAATAAAAGAAAAATGAAAAATATATATATATATTTTTTTGATCCCATAGGTCATTTCTTCACTCTGTTGTTTTTTTCCTCAACTGTGCAGAAGGATTTTAGTTTGATACAATACCATTTGTCTAGTTTTGCTTTTATTATTTGTACTTTCTGGGATTTTGTAAAAGCTCATTTCCCAGAAAAATGTCATGGAAATTTTCTGCTACATTTTCTTTTAATAGTTTTAACATTTCAAGTCTTATATTTAGTCTTCATTATATTTTAAGTATAATTTTGGGCATCATGCAAGATTAGGGTCTGCATGTGAATATCCAGTTTTCCCAATACCGTTTATGGAAGAGACTGTCTTTTCTCATTGTGAGTTCTTGATACTTTTCAAAATTAATTGTGGACTTATCTCTGGATTCTTCATTCTATTGGTTTATGTGTCTATTTTTAAAACTACACAATTTTGTTTTGATTATGACAGCTTTGTAATAAATTTTGAAGTCAAAAATGTGGTACCTCCAGCTTTGTTCTTCTTGCTTAAGATAACTTTGGCCTTTTGAGGTCATTTTTGTTTCCACACAAATAAGAGGATTATTTTTTCTAGCTCCTTAAAGCATTTATTGGTGTTTTGTTAGGGGTTGTGTTGAATCTATAGAATGCTTTGAGTAATACAAATATTTTATCAATATTAATTCTCTCAATTCATAAACATGAGATATATTTCCATTTATATTCTTTTCAAATTCTTTCATCAATATTTTATACATTACATTGTAGAGGTCATTAGCCTCTTTGAAGAAATGTAGTCTTAATTAAGAGAATGATAGAGCATCAGTAATATAGTAAACATAATATCTGTGAAGGTAGAGGATATAAGGATGTGTATTGAAAGATGTTCAAAACTAGGGGGTGGAACATAAAGGCGTAAGGGTGAGTAATGGAGGGTGTTGAATGGATCAAAGTAAAGCACACCAACAGTGGGAATATACTGCAAAACCCCTTTGAACATCAACTTAAATATTAATAACAAAAGACAGAACTGTAAAATAAGTATAGTGTCAGGGAGTACTAATGGGAAAGGGGAGGTAAATAAAAGAGATTAAGGTGAGGGTAAATGGTTGATGGACTTCTTATACTAATATGGAATAGAACAAAGGAAACTCTTGTAATTGCTTCAAGTGGGGCAGGGAGGGAGGGTTGACGGGGAATGACAATGAGGGTAATCTAACCAATGAACAATATAAGCCAAATGGGAATTGTCACTATGAATCCCTCCTTTATACAAATACAACCTAACAAAATTTTGTAATAAAAATTTATTCCTAAGTACTTAATTTATTTTGCAACTGTTAGAAATGGGATGGTTTTCATGATTCTTTTGGATAATTTGTTTATATCTAGAAATGCTACTGAAGTGTCTTGTACCTTCAGTGAATTCATATATTAATTCTACAAAATTTTATGGCGCTCTTAGGCTTTTCAATATATAATATCATGTTGTCTGAAAACAGGAATGAAATAATAACTTTCTTTCCAAATTGGATGCACTTTGTCTTTCTCTAGCCCAGTTGCTCTGGACTGGTCTTCCAGTTACTGTATAGAACAGAAATCCTGTTCTTGAACTTAGAGGAAAGCTTTCAGCTTTTCACTGAGTCTTTTGCACAGTCCTATAGGCTGGTGCTATGAGACCTATTACCACTGGGGTTGGACAGAAGGCTCAGTCTGTGGGCACTAATCAGTACTCAGGGGCTGTGAGGACTGCCCAGAACATGGTTTTGTAGACAAAATCACGTACTCATCTCACTCTTCTTCCCCGAAGAGAATGTGTCTTTCTCCACCATGTGCTACTTATAGTTGGTTGAGGGATGATGCAGGTAATGTAAAATTTTCCTTCCTAATTTTTGCAGATATTTATGCTGTTTTTATCCTCTATCCAGGTGCTGTACGTGCTTATCTGGTTTTCTCAGGTTCTGGTAAAGGCATTTCCTTATGTAGCTAGTTATTGAAATCGATGTTTCTTTGACAGGTATGTGCTTGAAGGTCTTATTCCATCTTTTGTTTACACCCACCTTCTGAAGATTAATTGTTAGATATAAACTGCACCCCAGGTAACAACCAGTTCTAACTCCATTTTTACAATTACAAGTGCCAGAAAGATGAGGTGATATTCCCAAGGTCATAGAACTAGAATGATCAGAAAAGGAGGACAGCTTGGGGGATTTCTAGCAATGGTAAATGTAGAACATTTTTAGAACTGTGATAAAAAGTGAAAATAGGTTAAGAGGAACTAGTGAAATATTGTCAGAGTCCCAGTATGAAGAAATAAATAAAGAATTGGACATGCAACATAGTAAAAATGGCTATACTACCGAAAGCGATCTACATGTTTAATGCAATTCCCATCAAAATCCCAATGACATTCATCACAGATATTGAAAATCTACCCTAAAGTTCATTTGGAAACACAAGACACAGAGCATAGCCAAGGCAACACTCAGCAAAAAGAGCAATGCTGGAGGTATCACAATACCTGACTTCAAACTATATTACAAAGCAATAGCAATAAAAACAGCAGGGTACTGGCACAAAAACAGACATGAAGACCAGTGGAACAGAATAGAGGACCTGAATATGAATCCACACAGCTATACCCACCTCATTTTTGACAAAGATGCCAAAAACAAACAATGGGAGAAAAAACAGCTTCTTCAACAAATGTTGCTAGGAAAAGTGGTTAACCGTCTGCAAGAAACTGAAACTAGGTCCATGTCTATCACCCTGTACTATATCAACTCAAAATGGATCAAGGACCTAAATATCAGACCTGAAACTCTGAAGTTAAACAGGAAGGAGCAGAAAACAATCTGGAACTAATAGGTACAGGCAAGGACTTCCTCAGTAGAACCCCAGCAGCCCAGCAACTAACAGAAAGGATGAATAAATGGGACTTCACAAAATTAAAAAGCTTCTGCACAACAAAAGAAATGATCTCTAAACTGAAAAGACTATGCACAGAGTGTGAGAAAATATTTGCCAGCTACACTTCAGACAAGAGACTGATATCCAGAATATACAGGGAACTTAAGAAACTAAACTCTCCTAAAATTAATGAACCAATTAAAAAATGGGCAACTGAACTAAACAGAATTTTCTCAAAAGAAGAAATTCAAATGGCAAAAAAAAAAACACATGAAAAAATGCCCACCATCTCTAGCCATAAAGGAAATGCAAATCAAAACCACACTAAGACTCCACCTCATCTCTGCTAGAATAGCCATCATCAAAAACACCACCAACAACATATGTTGGTGAGGATGAGGGGAAAAAGGAACCCTAGTCCACTTTTGGTGGGAATGCAAGCTGGTGCAGCCACTCTGGAAAAAAATTTGGAGACTTTTTAAAAAGCTAAACATAGACCTCCCATATTATCCAGCAAAACCACTCCTGGGGATATACCCAAAGGAATGCAACACAGGTTACTCCAGAGGCACCTGCACATCCATGTTTCTTGTGGCGCTATTCACAATAGGCAAGTTATGGAAACAGCCAAAATGCCCCACTGTTGATGAATGGATCAAGAAAATGAGGTACTTGTACACAATGGAATTTTACTCAGTCATGAAAAAGAATGAAATTTTATCATTTACGGGTAAATGGATGGAACTGGAGAACATCATTCTGAGCTAGGTCAGCCAGGCTCAGAAGACCAAAAATTGTATGTTCCACGCGGACTTTAGATCTAGGGCAAATGCACCAATGTGGTTGGACTTGAATCATATGACAAGGGGAGAGCACATATAGGAGACATAGGAATAGGTAGAAAACCCAAAACATTAAAGCGTTTGATGTCCCCACTCCAGAGGAGCTAATACAGAAACCTTAAAGCGACAGAGGTTATCATAAGAAGGGGATCAGTAAACAGTGTAAAGATCAGTTATAGATGAATTAACATGGGTCATAACACATATGTACATGAAAGCAATGCTAGGAATATTTCTGAATAGCTATCCTCAACTCAACTAGCAAAAACTCTTTGTCTTCCTTATTAGACTTGTGTTTTTTCTTTAACAAAATTAGTGATAAAGGCGGAATAGGACCTGCCTGGAACTGAGGGGAGAAAAGGGGGAGAGGTGAGGGGAGGGGACAGGGGGGAGAAATGACCCAAACAATGTATGCACATGATAAATAAATGAATAATTTTTTTAAAAAAAGAATTAGACATGGAAACAAGGAGAGGCAAGAACAAAAAAAAATTGCAATAAAAGAAGAGGATCTTGAATCAAAGAAAATAAGAAATGCCTAGAGAACAAAATTTCAATGAATCACTTGATTTTTATTGAAAGCAATAGTGAAAGTAACTTATTAATAATCCATTACAATTCTTCTAATAAGGAACAAGGTTTTCTGAAATCTGAGTAAGCACTGGACTCAATGCCACAACTTGGACATGCACAAATGAAGTGGTCAAGTAAGTAACTACAGTTTTATTTGCCTCTGTGAGTGAAAAAAAGACATAAAAAACAGCAAGTTAAATAACCAAAGGAAAGCATTGTTGGAATGTTATTGTGAAGTATCTTAGAAAAATATTTATCTGGCAGAGGTGGGAAAGATAAGAAAATTCTTTCTTTCTTTGAAGGTACCACTTCAAAATTAGAAAACATTGAAATGAAAGAGAAAAGGTATGTCTAAAAATTATTGCTTCTTACATTATTTCCCAGTTATTGTAATCGTGAAGCACAGGAGAAAAATTAATTGTAATATTTTTAAGACAGAATGTGCTGGACAACCATTCTAATGCTCAGTCTCCTCCATGTTCGCAGGAATCCAGCTGCTGCCTCTCCTACAGCACCCATCCCATTACATCGTCATGGGTCATGTCACACACTTGACCCTCTACTCATAACAGGACCTTTATTTCACACATCTTTGTTATCATGGTTCATAGTTATATGGTCAGTATCTCACAAAGCTAAATTATTAAGCATAAAGACACTTTATTTATCATGAGAATGATACTATTATAAAACTCATGTGTGGTAGTAATAGCTGCCATATAATTGTGGCAAATGGGAAGGGATGGTATTGTTACACAGAAAGATGCAAGAGGAAATGTTTTTCAAATAATATCTTCAGAAATAAGTTACCAGAGCTTATGCAAGTGCTTTCAAGATAGGGAAAATAAATGGAAAGCAGGCTTTTCTCCCTAACAAAATTGCCAGTGGGTAAGGCCAAGGTTCAGGAAAATAGGAGGTTTCTAAAATATTAACCTCCCGCTCAATGTCTGGTAGCAATTAAGAAAATAAACAGGATCCTGAGTAGAATTAACAACCCCAATTAAACTTCCCTGCAAATGCAGTTATACCAATAACTAGTGGTGCAACATCTGGAAAATTATTCACAAAAATAATGCCAGGTATTTCTGACATTCTCAAGGAAAACAAAACAAAACAAAATTAAAACAGCAAATGGTTAGGAGGTGTGAGTCTTGTACCAAAAGAAAACTAATTCTGACTTTTGTCTTAATTTTAAGCAAAACCCAAATCACATTTGTTTAAAAGTTTACAGAGTGCAATTATGTTTTGACTGTATTTTTGTAGGCAAAAAAACTATTTCTAAATACTAGCTAAGTCATAGAAATTTTAAATACTGCATGTAAGCTAGATATAAGTACTTTAGAAAACTGAATGTAAGGTAAGGATATTGCACTTAATATAACACATATGAGAAAGCTTGACAGAAACAGTTTCTGAAATCATAGACTTTTAATATTTCAATAAATTTTGTATTTATAAAAAGTTTTTGATGTTTTGTTTGCAAATACTAACTCCATTGCTGTAACATAACTTCCCTTACCTCAGCTTCATGTTAAGAATCTAAGTTATGATTATTTTGAATTAAAAAGTTTATTTTCAACCCTTTTTAAAACTGGGATACACTCCTCAACAGAAATCAGGTAATGGTAATTTGGTTCCCACAATAGTCTTCAGTGGTTTCTTTTCCCTATGTGTCCTGTAATACATCATCAATTGCATTATTTCAATTATCCCTAACCAACAAATACATTTTTCCTCACTTGAGAAATGCATACCAAATTCTAATTTAGGAGGCTAAATCATTCAAACTTTTCCCCCAAAATATCTTTAATTACAAACGTCATCATGAAATTCATCCTCAAGAAAAGTGTATATATGTTTTAAAAACACTCTTCTACTGGAATGAGGAGAGGAAAGAGAAAAGGAAAACAGAGGAAGCTTCCTGGCTTATACTTTCCAGTGCAACTGCTTACTCAACATATATTAAGAATGTACCAGGTAAGCGACCCTAGGGTAGGCATTATATTACTCAGGGAAAACAATAATAAATATAAGATGTGCATTCCAGGAATCTAGTCTAGTCTTGGGGAATTGTGAAGTCATCCATACAAATACTGTAACATATCATGGCATGAGCTTTGGCAGGACAGTAGAAGGCCTTAAATTTTGTGACAAAGAAATTGAAGTTTACTCTATGGACACAAGCTGGCCTGTGTTTGTTTTAGGATACTAAAGTGACAATACCCAAGACAGGGTTCAGAAAATATTTTAAAAGCCCAAATAAAATGAATTACAAAGGATGGGAGTGATTATTGGGAAAAATTGATGTTGAGACACCAGATCTAAAATTAATGATGTAGACTAAACAAGACTGTGAAGCTGGGTTTTAGAAATGAGGAAATATATGTAAGAAACTTTTGAAGACTTGACTAATTCATGTGAATGGTGGCAAACCAAACTGGGAGAGAAATTATGACTCTCTAGCTGAGCTTGAATAAATAAGAAGATGAAAAGAGAGTTGCTTTTGCTTAGAAATTATTTAATTGAAATGGTAGCAAAATAGAATTTATGATAATTACAGAAGTTTTAGTTAAATCCTTAATATTGAATGAAATTATAAAATACATGTAGCTATGGAGTTAGAGAATAAGAAGTGAAAGAAAGATGCAAAATATCAAAGAAGAACTTGAAGAATGTTTTTTTTGAAAATCAAGGTAAAAGAGCATGCCATAGAAGGGCTTGGCAAATAAATAAGATGCTGCATGTATTTTGAGGAAGAAAAGTAATGAAATAGCAGACTCTTCAAATAGGACCTATCCATTTGTTCATATGACATTATTCCTCCAAAGCTTTTCTGCATGTAGTTTACTTTTTAAAAAATAGTTTATCTTTACCATCCATCTCACAGTAAATTGTTGATGAAATAATAATTCACCATTTTTAATAAGCAAATTTTTTAAAATTAAAGTCTACCTCTATACTTCACAAAATTCTTCAGCAATTTATCCAATGTCTGGGATACTACCTGGCCTACAGAAATTACTGAATTATGGTGTGTGTTGGATTTTTTAAAAAGAATGACATTAGTGTAGAACATATGCAAGAGAGTGTAAAGGAAATGGGGTTAGGGAACAGTGAGATAGTACTCACATAGACTTCTTACCATTCATATCAATAAAGACAATTTACAAATGAAACAAGATAAAGTAGAAATTTTGAAAATCATCTCACAGGTTTACTCAATGTTATCTCAAAAACCATTGTACTCCACCATACTTGTTTAAATCTTTCACTATTAGGTATGTTTATTTTATCTTTATTTCACAATTATTTTCTGGGCTAATATTCCATTTCATCAAAGTATCAGTTTAAAAAGTCAATAGCTCCTTTAAATATTACCCATTTTTAAATACAACTTGGAACTCTAAAAGCCTTTGACTAATGAAAATCTGCATACAGTAATTTTGAAATTCTACCAAAAAAGATCTATGCCAATATATGCAAAATATTTCTACAAGTTACAAAGACCACATTTAATTTAAAAAATGTAAAACCAGTAAATGTTTCTAATAATTTTGCTTAATTAAAATTTTACCCTTGTATAATGAATTATTAGGAAATATTCCTTTATTTCTCCTACTGCCACCTAAATGGCATGGCTCTCTCCTCGCCTCTGTCCCACTATTACCTTATTAATAAGTTATTTGTATTTCTGACCAGGCAAATTAAAACCAAGTTTTTGTGTTATTCTGCCCTCCTTTTCACCCTTAACCTGGACTTGGCCTTGTGCAGTTGGGAATGAAGGGAATAAGGTCAGCTCTTCTTTGAGCTTTTGAGTACCTTCCTTTCAATTTCTTCTAATGCTCCACTCATCTTTGGCACATGATGGAAGGTTACCATCATGATAAAACAAATGAGTTATGTAAAGGGTTTAGCTATGAATCATTAAAACCAACACTTGGGTTTCCAAGGTGAATTTCAGAACATGGGAAATTCCACTTGTTAGTAGCAGAGATTTGGATATGATTATCAAAAATAGTCCACACTTGGGATCTTCATGGTGCCTTTGTGATTATTATTTGTTTACTTTTCTCTTTGAATTAATAATCTTTTCATATTTCTGCCCAGCTGGTGGACTTCCTACTACAGATAATTGAAGTGGAAGTTAGTATGATCAACTTAAACTGTTACCTGCATTTCTCAAGATTATTACCCAAGACTCTCTATGGGCAATCTGAATTCTAACTTGCACTTCTGCCTAAAATCCATTTCTCAAACTTGAATACTTTAGGTCCTCTGTATTGTAACTTTAATGACAATTATTCCTCTGTGAAAATTGTATCCTTAAATTAGGAAAGCTTAACAGGCTGTATTAGTCAGGCCTCTATGTCATTATGACCAAATACCCAAGCCGAACAACTTAAGGGAGGAAAAATTAAACATGCTTTGAATATGGTCCTCTTTCTCTCTAAAGGACAAATGCATCTTGCTATTGATCTTCTTATTTTATTTCTCTTTCACATGGATTGTCATTTGACTGAAAAATCAAATCATAGGCATAAAGATGGTTCTATACCTCAATGAACTATTATTCAACTTTCAAAAACTCTCAGTAATAGTTTTTGGTTTGCCTATAAAGTTGTGATATTTGTTTCCTGACTAGTTTTTTCCCTGCCTCTTATTAAACCTGACACCCAGATTTAGGTGGTTCCATGGAGAATAAACCCTTGAATTTCTGTTAATTTGGTTGTTTTCTCCCACCTGATATTACTAGGATAGCAAATCCTCTATATGATGAGTTTCCACTCATCATTGCTTGTTAACTGATTCCATTCTACTTCCTATTGATTAATTCATACTGCTTGTATAAAATCTCAATTTATACTTAACTTGGTACTCTTTGGACTTATTAGCCATGACAGCCAGTCACAGGAGCCTTCCTGAATATTCTGGAGACAGAACAGGTGCATTGCTATGTTTAGAGTTTTCATTCTTTTCCAGTTGTCTCCTTTACTCATCCTCTTCTCATTCAATTCCCAAAACCCACAAACAAGTTATTTGAAGTTACATTTTAGTCAGGGAAGAGGAAAGAAAGAGATTGTCAGGATCATAAGCCCTGAAGTCATCCAACAGCTCCTAATATGTGAGAAACCCAGCATAGATAATGCAGAAAAACCACTCTAGTTTGGGAATCTACAGGTCAATGCACAAAATGGTCTGTAGGTTCATTACCTTGAATTCTATGCATTTCCCATCTTTGACCCCTAAAAGGACAAGAAAAGAAGTGATAGAGAAATTCTCTCCCAAGAGAGAAGAGATAAAGCAGTATGTTAGATTAGACCTACCTGATTCTACCATACTAAAAGACACACAGATGTTACATGGATAAATCATTGAAAAACAGGGAAATTTATATACAAAAGAATGCATTTTGTTATTACTAAATACTTGTGATTCATTCAAGGCAATGGTATTTCTTCTTAAGTATTATTAAAATCTATTAAATAAAACAATTTAGGTAAATATTTCAAATAAAAAGCATTGTACATATAGTCCCCAACTTATAAGGTGTTTTTTCAAACTGTGGGTTTGAAAACAATGCACATTGAACTTTGATCTTTTCTGGGCTAGAGATATACAGTATAATACTCTCTTGTAATGCTAGGCAGCACCAGTGAACCACAGCTCCCAGGTCAGCCACGTGAACAAGAAGGTAAACAATCAGTTCTCTACAGTATACTGTGTTGCTAAGCTATATTGTTCAGTAGGCTAAGTGAATTAAATGCATCTTCAACTCATGATGGATTCATCAGGATTTATCCTTGTAGGAAGTCAAGGAGCACCTGTATTTCTCAAATTTATGAGATTAGTTGTCCTCTGACAGTTTTTTAATTCATGGTAAAAATGAACAGAGATGCGTAAGTATACTAATTTAATATTAATTTCTCTCTTTCCACTACCAGACCAGTAATGACAGGGGTTAGATATCTTTGAATAGTTCTCAAAGACCAGAAAA
Source organism: Castor canadensis (assembly GCF_047511655.1). Taxonomy (NCBI): domain Eukaryota; kingdom Metazoa; phylum Chordata; class Mammalia; order Rodentia; family Castoridae; genus Castor; species Castor canadensis. The sequence goes on from NC_133395.1 coordinate 29,026,310, forward strand.
ACATTTAGGAAGGGCACACAAGCACATCTGCTCAAGGTAGGATCAATCATAGATGTGAGCCTAAAATATAGGATCTTCCACCCCATTTTAGAAAAGAAAATAAGGCCCCAAATCATAAATTAACTGATCATAGCTAAACACTAAGGAAATGACATAGCAAGGATTATAATCTCAGTAGCTTGACTACCAGTCCAATGTTCTTCTCACTGCATAAAAGAGGTGCAGTGGGCATTTTTATTATCCTTGACTGCACTTTTCTGTGTAGGAAACCCTCCACTCCATGACACCAAAAATACTCCTACAACTAAAATTCAAAATGCCAGATATTTTTGTAACCTCCCATGCAACTAAGACTTGGATGCTTGAAATCAGCAGCCAGTCACCTTCCCCCTCACACACCTCAAATTAGAAACAAGTGAGACAGGACATCAAGGGTTTCCAGAACTCCATCTGTTGAAGATAGAGGCAGCAGTCAGTCACATCCAGGTTTTTCACATAACTGCCAAATGCTTTTAGAGGCAATGTCCATAGCCCATTCAATGACAATGGGATCACAGCTTATGGTGGCAATCATACCTTCATAGGACCAATTTGGAGATGTAATTTGGGGGTAAAGATAAGACACAGGACAAACAGGAAAGAAGAGATGTGGCAAAGAATAAACAAATCACTTGAAGCTTTTTTGCTACAGCCTAGAGATGTTTTTTCCTTGTCATGCACATCTCAGGACACTTTCAGCCTTAGGGTCTCCTGCAAGCAGTAAATGTGACCAGAATGCATCACAACCAACCATCAACAACCCCAGAACTTTCTGCTATATGGGGATTGGTAATGATGCATAAAGTTAATTTGTTTCATATGTTTTTTATTGCAATTTTCATTTTGAATATGTGTTTAGAAACTAGTTTAAAAAGTATGATGACTCCAAAAACAAAAAGATAGTTAAAGGAAACATTAATTGGTTATTTTCTGTTTGTACATATATATAACAAATGTGGGTGGAAAGGGGAATAACGACCTAAATAAATAAATAAATAAATAAATTTCATAGTTCAGAATCCAACCGGTGCAATTTGCACTGAATGTTTTATTTGCCATTTACAGAATTGTTCCAAGCAAATAATTGTCATAAATCCAGCTTGCTTAAAATAGAAAAATGTGGACCTTAAATCAATCTGTCTGCTTTCTGTTGTGTTTTGTTGTTGCTGTGTACTGATGTAAACAGTTGCCATGTTTCGTGGAAGGTGTTGATGCAACATCTATTGGGAATTAAAAACATGTCCTGTGACAATAATTGCTGTAGTCTCCAAAATAGCATCATTGTTCCCAGCTTCTCTAATTTTCTGATAAAGTTATTTTCTATCTGAAATGTGTGGGTTTCCTGTTCCAGGAAAGTAGAGGCTGATAAATGTCCCTATTCGGAATAAGTTTGTTTATTGTCTTTAACTATTACACATGTAGGAACATAAAACAAAATAAAAGAAAACCAGACTGATGGAAGGAAAAACAATACTAAGGATTACAGATGTCTACATTTCTGAAAGCTTGATTTCTTTCCTTTCAACTTTGATTTAGCGGATTTCACTTTTATTAAATGTCTTAGACTTGTTTTTTTTTTATATCCTTCACAGAGCTTAATGCAGTATCTTGCATATAGGTGTTTAATTATCAGCTAGTGTCATTCAACTCTTGATCAAAATATCAATCCATTACCCAAATCATATTCAACTACCAAGTCATTTTAACAAATGTTCTTTTAAAATATGCCAAAACAAAGAATATGATCATCATTCGAGGCTGCATATGTCAAATTTTCTACATTAGTAAGTCTGGAATATATCATAGGATATACCATGGAGTATACGATAGGATAACATATATATATACATATATATATATATATGCCTTTTTATTCAAAAAGAGTCTTTTCTGGGATTGTATTGCATAAATTTTGACTCCATATAAATTATTGTTCATTCTAACAGCATTCACCTTTATCTCATTGTTCTGGCTTTATTTTACCTATTTATAATTTCAGAGCTTTAGTATTATCTGCTGGATAAATCAAGAAATATATGAATTGGAAATTATTTTGACAACAGATGAGAATTAAAAATTTGATATTCCTTGATGCTCACATACTTAGCATAGTAGAAGTTTTTTGATAGTATACAATAAATATTGACAAGATTTATTAAATTAATTACTAAGCAAAATGGAAACTAGAGAACACTATCATTAATTAAACAATGACTGTTTCAAAACAGTTTCTCCATATTGTCAAATCATCCCTTTAGTTAGACATTAACTTCGTTTTAGATAAGAGATAACTGAAAATGTGCAAGATTAAGGTCTCAGAATATTAAAGAGTTAAGCAAGTATTAAAATGTATTTTCACTTACTTGAGTCTTAGTGGTTTCCTTGCAGAATTTAATGAATATTGCATATGAATAATACATATAAACTTATTTATGTTTATTATCCCACAAACATTGAATTATGTTAATTTACACTAAACAAACTAATATTTTGTCCCCTAGTCAATTAGAGAGGCAAAAGGAAATCATCTATGGAGAAATGTATATTTCAATGTATATGTGCAAACAATGTATGCACATGTGAATAAATGAATAAAAAATTTAAAAAGAAAAATATTGTATGAGTTCAAGTAAAAAACATTCTGTACCTGAAATATTGTAAGAGCAGGACTTCGTCAAGACTTCCACAGTTAACTGGATTTGTGCTATCTTTAATTCATATGATTTATGGTGATAGAGAAAGAGTAAGTATGGGGGGGTTACTTTTACTAAAGCATGATGCATACAGGCCTGAATCAGCAAGGCAAAACCCCCTTAGACTATCACTATATGCTATTAAAAAATGAAAGACAGGAGGGTAAAATAGGTCTTTTCTGAAGTTGGGTACCAGTGGGAGGGAGGTGGGTGTGGGGAAGGGGTGAATGAGGATGAATACAGTGGATGTATTTTATATTCGTGTATTAAAATGGAATAATGAAACCTATTGAAATTTCTCTAAGAAGGGGATGGAAAATGAGGGAGAAAAAAGGAGAGGGTAAATCTAAGATATATTATAAGCACATTTGTAATTGTCACAATGTATACCCCTGTAAAATTATTATATGCTAATAAATAAATGCAGCTACATGTATAAATAACTTCATATGATTTCTCTGTTTGGTACGATATTCATGTGTGCTTTGTGTGCAAGGACAAATACTTCCTGGTTACAAGTCTGCTGGAGCTCAGCAAGCAGCTCTGAGCCTTGCCAGAATGGCTGTGGAGTCAAGGAATGCAGATGTCTATCTGCTATACGCGTAAGCATAAGTTATTTGTTTCACATAAATATCACAAATCTCTTTATAAATAAGTAAAGCAGATACAGTCCACTGACCTATCATGGAGAGCTGTATGTAGAATGCACTGTACTAATAATTCTCATCTGATTTTTCTTATTTGTGTACTAGCTCTGCTAATTAACCAATGAGGAGTTGGCATGGCAAACAAAGACAAGGGAGCATATGACAATGAAAGAAATAATTTTCACCATAAATCAAAGGGGCTTAACACATGTTTGCAGTTGCCTGTCACTTCTTATTTGAAGTAGTGGTCCATGCCCATTCTAGGCACTTCTTCTGGATTTTTGTATCCTTTTCCACAATTCTGTGCCCAAACTTATCCTTGGTTTACTGTCTTGAACTATGCTGTAATCATACCCTCTCTTAATTCTTCACCATCTAAACTTCCAACTACTTCAGAAAACTTCATACTTACTCACATACATGGCATTAGCATAGGATCAACAATGTTTTATTTGCCAGAAAGTGAAATTGTCTCAGAAACGCATAGCATTACAATGTTCACTGTGAGTACGAGAGTCTGTAATGATAACACATGGTGGCTCTGGTTTATGAGGGTGGGACTGCTGAGTAGCACCCCCTGTATGTCCTTCCACAAATGTGGTCCACAGTCTTCCCAGCCTCCTGTTGGACACAGATACAGATACAGACACAAACACACACACACACACACACACACACACACACACATATTTCTAAAGAATATTTCCCCAAGGCATCATAGACAAATTAAAGTAAAAAATGTTTCCACAGACTGCACACAAAACTCATATTTTTCTTGCTAAAATGGCAGTAGGCATTTTAGAAGGTAGACGTGCTTCCCTTCATCATAGTGGTTCTTTCCAGATAATCCACAGATGGCAAATTAACACATATAAAACAATCTCATTAAAGTGCCTACTTTGGAGTCCATAAATCCTCCAGAATCCAAAATAAATGTATTCTCAAAACACATCTTTATTCATGTTATTGCAAAATATAACTAAGTAAACAAGTTTGATATATGTGGTCAGCATAAAATGTCTGTCTTCAGTTAAAATAATTTAGGATCATTGATTCACTGATTCACTTATTTGCATCTACCCAACAAAACCAGAAGTAAGGTATTTAGTAACATATCTACTAATTACTTTTCTAGATTATCCTTATTACTCTTAGAAAATCCCTTGAAGTTTCTGGGACAAATATGAAAAATTATTTTATATTCTGACCTTTATCTGACAGCTTTCTTTCTTTTTTTAATTTTATTTGAATTATTCATTTATTCACATGTGCATACATTGTTTGGGTCATTTCTCCCCTCTAGTCCCTTCCCCCACTCTATCCCCTCCTTCCCCCACTTAGTTCCAGGCAGGTCCTGTTCTGCCCTAATCACTAATTTTATTGAAGAAAAGACACAAGCATAATAAGGAAGACAAAGCGGTTTTGCTAGTTGAGTTAGGGATAGCTATACAGAGAGATTCCTAGCATTGTTTTCGTGTACATATGTGTTATGACCTGTGTTGATTCATCTCTAACTGATCCTTACACTGGTTCCTGATCCCCTTCTCGTGTTGACCTCTGTAGCTTTAAGGTTTCTGTATTAGTTCCTCTGGAGTGGGGACATTAAACAATTTCATGTTTTGGGTTTTCTACCTATTCTTATATCTCCTATATGTGCTCTCCCCTTGTCATGTGCTCCAAGACCAACCACATTGCTGCATTTGCCCTAGATTTAATGTCCACATATGAGGGAGAACATATGATTTTTGGTCTTCTGAGCCTGGCTGACCTCACTCAGAATGATGTTCTTCAGTTCCATCCATTTACCTGCAAATGATAAGATTCCATTCTTCTTCATGGCTTGGGTCTTTAAGGTATAGGATCATATTATCTGCAAATAGGATATTTTGACAGTTTCTTTACCTATTTGTATTCCTTTTATTTCTTCTCCTTGCCTAATTGCTCTGGCTAAGAATTCTAGTACTACGTTGAATAAGAGTGGGGATAGTGGGCACCCTTGTCTGACAGCTTTCTTTACCCTCTCCTGCCCTACATCCTGGCAAGTTATATTAATTCAAGCTTCAGTTCCTAACATGCAGTCTCCATGATATGCAAATGCTCTATTTTAGAAAAAAAAATCTTTTATGTCTCAACTTTCATTTCACCTTGGGCATTCTATCAGAGCCCTAAAGTGTGTTTTCACCTCATCTCATATCTTCCTCTTGGGCTGTGTTCTACCTGAGATCATAGGAAATGCTCATTTCTTTCTGCATTTCTGAGATATACCACAGGATCTAGGACAGAGTATCCACTCAATAAATAGTTAATAAATAAATGATTAAAAATAAATGTCATATAACAATTTTTTTAATTTTCATAAGAGTTCACCCAAAAGTGGAATCTCAAACAAGCAGGTAGTTTGTATAGAAGTGATCCACAGAAGGACAGGGTTAGTGGGACATATTAAGGACAGACAACAAAGCAAGACTCAGTTTTCTAGATTTTGTCTGATTTGAAATATAAAGAATACTTTACAGAATTGTACCTTTAAACTTTTAGGCTTCAATTCCACATAGTCTGCACAAACTCCTGAAGATCCTGAAAAGAACCTGAGGTGGAGAAGTAGGGAAAAGTTAAAGGAGCCCTTGAGATGGGAAGCTGTCAGTGAATCTGGAATTTAACAGTGCAGCTGCAGTTCATATCAGAGGTAGGCCTAGTGATATGACATGAGGTATCAAAAGCACCTGCATGAAAATGAGGCTTGGGAATCCTGCTCAGATAATTAATGGCTTCTTTGTGCCAAGTACTAGACCATTTTCTATGTCTCCTTTCACGTCCAATATGTTCTGTGTGAATGTGTTTACCCGATATTTAAATGCAGATAAATTTAATATTTATGCAATCCTTTTAAAAAAATAAATTTTTACTAAGTTGTATAAATTATATATATTATTAACTTTCTCAATCAATTATTGTACACTGCGAAAGTACACAAAGAGGATGAGAAACCCCAAAGAACCAACAAATATACCTGAACGTGGCTTAAACTCTTTAGAATGTCCCACTGCTAATTTTATTCAATGGTTCAAATACTTGAATTAGATTTTTATCAAATGGTATCAGACACTCTTTTATTTAATCATTAGCCAATACCATTCATAAAATTTATAAAATAATAGTGGCATGCATTAATTTTTGTTAAGATTTGCCATATCCTTTCTTTGTTAAATGAATTTAAAGCTCTATATTCCTTGTGTTCTATTGTCCAAATATAAAATAAACCACATTGTAGGCATGAAGAACTTTTTGAAATAGGATTAAATTGTTCTCTGAGTTCTCCACTGATTACAGGAAAGAGCAATATGCATCGAACTCCCAAGAGAACTTTCTGTGCAGTAACAGACATGTAAACAGCAATGGCATAATTTCCTCCCAACATCCTATAAAATCTAAAGACTTCACCAAATCTTCAAGAAATTACACTTTAGAGTAATTGCAAAACTACCCTTGATTAGTTTCTTTCAACAGGTGATATTTATTAGCACAGAAGTGGAGTTAGATTTATATCACAAGCCTTCCTATACAAAATGTGGTCACTGGCCCAGCTGCATGTGCACAATCTTGGAGTTTGTTAGAAAAGTAGAAACTTCAGTTGCTGCCCAAATAAACTGACTCAGAATGTGAAATTTTACAAGATCCTCATGTTCACTGGAAAGATGATCAAGGGAGGTCTAGAGGGTATTTTTTTTCTATTGAAGGTATACCTTCTTAGAAATAGAGAAGAGTGATGATAATGCTCTTTTTCCTTCATGTCAACAAAGACCACTGAGAAACAAATCTACCAGGTAGCTACTTAACAATTATTCCCACCTTCTTCTCCTCCACTTTTATTCCTTTTTGTGCCTCTCTTAGGCAAGGCCAGGGTCATTATACACAGGAGAACTATTCCTGATCCCATGGAGAAAAGTGTGACTACCTTAAGTAAAAAGTACTGTTTTCCTCTTTTAATCTGCAGCAGATTGAAGTCAGAGGATGTGACAATAATTAAACAGATTTATATTAATCTCATGCACAGAGCAAATCTTGTAGAAGGGAGTTTTATTGTAGTAAAAGTTATTTATTTTTAACTGATACATAAAAACATAAAAATTGTACTTAACTGATAAATAAAACCATAAAAGTTGAATCATATAATATTTTGGTAAATATACACATATGTAATGTTTAAATCAAGTTAAATATTTCTAGTTCCTCCAACATTTATCATTTTTTGTAGTAAAAGTAGTAGTAAAGTTTACTAGGAAAATAATACAGTATAACAGGATAAAATTAGGGAGAGAGGGGGTAAAGAGGGAGAAACATTTCCTGCTCCCCATGCAGGAAACAGAAGTAAAGATTTCCATTTATCATTTCTTTTTTTCTTAACCTTTTTTTAAATTATTATGCTGGGTTGGGGTGCATTGTAGCCTGTACAAAAGTTTTTACAATATATCATATTTGAATTCAACCCCTTCATCATGAAAATTTTAGTTCATCAGAATGCCTCCAGAATTAATTGAGTAATGAGGGGTGTAATGGGTTTGGCTGGATGTGAAGTCACGCCAGGCACTCTGCTAAGCACTTAATATTCTTTCTCTTAATCTCCTCAGTCTATTTATCATTTCTTTATGAGAAAACTTTTCAAAATTTCTTCTAGTTATTTAAAATGCTCAGTACATTGTTGTAATCATTGTCCAATCACGCTTCTATGCAGTTGTACACCAGAACTTCTTGCTCCTATCTGACTGCAACTCAGAACCCATTGATCAGCTTTTCCCCATTCTCTTCCTCCTCCCTATTCTCTCCCTATGCAGATAGTAACCAGCATTCTACTCTCAACTTCTATGAGATCAAGACTTTTACATTCCACACTTGAGTGAGATCATGTGACTCTTGCTTTTCTGTGTCTGGCTTATTTTATTTAGCACAACAAATTCCACATCTATCCATGTTGCCATACATGACAGAATTTCATTCATTTTTAGCTGCATAGTATTCCATTGTGCATATGTACCATATTTTCTTTATCTACGCATTAACTGATGTGCACTTGGGTTGTTTCCATGCCTTCATTTTTGTGAACAGTGCTGCACTGAACATGGGAGTGTAGGTGGATCTTCAACCTACTGGCTTCGTTTCATTTAGCTCTATGTCCAGTGGTAGGGTTGCTTAGAAAAGTATAGTTCAAAGTAGTTCTAATCCAGAAGAAAACAGTAGATGCAAAGAAAAGAGCTAAGTCAGAGTATGATTGAATAGAAAAGGATATCTTTCAACTATAAAGTGTTAATGATGTCTTCTATACTACTAGTATGCAGTTATTTATTTTCTCTGTAGGAATCATTCTTCTCAGGATTGTGGCTGGAGAAAAAAGAAAAGAAAAAAAGAAGAATGCTCCCTCCCAATCACTCTATTGTCCATAAGCAAAAAATATGCTATGGGAGGTCAATATATCTCAAATTTGGTGTTCATATTATTCTGGAAAAAAATCTGTTTTCTACTAGATAATTTTTGCATTTTAGAAACTCTCATGAGATCTGGAGATGTTTAAATGAATAATATTTGCCATACACTAAGAAAATCAGAAGGCTCTGTAGGGACTTTTTAGGAGTCTTCTTTTTATGATCAAGCTGCTGACCTGGAAAAAAGATAGTGTCAGCTTGCTCACTGACTCCCCAGTGCCCTACTGGCAAACTCAAGGAAAGAGTACACAGATTTTACTTACAAAATTTTCTAGCTGCAATATCTGGAATCCAGAAACCAAAGGTTTTCAATTCTATATAGTAATAGATTTTTAAAACTGGATCTTCAACTATCAAATTAGCATTTACATATTTAGCAGGGGAAAACCATGTTACATTTCTTAGATGGAGCATTAAGTGTCTTTTAGTGTAACAACTTTTATCTCTCTATGGAAACATTGTAATTAGCAACAGTCCATCTGAGATAGGATAATGGACTATAGTAAAGAATGAATTCTTCAAGACTTAGAAAAATTTCTAATTTGAGAGGACTTTAGGGATTATCTTGTCCAGTGCTCTAATTTTATGATGTAATTGAAAATCAATGAGTTCAGGTGATAAACCTAATTAATTCCTATTAATCCCAGGATCATAACTAGAACTTATGTTTCTTACCATTTGTTATATTTCATATATTACAACACTCTGCCACCATCTTTCATAATTATTGGTATCTATAATGAATCACCTGATGGCTCATGGGACATTTTCACATTCATTATGAGAAAATGGCATGCATTATTTTAAAACTCTAAAGTGAAAACATAAACCACACTGGTGTCCTTTGGTTGTCTCCTGCCAATCAAATAAAAACAATTCATTTCTGATGATGTGAATTTTTGTTGAACAGGTTTGTCATAAAAGTAATTGTGTTTTTTCCCCTACTTACTGTAAAAAATTTCTGTTGAAGCTGTGCTTGACTCAAGCAATAGAGTACCTGCCTAACAAGTGAGAAGCCCTGAGTTCAACCCCAGTCCCACCACAAGACAAAAATACTGTTGAGTCACTTATAAATTTTCCAAAGCATTATATTTTACAAAATTCTAATGAATAAAACTATGAAAATAGTTGCTGGTTAAAGTACAAGGCTCACAATTTGCTCTTAGTAAAAATCAATCTTTCCATTTTGGTAACCTGGAAACTACATAATCTCTAGTTTGAATTGTTCATCTTTTTGATAGCTTAATGAATTTTAATTGCTATATTTCCTGATGTGTAACATGTATAATTCCAGAACGACAAACAAAATATATAATAGTATGTGTCTAAAATATCTCTAGTTATTCTAATCCCATATTCATTTCTTATATATTTCTACTTGGAATGTTTTTTGTCATTGTTTTACAGCTGTTACATCTGTTGTCAGCATTATTCCATAACAGTTAACTGAAGCCTATCTATAGTTTTTTATCTTTTATTTCAACAGGAAATACTATAATTGTAAATTCTTTTAGCAAATGAAAATGCTGGGTCAATTTTATCTCAATGTAGGCTTTACCTCATCTTTAACAATCTCATACATGAGTGTTTATAAGCAGATTGAGTTCAGATTCTATTCTGTTCAAATTGCTTGAAAACCACTTACTTATAAGGAATTGAGTTTTTCCATTATAACCACAGTGCCTAGGTTTTAGTTAGTTCAGTCCTTTGAGGTAACATATAATATTGGTGATTTTTTGAAGTGATGAATTTGTTTTTGTTTTTTACTATTAAGCATTAGTATCATATTGCACATCAGTTTTCCTTTCCAGGTCCTGAAATAATGAAGATACCTGACATTCTCTAAGCACCTATGATGGGTCAAGAATGGTTCAGTGTTCTTCACATGCTTTATTTAATTTCCCAGAAGGCAGAAATGATACCAGTGTCCTCATCGAAAGTATCGAAAAACTGTGTCTCAGAGACTTTATACAGCTTTCGGAGAGTGAAAACAGCTAAGCAAGCAAACAAGAACTACACGCAGGTTTCTCTGATATCAAAGTCAATTTCTTCCCATACTGAGTCTTTTACTGTACTTCATGTCTCTATGTCTACTCATCGTACAGTAATACATTCTCTTTTGTGTGTGTGTGTGTGTGTGTGTGTGTGTGTGTGTGTGTGTGTGTGTGCGTGCATGTGTGTGTGTGGTTTTGTTTTGGTTTTGGTTTCGGGGGGGTTCAGTGGTTTTGGGCTTTAAACTCAGGGCCTCACATTTGCTGGGCAAGCACTCTATTTTTTTGAGCCATGTCCCCATCCCTTTCTCACTCTAGTTATTTTGCAGATAGTGTTGTATGTACATTTTTTGTCTGGGGCCAGCCTCAGACCATGACTTTGGTATCTATGCCTACCACATAACTGGGATTGCAGGCATGTTCAATCAGACCCTGCTTATTGGTTGAGACAGAGTTTCACTTGCTTTTTGCCCAGGCTGGCCTTGAACCATGAAATTCTTCATCTCTTCCTCTTGAATAACTGAGATTGCAAGCATGCATCACACCATGCTGAGCCCTTTTATTGGTACACCTTAAAGAGTTTTGTCATGACTAAGATTTTTCTTTGACTGGAATGAGAGGTGTCTGTGGAGTTTTTTGGGTTTTCTCTTGGTTTTTTGGGGGTTGTTTTTGACGGTGCTGGTGATCAAGCCCAGAACTTGTACATGCTAAGCAAGTGCACAACTACGGAGCTACATCCTCATCCCTTGATAACATGATCCTTAAACCCATCATGGAAGTTTTTGACTCTTGATGCTCCTATTTGTTGATTTCTTGGAGTTTTTAATTTTTTGCTGCTGATATTCATTCTGTACAATGCATAGATTTTTATATTCATGTTACCACTTACATAAAGGATCCCGTTTAAAAAAAAAACCTATTAGCTTTCAGTACAAAGTTTCTCCTATGATATATGATTCAGTGGGCTCTGTCCTTCTAACTAGCTTTTCCAAAGTCTTGGTTATTCTTTTATATTGTGCATACTTAAGTACTTTCCAGTACACACTTTCATTCTACCCTAGATGCCAACTCAGTTACTGTGGAGACATAAGTGTAAGCTGGAAAGCAATCAGGCCACTAATTGGTACCCACAATCAATTAGTGCTTCAGAGAAGCTGGCTCAGTGCTTTACACATAGAAAACATGACAGAAAGATTATGCTTTGTTGTGGCGTAATCTCTGTGGCTTCATCATGGACCAGAACTATATATGTTACTGGATGGTTTGTATAAAAATTAAGCAAGCTCTTCACTGGCTGTTTAACGGGATGGTTGCATTATGGGAAACAACAATATTTTGTGATTTGAACCCATTAGCTTTTCCTTTCTAAAGTACCAGAATGAAGCAACTCTGACTCTGTTCAGGTCAAAAGTCTTCCTAATCTCTGTGTTGTGCTGATCAAACCTCAAACTGTCAGGTCAAATTATTTCCATTGGGCCAGTTCTATTTGTGATTAATTAAAATTTCTTCCTGATTGCATACAGTTCTTTTAAATATATAATCCCTTTATTGTGTAACAAATTGAGAATATGGTCCTAATTTAAAAACAAATATTCATGTGGGCCCCTCAGTATGATTTAAATCACCTATTTCAGTAAAGTGAAGAAAGAAAAATAAAAAATTTTACTATTTTTGCATGAATATCTGAATGCCATTACCAAGGAAAAAATACACCTGATTTGCCTATCAATGTATATAAAAGAAGTGATTAAGGAGGCAATATTTTATACAAAAATAAATATTAGAATTTTCACCCAGTAGCAGTTTAGTTTTAAAATAATATAAAAAGTGAAGTACATAGAAAAATTTGAAAGATGACAATACTTTTCCTTATTAGACTATGGCATTTCAAAATAAGGGTTAATTTGAATTAAGACTATTGTATAATTTAATGCAGAATTTGTTTTAAATTTCATTCTTTATTTCTGTGTAAATTTTATACATGAACTTTATGTCATGTTTATTATAGGAAATAGGGTTCTTTTTTGGATTTTTTTAAATAATTTCCTTTCTGACACAAAAATGTCTGCTTTGCATGAGTTAAAGCCTTTTACACAAATCTTGTACAGCCAAGGAAGTTGTGAAATATCTATCCTTTACAAACAGTAAACTCAACCATTCTCACCATTAATGGCTTTCACAGAGAGGAGAGGTTTGTGTATGTGTGTGTATACCTTGATTTTGAGTCCCTGTTTGAAGTAAAACATGGAAAGTTTTAAAAAAAAGAAAGAAAGGAAGGAAGCAGGAAGAAGGGAGAAGGGATTTTTAGAGAGGGCCTTGCAAATAAAGAAATGAAGGAAATTCTTAAGATCAGAGAAATGTAGAGCTCCTGAAAATCTGGTTAGCTTCTAAATGAAAAAGAAAGGGGATGCTCTGCTCCTGGATGCATTCATGGTTGTATAGTATGGGGGTGCAGAGAGAAGTGTAGTGGGGGAGTAGAGGTCACATGGTACTCAGTAAGAGACCAACCCTTGTCTCATGTCCCAGCTTGGTCACTAGTCTGAGTTGGCCTTAAAGTTACTCAAGTGTATGAAAGGAATACACAGAGCATCTGTGACGAGGCCTATCATAGAAAACAGTCTGGCATTCAACTACATATTAACAAAGCATGTGCTTGGTCAAAACTTCATTCAGGTTTCCGAAACTTCTGTCCACTCATTTCTTTGTAAAATCCAATTTTACAAAAGAACTCTGCTAAGTCAGTGTTTAAAGTTTAGCAGAAATCCTTTTATTGGTCAATTTTCTGATATTGTAATGGAATAACTAAGGCTGGGTATTTCAACCTCAAAAGAGGCTTTTTGTGTATCCTCATTCTGGGGTGGGGGAGATAAGAGCACAGCAATGGCATGGGCTCAGCCTTGGTGATCACTTCATGGTGATGGCATGAAAATGTTTGAAGCAGGTACAGGAGGCATAGCTCACATGGCAAGACAGAAAGCCAGAGAATGATGGAGGGGTTAAGCCAAAACTTTTATAACATCTTCTTCTAAGAACTAATTAGGGTTCCATAGAATTACATCAATTCATTCAAAGTCCAATGCCCTCAGTGATCTAATTATTTCCCATTATCCCCCCCACCCCCCACACACACAAAGTTCTACTAACTCTTAACATTGCTGCACTGAAGACCAACCTTCTAATATATAAATCCTTGAGAGACACTCAAACCATATTTAAATCATAGCAGACTTCAACCTCAATATCAGATTACTCTCGATATCTGATTGAGTTCCACATCCTCCAAAATCTTCCAGGTGATCAGATGAAGCCTAATCCTGGCCTGTCTTGAATAAGAATCCAGTTAGTGGCTGGAGGTGTTATGGCTCAAGTAGTAGAGTGCCTGCCTAGCAAGCATGAAGCCTTGAGTTAAAACCCCAGTACTGTCAAAATAAAAAAGAATCTTGTTAGGTTGATTTAGCCAGTATCTCTTGTTTCCTCTCAGTAATTTTCCTTTCACTGATCCTCCCCCACCCCCACACACTCAGCACCTTGGCAACAATTTCCCCCTTGCCCCACACAATCCTCAGTGTTAAGCCCAATTTCTTCCCTTCATTGTAAGAAAGAGCCTGTTGCAGTGGTCTCCGTACCTACTACTATGATCCTAAATAAAATCTCCGTTATTGTGTTTAACAAGTTATCACTGAATGTTTTTCTTTAGTAATGTTAGGTGCTTCCTAAGTTGAATTGTCTTGAGGCAAAGAAGTAAAAAAGACTTACTTACTCCCAGATTTGAGTAAAGGAGAATCTTCTCATACTCTGCAGTGAAACACTGTCATGGATCCAAAATGCATGATAGGCTATGCAAGAAATGGGGGAAGAGTTTGGTTCTTTCACCAGTTTATAGTCATATGGCCACTTCTTAGTTCTGAGACCTTGGGGAAGTCACTTACTTCCCTATGCTTTTATATCTAAATCTGTAAAATGTTATATAATAAAACTATTTCGTGGAGTTATTAAGATGATTAGATGAGTTGATATTTGTAAATCATTTATGTTTTACAAACAGTAATATATATGTGCTTAATCAATTCAATTAAATAAAAAATATTACTTTTCATAGAATTCACTTCATTCCTCTATCATTTACATATCTGTGTAAGCAAACAACTTCCTTACTATAGCATTGTATTTCTTTAATCTCTTTCCAAATTCTTAGGCAAAGGGAATTCCTAGCTCCACTACAGGGCATCATGCTTATCTTCCTTTAAAAAAAAAATCTATAAACAAAACAAAACTTTTCAAAGCATGAAATCTTAAGTAAGCACCCAGTACTACTGGAAATTCACACTATGGCAGTCTTTCTTTCAAGTATGAACATTTCTATAGTATCTGCTTGCTTTTATCAAAATATTTTTAAAACTATCCAAAGGGATTTGTCTCTCCAATCCCTTTGGATAGTTTTACAAAGTATCTTATTCAAAGTTGAGTTAGGTAGGAACATAAATGGTATCAACCAAATGCAGAGCTCCCTTCATTCTACTCTAATGTGACCAGAGGGATGAGGCTGAAATAGGACACTTTCTTTCTCATGAGGATCTTTCTTATATGTTGTACGCATGTACAACTTAACAAATAAATCTGAGTCATTCTAGAAGTATAGAAAATGTTGTGAATCAGCTGTAAAATGATGAGTCACTGTTCAGCCTGTGTTTGGGAAATTTCCAGACATCAGAATTTGGAGAATTTCTCTGGAGCCATCTGTTCCTTCCCTTTTCATTGCCAGTATGGCACATTGCTGATCTACCAGCACACCTGACATAGGTATGAAAGGGAATATGTATGTATTAATGTTTAGTGCATAGATAGTGATATGACACCAAATTTTTAATTAAACTTTTATCTCTATTCTTGTTTGTGTTGGTAGTGCTCTAAATGAAATCTTGGTAGAGAAAATATATTGTCTCTCTTGGGATGGTACTGGGGATTAGTAATCTGAACACAAGTGGTAAAAATATGACCCTGAATGTTTAATTTCTGATTTAAAAAAAAAACTTTACAAATAATGCACTTGTCTCCAGTCCCACTCCCCAAATTGAATTCCCAAGTTCCATTGTGTTTGCTGTTGTTTTCTATGGTTTTGAAATTGTCAGCCACTGGTTTGATACACCTTGTAAACATTTGACTTTCACTTCACTTTGCTGAATCATCTGCTGTGTTCTTACCTGCTTTATATTTTCATAAATTGCATGGAAAGAATTATAGATTTTGATAAATTATAATGAAAATGTCATTTGTGATTATGGGTCTTATTCTCCTTCTTGGAAAGGTGATTTTTAAAAGAAAAGTGTTGGTATATTTCAAAATGTGTAGGTATATATTCAAAACTTCCCTTAGTATGCATTTAATCAACAATGTAGTTGATTCAATAGTAGTTTACCAAATGACTAATTGAATTTTTCTTTCTACTACAAATTAGCAAATATTTTCTTTTATTATACATCAACTATTACAAAAGAGATTCCAGAGAGATCCTTCCCTTCTTCTCCCATGTGAGGTTATGACAGAAGACTGCTGTCTTTTAGACAGGCCCTCACGAGATGATGAATTTGCCAATGCTTTGATTCCATCTTCCAGCTTCCCAAACTGTGAGACACAAATTTTTGTGGTTTATAAAGTATCTAGTATATGGTTTATTTTATTATAGAAACCAGAGCACATTAAAACTTGAAGCTAATTTGTTTAATATAAAATTTTGCGCATAGATTTTTCCCAACAGTAAATGAGTCAGTAAATTTGTAATGCCATTGTATTACAGAAACAACTATTGTTAATAATTTCCAAAACATGATGCACAGATAATGAGTGCCATTTAAACCGATTCTTTAAAGTGCCTCCAGATTATTATATCCTTGGAATTTTATGTTTATATTATTAAAATAATTTCATTTTTCTTTCTGATGTGAATAAATTGTCAGGTGTTGTACATTAACCATGTATTGGGAGATCCAAGATGGTGGATGGGATACAGAATCAGAATTCCTGAGCTCCATGATTTTGGAAGCCACATTGAGACATGGGAGCTACATTTGGGTAATTCTGATTCTTTTTAGCCAACTTAATAACTGCCGTCACATACTGTGCACATAAAATTCAAGGACTGACCCTTAAAACAGCTTTTAATTGCACCTAACAGCAGGTGAAATCCCAACAGCACAACCACTAGGGCATGTCTGCCCTAGGAAAATGTCCCCTGGCTGTTTCTCCCCCCCCCCCCTTTTTTTTTTCTAGAAGCAGAAGATAAGCATCAAACAGAACTGAACCTTACAACAAACTGGGCCCCTAACCCATGGAAAGCCTGCCTATGTCCCAATAAACATCTGACTTCAGAAAATCTGCCTGCCATTTCTCCCCACTGGCTGGTTTCAAAGCTGCCTGCATAAATCTACAGAGCCAACAGATGAGCACCACACACTACACATGCCCCCCCATAACATAATCCAGTGCAGCTCATGAGCAGATTGCATCTTGTCCCCAAACAAAACTGAAAAACATAGACAGTGAATAATAATCTACCACTGACAGTGGGGATGGGGTGGAATGCTGCACCAATCTCAGAGAACTGGGTGGGGCAAGGAATCCAACGCTTAGGGCCAGGGAAAGAAAGAAGGCTGAGAACAGGGTTGGGAAGACAAGCCAGCCTCCCAGAGTGGGGGCATGGGCAGATCACTGAGATAACCTTGTGGGACTGTGGGTGGTTCATTAAATTAAATTGGTCCACCTTGCTGGGGGAGAAGCTGACCAGCCAGACTTGCAGCTCTAGGGCAACCAGCAGCCACCTGATGAAAACAACTGACCAGACCACCTTACACAAACTGGTAGTGAGCTGCCACAGGTCCCAGTTACAAACTGCCTTGTGGACAGAAGGACCCAAATACTGCTCACAAGCCAACCATCTGGTGAGACTACTTCAGAGCTCCTGCTTGGAACAGACAGCCAATAAGATCAAAGGAAGTGGAAAAAAAACCCTCCATCCAAATCTCTCCCAAGTTGTCTGACAAGAGGGCCACCACACTTCCCCTATATAACCCAGAATACCAACCTTGAAAGGAAACAGGGGCACCAAATAACCTCCAGCCATAAGTACCAATAATAGGATTGGACGCCGAAGGAATAAGTCCAGAACTTTTCCCAAATTGACCATACATTTTGCTGTTGTTGCTGTGGTTGTTATTTTTTCTTAATCTTTCCCCTTTTTTTATTTAGTATTTTTAATTTTACTATTATTATTTTCTTATCACTTCACTTTTTCCCTTTTTCTTTTGCTATAATCCATTGTTCTCCCACCAAGTATTCTTTCGGCCCCTTCTCATACACTCTCTCCCCCTGACTTTGCTTCCCCCTCCTGCCTTCCCCTATCTGTCACCTCATTACCCCTAAGTCCCATTTACAACCCACTGAGTAGCCTACTGTACCAACTAGACACTCCCAGTCCTCTGCAATCCCTGACAAAAGCACCCTCCATGACAACAGTGGAACTAAACCCAAACACAAGCAAGGGCCCCAAAACCCTGTAGTTTCCACATTTCTTCCCCTACTCACCCCACCCCTCCTTTTTGACCACCTTTTAGCAACACCTTTTCAAATTACCCAACTTTCAATCTCTATCCAAATAACCATTACCCCCAAAACTCCCACTGTTTATAGATGGTTCTCTATATATCATGTAAACAACTGGTCTGGCATTGAACCTGTGAATTTGTTATTGCTAATTTACACTTCCATGCCAGATACAGAAATAGCACATAAACCTAGCTAACAACTAATCCAGTCAAAACAAGATAAACAAATCAAGGGAAAGAAAATGTGATTAAAACTGCCAACTAGCCAGTCAAGATATAGCATCAATTAGAAGCATGGGGAGAAGAAAGAGGCAAGGAAACCCCATTCCTTAAAAGAAAAACAATTCAATAGAAGATTTAGTGGGAAAAGAAGAAAACCAATACCCAGTTTCTGACCCTAACAGAAGAATGATAAATATCACCAATGATCTCAGTGAGGTCGACAAAAAAATCTCTCAAAGAGGAAATCATGGACAAGCTCATTGAGATCCTCAATGAGAAGCTACAAGAGACCATTAAATAGAATGTACAGAATGAACTCAAGCAATATCAAGACACCACAAATGAAAAACTTATGAAGACACAGAAACAACTAAATGAACTCAGGGAGGACTTCAACAAGCACCAAAGTGAAGCAAAGGAGATTATAAAAAAAAAAGAAGAAAGACATGAAATAAAGAAGACAACACAAGATATGAAAGAGGAGTTAAACAAAGATATGAAAAACCCCAGAAAAAAGAATCAAACAAAAATCCTGGAAATAAAAAGTTTCTTTAATCAAAGAAAAAATATAGTGGAAGACCAATCCAGTAGACTAGAACAAGTGGAAGACATAATCTCGGGGCTGGAAGATAAAATAGATATTAAAGAAGAAATCTTTGACAAAAAATTCAAGAGCCATGAAAGGAATATGCAAGAACTCAGTAACTCCATCAAAAGACCAAACCTGAGAATCATGTGCATTGAAGAAGGAGAAGTGGTCCAAGCTGAAGAGATATGTAATATAGTTAGCAAAATAATGGCAGAAAATTTACAAAATCTATAGAAAGAGTTGCCCATTCAGGTACAAGAAGCCTTGAGGACACCAAACAGACTTGACCAAAATAGAATCTCTCCCCAGCATATTTTCGTTAAAACAACAAGCACAGAGAATAGAGAAAGAACTTTGAAGGCTGTAAGAGAAAATAAATAAATAACATATAAAGGTAAACCCATCAAAATAGCAGCAAATTTCTCAACAGAAACCTTAAAAGCAAGAAGGGCATGAAGTGAGGTATTTCAAGCACTGAAGAAAACAATTTCAGCCCTGGGATACTCTACCTAGCAAAACTATCATTCAAAATTGATGGAGGAATAAATTTTCCATAATAAACAAAAGCTAAAACAATTTATGACCAGCAAACCACCACTAGAGGAGATTCTGCACAGAAATCTACATATAGAAGACAAAACAAACAAACCGCAAGAGGACAGGAAGTATTAAATTGTGGAAGAAGAAACAAAAACAGAGTAGCTTTGAATTGGCTGCACACGCTCAAATCCTTAGACAACAAAAACTGAATGGCAGAAATCACCACATAGCTCTCAATACAAACACTGAATGTTAATGGCGTCAACTCCCCCATCAAAAGACACCACTGACAAACTGGATTGCATATATTAAAAACACAGAAAGATCTCAAATAAACAATGTAATGCTACATCTCAAACTCCTGGAGAAATAAGAACAAACTAAACACAAAACAAGCAGAAGGAGAGAAATAATAAAAATATAGGATGAAATAGTCCAATAAAAAAATACAAAGAATCAACAAAACAAAAAGCTGGTTCTTTGAAAAAATAAAAAAGATTGATAAATCCTTGCCAAATCTGACTAAAATGAGGAGGGAAAAGACCCAAATTAGTAAAATTAGAAACAAAAGACAAAAAGTAACAACAAACACCAAGGAAATCCAGGAAGTCATCAGGAACTACATTGAGAACCTATAGTCAAATAAATTGGAAAATCTTCAAGAAATGGAAAAATTTCTAGAAACATATGACCATCCAAAACTGAACCAAGAAGATACTAACCACCTAAACACTTCTATAACACACAATGAAATTGAAGGAGCAATGAAGAGTCTCCCAAAAAAGAAAAGCTCAGGACCTGATAAATTATCTGTTGAATTCTACCAGACCTTCAAAGAAGAACTAATACCAATACTCCTTAAACTTGTCCACAAAAAAGAAAGGGAACAACACTACCTATCTCATTTTATGAAGTCAGTATTATACTCATCCCAAAACCAGACCAAAAAGAATTACAAGACAATCTCCTTAATGAACACTGATACAAAAATCCTCAATAACATAATGGCAGACCAAATTCAACAGCACATATAAAAGACCATACACCATAACAAGTCAGCTTTATTGCAGGGATGCAGGGATGGTTCAACATATGCAAATCATTTAATATAACACATCATGTTAACAGAAGCAAAGACAAAAGCCACTTAATTATCTCAATAGACACAAAGAAAGCATTCGGTAAGATTCAACACCATTTCACAATCAAAGTGCTAATGAAACTAGAAATAGAAGGAAAGTACCTCAACATAATGAAGGCTATATATGATAAACCTATATGCAACATCATACTTAATGGGGAAAACCTGAAACCATTTCCTCTGAAGTCAGGAATGATACAAGGATGCCCACTCTCCTTACTCTTATTCAACATTTTCTTGGAATTCCTAGCCAAAGCAATAAGGCAGGAAGAAGAAAGAAAAGGAATACAAATAGATAAAGAAGTAGTCAAACTATCCCTGTTCACAGACAATGATCTTATACCTAAAAGATCCAAAAAACTCTTAAAAATCATAAACAGTTTGAACAATGTAGCAGGATACAAAATCAATGTACAAAAATTAGTAGCCTTTCTACACACAAAAAATGAATAGATTGAGAAAGAATATCGGAAAACAATCCCATTTACAATAGCCTCAAACAAAATCAAATACCTAGGTGTAATATTAACAAAGGATGTAAATGACTTCTACAAAGAGAACTACAAACCATGGAAGAAATAGACTGAGGAAGATTACAGAAGGTGGAAAGATCTCCCATGCTCATGGACTGGCAGAATTAATTTAGTAAAAATGGCTATACTACCAAAAGCAATCTACATGTTCAACACAATTCTCATCAAAATCCCAATGACATTCATCACAGAAACTGGAAAATCTACCCTAAAGTTCATTTGGAAACACAAAAGACTATGAATAGCCAAGGCAATACTCAGCAAAAAAGAGCAATGCTAGAGGTATCACAATACCTGACTTCAAACTATACTACAGAGCCATAGCAATAAAAACAGCATGGTGCTGGCACAAAAACAGATATGAAGACCAGTGGAACAAAATAGAGGACCTGGATATGAATCCACACAGCTATGCCTACCTAATCTTCAACAAAGTTTCCAAAAACATACGATGGAAAAAGACAGCCTCTTCAACAAATGTTGCTGGGAAAACTGAGTATCTGCATGCGGGAAACTAAAACTAGATCCATGCCTGTCACCCTGTATTGGTATCAACTCAAAGTGGATTAAGGGCTTTAATATCAGACCTTAAATCTTGAAGTTAGTATAGGAAAGAGCAGGAAATACACTGGAAGCAACAGGCATAGACAAGGACTTCCTCAGTAGAACTCAGGTGGCTCAGCAACTAAGAGAAAGGATTGGCAAATGGGACTACATGGAATTAAAAAGCTTCTGCATGACAAAAGAATTGGTCTCTAAATTGAAGTGGCCACCGTCAGAATGAGAGAAAATCATTCTTTGCTGTACATAAGACAAGGGACAGATAACCAGAATAATCAGGGAGCTCAAAAAACTTAACTCTGTAAGGAGAACTACAAACCAAGGAAGAAATAGATTGAGGAAGGCTACAGAAGGTGGAAAGACCTACCATGCTCATAGACCTGCACAATCAACGTAGTAAAAATGGTTATACTACCAAAAGCAAGCTACATGATTTTGAACAGAACTTTTTTAAAGGAAGAAGTCTAAATGGCTAAAATACACATGAAAAAGTGCTCACCATCCCTGGACATAAAGGAAATGCAAGTCAAAACCAGACTAAGATCTCACCTCACTCCCGTTTGAATAGCTATCATGAAGAACACCAACAACAACAAATGAGGAGGATGTGGAAGAAAAGGAACCTTCATATGCTGCTGGTAGGAACATAAGCTAGTACTTCCATTATGGAAAACAATATGGAGGCTCCTTAAAAATCTGAACATAGATCTGACGTGTGATCCAACAATACCACTCCTGGGCATATTACCAAAGGAATGTGACTCAAGTTACTAAAAGGGCACCTGCACAGCCATGTTTACTGTACTGCTATTCACAATAGCCAAGTTATGCAAACAGCCACGATGCCCCACTACTGACAAATGGATTAAGAAAATGTATTTATACACAAGGGAATTTTACTCAGTCACAAAGGAGAATGAAATTTTGTCATTCATGGGTAAATGGATGGAACTGGAGAACATCATCTTAAGTGAAATTAGCCTTAGAAGACCAAAAATTGCATGTTCTCCCTACTTTGCAGATTATAGACCTAAAACAAATCAAGCAATATTACTGGACATGGGTCAAACTAAGGGAAGACCAAGCTTGGGAGGG
This sequence comes from Castor canadensis, assembly GCF_047511655.1. Taxonomy (NCBI): domain Eukaryota; kingdom Metazoa; phylum Chordata; class Mammalia; order Rodentia; family Castoridae; genus Castor; species Castor canadensis. The sequence goes on from NC_133395.1 coordinate 29,049,436, forward strand.
AAAGAGTAAGGGGGAATTGGCACCAATGGGAGAGGGGTGGTGGGCGGTAAAGGAGTAGGAGGATGACTATGGTGCAAGTAATGTATATGCATGCATGTAAATGCAAAGATTATACCTGCTGAAACTGTTACAAGAATTGGAGGAAAGGGGATAAAAAGAGCTGTGGAAGAAGTGAATTCAAGTATGATACATTTAATACATTATAAGAACTTTTCTAAATGCTACAATGTATTCCCACCCAGCACAATAATAATAATAATAAACAAATAAATAAACCATGTATCAACATCTAGTCTTATCAAAATTATGGTTATGTGGAGTAAGGTCATCATTTTACCCTTAGCTTGAATGGTTTTAAATTGTAGTCACCTGTATATAAAAAGCACATCTTTTAATACTAACTTTAACATGGCTTAATCTGTTTTCTTTCACTTTTTTGTTTGCCAAATGACTGTTCAAGACTGGAAACACTTTTACCATACAATTAAGTCACTTTGGAATAAATATCCAAAGGAAAATTAAGTGTGCTTCACTTTCAATTTTGTTCAAGCAGCCAAGACTTTGTCTTAGTAGAGAACATCTGGAAGTTTGGAGAGTGTTGATTTGAAATATATTTTGCAAAGGTGATAATGAAAGTCACACATCACCTGATGACTTGGAGGCATTAGTTTGATGCCTCTGAGAAAACCTAAAGAACATAATGATCCAAGCCAACTCCAGAGAAATAAAAAGAATTAATCACAAAGGGAAAAAGAAAAGCCAGATATCTAGGTAATGAGTATTCCAAGATATAGTCCATGTGAACAGAAATCCTGATAGGGCAGGGGACAGGGTATGAATAGGCGTTTCAGAAGATGACCTTTTCAATTATGAAATATTAAAACCTGTTTAGTACTTGGAGCCTCACCTTGAGCAACACAGAAAGACCCTCCCAAGTAAGCTATGTGTCCTCCTGCTGATTCTCCCTCTGTGGTAGGCCTCTCTCCACAATGCACTCCCTAACCTTCTTCAACTTTAAATTACTTTAATCTATTTGCTCAAACTTTTTATCACGTTCACATTCCCTCTTTTCCTAAATCAAAACCTCACTTTCCATAGACAATGTTATGAATACTACTCTTCAATATTCCATACGTCACGATTCAAACTGTTAGAATTAAGTGTGCTTAGACTTTGCTTTCAGTCACTCTGAGACAGCCAAGATTTTGTTCTAAAAAGCATCTGAAGACTTTGATTCTAACTTATTGAAATCAAACTACTTTACATTTGTTAGTGTCACCTATTTATCTTTTTTAATTCAGTTTTGACCTTGGCGCTTCATGTCATTCCTCATCACACCACCCATAATAAAAATGTTAAGTGTGCCTCATCTTTTCTCTAAATTATAAAACTAAAATCATACTGCTTATAAGAATATTACATTGAGTAACTATGACACTAAGTATTTGATTTAGAGCACTGTTCTTTACATTGTAGGAAGTTTAGCAGCTCCCCGTCCCCAAATATCCCCTAGGTGAAGAACTGATTTTAAAAATTTCCATTTTCAATCATGGGATTCATAAATTTGAGCTAGCACCTTAATTCAGAATACAGTTGCAAAGAGAAAGTGCAGCAGGGAGACTGCACATGGGAGGGATAGGGAAAGGGAAGGAAACCTGAAACTTGAATGTGGTTGATGTGCTCACTGTAGAAGAGTGAATACAGTAATCTTAAACTGGCAGAGGCCACTATGGAAAGGAGACTAGGAAATAGTGAAGAGGTCTGGAAGAGATGAATCAATTTGGGTTGTAATACACATATGCCTGGAAACAACCTAAGAAATCTCCCTATATAGCTATCTTCTTCTCGAACTAGTAAAAATGCTACATTTTTCTTTTTATCTTACATAATTTTTCTTCAATAAAATTGGAGAACAAGAGGGATGAACAGGTTTTACCCGGGGGAGTGGGCAGGGGGAAGATGGCCCAAATAATGTATATGCATGTAAGTAAATGTAAAAATGATAAAATAAAATTGAAAAAAAGAAAAGAAAATGAAGCAAGATATTAAATAAGAAATCTTAAGTACAAATCCTTGAAATTTGGTCATAATAAGATTTCTAAAACAATAGATACACTTAAAATGTTGGAAGTCTTTATTTAGGTCAAAGTATCTAAACTGAAGAAAAAATTCATTTAACAACAATATAATCTCTTAGTACATTCCTGGAATTATAAATGGTTTTGATTGGGTTGCTATGATTTTTCAGATATTATAATGAAGATTAAAATAAGAAAAAGCAGGGCTGGTGGAGTGGTTCAAGTGGTAGATTACCAGCCTAGCAATCATAAGACCCTGAGTTCAATCCCCATTACAATATATATATATATATATATATAACTGTTTAAATGGTTTTAAAGGTAATAGACACAGAGACAAACAGAATATATTCAACTATAAAAATATCCTTAACATTTCACAATTATATTTATTTAATATGCCATTTAAGCTAAGAAAACAACTATTTGATATGATCTAGTTATTGAATGAAAAATAACATTCACGGGGCTGGGAATGTAGCTCAGTGGCACAGTACTTTCTTAGCATGCACAAGGCCCAGGGTTCAAACCCAACCATAACAAAATAGATAGATAAATAAATAAGAAAATTTTTAAATAACACAAAACCAAAATTTGAATTACAATTAACCATAGAGCTATTCTGTATAAAAAGTAGAAAGACCATTAAATCACAATTGATGGAATAATAAGGCAACTATATTTACAACAGATTAGTCTTTTAGTGTAATAGATTTTCAAAGTGATAACTATTACATGAACTCTTGATTTTATCATAAACTTTGAATTCAAGAACATCTAAGTCAATTTCTTCAGCACATTCATACTATAGAAAGCATGTTAGAATTACTTTCAAAGCTAGATATTCTTAAGTGTATTCATGATGTCTTCAGCTGGGGGCATAGCTCAAGTGGTAGAGCACTTACCTAGATGCAGCAGGCCCTATGTTCAACCTCCCAGTACCTTAAAAAAGAAAAATATGTTGCCAAATTGGTCTGAAGCTGCTGCCACTGAGGGGCTATACATCACTTCCCTGCTCCCTTGGCTTCAAGTTTCTATTGTGCAGGAAGATGATGGCTCCTCTGAGTATGGTAGCACCCACGAATAACAACATATTAAGGAAACTGGTCTTTTAAGAAAGATACCCTCTGGCAAAAATAACTATAAAGGCAAGTTAATAATTTATTTACTCAATTTATAATTTGATTTACATTCCGCCAAATACACTAGCTTTGCTTTCACTCCAAAGTCATCATGGAAATGATGCTAATGAAATGAGTAAAAGCCACATATTCAACTTATGATTGGGTCATATTCCAGTCAAAATCATCATAAACTGAAAATACATTTAGCTTACTAACCTAACAAACATCATAGCTTATCTTTATGTTAAGTGAGAACACTTGTTATTTGTCTTTCTGTACCTCTTATTTTACTTAACATTAAGGTCCTCAAGTTTAATACATGTTAAAAACAACATTATTTGACTTAGCAGAATTGCTGGAAAATAACTTGCTCATTTTGATAATAATTAGTTACTTTTCCCCTGTGCCCTGGTTATACTGAACAGCATCTTACTCTAAATTTTAATTCCTGTTGTGATAATTTAAATTTCATTTTTCCTTTCTTATTGGAAATATTTTTGCTACCATGAAGGAAGGTCACTGATTTGAATGCATTTATAATACATCATAATACTTGGATCATGTTCACCACCCCATCTCCCTCTTCTTTTGCCCTCTTCTCCTGCTGGTTTAACCATGCTCCCAAACAGTACCACTTTTACATTCATATCATTTTTCAGGTCTAGATTTTGTATATGTATGAGAAAAAACATGCAATATTTGTCTTTCTGAATATGAATTATTTTGCCTAATATTGTTCTTTAATTCCATCCATTTTTGCACAAATGACATAATTTCATCCTTCCTTATGGCTTAATTCTATATATACATACACATATGTGTATATGTACATATCACATTATCTTTATCAATTCATCAATGATGAGTACATGGTTGATTCCATGGCTTGACTCTTGTGAATAGCGCTGCCCTACACATGGACATGCAGGTATCTCTACTGTGTGCTGAGTTACATTTCTTTGGCTACATACCCTAGGAATGGTATAGCAGGATCATATGCTGGTTCTACTTTAGATTTTTGAAGAATCTGCATACTGGTTTCCATAGTGACTGCACTATTTACACTCCCGCCAACATGCTTGTAAATACACGCACTTGTTAAGGCAAGTAGATAGGCTAAAGGAGAAAGAGCTCAGGTTTGAGACTAGCGTCTACAATGTAGTGAGATCTTTGTAACAACAACAACAAACAAAAGTGTGTATACCTTTTTAAAGTATTCTTTGACTGTCTTACCTTATAACTCTATTAGAATGATTTTTAAAAGCAGTGATTATGGAAGCAATGCTAAGAATCTCCCTGTATATCTATCCTTATCTCAACTAGTAAAAATGCTTTGTCTTTCTTATTATTGTTTATACTCTCTCTTAAACAAAATTAGAGATAAGGGCAGAAGAGCTTCTGCTTGGAATTGAAGGAATGGGGGGGAGGGGTTGGGGGGAAGGGGAGAGAAATGACTCAAATATTGTATGCACATATGAATAAACAAAAAAAAAAGGAATAAACAAGGTACCAGTTCAGGATGAAAAAAAAAAAAAGAGTGATTAGTATCTTCATTATTGTTTACTTTAGTTCCTAGTACTTCTCTCAAAAACATCATTTTTACTGTAGATGTTTATTATTTATGCTTGTTCATATAAGGATACATCTTTCTTTCTGAGTTAAATTGCTGAGTTTTTATTGTTAATAGTTATAGTAATAGTATGAATGAAGGTTGCATTTCTCAAATATTTTTCTTAACATTTTTGAAAAAAGTTATACTTATTTTGTTTTGCTAATATTTATGTTTTTACATTATAATTTTTAAATGCCAACCCATATTTTCATCCTATAACATGCACACCTTGCTTTTCTATATCTTAATACATTGTTATCTTTCAGCTACAAACTTTTATTATGATTTTTAAGTCTGTGTGCATAAGCAGATACCATTAATGATAATTTCTTTCCTGCATATTTGTATTTTGAGCATTAAAATTATATTTGCAAAATCTATATATGTCTACCTTCCCTTTTGTCACCTACTTAAGGTTTTCTTAAACATTTAATTTTAAGAATAATTCTTTTTCTTATTTTAGTTTTTGACCAATGATATAATTTGTTTGATAGAAGTTAACCAAGAATTCTGAAACAGAAAAACAAACATGTAACAAAGTATCAAAAATTAAAGTAAAGATGAGTTTAGAACATACAAGTAGGAAAGGGTAAAAGAAAGATGTTAACAAGGGGAATATGGTTAATGTACTCTCTATACAAATATAAATATAGAATGTGTAAACCTGTTGAAAGGGACTAAGGTAAAAAGAAGAAAAATAGAGGACATGAACCAAATCAGGCTACAATACACATAAATATGGAAGTGCCACAGGGTAACACCCCAAGTAGCTCTCTTAAACAACAAAAAATGTCATGTTTTTCTTCTTTTCTTATACAAAATTGGAGACCAGGAGGGTAGAACAGGTCCTGCCTGAGGAGTTAGTACCAGTAGAAACGGGAAGGAGGTATGGAAAGTGTTTGGAAGGATGAATATGGTGCAAATATCTGTACACATGTATGTAAATGTGAAAAAAAATACCTGTTGAAAGGATTCCAGGAGTGAGGGGAGGAGGGACAAAGGAGAATGGTGGAGAGGGTGAATTCAATTACATTATATTTGATACATTGTAAGAACTTTTGTAATGCCACAATGCACCCCCACCAAGCACAACAATAAAAAAAAAAGAAAGAAATCAATGGAATAAAAAAGGCAAATAAAATAAAAATAGACAAAGTCAAGAGCTGATTATATTTTTTAAATTAATAAAATTGATAGAACAGCAGCTAGATTTATTTAAGGGAAAAAATAGATTACCAATATCTATTATATATGCTTAGCTTTTAAGTTGCCCTCTACTATGTTAAGAGTTCTCTTCTGATTCTATTTTCATTTTATCAGTGTTTACCTATCAGGTGATTTTGTAAACAAGTGTTACCTTTCCTCATTTCTATATGCCCCTCAATGCAATGTGAGAAAAAGGCAATGTTACTATATACCAGAAAAACAATAAAGTGTACAAAGAGTATATTATGAACAACCTTAAGCCAATAATTTTGAAAGCAGACAAAAAGATAATTCATTCAGCAATATAATTAAATTGAGGCAAAAAAGAAAGATTATTTTTGATTATCCATATCACTTAAAAATTCAATTCCTAATTATAAATTATTCCACAAAGAAAACTCTGGTCCCATATGGCCTAATTGGTGAATTTCACTAAACATTTAAGAAATAAATAGAACTAACTTCATGTGAACTCTTCCAAAAGTAGCAGAGTAAGGAATATTTTCATGTGAGAATAGAACACCTTGATATTAAGACCCAATGAGATTATAGTATTCCTCACCAAAATATTTACTTCACTATTTTCTGATTTTATAATTCATTTTGGTAAGATCTTCCAAATACTTTTATTTCTCTTTTGCTTCACATTATCTTCACCTCATCATTATTAATTACTAGACATGGATGAGAGCATTTAGAATTATGTTACATAGGTAATTTAATTAGATAGAGAAAGAAAGAGAGGGAGAGATGGAAATTTTTGCACATCACTATTCTTACATGCTTAGCCTTTTAGTTGCCCTCTACTTATCCTAATAATTCTCTTCTGGTTCTATTTTCATTTTATCAGTGTTACTTATTAAGTAGTTTTGTAAATGAGAGTCATATTCTCATTTTCATATGCCTACCAAAACAATGTAAAGATGTATGTACCTAAGTATGTATGTATGTTTGTTCTCAATAACAAGTCAAAATGAACAATTACAGAAATGATAGTCAAGTCAATACCTGTTCAAGAAACCTACTCAAAGCAATAAGCAAGTAAAAAGAAGAACTTTTGTGAAAACTGAAAATTCACTTGAGGGTGGCAGTGTTAAGCCTGTTCCCAGTAGAAATAAATTAAAAATAAGCACTATAGGAATATTACCTGTCCTCAAAATCTGAGACAATGATATCAGATTATGTGATTGCATAAGGAACATATTAAATGCTTTCAGAAAGAAATCACACTTGCTCTTTTGATGCTGTAGGTCTTGGCATTAGTTACATACACTTTTGCTGAATGGTGTCGCTAGAAATGGACTGTAGAGAATAACAAAAGTGCCTCCTAACTCTTCCTAAAGACATTTGAAAATCCAAAATCTCCTCTCCATACTGGAAATGTGAGGCCCGAATTTCCCATCATTCTTCACTGACCTTCTAGATCTTTAACTTGGCTTCCACAGTTTACTTGTTTCTGTCATATTCTGCTGTATAAATCCCACCAAAAGCAAAGATGATTATATTTTCACTTGGCGGTCTTTCTTTGGGGAATCTATATGTCTATAGACACACATATAAACTTCCAAAATGAGGTATATAAAATATTATTAGTTGTGGAATTTGTGGAATGTCTTATAAATGAAACCTGAAAATAACTAGATATTCATCAAGGCAGGACTTATAAGTAAATTGTTTAGCATATCTATAAACTGCAACATTCCATGTTACACATTAAATGATATACTAATTTGGAGAGATATCTAAGATAGAGTAAACAAAATAGCCACATGCTATAGTATGATGTGATGGGATGCACATAAATTTTATTTATATTTGAGTGACTTTACATACATTTATGGAAGAACACAAGAATTTACAGTGCTTCCTGAATTGGAGTGGTGCTAACAGAATACCACTGTAAAATTGAGATGTCTACTTTTTTCATTTTTACATCCTTTGGTGTTTGAGCCAGCATAGCATGTAAACAGAAAATTTTGTAAAAACATACTAGATAAGCTTAGCCTCTTAGTTGTCCGCTCTTACGATATTTCTATTCTGATTCTATTTTCACTTTATTAGTGGAACTTAGAAAGTTCTTGATAAATGATGTATTTTTCTACTACTACCTGCCACTGTGTGTGGGTATGTGTGTACATATTTACATTTAGGGTCAAACATGCATATTTATTAGCTATTAAGGCAATTAAATAAAATCAAAAACAACCAAACAAATAATTTCCCTGAGTAAAGAATGTTTTTAATTTTTTTAAATTTATTGTTGTGCTGTGAGGGGATACATTTACAAAAGTTCTTACAATATATCAAATGCATCATACATGAATTCACCACCTCTATCATTCTCCTTTATCCCCTCTTTCTCCCATTCTTGAAACAGTTTCATCAGGTATCATTTTTACATATGTGTACACAGTATTTGCACTATATTCGCCCTTCCACAACCTTTTCCCACCTTCTTCCCCCTCCCACTGGTACCAATCCCCCCCACTCTCCTGTTCTCTGATTCTGTAAAAGAAAAAAAATGACATTTTTGGACTTCAATCACATGATAAAGCTGAGCACACAAAGGAGGTAGGAGGATAGGTAAGACACCTAAAAAACTAGATAGAATTTGTTGCCCTCAACTCAGAAACTAAAACAGATACTTTAAGGCAACAGAGGCCAATAGGAGAAGAGGACCAGGAACTAGAGAAAAGATTAGTTCAAGAAGAATTACCTTAGAAGGTAACACACATGCACAGGAAATCAATGCAAGTCAACTCCCTGTATAGCTATCCTTATCTCAACTGGCAAAAACACTTGTTCCTTCCTATTATTGCTTATACTCTCTCTTCAACAAAATTAGAGATAAGGACAAAATAGTTTTTGCCAGGTAGTGAGGAGTAAGGGGGGATAAGGCAGGGAGCAGGGGGGAAGGGGAGAGAAATGACCCAAACATTGTATGCACATATGAATAAAATAAAAATTTGTTTAAAAAGATAGATACATAGGAACTTTCCTTTTGACATTTCCTTGTAAATAAGTATTATAACCTGAATTGGTTCATCTTCTCCATTTTTCTTCTTCTACTTTAGTCCCCTTATGGTGATTTCAACAGGTTTAAAATTCCATATTCATTCTTTTTTATAATAAATTTTTATTAGGATATGTTCATTATACAGGGTGGATTCATAGTGACAACACTGACTAGACTTACAGTGTACATTATTTACGTTGCCCCCCTCGTCTCTCCCCATCAACCCCTCCCCACCCCATTTAAAACAATTGTAAGAGGTTCTTGGTTCTGTTTCATGTAGATATATGAAGTCCATCTGCCATATACCATCACCTTAATCTCCTTCCTTCACCCTCCCCTCTCCTACTAGTACCCCCACACACACTGTACCTATTTTTACAGTCCTGATTTTCATTATTAATATTTAAGTTTATGTTCAAAGGGGTGTCTCCATGTATGCCCACTGTGGGTGTGCTTTACTTTGGTCCATTCAACCCCTTCCATTACTCTCCCTTATCCCTTTACCTTTCACCCCTGGTTTTCAACAGCTTTCAATACACATCCTTATCTTCTCTACCATCACACATTACATTATATGATATTACTGATACTTTATCATTTTCTTTTCCGTTCCCTCTTTTCCTAAGTTCCATAGTTTAGTTCCACTGTTACAAACATGCTCTGCTTCTGAGTTTGTATATGATCATGCTTGGTTTTGTGTATATATTTATCTTTGGATCTATCTTCCATGTATGAGAGAAAACATGCAGCTTTTGTGTTTCTGATTCTGGCTAACTTCACTTAACAGATGTCTTCCAATTACATCCATTTACCTCAAAACCATGTCATTATTCGTTACGGCTGAGTAATTCTCCATTGTGTATATATACCACAATTTCTGGATCCATTCATCAGTTGTAGGGCACCTGAGTTGTTTCCAAAACTTTGCTATTAGGAATAGTGCTGCGATGAACATAGGTGTACAGATGTCTCTACAGTATCTGGTCTTACATTCCTTTAGGTAGATGCCCAGGAGCAGTATCACTGGATCAAATGGCAGCTCTATCTCTAGTTTTTTGAGGAATCTCCATATTGCTTTCCACAGTGTTTGTAATAATTTGTATTCCCACCACCAACATATAAGGGTTCTTGTTTTGGCAAATCCTAGCCAGCATTTGTTGTTATTACCCTTGATTATGGCCATTCCAACCGGGGTGAGACAAAATGTAAGTATTGTTTTGATTTTCATCTCTTTTATAACCAGGGAAGTTGAACACTTCTTCATGTATTTACCAGTCATTTGTACCTCTTCCTTTGACAATTTCATGTTAATTTCATGTCCCCATTTCTTCATTGGGGCGTTGATTCTTTGAGGGCTGAGTCTTTTGAGTTCCCCGTAGATTCTGGGTATTAGTCCCTTACTGGATGAATAGCTGGCAAAGATTTTCTCCCATTCTGTGGGCTGTCTCTTGAGTCTGGTGACTGTTTCCTTTGCTATGCAGAAGCTCTTTAGTTTGATGCAGTCACATTTGTTCATTGTTTCTCTGAGATTCTGAGACTTTTGAGTTCTTCTTAGGAAGTCATTCCCTATACCTATCTATTCCAGTTTATTTCCTACAGCTTCCTGAAGTTCTTTCAATATTTTAGACCTTATATTAAGTTCTGATCCACTTTGAGTTGATTTTGGGACAGAGTGAAAGATCTAATTTCAGGCTTCTACATGTGGATAGCCAGCTTTCCCAGCAGCATTTGTTGAAAAGGCTTTTTTCCATCATGTGTTTTGGGCTCCTTTGTTGAAGATTAGTTGGCTACAGATATGTGGATTTATGTCTGGATCTTCTATTCCAACCCATTGGTCTTCATGTTTGTTTTTGTGCCAGTACCATGCTGTTTTTATTGTTATGGCTCTGTAGTATAGTTTGATGTTGGGTATTGTGATGCCTCCAGCACTGGACTTTTTTGCTCAGAATTGCTTTGGCTATCTGAGGTCTTTTGTGTTTCCATATGTATTTCATGATTGATTTTTCTATTTCAGTGCAGAACATCATTGGAATTTTGATAGGGATTGCATTGAACATTTAGATTGATTTTGGTAGTATGGCCATTTTCATAGTGCTGATTCAAACAATCCATAAGCATGGAAGGTCTTTCCATCTTCTGATGTCTTCTTCAATTTCTTTCTTCAGTGCTTTACAGTTTTCATTAAAAAGGTCTTGGTTTCTTTTGTTAAATTTATTCCAAGGAGTATATTGTTTTGAGGCTATTGTAAATGGGATTATTTCCCTAATTTCTTTCTAGACTGATCATTGTATAAAAAAGATAAAGATTATATAGAAAACCTCATTGTATAGAAAAGCTACAGATTTCTGTATGTTAATTTTGTATCCTGCTAATTTTCCAAAAGAGTTTATGATGTCTAATAGTTTTTTGGTAGAGTTTTGGGGTCTCTTAGGTATAGGATCATGTCATCTGCAAATAGGGATAGTTTAACTTTTTCCTTCTCTATTTGGGTCCCTTTCATTTCTTGCTCTTGTCTTATTGCTGTGGCTAGAAATTCCAAAACTATATTGAATAGGAGAGGAGAAAGTGGACAGCCTTATCTCATTCCTGACTTTAATAGGAATTGTTTCAGTTTTTCTCCATTTAGTATGATGTTGGCTCTAGGTTTGTCATATTATATTCATCCTTGCAAAGAGGATCAATCATATTTATTTTCTTAACTTCCTTCTTTTACCTTCACCCTCTTATATGTGATCTCTCCTTAGCATACCCTGTTTTTCATAATATTGCTGCATTTGTTTTAGGCCTATATTCCACATATGAAAGAAAATGTAAGCTTTTTGTCCTTCTGAACTTGGATAACTTTAAGATGATGTTCTCCAGTTCCACTCATTTATCTGCAAATGACAAAATTTCATTCTTCTTTGTGGCTAAATAGAATTTCACTATATATAAATACCACATTTTCTTAATCCATTCAGGAGTAATGAGCATCTTAGCTATTTTTATAGCTTAGCTATTGTGAATAGTTCTACAATAAACATAGGCGTATGGTGCCTTTACTGTAACCCAACTTACATTCCTTCAGGGATATCCCTAGGAGTGGAATTGCTGGTTCATATGACAGTGCTATTTTTAGTTTTTTGAGGAGCCTCCATGCTATTTTCCAAGACCTCTACAAGGAAAACTGTAAACCACTGAAGAAAGAAATCAAAGAAGACTACAGAAGATGAAAAGATCTCCCATGCTCATGGATTGGTATAATCAATATTGTGAAAATGGTTATATTACCAAAAGCAATCTACATGTCCAATGCAATTCTCATCAAAACCCCAATGACATTCATCAGAGAGATTGAAAAATCAACCTTAAAGTTCATTTGGAAAAACAAAAGACCACAAATAGCCAAGGCAATATTGAACAAAAGGAGCAATGCTGGAGGTATCACAATACCCAACTGCAAATTATATTTCAGAGTCATAGCAACAAAAACAGCATGGTACTATCTCAAAAAGGGATATGAAGACCAGTGAAACAGAATAGAGCATCCAGATATGAATTCACACAGCAAACCTACCTAATTTTTGACAGCCTCTTCAACAAATGTTGCTGGGAAAACTGGATATCTGCATGAGGAAAACTGAGACTGGATCCATGTCTTTCACCCTGTATAAGTATCAACTCAAGGTTGATTAAGGACCTTAATATAAGACCCAAAACCTTGACTCTAGGGCAGAAAAGAGCAGGGAATACATTGGAATTAATAAACATAGGCAGTGACTTCCTAAATAGAACTCAAATGGATCAGCAACTAAGAGTAAAGAATTTTTAACTCTTCCTCACATGTTCTAAAGAAATTCCTTTATTTAATAATATCCACATTCCTTATTAAATACCATAATAAGTTCTGGAAATACATAGGGTAAAGAGAAAAAGAGAGAGAGAAGGAAATAATGCCATAATCGGTTTTAGGAAATTTTTATTTTAGTGGGCAAAGATCTGTCAGATAGCAATATTTTTAAATAACTCTCTTGAAAATAGTGTTTTTTTAAAAAGCTGTTCACATAAAGCTAGGCATAATAGATCAATAAAAATGAGAATATGATTTGATTTAAAACTAATCTTCCAGTGACATAACTTACTTATGGATTACTTACTTATGGATGAACAGGATTAATTTTGCCAATTGTTTTATCAGATGGGTATCTGCCTTTAATCTACCTACTGTATGTGTGTCTATTTCAGTTTCTACATAAAGGTACTTTGAGCACTAAAAACTGGGAAAATTTCAAGGGGCAGAGCTATTTGGAATTGACATTACTCAGATGTATTCCTAATCAATTACCATTTCCGCTGGCCCCAGAAGGATGCAAATAGGAAATGATGATGTCTTCTCTGGTGCCTGCTGAAGTCTGTGGGACATTACTGTATCCTTTCAGTGATTTTTTTTAACTATGCTCTGAACGTAATTAACTTGTACAATGGCCAGTGCCAATAGTACTAGTGTTTAGGTTCTTCAAGATGCTATTATCTTTGTTTTTCAATCCTTTACTGCACTGCTCCAGTGCCTTGTAAATACTTACTACTATGTATGAAAATAAATGAGGCGGTTAATCTTATAGCTGATGTTACTTTGAACCTCTCATTGAACATTCAATCTACAACCTATTGATGAAGTTGTCTGACTTCCCTTGACAATACCATAGACTGAGCAGACATTAATTAAGTGAGATATATTTCAATGGACATGCTTCTTGAACTCCTACCTACTTGGAGGGAAATTAGGGCTTCCTTCCAATTTTTAATGTAATATGTACAGAACCCAGCCATCATGCCTACCATTAAAATACTAGCTGATATTCTGTCTAATAAAGAACATAACGCTTAGCATACAACCTAATATCCAAAATTTTCCTAACAGAATGATAAGCTCTGCACTTTTAAAATATCTATAATGTTCTGGACTTCTCTTACTTACACACCCCAATTTATGAATCTTTCTGACTTATCTTTCTAATATACTTGAGGAAATTTATTTTATCATTCTTGTCCCTATTATAACAAAGAGTGCAGAAAAGTGAAATTATAAAATTAGAAGAAATCCATAGAGTGAGGTGAGTAAGAGAGAAAGAAAGCCAAATTCCCTGCTTTTCATGGATCAACAGAGGTGTATTAGTGTTCTCTGGAGGAATAGAACCAATGGAAGACTATATAATTTGTGGGTATGATGATACACACCTGTAATGCCAGCACTTGCTAAGCTGAGGCAGGAGGAGTCTATATTCTAGACCAACCTGAGCTAATAATGAGACCCTGTCTCAGTGTATATATATATATATATATATATATATATATAGAGAGAGAGAGAGAGAGAGAGAGAGAGAGATTTATGAGTCTATATTACATTTTCAAAGGCTGAACATTCCCCTAATGGCTGCCTACAAGGTGGACAGCTGAAGAAATCAGGAGCTCCTCAGCATAGAAAACTGGAAGCCTCAGAACAAGAAGGACCCCTATATGAAAGTGAAAACCTTGAAGATATCTGGAGAGCCACCTACAAAGCCTAAAGAATCTGGAATATGATATTTGTGAGTGATGGAAGCAGCAAAAAGAAAAAAAAGCACAACTACAATCTTCCTTGTTCTTTTTCATACCTTTTTTCCCATTTGGATCCTCAGCTTATTTGCATTACTGTGCATATTCTGAACAGAATTTCCCTCCTCAGTTGACTGACCCATTCACCAAACATCTTCTAAAACACCCCCACAGTCACACCCAAAAGTGTGTTTTACTGACTATGCAGGTATCTCTCAATCCAGTCAAGTTAACAAACAAGATTAGCCATCACAAGAGGGAACCAAGATGATGGACCTGTGTGATAGAGTGTAAGAGGAAGGGGGCATAGCAGAGGCAATTACACACAAGTAAGGAAAACTTAAAATAACTAGTTAATTTCTCTCATAGCTTCTACGAATAATCTCTACAGTCAATTGCCACAGAGTACTTGTTCTTACAGGATCTATGCTTAATTTCTTCATGATAGAAACATCCAATACAATCAATGTTTGATTTTTTCCTGGAAGAAAAAAGAATTATAAGTTTTGAGATCAACTTTGCAAGTTCAGTGTCCTATAATTTTTATGTGTAATTTTCATCTATGAGAGGAGACGGCATCTCTATTCTGCTGTATGCTAAAAACTCCTACAGGTATTATATATTTTCACACATATGTTGATCCTAGATAAAAAATGATGGCAAGATAGCAGAAGAGACATTTTCAGGGAAGAAGAAGGGGTGTATGAGAGGGTATGGAAGGTAAATATAATCAAAGTATGTTATATCCATGTATGAAAATATCACAATGAAACCCATTATTTTGTAATTTTTGGTAAATTAATACCTGCTCATAAATTAATTTAAAAATTCATAACCAAGAAAGTATCATGAATCATGACTTGTTTCTTTCTTTCTTTTTTAGAGGTACTGGAGTTTGAACTCAAGGCCTATGCTTTCATATTTTCTAGGCAGGCACTTTCCCACTTGAGCTATGCCCCTGGCCATTTTTGCTTTAGTTATTTTTGGGATAAGGTCTCACTTTTTTGCCAAGGACAGGCCTGGACCACTATCTTCTTTTCATAGGCCACCAAGCCCAGCTGTTGCTTCAGATAGTGGTCTGGTCTTGAAGATATCTTGTGCTTCAAGATAGTGCTGGTCTTGAAGCACAATCCTCCTGATCTCTGCCTCCAGAGCAGCTAGAATTACAGGCATGAACACCACACCCAGATAAGGAACTCATTAAGTTCTTTACTATGTTATGACAGCCTATATCCTTACCAAGAAGATGGAAAGAAGAAATAGTAAGTTTATGCTTTCTCTATGTTAATATTTGGGCATTAGTCCAAAATGATGGTTCTCAAGTTTAGATGTTCTCTAAAAATTTTTTTAAGTTATATTGCTCCAGGACAGTAAATGATTTTGCAACTAAAAACTAAAGAGTTAACAGAGTTACCATCATTTTTGTCTCCCTTACTTAGAAAGTTAATTGTGATGTTATGTGTGAATTATGCCTGTTCATCCTGTAATAAAATTTATAGTAATTATATAATTTAAATAATTTATATTAAAAGAAGTTCTTTTCTCATCTATCAAATATTTATTTTATACAAATTTGTGCAACAAATGAAAAAGCAGATTATATGTCTCTAGGGTGGGAAGAAAGTCAATAAATAAATAAAACTAAAGCAAAAATCACACATTTATTTTTCTATTTTGTCATGTTGTTGATGTAATTTTACTACAAAACTCATAAGAAAAGGTGTTTTGAAATAAGTACTACAAAAATTCAGGTGTTTTTAAATGTATGAGTAGTTCGTGATATATGTCTTCAACTTAAGGAAATTAATTTCCCTCCCTGAGATTGAATGTACAAAGATCTGTGAATCCCAAAGTATCAAAAGATTATTTTTTATATGTTGGAAGATTCAATCTATGCCTCTCTTAGAAATGTAGAATTTGTTGCTTCTCAGGCTGAGTGAATTTTGGAATAACTTTGTGTAAACTACAAATAACAATCTTTTCAAGCCCTAGCAACCAGGCTCTGCTTTAGCAAAGACTTTTAAATAGTTTCTTTTAATTTTTTCATTGCCTTCTCCCCTCCTTTTTATACTCCTCTCACCATAATTTTAAAAAACAGGTAGGAAAAAAAGAAGCAAGGAAGGAAGGAAGGAAAGAAGGAAGGAAGGAAGGCAGGAAAGAAGGAGGGAGGGAGGGAGGCTAGTTAAAATGAGATAGTGTAGTGTTTCATGACTTAAAAGTGTATGAAAACCAAATGAACATTTTCTCACCTGCTTAATTTCTAAGTTTGGGTATTAATCCTTCCATAAACAGGTTTATTGATCATGAAGACTCCAACAGAGCTTTCTTGCCAGTGTGTGCCTTTTTGTAAAGGAAAAGAAAAAAATGATTTGGAGATGAGCCACCTTTATTTTAAATTCTCCAGGCAATATGTTGCCATGCAACCAAAGTTCTTGCTATCTGGGAAAAGACAGATGTCTTTGCTTCAATCAAAATGCAAAGCTTAGTGAAGGAAAAAGGAGAGAAGCAATGAAAATTCATCACTTCATTATTTTAAAATGTGAATTGCCCTGAACTGGCTTTAAGCCATAGTTCCAGTATCCTTCATTGTGTATTCAGGTCTTTTAATATTGTAATACTTCATTTCCATTAATTAAAGAATTACACCAAATGCTGTCTCATGGTAACACTCAGTTAAATTCATTCATTGCCAAAACAATCATTATTCAATTTAAAGCTGAATAATGACTTCACATTATTCTGTATACACTGTCAAAGATGATGTTTAACTTTATGTTATAGTAGTGGATGGGTTCAGAGAAAGAAAAAGATGAGAACCAGGAAAAGGACCAGAAAACTTCCTGTAGTTTTAGCTAAATGTACTTATTAGGCTATATAGGATTAGTTCTTCTCACACCTGAAGGTTCACTAAAATGAAAGCAAAGTAATTTTTGAAAGTTTAATAAGAATATAAGGGGAACAGGAAGAGATAATAGTATACATGAAATTACAATAAATTTTTGAACAAGGAAAACAAATTGAATAGTGAATTAATAGAATAGAGGAAGTTTCAGTTGATTTTTCTAGAAAAGATACCAAAGAGCTGTGAGCAAATTTAGATAGAATTATAGTCAGACTGTGAGTCTGACTCTACAAAAAGCAAAGTGCTAAGATAGAAAATAAAATAGCTTGGTTGAAAACCAACTTCCAGAAACACCAGAGCTCTTAACCTCTTTTTACCTACTGTGTGTTTGGCAGGGGACTTTTACTCACAAGACTAAGATAGCTGACATATAAGTAGAGAGGGAGAGACAGGTCTCAAAATGAGAAATTTTTTTTTACATTGAAATCCTTTATTGATATGGATGAAGTGGGAAAACTGTTTATAAAACCATTAATCATACTTCAAAATATATTTTAAAATGAATCGGAAGACAGTTGTAATAATTGTATTCACTTTTTATTGTCCCCTTAAGAGTCTCAGCACTTAGGGAAGTATTATTTAAGTGTTGCTGAATTTGGGTTTTTTAATTTTTTTTATTTTAATAAATGTATTTTGTCATAGAGCCATCTGTGCTAGCATGAGAAGTGTATCGTTACCTAATTTGGTAGGTCTGTACCTACCAAATGTATTTAAATGAATATAAAAACGAAAGCCAATGAAGCACAGAAATTTATAGATCAGGTCAAACATAATTCGTAATGTAAAAGTTCTCCAATATCACAACCCCCTATTTGTTATTGAAATTAGCTACATTTCAAGTTTTTTGAAGAGCCATTCTTTGGCTCTTCAAACTATAGTACAAAGCTGTTCTCAAAATAAAAAAACCTTTTTGATTTTGTTGTTATTGTTGTTGTAATGGGGTTTGAAATCAAAGCCTCACACTTGCTAGACAGGTATTCCAGCCCTTAAGTCAAAATGAGAAAAATAATTAAAAGTTTGCATATTTAATGTAAGGCTCTACAATTTCCTTCTCCACTGAATTCTCACTACAAAAGATTCAATCTTCTGTGTTTAAAGTTAAATGACTCTTATCTGAAGAACATGGAAATAGAATCAACAACACACACTTGAGGGTAACTTCAATAGAAAAAAATGTATCTTGCCATCAAATCACCCTGAGGGGAATCCCACAAGTCAAACAGCATAATGAAACCCACTAAAAACCGTTCAAAGAATAGGAGGGTAGGGAAGCGTATAAGAAAGAATAACAAAGTATGTTATATGCATGTATGGAAATATCACACTGAAACCCAATTGTACAATTAATTTATGTTAATAAAAATATAAAAACCCTTATCACATGAACAGAGCTTCCAATGTACATTGTCATTGAATATTTTATTATATATATATAGCAAAGATTACAGTACTTTTGAGTAAGAGGCCAAAGATTAAAGAAAACAGTAAGAGTAAACAGAAAACTAGAACTCAAAGGACACAAATAAGACAGTGTTGGTCATAGAAAAAAGTACTATTATTGTTTTTTCATTTATTTATTTTTTGTTTTGCTGGGTCGGATACATTATGACATTTACAAAAGTTCTTACAATATATCAAATATATCATACTTGAATTCATCCCCTCCACCATTTTCCTTTATTCCCCCATCCATTCCTGGAATAGTTTCAACAGGTATCATTTTTCCATTCACATACATTTGCACACAGTATTTAAGAGAGTATTTAAGAGAGACACTTATTTCATTGAGGGAGAATTGAGGGCCATAAAAAGAAGCAATCAGTAGTAATTAAGACTCTTGGAAATTAAAAAAAAAAAGTAACTAAAATTTAAAAAGAATATTGAACTAGAGGTTTAAAAAATCCTAAAACACATTAAAAAGCAAAAAGTTATAAGCAACAGGAAATAAAATGATGTGAAATTAAAGGATCAGGCTAGGAGTTCTATCTTGCAAATTACATAAATAGATAAAAAGGAAAGATGAAAAAAAGGGAAAAATTATCAAAGAAAGAATACACCATTTTCCCCAGAAAAACTATTAGTTTATTTGGGGCTCTCATTGAATGTTCTTTCAATCCAAGAAGGATAATGAATGCATTTAATTCCAGCTCCTCAGGAAGTGGAGGGAGGAAAGCCCAGAGTTCAAGGCCAGCCCAGGCAATGGTAGCAGTTAGATCATATCTCAAAAACAAAATAATGAAAAAAGAAAATTCTTTGACCCAAACAGTGGATAGCATTTACATATTTAAAACACTAGTTATTAAGATATATCTTACAAATTCACAATTTTAAAGATCATAAGTTTAAATTAATTTTTAAAAGATCATAAATTATTAAATGCATAAGTGACATGAGAATTCTCAAAGCCTGACTAAGGCAAATATAATTAAAGAGAAATAGCTAAAAATTACCCAGGTAACTAGTAGTTTAATGTGAGGGTAGAATAAAGACTATGTTCAAACACTGTTGCAATAAAAAGTGTATTTGTCATTGACACTATCTTATAAAGCTACAAGAGAATATATTCCTATGAAACTAAGATAAGAAAAGGAAGAACACTGAATCAGAGTTCTCAAAATGAACTGAACCAATGGGCTGATTTATATAGATATAGATATAGATGTGCATGTGTAGAATAGATGATACATAAATATTAGCTATAAGGAATTGGTTAACTCTAGGAAGGTGAAAAGTCATGTGACCTACCTGGGTACCCTCTATGGGGATTGAATCTGACTTGAGGAGCAGTTATGTAGGCTTGAATGCTTAACCTGGGATTTTTATGCTAACTCTAAGTAGTTAGTGTAAGAACTGAATTCAACAGGAGGATTCCCAGACAGTGTCTACAGAAAATTGAATAATTACTTGATGTGAGACAGCCACACATTATCTGTCAAAATTATAGAGGAATAAGATTTTCCTTTTAGGATTCAATACCAAGTAATAGGCCGATATCTGATAATTATGTACAATAGAATCTGGAAAAACAGAAGGCTAGTTTTACCCCAGGTAAGGGGAATATAAATGTATTTTCTAGCATTTCCTAAAATGCCTTCTATAGAAAACTAGACTTGAAAGATATTGCT
Organism: Castor canadensis; assembly: GCF_047511655.1. Classification (NCBI taxonomy): domain Eukaryota; kingdom Metazoa; phylum Chordata; class Mammalia; order Rodentia; family Castoridae; genus Castor; species Castor canadensis. The sequence goes on from NC_133395.1 coordinate 29,070,073, forward strand.
CTTCTATAACTGCATGCCTGTGTCACTCATATCTATAAGTATAATAGACACCATATACTTAGGGCTTAGGATATATATGTTTGAGAGTCCCAGTAAGCATTTCATTTTGTTAACAACTTATTTTTTTGCATTTAAACTGTAAACTATATGAATTTTACCTTCAAGTAAATTTGTATTTAGAGACATCTTGAGTGTCCTGAATCAGATAATGATGCAAAAATCTACCCTCAAGTTGAACAAGATGGATAATTGTCATCTTCAAAATAAGCTTCTACTGGATGTTCTTATTATAAGATCATTTTGAATTCTCAAATATAGTAAAATTTTAACTATTAAGGCTTAAGATAACAATAATAATGATGGTTTCCTTATATTGAATACTGATTTAAGCGACCAGTATCTCACAAAAGTCAGTAGCTCCTGGGAGCAGATGCACACAACATATCAGGAATAAATTATCAGAAATTATTAATTCTGCCATATACCTACCATTTACACAGGTCTCAGCTATTTTACCTAATTATTTAAATGTTCTCTATAGTACAGAATATTAATGCTACTGATCCAATATCAAGGCAAATACTGTCCAGTAATTCAGGTGTGTCTTCTCATCTGGTCTTTACCAGCTAAATTTTCCAAGGGAGAATTGCTGATAGTGTTATATACCATAACGGTGGAGTATTGCAGCAAGTTAAGAAAGATGCACTAAGAGTGAGGTATAGGTTCCTTGAGCCTCAGAGTCTCAACACTGGGTTAAATGATACAAATGCATATCTTAACACAGTAGAACATATTTCTTAGAAATACTTTCTTGGATGACTACTTTCTTGACATATAAAAGACAATTATTTCCTTCTAGCATATTTAAATATTCATTTACTTTTTCATAATTGGTTATATGTAATAAACAATGAACATCATTACACACATTACATGTAGTCTCAGAGTTCACAGCAAGGGTCATGTAGTTTTTAAATTTGGAATTTATATTTTCATGGAAATAATTACAACTTGGCTATATTTTATCACATATGGTATATTGAAATAGTTAAGCAATATTAGTCACCTGTTTTATATTACATTTGTGTTACTTATTACACAAAATATGTTACACAGATCATACTTTGTTATGACTATTGAAAAACTATGCCTACTATGTTTACTGCTATAACCCAGCAATTCTGCGAGAATTCCAGAGTCCCCTTGGGAATACCTCATAATTAGCACGACATCCCAACTTGCCAGAATCTACATTTGGATATGTATGAGTTTGCTAAAAAATATGTTGAGGTCCATGCAGCCAAACAATTCTCCCTTTGGCTACTCATCTGAGGACCTTCAGATCATGCATTTCTATTGCAGGACTGGAACTAGTTACCGTCTAGAAAAAAAAGTAAGAAAGTAGAATAAGCTCAAGCTGCCTTTAAAACTGTTACTTTGAGATGCAATGTTACCTTCCTAGAAGACCGTTAGTAAAACAGCTGTTCATTTATTTAACACTCACTTTAAGAGGCATATTATTATCTTATTATTATTTGGGGGGGCAGTACTGGAGTTTGAACTCAGGGCCTCGTACTAGGCAAGCACTTTATCACATGAGTCAGACCTGCAGCTCTTTAGGTTTTTGGTTGTTTTTTAGATAGGTTCTCAGGCTTTTTGCCAGGCATGCTGTGGACCATGACCCTTCTACCTATGCCTCCCACAGACCTGAGATTACAGATGTATACCACCACACTTGACTTGTTTGTTGAGATCAGGTCTTGCAAACAGTTATTGCCCAGTTTGCCTCAAACCAGATCATCTTTATCTCCACCTCTCATGTATCTGGTATTTTACAGGTTTGAACCACCACATCCAGCAAGAAACACATTATTATCTTTACAACTAAAGGATTAAAAGGTATCCAGAAAGACTTCCTCAACTTGCAACACTGACTTTCATCATAATAAAAGCTAGCCTATTCTATTCTCAGCATTACTTCAAAAATGTCTACTCAAAAAATTTGTCTTAAAGAAACTGATCACATCCTTATTACTATTTTTTTTAATCTATCTGGCTCTCAGTCTGATTTTTTTTATAATTTTGACTGAAAATGAGTGTGAGAAATTAACAATCTTCTGCACAGTTTGAATTGACTGGAAAACAATTGTTGAGTGACTTTCAACCTTCTTGTTTTCAACAAATCAGCTCAAATTATTTCCTTAAGTCTATATGCTCAAAATCCATCAACTTGGAAAATGCAGTAGACTTGTGTCTCTCCCTTTCCTACAAACAACTGAAAAACTCCGGCTAGCTATATAAAAACAAACTCATGAACACTCAGAAATGGAAAAAAGGCAGAGAGATTATAGACACCAGGATCTAAGAAATGAATGATGGCAAGTTCCCTGGGTCTTTAATTCCCAGACTTGCATCTGAAGAAACTGGCATCCCAATAGACACAGAATTAAAAAATAATAATTATAAAGCCCCAGAAAAATGCTGTTCTTCCTAATGAAAGTATCAGAATGGGCAATCTAGCATGAGACTTTGACAATAATTGTTCTATTTGTGCCAAACATTACAAAAAAAAAAAAAAATGATATCCTCATCTCCCCCACCATCACCAAAAGCAGAGAGAAGTATACAGATAGCCAACCTCCCCATCCGTTGGGGGCTACATCAAGAAGTTTGGCAACAGTTAGTATTCCCTTCCATCCTAAAGGAACTGAGGCAGTCCTACCCCTCCCAGCAGGGAGTTATGACTGGAGGTCTGCAGGGAGGTGAAAAACACTAATAAGGAGCCCAGCCCCCCTCTCTATGTGTTACTAGTCTGAATAGATAACCTAACCTAAATTTCTACCTTCACCTGGCAGTGAATAGGCAGGACAAATTCCTTCTGTTCCCTATGAGAGTGGAGTCAAAGAACTCAGCTAAAACAGAGGTTCAAATATGATCCAGAGTTTTATAACTTATGCCAGAAATTCCCAAGTTTCCATCAAAATTCAGTTGTTACTTCAAGAACTAGGAAACTTAACATGGTGGCATACAACTATATTCACAGTTGTGTGGTTAGCAGAGATGGGAGGATCATAGTTTGGGGTGAGCTCAGGCATAAAGCTACCAAGACCTTTCTCAAAGAACAAGCCAGGTATGGTGGTGTACACCTGCAATACTAAATACATGAGAGGCAGAAGTAGGAAAATGTTGGTTTAAAACTAACCCAGGACAAAAATGAGACCATACCTGACAAATAACCTAAAACAAAAAGGGTTGGGACATAACAAAAGTCTTGAATTCAAACCCCAATAGTACCAAAAATAAAAATAAAAAAGAACTAGGAGGTTCTTAAGTGGAATGAAAAAGTAATAAATAACAAGAACAGGAGGGCAAAACAAGTCCTGCCTTTCAGGGAGGGCTAGCGCCAGTGGAGGGGAAAGGTGTTCGGGAAAGGCAGTAGGATGGTGAATATAATGCAATAAAGTGGTTTCACATGTCAAAAAAGCATGTGAAAAAATAAAATAATAATAAAGGATAATACTAAGAAGAAAGAATTAATTGAAGACTTTATAGTCACCATTATAAACTTTGTTTCTAATAGCATTCATGAACATTTTATAACCAATTTTAAAAGAACAAAGATTAAGCAAAAGAATACAAAATTTCAGCAATGAAATAGAAAATATAAACACCAAATGAAAACTTTAGAATGGAAAAATAAAATAACTGAAATAAGCAAACTCAAAAATGTGCCAAAAAATAAAACAGAGAAGAAAGAAAGAACCAGTGACCTGGAAGATAGGATATGTAAATTAGCAACTATGAACAACAGAAAGAACATAAACTAAAAATAAATGAATAGTGACAGTGACTTATGGGACAATAACCAAAGATCTAATATTTATGTCATTAAAGTTCCAGAGGGGGATAAGGAGAAAGAAACTCAAATGTTACTGAGTGACATATATCAGAAATGTTTCCAAATTTGGCAAAAGAAAAATAAACCAATAAATTCAAGAAAATATGTGAATCATAGTAGAATAAATCCAAAGAAACCACACCAAAATACAGCATATTCAAGCTTCTGAAAAAACAAAGACATCACACCCCACCTACAGTGGAAAAATAATTTAAATTATAACAGATTTCTTATCAGCAAGCCACAGATGAAAAGGAAATGACACATTTTCAAAGAACTGAAGAAATTAACTGTCAACTCAGAATTACATAGCCAGCAAAATGTTTTCCAGGATGGGAAAGAAAATTAGATGTTCTGAGATGAAGAAAAATTAAGAGGAATGCCATGCGTATCATAATCAGACTGCAGCTTCTCTCCAGTGCTCTACTGTCTGTCACCCTAACCCTAACGGGGGACAGAGTTTTCACTCTTAGTGGGAAAGCACATGAACTTCAAGTATTTTATTTCACTATGGAGTTTTTGTGTATCTTTATGTTGAAAGTAACAATAATGTGTATTAAAAGTTGGTCTTCTCACTCCTAGTAAATCCTTTTAGTTTATTCACCCCCAATATTGTTGCAGATGGCTATCCAGTTCGGATGAATCCCTTGAACTATACTAATTAGAAATTCTGAGATTCAGACTGGACAAAAACAGCTAAGCCACCCACCTCAAGAGTGCTACCCCAACAAGATGGGATAGCCACCTGTCCTACAGATTTTTAAATTACAACAAAAGAACCTATAATATTACTATTAATGTGGGGTCATGATAATGATGTTTATTTTTTCTTTATTTATTTTTCTATATGGTTTTCCCTTTTTCTTTGAAACAAGTATTTGAATACTGCAAATGGAAAATTGAAACATTTTAAAAGTTGGCAAATATTTTATGACACCCATCTTCACACTCAGATTCTAGTGTAGATAATATGTGATGTGTAAATAAGTATTTGGCAATGCACAATATGAGTTTGGGAAATCTGCCTACAATGCTATAATCTACTTAGGGTGGAACCCATCTTCTTCATGGAGACTAACCTCTTTATTCACCCATTTGTTCCCTCAAATCTTCTTCCATCTGTTGTCTATTCTTCTGATACCATCTTCCTTGAAAGTTAGGTGAGCTTTGTCTCTGTTTCTATAATATGATCTTAAATTTAATGCATATATGTGCTTGTTTGAATATCTGTCAATATTTGTGTTTGTGAATGCATATATATATTTGTACATGAAAATGTGTACTTGTGTATGGCATACATTTGCCTTTACATATGTGTATAGTTAAGTGTATGTGTTGATTATGCGTGTTTGTGTGATCACAGATATATATTTATCTACCCATCTAGCTATGCTACATTTTTCTCTGTGGTCTATCTACTTAGTTACCTACATCTTATCTACCTATAGTCCAATGCAAGAGTCACTTCATACCTTTCAGAATACTGCTTCACTTGACAAATTAAAATTATCATCTAATCAAAAATATTTGCCTCATACCTAAAATATCCTGGGGACCATAAAAGCTACAGTAATTAAAAATATTAAAATGAGCAGTATCTGGTCTTAAAAAAGATTTTCTACCCTTTAAAGCATGTTTTAAAGACTGAGAAGACACATACAACTAAAATGTAATTTATTTAAGCAATTGAACCAAAATTATACAATCCTACCCAAAGTTGTTCAATATTCATTAAAGGAAAATATAAAATTCTTCAGTCCAGTCTATCAGGTTTTAATATTCTGACTCAGGTGTTGTTCTAGTGTTGCACTATATCCCTTCTGACATCACACTTGGGATATGGTGGACCTGAGTAACTCAGCACTCAGTAAATATTCATCCTGCTTAATTGCCTCAAAATGTTGAACATGTTGTCTTGTTTTAGCCTAACCCTTCTCACTCTGCTAATTTCAATGCATCTAAATTTGAACCACTTTTCTAAACTAACTTAGATTCCACACATAATTTAAACTTCTTTAATAATCTTCATTGAGATAGTACTTCTCCGGTAACAATTTCCCCAATGGACATGAATCAGTCAGAATGGACAGAGTGTCAGTGATGCGATAATCTCTGTGTCAGCCGTTAACAATGGAACACTACTAGTGTTCCATAGTACACTAGAACCCCATGGTAAATGGTGACATTTAGCAGGATATTTTTTAAAACAAGGACATGATGAAGAGTAAATTAGTTCTGTGAAAGACAATACTTAACTGTGCTCATGTTATCTTTGTGACAGAGCATTTTAATGGCAAATGCTCTGAGGGTAAAGATCACATGTCTGTGAGATCTACCTGGTACCTCACATAAATGGGAGGCATTCAAATAATATTTGCTAAATGAATAAATAAGTTTAAAATATTTAAATCTTTAGCTCAGTTCATAGTAATAATAAAGAGTGGAAAGATTAATTGTACAATGAGTCTACTTTTCATTTTAACAATAATACAGCAAGCAAATGAGAACACAGTTCTAATAAATTTTACCATATCTTCTTTACTTTCATCTTACTGGTGTTGTGTATATACAAATAACTTAGACATCAAACTTTGATTTTAGACAACCACAATTGTTAACTGTTTGTTAATTGTTAACTGTTTGTTAACTGTTTGTTAATTGTTAACAACTGTGACTTCTGAAATAAAAAAAATTGAGTCTAAAATACCAAAGAATCCCAGTGAATAAATAATCTTGACGAATGCACTCAAAGCATTAAAATCAGCCTGAGAGAAGACTGAGTCATGCTAATTAAATGAAGATCAGAACCTCTCCAGAGTTTTGCCATCCATCAGCCCAGAAATCTCTCTGGATTCAATCTCAACCAAAAGCAATGTGCAACCACTCAGAGATATTATTAGACACCACCACTTCTAAAAATGTATTTCAATTTCAGTTTTACCATATTGCGTTTCATATTTTGTCATGCTTTTACATTAGAAAAATCTGTTAAAATGCTCCTTTTTCTAAAATATTTTATAAATTCACTGCCTGAGTTTAAAGTGATTTATAATTTCTGTTATTATAAAGCTAGGGCTCAAATAACAATAACAATATACTAGCAGATGGATAGAGTAATTTAATCAGCAGACTAGTAATAATTTGATTTCCCAAATCCAATGATTCAAACTATGAATGTGTTCATTGATAAATTAGGTGTGAAGTGAAGAGAATTTTAAGCCTTAGAGAATAGTTATTTTGAGGACTGGGTTAATATTTGGCTTCAAAAATATGTGTTTCTAAAACTTTTCTTCTCAGATTATTTTTATATATTTTATCATGGAACACTGGATCTTAACCCTATCAAAAAGACCTTATTATTTACCCTTGAAATAATTTTTCAATATGTTAAAATTATAGACGGAAAGAGAAAAAGAATTTTGATGGTAATTCAAACATGACAGGAACTTTTTTTTTCTGGGTGCTGGGGATCAAACACAGGACTTCATGCATGCTAGTCTAGTGATCTTCCCCTGAGCTGCATCCACAGCCCTACAGGAACATTTGACTTTGTATTATCACATAGATACATAGTCAATAAAGTCTCTTTACTTTTAAATTCCAAATGTATCAACACAGAAATGTACAAAAATATAGGAAACTATCACTGCAAATCCTACTATGTATAAGTTACCAGAATTACTTTGCTCTTACTATTTCTTTACCTCATATTAGTTATATTCTTGTTTTAATATTATCAAAATTTCAAATGCTTTTAGGCCATAATTTCAAGCAGTTTTTCATCTTCATTCTGTTTGTTAATGGATTCAATACTTAACATCGACTTCTTCACCATATCTTCTCTGTTTCTGAGTGCTTGAATTCAACATATTCTTTTGAGACTGGATTCTTAGGTAGTAAAAATCCAATTTAATCTACTTTAAAAGGTATTAAAAAACTAAACTAATCTCATTGTCTTAACACCACAAATCTTATTTCTTGCTTTCACCAAATATTTAATGCATATTATTCAGAAGTTAACTCTCACAGGGGCCTCCACTTCAACATTTGTTTTCATAATCATTGTGATTAAGGAACGGGATTAGAGTGAATAATAGAGACTTCTAAAAGAAACACATCATTTCTAGTCATATAGAAAAGGAAGGCAATCTTAACACACAATCCTAAGGAAGAAAAGTGGAATATAATTATAAGTACTCCTAATGGTTACCACGATGTAGCCTTATAGTCATAAATATTCGGAACACTCTCTTTCCTGTATTTAAAATTAACTCCAAGGAAATGGTTCAAAATCCCACCTGGTCATAATATCAAGTTTAAAGAACAGGAACTCTTGATGGTTAATGGTATTCCCTTCACTGGAAGATGATTCATGGTTTCCCACATTACATTCAAACGTGTCTCCTCTTGAATTGGGAAGTTATGAACTTCCCAACCACCCAACACCTTCTGAGTAGCTCTCAGGTATAGACTCATCAAGTCCTGCATCTTTCACTTCACACTGCTACCTGATCAGAATATTGCCCTTCTCCACAGTTAAGCATCATATGACATCCACCTTGAAGTAAAAAAATGAGCTAAAAGAATTTTTTTTGATTCATACTCAGTATTAAATGAAGGTGTAGGAACAAGATGACTTCAAAAACTCTTATTTCTGAAAAGGAGGACTAAATTATAATAGCAGATTAACGTATGTAAAATTCTTAAGTGCACTAGGCAAACATTTGCAGTTAACTTACCCTGAAGAGAATACTACTTTTTGAGTGAGAGAATTCTGCTGCCTGGACCTAGTTCCCTTGTACATTGTCCTCCATACACCATGACTCTCCATTCTATGCAATTTGTGTACATTGTACATTGAATCTGACAAAGTTTCAAATGGATATGGCATGCATAAGTGCACTCTTATTGCCTTGTCTAAGACTAAAGTTTACCAGGACCATTGAATGGGGGGAAAGAATGGTATTTTTTAACAAATGCTTCTGTGGCAACTGATGCTCACTTGCAGAGGAATTGAGTTGGATCCTCAATCACAACATAAAGTGCTCATTCAAAATGGACCAAAGACTTAAATTTTATATTTACAACTAAAATCTTAAAACTCTATGGAAAAAAAACAAGGGTAATATTTATACCTTCTGGCTTGGTGATAGCTTCTAGATATGAACAACAAAAGCATAAACAATAACAGAAAACCTAAATAAATGGAGCTTCTAAATTAAGAAATTCTGTGCATTAGAGGCCATTATCTAGAAGGTGAAAGGACAATCTGCATAAGATAAATTTTTTGTAAATTTTTTCATATGATATGTCATGGTACCCAGAATCTATTTTGTAAAACTATAAAAAAAATTGAAAACTTCCAAGAAATGCAGTAGACTGAGAACAGTGTCTCAGGACTATAGTCCCAGGTACTTGCAAGATGGAAATTGTTTTGTTTTGTTTTTTTTCACAAAAAAATCTTTATTTTCATTATTCTTATAGAGTAGAGGAATTCTACAATATCTTGATTTTTTGCTTGTTTTGTTTTGGAGGATTTTATTATATGCACAGTAACAACTGCTAGAATTACAGGTGACATTGTTCAATTTGCTTTCATTTTTATTTTTTTATTTTTTTTTTAATTTTATTATTCATATGTGCATACAAGGCTTAGGTCATTTGTCCCCCCTGCCCCCACCCCCTCCCTTACCACACACTCCGCCCCCTCCCTCTCCACCCCCCCACCCCCTCAATACTCGGCAGAAACTATTTTGCCCTTATTCTGATTTTGTTGTAGAGAGAGTATAAGCCATAATAGGAAGGAACAAGGGTTTTTGCTGGTTGAGATAAGGACAGCTATACAGGGAGTTGACTCACATTGATTTCCTGTGTGTGGGTGTTACCTTCTAGGTTAATTCTTTTTGATCTAACCTTTTCTCTAGTTCCTGTTCCCCTTTTCCTATTGGCCACAGTTGCTTTTAAGGTAGCAAGATGGAAATTGGATCATGGATCATGGCTCAAGGCTGGCCTGGACAGAAAAATTAGCAAGACTGCATCTCCATAAAAAAGGTGGAGATGGTGGCACATGCCTATAAACCCAGCTATACAGGAGGAATAAGTAGGAGGATCATAGTCCAGAGCAACCCAGGCAAAAGCAAGACTATATGAAAAGTAATTAAAGCAGAAAAGGGATGGGGGCAGGACTCAAGTGGAAGAGGGCTTGCTTAGCAAGGAAAAGGCTCTCAGTTGAAATCCTAGTACCAACAATAAAAAAGTAGACATAAGATCCAGTTATCTCACTTCTGAGTATTTGTGTAAAATAATTGAAATCAAGAACTAGAAGAAAAATCTGCACTCCCACGTTCATTGCAGTATTGTGAGAGCCAAGGTGAAGAAGCAACCTCACTGTCAATATGTGGATGAATGGTAAAGAAAATTTAACGTGCACATACAACCAAATACTTAGTCCTATAAAAAGAAGAAACAACTTTCAGGTGCAACAAAATGGAATAATCTTGGAAACATTATGCTAAGTGAAATAAACCGTCACAGCAAGACAAAAGCTGCATAACTCCTCTTATATAAGGTATTTAAATTAGTCAAGCCTATAGAAGCAGAGAGTAGAATGGCGGCTGCCATGGCTATGGATATAGAGAAACAGGGAGTTACTGTCTGGTGGATATAAAGTTCTAATTATGCAAGATGAAGATGTTCTAGAGATTTATTATACAAATTGTACTTACAGTTAACATAATGTCCTGTTACACACTTTAAATTTGTTTACAATATCTCATGTTATCCGTTTTTCTTTTTCACACTTTTAAAAATGAGTAAAGGACTTGAATAGGCAACTTTCCAAAAAATGCACAAATACTCAATAAGCACAAGAAAATATGTTCAAAAACATTAATCACTAGGAAAACACAAAGCAAAACTATGACAAAAGACCACTTCACACACTGTGAGATTGCTATTTAAAAATCAAAAAGGAGGAAGATTTGACAAAAACAGATGTTGGTAAGGATTTGGAGAAATTAAACCTTCATACCATACTGGTTGGACTCTAAAATATAGATTTGAGACAGAAATCAGTTTGGTATTTCTTCAAAGCCTTAAACCCAGATGGGGCTCCAAGATGGTAGATTATAAGTATCAACTTGCCCTACTGACAAAACCCTTCCTCTGGCTTATAGGTGAGCAACGCAAACAAAAGAGTAAGAAGGCAAATATCACACAGACTATATGCTCTACAAAGTCTGCATACTTGAAGAGATCACATAAACAGGAACTATTTGGCACGTGTTGAAACGTTTCACTTCAGCCTCCACAACTAACCTCCTTGGTGGAAAAGGAGGTCATGCCATTGCTGCAGAAGATACTTAAAGGAATCCTACACAAACAAGAGGAAGATAAACACAACCATGATTATATGGAAAAGAATAAATGCTACTAGATAGAGAGGCATGTGAGAATTATGAAAGAAACAGATATTAGAAAACAACAAAATGACAAGAACAAGTTTATACATTTCAATAATAATTGTGGATATAAACAGTTTTACTTCTCCAATTGAAATATAAAGATTGGGTGATTGGATTGAAAACAAGACCCAACTATTTGCTTCCTGCAAAAAAACTCAACTCATTGGCAAAGAAGTATACAGCTTAAAAATGAGTGGGTGGAAAAAATATACAAAGTAAATGGACCCTCAAAGTAAGGAGGAGTAATTATTCCTACATCCATCAAAACAGATTTCAAACCAAAATTAGTTACAAGAGAAAAAGAAGGTCAATACATTATCAGTAAAGGGAACAATCTTTCAAGAGAATACAATTTTAAACATATACAGACTGTCAATGCATCCAATCTAATAAAACAAATACTACCAGACATGAAATCTTGGACACACTCCAACACAGTTATAGTGGCTGATGTGAATAACCCATTCTCACAAATGGATATGACATCATGACAAAAATTCAACAAAGAAACCTCAGAGATAAACTAAACTATATATATAATGGATTTAAAAAAACATCTACAGAATATTTTATCAATCAGCTATAAAATCATTTCAGCAACTAATGACTTTTTCTCCAAAACATTTCAAATTTTCTGTCATTAAGCAAGTCTTAAAAAATACTAGAAGACTGAAATAAATTATTGCACTGAATTATATCAAGTGAATGAAACTAGAAATCAACAAGTGAACCTACAGAAGCTGTACAAACACATGGAGATGAAGTAATATACTTTTGCTCATTCAGTAGGTCACTGAAGAAACTGGGGGAGGAGGACACAAAATTTTCTAGAATCAAATGGAAATGGAAATAAACATACCAGATTTGTGGGATAAGTTTAATGGAAGTTCTAAGAGGGAAGTCTATAGATATGAGTGCTTATATAAAAATATCAAAGCGATCTCAAAAAAATAATCTAATGAAATGTCTCAAAGTATTAAAAAATAAGAACAAACTAAACACAAAACAAGTAATGGAACAAAAATAATAAAAATAAAAACTAAAATTAATGATATGAACACTAAATGATCAATGAAACAATGTTTTTGTTCTTTCAAAAGATAACTATATTACAAAGCAATAATAATAAAAACAGCATGGTACTGGCACAAAAACAGACATGAAGACCAGTGGAACAGAATAGAGGATCCAGATATGAAGCCACACAACTATAAGCAACTTATCTTTGACAAAGGAGCTAAAAATATACGATGGAGAAATAGCAGCCTCTTCAACAAAAACTGCTGGGAAAACTGGTTAGCAGTCTGCAAAAAACTGAAACTAGATCCATGTATATCACCCTATACCAAGATTAACTCAAAATGGATCAAGGATCTTAATATCAGACCCCAAACTCTTAAGTTGATACAAGAAAGAGTAGGAAATACCCTGGAGTTAGTAGGTATAGGTAAGAACTTTCTCAATGAAACCCCAGCAGCACAGCAACTAAGAAATAGCATAGATAAATGGGACCTCATAAAACTAAAAAGCTTCTGTTCATCAAAAGAAATGGTCTCTAAACTGAAGAGAACACCCACAGAGTGGGAGAAAATATTTGCCAATTATACATCAGACAAAGGACTGATAACCAGAATATACAGGGAATTTAAAAAACTAAATTCTCCCAAAACTAATGAACCAATAAAGAAATGGGCATGTGAACTAAACAGAACTTTCTCAAAAGAAGAAATTCAAATGGCCAGAAAACACATGAAAAAATGCTCACCATCTCTAGCAATAAAGGAAATGCAAATTAAAACTACACTAAGATTCCACCTCACCCCTGTTAGAATAGCCATCATCAGCAACACCACCAACAACAGGTGTTGGCGAGGATGCGGGGAAAAAGGAACCCTCTTACACTGTTGGTGGGAATGTAGACTAGTACAACCACTGTGGAAAAAAATTTGGAGGCTACTTAAAAAGCTGGACATCGATCTACCATTTGATCCAGCAATACCACTCTTGGGGATATACCCAAAAGACTGTTACTCCAGAGGCACCTGCACATCCATGTTTATTGCGGCACTATTCACAATAGCCAAGTTATGGAAACAGCCAAGATGCCCCACCACTGACGAATGGATTAAGAAAATGTGGTATCTATACACAATGGAATTTTATGCAGCCATGAAGAAGAATGAAATGTTATCATTCGCTGGTAAATGGATGGAATTGGAGAACATCATTCTGAGTGAGGTTAGCCTGGCTCAAAAAACCAAAAATCGTATGTTCTCCCTCATATGTGGACATTAGATCAAGGGCAAACACAACAAGGGGATTGGACTATGAGCACATGATAAAAGCGAGAGCACACAAGGGAGGGGTGAGGATAGGTAAGACACCTAAAAAACTAGCTAGCATTTGTTGCCCTTAATGCAGAGAAACTAAAGCAGATACCTTAAAGCAACTGAGGCCAATAGGAAAAGGGGACCAGGAACTAGAGAAAAGGTTAGATTAAAAAGAATTAACCTAGAAGGTAACACCCATGCACAGGAAATCAATGTGAGTCAATGCCCTGTATAGCTATCCTTATCTCAACCAGCAAAACCCCTTGTTCCTTCCTATTATTGCTTATACTCTCTCTACAACAAAATTAGAGATAAGGGCAAAATAGTTTCTGCTGGGTATTGAGGGGGGGAGCGGGAGGGGGTGGAGTGGGTGGTAAGGGAGGGGGTGGGGGCAGGGGGGAGAAATAAACCAAGCCTTGTATGCACATATGAATAATAAAAGAAAAATGAAAAAAAAAAAAAAAGATAAACAAGATTGCTAAACAGCCAAACAAACTAAAAAAAAGAGAGGAAAATACCTTACCTAATAAAATTAAAGGACGAAAATTGGGATATTATAATAGATAGCACTGAAATACAAATCATTGGAAATTTTCTTCAAAACTTATATTCAAATAAATTGGAAAAGCTAGAAGAAATGAGCAAATTAATAGACACATATGACCTACCAAAACTGAATCAACAGAATATTAAAAACCTGAGCTGTTAAATCACTACAATGAGATTGAAGCAGAAATAAAAAGGTTCTCCCATCCAAAAAAGTCTAGGGCCAGGCACCACGGGCTCACACCAGTAATCCTAGGTACTAGGGAAGGAGAGATCAGGAGGATCATGGTTGGAGGCCAGTCTAGTTTAAAAAAAAAAAAAGTGAGCCTTCTCTCAAAAATACTCAACACAAAAAAAGGACTGGTACTTTGAGCCAAGTGGTAGAGCACCAGTACTAACAAAAATAAATAAATAAACCAGTCTAGGACAAAAAGAATTCAATGATGAATTCTATCAGATATCTCTGGAAGAACTAACACCATAACATTAGTGCTTCTCAAACCATCCCCTAAAGCAGAAAGGAAAGGAATGCTTTCATACTGATTCTATAAAGTCAGTGTTACCCTGAGACCAAAACTGGATAATGCCACAACAAAAAACAAAATTATAGACCAATTTCTTTCATGAACACAGACACAAGAAGTCTCAATAAAATACTCATGAACAGAATTCAGCAACACATTAAAAAGATCATATACTATGATCAAGTGAAGTCCATACCAGGAATGTGAGGATGGTTCAACATGTTCAAATCAATAAACAGAAAAATAGAATCAAGGACAAAAATCACATGATCATCTCAATAGATACAGAAAAAAAATTTCAATGTCTTTTCATAATAAAGTCCTGAAGAAACTAGGAATAGAAAGATCATACCTCAATATAACAAAGGCTATATATGATGGACCTTTAGTTAACCTTATAAAAAAAAATGGGGAAAAACTGAAAATACTTTCTCTGAAATTAGGAATGAGCAAGGGTTCTACTCTCTCCACTCTAACTCAAGATAGTTTTTTATTTCTCAGCCAGAGATGTAAGGCAAGATAAAGAACTAAAAGGAAAGAAGATGCAAATAGGAAAGAAGAAGTCAAATTACAATTACCCCGCTTGCAATGATATGATTCTGTATTTGAAAGACCCAAATGACACCACCAGAAAATTCTTAGATCCAATAAAAATAACAAAATAGCTGGATACACAATCAACATAAAAATGTTGGTAGTTTTTCTGTACAGATTCTGAACAAATCAATCTCTTTACAATGCCCTCAAAAAACACCTCCAAAAAAATCTAACCAACAAGGTGAAATACTTCTACAATGAAAACCATAAAACACTGATGGAAGAAACAGAAGAGACAATAGAAGATGGGGAGAGTTTCCATGAACATGACAGGCAGAATCGATATTATGAAAATGGTCTTGTTACTCCAGTTAATGTACAAATTCAACGAAATCCCCATCAAAACCCTGATGACATTCTTTGTAGAACTAGAGAGGCAGTCATATAATTCATAAAAGACCTAGAATAACCAAAGCAGTCCTGTGAAAAAGGGCAATGCTAGAGATATCACAGTACTGAATGTCAAATTATACTTCAGAGCCATAATAACTAAAACATCACTTTGCTGATATAAAAAAAAATAGACACATAGTCCAATAGGGGAGATAAGAGGACCCAGAAATAAACCCAGACTGCCTCTGCTATCTGATAATTGACAAAGTTGCCAAAAACAAACATTGGAGAAAAGACAGCTTCTTTAACAAATGGTGGTGGGGAAATTGGGTATCTACTAGTAGAAGACTAAAACTAAATACCTATCTCCCTCTGCAGAAAAATCAGCTCAAAATGGATCAAAGAGCTTAATGTAAGACCTGAAACTTTGAAACTAATAGAAGAAAACTTCAAGATATTAGCATAGGCAACAAATTTTTCAATAGGACCAACGCTTAAGAAATAAGACCAAAAATCAACAAATTGAATTGCATCAATATTAAAAAGCTTCTGAACAGAAAAGGAAAAATTTACCAAAATGAAGAGACATCCTATAAAATGAGAGGAAATCTTTGCCAACTATTTAGTGAAAGAAGACTTATACCCAAAATATATAAAGAACACAAAAAAAAAACAACAAAAGAACTAGTAATCCAACCCATAAATGGACAAATGAACTGAACAGACACTTCAAAACACAAGTATAAGTGACCTGTAAGTACAAGCAGGAGCACTGAAGATCTTTAGTCATCAAGGATGTTCAAATCAAAACTACTTGAGATTCCATCTCACTGCAATCAGAATGAATATCATCAAGAAAACCAAAATCAACAAATTCTGGTGAGGAGGCTAGGAAAAAGGAACATTTACACATTTTTGGTCAAAGTGTAGATTGGTCCAGCCTTAGTGGAAATCAGTGTGGATATTCTTCAGAATGTTGAGAATAGCACTGCCATATGACCCAGCTGTACTACTTCTAGATGTATCCACAAAAGAATCAAAGTAAATTTATACAAGAGATACCTAAATCCACATATTTGTCATAGCACTACCTACAATAGCTACGTTATGGAATCAGCCAAGTTGCTCATAAGCGGACAAACAATAGAGAAAATGTAGTGTACATTCACAATGGAATATTACTCAACCATAGAGTAGAATTATATCATGTCATTTAAGGAAAATAGATGGAACTGGAGATCATTGTGTTGAGTGAAATAAGCCAGATTCAGAAAGACAAATATTACATGTTTTCCCTTATATGCACAACCTAGATTTTTTAAGAACATGAAAGGAGAAGAGGGACTATTTGTGAAGATGAAGATGACCAGTGGGAGGGGGAACGTGGACAAAATAGGATAAAAGATGAGATGAATATGATCAAAATGCATTATATGCATATGTGAAAATGCCATAACAAAACCCTTTATTTTATATAATTAATGTGTGCTAATCAAAAGGCAAAAGAAAATTTAAATGCAGAATTATCCTATAATCCAGTATATATGAACAGTAAAGAGTATTAAAAACATCTTTATGTTTCTAGTGTTTATTGCAATATTCCCAGTGTTCAAAAGGTAGAAGCAATTCAAATGTCACCAATGGAGATAATGAATTATATGCAGTTTCCTTTGCAGTTGATACAAATGTTCTATGACTAGATAGTAGAGATGGCTGCATGACATGTGAGTGTATTACACACCAATGTCATCTTACGTGAGTTTAAACAGTGAATCTCAAAGCACACTTTACTACAATAAAAATAACTAAAAATAAGTCATCGTACCTGTGCTCTAAACTTTTAAGGGTCTTGCTGAACCTTTTTGAATTCTGGAATCAATACACATTAGGTTTGAATGTGGGTTTTGAGCCAATTATCAACTTTATTTTTGTTTTTTTAACAATAAAAACTCTCTGCAGCCAACTATTTTCAGTAAAAGTTGCTCATTCACTCAGGCATTTATGTTCTGGAAAAAGACATGTTGTTCAAAGGTTTTTGCCACCTCCTGTGCCTGACAGGATAAATGATAGATAATGGTATATTGAATTACCATTTAAACTAAAATGCTTATTATACACTATATCTAATCTGAAATAATACATCATATGTTTGGATCTGCACAACTGCATTCCATTATCAAGAGGAAGTACTGTTTACAGTATTGTATTCAGTTAGGTCCTGAATTACAGCTATGATAAGCTGGTATGAGGGTCACAAAACACTCATGCTGCAGTGACACCTTGGTCCCAATACCTATAGCCTCTTAAAATGTCCCCATATCCTTGTGATCATTTGATAGCTCCAGCTAGAGGTAGACAGTTTCAGAATTTCTGTACCTTGGTAGTAACATTGAAGATAATGCTTAATGAATTTCCCAAAGAGCAGAAATTATGATATATAACTAATTGATTACTTCATCTGGAAAAAATACTGTCTAGTGATAGATTTATACTAATTACTTCAATTATTGAGGAATGGAGATTTGTTTTAGGTATCAAAGGACATAGAAACTGCAAGATTAAAGGATTGGCAACTTCAGTAGTCTTGTATTTGAGTAGAATCTTGGAATAGACAGAGTCTAAGAATATTTTGCTTCATGAAATGTTCCCCCAAAAGGCACCCAGTGCCACAGAGGAACTTATCTGTCACAAAGGGAAATTTCCTCCATACGGGACAATCTGCTTTGTTCTCCAGCTAGTCCAGCACTTGCTGAGTAGGCTAATATACCAAGTGGCCATGGAAGCAGAGATGGAGATTATACATGGGAACAAAACATTGATTTCCTTTCAAAAAGCAGATCTGGCTACAAACATTTTTAATTGACCAATCTGCCAAATTACAGAAATTAACACTAAATTCCAATTTACTGGAGGGTATCAGTCAGTGGTGGTTTTACTTCAATGGACATATCTTCTTGGAAATTTATTGTTAGCGTTTTATCTTCACTAAACATTGGGACATTATTTGACTTTCATGAATGCCATTATTCTGTAAATAATAAAATGTATTAATTTCTGATATGCCTTCTGATGGTGTAGTTTTCTGACATATTTATGATGTGGAAATTCATTTTTCATCAAAAGCAGTGTGGCAACATCTGGACATGGAGTTTATTCATCCAGCAGCCCAAGAACAAGTTGAGTGGTTATGGTGCAGTTTAGGTGACACCACTTCTATGGCTTGGTCCTTCAAGTTGTAGTATCAATTTTAGATCAGCATTTGGTATAGAGCATGGTTCCTCCCATAGTCAAACTTTGTACTGCACTATTTGAATGATTTTCTGGACATTAACCCTATGATCCCTTCATAAATAATTTATTCTTCTCATGGAGCTTCGTTTTCTTTTGGTAGGTAAGATGCCAATGAGAATACTTGAACAAAGGGACATGATGGTCATTCCATTGAACTAGAAATTAAGGTTGCCACTAATCATTTTAGTTTCTTACATCAATAAGAAACAGGAAAAGTAAGAGATTACTTTATTAATAATATTTTAATAAATTTAGTCCTGATTATCCTGGAATGTAGGTATATTTCTGTTAGTATAATAAAATACCTGAGAAAGTTAGAGGTTCCAGCCCATTGATTTGGGACTGATGACGATACCTGATGTCAATGGCAGGGAATATGTGGTAAAGCAAACTGCTCAGCTCAGAAGCCAAGAAGCAAAAAGAGGAAGAAGAAGACACTGCCTCATAATTCCCTTCAAAGGAATGCTCCCAATAACCTAAGGACATCGTACAAGGCCCCATCTCCTAAGGGTTCCACTGCCTCACAATAGCACCACCCTAGGAAACACACGTTTAACAAGCATGGTTGTGGCCAGACAATGAAAACAAAAGGTACTATATCCAGAGACCTCATGTCATGTTTCATTCATTTCATTTAAAAAATTTTCAAATGCATCCAAGAATACTAAAAACAAAGAAAAATTATCTTTCATCTAGATTTGTCTTTGTCTCTCCATACATGATAGATAATGGTGATGAATTTTTCAAATGCCCACAAAATAAAGCTCTAAAATATCAAATAGACTGAAGCTATCAGCCTACTATACTCTAGCTCTGAAGGCAAGGAGAGGAGACTATGAACAGATTCCTACAAAGTCATGGAAAATCATCCTTAGATCCCAGGTCAGGACTGGCTCTTAAAATGGAAGTGTAGGCTTTTCTAGCATATAATGCTTTTATAGATATTATAGATATCAAGTAACTAAGCTGAGGTGGATCCTGATATATTCCTTCCCCTGCCCCCAGGCTCACCGTTTCCTGCAACACACAGAGCCGGAAAGTAGCTGGAGGAACCTTTCTTTTTGTTGACCTATATAAAGTTGTACATCATAGAAGGTTTCATCACAACCTTTCCATACATGTATATAATGTACTTCAATCACATTCACCCTTTTGGCACTCTTTGAAAGAAATTTTTTCATGTTTCTTTCACAGTGTGGAAAGTGGGAGCAGTGCCAGCTAAACCACTGTATTCATGCAATTAGCCCAGCTCACATCTACCATCTCAGTCAGAGAACGTACCTCATATGGCCATGCTGGAGCAACTTTCTGAACATTACAGGATGCTAGTTAGTACAGCACACCCGGCATTCATCTTGCTTTCATGGATTTCTATTCCATTTTGTGGTCACAGAATTATTTATGTTATGCTTAATCCCCCCTAAGACTTTTTATTTTTCCTTTTCATACTTCATGTATCATTATTATGGATCTGTCCCAGAGAATATAATATTATGACATAAAATATTTTTAGCATCTAGATGGAGGATAATTGCAAGAATGGCCACATATGGTTATATAGGTTTTTTTTAAAAATTCAATATCACCTAGATTAAGGGTGAGCAGGGGCAAAAATCTAGCTGATGCTTTGCACCAAGTTGTGTGCATGGCAAAGAGCTTTGTCTACCTGTAGGAAGAGACACCTTTTTCTAATTCACACAAAAGAATTATCTGCTCACCAAGATGTGTAAATTCATAAATTCATGGCCAGTGAGTAAAGAAATTTTTGCACTAGTTGATATAAAGGCAGCCCATAAGATTACAATATCCTTGGATCATTTTATTCCTATAACAACCTTTCCCAAGAATTCTGGAAAGGTGATAACAGAGTTTTTCAATTTCCAATAAGCCAAAAGAGAAACTATATAGCAAGACTTTAAGCTACAATTATAAAGGGTTTAATTCATCAAAGAGGGTATAACAATGATAAGTATGTACACATTTGATATAACTTCAAGTTACATATCAAAGATAATCACAGGGCTGAAAGCATCATGATGGTTGGAAACTCCTTTCCTAATAAGTGACTGAATAAGTAGAAAATGAATGAGCAAATTTACAATTAGGTCACTATACCCTGCAACAAATTACACATTCTTTTCTAGTATATTTAAAATATTAACCAAGATAGATCTTAACCTGAAAATAAAAACAAACAGATAAATAAAGCAGAAAATTCAAATTATTTTAAGGAGTTGAGATAAGGCAAAACATGTAGTCTGGGAACAATGGAGTTAATCTGCATGTTAAAGACAAAAACATCTCCAAAAACTTGGAAATTCATTTAAAACATTTTGATTTAATTTTTTTTTTTTGGCACTATTGGGGTTGGAACTCAGGACCTCATGTTTGCAACACAGATGCTCTACCACTCAAGCCACTCCATCAGCTAAAACACATAAGGTGTCAAAGAGGAAGTCCCAAAGAAAATTAGAAAATATTTATAATTGACTTAAAATGAAAACAAAACTAGTCAAAAATTGTGGGATATAGCTAAAGAATTGCTTCAAGGAAATTTATAGTATAAAGATTGATATAATTTCTAGCAAGGATGTGGGGAAAGGGGAGTTGTTTTACACCATTAGTGTGAATGTAAGCAAGAACAGCCATTGTGGAAATACTACAGCAATTCCTTTTTCAAAAACTACAAATACAAATACCATGTGATCATGGGAGTCATATTGGTATCATTTTATCAAAAAGATAATGTAAGTCCACATTTATAGTAGCACAATTCATAACCAACAAATAAAATCAACCAAGGCATCTATCAATAAGTGAATGGATAAGGAAAATATGGTGTGTACACACAATTAATATTACACAGCCATAAGAAGGAATGAAATTTTGTAGTTTGCAGCAGCATGGATAGTACTGAAATATGTCAAACATAGAAATAAGCCAGACACAGAAAGATTTACACCACATGTTCTCACTCATTGTTAGAAACTGAGAAGTTGATCTCATAGATGAATACAGTGAAATAATGATTATTAGAGACTGGAAGGAAGGGGAAAGAAGTTAGATAAAGGGCACCAAAACAAAGTTAGATGGGAGGAATTACTTCATTCTGATTTTCTGTAGCACAGAGTAAAGTAACTATCAGTTACAATAATGTATGATATATTTTAAAATAAATAGAAGAGTGAGAAAAATTCCAATTCCTATAAGTGATTAATATTTGAGGAGATGGAAGTACTTATTGTCTTTATTTTATTTATACATTTTGTATATATACATGCAGCAAATTATAGTACTGTACTCCATAAAGATGTAGAAGTAGTACATGTTAGTGAGAGTTAAAGACAGAGACTCTCTCTGAAAACTAAGAATAAAAGGGTACTTCTTTAACCAAAAAAAAAGTAATATATTTTTTTAAAAAAAGCTAACAGCATGCTTTGTGAGTGAAAAATTAATGATTCTCCCTAATATCAGGACCAAAGTAAGCATGTTTGTTTTCATTACTCTTATTTTATAAGCCACTGGAAACACTAATTAACAAAATGATGCAAGAAAGCAAAACCAAAAGCATCTATATTTAAAAAAAACAGGGGAAACTTCTTTGTATATATTTTATATATAATTATTTATATTAAAAACAACTAATCTATGAAAAATCTCAAAGAAATAATTAGTGTGTTTAACAAGATTGCAGCACTAAAGTCAAAATACTCTAATTCACTGAGTTAGCATGTATCACCATTGAGCAACTGGAAATTGAATTTTAAAAATAGTACCATTTACAATACTATGAAATACTTAGAAATAAACATAACAAAATATGTGAAAGTTCTATATGCTAAAAACTATAAAACACTAACAGAAAGGATCAAGAAGACCTATATAAATGGAATGGTATACCATGCTAATGGACTAGAGGACTTAAAACTATTGCTATGTCAAATTCCTCAAAATTGATTTCAAGGATCTAAATATAGCCTAATTAAATTGATTTCTTTTATAGCAAATGGGAAAAAATGACCACCTCTGAGAAAAGATCAAGTGATTTCAAAGAAGAAAATGAAATTGTCTTAAGAACTTCTTAACAGAAAAGTCTTAGAAGAGAAGAAAAAAAAGTTATTGGTAAAGAAAAGAAACTGTAAATAGAGAAGTTATGTTCTGAAAAACTAAGCTTCCAGAATAAAGGCTCAGAAAATCTCTTACCAAAATGTAAGTCCACAAGCAGCCTCCATAATAAACATGAGGCCCTGAGTTCAAACTCTGCTACTGCCAAAGAAAAAGAAAATCAATATAAGACCTAAGAGAATATTTCATTCCTCCAACTTTTCTGAGGTATCAAGTAGAGAAAGCGTCTCAGATAATGAAAAAGACAAGAGAATCATGACATAAAGACTGGTGGTAAATATTAAATATGTGGTTAGTTGTAGAACTGTTAATGCCAGGAACAAATTCATTACCTAGAAAACTGTTAAATAAAAAAATTGTTTCATTTTTCTTATATGAATTATATTAATGGGTAATGTACAAATGAAGAGAAGCATTTTAAATATTTTATTAATAATCAAATTAATAAAATAATAGCATCAGCCAACCTACAGTGAGTTGATGAGTCATCAATAATTATGAACATAAAAATCAAAGGTGTGAAAACCATAAATTATGCTTATGATGAGCAAACATACTACCACTAAGAAACTTGCCAAAGGACTCCAACCTGAGTCTGATCAATTCTCCAGGTATAGATGCCAATTTTCAGGAAATTAAGGACAGAAGAATTTGCTGCACTGCCTATACATTCAAAATCAGAAAAATGCAAAAAGTCAAACACCCCAGCTACTTGAATAAATAATTTGTAAGGAAAGTAAATCAATGAATAAGGAAGGAAACATAATAAACAAAGTAAGTAAGAGAAAACTAAAGTCTAATGTTAAATACTTGTGTGATAAAATATAATGAAAACCAAGAAGGGGTCACTAGCATAGTTAGTTTAGGAAAGAGTGAGGTGCTTGAGGCTGGGATGGGACAAATGGAGGGACTTCAGGGATGGCTGGGATGGCTGGGTGTAACCTGGGTGGTTATTACAAGTGTGTTTAACTTAATATAATTCTTTAAGCTATGTATTTATGTTGTATGGCTTTATGTATTTGTTTCATTTTATTTAAAAAAATATGTTAATTCAAGTGGTAGAGTACCTATCTGGCAAGTGCAAAACCCTGAGTTTAAACATGAGCACTGCCAAAAAAAACCAAAAAACAAATAACCCTAAGTTGTAAACAAAATAAAATTTACAAATTCCTGAAAACCTGTTATGTATAGGCCTTTTTATAAGCACTGGGGCACAAAATTGATTAAAATGATCAATCTTTTATGAGTTGATGTATGAATTGGAAACACTAGTTGGTCATTGAAATATAATCTTGTACATGGAATAATGGAAATATTCTCTGTTATCAGAGCACTTAGTCCAGATTCTAGGATAGTCTTCCTTGGGTAAGATAGCATTTGAGCTGAGAAGTAATAACCTAGGAGAGTATGTGTAGGGATATTCCAAGTCAGAGGAGTAAAAGCAGAGAAGAAAGAAAAAACATGGTGCATGGAAGCCATACAGAAACTCATCACTGGAGTATAAAATATGAAGTGAAAAAAAAAAAACAAAACATTTTCTTATTTTATTTTAAAATAAAAATGCCAATATGACCTTTAAAATGAATTTATCTGTGAACTTCATACTTTCTAACACATTAGTGCAAAATTACATTCTGAAATGACCCGCAATGCAATTTTGTATGTCCATGAAATCTTCAACAAACTACTAACAGCAGCCAATCAGTTCTTTAAATTATAATGATGATAACAATAGACATTTCAGAATCATCTAAATGTGGTCTAATCATGTTGATGATTTTAGAGACAACATTAGACCAAGTAGCTGGCAAAATCATATATTATTATACTTTTTGAATGATGATAAGTAAATGAGCATGGCTTAAAATATAAGCATGTATTTCTAATATATCACTTATGTTGACATATTCTGGTATAACACTCCAGAATCTAGCTATTAGTCTTAATTTATTGAAATCAATAAAATATCCATATCTGAGAAATAGGTTTCTTCCAATATAAGTAAATTCATGATTTAAATAAGGTCACATCATAATGAAACTTGAAATATTTACCAAGCTATATATGCTGCACTGTTAACATAGAAAAAAAAGTATGATTTCTTGTGATCACCCCATTCTATAGTAAAAATCCAATGAAGAGTTTTAGAAAATATAGCATGTTACTATAAGAGCATAAGTCAGCTAAGATGACATTTTCAATGAGAATCCAATGTGAATAAATGGTTCTTAGATAAAGACACTTTCAAAGGCTTATATTGATTGCCAATCACTAAATCAAGATGTTACCTTTCAAAACATGGATAACAAAGGGGCATACAATGCAAACAAGTTTTACTGCATGTATCTTGAGCCAGCATCTTTTCAGTAGTGGAAGTTAGATAATCATTAGCAAACTCTAATACATTGTCCAAAAAATCTATGAAGAACTATACTTATTAGCATGTTTCTTCCATAACATCATGCTATCACTCATTTAAAACCCTTTCTTTCTAGAATGAGTCATAGCAATCCATCTCAATATTGCTTTATCCTTCTTTTAAAAAAAGCTATCTGAGAAAAATGTCAGACAACAGAGACTAAAATATTGATAGAGACTTACTATTGAATTTGTACAAGAACAGTTATGCTAAAAGAATAGGATAAATATGAATAATAGGAGATAATAAGTGCTCACTGCCTTTGAAAAGAAAAGCTAGGTCACAGGCATAGACTAATTGTGATTCCAAAAACAACTATTATAGAAGAATCACTGCTTCAGTAAGAGAGTATTTTCTTTTTAATTGGTGAAGAAAAAAATAACTTTAGCTTACAAGCAAAATAGCATTTATTTTACTTTTGCTGTATCAAAAAAGGGACATGAGGTATAGGTTATCTATCACTTATTTTTAATACTACTTATAATATGTTCAGTTTTTTTTTTCTCTTTTGAATGTTTACTAAACAGAGCTGTTGTGTTTAGAATTGATTTTGCTGTCTCAGCCACATTAAGGCTGAGATACTTTTTGGCTTTCATCTGAAAGAACAATTTCCTAGTTAGACACACCGGATTTGGACCTGGATCAATAAAAGTTTTACTATGTCTTGTCTCTTTCCTCTTAGAGTTCACAAAAGAGAATTAAATTCCATTCATCTTTTCACTTACCACAGAAGAATCTTTAGCAATGCAATTCTGGCTTGAATGAAGAAACATTGCAAGAAGTTGGCAGAGAAACAAATAGGAATTCTTTATTTGCTATGCTTGCACCCTGAAGATCACTTACCTCTGGGTATGCATGTAAATTTGCCTAACTATACCTATTTGTCTTTGTTGTGCTTTGGGCATATAGATCCTTCCATATCAAAGGTTTAGTGTAATCCTGATGAATCTTACATGGCTAAATCTTAAGTTATTGGCAAAGATGCCAATTTGATTAGATGGTGGTCATTTATATTTAAAGAATTTTGCATAGGTTAATTCAAGGAGTTCTTCATAACTATGAATGCTATCATTTAAGATGATCAATAATTAAAAATCAAAATTTGCAATATTTATGAGCACTTATAAAAATTGATTTTGAGATATTTACAGTATTTTATAGATGCTAATGTAAGACCAATGTCTACAGCCCTCTAACCCCAAATGCACCCAATCTCATCTATTGTAAAAACCATGATTTCACTTTATGTGACATATTTAAACAGAAAACAACCAGTCATAAACTATGAGCAGATAATGGAAAACATGCTGTGAGCTAGATGAATTATCAATGCCAAAAGGACGGCAGTTCCTAATGAGAAATGGTGGCTGTTCTGTTAATACTTCCAATGGTGAATACACATCTGGAATAGTAATAGATGCTATCCTTTTAGTTATATAAAACATGGTGAAACTATGGAATGTTTATGAAACAATGCACAAACTAGGACTGGGAAATACAGAAACTAATAATGAAAAATCAGATTCATCAATGGGGGATAGATAGCAATGGATATTCAATAGTCACTATGTAGAAGACATGCTCAGGAATCTGTAGATGCAGCAAAAAGACAAAATGAATTCATCTATTTAACAAATATTTGTTATAAGACTATTCCACATGGAGTACAATTCTAGATTCTAGAATATAATAATATAGCAACCAATGAGCTAAGCATTCACACATGAGGCCTCTACATTCCAATAAAGGCTTATAGGCAACAAGCAAAAGTGAACTATTTAGTGTGCCAAAAAGCTGAGGGAAAAATAAAAAAAGAGTGTAGAAGGGATAGACAAATGGAGACTAGTGTTATGCTTCATTGCAGAAAATCTGAATGATGACTATTCCTCAATATTTATTAGAAGTTAAAAAATACACCTGTGTGAAACTCACTATGTCAAGCAGATTAATTTCTTATAGTATGCTAATATCCATAAAAAGAGGTTAAAATACAAATGTGGAATTTGTTGTTAAGTGTTAACATTTATTATTCCATTTCTACCATGCTATAGGATTCTGATGTAGCTAATATGAATAAAGTAAATAAAAGATCACAAAGGTTAGGTTGAGAAATGTAGATCAAAAATTATCAGTTTCTTATTTGAAAAATGTGTGAACTTTATATTAATGAATAAACCAATAAAACAAACACAGTAAGTGTGAAAAAGAGGTTTGTGAGGAAAAAAGTATGCTTAAGCTATATCCATTTTTCATAAATATATATGTGTGTGTATACATATATATGAATGGGAAGAAATCATTGAAGAAATTTTGCTTAAACTTTTGAAAAAACTGTGAGGAGTTCATACAAAATATTTTTAAATAAGAATAAATAAATGGAAATATTTTTATAGATGTAGAACTGACTTGGAAGAACAATGAGGAGAGAAAAGGGACAGAACTTTTGTGGCTATCTAATCAGTAAGAGTTGGAAAGACTGTGCTAGTCCTTTCTCACATTCAGCATCATATCACTATTCTAGGTAGTAAAATGTGAAATACTGACTTGAAAAAAGTCATCAAATCAAATTCAATGGTAGTTACTGAACACCTTCCATATTCAGAGCACTAGCATTAAATTACAGCAATATTTTAAAAATATAGTTCCCATATTGATAAAGCCAGCAGCCGATTGGTAAAGAATATGATGTAAGGAAAGAATTATATCAGATGCTAAATGCAATGATAGACTTATGCATTGGATACTTTGACACCATATATCTCAAGCTGCAAGTAGAGTGTCCTTAAACCAAAGGCCGTTTAAGTTGAAAGCCCACACATTCCTTTAGTGCTAACAGCAATAAGCAGAAATGGAGGAAAAGAAGTTGTCAAAGGACATTTTAGAAAGGAAAAATAGTAGAGATATGAAGAAATGCATTTCAAGTTTTAAGGCATATTTATGCAGTCTACATTAACTGAGAGTTACTGTGTTCCAGAAAGTCTGCTGAGACTGTAAGATTTACATGAATGAATAATATTGACTTTTAGCTCTCAAACAGCTTACCAATCAGGAGGAGAAAAAGAAAGAAGCAAATCCATTTACAATGAAACATTGCTATGAGTATGTTCATATGGGAATGCAGTAAACATAGAGATACACCAATGAGATCATCTCCACTTGGTTGATATGATAAGCTCCCCAAGATATCCTTTGAGAGCAAGAATCCAAGATGGTGACTAGAGGAAGGAAGCAGACAGTGTGAGTTCCATAAATCAAAAATCTTGCTGAGATGCTGGCGTCACACATAGCAGAAAAAAAACACCAAGAAGAAGCAAAACTATGACATCCTGAACCCCCAGCCAGTGCAAAGCTTCTCCACGCCACATTACACTGAGAAAACAGGAGGGCTCCCATGCCACCAGACACTGGCTCCAAACCTCCTTGGGAGATGCAACCATCAGGTGAGCAAATAAGCGGCACAGGTATTTCCACAGCCACTCCTGGGATAAACCAGCATAGCCGCTTGGGCAAACTGACCCCTGCCCCACAAAGAAAAAAGAAAAACCTGTAAAATAAACAAGGAACTGAAAAAGACACAAAGCAGAGACAGCAAGGTTCTCTGGGCATACTGGAGAAGGAGAGAGGGGCAAGGAGCTACTCTCCGTGCAAACTTTCAGTAAACAAAGCCTGCAACAGTAACTGGCTAACAGTAGGCCACTGAAATAGGGCAGATAGTGGTTCACAAAGCTCATCTCCTCACCCAACCATCTGCTGAGACTATTAAGCTACTGCTTAAATACCAATACCAAGACTAGATGCTGAAGGAGTAACATCAGAACTACTAAAAGACTGAAATTCTATTGTTCCTAAACCTGGAAATTTTTTTTTCCTCTTTCTCTCTAAGTGCATGTCTATTCACTGTTTGTTAGTCCACCATCTCTCCCTGTTGATATCTTTGGTTTTCTATTTATTTTTTCTTTCTCTTTGTCTCCAACTGCTTGTTTTGTTCATTGTTTGTTAGTCTACAATCTCTCTCTGTTGATA
This sequence comes from Castor canadensis, assembly GCF_047511655.1. Taxonomy (NCBI): domain Eukaryota; kingdom Metazoa; phylum Chordata; class Mammalia; order Rodentia; family Castoridae; genus Castor; species Castor canadensis. The sequence goes on from NC_133395.1 coordinate 29,099,622, forward strand.
TCTTTGGTTCTCTATTTTTTTTCTTTTCTTTCATTTTCCTTTTTTCTCTTTCTTTCTTGTTTTCATTACTCTTGCTATCATAAATTAGATAATAGTAAATTACACACAAAACAGGAACAAAAACAGCACCAAGTGGAATGATGGGAAGATGAAAAAGGAATGGAAACCATTCTCCTCCCCTCCCCCCAAAATAAATCAGTACAGGATTCAGAGGGAAATGAAGAAAATGGACACCAGTTCCAGTCCCCAACAAAACAAAGATAGACTATCCCAAGTAACACAATGAAGCCCACAACAACACCTGAAAGAAGAAATGCTGTAAGTAATCACTGAGAATTTCATGGAGATGTTACTAGACAAGGTCAACCAAAATGTACAGGAGGCACTGAAGGAATTCCAAGACAACAAAAATAAAGAATATGAAAAGACACAAAAACAAATAAGTGAACTCATAGGAGCCCTAAATAAATACCAAAGTGAAACAGAGAACACCATAAATACAGAGATAAATGAATTAAGGGTGAAAATTGACAATATTAAAGAGGAAGTGACCCATGATATGGAAAACCTCAGAAAAAAGTATGAAACAGAAATATATAAAACAGAATGGAAGGCAACTCCAGAAGACTAGAACAAGCAGAAGACAGAATCTCAGAACTTGAAGATGAAATGGAAATTAAAGGGGAAAACTGAAGAACTATTACTCAAACAACTCAAAACCTGTGAAAGGAATATGAAACAACTGACTCCATCAAAAGACCAAACCTAAGAATCATGGGCATTGAACAAGGAGAAGAGGTGCAAGCAAAATGAATTCATAATATATTCAACAAAATAATAACAGAAAATTTCCCAAATCTGAAGAAAACTATTCAGATACAGAAAGCCTCCAAGACACCAAACTGACTTGGCCAAAATGGAATTACCCCACAACGTATTATCATTAAAACAACAAGCACAGAGAATACAGAAAGAATATTGAAGGCTGTAAAAGATAAAACAAAAAATGTACAAAGGTAAACCCATCAAAATCACAGCAGATTTCTCAATGGAAAAATTAAAAGCAAGAAGAGCATGGAGTGATGTATTCTGAGCACTGATTGAAAATAACTTCAACTCTAGGATACTCTACCCAGCAAAACTATCATTCAAAATAGATGGAGCAATAAAAGTCTTCCATGATAAGCAGAAACTAAAAAACAATATATGACCACCAAGCCACCACTACAAAAGATTCTTAAGGAATTCTACACAAAGAAAATAAAAGTATACAAAACCATGAAAGGGCAGGCAGCACTAGATGACATTAGAAGAAAAGGCAAGAAAGTAGAGAGTAACATTGATTCAGCTACACATAATCAAACCCTTAAACAACAAAGACAATTAAATGACAGGAATCACCACAAACCTATCAAAACTAACACTGAATGTTAACAGACTTAATTTCCCCATCAAAAGACAGCTTTTGGCAAACTGGATTAAAAAGGAAGATCCAACAATGTGTTGCTACCAGGAGACCCATCTCATTAGCAGAAACAAGCACTGTCTTAGGGTGAAAGGCTGGAAGATTTACCAAGCCAATGGCCCCCGAAAAGAGGCCAGAGTAACAATACTTATCTTGGACAAAGTAGACTTCAAACGTACATTGATCAAATGAGATAGAGGACATTCCATACTAATAAAAGGGGAAATACACCAAAAGGAAATAACAATTATCAACCTATATGAACCCAACATCAATGCACCCAATTTCATCAAACATACTCTGAAGGACCTAAAAACATATATAAATTCCAACACAGTGATAGTTGGTGATGTTAATACCCTCCTATCACCAATAGATAGGTCATCCAAACAAAAAATCAATAAAGAAATCCTAGATTTAAATCACACCATAGATCAAATGGACCTAGCAGATGTCTACAGATTATTTCATCCAACTTCTGCACAATATACATTCTTCTCAGCAGCCCATGGAACTTTCTCCAAAATTGGTCATATCTTAGGGCCCAAAGCAGGCTTCAGCAAATTTAAGAAAATAGATACAATACCATGCATTCTATCTGATCACACTGCATTAAAATTAGAACTCAACAACAAAAACATGCAAACAGTTGGAACCTGAACAACACATTGCTCAATGATCAATGGGTCATTGATGAAATAAAAGAGGAAATTAAAAGGTTCTTGAAAGTTAATAAAAATGAAAACTGGACCTAATGGAACCTATGGGACACAGCAAAGGTAGTCCAGAGAGGAAAGTTTATACCCATGAGTGAATATATTAAAAGGACAGAAAGATCTCAAATCAATGACCTAGTACTACATTTCAAACACCTAGAAAAACAAGAACAAGCAAATCCCAAAACAAGCAGAAGGAGAGAAATAATAAAAATAAGGACCAAAATCAATGAAATAGATACAAAAAAAATAAAAGAATCAATGAAACAAAGAGTTGGTTCTTTGAAAAAATAAATAAGATTGACTGACCCCTGGAAAACCTGACTAAAACCAGGAGAGAGAGGGATTCCAAGATGGCGGCTAGAGGTAGGAAGCAGAAAGCGACCCTCCTATAGTGAAATCTTGGAGAGACGCTGGAGACACACTTTGCAGGCATAATCACTGAGAAAAAGCATAACTTTGACCCCTCCACATCTCCAGCCAGTGCAGAGAATCTCCACTTCACGTTAAACGGAGAAATGAGGAGGGCCCCCGGGGCCGCCAGTGGCCGGCACCCATACGGCGTGGGAAGACGCGGACCAGGTGAGCTTCACAGTACCGCGGTACCCCCATAGACAAGCCTGGGCCAGAGCAGCATAGCCCCCTGGACAGACTGACCTCCACCCGGGAAAAAAAGAGAAACTGAGTAATAAACAATAAGAACAGTTAAGACACGGTGGAAAGAGGGTGGGGCACCCTGAGCGCTGAAGACTGGGGGAAGGGAATCCTTCCCGGGACCGTAAATAAACAAGCCGGGTGGGCCGGAGAGGCTCTGGCGGGAGCGGGGCGTGCCCAGCAACCAGGAGCGGGGAAGCTTATGAGAGGAGGGAAGACCCACTTCCCACGTGAACTGTAAATAAACACACAGGCCTGACAATGCAGGGCAGTGTCACCCTTCCCAGTGCTTGGAAAGGGGAAAGCCTGTAGCAGAGGCCCCCCGCACAGGAGAACTCTGAGCAAACAAAGCCTGTGGGACCAGGTGAGTGCTAGCTCACCCCAGAGATCTGCATAAATAACGCCGCCAGCTACAGGCTGAGAGCAGCAGGCAGGCAAGCCACAGTTGCAGATACCACTCTCAGAACTGCCTCCAGACGCTTTTTTTTCTTTTTCTCCCTACCTTTGATGAGAGAACAACCGAATTACACCTGCAAGCCGAAAAACTTACTGAAACTGTATTGCATTTGAACTGGGGACACTTGGTGGGGCTTTTTTTTTTATCTTCAGAGGAGAGGGGCTCCCACGTGAACTGTAAATAAACATGCAGGCCTGACAACGCTGGGGCAGTGTCACCTTTCACAGTGCTTGGAAAGGGGAAAGCCTGTAGCAGAGGCTCCCGCACAGGAGAACTCTGAGCAAACAAAGCCTGTGGGACCAGGTGAGTGCTAGCTCACCCCAGAGATCTGCATGAATAAAGCCGCCAGCTACAGGCTGAGAGCAGCAGGCAGGCAAGCCACAGTTGCAGATACCATTCTCAGAACTGTCTGCAGACGCTTTTTTTTCTTTCTCTCCCTACCTTTGATGAGAGAACAACTGAATTACACCTGCAAGCCGAAAAACTTACTAAAACTGTATTGCATTTGAACTGGGGACACTTGGTGGGGCTTTTTGTGTGTGTGTGTGTGTGTGTGAGTGTGTAGTTTTGTTCTACTTTATGCATCCCCTTTGATGAGACAACTACAGAACAACATCTGAGGCACCAACTCCAGGACTGGAGATTGAGACAGACATCCAAATTATTAAGACTGAAACTGCATTGTCTATAAACTTGGAAGTTTTTTGGGTTTTTTTTTTTTAATTTTCTATTTTCCATTTTATTTTAATTCATTTTTATATATAGATATTACTTTCATTTACTTATTTTTTATTTTTTTATCTTTGATTTTCAATCCTCTCTCTGTCTCTCTAATGTCTGTTCAGCTTACTGTTGATAAGTACACTAACACTCCCTGTTTATACCTCTGAAACTCTCTTGTCTGATACCTTGTTCTGCTTTCTCCATCTTGTCTGTATATTTGTTTTCCCCTTTTCTTTAACTTCTTGCTTTCCATCTCAGCTCACTCTTCCATTCTAAATATTACCATTGTTATTATTACAAGCTAGAAAATACTTAATTACACACAGTACAGGGACAGTAACAACACCAAGGACAATGACGGGAAGACAGAAAAAACAGGGAAACCAGTTTCCCCACAGCAAAAAATTAATACAGGAACCAGAGGGGAATGAAGAGAACAGAAACTCAGATCCAGACTCCAACAAAATGAAGATAAACTATGCCAAAGGACCCAATGAAGCCCACAAGAATAATTTAAAAGAAGACATACTACAAGTACTCAATGAGAATTTTATAGAGATGATACTGGATAGGGTCAACCAAAATGTACAGGAGACACTCAAGAAATTCCAAGACAATAAAAATAGAGAATTTGAAAAAGCAAAAGAAGAAATAAAGGAAACCATAGAAGCACTGTATAAACACCAAAGTGAAAGAGAGAACACAATGAATAAATGGATAAATGAACTCAGGACAAAAATAGACAACAATAAAGAAGAAAACTGCCAGGATATGGAAAACCTCAGAAAAAAGAACGAAACAGAACTGCAAAACAAAATGGAAGGCCAATCCAGCAGAATAGAACAAACAGAAGACAGAATCTCAGAACTTGAAGATGAAATGGTAATTAAAGGAAAAACCAAAGAACTATTAATTAAACAACTCAAGACCTGTGAAAAGAAAATGCAAGAACTCACTGACTCCATCAAAAGACCAAACTTGAGAATCATGGGCATCGAAGAAGGAGAAGAGGTGCAAGCAAAGGGAATGCGTAATATATTCAACAAAATAATAACGGAAAATTTCCCAAATCTAGAGAAAGATATTCCCATACAGATGCAAGAGGCCTCCAGGACACCAAACAGACCAGATCAAAATAGAACTACTCCACGACATATCATCATTGAAACAACAAGTTCAGAAACTAAGGAAAGAATATTGAAGGCTGTAAGAGAGAAAAAACAAGTAACATACAAAGGTAAACCCATCAAAATCACAGCAGACTTCTCAACAGAAACATTAAAAGCAAGAAGAGCGTGGAGTGAGATCTTCCGGGCACTGAATGAAAATAACTTGAACCCCAGGATACTCTACCCAGCAAAGCTATCATTCAAAATAGATGGAGCAATAAAAGTCTTCCATGATAAGCAGAAACTAAAACAATATGTGACCACAAAGCCACCATTACAAAAGATTCTGCAAGGGATCCTGCACACAGAAAGTGACACCCAACTTAATCATGAAAAGGCAGGCAGCACCAAACCACAGGATAAGAAAAAGCAAGACAGTAGAGAGTAACATCAAGTTAGGTACACACAATCAAACCTTCAAATAACTAAGACAACTAAATGGCAGCAATCACCACATACCTATCAGTACTAACGCTTAATGTTAATGGACTTAATTCACCCATCAAAAGACACTGTTTGACAAAATGGATTAAAAAAGAAGATCCAACAATTTGTTGCTTACAGGAGACTCGTCTCACCGACAGAAATAAGCATATGCTTAGGATGAAAGGCTGGAAGAAGATTTACCAAGCCAATGGCCCCCGAAAACAAGCAGGAGTAGCAATACTTATCTCTGACAAAGTAGACTTCAAACCTACATTGATCAAACGAGATAAAGAAGGACATTCCATACTAATAAAAGGGGAAATAGACCAAAAGGAAATAATAATCATCAATCTGTACGCACCCAATGTCAACACACCCAATTTCATCAAACATACCCTGAAAGACCTAAAAGCATATATAAATGCCAACACAGTGGTTGTGGGAGACTTTAACACACCATTATCATCAATAGATAGGTCATCCAAACAAAAAATCAATAAAGAAATCCAAGATCTAAAATATGCAACAGATCAAGTGGACCTAGTAGATGTCTACAGAACATTTCATCCAACCTCTACACAATATACATTCTTCTCAGCAGCCCATGGAACCTTCTCCAAAATAGATCATATCCTAGGGCACAAAGCAAGCCTCAGCAAATATAAGAAAATAGAAATAATACCGTGCATAATATCTGACCACAATGCAGTAAAAGTAGAACTCAACAACAAAAGTAAAGACAAAAAACATGCAAACAGCTGGATACTAAATAATTCATTACTTAATGAAGAATGGATCATCGATGCAGTAAAAGAGGAAATTAAAAAGTTCCTGGAAGTCAATGAAAATGAAAACACAACCTACCGGAACCTATGGGACACAGCTAAGGCAGTCTTGAGAGGGAAGTTTATAGCCATGAGTGCATATATTAAAAAGATTGAAAGATCCCAAATCAATGACCTAATGATACATCTCAAACTCCTAGAAAAACAAGAACAAGCAAATCCCAAAAAAATTGAAGGAGAGAAACAATAAAAATAAGAGCTGAAATCAGCAAAATAGAAACCAAAAAAACCATACAAAGAATTAATGAAACAAAAAGTTGGTTCTTTGAAAAAATAAACAAGATCGATAGACCCCTGGCAAACCTGACTAAAATGAGGAGAGAAAAAACCCAAATTAGTAGAATTAGGAATGCAAAAGGGGAGATAACAACAAACACCATGGAAGTCCAGGAAATCATCAGAGACTACTTTGAGAACCTATATTCAAATAAATTTGAAAATCTAAAAGAAATGGACAGATTTCTAGATACATATGATCATCCAAAACTGAACCAAAAGGAAATTAATCACCTGAATAGACCTATAACACAAAATGAAATTGAAGCAGCAATCAAGAGTCTCCCCAAAAAGAAAAGTCCAGGACCTGATGGATTCTCTGCTGAATTCTATCAGACCTTTAAAGAAGAACTAATACCAACCCTCCTTAAACTGTTCCACAAACTAGAAAGGGAAGGAAAACTGCCAAACACATTTTATGAAGCCAGTATTACACTTATCCCAAAACCAGGCAAAGACACCTCCAAAAAGGAGAACTATAGGCCAATCTCCTTAATGAACATTGATGCAAAAATCCTCAACAAAATAATGGCAAACCGAATTCAGCAACACATCAAAAAGATTATTCACCACGATCAAGTAGGCTTCATCTCAAGGATGCAGGGGTGGTTCAACATACGAAAATCAATAAATGTAATAAACCACATTAACAGAAGCAAAGACAAAAACCACTTGATCATCTCAATAGATGCAGAAAAAGCCTTTGATAAGATCCAACATCATTTCATGATAAAAGCTCTAAGAAAACTAGGAACAGAAGGAAAGTTCCTCAACATTATAAAAGCTATATATGACAAACCTACAGCCAGCATTATACTTAACGGAGAAAAACTGAAACCATTCCCTCTAAAATCAGGAACCAGACAAGGATGCCCACTATCTCCACTCCTATTCAACATAGTACTGGAATTCCTAGCCAGAGCAATTAGGCAAGAAGAAGGAATAAAAGGAATACAAATAGGTAAAGAAACTCAAAATATCCCTATTTGCAGATGACATGATCCTATACCTTAAAGACCCAAAAAACTCTACTCAGAAGCTTCTAGACATCATCAATAGCTATAGCAAGGTAGCAGGATATAAAATCAACATAGAAAAATCATTAGCATTTCTATACACTAACAATGAGCAAACAGAAAAAGAATGTATGAAAACAATTCCATTTACAATAGCCTCAAAAAAAATCAAATACCTAGGTGTAAACCTAACAAAAGATGTGAAAGACCTCTACAAGGAAAACTATACACTTCTGAAGAAAGAGATTGAGGAAGACTATAGAAAGTGGAGAGATCTCCCATGCTCATGGATTGATAGAATCAACATAGTAAAAATGTCAATACTCCCAAAAGTAATCTACATGTTTAATGCAATTCCCATCAAAATTCCAATGACATTCATTAAAGAGATTGAAAAATCTACTGTTAAATTTATATGGAAACACAAGAGGCCACGAATAGCCAAGGCAATACTCAGTCAAAAGAACAATGCAGGAGGTATCACAATACCTGACTTCAAACTATATTACAAAGCAATAATAATAAAAACAGCATGGTACTGGCACAAAAACAGACATGAAGACCAGTGGAACAGAATAGAAGACCCAGATATGAAGCCACACAACTATAAGCAACTTATCTTTGACAAAGGAGCTAAAAATATATGATGGAGAAATAGCAGCCTCTTCAACAAAAACTGCTGGGAAAACTGGTTAGCAGTCTGCAAAAAACTGAAACTAGATCCATGTATATCACCCTATACCAAGATTAACTCAAAATGGATCAAGGATCTTAATATCAGACCCCAAACTCTTAAGTTGATATAGGAAAGAGTAGGAAATACTCTGGAGTTAGTAGGTATAGGTAAGAACTTTCTCAATGAAACCCCAGCAGCACAGCAACTAAGAGATAGCATAGATAAATGGGACCTCATAAAACTAAAAAGCTTCTGTTCATCAAAAGAAATGGTCTCTAAACTGAAGAGAACACCCACAGAGTGGGAGAAAATATTTGCCAACTATACATCAGACAAAGGACTGATAACCAGAATATACAGGGAACTTAACTAAATTCTCCCAAAACTAATGAACCAATAAAGAAATGGGCATGTGAACTAAACAGAACTTTCACAAAAGAAGAAATTCAAATGGCCAGAAAACACATGAAAAAATGCTCACCATCTCTAGCAATAAAGGAAATGCAAATTAAAACTACACTAAGATTCCACCTCACCCCTGTTAGAATAGCCATCATCAGCAACACCACCAACAACAGGTGTTGGCGAGGATGCGGGGAAAAAGGAACCCTCTTACACTGTTGGTGGGAATGTAGACTAGTACAACCACTGTGGAAAAAAATTTGGAGGCTACTTAAAAAGCTGGACATCGATCTACCATTTGATCCAGCAATACCACTCTTGGGGATATACCCAAAAGACTGTTACTCCAGAGGCACCTGCACATCCATGTTTATTGCGGCACTATTCACAATAGCCAAGTTATGGAAACAGCCAAGATGCCCCACCACTGACAAATGGATTAAGAAAATGTGGTATCTATACACAATGGAATTTTATGCAGCCATGAAGAAGAATGAAATGTTATCATTCGCTGGTAAATGGATGGAATTGGAGAACATCATTCTGAGTGAGGTTAGCCTGGCTCAAAAGACCAAAAATCGTATGTTCTCCCTCATATGTGGACATTAGATCAAGGGCAAACACAACAAGGGGATTGGACTATGAGCACATGATAAAAGCGAGAGCACACAAGGGAGGGGTGAGGATAGGTAAGACACCTACAAAACTAGCTAGCATTTGTTGCCCTTAACGCAGAGAAACTAAAGCAGATACCTTAAAGCAACTGAGGCCAATAGGAAAAGGGGAACAGGTACTAGAGAAAAGGTTAGATCAAAAAGAATTAACCTAGAAAGTAACACCCACGCATAGGAAATCAATGTGAGTCAATGCCCTGTATAGCTATCCTTATCTCAACCAGCAAAAACCCTTGTTCCTTCCTATTATTGCTTATACTCTCTCTACAACAAAATTAGAAATAAGGGCAAAATAGTTTCTGCTGGGTATTGAGGGGGGGGAGAGGGAGGGGCCGGAGTGTGTGGTAAGGGAGGGGGTGGGGGCAGTGGGGAGAAATGAACCAATCCTTGTATGCACATAAGAATAATAAAAGAAAAATGAAAAAAAAAAAGAAAAAGAAATAAAATTTTAAAAAAATAATAAATAAAACCAGGAGAGAAAAAGCCCAAATCAGTAAAATCAGAAATGCAAAAGGGGTGATAACAATAAATACCACAGCAATCTGGAAAATCATCACAGCAATCTGGAAAATCATCAGAAACTACTTTAAGCACCTATATTCTAATAAATTTGAAAATCTTGAAGAAATGGACAGATTTCTAGATGCTTATGACTATCCAAAATTGAAACAAGAGGACATTAATCACCTGAATAGACTTATAGCACAAAATGAAATTGAAGCATCAATAGTCTCCCAAAAAAGAAAAGTCCAAGACCCGATAAATTCTTTGCTGAATTCCATCAGACCTTTAAAAAAGAACTAGTAACAACCCTCCTTAAACTGTTACACAAAATAGAAAGGGAAGGAACACTGCCTAACTCATTTTATGAAGCCAATACTATTCTCATCCCAAAACCAGCCAAAGGCACCTCCAAAAAGAACTATAGGCTAATCTCCTTAATGAACATTGATGCAAAAATCCTCAATAAAATAATGGCAAACCGAATCTAACAACACATCAGAAAAATCATACACCATGACCAAGTCAGCTTCATCCCAGGAATGCAGGGGTTGGTTCAAAATACAAATAAATGTAATGCAGTGCACTAATAGAAGCAAAGACAAAAACCACTTGATCATCTCAATAGATGCAGAAAAAGCCTTCAACAAGATCCAACACCACTTCATGATAAAAGCTTGAAGAAAACTAGGAATAGAAGGAAAATACCTCATCATTGTAAAGGCTATATATGACAAACCTACAGCCAACAACATACTTAATGGTGATAAACTGAAAACATTTCCACTAAAATCAGGAATGAGACAAGGGTACCCACTATCCCCACTAATATTCAACATAGTACTGGAATTCCTAGCCAGAGCAATTAGGCAAGAAGAAGAAATAAAAGGAATACAAACAGGTAAAGAAACTGTCAAAATATCCTTATTTGTAGACGATATGATCCTATACCTTAAAGAGCCAAATATCTCTACCCAAACACTCTTAGACATCATAAACAGCTACAGTAAGGTGGCAGGATACAAAATCAACCTACAAAAATCATTAGCTTTTCTATACAACAACAATGAACAAACTGAAAGGAACAAATGGAAACAATTCCATTCACAATAGCCTCAAAAAAAATCAAATACCTAGGAGTAAAGTTAACAAAGGAAGTGAATGACCTCTACAAGGAAAATTACAAAATCCTGAAGAAAGAGATCGAGGAAGACTACAGAAGATGGAAAGACCTCCCATGCTCATGGATTGGTAGAATCAACATAGTAAAAATGGCTGTACTACTGAAAGCAATCTACATGTTTAACGCAATTCCCACCAAAATCCCAATGACTTTCATCACAGAGATTGAAAAATCTTCCCTAAAGTTCATTTGGACATACAAGAGACCGTGAATAGCCAAGTCAATACTCAACATAAAGAGCAATGCTGGAGGTATCACAATACCTGACTTCAAACTATATTACAAAGCAATAGTAATAAAACCTGCATGGTATTGGCACAAAAACAGATATGAAGACCCGTGGAACAGAATAGAGGACTCTGATATAAATCTACACAACTATGCTCACCTTATTTTTGACAAAGGCACTAAAAATATGACATTATCTTAAATAAATATTGTTGGGAAAAGTGGTTATCTGTCTGCAAAAAACTGAAACTAAATCCATGTTTATCACCCTATAGTAGTATCAACTCAAAATGGATCAAGGACCTTAATATCAAACCCAAAACTCTGAAGTTGGTACAAGAATGAGTGGGAAACACTCTGGAAGTAATAGGTATAGGCAAGGACTTCCTCAATAGAACACCAGCAACTCAGCAACTAAGAGAAAGGATGGAAAAATGGGACTTCATAAAATTAAAAAGCTTCTGCACAACAAAAGAAATGGTCTCTAAACTGAAGAGACCACCCACAGAGTGGAAGAAAATATTTGCCAGCTACACATCAGACAAAAGACTGATAATATACAGGGAAGTTAAAAAACTAAACTCTCCCTAAATCAATGCACCAATAAAGAAATGGGCAACTTTCTCAAAAGAAGAAATTCAAACAGCCAAGAAACGCATGAAAAAATGCTCACCATCTCTAGCCATAACGGAAATGCAAATCAAAACCACACTAAGATTCCACTTCACCCCTGTTAGAATAGCCATCATCAAAAACACCACTAACAACAGGTGTTGGCGAGGATGTGGGGAAAAAGGAACCCTCATACACTGCTGGTGGGAATGCAAGCTAGTGCAACCACTCTGAAAAAAAAATTTGGAAGCTTCTTAAAAATCTAAGCATAGGTCTGCCATAGACCCAGCAATCCCACTCCTGGGGATATACCCAAAGGAATGCAACACAGTTTACTCCAGAGGCACTTGCACACCCATGTTTCTTGCAGTGCTATTCACAATAGCCACCAAATTATGGAAACAGCCAAGATGCCCCACTACTGATGAATGGATTATGCAAATGTGATGTTTATACACAATGGAATTTTACTTAGCCATGAAGAAGAATGAAACCTTATCATTCACAAGAAAATGGATGGAACTGGAGAACATCATTCTGAGCAAGGTTAGCCAGACTCAGAAGACCAAAAATCGTATGTTCTCCCTGATATACAGACTTTAGATCTAGGGCAAATACAGCAATGTGGTTGAACTTGGTTCACATGATAAGGGGAGAGCACATATGGGAGGTATGGGAATACGTAGGAAACCCAAAATATGAAAGTGTTTGATGTCTCCACTGCAGAGGAACTAATACAGAAATCTTAAAGTGACAGAGTTCAATACGAGAAGGGGATCAGGAACTAGTGAAAAGGTCAGGTAGAGATGAATGAACTTGGGATCTAACACATTTGTACCTGGAAGCAATGATAGGAATCTCTATATAGCTGTAGTTATTGCAACTAGCAAAAATGCTTTGTCTTTCTTATTATTGTTTATGTTTTCTCTCAAGAAAATTAGAGATAAGAGCAGAACAGGTTCTGCCTGGAAGCCGGTTGGGGGGAGGGGTGTGGAGGAAGGAGGGAGGTAGGAGAGAGAAATGGCCCAAACAATGTAAGCACATGTGAATAAATGAATTTTTTTAAAAGGAAAAAAAATAAAGTCACCCATTACTATTGTAAAAAAAAAAAAGATATTCTTTGGATGTGAGAAATGAAAGTGAGTATTTGGAAGAACAACATAAGAACTGGGATGTAGCTCAGTTGTACGGCACTCGCCTATTCTGCATGAGGCCCTCAGTTTGATCCCCAACAAAGCAAAAACAAACACTAAATAAAAGAAAGAATGCTGATGCAAACACATGACTCATGTAGAGAACGATTAGACAGTTTTACCAGTTTGGAACAGAGGGCATATGTGGTGTAACTGAAAAGTGGACTTTGGAGAGGCTTTCCTTATCGTATTAAACACTCTAGTTTGGCTGTTACATAGATTTTATATAAAGAAACTACAGAAGACATGACTGAAATAGTGACTAGTACAAAATTTTGAAGAACTGTAAATACTAACATAAAAAACATGAGTAATGTTGGCCTTTTGTACGTATGCATTCCATAACCACAGATTCAACCAGCTGTGAATCTAAAACATTTGAAAAATACTACAATACAAATAAAAGTATAATATAACAAAGTAATTACATACAGAGAACTTACATTGTATTAGGTAACCTAAGTAAATGGTGGATGATTGTGTGGAAGAAGATGTGTGTCAATTATATGCAAATGTTATGTGGTTTTATACAATGGACTTCAGCATCCTCAGGGTTTTGATGTCCATCAGGGTTCTGGAACAAATCCTTCATGAATACTAAGAGATGATTGCATTAGATAAGCAAAATGTTGTAAGGACTCCAGATAAAATCTTGTTTATACACAATTTAGTAAACATTCACAAAATGAAAAATGAAATAATTATGTTTTCTCCTCTCATTAAATAGCAATTTTTACTTTATATTCCTTCTCAAGTATGTTTTCTGCTCCTGTGATTTTTTTTTCCTAAAGAAGCCTTTGGAAATTTAAGTCTATGCAGCTATTAAATCCACAGTTTCCTACTTTGGATCATAAAAATCATGAAAACAATCTCTTGGTAGCAGGCGCTGGTACCTTCCCAGCTGTTCTTTCTCTTTGCAGCACCTCAGGATGTGGTATTGGGCAACACACCAGTCTAGGAAATAGCCTTTACTTCCTGTGATATTAGCTCTCCTGATTCTAAGACATGAACAGATGTTCAACCAGAAAAAAAAAAAATTAAGGCGTGGGAGCTTGTTTCCTCAGATACTTCCATTTGTACTGACCTCCATCATAGGCAAATTTTGCTTGCTCCAAACAGAAGTATTGGCTCCAAGTGTTAGGAGAATAAACTCATGAGGCAGGAACCTTGCCCAAGGCCTCTTTTACGAAAGAACATATTCCAGAAAGCGTTATGGTCTTCCCCCTACTCCCTTCCTCTTTGGCTTGCTCTTCAGTTTGGTGTAGACTATTCATTCTTGCACAATAGAAGCAAGTCTTACTTTAAATCAGCACAAAGTATACCTTAATAAGAGTATTAATGGTGGGAAATATGTTTAATTATTTCTATTTATCCTCCTTTTCTGCCCATGGTAAGGTTATTTTCCAATTTATTACCCATGTAGTTTAGGGATATTTTGATAGTAAAAAGATGCTATAGTAGTTACCTGAGGCCATCAAATATAGGGGAAGACATGAGAAAGTGGATTATCCAACTAAATGATGTTTTTTAAAACATGACATCTCTATGTTCTCAAAAGAGTAGTTATAGGATATGAGTCGGGGAACATTTTACATGTGTTTGGAAAAAAACTATTTGATGAGATTGAAGGACTTTGCTAGATATAACACAGTCCTATTTTCCCCCAATAAAAATGTTGTCTTCTCTTTCTCCTTTATTTCTGATTACCTGAAATAATCTTAAGTGTGTCATCTATTACTGTCTTTCCTTTGATTGCCCAGAAACATGGAGGCTTCATTTTAGGTTTTAAGTGTCCATAAACCTGAAGTCTGCATTTTAACTTTTCATTCTATCATTTTAAGCAGCATATATCATTTAGGAAGAGTTACTTCAAGAGTTATGTTTACTCATAGCTTACTAGACTGTATTTATTTCTGAACTCTCTCACACAGACACACATATACACACACAAAAACACAACTGGAAGCATGGACAACAGGAGAGAATGATAACCGCATTAATATGTAGCTGAACTTTTATTTTTTTAAATCAACAAGTTTACAATGAGCAGCAGCTATGAAGCTTAGGGGTTACAAATACAATTCATGATTGTGATGACCATTCCTCTGAGGAACATATAGGAGGAGGTGTGTATATGAACACAGAATTAGTTATGAGGCAGTAGGAAGGGGCTCACAAACACAGCTCATGTGCCATTAAGCTCCAAAGGAGGCTAAAGGCACATTTTATTAGTGATGGGGATAAAGGAGCTCAAGACTTAGTCAATACTGGAATCAGAACATGAATGTTAAGTATAGCTGGATGTCAGTCTGCTGAGATTAAGGAAGGAGCAGTGTAAGAAGAAGACAGGATGTGAAACACAGCAGTTTCTCTCTCTGTCTCTCTCTCTGTCTCTCTGTCTCTCTGTGTGTATGTATCTCTGTCTCGCTCTCTCTCTCTCTCTCTGTGTCTCTCTGTCTCTCTCCCTGTGTCTCTCTCTGTTTCTCTCTCTATCTCTCTTACACACGCACACACACACACACACACACATTCATACCATATCTGACAGAAACAATTAACCATCATTGGAAAATACTCTCTAAATTGGAATTTAAAAATTAAGAGCCTAAAAATTACTTAAGAATGCATATCAGTATAAAGGGAATTACATAAATTCCAAATTATGGTTTGTAGTGTTTTAGTGCAGTTGTCTAGGCTAGGCTTTAACTCTTCTCATTGTTGTTCTCTGGTCAACTCTTCTCTGGTGTTGAAAAATGAAAAAGGAGAACATGCATCCTATCAGTTTACAAATAAGGACTTTGGTCAGAGAGCAAGTAACATTTTTGAGTTAATCATCAAGTATTTTAAATTGAGGAAAATCCCTCTCTTAGCAAGATCCTGCTGTTGGGCAAGCAGAAAGAAGTCATGATCATCCTTATGGGCAGGCCTTAGAGATGAGAAGGCAGTAAGCAATACATTCCCTGCTTTCCTAGAACCACTTGATGGAGAAGAGCAATAAAAGCTCAGCTCCTCCTGACATAGTACTATGGGACAGACAAAAGTATTGTTCATTCTGCTTTCTCCACAGCACACTGTGACTCACTGTAATATTTAGGCAGATACCTTTGAGGAAATGGGAAACACAATTATAATAGATGTTAGTAGAAATCAAACTATGGCTCAGCATAAACCGTTAATTTTACTTCATCACCAGCCACAACTTCTCCATGAGATTATTTTGCCCTGTGGAACTGGAGACATGAGAAATTAGGGTCAGTGCTTCTGACTTTTCTGTAGAGTATTAAGTTCTCAATTTAATTGACATGAGTATCAACTGACATGGAAAGTTAAAATGCATTTATTTTCAGTTACTATTCATTTCTCAGATCTTTGTAGCTCAAGCTACGTTCCACAGGGAACACATAAGCTGATTGTTTTCTTAAACTCTAGATCATCAGACTATGTCTCAGATCTGTAAGTAAATTCTCCATATTAACAGAATACGCAGATGACTCATATCCATCTTTAGGCTGAAAGGACACTACTTTATCTAACTATAGGAGCAAAGAAAAACTTAGAGATGTTAGGAACTTGCCCAAAAATAGAACACAAGCATATGATGGTGAAGAGAGGCAGCTTCATTATCATTTGTAAGTAGGGAAAGTCTTATCTTTTTTTCATAGCCTAGTACCTCTCCAGTATCTTTTGAAAAGAAATTAAGGTCAGTTGTAGGGTCCAGTGGTGTGGTGAATAATAGAATCTTTTTTCAGCCAAAGGCCTAAGAGGAAAAATATCTTTGCATTAATTAAGCCATTTAAGAAGTGTTCAAAAAAAAAACTTTGTATTATTAGAACTTACTGAATTATCATTCTCACTAAAGGTAATATTGATTTTACTAGACAAAAACATAGATAAAGTTCAGTGACATTTGCCAATTTCAGTAAATACATTAATTTCCTTTACTTCTAGCAGAGAACTCTTTGAAATTATTCAAGAAATGTTAAAAATAGACATAAGAGCAGAATTGGAAATGCTGAGTGTGTTCTTCTGGCAAGAGCAGTGGAAAGTTTGTAGAGCATAAAGCATATAGGGCCAGAAACACAGCACAGAATTAAAAAGCAAAGGAATATATTTACAAATAGGAGAAAGAGAGAATGAGAAACAGAGAAGTGGGGTTGGGGGAAGCTCCATGAAAAGCAAATCCAGAATCATGACATGATCAGAAGTAGTATTGGCTAGAAAAATGAGTGAATCATAGCTATCATCTGCAGACATCAATCAAAAAAGTTTCTACTACTTCATGATTACTAACGTCAGAATTGCCTTAGGTAAAAGTTCTATTTGGATTCTCCAAATAGAAGTATTTTTCCAACTGTACAGGAATCATGTACTAAATCATAGACTTAGTGCATATGCTTGGGAATCAGGATGGTGCCACAAAAGTTTAAAAGCAAAACAAGAGACTAGGAATCTCCATTCTAGACAAAACACTACCAACTCACACACACACACACACACACACACACACACACACACACAGAGGAAACAGGCTCTGTTTATAATGATCATAGCATACTGGCCGAACTGGGTCTTTGAAGAATCTATGTTAAAAACAAAATTGTATGCCAAATCTCATTTTTTAAAAAAAAAGTTAAAATCACATAAATAACTGCATATGAAGTAGTAACATAACTACAGATATAGAAAAAAATTCTGCTGCTGCTACAGAAACATAATTTAAGTGGAGTTGTTAATACCCAACCAACCCTTACTGACTGATATAGGGTATGTGTGTATAGCTATATTATCAATTTCTAAACATTTCATGAAAACCAAAATTATAAAATAATCAGATATAATCAAAAGAATTGCTGCACTCATGAAACAGATAATGGATTAAAAAATAAAAATTATTTATAATAGGTATCCACAATACACTGTGATAGAATTTAGTATCCTTAGTAAGATTATCATTAATAAAAAACTATTGAAATTATTAAAATGACAAAAATTATTGTTAAAATTTAAGAATAAATTATAAATAGGGTGAATAGTAGATTGCATTTAGCTAAATATTAAATTATTGGGAAAATTCTTCTTATGTCTAGTGCCAAAAGATTACCCCAAAAGGCAATCAAAGAGAATGAAGAGCCAAATAACATGAAAGAATAAAAGGTACACTCAATTAGTACATTTCATGTAATGATAGTTCCACAAATGGGCATGGAGAAGAAGGAGGGAAAATGTAGCAATTCAAAGAATGATAGAATAAAAGGTACACTCAATTAGTACATTTCATGCAATGATAGTTGCACAAATGGGCACGGAGAAGAAGGAGGGAAAATGTAGCAATTCAAATAAAATGTCATAAATGGAAGAAAGATTATTTAAACTCAGACTTTCTTCAGAAGTATTACCAGAGTAAAGGTGATTGGAAATTTAAAACAAAGGCAATTTCAAAATTCAAATTATCTGGAAAAATACTACCCTCAAAGCATGCTGAATAGAGCTAAAGTTTCTAAAAGTAATTTGTTCAATCTCAAACTCATATTGTAGAAAACCAAAAAAAGACTGGAAAAATAAATTATGTGTTCAATTCAAAAATCAAAACAATTGAAGATAATGGAAAAATTAAAATTCCTTCATAGAGGAAAGGAATTAATGAAGAAAACAGAAGAAACATATCAAGTAGGAAATATAGCAGGAAGAGTAAGAATAGGTAAATAAAAGCATTAGTTTGTTCTTCAAAGACTTCAGTATAACAACCACACTTTTAACTCATCAAACACACACACACATAGCTCATGAAAAAGGTACATAGTTAAAAGATATGGAAAATATTTAATAAATTATGAGAGATTGATTACTACATACAATTTTTGGATATAATCTCAGAAAACATAAAAAGGAGTTTTGGGGAAAATGTGGAATAACTCAAGAAGAGCAGGAAATCATGCAAGTATAGCCATTGGGAGGTAACTAGGTCATGAGAGTGAAACTGAATGACTCAGACTAGTGTCCTTTCAGGAAGGGGCCAGAGAGCTGGCCAATTCCATATGTAGGCCCATTACTATAATAATAAATCCAAAATTTCTTTGCTTGGGCCCAAAAGATGAATCACAATGTGTCCCCAGTTTACCTTTTGAGCCTCATTTCCTCCCAGCTCAATTCATGTACTTTATATCTCTGTCACAACAAATTTGTAATAATTCCTTATTACATGATAAGAATGGTCCTTCCTCTGGAATACTGAATTTGGTGGAGTGAGTTTCAAAGTGATATATAAACAATAAAATGAAGTCTTCTGAAGAGGACTCTGTGGAATCCAGAGAACCTATCAAATGAGCATCAGGAAACAAGTAGCAGAAGGCTGGCTCTGGAGTTCTAAGAAGTTAATTAGAAATAAACTAATTCTTAAATAGACTTAAGAGTTAAGTCCTAAGAAGTTATTGAAGTAAAAAAATAGGATTAATATAAGAAATAGGACCATTGTTAAGTATCCATGAATGATCCATAGCAGCCCATTTGAAGGCAAGATGGCACATCTGATCAAATGAAATGAGTACAGAGTGAAGCACAGATTGCTAGAATGCTAGGTACCAATATAAAAAGTAGGGGGAGATAAGGAGAATGATGGAGGAGCTTAATTCAACTGTGATATATTGGATGTATTGCAAGAACTTTTGTAAATGCCACAACGTGCACCCACCAGCACAACAAAAAAAGAGAAAAATAAATAAATAAAATCCTTTAAAAATAAATAAATAAAAAATGTAAGTAGAGAAAGGCTACCCTGAGCGACAATTAATTAAATCCTTTTCCTGGCAAAGTGAGGTGAATCTCATTATCAAAATAAGCTCCCAGAACAAGGATCATTAATTTAAAATCTGTGCCTTAGAAAGTCTGTAGGTACATTTTAATATATCCTAGAACTAGAAAGACAATACACAATGTAGTCAAAAACAAAGACCAAAGATACAAGAGGTAGATCCCAGAGCAAGGAGGATTGGAAAAGGGATCAAGACATCACACGGAAGAAAATATGAAACTTGCCGCCCAATCATCTAGGGAGGACCTGTAAGACTCTCAATGAGTCAAGACAGTGTGACAGCACAACATAGAGAAAATACCATCACCCAGAGTTTCTAGAATCTCAAGAGTAATCTTTTAATCCCTGAAATAAAGACATAAAAAATAGTAATGATGCTTTTTACCCCCCCTTTAGGGAAAAAATTACAAAATTTTTAAAATTACAATTTTTTAAATGGTCTTTTGGGCCAAGAGTCCAAGAATATTTAAATGATTGCTGCTTGACACGGTAGGCTTTTGAGTGTGATAAATTGCAGTAAAAGAAATCACTTCGCTATTGAAACAACCATTTGAATAAGAGAAGGAAAATCCCGATTGCATAACTCACATTTTCAAGTTGCAGGTGCAGAGTTGGTCTGCACAAATACAGTTTTTACCACACAGAACTAATAGAGAGAAGAATAAGATCATGATTGGCACTCATGCTGACTGCTGAGATGGATAAAGTTAAGATCCACAACCATGGGGACCACCTTCTATGCATGACACTCTCATGAAAGAATCACAGCTGGATGGGACTTTAGGGTCACCAAGGCCAGGCCCCAGCCCACTTTAAGAATGTCCTACCCTGTGTCCCTGACAGATAGCCCACCCAGCTCCAGCCAGAGTTCAATGCCTTGGAAAATAGCCTTATTCACTTTTAGACATTTCTAGAAGTCAACAGGTTTTACTGAAATTTGTATTAAAATTTCTATAACTAGACTTTATCTATTTATCTTGGTTTTGTCATTTACCAGAGACCAGAAAAAAATCTTTTTCCACTAAGTAACAGTTCACATATTTGTTATATATATATAAAATCAAGATTTCTCTACTTTAGGCTAAACCTTCCCAATTTTTAAGCTATTTCATGTTTGACATTTTCCCCAGAATTTTCACAATCTTATCTTCCTTTACTTGCAAGTTTGCACTTCCAAAACCTGTCTTAAATTTTGTGGCACACATAGCTAGATATTTTACTCAGAAATAATTTGACTAGTAAAAATGTAATGAAGCTATTAATTTTTACATGTTAAAATACGAAGTTATAGTAATGGTCAAAGAGTAGAATAGATGAATCTGTCAAGTTTTTAGTCATTGTTGATTCATATTAACATATGAAAAAAGAATTTGCACAGAAAACAATTCCAAGTGGTATTGACTTTTAAAACATGTGTTTGTCCTATAACTTTAAATCTCATGCATTCTATTCATACTTATAAAAAATGATAAACTATTTTGACTTAAGTTTAAACAGCAAAATGTCCAGAAGTATATTTTCAAAAGTACAAAATTATGCTGAGGTAGATTAACAAATATAAAAATATCCTTCTGCTGGGAAATGCTAAATATTGTAAATACATTGAGGTTTCTAAAAATATTTACTAACAGTGCATCTCATATAGTAGTCCCTATGGAAGTTTTTAAGGAATTTAACAAAGTGCTTTTAAAGTTCATTGAAAAAACATATGGTTGCAAATAAAAAGATATTTTTGAAAAGGAAATGGGTGAGAGCTCATGCTACCAGAAATTAAGATAAAACTGCAATGTCATTAAAATGGGCTCTGTATCTATAGGATGAGGAAATCAGAATCCATAGCCCTGAAGCAGATAATGCTTTGTATACTAACAGAAATAAAGGGTTTTCATCATAGATCTATAGAAAGAATATTGATTTAGAAATCAATATTTCTAGTATTCATTTTTTGTCGAATTACATAGAGAATTTTGGCAATGCATAGCAAATCTTTAGAAGTGTTCTACAATTTTATGCAGCTAATTTCTATTTAGAAACTTTAAGGAAGTAATCAGATTTTTGTGCCAAGAACATCACAGAACAGGTTATTTATACAAAAAGGAAAAGAAAAAGATGTATAAGAAGGAATTTATATTGATAAATAAGCATTCGTTTCTATAAGAAGCAACATCTCCAGATATAACGCTTTAAGCACAAAAGAATTTACTGTGTATATAAACTGAAAAATCAAGTGTATCTGATTAGTGATAGTTCTCCACTAATTTGGGATTCAAGGACGCATGCTCGTTCTAGCTTATGACTCTTCCATTTCTAAGCCATGGAGTCCAATGGAGCCAGTCAGTTTCATTCTGGCCAAATACAGGAGCCCTTGGAGTATCACATACGTGAGATGTGGTATGTCAGGCCTCTGATCACATGCTACTTGCAGAGACTCATTCACACATCCACACATAACTGTTTGGGAGACCCCAGCTAGATGCACTATGTTTGTGAACATAGATTTTACCTGCCACAGCCTTTTCTTGAATCTTCAAATTGTACCTTTCTTTCCAAACCAAAAATATACTCACCTCTTCCTCCAGGGGAAATGACCAAAATTCTTATCTCAAAGCTTAGAAACTCTAAAGGAAATGCATGTATCTCCCTCAGATCTGGGGTTTCTATAGGTCCAGTAACCTAAGAACTAAAAAGACCAATTATTTCTTGCTCCACAACTGTAGGAGAAAAAGAAACACCACTTGAAAAACCCTTTAGAAACAGAATAGCTGTTAGTCTATAGGAAGCATGAAATACTACTGAGCAGATTGAAAAACTCTTTTTAATTATTTCTCAAGTTTTTGTCCAGGTTCATGTTCTTCTATCAATTGCTTACTATATTTCAGTCCCTTAACTTTCTAGTCAGTTCTGTATACTAATTACCACATCCAACATTCTTTTCTAGGTGTCGTAATTCTCTCTGAACTTCTTCATTGTTGTTACCTTGAAGCCCCTTTAAAAATAGGTATAGACCAAAAGATAAGGTCAATCTGTACTTTACCATGGAAATAATTCATTTTGTTCAAGTGAGAAATTATTAAGCTTGTTGCCCAAAGTTGTTTCAGTCTTCCTGTACTACCTGAGATGCAGAAGCAATGACTTTCCATCCTGTAAACCCTTTACGTCTAGACACTGTCACCAAAATTTCTCCTGCCACACCAGCCTAAGTCCATTGGTAACACAATGCCTTTTAGTCCTCCTTAGACTGTGTTTCTTGCCTTTTACTTTTAAAAACAATTTCCTACATTCAGTGCTTAGTTGTTTCTGGTTTTATGATTCAATTTTATGATTGCTTACTGTAGAACTTAATCTGTCACATATTCTGATATGCAGCATGTTATAATTTTTCATGTGGCTCTGAAATTTGGTTTGACTTTTTGTTTCGAATCAAGAGGAAATCAATCATAAAAAAATGTTTTCAAATATCCAAGTGGTTAAACCGTTTTGTATACAATTTTGCTTCTGCTTTCTACTTTCATTATAGTGTGCTTAACTTATCCAGTTTCTATGGTTTTGATTGTAAATATATTTACAATTCATTTTTGGTCTTTTGTAAGTTTATGATTTTTGCAAATATTGTAAGAGTACTTTCAAAAATATGTATTCTCTTGGATACAATGCTTGCTACTTTTATGTAAAGCTATTTCATTCACTGCTATTTTTCCTTCAGATTAATATTTAGGTTGACTGGTCTCTCACCAAGTTTTTGTTTCCAGAAAAAATCTATACATGCTATATTTGTAAATTATTTTATAATTATAAGTACATATCTACTTCCTTTACATGTATATGATTTGTATCAGGTGAAAAATTTTGTGATCAGATTCTTTCCCCTCAATACTTAGCTGACACTGTATCACTTCATTCTACAATCATTAAAGAAAAGAACTGGCTGTAGAGAATAGCTTCTTCTGACTGGATATTTATATAACTTTTTATCTTAGATAACTATAAACTTCGTTGTCTGTCTCCTATATCCTTTATATCCAGTTACATTAATCTCATATTACTTTTTATATAAGTCCACCCTTTCTCAGGACTGTATACCATATCTCTGAATCTAATTTCAAGGGTTTTTTCTATGTTCATTTCCTTTGTGTGGTTTCTCATTTCCACAGTACCTTTGTTATTTTCCACTCTTCCTTTCTCTAATTACTTTGTTTCTGTTTAGCTGGTTCTATTGTCTTTATCACTTCATCTGTTTCTATTTCTTCATTGAAATAACTCATTTACTTAATTTTAAATCATATAAAAATTTCTCTATCAAATGTTTCTTCTATTTGCCAGTGTCTTGGTGCCATGCTGCTTATTTGGGACTTTGTCTCCTCTTTTCACCTTCTTTTCTTTCCTTTTCTTTTTTCTTTAATTTTAATTTTCCATGCAGAGAGCTCTGGGTGAATCATTCCATTGTTCCTCTTTGAATGACCATAGAATCAGCCAAAGTTAGTATTTATATGAGAGTGCTGTGCTGGACTCTGTCTCCATTTTTAATTTTTAATTTATAAACTGATTTAATTATTCTCTTCATGTTGAGGTTGGAATAATGATAGTTTTTAGTATCTTTTCAGTACTTTATCTACCTAGGGACAAGTGGGGTTGATGGAATAGAGATGAACTGAACATTTTCTGTACGAATATGTGTCCCACCAAACCATATAAACTCATCCTCAGATTCCAGTTGCTGCTCTCTAGCTCTTTCTCCCACCCCTGTAGAGTCCGATGACGCATATTGAAGACATCAAGCATGCTTGCTCCTGCTTTTGCTTACTTGTCTCTGGTTGGGAACTTGATTCAGTAGCTGCAAAGTCAATTTCCATTTTGTGCTTTCCTTAACTCTTTTGTATCTCCCTGGCTCTTGCCCATTTCTTCCAGTAAGTAAAGCCAGCACTCCCCTCATTAAGCCTATTTTCTTGGTGCCCTCTAGTAAGGAACTGAATGTTAAACCTGTTCTATTTCCTAATCCTCATCTTCCAAAATAAAGAGTTCTTAATTAGGGATCTTTAGGATCCCTTTACTCCATTTAAAGAAATGTGCCATTAAGTTTGTTTCTAGAGAGATGTGCATTTGTTCTTGTCACGTATTTCATTGAGACCCAGGTTTTCGCTGTTTCTAAAAGGTATTGTGCAGTTTGATAATGTGACTTCTCCTTATTTTATTGTAGTTATGGCTGTTTTCTTTGTTTTTGGTCATTTCAATAATTTCAGATAGAAACTTACATGAGAACAACTTTCTCTCTCTCTCTCTCAGTATAAGGGTTTAAAGTCAGGGCCTCGTGCTTACTGGGCAGATGATCTACAACTTCAGCCATACCTCCCACCACAACTTCTTTCTTTCTCTTCCTTTATCAGAAGTACATGGTGTGCTTTGCCTATCTAAATATCTTTTTGTTGCTCTCATATGTGAAAGATTGCTTAAATAAATACCATATTCTTGAATCTCTTGTACTTTGTATTGCTCATTGACTAATTTTTCAGAATCTCAAGTAAGACTACTTTTCCTCTCTTTGTACATAAGCTGGTTTATTGTTATTGTTTGTTGTTGTTGTTGTTGTTTTATTTGTTTTTTGTGCTTGAGTACTTGAAGTTCAAGACTTTCTCCAGGATAAGAGAAAGAAAAATGTCTGCTCCAATCATCATATTTCTGCATGGTTCTAGAAAACAGCATCATTAATCAACTCTAATGAAACACTTTGGAAACAATTCCTGCCAAGCTCTCTGCCTTTTCATTTTGCTCACTGAAAGGGAAGCTACGGAGACTGCAGAGATGCTTGACACCCTTTGTTTCCTCCACCGGATAGAAATAGTATATGGAAAATAGTTGCTCACCTGTGGTCATGTTGCAAGGCTTCAACTGATTTTGCTCTTGTTGTGGTACCTATCAATAAAAATAAAATTTGTTCTCTCAGTTCCACTTTTCTTAGTAATCTCACCAGGGCAGGCTCTGCCTCTTTGAATGCAAGTCTGTCTTAAGCTGTCCATCTATAACTGAGTAGATGAATTCATTTTCAAACAGTGTTATAAAGCACTCAGTGTGTTTAAACTGCTTCCTATGATCAAGAAACAACGGTGGTGTATTTTAGTGCCCAATTGGTTTCCTCATTAATTTCAATTAGTTCAGAGTCAAAGGTCAGCAGAGATATGACCAAAAGGCTCCTATTAATATCCCACAAAGATAAATCTGTTTGTATTTAATTTTATTAGTCTTGTTTTCCTAGTTCCTGGTGAATTCTTTTTATTTGCGTATGAGAACTTTATATAAGAAGAGAAAAAGTATTGAAAATATTAGTAAGTCTGGGAGAGGAATGCACTCATATCTCCTTAGTTTTTAATCTCTATGTTTAATTTGTTAAGCACAAAGCCATATTCCACTAGTATACCCATAGCTTTGTCAAGACTGAACTTATCTTGTAGGAGGAGTTCTCAGGAGCTACTCTCTTGACTATTTATCCTTAATATCCATGCCATCTCTTGCAATAGTTCCATGATTTTTAGCCAATTTGCTAATTTGATAAAATACCCACCGTGAGCTACCAACACTCCTGCTTAGATGGCTTTCCTTATTACTGTCTCCTGTGATACAGTATTTATTGAGCATATTGATTTAAAGTGCCTTTCCTTAGCCTGGTCTCATATACTGTGTCAGCCAAAAATTCCTAAAAGTTACTGGAAATTTGGTGACTTCCATGGTTCCAATCTCATTTGCAAGTTCTCTTTTGTTTTATATTTTAGAGGTAAGAAGGAATTGGTAAACCATACATTTTCTCCCGATGCCATCATTCTTCACAACTCTTGAATCACAAACTATTGAAATTATTAAATATTTATATGTCTGGAATTTTAGAAAAAATAAATAGGAAAAGAGAAAGGATTTCACATATCAAATACATACCTTAATTTCTCTGCATATGTTTATATCTAGAGACATAATTACAAACCTACAAGAAGCTAAAAATGTGTATTTCCATCCAACATACAACTGAATCTGATTATGTTTCTATAATATATATCCCAGTGGAATAAATGAACCTGTATATCAAATTTTTGAGAGGGAAAGAAGAGCAAATAGATTGATTATTCATATTGTATTTATCCTACTGCCTTTTATAATGAGAAAGGTAAGTTCACTTAGGCCTGCCCTATATGTAGACTTTCAAAAGGATATTAAAAACTTCTATAAGTTCCACTGTCTTAGGTCTTTTTTGTCAGTTAAATATAAACTAATATGTATTTTGCTAACTTTTTAACAGTTCTCTGCTCTTCATCAGAATTCATGTTGCCAGTCATTAAATCTGATTTCATAATTTCATCCCAAGAGAACCCATTAGAAATGAATCATTTGAATTAAAAAATATTGGACATCATACAAATGAAATAGCTTGTGCTGAGACACCAGCAGTATCTGAAATAGGCTTTTTATTAATGATTTGTGTCAACCAGACATAAGTGCTCATGCAGAGAATGTGAATACACAGAAAAATAAGAATAAAAGCTAAACAAATGGCATTCTTATCAGCAATCCATTAATACATGGCTAAGAATATATTCTCCACATTCTCTGATTATGGGAAACAGGATATAAAAAGCTGATAACTGCTTTATCTGAGGTTTGGAATTGGTGCTACCATTTGGAAATATAAAAGTATTTAAGTAAACCATACTAAATATACTAAAGAAACTCTCAGCCCAAAGCAATTTGTATTTTGATGTTGTGCATGTTGACATAAAAGAAAAGAACATGACGAACTAAAGTTTTTCCCCCAAAGGCACTTGACCTCCTTAATGGAAAAAAAGGAAGTAAAGAAAAATAAAATAAAAAACAGCTGTTTGGCCTAAAGGCAGAAAAGAATTCCCCAATGACAAATTTACAATCAAGAGGAAATTGGGTTCAAAAAAAAAAAACAAAAACCCTGAAATGTAAGCAGTCAGTGTGATTGTCTCTGAACTTAATAAAATAATTTGAGCATCAAAGGACAGGAAAGAGAAATGTCTCCTAAAAACCAAGCCTTAAAGTAACTCTCCAAATGAAACAAGGAAGAAAGAAGAAACAAAATTTAGGATGTACTTAAGTGTATTGTGCATTTCTGAATTTTCTTTAAAATTGTCAGTAAGTTCCAATGTACTTAATATGTCTATATTAAAGATCACTGGTGTTGACTCATACATAACTCTACTCACTCTTCAATCTTGGATGTAGAGATATCAGGTATGTCCTACTATAGGAAATAAAATTTCTGGGATGATAAGTAAATGCAGTAAACAACATGAATTTAAACTGTAGATCCTATTTCTTTAGCAATTAACCTAAAATCAGAGCATGCAGAGGAAATAGAATCAGAAGCCATAGTGAAATCTGGACCTGCCTCCATTAAGTCTATCCATCCAAAACTTACAAACTGACTTTCTTTATATGAAAAAATTCTTGTCACATATGAACATCACAGATAGTTTCAATTTACAACTCTGTTCTCACAAGGAGCAGCCTAAAATCCTTAACATGTGCCAATACATGTACAATGCTTGCAATCTGTTATTACACAGGAGCAAATTTACCAAATGCCTCACTAACCTGTAGAAATTCAAAATGGAGTTCAAGATTTGAAGGTGACAGAAGTCTCAAAACACAATACAAATACAGCAATGTATTTGTATGAAAAATGGGTTACACTAAGGGGAGATCACATACAAGAGGGAAAGAGTAAAAGAAGGAAATTAAGCAGATGAATGTCGTTGCGGCACTCTGTACACAAGAATGAATAGAGAGTTTTTAAACTAGTCGAAACCACCATAAGAAAGAGATTAAGGTAGAATGAATCAAAAGTAGAGAAGATGAACCAATTCGGTTATAATACATATACACATGGAAATGTCACAAGGATCTCTCTGTGTAGCTATCTGAAACAAGAAAAAATGTCATTTGTGGGACAGATCCTGCAAGGGGAGTACCAGTGGAGGGGGAGGTGGTGGGGAAAGGATGTAGGAGGCTGAATATGGTAAAAATACTGTAGACACAAGTATGTAAATGTAAAAATATGTACACATGTATGTAAATGGTGGAACTATTCCAGGAATGGGGGGAGTAAAGGAGAATGGTGGAGGGGGCATAAGGGAGAGCATTGGAGAGAGTGAATTCAAGTATGATATATTTGATACATTGTAAGAACTTTTGTGAATTCCACAATGTACCCCCACCCAGCACAACAATAAAAAAAAAAGATTAAGACCTTTGTTTAATAAATGTATTTTTTTACCTTATTTTGGTATAAAATTTCAATTTAAAAAGTTCACTCTTAAATAAAAAGAGATTTAAGAGTGATTTAAGTGACTTCAACATAGATCCAGTTCAGTTCTTGATGTTGGAGGGAGAGTTAAATCTCAATGATACCGATTAAAATAAAGATCTAGTAATATCCTAAAGACTCTTACCTACAATTATCACTTGGTGTGGCCAGCCTGTCTTCCTGCCGTTCATTTTTACCTTTACCTGCTGCAACTTGAGCTAGTTATGAATGCTGGCCTTCCTTTTCAACCCAAGGGAAGTTTTGCCAAATGATGCTGTCAGAGGAGTAGCTTAAAGACATACATAACTTATAGAATAAAAACTTTTGATAGTATTTTTAGATAAAAAGGAATTCAATTTAAGATAACATTTCATTTAGTTACCTAAATGTTTTTCATGTTTTTAATAATATAGCATTGTTTGGTGCTTCATCAAAATACTCACAAATATATAGAAAGAAGCTCATATATAGAGATCTTTTATATTGTCATAATATTAAGAATGAGGAGATAAGAAATTAATTGTAAAATAATGGAAAGATATTTCAAAGTACATATTCTGTTACCAATGGCCATAAATTATTTCTGTATAAATAATGACACGCATACAAAACAAATAATAACTTGGCCATTTTTAGCATGTTGTACTTATACTAAAAAGAAAAAGAATAATGATGACTACATCCCAGTGTGATGAAGAAACAGAATTGCAGATGTGATGGCTCCCAACCAGAAGAGGCTGGACCACTGAGCAAGGAAACTCTCTGGTGGCCAGAATTGCTGAACACATGTTCTGAAACCAAGAGAATGCAGGAGTGTTAGAAGAGACAAAACAAGCTTCCTAGCTGGAAAATTGAATTTTAAATTTACTTCATCTGAAATTAAAATTATATATCACAGAATTTCTTAGTCTTCCTGACTAAATTGGAGGGACACAGCAAATAATTTTGGAAATAGTTGATAGAAAATTGCTTTTCTTTTATAATTATAACAATTGTTCATGAACATGTAAAAAACAAAACCCAGAAAACTAAGGAGAGAGGTTCCTAGGAGCTGGTATAGGTGGAGCAGGTAGAAGCTTTATCTCTCTGAGAATCTCAAAGACAAACTTGACCATACTCATAAAAAATTAGCAAGAGAAGCAATAATTTGTATAGAGATTCTTTCAGCCCATATTATGTCAAATACAGTGGATAACAAACATCTTCTGAAATTTGAACACCCACTGAATTTGCAAACACGGGCTTTATTATATCTATAGAGCGTGGTTGTATTTTCAGATGTTCTGCCTTTGGAAGACACCAATTCCAAAATGTTTCCACTGAAATGTTTGCAGCAGATATGTTGCATTAATTTTAAAGTAATTCAATCATTTTCCTGTGTTTTAAGCATATTTATTGGATATATGTAGATGTATATGTAGACACATGCAATCTCAGAAAAGCAAAAAATGAACACCAATAAAATTGAGTCAATGTGTTGGTGGTGGTGCTTTTGGTTTGGTTTGGTTTGGTTTTTAAGACAGAGTCATACTGTGTTGGATATGTTGGCCTGAAACTCACTATGTAGCCCAGGTTGGCCTTGAACTTGGGTCTCAGCTTCCTAAGTGCTGGGATTACAGGTGCACCTTCACAGCTCCAGCTAAAAGTAAGAACACTTCATTTGACATTTTAGTTTTTTCCTCCTTTATTGGTAACACTAAATATTCCTTATATGCTTTTTAATCTTGAAAATAATTTGTAAACCTCTCCTCTCTCCTAATCATTTCATTGCACATCACCCCCACAATCTGGGAATACATATTTGGATATAACTTCATTACATTTCGGCTGAACTGATTTTAAGAGGACTCTAATTTCTTTCCTATCCTTGAGAAAATGTAGTTTTTAAAGACTTGAGTGTTTGATTTAATTTAACCAAGTGAAACAATTGTTTCTGGTGAAGCTAAAGTAGCATTTAGTTTATCAATCTAATATGACATTTAAAACATAGAAACTGAATTTCTCTCTACTCTGCTCAGAACATTGCTGAAATCTATGCTCATTTTAAGCAGTGAGCTTTCAGAGATACTTCCATAAATTTGAGATTTTCCAGTAAAGATTCTCCCTCGTATGCAGTCTTTAGATCTAAGGCAAATACAGCAGTGTTGTAGGACTTGGATTACATGACAAGGGGAGAACATATACGGGAGGTACGGGGTTAGATAGAAAACCCAAAACATGAAAGCATTTGATGTCCCCACTTCAGAGGAACTAACACAGAAACCTTAAAGCAACAGAGGTCAACAGGAGAAGGGGATCAGGAACCAGTGTAAAGATCAGTTAGAGATGAATCAACATGGGTTGTAACACATTTATACATGAAAGCAATGCTAGGAATCTCTCTGTGTAGCTGTCCTTATCTCAACTAGCAAAAATGCTATGTCTTTCTTATTATTGCTTATTTCTACTCTTCAGCAGAACGGGAGAAAAGCACAGAACAGGTTCTGCCTGGAAGGGGGGGGGGAAGAGGGAGCAGGAGAGAGAAATGACCCAAACAATGTATGCACATGTGCATAAATGAATAATTAAATAAATAAATAAATAGAAAGGAAAAAAAGACTAACGTAGCTGACAAGTGAATTCAAAGTCATGATCAAGGAGAACTTTTTTTTTAATGTCTGCCCATATTTTTTAAATTATTCATTTATTCACATGTGTATACATTGTTTGGGTCATTTCTCCCCCCTTCCCCCCTCCCCCATTCAGTTCCAGGCAGGTCCTGTTCTGCCTTATCACTAATTTTGCTGAAGGAAAGACACAAGCATAATAAGGAAGATAAAGCATTTTTGCTAGTTGAGCTAAGGGTAGCTGTCCAGAAATATTCCTAGCATTGCTTTCGTGTACACATGTGTTATGACCTATGTTAATTCATCTCTGACTGATCTTTACCCTGGTTACTAATCCCCTTCTCATGATAACCTCTGTCGCTTTAAGGCTGCTGTATTAGTTCCTCTGTAGTGGAGACATCAAATGATTTCAATTTTGGGGTTTTCTACCTATTCCTATATCTCCCGTATGTGCTCTCCCCTTACCATGTGATCCAAGTCCAACCACATTGCTGCATTTGCCCTAGATCTAAAGTCCGCATATGCGGGAGAACATACGATTTTTGGTCTTCTGAGCCTGGCTGACCTCGCTCAGAATGATGTTCTCCAGTTCCATCCATTTACCTACAAATGATAAGATTTCATTCTTTTTCATGGCTGAGTAGAATTCCATTGTGTATAAATACAAATA
This sequence comes from Castor canadensis, assembly GCF_047511655.1. Classification (NCBI taxonomy): domain Eukaryota; kingdom Metazoa; phylum Chordata; class Mammalia; order Rodentia; family Castoridae; genus Castor; species Castor canadensis. The sequence continues at coordinate 29,132,232 of NC_133395.1, forward strand.
CCACATTTTCTTGATCCATTCATCAATAGTGGGGCATCTTGGTTGTTTCTATAACTTGGCTATTGTGAATAGCTCTGCAATAAACATGGGTGTGCAGGTGTCTCTGGAGTAACCTATGTTGCAATTCCTTTTGGGTATATCGCCAGGAATGGGATTGCTGGATCATATGGCAGGTCTATGTTTAGTTTTTTAAGAGACCTCCAAATTTTTTCCAGAGTGGTTGCACCAGCTTGCATTCCCACCAGCAGTATACAAGGGTTTCTTTTTCCAAAGGGGAACTTTGAATTTTTTTTTTGGTGGTACTGGAACTCGAACTCAGGGCCTCCCCCTTGCTAGGCAAATGCTATACCTTTTGAGCCACAACACCATCCAAAGTGCTAATGAGTTCTTTGCATGAGCTGTGACAAAGAACTTAATAGTTTCAACTATTATTAGTTCCTGTAAACAAATTTGAGACAGATTATAAGTAACATTCTTATAGCACAATGAATGCAGACTATATTGAAATAAGTCCTATGAGTTCTCACTCCAATTTGTAATTCAAAATAGCATGGTTTAATAAATCAGATTACAATTCAAGATCCAATTATATTGCACAAAAACAAAATGCACATGTGGTTTCATTTACTTCTGACAGGACTTTTTTATTCCTTCAAAACATATAAAATGGAATTTTGACACTTAGAATATTGAACATTTTATAGGATGCCTAGATTTTACTAAGAAAACTGTGTTATTCTATAAAATTTATAGAATAAAAGGATAAAAGAGGAATTTTATTATATTTGACTTGTCATATACTCACATCCTTTTGTTAAATCAATAATGTTTAGACTAAGCTTCTCAGCACTAAAGTTTCAAAAGAAAAACTGAAAGCAGTGTTTAGATGTGTGAGGGAATTGAGGGGAATGCTTCTGCTCCACATTAAGATTTGATTTAGAAAAATGTATCCCATAGTATGCACATTGAAAACACAGCTAATTGTTATGAAATCGCTGCCATAAACCACACACTATTAATCAATATGCTTTTTTTCATATTTATTAGTCTTACCAAATTTGTCTTTGTCTTTCAGAATACTGACAAGAGGTTATAGTAGGTAAGAAATGAGGTGACTGTATTTCTTATCCATGTTTTGCCCACCACTTACCATCACTCAGGAGAGGAAGACAGAGGTACCATTTATCCTATACTAGCTCTGGGACTAAAGCAATGTCAACAACAAGAGCTTAGCTGTAATCTAGCCTCTGTCATTAAACTTTCACCCTTTGAATGTACCCCAACAAACGTGCTACTACACCATGACCTTTGATAATCAAGATATAAAACCATTTTACAATAGCAAACTTCAAATTTTTTTAAATATTAATTATCCACAACGGTGTTGTTATAACTTCCTTCTTTCTATTTCCCCAAAATTAGGGTCTATCTTATAAGAGAGGTGTAAGAAAACCATAGATTATGTGTGTAGGTGGATTGAGGCTATAGCTCACTTGTAGAGCATTTGCCTAGCATGTGAAAGGCCCTGAGTTTGATTCCCAGCACTACAAGCAATAAAAGCCATAGACCCTGATTTCAAGAGATTGAAAATATAATAGGAGAGATTTTAAAAAACCCATAGAAAAATTTATGCCTTGTATTGTGAGAACTCCTGTGTTAGGATTATATGGAAGAGACATCAAAATCAGGTTAAAGGGTTAGAAAAAACTTCAAAGAAAGAAAATACAATTGAGGTGAAGGGGCATTCTAAGTGGAAGCAGAGAGTGGTTTAAAGAAATAAATGTGAGTTTGTATAAGAAAGAATGCAACTTAGAAAGAGGTGAGAAATAAGACTAATTAAATATAAAAGATGAAAACTTTATACCAAGAAAAAACTTTGGATTTTATCGCAAAGCTTATTCAAATACTCAATTCAAATTCAAATTACACAAAGGTATTCAAATACTTCAAGCAAGGATATGGACAGTGGAGTTAGAATGATAATAGATTTGGGAGATCTTATCCAGAAAAAATAATGGACAGGACTTGAACACAGATGTGTGATGTAAAAGAGTTCATGAAGACACTCTTCCCCATTTTTTAAAATTAAGGTGAATGAACAGATGTTTTCAGAATTGTAACAGTCCACTAGAACCACTTTTATGTATAACTAAAATAATCCCCTAATGTTTTCTAAGGAGGACTTGTCATTCCACTAAAACAGCTTTTCTTTCTCTGTATCACTTAAATAACATATACCCTGTTTTTTCCCAACCACAACATCTAGCTTCTTTCTTCAAAAAATTCACCCTTCCTTTTCTACTAGAGGACTATCTTCCCCACAAAATCATACCCTGACCACCTAAAGGAAGCATGCATTGTAATAGTTTTAACCTACCTTCAAATTCTAATTCAGACCCAATGCTTTCTCTTCATCAGACTGCCTTTCCTTTACTCCATAGCTCTACCATAACACTCAACTATTTCTTGGTTTCATTTAGTTTTCTGATCATCAGATGCTTTTATCACATATATGGGTGTACTAAGCATGAAAACATGCCTGCCACAACATTTGATTGGATATTTTTCTTTGTCTTCATTTTGCTTTTCTTCAAAAGCTTTGTCATCACAACCAAGTGTGTACTAAAGTGAACGTTGTCTGAGAAAATGTTCTGATGCCTGCTGGAAGAAAAATGCATAGTCTACAAGGAAGTATCTCCTCCTGAGTTTTTAGCTAGAATATTCACAACACTGTGCAAAAACAAAATCAGCTTGGGTAATTTTCTTCTGTATTTGCTCAATTCCTTTTAAGTTATATTTAGTTTCTTATGTAATGCCTATATTTATTCCACAGCAACTCCAAATTAAAAACAAGTGTATTAAATTTACTTAATAGAACTATACCAAAACAGAAACAAAACAAAATGCTTTCTTTAAAAACAAGGCCAAAGTGAATCTGGGATTTTTTGGGGATAGATATAAATTCATTTGCTATGAAATTTTCCTTCCCTTATCCCTGAATGCTCACTTTGATTAACAGGGTATTTTTTGTTCTTACTTTCAACTCTTTGGAATCTCTCAGTTGGGAGTTTGGGAGTCACCAGTTGTCCTCATGACAATCAGAGGAGAGCTAGCATGAGTGAGGGGGTCCTAGCAAATGTCAAGGACCCCCTGCTGAGTCACAGGCCAATGAATGGCATGTCAAGTGACCTGTCCAGGGCAATTTTTTTTGTCTCTAACCCCAGAAGAAAGACACACTACCACTGCCTATAATAGGCTTCACCTTTTCTCTGACAGTTTTATCTTTTCATGTCCCAGAACTGATAAGAAGTTCATTTTGGTTCTAAAAGAAGAGTAGAAAAAGAGGAAGAGCCTACTCCATTTAGAGGTAAGAAATGTTACATTACACAAATAAAAGAGCAAAAAGACGATGACAATGGTTGCTTTCAAAAACCCTTCACCTCAATATAGAACAAGCCCTGATCACTATCTTTTTCTAGCTTGATTGGCAGGGTAAATCCTCCCTGTGGGTCAAATAAATTCACTCAGAGCTGATTGCCTGAGATCTCAGCAAAGCAGAAATCTTTTTCTGGTAACATTTGTTAGTATCTCCATTGCAGCTATTTCTACTACAACTTCTTTAAATAAAACACATAAGTAATAATCAACTGAATGTGTTCACTGTGGCATGCAGCACTGAGATTATTTGTATGACATGTGTTCCTTGTTATTGCATACATTAATTTAACAAGTGTTTATTTCCTAAGAATGAAAGGTCATTAGGCTTCTGAAAAACTATAAGGTACTGGAAAAATTTTCTATAAATGGGGAAGCTATTGTAAAAGGTGAAAGACTGTTCCAGAACTGAAAATCATTGAGGCTATTTGGAAAACTGTTATGGTATGAATTTATATCTATAACAAAAGATGTAAAGAGGAAAAAGTGAATGGATGAATGAATGAAATTTTACATAGGACTTCTCAGCCTGCTCTGATGGATGTTGTAAATCCCAAAACAGCAAATCCTAGAAGTATTGTCTTTAGTTCACTAAAGATCACAAGCCACATTGGAGACCAAGTAGCAATTTTAGTATTGTCTCTGTTCCCTCTTCCTTATGCCACTATCTTGATGTCTTGATGAGATAGCATTCTTAGTTTGAATAAAATCAGTGTTGGAGATTGGTGCAAGTGGCAGTGTACCCACCAAGCAAGCAGGAGGCCATGAATTCAAACCCCAGTAACTTGGGCAAACAAACAAAGGACAAAGTCCAGAAAAAAAATGATCTTCAATCATTCCCGTTATGAGTGCAATCTAAGTCCTTGTCCTTTAACACTTTCCTCTCACTCTATTCTCTTAATTTTCCTTCTGAATAATCATAAGCATTGTATATCCACCATCATTGTGAATCTTTCATCCTTTGTATGGGAAAGGAGTCTGATAAAGGAGTAGGGTTAGTCACTGTCAGAGTTGCTGATGTCCCTGCTCTAAGTTCCCACTTCTCACTGCACACACTCTGTTCTCCAGACAATCTCAGCACTCAGGGCATTGATAAGTATGTAGATGCTGAAATGTAGATGTAAATCTACATTAACATCCCTAAATTAAGGCTGCAAGCCCCTTTGAACTCCAGACCCCTATATTTAATAGCACATAACTCATCTATCCCACATGTACTTCAAAATCATCTTGTCTAAATGTGCACCCCATCATCTTCTCCCATTAGTCCATTCTTCTACTGAAATCCCTAATTTAGGAAATATCACCAGATATCACTCCATTGTCCAACCTGTGTACATTATTAACAACTACCACCTCCCCCACCACATTTTTACTTATCTTCTATGCTGCTGTTGCTTTCATAATCCACACCACTGTCATCTATTACCTAAACCCAGTCTCTACCCAGTTCCCTAGTCATGCACTCCTTTTCTTTCCAATCTACTTTCTACACTGCAATGTAATTTATCTACAACTCCACTCTATGAGGTTTATAGTTTTTCAATAGCACTTCTTACTTCATCAAAAATTTCAGACTCCTTGACTGAGTCCAACAATGCATTTATGATGAGACAGCCGAACTTTCTTTTGTCACTTGATCTCTGTAACTTCTTTGCCACTTAATTCAACTCCAATCACATGGACTTTTCTCCAGTTCTTTGGAGTTACCACACACACACTAAATTCATTTTTCTGTATTGCTGAAATACTCATCTTCATTGTTCATGTGACTAACTCCAATTCATCCTTTGGGTTTCAACCTAGGAGGTTTTCCTACCAGACGTCTTTCCTGAAACCCTAGTTTGGAGTTTCATATTATAATGCAAACGATACTATATTACAATTCATTCTACATTTCCAAATTTGGCCTATAGCTCTGAGAACAAGGAATGTATCTACTTTTTATATTAGGGTAGTCCCAGAACCCAGTGGCCAGGGTTCTTGACACATAATACTCAATAGATTTGAGTCAAATACATGAAACTTTCAGGGCAGACAATATTCAGAATATGAGTATTAGTCCTGACTATTATATTCCTAAGTTAGGTAATTAGGTCAGGGATATAATAAGGCAGATACCAAAATCTGAGACTATTTTTAAAGATTAAAGAAAGAGATTTTCAAAATGAGGCTCACATGGTTCTCAGTTATCTCTCCTCAATAATTCAGAAAGGAGAGATACCAATTGGTGAGGACTGTCACACTCCATAATTTAGCGAAAACCAAACTATCTACCAAAAAAAAGTCTTTCTTTTTTATTTGTCATAATTCACAATTTTAATAAAAATATGAAGGTAAATTAAATTTTAAAGTCTTTTATAAAATTTATTTCTCTTAATTAACTGGTTGGTTTGGTTTTGTTATTCCTACTTAGGCTTTTTGCCTAATGAAGACTGACTGACTCACCCTCTGGTATTCACTTAAACTTTGGAGATCCAGAATTAGTTTACTGTCCATTTGCTGAAATACAGCCTGAGTTATTCTTATTCATCTGTTATAAGTAGCAATAGCTGTGAGATTTACAGTTGCACTAGTACTGATTTACTTAAGGAATTGGATAGGTGGATTTAACTTGTCCAAAGAATGATTGAGTCTGATCTAAGAGTCAAACCCTTCATAGTCTGGTATCCCCAAACTGTATTTCAAATTCTACCTTTTATTAACATCATAACTTGGACAAATGCTTTTCAAAGCACCACATTAAATTAAATGACTGAAAAGATGGGTCTATGGTAGTAGGGTATATGTATTCCACTTTTTCTATCTAGTTATTCATACTCACTTACAGGATGTTAATTGTTGAGATAAACTGATTTTCTTTGCTTCTTTCTACTTAGGTAGATATGGATATGTAGATATTAATATGGGTACAGAAATATGGACATACATATATACAAAGATATAGTGTTGGGTTTTTTTGAATTCATCAATTTTCCAAAAATTTAATAGTTTAATGGTATGTTTTAGTTATGTTTACTGGTATACACAAAGTGTTTCTACTTAAAGTTATTATTGACATTTGAAAACACTAACGCTTTGAGCAATCTTATTTGTAATTCATCATATAAAAATAATGAAAAGCTTTAGAAAAATCTCAGTGCAAAGCCTCAATGAAATTCTTGAAGTTAGTCTCTTAAAAATAATACTTTTCTTTAAAAAATGTGGCCTAATTCTTAAATTTGTAGTATTAATGTTGTTTTCTTTCTGTTAAAAAATATTAAAGAAACCCAGCAATTCCTCTTTGTAATGTTCACTTACACAGCAAGAGACGAGAAAATATATTTTAGTGACCTGGATTTTTAGAACAGCTCATTAGCACCATTTAGCATGTAATAGATATTTTGGCTAAAGAAGTTTATGGGTATTACAAATAATTTCTTCCTCCCACACACCAAATTTAACAGTTTTATAGTGCTTTACAACTTCCATACCAATTCATGCACCTTGTCATTATAGTAGAAGCCAAATCTTAATGATTTCTGTTGCCCCTAGCAACTTATTCACTTTAGAAATGATGCACCCCAAACTCTGATTAAATGCCAAACTCTACTGATGGAAAACAGGTCCACTGAGTAAGTATTGATGACTGAGATTGCAAGGTGTTTTACTGCCAACAGACCATCAGAAACAGAGCTCAGTTCATATAAAGACAGTCCTCCACCAAACAAGTCAGGATGGCTGGCGGCCTTGGTAAACATGCAAATGAACTTGATAACCCTCTATGTTTGGAGAATTCATATAAAATACTCTCCTGCTTGCTTTATTTGGCTGGGATTAAAATGTCAAGGGATTTGCAGTAGGGCCACTAGCTTCTAAGCTCCTAAATTAACTGAATGTGTATTATGATGTCTGCATAGGACCTAATGTGTGACATACAAGGACACTTGAGGAAACTTAGGAAACAGACAACAGATGTGGAGGTAATTAAAAGGAGCCACTATTAATTTTCTACAACATCTGAGCACTGCTATCCTGAAAACATAAAGAATGGCAGCATGAAGAATTATTGTATCATGCTATAACTTAATAAGATATAATGATGTGATAATCATAATAAGCAATATTTCCTGAGCACCCCATATTTGTTAGATCCATTATTACATTCTTTCTATGTATGGATTCATATGACCTCTACAACATCGCAATGTAAAGAATATTTTTCCACTAGGTTTGGTGGTACACATCTGTAATCTCGGCTACTTAGGAAGCAGAGATCAGGAAGATCATGGTTCAAGGCCAGCCGAGCAAAAAGTTAGTAACTCTCCATCTTGACTCCACCATAGTGGTTCATTTATGTAATCTCAACTATGAGGGAGACAAAGATAGCAGGATCTGGGGTCTGAAACTGGCCCCAGGCAAAAATGTGAGACTCTATTTGAAAAATAACTAAAAAGATAAAAGGAATGAAGGTGTTGCTCAAATGGTAGCTGGCTTGCCTAGCAAGCATAAGGCCTTGAGTCCAAATTTGCCAAAAATAAAAATGTTTTTCACAGTTACAAATGTAAACATTCCATATCAGGAAAATTAAATCATTTACTCAAAGTCACAAATAAGTTTGGATATTAAAACCTGAGTTCAGCCCCCTGCACATTGGATTCAAACTCTTCTCATGAGGCAATACCACTCAACACACTCAGCATATACATAATTTATATTGCATCCATTCATATTTTTTGGCAGTACTGGAGTTTGAATTCAGGGCCATTCCACCAGCCAGATGCATTCATTTTTAAACTTAACTTGTTACTTATATTAATCATCTGAGTCTTTTTTTAAACCAAAGTCCTGCATTTTATTGTAAATGGCACCAGACACTTAATGAAGGGGGCCATCACAAATGCATAAATCTAGTTGACCTCTTCAGGGCTGTTAGTTCTAGACAAACTGTGAGAATAAAGGGTTGAACTTGAGTGCCCCTTTAAACTTCGTTTCCATCACTCATCCTTCAAAAAAGGCTTGACTTTCAATCTTCTGACCTTCCTAATGTCTCTCAATCCAACCTAGCTTCACTGAGTTGGACATAGTGCAACTTTGCAACAAAGCAGTCTGTAAGTCTCTTTTTTAAATTTTTTATTCATTTATTCACATGTGCATACATTGTTTGGACCATTTCTCCCCCCTGCCCCCTGCCCCCTTCCTCTTCCATCCACCATCACTCGCTTCCAGGCAGAATCTGTTCTGCCCTTTTCTACAATTTTGTTGAAGAGAAGACATAAACAATAATAAGAAAGACAGAGCATTTTTGCTAGTTAAGATAAGGATAAAGTCTTGCTCTCTGTGTGGCATTCACTTATGTCATCATTGGAAATTTTTCCTATCTATTAAAATTTAGGCAATTTCTATTTTCCTCAGTGAAAGGAAAGCCTGTTTCCATAACAACACGTAGTTTCTAATTGTGTTATAGTATTAATCAGAATTGCACACTATTCTGGTCAGTGCTTATCCTTATCAAAGGAAAGAAGGAAGGAAGGAAGGAAAGGAGAGTAATGAAAAGAAAAGGTATTCTTCGCTATCTAATGTACTCTCTACTTTCCAAGTTTTGCCTTTTTCTCTTTCTTCTAACCAGCTCTTATATTCAATAATTACCTCTGATTCAGCTTTTCCTTTAACATTCAGAATTTTGACTCAACAAAGCATGTGCAAGCATACTCACACAATCACACACACACACACACACACACACACATCTCTGAATGCTTTCATGTATGAGCCTCTTTCCTTCACCTATTTGTGAGTTTGCGTCATGGCAAACTCCTTGACTGACCAACTAGTTATAGAATTCTTTTATGCTAAATTCCGTTACACTTGAATAGTAAATGTCAGGGCTGGTGGAGTGGCTCAAGTGGTAGAGCTCCTGCCTAACAAGTGTGAGACCCTGAGTTCAAATTCCAGTCCTAACAAAAAAGTAGTAAAAGTCAGATTGGCAATTTTATAAAATAATACTATGAAGTACTAACGTTTTCTAAAAATGAATTCTGATTTTTTACTATTTCATAAAGATGAATAAATAATCTATCTAATATTCAACCCCATAAAAATAAATTAGTAAGGCAATTTTATTAATTGGAATTTGATTCCAGAATAAAGGACAGCTTTGATTCATTTGATTTCAATTGCTTTATTCTCTTTCTTTTTTAACTGTTTTAGTATATATTAGTATATATTAATTTTACAAAGGGGTCTCCTGATATTTCCTTAAATGTGAATAATATAACTTGATCAAATTCACCCCCCATTACTCTTTCTTATCACCTCTTCCCCCATTTTTTACACATTTTAATGAGTTTCATTATTCCATTTTGATACATGCATATAAAGTACTTTGGTCATATTCACCCCCTATCACTCTCTCCTTTCATCTTTACCTTTGCTGGTACCCCTCCCCAATAGCCCCCTTCTACATTCATATTATAGTTTTAGGTCTAGCCTTCACATATAAGAGAAAACGTGATATTTGTCTTTCTGAATCTCAAGTCTTTCACTTAACATGATGATATACAGTATCTTGTATCTTAATGTATGCATGAAAACTGTATTTGAACATAATCTATTCTAAAATGAAAAAAGCTGTGAATACTAAATGATCACAACTAACAAAATGCTGATCAGCAACATTAATAAGGTGAATAAATGTCAGTTTTTTACTTTTCCTCCCAAAAGTCACTTATTGAAAAGGGATTTCTAATGGAAGAAATCATATTTTAATGGAACATACTAGAAGTCTAAAAAGCATCCATAATTGGACAGGCTTAAAACTAGAATTGCAAAGTATATAAAGTTCAACATTCGTGGAGGAATCAGAAAGAAAAGGAAGTAAAAAGATGAGAATAACTGCAGTAAAAAATTCATTATAGCTGGAGGTGTGGCTCAAGTGGTAAAGCATGTTCCTAGGAAGCAAAAGATCCTGGTTCAAAGCCCAGAACCCTAGAACTACCAAAATAAAAATGAATTAAAGTGTTACCTTGAGAAAAAAAAAATTAAAAGAGGATGGAAAGGAAGTAAAGAAAATACCAGTACTGAATAAATTAAAGAATGTTAACATTAAAAATAAAGCATTTAAGATTCCAAAAGGAATCTCAAGCATTTCCAAAAGCAGGATTATATGATATCAGGAAATAAAGCCTTAATATCTGTATTTTTTTGTATTAGCCTATAAGCAAACAGAAGGTTTTAGGGTAAGAGATGGCTTTATTATCCTTTTTTTCTCCATTTAGTGAGAGGAAAGAACCATGTAGACCATTTGCACACACAGGGGAGGGAACCCCAAACTATGATTCCCGAAATTTTTCTAAGCTACATGGTACCCCTCTTTACTCCTAGAGAAACAAAGAAACCTTTGCTCCCTATCCTATGCTGTACTTTTGAATGAACAAATGGCTCCATGAATCCAAGTTTTATCCTGCTTTAAAAAGGAACATATTTGGAAATAAATCTCTCATTTCTCCAAAGATTTCTCAATATATGTTCAGCCATCTGTACTTTCTTTACTCAGGCTTGTCCTTAACTAGATTCCAGTTTTCTTTGCTCAGAAATCCCTTAATGAGCAAAAACATGAAAATATTCCCAACGGTAATACTCACAACATGAAATTGCCCACAATAGGCAGACTTGAGTTTGAATTACACTGTCAGTTAGCTAAGTATTTTTGTGCAATGATTTAGTATACCTTCACTGTAATTTTTTTAAATTAAGGGATGTAACTTAAAATTGTAGAATTTAAATTGTATAATACATGTAAAGAATTGCAAACATTGCCTGGCTTTGTACTAAGTGCTGAATAAATGTTACTTATAATTATTACATTTTACGTCAAAAACAGGAAAGAGGCCTCTAAACTTTCTATAATTAAAATGTATGAATATTTTAAAGATGCTAAGCCTGAAGGAAAAAATGATGTTGCAGCACAGTTTTTAAGAGCAAGTGTTTGAAATGAGCCGGTCCTGGATTTGGGGATGAATTTACCAGCAATGTAAACTTGAAGGCAACATTTAGCCTTCTAAGCTTCATTTCTTCATACTCAGAAGGTCAATAATGATACCTATGTCAGTGGATTGTTATAAGAATTAAATGAGATAGTGTATGAAAGCATAGAACTTGGTGTATATTTAGTTCTTACTATATGGTAATCATTTTATTGTTTTAATTATTATGATTGCCATGATAATGCTGAGGACAAGTTTAGAATTAAAATTTATTCAAAAGGGGAGCCGCCTGACTCTTGCATTGGTGCAGGAGTGAGGGTCTGGGTTCCATGGAATCAGAGGGGACAAAGTTTATCAAGAGAGTGTAAGAACATTCTCAATGTCTGCAAGCATTTACTACTGGAAAGTGTGTCAACACATCTCAGTTGCATTTCCTTAAATGGAAGTAATCTGGATTAAGTCAGAATAGATGGTTGATCGAGATGCCAGTCTCTTCCCTTGTTTGATCCTTTGAAATGCTTTCTTTTCACAAGTCTCTTGGTAAGTCATTCTCCACCACTTAAAATGTTTCTTCTGTCTTAGAACCTATTATTTTAAATTAAAAAGAAATTGAATTTTACCTCTTCATGGTATTACTACTCTTAGAGGGTAGGAAGTTCTATAACGTGATTCCTTCTCAAGAAAGTTAAATAAAACCCTTATTCCAATAATCATAAATTTACCATTTATAAAATAGATTCTGACCTTATTAGCCTCAACTATCTTCTTCAGATTTTGATCAGTAAATTCAACTCTTAATGCTGCTAAAGAGCTTAAACAAATGACAAATATGGATAATACAATAACATTAAAAAACAACTAATAAAATAAAAAATAAACTAGATATTAAGTTATGGCCAGAGTAAATTATAAAAAATAATCACAAAATAAGGCCTAAAAATAGACATCTGCTAATATATTTTTTCATTTTATATTCTTTTAGGCATCTTTAATTTCTTTTAAGTATCTCAAACATAATATGTTCATAACCATTGTTCTCCCTAGTTTTAAAAGCAAAGGTAAACAAATGGTAGGAATTGTGGAAAGCATATACAACATAATTACATAGTCTAGTTAAAATGCTGTGAAGAATTTGTAGTTGATCATATTACTTAATGCATTTTATGTTTGTGTTACTTTTTAAAACCTTAAAAAGGTTTTAAATCACACCAGTCTTCAAAGAAGGATAAGATTCTCTACTAAGTAGTAACACACAAGCCATATGTAAAACACAAAAAATACATACATTTGCAGATAAATGTGTCTACCTAAAGGATTCTATATTTAGAAGTTATTTCAAGCTTATCTCAAGGCAGCAGCAATGTTAATGTACTCTTCATATTTCTACTCTTCTAAGATAATCTTGATTTTTAATACATAACCACTCTTTAAATGTTACCAGGTCTGTTTAGCAATGTATAGCTTTGTCTGCAATGGGCAAAGCATGTATAGTCCTCTGTGACAGGCAAAGTAACAGCATACTAATGCTGTCTATGTCCTAAATCTCGAAACCTGTGAATATGTTGCATTCTATGGCAAAATGGATCTTTTTTCTGATGGAATTAAATAAAGGACCTGGATTAGGAAAATTTTCCTGGATTACCCACATGGACCCAATGTAATCACAAGGGTTCTTATAGGACCAAAATCAAAAAAGATGTGAAAATGGATGACAATATCAGAGTAATGCCTTTGCCGGCTTTGAAGATGGAAGAGCCAAGGGATAGGAATACACAACCTCTCGGAGCTAGAAAAGGAAAGGAATAGATTGTCTCTATATTGGCCAGAAGGAAAGGAGGCTGCACTGATACTTCGATTTTAACCAATGGAGACTTCTGTGCTATATAACACCAAGAAACCGTTAAGTTTATGGACGTTTGTTATAGCAGCAATAGGAAACTAATACACCCTCCTGAATGATTGATCTAGATGTGACATTTTTATTTTCTTCACCTCCATCCTTAATAATCATTTGTCCTCTTTATTCCACTGAAATGCCAATGCCAACAATCACTTCTACATTGCCAAATCCATGAACAATATCGATGTCTCAACTTTTCAACTTTTTAGTGGCTTTTTTGCACATTTGATCACACTGTCCTTAAAACATCTTCTTTCTATGGCTTCTAATATGAGAAATTTCCTTTTCTCTGCTTCTCAATCTCCTATCCAGGATATTTATCCTCTTCCAGTGTCTAAGCATCAATGTACTTTAAGGTTCCTTCTTCAAGCCAGACACCAGTGGTTTATGCCTCTAATCCTAGCCACTTGGGAAGATGAGATACAGGAAAACCACTGTTTGAGGCCAGCCCCGGCAAATATTTCAGGAGAACATATTTGAACCAAAAATCCAGAGCACTGGTGCATGTCTATCATCTCAACCTACATGAGAGGCTAAGTTCTGGAGGATTGCTTTTCCAGACTCCAAGGAAAATAAGAACAAGAGACCTCATTTCAGTGGAATAAAGCTGAGTGTGAAGAAACCCACATGTCATTCCAGCTATAGCAGGAAGCATAGGAAGTCATAGTCTAGGGCAGCCTGGGCAAAGAGTGAGACCCTATCCCAAAATAACCAGAGCACAAAGGACTAGAGGTAAAAGGCCAGGTGTTAATGGCTCACACCTATAATGCTAGCTACTTGACTAGGCTGAAATTGGGAGGATCTCAGCTTGAGGTCTGCTTGAGCAAACAATTCTCAAGACCCCATCTCCAAAATAACCAGAGAAAAATGGCCTGGATGTGTGGCTCAAGCAATAAAGCACCTACTTTGCAAGCCTGAAGTCCTGAGAAAAAGCCCCAATCCCACCAAAAAAAATTCCTTCTTCAAATTTCCTATCTGTACATTCTTCCTACACATTCTTATAAATTATCATTAATTTGAATATTATCCATAGCTAATAACTCCTAAAGTTAGTGCTTCTGATATACAACTGTCTAATTGACATCTCTTAAATATCTTTTAGGCATCTCAAACCTAGCTGTCTGTAATCAAACTGCCCATCCTTTTCCCTCTCCCTTTGCCTCCCCCATCTCAATAAATAGCATCTACATTCACTGAGCTATGCAGGCAAACACCTGGTGGCCCTCCTTTACCAGTTTCTTCTCTGTACATCTCATGTCTCAAGATCCCTTGACTCTTAGTTTGTTGAAGGGTTAGTTAATTGGTCATCATGATTTGTGTGTCAGGCCTCAACCTTTTATTATACTAGAGAAACTACAGCAAGGCATCTAAGATCTGAGGAACATGTTGAAGAGGTCTACCATACATGCAATTTTAATCCCAGAACAAAAAGAGATAGATAACAGGACAGAAAAAATTGGGGGGACAGATAATATCTGAGAAGTCTCTTAAATTGATAAAAAGATATAAATCTATAGATCCAAAATTCTCACTAAACTACAAGCAAAACTGTGAAGATTAAAGATTAAAGAAATCTTAAAAGTAGGTTTTAACAAAATTACACAAGGAATCCAGATTATATGTAGCTTTTTATTATAATTCATAGCAGTCAAAAGACAATAAAATAATATTTTAAAGTACTAGAGTTAAAAATTAATCTACTATACTATATACAAATAAAATATCCTTCACATATTCATAAATGAGATCAGAAAAAAAAATTTAGAAAAACATAACTTAGAAAATCACTTCCAGCAGAAAGATAAGAAATGTTAAAAGGTAATCAGACTATAAATCTTCCTCTAAGACTTACTTTATATCGTCACACAAATTTTAATGTATAGTATCAAGTTTCATTCAATCCACAGTATCTTCTAAGATTTATTTCTTGATCTATGAGTTACATAGCAGTGTTCTACTTAGTTTCCAAATATTTTGAGATTTTATTGTTAAGGATTTCTAACTTAATGTTGCTGTGGCCAGAATACAAAGTCTGTATTATTTCAATCCTTTATTTGATGACTGCAATTAATATTTATGTAGGTGAATGTCCCATGGGTGTTTGAAAACAATGTATATTTAACAATTATTTTAAAGAAATTTTTAAATGTCAACTTATACATAAATAATAACACTTAGAGTACTGGCAAACCCTCACTGTCAGGGATGAAATTTAAAATATATAAAAAGTAATGCAATAGGACTAACCACCCCCCCCCCTTTCCAATGATTAGGGCATCTGCTGAAGCAAGAAGACAAGGGTTCCAGCAGCTGCTCTTTACTTGATAATGCAGAAGTCATTCAATATTTGGAGAATGAATTTAATTACAACTGAAAGGAATAGGAGGTCTCAGCGGGCCCCAACCCCCTTGTTGGAGAAACCAGTACCAAACACCCCGTGTAGATAAGATAAGCAATGCGGCAGGGCGCGGTTAGGGCATATAGAATGTGAGGAATGTGAGCAGGAGGTACGTGCAAGATGTGAGGTACGTGCAAAATGTGAGGTACGCGCAAGATGTGCTCTGCCTGCTTGCCCAATGTTGATAACGAAAATATGCATGCCACCACAGTCTATATAAGATTTCCCCTAAGGAGGCTCAGGGTCGTGTTTTCCTAACCGGTCCTGCGTGTCCGTGTGGGAGCTCGACCCTGGCTAGCCAGCCCAATAAACTCTGCTTTGTTGATTGCATTCACACCTGGCTCTCTGTCTCTCAGGGGAATAGGATTCCGGGTCCTAACATTTGGAGGTCCCACCGAGATTTCATTTTCTCGAGAGACAGAACCTGCCTGCGAGAAAGCAGGGGCGATCCCAAGTCCTAGGCATTGGGAGGGGATCCCAGACCCTCATTTGGAGGAACTTGAGTGTTCCATTTGGGCTGCGGCGGGGATTCGGCCAATCCCCAGGGAGATTCATTCTGGGAATCTCGCAAGGAGGACCACAGGGTCCTATTGGGAGAGGCTTTCCTCTCATTTGGGCTCGAGCATTTTAGGAACCCTGGCACCAGGTGAAGAACTAATTGAGCTAGTCGACCGACCACCCGTCAAGTGGACGCCTTTCGGCCTGATATCCCAGTTGGACGGTGAGGAGGTTGAATGGGGTGCGCACCAGTGTGAGAGAAGGACCGGTCCGAGCGAGTGCTGGAGAGTGTTGTGTGTGTGTGGAATTATTGTTGCCTTTACCCTTTTTGTTCTATCTCTCTTGGTGTTTGAGTCTCCTTCCACAATGGGACAGGGACAAACAACCCCAAAGTCTCTGATCCTTTCTCACTTTTCAGAAGTTAAAGAAAGGGCCTTAAATGCGGGTCTGGTCATCAAGAAAGGTAAGTTCGACACCTTTTGTTCTGCAGAGTGGCCCACCTTTGGAGTCGGGTGGCCCATTCAAGGTTCCCTCTCCCTAGACCTGATCACTAAGGTTAAAGCAGTCATTTTTCAGCCAGACAATCGAGGCCATCCAGACCAAGTTCCTTACATTTTGGTTTGGGAGGATCTGGTGAGGAACCCTCCCCCTTGGTTAACAGTTTTTCTGACCCACCCCTCCAGTTCGGCCCCCGGGGCTAAAACCCCAGTCACGCCCGCCTTGGTCATAAAGGAGGAGGAAAAACTTCCTCTTCCCACCTTGACCGGTCCTCAAATTAGGGCATCTCCTTCACCATCTCCGGTCTTACCAGAGAGTTCCCCCCTTTACCCATCCCTCGCAGGGGCAGAGGAAGATCGGCCGCCTCCATACGTGACTCCCCCTGGCCAAGCCAGTGCCCCGGAGGAGGAAATTTCCTCATCCTCCTCAACAGGACTGGCAGCAGGAGGAGGAATGGGTCGAAGACTTCGCCCCCGAGGGATCCGGGAAAGGGAGGGGGAAGACGGGCCCCCCTCATCAACACAGGGGGAGGAAACTGTCCCTACACTTCCAGTCCGGATGGTGGGCCAAGGGGGACCGGGAGGAGGGCAACAGTTTCAGTACTGGCCCTTCTCCTCCAGTGATCTATATAACTGGAGGACGCAGAACCCGCCCTTTTCTGAAGACCCCAAGTGTCTCATAGATCTCTTGGAGTCCATCATGCATACACACCATCCCACTTGGGATGACTGTCATCAGCTGCTCAATACTCTTTTTACGACGGAGGAACGAGAGCGCATCCTCAACGAAGCGAGGAAGAACGTCTTGGGGGATAATGGGAGACCCACAACTCTCCAACCGGCCATAGACGAGGCTTTTCCCCTACGCCGCCCTGATTGGGATTTCGGGACCGCAGAAGGTAGGGAGCGTCTTCGGATCTACCACCAGACTCTTATGGCCGGTCTCCGAGCGGCCGCTAGAAGGCCCACCAATTTTGCAAAAGTGAAAGCAGTCGTTCAAAGGGAAAACGAAAGCCCGGCCGGTTTCTTAGAGCGCCTCTATGAGGCATACCGTCAGTACACCCCTATTGACCCTGAAGCGGACCTCCACTGGTCTGCTGTGGTACTCTCATTCATTAATCAGGCAGCTCCAGACATTAGGAGAAAACTCAATAAACAGGAAAACTTAGGGGAGATGACTATAAGGGAAATGCTACAGGTAGCGGAAAAGGTCTTTACCGCTAGGGAAACTCCAGAAGAAAGGGAGGAAAGACAGAGAAAGGAAGACAGGGAGGCCCAGGAGAAATTGAGAAAGGAGGACTGGGAGTTCCAGGCTAAGGAAAACCGAAAGCAACAGAGAGAAATGGCTCGTATTTTCCTAGCGGGTGTCCAGGACCAACCCAGGGGAGGGGGCCATGCCAGGACCCCGGATAAGGAACACTGTTTTTACTGTAAGGAAACGGGGCATTGGAAGAGAGAATGTCCTAAGTTAAAGGGAAGAAGAGGGTTTGGAAGGAGACCAGGGGGAAACAGGGAAAGGGAACGAGCAGTAGAGCAGGCCAGAGTCCTCCTAGCCGGAGAAGAGGACTGAAGGAGACGGGGCTCGGACCCCCTCCCCGAGTCCTGGGTAACAATACATGTGGAGGGGAAGCCGATGGGGTTCATGGTGGATACCGGCGCCCAATATTTGGTTTTAAACAAGGCACATGGACCTTTGAACAAGGCACGAACAAGTGTTGTTCAGGGGGCCACCGGTACGCAGTTATGTACATGGACTACCAAAAGAAAGGTGAACTTAGGAAAACACCAGGTCACACACTCCTTCTTGGTCGTCCCTGAGAGCCCTGCTCCCCTGCTCGGACGGGACCTACTCACCAAAATAGGGGCCCATATCCATTTTGAACCAGATGGAATAATTGTGACTGATCGAGAAGGGAGCCCGATTCATGTCTTGTCCCTATCATTGGCTGACGAGCATCGTCTGTTTGAGAGTCAACAGGAACCAAGAGGGGACATGACTCATTGGGTAAAAAGATTTCCCACGGCCTGGGCAGAGACTGCGGGAACCGGCCTCGCCAAACACCTCCCGCCCGTAGTTATACAATTGAAGGCTTCTGCTCTCCCCATTCGGGTGAAACAGTATCCTATGCCTGAGGAGGCCCGAAGAGGCATAGCCCCTCATATCCACAGGCTAATAAAGGAAGGAGTACTGCGGCCTTGTCAGTCTGCCTGGAATACTCCTCTGCTCCCCGTCCGAAAGCCGGGAAGCGGGGACTATAGGCCTGTGCAAGACCTACGAAAGGTAAACGAGTGGACTGAGGACATTCATCCCACCGTTCCGAATCCCTATACCTTGCTCAGCCACCTACCCCCCTCGCAAGTATGGTATACAACCCTTGATTTGAAAGATGCTTTCTTCAGCATTCCATTGTCAGAAATTAGTCAGCCGCTATTTGCTTTCGAATGGCAAGAAGATGGGGGCCAATCCGGACAGCTCACTTGGACCAGACTGCCGCAAGGATTTAAAAACTCTCCCACCCTGTTTAATGAGGCCCTGAGCCAGGACCTGGAACCTTTCCGCCGGAGCCACCCACGAGTCACTCTATTACAGTATGTTGATGACTTACTGTTAGCGGCAGAAACCCGAGAGGAGTGCATCAAGGCTACTGAACACCTGCTAACAGAATTAGGTGAGCTGGGGTATCGGGCAAGTGCCAAGAAAACTCACATCTGTAAAAGGTCAGTGACATATTTGGGTTATCGGATTGCAGATGGGGCAAGATGGCTGACTGATGCCATGAAACAGACTATTCTGGCTATCCCATCCCCGACATCCACTAGGGGGATGAGAGAATTCCTGGGCTCCGCGGGGTTCTGTAGACTCTGGATTCCAGGATTTGCGGAAATAGCCAGACCCCTATATGAGGCCACCAAAGAAGCTCCAGATTGGAATTGGGGAGAGAGAGAACAACAGGCCTTTGATCAGCTAAAAGATGCTCTTTTGCAGGCCCCTGCCTTAGCCTTGCCAGATCCTACAAGACCATTCACTCTGTTTGTAGATGAGAAAAAGGGGGTAGCCAAAGGAGTCTTGACCCAACAGCTAGGTCCCTGGAAGAGACCAGTGGCATATTTTTCCAAGAAATTAGACGCAGTAGCAGCAGGATGGCCCCCCTGCCTCCGCATCATAGAGGCCATTGCCATGCTGGTAAGAGAAGCCGATAAACTAACCTTTGGACAGGCCCTCTGGGTAATGGCCCCTCACCCGGTGGAGGGAATCCTTAAACAACCCCCTGGGAAATGGATGACGAATGCCAGGCTCACCCACTACCAGGGGCTCTTGTTGGATTCCCCTCGGATCACATTCACAGATCCCGTAATCCTGAACCCTGCCACCTTGTTGCCTAACCCGGAACTGCAGACACCTGTCCATAACTGCAAAGAATTCCTCTCCGAAGTTACACAGGTACGGGCTGACCTAAAGGATACCCCCCTGTCCGGCTGCAAATTAAACTGGTACATGGATGGAAGCAGTTTTTTCCAAGATGGAGCCCGAAGGGCAGGGGCAGCTGTAGTCGACCAAGAAGGAAATACGGTATGGAGCAGCGCCCTCCCACCCAGAACATCAGCCCAAAAAGCGGAATTAATTGCCTTGGCAGAGGCCCTGGAGAGGGCAAAAGGAAAGCGAGTCAATATCTACACCGATAGCCGCTATGCTTTCGGTACCATCCATGTCCACGGGGCCATCTATCGCGAAAGAGGATTCCGCACAGCAGAAAGAAAACATCTAAAGAACCTAGCCGAAGTCCAGCGTCTATTAATGGCAGTGGAAAAACCGAAGGCAGTGGCAGTGATGTATGTCCCAGGCCACCAGTCTGCCAAGACGCCGGAAGCTGTCGGTAACAACAGAGCAGATCAAGAAGCAAAGAGAGTAGCAATGGTGAGTCCTCCCATGGAGACAGGGCAACCTTCCACGGTTGCGGCGATAGACGTGCCGGTCCCAGAGCTCCCTCCGCTACCCCCCCTACCAGAATACTCCACAGAGGATTTCACTTGGATGAGAACCCACTCCCCCTTTAGAGAAGGGGAAGACGGATGGAAAAGCGACTTGGAAGGCAAGTTAATTCTGCCTGAAAAACTCGGACGATTCCTGTTGGCTAACTTACATAAGTCCACCCATTTGGGGTGGAGAAAATTACTAGACTTGTTGACATCTGCGCAGCTCCGATTTCCGAACCAGACCATAGCAGTCTGCCAAATTGTGGAAGATTGTGCCAGCTGCACAATCATGAAACCAGGACGAAGGGAGGAGCACCATACAGGTACTTGGGAACGGGGGAGGGCTCCAGGAAGAAGTTGGGAAGTGGATTTTACTGAGGTAAAACCGGGAAAGTTTGGGTACAAATATTTGCTGGTATTTATAGATACCTTTTCAGGCTGTGTGGAGGCTTTTCCTACAAAGAAGGAGACGAGTCAGGTAGTGGCAAAGGCTTTGCTAGAGGAAATCATACCCAGATATGGGGTGCCCGAGGCAATTGGGTCAGATAACGGTCCGGCTTTTGTTAGTAAAGTCCTGCAGGGACTAGCCCAGACTATGGGGGCCAATTGGAAGCTACATTGTGAATATAACCCCCAGAGCTCAGGGCAAGTAGAAAGGATGAATAGGACACTAAAGGAGACCTTAGCCAAATTGGCCCTGGAGACTGGCGGTGATTGGGTGACGCTCCTTCCCTTGGCCATCTTCTGAGTCCGGAACTCCCCTTATGTCCATGGGCTAACCCCCTTTGAGATCCTGTATGGGGCTCCACCCCCCATCATTCAGAGGACCTTAAGCCCGGGACTAGGTGATCTGGCCCCAAATTACCTGACCATGTTACAGGCTCTAGCTAAGGTGCAACAACGGATTTGGCCCTTAATTCAAGCATACCACGCTGTTGAGAGGGTCCGGGCTCCAGAACATGGCATAGTCCCGGGTGACATGGTATGGGTTAAAAGGCATCAGTCCAAAACCCTAGAGCCTAGATGGAAAGGACCTTATGTTGTACTGTTTACTACCCCTACCGCCCTCAAGGTTGATGGCATCGGACCTTGGATCCACTACTCCCACGTGCGTCAAGCCAATCTTCAAAAACAAGAAGGGGTCAAGGAGTGGACTGTACGGCGGCACCCAGACAACCCATTAAAGCTAAAGCTTTTGTGGCCCTGGGAACATGCAGAGTCTTCAGGAGCAGCCACGGATGGGGTGGCTGATCGCTCTGATCTTGCTCAATGCCCAGAGCGGGAGCCTCGCAGAAACCAACCCTCACCAGCCCTATAAGCAAACCTGGATACTCACCGATGGGGAGACTCATACCACCCTCAACGAGACTACTCGCACTGCCCCCATAGGAACTTGGTGGCCGGAGCTTCAGTTCTGCTTCAGAGACATCAATCCTGCCTACAAGTCTACTGCCCCGGAGTCAACCTGACGTTATGGGTTTTATGCCTGCCCCGGCCACAAAAAGAACCAGGAATGTGGGGGGATACAATACTCCTTCTGTAGGTCGTGGGCATGTGTCACATCCAATGATAGTGAATGGAAATGGGGGATATCAAAATCAGACCTAGTCAAATTTGCCTTTGTAAATGGGATATTGAGGGGGCACAGAATTCTGATACCCACCCATAAATGCCAGCCCACGGATCTAGATAGAATCAAGGTCACTTTCACTGAAACTGGCAAGAAGGACACCCCTGGGTGGATACAAGGTAAGGTATGGGGACTTGTGTTTTATAAATATGGTGGACATGCTGGCTCGACCATAGTGGTCAGATTAAAGATTGAGCCCATAGGGCCACCGTCCACAGCAGTAGGCCCTAATAAGGTACTTAGGCCGCCCAATGTAAAGCCATCTCCCCAACCTTCCACGACTCACCACCTTCCCTCAACCGTAGCTCGGGCTAATGTGACAACTCCAAGACCATCAGAAACCAGCTCTCCCTTGGTGAGACCCAGTCTCATGACCGGATCTAAAGACCCCCTCTGGGACCTAGTGGACGCTGCATTCCTGACGTTAAACCACACCAACCCTAACATAACTAACTCATGTTGGTTATGTTATGATGTGAGGCCCCCATTCTATGAGGCAATAGGGCTAAACACCACTCACGATACCTCATCTGAGGAAAACCCTACTCAATGTTCCTGGGGAGACCGTAAGAGAGGTCTGACCATACAGCAGGTAAGCGGCCAAGGAACCTGCTTAGGAAAAGTGCCAAAGAACAGACGGGACTTATGTACTGTTATTAACGCCAGTTCTACCTGGGAAAATGCTATTAAATGGGTAATTCCAAAGGACAATGGGTGGTGGCTATGCTCGTGGTCCGGACTCACCCCATGCCTATCAACTAAGGTGTTTAACAGCTCTAAAGAATTCTGTGTTATAGTGGTTGTGCTGCCCCGCATCCTCTATCATTCGGAGGAAAGTCTATATTCATACTGGAATATAGGAACAGGTGAGAGAAAGAAGAGAGAGCCTATTTCTACACTAACCATTGCTACACTACTTAGCCTAGGGGTGGCTGGGGCAGGGACCGGCATAGCCTCCCTGGCCACTCAACATAAAGGGATGTCTTCGCTGCGCGCAGCCATAGACGAAGATATAGAGAGAATAGAAACCTCCATTAGCCACCTAGAAAAATCCCTCACTTCTCCGTCTGAGGTAGTACTTCAAAACCGACGAGGTCTGGACTTGTTGTTCCTCCAAAAAGGGGGACTATGCGTTGCTCTAGGGGAAGAATGTTGTTTTTACGCTGACCATACCGGAGTTGTTCGTGACTCCATGTCTAAACTCCGAAAGATCCTGGAACAAAGAAAACGAGAAAAAGAGGCAGGGGAAAGCTGGTTCGAGTCTTGGTTTAACCAGTCCCCATGGTTGGCTACCCTTTTATCTGCACTGGCAGGGCCAATAATAATCATCCTATTACTTGTTACCATAGGACCCTGGATTCTAAACCGACTTATGACTTTTGTCAAAAGTCGAATTAAGACTATCCAACTTCTGGTCCTCCGCCAACAATATCAGGCTCTTCATCCCCTTGAGAATGATTCCTCAATTTAGGCCGTAAGAAAAGGGGGGAATGAAAGGAACAGGAGGTCTCAGCGGGCCCCAACCCCCTTGTTGGAGAAACCAGTACCAAACACCCCGTGTAGATAAGATAAGCAATGTGGCAGGGCACAGTTAGGGCATATAGAATGTGAGGAATGTGAGCAGGAGGTACGTGCAAGATGTGAGGTACGTGCAAGATGTGAGGTACGTGCAAGATGTGAGGTACGCGCAAGATGTGCTCTGCCTGCTTGCCCAATGTTGATGACGAAAATATGCACGCCACCGCAGTCTATATAAGATTTCCCCTAAGGAGGCTCAGGGTCGTGTTTTCCTAACCGGTCCTGTGTGTCCGTGTGGGAGCTCGACCCTGGCTAGCCAGCCCAATAAACTCTGCTTTGTTGATTGCATTCACGCCTGGCTCTCTGTCTCTCGGGGGAATAGGATTCTGGGTCCTAACAACAACAATGTAAGAACACTGAACCTACCATAGCTTGCTAAACAACTAAGTGTTCTGATCACAAATATTTCTTCTTGACCTCATGTTGTTCTACCCCTTCTTTTTTCTCTCCCTGTGGTTATACTATTTTGGTCTTCTCAGTAAACATGCAAAGACAATATCATCTCAGAGCCTTGCACTGCTGTTTGCCCTACTCAGAAGTTTGCAATGTACACTTCCTCGTTTCATAGGCTCGATGCTCAGTATTCCTTCAGCAATATCACCTTTGAACACCCCATCTATATCCTTTTACCCTGCTTTATTTTTCTTCATAGCATTTAGCATTCTCTGATATTGCTTGATGGTCTTATTTCTTTTTGTTAAAATGTAAAAGCAAGGTATGTGGTGTGTTTGTTTGTCAAGGACTCATTAGCACCTAGAGTAGTTTTGGTCTGTGTGATTGTGTACTTCTGATGTACACTAGATATATCTAATATAAACACTGGAAGAACTCCAAGAGCGAGCTTATGAGTAACAGGTTATGATCGCAAAAGACAACACTTTATCCACTCGGGAGAGGGTGATTTCTGGGAGACAAAATTTTGTGCATGACATAGTAGAAAAGATCAGAGCCACAAAGAATAGTTGTAAAATCAGCACTCAAGATCTGAAAGCCAAGGCAGCTGATGAAGCTGCCTATACAAATATAATAAATTTCTCAAAAATTCAATACAAAAGATTCTCAAATTTCCTAGGCCCTCTTTTGAAATAGATCTTTAAATTTTCTTTGGTTGGTGAAGATGAAGGCATAAAAGTTATTTATAATCAATAACTAATTTATAATCAATAATAATAATGTTAATATTAATAATATCAATAACATATAGTCAAATAAGAACCTATAGAATATAGGCTTGCAAAATTATACATTTAGGACAAAATGTCCTAGCATATGTCCAACAGAGGCATTTTTAGATGTGTCTTTTTAGAATTTCTTATTCTGTTGTTACTATTAGAAGAGAGTAAAACTGGGACTCAATATATAATGCAGAAGACATTTAAACAAAATATGGCCTACCCTAGGAAATTTGCTAAGCAATTTTCTCAGTCTGCTGATATACAGCCACACTTCTCCCATGATAGCATGAAAACAAAGATTCCTTTATAACTCTCCTTAGCAAGAACTGACACTGAAAATTAACAAATGTATTCCCAGTTGCCTTATACCTTGTAGAAATCTGTATTAAGTAGGCACTATCAATTACCACTAAAAATTTTCAGTGTTTTCAGAGGTTTTAGTCATTGAATATCTGCATGCTTAATTCTAATCAGTTTAAAAGATTAATCATTGAGATTAACAGCAAAGTTGATTCACTTAAAAGTATTGTCTTTTTTGGTTTCAGTACTAAATTTACTGGGAGGGCTCTGTTCCCAGAAATCTCAATGCCATAATACATAAAACCGCAAAACAAAGAAAAGTAAACAGCTAGAAAAAATCATTAAGTTTACTTCCAGTTTGTGTGTGTACTTCCTTGTAATTTTCTGATATTTTTCAGAATTTTTATCCAATGAATATTATTTCAAACAAATACTGTAGCTAAAAACCCACAATACCAAGACAATCTAATGCTTTGGAAACAAAGCACTGAAAAAACAATTTATTTTCCTGAGTCGTTCATTCTCTCCTCTAGCAGCAGGTAACTCTTAGGGAAGAATGTTGAGAATTTTGACAGAAAAGATCATTTTGTATCTTCTCTCTAGGAAACTTCCTTTACTATTACTCTGTTGCCCTTTAGTTTTCTTTAACTCTTTTGAATCATATTGTTTTACTTAGAGTTACATATTGTGCACATTCCTGGGAATAACATGTATTTGTCTCATAAAACACTGTTTTCCTTCATGCAGGTGGCATTTGTTTGTGCCAAATGTCCCTGGGTGGCCATGTTGCCTATTTAAATGTAAATTACGCATGAAAGTGTGAGAATAGAACTGCAGGCGCTGTTATAAGTACTCACGTTAAAGAATGCCCCAATGTCTAAAAACGAAGTGCAGGAATGTTTCATTGTTCATGAATTAAAGTAAGCATTGGGGTAGGCAGAATGTCACTAATAGGTGCCATTGACCGACTATGTCATACAGGCAAAGCATAAAAACAAATTGTGGATAAATTTAGAAACTTAAGACAAGTTTACAGCCAGAGCTCCAAAGCCCAGATGGAGAAATTAGCAAGCCCATAGTAGATAGTGGTTTTCTTTTGTGATTTTCTGTCTCCAATTTAAGTTCTACAATGTGTAAGTGAAGTAAGTTCCTTCTGCTTCCATTGAGTCAGAGCTCCATACAGATTCATTTTTGTTTTGTTTTTGTTTTTGTTTTTTTAAGTTCATCATGCCACTGTTAAAACTTACCTGCTCAGTTTTATTATTTCTTCCCACTTCCATCCCCATCCCAGTAACCTACCTGGGTGAGACTTGCCACTCAGCCACAGGTGAGAGCTCCTCTTAAATGAAGATCCTCCAAGGTCATGCTTTTCTCTAACTTTTTAAAATTCTTTTCCATCACATCACTAAAATTTCCTCCTAATCTTGACCTGTTAAATGTCTATTTGTTCAGTTTAGATACTAGCACATTTCCAATAAGTAACAGTGAAGCAAAAGAGATATATGGAAAACTGAGAAAGACTTTATCTTTATAATAAAAATGTAACAGAGTAGAAGGAAGGCACAAAAGGAATGATAAATACATGCATGACCATACATTATGTGTTGGCAATTAACTTCCAAACATAATTCGGTATAAATTAATGATAAACTTAAGTATTTAGAGACTAAAATGAGGCTAATTGTCCTAAACACATTCCTAACTGCAGAGCAATGTCCTTTTGTTATAAAACTCCTTTTTCTATATAGATGCAGATTTTTTTGACCCAATGTGACAACTTTCATTAAACAGATAGAACTTATTGATGTTAATAGTTAGATAGTTGGTACTGATTTTCTTCTGACAAAGTGAGGTTCCAAACTGATTAACTTTTACATTGTGCTTGTCTTATTGTTTTGCATTGTTTCTCAATGATATTTGGTTTAAAAAATATAAAGCTTACATTGGATTGATATGATCTTTTGATGTGACAATATTTCTACTTTATTCTAACATATTGATGTTATAGTTAAGGGTTCTTGAGGCTCCTTTAAAAGATAATATGTATAGTGATAATGAAAGCTAACTGAATACATAGAAGACACTGGCACAAAATTATGAGAAATCTGAATCTTAAAGCACTTTTATTTCAGTGGTTTTCATATCACACATAAGATGACATTAAGACAGTGAGTTAAAAGCGATGTTTTACATGAAAAATACTTTCTCTTTGTTGAAAAACCTCTGAAAAAATGTGTCAATTCATGCATGATATATTATGACACACGAAGTCCTCATTTTTTTTGGAGGGGGAGTAGTACTTGGGTTTGAACTCAGGGTTTCAAGCTTGCTAGGCAAGCACTCTACCACTTGAGCTACACCTCCAACTCTCTTTGCTATGGTTATTTTAGAGATAGAGTCTTACTTTTTGTTCAAGCTGGCCTAGACCACAATCCTTTTATTTTAAGCTTCCCATAATAGCTGGGATGATAGGCACACATCATCACACCCAGTTGTCTTCCACTGAAATAGGAGTCTCTCAAATTTTTGGCACAGGCTGACCTGGAACTATGATTCTTCTAATCTCAACTTGCTGAGTACCTTGTGATAACAGGCATGCACTCTCAAACCACAGTCCTCCTGATGTCAGTTTCCCAAGTAGCTGGGATTACAGACATGAGCGTACAGCACTGGATGGAAATCTTTGCAACTTGAATCACAATTTGTGAATTCATTATTTATACTCTATACACTAATCAATATTCTAACTTTTTGGGGATTTCATAAAGATCTTTACCTATAAAGCTAATGGCAAAGTTTTGCCTAATTTGAACTTTAGGAAATAGTGATTTTATCCAAACAAGTTTCCCTATTTCAAGAAAGTTAAACATCATTTTGCCAAAATGAACTTCTTCCATTCTATAACCTATGGATAAATGTGTAAGTAGAAATACAGCATATAGAATATCTGAGATTGTCAGAACTTGAAGATGAAATGGTAATTAAAGGAAAAACCGAAGAACTATTAATTAAACAACTCAAGACCTGTGAAAAGAAAATGCAAGAACTCACTGACTCCATCAAAAGACCAAACTTGAGAATCATGGGCATCAAAGAAGGAGAAGAGGTGCAAGTGAAAGGAATGCGTAATATATTCAACAAAATAATAATGGAAAATTTCCCAAATCTAGAGAAAGATATTCCCATACAAATGCAAGAGGCCTCCAGGACACCAAACAGACCAGATCAAAATAGAACTACTCCACGACATATCATCATTAAAACAACAAGTTCAGAAACTAAGGAAAGAATATTGAAGGCTGTAAGAGAGAAAAAACAAGTAACATACAAAGGTAAACCCATCAAAATCACAGCAGACTTCTCAACAGAAACATTAAAAGCAAGAAGAGCATGGGGTGAGATCTTCCGGGCACTGAATGAAAATAAGTTCAACCCCAGGATACTCTACCCAGCAAAGCTATCATTCAAAATAGATGGAGCAATAAAAGTCTTCCATGATAAGCAGAAACTAAAACAATATGTGACCACAAAGCCACCATTACAAAAGATTCTGCAAGGGATCCTGCACACAGAAAGTGACACCCAACTTAACCATGAAAAGGCAGGCAGCACCAAACCACCGGATAAGAAAAAGCAAGACAGTAGAGAGTAACATCAAGTTAGGTACACACAATCAAACCTTCAAACAACTAAGACAACTAAATGGCAGGAATCACCACATACCTATCAGTACTAACGCTTAATGTTAATGGACTTAATTCACCCATCAAAAGACACCGTTTGACAAAATGGATTAAAAAAGAAGATCCAACAATTTGTTGCTTACAGGAGACTCATCTCACTGACAGAAATAAGCATATGCTTAGGATGAAAGGCTGGAAGAAGATTTACCAAGCCAATGGCCCCCGAAAACAGGCAGGAGTAGCAATACTTATCTCTGACAAAGTAGACTTCAAACCTACATTGATCAAACGAGATAAAGAAGGACATTCCATACTAATAAAAGGGGAAATAGACCAAAAGGAAATAATAATCATCAATCTGTATGCATCCAATGTCAACGCACCCAATTTCATCAAACATACCCTGAAAGACCTAAAAGCATATATAAATGTCAACACAGTGGTTGTGGGAGACTTTAACACACCATTATCATCAATAGATAGGTCATCCAAACAAAAACTCAATAAAGAAACCCAAGATCTAAAATATGCAATAGATCAAATGGACCTAGTAGATGTCTACAGAACATTTCATCCAACCTCTACACAATATACATTCTTCTCAGCAGCCCATGGAACCTTCTCCAAAATAGATCATATCCTAGGGCACAAAGCAAGTCTCAGCAAATATAAGAAAATAGAAATAATACCGTGCATAATATCTGACCACAATGCAGTAAAAGTAGAACTCAACAACAAAAGTAAAGACAAAAAACATGCAAACAGCTGGAAACTAAATAATTCATTACTTAATGAAGAATGGATCATCGATGCAGTAAAAGAGGAAATTAAAAAGTTCCTGGAAGTCAATGAAAATGAAAACACAACCTACCGGAACCTATGGGACACAGCTAAGGCAGTCTTGAGAGGGAAGTTTATAGCCATGAGTGCATATATTAAAAAGATTGAAAGATCCCAAATCAATGACCTAATGATACATCTCAAACTCCTAGAGAAACAAGAACAAGCAAATCCCAAAAAAATTGAAGGAGAGAAACAATAAAAATAAGAGCTGAAATCAACAAAATAGAAACCAAAAAAACCATACAAAGAATTAATGAAATAAAAAGTTGGTTCTTTGAAAAAATAAACAAGATCGATAGACCCCTGGCAAACCTGACTAAAATGAGGAGAGAAAAAACCCAAATTAGTAGAATTAGGAATGCAAAAGGGGAGATAACAACAAACACCATGGAAGTCCAGGAAATCATCAGAGACTACTTTGAGAACCTATATTCAAATAAATTTGAAAATCTAAAAGAAATGGACAGATTTCTAGATACATATGATCATCCAAAACTGAACCAAAAGGAAATTAATCACCTGAATAGACCTATAACACAAAATGAAATTGAAGCAGCAATCAAGAGTCTCCCCAAAAAGAAAAGTCCAGGACCTGATGGATTCTCTGCTGAATTCTATCAGACCTTTAAAGAAGAACTGATACCAACCCTCCTTAAACTGTTCCATGAAATAGAAAGGGAAGGAAAACTGCCAAACACATTTTATGAAGCCAGTATTACACTTATCCCAAAACCAGGCAAAGACACCTCCAAAAAGGAGAACTATAGGCCAATCTCCTTAATGAACATTGATGCAAAAATCCTCAACAAAATAATGGCAAACCGAATTCAGCAACACATCAAAAAGATTATTCACCATGACCAGGTAGGCTTCATCCCAGGGATGCAGGGGTGGTTCAACATACGAAAATCAATAAATGTAATAAACCACATTAACAGAAGCAAAGACAAAAACCACTTGATCATCTCAATAGATGCAGAAAAAGCCTTTGATAAGATCCAACATCATTTCATGATAAAAGCTCGAAGAAAACTAGGAATAGAAGGAAAGTTCCTAACATTATAAAAGCTATATATGACAAACCTACAGCCAGCATTATACTTAACGGAGAAAAACTGAAACCATTCCCTCTAAAACCAGGAACCAGACAAGGATGCCCACTATCTCCACTCCTATTCAACATAGTACTGGAATTCCTAGCCAGAGCAATTAGGCAAGAAGAAGGAATAAAAGGAATACAAATAGGTAAAGAAACTGTCAAAATATCCCTATTTGCAGATGACATGATCCTATACCTTAAAGACCCAAAAAACTCTACTCAGAAGCTTCTAGACATCATCAATAGCTATAGCAAGGTAGCAGGATATAAAATCAACATAGAAAAATCATTAGCATTTCTATACACTAACAATGAGCAAACTGAAAAAGAATGTATGAAAACAATTCCATTTGCAATAGCCTCAAAAAAAATCAAATACCTAGGTGTAAACCTAACAAAAGATGTGAAAGACCTCTACAAGGAAAACTATACACTTCTGAAGAAAGAGATTGAGGAAGACTATAGAAAGTGGAGAGATCTCCCATGCTCATGGATTGATAGAATCAACATAGTAAAAATGTCAATACTCCCAAAAGTAATCTACATGTTTAATGCAATTCCCATCAAAATTCCAATGACATTCATTAAAGAGATTGAAAAATCTACTGTTAAATTTATATGGAAACACAAGAGGCCACGAATAGCCAAGGCAATACTCAGTCAAAAGAACAATGCAGGAGGTATCACAATACCTGACTTCAAACTATATTACAAAGCAATAACAATAAAAACAGCATGGTACTGGCACAAAAACAGACATGAAGACCAGTGGAACAGAATAGAGGACCCAGATATGAAGCCACACAACTATAAGCAACTTATCTTTGACAAAGGAGCTAAAAATATACGATGGAGAAGTAGCAGCCTCTTCAACAAAAACTTCTGGGAAAACTGGTTAGCAGTCTGCAAAAAACTGAAACTAGATCCATGTATGTCACCCTATACCAAGATTAACTCAAAATGGATCAAGGATCTTAATATCAGACCCCAAACTCTTAAGTTGATATAGGAAAGAGTAGGAAATACTCTGGAGTTAGTAGGTATAGGTAAGAACTTTCTCAATGAAACCCCAGCAGCACAGCAACTAAGAGATAGCATAGATAAATGGGACCTCATAAAACTAAAAAGCTTCTGTTCATCAAAAGAAATGGTCTCTAAACTGAAGAGAACACCCACAGAGTGGGAGAAAATATTTGCCAACTATACATCAGACAAAGGACTGATAACCAGAATATACAGGGAACTTAAAAAACTAAATTCTCCCAAAACTAATGAACCAATAAAGAAATGGGCATGTGAACTAAACAGAACTTTCTCAAAAGAAGAAATTCAAATGGCCAGAAAACACATGAAAAAATGCTCACCATCTCTAGCAATAAAGGAAATGCAAATTAAAACCACGCTAAGATTCCACCTCACCCCTGTTAGAATAGCCATCATCAGCAACACCACCAACAACAGGTGTTGGCGAGGATGCGGGGAAAAAGGAACCCTCTTACACTGTTGGTAGGAATGTAGACTAGTACAACCACTCTGGAAAAAAATTTGGAGGCTACTTAAAAAGCTGGACATCGATCTACCATTTGATCCAGCAATACCATTCTTGGGGATACACCCAAAAAGACTGTTACTCCAGAGGCACCTGCACATCCATGTTTATTGCAACACTATTCACAATAGCCAAGTTATGGAAACAGCCAAGATGCCCCACCACTGACGAATGGATTAAGAAAATGTGGTATCTATACACAATGGAATTTTATGCAGCCATGAAGAAGAACGAAATGTTATCATTCGCTGGTAAATGGATGGAATTGGAGAACATCATTCTGTGAGGTTAGCCTGGCCCAAAAGACCAAAAATCGTATGTTCTCCCTCATATGTGGATATTAGATCAAGGGCAAACACAACAAGGGGATTGGACTATGAGCACATGATAAAAGCGAGAGCACACAAGGAAGGGGTGAGGATAGGTAAGACACCTAAAAAACTAGCTAGCATTTGTTGCCCTTAATGCAGAGAAACTAAAGCAGATACCTTAAAGCAACTGAGGCCAATAGGAAAAGGGGACCAGGTACTAGAGAAAAGGTTAGATCAAAAAGAATTAACCCAGAAGGTAACACCCACATACAGGAAATCAATGTGAGTCAATGCCCTGTATAGCTATCCTTATCTCAACCAGCAAAAACCCTTGTTCCTTCCTATTATTGCTTATACTCTCTCTACAACAAAATTAGAAATCAGGGCAAAATAGTTTCTGCTGGGTATTGAGGGGGTGGGTGGGAGAGGGAGGGGGCGGAGTGGGTGGTAAGGGAGGGGGTGGGGGCAGGGGGGAGAAATGAACCAAGCCTTGTATGCACATATGAATAATAAAAGAAAAATGAAAAAAAAATGAATTAACATAGAAGGTAACACACACGCACAGGAAATTAATGTGAGTCAACTCCCTGTATAGCTATCCTTATCTCAACCAGCAAAAACCCTTGTTCCTTCCTATTATTGCTTATACTCTCTCTTCAACAAAATTAGAGATAAGGGCAGAACAGTTTCTCCCGGGTATTGAGGGGGTGGAGGGGAGAGGGAGAGGGTGGAGTGGGTGGTAAGGGAGGGGGTGGGGGCAGAGGGGAGAAATGACTCAAGCCTTGTATGTGCATATGAATAATAAAACAATAAAAAAATTTAAAAAAAAGAATATCTGAGATTGCTATTTTGTTTTAACGTATATTGTACACAGAGATAAAAATTTTAAATTTTCTATATAAAATATGCATATGACCAATCATCTCAATCAGAAATTGGATTAAACCAGATGTATACACAAACACACATATATAGCTTCTATAACTACCATATATACATATAACTACCATATACATATATATATATATACACACACACACACATACACATACAGACTTTAGGTTATGATGGTAGTTATATATAATTAAACTGAAGCTTCTCAGATCATGTTAATGAAATATAATAAACCTCTGGACTGAAGGTGTCTTGTTTGAAATCACTATTAATGAACCATCATGTCCAGACAGTTGGCATCTCTAACCAGGTTAATTACAAGTTCTTAATGAGTTGTCCTGCTTTACAGAACAATGATATATACACCCTTGAACCTTGCTCTCTGAAATGTGCCCCTATACTCCTTATCCCCTTCACCTATTTCCATTTCAACACTTAGCATATTTCCCTAAAGGCAATATGAAACTTGGCCATGATTAGTTGCTAAAACTTAATATGTCATGGCAGCAAAAAGCCATTAGCTAGTGCATATTTGGCCAGAAATCAGCAAGGCTGGTTATAATCCATATCTTGTTAATGACTAGGATTCTGTTAAGAATGAGAAGAGCCAAAAATCATCAAGTAGAGTGGCCATAAGCAAAAGTCAGGGAGACGAGACGTGACTGATACAAAGAACTTCCTACTCTAACCCCATACCTATTTAGAAAGATGGTTGTTCAATCTTGTGTTGCTCAAGGCTACAGGCAATAAGTCAGATTTAATAAGGATCCCACTTTCAGTTGGTAACACCCTTTTTACAAAGCAAAAAAGAGTAGTATGAAAAGAACACCCAGGCAGGAGGTCAGGAAATTTACAGCCCATCCCAGACATTTCAAGCCCACAAAATTTTATTGAACGTGACTACATATAGATACACATATGTAGGAAAGTAGACTATAATAAGTCATCTGAAAGAGATCTGAAAGATCTTACAACCTGTTGCTTAAAAAAAAAAAATGTAGCTATTGTTAACCTTATAGTTCCTCAGTTTCCAACTAAAAATGTAAATAATTACATTTACCCCCAATATATTTCACAGGTTCACAAGTCTAGGGCAAAAATATCTCAGTTGATAATAATTTTTGTCCACATAGTTTTTTGTCCCCAAATGTTTCTGGAGTGACTGTAACTAAAATAAATGGGCCATTGATTGATGCTTACTTACTACATTTTATTTTTGTACAAATGATTTCTTGGTCACTTGCATTTATTGCCATAATTTTATTTGCATAAAAACTTACTAGATACTTATCATGCATAAGCATAATAAGTGGAGGAGAATGAATAATATAGAAGCCACAATGAAGAATCCCTTACTGAGAAGCGAAGTTCTCTTCCAAAGGCTTATAAATACTTGTCAAGATAAATTATTTAGGAAATAATGTCAGAAAATGAAACTATAAAAGCTGAAGAAAATTAGACAAAATGAGCAAGGAATGAGACAGAAAGTGAGGAAAGGCATTCACTAAGATGACAATTTTCTCTGCTACTTTGTTTCTCCCATCCTTTTCACAAAAACTTCTCAGGAAAGAGCTAAACCATGGGAAAAGTAAGTAGTGCCTTTATGATGTGATTTAAGAAGACATTTTTAAAAAATCTACAAAACAAAAAAGTCTCTCTGCTATTGATCTACCACAGGATCTTTTATGTTCACATAAAATGGGAGTAAGGCACTTTAGGAACCTTGGTAAGATACCTATTATTCTCCCGGAAGAATAATTCATTAAGCCATTGCCAAACACTGTGAAAGCCAGTATAATGTTAGCCAAACAGCTATGTAAAGAGGCTAAATGGAAATAGACAATAGATAGATTTGAGGAAGCACCTGAAAAGGAAAATCTGGATATAGTTATTCAATAAGGGAACCAGACCACCAAGGAGCACCAGGAAGGAACTAACACATGCCAATGTGCTAGAATTAAGGAGGAATTCTGAATAAATGGATGAGAAAACTTGTCAGGATATTATTACTTCACAAACTTCCTTAAGACTGACCCTCTCTTAAATGTCTAGTTTGATGAAAACAGCTCTGCTTTTTAAAGTTTGTTATGTGTGACTATAAAAATAGGTATAGGATTACTTTTGGAAGTTATATTCTCATTTAGGAGTTTTATTTGCACAAAGACTTATTTGTTCATTGATTCATCACATTTTTGAGTTTCTAAAAGCAAGATTTTTTGACATGTTTGGAGGAAAAGATGGTACGAAATAAGAAATAAGTCCCTGTCCATCTGAGGTTCATGGTGTAGTACATAGATAAGACAATTAAATAGGCAAATAAAAGAGTAAATGATAAGGTATAGAATTGAAGTCCCACAAGTTGAGAAAGTACATAGTTGGAACATCTAATGGACGTGAGAAGGAACAAAAAGACTTCCTAAGAAGAAGCCCTGTAAGTTATGAAAATGTATAAAAGTTAAGGGAAGAGTGAGACAGATAGCTGAGTATTCTGGGAAGAGAAAACAGTACATAAAGAGCCCAAGAGCAGAAAAAGCACAAAAAAATGGTGTCAGTATTTCATTCTGGCTGGAGAGTGGAGTTTGTGTGATAGGTTCGGAAAGGAAACTGGACTGGAAGACAGGTGACAGGCTTCAGAGCCTGAAGAGCATTGCAAGCCTTGCCAAGGAAGGGGTTTAGAAGTTAAAGAGCAGTAGAGAGCCAATGAAGGATTTTTAGTAAATGAGTAACAAAGCTTTTTTAAGGGTGATTCTGGCAGCATGGAAAACTAGGTAGAGGGACGTTTGGGATTGAATTGACATATAATAAAAACTCAATGACTATTAGTAGAACGAAGGTAACGAGCAAATGAATGAATGATACAAACAAGCTCAGTGCATCTTAGAGAGGGGAGCTAAACAGATGATGAAACTGAGTTAAGGGAAGCTACTTCTACAAAAACTGAAGAAATAAATAAGAATAAAGGGTAATAGTGATGGAAGTAAAGGTGATAGATGTGGGTTACAAACAATCGGAAAAAATCTAAATGTGTATGAACTGAAAATAAGAGCTCAGAATGATAATAAAGGAGAAAAGAGGGGGATACCCTTTCTCTAAGATTGAAAAAATTGTATAAGCAAGTAAATAATATGGGAAGGAGGGTCTGGGAAATTAGACTGAACAAGTGTTCATGATTCTCCCCTCTGATAAATAAAATATAAAATTAAGGATTAAAAGTGAAAAGGTTGGCCATCAAGTTAGCTCACACTTATAATCCCAGCTACTCAGGAGGTTGAGATCAAGAGGATTGTGATCCTTGAGATGCCATCTTGATAAAACAAGCTGGACATGACATGTGCCAGTCATCCCAAGTCACAGATAAGAAGATCAGGATCTGAGGCTGGTCCAGTCAAAGAGCAAGACCCTATCTGAAAAACAACCTAAAGCAAAAAGGAGTGGAGGTATATCACAAAAGTTAGAGCACCTGCCTAGCAAATAGAAAGCCCTGAAGTCAAATTCCCATACTGCCAAAAGAAAAAACAGTAGAAGGGGTGGAATGAAGTAGTGTGAAAAAAGTGGTAGAATTTTCAGGATTCTCACTGGAAAAAGAAAATTTGATTAGAATGAGCAGGGAGTAGTGCCAAAGACAATCATGAGAGCAATTATATTGGGAATCATTATATAACTTTGGATCCTCTCAAAAAAAGAATCAATCCTGAAAACTCACTTTTCCCAGACTATCCATGAAGAAAGCTAATAAAACGGTCTTGGGGAAAAGCCACGGTATTCAAAATATGAGACAATCAATTTGAACATGACAACCCATGGAGATTAGTTTGAAGCCAGCAGATGAAGCAGGTAAGAATAAGCCAAAGTGCCAAAACTGGAAAAAGAACAAAAACAAATAAAATAAAGAGGTGAAGAGGCAGATCTTGAACAACACAGGGAAAGAACAAAGCCTGTAGGCAATGGGGACCGTGGGTTGCAAGCACAGCTGGCTAGCTGCAATATTCAGTTTTCCCACATTTAGGAGGGTTCCAGCAAGGTCCAGGCAGTACATTTGCAAAAGTAGACAAGATTCCTCTAGCAATCTCCATAGCCCTAGAGCATGGTAGAGAAATCAGATGATTGGAATAACTCAGGGTTTGAGAATAGCTGAACAAGAATGATGGAAAATCAATTAACACAATGGTTCAAGACAGATAGAAAAAGTAGTATTGGCAGAAGTCTGCTTTGATAGGCCAGAGAATAGTGTACTACTTGGATTATGAAACAGGTGAGCTGGAGAAAGGCAGTGAAAAACATGGTAATGTTTACTGAAAAAGGCAATCCCATATACAACTATAGTTTTCAAACTGATTCTGAAAATGGCAAACTTATGACCCACAATTGAAGGTTCTACTGAATTTGAGTAGTTAGAAGAATGAATGGAATAGAGAAAGAGAGAATGTGATGTTATTTTTCATGTTTTTCAAGTCATTGAAAACGAAAAGGGTGTCAGACTATGACAAAAATCAAATGACATATATTGTCAGCGAGCTTCCAGAAGAGGGAAGAATAAGGCAGAAAGTGGAAACATTTCACAAGTTAGAGACATTTTTATTTAGGTCCTTTGCCATGAATGATTTCCCTTTGTTACCAGCCCTTCAGATACCACCAACCTGACACACTAATCAGACATTAACTATTCTCTTCATAGAATTTTGCTACTTGCAATGCATTTTGCCCTCCAGTATGTTAGGTGGTTCTCAGGCAAACCTAACCTTTAAAAAAGGAAAAATAGCTCATCTCCCAACCCCATTTTACAGAAAAGGAAACTAACACTAAGCAGATCCCACAAGCAAACATTCTTCTGACCCTAGAGCTTGTGTTTCTTCCCATGGGCTACACAGTATGAATAAGATAAGCTTCACAGCCTTGTTAAGACTAACATTAAAAAAAAAAAACCTGAGAGTCCCTGCAAGGTACAAACATTAGCTGCTAAATTCAGACTCATTGTGAATAAGTAGTTACAATAGTTCTTTGGTTTCTTGATGACATATGTGAATAAACCCATAATGTTTATTAAGTTATGAAGTCATATTGCCACTGTGAGAAAATGTTATATGCTTTACCACTAAGTAATTTGTGTAACATAAATCTATAGACTTGGCAGAATTTATAATGGTTCCATATACTCATAACTAAGGCTCAGTTTATTATTTATGGGAGATTCTTTGCTGATCTCCTGTGACATAATTTAAAATATTGATCTCAAGGTGTTACCCACATAATCATGAATCACGTCCTATACACTTACCTGCCACAGCTGATGACACTGACACTACAGCATTATGATATAGAATGTAGACTGTTCTAACTGGAATTTTGCTGAAATCAGTTAGGTATAATTCGAATTATTTGATTAATTAATTACCAATGGCTCCAAAGTGGACCACTGTAAAAGCTTTCTCAGTAAATTGCTTTCAAAGCCTCAGGCAGTTTATAGAAATTATACTTCTTTTACACTCCACACAGGGTCTCTTTGTTAATCAGCCTGTGCATTACATCTACCTTGCACTTTCTGTGAATAGTTTGTATGCAGCCCTGGTTCGTTATCAAGGTACAGTGACAATTTAAATAGTTTTCCCACCCTCTCAGGTGGAGTCTGAATTTGAACATGAGTTCCTTACTATCATAATAAATACACCCATCAGATCACTCTGGAGGAAGAAGTTAAACATGTTAGGCTCCAGGTCCTGTTACCCAATATCTTTCCTACAGCTTCCAGGCCCCAGACTGACAATTACCACATCATATGGCCATTGCTTTCCTTATTATCTTATTACCTATTCTTAATTTCCTTGGCAATTAAGATCATATCCAGTGTGTCTGGAGGAAGGGTGACCTGGATGAGACTTCCTGAGATGTTATCTGATGCAGGCACTGAAGCTGTGATGAGAATCTAATGAAAACATAATATTGAAAAGAAGATACTTAAGTCTTTGTTCCGGGGAGGAGAACGGACTGTTTAGAGTTTTCAAAAGATATATACAAAGTGATTTGCACTGCGTCAGCTTGTCT
Source organism: Castor canadensis (assembly GCF_047511655.1). Lineage (NCBI taxonomy): Eukaryota > Metazoa > Chordata > Mammalia > Rodentia > Castoridae > Castor > Castor canadensis. The sequence continues at coordinate 29,172,000 of NC_133395.1, forward strand.
AACTTAGAAACATGATTCTTGGAATCTTCTTCTCTATATTTTTCCAAATTCCTGTGGGCCACAAGAGACATTCTGGGTGACATTTGAAAGGTGGAAGCCAAACAGAAGCCATATCCTTTTACACTGGAGAGGTCAATTTGAGACAGCAGGCACCATTGAAACTCAGGCACATTGGTTCCGTTGGGCAGCCACCCACAGTACCTCTGGCTACCACTGGATCCTCCTTCAGTTTCCTGAATTCTGAGCTAGTGCGTACAGCTTCTGTATCAGCACAAATAATTGCTCATTGAATTCAGGGTCACTTAATTTTGCTTCTCTGCCTCTTGGATTAATTTTCCATAGTGAAAACCACCAATTTCACATTTAATCCAGCAAAAAGCTAGGTGGTTGCAAGAGACCTACGTGGATTCTAGCTCATACTCATGTGCTCAAATTTGGAGTCCCTGCCCTCCCCGTGGGTCATCCTCTTTCCTTCCCAGGCCTACTCTGTTGATTTCATGCACAGCATCTAAGTAGAAAGGATAGGATTATAAAAATTGTTTAACCGGCTTCCACAAATGCATAGAGTCAAATCCCTATGCTAAATGCTCTACCCCTTATTATTCCTAGTGGTTCTGTTTCTCTGATCCAAACTTGACTAATAATATATGCACATCCATATATACTCATGGGGATAGTATTTAATAAAATAGAATTAAATGACCTATTTCACATAATTCATTAAAATTTAGGGTAGTGAAAGAGAAAATTCTGTATCTAATGCTTTAGATTAAAATTTTTCAGCTTCTATCCAATAAAATAATACCTTAAGCTTTTCCATACTGTGTAAATAGCATAAAATTATTTGAAACTTAAGATTGCCTCCGATATGCCATTCTGAAAGCCACATTCATGCAGAAATCAATTCAGTTGTAAGAGAACGATGTTCTTCACTGGGATGTGGATGAGTTTTGTGATTCCAGTGATTGGAACAATTTCCTAAGTTTGACTTCATAAAGAATTAGTTCTCACACCTTGAAAAATAAGAGAACTCATTAGAGCTATTTCATGGCACAGAAACTATTGCACAGTGAAGACATTGACTATAAGTGAAACAAGAAACGACTGATAAAATTACTTATGAATATGAATGTTTTCCCATGAAAGCTACTGATTTAATTTATATTGCATACTGAATTCCACTTCACTTTTCCCTTCCCCATAGAGGAGAGAATGTTTTAGCATAAATGCACAGTGGGATACATTCATTGCTATAACACTTAGCGAATTTAAAAGACAGAGCTGAAGGTTTAGTATGTGTTCCATAATTCTCTAGTTTTATTTCTGCCCTGTATTGCCTATATGTGTTGATGGTATGGGAAACTGAACATCTGAATCACTTAATGCCATTTTGCAACTCAAATATATATACATAAGGCTCACTTACTGATGATGCAGAAGACAAAAGGATGAGAAAGACCCAGCTTCTGCCTATAATTCAGTCAAACCTTTAAGAAGGATGTGAGATTATGCCACGGCCTCAGAGGAGAAATCTTACTGTAAGGAAGGCTGTGGGAGGGGTGAGGAATACTTCTGTTAACACCTATAAAAGAACTTGAGGAAAAGAAAAAAAGTGTGTAGTCCACAAGATGGAGAAAGGGTTCTATGTTGAAAGCAGTGCTATCTTTAGAGTCCTCAACAGCTGTGCGCATGTATATATAAAGTTCTCAACTAAAGAACATACATTATCTTTGGCAAAGTCCCTATTTATGGTTAATACTGTGTACAAGTAATTCTACCATAGAAAAAATTTTAAAGTATTTATTTTCCAGTAGGTTGCATAAAGTCTTTGCAAGCCAATTCCAAATTAGCCCAATTTTTTGAAGGCAGGGGAAGTATTTTTGTAATGTGTATGTGTAGGTCAAAAATTAAGATTATAGGTGGATGAGCACAAGTATGCCAGTGATCATAAAATAAAACAGACTGAAGTACACAGTATAAACTTTATGATGAGATAAGATAATTTCAGTAGATTTTCAAAGATATAGTTGCTTACATGAGTCTTTAAAGGTGTATATAAACTATTAACTATAAAAATATAATAACAGATATTGGCAACAAAATGAGAACATCACTGGTGTGGGAAAACTCAGGTCTGATAAATGAGTAAGTAAAGTATCTGACATGTATTTCACACACACAGGAAGATGTAAGACACCAAGTTCGGGAAGTAGGCTGTAGCATTATGAATTAGAGATCCTTGAATATGAAACTAAATCTCTCTCTCTTTCTCTCTCTCTCATACACACACACACACATATATAATACAATTATATAGAATTGTATTTACCACAAAGATCCTTCATGACATCCTTTTGTAAGGGTATCACCAATTGTTCCACTCCTCCGTATTAATAAGTAGAGAATTTTTGCTAGCATTTTTAATAACAAAAAATAATGGACTTCATTGTGGGATTTTCATACATGTCTATAGCATTCTTTGACCATATTCACCCTCATTGCCCTTTCATCCCCCTTTCCCCCTCTACCTACTCATCATTCTACTATCTTCTCTTTTTTTCTACTTTCTTGTGTTTTTTTCTAGATTCCACAAAAATCATGAATTTGCCTGTCATCCTTGAGTAGGGAGCATGCTAATCTTTTGTATCATTTTAGTTTTAGCATATGTGCTGACAAAGTGAGCACAAAGCTAAATATGTTCTTGCATTATTAATTGGAATAAGGATCTCAGAAGCCACCTTCCAAAGAGAAGTCACAGAAAGAACTGTTGACGCAGTTTGTCTGACAACAGTATGTGGGTTGACTCAAGGTTGCACAGACCAGTTCAGAGATCCATGCTAGACCACAGACAACAAGGACTTTGAACTTCACCATAAGAGTTAGGCACAACTGTTTTATTATAAAAGTGATGAGAGGAAAAAACATAAATACAGTTAAGCGCACATTACATGTTCATATATTTCTTCATGAAATGGAAGGTATAGTCATTGTTTTAGAAAAATGAAAGATTTAGTAGGCTACAATTTTGGGAAAGCAGACAATGTAAATGCATTAATTATGTGTGGTCATATTTGTCCATCCTAGTTCCAGTAAGAGTCTTGTCCACTCTGCTTGGTCCAAACTGTTTCTGCTGGCACTGCCCAACTCTTATGTGACCTATGCCTTCTTGGCCACAGTTTGTCAGCCCAAAACACAGTCAACACAGTCAGTGGTGTTGACTAGAATTTTCAGTCTTATGCTATAAAGGTCAGTTATGTCTCTGGTAGCCTGGCTTTTAAGAACCTGAGTGCTGTGCCCTATTATCTTGCATTGTCTTTCCTAACCAAATGGAAAACAGAGCAGATGTAGTCTACATAGAAAAAAAGTTGCTTGAAATAGATTTTCAAGGAAAATAATAAACACAAGATGAGAAAAATGGAATCTAATCCCTATGTTCCAGTTGTTAGTGAGGACCAGTCCTATGAAGTATCCAGAAAATTTTTAATAAAATTCCTTTATTGCTTAATCTGGTTCAAGTTGGATTGTCTAGCATTTGCAATAAAAACAGTTGCTATAAATGACAATAAAACTATGTATCTTTGTGGAGAATTAGCAAAAGGATTGACTATGGAGATATCTGACACTGTTGTGCTGTCCAAATGACGTTTAAGACAATAAATGGTAATAGTATTTGCCTGCTTTGTGTGTGAGTTCCCAAGGAGACATTCAGAGCCTGGCGTCAGTGGGTCACCCAGGTAATCCTAGCTACTTGGGAAGCTGAGATTGGAGGATCGTGGTTTTAAGACAAGTTCAGGCAAAAAGTTCTTGAGACCTCATCTCAACCAATAGCTGGGCACAGTGACATACATCTGCCTCCCAAGCTATTTGGGAAGCTAAGATCAGGAGGATTATGGTTTCAGGCCACTCTGTGAAAAGTTTGCAAGACCTCATCTCAGTGGAAAAAAGTTGGGTGTGATAGCATACATCTGTCATCCCAGCTACAGCAGGAAACCTAAACTAAGAGGATTATAGTCCAGGCCAGCCTGAACAAAAAATAAAGTGAGAGAGACCCTTTCTCTAAACTAACAAGAGCAAAAAAGGCTGGAGACTGACTCAAACAGTACAGTGCCTGCTTAGCATGTGCAAAGCCTTGAGTTCATACTCCATACTGCCAAAACAAAAGAAGACAAAGAAGCATTCAGTAGTTCAGCGACAGATCACGAGCAGGTAGGCTGTTGAATTGATTTGAAATCATGGTTTTAGTTGTGAAAAACAAAAGCAGCTGAAGGATGACAGGAGGTAAAGATTTGTGATATTGACAAATGTGTGACTGAAATTCAGGTTGAGGTAACTCTAACAAAATGTGCCATCATCAGCAATATCTGCCTGAGCCAGAGGAAGAGGAGGTGTACTTCCTATTATGTTCTCCTTCTTTCGCCTTTGAATTTATACTCCATCATTCTTTTAGCAAAACCCAGTTTCCTAACTGGCTAAATCAAAATCATGGTCAATAACATCACTGAGCAAAACAAAGAAACTTTAATCGTTGTTTGATTTAATAGAAAACCGAAAGTCCAGGAGACCAAACCATATGATCTGTCTTAGGAAAAAGATACTAGGAAAAATATCCACACACAAAAAAATGAAAATACTTCTCTTAATGTTCTAAAAATACTGAAAGTGGTAAAGAGGAATTGTATTACATCATTGTAAAATAAAATGGTAACTGAAATTTACTATTTTAGAGTTTCTGTTTCTATGCTTCTTATTCTTTGAATAACATTTTAGAATGAGAAATTATCACTGTTGGTTCCACAATCAAACCCCTTTCACAGTTATTCCAGTGCTGTCTGGATTTACACCTGCATTTTACTCCTTTGTGTTTTCTCTGCCTAATCACCCCCTGGGAGCATCTCTGGACCAATGACTAAGGGAATTGACTCTCCCACCATAAGGGTATTTCTGAAATACATCCAGGTTTTCTTAGTAACAATAAGATCTGGCTTTTCCCAGTAGCAGCCTGCTTGCTAATGAATTTGTTCTTGTCTGACTTTTCTATTTTGCTTTCTCATTCTCTACTAGAATTTCCTGAAATTAACAAATAAATAACTTAAATTTGAATACTTGTCTTAGGAATTGCTTCTGGTAAAAGAAAAAATACCAAAAGAGATTTGAAGTATAGTCAGAATAATGCTGGGTCATTGTTCTGGGTCATTTCTCCTGAGAGTTCAAGATTCCCTAGCAGCTCTTTCATTTTATGCATCACAGGAAATGTATAAGATCTTTGAGACATTAATTAAGGATTATAAAAAACTAGACAGGATGTGAGGACTAAACGTTAATTTGATTTCACTGGGAATTTTTAAAAATCTATAAATATAGTTCCTGATCGTTGAAATGAGACTATATGTTAAATTAAAGGTTATTGTGGTTTCTTGAGGCTGAAACATTATATAAGAACTACAAACAGTAAAATATTACAACTTTCGATTATATTAATTTAGTAACTGAGCGATTGTACTAAAATAAGTTGCTATAGTAACTGCCACAACTGAATGGTTGAAAAAGTTAGAATTTGATTTTTCCTTTTAATATCCAATGCAAGTGTTCCCAGAGCAGGTTGGCAGGGGAGTCTTCCACACATAACCACTGAGGAACCCAACTCCTAGGCTTTCTAGGTCCTCCCAGGTTTTTCTCCAACACAGCTGGCCAGAGAACAAAAGGCAGAAGGAATGAATCATGGGAAGAGTATGGGACAACCCAGAAAAGGAGTTCATTTCTCTTTCTTCTTCATCTACAACTCAGTCCCTGGCTGCACATTACCACAAGTAGGACTGGGAAGAATTCCTACTGGGGAGCCAGGCAGGTGTCATTTCCCAATGACACCTCCCTATTCAGAAGACAGAATACTCATTTTTGGCAAATAGCCTTCTTGTTCACAACACATGTTGTTTTTGCCAGAAGATTATAAAATAAAATTAGGACTTTCTTATCAGTCATCTCATTTGATTTTTGACAAGACAGCTCTCAAAGAACCAATAATATTTTCCCACTTCCATGAGACATCTGAGACTCAAAAAAGATGGGTGACATTTCCAGCAATGCTACACAAGCAGGTCATATCCAGACCTTGTGAGCTCATATTCCAATTCCTACTACTCTACTACATGAGCCTTTTAGGACACAACATTTTCTCACTGAATTGTTTTGTTTTGTGATGCTTGAGTTTGAACCCAGGGCCACACATATGCTGAGAAGGAACTCTACCACTGAGCTGTATCCTCAGCCACTTGCTTTTTGGAGACAGGGTCTTACTATGTATCCCAGGGTGGCTACTCAAATTCTTTTTGCCTCTGCCTCTCAAGTGCAAATTGCAAGCATATGCTACTATATTCAGCTTATTTTGTTTCTTATTATTAAAAAGTTTCTAAGTTTACTTAACTTTCAACTCTATCAATACACTAAATACGATTTTCCAATTCTTTCTAAAATAAAACATCCAATCAAATTTAGTGTTATTCTCCTCTTAAACAATGAAAATACTACTAAAAGTTCAAGCCTGTATGTTTTGAGTAATGGTTTTTATTAATATGATTTTAAAATAAGGGAAGAGTCAGGAGAGGGAGAAAGAAAGCACATACAACCCTGGGAGTCACTTCTCCCACTCTGACTTATGATCAAAATTATCATTCTGTTTTAAAGGAAAATAATAAAAACATGAAAAATGAGACTCAGAACAGGAAATAAACATAATGACTGCAAAGACACTAACAAGATTTGAGTTACGTAACTTGGAGTAAAAGTCTTTATATACACGTGCTTCAACATGCATTCAAAGAGAGTTTGGGATAGATTGCAGGGAGAACAAACCTAATAATGTGAACAGCTAAAGAAAGAGTAGGGATATAGTATGGATTGCTCAGTAATTATAAGCAAAACATCAAGAAATATTGTATTTGAAATAGGAGAAAAAATGGAGACGTTATAGCTATGAAAATAATTTTCAGAGTTTGTCTCCCAGTCCTGAAAGTCTAGCAAGAGGTACTTTATTCCTCTCTTGAAATTTCTCCCTACTTTGCCCTGTTACATTAGAATAAATCCTATTACTCTAAAATAAATCTTTGCAAACACTTAAAAAAAAGAATTTTCAAAAGATATAAAAACCCCAAATGACAGATATTAGTAGAAAAAATTTAAAACTTCCTAAATTAGGGCTAGTGGACTGGTTCCATCAGTAAATTGCCTGCCTAGAAAAGGTGAGGCCCTGAGTTCAAACCCCAGTACCATTAAAAATTCTGCAACTCAGGAGGCAGAGATTTGTAGGATCACCATAGTCCCGAAAAAAGTTCTCAAGACCTCATCTCAACCAATAAAAGCTGCACATTATGGTGTGTGCCTGTCTTCCTAAGTACCTGGGAAGCATTAAAAGGAGAATTACCATCCAGGTAGGCCTGGGCACAAATGTGAGATCTTTTATCAAAAATAACCAAAGCCAAAATGACTTTGGGCTTGCCTCAAGTGGTAGAGCCCTTGTGTAGTTATCACAAGGTACTGAGTACAAACCTCAGTAGTGCTGAAAACACACAGGAACAGCAACAACAAAACTTATGCCATTATTTGCATAATATAAATTATTATGAACTCATTAATACAGTACAGATTTTGGCGAGAATTTTAACATGAATGAACTCTAAAAATTAATCTTAAATGAGACCATTATATTATCACATATCTGCTATATTACCACCTCTTTGAAGCACTGTTCTAAAAAAGGAGAAAATTATTCTCACTCTTAGAAGTCATTGTATGCATGTATGAAAAGGTCATAATAAAACCCATTTTAAAATTACAAGAAAGAAAAAAATTGCAAGAAAGATATTTTTAAAAAGGGTGCTTGAAGAAGGGTGTCTGGGGAAGGGGAGTAAGAAAGAATAATGAAATTAATAGAGGAGGTAAACATGATTAAAGTTTATTACACAAGTGTATGAAAAAAATCACTTTGAAACCCCCATGTTGTACAATTAATACACACCAATAAAAATGTAGAGATAAAAATGATGCTTTAGAAGATTACATTTTAAAGTTGCATATACCATGTTTTATCAATGTACAAATATAAAGCTTATAAAAATGGATCTCTGGTCATACTTGCTGTCTTGTTTTCCCAGACAACTGGGCAACAGAAAAGTCATTTGATCCGTGCTTAGGTTCTTGAGAGAACCAGAAACATAATGGGCTCCAAAACACCTTCAACTGCTGGCATCATGAATGCTTCCTGCCTAATACTGTTGGACAAGAGAGACAAAGTAAGCCCTGTAATTACATCCCAACCTGATCTGTGCTTGCAGTCATGTAATTAATACTTCCTCTGTAAAGCAATGGAATAATTTAAAGAACAGATATTTTTCAACCATGGTCTGAAAAAAAAATCCCCGAGAGGGGAATACATGTGCATTTTAGCTACGTGCAGACACTTCTGGGATTCCATTTGCTAAGAGAAATTGTAACTAGATTCTCTGAGCTTTCATTGTACCAAGAGATGAAAATGATACTTCCTTCCTGCTAACAGCCATAGGGGGGAACAGAAAAAAAAAAAAGTGTGACTGGTGCCTATATTTTTCCATGAGGGTTTATGAAAATGGTAAACACAATTTCAGTTCCTGGCTACCTGAGCCACCTTAGAATGGTGCCAATTTCATTTGCAGAGTCTGAGCCAGGAAATCGGTGCAGAAATCTGGCACCAAGGGTTAGACCTCAACTTACACAGTAGAAATGAAACTCCACTCTCTAGCAAATTTATATTGACTTCCCAAACCCATTCATAGCTTCTAACGTGTTGCGGACAGGCAGTAACAATCGTGAATATAGACTCTACAAAACACAGAGACACACAAAAAATTGTTTAGTGACACAACAGTAACGAACAGATCAAGAATGGACACTAGTAACTGTAGACTTTATTACCAGAAAACTTCCTTTTCAACAATTGCTCTAATTTTAAATACATTGACATCATTTTCTTTTAAAGTATTTGCACACCTGCCTAGTAAAATTCTACATTTTCCAACTCCCCCTCCATTATAAAAAACCAATAAAAAACCAATCTCCACTTTGTCTATTCCTTTTCAACTTTTTCTATTAAATATTTACAAAATGCAGTGTTAGGGTCCACAAAACTAAACTGCTTCATACTTGACAACAACAACATATCCAAAAAATGTCTTCCCTCACCATGTTCCTATTTCTCTATGATATTTCCCTGCTGATAGTCTATATAACAGTTGACAGTCTTGGACATTTTGCTTTTTGATCTGTCTACATTTGAAATATGAAAGCTAACATAAAATTATGAAAGTAACAGATTTGGGGAGGCACAAATATTCAGTCCTTAGCAACAACATTCCAAATTTAAGTCCTCTTAACACAGTAAAAAAAAGTAAATTATGTGATTATTTGATTGGATTACTCTGTAATACTCAGAGAGAATCCATTCTGTTCTAGCAGAACACAGTTCTCAACTATTACTAACTAATATTCATTCCAAAACAACTTAACCTGACTTAGGCATAATTGGTTCCACTTTATATTCAAAAACTCTGTTGCTTGCTCATAAATTATGGAAGTTCTTAATTCTAGTCTACAGATTATGCCAACAAAAACATGAAAATTTTAAAACAATATGTGATTCTGCATGAATATTTAAAGGCAACAAACCAGATTTATATTTCATTAAACATAAAATAAAAATCTTAACAAAAGAACAAAATGATTGATAGGCTGCATCAAAATACACTATCTTTTGATACAATTTCAAGCTCATATATAAATAGACCCCTGTTTTTCAGGCAAACCCACAGAAAAGGGAGAACTTCTCCATTGGAGATTACTCCATTTTTCCACTAGAAAAGAGCAAATGGGTTTTTTTAATATACATTTGGCTTCAAAACTCTGAAATTCAATATATGTTCCAATTTACAAAAACTGGAAAGACAAAATAGGCTAATGGCCCAATTCCAAGTGGACTTGATTTTCCAGAGTCAAAAAATTAAAGCATACAAACAGTCAGAAAACTCTCACTGAAATTAGCAGAGCAGAGAGTTTTGAATTGAACATTTTGTTCGTTGAACTCATCATTTTTACTTCATTCTATTATCAGACTCACCTCAAAGACTGAATTCATTTTAAAATTATTAGAAATGATTTGCTGAAAATGTACAAAATTGACTAGTGACCTTGCCCACATGCATACTGTAAAAACATTCATCTCAAGCATCCTCATAAGAGTAGTGTTAATAAATCAATAAATATAGGAACCCATAGTTACATCTTTCATGTGTTTCATATTTTCTTGGTGGTCACAAGCTATGTACAGAGCAATGGATTAAAACTATGTTCAAACATTGTTCAAGAAACAAATAACTACAGAAACAAATAAACATGTACCTGAAGAGATTATTTTGAGGATTCTGAAGTTAAGCTATGGCCAGGAATGCCATTTAGTGATATAATACATGCTTAGCATAAGTAAAGCCCTAAATTCAATCCCCAGAATAGAAAAAAAATTAGACCACTATGGAAAGCAGTATGGAGATTCCTCAAAAAACTAGAGACAGAACTGCCATATGATCCAGTGATACTGCTCCTGGGCATCTACCCAAAAGAACATAAGACAGGATACAGTAGAGACACCTGTACACCAATGTTCATCACAGCACTATTCACAATAGTCAAGCTCTGGAAACAACCCAGATGCCCTACAATGGATCATGAAATTGTGGTACACATACACAATGGAGTGTTACTCAGCCACAAGGAATAATTATGTGGTTTGAAGGTAAATGGATGCAATTGGAGGACATCATGTTAAGTGAAGTTAGCCAGCATCAGAAACACAAAAGCTGCATGTTTTCTCTCATATGTGGAAGACAGATCCAAAGATAACCCTATATACAAAAACAAGCATGATCATATACAAAGTCAGAAGTAGAACATGTTTTTAACAGCAGAACTACTCTATGGAACTTGGAGAAAGAGGGAAAGGAAAAGAGACTGATAGAGCATCAGTAATATCGCATACTGTAAGATGGGAAAGTAGAGGATATAAGGATGTGTATTGAAAACTGCTGAAAAACAGGGAGTAGGAGGTAAAGGGGTAAAGGAGAACAAACAAAGGGATTAAACAGCTCAAAGTAAAGCACATCCACAGTGGGCATACACTGAGACACCTCTTTGAATGTCAACTTAAATATTAATAAAAAAAAAGCCAGGACAGTAAAATAGGCAGAGTGTACCTGGAATGGGGTGTAGGGTGGGAGTAAGGTACTAGTGGGAGGGGGAGGGTAAAGTAAGGAGATTAAGATGAAGGTATATGGTTGATGGACTTTGTATACCTATATGAAACAGAGCTAAAAAACCTCTTGCAATTACTTTGGGGGATGAGGAGGAGAGACAATGGGGAAAATATAAATAATGTACAATATAAGTCTGATTGGAACTGTCACTTAGAATTCCCTGCCATATAATGAATATATCCTAATAAAAAATTTTGTAATAATGAAAAGAGAAAAGAAAAAAATTAAGCTGGGTGTAATGATGCACACCTGTAATGCCAGCACTCTGGAGGCTGAGGCAGGAGTTCAAGACCAACCTGAGCTACATAGTAAGACCCTGTCTCAAAAAAAAAAAAGGAAAGTTCTTCAATTTCGAGTGACAGTCTTCCAAAATGTACAAATAAATGCTGTCAGAGATGAGAGAAAAGTGAGTTTTGTCAACATAATAGCAGAAGACAACAGCACACTCTCTAGAGGGATGCTATGAAACCATTAAAAATCATTCAAAAGTGGGAAAGTCAGGAAAAGAAGTGATAATAGATTGAATTTGATCAAAGCACACTATTTCCATTTATGGAAAGGGCACAATGAAACTCTTTTGAGCTAGTATATGCTGATATAAAAAAATCACAGCTTGCCCTATGCAGCCTTCAAAAGCCTCTCCAGACAAAACCCATGCAAAGGAAAATTTGAAATCATAGAACAGACACAGTGTGGTAAGGTCCCCTACCAGTCCATTGTGTAAATCTTTATGTTTGCATCTCTCATTTGCAATCTCCTATGCATTCAATATTTTCTCTTCTCCAAATATCCATGGCCCTATTGTTTTGTTCACCTTTTAAGTATTTAGATCGTTCTTTTCCCACATCTTCGATAGCATATCCTTACATATCGCCTTTAAATACTGGGGTCATGTCTCAAGAATTCCATCATCTAATCCACATCTCAAGCCTCCATCTCTCTTCTGAGTTCTAGTTGCGAATATTTAGCTCTTTACTGGCTAGCTCCTTTTGGATGTCCTGAGGGCAGCACAGATTAAGCCTGACACAAAGCAAAGTCATCATCTACACCTTCCCAACCCATGAGCTACTCATGTCCCCTGCTTTATCAATACCACCACTCTCAATGCTAATATGAAATTTAAGGGAAAATCTGCACTTTTTCTTCACTTCATCTTCTAAGAGAGATCAGATAATTAAAACTCTCTCTCGTACCTCAGCAGCCTTGATTTAAACTTTCACAGTTTCTTTTTTATTTATTTACTAAAAGAATTTTAAATTTTATTATTAGCATACATTAATAGTACAATGGTGTTTCATTATGATAATTCTATAGCAGCACATAGTATACTTTGAAAAAGTTTACCCCCTCTACTATATTGAAATAATTTGTTTTCAGCTCCTGATTTTTTTCCTCTTTATTCATATATTCATATGCGCATACTTTGTTGGGGTCATTTCTCCCCCCTGCTCCCCACCACCACCTCCTTCCCCCCACACCCCTCACTTCCAAGCAGAACCTGTTCTGAACTTTTCTCCAATTTTGTTGAAGGGAAGACATAACCAATAAAAAGAAAGACAAAGTGTTTTTGCTAGTTGAGATAAGGATACAGAGAAATTCCTAGCATCGCTTCCATGCACAAGTGTATTACATCCCAAATTGATTCATCTCTACCTGACCTCTTCACTACTTCCCAGTTAACTTCCCATATTGACCTCTGTCACTTTTAAGGTTACTGTATTAGTTCCTCTGCAGTGCAGACATCAAACACTTTCAGGTTTTGAGTTTCCTACCTATTCCCATTCCTCCTGCATGTGCTCTCCCCACAGCGTGTGACCCAAGTCTAATAGATCTAAGTTCCACATATGAGGGAGAACGTACGATTTTTGGTCTTCTGAGCCTGGCTGACCTCACTCAGTATGATGTTCTCCAGTTCCATCCATTTAACTGCAAATGATAAGATTTCATTTTTCTTCATAGCTGAGTAAATTCCATTGTGTATAAATACCACATTTTCTTAATCCATTCATCAGAAGTGGGGCATCTTGACTGTTTCTATGACTTGGCTATTGAGAATAGTGCTGTAATAAACATGGGTGTGCAGGTACCTCTGCAGTAACCTGAGTCGCATTTCTTCAAATATATCCCTAGGAGTGGGATTGCTGGATCATATGGAAGATCTATGTTCAGCTTTTTAGGAAGCCTCCATATTGTTTTCCAGAGTGGTTGCACTAGCTTGCATTCCCACCAGCAATGCACAAGGGTTCCTTTTTCCCCACATCCTTGCCAACACACGTTGTTGGTGGTGTTTTTGATGATAGCTATTTTAACAGGGGTGAGATGGAATCTTAGTGTGATTTTTATTTGCTTTTAATTTATGGCCAGATGGTGAGCATTGTTTCATATGTTTTTTAGCCATTTGAATTTCTTCTTTTGAAAAAGTTCTGCTTAGTTCAGTTGCCCATTTCTTTATTGGTTCATTGATTTTGGGGGAGCTTAGTTTTTTGACCTGCCTGTATATTCAGCTTATCAGTCCTTTGTCTGATATATAGCTGGCAAATGTTTTCTCCCACTCTGTGGGTGGTCTCTTCAGTATAGAGACCATTTATTCTATTGTGCAGAAGCTTTTAATTTCATGTAGTCCCATTTGTCCATCCTTTCTCTTAGTTGCTGGGCTGCTGGGGTTCTATTAAGGAAGTCCTTGCCTGTATCTATTGCTTCCAGAGTATTCCCTACTCTTTCCTGTACTAACTTCAGAGTTTTGAATCTGATATTATGGTCCTTGATCCATTTTGAGTAGATACCAGTACAGTTTCAGTTTTTTGCAGGTTGATAACCACTTTTCCCAGAACATTTGTTGAAGAGGCTGTATTTTCTCCATCATATGTTTTTGACACCTTTGTCAAAAATAAGGTGGGCATAGCTGGATTCATACCTGGGCCCTCTATTCTGTTCCACAGGTCTCCCTGTCTGTTTTTGTGTCAGTACCATGCTGTTTTTATTGCTATTGCTTTGTATTATATTTTGAATTTGGGTATTGTGATACCTCCAGCATTGCTCTTTTTGCTGAGTATTGCCTTGGCTATTTGCAGTCTCTTGTGTTTCCAAATGAAGTTTAGGGAAGATTTTTCAATCTCTGTGATGAATGTCATTGAGATTTTGATGGGAATTGCATTGAACATATAGATTGCTTTTGGTAGTATAGACATTTTTACTATGTTAATTCTGCCAATCCATGAGCACAGAAGATCTCTCCACCTTCTGTAGTTTTCCATGATCTCTTTCTTCAGGGGTTTGTAGTTCTTGTAGAGGTCATTCACATCCTTTGTTAAGTTTACTCCTAGGTATTTGACTTTTTTGAGGCTATTGTAAATGGAATTGTTTCCATATATTCTATCTCAATTTGTTTGTTATTGGTGTACAGAAAAGCTAATGATTTTTGTTTTTGTTTTGTTTTGTTTTTATTATTCATATGTGCATATAAGGCTTGGGTCATTTCTCCCCCCTGCCCCCACCCCCTCCCTTACCACCCACTCCACCCCCTCCCTCTCCCCCCCACCCCCTCAATACCCAGTAGAAACTATTTTGCCCTTATTACTAATTTTGTTGTAGAGAGAGTATAAGCAATAATAGAAAGGAGCAAGGGTTTTTGCTGGTTGAGATAAGGATAAGCTAATGATTTTTGTAAGTTGATTTTGTATCCTGCCACATTGCTGTAGCTGTTTATGATGTCTAGGAGTCTTGGGGTAGAGTTTTTTGGGTCTTTAAGATATAGGATCTTATCATCTGCAAATAGGATATTTTGACAGTTTCTTTACCTATTTGTATTCCTTTCATTTCTTCTTCTTGACTAATTGCTCTGGCTAGGAATTCCAGGACTATGTTGAATAGGAGTGGGGACAGTGGGCACCCTTGTCTCATTCTTTATTTTAGGGGAAATGCTTTCAGCTTTTCACCATTAAGTATGATATTGGCTGTAGGTTTGTCATATATAGCCTTTATAATGTTGAGGTACTTTCCTTCTATTCATAGTTTTCTTCGAACTTTTATCATGAAGTGGTGTTGGATCTTGTCAAAAGCTTTTTCTGCATCTATTGAGATGATCAAATGTTTTTTGTCTTTGCTTCTATTAATGTGCTGTATTACATTTATAGATTTGTGTATGTTGAACCACTCCTGAATCCCTGGGATGAAGCCAACTTGGTCGTGGTGAGTGATCCTTCTGATATGTTGTGGGATTCAGTTTGTCATTATTGTGTTGAGGATTTTAGCATCAATGTTCTTTAAGGAGATTGGCCTATAGTTCTCCTTTTTGGAGGAGTCTTTGTCTGGTTTTGGGATGAGTATAATACTGGCTTCATAAAATGAATTGGCAGTGTTCCTTCCCTTTCTATTACGTGGAAAAGTTTAAGTAGAGTGGATACTAGTTCTTCTTTAAAGGTCTGATAGAATTCATCACAGAATCCATCAGGTCCTGAACTTTTTTCTTTTTTGAAAGACTCTTTATTGCTGCTTCAATTTCATTTTGTGTTATAGATCTATTCACGTGATTAATATCCTCTTGGTTCCATTTTAGGTGGTGATAAGTATCTAGAAATTTGTCCATTTCTTCAAGATTTTCAAAATTATTGTAATATAGGTTCTCAAAATAGTCTCTGATGATTCCCTGGATGTCCATGGTGTTTGTTGTTATCTTCCCTTTTGCATTTCTGATTTTACTGACTTGGGTTTTTTCTGTCACTAAAAATATAGGATGGAGAAAAGATATCCTCTTCAACAAATATTGTTGGGAAAAGTGGTTACCTTTCTGCAAAAAAATTGAAACTAGATCCATGTTTAGTCAGGTTTGCCAGAGGAATCAATCTTGTTTATTTTTTCAAAGAACCAACTTTTTGTTTTGTTGATTCGTTGTAGTTTTTTAATTTCTATTTCATTAATTTCAGCCCTTATTTTTATTATTTCTCTCCTGCATGTTTTGGGATTTGCTTGTTCTTGTTTTTCTAGGACTTTGAGATGCAGCATTAGGTCATTGATTTGAGATCTTTCTGTCCTTTTAATATATGTACTCATGGCTATAAACTTTCCTCTCAGGACTGCCTTTGCTGTGTCCCACAGGTTCTGGTAGGTCATGTTTTGATGTTCATTAACTTCCAGGAAACTTTTAATTTCCTCTTTTATTTCTTTAATGACCCACTGATCACTGAGCAATGTGTTGTTTAGCTTCCAATTGTTTGCATGTTTTCTACTGTAATTTTTGTTGTTGTTGAGTTCTAGTTTTAATGCATTGTGGTCAGATAGAATGCATGGGATTATTTCTATTTTCTTATATGATCTATTTTCTTATATGATCTATTTTGGAGAAGGTTCAATGGGCTGCTGAGAAGAATGTATATTGTGGGAAGTTGGATGAAATATTCTGTAGACATCAGCTAGGTCCATTTCATCTATGGTGTGATTTAGTTCTAGAATTTCTTCATTGATTTTTTTGTTTGGATGACCTATCTATTGGTGATGGGGGTTATTAAAGTCTCCCACTACCTCTGTGTTGGAGTCTATATATGCTTTTAGGTCCTTCAGAGTATGTTTGATGAAATTGGGTGCACTGACATTGGGTACATATAGGTTGATAATTGTTATTTCCTTTTGATGTATTTCCCCTTTTATTAGTATGAAGTGTCCTTCTTTGTCTCATTTGATCAATGTAAGTTTGAAGTATACTTTGTCCAAGATAAGTATTGCTACTCCTGCCTGTTTTCAGGGGGCATTGGCTTGGTAAATCTTCTTCAATCCTTTTACCCTAAGCCAGTGCTTGTTTCTGTCAATGAGATGGGTCTCCTGAAAACAACAGGTTGTTGGATCTTCCTTTTTAATCCAGTTTGCCAAAAGCTATCTTTTGATGGGGGAGTTAAATCCAGTAACATTCAGTGTTAGTATTGATAGGTAAGTGGTGATTCCTGCCATTTAGTTGTTTTTGTTGTTTGAGGATTTGATTGTGTGCAGCTGAATTAATATTACTCTCTAATTCCTTGTCTTTTCTTCTCCTGTGGTTGGTATTGGCTGCCCTTTCATGGTTTTTTCTTTCATTTTCTGTGTGTAGAATTCTTTGAAGAATCTTTTGTAGTGTTGGCTTGGTAGTCATATATTGTTTTAGTTTCTGCTTATCATGGAAGACTTTTATTGCTCCATCTATTTTGAATGATAGTTTTTCTGAGTAGAGTACCTACGTTTGAAGTTATTTTCACTCAGTGCCCGGAATACCTCACTCCATGCTATTCTTGCTTTTATGGTTTCCATTGAGAAATCTGCTGTGATTTTGATGCATTTACCTTTGTATGTTGTTTGTCTTTTCTCTCTTACAGCCTTCAATATTCTTTCTCTATTCTCTGTGTTTGTTGTTTTAATGATAATATATCATGTGGTAGTTCTTTTTGGTCAAATCAGTTTGGTGTCCTGGCAGCTTCCTGTAGCTAAATGGGCATAGTATTCTCTAGATTTGGGAAATTTTCTGTTATTTTTTTTTGCACCTCTTATCCTTCTTCAATGCATGATTCTCAGGTTTGGTCTTTTGATGGAGTCAGTGAGTTCTTGCACATTCCCTTCACAGGTCTTGGGTTATTTGACTAATAGCTCTTCAGTTTTTACTTTAATTTCCATTTCATCTTCAAGTTCTGAGAGTCTGTCTTCTGCTTGTTATAGTCTGCTGGAGTGGCCTTCCATTGTGTTTTGTATTTCTGTTTCATTGTTTTTTCTGAGGTTTTCCATATCATAGGTCACTTCCTCTTTAATATTTTCTATTTTGTCTTTAATGCATTTATTTCTTTATTTATAGTGTTCTTTGTTTCACTTTCATATTTATTTAGGGCTCCTATGAGTTCATCTATTTGTTTCTGTTTCTTCTTGTATTCTTTATTTTTGTTGTCTTGAAATGTCTTGAGTGCCTCTTGTACGTTTTGGTTAACCATGTCTAGTAACATCTCCCTGAAATTCTCAGTGAATACTTGCAGGATTTCTTCTTTGAGGATGTTCTTGTGGGCATCATTGGGTTCCTTGGCATTGTTTATCTTTGTTTTGTTGGAGTCTGGAACTAGGTATCCGCTTTCTTCATTTCCCTCTGAATCCTCCATTAAATTATTTTGAGGGCAAGAATGGTTTCCATCCCTTTTTTGTCTTCCCATTGCTCCACTTGGTACTGTGCAGCTATGTCTTGACAGGCTATTTGTGGTTTCAGTCACCTGTTTTCTTTCCCTTGGTTTAATTTCATTTTGTGTCTTTACTGGGTTTGTAGCTAAGTGTGTGTGTTTTATTTCAGTCCCTGGTCTGGGTGTAATTTAGTATTTGCTAATTTACAATAGTAAAAGTAGCAAAAAAAAAAAAAAAAACCAAAGAAATCAAGGTGGAGAGATGAACAAACAAACTTAAACAAGAATCAGAACAAACAAACAAACAAACAAAAATTCCAGGTTCAGGAACAACAGAATTTCAGTCTTATTTTAAGTTCTGGTGTTACTCCTCCAGCATCAAATCCCATTGTTGGTAAAGCAGAAGGTCTGTCATAGTCTTGCCAGGATGTTGGTTAGTGTTTGTTTGTTTGTTTTCTTCTGTCTTTCAGAGGTAGCTGCTTGGTCATCTCTTCCCTAAGTGGGGTGTGGCAGTTTAAGTTTGTATATTGACCTCAGGTTCCAGAATCAGCTCTGTAGCTCACCAGCTGTCCTGCTTTGGAGTTGGGTTTTCACTGTGCTTGATTGCTGGGGGCTTGTTTCTTTGCCTTGCTCCCTTTCTCTGGGGCAAGGTCAGCCTCCATCAGCTGGTGTCAGCATGTTGTGATGCTTTGTTGATTATTTTTCAATTTTGCCATGTTGTTTGGCTTTGGATGTTGCTCACTGGCTCAGGAGATGATCTTTGTGGATCACTACCTGTCCTATTTCAGGCAGCAGCTTATCACCCACCCTTTGCCAGCCCTTCTGCATTTCCATCCTTTGTTTATTGAAAGTTTGTGTGGAGATCAGCTCCTTGCCTTCACCCCTTCTCTGGTGCACTTCCAGCAACTCTGTCCCTTTGCTGTGTGTTAATTTTCAGTTCCTTGTTTATTGTTCAGGTTTTTGGGGGGGTTTTTTGTGAGGTGGAGGAGTCAGTCTTCCCAGGGGGCTATGCTAGCATCCTAGGGTGGCTCTGGGAATACTGTGTGATTCTTGGTGCTCACCTGTTGGTCTGCCGAATGTCTCCCAAGCAGGTTTGGAATCAGCATCTCGTGGCACAGCAGCCCTCTTGTTTTCTCAATGTAATGAGACTTTCCACGAGCTAGGGGTTCAGGGTGTAGAAATTTTGATTCTCCTTTCTGCTTTATTTCTGCCAAGTATGGCTTCAGCATCTTAGTGAGGTTTTGGAGTCTCAGAGATCATGCTGTGTGCTTCTGTGCCCTAGTCACCATCTTGGATCTTCAAAGAAGACCCTTTAAATAATTTTTTCAAGCAATAGTTAAATATTTGTTAATTGATCATTTTAAAGAGTTTGAAAACATGCATATATTGGGAGAAACAGATAAGCAAATGGGAAGTATGTAATAGCATACTTATTTTTAAGTTATTTCACTCTGAAGATTCCCTAGCTTAATCTATCTTTGACATAGTCACATTTCTCAGCATGGCCTTCCCCAATCTAGTGAAAACACTCCAATTGCCCTTTATAATGTATAAATCAACTATAGATTTTTGAAAGAGATATAAATTAATCTAAATAAAATAAACATAAATTTCTGAAAATGAATTTAATTTTTTCAAAAAAAAACCCTAAAGTATAAATGAATTGCAAGTTGCAGTCTCTTAAACCCTATAAACAGAGGATAAGAAATGTCAAAGCTGAGTATGAACTGGTATCAGAAGCTGGGCTCAATGGAGTGTTATCACACCAAAGTCATAAATATAGGTCAAAAACAAGCCAGAGCAAAATTAAGCTAGCAACGTGGCACAGAGCTCCAAGAGCAAAACAAAGACCTATAGGTGAAGCAAAAGACAAATAAACATGTCAAGGAAGCTGGGAAGTAAATGTGAGTGACTGAAATGAAATTATCAGTGTTCAGAAGGTACAAATAGAATTTCCTTTGGGAGACTGGCCATTGTGCCAACATTATGTTCCTTAAAGAGGGAATGATCTGCCCTTACTTCCATTCTTCACAGAGGATTCTGCATAGTCATTACACTAAAACATGTTTTAAACTATGAGTTTGTAAGTCACTGTAATAGCCCCAGTAGGTTTGATTTCTGTTTTCCAGTGGCTAGTGGTGAAAATCAGGAAAACAATATTAAAAATCTCTAAAAAGATTATTTGTACACTAAATTTATTTAAACCATTATAATAAGTTTCTGTAAATTGCAAACATTATTCACAATTATACCGACATCTTCTAATTATTCCATTAAATTTAAATTGCAGTATTTAAGAACTATGTCTTCATATCAACACAAAACTGTGAACATAGTCTTTTACAATGAAAGCTCTTATAAAAATGTTAGGAGAGAAGGTGACAAATTTCGGTGATGGAAGATGAATATAATGAAAGTACATTGTATACATTTGTGTAAATGTCACACATATACATAGATATTGGCAGTACTGGGTTTGAACTCAGGGCCTCATGCTTGCTAGGCAGGCACTCTACCACTTGAGCCACAACTCCAATCCATTTTTTTCTGGTTATTTTGGAGATGGGAGTCTCACAAACTATTTGCCCCAGCTGGCCTGGAATCTTGATTCTCCCACTCAGCCTCACAAGTTAAGATTATAGGCTTGAGCCACCAGCACCTGACTACAATAAATATTTTGATGGCAATGACAGATACTCTATATGGACAGAATATTAGGTGGCCTTTCTGTTAGCACATATTAAAAAAATCTTGCAGAACAACCAAACTACATGCAAGTCAGGGAACCAAGAATTCAAGTGCTATCAGGAATTCCATCTCTTCTTGTGTCTTTCTGTTTCTTTCTCTCCTACTCTCTGTCTAGCTCCCAACTTCCCATATTTCTTTTCCTTCCCATCCAACCTTTCATTCCATTTTTTCTCTTTCTCATTTTTCTAATATTCTTCTCAGAAAGCCCACCTTTGTTTCTCTGGCCCATGAGTCATGACGTGTGCACACACAATTGCTGAGGTCTTTACATATTAAAATTTTAGCCACATGGTATAAGAAAAAAATGCACATGGTAATAAAAAATGCTAGGGAAAATGCATTGTCCAAATCATGTTATGATGTCATGTGCCAATAACTAGATCAATTAATTGGGAGCCAAAAGGGTAGGATGCTATAGTTTGTCCATTTTATTCTTAATCAACTGTTGTGCAGTAAAATAGCATCTATAAAACAATGAAATAGAATAAGGAGTAGTTTGTTGGTAAAACAGCAGGGTTTCTCAGCAAACAAACAAAAGTTCTACCCACATATTTAGATCTTTTTGTAAAGTAGTATTCAGTAACTTGATCATTAATGTCAATAGTTCCTGGGATATGAATACCATTAAATTTAAATGTATCTTTATGAGTGAGAATAATTTTCCCCACTTATTGTTTAGAACAGTGCCTCAAAGTATCTATGTGTTTAATTAATATGACAATGACCTCATTTAGGTAAAATTTTTAAAGTTCATTCATGTAAAAATTCCCTCCAAATTCTGTAATATACTAACAAGTTCACTAAAATTTTAATAAAATAATATATAATGGCATAAAGTCTTTTGTGGACGGATTTTTCTTTTTTTGGTTTTTTGTTTGTCCTTTTTTAGCAGTTCTGGGGTTTGAACTCAGTGCCTCATGCTTGCTAAGCAGACCCTCTGTCACTTGACTCACACACACACACACCAAGCCCTTTTTGTTTTAGTTATTTTTGAGGTACAGTCTTGCATTTGCCCCAACTCCCTGGATGGCTTTTCTCCTACTTACACTTCCCATGTAGCTGGAATGATAGGCATACACCACCATGTGCAGCTGATATTGATTGAGATGAGGTCTTGAGAACTTTTTGCCCAAGTTGGCTTGAATGGTGATCCTTTTGCTCTCAGCCTCCTAAGTAGTGAGCATTAACAGGCCTGAACCACTTGCACCAAACCAGACTTTTTAAATCTATGTAAAAAATACTATATTTCTCTACCATATTATGGTTTTTAGTATGATCTCAAAATATTCCAAAATTAAATGAATTATCACTGTAAAGATAATGGTTATAAAAACATTAAATATTGAATTAAAATAATGTATTCTATTGTATCTATAAAGCTCATAGCTTCAAAGCTCTCAGCCTTTCTCCTTAACCATCCTTAAATGTGGAAAAGGAGGAAGGGAGTGCAAGTTAAAGAAAACCCATCTCATTCATAAGCCATATGTATACCATGTGCATACTTACATGTATACCATGGCAAGCTTACCTATGACATCTGTGTCATGAGGAAAGAACTAGAGTAAATAGTATATAAGTTCACTTGCTATTGATTAAAAATAAAAGGCAGTGGCTTTTTAAAATAAATTCATCTCTGTGAGTTTCTGGTTTTAAAAAATACTTTCGGTTTAGTTTTTGATATCCAGTGAACTGTCTTTAGCTAGATCAATTTATGAAGTCTCATCCATTTTCTTGTCAGTTATAGTCTCTATCACTGTAATGTGCATAAGACTGTGGAATAAAAAGAAATACTAAAATGAGTTACATTTAAATGTGAACATGAACTATCATTTTCTTTTTTGAAGTATAATCTTGAGAGTAAGTATTCACTGTCACAATAATGCATTGAAGCATGAGGGAAAATGTCAAATTAAAAGCCTATTGGAGTAATAAATGCAGAAAATAGATTACGACTTGAATAATTCTGGGGAGAATAAAAGAGATGGGGATAAGTTTCAATACAGCATCCACTTAATTTTAACAGCAAAAGCACTATTCACAATAGCCAAGTTATGGAAACAGCCAAGATGCCCCACCACTGACGAATGGATTAAGAAAATGTGGTATCTATACACAATGGAATTTTATGCAGCCATGAAGAAGAATGAAATGTTATCATTCGCTGGTAAATGGATGGAATTGGAGAACATCATTCTGAGTGAGGTTAGCCTGGCCCAAAAGACCAAAAATAGTATGTTCTCCCTCATATGTGGACATTAGATCAAGGGCAAACACAACAAGGGGATTGGACTATGAGCACATGATAAAAGCAAGAGCACACAAGGGAGGGGTGAAGATAGGTAAGACACCTAAAAAATTAGCTAGCATTTGTTGCCCTTAACGCAGAGAAACTAAAGCAGATACCTTAAAAGCAACTGAGGCCAATAGGAAAAGGGGAACAGGTACTAGAGAAAAGGTTAGATCAAAAAGAATTAACCTAGAAGGTAACACCCACGCACAGGAAATCAATGTGAGTCAATGCCCTGTATAGCTATCCTTATCTCAACCAGCAAAACCCCTTGTCCTTTCCTGTTATTGCTTATACTCTCTCTACAACAAAATTAGAAATCAGGGCAAAATAGTTTCTGCTGGGTATTGAGGGGGTGGGTGGGAGAGGGAGGGGGCGGAGTGGGTGGTAAGGGAGGGGGTTGGGGCAGGGGGGAGAAATGACCCAAGCCTTGTATGCACATATGAATAATAAAAGAAAAAGAAAAAAATAAATAAATAAAACCTACAGAACCACAATATCATCAAGTCTGGGAATAAGCAGGACTGTGAGTTAGGATTATGGATGTGGCTGTACAATATGAAAATTGTCTTTATACTTTCAAAAAAAAATTTAAACAGCAAAAAGAAAAACAGGTCAGGAAATATGTATGGGAATAAGATTCCTTTTAAGATTTCAGCAATTGCACTCCTGAGAAATAATTCCCAATCCTGTATATGATAAAAGGGGGAGTTACCATTCTCTAGGGAACAAAATCACTATCCATAAAGATAAATTAGTTTTACCAGGCAATTAAATGTTTCTGTTACCACAGAAGTCTACATTCTAAGTCCCTCTATTTGTGCAAATCAATCTGCCATATATGTGTGGATTTGAACCTAAAATACTATTTTTATTGGCAGATTATCTGAATTGCTAGTAAGTACTGTCAAGATTTAAATTTTAAACATGTCTTCCTATTAATGACTTTTTTTTTTTTGCCCTTTGGATAGAAAAAGTGTTTACACTTAAAGCCTGGAATAATTATATGGAAATGAGAAAAATAGGACAAACATCTTGGTTTTTAAGTGTTCAATTAATACATATTTTCTTTTTTTTTTTTTTCCTGGCACTACTGGAGTTTGAACTCAGGGCCTCATGCTTGCTAGGCAGGCACTCTACCACTTAAGCCACTCTGCCAACCCACATGCATACTTGAGATTTCTAAATTATTATCGTTATAATAGAAATTATTTCATTCTATCATGGTTTTCCCTTCTTATAGTAGGCACATGACTACATGTATGTATAAGTATGTATTATAAAGAGAAAATTAGTGACTTGTCAAAGTGAGTCTGGATTTAGAAAGTATTGAAAATTTTTGGATAAGCCTGATTATCTAAAGAAAGCTCAAAAGAAGTATTGATTTCATTCAGACTGTCAGCCTAAGCCATGTAAATCCATACAGATGGTAGAAAATACACTTTAAATGAGTGGATATATAACCTTATGCAAAAATGAGAAATACTTCACAGATCAGAAACTGTGTAGAGTGCCTGAGAGATGAAATGACGGTGGGAAATAAGGAAAAGGGAGGTAATATCAAAAATACAAGGTAGAATACCATACTAAAGTCTGAAGAGTGTACTATGTTGCTTCAGCCTGGGAACAGTGGCGTCTGAATGAAGTTGGCAGGACACCCCACGAAAAACAGAGAGGTCCACCAACAGGCAGCAGCCCTTACAGAAAGTAGGGGAGAAAATAGAAAAGAGCATAAAAGTTTGTTTAGAGTGGCAACATAGCTACAAGTAGCTGTCAACCCCTGGGGACAGCAGGAAATACCCAGAACAAGAAAAACAGCAATAAAGAAATGGATGCGTTCCCTTAAATTTAACTGAAGACACACTAGACTGTAACTGTCTGCCACAGTAGACTTTATTCCACAGTAGAATATAACTCTTGACCAAAGGTTAAGCCATAACATCTGACAATCAGGCTGAGCAAATGAATATTACAGAAATTCTAGTCAGCAATCCTAGATACAAATACACACAATTATGACTCACATCACCAAAGAATAAAGAAACACAATGAAAGGGAAACAAGCCCAAACTAACAAATGCTTTATATGAGAGAAAACAGAGTTGATAAAATAATGAGAACAGAACTTAAATATAATATTGTTTTCATAATAAGTACAATATTAGAAAAGTAAGGGAAACACTTTTACTTCTAAAACAAAAAAGGGTGCAATAGCTCTTTTAGAGAATCATTCTGCCTCTCTTCCCAAAGGGGACAAATCCAAGAACTGACCCCAGTCAACCTGTAAGTGAGTCATTGAAAATTACCCGTTACTTCTGCTCCTGTCATGAAACTGAAGTGCTCTCTCTTCCTCATTTTCTTTTTTTCCGACCTGCAGATGGAGTGTTCTTTTTTCTTTAATTTTACTTATTTATTTTTTATCATTTTTGCACTTACTTACACGAGTATACATTATCTGGGCTCCCTCTCCCACCCTGTCTCATGGCAGAACCTGTTCTGCCCTCTTGTTCTCCGATTTTATAGAAGAAAAAAACATAAAAGATAATAAGAAAAATATGGCATTTTTGCTAGTTTGAAATAAAGATAGCCACACAGGGAAATTCCATGCATATATGTTTTACAGCCCAAATTGGTTCATCTCTACCAGACCTCTTCACTACTCCCTAGTCCCCTTCTAATAGTGGTCTTACCAGTTTACAATTACTATATTTACTCCTATACAGTGTGCACATCAAGCACATTCAAGTTTTTGGTTTCCTTCCCTTGCCCTATACCTCCTGCTCTCGGCCTCCCCTTAGTCCATGTCCAATAAAATTATTGCATTTGAGTTTATAATTTCTCTCTCTGCCCCCCAAAACGGACAACCAGAGAGATAAACAATAGAACTCCCCACTATTACCCCATAGTGTCACAGCCCTATTTCCTTGGTATTCCTGGAGTAACACTTATTAGGCCCTATCAGATGAGTCAATTTATAAAAGTCTAAAAGCATATATGTAATACAAGGACTTGATTGCCCATCCTAAACCAGGTTTTATCTTATTTTTATAGACGATAAACATACAAAATCCCTATCAATAACTATTTTCTTAGAAAACCAGTCTTGCCTATTCCTTAGCCAAATCATTTCCTCCAGTAGAAGAAATGCTAAAGGCAATGCAATCCAGCTCAGTGATTCTACCTTTTATGGGAATCAACATTCTGAGTGCATTTGTTACATTAAGAAAGGAAATAGATAATATCAATCAGACTTGCAGATCCTGTTTTAATCAGTACCCATTCAGGAAACAGTCAGAAAAGCCCAAACTTTAATGCCCCTGTTCAAGAAAGTTTTTTCTAACTGATTTGCAGCCCACATAGGAAGAACAAATACTGGCAGTGCTTTCTATATAATTTGGTATAAGTTCATAAAACAAATTGCCCAGATAATTGGACATGTCTTCAGTTCTACACTACATTTTCCATAGATGTAAACCAGATTTATAACTTAGAAGTGCAGCAATAAATGAACATTGCTTGTAATAGACTTATGCCAACTCTTATGTCAAAGTGAAATAAAAAAATGAGGCACACCACTTGGCGTAATCAAATCTGTCAGTTCACTTAACTCCTTTTAAAGTATTGATGAGAAACTCCAAGGTCTGCAAAAAACAAGTTTAATTATTTTTAGTAATACAAAATGTGTAAGCTATTACATGTAGCTATTTAAAATAGATTCCTTAAATTAAGCTTATCCTAAATCCTATAAATGTTTCTTTTTCTCACTTTTTTTCTATAATTCCTTTTTTTTTTTTTTTTTTTGGAGAAATCAAAACCCACTCACACATGGAAACTACTATCTTGAGGCTAAATTCCCATTTTCCTCTGAGGAGCTTTCCCACCCCCACTGAAGTCAGTGTTGGCAATTATACTTTCCTAGACTGGCCCGTCTGGTCACCATTTGTCTGGTCCTTGGTCCAAAAAGGAAAAAAATAAAGAGGTTAGCAATATTATGTTGGGAAATATAAGATGGCTTTTAGGCACATCTGTTAGTCCTGTGATAACCAAATAAATCCAGTTATTATAAGCAAAGCTTAAAACTAAAAGTGTCCTCTAATTGAATTCTTCCTCTTCGCGGTTAAGAAAAGGGGAAAATATTAATGGTAATAAAATGAGAAAAGCAGAATTTCCATCTGCAAAAACATTCCTAAGTCTCTATACTTCTTCAGGCTACTTGCCAAAGGCAACATTCCAGACAAAGCAAGCTTAAAATTCCCATTCCAGGAATAGGGATAGTAGACATATGGATATGTGGAGATCAATTGGTATTAGTAACACATTTTCAGGGTTTTTTTTTTTTAAGTCTCATTAACCTTAGAGGAATAGCCTATTTTCTCCAAATCTCTCCTTGTATTTGTATTTAAGAAAATCAAATACCATTACACTCAAAACAAATTCATCATATTCCTTTTGCTTCTTCTCTTCCTCTGAGTAATAAAATAAAATCCAAACCAGAAACCAGGTTGACACTTTGGGGTCCTTTCTTCCTTACCTCTGAATAAAATTAAGGATTATGGTTTGATACTGCTAACTATTAAATATTTCTCAAAGCTAATATTTCCTCTCTTATTACAGCTACAACTGACACTTGCTAAATGCTAACCTTTCAAGGTTCTGTGAGAAGAATCTCTCCAGTGCCAAATCTAGTCATGTCTATCTCTGTCTTCAGATCTTTCAGTGACTTCTCAATATCTACACTGAAATACAAATGCCTTGTCTTAGAAAACTTAAGACTCCTCAAATAACTTACTTCTGTCTCATCTCCTATCACTTGCTGAAAACCTGCAGTTCTTCAGACTGCAGCTTCCAAAACAATCTATGCCCTTTTATGATCTGTGCCCTTCTACATTTTCTTCTCTTCATCTGAAACATTTCCTCCACAGAATTATTGCAGTGCATTTAGTCATTAAACATGAGTTATTTTGAAACCTTCCTTTACTGGAGAGTAACAGCACTTAACATCCCATCTCTACAAATACAGTATCACATGTCAATTCTATTGTTACCTGTTATCTCTAATAGTCCGAGCTACTGAAGAATACACACCACATATTTTTCCTCATCAATGTGCTGGCACCCAGCTGCTAAGAAAACACTAAATAATTGTTTGTGTGGGAGATGAATAAATCTATGAATGAATGATAGATAACTGACCTAGGTAGTGACAGTTCTGTTTTAAGCAGTCAACATTACACAAATTCCACTTTATCACATCAAGTAGAACTAGACCAATTTTGTAAATTACTGAAGTACATTAGAAATCTCTTGAAGTCATGTGCAAGAATAGGTACAATAAGATGATCCCACTGATTTTTTTTATTGGCTTTATTTTTTTTCCTTACCAATGCTCATGCATTGTATTATTTCTTTGTATTTTTTGCGAAATTATTTTATTTATATTTTTAATTAATTTACTTTGCTTTCTCTTTTGGCTTTAAAACTGAGAATTAGATATAATCACATTTTTTATTTTCTTTATAATTTATCTAACAAACTTTGTAGGTGATTAAGCACATGGAGAACATATTTAGAAATAGATCCGAAGGGAGAAAAACATAAACACATTTTTATTAAAACTGACTTAATTTCAGAACATCTCTCCACCTTTTCTTTTCCTCCCCACATTTTTCTTTTTTCAGGATGGTACTGGAATTTGAACTCAGGGCTTTATGCTTGCTAGGCTCTACTACTTGAGTCACACCTCCAGTCTTCCTCCCCAAATTTTTTATGTGTTTTTATTTTCTGTATATAAGGACAAATGTCACCAAAAACACATAAAATTTGGGGGTAGAAAGTTTATATAATTTTAGGAGGATAGAGCAATATAAGTTTTTTAAAGAAATTACTACAGTTTCCTTATAAGGAGAAAGGTTATTTGAAAGAACTACATTTTTTTCCAACCTCATATTTCGTTCGATTTTTTTTAAAAAATGTCTGACTGAGTACATATCCCATGAACTTGAATAAAGGAGTTTTCCCTCAGGGGAAAATAAACATTTATAGGATTTATGATAAGCTTAATTTAGGGAATCTATTTTAAATAGCTACATGTAATAGCTATACTCTTCAACTTCTTTTGCTATATAGAGATCTCCTACAAAAGCACTCAGTGTTTTAACTCTTTTGCAGAGAATAGTTAAACCTCAGAATTGCATTTCACATGGATGGAGGCAGTTCTTCAATCACTGACATGATGTTTGCTCTCCTACTAACATACTGATTTGGAGCCCTACTGACATCACTAGATACAGATACTTTCATCATCTTCTTTGACTCGGTTTTACATTTATTATTAGGTCTGTTTCCTTGACTGAACATTTATTCTTTGCAATTACTGAATTTTCAATCAAACGCTTAAAAATGAGGAACAATCATGTTTCAAAAGTTTTTTATTCATTTTTCATTTTTGTGCTTCTGCTATCAAATCAGTTATTCACTCTAATTAATTCTCCTCAACTAATGTATAAACATGTTTCCAAGCTGAGTGAGAAATCTAGTCTTAGTGTCAAGGCTGGTTTCCTTACTCTCCCACCTCACATATGAAGGTTGTTACAAAGATGAGGATAATCAAGTCATACTGGAAAGAATGTTTTAGACTGTGAACACGCAGCTGCAATGAGGAGATATTTTGGCACCTTCAGCATTGTAAAAGTTAGAATGATTAATAAGAAGTATGGAATTGATCCACTGAGAATACTGTAATCCCTTCATGATTATTAAGAGATGTGTGAAGGACATAAAAGTAGATGTGGATTAATTATTACTAAAGGGATTCATGACTTGATTTTATCATCTTTATAAAGTTATGCTATTTTTTTAATTTTAAAAAACATTCAGAAGTTGTGACACCATGCATAGGACAGTGTTTTTAGGGGATATGTGAAAAATTACATGTTCCAAGTGATCTAAATTGTACACAGAACCAATACACATGTTTATGTCTGTTTTCCCATGACACGCAACTAAAATAACAATGTAGATTTTTAAGGAATTAAAACACAAATATGGGTTTCATGTAAGAAAAGTCAATAACAACACAAATTTGGAAACTAGAAAGCAAATAGAGAAACAGTAATTTAGCCTAAAAAGAAGCAAATCACAAAGAACTATAGAGAAAGTCCAGAAGTAAAAGCAAAATGAGTTATACAACAAAAATTGGAAATTCTCCAGAATTCCAAGTCCAGAATTCTTCAGGTATTCATGAACCTGAAGATAAATTGAGGTTAAAACAAGATTTGTTAAATCTTGGTAAGAGACCAGATGCTTAATTTCAGCACAAATAGGCACTTTGTCTTCTCTTGCAGAAGGCCTCAGCCTATCATCTATAGAGGATGAATCACAGGGATTCTGATCCAGAAAACAAGACACAGAGGAGGCCCCATCAAATTTAATGGGCTGCACATTGAAACATGAGTCCTCTCTGATCTTTTCCCTACCCAACTCTGAGATTAGACCCTCTAGGTAAGAGATTGGATAATTCTTCTCTGGAGAATCCAAACAGAGCAAGCAAAAAGACCTGCAAAACACTGAGTCGGGAGTTCACTGAACCAACAGCAGGACTAGATCGCCCAACAGCGTGGCAAACAACTATTTCAACCCCTTGAGCATCAAATCAGGTATTTAATGACCAGTTCTTAAATATTGATGGGCAGCCGAGGATCCTCAGATGTTTAAAGAAAGCCTCGAACATTAAAGAAGAGAAAAAAGCAAAATAAAGCCTGAAATATCTAACTTAATAATGTAATGAAAGTAGAAGAAAACTTTAAAGGTGTGTGTATGAGTGTGGATGGGTGTGTTCAATGCCTAGCCACCCCAAGATAACTTTTCTTTTTACTTCAATGAAAAAAAAACCATGACATTTCATTTTCTAAAAAAAAAGACTCAGACAAGCAAAAAAAAAAAACTTTTTAAAATTAGAAACGTGATAGTAGAAATGAAAATATCAACTAGAAAATTTTGAATTGTAGAAAATTAAACACAAAGGAAAATACGGAGCAAAGGCCCAAGAGATTCATCATCTGAGTAACAAAAAATCATGAAGAGGAAATTATGATTAAGAGAATTATCAAGGAAATAATTCAGCAAAATGTTCCAAAACTGAAATTCAGAATGTAAAGCCCAAGAAAGCTTAACACAGTGAGGGAAAGAAAGACCCTCACCACAGCACAGCACTTTAAATGTCAGGACAAAGGGACAAAACTTCCAAAGAGAAAAAAGTCAGAATGGAATCAAACTTGTCAGCAGCAACGACATTAACAAATAAATACACACATTAATTAATAAGCAAGGACTTCAAAGTTATGAATGAGTAGCACTGCTATCTTACACTTTTGGCAGCCAAACTGGGAATGAAGTGTAAGAGTGCGAAAAGGACATTTTCATATTTACAAATTAACATAAACTTGATCTCTTATGAAATCTTTCTCCAAAAACAAATAAAAAACATGTCACCAAAATGAGAGTTCAAAATAAGAAAAAGACATGAAACCTGCAGACAGGGAATTCCAGAAAAGGGTAAGACATTGGAATTTCTGGAACAATGGTTTCTCTAAGTTCTCATAGTTTGGAAAAGGATCAAGTGAGCAACAAGTACAGAAGAAAACAGGAGGAAAAACTTTTAGAAGGATATCTCTGAAAAGATAGAATTAATAAAAATGTTTGTAAGTTTAAAATATTGAGAAGATATATGTACTTTAACAGATAATTTAGGGATGAATTATTGATAGGTATATTTAGAAAACAAAACAATCACAACACACAAATTTTAACTCAATTAAAAACAAAACCATAAAATACCAAGGCAAAAATCTCACTGAACAATGAACAGACACCTAAACAATGAAGGACAGAAATGTCAAACAGGTCATGCTAAGGAGAGGGAACTAGTGGGAGAGGGAGGGTAAAAAAGGTGAATATGATTGATCTGTTTTCTATAAAAGAATGAATATGGAACATTGAAACCTGGTGAACTCACCATAAGAAAGGAACTGGGGTAGAAAAAAGAATAATGGAGGGGATGAACTAATTTGGAGTACAATACATGTATATCCAGAAATGTCACAACAAAACCCCCTGTATAATATCATAAACTAACAAAAATGTCTTTTAAAAAAAATGAAGGACAGGAAGGTAAAACAGGTTCTGCCCTGGGGGTGAGTACCATTGGGAAAGGGGAGGGCATAATGAAAGCATGAAGGAGAGTATGTATAGTGGAGGAATTTTGTATTCATGTTTGAAAATAGAACAATGAGACTTGTTGAAATTGTTCTAAGAAGGGAGGTAGGGGATAAAGGAGAAAGATGGAAGGTATGAGTCTAATTAAGATATATTGTAAACACTTATGTAAATGTCATAGTGTACCCCATGTATAACTATAATATACTAATAATAAAAATACCAAAAAACAAAATATAAGTTATATGTGTTAGCTGTGAGCAAAATCGCTATATACTAATTGTGTAATAATGTAAAAACTGATTACTGATCAAATATAAAATAAACAAGAGAGAACATGGAAACATTAAAAATGAAAGTGAAAGTATAAAAATAGTTAAATATTAGAATGCAAATTTTTATGAAAATTATACATTTTGTTATCTACTCACTTACTTACTACTATATTTATTTATTTTATAGTAACTAAGAAAGTTGGGCATGGTGGCACTTTCCTATCCCAGCACTCAGGAGGCTAACAGAGAAGGATCACAAATTGAGAGCCAACCCAGGCTACATAGTGAGACCTTCTCTCAAAAAATAATAATAACAATCTTAACAGCATTGAGTTGTTCAAAGAAATAGTATGCTGTATCAGAAGAAGCTTGGAGCAAGCTCCTGGCTTGGAGAAAGCAGCTGTATCTTACAGATAGCTAGGTCTGCGTTGCTAAATTTTGAGAATGATGAGGTAATGGGCCAGGCAATGGTAGGAACTGAATCAGAATTTACACTAATGAATTTTTTAGAGAGATGTTTTCTAATGCCAAGAAAAATTTGGTAGGAAAAAAAACACCCACAAGGTCCAAGTACTGGAAAGAGAAAAATTTAAAAGTTCGAGTAAACAGATAAGCGAGCATTAATCATGTGATGTGTGTTGAGCACTTTTGCACATATATAATCTTAGCAATGCTCTCAGAAACTGATTTATAATCAGTATCAGATTTCAAATAATAAGGTTTGCATCCATTCCATCCATAATTATCTCCCTGTAATATTAGCAAAAGTTATCTTTCTCTCCCCCCTTCCTCTTCCTCTTCCTTTCCCTCTCCCCCCCTCTCTCTCTCTCTCTCTCTCTCTCTCTCTCTCTCTGTTTTTTATGCATTTGTCCCTCCTGATTTTAGCTGCTAACTAATAGATTATAAACATATTCAGAATGACTCTACCATTTGATAGATTAGTAAATTAATCAGATCTTTTCTCATCTCCATCAATTCCTACTGTATAAACTATGCTAGACTTAAATGTTTTCTAGTGAGTTATTTTTGGTCCTTACCTCATTTAACCTATTTGCACTATTCCTGTAAACTTCTTCCTTACTCTCCCTTGGTTCTCTACTTACTTCTGTAAATATCCTTTGGCCCAATTCCATTAGCACACAGCTCTCCACAAACAGGCTATTAGCTATTTATTCCACCTTATCACTTACTGTACAACACTTATATTCTACACTCTAGCTGTAATTCATTTTTTCCATCTCCTGGATTATATACACATCTGCACAATCACTTCTGATATTTTACAGCCCTTAGGACTTGTCTTTGGTCTTTCTCTTCTCTCCAGAAAAATATGACAAGCTCATTCACAATTTTAGTTGAATTAGATACACAACCATCTGCTCTTGCTTTTGAATATGAGCTCTTGAAATAATTACAATTGTGGCCCAGAATTTTCCACAAGTAAGTTTTTCCTTCTGAGTTCCTATTTTCTTGAGAAGCACCTTATCTTACATAGACACAGAGGACAAAACTAATAATTCTATTCTCCTTCTTCCTTAAACACACGTCAGTCCTTTACACTTGCATATTGTTAATTCTTCTCTTTCTGTGTGATCCATTATCATCATCTATTGCTGTCTTTTTTTTTTTCAAAACTTCATCCCAACAGCATTTTCAAAAACAACAATAATATCCTGACACCTAGAACCATTCTTCAGGTATCCTGCATCTTCCTGTACATTTTCTATATTGCCATCAGGATGGTCTGCCCTAAAATGCAAATTTTATTTTACTCATTGGCTTCAAACCTTTCAATAGCACTCTTAGCATTCTCTAAAACAAAGTCCAGTTCCATTAGCAGATGACCTTCCACAGCCAGCTATCAGCTACTTATTTCAACTTATCTCTTACTTATCACCCTTACATTCTATACCCTAATAATAATTCATTTCTTCCCCCTCCTGGATTATATGCACATCTGTACCCTCATTCAGATTGCACCATCATTCAGGAATTGCATTCCCCTCCACACCCAACTGTAGACATCTATGAGTCAGTCAGATTTCTGTTGTGGGTATAAAATATTTGAGATTGAACTTAAAAAGTGAAAAAAGTTAGTATAACTATAGTTTTGAAGGTTTTGATCCATGATCAATTGACTGTTGTTTGGGGTCTGTGGAAAGTCAGCATATCATGGTGGCAGTGCCTGATAGCATAAAACTGTGCACTTTATGGCCAGGAAGTGGGGGAAAAATAAAACACTAATAATAAAGAAACTGGGATCCCATATTCTTTTGGGGCATGCCTTCAATGACCACTGGGCTCTACCTCTTAAATGTTTCACTCCCTTCTCATAATGACTTTTTAGGGAACAGACCAACAGTATATGAAACTTTGTGTAATATTTAAGATCCACACTACACTATCTAAAATTAAGATGCTTCTTCAAGATCAATTTTTTATGAAGCCTTCCTGAACATTCTAATTAAATTTGGTCATTTCTTCATTGTGCCTCCACTTATCTCACTGCACAGCTATATTTTCCAGAAAACCTATAAAACTCAAAATGACCTCTATATAATCAACATTTTATTAGGAAAAGCAGCTCTCAACTATTCTTTGCATGGAAGTTGCTATATTCTGTGTTATGTGACGATGAAGCCCAAACCTAAATTGAGTGAACAAATGATAAGCCATTTCTAGATTAAACATAAAGCAAGCAGTATCCTTACATAGCAGTCTAAAAAAACAACCAACTAGGGAGCTGTATTGGATATGGGCTATATAATCTAGTTGTCTCTTGATGGTAAATGTAAGACAAAAGCTGTAGAGGCAGACATAGTTATTTTAGTAACAGCAGAAATAATAGGGAACACTAAATCATGAGTGTTGCATGATGGCTGAAAGAGGAAGGACCACATAAGGAATGGTGAGCTAATGGAATGCTATTGGATAACAGGTCATGTTATTAAGTTTGAAAGGAGTCATGTACTCTATACACTGAATAAGGTGAATGACACTCCAATTCTCTCTGGAGTCTATCTATGCTGCAATTTTGATGGTACCATATGGCATATTTCAAAAATATTCCATGATCAGATATGGCTATATAAATTTCACAGACTGGACTTAGGTAATAGATTATGACACTCAAGTTTTATGGCATTTAGACTACTTCATTATCAGTTCCACAATTTGTATATTAGAGGTACAAATTCTATTTGATGTTAAAAATGATATATTAAATTCGTAATTCTTATTTCTGCACTGGCTCCAACTTCTTTGAGGTTTCCTAGATCAAGCCAACATTTACTTCTTACTTTCAGATTGATTTAAAATTTCAGTATTGAACTTGGGGCCTTGTTTCCCAAATGTCTACTTTGTATGCTTTTTCATATACAAATTTAGGGCCTCTTCTATTTTTCTCTGTCAATAAATATGTAGTTAAAGTTAGTGATAACGTCAAATCCAACAAACTTAAACACTGGAGAGAGAGAAGGTGAGGAATGTGAAGAAAACTTTTTCCCTCAGTCCCTTGTTATTACTGAACCTAACTGGGCCTAACTGAGTGAATATGGGAGATGCCAAAAGGACTAGGGATAGACAGACAAACAGAAAGTTGGATCAGGTGTACTGGGCACTCTGGTGGAGACACACAGCAGCCTAATTTCTTCTTTTCTCTTTTATTCTCTTCATTTACTCTGCCTCTTTTCTCTATCTTTAGTCTTTAAGGCCTTACTCCTTTACAGTTCTTTAAAACCTTCTTCTAAAGTCTTTCTTCTTTCTATTCTTTAAAACCTCACTTCTAGTCTTTTTTTCTTCTTTAAAGTCTTTCCTTAGACTCATTTTGTCCCATGTTTTCTCTTAGCTTTTCTTTAGAATAATCTCTCTTTAAGTCCTTGCCCCCAGACTTGCCCTGTCCCATGTTCTCTCTTTAGCTTTAGCAATTTCCCTTTAGCAGCTCCCCTTCAGCAATTCTTTTTCCTTCAGCAATCCTCCCTTCAATTCATTTTCCCCATTCAGCAATCTCCTTTCACCAATCTTCCCTTCCAAAAGCCTTCTACATCCAAAAAGCCAAAAGCCTTTCCCCTCCAAAAGCCAAAAGCCAAAAGCCTCACATCCTCCTTCAGTGAGTCTTTTATATCCAGTGGTAAACAGGGTGACGCAGCAGTTCTTGGGGAGGGCACGACATTGTAATAAGAGGAACTTGCATTCCTGCTTCTCTAAATGTAAACAACTTAGGAAAAGCAGCTGAGCTGCGTCTCACCTTCTAGCTCTCTTCTGCAGCTGGGGATGTGTAAAATCTCAGCCTACAGATTATTTCTTAGGAAAAACAGCTGCTCTGCATCTTACTCTAGCCTTATTCTGTGGCTGGGGCTGTGCCGAGCTCAGCCTACAGAACACTGAGTACAGCTGTGCTTATTCCATTTCCCATAAGCTTCTCCTAACCCACTCTCCACAGGAACGGAATAGCACCTACAAAAATTCTGGGGAGAGATAATTGAATGATTAGAGTCTAGATATAGGTGATACATGATTATGAAAGAATTGGTAGAACATATTAGAGTATCTTCATTTAGGATATCCAGTATATGTAAAAATAACTTAGCGTTAGGGGAAACTGGACATTGAGTGAGAGAGTAACTTTCACAGTCTTCGGTCTAATTTGTTAATATAAAGAACCTAGAGTCAAAAATATTAAATTAATAGAATATAATCTACAAATTTCAAATACAAAGCTTTGGAGAATTTAAGTTACAAAATGTCAAAAAAGGTTCCTTGAGAAATACATTAGAATGTACATTACAAATAAATGGAGGTTCTCTGGAGTCCTGGATTCAAAGGTGACAAAAAAAGAAGGTGGGAAATGAAGAGAAGGGCCATAGCCCCACACAGCTTATTAGTTGTAAGGACTGCATCAGAGGTATTCCAAGACAAGGCTAATACATAACAGTTCACTGAAATGTCCCATGAAGTCATCAGGGACATTATCAAAGCAAGTATCTTCAAAGTCTGTGTGCTTCCCAAGTTGTATGTGAAGCTGCACTACTGAATGAGTTGTGCCATTTACAGCAAATAGTCAGAAATCAATCTTGGGAAGTCCTAAAGGATATAGCACACTAGTGACACAGTTTAGATTTGCTGATGTTGCTTCACAACCTCCACCAAACCCCAAGTAAGGAGTCGAGTTTTGAAGGACTGAAGAAAACCTTTTCTCTGGGGGAAAAGAATGGAAATTATACTTTTTAAAAAAGAAGGAAATGGAACAAATGTGGATTATCTAACAAAATGAGTTTCTGAATTCCTAAGTAAATTGCGGATAACTTGTTTACGAAGAAGTTCTAAAGAAAGAAGGAACATTTTCAAAATCTTGCACAAGCAAGAGGAGGGGGTTTTATGTATGTCTCTCAATGTAGACATGGAAAAATGTATCAGAAAGATCAAAAGTGAAAACATGCTCCTGGAAACAAACATCAGGAAAAAATACAGCAGACTGAACAACAACAAAAAAGAGACTGTGTTGACTTCTGTGATAGTCACAATAACCATACATGGTCATTGAGGCACTTGAAAAATGGTTAGTCCAAATCGAAGCATGCTGCATATAAAGTATGAGCATAACAGATCTGAAGACTCAGCCTAAACAACCTATATAAAATATATCATTCCTAATTTATATTCATTGCACACTGAAATATTATTTATATATATTGGATTGGATAAAATATTATTAAACTAATGTTGCCAGTTTTTTTCTTTTT
Organism: Castor canadensis; assembly: GCF_047511655.1. Lineage (NCBI taxonomy): Eukaryota > Metazoa > Chordata > Mammalia > Rodentia > Castoridae > Castor > Castor canadensis. The sequence continues at coordinate 29,210,712 of NC_133395.1, forward strand.
TTTTAATGTGGCTCCTAAAACATTCGAAATTACCTAGGCAGCTTACCTTTGTAGTTTGTTTATTTCTTTTGGTCATCTGGTATGCAGAATATGTGAGAAAAAGCAGATACATAGTATTAAAAGGGTTGAACATTTCTACTTATACTGTCTTATCTTAGAGTTACAACAATCAAAGATAATTTCAATAACTATTATTCTTATGTATTATAGCTCCAAGAACCACTGTTTTCTTTTATTTAAAATTTCTAAAGGCCAGGGTAAAATTAGTTGAATACACTTTTTACAAAATTGAAACTCCTATTGAAAGCATTTAATATTAATCTGAGACAGGGAAATAAAATGTAAAGTCTTCTAAGTGAAAAATATTATATTATCAGTTGTTGAGATATAGAAAATATGCCCAAGAAAAACTCATCTTAAAAATTGAACTGAGAGGATTTTTAATATGCTCATCATAAAGAAAGGATAAAAGTTTAAGGTGATGGATGTACAAATTCCCCTGAGCTGATTATTACCAGATGTATACAACTATCAAAACATCACATTGCAAAAATGATACCTTTTGAAACTGTTCCAGGAATCAAGGGAGGGAGGGTGGGGGAGAGAAATGGGGGGGGAATTCAAATATGATGTCTTTGATACATTGTAATAATCTTTGTAAATGCTACAAGGTACCCACACCCAGCACAACAATAAAAAAAAACCCATAAACCAAGATAAAACAAAAAATAAAAAAACATATTGTACCTCATAAAAAATATAAGGTAAAAAATAAAATAAAAAGGAGAGTTTAGCAGTAATGAAGAAAGCTTGTATTGTTACCCTGCTCCACTAATTTACATTGAAATAACCTGTAGACAGACTATGTCCTACCTTTCCTGGATATTTTTAATTGGTAAGCCCTCTGTCTTTCACTAATGTATCTGATTTCTTCCATTATCTATAAAAGAAGCAAGTGTTCTTTCACCTTGAAAACTGAAATACCTCTTCCTGATATAATCAGATGCTTTCCAACCCCTTTTAAAGGAAAGGAAATTACTTCTCTGGCTGCCAGCCATCATGCAGCTGAGAGCATGCCTCTTAGTTGAAGGGAAGGCACCCTAATGAATGACTTTATTTTGAAAGAGAGACAACCCCCACAGTCATTCCATAAATGCAGCTTTTATTTAGACACTAATGGAATAAATAAAAATAGATAAAGATATAACTTACCATGTGTAGCTGTCAGGTGAAGTAAAGATAGAAAGTCATTTCCAACCAACCAAAATGTGGAATTTAATTATTTAAAGGAAAGTGATCAAAAACTCATTTTGGCAAGTCCACTCTTTTATTTTATGTAAGATTAACTTATTCAAAAGAAGGAAAGAAGGAAGGAAACAAGGAAGGAGGAAGGAAAGGGAGGGAGGAAGGGAAGAAGGCAGAGAGGGAGAGATAGAGGGAAAAAGGCAGGGAGGCAGGGAGGGAGGGAAGGGAACTTTAATCATGCAAACATCTGCTTTGTAATCTATTTTACTCAGAAGTTAGCTTTCTTTATTTTCTTCATGATAAAAGTTCATGGAATTTATGTAGCATATTCATGTCTCATTTTGCTATAGCTATCAGTTACTTCAATTTGTGATTTTTTTTCAGTTACACAAAGTATGGAGCTGTGTAAGAATCATATTGTGACTTCTGTACTAGTTGTTTTGGTTTATTTGATCTTGTTTATTTTACTCTAAAATAGATGACCAAGGTACACAATTCTTAATGAGTAAGTTGAACTGCATTAAAATTTGGCATGGTTAAATTTACACTCTTTTCTTTCCTCCATTGCTTTATTCTACCTACTTTTATTCTCTACTGTACTGGTGGTTCTAGCTAGGGCTGGTCATAGGATTGTTGTTTTGCCAAATTTCTGAGATGGGAAGATTACTCAGAGACCTTCACTAACAGCACTCAGGCCTTGTATCATCCATTGACTTGCACAAGTTAATGTATTCAAACACTGAGTCATAATAAAGCTGCTTTTTAAAATCACACTAACAGTTCCTGAACATTATCAGCCTAATCTTGAGTTATTTTTTCCAGATATATGCAGTGGAATTAAGTCAGTTATAACTATTGCATAACTAGTAGATTGCTCTGTGGAGAGACAACAACAACAACAAAAAATCCATTGGACATGATTCTTTCCTCAAAGACAATGTGAGGTCAAGGGGAAAAAAAGACAGTTCCAGTAATCTACTGCTGCAGAAGATTCCATTCCAAAATTTAGTGGCATAAAATAACAACCATTTTATTCCTCAAACTGTGCAGGTCAGAATCTTGAATAATATTCACAGGCAACAGCTCCACTCTTGCTCCATGGAGTGTTGGCTGGGGTCTTTTGATGGAGGTTCACACATATGAGGCCATAATGCTGGCCACTGTCCTCCATGTGGCCTGTCTCTCCACTTGAAATTCCTCATCTACTCTCCTCATTTGGTAGTCTAAGCTGAGAATCTCTCCAGGGGTGAAAGTGGAAGCTTCAAGATTTTTTAAGACTCAGGGCCAGAAGTCCCTCATTCTTACCTTTCTTGCTCTCCACTGCACAACAGTAGATCATAGCATCAGAACAGGTCAAGAGACCGGGAAAGAGCCTTCACTGATTGATGAAAATAATGATAGTCACATCACTAAGGGACTATAGGATAAAAGGAATTGTAGCTGTATTTTGAAATAACTGTCAAGTACTTTTAAGACAAATATGGATAAAAAAACAAAACAATGGATACAAAATTTCAGAGAATTTTATCATGGAAGAATTTTAAGAAGCTACTGTAATAATTAAAATGATTTTAAATAAACTATTAAACCATTTGAAAAGAACTATTATACATCTCTGTAAAGACTTGGAAATCACCAAGACAGAGGACTGACAATAGCAAAGTCCTCTGAAACTAAGTTAGAAGTAAAATAAGTAGGAATGTACATACTATGTATAACCCTAAGCACAGAAGCACATTGACAACTTCCTTATTGCTATACCACTGTTGCCTGAAAAGAAAATCTGAAGTGACTACATATAGTAAAATAAGAACATAATGACCAATTTAAATTTTTTTTAAAAAAATACTTTTCTATCTCACACACCCACATACACACCCTGCACACACAAACTCACACACAAGCATACATCTTGACAATTCTTGGTTAAAGAAAAACACTAAAGTGCAGAAATTAAAGCTAGTTTAAAAATAATCAAACACAATTTGCTACCTCATGAATTGTCTCTCATATGCCACTCAGGAAAATATATATAAACCTAAATTCCTTATAGTAGGTAAGAAATAATAAGAATTTAGTCAAGATTCACCTGAAGTTAGAAAGTTGGAGCAAAAATATCTGGAATGCAGGAAGAAATAATGGAAGGAAAAAGAACTGATATGTTACAGAGCAGAAAAACTGGAGAATTTAAAAGTAAAGTGAAATTTTATTTTTTAAAAAGATTAACAAATTAGACAAGCTTCTAAAAAGTTTAATTGAAAAATAAAATATTTTAATAAACAATAAAAATGAGAAATATTGAAAGAGAATATATGTAACTTTTTTTCATAATCAAAAAATATTAGGGGGCTGGTGATGTGGCTCAAGTCATACGGCATCTGCCTAGCAAGTGTAAAGCCCTGAATTCCATCCTCAGTACTGCCAGAAAAAAAGAAAGAAAAAACAAAAAGAAAGAAAAGTAAAAAGGACATTATGTTAGGGTTCCCAGGTAAGATGGGGGATTAAAAATTTCTTCCATGTGACACCATGAATGGGAATAGTCCAATAGTGAAGGACAGACTGCATTCCAAGAAGAGAAAGAGAGAAAAAGGATCAAGAATCAAGAAAGAGGCTACAAGACAGATAAAAAGCACCAAGAAAAGTAGGAAACAGTCTGCCTCTCCTATTCCAGCTCCCTAAAGGAAGAAGAATCCAAGTCACAACCATAAGGTAAGCCAGGAAGACCTGGTGAAAACAGACTGGCAGCTGGACACTGTGGTTCACATCTATAATCCTAGCTACTCTGAAGGCAGAGATCAGGATGACTGCAGTTTGTGGCCAGCCCAGGCAAAAATAAAACTGGAAAGACACTGTCTCAACTATCAAAAAGCTAGATGTAGTAGTACATCACTGACATCCCAGCTATGCAGAAGGCACAAATAGGAGGGTTACAGTCCAGGGGGCTAAGTTTCAAATGCAAGACTTTACTTGAAAAATAACTGAAGGAGGATCTAAGATGGTGGCTAGGGTAGGGAATCAGAAATCCTAAGCTCCGTGACTCAAGAAACCACCTTGAGACATCAGAGCTACTCTTGGGTAATTCTGATTGCTTCTAGCCAAAATAATAATCACCATCACATTAGGTGCACATAAAATTCAAAGACTGACTCTTAAATTGGCCTTTAATTGCACCTAACAGGCACCAAAATCCCACACAGCATAGCCAGCAAGGTGTGTCGGACACTGGTAAAAAGTCCCTGGCCTTTCTTTTTATTTTCCTCCCAAAAATCAGAATTGAACTCTGCAGCATCTTGGACCCCTAACCCATGGCAAGCCTCCCTATACCATGCCATTTTTCTCCACCAGCCAGTTTCAAAGCTGCTTGCATGAATCTGCAGAATGAGCAGGTGAACAACACACACCATATGCAACTCTCCTACCCACCCCCAGGAACATAATCCAGTGCAGCCCCTGGGCAGATTGAAAACCCCTCCCAACAAAATTGAAAACCATAAACAATGAACTGTAATCTGACACTAACTGTGGAGGTGGGGGTGGAACTGAACCTACCCTGGAGAATGGGGGTGGGGCAAGAAGCTGAACTCTCAGTGCCAAACTCTCAGCAAACAAATATGGGTAAAGCAATAAAGCCTGAGAATAGGGGTGGCACAACAAGTAATCTCCCAAAGGATCCACTAGCACTGAGCAGAGGTTGGGAGAGGCACAAAGGCTGAGAGTGGGAGTGAGGCAACAAGCCAACCTCCCAAAGCAGGGCTAATCTTCTGAGACCAGAGGGCAATAGTCAAAACTGATTGCCCACCTTGCTGGGAGAGGAGTTGAAAAAACAGTTGCAACTGAAGGGAAACACCTGGGAAAAGTAGATATCTGCATGCAGAAAACTGAAACTAGATCCATGCCTATCACCCTGTATTAAGATTAACTCAAAGTGGATTAAGGACCTTAATATCAGACCCAAAACCTTGCAGTTAGTACATGAAAGAGCAGGGAATACTCTGGAAACAATAGGTATAGGCAGGAACTTCCTCAGTAGAACTCATGTGATCCAACAACTAAGAGAAAGAATAGATAAATGGGACTTCACGAAATAAAAATCTTCTGCACAATAAAATAAATGTTCTCTAAAATAAAGAGACCACCCACAAAGTGGGAGAAAATCTTTGCTAACTATACATCAGACAAAGGACTGATAACCAGCATATACAGGGAGCTCAAAAAATTAAACTCCCTCCAAATCAGTGACCCAATAAAGAAATGGGCAATTGAAATACACAGAACTTTTTCAAAGGAAGAAATCCAAATGTCCAAAAACCACATGAAAAAATGCTCAACATACCTAGCCATAATGGAAATGCAAATCAAACCCACACTAAGATACCACCTCACTCCTGTTGGAATAACTATCATTAAGAACACAAACAACAACTACTGTTGGTGAGGATGTGGGGGAAAAGGAATGCACATACGTGGGAATATCAGCTAGTACAACCACTTTGGGAAACAATATGGAGGCTTCTTAAAAAACTAAACATAGATCTGCCATGTGATCCAGCAATACCACTCCTTGGGATATACCTGAAGGAATATAACCCAAGTTACTCCAAAGGCACCCATACACACATGTTTATTGTAGCACTATTCACAATAGCCAAGTTACAGAAACAGCCAAAATGCTCCACTACCAACAAATGGATTAAGAAAATGTGGTATTTATACACAATGCAATTTTATTCAGCCACAAAATGAAATTTTGTCATTCACAACTAAATGGATGGAACTAAAGAACATATTCTTAAACGAAGTTTGCCAAGCCAAGAAGGCCAAAAATCACATGTTCTCCCTCACATGCAGATTATAGACCTAAAATAAATACAGTAATGTTTTTGGACATGGGTCACCCACTAAGGGGAGAATGCACATGGGAGGAATAGAGAAAGGGAAGGAAACCTAAAACTTGAATGTGGTTTATGTGCCCACTGTAGAGGAGTAAATACAGTAATCTTAAACTGGCAGAAGCCACTATGGGAAGGGGACTAGGAAGTAGTGAAGAGATCTGGCAGAGATGAACAAATGTGGGTTGTAATACACATATGCATGCAAGCAATGCTAGGAATCTCTCTGTATAGCTACCTTTATCTCAAACTAGCAAAAAACACTATGTCTTTCTTATTATCACTTACGTTTTCTCTTCAAAAAAAGAGAACAAGAGGCCAGAACAGGTTCTGCCAGGAAGTGTGTGGGGGGAGGGGGTGACCCAAGTAATGTATACACATGTGAGTAAAATGATAAAATATAAAAAAGAAAAATAACTGAAGCAAGAAGGAATGACTCATGTCTCAATGGTACAATGCCTAACTAGCAAATGCAAAGCCCTGATTTTAAACCACAGCACTGCCAAAGGAAAGAAAAGAGAAGAGAAAAAGAAAGGAAAGAAAAGAAAAGAGCGAATGGAGGCAGAAAGGGAAAGGAAGGGAGGGGGTGAAAAGAGTTGTATAAGGGAAGGGAGGGGAGGGAAAGAAATTGGATGATAGGAGAGGGGAGAAAGAAAGAAAGAGAGAAAGAAAGGAAAGAAGGGAAGGAAGGAAGGAAGAAAGGAAGGAGAAGGAAGGAAGATGTAGAAAGGATGGATCAGTCTCTTTACTGTGTGTGGTTAGCTGTCAGATGGAACTAAGAGCTCTGAGCTCATGTCTAGAGGAAAGCTCAATTTCTGCAGCCTGTTCCCTCACCTCTTCCCTCCTAAAGGGTGGTTTACTACTGAGACCTGAAAATGCTGAGACTAGCAGACAGCTGGATTCCCTTGGTTTTCCCCATCTAATGTGGAACTCACTACTCTGTTTTATCCATTCACCAACACACTGCTGCTTCTGCTTCTGGAGTAAGTAAGATCCTGTCCAGTCCACAGGCTCCAAAATTCATTGGAGCCAACAGTGACTCTCTATAAGCAAAAAAATGGAAGTTTCTAAAGTGAATGCAGCCCTGATGCTGATAGCATAATAGTGATTGCCAGCTCATAGTCTGCATATAGCACCATTTGGTATTGTGGTGACACAGAACAACTACAATAGACTCCAGATATGAAATTCGACACACTACCCACCCCCCACCAGACCTCAGAGATTCCAAAATTAGAGGATACAGAAAGAAGCTTACCTATTATTGGTCTTTTATCAACTATGTTTTACTACTATTTGTATTTTATTTTTTTAAAATCATTTGTGTTTTCCTTTATCTAATTTTGTGCATTTTTGGTATATTTTATAATAGAATTTTTTAATATCTTCCTCTTTTTGCTTCCTCTTTCTCACACTTTTTTGCTTTTTTCTCCTCCTTTTTCTTTTGCTTAACCTTGCTTCTTCTTTGTTCCTTCCACTGCCCCCTTATTTACTTTAATCTTTTATTGTTGTTACTTTTATAGTTAATAGTTTTTAACTTCATAGTATTTTATTGTATTTTTCCACTTTCATCTACATGGTTATTGATGCTGTAGTAGTTATCTTTAAATTATTCTTATTATATTTCTACATCTGCTTTACTTTAGTGTTATTGATGTTACAGCAGCATTTCTTCTCCTTGAGTGGTACTGAGGATTGAACCCTAAAGAAAAGGTTGTTCACTAAGTAGACCTCCACATGCAATCAAAAGAGAATTTATATCAACAGTTGCAAATTCACAATACAATAACATAAGAAATATGAAGAAATAAAGCAACATGACTCCTCTAAAACTTCATAACTCTTCATTAACTGAATCCAAAGATACTGAAAAGGATTCAAAGTTTTACTTTCAAAAGCATCAATAAGCTCAAAGAGGATTCAGTTAAACACGTGAATGAAGTAAAGAAATCAATTCAAGACCTGAATGAGAAATTCAGCACAAAGAGATTCTGAACAGTGAAAACAAAAACAGAATTCTTGAAAGTTAAAAGCTCAATAACTCAAATAAAAACTCAATGAAAAGTATCTCCAATAAATTATAACCATCAGAAGGATGAATATGGGGGACTGAAGACAAGGTTGAGAAAATATTATATTCAGACAGCAAGAAAGAATAAAAATCAATCATGACCACAACATTTCAGATTTCTACTCATGATAAAGATACCAAACCTATAAATCTGTGGTGTGGTGTAGAAGAAGGAACAGAGACTCAGAGTAATGTCACAGAAAACTTATTCAATGAATTCATAGCAGAAAATTTCCCAAATCTTGGAAAAAAATGGACAGGAAAGTACAGAAGGAATTTAGAATCCCAAATAAGCATGACCAGAAAGGAAGCCCTGCACATCATATTACAGTTAAAATGCCAAGAGTACAAAATGAAGAAATAATACCAAAAGCTGCAAAAGAGAAGAGTCAATATCCTTACAAAAGTAAGCCAGTCTGAATAATACCAGAACTCTCAGTAAAAAAACTTTCCTAAAGGCCAGAAAAGTGTGGAATGATGTATTTCAACCCCTGAAACCAAATAACTGCCAACCAAGATTGCTGTATCTACTAAAGCTATCCTTCAAAAATCAAAGGGGAAATAAAGACATTCCACGATAAGCATAAGCAATTCATGACCACTAAGCTACCATTGCAAAAGACATTTAAAAATATGCAATGTGTAGAAGGGAAGAATTATATCCAAGCAGGGGAGCTTGGGAAAGAATAAATGTAGGTAGAAAAATAGATAAGTGCACGAAAATTAGGAAAGAGTCAAATATTATTAACTCAGAAAAACAGCAAATCTTTAATATGAAATAGGGAGAAACTAGTGTCTACATTTCAATAATCACCCTAATGTAAACAGTCTTTATTCCCCAATCAAAAGATGCAGACTGGCTAGATGGATTAAAACACAAGATTCAACCATTTGTTGTCTATGAGAATATCACTGACAAAGACACACAGAGAATGGAAGTGAAAAGATAGAGAATGGTATTCCAAGCAAATAAATTCTGAAAGTAAGCAGGAACAGCTACATTCATACATGACAAAGAAGATTTCAAGTCAAAATTAGTCAAAAAGGATAAAGAGGGTCCCTACATATTCACAAAGGAAAAACCTATCAAGAAGATGTAAGAATTACAAATATATATGCAACAGACATTGCTGTACAAAATTTCATAAAACAAACACTACTGTACATAAAAGGGCATACAGATTCAGAAAAATAATAGTTGGTTATTACTTCTATGCCCCTCTGTCATCAGTAGATAATTCATTCAGAAAAAACATCAGAGAAGAAACTTTAGCATTAAAGTGCACATAGATAATATGGGCTTAACAGAAAGTCTATAGAATATTCCATCCAAGAGCTGTGGAAAGCACATTGTACTCAGCAGCCCATGCAACTTTCTTCAGAATAACAATAAAGTTATAGGCTATAAAGCAAGTCTTAACAAATATGAGAAAAACTGAAATAATTTCTAGTCCATTATCAAATCACAATGGAATAAAATTAGAAATCAATACCAAGGGAAAATACAGAAAAATACAGGTAAAGATGGAACAATATACTTTCAAATGAACCATGTGTCATTTAAAAAATCAAGGGTAAGTTAAAGTTTTTCTAGAATCAATTGAAAGTGAAAATACAATTTATCATAAATCTTGGAATACAATAAAAAGACAATGTAAGAGGGAAGTTTATAGCTTTGAGTGCCTTCTTTTAAAAAACAGAGCTCTCTCAAATGAATAGCTTCTTGATATACCTCAAGGTTTTAGAAAAACAAGGACAAGCCGATTCCAAAATTAGGAAATGAAATAAATCATAAAATCAAGGGAACAAATTAATAAAACTGAAACCTAAAGAAACAAAGAGTTGGTTCTTTGAGAGGATGAACAAGATTGACAAACTCTTAGCCAAACTAACCAAGAGAGGAGACCCAAATTCCTGAAATTTAGATGATCATTAGGGAATATTTGAAAAACTATACTCCAATAAATAGGAAAACCTAGAAGAAATAGATAAATTTCTAAGCATACATTACCTACCAAAACTTAACAAGGAGGACATAAACAACTTAAGCTGATCTACAATGAGTAATGTGATTGAAGTAGTAACAGGTCTTCCAATAAGGTAGTACTCAGGACCTGAGGGATTCACTGCTGCATTCTACTGAACTATTAAAAAAATGCATGTCAAATGCTACCCAAACTATGTCATAAAATAAAAAGATAATGAACTGATTCTATGAGGGCAGTATTACACTGATAGGATAAGGACAGAATAGGATAAATAGGATAAGGATAAAACAAAAAGAAAACTGTGGACCAATTTCCTTGATAAATATAGATATAATTTTTTTTAAAAATGTGCAAAAAAGTACAGTGTGTGGGGATGTATTTGTGGGAGGGGGAAGTGAATGAAGGAGATTAAGGTGAGGGTACATGGTAAATGGACTTCATATACTTATATGAAATAGAACAAAGAAACCTCTTGCAGTTGCTTTAAGTGGGGCAGGGATGAGGTTGAGGAAGAGAAACGATGGGGGTGAGCTAACCAATGTACAATATAAGCCCATTTGGAATTGTTGTAATGAATTCTCCCATATGTTGAATGTATCCTAATTTAAAAAAAAAAATCATATTGTGGATGCTGGGGCTGTGATGCAGAGGTAGAGTGTGCTTGCCTAGCATAGGCCTTGGGTTCCATTTCCAGCATCACAAAATAATGGAATAAAATTTTTAAAAAATACTTGCAAACTAAATTCACACATACACACAAACCCATACACCATCCATCAAGTTAGTTTTACCAACAAGGATGCAGGGATGATCCAATGTATGCAAATTAATATATGAAATATAGCACATAATAGAATCAAAAAGGGTATTTCAAAGTTTGACATCTCTTCATGATAAAGCCCTGAAGAAACTAGGAATAGAATGATTATTCCTCAATATAATAAAGGCTATGCACAACAAATCTAATGCTTACATTAGAATGAATAGAGAAAACCTGAAAGTTTTCCTCTAAAATCACAAACTATTCAAAGGTGTCCACTCTCTTCACTCTTATTCAATACAATGTCCGAATTTTTAACTGAGTAATAAGGCAAGAGAAAAAAATAAAAGAGATACAGAAAGAAAAAAGGAAGTTGTAGATGATATGGTCCTACACTTAAAAGACCTGATAGCCTCCACCAGAATTTTTTTAGGTATAATAAACATTTTCAGCAAAGAGGTAGGATACAAAATCAACATATGAAAATCAGCTGTTTTTTAATATAGCAAAAATAAACATGCTAAAAATAAATCAATAAAATAATCCCATTTACAATTTAAAAATAAATAAATAGAATACCTAGGAATAAGCCTTGCCAAGGAGATGAAAACCTCTAAAATGAAACCTCAAAATACTGAAGAAAGAAATTGAAAGGTGAGAGGTCTCCCATACTCATGGATCAGCAGAATTAATATTGTGAAATGGTTATATTATCACAGGTGGTCTAAAGATCAATGCAATTTTCATTAAAATTCCAATGACATTGCACACAGAAATAGAAAAAAATCCTATATTTCATATGAAAGCTCAAAAGACCCTGAATAGCCAAAACCATCTTAAGCAAATAGAGTAAATGCTAGCACAATACTGATTTAAAATTATACTACAGATCCCTTGTATCAAGAGCACTAAGGTATTGGCACAAAAACAAATATGAAGATCAATGAAATAGAATAGAGAACTGAGAAAAAAATCATGAAGCTACAGCCATATGAGATTATTGACAATGAGGACAAAAACATAACTAGAGAAAAGACATTATTTTAACAAATTATGGTGGGACAGGTGGCTATCTACATGTAGAAGACTGAAAATAGATTGCTAAGTCTTACCCTGTACAAAAATCAACTTTAAATTGGACCAATGACCTTAGAATAAGAACTGAAATTTTGAAGCTACTAGAGGAAAGCATAGAGGAAATACTGCAAGATATAGGCAAGGACTTTCTGAATAGGACTCCAATAGTGTAGGAAATAAGAGGAAGAATTGACATGTAGAATCATATCAAATTTAAAAAGCTTCTGTACAGCAAAGGAAACAATTAACAAAGTAAAGAGACAACCTACAGAATGGCAGAAAATCTTTGCAAGCTATTCATCTGATGGTGATTAATATCCAGAATATATAAAGAAATAAAAACACAGAAGTATAAATAATCCAATCCATAAGTAGGCAAATGAACTGAACAATTTGCTAAAGAAGTATAAATGGCCAATAAATAAATGAAAAAATGGTCAATATCTTTAAACAAATCAAAGCTACCACAAGATTCCATCTCACCCAGGTAAGAATAGCTATCATCAAGGAAAAAACAATGTTAGTGAGGGAAAAATGACCCCTTCTACACTGCTGATGATAATGTAAATTAGTGCCACATCTATGGAAATTGGTATGGAGGTTTTTCAAAAGACTAAAATTAGAACTATCATATGATTCAGCTATTGCACTCCTGAGTATGACTGAAGGAATCAAAGAGATGTCTGCAAACCCTTTTCATTGTGCATTAGTCACAATACCCAAATTGTGGATTCAACCTGGATGCCCATCCATGGACAAGTGTACAAAAACATGGCTATACATACAACTGAATATTACTAATCCATAAAAAAGAACAAAATCATGTCATTTGTAAAAAAATGGATGAAACTGGAGACCATCATATTAAGTAAAATAAGCCAGACTCAGTAAAACAAGTATCATATTTTCTCTTACATGTGGAATCAGAAGAAAGACATTAAAGTGAAAGGGGTACTATTATTTTCATAGGTGTATGAGAGCTCTCTAGACAGATAAAAGTCTTAGGATTCTTAGTCTTCATGTAATTTCACATGGCATATTTTAAAACATCATTACAAGGAGGGTACAGAGACTCTCCTAAAGAACCAACTCTATGTCAAACAGACTACATCGAATTTTTCTGCACTACTAAATTACATTTCCTCTAGGTATAATTAAGAATTTGAAAATGTCTATTAATATTTTAAGGATTTTTGGTATTTTCAAACAATATTTCCCCAAATTTCCCTGGGGGCTCCACCCTCTTTAATGCAACCTCTCAGAAGTGGGTCAGGTCTGGGAGGGATGTATAGTTTCCTTAAGAGAAGGTTTTTATAAAAAGAATGAGCCTGCCTCTTCTGCATTTTGTTGCTTCCTGTCTCACCAGATGAACTTTCTCACATGCATTTCCACAGAGGTGCCATCTGTCATGCTACGATATACCTAGAAAGCCTTCACAGATCCAAACAGAAGCTAATGTCATACTATTGGACCTCCAAAACTGTGAACTAGATAAACCTAATCTCTGTATAAAGGTTCCAGTCTCAGGTATTTTGTAATAACAACACAAAACAGACTAAGACATCCACTTTGTATCCATAAATTGTAGCTGATTGTGAGGACTATAGAGGCAGTTTCTTTCTCAAAATATTCACTTAATGTTGGACTATTATGTCAGCAAGAAATACATTTCTGTATTTTTTAATCTACTATTGTTAGAGGTTTTGGTATAGCAATTTTATCCTATCCCTTAACTAGTACACAGCTATTATCAGCATTTTAAGTATGTAAACTCAAGAAATTAAGAAACAACCAAAGTAGCCAACATGTAAGTTGTACAAGCAGAATTCAAACCAAATATGGCTTCAAACCCCATTACTGATGACTATCCAATGCTGTCTTCGTAGTTATAGTGTGTAAAAGTTATTCTACTATTTCAGCAGTGTGATTCCAAAAGTCTCGCCAAAGATATTTGACAATGTTTGTCAAAGGTCATTTCCATTTACAAAAGGAGTGAGGGTGGGAGGAGTTCCATTATGAATAAAGCAACTGTTCTAATTCCATTGAAAGTTAGAATTTGTCTTTTTCAAAAGGGAAAAAACAAAGATCTTTAAACATCTAATTGAACTTAGTATTCTTGAATGGGTCACATAGAACTGAGGAGAAACCAATGCTTTATAGTGTGCTGGGTCTTAGGTACAGATTTGGTAGACAGGATCTATTTAATCACAATCCTTTGTCCCTTATTACAGGGTGAGATACTCTTGGACTATCAGAAGTATTGCACAACAATAAGGTTTTTATTTTCTCATTTTTTAAGATAAATGGCCATTTGCCTATACATAGCAGAATGTGTAACATACATTTGTTAAGGACATTTAGCAGAATGTGTAATATACATTTGCTAAAGACATTTAGGTGAACAAAGAAAAAAGAATGAGAAAGAGATAGAGTCAAAAGCTGTTTTCTTATGTTACTTTTAATTCAGGAGGCAAGATAAAAACATCAAAAAAAATCAGTAGTTGATAGATAAAAAGCAATCTACTGAGTCAATGCAATCTCTATCAAAAAGTCATGGCATTTTTTTCATAGAAAAATCATCCCAAAATTCATATGGAGCCACAAAAGATTCCAAATTACTCAAATCAATCCTAAGAAAGAAAAAAAGAAAAAGATATTTTACTTTCTGGTTTTCAACTTCACTACAAAGCTATATTAAACAAATCAGTTGGCATAAAAAACAGACACATAGACTAAGTAAATAGAATAGAGAGCACAGAAATAAGACCACATATACAAAGACAACTAATCTTTGACAAGTGCACCAATACACAATCTCCTTTGTAGTGTTGGGAAAACTGGATATCCACATTCAAAACAGTAAAATTGGGCACTTGCTTTGCACCATATGCAAAAATTAACTCAAAATGGGTTAAAGATTCAATGTATGATGAAAAACTACAAAATTCCTAGAAGAAAACAAGGGTAAAAGCACCTTGAAATTGACTGTGGTAACAATTTTTTTTATATAATATGAAAAACATTGGTAAAAATTGATGAGTGGGGACCAAGGACATGGCTCAAGTGGTAGAATGCCTGCCTAGCAAACACAGGTCCCTGAGTTCAAACCCAGTACTGCCATACAAAAAAAAAGTGGAACTACATCAAATTAAAGAGAATTGGCTTCTTCAGAGCAAAAGAAACTATCAACAAACAAAGAAGCAACTATGAATGGAAAAAAATAATTGCAAGTCACATATCTGATAAGAGTTAATATCAAAATAAGTAATCCAAGGGGATCCAAGATGGCAACTAGAGGGCAGAAGCAGACAGCGTGAGTTCTGTAAATCAAAAATTTTGCTGAGACGCTGGAGCCACACTTGGCAGAAAAAAAACACCAAGAAGAATCGAAACTATGACACCCTGAACCCCTAGCCTGTACAAAGCTTCTCCACGCCACATTACACTGAAAAACAAGAGGGCTCCCGTGCCACCAGACACCAGCTCCAAACCTGCTTGGGTAATGCAGACCAACAGTTGAGTAAATAAGTTGCATGCAGTATTCCCACAGCTACTCCTGAGATAAAACAGCACAACCCCCTGGGCAGACTGACCCCCACCCCACAAAAAAAAATAAAACTGAGTAATAAGCAAGGAACTGAAAGAGACACACAGCAGAGAGGGCGGGGTGCTCTAATGCATCAGAGAAGAGTGGAGGAGCAAGGAGCTTATCTCCATGCAAACTTTCAGTAAACAAAGACTGGAAAGGCAGAAGGGCTGACAGCCGGCAGGTGAAAAGGTGCTGCCTGAAATAGGGCAGATAGCAGTCCACAAAGCTCATCTCCTGAGCCAATGAATAATATCCAAAGTCAAACAACATTGCAAAATTGAAAAACAATAAGCAAACCAGCATAACATGCTGACAACAGAGAGCCGGCTGATGGATCTCTGACCTTGCCCCAGAGAAAGGGCATGAGGCAAAGAAACAAGCCCCAGTAAACCAACACAGTGAAATCCCAACTCCAAAGCAAGATGGCTAGTGGACCACAGAGCTGATCTCTGGAACCTGAGGACAAGCAACACCTCACTGAGGGAGGAGCTAACTAGGCAGCTGCCGCTGAAAGACATGAAAAAAAAAAAAAAACTGGCCAGTCTCCCCAACCACCTGGCGAGAATAAAACAGAGTTTCTGCTTAAATATCAACACCAGGACTGGAGGCTGAAAGAGGAACACCAGTACTACTAAGACTGAAATTCTATTGTTCCTGAACCTCCAATTTTTCTTTTATGTATTTGTTTGTTTTGTTCACTGATTGTTTGTCTACCACCTCTCCCTGTTAATTTCTTTAGTTCTGTCTTTTTTTTTCTTTCTTTCTGTTTTATTAGTTTTACTATTGTAAGTTAGCTAATGCTAAATTACACACAGACCAGGGACATAAACAGAACCAAGTGGAGCGATGGGAAGACAAAAAGGATGGAAACCATTCTCCCGCCCACCAAATAAATTAACAGGATTCAGAGGGAAATGAAGAAAATGGATACCTAGTTCCAGACTCCAACAAAACAAAGACAAACTATGTCAAGGAGTCTGAAGAAGCCCACAAGAACACCCTGAAAGAATAAATCCTGGAAGTAATCACTGAGAATTTCATGGAGATGTTACTAGACATGGCCAATCAAAACATACAAGAGGCACTCAAGAAATTTCAAGACAATAAAAGTAAAGAATATGAGAAGACTCAAAAACAAATAAATGAACTCATAAGAGCCCTAAACAGCAAAGTGAAATAGAGAACACCAAAAATAGAGAGATAAATGAATTAATGATGAAAATTCACAATATTAAGCAGGAAGTGAGCTATGATATGGAAAATCTCAGAAAAAAGAATAAAACAGAACACAAAACAAAGTGGAAGTTCACTCCAGCAGACTAGAACAAGCAGAAGCCAGAACTTGAAGATGAATGGAAATTAAAGGAAAAACTGAAGATCTATTGGTCAAACAACTCAAGACCTGTGAAAGGAATGTGCAAGAACTCACCAACTCCATCAAAAGACCAAACCTGAGAATCATGGGCATTGAAGAAGGAGAAGAGGTGCAAGCAAAAGGAATTTGTAATATATTCAATAAAATAATAACAGAATACTTCCCAAATCTAAAGAAAACTATGTCCATTTAGGTACAGGAAGCATCCAGGACACCAATCTGACTTGACAAAAATAGAACTACTGCATGACATATTATCATTAAAACAACAAGATCAGAGAATAGAGAAAGAATATTGAAGGCTGTAAGAGAGAAAAAAAAAATAACATACAAAGATAAACCCATCAAAATCACAGCAAATTTCTCACCAGAAACCTTAAAAGCAAGAAGAGCATGGAGTGAAATCTTCTGGGCACTTTATGAAAATAACTTCAACTTTAGGATACTCTACCCAACAAAACTATCATTCAAAATAGATGGAGCAATAAAAGTCTTCCATGATAAGCAGAAATTAAAACAATATATGACTACCAAGCCAACACTACAAAAGATTCTCAAAGGAATTCTGCACACAGGAAATGAAAGCAAACAAAACCATGAAAGGGCAGGCAATACCAACCACAGGAGATGAAAAGGCAAGAAAGTAGAGAGTAAGTAACATTGATTCAGCTGCACAAAATCAAACCATTAAACAACTAAATGACAGGAATCACCACATACCTACCAAAACTAGCACTGAATGTCAATGGACTTAATTCCCCATCAAAAGACACCATTTAGCAAACTGGATTAAAAAGGAAGATCCAACAATCTGTTGCTTACAAGAAACCCATCTCATCAACAGAAACAAGCACTGGCTTAGGGTGGAATGCTAGAAGAAGATTTACCAAGCCCATGCCCCCCCCAAAAAGGCAGGAGTAGCAATACTTATCTCAGACAAAGTGGACTTCAAACTTACATTGATCAAATGAGATAAAGAAGGACACTCCATACTAATATAAGGGGAAATACACCAAAGGGAAATAACAATTATCAACCTATATGTACCCAACATCAATGCACCCAATTTCATCACATACTCTGAAGGACCTAAAAGCATATATAGACTCCAACACAGTGGTAGTGGGAGACTTTAATACCTCCCATCATCAATAGGTAGGTCATCCAAACAAAAAATCAATGAAGAAATTCTAGAACTAAATCACACCATAGATCAAATGGACCTAGTTGATGTCTACAGAATTCATCCAATTTCTGCACAATATACATTCTTCTCAGCAGCCCATGGAACCTTCTCCAAAATAGATCATACCCTAGGGCACAAAGCAAACTTCAGCAAATATAAGGAAATAGAAATAATCCCATACATTCTATCTGATCACAATGCATTAAAACTAGAATTCAACAACAATAAAAAAAAACAGTAAAAAGCAAGCAAACTATTAGAAGTTGAACAACACATTTCTCAGTGATCAATGGGTCATCGATGAAATAAAAGAGGAAATTAAAGGGTTCCTTGAAGTTAATGAACATCAAAACACGACCTACTGGAACCTATGGGACACAGCAAAGGCAGTCTTGAGAGGAAAGTTTACAGCCATGAGTGCATATTTTTAAAGGACAGAAAGATGTCAAATGAGTGACCTAATGCTACATCTCAAACTCCTAGAAAAATAAGAACAAGCAAATCCCAAAACCAGCAGGAGAGAAATAATTTTTTTTAAAAAGGGCCAAAATCAATTAATAGAAACAAAAAAAAAAACCATACAAACAATCAATGAAACAAAAAGTTGGTTCTTGGAAAAAAATAAGATTGACAGACCTCTGGTAAACCTGACTAAAATGAGGAGAGAAAAAACCCAAATCAAATAAAATCAGAAATGCAAAAGGGGCAATAACAACAAACACCATGGAAATGCAGGAAACCATCAGAGACTACTTTGAGAACCTATATACCAATAAATTTGAAAATCTTGAAGAAATGGACAGAGTTCTAGATGCTTATGACCATGCAAAATTCAAACAAGAGGACATTAATCACCTGAATAGCTCTATAATACAAAATGAAATAATAGCAGCAATAGTCTCACAAAAAAGAAAAGTCCAGGACCTGATGGATTCTCTGCTGGATACAGACCTTTAAAGAAGAACTAATACCAACCCTCCATAATCTGTTCCACAAAAGAGAAAGGGAAGGAACACTGCCCAATTCATTTTATGAAGCCAGTATTACACTCATCCCCAAACAAGACAAAAACACCTCCAAAAAAGAGAACTATAGGCCAATCTCATTAATGAACATCAATGCAAAAATCCTCAATAAAATAATAGCAAACCAAATCCAACAATACATCAGAAAGACCATTCACCACTACCAAGCTGACTTCATCCCAGGGATGAAAGAGTGGTTCAACATACATAAATCTATAAATGTAATACAGCACATTAATAGAAGCAAAGACAAAAACCACTTGCTCATCTCAATAGATGCAGAAAAAGCCTTCAACAAGATCCAACAACACTTCATGATAAAAGCTTTAAGAAAACTAGGAACAGAAGGAAAGCACTTCAACATTGTAAAGGCTATATCTGACAAACCTACAGCCAGCAACATACTTAATGGTGATAAACTGAAAACATTTCCACTAAAATCAGGAATGAGACAAGGGTACCCACTATCCCCACTAATATTCAACATAGTACTGGAATTCCTAGCCAGAGCAATTAGGCAAGAAGAAGAAATAAAAGGAATACAAACAGATAAACTGTCAAAATATCCCTATTGGCAGATGATATTCTATACCTCAAAGACCCAAAAACTCTACCTAAAAGCTCCTAGATACCATAAACAGCTACAGCAAGGTGGCAGGATACAAAATCAACTTACAAAAATCATTAGCTTTTCTATACACCAATAACAAACAAACTGAGAAAGAGTGTATGGAAACAATTCCATTTACAATAGCCTCAAAAAAAAATCAAATACCTAGGAGTAAACTTAACAAAGGATGTGAATGACCTCTACAAGAAGAACTATAATCCCCTGAAGAAAGAGATCAAGGAAGACTACAGAAGGTGGAGAGATCTCCTGTGTTCATGGATTGGTAAAATCAACATAGTAAAAATAGCTAGACTACCAAAAGCAATCTATATGCTTAATGCAATTCCCATCAAAATCCCAATGACACTCATCACAGAGATTGAAATATCTTCCCTAAAGTTCATTTGGAAACACAATAGACCATGAACAGTCAAGCCAATACTCAGCAAAAAGAGCAATGCTGGAGGTATCACAATATCCAACTTCAAAATATAATACAGAGCAATAGCAATAAAAACAGCATGGTACTGGCACAAAAACAGATAGGAAGACCAGTGGAACAGAATAGAGGGCCCAGGTATGAATCCAGCTATGCCCACCTTATTTTTGACCAAGGTGCCAAAAATATACAATGGAGAAAAGACAGCCTCTTCTACCAATGTTGCTTGGTAAAGTGGTTATCCATCTGCAAAAAACTGACACTAGATCCATGTTTATCAGTCTGTAGTAATATCAAGTCAAAATGGATCAAGGACCTTAATGTAAGACCCGAAACTCTGAAGTTAGTACAGGAAGGAGCAGGAAACACTCTGAAAGCAATAGACGTCCTCAACAGAACCCCAGCAGCTCTGCAACTAATAGAAAGGATGGACAAATAGGACTTCATAAAATTAAAAAGCTTCGGCACAACACAAGAAATGGTTTTAAACTGAAGAGGCCACCCACGAGTGGGAGAAAATATTTGTCAGCTATCCATCAGACAAAGGACTGATAACCAGAATATACAGGGAACTTAAAAAACTAAACTCTCCCAAAATCAATGACCCAATAAAGAAATGGGCTACTGAACTAGACAGAACTTTCTCAAAAGAAGAAATTCAATGGCCAAAAAACACATGGAAAAAATGCTCACCATTTCTATCCATAAAGGAAATCCAAATCAAAACCACACTAAGATTCCACCTCACCCCTGCTAGAGTAGCCATCACCAAAAACACCACTAACAACAGGTGTTGGCCAGGATGTGGGGAAAAAGGAACCCTCATACACTGCTGGTGGGAATGAAAGCTAGTGCAACCACTCTGGAAAAAAAAATTTGAAGGCTTCTTAAAAATCTAAACATAGATCTGCCATATGATCCAGCAATCCCACTCTTGGGGATATACCCAAAGGAATGCAACACAGGTTACTCCAGAGGCACCTGCACATCCATGTTTATTGCGGCACTATTCACAATAGCCAAGTTATGGAAACAGCCAAGATGCCCCAGCACTGACGAATGGATTAAGAAAATGTGGTATCTATACACAATGGAATTTTATGCAGCCATGAAGAAGAACGAAATGTTATCATTCGCTGGTAAATGGATGGAATTGGAGAACATCATTCTGAGTGAGGTTAGCCTGGCTCAAAAGACCAAAAATCGTATGTTCTCCCTCATATGTGGACATTAGATCAAGGGCAAACACAACAAGGGGATTGGACTATGAGCACATGATAAAAGCGAGAGCACACAAGGGAGGGGTGAGGATAGGTAAGACACCTAAAAAACTAGCTAGCATTTGTTGCCCTTAACGCAGAGAAACTAAAGCAGATACCTTAAAGCAAATGAGGCCAATAGGAAAAGGGGACCAGGAACTAGAGAAAAGGTTAGATCAAAAAGAATTAACCTAGAAGGTAACACCCACACACAGGAAATCAATGTGAGTCAATGCCCTGTATAGCTATCCTTATCTCAACCAACAAAACCCCTTGTTCCTTCCTATTATTGCTTATACTCTCTCTACAACAAAATTAGAGATAAGGGCAAAATAGTTTCTGCTGGGTATTGAGGGGGGGAGCGGGAGGGGGCGGAGTGGGTGGTAAGGGAGGGGGTGGGGGCAGGGGGGAGAAATGAACCAAGCCTTGTATGCACATATGAATAATAAAAGAAAAATGAAAAAAAAAAAAAAAGTGGTATTTAAACACAATGGAGTTTTACTCAGCCATGAAGAAGAATGAAATCTTTTTATTCTCAAGTAAATTGATGGAATTGGAGAACATCATTCTGAACAAGGTTAGCCAGGCTTAGAAGACCAAAAATAGTATGTTCTCCCTCAAATGCGGATTTTACATCTAGGGCAAATACAGCAATGTTGTTGGGCTTGGGTCACATGATAAAGGGAGAGCACATACGGGAGGTATGTGAATAGGTAGGAAACCCAAAACATGAAAGTGATGTCCCCATGGCAGAGGAGCTAATTTAGAAACCTTAAAACAACAGAGGTCAATATGGGAAGGGGATCAGGAACTAGTGAAAAGGTCAGGTAGAGATGAATTAACTTGAGTTGTAATACATTTGTGCATGGAAGCAATGCTAGGAATCTCTCTGTATAATTATCCTTATCCCAACTAGCAAAAATGCTTTGTCTTTCTTATTATTGCTTATGTCTTCTCTTCAACAAAATTAGAGATAAGGGCGGAACACGTTCTGCCAGAAAGTGAGGAGGGGTGAGGGGAAGAGGGAGGGGACACAGGAAGCGGGGAGAAATGCCCCAAACAATGCATACACACAGGAATAAATTAATAAAAAATTTTAAAAGTAAAAAAAAAAACCCAAAATATATTGGTAACCCTATTAATTCAATAGGAAAAAAACAAAAACAAATAACCTTATTTAAATTGGGAAAAGGACATGAATAGACATTTCTGTCAAGAATACATGCAAATTACCAATGGGTATATGAAAAAAATGGAACTCAACTAATCAAAGAAATTCAAATCAAAACCACAATGAGATATCGCTTCACACCTATTAGAGTGACTATTATTGAAAGTCATGGTATACAACTTGTAATTCTAGCACCTTTGAGGCTGAAGCAGGAAGATTGTAAGTTCAAGGCCAGCCTGAACTACAGAATGAGACCCTGTCTTAGAAGCAAAAGTACAGCTACAAAGACACTAGATAACAATTGTTGTCAAAGATATGGAGAAAAAGGAATGCTTGCACAATGTTGATGGAAATATAGATTAGTTTAGGCATAATAAAAAACAGTAAGGAGGTTCCTAAAAAAGTTAAAAACAGAACTACCATGTGGCACAGAATCCCATTTTAGTTACACATCTAAAGGAAATAAAATCAATATGTTGAAGAGATACCTGTATTTCCATGTTAATTGTAGCATTATCCACATTAGCTAAGATATGGAATGAGTCTAAATGTCTATCAATGAATGAATGGATAAAGAAATATTATATATATATACATACATATATATATATATCATACACAATGGAATTTATTTGGCTTATAAAAGAGAAGAAAATCCTGTTACATATAATAATATGGATTAATCTAGAGGACATATGATAAATGAAGTAAGTTTGGCATAAAGACAAATACTGCATGATCTCACTTATATGTGGGAATTACAAAAGGGTAATTTGTAGAGGAAGAGACTAGAACAGTGGTTACTAGGGCTAGGGGTAAAGTAAATAAAGGGATGTTAGTCAAATGGTACAAACTTTCAATTATAAGATGAATAAGTTCTGGGGATCTAAGGTACAGCATGGGTGACAATGAACTTATTAATTAACTTGACTGTGGTAATCACTACACAATGTATATGTATACTAACTTAACCACATTGTACACCTTGAATGTGTGCATTGTCAGCTAAATACTGTTTAAAGGTTGGTAAGTTCAATTGTGTTTTAAGACCCATGTGGATTTACTCCAACTCCACAAACTTTGTGTAATCTTTACAGAATGAAACTTTATAAGGTGTCTGAATGAAGAATATCAGTATATAGAAGGTAGAGCAAGCTGACAAAGGAAGTAAGTGGGTGATTCTTTGGCAAATTATCTAGAGTGACTTCATAATTGACGTGATGAGTAACTCATTTGATGAATGATTAAGAGTTTGTCAATCAAAGAGGAAGAGCAGGCATATGCAAAGCTAACAACTAAAAAAACAGCAATAAAAATAAAATTCTCATATGCAATGACAATGAAGTGGTTTAACTAAAATAATTTTGACCTCCTACTGACAGAATAAATTCATCAAAGTTACATAGAAAGTGTATGATATCTACATTAATCAGAAAATATTCTGCTTCACAGATCATAGAAGGAACGGGTGGTAGCATATAATAGCTTAAGAACAGATAAAAAATCTTAGAAATTTGAGAGCAATAGTGTTATACACAGCCAAGCTTCATAGGAATTATACCAGGAGGACCATCAGAAACCAGGTTTCCATCTCCTCCGTAGAAATCAGATTTTCATACATTTTTGCTTTTTTTTCTGCTAGCTACTTCATTTGTCTGTCTCTCTTCCAGGGATCCTTTCCTGCTTCAGCTTGCACATATCTCTGAGTGAATTATTTCAACCCCCTGTACACAATAGCAACTCTTCATACACTCTTTTGATACATGTCCCTAAGGTTAACTGCCTTAGGCAAGACTGTTTCCTAATTCTAAATTCCTAAGAGGAGGATCTGATTGGCTATCTTCCAATTGTTTTGAGCCAGGCTATGCAAGCCATAGGTTTCTGCCTTGCTGAAACATGGACTTGATGCCTTGGGGTAGATGCAGTCCCCCCCCACCCCCCCCAATAAGTATCAGCCAGATGGCATAGTCACAGGGTACCTCACCAAAACAAACCCTCTCATTAGTGAGCAAGGCCTCAGCAGGTTCCCTTTGAATAAGCTGAGGAAATAGCAAGCCATTATAAACAAGTCTAGTATAGCTTTGACAATTTGCTCAACTGAGAAACCGTTTTCCATTCAGATACTAATCAAGAAATGATTCTTTCTGAAAAATGCAGTAGAATAAAATATGCTTGCAATTGCTGCAGTGGGAAAGAATACACAAGCAGCTGTCCAGAGCACACAAAATACAACAGAGCAAACACTGGAGTGGGCAAACCTGTCAACTGGAGGGCAGAGCTGCAGTACTAACAAGCAAAGAAGAAATCTGTATCCTATAGTATCCATCAGGTTTCTGTATAAGAAATTTGCTCTGCCAATTTGGATAAAAAGATCACCCATTAGATGGATCTATGGGGAGAATCCAAGACTGAGAAAAAAATTCAGGTAGAAATCAAGTAGTTTTTAGAGAACTAAGTTAGAAGGAACTACTTGAGAAGTTCACCCAGGTATTATGATTGGAATGAACAGGTTCAATCATTTCCAGCTTATTTGTCACTCTGCCAACTACTGAAGCTCCCAGAATGCCCAAGGGTGCCTCCCCTTGAGAAGAGAGCACTTCATTGAAAAATTATATGTAAAGGTGGTGAAAGAATTCTCAAAAGGAAACCTTGATTCATATTTAAAAGATAAGATGGGCAGAAAAAATGTTCAGTGCTTATTACAGAAACTATCTCTTGAGCAATAAGCAATTAGTAGAGGCAGTTGGCAGAATATAATGCCAAGAACAGCCTCTTCAAGGTGACTATTGAAAACCTTGGTTGATAGAAGTGAAATCTTAACAAATGCTGATGAAACTGAAGCAAGTCTTTTATTGGAAATAATAACAATAGCTAAAAGGCATCTAATACTTCCTATCTGCTAGAAGACTTCTGAACATTTTTCATTTTTTAATTCATTTCATCTTCACATCAACAACATGTGGTTGTCAGACTTCCATAAAAATCTACACAAGGAAGTGAATAAACTGGGATATCAAATTGCTGGTGTCTGACTTCACTATGCACTCTACCTAAGAACCCATTGCAAGGTTCTAGGTATGGCCATGGAACATAGAGAAGAGAACTAGCAGAACTTAGACAAAGCAAGAAGAGAGATCTAAAATTAGATTGCCCAACAGTGTGCCAAGGATCTAACTGACTTTCTGGTTAGTAAGATAATAGGTAATTAAGAAGAAAATCTATTCCATATTACTTATATTTTCTTGAATCTGGAGGTACTGAAGTGAATTTCACAGCAGATTTCTTATTCCAAATTATAAAATCAAACATTCCAAACTAATACTGTCCTGCTGTCCCTTCAGACCAAATCCTTCTCTCTTGCCCAAAATTATGCCCCAATAATGGCCATTACAATAATTAATATTGTGACTGGAACTTGGATGTTTTAGTTTATGCTACTATGTAAGGAAAGCATTTCATGTAATTTTCCACCCTAGTTTTAAATAACCTTTAAACAAGAAAAATCCTGGTCAATCAATTGATTTTCTTGTGATTTATATCCAGTAAAAGTAAAGAAAAAGAATGAGAAGCCTGGCTATAAGACTGCAACCCATCGTTGGTCAGCTTTTTGTATTGCAGAGTTTTAAGAATTTTAATTCTTTCCCTTCCTGTTTGTCTTCATGGACAAGTTCAATAGGACTCTTGAGTTAAAATTGTTTGTAAACAACCAAAGATTATTTGGTTGGTAGGGAAGGTTTGTCTACAATCTTAGATAAACTTAAGTCCTGTGTACTAGAAAGAGCCAAACATTAGTCTTCAGCTAACAAATTTACCATGTTTTTGTCTCCAACTCAGGTTTGTAGCTTAAATATGGCTAACTGCCCATTAAGGGTAGACTAAACTGTGTACAGTTGGTGAAGTCTACTAACAGTACACACTTAACCATATGGTAAATTAAAAAGAGAATTCTAATATGCTTTGTTTCCTGATCCCCCTTCTATCTGCATATCTGAACATTTTCATGCAAATAAAATAGAAGAGATAGGTTAAATCAAGAACACAAGAGAGACTGGTTTACTATGCAGGTATCTTTGCCTTCCTATTCTCACATTTCTTTAAAAAAAATCTCTTTCTCTTCCTTCAGAAAAAAATCCTAAGCTAGAACAGTAAAGAAAAAAGTGAGAAGTCTCAAAAATATCACATTTATGAGTTAACAAAAAATTTTAGCCTTAGTTTTATTTCTTCTATATTTTCTCTTAGCCATCACTGAGCATATCTACATACCTGGTGTAAGTCAAGTATTTTGCATGCATTATTCTGGTTAATATTCAAACAATAATTTTGATGAAGCCAATTCAATTATCAGTATTAGGATCATGATTATAAATAAAATAAAATAACTTTCTCATTAGGCACAGCTGTATTTGACTTTCAAGATCTTAGTGTAAATCATGTGTATAGGCCTTTCTTTACTTTCCAGTCTTCAATGCTCAAAAATTAACTGTGAATTAACTATGTGCCAGTAACTACTTGAGGCACTAGAGATTTAAATAAGTGAGCAAGCCAAAGACCCTGTCCTCATGAAGCTTATATTGTAGAATAGACAGCAGATGATAATTATTACCAAAATATATTACTCAGAATAGAAATTCTGTGAATATTCAAACAGAAAGTACTGGGCAGGAGAATGGCCTCGGAAGAAAGGACACTCAGGGGAAAAAAAAAGGTAATTGAATTGAGATCTAAATAATGAGAAAGTACCAGTCATGTGGAAGTAAAAAAATATATATATATTCCAGGCAGAGAAAATAGTTCATGAATATGGACTGAAGGAAGAGTACACACAGCATATCAAAGATGTGGAATGATCCAGTGTCCCTGGATCATAGTAAACAAGTGGGGGAGTAAGAAAAATGAGCTAGAGACACAGATAAAACAAAGGACCAGATCATGAAGGGCCTTGTAAGCCAAGGGAGGTGCTATGTTAGGGGTGTGTGTGTGTGTGTGTGTGTGTGTGTGTGTGTGTGTGTGTGTATCCTAGGGATATACCTGAAGGAAAGTGACTCAGGTTACAACAAAGGCACCTGCATGCTCATGTTTATTCCAGCACTATTCACAATAGCTAAACTATGGAAATAGCCAAGATGACCCACTACTGATGCATGGATTAAGAAAATGTGGTATTTACATACACTGGAATTTTACTCAGCCACAAAGAAGAGTGAAATTTTGTCATTTGCAGGTAAATGGGTGGAATTGCAGAATAGCATCTTAAGTGAAGTTAGACAGGTTTAGAAGGCCAAAAGCCACATGTTCTCTCATCTGTGGATTGTAGACCTAAAACAAGTGCAGCGATATTATGGGACATGGGTCACACTAAGGGAAGGCTATGCAAAGGAGGGATAAGGCAAGGGAAGGAAACCAAAACTTGAATGAGATTGATGTGCTCACTCTACAGGAATGAATACAGAAATTTTAAATTACCTGGGGCCACCATAGGAAGGGGACTAAGGAGGAGTGAGGAGAACAGGACAGAGGAGAATCAATTGGAGCTGTAATACACATATGCATGGGAAAACACACACACAAAATGTATATGTGTAGGTAGATGTATATAGATAGATGACAGACAGACAGATGATTGATAAATAGATAATGTATACAGGAAGATAGAGATACATCCTATGATGGCTGCAAAGTGGCAAATGGAATAGAGGGAGCAGAACAAGGAAAAAAACAACTAAGACTATTGCAGTAGACCAGGCACTAGGTGATAGTGGCTTTGACAGGGGAACTAGTGAGAAGTAAAGAGATTTCGAATATCTATTGGACAGACAACTGACTGGATTAGTTAAAAGATTGGAAATAAGCAATTAGAGAAAGAAGTATCAAGAGTGCCTCTATTTTGGGCCTAAGTAATTTATTTCTTGGCAGTATTCTTTTCTGAGATGTAGAATAACAGTTCCTGACATCTGTTATTAACAATACAGATTGAGTTCTTATTTTATTGGGCATGTGACCTAGTGGGAGCATGAAAACGGAAATGAAAAGGGAAGTCTGTACTCCTAGTTTTACCACTAATGGTGTGACCTGAAAGCAAGTCACTTAACCTTTCTGAACCTTAAGTATAAAACAAGGTTGAAAGACTAATAATCCCTAGCATCCTTCATACAGTAAAATCCCTGTCAGAACTCTCTCCTCACCCTGCAACTGTAACATCTCTCGAAAAGCAGACTTATAGCTACTGCTTTTTAACTGAAGGAAGAAAAGTCAAGGAAATGGAGATGTGACATGGAAACTTTATCATTAGCAATTGTGATGAGTCATGACAAATCTATCTGTATTGTACTAGCTTACAAAGATCCCACTGTCAAATGTATCCTGTTCCTGTTGCTTTTATGAGCTATCACCACCAATTTTCCTTTTGATTCTATTAGTGACCTCCTCCACTTCACTTCCCCTGGAAATTCCCTCCAGCTAGCCTATTTCTCAGTTGCCAGGACATTTAAGCACTACATAAGGACAACCCCGTTTTTGTTCATTAGACTGGATTGTTTTTAATAGGACTATTTTAAAAATCTTCAAAATAAAAATGTCTTGTTTATTTATTCTCCAAGTAAACTTCTATGCCTAATAAAATGAATATGTAGGGTGATAAATAAATATGCTATTAGAACAGAAGGATATCAATATAAGTTGACAAGTCTGGAAACCTGTAAGTTTACATGCCATATGAGTTAACGGTTTTAATCATATTTAAACTAAAACAAAATAACAAATGTTTGCATACTAAATTATTTTAATTTGCTATTCTACAAGTCTGCTAAAAATTGGGGAATGACCATTTTAAAATAAATTTTAAAAACTGAAGGTTTTAATCCAACTAAAGTTGTACCTCACATTATTCATGAAAATATATTCTCAATAAGTTAAAAATATGAAAAACAAAATTACAACAGAAAAAAAGATGATTTAGGATAACACATTTATAATTTTATAATCCAGGAAGCTATATAAACACAACACAACACAAAAGTCACAAGAAAAGAAGTGATTCATATTGCCACATTAAAAGACAAAATTATTTTTAGAAAAGAAAGCAATAGAAAAAATATTTGCATATGTAATATTAAGAATACCTAAATAACTCCTACAATTCAATAAGAAAAAGAATTAACCCAGCTCAATAGGAAAAAACTGTGCATGGAAGTACACAAAAGAATAAACCTCTGAAAGAATATAAACTAGGATTAAAGGAAACAAATAACATACATACCATTTTTCATGAATTAAATTAGAAAAATATTTTTAATGAAAATATTAAGTTTCAATGAAGGTCTATGAAAACTGATATGCTTATACACTCTGGATAAAAGTACAAATTATTAGAGAATACATGGATGTCAATTTGACAGAAGTCATAAAAAAAATTTTAAAAATGGATTCTAGGGTGAGCATCCTGGTTCATGTCTGTAATCCCAGCACTCAGAAGGCTGAGGCAGGAGGACGGTAAGTTCAAGGCCAGACTGGGCTATACAGTGAGACCCTGCATTAAAAACAAAACACTCTTTCCTACTCACTAATATTCAGACATGTTCATGCATGAAAGATATGAGCGAGGCTTTTTCTGTGATATGTTTGTTATAACATACAGCATAAAGTATCATCAGTAACTGAATGATTACATAAACTATAGAAGACTAAGCAATATTTTATAGGGTATGAAGACACAGAACTTCCAAAATAAACTGTAAATGTAAGGGAAATGAAAGTCAGTAAGTATGATATTATTTATGTTTTTTAAAGTCATTTCTATTTTATTCATACACATGTATTTGAAATATGTTTCAAAATTTTTCAAAAATACAAACAAACATCTAATCATTGTCAATGCTGGGAATGGACAGCATTAAGAAGAGAAGATGGAGTTATCAAAAGGAACTCTATTGTTTACATTGTTTACAATTCAAACATATTTGTATAAGACATGTGGAATTAAACTTAAAATCTGGAGGAAACTTTCTTACTTAAGCCAGAGAAGTAAGTCATTCACTAACAGATTTAATGCAAATGTTTTCAGAAGGACACAAGATTTATGTCCAAAAGCAGATTTCAACATCCTTATGTTTACAGACTGTAAATGAAAGGAAATCCCAAAATAAAAAATCATAAACGATGCTATCTTTATTTCATTCTAAGTAATTTGAAGCCCATGAAAGATATGATAAAAAGAGAAGCAGGATATATTTCTGCGTTTTTCTGGATCCCACATAAAGAAATGCAGAAGCAATTTTTTTTTTTCATTTTTCTTTTATTATTCATATGTGCATACAAGGCTTGGTTCATTTCTCCCCCTTGCCCCCACCCCCTCCCTTACCACCCACTCCACCCCCTCCCGCTCCCCCCCTCAATACCCCGCAGAAACTATTTTGCCCTTATCTCTAATTTTGTTGTAGAGAGAGTATAAGCAATAATAGGAAGGAACAAGGGATTTTGCTGGTTGAGATAAGGATAGCTATACAGGGCATTGACTCACATTGATTTCCTGTGCGTGGGTGTTACCTTCTAGGTTAATTCTTTTTAATCTAACCTTTTCTCTAGTTCCTGGTCCCCTTTTCCTATTGGCCTCAGTTGCTTTAAGGTATCTGCTTTAGTTTCTCTGCATTAAGGGCAACAAATGCTAGCTAGTTTTTTAGGTGTCTTACCTATCCTCACCCCTCCCTTGTGTGCTAAAGCTTTTATCATGTGCTCAGAAGCAATTTTATAAGGGGTGACAGTTTATAAAAATTAAGTATGGTATGCAGGTCCAAACGTGAATATCTTTCTATCAGTATAATCACATACGGATAATAAGTGTTACTTAAATCAGGTGCAAGAGCAGATCTGATTCCCGGGACCTGTTCTTTCAGCATACATAAGCACCCTTTTAGACATGGCTAAAAAGAATCTTTATCAGTATATGTGTATACATAATATTTATTTTATATATATATCCACCATTTAGAAAATAAGTAAAACTTACATGACCTTAGCCTAGATAAGAAAGAACTATAAACAAGGAGTTGTACCTATATTTTATTGCTTGTGTTTAATTTGGGTAGCATCAATGTTATGTTCATTAAAAATTTTCAAATCAGAATTTTAATGGCATGGGACCTAGTAGACCCCATGGGAAAGACAATGATTAGATATTTTGGTGTTGAAAACTAGCTCCTGCATGGTCACCAATCCTTTTCTAAACAATATAACAGCTTGGGAAGAAAGTCATCCCATGGAAGAGGGTAAAAGTTCTTGAATATGATTCAGGAGCAAACAGGGGTACTTTTGACTAGAACATGATGATGTGTCACTTAAAATTTCTTCCAGTTGTGTTCCTTAGAAAATTTGTACCAAATTCCTAGAATTCAGAGGTTAATATTAAACTAAAAGAGTAATCAAATAAAATGTCTAAATCCTTGGAAATGCTGAGGAAGACAAAGAATCAGTAGAAAACCGTCTTAAACATTATTAAGAATTCACTAAATATTCATATATATCTTATTCAGGCATCATGTGAGATTAAAAGAAACAAATTTTAGGGACATACTATTAACATGGAAACTTTTGTTCATATTTTAAAATAACCAGGTGCCAGTGGCTCATGCCTGTAATCCTAGCTTCTTGGGAGGATCAGGAGGAAACTGATCAAGACCCTATCTTGAAAATACCCCATACAAAATGCTTTTCCAGGAATGGGAAAGGGGGATAAAGGAGAATGATGGAAGGGGTGAATTCAATTATGATAAATTTGATACATTGTAAGAACTTTTGTAAATGCCACAATGTAGCCCCAGCACAGCAGTAACAAAAAAGAGGGGGGAAAAAAGAAAATATCCCACACAAAAAGGCTGGTAGGGTGGCTCATAGTGGTAGAGCACCTGCCTAACAAGCATGAAGTCCTGAGTTCAAACCTTAGCACCACCAAAAATAAAAAAATAAATAAATGAAAATGAAACAAATATTGACATTTTAGATGATCCAATCTATTACCTTTATAATAAAGAATTTATTAGAGCTATTGTTCAAGTTTACATTATTGAGCTATGTACATACACTTTCCTTTGGAAGTCATAAATATTTTTTGTGCATTAGTGCTCCAAGCTAGGCATAGGGCGTACATTGGTATAAAGTAAAATGAAAATATATGTAGTAAATGCTCATTAGGAGCTTAAAGTATTAAAAAGAAGATAAGCATAAAACAACTAATGACAAAGATAATTGATTAGTGAAGTATAATGTGCTAAAAGAATATAATTGGTGATCATACCTATTCAGAAACTGAAAACTGAAGTCAGTAAAGGATTCCCAAATAAGGAAGGTAGAAGTGAAAGATAATAGAAGTTAGTGAGTGAGGATCTGGATAGTGTAATACAAAGCAGTATTCTCTAAAAGGGGAACAGTAGGTATGAAGGTCCTGAGGAAGATGGGAAGAAAATGTCGCAAGAAGAACTGAGATCCTAGCTCAAAGAGAGCATTATAAAATAGGAGGCTGTTGAGGTAGGCTGGTCCTAGACTATGTAGGACCCTAGAGAACATGTTAAGGATTTTGTCTTTCCTAAAGCAGAATCAGGGATCAGTGGAAGAGGAGAAGAATATAATGAAATCTATACTATTAGGAAGTTGCTTTAACTATTTTGTGAAAAAATGATCAACGAGGATCAATAGTGGACGTGAAGAAAACAAAAGTTTCATAAAACCATCCATGTGAGAAAAAGCAAGCTCAGCTAGGCTGATGATGCTTGGGATGGAGAGAAGATTCAAGATAATGTCAAGAAGCTTTGATGAACAGGACTGCATGTATGGAGATAAGGGAGAAAAAAGATGATGTCTAGAATGCTTCACATACTTGTGGCAGGGAAATGTTAGAAATCTATTAGGATTCTTACTAAATATTATGGATTACCTGAGTTGGAAGTCTTCCAGTTTGCAAAGCTTGGCAATATTAATACCTCTGAGGATATTTTGGAAAATACAAGAACTTAATAGGAGTAGGTGTAAGTAGCATGATCATTGCTCCCAAGAGAAATTCTAAAGGGCCAGGTGTGATTTAACTCACACCTATTAGCTACTCAGGAGGGGGTGATCAGAAGGATTACAGTTTAAGACCAGTACTGAGAGGGGGAGGTGTAAAAAGCCGGAGAAATTCCATCTCAGTAAATAAAGAGCTAGGCATGGTGATGCATGCCTGTCATACCAGCTATGCAGAAAGTATAAACAAAAGGATCTCAGTCCAGGGCAACCTAGGCATAAATGCAAGACCCTTCTTGAAAAATAACAAAGGCAAAAAGGGCTGAGGACATGGCTCAAGTGGTAGAGCATTTGCCCAGCAAACATGAGCTCCTGAGTTCAAACCCCAGTACTGTCAAAAAAAAATTTTAAGTCCTAACAAATTATATAGATTATGGATAAAACTCTGTCATCATTAGGATATGCATACCCTGCAGGCAATCTCAAAAGATTCTGAGAAACTTTACTGCAGAATTAGTCCCTGAAAGAATCTTGTAATTTTGCATCTGAGAGCACTGACATTAGCTGCCCTCTAGAACTCTAAAAGAAGTAGCTATAAAGCCACGTGGGTGGTGCTTGCCTATAATCCCAGTACTTGAGAGGATGGCAAATTTGAAGCCAGCTTGGGCTACAGAGCAACAATCTGTTTCAAAAACAAAACAAAACAAAAATGAAGTAGCTATAAACTACAGGAGGAAGAGAAAGCATTGTCTCCAGTAACAGCCCAATGCCAGGAAGCTCAGGACAAGAACATTTGTCTCAACGATCCTTTGCAAAATACTCTGGGGAGGAAGGCATTCTCTACTCAAACTCCTGAAGGGTGCCATCAAGTAGATGCCCACCTAGAGAGCTGAAGTTCCAGAAATCCTGACCCAGGGTTTGAAGCAAGTCACAATTAAGTTATCAGTGACAGAAAAAAGCCCCATGAAAAGAAGTAAAAGTTGAATCTGGTACAGTGATAAACTTGATTTAGTCCATTCAAAAAATGTCAATGGTCTGGGGATGTAGCTCAGAGATAGAGCGCTTTCCTACTGTGAGTGGAGCCCTGGGTTCCATCTCTAGTACTAAAAACGCTAAATTAAAAGTTAAAAATGCCAAATTCAAGGGTGAATATGGTGGAAATGTTATGTACTCATGTATGAAAATGGAGAAATGAGACCTGCTGAAACTATTCCAGGAATGGGGAGAAGAGGGAATAAAAGAGAATGATGGAGGGGGGTGAATTCAAGTATGATGTATTATAGGGACTTTGGTAAATGTCACAATGTACCCTCAGTACAACAACAATTAAAAAAATGACAAATTCAAACATTAATATTTAGCGAGAGAAACTTACTGGGTGTATGTCTTGTAGTACATCTGAGTTCCTTTCATTTGTTATGTAATCTCTCTATGCCTGTCCCACCCCCACCCGACCTAAATATCTTGTTAGTTGGATGATATTCCTTACAGATATATTTTAAAAGAGAGCTCTTAAGCCTCTGGAGTTATCCTTTGTCCTACAGTTAATCTCTTAATAAGACCAATTTGGCTGTAATATAAATGGTAATTCATAGCGTTCTATTTATTTACTGCACAGTTCTCAACTTGCTCAGGGATTGCTGGCGAAAATGCTGGCCTTACCTATGGGTAGAGTCTGTTGGGAGACACTTGTTCAGCTTTTGGAACCATGGAGAAGACTTAGGTTTCTGACTCTGTTAAATGTTCTGGAAGCAGTGTTTAAGAGGTTGCCAGTCCTTTAAATAGGCCACAGTGTATAAAAACCGCATTATACATAGAGTCTGTTCTTAAAATCTATCTGAGGATGCAGGACTCAAAGGTGTGTAAAATTCATAACAATAACTGTACTATATTTGCAAAAGGGTGAAACAGGACAGTTGAAGTGATAATTACCAGAATGAGTTAGATAATCACTATAAGTAAGGCATATTACTGGCGTGAAAACACAGTTAAACTCCATTTCAGTGTCTTGGGTTGATGACACTTTCCTGTTTTTTGATGGAATCATGCTACCATTATTGTTTTAATTTCATTTGCCACTGTCAAAGAGCCTACCATTTATCGTAAATGAGGTATTTGCATTATTCCATATTTTCTTAAGGATTTAAGTTGTCACAGCTTTCGATTTACTCTACTCTTTGCCAAGATCCTACCCAATGCCAATTTTCATCCAATCTCCATAAATGTTTATTAATACAATACTGCACAAATTTTTCTTTAAGTATTAAACATGCCAAAGGATGTATTTGTTTTTCTGCTTCTCTATGCCCATATTTAAACATATTACGTAAATATGTCCACACCTAAATCTGTCCCATCTTGTTGATCCATTTTTAAAATTCACACCCTGTCTTGTATAAACGCAACCCAACCATGAAAGTAATTTGTTCATGAGTCATAGCCTTCTAAACATTGAAGTAATTGTAAAAGCATCTCCTGTTAGTTTGCAATTAGGGTATTAAGTTCAATATCATGCTATATTCGATTTTAGAAAAAAGTCATTATGCATTTTATTTCTTAATGCTAAATAACATTTAATTGTAAACACACACAAAGGCAAAGCTAAGTCCATATACATTTCAACACATACAAAAACAATTAATTTTCCTGGTTGTATCATGGCAAATGGTGCTGCTTTGTTTTGAATTTATTTTTAAAATACCTATGGAATATGTAAACTGAACAGGTACCTATAGGCATACTACAATATGCTGGAATGCACTGTTTTTTAATTAATGCTTTTAGCAAAGGCTACATCTTCAGTATCAGAGAAAATTATACTGTTGTATGGCTTTGATTTTTATTCAAATATGCTTAGGGTTCATCAACACTCTCTAACTGGACAAATAAGCAGTGATTCAAAGAATGTGCAATCCAAGTGCAAGGTTACAAAGGCAAAAATACCTTTATTCAATAAGATCTGAGGGTATTTTTCTACTTCACAAATTAAGAAGGCTATCAACTAAAAAATTCTGGAAGTCTGAGTAATCATCTAGGGTCTAAAATATACACTTTCTCTGCCAAGGCTCTCCTGATAAAGCTAGGTCTCATGATAACTGGAGAATCTCTTGGTAACAGAAAAAAATTCTTCCTTGTGTATTCATCATCTCATTCAATGACTCCTATCACTCACTTCTCTACATTGAACACCCGTAAAATTTGTCAAAGATAATCCTCCTCTTCAATGTCACTAACATATCCTAAATTGAGCTTCTTTATAATATTCTTATAAGAACAATAGGTTGTTAATATTATTATATTATCATAGTTGCATGATTAGAAAAGGCTGGTTGATCCCCACAAATAGCATTCAGCCATATCCATTTTTCCTAAGTGAGTGCTACAATTAAGGCAGAGTAAAAGTGGCCTATGTTTGAGCTCCAATGCTCCTTCATACTTTAGCTGTGAGAATTTATAAGCTTGCTAGTCTGTTATATTTCAGGACTTTACTGATGGTTTGACCCTCTCTTATCATACATGGGCTTCGCCTCTCCCTGCCCTGTCTTACCATCTGCATCTGTAAAAACTATCTCCAATACTTTTTGACTTCTGCCTCCATTTAGCCAGACAGCCAATCTTTGATTCTAATTTGTTTTTTAAATATATGTATAGTCAGCCATCCATATCTGCAGCTTCTGCATCTATGGTATCAAGCCACCAGATGGAAATAATAGGAAAACAACTGTTTGTATGTAAGATGTGCAGAGTTGCTTCTTGTCATCATCATCATTCCCTAAATAGTACAGTATAACAGCAATTTATACTGTATTAGGTATTATTGGTAATATAGAAATTATTTAAAGTATATAGGAGGGATTGGGGGTGTAGCTCAGTGGTAGAGGGCTTGGCTATCATGTACAAGACCCTGGGTTTGATCCCCAGCACTGCAAAATACATAATAAAATGTAAAGCATACAGGAGAAGGGCTGGTGGTGTGGCTCAGGCAGTAGAGCACCTGCCTAGCAAGCACAAAGCCCTGAGTTCAAACCCCAATACTAACAAAAAAAAAGTATACAGGAAGATATGCTTAGGTGACATGCAAATACTATACAATTTTATACTGTTAGGACCCGGAATCCTATTCCCCCGAGAGACAGAGAGCCAGGCGTGAAT
This sequence comes from Castor canadensis, assembly GCF_047511655.1. NCBI lineage: Eukaryota > Metazoa > Chordata > Mammalia > Rodentia > Castoridae > Castor > Castor canadensis. The sequence goes on from NC_133395.1 coordinate 29,248,534, forward strand.
GCAATCAACAAAGCAGAGTTTATTGGACTGGCTAGCCAGGGTCGAGCTCCCACACGGACACGCAGGACCGGTTAGGAAAGCAAGACCCTGAGCCTCTTAGGGGGAAATCTTATATAGACTGCAGTGGCGTGCATATTTTTGTTATCAACATTAGACAAGCAGGCAGAGCACATCCTGCACGTACTTCACATCTTGCTCGTACCTCACATCTTGCTCGTATCTCACATCTTGCTCGTATCTCACATCTTGCATTCCTCACATTCTATATGCCCTAACTGAGCCCTGCCTCATTGCTTATCTTATCTACATGGGATGTTTGGTACTGGTTTCTCCAACAAGGGGGTTGGGGCCCGCTGAGACCTCCTATTCCTTTCATTCCCCCCTTTCTTATGGCCTAAATTGAGGAATCATCCTCGAGAGGATGAAGAGCCTGATATTGTTGGCGGAGGACCAGAAGTTGGATAGTATTAATTCGACTTTTGACAAAAGTCATAAGTCGGTTTAGAATCCAGGGTCCTATGGTAACAAGCAGTAGGATGATTATTATTGGCCCTGCCAGTGCAGATAAAAGGGTAGCCAACCATGGGGACTGGTTAAACCAAGACTCGAACCAGCTTTCCCCTGCCTCTTTTTCTCATTTTCTTTGTTCCAGGCTCTTTCGAAGTTTAGACATGGAGTCACGAACAACTCCGGTATGGTCAGCGTAAAAACAACATTCTTCCCCTAGAGCAACGCATAGTCCCCCTTTTTGGAGGAACAACAAGTCCAGACCTCGTTGGTTTTGAAGTACTACCTCAGACAGGGAAGTGAGGGATTTTTCTAGGTGGCTAATGGAGGTTTCTATTCTCTCTATATCTTCATCTATGGCTGCGCGCAGTGAAGACATCCCTTTATGTTGAGTAGCCAGGGAGGCTATGCCGGTCCCTGCCCCAGCCACCCCTAGGCTAAGTAGGGTAGCAATGGTTAGTGTAGAAATAGGCTCTCTCTTCTTTCTCTCACCTGTTCCTATATTCCAGTATGAATATAGACTTTCCTCCGAATGATAGAGGATGCGGGGCAGCACAACCACTATAACACAGAATTCTTTAGAGCTGTTAAACACCTTAGTTGATAGGCATGGGGTGAGTCCGGACCGCGAGCATAGCCACCACCCATTGTCCTTTGGAATTACCCATTTAATAGCATTTCCCCAGGTAGAACTGGCGTTAATAACAGTACATAAGTCCCGTCTGTTCTTTGGCACTTTTCCTAAGCAGGTTCCTTGGCCGTTTACCTGCTGTATGGTCAGACCTCTCTTAACGGTCTCCCCAGGAACATTGACTAGGGTTTTCCTCAGATGAGGTATCGTGAGTGGTGTTTAGCCCTATTGCCTCATAGAATGGGGGCCTCACATCATAACATAACCAACAGGAGTTAGTCATGTTAGGGTTGGTGTGGTTTAACGTCAGGAAGGCAGCACCCACTAGCTCCCAGAGGGGGTCTTTAGATGCGGTCATGAGACTGGGCCTCACCAGGGGAGGGCTGGTTTCTGATGGTCTTGGAGTTGTAACATTAGCCCGAGCTATGGTTGAGGGAAGGTGGTGAGTTGTGGAAGGTTGGGGAGATGGCTTTACATTGGGCGGCCTAAGTACCTTATTGGGGCCTACTGCTGTGGACGGTGGCCCTATGGGCTCAATTTTTAATCTGACCACTATGGTCGAGCCAGCATGTCCACCATATTTATAAAATACAAGTCCCCATACCTTACCTTGTATCCACCCAGGGGTGTCCTTCTTGCCAGTTTCAGTGAAAGTGACCTTGATTCTATCTAGATCCGTGGGCTGGCATTTATGGGTGGGTATTGGAATTCTGTGCCCCCTTAATATCCCATTTACAAAGGCAAATTTGACTAGGTCTGATTTTGATATCCCCCATTTCCATTCACTATCATTGGATGTGACACATGCCCATGACCTACAGAAGGAGTATTGTATCCCCCCACATTCCTGGTTCTTTTTGTGGCCGGGGCAGGCATAAAACCCATAACGTCGGGCTGACTCCGGGGCAGTAGACTTGTAGGCAGGATTGATGTCTCTGAAGCAGAACTGAAGCTCCGGCCACCAAGTTCCTATGGGGGCAGTGCGAGTAGTCTCGTTGAGGGTGATATGAGTCTCCCCATCGGTGAGTATCCAGGTTTGCTTATAGGGCTGGTGAGGGTTGGTTTCTGCGAGGCTCCCGCTCTGGGCATTGAGCAAGATCAGAGCGATCAGCCACCCCATCCGTGGCTGCTCCTGAAGGCTCTGCATGTTCCCGGGGCCACAAAAGCTTTAGCTTTAATGGGTTGTCTGGGTGCCGCCGTACAGTCCACTCCTTGACCCCTTCTTGTTTTTGATGATTGGCTCGACGCACGTGGGAGTGGTGGATCCAAGGTCCGATGCCATCAACCTTGAGGGCGGTAGGGGTAGTAAACAGTACAACATAAGGTCCTTTCCATCTAGGCTCTAGGGTTTTGGACTGATGCCTTTTAACCCATACCATGTCACCCGGGACTATGCCATGTTCCGGAGCCGGGTCCCTCTTAACAGCGTGGTATGCTTGAATTAAGGGCCAAATCCGTTGTTGCACTTTAGCTAAAGCCTGCAACATGGTCAGGTAATTTGGGGCCAGATCACCTAGTTCTGGGCTTAAGGTCCTCTGAATGATGGGGGGTGGAGCCCCATACAGGATCTCAAAGGGAGTTAGCCCATGGACATAGGGGGAGTTCCGGACTCGGAAGATGGCCAAGGGAAGGAGCGTCACCCAATCACCGCCAGTCTCCAGGGCCAATTTGGCTAAAGTCTCCTTTAGTGTCCTATTCATCCTTTCTACTTGCCCTGAGCTCTGGGGGTTATATTCACAATGTAGCTTCCAATTGGCCCCCATAGTCTGGGCTAGTCCCTGCAGGACCTTACTAACAAAAGCCGGACCGTTATCTGACCCAATTGCCTCGGGCACCCCATATCTGGGTATGATTTCCTCTAGCAAAGCCTTTGCCACTACCTGACTCGTCTCCTTCTTTGTAGGAAAAGCCTCCACCCAGCCTGAAAAGGTATCTATGAATACCAGCAAATATTTGTACCCAAACTTTCCCGGTTTTACCTCAGTAAAATCCACTTCCCAACTTCTTCCCGGAGCCCTCCCCCGTTCCCGAGTACCTGTATGGTGCCCCTCCCTTCGTCCTGGTTTCATGATTGTGCAGCTGGCACAATCTTCCACAATTTGGCGGACTGCTATGGTCTGGTTCGGAAATCGGAGCTGCGCAGATGTCAACAAGTCTAGTAATTTTCTCCGCCCCAAATGGGTGGACTTATGTAAGTTAGCCAACAGGAATCGTCCGAGTTTTTCAGGCAGAATTAACTTGCCTTCCAAGTCGCTTTTCCATCCGTCTTCCCCTTCTCTAAAGGGGGAGTGGGCTCTCATCCAAGTGAAATCCTCTGTGGAGTATTCTGGTCGGGGGGTAGCGGAGGGAGCTCTGGGACCGGCACGTCTATCGCCGCAACCGTGGAAGGTTGCCCTGTCTCCATGGGAGGACTCACCATTGCTACTCTCTTTGCTTCTTGATCTGCTCTGTTGTTACCGACAGCTTCCGGCGTCTTGGCAGACTGGTGGCCTGGGACATACATCACTGCCACTGCCTTCGGTTTTTCCACTGCCATTAATAGACGCTGGACTTCGGCTAGGTTCTTTAGATGTTTTCCTTCTGCTGTGCGGAATCCTCTTTCGCGATAGATGGCCCCGTGGACATGGATGGTACCGAAAGCATAGCGGCTATCGGTGTAGATATTGACTCGCTTTCCTTTTGCCCTCTCCAGGGCCTCTGCCAAGGCAATTAATTCCGCTTTTTGGGCTGATGTTCCGGGTGGGAGGGCGCTGCTCCATACCGTATTTCCTTCTTGGTCGACTACAGCTGCCCCTGCCCTTCGGGCTCCATCTTGGAAAAAACTGCTTCCATCCGTGTACCAGTTTAATTTGCAGCCGGACAGGGGGGTATCCTTTAGGTCAGCCCGTACCTGTGTAACTTCGGAGAGGAATTCTTTGCAGTTATGGACAGGTGTCTGCAGTTCCGGGTTAGGCAACAAGGTGGCAGGGTTCAGGATTACGGGATCTGTGAATGTGATCCGAGGGGAATCCAACAAGAGCCCCTGGTAGTGGGTGAGCCTGGCATTCGTCATCCATTTCCCAGGGGGTTGTTTAAGGATTCCCTCCACCGGGTGAGGGGCCGTTACCCAGAGGGCCTGTCCAAAGGTTAGTTTATCGGCTTCTCTCACCAGCACGGCAATGGCCGCTATGATGCGGAGGCAGGGGGGCCATCCTGCCGCTACTGCGTCTAATTTCTTGGAAAAGTATGCCACTGGTCTCTTCCAGGGACCTAGCTGTTGGGTCAAGACTCCTTTGGCTACCCCCTTTTTCTCATCTACAAACAGAGTGAATGGTCTTGTAGGATCTGGCAAGGCTAAGGCAGGGGCCTGCAAAAGAGCGTCTTTTAGCTGATCAAAGGCCTGTTGTTCTCTCTCTCCCCAACTCCAATCTGGAGCTTCTTTGGTGGCCTCATATAGGGGTCTGGCTATTTCCGCAAATCCTGGAATCCAGAGTCTACAGAACCCCGCGGAGCCCAGGAATTCTCTCACCCCCCTAGTGGATGTCGGGGATGGGATAGCCAGAATAGTCTGTTTCATGGCATCAGTCAGCCACCTTGCCCCATCTGCAATCCGATAACCCAAATACGTCACTGACCTTTTACAGATGTGAGTTTTCTTGGCACTTGCCCGATACCCCAGCTCACCTAATTCCGTTAGCAGGTGTTCAGTAGCCTTGATGCACTCTTCTCGGGTTTCTGCCGCTAACAGTAAGTCATCAACATACTGTAATAGAGTGACTCGTGGGTGGCTCCGACGAAAAGGTTCCAGGTCCTGGCTCAGGGCCTCATTAAACAGGGTGGGAGAGTTTTTAAATCCTTGCGGCAGTCTGGTCCAAGTGAGCTGTCCGGATTGGCCCCCATCTTCTTGCCATTCGAAAGCAAATAGCGGCTGACTAATTTCTGACAATGGAATGCTGAAGAAAGCATCTTTCAAATCAAGGGTTGTATACCATACTTGCGAGGGGGGTAGGTGGCTGAGCAAGGTATAGGGATTTGGAACGGTGGGATGAATGTCCTCCGTCCGCTCGTTTACCTTTCGTAGGTCTTGCACAGGCCTATAGTCCCCGCTTCCCGGCTTTCGGACGGGGAGCAGAGGAGTATTCCAGGCAGACTGACAAGGTCGCAGTACTCCTTCCTTTATTAGCCTGTGGATATGAGGGGCTATGCCTCTTCGGGCCTCCTCAGGCATAGGATACTGTTTCACCCGAATGGGGAGAGCAGAAGCCTTCAATTGTATAACTACGGGCGGGAGGTGTTTGGCGAGGCCGGTTCCCGCAGTCTCCGCCCAGGCCGTGGGAAATCTTTTTACCCAATGAGTCATGTCCCCTCCTGGTTCCTGTTGACTCTCAAACAGACGATGCTCGTCAGCCAATGATAGGGACAAGACATGAATCGGGCTCCCTTCTCGATCAGTCACAATTATTCCATCTGGTTCAAAATGGATATGGGCCCCTATTTTGGTGAGTAGGTCCCGTCCGAGCAGGGGAGCGGGGCTCTCAGGGACGACCAAGAAGGAGTGTGTGACCTGGTGTTTTCCTAAGTTCACCTTTCTTTTGGTAGTCCATGTACATAACTGCGTACCGGTGGCCCCCTGAACAACACTTGTTCGTGCCTTGTTCAAAGGTCCATGTGCCTTGTTTAAAACCGAATATTGGGCGCCGGTATCCACCATGAACCCCATCGGCTTCCCCTCCACATGCATTGTTACCCAGGACTCGGGGAGGGGGTCTGAGCCCCGTCTCCTTCAGTCCTCTTCTCCGGCTAGTAGGACTCTGGCCTGCTCTACTGCTCGTTCCCTTTCCCTGTTTTCCCCCGGTCTCCTTCCAAACCCTCTTCTTCCCTTTAACTTAGGACATTCTCTCTTCCAATGCCCCGTTTCCTTACAGTAAAAACAGTGTTCCTTATCCGGGGTCCTGGCGTGGCCCCCTCCTCTGGGTTGGTCCCGGACACCCGCTAGGAAAATACAAGCCATTTCTCTCTGTTGCTTTCGGTTTTCCTTAGCCTGGAACTCCCGGTCCTCCTTTCTCAATTTCTCCTGGGCTTCCCTGTCTTCCTTTCTCTGTCTTTCCTCCCTTTCTTCTGGAGTTTCCCTAGCGGTAAAGACCTTTTCTGCTACCTGTAGCATTTCCCTTATAGTCATCTCCCCTAAGTTTTCCTGTTTATTGAGTTTTCTCCTAATGTCTGGGGCTGCCTGATTAATGAATGAGAGTACCACAGCAGACCGGTGGAGGTCCGCCTCAGGGTCAATCGGGGTGTACTGACGGTATGCCTCATAGAGGCGCTCTAAGAAACCGGCTGGGCTTTCGTTTTCCCCTTGAATGACTGCTTTTACTTTTGCAAAATTGGTGGGCCTTCTAGCGGCCGCTCGGAGACCGGCCATCAGAGTCTGGCGGTAGATCCGAAGACGCTCCCTACCTTCTGCGGTCCCGAAATCCCAATCAGGCCGGCGTAGGGGAAAAGCCTCGTCTATGGCCGGTTGGAGAGTTGTGGGTCTCCCATTATCCCCCAAGACATTCTTCCTCGCTTCGTTGAGGATGCGCTCTCGTTCCTCCGTCGTAAAAAGAGTATTGAGCAGCTGATGACAGTCATCCCAAGTGGGGCGGTGTGTATGCATGATGGACTCCAGGAGATCTATGAGACACTTGGGGTCTTCAGAAAAGGGCGGGTTCTGCGTCCTCCAGTTATATAGATCACTGGAGGAGAAGGGCCAGTACTGAAACTGTTGCCCTCCTCCCGGTCCCCCTTGGCCCACCATCCGGACTGGAAGTGTAGGGACAGTTTCCTCCCCCTGTGTTGATGAGGGGGGCCCGTCTTCCCCCTCCCTTTCCCGGATCCCTCGGGGGCGAAGTCTTCGACCCATTCCTCCTCCTGCTGCCAGTCCTGTTGAGGAGGATGAGGAAATTTCCTCCTCCGGGGCACTGGCTTGGCCAGGGGGAGTCACGTATGGAGGCGGCCGATCTTCCTCTGCCCCTGCGAGGGATGGGTAAAGGGGGGAACTCTCTGGTAAGACCGGAGATGGTGAAGGAGATGCCCTAATTTGAGGACCGGTCAAGGTGGGAAGAGGAAGTTTTTCCTCCTCCTTTATGACCAAGGCGGGCGTGACTGGGGTTTTAGCCCCGGGGGCCGAACTGGAGGGGTGGGTCAGAAAAACTGTTAACCATGGGGGAGGGTTCCTCACCAGATCCTCCCAAACCAAAATGTAAGAAACTTGGTCTGGATGGCCTCGATTGTCTGGCTGAAAAATGACTGCTTTAACCTTAGTGATCAGGTCTAGGGAGAGGGAACCTTGAATGGGCCACCCGACTCCAAAGGTGGGCCACTCTGCGGAACAAAAGGTGTCGAACTTACCTTTCTTGATGACCAGACCCGCATTTAAGGCCCTTTCTTTAACTTCTGGAAAGTGAGAAAGGATCAGAGACTTTGGGGTTGTTTGTCCCTGTCCCATTGTGGAAGGAGACTCAAACACCAAGAGAGATAGAACAAAAAGGGTAAAGGCAACAATAATTCCACACACACACAACACTCTCCAGCACTCGCTCGGACCGGTCCTTCTCTCACACTGGTGCGCACCCCATTCAACCTCCTCACCGTCCAACTGGGATATCAGGCCGAAAGGCGTCCACTTGACGGGTGGTCGGTCGACTAGCTCAATTAGTTCTTCACCTGGCGCCAGGGTTCCTAAAATGCTCGAGCCCAAATGAGAGGAAAGCCTCTCCCAATAGGACCCTGTGGTCCTCCTTGCGAGATTCCCAGAATGAATCTCCCTGGGGATTGGCCGAATCCCCGCCGCGGCCCAAATGGAACACTCAAGTTCCTCCAAATGAGGGTCTGGGATCCCCTCCCAACGCCTAGGACTTGGGATCGCCCCTGCTTTCTCGCAGGCAGGTTCTGTCTCTCGAGAAAATGAAATCTCGCTGGGGCCTCCAAATGTTAGGACCCGGAATCCTATTCCCCCGAGAGACAGAGAGCCAGGCGTGAATGCAATCAACAAAGCAGAGTTTATTGGACTGGCTAGCCAGGGTCGAGCTCCCACACGGACACGCAGGACCGGTTAGGAAAGCAAGACCCTGAGCCTCTTAGGGGGAAATCTTATATAGACTGCAGTGGCGTGCATATTTTTGTTATCAACATTAGACAAGCAGGCAGAGCACATCCTGCACGTACTTCACATCTTGCTCGTACCTCACATCTTGCTCGTATCTCACATCTTGCTCGTATCTCACATCTTGCATTCCTCACATTCTATATGCCCTAACTGAGCCCTGCCTCATTGCTTATCTTATCTACATGGGATGTTTGGTACTGGTTTCTCCAACAAGGGGGTTGGGGCCCGCTGAGACCTCCTATTCCTTTCAATACTATATGTGACTTGAGCATATGTAGACTTTGGTGTCTGTGGGCATGCTGGGGCAGATCTCCCCACGAATACTGAGGGACCACTATATCTACACAAGTTTTTGGTGTATCGAAACGCCCATACCTCAGCTATTATTTTTTGCCCACTTTTATTTGACAAGGCTGAATTGCCCTACCTGTACCTGACCTACTTTTCCCTTCTGCCTCCTGACCCTAGAACTCATAACCTATTCTGTCTAATTCACACAATAGCAACAATTACCATTTATGGTGCAACTACTGTGTACAAGGCAAGATACAATGTGATATGAAGTGTTAATTTTCCACATAACTCCAGGAGGACTCACCTGTAGCACCACTTTACAGTTCAGGAAATGGCAGCAGAGAGGTTGAGTATTTGTCAAATCATGGTTTCTAAGTACAATATTGCTACACATACATGCAGACCAAGACAAGTCAGCAGAAATGAAGGGAGAATGAAAAAAGATATGCATGCTTGGAGTGGTCAGGGAAGGACAGAAATAGAAGAGAGAGGAGAAAAGCTTGGAGAACCTAAAATGCACAACTCTGAGTGATGGAGAGCATAGTCTCTACATTGAACATGTGATATAGCTCATCTGACTAAAATCCCACCTGGCTCCCTATACCTTCCAACCTCACCTCTGGATCCCAACCTCAAAACCAAACACCCAAACTCTTATGACAGCATCCCCTATTGTCCAGATTTGAGGACTGCATCACATATAAAAGAGGCCTGCAAAGGTAGGAAATGGGAATCAAGAGTATCAACAAAGAAACATTAGTTCCTTTGCTGAATTCAAGAATTTTGTATGAATAATAAAAGAAAAATGAAAAAAAAAAAAAGTACAGTCAAGGAAAAAAAAAATAAAAAAAATAAAAAAAAATAAGAATTTTGTAAGAAACGATTTTGACCAGAAATATTAAAAGAATTAACATTTGAATATAAATAGTACTCTGCCATAAATCAAAAAGAAGCTCTATCAAAGGCTGGAAAGAAGAGAAAAATTGAACTAGACTTGTCTCTTTTAATATCAGAACTTTGAGCTCTGTTCTTCTTCTAGCCAATTCCTGAAATTTTTACATGACAGAGAAACTGCATTTTTTCCATTTGCTTTCTTTTGCCATTTAAATATATGCATTTAGTGGGCTATTTGTGTGGGCCAATCTACTAGAAGATTTCCAACCCCACAGGACAATAAATATAATTTTAAGAGCCAGCATACAGGTACATGCCTCTGGAGGCTGAGAATTTGAGGCCAATCTGCCTACATAGTTAGTTAAAGGCCAGTCTGGGCTACATAATGACTCCCTATCTCCAAAAAAATATAAATAAAATAAAGTGTTTTTTTAATCACTTAATTTATCTCTTCCTGTCTCCTTCTGCCAAAAAAAGTAGGCTCCCAAAATCTTATTCTTTGATGTCTTAAATGTATATCTAAGGAATCGGTAGAAGATGACTGACCTTCAACTAACTATGTGTATCACAGTTCTTACAGTTCTTGGCTGGTAGATTCAATCCTCCATCTAACCATACTGCCATGACTTTCATCCATATCTTTTAAGTTTTATGAAATATGACTCCAGAAAATGTTCTTAGAATTTTTCCTATGACTAGAATAAGCCACACATACATCTTAGGCTAGCAAGGCATATTTAATTTTTGTACTTGAACTAAATTAAGTATGCTGTGTTTTTTTCATTTGATTAATATAGGCCTAATACAAATACTATGAAAAACAGGGCACACTAAGAGAAGGTTATATACAAGAGAGGGAGGGTAAAACAAGGAAGTTAAGAAGGGAAATATGGTTGATGTATTTCCTATACAAAAATGAATACAGAATTTTTAAACCTGTTGAAATCACCATAAGAAGGGGAGTAAGGTAGAAAGGAGAAAAATACAAGAGATGAATCAATTCAGGTTATCCATATGTACATGGAAATGTCATAAGGAAACTCCCTCTACAGCTATCTTAAACAAAAATGTTACTTTTTTCTTTTACAAAATCAAAGAACAAGAGGATAGAACAGGTCCCGTCTGGTGGTTGGTATCAGTGGGAGGGGAGAGCATGTGGGGAAAGGAGGTAAGAGGGTGAATATGGAGCAAATACTATCTACACATGTAGGTAAATGGAAAAATGAGACCTATTGAAACTATTCCAAGAATGGAGGGGCTAAATTCAATATTGTAAGAACTTTTGTAGGTGCCACAGTGTACCCCAGCACAACAATTAAAAAAAACAAAAATAAAAATATATTTGAATGGCAAAAAAGTAAATAAATAAATTAAGTATGTTGGAACGGGAACAACTCAGAAAAAGAGCAAGGAGCTGAAAGTGCTGTGTAGTTAGAGAGAGTCCAGCAACCCAGATTTCTTCCAGTAGTATAGGGAAGATTTTTCAATCATCTCAAATTCAAAGTCCACAATTTCAAATAAATCACTTATCAGTTCTGTTATACTTCAAGTATTACTTTGAAAGCAGAGCCCTCCTCTATAGTTTCGAAAATGCCTTTTTTCAATGGCTCAAGGGAAAAGTAAGAATCGAAAAAATTTGTTGTCATTAAAATAAAGACTCAATCCCCAGAAAAAGATAATAAGTAATTGTATTCTTCCCAGACAGCTAAAAGATTTTCTGAAAATCAAACATCAGGAATATATCAAGGAATTGGTTGCCTAAAGTTATGTTGATTCTGTTTTGTTCCCATGGTTTTGTGTGACACTATATTCTTGCAAAAGTAGAAGCATGCCACGTATAATAAGCCTAACTCACATGACACCTTCTTATGTGGAAGTTGTAACTCCTTGTTAAATGAAAAATAGCTATTCACGAAATGCTATTCATTGAACTAACCAAAATAATCAATGCTCTTTCCTAAGTGCAGTTTTATTGACCACATATGTACTATTTTTATTCTCATCTGAGACTTGGGGAGCAGAGGGTTCTAATCCCATCAGAGTTCAATGATAACTCTCCAGGATTTCTTCAGCATCAGATTTGGGGTTGGGGGACCAAGGACAAATCAACTGTGGTAAACCATTTATTTTAAAGGATACTTTGAGGTTATGCATATCTGTGTCTAATTTGGAGGAATTCACTGAGTCAAACAGGCCTGACCCGGTGTACTTTGGCTTTGTTTGCTCCCTTCACCTAAGTATCATATGAGAACTAATACTTTAAATGAGAAGACCTAAAGACAAAATTTGACATCATACTAAAAATTAGGTTAAAAGTTACTGTTAATTTTTATATTAGCAAAAACAAATTAAAGTTAAGGCTTAATATGTCATAGCTTACCCACTCATAGGATGGAAATCTTCAATACAGGTGAGGCAGCTTTGGACCAAGAGCTGGGCCTAGACTCTTGCCCCCTGACCTGGCTCTGGCATCTGTGACGTAGTCCATGCCATTGTCCTTCAGTTTCTTTACACATAATACCTAATTAATGATAAGAATTACTTCATATTTCAAATGCATGCTGTGATGATTCTATACAAAAAAAAATCATAGAAAAAAATAGGTAAGAAAACACCTAAGTAATAACAGCAAAAAACTGAATAAAAGTAGGCAAATCAGAATAAAATGTTGACACTAACCATATGGATATAAAAATGATAAGAAGAACAAACCATGTAATAGAATCAGAAGGAGCATAAATTATACCAATGATAGAAGTAGAAAGGAGAACTAGAAACTCCCAAGAGGAGAAAAAATAATGCTTAAAAGAAGAAAATGTGGTAATAAGAATGAGAAGAAAAAGTGATACCTGGTATCCATTAACTTCCAAAAACACCCTGAAGAGGAAGAGAAAGGTCCTCATACTCAAAATCACAGTATTCTATATTTTTACATGTTAGAATATGTTTACTTCTCTCTCCTATTTGATAGGAAAGAACAGACTACAGAACCTTTAAAAATATAGTTATAAACAGGAAAAAACAAGTTAGTGATTGACCATATAAGGATTAGGTTGTGAAACTTTGACTAAAAACACTGGACATATTTCCAAGACACATTTTTGCAATGATTCAAATGTCAGGGTTGAATGATACAAGATTTGGAAATGTACCTTGATTTGTTTTCAAAGATTCACTTGGGAAAAAGAATCAGAGATACAAGATGTAATGTGTAGTAACACTGTTAAAAGAAGCCAAAAATACATACTGTTTACATATTATGTTAGAAATAAAATATCTGCTAGAGACAACAGCTTGATGTATTCAAAAAGTTCTGCACTGTTAGAGTTCCTGAACTGATGAGAAGTCAACATAAAACACCTAAACAAAGGGAGAATTGAAGGCAGTGAGTGACTAAAATAAGTCATCCACACAGATATGTTCTTGATCCTTTGACCACATAAATCTGGCAGGAAAACAGATGAGTCAGTGAGAGGAATAGCTGCTAACAAGGTGGACAGTACATCAATGATTAATGGGCTATCTTGTTGTGTAGGTTCATTTACTTGAAATCAAAAGAGGTGGCTATGGACTACAGGGGGAGAAGATGTTTTGAGTGTATAATTCTATCAGTTTCTAGTAATACCTTAATTGCCACATTGGTCAGAAATGCTTTATGTCTACTTCCATGGTATTGTTAAAGGTAACCAATAGCAACAATTTTTAAAATATTTTCTTAGCAGTACAGGAATTTGAACTCTGGGCTTTATGATTGCAAGGCAGGTGGTTCTCCAGGCCAAAAATTCTAATGTGAATTTTTTCTGGACTCTGATACAAAATTAGAAGAAGTATGTATTGCCATACTTGAATGTTCTGGTTTGGGTGAATATTCTGCAAAAAATACCAATAACCCATTGGAAAAAGGTCTAATATTCAATATATTAGTGACACAAAACTGTAATTATTATAGGAAATGTGGAAGGGGAAAGATGCAAAAATAGATAAATCACAAAACTCTTACAGTCTCACATAAAGGCTTTTCTGTACATAGGGACTTACCTTATACAAAAGTATTCAAAGTCACTGTAGAACAAATTTGGATATATAACTCAACTAAATCGCCTTCTAGTTATGTGATGGTCTAAAGAGACCCAATGAGTTCTCTACCTTCAACTTCCACATTTAAAAAATGAGGGTAATAAGATCTTTAAAGCGACAGTATTTGTTCTGATTTGTTTTTTAAAAGGAAAGCTCTTAAAAGAACTTTCAAACACCATGTTATACAGATTTTCCTTAAAATGGAACATTGCCCCACATCCTCAGCCTTGTTAGTGAATTTTTTTTCACTTTTTGCCAGCTATATTAGTTGTACACAGGGGTTTCATGGTGATGTTTCCACATATGCGTATAATGTATCTAATCAAACCCATCCCTTCCATCCCTCCCTCACCACCCCTCTCCCCTCTTCCGGGAACAATTTCAATAAGTCTTGTTGTTCTGTTTTTATACATGTATATAGAATACTTCAAATATATTCACTCCACCTTTGTACCCTCTCATTTCACCCTTCTCCTAATAACTAGTACCCATCCTCAAAGAACTTGTTTTATATTCCTGTCATTCACTTTTTAAGGCTTGATTCCATGTGTGAGAGAGAACATGCCTTATTTGACTTTATCAATCTGGCTTATTTTGCTTAGCATAATGATCTCTAATTTCCTCCATTTTCCTGCAAATGATATAATTTCATTTCATTTTTTATGGCTTAATAACAGATATCAATTATTTTGCAGTACTGGGATTTGAATTTAGAGCCTACAACTTGAGCCACTCCACCAGCCCTTTTTTGTGATGGATTTTTTTCAAGATAGGGTCTTGTGAACTATTTACCCTGGCTGACTTACAGCAGCTAGGATTACAAGCATGAGCCACTGGCACCCAGATATAGTGATATTTTGAAAGTTAAATATTATATTTTTCCCATTGCAGTATAATTATTTGTCTTCATGCTTCATACTTTCCTTCCATCAACAAATATTTCTCAAGAGCCTACTTAAGTGAATATAGCTCTACCTCTGTCACATATTAGTCATGTAGCTTCTGGCAGGTTACCTACCTGCAGTGTCAATTTCATGATCTATAAATGTGGGGTAAAAATTGCATGCATTTCAAAGGGGTGTTATAAGGATAAATGAGCTACAAGTAACAGATTGATAAAAATGCCTTATATATATTAAAGAGCCAGCAGATGTTGGCTAGATTGTTGCTGATGTCTTCTTCCTGTTCTTCTACCTCCTCTGTCTTGCTCATTTTCTTATTATCTTGATATGATGCTTTTATCATCATGATGGTATCAGACATTGTGTTAGACCTTATCCAATTAGAACACGATAATCTTCTGTTCAATCCATGATAATGAACATAGACATATTAACTGAATGCTAGCTCCCATTGGTTGCAAGTGAAAGAAAGTTAATCCAAACTGTCTTCATCAAAAAGGAGGATACTTTTGCCTAATGCAGTCAAGCAATATAGTAATAGAGACCACATGACTGTCTCTCAAAAATCATGTGGATTCAGAAACTTAAAATTTGTAAGAATAGTCTTTCTCTCAATACCCAGTTCCACTTCATTTTGAGCACAAGGTCCATTCTTTCCTTTTGCAAACAGCTTTCCCTATGAGGTACAGTTCATCCATTGATAGTTCTGGGAATGAGTCCTGCCAGATCCCAGCCAAAATAGCACATGGGAAAAGAACATTGAAAAGACATGAATTGGTCTGTCCTGTATCTGATGCTCATCACTATAGCTGGGAGAAAGACAAGAGCAAATAACAGACAATGGAGTGGAAAGTAGAGGTGACCTCTGGAAGTATCACTGCTAGTTCTCTTCCCTTTTGACTTCATATTCTATCTAGCACTGCCTGATACATGAAAGGTACTCAATATTTTTTTGAAAAATAAATCTCTCAAGTATACTGACATGAAAACCTCTTCAGAAGAAGAATAACACAATTTTCAAGTCCTTTTCCTCTTTAACAAGTCCATTTTGGAAGAACAACATATTTTTATACTCAACTTAAAATTCTTCTTTATAAATACCCTATTGCTCATATCCATCATGATAGAATACACATAAATCTCTGGTCCTCTGTGTATTATCTGTCACTACTGTAAATCTAAGAGATACCCGCTTACTACCCCCTTCTTGAATGAGAATAACCAGCAATAGTGTTTCATACTCTTAGACCAGCATAGTCTGGGTTATCCTAGTTCTAAATCATCTGGACAACCCATGTTAAAGCTTAAGACTGGAGTCCTTGGAACTCAGGGGTTGGTGATAGACATTGCATTAACCGTCTCAATTCTTCACCTCTTTGCTGCTTCTCCATCAAGAGAAGACTGTTTCCTATGCCTTGAATCTGGGCTTGACTTTTTCTAGCTAACTAAATGTTGTTGAAGCAAGTAGTGTGCTAGTTTTGAGTCTGGACCTCTTAGTCTGTGCTCTCTCTCCTTCACTGCCTTTGCCATGAGAACACCACAGGCTGGCCTTCTGAGGGTAAGAGATGTAGTACAGTGAGAGCTAGGTATGTGAATGAGCCCAGAACAAGGATAACTACCCATTTGAGTCAAAACTAAAGCATTGACCTACAGACTTATAAGCTAAATAAATAATTAATATTTTATGCTACTTAATTGTGGACCTGGCAATCTCATGAAGGGTTTCAGTCAGACCCTACTTAAGTCACACCTATGATAGTTTCATGATCTCATCACATAGTTGATCACCTTATACTCAGCCAAGATTTTATCATTGTTTTTCACACATAACTTATAATGCCAGCTGAAATACCTGCCAAGCATCTTGTGTTCTCCATCTGGTCTTTCTAGTCCATTTGAGAATATGGTGCTAAATATTGAAACAAACGCTTCACCATGAGCAGCCTTGTGTGTTCAGCAAACTTGGCAAGCCCTTAACAATAACACTGGAATGTCGAAGAATTCTCAGAAATTTCTCAACTTGACCAAACATGGGCAAAATCAAATTCATAACAACCAGAAACTAACAAAATAAGACTGTGTACAATTTTTAATAGCTGCATAAGTCATACCAGTCCTTGAATTAAATCTGTATTTTTGAACTGATAATAATTAAGATTCTGTACTTTAACATCTTACCAGCCATTTTATGTCCCAGATAACATTGATATTTCAAAAATGAATGTTTCAAAATATCTTTAGTCAGGAAATTTCAGAACGTATACATAATGCCTCATCTACTTAAACATTCTATCCAAAGAAAGTATGTTTGAAGCAAGATACCTAACTTCTCCAATAAAAAGCAAGATAAATCTTTAGAGCTCAAGGCTGTATTCAGAATAGATAAGAAAGCCCTCAAGAAACTATACTCTGAAAATAACTTTTAAACCCAGGGAACTAGAAGGAAAACATTGGCAACCCTTCCCATATAAAGGTGACTACATAAAGAAGAAAATCTGGCAATACAATGAAAACTCCTCCTTCATCTTCCTGGCAATTCCTCAAGATCTCCATTTCAGGGAGCAGACACCTGATTAGTTTAATACTAAAATCACTTAACTGATTCTTCCAAGATACATTTGCTTAAGCAAGAAGAGCTATCCAATAAGGCAATTTGGGGAAAGCAGAGTGGTACTTGGCTAGCTCCATAAAGAAACATTGGTAACATGGTTAGGGCCAGAAAAATAGTCTGTCTTCTCATGTCTTTTCTCATGTGGAATCAGGAGATTGAGTTGACACTAGTATGCAATAACTAACCTTTTTAGCCCCATGCTTTCTCTTCAACTTTGGTGAAAGTTCTTATAAACAGCATCCACACATCAATTTAGGCATATCTACACCTAAGTTGATAATCCTTCTCAAATACATTTATTTTCATTTTAAATGACAAGAACCTCTGATTTTTGCATTTCAGATATCCATGAATCATTAACTTAATTATCATTGCTGATTTACCAAAGTATACATTGCCTCTACAGACAACTGGCATTTCTATAGGATGGAGTCTCTATAGGACGATGCCTCATGAAGACTGATGTTCACATGTCAGGACGCTGTGAGAAATTGTCCTTCTTTATTACCTTGTGATTTTAGTATTCTGTCATACCATCCATTTCTTCCAAGCCTTCATTTCAAACCTTCGTTCTCATGCCTTCTTCATATGATACCCCTGCTTCTACCAAACTGTTCCCTGGGTTTTAATTACCTTCTGAACGTTTTTGTTATGCTTGCCCACGATGTTCTATAAATACTGATCTACCTCTCCATAGATCCAAATCTTCTCTCACTTCTAAATAACTCAGATTTCACTGCTTATTTTAAGTCAGTGGTAACTGAAAACACAGTACTTTAATGTCTGACTTTATGTTACATTTTCAGTTAACATTCATATTGAAAAATTAAAATTTATAAGGTACATGTACTTTTACACAAAAAGTTTTAAATTTGCTCTTAGCCCAAAGGCCAAGAAGTGACATACAATAAGCTTTAAAATTCTGTCCACAAGTAACTTTCCACTTATTAATTTTAGCCCACGGAAACAAATTCAGAGACAAATACCCAGATTTCCCAATGGAAAGTGACACAACTGCAGACCAATCCTGTATAAAGTTATGTATCTTTTTGCGAGCTCCTATGGGATCATAGTATAAAAACTAAATTTAAGGGCTGGTAGAGTGGTTCAAGTGGTAGAGTGCCTGCCTAGCAAGTATGAAGCACTGAATTCAAGCCCCAATATGGCCAAAAAAGCAAAACAACAACAAAAACCTTAATTTGACTTACATGTGGTCTATCTTTTCATATGTTTTCTACCCTCTTTTAAATAAATATTTAAATCTTATGTAGCTACACCTATTTAAACTTCATTTGCTCAAAAATTTCCTAACAGTATGATTATTTTAATGTGAGCCCCTAGGGAGACAACCACCTTCTAGTTGTCATAAATATAAACAGGTTTCACTGTGTTTTAAAGCAAGCCTGAGAATTTTTTCTATACATAACCCAAATACTATTTACGTATCTATCCATTCAGAATAAACTTAAGTCTTTTCTCTTTGTAAGGAAAGAAGTATAAGAAAAATGACAATAGGTAGCTTATTGAAGAATATAAGTATTATCAGTCATCATGACTGTAGTCATTATTAACACTAACATTTATTTCTAATGTCTTTCTCAATAAATGGTTTTTAGTAGTTTCTGGTAAAAATATTCTTCAATACAAATAAGTTTTATTTTAACATTGCTAACATATGGTAACAAAAAATAACTTTTAAACTGCTGTACAATAATTATTTTTGAAGTTTAATGTCCATGAGCTCTTGCTGAAAATTAACTGCAAATCAGCCAAGAAAATACTATTGAACAAGCATTTCCAACTGCCAAGAAGCTCACAGATTCTAACTTGAGATGGAAGAAATACTTCTAAAAAATTTTTTCAAGTACTATTCACAATAGCTAAGCTCTAGAAACAACTCAGATGCCCTACAACTGATGAATGGATCATGAAATTATGGTATATATACACAACAGAGTATTACTCAGCCACAAGGATTAATGACATGCGATCTGAAGGTAAATGGATGTAATTGGAGGACATAATGTTAAGTGAAGTTAGCCAGAATCAGAAATACAAAAGATGAATGTTTTCTCTCATACATGGAAGATAGATCCCAAGATAAACAAACATGATCATATACAAACTCAGTTGTAGAACACATTTGTAACAGTGGAACAACTCTATGGAACTCGGGGAAAGAAAGAAATGAAAAGAGAATGATAGGGCAACAGTAACATTGCATACCATAAGATGTGAAGGTAGAGGTTATACAGATGTGTATAGAAACTGTTGAAAAACGGGGAGTGGAAGGTAAAAGGATAAGGGAGAGTATTCGAAGTGATTGAACAGACCAAAGTAAAGCACACCCACAGTGAGCATAACATTGAGACACCCCTTTGAACATCAACTCAAATATTAACTATGAAAACCAGGATTATAAAATAGATACAGTGTGTACGGGAGTGGGAGGTGCTAGTGGGAGGGTGGAGAGTGAACTAAGGTGGCGGCGTATATGATAGATGGACTTCGTATACCTACATAAAACAGAAATAGAAAACCTCTTGCAATTGCATTAAGTGGGGTGGGGAGGGAGCTGAGAGGGAGAGATGATAGGAGCAATGTAACTATTGTACAATATAAGTCTAATAGAAATTGTCACTATGAAACACCCCCCTGTATCATGAATATATTCTAATAAAAATTTATTCTAAAAAAATTTGCAAGTAAATCTACTTCAAATCTTATCATCATAAGAGATACTCACTTTGAAGTTATGTCTTGCTTTAGAAAAATAATAATTTTGACTAAGAAGGCAAAAGAAAAAGAATGTCACCATCAAACTGACATTATGTTCAATGATAATATCAAATTAATCAACATAAAACTAACCTGAATGTAAAGAAACAAAAAAATGTCTACTTGAGTTCAAGGCCATATAAAATTATTTTTTCTTCTGGATATTCTATATTATATAATGTATTATCTCTAAACTTACTTCACTTTTAGTTCAAATTAGGCTTAAGTCATTATTAGCAGTATTTTCTATAGTATGATCGTTTTAGAATCATTTACAGAAAATAAAAACTGCACTTAAGAAAGAAGAAATCAACATAGTTATAGAATCTCTATTATATCATAATTACATGTTGAATTCTGCTCTAGATCAATATTTTCCAAAATTCATTTTCCCAGAATTTATTTTAGGATATATTCTAAATGTAGAAGTTAATTCTTAGATTCCAAAATGATGAAGTAATAGTGATGAATTTATTATACATTTCTTCCAGAAAAAAAATAAACTATTAACAAAATTATAATTTATTTTTCTATGAAACAAAACAATACCAGAAAACTAAAACAACTTGGGTAAACCTCCCCATAAGTTTTTTTCAGTAAAGTACTAGTGTATCTTCTCTCAAAATATATTTTTCACTCTTCTGGAGTTCTGTTAAAATTGAGGAATAAGGAAGTTGAGAGAAGTTGGACCATGCTGACTTGCTTTCAAATATATACAGAAAGAAAATAGGAACTTTACAGTAGAAAAGTCAGGTAAATGGTCAAGGTTGTCAACACCAGTGTTACGTAATACTGATCCCATGTACCCCTTAAAATCATCCGATGAGAAGGGCATCTCATTGCTGTAGTATTCTTCCCAAAAAAGTACAACCTAGTCTAGCCACAGGATACACATCAGAAAACCCCTTTGTACAAAATAGCTGAGCAGTGCTGCTCAAAACGTCCTGAAAAACAGGGAAAAGGTGGGAAATTGTCACTGGCCAAAAGAAACTGAAGGACACATGATAACTAAATGTAATACAGAATCCTAGATTAGATCCTAGGGCATAAACATAACATCAATGTAAAAACAGGTGAAGTATAAATAAACCCTGATGTTTAGTTGATGGGGAAATTGTAATAATTTTTTCCTCATTTTGACATATATAGTAAATTAAAAGTGTTAACATTGGGGAAAACTGTGTAAGAAATATACAGAATCTGTGCTAATTTGCAGTTCTTTTCTGTAAGTCTAAAATTATTCCAAAATAAAATGCTTATTAAAAGGGAAATGAAAAAATGAGTATTGATTTTTAAAAATTAATCATGATGTGTGTACCTAAATACAGAAGACATAAATAAACATTCTATATAAGAAATTACTCTAGCTCTACATCCAGAATCTTTGAGTAATGTGCATTTTTCCCTAGCTTCCTCACATTAGAATTTATACTCTAATCTATGTACTAAGTTGCAATTTAACCTCCAACATTCTATATACAATTGAAGGTGGAGAGTTAAAAAGACCACAGACATTTCTGCAATTGGTTATCAGGCCATTTATGATCTCTCCCTTCTATTATCCTTTGGCATCAATAAAGGAGTCCTTAGTGGCTTTGTCACCTGTTTCTAGGAATGCCTTGTTAAGGTCATTTGAGAGGGTTAGCTGCACAGCCACAGGAGTAGTTACACTGGGTCAATTACCTACACATGCAATTGCGTTGAGTCTTTAGAATCTAACAAATATGAACTTTGTATTTGCCATTTCAATTTGCTCAGGAGAATTACTAAGCATACCTGGCTTTATACCTGGAAGGTAAGATGATGATAGCAGTTCATTTTAGAAGGTCATGTTGCAGTCACCTGCTTACAATTTATAAAAGACCAGTTATAAACGAAGACTAACTGACGATGACTTGAGTTTGCAATAAAACTCTGATCTCCTCTACTGTAGCTCTCTTATTTGGGCTTCAACTTCACCATACAACATACCAATTTGCCAAAGACATTACAAGTCCCTTTGGCTCTGTTGATACATCAGGGACAGGGGAAAGAATTGCTTATACTGAAGCTAAAATGTTTCCCTTGCTCTGCTGCCATTATTTATAAACAGTCTTGTAAGCTGCTCACTTTATAGACATGTTGGAGCCATATCTGTGTGTATTATGTACTAATCCAAGTAACCCCACAAACTAGTGTGTCTCTTCCTTATTCGTAGAAAATAAGGAAGACCATTACTAGGTTTTCACTTTGGAGGAGACATCTCCCCAAGCCCAGGATAACCTGCCTCTCAGAAAATTTAGGGAAAGAAAATATCTTTCGATTTCTATGCTCTATTCTTCATTCTCTCCCAAAAGTAGGTATTGATAAAACATTTATTTTACTATTATCACTACATTCTACTTATATGGTTCTGGTAGCATCTTTGATATGATTTTTAAATGTTATAACCAAAAGAATAATAAGATGATAAAGTAGATCAGTGTGATGTAATAAAGGATGATAAGATGATTTTTAAAAATCCCTGGGAATTTAATTATGGCATAAGGCTAACAAAGATAAAGGTGAAGGTCTCTGTTATCTTTATCAAGTGAAAGCAAAGTCCTCCAGGTGACCTCTTTGGTTTCTACCTGTTAGAATTGAGACCAAAGCAATGCTACATTGATAGCTATATAGAAAACCAACATCCAGGCACTGAGTGTATTGATCTGCCTTGCTACAGAGACCCATATGAAATAACAGCAGATCTGAGCCATAATATGCTCATAATTACGATAACTCATTATCATTTCATAGACCTACTAATCTGCCTTCTGCACAAGCAAAGCAGGTAAATTTAATAAAGCACTCCTAAAATAGTCGTTGCATCTGTTAGGTCCTTGATGGTAGCTATAATTTCTGAGAGTCTCCCATGGAAGTGGCATAACTTTTGACTTATTGTTTCATTAGAGGAATACACTCCATAAGCTTCTACTTTGCCCTTCCCCCCTATGTTAGAATTAATAGTATGTGTTAGGGAAAGTAGGGAAATATTCCATTTTCTGAATATATTTAATCAAATAATTTATATAATAATTAAAGAAATAAACAGAGTAAAGGTTTGGAAACAAATTGAATCCAACATTAAATGGTCTTTGAACAGAATTTCCACTTGATCAGTGAACATAGTGACATTTTTGGTTCCCAGGGATTAGTCATAGGCTCAATTTATATTCAATAACCTTCACAGGATTTAGATACTTCACTTTTCTTGGGCCTCAATAGCCATAGATCCTTTGCAGAAAGCTAAAAGGAAGATTGTTCAAAATATGTGTAATATTGACATGGGATATTTTTCCAAGGGTACACATCCCCTTATTTACTCTGGCTCTGTAAGATGACTCAAGGCTGAAAGTCACACTTCAACAAGCCTAGAGAGTTTTATATGGTTCTAATAGAGATGAGTAAGGTTTCAGGGGTCTGACCATACATTTTAATCTTAGAACTCCATATCCACCATGTTCTCACCAAAGACCACTGTAAGCCCGACCAGCTTATATAGTAACTTCATTCATCTTGTCTCTGGCATGTAAGTAATACTGTTCAGCTTCTAACCCCACAGAATCTCATCATTCCTCTTGAAATCAGGGGGCCTACTGATAGTAATATCAGCCATACATATCCCAAGCTACATCCCCAGATAATATTTTCCATTGTGCTCTTCAGAGATTCTTGTGCTTTTACCATCATTCTATATCTAACACCTTCATAAAGATGAGGTCTTTTTGATTTCTGGGGCAAGTGGATAGTTTATCCATAATAAATTATTCCAACATACTTACTCTCTATAATTTTGAGTCCATTCTTCCATATTGCATTACAGAATTGCTGACATCTCAGTTTTATTTAACAAAAACAACACTAAGTTCATTTCCCAAGGGGAAATCATTTGCAATGTAAAATTCTTTATTCACATGTAAATTTCTTTATTAAGAAAAACTATCAGCTAGTATAAGTTTGAAATACAAAGCTCACAAGACATGTAAGTATCAACAAAGCTACATCTGTGAACTCACATTCAGAAAATTACTGGATAATATTATCTTCCAAAAGAAAATGAAAATGATGTGTGGTTCATAAAAGTAAAATGGTAGAGGTAGAGATCAGAAGAGAATGTTGTACGCCATGCACTGGGAGGCAACTCACCCAAATTAAAGCAGATCAGAAAACTATAAGAGATATTTCTCAATAATAGGAAGTTAAATCTACTAAACAAGGAAAAACTGAAATCATTTCCTCTAACTGCAAGAACAAGACAAGGGTGTCCATTTTCTCCACTCTTATTCAACATAGCTTTGGAATTCCTAGCCAGAGCAATAAGATAGGCAGGAGAAACAAAAAGAATTCAAATAAGAAAGAAAGAAGTCAAACTATCCCTGTTTGCAGATGGCATGATTTTATACCTAAAAGACCCAAAAAGCTCCACCAAAAACTCCTAGACATCATAAACAACACCTTCAGTGGCAGGATATAAAATCAGTATCAATAGCTTCTCTATACACCAACAATGAACTGATTGAGAAAGAATTTATGGAAAAAAATTCAATTTACAATAGCCTCAAAAAATACCTAGGAATAAACTTAACAAAGGAAGTGAAAGATCTCTACAATTAAAACAATAAACCATTAAAAAAGAAATTGAAGAAGACATAAGAAGATGGAAAGATCTCCTATGCTTATTGATTGGCAGAATCAATATTGTGAAAATAGCTATATTATCAAAAGCAATCAATATGTTCAATGCAATCCTCATCATAATTCCAATGTCATTCCTTACAGAGATTGAAAAAATCAACTCTAAAGTTCATATGGAAGTTCAAAAGATCGCAAATAGCCAATGCAATACTAAGCAAAAAGAGCAACGCTGGAGGTATCACAATATCTAACTTTAAACTATACTGAAGAGCCATAGCAATAAAAAGCAGCATGGTACTGGCACAAAAACAGCCATGAAGACCAATGGAACCTAAAAAGAAGTCCCAGATATAAATCCACACTGCTACACTCACTTGATTTTTTTTGTCAAAAGTACCTAAAACATACAATGTTGCTGGGAAAATGGGTTATCTGCATGTAGAAGACTGAAACTAAATTCATGTTTTTCACCCTGTACAAATCTCAATTCAAAGTGGGTCAAAAACCTTAAAATAAGGCCAGAAACTTTGAAACTAGTGCAGAAAAGAATAGGGAATACACTGGAACATATAGGCAAAAGCAGTAATTTCCGAAACAGAACTCCAATGGCTTAGTAACTAAGAGAAAGGATGGACAAACAGGACTACGTGAAACTGAAAAGCTTCTGCACAGCAAAGGAAACAGTCACAAGCTTGAAGAGGCAACTCACAGAATGGGAGAAAATCTTTGCCTGCTATAAATCTGGGAGCTCAAAAACTAAGCTCCAAAAGAATCGATGAACTAATGAAGAAATGGGTAAATGAACTGAGCAGAGCTTTTTCAGAGGAAGAAGTACAAATGGCCCCAAAAAGAAAAAACACATGAAGAAATGCTCAACATCTCTGGCCATAAAGAAAATACAAATCAAAACCACATTAAAGATGGCAGAGTGGCTCAAGTTGTACAGGAACCTGCCTAGCAAGCATGAATCCCTGAACTCAAACCCCAGTACCACCAAAGAAGAAAAGAGGAAGAAGAAGACCACTTTAAGATTCCACCTTAGTTCTGTTAGAATTGCTATCAACAAGAACACAAACAACAACAAATGCTGGTGAGGAATGAGGAAAAGGGAGCCCTCATACACTGCTGGTAAAGGATGTAAGATAGTTTAACCAGTATGAAAACAGTATGGGAGGCTCCTCAAAAACATGTTCAGAAACATGTTTTCTCTCATATTTGGAAGACATATCCAATACAAAGCTTTATTGTAGATATGTATAAGTATATACAGAACATGTTTCCAAAAGTGGGACTGTTAAGGGAGACTAAGGGAGGTAGAAAAGAAGAAAAGAATGATAGAGAGTGAATAAGAATGAAGTGCATCATATCTGTGTAGGAACAAGACACAAGGAGATATGCATAAAGCTACTGAATAATCTAGGGTGGGGGAAAAGGATGTGGAAAATAGTGGAGGAGGTTAGACTGACTTAAGCATGGTATATTTACAGGTAAAATATGAAGGCAAAATTCCCACTGAACAATGAATAGACAAACAATGAAAGACATGAATGTAAAACAGGTCATGTCAAGGGGAGGGTACTAGTAGGAGGAGGAAAGTAAACAAAGAGGTAAAGGAAGATGAATATGGTTGATGTACTATCTATACAGGTATAGGTATGAAAATGGAACACTGAAACATTGAAATCTCTTTGAGATGGTGAATGGGGTAGGAGGAGAACAACAGAAGGGATGAACTAAATCAGGGAATAATATACATATATCTAAATGTCACAACAAAACCCCTTGTATAGCTATCATATACTATAACTATCAATGCCAATAAAAATGCTTAAAAAAGAATAGGACATTTATGTGTTATTCGGATATTTGATGGAAATTTGGGTTTTTAGTTAATAATGAGTATATATAAAAAGGTAAATGATATATTTAATAACTCCAGAGAGTATAACAACTTGTTTTCAGAAACAAAAGTAATACCTTAAGTCTCATCACCTGTGGTTAGTATTTACACAGTCAAAATCAGTAAAATTACTGATCTAACTAAAATTATTATTATATGACTATAATAAGAGAATGGCAGCATGGGGAGAGAGAGACAGACAGATAGAGGGGCGGAGGAAGGGAGGGAGAAAGGATGTGCATTTTGAGGATAATGAAACATTATAAAGGCAAGCTTCATTCTCATCTTCCATATCAACAGACAGTACTTAAAAACTACAAGATCAACAAATTTCATGAAAAGATTTTAAGGTATCTGGAAGTAGATACAAAAAAAAAAAAAGAAAGAAACAGCTAAAGAAGCTTAAAGTGCTTACCTGCAGCAGAGGGGTAAGCCAAAGTAGTAGACAACCAATGTGTATCACGTAACAATGTGGATATTTCAGTCATGAACATGAATACACTTGAAATGAATACATTCCCTTTTGCTTAAGGGAAAAATTATCACAAACAGGCATTTTAGATATATATATAGTTCCAGGCAATTTTCATGTCTTCTAACCTTAACAAAAACTCGTAAGATAGGGAATTACTTCTATGTTATACATGAAAAAATTGGCAGTCAGAAAAATTAAGCAACTTTCTTAATAGCTTCCATTTAGTTAGTAGTGGATCCAGGAATCAAACTTGGAACCATCTGGCTCCAAAGTCCTTGATCTTTTACTGTCCTCAATAAAATGTCTTTATAGGATGACTAAAAAAATTTTGGGTACTGCCTATAATAAATCGCCTTTAAATGTATTGCAAGGAAAAAAGAAAAATGTATTCCTAGCACAAAGAAAAGTGTGCTGAGAAAGGCTAAGAGGAGCTGGCCTATTGTCTCAAAACCATGGTATTATAAAACAGGGAATATTAATGTTGCTTGGCTTTAATGCAGAGATGGCCAAAGGATTCATTAACATCAGAGTGCAGAGGAAAATAAAGAATTTTTAAATTATTTTGCTATTTACTTTATAAAATTAGGTACTTCTGGACTGACTGAGTGGCTCAAATAGTAGAGTTCCTGCCTAGCAAGTGTGAGGCCCTGAGTTCAAACCCCAGTACCAACAAAAAAAACTAGAAATTAGGTTCTTCTGACAGAGCAACAAACACATCCATTTGGAGAACTTCAATGTCATAAGAACAGATGTGTAAATAATCCACAAGAAGAAAGAAAGTAAATACAGAATAGGATGTCTTGCCAAAGCAAATTATAATAACAGGAGCATCAGTTTCTGGCTGTCAAAAACAAGACACAATTTACTCCACTGAGATTCAGGCATGGACATAAAACTAGCTAACAAATCATGTGTTAGATCTCTCTTTGCATGAAACACAAATGTAAAACACAAGTAAAAAATTTTAAAAACACTTTTATCCACTTATAGAAGTTCTAACAGTAACCTAAAATTGGTTTGAGAACTCTTTAAAACGCTATGTCTTTAAGGCTTATTGACCTTGTCTGGACTATACGACATCTCTATGAAAGAGAACACAATAAATCTGTGGACTTAGTTTATATTGTTTGAGATAATATTTTCTGAAGACATGAGATAATATTTGTTATGGGTATCCATGGGAATAATACTTAAATTTGTTCATATAATTGTAACATAAATTATAGTATAAAAACACTACTGTTAACAGAGCAGTATCAAAGCAAAATGCATAGATAGAAAGAGCTACAGATGTCCTTCCAATTATCCTAAATACTGTGATAATGTAACAAAGACTGTTTTATATT
The DNA here is from genome assembly GCF_047511655.1 of Castor canadensis. Classification (NCBI taxonomy): domain Eukaryota; kingdom Metazoa; phylum Chordata; class Mammalia; order Rodentia; family Castoridae; genus Castor; species Castor canadensis. Next base: position 29,276,725 of record NC_133395.1, read on the forward strand.
CTCAGATTCTGACTTGGCACACCAAATGAGAATGTATTATTCAAAGTTTTTGCCTATGGCCAAGTGTTAAAAAAGGTAATTATGATTCCATGTATTTAAGCAGAACAGAGGTCAAACTGTTCACACATTAGATACAAAAGGTGAGCTGTTACCTTGATTTGACCTAGAAAACTCAAATAAAAAAAGAAAATGATGCACACTGTATTTTTAGAAATCATATTTCTATGTCTACCAAAGTGTACAAAGAATCATAATTCATCATATATTAACTATACAATAGAGGTATATTTGTAAAGTATCTGTTTCTAATAAAAGCTGCTTAGATGTCATCCTGGTGATTTCAAATCTGTGTGAATGTCCTGCAGAGAAGTAGATGCTGAATGCCAGAGTCACCTAAAGCATTAGCAGAATAAATGAAAAATGCATGTACCCTAAGAGACCTTTGAAGTCCAGAATTCAGAACTTTCCTTTCACTGCTCTAGGTGTCAATGCACATAACTAGAAGATGAGGCAGAGTCCTCTTCATGTCTCCAAGCTGACAATAGAGTCTTTGACTCATAAAGAGGTTTGGGGCTAAGTTTTTAATTTTCCACACATGTATACATACATAACTCATTGGCTTCTTCAAGAATTGTATTAGTCAGGCTCTTGGAGATGACAAGAAGCTTAGATATGACAATTTTTGTAAGAAGACACCCAGAAATAGGTAACAAGGAAAACTATCTCTGCAGAAGTCAGATGGATTTCTGCTTTTCTGTATCTCTTCAAGTCTCTAAGCAATCTACTGTCTGATTAATATAATTCAAAATTCCTTGAGATAAATGTCCAACTAGGTTAAACAGGAAGAACTTATTGAAGAATGTCTCTAAATGTTTGATTTCCAGAACCAAATCACAAATTCCCAGGTGCTTAGCCTGTTACTAGCAACCACCGGTAATCTAACAAATGAAATGTTTATGGTTACAAAGGGGCTGCAATACTCAAATACTTACTGATACGGTGTCCAAAACACTTTAAAGATGAGTTCTATATTCAGGTGGTCTGAATTTAATCCTGCATCTAAGACCATATGGATAATCAAAGTTATTTGATATTCCTAAGCCTCTGCAATAGAAATAGAATAGTATTATGTATCTGATTGTACAGTTTAATGTATATAATCCATGCAGCGCACTTAGAAAACTGAGATAGTATCATTGCTTTTAAAAAGCCATGGAATCGTGTATGACTATTAATCGTCTGAATATAAATTTGGAAAACACTAAAAATCATAAGAGCATACAAAACTAAACATACATTTACCATTTGATCCAGCAATTGCACCCCTTGGTGTTCACTCAAAAGACCTGAAAAAAATACTAATTTTTTTGTTGGCAATACTGGGATTTGAACTCAGGGCTTTGTGCTAGCTGAGCAAGTACTCTACTGCTTGAACCATGCCTTCAGGCATTTTTGGCTCTGGTAATTTTGAAGAGAGGGTCTCACTTTTTTGCCCCAGTGGGCCAGCCTGAACTGCCATCCTCCTACTTTGTTTCCCACTATAGCTGGAATGACAGGTGCATGCCACTATACCCAGTCCGTTGAAATGGGATCTCACAAAGATTTTTGCTTGGACTGGCTTGGACCTACAATCCTCTGGATCTTAGCTTCCCACATATCTTTGGATGACAGGTGCAAACCACATACCCAGCTATTGATTGAGATGGGGTCTTGTAAACTATTTGCCTGGGCTGGCCTCGACCCCAGTACTCCAGAGCTCAGCCTTCCAAGCAGCAAGGATTATAGGCATGGGTCACTGGCACCAGGCAAAGGAGTTGAAATTTTATATTCACACAAAAATCTGCAGACAGATGTTCATAGTAGCCTCATTCGTGATTGCCAAAACTTGAAGCAGCCAAGATGGCCTTTAATAGCTGAATGTATAAATTAACTATGGCAAATCAAGACAGTGGGATATTATTCAGCACTAAAAGGAAATGACCTATCAAGTCACAAAACGACAAGAAGAAAACTTGTGATTATTACTAAATGAAAGAAGTCAGTCTGGAAAAGCCACAGACTGTATGACTTCGACTATGATATAACACTGTGGAACAGGCAAAACTTTGAAGAGAATAAATATGTCAATGGTTGCCAACAGTTAGGGGAAGGGGGAAGAATGAATAAGCAGAGGATTTTTAGAGCAGTGAAAGATTCTTTATGATACTATACTGCTGAGCACAATTGCTCAAACCCATAGGAATGTACATCAAGACTGAACCTTAATTCAAACTATGGACTCTGGATGATAGAGACAGATGTGTCCTATAGATTCATTGTCTGTAACAAATATATCACTCTGGTGGAAAATGTTGATAACAGGGGAAGGTGTTCATGGGTGAGACCAATGGGTTTACAGGAAATCACTATACATTCCATCATACCATGAACCTAAAACTGCACTAAGAATTAAAGTTGGAAGGAAGGAAGGAAGGAAGAAAAAAGAGGAAAGTTCAATTGCCACCAGTATCCCTTACCATACATTTCTTAGGTAACCATTACAATGGAGAGACTTGACCCTATTCAGATCTTTTGCTGAGTGAAAATATTGCTGTTTGGGGGTGACCTTATTGGGGAGTTCTCTATGGTATCCTGTATATTGGATTTGCTGAATACACAGGCATATGGTAAGTCTAGATAGAGCATGAATTTATAAATTTTTTAAAAGTACTTTTAAAAAGTAATATAAAAACAAACACAGCTAGAGTCCATTCATACCTGCTCTTCACATAAAATCACATTTTCCAATGTCATGGGTGTTCAGAAATTCTTTCCTTTGAAGAAAGACCTTTGATAGTGAGCCCAGGAAGCCATAGGAAAGACTACTCATTCTTTGCTCCCACACAAACTGAGAGGCCAACGCAGTAAAACGGACAACTAGGAGCCTGGTATCCAACTGACACAGGCCTTAATTCTTACCCACCACCTATGCAACATTAAGGAAATTGTCCTATCTCTGAAAGTCTCAATTTCCACAGACCAATTAAATCAGACCTCCTGGGATCATATTTTTAAACTCTCAGGTAGTTCTAATATGGAAGTTGAAAGCCCAGACACTTGAGCTAGCGGTTCCCCACTATAGACATGCCTCAGTTTGCTGGAGGCTTGTTAAACCCCAAACTGCTGAACTCTCCCTTCAGAATTTGCATTTTTAATAAGTGCTATATGATGCTCCAGGGACTGCACTTTGAGAACCACAGCTATAAATTCTCAAAGTTAATTGTCCCTTTCGCATGGCATCTATGAATCCTCAACCACATCCTACTTCAATTCATTCAAAATCCCTCCACTACTAATCTTTCATTTTTATCCCCAATCTCTATGAGCTCCTGGCAATATTTTCTTCTATGACCATAGGATAATACTGTAATAATTGTTATTTCTATCACAGCAACCAAATATATGTTACACAGTATTTATTTATACTTCTTTTTCTTCCCAGTCTAAATTCTCCAAAGAAAAAAATAATACTCTATTAATTCTTGTGCCCCTGACTTTAAGCAAAATGCCTGGCACATAATGAGAACATGATGAATACTTTTGCTGAATGCAAATAATCCATAGACCAAAAGAAAATATGTATCTTACATCAAGTGTCAGATTCATTTCTTCAAAACAAGTCAACTTGAATCGAGGATGCTCACTTCATCATCATGTATTTGGACCATTCAAGTTTAAGAAATACACACAGTGTTTTGCTTTGCAAGAAGAGACATAAGTATTTTTAACCTCATTCTTGTGAACATCTCTTTACACCTCTGTGTCTAAGTCTGACCACATTCCTCCTCCATCAGCCTACACACACTAAACTTGATAACCATGAACCCCTTACACTTATTAAACTGTGACTAAAAATACTTAATTTTCCACATGAGGTTTTCTCACTCTTAACACAACATGAAGACAGAAATCACCAAGGTAAATGTGGCCCTATTTAGAGCTACAATCTGGGGACATAAACAGGAGGGAAAGCACCCTGAGGACGTCTGAATTCACTGGGGTGCCAGTGACGTTGTTGGCCAATGTCTGTGAAAACAACATCTGTGATAGTGTCTCCTCAGTGAGGTAGAGGCTGCATCCACCCTTGCTATCTGTGAACTCCAGTGTCTGTGTATAATTTCTTTCTCATTAAACTATGAAGTCTTTACTGGGAAGCCAAAAGTTGGATGTCTGTGCTATGATACAGTGTCATAAGTCCTGTTGTTGCTTCTTCTGCCTTTCTTTCAAGTAGACATTACTACCAGTGAGCCAAAGAGACAAAAGCAAACAGAAAAAGAAGGGAGGGAAGGAGGGAGGAAGGGAGGGAGGGAGGGAAATGAGGAAAGGGAAAGGGAGAGAGATTGTGACACTAAATGTGTCACAAGACTACTGAAAGTTCTGAGAGTCTCCAGTAAAACAGGGTTTTGGTCACTTTTCCAAGGGGAAAGCAGTTTTGTTGTTTTGTTTTGTTGGTTTGTTGAGTATTTATACTGATGGTGGTTGCTGAAGATGATAGGCTAAAATGGGCTAGTGGCAAAGCCTGGGTTATTTTACTACAGTGTAAGAAATTCAGAAAAGATGCCAGAAGGGGGAAGTATCTGAAATAAAATGATAGTACAACAAGCAAACGAACCTGTTGGCAGGGTGGGCTTGTCTTAAAAAAAATAACTAAAGAAGGCTTGTGCTTCTTTTTAAATTTGAGGAGAGAACACGATTTACCTGCTTAATCCAACTGCTTCAAACTCTGCCTGTTAAAATTTCCCTCAAAGAACTTTACCTTCATTGTCAGGAGCTGGTGACTCACACCTGTAACTGTAGCTACATGGGAGGCTAAGATCAGGAGGATCACGGTTTGAGACCAGTCTGGCCAAATAGTTCACAAGACCACCATCTCCAAAAGTAAACACAGCAAAATGGACTGGTGGTGTGGCTCAAGCAGTAGAGCATCTGCTTTGCGAGTGCAAACCCCTGAGTTCAAACCCCAGTACGACAAAAAAAAAAACAGCTATACATTCTACCCAGGTACATTCCCCTAATCTTAATGATGCCCCCACCTGTTGCTTCGGTCACTTGGTAAATATTTTCCACATACCTATAGTGTTCTTTATCATGATTAAAGGACACACATGCACATTCAGATTCCTAAAGAACTGATAATAAAATATTGCTTCAAATGCCAGACTGTCTTCGTCATAAAGACAAAGGTGCAGAAAAACAGTCCCTGTGTGTGAACTGATGCTGTTTCACAAAGGAACATGCAGGATTTCTCAACATCACCGTAAAATCTCCAGTGAAAGGAAGATTGGAACATCAGTGATACTAGTAAGAACAAAAATTTTAATTAATACTTCAGAATTATGTAAGGAAATAAATGTACTGGGAATATTTCTATGTATGTCCTTTGTTCTTATGACATGAATCAGGATAAAAAATAAAGAATGGTTAGGATTTTTCAGAAATACTCTATGTATACTTCATTGCTTTGTGGGAAACAGGAATAGTTTTTGTGCTCTCCTTAAAGACAATCCCTTTCCATTTCTTAAGTATAAATTTGATTATCACAAATTAAAGTATCAGCAACCAATTTGAATCTATCACCAAAAAAAGTTGCTATAAAACAATTTTCTGCTCATCAGAATTCATCTGCAGAGTTGTGTTCTTCTCTTAAACCATTTAACTCACTTTCCATTGAATTCTGAAAATGGGTTTTAGACATTTCTCTTTCATTTAGGGGGAATATATGCCTAATCCTGATGACTATTGTGTTACACCTTGAGTTCAGCAATTTTTTTAATAAACTAAAACTTGATATATGGTACCCCAGCCTGTTACATATTGGAATATATCATGCTATACATAACAAGCAGTCAAGGGTGGTTTTATCAAAACAGCAAAAAAGTTCTCTCTCTTATTTTGGGATATTTCAAAAACATGCCTCTGAGCTCTAGCGAAGGGCTTGATTAATGCATGATTTCCTCTTTAAAATTAGAAACAGGAATCAAGAGCGCAGCTTAATAATTTTCATTTGCTCTTCCTTTGCAAGCATCCTAATTAAGACCTAGTTCTGAGACCTGATTAAGTAGCTCTTACATCTGACTGCAGTTTGCAGTTACCCCTGCAAGGCAGGAGCTCAAACTTGTTTTGCATGAATGGGAATAATGGAGGAAAGAACTGGAAGGTAGGACATGCAGTGAAAGAGGGAGTGATGTGGTTTTGCTCTTATATTTAGAGTCTGTCATGTTCAATGAAGAATGAAACAATATTAATTAACAACAAACATCAAAAATGTTAGTCTAAATCAAACAGTATAATTGATGATTGAAAGAGCACTGTCAGGAATATTCTAGTTTCCATTTCTTTTTTGGCTTTGAATTCCTTGGCTAAATGGTAAAAGAACAATACATAATTTTTTATTTTATATTGAAAATGTAAAGGAGGGGTCTGTGATTTCACTATCTAATATTCTTAATGTTAGGATCATTGTAGTCAAAACTTAATTTGAAAAATATTTGCAGTGCTAGGGATTGTACCGAGGTCCTTGCATATGCTAGGAAGCACTCTCCCACAGAGCTACATACCCAGCACTGAAGTATATTTTTTGATATCTTTCATGGAGAAAAACATGCCTTGAAAAAGAATAATTATCAAATATTTCATCAAAATGAAATTTTTTTAAATTATTTTTAATTTAAAGGTAATATCTGAATTATTTCAGGACATTAAATGCTTCTGTATGATATTTAGAAAGTAGATATCTAAATGCTACTTTGTAACACAGAAGTAAAAGTCAAAATTCCCATTAAAAAAAAAAATCACATGAGCATAAACTCAATTTCTTGGAAACTATAGAGTTGCACCCTACCCCATTTTTTAAATATATTTTTACCTACTAAGGCAGTGCCAGAACCCAGGGCTTAGCATGTGAATGTGGTGGAAATCTGAGAGACAGAGAGCTAACTTTCATTCTCTCTCCAGAGCTTACCACTGCATTTTTATTTTCTGCATTATAACTGTTATTTTACTTGTTCATTTAAATCATTTAAGTAATTCAGAATATCTCATGGAGTCCTGCCTTCCATCTCCATTGCCAAAAGCCAGTACCAGACCCCTATGCCTTTGCTTCATTGTTAAGTGATATTTTCCTAATTGTTTTTTCTCAGTGCTTTCACTTCCACTTGCATGGCAGACTCATACTGCTCTTCCTCAGCACCAGTTAGTTTAGATTATTCCTGGGTTTAAAAGTCTCAGTCATATCCAGACCAATCCCTAGGTGTATTGAAACCTCACATTCCTTGCTGCATAGGAGGCTCCCTTCTGAAATGACCTTACCAATTATTATTTGTTTATCCAAACACAAGGGACACTTTCAGTCCCTGGTGGATCCTGTTAAGATGTCAGTTCTAATTCAATGAGTCTGAGGTGGAGCCCGAGATTGCTGGTGCTACATGGACACACTAAGAAAAAAGGATTTAGACCTCTGTTCCTTTTTGTCAGGGAAATACTGTTCTCAGCAAGAGCTTATGTGAAGGATCAGAAAAGAGAACTCTACACCATAAAATATCCTGTATCTGATTAAGTAGGGTGAAAGATTGGAAAGCTTAAATTCTTTTTTTAAATTTTTATCTATGATTTTATTAGCATATAATAGTGTATGGGGGATACATTGTAATATTTACATATATGTTTAAAATAAATCATGGAAAACAAAATCTCTTAAAGAGTTATGCAGTGGTGCATGGTTAATTCACAACTTTGTACAAATACACTACAGAATTGTCTATATCTAGACAGATGAATGAGTAAATGAATGAATCACAATTAGACAACTGAAACTTTTAAGACAGTTTCCCAAATTATTTAAATATATATATAACTAAACTAATAATAATGACATAACCAACTCATCTGAATACTGTACCTCTGTCCTCCAAGGCTGTGCAACATGTGTTTATTTGCTTTTTTCCCAGCCAGTGCTGTCCTGCCTGTGATGACCCATGACCTGGACTCTCTCCATCTGTTCCACTACCTGGAGTCCAGCACCCTACAGTGAATAGTAATTCTGGTCTGCCTTTAATCTCCACACCACCTGGAAAGCTGAAATAATGAACTTAAAAAAATAATGGTCATTCTGATGGCATAGAGATTATATATTTTTACTTAAAGCTCTGCTGTGTTTTAAGGCACAAAACAATTTTTACTTTGTTTTGCACATGGAGTGTTGATGGAGTATAATCTTTAAAGTGGATGCAACAACAGCTCTTTTTTATTTAAGAAAAATTGATTAGGATTTATTCATTGTACAGAGGGGGCAATAACAGCTCTTAATTACACTGTTGGCAAGAGATAGAAAGTAAAACCAATCTAATGTGCACATTATTTCCAATATACAATTAGTAAGTATATAGCATTAGTGCTTTGAGTTCACTACTCAAGATTAAACCTTGAATTCTCTGAACTCTGAGGAACCAAAGAGGGCCTTTTATCTTGTGAGAGATAGATTTAGCACTTTTGTAAGTCTCTTATAAATATAATTCAGGCTTTATAAAATGGAAAATTATATAAATTTTTGAAGCTTTGATAAAAATTAAAATTGTCAAATGCTTACATCTTTTAATGTGTATCATTTAATAACCATATGCTTTCTTTTACTTCTAATGGGTCTTCTACTCCAGGCTAATTTAAATTCCATTTTTCCTAGTTGAGGTGTGGACATGTCACTCAAGCATGTCTTTACTCAAGATTGACACATGAACTTTAGAAGAGAATATTCTTTCCACTAGTCCCTGTCATTTAGAAAAAGCAACTAAATTCAAATACGTGCAAGAATGAGGGAAGAAGATGGGAAAAGGAGGAAAAGAGGATGGGCTGGGAAGGGAAGATGAGAGAAGAGAAGAATTTGATGGTAGTTTTTTTACTTCAGTCCTAGCTGGTAGGGTCCTGATCCCTGAAAACATATTTTTTTTATTTATAAAAAATATATATATATATATATATGTATGGACTGTGCTCCTTCCTTCTGCATTTCTCCCTTGCTATGGTGAAGGATTTCCAAGAATTTGTTTTGGTTTTTTTTTTTCCCTCAAAAAAGACAGTAAACCTGATTCTAATGGTTCATAAAAGAGTCCCTCATTCATTACACTATACATTATACTTGAGTCACAGTTGAGATGCTCAGTATGTGAGCAATTTATCCCTACTACTTAGTTGATATATGAATGCTATGCCTTAGTTTCTTATACGTACTAAGGCAATAATACCTCCAGTGTGTGGTCATGGTGAAATTAACTTAGTTAATTAATGTAGGAGTTCGAACTGCTGAATAAGTGAGTGCAGTTACTGTTGCTTCCTGCACTTTCTCCTTTTATCATTTCCTGTCCTTTGAGTCCTCCTTTCCTCTTACTCTGTTTACACACTCGCATACAGAGGCCACCGCACACACATACATGCACACACACAAGTTAAATCCTTAATTTGCCATTCAATGGCAAATAGCTGCTAAATAATTTTATGCCATTTAATTAATTTGTAGTCTTTGTTAACAAACAAATCAAAATTTTTCACATTTAAGAACTTTTTTTCTTATCATAAGTTACAGTTCAGGATTTTGAGGCAAACCCATAACAGTTATTTCAAAGTTTGTATGACTAATGTGATGTTAAAGCTAACTCTATTTTTTAAGTAAAGGAAAGAGGGAGAGAGGGAGGAAAAGAGACAGAGAGAGAGAGAGAGAGAGAAAGGCAGATAGTTCTCAGGATAAGTCACAAAACTACATCAAAATTCACTGTGAAGCAATCCCACTTCATATCCTATTAAACTACATAGGAAATGACATTTGCTACAGTAAGAAAAACAGATGGTAGAAGGAGAGAGAAAATAAAACTTTCTGAAAACTGAGAATGAAATGCCACTGCTGACATTATGGGTCCCTCTGACATGTTCCTATATCAGGTTATAGCCTCCAAAACAGTCGCTTTCTTTCTTACACACATGCCTTCAGCCTAAAATAGTTACACAGAGCTTCTAAAGTAAGAAGTGAGTGGTGTTCGGGGTGTGTGTTTGTGCAAGGTTGCATGTGAGTTTGTGAGTGGGGCCAGAATGAGGAACAGTGAGGGTCATTCAAACCTATAAGACAGGCAACCCTGACCCATGATAGTTTGCCAGCAACACAGTGATTCATCTTCCTCTCAGGCACAAGTACATCAAGTCCTCTGTTCTGCTCTTAGTTCACATTTGTCCTCTTTAAACCAGTGAGTCATAAGTTGGAAATATGTATGAAATAAGCAAGAAGAATATGTCACTGAGTTATTTCTGGTGGTTCAATATACACATCCAAGGACATCGTGCATTTGAAAGGCAAATTTTAAATATGAGAGGTTTATCCATAGCATAATTGATTTCTGTAAGAAAAAAGAAAATCAGGTGCAAGAAGAAATGAATCCTGGTAGAATGATTAAGTTTACATGAAGAGGACAAAATATTTCTTCCTGCTCTTAAAAGAATACTTTTTTTTCAAAGGAAATTGCATAAATTCTTGGCCATTTGAATTAGCAAAGAACTATTCTTGCCAAGGTTCAGTGTTGAGAAACAAATGACATTTGGTCTGTTATAAACCTGTCCCACCTCTCCATGGCAAATATTAGCTTCATGCCTGAATGCCAACAAAATTCTTTTATTCATATCTTCTCAGCCAAATGTCGATTGGCTAAGAAATCAAAGTATGAAATAATTAAGGAGGTTTAGCATAAGAAGACAGAAACCTGGAAACAAGCACATATATGTCTGGCCAGATAATTACAAAGGCAGGACATTTGTTCAGCAGTTACCTATTAGGCACCTACTATGAGTCAGGTGTAATGTCTGAGACACTGAGGAAACAGCAATGCACAAAGCCGCTTCCATTTCCTTGTGAAGCAATGGGGCAAGACAGCACTTAGAAAATAGTGATATGAATAACATCCATGATAATCAGGGGTAAGGAGAACATCAGGGGTGGGATCCTTGCTTGTCTGGGTTGGGGACAACGTACAACAGAGACCCAATGATTTGAAATTCAGCTGATACCCAAGGATTTAAAAGATGAGAAGGCAGTAGCAAGAAAACTGCAACCAAATAGAGCATGGTTGCAATGCCCAGAGACTGGAAAGAGAGTAGGGTTTGTGAAGACAGTGGCAGAAGAGCAATAGTGGAGCATAAAAAATGAGAAGGATGGACAAGAGATGAGTCTGGAGACACAAAAGAAAAATAGGAAAGGCCTTCCAAGCCATGCTGGTAACTGAGTTTTCTCCAAACAGTCATCACAAGTCACTGGAAGCTGGGGAAAAACATGATCAGATGTACTTTTTCAACAATAACTAGCTTTCATGGAAGGAATTTGGTAGGGAGAAAGGAAGGAGAAAAAGAAAATGTCCAGGGGTAACTGAAGTTTATCAACATCTCCATCCAAATTGATAAAGGCTTATCAATAAGACAGTGATGTCACATACAAAAGTCATTTATAAAAAAGTCATTTATAAGTCATGTATAAAAGAAAGCTGGATAAAAGGAGAAGAGTAATAGAATGAAAGAAGAGGTTCTCTGTGACCCCTCCTCTGTGAAATATTTTTAAAAAGACTTCCCCTTGGCATCACTTATAGACTTTAACAACTTTTCCTACTCATTTTTTTTTGCTTTTACCTAGTATGTCATACAAAGTAATTCATTTCACAATAGAATCCTTAATTGACAGACTCTCTGGTCAGGGTCATGACAGAAAAAGGGAAGAAACTGATATTACCCAGAAGATATGGCCTGGGCTAATGCAATAACTGATAAGATGTGGGTCATCTGTTCTATGGTAGGCAGTAGGAACATCTTCAGTTTGTTTTTGGTTTTTTTTTTTTTTTCCCTTTATTATGCTGGGTGGAGGTATATAGTGGCATTTACACAGGTTCTTACAATATGTCAAATATGTTATCCTTGAATTCTCCACCTCTACCATTCTCCAAATGATTTTATTGTGTTACATGGAAGCAGTTTTCATTTAGAAGTGTAAGGATAGAAGAAAATATGCATTGATTTTATACAGCCAAAGAATAATATACTATTATAAACACTTGTTTGTTTGTTTGTTTGTGGCTGCCCGGTATCTGACCTTTTTCTGTGTTTTTAAGGAATTTCACAATTTACAAATCTTGTGTGACTAAGCTTGGGGCAGGATAGTGACCTAAACAGAGGCCAGAATATCACTGAAGACGGAGACAAAGTCTGTAAGATAGTAAAAGAATCAAGATCAACCATGAACTGCTCAGAATCTATACCTCTTTCTGTCTGTCTCAGAGCAAAATATTCTTTTTTGTGAAATTCAGAAGTAGTTAGAAGGGGTTTTACTCAAAAGGTAATATTAAGTATCTTGGTATAATTTAGAAAAGTAAGATCCTAAGCAATTAGTTATTAAAGAATTTGTATACCTAAGCTAATTCAGCCAGTTAATATTGCCAAAAACCTAGCAAGTAATGAATATTTCTTAAAGTACAGATGATTAATACTTTTGGAATGTTCAACACCATGGAAGATATCTAATTCTAGGATCTCTCCATGTGAGTTATAATCATTAAAGATATTATAGAAATTCACTTTGAAGAAATTCTTGATCATTCTTAAAAGGTGCAACTTCAAATTTTCAATTAGAATGCTGATAAAAAATGAGTAATACAACCATTCCCTTCATGAATGACTAAACTTCTTTAAACTGAAAAGGTTTGTGGAGAAAACAAATGGTATCTAACTTCCATTAGGAAAGATAATCTCATTATTCTGAAACTTGACAGCATTATCAAATTTCACAACCTTTTAGAATGTTGATTCTGCATTATGCAGACCCATCTTGATGCAAACTATTAGACTGCATCTATGAAAAATATTAACATTACACAGCTCTTTTCTCTGCCATTCTCAAGCATTCTCACCCACCAAAGAGCAACTTGACAGTTGACACTGAAATTACCAGTGCATATATTTATATCTGAGCCACTACTTAGGTTACTTTCTGGATGTTCCTCATGAAGCAGTGAAGCCACAGCTGTAATAATTGGTTTTCTCTACCACCTTAGTGCTATATAGTAAAATTGTCATAATTGGTCCTAAAATCTGTTCTTTCATGTAAGCTATTTTGATGTCACATCTTTGGATAGGTCCAAATCTTCACCACATAATATTTAACATTATGGTCATTAATTGGACAGTTTACAAACTGAAGAACATTCCCAAATGTGGATGGTTGATTTATCAATGCATTATTACACACTTCAAGTAGTTAGTCTCTTTATGGGATTCATATCTTTATTGAGGAATCTGTTATCACTTGTGTTTTATCATTGTACATTTATAAAACATATCCTTTTCCAAAAATATACATGCGTTATCATACACCTTTGAGAAGATGATTAGAGATTTTGCTTCATTCTGTTATAGCCTGTGATTCCTCCACTTGACTTCTCCATGACACTTGTGCCAATAGGTATGTTCTCACTCACATTGCTGACACAGAAACTGGTTCCTTGAAACACCTACCAGAACCCAAAAGACCTACCACTTCAGGAAAGATGCTAGCCAGAGAGAATACAAAACAGCACAATGGTTTGAATATGGGGAATGCCCCCAAAAGTACATGGGTTAAAGGCTTGTCACTCAAGGTAGCACTATGGACTTTTAGGAATTGAGGCCTTAAGGCAGGTACTGATGTCATTGGAAGCATGTTTCATTTTTCCTCTTCTTGTTTACCTACATATTTTTTGATTATGTGTATAGTTTCTGTTGACTCCAACTTGATTTTACTTCATTTAAACCAACTGCGTATTTGGTTTACAGCTATATCCTGATTCTTTTGTTAATGTCCATCTAGAAAAAAATTCTCATTCTGTATTTGTGAAAGAGAGAGAGAGAGAGAGAGAGAGAGAGAGAGAAGAAAGGAAGGAAGGAAGAAAGAAAGAAAGAAAGAAAGAAAGAAAGAAAGAAAGAAAGAAAGAAAGAAAGAAAGAAAGAAAAGAAAGAAAACAAAGGAAGAAGGAAATACAATAAGGGATCGCTAAGGAACCATGTGCTATTTGAAACTTGTAAAGAATACTGAGTAGTTTCCAAAGAAGAGTCAATTGAACCAGAAGAGCTGGAATCACTGAAGTAAAAGTAAGCAAATATTTTAAGCTGGAGGAAGTGGTTAACACTGTAAAATGCTACAGAGAGAAGGCCAGTGCAGTGTGAGGAAAACAGAGAGTGGTAAAGAATAAGGGTCAAGTGAAAAAAGGGTTTCAGAAAGGAGATTGTAATCAACAATGTCAAATGTTTCATAAGAGTCAAGTAAAATTAAATAGCCATAAAACAGAATTTATGGAAAGCAGTTTTGGCAGCATATTAGTAATGAGAATCTGACTGTAACAAGCACATGAAGCTGAAAGGAAAGAAGGAAAGGACATAATGAGTACATAAATTCTTTCAAGAAAATTTTCTCTAGATAGAATCAGAAATGAAGCAATTAGAAGGAGATATTGGGTTATGTGGAGCATTTTTTTCAGATAGAAGAGATTATACCATCTTGGTGTGTGGATGAGAATAATCTTATAGATAAAGAACATTGATTATTGAAAATAAATTCCATTTATAACAAATTCATTGATTCATGATCATTCATGATCAGCTAAACGTTTATGACTGACAAACACCAATCTACCAGGTAACAGTGAAAAGTTAGTGTCTCATATCACAAGAAGGTAAAGGTTTAAGATTAGCAGGATAGTGAAAATAGACTCATTTTGAAATCATGAACAGTTTTCAGGATTAATGTTTAAAAATGGAGAGCAATGAGCCAGGCGACATGGTCTAAATATCTCTGGGTGACTGCCACAGGTAGAGAAATCTATAGGTGGAGAAATCTATTTGTCTGGGTTTCATTAGAGTTGAACATCCTTACTTTGCATACCACCCCTGGCTGATCTCAACAGCTCCTGCTACTTTAATGATCAGCTGTATATTAGTGTCTGTGCTGGTGACAAAGAAATTTCTTCTTTGAAGAAATGTTTCCATTTCTTTGTTGTGCTTTGTTCTCCAAACCCCAGAATCACATAGCCATCTACTTATACCACATCCTCACAGACATTCAGAAGAGCAGAAATTAAATATATCCAAAATTAAAAGAATTTCTCATTCCCTCCTAATTCTTTGAGAAAAATATCAATACTAACTTTGATTTCTTTATCTCTCACATTCCACACATCTATAAATTGAATATATGTTATTTGTACTCCATATATCTCTATCCACTTCTGTCCCATTTCTCTACATCCCTCTGTTACAACTCTACTACAAGAGGTCATAATTTCTTGCATGGGTCTCTACAATAGCTTTCTAATTAGTATTCCTGCCTTCTTTCTTCTCCCTGGTTTCCATGCAGAAGATTAATTAGAGAGGAAATAACTGAAAGAATAGACCATTCATTAGATATTTATTATTATTATTATTATTATTACCCACTTTTTCAATATTTCCCATTTAAGAGAAATGATATACAGTGTGAAATTTGAGGAAAGCAAACTCTATTTCCTACCATAGTAACTGAAGAACAAATGTTTTTTCCCTACTCTCCAATTCCTAAGACACCAGCATTCAATTTAGGGTTAGCCAAATTTGTTGTTACACCCGGAACATTGAAACTGGAGCAAATACTGTAAAAGAACATTTCACAGTGACACTTAACAACACCACTGTCCAGGGACTGGAGTGTCCCCAGTGCCAGGGATGGGAATGTTAGTAGCGCTGGTGGTGGCATCTTAAACAGATGATTGATCTGGCTCATCACCTTGGCTGTGAACCCAACTGAATAGACTCAATTGGTTCTCACAGATTTTCTAAGTCTGGTTCTTCAGTTATCATTTTGATCATATAAGTATTTCAAAGCCTGTGTGAAAACTTATCTTCTGTTTGTGCTAGCCAAAATTGTGTTCCACTGCTTATATCACAAATTCTTATTGAGACAGGTCAGTAAAGAAGTTGTCATAATAATTAAAGCAAGGGCCACCCAACAGAAAGGAGAGTGAAGAGTTGAAAAAGAGTCAGAAGTTAAAGTTCATAAAGATTTGTTGGATATTGGGACAAAGAGGAGTCATAGATGATGGTTTTTAGCCTAAGAAGGTGAAATGTTTGTCAGTACTCACAAACACAATAAAAAATAGAGAAAATGATGATGATGACAACAACTACGGTGGTGATGGTGGTGGTAGTGGAGGAGGAGTTAGGAATATGGTCCAGTTAGGGGTGGTGGGAACAGTTACTATTTTATAAAAGTTGAGGATGAGAATTTAAGATGTTATGAAAGACATAGAGTAGACAGATGGCTGAATCTGTGGGAAATGTCAAGGATAAAGATAGAGAATTGAAGTCATCAGGAACTGAAATCATGAGAGGAAATGAGATCACTCTGGAAGAGTTCACAGCATGAGAACAGTGGGTCGAGGATGGACATCTGGAGAATACCATAATTTAAGAGATTAGTCTAGAAAATAAATCATATCCTTCTGGACCACAGTTTCTTGATGAGATGGTTTTACTGTAAGTAGTCTATCTTGTTTCCTTGGACATGTAGTACCATTAGAAAAATATTTTCTTTTCTTTAGAAGTCCCTTCTCTATGAGCAATGATTTTGAATATTTTGAATTATTACCTGCCTCAAGATTCTAACCCAAGAGGCAGGCCTCACATCCTTTTCTGAAAACCTCTTCCTTTAAAGATTGAAGTATATAAAATTTCTCTCCATTGTAGGCAGTACTGTCAGGGGAAAATCTCTAAAGGTAACTTGATAAAGGGACTTGTATGTCACTAACACTCCCACATAGATCCTGAAATGCAGGGATACTTCATTTTCCCCCAGGACCATCCTGAGTTTAGAGTTTCTAAAGAAGTACAGTCTTAATTCAGCCATGTCATAAGGATATGTTTAACACAAAAGGACTCTACCATTTATTCCCTAAACTTTTAACATTATTTTTACCTGTTTCCTTATATCAAACCAATGTTGCTGATTAGAGATGGGGACCATGCTGACATAAAATCTTTCTCTTTCCTTCTAAACAGACATCTCTAGTTGATGAAGAAGAGGTAGTAAGAAAGAAAATAAAAGTATGCTTAATTCTTCCCTCTTTTCCTTGTCTTGGTATTGTAGGAAGATAGAGAAGGGCTTGTAGTCTATAGTGTCAAGATAAGATCAAAAAGAATTAACCTAGAAGGTAACACACACGCACAGGAAATTAATGTGAGTCAACTCCCTGTATAGCTATCCTTATCTTAACCAGCAAAAACACTTGTTCCTTCCTATTAATTAATTAATTATACTCTCTCTTCAACAAAATTAGAGATAAGGGCATAATAGTTTCTGCCGGGTATTGAGGGGGTTGGGGGGAGAGGGAAGGGGCGGAGTGGGTGATAAGAGAGGGGGTGGGGGCAGGGGGGAGAAATGACCCAAGCCTTGTATGCACATATGAATAATAAAACAATAAAAAAAATGAGACAAGGAATTTCAAACTAATGCAACAGGGAAAACTAAAAAAGACAATGGTAAATGGAGATTCAAATAAAGAAAACACATATAAGAAAACAAAATTCAGAGTATCAGCGATTAAAAAACCAGTTCAAGTCACAAAGTCAATATTGCCTATAATATCTAATACCCAAACTTATCTCATCCCATGTACACACTTTCTTTCTTTCCTTCTTTCTTTCTTTCCTTCTTTCCTTCCTTTCCTTTCATTCTTTCTTTTCTTTTCTTTCTTCCTTCTTTCTTTTTCTTCCTTCCTTCCTTCCTTCTCTCCTGCTTTCTTTTTTATGCTAGAACTTGAACCCAGGGCCTTACATGTGAGAGGCAAGCACACTACCACTGAGTTACATCCCCAGCTCTCCCATATACACACTTTCAAAAATGTCTAGAGCTATGTGAAATGTACTCCTTACCTCTCCAAATGGAATAAACTCAAATTCCTTTCTAGTTACTATATCTAGGACAAGCCCAGAATCTTGTATCAGTTGAAATATTTTTTAAGAAGAAATGGTTCCAGTGTCTGTAGCTAAATTATAAGTATTTATTAATGGGGAGAAAACAGGGTAATCACAATGAAGCCTTACATATGAGAAAAAGCAGAAATGAACTCAACAGTGCTTTATGGTCATTCCTAAAACAGCTTTCATGGAGAGTTTTCATTGTTATCCTCATTGCCCATCAAAGATGGCCAGGATTGGCTAGATTTTGTTGGTGATGCTGTCCCCTTAAGAAATTAAGAAAGATTCTTATCTATTTGTCTCCAGCTCATATAAAGGGCTAGAAGTGAAAGGCATAGCTCTTCATACAGTCTTAAAAGAGTTGTTAAACCCAGTCCTGGGCCTGGAAATTTCTGGTTTTTAGCAGCCTGAGTTTGGTGTTACACCCATGTGTCTAGCCCTCAATATAGTAGCTTCCACTCCAAATCATATGCTGACAAGGCACACGATTTTGCACACAGAATGTGCTCCTTGCTTGCAGGCTGCATCTCAGGTGTTTCACCAAAACAAGAATAACTGCCTTTTGACTGGTAGACAAGGCTCCAGAGGAACTTGTGGCAGGAGGAAGTACTGGTGTTTGGGAAATCAGCCCCTCCACCTTAATTTTATCTCTTGTTAAATCACTCTCCTTTTCATTTTTATTTACATAAACTCAGGTTGGGGTCAGGAACTTGGCATTTCCTACCCTAGGAGAAACCAGATAACCAGATTTCAAGTCAGTTATGATTACAGTCTACAGGCAGAAGATATTCCCTAACAAAACATATCTTTCCTTTCAACTTTCAGGAAGCCTAATTTCAAATGAAGCACATCTCTGTATCGTAAGACGTCAGTGAACACTCAAATATTCAACAACTTTAGCATTCTGACCTTTCTTATGTGGGCTTCATCTTAGAGCTCAATACGCCAAAGTTTAATAAACTCCCTTGTAACCTCAAATAAAGAAAGCTAACTTACCACCACAAGACTGAGCAATTCTGTCTTCACTACTTACTTCTTCCTTGGTTCAACCAGTTCCACACTTTCACTTTCAACACCTTCTCTGTTGCTGAAATCAGTATCAGTCTAGTTCAGTAAGATTCATATATCACCAATAAAGGTATGGGGTCTCTGGAGTTTTGTTTGTTTGCATTTACCTACTGCATTCAAAAAATTCTAGTGACAGTATGCCCAGCCTTCAATTAATTTTCGGTAGGGGTTCCTTTTCTCTCGCTTTGGCTCTCAAGACTGCCCATCCCTGAACAGGAATTTCATTTCCTGGTTGACTCCTTTATATTAGGAAAGATGTGTGAGATTCATGTCTGCATGAATACTATAAAGTCCTCAAATTCCCACAATGTTTCTGAAGTTCAGTTAGATCTGTGATTGTTTTATATCTCCTACTGGGACAATCTCCCTAGGTCAGGCTGATAACATGAGCTGAGTGATCATGCCTCATCAGAATTCTCCAGAGCTAAATCCATCCACTGAAGAGTCACATGGATTTCCAAAACCAGAAGCCAGAAGCTGTGGGACGTTGTAATAAAACAAATTTGAAAATAATTAAGAAAATTGCTATACTATTCAAACAGGAGAAACTGAAGACATAACAAGACAAGGATTATTCAAAGATAGACCTATGATTGAAAATATAAATCAGCAGTAAATTGGAAGGGTGTGCTATATTATAATACATTATTAATAATTCAGATTATATTTCACATAAACCATCACCATTGCCTGACTTTCAAAACAAACTTCTATAAAGAAAAAGTCCTCTCTTGGATTTTAATATAAAATTTATTGAGATAACTGTGGATTCACATGTAACCAAAAAAATACAGACACACAGTGCATGCTTTACCCACTTTCACAGTAGTAACATTTTTGTGAAACTGTATTAGAATATAGCAACCAGGATATTGCCATTTATGTAATGGCCACCTCTTCTGAATATTCAAACAACTTTAATGACAGTAATTTAGAAAGTAAAAGCATCAAGTTGAGTTGAGAGATTTTTGTCTAACAGTATCTATTGCTTTTGAGGACAAATGGTCCTTTTTCAGATAATGAAGTATAAGGGGAAAATATTATAGAAGCGGATTATGGTGAATAACACTGAAAAATATCAAGATTTTTAAAGAAAACACTTTTAACCAACATAGTAGTCCACATAAAGATACTAATGACCTCTTATTTACAATATATTAATCCGTTGTACTTTTCTAAAAATAAGCTGAATAACATCTAATTACATAGAGGCAATTTTGATAACACTTGAATGTACTGGCATTTATAGTTATTTTGCGTTGGTTAAAATTCACTTAACCATTCATTAAAAATAGAATTTTATTTCAGCATCAAAACAAGAACAAAGAATGAAAAAGAAAAATCTACCATGAGTGAGATTTGGCAAAGAAATGCATGTTTTTTAAAATGTGACAATTAACAAATAATATCTCATCATCTAAACATGATATTGGGCTAGTACAGAAAGTTTCATGTTGCTTCATCAAAAGGGCTGTATGCATCTGTAGAACTATACATTCTAGGGTTTCAGTAGAATTTTTCATACAATATTATCCTCAAATAGCAGTGGAACAAAAGTCACAACTTCTTATCAAGTAGTACATTCTCCCAATTTCATACCTTTGGAAAGCATTTCAGATCTTTTTATTCACCCAAAAAGTATTGATTGAGACCTATTAAAAGAAATGCTATTCTAAATTCTGAGAATCTGTTGACAAACAAAACAGATAATCCCCCAACCCTTAAATCACATTATATATAGAAAAAATGAAAAGCATAAATTGAATGGAGAAAAAACTTTCCCCAAAACCTTTTCAAATTCTAAAATTTGAGTAAAACTCTCCATCTCACTATCAGGATAGACTCCTCTAACTATTAATATCATTTAGTAATCTTATCTTAGTCTCTCCCAGATACCACCTAAGTTCACATAGCTCTGAAAGGGACACACACTGCCTCCAGCCACACTGCACAGCATTTCTGTCCTGCTCTACAGGAGAAGTCAAGGGAGAAAAAGTTGAGAATGGGTGTTTAGAGTCAGTGTGCAATATTTGCAACAGGTAGAGTGGAGATGAATGAGAACTCTTCATTGCTTCTAAGATACAAGGAAAAAGGACCACAGAGAAATGTGAAGATGTTTAGAAAGGCCAAGTCACCCACAGATTTACATGAGTAGTCAAGAACAATAATTTTAAAATATCGGTGTTATCCCCTGAGATGAAAGATTTTTCCCTCTTAAGTTACTTGAGAAGTGCCCAATGTTAACATGTTCTCCACTCAATTGTTGATGTGTATATGTGGAAGGTAAGGGGCAGGGAGAGAAAGACAGAAGGAAAAGAACAAGGAGAAAAAACACCACACCAAAACAGAAAAATGTTTATGCTTGTTCAGTGACAAGAAGACCTGCACTATATTTCAGTCTTGTAGAAGTATGAAGAAACAAGAACATGAACTGAGCTATATTCCATACAAGTTAACATGGGTAACATGAAGTAATTAGTGGATTACAGCTTTACATAAGTAATCATGTTATCTCTGACCTACAGCAAATCTGGTCACACATAAGTAACTTTATTTGAAAAAACAAAACAAACAAGACAGGTTCTAAGAATTTTTCCTGGAAATTTTGGATTAATGCAACAGAATACTGGTGGGCATGGGTTGTTAAGGCATATATTACCAACCCCTTTAATAATGTACCTCCAGGTAATTTGCTTAAAATATTTATTTTTTATATTTAGATTATGGGAAGGAAGGAAGGAAGGAAAGA
This sequence comes from Castor canadensis, assembly GCF_047511655.1. Classification (NCBI taxonomy): domain Eukaryota; kingdom Metazoa; phylum Chordata; class Mammalia; order Rodentia; family Castoridae; genus Castor; species Castor canadensis. The sequence continues at coordinate 29,298,575 of NC_133395.1, forward strand.
AAGGAGGGAGGGAGGAAGGGAGGAAAGAAGAAGAATGGTGGGGGCAGAGGGAAGGAGGGATAGTGAGAGGGAGGGGATAAAAGGTGATTGTTTTGCCAGTCTGTAAGAGTGTTGAAATTTTAATGTTGACAGAAAAAAACAAAGGTGAGAAGTTAAAGTTTACATAAAGAACTGAGATGAGGAAACCACCTGTGAAGCTTTCTAGGGAAAGGAACATGAATTAGTCCAAGGTACAGTGAGATCGGTAAGTTCAATAACCAAAGAAGAGGCCAATGTGACCGGAGAAGAACAAAGAAAGACAGAGTAATAGGAGACAAACTCAGAAATGTCCCTGAACACCAAACCATATAGGGCTTTGTTGGCCATCAATAGGATTTGAACTTCTAATTAAAATTCAGATATTAATAAAATCCCAATGTTAGGTAAAGAATAAATATGCTAATAAAGAGTTAATATTTCATCTGAATGATGGAGCATAATACAAATATTAAAAATATTTATGACTATTTCCTAATGATATAGAAAATGACATGACAGAATATTAAATGAATGAGTATATACAGCATTATAAATATGCAAGTGATCCTTCATTTATGATAGGGTTACATTTCCGGGGGGGGGAAAAATTATGCTTTAATAGTTTTTGTTGTGAACAGTGACACTGAGTTGCCCCTGTGCCTGTGTCTGTGGTGGGAAGTGTTCCAGGACAGGTGACCACAGCATACCTGGTAATTTTGGTAGATGGTCCTTTTCTCATGACCTTGCTTCTAGTGACCTGAGATCCAATGCCTGACTACGGGGATTTGCAGACCATATTAACTCACTTTAACTAGAGCAACACTCAGAAAATGGGCAAAAGCCTTAAAAAGACATCTTCCAAGAAACCAAAGCTTTTAGGTGTTGGTGATCACGAGGCCCAAATGGATCCCAAGACATTTTCTGGGCTTCCTGAGGGAGCTCTTCTCACTGGTTCATTTACATGATGTTTAAACACTGAAGAGCCCATCAGGTTGAACAAAGATCAGCCAAAGTAATTTAAAAATTCCAGTAAGACTATTTAAAATGTAGATCTGAGTACATTTTTGTGGATTGAACACAGGGACTTATGCACTCTAATACCGAGCCACACCCCAATCCCCAACAGCATGGCTTTGGTTTTTGTTTGTTTGCTCTGGGTGGGGGCAGGTTGTTTGGTTTTGATGGTCCTGGTGTTTGAACTCAGGGTCTCATGCTTGCTAGGCAGGCACTTGTAATGATAGGGTCACATCTTGATAAACACACTGTAAGTTCAAAGTATTGTAAGTTGAAAATGCGTTCAATACATCTGACCTATCAAAGATCATAGCTTAGCAACACAGGGCACTGTAGAGTCTTGGTTGTTTACTTTTGTAAATGCCACAATATACCCTCACTCAACACATTAATTTAAAAAATGTAAAAGAATCAAATGGCCTTGACTAATTAGGCTTATTTCTGGAACTTTTACTTTATTCCACTGGTCTTGTCTGTTTTTGTGCCAGTACCTTGCTGTTTTTTTGTTACTGCTTTTGTTTTTGTTTTTTTGCTCTGTCGTATATTTTGACATCAGGCATTATGATCTCTAGCATTGTGCTCTTTTTGCCCAGGATTGTTTTGGTATTCAGGGTTTTTGTGCTTCCATACAAATTTAAGGATTGTTTTCTTCTATTTCTGTGAAGAATATCATTGGAATTTTGATTGAATTGCATCATATATTACTTTTGATCATGTGACCATTTTAACAATATTAATTCTGTCCACTCATGAACATGAGGCATTGACCATCTTCTAGTGTCTTCTATCACTGCTATCTTCAGTGCTTTATAGTTTCTTTGTAGAGATCTTTAACGTCTTTGGTTATGTTTATGCTAGATATTTTATTTGAGAGTGCTGTTGAGAATGGGAGTGTTTTCCTGACTAATTTTTCAAAAAGTTCATTATTGGTGCATAGAGAAGCTGTTAATTTTTGCGTGCTGATTTTGTGACATATTACTTTGCTGAACGTGTGTATCAGATCTAAGAGCCTTCTATGGAGTCTTTTAAGTATAGAATCATATCATCAGGAAATAGAGATAATTTAATTTCTTCTTTTATTATTTGTACTCATTTTGTATCTTTCTCTTGCCTTATGGATCTGGCTAAGAATTCAAACACTATATTGAATAAGAATAGAGAGAGTGGACACCCTTTTCTCATTCTTGATGTCAGTGGAAATGATTTCAGTTTTTTCTCATTCTATAGTGAGAGCTGTAAGTTTGTCATATATGGCCTCTATTATGTTAAGGTACATTTCTTTTTTTTTCCTTTACTGTTGTGCTGGAACAATAAAGAGAGTGGTCAAGGGGGTGAATTCAATTATGATATTTTTGATACACTGTTTTTTTTCTTGCCATTGTAATAATTTATTAAGTCCTAAAAATGCTATAACAAAGTTTACCTTACATATCTAAAAATCTTTTGTTACCAGGGTGCCAGTGGCTCACTCCTGTGAACCTAGCTACACAGGATCCAAAGATCAGCAGGATCCTGGTTCCAAGCCAGGCTGAACAAATAGTTCAGGAGTCCATATCCCAAAAACAACCTTCTCAAAAAATGGCACCTGGAGTGGCTCAAGGTGTAGCCCCTAAGTTCAAACCCCAGTACTGAAAAAAACAAGAAAAATTCTTATTGCTGGCATTAAAATATGAGTAAATACTGGCCTGGTGATACATTGCTCAAATCTCAGCACTGAATAGTATGAGCTAGGAGTACTGTGAGTTCAAGACCAACCTTGGCAACACAGCAAGTCCTACCCTCTTTTTAAAAAAAACTATAGATTCCAAGATGGTGGCTAGAGGTAGGAAGCAGAAAGCGACCCTCCTATAGTGAAATCTTGGAGAGACGCTGGAGACACACTTTGCAGGCATAATCACCGAGAAAAGGCATAACTTTGACTCCTCCACATCTCCAGCCGGCGCAGAGAATCTCCACTTCACGTTAAACGGAGAACCGAGGAGGCCCCCGGGCCGCCAGTGGCCGGCGCCCATACGGCTTGGGAAGACGCGGACCAGGTGAGCTTCGCGGTACCGCGGTTCCCCCACAGACAAGCCTGGGCCAGAGCAGCATAGCCCCCTGGACAGACTGACCTCCACCCGGGAAAAAAAGAGAAACTGAGTACTAAGCAATAAGAACAGTTAAGACACGCTGGAAAGAGGGTGGGGCGCCCTGAGCGCTGAAGATTGTGGGAAGGGAATCCTTCCCAGGACTGTAAATAAACGAGCCAGGCGGGCCGGAGAGGCTCTGGCGGGAGCGGGGCGCGCCAGCAACCAGGAGCAGGGACGCTTGTGAGAGGAGGGAAGACCCACTTCCCACGTGAACTGTAAATAAACACGCAGGCCTGACAACGCAGGGCAGTGTCGCCTTTCCCAGTGCTTGGAAAGGGAAAAGCCTGTAGCAGAGGCCCCCCTCCCCCGCACAGGAGAACTCTGAGCAAACAAAGCCTGTGGGACCAGGTGAGTGCTAAGCTCACCCCAGAGATCTGCATAAATAACGCCGCCAGCTACAGGCGGAGAGCAGCAGGCAGGCAAGCCACAGTTGCAGATACCACTCTCAGAACTGCCTCAAGACGCTTTTTTTTTTTTTTTTTCTCCCTACCTTTGATGAGAGAACAACCAAATTACACCTGCAAGCCGAAAAACTTACTGAAACTGTATTGCATTTGAACTGGGGACACTTGGTGGGGCTTTTTTTTTTTCTTCTGTGTGTGTGTGAGTGTAGTTTTGTTCTACTTTATGCATCCCCTTTGATGAGACAACTACAGAACAACATCTGAGGCACCAACTCCAGGACTGGAGATTGAGACGGACATCCAAATTATTAAGACTGAAATTGCATTGCATATAAACTTGGAAGTTTTTTTTTTTTTTAATTTTCTATTTTCCATTTTATTTTAAATCATTTTTATAAATAGATATTACTTTCATATACTTATTTTTTATTTTTTTTATCTTTGATTTTCAATCCTCTCTCTGTCACTCTATTGTCTGTTCAGCTTACTGTCGATTAGTACACTAACACTCCCTGTTTATACCTTTGAAACTCTCTTGTCTGATACCTTGTTCTGCTTTCTCCCTCTTGTCTGTATATTTGTTTTCCCCTTTTCTTTAACTTCTTGCTTTCCATCTCAGCTCACTCTTCCATTCTCAATATTACCATTGTTATTATTACAAGCTAGAAAATACTTAATTACACACAGTACAGGGACAGTAACAACACCAAGGACAATGACAGGAAGACAGAAAAAACAAGGAAACCAGTTTCCCCACAGCAAAAAATTAGTACAGGAACCAGAGGGGAATGAAGAGAACAGAAACTCAGATCCAGACTCCAACAAAATGAAGATAAACTATGCCAAAGGACCCAATGAAGCCTACAAGAATAATTTAAAAGAAGACATACTACAAGTACTCAATGAGAATTTTATAGAGATGATACTGGATAGGGTCAACCAAAATGTACAGGAGACACTCAAGAAATTCCAAGACAATAAAAATAGAGAATTTGAAAAAGCAAAAGAAGAAATAAAGGAAACCATAGAAGCACTGTATAAACACCAAAGTGAAAGAGAGAACACAATGACTAAATGGATAAATGAACTCAGGACAAAAATAGACAACAATAAAGAAGAAAACAGCCAGGATATGGAAAACCTCAGAAAAAAGAACGAAACAGAACTGCAAAACAAAACGGAAGGCCAATCCAGCAGAATAGAACAAACAGAAGACAGAATCTCAGAACTTGAAGATGAAATGGTAATTAAAGGAAAAACTGAAGAACTACTAATTAAACAACTCAAGACCTGTGAAAAGAAAATGCAAGAACTCACTGACTCCATCAAAAGACCAAACTTGAGAATCATGGGCATCAAAGAAGGAGAAGAGGTGCAAGCGAAGGGAATGCGTAATATATTCAACAAAATAATAACGGAAAATTTCCCAAATCTAGAGAAAGATATTCCCATACAAATGCAAGAGGCCTCCAGGACACCAAACAGACCAGATCAAAATAGAACTACTCCACGACATATCATCATTAAAACAACAAGTTCAGAAACTAAGGAAAGAATATTGAAGGCTGCAAGAGAGAAAAAACAAGTAACATACAAAGGTAAACCCATCAAAATCACAGCAGACTTCTCAACAGAAACATTAAAAGCAAGAAGAGCTTGGGGTGAGATCTTCTGGGCACTGAATGAAAATAAGTTCAACCCCAGGATACTCTACCCAGCAAAGCTATCATTCAAAATAGATGGAGCAATAAAAGTCTTCCATGTTAAGCAGAAACTAAAACAATATGTGACCACAAAGCCACCATTACAAAAGATTCTGCAAGGGATCCTGCACACAGAAAGTGACACCCAACTTAACCATGAAAAGGCAGGCAGCACCAAACCACAGGATAAGAAAAAGCAAGACAGTAGAGAGTAACATCAAGTTAGGTACACACAATCAAACCTTCAAACAACTAAGATAACTAAATGGCAGGAATCACCACATACCTATCAGTACTAACGCTTAATGTTAATGGACTTAATTCACCCATCAAAAGACACCGTTTGACAAAATGGATTAAAAAAGAAGATCCAACAATTTGTTGCTTACAGGAGACTCATCTCACCGACAGAAATAAGCATATGCTTAGGATGAAAGGCTGGAAGAAGATTTACCAAGCCAATGGCCCCCGAAAACAAGCAGGAGTAGCAATACTTATCTCTGACAAAGTACACTTCAAACCTACATTGATCAAACGAGATAAAGAAGGACATTCCATACTAATAAAAGGGGAAATAGACCAAAAGGAAATAATAATCATCAATCTGTATGCACCCAATGTCAACACACCCAATTTCATCAAACATACCCTGAAAGACCTAAAAGCATATATAAACGCCAAAACAGTGGTTGTGGGAGACTTTAACACTCCATTAGCATCAATAGATAGGTCATCCAAACAAAAACTCAATAAAGAAATCCAAGATCTAAAATATGCAATAGATCAAGTGGACCTAGCAGATGTCTACAGAACATTTCATCCAACCTCTACACAATATACATTCTTCTCAGCAGCCCATGGAACCTTCTCCAAAATAGATCATATCCTAGGGCACAAAGCAAGTCTCAGCAAATATAAGAAAATAGAAATAATACTGGGCATACTATCTGACCACAATGCAGTAAAAGTAGAACTCAACAACAAAAGTAAAGACAAAAAACATGCAAACAGCTGGAAACTAAATAACTCATTACTTAATGAAGAATGGATCATCGATGCAATAAAAGAGGAAATTAAAAAGTTCCTAGAAGTCAATGAAAATGAAAACACAACCTACCAGAACCTATGGGACACAGCTAAGGCAGTCTTGAGAGGAAAGTTTATAGCCATGAGTGCATATATTAAAAAGATTGAAAGATCCCAAATCAATGACCTAATGATACATCTCAAACTCCTAGAAAAACAAGAACAAGCAAATCCCAAAACAAATAGAAGGAGAGAAATAATAAAAATAAGAGCTGAAATCAACGAAATAGAAACCAAAAAAACCATACAAAGAATTAATGAAACAAAAAGTTGGTTCTTTGAAAAAATAAACAAGATCGATAGACCCCTGGCAAACCTGACTAAAATGGGGAGAGAAAAAACCCAAACTAGTAGAATCAGGAATGCAAAAGGGGAGATAACAACAAACACCATAGAAGTCCAGGAAATCATCAGAGACTACTTTGAGAACCTATATTCAAATAAATTTGAAAATCTAAAAGAAATGGACAGATTTCTAGATACATATGATCATCCAAAACTGAACCAAGAGGAAATTAATCACCTGAATAGACCTATAACACAAAATGAAATTGAAGCAGCAATCAAGAGTCTCCCCAAAAAGAAAAGTCCAGGACCTGATGGATTCTCTGCTGAATTCTATCAGACCTTTAAAGAAGAACTGATACCAACCCTCCTTAAACTGTTCCATGAAATAGAAAGGGAAGGAAAACTGCCAAACACATTTTATGAAGTCAGTATTACACTTATCCCAAAACCAGGCAAAGACACCTCCAAAAAGGAGAACTATAGGCCAATCTCCTTAATGAACATTGATGCAAAAATCCTCAACAAAATAATGGCAAATCGAATTCAGCAACACATCAAAAAGATTATTCACCACGACCAGGTAGGCTTCATCCCAGGGATGCAGGGGTGGTTCAACATACGAAAATCAATAAACGTAATAAACCACATTAACAGAAGCAAAGACAAAAACCACTTGATCATCTCAATAGATGCAGAAAAAGCCTTTGATAAGATCCAACATCATTTCATGATAAAAGCTCTAAGAAAACTAGGAATAGAAGGAAAGTTCCTCAACATTATAAAAGCTATATATGACAAACCTACAGCCAGCATTATACTTAACGGAGAAAAATTAAAACCATTCCCTCTAAAATCAGGAACCAGACAAGGATGCCCACTATCTCCACTCCTATTCAACATAGTACTGGAATTCCTAGCCAGAGCAATTAGGCAAGAAGAAGGAATAAAAGGAATACAAACAGGTAAAGAAACTGTCAAAATATCCCTATTTGCAGACGACATGATCCTATACCTTAAAGACCCAAAAAACTCTACTCAGAAGCTTCTAGACATCATCAATAGCTATAGCAAGGTAGCAGGATATAAAATCAACATAGAAAAATCATTAGCATTTCTATACACTAACAATGAGCAAACGGAAAAAGAATGTATGAAAACAATTCCATTTACAATAGCCTCAAAAAAAATCAAATACCTAGGTGTAAACCTAACAAAAGATGTGAAAGACCTCTACAAGGAAAACTATACACTTCTGAAGAAAGAGATTGAGGAAGACTATAGAAAGTGGAGAGATCTCCCATGCTCATGGATTGGTAGAATCAACATAGTAAAAATGTCTATACTCCCAAAAGTAATCTACATGTTTAATGCAATTCCCATAAAAATTCCAATGACATTCATCAAAGAGATTGAAAAATCTACTGTTAAATTTATATGGAAACACAAGAGGCCACGAATAGCCAAGGCAATACTCAGTCAAAAGAACAATGCAGGAGGTATCACAATACCTGACTTCAAACTATATTACAAAGCAATAATAATAAAAACAGCATGGTACTGGCACAAAAACAGACATGAAGACCAGTGGAACAGAATAGAGGATCCAGATATGAAGCCACACAACTATAAGCAACTTATCTTTGACAAAGGAGCTAAAAATATACGATGGAGAAATAGCAGCCTCTTCAACAAAAACTGCTGGGAAAACTGGTTAGCAGTCTGCAAGAAACTGAAACTAGATCCATGTATATCACCCTATACCAAGATTAACTCAAAATGGATCAAGGATGTTAATATCAGACCCCAAACTCTTAAGTTGATACAAGAAAGAGTAGGAAATACTCTGGAGTTAGTAGGTATAGGTAAGAACTTTCTCAATGAAACCCCAGCAGCACAGCAACTAAGAGATAGCATAGATAAATGGGACCTCATAAAACTAAAAAGCTTCTGTTCATCAAAAGAAATGGTCTCTAAACTGAAGAGAACACCCACAGAGTGGGAGAAAATATTTGCCAACTATACATCAGACAAAGGACTGATAACCAGAATATACAGGGAACTTAAAAAACTAAATTCTCCCAAAACTAATGAACCAGTAAAGAAATGGGCAGGTGAACTAAACAGAACTTTCTCAAAAGAAGAAATTCAAATGGCCAGAAAACACATGAAAAAATGCTCACCATCTCTAGCAATAAAGGAAATGCAAATTAAAACCACGCTAAGATTCCACCTCACCCCTGTTAGAATAGCCATCATCAGCAACACCACCAACAACAGGTGTTGGCGAGGATGCGGGGAAAAAGGAACCCTCTTACACTGTTGGTGGGAATGTAGACTAGTACAACCACTGTGGAAAAAAATTTGGAGGCTACTTAAAAAGCTGGACATCGATCTACCATTTGATCCAGCAATACCACTCTTGGGGATATACCCAAAAGACTGTTACTCCAGAGGCACCTGCACATCCATGTTTACTGCAGCACTATTCACAATAGCCAAGTTATGGAAACAGCCAAGATGCCCCACCACTGACGAATGGATTAAGAAAATGTGGTATCTATACACAATGGAATTTTATGCAGCCATGAAGAAGAACGAAATGTTATCATTCACTGGTAAATGGATGGAATTGGAGAACATCATTCTGAGTGAGGTTAGCCTGGCTCAAAAGACCAAAAATCGTATGTTCTCCCTCATATGTGGACATTAGATCAAGGGCAAACACAACAAGGGGATTGGACTATGAGCACATGATAAAAGCGAGAGCACACAAGGGAGGGGTGAGGATAGGTAAGACACCTACAAAACTAGCTAGCATTTGTTGCCCTTAATGCAGAGAAACTAAAGCAGATACCTTAAAGCAACTGAGGCCAATAGGAAAAGGGGACCAGGAACTAGAGAAAAGGTTAGATTAAAAAGAATTAACCTAGAAGGTAACACCCACGCACAGGAAATCAATGTGAGTCAATGCCCTGTATAGCTATCCTTATCTCAACCAGCAAAACCCCTTGTTCCTTCCTATTATTGCTTATACTCTCTCTACAACAAAATTAGAGATAAGGGCAAAATAGTTTCTGCTGGGTATTGAGGGGGGGAGCGGGAGGGGGTGGAGTGGGTGGTAAGGGAGGGGGTGGGGGCAGGAGGGAGAAATGACCCAAGCCTTGTATGCACATATGAATAATAAAAGAACAATGAAAAAAAAAAAAAACTATAAAAAAATTTTTTTAACTTAAAAAAGTTTTTAAAACTATGAATAAAATTTTGCAAAAACAGAAAAGCAATAAGAATTACAAGTAGAATCAGTGAAATTGAGACAGAAACTCAACAAAGAAAATCAATAATCGAAATAAACAGTCTTTAAAAACATCAATACAGAAGAAAAATAAAGGAGGTGAACCAATTTGGGTTATAATACACAGGTGCTCTAAGACTTGAGCCACACCTCCAGTACACTTTGCTGTGGTTATTTTGAAGGGAGAGTCCTGAGAACTATGAGCCTGGGGCTGGGTTTGAAGCAATATATTCCTGACCTCAGTCTCCCACTTAGCTAGAGTTATAGGTGTGACCCTCTGGAATATGGTTTATAAATTTTTTGAGACAGACTCCTGATATACACCCTGGTTGGCCTTGTAGTCTCCATCTTCCTGCTTCTGCCTCCTTAGTGATGGGGCATGCCACCATGCCTGGCTTCTCGAGGGCTTGAATTGTCTGACAATTATTCATAAATTACTTATGCTTCAGCACATCCTACTGGAACCGATTTTGAAACATTGACAATTTTATAGTTGTATTGATGATAGAAAGTATCAAAATAGTGTCTCTTCCATCGAATTTACAGTCTGCTGAGAGAAAAATAAGAAAATGATATATTTTAAGTAGATTAAAAAAAGAGAACCATGAGGAATATTTAATCAAAGTGAAAAAAAGAAACATAAAATGTGATCATTTAGGAAGGATGGTCAGAGAAGACAGTCTTATGTAGAGTTTGTTGTTTTTTTTTTTTTTAATTTTGTCTTCAATTATGACATATTTGATACATTGTAAGAACCTTTGTAAATGCCACAAGGTACATTCCTTCTATTCCTAGTTTCTTCAGAGGGGTTGTCATGAAGGGATTTGAATATTTTCAAAGTCTTTTTTTGCCTCTATTGAGAAGATCACATGATTTTTGTCCTTGCTTATATTTATGTGTTGGATTATATATAGGGATTTGTTTATGTTGAAATCAGGTATTTTAATGTCTCCAGTATTTCTCCTTTTTATTCAGGATTGCTTTGGCTATTCAAGGTCTTTTGTGCTTCCATATGAATTTGGGGATTCTTTTCTTCTGTCTCTGTGAAGAATAACATTGGGATTTTAATGAGAACTTTTGTCATTGAAATTTTGAATCCTATTACTTTTGGAAATATGGCCAGCCATTTTAACAATACTAATTGTGTCAATTCATGAATATGGAAAATTTATCCATTTTCATCATCTTTTTCATCTCTCATTTCTTTTATTTTGGTATTCTCTCTCTTTTAGTTAATTTGGATAACAGTTTGCTGATCTTGTTTATCTTTACAAAGAGTCAACTCTTTCTTTCATTGATTCTTTGTATTGTTATTTTAGTCATTGCATTCCTGGTATGAACCCAACTTGATCTATGATATTTTCAATGTGTTGTTGAATTTGGCCTGCAAGTATTTCATTGAGGATTTTTGCATCTATGTTCATCAAGAAAATTGGTCTATAGTTTTCTGTTTGTTGTTGTTGTGTGCTTATCTGCTTTTGGAATCAGTGTAATACTGGCTTCATAGAATGAAGGGGCATTAGTATTAGTTCTTCTTTAATAGTCTAATAGAATTAAGCAGTGAATTCTATTAGACATTCTATTCTGTTCCTGGGATTATTTTTCTGAAAGACTCTTTACATTTCTGCTTCAATCTCATTGCTCATTATACATATGTTTAGGTTTTTTTATAGCCTCTCGATTCAATTTTGGTAGAAAATTATCCATTTCTTCCAGATGTTCAATTTATTGGAATAAAAGTTTTCAAAATATTTCCTCATGGTCTTCTTAATTTCAGGGTTGTCTGCTATAATATCACCTTCTTCCACTTCTAATTTCATTGATTTCTGTTTTTTTCCCTCTTTTGGTTAATTTGGCTAATAAGGGTTTGCCTGTCTTATTTATTGTTTCAAAAAGTCATCTTTTTGTTTCATTGATCATTTGTACTGTTCTTTTTGTCTCCATTACATTAATTTCAGTACTCATCTTTATTATTTCTTTCTAATAATTTCAGGTTTGATTTGTTCTTGTTTTCTAAGACCATGAGTTGTTTCATTGTGTTATTCATTTGAGATCTTTCTGAGTTCTTAATGCAGGTATTAGGAGCTATAAACTTCCCTCTTAGAAATGCCTTTCTGCATCCCACAGACTCCGGTAAGAATCAAAACATTTTTTTTATTCTAGAAACTACTTATTACATACACACATGCACACACACAATTATTCAACAGTGTTTTGTTCAACCTCCATATATTTGTGTATTTTCTACACTTTCTGTTGCTATTAATTTCTACTTTTATTCCATTATAATTTGATAAAATGCAAAAAAGTCTTTCAACCTTTTGTAGTTTTTAAGACTTGCTTTATGTCCTAAAATGTGATCCATTTTGGAGAAAGGTATGGGCAACTATATTCCATAGCTGTTAAATAGAATATTCTGTACAGACTGTTAAGCCCATTTGATCTGTGCCTCAGTTTAACTCTAAAGTTTATTTGTTAATATTTTGTCTGGATAATCTATCTAATGAAGAGAGTAGGATATTTAAACTCCCACTATTATTATATGTGAACATCTCTGTCCCTTATTGTTGAATAATATTTGTTTTAAAAAATTGGGTGCACCAATATTCAGTGTATATATATTTATGATCTTTCTATCTTCCTGATGAATTTTTTCCTTTTGTCAATAGGAAGTGACCTTCTTTATCTCTTCTAATTTTGGCTTGAAGTCTATTTTGTCAGATATGAATATAGCTACTCCAGCTTGCATTCAGTCTCCATTTGCTTGGTATATCTTCTCACTTTCTGTGTGTATCTTTGCCAATGAGTGTGTTTCTTGCAAACAACAAACATCTGGAAATTTCAGATACAATCAGTCTGCATCTTTTCACTAGAGAGTTAAGATCATTTACATTGAAGTCTATTATTGATATGTACTATATTTTTGTAATTCTTAAAATTTTGTTTGTTTCCTGGTCAATTCAAGTGTCCTTGTTATTTTCTTTCTCCATATTCACTGTAGTGAACTAATGATACTGAGTTTAACATGTTTGATTCTTTCCTAATTCTCATTTACTTATCTATTTCTCTGGTGAAATTTATTCTTTCCCAAGCTCTGATGATTGTGATTGTCTTTCTTCCCCATCTGTGTTGAAGACTCCTTTGTTTTCTGCAATGCTCCTTTTGTATTATGAATTGCTTTAGTTTGTGCTTATCTTAGAATGTCTTTAATTTCTCCATCAATTTTAAATGATAACTTTGCTGGATATAACAATCTTAATTGGCTGATATTACTCTCAGGGATTGAGATTACATGCTTTTCTGGCTTTTGGAGTTTCTGCTAACAGGTCTGATGTACTTCTGATTAGTTTGCCTTTGTGGTGTTTCTCTCTTGCATATTTCCATATTCTTTACTGTTCTGTGTTCTTCCCATTTTAACTATAACATAACTTTGAGAGGTTCTTTTCTGATCATATCTGTTTGGGTTTCTAAATGCTTCCTGTGCTTGACTATTCAATTTTTCCCTAGTCTTGGGAAATTTTCTGCAATAATTTCATTGAATAGGTTTGCTATGCTTTTAGTTTGTACCTCAGCTCCTACTTCTACTGCATGAATTCTTAGGTTTGATCACTTGAAAATACCCCAGTTTTAGAAAGTTGTGTTCATGATTGCTTTTTATTTTATTTATTGCTCTGTGAATGGAATAATTCATCAACTTTGCCTTCAATCCCTGATATTCTTTGTTCTGATGCATATAGTCTATTGGTGATACTTTCTATGGAGCTTTTCTTTGATTTATTGAGCTTTGTATTTCAAATATTTCTGATTGGTTGGTTTTTTTTTTTTCAGAATTTCAATCTCTTTGCTGAATTTCTCAACCAACTTGCTGAATTTCTTATTCAAGTCATAAACAACTTCATTATTTCATTCATCTGTTTATTTAAATCTTCTTTAAGATCATTGATCATTTTTAAGATTAGACTTTGAAATATTTCTCCAGTATTTCAACAATCTCAGTATCTTTATATTCAGTTGTTGAGGAGTTATGAACTTCTGGAGGAGTCATATTGCCTTGCTTTTTTTATATGTCTTGTATTTCTATGTTGCAATTTGTTCATCTATTGAGATAGATACCACTTCTGGCTTTATACGGGAGTCTTCTTAGTGGACAACCTTCTCAATCCCAACCACCTGTCAGATGAGAGAAAGCTAAGAGCAGTATTAACATCAACAATTCAAACATGAACCAGATATTTAAATGTGGTAAAAATATTATAAACACCAAACACCAACTATAGCTCAATACCTAGAATAAACTAGGAATTTAAATTTTATTAAAGGTAAAAATATTAATAATAAAGCAATAAAAAATGGGTGGATAGAAAAAGGAAAAAAGGAGATAGGAAATGGAGTGGAGTGAAGGTATAAAATATAATAGTTAAGGAAGCATAATAAAACAAAATACAGAGCAAGACAAAGCAATAAAAAAAAAAAAGACCAGTCAATGTTTACTCCTCCTTCCTGAGGAGATAGAGCTTGAAGATGTTGCTTTATTTCCAAGCTTGTGATTTTAGTTTGTTTGGTGTGGGGAGCAGGCATTTTCTCTTTGAAGTCCAAACAAGTTAGACAGAAAAGGGCTGTTTGTAAACAGAATCCTGCCCTGCCTTTCTGTTGGGGCATGTGAATACTACTATGACCAAATGCTAGGCCAAATTCTTGGCCTTGTGTTCCATATTGTGGTCCAGCCACACAGGAAGTGCAGGAGCCACCCTTAAACTGCTGAGCCTAAAGAACCTTCAGTTAGATGATCCCTTGCACCAGAGGCGTTCTGCTGGTGCACACATGGGTATGAGAAATTCCTGGCGAGTTGTGCTTCCAAGTGGATCTGGGACTCCAAGAGTGAATAAAGAGTCTGATCAAAGCAATCTGTCTCTGTTCTAGCTTCACACACAGCTGTTCTCGCCCCTCTTCTGAAAGGTTAGGTGATAGTTTCCATGTATAAGCCCTTGGCTTCCCTCTGAAACACAATCCACCCTTTCCACAAGTAGACCTGGTCAGCAAATCTGCATCCAAGTAAGTCACAACCAGTTTCTTGAACTCACATTGATTCTTATTAAAGGGGGAGGACTTCAAGACTTGAAGATACAGAAATACTGGGGCTTCTGCCCTCTCTGGATGAAAGGTTAGACTGTAGGACATTTCTCTAAAACTCCCCCACCATAGCACCAGTGCAAGACTCCCTTCTCCAGCATCTGTTTGCTATGGGATCACAGATTTCCCATCATATAACCTGTATTTTTGCAGAATGACAGATTGTGTGCCTGCAGAGTGTCATTGAACCTTATCTTTTCTCTTTTAGAGAAAGCTTTATATCTTAAAGCTCTGTTTAGGGGGATTCTCCCATCTCCCCAGTGTTTAATGTTAGTGTCCATTGTTTCTTTAACATATCTAAAGTTCATTATTCCTGGATTTCATCTGGTCTCTAACTGTCCACTATTTATAGATTCTGTACCCATACATCTGATGTTTGTTTCAGACTCATGGAGATGCACAAAAAGTGCTGGATGGCTATCAGCCATGATCATTCTTTCTCTCACTGTTTCTTGATCTCTGAGATGAGAAGGGTAAAGAGAGAGACAATAGAATAAGGGAAAGTTCTGAGCAATGTCCCACCTGTATGCAGACATTAATGAAATCCAGATTGTGTTCATATCATTTCAAGTTCTTTTTGTAAGAGATCTTGCTGACAAGTCTTCTTAAAGGTGGGAAGGAGTGGAGTTGAGGGAAAAAGCAAGTGTCTTCTTTAAAAATAAAGTTTAATTCAAGCTAATGAAAAAAATAATAAATCAAATACATGGAGACATGTTTGCATGATATTATATCAGTAAGGTATACAGGCTTCCCTTGGAGAGATTGTTTCCAGAACCCCACAGATACCAAAATTTATAGATTAAAAAAGTCCTTTACATAAAATAGCATATCTACCTGTATACTTTAAATCATCTCTGATTACGACAATAACCTAATACAATGTAAATGCTGTATAAATATTTGTTACACTGTGTTGTTTAAGGAATAATGACAAGAAAAAAGTCTGTACTTGTTTTGTACAGGTGCAATTTTTTTCCAAATATTTTCAATCTATAGTTGGTTGAATCCATAGACTCAGAACATATGGATAAGGATGGCTGACTATACCTTATATTGAATGTGATCATTCTAAGAGGTCTTCATAACAAAGAACAAAAATTTTGCTTAAGGAAGGCCAGAAACATGACATGGTGGCAGTTTCCCAATTCTGAGTATCATATGCACAAATCATGTACAATTAACTCAATTCTCTGCTCACCTTGTATGAATCCAAGTCCTATTAAGGTTTGCTAATCTCCTTCCATTTTACTAGCAATTATAAATTCAGAACTGCAGGATATGCAGAATTCTAGGACCTGTAGGGACATGTAGAACCCAAAAACACAGAGGAGATACCCCTTCAAAAATAGACAAAATTAGAGTTGACTCACAATAGTAAAGAAAATAAATGTGTTCCCAGCATATCAGGAAGTCTAATCTCCCATCCTGTAAGGCACTAAATGGACTTTCACAAACCTCAAGAAGCAGTCTTCATATGTCCCTGTAGGCAAAAGAAGTGTGTCTTTCTTTGTACTACAGTGAATTAAATAGCATTCAGCAATGAAAAGGAAAGACAGACGAGAGAGAGAGAGAGAGAGAGAGAGAGAGAGAGATTCATAGCCATAGTCAAAAATATCAGTGATGCCAGGTGCCAGTGAGTCATGCCTAGAATTTTAGCTACTCAGGAGGCAGACAGAGATCAGGAGGATTGAGGTTTGAGGTTAGTCTAGGCAAATAGTTGGCAAGACCCTATCTCAAAAATACCCAACACAGAACAGGGCTGGCAGAATGACTCAAGTGTTAGAGCACCTGCCTAACAAGTGTGAGATCCTGAGTTCAAACTCCAGTACCACCAAGAAGAAAGAGAAAAAACTGAATAATGTCCAACTATAAACTGAGTTTTTACACAAGAATCAGGAAGAACAGATAAATTCTTTTCTTTTTCAGTGTTTTAGTCCATTTTATATTATTATCAGAATGTCACAGACTAGGTAATTTATAATGAACAGAAATTTATTTGTCTCATGGTTTTGAGGCTGTGAGTCCAATATCCAGGAGGCACATCTGATGAGGGGCCACTAGTTTCATCATAATACTGCAGAAGACCTCATGTTGTAATAAAGAATGTGGGAGAGGGCTGAATTCACCTATATATCAACCCCATCCATGAAGCAACAAATTCACTCCTGTAATAACAGAGTTAGTCTAGTCATTACTTGTGCCTTTTCACCCCTGCCACTAGCAGTACTGGGAATTGAACTTAAGGCCTGCTACTTGCTAGGTGCTCTACCAATTGAGCCATGCCTCAATGCAGATAGGCTCTCATGTTTTTGCCTGGGGCCAGCTTCAGACAGTGATATTCCTATCTATATCTCCCATGTATGTTGGATTATAAGCATGAGCCTCCATGCTTGGCTTGTTTTTTGAGATGGAATCTCTCACTAACTTTTTGCACAGGCTGGTTTCAAACCATGATCCTCCTAATTACTGCTTCCTAAGTAGCTGGGATTACAGATGTAGGTTCCATGATTGGCCTAATCCATCACCTATTAAACATCTCCCACCTGTCAATATTTTTACACTGGGACTTAATTGTCAAACACATAAACCTTGGGATACACTATTAAATTATAGCATCTAGCTCTAGAGAAAGCTGGACTAAAAAAATTAACTATTTAAAGCAAATTAGTGACCTTTAATCTTTTGTGGACAGTTATGTTCCCATCAAAAGTTCAACAGACAAAAAAAAAAATCCACTTGCAAACTGCCTCAAGCTACTGGTAGACTGTGGCTGTAAGACTCACGGCAGATCCACAATGGTGGTTAAGGTAGGGAATCAGATCTCCTAAGCTTCGTTACTGTAGAAACCTCCTTGAAACACTGTAGTCACACTTGGGTAACTATGATTGCCCCTAGCCAAAATAATAACCACCATCACATTAAGTGCAGATAAAATTCAAAGACTGACCTTTAAATCAGCCTTTAATTGCACCTAACAGCCACAAAAATCCCACCCAGCACAGCCAGCAAAGCATCCCAGTCTCCAGCCTTGGGAAAAAAGCCTCTAGCTGCTTCTCTCTCTCTCTCTCTCTCTCTCTCTCTCTCTCTCTCTCTCTCTCTCTCTCTCTCTCTCTCTCTTTTCCCCTTTCTTTCTTCTCCCAATAAGCAGAAGACAGAGCATCAATCAAAATCAAACTCTGTGACATCCTGGACCCCTACCCCATGGGAAACCTCCCTATGCCACACCACACTGAAAACAGCAACGCCATTTCTCCCCACCAGCTGGCTACAAACCTGCCTGCATGAAACTACAGAAGAAACAAGCATCATGCACCACACATGGCTCCCCTACCCACACCTCACCCCACCCCCCACAGGAAAATAATCCAGCACAGCCCCTAGGTAAACTTAACATCCCCCCAGGAAAACCAAAAACCATAAACAACAAACTGTAATCTAACTTCAAAATCAGAGGTGGGGGGGTGGAACACTGAATCCACCTGGAGAACAAAGGTGGGGCAAGGAGGCGATATCTCAGTGCTGAACTGTCAGGGGTAGGACAAGGAGCAGAGCTCTCAGCACCAAACTCTCAGTGACACACCATAAAGCAGCGAAGGCTGACAGAAGGGATGGGCTGACAAGCCAACCACCTAGAGGAGCCACTGGAACCCAGTAGAGATCAAGAGAAGTATAAAGGCTGAGAGAGGGATCAGAGCAACAAACTAACCTCCCAGAGGATCTGCCAGCACTTATCAGAGATCAGGAGAAGCACAAAGACTGAGAGTAGGGGGTGGGATGACAGGCCAACCTCCCAAAGCAGGGAAGGAGGTAGATCTCCCAGAGCTGATCTCTGGGACACAGGACACTATTCAAAAGTGAATTGTCCCATGTTGATGGGGGAGAGCTAACCAAACAGAGCTGTAGCTGAAGGAGAACACAGATGCTACCTGCTGAAAACAACAGTTCTGACAACTCTGAATGAGCTGATAGATGTAACTCACCTCACAACTCCAACTAATCTTGTGGACAGAAGGTCCAAATACCACTCACAAGCCAGTCACCTGGTGAGACTACATCAGAACTTCTGCTTGAACACCAATACCAGGATTGGTCACCTAAGGAATAACTCCAGAACTTATTAATAGACTGAACTTTCTGTGGTTCCTGAACTTGGTGTTTTTTATTGTGTTTTTTTTTCTTTCTTTTTTCTTTTTCTTTTTTTATTCCTGTATTATTATTTCCATCTTCACTATTATCTTATCCCTATTCTCACCCTCTTCACCCTCCCTCCTTCTCCTGTATTACAATCCATTGTTCTCCCTCCCAACTACTCTTTCTGCTCCTTCTCATCCATTCTTTCCCTTTCTTCACCTTTGCCTCCAATCTTCTCCTAACCTTTCACCACACTAACCCTCCCTCCTACATACTCATCACCTGCTGAGTAGCCTACTGTACCAACTGCACACAACCCCAGCCCCCTGAAATCCTGACACAAACCCCCTCCACTACAACAGAAATATGCCCAAACACACACAAGGGCCACAAAATTCAGCAGCCCCAATACCTTTAACTCACCCACCCCTTTTTCTGTCCCCCCTTTTTAAGTGCCACCTTAGCCAAATCCCCAAAAGCTATAACTAGCCTAATAACTATTACCTCCCCCAACTCTGAGTGTTTATAGAAATTATCATCAAGGGGTTTTCTTTATAATACATTAACAACTGGCATCGAAACTGTGAACTTGTTATGGCTAAATTACACCTCCAGACCAGGTCATATAGATCACATCAACCTACCTAACAACCAAGTCAGTCACAATACAAAAATTCTAAACACTTCTAGACACCATAAACAGCTTCAGCAACTGGACACAAAACCAACTTACAAAAATCAGTAGCCTTTCTATACATCAACAATGAACAAATTGAGAAAGAATATAGGAATACAATTCCATTTACAATAGCCTCAAAAAAAAAAATCAAATACCAAGGAGTAAATTTAACAAAACATGTGAATGACCTCTACAAGGAGAATTACAAACCCCTGAAGAAAGAGATGGAGGAAGACTACAGAAGATGGAAAGATCTCCCATGCTCATGGATTGGAAGAATCAACATAGTAAAAATGGCTATACTACCAAAAGCAATCTACATGTTTAATGCAATTCTCATCAAAATACCAATGACTTTCATCACAGAGATTGAAAAATCTACCCTAAAATTCATGAAAAGCCAAGGCAATACTCAGCAAAAAGAGCAATGCTGGCGGTATCACAATACCTGACTTCAAACTATATTTACAAAACAATAGCAATAAAAACAGCATGGGACTGGCACAAAAACAGACATGAAGACCAGTGGAACAGAAGAGAGGATCCAGATATGAATCCACACAACTATACCCACCTTATTTTTGACAAAGGGGCCAAAAATATATGATGGAGAATAGATACCTCTTCAACAAATGCTGCTGGGAAAAGTGGTTAACCATCTACAAGAAACTGAAACTAGGTCCATGTCTATCAACCTGTACTAGTATCAACTCAAAATGGATCAAGGACCTTAATATCAGACCGGAAACTCTGGAGTTAGTACAGGAAGGAGCAGGAAACACTCTGGAACTAATAGGTATAGGCAAGGACTGCCTCAATAGAACCCCAGCAGCCCAGCAACTAAGAGAAAGGATGGACAAATGGGACTCATAAAACTAAAAAGCTTCTGCACAACGAAAGAAATGGTCTTTTCCAAAGCCAATAATGGTGAGAAAGAAACTCTAGTGAGACAGGTGACTCAGTGATCTATAATTGTATTCAAGTAACTTATACATATTGCCACCTTTACCACTTTCTGTGAGTTGAAAACATTGTAGGTCTTGTCCACACTCAAGGTATGAATACAACTAGGTACATGATTGTGTACCATAGATTCTATCACCACAGTCTGCCCTGTAACCTCCAATTTCTCAAGTGTCCCCCATATATGAAGCAAGGTTTTAAGACTCTCAGCCCGTTATAAAAAATTTCAATAACCAAAATCTTTCATAAATCAGATCTAGAGGCAGGTGAGGTTTTTCATTATAGCCCATTCAGAGTAAGTTTTAGGGCAAAATTCCTTTCTATTTTCGATCTCCAAACCTAAAGAAACAAGTTATCTGCCGTCAACACACCCAAAATAGAATGGCAGAGCAGACAAAGAGTAGTAGCTACAGATATCCATGCTCCACAAAGGAGAAATGGAAATGGAAGGAAAAAGGGCTCTCTGATCTGTAACAGTTCTGAAATCTATCCAGGCTGATGTTGGTATCCCCTATAGTATATTTCAAGGTCTAGAAAACACTGTAGTATAAACTACCTTGCTCTCCCCCACCACCATAGTTTATGTTTTGTTTTTTTCCTGGTTTTTAAAATTTTTTTATTTTTTTAATTTTGTTTTATCTTACATTAATAATATGAGGGAAATTCATTATGGTAATTCCATACATGCGTACAATGTACCTTGAACAAACTCTCTCCCTCCATTATATCTCCATTGCTCTCTTTTACAGTGTGTGGTGGGTTTCTTTATGCTGTCTTTATATGTATATATGCAGTGCACTTCCATCCTCTTTACCCCTCACTATCCTTTCCTTTCTCTCTTCCCCCTCTTGTTGACCTTTCTTCAGACATTCCACTTTTCACATTCATGTCCTATCATTATCATCATCATTTTAGATCTAAGTTTCACAAATGAATGAGAATATAATATTTAGCATTTGGAGCTTGGTTTATCTCATTCAGCATGATGTTCTCTAGTTCTATCCATTTCCCTGCAAATGACAAAATTTTCAGGAAAATAAAATGAAATATCTCATATTTTCTTTATCTATTCATCAGTTCTTACGCACCTTGGCTAATTGCACAGTTTGGCTATTGTGAAGAGAACTGCATGAGGGAGAGGGGATAAAGGAGAATGATGGAGGGGGTGAATTCAACTATGATATATTGTAAGAACTTTGGTAAATGTCACAATGTACCCCTAGTACAATATTTTTTTAAAGGAAAAAATAAAAGACAGAACTGCAATAAGCATGAGTATGCAGGTATCTCTCTTGTATATTGACTTACACTTCTTCAGATATATGCCCAAGAGTGGTGTGGCAGGGTCATAAGGTAGGTCTATTTTTAATTTTATGAGGAGCCTCAATATTTACTTCCATAGTGGTTAAACTAGTTAACATTCCCACCAACAGTGCATGAGGGTTCCTTTCCCCCCTTTCTCTCAGCAACTTTGCCAGCAGCTATTGTTTGTTTTCCTGGTGATGGCCAATCTGACTAGGGTGAGATGGAATCTTAGTGTAGTTTTCATTTGTATTTCTTTTATGGCTAAGGAAGTTGAACATTGCTTCATGTATTTATTAACTATTTGTATTTCTTCTGAGAAATGTCTGTTCATTTCATTTACCCATGTATTAATTGAATTATTTATTCTTCTGCTGTTTAGGGTCTTTTTTCTTTTTTTTTAGTTCTTTGTATATTCTGGATATTATCTATTACTATCCAGACTTATCTATTGAATAGCTGGTGAAGATTTTTCCCATTCTGTGAGTTGTCTCTTGATTCTGGTAACTTTGTTTTGATGTGTAGAAGCTTTTTAATTTGATACAATCCCACTTATCAATTCTTGCTCTTATTTCCCAGAGTCCTATTCAGAAAATAATTACCTATGACTATACCTTCCAGAGTTTTCCCTATTTTTTCCTGTAGTAATTTCAGTGTTTTCATTCTTGCATTAAAATCTTTGATCCATTTAGAGTTGACTTTTGATCCATTGGACTGGAGGTGTGGCTAAGTGATAGAATATCTGCTTTGCAAGCACAAAGTCCTGAGTTCAAACCCCAGTACTGCCTCCCCCCACCAAAAAAAAAAAATCTTTGATTCATTTAGAATTGATTTTTGTGCAGGGTGAGAAACAGGGGTCTACTTTTATTCTCCGACATGTAACCATCCAGTTTTCCCAGCAGTGGTTTCTGTTTTATGCTTAATACACTAAGGCTCCCACTTTAACTTCCCTTTTCAGCATATGTTTACAAGAGTGGTTGGATTAGTTTACTTTTTGCTGTGGAATTTGGGGATTCTGACAGACTCCTTTCATTTTGCATTCTCTCTGTTTGAGTCCAAGTGGTCTGATCTTTTAAGTAATTTCCTAAGAACTCTATGGAGGTCTTCTATATTTTAATGGAGTTCAGTCTATTAGAGGAAAAAAAAAATACCTGCAGGCCTTCCTTAGCTTCCTGCTGAGATGACTGCACCTGTAAGCCTCCTAAAGTGTCCATAATTTCAGTGATATGCTCTGAGGCAAACTCCTAACATCATGAAAGTAACCTTTGCATAACTGAATACTCTGTGCCTTTGATATATCTGAGGTTTCACCAAAAATTGTCATACCCTCAGCCTTTTCTCTAAAATATGTTTATCTAACATTGCTCAGAAGCTATATCTGAACTTAGCAGCTTTGCCCTGGAGAGAATGAGAAATTTTATGATCAATAAAATCCATTTCCTTTGTTTAATACTTCTTGCCTCAATTCATCTCTCTCCTCTCACCCATTACTTTAGGCACAAAAAGCAATCTGTTGGCTTCTTCAAAACTTACCCTGGAAATGTTCTGAACTATAAGTTCATGATTCACAAATTTTGCTTTGCACAAACTGCAAGATACTATTTTGCAAGTTTTGTAGCACTAAATAGCAAAGACCTTTCTTCCTTCGGTTTCCAGTAATATGTTCTTCACTTCCCTTTGAGTCATCCCTTCACTTCCCTTTGACAGTATCATTAAACTCAAACTTTCATTACCAGTCTATTATAGGAAATTTAGCTTTTCTTTAGTATGCTGCTCATAATTTTCCAGCCTACACTCATTTTTGGGTTCCAAAGCCATTGTTTCATTTTAGTTACTTACATAATAAATCTTCACTTCTAAATACCAATTACATCAAAGCTATTGGTCTACGTTAAAAAATACGAAAATGAATAATGCTTTTTTAGATAATAAAAAATTAAAACTAGTTTTCTGAGTTTCCAGAACAAAAACAAATTCAATTCATTAAAGTAGTCTGACCTCAAGAAAGTTCACATTGTCTCCTAAAAATAATTAAAATAAAGCCAGGTATAGTGGTACAATCTTGTAATTCCAGTACTCCAGAGACAGAGGAAGCAGGGTAACAAGTTTAAGGCTCACCTGGGCTATGCATTAAGACCCTGGCTCTGGACTGGCTCAAGTGATAGAGTGCCTTTCTAGCAAGTGGTAGGCCCTGAGTTCAACCCCCAGTATCACAAAAAAGCCCCTGTCTCAAAAATAAATAAGCAAATTGATAAAAAGTAATGAAAATGAAAATTAAACTATAAAATAACTTTGTATTTCAAAGAAGAATATATTACTAATCATTGAAAGAATTACATTTTAGGGCAACATCTTTCTCATCAATACAACAGGGGTAAGAAAAACCACATTGAAATCATAAAAATAGCATTAATGTAGGTGCTTCAGCAGTAGAAGCGTGATCACCAACTATCATGGATTCTAGTTAAGATGTCTCCTAAACCATTCCCAAACTTGCACAAATGATAGTATAAGTCCTGAAGGATATGATGACCAAAGAAAAGAAAAGTTATAGACCAGATGGTAGTGTGTTTTGAATTCCAATATGTGACCCCATTCTGTATCTTATAAAATATTCAGTCAGACATCACTTAAGAAAATTTTTGTTCATGTTGACAATGGCTGATTGCTATTCAATCCACTTTTGGTTTTGACCTTTTACCTCTCCTCATAAAAGATTATTTACTAAATATTTCAGAGCAAAATGTATCATCCTATTGGGCATTAATGAAGCCAAAATCCTCCAGTTGATCAGTCAGAATGAATCAATATTTCAATTCTCAAGAACTCTTCCAATAAGAATTAGAAATTCTAAGTGACAAAAAAGCATTGTGTCATTGTTTTATTACAAACGGTTTTTGTGGTTGTATATAGTGATGCTTCCTACAGTCAAATATGTATTAAATGCAATGAAACATAGTAATATAATTGGACTGGGATGAAGCTCAGTAGAAGAGCACTGCATAGCATATGCAAAGTCCTGGGTTCAAAACTCAGCACTGCAAAAAAACAACCAAGAAAGCCCCACTATTGATGAGTGGATCAAGAAAATGTGGTACTTGTACAAAATGGAATGTCACTCAGCCATGAAGAATGAAATCTTGTCATCTCCAGGTAAATGGATGGAACTAGAGAACATCACTCTGAGCAAGGTCAGCCAAGCTCAGAAGACCAAAAATTGTATGTTCTCCCTCATATGCGGACTTTAGATTTAGGGCAAATGCAGCAATGTGGTTGGACTGGGATCGCATGACAAGGGGAGAGCACATATGGGTGATATAGAAATAGGAAGAAAACTCAAAACATGAAATCGTTTGATGTCCCCACTCCAGAGGAGCTAATACAAAAACCTTAAAGCTACTGAGGTTATAATGAGAAGGGGATCAGTAACCAGAGTAAAGATCAGTTAGAGATGAGTCAACATGGGTCATAACACATGTACACAAAAGCAATGTTAGGAATATTTCTGGATAGCTATCCTTAATTCAACCAGCAAAAAACACTTTGTTTTCCTTATTATGCTTGTCTCTTTTCTTCAACAAAATTAGTGATAAAGGCAGAACAGGACCTGCCTGGAACTGAGAGGGGAAGGGGGAAGAGGGTGGGGGAAGAGGGCAGGGAGGAGAAATGACCCAAACAATGCATGCACATGTGAATAAGTGAATTTAAAAAATATATATTTAAATTAATGAGTGCCCAATTTACTTCTTATACTTGAAGTGACAATAATAATTAATGAGGCACTTTACAGCTCCTATTAAAGACAATCCAATGTATTCACTGAAAAAAAGTGGCAAGTGAATCACATTTTGATTGAGCATCATTAATGTCCATGCACTTTCCACATGAGACTCTCCTTTGCAGCATCAAGACTTGCTATGTGCATTCCTCAAATGAGCACTCCACCATTGTCTCAAGAATTTCCTTTCAGTGCAAATTAAAACCACACTAAGATTCCACCTCACCCCTGTTAGAATAGCCATCATCAGCAACACCACCAACAACAGGTGTTGGCGAGGATGCAGGGGAAAAGGAACCCTCTTACACTGTTGGTGGGAATGTAAACTAGTACAACCACTCTGGAAAAAAATTTGGAGGCTACTTAAAAAGCTAGACATTGATCTACCATTTGATCCAGCAATACCACTCTTGGGGATATACCCAAAAGACTGTGACACAGGTTACTCCAGAGGCACCTGTACACCCATGTTTATTGCAGCACTATTCACAATAGCCAAGTTATGGAAACAGCCAAGATGCCCCACCACTGACGAATGGATTAAGAAAATGTGGTATCTATACACAATGGAATTTTATGCAGCCATGAAGAAGAACAAAATGTTATCATTCGCTAGTAAATGGATGGAATTGGAGAACATCATTCTGAGTGAGGTTAGCCTGGCCCAAAAGACCAAACATCGTATGTTCTCCCTCACATGTGGACATTAGATCAAGGGCAAACACAACAGGGGATTGGACTATGAGCACATGATAAAAGCGAGAGCACACAAGGAAGGGGTGAGGATAGGTAAGACACCTAAAAAATTAGCTAGCATTTGTTGCCCTTAACACAGAGAAACTAAAGCAGATACCTTAAAGCAACTGAGGCCAATAGGAAAAGGGGACCAGGAACTAGAGAAAAGGTTAGATCAAAAAGAATTAACCTAGAAGGTAACACACATGCATAGGAAATCAATGTGAGTCAATGCCCTGTATAGCTATCCTTATCTCAACCAGCAAAAACCCTTGGTCCTTCCTATTATTGCTTCTACTCTCTCTACAACAAAATTAAAAATAAGGGCAAAATAGTTTCTGCTGGGTATTGGGGGGTGGAGGAGAGAAGGAGGGGGCAGAGTGGGTGGTAAGGGAGGGGGTGGGGGCAGGGGGGAGAAATGACCCAAGCCTTGTATGCACATATGAATAATAAAAGAAAAAAAAGAAAGAAAAAAATATATAATTGGTTTCATGCACAGAAAAAAAAAAAAAAAGAATTTCCTTTCAGGAGGACAAATGGGACTACATGAAATTAAAAAGCTTCTGCACAACAAAAGAAATGGTCTCTAAACTGAAGAGACCACCCACAAAATGGGAGAAAATATTTGCTGGTTATATATCAAACAAGGACTGATATACAGGGTGCCCAGAAAACTAAACTCCCCACAAATCAATGAATCAATAAGGAAGTGGGCAACTGAACCAAACCGAACTTTTTCAAAAGAAGAAATC
This sequence comes from Castor canadensis, assembly GCF_047511655.1. Taxonomy (NCBI): domain Eukaryota; kingdom Metazoa; phylum Chordata; class Mammalia; order Rodentia; family Castoridae; genus Castor; species Castor canadensis. The sequence continues at coordinate 29,325,979 of NC_133395.1, forward strand.
CAAATGGCCAAAAAAGCACATGAAAAAATGCTCACTATCCCCAACCATAAGGGAAATGCAAATCAAAACCACACTAAGATTCCACCTCACCCCTGTTAGAATAGCCATCATCAAAAACACCACCACCAACAAATGTTGGCAAGGATGTGGGGGAAAAAGGAACCCTTGTACATTGCTGGTAGGAATGCAAGCTAAAACAATATGGAGGCTTCTTAAAAAATTAAACATAGATCTGCCATATGATCCAGTAATCCCACTCCTAGGGATATACCCAAAGGTGTATAACTCAGGTTATTCCAGAGACACCTGTACACCCATGTTTATTTCAGCACTATTCACAATAGCCAAGTTATGAAAACAGCCAAGATGCCCCACTACTGACGAATAGATTAAGAAAATGTGGTATTTATACACAATGCAATTTTACCCAGACACAAAGAAGAATGAAATTTTGTCATTTGCACATAAATGGATGGAACTGGAGAACATCATCTTAAGCGAAGTTAGCCAGGCTCAGAAGGCCAAAAATCGTATGTTGTCCCTAATATGTGGATTATAGACCTAAAACACAGGTTACATGCTAAGGGGAGAATGCGTACAGGAGGAATAGGGAAAGGGAAGGAAACCTAAAACTTGAAAGTGTTTGATGTCCCCACTGCAGAGGAGCTAATATAGTAACCTTAAACTGACAGAAGCCACTATGGAAAGGTGACCAGAAGTAGTGAAGAGGTCTGGTAGAGATGAATCAATTCAGGTTGTAACACATTTGTGCATGAATGCAATGCTAGGAATCTCTCTGTATAGCTATACTTATCTCAACTAACAAAACCACTATGTCTTTATTATCTCTTTTGTCTTCTCTTCAACAAAATTAAAGGAGAGGGCAGAACAGGTTCTGCCTGGAAGAGAGTGAGGTGGAGGGGAGAAGGGGGGGCAGGGGCAGGGAGAAGAAATGACCCGAACAATGTATGCACACATGAATAAATGAATAAACAATTAAAAAATGGGATATTATGCTACATTTCAGATCTTTAAAAATGAAATAGAATAATAAGTATACCCAATACATAAATTTGTGTTACCTTTCATGCCATTTCTTGCATTTCTAAATGCATGCCCCTTGAATGTGACAGTGCCTCCATGGCTCTATATTTTGTTTTTAGTCACATGTATCTATGAATATATTTATGTATCTATCATCTATTTTTCTATCATTTATTTATATGTTGAAATGCAGGAAGCAAAATACCTGTCAGGGAATGCAGACATAAATTGTGCTGTATCAATACAGTGAAATACTCTAGTAGTTAAAATTGATGGAGGACTAGATAAACCAACATTAATAAAAAATAAATTACTTAACAATACCAATTTTAAGTGGCATATAGCATAAGATACTGTTTAATGTTTACAAGATATAGTACTACACATATTTTATTTTTGGAACATAATGCACACCACTATAATGAAAAGTAAAGAGAGTAATACCTATCAAAAAAAAAAAGAATTTTTTTTCATGACACTGTCCCTCATACCAAAAATTCTCATACTGACTTTCTGGATTTTACCACAAAGTTCGAAGAGAGGGCTTTCAGACCATTTTCACTCAGTTAATTAAAACTCTCATGATTTCAACCTGGCAGACATCAATTTTTAAGATGTCATCCATCATTAGAAGAACGCTTACTTCAGAGGAAGGAATGAGCATCTTAGAATTAATGAAATATGGAAAATGCATTTTCTTCTTTGGCACAATCATCACATTTAGGAAGCACATCAAGATTGGTCCCAAAGAGATTTTTTTTTTTTTTATTGCTACCTAACAAATGCTTTAAAATGAAGGCATATCATGGAAATATAAAATGTCATATTGTAATATAATCCTCTGCCTGAAGAATTTCCAAGTTTTTCAGTTCATAAAGTTTCATGATTCAATCAAGACATATTTCAAATGTCAAGGAATAATGGCATACTCACATGCATGCAAGAATTGCAAACAGAAAGAATTTGCTCCAGTGTATGTTGCCAGTAACCATTTTGTCCCAGAAGTAAAACAGGTAAAAAGTCGTGTATGTCCACAACCTGTGAAAAACACACTCGATTCCACAACTTTGTATTAGATTTAAACTCCAATGAATGCTATATCCATTCTTTAAAAAAAAAAAAAAAAGAAGTGCATTTGTAAATACTTTTCAACAATGGAAGTAGTTTAATTATGACTATATTTTTATCCAAAAATTCTCATTTTAAACTCTGTTCATGATATTTAGTATTCAATCTTCTGAGTAAGCTATTTCTATAAATATACTCTTATGCCACTCCAGGACACTTCTAAATGCTAATGATGTACAGGATTTATTTTTATATTTCACTTTACATATATTATATGTGTCATGGTCAATAAAGCTCCACCCATACCCTGTGTTGGTAAATATAGTTTTATTGAAATATGGCCACAGAATTGAATAGTTACAGTTGAGACCAAATGCTTCACAAAGCAAAAAATATTTATTGTCTGGCAATTTGAGGGAAAAAAAATTTCCCCTCCTGCTCTAGAACAAGGTGATGTTTTTATGCATAATTTTTCCACCATGTACATACAATACAGCAAATCTTTAAGCCATCTTGTTTTCCACCTTAATGAGAAAAATGAAACTACCGCAATAATATGCTGTGATTGATACTTTAAACTTCCCTTAAGTAGAAGGGGAGCTTAACATCAACACAATTTAATGATTTCTTGAGCTTATAGATTAAGTCCAAGACTATAAACACCACTTCCTTTGTAATTCAACTAATCACTGCCTCCCAATGTTTCAATTAAAATCTATTTGATATATTCAGTTCTACTCTACTTTCAAGGAAGAATCTCAACCTGTGGCATTTCCAAGTTGTACTATCTTCAAATGAATAAACTGAGTAACACAGACAAATTTCTAATGGCTCTTATTTTTGTCTGCTTTGTCCTCCTTCCCTCATTCTGGATACACAGGTCATGCCCTTGGTCTCAGATCAGTGATGGGTTTGCATCCTATGCTGGGAAAATTATAGAGTCTGATTTCAATACCCAAAGAGGTTGGTTCAAAATGAGGGAAATGCTCATAGCCAGACAAATCACAAAAATTTCCTAGACAATCTGTAGCATGAGGTAAAAGTAGCCCTTTTCCACTTTCTTAGCCACATTTTTATACGGTATGGTTTCAAGTGGCCCAGAAAATTAAATAAAATAAATTAAAAAAGAAAGGGAAAAAGAAGGGTCAAGCCAAAGGAGAAGCAGAAATGACAAGGAGAAGGAGAAAGAAAATCCTGACAAGGACTGATGTCCCCGATTCCAAACAGGAATCCTACAGTTTACATAAAGCAAGCCCAAATGCCTGTTTTCCTGCAGCTAGTTTAAGCAGTGTCACTTGCAACCAAGATTTCTAACAGGGACAATCTTTGGTGATGGCAGCCAACAACATCAACATGATAAATGAGCCATCTCTGCATCCCAAAGGCAGTAATGGCCACAAAACCTGAAATGGTATTACTGTTTTCTAAGGGAAGTGTTTCGTCTCTTCTCTTCTAGTAGTTTAAGAAATCAGTTAGTTAAAAATAAGTAAATAAGAGATAGTATTAGCACAATTTGCAGCCCAATTTAGCATACATAATTAAATCTGCCATGTACTCTTCAAAGATGATCACAGACTCCCTCTCCATTTAATATTCCTATCTTTCTGGCTCAGCTTCACTTCTTGTAGAAATTTTATGTCAGAAAGTTTAAAAAGTAATTTATATAGGATCCACTATAAGCATTTAGCTTGAGTATGAAATTCACTTACATGCTGTTGGAAATAAGATGAGTAAAAACTTTGGTTTTGAGTAAGGAAAACTGTAAAATAATATAAAAGGTAATATACAGAAGAACTTTTTTAAAAATTGGCTGATCCTCCCCTGCTGTGTGCATCTAATGTTTTGCCTCTGAGAATAGAACTTATTAGCAATCCTAAGGGTAAAAAAGGCAGGATATTTTTCAAAAAGGGTCTCTGCTTTGCCAAGCATCCCAGAGTTTGTCTCCAAGGACTTGAAAAGAAAGGAAAGAATGAAGAACGGAAACCATAAAGCATGCAGTACAGCTATCATCTAATTACTGAATGAATGGTACAGTTGTTTTTCTGATTGCACTAAACTAGTAATCCACTGCTAGCTTCATTGACAAAAAGGGAATCTACACAAATTATAGGGAAATTCAAGCACTAAAGGAATGTTTTGGTTCAGAGGTTTGCAATGACTGTTGGCTTTGGGTTTTGGCAGTCTATCTTTGCTGTATGAACTCAGCTGTGCTGGGTCAGCTTGAAGTGCTCCCCAAAGCCTAGAAGAGGACAGACTTCCTTGTCATCTGTATCCCATCAATAAATTAAAGTGATGTTCTCCAGTGCATGTTTGTTTCTTGGCAGGCTAATCTATAATCAGGAAAAGAAAAGCCTTTCATTTGTGCACTGCAGCTAAAGGAAGGAAGCTTTTGTATGTGGATTCACCAGAGACCAAAATATTAAAAAGGGGAAGAGGAAAACCATATGTGGTAATTCTTGTAAAAGAGTAACTCAAAGTTCTGGTTAAAGAAATGCTTGCATTTGTTATACAGAAAAGTAAATATTTTACTATGAGAAAGAGGCCATACTAATAAAAATATTGATACTTTCTATTACACTGACATTTTAAGTGGTGTTTGTTTCTTTAATTTTTAAGAAATATCAGACAAACCTACAAATTAGATAATTCCAAGAAACCTGAAATTTTGAAAAAATTTAGCATAATTCTTTAAGATCTGCACTTTATTTAAAAAGGAAGTTAGAAATCCAGTGGAATAGAAATAGAGGATAATTTTCATAAGCTCATAGCTCTGCTTACTTACAGTCACAGCAAAGTTAGGTGATACTTTATAGTTGCAGATTAAAGTAGAAATAAAGACATCACTATAGTGGTTATCTGCACCTTATTTCGTAGTCTTTTAAATATATGATAATGTTAATGCACTCTTCTTATTGCTTTGGGTTGATAAGGGGTTACCCTTGCCTTGGTATCATTTGTGAGCAAGCACATTGACTAGACCAAGATTGGTGTGGTCCTCTTCTAACCCATATCATAGAGAGTGTATGAAGTTCCTTCTGCATTCCCACCCTTATAGCCTGACTGTGTGTTTGGTCTCCTTCTTATCTGTTTGAAGCAACAAAGCAATACCTCCTGCTTTAATAGACGTATTTTTAAGCAATATGTTTTGTGGCACAAAATTTCAGTACATTATGATTTCACATATCAGTGGTTCAGCTCCTAACAAACAAATTGATATTATTTTTTCTTTTCTAATGGAGTCATTTATAAAATCAGCAGGAGATCAAGTACAAGGATCAAGTGATTAGCAAGAACTGGGAACACTGTCAGAATCAAAATGGAGTCATTTTTGTCAAGCCTAACAAAAAAATAAATAAATCTGGGAGGTTATAAAATAAGAGTTCTCATGCATGATTACCTGATAGTATCTACCACATAAGTTGCAACCAAAACCACCATCTTGCACAATGGCCATAACAACATTACACAAAAAATGCTTCTGTGAAAACATCTGCCCATTACTTGTCTGTTTGACCTCAGACTGGTGCCACCTATTATTAATCCTTGTGGTCAAGGATAATAGTTCCAAAATATCTTATGTAATTCTCTTCATTTTTGCCTTAACATACTTTCTTTGCCTCAATCTTTTTAATATGCTTATAGTTTACTATGACATATGTATTCCCATTGTAATTTTATTCTACTTTCAAATAAAATTAATCTTAAAAGAATCTCATTTTGATGTTGAGTGTGGCAGTTCATAACCTGTAATCCCAGTACTTGGGAAGCTGAGGCAAGAAGATCTCAAGATTGAGGCCAGCCTGGTCTACATAGAAAGTTCCAGTCCAGCCTAGGCTTCATAGTATGACCCCATCTCAAAAATTTAAACATAAATAAAGCAAAACAATAATCAAAAGGGTATCTCTCGATTGGTATTTAGGTGGACAGAACAGTTGGTGAAAAATTGATGTTGCTAAGAGTTGCTACTAATGGGGTTCAGATCATAACATCTCAAAACCTGACTATAGGATACAGAAAATAATTCCCAGAAATATGCTTATAGCATATTGAATATTTTAAGCTGGTTATTTTAAGAAACTGCAGACAGCCAGGCACTGGTGGCTCATGCCTCTAATCCTAGCTACTTCGAAACATGAGGTAGGGAGGATCATAGTTCAAGGCCAGCTGGGCAAATAGCTCATGAGACCCCATTTCCAGAAAACTAGAGCAAAATGAACTAGAGATGAGGCTCAAGTGGCAGAGTGCCTGCTTTGCAAGCATGAAGCTCTGACTTCAAAGCCCAGTCCCACAAAGAAAAAAAGAAAAGAAAAAGTCCAAAGAAGCTCAAAAAAGTTATTCTTTTTTTTTTTCAGTAGAGATGCAATTTTATTTTTTTTTAATTCTTTGTGTATTTATTTTATTTTTTTTCATTTTTCTTTTATTATTCATATGTGCATACAAGGCTTGGGTCATTTCTCCCCCCTGCCCCCACCCCCTCCCTTACCACCCACTCCACCCCCTCCCGCTCCCCCTCCTCAATACCCAGCAGAAACTATTTTGCCCTTATCTCTAATTTTGTTGTAGAGAGAGTATAAGCAATAATAGGAAGGAACAAGGGGTTTTGCTGGTTGAGATAAGGATAGCTATACAGGGCATTGACTCACATTGATTTCCTATGCATGTGTGTTACCTTCTAGGTTAATTCTTTTTGATCTAACCTTTTCTCTAGTTCCTGGTCCCCTTTTCCTATTGGCCTCAGTTGCTTTAAGGTATCTGCTTTAGTTTCTCTGCATTAAGGGCAACAAATGCTAGCTAGTTTATTAGGTGTCTTACCTATCCTCACCCCTCCCTTGTGTGCTCTCGCTTTTATCATGTGCTCATAGTCCAATCCCCTTGTTGTGTTTGCCCTTGATCTAATGTCCACATATGAGGGAGAACATACGATTTTTGGTTTTTTGAGCCAGGCTAACCTCACTCAGAATGATGTTCTCCAATTCCATCCATTTACTAGCAAATGATAACATTTCGTTCTTCTTCATGGCTGCATAAAATTCCATTGTGTATAGATACCACATTTTCTTAATCCATTCGTCAGTGGTGGGGCATCTTGGCTGTTTCCATAACTTGGCTATTGAGAATAGTGCCACAATAAACATGGATGTGCAGGTGCCTCTGGAGTAACAGTCTTTTGGGTATATCCCCAAGAGTGGTATTGCTGGATCAAATGGTAGATCGATGTCTAGCTTTTTAAGTAGCCTCCAAATTTTTTTCCAAAGTGGTTGTACTAGTCTACATTCCCACCAACAGTGTAAGAGGGTTCCTTTTTCCCCGCATCCTCGCCAACACCTGTTGTTGGTGGTGTTGCTGATGATGGCTATTCTAACAGGGGTGAGGTGGAATCTTAGCGTGGTTTTAATTTGCATTTCCTTTATTGCTAGAGATGGTGAGCATTTTTTCATGTGTTTTCTGGCCATTTGAATTTCTTCTTTTGAGAAAGTTCTGTTTAGTTCACATGCCCATTTCTTTATTGGTTCATTAGTTTTGGGAGAATTTAGTTTTTTAAGTTCCCTGTATATTCTGGTTATCAGTCCTTTGTCTGATGTATAATTGGCAAATATTTTCTCCCACTCTGTGGGTGTTCTCTTCAGTTTAGAGACCATTTCTTTTGATGAACAGAAGCTTTTTAGTTTTATGAGGTCCCATTTATCTATGCTATCTCTTAGTTGCTGTGCTGCTGGGGTTTCATTGAGAAAGTTCTTACCTATACCTACTAACTCCAGAGTATTTCCTACTCTTTCTTGTATCAACTTAAGAGTTTGGGGTCTGATATTAAGATCCTTGATCCATTTTGAGTTAATCTTGGTATAGGGTGATATACATGGATCTAGTTTCAGTTTTTTGCAGACTGCTAACCAGTTTTCCCAGCAGTTTTTGTTGAAGAGGCTGCTATTTCTCCATCGTATATTTTTAGCTCCTTTGTCAAAGACAAGTTGGTTATAGTTGTGTGGCTTCATATCTGGGTCCTCTATTCTGTTCCACTGGTCTTCATGGCTGTTTTTGTGCCAGTACCATGCTGTTTTTATCATTATTGCTTTGTAATATAGTTTGAAGTCAGGTATTGTGATACCTCCTGCATTGTTCTTTTGACTGAGTATTGCCTTGGCTATTCGTGGCCTCTGTGTTTCCATATAAATTTAACAGTAGATTTTTCAATCTCTTTAATGAATGTCATTGGAATTTTTATGGGAATTGCATTAAACATGTAGATTACTTTTGGGAGTATCAACATTTTTACTATGTTGATTCTACCAATCCATGAGCATGGGAGATCTCTCCACTTTCTATAGTCTTCCTCAATCTCTTTCTTCAGAAGTTTACAGTTTTCCTTGTAGAGGTCTTTCACATCTTTTGTTAGGTTTACACCTAGGTATTTGATTTTTTTTGAGGCTATTGTAAATGGAATTGTTTTCATACATTCTTTTTCCGTTTGCTCATTGTTAGTGTATAGAAATGCTAATGATTTTTCTATGTTGATTTTATATCCTGCTACCTTGCTATAGCTATTGATGATGTCTAGAAGCTTCTGAGTAGAGTTTTTTGGGTCTTTAAGGTATAGGATCATGTCATCTGCAAATAGGGATATTTTGACAGTTTCTTTACCTATTTGTATTCCTTTTATTCCTTCTTCTTGCCTAATTGCTCTGGCTAGGAATTCCAGTACTATGTTGAATAGGAGTGGAGATAGTGGGCATCCTTGTCTGGTTCCTGATTTTACAGGGAATGGTTTCAGTTTTTCTCCATTAAGTATAAAATGCTGGCTGTAGATTTGTCATATACAGCTTTTATAATTTTGAGGTGCTTTTCTTCTATTCCTAGTTTTCTTAGAGCTTTTACCATGAAATGGTGTTGGATCTTATCAAAGGCTTTTTCTGCATCTATTGAGATGATCAAGTGGTTTTTGTCTTTGCTTCTGTTAATGTGGTTTATTACATTTATTGATTTTTGTATGTTGAACCACCCCTGCATCCCTGGGATGAAGCCTACTTGGTCGTGGTGAATAATCTTTTTGATGTGTTATTTAATTCGGTTTGCCATTATTTTGTTGAGGAGTTTTGCATAAATGTTCATTAAGGAGATTGGCCTATTGGTTTTTTCCTCATACTCTGTCTTATGTCAGTCTAACTTACAGAGCAGCCAAAATGCCTAGAAGTGGAGTAGAAAACAAAATCTCCTCCCAAAAGTCTACTGGATAGAAATGTGACTACAGCTTTGGTTACCCAGTAAATTACTGAATGTACCCTTTCCTAGTTTACTAGAAAGAAGATTAACCCACAGATCAAAAGATTTTATTCCCAGTTCTAGTAAACCAAGTGGTGGATAAAGACAGCCTTTGAAGCCATTCAATGTGACTTGGGATCATGACTTGACTTCTCTGAGTCTCAGCTTCCTCATCTTAAAACATGAATAACAGTACAGCATTGTTACATATCTGGTACATATTCATCACAAGTTTAAGTTTTTATTCAATAAAATAAATTACTGTTCTACTAAGAACAAAGATCAGATCTTGGTTTTTCTATGCCCACTTTTTCTGATTGTAATATAGTAAACAACTAGTGCTTTTTTACTTCACGGAGGTATAGGCACAGAGGAACTTTCCTTTCACTGGCTGAAATAAACTAACAATTGACAAATTAATAGTACAAAAGGAATACAAATTTATTATATGTATATGTACACAAGAGCCACATAAAACATGAGATTCGAAAAAGAGCTATATGGTTGACACTTAAATAGTGTTTTGAAGTACGGAAAGAAAAAGAGGCTCGTAGCTTGAGACAACTCAAGGTACAGAAAGGACAGGGGATGAAACTGATGAACAACAGTTGTCTTATTATGCAGAAAATGTCTCTGGGGGAAATATTCCAAAAGAATAGGTAGTAGTGTTTGAGGAGATTACATTGAATTGAATCCCTTCTGGAGAAACCTCTCTTTTTGTACTTTGATTGTGATTTTATATACATCATGTATTTGAGAAGAAGTAAGTATTTTATCATGAATTGAGAAGTATGGCTATTTCTTTATAATAATATTGAACCCACAAGTGAAACACCAATAAAATCTATTTCTGCTAGAAACAGAATGCCAGGTAAAACGAATTTTAAAATGTTGTCCATTGACATTAACAATGTATCTTCCATCCAAGGACTGAGCTAGTAAAATGAGAGCAAATACTAGGATATGTAAAACCCAGCCATAGAGATGAGTTAGATGTTAAAAATTGAAAACAGTTACAAGATCCAGTATTCTGCAAATGCAGCCATAGACATAGGACCTGATCATCCCTACTCCAAATATAACTAGCTACTCCTGTCCTCACGGCTCATAAGAGATTTCAATCTACAACAAACAAACAAAAAAATTGCCAATAATAATAACACAAAATTGACCTAACTATATATGATGATTAATTTTCATAGGTCTAGGTGACCTATGACTAGGTCACCATGTGCCCAGATACTTGGTTAAACATTATTCTAGATCTTTTTATGATAGTGTTTCAGAATAAGATTAGTGTATGAACCAGTAGGCTGAGTAAAGCATATTGCCCTGCCCTATGGGGGTGGGCCTCATCTAATCTATGGGAGGCCTGAATAGAACAGAAACCCAGATAAGTAAGATTTGCTCTGTCTGCCTAATTGTATCCCAACTGGAATATCAGACTTCTGTCCTTGGACCAGCTCTCTTGGATCCCTTGGACACAGACTGAAACTTCACCACTGAGTCTCCTGGGTCACTAGTTTGCAAGCAGCAGATTGTGGGACTTCTAGGGATTCATAACTGTGTGAGCCAGTGATTCAATTTCATATATACACCCAGACACACACATAGTCATGCATTGCTTAATGACAGGAAACAGTCTGAGAAATGTGTTATTTGGTGATTTTGTTGACGTGAGTGCATCATAGGTTGTACTTACTCAAAATTAGACTGCTGTGACCTGCTATCACTAGGTGACATAATCTATAGAACCACCATCATCTATGCCATCTTTTTCTGACCAAAACATTACGGTGCAGTACATGACTACATGTACCTTTATAAATACCTAGCTATCCTATTGGTTCTATTCCTCTGAGAACCGATTGACATACCAATTATCACCTATAAATTATTAAATGTTTGTTGTTTACCATCTCACCTGTAGGGCTATTCACAAATCGACTACAAGGTGTCATTCTAATTGATTTGTATCCATTGTTCATTCATAAAACATTATAGAGCATCTGCTCTGAGCCAGGCATAATTAATAGGTTACAAGGCTCTCAAAGCAATTCATATAGGACTATTTCTGTGTACGGAGTAGGGAAGATGAGTAAGAATACCTTTACAATAATGCAAGTGCTATGGGTGTTATGATACAAGTAAAGAAAACTAAAGACATGATGTATAAGTACATAATTATTAGCAGGCATTATTAATATTAGTAATTATAATTAAAGTGTAGTACAACAACATAAAAAGGGCAATACAAAGACAAACATCAACATTTATTTGATAAGCTATGTCACATTCATTATGAAAAACGCCGTTCACAAAGAAAGCTCATGAGAAAAGTCTCATGTCTATAGAGCAAAGTTTAATGGCAGGCCCAAACTGCCAGGCTGGCTAGGGAAAAGATGGCGTGGACCGGAGTATGGGTGAGGAGTGGCTTTTATAGAAGGGGAGGTTAAGGAAGTTAGTGTGTGTGCGTCTCTGGCAGGGGTGGGGCTGTCTTACAGCATGGGAATTTCTGTCAAGGGGCGGGGATGCCCCTTAACAGATTCACAAAATGGCAACATTATTACCATATGGCAATCATTCCCCCATTTTTTCTTTAATAATGATGAGGGTAGGGACTGAGGATCAGGAATTGGGGTGAAGCATTGGTCTCTTTAGCTGCTTCCTGCTGGCAAGGGGGCATTGTATGGGGCAGGATCCTCAGGCTCCTGTGTCCTGGTGGGGGCCCCATAGCAGTCCTCTGGATGGTTTTGGAGAGGTTGGTATCCCTGGAGGTACAACTGGTTAAACTTTTGATTAGCAAGAGCAGACATGTGTGTGATACAAGGGAGGAAGCTGAAGAATAGGAGAGCAAGAAACATAGGCATTAGGATGGGCATTGGCCAGGAGAGCCACTGTGAAATGTTGTTCCCTAGACAATTCCAAGAGTCCTCCAATTCCCTTCTCCATTTTTCTAACTGTTCCTTGAGAGGTGTCACCACTGGGGGGATCCCATTGAGCTTGACAGCAGTAGGTGCCATGAGAATGACCAGATGAAGGCTGATCCATCAAAGTCCCAATGGAGAGGGTAGAAGATCCTTTAAGAGAACAAGATCCCCTGGTTTAATAGAAATTGTTATAGGATGGAGCAGGATCTGGTCTGCATGCTTTCTGAGAAGTTCCCTGAGAAGGCAGGTAGTCAGCCAGAGGAGCAGAGTCTGTTGGGGGTAAGTTTTCTAAGAGAAATGGGTGGCCATACATTATTTAAGACCCAAATAGAAATATTAGGAGGAGCATAAAAAGGTGTCTGCTCAGGGACTGCATACCTAGGGATCTAAATTCTGCAAAATCCTATAACTCTCAGGAAAGCTGTAAGCTGTCTTACGGTATGGGGGTTGGGAAACGGAAGATTGGGTTGATGCATTTATGACTCAGGGAGTGAGTCTGTCCCTTTAAGGCCACACCTAGGTAGGTGACCTGTGGGAGGCAGGGACTGTCAGGATTTAAATATAACACTATTGGATAAAAGAGAGCTTTAGCTATTTTATATAAATTGACGCTTTTAACTTTGTAAACATTTGTACTATATTTAGATAAAGTATAACATAACACTGTTACAAGGTGGTCATTTAAGACACATAAGCAACTATGTAAATGAACTCTGATTTAGTAGTATTTAAAGCTTCACAAGATCAGCAGAAAATATAAATAATTTCTTTGATGAAATCTTTCTCTGTAACAGTTTTTTGTAGCTGTTATTCAAAGCAGAGAAATATTAAGATAACCTTATTATTTTACAGACATAGAGGGGATATTGCTTTGGGTGTGGAAACTGTGAGGGATTTTTGAGTTTTATTTGAATAGAGAGGGCCATCCTGGTTCGCTCTACACTCATCTCATCAGTCAACATTGTGGAATCTATTTGTTCCTCAAAGAGGGGGCAGCAGAGATAGCTGCCTGGGGGGAGGAGAATTTGCGCTTTTAGTTGAGATAGTAAATCCCATCCCAGCAGGGACACTGGAGTTTTAGGTACTATGAGGAAAGAGTGACAGAAGAGGAGGTCTCCCCAAGAGCAGGCCAGAGGCCAGGTAAACTAGCACTCTAAGGGCTAGCCAGATTTGCCCCGAATGATAACTTTTGTCATTGGACCAGGGACCAGGAGAAAAAGGTAAAACAGAGAAATGAGCTCCACTGTCTAGTAGGAAAATGACCTTTCGCATCTCTACCATTATGACTACCTGAGGCTCCTCAATATCGATATTAGTAAGTGGAGCATGGACAGGAGGCCAGGACCATAAATCCATAGGAGGTGGCACCTCACCTTCCATCTGGTGACAGGGGCACTTAGACCTCCAGTGGTTACCCTTGCAGAGAGAGAGGGTCCCAGTTGGGGGCAGGGTTGTCTCCTGGGCTGTCCCCCAGGCTGTCCCCCCTTACACATTCTCTGCAGAAGTGCCTGTCCTGTCCACCATGGTAGCAAGTTCAGGATGCAGGCCCCAGTTGGGTGGGGCCCTCTCTGAGAGCAGCAATGAGGCCATGGTGTCTCTTATCTTGTTCTCTCCTGTTAGTAAGGTCCTGGACATACAGACATAGCTATAAATACAGACATGGCTAGCTGTATTACTTGGTTCAATGACTTTTTCCCTTCAGCCACAGTCTGAGTTTTTTACAAATATCTGGGGCTGACTGTTAGAAATTTATCTTTGAGGAGAACCTCTCTCACCTGTGACTCTGGGTCCATCATGGTATGTTTTCTGATAGCCTCCTTAAGATGTTATAGAAATGTAAGAGGATATTTTTTTGGGGGGTCATTGCTATAAAGTAAAGTTGCTATTTTACATTGGCACCTGACACTCTGGAGAGCAAGTCTCTGAACTGGGCCTCATTTTCCTCACTTGAAGAATGAGGGATCTGGTCTAGGTTAAACTACGTTTTTCCACTATGAGATGGCTGAAGTGACATTAATGCCACTTATCTTCCTTATCATTTTTTTTTAATTTAGTAATGTTGGGGAACTGAACCCAGGGCTTTGTACATGCTGTGCAGACATCTTTTCATTGAGCTACATCTTTATCCCCAAATATATGTATATATATATATTTTTTTTTTCCTTTTATAGAAAAGGTCTAATTGGAGTATGGTATTGTAATTTAAGGAACCCTGTGAAGACTACTTCTCTTGGTCACCCAAGGCATACTGAGGCCAGGCCTCGGTACAAAGCTTCCAACATCTACCAGCCAGAAGACTGGAAGCTGTAGATCCCATCTAAAAAGAACAAAACACTAGGATCCTGTCTTTTAGCTAACAGCAGGCAGCCTCTTTAATAAAGGCTACTTTTAACAAAGGAATAAATCATCTGTAAAGTTAGAGAAGGGCATTTAGAGGGCATTTCAGGCCAATAACAGTACCATATGGGACAACTAGTGTTAATATTTGGAGGGAAAAATTTATGTTGAGGCCAAAGGTATAGAAAATTTTAAATGAGAAGTTTAGAGACCACAGTAATGTCTATTTCATTATTTCTGGAACTGTAACCTTGAGCTAACAATTGACTTACAAGTGCTGGGTCTGATGCCCCAAGGTGTGAGGTGGGGCTAGGAGCAGGGTTTGTGCAAGGCCACTCTCTCCACACACACGTGGGACAAATGACCCTGACTGCCTAGGCCTGATCCTGTGGCCTGTCGCCCCTCCCCCCTTCCTGTGTACTCTGCATGCATTTATTCTAGGGGAAGTGGCAGCAGGCCACAGCCATTGTCATATATGGTTGGCGGCCCAGGATGTGCTGGGTCCTCTCTATGGATTTTCTTAGCTATGGCAGGCACTTTTGCTGTGTCCAGGAGCCAGCATCCTG
Source organism: Castor canadensis (assembly GCF_047511655.1). Lineage (NCBI taxonomy): Eukaryota > Metazoa > Chordata > Mammalia > Rodentia > Castoridae > Castor > Castor canadensis. The sequence goes on from NC_133395.1 coordinate 29,341,181, forward strand.
TGCACAGGTGCGCCTGTTTGCTTTCCCTCCTCCCCTTGTGGGGGCAGACTTAGGGCATGAATGTGGCAGCCACAGTTTTTTGTAAGTGCTTTTTATAAAGCAGCTGACTTAAAGTTACTTTAGACTGAGAAGCCTGGCAAACTAGTTGGAATAACTGAAGTTATAAAGTACTATGCTACAAGTTTTTCATGGGAGGCAGGGTCCCAGTAAGCCCAGGGAGGGGAAGGCAGACAGAGACAAAGGACACATGGTGAGACCATGGAAGAAGCAGAAAAGGTGTCCTGACATCTTAGGTAAGCAGGGGAAGGCAGAGCCTGGAGACATGACATGCCTGAGGGATTAGCCACCACCTGTATCTCTAGGTCACTCCCATTCACTGGTACTGGCATGCTTTCAGCAAAACGAAACCTCCACTCTCTGGTCACTGTCTCAGGAAAAAGGGACATTAGATATGGGGGAAGAGAAGCAGTCATCAGATGACAGAAAGTGAAGAGGAATGGTTTGATGCAGAGGTAGGGAAAGGATTGGACATAGGAAAGTTCCTTCCATTTACCAGCAAGCTCACAGAGATTGTATAAATCCCTTAAAATATTGGGATTGAAAGTGCCATTAGGTGGCTATTTGGAGGCATTGTCCAATTGGGGCCAGGCCTGAATACAGAGAAAAATGAGCTTTTGTGGCTTAAGATCAGGTGTTAGGCGGAGGGACCCAAGATTGGCCAGGGGACATCCCAGTGAGGAGTCTGAAGGAATTTGAGACGGTCCAACTCCCATGATGAGGCCTGACCTGAGGAGAGATATGGCGGGCATCCCTGAAATATCAGGTCCTCAGGAGAGAGAGCTGTGGAACACAACACCCAGAGGGAACATCTTCACCACGGGGAGTCCATAGTCCCTAGTGGGGAACCCAGTTCCCAGGGACAAGAGCAAGCTGCGACCTAGTGCTAGGGTTTTGAGGGAATGAGAGAGAGAGATCACAGCTCTGTGTGTGAGGAGGACTCACTGAGGGAGAGAGACCTTGAGGGAAAATTGGCTGGTGGTGGATGGCAGTTGGAGGCAGGCTGGGGCAGAGGAACTTCCCTGTGAGCTAGTGAGAGAGTGGCTTTTTTTTTTTTTTTTTCAGATCGGGGGTCCTGGTAAAGCAGCTCAGATCCAGGAGGAAGGGAATGGGAGTTGAGAGAGAGAGGGATGGGGTGGGGGAGGCCAGGAGAGCAAGGTCAGTGCCAGGAGGGCACCCCGATCTGAGTCATGGCACCAAATGTTGTGAAACATGCTGCTCACAAAGAAAGCTCACAAGAAAAGTCTCACATCCATACAGCAAAGTTTAATGGCAGGCCCAAACTGCCAGGCTGGCTGGGGAAAAGATGGCACAGCCCAGAATCTGGGTGAGGAGTGTCTTTTATAGAAAGGGAAGGTTAAGGAAGTTAGCGCATGTGTGGTAGTCTCTGGCAGGGGTGGGGCTGTCTTACAGCACTGGAATTTCTGTTAAGGGGCAGGGCTGCCATTTTGGCCAGTTCACAAAATGGTGACATTATTAGTCTATCAACATTCAGTAATAAGAATCTTCTTCTAAATGCTGATTTCTTCCTTTAACACCAATGCCTGCACTAATCTAGCCATAGAATGAAATTCATTCCACAAACACTTTTCATTCTGCTATGAGACAGCACATTTTCAATAGCAAGCAAAGTATTTTTCAATGGAGTATGGAAAATATTCACAGATCCCATGGGATGCATCTCAAAAATTACACCAGTAAATTTTCATTGGTATTCTGATTCACTATTTCAATAATTTTTCAAGGCTTTAGTAGAAACTTCTCTTACTAGGAGGAATTTTTGAAAAAACAGAGGGAGTAGGAGACAGTGAGAGGGACTTTGGTTCTGTTTCTAAGACCTTTCTTCTCCTTTAGTTCAAAGTATTCACCATGCCAAAGTGCTATACTTAGAGTATCATTTTCTGAGCTCCAAAGAAGTCTCCAGTGAGTTAAATATTTACTGCCTCATTCTACCTCCAAATATAGGTGTAGAAAAAGGAAAATAATCTTCCTTCTATCTTTTATAGTTATTAAATAGGGTATACTAGAGCAAAAAAAATGGATTAGCAGGAGAAAAATAAAGAGGGGTTTTTAATAAAATTATGTCTCTTATACATTTGATAAGATGTATATCTTCTTATGAGATGTGCATGGGAAATAATCCAGAGAACTGAGTAAAGTAGATTTCAAAAGGATAGCTTAACCTTCAGGCTTAAATACTGTTGTTTCCTAAAACAAAGAAAGAGGGTGTGGGAAAAGCCCAGTTAAGACAAGATGGCTTGGCTGGGGGTGTAGCTCAGTGGTAGAGTGCTTGCCTAGCATTACATGTAAGGCCCTGGGTGGATCACCAGGGTACAGAGAAAGAAAACAAACAAAAGCAGATGCAGATGAGATGGAAAAACACCTTAAACAAAGATAAAATTTGTTATCCAGATTTGAGTCAAGACTTTCTCCATTGATTGAGGTTGTCTAGTGTTGGAGGTGCACCTAAGTGGTAGAGAGACTCTTACAAATTGAAATCTCCTTTATGCATATAAATTTCTCTTATGGTAGAGCAAGCTCTCAGTCACATTTGGGGATGGCATATTTTGGTATCCCACAAAGAACTGTATTAATATGAAGTTCCAAAGACTTTGACCCACCCAGAATTTGAAACCCTCAATAGGGCACATGCCCAGAATATGTCCACCTTTAGGAACAGAAAACCATTCCATTTCTGCACAACTATGATTATTATGAAAATCTTTCATACCATTAATAGTTTAAAGTTAGCAAAAAATAAAATATACAGATATACCTTCCATTGTATACACACACAAAAATAAATAAATAAAATTCTACTGGACCCAAAACTTCATTGCCTTTTGTAAATCCAATGAAATCAGAAAATCAGGAAGAAAGAAATATTTCTCAGGTCTTTGGAGAAGTGATGACTTTTTAAGGTTCAAATAAAGTAGTAACAACAAAAGGCGGTAATAGATTTAACTGCATAAAAACTTACATTTTTTTAGGGAACAAAACCAAATAATTAGAGTGACAAAGGAGATAATTAAATGAGTGAAGATATGAATTAGCAACTAACATAAAAAATGACAAGTAAAATGAAATATTAAGGAACTTGAACTCACTACTAACAAACACATGCAATTTTTTTAAAGCAGCCTATTTTATGACTAACAATATTGCCTTTTAATTTTGCAACAGTTTTCCTAACAATGACCAATTGTTTTTAAATTGAGTAATGAAATAAACACTGACAAAGACACAGTATTTCTGTAAATATAATTATGTAATCTTTTAGAAAACAATTTACCAATATATAATAAAAAGAATTATATTCATTATTCTACCAACTAATCCTTTTGTAGTAATTTTATTCCGTGTAAATAATCCAAGAGAAAAAATACCGATCTGCATTTGCATTGGAGAGAAAAAAGATAATATCTTTTCCTCACATATCACAAAGTTCACAGCCAAGGTAAACAAAGAGAAATGTATAAAAGACCAAAGAGTCACAAGCCAAAAAAAAATTTTTAAGGTTTTTTTCCTTACTAATTTGAATTTGTAAAGGAATTCTTCTTAAGAGGCACTATAGACAGAGACTTGAGAGAGCAGATTTTGGAAAGATTTCTTACCTTTCTGCCAGCTTTTTGTCAGTCATCCCAGGATAGCATCTACAGGCTCTAGAACAAGTCAGGTGGTTCAGCCATCCTATGTTGGATGCCAGAAAATACGGGAAAGAAAAAGTAACATATTGTCCTTACCTATCACAAGGTTCGGGGTCAAAACCTGCTATAAACAAAAGACAGATTGACAAGAGAAAAGTATGTAAATTTACTTAGTATAAATTTTATTTGACAAGGGAGTCTTCAGAAATGAACAATCAAGAAAATAAGGAAAACTGCTTCTTTGAATAGAATGTATGAGTGGAGTACCAAAGGGGATAATTGATGGTAATAAACCAGGGAGGGAAGGGGACTTAGCAAGGCCTGTTTGTTCAGATTCTCCTTGGCCTCTCTGATTTTCTTACCTCCAGGTATAGATCAAAATACCTTTCATATCAGAGTCTTTGGGGAAGATGGTCAGAGAGAGATCTTTCTAGGTTTTATGGCATGCTTCCAGGAAGAAGGGTGAAAAGAGAACAGAAACTTTTCTGCTGCTGTTATTTTCTCAGATTTCAAGAAAAGAGAACAGAAACTTTTCTGCTGCTGTTATTTTTTCAGATTTTGCAGCACTGTGTCCAGCCCACCAGTACACTCATATCGGCATTATTTAAAGTGACAAGGTATAAAAAACTTAGCATCCAACTATATCTCCCCTAAAAAAGATAGTTAAAAGCCACTTTTAAAGCTAATTATGAGGCCTATGTAGCAATATTTTAAATGCTTATGTTAATAATAAGGCGAGGGGAAAAACTAATAAAAAATTCCAGCCATATAAGAAATATATGAAGATAGAACTGAGAATGTAGCTCAGCTTACACTGAAAAAAAAAAAAAAAAAAAAAAAACCTCTTCTAGAAGGAAAGAGTAAAATATTCCAATAACTTCATTAAGGTGATAGAATTATTGGTGATTGTTTTCTTTTAATCTATTTAATATTTTCATAGGAATTTTTATAATGCTGAGTATGAAGTCATAACCCTAGCTGATGATGAGCAGGTTCTCTAAAAAATGAGATGGACTTGAACTATGGGAAGCTGTGGATTTGAGAGACTGAGAATGGCCAGCCCTCAAGCCGCTTTTCTAAATTCTCCAATCATCTTCCATGTAATTCCATAGCACTTTCTTGTACATTGTCTTGTTTTTGGAAATTGAAACTCATTTTTGCTATCTTACTCGTAGCTCCTAATTGTCTACTATTAGCCCACAAACCTAACAGGTAGAGTAAGATGCCATCTTATAAAGAATACTGGACTCTAGGAGCTTGGGATCATATTATGCACAAATTGGAAACTACAAGAAAGAGAGAAAAGGTTTCCTTGCTCCTACAGTTCAACATTCTAAAAATTAGGGAAGCTGTTGAAATTTACTAAGGTACAATCTATATCCCTTTCACTGTTCTTTTTTAATTACTCCTTCCTAACATTTTAGAGTGCACCTCTATTCATCTTTCAAGCCCCCTCATGCCAACTGAAACACCTACTCAATCTGCTCCGTGATCCATTTTTTCCCTCTCTTACTGATCAAAATTCCCAATTCTTCACAACTGAGGTGTTACTGGGAAAGCAATCAGGTGCAATGTGCAAAAAGAATTCATTTCTGGAATTGGAATGTTTTCCTCCTGCTTAAATCTCTATATTCGTGACAGTGCTACCCAACTACTGCAGTCAGACATCTATGGATTATCTTTACACTTCTATCCCCTCATCATTCTTATTCAGTTTGTCAAGATCTGCAGAAATTAATCTCTCCTCTATTTTAGACTATGACTCAAATATCAGCAAAACAATGTAAGTGAGGTCTGCAGAAAAATTAATTTAGTACTAAAATAACACTATTGTAGAATCAAAAAAATACAAACAGAAACAGGATAGGCATGCTAAAAACATAATTTCCTACATTAAAGAAAGTCTTTAAAAAATCATGCTTGAGTAAGATAAAATAAACAGATCAGACATTAGAGAAAGGAATATAAACTCTGATGATAAAGATATTCCAGTATAAGGCTAACTATAATATCTGGAACAGAAAACTCAACTTTTGAATTCTGTGTCTAATCACTCCCATCTGAAATAAAATGAGAAAGAAAGTAAGTCAATGTTAGAGTCAAAATATTACCATTAGTGTTGATAAGGCTACGGATGCTTGGTTGAGCAGCTAAATGGGCATGCTTTCTGAATCACAGGATTTGGTATGCTTTCCTTCTCCGTCATGCAATGTGAATGAGGACAGACAATCCACTTGAGAGGTAATTAACCAGTGGAGCACAATGCAGCAGGGTGAACTCTGTTCCCTAAAGGCTGCTCACCCCCACATGAAAGAGGGGCAGGGTTGACCTAAGCATTCCCAATTTATTTTTCCAAAATTATCAGTGATAAGTCACTCTATCTTCATTGGATAGCATGAGTAAAGAGGTGAATAGAGGCTATGAATTATACTAATTAAACATGCCTTATAAGGAAGACAGACAGTGCTCCCTGTCATTGAAAGTGTTCTCAACATGTCTGTTGCAGAATTTTTAAACCTCTACTTGTACCATGTCTCTTTGCAGTCACTCTACTGTGCATCTCCCAATCATCCCTTTTCCAAATGAGAAAGTTCATTTCAATTTGTCCTGTCAAAATACCATCATTGCACATTGGATGGGTAAAGAGAAAAAATATCATTTTAGCTATAAAATCTCTGGCCCAAAAAGCATGCTATCTGGACCCGCTGTAAAGACTACAGCATACCACAAGGTAGCCTGTATTTTGCATTTGTTGTCATTACTTTATGTAGATTTTTTGGTTGTTTTCCTCAGGATGGAGTAAGTATATTTTACCAATAAAAAGGAGGTGAACCAAATATATTGTTGTTCAGAACAACTGTGGAAGATATTAGTTTATGTTCTGCTTTCCTTCTCCTTCCAGGAATACAGAAGGATTGTATTTCTCTCCTCCACGTAACTTTCTTAGGCCAGTAAAATGTGAATGGAAGTGCCATATGTTTCTCCCATGTGGGAGCTTAAAAAACCAATATGCGATTCTCCACATTCCTTCTTTTATTCTTGTATATTTTTTCTTTACTTAGTGATTATGGAAGCAAGTGTTATAAGAAGGTGCATCTGTCAGCCCATACATACCCTGTCAGACTGCCACCAGCAAGCCCCTGCAAATCATAGAGGACATTGGCTAACCCCCCTGACATTTTGGGGTTGTTTCTGCAGTATAATCCAGTGCCTCCTGATGTGTGTGCTACTTCTTGCAAAGGTAGAAAAGTTCAGTGAGACAGTGACAGCTTCCTGGTCTTATTTGAGGTGCCATTTTTTTTCCCTTTCAAATATACTTAAAGCTTTTTAATTTTCATTCACGTCAGTGCTAAATTTTATGTGGGTTCTACCTGGTAAGATAATATACACAAATGATTGTCAACAGACATTTTCAGTCTTATGCCTCAGTGAATGTTGCATCTCGTTACAGACCATCTCAGGCCTTTTTTTTTTTTTTCTAAGTTTTCATCTTGACTCCACATTTAACTAGAAAAACCATCCTGAAGTGATTTCTAATCAGAAGTAGTTAATATTTCCTAAGACTGAGTCCTCAGAAACCTAACAAAGAAATGTCCCCATACAATATTCTAAGCCTTGAAAATCATTTATTTCTCCTATGTGTTTTTGTCAAGTATGATTTTTCTTCTTCTCATTTCGGAAAGTTTCAGCTAAATTTGTGTTGGTCTATCTGAGACTAAAGACTATAAAGCCAAAAGCTAAGCTGCCTTAAGTTTAAGTGAACAATTCTTGAGATAGATGGTGGTCAAAATGTAAAAAGCCTCTAAATAACCTCTGTCATCTAATTTTGGAACTTGGACCCATGTAACAGTTAGTTAGTGCTGTGTAACAAATTCTCTTGAAACTTAGGAGGTTTAAGACAAGGACTATTTATTATTTCTTATAAGTCTACATATCAGCTAGACTGTTTTGTTGATCTGGGTTTCTCTTTGTTGTTATGGTCAGCTGAAAGAACGGGAGCTAGGTGATTCTGACTAACATCACTAAGATGGTGTTTCTGTTCAGTGACCTCACCTTTTAGTAAAATACACAGACTTGTTTTCATAGCAATATCAGGATTCCAAGGGAGGAAGCAGAATCACTCAAATTCTTTTTCAAACTTCAACTTGTATCATGTCCCTTGCTATTCCATTGGCCAAAGAAATTCATATCAGACAAGCCCAGAATCAGTGATAGAACTACCAAAGGGCATGGATACAGGAGGCAATAGGGATCCTTCTTAGAATTAAAGTATGCTATAGCTAATGCACTTAGGAAAAGCTAAGTTTGCATAAAAAGTTATATTAGCCTGTATTCTAAGACCATCTATGAAATCTGTTTACAGGTGTGATAGTGAATATCTACATGGTTGTTCTCTAAAGAAGATAGTTCATAGACTACTTGCTAGAATCTGTTTAATTTTGTCAAGGCCTCTTTGCATCTGTGTGCTCCTGCTAAACAACTCTGGTTCCCACACACTCTTATCATTGATCGTAGAGTCGTACAAATACTAGGCACTCTCTACATGCTCTGATACACATGGAACAATTCATGGAGAAGCTTTTTAAGTCCTGAAATGTTCCTTGGAGCTACTGAAACAGTCACTTACTTGTAAATCAAGTCCCTATAAGTAACAGTCATAGGCCAAAGTAAAATATCATGTGCTCAAAGGTGATAGCAATGCAAAGCTAGTGCAATATACGTTTCTACAAGTGCAAAACAATTTGTTCATACAAATTCAATGTCCAAAACCATACCAAAAGTTTCTGCATCTGTTACTTTTAACTGCAATCTCTACTCTCTTGTATGTCTCAATGTTTCTGTCCCATACACCAAATGATGACAATTTCAAAGTGTTTCAATACATAGTACTCTTCTCTCCTGCCAAGATTATTTTGTAAATTAAAAAGATATCACAAGAAAGAAAGCAACAAAAAAAATTACCTTTTTTTCGTTAATAAAGGCAAAGCTAAACTGTGTAACTTAGAGTAAGATTCAAATGTGCCTGCTAACTGAAATAAGTATGAAGTATCATACATATTTATCTGGGCATCTGCAGTGCTCACAAATGTAATCTACAAAATGGGGGTGGGGTGGTCTCACCTAGTAAGAGTAACTGTATAGAAGGCAGAAGGTATCATCATCCAGGTTCTTGCTTCCTTTAGGCTTATATTCCTCAGAAAAAAGAGTGGAAACTAAGCTAAGTAGGTTAAGTTTATTCATCTCAAATGTAGAACCCAGATGTGTCTCTGGTTGCTCACTAGGATAGTCTGGTGAAATTATACTACTGGAAACTACCTCAAAATTGAAAGAAACCAGAGACTGGTAATACATATTTCTCTCTGAAGTTAAGTGTATTAGGAAAAATATTTTTAAAAAGACACATGAAAAAAATATCTGAGCTAGAAAAAATGGAAATTAAAATGAGAAACTGAATTCAACTTTTACCCACGTAATAGTGATTTCTACAGGGATTACATTAATATGATAAAGTACTAGAAAATAAGACAAAATATTTGAAGTTATTGTTCTCAGATACTGTTTATTCAGACAGTACAAGAGTATAATGTCTGACAGAATCCAAACCAACGAGATATGCCCTATAACTGCCAAGGCTTTTTGTCTAAAGGCAATTTTAAGACCATAGCATAAGGAGTAAGATGTGAATAGAATCTAGTGATCTAAATAAGTTTTAGAAACAAAGACAGATGTTCTGGGTGGCCAATGCAAAGAGAAGTTTTCCAAAAAAAAAAAAAAAAATCAGAAAGGAGAAAGCTAGATAAAAATCAAATGCTATAAATTTGCATAAGGTTTGAGTTTTTTGCTAAATCTAATCTGGACAGGCATGTAGTTGATATTCTATGAGACTAGAGAAAGAATAATTGACAGGTAATGGACAATTACTGTTATATTATAAACATAAACACACCCACAGCTCACTAACAGCTCAAGTGTTCGCAGGACAGATTAGAACCACCTGTTGAACATAAAAATGTTCTACAGAGAACAGTCATGCCCTAAATGATAGGACTAACCTAATCCTAAGGTAAAAACTACTTTAGACTGCCCTCCCCTCCAAAGTTTTAAACCATTCTCAGAAAAATCAAGCTAGTCTACAAAAGATACCCATTGCCATAACAAAATCCAGCACTCTTTGAATCACAACAAAATCCAGAAACAAAGGAATGGTATTCTTGAAGCAGCTACATAGTGACTTGCTGCTTGCAATTGGAATTCTTTCCTTCAATCATGCTCTTCAGTGTAGAACACACCAGAAATTTGTCATCACCACCTCCACAAAAATTGATATCAGCAACACGAAATTTCCAAGACAGTTCACTGATGCCTGCTTCAAGAAGAAGCAACTGTGGAAGCCCAGACACCAAGACGTAGAGATTTTTGACAGACAAAAAAAGGAAGGGAGGGAGGGAAGGAAGGAAGGAAGGAAGAAAGGAAGGAAGGAAGGAAGGAAGGAAGGAAGGAAGGAAGGAAGGAAGGAAGGAAGGAAGGAAGGAAGGAAGGAAGGTAAGAATGAGTGGGAAGTTAATAGATAATTATAGACTTGCAAATTTTACCAAATTTGAAGCTATTCCTCAGCTCCAGAGCTACGTGCAATTTGTTTTTGCTTTAACAAATGGAATTTATCCTCACAAATTGTTATTCTAAATTTCTTACCAAGAAACTAAGTAACTAACTGACAAATTGAAAAAAATTTAAATCTTCTATTCTTTGAAAGACAGAAGAATGAATAACAATCCACAGACTAGGGGGAAATACTGGCAAAGCACATATCTGTTAAAGCACTTGTATCTAGACTATACAAATTTTTCTCAAAACTCCGTAATAAAACAAATTTTAAAAAGGAAATAGACAAAAGCATTGACACACATCTCACCCATAAAGATAAACAGATGGGCAATAAGCACATACAAAGATACTTGACATATTCCCACTTCCTGCATAGAAAGCAGGAAATGTTTGTCTCTTTTTCCTCCTTTCTCCCTACTTTTAACCTGTTATACTAAATTCCTTTCCTAATAAACTCTATTATTACTTCTACTACATTTTCACATCCTGAATTTTTCTCTTACCAGACACAAGAACCAAGATATATAGCTGTGCTTACTCTCCAATAACAAGGTCTGATGCCAAGACTCAAGACTCAGATATCAAATCTAATAAATGATGACTCAGATCTCAGCTCTTGTATCTTGACTCTAACCTAACTAACTGTTTCTGCAAGAGGAACTGATCTCCACAGCAGCTTTCACAAAGATGGCCATGTTCATGCAGGAAGACACAGAACACCTTGAGAAGGAGACCTTGAAACAGGAATCTCTCCCAGATATTACCATACAATTCCAGGAATGCTTCAACGACTCCTTCCTCAGAGCCAGCTGGCCCGACTGACCACAGTGTTGAAACTCCACAGAAATAAATGACCAAGAGGATTTTCCCTATTGAGTTTCTCATGAAATGCCTTCTGGCTACAAATCTCCTTAGGTGATCAGAATGGGGCAAGTTCTAACCATCCCCCAACACTGTAAGTCAAGAAAATAGCAGTTAAGAACATCTCTCACTTCAACCAAGACTTGCAGGACTATGAAAGGATGTGACTATAGGTACTCTCTACCCTGAGAGCTGGTCTGCTAGCCCCTTAGTTACATAAAAATTTGAACTTTCTATAGGATAAAATCAACTAAGAATAAGAATTAAAATAAGTGGTGGACACCAGTGGCTCATGTCTGTAATCCCAGCTACTCAGGAGGCAGAGATCAGGAGGATCATGGTTGGAAGCCAGTCTGGGCTAATAGTTTGTGAGACCCTATCTCAGAAATACTCCAAAGAACTGGTGGAATGACTCAAGTGATAGAATACTTTTGTAGCAAGTGTGAGGCCCTGAGTTCAAACCCCAATACCACAAAACATAAATAACCAAGAAAAAAAGGATACTTAATATCAGTAGTCATTATAGAAATGCAAATAGATACCACTATGCAACTATTAGATTGACAAAAATCGAGCAGACAAATCACACTAAGTGTGGACAAAGATATGGAATGACTGGACCTCTCATACACAGCTAATAGGAATGTGAAATGATAAGTCACTTCAGAAACCAACTCGACTGTTTTTTTTTTAATTTCTTTTCAGTGCTAAATGTGTCTACATACTCATTTCAGATCACACATTTCACCAACATCATTACATTGATTGTTTCTTAAATCATGTACTACCGTTGTCTTTAAAACTGACATGTAAATAATGGAAGGGAACTTATTTATTCACATAACTACAAAATTCAGATTCAGGCATTTCTAGTATGCAGTGCTTGAAAAAACATCTTCAAGATTCAAGTCTCTTTTTCTCTTACTTTCTTCAAAGATAACTTCAATCTTATAGTTTCTCTTCTACAAGCTGTATCCCAACCAAGCTGGGTTTATATTCCACCAGCTTAGCAACTCAGGCAAAAAGAGCTTTTCTTTTCTGATGTTCTAGAGAAAGTTCTGGAATTTGTCTTATTAGCTTGGCTTTGTTTATGTTCATATTTCTAAAATAATTACTTAGCCAGGGGAATAAAATACTCCAATTGGCTACAATTCAGTTAAACACATTCCCACACTCCAACACAGCATAAGGCTTCCTCAATCACATGTTCTCAATAAGGGGAAGAAAGGAAAGAAGAGTCCTTCGAAGTTAAAAGCTCTATGACCATAAGAGAGCGCTGGTTGTTGTGCAACCTTAAGGGACTGAAATAGTCAGAAGTATCAGTGCCATCTGGTATCATTCATTTGTTCATTTGCTTGTTTGTTTTAGTCACTTGTTGAAAAAGCTCTAGATACTAGAAAATGAAGTACAGTTGGCCCTCTGTATCCATGGGTTTAGCATGCTTGTGTTCAACAGCCATGGATCAGATATATTTGGAGGAAAAATTGCATCTGTACTAACCACATAAAAACTTCTTTTTTTTTCATTATTCCCTGAGCAATGCTGTATACCAGAGATAAATATAACATTCACATTAGGTATTACAAGTAATCTAGAGATGATTTTAAATATATGGAAGGATGAGCATAGGTTATATGCAAATACTATGCCATTTGTATGTAAGGAACTGTGTTTTCTAGTATCTAAGTGGGGTCCTGAAACCAATTCCCTATAGATCTAGAAGGACCACTATATTTATTCTTCTCAATCACTACAACTGCAGATCTGTGATCATGTTAATTACTTTTTATCTGTCAAAACAGTTAACACAGAGCATCAGATGAGATGCCCTCCTCTTGGGCACCTTGCAAGTACACCAAGCACACAGCATTGAATGAAGTATGGAGAGCAATCAGAGAACTCAGCTGTGAAAACCATACCAAACTAGTTTCCTCCTCTTCTGCACTGAGCTTCAGGGATAGGGTTTCTTTTGAATCTTTTGGGTTCCTGCTAAGTCTGCTCTCCCATTAGTAATTCTTACCACAAACAGAACAGAAAAAGAAAATGGGGGGTTGGGGAGCTACAATACTTCACAACCATAAAAGGCTATCTGAATGAAGACCTTGTGACTCTTTGCCTGCTTTCTATTGCTAAACAATACAACATTTATCAAAACATACCAAAGTCCAAATAGCCTGGTTGCTGGCACAAAGTTAATTTAAAGAGCTGAAGCAGGAAGATTACAGAACTGGAGAGCTATGAGAACTACTTTCTGGGGAAAACTAAACAACTAGAAAAACACTGGAAGTTTCATAACTCTGTTTAAATTCCGTGCAAATGGATGGAGTTGCTAGAATACATCTAACACACAGTCCCTTTGAATTGTCCCAAATAGAAAGTAACAGTGGCAATGATTTAATAACATAAAAAGTGTAAAATAATTTACAAAAGATTTACTGATCATTTGATTTAGATGGGGGCAGAACAGATTCTGCCTGGAAGCAAGGGGGGGTGGGGAGGAAGGGGAGGTGGGTGAGGAGCAGGGGGGAGAGATAGCCCCCCAAAATGTATACACATATGAATAAATGTATGAACAATCTAAAAACACTTATTTGTGACGAAAAATAAATAGTATAAAATAATTTACAAAAGATTTATTGATCATCCGATTTAGAAACTGTATGTTGATTTGTCTTAACAACTGCATATTCTATTTCAATGAAGTCAATTGTATCTGAATTCTTTAAATCTCCTTTGAAAGTCAAAAGAAATGAAAGCTAAAGATTTTTACTTATATGTTCATTGTTTTCTAATCTCTCTCTGCCTCTCTCTCTCTCTCTTTGTGTGTGTGTGTGTGTGTGTGTGTGTGTGTAGAAAGTGTCAGTATGTAGCCCAGGCTGGCCTCATATTCATGATTCTCCACCTCTGCCTCCCAAGAGCTAGGATTACAGCAGTGTACCTCAGAACCAACTAAATCATCTATTAATTGGAGATATTTCATCCTTTCATACAAAGAAATCCTAGACCCCTCGCTCTAGTTGTCAGCAGAGGGTCCAAAAAGCAACACCAGAGGTAATAAGTTAGTGATTAATTAATCTGGTTCTTCTCTCTGAGACTCTCTCCATATTACTGCTTGGTGAGGAATATGGACATTTGCTCACTCTCAGGTAAAGTGCTACCAAAGCTGTTTCAAGTGCTCTCTCTTAACATGAGTTCATCCAACAGAAAAATGCAGCTGATATCCACAAGTGGATATAACATTTGCAAGGGGCTGACAGCTTCAAAAACACCCTCAACTGTGTTCACAGTTGTAAAACACTGTAAGATCTCTTACTCAAATCTACTTTCATTTGTGACAAACAAGAAAACTGGGCTACCCTGGATTTTATAAAGATTTTACATCTTATATATGTGCAGCTGGTTTTGCAACTCCTTTTTGTTAGAGATCTATAAAAATTCTATTAATATGCTCAAGTCTGCTCATCTAGTAAGTGGAAGAATGAGAACTTGGACTAAGGTTCTCTGAGCAAGTTTACCAAGCTTTTCATCACTACTTAAATAAAAATAACTATCTCTTGTATTTGCATAACATTTGGGATGACTGAAAGCATTTCACTTGTATGATCTCATTTGGCCCTGGAAGTATGCTGTGAAAGTAAGTGGGATAAGGTATTCAGGCTCCATCTTACAGATTTGGAAACCAAGGCCCTATGCAGTGGAGGTGAGGGTGGAGATGGGGGTTAAATGAATTTATTTAAAATCAAACAACTTTAAGTGGCTAAGTCAAATCTAGAAGCTAAGGATTGGAAGTCCCACTCACACCATATTCCACTCTCCTGTAAAAACCCTCTTTCAAATTCTTATGTTCATCTAACTTTGTGATAAAAATTTTGTCTTCATGTATGAATGAAAATGCATTGCTACACATTTTCTGAGAATTATACAATATATTTGTGGAAAGAAAGCTTTTGCTGAGATAAATTATTTGTTATGACAAATTCAATTGTTTCAGCATGTTTGTGTAAAACTTACCTTTCCAATCACAGTGATTCATGTCCAACCTGTTTAGAGTACTCTTGGTGTATTTTTTTTTTCAGAGAATTGACAATTTCATTATAAGCACTGTGGATCAACATTTGAAAGGTTTCTTTAACAATCCACGCAACTTTCTTAATAAATAAATAAAAATTTTAAAATTATTATTCTTTTAAAAAGCTGTAATGAAATACTTCACAAGTGTAAGAAGATTTGTTCAATGTGTATATTTACCTCTACCTCACATGGGGAAGGTGAAACAAAAACTTTAAAAATTGATTGTTACAGATTATGTCAAAAATTTCTACTTAATTTCCCACTAAAACAAGAATATTGTACACTCTGACTCCATGTGGCATATGGCATAAGGATGTTTAGATGAAATATGTCTGACATAGCAAGAACAATGCAGATAACTTGCCTTTATTAACTATACTTTTATTTAACAATAACACAACTGTGTGTCAAAGCTTAAAAAGTTTCTTCACATAAGTGAGTAAGAGGACATTTATAACAAGATAATGAAGTAATAACATTTCTCTTTTTTTCAAGGTTAGTTTTATACTGTTAAAATAAATTCCTATTACTACTAAAAGGTAATTGTGTTTGTGTGTGTGTGTGTGTGTGTGTGTGTGATACTTTGCCAACTACTAGATGTAATGAGTATACATGGTATTTTTTTAAAGTACTCCATTAGAGAGCTAAAAGTATTCTTATTTGTCTGGTACTCTTTAGCCTATTACTAGGCAATAAAGCTTCATAGATTATAAAAATAAAATCTCCAAAAGCACTTTTTGAAGAAAAAAAAACCTAGCTCTGCTAAAGTTCTGAGGATTCCATGTTGTGCAACAAAGCCTTTGGCTTTGAAATAGTGCCACAACTCTAGCACTTTGTGCCAGATAACACATTTACTCAGAGTCATTTGGATAAAAGTAGTGAAAAATATTAAAGCAATGTTTATGTAGCAGGTATGCAATATCAATCATGTTATGTACATTAGTGATAAGAGTAAGGATTGGGTTGTTTGGAAAAAAAGTGGCATTTTCTGTTAGGCTGTGGAAAATTACCAATCAGGCAGTATGTTTGAGTTTTCTACTTAGCTTTATGACTATAGTTTTTTCTGCATGCACCTCCACTGTAAATGGATAATTTAACTACGATAGTTTAAAAAAAAGATATCAAAAATTTTTCAGGGTCTGGGATTATGTATTTCAATAATAAAAATGCTGAGGGTTCCATCCTTAGCACTCCAAAAACAAAAAAAAAAAAGTTTTCTGTTATCTGAGGGCCAAAGAAATATGGTGATAAACTACAAATTCAATGTTATCCAATCTGTTGTATCTATGATAAGAAAAAAGCACAAAATGTGTGAGCAAAACTTATGCTCAAAAGATTCTCATTACTTGCCCTCAAACAACAACCACTGTCAGATTTTATCCTTCCTTACCTTACTCTAACAAATTGCAAGTGACATTCCTCAGTTCATGTAGAAATATATCATAACCCCTAACTTCACCAATAGGTTTAAGTTGAAAGAGTTGTAGCTATCTCTTAAAAACCTTATTTGCTCTATTCTACTGAAAGGGGTTTCAATATTTATTTACTCAGCAACTTTATAGTTAAATCCCTAATTTCCTACCCAATTCTTGCTATCTCTTGCTCCCTATGTCCACTTCCTCATACTTTATTTACTGTTCCTAACCTGAATACCATTTAGCAAAATAAAAAGCTTCAAGTGATTGTTAGTTCCCAATATGATCTACAAAAGCCTAAATAATCCATAATATATCTAAAGGTAGAATTTCAGCTACCCTCTATAGCCCCTTTGGTATTTTCTTTCTCATGAGGAATTACTCAGTTCTCATAGAGGAGACATGAAACCTTTGTAACTATCCTTGAAGACAGGTATGAAGAGATAACTACTGTCTGCATCCTTGGCCCAGGCATTTTACACCTGTATCTCATCTAATCCTCATGTAGACATTACACAGATTTTACACAAATGTAAAAATAGAGACCAGAGATCCCAAAGGCAAGAAATGGAGTAAATGATCAAATCAGAATTTATAGCATTAGCACTGTAATTTCAAAACTTCTGCTCTATACTGTCTTGCCAAAGAAAAGCCTGGCCTGGTGCTGGTGCATCATGCCTATAATCCCAGCACCTCAGGAGGCTGAGATGAGGAGGGTTGTGGTTTGAAGCCAACTCAGAAAAATAGTTTTCAAGACCGTATCTCAAAAAAATTCAATGCACAAAAGGGCAGGAGGAGTGGCTCTACTGGTAGAGCACCTGCCTAGCAAGTACGAGGAGCTGAGTTCAAACCCCAGTATCACCAAAAGAAAAAAAGAAAAAGAAAAGTGTGGGGGCCAGGTCTACTACTGCTTGAATTTTCAAAGTGAAAAACAAAGGAAACGAAGGAAAGTTGTCCTTATTATAGGATGAACTGTGCATCCTCCTCCACTGACATGTTAAAGTCCAAACCTTCAGTACCTCAGAATGTGACTATCTTTGTAGACAGGATCTCTAAACAAGTAATTAAGTTAAAATAAGGCCCTTATGATGAGTCATAATCTAATGGGACTGGTGTCCTCATTAAAAGAGGGAATTAGGACAAAGAAAGCCACTGAGAACGCATATGGGCATATGGGCAGAGGAAGACAAAATGTGAGGACATCGTGGGAAGGTGGTTATCTATAAGCCAAGGGCGAGGACACAGAACAAACCACCTTGATCTTGGACTTCCATCCTCCAGAATTGTAAGAAGTAGGTTCCCGATGTTTAAGCCTCCCAATCTGTGATGTTTGGGTATGGCAATCCCTGTTAAGACTTTTTTTGTCAATGTAAAACATACCTGAGAAAAACAGCCTAAGGTGGGGGGGGGAAGTTATTCATTTTAGTTCATGGTTTCAGCAGTTTAGTTCATCATGGTGGGGAGGGCAACAGTGGAGCAATAAAGCTCACATCATGGCTACCAGGGGGCAGACAGGGAATGCCTCCAGTAGCTGACCCTCTCCTTTTCCCACTTTTATTCCACCTGGACCTGCCCTCTGGAGGATGGTGCTACCCACATTTAGGGTAGGTCTCCCCACCTTAGTTTATCCTCTCTGGAAACATCCACAGACACACCCAGAGGAATACTTTGTAAATCTCGTAGGTACTTGTCAATCTAATCAAGTTGACAACTAAGATTAACTCTCACATAGCCCTAGCAAACTAATAGTTTCTAATAGCTTGCTACATTCATAGTAAAGAGCACTGGATCATCTACCCATTAGTGTGGGGTAAGTTATCTTTTGGCTATTTTGAATGCTTGGATGCATTTTTTTTCCTAGGTTTGAGACTTAATTTCTACAGAGCTTTCTATATTAACAAAATTAGGCTAATTTCTGTTAAGTCTTCATGTATATAATTTAAGAACAGGAAACCATATTGATATAGGAGTTTAGAGACAGAGATACAAAATAAACAGGACAGAGATGTCTGCAACATATCTAAAACATCTGGGACTACAGACACTGGTCTATAAAGAATTCAGTTCCATACCCCACAGCTCAGTGCAAAGCTAAATCCTGGGATGCTACCTGGAAGACAGGAAGTTAAGCTGAGTTCATAAGTATGTGGAAGAATTGGGCATATAATTAATCTGATACTTCATAGTGCAACATACTAATTAAGAATGCAAACTGGTGATAAACTTCCTGCACATACACTGGAGGCACATTTCTTAAAAAGCTATGGAAAACTTTAAATACACACATGAAAATAGAAAGTACAATGTGCTAGTCATTCTACACTGGAGACACATTTCTTAAAAAGCTATGGAAAACTTTAAATACACACATGAAAATAGAAAGTACAATATGCTAGTCATTCTGTGTCCATCAGCGAGGTTGAACAATCGTCAGCCCATGACTAATTTTATTTCATCTCGCCATTGCCACACTGCCACCTTCACCCCATCTTCTACCACCCCCTACACACACATCAAGGTAACTCTGAAGTAAACATGGATGTCATAGTACTTTGTTCAGGAACATACATAAGTTAAATATATAGTAAATATATTTATAATACATTGTAAATTTTGTTCAGATAATATGATCTCATCATATTATATTATGTTACATATTTCTATTACAGTTGTGTTAATCAGCTTTTTTGTCACTGCATCAAATACCTGAGGGAAACAAACTAGGAAATATTTATTTAGGCTCATGATTTCACAGGTTTCAGTCCATGGCCAGCTCATACCTTTGTTTCTGAGCCACGAGGAAACACAACAGCATGGCAGGAGGGTATGGTATAGCAAAATTGCTCACCTAATGGCATTCATGAAGCAGACGGGAAGGGCACAGGGACAAAATACCTTTGAAAGACACACCTCCACCCCATGATCTACTTCCTCCAACCAGGCCCAACCTCTCACCACCTCTCAATAATACCTTCAGCTGGGGACCAAGCTATAGGTCTATGGGGACAATTATAAATTCAAACCATAAGCCTCAAAAAGTTCAGGGCCATATAAAAATGCGAAACATCACTAAAAGTCCCCAAAGTCTCAATAGTCCCAACATTGTTCAAAAGTTCCAGTCCAAAGTCTCCTCTGAGACTAAAGACAAACTCTTAACTGTGATTCCATGTAAAATTCAAAAATAATCTGCATACTCTCACAGTGCAATGGCACAAAGCAAACATTCTATTCCAAAGGGAGGCGTGGGAGCACATAAAGGAAGGGTGGAAACAAAGCAACTTCCAATCCTGCAGGGAAAACATTAAGTCCTGAGCTACACATAAGGCATCCAGGGTATTCAGTGGCATGATGTGAAGTCCAAAGGGCTTGGGCAACACCATCCCTCTGGCCTTGCAGTCCACATGGCCCATCTCTTGGGGTGGCTCTGCTCACTGCCTGTGGTTTCCCTAAATAGACATTCCACAAATCTGGCCTCTCTAAATTCCTGGGGTCTCCATCATAGCTTCAGTTTCACTCTCACAGCTTCATGTATTGTCCTCTTAGAGACTGCCTGCAAGCATTGCCACACATTGCCAGGCCTCCCAAATCTCCCTTTGAAATCTGGATGGATGCCTCCATCAATCCATAACTCTTGCAATCTATATGTCTGCAAAAACAACATATGGATGGCACCAAAGTCTGCTGCTACCTCAAGAGACAGGTGGGCAGCTGGACCCCTCAGCTTGTGGTTGCAGTGCCTGTAAGTGTCTCAGAAGCTAAACGTGGGAGAAATCCCTCCCTGGGCTTCCCTGGATAAGCAAAGTGCCCCAGCAGCACTCTCTTCCTCCTTCTCCTTGCAACTTTGTGACTATTGATCTAAAAAAGGAGTAGCTATATTCTGAGAAGAGGAAGAGCATAAGGAATCAAAAAAAAAAGTGATGATAGGACCATTAAAAAGCAGTGGGGAACAGAAAAGTCACACAGAGAAAAGGAAGAAAAGTCTGCGACTCCTACTCCAGTTTCCTGGGAAAAGGGGAAGACAAAGCCACAAACACAAGGATAGATAGGCAGTCCTGATGACAACAGTCTGGCAGTCCTAGCCACAGAGTCACAGTTCTTACAACCTTTAAGTTTAGTGGGGAGACTTGGTGTCACAGTGATTCTCCCTGCATGGCAGATTAGCATTGGAAAAGAAATCAGTTTCTTTGCTCCCCATATCCTGGAGTGCTATAACCAGGCACCACCTTGAAAATGAGCCCATTATTTGAGACTGAGCTACTTTGGGGACATGAAAGTATGGAATCACAAGTCAGGGATCCTGGGAGCAACCTACCACAGTGTCTAGGTGAGAGATGGCCACAAGAGACAGTCATGGGAGAAGGAGAAATGGACCCACTGAGGAATTGAAGCAGCAGGGAGTTCTGGCTGTGGGTGGCACAACCCTCTGTGGCCAAGAATAAGCCCTGTTGCCTATGGATGACTGTAGAGAATAAGACCACCACCTACCTAATGGCTGGTGATTGTTCAGTCTCTGCAGCTACCTCCCTGCAACCTATAATTCACTGCTGTGCAGGACAGAGAGATTTAAGCTGAGGTCCAATGAATCACTCATCTCTGCTCTACAGGGTGGTTTACTGCTGGATGGAGTCTGAAAGCTCTGAGACCCATAGGCAGAGTTCTTGGTTCCCTACAGTCTTTCCATCCTGTGCACAACCTTTATTTGCTCCCCTCCTCCACTTGCGGGTGCACCTTGAGAACACGCCTCAGCTTGGACACTTACCACTACTAATTGAACAAACTGGGGGGGCAGGGAGGAAGTGCTCTGGAGGTCGCGGAGCTAGTGGGAATATGCCATCTTTACAAGCTGCAAAGTTTCTCAGGGCAAACAGTGACTCCAGGTATGCAAAGAAGGGGAGCTACAAATGTGAATGCAGCCCTGACACTGACAACATACCCCTGACCTCAGTCCACACTTTGTCTTTTTCTTTTACTGTATTTTTAATATTGCTTTTTATTTTATTTTACTATTTTAAATCTTTTACATTTTTATTTCTCTTCTTACCTTTACATAATGTTACATACATTCACCTCTTTATTTTGTAATCATATTTTCATCTCTTGCTCTTTTCTCTCCTTCTCTTTCATGGTGTTTCCCCTTTTTCTCCTCCTTTTTCTTTTACTTAACATTGCTCCTTCTTTGTTTTTGCCCTCTCCCTACTCCCTTCATTCATTCTTTTATTATTATTACTTTTGCTGTTATTAATTTTTACCTTCATAGTTTCTTCTGCATTATTTTTGACAATGTTTTTATCATGGTAAGCCATTGTCTTCTTTTTTTTTTTCTTGTATTTCTATATCTGGCTTGTTGTGATGTTATTGCTATTATCTTTATTCTTTACCTCTCTCGGTACCTACTTGGAATTGAGCCCTCATGAGAAATCTGCCAACTAAGAGGACCCCTAAATAAACTGAAAGATATCCATCCACAGATGCACAAATCACAATTCAGAAACAGAAGAAATACGAAAAATCAAGGCAACATGACTCCTCCAAAAGTTCATAATGTTTTACTAGCCAATTCCAAATAGTGAAATGAGTGAAATGCCACACAAAGAAACTCAAAAGTGTAGTTTTGTAAATGATCAATGATCTAAAAGAAGATGACCTAAAAGAAGATTCATACCAAAAAGATGAATGGAGTAAAGAAATCAATTCAAGACTTGGACAAGAAGTTCAACAATTTGGACAATTGACTTAACAACTTGCAGGAAAAATGCACCAAAAAATATTCTGAAGAAAAAAATGAAAATCTTGGAAATTAAAAGCTCAATAAAACAAATTTAAAAATTAAAAACCTCAATTACCAATAGACCAGCTCAGATGAAAGAAAGAATATCAGGAATTGAAGACAAGTTGAGGTATAATCACATTCAGAAAGGAACTTAGGAAAAAAAAATAATGACTACAACATTGAAGACCCCTTGGACATATTTAAGAAACCAAACAAACAAATCTGTAGTGTAGAAGAGGGAACTGAGATACAAAATAAAGGCACAGAAAACCTATTCAATTAAATTATGACAGAATATTTCCCAAATTTAGGGAAAGAAATGAGCATCCAGGTACAGCAGAAATTTAGGATCCTAAATCTGCATGATCAGAAAAGAACATCTCCACATGATATTTTGGTTAAAATGCCAACAGTACAAAACAAATAAAGAATATCTAAAGCTATAAGAAAGAAGTACCAACTTATTTACAAAGGCAAACCTCCTGAACAATAACAGACTTCTCACTAGAAACCCAAAAGGCCAGGAGAACATGGATGTATTTCAAGCCCTGAAACAATACATTGCCAATGAAGACTACTATGCCCAGCGAAGTTATCCTTTAAAATTGATGGAGAAATAAAAACCTTTCAAGCTAAGCATAAACTAAAGCAATTCATGACCAAGAAGCCAGTATTGCAGAGAACACTTAAAATTTTACTACACATAGAAGAAGAAAGATATAATTGGGTAGCTCAGGAAAGAGTAATTCTTGGTAGAAAAACAGATAAGCACATGAGAATTAAGAAAGAATCAAATGTTACTAACTCAGTATATACCTTTCAATAATCGTTCTAAATGCCCTTAATTCTTCAATTAAAGGATGCAGACTTGACTAAATGGATTAAAAAGCGAGATCCACTGATGCCTGTGGGAAACTCACCTCACTGACAAAAACAGACTAAATGTGAAAGCATGGTATATAATATTTCAAGCAAATAAAATCCAAAAGCAAACAGGAGTTTGCTTATATCTGAAAAGGCAGACTGCAAGCCAAAACTAGTCAGAAAGGATAAAATCACTACATAGTAAAAGAAACAATCCATCCAGAACATGTAATGATTATAAATATATATGCACCAAGCATTGGTGCACCCAATTTCAAAAAATAAATGCTACTAAGCATACAGGGACAAATAGACCCAAATACAATAATAGTACATTAGTTCAATACCCACTCTCACAAATAGATAGATCATCCAGACCAAAAAACTCATTAAAGAAACTTCAGACTTAAACTGTAGCTACAGAGTATTCTATTAAATAGCTACATAATACACATTCTTCTCAGTAACCCATGGAACTTTTTCCAAAATAAATTTGTACTTTAGGTCATAAGGTAAGTAATAACAAATAAAACATGAAATAATTTCTTATATTATTCTAGATTATAACTGATCTAGAATAAGCACTTTTAAATGATCGGGGGTCATTGAAGAAACCAAGGAGGGATTTTTAAAATTCCTAAATCAAATAAAAGTGAAAATACAACTTAACAGAATCTTTGGTATACGACAAAGGCAGTTCTAAGAGAAAAGTTTATAGCTATGTGTGCCTACATTTAAAAAAAAATCATAGAAATCTCAAATAAATGACCTAAAGTTGCAAGACAGAAATGCCAACTTATTTACAAAGGCAAACCTATCAGAATTACAACAGACCTCTCAGAAGAAACCTTAAAGTCTCAGCAAAGCGAGAATAAGCCAAACCCAAAATTAGTAAAAAGAAAGAAATAATAAAGATCACAGCTAAAATCAATGAAATGGAGACTAAAACAACAAAAGATCAATAAAACAAAGAATTGGTTCCTTGAAAAGATAAACAAAATTGACAAACCCTTAGTCACACAAACCAAAAGAAATAAGGAGAACACCCAAATAAATAATAAAAATAGAATTCAAATACAGTCCAAAAAGGGGGATATTACAACAGATAAAATTGAAATTCAGAAGACCATCAGGGAATATTTTGAAAACCTGTATTCCAAAGTTGAACCAAGAGGATATAAGCAAACTAAAAGGATTTACAATGAGCAATGAGATTGAGGTTATAATGGAGGTTCTCTCCCAACAAAGCAAAGCCCAGGACCAGATGGATTCACTACTGAGTTTTTCCAAATCATTGAAGAAATTTTCCCATTTCTCTTCCAACTATGCCATAAAATAGAAAAGGAAGGAATGCTTCCAAACTCATACTACAAAGCCAATATTATCCTAAAACCAAAACTGAATATGAATACAACAAAGAAAACTATAGACCAATTTCTCTGAGGAACATAAATATAAAAATTATCAGTAAAATACTTGCAAACTGAATTCAGCAATGCATTTAAAAGATCATATACCATGATCAAGTTGGTTTCATACCCAAAATGTGAGGATACTTCAACATGCACAAATCAGCATAATACAACACAAATAGAAGCAAAGACAAAAAATCATATGATCATCTCAACAGATCCAGAAAAAGCCTTTGGAACAACTTCAACATTCCTTCATAATAAAAAAACCCTGAAGAAACTAGGCTACGTATGCCGGGCATGGTAGCTCAAGCCTATAATCCTAACTATTTGGAGGACAGTGATCACAAAGATTGTGGTTCAAGGCCCTCCCAGGCAAAAAGTTCTCAATACACCCATCTCAACTAATAGCTGGGTGTAGTGGCATGCTCCTGTCATCCCAGCAAGCTGGGGAAACACAACTAGGAGAATCCTGATCCACGCTGGCCAGTCATACAGCAAGACTCCATCTCAAAAATAATAACACAAAAATTGTAAGTTGAGTGCCTCAAGTGATACAGTGTCCATCTAGCAAGCATAAGGTCCTTAGTTCAACCCTCAGTCCCACCAAAAAATAAAAATTTAAAAAGTAAAAGGTGCGTATGACAAATCTATAGCCAATAATAAATGGAGGAATGAAACAGGGTGCTGACTTTCACCACTGTTAATCAATATAGAGCTTAATTCCTAGCCAGAACAATAAGACAAGAGAAAGAAAAAGAAGAGACAAAATATAAGAAAGGAAGAAGTCATTATACTAATTGCATAGGCTATGATTCTGTACTTAAGTAATTCTACATACTCAACCAGAAAACTCTTAGATATGATAAACATTTTCAGCAAATTAGCATGATACAAAAATCAGCCTGTGAAAATCAGTAGTTTTGCTATATAGTAGACCTTTTGTCTTCATGGATATATGAAGTAAACCAAGTAGACCACCACTGAAGAAGAACTGAATGCTCAGAACACACAGAGTTTAGTACTCTAAAATTATTCAAATTTACCTTTATCATATGTACGGTAGGTTTGAGCATCCATAACTTGAAACCACATAGAGTAGACTACATTACTGTCATAAAAATTGCTGCCGTGTACATTAATACTGCTCACCAAAAACTCTTACATACTGCTCTTTATCTTGAACACAGCAGATGCTAGATTCATTTTTCAAGCAACTTTTGCTAAAGACATGCCACCTTTCAACAAATCTAAAATTTTCACTTTATTACTAATAAATCCACAACTAAGGAGGATTTACTGTATACCAATAGCAAACTGAATAATAAATCAATAAAAGAATCCAACTCACAGCAGCCTCAAAAGAAAAAACAAAAAAACCTAACCAAAAAGGTAAAAGATCTGTACAATGAAAACTATATAGCACTGAAGAAAGAAACTGAAGTAGACACTAAAAGATGGGAAGACTCCTATGTTAACTGGCAGTATTAATATTGTTAATTATCATTTTACCAAAAGTAAATGCCCATAAAAATTCTAATGACATTCTTCACAGAAATAGAAAAAAACAATTTACCAAACTTTTACCAAAAGTAAATGCCCATAAAAATTCTAATGACATTCTTCACAGAAATAGAAAAAAACAATCTAAAATTCATATGGAAGTTCAAAAGACCCCAAATAGCCACAGTAATCCTTAGCAAAAGTTCCAGAGATATCACAATACCTGACTTCAAATTGTACTACAGAGCCATAGGAACAAAAACATCAGGGCACTGGCATAAAAATAGACATGGAGATAGTGGTGAGGGGATAATGTGATTGGAGTACATTATATGTGCATTATGGAAATAACCTAATAGAAACCATTAAAATTAAAAAGGGGGTATAGGAGCAGAGTACGAAAGAGCAATAAGAGGAGATAAGTTTAATTAGAGCACCTTATATACATGCATGGAAATATCACAATGAAATCCCTTCATTATAGTAATATACACTAATTTTTAAAATAGACTTAAAGACCAATGGAATAGAATAGAGGACCCAGAAAAAAACCTACAAAACTACAACCATTTGATTCTCAACAAAGGGGCTAACAGCATATGTTGGAGAAAAGAAACAAATGCTGCTAGGAAAATTGGACATCCATATGTAGAAGACTAAAACTAGATCTCTATCTTTCACCTTGTACAAAAATCAAATCAAAATCATTCAAAGACCTTATTGTAAGACCTGGAATTTTAAAACTGCTAGGAGAAAACACTTCAAGATAGATATAGGCAACCACTTTCTGCATAAGACTCCAGTAGCTCAGAAAATAATAGCAAGAATTGACAAAGGAGCTGAGCGCTGGTAGCCTATAATCCTAGCTACTCAGGAGGCAGAGATTGAGGGAGTTAGGGTCAAAACCAGCTCTGGGTGAAGTTTGCAAGACTCTTTTGAAAATATCCAACACAAAACAGGATTGGCAGAATGGCTCGAGTGGTAGGGGCCTGCTTAGTAAGTGTGAGGCTGTTGAGTTCAAACCCCAGTGCTGACACACATACAAACACACACACACACACACACAGAAGAAAAAGGGAATTGAAAAATGAGATAAAGTTTGTAAACTTCTGCACAGCAAAGGAAATAACAGTGAAGAAACAGCCTACACAGAGTGGGAGAAAATCTTTGCCAACTATTTATTCACCAAATGATAAATATCCAGAATATATAAAGAATCCAAAATATTAAGCACCAAAATAACAAATAACAAATGGCTCATAAATACATGAACAAATGTTCAACATCTTTAACCTCCAGGGAAATGCAAATCAAAACTACATTGAGACTCCATCTCACCAGATCTGCATAGCTATCAGCAGCACAACAAAAAACAAGAAATTGCCAACACTGTTGGTTAGACTGTAAATAAGTGCAGCCACAGTGAAAATCATTAAGGAGAGTCCTCAAAAATTAAACATAGAACTTCCATATGATCCGACTATACCACTGTTTTGGGTAAATACCAAAAAGAATCAAAGTCACCATACAACAGAAGATACCTGCACACTCATATACGGTGGTACCTATTCACAACAAGCAAGTTATGGAATAATCCTAGGTGTCCATAAATGGATAAATGAGTAATGAAAGTCTTGTATATACATATATATATATATATGGATAAATGATAAATATATATATATGGATAAATGATAAATATATAAATGGATAAATGAGTAATGAAAGTCTTGTATATATATATATATACATATATATGTATATACATGTATATATATATATGTATACATATATATATATACATGTATATACATATATATATATACATGTATATACATATATATATATACATGTATATACATATATATATATACATGTATATACATATATATATATACATGTATATACATATATATGTATATATATATATATACATATATATATATACAGGGGAGTATTACTGAGCCACAAGGAAGAATAAAAGTATGTCCTTTGCGGGAAAATGGATGGAACCAGATATTGTTACATTAAGCAAAATAAGTCAAGTTCAGAAATATAAATATCAAATGTTTTCTCTCATATGCAGAATCTAGATTTTTAAAAATATACATGGAAGTAGAAGTGGGACTATTTGGTAAGAGAAAGGGGACTAGTGGGACGGGGTAGTGGAGGAAGTGAATAGATCAACATACATTATGTACATGTATGGAAATGTCAAAATGAAGCCCAATATTTTATATAATTATTGGAAATTAATAAAAAAAAGGTCTTTTTTAAAAAAAAATAATGCCATCGGCCAGGTATCAAGTCTTCAGCACATAAGCCTGTGGGGGACATTTTATATTCAAACCAAAGTATATATTAAATATAAAAGCATATATAATTATGTATAGACACAATATATTAAAATTTCTAAAGTATATATGATAAGAGCTTTTTTAACATAACCATAATCCCTTTATATAACCTAAAAATCAACAGCAATTCTTATCACCACATTGCAGTGTTAAAATTTTCCTGTTTGTGGCCAGGCATGGTAGCACAATGCCAGTAATCCTAGAACTCGGAGGCTGAGGCAGGAGGACCATGAGTTTGAGGCCAGCCTGGGCTACGTAAGATGTGTTCTCAAGAAAAGAAGGAAAAAAAATTCCTCATGAGGAAATTTGCACTTGAGGTGAGGTGGGGTACACTGAACCAACTTTAGTCCATCGTGCTGCCAACTCTAGATTCTTTTTTTGCTCACGTAAATTTTTGTTTTGTTTTTTACAGTTCTGGGAATGGCACCTCAGCCTCACATACTCTAGACAACTGCTCTACCACTGAGCTACATCCCCAGCCTGGGGTTTGAACTCAGGGCCTTATATTTTATAGGCAGGCACTCTACCCCTTGAGCCTTTCTTCCAGCCCTCAAGATTCACTTTTAAAAGCAGGTATTTGGGGTTAAGGGTGTAGCTTAGTGGGAAAGCACTTGCCTAGCAGGCTCAATTTCAGTTCCCAGCTCCACAAAAAAATAAACAAAATAGAAGCAGATATTCAATTTAGTTGTGACTAGAAGAGGCCCAAGACTGCAGATCACCTGGGGAATGGACTCTCCTTTATTGGAAAATCTCAAGAAAAAAATGAAGCCAATGAACAGCCTAACCTAAAATGGCCCTAAATTCCAGATAGGACTCAGAAGCTCACATTCTTCTGCTTCCTCTGGGAGATGTGTTTATTTGTTAAATAGATAATATGTTTGTTAAACAGATAATAGGTATCTAATAAATGCCCAAAGGCATTGCCTTCTGTTACGTTGTATACCTTGATATGTTTGTCATACCCAAGAACTTTACATTAGCATGACAGCTTTTTATTTTCTCCATTGCACACAAAAGTTAGCCAGGAAAACTACCCTCTCCACCACCCCATCCATTGATTATAATTCTCTAGGATAGTGGGAGGATCTTGCTAGAGTTATTATTGTGTTTTTAGAATTTCTTTTCAAAAGATGGGCTGAGATTAATCATTATTTAGATAGTGAAGAAATTATAAGCCCCAATCCCTTCTCCACCTAGTTGTTAACGGGAGTAGGATGGTTTGTAAGGACAAGGCTAGAATTCGTAGTGCTTGGTCCTGCCACCCACGTGTGTTGCTCAACCTCTGCCTGTGGCTGGGGTCATTCACCCTAAATGCGAGTACGGCCTGGGGTGTGATCAGGGTCATAAGGACAGGAGAGGATGAGGAGAGGAGTCAGAGATGAAAATTAGTTCTCTAATGCAATTCCCAGCCTTTGTTTTCCCTTGTCAAGCACAGTTTGGTAACGCACCATTCTCCTGTCCCTTTGGACAGGCTAAATGATAATACCAGGGCAGCCAAGGAACTTATGGTCAAGCTGGGAAAGGTGACTCAACCTCTAAAAGAAATGCTAGCACCTTGCCAGACCTAGAGGGAAACAGCAAGTCTAAAATCCACTTGCCTAAGATCACAAACACATGGCCATCAACTTGATTTCATTAGAACTCAAATCTTTATCACAAATTGTTAGTATCATATTTTTCTGAACAGTATGTTTCTTTGTTAAAGATCAGATCCCACCTGACAGTCTTATTCTTCATCCATGACACTTTGATGTGAGCCAAGTTCACTGCAGGCCCTTAGGGCAGGAAGATAGGTCTGGAGTGGTTGAAGAGCGACTCTTTACCCCCTCCTTTTTTCTCTCCTTTGGCCCTTGGCCCAGGCTGTTGGCAGAAAAGCTGTTATACCATTTGAGAAGCCACATAGGAATATTCCCTTCAGGGGAGCTGAATGGTTGCCAGTACCAGAGGGGAGAGCAGCTGCACCTTGCAGCTTCCTCTGGTTGTCCCAGACATTCCTTCCTTCTGGGGAGTTCCAACAAGAACATTTGAGGTGTCAAGAAAGGGAAAATCTAAAAAGGCATCCCAGGAAAAGTGAGAAGGCTTTGCTGGGTAAGTACCACCTAATAATAAGAGAAAGTGCTCCTACTGTGATCCTTAAAAAGAATTCCTTAGGGAAATTTCATTTGCAAGTGTGTATCCTATGTCTTGACATATAGAGAAAAAAGATTGCAAACTGACATGATGTCCACATCAGGTGATGACTGAAACTAGAGTCAACAAGGAGGGAACTTTCTAGTGTCATTTTGTAAATCTCCCATTTCTAACCCATTCTCAGGAACCAAGTGTCTGGGTTTATAAAACAAAGGGAATAAAATGAGCTATTACTCAGAGCTACTTGAAGAAAAAATGTTTTTGTTTAAATAATAGGTCTGGCTTGATGTGAAATCTCCTCTTTCATATACTTATTATAAATTAGAATCTAGAGCAAAAATAATAAAATGGAAAATAATTTTAACAAATATATAACTAAGAAGGTTTTTTCATGTTGTGTTTGCTTGTTGTTTTTGAGACAAAGTCTTGCTATGTAGCCCAGGCTAGCCTTGAACTCTATATCCTCCTGCCTCGGTCTCCTGAGTGCTGGGATTACAGGCATGACCACCACACCCAGCTAAGAAGGGTTTTAGAATAATGTTGTTACCTTTGGTATGAGATAGCATTCACTTTTATCACACTTATTTTTAGCTGAACATTTGAAACAATGATTATTCTATCCACTTTTGAAAAAAATAATGACATTTGTTAATGTTTTAATAACCTAACATTAAATAGTTCATCTACACAATTGAACAATTTAAAATTGATTCTATTACTATAAATAATAGTGATAATCTGTACATTTGATGGCAAAGGGAACTCCCTCAAAGGCCTGCACCTGGAGAGAAAGCCACTCCCACACAGGTGTAAGATAGGGACATCTTCAAGTCAAACTGTCCAGACACTAGTATTATAAAAACACTGGGAAAAGTTTTAATGTTGGTTTTTATTTTTTAAGATCCTTCTTTTGTCTGCTTACTTGTTTACATTATTTTCATTGTTTTTATGTTTCTCCTGTTTTAGAAATATGGAATCATTGTGCATGGTGACACACACCTGTAATCTCAGCACTCCACAGGTTGAGACAGGAAGCTCGAAAAAGTTGAAGGCCAGTATTTCATTACACAGATTTAAGCACTGAGGGAATATGTGTATGGTAGACTGTGAAAGACCCAGGAATACTTCTCATTAACGCCCTATCAGTGCCACCCATGCAAACACTGACCCTAGACAGCCCAAGTTCAAGTGCCAACTGCTACTTGCCACCAGTGTGATGTTAGCTGAGTTACTTTAACCATAAAAGGTGATAATAAAACTTAAATTGTTAGCCCAGTGTGGTGGTACATGTCTGTAATCTCAACTATGTGTGAGACTGTGGTTGAAAGCCAGCCTGGGAAAATTGTTAGCAAGACTCTATCTCAAAAACCAAGCTGGGCATGTTGCTTCATACTTATAATCCCAGCTACACTGGAGGCAGAAGTAGGAGGAGTTCAGTCTAAGAACAGATCTTGGCAGAAGCACAAGACCCTAGAAGTATAAAGGGCTGAGGTTATGACTGAAGTGGTAGACCACTGGTCTAGCAAGTACAAGGCCCTGACTTCAAATCCCAAGAGTGTCAAATAAAAAAATTGTTAGAAACATTAAATAAAATAGTCTACAGAAATCATGCAGTGTAGTTCTCAGCATATACCAATAAATGTTAGCTTATCACTATTATTCTGTTTAATAGGCAATCACCTTCAATGATTCCTTAATTTTCAAGGCTACCACTGTTTTTAGTGACTTGAAGACTTTCTCAATGCACTTCCCTTTGACAAACAGATGCACTTATTTTTGTGAATTCACAGGAACCCAAGGCTATGAAATATAATTAAACCCTAGAATGAATAGAAGCAGAAAATTAGCACAGCATTTGTTCTTTCTCTCTGCCACCTATTGGAATGCCCCTACTCACCAATGTTCAAGTCCATAAGTATGCAGGACAATGAGCTCCCACAAACTTCTACATTTGCTGTCATAACTTATTATCCAATCTCAGATAACTGTCCATACAATAATTCATAAAAACTACAACCCAACAGACTGGACACATGGCCACACACCCTTCTTGTTTTACTGAGGTTTGAACTCAGAGTCTACATCTTGAGCCATTTTACTACCTCTTTTGTCATGGTTTTTGCGAGATAGGGTCTTACAAACTATTTGCCTGGGCTGGCTTCGAACCACAATCCTCCTGATCGTTGCCTCCTGAGTAGCTAGGATTGCAGGTGTGAGCCACCAGTGCCCGACTCACAACCTCCTTTTTTTTTTTTTTTCTTTCCTTAGTGGGTTTTTAGTCTCTTAACCATTTTAATTGGCTTATATTAATTGTACAGAGGTGTTATTCTATTTTTAGAGGTACTAATGTTTGAATTTGTAGGCAGGCAGTCTACCACTTGAGCCATGCCTTCTGCCCTTTTGCACTCATTATTTTAGAGATAGGGTCTAGCTTTTTGCCAAGCCCCTGGACCATGATCCTCATTAGGATGACATGCCACCACACGCAGCTTTTTTCCCCCATCTTGGGGTCTCACAAACTTATTTTGCCTGGCCTGGCCTTGAATCACGATCCTCCTGACCTCAGTCTCCCAAGTAGCTATAATACAGATGTGAGCTCCCAGAGCCTAGCTTGCAGAGGGGTTACATTTTGATATTTCCATACATATTTATAATGTACTTTGATCAAACTCACCCCCTATTCTGCTTAGTCAGTGTTTGGTTTGGTTTGGTTTGGTTTGGTGGTACTGGTGTTTGAACTCAGGATCTCATGTTTGCTAGTCAGGTGCACTACGACTTGAGCCTCTCCACCAGTCCATTTTTGTTGGGTTTTTTCGAGATAGGATCTCATGATCTATTTGCCAGGACTGGCTTCAAACCATGATCCTCTGATCTCTGTCTCCCAAGTAGCTAGAACTACAGGTGTGAGCCACTGACACCCGGCGCTCAGTCAGTTTTATATTTTTCCTCTATAGTCTCAGTTTGTTTTTTCTATTTTCCTTATTTTTCTTCCTGTCACACTCAGAGTAGCCTGAGTAGGAAGCCTGAGTAGAAAAGTTTCTGACAGCAGTTGTAGGAAGAACCTACTCCTACAAACAAATGAGATATTTTTCAAGGTAACATGCAATATTTGTGTTAGTATTAATACATGTCTTCACCACTTACCACGAATAAAACTGTGCTACTGCTTTTATTATGTTCCGTCCTTTTTTTTTTAATTGATGAAAAAAATCAACAAAGCCCTGTGGTTTCCCATTGGGTATTAATTCCAGAACCCTCTAGAGATGCCAGAATCTAAGGATGTTCAAGTTCTTTATGAAAAATAGTATATAGAACTGCCATATAACCTATGCACATCCTCTCGTACACTTTATTTATTTATTTATGGCAAGGTCTTGCTATGAAGCCAAGGTTGGCCTCAATCTCTGCCTCAACTTCCCAAGAACTAAAATTACAGGTGTGTGTCCCAATGCCTAGCTTCTCCTGTATGTTTAAACCCTCTCTAGGTGACTTATAATATCCAATACAACGCAAACACTATGTAATAGCTGTTATACTAAAAAAAAAGCTTATTCGTGTTTCGTTACACACTCAATTATTTTCCAAATACTTAGATCTGAGGTTGGTTAAATCCTTGGATATGGAACCTACAGATACAGAGGGGTCACTATACTATATTAAGTGTGGAGCTTGGGGATTTCTGTCCTTCTGACCAGATCAGGATAGAGAGCAGAGAAAAAAAAAATACCTAATTCACATTTTTCTTCTTTGCTAGTAGAAAGAAAACTAAAAAATAATTTTGGTGAAAGAGTACCTAAAATAAGTCCACCTAGACCTAACATGCTTCTTAACTCTATTTAGATTAATGTTTTGCTTATAGATGTGATTCAAGCATCTAATCCACATACAGCTCTTAGGAAATATGAAGGAAATGTTCTCTTTCCACACTGTTTTTCTTAAGCTAGAGTCTGAGTCTGAAAAATAATGAGCAGTCTTCAGAATAATAGTTCTAATAATAAAGAGGGATAATTTTAAAACTCACTATCATTAGCAAAATAAGAAAAAAGAAACAAATATAAGGTTGCTTCACCCAAGACTCTCCACTTCCCTGCAAAAAAAAAAAAACATAAAGAATTCACTGGCGGCATGGTTCAAGTGGTAGAGTGCTTACTTAGCGAGTACAAGGCCCCAAGTTCAATCCCCAGTACCGGAAAAAAAAATTATTCATAGAGAAATCAACTCATAAAGAACCTACTTTAGAAAAGTAAGCCTTCAGTTAAAAGTTCCCCTTATTTAATCATTTCTAATTTTCATTTTGATCAGCAGCAGCAAAATGCCCCTATAGTTTTCTGAAATCCTGAGGACAATTCTTTCTTTAAGGGAAACACTATACCGTAGCCAATATGTAAAACTAAAGATCCCCTTTCCTTCCCCTAACCTAACATTCAATTCAATAGAGCTCTATGGAACATCATTGGAAAAAATACCCCCTACCAGCTCTGTTATTTAGAATAATCCATGTAGAAACACTCAGAGAAATCCAAAAGATCTGAAAAATTTAAGAGATTTAAATACATCATTTAAAGAGACAGAACAGAAAACAAATCAATAACAAAATTAATGAAGTATTATGTGGTACTGATGGTAAATACAAAGGTTATTTGAAAAAAAGTGTGTTCTGATCTCCTTAATCTCGAACCTCTACTTCAAAATTATTTTTTGAGTAGGCTAAGAAAGCATAAACCCATACATCATGATTTGAGAAGCAAGGACTTGACCCCAACCCAACCCCCATCCAATAATAGCTCCTAAAAATTTTTCTTTTGGTGCAACTATCTGTGAAACTAAGGTCCTAACCTAACTCATGTGTGCAAATCCCTTTCAGATGCAAGATGAAAGAATATAGCAGTGCATTGTGGTTAGTATCAGATCAGCTTTGAACATGACCACTCATATCCCCTACCATGACTCCTCCTGAACACAGAGTCCAGCCATAGGAACTGAATCTTGCCTTTAATTTGATTCATTGCCTGATAATCCAGTTTCTCCATCACTAGAATCCAAAAATTTACCTCCCCAAGACACCAGTCTTCACTGTCATTCCCAAAGCCTTGAGATTCCACACCTAAACTCCTGTAGGCAGATCTCTCTTTGATGTTCACTGTCACATAATACCTCTCTCTGGTGGTTTACAGAGTGCTAAGATGATCTGAAGGTGGCATCTTGCTCACCAGTGATGAGAAAGGTTAATTTAGGAGATCTATCCTTTTACCCTGATATTTCCTTTCTATTTTACCATTACACACACACACACACACACACACACACACACACACACACACACTTCACGAAGACAACTTTTTAAAAGAAGAGCAGTACTCGGTCAAGGAAATAGTTTCTGTTTTTCCCTCCTGAGCAGTGCCTCTTCTCATTCCAGACTGCCTATTGCTTAGGTTCTCCTCATTTTTTGCACCAACCCTAGCTTGTCCGTTTTTGAGAGGCAACTCTCCTCTCTTATGGTAAGCCCTCTTCCTGAAACCTACTATCTCAACCAGCAAAAACCCTTGTCCCTTCCTGTTATTGCTTATACTCTCTCTACAACAAAAGTAGAAATAAGGGCAAAATAGTTTCTGCTGGGTATTGAGGGGGTGGGGGGGAGAGGGAGGGGGTGGAGTGGGTGGTAAGGGAGGGGGTGGGGGCAGGGGGGAGAAATGAACCAAGCCTTGTATGCACATATGAATAATAAAAGAAAAAAAAATGCTTCTTCTGAAAGGTTATAGTCTACAGACCTTCCTACTGAATGCACATATCCCTAAGGAGGTAATTTCTATATATTCATAATCTAGTTCCTTAACTGACATCTACCTAAAATCAAAAGCTAGTAGGAGCTGAATATGTACATAGAATCTTCACTCTAAGCACTTTTGGAACACAGGATGTAATGACATAATACAGAATATAATAAATATTTAGAAGTGATTTAATACAGCTATTTCTTATATGAGCATTATGTATAGATCAATATACTCTGATCCATGAAAGGAGTCCCAGAGAGCAAATTGGTAATTCACTGAAGTGTAAGAATCTTTCATTCTAGTTTATATATCAAATAAATTATATTACCTAAGCAATTTCTAATAAGGTGATGTACACTAAAATAATAATATCACAACATGTTTAATAAAAAATGAGGGCTAGGGGCATGGCTCAAGTTGTAAACTACCTGCCTACCAAGCTCAAGGCCCTGAGTTCAAACTCCAATATTGCCAAAAAAAAAAAGGAAATTATTCAATGTTAAAGTGACTCTCACAAATTTTGTTTACTAATTTGAACTTGATGCTCAAGTAGCCAACTTAAGTATTAGGTCTGGTTACAGAATTACATAAGATTAACCCCAGAAAAATTTTCAATAAAATAAGAATTGCTGTGCTTTGAACTAGGCATAATGATACATGCTTCTAATCCCAGCACTGAGGGGGCTGAGGCCAACCTGGGCTATGTAGTGAAAGCTTATCTAAAAAAAGAATTGTTGTGTTTTGTGTTCTAGTTTATGATATGAGAGAGAAAAGTTTCATTTTAAAAGGAATAACTAGCCCAACTTCAATATCACTATTACATGTTAGGAAAAATCCATTTTCACAAACTACATTGACACTTTCTGCTAGCCAGGGATGAAGCATGCATGCAAAAATAGTATATAAAAATCAAAAAGTCATAATTTAATTTCTGTCATTTCATCCTCCCAAATTGTCCAGCTAACTACTGCAGTAAAACCAGCAGAGGGAGCAGCAGGCATTGGTTTTTGGAATGTGTGCTCTCAAAAACAAGAGACTATCTCTTTTTATGGATTTTCAGGTAATTTATCAACTACAAATACCATTTTTGTTACTGCTAAGTTTTCTCTTTTTTTATTAAATCCATGTTTAAACACATTCTTTATTGATGTTTTAATTTTAAAAAAGTAATGCATGGTTCTTGTACAAAGTGAAGTAAGTTGAAAAAAAGTTTAAAAGCTTGATAATATACCTCCCCTTCAGATTCATATTATAAATAGACTGGTATGTAGCTTATCATATCTTTCTCATAAAAACAAATTATGTATATATATGTATATGTATACAAATGTGTGTATATGTGTACGTGTGTATATATACAGACACACACAAACACACATATTTATACTCATGTAGAAAAGGACTTTTTAATTTACTTCTTTATTATCCATGAATATACAATGTGTTCAGTAAGAAATGTGAAATAAACACAACATTAGGCCGCATAATAACTATGTACAGGGGTCAAAAGCATACAACACTGATTAAACAAGTTTACCACCACCACCAGCCCCCAACCAAAAAAAAAGCAAGTGGTACTGAAATGCTGTCACTGCATTCCAAACGAAAACCTAAACATATATGAATCTGGAAAAACAAAAACCCAAACCACAAAATACCGTGCCCTCCTTAAAAAGTGATGAGGAATACCAGGTGAATTTATTTCATTTAAATTTATATTATCCATCTCTTCACAAAACAAAGTAACAGTATAAAATCAACCACTTAAAAATAAGTGGTTTTTTAAAAATAAGATATATTAAAATACATTCTTCAAACTTGACAGTATTTTACAAATTCTAATTTAACTAAGTGATCAAATTCCTTTCCACTCACATCTACACTACACCTATTTGTATAAGTGAATTAAAAAGAAAAAGGATGTAACCATAGATGTTGCCCAAAGAGACATTCCCTCCCAATAGAAAGAATCCCTGAATTTCACCCTATCCAAAACCCATCTCTTTGCAAAGAAATGCTCCTGAATAAGTGGTCCCAGGACCCACAGACACTTTGAGCCCAGAGACCCATCTATCTAGCCAACTAGAAACTCTCTGGGAGTTTATCCTTCTAAGCCCAATAAATTTGCCAAAGTCTCCATAGCCTTTTTTTTCTGATTCCCCAGTGCCCTCGTTTTCCTTTGCGTCTCTGCATAGTCTCCTAGGATTCAGCCTACTAGACGTGTTCTTCACCATTACCAATTTCTATGAATCTTGATGTTAGAGTGGTGCGTGGCTTCCCACATAGGAAAGAAGCAAATACTGCAGAGAAGGAAAGAGAGAGAGCAAGCAAAAACAAATGAAGTGTAGATAAAGGGAAAGGCCCTATGTACAGGATTTAAAAATAGAATTATTTGTGTAATTCCTTCTCAACTCTCAAGAGCAAAAGGCCATTTTATCTTTTTTCGTTTGTTTTGCTGGGAGCTTTCAACATTTAGAATGTCTTCTAATAACCACTTTGTGATAAAATAAGAGAACACAACATCATGATCTTCATTCCATCATAGAGAAAAACTAAGGAGTGGAAGGTCAAAAGCCTGGCTCAATGTCACAGGAAAGGCAGTTGCAGAGCTAGGATAAGACCCAGGGTTCTTGACTCCAGCCCCTTACTTTATCCACAAAGTCAACACAAGCAGTCTAGATTTGTTATCTCGCCCCCTTCTGTCTCAAAGGCTGAGTGACAAAGAGCGCTTAGTGCGATACTGAGTGTAAATGACAGCACAGGAAGTCCACTCTCACAGTGCAAGCTGTGAGAGTGGCAGCTGAACAGGAGGCCAGAAAGCAAGTCTGTACAGAGCATTTTCAGTCTACACTCACTATCTTCCCTCCACAGTGGCTCAGAGTGCACAGTGGCCAAGGGGACACGTTGCTGAGGCTGTGGGGGGGTCAACAGAAGGTTTGAGGAACCACTGGACTAGTCAATTCCTGAGCATCTTTTAGCTAAAGGAAAAGCTGGGACAACATGTGAATGAAAGGAATCATCCTCAGAATTGGGTACTTTACCTTTTTTGAATATATTTTATATAATAATTCACAGGCAAAATACAAATTTCATAGTTATTTATGAACTATGTATGCAACTACTGTGCAAATGTTCAAGGAACTCTCTTTTCTGACATGGTACTAATCTCAGTTTATTCAGCTCTTTGAAACGTGTTAATACAGTTCTCAAGGAATTCCATCTAGTCACGTATCACATGTTTGAAGCTTAAAAAGCTGAAAGTGAAGAAAGGTTGCATCCAAACAGGTTCAGTATGGATATCGACCATATATGGAAGAAATATTTATATGGAAACCACACCCACTGCTGGATTCACAGTTGTAATAGTCAAGACACTGTATATGTACAAAGCATGTTAGTCTAACTCTATAGTGTAAACATGGACTTATTTGTGCTTCTATGGCATTGTCATTTACTGCAAATACAAAAGGAAATGAATCCTGTGTTTACCTAATTCTACTATAAATTAAATTTCATTAACATCTTCTTGAAAACATAACTTTCATTGCAAGTATCTTATTCCAAATAGATAATCTTTAACAAAATCAGGTAGAAAAATATATTTATAGGTTTTAGGACAATATCCCAAAGTATAATTTATAAATTCTCCCATGCTGATAAATCGTAACCAACAATTCTTTTTTAATTTACTAGTGATCAAAATATCCTATAAAAAGAGATGTTTTATATAACCTTAACACTAATTTTAAGATTGACTTTAATTGTATTTAAATTGATTGAAACAGACATGATGTGTGAATATATGACAGATCCTAAAATCAGTTTCTTTCTTAATTCTTAATGTCTGCAAGTTGTGAAGATCTAGTTTCTAAAATGCACACTCTGATTAATCATAACACATTTCCATTAAAAATGGCTTGCTATTCAAAATATTAGCCATCTGTAAAATCAAGACAAATAGTAATCATCATAAAAGGGAATTGTTTTGTGCAGATCCTCTAATTGTTGATAATGTAATCAGAGATTACCAGATTTTCCCAGAATCTGGAGGACAAATATATTTAAGAAGGAAATGAGACACACAAAGACAGGTACAAAGGGAGACCCAAAGAGACAGAAAGATTGCAAAATGTCTTTTCTTAAAAAAATTTGACTTTTGGTTACAGCAGTGTATGCCTAGCTTGGGGTTCCTAAATCAGCAGACTGAAGAAAAACTGCCTTGCCATAAAAACTCAAAATATATGGATCTCAAGAGAAATACGTGGAGTTGTAGATCTAAATTCAAATTCTCTCTACTGAAAAAAACAAATTTCACCTATAAAATCAGTTGAGCTACTTGACCACACGTCAGAATAGGATACTAAATTCATTTTCCTTTCAAAAGTGGAGGGAAACAGATAAGGGACCCTACTTGCAGGAAACACATTGCAAAACTGAAAAGCTCAAATAAAAAAGACTGGTGAAAGCATAACATTAAAAAGAGAAGTGCTTAACTGTTAAATCATCCAAATTGCTTTGCCAGAATTTGACATGCTTGGTTTCCTGTAGTAAAAAAAAAATCTTTTTTTTTTTTTTGGCTTTGAAAAAAAAGTGAGGAAAAATAACCAGCTGTTCCTTGTATAGTTCAGGAAACAAGTTTGATTTATTACTTTAAGGTTATTTTTGAATGAGTTGCTTGTGGCAGCCAGAGTGCAGAAGTCACTGAAGCCTGTCCACTTGAAGGACTCAAACTGTTTCCTGAACAGCCCTTCTTCACTCCTCACCTCTGAGGGCTATTATTGACAATGTGTGACTGGGGCCTTCCAGGATTTTAAAACAGCAGGGGTCCCAAGGAACAATCAGGCTGTCAATTACCTTTTCCCCTGTTGTGAAAGAGGGGCCCAAGACAATGCAACTTCTCAGCAGGGAGTCATGCAGCTCCAAGTCTGTAACCCACTCTTGCAGTTCAGCATTCAAAACCAAGCAAATGCTTGGTGCCTTCACTTTTGTCTGTATATGTCAGTTCAAACCAGAATTACTGCAAGGTGTGGATGTCTCCATGGACAGAATTTTTTATAATTCTCTCTAGGGCAAAACTGACTCTGAACGTGGTTATCTCTGAACTTCCTGGAAGTTTTTCTGATATCCAAACAGACACAAAGAGCTCCCTGACTCCCAGCCCCTTCTGTAGGCTTGTCCTCCGGGAACGCCCAAACCCCTCTACCTATATTGTGGCTTAAAAAACTTCCTGTGGGCATTGATGACTTGCTGTGAGGACTGTCCATCATCCCGCCCTTTGTCTGGCAGTCACTTCCATTCGAATTTGACTGACTGAGGCAGCCTGAGTTATTTGTAAAGAACAACAAGGCTTTTCATTCATAATTTTAGTAGGGGGACAGGGTGCTAATGACTGAGCTTGAATAACTAGGGAATGTGGTATTCAAGGCAGGAAGCAGCCCAACCGGCTGTCAAATGAAGGAAAGAGAGGATGCAGGGAAAAGTGCCTGGGTAAAAGAGCCAAACAATGACAAGAGGATCACACAGTATACAAATACAAATCAAGTTTTTAAAAGGTGAGACAATCAAAAAGATAGAAGCAGGAAGGAAGACAGGGAAAGTCTAACAGGATTTCATTAACTTGGGGGATACATGACAGAATTTACAGAATTTGAAACCCACAAAAGTGTCCTCAGAGGAAGTGATCTTTTCTTCCACTGCTAGCTCTCTTACGAAAACACAAAAGTTAAAAAAGAAAGAAAAAAGGAAACTGGTTTCACTCTCTTGGTAACTTTCACGTATTTGGACAAAGAAAGTTTGTTTTGTAGGGGAGCTCATCTTGACAATGAAGTCTGGATTACAAAGTGCTACTTTTGGGGTCAAGTCAAATTTCATGGGCCTGCAGTGCAGCGTGAACCCAATATGTAATATCTTTACATACTTGATGCTTCCAAGGAAAATCTGAAAAATGTAAATTTCTGGTTGAATTTAGCTGTACAGTCAAGAATTACAGGATTTATTTTTCTTGACAAAGTAGTAAAATTGTCATTTGACTTTTAAGTAATAAATTAATTTTATTAATAATAAATCAAAGCTCTTTTTTAAATACATGGTTTTGTACACTTATAGAAAATAATCCAAAATGAAAATGCTGCACATTTTTAATCTATTGCAATTTAACAGAATGATAGGTGCTGCTTTCTTTCAAAATCAATGTAATTCCATACATGAAACATGTTTCTATAATTTTTAGAAAATATTTAATATGTTTGGTATCTGAAGGAATGTGCTCCAGGACACAATAGAGTCACTTGCACACTCATGTTTATTGCAGCTATTCACAACAGCCAAGCTTTGGAAGCAGCCCAGATGCCCTACAACCAATGAATGGATTAAGAAAATGTAGTATATGTACACAAAGGAGTTTTATTCAGCCATAAAAAAGGATGAAATTATGTTGTTTGCAGGTAAATGGGTGGAACTGGAGAACTTCATGTTAAGCTAAGTAAGCCAGGCTCAAAAAGTCAAAGGTTACATGTTTTCCCTCATATGTGGAAATTAGACCTACAAATTAAATGTATATAGTGATACATGTATGATCATATATATATACATACATACATATATAAATTGTATTAGTGAGTGTCTGCAGGAAATACAGGAGGTAGGAAAGGAAAAGAATGTTAGAGAATGAAAAATAGTGAAACAACACATCTGTATATGAATACAATAAAATGTACTGTACTGTAAGCTGTTGAATATTAGGGGAGCATGGTGACAGAGAATGAGCCCCCCCTTGAATTATCAATATACACTTTTTTTAAACATGAAGGGCAGGAGGGTAAAATAGGTCTTTTCTGGGATGGGTACCAGTGGGAATGGGGTGGGCATGAGGTAAGAGTGAATGAGGGTGAATATGGTGGATATATTTTGTATCCATATATGAAAACAGAAGAATGAAACTTGTTGAAATTATTTTAAGAAGAGGGGTAGGAGGGAAGACGGAGAACAATGGAGGGGATAAATCTAACGAAGATATGTTGTAAACACATATATAAATATCACAATGTATTCCTCTGGACAGCTATTATATGCTAATAAAATTTAAAAATATTTAATATGCTTATTTTATTAAAGCAAGCCAAATAAAGGTAAAATTGAAGGATAATGCTAACTTTGGTGGTGACCAGCAAAACATAAATTTTCCCAAGCAGAGGACTCTATGGATCTAGGTTTCATCTATTAGCACTAGTTTCTTAGAGAGCACTTTGAGCTACCAAAGTCCGAGGTCAAAGTTCAGAGATTGGATATGTACTTATCTCTAAGTTCCTAAGTCATAAACTAACCCAATAAACGTTCATTAAAACTAAGGAGCCAACTACAACTACTATCAGGTTAACATCTATCACTGCAGTACATTGACAGCCATTCTGCTCTCATCAATGAGGAAACTGAGGCAGGAGAGTCTCTAGTACTTCCCATCTTCTTCCACGTGAGTACTCAGCAAAGGCACAGGTCTGAGAACACGTTTCTGGAGAGTTTTAGAACTAATCCAAAGAAGGTCTCAAGTAGCCTATTTTGAAATAAAAAAATAAATAATATATTATTTATTTTGCTATGTGCGCTAAGCATGTACATAAATTGAAATAAAATTAAATGGACCATGCTTAGTTTGTGGCTTCTTGCAGCCCCACAAATCCTTGGGTTTTTTAGAATAGGATTAAATAACTTGCCCCAAGGTTTAGAATTAAAATTGGTTGAAGACTTAATCACCTTCTTGTGAGTCTACATTCAAAGCCAGATGAGGGGATTGGAGGTGTGGCTTAAGCAGTAGAGCACCTGCTTTGCAAGTGTGAAACCTTGAACTCAAATCCCAGTCCCACCAATAACACAAAACAAAAAAACCAAAAACCAGGTGAGGACTAGTATACTTTTCTATCTTTTCACCTCTTCGGACATGAGTCTAAGGCCACTGTTCCATGAATGACATATTCCATTACCAGTTCAGCACAGCCCAGGCTAAATCATGAAGGTAGCAAAAGTTATTTTTTGATGTCTTTGCTGATTTCTTGGACAGCTGCCTCTACGCTCTCCTGTGGTGGCAAAT
This sequence comes from Castor canadensis, assembly GCF_047511655.1. Taxonomy (NCBI): domain Eukaryota; kingdom Metazoa; phylum Chordata; class Mammalia; order Rodentia; family Castoridae; genus Castor; species Castor canadensis. The sequence goes on from NC_133395.1 coordinate 29,385,731, forward strand.
TTGTGCGGGTTTGGGGGAGGATGTGCTAACTTCAGCATTTGGTGATATAGACACATTCACCATGGCTAATTTCCAACCTGAGGAAACCAGGTACAAACAGGTGTGAGCCTGTTCTCACACTGCCCTTCACTCATCCATTCTTCTCAGTGAGCTAGGGATCCCTATTATAGTTTCAAATTATAATAATGTAATAAATTACTACAAGTCAGATCTCTAAAACTCTACATTGTGGAGTTAATCTTCACAATGATGTTCAGATATAGGAAATATTTTATTCCCCACCTTACAAGGGAGAAAACTAAGGCACTGACAGGTTGAATAATGTATACAAGACCCCTCAGGTCAACCTAAATCAGACTATTTTCATTTGATTTTTTTTTTTCTGATTTCTCATGAAATCAGAAAATGTTCATCAAGAATTTTTGCTACCTGGAAAAAAACATAACATTCCCATTGCCTATGAATAACTGTTAAGACTTGAATAAAGCCCAATTCTCACTTCTATTTCATTGTAGTACATATCAAACATTCAAAAATCTCTATAGAGATGAATAAGGAAAGACTATAGTCATCTTTAGGATGTGACACAGTCTTTTTTAAAAGAAAACAATCCTCCAGAGTTTTTGTTTGTTTGTATTAATTTTTTTTTTTTTTTTACTGTGCTGGAGATGGAACCGAGGACTTCCTGCATGATAGGCAAGCACTCTATCACTGAGCTATACTCCTAGCCCTAAAAGAATATTCTCAATAACCTAAATACCTCAATAATGCAAGTTATCAGAATGTTGCAATGACTTTCAAGCTTTTATATCAAGTGTTACTAACTAGCTTAGTTTTGTGTGACCAGATAAAATACTGTATGTGACATCATTATACTCAAGAACTATTTGCTATTTAACTGAAATGTAAATTTAACAGAGTACTGTGTATTGTTATTTGTTAACTTTTGCAACTCTAATTTACAGGGAACATTGTCATGCTTTGAATCAAAATTTCACACAGAATTGTCCCCATGAACTATCTCTCACTACCCAGATGTTTATCCAACAAACTTGGCCTCCTGAGTATGCCAAGGAGCAACATGGCTTCATGACGTACCCTAACCAAATTCCCAATGACTTTAGTGTTTAACATTAAATGTCAAGTCACAAAAGTACTAGAAGGACCAATATTTTTATAATTTAGATGCCAACAAACTGTTTTAAGCAACTGAACACAGCCAGAAGCCATAAATGAAAAGATGGATAAGCATACGTTTACAAGCAAATCAAAAATGCCTGTATAGCAGAACACAAAACAAAACAGCACTGAAAGTTCAAAAGTTAAATGGAAAGTTGGAGAATATTGGCAACTTAAAATAGGACAGACCAAAAAATGTAAAAGGACAAGCACCTCAATTAAATCATGGTCAAAAGATATGCAATTGAATATTTAGGGGTGCACTTGTGCAATAAATAGAGAAAATATGTTCAACTTCAGAAGCAAAAACAAAGAAATTTAAAAATGAAACAATGAGATATCCCACTGTACCTACAAGATAACCACTGATTAAAAATTTCAACAAAACTCATTATTGGTAAGGTTTCAGAGGAAAAAAAATGTGCAACTATTCGTAAATTAGTATGCTTATCATAGCATTATTTATCTTAACAAAACAACCTGTCCCTAGTCCCTTAACTTCCAAAAATATGAAATCTAATGACTAGGAATGTAGAATTTAAAAAATATTCACAAAACATTAATGAGCGGGGTTTTTGCTTTTATAGTGGACTGTTTGAATTTTTTTCTCTTACAATGAGCAGTAATGCAGAAAAAATAAATCAACTTGTCATCCAGTAGGACACAGTGATTAGGGAAAAAAGTAGATCAAGGTCAATTATCTCTGAATAATTCTGAAACATAAAGCACTCATTATAAACAGATAGGAAGCAGTCATAAAAATATACCAGTGCTTTTTTATATAACTCACACTCTCTTACTGCAGTCATGCTAACTTCTGTCCAACCCCAGAGGATTTCACTTTTTTTTTTTCTTTTAGTGGTACTGGGGCTTGAAGTTAGGACCTTACACTAGCTAGGCAGGTACTGTACCACTTGAGGTACTACACCAACCCTGCTTTGTATTGGGTTGTTTTGAGACAGGGTCTTGGAAACATTTGCCTGGGGGTGGCTTTGAACTGTGATCCTCCAGATCTCCACCTTTTAGGAGTACAGGCATGAGCCCAACTGATTTCACTTCTAATCACTGCTGAGCCATGACCAACACACGGAAGGTGTCCTTTGCCCACGAGTTAACTTATGCCGACTGAGAATATTTGAATTTATCTTAGATTTCAAAAATTTCAAAAGTTTTTTCACATTTCAATTTTATTTTATTTTTTATTATTTTAATTTTTTTGGAGATAGTGATAATGGTAATTTGGTCCCCTGAACTCAATGCTGATTCGCAAATAATGAGAACAGGATTTTTGGAGAAAAAGAAGCAAAAGTTTATTAATTTTGCCAGGCAAAATGAAGACTGCTATGATATTCTGTCTCAAAAAAAAAGAAAAGAAAACCTCTGCAGACCTAGTTCCAAGGGGGGAAGGATAGGCTTTTACAGGAAAGCCTGGAACATGGGCCTCCGGATGTACGTGCTAGGCATGGCTTTGGGCCAGATGGTGGCCTTATGTCTGATTATTTCCTGACATGCTAGTGCGAGTCTCTGGAGTTGTATCCTTTGTTATTCTGGACACTCTTTATTCGCTGATGTGGTGGACTTTCATTCCTGTGGCCATTGAGATAAGGAGAGAAGTGTGATCATCTTGCCTGGAACCATAAAGACATTCTTGAGTTCCCTCCATGAGGAGAATGGGGGAAGGAGAAGATAGGATAATAAGGAAGAAGAGAAAAAAAAAAAAAGGTCCTTTTAAAGCTTGTGTAACTGAAAGCAGGCTGGTCAGTAAAATAAGTTCGTTATTGGGCTGAAAGTCTAGTTGTGAACATGAATTTGTCCATTCCTGTTACACTATGTTGCCCAGGCTCTTCTCAAACTCCATCCTGCTGCATCAGCCTCCATAGTAACTGGAATTACAGAGTTGCACCACCACACCCTGCCAGATTTCTTAAACAAGTATTCAATGAGTAGACATTCAATTCAGAAACAACCATGTCAGCTAAATAAGTTCCTACTTCCCTAAAATACATTACCTAATTTTAAAAGGTCATAGGCATCCGGTGCTGGTGGCTCACCTGAAATTCTAGCTACTCAGGAGGCAGAGATCCGGAGGATCATGGTTCAAAGCCAGTCTGGGCAAACACTCTGCAAGACCCTATCTCAAAAAACACTTCGCAAAAAAGGGCTGGTGGAGTGGCTCAAGGTGTAGGCCCTGAGTTCAAACCCCAGGACCACAAAAAAAAAAAAGGTAGGTCACAGGTGAAAACAAAAGCCAATGTGTGGGTAAGAATTCTATAGAAATGATGACTATCAACAGCTGAATATATTTAGTAACAGTCATTAAAACTTGCTCAAGGGGGAGGGGGAAGGGGGTGGGGGAGGGAGCAGGAGGGAGAAATGACCCAAACAATGTATGCACATGTGAATAAATGAATAAAAAAAAAAATTAAAACTTGCTCAAAATCTCTACATTATTATTCTATGTAACTGCAAATAAATAAACACATTTTAAAAAATTAAATTGTTTACTAAGGTTAAAACTTTTTGAAAGTAAAGAGGCAATACAGCTAACTTTATAAAAATAAACTACCAACCTATTTAAGCTGGTGCTTACTGAGAAATCTAGATATTTTATCATCCAACCCTCACAGCAACCATATGCTCCCTTCTACAGACAGGAACTAAGGTCAATTATTTCAGTCACTTACTCTTTCATCTGATTGAAAAGTAATACTTGAGTCCCTTCTATGCACCAGGCCCACAGAGCTGAAATAAGTGGTAGGCAAAACTAGACTTATGAAGCTTAAAATACAGTGGGGGAGATGCTATTAATGAAAGGACCCTTCACTTATGTGTACAGTTGCCTTGGAGAAGGTCATGGAAGGAAAAGGGGGGACTTGACCTACTCAGAGAGGTCAAGAAGGCTTTCCTAAGAATGTGACAACAGAAATGTAAAAGATAACTAGGAGTGAATAAGGCAAAAGGGACTGTCCAGACACGAACATCAAGAAATAGCATGTACAAAGGCCCTGTTGCAAGAAAGAGAATTTGAGTAAGCTCAGACCAAGCAAAGTTAGGGAGATCCTACCTCAAAAACAAAAGAGCTGGAGGCATCACTAAACTGGTACAGGTTCAACCTGTTGTATATAAATAATGAATAATAAAAGGGGTTTGAAGACATAATATCTAACTTGGTCATGGATGATTTTAACATCTTTTAGGATAGAATGTAAATATGTCTCTGTAGTTACAAAATAATGGTGAGAGGATTATTTCTCAAAATTACAAGGGGATTTTCATACAGAACATAAACTGAGAAGATTGTCCACTATTTCAGAAGTTCCATTCTGCAAATGGCTATGCTGATAGCCTGTGTTTTCTCTGCCTGTGTCATTGGAGACCTGAGCTCAAGTCAACTCATCTAGACAGATCTGTGATCCACAGCACCAATGATGTGGTTGCCAGTGGAGCCGTGTTGCACTTACAGGTCCATGACCTCGCTGTGTGGCTCTGCCTCTGCATGGGGAAGCTGTACCTGTTCCCATTATGACACATCCCTTTCAGCTATTTATTCATTTATTTATTTATTGGTGGTACTGGGGTTTGAACTCAAGACCTCAAGCTTGCTAGGCAGGCGCTCTACATTTGAGCCAAGCCCCCAGCCATTTTGGATTTCATTTTTGAAATAGGGTCTCAAGGTTTTTGCCAGGGCTGGTATGGACAGATATGGACAGGTATGGTATGCACAGGTATCCTCCTACTTACACTCCTTGCCTAGCTGGGATGACAGGTGCATGTAACCAAGCACAGCTTTTTTTGTTGAGATGGGATCATAGTAAGTATTTTTGCTCAGGCTGGTCTCAAACAGCAATCCTCCCAATCTTCACCTCCCAAATAATTGGGAGTAGAGACATGGACCACCATGCCCAACCTTTTCAGTTATTTTAAAAAATGTGTTGTTGAAAGTTAACAAAGTAGTAAGCTCTTAATTTCAAGTTATAATTTAGTACTGTACTCATTTTTAATTATTAATGTAGTAACACTTTTTGCCAAATGCACTTTCACAGTAAAACATTTATAATTTTACTTTCAACTACATTATCTGTCCACCATCTTTAGCCTGGTTGCTAATTTCCTTATTATATAGTTGAAGACTAGGTGTTCCCCACATCCTTCTTCCAACCACAGAAGGTTTCCGGAAGAATTTAGTTTTGAGTTAGCAGGGTAGTGCACCTCTATAAGCTCAGCACCAGGGGCAGAGGCAGGAGGATTGTGAGTTCAAATCCATCCTGGAAAATTAACGAGACTCTATCTCAGCACAAAACAAAAATAAAAGGGCTGGGGTTACAGCTCAAATGGTATAGCACGAGCATGAGACCCTGGGTTCAATCCCCACTACTGGGGAGAAAATCAAAAACAGTTAATTTGCTTTGAAAAATATTCACTTAATCACATTATTTCATTCCATTCATTCATGGAAAACAGATTGAAGTTTTTTTTTCAAAAATAAAATGTTGAAGAATCAAAACATCTCTTTTTCTCTATCTATCTATCTATCTGGAGGTACTGGGGCTTGAATTTAGGGCCTCATGCTTGCTAGGCAGGCACTCTACCACTTGAGCCACTCCACCAGCCTTCTCCCTCTCTTTTCAAACAGTAGAAAAACACATAAAGCTTACTGCATGCATAATCCGTGGGGTATTAGACTCCAAGAATCTTTCTATTTCTGCTCAATACCCTAAAACAGTTCAAGGCAGCCCTGATGCAGACATCCCAGAACTTTGGAATAATCTATCCAATAGTCTACCAACACAAAGTATGTATTGAAAAGCTCTTTTACATAACCCCACAATATTTTCAAATGATTCTTATAACTTCAAAACACTTTCTGACCAGAGAACAAAACTTAAATCTGCATTCAATCATATGCCATTTACCAAATTGAACCTATTTGGGCTTGACCTGTTAACTGAAATTAATTCAGAGCTGGCTCATAGCCTTAACACTGTTGCATATGGATCATAAGAACAGTCTTGGTGGAATCTGTTTGATTACATCTTCCTTAGAGAACAGTTTGAACTTCCTGTGCCCTTATGATCAAATGTCCACACAATGGAAAGTATAAAACTAAAACATCTATTTACTCTGAGGCTAAAATCTTCCTACTGCTACTAATATCAAAAAACTAATTTTAACTTATGATTTTCATCTATATGAGGCTTTAGCATCTGATTCCAGAAAAAAAGAGGATCCAATGTAAAAAACAGAAAAACAAACCTAGGGCTACTCAGGGAAAAGCAGAGCAAGAATGCAGTGTCTTCACTGATGAGATTTTCTCTGCACACGTAAGTCCTTACATTAAGAAAGAAATTGGGTCTTCAAGTCAAAGTACAAACATACTGAAAAAATAAGGAGAAAAATCATGTAGGACAGCAGAGAAATTCTGTTCCTATATTGCTACAGAATTTCAGTCCAACACAATAACAGTGTTCAGCATCTAACAAAAATATTCAGTAATTAACCAGAAGAAACCACAGGGGGCTTCTGCTGAACACTTCATCTCTGAGAAAGACTGGACCTCCAGGAGCCTCCAGCTCAAGGTCGCTCAGCAGCACCACTCCTTTTACCCTTGTTTAACCCCCATCTTTCTCTACTTTAGTTAGGGATAAAGGACAGCTACAAAGAAGGTTAGATCCAGAGATAAACTGTTTCCAGTCCTCCAAGCAATCTAGATAAGACCTCAAGTGGTCTATTTTGAATTCCTTTGCATCTTTATTGCAGCCACTCCCAATTCCCTCCCAGAGGCAAAATCAACAGAATGTGAGGAATCAAAGCAATTCAAAAAGTGAAATGATAACAGTCATGATGCCATATCAAAAGGTTAGCTGTTGCAAAGCCCTTTGCTGCTGGAAGGTCCTTCAAGAGTCCTTTCATAAGTGAATTTTACTATCATAATTGGGCCATAAGAGAAATAATGGTTGAAAAGCTCAATTGTTACCCAGGGAGGCACCATCCATACACTGTTGTGGAAGTACAATCTTTAAATGTGACTACAGAAATAAATTGCTTTGGTAATACAACTAACAAAATATCCAAATAGTTATTAATTCTTTGTCTCAAAAAATGCATCTTGCTTTTGCAAGATTTCTCAGGTTATCTATTAGGTCAGAACCCATTATTCGCTTGACAGTGGTTTCCTCAACCTCAGAAACAAAGTAGATGAAGAGCTGTTTAAAGCTAAATTCTCCCATTGCAACACAAACCCAAAGCTTAGATTTCAGGCAACTGGAATCCTCAAAGTAAGACTTCAACTGACCCCACACAAGAGCAAAAAAAAAAAAAAAATGCATCTCTACATTGTCTCCTTTGCTGGCTTCTGCAAAAGAATAGAGGAGGCAAAATTCACATTTACATACTACCTTATTTAAAAAGAAAAGAAAAGAAAAAAACCTGAGGAAGATTATTGCTACAAAATGAAGCAAATACAAATAAATGAATTCAGACAATAAAGCCAGATATGAAAATCAGCGTATGACAGTCCTGTGTGATGCCTGGGATTTGATGAGTCCTGGGAACTTAGAGCTAGCTGAGTACTGCAGCAGCATGGATTTGCATGGATTCCTTATTTTTTCAGCATTTGGCAAGTGCCAAAAACTGTCCTTGCATCAGAGTTTCCTTTCTAGAACTTCCCATAACTTATTTGAAGATGGGCCTTCTTATGGACTCATAATAATTCTGAAGTATCTTCCAAAATTAATCCCAGTTTTAATTTGGGAAGATAACAGGAAGCATACCAGTTGCATTAAATATTTAATTGTGCACATGCTTTCACATACACAAACATATTTTTTTATATTAAAACCCAGTAAACATCCGGGCTGGTGGGGCGGCTCAAGTGGTAAGAGTTCAAATCCCAGTACCACCAAAAAAAAAAAAAAAAATTCAGTGAACGTTAGAGGCACAGTATGCTTGCTTCAAAAAGAAAAATAGTAATGCACTGAATAACATAAAGAATAAGGAGTTAGGAAGAATCCAAAGGAAGAATCCAACAGAGCTTGCTAGGCAGGCTCTTTATCACTTGAGCCACTCTGCCAGTCCCTACCTTGTTCTTAAGTTACAAGTTGAGAGAAGGTTGTGAGAGGAGAAAAAGAGAGCTAAATTACCTAAAAGTCTTTCTAGTTTATGGGAGATAAACATAAAATTCTAGATTTTCTCCCACTGACTCAACAAAAAATGAGGTGCTCTAAAATCTTATTTAAATTTTATTTTATGCTATGACTCCTAACCACGTCTTTTCAAAGCCCCTGAAAACGCTGGGGGAACTGCATGGGGACAACATGTCCCTAGAAGCCGCCACCGGACGCACCTCCGCGCCAGGTGCGGCCACCACCTCCTCCAGGAGGCGAAGAGAAGGCGTTTCTGGCACCTGATCTGCCGGGGCGACTTGCTGGCCGGTCACCAGCAGCTCCTTCCCGACTACCTTTGCACAACCGGGCTTTGACCAGCAGCTCCGTCCCTTTGGTGAATGCTGGTGTTCTTCCCTCACCGCAGTGCCTCCATTCATAATAAAAACGAAATGTGTCCAAGGAGATGGTAGAGAGAGCTACCTTCTGCGGCGCTTATATTGGAAGTATGTTTTTTTAATTCACCAGACAGCCATGATCACACATTTGGAAGGCAGCCCTGCCAGCTCGCCTTGAGTGCTGGAGAAGAAAGCAGATGCAGCCCCACGCCAGGCGCGCGCCCCCTGGTGGCCGGACCTGGCCAAAGCGCAGCGGCGCCTGCGCTCGCCGGAGGCTCAATGGATTCCGACTTCCAGCCCGCCCCGGCGGCCGGGGAGGCCCAGCTGTCCCGAGCTGGCAGCCCAGAAAACTCGGCGGGGCCGGCCGACGTAGCCTCATCCTCCCTCAACCCAGGGGTGAGGGGCACGTAGCCTAGCGCCCGGAAAGAACGCTTGCTACTTCCCCTGCCACCTCTAGTTGCAAAGGTTCAGGAGAAAAGCCCTGAGAAACATGGAGAGGGCAGGGCGAGAGCGCAGGGAGGCCGGCAACGCGCCGGGGACTTTCTGGAGCAAGAGGTCGTGGGAAGGGTGTTATTGCCAGGGAAGCAGCGAACGGATGAGGGCTAGAGCTGGACGAATCTAGCGCGTTTTCCTACGACCGCATTCCAACAGCTCTAACCCCGCGTGGGACAAGCTCGCAGGTGCTTGCTATGAGGGAATTTTGACCTTACAGCAGGTACTTCCCTACTCAGTAAAAGCATTCTGAAAGTCGTTAGATGGAATGCAATACTAGGTGTTGTGTATGCATTTTAACTTCCCACTGGTGCTCCCACGTGCAGGCACGTTTTTTTAGTACGTGAACGGCGGTTAGGGCAGTGGGTATACTATTTTCTATTTCATAAGTGGGAAAGTGCTCCACTTTCGGCATGGGCATTCGGAACTTCTTGAGAAATGTAGGTGACAAAGAGTGCGAAATAAAGGATGACTACTGGTTAAGTAAAGGAGGAATTCCGCAGTGGAACAGTGAGCCTACACACGCACACATACACACACGCCCAATTTCGGAAGTGCATGATGTCGCCCTGAGTAATCATGTATGGGTTTTACTGAATTAACTTAAAAACTCAGGTTGTAGAATTTCCTTCGTCTATTGCATGGAGCAAAAGAGTAAAAAAAGATCTTCAAAAAGCCTCCATGGAAAACCCTCCTTTAAAAAAAAAATCGTAATAAACCAAGAAACTACAAGTCGACACACTCAAAACCAAATCCCAGCAAGGACAGAAGGAAGTTGAAACCCGAATCTGCATTCCTCCCGTGCAAGGCTCAGAGGTGGGGGAGGCGGTTTGTGCTGGTGTATAATCGGGTTAATCCAGTAGACAAAGAATAAACCAATAGCCCTCCCACCTCACTTCCCGCTCCCCTTTCCCTCTCCCCCTCCACTGCCCCCCCTACCACCCCCCGCCTTCCGCGCGGGGGAACCGACCAAAGGAGAGGTGATCTGAAGTGGATTGTGGATAAAAGTCTGAAAACCTGCAACTTGTTTTTAATGCTAACACTGCACGGTCCGGACGACTTTGAAATGTTCATGCTCCCTTTCCTGGTGGCAAAGAGAAAGTTCCTTAAGTCAGCCCCAGCCTAGGGCTCCGTCCTCGTGGCCTCTGGGGAAACCTTAAGGTCAGTGTTTCCTTGAAACCAGATAAACTGACCTCGCCGTGCCCAGCCCGGCCCCGCGGGCGCCCCGCATGACGGCGCCCGGGCGGCAGGACCGGCCTGGGGACGCGCGGGGCGGCGTGGTTGCCCTTTTGAATGCCTCCTGCAGCTCGGAGCGCTGGCGGGCGCAGGAGTGTGAGTGAATGTAGCCCCGCGGAGCCAATGAGCTGGGACCGGATGCGATATATCCTCTGGGACAACAACTGCTCTGTTCCGCCTCGGATCCACATGACGCCATTTACTGCTGCCGCGGCCGCCGCAGAGCTCCCTGCCTCCTCCGGAAAGGCGAGGGCGCAGGCCAACCGCGAGCCCCCCCGGCCGGGCCCCAAACCCTCCTCCTCCTCTTCCTCCTCCTCCTCCGCACCCACCGCCCCCGCCTCGGCCTTTCTGCCGCGCCTCCACAACGCCCAGTCTGCACCGCCGAGAGCTGCGCGCCGCAGCGCGAGCGGAGGAGAGGGGCCGGCGCAGCGCGCAGCGCCCAGGCCCCCGCGCCGCCCGGCCCGGCTCGCGGCCCCGCGCCCCTGCGCCGCCTCTACTCCGACACTGCCGGGGCTGCACTTATTGGCGATCCGGCTTTAGGGTCTTTGTAAGGCCGTTTCTTTTCTCATTCGCTCGTCTGCCAGGAAAAGGGACTTCGCTGTTGGCGCTTCGGCCTCTTGTTCATTGAGAAAAAAGAGGAAATACTCCGCGTGCGCTTCTGGAAGGGGGGTCATCCCTGAGCTCCGGAGTGTTCATCGGCGGGGGACTCGGCTCCGAATTTTCCTCTTGGTTTTTTTGCTCCAGCCGATTGCTCAGAAGTTGGACTGAAGCAGAGTTTGGAAAGAAAAAGGGGGAAAGTTTGCATCGGGGCTGGATTTATTTGCACATCACAGAAAGAAGAGAATCCAAGGGAGAGGGGTTTGCAAAGCCGCGATCACGGTGAGGCGCGTTGGGTTCTTCCCCTCCTGGAGCCGTGGCCAGCGCGTTGTGGGCAACATGGAGTAGGTGCAGCCGGCCGGGAGTGGGGTCCGTCTGTCCCTTAGCCCCTGCAGGCTTCCCGCGAGGACCCAGGGAGCTGCCGCGGATCTGCATTACTGAGAGCACCGGCTCGGCCTGCCTTGGCAGGGCTGCCGAGTGCGCCCGGTGCAGTGTCCCCGGCCGGCAACCCTAAGTGCCCGCGTTCTAGGGAGGGTTCGGGGCCGAGAACGGCTCGCCTGAATTTTGCTCGTATCCCTACACTAAACACGAATTTGGCGCTGAGATGGGAAGGAAAACACTGTTTTCCAGGTCGCCGTTGTAGGCGCTCGCAATGCTAACCTGTTCCTTTTCAGTGGAAGGCAAAGTTGTGGTGAGCCTGTCCTGAGGCAGGGGTACCGGTGGGTTGGAGTGCTGGGCTGGCGACCTCACCCGGGCAGGGGACCCCGCGGGTGAGAAAAGGGCGCAGAGTGCCCGCGAGGAAAAAGCCTTTGCCTTTGCCCCGTGTGGACACAGTCTAGCCGGGTGCGGGTGTAAGCGTCGCCCAGCCTGGCGCCGGGTCTCTGCGGTTCGGAAGTGCAGCTTTCTCTTTTTTCCGTTCCCCGTGGTCGGCCTAGGTCAAGCTTTTTTAGTTTTGGACTCTTGGGCTGACCTCGCACAGGAAGAAAGTCATCAGGTGGTTGTGATCGGTTTCCATTACCTGAAAGTAGGTGGCAAAAGAGGTGTGTGTGTGTGTTGTGTTGTGTTGTGTTTTCCATTTGGAATCTTTAGTGCTTTTTACAAAGCGGTTTCTGTGTTGGTTTGCCCCACCCTAGTGCTTAAGTCCTTTCCCCCTAATCTTTAGTCTGATCACACACACTTCTTAATGGGGGTTTCAAAGCACTCTCAAAGGAGAGAGAAGAAATGGGAGAGCGCAAAAGGGTTGGGGGGGGTGTTGCGAAGGAGGCCAGGAGTGGGCAGAAATCATTTTTTTCCCCTTCCCTAAGATGCTACCTTCCATTGTACGCAAATCTGCGCGTAAAGTTTCCAGCTCAGGGATCTGACTCCTGCACGCCTCGCGTGTGCTGAGGAACTGTGGAAAAATATTTTTTTTTTCACTTTAAGAAATATATATATCTCCCTCGAACTAAAAGGAGACTGGCATGTGCAGATCACAAGCAGTGCTCGCTTGAGTCCGTGCCCCGTGGAGTCGCTGTGCGCGTGGGGAGGACCTCTGTCTTGGCTGTGCGTCGGCGGCCCGGCATTCTTCCTTCGGGCGTCGGGTTTAGAAACCTGTGCCGGAAGTTCCCAGGGCCTTTGTAGAAACGCCTGGTGGTGGGCTGTGTGACCTTGCGGGGGTGGGGGCATTGGAGGGGCTCCCTCTTGGGGCTGCAAGGCAGTTCGCTGGACTTGGGGAACGTTTTAGCCGAAGAGGGAGAGGCGGGAGAAGTGTGCTCGTGCGTTTCATGACACGTCCCCTCCAGAGGCGCCCGCGCCCCCCTCCCGTCTGCGTCTCGGGACTGTGCGCAGGGGGGCCAACCCGGCCCCTGGACAGCGTCAGTCGGCCTGCGGAAAAATCCCTCGGGGTTCTGGCTGTGTCCCACCTGCTGGGGACGGTGTTGGGACGCAGATAGAGCCGATAAACACAGTGAAAGCCCAAAGCAGCGTTGTCTTGTCTGCCATTCTGTTGGAGGTGAGATCCGGTTTCCAGGTCTGCCTTGTTCTGAATCTGGAAGCGTTTGTCACCTGCCTGGTTCGATGTGGCTTTTTTTCCAAAAAGCGGAGATTGGATAAAGGTTTACTTTTGCCTGTTTTATTTCTATCTTCATAGAGGCTTGGAAAAGGGAATGATACTTTTGATATTCAAGAGTGACTGCAATTAGAACGATTTCTTGATAATGCTAGGTGTTAAGTGTGGCACTTGAGTTTTTAGAACTTTACCTATTACTACCAATTGGTTTATGTTCTCAGCTATTGATTTTCAAAACTAGAAAATAACCTTTGAGCTGCGGAATCGGAGATGGTTCTACAAGCCTGTCAGTATCTATAATATTTTAAGTGTCAAATTGAGAATGTGAAAATAATTTCCCATATTGTTACTTGTTGTGTAAGTTTGCTTTGATGTGTTTCTGATCCCTAATAGGATTTGAAATTGCTTGTTTTTAATCCAGTAACTTTAAGCTACTATATAGTTATTAAAAATCATAAACTTTATGTCCTCAAGGAGAAATGCAAGTTTGCATGTTGCAGTCATCCTAAAGAATTTAAAGAAGTTACAGAATATTGCATAAGTCATAGTGCAAGTGTTTGATGTCAAAGTAGACTTTCAGAGCAAAGAATTTTCTAGGTTGCATTTGTTACTGTTCACGAAAATGACCATGACAAACTTAAACCTATTTCAAATTTTGAAAAAGTATTTAACTTTCGAAAACGTTGTAGGAATATTATGTTCCAACATTACGTTCTTGCAATTTTTATGTTGAACCTGAACCTTCCAGATTGTGTGTTTGATTATGGGGATTGTTACTTGAGTGATTCAGACAAAGATCAGCTTGGAGTCACTGCATTGAAGGATTACAGAGTTGTCAGTACCCGGCCATAATTTTTATTTCTCACTGCATGCGTGCCCTGATCAAATGGCTGTTCTTACACCTCCCTGCTGCCACTCCATTTCAAATCCTGTGTCTGTAAGGGATGTGGGAAGAGTCCATTCAAGTGGGTGGAGAGTAGGAAGTACATTGGAGTATAAACCATTCTCTTTCCTCTTGGTGTTTTCCCCTAGGAGTTCAGATGTGTGCTAAGCCTGCTGGAGTGAACACACTTCCAAGACCTGATGGAGGCCAGAGCTCAGAGTGCCAACGGGTCGCAGCCCTTGCTGCAGGCGCCCCGTGACAGTGGCAGGCAGCGTGGGGAGCCCGACCCCAGAGATGCCCTCACCCAGCAGGTCCATGTGTTGTCTCTGGATCAGATCAGAGCCATCCGAAACACCAATGAATACACCGAGGGGCCTACTGTGGTCCCAAGACCTGGGCTCAAGCCTGCTCCTCGCCCCTCCACTCAGCACAAACATGAGAGACTTCACGGTCTGCCTGAGCACCGCCAGCCTCCCAGGCTCCAGCACTCGCAGGTCCATTCTTCCACGAGAGCCCCTCTGTCCAGGTCCATCAGCACGGTCAGCTCAGGGTCTCGGAGCAGTACAAGGACAAGTACCAGCAGCAGCTCCTCTGAACAGAGACTGTTAGGATCATCCTTCTCCTCCGGGCCTGTTGCTGATGGGATAATCCGGGTGCAGCCCAAATCTGAGCTCAAACCAGGTGAGCTGAAGCCACTGAGCAAGGACGATTTGGGCCTGCATGCCTACAGGTGTGAGGACTGTGGCAAGTGCAAGTGTAAGGAGTGCACCTACCCAAGGCCCCTGCCATCAGACTGGATCTGCGACAAGCAGTGCCTTTGCTCGGCCCAGAACGTGATTGACTATGGGACTTGTGTTTGCTGTGTGAAAGGTCTCTTCTATCACTGTTCTAATGATGATGAGGACAACTGTGCTGACAACCCGTGTTCTTGCAGCCAGTCTCATTGTTGTACACGATGGTCAGCCATGGGTGTCATGTCCCTCTTTTTGCCTTGTTTATGGTGTTACCTTCCAGCCAAGGGTTGCCTTAAACTGTGCCAGGGGTGTTATGACCGAGTTAATAGGCCTGGATGCCGATGTAAAAACTCAAACACAGTTTGCTGCAAAGTTCCCACTGTCCCCCCCAGGAACTTTGAAAAACCAACATAGCATTATTAATCAGGAATATTACAATAATACGGATTGTTCTTTTTTTTTTTTTTTAACACATATGCAACCAACTTAACAGTTGTAATCTTGGCACTGTTAACAGAGGTTTGGGATGTTTGCTGTTTGCAGTGAGATGCTTTCTGTCCATGTGCCATTTTAACTGATGCTTGTTAGAACTCAGCTAATGGAGCTCAAAGTAAAGGATACAGAACTCGGTGGCCCACATGCTGCATAAGCTAAAGCAGCAGACACTCCTAGGCAAAGTTTCTTGTTTGTGAATACCCCTTGCAAAATTTGTAAATTAGCAAACAACTCTTTTTCCATTGTTTTCTCCAGAGATAATGTGCTATATTTTTGTATATACAATAATATTTGCAACTGTGAAAAAACAAGTTGTGTCATACTACATGGCACAGTCACAAAATATTATACTAATATGTTGTACATTCGGAAGAATGTGAATCAATCCGTATGTTTTTAGATTGTATTTTGCCTTACAGAAAGCCTTTATTGTAAGACTCTGATTTCCCTTTGGACTTCATGTATATTGTACAGTTACAGTAAAATTCAACCTTTATTTTCTAATTTTTCAACATATTGTTTAGTGTAAAGAATATTTATTTGAAGTTTTATTATTTTATAAAAAAGAATATTTATTTTAAGAGGCATCTTATAAATTTTGCCCCCTTTATGAGGATGTGATAGTTGCTGCAAATGAGGGGTTACAGATGCATATGTTCAATATAAAATAGAAAATATATTAACGTTTGAAATTAAAGTGAGCTTGTTTTGTCTTATTTTACCTGTGTGTTTGTTTCTTTCAAATGCAAGAAACCACAAATTATGCTAAGGCTAAGAGTTGTAATGAAAGTCTCACTTGTCCTAAGATTCTTTTTATCTCATGGTGGCTGCTTTAATATAAGGTGGATCTGATGATTTTTCAGAGATAATTCTGCCTATCAAGAGAGAAGTAACTGAATATTTGACTCTGGGCTGCATTGATCATGGGTACTTGTTTTGGCTATGTCATTCCCCTTTCTTCCCTGTGTTTTGGAGGACTTGCCTAATTTATTATGCAGGGTTTTTTCTTTGTTTTGGGGAGCTAAATGATTTGGGAGACTTTCTCAAAGATTTACAATTAGACTTTTTCTTAATAGACAGCATTAAGAATGAATACCATAAAGATAATTCAAAATAAGGAATGAATTCATTTCAACAAATACTTAGTGAATGTTTTCAGTGTGTCAAGTATGCAGTATATGTTTACATAGACCAGGCATTATAATTGGGACAAAAAACATTTTCTTGACTTAGTTGATCATAGCTGTGCTTTTTCTACTCTTTGGTTTTAAACTCTTGTATTTTATATGACTATTCATCTCATGTTGGCCAAGTAGCCAACTTGCATCCTGTCTTGTTTAATCAAATTATGTAGAAAATTGTTAAATTTTACTCTGAGTAAAAGATGAAATATGGCAAAAAGTCAGTATGTGTAGAGCTGTCTTTTGGGAACAAAGACACTGCAAGCTGCTACAAGTCCATCTTGACAAATATTAGGTATTCTTAAGTCACTTGATTAGTCACTTTGTGGCTGGTGAACTTTTTTTCTTTTTACAAAAGCACAAACTTTTGCTGCCAAGAATCACCGGAAGTCTAGGAAATGATTTACCTGCCATTATTGTTTAATCTCTTGTTTCCTGTTCTCTTAGGTTAAGAGGTCTTAGTACAGGGTGTCTTCTGTTTTGTTTTTTTAAATCTGGCTTTCAAGGAACCATATAGCCTCCTAAACTCTAAGGACTTTCAGTTTCTCTGAACTTCCATGCAGCACAAGATTAAATTAATTTAGAGATTATTTACTCTTAACGTTTCAACTTTGGGATGCACCAAATGTTCACGTAATGTTGGTTCTAATGTGCATTCTCAAATTTCACCCTGGTGATCTAAGGAAGAATTCGATTGCTGACAAATAAAGCAGCATTTCTTGCCCATTGTAGTTTTGAAGATTGGTAAAGCACAAACATTTTGGCTAATTAGCCTTGTTCACAGAGCTACCACATGCATTGATGGAGCATTTTTTGGTATAGAAATGGTGAAAGTCAGAATTTTTGTGGATTGTGTAAGCAGTTTTCAAAGTGTTCTGTAGACAAATTGCAGCAGATGTCATTGGGAGTTCACTGAAAAGTTAGATCAAAAGTTTCCCTGCAGTTAAGTGAGTTAGAACCTAATGATGTGGCCTGGAAACTTGCATTTTTAATCATTCCAGAGGTTTTGCACAGTCTGGGACTGCTGACTAGAAATTGCTTTCTGATGTACATTTTTTAATTAATTTTGATAGAAAGCATACTCACTGATTTGAATAAAGTATAAGTATATGCAACCAAAGTTAGAGGATATGTTGTAAATTTATATTAAGTCCTGGTGAAAATTTGAAGATGAATAGGAAAGTGGGATTCCTCAAGAAGTTTCAATTAATCTACTAAATGTTGAGTTTATAAACCAGTACAGAATTCATTTTAAAAACATGGAAAGCGAGGGTTGATAAGGTGGCTCAAGTGGTAGAACGTCTGCCTAGCAAGCATGAGGTTCTGAGTTCAAGCCCCAGTGCTGCCAAAAAAAATAAAATATGGAAAATTAAATGTTTATGTTTTGGTAGATTGAAGACAGGTGGTGCTCACTCATTCAATGTGTTAAAAAGATTTTTAAGTGTTGTATTTATCTACTTGGAAACGAAATGTTGAAAATTCCTATTACAAATACAAGTAATCCAATGGCCATTC
This sequence comes from Castor canadensis, assembly GCF_047511655.1. Taxonomy (NCBI): domain Eukaryota; kingdom Metazoa; phylum Chordata; class Mammalia; order Rodentia; family Castoridae; genus Castor; species Castor canadensis. The sequence continues at coordinate 29,403,588 of NC_133395.1, forward strand.
TTTGATGTGATGGATTAAAAGTAATGATACAACAAAAATGCTGAGCATGTAGGGGAATTTTAAGAAACTTTTTTTGTTTCTTTGCTATCTAATTTTTTTTAAACTTGTGCTTGCTCTGTATTTGAGATTCAGTTAGCAATGACAACTTGATTGTTGTTACTTAACACATTCATTTACATATTTTGAGGAGGAGATTTTAAGGTCCTGTCAAATTTCTGCCATGATGGAGCATGCTCTGGGGATTGTCTGAAAGAAGAAAGCCAAATCCCAGGGAAATAATCCCAACAAGCTCTTTGCATAACTTCTTTCTCCAGCACACTTCTGTCCTAAGTACTACTTGACTCCAGGATACCTAAGTTAAAGTACTGATGATGTCAGCTAAATGAATTTGTTCTTGCACAGTGCTATGAGGTATTTGAAAGGTGTTGATATGTTTGATGTAATTTATTAGCTTTTGAGCATATATATCAAAATTTTTAAGGGTTTAATGGGTTTAGGGTTTCACTTGCAGTTATATTCACAAGTGGCCATTTGCTTTCCTCTCCTAAATGGGTAAAAGGAGCAGAGTGTAGGTGTAAGTCTCAACTTTGAAAACGCTGAACTCTAAGTCAAAACCAAGTTTCTTTGGTCTGGGGATGTAGCTCAGGGATAGTTTGCCTAGTATGCACAAGGCCCTGGGTTCAAACGCCAGCAAAACAAAACAAAACCTTACTATTTTGCACTATTTTAGTAAAGAAAAACATAAAAGGTTATTAACTAATAGTGCCAATATTGTATCATCTATTCTTTGGTTTGCAGTATCTATTAAGGCATTTAATCGTGTTAATTTCTATTTTAACTTGAAATAATGCTTCACTTCTTCATGGTAGGCTAAGTGGGTCTCCACTGAGATGACCAGACCTTTCTGATTTGACTGAAAATTGGTCCCCACACTGATACTACACATCTGGAATAGTTCATCACTGGTTTGGTCATTCAAGGGGATAGAGCAGGCTGACTGTAAACCCAGAACATCAGACTTTGCATGCTACACCTCCACTTTCCTTACATTATGAGAAACACCTATATGAACAATGAGCAAATGTAGATTCTATCAATAGTGCTATACACCTCTGGTCAGAATTGAAACACTCATTTGACTTACAGTCAAAAAAGACAAACTAAGTACCTTGGCACATTACTGTAATCAGTATTTGAGAAGTTGAGGCAGAAAGAACACAAGTTCAAGGCCAGCCTGAGCTACATATCGAAACCCTGTTTCAGAAAAACAAAAAGCAACAACAAAACGAGAAGACAAATATAGCAAATAAGGGTAGAAACACACACACGTACATTGGCACTTAAACTTTTATCCATGCCGAGCAAATGTTTCACATTTTTATTTAATAGACTTTAGATTGACTTTAAGAATTTTTGGTTTGGCAGCTCATCCTTTTTTAAATAAACTATTAAAGAAGATTACAATGAAGCATTGGTCTCTGGCTTGTCCAGATGGGGCATGTAAGATGTCAGCATAATTTATAAGGGTTTATTTCTCAAAAGTAGTTGCTAATATATGGAAAAATGATTAAGTTGACTTAATAAAGGATCCACTTAGGCTATGGGCATAAAAATTATGTAGCATCTCAATTTCATTTTTTTTTTTTTTTGAGACAGGGTCTTGCCATACAGCCCAGGTGACCTTGAATTCCCAATCCTCCTGACTGCTGAGGGTACAGATGTGCACCACCAGGCCTGGCCAGATTATTTTCTTGAATGTCCACTGCTTGCAAATCACAAGAATGGTTGATCTAATGTAAAGGGAAAGGAATAGCAACTGTAATGCAAACCAGAATTTATAATAGGCATAAACCAGGTGCTAGAAACATAGAACTACTTTGTTTGGTCTCTGTGTCCATGAAATGGTTGGAGATATTTAAGTAGTCAGAGATATTTGCTAAGAGGATATTTCAATTTTTAACTGTATTTAGCTGTGTTTTTTTTTTTTTTTTTGGACTCTGACCTGCACAATGAGAATAAAACCTAATTGATTTAATTCTGTCTACATTCTTAGCTGTGGACTTATGCTGGAAATACTGAAAATATGAATTCTTTTACAAACCACTGATGTGATTCTAATCATCTGTGAAAAGTCACATGATGTGAACCCAATAATAGGTCTTCTGAGTCTTTGCCCTGCCTGCCACATGAACAATAGAACTGTAGGGGTGGGTGTAGCTCGGTGGTAAGAGTGCTTGCCTTGCATGTGTGAGGCCCTGGGTTGTGTCCAGAGCACTGCAAAACACAAAACAAAAATCCCTGCATGCCTACAGTGTAATCACATGTCACTGATTTGATATTTGTTGTGTACCTTATTTAGTATATCAGCTTAAATGGTATTACAGGAGGCAAGTGAAAAAAAGAACTCTTGTTCATAGTTCTTTTCAAAGCTGGTAATCTAGGACTCAGATGCTAAGTCACAGAAGAGGACTGGTAGCATTACCCACTTCCTGCCTTAGCTTGCTTAAAACTGCCTGGAAACCAGGGATGATGCTAAACATCCTACAATGCCCAGGAATTCCCCCAATGACAGAATTTTCCAGCCCAATATGTGAATTATGCCAAGATTAGGAAACCCTGCTACAGAGGAAACTAAGGGAGTAGTGGGGAGAATGTTACATATCTTTCTGACATATATCAAGGAAGGCTGTCAGATGAATGAGAGAAGGTAAGGTCAAAGGACATGGGGGAAATTACTGTGATCAAAACTGGAATTTCCATTCTGAATACTAAGCTTCTGAAATTTTTATATGAATTATAAAATACCTAGCCCTAAATCAGTTTACAGATTACTGAATGTATGCATGCATGTGCATCTGTGTGTATATGTGTGTGTGTGTGTGTGCATAAATTTTTGCAGTGTTTCTACTAAAACAAATAGCTATATCAATGGACTTACTGACCTTTACTTTTAGCTGAGGTTAATGTACTTTGAGAGCACTATCAGAAGAAGGAATTTAGGAGGTCACTCATGGCTCCAGTTACTACATCTTTACATCAGTAACTTCCCAATTGGATTTGCAATGATCCACCAACTTGAGTTTCTTTGTGGGGAGAAGACTCTCCTGGCTGTTGTTCATTGGAGCAGAGCCAAGCATGTGGCATGTAGATGTTTAATGAACATATCACGAATGAAGGAATGAATGAGTGTATTCAACAGAAAGTAGAATTATGCTGACAGCCCTAAGAAAGAAAGTACACATAATAATATATGGCAAAATACAAATATCAGTAGAGTGTTAAAGATACAATAAAGTAGGTGAGGGTACAGTTCAGTGGTGGAGCACTTGCCTAGCACAAGCAAACCCTGGGTTGCATCTCTAGAAAGCAAAACTACATATATATATACATATTCAATTCTAAGATGAATATGTGTATCCCCATTTATGCATTTCTGAAATAAGGATACATCTTACAACCAATGGTGGTTTACAGTTGCTATCATCTAGATAGCACTCATACATAACTTAACATTGTTTGCTGTGTTTGAAGCCTATTATAGTTACTCATACTGTCCCACATCAATTGAGTTAATTTGAATTTGCATATTTTAAACTTAGCTGTTTAAGGTGTCTTCATGAAACAACATATTAATAAAAAGAATATTAAGTATTATATTACTGGATTTAAGTTTAATAATAAGGAAAAGTTTGTTACTGAAGAAATAATTGAAATCCAATTTTTCTTGCAAAAAAAACCCCAGTGTTTTATATGACCTAAGAAAGGGAGAAACCCACAATAGATGATTAGATAGGAGAAAGTTCAAAGTAGTGATAAGCTAGTATGATCAATTTATATATCTTAAATGGCTAACATTAACATTTGTTGATGAGGCTGGGCACCAGTGGTTCACGCCTATAATTCTAACTACTTGGGAGGCTGAGAAAGCAAAGGAATGTAACCTAAGGCCAGCCTGGGCAAACAGTTTTGGAGACCCTATTCTCAAAGTTACCAGAGTAAAATAGACTGGAGGTGTGGCTCAAGCACAAAGCCCTGAGTTCAAATTCTGGTCCCACCAAAAAAAAAAAAAAAGATTTGTGGATGAGGGCTAGAGCTGTAGCTTAGAGGAAGAGAGTATGTCAGCATGCATGAAGCCCTGGGTTCAATCCCTACCTCGTACCAAAAGAGAAAAACAAAAAGATTTTTGGCATAAATTTAATAGCAATACTTTTACTTTCTTCATTGTTCAAAAATAAGTCTCTTGTAATCAATTGTATTTTAGAGTTTCAGAAATATAATAGTCATTTTAAATAATCAGAGAAAGGACCAATGGTCAACCAGGGTGCTGAAGATAAATGAAATTTTCTTGGGTCTTGAAAAATAGGTAGTGAGAAGGTATCAAGAAAGCCAAGTCAGGATTGAGCAAAGTCCTGTGCAAGAGACTGAATAGATCAGCTGGCTGGAAGAATGAAAAAGGAGATTGGAAAAGTAGATTTGGCCTCCCTCTGAAGAGCCTGAGTGTCAGACTAACAAGCCTGGACTTTCTCCTAACACATCTTCCCAAGTCCATTTCTGGTACTCTCTTTCATTTTTCAATTGACCATAAGAGGGACATTTTCAAAGTACACTCTAAGCAACTTGATCTCTTCTAAAACTTCTTTAGTGTCTGCGTTTTGGTCTTTGAGCAAAGTGCTAGTTCTTTCATGATCCTGAATTAGCTAGCTCTTCTCTACCTCACATGTATCCTCGCCACAGAAAGATGGCTTCCTTCTCCTTTTACTGGCATCAGTTCCCATGGCCTTCACAAACACCATTGCCTTTACATACAAGCTCCCACTCCCCTCCCTTAACCCTCACCCCATATCTATTCATCTGAAGACCTTTTACTTATCCTTTAAAGCTCTGAATATATCACTTCCCCAAAGAAGTTCCTTTTCTCTTTTTCTCTTTTGTTCTGTCCTAGGGATTGAACCTTAGGGCCATGCACATGCTTGGCAAGTACTCTACCATTGAACTAAACTCACAGAGCCTAGGAAGTTCCTTCTTAATCCTTAGTATACATCAGGTCCCCTTGTGATTGTCATATTATTCAGCCTTTTTGCTTCAGACCACATATCACCAAAGTAGTTATACAATTATGTCTGTGATTATTTGTTTAATGCCTTTCTTACCATTAGGACTTTTAAAATGTGCTTTGCATCTGGATTCCCAGGGCTAAGCCATCACCTGGTAAAGAGGGGGTCCTCAGAAAGTGTTTGATGAATGAATGGGTGAATGAAATCAAGAGAAAGTGAAGATACACTGATGGCATCCAAGAAAGCAAATGTACAGCCAGTACCAGTGGCTCACACTTGTAAACACAGCTATTCAGGAGGCAGAGATCATGAGGATCACGGTTCAAAGCCAGCCTGGGCAGAGTTTGAGAGACCCTATCTTGAAAAAACCCATTAAAAATAAGGAGTAGCAGAGTGGCTCAAGGTGTAAGCACTGAGTTCAAACCCCAGTACCACAAAAAGAAGGAAGGAAAGGAGAATAAAAGAAGGGAAGGGGAGAAGAGAGGAGAGGAGAAAGAAAGAAGAGGTATGAAGTAACCAGTTGACAAAATTCAATGATTATTTTATGTGGAATGAATTAGAACAGTAAGAATTTAAAGGAAAGCTTATGTCTGTCTTCCTTCTTCTCACCCTAGTACTAAATTCATGACTATTGGTGTATGTAGCTGGACCATATTAGCGCTGTTACTTACACAGTTAGCCTTGTACTGAACTGATTGTAAAGATTTTAAAGACAGGGATGAAAACTGCTTGTCTCCAGTGCTTATCACAATGCCTGATTCAAAATAGATGCTCCCAAAATGTCATTTGAATGAATGGGCAATTATTAACCAAGATCCAACCATTATAGAAATTGGTCTATTATCATTTTATAAGTATACTTTTCTTATCTTTGATACAACCCTTTCAAATGCTTTTTTTCTCCCTTAGGTGATCAGTTCTCTATACCACTTCATCAGTTCGATCAGAAATATGGGCTAGTTTTTCCTGATAACAACAGATTAAACTAAAAAGTTTCTTGAACCTTTGGCAGCATTTAAATTGAATCAGCAACAATTTCCCTCTTTGACTCATTCACTGCTACAAAACATTCAAGTAGCTTGAAATGCAAGGACTTTCAAGTACCCTGAAGACTGACACAAAGTCTGAAAGAGATACACTTTCAAACACAAAATGTACCAGATCATCTGTGGCTCATTTCTGTAATCCTAGATGAGGAGGTTGAGATCAGGAAGATTGCGATTAAAGGTCAGCCCAGGCAAATAGTTCTGGAGACCCCCATCTCTAAAACAACCAGAGCGAAATGGACTGGAGGTGTGGCTCAAGCAGTACAGCACCTGCTTTGCAAGCACAAAGTTTTGAGTTCAAATCCCAGTCGTCCCCACCCCCAGCCCCCCACCCTCCACACACTCACACACACACACACACACACACACACACACACACACACACATACACAGAGAGAGAGAGAGAAGGGGAAAGGAGAAAAAACACTTTGAACTGGTCATTCTGGGTATGACTTCTCTCGCCTTACTGTGGAACAGTCACCTGATGATTCTAAACAATATGTCAAAGCTGAGGCCAAAAATTCATATTTCTAATAAGCGCTCTGTGCTCTAACTTACCCAGCTCTTGCTCATCATTCCTGACCAGTGTACTAGAGTTCTTCAGTGTATTAGAACTGGTAGAATGTGGGTAATGGGTAGATAGATGAATTTACTTTCAGAAACTGGTGCAGTTCACATGATTATGAAAACTAGCATCTCAAAAATCTGTAGAGGTGATTGGTGCCTGGAGACCCAGAAAAAACTGATGTAGCAGTTCAAGTCCAAAGCCATCTGCTGGCAGAATTCCTATCTGCTCAGGGGAGGCCAGTCTTTGTTCTTTTTTCTCCCCTTTGACTCATTAAAAAAAGCCCACTTACATTGTGGTGGACAATCTGCTTTACTTAAAGTTCACCAATTTATTGTTATTTTTTATTTATATTGCAGTACTGGGGCTTGAACTCAGGGGCTACACCTTGAGCCACTCCACCAGTCCTTTTTGTAATGATTTTTTTTGAGATAGGGTCTCTCGAACTATTTGCCCAGGCTGGATTCGAACCAAAATCCTCCTGATTTCCTGCCTCCTGAGTAGCTAGGATTACTTTAGCGGGATTGGACTGGCTAAAGTTCGCCAATTTAAATATCAATCTTAGCCACAAAAAATACTCTCACACAAATCTTCTACGTACCCAATGTGTGACCAAGTATTTGGGTGCTGCAGCCCAGTCAATTTGTCACATAAAATTAGTCCTCACAAGCAAGAAGGAATCAAAGAAACATTTGGTTCTTAGATTAGTTATATCTAATTTGCTCTGTCTTTAGAGATTTACCAATATTTTATTTATACATATATATGTGCATAAATTTGACATGAGGGTCTTTCTATGTAGCCTAGCGTGGCCATGAGCTTGAGATCCTCCTGCCTCAGCCTCTTGAGTGCTGGAACTATAGGAGTCTACCATGATACCTAACATCAATACATTATAAATTAACTGCCTAATAGCAACTGTATGGGACTTTAACAAATGAGACACAAAGTCTCCTTTATTAAACAGGAAGTCATATTAAAGCACATTAAAAATATTTCTATTGTGAAAATTGATGTATTTAAGATATTGGTATTTATGAATATTTAACTTTATAAGAGATTAATTTAATTATCCTAAACAACCTTTTGAGAACATTAATGGGTCTCTAGGAAGCACCAAAACCTTAATTCTGATGCAAACCCAACAACCAAGATCACTGGCTTTGAAACTTAAGACAGCATCTCGCACGAGCCCCACCATGCTCCTGGAATGATTACTTAACATCTCTGAACATCAATTTACGCTCATAGAAGGGAGGGACTAAAATTACACTTTCATAGATTGTTTCATAATTAAAACTACTATTTCATAATTAAAACTACGCTGTCTTCCTTACTTTGTATAATCCTCTGCAAGGGGATTTGCAACATCTGTGCCATGAAAACAGGCCAATAAACAAAAAGTGCTTAATATGTGGTAGCTTTAGTTTCATTCACTTAATTTCCACTGTTGGGTAGAAACAATACCAGTTTAGATTAAATACTGTTATCAGTCAACAGACCTATCTCTGTTATTTTTTTCCCTGAGCTCCACACCCAGAATATATCATGAAAATTAGGGCCACATCTGAGCAAATCAAAATAATTCTTTACGTTGTATGGTATAGTGCTGTACTGTTGACAACTTATTTTCACATCCATGATCTCATTTTGACTTTCAATCCTCACAGCTGGTCCTAAGATATTTGTAAAATAGATATCAACATTCCTACTTTATATAAGAGGAAATTTAGGTTTCTGCAGGTGAAAGAATTGCTTCAAATCATATAGTAAACAAAGGAAAATACTTTGACTCAACCATGGATTTTTTTAATACAAGTCCAATATTCTGATCATATCATTGTTTCTACCTATCAGTGCTTTCAAAGAAATATCTCTTGAAGGCCTTCTGCACTGATAAATTTCTACTCTGGCATCTTCACACACGGGCAATAAATTAGTATCTGAAATTAGGTTATTCCGAACTATCTCCTATATGAAATCTAACATTACCTTTGTTGTAGCTGTCATTACCATGGCTACCATTCCTTCAAATAAAGTAGTAGACCTTATCCAATTCCTTTTCGCAATCCTAATTCTATAAAATAATGAAGGACCACACAGACCTTCATATTTTTAATTTATAAATTACTTGATTTAGAAACATCTCTAAAGAGAAAAGCCAAGAAACTATATTTCCTATCTCCTATATGTGTCTCATTTTAATGAACCAGAATTGAAAAAGTAGGTGTACATCCTAATCACCTTAGTAACTACAAAATGTAATTATTTTGTAGTTCTGATTATGTTACTCTAAAAATGGTTTTTAAAAAGTACTATGGAATTAAAAGCTAATGTTAAGTTTTATACTGTATTGGAATTTTACATAATTACTGTATGTGAATTTGCCCAAGGATTGCTCTGAAGTTATGTAATTGTGAAGCTCTCAAACTCTCGGTTGGTTACTACAAAGGTTTACATGTTATTTATCCCCCAAAGGTGCTGGAGGCTTAGCTCCCACGGTAAGAGCTAAGAGAGATGGAGGAAACTTGAAGTGGTGGTATCTAGAGCGAGGTGGTTAGGTCACTGGGGTGGTGGGGTCCAGCCTTAGAAGAAATTAATGCCTGTCTCTAGGGAGTAGCTAGGTCCCAGGACTGGACAGCCATGCCACTGCCAATGCTATGAGATAACATGAGGCACTCCCCAGACATGGCCACCTGATCTTGGACTTTTCAATATGCAAAACTATGGGCCAAAATAACCCTCCTTCATCTATAAAGTAGCTAGTCTTAGGTATTTTATTGTAGTAACACAAAACAGACAGTTACTCCCACAGCTTTCTTTGCCCCCACACAGGAAAGGAAAAGAGCTAACCCACTGAGTGCAGAGATTCACTTTTTTTTTCATACATTACCTATCTAACGGTATCAAACCCCATGAGTAACATCTATAAATGCATTCAAAAAAAAAAAAGAAAAGAAAGAAAGAATCTAATATCCACAGATTTGCAGATACATTTAAGGAACATAAGTATTTGCTTGGCCTCTTGCTCTTGTTTGTCCCCACTTCCCAAAGGGAAAAAAAAAAAAAAAAAAGACAAAACCAAAAAACCCAAGTCTACTTTCCTAGCTAGCACTTTGAATTTATTAATTTTCTTACAAGGAAAATTCTTGTGCATACATTAAAAAGATGAAGCAAAGATTTCACTTGGAAGGACAAATCTTCTCTTGGTTGCCTGCCTAAATCCTTGGAAACAAGAATAAACTTTAAGCAGCAAGTTAAAGAGTAAATAAATTTTGCTAATGGCTGTTAGATTGCTAGCTAGGATGGTTAGTATGGGGAGTAGTTAGATTGCTAGCTAGGATGGTTAGTATGGGGAGTAACTCTAATTAAACAGTGAACCCTGGAGAGAGCTGAAACGTTTCAAGAATAGATTTTTGTCTCCCATGCCTCATTAGGAATATAAAATCAGCTTCTATTGTGAAAATGACAACCTTTCAAAAGACTGCTCTTTTGCCATAAAGAGGTTGTATAACCTCTATTTTCAAATTTTGAATTTCTTTTTCAGTAACAAAGGATATTTTTATTGCCCAAATCCAATTAAAGTCATGTTAAACGACCCTATTGTATTTTATGTTAACAATAATTTATCTCCTGTTTAGACACATAGAAAGGCTGATCTTAGCTCCTGTTGCAAAATTTAAGAATTCACATTTTTAGAGGAGTTGGTACCCAGCCGATTTGCCTTCTTCTTCACCTTGACTTCTGTATCCAGAACTCACACCTCTTGCAGACCAACAAGCATCATTTTATTTATTTTGTTTTTCTTTTTAAAAAAATTTACATAAGTTAATTGCACAAAGGGGTTTCATTTTGATATTTACATGCATGCATATAATGCATGTACATTGATGAAATTGACCCAGTCTATAGTACATTTTCAAAACCCCTCTCTTCCTCCCCTCCTTTTAACAGTTTTAGTTATTTTGTTACGCTATTTTCATATACACACATAATGTACTTCAATCATATTCACCCATCGCCCACTCCTTTCCCCATCCCATCTCCCACTGGTTCCCCTCAAATAGTCCCACTTTTGCAATCACGTATTATTATCATTATTGTTATGTCTAGAGTCTACCTATGAATGAAAATGTGATGTTTGTCTTTCTGAATTTGGCTTATCTCGCGTGACATTTTTCAGTTCCATTCATTTTCCTGCAAAAGACATAAATTTTTTCTTCTTTATGGCTGAATAATACTCCGTGTGTATGGCAGCACATTTTCTTTATCTGTCCATTGGTTTTTGGGCAGCTGGATTGATTTCAGTAGCTTGGCTATTATGAATAGTGGTACTATACACATGGATGTGCAGATTATTGCTATTGTTTGCTGACTTAGCTTCCTTCTGATATATGTCCAAGTGGTATGGCAGGATCACATGGTAGGTCTAATTTTAATTTCTTGAGGCCCCTCTATAATGATTTCCATAATAGCTGCATAAACTTACATTCCTGCCAACAGAGTAAAGAGTTCCTTCCACCACCATCACCACCCCATTCTACCCGGCATTTATTGTTTGTTTTCTTGATGATAACCATTCTAACTGGGATGAGATGTAATCTTAGTGTCATTTTGATTTGCATCTCAACCGGTATCATTTTAAATAAAAGATGAGAAGAAAGTTGGAATAGAGTAACTAAGTAATAAACTTAGTCTGCCTGAAAGTCAGTCTTAACAATTTAGAGATTAACTGCATAATTCATTAAGTTATATAAAAAGAAAAAAGGCTGGCAGAGTGGCTTAAGTGATAGAGTGTTTGACCCTGAGTTCAAACCCCAGTACTACCAATAAAAAAAAGTGACTGAGTTTTGAGGAAATCTAAACTATTAAAGTTCACAGAAGAAAATCTTATAATTGTCTTTGTCTTTTTTTCTATTAGCATGAGTGAGTACTTATTCTACAGACATTGCCTAGAAACATGGCCCTTGTTAGTTCTGCAAATGTTAAAATCATGAAGCATTGAGTAAAGAAAAAAGGTTATTCATTTTTTACACAGTATAATCACAACAGCTGAGAAAAAATTTAGACATTGAGAGAGAAATAAAATCATTTAAGAATGTTTGAAATATAACAAATGCCCTTGTGGGAGTCAGTGCTCTCAACATGAGGACTTGGGAGCCTATGAAGTATCTTAGCTGGTCCTGAAGAGAACAGCTAGAAAGGAAGGGAGAGGTGCTGAGCTCTCCCTCTCTATTCCCATGAAATTACTCCTCACTCTGTTTTCTTCACGTGGAATGAAAATGAATTATATTGAGGTGTTGTCATAGATTGTGTCAACACTGTCCATGTTGGCTGATCCTCTGCTAGGAATACATGTGCTGTTAGGGAGCACAGCTACAACTAAGACTCTTCTGAGTCATTTTATTTATTGGTTTATTTGTTTATTTTACTAAGGGAGCAATTTCCTACAAAAAATAAATAGTCCAATTTATTTATTTATTTATTTATTTATTTATTTATTTATTTATTTATTCTGCTTATTCACTTATGCAGTGTCCCTGAAAGAGCAGAAGGTTTGAAGTCAGTGATACCCTAATTTGAGTCCTGCTCTACCAGATGGAAAACATGTGACCTGGACCAATATTGTAACCTCTCTGAGTTTTTTCACCTTTGCTTATCTCTGAAGACTTAAAATAATTCCTGATAGGATCTGTGCATTTCCAAGCACAGAGCCTGGTAATGTTACTTCCTTCATGTCAAACAATTTCTTCACATCTTCCATACCATTTGGTTACGACAGCCCATGACTCTCCTGATACCAGTGTTGTTGGTGTCTCAGTTTTAGATTTGTAGTTTAGCAAGACACCCTGGCTGAATAGTTAATTGTCTTTTACTTCTTACAGCCTTGCTCATCCAGCTTGTGAAGAAGGACAGCAATGAATTTTGTTACCTTTTTTCAGAACTTATGTTATTTCTCCCTCTCCCAAAGTGACCAGCGTTTCCCTGAGCTGCTCAACTGTCATGGTCCAAGCAACAGGGCACTCTAGCAGACCCCAGATGCTGTGGACACCAGCATTATCTCAGGCAGAATCACTGTGATAAAAGCTCAAACAACCCCACAATCCTGCACAGTCTCTGCAAAATGAATTTGTAGAAGCTCTCCTCTTTCTGTTATGTTAGATATACTATTATGGTCTTAAAGAACAAATGTATCTTTTCTGAAAGCATGTTCTACATGATAGAATAGGACCTTACAATGAATTGTAAAAAGGAGTGACTGTGACCTAAAGCATTCAGATCTGCCATGAATAAAAAGCAATGGCAAACAAACCTGCATGAGAGTTGTGATGGTTAATCTTGATTGCCAACTTGATTGGATTGAGATATGCCTATAGATTACTAAAGCACATTTCTGGGTGAATCTGTGAGGGCATTTCCAGAGAGGCTTAAATCATGAGGGCTTTGACCTAATCATTGGTTTAATCTATTAATAGAGTCAAAACTTATGGAAGGGATTGAACAGACCAAAGTAAAGTCTACTCACAGCGGGAATACATTGAGAAACCCATTTGAACATCATCTTAAATATTAATAACAAAAGACAGGACTGTAATATAGGTACAGTGTGTGTATAGGTACTTGTACGAGGAGGGAGGAGAACAGGTGAATAAAGAAGATTAAGGTGAGGGAGTATGGTTGATGGACTTACATATACTAATATGAAATAGAACAAAGAAACCTCTTGCAATTGCTTTAAGTGAGGTGGGGTGGGGGTAGAGGGGGAGAGATAGTGGGGGTGATCTAACCATATAAGCTTATTTGGATTGTCACAATGAATCCCCCCTACAACGAATCTATTCTAATGATAATAAAAGAGGTTCAAAATCAAAGGAGGGAGAAAACTTAAATAGACTATTGGGAGGTGGTGGAACTGTGGAAGGTGGAGGCTGATTAGATAAGTAGATGACTGGTGTTGTGCCCATTGGGGCTGTATCTTGTCCTAGTGCCTTTCTGTTACTGCTCCACTCTGTTTTTGGTGTGCCATGATGTAAGCTGCTTTGCCATGCCTTCCCACAGTGATCTGAAAATAAATCCTCCATGAAGTCATTTCTGTCAGGTATTTGGTCACAGTGATGAATGTTTGACTAATAGAAGAGGATACATTGCTTATTGAAAATCAGTGAGACTCCACTGTGGGGCTACACTGAGTTCCAGGCCACTATGGGTTATATAGCGAGACACTGTCCCAAACAAACAAACAAGCAAAAGCCCCTAACGATAGGATATTTTGCATCAGGGAAACTTGGAGTTTTGTGAAGCTGTACAGCAGAGACATATCTTACTGACAAAATTCCACCACAAGGCCAGGTATGGTGGCTTTCATCTGTAACCCCAGCTACTCCTGAGGTAGTAATTAGGAGGATTGTGGGTCCAGGCTAGCCAGGGCAAAAAGTTAATGAGACCCCTATCTCAATCAATAAACCCAGCATGGTGGTACATATTGTAATCCCAGATATTCAGAAGGATTGTGGTTAGAGGCCAGCCCTGGGTATAAATGTGAAATGATACTGGAAAAATAACTAAAGCAAAAAAAAAAAAAAATGCTGGGGGTGTGGTTCAAGTGATAAAGTGCCTGACTAGCAAGTAAGAGACCCTGACTTCAAATGCTAATACCATGAAAAAAAATTTTTTTTTCACTTTAAAATGCCAGCTCAAGTAAGGGTGACTTATAAAAACAGACTATTTTTCTGATTTCTTTGTTGCTCAGAGAAATACTTTGTTTAAAGATGGGTGCAGTGACATGAGCTTGTAAGTCCAGTTAGTCACGAGGGCAAAGCAGAAGAATCCTAAGTTTGAGACCAACCTGGGCAACATGGCCTGTCTTAAAAAAACATTTTTTGAGGCTTCACTCAAGAAAACAAAACAGAAGAAGCTTTGTTCATCTGTTTAACACAGAAGGTAAAAACATAGTAAATAACCTGCATGGGAGAATTTGATTTGCACCTTGGTTGCAAGGCCACTGCTCTCTAAAAAAGGACCTGTGGAACAGTCTTCCTAAGACAGACAATGTGGAGAATAAGCCGGACTCTTACTCCGGTCCTGTCACTGCCTGTGGAACAGCAGGCAAGCCACTCAATTCATTTTTGCCTCCCATGAAGTATGAGAACTCCATTATTCCTACATGATCTCTAAAGCCTTTCCCAGCAATAATGGCTCCTGGTTTTGGTAAAGAGAAAAATGGATTTAGGGAATGGCTAAGAACTTGCAGTACTTTCCATATAGGCACCAAGAAGCACCTTCCCCATTCTTTAAGTAGGGCTGACATTCCAAAAGTGACCTTTCAACTCTCCATGCTGTCCAGGAACAAAGCAACCTCAATTTTCGGCACAGAAAGCTCAGATATCCTATTCTATCCATACACTGGTTCTTTATATATTCCTTGGAAATGGTAAAGACAGGCTGATTACTCTTAAAAGACAATTGCTCAGTTGGATAGTTCTTGTTTAGAAAAAGTTACCTTGAACAAAATGCTATTCTACTGATCAAAATTATTGTTAATTTTCAAGACATAACAAAATTGTTTTTCTCATTAGTCAATAATTATTTTCAGCAGGGTGCCCATGGCTCACACCTGTAATCCTAACTACTTAGGTGGCAGAGATCTGGAGAATTGCAATTTGAAGCCAGCCTAGGCAAATAGTTCAAGAGACCACATCTCAAAAATACCCAACTTACAGCAGAACTGGCAGAGTGGCTCAAGTGGTAAGTGTGCCTGCCTACCAAGTGTGAGGACCTGAGTTCAAACCCCAATCCCACCAAGGAAATTTTTTTTTATTTTGCTTTTTTTTTGCGGTACTGGGGTTTGAACTCAGGGCCTACATCCTTAGCCACTCCACCAGCACTCTTTTTTGTGTGTGATGATGTTTTGTTTTGTTTTGTTTTTTCCAAGATACAGTCTCAAACCATATCCTCCTGATCTCTTCCTCCTCAGTAGCTAGGATTACAGGCATGAATCACTGGCGCCTGGCTAAAAATAAGTTTTGTGGGGTTTTTTTGGTGGCACTGGGGTTTGAACTCAGGACCTCACACTCGCGAGGCAGGCACTCTCACTGCTTGAGCCACTCTGCCAATTTAAGAAACATGGCATGAACATATGTCAAAACACAGTTTATGAACAGTGAATGTCTCTCTGGTTATAGGTGTCTGGACTTTTTTTTTGGAGTAGAGTCTTGCTATATTACACAGGCTGGCCTCAAACTCATTCTGTAAAGTCACACTGGCCTCAAGTTCACTATCCTCCTACCTTGGCCTCCCCAGCACTAAGATTACAGGCATGCACTATCATGCCTGGCTTAGTATGCCTGGTCTTAATGATGTTCTGCTGCCTCTATGTCATCAATATTAAAGTTCAAATTTATCGATAGGAACCCTCAGGGTCTAGGTTTTTTTCTTGCCCAGAGAAAATTTGTGATTAATAAGTGAGTTTTGCTTTGAATCACGCCATCTCCATTGCTCATTACATTATTATTTCACAGCAGCAACTTATTCATTCAACAGCAGTGGCTTCAGGATGAAGGGGGAGGGATGGTAAATCTTGTTGGACTCAAATCCTTAGACTGTTAAAATAAACAAACTTTAACATCCTTTGACCTGTCGTTTATAGAGCAGGGATCAGGTATGAGCATTGCTGAGCACAAATTTAGCAACAGGCTCTCCAGGGAGTGTGCAAAGTCCTGTTAACTCAGAAGAATGAGTTTCCATTTCTGTCTCTCTGGTGCTTGAGGTTAAAGTCAGCCTGGCAGAATACCTACTCTCCTTCTCTCACGGGAAAGCCATATTTCCTTCCAATCTCCTATAAAAACTTTTCTAAACAATTGTCGACACCAGCCAGCAAAACTTTTAACCTTTCCTGCAAATAGGAAAGGACATGAATAACCTTTCAACATCCTCACTTGAAATGTCATTTGAAACTTTCCTTCTTTTTATTCTCTAGTATGCTTTTCAAAAATATCATTCCTATATTCCCATGGAAATTTATAACCAAAAGTCTTTCAATATTAGTGTTTCTGGGAAAAAATGAGTAAAACACTGAAATGAAAAGCAAAATATAATGGAAGAACATAGTTAAACCACTTTAGGACAACTTACTAGCCTTGAATAAACAGAACTATTTCCAAGAATAACAGTTCTTAAGCAATTTTTTCTCTTTTTGAAAAACTAAAATAGAGCATTAAAATGTATCTCATAAATCACTGAGATGTGTAAATAAAGGAAGTTACAGAAATTCCTAGAGCAGAAAAAAATCATTTTAAAATTTATCTACTTGTAAAAACAAATATATCATATTGGAACTACCATTATAAAATCGAGAATAATTTCTTCTTCAATGGCAAACTTTTGAACAATTTCCAAGTTTTCAGCATTGTAAATAACACAGAATTTAAGACTGTTCTTTAAGTTACAGGAATGATGAAAGATATTTTCCTTCTGAAATGCTGTCATAACTAGTTTATAAATTTGTTCAAGTTAAAAGCCAGACTTTTCATAATTAGATGATTAATGAGTGTTTCTTTAGCTTATGGGTCAAACAGGGGTCGGAGTTAAAGATTTCCTAGGGTCTATGAGAAAGAAAAAGTGTCCTTCCATCTCCTTTTCTGCCTAGGAAAGACTAGGACATTCCTCCTTGTTTCCCTAACACAGCGGTCATTTGGAGACTTGACCTGGAAATGGACAGTCTCTTACTTTCCCACAGAGAGCCTTCTGCTTGCTTTCTTCCTAAAACTTAGAATTGATGGTTGAAACTCTCCTGTTCAAAATTCTTCCATAGCAGTATGCATCCTCTGCAAGTTGACCTCTCTACAAGCTAAACAGCCGTACCAGTCACTGCACAATTCTCTCCTCTCCCCAGCTTTACCTTTCCCCACCACCCTAACTTCCTGTGTTATGTAAATTTATCATAATCTGCTTATTCACTTGAGCTATATTGATTTCCCTAGTCATGTACAACTGTTTTTAAGCTCTCACATGGCATTTTATTCATCACATAGATGAAGGAAAAACACTATACTGGGGGTAGGGGGTGTAGGTCAGTAGTTCAGCTTGCGATTGGCATGTGCAAAGACTTGGGTTCAATCCCCAGTAACACTCTCCCCCGTGCAAAAAAGGTGAAAAAGAAATCATATTACAGTGTAGCTAGTTTTACATATCTGAGTTTCCCTTTGTTCTATCATTTAGCTCCTGAGGACAACTTGTCTTTGTACAAATAATACCTAATATAGACTAATAACAGTCATGTTTAATCTTCTTTTATGCAGCTTTTGAACGCAGGGCCTACACCTTGAGCCACTCCACCAGCCCTTTTCTGTGATGTTTTTTTTCAAGATAGGGTCTTATGAACTAATTGCCTAGGCTGGCTCTGAGTCATGATCCTCCTGATCTCTGTCCCCTGATTAGCTAGGACTACACGGGTGAGCCACCAGCGCCCTATTAGGGGGTTTCATGGTGACATTTACATACATGTTTACAATGAACCTTAATTAGATTCACTCCCTCCGTCATTCTTCCTCACCCCCTTTCTCCCCTTCTTAGAACAATTTCAACAAGTTCCGTTGTTCTATTTTCATACACATATACAACATACATAAACCACATACCTCCTTGTTCACCCTCTCTGTTTTCCCTCCACCTTCCTACTGGTACCCTCCGCCCTGTGTGGACTCTGATCACATGATAAAGTGAGAGCACACAAGAGAGGTATGAGGATAGGTAAGATACCCAAAAAACTAGATAGCATTTGTTGCCCTTAATGCAGAGAAACTAAAGCAGATACTTTAAAGTGACAGAGGCCAATAGGAGAAGGGCACCAGGAACTAGAGAAAAGGTTAGTTCGAGAAGAATTAATTGAGGAGGTAACACACATGTACAGGAAAGCAATGCAAGTCAACTCTCTGTATAGCTATCCTTATCTCAACTAACAAATACCCTTGGTCCTTCCTATTATTGCTTATACTCTCTCTTTAACAAAATCAGAGATAAGGGCAAAATAGTTTCTGCCTGGTAGCAAGGGGGGTAGGGGGGGAGAGAGAGGGTGGGGGGAAAGGGAGGGGGCAGGGGGAAGGGGGGAGAAATGACCCAAACATTGTATCCACATATGCACAAAAGAAAAAAAAAAGTAGTGTTGTAGCTTTTTGTTCATAGAAGGGGATGTATTTAATTGAATTAATTGTGAACATAAGTACTTGTGTTTTGATATTTGAGGATATTGGATTACCAAGATTTAAATAGATATATGGGTATACTCAAAGTAGATGACAGAAGGACAACAAAGGAGATAAGTGAGATACGTGCTTTAACTGTCCACTAACATGTGGACAACAGGAAGTTTGTAGCCCTTTTTGGCATAGTCACTGAATCCCTTTTTGAGGAGTGCTCAATATATCTAATACATGTCATAGAACCAATGGAAGGAAGAGGACATAATCTCTTTCCTCTAAAATATTCCTTCAAAGACCTCAGCAATGCTACTTTTTTCAGGTACAGTAAGTTAAAAATTAAATTTTATGATACACATGGGATTTCAAAGTGGTTTCATTCAATTTGTTATTAGCATAAGGTGAAACCAAAGATGCTACATGCAAAGAACATCAATTTACTGAGTTGGGGTTGCTTATTAAGCAATCTGAAAATCTGGAGTAAATAGATACTTGTCTAGGAAAATGGAATTAGCAAGATTTATTCAAGGGATGAGAAATGTGAATTAATGAGCAACCATAGAAGCAATCGGTTGTTAAAGATTTACCTACAAGAATATCAGGCATTGATAGATTTATGGCATAGTCTATAAATTCACTTTGAGAAATCATAATTCCTATGTTATTCAAATTATTCAAATAATTACAGGTGTTGCATAACTAATCTACTCAGCCTAGTGGTAATCATACTATACGGGAGAAAATAGCCTCCCATTGCAAGAATCTCAGGAAACTCAGGGTTTTGGGACAAGGACAGGGCTCAGAACAAGAAGGCAAACATTTCAAAAAAGAGGTTGAGTCCCAAAGGGAAAATGAAACAGTATCTGGAGATGAAGAGCAGTAAAGGATGAGATCAAAAAAAGGGGTTTACAAGACTCTTTAGAGATTAGAGTCTGGGAAATAAAGTGAGCTGGAAATCTTAAACATTTCAAAACTGGGTCAAGAACAAGGATTAAGACCATGATAAGATTCTTACTTAGAATGTGAGGTAAGCTGCTGTATTGAATGTGAATGTCAGCCAGCTAACGGAATAACAGATCCTTCCCAGAGCACACAGTGCCCCAGTGTTCCTTTTGACACCTATTTCCTTTTGGATCTGTCCATAGAGTCCTAAGGACAGCATTGCAGTGTCTTACTCAGAGAATACACACACCCTCATGAAAAGACACATCCTCTTGAACCCGTACAACACCATGGCTATTTAGGTTGTTCTAGAGAACTTACCCAATGTACTTAGAATAACCAAAGAGTAAACAATAGAATGGAGTATGTTCTAGATTGCTTCTTTTCCATGGACACCACTGAGTCATTAATGGGGAATAAACATCCACTGAGAAGTTGAGAAAGGCTTCCCAGAAGGGACAATGAAGTCGTTTCTGGAAATGGAACTAGTTTCTCTGGGTGGAGAAGCGAGGGGAGTGGCATTTCAAATGATGAGAATTGTAGTGTATCTAAGCAAAGAAGAAGATCAAAGCATGCACAAGTGACAAAGAAATGACTTTGGGAAGACCCACATGACTTGTCCTCTCGACAAAGACAAAGTCACTAATGCAATCCAGTTTTCCAGGATGGATAAAAATACCAGTTACAAAGGTAGGAGAAAATATGCATAGTGGCTTTGGGTGAAGTTCATATATTTTGCATACAGTTTTGATTGGCTTGAGACATATGTGCAATATCTAAGTAGAGACCAGAAACTGTTAGATATATAAATTCAGGATCTAGGCAGTAGTTATCTCTCAGTTTGTGGCCTACTGAAAAGGAAACTTAGGTATCTGAGAGAGGGATGAGGTGACAGTAGGGAGCCACTTATTCAAAGGAATGTACCCTGGTCTTTGCCAAATTTCATTCTTTCTGTGCATGTGCCAATAGCTCCCTCCTCAAAATCCACTTAAGCTTCATGGTGATATTGCACTAAGCCCCTCAACTCATCATTCCCAGAGTTATCTTCTTTATCAATAACCAATTATAAAATAAGCAAATTCTGATCATGCCCTGGAAAAAAGTGAGCAACCACGGATTGAGTCAATGCGATAAGCAGTCACTATGCGTACTTAACAACTTACCAACAGGATTCTACTTAATCCTCAAAACAGGTAGATATTACGATATTACATTTTTAGTAAGATAACAAAGTGCAAACATGTCAGAGAATGCTAAAGATATGGAACTAATGATAAATGGCAGCACCTCCTTCCATTCAAACCCTTTCCAAAGTTTGCATCTTTATCCTGTTGTGCCTGTATTCACCATGACTTTATAGTGTACAAAAATAAATAAGAAACCAAAAAAGGAGGTGGAGAGAAGCTTCTATTCCTCAATTTCATTGGATTTTCTAAATAAATCTTTGAACAAGAGAATTTTCAGAGAATGTGTTTCTTAGAACTGTTTATTTGATATTAATGGTTATCTCTTAAATTTTACATATGGATTTTACTGTTTAGAGATTCCAGAGCAGAAACTTACCTATGTTTACCTGTGTGTGAAATCAAAGCTGGTAAATTGGTGGATAAATACCTCTTGGTTATCTATAAGAATACAGAAGTGTGGTTTGGTACCCCTGAACCAGGAAGGATTTTTTTTTAAACACTAATATCACAAAATGTACTACTCAAGACACTGTAAAAGGAAAGTCCATTTTTGTTTTTTAAAAACTGTATATCACTGGGGAAATATTTTTAAAAATGAGTTCAAGATAATACATTGGCTTTAGTTAGAAGTGGAATTATAAAAATAACCAATTTGGTCCTAACTTCTCTTCTTGTGCAATGGAAATATTCTAAGAATAATGCCACATAGATATAAAACCTATTAAATGCAGGACTGATCCCACTCTCCAAAATTTGTCCAAGCAGATCTTCCTGTTTTTAGCTTCCTGGGTAGCTGGGAGTACAGGCAAGCAGCAGACCAGGAAACACAGTTAAAAACAAATTAAGAGCCTGGCACAAGTGGCTCACGCCTGTAATCCTAGCTATTCAGGAGCAGAGATCAGAAGGATTGTGACTTGATTCGAACCCAGACCAGACAAATAGTTCCTCAAGACACTATCTTGAAAAAAACCTTCACAAAAAAGGGCTGATGGAGTGCCTCAAGGTGAAGCCACTGCGTTCAAGCCCCAGTACCATTAAAAAAAAAATTAAGGGTGTGGGGTGTAGTTCAGTGGTAGAGTGCCCTCCACCCTGGGTTAAATCCCCAGAATAAATGAAGGAATGAATAAATAAATAAATAAATAAAATTAGTTCTAAGTTAAAATGTGTTACTGTAGCATATCTAAATCTTAATAAATTTGTACTTCTATTGGCTTACAATAAGTCACTAATGCAGCTTCCCACTCTGAGGTTCTGTTTTTAACCATTCAGGCAGCCTTAAATATTCATATTTGAGCTTGAGAAGGTGTATGCACAGTGGGCCTTGATGAGCCCACGATACTACTAAAAGTAGCTTCCACAGTCTAGTATAATGCTTGCTCATTGATGTCATAATTATTACAAAAAGCTGTGGCAAGGCTAGCCTTTGGTTACTAATAAGGTAAATCTAAGTATAAGATTCAAGCTTCCAGCCCAGCTCACCTTCCAAGCTACAACCCAGGCAAGTATAAATGTACTGAAGCATGATTTGCATATAGGTTAAAATAGTGACCAAAAGAAAAAAAGGAAATGCACCAGACAGCTAATGTGGACCTCTTTAAAAAACTAAATTTTAATCCACTAAAATTAAAATTTAATTGATCGTATTTTAGTGAAACCATTATCTAATTTTTTATTATACCTTATAAAAAGAAACTCAAAACCTCTTTTTACCGGGAACTCAAAGCTCTGCTCCTTGATGAGGGGTAGTAATGAGAAGGTAAAGAGTTAAACATCCTCTTTAAATGACAAAAGCTGAACACTTTACCCCACTTCCGCTTGCTCAACTATTCATCCTTTCATTGTGGACCATTTCAACTTTCTAAGTTCTTCAACTACTTGCTCCTAATTTGTATTCCTAGGAAGCAACCTGGCTGGTGATTTTGCATTTGTCTGGTAATGTTGATGAGTTTCCTCCTCCAGGGGAGGGGGAGAGGAAACTCCACCAGGCCTGAGTTGGGAGTGGGAGCGAAGGTACCAGGTTCTGGGAAAGTCATGCTGAATTTTAACCTTGGATGCCTCTTGCAAGGGCTTCTAGCAAAGCCTTACTTGTTTTGTACACAACTCCTGTGTACATACACATTTGAACTAACTAAGTTAGCTAAAATTTGGACTTATTTATTATAATAATTACTCAAGAATAATAAGATTTTCAAAGTACATGAATAACTCAGGAGAGCTTCCGTAAATTATGAAAGGGATAGATTTATTTTTTTTAACTACATTTGGAATCGGGGAAGGAGAGAAGGAAGATGTTATAGATTTTTAACAAAATGAAGGCACAGTATATTTTTTTCCATTAGTAAGAGAATTTGGGAAACAAATGTTCAGAAAGGTCATTTTAATTGAGATAATCTTATCAGATGTGTTCGTAGTTTACAAGTAGTCATACCCTGATTTAATTCCACTGATATTTTATTCTCTCTCTGAGGGCACATCCTAGACAAAATGAATGAATTACTTCTGATCTTTCATTTGTAAGGCAAAACAACAATGTACACTTATATTTATAACCATGTAAACTATAGTGCAAAGAAGACAGTCCCATTATGAATAATTAGTTAAGTATACTCTAGCTTTTAATTAACTAAAGTGGGTGCTAGAATCCGCTGAAAGAAGGAGGTTATGACCCTTCTCTGGAGTTATATTCATTAACCAACAAGTGAATTTCATTTGGTACAGGAAAATTTTAGATTTTTTTCTCCCAGCTTTCTTCAAACCAAACTTTAAGGAAGGCCTAGAACCTCCCTGGCTTTGGTTTGCCTGATTAGTAGTTGTTAGACGTTGTTGTATGGTCCTTTTGAAAATGAGAATAAAGTCTGTCAGTCAACATAACTAAAATTAAGATTCGAGCCCTTTTGTATTCTGAGAGAGAATGCAAAAAAAGAACTTGGTGAAAAGGCACTCATTCAGTGTATTACAAATTAGCAAACAATAAAAGGTCAGGAATCAAGAGATCATTATTCAAACTTTGCATCCATCTACTTGGTACAGACTGCTCAAAGAAACCTTGACTCTGTGACTTGGCATGTTATGAACTTAGTTCTTTCATTTGTAAAATTAGGTTACTTCTAAGAGATAGAATAACAGAAGCATCTTAAATTGTTCGAGTAGCTTTAAACCTATCGAAAAGGATCATTGCCTATTCCTAATTGTACAGAAAGTATTGCTTACTTTCTCCCAATTCCTTGGCAGTTTTACTAACTTGACATAGTAATATCTGTTCTCCCAACATTCATCTCAAGATCACACTTAATGAGTTCATTTTAAATACAAGCGAGTCTTATATAACAAATATGGGAATTTACAATAGATGAAAACATAATGCTGAAGGTTGAAACTCCTGCTGACTTGACAAACACAGTCTTCAAGAGTAGCAAAAGAGAGCTGGAGTGTAGCTCTGTGGTTAAGAACTTGTTTCATCAATCTTCAACACTGCAAAAAAAATCAAAACAAAACAAAACACCCCAAACACTGAAAGAAATGTGCTACTTGTCTGATCATCCCAGTCTGCCCTTGGATTTGAACCTTAGTGGTACATTTTTCCCTTTCTGATTAGCCAAGCATCTTGCATTTGTTCTTTACTCTATTGAAATAACTGAAAAAAGGTCATTCTATTCTTATCACTTGTTCTGTTTTTCATTTAATACATGCTTGTTAACACATTCCATACCAGATTCTATGTTGGGAAGAGTTGTACCTTTGCAGCACTGCAGTCTAGTAAAATAGACACACAGGTAATTTCAGAGTAAAAGGCAAAAATGTATGTTCCCAGCACAAAAAAATGGGAGGGAGGGTGATGGAAAGGAAACCAGGGGGGAAGGAAGGAAAGAAGAAGGAAGGAAGGAACCTTAAGTATGTGCATAAGAAAAGATGGAAGTTTAGATAAAAGACAAGGAAAGAACAAAATGACAAAAAAAATAGAAAAAAATCCCCCAGATTTAGGAGATGACAGCAGAAAATTGGCAAAGAATAGTCTAAAGCTAGCAGACTGGGGATTCCTATATGGAAATTATAATTGCTGAGAGCCTGCAACCTCATCTAAGAATAAAGACATTCAAAAAACGAATAAGAACAGAAAATAACTTTTCATTTTTTAATTGTTATATACTTTGCTTCATTTCTAAATGACCACCTGAGAAATAGTGCACATGATTTCAAGTGCCTTATTAAAAGAAAAAATATTCAGTGTAACACACAGAAAGGCAGACCTTATTGAGGACTCTCTAGAGATAAGAGTAAAGAGAGACCATGGTTTTGGGAGAAATTCCAAATACGCATGGACACGGGGGAATTTATTTCCAAGGAATAAGAGTCGGGGAGCAAGTGGGTGGAAAATGATTAAGAGGTACCAAAAGGGTGGGTAGATTCTGGATAGCCTGATTTAACAGAATTCTTGCTGAAGACAGGTCAGGATCATTAGACACCACCTGTGGGGCGGTAGAGGTTGAGAAGTCTAACCAATATGGAGAACAAGGCCTCTTGCTAAACTGACTTAGCAAGGTTCTTGCTAAAACTGGATTTTACAAAGAAATGCAGAAATGGGGAAGGTTCAGGAGCCTGGGTTAAAGTATGATGTAGCAAAGAGACTTCATCAGTGTTCATGGAAATGAGCTATTACACTTTCCTAACACATCTCTTGGTCAGTATTGAACCAACACGGCAAAAGTTGTCACTGACTACGTCTAGGGTTAGTTTTTCAAGGAAAGAGAGATAATCAGAGGATGTTTATGGTAAGTGGTATGCATAAAACTACACATTTCAGTTACTGTATTTTAACAAGAAGAAAAGTACTTAAATGAATAATGTAAATTACAATTTAAGTATTTTAATAAACAGATAAAACATTCTAACCCCAAAGCAAGGTTCAGTCTTATATTAACCTTGTTTACACAATTATGATAGTCTTTCAAATGCACTCCTACTTCCTTTCTTTCCTCCTGCTATCTACCCTTCTCACTG
The DNA here is from genome assembly GCF_047511655.1 of Castor canadensis. Taxonomy (NCBI): domain Eukaryota; kingdom Metazoa; phylum Chordata; class Mammalia; order Rodentia; family Castoridae; genus Castor; species Castor canadensis. Next base: position 29,429,574 of record NC_133395.1, read on the forward strand.
CTGCCTGAAGTAATTAAAAAATAACAGATAAACTCATGCTTCTCTCTCCACAAGCTTCAGCCTCTAAACTCAGTCCCCAATCCCTTCGCACTAATAGGTGAGGTCTCCCCCAGCCAAAACCCACCTATCTTTCAGCCTCATCTCCTAAAAACGCTCCACTTCCTCAAAGTTCAAGTCTTTCCTCACTCAGCTCCTCATCTTTCAGGGCCCATGACTCTGAACAGGTGCTTTTCCTCACAAATAATGAAGCTTCCCACATTTGTTCTTGTCACAACATCAGTCTACGAGGCTTTCCCCAAACTCCTCATCTAGGGAAGCAAGATGACCTGCAGATTTGGTTCAATCATATGACCAGTGATTTAATCAGTCATGCCTAATAAGACCTCAAGAAAAGCTCTGGGCATACATCCAAGCCCAGTAGAGCCTCCTGGTTGGCAAACACACCAGTGTGCTGGGAGATGGCATGCATTTTTTTTTGTGGTTTAGGAGGGCTTTATATATTCTGGATGTTAATATTTATCAAATACATGATGTATAAGCAATTTTTTTCCATGCTGGGAGTTGGATTTTTACTCTCTTGCTTCTGTGTTTCATGTTTAAAAAACATTGCCAAAGGCTGGTGCAGTGGCACACACCTGTGATCTTAGGACTCAGGAAGCAGAGCCAAGTGGCTCTCCAATTCAAGGCTGGCCTAAGCTACATAAGGACACATTGTCTCAAAAGATAAAGTAATAAAATAGGTCAGATGCCGGTGGCTCGTGCCTGTAATCCTAACTACTCAGGAGTCAGAGATCACAAATAGTTCAAAAGACCCTACCTCGGACAAAAAAAAAAAAAAAAAAAATCTCAAAAAAAGGCTAGTGGAGTGGCTCAAGGTGTAGGCCCTGAGTTCAAGCCCCAGTACCACAAAAATAAATAAATACATAAATAAAAACATAAATAAATAAGAAAATAATCCTAAATCCAAAGCCATAAAGATTCACTTCGAAGTTTTCTTCTAATAGTTTTATAATTTTAGCTCTTAATTGTAAGTCCTTGGCCCATTTTGAGTTAAATTTTGTTTATATTGTAAAGTAAGGGTCAACCTCATTTTTTTCTTTTCTTTTCTTCCCCATGTTCATTATTATGAAAACAGAAGTTTCATTTTATAACTACTGCTCTTCACTTCTTTAGTTATTCAATCATTCATTTAAAATTTATTAAGAGCCTTTTTTTTCAGACACTAGGTATACAAAGGTGAATTTAATGTAGTCCTTGAAACCTAATCAGTTGAAAACACAAAATGACATAGGTGAAACAATTAGCTAATGTGCTATTGGTGATGAACTTAAAAGTGGTGACTCTGTGGAAACAGAGCTTATCACCAAAGGAACCCATCCGTTATGTACTCAAAAAGTCTTCAGTTCTGGTTTTGCTGTGTCCCTCAAAGTTCATGTATTGAAAACTTAGTCTTCAATGCAACCATGTTAAAGGTGAGAACTTTAAGTGTTGGATAGGTTGTAAGGGTCTACCTTCATGAACGGATTTAATGTCATTATTGCTGAAGTGAGTTCATTATTGAAAGAGTGACTTTGATATAAATTTGAGTTATGCTCCCCTTGCTTGCATGCTCTTCTTCTGCCTTTCACTCTAGGATAATGTAGTATAAATGTCCAGCAAGATTTAAGGCCCTTGATCTTGGACTTTCAGAGCTCCAGAACCATGAAAAGGTAAATTTCTTTTCCTTATAAATTACCCAAGTCTGGGGTGTTCTGTTATAGCAGCAAAAAGTGAACTAAGTCACTTTCAAATGGTTCAGGAAGAAACAAACATTCTTTTGTTTGACATCCTTTTAAAATAAAGTCATATCTTTTTTAGTTATTTATCTTGTGGTTCTGGGGATCAAACCAAGTGCCTCATGCATGTAAATTGAGCTCCATGCCAAATCGTGAGTCATATTTTATACTGCTAAACCTAAAGACCTGAGGACTGTTTTTGGTTGCCAGGCTTGGGTGAGCCTGGGTGAGTCCTATAACCTCTCTGAGCTGTCCTTGCTTCCCTGGAAAAAATCTATAATAATAATAATAATAACAGCTACTGAAAGGGAATATTTTAAAGTTTAAAAAACAGTCTCTGGCTGTTAGGAAATACTATGATTTATCAGAGGTCATTTTCCTTACTCATTTTCTTTGTTCCTGTTCATTACTAAAATAAAGAGCTTAACTGATTCATATGTAAATGATTACAAAATAGAATGAATGTAGAGATGGAGTTTTCTTAGTGAAAGACGAAGCATTTAAATTCTTCAACCATTTAATAAAGACTCTTACTTGTCAACTTCAATTTTGAATCCAATGTATGTCCTCATTCAAACCCATCAAAAAGAATAACATATTTTTAATCGCAAAGACCTAAGTTCAAACCCCACTTCCACCAAAAAAAAAAAAAAAAAGAATATATGCTATAATGTATTTGTGCTCTAATGTCTCTATTTGATGCCAGCAAGTCAAGTTCCAGCTATGGAAGTTTCTTTCTTTTTTTTTTTTTTTGTTTGTTTTATTATTCATATGTGCATACAAGGCTTGGGGCATTTCTCCCCCCCTGCCCCCACCCCCTCCCTTACCCCCCACTCTGCCCCCTCCCTCTCCTCCCCACCCCCTCAATACCCAGCAGAAACTATTTTGCCCTTATTTCTAATTTTGTTGTAGAGAGAGTATATGGAAGTTTCTAAGTAAAAACGCGTATCACTCTTACCACCAGAAATATTCAAACATTATGCATGTCACAGTGACAGAAATACATCACTAAATCCACAATAAAAGATGATAAAAATTTTCTTATTCATAAAGATGCAATTAAGAAAATTCAGCATAGTGAAGAACAAAGACATTATTGTTGCCATGACAAATTCCACAATTTGTTTGTTTGTTTGTTTTCTCTTTAACTGTTCTGGGGTTTGAACTCAGTTTGCTAGGCAGGCATACTACCACTTGAGTGACACCTCCAACCCAAGCTTCTACAGTTTCAATGGTAACTCACAGTTCTATGGAGCAGAAATCTCATTGGCTCAGCTGGCCTCTGTGCTCAGCGTCTTAAACAAGGCTGGAGTCAAGGTTTTGCTGGGCTGCAAAAACCTAAACTGACACACGTTGTTGGAAGAATCCTGTTCCCTGCAGTTATAGGACTGAGGTTTTGTTGGCTGCTCTCTGGGAGTGATTCTTGACCCACACACATTTCTTCTCAAAAAATCTCCCCTATGTTCAAAGCAAAAGGCATGGTCAAGTCCTTTGCACACTTTGAATCACTCTTACTTCCTCTTGTGTCACATCTAGAGAAAGTTCTTTACTTGTTAACGGTTTGTGTGATAGCTCAGGACTTCCAGGATAATCACCCTTCTTTAGGTCAATGATGCCATTAAATTTAACTAAGGAGTGACAAGATGTCACATTCAAATGATCCAAGGACTAGACTATTGGCATCATGGGGCCCTTCCCACAGAAGAATACCAGGTTGGCACAATATGTTTTAAGTATGCTTCACCCATGGGGGAAAAACAACATTATAATGGAGGGCAATACTTAGTTTTTGACTGCTGATTTAAAGGTATGTTTTTCAAAACATTTGCCACCTAGGTATATCTACACAAGTTATGAGTTAACTAGAAAACATTGAAACAAACATGAAGATAATCAACCTTAATGTTACTTCTTTTGTGTATAAATGCAAGGTAATTTTGAAGATATTTGAAAATTGCACTCTCTAAACACATGCATTCCTATTTCTACTGATAACAAGACATATCATTTTAATTATATTTAATGTCTTTCACATCTTTTCTGGTTTCCACTACTTGTTTTTAATTTTTTGGTATTACGGTTTGAACTCAGGATCTTGTTCTTGCTAGGCAAGCAATCTACCACTTGAGCCACTCCATCAGCCCTTTTTGTATTTGAGAGTGGGTCTCACTTTGTGCCCAGACTGACCTCAAACTGAGATCCTCCTGATCGAACACTGACTCCTGAGTAGCTAGGATTACCGGCATGATGTACAATACTCAGCTGGTTTCTACTTTTTTTGGGGTGGGACTAGGATTTGAACTCAGGGCTTCACATTTGCAAAGCAGGCCCTCTACTGCTTGAGCCACACCTCCAGTCCATTTTGCTTTGGTTATTTTGGTGGTGGCATCTGGTGAACTGTCTACCCTAGCTGGCCTTGACTAGAGAGCCTCTAGATCTCAGCCTCCCAAGTAGCTAGGATAATAGGTGTGAGCCACCAGCACCAGGCTTGGTTTCTATCTTAACTGCCAGATTGGCTAAATTGTTGCATCTTCTGAATCCAGATCTAAAAGTCAGTGGTGGGGGAGAGAAGGATGATTTATTGGAAGTGCATTTATGATGCTTCTAGACATAACGTCATCACAGTTGTCCATACCAATTTTGACTTTGTTCTTACACAAAATAGCCAGATTTTAAGAAAGTTTGAAATATTTCAGACTTATGTAGATTAGAAAATGATAATTAAATTGGACAATTTCAAATACATGGAGCAGCAGACACAGTGGCTCACAATGTAAACAATAACCTGGATGTTTGTGCACTTTTATGCACACATCCCCAGGAGTGCCCGAAAGGGGCCCTCCCTGGTTCTATAGCTCAGAGGCTTGGCTTAGGTGGGGTTGGAAATGCCCTAGAATGGCTCTTTGTTGATTTTCCCTCATGCTAGAGCCTAGTGTTGCTGTGAAGCAAAGTGCTATTGAGTTTGCTCACTCAGGCAGAACACTCAACAGGAAGGAAGGAAGCGGCCATTCTTTCTGGTCCTATTGTCTGACCACCCAGCTTAAGCAATCAAACAGCTCTGTGGCCAGAGCTGGGTACTTACAAGCCTGTTGGTTTTTTTTTTTTCTTTTCTTTTTTTCCTTCTGGTGGGCATTGCAGAAGGGACAGGGATGGATGGAGACTGGCTTTTTATGGTCTTTGCATATTTTGGTACAGTCTGAGGGCATATTTTCATGGCTTAATCTCAGGTACCCATTTTTCACTAGCAAAGTAGAATAGAAGAATCAGAGTGGGTAAGGATGTACACATTTTGAAGGTGGGATCAGGGGAGCTATATATAGTATTAGGCTTTCTCTATGGATATATTGTGAAAATAAGTAAACTTTTTTATATCACCAATAAAATTCTGTAATAACATTTTTGAATGATAGTGTTTGATGCTCCTCTACTCTTTGGACAAATCTCAGCCTTTCTACACTTCAGTTTTGTTCCTCCTTCTTTTTGAACTAATAGGATGAGGATAAGGACACTCCGTTTTCCTTATTGTTTTACAATGTTCAGATATTAATCAAATGTATGAAAAAGTACTTAGAAAAATATTGCATTATGCTAACAAGTGATATTAGGATTCTGAGGAAAATGCCATCAATTAAAATTCAATAAAAGCTAAAATTTAGTAAATAAGAATAATAAATTTTCTTACTTTAATAGTTTTATCTGCTTTAATTGTTGATAACTTCCTTCAAAGAATGAAACTTTCTTGGGAAAGCTAGAGCTTTGAGTCATTGCCATAAGAAGGTAGTTAGAAGAAATCTCTTATTGGCAGCAGATATTAGTATATCTGACAATTTTCTGCTTTTTTTTTCTTTCCTCTTTTTTTAGTTAGGGCCTTGCTATGAAGTCCAGCCTAGTTTTGAATTTGCAATCCTTCTGTCTTAGCCTCCTCAGTGCTGGGCTCATAGATGTGCACCATTATGCCAACCTTATGAGCCTCAATTTCTAAGTATAATTTTAAAACACATTATTAAAGACTAAAATCTAGCATGACAATTGTTTTAAATATGAATTTTAGAGAAAATGAAAATTTAAAAACCAAATGAAATTTGAAGAGTAATTACACTGGTGCCTTCATTAAAATGAACTTTAAACTTAAACTTTTTTTTTTTGACACGAGTTCTAAGTGATTCTAATGGATTACAATTACATCTCATAAAAATCAGAAGGCATGAGTTTAATTACCTTGGGTTACTTGGAGAATTTATGATAATCTCTGAAAAAAGTATGCCATAATCCTTAGTAAGTAATAACTTTAACATTAAAATATTCAAGGAGTGAGGCAGTCACCATGGTTTGGTGATGACCTCAAAGGAGCACAGTTAAGAAAATGTTTTCATTTGGTTAAGATGCTATTTTCCTTTCTAGGGACCTGATACAGGGGAAGTGCTGTGGTTAATTTACCAATCCAGATTTCTAGGGCCTACAGCAGGGATCAAATGGGCATATTGAGATATTACCTGCTGATCTTGGAGCCTTCCCTTTTTGATTTGGCGTTTTTAATGAACTAATGAATTTTGGGTCATTTTCATGGTTTCATTTAAGTACAGATAAAAACGTGCACGTGATCTGTCTGCTCGTTTCTTCATTGTGTTGCTTAGTGTTGGGCTGGTAACTCTGATAGCCAGCAAAGCTCTTCTTTCCATGAAGGTTTTCTGGTTCTTGCAAGAAACAGTCTGAGAAACCTCAACACAATACGTTTACTATTTCTTTTTTGGTGCTAGAGATTGAACTCGGGGCTTGGCATGTGTTAAACACATACTATACCACTTACTAAACATAAACCCTCAGCGTAGCAATGTTGGGCATCAAAAGCTGATCTTTGAATCTTTTGGATGTCATTTAGTCAATACCTTTGAGTTCCTACCAGTTATGCTTAATTTTGACATATCCAAATGGCTGGTGTCAGATGAACTTGGTCCTCTTTCTCACAACTTTGGGCTTCACAGAGGTCTTCAGGGCAGCCATGACATCAAGTAGGAGATTGCTGCCACTTCGTAGGCAGTATGGAGAAAGAGACTGCCTTTTGGAAGTTGGGTAATAATACCAGACACTTCTTGGCTGTGCCCACCATTCTCTTATTGCAAGTCACCATTCGGTGATTTTCTCAAGTAGAAGTCAAAGGCAGCTCTTCCTCAGAAAAAGATTGAGAGCATTGAGTGGGGACTATTTCACCTTGCTCCTTATGGATATCCGGATATAAAGCTGGACTACCAGAGAGTGGGAGAGCTCTGAAGAACTGGAACCCCTTCCTGGTATCACGGGAATCATAATTTCCTCAAGATCCTTACTAGTCCTAGACATTCTCTTGTGCTGGAATTTACAGGGGGACTTGGAGAACATTCAGCCTTTGAAAAACTACTCACTCACCAGCTTTCCCAATGTCAAGCTTTATTGATATATACTTATTCCTTTAGGTTAAATCATTCCTTTAGGTTAAGATCACTAGGTTTTATTTTTTGTTTTTTTTTAAATTTAAAGAATAGATTCATTTTTTAGGCTTTCTTTCTGGTGATGAGTCAACTGGAAAACCCTGGAGTCTCTAAGGTAATGAACAAACTGTACTAAAAGGGAGAGAAGTTACCAAAGACAGAGGAAAAGCACTGAGGGAAAAAAAGATTTTTTTCCCTTTACATTTTTAGCTGATAGTCCTTCAGCTAAAGTTGTATTCCTTGATGGTTTAGGTGACAAAAAAAAATAGAGGAATAGTTAGTCTGGGAATCTAGAATGCTCAGATCTGGTTCCTGCATTTCCATCAAATTATGACCTAAGACTAATAATTAAAATTTTTAATACAATTTCCTTCTCTTTTAAATGAGCTCTTTGGAACAAATGCCTTTTGTGTGTTGCTGGTAGATCTAAAATTCCTTGGTCCTTGGTTGTAAACTGAGGGACCTACTTGCATATATGTTCAAAGCCATAGCCAATTTATGCAGTTCTGTCTGGGGCACAGAAGAAAAAGAAATGACCTATTTGGCTGATGTACATGGTCCTTGTTGGAAGACTTGAAGGTTATCACTGAGAATCTGCTGCCAGGAAGGGCTGTGGAACCTCTTGTCTATGTAATACCATGTTTCACTATTGTAAGGAGAATGTTGATTCTGAGCTGATTCATTGTAACTATCTAGAAAATCTACACTGCTCCTGAAATCCTTAAGTTTGAAACAGGACAAAATGAAATCCAAAGTCTATCTTCAACTAACCAAATTTTTCCTCCAAAGATTTCTGAGCAAGGGTCTAGAGGGCCTTTCCTATAATTTGTAGATATTCAAAAGGTCTTGCCCATTAAGTATGATTAAATTTTCCCTAAAATTTACCAAGCTAAGCACATACTTAGAAAATAAAATTAAGAGACAGGTAGACAACACTAATTATGGCGATTTCACATCTACATGGCACACTAGCTAGATATGTTCTAAGTGTCTTATAGTCAAACACATTTAATTCTACAAACTATCTTACCTTAATTCTACAAAATATCTGTCTTAGATATTAGTGATTATTTTCATTTAACAGATAAGAAAACTGAGGCACAGAAAATTAAGTTACTCAGCCTGGTGCCAGTGGCTCATGCCTATAATCCTAGCTACGTGGGAGGATGAGATTGGGATGATAACAATTGATATGAGCTTAGCTGGAGCAAATAGTTCATGAGATCCCCATCTCCAAAATAACCAGAGCAAAATGGACTAGAGGTATGACTTAACAGTAGAGTGCTTACTTTGCAAGTGTGAAGTCCTGAGTTCAAACCCTAGTCCCACCAAAAATAAATAAATAAATAAATAAAATAAGAAAGGAAAAAAAAGGTGAAGATACTCAAGCACTTAAGAGCACTCACAGGTAATTAGTAGTGTTTCTAAACTGTATTCTTTCTTTCTTTCTTTTTTTTTTTTTCAATGAGTCCTGGAGTTTGAATTCAGGGCTTCATGCTTGCTAGGCAGGTATTCTACTGCTTGAACCACACTTCCAGCCCTAGTCTGTATTCTTTATAACTACACTATCCTATTTTTCCAGCTGGATCATACTTATCAAAAATGTCACCATTTAAATCCTTCTTTGTAGATGGCTTATTAGGTGACTTTCAAAAATAATTTATGATGTTATATTCAAATTGTGTATCTCACTTTTTTTCTTGTAGTGCTGGGGTAGAATCCACCAGCCCTTTTTTTGTGATGGTTTTTTTGAGATAGGGTCTTGCAAACTATTTGCTCAGGCTGACTTCAAACTGTGATACCCTGATCTCTGCTTCCTGAGTAGCTAGGATTACAAAGCGTGAGTGCACCTCTCAATCTTATATCATGTTTAGAAGCAAATGTTTAGCAGCACTGACAAATTTGACATGCATGTGATAGTGCGATGTCTCTATTTAGATGGATTGTGACAGGTTCATTCAAATGTTGATCATTGGTAATATGCTGATAAGAGTTGCATTAACTGCTTTCTAGTTGCAGTGATTTTTCAATAGAATTCTGTATCTACACTGTTTGAAAAGACTTACAAATAAACAAGCTTTCTAGTCTTTTCTTCTTACCCACCGTAAGAATAGTTATCTAACATAGTCCCATGACAGCAACACGATGGTATTTAAACAATATTCATCGGTATTCTTCTGGAATATTGCCTCTGCATACACAGAGGTGCAAGTGTTTGTTTAGATTCTCTCTTCCTTATCTGATGGGTGAAGTTGAATTGTGAAGCCACATTCAGGGCTTAGAATGATAATAGTTCCATCTGACAAAGGAGGAGACCACATTGAATAAACAGAGCAATCAGTAGGGACCGCTTTCATTGTAGAGTTTTAGTTTATTAGCCATGAAGCAAAGACTATTCCAGACCTACAGTAAGAACGCATTAAAGCATACATGAAAAGCTGAGGAATACAGCTCAGTGATAGAGCACATCTTCAGTACTGGAGGAAGAAAGGAAGGAATCAAAGGAGGGAGGGAAGGAAAAAGGGAAGTAGGGAAGAACAAACGTGGAAAGGAACAAACTGGTTCTAGGTAACTTAATTGTCTGCCAGAACAAAGTACAATTCCCCAAGGGAAAAACAACTTGGCACTCAACATTGTAAAATTCACAATGTGTAGCATATGACCAAAACCAAAAAAAACCAAACAAACCAAAAAATATGCACAGAAGGAAGCAGAAAAATGTCATCTATAACCAAGATAAAAACAGACAAAGACAGAACGGTAGAGACAGAATTATCAAGCAAGGATTAAAAAGGAACACACAATCATAATGAATACAGCAATCAGAAGACATAAATAAGAAAGGGAAAGTTAGAGATAAAAATGTAATATATTTTGTGTATTTGTTTTTAAGACAGTCTTGCTGTGTGGCTAGCTGGTTTGAACTCACAATCCTCCTTGTTTCAGCCTCCCAAGTTGTGAGATTACAGGTATATACCACCATGCCTGGCCAAAAATGCAGTATCTTAAATAAAATCTGAAAAGAAATCAATGAACTTGAAACATAACATTAGAACTATAGAAAACTAATTGCATGTTGATCAAAGGCTACCGAGTTTTAGTTATACAGGATGAATAAAATCTACAGATCTACTGTACACCATTAAGACTATAGTTAATAATACTATTTATTTTTTTTTCTCTTTTCTTTTTTTCTTCTTTTTTTTTTTTTTGAGAAAGGTCTCTCTAAATTGCTCAAGTTGACCTGAAACTTGTCATCCCCCTGCTCTGCCTCCTGAGTGCTGGGATTATAGAAACACACCACCATACTTGGGAAAATACTGCATTACATACTTGAAGTTTGCTTAGAGTAGAGCTTAAGTGTTCTCATTACACAAAGGTAACTTTGTGACGAGATGGAAATGGTTTTTATTTTTTGTCAGTACTAATTTGAACTCAGGGTTTTGTGCTTGCTAGGCAGATGCTCTACTACTTGAGCCACGTCCCCAGCATATGAGATGGCAATGTGAATGAGCTTGACTGTAGGAACCATTTCACTACATATATGTACATCAGAATACCAGGTTGTGCACCTAACATATATGCATATATATGATTTTATTTTAAAAATGAAATAAAAGACAAAAATAAAGGAAAGAAAATGAAGTACAAGAATAAACCACTACCTCAAAAATGGAAAGACAGAATTTACCTATGCAGAAACCCACCACACACATCAAGCTCTGTGGGGAGCCGGACCTGGGAAGGAAAACATGAACCATAACTGATAAATGTCTGGATACAAAGTATGGACAAATCTGAGAGTTGAAAGCTCAGAAGGGTCTACTCCTGGTGGGGGGGGACCCCACACTTCTGTGATTTTACCTCCTAGAGCTCAACCAGATTCTCCCAGGGAATATAAAAGAAAATTCCCCTCTGGCTTCCTGCAGGGAGAGGAAAAGAGTAACCATTTTGAAACATGCTGTTCTTCAGGCATGTTCTGCAGGGCAAAATGTGTCCCTGAAAGAAACTATTTTACCACAGTCAGACATATTGGGGTTTCCTCAGAGCAGAATCAACCTGGGGTAAGGGGAATGGCTAAGTCTCGTACTCTTCTTGCCCTCCTGTTAAGGTGTAGGGGGAGGAAAAAAAAAGGAGCACTTTAGTACGCTTTACAGCTACATGTTCGTTGAAACACTGAGGCTTAATCTCTAGGATTTAGAATGCTTCCTCTATAAAGTGAATCACTTAAACTGTAGCTTTGCCTAATGTTCCACAGTCATGTACCCACTGCTGTAAAACATTCCATGTTGGACGTGGCCGCCCTGACACAATGTATTAGTTTCACATGGCTGTGACCAAATACCTGAGTAAACAATTTAAGAGAGGAAGGATTTATGCTGATAGTTTCAGCCCAAGGTCAGCTGAGTCTTTGAGTGTTGAGTTGAGGCAGAATACCATGGCAGTGGGAGCATGTGACAGAGGAGACTGCTCACCTCATGGGGGCCAGTGAGCAAGGAGCAAGAGAGACAGAGAGGGGCCTCAGACAAGATATAGCCCCCAATCACAGGACCTCAGTGACCTACTTCTTCCAACTAAATCCCACCTCCAAAAGTTTCCATCATCTCCAGTCCTGCCATCCAGTTATGAATCCATGAGTGAAGAAATGTATTGATTAGGTCAGGGTCATTATGATCCATTCATCTCTCACTGATTGGATCCACAAGCTGGGGACCAAGCATCTGACACACGAGCCTCTACGGGGGGAACTTTTCTTATCCCTGTCATAATGTAATAAATTACAAATGAAAATTTAAGATTTGGCACTTATAAATTGGCTTGATAAAATGAGACTCCATAAATGATGTTGAGGAATATTCAAACAGGGAAACGGGATACCAAGGCTTTTCAGGAAGCAATATTTATTAGTGTGCTGGCAGTAGCTCAACAAATTCACATCCAAAGGTTGCGCCCCAAGAACCAATGGGTCTTGCCTTATATACCCACATAAGGTATATAAGGTTTAGCCCATATATGGTTGTATGCATTTCTATTGGCTACTTCCACCTCAGTGCTATGTGACCATCTTCACATCCAGTTTCTTTAAGTTTTATCTTCCTGTTATGCTGTCCCCTCCTCCCTGCTACATCATTCCCCCTTTGATGCTCAGAGTTGCCTAGGGTCAAAGAGCATCATCTTGATTTAGGGGTCTGTATTTCCACAGCATCATTACATGGGCAGCTGTTTTCCTTTCTATAGTGGTTTCTATTATAGTCCTGATTGATCACAATACCAAGGGAAACAAGCAGGACACTTATAAACATGCTCCTGAGACAAGAATTACCAACCCTATCAGGGTCTTGATCCCACCCAGGGCAGAGAACAATCCTCCAAATAGGTCATTGCAAATTCATCTCTCTAAGTCTGGAAGGGGACATGGACAACCTTTCTCATCCTGCCTGTGATTTCCTCTATGACTTTTCCTTCATCATCAATCTGTAGACAGCAGTTACTTAGATTGAACTTTCCACATACACCTCCCTCGGAGACAAGTAAATAGTCCAAGGAGAGGCAGTTTTGTATATTGCATTGCGCACCTGTGTGTGCTGCTTGGCCAGTATGTCAAGGGCCCTTACAGTTTCATTAGTTATGATTTTAATTACTGCCTGGAGACAAATAATGTGGTTAAGCATATAAATAGGGGTGCGATAGCTTTAGAATCCATCTTCTGCCCAAGTGGTAGGACCACAATACTGAATGATTCACTTGGGAGGCCAGTCATCATCCTTCTAATCTCCAATTTGTAAGGCACCCTGTTTCTTTCTATTTGTTTTTTTCTCCATGTATGGTAACTCCCAATTTTTCACCTTGTGTGAGGGGGAGCAAGAAAAAGGATGGCCTAATCATGCCCAGTATGCAAGACCTGAACCAACTTCTGGGTAGCATCTTATAAGCTTGTTTCCCACAGATCCAATATAGCCCCCTGAGTACCTGCCAATCTATGTTCACAGTAAGATTGTCCCAAGCTACCCAGAGACCAAAGAAGTTGGCCAACGGGTGGGGGTTGGAGTGGTGTAGAGTTCCCCATCATTGGGTCTTCTGGGCGATGTCATTGTAAAACTTTTGTCCTAAACAAGTTAGATCCCCCACCAGGGTGGAGAACTGGCCTTTTGGATGGGAAATATAGTAATTTCCAATGATGGAAGTTTTTAGGAACCAGACACTTCCTGTGGCTGGGGAAAGCAATCTCATCAAAGTGCTCCCATGAGTTTAGCTCTTTAGCTTCCCATGGTCAATGGTCTCCCAGGTTGATTCTCCCATAAACATAACACGAGGTGACGTCAAGTGTCTGAGCTATGGACTCGGCTAGTGAGAGGAACAGTTTCTGGCTTTGAAAGATAAAAAATTCACTCTGCATTTCCTCCTAAAAAGAGTGAAAGACTTGGTATGAAGAACTCTTAGGGGTGATAGTTACTAATTTGAGGTGCATCACAATCCCAGGTCAAGGCCTTTTCCATCTGCCCTTATACTAACTATATGTCCTTGTTTCCAATCGGTGGGCTTAAGTACAGTAAAATTTATGGGGTTACAGGTGTCGGGGTACAGTCAGGGGCAGCTGTCCCCTTGTGAAGGAGGGCTGCATGTTCTGCCTTTTGCCATGTAGCCCATGAAACACAATCCCAATAAAGGCAATAATAGGAGCCTACATAATCAGATGGCCAAGAGTTGTCTTCCCTGCACATTTCCCTGCACATATACTTAACATGTGACGTATTGGCTCTTTCCCAAGCTAGGCTTTCACAGCCACAACCTACACCTCCACATCCACCTTGATCCATGGCTGCACACGCATCAAAGAACACTGATACTGGCTTATCAGGGTTAAACACCTGGGTGCAATTGACGAGGTTCCCAGGGTTGTGGATGCTGCAGACATCTAACCATTGCTCCTAAGGGCAGTAGGTGGGGTTGAAGCAGATATGCTGATTACCATGGGAGCACACCAAATACGTGGTGTGTTTGTGGATGCATGCCCCAATGACAGTGCCTGCACAGGACTAGTAAGCATGGAAAAGCAAAGTCCTGGTGTCAACACTTCACGCCTGGGTGCCCTCGGCAGTGTGTTACCGGCACATATTTAGGGGCCCACACAGCATCTAGTAGTTCAATGATTCCTTGCCCATACTTAATATTTTTTCCTCCTGAATTAATGAGGCTCCTCTCTTTATATAGGTCCCCATGGACATGAATGGTTGTAAAGGCAAATTTAGAGTCAGGGTAGATGTTTACCCGTACTCCTGCAGCCAGCTGGAGTGGCCCTGTGAGAGCAACAAGTTTAGCCTTTTGTGCAGAAGTTCCAACCAGCAGCAGGCGGGCCTCAATGACTGAGTCCAGAGTTACTATTGCATACCCAGCAAAGCACGTGCCATCCCAGATAAAGCTGCTGCCATCTGTGAAATATTCAATGTCTGGATGGCCAATAGGCTGGTCGGTTAGATCTGGCTGGCTTGAGAGAACCTCATCCATAAGCAGTCATGTTCCAGGTGGCCCGGGTCAACTGGAAATAGGGTGGCCAGGCCGTAAATCTTAACAACCTCCAGTCAGATGTGTGGGTTTTCACGTAGCATACGCTGGTATTTGACCATCTAAGAGTTGGTCAGCCAGTAATTTCCTTCTACTCCGTGAGAGTCAGGATGAGTGGGGAACTCAGACAGAGTTCTTGCCCCAGGGTAAGAACTGCCTCTGCCAGCAGGGGCATGCTCTTCCAACCATTCTAGTTGTTATAGAGTGCTGCTCTTCAGTATTAAATAAGAGTCAAAAGATGCTGTTGACGGTCTGTCCATGTGGGTTTACAAGTCTAGATGACAGACTGCATCAAATCAATCAGAGTCTGAGGCTCTTCCATGAAGGAGAGGGTATGATGTTTCCAGTTCAGGTCTGTTGTGGTACAGGGCTGGCAAATGAATGTTTACCCTCCTCCTTGTATTTGATCATGCTGGTCATGATATATTAGGCCTGGGCTTCCCTCAGGGGCATCTGCAGAGCAGTGGGAGTCTGAGGAGTAAAGGGGCCCTCACTGGGTCTGGTTGGGTACCCCTGAAGGAACGGGGAGGTGTGGAGTGAGAACAGGCAGACTTGGAGTGGACTTAGAATCTGTGAGACCCGGGGAAGTGTGGGGAGTCAAGGCCCCCATGGCTCCTGGGACAGATTTTACAGGTATGCTTACCCCTTGGGCTTCCCCATGTGATGTCGAAGGTGAGGGTGCAGAACTAGGTGCAGGTGGTAGAGGTGGATAAAGTGGCACATAGGGAGGCGAAATTTCCTCAGCCAGTACAGGCTCCTTTGTTTTCTCCCTGCGCTTGGAAGTTACGGCCACCCCAGCTACCATGATACTACGGGTTTCTTCCAGACAGGGCCTTAGCCATGTGGGTTGGCTGAGAACAGCATCCTGCCAGCAATCAATATAGGGAGACTGCTCTGGGTGCCCAGGCTTCCCTACGATTACCCTATAAACTTCATTAACCGCAGGTTTGTCTAGTGACCCTTCCAGGGGCCTCCCTACACCAAAAGCAGGCCAATCCACTTCACAAAGAGCCTTAAGCTTGTTAGGCGTTAACTCCATAAACTCCATTAAATCCCTTGTTAAAGTGTTTGACCATACACTCCAAGGGGGTGTTTTTACTCTGATTTCCACCGATCTCCTCCCGTTACCAGATGTCAAGACGAACACGGAGAGGTAGAAGTTTTGGAGGAGAGGTAAGGGGTCCTCCTCTCTGACACACAGGGAAGAGCGATATGTCACTTGCTTTGTCTGTCTGACTGTGACCCTTGTGGGAACTGTAGGTGTCTCTTAGCCATAGTGAGTCTGTATAAACTCCAGAAATGTTGCAGGATATTCAAACATGGAAACAGGACACCAAAGCTTTTGAGGAAGCAATATATATTAGTGTGCTGGGAGTAGCTCAGTGGATTCACAGCCATCCAAAGGCTGAGCCCCAAAAACAAAGGGGCCTTGCCTTATATACCCTTGCAAGCAGGTTACAGAAGCAAGAAGCAAGGACATATATGGTTGTATGGATCTCTATTGTCTACTTCATCCTCAGTGTTGTGTGACCTTCACATTCAGATTCTTTATCTCCCTGCTATATTGTCCCTTCCTCCCTGCTACAATGAGAGCTAATATGACCCAATGTAAGTTAAAGCAAGACCTCAGGCATAATTTTTTTTTGCAGTACTAGGATTTGAACTCAGGGCCTACACCTTGAACTACTCCACCAGCCCTTTTCTGTAATGGGTTTTTTCAAGATAGGGTCTCGTGAACTATTTGGTTTCAAACTGTGATCCTCCTGATTTCTGCTTCCTGAATAGCTAGGGTTATAGGCATGAACCACCAGCTCCCAACTAAAAATCTCTTATATAAAATTTATTTAGGGCTGGTGGAGTGGCTCAAGTGGTAGAGCACCTGCCTAGTAAGTGTGAGGCCCTGAGTTCAAACGCCAATGCTGCCAAACACAAATAACTAAATATAAATAAATAAATAAATAAAATTTTAAGAAAGAATGCTCACCCTTATTGATTGCTCTTTCAATATCTCCAATTTTTCTATTCTCAAATGAAAAGTTGAAAGGGCACGCTATTATGGATAACTATAACCTTCATAGCATGGTACCATCTATTAATACCCCATCCCTAGCCTAATATCAACATTAGGGATTCTGTTTTATAAATTATATTGGGCTACTGTGTTTTGTTTAGTACCCATTTCGACAGCTATTGACTGCAGTTGCTCTCACCTCTGAAGAGATGCTGTATAACTTTCCATGTCCATGAGGACCTCCAAAGTTTTGTAATCACATGATCTTCCCAAACAAGATCTTAACAATATCTGCCTTCTCCAGAAGCATAGGTACAGCATTAGATTGAAGACATTCCCCTCCAAAGAGATTCATTTGATACATATATTAAAGACATTTAAAGTCCAATGTTTCTAGTACTTTTAGGTTCTGGTGACATTTTCCTCATTTACAAATATTACTTCTAAATTAAAACTAACAGGCACCCCTATGAGTGTTCTTAAAAAAAAGAAAGTCCCTCCACTATAGAGGCTTTGGCAACCTTATAGAAAGCCTCTTTAAAGTCTCTGGATGATTTGTGATGGCCATTAATTACCCCAGTGCTTTCAATGCAAGATATCATTTCTCTTGTACTTATGATATACATATTAAAACAACAAATGACTGGCTACCTACAAGGCTGTCTTGGAAATAGATACTCTCACAGACCCCAAGCCAATGAACTTTTATACCAAGTTGCCCAGGATCTCTGGATCATGGAAACGATCCTATAAGCTTGGTACATGTACCAAGGCCATCTTAAGATATGATAGAGCCAAATTTGGACTCACTGGACTATTCCACCTGCAGGAGGGGGGAGGTGGCTTCCCATATCCTCAGTATTTTGCTAATTGCCAGGGTGCTGGAGAAGGTCATCACTGCCCCCCACCCCCAGACTCTTGAATTACCTGGAAAGCCCCTCAGGATTAATTTAATGATCAGTAATGGAAAATAATTGCCAATGAGAATGGCATCGTTAACCATCATAAGAGAGTTTAATGGAATATTGCTGCTTCTATCCCTTAGCCAGGGTCCAAGAAGGAACATATTTGGCCAAGCTTCAGGCAACTGCCTTTGTATCAGATGCCCTTATCAATAAATGCTCATCTTCACGTTTATTATACACCATTAGGCTATTGCCTATAAATTATCTCCTTCAAGGTAAAAAAAACAAAACAAAACAAACCTGGGAATCTCTTGCCTCATAAAAACTGAAAATAAAAGTCAAAGCCAGTCATCTGCACATACACTAAGGCTACAAAGCAAGCTTGCTAGGATATTCCTTACTCCCTTTAGAGTTACAGATATCACTACTAACAAGCAAAGCATACAACAAACTCTTAATGTTCTCTAGTTTACTCCAACCTTTAACTGGAGGCCAGATTGAAGACACTCCCTGGCTGGATTCATTAATGATAGATTGGCCCACAGGCCAGGAAGCTGCTTATCTGATAAGGAACATATTTGATTTTAAACTTCCATCTAAAAAAAATCCTGTCAGGTGCAATTGGACACTGTTCTGTTGATTGTCTTTTATTTTATCTGGTGCTAGGGATCAAACCTGCCACCCTGCAGATGTTAGGCAAGCTCTCTAATATTGAGCTACATTCCTAGCCCACTTGTTTATCTGTTGGTTTGGATATGTTTGTATCCAACTGCTGAGAGACCATTGTTTCAACCAAGCATGACAGACGTTGAAGCCTGCATCAACTCCAGTGGCTACTCACATGATTAGGATATCCAGTCTCACATTCTAGATAACACACCCTGTCCTCAAAAATCTCACTGATGATACTACCTCAATCCAAGATCCCTGTGCTGCAGAGTTCTGCACCCCTTGGCAACAAGCCCATGAACTGCTTCTCCTAAGACACAAATGGTCTTTTCTTCCTGAAATCACTGTCTGCTTAGCCCATGATCCTTGTATACTTCCTGCTCTCTGCTACTCCTACACTTCCATACAAGCTGCTAAAATTAATGAATACTACTGCTTTCCCCAGGAAGCACCAAACTCATATTAGTCTACTCCTTGACCCCGTGTGGAGAGAACTACCCACTCCTCTCCACCATCCTTTTCCTAACAACCCTCCAGCTTTCCATCACAATGTCTTGCTTTGCATCCTAAACATGACCCTCACAGCTACTTTTCCTTGTTAGCATTAATAGATCTCTGCTACTCAAACTACAACTGCCTTTCATTTAAAATATGAAGCTGAGGCATCTTTTAATTTCAAGTTGGCTATGCATTTTGAGTATAAACTTAATTTTCTTATACCAGAAGCAGGACTTAATTACTCTTGACATAGTTTCTATCTCTATACCACACCCAAATGGTTCAATTTGGTGGTCAGAGATGAAAACTTACTCTTCCTCTAGCAGACTGGGATTTTTGCTTTCTCCTTGCTTCTGTTAAGTGGTCCATTCAGGCATTTGCCTAAGAACTTAAAGTAACTGGTACCCTATTCCTTTATATCTACTGCCAGTTACCATGGTTATGTTCTCTCACTTACCCCTGCCTCCACATGATAGAAAATTGGAAGAATGCCTTCTCAACACATTATGCCCTCCTTGAACAGGATCTGTAATTAAAAATTTTTGATCTTTCTTCCCAGTATGGTGATATATTAAATTTGCACCTTCCATCTGAAAAATTAGGGGCTTCCCTAGACCCAGTTTCCCCTGTTATGGAGGGAATATCAGGCTGGACTCCCAGTACCAATGATGGTCACTAGGTATAAATTAGACATGGGTCAAAGAAGAGCCACAAGGACATCTTCCCATATAAAGAGTTTCCCATCTGAAGGACCTCTTGCTTGCAGGTTGGGCAACTAGACTGTAGGCCATTCTTGAGGTAGAAGTACCCTGCGAAGAAACACTGAACACCATGTCCAGCTCCCTTTCATTTCTTGTTAGGGTGAGATTGCCAGACACTTTGGCACTGGAACCTCAATTTAACTAGGGGCTCTCCAAATACTCCCTCACACCCTACCCTCACATTAGCAAATGCTCTGTCTACCAAGTCTCCCACTGAACAGAACATTTCTAAATAACACATGGTCAAAGAAAGTATCTCAAGAGAAATTAAAGAATATTTTAAACTAATGAAAATATAAATTGTCAAAGTTTGTGGGTTGCAGTGAAAGCAGTGTTGACAAATTTATAGCATTTAGTGCATACATTAGAAAGTAAAAAAGAAAATAAGATCAACCATTCAAGTTTCATCCCTTGGATTTGATTAGAACGATATGCCCACAGATCCAAGAATCTTAAGAAAACACTGCAGGGGATAAATAGGAAGCAATTATAACTAGCCCTGAGGCAAACCATAATTAAATTGTTAAAAACCAATTACAGAATGGAAAATATCACATGAGCAAGAGAAAAAAGAAAAATTATATGCAGAGGAACAAGGATGAGAATAACAGTAACAAACCAGGGCAGCCAGAAGAACATGGAAAAACACCTTTAAAGTGATACGAAGAAACAAGTCTGTCAATATAGAATTCTATGTGGAGTGAAACATTTTTCCAAAATGAAGCAAAATAGAGACATTTAGATGAAGAAAACTGAAAGAATCAATTGCCAGGAGATCTGTACTCAAAATTGTTGAAGGAAGGTCTATTCTTTCTGCATACCAACTGTGTTTCAAGTGCTATTTGGAATAAGAGACCACCCTCCTCCCCAACTTGGAGCTGCTGTTCTGCACTTTGAATATTCTGTAGAGAGTATCTGAACCCAGAAATTGTCAAGGCCAGGTGCACTCTGCAATCCCAGTTTCTCTGGAGGCAGAGATCAGGAGGATCAAGGTTTGAGGCCAAATTGGACACAGAGTTGGCCAGATCCCATCTCAAACACGCCAGGGAGAGTGGTGCATATCTGTTGTCCCAACTATGTAATAGGTTGTAGGCAGGTTGCTTGTGGTCTGAGGCCAGACCTGGTCAAAACTGAAAAATAATTAAGTAAAAAAAAGCTAGGGGTGTATGACTCAAATGGTGGAGCACTTGCCTAGCAAGTGCAAGGTCCCAAGTTCAAACTCTAGTACCACCAAAACAAACAGACAATAAAAAAACAAAACAATAACAACAATCAACAAAGATAAAACTTAAAGCAAACAACATATCTGTAATGGTTTTCCTATGGGGTTTAAAGAATTAACTCACTTCTGAGAATTTTCTTCTGACAGGTGATCAAAATTCTAGTCTTTAGGGTTTGGAAGAAAGTAAAGCAAAAAAGGACACAAACATACTTCATTCCATACTATTACCTTAGGGGAGTTTATAAAAAGGATATTATTTAGAACTGAATGCATGATTTAATAATTTCAAAATTTGAAAACAGACTTGATCATTAGTCTGCAGTTTTTGCTTAAGACTGTTTTGGAATCAGGCTTTTATAGAACCATGACCTTTCTGGACTATCAAGATTTAACTACTTTTTCTCCTGGTCTCTATGAGAATTAAGTTTAAGCAAATACTTGTAATAGAAAACCATAAAGAAATCTCTGAATGCATAAGTACTCAAATTTTAAGGCAGAATTGAGTATTTCTTGTTGCAAATGGCACACTACCATTAAAAGCTCACTGTATTTTTTCTCATATGTTTAATTATTGCTACTACTTAAAGAATGGAGAGAGCCAAGCTAAGATATTTCTGTAAAAAGTTCCATAAGACTGGAGGCTTTTGAACAGTGTGCCCCAGTTTAAGCAACCTTGGCAGAAAACCAAGGAGGAGTCACAGTGATGACTTTCCAGGGGCAGAATGATGATCAGAATTTTCAAATGGCAGATTGCTACCTGGGAGAGATTTCATTTATAATGAAATTCTTCTCTGTTGTATAATTGAGTAATCCACAATCCATTAAAATATCCTCTTCAATGATTAATATCAATAAAAAACTTAAAAAGATCATGGAAAAGACCACAGGGATCAAGTATTTGGGGCCTTCTGTCTTTAGAGAATGCATATGTGTCAGTTTCCTCTACTTTTTGTCACATATACATGCGCTCTATTTTTCCCAGAAAAGACCTCAATCTGTCAACTAACAGACCATAAGAGCAATTATCCTTTATAACATCATAAATGACAGTTTCTTAATAAATGAAGAACTTAATAGTATAAATACATACATATATACATATAAAGTTTAGGCTTAAAAAAACACATTAGATTTTGCTTATATTGTTTGCAATTCCTTTTTTTTTTTTTTTGATAGTACTGGGGTTTAAACTCAGGGCGTCATGCTTGCTAGGTAGGCAGGCACTGCATTGCTTGAGCCAAGCCTTCTGCCTGCTTATATTGTTGAAATGTTATAAGTGAAAGTAATCTTTACTTAAAAACTGATTTTCATAGTGTGTTAGCTATTCCGGCATACTTAAAAGTAGATAAAAACATGTTAATGGATTTCTTTTTTTCCTTCAGTGCTGGGGATTGAATGAAGGCCTTCACACACACGCTCGGTAAGCACTCTACCTAAACCCAGTCTGGCAAGAATATATTGAAAGAAACGATGTCCTGCCTGCCAGAAAATAGCATCTCAATTCACAGAAAAGTTCTACTATCATTTTTCACTGTGAGATAACCTTAATATTAATCAAGTGTTCTTTTTTCCAAGATATGAAGTAGACACTATCTGATAAGGAAAAATGATAGATTCTAGATTTTTTTTGTTTTTTTTTTGTGATATTGGGGTTTGAACTCAGGGCCTAATGTTTGCTGGGCAGGTGCTTTACCACTTGCACCACTCAACCAGGATGATTCTTAAATACAAACCAATGTGAGGCTACAATTTAGGGAGAGTTTTTCATGCTCCCTAATTTAATTTACTAGAAAGATAAAAGTTAATGATTGCATAGTTATCTGAAAGTTAAATAAATTCTAGTACGATATGTAAAATATGTATATTTAGATACTGTGACTCATAATCAGTACAAAATATATCTGAATAAATGAGTATGAGGGACTCATGTGTGATATATAAGAACATATCAGACATATCCCCAAACATGTGCTAGACATAAAAGAGAAAACATATTTGGGTAAAAACTATTAAAATTTTACAAATAATAAAAAAACACAAAAAAACTAATGACAAACTGGAAATTCATATTCATGATGAAACTCAATATCTATGCCCCTAAACAAAAAGAAACCAATAAACAAAAGTTTAATCTTTTTAAAAAGTAGACAAAAAGATATGAATAAGTAAATTACAAATGATAGTACAAAAATATCCCATATACACACTCACAAAAATTGAATCTCACTATTTGAAAATGCAAGTGAAAACACAGGATGTCGTTTTTCATTCAGATCAGATTGGCAATGACAATAATAATCACCAGTGCTGCTACAGATGTGAGAAGCAGGCCTTCTCATTGACTCTTTATGGGGCTCTAAGTTGGTAAAAATAAAAATAGAAGAAAACAAAGACAACTTTTCCTGGAAGACAGTTTGCAACTATCTTCTTAGATAATCATAGTCTTTGACACAGAAATTGTGCTTCAGGAATTGTTCTTAAAGAGATAACTGTGCAAATGTTCACAGAGGAAGTGAAGATACTAATCTTATTGTGTGGTGCATGCTTGTTATCCCAACACTTGAGAGGCTGAGGCAGCAGGATGTCAGTTTGAGGCCAGCCTGGGTTACAGAGTGAGACTATGTCTCAGAAACTCCAAAAAGAAATAAAGAAAAAAGAATATTATTCTTAACAACTGCAATACGTACAATAACAAGCCACAGATCTATTAGGAGGGGACTTCTAAATAGTTGTGACACAAAAAAGTCCATAAGCTATCAGAAAATGGAAAAAGGATCATAGGAGAGCATGCATAAAATGATCCCTTTTATTTAAAGTTCATGTAGGTTTGTGTAGGTATTCCAGTGAGCTGTCTGGAAGGATGTACTCCAAAAATTTGCTGTGGCTATCTTTGTGTGATACACTTTTTGGGAATTTTTTTACTCTTTTTTATTGTTATTTTGTATCGCTTCTTTTGTAATAAAATATAAAAACAGTAAGTCTATTTAAAAAATGAGAAGTAGAGATGATGGATAGTAATTGCTAGGCAGAGTGACAAAGCTCATTGGAAGATATGTGCAGACTTCCTGAAGATTTCTTGCAAGCTGAAATTTAGTGGTCACTTACAGAGCTAAATCTCACTGCAGGAAAATTACAAAGAAATTATAAACTACGGTTACTAATTAGAGATGTATGAAACTACTAATTTTCACTTCTTGACTATGTATGTATTGAACTAGAACTGCAAGGAACTCAACAGTTTTGGTTGGTTTAGAATTAGTTAAAACATGTAAGTAGCTTTGATTTAGATGATTTGAAGTCCTGGGATCCTATTTTGTTTGTTCCTGCATGGCAAAATCAATGGAACCAGTAACCAATTGAAATTTACAGATGGGGAGTTGGTGCAAAACAAAACAAAATCATGACATTTCAGGCCTTGTGAGTTATGCAAACGAGTAATAAAATTGTAAGGAAACAAAGCTACAGTGTTAATTTTTCTTCAAAACATCACAAAACAAAAACTTAAATTAACAAAGCAAAACTTAAATTATAAGGTAAGTATTCCTGCTTAAACAATATTCTTGGAAAACAGACAATGGAGTGAGCAATTATGAAAGTTGCAGGTATAGAATCTATGCCCCAAATTACAATCACTGTCTGTCTCATTAAATTCATTTCCATTTTATTTACATCTACAGCCTATAGAAGTTACTAAAACAATTTTCTTTCTATAAACACACACATACACACACACTTGTATCTGTATAGTTCACACATATTAGAAAACCTTGGGTAAGAAGAAACAATGTCTCTGATCTGAAGTTATTATGACTTACTTCTGAACCCCAAAATTGAGATGGTGGGGAGTGGAAGGCAATTGGAGTACGAAATAAGAGAATATGTTAGAAAGATACATTTTTAAATTCTTTCAGGAAAGCAAAGTTTCTTATACAAACAAGTCCTAGACACAGGAGGCACACAGCACAACATGCAGGACCGCAAGAGAAGACCCCAGGTATTCAGGAAGCACTCAGGGTGGCCTCAGTGCTGGGGTTTTCATCGGAAAAGTAAGGCGGATCAGGGTGAACAGTTTAGGACTGACTACTTTGAATAATTTTGGTGACCTATAAGCTATAGGAACGGTCTCAGTTTGCTCTAAGATGATTAAAGTGGAGGAACAGTGTGAGAGATACATTTCCTTCAAAAGGTGAATTATGGGATATCCCAGCATTTTAGCATATTTTCTCTTTAGGGGTCATCTTACTTTGCATTTTATAAGGCGTAAAATCTCAAATGGACCTTAAAGATGATGTAATCCATATTTTTATTTGTTTGTTTGTTCTGTTTTTTGAAACAGGTTTCGCTTATATAGCCAAGGCTGGTCTTAAATAATCTACCATGTAGCAGTTGTGATCCTCCTGCCTCAATTTCCTGAGTATTGGTACTACAGGCATTCATCGCCACGCCTGGCCTAATTTTGTTTTTCTGTGTTGGTGGTGAGAATTGAACCCAGGGCCTTCTGCATGCTAGGCAAGCTCTCTACTACTGAGCTATGTCTTCAGTCCACATGTTTAATTATAAAACCTTTTCATTCATATTTGTGAACAATTTTCACTTGAATTAAACCATTGACAGGGAGCTCACTAGTTTGCGATATGTCAGTTTTATTTTTGGATAACATTGAATTCCCCCCCACCTAATTTAGAACTAAAATATGTGAGTTTGATGTTGAAAGGTAGAGTGATAAAATGCCAAGAATGTGGCATGTTGAGGCAAATCTATTACTTCACTCTAGTTATTCAAGTACTAACTGTTTGGACTTGGGCAAGACACACAACCTTTCTGAATTTGTTTCTTCCCTTTAAACTAGGGATGATAGTGACAAGATTGGATTAGATAGCTGGAAAAAAACAAGTTAGATTCCTACCCACTCCTTTTCTTAATCAATGGCTCAATGTTTTATATGTAAAAATTGAGATCTTGAAAACCCTAGAAGATAACCTACTTATTTTAGAGTGGAAAAAGTGGTTTTAATCAAGATTCTCCCAAGTCCAGAAGCAATAAGAAAAGATTAATTATGTAAGAATTAAACATCCTTTATATAGAAATAAATGCATGAAACAAACAAAAATATTTGCATCATATAGGACAGGGCAAAAAATGATTTTTTTAATCTAAAGAACATTAAGCAATAGGCCAATTCAAATTGTACAAAACTGAGAAATGAATAAAGTACTTCACAGATTACTTAAAAATGTATGAGCCAGTATTCAGTGCCTTTCATATTGAAGTATTAGAAAAAAGTTCAGCAAAGCTTTTAGCTGCCAAATCAACAAAGTTGAAACAACTTTGAGAAACTGCAGTGCTATTGAAGATATGGGAGGAAATCTCAATAGAAAGTCATTGGGAGAATAAACTGAAACTTTTTTGAACAGCAATTTGGGTGAAAGTGTGACAAGCATTAAGACTTGACTATTCCACTTGCGTGTATCTTGCCTAAAAATATATTCAGGAAATACATTGTCCTGTGGCACAAGGAGGCATGGATAAGGATGGCTTGTAAGAATAAACTCAAAACAACCTAAATAAGTCTTGATCTACTTCTCTGAGAAAATCCTAGGTGGAATTAAAAAACCTGAGGTAAATTCTATATATAAAAGTATTAAATGCTTGCAAAATATATTAAGTGAAAATTCATGACGTAAAACAGTGTATATAATATGATCTCCACATATATATATATATTAGTGTGCATATATATATATATTAGTGGTACTGCAGTTTGAACTAAGGGATTCATGCTTACAAGGCAGGTACTCTGCTGTTGGAGGCACACCTCCAGCCCCAACACACACACATACATATCTATATCTATATCTATACACATATCCTTCCTTCCTTCTTTCCTTCCTTCCCTCCCTTTTTTCTCTGTCCTAGGGTTTGAACCTAGGTCTTCATACTAAGCTGACCCTAATAATGGTTTTTTCATAAAAAAGGACTATGCTCAGATGAAAGACAGAAACTGACTTTATTACATACTATTTGACACTGCTTAACTTTGTTTCATTATATATTATTAAAATAACTCCTATCATGATTTTTAAAATCAAATGAAACAAGCAGCATACCTTACTGTAACAGTTAAATCTTTCATTTGTCAACTGATTTAAACATTTCAAGAGATATTTTGTTTAAACTGCAAATCCCTAGTTTTCTAATCTGTATCCTCAGATTAACAACCTCTGGATGAATGAAGTGTCAACATTCCAGTAAAACAATGCATCAAAGATTCCTTTGGAGGACAGAGTTCCTTGGAATAAATTCAGAATTCTACAAGAATTCCATGAGGACAGAATTCCATGCATACTAATTCTGTATTTCCATTAAAATGATCTTCATTTGGAAGGCTAATAGGAAGAGCCTTAATTAAGGAGATATGATACATAAAGGGTTAGGAAAATAGAGTCATGAGCAAAGAGTACAACAATTATTGGAATATTTAGTGTGTTTTGGATTTTGTTCTTTGTTTTTTTAAGACGGGGTCTCACTATGTAGTCCAGGCTGGCCTTGAACCTGTGTACTTCCTGCCTCAGCCTCCTGAGTGCTGGGATTACAGGTATGTGCCTGACATGCCTGGCATGTTTGGCATATTTATATCTTTTTACTATGAAAACTAAACTTGGCATCATACAACTTTATTCAGGTATCAAAGAGAAAAGATTTAACACATTTGTGTAAGCATTCAAAAACACTGTTATGACAAATTTCAAATATGCACAAAAATTGGTGACAAAACATAAGCAATCTTGCTATCCTTATTAAACAAGATGTGACCAATCTTGTTTCACCTATTCCCATATCTATGACCCTTCCTCCCACATTGTTTTGACATAAATATTAGCTATAATATATCTATAACAATCCAGTATTATCTTTATAAAATGTTCAGACTAAAAAAAAATACTCACTTCAAAATATTTAGGGGGATGTAGTCACTGTTTGGGAAATTTTGTAGGTACTTCCCAGAAATTAGAGACAAGAAAAATACAGAGTTCACTTTCTGAATGAAAATAAAATATTAAGAATGAAGTTACCCATTTGTAGAAGTAAGATATATTGAGAGATGTTTGGTAAGGAATTGAGCAGAAATTTAGAAACTTTCCAGATCCAATCAACATTTTTTTTGGCAGCACTGGGGTTCGAACTCAGGGCCTCACACTTGGTGGGCAAGGCGTCTACCATGTGAGCCATTCTGCCAGCCCTCAGCATGTTCTTAATGAGATTTGTAGGGGTTGAAGGCCAAGTGTAGCAGGCACCATTTGATGCTGGTGTTTATGTAGGCCCTTGTAAGAACTTTGCATTTCTCTTTAGCAGGACAGGAATATCTGAATGGCTTTAGCAGAGAAAGGATATAGTATCACTTTCATTTTAAAAGGATTATTAAAGGTGCTGGTATCCTTTATTTGTTATTTATTTATTTATTTAGATGGTACTGGTGTTTGAAGTCAGGGCCACCACCTTGCTAAACAGGTACTCTATCACTGAACCACACCTTTATTCCTGGCTCCTGATATATCGAAAATTGACCTTAAAGGTTCCGGAAGGGGAATGAGAGGCCAATTAGGATGAGGTTTTCCACACTTTACCCTACATGAAACTATTTACATAGCCTCTTGTTGAAATGCAGACCCAGGATGGGGATAGAGGTCCTGCATTTGTAACAAATTCCCGGTGGTGCCTATGCTCCTGGAGTAAAGCTTTGTTTAAATCATGGGACTTAAAGTGGTAATGGTGGAAAAATAGTGGGCTTGTAAGAAATGGTAAGATGCTGGATTTATTTTTAACAAGTATCCCTGAGTGTTTGGGGGAGAGGTAGAACAAAAGACAAGACAAAGTTCACTCTGAGGTTTTTGGCCTCAACAGCTGAAAGCATGAGGAAGGAAGCAGTAAGAAAAGCAAATTTTGGTGAAAAACGAGAAATTCGTTTTTTTGACATCTTAACCTTGAAATGCCTGTTGAACACGTGAATGGTTAAGGTGAGCAGGTGATTGAGTATATGAATCTGAAACCCAGAGCATGCTTAAAAATGGCAGCTGAAATTTAACAGCAGCTGAGTCTATAAATAGTGTGGAAATGGACCAGATCAGATAGAGTAAGTGTGCAGATAAAAATAAAAAAGAGATTCTGAGACTGAGCATTGGGATCACTCAACATTTAGAGGTGATAAAGATGAAGATAGACTAAAAAAGATACTGAGAAGACAGAGCCCTGAATTAGGAGAACAACCAGAATAATGTGTCTCCTAGAAATCTATGAAGTAACTGAGATCAGAAGACAGAGATGAAACTAACAAGTACTGCACCATCAATCCCAGATCTAGGATGCACTCATAAATTTTAATTTAATGTATGGGGGTTGAGGATGCAGCTCAGTGTTGGAGGTCTTGCCTAGCATGCTCAAGGCTCTGGGTTTGATCTCAGGTATTAAAAAAAAATGTGGAACGTTTAAAATTTGAATGGATATTTTGAGCCATGAAAGCTGTACTAGAAAGCCTAGAAGGAGAAGCACCAGGACATTCATGGACATCCCTTGTTACTGCTAAGAGTGATTGATAAAGGAGTAGAGCAATAACAAAAGCTTTTACCTTGTAGATTATCGTGAGGATTTGTATCACACTTAAGCATAGAGTAAGGTCTATTATATGAATTAAAATTGAAGAAATAGTTAAATCTATGATAAATATTTTTATAGAACTAACAACTTATATGGAGATCATGATTGACTAATATATTTTCTGTGAGATATGCAGAATCTTTGTACTTTATTTATGTCATTCTATTTCCAAATTTATAAAATCACTGATATCTCTAGCCTGTTTCATATTTAAAAAATCATTGACTTCCTTTTTTTGACAACAGAACTTAGAAGAGAAACATTAATATTTTTCATTTTTATTAGCATATATTCATTGTATAGGGGGATTCATTGTGCCAATTCTCAGTAGTCTTACATCGTACATTGGTTAGATTGCCTTAACCATTTCCCTGCCCCTGACCACCTCCCTGCCCCACTTAAAACAATAGCAAGAAGTTGCATCATTCTATTTCATATACATGTATGAAGCCCACAAACCATATTCCCTCACCTGCATCTCCTTTGTTCACCCTCTCCCCTTCCACAAGTACTCGAACAAACACTGTGTGTGTTTTATCACCTTGTCTTTCATTTTTTTTATTATTCATTTATTCACATGTGCATACATTGTTTGGGTCATTTCTCTCCCCCCCATTCTCTCCCCCCTTTCCCGCTCAGTTCCAGGCAGGTCCTGTTCTGCCTTTATCACTAATTTTGTTGAAGAAAAGAGACAAGCATGATAAGGAAGACAAAGTGTTTTTGCTAGTTCAGTTAAGGATAGCTATTCAGGAATATTCCTAGCATTGCTTTCGTGTACACGTGTTACAACCCATGTTGATTCATCTCTAACTGATCTTTACACTGGTTATTGATCCCCTTCTCATGTTAACATCTGTCACTTTAAGGTTTCTGTATTAGTTACTCTGGAGTGCGGACACCCAATGCTTTCATGTTTTGGGTTTTCTACCGATTTCTATATCACCCTTATGTGCTTTCCCCTTGTCATGTGATCCAGGTCCAACCACATTGCTGCATTTGCCTTAGATCTAAAGTCTGCATATGAGGGAGAACATACGATTTTTGGTCTTCTGAGCTTGGCTGACCTTGCTCAGAATGATGTTCTCCAGTTCCATCCATTTACCTGCAAATGATAAGATTTCATTCTTTTTCATGGCTGAGTAAAATTCCATTGTGTACAAGTACCTCATTTTCTTAATCCATTCGTCAGTAGTGGGGCATCTTGGTTGTTTCCATAACTTGGCTATTGTGAATAGCGCTGCAATAAACATGGGTGTGCAGGTGCCTCTGGAGTAACCTGTCAATGTCCAAAGGTTTCTCGATGTGTCTCAGCTATGAATATACTTAACTTTGGTCAGTTCAACCCCCTCTGTTACTCTCCTTTACATTTTCTGTACTACACTCTACAGCTTTCAATACATATACTTATTTTCTGTACCTGCAGAGATGTAATGCATTTCGATAACATTGACTCTCTATCATTCTTTTTTCCTTTTCCTCCTCCCCTGAGTGCCATAGAGTAGTTCCACTATTACAAACATGTTCTGCATATAAATGTGTATGATCATGTTTGGTTTTGTGTATACATTCATCATTTGGATTTATCTTCCACATATGAGAGAAAACATGCAGCCTTTATCTTTCTAAAACTGGCTTATTTCACTTAACATGATGTCCTCCAATTCCATCCATTTACTTGTAAACCACATAGTTTTGTCATTCCTTATGGCTGAATAAAATTCACACATGCCATATTTTCTTAGTCCATTCATCAGTTGTAGGGCATCTGGTTGTTTCCATAGCTTGGCTATTGTGAACAGTACTGCAAAAAATATCATTGTGCAACTGTCTCTATTGTATTTGTTTCCTGACTTACATTACTTTGGTATATGCCCAGGAGTGGTATCATGGGATCATATAGCAGTTCTATTGGTTTTTTTGTTTTTTTTTTTTGTGGTACTGGGGTTTGAACTCAGAGCCTACACCTTGAGCCATTCTACCAGCCCTTTTTTTTGTGATGGCTTTTTTTTGAGATAGGATCTCACAAACTGTTTGCCCAGGATGGCTTTGGACCTTGATTCTTCTTATTTCTGCTTCCTGAGTAGCAAGGATTACAGGTATGAGCCACAGGCACCCAGCTAGTTTTAGTTTTTAAAGAAATCTCCATACT
This sequence comes from Castor canadensis, assembly GCF_047511655.1. NCBI lineage: Eukaryota > Metazoa > Chordata > Mammalia > Rodentia > Castoridae > Castor > Castor canadensis. The sequence continues at coordinate 29,461,244 of NC_133395.1, forward strand.
ATTTTCCATAATGGTTGTACTAATTTACATTCCCATTAACAGTGGGTTCCTGTTTCACTGCATCCTTGCCAACATTTGTTGTTGGAGAAACAACAGTTTTATCTTTCTGAAAACATACACACAAAAATTCAAACATATACTATCAAGTATTATTTAGATAAAACGTCAAATCTTTCAAAAGAATGCAGATGATATTTATATAATGTAAATAGTCTTTGTCATGGTCAAACAACCTCGTTTAGCTTTTAAGAAAACAGTCCGTCAAAGACTTCATAGTAGCCAGTGCCAGTGGTTCATGCCTGTAATCCTACCTACTTGGGGGGCAGAGATCAGAAGGATTGAAATTCGAAGCTAGCCCCTGGCAAATAGTTCACCATACCCTATCTTGAAAATACCCAACACAAAAAAGGGCTGAAGGAGTGGCTCAAGTGGTAGAGTCCCTGCCTAGCAAGTGTGAGGCTCTGAGTGCAAACCCCAGTCCCAAGAAAATAAAATAAAAACTTCACACTGAATTATATAGATAGCAGAAAAGTCATCTCTCTAGTGTGTTAATACAGATATGTTTCTGAAAAATTTTGTAAGGAGATAATTAAGCTAAAAACTGCTCAATGTTAGAAGTAAGGTCTACCTTACACAAATAAAGTATCTCTGGAAGCAAAATAAAATGATTTACTGACTTTCATCCACATATATAAACCAATCTACACAGAAGATAAAAAGGGCAGGTTTTTCCCAATTCATTTGTTTTGAACTGAATTACCTCAATAATTGTTTTAACTCTCCACCTTACTTGAGGAGCTCTTTTAAAGCAAAGTTGTGGTTTGGCAAGTCACCAGTTACTCGGACAGTAATGTAGACAATTCAGGGCATTAGCGGTACTGGGACTAGCTGGAAGTTTGTAGACCTGGCTGAAATGATGCCAGTGAAGAATTGCAAAACCTTTATGCGCCTGCAATTGATGGGTGAGATTGCCTTATCTCAACCCTTTTCTTCTGGTCTGTCCTTTCAGTAAGAGTATTATTCTTCCAAGTGATGCTAACCTGTTACACACGAGACATTATGTGGTCACTTTAAGATAGTCACGTTCTTGGGCTGGTGGAGTGGCTCAAGTGGTAGAGCGCCTGTCTAGCAAGATAGTCACGTTCTAAGGAGGCTTACTGTCTTCTAATTCATATGAGATATAGTAGAGGATTCAGTTGTATTATAAACAGTGATTTGTAAAAAAATTAGAAAGTAGTAGTTTTTCTACATGTAAAATAAAGGTAAATGTAATCAGATTTAGAAAACCAGTTAAGTATCTGAGGATAATGGAATTTTGCAACATTGAAAGGGAAAAACCCCCACATTCTCAGGAAGTAAATATTATATTAGGAATTTTTTCCCCAAACCCAAAGAAGTTTATAATAATGTATTTTCTCCAGAAATTAATAAAGATAAATTATATAATTCCCAGTAAATACAGCTTAAAATTGCATTTGCTGAAAGGAAATAGGCAATTATTGCCAAAAGAAGACTTCATTGCCTGGACTGAAGAAAAAAAACTTAAAGTTCACAAAAGGGAACGATCAACTTTCTAATAACTCATTTTGACAGGTTATCTGATTAGAAACTTAACTTTTTAAATCATAAGAAGTGTCTTTTTTCATGCAGAGTTCTTAAATGACAGTAGGATTGGAAAACAAGATCAAATATAGAACATGGTTTTAGAGATACAGATAACTTTATTTTATTATGTTTTTTGTGTAAGTAGTTTTTCTGTTTTTTATTATTGTTGTACTGGGAGTACATTGTGACATTTACAAAAGTTCTTACAATATATCACAGTTGTATTACCAAAACTGAATGGACTAAGTCTGGTTTAAATTCTTTTTCACAAGAATGTCCTTTGAAGAGCTGGGCGTGGTGGTACATGATTGTAATTCCAGCAACTTGGGAGGCATAGGTAAGAGAAACGAGGTCTCAGGCTGGTCCTGGCTAAAACTCAAGACCCTATCCAAAGCATAACTAAACATTCATCCATAACATAAAGCAGTAAAAGACTGGGCGTGGCTCAAGTGGTAAAGCACCTGCCTAGCAATCCTGAGATGTTGAGTTCAAACCCTTTGAATGATGTAAATACAGCTGCCACCAGTCTGCAAGAAGCTTTCTTTTACAGTTAGAGAAACCTTATTGTCCTTGAGACAGCGGTGGTTTTTTTTCTTCTAATAATGCTTTTATTTCTTTCTTGCAATTGAAGACACAAGTCTACATGTTCGTTTATCATGAGCTAATACACTCAGATTTTTACAAAAAACAGATGTTCACATCCTTTAACTTAGTTCTTTCTTTTCCTCCCTTCACCCTTTATTCTAGTTTCATTTCTTTCATTACTTACACATTTTTTTTCCCCATGGATTTCCATCCTTATGGAATATTGCAGTGTTTCAGTGCTAAAGCACTTATATCCCCTCCTTCTGCTGGGATTGTTTTTCTTAATAGTTAAGAAGGACATTACTCTTGACATGACTGAGTCTAAATTTCCTTCCTCATCCTTTCACGTAACTTCTATTTTCTCACTGTCCACATTTTTCTTCAAATGCCGTTTCATGGTTTGCTTTCATAAAAACATTGCCAATATTATAATACTTGTTATTTATATGGTGTTTTACAGCTTTATAAAGCACTTTCATTTCACTGGTTTATTTATTGCATTTTGTTTCCTCTGATTGTATTTGTCAAAACTTTCTTTCATGTGGAGAATGAGTCACAATTGAGGCATAGGAGGTCTACTACTAGGAATGTTTTTCTTTTAACTATTTTAAGAATTATATTTATCCTGAAGTTTAAATCGCTTCTGAAATATATTAATTCTAGAATTGCAAGTTATAAAGCATTAACTATTGTTATAATTTTCATCCCAAAGTTACATTAGATAATGGCATGTTTTGTTTTACTTTTTGTTTTTTCTACAGAGTAACAGTGTATCAGTTTCAGTGTGGAAGAACCATGCAAAGGTGTTACCCACTTTAAAAGACATTTCTTGGGGATATTTCTGCCTGTGCATATTCTGTGGTGTTCACACACTGGATCTATTTCAGAGAGCTGAAATTATTAGTGTAACATGGAGATATGTTATTCCAGCAGAACCATTATCTTCTTTTTTTGGTGGGACTGGGTTTTGAACTTGGAACTTTCAGCTTGCAAAGTAAGTGCTCTACTGCTTGAGTCACACCTCCAGCCCCATAAACATTATCTTCTTAGTACTAAAGAGAAATATCTCCTTGTTGAGGAGAAGTAAACATTTCTTTTTATTTATTTGTTTATTTTGGTGGTATTACAGTTTGAACTCAGGGCTTTGCACTTGCCAGGTAGGCACTCCACTGCCTGAGCCATGCCTCAGCCCTTTTTCTCAGGGTTATTTTAAAGATAGTGCCTTGCTTTTTTGCCTTGTCTGGCCTGGACCCTGATTCCGCCTAGTTAAGCTTCCCACCATTTTTGGTATGACAGATGCACACTATCACATCCAGCTTTGTCCCACTGAGATGGGGTCTTGTTAACCTTTTTACCCAGGTGACCCTGAACACTGATGCTATCCATCTCAGCCTTCCAAGTAGCTAGGGTTATAAATGTGAGCCTCTGGTGCTCTACTCTTTTTTATTTTGTGTAATACAAATTACCATAGTTCCACTTTTCATTGTGAGCCAGGAATTAAGTGAATTAAGAGTTGTCCATAATAATGAAGAAGGGTTATGATATTTTAGAGATTTTTTTATTTTACTGAAATTTAAGAAGAATATTTTCATGGCTAGATTCATTATGCTGAAATGTCTCTTTAGTCATCGACACTAGCAGAGTTAGTGGGAGATGGGATTGCCCATGATAATATGTTGACCTTTGGAAAGTACTTTTAAAAAAAAAATCATTTTTCTGAGCATTTTCTTTTATTTTGCCATTACAACAATTTCCTGAGGTGGGTATGGCATTAAAAATTATTCTTAGACTTAGCAGCTTAAAACATTTATTATCTCACAATTTCTGAGGATCAGGAATCTGGAAGCAGATTATCTGGTTGGTTCTGGCTCATGGTTTCTATGTAGCAGTAAGGATATCTGTGAGGGTTGTAGTCTTTTCAAGATTTGATTGAGCTAAAGGATCTGCTTCCAAGTTCACTAATGTAGTTATTGGCAGGTTTTACTTCCTCATTGTCTATTAGCCAGAAAGCTGCTATACAGTCAGAGTTCCTTTCCATATGGGCCTCCCCACTGACTGATTCAATGTCATTGGCAACTGGCTAACTCCAGATGTGTGTGTGTGTGTGTGTGTGTGTGTGTGTGTGTGTGTGTGAGAGAGAGAGAGAGAGAGAGAGAGAGAGAGACAGAGACAGAGAGAGAGAAAGAGGGAGAGAGAGAAAAGGTGGAGCAGAAGCAGGAGGAGGAAAAGAAGGAATCTGAGACAGAAGCCACAGTACTTTTTTTGACCTAGTGTCAGAAGTGACATGCAATTTCATCTGCTGTATGCCATTGGTCACATAGACCAATCTTGATACAATATGGGATAGGACTACATAAAGAGGTGAGCAACAAAAGCAAAGATCTCTGAGGGCCACCTAAGAGACTGACCTCAACAATAGACAATCAGGCATTATGAAGATAAGTTAACTGAAAACCTGGGAAACAACTGACTTGCTATTGATCATACATATAATTCTGTGGCTTTGAATGTGGAAGTAAATTTACTGTACCAGGATCTTGTGCTCTCCATAAATTTTTTTTCTGTAATCACTGATTCTTATGTTATAATAAAAATGTACGAGTTAAAACAAAGCTGTTATGGGATTCCACAAGTTGCTTTTCAATTCATGTCTCTAGTTTCTCAAGCAAAGAAAATGAGGTCCATTTCACATGTACCCTTCCCATCAGCCATATATGGAAGTCTAGCTTTCCTTAGAGCTAATGGCTCCTGCATGATTCCCAATCACACTCTGTTCTTTTTATCTTACTAGTGTGGAGGTTTGGGAAGTCACAGGAAAAAGCAATGTAAATGGCATCTTAGAAAGAACTAAAATGTGGTTAACGATTTCAATTACAAAGCAGTAAGTGGGAAAATGTGATAATTGCCATGAGAATTTTCTAAATTGTTCAGTGAAGCTATTTTTTTTAAAGCTGGTATAACTAGGAACTTACAGTAATCAAAATTATTATCTACTCTTTTCTATCATAAGACTCAATGCAGTGTGCTGCTCACTGTACTTCCTGATAAGCACTTAAAACCCCATAACATGGCAACCTGGCTTCTCTGGAATTGTATTTTTACTTCTCTTATGGATCAGTTTCTATGATCCATATTTGATGATTTCTAACATTGAAAGTATTTTCACATATCTGTTCTCTTGCTTCTTTCCAGCAAGCATTAATTCACGATAGACACAAACCACACACACTGTGCCAAGCACTACAGATGACTTGAGGAAGGCAAACTAGCTCATTCTTCTTGTGGGCTTCTTAATCTTTCTGTGGAAGATATTCCTAAAGAGCTAATTATTGAAAAATGTATAAAATTATAATTATTAAAAATTGTATGTAGGAGGAGGGCCAAGTCTTGTAGATACAGTGTTACAGATGGGGGATCTAATCTTATTGTGGAAGGAGAGGGAAGTTAGACTCTTCCCTGAAAAACTTTTTAAATTTTTGAAGCTTACATGCATCTTAGTCCATGTAGACACACAGGCATCCCTAAAGTTGTTTACTTACATGGGAATTTCTATGTCAAGTGCTAAGTTAAGAATATTATGCTTCTACCTTTTGAACATTACCGTAAATGCTATAAGCTTTGACAAACTATTTTCCTCCAAATAAATAAAAATAAAGCATGAATTTAAATGCAGAATTTAATGTAATTATGTGTATTTTTATTATAAGTATTATACTTATGCATTTGGTTAACTTTTGTTAAGTAATGTATCATGCTGGCAAGAGAATGAGCTTCAGTGTGAGAGAGATTTAGGTTGAATCTTCACTTTGGCATTATTGTCTTGGGGAAGAATTTGAATCTCATTGAGACTTAGTGTATTCATCTGTAAAATGGGGACAATGACACATACTTTGAGAACTATTGAGATACTGAAGACAAAGCATTTGCCAGCATCTGTGAGCATTGTTAGTCCTTTGTACATGGTAGCTATCATCATTGTCATTTATACTGCTATTTACTAGGATTAAAAATAAACCAGATATGGTTGAACCATAGTAATTGTTCTATAATTCAATGATGAAGATGTTACTAGAATTTCAATACTTAACACAAAGCCCTGGAACTACATTTGTAATTATCATTATCCAAGACTACTTGACTACTGTGTGCCCTTTGGAGAATGTCGCAATAGATTCTAATTCAATAATTAGAGGTATTGAAGAACCACAGGTTGTGCATAAAAGAACAGGAAATGACTAAATAGCGTTGATTTTGGTAACTTGTATTTATGGTTATGCTTATGTATGTAATTAGAAACTACTTAGTGAAAACTGGAGTGGTGGGAATGGATGGTGGGGAGAAGGGGGTGCAGGCTTAGAAGACATTCATTGTTAGTCCTACTAAAGATCTTGACTTTTATCCTGTTGGAGAAAGAGAGAGAGACAACTGAAGGTTTTAAGCAAAGGTGTGGCTTGGGCAGATTGATGGCTGCTTGTGAGAAGTGGAAAATGGATTCAATGAATCAGAGAAGCCAGTTAAGCTTACCTTAATATGCTAGGTATGAAATTCTTGAGAAACTGAACTGGGAGGAGATTGCAAAGCAATACAGTAATAAAACTGAGAAATGATGATAGCCTGGACCAAAGTGGAATTAAAATAAATCTACAGAAGACAAAATCGGCAGACATTTTTTGATGAATTAGATGGAGGAAAGGTAGGAGTACTGGTCAAGGGAACAGATGACTCAGACGTAGTGATAGTATTGAAAGAAAGGCAAGGGCATATATGAAAAAACATTTCAAGGGTAAAATTGTAGCAGACTTGTTGATGAAGTAGATGGGTAGAGGTAATTAAAGGGACTCAGGAAGGGCTGTGGGAAGATGCCATTTTCTTTTCTTTGTTTTGAGAAACACAGGGTGCCAAGACATGTTTGAAAAGGAAGTTTATAGAATATAGGACCCGGATATGAATCCACACAACTATACCCACCTCATTTTTGACAAAGGTGCCAAAAATATATGATGGAGAAAAGACAGCCTCTTCAACAGATGTTGCTGGGAAAAGTGGTTATCCATCTGTAAGAAATTGAAAACTAGATCTATGTCTATCACCCTGTACTAGTATCAACTCAAAATGGATCAAGGACCTAAATATCATACCTGAAAAGTCTGAAGTTACTACAGGAAGGAGCAGGAAACACTTTGGAACAAATAGGTATAGGTAAAGCCTTCCTCAATAGAACCCCAGCAGCCCAGCAACTAAGAGAAAGGATGGACAAATGGGACTTCATAAAATTAAAAAGCTTCTGCACAACAAAAGAAATGGCCTCTAAACTGAAGAGACCACCCTCAGAGTGGGAAAAAATATTTGCCAGCTATACATCAGACAAGGAAATGATAACCAGAATATACAGGGAACTTAAGAAACTAAACTCTCCTAAAATCAATGAACCAATTGAGAAATGGGCAACTGAACTAAACAGAACTTTCTCAAAAGAAGAAATTCAAATGGCCAAAAAACACATGAAAAAATGCTCACCATTTCTAGCCATAAAGGAAATGCAAATCAAAACCACACTAAGATTCCACCTCACCCCCGTTAGAATAGCCATCATTAAAACACCACCAACAATATGTGTTGGCAAGGATGTAGGGAAAAAGGAACCCTAGTCCACTGTTGGTGGGAATGCAAGCTGGTGCAACCACTCTGGTAAAAAATTTGGAGACTTCTTAAAAACCTAAACATAGACCTGCCATATGATCCAACAATCCCACTGCTGGAGATATACCCAAAGGAATGCAGCACAGGTTACTCCAGAAGCACCTGCACAACCATGTTTATTGCAGCGCTATTCACAATAGCCAAGTTATGGAAACAACCAAGATGCCCCATTATTGATGAATGGATCAAGAAAATGTGGTACTTGTACACAATGCAATTTTACTCAGCCATGAAAAAGAATGAAATCTTATCATTTGCAGGTAAATGGATGGAACTGGAGAACATCATTCTGAGCGAGGTCAGCCAGGCTCAGAAGACCAAAAATCGTATGTTCTCTCTCATATGCGGACTTTAGATCTAGGGCAAATACAGCAATGTGGTTGGACTTGGGTCACTTGGCAAGTGGAGAGTACATACGGGAGATACAGGAATAGGTAGAAAACCCAAAACGTGAAGGCATTGGATGTCCGCACTCCAGAGGAACTAATACAGAAACCTTAAAGTGACAGATATTAACATGAGAAGGGGATCAATAACCAGTGTAAAGATCAGTTAGAGATGAATTAACATGGGTCGTAACACATGTGTACATGAACGCAATGCTAGGAATCTTTCTGTATGGCTATCCTTAACTCAACTAGCAAAAATGCTTTGTTTTCCTTATTATGCTTGTCTCTTTTCTTCAACAAAATTAGTGATAAAGGCAGAACAGGATCTGCCTGGTAGTAAGGGGGGAGGAAAGTAGGGAGGGAGGGGGGCACGGGGGAGAAATGACCCAAAGAATGTGTGCACATGTGAATAAATGAATAATTAAAAAAATAAATAAAATAAAAGGCTGGTCATTTTTTAATAAAAAAAGGAAGTTTATAATTTTTATTTAATCTAATTTTTCTATTTTAAGTGCTTATGAGATATTCAGGTGGTTAAAACAAATAGACACAATGTGTGTCTGTCCTGAAGGCTGGGAGATATAAATAGGTGACAGCTGACTTCAGGAATAGAATGTCTCCTAGGAAATGTGGATCTACTGAGAAAGACAAGAGAGTGTCACCCTTGCAATCGGTCACCAAGTCTGTTCATCAAGAACCATCCCGTTTATTACTCATTGCATGCCAGAATCCTGATTTGGGTGTTTCTTGTTTTCCACAGAGCCTCACGACAACTCTGTCTGCTCCATTTCCTTTGCTAGACAACCAAAATAACAAATATCTGACATGTAATCATCAGACTTGGTAGTTAAAGACTAACAATGCATCTTCACTGCTTCCAGTTTATATGCTCAATTTTGTAACATGAACTGAATGGAACTCATCTCAAATTACACCTTCCTATGTGCCCAACTCCTTATCAAACTTGCTGCCATCTCCTAAACACATCGTGTATTTCTATGGCTCTATATCTTTGTTTGAGCTGTTGACACTTACTAGAATATCTCTCTCCACCTTGTTTGTGTGATGAGGTACTACTCAGCCTTTCCCACTCAATTACCACTCAATTACCCACTCAATTCCATTCAGTATTCTGGAATTTTCACTGACTCCTGACTTCTTCCCCCATTCTCAGTTCAGCAGTGTCTCTTCCTTTGTGTGCACAATCCACTTATGTGTTCACATATGTTCACCTGTTTGTAAACCTTTTATAGATAATTGCATTGTCTTATTCATCTTTCTATCCTATCATGGGTTCTTACAAAGCCAATAATTGCTTATTAAATTGAATAAGAAGGATTAGATTCAATAAAATTCTGCCATAAATGTATTAAAAATCACTACATTTGGTTTGACTTGATTGATGTGAGGAGAGCAATAAAGACTAGGACCCCATTATTAGAGGTTATACAGAAAGGTTAATCTTTCCCCAAGAACCAAGTATCATGAGAGAAAGCCCATGAAAAAGTGTAAAGTAAAAAGTAGAGGTAGACTAGAAAGAGGGCAGTACAGACATCTTTATTACTGAGTAAAGTTGAGCCAAGTTAAATTAATGTGTGTGAGACTATAAGATATATTTGTTATTATCCAGCTATTTCATACTTTATCTTATGTTGTAAAAATGAGCTATTTTGTACTTTCATGAATTTCAGATATAATTGACATTGTAACTGGTAGTTTACAATATTATTAAGCATTTTCTGAAATCAACATCTGTTAGACAAGTATCAGAAAATTTTTATATTTCATGTACTGAATGAAGAATACTTTTTCTCATAAATATCTTTATAAGGATTAAATGAGTATAGTATGCAGTTTTATACATGTGCACACATATGCACACATAATCTTACAGAAAATGAACACAAGTTGAAAAACCAGAAATTAAGTCTTTATCAAAGTAACTGTCATGACTTACCTTGGTTTTACATCACACATATTCTCTGTAGAAAAGTTAAAAATTAAGTACATGTTTAAAGATAATGAAGGCTGGTGCTAGCTAGGCATACATGAAGGGCTGGGTTCAACTCCAGCATTACCAAATAAATAAATAAATGAGATGAAAACTGTAGTATTTAGAGTAATTCTTTTTAACAAATTAAAATTTCCCTTACATGGAAATATTCACATATTTAATAATGAGAGTTAGATCCTCTATATCATCTTATATTCTAATTTTTAAATTTGCTATTCCAAAGTAAATATGTAAAAAAAACCCTAATTTTAATGGCTAGTCAATATTTAATCATACTACCATTTCAAAATGTACTTAATGATTCCTTTTTTTGAGCATTTGTTATGTTTCTGTTGGCTAGTTATTACGATCAATAACTTCTTTTGATTCTTCACTGCCTGTGCTCTTTTAAACTCATTACACCCTGGCCTTCTGTTGGAATGCTCCAAAGAAATCATTACAGCTAAAGTGATCAATGGCCTTCTAATAAGGAAGATTGGAGGACCTCCTTGCAACTTTAGGTAAACAATGACTGCAGACCTTAGAATTTGGTGCATCTGGGTTCAAATTCTATCTTTACCACTTAGAACCTGTGTGATCATAGCCAAATTATTTAATTCTCTATGATTTACTTGTCTGTGAAACAGAACTCATGATTTGTACAGAACTGCTGAAGAATCAGATGAGCAATACAGCTATGTATCTAAAGAACTTGGAGAAATGTCAATCATGTATTCAGCCTACAGTAAATATTCAGTATGATGTTAAATTTTGGGGGGGAGGGGTAATTAAAGCTAGAACCTAGAGTTTTGCACATACTAGGCATGCACTCTAAACTGCAATTTGAGTCCTGTTTTTGGAAACCTTTGAGCAGTTAATGCTTTGTGAAATCTCTCTTGGTTTCTAGTGTACCCTTCTCTGAGTCCTCTCCTATTTGTTTCATATTTTTTCTCCTTTCTTTCTGTTGGTAGTCTTGAAGTCCTCATATTAACTGTTGTCTAACTTCATTCTCCTGACTGTCCACAGATGATGGATTCTATTCTAGTATTACTCAGACCTCTTTAGATGCTCCTTTTCTGATCCCTTTACAGGTACTTGCCCCTAAGTGTTGGAGTCCCTAGGCAGACAACTTTCTCTTTCTTCTCTGCTCTCTTCCCTACCATTTTATTCCTGCATTAAGAATCCACTTACCAACTATGCACAGTTGATACACAAGTACTTATTTCTGGCCCAAACCTTTCCTTGGCATTTCCGACTCTTGGTTGATGGGTCTGTTTGCTACCATCTGACTACCTATTAGATATTTCTTCTTCGGTTCTTTTTTTTTTTCTTTTTTTTTTTATTATTTTATTATTCATATGTGCATATAAAGCTTGGGTCATTTCTCCCCCCCGCCCCCACCCCCTCCCTTACCACCCACTCCGCCCCCTCCCTCTCCCCCCTACCCCCTCAATACCCAGCAGAAACTATTTTGCCCTTATCTCTAATTTTGTTGTAGAGAGAGTATAAGCAATAATAGGAAGGAACAAGGGGTTTTGCTGGTTGAGATAAGGATAGCTATACAGGGCATTGACTCACATTGATTTCCTGTGCGTGGGTGTTACCTTCTAGGTTAATACTTTTTGATCTAACCTTTTCTCTAGTTCCTGGTCCCCTTTTCCTATTGGCCTCAGTTGCTTTAAGGTATCTGCTTTAGTTTCTCTGCGTTAAGGGCAACAAATGCTAGCTAATTTTTTAGGTGTCTTACCTATCCTCACCCCTCCCTTGTGTGCTCTCGCTTTTATCATGTGCTCACAGTCAGCTAAAATCCCACGTGCTATGGAAACAATGCTTGCATTGTCTTACCAAACGTAACTCTTCTTTTAGAGAGCTATGGGCATAGTTTTTAACCCCTTCTCTCTCATTCTCATCCAATCTGTCACCAAGGCATTGGTTTTTCTTTCCCAAATATTGTTTGAATTCACATAACTTTTCGAATTTTAATAATACACTTGTTCTGTCCATCCACTCACAGAACCCACAATGCTTTCTATACTGCCCACCCTTGGTGAAAATTTACTTTACTTTAGTTGTTGCTGAGGCATGGTATTGACATACTGGGTCTTGCCAGACCCAGGTTGGCCTCAAACCCGTGATGCTCCTGCCTCTGCCTCTGGAATGTTGGAATTATATGCAACATTATAGCTTATTAATTTTTTGTTTGTTTTTGTTTTATTTTGTGGTACTGAAGAATTGAAACCAAGGCCTTGGGTGTGCTCAGCAAACATTCTACCACTAAGCTATATCCCCAACCCTTCACAGTGAATTTTTGACGGAGTCATGCTCCTGCTTTAAAATTTTTCCTGGCTTCCCACTGCTTTTAAGGATTAAAAGTGCAGGGGAAGGGATAACCTCTTTAGCATGTCATATAAAACATCCTCCCCCAGTGTGTTCCTCCAATCACATCTTTCACAATTCTTTCTCTGTCTTTCTCCTGTCAGTTTCAATACTGAGTTGCCCTGATACTGCATTATTACTTCAAGTCTTTGTTCTTACAATGCCCTCTGCTTAGAATGCTTTTCTTCCCAGCTCCAACCTGCTTGGCAAATACATTGTCTTCATTCAAGACTCAAGGACACATGCTCCCCTGTACAGATCTCTGATCCAAACTAATTGTTCACTTTTTCCTCTTTAGCCTAGCTGCACAGGGCCAAATTTTTGTCACATCATCTTTAACATTTTATTGTGCTTATTTACTAATAGACCTTATACATCTCTCTGCTAGAAAGTAAACTTCATGATGGTAAGACTTTAAAAAGAACCTACCCAGGCGCTAGGGGCTCCCGCCTGTGATCCTGGCTACTCAGGAGGCAGAGATCAGGAGGATCGCAGTTTGAAGCCAGCACAAGCAAATAGTTTTTGAGATCCTATTTTGGAAAAACTCATCACAAAAAAGGACTCGTGGAGTGGCTCAAGGTGTAAGCACTGAGTTCAAATCCCAGTTCTGAAGAAAGACCAAAACACCTATCCTGGGCGTGGAGGCATATGCCCGTCATTCCAGCAACTAGGAAGCATAAGTACTAGAATGAATGTCCAAAGCAAGCCCAGGGCAAACAACAAGATCCTATCTGAAAAAGTACTCTAAAGCAAAACGGGCAGGCACAAGGCCCTAAGTTCAAACCCCAGTATTGCCAAAAAAAAAAAAAAAAAAAAAGCGCTTAGCATAGTGTCTAATACAAGGTTAACAAGGAAAGCTCACATCTGTTGTACATTTTATATGTCTTAGGCAGCTTGAAGTTTTTTCTTTACATGTTTAACTACATATAACCTTCAAACTGTCTGACTTAAATTTTTAAGTATGTCCTCCCACCCCATATATTGCCTTTCAGAGCAGGCACTAAAAATATTTTCAAAATGAATTAATGTATTTCTTTCCAGGAAGTCTTCTTTGATGGCCTTCGCTCCCTCTGAAAATAGCTTTTTTTCTTTTTTGATGAGCAAAATATGCAATCCTTTCATTTCTCATTCAAGTGTTTTGTTTATGATAGATTTCTGTTTACTGAGAAATTTGTTCTCTCTCTTTCTAGGGCTCCATTCTTTTTTTAATTTTTATTTTTTTAATATTTCTGTTTCTCCTTTTCTCACTTTATCTGTTCTTTCCTCATTTCCATTCTTACAGTCTGAGTCTGTTGTTTGCTTATGTAGAAATGACCTGTCCTGTGTGCCTGCTCTCTTTATCTTTGATTTGTCCCTCTACCAAACTTGTGACCCAAGAGGTGAACTTCCAGGAACTGCGTCAGTAGGTTTCCACACCCCCTGACTTCTTGTTGGTTCCTCCAATTGCAGGCAACAGCAAGAAGTCAGGGGGCGGAGGGAGAGGGATGGATATTATAGCAGTCCTTGCAAATGTCCCTGCAAAGTTGTTTAAGATGGGGGAGAAATGGTTGAGTCCCTCGGTAAAGGTCATACTCCTGTCGGGTAGCCTTGTTATTATTCTTTCTGGATTGCAGTGCCTGCTTCCCTTTTTTGCCCTCTTCAGGTTTATAATGGTTAACAGTTCCCGCATATTGCCAACTAAAGGAAATAACCTGCGCTTACCTTTGTAATTAGAACTCTATTGAAATACTCAGTTTGACTCACTCATTTCTGTCCTTTGACTCACTGAGTGATAGATCTCTATTCCTTTCAGTCTTACTAAAAGTTCCCCACCTTGATCAATACATCCACTTTTCTGCATCCTTTGTGACTCAGGAGAAGATAGCTTCCATATTCAGTTCTGGTGTAAGATGCTCATTGGTATAGACCATTCATGGAAATCTCTTTCTTCATACTAGAAACCAATGCAAGATAGGAGGCTTACCACAATCAGAGCAAAATATTTCCCTGGTGACTATCATTATGCCACATGCGATAGCTACAAAGCATAAGTTGTCCCCAGTCAGGAGGAGGGTTTTATTTCATTGTTAAAGAAGCAATTTCCTCTCCTCTCTTTTCTGCTGGACTTGAAAAAGGAGTTACTAGTCTCAGTTGTTGCTGGCAGCTATTTTTGCAACCATAAGGGGAGTCACCCTGAAGACAAAACTAACCCCGAGATGAGGACAAAGAACAGGGCAAGAAAAAACTTGCAATCTTACCAAATTTGGAGCCTACCTTACATCTAGATTCCTTTTCCATAAAATAAGGTATTGTCTCTATTTTAAACCCACTTGAGAAAATTCTTGCTGTATGTCATTTCCAAACTGCTTTGATTTTGTAATAGCTAACATTTACTGAGTATTTACTATTTTATATTCATGGTAGCAAGTACAACATGGAGGCCATATCACTGTCAAGTGCTCTAGTTATAATCCAAACCTGAAATCCCTCTGTTTCTAGCCTTCATTCTTCAGCAGCATGGTGCTCAGTAGACACCTATGGCATGACCACACCTTTACAATGCACTTCCGAGCAACTGAAGCATTGCCCAAATCTTTGCCTCTACCTCATTTATTTTTATTTAGTTTTTTCTTTTTTCGTTCTAGAAATTGAATTCAGGGCCTTCTTTATGCTAAGTATGCATTCTACCAGTAAGCTACAGCCACAGAACCACCTTCTATTTTGATAACAGAAATGAGGCACACTTTTACTAATCAACAGCATTTTAAGTTATGGAGTTCAGTGCAAGTGTAACATTAAAGAAATGTACAGTAAAAACTTATGCAAGAAAGACAATATTTTTAGGAGAGACGCTTGTTTACCGAGGTGATGATAATGTCAATTTATATAAATTTGGCAAACTCATGGAAAAACAATCAGGAAGAATAATGAAGTTCTAGAGTCCATGCTAAAGAAGTGATTGTAGATAAGTTTACTTTGAGGAATATGTCCTTTCTTGGTGTTTTTTTGGGGGATGGTGTTTTGTTTTGTTTTCTTTTGCTTTCTTTTTTGGGAGGGAGGGGGTCATGATTTTGCTATGCAAACCAGGCTGGCCTTAAACTCAAGATCTTCCTACTTCAGCCTCCCAATTACTGAGATTACAGAATGCACTCCCACACCCAGCTTCAAAGTCACATTTTCAATATAAGTTTTAAATAAAGTTTGAGGTTCTAAACTTCAATTAGTACTCAGAGATTGGAATCAGACTAAATTATATTAAATCTTTTCTTTGGTCTTTACTGATTCCATGACATTTCCTTTAGCATTAATGTCTCTTAGGTGAGCTGAACTGAATTTCCGAATCAGATCTCTGAGTTGTTCTTCCTAATATTCAATTGAAGAGTTTGTTTTGTCATTTTTGTCTTCTTCAACAATTATATTTATTCACAGTGCAGCTGTCTCTTGAGTAGATGAGATTTAGTGTTGGAAGGGGAACATTGGCATGGACTGTGTTTATGGAGCTGCTCTTTAGTGAATGAATCAGATGAAGCAGGTTCATGTAGACATTTGACACAAAGAATTACAAAGGCAAGTCTAATGATAGCATTTACTCTAATATGTATAGTATGAGAACAGAAACTTAATGTTTGTTAGCAGTCCTTACCAAAACAGTAACTAAAACAAAGAGCAAAGAAGAAGGAAATGGAAGGACTCAGCAGTGAGCTCCCAGTCTCTCTCTGAAATTAATTCACACACCGGTGTTCTGCCGTGAATGAGTTTCCTTCCTTTTACACTCCCACTTAGCTTTCCTTTAAGTGTCAAATGAAGCGGGTGGTGAAAAATGCAGTTGCATCAGTCACTTTGACATTCCTTTGCAAATTAATCAGGCTTTGATAGTACAGGTCGGCTCCACCACGCAGGGGAGCTTTCAGCTTTGAGAATCTGGCAGGAGTTCAAGAGCAACGTATTGCTTTGAACTCACTTGTTAGCTGTGCAAAATAAACACCATCCACCTTGCAATAAAAAAGCATCAGCAGGAGAAAAAAAGAGAACATTCTAAGCCCCTCCCTGGAGACTTCAAAACCCTTGCTGGAGCTGCTAAATTAGGACAGGAAAAATAAGGCCTGCTTGTGAAAAGAAAGGAGTGGAAAAGAGCCGTCTTACAACAAACACACAAAAATTACAATCGCCGAGAACTAATTATGTTTTCATGATCACAAATGCATTGAGAGTTGGAAAGCTCACGGATGCATCCTAAGGCTGCTATAAAATGTTTCCTGGCTAATTATTTGCCAGAACAACTGTTCACTTCCTGTGGTGGATTTATGCTAAATCCTGTTATTAGTCTTGCTCTGCAATTGCCATTGCCTATGACTAGAAGCAGGGCTGAAAGGCTACAGTCAGCCTTTTATTACACAACATGTGAATGGAGATTTGACCCAATGTCCAACCACTTCCCCCCTTTGGTTTTATGTGAACTTGCTGAGCCCTTCCCAATAAATCACTGGGTTCCAATGAACTTTTACTCTTTTTTCTTTCCTTTCAACTCTACTACTTTGTGTGCCTGTGTGAGTGCACACGTTAAAAATAAACCACATAATTTCTTTTAAACAGTAGCTAAAACCTTTGCATCATCTGCAATTTCTACAGTTTCTCCTCCCCAAATATATGAGACCAATGTTTGATGCCTTGATTTTGTTCAGTGGTTGAAAATGAGAATGACAAAAATAAATGACAAAAAAAAAAAAGGAAATTGACATGCAGCATGGATACGATATTAAGTAAATAAATGTGCAAACTACCACAATGGGTATGGTAAGAGCTACTACTTTCTGTAGAAATCCAGTTAAACATTTTCTACAATATTTGAGATTTTCAACATTTTAAACAAATTCAGTAAAATCTTAAGTACAATTTTTCCTGTAGGAGGACTCCAAGTCTTCTTAAATAAAATCTATACTATTCTAAATCTCCAAAATAGATTATCATATTTTTGATTTGTGACACTATTATATACAAGAATATAACCACTATATTTAAATCAATTCCTCAGAATTAAATACAAAATTTTATGAAAAAAAATTCAGAAGCAAAGTAAATTATGAAGATAAAAAAATTAGAATGATTTTTAGAAAGGCTTATTTTTCATTTTATACAGTTCACTTTTCCTGTCTCTAATTGTTTTATACACATCTTTTGTTACTCACTTTTCTTAAAAAAACCTTATCAAAACTTTCTTATTTTGCTTATGTCTCCTCTTGAACAAAATTGGAGAAAAGGGCAGAAAAGGTTCTGCCTGGAAGAGAGGGAGGCAGGGAGGGAGAGAGAGGGAATGGGAGGGGGCAGGGAGGAGAAATGGCCCAAATAATGTATGCACATGTGAATAAATGAATACAAACTTTTAAAAAATTAATGAATGCACATGAAAAAAATATCTTTGCATATTCTCAGGCGTATTCCCTGTAGACCTTAACATTTTCTCACAAATTTTTTCTAACACTAATTTAGTTAATATTAAAATGTTAGAAAATAAGCCAGACTGAAAAAGACAAATAGCACATGTTCTCTCTCATATGCAGAATCTAGACCTAAGTTGGGGAAGGGGGAGACAAGAGTGTAAAATGGCTGGCAGTGGGAAAGGGGAGAGCGAAGGGGGAGTGTGTGTGATAAAAGCACTTCACACACACGTATGGAAATAAAACAATGAAACTCACTAAAAGTTGCTTTAAAAAAGGGAGAAAGGAGGATACAAAAGAGTAGTAGAGGGGATGAATTTGATTGAAGTAAATCGTATGTGTGTATGGAAATATCACAATGAAACTCCTTTGTACAATTAATATATGCTGATACAGAAAAGAGAAAAAAATGAAAAAATATTTGAAAATTTCATCTTAGTTGCAAATATTCTTTGTCCTGAAGTTATGTTTTTCAGAATAAATCCTGTTAGAAATATTCATCCAGAGGCACGTGGATATATTCTAAAAAATATTCTGTTGAGATGTTTTTAAATTACAAAACATGGTAGAAAAGCAAAATGGACACTGGTAGGGAGAGTTGAATAAATATATCCAAACAAACCATGGAATACTATATAATCATATTTTTATCCTTTTTTCCCCTTGGTGTACATGAATTGTACAAAGGGGTTTCATTGTGGTATTTCCACAGATTGTACAATGTGGTTTGACCATATCACCCCCTCTTTTATGGTCCCTTTCCCCTCCCCCTCCTACACCTTTTTCCAAGGAGTATTTATTGGGTTTTATTATGCTATATTCATATAAACACACACATATATATATATACACACATACAGACACATATATATGTGTACATACATATGTAAAGATATACATAAATATATGTAATGTACTTAACACTATCTCATGGCCAGTGTGAGCAGGTCCCTTGACCTGACTGGGAGTGACTGGGAATTGAGAAAAAAGACACAAAGACAGACATATAGAAAAGCCTGGGACCAGATGGGTCCAGCACTCCTGAATGCCAGCAACCCGCTCTGCCTACAAGCAGATTTACTTATACAGCAGGTGTGGGAAAGCGGGGTGAAGTGCAGGTCGGGTTCTCTTGAGTCCAGTTGTGTATGTGGCAGGAACAGCACAGCTGTGGTATGTTGTTATTTACTACAGATTATCCTGACTTGGTCAACAGGCCCTGTTTTCTCTCCTAGGCGCCTTGCTGAACCTTGCCTCCCCTTGACAGGCTCCTTGCCTATCAGCCAAGGGGCCCTTTGACAGAGCGGTGCTTATGCCAAGGTTACTTCCACTGCCTCAGTCTCCCTACTTGCAAGGCAGCCTTGCTGAACCTTGCTCACCTCCTTTGTGCCGGGGCCCTGCCTTCTCAGCATAAAGGTCTTTGACACAGCCTTGCACATGTCAAAGTTTCTTCTCAGTCTTATTTAGTTACTGGTCTCCCACACATTATGTTCACCCCTACTAGCTCTCCTTTCCCCCTCCCCTCCCACCGATTCGCACCCACCTTAGATTTTTCAGTCTGTAGAATGGGCAGTCAGGATAAACCTCCTTTCTTTATAAATTACCCAGGCTTGGGTATTCTATTACAGTAAGCAAAAATGGAGTAAGACAGGTGGTCTGGAGGAAGTCTAGATATATGGAAGTAAAACTATACCCCTTCAGTATACCCCTCCAGTATTTCAAAAACTCCTTATTGTGATACAGTCCTCCAGCTCTACACAACATAAACCCATCACAGACAAGTGCATGTGTGAACACACACACACACACACACACACACACACACACACACACACACCCAGGATAAGACAGACACAGGCTTCCCTTCCATTCCTCTTTAATGATGCAAAGTCCCTGATTTGATCCTATGTCAGGCAAATGTGTTTTGCAATATTTATTGCTTAAGAAGCTTAGGAGTGGTGAAAATACTCAGGTGAGGGCTCTGAACCTTGGCACTTTCTTTGTTTCTTTTTTTGGAGGTACCGAGGTTTTAACTCAGGGCCTCACCCTTGCTAGGGCAGTCACTCTCAACACTTGAGCCACTCCTCCAGCCTTGTTTTGTGTTGGGTGTTTTTGAGACAGGGTCTTGTTAACTATTTTCTTTGAACCACAATCCTCGTGATCTCTGCCTCCTGAGTAGCTAGGATTACAGTCGTGAGCCATAGGTGCCCCATGTGAAAGGTGTTATTACACAAATTTTGCACATTTTAATATCAAAACTTTCCCACATGAGGATTTAAAGTAATTAGGGTCTCAGTACCTCCTGTATATGTTTGTGTTAAAAAGCAAATGACTATCTCATGGCCTACTACTACATAGTACTCAGCAAGTGAAGAATGAAGCAGATATTAATATTACAAATGGAAGTTTTCAATTTTTGCTACAATATATAAATATTTTGAGATTTTAGGAGACAGGTCTAAGGAGCTGGCACTTATCTTTATTCTGTTTCTAGGGCAAGCTGTATAGATTGCATACCCTAACTCAGGCCATCAACTTATTAGTAATTGTGTCAATATATTACTTATTATTAACTTTTGTCAATTTTTACATAAGGTCATACACTTGACTCCCAATAACAGAACCAGACAGCTTCTTTTCTAATTTTCAGGACCTTGAAAGTATCCTAGTTTAAAATAATTATGCCAGGATACTTCTTAGAGGCCAAAATATTTTCCCCGGAAAATGAGGATGAGTAGCATCACATAAATTCGTTAATGTCATTTTACAAGTTAGTTCATGAGAGTAGCTAGATTTAGGAAAAAAGTAACAGGTTTGTAGAAGCCAGTGCCTCATTAGGTGGGTTTATGGAACCTGAGGGTATAATTCACATGCCTGGCTTTGAACTCTTTGTAATGTTCCCTTCCTACATTAACCCTAAGACTGTAATTTCACTTCAGTTCCTCATTTGCAAGAAGTGATGAATGATACCCACCTAATAATGTTGCTGAGAAGACAAAATGTGAAAGAATTTTCTTTTTATATATCCATAGAGGAAGGCCCAACTCCTACAATGGCCTGGGTCTGATTCAGAAAATATGTAGTTAAGAACCAATTATATTACAGACAAAATGCTAACTGTACAAACATTACACATATGAATAGAAGGATGAAGAAATGACTGGATCCCTTCTGGAGCATATGAACTGGTAAGGGAGCTAGGTGAGTAGATACTTCTTAAACATCAGTGTGTTAGGAGCTATGGGTGAACACTTAATTTGGAGACAGAGAGCATAGACTGAGGGAAATATATCCAAAGGATTGTACCTTTAAAAACAAGAGAGAATCATTCTGAAAGTGAAAAGGAAAAGAGAGGGTCAGATTCAGATTTTAACAGAGTGAACCATATGAGCAAAGACACCAAATGAAAAAACAATCCTGATGTTTTGTGGACACTGAAAGCTGGAAAAAGGAAACCGTTCCAAGAGAGTTGCAGAAAATTAGGCTGAAGTAAGCTTGGGCGTTATGATGGGTTTCATATGTCATGTTAGGGACTTAGGGTTTTAAATGGAAGGCATTGAGGAGAGACTATTATATCAGGGAGTGATACGATCTGTTTTGAATTTTACAAAGATCATTTTGAATGTGTGGATAGACAGGAGGGAATTAGTTTAATGGAGTGAGAGAAATCAACCTCAAAAGTGTGTTTTAAACAATAACTCAGTTCTGATTTGGTCATTGAACATTTAGTAAATAGTTATTGAGTATAATCAGTGATTCAGAGATCAATTCCAGGATAAAAAGGTAGTAGTGGAAGCACCGATGAATGGTGAGGCAGTTATAAAATACAGATGTAAGATAAAAGGGGAAGGGATAGCGTGCAAGGGCTTCAAGCAGCCTCATTGTGCCTGATCAACCATGCAAGTATCATGCAAAGAAATGACAATATTCCTATTAACATGTGTTGATTATTTTGATCTTGAGGATACAGTTTTCCATTAGAAATATAAACAAATATCAGAAAATAAGTTCCTTTGAAATGCCAAGTTAAAGAATGTACAAAGTAAAAAAATTCCTTTGTATAAAATAAACAAATAAGTAAACGAGTTCTGTCTAACATTCACTTTTCCCTGTACCCACTGATTCTCAGTGAAAATGTTAGCAGGATTAAATGATTACAAACTGATTGTAATTGCTTTTATTGATACTTTAATCATGAGCTTATTCAAAAATTAGGAAAAAAGAAAAAGAACTTAAGAGCAATTCCTTCACAACATATTAAAATCGTAATAATTATCACCATTCTCACCATAAAGAGAGGCCTTTTCTCAACTCACTGTGAAGACTTGCATGATTATAAGGCATCATTATCATCTACTGAATGCCAACAATTGTTTTGGTCACTGAAAGAGAAGCAAAAATGTCTAGGACCCAGTCCTTTGCACTAAAGAAGTTTCTGTAACCTGGGAAGTCAAAAAAAAAAAATTATCTGAACTTTTTTTTATAAAGGGCCAGATAGTAAATATTTTAGGCCTTTTGGGCAAAGAAACAAAATTGAGGATGTCAATAAAGTACTTATATAATAAGAGAAAAATTTTCTATAAATTTTGTGTTGATGAAATTTGAAATATAATGAGTGAGTATAGCTTTTTTGTAATAAAAATAATACAATTTCATTTTTTTGACTGTACTGAGGTTTGAACTCAGGGCCTAATGCTTACTAGGCAGGCACTTTACTACTTGAGCAATTCTACCAGCCATTCTTTTGGGGGGTGTCAGGTATTTTTAAGATATGACCTCACCTTTGGCCCAGGCTAGTCTTGAACCAGGAGGATCATGGTTTGAAGTCAGCCTAGGCAAATAGTTTCTTGAAACCCTATCTTGAAAACCTTGCACAAAAATAGGGCCTTTGGAGTGGCTCAAGGTGAAGGTCCTCAGTTCAAGCCCCAGTACTGCAAAAAAAAAAAAAATTTTTTTTTCAGGGCTTTCTGTTCTATGTCTTTGGTCTATGTGTCTATTTTTGTGCTAGTGCCATACTATTTTTGTTACTACAGCCTTGTAGTATTATTTGAAATCCAGTGTTGTGATAGCTCCAGCATCGCTCTTTTTTGCTGAGGATTGTTTTTGCTCTTCCAGGTCTTTTATGTTTCTATATAAATTTTAAGATGAACTTTTCTACTTTTGTGAAGAATGACATTAGGTTTTGATGGGAATTGCACTGAATCTGTAGATTGCTTTGAATAGTACATTCATTTTCACAATATTAATTCTTCCAGTCCATGATCGTGGGACATTATTCCATTTTCTTTATCTTCTTCAGTTTCTTTCTACTGTGGTTTCTAGTTTTCAATGTAGAGGTCATCTGCCTCCTTAGTGAAGTTTTATTCCTAAGTATTGTATCTTATTTTATCTAGGCTATTGTGAATGGGATTGTTTTTCTGATTTCTTTCTCAGCCTGTTCATTGTTGAAATATATAAAAACTACTGATTTTTGTATTGATTTTGTATCCTGCTACTTTTCTAAGCGTGTTTATCAGATCTAGGAGTTTGTTTCTTTCTTTTTGTGGAGTATTTAGGGTCTTTTAAGTGTAGAATCATATCACCTGAAAACAGGGATAACTTAACTTTTTCCATTCATTTTTATCCCTCTTATTTTTTTCTCTTGTTTTTATCCCTCTGACTAAGAATTCAAATACAATATTAGGTAATAGTGGAGGACAGTGGACACCCTTGCCTCATTCCTGACTTTAGAGAAAGTGGTTTCAGTTTTTCTGCATTTGGTATGATGTTGGTTAAGTTATGTCATAGATAGCCTTCATTATGGTGAGGTATTTTTCTTCCATTCCTGGTTTCTTCAGAGCTTTTATTATAGAAAGATGTTGAATTTTGTCAGTTGCTTTTTCCTCATCTATTAGATGGTCATGTGGGGTTTGCCTTTCATTCTCTTTATGTGTTGTACTACATTTTTTGATTTGCATATGTTGAACCATCCTCACATCCCTGGAATGAAAACAACTTGATCATGGTATCTGATTTTTGGTTTTTTGGGCAGTATTTTTTTGAACTAATAGCTTCACACTTGCTAGGCAGGTGCTCTACCACTTGAGCAGCCCTTGAATAGGGTCTTGAGTTTATGACTAGGCCAGCCGGGACCATAACCCTCTTTTTTAAGCTTTCTGTGTAGCTAGGATGACAGGTGCACACCTCCATGTCCAGGTTTTGCTGGTTGGAGATGGGGGTCTAGGGACCTTTATTTGCTTTGGCCTCTAACCATGAACCTCTCAATCTTTACTTTCCAAGTATCTAGGATTACAGGTGTGAGCCACTGGACCCAGTTGCATATAATCTTTTTAATGTGTTGTTAAATTTTGTTTGCAAGATTTTTTTTGAGAATTTTTGTGTCTATGTTCACCCAGGAAATTGGTCTATAATTTTCTTTTTGGTGTTATGTTCTTCTTTGGGTTCATAGAATGAATTTTGTAGCATTCCTTTTCTTTCTATTTTATGGAATAGTTTGAGGAGCACTGGTGTTAGTTCTTTAAAGCTATGGTAGAATTTGTCAGTGATTCCATCTGGCCCTGGTCTTTTCTTTGTTGGGATATTTTTACTGCTTAAATTTCACTGCTTGTTACAGATCTATTGAAGTGGTTTATATTATCTTGGCTCACTTTTGGTAGGTAATATAATCTAGAAATTTATCCATGTTTTCTAGGCTTTCCAATTTATTAAAATAGAAGTTTTCAAAAAATTCCCTAATGATTCTCTGAATTTAATTATGATATTCCTTTTTCCATCTCTAATTTTGTTAATTTGGGTCCTCTCTCACCTTTTTTTTTTTTTCCCCTTTATTGTTTTGATGGGTGGGGGTACATTGTGGCATTTGAACAGGTTCTACAATGTATCAAATATATCATGCATGAATTCACCTCCTCAACTATTCTTCCTCACCTCTGCCCCCCTCGATTCCCGGAGTAGTTTCAACACGTATCATTTTTGTATTTACTTACATGTGTACACATTTTATTGCACTGTATTCATCCTCCTATCCTCTTTCCACACAATACCTCCTCCCTCCCACTTCTCCCCTAGGAAGAACCTTCTCCCCCTAAGAAGGATTGTTCAGCCCTCCTGTTCTCCAATTTTGTAGGAGAAAAAAGAGAAAAGATAAAATAAAAAAACATGACATTTTAGCTTCAGAGAATGGTAGCTTGTGATATTTTAATGTATGTATGTATTATAACCCCAATTTGTTTATCACCTCTAATTTTCTTCATTCTATCTTAGTCCCTTTCTTGTGGTAGTTTCAGTTAAAGATTTTTATATTCATTCTTGTATAGTGGGTATATCAACCCTATTCAAGTTCTTGGTTTCCCGACCCCTCTCTTGTGTGACCTCCCCTTATTGTGACCAGTGTTTCATAATATTGCTACATTTGTATTAGATCTATAGTCCACAAATAAGAGAGAACATGCGGCTTTTGATCTTTTGAGCCTGGCCAAGTTTACTTAAGATAATTTTCTCCAGTTCTATTCATTTACCTGTGAATGAAAAAATTTCATTCTTCTTTGTGGCTGAGTAAAATTCCATTGTCTATAAATACTACATGTTCTTAATTCATTTGTCAGGAGTGGGGCATCTTGGCTGTTTCTATAACTTAACTATTGTGAATAGTGCTGTAATAAAAATGGGTGTGCAGATGTCTTTGTTGTAAGCTGACTCACAATCCTTCGGGCATATCCCTAGGAGTGGTATTGCTGGATCATATGGCAGATCTATTTTTAGTCCGTAAGGAGACTGCATACTGTTTTCCATAGTTTAAGAGATTACATTCCCACCAGCAGAGTGTGAGTGTTTCTTTTTTCCCTGCATCCTTGCCAACATTTGTTGCCTGTGTTCTTGATGGCAGCCATTCTAACAGGAGTAAGGTGGAATCTTAATGTCCTACCTTCTTTTGATTTATTTGGGTAAGGATTTATAAATCTTGTTTATCTTTTTAAAGAAGTTTTTGTTTCATTGATTCCTTAGATTATTTTTTAAGTCTCCAATTAATTAATTTCTCCCTTAATCTTGGTTATTACTTTCTGCCTATTAATTTTGGGTTTGGTTTGCTCTTATTCCTCTAAGAGCTTGAGGTGCATCATTAGGTTATTTGAGATCGCTCTGATTTTTTAATGTAGGCACTCATAGCTATAAACTTTCCTCTTAGCACACTGTCTTTGCTGTATCCCAAAGGTACTTTACTGGAAATTTCTCATTTGATTCTAAGATTTTTTTTATCCATTTCCCCTCCTCCCCTCCTCCCTGCCACTTTATTTCTTCAATGACCTTTTGGTCATTCAATAGGATATTGTTCAGTCTCCATGTGCTTAAGTATTTTCTGTAGTTTCTTTTGCTATTGATTTCTAGTTTTATTCCATTGTGGTCCAATAGACTATAGTGGGTTATTTTAATTTTCTTGTATTTGTTGTGACTTGCTTTATGTCCTAAAGTATGTCCTATCTTGAAGTAATTTCTAAGGGTTGCTGAGAAAAATACATATTGTACTGCTATCAGATTAGGTATTCTGTAGATGCCTGTCATTTAGTGTCACCTAATTTTGAAGTTTTTTTGTTTATTTTTTGCCTATTAATTTAAACTTTGTCTATTAATTTTTGTTATGAAGTCACCCACTATTATTGTGTTGGTTTCTATCTGTGATTTTTATGTTCAGTAGCATTTTATGAAATTGAGTATACCAGTGTTCAGTGCATATATACTTACAATTACTATCTTTTCTTACTGGATTATCCCCTGTATCAATATGAAGTGGCCTTCTTGGTCTCTTCTAACATATTGGTTTGACGTTTCTTTTGTCAGATATGAGTACAGCTACTCCTGCTTACTTTTAGGCTCCATTTGCTTGGAAATATTTTTCACTTTAAGCTTGTGGTTGTCTTTGTCAGTAAGGTGCATTTCTTGTCAGCAACAAATGGTTGGATCTTGTTTTTTAATACAATCAATCAGTCTATGTCTTTTGATTGGAGAATTGAGCCCAATAGATTTGAAAGGTATTTAGGGTTTCCTGTCATTGTGATGTTTGTTTCCTTCATAATCCTTATCTACTCATCTGGTAGGGTTTATACTGTCCATATTTCCCGTGTTCCCTTTTACTTCCTCTCCTGTGTAGGGTTCCTTTAATTTTCTTCTTCGGTGCTTATTTAGTAGTCATGAATTCCTTTAGTTTTTTGGTTATCATGGGAGGTTCTTATTTCTCCTTCAATTATTACAGATAGCTTTGCTGGATACAGTAATCTAGGTTGACAGTTATTTTGTTCCAGGGCTTGAAATATATCATTCCGTGCTTTTTTTTGCTTTTAGAGTTTCTGTTGAGAAATCTACTGTCATCCTAATGGATTTGCCTTCATATGTGATTTATTTACTCTCTCTTGCAGCTTTCAATATTCTTTCTTTGTTCTGTATATTTAGTGTTCTGTATCTTTTCTAAATTCCTCTTTCATATTCTGCATTGTGCTCCTTATTTCATTCAGCTCTTTTTTGAATACTCTTTGAATTCATTCAGGTGTTTATACTCATCCTCTTTAATTTCACTTATCATTCTTATCATTACTTAAAATTGCATTTATAACAAGTATCCTTGGCCATCTGATGCTGGTAGTCAATAGACAACTCATTGAAAAACTGCTGTTTCAAAATTTATTAAAAACTTCTGTTATAATTTTTCTCCTTAAATACATATCAAGCAATCCTGGAGGAAAAAAATACAGTGAGTTCTTGGTTTAGTACCTTAATTATATTTTCAGTTTTGAAAAATCCTCAATATTTGAAATTCTTACCTTCTGAGCAGAGGTTTAGAAAAGTCACAAGACTAAATGAATGCTTGTGCTGGTAGGTATTAAAAAAATGGGAATATATGTCACAATGTAATGGCAAAAGTCTTTTAGCCTTGATTCTTTTTTTAAATTTAATTTTTAAATTTTTGTTTGTTTAAGATATCTGTTCAGACTTCCATCAGTCTCTCTTGTACCAGGGTAAACATTCGCAACATTCTCATCAGCAGTTAAGGACAGTCTACCAACTTATGTGGATTAGCTTCCCAGGACTGAAGAATTATGAAGAATCACTTCAGATAATGTGATGTTGATGAGCCAAATCCTGTTTGTACGTCTGATTTTTAATTCCTTTAATAAAATGACCTCAAATTACAATTGAGTTTTAAAATATCATGCAGATACAATGTTATCTGTTAGGTCTGACTTTACAAATTCCAAAATGCTACCTACATAATTTTCTGTGTGTTAGATAACAGAGCTGGAAGGTCTTGTCTCCAATAGGCTTTGATCATGATGTGTAGTTCAGAAAGAAATGGATTCTCTGCTTCTACCATTGGCACATGGAGATTTAACATTGCGAAGTGGTTAGACTAAATGACTGCCAAGGACACTTTCAGTGCTGAATCTATTTTTCTGTGGATTTATTTTTGCTGAATGTATGACTGTAAACCAGTGATACAGGCCAAGTAAAACTCAATTGTAGAATATAGAAGGTAAATACTTGTTTTTGAAAATACTTGTTTTTGAAAATACTTGTTCTTGAAAACATAGAAAGATTCTCAGTGCATTAGATGTATTGCATATTGTGGTAAGTATTAGGGTTAGTTAAAGAATTAAAGGGAGTCCTAAAAATGGCAGTGAACAGTACTTTACAGAAGAAAAGATGATGCTAGTTAGCTACTTAAAATCACTTGTCCCTAAATTTCAATGCAACCAGGGCAAAGAGAAACATAATAAAGTTACACAGGCTTTTACATTAATATTGGGTGATGGTTAGCATTAACTTCAAAAATGTCTTGAGAATCAATGACATTATAAAACAATAACATAGATGGCTCTCTAGCTCAGTGTCTCCTGCACTAGAGTAGTCAGATGAAGTAATTTGAAGATACTTTTTGAGCTGTAAACTTGTGCATTTATATAATATTTTGAAGGTTAGTGTCCTGGTACAGATTGAGGGACAACATATTCACAGTGAGACTGACAGGATTACATCAAACTGTTGCAACCTATGCATGAACCAGATATTATTGCCTCACTTCTAGAAACTTACCAAGCTTAGAGGTTAGGTTACCTATTTAAGGTCATGTGATATGGGATGGGGCTGGGATCCAAAGCTCTTTTTCTATATATTACTAAAAATCTGCTTTCTTGACCTTTACTTTGAGTTGTGTGTCTCAGGCTCAATTATTTCAGTGGATAACAAGGTTTCCATTTTATGACTTTCATGAGTCATTTTGACGTAAAATGATAAATGAGTCGTGCTTTATTCCCTCCTTCTCTCACTTCCTCCTCCTCCACCTACCTCCTACATATTCATTAATACATTGCATCCATGAAGGTAAAAGTACTTCTTAAAAACATGAACTCCTGAGTCACTATGCCAATCAAATATAATAGCTATATGTCAAGTTGTGTTTTCTCTTCTTGGTGTTAGTCATTGAAAAAGCCTGGTTCAGTGTGTATCCTTGGTGTATTCATTTTGACTATGTTTATTTGTTACTTTCAAGATGATTATTTATGCTTAGAATACTATATTATTGACATTAATTTCATATTTCAGTGTGGTAGTCAGAGTGTCTTCCCAAAGATACTCATACTCATATCCCCACAATCTTCAAGTAATTACTATAGATGAAAAAAAGTAATAGCTTTTCCTCATCTATTGCAAGATCATGGTCAGCTCCCTTGGAACAAGAAGATCAACAAGAGCAAAGCATTGCAAATTTATTTAACCAAAGTTTTACATGATACAGGAGTCTTTAGAAATCAGTACTCATACCATATTTTTATGCTTCAGTTTGAAGAATTGAGAGTGGTACAGATGTACGATTAGACATAAAGGGGGGTATGGCATAAAGGTAATAGATTGGGGGAGAACTTAGCAAAGTCTCTTTGTTCAGATTCTTCTTGGCATCAGAGTAAAGGACAGAATCCCTATTTCAGGAGAAGTAGGTCAATGAGTTCTTTTATGGCCTCAAGGAAGAAAGGCAGAGAAAGTCAGAGAGTGACTTTTGTGCTTCTGTGGGTTTCTCAATTTCCTTCAGCTTCAAATACTCTATATGTCAAGATGTCTTTTCTGAGGGTAGTGGAGCCTGCATTCACTATATTACCTTGCATGATGAAATGGTCTTTATAAATGTTACAAGTTCAGGATCCTGAGATGAGACTAACCTGGGTTATGATTGGGCCCAATGTAATCACAAGGAAGAGGGAGCCAGGAAAGCGAGATTCAGAAGAGATGTGATAATAGAAGCAGAAATTGAAGTGATGAACTTTGCAGGTAGAGGAAAGGCCATGAGCCAAGGGAGAAAAATGGCCTCTGAAAGCTGGAAAGACTTTTCTTGCAGAGGATTCAGTGGAGTGTGGCCTTATCTACGCTTAGATGTTGGTTAAGTGAAATCTATTTCAGATTTCCCATCTAATAAAATGATAAATTGGTGTTGATTAAGCCATTAAGTTGTGGTAATTTGTTATAGCAACAATAAGAAACTAACTTTCAGTATACCCTCTTACAGCTAAATTACACTGAGAAGTATTGCATTAATGTATTATAGCAAATCTGTTATCATCTCAGAAAAATTATATGTTTTTATTAATAATTTTGATTATGTTTTGAAGTCATACTTCAAGTAGAGCTTTGGGAAGTAACAGCATCCAGCTTTCCTGATTGCTACTGCTCTGTTGCAGGCTAATGCTCCATAGCTCTTTTAGAGCACAGATGTCTTCTGTATTACATTTCAACCACTGTTCTTGAGGAAGTAACACAGGAGCCTCAAATTAAATATTTCCTATGAAGACAAAGCCTTCCAATTTTGACTTGTGCCTATGAACATAATTAAAAAATCTCAGTGTAAGATCACATACGATGAAACAATCTACAGGAAAATTTATAAAGCAAATGCAGTTATTTTGATATTAAAAATATCTAGTAATGGGAAATTTTATAGTTATAAAAATGAACATGGAATATCCATATTAGTATTAATGCAAAAACCTGAATAATTAGCATAGATTCAAATTTAAAATTTTTAATTATAATCAGGTCATGTCGAGCTTCTTAAGGTCTTTCTTTTCAGAAGTGGTTTGGACTCTAGTACGAATCTGATAAGGATTTCTGGTAATGTAGTTTTTTTATTATAAATTTTTATTAGGATATATTTGTTATGTAGGGGGCAGATTTATAGTGACAATTCCAATTAGGCTTATATTGTACATTTGTTAGGTCACCCCCATCGTCTCTCCCCCTTAACCCCCTCTATGTCCCACTTAAAGAAATTGCAAGAGATTTCTGTGTTTTATTTCATCTAAGTATATGAAGACCATCAAGGTAATTTAGTTTTTAAGCAATAAATCATTGTAAAATTGGCATAAAATAATAACGAACAGAGCCAGCTTGGTACATAGGAGACTGAGATAATAGTAGTACTTGTTAAGTGGTGAGTAGGTTCTAAGCACATACAATACAATGATCACTATTTTCTCTAACTTTATAAGAGATTCAACTGAGGCAGGGGATAGTTAAAAAATTCACTCAAAGTCTTATAGCAAATCTGTGCTGGAGCAAGTGTTAGGAAACAGAGTCATGGTATAGAATGGGTCACCATCATTTAACTCATCATTTATATTATATATTGACAAAGTCCCTCTGATCCTTTTTTTTGCATTTTTTTGTAAGGGATAAGAACTCAGGGCTACTACTTAAACCATTTTTACTTTAGTTATTTTTCGGGTAGAGGCTTGGATTTTTTCCCAGGTGGGCCTGGACCTTGAGGCTGCTACTTAAGCTTTCTGCATTGCTGGGATGACAGGCCCATGCCACCATGCCCAGCACTTTGATTAAGATGGGGTCTCACAGACTTTTTGTCCAGTGTAGCCTTGGATCACTATCCTGCCTGTCTCTGCCTCCTGAGCAAATGGCCACCATGCTCAGTCCATCTTTTAAAATTTTAATAAAGCATATAAATTGAAACTAATACTTAAAATGGCAAAAAAAAATCAGAGTCTAAAGTAGTATGCCATAAAAATTAATAGTTTCCTGACTGATGCTCTTGTCTCATTTCTATACTCACTTCTCAGAATCACATTCTTTCAACTATATGTATTTTTATTATTTCTGCAGCTTAGATCTAAATATAAATAGAGTGATTATTTAAATGGTCCTTTTATTTTGCCTCCATTCAGACTTCTTCCTTGATTGCAGTTGAATTGGTATTGCATTCTGATTTCAAGAACATTTCTTTTTAGCACTGGGAAAGGATGAACCCCAAGACTTCTTAGATCCAGTGTAGCTGATAAAGCATCTCCATCCGCAGTGTGTCTTTCATCTTTTATTAGCAAACATTTTCCCTTTTCCCTAGTTCTCAACATTTCTCTTCTTCCTTATTGTGCTGAAATTTTTGCAAAGATACATTTTGGATCTGGATCTTTTTTATTCAATTTTCTAAAACTTGACAAAGTTTTCAACCTAAAGTTATGTATTTAGTGCAGGAAATTTTGTTCTAACTTATATAATTTCCTCCTATCCATTTTCTCTTTCCTATCTTTTGGAACTACTCTTAATTGAATTTAGCTTTCTGGCATGATTCTCTAGGCTGCTTATATTTTCTTTCAATTTTTTTTCCATACTATTGCTTTATATTTTGCAAGATTCCTTGATCTTTTACTCAAACTATTGATGTTTTGAGGTTTTTTTTTTTTTTTTTTTTTTTTAGCAAACCTATTTTCAATTCTAAGAAGATATTAGTTTTTTCTTAGGCTGTTCCTGTTTTCATGACTCTCATGAAATAAGCTCTCAAATCCCTCTCAGCATACTAATTAAAACTTTGTCTTTTTGTATTCTCTGAGAGATTTCTATTTCTTTCTCTTGCTCCTTTAAAACAAACAAAAAAAAACTTTAAAAAATGTTGGAGAGTGTTGCATAGCTTTTAGGAATGTAGGCTCTAGGAGTCAGACTTTTGGCTTTTAATCTCAGCTTTATCACTTATTAACTATGAGTTCTTATACAAGAAATTAAATTTCTAAATCGCTTAGTTTCCTCAATTGTAAAATAGTGACAACAACAGAACCTACTTAACAGAGATTTTAATCCTAAAGGATTAAAAAATTTAGAAATATAAAGACATTGAATGATATCTGCTATGTATTATAGCTGTAATTAATGGTCATTCACATGATTGTGAATTCTTGCTGGAAAATGAAGGGCTACTTTATCACAGGAGATATGTGAGCATATAGGTAGCTATACTACAAATACATCAGTTTCCACAGTGACTTCTCCCCCATGGGAAAGCTACTTAGGACACAAATGAGTTATATCAACTCAACTGGCAGACATCAATTTACATCAGTATACCGGCAGCTCTCACATGCCGAGTGAAGAGAGATTTATCCTCTTCTTCATACTGGAAGCATTGGCTTTAAGCAGGAAGCTTGCTCACTTTTTAAAGATAAAAAACTCCCACAGTGGTTACCCTGGAGGTAAACGCTGGCTTGCAATTCCAGTTTTTCTGCCTGGAGGAGGGATGGGGGAATGGGGTTGGGGAAGTAGAGCAAGCTCTAGGCTAAAATTGCTTTAATCCCCATTTCGGTTCCATTTTAAACTCTGCTCTCCTTGTCAACTCTGAGCCCACTGTCAACAGATTGACTCCAACTAAGCTTCCTTTTGAGCATTCTCTGGAATGTGGGTTTCCTCACTTTGTTTCTCTGGTTAGTTGCTTTCAGATGCTCTTGTCTTTCGGGAATTTGTTAAAATCTCTTTTATCAGCTATTGACTACACTCACTCTCTACCTTCTCTTTATTGTTATCAGTTTAGACCTTTTCCCACTTCCTTCGATTTGTTTCAGCGTGCTCTGGGGTAAGGTGTGGCACATGAGAGGCATACTTTAGGCCTAAATAAAATCTTGACCTTCCCTCCTACACCCCCGACCCCCACCCAGTTCTCCTATCCCTGTCTCATTTAATTTTCACTTAACATCTGGAGAAATAGATGCTATTACTCCAGTTTTATGTATGAAAGTAAAAAGCAAATATTTCAGCAGGTTCCCTGCCTGGATCACATGACTCATAAGTGATACTAAAAGGATACAAATTCAGGTGTTTTTTGATAAAAATTCTCAGACCCCAAGATCTAAGAATGAAAACTCAGTAGGAGGATAAATACAACGAACAGTTATAGTCAGCACTTAGGAAAAAATATAAATATTAGTCCTGTAGATCTTTAAGGAATAGGTTTTTATGAAGTGCTGGTGATGGTGTTTGGATTCTGTAATCATAGGACCTATGACTGGTTATATCTTAAGTCCTAGGACATGAAAGCCTATGTCATACAGTCTTCCTTTACCAGTTCCGGCTAGTGTTCATTACCTGTTCTGTCTTAGCATCTAGGCTCCAGGAGACCTGGATTTTCATTCTTCTTCGAGGCCCTACAGGTAGCAAAGGCCCTTAGCTATGTTCTCCTGAAGAAATGAAGTATACATGTAGAACCAAAATTAGGTGATCTAAAACTACTGCGCTATATTCAAGGTCTGAACAGTTACCTCAGAAACACTTTTTCTAATACAAGATATGAAAAGTGTAAAAAGCCAGTCAGAATTTTTTATGGGCTTATAGTGAAAATATTACTAAACATAACAAGCCAATAAATCTTTGGAATTTGATTTGAGAAAATGAATATGTTGTTATTCTACCAAAAATTATATGTTATGTTGCCTTATAACCATCTTCCAAAAAATGCAATCTAAAAGAAAAGGAGATTGTCTCTGTATTGAAGTAAAAATGAAATATTCAGCTGCTAAATATTCAGAGAACTTCAGTCCTATGAAGGTCTGATTTTACTTAGGTAAAATCAATAAATCATAAGTCATGGATTCCTTGGTTACTTTTTTGATGAAATTTATAAGTTTGTAAAGAGAACCATTATAGAAGATAAAGCATGAATGTTTCTCCTGCAATTGTATTTCTTCCTCATGACTGCATCACCAATAAAATCAAACTTTGTGATTAATCTTTTCTCATGGATTTGTCAATAAGACTGAGCAATTTAAGGAAATATAGCACTTTTTGTACATGAATCAAACTAGAAAAGCAGAAATATAAATATTCACAGAAATGATACCATTTTTAGAGAAATCTGAAAATATCATTATTGATCTAAATTTCTGATAACACAACCTATTAATACAATTTTAGGTTACTCTCAGAGCAAGGTGTTACTAATTTCTTTCCCAATGTAATCAGTTTCCTTTATTTACAATAGGACTTTTTTATTGAACAAATATAGCACCTGGTTGTGTGCTAAATAAAATTTTAATTAATGTGTGACTTTGGTCTTTCTTAGCTGAATTATTTCATTAGCCATTGATTCTATTTATTAACATTGTTATAGTTTTCTTATTTAAATATAGAAATCTGTGTTAGTATGAGAAGTAAGACACGGGGTCCAGTTTTTGTAAAGTCAATGACTGCAGTGAATGGTGAAAGAATACCCATGTGTTTTAACAACCAGTGCTGTAGCCAAAACATGTCTGCTTGCATTCTTTATTTCTCCTAAGTGGCATTACTTGTGAAAGGTTTTATTTGTATTGCTACAGCCAGAGGAAAATGCACTCAATGGTGAGTTGAATATGGAAGGCTTTCCGAAAGAATAAAAGCACATGTTCTAGCCATCACCACCATTTTCAGTCACAGTTTCAGCTCAGAATTGAACTCAAAGTTTAAAACGCCTAAGAAATATCTAAAATTTAGGGTTGAAGGTTTAGCTTAGTGGTTCAGTACCTGCCTAGGTTTTGATTCCAAGCATGGCAAAAATTAAATATTGCAGTTTTTACTATGCAACTTCAGATTATAATACTGATACTTGTTATTCTAATCCTAAGAAGCCAGGATTTGCTAGAAAGCAGTTCACTTACAGAATACGGGGAACCTGGGTATCTTCGCTTGCAACCCACACTGTAATGGAATCAAAATCTTCTGTCTTCTATAATGCAGGAAAATTTTATGCCTATTTCAGAATGGCTACTTATTATAGGCTAAGTTAGAGTTGACTCATCTGTTCAAATGCTTCATATCTGTTCCTAGCAATGGAATCATGCCCCAAATAAATCCCATTGTAATCAACCCACAGTCAAATTGGGGGAAAAATCTGTTTTGTTGATTTACTTTGTAGTCTACTCTATAAATGAGAATAGGATCAACCTCCATGCCTCCTAAATTTAGAGCGCAAATGTGTTTCAGATTACTCTCCCAAATATACACAATTCAGTTAACTTGTTTAAAACATATCGATTCCCACTAGGCAGCTCCACCTGGAAGGAACTGATTTCTATCTAAGTATGTAAACTTTTGCTTTAGCCCTGGCCAAATGCGCCCGTGCGCGTGCCCCCCACCCCACATACACAAACACACACACACACACACACACACACACACACACACACACACACACAGTGAATGTTTTCACATTGAAACTGAAGATGTAAATGAAGGCCTGCAATCTCTGTCTGGTTCTAGTTACAGGGTCTGTTTGTTGACATCACAGATGAAGGCCTGCTGTGTCTCTGGCTCTGTCTACTCCATTTCCCCTCTAATTAGGCTTTGCCCTCAATTAAGTTAATGATGCATCTTTTCCTATAGATCATTTGCCCTTTCAATCAATTAACAGAATATGAAGGGTGCATCCCTCCTTGGCTTGGGATTCATTTGCCAGAGGGCAAACTGTTCAACTCCCACAAGTACCACATAAGCAAAAGCAGGATGTTTACTATATCACATATTATCCCTGAGAAAATCAGGCCTAATAGATGCCTTCACTAACCTGCATTTCATTATTTTTGTGTCAGGGTGAAGAATTTATCTGAAATACTAGACCAGGTTGAAACATTAATAAGTGTATTGTGAATATAAAGCAGTTCAAAAGTAAGTTTTGGGTCAATATTTTAAAATAAGTTTATAGAGTCAAGTGGAATGATCACACACACACACACACACACATAGCCACTCAAATGACCTAAACAAATAGTTAAAGTTTGTATTTCTTTTTCTTTTAAAATTCTATTTGGTGGGACTGGGTTATGAACTCAGGGTTTCACACTTGCAAATCATGCACTCTATCATTTGAGCCATACCTCCAGTCCATTTTGCTCTGGTTATTTTGGAGATGGAGGTCACAAACTATTTGCCCAGGCTGGCCTCTAACTGTGATCCTTCTGATCTCAGCCTCCCAAATATCTGGGATTATAGCCGTGAGTCACTAGTGGCCAGCTTCTTCTTCCTTTTTTTAAATATGGTGCTGGGAGTTGAAGTCAGGAACTTGAGCTTGCTAGGCAGGTGCTCTACCACTCGATCATGTCCCCAGCCTGAGTTTTCTATTTTTAATGTGAGAAATCAAAATGATCCTTTTTAGAAAAGATTTTTTGATTGCTATAATTGTTCTATTTTATTATTAGTTGTTAATAATTTCTAACTGTGACTAGTTTATAAGTTAAGCTTTATCATAAGAATGTATTCTAGGAAAAAAAAGTCATAGATATTCAGGATCCAGTATTCTGTGTGTTCAGACATTCACTGGATAGACAAGATTATTTTTGTATTATTGGCCTGTACTTAAACTTTTCAAGATGAATTTTAAAATAATTTGGTTTTAAAGAATAAAGGTAATCATCATGAGGTTATTGTAGAACTCATATGTCATCAGTAAAAATATTTGAATGCTACAGGGACCAAGATTTTAAAAATAAAGTCAACTGATGTTTTCTTGAAATATGTGAAGAATATGTTAAGAAAAGATAAATGTGGAAGCTAGGTATTTTACTGAAAAGCAGGATTGAAATG
Source organism: Castor canadensis (assembly GCF_047511655.1). Lineage (NCBI taxonomy): Eukaryota > Metazoa > Chordata > Mammalia > Rodentia > Castoridae > Castor > Castor canadensis. The sequence continues at coordinate 29,499,163 of NC_133395.1, forward strand.
AACATAGGTTCTATGTACAAGAGAAATATAACTCCATAAGGATCATGACTATCCCCCAGAATACTGTTTGTGTAACAGAAGATGGTTATTTTGCTAAAGAAAGTTATATTATATATCTTATTTTTTCCTATATTTTATGGTATCTGCTTTTAATAAAATGGAGTTTGGCTTTCCTCCCAGCTTCATTGAATAAAAATTAAAGCATGCTCCTCCGATATGTATACATGTTGTGAAATTCCATAATCAAGCTAATTAACATACCCATCACTTGACATAGGTATCACTTCTTTGTGTGTGGTGCCACATTCTGCTTCCCGAGGGAATTTCAAACATTGTCATTAACTCGAGTCACCATGCTGTGTATTAGTTCTCCAGAGCTTTTTATTATATTACTGTGATGTTGTGCTTCTGACCAACTCCCCCTCACCTTCCTACCACTTTATCCCTCATAACTACCCTCTGTTTCTATGAGATTACCTGTTGTAGACTCCACATATAAACACTTGGCAATTTATGGAAGGCTCAGATAAGAGAAGAAATACTTTGATTAAAATGTTTTTAAAATACTACATTGCTAATAGATTCTGAAGGAATAAACTTTGTAAAGTTTTGTCTCGGGAAGAAAAGATTGAAAAAGACTATTTCAAGTAATGTAACTACGTATGAAAGAATGACATGTATGTACATGTTACTCATTTCTTTCTCATTTCATAGAGTTATAGCTGTTCCCAGTCAGCTGGCTGGGGTCCTACTGCTCTTCCTGGATAGAAAGCATAGGTAGATGAGGAGAAGCTTTTCCATGCTGACAGACCCAGTCCCAAGACCCAGGGGCTGGGGCCTGGCAGCCCCAGAGTCTTATAGCTACAATCTTTGAGAGCCTGGGCCTATTGCTTCATTCTTTAGAAATCAGAGGCTTATAGTTCTAAACAATCAGATTGGAGGCTTATTGCTATAGACTTTAACCACCAAGTGGCCCCAGCACTTTGCACCTATTGTAATCCTTGCCTTCTAGCAGCAGTGAGTGGGAGAAGCAGACAGTAGCGGGCAGAGGCTGGCAGTGGCTGCTAGTGTTAGAGCTGGTGGATATGCCTCAGGTGCTGGGATGTGGGCCTTATAACAACAAGTGTTAAATATAGGAAAAAAAGGTGTATAATATAACTTTCTTTAGCAAAATAACCATCTTCTGTTACACAAACAGTATTCTGGGGGGATAGTATTGCTGAGGCATAGGTAGAAGGATCCAATCTAAAGCCAGGCTCAGGTGCAAGCAAAATAACTAAAATCAAAAAAATAACTAAATCAAAAAAGGAATGGAGGCATGGCTCAAGTGGTAGAGTGCTAGCCTAGCAAGCGTGAGACCCTGAGTTTATACCCCAGTACTATTGAAAACAAACAAAAAGTGAGCTGAGTAGCCTGCTTATATAACCAGAAAGGAGGTGTAGTGAGTGTGTTTTGCACCAGTCATGGCAGGCCTTCACTCAAATGAAAGCCTGTGCTTGTACCAATCACAACATAGTCCCTCATGCAAAGGAAGGACTATGCTTGCACTAATCATAGACTTTCTGCATGGCCATCAGGGGAAGTGCTCCCTCTCTAGCCTGGGTGAAAATGGTTGCAGCACTGAGGCTTGTGATGGCAAAAAAGTGTGGCACAAGCTGTTTGAAACAGTCTTGACGTCTGGAACTAGAGTTGTGCCTCAGTAGCAAGCAGCTGTGGTTGCTGTATAGCTTCCTCAAGGCATCTGTGGAGTGTTCAAAGCAGCCAGACTGGCAGGAAGGCAGTCCAGCTGACTGCTTGGCTGATGGTCTTTCACTCAAGGCGATGGGGACACCAGCAAATGGTCTAACAACAGTCAATTAGGGAGTCTAATCATGCCAGGCTTCAACATCTTAGCTTATTTAAAGCAAAAATAAACATTAAAAAGGGTGATTACAATAAAGGCTTATAATTAATAATACCAGTGATTTAGCAGTGTTTAACCATGCTCTACCAATGCTAAACTCCTAATCAGCAACTATACTATACTATACTATACTATAGTAAGAGACGATTTAAATTAGAAGTATGAACATAGGACAACTGGGAGGATTATAAGCAATGAGTCACATATATAGGAGATAGAGTATTCTTCAAAGATGATTATAGTTGGGCGCTGGTAGCTCACACCTGTAATCCTAGCTACTCAGAAGGAAGAGATCCGGGGGAATCACAGTTTGAAGCCAGCCCAGGCAAATAGTTCGTGAGTCCCTTATCTTGAAAAACCCTATCACAAAAACGTTGGGCTGATAGAGTGGCTCAAGATGAAGGCCTGAGTTCAAGCCCCAGCACTGCCAAAAAAAAAAAAAAGATGTTGATTATAAAATTATATCATTGTTTGAAAGGGATGAGATAGTTTTCTTCCTTTTAAGACTCAGGGTTGAGTGATCTCTCAGGTTGTTCTCCTTAATTCTCAAGAATGTTTATCTCCAGTTTGTACATATGTACTTAGAGGATCTGTTTTACACTGCAACCTCCAGCAAGGCAGAGTGCATGTAAAACCCTACAAACACTAGAGAATCATCACATAGGGAGAACTTGAGCAGGGTATGTGGATAGCTTTAAATTTCATGCTATATTTGGATGTTAGCCTGAAGAAAGTAGGGAGTCTTGGGAAGTTTAAAGCACTCTGCATACAAGTTCAGGTAATGCACACACCACTCAAGGGGATTCAGCTTTAGATTGTCAGTTAAGCCTCTGATATGAGTGAAGACACAATAAAGTTTATGCGACTGTCACATTCACTTCTATTTAAGTACAGCATGTCCAACCTTAACTCATGAATTTCCCTCAGAGACAGTTTTCGTTTTCTTTCTCATTTATCCCAATAGTAGCAATGTTTTTGCCACACAAGAAAGAAACGACCACCAACAAAGCACTTTTGGGATAAGAACACAGAGTCCTTCTAACAAAGGCTACTTGGATCTAGAGAAAAGAAATGATTTAACCCAAGCCACAAACCTAACAGGGATAGAAATGGAATCTAGTCATGTTTTAAACTACACCAAAGCCCATTTTCTATCTATATCATCAAAGGTAAATAAAAACTAATGAAAAATAACAGAAATGATGACATTTCAAATTACTTTGGGATGTAAGACCAAGGTAAGAGTCCAATGGGGAGCACAAAACAGGGTACTGAAGGAGTACCCAGGAAGAGATGGATGTTGTTTGTGTCCTGAATTTCACTAAAGAGTTGAGGAACTCAGGTAAGGGAAAAGAAAGTTATATTCTCTGAAACCATTCTATGGAAACATAGGCTTGAGGAGAAAAAAACATTTTAAGCATCTGTGGCCTTGGAATTATGAAGATTGTAGTCTTGTACACCAAAAGTATAACCCAAGTGCTGGTACAATTAGGCTGTTAGCTCATGGCCATTTTCTGCAATTTATTTGCTCTTGGGCCAATGAACAAAGAACTAGTTATATTACTTTCATTCCTATGGAGAATAATATTCCTATGGAGAATAACAGTTGAAAAGAAGTCAGCTGATTCGCAATTCAGATACATATACATCCTGAATTCATTGATATTAAAGAATAAAAAAGAATTATCTCCATGTCTGTGAGCACAATCTGTTTTCTCCTCCTTCCTCTGTGATCATTGTTTTAATAGGAACTTCATCTGGCCTTTCTCATATTACTAAACTGTCTTTGACTTAGGACTGGTTCCATTTCACTTTGGTGCATTTTGAGCCCTAACACACTATAAAAATTTAAGAACATACTATACTATTCCCCTCCCTCTAGCTCTGAAGTTAGTTAATGGCACTATGCTAGATAGAAAAGCAATGAACTGATCAATGAAAGATCTTGGAGCTCAAAATGTGGTGTCCTATCTAAGCACCTTCTTTATCTTTGTGTTGTAAGTGCCTCCCTCATGATTATTTGGGTAGTCTTCCAAAGATGACTGCCAAAATAGGTTCCGCGGTTATTTGATTCATTCCTTGCTACAAAGAACTACAAAATGTCTTCCCCCAAGCATCTTTAGTTTGCACCATTTTCCTATTTAATTTTTATTCAGTACTTTTGGACCATAGTATTAGTATCATGGTTACACAATTAACTAGTGGAAAACTCACAACTGCTCTGCATAGCAGAGAAATTCTTGTGGTACATATCAGAGATGATTGAGGTTAATTTGACAGTATATCTCAACTTCACATTCTGCTACTATAAGAACAACTGCATTTGTACATTGCAGAGTTTCCAACTGGCTTCTCAAAGGTTAAGCTGGACCAAAATTAGTAGAAGCTGTGGGAGCATGTCAGAGAACACAAAATTGATGAGTTTCCCAAGTTTGTTTGGGTGCATAACTTTCTAAATTTTATACTCCTCACATGTATACTATGATACTTAACAAGTGATGTATTTCTTCTTTTCTTCCACCTATATTAATTGTAATATACACATTTAGATCACATCTTGCATATATTCATACTTGTGTATTTGCATATCTGTACACATACACATATATAGAGATATAAATTTAAGGAAGATGTGAGTGTAAAAAGTTATTTTAAAAATACCACACAACTTATAAAATATTCAGATGAGTAACTCCATATGGAAAACCAGACAAATCATTAAGACTATATGGCTATAATTCCAACTTTTTAGACTTTAAGAACCCTGGTTATTTTGAGTTGAAGAAACAAAATGAATAAATTAGGTAAAGGAACACAATATTCCTTCTTTGTGCCTTTTGGGCAGTATGACGTGGTGGGGCCTTGTCACTAAAGAGGGCAGAGTGTGCTCAGGACCTGTACATTGGCTCTAATTACAAGTCCTAGAATACAATTGTCTAAAAATTAAGTGATCTTCAATACTGTCTAATTAAAGGTGAGACAAATGCCAGAATTATGTCTACAAAGTTAGCATTTTGCTCTAATGCTAGATTCTTACATTCAACTATTTGACATTTCCACATGGATGATGGCTAATTTCAAACCCTTGATTTTTCTGCCTCAAATAAGTTCTTCTCACAGTCTTTCTCAGCTCAGGAAATAGTAACACTTTCTACTAAAAACACAGAAATTGTCCATGGTCTCTTGTTCTCATATTTATCTATGAAGTCAGCCAACAGTTCCTACAAACCATATTTGCAACATTCAGAATTTATACACTTTTCTCCCTATGAAAGTTACTGATGGCCACATTTGTCTCTTCCCTTGTGTATTTATTTAAACAACTTCTTAACTTGTCTCTTTGCTATCCCTTCTGGCTCCTTAGAATCTGTCCTCTACATAGAAGCCAGAATTAATTTTTATGTTGTAACATACTTCTGTTCTGCTTACAACTCTTTAGTGACTTCCTTTTCATTAAAACATATGATCTGTTGGCTATAAATTTACATATCTGTCCAAACATTCAGGATCAACCTAGCACCCTTGTAACAATTCATAAGATTCTTTAGCCATGCTCATTTTCTTCTACTCCCTCAGCTATGTCAAGCTTGGTTTTGTTTGTGGCCTTTGTACTGGCTTGTCTCTCTCCTTGCAATCTCTTTCTCTTATCTTTACAGGTCTGGTTTCTTCTTGAAAGTTAGATTTCCATTTGAACATCATTTCTTTTTTTATTTTGCGGTATCGGGGTTTGAACTCAGATCCTCGAGCACACTAGACAAGTGCTCTACCACTTGAGCCACACTCTAAGCCCTCACTATCATTTCCTTAAAGAGTTCTTTTGCAATGCGTGGAATGGTGATCTACAAAAACATAAGTCTATGTCCTAACCCTGGAATCTGAGAATGTAACCATATTTGGAAAAAGTTTTTGCAGAAGTATAATTGGGAATCTTGAGATGACCCTAAATGATCCAGTTGTGCCTTAAATCTAGCAACAAGAGTCTGTATAAAAACACAGAGAGGAGAGTCATGGAAAGAAGAGGAGAGGCCATATGAAGGCTGAAGCAAAGATTGGATCATGCTACCATAAAGGAAGAAAGGCCTTACATCATCAGAACCTGGAAGACAGATGTGAGAAAGAATTTTCCTCTAGAGCCTTCAGATAGAGCACAGGCCTGCTGATACCTTGGTTTTGGACTTTTGGCTTTCAGAGCTGTGAGAAAATACATTTGTATTGTTCTAAGTCACTATGCATGTGGTAATTTGTTTTGCCAGAGTTAGGAAGCTAAGAAACTTTGCCTGCCTATCCAATCTAAACTAGCTATGATGTCACCACCGCATTTCATTTTTTTCATGGTACTCTCATTGCTCTATTATTTTTCCTGTTTCCTTTTCCTCCCTCTCTCTCTTAGAAGATAAATTCAAAGAGAATTTGTGCATTACCATTACCATTACCTGTAAGGTCTACCTCCATATTTAAAATATATGCAATAAATATTTGCAGGATAAACAAATTATACACCATGAATACTTCAGGAAGACATGCTAAATCTCTCTAAGGTTTCTTCTGATACAAAATATTTATCATTTTGTAATTTTGCTATTTCAAAATGATGTTTTTGAAATAAAATTAAAGATTACATAGGAATTACACATTAAAATCAGTGTTTTAAAGGTGATCAGTATGTCAGAAACTGCTATGTGGATTGTATAGGAAGATATTAAAGAGAATTTAATACTTAGGAGGAAAATAACCTAGTTGAGAATGAAGAACTACACTATGAAGGATGGAGAAGACAAAAATAGGAGAAATACACAAACATTATATATTTAATATAATATTAATTATAAAGCAAAACCAAATTTCAACAGAATAATATGGATATATGGCAAAGTCTTTATAACAGGAGATTTTCATTTGTCAACTTAGAAAAAAATTAAACTATCCATAGATTGTGGTTTTGAGTTTATAAATTGGATTATAAACTCACAGATTAATGTTATTTTCAACCTGTAAACGAAAAACTCTTACTTATTTATATTCCATTTTTGAGTGACTGATGGTAAAGTAAGTGCATTGGACAGTTGAATGTATCAAGCTGATAATTAAAAAATATTCCAAAGGTTATTTTCTGTGAATCAATGAGTCATCTCAGCGTTTTTAGTTAATAAGTTCTAATTGGATGCTAGAATATAAGTCATAAATTCTATTAAGCTTTCACTGGCTATTTTAGAATAGCCATAGAATTCCAGTGACTTACCATTTGCACTAAATGCATAGGAACCCAACCTATTCTGCAGAAATGGATTTTCTTGATAAAGTGTAAACTGAAAATTTGCCTAAAGAATTTCTTTAAAAAACACATGCTATTGACTTTTACAATTATAAAAGATAAAATATGTCAATTAGGAATACACAAAAATGATTTTACATTTTATGGATAGTCTCCTATATATAGTGAAAATATATTTGTAATGTTTCTTAAAATTTGATTCTGTATATTAATCAAGATAATAATAAAAGCAAAATAAAATCCTGACATAAGATTTAGAAATGGGTCAGTAATCACATTATTCAAAGAAAGATAACAAGAGAAAGAAAGTTCTTCAAGAAGAGAAGTTGTCTGATTTCATTTTATAGTTCAAATGTAGGAGGAGCTACCAAATGAGAAGATTCAATTGTGATGGATTTTTTTTTTCTGTTTTTTTGAGGTGGTCTGGGGTTTGAACTCAAGGCCTCAGGCTTGCTAAGCAAGTGCTGTACAACTTGAGCCATGCCCTCAGCCCTGTGATGGATTTTTAAAAATCAGTTACCATTAGATATTTATGTTATGTGTCACATAATTTACATAGATAATTTGAGGAATGCAAGGTTTTAAGCTTGAATGCTGAAAGCCATGTTGTATTTTTCCCCCAAAGTATTTATAAATAAAGGCCTTATAGTTGTTAAGATCAGAATGTTAAGATACATAAACAAGTCAGATAACAGTTTGTTGGTGGAAGAGCAGTAAGTTTTGTGAATGCATTAGGAAAACCTGGGGCAGACTGTGAGGGTACATTTTAGTTTAGGTTCAAGAGCACATTATGAAGTTTGAAAATAGATGGCTAGAGACCTGGTTGTACATGATTCAAAAAAAGACCTATTGTTTCAATAGACCAGTTTACAGCACAACAATGTTGTAAAAAGTTAAGATCATTTAAGGTCATTTGCTATAGCATGAGAAGTCCTATGCTTGTATTTCACACTTGCCCATGAACTTGCATCTGAGTATAAACTTGAATGGATGACAGAAGAGCGAATAGTAGGGATAGCAGTATGCCAGAGTAAGGTTAGAAAGCTTGTCCTACTCATATCCCCATTAAAAGATATGACTAACTTCATAGGCTCTCCTCTCTGAAATCTCAGTGTTTGGTAATACATGAACTCATTTCTCTGTTCACCTTTGGCCATGGCTGGTTCATAGCTTACCTGGAAAAGATAGTCTATGATCATGATATTTACATTTTAGTATAAATTGAAGTCATGGAAGAACAGAAACAAAGATTAAGCAAGGGAAGCTAGTCAAAAGACAGAGGGGATGGAACTGATATACATTGATAGGTAGCTGGGCCATAAAACTGACAAGTGGTGATGTCTTTGAGGCCTTGCTAAACTTTGCATGTATTCTATGTGAGCATGTTCTCTCAATTAACTTTCTGACAACAGAGAGACAAACATTCCAATTTTCCTGGGATCATTCCAGTTTTAACTATGAAAGTCCTATGCCAGGAAACATCTGTGTCCCCAGAAAAGTGGGGCAGTTGGTCACCATATCAGAGTCTATATCTCTTGCAACCCCCAAATCCCTCATTAGAGCAAATTTCACTTGTAAAAAGAAAATAAAAGCCATTAAGGAAAGAAATTGATAAAAATCTAATTGGTAAGACTAAAGACTCAGTAATAAAATTACTGCACAACCTCTCATAACCTTCCTCCAGACCAGACCCAATTTTCCAGATTGAAGCCCAAAGCAACATACATATTTCATTTCCTTGAGAAGATAGTGGAGAACTGGAAAGACGCTGCATTTTATCAATACATATGTGTAAATACTGTATATACCAATCTGTTTCAAGACACAGCTGTATATGACCTTATCCTTAAAGGCAGTAATAAGTATAGAATACAAAATTGCATCATTAAATAATAGTGTATAGTCATAAGGTTCATGTGTTTTAGGTTTTAAGATACTTTGAAAAATTATCTCATTTATCACTCACGGTGACATCAAGAAAGTCGTAGAGCTGTCATGCCAAAGTCATGAATAAATCAAACTGTAGAAAGATTAATTTGCCAAATATCTTGTGTTAGACATCTTTGTATTAATGCAACAAATAACTGAGATAATCAACTGATGAAGAGAAAGGATTTATTTTGGCTCACAGTTTTGGAGGTTTGAGTTCATAGTTTGTTGACTCCATTGCTTCTGGGTCTGTGATGAGGCAGTACATCATGGTGGGATCACCTGGTGAAGGAATCTCCTTCACCTTATGATTGGGTGCAAAAGAGAGACAGGAAAAAGAAAGGACTGAATCTATAATCACCTTCAGGGACATGTCGCAAATGACCTAAAACCTCTCTTTAGTTTTTCCACATCCCAATAAGGCCAAGCTGAGGACTTCAGATCCAAACTACAGCAATGATGGAGCCCCAGGTTACCTCACTAGAGTATCTGACATCATATCAATGCTTCTTTTAATTTGTTAAAATATAAAATATTTTATATAATTTCAGATTTTTTTGCAGATTATTTCCAGCATCTAAATCCACAGTAGATCAGGCAGTCCATCAGAGTTTATAGCTAAAATATTTGGATATTTGTAAAGAAAACAAATAAATTACAATGAGTTTAGTCTATAATAGATACCCTTGGATATCAGAGAAAAGACAGAGAAACAAAATCCACAAACATTTCTCAGGCAGTCAAACGGAAACCTAACCAATTTACAATGGAATGAAAGAAGCTTAGAATACGACATATCCTAGAAGAGAGAGAATAAAGAAATCATTTCAAGGAGGCTGGAAAAGGGAGATTTAAAATCAGCTAACCATTGAAGGGGACTAATGAGTGAATAAAACTGAGAGTAACTGTTTTATCTGTGGTCAACAGGGGCACATGATTCAATGAAGAGTTTGTTTTTTTCTTTGAGGCCAGAATCAAAGAACAAAGACACCTGGTGTGGTTAACAGGGAGTGCCTGGTATGTGGAGATGGAGCCATTTTTCCAGAGTGAGGCATAATAGAAAGTAGACTTAGCACCTTGAGTTCATAGTTTGATAGCAGTTATGAAGAATATATGAAAGGAAGGAAGATCATGTTTCTGAATGCTTCTGTCAGGTTAAAACAAAATTGACTAGAACCAAGTGCAGATTTTTTTCTTTCCTGTAGAAGAAGTCCACATGAATAGCCTTGAATTGAGTGACTGGGGTAAAAGTGGGAGTCTAATAAGGGTTTGGTTAAAACTAAGTGTAATCTTGTTAATGTAATCTGTAGGATGATGGAGAATGGCCTAACTTTGGGGAAGAAAGTATTAAGGTTAAACTAGGTTCATGCCTGTCTTTGACCACTTTCATTGTGAGCCAGTATGACAGGCTCACAGTGACCTCAAGAAGACATTCAAAGTTTGACTTCATTTGGGACTGAACATTGTAAACTTTTATTGCAAGAAGAATCCCATTGGTGGAAAAGAATGAGAGGAAACAGAAGTTAAAAATTGAACCACAGAACCAAAAAGCATAGAGAAGGAACATAGGAAGAAATTTCAATATAACCTTGATTTTCATCGGATTTGAGATATATTAACAAATGGATGAGACAATTAACAAGAAACATTTCTTTACAAATTTGTAAGCTAGGAAAGAACACAGACAAATCAGAAATGGTTAAGTTACTATTTGTACACTGATGGTGGGAAACAGATATATACTAGAGGCCTGAAGTGGATTTAAAAAGTAAGAAATATTACTATCTGGTTATTCCACATAAAAATACAAAATATGGCTTCTTTTTAAAAAATTAGATATTATCTTACCAGAAGGCTGTATTGAGAAAGAGCTGAATAGCTGTATTTTGATAAGGCTCACCACAGGGTTCTTCTAAGGATTTCAGGTTGCTTTGTGCTCCTGCCTTCCGCACCTTGCAGTTTATAGCCACACAGGTATGCTCTAGATTAGGAGGAGAGAAATGAAACAGTGATCTAAACTATTACGGCAAATACTATCTTTGGCCATATATCCACCTAACACATGTCTCTCCCCACCCCTGTGGTGCTTGGAATTGAACCCAGAATGTCATGTATGCTAAGCAAATCCTCTGTCATTGGTCAAGGTGCCAGATCTTAAGCATATCATGTAAGCAAATGCTGTGTGCCAGGTACTCTGGTAGTGCCTAAGGAAATGACTTATATAAGCTCAAGTCCCTGTTCTCATGGAATTCACAATCTAAAGAGAAGGACAGACATTGTGTAAATCATTATCAATGTGGGTAGCATCATGCTAGAGAATTGCCCTTAACTTGGGAGTCTGGTGTTCCTCATGATGAGGTGCGTGCGGCATCATGGAAAATTCCTGCAGACACATAAGCCTCTAGGAGTCTTGTGTTTGGCTCTGAGCATGATTAGAGCTTACAGTTAATTGGACTATTTCTACAATAGTTCATGTCCTGGGTGCTGCACAGAAAGATGTGCTGAGGAAGTGGATAGCAGCAAATTCTGTATCAGAGTTTTGGTGTTTTGGTCTTAGTGATGCTACAAATATTTGTGCAACCAAGAAAAAGGACTGTGTTGGGTCAAATGTAGTGTTTATAAAATTGATATTCTTCTTTCCACTAAAATAGATCAGTTAAAAAAAGATTGTAATGGCTAACAGATAATCTGACAAGTTAGAAAGACAAGGAAGAATTTTACTATTTTTTGTAATAATACAAATGCATGGGTAGCAAGAATGATATTCATTTGAACAAAATGTTGGAGAGAAATGCAGCCTGGAAAAGAAAAGGCAATGCTATTTGGTCTTTATTGTCTTCATCAAAGGCATTTTGTGGGTAGCATCCACCATTTCACAAACCTGTCATTTACCTTATGAAGAAAACAACAATTAGCTGGGTGTGATGGTTTCCGTCTGTAATCTCAACACTTGGGAGGCTGAAGCAGAAGGATGGCAACTTCCAGGCCAGCCTGTGCTACATAGTGAGATCTTGTCTCAAAAACAAACAAAAAACAAGATGATAACAACAAAGCAATTAGCAAGGTACATTAAACAAAAAAATGAACTGAATGAAATTAAACAAAATGATCATATCTTAAAGACTGATTTAAAAAAAGAACCAATTAAAAAATTTCAACTTTTAAGTAAGAATTTCATAATATTGTTTTTTATTCTTTTGGAAAAAAGAGGTGTGTTGAAACCTATGGACGCATGTGTACACAAGCCAGGTTAAACAGGCACAGCTATATTCTGCACCTGAACTGCCACAGGTGCTTTTGCAGGCTTTGCTGTATAAGCAAAGACCTATTGATTGTTAGAATAAAAGTTTGATTCCTGCCATACATTTACTCTGCTTTATAGTCACTAAGCTAGTATTATGAACTAGGGATCTTGCCTTTGTTGAGATGACAACTTTCTTAAATGTGGATTAAAACACTTTAGAATTTATGCAAAAAAAGAAATGGAAAGAGCTGGCGGCATGGCTCAAATAGTAGAGTACCTGCCTACCAAGTACAAAAAAAGAAAAAAAGAAATTGAAAACCTAGAGACTTCTTGACCTATAGGAGATATTTTGTATTTTGCATATGAAATGTGCATAGTATTAAAGCAATTTTATTCACAGTCCAATCATCTGTGATTATTTTGGTCATCTGTTTCTCTTCTCAACTTACTAAGAAATCTTTTTACAAGTGTAAAATTCTTTTAAAATATTGGTGTTTTATCCAAAAATTAATTTAAAATTTGAACTTATCCCTTTATGGAATGAGTTTAACATTTAGTTTAAAAAAATTAAAAATAATGTTGAAATTGCTTGAGTCCTCTTCTTAAATAGTAAAATAGCCAAGTCCTCTTGTCCCTTTCTGCACTTTGACAATTTAGGGAGGTCCAGAATTATGTGTGTAAAACACTTAGCACAATGCTGAGGAAATTGTTCAATAAACGTTAGTGGTAACTTAATAATTTTAATAAATTTGATCAGTGGCTCATTTAAAATAAAAAGCATGATAAAAACTGATTTTTTTTTTCTGGTTCTATACTTCATCTCTATAATATTTAGCAAAGATTTCTATTTAATGTTTACAGACTGGTAAAAAGGATGCTATTGGTTTTAATAAAGAGACATATATTTTAGTTACTGTTGCTATACTTCTAACATAATTTACTGGGAAGAATTTCAAATGCACTTGAAAGTCAACCCAGTTCAGAAAGACACTTGTAACTTTGTCAGTTAAGGTTAAAATATTCCTTTTATTTTGCCATGTTAACAAACCTCCCCAGGAGAAAGAATTGGCTTTTTTGGTTTTTGCTTTGCTGTGAACCCCACTTGGTGCCTTGCACAGGACAGGCCATCAACACTGAGCTACCTGCCAGACCAGCGCTTTTTCACTGAGCTACCTCCCCAGCACCACCCTCCCGCCTTTTTTTTTTAAAGAGATGAGTTGTAGTTCAAATGCAGCATTCATGTAAAAATTTAAAAAGCTCCAATGTATAATAATAAATAGATAATGATTCTCTATTATGTTGTTTTAGTATATGCTTAATGTCCATCTACTTGTATATGTACTTCTCTATCTATCTCTGCATAAACACATTTATGCCTCTAAGCACCTCCTTCCTAGGAGTAAGCTGACCATGTTACCATATTTATCTAACAAAGTATGAAAAGATATGTAAAACAATATCTGTTGCACAGGAAGCTTGACTCTTCAATGAAATCCAGGAAGGGCCTGCTGAAAGAAGCATAAGGATGTCTTCTAAGCCACAGTGGTAACATTCACTAGGGGAAGAGAAGAATTTATTTTTCAGCTGAAACTGAAAAAAACTTTCAGGTACAAAGTAGAAGGTATAATTATGTGGTTTGGAATTTAGCCAGGGCACTGGAATTAATACCTCTTCACTTTCAAGATATGTCACAGACTTCTTAATTATCCAAAGTGGATCAGGATCTCTGTTTTCTGTGTGTGTGTGTCTATCTCATCAAAAAGACAACATACTTCGTTATCCATTTACTAGATGCCTCTTTCAATTTAAAATTTTACTGAGCAGTATGTAGAAATCACCTTGATCTTTCCTACTAAAATAGTCTTTCTTTCTTCTCTATCTCTCTCCCCCGTCTCTCTCTCTCTCTCTCTCTCTCTCTGAAATCCTGACAAACACAGATGAAAAGGTAGGGGCCATCTTTCCATGGGAGGATGACTACAGGTGTCCATGGGGTTCTCAGGCATGGCTTAAGGCCACCACTTACCAAAAATCAGACTACCTGAGTTTACCAATGACCTCAGCAGCTTACTAGCTATAAATTTTGCATGTGACTGTTAATATTAGCCTTAACATGAGATGCAGTTTCTTCATCCTTAATACGATCAATAAATATTTATTGTTTTTATGTTATATAAATAAGATAATGTTCAAAAAGTTCTTAGGCTCCATACTTAAAACACAGCAAGCAATCAATGGATTTAAGTATGATGATTATTATTTCCAGGGCTTTCTCCTAGGTCTTAAACCTGACAGATAGTAGAGTATATATACCATGAGCAGAAGAGCTAGAAGTCCACCTAAGAAATATTAATTATACTCTGTCTATGAAAAGTTTTGTATATCAGGCTAAGAAGTTTAGATTGCTGTTCTGTAAGCAAAGAGGAGGGAATCATTTAGTCAGGGGAATGACAAGATGACATTTGTGTCTTAGAAGTAGGACTCTGGAGACAGGGAGGAGATTCCAGGGAGGATGAAGGGCTTTGGAGGAGAGATGCTAGAAATAGTCTCAGTCATACTTCAAACTCATCTGTCCTTTCAAAAGAGATCATGTGCCTAATTTAATTCCATTTATTGAATTGTCCTGCAATGCTCTGATGCCTTTATCATTCTTTGAGTGATGTAATAGAATTTTTGTCATCATATAAAATGACCTTAAAATGTCTATTCACATTTTTTCCCCTGTATCACTTCCCCGAAGGCAGGCTATCTTAGCTGTCTGATTCTAAATTTAGCATGGCTATTTCTTCTACTATTTCCACTTCTTATTTGTGATTTCTAACTGTTGTGAGAAGAGGATTCAGGTAGCTAAACTTGTTATGACTGTCTAAAGTAAGACTAAATAGACCTTCAGTTTCCTCTTTCCTTAGCTAATGTGAATGAGACTTCAACCCAGAAATATCTCTCCTTAGCAATATTCAACTTACAGGTTTTCACAGAAATAAAATAAAATGAGCTACAGATGGAGCAAAATATTGGCAATGATCAGAATACTGCAATTCTGACCCTTGTCAATAATGTATGAATAGTCATTTGAATACTTTCACCGGGACCTAGGAAAAATGAGACAATGTCACTTTCACATCCATAAGTTGGGGCTCTGCTCTGAGACAGAGGATCATGTCTTTGCTCTACTCTGAGCCACATTTTTCTTCACTATAACCATTTCCTTTCTAGCAATGGCTCTTTGGTCATATGAAGAGCAGAAACACATAAAAACATTTTTTCCCCATTCCAATCACTAATCACTTCTTTATGTCAAAACACCATTGATTTTCCAAAAATATGCATATTATATTGGAGGTTAGTACTGAAGCATTTTCACACGAACATACCAGAAAAAAAATCAGGTCATCGAATTGCTGGTATAATGAGCACTGTGTGCTTTTATGGGGCAAGGAGTCGACCATGATGTCACACTAATGAGGAGATGAGACTAGAAAATGGAGCTGTCAAGACCAAGGTAAAGCATGGGTACTGACAGCAAAGGTGTAACTCAAGGGTTAAGATGTAAAATCCATATGTTTTACTGAGGCCATGGGACAGGAACAGAGGTACATGCCTAGATGGGACAAGCAAAAATGTCTAGAATGGTCAAAGATAGGGAAGCAGGGAGACAAGAAACAGAGGACACCAACAATCGTGAACTTATGTCCAAGGGAATAGCAAATAACCTGGAGAGGGTGAATTAAATTAAGAGATGTTGTAAGAACTTTTATAGATGTCACAATGTACCCCCAGTACAACAATAATAAAAAAAGAAAAAAATATAAATTGGTGAAAATTAGGATATAGGCCTGAAGAAGTAGGATAAAGCACTTCAGACAACAAATCTTCAATATCAGGCCTACAAAGAGTCCCTAAGGGAGGCCAGTTTCTGTCTCATTCCCATGGTTTCTCCATGTTTTCTTGTGGCAAGAACCAGTGAGAGTATGTATGAACCACTCTTAAGACACCTCCATTGGTATTACTGGCACATATTGTGGAGGTCAGGAAAGAGAGGTAGGACTGGAGGATGTGCCATGTAGAGCTGAGCACAGAGGGGAAATGTATTGGAATGGCCAGGGCAACATTGTCTCTGGGGCACAGCTGCAGCTGCAGCAAGAGGTCCTGAGCACTGGGGAGGGATGCTAAAATTTTGCAAAAGCGGGATGTCATCGCATCGAAGTCAAATTATACTCTGTGCAATTTTGCTTAAAATCTATCCTTAGTTCTAGTAGTATATTAACTGTCTTAAAAAGCCCTCCATCTTTAAACTTCTAATAGAGCATGCTCCCAAGCACATAGGTCTTCTTGAGACATATTTTCAAAAGGTTCAGGGATGATATAAGTGCCATTAGTAATAAAAGTGGGGCTGTGCTCTATAAAAGCCTCTATTTGGAGATGGATAGTTGATGTTTCCAAATCCTTAGCTTCTTGTAAGTCATGCATTAATAATGCATTAATTATGCTTTATAATTATTCCAAATTCTGCTACCATTAAAACAATTTGTGTGTTATAAGAAATTGTAATATATATATGTATGTATATATATATATATATATACACACATTTGTGTATAGTATAGATTCCTTAAAAGAGTTCTTAGACTGTAGGTGTGACTTGAGATATAGGGCCTACTTTGAGAGCCCTGAGTTCAAACCCCAGTGCCACTGAAAATTAAAAAAAAGTTCTTAATAGCGATATCAATAGAAATATTGATTTGCTTTGCAAAGACAGTATATGATAGTTCTGATACATATATTACGTATTTAAAATTCATCTACATAATTTATCTGATCTTTCACATGGTCTATTTTATTCAATACAGTCAGTATAGTTAGTTATAGAATTATGATTATACATATAAGAAACAAAGATGAATAACAGTGTTAGTTTTTCCATTGAAACAACTCTGTATAATTTGATGGAATAATTCAGAAACAAGTTGTCCTACTAACAAAATAATCTTATACATAACCAGCCTCTTGGATGGGGGCTGTAGCTCAGTGATAGAGAGCTTGCCTGGCATGTGTATGGCCCTGGGTTCAATTTCCATTACTTAAAAAAAAAATTTAAAAGCTACTTCCTTACCAGAACTCCAAAAGCTGAGACAGAAGAATTGCAAATTCAAGGTCAGCTTGGGTTACATAGCAAGACCCTATCTCAAAAGCATCCCCCCCTCAAAAAAAAGCCCCACCAAAACTTGTCTCTCTCTTTTTCTATTGCCTTTCCTTTTCTATTTTTTCCTCCCCTTCCTCCCTCTTTCTCTTCCTTCCTCCTTCTCTTCTTACCTCTCCGTGCCTTTCTAATACCACCAGAAATATTATTATGCAGCATAGGACAAGTAGAGAACAAACAACTAAAAATCATTCATCCAATAATCACCTCTTGGATGCCTAAAATGGTGCAAGATACTCTAATAGACACAATAGATATCTACTAGTAGATAGTTGTATCTACTCTAATAGATACAACTGTGGCCTAGATGCAGATCACACCATCATTATATAAGCTAGTGTGGACCCACAAAATAGACAGACATGCCTGGGGCTGGGAAAGACTTCCCTGGGGAAGTGGAATCTGAGTGGAGACCTGTAAGTGAATGGGAGTATCTGTTTCATGCTGGGATGGGAAACAGAGGTTTAAAAAGTGTTCTAAGCAGAGGGGATATATAAAGAGCCCCGAAGCAAGAAAGAGCATGGAGAATGTTGAAGTATTTCAGAGTTGGGGTTTGGAGGCATGGAGGACTGTGGTGGTCTGCAGGTGGCACAGTGGTGAGTGATGGTGTAGGGTGGTTTTCTGATAAATACTGTGATATTTGAGCTTTATTCTAAGAAAAGCAAAAATAGAAAAACTCCTGAACACAAATATTTAAATATTTCCAAGTTACCTCAATATCTGGGAACCCTCCTAAATTTTGTTTTTAAATGCATCTTTTGTGAGAAACAAGATTGGCTTAGTAGCAGGCCATGAGGCAGCATCTAGCTCATAGTCTACAGCTGTATGTCACAGTTTTTAAAATTGGCGTTTTCTACAAGTTGCTAAAATAATGTTACAATACTCAAATTCAGACTCAACAGACTTTAGACATCTTTTTGAATCAGAATGTAAGCTATTTTAACCCTGAATTACATACTATTTGAAATTACATAAAACTTTCCCAGGCAGGAGTTCTGGAAACCCTTAGACTCTGTGTGGGTGCTGTGGCTACTTCTGCCAAAGGAAACTCTCTGACTGAAGGGAACCAGGCCACAGGAACAGGAAATGAGTCCTGGAAGGGGGAGTACAAATCCATACAAGCACAGCTTCCCAGCCCCTACAAGTAACTGGGATGATGCAAAGATTAAATAATGAATTTTATTTTTTCTATTTCCTTTCAATTAAATTTCCACAGGAGTCTGTGTTTTTGAGCACTATGCAATGTTGCACTTGAATATTCCAAAATGAAGTGAGGAAATCATCTTAGTGCTCTGGGAGACACCACTGTTTTGAACTATGGTGTTTTGAATTGGGTTAGGGAGTACATAGAGCATTTTGAGAAATCAAAACCTGACCCATGGCCTCTGAATACGCAATATATAAAACGGTAATAACATACACACAAAATTCTGCCTAAGGATTCAGAAAACTCACAGATTTCCATGGTTTATCTGTGGACTCAAATAAATAACATAATATTAATAACTTTGATTTTATATGCCAAGTTCTGAGCTAAGCACATCGTATGCTTTCCTGATTCAACTCTTATAACAATTATATGATACACTTACTGTTATCCCCATTTAAAAGATGAACAAAGTTAGTAAGACTATATCTGAAAAACAAACCAAAAGTCAAAGAACTGAGGACAAATCTCAAATGGTTGTGGATTTGTTCAATACCCTCTACCATTAAACAAAACGATTCAAAACAAAACAAAACCAAGCCAATTCAGGCTATCTCCAGGACCCACGCCCTTGATCATAGCCCAGCCTCCCAGTCATGTTAACAGCTGAACAATCCTATGGATGAAACTGTATTCACAGCCAAGAGATTCAGTTTTCATCTGGTTGTGCTCTTCAATGTGAAAACAAGATAAAATAAATTTCAAATCGTTTTAGGTAATAAGAAAATGCATAGAAAGAAAACTACCAAAATCATCCCTAACCAATGACTCAGAGATATATGTTAACACTGCAAAGTTTACTGAATAACTGTTATGTGCCAAAAACTAGTTAGGGTTTTACATACAGTATCTTTAATTGATCCCCACAACACTACCCTATCATGAAGTGATCATATGTTTATCCGTGTTTGATAAAGCAGAACATAGGGGTAGGGGGAACAAATTTACTGGTTCATACTTAATAGTCAATGATTACATAGTAAACCTGGAAATTTTAATTCAGTCTCTTCTACTGTAAACTCATGTTCTTAATTTTCTGTATTGTCTAATTTTCCAATATATAACTTCCCAATAAATAAATATTTATTTCTAGGGATAAATATCTATGCATAAATGAATATTTTAAAAATAGAGCTTTCTGAACAATTTTATGATTTTTTTTTACTGTACTTTAATGGCTGTAGTATTTCAATGTGTGGATCATCATGACTTGTGAACTCCCTTAATTTTTTTTTTTTTTTCAGTACTGGGGCTTGAACTCAGGGCCTTCACCTTGAGCTTTTCTGCCAGCCCTTTTTTGTGATGGGTATTTTCCAAATAGGGTCTTGAGAACAATTGCTGGGGCTGGCTTTGAACTGAGATCCTCCTGATCTCTACCTCCTGAGTAGCTAGGATATAGGCGTGAGTCACTGGCGCCGGCCTTCCCTAAAGTTTTAATACTCATGCTAAATTCAGTTTTCACCAATCATTTACTTATGTGTAAGATGCTTACTCCTTTTGTAAGTGGGGATGACAGCATTGACCTTCTATCACAGGTTGGTACTTTGTGAAGATAATACTTGAGTAAGAAAGGAAATCAATGTGCTATTATCATTTGTCCTTTGGAAAAGAAATATACCTCAACAGTAGGAAAATAAAACCATCACTTTGTGCACACAAAAGAAATAATGACATCATGATATTTATCTATTATACTGATATACAAAATAAAGATGTGGCCAGGCATAGTGGCAACATGCCTGTAATCCCAGGCAGGAGAATCTCGAGTTCAATGCTAGCTTGGGTTACATTGCAAGACCCTGCCTCAACAACAACAACAAAAAACAACCCAAGCTAAACACAGATAATGAGATTGTAACTGCCAGTCTTAGAGCTGCTGGGAGTGTGGATAGTAGAATAGTTAAACAGAGAAGTCATCACTTTATTGTGCAAATAACAATACAACAATAAATGGTTCTGTGAATATTTTGTTTATTTATTTATTTAGGCACTGGGGATTGAACCCAGGGCCTCATGATGCTAAGCTCTGAGTTATAAACTCAAACTTACACTTATATCTTAGTTACAGCATAAATTTCATGAGCAAAACTGAATTTGTACTTGCCACCTGAATACACATTTTGGTTTTCTTTAAATAGCTGAGAATTAGGCTCTCAGAGGTTGTGGTACCTCATATCTATAGTCCCTGCTATTTGGAAGGTGGAAATCCGGCAGATTGTGGTTTGAGAACAGTCTGGGTGAAAGCTTAGTAAGACCCCTATCTCAGCCAGAAGTATGTGCCTACGCTCCCAGCTACATGAGAGGCCACAGGTAGGAGGACCATGGTCTGAGGCTGGCCCCTGGCAAAAACACAAGATGTTACCTGAAAGATGGTGTCTGGGGTCATGGCTCAAGCAGTAGAGTGCTTGCTTAGCAAGAGCAAAGTCGTTAATTTAAACTCCAATCCTTCCAAACAAAAAAAAAAAAAAAAAAGAAAAAAATCTGAGGTTTAAAGATGTAAGTTATTAATCAACATAGAAGTATAATTGGGGATTTTTCATTAGTAGACTTAGAGGTTTATGATCTCACTTGTCTATAGAGTAACTATAGACAAACAGTCTCATCTCCGTTATTGATGTGATTGACTGTAGAGAGAGAGAGGGCATAGCTGCAATCAAGAGCATCTCCCTCCCTTCTCACCACACCTGGTCCTCAAATCCTCTCCTGTATTCTCTGTTACTCTCAATGGCATCTCCATCTACAAAGACAGAATTTCCTTGTGTAGTGCAGAGGTTAGGCAGTGGTCCCTGGGCATGCTGGATGAAATGGCATCATGAAGGGCAAGTTTTAATGCTTTCGGTATGATTAAAACCTGCCTCCATAACAGATGAGAGCCCAGGCTAAGGATGAGGTGACCTAGCATCGGCCTCAGCACTCTTAAGTGCGAAGGAATGTGTGTAGTCGTGCCTTGAAGCTACTGGAACCTCCCAGTTATCTGTAACTCGTCCTTATCTGTCACCCATCCACCACCTAATTGGGCACAATTTCCTACAGCTTCCAGGAAAAATACTTCTATTCTATCACAGTACCACTTCAACTTTTAACTAGATTACTGCAAGCTTCCTAACTAATTCCTCTCTGAATTTCCCATCCACCACTGTTCTCCCAAATACTGCTCATAGTGTAGTTCTGAAGACAAAACTGGATGACATCACTTTGGAGGCCAGCCATTCTAATAAAGAGAAGACACAACTTCAAGGAAAATTAGAGGCATGTTGAAGACTTAGTCTATGAGGCATTTTGCAAATTGCTCATATCTCCAGGCCTTTTGTTGTCTCTCCATCTTTCTTTGAATTCCAACTGCAACAAACTTTCTCTTGCTCCCTGAATAATGTGCAACACCCTCTATTCTTCTCAGTGTCTTTGGTATTCTTTATCTGTGAAATGTTCTTCCCTTCTCATTTGCATACTTCAATTTAAAGATCCAGGTCTGGGCAGGCAGCCTTGGGCAGTCAGTCCCTCTGGACCTGGAGGCTCCCTGTTCCTATCTCTATTAGCATTTGAGGTTATTGAATTGTAGTGGCTTATTTATGTGTCTGTTCCTCTAACTAGACTTAGTAAGTATCTAGAGGTCAGGATCTTTATTATTTACCTTTTAGTCCTCCACGTACCATTGTATACACTGGTGGAAAGAAGGGAAGAATTCAATTGGAGCCATTCTGATCATTCCCTTCCATTCTTTGCTTCTTTGAGAGTATCTGTTGCATGCCATGGGTGTGCCTGTTTAATAGTTATGTACACAAGCTTGTGAGCCTGAAGCAAGCCCCTTGGCCCACTCTAAAGCACAGAGTTGATTTGGGAAGAGCAGGGACTTGGAATCTAGGCTGCTCATGCTATGATGGGCCATAAGCACATCCATGAGAACTGGAGAAAAGGGAAAGACAAAACGAGTAATAAGGTAAAGTATAAGCCACATATCTGTATGATCATATTTTGGGGGGCAGCAAATCTTTTGATTTTCCAGCTCTACAGAGTGTTCACTAATATATGGACTCATGTTTTTCTCTTGGACTAAAGAAATTTACAAAAGAATGGATGATTGACTTGAAATATCTTAATTTTTCAATTCCAGTCTCTTCCTTTGTAGCTTCCTTTTGATAATTTGATGTTTCCTCAGGTAGAAATAAAACAGTTTTGGATGAAAAAAAAGAAGGGAAGAATTCATAACAAATCCATAAAGAATTCAGTTGCCATTTGGAATCCAAAGTGCTGAAAATGGCAGCATTATAAATATATAGTAGATGAAGTTCCCTGTATAATTATGGGTCTTGAGTTCTAATTTACATTTATTTTTGACTTCTAGATAAAATAACAGATTATGTTAGATAAAATGATTTTGTCTTTCCAACTATGTTTTTCTCATTGACAGAAATGAAATTAAAGATTTGTTCATATAGCAGGCAAAAACATACCTGCAAATTTAGTTGAAAATTATATGATTGGAGCTAGGTGTTAGCCAGGTTTCAGCCAACAGCAGCAGGTCTCTACTTGTATGTTGAATTCTGTGCATGGAACCGGGAGTACACATGCCTGTTATCAACAAACTCAAATAGTGTGTAGCTGATATACCCGAGGCGTTATGCTGGCTTTGATTCGAAGTTCCAGCAGCAGTTTGCATTTGGCTGCCTGGAGAAAGCTGTAATGTTTCTGCATATAACAAAGAGACAGCCCCATAACTTTTGTGCATGGGGTGTGACCAATGGCTTCTTTCACGTTTCCATTTTCTTTTTTTAGCTTATCCTGAATTCAGTTTACATTCTGACATCAACTACCAGGTCTGACCCTTTCTCTTCTCTTAGATAATTGGTCATTGGAGCCCAGAAGAAGGTTCTCTTTCTCTCTCATTCTTTATCTTTTATTTATATGATCTTATCCTCTGTCAGGCTCCAGTTCCCATTATATTGAATATGCTTGGTTGCCCCAAAATTATATCTTTAACTTTAGAATTTCTTCTAAGCTTCAGATATGGCTATCTATATCTCTATTTATATTTACACCTACATCTATATCTCCACTGCCAACTGAACTCATTACTTTCTCTACAAATCTTGCTTTTCTTCTTGCATTCCCAGTAGAATGGCACTTGAAAATCATCTTTATTTTGATATTTCCCTATGATTTCCTTTCTCAGCAATGTATTAATTCAATCTTATTCTCCTATTTGTCTTCTAAGTCTTCATTTAGTAGCAGCATCTTTCCTGGGACCTCTCTAATAGATGCTTGGCTGGCTTTGCATCCATTCAGGCCTACCTCTGATCCAATCCTCCAAACAGTAGTCAGAGCAGTCTTTATTTATTTTATTTTATTACTTATGTTTTGAAACAAGGTCTTGTTATATAGCCCAGTCTGGGCTTAAACTCATTCCTCTTACCTTAGCTTCCCTAGTGCTGGACTTACCAGGATGCATCACCACATGTGGCTCCAGGGTAGGTTTTAAAAATAAAAATCTGATCATATCCCTCCCCTCTTAAAAACCATACATGAATATAATATATAATTATATATATGTATCTGTGTGCATATATGCATATGCATGCATATATATAAAATAAATATATAGTGATAATGTCTAGCTATTCTTTTCTGGGGGGGAATGGGATTGGGGTTTGAACTCAGGGCTTTGGACTTACACAGCAGGCACTCTACCAATTGAACCACATCTCCAGTCCATTTTGTTCTGGTTATTTTGGAGGTGGAGTCTGGTGAACTATTTGCCCAGACTGGCAGGTAACTGGGATTATAGGTGTGAGCCACTGGCATCTGGCTTAACTATTTTAATTCTTACAACTTTATGCAGTGAGTAGTGTTACTATCATATCACAGTCCATACTTTACATATGGAAACTGAGGATCAGACCATGTAAGTGATTTCTTACAGGTCTGACTATTAATATGTGGTGCCTGAACTTGAGCATTCTGGCTCAGAAGTCCACTTTGCCTCTAAAAACAAGTCAATGGCTTTTCTTTGTTCATAAGAAGAGGTGCAGAGTTAGCAACCTGTTCCCTGAGGCACAACATCAGTGCCTTCATCAGTTCCTTCTTTGGCCTCTTCAAGTGCCCCTCTTCCCCTCTCATTTCCAGTTTCACTGACTTACTTGGTTTCAGTTATTGGAGTAGGCATTCTGTGTACTAAGGCAGGGCCTCTGCTCCTATCACTTCTCTTCCTGAAGCATGCTCTGTCCTTCCATATCATGTCCCAAAGTAGGGCCTTCTGTAACTCCACCAGGACCTGTATGGCTCATCTCAGTTCTTACCTTTGCATTTCCCTGCACCATGCTTGCCTTATCTGGAAGGGTAGCTCTGGAAGGGTAGAGCCTTGTTTCTAATGCTCCCTAGGGGCTGAAATTTCCACCCCCTAGTACAAATGTATGTCAAAAAATAGTTTATTTATTCACAAGAATTTAATGAGTGCTTAGCATGTACAAGGTAATATGCAATATGCTAGGTGTTCAATGGAATAAGACAGCTTTCCTTTGCAAATTATACATTTCTCTTTAAGAAAAAAGAAGTATAAGGGTTTAGATGTGTCTTTTTTCTCACCATTCTAAGTTCATAGCTGAGACCTCTATAATAAAAGATAGATAAATAAGAGAAAAGCATACAAATTTATTAATATAAACTTCATATAACACAGGAGCCTTCATAAGGAATGAAGATCTGAATAGGTAAATCTTCATTTATTTTTCTTTCTTTATTGAGATAGATCTCACTATGCAACACAGGCGGACTGCAAATTTGCTATCCTCCAGCCTTAACCTACCAAGCGCTGAGATTACAGGCATGTGCCATCATGACTGGTTTAAACTGTTTATTTTTTAAACTTGGTTTGATAAAGAGGTCATGGAAAAGCATGACTGGACAAAAAAAAAAAAAAAAAAAAGCAATGACCTAATGATAATGAACTGAAGGCAAATCTAGTAAAACCTGCTTGTTCAGATTCTTTGCATCCCTGTGTCTTTGGAGATAAGGAAGCTCCTTCCCTTGGGTTCGAAAGGACACATCTCAAATGAGTTTCTTATAGGTTCATATCATCGTCTGTGTCAGAGAAAACCAGGGGATTGGGGAGGCGGAGGAAGATGACAGTGCTCCTCCTGAGGTTTTCTCAAATGCCAGGCTGCCATATTTTAGAGTAGTATGTCCTGAACTCTATGAGAAAGAAGGAAGGAAGGAGGAAAGGAGGGAAAGAAGGAGGGAGAGAGAGAGGGAGAAAAAGGAAGAAGGGGAAGAGGGGAGGAAGAAGAGAGAGAGAGGCTACGGAAATAAATCTTAAATGTTCAGTCAGAAAAACATAATGGATTTAGTTTTTAGTTTATAAATGGAGTGTATTTGTTTTATATCAAATTAATTCAAATTAAGTAAAAATTTGGCTTTCTTTCCTAAGCCCAGAATTTTCTCTGTGGCTTTCTTCAGGACAAATTCATTCTGAGATAACCACTGCATCATAAAACTTTATGTGGTCAAAACCAAACTTACCTCCTTTCCTATTAACCAAACACCACTCTGAGATTTCTGTATTTCATTAGAAGCATCTATACTATGTTGCTTTATCTTCGATTGCTTCTCTCATTCTCTACTTTTAGTTAGACCATTTTTCTCAATTCTTCTGTTAAACAACTCTTTCTTAATTTATGCTTATGACAGTCCTGCAACGTAATATATTATCATGTTGGTAAGGGAAATGTAGTTGGTCCAAGGTCACACAGTGGTCATATAACATGGCCAGTTTCTGCATCAAGTTCTATCAGAGAGCAAAGTTCACAATTTTCTATACATGGGAGCCTCTCAACTCCTGGAGATCCTCAGGGACCACGTTAGTCATTAATGATCTCTAACTGCTCCAAACTTCATAGCACCTGCTATGAACGCATCTGTTGGACACATGCGTTCAAGCATGTGCTTCCTCACAATACTTTTAGTTATTTTGTGTGAGTGCCTTACATACCAAAGCAAATGGAAAATTCCTGGAAGGCAGAGATTATATCTTTTATTTTTCTCATAGCCTTACAAAGTGAAATGTGCGTAGAAGTTGCCCATACTGATACAAACTTAGAATCACAGATTTCTTGGAGGGGTCATCAAGCCATAATTAGGATCAATGGTCTCTCTCATGAAGGAATTATAGAATATTTCCATTTTACAACAAAACACATGGAGACTTGAAGAAGAATTAAATGACTTGTCCAGAATCCCCTAGGTAGGAAATCAGAAACCAATAAAACGATGTCAAAACGGATGAGGGTTTAAAACACACATTCCAAAGTAAAGTATAGAAATGTTTGGCAGAGTAATTCTTTTCCTTCATAATTCTCTCTCCAATATATTTTAAATTATGACAACACTGCTATGTCACTTTATTCATAGAAAATAAGTTCTGCTACTGAAATCTACACTGTTTTCCACATTTATGAATTAACAAGCCTGATGAGATGGATCTGTTTTCAGATGTAGACAACATACATGAGTGAATCACAAAATATATTATAAATTCATGCAAGTGTCCCAAAGAAAATGCTAATCAGCAGTGGGAAGGCCCAGAGCCAGGTGCCTGAGAACAGAAGAAATAGGGCTGAATAATTCAAATGAAAGTGAATCAACCTTTAGCCTAGGGTTGCCAGATCATAAGAAATGAAAAGGAAAAACAGAAGATCATTAGAATTGTAAGAAAAGAGAACAATGAAATGTGAGAAAAACCATAAGGAAAAAAATGTTTAAATATAGAAAACAAGGGAAAGCGAAAAGACTAGAGCCCACCACAACAAACAAAAGGCAGAAAGGAAATGGGACCAATTTTTAAAGTTCACAGAGGAAAACATACCTACTTTTAATCAGATCCTCTCCATTTTCCCTTACAGCAGTGTTCCATTGGCTGGGCAGCTCGCTAACTGATTGCATATGCCAGTCCTACTATAACTTTCCTTAAATTATCTCTGGTTTGAATATCTTTTGGAAACTTTTAGTAAATGAAAACATTGTTTTTTCTTTCCTTTTGAGTAATTTTTCCTTTAACCTAATACGGATTTTTAAAAAACTTTTTAATTGCAAATAAATAGCTTATATGATGTATAAATATTTTATAGCTATTATATTTCTTCAGTAGTGATTGCTGACTGCTTACTACACTGAACCTGTGATACAGGCTGTGTTACTGCCTGATTTTGATCAAGTAGTTATAAATACCTTTGCATATGCTATCGTTCACTTAAAAAATGTAAGTAAATTATTTCATTAGTTTTAGATCTACAAAAATGTTGAAGAATTGTACAAAGAGTTCCTGTATACCTTTTCTTCAATTTTTGCCATTGATAACCTCTTACATTACTGTGATATGTTTGTTAAAACTAGGAATCAGTATTTGCTCATTACTATTAAGAATCTCCCTATTTGATTTACTTTCACTAGTTTTTCCCCAATATCCATTTTGTTTTGTTTCAGTATGTCATATGGGATATCACATTATACCTAATTGTTATGACTTCTTAGTTTCATCTTATCTCTGATAGTTTCTCAGACTTTTCTTGTTTTTAATAACTGACATTTTTGAGTACTAAGGAGGTGTTTTTCAGAATACCCTTCAATATGGATTTTTCTGATGTTTTGTCATAGTTAAACTGGAGTTGTGAAGTTTTGAGTAGAATGTCATGTCAGCCAAGTGACCTTATAACACTGTATCAGAGGGTGTTATGGATCGAATACTTATGTCCTCTCCTCACCAAATTCATATGTGGAACTCCTAACCCCAACTTTGATGGTATTAAGAGATGGTATCTTTAGAAGATAATTAGGTCATGAGGGTGGAGCCCTCATGAGTGGATTAATGTATTAAAACAACCCCCAAAGAACTCTCTAGCCCTTTCTGTGCCATATGTAGTCTCTAATATGGGGGGAGGGCCTCGCTGGAATCCATGCTGGCACATGATCTTGGATTTCTAGCTCTTAAACCTCTGAGGGATTGTTTAATCCACCAGTAATTTGTTATAACAGCCCAAACTAAACAGTAGATATACAACATAAAATGTGGTATCACTGGTGATGTTCACCTTGATCACTTGATTAAGGGGATGTTTGCAGGTTTCTCCATGGTAAAGTGACCATTTTTTCAAAATACTCTGTTTACTAATTAATGTAATAAGCCCTGCCTATACTCAAGAGGGCAGGACGGGAGCTGGCAAACTCCATCTCTTGAAGTAGGGATATTTATTATTTGGAATTCTTTTGTAAGAAAGATGTGCCTCTTTTCTTCCTTTTAATTCTTAAACAAATTTTTTAAGAATAGCTGATGTGTAATTGCTTTA
Organism: Castor canadensis; assembly: GCF_047511655.1. Taxonomy (NCBI): domain Eukaryota; kingdom Metazoa; phylum Chordata; class Mammalia; order Rodentia; family Castoridae; genus Castor; species Castor canadensis. Next base: position 29,528,246 of record NC_133395.1, read on the forward strand.
TATTTTGGGCTAGATATTCAATACTGTATCATTTTATTTTTGTCCCTCTAATTGTTATAGCTTTGGCCACTGGCGACTCTTCCAAGATGGCTCCTGTGTTCTTTGACATGGCCTCATCCTTTTGTTTATTGACCACTTCATTACTTCTTGGTACCTCTAGATGCTCTGACTGATGTGGTATATTTTCTGCCATCACCCAAGAATCAATCAGTTTTCCAATGAGTGATGGTTACTGTTATTGAAGAATGCTACTATAAACCAAGAGAACATTGCAAAGACCAAACTGGTTTTGAAAAAAGAAGCATAGCAAAGAGAAAGGAGAATTTTTAAATTGTTAAATACATTTAAGATAGGTAAAGAACTGTTTTTTTCATCAATAGTAGATAGAGAACTAAAGAATGTTTGGTTAGGCATTCCATGAGAGTACATTTTAATGTCTGAAAAAGTTAGAATGAACAATGGGAAAACTGATGTTAATATATTCTTGGCCAACCAGAAATCCCTAAAAACCCAAACCTTATCAGGATTCCCAAATTACTATAATTTCTACCATCATTCAGCCTCCAAATTTCTGTATGGAATGAAGAACAAAGTAAATGTTGAACTAATAAGCTTAACTCCTAGTTATTGTAGACTATTCTGCTTAACAACTTTGTACACTTAGTTTCACATGTCAGGCAGCTTTTCCATGTCATACTGCTAGTTAGTGGCAGAACTAAGAACTCAAGGCTCTTGGTTCTCAGCTCAATATACTTCTAATTCTGTTCTCTGAGTCAACTATTCAGGACAGCATCATACAGGAGAGTAAATGGAAACATTACTGGAAAGCAAATGCAGAGCAAGGGAAGGTAAGAACCCTAAAAGTGCTGTATACAGATTGATGCAAGCTTCTCCTAACTTAACTTAATCATCATTGTGGCAGTGATAACTTCCTTCCTTCCTTCCTTCCTTCCTTCCTTCCTTCCTTCCTTCCTTCCTTCTTTCCCAGCCCCTTCCCATTTTTCCTTTCTCTCTCCTTCCTTCATTTTCTTCTCTCTTTTTATCTTCCTGTTTATTTTCTCTTTCTCTCACTTTTGTTTTTACTGAGTGTCAAGAACATAGCTGGAAGAGCAGGCTAAATTTTCAAAGATGGTTGTTAACTATCCCTCTTCCCTGCTTTTCCTGCTCTATGGTTGTGTGTGTGTGTGTGTGTGTGAGAGAGAGAGAGAGAGAGAGAAAGGGAGAGGGAGGAAGGGAAAGGGGGGAAGGGAGAGGGAGAAAGGCTAAGGTAAAGGAAGGAAGTGTTTTTGTTTTGTTTTGTTTTTTTTAAAAAAGTATTTAGGGCTGGTGGAGTGGCTCAAGGGGTAGAGCACCTGCCTAGCATATGTAAGGCCCTGAGTTCAAACCCCAGTACCATCAAAAAAAGAGTATTTAAAAAGTATTTAGAAAGGATTAAAAATATTTAATCCTTTATTGACTGGAATTGTTTTAAATACAATTCAAATGAATTTAGTTACTCAAAAAATGAAGTGACCTGAAAAATAAGATAATAAAATAATCATTGCTATTTTTAGATTCAACAAATATAAATGACTCTAAACTTGCTATAAAAGTTTTTAAACATTCAGTATTGATATCTTTATGAACAATCAAAATCCGTTCACACATGACAATCGTATGTGGACAATGTTTAGTGTGACATTGCTGTCAGTGGCAGCTTTTTCACTGTGCTTTCAGGTTACAGACCTACTCATGCTCCTCTCTAGACCATGTAAGTCAGAATTGTAAGAACAGGGACTAGATCTGCTCTGTACTAAATGCATTTTGGTGGTCTCTGGTTTGTTGCTATAAAACCTCCAGGTGACTCTAACATGTTCTCTTCTAATGAGATGCCACTGCTACCGTGAAGCTGAAGAGTGCCTTTTGTACTCTCTTGCCCTTTACTGGTTCCTTCAATGTTTGAAGACTTTTTTTTTTTTTTTTTTTTTGTAGTGAAACAAGGCCCTCTCACTCATGCCCTTCCATGGTCACTAAATCAATGGCCATTTATTCTAAAAAAATGTAATATATGGTAGAAAGTCAATAGTGTGATAACTGGGGAAATACAGTGGTAGGATATAGAAATGATGACCCTCTGAAGTACTACGCCTTATTAAAGCTACGATAGCATCATGCTTTCAGAAAATAATAAATGTATTTGACTATCATTTATGTCAAAGTTAAACAGAAATAAATCTAATATCTGTAATTGAAGAGTCATGCTTTCATTCACTTAACAAAAGCAGTAGCATAGGTAGGAGAGATTCATGGGGCTGTTAGACACAGCTTCTGCCCTCCAGGGATCAGTGATCACTTTTAAATGTTAAAGACAAGAATGTTAATAAATTTGTCTATATGAAGCAATTCAGTCTGGTTGAATTAGCCATTAATTTAAGTCTGGTAGATGGCAGTAAATTAGAACTATATAAGGATTGATTAAGTTTACTAAAAGATTAGGGTTTAATGCCCCTAGCACTAATCACCTACAAAATTTCCTTCTGCAAAACTACACAAATGTAGCTATAGCTAAGTGATTCAGAACAGTGATTCTGACAGGGGGCTGAAATGGTGAGACAGGTCACTCGCTCACCAGATTGTCAGCTGTGATCCAAAGTTCCCTGATTATAAGAGGGGAGGGGCTGGTCCTATACCAGCCATGAATGCTGAGGTACAAGCCTTTCCATTGACCTGCCTTATTATGTAGCTTCAACCACATAGTTTGGGGCCCCAAATGTTTCCTTCCCTGACCAGGAGTGCTTGTCTGATGCACTAGGGCCGGTGCTATATTTTCATCCACCACATTCCTCCTGGATATGACGCTATCAGGAGAGGGGTTGGTATATCCCAATCATTCTACTATCTTGGAGACTGACTTCCAGACCTCAAGAGTCCTTGTGTACTGCCCAGGATTCTATAGGTCATGGGAGAATGGCACACTTCTTCCTGTTCCTATTTTAAGAAGAATATATTTTAAATAAATCCTACTCTGGGAGTCTGGGAGTGTGCTGTTTGGCTGTTTGCTAGGCTTCTATGGCATCTACCAAGGCAAAGACTATAGAGAGGTCATGACTTAGGGACAAATATTAAAACCTTGGAAGGTATCAATCTATGGCACATTAGAATAGTCTGTATGTGTGTGTGTGTGTAATCTCCTTGTATAAGAGCAAAGGAACTCAGAAAAGCATTCTGTAGCTTAAATCATGGCAGAAGAACCTTTTTGCCTTCAGTTTAGTGGAATCAGCAGGTATTACTCAATTCCATTGGTGAATGACTTAGAGAACACAGTACGATTATTGCCCTTTTTGAATCATTCTTATGGGGAAATAATTATTAAGAAATAACTACATGTCAAAACTATCATAAGTAAGGGATAGGGATATAAAAATAGAGTTTCTGTTCTCAAGTAACTAAGGCTAGGTTAAGGAGAATTACAGATTGAATGTTTGTTCCTCACCCCCAATTAATAGTGTTGAACTCCTAACCCCCAATGTGTTGGTGTTAGGAGATGGGATATTGGGAGGTACTTAGGTCATGAGGCAGAGCCCTCTTGATTGGAATTAGTGCCCTGGTAAAGGGGATCCCAGAGAGGACTCTCGCTGTCTATCCCCCACATGATGATAAGTGAGAAGACGGCATCCTGAAACTGTCCTCACCGTACTGAACCATACTGGCATATTGAGCTCAGGCTTCTGGCCTCCAGAACTGTGAGAACTAAATTTCTGTTGTTTATGAGCCACTCAGCCTTTGTCATTTATTATAGTAGCCCTACCTGACTAAGAGACCAACAGTTAAAGTGATCAGCCCTATGAGTTGAACATGCAGTACTTTGGAAGCACAGAGGGAGAAATACCAGATACTATCTGAGAAGAGTTGAGAAGACTTCATAGAGGAGGTGACATTTGAGATGTTCTTAATAGGGTTGGGTCTACAACTCATTTGGGGACATCTCACATAGGACCTTTTAAGCTGCATTCAGTTAAGATACATCTGTTTCTAGTTTTCATATAAGCTTTCTCTCAAAGCCTGGACTCTATATATGTTGGACTCTTGACATTTGCGAAGGAAACATCTGAGACTTTCCAGAATCCCTAAATTCACAAATACTAATTAAGATGTAGAGGCCGAACATCAGCCAGGGTTATTCACTGGCTAAGTATTTTTGCACATGAGCCATATAGCAGCACACATATATGTGTTCAAACTCTCAAAGTTGGAAGTGTAAATGTTGTAAGTCTAGAGTACTTTAGAGAAGGATTTTCTAGATTAGTAACAGCATTATTCCAGTGTTCCAGAAAGATAGTGACATTGTGGGCCAGAGAATCGTGTTCTTCCAAGGATAAGACAAAGTACTATCACATTCACATGACAAGGGATCTTGCTGCACACTTGGTTTTGTGGAAGACAAAATAGAAGGTTCACAGAAGGAGGAGACTGATGTCGGCCTCATATTATACAACTTAATGAGTCACATAACAGGATTTCCTTCATCAGGAAGGAATTAATGAGCGTGTGTCATTTGCTGAATATACTATGTTGCTAGCATAGTGATAAGAACATCACAAATATGTCAACATTTTCTTTTCTCCAAAACCTTTGTGAGTCAGGCTTATGCTGTCTCCTTTCCTGAGATGAGGGAACTGAATTTGGAGAAGTTGAGCCAGGGATTCAAAGTCACACAAACTAGGAAGTCACAGAATGAGGTCAACCTAGGAGTAGCTAGAATCAAAACCTTCTGTTCTTTTCAAACATTCTTCTTTCTCAATTAAAGATAGAGGACTATTAGTGGAGTTTGTGCAGAGAAGGAAAAGGCTGATGCTCTTGAGGACTTGTGACTGGCCAGGACATGCTCCTTCACTATGACCTGGTCCATGCTTACCTTCTGGGTAGATAAGGCAATTCAAGCAGGGGCTCACATGCCAACCATTGTAATCTGGCTTTTTGACTTTTCTCATGACAGGAATTACACATGTCAGGGCTAAATATATGTTTCAGAAATAGATTATATCAAGAAGCCAGGTTTACACAGTTTAAATAGAAGTGAAGAAATTGGAAGTAAGGTGCAGCAGCCTAATCTGTGGTTGAATCATGCACCATAATTAAGCCTCCTCATTTCCTACTCTTTCAGTCTTCATGTTGCAAATGCCTCCATCTGTGACTCATCTTTTTTGAAACATCACTCCCTCATATTTCTTTTTCTTGTCTTGCTATTTTCTCTATCAGTGCTGTCTTTTAACTTTTCTATTGTTAAGGTAGAAAATTATTAGAATAAGGTGGAAGGGATAGTTCTTATAGAAGCACTAAAAATACTTATTATATAAGTCAAGGTCCTTAGCAGAGCCAAAGGTTATGATTTAGTAAGTGATGCTAATGGGAACATTATATAACAATTTAATTCTACATATTTTTTAAGAGCTTAATTTTTGGCTGGAACTTTGCTGAGGGCTCAAGGTATTAAAATAAATAAGGTATGAATTTTTTTCTAAGAACTTATCATTTAACGGGTAAGACTAAATCATAAAAAGATAATGTCAGTAGTGTCATGATGGAGATATATACATGCTCCTTCAGAAGTTCCAGGAAAAAATTTTGAAGGAAAAGATGACATGAGTCCCCTTAAAAATGGGGAATTAGTATTATTTGGGAGAAGGGGTAAAAATGGGAGAAAGGGCATTTCAAACCCAGAGGATTCAGTATGGGAGCAAAGGTGCAGAAGTGTGGAAACACCTGGTGTGTTTGGAGAATTGCATGCAGTGCAGTGTTGCCAGAAGATGGAGTTACAGTGGCAAGAGGGAGGAGCGAGACTGGGGAGGCAGTAAGGACCACATTACAGAGGGCTGTTATGTCTGTAAAATGAGCATTAGGGAGGGGCCTGAAGAACTCTGTTAGTATGACATTCTTAAAGAGTTTAAGAATTATTATCACAAAGTTCAAAGCTCAAATTCCTGGGAGAGAGCATGTTTGGGCTTGGTTGCTGGGAAATGGGAACGAAAAGAATATTTCCTCTTAATTTCCATAGTGAGAAGGTGGGAAGCACCTTCCTAGCTGATTCTTTTGGGTTTTGTCATCCCTTTCCCCACTAAAAAAAGGAATTTGTTTTATATCTCTCTACCTATCTTTATCTACACTCTATCTATCTTTATTTACACTCACACACCCCTAAATTACACATGCCTACACATACATATGTATGACATACCTGCTAGGCAGTTTCCATGAGGATTCAGAATATGTCATTCTTTCTTACTGTGGAATCCTCAGTGCCAGACTGAATTAATAGCAGACAAGGGGAGACAGTAAGTACTTAGCAAATATTTCTTGAATGAATAGGTGAATCAGTTCAATGAACATCTTTTTATAAAAACCTTTTCTCCCACATCACTACAGGATCTTAATAGATCTAGACTATGTGGCCCTTATCTCCACTTCCCAACTCTCTTCTGAAACAATAACTGGAATTGCTCCAACCTTATTCTTGTTTCATGGGGTTTAGCAGGCCCTCACTTCTGAACTCAAATTATAGTAAAGAAACCATACACTTTTTAACTAATGCTTAAAGCAAGACCATCAGCACCCCTGAAATCAGATGAGCTGCTGACCTCTCCCTAGAGCTCCAGACTTGATAAGACTCAGCTGCGGTGGGCCCTGGCTGAGTGAGAGCCTGCAGGCCATTTCCTTCCACTAAGCAGAGATGAACAGCTCTCTTAGCCATGTCCAAATATGAATTGCCAATGGTCCTGCAAGCATGTATGTTGTACAACTTGAGAGCTATTTGGAATTTGAATTAGTTGTTTTCTCTGACCAAAAATATATTGAAATTGGGGATGAGGGAACATTGAAATGGATTACCTATTTTTTGACTTTGTGATGGTCTTAATGACTATGATAAGTAAAGCTATTATAATAGTGATATAATATAATACTTTTAGAATGGTAAGCTTAAAAATCATAACAAAATCTTATCCAAGGTTCTAACATTGTCATTCAATTGATAATGATGCAAGTTGGAAGATTCCATCAACATGAAGTGTTAAACCACTAATGATTTGTCTTTAGCAATAACTTACTGACCATAGGATTTCTTAATTTAAAGGATTTTGAAAATATACAAACTCCACAGATTCTATTGATGTTAACAGTTCCCTGATTAATATGACCTCACAATGTGGGCTGGCTAGCTTTTACCACATTGATTGCATTTCTAAATTCCTTTACATTTGACAATTGGTAGTTGTTTCCTTGAGCTGGGATTCATAATTTTCCCTGCTGAGAATAAAATTTATTCACAGAATAAAGCACATTTGACTCTTTCTAAGCTGCCAAAATGTGAAGTCTTGTGGTTAAGTATTTTGGAAAACTGGCAGGTTTTATTTACATACTGTGGTCTTTCTCCAAATTTATCCCACACCCCGTACCTCACAAGTCTAAGACCCTTTCCAATGCAATTACTGTGGTACAAGTGCAAGGCAAAGTCTTCCAGAGTCACCAAATCCTTTCCATCACTGCATCAGAGGCAGTAAGTGCCAGGAGAGCTTCCCTTGACTCACAAGGGAAAAACAAACAAACAAACAAAACTGACCTACAGAAATACCTGAATCTAATTTACAGTACGAATTTACTGAAACCTTTTCTTCTCTAGATTGGATGCAGAGAATTTTTTTTCATTGTTTATAATTTAACAATTGCTTTGAGCCTTTCATCTGAAAGCAATTTACGTGTGTTGGACTCAATTATTCTAACATGCTTAAAACTTACCAGTATTTTTCCTCTTTAACCTTAGTGCTTGAGTCTCCTTGGATAGGGTCCTTCCACCCACAGCAAATCCTGAACTTCATCATAGAAGTGCTTAATGGATAAAAAAGCTAGAAGACCTTTGTTATTGGAAAGAATAATATCTTGGGAAATGACAATGTGCCTGCAGATTCTTAGAAAGATTATAACTTTAGGCTTTGAACTAGATTCATCGATCCCAGGGGTGAAAGAGATCAAAAGAGATACCCAGTCATGAACCCACACTGATTTCCTGTTACCTTCATTTTAGAATGTAATGGAACCCACCTGCAAGAAATATGTTATCCTGTCTAGTGTCATGCAGCAGCTTAGGGTCACTTGCTCTGGCCATTTGTATGGCTTATTCAGTCAATTCAATCAAGAAATATTTACTGAATGCTTACTCTGTGTTAGGCACTATGCTAGATACTGGAGAGAAAATAGTAAAAGAGCAAGGTATACTTCTGATGGAGAGAATGTGGACACAATTAAGTGATTATAATGTAGTGATCAAGAGCGTGGTGGAAGAACTCGGTCTTAAAAGGATCACCTGACCAAGATTCAGGGCATGAAGGTAGTGAGGGTAAGGTGAGGCATGAATGGGCATTGGGAAGATACAGAGAAGGGAAGAAGAGTGTTTGGGGCAGAGAGCGGAAGCATTTTTGAAAGTCTAGAAGTTATGTGTTTGAGGAACTGGAAAAGTTGTATTTCAAGGAAGGGTAGAGGTTTCATCTCACCTTAAGGTGGCATGTAGAAAAATGTTGCTAAGAAATAGGTGAGTCCAGTTCATAAAGACCTTGTAAACTCTAAGAGTTTGGATGCTTTCCTAAGGGAATGGGAAGGCTTGAAAGGATTTTAAACAGAGGAACAGTAGGAATTGCTTATATTTTTGACATGATTATTTTGGCTGCAGTGTGGGGAGTGTATTGAATGTCATTGAGGCTGGATCTTTGCTGTCACAGGTGGGAAGGATATGAATTGTTCTGATTGATATGGTAACTATAGAGATAAAGAAAAGTTGAAAAAGATGAAAAAAAGTTAAACTACTCAAGTGAGGATCAGTTGGGTGAATCTGTTGCAGTGACTGACTAGATGCGAGAGAAAGAGATAAAGATAAGATTCAGGTTTTGTTTGTGATTTCCCTACTGCTATATATATTTTACCATTGATCTAACTTCCATGAATTCTGCCACATAGTTTCCTAGAACATTATTGAGTGACAATATCTTCATTCCAGACACTCCAGAGTAACCAAAATATCAGACACCTAGATATTGTTGGGCTATACTAGGGAATAACAGCTACAATGTAACAAAATATACAAAACATGAACTAAATGGCATAAATATTGGAAAATCTAATGCAACTAATTCTGAGAATAAATTCACCTCATGTAAACATGGACTTTCAGTTCACAAATGTCAGAGTGAAAGTATCTGTCCAGAATCCATGTTCCTTCTGTCACTGCAGGGGTTTCAAACCATGTCAGAATCCACGGTATTATTTATCCATGGCCATATATATCTCTCCTCTCCCGTCCAGCCTGAGCCCCCACCTATCTTTGCTCCCATCAGAAAAGTTCAGCTTTTACTGTTTTATAGAATGGGTCTTCTGCAGAAGAAATTGCCAAAAATAACAAAAAGAAAGAGCCACATGAAAGAAAAGTAAAATTCTCTTCCCTTTACAGTTGTCTCCTTAGGCTCTGGGAGGTCCTAGCAATGGGAAAGTCACTGTGTCTCTAACTTCAGTTCTTCATTCACAAAATAAGTTCACAATTTCCTGTACTGTGTGACAGGATTGTTTAAGTTACCAAAGGAGGTAAAGTGCATTTTAAATGTTAGCTTTATTATTGTCATTTATGCCCAATAAATTGAATCGATTTGAACAAGATAATTTGATGAGTTTTGACAAGGTATGCATGGTGAAACAATTGCCATAGTGACATTATAAAATATTTTTATCACTGGGAAGTATTCCTCATCTAACCTATAGACTATTCTTCTTTCTCCTCCTCCATTCTTCTGTTCTCCCCTACCACACTGACCCCACCCTGAAATTGCTTTCTGTCACTATAGATTAATTTGTATTTTCTAAAATTTTACATAAATGAAATAATATAGCATATGCAATTTGTGTCTGCCTCTTTTCATGCAGAGTAATAAATTTTCAAGTTCATGCACTTGTTTTAATAGCGATCCGTTTCTTTTTTTGTTGCTGAGAAATATTTCATTACACATTTTATTCATTTACCTGTTGTTGGACATTTGGATTATTTCCTATTTTGGGCTATTGTGAACATGGCTGCTATGAATATTTAAGAACACATTTTTGTGTCCTGAAAATGCCACTTGAAATGCAAAATGGCACTTAAGTATAAGTTTTAATTAATCAAATATTAAAGTAATTGTGACTTTTAGCTCATGCAAAAGCAATTTTTGTTGATTGATTTCTTGGGAATAAATATGGAATCAATAAATATATACATATATATGTATATATGTAGTATTTTTTTGACTGCTGTCAATATACAATCTCACTTCAAAAGAATTTGCAACATTTCTTATTACAAGTATGTACAAACAAAACCTTTTATTTGTAACATAAAATTGCAAGGTGATATACATTTAAAAATGTATAGGATCTTTGTAAAAAAAAAAGTAGGTTTTAATCAATATACAGGTTGTCATCCAGGCTATGATATTCCTTTAACATATGCACTGAAGTTCCTTTGGACTTATGCCCATAAACTGAGAAAAAGAATACATGCAGCAGTTATGTAAATCACAGTAGTTACTGTTCTGATCAAAAAGCATTTCATTGAGGCCTTGGCTGGAGGTGGGGAAGTCAGGATTGACCTCTTATTTGCTCTTTGACAACTGAACTTAAAGGAATATCTATTTGTTTCCCATTTCATATTTTGGAATCTTCTCCAATTGTGTTGCTGTTGTTCCCAAGAAAGTACAGATAAACTAAAACATTTGGTTATTGCTGTTCTTAAGGTCAAGTGAGTTTAGTTCTCACCTCCTCCTTGAAGCTCTTCCAAATTGCCCAAAAGAAACATAATTTTATTCCTATGTATCCCTTATTTGAAATAATATTTTTTTTTATATTTTGAAAAGAATCTCTTTGACTTCTAGCTATTAGATATCTCCTATCGACTCCAATGTATTACAATATCACACCTCATGCAGCCTCTGACATGCAGCCTCCTATTACTGACAGTAATAGGAGAGAGAAAACATCAAAAAATGACTTAGCCTGACTATGAAAATTGTTTTGACCTGAAGACCTTATGAAATATATTGGTAGACACCCCCAGAGCTTCCTAGACAAACTTCAAAAACTACTGATCTAATTATTGCTGTATAAAGTGCATGTGTTATTAGCAATTGTAGTGCTCATGAAAAATAGCATATTTGGACTTTTCTCATTTATCAAGTCTTACTAATTTATTATAACTAATATAGCTAATAGATTGGTGGCTATGATTTTAACATATGCTATCTGGGGTGAGCCTTTCCTCCCTTCCTTCCTGTCTAACTGGTTGTCACTATATCCTATGTTTCTGGGTGTGAGTTTTGAATCTGTCTTTAGGGACTAGAGGAGTGGTTCAAGTGACAAAGTGCCTATGTAGTAAGTGCAGGCCCTGAGTCCAACCCTAGTACCAAAACCAGTCCTCTCCTCACCCCCAGACCTCCAAAAGAGTTTTAAGTCTGCCTTAGGTCTGCATCACCCACAAAATCTATGCCCACATGTGGTTTTACCTAGAGTAAATTCTTAGAGGGCTTTGGGCTTCTTCAGTCTTATTGTCGACATAGAATAGCCTTGACTACAAAGTGCATCATAGCTTGTGTCTTTTCCTGGGTGTGCACTTTCAGAGTAGAGTCATAAGCAACATGGAATTTCCTGAATGACTCTCAAGGGGTTACAATGACTATAGCCAAATGTTGAGTTGGGAGATTTTCCCAAAACACTATGAGAATGAATATCCACAGTACAAACTATTGCATAGCATAAAATCTCACTTTTATTAGTCACATATTATAGTTGTTACTGCAGCCCTCCTCCTGAATGAGATCTTAAGTTGGAAGCTGCCTCATTATTTTGTCCTTCACACGTCCTTTTTGTGTTTCCACTTTTCAGCTAGTATCAGTACCAGATTACTAGTCCTACAAATTAGACAGTTGGATTCACTCCATCTTCTGTTTCTTCTGACACTGTGAGTTGCTAAGTCTCTCTTTTATTTTTTAATGTTTCTGTGATAGGGTCTCACTATGCAGTTCAGACTGGATTCTAACTCATGGTACTCCTGTCTCAGCCTCCTGAGTTGGGTGTTCATGGCTATGCCTGGCTTGCTAAATCCTTTTAATGTCACATCTGCATCTCTTGCATTTGTTTTCTTCTTCCCTAGTGAAGTTTCTCATCCCTTTCTACATGGAATATTACAATGCCATAAGTTTCTGATTGAACTCAGTTCCACTGAACAGCAAACATTTGGACTGCTGCCCAAGTATTCTTCCAAAACCAAATTTCAGATAACATTATTCTCATATTTACAAAGCTTTCATAGCTTTGCTTGAGAGATAAATTCCAATGCTATAGGTTGGCATCTATTTTTAACCTACCTTTCAACATTTTCTCTTATTGCTAACGTGTGTGATAAGAGTATTATATCAGTCTGATTTTTCTCTGAGTTCACTTGAACTTTCTTATTTTTATGCACTGTTCCTGCTTATCTTTATTCAACGTCTTCTTCTTTGGATTTTAGTTCCTGCTGGGATTTTGGTGTTCAGTAAGTATCTAATGATTAGATAAAGGAGTGAATTAACCTGTTCTTTCTTCCTTGATTGTATGTTTGTATAGGTCAGGAACCATCCTATAGGTACAGTGTCAACACAATTAGTACATTTTGGATTGTCAAAGGATTTTTGTCTAGAAGTTGCTGACTGATGGGTCCCTGCAAATCTGAAATTAAAAGAGATGTCCAACAAAAATTACCTGTCCCTCAGAGTCTATCTGCAGTGCTGTGTATTCTTCAGACCTCATTCTGATCCTATGAAAAGTAAGCATGCTTCCTGAAAAGAAAGAAACTTCTAGGCTGGCCAGCTATTGTTCAACCCGAATCTCTTGTAACCTGGAGACTCAGGACAGCTCCCTGTGACTTCTCACTTGGTATTTCCACAATAATAAAATGGACACAAACTCTTGCTCCTCTCCACAAAGAGCTTTTATGAAGTATAATGAGATAATATTTTTCTGAATTGGTTGAAAAATATTTCTGAATTTGTGGTTAAAATATTCCTGGAATATTTCAATGAATATAAGAGTTTGGGCTTAAAGATTAAAGAATGAGGTTGGATAAATGATGTATTTCTGTTCAGGGCTTAAAATTACATCTTTCCTTCAGCCTCCACAATTCCTGGAATTATTCTGCATATTCAGTTTTTCACTTAATAACTGTCTTATGGTAATTTTCTTGAGAAACTGTATTACTGGTTATTACTCTTAAATGTCTTGGAAACTGTTACTGTCTTCTGTTAAGATGCTTCAGTGGTGATTGGATTAAATCTGTTTGAGTGATAAAGGATTTCATTGATATACATTGACAGTGGTAGGGTAATACAAGGCAGGAGCAAGGACTTGCTGCCTGGTTCCAATTGCTCACTACTTTGCTGAGCTCTGACCTTGTTCACTGCTCCCTTACTCTGGCCTCACTTTACCTCCACTCACTGAAATCCTTCCTCTTCTGCCTATCTTTTTCTTCCTGTTATATATCCCATATTCTAGGCTCTGACTTACAAAAAATTTATTCAATTCTTTCTCCTCAACAAAAGCAAACACCTTTGCTGATCTACGGTTTATAATAGTTGGCAAGGAAAAAGAATGAAATTAGAAACCTAAATAAAATAGATACTCCACAAATTTTTGGCCATCTCAGTCTCAGTAAATGTAGTATAGATTGCAAACATATTAAGTAGTATATCCAAAATGTTATGATTCCTTCCACTTAAACATCAGGGAACTATATATGCTTAAATAGTTTAGGCAAAGCTATGTGTGTTAGCCTGCTTGCTGTTGCAGGGACAAAATATAGAGAAAGTCAATGTAAAGAAGGAAAGATTTATTTTGGCTCATGGTTGTAAAGGTCTCAGTCCATGGTTGGTTAGTCCATTGCTTTGGGCCTGAGGTGAGGCAGAACATTAAGGAGACAGGAACTTGCTATAGAGGAGGCTGCTTGTGGTGGATGAGAGGGCTGGGGAAAATATATACCCTCCCAGGGCATAACCTTAGTGATCAACTTCCTCTGTCTAGACCCTACTTCCCCAAGTTTCCAAATCTCCCAATAATGCCATCAAAGTATGAATCCATCAATGCACTAATCCATTGATAAGGTCGGCAACCTCATGATCTAATTATTTTCCCACAGCCTCACCTCTGAACATTGCCACATTGTGGACCAGTCTTTCAACACATGAGCCTTGAGGGACACTTCAGTTCCAAAGCATAGCACCATGTGTCTGTTCAACCATTATTAAATGTCTGATAAGTTTTTTATGCATTGTGCTAGCCTGGCTGTTGAATGAAGAATAAAAGTCAGTCTCTGTGATCAAAGGAGTGTACAGTTTACTGGCGGTGAATGAAAAAGGGACATCCTTATATCTGAGGTTAGACGTATAAATACAATTGAGGTAGCACAGTTGTCTAGTCTCTGGATGTACAGAAAAACAAATACTACATGATTTCTTTCACTTATATCTGGAATCTACAAAAGTCAGATTCATAGAAACAGAGAGTGGAATAATGACTATCTAAGAATCTGGGTGGGGTGATCAGATGTTGGTTACAGGACACAAAATATCAGCTAGACAAGGAAGCATAGAGCACATCTCTTTTACAGCATGGTGAGTACAGTTAAACATATTGCATTCTTGAAAACTGCTAAGAGAGCAGAGTTTTCTTTTTTTGGCAGTACTGGGATTTTGAACTCAGGGTTTCATATTTGATGGGCAGGTGCTCTACCGCTTAAACCATACCTCCAACCTTTTTTTCCCCTGATTATTTGGAAATAGGGTCTTTCCAGGGGAAGTAGGTTTCATAATATGAATATGCTTCTGAGTGGCAGAAGGTGGGAGGATGGTGCATTTCAGGAAAGGAAACAGGAAAGGAGAGAATTTTGAATTTGCTCACCTTGGGGAATGGTTTTGGGCTGTACATGTGATTGCCCTGAAGATGGCAGGAAGAGGAAAAAGTTCAGCTACTTTCTTACAGACTTGTACCTACTGTGAGTTATATATTGTCTTCTTCTCTACACTGAACTCAAGTATGCTGTATGGCATAACCAATATTTGTGCCATATTTCAGCATTAAGTGTTTTTAAGGAATTATACTTTTCTGATCCTTCTAGCACCCTTTGAGTAAGACAGAAGATGTGATTTATCAAAATTATGATTGGAGTCCCACAGGCTTGGCCTCAAATTATACATTTGGGTCAGTGATTTAATTTATCTGAGACTGAGCTTTTCTTCTATTTGTTTCACATGCCTGTAAGTCACACTTTACTCAATGGATCATATCTCCTGCACTTATCCAGCCCCATTCAGCTGTACAGAATCCAACCTTTGCCAATTTTGGAAGCAAAGAGAATGGCAATTATGAGAAGGGTCTTTACAGTGTTCCTGCCTGGTTGCAGATGGCAGCTCTGTTTCTCTGCTCATGGGTCATGATTTCTGTTCCTGTTTTGAAGGCAATGCCTTGCCATCTTGAGATCCAGTTTCCTTCTCTTCTTACCTGAACTTTACTATCCCAGCCCAGGCAGAGATTCCTTTCACAAGTCACATAGCAAGAGCTAAGATACTCTCATAGTATAATATGATCACTGCAGAACTGAAAAGAAACAAAACTGGATGACAGCTTCAGTTGCTGCTAACATCTGAGCATCCTTCTTTATCCAGTGCTGTGGGGAAGGGGTTGGCTCACTGTGGCCTAAAAAGGTCACCTGTGCAGAGCTCAGTACCAAGAAGATCAACTTATTGAGAGTTGGTGTAATTTTTCTCTTACTCCAGGCTAACACCTATTCCTGAGGTTCTTCTTTCCCTCAGGAGTTAGTGAAACTAACATATTTTATCCTCATTCCCTTCTTGTATTTTTTTCATGTCTAATTTCAATTTATTTTGTTAATTTTATTAGTGTTTAGTGCTGTTTATTTAGTAGGATTACACTACCATTACTTGATTTATTAGTTTTAAATATTCTTGATCTTTGATTGACATAGATGAGAAATAAACTTCCTTCATTTTCTGTTGTCTTTCTCTGTTTCTTCCATATTTTTTAAGTCAGACCACACACACACTCACACATACAAACACACACACACACATAAAACTTACTTCTGTTCCATCACTGTAATGTCTGCATTTGTTTAATCTTCATCGTACATTTAAGCATAGTTTATTTTTACCATCAGTCCTTTTACTTTGGTTTCCTTGAGTCTTCTAGCAGATCCTACAAGACCTACCATATGGTCTGAGTTGTTATATGAATAATATAGTTCTTTAACTTTATTCTCGAACAGCAGTTTACCTAGACATAGAATCCTTGGGTTGTACATTTTTTCTCTAAAAGATTCCCCTTACAATACTGAATGATGTTGTGAACAAGTCTGTATTCAGATGTATTTTTCTCCCACAAGTAATTTGATCCTTTATCCTACTATCTTCAGATTTTATTAATATATGAAGATTTGTGTCACTATTGACTACATTGAGGGTTCTCTGATACGTAGTGCATGTTTTTGAATAATTGATTCATATCATTTTCAGTTTCAGAAAAATGTTTTGAAATGTTTATTCTATTTCATTGTTTTTTTTGGTTTTATGTCTATGTTCTATTTCCTTTGCCTGTCTTGTGTAGCCATTATTTTATCTCCAATTTATTTGAACATTTTCCCTTATTTTAATTTTATTTTGTCAATTTTAATCATTTATACAATTTGTGTGCCAACTTAAAATTTTTTTTTATTCAGATATATTCATTATATGGGGGGATTCATAGTGACAATTCCGATTCAACTTATATTGTACATTAGTTACATTGCCCCCCATCTTCTCTCCCCCTCAGCTCCCTCCCCACCCCACTTAAAGCAATTGCAAGAGGTTTTTTAGTTCTATTTCATATAGGTATATGAAGTCCATCTACCATATACCCTCACCTTAACCTCCTTTATTCACCATTGCCCTTTCCACTAGTATGCCCCCCAACACTATACCTATTTTACAGTCCTGGTTTTCATTATCAACATTTAAGTTGACATTCAAAGGGGTGTTTCAATGTATGCCCACTTGTGAGTGTACTTTATTTTGGTCTGTTCAACCTCTTCCATTATTCTCCCTTACCCTTTACCTCCCATCCTCCATTTTTCAACAGTTTTCAATGCACATCCTTATATCCTCTACCTTCACATCTTATGCTATGTGATATTACTGATGTTCTATCATTTTCTTTTCCTTTCTCTCTTTCCCTGAGTTCCATAGAGTAGTTCCACTAATATGTTCTAAATCTGAGTTTGTATGTGATCATGCTTGTTTTTGTGTATATGTTTATCTTTGGATCTATCTTCCATGTATGAGAGAAAACATGCAGCTTTTGTGTTTCTGATCCTGGCTAACTTCACTTAACATGATGTCCTCCAATTGCATCCATTTTGCCTTCAAATCACATACCATTATTCCTTATGGTTGAGAAATACTCCATTGTATATATATACATGTACCACAATCTCTTGATCCATTCATCAGTTGTAGGGTACCTGGGTTGCTTTCAAAGATTGGCTATTGTGAATAGTGCTGTGATGAACATCGGTGTACAGGTGTCTATACTGTATCCTGTCTTATATTCCTTTGAGTAGAGGCCCAAGAGTGGTATCACTGGATCATATGACAATTCTATTTCTAGTTTTTTGAGGAATCTCCATACTGCTTTCTCTAGTGGTTGTACTAATTTGCTTTCCCACCAGCAGTGTATAAGGGTTCCTGTTTCACCACATCCTCACCAGCACTTGTTGTTGTTATTACCCTTAATTATGGCCATTCTAACTGGGGCGAGATGAAATCTAAGTGTTGTCTTGATTTGTATCTCTTTTATAACCAGGGAAGTTTAACACTTCTTCATTTATTTACTGGTCATGTGTACCTCTTCCTTTGAGAATTCCCTGTTTCTTCTTTGGGGTGTTGATTCTTTGGGGGCTGAGTTTTTTGAGTTCCCTGAAGATTCTGCATATTAGTACTTTATTGGATGAGTAGCTGGCAAAGATTTTCTCCCATTCTGTGGGCTGTCTCTTGAGTCTGGTGACTGTTTCCTTTGCTGTGCAGAAGCACTTTAGTTTGATGCAGTCTTGTTTGTTTATTGTTTCTCTTAGATGCTGAGCCTTTTGAGCTCTGTTTAGGAAGTTGTTCCCTATATTTAGCTGTTCCAATGCATTTCCTTCTGCTTCCTGGAGGTGTTTCAAAGTTTCAGGCCTTATATTAAGGTCTTTGATCCATTTTGAGTTGATTTTGGTGCAGGGTGAAAGATGGGGATCTAGTTTCAGTCTTCTACATGTGGACATCCAGTTTTCCTAGCAGCATTGGTTGAAAAGGCTGTCTTTTCTCCATTGTGTGTTTTGGGCTCCTTTGTTGAAGATCAGTTGGCTATTGATGTTTGGGTTTATGTCTGGATCTTCTATTCTGATCCATTGGTCTTCCTGCCTGTTTTTGTGCCAATACCATGCTGTTTTTATTATTATGGCTCAGTAGTATAATTTGAAGTCGGATATTGTGATAGTTCCAGCATTGGACTTTTTGTTCAGAATTGCTTTGGGTATTCGAGGTCTTTTTGTGTTTCCGTAAGTATTTCACAATTGATGTTTCTATTTCTGTGCAGAATGTCATTGGAATTTTGATAGGAATTGTGTTGAATATGTAGATTGCTTTTGGTAGTATGGGCATTTTCACAATGTTGATTCTACAATCCATGAGCATAGAAGGTCTTTCCATCTTCTGATGTCCTTTTTGATTTCTCTCTTCAGTGGTTTATGGTTTTCATTAAAAAGGTCTTTGGTCTCTTTTGTTAAATTTATTCCAAGGTACTCTATTGTTTTTGAAGCTATTGTAAATGTGACTGTTTCCCTGAGTTCTTTCTCAGTCTGTGCATTTTTGGTATATAGAAAAGCTACTGATTTCTGTATGTTAATTTCATATCCTGCTGCTTTGGTGGAAGAGTTTATGATTTCTAATAGTCTTTTTGGTAGAGTTTTTGGGGTCTCTTAGGTATAGGATCATGTTATATACAAATAGGGATAGTTTGACTTCTTCCTTCCCTATTTGAATCCCTTTTATTTCTTGCTCTTGTCTTATTGCTCTGGCTAGGAATTCCAAAACTATATTGAGTAAGAGTGGAGAAAGCCGACAGTCCTGTCTCATTCCTGACTTTAAGGGGAACAGTTGTTCTCCATTTGATATGATGTTGGCTCTAGGTTTATCATACATAGCCTTTATTATGTTGAGGAACATTCCTTCTACTCCTAATTTCTTCAGAGCCTATCATGAAAGTGTGTTGGATTTGTCAAAGGTTTTTTTTTCCTGTGTCTATTGAAAAGATCATGTGGTTTTTGTCCTTGTTCCTGTTTATATGCTGAATTTCATTTATGGATTTATGTACGTTGAACCATCCTTTCACTCCTGAAATGAACTGACTTGGTCATGGTCTATGATCTTTTTGATGTGTTGTAGAATTCTGTTTACCAGTGTTCTGTTGAGAATCTTTGAATCTGTACTCATTATGCTAACTACATTTTTGACAATGTTTATTTTCCCTTGTGATCTAATGTTATCACTATGACTTTTTTTGCTCTGTTGTTCTGAGCAAGACCAGTTCATTTTTCATTTTCTCCATTAATTTAGCTATTATAGCATTTCTCCTTTCTAGTTTCCTTCATGGACCTCTTTATTCTTTCCCATTAAAATATTTTTAAGTATCAGGGCCAGACATAGTGATACATGCCTATAATCTCAGATACTCAAGAGGGTAGAAGTGGGTGAATTACAGTCTGAGGTGGGCCTTGGCAAAAAGCGCAAGACCCTCTTTGAAAAACAAACTAAAGCAAAGACGGCTTGGGTATGGCTTCAGTGCTAAAGCACTTGCTATTAAGTGCGAGACCCTGAATTCAATCCTCAGTATTACTCCCAAATTTTTTCTCAAAAATTAACATGAATGATTAGTCACAATTTACATATGTTTCACAATATCTTTATAAATAATAATTTATTAGCATAAAATAATTGTACTGGGGGTACATTGTCATATTTACATATGTGTTTAAAATATATCTTAAATGGATTTACCCCTCCATCATTCTCCCTCTTCCTCCCTTCTTAGAACATTTATATAGAACTCACCCTGTATGTAGCGTTATTCTAAGTTCATTTAGTCATCCTAGTAACTCCATGCAGTAGATATTACCTTGAACTTTGTTTCACAAATTGAGGAAACTGAGGCACAGAGATGCAAATTATTTACTCCAGAGATTCGTAAGGCAGTCTGCTTCTGGACTCTATCGAGAGATAGATTATTACCTGTGCTCCAGGCTGGTATTCTTTATTATTATCATTTTTTTTTATCATTTAGTTCCTCTTTTTTATTCTCTTTTTTCTCCTTTTGAAATCATTGTGGAGAAAGGTCCACTTTTCTGGACCAACTACTGCAGGAGCTTTAAGCATGGAAGAGGAGCCAGAGCTGTGCTGTAGGCTAGCAGGTGGTCACATATTGGGTATAGATAAATGCATGTCAGTGCAAAAACTATCTTGAACCCACCCATCACTAGACAAACTGCTTCTCTGTACATATGAGACTATTTTGTGCATCAGTTTCCATTTGGGTCTCCTTTTGTGTCTCAGAATCAGCTCAGTCCTTGGGTTACCTCTGCTGTTGGCCTCACCACCCCAATCCTTGGTTGCAAAAGAGAATCAAGATTTAACAACTGGTCTGCATCTCTCACTTCTGGGAGTCAAATTTTGCTCTCTATGCCATTTGCCAGAGCTGCTCATCTGCCTCTGCTGCAGAGCCCACCCTGTGGTTTCTCTGGGCTTCCTCCTCCATGGCTCCAGCTCTCCCTACTCACTCTCCAGTGATGTCGGCAGCTCTTATACCCATTCTGGGCTCTAGGGATTTTAGCTGTCTTCTACTTTTGCTGGAAATGGAGTTTGCAATTTTTTGTTTCTCATTCGTCTTGTTGCTTTTGGATATTCTCCAGCTGGAGAAGGTGGATGTGCTAACTGCATGGACCATGTTCAAACCACAAGCACCCCCTTTACATTTTTGTACTTCAATTTTTTTCCATAGTTGAAGACTCTGAAATTAAAGTTACTAGACCTCTCACAAGGATGGCTAATAAAATGATTATTGAAGTTTTCATGAGTGAACTGTACCAAGAAAATGGGTCTCCTTTGATTAGGCTCCCACAGTCAGAACCTATTGAAATCACTTTTTGCCCTTTTCCATTGGTGAACATTGCTAGTATGCTGCTTACTTCTACTGGATCACAAATGAATGCCAATACAGTTGGAAAGCAAAAAAATACCAAACCCTTTTGTCCATACTTAATTCATACACAAAACATCCAGTTTCATATACATTATCTATCTGACATATGCCATGATATAAAATAAAAAATGCTGTTCAGTTTACAGGCTTTTTTGTGGTTATTCCTGAGTTATTGAAGTCAAAGTTATAGTTCTCCCTTGACATTTTAATAAAATATACAACAAAATTTAAACTAGTAAGAAAAAGTATGCTTTACATTAATAATTAGCTAAGCATTTATTTTGAAGTCACTCATTTCATTCTTGTAAATATGAACTCTTTATACTAGTTTTACTATATAATGTTCATACTGAAAATTAATGTCATTTTCTACTTCAAATCTTGCAACTATCCTAAAAGAGACACTGGTATTGAGAGCAGTGGTAGCTTTGGAAACTCTTGTATGCACTTGTTTTTCTGAGTCTTGGACTTGAGGCCTCCCGTCTATGATTCAGGTAAAATATTACCCATATTTGCAGTTGAACATTATTTTAACTTTTTTATAAGTTAATTCTCATGCTTAATCCCATTTGACTTATGTATGTAGTTTCTAATATTCTGCTTCCTTTTTCATTAAATACTGACTTTGGAAACTAAAAGCATTTGTTGCAGGAAAGAACTAATTTTAATGACGATAAATGAAATTGTATTTAAGTTAAACATGGCCTTCTTCACCTCTCAATCCCCCATAATTCTTCTTATGCCTTAATTATGGTTTGTCAGACCTATAATTTGCTTCTCCAAAAAAATTTAAGAAATGAATCATTTGTTTTTAATCCTTATTAGTGAATTTTTTTCCCCTCCATTTTCCCACCTTCTAATTTTCAATACAAATGATGAATCATGAAGTCACTGGGGTTTTCCTAAGCACGTTTGGCAACTTCTTCAAATTTCTGCCCTATAAAAAAATCCAGTTTGAGATTTTTATTGCAGGAAGAAATCATTTATTGCCAAATAAAACGTGTTGGTGAAATATTAAGTAAAGAACGTCTATGTGATATAAGTTCAAAAAGCTTAAATTGTTATATCTTTTTCTTTGATTAATATCCTGTTATCTCATTTTATGTTAATGTTGCATTGTGTTCATTTTAAAGAATATCCAAATTCAAAATAATAATAAAATAAAATGGTTCCTGTTGCAATTGGTTTCAAAGTTATGTGTTATGTGAATGTTGGTCAAATGTTATAGATACTTTCTTACGTGGGTTATTGAGTGAATGAATGATGTTAAAATTCAAGGAAAAGAAGGGTAACCATTCATCCCAGATTGCTCAAGATTGTCCTACTTTTTACGCCGGAATTCCTATGTCCTGTGAAATCCTTTTAACCCTGAAATCTGAATTGTTGGTCACCTGGACAATCCTTATAAGATTCCACTTTTCTCTTTCTAGAACTGGGGTCAACAAATTGCAGACATTGGCTATATCTGGCCTGTTTTTGTAAAAAGCACTCAACTGGAAGACAGCAACACATTTCACTTGTGTACTGTCAATAGCTGTTTTGCACTGTGACAGTTGTGCAATTGCAACAATCTTCATGTGACCTATAAAGCTGGAAATATTTACTACTGTGCCTTGGTACAGAAAAAAACTCACTTTTTTTTTTACATTCTCAAGTTTAAATTATACATTTTACACAATTATAAGAGTATTCATTTAGAAAATTATCTTTAAAATGTGTAATTAAACTCAGTCAAAAGTATCACTTATGACTTTTTGTAAAATAAAATATATTTTGTAGCCTTCACTTATATGCCAGCTATTGTGCTAAGTTTTAGAAATAAAATAAGAGTCAATAAAAGACTTATCTGTGCCCTTGGGAGAACTCATTCAGTCAGTAAAGCATGCAGGTAGTGTTGGTAAACATAAATAAAATCTAAATATATGCAACTTTTTTTCTTAACTGAAATGTTTTAGATTATGTGGGCTAATGTTTTAAGATAGTGATATTTTATTATTATTTATTTCATTAAAAAATTTATTAGCATACAATAGTTGTACAAGGGGATACATTGTGATATCTACCTATGTGCTTATAGTTTACCTTAGTTGGATTTACCTCCTCCATCATTCTCCCTCATTGTCCTCCTCCTTCTTAGGACAATTTCAACAGGATCCATTTTTCTCTTGTCATATATGAGTACAAATACATCGACCACATTTGCCTTCATGATAATGATCATATTTTATTTTATTTATTATTTTTTTCTTTTATTATTCATATGTGCATACAAGGCTCAGTTCATTTCTCCCCCCTGCCCCCACCCCCTCCCTTACCACCCACTCTGCCCCCTCCCTCTCCCCCCCCTCAAAACCCAGCAGAAACTATTTTGCCCTTATCTCTAATTTTGTTGTAGAGAGAGTATAAGCAATAATAGGAAGGAACAAGGGTTTTTGCTGGTTGAGATAAGGATAGCTATACAGGGCATTGACTCACATTGATTTCCTGTGCGTGGGTGTTACCTTCTAGGTTAATTCTTTTTGATCTAACCTTTTCTCTAGTACCTGTTCCCCTTTTCCTTTTGGCCTCAGTTGCTTTAAGGTATCTGCTTTAGTTTCTCTGCATTAAGGGCAACAAATGCTAGCTAGTTTTTTAGGTGTCTTACCTATCCTCACCCCTCCCTTGTGTGCTCTCGCTTTTATCATGTGCTCATAGTCCAATCCCCTTGTTGTGTTTGCCCTTGATCTAATGTCCACATATGAGGGAGAACATACGATTTTTGGTTTTTTGAGCCAGGCTAACCTCACTCAGAATGATGTTCTCCAATTCCATCCATTTACCAGCGAATGATAACATTTCGTTCTTCTTCATGGCTGCATAAAATTCCATTGTGTATAGATACCACATTTTCTTAATCCATTCATCAGTGCTGGGGCATCTTGGCTGTTTCCATAACTTGGCTATTGTGAATAGTGCCGCAATAAACATGGATGTGCAGGTGCCTCTCGAGTAACAGTCTTTTGGGTATATCCCCAAGAGTGGTATTGCTGGATCAAATGGTAGATCGATGTCCAGCTTTTTAAGTAGCCTCCAAATTTTTTTCCAGAGTGGTTGTACTAGTCTACATTCCCACCAACAGTGTAAGAGGGTTCCTTTTTCCCCACATCCTCGCCAACACCTGTTGTTGGTGGTGTTGCTGATGATGGCTATTCTAACAGGGGTGAGGTGGAATCTTAGTGTGGTTTTAATTTGCATTTTCTTTATTGCTAGAGATGGTGAGCATTTTTTCATGTGTTTTCTGGCCATTTGAATTTCTTCTTTTGAGAAAGTTCTGTTTACTTCACATGCCCATTTCTTTATTGGTTCATTAGTTTTGGGAGAATTTTTTTTAAGTTCCCTATATATTCTGGTTATCAGTCCTTTGTCTGATGTATAATTGGCAAATATTTTCTCCCACTCTGTGGATGTTCTCTTCAGTTTAGAGACCATTTCTTTTGATGAACAGAAGCTTTTTAGCTTTATGAGGTCCCATTTATCTATGCTATCTCTTAGTTGCTGTGCTGCTGGGGTTTCATTGAGAAAGTTCTCACTTATACCTACTAACTCCAGAGTATGACCTACTCTTTCTTGTATCAACTTAAGAGTTTGGGGTCTGATATTAAGATCCTTGATCCATTTTGAGTTAATCTTGGTATAGGGTGATATACATGGATCTAGTTTCAGTTTTTTGCAGACTGCTAACCAGTTTTCCCAGCAGTTTTTGTTGAAGAGGCTGCTATTTCTCCATTGTATATTTTTAGCTCCTTTGTCAAAGATAAGTTGCTCATAGTTGTGTGGCTTCATATCTGGATCCTCTATTCTGTTCCACTGGTCTTCATGTCTGTTTTTGTGCCAGTACCATGCTGTTTTTATTGTTATTGCTTTGTAATATAGTTTGAAGTCAGGTATTGTGATACCTCCTGCATTGTTCTTTTGACTGAGTATTGCCTTGGCTATTCGTGGCCTCTTGTGTTTCCATATAAATTTAACAGTAGATTTTTCAATCTCTTTAATGAATGTCATTGGAATTTTGATGGGAATTGCATTAAACATGTAGATTACTTTGGGGAGTATCGACATTTTTACTATGTTGATTCTACCAATCCATGAGCATGGGAGATCTCTCCACTTTCTATAGTCTTCCTCAATCTCTTTCTTCAAAAGTGTATAGTTTTCCTTGTAGAGGTCTTTCACATCTTTTGTTAGGTTTACACCTAGGTATTTGATTTTGTTTGAGGCTATTGTAAATGGAATTGTTTTCATACATTCTTTTTCCGTTTGCTCATTGTTAGTGTATAGAAATGCTAATGATTTTTCTATGTTGATTTTATATCCTGCTACCTTGCTATAGCTATTGATGATGTCTAGAAGCTTCTGAGTAGAGTTTTTTGGGTCTTTAAGGTATAGGATCATGTCGTCTGCAAATAGGGATATTTTGACAGTTTCTTTACCTATTTGTATTCCTTTTATTCCTTCTTCTTGCCTAATTGCGCTGGCTAGGAATTCCAGTACTATGTTGAATAGGAGTGGAGATAGTGGGCATCCTTGTCTGGTTCCTGATTTTAGAGGGAATGGTTTTAATTTTTCTCCGTTAAGTATAATGCTGGCTGTAGGTTTGTCATATATAGCTTTTATAATGTTGAGAAACTTTCCTTCTATTCCTAGTTTTCTTAGAGCTTTTATCATGAAATGATGTTGGATCTTATCAAAGGCTTTTTCTGCATCTATTGAGATGATCAAGTGGTTTGTGTCTTTGCTTCTGTTAATGTGGTTTATTATGTTTATTGATTTTCGTATGTTGAACCACCCCTGCATCCCTGGGATGAAGCCTACCTGGTCGTGGTGAATAATCTTTTTGATGTGTTGCTGAATTCAGTTTGCCATTATTTTGTTGAGGATTTTTGCGTCAATGTTCATTAAGGAGATTGGCCTATAGTTCTCCTTTTTGGAGGTGTCTTTGCCTGGTTTTGGGATAAGTGTAATACTGGCTTCATAAAATGTGTTTGGCAGTTTTCCTTCCCTTTCTATTTCATGGAACAGTTTAAGGAGGGTTGGTATCAGTTCTTCTTTAAAGGTCTGATAGAATTCAGCAGAGAATCCATCAGGTCCTGGACTTTTCTTTTTGGGGAGACTCTTGATTGCTGCTTCAATTTCATTTTGTGTTATAGGTCTATTCAGGTGATTAATTTCCTCTTGGTTCAGTTTTGGATGATCATATGTATCTAGAAATCTGTCCATTTCTTTTAGATTTTCAAATTTATTTGAATATAGGTTCTCAAAGTAGTCTCTGATGATTTCCTGGACTTCCATGGTGTTTGTTGTTATCTCCCCTTTTGCATTCCTAATTCTACTAATTTGGGTTTTTTCTCTCCTCATTTTAGTCAGGTTTGCCAGGGGTCTATCGATCTTGTTTATTTTTTCAAAGAACCAACTTTTTGTTTCATTAATTCTTTATATGGTTTTTTTGGTTTCTATTTCATTGATTTCAGCTCTTATTTTTATTATTTCTCTCCTTCTATTTGTTTTGGGATTTGCTTGTTCTTGTTTTTCTAGGAGTTTGAGATGTATCATTAGGTCATTGATTTGGGATCTTTCAATCTTTTTAATATATGCATTCATGGCTATAAACTTTCCTCTCAGGACTGCCTTAGCTGTGTCCCATAGGTTCTGGTAGGTTGTGTTTTCAGTTTCATTGACTTCCAGGAACTTTTTAATTTCCTCTTTTATTTCATCAATGATCCATTCTTCATTAAGTAATGAGTTATTTAGTTTCCAGCTGTTTGCATGTTTTTTGTCTTTACTTTTATTGTTGAGTTCTACTTTTACTGCATTGTGGTCAGATAGTATGCATGGTATTATTTCTATTTTCTTATATTTGCTGAGGCTTGCTTTGTGCCCTAGGATATGATCTATTTTGGAGAAGGTTCCATGGGCTGCTGAGAAGAATGTATATTGTGTAGAGGTTGGATGAAATGTTCTGTAGACATCTACTAGGTCCACTTGATCTATTGCATATTTTAGGTCTTGGATTTCTTTATTGAGTTTTTGTTTGGATGACCTATCTATTGATGATAATGGAGTGTTAAAGTCTCCCACAACCACTGTGTTGGCGTTTATATATGCTTTTAGGTCTTTCAGGGTATGTTTGATGAAATTGGGTGCATTGACATTGGGTGCATACAGATTGATGATTATTATTTCCTTTTGGTCTATTTCCCCTTTTATTAGTATGGAATGTCCTTCTTTATCTCGTTTGATCAATGTAGGTTTGAAGTGTACTTTGTCAGAGATAAGTATTGCTACTCCTGCTTGTTTTCGGGGGCCATTGGCTTGGTAAATCTTCTTCCAGCCTTTCATCCTAAGCATATGCTTATTTCTGTCAGTGAGATGAGTCTCCTGTAAGCAACAAATTGTTGGATCTTCTTTTTTGATCCATTTTGTCAAACGGTGTCTTTTGATGGGTGAATTAAGTCCATTAACATTAAGCATTAGTACTGATAGGTATGTGGTGATTCCTGCCATTTAGTTGTCTTAGTTGTTTGAAGGTTTGATTGTGTGTACCTAGCTTGATGTTATTCTCTACTGTCTTGCTTTTTCTTATCCTGTGGTTTGGTGCTGCCTGCCTTTTCATGGTTAAGTTGGGTGTCACTTTCTGTGTGCAGGATCCCTTGCAGAATCTTTTGTAATGGTGGCTTTGTGGTCACATATTGTTTTAGTTTCTGCTTATCATGGAAGACTTTTATTGCTCCATCTATTTTGAATGATAGCTTTGCTGGGTAGAGTATCCTGGAGTTGAAGTTATTTTCATTCAGTGCCCGGAAGATCTCACCCCATGCTATTCTTGCTTTTAATGTTTCTGTTGAGAAGTCTGCTGTGATTTTGATGGGTTTACCTTTGTATGTTACTTGTTTTTTCTCTCTTACAGCCTTCAATATTCTTTCCTTAGTTTCTGAACTTGTTGTTTTAATGATGATATGTCGTGGAATAGTTCTATTTTGATCTGGTCTGTTTGGTGTCCTGGAGGCCTCTTGCATTTGTATGAGAATATCTCTCTCTAGATTTAGGAAATTTTCCGTTATTATTTTGTTGAATATATTATGCATTCCCTTCGCTTGCACCTCTTCTTCTTCGATGCCCATGATTCTCAAGTTTGGTCTTTTGATGGAGTCAGTGAGTTCTTGCATTTTCTTTTCACAGGTCTTGAGTTGTTTAATTAATAGTTCTTTGGTTTTTCCTTTAATTATCATTTCATCTTCAAGTTCTGAGATTCTGTCTTCTGTTTGTTCTATTCTGCTGGATTGGCCTTCCATTTTGTTTTGCAGTTCTGTTTCATTCTTTTTTCTGAGGTTTTCCATTTCCTGACAGTTTTCTTCTTTATTGTTGTCTATTTTTGTCCTGAGTTCATTTATCCATTTATTCATTGTGTTCTCTCTTTCACTTTGGTGTTTATACAGTGCTTCTATGGTTTCCTTTATTTCTTCTTTTGCTTTTTCAAATTCTCTATTTTTATTGTCTTGGAATTTCTTGAGTGTCTCCTGTACATTTTGGTTGACCCTATCCAGTATCATCTCTATAACATTCTCATTGAGTACTTGTAGTATGTCTTCTTTTAAATTATTCTTGTGGGCTTCATTGGGTCCTTTGGCATAGTTTATCTTCATTTTGTTGGAGTCTGGATCTGAGTTTCTGTTCTCTTCATTCCCCTCTGGTTCCTGTAGTAATTTTTTGCTGTGGGGAAACTGGTTTCCCTGTTTTTTCTGTCTTCCTGTCATTGTCCTTGGTGTTGTTACTGTCCCTGTACTGTGTGTAATTAAGTATTTTCTAGCTTGTAATAATAACAATGGTAATATTGAGAATGGAAGAGTGAGCTGAGATGGAAAGCAAGAAGTTAAAGAAAAGGGGAAAACAAATATACAGACAAGAGGGAGAAAGCAGAACAAGGTATCAGACAAGAGAGTTTCAAAGGTATAAACAGGGAGCGTTAGTGTACTAATCGACAGTAAGCTGAACAGACAATAGAGAGACAGAGAGAGGATTGAAAATCAAAGATAAAAAAAATAAAAAATAAGTAAATGAAAGTAATATCTATATATAAAAGTGAATTAAAATAAAATGGAAAATAGAAAATTAAAAAAAAAAAAACTTCCAAGTTTATATGCAATGCAATTTCAGTCTTAATAATTTGGATGTCCGTCTCAATCTCCAGTCCTGGAGTTGGTGCCTCAGATGTTGTTCTGTAGTTGTCTCATCAAAGGGGATGCATAAAGTAGAACAAAACTACACACAGACACACACACAAGAAAAAAAAAAAAAGAAAAAGAAAAAAAGCCCCACCAAGTGTCCCCAGTTCAAATGCAATACAGTTTCAGTAAGTTTTTTGGCTTGCAGGTGTAATTCGGTTGTTCTCTCATCAAAGGTAGGGAGAAAAAGAAAAAAAAGCGTCTGGAGGCAGTTCTGAGAGTGGTATCTGCAACTGTGGCTCGCCTGCCTGCTGCTCTCAGCCTGTAGCTGGCAGCGTTATTTATGCAGATCTCTGGGGTGAACTTAGCACTCACCTGGTCCCACAGGCTTTGTTTGCTCAGAGTTCTCCTGTGCAGGAGCCTCTGCTACAGGTTTTCCCCTTTCCAAGCACTGGGAAAGGTGACACTGCCCCGCGTTGTCAGGCCTGCGTGTTTATTTACAGTTCATGTGGGAGCCCCTCTCCTCTGAAGTTTTCCTCCCACTGCCACTTTCAGAAGCTTTCCTGCTCCTGCTTACTTGGTGGTGCTGCTGCTCCTGCCTGCCACCATGTTTGTTTACAGTTCACGTGGGAAGTGGGTCTTCCCTCCTCTCACAAGCTTCTCTGCTCCTGGTTGCTGGGCGCGCGCCCCGCTCCCGCCAGAGGCTCTCCGGCCCGCCCAGCTTGTTTATTTACAGTCCCGGGAAGGATTCCCTTCCCCCAATCTTCAGCGCTCAGGGCGCCCCACCCTCTTTCCAGCGTGTCTTAACTGTTCTTACTGCTTATTACCCAGTTTCTCTTTTTTTTTTTTTTTTTCCGGGTGGAGGTCAGTCTGTCCAGGGGGCTATGCTGCTCTGGCCCAGGCTTGTCTGGGGGGGAACCGCGGCACCACGAAGCTCACCTGGTCTGCGTCTTCCCAAGCCGTATGGGCGCCGGCCACTGGCAGCCCCGGGGCCCTCTTCGTTTCTCCGTTTAACGTGAAGTGGAGATTCTCTGCACCGGCTGGGGATGTGGAGGGGTCAAAGTTATGCCTTTTCTTGGTGATTATGCCTGCAAAGTGTGTCTCCAGCATCTCTCCAAGATTTCACTATAGGAGGGTAGCTTTCTGCTTCCTACCTCTAGCCGCCATCTTGGAATTCCTCCTAGTGATCATATTTTAAATTTCAGCTTTCATTTTCTTTCCTTTCAAGTCTATCCTCAATGTAAGGATGGAGCATAAAGGAGAAAAAAACAAGATTCTTGGCTCCTCCTTAGTTTCTTGATTGAAGACTGGGACTTGCATCTGCCACTTAGATAACACTGCAGTAACACACTCAGGGATAAAGTTTGTCTTCCACATTCTAATGTGTTTTTAAGTTAGTGCTTTCAGGGTCAAAACAGAACAAACAGGACCTTTTAGAAGAAAGAATTGACTGAAATTGGACTTGAAACAAACAGCACCTGGGAATCAGAGCTGCTAAGATCTGAAAGGACTTAGTGAAAACGTAGTCTAAGAAAATAAAAAGAGAGACACGGAGAAGGAGGGAAAATAAGTTGATCTGTTTTAGAGAAATACTAATTAAAAATATGTGATGTAAGGAGAGTAGGAGTTACTAAAATCTTACTGTACTTTATTGTTTAAATACTAGAGTCAGGTATGCCAAAATTTCATCCTTGGACATATCAGCAATGCAAAACTTTAAATTCCATTTTCACCTAATTCAACTTTTTATCCGTTACAATTGGTAAAATCCAACCAATATATAGTGCTTCTAAAATTTTTCCTCTGAAAAATGAGAGGAAAATAAAAATGAATATGTGACAGTCTGAAGGTATCTAAAGAAGCCCAAAACATGCATAAAACTTCTTTCAAATCTCCCATTTCACCTTAAAATTAATGGAAAATTGTATCATTCTCCCTAATATCTGTTTTTATGTTCAAAAATTCATGCTTCAGAGAGAAAAAATAGAAATTTAAAAGTCTCTCACATTGTGTCCAGTTTAACTCATTATATGAAATTTCACACAAACATATGCAGTTTGTATCATTTATTATTCCCATTTTACAGATGAGGAACTAGAAGTTCAGTGGGGTTAAGTAGCATATTCAAGGTTATAGAGCTATAGATCAAAAGGCTAGTATTGAAATCTAGGTCAAGTTTAATATTAAATCCTGACTATGAGCCTCATCTCCACAATATGCATATAGCCTAACAAGGATATAGTAGTAGGGAGCATCAGAGTCAGGATATGCCAGGTTTGCCTCAAGGAAAGAATCTAAGGTTAAATAGAAGAATAAATACAAGAAAACTTCTACAACATAGATGTCCAATACACAGCAGGTACTGTGAACTAAAGGATGTAAAGAGAAAACTGGAAACCCTTAGAAGAAACGATGGAGCGAAAGAGTAGTGCAGCCTGATGAAGGGAATTAACTCCACCATGTAGAGTTGACATTCTCAAGGGATCCCAGGGATCCTGTGAGCATTGCTGTGCTCCTGAACTGACTTGGGATGCTGAGCTACAGAAACCGTGAGATGGGATGGGTAACACAAAAGAGCTGCAGGAAGTAGTTTCCCTCAGTTCATTCTGTGCACAGAATTCCCCACAGCACACCTGGTAGCAGTGGAAAGCTGGTGCTGCAGAAACTGACCACAGGTAAGTTTGTTCCATTGCAGGTTATTTCAACCTCGATAAAAACCTATCCCAGAACTAGGATAGTCTGCTATCCTAGAACTTATAACTTACCAGCTTAGGATAGGAATAGGAATTACCAAACATGTTTTTAATATAGAAATATATTTTAAAACTACTTGGAAAACAAATAAGAATGGAGCAGAATTTTTGAGTCATCTAAGATAGTTTATATGAGTTATCTAAGATAGTTTATATGCCTAATATTAATTTATTAGGCATATAAAATCATAAACATATAAATACTTTGTTGTAGATTTAAAATAAAGAATAAAGTACCTTTTGTGTCTGATTAGTAAAAGGGAAAATGCAAAGTTAGTTTTACCTAGTTAATAATCCAGAACTGATAAAAACTAGAAAACTCAAATTCTATGGTACTTTTTTTTCCTGTTTTGTGAAAGAGAAAGGATAAGCAGAATTAATGTTTTGCTTATTCGTGTAACAATGAACAATTTATATGATACTTTACAGTTTATAAAACTCTCATCCATTTAATCCTCAAAACAATCCTTTATAATGTGAATAGAACCATAGCCTTTTAAATAAATGGACCAAGGATTGAGATGACCCATTAGACGTCATATGCCAATAAAGGTTGGTGATACAACTAAAACCTCGGCCTCTGGAAAAACTCGTTTCTTCATCCCTTTATCACTTCACTGGATACGGGGTAAGTTCTATATGGACTGAATTTCTAAACAAAAACCAAACAACACCAAGATACTCTGGTGAACACTGGAGTGCAGCTGTCTCATTGAGACCTGGTTTTAATTCTTTAGAAAAAATACCCAGAAGTGGGACTGTTGTAGCAAGTGTAGAGAAAACTTCCATGCTGTTCTCCATAGTGACTGTACCATTTCATGCTCCCTTCAACAGTGCACAGAGGTTCCAATTTTGACACATTATTTTCTGTTCCTATTGTTGTTGTTTTCCAATGGTCATCCTAACAGATGTGAGGTGATAGCTCATTGTGGTTTTGATTTGCATTTTCCCACATGATGGCTGATGCTCAACATCTTCTATATTATTTTTGACAATTTATATATTTTCTTTCAAGAAATGTCTATTCAAGTTCTTTGCTCATTTTTAAATTTGGTTGGTTGTTTGCTATTAGTTGTAGGAGTTCATATACTTTTGGCATAATCCAAATACATTTATATATATATATAAGTATATATATATCACACTCCTATGTCAATTGCACTATTCATAATACTCTACTTCCCAAAATGATGTTCATCAACAGATGAATGGATAAAGTGAATGTGGCATGCACACACACACACACACACAGTGGAATATTATTCAGCCATAAA
This sequence comes from Castor canadensis, assembly GCF_047511655.1. Lineage (NCBI taxonomy): Eukaryota > Metazoa > Chordata > Mammalia > Rodentia > Castoridae > Castor > Castor canadensis. The sequence continues at coordinate 29,561,831 of NC_133395.1, forward strand.
AACAAAGAAATTCTGTGATACACTGTGACACGGATGACTCTTGGGAACATTATGCTACATGAAATAATCCAGGCACAACAGGATAAAGATTGAGCAATTATACCTTACATGAGGCATTTAAAGTAGAAAAACTTACTGAAGCAGAAGGTTGAATGGTGGTTGCCAGGAGATGAGTGGGGACATAGAAAGTTGTCATTCAGTGGTAAAAAATTTCAGTCACGCAATATGAAAAGTTCTAGAGATTTGCTGTACAGCCTTGAGCTTATAGTTAATACTGTATGGTTCACTTAAAAATAGTTTAAGAGGATAATCTGTGGGGGATTTTGTTGTTGTTGTTGGCAGAAAAAAAAACTAACCAAAAAGAAGGAAGGGATAGGAAAACTAAAAACCAAAATCTACTCAATATTATAGGCTGACTATTCTTTTTTGTGCCTGAGTAAATTTATTCAAAATTCAATGTATTGCTTATCATTTATTTTTATACGTATACTATTCCTTTTTGTGCTGGTATTTCACAGTAACACAGACAGAATAAATTGTAAGCAGGGAAATTTATTTCTCAAAGTCCAGGAGGCTGAGAAGTCTAAGATCAAGGTGTTGGGTTGTGGTGAGGCTTTCTTGCTGCATCTTCACAAGGTGGAAGGAGCTAAGCTATTACCTCAGGGCCTTTTAACAGTATTAGTTGACTATTTCTATATATAAATATACTGCAGATGATTACTATTCAGGCCATCACTCAAGTCTTTGTTCCAGTGATAGGCAGTTGGGACAGGGACACAGAGAGGCCACCTGCTGAGGAACCAGCCTAAAAGAGACCAGAGGTGGAACACATGCAATTAATCCTTAACTCCTCCCACTCACCTCCAAGGTGAGGTGGAGCAGGTTTGCCTGGCTCTTTTCCAGGCGAGTGCTCCCTTCTATGTGCCCTGAGAGTGTAGCTGCCCTAAATTCACCTCCTCTGGGGGTGGGAAAAGAGTATGGATGGATATTCAATTCTGACCTTGAAATGAGTTAGGAGAAAAACTCTTTTATGGTTGACAGTCAAGGAGATGTCTGGTTTAGGAGCATAAACTCAGTTACATTTTCAGCTACAAATGACTGGCTGTCTTAGGAAATACAGATGGATCGTACTTGGAGGTTGGAGAAGTGTGGAAACTTTGACGAAGAAGGTATGGACCTAGCCAATGGAAAGCGTTTTTGTGGGTCTAATGATTTTGGGAAAATCTCTGCAAGGCTGGAACATTTTGCCACACATAAGTGGTTATTTCCTTAGCCTCTTCTACATTCACTGAGAGCTCTGTGTAGCTGACTAGAGAGCAGGAGACCTAGAAAACAGCCCCAATGTGAGCTTGTTAAGAGAGAGATTTCAATTTAGGTTTCCCAAATGTGTTGCATGTAACAAAGCCTGTATTTCTTTTTATTTCAGATGAAATCTGCCTCATTCTGGTTCATTTAATTCTTGGAAACATAGTTTTATGTGTTTAGAAAGCCCTTTGAGGGAATACTGCAAAGGCTTTCACCAGCCCCTCTTTCTGTGGAAGCAGGAAACAAGTCCTGCCAAATGCAAATGAGCTCAGACTCCAACAGGCAAAGTGTCAAAATGCAGAATGCTACAGAATTTCCAGAGAGCATGTCCTGCACAAATGATATTTGGGGGTCTTAAGAAGCTATAGAAAGTAATCAGGACATTTTAAAAATGTGTTATTTCAGAAATGCAGGTATGTGCAAAATTGTCTTAGATTTATGGTATTCTGCCAGAATATCTTTCCTGCCTCTTTATGGAGTCTTTAGAACCTGAGTTACAAAGCACCCTGACTCTAGAGTACTCTGTGTTGTTTTAGAACAGAAAGGCTTCTCTTTGATTCACATAATGCTGACTGCCTGAAAGATGACACTGACTTTGGTGAAAGAAAATAGGAGCTGGTCCACTGAAGGCTACTGCTGTCCTTCAAAGGGTTAACACAGTCAGTTCCAGAGGAGTGGGACAACCACTGAAACAGAATAATAAATGGGACACTCTCAGACTATCAGTAGCAAATATTTGAGCTTATCAAATAACGGAGGAAGTAGTTTAGTTACAAATAAACCAATCTCTCATAAAACAAGTTTTCACACAGGGTCATTTCATTGAGCTGGAGACAGCTAGAGGCCACTCTAGGCAGAACTCCCACTCTGTGTACACTTCGCAACAGCCCCTCATGATTAATGGACAGCCAGGGGGGAGGCTGTGCCCTGCAGCTCTGCTGCTGAGCAATGGAACTGGGCTTCCTATCAGCAGAACAGCCATAAACAGCGTCTCAGGATTACTGCAAGGAAGTGCCTCGTCCTCTGGGAGTGTAGCTGGGTTTGTACTAGTTTTTCTTCGCCACCCGCCTTCTTTCTCTAGTGCTTTCTCCCTTTTTTCCCCTGTATAGCAGAGACCATCGTGTCCTAGAAACTATAGTAGATGTCACTGCTTGGCACTTGCTGTGCAAAGAGAGGACAAGTATGTGGGTGTGAGGGGGTGGCGAATGCTACTCTTAAAGCCACAGTGACTGTGCTGGCTGGCAGCTTTATTGAGGCTGTTTTTCTACAGCTTTTGAAATTAGTGTGGTGAGGGCATCTAACTTGGATTCCAGAAAAAGCACAAAAACTGTTTTAGGGTAGGAAAAAAAAAAAGAGCTCTTGTTTCAAAGTAAATTTCTTATTGAGATTAAGAAGAAATAAAACATAGCTTGGCATACTTAGATTAATTCAGCAAGTCAAAAGAAAAGGATAGAAAGCAACCAGATTCTTGGTACATGGATGCTGTCTCTAATGAAAGAAATATGCATATTTCTATGTTATGATTTCATAGAAAGTTTGTTTTATTCCATGCAAGAACTGTAAAAATAAAACATGTGGATCATATGAAATGTGGAATAGAAGTATAAAGCTGAAAAAATTCACCCAGGACACCACCATTCAAAGGCAAGCATTTTGAACACCTCAGTATAGTTTTTTACAGTCTCTTTCCAACATCATTTAAAAATAGATTGTTGAGCCCTTCACCATATGTAGAATTTTGTTTCTTACTATTTTCAGCCAACTTTTCAAAATAGTCATGGCCCCATCATGTTATCCAATCTCTTTGTTATATATAACTTTAAGGCTGCAAATTTCTTTTTGCAATTTTAAGTAACATAAGGAAGTTTTAAAATTAGTATACATTCATGCTAAAAAGTAATGTTTGATGGCTTTATTTTTCAGATGTATTCGTTTATTAAAAATTATAATCTGTTTTTAATAAGAAATTAAAGAGAAAATTCTATGCTATTATTCTCATGGTTAACTCATTAGTTTTTGTATTTAAAATAAATGCTCTGGCAATCGAATTTTCCAGAGAGCTAGAAGAAATTCTGTCCCCATCCCCTGGCCTTAAGACTACTTAACCCTTCCAATGTTCTTTCCAAATGCGTAAGCTCTCATTAACTAATTATCTGTAGAACTCACAATGAATTAGAATGTGAAGGCATGATATTTACAGTCACTCACTTTCCTCACCCCCCCACCCCCTTACAGTACCTGAATTCAGATGCATTTTGTTTATAAGGGACATCTGGAACTACTTTTGGTAGTCATTATCTTTCCTGAGCCCAGGAACTGGACACATTTTCTCCCAAACAGCCTTCGAGCCTTTATACATCCTGCACATAATTCCGCTGTGTCTCACCAACAGAGCTTCTGCCACTCTCTTACTTAATTTAGAGTAAAAGTTATGTTGGGAGTGTTTGCAAAGAAATATGGAATTGAATTCTTTAAATTTTTTTTTTTTTTAACTGGACTGGGGTTTGAATTCAGGGTTTCAGGTTTGCAAAGCAGGTGCTCTACCATTTGAGCCACACTTCCAGTGCTGGCATTGAATTCCTTTTAGAATATTAAACATGTTTTCTGGAACATGGTAGAAGAATGCCCACTATGGGTTAAAACACTGGTAACCAATCCACAGGGGCAGAGCTGGTGAGTCTGCACTGCCTGGTTTCCGAATGGATTTCCTCTAGAACTTCCTCTTCCTGTCTGTGTGCCTGTTGACCAACCCTCCCACTTCCCTTCTCCATCTTTCCCATTTCTGTTGCTCAGCAGGGTGACTGCAGTTAATAATTTCAGAAGAGCTAAAAGAGAGGATTTTAAATCTTCTCCCCCAAAGAAATGATAACTATTGAGGCGATGGATATGCAAATTAACCTTACTCAATGGTTCCATAATGTATACATAGAGCAACACATTTTATCCTATAAGTATATGCAATTGTTATTTGTCAATCAAAAATAAAACTAAAATTAAAAAATGGATCCTAATGTTAAAGGGAAGAAACTAGTTTCTGTTTAGAATAAAATCCAGATTTATCTAAATTTTTTTTCTTACCTCCAAATAAATACAATTTAAAATGGTTTGGGAGTTTTGAAGGCTGCTGCTTTTGCACAGAATTGAAACTGAACATTGTCAGTCTTCTAAACATTTAGTTATTTACTTGGAACTTTTTTTTTGATGGTACTAGGGTTTGAACTCAGGGCTTTGCGCTTGCAAGGTGGGCGCTCTACCATTTGACTCATGCCTCCAGCTCTTTTTGCTCTGGTTATTTATAAAGTCTTGCTTTTTGTCCAGGCCAGCCTGGATTGCAATCCTCCTATTTTATGCTTCCTGCTGTTGCTGGGATGACAGGTGCACACCACCATGCTCAGCTATTATCTGTTGAGACGGGGGCCTCCCAAACTTTTTTTCCTGAGCTGGTATGGAACCATGACCCTCCCAATCTCAACCTTCCATGTAGTTTGGGATAACAGGTGTGCACCCCCACTCCAGCTATTGGTTGAGGTGGGGTCTTTCTAACATTTTGCCTGAACTGGCTTCAAACCACAGTCTCCCTAATCTCAGCTTCCCAAGTAGCTGGGATTACAAGAGTGAACTGGCTAATTGTAGGTTTTTGAGAATGGAAATCCCAAATACTGAAGTATATTATAAATTATTAAATTTTAGCTTTACGCCACTCTTAGAGATTATTGTTAGGTTAATGGCAGGTCTGTTAGAAACAAGACTGCAAGATAAAGTAACCAACCATTTAGAGAATAGATTTGAAGAAATATTAATTTTTTACCTTGTTTTATGCTTTATCTTCAAAGCATTTGCAATTAGGAAAACAATAGTAACAACTTTTGTTGAATAAGCACTGTACAAAGATCTAAGTAAATTAACATTTACAGAGCACATAGTTCTCTCTAGGCTTTACAAATACTTCAGTATTTAATTGACAGTGACTGAGGAAGGACCAGCAAGCGGGCACCTGGGCCCAGCGGCTGTGCAGAGTTCAGCTCTACTACCTACATTGTGCACCAACTGCTCTCCTGCACCTTCTCCCCCTAGCCCGCGCTCCTTGTACCACCTTTGTCCCCACATTGTATCTGTGGAGTTCCCTCTTTGTGGCCTGCAGCTGGCACACCCACCAGGCTCGTCTCTGCCTCGAGTTCCAGACCCAGCTCTCTGAAGAGCGTCCTCCTTTGGCTGTGACTTTATGTACCACCAGTGCTTTGTGCATTGTCACCCGGTCACCCAGTGGAAAGAGCCTCCGGGCTTGCTGGCCTCACACCTACCCATTGAAGCCCCACCAGGAAGGGGGTTCATCGGTGCCACTAGATGGTCGCTCTGCCCTCTGCCCAGGGACTGTGCTCGCCATTTCCTCATGTGAAGGACAGCTGGTGATTTGAGGGGACACGGGGTGCTAAAGCAAACCAGCTTCTGGGGCCAGTACAGGAGGGAGCTGAGGAGGATCAAGTTAGGAGCGTGTGTCCTTGTGGTCTGTGCTCTCCATGTCCCTGGGCCCAGTTCTCTCTTGTGAGGGGCACAGCGAATCCTGAAGGGAGACAGGGGCATGGCGAGTGCGGGCCGAGCATGCCCAGTGCCAGGGTGCCTTACTTGCAAACAGCCAGGCGCCCAGAAAGGTCTGGATTTCTGACCAGTCTCCTTTCCCTCTCCAACTCATCTAAGACAAAGTGGGTCCCTGCAGTGCCCTTTCCCTCAGAGCTTGGCCTGTGTCCCTCCGATCCAGCTCCGGGGCACTCGCCAGCATGGGCTGCACCTTGGAATTGTGTGAGCAGCTGCTGTTTAACTGGTGTGGGTAGCACTTAGCCTTATGTTTCTGAGGGGATCATCAGGGCGTGAAGGGAAAACCACAAACAGAAAGCCCCAGGAAGTATTCAGAGAGCGGACCTTGTCGCATCTGCCCCAGGCTGGCCGGGACCAGAGCTGAGAACAGAGCCTGGCCCGTGGTCTCCTTGATGGTGACCTAGAGCGCCTGCCTGGGCCTCACGCTTGACCCCAGAGAAACTCCTTCCATCTCCCCACGCTTCGTCGTGCTACCTCCCTGCACAGGCCCGGTTTTTACACTTACACCTAAATTCGTATTTTATTTTCCGGTAGGGATGATTTCTTCCGGATTTTTTTTTTTATGTGTATTTCACAGCATATCACGTCTTTGCCTCCAATGGCAGTACCACTCCGCCAGCCTTCCAGACAAAACCGGACACCGTCCGAATGTCCGACTGCCCCTTCCACATGTCCGACTGCCCCTTCCACCAGGTACTGGTTTCTTCTTGTTAACATGATATGCCACTATATTTTGCATTTATACTTTGGTATTACACTCTTTTATAGACTTGCTCTTTTATAAGTAACATGTAAATAGTTTTCCACCGTGCTTTCTTCTGGAATGCTGTTGGTGTCCTCTCTTGTTTTTTTTTGGTCCATTTTGTTTCTATATATGACTCTCTTCTTGAATCCAAATCTCTCCTCTATAGTATTTCTTTTTTTTTAAATAAATTAAGTGTTTACAAAAGTAAAAAATTCAAACCTTACAACAACCATTGTTTTGGGTAAGTCTTATTGCTAGTTCTCTAAGTTAATCAACTAACCTTGTGTAACCAGAAACATTTAAAAGACCACTGATTTCAAATTTGATCTATCACAAAGGTGAATCATTCACTTTTTAACATAAATGCTTCTTACATTACAGCATACAATATTGAACTGTAAGACTAAACTGTAAAATCCAATCACAAGGAAGAATTTTAAAAGAAATTTTGAAAGCAAGCTCATTAAAGATACGATATTATTTTTTCCACCTAAAATTAAAAATTGGAATTTTTCAGCGTCTCCAAGAACTGTGAAAGATGTTTTATGGTAGAGTGAGCCAAGTTAGCTCAAAACTCGGTGTGGCTATAGTTTTCTTACTCTGAGGTTCCCAGCAACCCTCTTTTCTTTCTTGTCTTGATGAACTAATGCTCAATTTCCATTGTCCCCAGTTATTGTTCTTACTCCTTGTTGGATCATTTAAATCAATCTTGTTTCTGCACAGTCAGACCCTACTTTTGTTATTAGAGCAGTGGACATGAAGAGCCTTTGGAACGGAAGTAAATAAAATTGATTCTGCCAATCCCTGAACATGGGAGATCTATCTTCTGTAGTTTTCTTCAGTCTCTTTCTTCAGTGGGTTACAGATTTCATTGTAGAAGTTTTTCACTTCCTTTGTTACACTTATTCCTAGCTTTTCCTCCATTTTTTGAGATTATTGTAAATGGAATTATTTTCGTATATTCTTTCTCAGTCTTTTTATCGTTGGTGTAAAGCCTGCAGACTTTTGTAAATTGATTTTTGTATCCTGCTACTTTACTGAAGGTATTTATGATACCTAGAATGTTTTTGGTGGAGTTTTCTGGGTCTTTTAAATATAAGATCATGTCATCTGCAAATAGGGATAATTTGACCTCTTCCTTTCCCATTTGAATTCCTTTTATTTCTTCTGGAGAACATCATCTTAAGTGAAGTGAGGCAGGTTCAGAAAGCCAAAAGCCACATGTTTTCTCTCATATTTGGAAGATAGGCCCAATACAAATACAAGTAATATTATGAAAAATGGATCATGCTAAAGGGAGATAAAAGAAGGAAGTTAAGAAGGTGAACATGGTTGATGTACTTTCTATACAAGAATGAATACAGAATTTTTAAACCTGTTGAAATCACCATAAGAAGGGGACTAAGGTAGAAAAGAGAAAAATAGAGGGGATGAACCAATTTGGGTTGTAATAAATAAATACATGGAAATGTTAAAATGAAACTTCCTATATAGCTATCTTTAACAAAAATGTCCTTCTTCAAAAATGGACAACAGGAAGGTAAAACAGGTCCTGTCTGTGGGTTGGTACTAGTGGGAGGGGGAGAAGATATAAGGAAAGGGTGTAGAAGGGTGAATGTGGTGGAAATATTGTGTACACATGTGTGCAAATGGAAAAATGAAACCTGTTGAAACTATTTCAGGAATTTGGGGAAAGGGGATAAGAAGAATGATGGAGGGGGTGAATTCAACTATGATATATTGTAAGAACTTTGGAAATATCACAATGTACCTCAAGTACAACAATAGTATAATAATAAAGAAAAAAATTAAAAAGAAAAGTAAAGCATGGGGCAGAAGAAAAATGGAATGTGAGCAGTGTGAATCCTAACAGCAGCTACTGTTTACTGAAGGCTAACTCTGTGGCCAAGTTGATGCCAGGTACCCTGTCTGTGATTGTCACAGCAATGCTGAATTGTAGAACCCTATTGTTTTAATATCTAGCTGAAGGAGCTTGAGGTTCAGAGGTTAAAACATTTGTTAACAGCTAGGAAGTGCTAGAGTTTTTTTGTTTTTGTTTTTTTTTTAAATTAAATTTAGATCTGTGCGATTCCAAATTGTTTACTCTTTAGAGTTGGTCATATTGTGTTCTCACAGCTGATTTTCTAGCTGTATCATCACACTTCTGAGGCAGATATTGGCAAATAAAAAATAAAAAAGACTGAAATGAATCATGTGTAAAAGGTAATCAAGGGAGCAAGTTATCGGAGGGTGTTGCATGTTCCTTTTGCTCTAGGTCTTGAGAATGAGCTGAGAGAATTGTTGTCTGTTTTGGATTTGTGAGAGTCAAGTTAGAGGATAAATGAGCACTTTCTGCTCATCTTTGGCTACTGTGGTTCTGTATTCTGTGGTGAAAACTTCTAGCTGAATGTTCCATGAAGCATAACTTGCAAAGTTCCTTGAAGAAATAAAAAGTGCCTGTTAACATTTAACACATAATTCTGTATACAATCCCACTTCTCCAAAGGTTCACAATGAGCATTGTCTTAAAATTCGCAGAGGATATAATGGAAAGAGAGTCAGCCAGCCATTAGAGAACTGTGTACTCTCATTGGTTGGGTCTGTTGGCTTTCTCAACTCTCAGTATATCTGTATCATCTTGATATGGTACGCTAAATGACTAACCATACTCTCTGGGATTGTCACAAGTCAGTAATATCTCTGTATTGTTCAGTGTCAGATATGCTGTACTTGTGCCTAATATAAATCATATTTCAAATAAAATAGCTAATACTGAGTACCTTGACTCTTTCCAGAGCTGATATTGAACATGTAAGTGTGCCTATATTTCTTGACTTAGGCCAACTCAACATGTTTGTAATATATATTATTTTACTTTAGCATAAAGTAAAATTATACAATATATGTATACATATATATGTACATGCTAAAGTAAAGTTTTTTAGCCTACCACCTCAGTGCAGGATTGGATGGGGACTCTGATGCTGCAAAAAGCAACAGACTTGAAAGGCAGGCTTTGTGGAGCATGGAGATGCCTTTTCCTAATTCCCTTGATTGGGTTTCATCTAGTTCCTCCTATTGCACCCCTCTCTGAAGTATGCACACATACATGTTTTAACACTTCAACAGTGCCAAGGAGACCTCCCTCATGGAATCCTCCAAATTTGTTGAAAATATCCACATTTACTGTGAAGGCTTAGCCTAGAGGCTGGCATTTGGAAGAAGAGAACTAGAGCAAAGGAAAAAAGCCATCCTTTTCATTCCAGGAGACTATAGGAAGAGAGGAGAAAAAAAATTACCTTTGAAAATATATTTGTCCTCCCTAATAGTTTGGTTTTAAAGAATAGTCCATCTTCTCTTTTGAAAATGTACCACTGGAGAGAGGAGTTAACAGACAAGAGCAGAGCTGGTTCTATCCCCTTCTTTAGGTGGTATAAAAATGATAATGCAAAGAAAGAATAAAAACAAATAAAAAAACAAAGAAAGAATAAAAACACATAAAAAGCACAGGCCACCTAACATTCCTAGTGTGGCTTGTAAATTCTGAGGGTTTAGATTTTTTGTGGGAGTCCTTCAGATAGGCTTCAGAAGGTACTGATGTACTTTAGAGAGACCTTGACTCACTTTCTAACCCCCCAGCATCCATAGGAATTTGAGATTAGAACACCAAGACAAATTCCTGGAACTGTTTTGTTTTTTTTTTATACCTAGTTCATTGCTTCAGATGGATTTGTCAGCCTGTGGGCATTGCAATGGGTTAGAATCAATAGTTCTCAACCCTCATGGTACAGTAGATTTGCTGATAAATTAGAACGACCCATAAGCCCAGGCCCAAACTGAGACTAATTAATCCAGGAGGTGGGTCTGGCACCAGTACTTTTCAGAATCTCCTCAGGTAGTCAGAATGTGAAGCTAGAGGTGAGAATGACTTTGTTACCTGCAAATTACTATTAGTGGCAAGCAATTTTCACTCCTTTGCCTCTTGCCTAAATCCAAACACATGAGTTCTCACCACAGAAATAGTCACAGAAGTACATTTCATCTATGGAAGTATATGCTGACCATTTGTTTCATGTTTAAAGATGTTACATCATGTCCACAACACAAACAGAGGCATTCTTTTAATCACAACTATTCACTGTACTTAGTCCACACACATGCTCTGATACTTGTAAGGTAGAGCACTATTATTGTGCTGGGGTAAATAATTCCTTTTGGGGGAAGTTACTGTGTACGATATAAGATGTTTAGTATCATTCCTTTCACTCACTTGATGCCAATAGCAACCCCTTCTCAGTTGTGACAATCAAATCCAGACAATAGAACATTACAGCAATCCAGATCCAGACATTTGCTTAAAAAAAAAAGAAAGGTAGGCAAACAGTAAGCTTGGGGGTTAATCCATTACAGTCAAAACTACTGTCAAGATAAGTCAAATTTCTAGTCTAGCCATCCTTGACAGCTCCATCCTCCTGTGGATCTTTTCTCTTTCATTGTGACTGTCACTGGTTTTAAGGAATGTAACTGTCTGTAACTCAAGAAAGTGAGGTGTCAAATTAATGGCTTTTTAGAACTCCAGGTATGGTCTGGAAAGAAGATACTAAAATGTATGAAATTATCAAGAGCTTTGGGTTTTCATAATTTCACACTACTCCTTTCCTGTCTAGCCTTTTCTTGCTCTTTTTAGCTTATGTCTTTATGACCTATGGGGCTCTAGTCCATTCTGTGACACTCCAAAAGGTATTTGATCATTCTTAATTATTCTGCTTAGAAAATTAAATTGGTTTAGCTCTATTTATGTGAAATGCGTCAAAAAAGTGAAAAGAAGCTTTTGAGAAAAGTTTCTGTGACTATGTTGCATGTGAGGATATCTCATTTTTATATAGATGGCCTTTATCTTGGAATATTAAAATTCAAAACTGAAAATATAGTAGGGCAGTCTTTAAAAATTATTATCTGAAATAGTGGTAATATAAAGTCACAGGAAACATAGATGGTTTATGGGTCACTTAGTCCAAATGCAGTTCAAGCAAAATCTAAATATGTCCACAGTTGGATGATCCATGATTCTTATTGCCAATTTCAAAATTACTCTCTCATTTTAGAGGCTTATGGGATATCTCCACAGGATGAAAAAACTCAAGCAAACTTTGTAGCTATGTGAAAAGAAAAAGTCATTAACGTATAATTTGGTTTTGAATATTCCAAAGGTTTAGGATTTAAACAAAATCCAGCTTTTTCCAGTAGCCAGCAGAAATTGCTAGGCTTTTGGTAAGATTTCCAACTGGAAAAGCCAACAAAGATCTGTCCTATCATGACAGAGAGGAATTTAAATTTACTTCTTGTGTTCTGAACCCACCTTTCTTTTTTCTCTACTTTATTTCCTGTGTATGCCAACCTCCTTCTAGTTCCATAAGGAGTATTGATCATCTTCCCTGGATCTTGATGAACTGTGAGACCCATGAGTTACTTTACTTGGCGTTTTCACAATGCTAGGCCTAAGATTGCTTTTAGGAAAGAAGGTGGGAAGTGCCTTTTTTGTTCTGGCCCATAGTGACTCTGACTCTAGGCAAATATGTTCTTGTAAACATGTTTTTGTTACTTTTTAAACTTAGTATGTTGACATTTGTACCTGTTAAAACATTATGATTTTATTAATTTAGGTACACGTGGTGCCTCACGTGTGCTAGGCAGGCATTTTAGCACTGGAGCCAAGCTCCCAGCCCCTAAAAGTTTTCATTTTTAATGGTTAAACATTTCTTAGTGTAGAGATTTGTTACTTGTTTTTAAAAAGCATTATGTAAGTGAACCTTTGTAACATTAGACTAGAGTCTCACCACAAACCCATAAAATGACTGAGTACAATAAAACAATATCTAAACAAAGAAATCCATCATAATACGTTTTTATAATTTCTCTAAAATTAAATTCTATATATTTGTTTGAGGAAACTTAAATCTGATTTATATGCTATTTATTATTTTTAAAAGCTTCAAATGCAAAATAACGTATGTGAGACACTCAGTTAAAAACAGTCATATGGGATTCTTATATGGGAGGAAGGAACGCCAAACATTGAATATTCAAAGCTAATTGACTAGTATGATAAATCTTAGTAAGTTCCTTGATATTCTGGGAATATGTCTGGAAGCTATCAAAATTACCAAATTCTTCAATACTGACATGTTTGGACACTTTCCTTTCTGGATTTCTGCTGACTCACAGTCAGCAGAAAATTTACTGTAATATGTTTCCTCACATGCAAATGCAGCCTCTTTTCTAGCATTCACCAAATTTTGCCTCTGAATGGATGCTGAGTGCACAGAGATCAAATATTTATCGTCATGAGAACTGACCGTGTTTGAGGTAGAGAGGGGCCGGGCTGCATTTTGTACTGACTACCTCACAGGTGAGCCTCAGCACTGGCTAAGTCAGTGCAGATGGTGGGCTGTCACTGTTCCTTGTAAATAATGGGATTCATTTCTGTGATGTCTGTGAGTATGAAGAGACTTTTAAGAAACAATTAAGAGAGGTTTCCCTCTCCCTCCTCCTCTCCCTTCCTTCCCCCGCCTTTTCCTTTCTTGAAGGGATTGGCAGTTAGATGGTGGTTAAGAACTTGGACTTTGGAGCCAAACTGCCTGACACTCAAAACTTGCTCTACCACTTGCCAGTTATTTCATCTGAGGCAAAGTATTTATTTATTTATTTTTGTGACTGATTTTGCTTACCCATAAAAGCCTATTTTTCATAGAGTTATTTTAAGAAATAGATGAGCTCACATATATAATACCCAGCAGCACCTAGTAGCTAGATAGCACTCCAAAACATACAGGAAATTCTATTGCATACCTGGTGCTTCGCTAGGGACTAGAAAGGAATCTCTGACTTGAGGAATATTATGTATAGGGACACTACACTCCTTGTTTTATGTCACCCACATTTCAGCTGTGCTAGAGATTGACTACTGCTCTTGATTCCCAGCACAGAAAAATGAAATTGGCCCCAATTTTTGCTGCGCATCTCCCACAAACCTGAGTTTCTGTGGCCATGAGACCAAGGTCCTTTAAAACATATGTGGCTTTAGGAATATACTTTCTTTGGAGCTAGTTCTTAGTAAACAAGGGTCTAACAAACCCTTAATGACAGCCCTCTGTGACTAATACTATTATATAGCACAGGCTGTGTGGTTGAACAGAACCTTGATTGTAGACGGACAGCTTCTCTCTGCATCCTCTCACAGCTTTTCGCTCTGTGTGCACAGTCCTGGTGTTGTTCCTCTTTTTTTTTCAAGGATACCATTCCTATAGGAAAATGTTCTTCCCCTTTTGACCTTGTTTAAACACCCTATTTCCAAACACAACCACATTTTGGGTTAAGATTTTAACTTATCAATTTTTGGGACATATTTTAATCTACCTAGGAAAGATCATTTCTATTGGTGTGCAATTCCTGTCTTGGAAACTGGTGAAGGCCAAGTCTATCTGGCCTCAAGTTTTAAATCTTCAGGCAAATCTAATACTGGGGGGAGGGGGCACTGTGTAGAGGATAGAATCTCTTTTCTTTAAACTATCTATTGAAAGTGACTTAGAGAGTCTCAATGACAAAGGACTTCTCAAAAATCTGTTACCAATTATTGCTGATCCTATGGGACATTGACTGACCAGCATAGTACATTGACTAGGTATTATATGCATTTGGTTAGTGCCTCAAACTGTATGTACATATATATTTGATGTATCCTTTAATATAACTAACTTGTAAATATTTTTAAATGCTTACATGTATTAGTTCTTGATACCATGACAATTTTAATCCAAGCTGTAGAGAAGTGTAAATTACAGAAATGCATTTCAGAAAAGTATAGCCCTATCCCAGATTTTTCTTTCCTTTTCTCCCTTTTTTTGGGGGTGGGAGTAGAACTGGGGTTTGAACTCAGGGTCTCATGTTTGCTAAGCAGGCTCTCTACTACTTGAGCCATACCTTTAGCTCTTTTTGCATTAATTATGTTTTGAATAGGATCTCATGTTTTTTGCTCAGGGCAGGCCTCAGATGATGATCCTTCTACTTGGAAACTCCTACAGAGCTGGGACCACAGGTATACACCATTACACCTGGCTTATTGATTGAAATGAGTTCTCACTAACTTTTAGCCCAGGCTGGCCTCAAACCATAATCCTCCTGATGTACCACCTGAGTAGTTGGAATTATAGGCATGGGCCTCTGGCCTCAGCCTCTCCTAGACTTTTCTTTTCTTGTTTAAAACATTTCCTTAAGACTTTTCACTTATCTGGAAACAAAAGCCTACATGTCTTCTTCTTCATTATGTTGGGAAATATGTTATGCTGCAGGTCATTAGTTAAAGTGAGGAGGCCTTTCCTCAAATAGTATAAAGTCTTAATTAAGCAATAGATAAAAAATGACAAGTGTTATTAACTTAGGTAGAGAATTGTGCCAAAAAAATCAGATGAATAAAATTTAAATTCTTACACAAATTCTTTATTCTTTGGAAGTTTTTTTCCCTTTAAACCATAGTTGATATAGTGTCTCATTAGAAACAGTACTAATAGACTAGCTGAGTTACTAGAAAATGTAGTTTAAGCTTAAATTACAGCAATATCTTGTCTTTTCTTATTATTACCAGCAAGTCTTGCTGGTACAGAAAATTTGAGTTTCTTTCTATCATGATATAGGCTGAATGCAATGAAAAGATGCTCTAAGTCAGAAAGTTGAGCTAAGAAGGGTAAATGTACCTTTCTCTGTAGAAAATAATATTTTGACATTTTTGTTTCCTCCTTTGATTTCTTGGGCTAGGTTAATGTAGTGCTACATCCAAAAGAGACAAAGTTAGCTTGCTTTGCCTGTAAAGGTTTATGGGAAATTCTCTAACTTTATATCATAAGGCTTGAGGGTAAGGAGGGGAAATAAGATTTTTTTCTCATATGATACCTTACCGCTACTGTTGGCCAATGCTTAAAAACTGGGTTAAAAGCAATTTAGTTCTATTTAACAAACTATATCCTCCCCATATCCTTTTTAAATTATAGTATATAAGACATTGTCCTAAGAACCTTGGAAATGAGAAAGTGAAATAGGCCTACTTTCCAAAGGATTACAATTTGCTAATGGAAATTCTAATTGACTTCACTATTCACCACAGTGTAATAGATGAGAGATATGGCAACACAGGAGACAAACCTGTAGACAACAGAGATGTGTAGGTACAGCAACTGATTCCAAGGCTCTGTCCCAGCACAAGATTCTGCTGGGCAGGTGCTCCACCTTGTTGGTCACTCTGCCTGCCAAGAACTCTTTTTTATGAACTATTTTTCAGTTTGTTCATCAAAGATTTGGCTGTTGACTACTTTTGAATAAATCTATTGAAGCTTTATTCTTCTGTTTCCTTCATCACTTGGTTGTCTAGTCTTAAAGTCCATTTCTTCAGTTATTATCTTGGTTCTTTTGACAATAATTTTGCTTCTTTTATACTCCATAGTGCTTTAGGAATCATTTCAAATTTCCACAATACAAAGAAACTGCCAACAAATAAACATGTTTTCACAATTTTAATTTTATATTAGCGTAAGAAATAGGCATACCAGATTTTGACTTTTTGCTTCTGATTCAATTTAAAATAGTGAGTTTGGAAACAGGAATGGACTTATTCACTAATAACCAAATCCATGACTTCTATGTTAAGAACACTGTGCCTGTAAAGTTGAAACCAGTGTTAAAAATTAATTTTAAAAATAGCGTTTATTGGACTTCATGTAAAAATATAATTTGAATTGCATGAAATTTCATTTTTGAAACCATGAAGAACAAGGTAATGTTATGAAAATTTTCTGCCTTACCCTATAGCTGTGATAAAATATAGGAAGGAGTGGAGAATGACTGGGTGATGATAATAACAATTTGGTATCATGTAGAAACAAAATCTCAGGTACTGATTGTCCATGCTTGACATGCTGACTTACACCAAGACATTTGCACTGTGTCAAAGGCTTTTTTTGAATACCCTAAGCAGAAAAATCAGACAAATGTACATGAATACTAAAAATCTATGACTACCTATTGCTCTTCTGAACTCCTATAATATTTATTTTTTGCATTTATTTTGATACTTATGAATTTATTCCTTGTTTATTAGTTATTTGTATGTCTTAGTTCCACAAACAGCTCAAGGGAATAATATCCATTTGAAATGTCTGGTAATGATCATAACACCTACTCCAGAAATCAATAAATGTGAATGACAAATAGTGTTATTTTCATACCAGCATTCCAGAATTAACATTGACATACTCATTTTTGCAGATTTTAGAAACAAAGTTCTATGCATGTAACAATCAAAAAAAAAAAAAAGAATATGTACATTCCCACATTAGGAAGGATAGCAGATGACTTCAAAGCCACCAGCACACCGTTTACTTTATCTGGGATCAGGGACTTTGTGTAGATAAAAGGAAAAGGAAGTCATCCACCTTGAAAAAAATATTTTCTTAAAATGGGGGCTTGCTAGTGAAAGCTCCCTTAATTCCTTGGGTTCTGCCCTATGAAATCATTCTCCTTGAAGTTTAATCACTTCAAATCCCATAATAATAATTTGGGAAAGATACATTGCCATTGAAAACAGAGAGTATAGTAGAGTTATAAGTCTAGCATTAGGAAAATTTGACCTGGTTAGAAAATTCATTCATAAAAGGACTGTGGTTAGAATTGGTGGGAAACCACCCAGCTCTGTGCTTGCAGAAAGGAACTCACAGGATGTAGAGAGAGAGATGCTTTTCCAGAGCTGTGATAAATCTGCAACAGACAGCTACAACACCTAGCTTACTTAAACTGAAGCAGGTGTTTTCATACATATAAATTTCATGCTGGTTTTGTTTGTTTGTTTTTGTTAAGAAAAGCAAGCAGAGGTTTCAGAGGGAAGTATACAAACTGTTCTGCTTACGCTTTTCTTAGGAAAAGAAATTGGTAATATGGGTGAAGAGTAGAAATACTCAGCTGTTGATCATCATAGTTCCTCAAGACTCTCATCACTGACCTTGTCTCATTTTTTTGCCCCAGATTTGGCAGCTCTAGTAGGGATTATGGCTTATATGAAAAGGTACTTTTTTCTTTAAAAATCTACATAAATCTACAAATGCAGAACTTCTGAATTTCAAAATGTGATAAAATTTTGTCACTTTATAGGTTTTCATTTGATTTATTTTAAAAGCCTCACTATTCTCTTGATGGTAGCTGACAGATCTGATCCTATTCCCATATGCTTTCTGCTATTTTAAAAGAAACAGTACACAATTGCCTCAGAGAAGCACCATGTGTTTCCAAAGTGTGAATCTGAAAACCACCCATCTGGTTATGCTGGCATCTCTCTGAATTGTATGTGATTGAAATTGTATTCAACATTTTGTAACTCTTTGGCTAGACAAGGAGGAGAATAAGGAGATCCTTTACCTCCTCTTTCTTGATTCCAAAAATCAAGTCTCTTTCTTCAGCCTGGAATTCCTTTTCCACACTTCCACCTAGATAGCCCCAATCATCTACCAAGGTCCAGGACACCCATTGCCTCCTTAGCGAATTCCCATGTAACTCTGTCTCTGTACTTGGCACACAACTCTATTCATATTAGTATGAAAATGCTTATTTACTTTAATTAAATAATTTCTTTTTAAGGTTGCCTCTCCTGTTCTCTGCGAACTCCTAAAATAGAAAGCAGATGGTCTACAAAGCAATTCAATTCAGCAAAATGTTATAAAATCTAGACGCTGTAGAGACATTCCTGAATGAGCAGAGATAATTTTTGCCCTCAAGAACTTCCAAACTGTGTTGGAAG
The DNA here is from genome assembly GCF_047511655.1 of Castor canadensis. Classification (NCBI taxonomy): domain Eukaryota; kingdom Metazoa; phylum Chordata; class Mammalia; order Rodentia; family Castoridae; genus Castor; species Castor canadensis. The sequence goes on from NC_133395.1 coordinate 29,580,310, forward strand.
ACAGAAATTGAACAAGTAATTAGACTTAAAGATGAAGCTTGGTGAAGAGATAAGATAACTATATCTGAAACCTCATGTAGAAAAAAATATGGAAGTTCAAAGTTTGTTTAAAGTTGCTTTTAATTAGTAGTAATTTTTGTTTTATATAAATATTCAAATTAATTCTCTAGAGTGTGTAATCATTGTACCCATTTTTTGTGAGGGTAAAGAATACTCACTAAATTATGGCCTAGGCATAATGCTAGATATAAATTATGTAACGTGATATGATGTCACATAATAATAAAAATTATGGTTTCAATTTCCCCCACAGGGTCATGTGTTTGAACAGTTGGCCCCTAGCTGGTGGTGCTATTTTGGGAAGATGTAGAAACTTTAGGAGGTGGGAAGTAGCTCAATGAAGTAGGTCATTGGGAGGGATGTGCCTTTGAATGATATACCTGGCCCCTGGTTCTGGTCTCACTCTCTGCTTCCTGTCTTCCATATAACAAACAGTTCTCCACTGCCACATATCACCGCCACCATGATGTTTGCCCAAGCACATGGGGACAAGTAATTATGGACTGAACCCTCTGAAACTGAGCCGAAATAAACCCTTCCTCTCTTAAGTTGTTTTTGTCAAATATTTTGGACACAGAGGTGAAAAGTAACTAATATTAATACTGATATAAAAAACACACTATGACATAGTAATATAAATAACATAATATTATACATATAAAATACAGGTCACTTTATTATATTGAAACTTTATTTAAATTAATTCCCAAAATAATTTTTTTTTCAGATTCTTTTGGAAGCAGATGAATTATATTGAATCATTATAGTTTCAAATAAATTATATTAAAATATGTCCAATAAAAATAGAAGAATGAAACCTGTTGAAATTGTGCTAAGAAGGAGGGGAAGGGGGAAGAGAATGAATGATGAAGGAGTAAATCTAAGATATATGGTAAGCCCATATGTAAATATCACAATGTATCCACCCTGTACAACAATTATATGCTAGTAAAAATTTAAAAAATATGTCCACATATTAACCAGGTAGTACTGATAACTTCATGGTAAACTAAAAGACTTAGACGTCTTTGCAGGATACATTAAGGGCAGAGTGACTTTACACATTTTAATGATGTTATGGAATGAGAAGTTTAAGATCAAGGTATAGCAGATGCAGTGTCTGGTAAGGTCCTCCTGTGATTGTATCCTCACATGGTCAAAAGCAGAAAGAAAAATAAACTCTTTTGTGTCTTTTTATAGTTTTAATAATTTCATTCATGAGAGCTCCACCTTTTTGACCTAATTACCCAAAGTTAAGATTTTTAACATTTTAATTTTATAGGGAAGTAAACATTCAGTCCCTAGTAGAATGTATAACTGGATCAGTTGTTAAAAGAATAATTCAGTGAATTAAAAAGAAAATCATTCCATCAGATTTTGGTTGAATTGATAGTCATAGAACTTGGTTCATTAATGAAATAACCTTTCTGCCCCAAATGGAGACACATTGATGATGGCCTCTACTAGAGACTAAATCACCCAAGAGCAAGAAACATCTCTACTTCTTTTGAAACACATTAGAGTATCTGAATTAGAATTCTGCACCAAATGAAAGCTCAGTTAAAGTAGAATAAATAACATGCACCTTCTTTTTCCTAGTATTAAAATGCAAGGAATTTTATTAATACATACTTTAATCCACACAGTTACTCCCTGCTATATGAATTCTCTCCTGTAATGAAAGTTCTGCTATCCAAACTCTGGAAGTGAAATGAAGCACTGAAATTTAAAGAGCTATTGAAGAATATGGATTTCAGGTACTCTTTGGAAGGCTGGTGGTCGCTGCACTGCATCCTATCCTTCATCAGAGACAGGAAAAAGGAAAGTTGTCACTAAATTAATATGGGACCATTTTAAAGGAGAGGAAAGAGAGATTGGAATAACAGTTAGGAGGCAATGACATTGAGAAACTTATGTTTTCATTTCTTGACTAAAGGAAATGTTTTATTTCTAAAAGTATTTTATGTTGCATGTTAGAAATAAATTTGAAATCCAAATTGTTATTCAGTGCTTTTGAGTATATTTGACACACGCTCCAGTTTTGAGGAAGCTCTGATAAAAGTTGTGTGATTTCCAAGTTCGTGTAAGGAAAAAAACCTTGAAAATCTTTCACTTTGTCATGCCTGGGCTGAGGGCAGATGACTCACTGTATGAATTCAAGTTAAATTACTTAACCTTTTTCTCTTATTCAACCCATCTGGGAAGCTGAATATGAGTGCTTCACTATGAAACAGATGGTGTGCCAAAGCTAAATTTTCCCAGATTAAAAAAGAAGAAAAATGTGTTATAAGCACTAAAAGAACCAAATATGGAAAAAGACCAAGGATTAAAAGGAAAAAAGCCATAAATTGGATCAGACCTTTCCCCCTGCAAAAAAGAATGTAATGCTTAAAAAATAAGTCTTGTGAGATGATTTGGAAATGAAGTTAGTAAAATGTTTCATAAGCACCATATGTGTAAAGGTGGTCATGAATAATGGCATTTTTAGTAAGTAAAATGGTCTTTGTTTGTTGGATGGCTTACCCTTATGTCTCAGAAAACAAATATGGTTTTGTTAGGGGGCTTTTAGGTTATCTATTTGATAACTATAAAGTTAAATATTAATAAAAACATTCCTTGAGAAATTTTTAGGGAACCCATCTGAATTGTGGCTCTGATAAATTTAACTGGTTGACTGATAAAAAATTCTAACATGTTTTTATGATTTCTAATCTCTCCTTGAAAAAATATGAGTTTATGTTGCCTTGAAGAAGGGCAAGTTATTACCCTTTGCTAACTCTGTGAGTTTAATCTTACTATATATATATATATATATATATATATATATATATATATATATCTCCTAAGCTCAAAAGTATTTACTGTATATACAAATACTTAAACTCTCACATTTTGTAGAAGAAGAAATGTCCTGTTGTAGGTGAAGGAAAGATATTTTGATGAACAAAGTAGAGAGAATAGAAAGAACCTGTATCTTCTTATTTCCTAACTGGTTATGATAAACTTAGTGCAAGTTTGCTTAAATTTTAATTGACATAGTTTACGGATGAGGCTGGAAATGAAACCTGAGAAATTCACATTGTAGACTTCCAGATGCCACAGTATAAAAATCCACACTGGACTTTTGGTCCAGAGATGGACGCCAAGCAGAGGTTTCACTGTGGTTGAAGCCTTACTAATCTAACACAAACTTTCTTTGATTGATTTCCAAAACCTTATTAAATAGCAAAGTAAAAACATGTATGTTTTTTCCTTCAAAGAATCACTTTTTTATTGAAGTTGCGTCATAGTCTTATTACTAAGAAACACAGATGAGGCATGGCTAAATGGCTAAGAAACAGCAAAAATCAAAAAGCAAACACTGCCTTTCTTAAGAAAGGAGAGTTGCATGTCTCTTGCTTTACCTTCTGAGAAAAGCAAGGAAAGGACTAAAACTATGTTTTTTAATATCCACAGTAATGAGTATCCAGATTAAGATAAATTTCCAATTTAACATGGCTCTTGTCCAAGATAGCAAGTGTATCCTTGGGAATGCTTATAAAAATGAGCCTAATATAACCCAATTAAACCTCTTGAGACTTCCAAACCAATCCAAAGATCCTTCTACTATTCTTTTTGTTTGTTTTTCATATATACATATGATAAAGCAATATGATATATATGTATTTATATACATAAAAAGGCAGTATGATATATATACATTTATATATATAAAACTACATGTCACTAATTTTTTCCTCTTATAGTAAAAATAATGAGAGTTAAAGGTTAAAAAACAGGAATAAGCCATTAATGTGTAGAATTAAAATTCCCAAATAAAATGAAGTTCTGATTCATTTTGATTTGGAAGTAATGGGGGCTTGCACGTCAGTTTCAAAAGGACTCCTTTCGAAGATGCCTGTATATAGATTTCCTAAAGATTTGTACTTGCTCCTTGATCTTAAAGAGTTTCTCACATTAGGGTTCCAGTTGTGCATTCACAGTGCTCCCAAAGGAAAACACAGATTGTGCAGGACCATCTTTATTGCTCCTAGCACACCATATCCAACACATTTCCAAGGCTTTTGGTAGTTCAGACCACTGTTGTAGCATCCTCCCAGAGGATGTTTGAACCATATTTCAGCCTTTGCTCTGGTGATTTTGAGATAGGGTTTCACTTTTTGTTCATGCCAGCTTGGACTATGATCTTTTTATTTTTTCTTTCCTGCTGTACCTGGGATGACAGGCACAGGCCACTATGCCAGCTTTTTTATATTGAGATGGGGTGTCATGAACTTTTTTTGTGTGTTGGTCTGGAGCCATGATCTTCCTAATCTCAGGCATGAGTCCCTGGGCACAGCTCTTGGGTAGATATTTTACAGAAGAGTAAACTAAGGTGCGATAAATTTAAACTATTTGCCCAGACTCTGGTCTTCTAAGATACAAAGCCAGTGTTCTTTCCATTGCATTATGTTTTCTCTGCCATTCAAAAGAGTAAACAAGGTGAGGTAGCTCACATGTGTAATCACAGCTGTTCAAGAGGTGGAGATTGGGACAATTTCAGTTCAAGGCCAGCCAAGACCTGCACACCCGTGTTTATTGCAGCACTATTCACAATAGCCAGGTTATGGAAACAGCCAAGATGCCCCACTACAGATGAATGGATTAAGAAAATGTGGTAACTATACACAATGGAATTCTACTCAGCCATGAAGAAGAATGAAATCTTGTCATTCTCAAGTAAATGGATGGAACTGGAGAACATCATTCTAAGCAAGGTTAGCCAGGCTCAGAAGACCAAAAATCATATGTTCTCCCTCACATGTGGACTTTAGACCAAAAAAAATGCATTAATATTATTGGACATGGGTCACATGCTAAGGGGAGAATATATACAGGAAGAATAGGGAAAGGTAGGTAACCCAAAACTTGGAAAGTGTTTGATGTACAGTGGTATAGAGGAGCTAATATAGTAATCTTACACTGGCAGAGGCCACTATGGGAAGGTGACTGGGAAGTAGTGAAGAGGTCTGGTAGAGATGAACCAGTTTGGGTTGTAATACACATGTGCATGGAAGCAATGCTAGGAAAATCTCTCTGTATAGCTATCCTTATCTCAAACTGGCAAAAACGCTGTGTCTTTCTTATTGCTGCTTATGTCTTCTCTTCAACAAAATTGGAGAAGAGGGCAGAACAGGTTCTGCCTGGAAGTGAGGGAGGTGGGGGAAGAGGGAGGGAACAGAAGACAAGGGGGAGAGATGGCCCAAACAATGTATGCACATATGAATAATTGAATAATAAAAAAAAAGACCAGCCAAGGCAAAAGTTTAGTGAGATCCTCCATCTCAACAAATAAGCCAGGTGTTCATGTTTGTAATCTCAGCTCTCACATCCTGCACGAGCTTGTCCTAGAAACCTAACTGGGGGCAATGGGAGATGCAGGAAGGATAACACACAGAGACCAAACATTCACAAAGCTGGGGCCAGGTATGTTGGGCGCTTGGATGGAGACACACAACAACCTCATTGCTTCGTTGCCTTCTCTTCTCTTTGCTCTGTTTCTTTTCTCTATCTTTTCTTTAAAGCCTTGCTTCTAAAATCTTTAAAACCTTGTTTCTAAAGTCTTCTTTTCTATTCTTTAAAGTCTCTTTTCTTAGACTCACTCTGTCCCATGTTTTCTCTTAGCTTTTCTTTAGCTTAGCTTTTCTAAAGCCTATGTATAAAATTCTCTGTGCAGACTTGTACTGTCTCATGTTCTCACAAGCTGCCAACCAATTCTATCAACCCCTCTTTAGCAATTCCCCTTTAGCAATTCTCCTTCAGCAATTCTTTTCCCTTCAGAATTAATTTCTCCCCTTCAGTCAAAACCACCCCCCAGCAAAAAGCCTCCCCCATTCTAAAGCCTCCCACATCCAAAAGCCTCCCATCCTCCTTCAGCAAGTCTTTTGTACTCAGTGGTAAACAAGGAGGTGGAGTAGCAGATCTCAGGGAGGAGCATGACATTGTTACAAGAGAAACTTGCCTTCCTGCTTCTAAACAAATTAGGAAAAGCAGCTGAGCTGCATCTGGCCTTCTTGCCCTCTTCTGCAGCTGGGGCTGTGCCAAATCTCAGCCTGCAGATTATTTGCCATGATCTTCTTAGGAAAAGCAGCTGCTCTGCATCTTAGTCTCACTCTATTCTGCAGCTGGAACTGTGCTGAACTCAGCCTGCAGAACATTGAGTACAACTGTGCTTATGTCCTTATAGGCTTCTCCTACTTCACTCCACACACTCAGCTATGAGGGAGGTTGTAAGTAGTAGAATTGCAGTCTGAGACTGGCCCAGGGAAAAAATATGAGTTCTTATCTAAAAAAAAAAAAAGGCTGGAGATGTGACTCAAGTGATACAGTACTTACCTAGTAGGTGTGAGACCTTGAGTTCAAATCCCAGTACTTCAAAAAAAAAATCCATGAAACCAAGAACTTAAAGATACACACTCACTAATAATTTTAGATGTCTTAAAGACAAGTTCTTTTTTAAATCTCAACCTAAGTCCATATGCTCCAAAGACTTCAGTAACTCCTGCTCCATTCCACATGGTTTGTCAGAGAGAGCTGAGATGTTCATGAGAAGTGCTTGGGAGTTCTGAATCTCTAGTCAAGAACAGAGACAAGAAATAATATTGGTTTCCTTGTATTTTTTAATGACCCTAAAATAAAACAAAGCTTCTATTTTTTAGTATGTTAGTATTTTTTTATATGTGTTGATAATTATCTTAAATTTCTAATATTATCCTTAAATCACTATCTTGAGTGATCCTATAAGTACAACTTTTTGTTTAATTTGTTCTCTTAATGATGTGTGAAAAAAATGAAGCATCTTGACTTTCACTGATATGACTTCTTTTGGAGTTTGCTTTTCCTAAAAGTACAACATTAAGAGGACTTTGGTCTTAAAATTTTTAATAAAAGAGGTAAAAATCATACTGCATGATTTGTTTTCTTGCTATAGCTTTCAAACGCAGCATTTCTCAATATAGAGGCCTGTCAAATGAACATTTAATCATGAAAGATGGCAATAGTCTAATCTGAGCTAAGCTTCTTTAGGAACTGTCCATAAAAATGCATATAAGAATATGAATCTGTTTTTATCCTTCATTTTTAGATAAGAGCCTCAGTACCACCCCCCATAAAAGAGCCTCTCTGATGTCTCTTGCCCACAGCAATTTGAATGATATGTAAATAATTTATATATCAATCATTTTTTCAACAAATCTCATCCAGAGTTTTCTAATTTAGAGTCTTAAGATAGTGTAAAAAGAGATTTATGGACAAATTAGTTTTGGGCAGTTCTGAATACCCCAGTGACTCCTTCACAAGTCTCACATTGTGCAGCCATTCATCCATTTAATACTGACTTTGAGAAGACTTGAAGTAAATAAGCTATGTATCTTTTTCATCATGAAACTCTTCTTGGGCTTGTTCAGATTCTATGGGATTCATTCTTTTTAGAACAGACCTTGGAAAATATTGTGTAATCTTTTGCAAGTGGAATGATTTCTATATGGTGCAATGTTTTCAATAGTTGACATGCTCACTAATTAATTTTGTTGATAAAAGAAGAAATAGGAAATTTACAGAGATATGTGATTAAAAGAGCTAGAATATTTTAAAAACCTTTATCTTATAGCTCATTAATCTACTTAAATGTCTTTTAGCAGAGAAAAATAATAGCATTTGATTGCATTTTCCAGGAGTATCTGGTCAACTATTTTTGGTTTTGATTTTAAATAAAATAACATTGAGCTTTCAGATCAATATGACCACCTCAGTCTCACTGTTCCCTAGTCCAAGTTTGCTGAACTCTTTGAAAGCCTTCCACAGGCACTTTATCATTTGATCACTGAGCATCAGGTCATAAATGTAGATAGCAAACCAGAAATAACTTCATTTTTGCTCTCTCCTAAACTGGCTATAAGAATTCCAAAAGGAAGTCTGTTATAAATAAACAGGGCTTTGTGATTGTTGATGGTCTTAAATTTCCATGATTTTGTGATCATTTTTATAAATGTTGAGGGCTAAAATCCAATCTTCTGTGTTTTTACCTCTTAAATGCACTGTGTTCATTTGTGGTATAAAAAATTATATTCATTTTAGAGAGCTCATTCAAGTATCTGCATAGAGTTCCAAAAATACCATTAACGATCCATCTGTTTTTCACTACACACCTATTAGAATAGTTAAAATAAATAAGTAAATAAAAAACTATTGCCAGTGCCAGAGCTAGCAAGGGTGTGTAGAAGTGAATCTCTCATAAGTTATTGGTAGGAGTGTAAAATTGTACAGCCACTTAAAAAATTTGGCTATTTCTTATAAAAATTAAGCACACTCTGAAAACACATGACCCAATAATTATGCTCCTGGACTTTCATTTTAGAGAAATGAAAATTTATATTCAGGAAAAAACTTGTAGATGATGCTCACAGTAGTTTTGTCAGAATCCCAAACTGGAATAGATTACCTCAAATATCCTTCAATGAGTGAGGAAATAAATACACTGTGGTAATCCATAGCATGGAATACTATTCAGCAATAAAAGGGAACTATCAATATAAATGTAGGAACATGAATGAATATCAAGTTGATTATATTGAATTAAAAAGAAAAAAGCCAACATAAAAATGTTGTACACTCCATGACTCCATTTACAGAACATTCTTGAAATGATAAAACTATAGGAATGGAGAACAGATCAGTGACTCCCAGGTGTTGACAAAGGAGCAGATACGAGGAGGGACTTCCTTCACTGACAGAACAGTTCTGTATATTTGCTAAAGCTCCATATGAAAGTTATTAATGGAGATCAGTTTTCTTAGTGGTGACTACATTTTTGTGCAGCTCTTAACTGAGAATGAAGTGAAATTCTAGGGTGCATACCCTGTTGCTATTGGTGGAGTCAAAGTAAAGGAGTATCATAATATCCATCCAACTTAAGAATGCCATGAAAGGATTTTAAACATTCCCAAGCAAGAAAAATTTCAAAGTCACCCAGAAAGCTTTCCAAGGTTAGTGCTTCCCATTCCACTCTAGGATATGAGCCAGGATGGTGGTTATAAACACCTGTGTCTTTACAAGACCAAAATGCCTATGTTTGCATGTACCAAGAGCTAAATTATTGAAAAAAAATAAAACCAACTTTTCTCTTTTCACATCTTTATCTACTCTAGATTTTTACAACAAATTCAATTATAAATTTAAGTAGATGATAAAATGGATTTTTTGCCACAAATTATCTAATTTTGAAAGTAATAATTGTTTTATATCTGATATTTTATGGATTTCAAGGGAATTTGTACCATTATGTCTGAGGGTAGACAACCATGTATTGTGCACAGCTGGTACATCATCTTGATTAACCTTGTAGCACCCTGCAAACTAAAGTTTGTTTTCACTCCTGTTAAAGAAGCTGTGCCCCTGAAGCAATCTGGACTTTCCCTTGACTACAAGAGTCAAAATGTGGTTGGTATGGGATGTAACTGAAAGAATATGAACTTTAGGAAGGTTTATTTCAGTTCTCAGCAATGCAATTGAAGCTATGTGTTCCTGCAAATCTTGTAAATCTTTAAGATCTTAGTTGCTTTGTCTACACAAAGTTCTACACAAGGCTGATATTTAAATGAAAAACCTGTCTATGTGGCAACCTTGAAATATAGGCACTTCATACTTTTTTCAATATAGTGAATACAGAACCTAGGTCTGTAATTGGTCATGGGGTCTTTTAATATACTTTTCATGTGAAAAAAATGATGTAATATGGAAGTAGAAGGTCGTTTTGGGAGCTAGGAAGATGGTGTGTCATAAGGAGGCAAAGGTGGAAGCCATGAGGTGAATTAGGAAGATGTTTGTTTCCATGAGAAGTAATAAAGGTACAGGAATAGAAAAAGATGAAGAATGGGTGCTAGTTCATAAAAGGTAGCCAGGGATGGCAGCTCTGAGGCAGATTCAATATTTGAGAAAAGACTGAGTTAAGTAAGAGAGTAAAAGTACTTCAGGTTTTGAATTAGACAGTTATAGATGGGATGAAAAGAAATAGATGCAGAAAGAATACAGAGGTGCCAAGATCTACAGATAGTTAAATGTGGAAGGTTAAGGAAAGGGAGAAATCCTGAGACTTTAGTAAATGCATAAGTAGCAATTTCAATGGCTTAGATACAGAAATCCAGGAGAGGAGGAGATGTTTGAAAAATAATTAATGAATATATACATATAATAGAATTAAAAATGGGCGAAGGACCTGCCTGAATAGATATTTTTCCAAAGAATATTTACAAATGGCCAAGAGGTACAAGAAAAGATGCTTGGCATCACTAATCATTAAGGAAATAGTAATAAACCAAATGAGATATCACTTCACACACTTTAGGATGGCTGTTACCAAAACTCAAGAGATAACAAATGTTGGTGAGAATGTGTGGAGCCAGGGGAGCCCTTATACATTGACGGAGGGGATGTAAATTTGTACAGCCATTATGGAGTATGAGTAGGAAAGTTCTTTGAGATCTAGTTATATACCTGAAGGAAACAAAATCATATCTCAAAGAAACATCTGCACTCTACGTCTAGAACACATTAGACAGGGATTTGGAGGAGATGAAGCACAGAAATTGTGTCAACTAATTGGCACTATTCACAGTAGCCAGAATATGAAAATAGCTCATGTGTCCATCACAGATGAATGAATAAAGAAAATGTGATATGTACATGTAACAACATGTATAAATCAGAGATAAGAATTTATAATTTTGAAATGTAGAAAAAGGAAAGTATTGATCTGCATTTAATTTTGTTGCTTAAAAGAGAAAAATTAGGCAAAGTTGAAAAATATTATAAACTAGAAATTGTGAACTTATATTAAACTGTAGTGACATTGATGCATCCTCAGGATCCAAGAACAAAACTGATTTTCTTTTCATATGCCTAATTACTTGCTTAATTATTGTACATTATTTTGTCTTTGCTATTATTATATCTATAATCATAATTCAGAGGTCAATTTATTCTTTTTCTACAGTTTGGCATGCAACTTACTAATTAATTAACAAATCCATTAATTTTTATGGGCAGTAAAGCAATCTAGGCATTTATTTGACATCATATATAGATGAAGTCGGTCACTTTAAATTGTTTGACTTTTAAGTAATCTGGGATGTCTTGGTTTTAATCTAGCAAATTCTATGGAAAAGTGTCACTGCCTATTCCTAGGTGTGAATCCGTGAGCCAGGCTTTCAGGTGGCACTTTAGGTAGTCTATTATTCAAATATGCCTGCATTGTCCATTCCTATTTATTTAAATAGGGAAGGAATTAATTATATATTTTCCCCCTTCAAAGCATCTGTCTTAAGGGACAAACAATGGTCAGAGTTTCAGTGTTTATGGTACTGGAGTGAGAAAATACAGAGTAGTCTGAAAAAACTAGTGCATTACTAAAATGACTCCACATCAACTTCATTAGACAGTTCAAAGATAATTTTTCTATTGTAAGTACACTGCATTTTTATTCACTTTGGCATTAAGAAAAAAAGAATAATTATCTTCTCTTGCATTTTAACAAAAGATTTTACAATGACAAAATAGTTTACTCAAAATAGCAGTTGAGAGGTCTGTTATAATTCCATTGTTACTTTCAGAGCAGATGCCATGTCACGTGCAAAATGCCAAGACCATAGAAAAATATTTTTAGCTGGGTAAAAATATGTGACATTTAAGAAAGAAACATTAGTGCCTTGATTCATTTGTTAATCAAGTGCTTCAACATTTTCTATTTACAACTGTTTGAAGGTTATAGAATGTAAGAATGACACAATTTCTTCCCCCCCATGGGATTTATATTTTTAGATGATTAAGATAAACTGTTCTTCATAATTTATAATAAGTGGAAAGAAAAATGATAAATCAAATGTATTCTTGTTCTCAATAGGGAGAGGTCCTAATATAAGTTTTAATATGACAAAGGGTGACTGCACGGGTTTGGCACAGAGGAAGAAAGTATCTTAAGTGAACAAAATGCAATTGCATGACTAGAAACTGGAAATTAGAGGGAATCAATTTATGATGTGAAAGAAACTTAGATAATCTTCAGAAGATATCAGTCAGGAATTTGGAGGAGATGAAGGACAGAAATTGCGCCAACTAATTGGCAAGTTATTTTAATGATATCTAAGAGAAAAACAAGAAGGTCAGATAAATGACATTTTAAGAACTTAACCTGTAAATGTGAACAGCTAAGGAAAATACTTCAAAATTTAGAAAGTTTTGGAAAATCTGTTCACACATGGGCATCAAAACTGTCAGCAGTGAGACTAGTACACATATCTAGCTCTGTGTAAGATAGGACCTCAGCAAATTTTAAACTATAAACACCGTCATTTAAATGTTGCAAGTTATTAGGTGATCCACCAGCTCTGACAGTTGGCATCATTCCCTTACTCATGCCCACACAGCTTCCTGTTATGCATTCCCTTTCTCAATGTCATTGCTGCACTCATATTACCAGTAAAATAAATAAATAAAAATAAAAAAATGTTGCAAGTTGTATTCTGTCTTTCATAATAGAGACATTTAACCTTAGAACAGATTTTCCTATTGTTCTCTAAAGAAATGCAACATTGAACAAGGACATTTTAGAGCATGTATATCTACAAGTGAATGCAAAATTTCTTAGGGAAGAGCCAGATGTAAGGAATTGAGCTAAACATGAACACTTCAAGAGGAATGGCTTGTTCAGTTTAACATTGAAAATTAGATGTGTTGTTAGAAATTGTTAAATCTTTGCATATTTTATTTCTGATGCAGACATTTTTTTCCCTCAGAGTAGTGTAGATCAGTTTTATGTGAAATTTTTGTCTTGCTCTTACAAAGTATATGTGTGTACTTTTGTCTGAACAGGTGCTGACAGGTGATGGAGAAGGAGACCCTGAAATCTGAAAAAAGGCATAAAGACTTGATGATATACCCTTCATCTTATGACCCCATGCAATAGGAGGTAGACTGAGGTTTATGGAGACTACCCTGGACAAAGTTAGGCAAGTCTCACATGTAAAGATAGTTAAGACAAATAATCTGGAATATTGTGAAGACATTATTACTCATACCCTGACACAGAAGAATTTGTCACTGGAGTAGGTACCATAATGACTCCCCAAAATAACTGGACAAGTTGTGAATACATTATATGCCAAAGGGGAAGTAAGATTGCAGATGGAAGTAAGTTTGTCAGTTGACCTTAAAAATAAGATTGTCCTATGGATTATCAAGTAGACACAGTGAAATCATAAATTTTTTTAAATGTAGAAGAGGGGGTCAGAAGAAGCAGAGAAAGAGATGTGATGATAGAGGCAGTTTTACAGTGATGAGATGTGAGAAAACTCAAGCAGCCATTGCTGTCCTTGATGATGAAGGAAGGGACGAAGAGCCAAGGAAGCTGGAACAGCAGGGAAACACATGCTTGTTAGAGTCTCAAAAACAATAGCTTGATTTTAGCCATTTAGGCTTGTTTTGAACTTCTTATCTCCAGAACTGAAACGCAATGCATTTTTTTGTTGTTTAAACCACCAAGTTGATAGCATTTTTTACAACAAGCAGAAGTAAGTGAACAATGTTTCAATTTTAGTGCATGTACCAAAGGTCAAACATCCTGAAAGAATAAGCTAAGGAGCAAAAAGGATTTATGGGACATGCCTGAGACTACAAATTTCTCTTCTTCCTGATGGAGTCTTATCTTGAGTTCCATTGGATTGAAAGTTCAAAGCCAGACTGGGACATAGAAAGGCCGTGTTTCAAAACACCAAACAACAGTAACAACAGCAAAACCTTCCACTCTGTTCTCCCGAAAAACAACTTTAACATTTTCAAAGAAGATTGTTCCAAATAAGTTTTGTCATAGTAGTGATTTAATCATAAAATTATAATTTACTGTAATGTTTATCAACAGAAAAATAAATTATTCTATGCTTATTTTCAGAATTTCATAAAAAGTTTAAAATTAAATAGAAAAAACAAAATAAAGATGACCTTACTTTGGTTCATTGTGTGAGTTTTGGTGATATGCACTATTTCATACACATGAAATTGGAAAAGTACTTGGAGAGGACTGTCCAAATAAATAGGCCACCACAGTGTCAGTTACTACTGAGTGTCATACTGTTAAGAGTATTAAGAAGCTATGTGGTAATATCAATCACATAGCTGATAGTTTTCCATTCAAATGGGCATGGATTTTGAAAAGTTCTTAAAGAAAATTCTAGCTCACTAAAGTCATCAGCACTGAGAGAGTGTTCAGGAAGTAAGTTGAATTCTCCTATAGCTTTATGCTTGAAGAAAAGCTTTAATTTCAGTTTCCATGTTCCACTCCATTAAAAGCAATAAGTAAATTCTTTGCTACTGTTTCTATTGCTAGAATATCAAAAGGACTGAGATAGATCAATATTAAAATATAATTATAACATCTGTGTGAGTTAGTTTTTGTTTTAGGCTTTCTTGTAAAGGCCTATTTAAAGAACACATTTTCTTTATTTTTTTTCCAATGAAAAGAAAAGTTTCTTCTAGAACAGCCGTGCAAAAAATAAAACCTCCCAGGTAAGTAAATTATACTACCTGATCACTCACTGATGATGGCACCAATACAATTTAAAATTATCCACAAACACTTAGATTCTGTTTTTAGATGGTGTTCACTTTCAAATAATACTTCTGCCTTAATCTTATTTGCAACTTTAGATACAGGAGAAATTTTGTATGTAAAGATATCATAAGGTGACATTTCTATTGAATACCATTTCAGTTAGCAGATGAAAGAAATAGCAAATGAAAGCGATTATTTAGGAAGGAATACATACATTTATGAAGTGGAATCTATCAATTAATATTTATTGGTTGGCTACCATTTACCTAGAATTTTTTAAAATAGTGGACTATTGATAATGCTAAGAACATTAGCTTGTTAGACTGAGTGCACTGAGCCCAAAACCCAAGTTGCAAAGCCTGGAGCTTTTCTCAACCAAGTATCTGCTAATCAACTAAATGCTTGATTTAGCAAAACACAGTTTTAAGAAACTTTTCTCCTTCTTTAATCTTTGGCATCACACTTACATACTTTTATGTCTGTTGCAGCCATATATGAAGACAAGTGGGTGGGGAGCGAAGTAGAAAAGGGATGGAGAGTGGCATGCCAAAGGATGGGGGACGTATCCAAATCTGAAAAAGGTTCCACTGAAACCCAAAAAAGAAGCCAAAAGGCTTCTGAGGTTCTGGAGGGAGAAATGTTTGTTGAGGAATGAGTTTCATGCTAGCAGTTTCCACCTCAAATATTGTGTAACAAAGAAAGATTATTCATCAGTCAACATTAGAAAAACTTAATGGTTCACCCTAAGAAATCAAGATAATTGTTGGTGTCCAGTCGTGAGTCCATGAGGCATAATCACCTCACTCGCCTTCACAAGCACTACCAAGTCCCTCCAGGCAAATTCATCATCTCTAAATGACAAAAATTTTATAACTGGCAGAAGGACCAAAAGAAAAAAAAGTACAACTCGGGAGGACCAAAAAAGACTGGCCAGTCATCCAATCCAACAACAACACTGAATGGTGGCCCAGTCACCAACACAGACAGAGAGACTTAGCGATGGCCCAAAGTCAAGGATACAGAACAGAGAAGACAACTTAGCTCTTGTACTCTAAAGATCTCAACTATAAATAAAAGTGCCTAATTGCCCAATGTAATAGGTACATAGATTGAACTGATGTCATATTTTGTTGTGCTTCACTCAGATCCCTCTCTTTTTCCCCTTCCCTCCCTTTTACAAGACAAAGTAACATATTAGAGCTCAACCCTCACCTCTAACACTTCATCCTCATTCATTTTTAATATTCTCAATTGGTGTCTACTCTACTCATGCACGTGAGAGCTTTTATTTTTCCCTTTATATGCTTTAAGGACATATTAGAATCAGTAAATGAAATAACAGTTGTTTGAAAATATGTTCTTTAAAAAAAATCTAAAAAGTAGAATGAGGAGCAAGAGAACAGAAATGAGGGCAGAAACACCAAAATTGGACAACTGATACACTGGTGAGTGTGTAATAAAAATATGTCTATTATAGAAGAATGCTAAAATATTTATATTCAGAATTTCTATCTCTATAAACATTTATTTATTTTAAGTTTCTCAGAATTTTTTATTAGGATATATTCGTTGTACAGGTAAGGATGCATTGTGACAATTCCAAATAAGCTTATATTGTACATTGGTTAGATCGCCCTCACCATCTCTTCCCCCCAACCCTTTCCCTGCCCCACTTAATTCCAAAGGTATTTTAATATAGCCACTCTGATGATTGAGTTGCCTCCCCTTCCCCTTGAGAAAATGGTAATAAGTTAAATTTTTTTCTACTTTATCACCTATCACATAAGTAAGATAATGTTCTTTTCAACTTCTGTGATGGGAAACAAGAAGTAACTGTGGAATCTAATTCATTGAACTCAAGGACATCTCATTTTTTGATGCTGGGGTTTATTTGATTTGTTCCAGGTGTGTTTGTTGGTTTGTGTTTACTTTTTTTTGTTTGTTTAATCTTTTTTTGTTCATTTATTCACATGTGCATACATTGTTTGCGTCATTTCTCCACCCTGCCCTCTTCCCCCACCCTTCCCCCCTCTCCCCCTCAGTTTCAGGCAGGTCCCCTGTTCCGCCCTTATCACTGATTTTGTTGAAGAAAAGACATATGCATAATAAGAGAGACAAAGAGTTTTTGCTAGTTGAGTTAAGGATAGCTATACAGAAAGATTCCTACTATTGCTTTCATGTACCCATGTGTTATGACCCATGTTGATTCAACTCTAACTGATCTTCATATTGGTTCCTGATCCCCTGCTCATGATAACCTGTTGTTTTAAGGTACAAATTGTTTTAAAGTCTCCAAATTAAGAGATAAATAGATAGATAAAGGAACAGTGAATTTTTTTTAAAAGGAGGTAGAGGAAACCTTTAATGTTTTAAGGTTTCAAAAAAGACAAAATATTCAGATACAAGTTTGAAGTTTAGTTATGTCATTCTTTAAAAATAACTGCAAACTGTGGGAAACTTGAAGGTTAACTTATAGATAGCAATGTAAACCCAAGAGACAATTCTAGTGAATTGAAAACTATGCAGAATGATCTGAGTTTATACTATAGTATTATTCAATCCAATTTAGGCCCAAGTTTCAGGACCACTTAGACTCAACTTGAACCCCAAGGGACTGAAAGCTGGAAAGAAAGGACAAAATATTATTTTAACATTATTCTCCAGGGAAAATGTCCTATCTGCAAGGATCTAATAACAACAGGAATAGTGTCTTAGTTCAGGCAGTGCCAGTGAATTCCTTGCCACCACCAGCTTGCAAGAGACCTCACATTTAAATATGTTAAAAGTAAAAGACTAAATAAACTAAAGCAAAATATTTCATAGTGACACTAAAGTTGCTAAGGTACTTGGAAATGATATCACATTGTTCATATTGTTAGTATATTATTGCATTTATTAAAATGTCATTTAGAGGACCAATATTTGAGTAAGGAGGATGAGTATAAACAGAAGCTACAAATTTGAATTAGTGAACAAAGATTTGTATTTCACTTCATGGCCTAACATATGTATCTTCATCATTGGAAAGGTTGCTATACCGAGTGGTAGAATTCAGGCTTGACTTATTGCATGTTCTTTTGGGGGGGTGGGGGGAATAAGCAGATGGAGATTTTTTTGAGCATTGTGACTGATGTTATGGGCTGAATTCTGTTTCCCTCAAATACATACATGTTGAAGTTCTAAACCCTAACATCACAGAATGTGGTTGTATTTGCAGGCAGGGTCATTAAAGAGGCAATTAAGACTAAAGCCATTGGTGTGGGTCCTAATACACTATGGCCAGTGTAGGAAAAGATAGGATACAGATACCCACAAAACAAAGACCATGAGAAGGTTCAGGGAGAAGACAGGCGTTGTAAACCAAGAAGAGGGGATTCAGAAGAAATCAACTGTGCTGACACCTTGATCTTCATTCTAGCCTGCAGAACCAGGAGAAAAATATCTCTGTTTAAACCACTCAGTATGTCATACTTTTTATGGAAGTCTTAGCCAACTAAGATCGTATCTGTCCTCTTAGGTTCATAGAATGTGGCCACCTAGCCATCTCTTGGTTATAAACTTCAGACATCTTCTTTCACATTACAGAACAACAACCTGAATCTAGAAAAGTTGCAATCTCCATGGCTATTAAGAACTAAAGAAAAGTTTGTTTGTTAGACTTCCCTAGATAGTAAGAAGTCAGTTATAACACTGAATTCTAGCTCTTCCTCAGTCCTCAAAAAAGGGTGATTAGAAAAAATGAAAAATGTCCTAGACCTAATGACAACTCCGTTTTACTTGATTACAATAAGAAAATAGAAACCATTGCATGAAGGTCATTCACTCTTCATTGAAGGTGCCTAACTTGAATAAAAGTGGTTCTGAGGACACATAACCCAGAGAACTTTTTGCAACATTCAATCGCACAACATACATGGCCATGTTGCCTCCTAGGAAGACTGAACTCACTCCTGACAAAGGCTTTGTGCAGTTACTAACGCATTTCATTCAACCTAAGGCCTATGAAAGCATCAAGTAATTCCCTTATTCTCTTGCTACCTTGGCAAAGCAATTCTATCAGTGCCAAAAAAAATCATAATAGTGTGTTTATTAACAATACTTCATCAATAAGTTCCTGTGTTCTTTAGTTTCATTGCTGTGATGTTTTGTGACATTGAGCAAGCTCTTCATTTCCTTTATTTCTCCATTTGTAGCTGCGACATAAAAACAATAGATACCATCAAATCTACCACAGTTATCCTCATAGCATATAAAAAGATTTGGGATGCACATCAAAGGAAAATTCTCAATTTTAGAGCAATTAGATCAGTATGTATCTTCAATACTAATACTGTCAAAGAATAATTAATTAATCCAAATTCCAATTTGAAGAAAAATTATTGGGTGTGCTGCTATACATTGGAAAATATGATACAGTTTTTGTTATTTGGCTGCTTGCCAAAACACATGTATTTAGATGACTTTTAGAGAAGAAAACTAGTTTTGTTTTTCTTTACTTAATGTGGAAAATAAAGTAGATCAGTAGCATTCAGTTTTAATCAATAAAATTTTCTCAATGTGCTAAAATAAATTATAATCTAGCAAAAATAGAATATGTTTGGCCTTGGGTTCAATACATGAGCGGAGATCATGCAAAAGGTTTTGCTGGTAACCAGATCAATATCAAGTGCGAATATACTAATATATCCACAGTCTTTAAGTGCTATCAAGGGTTTGAATCTGCAAAGGTTAGTAAATAAATAAATAAATAAAGCAGCCCTTCTGCTCATTAGGAAATCATCCAAAGCCCAGAAGAGAGAATTGAGTTCCTAATTTATGAGTCAGCCACTTAAAAAAAAAACTAAAAGCAAAACTAGCATGGTCATTCATGCTGCTTTTTCCCCATTTGATCTTTCTGGAAAGATAAATTCCTGCAGGACTCTTTGGAATCACTACCAGTTTTGCTACACTGTCAGACCTAGAAAAAAAATGTTACATCAAGTCTTCAAATACGAGACTGCAGAAATGACTATGGTAAATTGTTGTCCCTGATTAATTAATTTAAATGGTTTATATGACACACCGTGTAAATGAAAAATGGAAAGTGGAAAAAATCTCAATAACAAAACAGGTTCATGTTCAAGAAAAGTAAAATAAAACTGCAAGAAAAAGGCTGCCTGACTGAGTTCTCCAAGTGAGCCACCTCTTAGCATTCATTGCCACTAACATCGTTGACCAGGAGATAGAGAGTTAGCAGAAAACTGCCAACCACAATAATTAAATTCTACAATATGGTTTTCACATTGGATGTGATACTATTGATCATAAGACAATTCAGAAGACACAATCTGTTTTGCTTTTAATTCTCAAAAGCAAACTGTTTGTTTGTTTGTTTGTTTGTTTTGTATGTGTGTGCTTTTAAGATTCCCCATTAACTTTTTATTCTTTTCTCATTGTGTCCTTTGCTCCCGGATCCCTTTCTTCACCTCCCCTTCTGCTCTAATTCTGACCCACTCTGGTCTCCTGGCATTGTTCTGACATTTGCCTGGCAGAATATAAAACAGCAAACATGTTCAATTTGAGTGGTTTCCTGTAATGTTATTCTATCAAACTGGCAATTTCCGAAAGGTTTTAGAAAGGAGCACACAATTCCTCAGACACCAGGAGGTCCGACAGTGATTGCCAAAGCAGTCCATGCTTTTAGCGGGCACTCATATCTGAGCATATAAAAACATCACTTTCTCTCAGGTTTATTTTTTATGCCTAATAGCAAGCAGGCTTCAGAGACCTAAGTAGTCAGAGAGCACTGTATAGAGTTTAGGCTATTTTGGCATGTATGGTGCATTGAGATGCAATTGTTTCTCCAGCAATCACATAAGCTAATAAAATGTTAATCAAGATATTTAAATTGCAGTTAATGGATTGATGGACTTACATAAGGACCAGATGAAAAATTCATTAAAACGGACTGTACTTATTCCCTGTTTAGTTAGTCTCCCTACTCCCCCTGCCATTTGACATTTTCAAGATGGTGGCAGCTTTGGAAATTTTATGATTTGGTTGTGATTGTGGTTTGACTTGAATTCAAATTATAGGGTCTGAATTTGATAAAATTAGACATCTACTGCCTCAGGCAGGAACAGTGCATGCCAATGTCAATGGTGGCAAAATGTACTATAATACTAACTTGAGACAGGGCCCTGCAAATCCTCATGGTTCATGATAATGTCCACAAGTTATTATGGTCCTACACCCATAATGGGTAAGTGTGGCCTGTTATGTAGTATTATTATTGCAGCTCTTGGAGGGCTAAAATCTTCTGATCCAGCAATATGAACTTCTTGTGGGCCATTCAATGTGTATAGCAACCAAATCCTTTACCTTTAGTCATCCGCTAAAGTAGCATGCATAAGGAATAGTCGTGGCATGCTTTGGTAACTCCTCTCATTTCTACTGCCATTATTTTATTCATTCTTCTACTTCATGTCAAATTTTGGCACTGGGTTAAAAGGCATTCCAGTCTAATTTTTTTTTTTGCTTTAAAATAAGAGAAATGAACTTATGGATTCCAACTCAGAAGATATTTGAATAAACAAGCCCTTATATTTATGTCTTTGATACAAACCTTTTTTGTATTATTTCTCTTCTGCATATTGTATCATATGCTAAAATCCAGCAAACACAAGAGACTTCCAAGACAACCTTTGGGCTTCATACAGTGTGACAACATGTCCTTTTGGCAAAACATCCTAGCTCTACACAGTGTCCTAAATAATGCATTGTAAACAGTTGTAAAACCCTCAGTTTTGGAAGGGTTCCCATAAGTTTGTCTTCCCCCAAACTTCTGAGCCCTGATGGCTACTAGAACAAAGACTTTTCCAGCCATGACCCTTACAGCATCAAGCTCAATTCTACTTCTCCTATATGACTCCAAAGTCCATCATTTCTTGGGACAAAGCATGCGAACAAAGTGTAATGGTGTGGGAGGAAGTTACAGAATAGGGCTCAGTTATCTGGCAATTGTGTCTGCTGGACAAATGATTCCATACCCTTGAGCTAGTCATTTTACCTCCAGAGGCTTCAGTTTATTAATCTGAGTAAGAAGTTACAATTATGATTTTATACCACAAACAGTGATTAGATTCTCATGCCTAAATCTGAAAAAATATTGAGTTAATTGCTTAACTATTGTTGAAATGGGGGTGGTGTTTGTAAATCAATTTCTCCTATGCAAATAACATTATCTTTATCACAACATTAATTTTATCACAACCACTTAGCTATATTCATGCTAATCAAAAGACTACTTTGTGAGTTTGATACTTTACTTCTGACTTTGGTATAAACTAGATCTTAAATAATGATGTGACAACCACTAGATTTTTCTTACTGGAAAAATAAGAAGATTGATTTGATGAGCTCTAAAAGCTCTTTCTGTCCATTATTCCACAAATGGTTTCTATCTCCAGCATGGTGCTTTTGAGAAACTCAATGAAAGCCTCAGATGATTAGGGGCTTAACTATGGCCTTGGCATGGCCACAGGTTTGCCCCAAACCTAGAAACAGGAAACCTCAGAATTAGATAACAGGGAAATAAGTTATTTATTTCTTATTTTTTCCTGAAGGGTAGGCATTTTCATTCATCAGTTACTATGTAACTAGTCATATATATCTTAGAGGATTTTAGTTCTCCAATATAGTTGTTAACTTCTCAATATATTCTGAAATCTCTGATGTTTTAAGAGCATCTCACTGCTGCCTTTAGTACTAATTACCCAATTTCTCTTAGCACTGTGATCTGTCTAGATTACTGTCAGAATCTGTTATGTTTAGGGTTATTCCCTAGTTGAATAGAAAGATAAAATCACAAAAGTATTTTTGCTACAACATACTATTTCTTCTGTCATACTCTGTGCTGCCCTGAATTCCCCTTCACTCGCATGTTTTTAAAAATATGAGAAGTGAAGTAAAGGATGATCTTTTTTCTTGGCCCAGTGCAGATAACTGACAAGGCAGACAAATAGCTTCACTTAGGTCAGATAACATCATCCTAAAAGGAGATGGAGGCTCAGGGTCTGCAGTTTTATTAGATGCTCATATTGTGTGCTGTCCTAGTTATGGCCCTGGTTTGTGTTGTATGCATCTCTACTCTGCCCCAAAATTTAATAAGAAAAACATGCTTTTATTAAAGCAAAATTGAAAATTCTTTCTGTCTTTTCACATGTTTATTTTTACGGATTCTGAGTTTGTTTGATTTTTGCAAAGAAAGATTTTCTTTCATTTTTTGTAAGAAACATAAGATGCACATATACATGTATATATTTGCATATATATGAACCCTGAAGTATAAAATTATCTACTTTCTAAATAAATTCATTTCAGAAAAGATTTAAAACAGAGAAATTGTAACCAAGAATATTCAGAGGAACCACTTCTTAACTACTGGAAGTATTTCAAATATATACACACACATATATATAAGTGTATATATATATAATTTATATATGTTTGTATGTCTTGTTTTCAGAACTCAGGCTCAATTCTTCTAATTGAGAAGTCAGATTAATAAACTTGAGAAATCAGAATTATAATTGTGGCTTTCTCACAAAATTGTTCTTACCTAAGAAAAACAAATATTTTAAAAACTTTTCTATATGTCAAGAAACTTGTTTGAAATTTAATGTAGTTCAAAGATTGTAAAGTATAATTTTTGTACCATAAAGTTTGTAAACACCTTAAAAAAGCACAAATATAAACGTGAATCGGTAATATAAGCAACACTTGCTAAATGCTATATATTTTTGTATGTCCATGATGCTTTGACAAATGATGTGAGTTCAGTGATCTTTCCTATAATACAGGCGATTGTCAGCCATGTCCTCAAATAGATTGCTTAGTTTAGAAGTTTATAGTTCACAGACATCAACCACAATTAACCTACTAGTGTTAAAGAAATGATCTCTTAATAGGGCAAAAAATCATTAATTTGCAAGATGTCATTTCTTTAATAATTTAATTACAGTAAGAACCATTTCAGAAATGCCATATGACCTTCTGGTTTGTGTACAATATCAATGCTTTTGCAATCTTTGCCAATTAATCTTGTCTTGTAATTAAATTGTTGATTAATCTTGCTTGAACTTGGATTTAAGTTGTAAGACTTTTCTAGACTTCACTTTTCCTAGAGAGTAATAAAATGTAAATGTTTAGATGTACAGAAAGAAGCAAAATGGGATAAGGATGCAAATCCATTCTACTGTAATTGAAAATAAAAGTATGTTAGACAACACAAATGTTAGTCCAGTCTTATGGAAAGACAGATCAGAAGGTTTAAGAATCATTTACAGAACCTGCTATTAACATAGTTTAGGCAAACCCATTCATCGAATATCTTCAGTACAGTGTTTGATAATGTGGATGCATTGAAAAGTAAGCCAGGATTTCTGCCTTCAGGGAGCTTATGGTAATACAAAGTTTATAGTAATAGTGACGTCAAATGCTAAAATAAAGTTATGCAGAAGCTGGACTGGTGGCATTATGGGAACATAGAGACAGCCAATCATGCTGTAACAGAGTGGAAATTCTAGATCCAACTGCTTTGGTTTAAATCCCAGCTCTGCTGCTTGTTAGCTGTGCTCCCAGTTACTCTATGCATCAGTAACAAAACCAGGGATTATGATAATAGTACTTATCAGCTAGGGCAGTGATGATGAGAAAATGAGTTATTATTTATAAAGTACTTCGAATCCTGCCTGGGACATAAGTAGGATGCAAGTGCTTGTTAAATAATAAAGCTCTGAGCTAAGGAAATGATTAGAGAGGAAGAAACTATTTTGAAGTACGTGATTAAGTTTTAATGGTGAAGAAGGCAGCTTGTTATCCATAGTATGTACATATTCCATTATTGCCTGAAACCTGTATATTAAGTAAGAATCCATCCATTTATCTCAGTAATTTCACATGCAGGTGAGATTTTTTTATTGACAAAAGTCAGATTGCTTTAGCTTTTATAAATGTATAAATGTCCTTTCTGTGAGCAACTGTTTAAATTCTTGGACCCTAATAAAACAACAACAACAACAAAAACTAGACACTGAGGGAAAAAAGATTTCAAGCCATCTTCTTTATCTTTCCTGCCATTGCTGTAGGTGAGGCCTTTACCCTATTTTAACTCATCAGTAACCCCATACCTCTGCCTCCATACCTTCCCTGCACCAAAACAGTATTTCTACAGCAGAGAGCTGATCTCATCACATTCCAGATCCAGGGATTCATATTCAATATCTTGCCTGCTCATTCTATAATTGTTTCATGAACAACTGATGTTTCTTACAGATAAATAATATATTTAAATAATTTAATAATTCAAATTGTCTGCCTGGTAGACACACTCACAGAAATCTATAAAATATGAAGCATTCTATTAAAAATATCTTTTTTGAGAGGTAGAAATTTCCCTGAACTATGTGAAAAGCATACCATAATTATGTAGTTAAATATCTACTTCACACAAATGTCTTCCCCAGTGAGTAAGTCTCCTGTCAGAAGGGTTTGAGTGCTGCTTCTTTTGCTCTACCTTGTCAATAAAATTGCTTCACTTCTAATTTTCAGCATCACAATCATCTATCTCCCCAGGGGAAATGTGTGTCATGTAGCTTGGTAAAAGTTCCACAAGTTTATGTGCATAGGAGGTGTAATCCTGTGAGTTCTTAATGTCAGCCCAGATGTGCCAAAATGTCTGTAGCGAGTGATTTGGAAGCCAATCATAAGCTTGCTACTAAAGCCTCTTCTGTGGCTCAATGTAGACTGTTTTCCATTTTGTTTAACTTTTTCTTTTGAACCAATTTTAGGTTTACAGAAAAGTTGCAAACATAGTGCAAGAGTTCCCCTGTCATCGCTTACCTTAATAGGAAGAACTTACATGGTCACGGAGTGGTTGGAAAGAATAGGATATTAGCAATAGTACAATATTATTAACTAAACTATGGATCTTATTTAAACCTCACTAGTTTTTCACTAGTGACTTCATTTTCCTGGATTTCAGCCAGATCTTCTATTGTACATAGTTCCTATTTCTCCTTAGACTCCTTCTTTCTGTAATACTTTTTCTGTTTTTCTTTGTCTTTCATGATTTTCACACTTCGGTTAGAAGTGTGTTATTTTGTAGAACATCTCTCAATTTGGGTTTGTCTGATGTGTTCTCACATTTGGATAGAGGTTATGCATTTTTGGCAAGGATATAAAAATAAACTATGTTGTATTCTCAGTGCATCCTATTGAGGGGTTCGTTATATTGATATACTGTGGTATTTACTTTGATTACTTGGTAAAGCCAACATTTGCCAGGTTTCTCCACTGGATTGTTACTTTTGTCCCTGGGTTTGAGCAACATGAAATCCAGAGAATTTTGGTCAGAAAGACATAAATTTGAAGTTAAGCTGATCTGGATGCAAAACCTAGCTCTGTCACTTCCTATGTGTGAGAAATTAAAATATAGGTTAGTGAATCTTACTCTGGGACTTAGCTTCTTCAACTGTGAAATGGGGACTGAACAAATATCCTTCCATGAGGAAAGTGTGAATCTTTTCATGTTTTCTGAAAAGAAGAATTCTATTTCTTTTTTTTTCTCTTTAAATCTACATAAATCTGTGAAGTTCCCAGGGTGCCAAAGAGTTACTAAAAAGGGAACAGTCACATCCACAACTGGTCCCATACCAGTTAACTTGATATTACACACTTTCTCAGCCTACATGTTTCCTTCAGAACTTGCCACACTGAGATTTACTGGGATCTTGGTCATCTTTAGTGATGTTGGGAAGTTCTTTGCTTGACAGAGATTATCCATTTTCAGAGATTTTATTTCTCTGTGGTCTTGTGTGGAGCTGGTGTGAGAATTTCTATCACACTAGGGTCCACTAATATCTCTAGGTAAAAATTTCTCTTTTATATTTTCCCCCATCATAGGTATATGCTTCTCTCCCACACTTCCAGAGACTAAAATAGTCAATGGAGTTAAACTTTTACCCTAACATTTACTTTTACTCTAATTTCTATTCTGCAAGTAACCAAGCCAAAGAATGCAAAGAATCTTGCTATTTAATAATATAGAACAAAAATTACAATTAATTGTTCAAAAATTGATTTTGACACAGTTTTCGCTTATGTTGTTGTGTAAGTATTTTGGCTAAGATTAGACCTTCAAAATGTTGAAAAATCTGCTCATATGTAGAAATAGGAAAAACTAGCTTTAAAGATGAAATAGTGTTTCTGTTTTGTTTCTATAGTGGTAGATTTGCATACTTATTTTTGAAAGCATATAATTTCTTCATTTAGAAAAAAATGTGTATTTTTTTTGGTTTTGTAAATATATGACACAACTTAATTCTGGAATAGAAAGATTGATGATAATATGGTTCTGAAATTCAAACAGTTTTGCTTTATAGGAAAAGTTTTCTTCCAGTGGACAAAATTAAATTTTGATAATTTTTGTTAGGGAATTTACTTTAGAAAACCCATCTGTAAGTATACATCACAGTGCACTGACTTTGATATGTATTGTTTATTCTTGAGAGTTTTCCACCTTAGTCTTGTTAAAATTCTTGTGTAGAACTTAAAGCAGAATATCTAATGATGGAGAACACCATTTCCTCAGTACTAGTGGGGAGTGGAGACCAACTGTACTGAACTATTGAAGTAGAATAACAAACATTTCACACAAAATATACACATAACAATGATCCTTTAAGGGACTTGAAGGCAAGATGATGTCTTTAGAAATAACGTTCTCTTGAAGGGAATAGGAGGTTCAGTGTAAAACATTCGAGAGGATTTCTATCTTAAAAGAACATGGTGATTTGGGAGAGCATTCTGGACTAGTATAAAGATAGAAAAGGGGCTTTCCTTCTTTCAGGTTTGAGGAATAGACAGTCTTCAGCAGAGAACTTGGAAGAAAGGGAGGGAGACATGTTGAAGGGTGGGATATACCTGCCCTAGGAACAAGATGTCAGAACCGTATCTGGATGAGGAGAGATTGGCCCATGGGTTGTTAGAAAAGCCATATTGTACAACCAGTTTAAAGAACACTTTGCTATCCCTAAGACCTAGTAGGGTGTGGTCAAATCCCTGCTTGAGCAGAAGGTTTCTGTCCCAAGCTGAAATGAACTGGCAGAAGGCTAGCAGCTGGAATTTGAAGGAAGCCAGGGTGAAGATGGCAGAAGAAATATCTGAACTCTGTGTGGAGAAGAGCTGGCAGAGGGTGGTCAATAATCAGGGAATATGTTGGCTTTCTCAAGCCAGAAACATAGGGAAATTTAAAAAGGAAAATATCTGGTAAAAATTTAAACTGCTAAAGCTCATATGTGATCAGGCTCAAACACTATAATATGAATGCTAAAAAGTGACTTCATAGACTACTTACATGTGACATATTTAGGTAATATTTATAAGGATTTGATGAAATGTTACATAAAACTGAGAAATTTTTATGATTAAATATTAGATTCCCTTTCCAAACTTATGAGCAATAAGATCTGGAAGAAAGAGGGAAAAGGCTTGAATTATTCACAAAAGAGAGGTTCATTTATGGGCCAATGTTAAACTTGCATCTTATAGATCAGATGGACTTAGAAATGGTCACAGAGTGTGGAGAGATGCGATCTTTTCGGGCCTTTGTAGACTGGGTGATTATAGTCAACTACAAGGATGATGCTTAAAATTACCCCCAAGTACTCTCATATTAAAGGTTAAAAGGTTTTAAAAAATGAGCAATGGAGTCTTAGTCTGAGAAAAGACATCTTAAAGGCTTTCACTTTAATTCTGCTCTCGTGCCAAAAATAAATCAACCTCTGGCACGCAGTTACAGAGAAAGGTTTGTAGGTATTCAGAAAGCAAACAATACTGTAGAAGCCAGGCCTGCAGGGGGACTTCTGAATGGATAGGAAGAGCAGATAGCTTAAGGCATGTCTTCTAATTTAAGGCTTCCTTATCATGCCTTTGACTTTTCAGAAATCTTCCTAAAATTATAATATGAAGATAGCGACTTTGATAAACTGAGGTCAGAGTTTTCTCTCACCCTCCTATTATTTACTGCTAATTTTTATTGAATTCCCTTTAATCCATTTAGGCATTTTACATTAATTTTCACATTTACTCCCTTATGCTCCATCACTATCCTCACTTTACAGGAAGGACAACGAGTCTCAGGTATGAAGTTCTGAACAACAGTTTGTTGCTGAAGTTCTCATACAACTTTCAGCCACCAGAGCCATGCCTGGAAAGAGGTGATCTCACTTTAAAGTAACACACTACATCTTCCTCTGCTGTTTCTTTTGATCCTCTCTTCTCTTCTTTTCCAATTCATGATAAATTTCAGCATTCTAAGTGAAAGGTGAGTTGACACAGTCTTTTAAAGAAGTATTATTGTAACTCAGAGTCCCCAGGAGGTGACTCATTAAACATTTAGTAATGTCTGCTGAGATGGAGATGTGGAGTTAGGCACTCAGAACCAGGGAATACAACCCAGCTGGGAAAAATCATTGTCTAAGAGAAGAGATGACAGCTCAGTAAATAAGTCCACCATGCAGAATCACAGGTGCAATGATAGAGGTGAATGCAAAGTGCAGAGATGGGATAATTCTGCCTTTAAAATGGTCAGAGAAAGTTTCAAGGGCCTAAACATAAGTACCAAAGTTGCACTAATCTATAATAAATAACTCTTTCATTGGTAAAACAATTTCTGAAAAAAAATCTTATCACGTGCTATCTACCACCCTCATATTCTTTTCTTCATAACTACCTGGAGTATACAGAAAGCATAACATGTCAGAGTCGACTCACCGGGGAGATACTGAGATTATGGGTACCCCTGCCCTAAAAAATGTTCTCACGACAACTGTGCCTATAGCCATGATTCCTTCATTTATTATATTGGTATCACAGCTCCTCTCATGGTTCTGAGTCTATATTTGAGCTGCCCTGTCATTAGGATTATTTGAAAGCAGCCTTCCTTGTCAGAACAGGGCCTGGTCTCTGAGGCCCAGATCCACAGGAAATTGATCTCTTGAGTCTGTCACAGAAGTATGAAGCTCTGCAAGGTAGAGTGTAGTATTACTGTACAGGTGCACTGCCGAGATGATGTGCTGATGGCAAGGGAGGTGAGGAAGCCCTGCTCCCTTTCACAGTTGCAGACAGAAATGTTGCAGTGACAAGGACCACAACTGGCATGCCTCACATTCCTCAGTGTTGAAGACAATAAAAGGTGGGGGAAGGAGAGAAAAATCAAATTTCTATGAAGAAATGTCAGCAGTAAATTTAATGCAGGTGCAATATTCTCCGAACAAAGGACGTTTTGTTTTTGCTGCCTGTAGTACCATGAAAACCTGCCCCTGCCTCCTCCGTGCTATGTGTTTTTCTTTTTATCGGTGTAAGGTAGATTAAAATGTTGATACCCTTTCTTGGCAAAAGTATTTTTAATGTTCTTAGTACAACTGTTGAAGAAGTATTAACTTCCCCCAAAGCTTAGCTTCACTGGGTGTAACAAAGCCTTTGGTTCATTTATGAAGCCTTGTGTTTTACTGATTGCTTCTTTGTATTACTGTGAATTGTCTTACTATTGATTATCTCTTGTACCTATAATATAAGAAATAAAAATGGAAAGCTCAACATAAACTTTAATTAGAGTAACACATTTCAAAATTAAAAAAGGTGAAATTCCCATCATCGGTTAAGATAAAAAACATTCTGTAAGACATAAAAATGCAAGTCATTTTGTCCTTCATTTAGGTGGTCACAGGCAGAGTGATTACAGAGCAATCAAGGTGTATGACTTTCCCACTGGCTTTACTCAGTGACTTATGGACTTCACTATGATAGTACATTACCAGAGAGCAACTTCCAACACCACTGACAGAACTTAAGTTCAGGCCTCACCCAACTTTATGAAATACCTCAGCAAGCCCTTGGAGGGCATATGAACCTTTCTTGGGTAGTGACACATTTAATTGGTGACGGAAAAGTGATATACTATGAATGTTGTGATGTTATTGCTCTGGGTGAACTGGCACAGTGAGCAGAAGGAGTGTTCCTAAGCCAGAACAGCTAGCAATAACTTAATTGTACATGGAAGAGAATGCAAGTTACAACACCACATCTGTAAGACTTGAAAATTTTGCAAAAGTATGATATTTCAATCCCAATTGGCTGCCTTTGTCCATATCATTCTTTATTAAGTGGCATCTTGGGGACCAGATTAAAAGGTTCACATAAGTACTGTATCTGTTCACCCAGAGTAATAGCGTGATAACATACATAGCTTTTGTTCTAATGAGTGTCTCTGATTAAATAACTCACTACATAAGAACACTTAAAATGCCCTCTAGTCTTACAGTTTATATCAAAAAGAAATTTGATAGTTCCCCAAATCAACATAAACTTAAATGTTAAATACTACTACCAGCATCAGGCTAAGTGACTGAAATCCCCTTTCCAAAAGTGCAAATAATAATACATTTTTTTTTTTTTTTTAGCAAACATGTAGATGGAATGACAGGAATAGCTCTTGCTGTTGCTACAGGAAATATTACAAAATGATTATCATCTGAAGAGGCAGACAAAGAGCAGGAATCCCAAAAGTGTAGGAAAAATATATTGCAAAAGTGGCTTATGAAGTTAATTAATAAATTTAGTATGTCAGTTTTCTGAATTTTATGATGTTGGAAGTATTTATCAACTTTTAAAAATCTGAGATGTTTTTATTGTAATACCTAGCCAGTTCTATGGTCGATTTTTATGTTGTAATTTCATAATCATTTTCTTAGAAATCATCCCCAACTTCTATAAACTTTAAGTGCCACAAAATTTGTATCCGCCTCGATATTATGGAGAGATATTTGGAAACCAATTTTCATAACATGGGAAGTAAGTATTTAATGATAATTGCCAATCAAGTGCAGGTTCTTTAAGGATGTCACATAAAGTGTGCAAAAACAACAAAATTTGGAAAGATTAACTTGACAGTTAATATCTGTCCTGTTCTCAAGGCTCTCTATGGTTAAACCTCATCTAACCCTTTGTCCGGCTCTCTCTAACACATGAATATTTAGTCTAGTTAAACCAGTCTCTCCCCATTTTTCTACTCACACATGCTAATTAAACCTCCTTGGTGATTGCACACACTTGGAGGTTATGTTTTTCCTGTGTTTCTCCATCTTTCTTTATCCTATTCATCCTTAAAGGCTCAATACTCACTAAGTTGGCCACAATTCTTGTAACCCATAGGGCGATCTCCCCTCTTAAAACTGGGAGGGTATTTCTTTTGCTGTTATTTAACAGAAGACTACATATATTTCTCTGAGAAGACTTCTGGAGCATTTCTTATGAATAAGCAATCAACTAACTCCTTGAGGACACAGGCTATGTTTTATGTTTTCATTGTTTTTCATCTCTGTCTGCCAGAGTCTAGCACAATGTTAGCCAGATCTTCTTTGGGTGGTCACCACTAGAAAAACTGAGATTTTTAAGTCTAAAGGTAAATCAATTACTTGAAAAGATCTAACAGCTTTGCTATGTTAAGTTAACACTTAATGTTAAAATACTGAGGATAGGAAGTTGATCTACACTAGGAGTCAAAACTTGGTTCCAAATCATGACTACAACTCTAAGCTTTATGAATTTAGGCATCATCTCTGAATTCAGAGATGATTACAGTTTTCTATCTGTAATGTGGAAAATATTAAGACTGTTTTGAATACTGAATGAAATTGTTTGCCAAAGTCACACTGTATCCATCCATTCTTCTTTCATTTGTCCACCAAGATGGTCAGTGTCAGGAAGACTGGAGAGGACTGGATAGATGAAATTCAAGTAGGAGAGATTACTTTTCCTTTCTCTTTTTCCACCTGAAGACCTTATGTTAAGAGTATTCAGAAAGAAGTAGCTTTGTAAAACTCCTGACTTCAACTGACACTGGAGTTGAGATTCACAATGAAAAGTGTAGTTAGGAGAGTAAATGTGAATAAATCATTTCACCTCTATGGTATACATTTTTAAAAATTTGCCCAATAACTGGACATGCAGTGACTTTCAAATTCCCTTCTGGAGTTGATATTCTTTGAAATAAAATTTATATAAGCTAAAAGTGAGATAAGTTACACTCTATTCCATGTACTAGAGATAAACCCCATTAGTCTTCATTCTTGTAATTATTATTTTTCTACTGCATTTTCTCCTCAGCCTGTTACAGATTTTTGTACCTTGATCTTTTCAAGGAAAAACAAAGAAACAAAATAAATACCTTTCCAAAAGTCTCAACCTGGACTCACAAATATTTTCTTCCTTTCACTTTATGTTTCTTCTTTCTTTTTAGGTGAACCTGGAATACTCAGCTATTCTTGTCAACCTCCAGTAATCAAACTAGCACGGTACATTCTTAAGGATGGTTTTATTCTCAAGTCTGTATTTGGAAAATAAATTCAACAAACTTGTTTTTAGGGAGCAGTGTATAGGGGGACATTTTGTGGTCATCTATTTCTATAACATTTGCATTTTGTATAATGAGCATATGAATAATCCAATGTATAATTAGGACAGATGAAGAAAATTAACTCAATAAACACATATGAGTTAATTGAAAGATGTTTTCCCTACAAATGATGTAGAAATATGTTAATTATAGTGCTAAAGAACATCTATGGGAAAAGAATATATGTATCCTGGGGATACATTTTTCTAATTCCTTCTCCTATACTGACACCAAATACTTGTTTAATATTTGTTGTATGTTGTTAGAGTCTCCTTCTGTCAACACTACCATTGGACAGTCTGCTGGAATCTTTACAAATCACATTAAATGCATAACATTTTAGAATGTTATCTAAAGAAAGAAATTTAATGAGAAATAAATTATTTAAATGATGAAGGAATAGATTCTCCTTTAATTCTAGCTTCATCAAATCTCTTAAATTTATGAAGAGCAAAATTTGTGGGATGTGTGTGTATGGGTGTATGTGTATTTGTGCAGACATATTTAAATAGAAATCAAATAAGTGAAGCATTACCCGTGCATTCTGATTTTCATCATTCTCTTAATTACTGGTAATTCATTCATTCAGGAAAAATGTATTAGAACCTACAAAACAACAATCATTAGTTTATGGACTAAGGAAATAAAGTTCAGAGAACAGAACAGGGTCCCTGCCATTGAAGCATAAAATAAGTATTTTAATAGAGGTATATGCAGAAAATTATGAGTAAGCAAAAGACCACCACCACCACCTTTGCCTAAGGCTAAGTTGAAGAGGCTTAGTAAAAGAGAAAGGAGATCTTTATTTGAGTCTGGAAGGAAGAACAAATATTTGTTAGGAAGATTGTTTTGGGGGGAGACTGGCATCTCAGGCAGATGTTCAAGGTCTTTGGCCATTGAATACTGTGTGGGTCTTGGCTTCTTTTTAAGGTACAGTGGAAGATGAAATCTGAAAACCAGGCATATACAAAATTATAAGAGCCTTGGGATAGTTTGCTGAGATCCTGGATGTATTCAATGACAATGGAGCACTGTTCAATAATAAAGTGGTAAAGGGACATGGTCAAAATTGACCATAAGATTTAAATTTCCCAAAGGCTTAAAAATGGAAAAAGTCTGCTTTAATTGGAGTTATAGTCCAATCAGTGGGAGAAGCACACATTAGTCAAATAATCTCATTGATAAATGTATAATTGCAAAGAGTTTATGACAAATAAATTTCACCTAACTGGATGAAGCATGTGGAATTCCCTGGGATGAACTAAATTCATGAATTTCTACAAAGATGCATAATGAAAGGTGATACTTATATTAAAAATGCACCATAAATTTTAAGATAACATGTAGTTTTCTTTAATATTCGATTGCTCTACTTGTCAAAACAGAAGATGGAATAATATATTTTAGAAAAGATTTTTAATTCTGGAGTTTAAACATATGGTGTTTTCTAAGCAATATCATGGTAATGACTTATAACTTTTATTGTTCTTAGCCAGATAATATTTTATTATTTCAGAAATATTAGAAATATTGATGTGGCTTTAAATATCCCCAATTTGTAAGGAGAGATAAACATTCATTTTATACATATGATACTCCAGTCTTTTTTACATCTGTTGAATCAGGTAATTCTGACAATAATTTTGTAAGTATTTGTTCTAGAAGATTTCCAAAAGGGAGAAAAGGAAGTTTGAAGTTTAAAGTCGAAATCTTCAGGCAAGGAACACTGTGATTTAGAAAAATGTATTTACGGTCTCCTTAATTATGACAGGGGAAGAGCCCTGGACATAGTCAGGATGACATGGAATAAAATAAGTGTAGAACCAGTTTTCTCTGTCTAAAAGAATATTGGAAATAATTATGGGCAAGACAGCTTAAAAGTAAAAGGTGAAGGTACAGAAAGAGAAAAGACACAAATGATAGAACTGTTAAATAGAGGCAAGTTTACAGTGAAGAATGTTTGAAGGTTTTTAGCAAGCTAAAATATTGAATACTAAATTGAAAGATTTTTTGGTTATACAATAATCAGTATTATGGATGTACTTTGGGGATTTGGAATTCAGAGGAGGATGAAACTAGACTTACAGTGACTAGTAGAAACATAACATCTACAAGAATAAATTCCGGAATATATCAGACACCTTGGAAGATGAGCCATATTTTCCGTCATCTATAAGGAGATCAAGTCAGCTCTATTTGAATCTTAAAGGACCTGACAGCAAAAAAAGGCTGGAATTGTTAAGAATGCAGGTGTGTGTGTGTGTGTGTGTGTATGTGTGTGACATTTTACAGTTAAGAAAATTGAATCTAAAAAATTAACAACATTTTACAGATTATACTATAAGTAAAGCACATGGAGATAGAGCAGTCATTTTTGTAACAAGTCAACAAACTTAAGGACAGATATTACATATTCATTTTGATGAAACAAAAAGAAAGACTCAAATTGGATCATTTGTTGATTTCATAAAGCCTCTAGTTTGTTTACCTCCACACCTTTCTTGAGAGAAATAAACTCTTATTTTGTGAAGTCATTTTATTGTGATTCAGTCAAATGCTACAGGTGACCTTTACTTTTTGGTAATAAAACATTTGGTTCATCTGTCATCACATTAGGTACTGGTGATGTGCAAGTCTGTTGCATTTGGGAAACTCATGATTTGATCTGGAAGAGGAATGGATATGAATTTAGGATATAATCTTTTTTCAGAAAGTTAGTAGCATTCATGTGCTTGACCATATTTCTCAACAAGAGCCAGTATTGGGATTTTAGATGTGATAATTCTTTGTTATTCAGGGGTATTCTACCTGTAATAGGACCATTAACATCACTAACCCCTTGACACTTAGTGGTGGCAGCACTCTGATTGATCATCATGAATAGTAAAAATGTCTACATGCGTTTTACAATATTTGCTAAAGGGAAGAACACCAGAATGAATGTGTATATGGATATTGAATTGCATACTATGTAGGCTATGGCAGCTATAACTACTTGCCTACAAAATATACATATTTATGTCTTCTTATAGGAATCCCACTTTCATTCAGGTGAAACATAATATCAAGAAAAACTACTCACCTTCCCAGATCCTCTGTACTTATGTGAAGCCCAAAAGAGGTATGTAGAAATCACTAGACAGGGCATCCTGGAAAATAGTACAAACCTTTGCCCTTTTTTTCTCTCTTCCTCCATCTCCTTGCCTAGAACATGAATGGAATGGGGTATGTAGAGTTTCTAGAACTGTCTTGTATCCATGAATTGAAGACCACCCAGTAAGCTCAAATGAAGAGAAACAAGGAAAGCAAGGGTCCTCTATGGTGTCAGTGGTTGATATCTCAGACTCATCTGTCTGTTTCCAAACTTCTACATGAACAAAATAAGCCACTTAATTGTGTAAGTCTCTGTTTGAGAATTTATGCTACTTAGTTTTAACAAACTTAGTTTTAACCACTATAACCCACAAATAACTAGCTCTTCCTGCCCTTGTTTCAGTAAAGATTTCATGGATCTGAGAAGGATAAAGAAGAGTAGGAGGGAGCAATGAGGTAACTTGCAACCTGTTTCCACAACAGGTTGAATCTCTGGTGAGGTCTTGAAAAACCCAAGGTAAATATGTGGATCAAGAGAAGAGGAAAGCTCTTGTTAGATTTTTCTTATATGTAAATGAATTATTTTGCCAATATCATATGTATATGCAAAATTTACAGAATTATTTTGCCAATGCTATACATAAAACTTATAGGAATTCTCAAGGGAGAAATAGCAGGAAGAAAATGAGGATCCTTTTTGTCATGAGTTTTTACTCCAATTCAAGCTAAAAAACACATCCTGTGACATGATTGGGGGATATTTCTCATTGCAGCATGAGCACTTTGCATTTGTTCAAAAAAATTAGTTGAGATTCTCCAAATATGGATAGCTTATTGTAGACACAGTTACCTCTGATGCATTAACTCCCTAGTTATAAGATGAGAATGAAATGAACTTTCCCCATTTCCAGATTAAGAAAATATGTAACTTCAAGAGGCAATTTACCAGAATATCACATAGGAAATTTAAGGTGAAGCCAATAGTGCAACATGTTATATGTCTCACTGTGAAACTGTCCCGGTAAGAGTTAAATGAAGCTGAAGTCGCATTCTGAAAACCTGATTGCAACAGCTGCACCCTGAGACCCTTCTGCAGAAAAGAAAGAAATAAGTTTTAATTAAATTGTATTAATTGATTTAGCTGATCTGGAAATAGAGAAAGGGCTCTGCTCTAATTTTGCTTTTTGGCTCAAGTCCACTTGGTCTTGACATGAGAATAAAGGAATGAAGCAATAAAATGCCTAGAAATGCCCTGGGAGAGACTTTTAAACTGTCCAAGGTTAAAGAGTGATGCTATCTTTGAGATGAACTTAAAAATTCTGTTGCCAACTTAGAAGTCAGAAGTACAAGCAAGAAAAGAAGAATGTGATTAAAAACCCTGCTTCCTTAAAGCTCTGCAAAGCTGCAGAGAAAAGGCAGGCATTCTTCCCATAATAGTGAACACTTGTTACAGAGAAAGGGAGAAGGTTGTGAAAGCATCAGGGTATAATGACCTTATTTCAGGCCATTCAGCTAAGTTTTTGTATGTAAGGTAACTGGGATTTGTAAGTGAGTGGAACTTAACAGTTTAATCTTTCTGTGTGCTAAATACATTTTATGATACTTAAAACTACATTTGAGTCCATTTTCCATGTCTATGTTGCAGCACTTTTGATCAGTATTATTTAAAATTAAAAGTATTTTAAAAGTCATAATGTAATATTACCTGTATTTTTTGCTTCCATATTCCTAAAAGCTAAAAGGTTGAATATAATAATAGTCACCAAAAATAGTCATTGAATGGCCAAATTCTGTGATACATAGAAGATACTCTAGAAAGAGCAGCTTAAACTTTGCAGTCTAGAAAACATGTAGTTAAATTTGGTGTGAAACAAATATATATGAGACAATGAGGTTGCTATGAACTGAACATTTAGAGTCTTTAAAAATTCATATGTAGGGCTAGCGGAGTGACTCAAGTGGTAGAGCACCTGCTTAGCAAGTGTAAGTCCTTGAGTTCAAACCCCAGTATCGCCAAAAAAAAAAAAAAAAAAAAAAAAATCTATGTTGAAGTCCTGAACCACAGTGTGATGATATGTGGACAGGAGGCCTTTAAGAGGTAATGAAGGTTATATGAGCTCATGAAGTTGAGCCCTAATGATGGTACTAGAACCTTTTAAGAACAGGCACCAGAAATTTCTCTTCCCTCCTCTTCCCTTTCTCTTCTCTCCCTTCCCTTCGTCTCTCTTCTCCTCTCTTTCTCTGCCATGTGAGGAAACAATGAGAAGTCAGCCATCTGCAAGTTACAGCCCTCACTAGAACCCAGCCATACTGGACCCTAGTTCTCATAGTTCCATTCTCCAGAACAGTGAGGTAATAAATATTTGTTCTTTAGGTTACTCAGTTTATGATACTTTGTCATAGTAGCCTGATCTGAGTAATACAGAACCAGTGGGAAAAAACAACAGATATTATTTATAAGTGAATGTAGTAATGAAATTATTTCTGTGACTTCCAGTTTTAATCCCTGACTGAATTGTGAGAATGCCTGATTATTAATCTCTGACTTCTCGTCCCTCACATACTCTTGCATGGTGATACATTATTCCCACAGTGACAACTGCTGACAGGAAACATCCTAAATACTGGTGACTCAGGATCACTAATAATGTGTATTTCCCATCTGTCTTACATATTAGAACAAATAATTCCTTCAGAACTCAAATTGTATCTTAATTAAGAACTATATTAGCTGTTTTCTTTTCTCCTGGAAGGTCCATGTGGTAGTGCTTTAAGAACTGTTGTTAAAGAACATTCTGAATGTGACTGGATTTGCCATTAAGAAGTGGATCAACTCCATGGTGGAGGGGCCAATGTTCCCTGGATGAACCAGAGCTAGAGGTAAGAAGAAGAAAGAGAAGAACCCATTTATAAGTAGCCTGGGTCTACTCAGCTACTTATCTGAGTCTTTCTCCATCCTCCTGGAGCCTGTTCCTGATCTAATCACACACA
Organism: Castor canadensis; assembly: GCF_047511655.1. NCBI lineage: Eukaryota > Metazoa > Chordata > Mammalia > Rodentia > Castoridae > Castor > Castor canadensis. The sequence continues at coordinate 29,619,588 of NC_133395.1, forward strand.
TATATACATAGTTATGGAACAAAATGCTTAGTTCAGGATAATTCTGATATTCAAAGCTATGCATGTGTACCTGTATGCAATTTCTTACCCCTTCCCTAAACTTCATTTACTTCTCTCCTTCTGCTAAGGCTGGTTAAAGAAAGTTTAGTAGCTAAATACAAACAATTCCTTGCCAACTCTAGCCCAGTCCATGGTTCTGAAGTCCAGGTGAACCCCAGGATTGACTCCCCAGAGGTGGAAACTGGAGAATCACCACTCCTATCTGAAAGGCTCATTTCTACAGGTTTCTCAGATGATAGCACTGGGTCAGCATTAGAACATTTTCATGTCATCATCTCTTATAGGGGTGAAAGAAGACATCTGTGTTACAGTATCTCATTTTCCTTCTTTCCCAGGAGCAAAACCTTATAGGAGAATGAAGGTTATTCCAAAATATATTTATGACAGGTTTCTAATTCCATGAAGGATTCTACCATTCAGACGCCATATCCTGGCACAGCAGAGGGATAAAAACCGAAATGCTGAGGTATCCGCAATGATCCCACATTTCTGTGGGCTCATGCAAATGTTCTGTGCAATGCAGTGATATCATCCACACTTTCCCTTAGCCTCCTTTCAAGGGCAAAGTATTAATTTCTGTTCATCGTTGTTCAGGATATGTTCACAGGGTCTTTAATATTTTGAATTAATTTTATTTGAACCTTTTAAAAAGAAGTTTACTATTGTGCTTTAAAAAATAATACCTAGAGTTACTTATTGCAGTATAGCATATTATTTTAAAATTTAGCAACTTAAAACTACACACTTTATTATAATTTCTGAGGATCAAGAACCTGGACACATCTATGTTTGGTCTTCTGCTTCATGTTCTTCTACAAGTCTCCAGTAAAAGACTACCATGTCACCTGAAGGCCTAACTGAAGAAGGATCCATTTCTAAGCTGAATTCACAGTCTTTGGTAGCATTCATTTCCTCATAGGTTGTTGGACTGAGGCCCCCTGCTCCTCATTGTCTGTGGAGTGGAAACTTCCCTCAGTTACCAGCCAGGAGGAGTTTCCAAGATGGTACCTTGATATCAAAGCATGAAGCCAAGAAGGCAATAGAGAAAATCCGTTAGCAGGATAGAAGTCAGGAACCTCTAAAATCTAATTATGAAAGTGATATTCCATCATCTTGGCTATAATTAGTTAGAAACAAGCATAATTCACACTCAGGAGGAGGAGATTATACCAGGGTGTGAATTGCAAGAGGTGGGCATCAATGGGGCCATTTAGAGGCTGTCAACTAACTAATCATTAGAGAAAATTTAGAAAATGAAGAAAAATTAGAGGGAGGCTATCGATGTGACATTCACTCACATTTTTTATTACCTTTTTCCATTTTTGTCTTGGCTTCTATGATTAAGTTAAGTAAGTTAGTTATCATAATATACTATACAGTAAATCCTATGTTTTAAAAAATTATTATAATAGCATAGAACTGTTTCCATATAATTATAATGCTTTCTCTTTAGAAATATAACTTTTAATGGTTACAGGAAAGTCCATTGAATTATTTGTGATTATTTATTTATATATTCTTTTGTTGTTGGTATTTTAAAATTATTTTCCAATTGTAGACACACAATTGTAGACACACTGAGCATCTTTATACCCTTACCTTTTCCCCTGAAGTTTTGAATTCCTTTATAATGTATTCTCAGAATCAGTATGTAAAAGATAGGATCATCTTAAAACATTTGACAAATATTCTGTGCAGTTTCCAGCTTCCTTAGAGTACTAAAATGCTGTGGTGGCAGGTGGTTGATGGCACCTCAAACAGGCCATTAACATAAGGGAGGTCCTAAAAGAAGTAACAGGCATTGTCTCAGGAGAAAGTCAGTGAGAACATGATGATGGAGAAAATGGAATCAGGTGAGAGGCAGAGATTTGGGCAGGATCAGTTTGTGTCAGGAAGTTTGATGGGATGGATAGAAGCAACCACTGACCTAATAAAGAGGTGTGAGTTGGATGCCCAAATGTAAAGGAATTGGAGAGCGAAATGAGGATAAAGGAAATAAATGATGATAAGGAAAGTAGCTAATCCAGGAAAACACTTGTGATGGCTAAATATGTCCAATATCCAGCTATTCTTGATAAAGGTAGACATTTCATGACCTAGCTAGTATTTCAGAACAAGATTAAGCAAATTTAACTTGATACTGATTAATCTGAACTAAAATAGTGTTCCTTCATTTTCTTCCAATCACAAAAGGATTGTTGCTAGCATTTAAAATTTGGCTCAGCCTATTATAAATGGAGAGTTGCAAAAAGATTAGGGAGAGATGCTGATACTTTTAGCAAGGATTATTTCGTATGATAAGAACAAAGAAGTTGTAAAGAGAAAAAGAAAATGCTCAAAGGAATGTGCAAAACATTATGAATTAGCAGTAGATGCGAGAATTTTCTAATTCTTAAGAAGTCTAATTTCAGTCAAGTTCCTAGACATATATCTAAATTGTTTTTCATCATCTTACTTTGAGGGATGAAAAAGGAACACAACCACCTGTATATGTATGCATGGATTTTGAACAAACTATTATTATGAAATTTGTCCCTTAGCAAAAGAAAGGGACACATCCTGCTGAGGGTGTTTGAGTTTCAGATGGCAGGTAGATTTTGGTTTGAAATATAACCGAAAAATAACTGTACTTCTTGGTCAACATGTTCTCACTAGAAGAATTATTTATTTTTCTTAAATGAGCTAAAATACTTGTTGCAATAAAAATTAGGAACCATTTCTCTGCGAATGGATCTTTGGTGCAGAAAATAAAGCACTAAGAGAGGAGATTGTGGTCTCATGTGACAAGTTTAGGAGACAAGGACTAGTGATGAGGCAGACCTGCTTAGGAGGAGCAGAGCCTACTATAAAGAGCTCAGTTCACAGACTGAGACTAACAGGCTGGGATGCCAACCATAGTGTTTGGGCACTGCACAGACTCAATGCTGGTCTTCCATCTCTTGCGGGACAGGAAATAGGAGAAGCCACACCACTAGCTCAAGTCCAAGAGAAGGACTATAAGAGCACTTCCGTCACAGGGGAAAGAATGCCAATTCGTGAGACTGTCCTCTCTTCGACCTTGGATGGCAGAATGAGCGGCAGATATTTGGTTCCACTGCATTTTTCTTCCCTAATCAAAAGTAAACTCATTTTCGTTGTTTATACCAGATTGTCATAAAGACTGTTCGGCATGGCAGAAGTCTATTTATAGGGATTTATAGTAAAGACTGCTTGATATGATAGAAGCCTTGTGCGGGTGGACCAAGAATTAAACAGATTTCCTGCAAAACTCTCTCCAAGTCCACAGGTCAGATATACAACAATCTGTATGAGGAACTTGAACTTTATTTTAAAGACAAAAGAAACATCTATGCAAACAAATCTGCTGATGTGAGTAGCTGGATATTGAGAGCAAAAATTAAAGCATAGGTTTGTTATCACCTAGAAACTTCATATGGTCATCTAATGAAAGTTACAATTGTAGAACATTTATTATGGAATACTGACAGCACTAACAGTAAAACAGTATATAGAACAGCAAAACAATGTGAATATGGTGTCCAGAGACAAATTCATGTTATTTAATGATTTATTCCTAAACATGAATGAATGAAAAAAACCCTTGCAACTAAGGTAAGACAAGATATAGAAAAACATATTTAAGATAAATGTAAACTTTTTTGTCCTTGTTTAGCTGAATTCGTTCACTCTGAAGCTCCTAAGAACCATTAGTATACACAATACTAGAGTATGAGTCTTAAACATCAAGAGATTCATATAAGCTATACCTAGAATCATTTACTGTCTTATTTCTAGTGCATTACCTCCTTTAGGAAAAGTTCTGTGTCAAAGTGGCATGTTTGGTGTCTAATTTCACATCAGGATGCTCAATAAACTGTTATTAAGTTAATGATTGAATAAGTAAGTTCTAATGCCACATGCTTTTAAAAATCTCATATAATCTTGATCCACTTTGCAAATAAGTATATTGCCAAACTTATTAAGATCTCTTCTCATCCTTAACTGTTCAGTACAGACTCCCCCAAATCTAAATGATAAAAGCATATCTTTCATCGCTTAAGAACAATTACATTGTACTTTTACTTACATCTAACCTTGACTAATTCTCACATGGATTGCAGAAATATGAATAATGTCTTCATGCAATTCATACCAGGCACAGAAAATAGGTATCATTATTTCTGTTTTAATGACAGATTTTGAGGTTAGGGTGACTCATGAACAGCTGAGCAGCCAGTCAGTAGGAGAAACCAAAATAGAACGGAAACGCCTCCCTTTCCACCCCACGCTCAAACCTCGAATGCACCCTTCCCAGGGAGATGGATGGAAGCCTGACGTGCCTGCGATGAGCTGGCCGTGCTTCCTGCACGCTAATGAGCTGTGCAGGGGCGAGAGCTGAGCTATCCCTGCCTGCAAGGCGTGAGCCCGATTCACTCAGGCTATTTGATCAAGAGAACTTAGAACCTTGAAAGCTGGACTATTTTGAGGAGGATGTTTTACTTACCTTGAACTGAGTCATTATCAGAAATCTCCAGCCAAGTCAACTGAAGTTAAAAAAAAAAATTTTTTTTTGCATCCCAGTGAACATAATTCTGAAACAGGAGCAATTTGGTGTATTTGATGCTTTCACTCCAGCCTGATTGACTCTGTGAGAGAGGAAAGATATTATTAGATGAGGTTCTCTGATTCCTTTATGCACACAAGGAAAGGGTCCTTAGCAGGCTCTATACTTGAATTTATTTTTGAAAAAAATTTAAAGTGGAATATAGTGGGTATAGTGAGAAAGAATTATTCTGGGAATTCTTAACAAGTTTAAGAACATTCATAGACTACTTAGGGAACTTAGAGGTAACTTTTAAAATATCTTTTAAAAATACTAAGTCATCTTGAACCCAGAAACAAAATAGCCTTGAGTGGAGAAATTAAGGATTACATCTGTGGGAAGGAGGAAACAGAGGTTAAGGGAACATAATAGAGGGGGTGGATTTGTTCAGAGTACACTGTACACATCTATGTAATTATTACAAGTCCTCTCTTGTACTATTAGTACATGCTAGTAAAAAAAGAACTACATCTGTAATCTGTTTGATAAAAGTTAAGATGCACTTTTCCCTCCACCATCCAATTGAAATAATAAGGGTGTCTAGTGCAAATATGAGTTTCCAGTATCCAAAGTCTTTCCTTTTCTGACACCTCCGTATCAGGAGGCAGGCAAGTCTATCTTACTTACTGAGGTTGCTTTCATAATTCCTGTGGGCTGGGTTCTAAAAGGCATTTTAAAACTTTTCCTCTCCACTAACTCGTTTGCCTTGGTACTATAGCTCATAGAAACCCATATCTTACAAATACAAAAAAAGTATAGTCATTAAAACCTTTGCTTACTTCACCAAGTTTTCTATTACTGCTACTGCCCACCCCACACTCGCATTGCTGTTTCATCACCTCCTACATCCTTAAGCAATGACCCTACTTGTTGATTTCCTGTGGTGCATTATCAGTGCTTAATCTTCTCTTTATTATCATTAATTTCATTACTCCCTGAATTTAAACTCCTAAAGCTGTTTGATGGTTACCAATGTCCACCCATTTTACCTTCTCTTAAAAAACAAACTTGGATACCAAGCAGACAAGCCATTGAATATAAGGAAGGGAGTCTGTGAATAGAGAAACACTTCACTGACAGAATGTAAACCAGACACGATAAACTCACATTTGACCACAAAGAACAGCCTGAGTTCCATAGACGGCCTCCAGCCAAAACAGAAGGTTCTTGTGGTGAACCAGCTCATATGGCCAGGCTGGAAAAACCTCTCCACTCCTTCCTGTGGGCACCTGAATTCCACAGGCTTACAGATGACAGGAGGCTCAGAATAATGATTCCTTAGAGTTTCTGTGTGCTAGTTAGATATCTTGCACATGGGACACAACTCAGGACATGATGATTTCAGTTCTTTGTGCAAACTCAGATAAAATAAGTGGGGAAGTGTTTCTAAGATAGTTTTCATGGGAGTGTTAGAGAAACATGACACTATTCCAATGTAATGCAGCAGGTAGGAGTTGGATGGTCTCCAGGGGCCTCAACATGTCATGCATTTGATGTGCACAAGAGGAATCATTTAAATACATTTCCTTATCCTTTGGACTAATCCACACAGAGTTTGACAATAATTTATTTCTGTCTGAAAGCTATCAACACTGTGTGTATCCTGAGAAATTTTAATAATAATACTTTAATTATGATTAAGGTAAGCCCTTAGCAATGTTGGTGTATCTGGAGTAGCTCCCATACAGGAAATTACATATTCTTAAGGCAATTCTTTTGCTTCATATTTTATCCTGCACAGCTTTGCCTAACCTAAAAGTTTTGGGGGCTAACAGCACCAACAGGTTTCTCTCACTTTTGCACATCTCAAGAGAGAATTTGATGTAATGATTGATGTGTTAAAATGTAGCCCTGCTGGATGGAAATCAAATTTCATAATGAATCATCCTTTTGGAAGATAGAGGTTCCATTGATCTATCTGTAGAAATTTTTATGCTGGTATTCATGAGTCCTGATGAGCTTCAGAGTATCTAAGAAGTACTCTAAAATTATATGTCAAATATTATATAGCATTTGCAAAGAGGTATATAACTCAAATCTGTTAAAACTCAAATCTAGAATCTTCTCTTTTTTATCTTGCCTTTTGTTGTTTGGCTTCTTTTCCCATCAATTTCTTTTCCAAAAATGTGCTATTACTTTTTTTGTTTAGTTCACCTGACTCCCACACTCATTTTTTTTTGTTCAAACATTGCCAAGGTACTGTTTTAAGAGATAGCATAATGACACCCTTCACACAGTTTGAAAAAGGGGAGGAGAAGGAAGGGGGAGTGTTAAGGGAATATAATAGAAAGAGTGAATTTGTACAAAGTACACATCTATGGAATTATCACAATGAATCCCCTTGTACTACCAAAGTATGCTAATAAAAAGTAAGTAGGAAAATACTTACTATGTACTGAAGAACATATGTGAATGCACTGAGCTGAGAATATGGCATAGAATGGAGTTGCACTGGAAAGTGGACAGAGGTCCGACACTGCTGACCCTGGAGGCCTTGTTGATAATTTTGGCTTTAACTTAAGAATAATGAGTTTATAGTTTTCATTGTAGAGGGCTTTCACTTCTTTTGTTAAGCTTATTCCTAGGTATTTTATTTTTTGGAGGCTATTGTAAATGGAATGGTTTTCCAATATTCTTTCTCAGTCTGTTCATTGTTGGTTATATAGAAACGCAACTCATTTTTGTGAATTGATTCTGTATCCTGCTACTTTGCTGAAGCTGTTTATGCTGTCCAGGAGTTTTTGGTGGAGTTTTTTAGATATAAAATCAGGATAGTTTGACCTTTTTCCTACTTGAATTCCTTTTATTTGTTTCTCCTGTCATATTGCTCTGGCTAAGAATTCTAAGACTATGTTAAATAAGAGTGGAGAGAGTGGATACCCTTGCCTCATTCCTGACTTTAGAGAAAATGGTTTCAGTTTTTCACAATTTAGTATGATGTTGGCTATAGGCTTGTCATATATAGCCTTAATTATGCTGAGGTTCATTCCTTCTATTCCTAGTTTCATCAGAGCTTTTATCATGAAAGGATGTTGAATTTTGCATCTATTCAGATGTTCATGTGGTTTTTGTGTTAGCTTCTAAACCACTGAGGAAAGAAATGAAAGACAACAGAAGATGGGAAAATCTCCCATGCTCATGGATTTGTAGAATCAATATTGTGAAAATGGCTACATGACCAAAAGCAATCTACACATTCAGTGCAATCCCCATCAAAATTCCAATGACATTTATCACAAAGATTGAAAAAATCAACCCTAAAGTTCATTTGGAAGTACAAAAGACCACAAATAGCCAAGGCAATACTGAGCAAAAAGAATAGCACTGGAGGTATCACAATACCCAACTTCAACCTATACTACAGAGCCATAGCAATAAAAACAGCATGGTACTGACACAAAATCAGACATGAAGGCCAGTGGAACAGAATAAAAAATCCAGAGATGACTCCACACAACTACATCCACCTGATTTTTGACAAAGGTGCTCCAAGCATATGATGGGGAAAAGACAGCTTCTTCAACAAATGTTACTGGGAAAACTGGATAACTGTATGCAGAAAACTGACACTAAATCCATGTCTTTCACCCAGTACAAGTATCAGCTCAAAGTGGATTAAAGAACTTAACATGAGACTTAAAACTTTGAAGCTAGTGCAGGAAAGAATAGGGAATACACTAGAACTAATAAGCACAGAAAATGGCTTCCTCAATAGAACTGAAAAGGCTCAGGAACTAAGAGAAAGGATTGACAAATGGAACTATGTGAAATTAAGAAGCTTCTGCACAGCAAAAGAAATGGTCACGAGATTGAAGAGGCAGCCCACAAAATGGGAGAAAATCTTTGCCAGCTATACATCTGACAAGGGAATACACAGGGAACTCAAAAAACTAAACTCCCCCAAAATCAATAACCCAATGAAGAAATGTGCAAATGAACTGAACAGAACCTTTTTAAAAAAAGAAGTCCAAATGGCCAAAAAAACATTTGAAGAAATGCTCAACATCCCTATCCATACAGGATATGTTATGATTCCACCATACTCTTGTTAAAATGTCTATCATTAAGAAAACAAACAACAACATTTGTGGATGTGGGGAAAAAGGAACCCTCATACACTGCTGGTGGGAATGCAATTTCATACAATTACTATGGAAAACAGTATGTATCAGGCTATGATACATATATCCGTGGAAAGGTCACAATGAAACTCCCTGTAGAGCTACCTTAAACAAACAAAAATGTCATATTTTTTAACAAAAATGGAGAACAGGAAGGAAAATCAGGTCCCATCTGGGGAGTACATACCAGTAGGAGGGGGAAGGATTTAACAAAAGTGTGTAGGAGGTGAATATGGTGGACATATTATGTAGACATGTATATAAATGGAAAAATGAGACCTGTTAAAATTTTCTAGGAATGGGGGGAGGAGAATAAAGGAGAATGATGGAGGGGGTGAATTCAACTATGATATAATGTAAGAAACTTTTGTAAATGTCACAGTGTATCCACAGTACAACAATAATAAAGATTAGAGGCCACTGAGAGAATTTAGACAGGGAGACATGGTAAGATTGCAGTTTAGGAAGGTTGCTCTTGTTATTTGGGGATGGGGGGAGGATTGAGATGATTAGAAAGTATCACATGGCTTAATACATTTCATGCAGAGGTCTGAACTGCATCAAGGCCTTTAAGAATAGGGCTCAGTCTGTGTCTCCAGTGCAATTTCTATCTACTGCCTAGGGAGATTGTATAGGGAAATTGAATTGTGGTTGTTTCCTAAACATACATGATGACTTTTAGTCTCTATGGATTGTTTGACTTTGCTTCCTCTAGAAAGAATTTTGCTTCCAACTTTACTACTTAGTTCTCATCCACTATCTTATGTCATTTTTTTCCATGAACTCCTTATGAGTTCTCATTAATGAATCTGATTTTTTTCTCCTTAGTTTTCAAGTTTTGTTTAAGACTATGTGGTAAAAATGTTGAGGATGCAGGTCTCAAAGTCTCCATGGTTTTAGCATACTGGAAGCTGGTAGAACAAGGTTTCACTCCAGAAAGCCCTAATGTAACATAATTCAAGGGATGGAATGAAACGTACCGATAATGGAAGGAAAAGGAAGGACCACAGCCTGGGAAACAGTAAATAGTCTCCAGACTTTAATAGCCTGGGTTAGGTTTCTCTCTCAGTCACAGAAAACTCCAAACACCACCACCTTAAATGAGATAGAAACTTATTTCTCTTTCTTGTAAAAAGTCCAGAGGCTGGCAGTCTCGGGAGCTATGATACTTCTCGTAGCCCACATTCCATCTATCTTTTTGCTCAGCCAACCTCAATTCAGCTTTTCACTATAGGGCTGAGGCTGGCTACATGTGACTATTTGACTCTAGTTACCAAGTCTGAATTAAGTCAGAAGGAAAAAAAGAATATGATGAAAAAGATATACCCCAGCTCCTTAAGGACATATCTACTGTCACAGAATTAACCAGAACTTAGTCATAGTGCTACACATAATTCCAAGGAAAACAGTGAGATGTCTATGTGGCCAGTTAAGATTTGGGGCCTCTATTACTAAGGTTATTTAAACAGGTAAAAATCAGAAAGGGTAAGGATGTTGATAAAAATGGCAAGCCATGTCTGGGGTAGTTCCTGGTGATGTGAGGAGCTAGCCTCCTAGCCATAGAGAGCAAAGGGCTGGCTGGGATGTGCTGAAATTTCATAGCATTGTATATGTCTTTCATGGCTATTATCACTTCTTTTTAGAATAATTCCCATAACTGGGAAACTTTGAAACATCTATATGCCTAACAGAATGCTTTGCTCACTCCAAAGTTCTTAAGTCAAGTGAGTATTTTTATGGTAACTTAATATGAGACAACTGTCCTACTGATGACAGCACAAACGGCAAATTCTAGAGGAGGTCTCATTTGGAGGAGGAAAATCCTTAGAGATAAGAAGTAGACTGGAGTTTACCTAGAGCTGGAGGAGGGCCTGGGGGGCTATGAGGAGAAATTGCTAATGGGTACTTGGTTTCCTCTTCGGGTGATGAAAATTTTCTGAAATTTGTTATAAGGCTGGATTGAATTGTACATTTTAGGTGAATGGTATGATATGTGAATTATATCCCACTAAAGCTGTTATTTAAAAAAAATGTGAAAACTAGGGTTCTAGCTCACTTGTATGGTATGTACTTAGCATGTGCAAGGCCCTGAATTCAACTACCAGCACTGAAAAATTAAAGTAAATTAAACAATTTAATAAAGAATGAGAAAGACCAAGAGACTAGCCAAGATGGTCTGCCTCATGTGCATTTGCTTTAGCTTTTAACTTCTGAGAAGGCTTTTCAAGTCACACGAGAAGCAATGCAGAGAGCTCTGAACCCTACCACGTTCTGCTTTGAGCTGTTTTCTCTCGAACCTTGTAACATGCCTGGACAGCATATGTTACAAAAAAAAAATTAAAAGAATGGTTTCATATCACATACCTTCAAATCTGGGTCTTTTAGTACAGGAGTTCAACCTGATGTCTTTGGGCATGAAAGGGAGGGAGGGGGTGTGAGACACCAAAGGATGGCCTCAAACTGCAATCCCTTACTTTTGTATGGTGGTTATAAATATGTACAATTGAATTATTCTGGGACTCCTTTTTAATCACAACCTCATAGAAATCTACTGTCTACCTCCGTGTTCTCCATATTCTAACTCACACACAAAAAAGGAAATTGTAAACATGTATGAAATGCAGAGGTAAAAACAGCCCACTTCCTAGTTCATATCCATTTTGTTTCACTGGTTGGGTGAGAAGTGGAGGAAGGGAAATAGAGAGAGAGAGAGAGCGAGAGCAGTCATTCCCAATTTCTACAAGGACAAAACAGTATTTCCTAAGGCGCAATCTAAATTAGACTTGATACTGCAGGAAGGACTAATTGAATATGTTTGTTCTCTCCTTTTCCTGTAATCATTTCCAGAGAGGAGATGGTTTACAGGGACAAATATGAAGTCTGATGAAGCAAATGAATGAGAAAGCCACTCTTCAGCTAAACACTGCAAATCAGTGTTAGTCTTCCTTACCCTCTCACTGAAGACTCTGCCACAGTAATGATTCATGGTGAACCATCAACTCCATGTAGTCACTCCAGGAGAATACCAAGGGTTTGCTTACACATAATTACTCAGAACTGAGTAGGAGGAAATCCCTGCCTCGGATCATGGGAAGATAATGGAATTCCAACTAAGGATGCCTTGGCAAAGCAGAAATACTTTCCTTGGACCTTTGAAACTCTTAATGAGTTGAATCATGTCAAGTAACAAAATAAACAAGGATGAGAAACATCAGTTGGGTTCGGTCCAAAGTTTAGCCTGCTTTAAGATTGGGCTTCCCCCATCATTGCTTAAACATTATACAGTTTTCTATCAGCCAAGCCTGTGGTTTTTACTTCATTTTTTTTCTTTTTCTTAAATCAGATTTCAAAAGCCATGCACTAGCTGATGGTAATTAGTAGGCATCAGCTGAAGTTTATTCTTAACTGTTCTTTCCATGCATGCATAATTTTGTGAAGAGAAAAGAAAATCCAATTACCCCCAAATCCAGGCAGTGTGGCTCATCTGCTTTTGTGTTGAATCTTTAGAAATGACTCTTAACAACTGAAAGGAAGACATATGGTACTTAAGAACAGCATCTTGTAAACTTGTTTATAATATTAAGATTAAAAAAACCCAGTTCTCTGATCACTTATGTCCCACTCTGCAAAAATCTGAGTCAAGAAATGCTGATCTTGTAACATATTTGACATAGAGAATTATTCATATCATAAGGAATTTGTTGGTGATTTTATTTACAGGGTCTCACTTACATTTAAAAAGATACTGTTAAAAATGTTCAACTTGAAACTTTCTGAGAACACTTACACTATATAAACTAAAACATCTGATATAATGTTGAAGGGAGTTAGACACTTGGATTCTTCAAGCCAAGGAAGGTAGGAATTTCTACTCAACTTTCCAAAAGTTTAGTCTATTATAAAAAGTTCAGTAAATTATATTACCTCATTATTTAAATTACTTCTTGAAATGTTGGTTAACTTCAGGAACATCTTTGATCTCTGAGCTTCTGAGAATGCTTTAACATTACAAAAATAAATAGGATTTGGGTAATAAAATATGCCCTTTGTCATTGTGATTGACATTATTAAGTCATATTTTTCTCTGCATATATTTATTTTTAAGGTGGATCATACTAAAACTGCTTTTTGTCATTTTATACTCAAATTATTTATTTTTCTTATCAGAAACAGTAACTGAAAGAAAAAGAAACTGATTGAAAAAAAATCACGTTAAATAAGCCTCTTTCGAATCCTTCTTGTAAAAGCATTGTTCAATAGCACTTTGCATTTGTAATTATTTTCATTGTTCACCTGTGACTGAATTGATACTCTGTTATGTTCTGATGGCTTCATGTCACACATTAGTAGAAGGGCAACTCTCAGAACTGCAAGAGTCTCTTTGGCTCCAGCAAATTTGCCATTAACTGTGTAGCAAGACATTGATTATGGTCAGAATTCTGCAGTTAAAATAATTTTTGTCTAGATAATAGTTTAATCATACCATATTTCTTCCTAAGGACTCCTAAAAGACTCTGACACTTTATAAAATTAAGTGAAAATTGCTCAACGTAGTTCTCCAGGCTCCCCCATTGGCCTCTCTGTGGGTTTGTTCATTTTACTCCTTCCTGTAAGCTCAAAACCTACCTCAGATCCAATCATGGCAGTCTCTTTACATTACACTGATTTCTTCCTCAGAAAGAAATCAGAGAAATCAGAGCTCAGGCTGTCCAGTTCCTGGTACCCATTCACCTTTTCATACATCCATTCAGGTTGCTATTCAATGAAAAGTAACCTGGACCAGGTCCTGCACTAAGCATCATGACAGAAGACTGGAGACCAAGCCATAGTCCCATCTTTGAGGAATTCACAGTTTATGATGGAATATAGACAGATAGACAAATAAAGTACTGCAATGAGCTTAATTAATGAATTCAACATTAATTAAGAAAGATTTATTTTCAGGAATGATATAATAGAAAAGATAACAGTTGATTTGAATCTTGAAGGATTAATAATAGTCTGGCAGAGCATCTGGGTTTTCTAGTAATTTTTCTCATGTAAAGATACGACTTCACAAATATTTCTTGAAATAAAGAGCTAAGAAAATGTGAATCTACATTTTTGGTGATGTTTTGACACATTTTTTTCTTCCCCAATTCTTACATCTTTATGACGTTAATAAGACTATTGTGCTATGCAAATAAAATACAGGCCCAAAGAAAGTTGATCCAGCAAGTGGAAGGTCTAAAACCACATCCAGTCTTCTGACTGTGAGTCCTTTGTTCTTTTTACTTTGCCTTCCTACCTCCCTGACAGTTCTATTGAATTTCCTGACTGCTCCCATCTCAAATGGACTCAGAGCAAATACTTAAAAATGATTTAGTAATGGATAGAAGATGTATAACTTTCATGCTTAATTTTTGATACAGATTGCTAAACACTCTAGCAGCTCCTTCACTGGGATTTTATCCTCTTTAACTTGTTCCTTTGTCACTTCCCTGTCTTCTTGAAACAGGGATACATTGATTGCTTGCATAAAACAAAAGCATGTAAACTTTTAGTCACCACTAGTGTTTCTGTTGAAGAATCTCACTTCTGAGCTACAGACAAAAGAGTGTTGAGAGGAAGAAGTAGAGGAGACAAGTATACAGTCATGTAGGACCTTCTCAGAAGCCACTTAGCTCTTATACAAATGATACCAACTACTTTGCAAGTTTTCTCATGGTGTAAGATTTTTTAGTTCATGACCAAATCAGGGATCTTAGTTTTCATGACTGCACTAAAATATCTCCTAGAACTACTACTCTCTTTCAGAAGGAACTGAAAGTCTTTTACTTACTATCAATGTTTCCTACATTGACTTTTCGTCAGAGAAGTCATGGGAATAGTGATTGTGGGGAAATATTCTGCTTCAAATTATTGCTTTTCTCTCAAAGATATTCCTACAATATTCCACTGAATATTTGTGCTTGGGTGATGGAAGGACACTTTTGGTTGAGCTGGTATATTTCATACACCATGTTCCTAGATGCCTTTCCAAGAATGACTCAGGCCAGGCTAAGATGCATAGAATTCTGGTGCAGGAGATATGAGAAAGCTGTAGTTTGTTTAAGCATGAGTGTGTTCATTCTGATCAGGCTGAGTAATGATGTGTTAAATGTGACTAGTCCAAGGAGAAACCAGAGAGTAGGAGTCAGGCTCTGTGACTTCAGATGTCAACAAGTATGAGCAGGGGAGTTAACTTCTCTGAATCTCAGTTTCTCATCTGCAAGGCAGGAAAATCAATGCCTGCTTTTTGCCCATTTGACTGTAGTGGTGGGAAAGGTCAATACTCAAAATCAGTCAGACTGTTAGTTACGGGATGTGTGATGACAAGAACGTGAGTGATACTACAGAATAGGCCTAAAGGAAAAAGAGATTGTTTCAACCAGTTTTTAGTGTCTGGTGCTAGTGACATGGTAGTAAATATGTGTATTCTTGTTCTCAAGAACTCACATGGTAATTTAGGAGACAGACACTCATTAATTGCACATTCAATTATATAATTAAAATTGTGATAGCTACCACAAAGAGAATTTTGTATAAGAGCAGAACAAGACATACTCTAGTATATAGGAAGGATTCTCTGTGGAAATGACATTTAAACTGAACTGCACAACATAAAAGAAACAGTGTGAAGAGGCAAAGATGAGGAGGATGCTTCTTTAGGAGGCTGAAGTGCTATGTGTAAAAGTTTGTGAGGCAAAATGGTCATGCAGGAGTACAGAATGCAAAGCAGGTCTTTGGGGCTAGAGCAAAAAGAATAAGGGCAGGGGGAATTGCACCAAATGAGTTTGAGAGACAGCAGGAACTAGTTCCTCTTGAGCCTTGTAGGCCAAATTCAGGACTGCACATATTTATCTAAAGAAACATGGGAAGACTTTAAAGGATCAATTTTTTAAAAGGATCAATTTTTTAAAAATCATACTGAATTCAAGTAGAGAAGAGTTTATGAGGATTGTACTGTAGAAAGGGACACCAGGAAGAATAATCTGAAAGCAGAATCCCCAGTCCTTTCCTGCTGGGTAATAGTGACCCAATGCTGTCATTTCAGTACTCTCTAGGGTAGACCCTAAAATTTTTGTTGTCTTATATGCACTCACCACAATTTTCCTATATTCTGTTACTTCCAAATTTCTGCATGCTAGAAGAAAAGTATGGTTATTTATTGATATGATATTGATTTGTGGCCAGTAGCCTTTCTAACATTCATGCCTGTATTCTAGCAGTATTATCTTAGAATATATTGAGGAAATATAATCTGATGGTAGAGACAAGTTAAACATAGATGATGGATAGACGATGGAGAATGTCAATGAGCTTTTATCTGTAGAATATAGAAATTCCACATGATATTTTCTGAGACTAGATGACTCCAGTTTCATTATTTTAAGAACTTAATTATTTTCTTTCTCTTAATTTGATTGTTCTCAGCACTTGGCAAATTCTGTCTCTTTTCTATTGAATTGGGCACAAAATGATATTTTGATAAATCTTGATGGTCACAGGCGAGATGAAGCACTCGTCTAACACACCCTACCAATCCAAGGGTCTGGAAAATGGCTCATCTCTTTCAGGTGTATCTAGAATCCTTAAAAAAAATTCTTTCCCAGAAGTCCCCAGCCAAGTTTATTCATGTATCATATTGAGCAATTCATAAGGGATAAAATTCCTATTACTTTCACTTTCTTAACTCAATTACCTTAAACTTATTAAGATACTCATCCTGGGACTCGAATTACAGGCAGTTTTTCCTGAAGCAAGAGGCTTTGGCAAGTGAATGCATAAAATTGAGATAGTTTTTTTTTTTTTTTTTTGAATAAGGGCTTGCTATATGTGTGGTCTGGAATTCACTAGGTAGCCCAGGCTGGCTTTGAACTCTTAATCTTCCTGCATCAACCGCCCCAGTGCTGGGATCACCAGCATGTGCCACTAGGCCCAGCTAAGATCCATTGTTAAGGAGAAATATAAAGTTAAATGTCTAAGATATCAACAATGCCTACCTCAGATATACAAATTAAAGTGTAAATCACAAAATAATCAAGCAAACGAATGATACTCAAGGGTCATCCAACTGCCTGTGAACTTGATGGAATGTCAGTTCCCTACCTCTACTAAAGACCCACTAAATCAGCATGACTGGGGTGGCCCAGCCATCTATCTGTGTTTTATTTTAACAAGCTGAGCAGGTGACTGAGATGCACAGTACAGCTCAAGAAGCACTGGTCTGGAGTAAGAGGATATACCACAGGGTTGAATGATACTGAGCAAGGAGCTGAAAACATGGGGCAGGTGTTGGAAACACAGATCAGAGCTGGGAAATCTGACAGACCAATTAAAACACAGGCCTTGCATCATGCTAGTAAGGAAGATGTTTTTCAAGGAAGCCATTTAACATCCTCTAAATCACATTGCCTTCCTTATCTACCAGTAGAATCCATCCTGACCATAAGAATAAGACAAATGGAGTAAAGATAAAGAACTACTCTGCAAAAACACATGAGGGAAGCATAATAAATAATTTACTGGGAACATTGCCCAGGCATGAGTTCAAATAAGTTTAGAATTTGGAAAATAGATAGTGAATTCTGGAGAATAAATATGGAAATGGAAAACGTGGATTAGTTGGAAGGCAAGCTCTTTTACAGATCTAGAGCAACAATTACAAATTCTCTCTCTGGACATTCTCAGAATGCTGATCAAAGAAGAGCACTTGGTAGAGCTGCAAACTGCCAGCAAATAAATCTATCTATTTTCCAACTGGGGCACACTTTTGTGAATCTGGATTGTGGTGGAGGTCATAAAAGCTTACTTTTTTTTGTATGAGTACATGTGAAAGCCAAACACCTGCTACAGATGTTGCTCAAAGAGCATATTAAGCCCGGCTCATAACAGGTTGAAACGTTTTAAATAAGAAAACTGTAGGAAGTAGCGGCACCCAGTCCACAAAGACCATCCTATGTGGGTTATGTAGAAAGGAAATCCATGGATTTGTGTGCCTCCAAACATCCAAACATCACAGCCCACTGAATCCAGTCATGAAAGGCCTGCTTTAGAAGAAAGGTGAAGGGAAATCAGATTCACAAGGGGATTAGAAAAAGAAGTGCTAACACTTATGAGGGAAAAGAAGAAAACTAGCTTGGGTTTAAGCAGTAAGAATAATTATTTTAAAATTTAAAAAGCACTTGGCTAGCCTCAACCCTACTCAAAATGTACTACCCAAAATTAATTTGCATACTACTTTGGAGTTTAGAAGGGTGTTGTTCTGTTTAGGCTTCTTTTCAAGCAGAGGGTCTCAAATTTCGGTGTGCATCAGAATCACCTGGACAGCTTGCTGAAACACAGCTTCTGATTCCATAGGACTGTGGAGAGGCCTCAACGTGTGCATCTCTAACAAATTAGAAATTGCTGTTAGTTTGGAGACCACACACTGAGAATTACTCAAGGATTAGATGAGGTTGTTGAAGTCAAGTGATATTTGAAAGTTGTTTTGTATTCTCCACTTTCCATTTTTACCGATACCCCAACATACACACACACACACACACACACACACACATACACACACACACACACACACAGACACACAGACACACACACACACACACACACACACACACCACAAGATCAAGAAGTTGCTGCACAGTCTAGGAATCCTATACTTACTGGTGACTGAAGATGACCAGACTTAAGGCCTGGAACTTCCCATACTGACCACCCAGCACACCTCTAACATTTGAAGGGCAGAAAAGAAAGGTTCACAAGTGTGATTTTTCTTTTTTTGTATATAAAACAGGAATGAGAGCATCTCAAAATTCTACCTAAAAGACAGGTATTATAGCAGGAAGCAAATAAGGAAAGAAACACAAACTATTGCTAGAAATTACTTTATTGATAGTTTTAGAGGATATCATGTGACTTTAATAGAGAAGATAGGATTCATGAAATCCTAGAAATAAAATTGACTCACAATCCATAAGAATTGGAACAAGCCATGAAATAAGTTTGCATAATTATAAGATGAATTATTAATTGTACCAAAGATAGGAGAAGCTGGGCTTCTGAAAAAATAGTACGACTAAGATCTGATCTTATAGTCATTTAAAAATTGTTATTCTGGCCAGGCATAGTGGATCACACCTGTAAGTACAGATCAGGAGGATAGCAATTTAAGTCCAGCCCAAGCAAACAGTAAGCAAGACTCCATTTCAGTCAATAATCCAGATGTGGTGACATGTGCCTATCATCCCAGCTATGCAGGAGGCATAGGTAGGAGGATTGTGATCGGAGGTTGGCCGCAGGCAAAATTGTGAGAACTTACCTGAAAGATAAAGCAAAAACAAATTGTGGTGGTAGAATACCTGCCTAGCAAGTGTGAAGTCCTTAGTTTAGACCCCAGTACTGAAAAAGAAAGTTATTTATCCAAGAACTCTTTGTGTGAAGGTTAATATTTCAGAGAAACCACTTAAAAGTATATACACAGATTAAAAACAACCAAATTCATTTTATTACCAATATAGAAAAAAATGAATTTTTGGAGACTTCAACTTAAATTTTAAAACACTCATATTCTCACTATAGAAAGATAGTAGATATTGTATTTTACTGTATTTTAGTCTTTTCGTTAAGCATTTCTTTTACATAATTTAGGTGTATAACATTATATATAATATAATATATATACATACACATATATACACATATATATACATATACATAGAGTGAATATATCATGATTTGTTTGAATTTATTTCCAACTTTTTACTTCTTTTCCCCCTCTCTTCTAAAAGAAGTAGAATATTTTTTTTTATACATCTTTGTATACAACTTTCTCTGTAGTTAAGATGGCTTTCTTTGGATAGATCACCAGATCAAGAATTATCTGTCTTAGACTTATAAATTTGAAAGTCCCTTTCTCTATCCTGCCAGCTTACTTTCCAAATAAGTTATAAAATTTTTTTTCTTCCTTAGTGATACATTATCAACAATATTAAGTATCCTAAATTTTTTATCTCTACCAATTTGATAAGTTAAAAGTCATATTCTGTTTTTGCTTTAGTTAGCATTTTGTTGTTTATTAATGAAAATATTTTCTTACATTTATCAGTAGCATATTTTCACACACATATGTATATATAAGTATATATATATATATACATTGTAAAGACTTTCAATTTTGTAACTTTCAATTCAGATTTTTACATTCATTTATGAAAAAACATGAGTATAAAATTTTGAGAATTATTAAAATGAAATCTGAAAACATAAAAGATTTTCATAAGAGAACCAAGTGCTACATACAGAATAATTCATAGCCTCAAATTTTTACCTTTGGAGCTCAGACATCAGTACTGTGTTTGAAAAAATAATCAGCCATTTTGCTGAAATCTTAATGTCACACAATATCACAGATGTAGCAGGCTTAAACATCATCACATTCGAATAAAAGAAACATGCTCAACATCAGATAGTTTAAGTTCTTTCTTAGGTGATCAACCTACAAATGGGAAGAGGGGCTTGTTCATTGGCAAACATCATAAACAACTGCTATGTCATTTCCCAAACTGTTCACTGACCACGAGAGTGAACACATCTGCCATTTCATTGCTTAGTAAACATTGACTGGAAGAAAGCAAGGTTGGTGGTCTTTGTAGGTTTTCACATTTCCTTTGCCTGGGGAAAGGTGATTGAAAAGGTGTACAAAAAGCCAGTGTAACACCTGGATATGAGCTATAGCTGGAAACCTCTTCTCAAGATTCACCCTTTGGAGGAAATACTTTGTCTTGGTCAAGAGAGCAATTGATCTCCTGAACTATTGATAAAGACCATAAATGCATGCTCATTATTCTTGTTCTGTCAACAATCTCTGACATTTCTATTTGCTGATCACAAATCAGTCCTGAGGAAATGCAAGGTAAGTGACTCTCCTTCCTTAAAGTTCAGAAACTCAAGATGTCTCAGAAATAGAATTATTTACAATTTACTTCTTTTGCTTTTCTTCTTCAAGTGTAACAGTTGATGTGTCACATACATGTGTACGGTTAGTGTTTGTGTTTGTGAGTGTGCAGTAAGATGCTATGTGATGTTGTACACGACAGTATCTGATTAACATATATTATAAAAATTCATGTATTTTACAAGAATGAAATTTAAAGCAACTGATTGCATAAAACTTTAATGCTGATGTTTCTGAAATATTTTTGATTTTCACCAATTTCCATCTTCTCATTTGCATCAATGGCATAGTCTTGCCTCGAAATGTGAGAGCTGTGACTTATAAAGAGAAAAACAATTACTTCATAAAAAATGCAAAGCCAAAACCCAGCTAACATTTAAGTATCTATGTTCAGTATGAAATTGTGTAGCTATTCTAGCATTCTATTCCATTTTCCTGCATGTGAAATAGCAGGTATATGAAAATTTAAAATATAAACTCCCACTTTCTTACATCTTCTTTGGCCACCCCTTCTTCCAGATTTTCTGTTCAGTATTTCTGGCCTCTAGGGAATCTGGCAATGTTGTTTTCCAAAAGGTTATGACATTAAAGCAGATGTCCTCCTCTCAGGGCAGTTTCTCCCGCTGGTGTAGGCATTTGGCAAGATTTGGAGCAATTTTCTGTGGTCACAACCGGGATTGAGACTGGCACCAAGTGGGTAGCATTTGGGGATGCTGCTGAGCATCCTATAGTGCATAGGACACCCGACAACAAAATACGCAGCCAGAAATGAGTCAGACTAGCTTTCAACAATAGGTTTCTGTGCAAAGACAAGAAAATGGAGGAAAAACAAAGATAGTTGATCATTTCCTTATCACACTCTAAAAAGGAGACAGGGTAGATGTGATAAAGCAAGTTGAACAGAGATACCCTTTGAGTCCCAGGGAGAAGTGAACTCCTTCCACTCTTTTCCTTGATCTCATGTTGAGATCTCAGGAAGAGAGAGTAGGACTATTTATTTCATGAGGGAAGATGGTATCATGAATAGATGACAATTCCCAAGTCTTAGCACAGAATGAGCAGAAAGATGTGGATTCCCCAGGCTTGAAGAGGGAACTTGTGGATGAGAAAAAGAGACATCTCAGAGACACTTGTGTGGGCCACAAGATGTCAGCTATCTCAGCAGATACTTTGTTACTTCCGTAATGCTCCTGGATCATGGATATGACCAAGAGTAAAGGAGGGTAGCCAAAATGAGCCACCTGTCTCAGATAAAGGAGGTTGGAAAATGAAAAGAATTTGATTTTGCTTGTGAAGTGTATGACTTGCACTTGAGAGAGTAGTGTCTGAGATTAGTGCATGCTGCAAGTATGCTGATAGATTATACACATGTAGGTCTATCTCAATTTATGTTTACTTACACGTATATACATTGTTTGTGCCACCTCCCCCCAACCCACCCCCAACCCCCCGCTTCCAGGATGAACCTGTTCTACCCTTCCATTACCAAAAGTGTTTTATAATTCTACTCTGTTTGGGGGGTATCAGTCTTAATTATAGAATAAAACAGTCTAGTGGGGTAAAAAGCAATGCTAATTAAATATAATGCTAATCAAGTATAAAATGTCTAGTTCAAAATCATTTCAAATATTGGATGTTACAATATTAAGGAGGCCTTTTAAAAATCATTATCTGGTGTGATAAGTATAGTTTTAGGGTGTTTTTTCTGGCTATTCTTTTAAAAATTTAAAAAGAATTGGAAGATTATATAACACCTCATCACTGATATCTCTGTTAACTAAAGCCAGTATTACCTTTCAAGGGTGTCACAGTTCTGTTGATTGAGTCTCCACCCAGAAACTTAGGAAATTTATCCAACCATTCATCAAGAATTCTGAACACCATTATCAGAGGAAAAAGACAAGTGTTGTCTGAGGACACATCACCACCTGCCTCCAGTCTGGCAGCAATTCAGTGTTTGTGCACCCACTTCCAGCCAAAGAAAGACTTTGTTCCCATGGTACATCTACTGCATCATCTGCTTTGGGTGAAAGATGCTCCCATGAGTGAAAATGGATCTCTTTTCCCCTTTTCATTAGTCAATCTGATTATTTGATTTCTCTAAATCATTGGTGCCCTTGCAACTCACTGGAGACTAGACATTAAAAAGAGAAATTGAGAACTCCCCTCCTTCAATGAGGTCAGTTATTTATTAGACAATCATTTCTAGTTTACTCACCTGCCACAAAGCCAAGTTAACTTGATGATAGCTGACAGTGACATCCACTCTACTTTCCTTCCAACAAACCTGCATCAGTATTGGGTATCTTTCCCCAAAGCATAATTGTTTAGAGCTAACTCATCATTTATGTTGATAATGTCTACTTCTTGAGGCATTGAGACACACTATACAAAATAAATAAATAAATAAAAATATTACTCTGATATTAGGACATTTCTTGGAGTCCATAAATAACTAATTCAATCAGAACGCAAAGCTATAAAAAAGCATTTCAGATCTACAATTCAATATCATCTCCACTGATTGTATTTTGTTTTTCTGCACAGCCTGGAGGGACTGAAAATGTATCATATTTTCTTCTTCTCTTGTGATATCTAGAATTTTATTTACTGCTTATTCTGAAACCTCATTATCATTTTTTGACAAGTTGAAGTGAAAGAGATTAATGTGATTCCTTATCTACACAGAACTTTACTACCATGAATCTCTACCTTTACTGAAATCTCCCACCCAGTTGGGAGTCACCACCATTCTACAGAAGTGATATCATTGCAGAATGTCATTTGCAGAGGAAAAGAGTTAGAAAGGTCTTAAATAAACATTTGGAAGAAATGTTATGGCATAGAGAAGGAGACAGTGTTGAACAGAGCATTCACAATTGTCTTCTTATTTCTGAAAAGTTATTATACAGTTAGGACACATATTATGCTTCATCTTTGAAGAAAATGCCAAGAAAACAAAGCAAAAAACTATCAGGAGTAAAAACATCATCAGGGGTAAATTGTGTTGGAAGCAATGGAAGGAATGTTGAATTTAATATAACATACCTAGTAATTAGAATCTCTAGTATGTTACATGGGATATGATTCAGTGGAAGTGCAAAGCCTTAGTTTTAATCTGCAGCACCATAAAAAAATAACCTAATATATAAATATTATTAAGTATGTTATCTTAGATTTACTTCCCGCATCTTATGTAAAATAGGAAAATGAGGTAGGATTTTTCCTGTGGCTTAAATGAGATTAGCATATTAATGTACTCAGCAAAATAACTAGTAAGTAGAAAAATCTCAGATACATTGGTTTTCTATCCTACCTTCCTGGTCTTTGATTTAAGTAACTTTCCAAGCCAGGCACCAGTGGCTCACACCTGTAATCCTAGCAACTTGGGAAGCTGAAATCGGGAGTATTGAAGTTCAAGTTCAGCCCTGGCCAAAAGAAAACTTGTTAGACCACTGTCTCAGCCAACAAAAGCTGGGTATAGTGGTGCACACCTGCCATCCTAGCAACATCGGGAAGCCTAAAATATGAGGATCATGGTCTAGGCTGGCCTGAGCAAAAAACAAGACCTTATTTCTAAAAATAGCCAGAGCAAAAATAACTAGGGGCATGGTACCTTGGTACTACCCCCCCCAAAAAAAACTTTCTGAATTTAATTAATTGGTTAATTAATTGAATTTATTTGGCAGTACTGGGGTTTGAACTCAGGGTTTCACACTTGCTAGGCAGGTGCTCTGCCACTTGAACCACTCCCCAGGCCTTTTTTTGCTTTAGTTATTTTTTAGATAAGGTCTCATGCTTTTTGCCTTGAGCCCTCCTGGGACCATGACTCTCCTATCTATGCTTCCAGTGTATGCCCAGCCAACTTTCTGAAGTTTTGAGTCAGAGTTGTTGACATTCGCTTGAGTCTGACCACAAACTCAGGCCTGCAAAATAATACAAATATTTGAGCCAGAAAAAACAGTTTTAGTAATCTATAACTATTTGAGCAGGTGTTTTTCAAGCTTAACTCCAGTACAAAGACTACTTAGCATGTATAGTAATGGCATCCAACAAACCACTTGCTTTGCTCTCTCAGTCCCTCTCTCACGTGCTTCAATTTTCCTCCTTGCCACATAATTCCTTTGTCTTTTTGCCTGAAGATGCATACCTAAAGCCCCTCCTCTCCTTTTCCATGCCACTTCCTAGGCTCTCTTCAGCTTCAAATGACTTTTTTTTCCTAACTACTTTCAAAATAAATGCCTCTTGGTTCACACCAAATAGAAATAAAACTCTCATCATGATTGAAAAGTTATGCAAATTAAGATGCTGTATAAGATATGAAGTTAGCCTTTGGTAGGTATGGATGACTATAAAACTTAAACTTGATTTTTCAAACTTCCATCTGTAAATTGTAAACCTCAATTTATTTGTTCTTTTCCTGGCTCCTTACGAGGCTTGACTCATCTTAATGGCAATAGCTAATGCTTTTTCCACTTATTAAACTTTTACAATGTGACAGATACTCTCCGATAACCTCATCTTGCTGATCTGCAATCCTAGAAGGAGTTCCATTTTACCTTTAAGGAAACCGAGATTATAGAGGTCGCATAACTTGTTCCAAAGGTGAACCTTGGGTCTGGAGTAAAAGCAAAGTGTGTAAATGAACAGCGAAGTCTATGCAAATGAACAGAATGGACAAGTTACAATGAGGATCATCCCCAATAATCAGAAGAAAATCATGCCAAAAGACTGTTATTTTCAATAATCCTTCAATATATTCGAGTTCCCCCAGAATTTATATTTTCTATAGAATATGTATCAATGGTGTAAAATATTTATTTTAACACTATTGAAATTATTTCTCTGAGTTATAAAGTCTTTTGCAGTAAAAATATCATTTTCACCTATCTGGAGTTCAGTCATGGAAACAAGGAAGTGATGCCAAATTGAGATGGAAAGGTTTTCTTTTCCTACTTACTTCCTATTACTATATGGGAAAAGTCGACATCCATTTGATTTGTGTAATTTAGTTTTATCTTGGCTTGGAGACAGAGAGTTAAATGACCTAATTCCTGATTGTTCTTAGATTTGACTACGTATAACAGAACCTTCAAATAATTGTGACTGAAAAAAAATAATTGTGACTGAAAGAAAGCAGAAGTTTATCACTTTCTCATGCTTAAAATTTGATGAAGGAAGCTCAGCAGTGTTAGGAAATCTCTATTGTCATTTGGCAACTTAGCCACTTCAAAATTTCTACTACCTCCCTTTCCCACAATGCAGTTCTCATGCGCTTTGACTAAAGTAGATGTATTAGCTTCCTAGAACTTCTGTAAAAAATGTCCACAGACTTCCTGGTTTAAAGCCAAAAATTTACTTTCTCCAAGTTCTAGTGACCAAGAATCATCAGTTTCACTGGACCACTGAAGCAATATGGTTGCACTCCCTCCAGAACAACAGGGGAGAATCCACTTCTTGCCTCTTGCAGTTGCTGGTACTCTGGACATTCCTTGCCATGCAGACACATTCTCTGGCTGCATTGCTTTCTTCTCTTCTGTCTGTGTCAAACCTTCCTCTGCTTCCTTCTTAAAAAAAAGAAAAAAAGGAAGGCTATGTTATTACCATTAGGATCTGCTATGGTTTGAAGGTCTTCTCCATTGCCATTGTGACATTAAATGGGAAGGTCTTTAGGAAGTGATTCGGTCATTGGGGCACTGTCTTTGTAAAAGGATTAAGTCTATTATTCCAGGAGTGGGTTACTTATGTGAAAGTAGGAGTATATCTCACTTGCTTGCCTTTGCACCTTGCAGCATGGAGTGATGAAGCATAAAGGCCCTAGCCAAATACTGCACCATGTTTTTGGACTTTCCAGCCTTCAGAACTATAAGCTAAATAAAGTTCCATTGCTTATAATTTCCCCAGTTTGTGGTATTCTGTTATAGCAGTAGAAAATGGGCTAAGACAGTGCTCGTCTGGATAATGCAATGCAATCTCCCTCTCTTAAGGTGCTTAATTTAACCATACCTGCAAATATGTTTTCCTATAAAGTAACATTCACAGGTTCCAGAGACTAGCATGTGGATGTTTTAGGCAGCAAGGGAAGGTGCATTATTCAGCCTGTCACAATGGATCTCTAGCCAGGATATTCCTGTTTCAGGAAAAAAGATAGAAGAAGGGGAAAAGAAGAGACATACCCATTTTTTAAGGTCATGTTTCACAAATTGCACACATGATTTAGTCTTATATTTCATTAGCCAAAAGTCAGTTACATGGTCACATTTACCTGTGAGTTAAGCTGGGAACTAAAGTCTTTATTATTATTTATCACGATCTCGACTTTATATAAAAAGAAGGGCAGAACAGCAATTTTACGACAATTAGCAATATTTGTCATTTTGACTACCCAAATATTTATGTGCACCCTTTTTTTCTGTAAGTTCCTCCTACTCAGTCCACCCTTAAGAGAGAGATATCCAAAATCCATCAAGTATTAGCTCTCTGAGTTGATGGACAGTCATGTCTAATAAGCACAAATATTACTCTTCTTGCTCCTGATATCTGCTCCTAACATCAAAAACTAAGATAATCACAAGAGCTCCAATTTGGAAAAGTGAGAGTGGAGAGCAGAGTACTCTTGGAAGTTATTGTATCTTATTGGACATGAATAATGGTGACTCTCTTCCTGTGCGCAGTGAGTGCCTGTTATCCCATCTGAAAGTGCCCCTGTAAGATCCTTCCTTCTTCATAACTCCCCTAAGGCCTTGGAGATGGTGTTCTTTGTGGACCTGCCCAGCTTTTGTAGCCTGCTTTTTTGCTAGTAATGGTTTGGAGGAATGAGGTGGGGATTAAATAGGATTTTAGTTCTTAGTAATGTAATTTCTTCAAGGACCTGGTGGGCTTCTAGTTTATTTGCTTCTGGTGTTAACACACTTTCATGTGTTAGTAACCACAGAAACAAACCTTATAGAGTCACAGACTTTAAGACTAAAGATAGAGTCTTTTATTTATTGCCTCTGGGTTCTCTCTGCTCCCCTTATGTTTCAGAGTGGCCCTCTCAAAGCCATTTGAAACAGAGCTTAAGTGGAGAGATAGCACTCTTCATCTGATCTTTGCCACTGTTGGCTCCCATTTTCTGGAAGAGAACTCTTTCCTATAGGCTCAGAGGCACTGAGCCTGACTGAATTGCTGACTGAATTCTACTGACTGAATTGCTTCAGTCGGATACAAAAGCAATTAGCCTTTTCAATCCCATAAAACCTAATCCTTGTGAGCTGTTTAGTGGAGCAGTTAGGAATACAGTCTCTGCAGCCAGATTGCCTGGCTCAAACCAAGTTCCTCACATTTCTTCATGTTACACAATTACTTTACCTCTCAGATCCTCATCTATAAGATGGGGTTAAAAATAGTATCTACTTCATTTGGTTGTTTGTGGACTAAGTTTCTTAAAATGTACAAAATACTAAGTACTGCCTGGCATGTTGTACACATGGTATAGTTGAAGATAGCATTAACTTACTAATGTAAAACTGCCAGACTCTTGATCAAGTTGAATTGCAGGATGCAGTCTGCTGCAAAACTGATCAGTTCACACTTAAGTCTGCTTCTTTTGTAGATTCTGCTAAAGCAGCAAGAAGTTACCAACAAAGACAAAATACTAAATCATTCTTATTGTTTTCCTTAATGCTATGGTTATAATGGTGGCCTGCTCAGGTAACATTATCATAAGTAAACCAAGAGTTTTTACCTTTGTGGCTTCTATCACCTGAATTCTCAGTACATATGTTTTAGGTTTGGTAATGGCAAATGCTCCACTTTTGAGCATCACATTTCTTGGCATTCACATTTTTTTTTTCTTATTTTATTTCTTACTTATTTTTGGTAGCACTGGAGTTTGAACTCAGGCCTTTGCACTTGCAAGGTAGGTACTCTACTCCTTGAGCCACACCTTAAAGCCCATCAAATTTCTTATTCATTAGGATTTTTATTTGTCTTTCCATAAAAGATCTTCTAAGTACCTAAAGCATTAATATGATGAATCTTCATTTCTTTTTTTGCATAGAACTCTGGATTAAGTGATTCAAGGATGGTATGCTCCATAGTCAGATCTGGGACATATTTGCCTTTAGATTTTCATGGCACTGCCACTAGTGTGCTTCTTTATTCACTCAGTTCAAGATGAATAGCTAGCTCTCATGCCCACCTCTGAGCTACAGAGAGGAGAGAGAAGGAGCATATGTGCTAGAAGTTGAATGCACATGTGCAGAACTTGTTGCAGGGCCCTACCCTGCAAGGGAGTTTGGGAAATGTGGTCTTGAGCCAGTGGCGCTATGCCAAACCCCAAATCAAGCTCTCTGTTGTCATAGACGAGATGAGAACAGGCTCCATGGAGAAAACCAGAAAACTCTGCCACATTCATTGAAAATGGTTGTTTCTTAATGTAACACAATGTCTGTTAAAAATAATGTATCACATGTAACCTATTCAATCTCTACCTCCTTTCCTACCACAAGAAAATGTAAAACCAGTGGGTGCATATGTATTCAATAAAAAATAAAATAAAACCCAATACCTTATATCAAATGACGATTCTGTCCTGGAATAGTTTGTGGTTTTCCCTTAAGATATAATTGCATTTCCTAAAATTGGAATTAATATGCATCTGTACTTTTTGGAAACAGAGACCAAAACATTTGCATATTTGTGTAACATTTGATTGGTATAAGATAATTTTATTTATAGAAATGAGACACCTATTTTATCCCTTACAGGTTTCAACTTGCATAACAAAGTAACATTTTTAGAAATAACCGAAATTTTGGGGTTAAAACAAAAGACAGTTTTTTCTACTATGTTTGAATGTATAGAAAGACTATGGAAGACTGAATATCTTCTATTATTCTTTCTATTTTTCAGTTTCTCTTTGTGAAGCAGAGAGGGAATTAAAGGAACAAAACTTCAGTACTTGGGGTTTTATATGTCTTACAAAACTTCAAGCCTAAAAATTATCCAACAGGCCTAAGAGGAGTAAGCAAAAATAAGCAATATCTAAATAGTTTACTTTGTTGTTTCATCATGCAACATGGCTTTATCTATGCCTCGGCTTTTTAAGTTTAGTTTTTTTTTTTGGTTGGTTGGTTGGTTTTGTTTGTTTTGTTTTGGGTGATGTTCAGCATTTTGTGTCCTGATAGGAATTTTAATGAATGTAAAACAAAAGCACGGGTACCAAGCTGAGCCCAGTGGATGAATCAGGTAGGCGTCTGTATTCACAGCACTCCTTACTGACAATGTTCTTGTGCCACTATGGCCCAAATGTCAGTCAACCAAACATGTCATTGGGGAGGCAAATTTTTAAAAGATCCGGGACACCTTTCAAATATATATATTTCAGGGATAAAAGTAAAGCAAATTTTAGAAGATCACTGAGCAAATCTGAGGGTAGACATTCTGCTCACTTCTCTGTTTCAAATCCAGGAGGCATGGGAGCAGAAATGACCTGAAGGAAGCATCTGCTCTTGGACAGTTGCTCTTGGACATATTACTGGAGATCAGGGGCTTCCCTGCAGCGAGGAAGAATTAGCCATTTCCTTTTGCAGTCATGCCAGTTCATAAATAGAGTAACAACTAATTTATTTTTCCCTTTCATCTTTAGAATAATAAAGTGGGCAATAGGTATTCAAAGTTTATTAATGTAACAGATTTTATTTAAAAAAAAAAAACAATGAAATTCCTACAAGTTCCTAAAGGACAGAAAAGAGCCATGAATCATTTGAAATAATTACCACTTATTTATATCTTTATGTACTTGTTCTTAACCATGCCAGAAGGATTCAGGCTGACTTACTGGAACTTCTGTCTTGACTCACAACCCTACTGCCATATGAAGGTGATTTAGTTACCTGAGTAACTCTTTCAAGATTGCTGTTTCACAAGGACTAAAACTGGGATGGATCACTTGAGTTTCCACTTTAAAGCTCTTCAAAGTCTCCCCATGCTCCATGATCAAGTCACTTAATATTATACAAGCCCGTTGTGCTTTCTCCTTTTCCTGCCACCAAATCTCCATGTTCGTCTTGGTAGCATGACATAGCCAAAAACAATTTAATTGAGTAAAATATTTTCAAAAGAATTTTAATGAAAAGAAATCAGGTCCACAGGAAAATATGTTTTCTATGATAACCAGATAGGCTTTTTTGGGTATTGGCAATTATGCAACATTTGCTGTTCTTTATGTGTCTTTGAGTATTTTTGTCAAATTTTAGAACCATTAGTGCTTTTTAATTTATAAATTATTTTCAGTTTGTTTTTGCACTGCCATATAGCAAAATTGTAAAGTAACATAAAGGTCCATCAAATGGTAGTTTGGTTACATTATTACAGTAAGTTATAAAGGAACACACATGGCATGATCTTATTTTCCAAAAAGCAAAAGATCAGTAATATGTAAGAATATTACATTCTTTATATTCCAAATGGTTACATAGTCCTCATACTTCAAAATGATATGAAAAACTTCAGCAAGATATTAATTGTCCTTACCTTTGAATGGGTAGGAGTGTGGTGTTCTTTGTGTCTGACCTATTTTCCTTTCTTTTCCTGTAGCAGTAATTCTCTGATTAGTTTTCAATAAGGAAAAAGAAAAGAAGGTAATGATGAAAGTAGCTATCTTTTAGTGAGTGAGGGCTTACTGTGTGCTGGGTATTGTGGTAAATTTTAGTTCTAATTGCATTTTTAATCCACAGGGATTCTGTGAGGCAAGTCATCAAAGGGCACTTAACAAAAAATAAAATAAAATAAAAAGTTAGAGATACAAAATAATGCTTAAGACCACATTGTGCATGGATCCAGACAAGGGATTTGAATAGACTGTCTGGGCTCCTTAGAAGTCATTCTGCTCTCTGCTACTGGTGAATATGTAGGTGGTACTTTAAATTATTACATATCTCACAAGCAAGAAATAACAGATAACAATTAATTCAAAACTTAAAAAAGTAAAATAATATTTTAAAGACCTTTACAAATCAGTAATGTTTAAAACCATATGAGAGACCATTTAATCTTTTTTTTTCTGGTGCTGGGGATCTGAGAGACTATTGCAGAAGCACCAAGGTGAGCAATCTTTAGGGGAAAATATAAGTGACTCGGAGACATTCATTTTCAACAACAAAAAAAAATTGTAAAGCAAGTGGTTATGTTGATCATCTTTTTAAAAGTTTTATAACCTAATTTCTTTAGCAACAAATGAACTACACCAGGCTATCACTCAGCATTCTGGTCACTTGGATTACTTCATCCTTGCTACAGATAGCAAACGATTACTTGAATTTTAGCTTTGTCCTTGTTCTGGAATTTCCTGCCACTACTTACTCTTATTAATTCTTCACAACTCTGAGTCTTCTCTACCAACAGTCTTCCATTTCCACCCGGAAGATGGTCTAAGTTCAAGGTCACTGTCCTCTGACCTTCAACACACTGAGCAGACAACATAGTGTCAGAAAAGGTCTAGCCACACAGTACTACCAATGTGCACAGCCAAATATCTCCTGCTGGGAAGATCACATTCTGTGTATCTCTCTAATAGGCACTTCTACTGCTTTAGGACAGGAGCAATTTGTTATTTTACATTATGTTACTGCACATATTGGTTCTGCTGGAGCTGTATTAGGACAGCATACAGAGCAATGCTCAAGTATGTTTGTTTTCTTCTTAGTCCTACAATGTTTGGGAAACTCATTACCCTTCACAGAATAGCAGTTGATGCATTAAAAACAATGATGTGACTACATGCCTGATTTCTCTGGGGCTCCAAATCTTCATGGAAAAGAGCATAGTTTTCTGTTTGCCATTAGTGTTCCATATATGCTGACATACCTGTTAAAGGTGGTGGAGGTGGGGAGCAGGAGTCAGATTTCTCTAAAAGACCTGGGGGTGCTACAGAAAAAAATCACCATAAGGACATTATGTCTGGCAGGCTGGGCCTTTTGCCTAAGCTTGGCCTATGTGTAAAGGGCAGTAGTGTTTTCAATTCAGGTTAGTGAGATGGGACATGACCAATTCCTTACTTAGTGATCTCCCTGTAGCCGGGAATACCCGTGTCTCAGATGGAAAAAAAGCATTTAAAAACTGAAATTAGTGTACCACCCAGGCCCAAGCATTTCTCTGTGGGATACACCCCCTCCTTTGGAAAGGCATTGATGTAAGAAAGGTGGGCATATCCTCTTTTGTCTAGGGAGTGAGAGTCACCAGAATTTAAAGTCAGACATCTGAGTGCTCTAGGAGAGAGTGCAGGTCTCCTTTCCTATACATTTCATTCATAGGGATAATACATTTTACTTCATAACAATTTACCTCAAAGTCGGTGGCTTTAAATAGTACATATTTATGATTTTACTATTCTGTAATTCGGAAGTTTGACATGAGTCTCACTGGACTAAAATCAAGGTGACAGAATGGCTTCTGCTGAAGCCTCCAGTGGAATATCTGTCACTTTGACTTTTCCAGCTTTGAGAGGCCACCCACTTTCCTTGGACTGTAGCCGCCTTTACAGCCAGTGATGGTAGATCAAGTCCTTATTCCACTGTACCATTCTGACCTTCTCTTTTTTCATTCCTCTTCCATTTAAGGACCCTTGTGTTTACATTTGGCCCACCCAGATACTGCAGAATATTATTCCAATTTTAAGATCAGCTGATTAACAACCTGAATTTGACCTGCAATCTAATTCCACTTTTGCCTTGCAACATAGTCACAGACTCTGGGCATTAGGTTGTGGGTATCTTTTGGGGCTATGTGGATATCATTCTGCCTTCACAGATAGCTAAGCATACTACAGTACATATATCCAAAAGCTAAGAGCATTAATACTGTGAAAAGAAAAATGCCTGGATGGGGCTGGTGTAGCATGAGTGCAGAGACCTCAAAGGACCATTAGATGTAAATAAGTGGAATGAGTAGGAGCTAGAAAAGAGGGGCTTTGGCAGATTTCATGTGCTCATATATGAGCAATTAATATATATAACCTTACATTACTGGACACTTTTCTAGAAGGTTTAGAAAGCAAAAAACTGACACCCTGTCTGTTAGTATTGAGCAATTGATTCAATAGCCTGTGGACAAATCAGATACCAATCTTAACAAGAATATAAAAGAGATGACTATTAGAAAACTTTGTGGTTCCACATATGGAGTCCTCCATGTTCTCTATTATTTTAGAAAGTGAGGGATTGGAGAAGCAACATGTAGAATTACTGAAATGACATCAAATTTTTTCTCATGGACAAATTTCATTAAATATGTTCAGGATTCGATAACACATGATTGCAAGTAGCTTTTCAGAATTACTTGCTAAATGAACAAATGAATGAGTAGTACAATCTCAGGTGGTATTTGGCAGAGTGGACAGATTGTTTACACATAGTTTTTAATAAAATAATTATGATTGTATTTCTATATGGACTAAAGTATATGTCTTCCAGTTGTTTACGCTAATCTCTGGCTCACTTGCCCCTTCAAAATTTAAGAATTAGATTTCAAATGCGTTCATAATTACATACTAATTGGTATAAGTGTGGGAATTCTTTTTTTAAGTGAGTGTTTGCATTAGCTACTTGATATATACAATCAACTGGATAAGATCAGTTAAAATACACACAGAAAATTGTAATTTAATGCTTGATTCTGTGACTTCATATAAATACTTGAACACAATGTGATTATAGATTACAAATAAAAGTTGAACTGCTTGACTATTATAATATATTTGACATGTGATATTAAATCTTGAAGTAGTTTCTCAATGAAGTTTTCTTAATTAAAAATTAAAGGATGGATTATCCTTTACTTGTGGATGACAAAAAAAGACAATTTATTTAACTCTACAGACTGAGATGTTTGGTAACCTTTAGTGTTGTTCTATTTTTCGTTCTAACTCAGGACTTGGCTTTGCATCTCCTCACTGTTAATCTTTGTCAAGGTTAGAGCCCTTTGCAGCAGGATAGTGAGCTGAACAGTTAAATTAATAGCTCTGCAATTCTATTTTCAGACAGATAGGTATTCCCTTTATCTGTGGTATTGCACAGGGATTAGTATAACATACAGTAAGTATGTTACTGTAGTTACTGTAGTAATTATGCAGAAAGAAATTTGCAGGATTCAATTTAGGGATTCCAAAGGTATTTTTATAGTGATACCTTTTAGGCTTATATAGAATATTTATTTCTCTTCTTTTCCTATTATATGTTCAGAGTTCAAGGAAGTAAACTCCTGATTTAGGTTACTTTACCCAACAAAATTCAGATTTTGCAAGTTAAATGTTTAACTCCAAATTAGGTTTGCTTGACTGTCTAATTTTATAAGCAGCTCCCTAAGAGCAAAGAACTGGACTAGGATTTGCTGGTAACAGAAGCTGTGAAAAGGGAAGCAATTTCTTGGTCTCATTATAGGATTATCAAGTTCATCTTTCTACAAATAAGTTTGCAATCACCTGCTTTTTATCTATATCATGGGAATGTTGTAAAGAGAAATTATACAATGATTAGAATAAAACATTGAAGTATACTAATTGAGAAGATTCAATTAAATGTTTTTATGAAGTTAAATTTGTCCTCCCACTTTTAAAAGAACCCAGTGTTCTACATTTGGGATTAAATATATTGTCTCAAGTCAATCAAAACAAATAAAATTGCTTAGTAGTTGGCTTTGGGGAAACCCTTTAGAATAATATGAAAAATAGCTATAATAATTTGTGGTCTTAATTTTGAATATTGCTTCAATTCATTTTTTGCCTTTTATTTTTATGTCAACAAAATCCATTATTTGCTTAATAGATTTGTTTGAGGTTCACTGTGCCAGAATTTAGTAATACACAGAAGAAATCATGGTTTCTGCCCTCTGTTCTGTCCATAGGTGGAGATGAGCAGATGTGCTGCTTAAAGAAAGGCAAGGGAGAGATATGGCTAGAGGTCATAAAGTAGATGTAACAGGGATTGTCCACGGGTGTGTGCATAGGTAAAATCATGTGAGTCAAAAAGGTATGAACTTTAGAATCAAGTAGACTCAGGTCATTTGACGAATCTCTCTAAGCCTCAGCATCTTTTTCTTTCAAAGAAGAGACATTGATAGTAATTCCTTATAGAATTCTTGTAAGGAGAAAGGATGTGCTTAACATAGTACCTGACACTGAACAAATCTGTGGGAACAGTTAACTGCCTTTAAAAACACATTGTTAATATAGTACCAAAAGGAGGAAGAGGAGGCAAAAGACAGGAAGGAGGAAGATGTGGGGAAGGTCTAGGAAAGCTGTTGTTATTGTCTAAGAAATAGCTCAGGGTTTCTGAGCAAAACTTCCAGTATTAGCAAGAAAAGAACAAGGGTGGGGTTGGGGGGAGGAAGAGCATATCAAGTCTCACACAGAGATTTGAGTTGATACTAAGAGGGAAACCAAGGACACCGTGTCCATTTAAAACTCTGGAATAAATCAAGTTACACAATGCCAGAACAACAGTGACCCAGGGGAATTTCCAACATATCCTGGAGCCCCAAGAAGAAGTCAGGCAGTCAGCAGGGAGAATTCAGAGAACAACTCATGAGCCCAGGGGTACCTCATGGAACACACCTTCATACAGAAGAGGGACAATCTGGGGAAATGTGTATACATATTTAGTCTATAGTGTCCTCAGTTGGTCTGGGAATCTGAGTGAGACCCACTTGCAGGGAGTCGGTTACTGAGAAAATGGAACTTATAGTCTTAAAAACTGAGATAATATCTCAAGGAGATGATAAGAGAATGTGCAAAAGATAAATACGTAAACAAATCTATACAGTGGTGAAGCACATACCAAGTGTTTGTGGAGCCCAGAGAGTAAGTTCTCCCTGGGTGGGGACAGGAGAGGCTTGGAAAAGTATCAAATGCCAGAGGAAGACTTTGGAAGATAAATTCATCAGAAAGTGAAGAGGGAAGATACAGTCTAAGTCTATTTTGTGAAGTGTCCTTATATGTCATGTGCATTGATAAATCAGGTTTAAAAAATATATTGTTCAGTGTGAGACAGGTCACAATAATTACATGATATTATACAAGTATATCAGTTTGCTATTTACAGCGTATTCCACTGTCTTATCTAATTCTTGTAACAGGCACGAAGATAGAACTTGTCAATCCTGATTTTGGAAATGAGGACGAAGTCTAAAAGGATGTTAAATTGCACTCCCAAGGTTGCTGAGCTTTGACTGAAACCAGCTGCATCAGTATTCATTCATATTCAGCAAACATGTAGTGAGTTCCTCTCTACTGCCAGGCGCTTTGCTAGATGCTGAGAATACAAAGAAGATGCTCAAATGAATTCACAGAAAGGAGGGGAAAATAAATAAGAAGCAGATAATTACAATACAGTAATTAAAAATATGACAAGAATGTGCATGGAATTATTACTGAGGCAATGCAGAGAGGAGAATAAGAAGAGCTGCTCAGGACAGGTGCCACTTGAATTCCATCTAGAAATATGAGTAGGTGTTTGGGGGTGGAAGAGAGAAAGGCTGTTCCAGGCATGGGAATTGCACGTGCAAAGCCATGGAAACACGAAAGTGTTATGTGAGGTCAAGCTGTGAGACATTCAGGGAGGGTACTCTTGAGTTGCAGATGAAAGATACAGAAGCGAGATCAAAAAACAGTCTCTGTAGGCTGTGCTCAGAAGTTTGAATTCTCATGCTGTAAGTAGCTAGGATCCACTGGAGGATGTTAATTGTATGAGTGACAAGATCAGATTTGTTATTCAGAAGCACACTCTGGCACAGTTTAGTGGGTGGAATAGAAAGTGGTTACCCTGGAGACAGGAAGACCCGTTAGGAAGCTGTGACAATAATCCAGGAGAGAGAAAATGAGGATAGTGGTTGGAGAAATGAGCAGATTTAAAGACATTTTGAGAAGTGGAGAGGCTAGGAGAGATTCAGTGGAGTCAAGAATGATGGTCAGGTTTCTGTCTTGGATTTGTAGGTTGATAGTAAAACATTAAGCAGGATGTAGAATACCGAAAGGACATAGGTTTGGGGGAAAATATTATGAGTACATGAGAATTTGAGATGTCTCTTGGACTTCTGGATGAAGATACTATTCATGGTTAATATATTTAGAAATCAGAACAAAAGTCATGACTAAAGATACAGATTTAGAGTAATCATCAAATTGTTTGTGGTTGAGATTTTGGCAACCTCCACCACCCTAAGAACTGGGTACCACTGCTTCTACCCAATTCATTTGCACCATCCCTAAAGTATTAGACCAAACTTTGTTCCAATGTACAAACTATCATTGCAGCTCAGTAAACAATATCTCTGGGTTTCTGGAAAGAAAGATGTTTTATCATCATAAGGCCCAGAATTAATGAAAAGTCACAGAAATATTAGGTCTATTTTATTTTGAACCTCAAATCACTCCTTGGCAACACAGTAAGAATTTACAGAAACTGCTGAAAGCTGTCTGACAAATAGGGCAGCAAAAAGTTTCTTTTTAATATATTTTCTAAACCAATTTATGTGGTTGTATTTGAAACCACTAATTCACATACTTGACCTGAATTCCTTTTCTAATTGGAAAGTCATTTTTGATTTTGATTATAGGATATAATTTCTTGAGAAAAATCTTCTGTGAAATTAGCTACTTCTCCTCATACTTTTCTTAAACCTGATCAAATGTCAAGAATTGGATAACATGCGATTACATAATGGATATAATTTACCTGTCTATGTTTTCATTAGAAGACAATACTTGGAGGGAAATACATTGGGTTTTGTTGTGAGCAAGCATTAACAACATAAATTTAAAAATTCACCACTGAAAATTGATTGTTCTTTTAGGTTAGGTAGAAATAACTATAATATTAGACTAGAACATTATTGTCATTAATTCTTGCAAAAAACACTAAAAGTTAATCATTTATTCCAAAATTATAATTGATATGAAACAATCAATGTTATTATTTTTTCTCTTCCTATACCCAAGTGTCCTAATTTGAGTCAGTGGAAAGAATAGGGGACTTATTTGCCATGCATGATTGTCAAACTTACTGACAATATTTAATAGGAAAGAAAGAGAGCATGAGATCTATATTATATATTTTTTATTCTTACAGAAGTTTTCCAATGATTCCACTCTGGGAATTCAATGAACTAATAAATATAAAACTATTAAAGGAGTGACAGCAAACCTATTAAAGCAGTAGCTATCACATGATTGTGTTCCATACATATTAAGCTGTTTTAGTATTAATAAAGTATATCTCCATTCTAATTACATATTATTCCATATTTAGGGAGGTTAAATATTTACCCAAAGCAATATATTTAGTAGGGGATGGGCTCAGGTTTGGAACCCAGTTTTGCTTGCCTCAAGAGCTTCTGTTCCTTCTAACATTTTATAGTGCCACTTAGGGACAAGTAACTTAGGTCTTTTTAAAAATAATATTTTCTCATAATATATTCTCAGGGAAAGTTTACTGAAATTAATACATAAAATTCAGATATGTGTCCTTGAAGGCTGATCCAAATTAATCTTTTGACTAACCTAGGCCTTAGTTTTCTCATTTAGAAGACAGAGACATCATGACCTACTCTTCTCTGTCAAGGTATTATTTAAGTGTTTACTATAGCTAAATATATTGCGATTTTTATAATATAATGTTCATATATAAAAATCTCATTTTGTCTTCGTAATAGAGCTTATGTGAACAAATGAGAAGCAAATTGAATTTCCATTTCCACCAACTTGGAGTCATTACTCATGTTAACGAAATTCTTTTAGTCTGATTTTTCACCTATAAAACTAAAGGGTTGAATTAGATGTTCTCCCTGATTCTTTTAATGTCCTTTTAAAGTGAAGTTGTGTAGAAATCACTAATTTCCCCCAAAAATGTCTAGTAAATAAATGAAAAGAATTCTAGGACTCAGATCTTTGACTCCTAATACAAGTCCCTATCCTCTGTATCAATCTACACATTTATTCTGCTTGGCAAAGATACATTAATGATGCTGATGCTTGAGCTGAGTGACAATTCTGCTTATCAAATAGTTGCTTTTGCCTTTGGGTAGACTGATAAACTTCAAAGAAATTAGCAACTTCAAAGTACAGTATCGTGCATGTATGAAGATGTCATAATGAAACTCATTGAAATGTGTTGAAAAAAAGAAAAAATTTAAAAAGAAATTCCCATGTATAATTGTTAGACTGAAATTTGAGTGACCTGTCACAAGAAAACAGTTCATACTAGGCTTTGTGAGTTGCTTTTCATTAGTAAACTTCACTTTAAATCAGCAAAATCCATTTTACCTATACTTCAGTGGCCTAAGTGTCAACATTTAACCTGGATGAGGAGGTACAAGACCTCTGGTTTCTCAAAAGTAGAGTGTCAACTGTCAAAGCTGCTAGAACCTAAGAGATTGTCTAGCATATTTACCTTATTTTACAAGTGAAGAAATTTACCAATATTTATGTAGATAGAAAAATAAGATTTGAAGCTAGAATCTTTATTAGAAATTTTGCTTTAGGGAACTACAGAAGTAAATGAATACTTGAGGAGCCCCACCTATACAAGAGGCACCATGAATTTATTAAATGCATGTTGATAGTCTTCCATATAAATTCAAACTATTCCTGTTTTGCCTCATGTACATACATCCCAGCCTTTACAAATGTTGGATACCAATAGGGAGGTAATGTGCAAGCATCCTTGTCTTTCTTGCTTTAATCACATCCTGGTGAGGTGCCATTGTTCACTGGCTCCTCTGATTCATTCTTCACACTGTCATCACTAGCAATGACTTTCCTAAGACACTGTTTCCCTTCTAAAAACACCCCAGTGAGGAAACTCATAGCTGACCTGTGTTTATCTCCATTCTGAAAATCCATTTGTCTCAGTTGTTCTGCATCACTGTCACCGGTTTGGGTTTTGGCTTAGATAGTGGCAAGAATTCAAGGGCTTTTGAAGTAATAATGTGCCCTCTACTGGATCTGTTTCAATAGAGAACATTATCAGTCATTTGAGAGAACAAAATGGTACAATCACTGAAGTTACGCAATGAAGACTTCTCTCTACGCCATGCCTATTCTCAGCTTGCAAGCCTTCTCTGTCCAAACAGACCAACAAGTCCTGGGTGCACAAAGTACCTACAGTGGCTCTACATTCACAGCTCCAAGTGGTTGAAAGATGATGGAGAGGTTAGCTGGTCCAGGGGGTCAGACTTCAGAATGAAGGAGAAAGTGACTCTGACATCCATTCCAAAGGGAAGACTTAACGTTGTTGGATGAGGCTAAAAGAATATGACTTTCCTTAATGACCTGTTGAACACCTCTCATCATTCTGTAGTCTCAACACAGACAGCCAGAACATGATCCTCTCCCAGCTCCTGGAAAAAGAGATAATGAAAAAGACATAGCATTTTGCTGGCTTGAGATAAGGATAGCTGTGCAGAGAGATTCCTAGTGGTGCTTCCACGCACGTGTGTACCACAGCCCACATTGGTTCATCTCTGCCAGATGATACCTCAGATACTTTAAGCTGTGCCCCACACGGCTTTAGGAAATAGGTTGGTTTCTGGCACAAAGCACAGAGGAGCAACCAAAAACAGTTGCACAGGGTTTGTACCAATCTCACTGCACTGCAAAGATAAAAACCAAAGTTTTAACTGAGGAAATTAGAAAAGATGTGGAACCAAAGAGCATTTGAGCAACGTAGGAAGGGAAAGAAATTAAATAGATGGGGGGGAGGGCTAAGAAATCAATACTCTAAGCATGCAACTCAAAACCCTGGAAAAAGGAATAAACTAAACACCTGTAAAGAAGAAGGTAAGATATAAAAATTATTAAAATAAAAAAGCAGTACTTGATGAAATAAAAAAGTAAATATTCTATTGTGAAAATAAAGCCAAAAGTTGAGTTTTCTAAAAACACCAATGTAATTTATAAATCCTTAGCCATACCGATCAAGAAATATGGTGAAGAGAAATATTAGGAAAAATTATTACTATCAGAAATAAAAAGAGAACATTATTGTCCACATCAAAGTATGGTGTCTAAGAGTGGTGGTGCAGGACCATAATCCCAACTACTCAGAAAGCTGAGGCAGGAGGATCTGAGGTTGAAAGCAGCTTAAGCTACATAGCAATACTCTTTCTCAAAAAATGAAAAAAGCAAAACCAAAGCAAAACTGAAATGTAGTAAGAGGTTATGAACAACTTTAAATCAGTTAATTTTAGCAATTAGATCCATTAATTCCTTTAAAAAACTTGCCAAACTAATATAAACAAAGAAATAGAAAATACAAATGATTCTATTCATGGAAGAGGATTCAAAATTAGAAAACTTTCTACAAAGAAAACTCTGGACCCAGACGCTTCAAAAGGAATCATTCTAGTTTTGAAAGAGATAATTTTAATTCT
Source organism: Castor canadensis (assembly GCF_047511655.1). Lineage (NCBI taxonomy): Eukaryota > Metazoa > Chordata > Mammalia > Rodentia > Castoridae > Castor > Castor canadensis. The sequence goes on from NC_133395.1 coordinate 29,661,754, forward strand.
GCACAAATTGTCTTGGAGTCTAGAAAAGAGGGAATATTGCTCAGCTATGTTGGCTGTCAAAATTTTGATAGCAACGCTTATCAAAGACATAAACAAGGAAAATTATAGGTCAGTCTCTTATATGAACACAGACACAAACATACTAAACAATACAGTAGTAGTATATTTCATCAATGATATAGGGGAAAAAGCTAATAAATGTCCCCAAATTGGGTTCAAATCAGGAATGCAAGGTTGATTTATCACTTGAAAATAAATCACTGTAGTACTTACATTAGTAGAATTAAGCATGTGCCCATTTCAACAAATGCAAAAGAAATGGAAGACATTTATACCTATTCATGATTGAAACTAAACAAAATAGCAATAATCTTTTCTAAAAACAGAAATGAAAGAAATTTCTTTATTGTAATAAAGCACATATAATAATGAAATGTCAGAAATTTTCTTCCTGAAATAAGGACACCTTAAGAGATCTGGATAGCACCATCATGATTCCATTTAACATTGTCCCGGAAGTCCTGTCATGAAATAAGGAAGAAGAACAAAAAAGTATATAAAAGGAAAGAAAAGGAGACATGAAAATGTACATAGAAAGTCCAAAGAATAAATATTAGGATCAATAAGTGAATTTATCAAAGTGAATGCACATAAAGTCAAAATATAAAAGGAATTATATTCCTATATAGTGTCAATAAATAACTAAAAATAAAATTTAAAATCAATACAGTATTATTTATAATAACACTAAAAATAAAATATATAGGATATCTAACAGCAGTGCAAAAGAGGGAAAAATACAAAGCATTATAAAAAAATTAAAAAAGAACTCAATCAATGCAGGATATGATATGTTCATGAACTAGATGATTCAATAGTGTAGGAAAATAATTTCTGCCTAAATTAATCTATAGTTTCATGTATAGGAATACCTCACTTGATTGTGTTTTGATTTATTGTGCTTTGCAGATACCATGCTTTTTACAAATTGAAGGTTTGTGGCAACTTAATATTGAGCAAGCCATCAGCACCATTTTTCCAACAGCTTAAATAATTGTTAGCATTTTTTAGCAAGGAGGTATTTTAAAATTAAGACATGTGTATTTTGTTAGACATAATGCTATGACATACTTGACAGACTACAGTATAGTGTAAATATGAATTTTATATGCAGTAGGAACCTCCAAAAGTCATGTGACTTCCTTTTTGTGATATCTGTTTTGTTGGCAGTGGTCTGGAACTGAACTTGCAGTATCTCCAAGGTATGTCTGCATTCCTAATCACAATCTCAGTAAATATTTTTGTAGAATTTGAGGAGCTGGTTTAAATCAACATAGAAATGTAAAAGGCCAGAAGAGAAACAATAACCTTGAAGAAGACCTATAATCGCACATGTAAAATTTAAAAAATTATTCCTAGATACTGTAATACAGTTTAGACAATACAGATAGACAATAAATTCTTTAAACAAAATATTCCAGAAACAAACCCACATATATACAAATATATGATAGAGATATATTTATGATATATTTATGATATGATACCATCATAAGCAGTGGAAATCATATTTTCTTTTTCCTCTCCCTCTCCTCCCCTGCCCCACCATAAATGGTGCTGTATGAATTGCATATCCATAAAGAAGAAAAAATGAACCTGAATCCTACCACACTACATTATATCATATATAAAAATTAATTCCAGATGGAACAAATTTCAATGTGAAAAGTAAAACAATACATATTCTGGAAAATAATATATTCATGAGGTTAGGATAAATGAAGTTTCCTAACAGGACACAAAAACACTATCCTAGAGAAAATAATAGATAAGTAGGACCTCATCAATTGAAAGCTGGCCTCATTAAATTAAAGCTGGCTATTCATGTTAGCTCCTTCCAGGTTTTAGAAGACAAAAATCAAGTTTCTAGGTGAAATACCTAACTTTAAAAATTCATACCTACTAGGGGTTGGGGATGTAGCTCAGTGGTAGAGCACTTGCCTAGTGCAAGGCCTAGTTCAAACCCATGCACTGCAAAAACAAAAGTCCATAACTACTCCAATTTTCAAAAATCAATGTATGGATATATTAACCACAGCTAATTATCAGAAACCTTGTGGTTTAAAAAAAAATTCAAAGCATTAACCATTTCAACAGCATGGCTTCCCTCAACAGACATGCAAGACACAATTACTTAATTGTAATTGAATTAATCCTGTTTGAAATGATGCATTATGTCTATTCCACAGAAACAATTTTAAATTTGAAAAGTGGTTTAAAAGGGAGAAATTAATCAAAACGTCTGTGAACATATGGTTTCACTCTTTCTAGTTAGGTTTTTCTGAAGCACAGTGTTGATAGAACTAACTCAATGAGACAGACACAGCCTAAAAGACAAATGCAGTAAGCACTGGGAGATGATAGGGTAAAAACCAAGTGAGTATATGAAATATGCACAGAAATTCTATTCCACTCAGAGAATTACAGCCACAGAAATGCATTCAGTAATTATGACAGAAGTTGGACTTAGGACTCTATCTTATATCAGTACCTTTAGGTTCATATGTCACATAATCACACTGTGCAGAGGGGCTAATTTTAACTAAATGAATAGAATAAATGTAATACTCTGCTACCCAGAAGCCATGAGTAAAAATAAATCAGCTTTAAAAAATGAGACTGCAATTTCAAAAAAACAGAACGGGGTGTGTAGGGAAGATGATGATTCATGCTATTATAAAGCAACAGAACGTGGCTAAAGAGTGATAGATCTGGTAGATAGGACTGGTGACAATTTGTGGGTCCCAGTGCAAATGACAATATGGGGTCCTTCCTGGAAAATGATTACAAATTTCAACGCTCACAGATAGCAGAACATTAAATTAATAGCATGGATTAGAAGCATTAGTGACTTTCTACCCAGTTACCAGGCAAAGGCCGCACAGAGGAGCCAAGCCTTTCTTTTGCACTTGCCAATAGGGAAAATCACACCCTCAGCAAGATTGTGTGAGCACAGAGAATCACAGTGTGAAGGTTGAGGTTGTGATATGCTTTTCATATGAGGCTAAATAAGAGACACTGTCCTTGCACTGAGTCTAACTGTGCTTTTACTTCTGAAAATGATAGCTTGCTCATTCCCATTTCTGTTTCCTCTCTTGTGTTCCTTACACTGACCAAAAAGTGAGCATTGTGTGTGTGATGATTTTTTGCATGCCCCAGTAAGCTTTCAAACTAAGCCAATCAGAAATGATGCATGTGCATTAAAAAAATCTAGTCTGCTTTGATTCCATCAATTAATACAGAGAGCAAGACTGACTATTTAGAATATTAAATACAAAGAAGAAAAGAATGTCGTTACATGAAAAACCTAAGAACTAGTTTCAACTGTGTGCTATTCCATCCTACTTATCTAGCCACTTTATCTGCATGGATTTCTTCCAGGAGATAAATCTTTCAATCAGAATTTTTTTTTTTGAGTTCCAGCCTGCCCATTTCCTGTCAGATTGTGTATCCAAATTGCAGGTGAAATTTTCCCTCTTGATTCTACTGAACTGTAAAAGCAGAAACCTTAGATACTATATTCACTCTAGGCACAGAAAGAAAAAAACATTTTTCCCTGCTAAACACAAAATACTCATCTTCTGTTATGTTTTTTGTAAAGATGGCACAGATTTTTGTTTTATCTGAAGCATTATACATCACATTTTAGGATATGGTTTGCTATTTCTTACTATTTAAGGAACACATTTCCAAAATCAATACCTACTCTTATTTAGGTTTCTTGGAAGAGAAGAATGAAATTGAATATGAGAAAATGTGACTGGTAATGAACAGTAGGAAAGGGATATTTATATTTTATCTTTGGCAGTTCATCCTGTGAAATAATAATGAACCTGCGGGTTTGATGATAACGATAGCTAGCTTTTATGTGCCAGGGAACCACCATCTCAGATGGTAGAAATCACTAAGGAGAAGCAACTACAGCAGGCAGCAGCAAAGCAGCCTCGTGAATAATTTAGCAGTAGGATTCTGCATGAACAGCTTGATTATAATGTGTGCAAAGTGAAGAGTTGGTGCTATGTAATGTAGAATTAATACTTACCTTAGTTGAGTTTGTAGGAAGAGCATAAAAAGTCATCAGGAAACTCTTTATGTTTTCATTTATTCTGCCTCGTATTATCATCTTTCACTTTACAGATGGCCCTGGATTTAAAATGTTCAGATTTAGGATGTTTTGATTTTACACTGGTGCCAAATGCAATCCACATTCAGTAGAAACCAGACTTTGGGTTTTGCATTTTGATCTTTTCCTGAGCTATACCATAATTTCTACCATAGCTGCCAGTAAGCCATGGGTCCACAAGGAAAAAAGTCTACAACGTGTTGTGTAGCTAAACTCTGCTGTTTGGTAGATTAGGCGCATTTAGTACATTTTCCTCTCAGATATTTTTTTTATTTGGGTTGGGTTTGTCAGGATGCAACCCCATCTTAGGTCAAGGAGATTTGTACTTTGAAATCTTTTCAACCTTGAATATTTGGTTACTGCATGTCTCCATTCTTTTCTTCCATGCCATTTCATAATGAGGTCAGAAAATAAAAACCCCTTTCTACTTGTTTGGGGATCTTTCTGAGAGTCATTTTTTATTACTATTCTTTTAACTAGCTCTATTCCCCGGTGCTGACCTTTTTGGCCTCTCACCTGGAATATTTTAATAGTCTTGATTGCTATAGTTCCAGTCTTTCCACTTTCTGATCTGCCATTCACATAGCTTCCAGTTCTCTTTTTGAAATGCATATCTTATCATGTCACTCTTATGATTTACAGGATAAAATCTTGGTTCTGATGTACATTGAAAGGAAATTAGGAGAGTCCAAATGGCCGAGGAAGAGAAGTGAAGTCTTAGCCAATTCAATGTACATTTAATTCCCCAATAGTCCCCTGGCACAGCAAAAGCAACTCCAGTGCTCATCAATAGTGAAGTTAAATTAGATCATCTTGCCTTAAATTTAGAGGCTATAGCTACATGTACTAAACTTTCAAGATTGCTCAGCGTCTCTGGTCATATCTTGCTTACCTCCATCTCTGTTCTATTTTCCACTTTTTAGGAGAAAATAATGTTGAGATGGACAAGGACACAAGCAGGGTTTAATCTAATGAAAACTCATTCAAATTGGGCAATCCTCAAAGATAAAGTAGGATACTTGGACAAGCTCAAATTCCAGGTTTAAAGCAGAGGGATAGAAGTCCAAACAGGTTCACAAACAGTCTACCCTGGATCAGCAAGTTCAGGAATTTTTGGAGCCAAAGGCCTCACTGACCAAAGTTTCAGTGAAAGGTTCCTTTTGCACACACCACTGAAATTCACTGTTGATTCTTCTTTCTGAATTTGGGAATTCAAAATCCAGACAAATCTTTTTCATTAAAGTCCACTACAACGGCTATACCGTATCAGTCCACAAGTAGGAATTGGAATCATTTTTCCTAATGACATTGAAAGAATTCAATGAGCAACAAAGGGTAAAACACAAAATGAGAAAGCGCATTACTGACAACTGAATTTCATGCTCTTTTCAAGTTACATATTTAACATAGTACTCCCATTAAGGTTGAGCAAAGGAATACTGAATCTCTGAAAGAGCTTCACAAATTTGCAGTGTAGAGCCAAATATTTCCTATTAATGAAAGATTTCTTTGCCAAATTCCCATAATAAATCTGTTTATTGCACTTTCTGAATAAACTGAGGCACATCATGTAGCTGAGGAGATTTACATACTACACAAGAGATATCACTTAAGTACTCTCTTAACAATTATGTCTTTCTTAGTATTTTCACAACTTTATAGACTTCTTGGGGTGAAGAGTTACACTGCAACCTCTTTAAGCTTCACGGAAAAAAAGAAAAAAGAATATAAGTGCTGTCAGAGTACCTTAAGTAGTAGAGTGCTGGCCTAGCAAGCATAAGACCCAGAGTTCAAACCCCAGAACCACCAAAAAAAAAAAGGAATATAAAAACTCAGAACTCTTTTCCGAACTACATGAATCCATGGAAGAAACCTCAATCATGTGATCACACAAAACCTCTTTCTCTCAGAATCATGTTAGAATTTCTGCTAAATCAATGACTTCTTTCAATGGAAGATATCAAAAATTAAAATGAAAAACAAAACCAACCAACCAACCTGTGGTCCATGGTAGCAGTTTAAGAGCTGACAAGACTTCATAACCATGGATATACTCGTTTTGACATAAAACACTCCATCAGAATGTGAACTCGGATCCAATACACGAATAGATACTGTTTCCACTGATGCTTTTTGGCGAGCCTTCACAAGGAACTTGTTTTCATCATTTCAGTCACTTAAAAATGAGGAAAAAGCTAATGCAATTGCAGCAGCAGAGCTCTGAGGCCTGACAAATGGATAAAATGTTCCTTTGCTAGATTTTTAAAAAACCTTTTAAAATGTTTTTGACATCCTTCTATGTGTGTGTGCACGCACTACCTACAGGAAATCCAGCTCCAACTTGTTGCTTTTAGAGCTCCTTTAATCTACTCCTCCCTCTTTCTGGCATTAGCGTGTTTTCCATGACGGCAGTGAGCTCTTATAAATGAAGGTGCTGACATCTGCATTGCTTTCAAGGCCATCGACCTGATGGCATCATGTTTTTGAAATGCAAGGTCCTCAAACTTGCTTAGTACAGAAATCACAAGAGACTCAGGATTGCTATATTGTCATTCTTAATTACTATTACTTTTTACATATTTGCAATGCTTCTTTTGTTTTGTTATTAATTTCTTTTTTGTATTGCTGGGAACTGCACCCAGGACTTCATACATGCTAGGTAAGTGCTCTATCACTGAACTATTTAATTGTTAAATCTTCAAAACTTTTTGAAATTTGAATTTACTTTTAACTGATACATAACAACATAAAAATTTTACATACCATGTTATATTTTGACGTGAATTGAGGATTAAGAGTCTGACCACATATAATTTTAGGTAATGATGAGAACATTTGGATCTAATCGCAAGGCCTTTCTTTTTTTATTTTATTTTTTTTATTAGGATATATTCATCATGGGGGGGATTCAAGGTGACAATTCCAATCAGTCTTATACTGAACATTATTTACATTGCCCTCATCATCTCTCCCCGTCAACCCCCTCCACACCCTACTTAAAACAATCACAAGAGGTTTTTTAGTTCTGTTTCATGTAGTTGTATGAAGTCCATCATCCATACACCATCACCTAATCTCCTTCCTTCACACTCCCCATTCCTGCTAGCGCCTCCACTCCCACCCACTCATCCCCTTCCACCCACCACCACAAATACACTGTGCCTGTTTTACAGTCCTGGTTTTTGTTGTTAATATTTAAGTTGACATCCAAAGAGGTGCCTCAATGTATGCCCACTGTGGATATGCTTTACTTTGGTCTATTTCATCCCTTTGACTGCTTTTCTTACACCTTTACCTCATTTTTCAACATCTTTCAATACACATCCTTATATCCTGTACCTCCACATCATATGGTATGGTATGCAATATTACTGAGGCTCTATCAGTCTCTTTTCCTTTCCCACTTTCCTTGAGTTCCATAGAGTAGTTCCGCTGTTACAAACATGTTCTATGTCCAAGTTTGTATATGATCATGCTTGTCCTTGTGTATATGTTTATCTTTGGATCTACCACATATGAGAGAAAGCATGTCTTTTGTGTTTCTGATCCTGGCTAACGTAACTTAATGTGATGTCCTCCAATTGCATCCATTTACCTTCAAACCCCATGTCATTATTCCTTGTGGCTGAGTAATACTTCATTGTGTATGTACACCATAATTTCATGATCCATTCATCATGAGTCTTTCCAGAGCTTAGCTATTGTGAATAGCGCTTCAATGAACACTGGTGTACAGGTGTCTCCACTGTAGCCTGTCTTACCTTCTTTTGGGTAGATGCCCAGGAGTGGTATCACTGGATCATATGGCAGATCTCTCTCTAGTTTTTTGAGGGATCTCCATACTGCTTTCCATAGGGGTTGTACTAATTTTCTTTCCAACCAGCAGTGAATAAGAGTTCCTGTTTTACTACATCCTTGCCAGCATTTGTTGTTGTTATTACTCTTGATTATGGCCATTCTAACTGGGGTGAGATGAAACTAAGTGTTGTTTTGGTTTGCATCTCTTTTATAAACAGGGAAGTGGAATACTTTTTCCTGTGTTTTCTGGCCATTTGTACCTCTTTGTATGAGAATTCCCTGTTTCATTCATGTGCCCATTTCTTCATTGGGGTGTTGATTCTTTGGGGACTGAGTTCTTTGAGTTCCCTGAAGATTCTGGATATTACTCCCTTATCAGATGAGTAGTTGGCAAAGATTTTTTTCCCATTCCGTGGGCTGTCCCCAGACTGTTTTCTTTGCTGTTCAGAATTTCTTTACTTTGATGCAGTCTCATTTGTTCATTGTTTCTCTTAGATGCTGACCCTTTTGAGTTCTGTTTAGGAAGTCGTTCCCTATATTTAGCTGTTCCAGTGTATTTCTTTCTGCTTCCTGGAGTTGTTTCAAAGTTTTGGGCCTTATATTAAGGTCTTTGATCCATTTTATGTTGATTTTGGTACAGAGTGAAAGACAAGGATCTAGTTTCAGTCTTCTACATACGGATGTCCTGTTTTCCTAGCAACATTTGTTGAAGAGGCTGTCTTTTCTGCATTATGTGTTTTGGGCTCCTTTGTCGAAGATTAGTTGGCTATTGATGTTTGGGTTTCTGTCGGGATCTTCTATTCTGATCCATTGGTCTTCCTGTCTGTTTTTGTGCCAATACCATGCTGCTTTTATTGTTATGCCTCTGTAGTATAGTTTGAAGTCGAGTACTGTGATGGCTCCAGCATTGCACTTTTTGCTCAGAATCGCTTTGGCTATTTGTGGTCTTTTGTGTTTCCGTATGTATTTCATGACTGCTTTTCCTATTTCTGTGCAGAATATCATTGGAATTTTGATAGGGATTGTGTTGAACATGTAGATTGCTTTTGGTAGTATGACCATTTTCACAATGTTTGTTCTACAAATCCAGAGCATGGAACGTATTTATTTCCATCTTCTGATGTCCTCTTTGATTTCTGACATCAGATGTTTATAGTTTTCATTAAAAAGGTCTTTTATTTCTTTCATTAAATTTATTCCAAGTATTTTATTGTTTTTGAGGTTATTGTAAATGGGATTGTTTCCCTGATTTCTTTCTTAGTCTGTGCATTGTTGATATGTAGAAAAGCTACTTATTCCTGTATGTCAATTTTGTATCCTGCTACTTTGCAGAAAGAGTTTATGATTTCTAATAGTTTCTTGGTGGTGTTTTTGGGGTCTCTTAGGTATACGATCATGTCATATGCAACTAGGGGTAGTTTGACTTCTTCCTTCTGTATTTGAATCCTTTTTATTTCTTGCTCTTGTCTTATTGCTCTGGCTAGCAATTCCAAAACTATATTGAATAGGAGTGGAGAAAGCAGAAATCCCTAGCTTGTTCCTGACTTTAATGGGAATGGTTTCAGTTGTTCTCCATTTAGTATGATGTTGGCTCTAGGTTTGTCATACATAGTCTTTATTGTGTTGAGGAAAATTCCTTCTATTACTAGATTCTTCAGAGTTTTTATCATGAAAGGGCTTTGGATTTTGTGAAAGGCTTTTCCTGCATCTATGGAGAGGATCATGTGGTATTTGTCCTTGCTTCAGTTTATACACTGTATAACATTTATGGATTATATATGTCAAACCATCCTTGCATTCCTGGAATGAAACTGACTTAGTCATGGTGTATGATTTTTTTTTCTTTTTTTTTTTTATTGTTTTATTATTCATATGTGCATACAAGGCTTGGGTCATTTCTCCCCCATGCCCCCACTCCACCCCCTCCCTCTCCCCCCAACCCCATCAATACCCAGCAGAAACTATTTTGCCCTTATTTCTAATTTTGTTGTAGAGAGAGTATAAGCAATAATAGGAAGGAACAGGGTTTTTGCTGGTTGAGATAAGGATAGCTATACAGGACATTGACTCACATTGATGTCCTGTGCATGTGTGTTACCTTCTAGGTTAATTCTTTTTAATTTAACCTTTACTGTAGTTCCTGTTCCCCTTTTCCTATTGGCCTCAGTTGCTTTTAAGGTATCTGCTTTTAGTTTCTCTGCATTAAGGGCAACAAATGCAAGCTAATTTTTTAGGTGTCTTACCTATCCTCACCCCTCCCTTGTGTGCTCTCACTTTTATCATGTGCTCATAGTCCAATCCCCTTGTTGTGTTTGCCCTTGATCTAATGTCCACATATGAGGGAGAACATACGATTTTTGGTCTTTTGGGCCAGGCTAACCTCACTCAGAATGATGTTCTCCAATTCCATCCATTTACCAGCAAATGATAACATTTCATTCTTCTTCATGGCTGCATAAAATTCCATTGTGTATAGATACCACATTTTCTTAATCCATTCATCAGTGGTGGGGCATCTTGGCTGTTTCCATAACTTGGCTATTGTGAATAGTGTCGCAATAAACATGGATGTGCAGGTGCCTCTGGAGCAACCTGTGTCACAGTCTTTTGGGTATATCCCCAAGAGTGGTATTGCTGGATCAAATGGTAGATCAATGTTTAGCCTTTTAAGTAGCCTCCAAATTTTTTTCGAGTGGTTGAACTAGTTGACATTCCCACCAACAGTGTAAGAAGGTTCCTTTTTCCCCGCATCCTCGCCAACACCTGTTGTTGGTGGTGTTGCTAATGATGGCTATTTTAACAGGGGTGAGGTGGAATCTTAGTGTGGTTTTAGTTTGCATTTCCTTTATTGCTAGAGATGGTGAGCATTTTTTCATGGTTTTTGGCCATTTGAATTTCTTCTTTTGAGAAAGTTCTGTTTAGTTCACTTGCCCATTTCCTTATTGGTTCATTAGTTTTGGGAGAATTTAGTTTTTTAAGTTCCCTATATATTCTGGTTATCAGTCCTTTCTCGGATGTGTAGCTGGCAAATATTTTCTCCCACTCTGTGGGTGTTCTCTTCAGTTTAGAGACCATTTTTTTTAATGAACAGAAGCTTTTTAGTTTTATGAGGTCCCATTTATCTATGCTATCTCTTGGTTGCTTTGCTGCTGGGGTTTCGTTGAGAAAGTTCTTACCTATACCTACTAAATCCAGAGTAGTTCCTACTCTTTCTGTATCAACTTTAGAGTTTGGGGTCTGATATTAAGATCCTTGATCCATTTTGAGTTAATATTGGTATAGGGTGATATACATGGATCTAGTTTCAGTTTTTTGCACACTGCTAACCAGTTTTTCCAGCAGTTTTTGTTGAAGAGGCTTCTATTTCTCCATCGTATATTTTTATCTCCTTTGTCAAAGACAAGTTGGTTATAGTTATGTGGCTTCATATCTGGGTCCTCTATTCTGTTCCACTGGTCTTCATGGCTGTTTTTGTGCCAGTACCATGCTGTTTTTATTGTTATTGCTTTGTAATATAGTTTGAAGTCAGGTATCATGATACCACCAGCATTGTTCTTTTGACTGAGTATTGCCTTGGCTATTCATGGCCTTTTGTGTTTCCACATAAATTTAACAGTAGATTTTTCAATCTCTTTAATGAATGCCATTGGAATTTTGATGGGAATTGCATTAAACATATAGATTACTTTTGGGAGTATAGACATTTTTACTATGTTGATTCTACCAATCCATGAGCATGGGAGATCTCTCCACTTTCTATAGTCTTCCTCAATCTCTTTCTTCAGAAGTGTATAGATTTCCTTGTAGAGGTCATTCACATCTTTTGTTAGGTTTACACCTAGGTATTTGATTTTTTTTTGAGGCTATTGTAAATGGAATTGTTTTCATATATTCTTTCTTAGTTTGTTCATTATTAGTGTATAGAAATGCTAATGATTTTTCTATGTTGATTTTATATCCTGCTACCTTGCTGTAGCTATTGATGATGTCTAGAAGCTTCTGAGTAGAGTTTTTGGGTCTTTAAGGTATAGGATCATGTCGTCTGCAAATAGGGATATTTTGACAGTTTCTTTACCTATTTGTATTCCTTTTATTCCTTCTTCTTGCCTAATTGCTCTGGCTAGGAATTCCAGTACTATGTTGAATAGGAGTGGAGATAGTGGGCATCCTTGTCTAGTTCCTGAATTTAGAGGGAATGGTTTCAGTTTTTCTCCACTAAGTATAATGCTGGCTGTAGGTTTGTCATATATAGCTTTTATAATGTTGAGGTACTTTCTTTTTATTCCTAGTTTTCTTAGAGCTTTTATCATGAAATGATGTTGGATCTTATCAAAGGCTTTTTCTGCATCTATTGAGATGATCAAGTGGTTTGTGTCTTTGCTTCTGTTAATGTGGTTTATTATGTTTATTGATTTTCATATGTTGAACCACCCCTGCATCCCTGGGATGAAGCCTACTTGGTCATGGTGAATAATCTTTTTGATGTGTTGTTGAATTTGGTTTGCCATTATTTTTTTGAGGATTTTTGCGTCAATGTTCATTAAGGAGATTGGCCTATAGTTCTCCTTTTTGGAGGTGTCTTTGCCTGGTTTTGGGGTAAGTGTAATACTGGCTTCATAAAATGTGTTTGGCAGTTTTCCTTCCCTTTCTATTTTGTGGAACAGTTTAAGGAGTGTTGGTATCAGTTCTTCTTTAAAGGTCTGATAGAATTCAGCAGAGAATCCATCAGGTCCTGGACTTTTCTTTTTGGGGAGACTCTTGATTGCTGCTTCAATTTTATTTTGTGTTATAGATCTATTCAGGTGATTAATTTCCTCTTGGTTCAGTTTGGATGATCATATATATCTACAAATCTGTCCATTTCATTAAGATTTTCAAATTTATTTGAATATAGGTTCTCGAGATAGTCTCTGATGATTTCCTGGACTTACATGGTGTTTGTTGTTATCTCCCCTTTTGCATTCCTGATTCTACTAATTTGGGTTTTTGCTCTCCTCATTTTAGTCAGGTTTGCCAGGGGTCTATCAATCTTGTTTATTTTTTCAAAGAACCAACTTTTTGTTTCATTAATTCTTTGTATGGTTTTTTTGGTTCTATTTCGTTGATTTCAGCTCTTATTATTATTTCTCTCCTTCTACTTGTCTTGCGATTTGCTTGTTCTTGTTTTTCTAGGAGTTTGAGATGTATCATTAGGTCATTGATTTGGGATCTTTCAGTCTTTTTAATATATGCACTCATGGGCTCAAAGTGTAGGCCCTGAGTCCCAGTACTGCAAAAAAAAAAAAAAAAAAAGAAAGAAAAATATGTTAAAGACACTTATCCTGGGAAATAACTTGGGAAAATGACTCTTCTGGGCTTAAAAAGTGTCTATAAAGAAAAATACTAATCACAAGTATTGACACCTGTCCTGAAGGGAACATCAGGCAGGACCCATCCTTTGTTTAAAGGGATGTTCAAACATCTATGTTGTCATGACCCAACCTTTGAACCTTTAGGCTCAATTGATAAGACAGTATAACAACAAAAGCAGCTAATTATACCAGGTGTCAGAACAAAGGAGAGCACTTTTCCTAAGGTAAATTTGAGCCAAACCCCTACCCCAGTTTTTCACCACAAATACCCCGGATGTTAGAGCACTCGCTGCACCAAGTCTGGAATGTAAACTATCTATCTTTCCTTTGTTTTGCTTTACTAATAAACTTCTTGGTCTCTAAAAAAAAAATATATATATATATATATACATATATATATATATGCACTCATGGCTATAAACTTTCCTCTCAGGACTGCCTTAGCTGTGTCCCATAGGTTCCAGTAGGTTGTGTTTTCATTTTCATTGACTTCAAGGAACTTTTTAATTTCCTCTTTTATTTCATTGACGATCCATTTCACATTAAGTAGTGAGTTAGTTTCCAGCTGTTTGCATGTTTTTTGTCTTTACTTTTGTTGTTGAGTTCTACTTTTACTGCATTGTGATCAGATAGTATGCATGGTATAATTTCTATTTTCTTATATTTGCTGAGGCTTGCTTTGTGCCCTAGGATATGATCTATTTTGGAGAAGGTTCCATGGGCTGCTGAGAAGAATGTATATTGTGTAGAAGTTGGATGAAATGTTCTGTAGACATCAAGTAGGTCCATTTGATCTATTGTATATTTTAGATCTTGGATATCTTTATTGATTTTTTTGTTTGATGACCTATCTATTGATGATAATGGGATGTTAAAGTCTCCCACAACCACTGTGTTGGTGTTAATATATGCTTTTAGGTCTTTTAGGGTATGTTTGATGAAAATGGGTATGTTGACATTGGGTGCATACAGATTAATGATTATTATTTCCTTTTGGTCTATTTCCCCTTTTATTAGTATGGAATGCCCTTCTTTATCTTGTTTGATCAATTTATGTTTGAAGTCTACTTTGTCAGAGATAAGTATTGCTACTCCTGCCTGTTTTCGGGGGCCATTGGCTTGGTAAATCTTCTTCCAGCCTTTCATCCTAAGCCTATGCTTATTTCTGTTGGTGAGATTGGGCTTCTGCAAGCAACAAATTGTTGGGTCTTCCTTTTTAATCCATTTCGTCAAGCGGTGCCTTTTGATGGGTGAATTAAGTCCATTAACATTAAGCGTTAGTACTGATAGGTATGTGGTGATTCCTGTCATTTAGTTGTCTTAGTTGTTTGAAGGTTTGATTTTGTGTACCGAAGTTGAGGTTACTCTCTACTTTCTTGCTTTTTCTTTTCCTGTGGTTTGGTGCTGCCTGTCTTTTCATGGTTAAGTTGGGTTTCACTTTCTGAGTGCAGAATCCCTTGAAGAATCTTTTGTAGTGGTAGCTTTGTGCTCACATATTGTTTTAGTTTCTGCTTAACATGGAAGACTTATTGCTCCATCTATTTTGAATGATAGTTTTGCTGGGTAGAGTATCCTGGGGTTGAAGTTATTCAGTGCCCGGAAGATCTCACCCCATGCTCTTCTTGCTTTTAATGTTTCTGTTGAGAAGTCTGCTGTAATTTTGATGGGTTTACCTTTGTATGTTACTTGTTTTTTCTCTCTTACAGCCTTCAATATTCTTTCCTTAGTTTCTGAACTTGTTGTTTTAATGATGATATGTCGTGGGGTAGTTCTATTTTAATCTGGTCTGTTTGGCATCCTGGATGCCTCTTGCATCTGCATGGGAATATCTTTCTCTAGATTTGGGAAATTTTCCGTTATTATTTTGTTGAATAGATTACGCATTCCCTTCGCTTGCACCTCTTCTCCTTTGATGCTCATGATTCTCAAATTTGGTCTTTTGATGGAGTCGGTGAGTTCTTGCATTTTCTTTTCACAGGTCTTGAGTTGTTTAGTTAATAGTTCTTCAGTTTTTCCTTTAATTACCATTTCATCTTCAAGTTCTGAGATTCTGTCTTCTGTTTGTTCTATTCTGCTGGATTGGCCTTCCATTTTGTTTTGCAGTTCTGTTTCATTCTTTTTTCTGAGGTTTTTGATATCCTGGGTGTTTTCCTCCTTAATGTTGTCTATTTTTGTCCTGAGTTCATTTGTCTGTTTATTAATCATGTTCTCTGTTTCACTTTGGTGTTTATACAGTGCTTCTATGGTTTCCTTTATTTCTTCTTTTGCTTTTTCAAATTCTCTATTGTTGTCTTGGAATTTCCTGAGTGTCTCCTGTACATTTTGGTTGACCCTATCCAGTATCATCTCTATAAAATTCTCATTGAGTACCTGTAGTATGTCTTCTTTTAAATTATTCTTGTGGGCTTCATTGGGTCCTTTGGCATAGTTTATCTTCATTGTGTTGGAGTCTGGATCTGAGTATGTTTTCTTCATTTCCCTCTGGTTCCTGTACTAATTTTTTGCTGTGGGGAAACTGGTTTCCCTGTTTTTTCTGTCTTCCTGTCATTGTCGTTGGTGTTGTTACTGTCCCTGTACTGTGTGCAATTAAGTATTTTCTAGCTTGTAATAATAACAATGGTAATATTTAGAATGGAAGGGTGAGAGGATATGGAAAGCAAGAAGTTAAAGAAAAGGGAAAAACAAACAGACAGGTAGGAAAAAACAAAACAAGAAAGTTTCAAAGGTATAAACAGGGAGTGTTAGTGTACTAATCGACAGTAAGCTGAACAGGCCTTAGAGAGACAGAGAGTGGATTGAAAATAAAAAATAAAAAGAATAAAGATAAGAATAAAAATAAAAAATAAGTAAATGAAAGTAATACATATGACAATAAAATAAAACAAAATGAAAAATAGAAAATAAAAAATAAAAACAAAAAAACCCAAAAAAACCTCCAAGTTCAAATGCAATGAAGTTTCAGTCTTAATAATTTTGGTGTCCGTCTCAGTCTCCAGTCCTGGAGATGGTGCTTCAGATGTTGTTGTGTAATTGTCTCATCAAAGGGGATGCATAAACAAAACTGCACACGAAAAACAAAAAACAAAAAAACCCCACATAGTGTCCCAAGTTCAAATGCAATACAGTTTCAGTAAGTTTTTCAGCATGCAGATGTAGTTCAGTTGTTTTCTCATCAAAGGTAGGGAGAAAAAGAAAAAAAACAGAATCTGGAGACAGTTCTGTGAATGGTATCTGCAGCTGTGGCTTGCCTACCCACTGCTGTCAGCCTGCTGTTGCTGGCTGCATTATTTATGCAGATCTCAGGGATGAGCTTAGCACTCACCTGGCCCCACAGACTTTGTTTACTCAGAGTTCTCCTGTGTGTGAGCCTCTGCTACAAGCTTTCTCAGGCCTGCATGTTTGTTTACAGCTCACGTGGGAAGTGGGTCTTCCCTCCTCTCCTGTGGAGTTTTCCTCCCTCCGCCACTCTCACAAGCTTTCCACTCCTGGTTGCTGGGCACGCACCCCCACTCCCACTGGAGCCTCTCCAGCCCGCCTGGCTTGTTTATTTACAGTCCCAGAAAGGATTCTCTTCCCCCAATCTTTGGCGCTTAGTGTGCCCCACCCTCTTTCCAGTGTGTTTTTATTGCTCTTATTGCTAATTACTCAGTTTCTCTTTTTTCCCTGGGTGGAGGTTGGTCTGTCCAGGGGGCTATGCTGCTCTGGCCCAAGGTTGTCTGTGGGAGTACCGCGGTACCGCTAAGCTCACCTTGTCCACGTCTTCCCAAGCCATCTGGGCACGGGCAGCTGGTGGCTGGCAGCCCGGGGGCCCTCCTGATTTTTCTGTTTAATGTGAAATGGAGATGCTCTGTGCCGGCTGGAGGTGTGGAGGGGTCAAAGTTTTGCCTCTTCTCGGTGGTTTTGCCTGCAAGGTGTGTCTCCAGCGTCTCTCCAAGATTTCACTATAGGAGGCTCGCTTTCTGCTTCCTCCCTCTAGCTGCCATCTTGGAATCTCTGTGTATGATATTTTTGATGCATTGTTGAATTTTGTTTGCCAGTATTTTGTTGAGAATCTTCATTATATATTCATTAAAGAAATTGGTCTATAATTCTCTTTTCTGGTTGGTTACATCTTTGTTGGGTTTTAGAATGAGTGTAATGTTAGCTTCATAGAATGTGTTTGGTAGTGTTTCTTCCCTTTTTATTTCCTGGAAAAGGTTGAGGAATATTGGTGTTAGTTTTTCAAAGAAGAATCTATCAGGTCCTAAACTCTTCTCTGTAGGGAGACATTTTATTACTGCTTCAACTTCATTGCATGTAATAGGACTATTTAGGTGGTTAAAACCTTCTTGGTTCAATTTTGATTGAATATATATGTCTAGGAATTAATCCATTTTATCTAGATTTTCCAGTTTAATGAATATAAGTTTTCAAGGTACACTCTAATGATTCTCTGGATTTTGTTGGTATTTGTGATCATGTCCTCTTTTTTATCTCTGATTTTATTAACTTGGGTCTTTTCCCTCCTCCATTTTGTCATTTTAGCTAAAGGTTTATCAATCTTGTTAATATTTTAAAGAACAAACTTTTTGTTTCATTGATTGTTTAGTTTGTTTGGTTTTGATCTCATCTATCTCAGCCCTCATCTTTATTACTTCTTGCTGTCTGCTGGTTTTGGATTTGGTTTGTTCCTCTTTTTCTAGGATCTTAAGGTGCATTACTAGACTGTTTATTTGAGAGTCTCTGTTTTTCTTAATGCAGGCATTTATTGCTATCAACTTCCCACTTAGCATAGCCTTTGCTGTGTCCCACAGATTCTGGTAGGTTGTATTTTCATTTCCATTGGATTCTAGGAACTTTTTGATTTCTTCCCTTTTTATTTGGTCACCCATAGGTTTTTCAGCAGTATTCAGTCTCCATGTGTGTGAATATTTTCTTGGGTTTCTTTTGTTTTTTGAGGTCTAGTTTTATTCCTTTGTGATCTGATATGATGCAGGTTATTTTGATTTTCTTGAACTTGTTGAGACATGCTTTGTGTCCTAAAATATGATCTATTTTGGAGAAAGTTCCATGAGCTGCAGAAAAGAATGTGCATTGCCTAGTTGTTAGGTGAAATACTCTGTAGTTATCAATCATGTCTCTTTGGTTTAATGTGTGGAGGAGCTCTGAAGTTTCTTTGTTAATCTGTTGTCTGGATGACTTATCTATTGGTGACAGTGGGTATTCAGGTCTTCCACTATCACTGTGTTAGCATCTATCTGTGCTTTTCGGGCCATTTGAGTTTGTTTTTAATTTAGATGGATATCCTTGTGATTGGTGCATACATGTTAAGGCTTGATATTTCCTCTTGATGACTCGTTCCTTTCATTAATATGAGGTGATCTTCATTGTCTCTTCTGATTGATTTTAGCCTGAAGTCTACATTGTCAGCTATGAGTATAGCTACTCCTGTCTGTTTATTGCGTCCATTTGCTTAAAATTTTTCTCTACCCTTTGACTCTCAGTGTTTGTTCTTTTCAGTATGAATGAATCCCTTGTAAGCAACATATGGGTGGGTCTTGTGTTTTAATCCAAGCTTCATGCACCTGTTTGACTCTCTCTTTCTCAAGGTTAGGGAATTTTTGTGCTGTTATTCTATTGAATATGTTGTCAATGACTTTAGTTCGTATTTCCTCTCCTTCCTCTACACCCCTGATTCGTAGGTTTGGCTTTTCACGGTGTTCCAGATACCTTGCACGTTCCATTTTTTTTTTTTTTTAGCATTCTTTCATGATCCTTTTGACCCAATTCTTCTACTTTTGCCTTCCATTCCTGATGCTCTATTTTCAACTTGCTTCACTCTGTTTGCCAAGCCTTCAATTGAGAAATTTGTTCAGGATATTGAGTTGTTTATTTCAGACTGATTATTTTTCAGGGTTTCCATATCTTTAT
The DNA here is from genome assembly GCF_047511655.1 of Castor canadensis. Taxonomy (NCBI): domain Eukaryota; kingdom Metazoa; phylum Chordata; class Mammalia; order Rodentia; family Castoridae; genus Castor; species Castor canadensis. Next base: position 29,680,996 of record NC_133395.1, read on the forward strand.
TGATTTCCTCTTTCATATCTTGGATAATCTTAATTTCATTCATCTGTCTGTTTGTATTCTCTTTGATCTCATTTAATTGTTTATTCACATCCTCTTTGAGGTCAGATACTAACTTTTGTATTTCTTCTTTGAGGTAATTAATCATTATTACTATTGTTTTTTGAAATTCATTATTTTATTACTCTTCCTCTATGCAGGTGTTTAGATCCTTAGTGCTGGTACTGGCTTTTGATAGAGAGTGGTTGTCTTGCTCTTCCATTCTGTGTTGAGATTTACACATCTGGAGTTGTTTTTGGTTAGGGTTTTAATTCCTTGTGCCCCTGTAGTTGGTGTTTTGAGTTTTTTTCTCCTGGAACTCCAGCTGTATTCCTCAGAGAGGGATATGCTGGATATGTTACCCCTTGCAGGGTTCTTGTTGTGTTGCAGATTACCTCTTTTCTCTCTTCAGTGTGGGGGCTAGAATTCCAGCTCTTTGGTGGGGGCACAGCGGCTCTCCTTTGGTCACAGTGGGAACTGCTGGGGGGGCAGGCCTCCTAGCACCAGCAGAGTAGTGGATTGCCACTCAGTGGAGGAGCTGGGATTCCAGCTGTTGGACAGGAGTGACGTGACTCTGCTGCAGGGAGGTGCAGTGTGAAGCATTGGACTTCTGTGTGCCTTGGGGGAACTGGGCTTCTGGTGCCATCTGCTGAGCTTTCCTCCCCTCAGTGGGAATCTGGCATTCTCACTCTTTGGGAAGCAAGGGCTCTTTTGCTGTCAGGGATAGTGGGGAGTGCTGAGCCTTCAAGGTGGGGAGAAGCCTCCTGGCACCAGCAGAATAGCAAAACCTGGAGCTGGGGTTCACTTAAGTGTGTGGTAGCAGGCTCCTAGCACTGAGTAGCAAGTTGAGGGTACCCATGGGGCAGCAAAGGCAGTAGGCTTGAATCATCTGAGGCCCATAAGGCACTGGGGTCTACTTGCACTGGGGTGTGGGCTTCTAGGAGCCAAGGCAGTTGATGCAGGCTCAGGAGACCCAAGTCTGTAGCAGGGAGAGCCCTGAGGCCTGCTTGCTGGCACCATGCTTCTAGGATCAACAGCAATCGCTGCAGGCATGGGGAACCAAGCTTTTGGGCAGCTGGAGTTCTGGGGCTTGGTTTCCAGGTATGGGTTCCAGGAGGGCAGTGCAATTGCTCTGCAGGCAGGGGAACCAAGCCTTCAGGTAGCGGGATCACTGGGGCCTACTTGCTGGCTCAGGGTACCAGGAGTCATGGTAGTTACTGCTGGCTCAGGGGAACAAAGCCTTAGGGCAGCAGGAGTTCTGGGGCTGATTGCTGGCGTAGGCTTCTTGGAGTGCAGTTCAATGGCTCTGCTACCAGCTCTGGAGAACTAAGCATGCAAGCAGCAATAGTTCTGGGGCCTGATTTCCTGCACAGGCTTCAAGGAGTGCAGTACAGTGTGCTGCTGCTGGCTCATGAGCCAAACCTGCTGGGTTGCACCTTCTGTTACCCATGGAGCAGTGGAAGCTGTGAGTCCTGCTTACTCAGGCATGCCAGATTCCCTGGTGTGTCAGGGTGAAGGTAGCAGGAGTGTAGTGGAGGGAGTGTGGCACTCTGAGTTGCTGGGTGTGCCAGAAAGCAGGATTTACCTCTGAACATGCCAAGTAATGGAGTCTGGAGCTGTGTGGTGACTTTAGGAGTGGGGGATCAGGAGTGTTGAGCTCCGAGTTGTTCTTCCCATTCTATCCGAGATTAGTTTCTTCTCTATTTGTGGATTTGTAGAGGGCTTTGTTTCTCATTGTTTATGGAACCCCATGAGTGCCTTTTTGGGTCCTCTGATCTTTTTTTAGGATCATTAGTCACCACTGAGCTATAGGGATGTCAACACTCTGCCATCTTGCCCCTCACTTCAAGGCTTTTCAAATGTCATTAGTAAGGTCTCACTTAGGCAACTTTCAGTATTCTAAAGGTTTGTAATGAAGATAATGGAGAACAATATGTACCATGTCTTTACAGCCTTGTTTTGAATAGCTACTTCTGTTGAATTTAAGAGTCAGTAGAATAAAATTTCAATGTGTGGCAATATGAAAACAAAACATAAGTAATTAAAAATTATGTAGGAAAGGACAGGTGTGGCATATTCTGGGTGTCTACCTTAACTTGATAGGAGTACCAGGCCAGGTTTCACATATCCTATTTGCATTAAGACTTCAGAAATTTGTTCCTTAGGGGAACCCAACAGTGATCATGCACGTGGACAGACATGGTGTTATCATTGTCTGGGACATAGCCCAAATGCCTGCAACCTTCCTGGCAAAACCCCAGCTTTCCCAGCAATCTACTTCCTCTGTTCTGTCATCACATAGGCAAACAACTTGTTCAGCAGCTGGAGACCAGGATGGAGTTTGTTTGGATATATTGATGTGTTTGTTCTGGAATATGTGTATGTTGGAAAAGTGAAATCATTAGATACTAGCTGTATAGATCATGTCTAAAGAAATAAAAAGACTCCAAATTTTCCAGAAAATATAATGAGGCTAATTCATGGATCTTGTGATTGCTGAGATCCCTGAGAACATGAAGGGCCACTGACATTTACACTAAAAAGAGTTTAATCAATCTAGTAGCAGAAGAGTAGTAATCAATCTACTAATAGGTGCCCTGGCCTAAAGAGAACTCATTCTGAGTCAGGAAGTCTCAACATTCATGACCTCTTTCTTGTGCATGATGGTGCAGCACATGGTGGTGCAAATGTACTCTGACATAACTTTAGGACAAAAGCATGTGTAAAGAACAGTGTTATATTCATAGTGGAATGACAAGGGCATGAACAGAACAGTGACAACAACCTCAACATTTCTGGTATCTGTGTGTTCCTATGCTTCACAGAAACCAACAAAGCATTGAGTTGTGCTTTTGAGAGTGGGCTATAGGAGTCCTACACTGGTTCTAGAGACCATTGGATAATATGTCAATGGCATATACCCTCCGGGTCAGAATGACTTTAGAGAAAGGGTTAACATGAAGAAGACTCAAGAAACCACATCTGTGGGTAAGAAAAACCCACAGCATCTAGTACTTAAATGGCAAGAGTAGGTTTTCGTATTTCACTTCTAAGCCAAAATAGTGAGGTTAGGCAAGAAAGAATGATGAGAGGAAATATTTAACACCTTAAGACCACATAATTGAAAGTTTTAAAATGTGGTTTCCTTAGGAAAATTAATAAATGCAAACATGTAGCTTTCTCTAATTAGGATAACAACTTGAATTTATTCTTGGTTGTATTTAATAAATATCCGGTATTATTTTTGAGGCCTATTTTCAGTGAAGTTTTCAGGTTTTTTAGCATTGTTTTATGACATTTGGTCATTTGTTTGTTTAAGATAGCTGTACAGGGAGTTTCCTTGTGACATTTCCCTGTGTATATGTATTATAACCCAAACTGGTTCATCTTTTTTATTTTTCTTCTTTCTACCTTAGTCCCCTTCTTATGGTGATTTCAATGGGTTTAAAAATTCTATATTCATTCTTGTTTAGAGAGTACATCAACCATATTCACCTTCTTAACTTCCTTCTTTTATATCCCTCTCTCATATGTGACCTCCTTTTAGTGTGACCTGTTTTTCATAATATTGCTGTATTTGTATTAGGTCCATATTCACACATGAGAGAGAACATATGGTAACTTAAAAAAAATCATTGATTAAATGAATGAGTATTTTCAGTATAACTTTCAAGGTAATTCTGCATTTGAAGTTGAATTATACTGAGGTTTAATCAGCTTTGTATCCGCATATTGATAGAACAAAACTAATTAGCTCAGCCAAGGGTCACTATTGGATTAGATTTGCAGTGGTGAAGCTGATTGTCAAGATTCTTCCAAAGCTGCACTTAATATGCGAGAACCAAAATAGATAATCTTTACGGCCATTACCATTGAGAAAAATTCAAAGCAGTTCTAAATGGCTCTTTCCCTCACTTTTATCATGTGTATATTTTAGTTTTTTCTTTTGGTCTTTTTTACTTCTCTCATTCTTTCTCTTCATTTCCTAAGAGCCACCTTTTTCTCTTTAAAACTTTTAATTTCTTTGTTCTCCTCTCTTTGTGAGTAAATCTTTTTGTGGTTCCTTCAGAGTTGCTAAGCATCAGTCAGAACAAAAATTTAAAAATCTGATTATTATTTTTAAAGCCTGATTACTGTGAGGATGTTATAATAGACAAACCATCAAACTACTCACCAAATTACTTGGAGGAGGAGTTGGCTTGGAGACACTAACTAGTTTTTTATTTATCTTATAATAAAAATTTTCTATGTTTTCCACAAATTGAAGACCAATTGTATAAATATGGTTGACATTATTTACCAACATTTATTAAAGTCGCCACTGGAAACAGCATAGGCAAGTTTTAAGGAATGACGACATTTAAACACAAATCAAAGCCCCTAAATCTTACATAGATCCACTCTGTCCCGTAAGATTTTATTGAATTGCTTGATCTGCCAAATAAGAGATTAAAAGATTGTATTGTCCTGCATTAAAAGAACTTCTTATGAAAACAGAATTATTCCCCAGAGAGATAGATTATAATTTCCTTGGGAATGGTAATTCTGAATTTTCAGACTTTATGAAGTCTGATTCTCTAACTTGACTTAACATTGTTTGAAACATTAAAATATATATTTAATTATTTATTAATATTGTTCCAAGAATTTCCATAGCAAAATGATTTGTTTTTTAAGCAAATGTTTGTAAATATAAGAGTAGAATTTCATAATACCTTTCTTCACTCATAAATGGTCACAGTCAATACTTCCATAACAAAAGACAGGTTAACAAGAGAAAATCATTATTCAGTCAAAGTTTTACATGATACAAGAGCTTTCCAAAATGAAGAACCAAAGACCTTGGAAAAATTCTCTATTGCTATGCTTAAGTTTGACATAGAATGAACAATCACGTAGAAACTTGATTGGACAAAGGACATGATCTAAGTAAGAGTAACAGACTGAGGAATGAAACCCTTTAAGACCTGACTGTTCAGATTCTTCTTGCCCCTTATGTACAGCAATCCTTTTTCACAGGTGTGGCAAAGAACTCCTTTGGAATATGGGTCTTACAACCTATTCTCAGACAAGATAGGTCAGAGAATCTGTTTATCAGTTTGTACAAAAAAAAGGTGAGGGAAAGTTGAAGTGATATTTTTAGGTTTGTGGCTTGATTTGGGGGAGAGGAATTTTTATTTCTATGATTACCTTAAGGGAAGAAGAATTCTGTGTTTTATGACCTGTTTCAGAAGATAGAGGAGGGCAAGGAAGCTGAAGAAGACAGACTTTGCTTCTGAGGTCTTCTAAGCACCTGTAAGTTCAAACTACTTGGCATGCCAAAGTTCCACAGTTCAGCATATCATTTTGTAAGCCACAAAAGAAGCTTTCAGTTGAATAAAACTCACTATATCCCTCATAATTAGGGATGGTCTTGCTTCAAGTTAGAGAAATGAAGAGAATATTGGCCATAATGATTTCACAAACAATTGTTCCTCTTTCATCACATAAGAGTGTTGAATAAAATCCTTATGGGTACTAGATTAGGCCTCTGTTTATTTAAAAAATGATTTGAAAAAAAAAAGATTTGAGTATTGTTTGTAGTTTGATAATCATAAAATTTACGTGTTTTCTTTGCTGGTATAAACATATAAAGAGAAATCTTGGCTAAAAGAAAACTATATATAAAGTGTAAATGTATTCATACACAATAGTTTGTATATATATGTGTGTCCCTCAAAAAAATCATATGTTAGAAATTAAGCCTCAATGTGATAGTATTAAGAAGTGGGGACTTAAGCAGATTTTTTTTTTCTGCCTCCTTGAAAGGGATTATACCTTTGTAAAATAGCTAGGTCCCTTGTGACCTTCTGCCTTCTATCATTATCCCCTCCTTTCATGTGAGGAGACAGCAACATTGCTCCATCTTGGAAGCAGAGAGCAACCCTCACCAGATACTAAACATGTTGGTGCTGTGATCTCAGACTTCCCAGTCTTCCAAACTGTGAAAAATAAATTTCTGTTTTCATAATTTTCCTGCAAAAAAGTTCAGTATAAGTAGACTAAGGAAATATAGTATGTATACATTTATATATGTTTATTTATATATTATTATATATAAATATTATTAATATATATGTTATATAGAAATGTATTTTTTTTCGTGAAATCGAAAACACCTTTTGAATTGTTTTGGTGTTTATGTAGCAAACGTCCCTGACCTATGTGGAATAGTGGTTTTGTTGTTATGTACCTTTGAAGCACTAGAAAGGGGCTAATTTGGTAATTATATCTGTATACATAAAACATTGTTGCTCTTTATGATTGGGGATAATGCCATGATGGAAGTTAGGATCGTTATTACTGTTATTTTAATCAGTCAAGAAATTAGAAGTAAAGGTGAGAATTGGTCTTCAGTGACGAGAATGTCAATGTCTTAGTCTTTATTGAGAATAAATGAGAATCTGCTCATTCTTTCAATAAATATTTACCCAACATTACAGTGTACTAGGCACTACAGTAAGAATTGAACATAAAAATAAGACAGACTTTTTCTTGTCCTCACATAAACTGAAGAACTTTGGAAAGAGGGATAATTACACAAATAGAGTGTGATATGGGACCCATGCCCTTGTGGGAAATCAAGACAAGGTTTTCAGAGCAAAGGACATTTGAATTGAAGTCTGAAAGATAAATAAGACTTGAGTGATAAAATTTGAGAGGAGAGAGAAGACTGAGTTATCAAGGGGAGTAGGATATATTGAGATCAAGAAAAAAGAGACAACACAGACCCTTAAAGGAGCTGAAGAGTTTGGTATGACAACAATATCAAACTGGAAGAGAGCTGGAGGTGAGGCAGGAGAAATAAGTAGAATACAAGTAACTTAGCATCTTTTGTGCCATGTTATATCTTTCTCGATGTCTTAAGAACATGAAATAAATGTTTGGAACTGGGCTATAACAGAAACTGGAGAACTAATGTGCATACAAGACAATTTGTGCCACAGTGTATAAAATGGATTTTAGGGATTAAGAATGGAAGCAAGGATTTAAGTTCTATCTGCAGTGGTCTAGGTGAGTGATAGCGATGGAATGAATTAGGGTAGCAGTAATGCCGGAGGGATGAATAGAAAGAAAATATAATTCTTTACTTTACTATTTGTTGACCTGGTGATTGAGTGAGCAGTGAATGAGAAACCATGGATGGCCTCTACCTATCTGGTGTGGGTCACAGTGCTGTCATTCACTGGCATGAAAACATTGAAAGGGATACAACATTGATCATATGTTGATTTCAAGGATCTTGGATGCCTCTGAGCAAATCATCAAGTAAGGAGTTGGCTGTGACTCTATTTGTTTCACAATAGGCTGGACTTAGAAATGTAGATTTGAGAGAAATGTCAAAAAGCTCATAGACACATGGGATGCTGCTACACAAATGAAATGTGATCAGTGGAGTGTGAAGAGAAGAAGAAAAAGAAAAATATCCCATGTATGAGCTGGACCAATAAAAGCTTTGCAATAGTTTTCTTTTCTGGCTCTTATTGGTTTACCAAATGTTGAAGATGGCAGAACCTCTGTTAGCCTGAGTAACTGAATGACAGAGGAGGGGCATTCTGTTGACCTTTTCACCTGTCCAATACTGCCATTGGAGCAATAATTAATCAATGTTATAAATGGGAAATTATAGCTTTAGGTAGTGAATGACTTTCTTTCTTTTCTTTTTCTTTTTTTTTTTTTGATGGTGCTGAGGTTTAAACACAGGGCCTTGTGCTTGTTAAGCAAGTGCTCCGGCAATTGAGGCACATCTCTAGTTCTTTTTGTTTTAGTTTGCTTTTTTAGACAGGATTTTGTGCTTTTTAGATGGAGCCTTCAGACTACCTCGCCAGGAGCTGGGATGAAAGGCGTGGGCTGCCACACCTGCTTGTTTATTTGAGATAGGCTCTTGCTAACATTGTGCCTGGTCTGGCTTCAAACTGCAATCACCCTATCTCTGTTTCCCAAGTAGCTAGCGATAAATTTCTTACAGAAATAAAGTTACCAGAACTAATTTAGGAGCCTTCTAAAGATTAGAAAAGAAAAAGACCTGAAGCTTCAGATGAAGTAAAAGAGAGGGTTGTACCAACATCCCATCACTTCTTTAACAAATTACCACAAACAGCGGCTCAAAGCAGCACAACTTTTTATTAAGAAGGTCAGAAGTTTGAAATGGCTCTCACAGTGTTAGGGTCTTAGCAAAGCTTTACTCCCTGTGAAGGCCTGAGGGGCAGATCTCTGTCTCTGCCTTTTCCATCCTTAGAGGCTGCTGCATCATTTTGACTTCTCTTTCCATCATTTCCTTCATGGACTCTCCTGCCCTCCTCTTTCTCTTCTGATTACATTGTGCTCTTCTAGGTAATGTAGGGTAATTTTCCCATTGCAAGGTCCTTAACTGAATCATATTTGCACAGTCTTTTTGCCATGTAAAATAACATATTCATAGGTACTGGCAGTTAAGATGTATACATCTTAGGGAAGCGAGCTGTTCTTCTATCTCCTACAAGGGTGTGAAATGACACAGGAAAAACATCTAAAGCAAGTAGCACCAATTTAAAATGTATGAGCAAAGGAAGATGAAGCAATAAGATAACCATGAGTGGTTATGTAAAGACCTGGGAGAAACCAGAGGGTGTGGCTGTATGTAAAACATGGAAAGAAAGTTGAGTATGATGGTACACACCTGTAACCCAAGCACTCAGGGCACTAAAGAAGAATTGTGAGCCTAACCTGAGCTATAGAAGGAAACTCTGTCTCCAAAAAAAACTGTTATAAAGAAAGTTTCTTAAGAAACAGAGAGAAATGAGTGGTGTTTCTATCTGTGAGACATTAAGTGAGATGAAGACTTATGAATATTCTTTCAACTTAGCTACCAGGAAACCATTAGTGGCCTTTTAAAGATCTGTTAGAGTACAACAGTGAAAATGAAGGTCTAGGGTGAGTCATGGTTGGGAAGGGCCCTATAAATATTGTCAGTAAAGATAATTCTTTCAAGAAAATGGGCTCAACATGATAAAAGCGAGAGCACACAAGGGAGGGGTGAGGATAGGTAAGACACCTAAAAAACTAGCTAGCATTTGTTGCCCTTAATGCAGAGAAACTAAAGCAGATACCTTAAAAGCAACTGAGGCCAACAGGAAAAGGGGACCAGGAACTAGAGAAAAGGTTAGATCAAAAAGAATTAACCTAGAAGGTAACACACATGCACAGGAAATTAATGTGAGTCAACTCCCTGTATAGCTATCCTTATCTCAACCAGCAAAAACCCTTGTTCCTTCCTATTATTGCTTATACTCTCTCTTCAACAAAATTAGAAATAAGGGCAAAATAGTTTCTGCTGGGCATTGAGGGGGTGGGGGGCAGAGGGAGGGAGCGGAGAGGGTGGTAAGGGAGGGGGTGGGGGCAGGGGGGTGAAATGACCCAAGCTTTGTATGCACATATGAATAATAAAAGAAAAGAAAAGAAAAGAAAAGAAAAGAAAAGAAAAACTCCATAGATGGCAAAGCACAAATAGAGGTCTGTCTAAACTGGCCATGTCCAGTGACCTTTCCACAACTAAGGAAAGGTTCTTAAAACCATTCCATTCAATAACCACTAGATATATGTGGCTTCTGCACACTAGTAATGTAAATAGTAAATTAAGGGACTGCATTTTTATTTTTGATTAATTTAAGTGTAAACACATGGGTAGTGGCTAAAGAACTGAACACCATGATTCTAAACTAAAGGAGTGGACATGATTCTGAGGATCTATCCTCAGGGACAAGGGCCAGGGTTGTTCATGCCTGATAGTCTCATACAGGAAGGAAGGCTACCACTAAGGCAGGTGGGTGGCTTGAAAAATGTTGAGAGGTCAAATGCCAAAGGTGCTAACAATTGACTACTGATATAAAATATTGTTCTGTGCATGTGAATAAATAAACTAACTAACTGAATAAATAAATAATAAAATATTGTGCTGTGGACAGAAAAAAAAAAGAAAATGGGCTCAAATGTGAAATAGAAAACTAGAACACAATTGCAAAAGAGAGTTGGAGGCAAGGATGTCCCTGCTATTGATATATAATCAATGAAAAAGAGACATTAAACATAAAGAATGAGATAATCTTATTTTTCTCTAAAAAAGAAAAAAAGGAAGAGAATTTTTTTTCATTTTGACAGAAGAGAGAAGAAAAGAGTCATGTGTAAGAAAACTGAGGGAATTACTGTTTATTTGCTTTCTCTGTGAGATAGAAGACCAGATGGGGGGCTAATAGTGAAAGAGAATTGTATAGAGGGAGGTCGTTGGACTTTTGAGAGGAATGGGCACTGCTGAAATGCCACGTGGAATGTGAGCAAGTAGACCAGGGAAAATGTCACAATGCTTTTATTATTAGTGGGGCTGCAAGTATCCAAATGAGATCAGAACCTACTGTGTGAGTTTCTCTTGAAATGTCAATGGGCTTTACACAAAAATAGAGAAGGTGGCAGTTGCACTTACAAATATTTATAGAGTTTTCCTCTAATCAGAAGTAGTGGAATGATAACAGAACAAGAGGGTTCAGAAAACTGGAAAACAAAGGAATAAATGAAGAGTGATGGCATGGATAAGGAGCTAAATGAAAAGAGGGGGACCTAATAGGAGGAGGGATAAAGGGATCTATAAAAAGTTGAAAACCTGCTGTGTAAGAATGACTCTAAATACTTTATTTGAGAGTTGGCTCAATCTGGATATGACAAGGACTAGGGTGTGACCACAGAGTGGGTGCCTGGGTGGAGAAAGGTTCTTAAAGGTGAGGCTGGCAAGCAACCATGAGAAAGGTTGTCAAATGGAATCAACCTGGATGATGTCAGGCCTGAGGGTGGAGAGGATGACTATCAGCAAGGTGCCAAAGTCCTCCAAGATGTTTACTGATCTATCATCAATAAACAAGGAGCAAAAACTCAAAGCTTCCCACAAAGACAGAACACATTTAAGCAATTAACTCAATAATTCAACTAAAAATCCTTCTATGGTCCTTTAGGAAAGACACTTTGCCTATACCCACCTAAATTAATTCACTTGAGAATTTACAATGTCCCAAATCATTTCCTTGTTTGAATACTTAACAACCAGCAGCTCACGTCTGTCCCATCTGGCCTTTAAGTTTTAGATAGATTGACATTGGGCCTGCTGTTAATAAAAGTACAGAAGCAAATGCTGTTAACTTTCTTCTCTATTGGGTTGCTAAACCACAAAGAAAATAAGGGAAAGTGTTTGGAATGGAGAATGTGCAATGATACTAAAAGTATCTGTGCCCACATCTGCATTTTGCTCTAAGTTGTGAAGGCACTTCTTGCTTACATCAGATCCTCAGCCATGATTCAGCACCTCCATAAAAGAGTACTTAAAAAAAATAAAGCAGCTATAATACTTTGTACTGTTTAATGTACTCTAATGCAAGATAAACTAACACCTTCCTTGCCCTCCAGGAGTTAACAATCGTTTGTGTATTTTTAGCCATCTGAAATCATAACATAAGGCTGGGGTGGCATGACTCAAGTAGTAGAACACCTGCCTAGCAAGCATGAAGCCCTGAGTTCAATCCCTAGTACCACACACATACACACACACAGAAAAAAAAAGAATGAAGGAAGAGGAAGGAAGGAAGGAAGAAAGGGAGGAAGGAAGGAAAACAGAGAAAGAAAGAAAGAAAAAGAAGGAAGGAAGAAAAGAAAGACAACTGTCAGCCCTCTTCAGGGAAACAGTAAAGTCACAGAATAAATCATTTAGCTTAAACTTCTACTTGATATGAGCAAAGTGCAAGTAAATTAGTAAGAGCTTTTCAGTGTTGATAGACAGGGAGATTCTTAAGAAATGGCCCATCAAAAATAGCACTATTTATCTTCTTCCAATTCAGGGAAGTATAGCATCTGTTTGTAGACCATCTGCCATATACCCAGAGCTAAAGAAAGGACAAAAAGAAGGTCTGCATAGTGTGTGTTGGTGAGGACATTGATAGTCTTATATGGAACATGCATGATATATGTAGAACATTCACAAAATGCAGGACTTTACCAACTATCAAAACCCTCTGAAGTGAGTAAATGAAACTATTGTAGGAGGCAGAGGCTTTGTTTGCTCAAAGATGGATGAAATAGAGCAAATATGGCTTCTGTTTTGTACAGCTCACAGGTGAAGTAGACTTGTGCACAAGTACACTACACTCTGTCATATACAGAGGCATTGTGCTAGAAAGGAAGAGTCATTCACAGAGGAAGTTAGGAAAATTCTCTCAGAGGAGGGGACATTGGACCAACTCTGAAAGGCATTGCTGACATCTGCCTTGGTAGATGGAAAGAAAGTGAGTGATGGGCCTCTTCAAGCCTGAGGCTTCCTCAAATTTTCATTTTCAGATGAATACCATTCTAAATTGCTCTACTTAGCAATGGTTTATTAAGTATTCTATAATTTATTAACTATTTTTTGTAATGGGAAGGATAAAACTCAAGATTGTGATTCAGAAATTAAGTGGTGAGCATTGAAATCCAGAATAAAACAAGTGCTTCTCAGAGCTCCTACAGCTCATGAGTGGGTAAACTGAAACAAATAATCAAGGATCTATGGAATAAATGACTGACAGGCAAACCAGAGTTGGGAGAAAATATGCAGAGAAAAAGAATAAAAATGGTTATAAAGGCAAAAATCCACACTTACCAGTATCTCAATTAGCAATGATCTTACTGATTTTTTATACTTTTATTATTTTACTCAATTCCATCCAAATGCCATAGTAATTAAATAAGACATAACTTGGTTAATGGAGCCATCATTGTGCTATTTCATTGCACAAATATTCCTTGCTTGCTTGTGATATTTTTGAATTTATAACTTAGTCATTCAACTTGGGTGGACATTACCAACCCACAGTGAGCAATTGTTTATTGGGAGAGACAGGCAGAGCAAAGTCATACTCCACAGTGAACCTCTGCTGTCTCACAGGCTGACAAAGAGGATTTGAGATTTTTAGTTGTAGGGCAAAGTGGGAACCTGAAGTATCAGAACATATTAAAAATATCCCTCTCCAGTGCTGCCACAAAAAAACTATATTGTAAAAACTTTGTAAATGCCACAATGTACCCCTACTGAGCACAACAATAAAAAAAATCTAAATTTCAAATATATATATATATATATATATATATATATTCTTAATGATCCAATTTTTCACAACAATAAAAAAACAACACAACACAACAATAAAAAAAATCTAAATTTCAAATATATATATATATATATATATATATATATATATATTCTTAATGATCCAATTTTTCAAAATGGGAAAATCCAAACCTAGCCTACTGTCAGATAGCAGCAGTCAAAATCGATGGATATTGTAGATAAATATGGGTATTCAAAATAGGATGAAGTGATTTCAAGTTCTCCATCCAGATTGTAGTCACTCTATCCTAAAAACAAATAAAAGCTGAATGCACCAAAAAATCTGTAATTCTTAGAGTCACAGAGGTGTGGGGTCACAGGGCAAACTGCTCCTTTTGCCCAATTGGACAAATAGACACACAAATATAGATAATCATAGCTTACCAGAAGAGAAACCCAAAAATTCTCCATAAAAACAGTACCAGGGTAGGAAAGCCTGAATTGTAACGGATGAATTTCTGGAGACTATATGTAGACAAGTCTAAGAGTTAAAACTCTTGTCATGGAGAACACCCATAGTTTTGAGAGTTTTACCTCCAGTTGCTCTGCTAGGTCCTCACAGGATGAAAAACTATAGGGGAGAGAAAAAGTAACCATTTTACAATACATGACATCATGCTGTTCTTCTTAACAAGGCCTGTGCTCAAGAGAAACTGTTTTTATCCAGAATCTAACTTGGGGTTTCATGTGAGTTTATCCACATTGGGAGAAGGGAAGTAGCACAACTCCAGCACACTCTAACCTTCCTTGTGGAAAAAAAAAAGGCAAATGCCCAACTCTAGGCCCTCTAGCCATTACATCTTACCTAAGAGTGAAGGACATTAAATGCTGTGGTGAGGATTGCAGAACAGGCAGAAGCATAGACTCACCAAAAGACTGTGCCCTAATCATAGGACCGTAAGATGCTTCCACTACCCTGCAAACCTCACAGCTACAATACTAAAGCCTGATTAACAGCAGTTCCTTTTATCCAGTACTTCCTCCCATTTTTCCACTAAAAAATTAGAAGGTTTATTTAAAGGGATAAAAATCACAGTTTAAAAGATGGAACTGACATCAGAACCAGAGTTGGACGTAGCAAAAGTATTTGAATTGTCTAACCAGGAATTTTGAAAAACAAGGATGAATTAGCTAAGGGATTCATGGAAGAAGTAAACTACATGTAAGAACAGATGCACAATGTAAGCAGAGAGATGGAAACTCTAAGAAAAAAATCAAAAAAGAAATTTCTAGAGATTAAAAAAACCATAACAGAAACGAAGTATGCTTTCAATGGGTTCGTTAGTAGACTGACACATCTGAGAAGAATCTTTGAGTGTGAAGACATGACAATAGAAACTTTCAAAACTGAGAAATAAAGAGAAAACAAGACTGAAACACACACACACACACACATACTACCTAAGAACTGTGTGTACCAGTAGGTGAAGAGAAAGAGCAAGGGACAGAAGAAATATTTGTAGTATTAATGACTCTGCATTTCTTCAAACTGTAGACTCTAAGCCATAGATCCAGGAAGCTCAGAAACTACTAAGCAGGATAAATACCCCAAATGAAACCTAGTTTTATCATATTCAAACATTACAAAATCAAAGACGAAGAAAAAAGGTCACAGGAGGAAAAACACTTCTCCTCCATAGGAACAAAAATGAGAATTACTTATCCTCAGACCACTCACATCAGAAGAGAGCAAAGTAGAATATTTACAGGGTAAAGAGAAAAAAAAAAATCCCACCATTGTAGGATCCTATACCCAGAGAGATTATTCTTAAAAAGTGAATTTAAAATAAAGACTTTCTCAGACAAACAAAAATTGAGAGAATTTGCTGCCAGTAGACCTACTTTGGAAAAAAATGTTCAACTAAATTTTTTGGAAAGAAAGAAAATGATATAGGAAGTGCATAAGAGAAGAAAAAGTTAAGGAGAAATAAAAATTTTACTTTTTCCTTTTTTTTGGTGTTGGGACTTTAAACCCAGGACTTTATACATGGTAGCAAGTGCTTTACCACTAACCTCTATCCCCAGCCCTAATATAAAATTTCATTTCCTTATTCTTGACCTAACAGAGAATAATTTGATCAAAATAAAACAGCAACAACATATTTAATTAAGTATACTTATGCATATGCTTATATAAATAAAATTAATAAAAGCAATTATATAAGGTACAGGAAGAAGAAATTAGGATATTTGTTATTATAAGTACTTGTTCTATCCAATAAGTAGTACAGCATTATTTGAACATGGACTTGGATTAATTATATATGAATATTGCAAACTCTAGGACAGCCACTAAAATAAATTATAAAAAAGGTATGTAAAACTGATATACTAAGAATAGAGAATAAAGTGACATAAAATGCTCAATTTAAACAAAAAAAGGCAGAAAAAGAATGGAAGCCTAATAAGAAAAAAATAAGGACAACAAATAGAAAGCAGTAACAAATAAAGTAGACATTAATCCAACCATGTCAAGAATCACTTCAAAAGATAAAATACTGTCGTTTGCAACAACATCGACAGAACTGGAGGTCATCTTGTTCAATGAAATAAGCTAGGCACAGAAAGACAAATATCACTTCATCTCACTCATGTGTAATCAAAAAAGTTGATCTTACAGAAGTTGAGAGTAGAATGATTTTTATCAGAGCCTGGGACAGTAGGAGTGAAGGAGAGATGCAAAAAGGTTAAACATTAGCACTAAGTTATAGTTAGATGGAAGACGTAAGTTCTGCTATTTTATTACACAGCAGCAGGACTACATAATAATGTACTGTATATTCCAAAGAAGCTAGAAAAAGATTTTTAGTGATTTCCCCACAAAGAAGTGATAAATGTTTGAGAAGATACGTTTACTTTGATCAGAGCACCATATGATGTATACATGCATCAAAACATTACATCACTTTAAAAATCTCTTCAGATATCAATGATTAAACATCACATAAAAAAAAACACATACTGTCAGATTGGATCAACTATACTTTGTCTACTAGAAATCCATTTTAAATATAAAGAACAACACTTCAGAGATGGAGAAAGATACAACATTTTTAACACTGATCAGAAGAAAGCGAGGATAGCTTCATTAATTACACAGTGAGTAGAGTTCGGAGTAAGGAAAGTTGTTAGGGATGAAAAGAGGCTAGGAATGTGGTTCAGTGGTAGAACACTTGCCTAGCATGTATCAAAACCTGGATTTGATCCCCAGCACTGCCACAAAAGGGGCGATATTACATAGTAAAGTAGAAGTAATATTTCAAGAGGATATGCAATAGTTAATTTGCATATGACCAAATTAAGAATCAAAATATATGGGGCAAAAACTTACAGACTTGCCAGAAGAATGGATAAATTCACCGTTATTATCAGACTTTGAACACTCCTCTGTCAGAAATGGACAGATCCCATAGGGAGAAAATCAATAAAAACATGTTCAAACTTGACTGTACATTCAGTAAGATATAATTGGCACTTACAGGTTCTTTAATTCCATGACTGCAGAAAACACATTTTTCTCAAGTTCCTGTGGAATGTTCACCAAACTAAACTACAGTCTGAGCCAAGAAACAAACCCTGAAAAATTTAAAAGTGCAGGAATGTTATAGTCTACTCCTAGACCATTCAACTAGAAATTAATAACAGAAAAGTTGCTGCAAAAACTGAAATACTTGGAGATTAAACAGTACACTTTTGCATAACATTTTTCAAAGGAGATTTCTCAAGAAAACTAAAAATTATTCTGAATTAAATGAAAATTAAAACAAATTATGGTCCAAGTTTGTGGGATGCAGTAAGAGTAGCACTTAAAATGAAATGTACATCAAATGCCTGTATGAGAAAAGAAGAAAGAGCTTGAGTCAATAACTTAAACTACACCTTAGAAGATCAAAATAATAAGGATACTAAATCCAAAGAAGGTAGGAAGAGAAAATAATAAAAATTAGAGCAGAAATCAATCAAACTGAGAACAGGAAATCAATAGAAAACATCAATAAAATCAAAAGGTGGTTCTTTGAAATGTCCAGTAAAACAGCAAGCCTCTGGTCAATGTATATAAGGACAAAAGAAAAGACAAAGTTACTAATGTCAAAACAAAAGAAGGGAACTTGTAAAAAAAAATTCCGCAAAAAAAATCCAAAGGAATATCATAATCAACTCTATGCCTAAAAATGTGATGACTTAGGTAATCCAGACCAATTCCTTGAATGACACAATCTGCTAGCACTCACACAAGAAGAAACAGACAGTATGAATAGGCTTTTTGTATAAAAGAAATTGATAAAATAACTAATAACATTCCAAAAGAGAATGCACTAGTCCCAAACACACTCACTGGTAAATTCTACCAAATATTTAAGGAAGAAATTATAACAATTCTCTCCAATCTCATGCAGAATACATAAACAGAGGGAATACTTGCTCTATGAGGCCAACATTATTCCAATACTGAAATTAGACAAAAACATTATAAGAAAACAACAAGCCAGTATCTTTCATTAACATGTATGCAATAATCCTCAATAAAATATCCACAAATTGAATCCGACAATGAAAAAAAAAGAAAACTATAGACCAAGCGAGATTTATCTCGAGTATGCAAGGCTGTTTCAAAATTTGAAAATCAATTAATATATGTATCACATCAAAGAAGAATAATCACATGATCAAATCATTAGGTCAGGAAAAGCATTAGACAAAATTCAACATCTATTCACGATTTAAAAAAACTCTTAGTAGACTAAAATTATAGAATAATTAAATTAAGTTAGGAAGGATATATACAAAAATCTTATAGCTACAATAATACTTAATGGTGAGAAGTGAGAAGCTGTCTTGCTAAGATCAGAAAATGAAGCAAGGATATCTCTTCTCAGCATGACTTATCTGCATTCTACTACAAGGTCTACCTAATACAGAAACACAAGTCAAAAAAAAAGGTACACAGATTTAGAAGGAAAAAATAAAACTGGTTCTGTATGCAGATGACATGATCAGCTATACAGAAAATCAGAAAGAACAGACAACAAAAGACACAACTTTCTAGAGCTAAGAAGTAATTATAACAAACTTGTACAATACAAGTGCGATATTCAAATGCCAACTACTTTCCACTATACCAGCAATGTAAAATGGAATTTGAAAGAGAAAACACATTGCATTGCCATTTACATTAAATCCCCCCAAAATGAAATACTTAAGCATAAATGTAACAAACTATGTGCAATATGTATGTGAGTAAAACGACAAAACTTTGATGAAAGACATCAAAGAAGTAGACAATTGAGAAGGTGGTCCACAATCATGGATAATAAGACTCAATATTGCCAAGGTGTCAGTTCTTCCCAACTTGTTCTATGGACTCATTTAATCAAAATCAGAATCCCAGGAGCAATTTTGTAGATACTGATATATGTCTTAAACTTTATAGGGAGAGGTAAAAGATTCAGAATAGCCCACTTGATATTGAAGAAGAGAAGAAGAAAGATGGAGGCTGACATTACTTGACTTTAAAACTCACTATAAAGCTGCAGTAATCATAGCACTGGACTATTGAAGAAAGAAAGGTCTTATAAATCAGTGGGACAGAAGAGAGTCCATAAATAAACTCACATAGATACTATCAACTGATCTTTGACAAAGAAGCACAGGCAATAAAATGGAGTGATGACAGTCTTTTTAACAAATGGGGCTGGAACATCTGGTATCCGCATATGAAAAAAATGAATATAAACATAGAACTTAATTTTTCACAAAAATTAACTCAAAATGGATCATACATCTAAAATGTAAAATCTAAAACTTCTAGAAGATAATACAGAAGAAAACCTAAGGAACTGGCGTGTAGCAATAACCTTTTACATACAACACCAAAGGTGCAATCCATGAAAGGAATAATTGATAAACTCGATGACATTAAAATTAAATACTTCAGTTCTACAAAAGACAATGTGAAAGAATTAGAAGACAAACACAGACTGGAAGAAAACATTTGAAGGCCACACTTGGTAAAGGACTGTTGCCTAAAATACATGAAGCTTTCTTATTTTTATTTTTTCTGTGATGCTTAGGGTTTGAATTTATGCTAGGTAAGGCCTCAGGCTGGCCTCAAACCATTATCCTCCTCCTGTCACCACCTCCTGAGTAGCTGGGATTATAGACATGTACCACTACACCTGGACCACCCTTGGTTTTGTGAGATAAGTTCCACTACATAGCTTAGACTGGCCTTGAACTCCATGAATAGCATTGACTGACCTTGGCTTCCCGAGTGTTCAAATTACAGGAGTGCCCACCATCTCTCTGAAGAACTCTTAAAAATCAACACTAAGAAATGATCAACCCAATCTAAAAATAGGCAAAATACTTGTACAGACCTCCCACCAAATAAGAAATTCAGATGGCAAGTAAGTATATGAAAAGGTGCTCCACATGGTATGTCTGCAGGGAAATGCAAATAAAAACAGCGATAAGATATCCCTAGACACTCATTAAGGTGTCAATAATCCATAGAAATGACAACACCAAAATCCTGGTGATGGTGTGAAAAAACAAGAACTCTCATTCATTGATGGTGGGAATGTAAATTTATACAGCCACTTTGGAAACCAGTGTGGTTGTCTCTTCCTGAACTAAATATGTTCTTTCCATATGATCCAGCCAGAGAGGTCTATGGCATTCACCCAAGTGCTTTGAAAACTTATGTCTGCAGAAAATCCTATACAAGAATGTTTACAACAGCTTTATTAATAACAACCAAAACCTGGAAGCAACCAAGATGTTCTTTAGTAAGGTGAATGTATAATAAGCTGTAACCCATATAGATAATGGAATATTACTCAGCACCAAAAAGAAATGACTTACTAAGTCCTAAAAAGACATGGAGGAAACTTAAGTGCATATTGCTGATCTGAAAAGGCTAAATTCTGTAAGATTTCAACTGTACATCATTCTTGAGGCAAACCATGAAGAGAGAAGAAAGATTAATGGGTACTTGGAGTTGGGGAGAGAGACAGATGAACAGGCAGGACACAGAGAAGTTTTATGACAGTGAAACTACTTGTGTATAGTATACAATGGTGGATTCATAACATTATACAATTGTCCAAAGTCATAGAATGCACGATACCAGGAGATAACCCTTGAAAACTGTGGGCTTTGGGGGATAATGTGTCAGTGTAAGTTCCTGGATTCATTGCAACACCTGTCCGGCTGTGGTGAGACCTTGATAGTGGAAAGGCTACGTTTGTAGGGTTGGGAGGTAGGGTGGAATATAAGCAGTCTCTATGCTCAAATTTAGCTGTGACTTTAAAACTTCTTTAGAAACTAAAGTTTATTCTTTTATAGGGGAAAGGAATACTGTTCTTAGAAAATAATACTTAATAATTTGACCAAGAATCTGTGTCAAAAAGAAAAAAGATGAGCTTTGATCTACAATGTAAAATTATCTGAAGACAGACTGAACTAGAGCACACTAGAACTACTTAACCAATTTTCTTTTTGGAAAAGCTGATATTGCCTGAACATTCACATCGTGTATTTACAATAAGCTACTTTAACTAAATATTAGCCTTGGATTACATATGTATTTTCAAATGCTTAAGCATCCATTTGTCCAACCTGAAAATCAGGATCAGACAGAAACAAGCATGACAGAAACCAAATGGATAGAAAAGGCAAAGGCAGGACCTCCCCACCTCCATTCCAGGACAATCAGCTTGAACAAAAGGAACCAAACCATAGCACCATTCTCTAGGCTTAAGAAACCCCACAATCATAATTTAAAAAGAAAATACCCCAAGACTCACTAGGGAGCCATGTCTCATTGTTTAGATTTATACCAAATTACTATAATAACTAAATACTTTCCCTGTGCCAGGCATTGTTTTAAGCCCCTTATTGAGACACAGAGAAATTAAGTGACATGTACAAGTGGCAGTCAGTATTCTGACTTGGATTCCAAGCCTAGAGCCTAGAGAAAAATGAGGCCAGAGTCAGCCAGGCTGACTGGTAGCCTGTGTGGCATTGTTTTGTTGTTGCACTTTTTCCTCTTTGAGAGATATGTGCTCAGGCCCTTGTGCTTGCTAGGCAAACGCTCTGCTACTTGTGCCACACTGCAGCCCTCTGTGCTTTAGTTACTTTTCAGATAAGGCCTCACATTTGTTTTTTGCCTAGGCAGCCTGGTCTACAAGCCTCCTCCATATGCTTCCTGTGTAGTTGGGATGACAGATACACCGCAGCACGTCCAGCTTTTTTGTTGAGATGGGATCTCACTAACATTTTTGCCTGGGGTTGGCCTCAAACTGTGATCCTCCCAATCTCTGCCTATTGAGGATTATAAGTATGAGCCATTAGGCCAGAACACAATGCATTGCTTTTTTGGGGAGTCAAACCACTGACGAGCAAGAAGCCTTGAAGTGTTAATGTCTTTGTTCACTCCATCTTGGGTGACTTTTCATGTACCCTTAAATCTTTTTGGGAGAAATTGCAATTAAATTTGGAAATGGCTTTCCAGGCAAGGTCTTGAGGGAACAAGAGAAAGTGTGATTCAGAACTGAGAAGGCAGCCAAGAAAATCTTGCAAGAATGACTGAATTAATGAATCAGTCAATTCAGTTAAATATCTAGGTATGAACGGGTTTAAAGGCCCCCTTGTTTTATTCTATATCCATCTCTTCCCTGTGCCACACTTCAATCAAGTTTATTTGCTACAACTGTCACACTTTTTTCCCTTTATAGTGTTTCTTATGTTGTTAACTCCTGGAAAGCCCTGCTTTGCCAAAGCTACAAGTTTACATCTCACTTGTTATGAGGTCTAACTCAAACACAGTTTATCTTAGCTAGAAAAGAGTCACTCATCCCACCCCTGATATCCTCCATCATCATTGCCATGTACTGTGAGGACTCTGGAGACGCCATATCTCCTAACAGTGAGTTATTTGGGGGGAGGTGCCACTTGTGCTTTGTTTTCTCTGTCCCTCCTAATGTCCTATGTGGTATAGAGTGACATTCGAAAGAAATAGTTCTGGGCTTGAATGGTGAGCATTTAGGAATGCTGAAAATGTTTTATTCCACAGATCACACTACTTATCAATTCTTTTTGGCAGTACTGGGATTTGAACTCAGAGCCTAATGCTTGCTAGGTAGGTGCTCTACCACTGGAGCCACACCCTCCACCCTATTTATCAACTTTAGATTTGTTATTTATCTTTTATCAACTGAATAGTTCAATAATTAGCCAACTATTAGGAATGTTTCTGTTTTCTCACATTTTTCCTGGTGGTCATCATTGCATGAACTTTTTGTGAAGTAGTAGCTGTAATGAGGAATCATTTTAAAATTTAATCAGAAATGAGATCAATTTGACTATCATCCTAGAAAAATTGGGATTATTAGTAAGCAAAAGAAATATGCAAGTATATATTAAATTTCATTTAGTATGAATTATTTTAAATAAAAGTTATGAGTTCAATGCAAGAGTTTAAAATAATCTGTAATTATTTTTAATGAGAAAGAAGGAAATGTCAGAGTTGCATGGAGATTGTTGAATTTTCTAATAAAGCATATGGATATCACATATGTAAAAGAATTAGAAAACAATTAGAAGCTGTGAGAACATAATAATGAATATGATACTTTAATGTGTTTTTCAGAAGAAGTTCATATTCCCTCATTATTCTGTTATGTTTTGCAATTGTTATACTTATGATTACATTTACATTCAAAAATAAAACTGAATGATATGTAGCGTAGCATTTTATAAGCTATTGTCATCCATATAGTGATAAATTGTGTCCTATTTTTAAATTGTGTTTAAAAGCATATATGTGTGTACATATATATACACTTTTTTTTTCAGCGCCGAGGTCTGAGCTCGGGCCCTTGCACTTGGTAGGCAGGTGTTGTACCACGTGAAGCACTCCACCAACCCCAATATTATTATTATTTTTTTGGTGGTACTGGGGTTTGAACTCAGGGCTTCATGCTTGCTAGGCAGACACCCTACCATTTGAGCCACACTTCTTAAAAACAGAAATGTGTACGTAATATAATTGCAATGCTAAAAACTAAAGTGAAAGTTAACTGGAAATACAGGATTATATCTCTAAACCAAAACTATGATGTTATGAAGAAACAACGTATATCCTTCCTTTCATTTCATAATTCTCTTAATGTTTCTTGAATTTCCTTTCTTCTTTCTTTCTTTAAAAATTTTTATTTAAAAATTTTACTTAAAGATCATTCTTAAGAAAATATTTTCAATGGCCACATCTTACAATGGACTTAAAGAGTTGGTGCCTTCATAAAGAGGTTCCAAATGTTCAAACATTTGTCTGGGTGGAAATTGAAACAAGGTTTTGTACTCTACTTTTTATTTTCTACTTACTTTTAACATTAGCAAAACTCTTACACTGGTGTGAAACCACACTAAGATTAAGACACAACCTAGATGGGCAGTTTCCCAAAGCTCCAGTTGGAAAGGTCAATAAACTTTACTGGAATAAATCAGAAATAAGTTGCCAATTAATTTAGGTTTTCTCATTGAGACATCTTAAATAATGTGAAAAATAGCAAGCACCTTGAGTGGAAATCGATTTTTTTTAAGCAATCCTTGCTGATATGTTCTCTTTTTTTTATTCATTTATTCATATGTGCATATGTACATACATTGTTTGGGTCATTTCTTTTAAGAACCTAGGTTTTCTGAAGTCAGCTGGCAATCACATGAATTCTGCAGTCTCAGCAGAATTTTCTGAAAGCTAATATTGGATGTCAAGTCCATTTTGCTAAGAGGTTGTTAATGATAATCTAAATTTTCAGAGTTACAATATTTCCCAAGAAGTTGTATTATATGGGAAATAGTATGCAATAAGATACATGATTGATTCCTTATTTTGCTTAAAAAGTAACACAGAATTTGTAACTTATTAAGTAGGAGTAATGCACTTAATATAAAAAGAAAAGCACTATCTGGTGTCCCCCTTGTGACAATCAGTTTTCATGAACCTGAGGGGATCTTCCATATATTTCTAAAGTTATCCACAGAAATATTTTCCATATGTATTGTAACATGTTAAATATCTTGCTCTGTATTTTATATTTCCCCATAAAACACTTCCATGTTACCAATGAATAATTTCATATTTTTAAATGGTTCACATTGTATTTTATTGTGTGGTTGAACCATAATTAGTATGTAAATTCCCACTGATAGGCATTTTAGTTGCTTATAATCTAACCAGCTTACAATTGACATTATAACCAATGTTTTACTTGGTCTTGATTATATATCATTTTATATGTATTCCAGAAGGCCTGTAAGAAAAGCCACTATTGTATATAATTTTCATTAATGGAAAACCAGATTTTCTTTAGGCCTCAAGTAAGTATTAACTGAATTTTATAGAATATCAGTTTGAAGGGGGAGCTGAGCAATTGATGTACTAAGGGCCCCCACATCCCCCAATCTTGTCTTGGGAATTTTAGTGTTCTTTCTAAGACACTTCCCATCTTTTGAAACACAGATCAAAATACCAGAAAAAAAAAAAGAGAGAATCAAAGAATTTATGGATTCATTTATATGACGGTTTTAGAACACTAATATATTATACTTATATCATTTAAGAAATGATCAGCTTCTTAAAATTGAAACTCTACAAGAAATTCACTCCAAGATTTGTGGAATGGGTGAGACTAATGGCAGCACATCTTGGGAACTTCCTCTGATCCATCCAGGCAGGGTTAGAATGACAGAGGCTCGGGGCCAGATATCAATGACCTCACTCACTACAGCTCAATACACTTCTGTCAATAGTAAGGTAAGAAAATTTCCTTTCACAGGGGCTAAAATCCTGATGAGGAAAAAGTCAACACCTCTTTCTCACTAACTCTTAGTTATTCTTAAAAGGAAGGCATGGAAATAGGTAAATAAAAAACCTAAGGAGATATCTCACAAGTAGAGCAACAAATTGCGGGTAAAAATATGGCAATCAAATAGAACATTTTATGAAATGATATTCATTAGGTCATGCAAACTCATGACTCAAAACTAGTTTAGGAGATCTTGGAGAACAATAAAATAGAAGACAAAGTTATGCAGTGATATATAATTGTTATTGTTTAAAGTTTTTAATTGAATGATCTTTGCAAATAGTTCTGATTTAGGTACCTTTTTTCTTTTAAATAAGAAGATTTCTTAAGATATCATTAAATATGATACATATATTCTTAAGTTTTATAAAAATTTATAAATTAGAAATAAAAAACAAAGCTTCTGCTTTTCCCCAATTAAAAATAGGCACTGGATCTAAATAGATATAGATATTACTCTAAGATCTCAAATGGCGATAAGCACATAAAAATATACTCAGTATCATTAGTCATCAGGAAAATGAAAGCCAAAACCACAATGAGAAACCATGTCACAATTGCTAGAATGGTTAGAATTTGAAAGTCTGATATTAACAAGTGTTGTCAAAGACAGAGAAAATCAGAACCTTTGTTCATTTTTGATGGAAATGTAAAATGGTGTTGTGTTTTGGAAAACAATCCAGTTCCTCAAATGATTAAACAGAAAGTTACACAAAGACTTAGTAACTCCATTCCCAGGCAAATAACCTAGAGAAACAAAAATGTATGTCCACACAAAAAATGTATATGAATGTTTATGGAGGCATCATTCATAGTAGCTAAAAGATAGAAACAACTCAATTTCCATCAACTGATGAATAAATAAATACCATGTGACATAGCTCTACAATGGAATATCATTTAACCATAGACAGGAATAAAATACTGATACATGCTACAACATGGGTGAACCTTGAAAAAATTATACTACATAAAAGAAGCAATGACAAAGGACGACATATTATATGATTCATTTCCAGAACAAGGAAATCTATATAGGCCGAAATAGAATAGTGGTTGCTCAGGGCTAGATGAAGAGAGGAACAGGGTTGGGCGTTGTATTAGTCTATTTGTGCTGCTATAATAAATTACCAAGACCATGAAGTTTACAAATAGGAAACTTTTATCATAGTTCTGGAAGCAATGAAGACCAAGATTAAAAAACTAAAAGGTTCATTGTTTGGAGAAGGTTCAGTCCCCGCTTTCAGGATGAAGTCCCATTTGTCCATACTTTCTCCTAGTTGCTGGGTTGCTAGGGTTGTATGGAGGAAGTCCTTGCTTATATCTATTAGTTTCAGAGTGTTTTCAGCTCCTTCCTGTACTAACTTCAGAGTTTCAGGTCTGATATTTAGGTCCTTGATCCATTTTGAGTTGATACTAGTACAGGACAATAGACATGGATCTAGTTTTAGTTTCTTGCAGACGATTAACCACTTTTCCCAGCAACATTTGTTGAAGAGGCTGTCTTTTCTCCATCGTACGTTTTTAGCACCTTTGTCAAAAATGAGGTGGGTATAGTTGTGTGGATTCATATCTGGTTCTCTATTCTGTTCCACTGGTCTTCATGTCTGTTTTTGTGCCAGTACCATGCTGTTTTTATTGCTATTGCTTTGTAATATAGTTTGAAGTCAGGTATTGTGATACCTCCACCATTGCTCTTTTTGCTGAGTATTGCCTTGGCTATTCACAATCTCTTGTGTTTCCAAATGAACTTTAGGGTAGATTTTTCAATCTCTGTGATGAAAGTCATTGGGATTTTGATGGGAATTGCATTAAACATGTAGATGGCTTTTGGTAGTATAGCCATTTTTACTATGTTGATTCTACTGATCCATGAGACCTTGTAGAGGTCATTCACATCCTTTGTTAAATTTACTCCTAGTTATTTGATTTTGGGGGGGGGTTATTGTGAATGGAATTGTTTCCATATATTCCTTGTCAGTTTGTTCATTGTTGGTGTACAGAAAAGCTAATGATTTTTGTAGGTTGATTTTGTATCCTGCCACCTTATTATAACTGTTTATGGTGTCTAAGAGTTTTTGGGTAGAGTTTTTTGGGTCTTTAAGGTATAGGATCATATCATCTGCAAATAAGGATATTTTGACAGTTTTTTCCTTGTACACTGCTGGTGGGAATGCAAGCTGGTGCAACCACTCTGGAAAAAGATTTGGAGACTTCTTAAAAATCTAAACATAGACCTGCCGTATGATCCAGCAATCCCACTCCTGGGGATATACCCAAAGGAATGCAACACAGGTAACTCCAGAGGCACCTGCACATCCATGTTTATTGCGGCACAATAAACAATTCACAGTATTCACAATAGCCAAGTTATGGAAACAACCAAGATGCCCCACTATTGACGAATGGATCAAGAAAATGTGGTACTTGTATGCAATGGAATTTTACTCAGCCATGAAGAAGAATGAAATCTTATCATTTGCAGGTAAATGGATGGAACTGGAGAACATCATTCTGAGCGAGGTCTGCCAGGCTCAGAAGACCAAAAATCATATGTTCTCCCTCATATGCGGTCTTTAGATCTAGGGTAAATGCAGCAATGTGGTTGGACTTGGATCGCATGACAAAGGGAGAGCACATACAGGAGATATAGGAATAGGTAGAAAACCCAAAACATGAAAGCACTTGATGTCCCCACTCCAGAGGAACTAATACAGAAACCTTAAAGTGACAGAGGTCAACATGAGAAGGGGATCAGTAACCAGTGTAAAGATCAGTTAGAAATGAATTAACATGGGTCATAACACGTGTACATGGAAGCAATGCTAGGAATATCTCTGTATAACTGTCCTCAACTCAACTAGCAAAAACACTTCATCTTCCTTATTAGGCTTGTGTCTTTTCTTCAACAAAATTAGTGATAAAGACAGAATAGGACCTGCCTGGAACTGAGGGGAGAAGGGGGGAGGGGAACGGGGGGGAGAGAAATGACCCAAATAATGTATGCACATGTGAATAAATGAATAATTTTTTAAAATACTGTATTGAACACTTTAAACACATAACCTGTATAGTATTAAAATTATATTTTAACAAAGCTGTTTTTCTAAAATCAACCACCTTCCTAGAAAAGAAAAGAAAAGAAAAGAAAAAGAACTTGCCCTTGATACATAATACTGCTTCTGCTGTAGCTTATTTAGATAATCTCTAATTTCTGGAAGAATTAGCAGTTTTTTAATAAGACAAAGGGCAGTTTTAAAGAAAAGGAAATAATCACAGTGGATTTTTGAACCTCCTGTATAATCAAGCACCATTGAACATTTGGCAGCCTACTGTCAGACACAGCTTCTGCCAGCATATTCTAAAGCATTTATGAAGAACGAGTTACCCTGATTTTAGAATTGTCAGAGTGAGAAAAGCACAGCTGCTTTCAATGGAAAGAAAATTAGATTGAAAAGAGAAAAGACAAAAAAAAATATTTCTATTGTTTGTGAAAACCTTTTCCTCTTAGTCCATGGTTCTCTTAGTCCATGGGCATCAGGAAATGAAATTCTTAACCTAATATTCCTACATACTTATTTACAGCTACTTTTGCCCTATACATACAGAAAAAGTCAAAGAGACATTCTTCTCATAAGCAAAATCAAATGCTTACTGTGCATTCTATCTGTAAGATGATTGATTGATTGTTTTTTGTCTTTTGGGGTTTAAACTCAAGGCTTCATACTTGCTAGGCAGGCACTCTACTACTTGAGCTATGTCTTTTGCCTTTCTGGCTCTGGTTATTTTGGAGATAGGTCTTGCTTTTTGCCCAGGAGAGCTCAGACTGTGATCCCCCTGTTTTACACTCCCCACTGTAGCTGAGATGATAGGCACATGCATTGCACTCAGCTATTGGTTGAGATGGAGTTTCAGGAACTATTTGCCCAGGCTGACCTCAAACCACAATTCTCCTGATCTCAGTCTCCCAAGTAGCTAGGATTATAGATTGAGCCAGCAGCACTTGGCTAGAATGATTTTTTTAGAGAATTAAAAGGACATGCCTAATGCTTTTACTTCTTTCAGTCTGGTATTTTTAACATTCAAGCCTCTAGATTTGCATATATTTCAGGCAAAGAGCTAAATGTCAGACAGGATTCTCTCATTTAATATCACATCAACACTATGAAGCAAGTGTGTTAGTACAGATCTTTTAAAATGCATAACAAATCTGACAATATATGAAATACATATGGACTCAAGGCTACAAAGCAGATGGCAACCACAGAGGTAAAATAAGACCAAAGGTGCAGCAGATACTAGAGCTTTGGCAAATCCCTGAAGTTTGAGATTTTAGGTTTTAAGATAAAGTGAGGTACTGGAGACAGGTTTTGGACTTATGGACTGTAGAAGTTGGAACTAAGAGCCCTCTCTTCAAAAACTCAGAAGATGTAGATCATCACTAAAAAATGGTTCCATACCTGTTGAAATAACCATAGGAGGGGGACTAAGGTAAAAAGAAGAAAAATAGAGAAGATGAACTGATTCAGGTTAGAATACATAGATACATGGAAATGTCACAAGGAAACTCCCTGTGTAACTATCTTAAACAAGCAAAAAAGTCTTCTTTTTTTTTTTTTTTTTTTTTTTTTTTACAAAATTGGAGAATAAGAGGGCAGAACAGGTCCTCTCTGGGGATTGTACATTGGGAAGATGAGGATGTGGGGATAGGGATAGCAGGGTGAATATGGTGCAAATAATGTATACACATGTATGTAAATGGAAAATGATACCTGTTGAAACTATTCTAGGAATGGGGGTGGGGGGAAGAAAGGAGAATGGTGGAGGGGATGAATTCAAGTATGATATATTATAAGAACTTTTGTAAATGCCACAATGTACCCCCAGCACAATTATGAAAGAAAAAAAAGAACTGACAAAAAAAATTCTTTAAAGTGAATTTGAAGAATTCACTGAAAAGGAAAAAGAACAATAAAGTTACATCTTGGTTTAAACTTAAAAATGGGTGTGGGTGAGAAGAAAAATCTCCTCTGAGAATTTGTATCCAAACTCAGGTTGCATAAGATTCAAATATATACCATTTACATGGTTTGAGAAACCCCAAACTGAAAAATAAATTTAAATTGTAGTCCAATGTAAGGGAACATGGCAAAAAGGACATATTAGAGACATATGCTCTCATTTAGGCCTCATGTAATTGCCAGGTATAGAGCGTAGAGAAAGATGAGCTCACAGTCCACAATTATAAAACACAAGCCCAATCAATCTAATTACAGGGAGCTCGCAAAAGCCATCAAAACCTGAATCAGACCCTCCCTAATTAGGAAAGTAGATATTCAAATTATCAGTTACAGGAAAAAGAGAAAGAGAGAGGAAGAGAGAGAGAGATGGCTTTTCTTGAAGCGAGAAATAGAAGACTGAGACTGACAGCTAAATTGATTTCTAAGTGTTACACATTTTAAATATGTGGAAAGCACAACAAACTTGACCTAATAGATATCTACAGAACTCTGCACCCAACAGAATAAACATTCATATCTAGAACACATAGAATGTTTATGAAAATTAACCACATTCCAGGCCATAGAGCTAATGCCAACATTTAGTTAAGAATAGATATCATACAAATTGTGTTCTCTAATAATAACATATAAACCCAAGAAAAAGTATAATAGAAAATTTTAAATACCTTTAAAAATGCCAAAGTGACACATGTCAAATAGTTTAGCTACTGGAGATAAAGTGAAGGACATTTCTGTGCATGTCCCTTTGGGTTCCTGTGCAAGTTTCATTAAGGTATACCTGAAGACTGGAATTTCTAGGACATAGGACATCTTCCTGCTCAACTTTAGTGATAATGCCAAATTGTTTTGAAAAGTAGTTGTCCAGTTTTCATTCACCAGTTCTATTTTCTTTAAATATTTTTAAAATTTTATTTTCTAGTTAAAGTTCAGATAGAAAAAAAGGCTGACATCTACTTCATTTGTGATACAATTTGTCTATGTGGTCAGGCAATGGTGGTGGAGTGGTGGGTGGGGCATCATGTGACCAACAAATCATTTTTCCTGATTTTTGGACTATTGATATATGATTGGGAAATTATGTTTAGCCTGTTCATTGGCACAAGAAAGCCAGGGAATCTTTGGCTTGATTATCAAGCGTTAACATGCTTTTCTTTTCTTTTTCTCACTTTTTAATCTTCCCATATTTATAAAAGGTTTTAACAAGAAATGAAGAAAATTGGTTGACTTCTGCGTTTTTCTTTGTAGAATATGATGATGCAGTTGTAATCAAATGTGTGTGTATGTGTGTGTGTGTGTAAAGAGGTTTGGTTATTTTTTTAATCTAGTCATCAGTTGATGGCCACTTAGATTGTTTACATTTCTATTATTTATTGTTGTGCTGGGTGGGGTTACATTGTGGCATTTATAAAAGTTCTTATAATATATCAAATATAGCATACTTGAATTTATCCCCAGCATCATTCTCCTTTATTCCCCCCCATTCCTGGAATAGTTTCAACAGGTCTCATTTTTCCATTTACATACATGTGTACACAGTATTTGCAACATATTCGTCCTCCAACACACTTTCCCCACCTTCTCCTTCCTCTAACTGGTACCAACATCCCAGGCAGGACCTGTTTGGCATCGTGTTCTCCAATTTTATATATATATAAAAATGACATTTTTGCTTATTTAAGGTAGCTACACAAGGAGTTTCCTTGACACTTCCATGTTTATATGTATTATAGCTCGATTTGTTCATCTTCTGTATTTTTCTTCTTTCTACCTTAGTCCCTTCCTTATGGTGGTTTTAACAGGTTTAAAAATTCTATATTCGTTCTTGTATAGAGAGTACATCAATTCATCTTCTTAACTTCCTTCTTTTTACCTCCTCTTTATATATGACCTCCCCTTAGTGTGACCTGTTTTTCATAATATTTTATCAGCAGTTCTAAATGCAGCATTATGCATAATACTTTCATTATAATGAAGTATTAGCAATAGAATAAGTCCAAATTTATTGTACTGTAAAAGAAATCCTGAGTTACACAGTTTACATATTATTTTTTAATTTTTTTTATGTTTTCATACTATAATTTATTGGGATTAAAATGCTGGGAAAACAAATATGTACATTTTAAATTTTGTTAGGGTACCTCTTTACCCTTTAGAAAAATCTGTGAGTATTTTTTCACATAATCACCAATGCACAATAGTATTAACTTTTTTCTGCCTTCATCAATCATGTAGTTGAAAAATGGTATCCATTGTTTCCATATCCATTTGTTTAATATCCAATTAGTTTGACCATTTTTTCATAAGTTGTTGTTCATTTGCAGTTCTATTTTGGTATAAGCATTTAAATTATGAATATTTTCAATCAGGCTGAGAATATATATGATAATCATTTAGCAAATGTTAACTGTTATTCCTACATTTATATACACATTTAGTAATAATGATTCAAGGTCATCAATGCTATTGTAATTAAAATAGCTAGTTTTTATTAAGATTTTATGATGTACTATATATTTGGCTAAGGACT
Organism: Castor canadensis; assembly: GCF_047511655.1. Lineage (NCBI taxonomy): Eukaryota > Metazoa > Chordata > Mammalia > Rodentia > Castoridae > Castor > Castor canadensis. Next base: position 29,713,651 of record NC_133395.1, read on the forward strand.
TTACAAACCTGCATTTTTAATTAATTTGTCTTTTTATTCAACAATTATTAAATAGGCAGGGAATAACTAATTGTGCAATGGTGAATAAAACAAAGTGCTCAAGGAAAAAATGACAATAAATAATCCTTAAGCAAATCATTACAAAACATCATTTGAAATAAAAAGAAATATGTGCTAGAATAGAGAATAAAAATTAGGCTGCATTCAAATGGGGTAATTTAAGAAGTCTTCCTAAGGCAAAAGCATTGATCCAAGGCCCTAATGCATTAGAAGAGTCTAAAACTCTGAGAAAAGGAAGAGTTTTCTTATAGAGGAAAGAAAATATGCAAAGACCTCACTCAGGAAAATTAACAACTAGCATAAAGTGAAGAAGTGAAAGAGATGTGAAATCAAGTTGAAGCACTCAGCAGCCACCAGACAGTAAGTGCCATGTTGGCGGAGGGGAGGAGGCTGCTTCATTCCTGTGCTATGAGAGAACTGCCCAGAGGTGGTCTTGACATTCTGCCAATGATCCAAACCTTAAGACTAATTTAGCAACACATTTCTGTTATTCTGTACAAATTGCAAGTGCAAATTAAACTGTGTTCTTTAAATGTCTACATCTATTATATCTTCCGTAGATATAATAAGATAGCTAAAAAATATGATAAATTTGAACTTCCAGAAAAAAAGATGGATGTAATGCCGCCTGTCAAACTTAAGGTCCTTTAAGTACTGAAGAGAAAAATGTTATAGGATGTTCAAAATCAGTGCTCTTTTTATGACTGCAAATAAATAAATCTACTCCTTAAACACAGTTGCAATTACTCTGATGATCGCTTACCATGGAGTTCACCAGTGCATTTCATGTGTGAACTGGATTTTCTGAAACAGTCCCAGGAACACTGTCACTCGGCACAGCATATATCTGCAATCTGCCAGTCTTGTTTGCATTCTACTCTTTTTTATTACAGTACCATCTTGCTTCCTCTACTTTTAGATGTTCTTAGACTCACAGTAACTTAGATCTCCCAAGGAGTTTCCCATTGCATTTGATTCTCACAAAATAGCATGAGCCTGTGGTAGAGTATTATTATCTCCATTTCACAGATGAAAAGTGCAAGCCAATCTCACTGAGCTTCAGATTTCCCACCTATAAAATGGAGGTAATAATGCTTACCCTCCCGACTCTCATAACTACTTGAATAAATAAAACAAAGGGATGGGTGAGAGAGTGTCTAAAAAATTAGAAAAGGGGGATTAAGGGGGAGAGAAGATGGGGGTGATCTAACCAATGTACAATATAAGACTATTTGGAATTGTCACAATGAATCCCCCCGCATAACAAATATATCCTAATTTAAAAAAATCAATGAAAAAAGAAAAAACTAGAAAGTATCATAAAAGGGAAACTATTTATTATCATGAAACAGGACACATCTGTATCATGTACATTAAACTTCAGGCTTTTAAAAAATGTACATAGGATCCATATCAATCTTCATCTTGTTCTCAGGCACAATGACCATGAACTTTGGGGTGGGAAAACACTTAAACCTGCCAATTCAGAGTGATTCAATTTTTTCCAGTTTAAAACCTCTAATTTTAGGTTAATTCAGTAACAAGGAGTCATTCAAAGTGCAGTTGAAACTCTCTTTTAGGCTGTCTCATCTGAGCCAAAGACTCCCAGGTAGTGTGTGTACAAGGGGAAACTAATATATCCTGATAGCATTTAGGCAGGTCCCCCTAGGATTAAACCATCCCCTTGCTTCTCTTCTGACTCTCACTGGTCCTCAGCTGAAGGAAGTTTGTTTTTCCTGTCTCCATGTTAGTCTTTATCCTCTCTGCACCTGCTTGTGAATTTCTGTAGCTGACGTCTTCCTAATTTCTTCTCTTAGTTGACATGCACCAGCAGTTCAACACTGTGTGTCTTACCTCATTTCTTCTTCCCTTCAAATAGTTTAGTCTTAGCTGTGGACTCCATGTGACCCTGGCAGGGCAGTCCTCTGCAACCTCTGTCAGGAGTTCCCTTCTTCCTACTCAGATGGAGCCCCATTCCTATTCTGCTTCCTCTCAATCTTTGGTTTCACTAGGGATATGTAGGAAGTGCTGTCTCACTCCAGGTTTACGACAGGTATGAGGGAACTGAAGGAGAGAGGAACCTCCACTCACTCTTCTCTCTCTCTATGCCACACCACCATTGCTACAATGAGTGTGGCAGTTGTTTGTCAGCAAAGTAGTCTTTTCCAGGCTATCTTCATCCAGAGTCTCAAAGTGGAGGTGGACACAGGCCCAATCTTTATCCATTTTTTCTTTACAAGTAACATATCTTTTTTATTCTACCTTGGTTCCTGACCTTGAGCTGCAACAAGAGAAGAACAAAGAATGTGTGCTGCTCTGCTGCTCTTCTCCACACCCCCATCCATCTCTCCCCTCTCTCAAGTTGTATTCTCCTCCTGAAACTGCTGTGAGCTTTTTTACATAGCATATTCCTTCTTTCCTGCTTCTTTCTACACAATAAATAATACAGTAGTAAGCCTGCTGATCAGCAAAGGGAAATACATGTCAATATTATTTCCTTTCTAATCTTGTACATGTCTGTTCACAGAATGCTGTAAGACTCTCAAGAGCCAGTGACTGCTATGAATCTTGGTAACAACAGCACAAACACCTATGCTTTGCCTCCAGTGCATCCTCTTTCTGGTTTATAAGTGAAGGAACTAAATTACAATGTTTTACCCAAATTAAACAATGAGTTAGAAGCTTAGTTAGGTCCAGGTCCAACAGAGTTTGAGCATAACATGCTACATTTTACCAAGTGTTCATTAAATGGCTGGAAATTTAACCCTAGAATATAAGCCCTTCACATTAGGAAGAGAGGCAGGAAGAAATATTACACAATAGATTGCATTAACAAAGAGTCAAGCTTCATAAAAGAAATCCAGAGTAAGTATTTGTAATTAATTATTGTTATCTTTCTCTTTTACATATAACATGAAGCCACCTCAAATCTGTAATCCTATAATCTCTATCTAGGGATCTTATAAAATGCCATATTTCTGCCATTATCATCCCTTTTTAGCTGGGGGAAGGGACTCTAGTAAAAATCCTTATAGACATTTTCCCCTACAGAAAGATGCAAAACTAAGGCTATATCATCCTAATAGAAATTAACAGAAATTAAGATATATTCACCTGAACGTGGAATTCTCCCATTTCAACTATTCAAAATTAGTTGTATATCAAAACTAGTAACTGATCCTGTTTTCTCTCTACTCATTCAGAAATCCTGTGGGAGAAGAGGATAACTTACATAGATTTGCATTTTAAATTGCAGCAATGGGCTCAAATACAACATCTTGATAAACATATACCGAAGAAATTTAGGGAACTAAGATTTACAAGTTTGGAAAGTTATTTTCTTAATGAATTGCAGTAGCACTATTCTAAGGAAGGAAACATACCACCTTTGTTGGTATGTTTTTAGATCGATTTGTTTATGTTTCTGGAGGAGATTTAAGCAATCCTGCTTTGGAACAGAATGTGCTATAGAAGACCAAAGCATAAAATAGAATATTATTGGAGCAAATTTATATCAAGAATTACGGTGCTTTTAAAGATTGTGATGGTGAACAAGCAAGAGGAAGTCATTTGTTCCTTTAGTTTTGCTTTCCTAATTTAACTTCTTGTCTTCACCCTCACACTGCTAATTTTCTTTTGATGTGAGGAAGGGAGGAAGGGGAGCTCTGAGATGAAGTGGCATGCTGCTTAGGATTCCTGGGCTCTTATCTCTTAAAAGTCACAAGCATGAGCCCCAAGAAGCCAATTATTCATGCATAGTGATGTCATTCTGAACTATTAAAATTTGTCATCAGAAATATTTTCCTCTGCAGATAATGACAGCTACAGATAGTGACATAGTGTGTATTTGTGTGTGTGTGTGTGTGTGTGTGTGTGTGTGTGTGTGTGTGTCCTGTGAGGGAGGGAAAAACACTTGTAAAATTCTTAGAAACTGAAAATGCAACAGTGAATAGGCCTCTATGTTGGATATTTATGGGGAATTTGGTTTGTTTTCTGATTCTGTTTCAACTTTTAAGGAGCACCGTTAATGTGATTAATTAGCAAGAATTTATTGACTTGAAAAATCTCGACAGCCAAATATATATGATTTTTTTAAATGTATTTTTTCAGGTGAAACTATAAACTGGAGGTCTAATTAAGACCTGCTGTTTCCTGAAATCTTGTGTGCACAGCCCTGGGAAGGAGAATTGCATGGGACTTTACTCAAAGGGTGCTGTCTAATCTTAAGAGAAAATCCCAGCATTCTAGTCACTTCTTTCCAACATAGTCCTTACTTAAGAACCACAGTGAATGGCAGACATGAGAGGCTGCTATGGAGCTGGCTTAGGGAAAACTCAAATCAGCGGGAATGTCCTGAGTCCATACTTCAGCTGATCCTCGCCAATATTTCCAAATTTATGCTGAAACACAGTGATGGATCATGCAATTTCAGTCTTTTGACATTTTTCTTACATGTTCCCTTCTTACTACTTTACTAAGGATGAAAGTCTCTCTCACAAGAGAGAACAAAGCAACATGTAAGAAATGGAATAATAATATAAAAATATTCAGGGTAAAGAAATTGACTTTTAATGAGGTTACAAAAGGCCTGATTTAAGCTGATTTCTGACTAGTGCCCACTTTATTTGCTTTCAACAAAAAAGTTTTTCTTTTCCTAATGTTGGCTTCTCATTAAATAGTTCCAATACAAACTTTAAAGCATAAGAACTAAAAAAATCTATGTATTTCTAAAAACTGCCCAAGTTTAATTTGTCCAGCAATATATTTATTTACATGGCTTATCCCCAAATGTTACAGTCTTGTGGTACTAAACTTCTGACATCAGAACTGCTTCAAAATGAGACCTGATTTTTACTCACTTGAAGGAAGTTTACTTCTAATGCCCTGGATAGAAAATGAGAACCTATCTCAGAGTTGTCATTCAGCTAGACATTTTAAACTGATGTCATTGCTAACTATATTAAATTGTAAAGAATGGAAAAAGAAAAGTCATAGGACTTTTAAAAAAATTATATTTCTTAAAATCCATACTGTGAAAAGGAAACTTGTCTGGTTTGCAAATTTCAACCAAGAAAGATATTTCCTTTAGATAACGCACCACACAGTGGGTCATAAGGGATCAGCTCACAATTTATAGTCCCACTGCATCATTCTGTAGCCTGTAAACTCCACAGACCTAAAACACTTACAGATAACACCCACCACAAAAGCCCCTTTTTCCACTTCACGGATAAAGCTGCATTATGTGCCTTCCCCAAGGTAGAAAGGAATAGAGGGTCCCCTTCTCCTTTTCATTACTATAGAGTGTATTTGTCCAGTAGCTCATTGCCTCAGAGAATATCCTGGTCACTTCTCACGGACATTCTCTTGCCTTGTCAGTGACCCAGAGATGGACGCATGCGTGCCTCTCTTGACAAATACTTTGGCTGTCCTGGCTCCACCCTGCTGCATTCCTGCCTCATCCCAGGCCAGGCCAGGCCCCTGCTCTGCAGCTCAAAGCCCCAGGCCACATAAGGGCAGGGCAGCCACGTCAGAGCTGCTCCTGGCACCAAGGAAAATTATTTGCCCCAAGAGGCAAACACAGCCCAGGCAGTGTCCATGGTATCAATCCCTCTCTTCTCTGTTATAAAAGGCCCTATTGTAGAAACACAAATCATTCAGAGATGGCATGTACAATGTCTAATCACTTAATAGCCACTGAGCACCCACTGGGGACCGGCCCCAAACTAGACACTGTCTGTAACCTATTCACTGGAGAAAGGCAGGAAAGAATATGACACAGATTTATATTCATCTCCTGTTCTAGCCCATGACACTATGGCAAGTACACATCCTTTGAACAAACCTAGACAATTACAGCCCTAATAGAGATGAGAATATTTTTATCTCTGAGTTCCAAGTAGGGGACAGAACACAAGTGTGGTATTCACACTGACCTAGTTTGGAATAATGCTTCTATAATTAATCAACTATGTGGCCTTAGGGAGTTCACTGAATCTTTCTGGGATTCTCTTTCCATGTTTGCAAAACAAAAATAACAATATCCACGTCATAAGTTCGGTGTAGAACTCTTTAGTGAACATAAATGCCAAAAGCTGTGGGCAACACTTCGTAGAAACTTAATAATGTTAGCTCCTTTCCCGTCTCTTGAATTCTAAATACTTGTCAAGATCTCTTATATACTACATCTTATTTGATCCTTACACAAATCCTACTTGTATATATTTAAATTTCGTAGGCAGACTTTTAGGTTTTTTGATTTCGTTTTGTTTCCTTTTTGGAAATTTGATTGAAAAGATACATTTGTTTTCTCCAATTACCTTAGCTGCTCCTTGGCAAGTTTTACAAAATACCTGAAGCTATAAAAGGGTTAATTTTATTCCAGTGTTCCAGATGTCTTCAGCACCTTGACTTTGGTAATATACTAAGAACAGTAAGTCTTTTTAATGAAAGTGAAAGGTATGCATTGTACTTAAATCTGGAACTTTTTTCCCCTGAAGAAACACTGCCGCTGGGACTGCATCCCGCCATTTTAGACAGGGTGAGATATGTTTTTGCTCAGGTTTACCCTTTTTCAGCACATTTTCAAGCAACAGCAGTTGGAATCCAAGCAGTTAAAACTACATCAGCACTAATAGCTATGAGCTCATCTTGTATAAAGACATTTTTAGTTAAACACCACAATCTGGTGTGTGGGGAGGAGTGAGCGTGCTTACCCAGCCTGGCTTGGAATAGCTCACAATATGACGCATACCACAGGAAATAAAGTGGTATGAGGCACCTACAAAATATTTTTCAAACAAGTCATTGACGCTCTAAGCCCAATGCCTCAGCTTTAGGAAGTCACTTATTAAGAATCAACACCAGCCGTGCCAAGCTAAGCTTTTGCTCTTGGTGATTTTCCAATTGAATATTCAGGGCCCTGTCTCAGTCTTGTTTTCAGGGAAGTACATGCCTGGAATGTTAGCAAGCTATTTGCTGGAAAAAATGCCCACAACAGGCCCGATGTTGATCACATGAATGCGTTTGAGTGGGTATAGAGTGCAAATGATTGAAAATGCTTCCAGATCCCCGTTACGGGGACAAAGCAGGCTCTGTTCTCTGATCTGATGGTCATTTTTTTCCAGCAGAGGATGTGGCGCAGGAAGAGGGAATACTGCCAGCCTCTGTCTACTGCTTCCAAATAGGGCCTGGGCCTAGCTCTTTGGATGCTGATGAGTGGGAAATGAAACACAGATGGGTCAGACGGGTAAGGAGAGGGGGATTACAGGTCAGGCCAAAGAGTTGGAATAAATTAAGTGCTTATGAGGTACAGAATGGCACATTGTTTAAATGAATGGACAGGGAAAAAACATTCCGGCATTGTTTGGACCAGTGAGAGAACCTTACATTCCTCCTCCCAGACCAATATAGGCCAGAGATCTTCATCCTTAGGATGTGTGTGAGCAGTGAACCAAAATGTGGCCAAGGGATGCTTGAAACATTCTTCTCCACCCTGAGGAAGCCAATTTTGTTTTATTACTCATGAGATGTAATTTATTGAGAGAAATGTTTGGGTTCATGTGTCAGATCATAGCAAGTCAGATTTGGGGTTCTCTGGGGATCTCTGAGGAGAAGGTGAGTAACCACAAATTAATACAGCAGGGAAATAAAGTGACAAAAGAAATGTTTCATTGTGCTTGAAATATTGAACCAATTTCCCCCTTCTTAGCCTTTAAAGCTTTGCTCACAAATCAAAGAGTAACTTAAGAAAATGTAGCAGAAGCCTGTAGTGACTGATAACAACAAAAAAAGTGGAATCCAATGTGTTCTTTCGTAGTTTTAACACTATAGGGAAAAACTGTGAAATAGATTTTTGAGAAAAACAGAAAATTATCAAAACAATTAGATAATTTTTAAGAAACAAAAAACTGCCAACTGTAGTGAATCTATTTTGTGTTCCAGGTGTGTTAGAGAAATCATGACATCACAACATGTGTGCAAGCCTGCTTATTTAATATTAGGTAATCAAAGGACAGGTTGGATGAATTGTGTTTTCTCTAGGGTAAAACACTAAAAAAATATTAAGGGCAGACCGTGTCACAGAAAGAAAGAGCTAAAGTTGCACTTGCCAACAAAATTAGAAAGTTCTAAAGCATGGAATTAATGGTTTATTTTTTAGTATGACAGAAATTATTTTCAGAAGCTTATTTTCATACCAGCCGTGTTTTCATTTTATGGACTTGACCTTTACCAGAATATCCCACAGGCGAAGCTGGAGACAGTGGTTGTCTGCAGTCACGGGATGCTCATGCTTTGAGTGTTAAAAGCTTCTCAATTGCGTTGAAGATCCAGAGTCTGCTGAGAGATCATTCCAGGCAATCAATATAGAAATTCTCTGTGGGGTGTATCTTTAAGAGGCTGATTTTTGCTGGGCATCAGTGGTTTATACCTGTAATCCTAGCTACTCAGGAGGCAGAGATCAGGAGAATTGAGATCCAAAGCCAACCTGGGCAAATATTTTGAGAGACCCTGTCTTAAAAAAATCTATCACAAAAAAGGGCTGGTGAAGTGGTTCAAGGTATAGGCCCTAAGTTCAAGCCCTCCCCACCAAAAAAAAAAAAAAAGAAAGAGGCTGATTTTTATTGTTACTGTTTTTATATGTTGGTTCAGTGAGTAATGCCTATTATATGTATATGTCATTTGATTTTCTACTGTTTAAGGTCATTTCAAAACTAACAGCTGTATTGCTTATAATGTAAATATCTTACTTTTCCTCCCAATCTTCTACGCTCCAAAATTTTATTACACCATGCTTTGAGTCTTGGAAAGGAATCTCAAGAATAAATAATCAATTCATAAAGCAAATCTGAGAAATGACCGTGATACAAGCATTAGTATTGAGAATTGGAGAAGAAAAAATGACTACAGAAAAATTTCCACTTTCTGCTGAGAAAAAACAGAAGTGTTGTTCATGGAAAGAAGGACATTGACCCATTAGAAACTAATATCCAGTTCTGGATATTACCTGTTTCCTTTCCAGTAGAACAAATGATGTTTTTTTTAAAGTCTCCTTTTCTCTCTTGAGTTTAAAAAAATGATAGTGGAAAGTGTTGGTGGAAAAAAATCTAAAAGTAGAAATTATTTTGATAAGGTTTAAATGACTTCATGTTATATCACAAAATTGGAGATAATTCTTTTCAGAAAAAAATGCAAGTAACATGGCAGTATTCCCAGGAGATTGCTGTTTCATCTGGAGCACACTGAAAATGGTATGTCAGAAGATGGTGATGCGGTACAGAGATAACCACAGAACTCTAGACTTGACTTTCTAGGGCTAGACTCCAAAAGGAACAGAAAGTTACTGAATATGTAAGTAGCAGAGAAGTCTTTCCTATACCTTCAAGGAGTTCTAGGCTGGCTTTTTGCCAGGTGTTGCTAGTGGATGGAAAATATATAAAAAAATGACTGGCCAAACCTCTGAGTCTAAGGCATAAATCTAATTCAGGATGCAGAAGCTTCCACAATAAACACATCTAAATTGGAAATGCAGGGAGGTGATGGTATCAACAACAGCCAGTGCAGCCATGCCTGACTGTCCACTCTCATAAAGTCCATCTTCTGAGGGACATGACCCTTAGGTTTGCCCAGTTGGAAAAAACACTAGCAAAGCATAGCTTTCTGTTGTGGTAGAAGGAATCGAACTTTCACACCACCCCATAGTTACTGTGCAAGCAGCAAGGAATAACAGACAATAATTAAGAAAAAAATCTCTTAAAGAGAGCTTTATATTTGACATGCTCCAGACCCCACAAAACCTGAATCTACTCCAGGAATTACCATTTGTGAGGTAGAACTACAGAAAGAGTTTTTGGAGAGGGAAGGGAAGTATATAGTTGGTTTCTTGATAAGTCTGGCTTGTGGCCTTGTTGCATTCTGGCAAACCTGTCAATTTGGTGGCTAAATATGAGCATGGATTGGAAAGCAGAACTGAAAACAGATTCTTCTGATCCCCCTATGCTGCTGCTGTCCCATATCACATGACTTAACTTCACAGGTGTCAAGTACAGATGTTTTACTTAGTCTGTACAGTCTTGTCAAAGAGCGTTGACTATCTCCAAGTCCTCATTATTTCATGTCTTCCTTATGCCTTTAAAAACATATAATGTAAACAGAACTGTCAGGACGAGGGGCCTCACAGAAGGAATTTTCTTTTCCACCAATAGCTTCAGAAATAAGGAAGGAACTACTGACTGATTATCTGCAAAGCACATTCTTCATGCCATTTTTGAGTTCTGGGAGCAGATTTATATTCCTCCAGCATGCTCCCCTTTGGCTCTCTTGTTAACAAAGGCAGGTGTTTACAAGGCAGCTGGTTAGAGTCGGAGGGTTCATCACGCCCCTGTCCAGTTAGGGGCTAGAAGGAAGGACCGATCACTCTCCTTCAAGGGGAGAGTCTGACATTACTCCCCTTATAAGATTTCATTGGTAATAAGTACAAGGAAAATATCACCATCCCAAGGATAACACTGAATGCAAAAAAAGTTCAGGTTAGAGATTAAATTTAAATGAAGAACTTTTGCAACCTTGTCAGCAGGTCAATAATATACCCCACAGACCATTTCACCTCTGCAGAGTCACTTCACAGCACTCAGGTATTTGCTGTATGCTCAATTAAAATCTTACTCTTGTGGGAAAAACCAGATTTCCAAATGGTGACTTTATTGATTCAATAAAATTTAAGAAATTCTGCTTATGGAAAAACTCATTAACCAAAACTAATAAATAAGAGTTTACCCTGCAGTCTGGTTCCTCTTTATTTGACAAAATTAAAAATCATTCTGGAACAACTTAGTTCATTTTTCACTTGTTAATTGAGCTTAATAGTTTAGTGTAATTCCCTTTCTGTCCTAAGCTTGTGAACTCTTCATTCTTTCCGGCCACACTTGCATTCTCTCACTCTTAACTTTACAAAGTGCATATTTATGAAGAAGTTTAACAAAAATAAAGCACAGGGGAAGAGGGAAGAAATATGAACTTTTTACTTGAACTAATGCAATGACTCAAGTGTCAAGTTGCACTGCGCTGTTAGAAGGCATAGCCTCAAGTGCAGTGTCTAAGTGAAGGACAATTATATTATTGAATACGTGTCACAGCAGATTTCCACTTCTGTTCAGCATTTAGAGAAATCTCAAAGAGCCAAAATTGTGGCAAGACTTTTCAATCAATTTCACCCCCGGCACAAAGATTTTTTCTTTGGAAGATTATTATTGTACAAATGCTTATTTGTTTATTCTTAGCATAACACTTAGTATGCCAGTGCTAAAATTAGAGAATAGAGCATTAGTTACCAGAAGCTATGGTGGTTGGGGGTGGGACAGGGAGATACTGATCAAAGGATGTGTAATTACAGTAAGTTAAGAGGAATAAATTCAAGAGATCAATTGTGCAGAGAGATGCCTATAGTTACTGCCAACATATTGTATTCATGGGAAATGCAAAGGGTAGATCCAAGTGTTCTCACCACATAAATGGCAACTGTGCGAGGCAATGCATTTGTTATAATTAGCTGGATTGCACAATGAAAATATCAGGGTGTTCATGATAAATGCATAGTTTTGTAAACTTTTAAAAAATTAAAAATATTTAGGTAACTTTGAAATGAATGTTTATGATCATTGGAATAAAATGCAAGATTAGAGTGAAGATAATCTTGTCATTCTTCACTTTTCACCAGATAGATGTGCCATTCCCATCTCTCTAGATACGTAATGCATGGACAATCATCTGAAATTCTCTGTACCAACCACTACAGTAACCAGTTGACTCTGTGTCTCACACTAGTAGTTGAGGTGTGCATGAGCCTTTGTTGTGAAGTCTTTGAAACATATCATGTACTTTGCACCACCCCATGACTTCTTTTTTCTTTTCCTATATTGAACACCTCATCTATTGAGAAAAGAATTAGGGGAAAAGATTTTTTTTTTTTTAGGAAGGCAGGAGAAGTCAAATTAGCTTAAATGCTTAAATACATACAGATAACTATGAATAATTGTTTTATCTTAGGCTACAAATTGAATTTAAAAAAGAAAGAAAGAAAAGAAACCTGCATTAAATTAGATAACGCCAAATTGTTTTACCAACTCAGTCCTCTACAAGTACTTAGCAAGTATTCCCATTGTTCTATGTTCTTTCCAGTGTAGGTCCAAAGTAATTCATAACTTTAGATATGAAAAAATCACTGAAATATGCTAAAGCAGAAGTGTTTTTATTTCTACATTAAGTTATTAAAATCAAATCAAAGAGAAAATTGTTGGTTAAAGTGTTTGAACTCAGTCCTTCACTTGCCTTTTTTTCTAACCTCACATCCACAGGTGATTCATTTTGACTTTGTCCATCATCTGATAATCTCCAAATTTATGACATCTTCTTGCTTTTTATGCAACTGCCATTTGCGATGTTCAGTGTGCACCTCAAACTTAACCTCCTCATGTCTTCCTAACAGGACTACCCAGAATTCACAAAAAAGAAACCAATGGTTAACGTCCACTTCCACATCAGTTTACATCAGTGCACACCAAAACTTCTCACTGAATATGTGAAGATCCACATATTTACTATCTTGCCTCTCCTCTACTGAGAGATTTTACTTTTCATTTTTATTTGATTTTCAAGCCAATCAATTTTAGGGCTTTGTATTTACATAATTTCCTCCCAGCTGGAAACTACTTACTATATAATTTGGTATCTTGAGTTTTCACTTAACTTCATAGTGTCAGACACCTGAATTCATATTGCAAAAATCTCCTGAAAGTGCAATTAGAAGTGCCTGTATGATAAATTGTATACATAAACCATAAATTACTTTTTCCATTTTTCTATTTTTGGACCACTTATATTATTCCTAGAAAGCATAAGTTGCTTGATTCTATTAATAATTCCTTTTTCCAATGTATTTATGCAGATTGTTATTATTAGTACATAGGAAGGTTATTGAATGTAAATGTTTATATTGCACCAAGTCACATAACTAAACTTTTTAAAAAATTGTAGTTGTCTTTTATTAATAACAGTCACTCGAGGAATTTTTTGTTGTTAGCAAGTATGCACAAATAATATCTGATAGAAATAAGACTATAATAACAAAAATGTTACTTTTTTCTTCCCCCCTATATTTGTCTCACATTCAAGTATTAGACAGTTCTAAAAGAATGTTAAGTAACATTTGTTATCTATTGAATACTTATTACACACTAGACTTTGTCATAATTAGTTGATAAATATATATTACTATTATTTCCTTTATTATTTCATTGGTTCCTAGATTTCTTTGGAAGGAATGTCCCTGATATCCATAAATACTAATTGGCTATTGATTTGAGATAGCTCTATTTTTTTTATCATGCTAAAGCAAGAACATGTATCATTTTTTGTTAAATGTAGTTTAACTTTAAAATATTTTTTAGATTTATAGAAAAATTCTAATGGTAGTCCAAAGGGCTCCTGTATACCTTTCATTCAGTCTTCCCTAATTTGACAACTTTTATAACCATAGTTCATTTGTTAAAACTAAGAAATTTGAATTGGTATCTACTATTAAGTAAGGTGCAGATTTAATTCAGACTTCTCCAGCTTTCACTAATTTCTTTTTTATGCTTCATGATCCCACTTAGGATGCCATATTGTACTTAGTCATCTTGTCTCCTTAGTTTCCTTATCACTGGTGATGGTAAATTTGACTAGGTTAATGTTTGCCAGGTTTCCCCAGTGAAAAATTACTTTTTTTTTCTCTTTTCATACTCTATTCACTAAACCTGCCATACCTTCTCCTCTCGGAGGAGGAAAATTAAGTTCCACCTCATGTAGGAGACAATGCCTACATGTACAATTTAGAATTCTTCTGTAAGGAAGATTTTTGTCCATCTCCTCCATTTATTGATTGATTCCAGCATTAACTTATATTAATATGGACTCACAGATATTTATTCTGTACTTGGGACCCAACACTACACTATTTACTTTGTTGCATCAATTGTCCCAGCTGTTGCCAGTTAGTTCTTTCACCTGACTCCTGTGTCCCTTTTGCATGCCTCATTGTTTGTTTTTGTTTCGTTTTGCTCCGTCTGTTTCTTGGAATGCACATTTCTTATTGGCATTATAAGATCTCCAGGATCACCTTGTGTTTATCTGCCTAGACCTAGAAACAATAATTTTCTCCAAGGAGACTTGATTCCTTTCATTAGAGAATGTGTTTAGAATCCAAGATTTGAGCATTGGATTTTATATTACTTTTTGCTTGTTATTATTTTTTGTATTTTGTTTTGCCATTTTTAAAAATCATGGTAATAGACACCTAACATAAAATGTGCCATCTTACTTTTGTGTGTGTGTGTGTGTGTGTGGTGCTGGGGCTTGAACTCAGGGCCTACACCATGAGCCACTCCACCAGCCCTTTTTTTTGTGTTAGGTATTTTTGAGATGGTGGGGGGTCTCATGAACTATTTGCCTGGGCTGGCTTCAAACCATGATCCTCCTGATCTCTGCCTCCTGAGTAGCTAAGATTATAGGCATGACCCACTGGCACCTGGCTCCATCTTACCATTTTTAAAGAGGCCGTTCAATGGCATTAAGCACATTCATATTGTACAATCATTTCCACCACCTATCTCCAGATCCCTCTTGTCTTACAATAGTGAAACTCTGTGTATGTTAACTCTCCATTATCCTCTTCCTCCAAGCCCTGGCAACTACTTCTGTGAATTTGACTGTTCAGCCGTTCTCATAGCCTTTAGAAGTGGAATTATACAGAACCTGTGTTTTGTGACTGACTGCTTTCTCTTATCATAGTGTCTTCAAGGTTCATCCACATTGTAGCATGTGTCAGAATTCTCTTCCTTTTTCAAACTGAATATTACATTTATATGTGTGTGTATTTATCTTAATAGTTTAAAATGAAACCATTTTTGCTTCTTTCTAGAAGCTAATAATATTTGTTCCATCATAGTAGCTGTTCCTTTACTTTGCCAGCATTGAAACAGTAGAAGACATGGGATTATTAATCCATGCTTAATTACTTTCAGTGAAAATGGGATCTAAATAATCACTACTGTTAATTAATAACCTAATTTTTAAAATAATTGGTGAGACAGTGAGCTCACAACTTAGCAGATCGTGTTGGGGGAGCTAAGAATTTTTTGACGCCATATTCCTTTTCTTTGATAAACTCAGTAAGGATAAATTTGTGAGAATGAAAAAGCTTTTGAAATTGGCTACCCCACTAGAGAAAAATCTTTTCAGTCTGATGAGGCTAAAGCAATCTAAATGGAAATATTGGTTCCCACAGATTTCTATAGGCTTTGATGATAAAACCTTCTGCCTGGTCTATTTCCTTTTGATCTAGTTGAAAAAGGATGCTAGCAGAGGCTAGGACCAGGCTCCTTCAATGACCAGCTGCTGATACAGCTGTGGCTTGTTAAGGCCACAGGACAAGTAGAAGTTCCAGTATGTTTCCTGTTTTATCACATTCTTAAGTTAACATTACATTACTAAGAAAAGTGATAGTCACACAGATGCAGAAATATGGCAGGTTCTGAAGGCCAAATGGGTTGTAAAAATGATTATCCAGCTACATATTGCAAGAAGTTGTTAAGATATAAATGTTTATCAATAGAACCTTTCTTCCAACTTAGCAATTTGAAACAAAGATCTGCTTTTAGATATGTTACTTGTCTAAGATTGATGGGCAGAGAGTTTAAATTCTTCAGAGAAATATGCTTTCTGTTCTCAAGTATCCAGATGTATTTGCATCTTATATCCAACCTCAGAGGTTGAAGGAATGCAGTAGAAAGCTTCCAACTGATACAGGGATCTTTACTATGGCTCTCATTGCTTTCCATTAAGGAAATGAGAAGCAACTCACTTTTTACAAGGTGTTAACTAAGCTTGGCTGAGCAGCCCAACTGAAAAATCAAACATGCCCAAACACTTCATGTTTATAAAAACAAACTCCATTAACATGCCTGGCTTTCCTTTTCATAAAATTGCAGATGATTTACTGCATATCTTCGTGCAGTCCAATTTTCCTGTAAAATGCATGTTCTGTATTGTGTTTGGCACATTTCAAACGATAGATGTGTAATTGTTGAACTGAATTAGAAGTGATTTGTTTTCCATGAAAATGATAACGGAGGATCATGAAGGACTGGAGCAACTCAGCTGGCATAAAATTGAGTATTTATAAAAGCTATAAGAGCTGCTATGCATTCCTAAATGGAAGTTAAAAATTTTGTTTAATACCGAAGTCTGACTTAAAGAGAAGCCAAATTCTCTATCTTCATCTAGTAGGACCAATTTATTATAGCAAGGTTTTTCAGGGTAATCTGTTTCTCCAAACCTATGTATACCTGATTAATGAAATTATTCTAGTAAACCTAATTCTAGGGTTTTTCTAAATTTAAAAAAAATTTCCAAAAATAATGTCTACTATTTTTCTTTATATACTTTAAAAGACATTCACTAATAGAGACAGAATACACATCAGTCTCTGTGTTCATCCACTGAACTAAAATATACAGAGTTGAAGCACTGTTTACCTATCCCTGATCACATTACTTGTCCTTTCGCCTCAGAAGTAACCATTTATCCCTATTTATACAACTCTTAACTCAGATTTGCTCACCAATTTATGGCCTTGGAACAGGGACACATTGTAATAAACTCTGAGTGAAAACTGGTTTCACTTTTAAGTTTTACAAAGCACAGAGTTAGTAGGATTGTGATGATATCACATAGTCTTCAGAAGCTCCTAACTCTCTTAACACTATTGTAGCAAGTGTAGGGATTACTGCACTTCTAAAATATTGGCCAAGGAGAAACAGATATTTTAGAGGCCTTAAATCCCATACTTCTGTCAATGCACTAGGCGATTTTGTCTCTGGCATTTTCCATGCACAGCCACGTGCAGTTTCTGCCCCTCTTTAATTCTATACTTGTGTCCTAAAGAGGAGAGAAAATCTGTAGCTTGGTAATAATCACAGTTACAACTTTCCAGACACTTCTGTAGAGCAATGGTCTGCTCCAAAGTGAGGTGTGCATATTCAGACCTGGAGCAAAATGAGCCAATAGATACCTACTTAGTTCTTCTTCAAATTCATTTTATCTAAAGCAAAGAAATTAAATATTAATAGTAGTACAAGTAGGGTTTACGAATGAATATACATATATTAAGGATGCATACTTCAACTTTTTCTAACTGAAAAAAAAAAAAGAGTACCCAATCAAAAGTATTTAGAAATCGCAGCTCATAACAATTCATATTTATTGTTTATGTGATCTGAGAAAAGATAGTTTCAAGAAATATTGTGTGATTTTAATCACATTCAGGTAATATTTATATACCAAATATGTCAGATTAAAATAAATTATTTTCCTTTGTGCTCATGTATAGTGGTATAGTTCCTAGAATTTTTTTAGTACAGCTAAACAAATAAAACTAAATACACATGATTCACCACCTACACATTCCAAGTCTGTTTTAATAAAACTTTGAAAGTATACTTTACAAGAGTATTATATGAAACACTCTCAGTCCTAAAAGGTTTTGTTTTACTTTGATTTTTTGAGGAACAGAGTTTAAAATACCTAGAATAATTTTTCAGTTAAGGGTATTCCAAACTAAAATTATAAATATATATTCTTTAAATATTTATCGAACACCTACTATGATAAAGTGACAACAAAAGGACTGATGAACAAGCATTTATTTAGTGTTTGCTTTCTTTAAGTGCTAGATACTGAGGAATATGTGATGAACCAAAGACCTTCAGTGCTTCCTGCCTTCGGGTACAAGTTAGTTTACTTATAAACTAGTAGAAGAAATAAAAAGAACTGAAATGAAGTGTTCTGAACAAGAAATAAAGTCTTGCAGACTATGCCTCTTCTATGAGCACTGATCTGCTCCTTTTTCCAAATTGCCTTTTCTATGGTCACTACCTTCTAAACAGATCCCTGGTCTTGGTCCTCATTCAGCCATATTTTGTCACCAGTAAGCATGTGCATCCTCTTGACTTTGACCTTCCATGTCAACACCTCTGCATTTTACCTGACCACCTGATTTCGGTGACAAGAGATTATATTGAGTTTAATTTAATTGACTAATCCTGGCTCTCCTGAAGTTCCTTCCTGCACATATAATGCCATAACCCAGTGGAAATGAGATACCAAGAGAAAGTTCTGGAAAAAGAAGGCCAAGAGCAGAACTGAGGAGCTTCAGAGCAAGCTGCAGATGAATGAATTTTCTAAGATTGTCTTTTGGAGGAACCATAAATTATTCCACATGGACCAGTTAATTTTGAAAGTTGCACATCAGAAACCTCTGAGTCTCTTTACTACTAGACAGTCCCTTCATTGACTTATAAGTTATTCAGGGTAATGATCATTTTAATCTCATGCACTGAGTTCTCTTAGATTAGGAGCCTCTTTGAGGCTACAATAACATCTCTGGGATTTATTAAACTTGCCCTTTTCTGCTGTAGCACAAGGCTTTATATAAAGCAAGCACTTATTCCTCCTGGAAACATTGATTGGATACTACATGGCTTGGTGATAGTGACATGGAAGAGGCAAAGACGTATGCACAAAGCAATAACATGCCATTTCTGTTAAAAAAAAAAGTGAGGATTGTGTTATCCCTCCTTCGCAAACACATGGAAATGTTGTGAGAATTTGGTACTTTGGAAATAAATTTTGGACATTGCTTTCAGCTGCATATCATGCAGCACTGACAAATATATAATGTCAATATAACATAATTATATCTCCATTCCCACATCATCAGTCACAGGTTTATCTGTGTTGTATGGCCACCATTTTGAAGCATTTGGGAGACTATGGCAGGTAATGATTTAGGAAGAGATGAGAATAGTTGCACGTTTTGTAAAGAGTTGTGAGTGCATTTAGTGGAATGACAACGACGACGATGATGATAATGATAAGGTCCACAGCTGTCTGTTGAAGTCCTTTTCTGGGAAACAGCTGGAAATTCATTCTCTAAAGATTGCATCTGGCTTGATTTGCCAGCACTCAAATCCCATTGATCTGGTTCTGTTCTAGCCCTCTGTACTCACAGTTCAAAGAGCAGGGAGGCCTGTAAAGAAATTACTGCCATATTGTTCAATCGGCCACAGTGAGCAATATATACGATTATAATTAGGAACACATTAAGGGAAGCAGCTCAGTGGAGATAAGCTGCCTGACTGCGTACGCTTTTTGATGAGGGCTTAGCGCCAATCCGAGAAGAAAAAGATTAAATGTTTGTTACCAATCCTTTTGAACTTGTGGCAGAACATGTGGTAAAGCATTTTTGATTCAAATTAAAAGCATCCTAGGATAAAAATAACCCTGTTCTCCCAGGCCTTTCCAAGTAAAACCATTCAGAGTCTGATTTATTGTATTGCCCTTAACCTCTTTCCACCAGCATGATTAACGTAAGCATTTCTGAATCCCTTGTAAGCCTGGACAGGTATTTGTCTTGTTACACATCTGTGGAACAAATGGCAATACAAATTATACACTCAACAGATGTAAGTTTTCAAAGGCCAGGCAAATTTAATTTGACTGTGCATATAAATGAAAAGTTCATTGAGTTGCAAGATCAGTGCTGTGGGTTGCAGGTAGGGAGGACTGCGGCATGAAACACCACCCAAAGGCCAGCAATGCAGAAACCCTCCAGGAGGAGATTCTTCAGGCAGGCAAAGAAAACATAAGGGAGGTAATCATGAGGAAGGCTGCAAAAGAAAAGGACAGTTTGACCACTGTCATCAAGAAACCCTTCACATAGGAAAGAAAGAAATTAAAAAACAAATAAACAAACAAACTCCAGGTGACCATATCAAATATTTTAAGCTTTTATGACAGGAAGAAGCATGGCTTAGTGGTTTCCTCTAGAAATGGAGAATACAAAGTTTGTTCCCAATTCAGTCTCTTATTTCCTCTGTGGCCCTGAGCCAATCTCAGAACCTCCTCTGTGCCTTTTTAGCTGTAAAATTAGGTGTTAATGTTGCCCACTGCAGAAGTGTCTAGGATTTAACATCCTTCTGAAGTGATGTGGACCTCTTCAAAATGACACCACATATTGCACATCTCATGAATCTAGAAAGTATATAACCACTTGATATCGGCGAAAGGGATACTTTAAGTTGGTTTGAATTATCTCATGAGTTATTTTAATTTCTTTGAACAGTGAAATTTATTTACAAGGTGGTACCCTTAACTCATTTCCTCTTCCTGTTCCATGTTTTGAAGACTTTTTCCCTTTATATAGTTTGTTCTCTGGTAAGGTGGATGTTGTCAATCTCAGTGATGACAAGCTTTTAAAACAAATAAAACTAAATATTTAATTCTATAACCAAACTTTCTAGCACTTTAGTTATGAAACTGTCAAGGTGCATACATTCTATTACCTAAAGTAGTACTTTTTCTAAGTTTCCAAGAAAGGTTGATAGGTGGCCAAAAGCTCTTTGGTCATATAATTTTGAAACATATTTGGTTAAATCACGTGATATGACTCTAGTACAATAATGTGCATTGTGAGACTCTAAGGGCAGGGGAAGAATGAAATATTTTCCTTACTTTTTTGTGCCATTTGTCCTTGAATTCTCTAGGTCTGGTGTCCTGAAGAAAACAATTAGGGAAAAACAAATTGGAGATCATCTAACAGTTTTTGACACCTTTATTGTTTAAGAAAAGTGAGTGCAAGTGACACCTCATGAAGTCTATTTCCAAATCTAAATAGTATTGACTGAAAATGCATTTACCTTCAGAAAGAAGCCTAGGCAAATGAACGGGTGAAGTATTCCTTTTAGCTCCTGCTTCTGTCAAGAAGAAAATTTTGTCATTACTCTTTCATGTGTTTGCTTTGATTCTTTCTTATAGGAATAATAATAAAGTATTTGGAGTAGCCCAGCTTTCTCTATTAGACAGCTCTGCTAATTACCAAAAGGTCAAACAGATCAGACCTGTAGTTTCTAATATTTTAATAAATAAATAGATTATACTTAAATGATCCTTATTGTTCTTTGAATGACAATTAAGAAAGTCTTACTGCTTTATAGCCATTATTCAGAGAAAGGGGGAATTTAAACTTTACAATAGTGTGAGAATAACACACTGCCTCATTCCTAAGTGGCAAAGTGAAAAGGGGGCATGGAACATCTTTCAGGTAAAATTGGTGCAAATGCAAGTGAAAATCCGTTAACATATTTTACAGCCAATAGTGATGTAAGAGCAACGCCTTCTTGAGAGGAACTTTACACAGTGTGTTTTCTGGGCCTGTCTTCCCCATTAAACTCCAAGTTGGTTGAGGCCAGAGATGACATATTATTTGTTTTCTTTTCCCTGGAATGTTCCATAGTACCTAAGTCATCTTAGGCACCTATCATACATTTACTGAATTGAACTAACATCAAGCGATTTGGAATAAGAATATTTATAAAAATAAAGTCTCTGATACTTAGAATAGTGAGGTTTAATTCCCCCCTCCTTTTTTGAAGATGGGATCTCTTTATGTTGCCTGGACTGGATTTGAACTTGCAATTGACCCCCATCTTTTGCCTCCTGAGTGCTGGGATTACAGGTGTGTACCACTACTCCAAGTTCAATGCTGAATCTTATATTCAAAGTTTACCATATTTACCTTAGTATTTCTGGCCAGCATGTACAGTTCATTTGGGCTGAAAAATATATATGAAATAGAAACATAAATACTTCACAACATTTGTATTACTCAAATACAATATTTATATGATTATTTTCAAATTAATTTACCCTGAGTAAATGTCACTATTTGATTATAATCTGTTGAAGTAGTTTTGAATCTTCATGCATCTACTTAGCATGAAATTAGTCCCAGTGTTTTGTGTCATTTAGGATTGTAATAACCCCATCCTCAATATTACCATCCAAGACTTTCAACAAAATATTAAATTCATGGTCAAGAACAGAATTCAGTGTTAAAAAAATTTGGAATTTCACTTAACTAGTCAATAGACTTAGGATGTAGACTTTCAACCTTTATCTGCTCATCCAGCCTGACTTTCTTTAATATACACAAGAATATCCCAAGACTTTGTCAAATATTTTGCTGACAAAGATATTTTTTATTCCATTCTAATTGTAATCTACTGTTAGTATGGAAACAGGCTCAGAGATGGACACCTACCAATTGCATAACAGAAAGAAAACAATCAAGAAGATGGACTTTGTCAAGACATTTTTTTTTTTTTTGGTCCAGATCTCTTTGAATAGAAAGAATCTGAATAGTGCATTCACTGGACTGCACAATTTATGCTCTTTCTTCATTGATATTATTATAGTCACTGCTATCAGACTTATATTTATGGAACATATAGCCAATAACTTAGCTCTCAGACTGCCTTGTGTTTGAGCTATTTAGATGAGAATTCTATACTCCATATTCTTCATTTTCCTCTGAAATGCCAGATAATTGCCACAAAGTGCAATTAAAATGCCATTTGGATTTTTAGAGTAGCCCTATGAAGTTATCATCAAGCAATTGTGGTACCAGGCTATAAATTAATTGACAAGTTTTTCATCAGCTTTAAAAATTATTTTAAAATAAACTTCAGGAATTTCAATGACAGAATCCCTGTATGTATGGAAGAAAGACAAAGTAATAACTTAACTCATAGGAAAAAGAATGGATCATCTAACCATGAACAGTGACACAGAAAAAAATCAATATGGAATCCACTATTTCAGCTACAACAGTTACTAATCCAGATGAACTAAAGACAAAAGTAAATAATACAGGGATAAAAAATATTTGAAAAAGAGAAGATCTCATAAGCAATTTAAACCAATACAGGAAACCAACACATTGTAAAAGTAAAAGCAAATATATTGTACTTTATACAAACTAAATTGGCAAATGATGTCTTACAGAGTTAATGTACCAATTCAGAGTGGGAAAATATTTGCAAATTAAACAATAGACAATGAATTAATAGATAATGTTATGATAGATAGATAAAAAGAAAGAAAAGAAAGGAAGGGAGGGAGAGAGAAAGAAAGAGAAAGAGAAAGAAAGAAGGAAGAACTATTGAGTTATACACATAGGATAGTTGTAATCAGTTCATGGAAGAGTAAATCCAAATAACTAAGCTGGATGTGGTGGCACACACCTGTAATTGCAGTACTCAGGAAGCTGAAGAAAGAGAATTGAGAATTTGAGTCCATCCTAGTCTACATAGCATGACCCTGTCTCATAAAACAAATAAAATAAAATAAAAGTTCAACTCACTGACAATTGTATCAAAGATGCATATGTTGACTAGCAGCCAGGAGTGGAGAATAAAGGAACAATAATATATCACTTTATCAGTTTGCCCTCAAACTGAAAAAATTAGAAAAACGCTTGTGCAGATTTGGATAAAATGAAAACAGCGTAGTTTGAATAAAAGAAAGTAAGGATGCCCATATAGTGTTGTCAGAAATGTGAAGTATTGTTGCATTTTCCAGAGAGCAATGTGGCAAAATCTATTGTAATATAACTATTCTCCAATCTAGAATTAGATTAAATTCTTAAGACTAAATCTCACTCTAGTCATCCTTTAGAAATAAAAAGTATTATATGAGGATATTTCAGGAAATGTTATTAGACTGTCAAGTGGAAAAAACCTGAAAGGAAATAAATGAATGTTTATCAATTAACAAATGGTTAAATTTATGTGGTTTAGCCTTACCATGGAATATGAACCAGCCACTAGAGATTAGAAAATAGAACTAGGTGATTTGATATAATACAATATTTTCATTTGTACTACCGAGTAAGCTGCTAAGAAGTTTTATGATATAATCTCATATTTATAAAACAATGATCAAACTAAATCCTTATTATGTGTGCACATTGGTGTGAGTGTATCTGTACGTACAGGTATGCTTGTGTATGTTTTTGTTTGTAGTTACATGAACATGGTAAGATTATAGAAGAGGGGTAAATTTGTTAATATGAGTCCTGGGAAGAATTCAAAAGGAATTTGAGCAGAGCAGAAGTTATTGCAAGTAAATAAAGTGTAAGAAAATAATAAATGAAAGAAAATACTATTATACTATGAATCTCTAGAACATACACACATATATATATGTTACATATATATAATATCCACATTACGCATTTTGTAGACTAATGTATTTAAAGGAATTTTTTAATAAAATTAATATAAAGGTATTAAAGATTAATGATTAATCTTTGACCATAAATGTTCTAAACACCATTTGTAACACGTTGAAGCTATTAAACTACAAACTAAATCAATTAAAGAATTTCTGACACATACTGTACCTATCATGTCAGCTCTCATTGTTACACTGCTTCAGGTTACCAAGTGCTTTCCCATTAATTACCTTATAAAAAATTTCAAACTCTGTCTATGATTTAACATAAGAATGGAAAACAAATAGCAAGAAGGACTTGGGGTGTAGCTCAGTGGTAAAGCATGTGCCTAGCTTGTGTTTGACCCACAGCAGCACAAAAATAAAATAAATACCAAAAAATATTGTCGTTATATTCAACTGGTACCCAATTTTGTAAATTGGCTCCCCACACACACACACACAAAAAACGGTTGATATGTGAGCCAGGCATGGTAGTACATATCTGTTATCCTTGTACTCAGGAGGTTGTGGCAGAAAGGTTACAAGTTTGAAGTAGCCTGGGGTATATAATGAGACCCTGTCTCAGAAAACCATAAATAAAAAACAAAGAGATCCTGGTATTCTTCAGGTTGAGAGTTTAAAGTTATTTAATAAGAGAAAAACTTAAGTTAAAAACTTTTATTCACAATTCTCTATAAGGCCACAAGATCTAAGTGCTGCTAGAAGCAAGCTATGAAAAAGGAACACTTAAAGGCAGAGGCTGTGCCTGAGAGTTCAGTATTCTACCCATGAAGCAACAGGTCCTAACATTCTTTTCAAAAGACCCAGCTGAGCTGGGAATGAAGAATCACAGCTCATAATCTCAGCTTTGCTGAGAACTTGCAATGTGACTTTGAGTAAATCACTTGACCTTTCTGAGCTTCTGATTCCCTTTAGGTAATAATCCTGGTCTTATCTCCCTCATTGTCTCAAAAATAAAATGGGGTGGATGATTTATGGGAAAGCAGTTTGAATAGTAAAATGTGCTATATTATTATTCAAACAAGGCATTATCCTCTCAAACCTACTTAGAAGGGGGTTGTAAATGAAATACTGCATATTAATGTGATCTTGGTCTTCAGAGAGCTTGGATTCTCTGGGCAACATTTCAGTCTCAGCTATTTTTCAGCACAGCATAAATTATGTGCTCCAAACAAGTCTTCAATACCCTTCGGAAGCCTGAGAGGCGAGTGTAAGGCTGCTTAGTGCCCCCAAAATAGGTACTACTGCAGAGAAAGGAAGAGTGTTTAAGAAAACAGTGAGCAGGCTCTGCCTGCCAAGTCTGTGCTCGATCTGCAGTTTCTCCTGTGATGGGTATTTAGAATAAAGGAAGCATGTCTAAAAACCCAACTCTAGGCAGGAATTTCCATATCCTCTGGTTATTTTACCAAGTTTCTATAATAGATGCATGTCCATGCATAAGTGTGAATATATACAAACATGATATTATAAAAGCAGACAGCTTGGCCATGTTACATAGCCAACTCATGAAATGGCATCATTTCCACAAACCTTACTTGCTATTGTAATTGGATCACTTTGTGAGCATGTTTTGTGCATTTTGACCTTGTAGTATACTAGTTATACATACAAAGTACATTTTTCCCTACGACTGAGTTATACCTCAGAAATATTTTCCTTCTTGCAGATCTCACAAATCATTTTTGTGCTGTGTTTTTGTAAACATTAGATCTTTGGAATGAAAAAAAGACTTGGAAAAATTTGGTCACTGATTTTTCCCAATGTGGGGACCCTGACTCAACCTGGGAATTTTTACTGACATATTATTATCTACTCACTACCTGAGGCTTCAGCAGATCCAAGGGCTCCAGAAGTAGAGCCCCTGTGTATTGATGTGCACCTTGACTTTTATTCTTTCCATAGCCCATAAAGGCACTCTCGTGGGCAGATGACTAAAAAAAAAATCTTCATTTCTGGTCATCAAAAGCCACAGGAATGCCATTCTTTACTTACCAGGACTCTGGCAGCTCTTATCACTTCCAGAAAAGAAATTTTCTCCTTCAAATATGGTTTATTGGTTCAGGGTCAGATTAAAGATCAGTATTATAGGGTTAGTGATTTGAATTGACAACCCAGTTCAACCACTTAAATGACAGGGCAAGTTTCTTATCTTCTCTGTTTCTATTTCCTTATCTGACAAATGGACATAATAGCTTCTAAATAAAAGGATGGCAGTGAATTAAATCAGACCATGCATACGACGTACTAAGGTATGCCACAACTGTAAGTTGCAGACATCCCTCACTGTGCTGCAAGAGGAAAAGTAGACAGTGATGAAGGAGCCTAAGCCTATTAAAGACCAGGGAGAAAAAAAAAATCTTTATTGTCTAAACTTAAAGGCAGACATGCCATCAACCTGAATTAGTAAGAATGTAACTATGCTGACAGTTTTCCTATCCACAAATCACAGGTCAAGCTACAAAAAATTTGTACAAGGAATTCAGGAAGAGGGAGTCTCCTCTCTTTTGCATGACTCCTGAACAGCTCCATGCAAAGCAAGAAAGGAAAACTAAAAACACTTAATACGTATGAAGCATGTGTATATGTAACTTAAGATGGGCATGACATTACAAACACTTTGGGTCCATATATACATTGAGAATTGGAAACTCTGTTTTGGAAGAACTGGGCTCCTTGTCTCACATGACTACTCATACACCACAGTGTCTTTACTTTCTAATCTTTTCTGTGAAAGAATAAATCTGGTTTATCTGTGTGGTTTCTGTGGGCACAGTGATTACACAGCAATGTGGGCACAGCTGGAGGTGGAAGCAGCCCTGATTTATAGTACTCCTCAACTTATGATAGGACTATGTCCTGATAAGCCTATCCTAAATTGAAAATATAGTAAGTGGAAAATGTACTTAATACACACAGCCTACTAAACATCAACAGCTCAGCAACACAGCACACTGAAGAGTATCAGTTGCTTCCTGTTGGATGGTGTGGCTGATGAGTGAGAGCTGTGTCTGCTACAGAGCAACTACAGATTATCATGCTGCATATCACTAACCCCCAAAAAATATCAAAATTCAAATTTTAAATTGTGGTCTCTACTGAATAAATTATGGTCTCACACTACCATAAGGGCCAAATGTTTTAAGTGGAACCAACATAAGTGAGGGACTGTGTATTGGCCAATTTCTGTAGTATAAATACATTCACCATGAGACTTCACTGAAAGTAAAATTGAGAAGAGATGGACACAGTGGCATCTCACAAGCCTATGTGAGCCAACACCAGTACGCTGTTGCGTGATCAGAATGGGCACTGATGGTAGGTGTAATTTAGATGAAGACTTCAGCTCACCAAATCTCCTAAGTGACTTTCACTCTTAAATTGTTGGCTTCTCTCTTTAGGCTGAATACTTCCATCCCATTAGTTTATCCCTCTGATTTTTAATTCTTGTCCCTGAGTCCTTGCTGTTGCTCTGCTCTGAGTTATGGGCAATCTTCATTCTTTGGATTTTGAAGATACTGGAAGATAGATGTACAGAACTTCAGAGGTATTCCACACCTTAGGCCAAATAGACATGGTTGATATCTAGAGTATTTCACCCAAAAACCAGGCATTATATGTTCTTTTCTGCAGCTCATGGAACTGTCTCACAATAGATCATATTTTAGGACTCAAAGCAAGTCTAAACAAATTCAAGAAAATCAAAATAACACCCTGTATCAAATCAGATCACAATGGAATAAAACTAGACCTCAGTAACAAAAGAAACCCCAGAAAATATTCAAACACATGGACACTGAACAACACACTGCTAAAAAATCAATGGGTGACTAAAGCAATAAAGGAAGAAATGAAAAGGTTCCAACAACCCAATGACAATGAAAATACAACCTACTACAATCTATGAGCACAGCAAAGGCTGTGCTAAGGGAAAAGTTTGTAGCTATAAGCCTACATTAAAAAACAAAGACCACTCAAATAAACAAACTAATGATGCATCTTTAGCTTCTAGAAAAACAAGAACAAACCAAACCCAAAATCAGCAGACAGAGAGAAATAATAAAGATCAGACCTGAGATCAATGAGATCAAAACCAAAAACTATACAAAGAATCAATGACACAAAAGTTGGTTCTTTGAAACGATTAACAACATTGACAAACCCTTAGCCAAAATGACAAAAATGGAGGAAGGAAAAGACCCAAATTAATAAAATCAGAGATGAAAAAGAGTACATGAACACAAATACCAACAAAATCCAGAGAATCATTAGAGAGTAATTTAAGTAAACTGGAAAATCTAGATGAAATGGATAAATTTCTAGACATATATATCCAACCAAAATTGAACCAAGAAGATTTTAACCACCTAAATAGTCCTATCACATACAATGAAATTGAAGCAGTAATAGAGTCTCCCTATAAAGAGCCCAGGACCTGACGGATTCATAGCCAAATTTTACCAAACCTCCAAAGAACTAACACCAATACTCCTCAACCTTTTCTAGAAAATAGAAAGTAAAGGAACACTACCAAATTCATTCTATGAAGCCAGCATTACACTCATTTCAAAACCCAATAATCACGTAACCAGAAAAGAGAATTATAGACCAATATATTTAATGAATATAGAAGCAAAGATTCTCAACAAAATACTGGCAACAGAATACAACAACGTGTCAAAAAGATCATAAACCGTGACCAAGTTGGTTTCAACCCAGGGATGCAAGTATGGTTCAACATATGCAAATCCATAAACGTGATACAGCAAATAAACAGAAGCAAGGACAAAACCCACATGATCTTCTCAATAGACACAGAAAAAGGCTTTGACAAAATCCAACACCCTTTAATGATTAAAGCTCTGAGGAAACTAGGAATAGAAGGAATGTTCCTCAACATAATAAAGGCTATATATGACAAACCTATAACCAATGTCATACTAAATAAAGACCAACTGAAACTGTTCCCCTTAAAGTCAGGAATGAGGCAGGGCTGTCCACATTCTCCACTCCTATTCAACATAGTTTTGGAATTCCTAGCCAGAGCAGTAAGACAAGAGCAAGAAATAAAAGGGATTCAAATAAGGAAGGAAGAAGTCAAACTATCCTTATTTGCATATGGCATGATCCTATACCTAAAAGACCTCAAAAACTCAAAAAGCTATTAGAAATCATAAACTCTTTTGGCAAAGTAGCACAACAAAAAATTAACATACAGAAATCAGTAGCTTTTCTGTATACTAACAACACACAGACAGAGAAAGATATCAGGGAAACAACCACATTTACAATAGCCTCAAAAACAATAAAGTGTCTTGGAATAAATTTAACAAAAGAAACCAAAGACCTTTTTAATGAAAACTATAAACCATTCATGAAAGAAATAGCAGAAGACATCAGAAAGACCTTCTATGCTTGTGGATCATAGAATCAACATTGTAAAAATGGCCATACTACCAAAAGCAATCTACATGTTCAACGCAATCCCTATCAAAATTCCAATGACATTCTGCACAGAAATAGAAAAAGCAATTATGAAATACTTATGGAATACAAAAGACCTTGAATAGCCAAAGCAATTCGAGCAAAAAGTCCAATGCTGGACCCATCACAATATGTGACTTCAAACTGTACTATAGGGCCATAACAACAAAAACAGCATGGTGTTGGCTCAAAAACAGACAGGAAGACCAATGGATCAGAATAGAAGATCCCGACAGAAATCCATGCATCTTTAGCCAACTGATCTTTGACAAAGGAGCCCAAAACACACTATGGAGATAAGACAGCCTCTTCAACAAATGCTGCTAAGAAAACTGAACATCCACATGTAGAAATCTGAAACTAGATCTCCATCTTTCACCCTGTACCAAAATCAACTCAAAGTTGAACAAAGACCTTAATACAAGGCCTGAAATTTTTAAACAACTCCAAGAAGCAGTAGGAAATACACTGGAACAGATAGGTAATGATTTCCTAAACAGAATGTAAAAGGCTCAGCATCTAAGAGAAACAATGAACAAATGGGACTGCTTCCAAAAAAAAGAGCTTTGCACAGCAAAGGAAACAGTCACCAGACTCAAGAGACAGCCCACAGACTGGGAGAAAATGTTTGCCACTCATCCGATAATGGACTAATATCCAGAATCTACAGAGAACTCAAAAAACTTGGCCCCCAAATTCACCCCAGAGCTTGGACTTATTCCTCATTAGCTTCTGTTTCTTAGAAGACATTTAAAATTATACCATGTTGTGATTTAATATGTGCACATGAGAACTTAAAGTCACATATAATTAAATATTTTATAGTGAAAAGTAAGTCACAGATGTTTTCTTTAATGAAGTTTGTATTATCCAATAAACACTATTTATTAAAAAAAATTAGAAATAGGCATATGAATTAAACAAGGAATTCTCAAAGGAAGAGTTACAAATGGCCAGTAAATACATTAAGAACTATTCAACTTCCCTGGTTATTAAAGAGATGAAAGTCAAAACAACACTTAGATTTCATCTCGCCCCAGTTAGAATGGCCATAATCGAGGGTAATAACAACAACAAATGCTGGCGAGGATGTGGCAAAACAGGACTCCTTAAACACTGCTGGTGGGAATGCAAATTAGTACAACTACTCTAGAAAGCCTAATGGAGAATCCTCAAAAGACTAGAGAAAGATCTGCCATATAATCCAGTATACCACTCCCGGGCATCTACCCAAAAGAAAGTAAGACAGGATACAGTACAGACTCCTGTACACAGATGTTGATCACAGGACTTTTCACAATAGCCAAAGCTTTGGAAACAGCCCAGATGCCCTACAACTGATGAGTAAATCATGAAATTGTGGTACATATACGCAATGGAGTATTACTCAGCCCAAGGAATAATAACATGGGGTTTGAAGGTAATGGATACTGTTAGGTCCCTGGCACCAGGGCAGTGCCTTTGCTGACAGAGAGGCAAAAAGGGTTAGTATACAGACTCCTCCCACAGCATTTTTTATAAGTACTCTTAAGATTAACCCTACTTATACACCAGAAGAGCAAAATAGACTTATAAATCTAGGAGCCATGCCAGGTTCACAAGGAGGTTCCTTTTAAATTGGAAACATGTTCTCCCCAACACACAAGCAGAGGGATTCTAAGGGCCATTCACAAAACCCTCTATTCTTGCATCCTTCCCTCCGTTCTCTCAAAAAAGATTACCTAAGAGTGCCAGGGACCTAACAGACACAATTGGAGGACGTCATGTTAAGTGAAGTTAGCCAGGATCAGAAACACCAAAGACTCATGTTTCCTCTCAGACATGGAAGGTAAATCCAAAAATAAGCATATACACAAAAACAAGCATGATCACATACAAACTCAGATGCAGAACATGTTTGTAACAGTGGAACTTCTCTGTGGAACTCAGAGAAAGAGGGAAATGAAAAGAGACTGATAGAGCCTCAATAACACCGCATACCATAAGATGTGAAGGTAGAGGATATAAGGATGTGTACTGAAAGCTGTTGAGAAACTGAGGGAGGGAGGTAAAGGGGTAAGAGAGAGTATTTGAAGAGATTGAACAGACCAAAGTAAAGCGCACCCACAGTGGGCATACATTGAGACACTTCTCTGAATGTCAACTTAATATTAATAACGAAAACCAGGACTGTAAAATAGGCCCAGAGTGTGCGGGGGCTGGGAAGTATACTTGTGGGAAGGGGGAGGGTGAAGGAAGGAGATTAAGTTGATGGTAGATGGACTTCATATACCTATATGAAAGAGAACTAAAAAACCTCTTGCAATTGCTTTAAGTGGGGTGGGGAGGGGGTAGAGGGGAAGAGACGATGGGGACAATGTAAATAATGTACAATATAAGTCTAATTGGAATTGTCAGTACTAACACTCCCCATATAACGAACATATCCTAATAAAAATTTGTAAATAAATAAATATTAACATCTAAATTTAAATTTTTAACTCAAACAGTTAATTACAGGTCAAAAATATAAAATAGTTTTTATTTATAGCAAATAACTTCATGTAATATTGTGTATCTACTTACATAAATGGTATGACAGTTCATTCCCAATTTAAGGGGTCTAAAATAATGTAAACACTGTTTCAGCATTGTTGAAAAAAATCAGAAAATTATTTTCCTCAAACAAGTTGGAAAATGTTCAGCTGCATTCAGAAACAACTTAGAATATATTTTTAAAGTGAAATGAACTTTAGACATTGAAAAGACCATCACACTTATTTTATACTGACAAATACAACCGTGGTCATTTAGAATTGTTTTTATAAAGCTACTAGTATTCCCTACAGCAGAGATAAACAGAATTATATCCTATTTCTGCAGAACTCTCCACTAATTAACCGAGTCCTAGTTTATAGGACTATTAAAATGTCTTTTATTAAAATGAGTAAATTAAATTAGATCACTTAACTTTATGACCAGAAAAAGTAAAATGATGTTTTTATTCTTCACTCTCTAGTAGTCATTTGGAGTCAGGTAATGTAATAACATCTGTTTCAAAAAAAAAAAAAAATTCAATGTCTGTAAGAAAAGGAAACATTTACTTATTTACCCTGTGTTTTTATTAGATGCTGAGCTTTGCAGATGTTGCTTTCTATGAATAATTCACCCCAGAGCTTGGCATTATTCCTCACTAGCTTCTGTTTCTTAGAAGACATTTAAAATTGCACTGTGTTGTGATTTAACACATGTGCACATGAGCACATGAGAACTTGAAGTCACATATAATTAAATATTTTATAGTGAAAAGTTAGTCACAGATGTTTTGTTTAATGAACTTTGTATTATCCACTAAACACTACTTATAAAAAAATTAGAAAACACTTTTAGGCAACTAGTCATTTTATACTTTGCTTTCCATTCTCATACAACCCTGACGTCCAACTATACTGAACTATGGGACCTTGTGGTGTTACACAATGATTTTATTCTGCAAAATCCCATTTTCAGTATCAAAGAAATGCAAACTTACTTTGAAGACAGTAGCATTAAAATGTATTCACTATCAATTGACAATTTCTCTAGCTCTAAATGTAATAAACTATAAAGAGAGTGACATTCTGGATAGCCAGATTAATAATTTAGCATGCTTAAATGAACATAATGTATGTAGTACTTTACAGTATAGAAAAAATAAAGTATAAAATAATAACTTTTGTATAAAGAGCATCCTGAAAAGGAGCTTACAATGCTCTGCTTTTTTTCCATATTGACTATATTTGTTTATTTATTTTTTATTATTGTGTTGGGTGGAGGTACATTATTGCACTTACAAAAATTCCTATAATATATCAAATATATCATATTTGAATTCATTCCCTCCACCATTCTCCTTTATCTACCCCTCTCCCTATTCCTGATATTGTTTCAGCTGGTATCATTTTTCCATTTACATATATGTGTACACAGTATTTGTACTATCTTCACCCTCCCATGTCCTTTCTCCACCTCCTACCCACTCGTATCTGTCCTCCCCAGGCAGAACTTGCTCTGTCTTCCTATTCTCCAATTTTATAAATGAAAAAAATGACATTTGTTTGTTTCAGATAGCTACACAGGGAGTTTCCTTGTGACAGTTCCATGTATATATGTATTAAAACCCGAATTCGTTCATCTCCTCTATTTTTCTTCTTTCAACCTTAGTCCCCTTCTTATGGTGGCTTCAACAGGCTTAAAAATTCTATATTCATTCTTGTACAGAGAGTATATTTCCTTACACCCATCCACTACCTTGGTTTTCCCTACAGATGTGCTTATAATCCTTCTTCTACACAAAATACTGTGCCATGGTCCTCTTTGGTCAGTGTGTTTTATTTATCTCCAATTACAAATAAATTTTTTTTAGGTGTTCTACTGTACTAACAATGTTTTTTAATTATTCTATTTTGTTTTAAGTTCTCATTTTTGCCTCCAGAAAAATCAGTTTGGTCTGAGACACAGATATTTCATGCTTGAGGAATACCTACATTAATAGTAACAGATGAGCTATCAATATAGAAAATGATCCAAAGGCTATTGAAGATTCAAATATTGCCTAGAAACTGTTTGAAACTGTTGAGATACTTTTTCAAACATCAAATTCAGCCTATAATTTCTCTTTTCTTGCAAGTACCTAGTAATAGACATGTCTAAATTTGAAACAAATTAGCTTAGTGTGTTCCAACCACATTGAGACAATCTGCAGAGAGAATGCGATCTCTTGAGAAATAGTAACAGCTGAGCCTCAGACCCAGTCAGACCCAGAAAAGGACTTAATCAATTTCATAGCCCATTGAAACACACACAAAAAACTTTTTTTGTGTGTTTAAAAAAGAAAGAATTGTTTGGATGTAAAAGAAAGAGTACTCTACTAAATGAGGCCAAATGCTTTCTTAAAATTGAAAGATACATTAAAAGTCAGTTTAACAGCATTTAAAATAGAAATATTTAAAAAGAATATTTGGAATAGAAAAGGGAAATTTTAAGGTGTCAAGAATTTTGTAATTAAGTAAAAACAAAAATACTTTATAAAAGAGTAATTCTGGGTAATTCTTATCTCCTAGTTTTGTTTTTGTTTTTTTTAATGATTCCTTATATGGAAATCCAAGCTTGGCCACCTCACATTTAACAGTTTTTCCTTTGAATATTTCTGTCACCTGTGAAAGCTTACCCATGAAGCTTACTGAAATAGATGTGGCCTAAGTGTACCCATCAGAAATGTAAGAAGGGGCAATAGGAAGTCATTTCTTTGAGTATATGGAATTTAAAAAGAAGTAAAGAAATATTGGACAATAGGACAAATCCAGATTCTAATTCCCAGTGCCCCCAAACATTTTCGGAAATCCTAGACCACTAGCACTAGTGACACACTTCTCTCGTATAATTTGGGAGATGGAGAAGCTCTACATTCGTATCTTATCTCATCCAACAGGCAATGGGTATTGGGAAGGTAGCACCAAGAGGATGTGTCTTGATAGCCTGAAATAGCACTTTTCTGTGTAGGATACCCTTGGTTTCTGTAAGCTCCAATTACAGCATGCAGTAGTATCAGTAGGCTCTGGCAGAAGCTTGGGCTGGAATCAGGGACAGGGTACCATGGAGACTGGAGGCTGCAGGCAATATGAACCCACAAATGTCTTGTGTGGCTAATCAGGATGCTTTTTCTTAAGGTCAGATGGAGCCAGCTACATGTCGGCAGACCCCAGAGGGCCAGTACAAACTTCCACACCACAGAACCCAAGAAGAGTGCACAGAACAAGAATTTACATTCACAGAAGCCTGATCCTGCTGCTGTGCCATTACAAGGTCTCGCCGTGGGTCCCAAATCCCTGTATGTAACAGTACCTTGGGGAAGGGCAGGGAAACAGTTGGGAAATCTGACAGGTTGAAGGCTTACTCTAAAGAGGCTGAGTCACCCAAAAGAAATTATCTAAACAGGAAGAGACAGAAATGTAGTTAATTAGAAAGATTAAAGCACCCAACCCCCAACCTTATGCCCCTAACAAGCAGAGTTAACAAGCTCAGGAAAAAAATTAAATCATTATCAAAAGATTCCCCCAAGCTTCTGAGAAGCCTGGAAAGGAAATTATATTAATAGCATTCACAGGGCAAATGTTGTTTATCCTATTACACTAACACATAGCTGGTCCCTTTAGAGCAAAACAACCTTCATTCTCTTGACAACTCTGACTGGTTGTGACAGGAAAGAATTTTTTATTATTAACATCAGTAGATCTTGATGTCAATAAAGATCATTCTTCAATCAGCGTCTTGCTGCTACTTGCTTTGCCCTGAAAAGTGGGTAGTCAGGGATGAAAATCAGGCAAAACTACCTCTCTCAAACTCAGTTTCTCCTACGCTTTGGTCCCTAAACTCATACTCCTCAATTGTTATGAGGTGGATATGAGAAACAAGTGAAATAAGCTCACAATTTGGTTATATGTTTTGCAGAGTGAGAAAAGGTCTGGGTTGAGAGACAATAGACAGCATGGCTATTATTTTGTCACCAGCTTTCCACACATTGTGTATTACTCAGGGGAAAATATCATCAAATAACTTTGGAATGTTAAGTAAAATTAACTAGACTTCTTATCTGAAGGCTTCCTGTAATAAAGCTAATGCATGTAGTGAAGTTCTGAAAGGGTTAAGTACACAGTTTCTCCAACTTATCCCAACAGTATGCTGGTTTGTAACAGTTCAAAAACGATTGGAGGCTTCTCTTCCTGACTCTGAGTTCAGTGATGTCATCATGGTACTTTGAAATCAGCCATGATAGGAATGTCTACATAATAAAAAACTGATAAAACCTAACAGGGCTTCTGTTTTGTTTATTTATTTATTTTTGAGACAGCTGATTTTAATCATCTACCACCTTACCATTGTCCTATAGACCCCTTGTTAATAAAACACGTCATAGCATAGTGTACTAATATTTTAGTGCTGTTGTAACAAATGACTACAAATTTTAATGGTTTAAAACAATCTAAAAATATTACTTTATATTTCTGTACATGCCTGCCTCAGTTAAAAATCAAGATGCCAGCATTCCTCTCTGGAGTCTCTAATTGAGAGCTTGTTTCTGTGCCTTTTCTAACTTCTACAGTCATCTGCATTCCTCAGCTCAAGGCACCCTTCCTCCACCTTCAAAGCCAACAGCAGGTCAGCTCTTTCTCTCATGGCATCACTTCTTCTACCTCCTTCTTCCACTCTTAAAAGCCCTTGTGATTACACTGAGTCCATCCAGATTATTCAGAATAATCTCCCTACTTTCAAGTTAGCTAATTACCTGTCTGAATTCCACCTGCAATCATATTTATTCTTTGCAATAGAAAGTAACATAGTCACAATACAGGGATTAGGATGCAGAAAGTTTTGAAGGAGCCACTGTTTTACCTAAACCAACTTGTATTCCAAGCAGAATTACAAAAGCTCTTTAATAGAGAGTACATGGGGCTACACGGTTTCTAGTTTAGCTTTTATAAATTATTTGGCCTTTTAGAATCTCAATGAATTGCTCTATGAAATGGGATGTTTTCTTTATCAACTTTGCAAAGCTCTGGTTTGATTGATTAAAATAATAGACAAGAGTGTGTCTTAAAAAAAAAGATGAGACTCTACATATATATCATCATTAATTTACTACAAGATTTTGTTTAAGATCAAAATGATTCCCATAGTTTATAACTCAATCATTCTCTTTATGTTTTCTGAAAGAGAGAGCTGGTTCTGGCCCATCTCTAAGAGGAATGTGTGTGGAAATGCTCAAGCTTCCATCATTTAGATTTTTACCTGAGCCTGAATCTAGATTAAGATTCCCCAGACGCCTTCGAATTACTGAAAATAAAGCAGGATCTTCCTGTTCCTTTAGGAAATACTTAGGCAAATTCCCTCTTAAATGTTTACTCTTTTCTATAACATTCTTAAGACACAATACAGATGAGTATGCTGGTGTTGGGTATAGAATGGGAAGTATTTTTAATAACTGTTGTCTTTTAGACACAACCTGAAATTCATCTCCTTTTCACAGGGAGTCATAGAACTAAGTACACTAATCCCAAATGTTGGTTCCTGATGTTTCTCTCTGGATCTCAAACAAATTACTTATTGAAATTTAATTTTTGCCTTTTTCTGATTATATATTTGGTTCTTTGTCTTCTAATACTTGTATGTACTGAGGTCACATAACTTAGAATTGGAACTGAGCTTGCTAATTCAGGAATTACTGGCTCTTTTATCTTACTGACTCATTCCCTCCCATCTAGGAGTCTTATTTCACATTGTTTCCCGTATCATTCACCAGCCTTGACAAAGAAAACTGGAAAAGAGAGTAATAACTATTAAGGAATAGGTTTTTTAATGAACTATAGATTTTACCCCCAAAATA
This sequence comes from Castor canadensis, assembly GCF_047511655.1. NCBI lineage: Eukaryota > Metazoa > Chordata > Mammalia > Rodentia > Castoridae > Castor > Castor canadensis. The sequence goes on from NC_133395.1 coordinate 29,751,764, forward strand.
AATCTTAATAAACTAAGTGTATTTGACTGTATGAAATTTCCAGCCATTTTATTCTATGCCATTCCCACCTCCACCATGTTTTAGACCAAGGAAAGCACCTATGAATTGTTAGTTATCAGCTCTGATAGCCTCACACCAACTCAGGTTGGTTATATAACCCACCACCCCATGATCCTGCAGATCCTTTGGAATCTGCGTCACATTATGCTGTCATTCACAAAACCAGCCAGGCAAGATGGCGAAGTAGGCAGAGGTAATTTAGATTACCAGAACAAGATCACTTTCTCCATTGTTTTGATTCCATTGTGAGAACTGTGAGTGTCAGATTTACAGTCTTCGGTGCTGGAATTTTTCTGATAACCTTGTTAGGGCTTAACCCAAACTAACCTTGTCCCTCACAGATTTTGCCCCAAGAAGCCAGCGAGGCATTGTTCATGAGAGCAGTATCTTGACAAAAAAAGAGTCTTAAACCAGCTTTGGCCAACCAGTAAGCTTCTGTTGGCTGGGCCTGCCTTCCCAGAAGGAATTATATGGCATGCTTATGCACAAAAAGAAGCAGCAGCAAGCATTGAAGCCTAGAGCTGTTTCTACAGAAAATGAAAACAGGTGAAAAACAAAAATGTGTTAAGTGGAAAGAGAAATACTTTTGAAATTACATATCATTTTCTTTTGATTTTAAAGAATATTTTAATTTTGGGGTTTTTTTTGGGGGGGGGCAGCCCTGGGGTTTGAATTTAGGGCCTCACACTTGCTAGGCAGGCATCTACTACTTGGGTCATCCCACCAGTCCTATATTGAGTATTTTAAAGAATATTTTATATATTCATATATATGAAGCAGAACAAAGTACAAATCCTAGACTGGTGGACCATATTCAAGATAGCAGATGCTATAATCTCTCCCTTGAACAAATAATAAATAGAAATAGAAATAATTATAAATAGAAAAAGCAGCAAAATGTAGCCACAAACACTATCCCAAAATTTAGAAAAACTGACTCAGCAATCCCTATTAGCAGTAGGAAAGACAATTGAAGGAATACAGATGGACCTGTGCAAATCCACCCAGAAAAAAATATTCAAGGCATAGTGAGCAATGAATATCATGAAAACTGGAACACATATCACCAAAAACATACTTTATTTGTCCTTCCCATTTTATTCTGCTGTTGGCAAAATTGAAGGGCAGTAAAGTGAATCATCTTCAGCAATTTACCTGGGATTCAGCAAGTAAATACTCCCAAAATTATGTTCCTTTAGGCATGTTGAAGAGAAGTCGATTGCTACAGATTCCGTCTTTCCTGTTTTAGGCACATTGCCACTGTGCCTGGGTGTCTTCCATGGAAAACTTAACCTTTAGAAATTTAGATAAAAGTTCTGATGCTGTAACCAACTCTGGGCCAACTCTGTGAATATTGAACACCATGCATGCTGGTCATATCCAGAGTACCCTATTCCATTAGTGAAACATGCTTTCCCTGTTGAATCATACCTGATATGCAATCAACAACACATAGGCTAATGAATTAATATCCACTAATTGGTGACTAAAAAATTTAACTAGTACTGATGGAAGAATGGAATATAAAATATTGTAAGAATAATGTTAAACAGCAAGGTGAATTTAAAATCTTTTTTTTCCAGATTCTTACCATGTTATTAAATAATGTCTTCTCTATTTTCTCTCTCTATTTTCAAAATCTTTCTGATATTGATCTGTAAGGTTAAATACAATCAATTTGCCTTGTTTCTAAGTTCATGCAATGCAAACATGGTGCCAAAAATTATTAAGGGATACATTTACAATTATACTCTTGAAATGTTAAATTCCTTACACAGTACTTTTATAATCTTTTTCCTATAATCACTTGAATGAACACTGGTTTACAAAGCTATTCAGCTCCCATAGGTTACACTTAGCAAGGGAAACGAAATGCGTATTCATTCATATGGTCAGAATTATTTTATTAAGCTACTTGCTCTGGTTTTAAGAAATACCATGTTCCCCCTATTTAAACTATTCCCTTTTCTCTTGAAAGAATAAAACCTTAATTGAAATAGCTTCCTCCTTTTTCAAAATCAGCTACAAAAAAGAAAGGAATGAATGAGGTACTAGAATTAAATTAATGGTGAATGTAGCAGCTCATAACCACTTCTCAAATTAAGTAGTTCTAGTCAGGGAAAGAGAAGAGAATGTACAAAGAGAAGAATCAGCTGGAGATACATAATGGGACAACTGGACCATAAGCTAATTGCCTAAGAGTCACCTAGGAACCTTGGTTAAAAACATTAACATCTTGATGTAACAAATCTACAGAACTTCTTCATGCCTCTTCCCTCAAGCTCCCACAGGCTTTGGGGGTCCTTCTGGTTGCCTTGGTCACAGAAGATTTTCTTTCTTTGATCAACTTCCCCCTCCCCCAATTCTGCAGTCTCCTGCTTTAAATAAAAATAAATAAATAAATTAAGGAGCCTTTGCTCAACAGACCAGTTACAACTTCCATCACGCTTTTCTCTGCCTGGTCCCTGGTTCAATGACTGCTGATTCCAGTGTCACACTAGGATTTCCATAAAAGCTACCTGAGATGCAGGAAAGAAGACAAAGACCACTGACTGAGAAAACTGCAAGCAAACCTAGTTAGGAAATGGTGGCTACAGATTACAAATATCTGGTTAGTATTGGTCTCCTCTTCTTAAGTGTTTAGTTCTTAGTTCTCATGTCAAAAAGGAGAAAGGGAGTATAGTGTAATGGGCACTTGGCCCTTTCAGGGCCAATCCTTTGTGACAATTATAATTCTCTCTTCTACTGCCTTCTTCTGTATATTATTTATATGCTTTTCTTCTGTCTTCCTCCACTAAATCAAACATTTCAAAATAAACTAGGACTCTAACCATACAGGAGCCTGCCTTTCTGTGATCCTCATATCTTTACATTATTTGTTGCTCCCTTCCATCCTTCAACTAAACATGTCTCCACTCACTAACCTGAGCCTAAAATTTACTCTCAGAGCTTTGAAAGTCTCACAAGTAGTAGAGTGTTTTATACCCAAATCACCCAAATGTGTCTTTCTTTCTCTTTTTCCTTTCCTTCTTCTTTCTTTCTTTCCTTCCTTCCTTCCTCTTTCTTTTTTTCTTTCTCTCTTTCTTTCCTTTCTTTCTTTCTTTATCTCCTTCCTTCCTTCTTTCCTTTCTTTCTCTCTTTTTTCTAAACCACAGAGAATTCCTTCTCTAGGAGAGCACAGTAATTTCTATAACTTCAGAAGACTATCCAAGAAGATCTTACTCCTGTCCTGTTCCCCAGTCTTCACTACACACTCCTAGAAACACACTAAAACATCGAAGAGAATCACTACTTTAAGTCTGATTATCAAGAGGAGGTTAATTAAACAAGACAAATTTCTCTCACTCTCCATGGATTTTTGTCTTATTGCTTCTTGTTAAACCTTAGGCAGCTATCAAAATAAAATAGCCACCTTCTGAAATGTAAATCTAACTGATACACTACAGTAAGTCTCCTTTACCCTCAAAGTTCCAACATCACACCTGGAGGCTCAGCTACTGCTTCACCTGTACATTCCTTATCACAGATATTTACTAAGCACTTTACCATTTGATGTGTCAAGCATGATACCCTTTCATTTTGAATGCCCTGTCATGACTCCCCTCAAGATCCCTTTCCTCCATGAAAACTTCTGCACCTTTCCAGATTGATACTGGGCTAAACGACCATTGGAGGCAAGCATGCTTTCCCAACCTCCATTGCAACACTACTGATCACACTGGATCTGTAACAAGGAGTCTAAATTGTTGTTGTTCTGTTTTGTTTTGTTTTTGGTGTTTGACTGCTGAGATATTTTAAGCTTCACTCTTTCCTTGTTCCTTGTGCATGGATCTGGATGAGCAAATAAGAAAGCTTGAGAGTGCCTTCTTTTGATGAAGATCAAACTACACAAGCATCTGTCTGCAAATATGACCTTTCACCCTATAACCACGATGAAATTCCAGGTCAGTCTCTTTTTCCTTCTCACTCAAGCCATTTCAGACATGCTTTAAAGGCCTGCTCTTTTTGCCTCCCAAATCTCAATTTTGTAAGTAATAAGCTTTACATACCCTCCCAGAGTGAATTAGCCTCGGAAAACTCAACTTCCAAACCAAGCTGTGGGTGGAGGACTCATCTGCTACAGGAGGCAACTATAACAGCAATTGTAACCACTGTTTTTCCTGAGTATAATCTCCCCTAAATTATGCATTCTTTGAGGGAAGGACTGTGCGTTGCTTATTTAGATATTCCCACTACCTGGTAAAGTAGCACTGTGTCTGGCAAAAGAGTGGATGTTCAGTAAATGCTTGTTGATTCGATACCTTTAACTGAATGCCTGCTTTCATTAAATAAACTGTAAATAAATTAGTCTTTTATGGTTCATAGAAATTTGGGTATTATCAAATAGAACCCGAATGAATGAGGCATACTTATTAATATCATTACCTATTATGACAAACTGATATACAGAGATTCTTAATTTTGTTGTTATTTTTTATAGTAAGAAGTTACAAAAAGAACTTACTAAAATACAAAGCTATCCTTTGTGGGCTAAGTCAAGAGATAATGAGATCATGACTCTGGAAAATAACTAAAATGGCATCACTTGGAAATGTCTATTCCAGTCTCCACAGCTCAAATATGTTATGTTAGGAGCAGTATTGATCCAGATAGTTTGAAGAATCTGGAAGTAGTCATGGACACAGAGCCAGGTAGCAAAGTACATCTACACTCCATACACATTTCATAATTGTCTCAAGAACAGCTTCAGATCAGATGTTTATATTTCAAAACAATTAGTGTCAAAATTAAATCTCTACCAGTAGCTGACCCATAATATGGTTGGGTTATCATCTGTATCAAGTATAAGAATCAAAGGTAAAAGCATGGTGAATTGGCTATGCACTATAGTGAAATGAGGTCATCACCTCTAACTCATTACTGTTCTGCACAAACTCCCCCCTTGCTACCAAATCTCCATAAGTTCCCTGGGCTTAACTGTAGTGGAACAATGCATTATATTGTAATATAACTTGTATTCCTTTGCATCTTCCTCCATTCTTGTGGACTGTGAAAGCCAAGACTTCCTCTTGCTCACTGGTGCATCCTTTCCCCATATGGCAGTGCTGACCAACCGAGCTGCATGATTCTCTCCCTCAACTCTGGCTACATTAGTCTTTATGAGCCACTTTCTCCATATATCATTATACCTCATAACTGTGTTGGTATAAAGATGAATAGATATTCTACCTTAAAAAATATTTTCTTGGAACACGCCAGACAAGTCTCCTTTGGTAGTAATCTGATTGTCTTTTCCCCACTAAGTCCACTTAGTGGAGAACAGCCAGGAAAATTTTGAATTTAAAAATAAATCTGAACATTTTCTTCATGTTACCCATGCTGTAATATAGTCTTAAAGACAATAGGAACTTTATAGAATGTGTATTTATATTCATTTCTATTCTGTCCACCTACGTAATGTCATGTTTTAATATTGAGTGTTCATCAAAGTGTATTTTAGATATGATACTCTTTCTCAAGGAAAGTAGGGATATTTTTTACATTTTCACCATACAAAATAAAATGTATACTTTTTCTTGAAAACAAATTTTTTTCTTGAGCTTAAAAGTTCACTCATTTTGTTTTTTAGAAGCAATTAGGACATTTTTTCTGAACTCCAATAAGTATTACAGACCTTAGTACCTAATGAATAAGTTGATTCTGTTGAGAGCATCAAAAGCACTCAGTTACTATTTGATGAATGACTAATAGGTAGGACAGAAAAGAAAATGCAACCAGACAGCTAGTACTAAAAAAATAAATAAGAATGTAGGATAGGGAGCATGGCTCAGATGGTAGAGTGTTTACCTGAGCTCTGAGTTCAATCCCTAGTACTGGGAAAAAAGAAACAAAAAAAAAGTTGGGTGTGGTGGTTCATACAAGTGATGACTCACAGCTACTTGGGAGATGGCAATAGTTTATCTCCATGGTTAGGGGCCAGAACAGGCAATAAATTAGAGAGACACTATCTCAAAAAAAAAAAAAAAAAAAAAAAAACCAAGCCAGGTGTGGTGGCACACACCTGTAGAATCCCAGCTACTTGGAAGGTGGAGATAGGAGGACCACAGTCTGTGGTCAGCCAGGGGAAAAGGGCAAAACCTCATCTGAAAAACAAACTAAATCAAAAAAGGCTAAGGGCATGGTTCAAGTGGTACAGTGCTTTCCTAGCAAGCATGAAGCCCTAAGTTCAAACCCCAGTCTCGTCAAAAAAAAAATTTTAAAGAATACATACACATATAATTAGTCTTATTCACACACACACACACACACACACACACTCACACACACACACACACACACACACACACACAATGTTATAATTTGAGGTTGTTAGAACCAATCATCAAGTGAGAACTGTGACACATTTCAAGGGAGACTCACTCTTACTCTTTGGAATGCCATCCCCAACATTTTCCTCCAAGTTCCTTTCTTATAAATGGGACCAGCAGGGGTCATTGTGGGGACCAGGTGCTCCAAGTCTTTATCAGAACCCAGCAGACCCATATATCCCCTCCTCCCTTTTGATGTGCTCCAAACCTCTAAACCCCTTGCTTCACCTCTCTTAAGTATGAGGTTGATCAGAGGCTCAGAGTTGAACTTATTCATCATCTTGAATGACATGTTTTATAGGACTTGCATCAGTAAAGTGATCTTCAAGTTTTGTGATTGGGATGCAATTCAAAGCAAATGGATCATTTTCATTGATCCATTTGAACTGCCTTAAGAATACTGGTGACATATTGATTTGGATAAACATTCATATTCGCAAAGGAAAAGTCAAGTTTTGGGCAAATCCTGGAACTGGAGCAGTGTACTTGTGGAGCAGTGGGCCTGATGCATGTACTACCTGTCTTGAGTCTGAAGCACCTGTGTATGGTGGAAGTGATGCTGGCATCCATTAATGCCAAATTGGCACCCAGTAATCCCACCCCTTTTGCAGGTCTGACCAGTCCTCCTCAGTGGTCACTCCTATTTCTAGGACACCAGTTGTTCCCTAGTATCAATAAACTCTTCCATCTATATGGTGGTAATATGTTCTTGGGCTGATCTTAAGCTGTGCTGTGTAAAAGAAAAGTCCTATTTCCCACACTGCTCTTTGTACATCTTTCCCACTGGTGGCTATGTGAGGAAGGCAGATTGCTGGTCAACATTAAAAGAAGTCACAATTTAAGAATGCAAGAATTATGTCCTAAAGAGTTCAAGAGAAGGCATGGTTGAAAAGATATATTTGTTCTGTTTGTGATGCAGAGTTCCACACAATAAATTCAACATGATAAGAACATGGATTATGTTCACATTTTCTGTGTACTCTCAATAAGACTTGCATTTGTGGTCATCATCAATGAAACCTAAAAATAGCCCTTGAGAGAATCTTTGGAGGCCAGTATTCATGGGGTGGAGCCATGGGAGGGGGAGATGCATGATATATGTCACGTGTAATGTCACCAGCATCACCACTTATTCCACAAATAGAATAGGTGGTACTGGGTATTTCAGAGGCAAAAAATCAGCATTGTTTTCATACAACAGATCTAGAGAGTCATGACATTGTGAACAATAGCACTATTGCTACCTCATTCTTCTGCTGAGAATTATTACATTTAACAACTAGAAATATGAAAAGATGATTTTTGGGTCCAAAAAGAAAGAAATGGTACCTGACTGCTACAAAGAATCTTCACAGGCTCTGATAGGACAAAAGAAAAATATGTAAGTACCTCTAATATACTTACTCTAAATCTTCATTGATAAGACCTTATATATGACTCCATGAATGTTGTGATACTTTTTAATTGGTTTTTATATAGACACAGGCCCTTCAAAAAACATCATTGTTGGAAAGATACATCATTGTTGGAAAGTAAGAGTGCCTATGATATGATTTGTACTTTAATTTCACATAAACGTTAGGAAGATGAAGGAGCAGGGGTGCTATGGAATTAACTGCTAAAGTGGATGCCTTGCACCATCACACACACTTGCACATTGCTAGTGACACTCTATGTCAAGCCTTCAGGTCTCCTTAGCTTATCACTTTTATGAGATTGCCAAAAGTACTCCAAAATTATAGCAGCTCTTTGAAAAATTGTAGTGAAATCCAAGCTATTAAAAGAAGAATTAACCTAGAAGGTAACACACACGCACAGGAAATTAATGTGAGTCAATGCCCTGTATAGCTATCCTTATCTCAACTAGCAAAAACCCTTGTTCCTTCCTATTATTGCTTATGCTCTCTCTACAACAAAATTAGAGATAAGGGCAAAATAGTTTCTGCCAGGTATCAAGGGAGTGGGGGGGAGTGGGAGGCAGTGGGGGGTAAGGTAGAGGGTCAGGGAAGGGGGGAGAAATGACCCAAATGTTGTACGCACATATGAATAAAAAAATAAATAAAATAAAATAAGTCATCAATGATTAAAAAAAAGGTCTGAAAACTGTGCTGTCACAGTAAGAAAAAAATGTTTTCTTTTCCAGGTGTCACTTGAAGAAATTTAGTTATCACTACATATGCTACCTTTTCAAAGAATCTTTTTAGGGGAGAGTCTCTTCATTATTTTACTATTAGCAGAAGCCATCAGACATTTAAAAGGGAGGTAGAGAATTTGGGAATGAATATGCAGTCACCATCTTCTTCATAAATGACTAAATAAAGGTTTAAAGAAATGCCAGCTTTTCTAACACTCCCCATCCATTATTTCATTCACAGTCAGAAAAGCATTACATCAGCCAAGACAAAATAAAAAATACAGTTACTTAAAAAATGAAGTTTTCACCTAAATGAGCAAAGTCTGAAAAATAAAGAAAACACATGATGTTTATGAAATTCCATTTGGTGATTTTTATGGTAAGACAATGCAATAGGAATAGTAAGGAGGAAATCAGCTCTTGTTAATTAGCAAATTCTAGAAGTACTCTGCAAATGTTAGCAGAACAGTGATGACCTTTTAGAATGTCCTATAAGTATTTAGCTAGATGACAGGGTACATACCATCTCAGTTGCTTATTCCAAATAAAATGCATATGTGTGTGTGTGTGTGTATGTATACTACACATATAAAATAAACAATACATAAATTCTTGAGATTAAACTACCTTCAAAGCATAGAAAAAGGGGGTTATGAATAAGAGGGTCTGATAAGATAAAACATCAGCAAATAATAATATTGTTTTAGACGAAGCAGTGTATCAGACAAAATACTTATCCCCTAAAGAAGCGAAAGAGTTTATAGACGTTAGAGGTGGGGTTTGTTTCAAATAATATGCTTAAACAGAGAATCGAGGGTCTACATAGGAGGGTAGCTATTATGGGTTTCTACAAGAAGGAAGAGGGTGAAATACAGGGCTTAGATGTGAGAGGGGGATATAAGGACTTGGGTCTGAGTTTGCCTGCATTTTTATGAGGTCACGGGAGTGGAAAAATAACAGGTAAGATCTCTAAACCTAATTTATAATATAAGCATTCAAGGGTAGAAAGTAAGTCTGAGATTATCTAAACCATCTGCATTAAGGAAAATAGTGCCTCTCTCCTCAATATGTCCATGTCCTAATCACCTAACCTTGTAAAAATGTGACTTTAAACAGCAGGCAGGACCTTAACGATGTGATTACATGAAAAATCTTGAGATAGCTGGGCTTTGTGACACAGGCCTATAATTCCAATTACTGTTAGAGGACAGCCAGGCAGAAGTTACCAAGACCCTATCTCAAAAGCAAGCTGGGTGTAGTGGTGCACACCTGTGACACCAGCTACTGAGGAGGCAGAGGTAGGAAGATTATGGTCCTAGGCCAGCCCAGGAAAAAGGGTGAGATTCTATCTGAAACAAAGTAAAAGCACAAAGGACTGGAGTCATGGCTGGAGTGGTAGAGTGCTTTCCTAGCAAAACTGAGTTCAAATCCCTGGTCCTGCCAAAAAGAAATAAATAAAGATGGAAGATTATTGGAGTGGGCCCAGGATAATCACAATGGTCTTTATAAGAGGGAAGCCAAAGGGTCAGAGTAGGATAAGGGCTGAAGATGCTATGCTGCTGGCTTTGAAGGTAGGGGAAAGTCCCAGGAATCAAGGAACACAGGTGGCCTCTAGAACCTACAAAAGGCAAGGAAACAAGCTCAAGTCTAGAGTTTCACCTAAGGAACATAGTCCTGTCAAAACCTTGGCTTAACCAATAAAGCATGTGTTGGACTTCTAACTCCAGAACTATAAGATAATAAATTTTTTCAAAGTCTGGTAAAGAGTAGGCTCACAAATAGTTGTTGAGGAAGGAGAATAATATAAAAGCTTTATTAGTATTTTAAATATATGCATTGATTTAATTCTTTACTAAATCACTAAAAAATGAATATTCCTATTAATGCTTCTATTGTACAAATCAAGGCACAGATAGCTCTTGAGCAGGGGCTTTGAACCTGGGCTCTTAGATTCAAAATCCTTAGGTACTGGCTGCCATGTGCGGTGTACTTTGCAGTTTAACCCACTAGAATATCAGGCTGCAAATACCAGATCCTGAAGAGGAAAAGGATTGAGTAACTCTCTGCAGCAAGGAAGAAAATCACAAAGGGATCTGAGAAATTCTCTATTCATTCTGCTTCATTTCCTTTCAAAGACTGAGGAAGAAGCAAGGTTTATATATATATATATTTTTCCCACTATCACGTGGTTTAAGCTTGCAGAAGTTTTTTTTTAAACACGTAATTTTTTTAAATGTACAACTTAAAATATGTTATTCTTTTTCCTTTTTCTGATAAGTTAGTCTATAAGATTTAAAAGGGTATCTTCATGTAGACAAGTTCTGTATATGAAAACCTTGAAGTCAAGTGAGATAGCAACCAGAAACTTGTGTTGAATTAAAGAGAGGGTGTCTGATAAGTGAGCCTTATACCAAACTTTAGTTGGGCTCTGTTACAGAATAGGTTTCCTTTCTACTGTTTTCATATGGAAAACGTTGACCTTCTTCTGGGTTATGGGAAGATATATCCCACTGACAGACAGCAGTGACTCAATGTCACATCAGACAGCTATCTACCTAAGTGGATGGACACTATTCAAAAGCAGGCTTGTGGAAGTCATCCTGCAATTTGCTATGATAATTCCACGGAGGACATTATTTTTCCTATCAAATTATCCCATTTTGGGAACCCTGGACACAATTCTTTCTAGTACTGGAATTAAAAATGGTTCTGCTTTCCTTGTTTGCTTATTCCTTATGTACTGTTTGAAGGAATATTTTTGATTTTTAAAAGGAAGTAAAATGTCTAGTCAGAAGAATGAGGCTAAGTAGCTAGAATTTCATTTAATTAGTCAGTGGACAGCAAAGAAAATTTAGGGCACTATTTTTTTTTATCACTGAAATAAACCTGACTCACATATAATGCTACACCTCAGAAAAGGAATATGCCATCCCCATATAACATGGAGCTCCAAAGCAGCCTAACCACATTGCACAAAGTAATACAGCTAATGGAAGGACAACTCTGCTCTCTGAGATTCACTTTTGAAAATTTTCTTCAAAAACCAAAACCAAAGTAAGAGAATAGATCTTTGGAACATGTCTTTGCTCCCACTCCGTGAAGCCCACACTCAATTGCAATGAACTCACACCAAGCCAGCTAGAGTGAATGGAAATCTAAATTATTTAAGATTTCTTGAAGGATACATATACTGTATGAAATTTTAATAGGCTAGTGTTCTGGTGTAGATTTATACCTTACAATAACTTGTGTGTATGAAGACAGATGGAAAGAGATATTCACAACAGCACTGCTTCCAGAGGAAAAAGGCTTGCAAGCAAATCAAATGCCCATGATGAGGAAACAGTATATGTGAGTTGTGATTTCTCAACAAATGCAATCTTAAATGGCAATAAAAATTGATCAATTTCAGCTACACAAGTCAATGTGGGTAAATTTCACAATCATAAAGATGAGTAGAAAAGCTAAGTCACCAAAGAAGACATATACTAGGCACCATTTGCATAAAGACCAAAAATAACAAAAAAAATAAGTTTAGTTATAAACATATGTTATAAAATGATACCTAGAGACCACTCTTGAACAGTGCAGAAAAATGCAACCCCAGAGAGGTTTTAATGAGGTTAGTAATATTTTCTTTCTTTCTTTCATTCTCTCTCTCTCTCTTTCTCTCTCTCTCTTTCTTTCTTTTGAGACAGGTCCTTCAGGCTACACTTAAACTTGTGAGGCAGCCCACACTGGCCCCAAACTTGTGATCTTTCTCCCTCATGCCTGGGATTACAGTCATACACCACCACAACCAGCACGTTTTATTTCTTAAACCAGGTACTAATGCTATTTTTCCTTGTAATTTTCATATGTGTGTGTGTGTGTGAGTGTGTTATATACAACACAACTATATATATAGTTTTATATATATATAGTTGTGTTAGTCAGTTTTACATTGCTGTGAAAAATGCCTGAACAAAAAAAACAACTTAAGGAAGGAAAGATTCATTTTAGTTCATGTTTACAGACATTTCAGTCCATCATGGCTGGGAAAAGGCATGGCAAAACAGAACAACTCACCTCATGAGAGCCAAGAAGCAGAGAAGAGAGAGAGAGAGAGAGAGAGAGAGAGAGAGAGAGAGAGAAAGAGAGAGAGAGAGAATGCCTGCACTACTGGGCTTCTTCCTTCTTCCACTTTTATCCCATCTGGTCCCTGAGCCTACTGGATGATACCACCCATATTCTTGGTGAATCTTTCCCCTTTAGTTAATCTTCTCTGGAAATGCCCTCACAGGTGAATCCAGAAGTGTACCTTATTAACATCCCAGACATCACAGTCCAATGAAGTTGACAATCAGGATTAAACATCACAAAGTACATAAAACATAAAAATATGTTTTAATTCAACAATTGGTAAAGCCACTGTTCCTTTTGTCTTTCTGAGCACACAATTGGCCTCCATCTCCGAGCTTCCCTTGCAGTTAGATACTGCTCTGTTATGAGTTCCATACCAATTATGGGCAGAAGAGGCATGTGCTCTGTCCATACTTGGCCTATTAAACCCTGTATGCACCCATCTTTGTGCATCTTCTAATCACGTGCAGAGAGCTCAGTGGAGAACTCTGTGGTCACAGTGGGTGGCAGAGGGACTGAATGCAGCAGAATTCTGACTCCTGTCCTGCATGTGGCTATGTTGTAATCAAAAAACAAAAGTTACTGTGACAAACCATTGGGATTTGGGGCTAGCAACTTGCTTACTCTGCCCATGATACTTGTCATACATTGATGACCATCCAGCCTCTGGTTTCCAAATGAAATTAAGATTTTTTTTTCTTTTATTATTCATATGTGCATACAAGGCTTGGTTCATTTCTCCCCCCTGCCCCCACCCCCTCCCTTACCACCCACTCCGCCCCCTCCCTCTCCCCCCCACCCCCTCAATACCCAGCAGAAACTATTTTGCCCTTATTTCTAATTTTGTTGTAGAGAGAGTATAAGCAATAACAGGAAGGGACAAGGGTTTTTGCTGGTTGAGATAAGAATAGCTATACAGGGTATTGACTCACATTGATTTCCTGTGCGTGGGTGTTACCTTCTGCGTTAATTCTTTTTGATCTAACCTTTTCTCTAGTTCCTGGTCCCCTTTTCCTATTGGCCTCAGTTGCATTTAAGGTATCTGCTTTAGTTTCTCTGTGTTAAGGGCAACAAATGCTAGCTAGTTTTTTAGGTGTCTTACCTATCCTCACCCCTCCCTTGTGTGCTCTCGCTTTTATCATGTGCTCATAGTCTAATCCCATTGTTGTGTTTGCCCTTGATCTAATGTCCGCATATGAGGGAGAACATACGATTTTTGGTCTTTTGGGCCAGGCTAACCTCACTCAGAATGATGTTCTCCAATTCCATCCATTTACCAGCGAATGATAACATTTCGTTCTTCTTCATGGCTGCATAAAATTCCATTGTGTATAGATACCACATTTTCTTAATCCATTCGTCAGTGGTGGGGCATCTTGGCTGTTTCCATAACTTGGCTATTGTGAATAGTGTCGCAATAAACATGGGTGTGCAGGTGCCTCTGGAGTAACCTGTGTCACAGTCTTTTGGGTATATCCCCAAGAGTGGTATTGCTGGATCAAATGGTAGATCGATGTCTAGCTTTTTAAGTAGCCTCCAAATTTTTTTCCAGAGTGGTTGTACTAGTCTACATCCCCACCAACAGTGTAAGAGGGTTCCTTTTTCCCGCATCCTCGCCAACACCTGTTGTTGGTGGTGTTGCTGATGATGGCTATTCTAACAGGGGTGAGGTGGAATCTTAGTGTGGTGTTAATTTGCATTTCCTTTATTACTAGAGATGGTGAGCATTTTTTCATGTGCTTTTTGGCCATTTGAATTTCTTCTTTTGAGAAGGTTCTGTTTAGTTCACTTGCCCATTTCTTTATTGGTTCATTAATTTTGGGAGAATTTAGTTTTTTAAGTTTCCTATATATTCTGGTTATCAGTCCTTTGTCTGATGTATAGTTGGCAAATATTTTCTCCCACTCTGTGGGTGTTCTCTTCAGTTTAGAGACCATTTCTTTTGATGAACAGAAGCTTTTTAGCTTTATGAGGTCCCATTTATCTATGCTATCTCTTAGTTGCTGTGCTGCTGGGGTTTCATTGAGAAAGTTCTTACCTATACATACTAACTCCAGAGTATTTCCTACTCTTTCCTGTATCAACTTTAGAGTTTGGGGTCTGATATTAAGATCCTTGATCCATTTTGAGTTAATCTTGGTATAGGGTGATGTACATGGATCTAGTTTCAGTTTTTTGCAGACTGCTAACCAGTTTTCCCAGCAGTTTTTGTTGAAGAGGCTGCTATTTCTCCATCGTATATTTTTAGCTCCTTTGTCAAAGACAAGTTGGTTATAGTTTTGTGGCTTCATATCTGGGTCCTCTATTCTGTTCCACTGGTCTTCATGGCTGTGTTTGTGCCAGTACCATGGTGTTTTTATTGTTATTGCTTTATAATATAGTTTGAAGTCAGGTATTGTGATACCTCCTGCATTGTTCTTTTGACTGAGTATTGCCTTGGCTATTCATGGCCTCTTGTGTTTCCATATAAATTTAACAGTAGATTTTTCAATCTCTTTAATGAATGCCATTGGAATTTTGATGGGAATTGCATTAAACATGTAGATTACTTTGGGGAGTATCGACATTTTTACTATGTTGATTCTACCAATCCATGAGCATGGGAGATCTCTCCACTTTCTATAGTCTTCCTCAATCTCTTTCTTCAGAAGTGTATAGTTTTCCTTGTAGAGGTCTTTCACATCTTTTGTTAGGTTTACACCTAGGTATTTGATTTTGTTTGAGGCTATTGTAAGTGGAATTGTTTTCATACATTCTTTTTCCGTTTGCTCATTGTTAGTGTATAGAAATGCCAATGATTTTTCTATGTTGATTTTATATCCTGTTACCTTGCTGTAGCTATTGATGATGTCTAGAAGCTTCTGAGTAGAGTTTTTTGGGTCTTTAAGGTATAGGATCATATCGTCTGCAAATAGGGATATTTTGACAGTTTCTTTACCTATTTGTATTCCTTTTATTCCTTCTTCTTGCCTAATTGCTCTGGCTAGGAATTCCAGTACTATGTTGAATAGGAGTGGAGATAGTGGGCATCCTTGTCTGGTTCCTGATTTTAGAGGGAATGGTTTTAGTTTTTCTCCATTAAGTATAATGCTGGCTGTAGGTTTGTCATATATAGCTTTTATAATGTTGAGGAACTTTCCTTCTATTCCTAGTTTTCTTAGAGCTTTTATCATGAAATGATGTTGGATCTTATCAAAGGCTTTTTCTGCATCTATTGAGATGATCAAGTGGTTTTTGTCTTTGCTTCTGTTAATGTGGTTTATTATGTTTATTGATTTTCGTATGTTGGACCACCCCTGCATCCCTGGGATGAAGCCTACTTGGTCGTGATGAATAATCTTTTTGATGTGTTGCTGAATTCGGTTTGCCATTATTTTGTTGAGGATTTTTGCATCAATGTTTATTAAGGAGATTGGCCTATAGTTCTCCTTTTTGGAGGTGTCTTTGCCTGGTTTTGGGATAAGTGTAATAGTGGCTTCATAAAATGTGTTTGGCAGTTTTCCTTCCCTTTCTATTTCGTGGAACAGTTTAAGGAGGGTTGGTATCAGTTCTTCTTTAAAGG
Source organism: Castor canadensis (assembly GCF_047511655.1). Taxonomy (NCBI): domain Eukaryota; kingdom Metazoa; phylum Chordata; class Mammalia; order Rodentia; family Castoridae; genus Castor; species Castor canadensis. The sequence continues at coordinate 29,768,010 of NC_133395.1, forward strand.
TCTGATAGAACTCAGCAGAGAATCCATCAGGTCCTGGACTTTTCTTTTTGGGGAGACTCTTGATTGCTGCTTCAATTTCATTTTGTGTTATAGGTCTATTCAGTGATTAATTTCCTCTTGGTTCAGTTTTGGATGATCATATGTATCTAGAAATCTGTCCATTTCAAATTTGTTTGAATATAGGTTCTCAAAGTAGTCTCTGATGATTTCCTGGACTTCCATGGTGTTTGTTGTTATCTCCCCTTTTGCATTCCTAATTCTACTAATTTGGGTTTTTTCTCTCCTCATTTTAGTCAGGTTTGCCAGGGGTCTATTGATCTTGTTTATTTTTTCAAAGAACCAACTTTTTGTTTCATTAATTCTTTGTATGGTTTTTTTGGTTTCTATTTTGTTGATTTCAGCTCTTATTTTCATTATTTCTCTCCTTCTATTTGTTTTGGGATTTGCTTGTTCTTGTTTTTCTAGGAGTTTGAGATGTATCATTAGGTCATTGATTTGGGATCTTTCAATCTTTTTAATATATGCACTCATGGCTATAAACTTTCCTCTCAGGACTGCCTTAGCTGTGTCCCATAGGTTCTGGTAGGTTGTGTTTTCATTTTCATTGACTTCCAGGAACTTTTTAATTTCCTCTTTTATTGCATCGATGATCCATTCTTCATTAAGTAATGAGTTATTTAGTTTCCAGCTGTTTGCATGTTTTTTGTCTTTACTTTTGTTGTTGAGTTCTACTTTTACTGCATTGTGATCAGATAGTATGCACAATATTATTTCTATTTTCTTATATTTGCTGAGGCTTGCTTTGTGCCCTAGGATATGATCTATTTTGGAGAAGGTTCCATGGGCTGCTGAGAAGAATGTATATTGTGTAGAGGTTGGATGAAATGTTCTGTAGACATCTACTAGGTCCATTTGATCTGTTGCATATTTTAGATCTTGGATTTCTTTATTGATTTTTTGTTTGGATGACCTATCTATTGATGATAATGGGGTGTTAAAGTCTCCCACAACCACTGTGTTGGCGTTTATATATGCTTTTAGGTCTTTCAGGGTATGTTTGATGAAATTGGGTGCATTGACATTGGGTGCAAACAGATTGATGATTATTATTTCCTTTTGGTCTATTTCCCCTTTTATTAGTATGGAATATCCTTCTTTATCTCGTTTGATCAATGTAGGTTTGAAGTCTACTTTGTCAGAGATAAGTATTGCTACTCCTGCCTGTTTTCGGGGGCCATTGGCTTGGTAAATCTTCTTCCAGCCTTTCATCCTAAGCATATGCTTATTTCTGTCGGTGAGATGAGTCTCCTGTAAGCAACAAATTGTTGGATCTTCTTTTTTAATCCGTTTTGTCAAACGGTGTCTTTTGATGGGTGAATTAAGTCCGTTAACATTAAGCGTTAGTACTGATAGGTATGTTGTGATTCCTGTCACTTAGTTATCTTAGTTGTTTGAAGGTTTGACTGTGTTTACCTAAGTTGAGGTTACTCTCTACTTTCTTGCTTTTTCTTTTCCTGTGGTTTGGTGCTGCCTCTCTTTTCATGGTTAAGTTGGGTTTCACTTTCTGTGTGCAGAATCCCTTGCAGAATCTTTTGTAATGGTGGCTTTGTGGTCACATATTGTTTTAGTTTCTGCTTATCATGGAAGACTTTTATTTCTCCATCTATTTTGAATGATAGCTTTGCTGGGTAGAGTATCCTGGGGTTTAAGTTATTTTCATTCAGTGCCTGGAAGATCTCACCCCACGCTCTTCTTGCTTTTAATGTTTCTGTTGAGAAGTCTGCTGTGATTTTGATGGGTTTACCTTTGTATGTTACTTGTTTTTTCTCTCTTACAGCCTTCAATATTCTTTCCTTAGTTTCTGAACTTGTTGTTTTAATGATGATATGTCGTGGAGTAGTTCTGGTTTCCAAATGAAATTAAGATTTTAAGAATATAAATTGAGGTCTTTTTTTGGTGGGGTAGGAGATCTCTCTTTGGTGATTAAGAACACCAAGATTCATAGTCATCTAAGAAACTGAGGGAAGAACTTTCCTCCTTAGAAAAATAAACAGGTTTTGCAAAAGAGTCAATTCTACTTTACAGAACAAATAAGAGAATTTGGAAATGCTAATTCAAGTTAATTTCTTACTTCCAATTTCAGTTCATTTTTGAGGCAGGGGAGAACATCACCTGAGTGGTTATAGAATGGAGGCCAAGCATTCAAAAAGAGATAAATGATGGGATCATGATAAACATCCCATGGAAAGAGAGCGAGGGAAAGAAAAATAATTACCTAGTACATCCATACAACACAACTAAAGCTGCACTGAGAAATATGAAAGGGAATAATAGTAATGGCTACATATTATAAATATTTCTACCAGGCATTATTATAATTGGCTTAAAAATACACTTGGTGTTCATCAATGTGATAGCACTTTACGTACTACTTTACAGTTAAAGAAATGGAGGCACAGAGAGTGCCTCAGCATCCTATCTTAGATTGTGTTAAGGGGCTGAAATGTGACTTCCAAAATATAGCTGCTATGGTTTCTTCCCTTTAACTCATGTAGTAATTTAATTCCCAAAGACACGCATTACTGATGTTAAGAGGAAACATAATCCACTGTGGTTTTTACAGGTGGAGACTTTGGTAAATGACTCATTTCAATAAGGTTATCAGGGTGCAGCCCCCTGATTGAGTCCTGTGGCTTTATAAGAAGAGAGACAGAGAACAGACACACAGATACATATACCCCATTTCTTGCCATGTGACCAGTGTGCCATCTCAAGCTCTGCCAATGAGATCACCAGAGCTGAGCTGACCGGCATTATGTCCTTAAACCTCTAAAACTGTGAGCCAAATAAACCTCTTTCCTTTAAAGAAGTGTCCTGCCTCAGATACCGCATTGTAGTAAAATGGATTAATACAATAGAAAAATTATTTCCCTTTAAATGTACATGTTACAATGAAGTCCCAAGTTTTCTTGAATTGTCTTTCAAATTCACCAGGCCAAACAATAAATTACTAGTACCATCGGCAAAGAACTAGCAAAAACTGAAGCCCATCTCCTCTAAAAACCCAATGACAAGAGGCAAAGAGAGGGGATTCAGAAGAGAAGGGGCTTAGAAACTATTTCTTACTCTCCACCTTTCCTCTCACTGTTTTTAAACATGATCAACAGTATGTGGAACACATTTCAAGATTTCCCTCATTTTAAAACAAGAGAACCCATTGATTAGCATGTCCCAAGTTCCTATTGGATGAATAATGTTGCATTATACACAAATAGGCTGGCGTCCCAGCTTCCAAGTTCCTGCAATGCAGAATAAAACATAAAGATGTCAACTACTCTGTTGGATCAAAGGGAAAAAATCAATATCTTGCTTTCCTGAACCACAGAACTACTAACTGCCTTTAAGTGGGTGATATATTTCAGTGAGGTAAGATAAGCCAGTTACAGGGAGCCCTTTTCAGAAGTCTATGATGCAGGAATGGGAAAGCGTCTCTCCTTTTGTTAAGATTGGTTGAGGTGGAACATAAAATGTACATCCTGGAATAAAATAGTGAGGAAAAGAGATAATAATCAACAAAGACATAAGACTAATTAGAAAGCAGGGAAAAAAATCAAACTTCTTTAGAATAGGAGTTGGAAATCATTAGAAAAGTTATCCATGGATCCCTGAGAACTTTTCCTTCCCCAGTAAATAAAGCTATGATCAGGTGAAAGCTTGTTCTTTGCCAGACACTGCTGTAAATTGTTTACATGTATCAACTCATTTAAACAACCAAATTAGGTGAGTACTAGTCATGTCTCTGCATTTTACAATGAGGAAATGGAAGCAGAGAAAGTAGTTGGTGCAAGGTCACACAGCTTCTGTGAGAGACATCAATGTTTCAATACTCATTCCCTATTGCCTGACCTCAAACACTGAACATCTGTAAGCAACCATTCTCTGATCTTCCTTGCTTCCTTTTCTTAAGTCTTCACATCTTCTTGGGGCCGTAATGAACACTGATGATGAGTAGTATAGATAATCCTTTACAGGTAATTCTGAATGTGCAGATTTAACATGTTTTCTGGGGAGAATCTCCCTGTGTAATCTGAAGAGAAATACAGCAACTGAGAAGTGAGCTGGCGAGTCTGCCAGAAATCCTACCAGATGGCACCAGACTGTTCAAACAGAGTTGACTGATCTCTTGTGTACCAAAGGGAGAGACAACATGTGAGTGAGAATGGAAGGATGCCTCTGTGTATGTGATAGAGGATACAGGGCACAAGGACGAGAAGGGAATGATGATTTTGCAGCTTCTAGAAGTTAATGTACCATATTCTCATAGACATGTTATTATATATGAATTATGTATGATTCTCAGAAAATAATAAAATTACAAGGGATAAAAGATATGAATCACTTCAACGTCTAATTGGTGGAATTAAGAAAAGTAAAGTTAGAATGGAATTAGGCAAGTTTTCTAAGTTATCCTTGACTTAGAAGTGAAAGAAATTAGAAATTAGGCAAGTTTTCTAAGTTATCCTTGACTTAGAAGTGAAAGACCAACAAGTGAAATCAGATTCCCTTTCTATAACCCTATGCAACAGTGTCTAACAATGTCATGTTTTGATCACCAGTATCTAAACTTAATTTGAGCAACAGGCACCAAAGATTTCTACAGCTCCTAGATTGCTCTTTGGAGGAAGAGCAACTGTGTGAAGTTGCTAATTACCTGTTGTCAATGAAAACAACCCTTGTAGGCAGCTGAAGAAATGAACTGGGAATAGGAGTTTGAAGTGTTGAGTAAAAAACACAGGTGTTGCTTTGTTCAATTATAGCCTAACATGAACCTTAGGATAAAAGGATGGGAGGTGGGAAAAGGAAAAGGAAAAACTGATATTACTTTGTGGTATAGCTGTCAGAGAATGGATAAAATCAAGAAAACAGCTTACTAAGCACTTTTAAATAGGGAAAGCTGAAGATTTGCAGGACTAAATTTTGTCCATAAAACAATTTAACCTTCAGAAAAATAACTTGTGAAAAGATTATCGGCCTTCTTAAAAAACAGTAAGTGAATAGGCAGTCAGCGTGGTTGGAATTAAATGCTGGGCTCTCTTCTTAAGCCCCCACCTCACTGAGATCAAACTCAGGGCCTTATACATGTTAGGCAAGCACTCTAACACTGAGCTAAGATTAGACTTTGAAACAGGCAACAAATTATAAACTGAGGAATTTTTTGTTTTTGTCTTTTTGGGAGGGTGAGTGTGTGTGTGGGTAAATTTATTTAATTTGTTAAAGTTAATATTTGTACACTTGGGACAGTGAACTGTATGTACTATACCACTGGTCTAACACTGTGCTACTGCAGTCAGCACTAAAAAAATGTCTTTTCAGTTTTCTTTTAATAATGATAATCTACTTTTCAGGAGTCTTATAAACATTTATGTTCCAAAGTTGAAATGTATCATGTACTGTTTACTTGTCTCTTTAACACTGTCTAATTCTCTTATTGCAACTAGGAATTCCACTTAATATAGAAAAAAGCAACATGTCTTTTGCTTGCCTACTTTGTATATGAACTATTAGGCTCTGAAGAATGTACTGAAAAGATACAGAGAAGCATTGCTTAAAACTCTTTAGGAAGCTCTTTGTCCCCTTTCCCATCTCCATCATCTTCAAATCCAGGTACATTTGTAGTAGGAATTTGTTCTGTGAAACCCTGCAGCAATATTTCTCTTCATTTCCATGGCAACAGCTCCCTATCAACTTCTGAAGGAACTTGCCTGTATTGTAAACAAACCTCTCTTGGCAATTGGCCTGTTTTCTTTCTCTATCTCATCTTCCATCTGCTCAAAGGCTTTGGTTCAAAAAGAAATAGGTTGCAGGTGTGTACTTTTTCTTTCTTTACTCCCCTCCCCCTTTGTTTCTGAAAAAGGTCGATCTTGGAGATTAAAATTCTGTCAACTAGGGACATTAACAATCTCACAGAGGAAGGCTGAGTTCTTGTGTGTACCTGAGAACTAATGTTTGGAACATACCAACATATATCATGTTTGGTTCCATTTTTACACAAGTACTCTCCAAAATAGGAAGCAAACTAATGCATTTCATGAAGTGAATTCTAACTACAGAGGAAAAAAAACTATTTAATGTCAGCCAAAAATGAATCTGAAATCAAATTTTTTCAGACTCTTTCATTAAAGGCTAAAGTGACCATTATAGAAATAGCTTAGTGACAGAAACAACCTTACCTATAATCAAGGTGAGAAAAAAAACATTTTTATTTCCTGAAAAAAAGTCTCTGTATATGTTTAACTCAGAATTTTATTACCTCAACCTGAAGTACTTTAATCCTCAGAGTTTGGAATGTAAAGTTATTTATCCAATATAATAAGTCTGACGTTTTTGCAAGTTCACTTATCTACACTAAACACAATTGTTTGCCATTATTTCAAACATAAAAAAAACAAAAAGTCAAGCTGGAAGGAAAAAAAGGTAAATTTCCTTTACCAAACACCAAATTTGAAGAGAGGTAAATGGAAAAAAGGTAATTATCTAGATGTAGAAAGGTTTATGGACATGTCAACCACAGTGTCAGATCTCTATTGAAAATGTTGCTAATTTGCATATTTTTTATAATTTTTCTTAATATTCATAGAAAAGAACCACCTCATGATAATGTCTGAAGAAAAATTATTTTTAAATGTTCTTTTAATTGACAAATTAAAAATTATATGTATTTATGGTGTACAACATAATGTTTTGATATAGATTTGTCCCTCAGTATCTGCAGGGGATTGTTTCCAGGGCCCACTAGAATACTAACATCTGGGGATGCCCCAAGTCCCTGTGTAAAAGGATCTTATCTTTGCATGTAACCCACATACACCCTCACATCCTCCTGTGTGCTTTACACCATCTCTAGATTACTTAGAATATACAACACAATGAAGATGATAATTGCAAAATAAGTATACCATGTTATGTAGAGAATAATGACAAGAAAAACATCTGTATATATCCAGGACAGGTGAAGTTTTCGTTTCTCAAACACTTTGATCCAAAATTACTTGACTCTCTCGATATGGAAAGATTTTATATGTGTGTGTGTGTATATATAGATATATATATGTCTTTATGTACATATATACATATTATAAATATATACACATTGTGGAATGATTAAATAGCATATTCATCTCCTCACATTCTTACTGTTTTTTTGGTGATTGTTGATATTGTGAGTAAAACTTCCACAAAGTTAGGGAGGTTGAACATCTACTGGGTACTCTCACTAACCAGGTAGACCGGGACAGGGAGTGCTGAAAATAAAAAGAGCTCTAAAAAAGATGAAACTAAAAATAAAATTCCATCAGACAGTCTGCTAGGACAGATGTTAAAATATTGGTTCAATAATTCTCAGACCAAAGGCAAAAAGAAGCAGCAAATGATCAAATATTGCTGCTTTATCTAGACACAGGGACCCATTCTCAAACTAGCTGTCCTCTGGTCAAAATTTGGATCAGACCAGGACTGGGTCTGCCAATTACTTATTGAATATGTTGATGACAGGAGTCCCAGGAGTCAGGAAGAGATTGAGTATGCCCTTTGTTGGAGACAGGGACCCATGTTTCACTTTCACTTAAATTTAGTAAAGAGGGAGCCAAAGGAAATATGAGCCAAAAGAAATCTCCAAGTGATTCCCTTTTTCCTGTTTACCTCCCCCTTATAATCTGGAGGCCTCGACTTCTCTCTTGGGAGAGTCTCCCAAGGATAAGGATGGAGTCTCTCATCAAGAGCCTCTGGAGGTCCAGCCCAGGCTCCATCTGAGCCCCCAAGTGACTCCCTGTCAGCTTTGGCCTCACCTTCAGGTCATGGTTTGTCCTTTTCCGGGCTCAGAAGAAAACTCCAAACATGTCAGAGAGATATTTAGAATCTCCCCATTCCCCCATCACCTAAAATGCAGTCAAGACCTTTCACTTACTCTAAGGGGTCCCAGCTGAAGGTGGAAACTTTGGTTTTGTTGATGCCCCATTAACTAGCACAGAAGTCTGAAATTTAAAGGGAGAATTAAAGCCCCTTTTAGAAGACCCACACAGAGTCATGGATCGACTTGACACATTTATACCTGGGCAGAACTCATGTCTATTTTGGGAATCTTATTTTCTGGGGAGGAGAGAGCAATGATCAGGAGGGCTGCCATGGCCAAATGGAAAAGAGAGCACCCACCAGGCTCCAAGGTTCAGCCCGCAAACAGTAAATTTCCCCTTGAGGACCCGCTTTGGAATAATAATGGCCCTGCTAACAGAAGGGAGCAGGGGATGTGAGAAATATGATCATTAAAGAAATCAGGGCATCCGTCCTCCAATCTCAAAACTGAGCCAAAGCCTTTGATGCACAAGGAAAGGATGAGGGACCTGCTGACCTTCTTCACAGGCTAAAAGGCCACATGAGAAAATATTCAGTTTTAAATTTAGATGACCCCCCTGGGACAGGGAATGCTAAAACTTCACTTTGTGACCAATAGTTGGCAAGACATCACAAAGAAATTCCAAAAGATAGAAAACTGAAAGGACAAAAGCTTGGAGGAATTTTTAAGAGAGGCCCAAAAGGTTTATGTAAGACAAGATGAGGAAAAACAAAAACAAAAAACTAAGATCCTGTTGTCCACAATCGGGCAGATTACTCAGGAGAAAAATACTTTTCAGAGAGTTGGGCCAACACCTGCTCAAAACACCTTCCCTGAAGGGAAGTCCAATCTCACAGGCTTCAGGGGGAAAGAAAGAGAACAGGTGCTACTGATGTGGGAAACCACGACATTTCAAATGAGAATGTCCTGAGAGAAGAAAGGAAGAGAAGAAGTTGGTCTTATGGCCTTTGAGGAAGAATAGGAGGGTCAAGGGCTCTTTTATGTGGATGGGTCTTACAAGGAGTCCTTGATAAATTTAAAAGTAGGATCTCCCTACCAAAAAAAGAGATCATCTTCTTGGTCAACTCCAGAGCAGTGAGGTCATCTCTTACTATGGCCATCCCCCACCCCCTAGGCCTGTCCCTCTCCTCAGGGAGGCTCTCAATTTCTGGAGTAAAAGGAGAGAAATTTCATGTCCCTCTCTTCAAACACACCCCAGTGAAATTTCAAGATTGGGTGGTATGAGTTAATCCCCTTTTTGTACCTGAGGCTGGGATCCATCTTTTAGGAAGAGACTTAATGTCCAAGTGGGCATAAAAATAAAATTAGGGAAAAAATATCTTAAGATTTCATTAAATTTGATGACAGTACAAATTGAGGATGAAATTCTCCCCAAGGTCTGGATCAGGGACAGGAACAGGAGAGGGATACAGAGTCCCCCAATTCATATTGACCTGAAAACCTCAGTGAGACAATACGAAGGAAGCAATATCCCATACCTGGAAGGGAGGCTGGACCTAAAACTTATAATCAAGGGGCTATTAAAGGATGGCCTTTTGGAACCCAACATGTCCCCTTTTAACACCCCAATTCTGCCACTTAAGAAGCCAGGTGGATCTTACCAGATGGTTCACAGCAAGCAACTAGTCATTCCAAACCCGTATACTCTCCTCAGTAACATACCTCCAGATTATCAATGGTTTAGTGTTGTAGACTGAAAGGATGCATTCTGGGCTTGCCCCCTCACGGAGGAAAGCAAGGACACCTTTGCCTTTAAATGGTAGGACCCTGAAACAGGGAGAAAGCAACAATACAGATGGACAGTCCTTCCACAAGTTTTCACTGACTCCCCTAACCTATTTGGCCAAGTCTTAGAACAAGTGCTGGAGGAATTTGCCCTTCCCTCCCAGATGAATTTATTAAAATACATGGATGATCTTCCATTATCTGGACTTACTGAGAAAGAGGTGAGAGATACTATAATTAGTCTCCTAAATTTCTTGGGCCACCAAGGATTAAGAGTCTTAAAAACTAAGTTACACTTTGTTAAAAAAGAGGTCAAACATTTGGGACATTTGATTTGCAAGGGAAAACACAGATTAGGTCCTGAGAGAATAGAGGGGATTTCTGGTATGCCTCTATGAGAGACCAAAAGGGAACTTAAAATTTTTCTGAGTTTAATTGGATATCGCAGACTCTGGGTAGAACCTATGCACCAGGACTAAAACCCTTTATTCCAAGCTTTTGGAAGAGGTACCCGATCCTTTATGTTGAGACCCAGAGGAAGTCCAGATAATAGAAAGCCTTAAACAGTCCTTAATCTCTGCCTTGGATTGGCCCTACCTTCCCTAGAGAAGCCTTTCCATTTATTTGTTAATGTGGATGGAAGAACAACCCTTGGAGTCCTCACTCAGAGGTATGGGGAAAAAGAAACAATCTGTGGCCTATTTATCCAAATTCCTTGACCTTATAACTCGAGGATGGCCAGAATGTGTTCAAACAGTTGCCTCTAGGGTCCTATTGACTGAAGAAAGTCAAAAATTAATTTTTGGAGGGTCCCTGATATTGGCACATGCCACCAGGTCAAAACTATTCTTCACCAAAAAGTAGGAAGGTGGCTGACTGACTCCAGAATATTAAAATATACAGCTGTCCTGCTTGAAAGGGATGATCTGTCCTCACAACCAAAAACTATTTAAACCCAGCAGAAAACCCAGAAATTTATGGGGCATGACTGTCTGGACTTTATCAAATACCAGACTAAAATCAGACCTGATCTCAGGGAAAATCCCTTCCTGGATAGATTAGGCTGTTTGTGGATGGTTCCTCTAGAGTTATTCAAGGAAAAAGACATAATGGATATTTGGTGGTAGATGGAGTCAAATTAAAATTTTTTTTAAATCAGGGAGTTTACCCAATAACTGATCAGCTCAGATCTGTGAACTATTCACACTCAATCAAGTGTGAAAATTTTTTTTTAACAAAATTTCTTGTACAATATACTCATTGTACAGGGGGGATTTGAAGTGACAATTCTGATTAGACTTATATTATACATTATTTACATTGTCCCCATTATCTCTAACCATCATCCCCACTCACCTGACTAAAAGCAATTGCAAAAGGTTTCTTAATTCTGTTTCATATATGTATATGAAGTCCATCTACCACATACTATCAACCTTAATTTCCTTCCTTGACAATCCCACAAGTACCGCCCCACACACTGTACCTATTTTATAGTTCTCATCTTCATAATTAATGTTTAAGTTGATGCTCAAAGGCATGTCTCAATGTAGTCCCACTACATTGAGACCCTTCCCATTACTCTTCCTTAAACTGCCTTTATCTCCTACCCCCCATTTTTGGCAGCTTTCAATACACATCCTTATATCCTCTATCATCACATCTTATAGTATGCAATATTACTGATGCTCTATCATTATCTTTTCTTTTCCCTTTTTCCCTAAGTTCCATAGAGTAGTTCCACTGTTACAAACATGTTCTACAACTGAGTTTTTATGATCATGCTTGTTTTTGTGTATATGTTCATGTATGAGAGAAAATATGAGTCTTTTGTGTTTCTGATCCTGGCTAACTTCACTTAACATGATGTCCTCAAATTGCATCCATTTACCTTCAAACCACATGTCATTATTCCTTATGGTTAAGAAATACTCTATTGTGTATATGTACCATAAGTTCTTAATCCATTCGTCAGTCATAGGGCACCTAGGTTGTTTCCAAAGCTTGGCTACTGTGAATAGTGCTTGATGAACATTTGTGTACAGGTCTCTCTACTGTATCCTGTCTTACCTTTTTTTGGGTAGATGCCCAGGAGTGGTATCACTGGATCTTAGGGCAGTTCTATCTCTAGTTTTTTGAGGAATGTCCATACTGCTTTCCATAGTGGCTGTACTAATTTGCATTCCCACCAGCAGTGTATAAGGGTTCCTGTTTAACCACATCCTCCCAGCATTTGTTGCTGTTATTACCCTTGATTATGGCCATTCTAACTGGGGTGAGATGAAATCTAAGTGTTGTTTTGATTTGCATCTCTCTTATAACTATGGAAGTTGAACACTTCTTCATGTATTTACTGGTCATTTGTACTTCTTCCTTTGAGAATGCCCTGTTTCTTCATTGAGTTGTTGATTCTTTGGGGGCTGAGTTTTTTGTATTCCCTATAGATTCTGGATATTAGTCCCTCATTGGATGAGTAGTTGGCAAAGATTTTCTCCCATTCTGTGGGCTGTCTCTTGAGTCTGGTGACTGTTTCCTTTGCTGTGCAGAAGCTCTTTAGTTTCATGCAGTCACATTTGTTCATTGTTTCTCTTAGATGCCGAGACTTTTGAGTTCTTTTTAGGAAGTCGTTTTTATACCTATGCGTGGGGTTATGTCTGGAACTTCTATTCTGATCCATTGGTCTTCCTGTCTGTTTTTGTTCCAATACCATGTTATTTATGTTGTTATGCCTCTGTAGTATACTTTGAAGTCGGGTATTGTGATGCCTCCAGCATTGGACTTTTTGCTCAGAATTGCTTTGATATTCAAGTTCTTTTGTGTTTCCATATGTATTTCATGGTTTCCTTTTTTATTTTTGTGCAGAATGTCATTGGAATTTTGATAGGGATTGCATTGAACATATAGATTGCTTTTGGTAGCATAATCATTTTCACAATGTTGATTCTATCAATCCATAAGCATAGAAGGTCTTTCCACCTTCTGTTGTCTTCTTCAATTTCTCTCTTCAGTGGTTTATAGTTTTCATTAAAAAGGTCTTCTGTTTCTTTCATTAAATTTATTCCAAGGTACTTAAATGTTTTGGAGGCTATTGTAAGTAGGATTGTTTCCCTGATTTCTTTCTCTATCTGTGTGTTGTTAGTGTATAGAAAAGCTACTGATTTCTATAAGTGATTTTGCATGCTGCTACTTTGTCAAAAGAGTTTATGATTTCTAGTATTTTTGGTAGAGTTTTTGGGGTCTCTTAGGAGGATCATGTGGGTTTTGTCCTTGCTTCTGTTTATATATGCTGTATCACATTTATGGATTTAAGTATGTTGAACCATTCTTGCATTCCTGTAATGAAATTGACTTAGTCATGGTATATGATCTTTTTGACATGCTGTTGAATTCTGTTTGCCAGTAGAATCTTTGAATCTATATTCATTAAAGATATTGATCTATAATTCTCTTATCTGGTTACATCTTTATTGGGTTTTGAAATGAGTGTACTGCTGGCTTCATAGAATGAGTTTGGTAGTGTTCCTTCACTTTCTATTTCCTAGAAAAAGTTGAGGAGTATTGGTGTTAGTTCTTCTTGAAAGGTTTGGTAAAATTCAGCAGTGAATCCATCAAGTTCTGGGCTCTTCTTTGTAGGGAGACTATTTTTGCTTCACTATCACTGCATGTAATTAAATTCAACAGCAGTAACTACAGGTGTTTAGTATCTTCTTGGTTCAATTTTGATTGACTATATGCACCTAGGAATTTATCCATTTCATCTAGATTTTCCAGTTTACTTGAATGTAAGCGTTCAAAGTGCTTTCTAATGATTATCTGGATTTCATCAGTATTTATGATTATGTCCTGTTTTTCATCTCTGATTTTATTAACTTGGGTCTTCTCCCACCTCTGTTTTATCATGTTGGCTAACAGTTTGTTGATTCTGTTAATCTTTTTAAAGAACCAACTTTTTGTTTCACTAATTCTTTGTATACTTTGTTTGGTTTCAATTTCATTGATCTTGGCCATGATCCTTATTATTTCTCTCCATTTTCTGGTTTTGGGTTTGGTTTGTTGTTTTTCTAGGAGCTTAAGGTACATCATTAGGTTGTTTATTTGAGAGGTCTCTGTTTTTTTAATGTAGGCACTTGTAGCTATAAACTTACCCCTTAGCATGGCCTTTGTTGTGTCATATATTAGTGTAAGTTGTATTTTCATTTTCATTGGATTTTAGGAACTTTTTCATTTCTTCCCTTATTTCTTTAGTCACCCCATTGGTTTTTTGCAGTGTGTTGTTCAGCGTCCGTGTGTTTGAATATTTTCTGGGGTTTCTTATGTTATTGAGGTCTAGTTTTTATTCCATTGTGATCTGATATGATGCAGGTGTTATTTCCAATTTCTTGAATTTGTTGAGACTTGTTTTGTGTCTTAAAATATGATCTATTGTGAGACAGCTCCATGAGATGCAGAAAATAATATGTATTGCCTTGTTGTTGGGTGAAATACTCTGTAGATATCAACTATGTCTATTTGGTCTAATGTGTGGAGTACCTCTGATGTTTTTTGTTCATCTTTTGCCTGGATGACTTGTCTATTGGTGACAGTAGGGTATTCAGGTCTCCCATTATCACTGCATTAGGGTCTATCTGTGCTCTTAGGGCCATTAGAGTTTTTTTTAGTGTAGATGGGTGCCCTTGCTTGGTGCATATATGGTAAGGGTTGATATTTCCTCTTGATGAATTGTTCCTTTAATTAATATGAAGTGACCTTCATTGCCCCTTCTAATTGATTTTAATCTGAAGTCTACTTTGCTGTATGTGAATATAGTTATTCCTGCCTGTATATGGGGTCCATTTGCTTGGAAAACATTTTCCACCCTTTGACTCTAAGCCAGTGTTTATTTACTTCAGTTAGATGAGTTGCTTGCAAGCAATATATGGTTGGGTTTTTTTTTTTTTTTAACTCAATTTGCTATTCTATGTCTTTTGATTGGGGCATTGAGGCCATTTACATTCAGTGTTAATATTGAGATGCAGTTGTTTCCAGCCATTTTTATTGCCCTGTTTAGTTTTACCTACTCTTTGTTTATTGGTCTACTTGTTCAGAAGGGTTTATTCTGTCTTGAGTCTTCCTCTCTCATTCTAGTTTCTTCTTCTACATGTAAAATCCTTTAAGTATCTTCTATAGTGCTGGTCAAGTGCTAAAATTATTAAAAGACAAAGAAGGGATGATCTAAACTGACTAAAAATGCATACTTTTGGAAAAATAAGCACTAAAATAAGGTCAATTAATATTAAAGGACAGGACCTGGTACACAAGGATCTAATTTTCAGATTGCTGGAGAACCTTATGCTTCCTGAGGAGATTGCAATAGTCCATGTCCCAGGATATCAATAAGGCAACTCCCTTGAGATGCAGGGAACAACCTAGCTGACAAGGCTGCAAAGGAGGCTGCCTTCCACCAGAGATACCAATGCTACACAACACTCCTGTCATCCAGACCCCACCCTAACCCCTGTTTTCACTCCCAGGTGAAAGCTCAACTCAGGAAGCTGGGTACCTCCCAAACCTTGTAAGGGAAATGACTCCTCCCAGAAGAGAAGGAAGTACTTTCCAAACCTATCATGAGACAGATATTAACCCAATTACACCAAGGAAGTCCAGGTTAAGTGTAATGTCATCCTCACAGTTTGTGTGTGTCCAGGAATCTATACTCTAGCAAAATGATCACTAAAGGCTGTCTAACTTGTAGGAAGGTTAACAAATAGGCCTTAAGTGGGCAACCTTTAGGGGGAATAAATCCAGGCCTAAGGCTTTTTCAAAGTGTTCAGGTGGACTATACTGAATTACCCCAGGTGGGCCATCTAAAGTATTTACTGGTTATAGTTGACCATCTAACTAATTGGGTCAAGGCTATGCCTCCTCCTAGTGCCACCACCAATGGAATAGTTAAGATACTTTTAGACAATAAAATTCCTTGGTTTGGACTTATTGAAAATAGAGAGTCAGATAATGGGAGTCATTTTATAGCTAAGATAATCAGAGAATTAGCAAGGGCATTAGACATTAGGTGGGCATATCATACTCCATACTTCCCACCCACTTCAGGAAAAGTTAAAAGAATGAATCAGACTTTAAAAAATTCAACTTACTAAGTTCTTAAGACCAGACTACCCTGGAACAAATGCCTACCTCTAGCCTTACTTAGGATTAGGATGCCCTCCCTCCTCCTGGAAGGACATAGGAATCTGTCCTTATGAAATGTTATATGAGTTACCCTGTTTGGGCTGGCCTTCTGGCCTCCCTTCCTTTGAAACCAAAGATCAGTTTCTCGCGATTATGTTCTTAGTCTCTCTTCAGCTCTATCATCACTTAGGCAACAGGGACTGTTGGCCCAGACCCCACCACTCTGATTTCCAGTGTACCCACAGTGACAGACCGGGAGATTATGTCCTGATCTGGACTTGGAATGGAGAGAAGCTCGAGCCATCCTGGGAGAGACTTTGTCAGGTGCTACTCATACTGAGTATCTAGTGTAGTACATACTGCTGGAAAAGGATGGGCCCACTATACATAAACAAAATGAGCTCCCAAGGAGGAATGATGGGCCATGTCTTCAAGTTCTGGTGATACAAAAGTAACCTTAAAGAGACTGTGATAAAACTGTTACTCCTGTTCCATTTGGGACACTGTCTGACTACCATCATTATCGCTCGGACCTCTCCCATATATCTATTGAATTTGATTCATGTGCTGTAATGCCCTGTGGGGATTTTGAGAATCAGTGTTATATCCAGACTAGGGCTGAGGCTATATATATGTGTGCAGACCCCATCCCTGGTTACAAAAAGGGTAGTTATGAAAGTGCTTACTGCCCATGTTCTGGATGGGACATGATAGGGTGGACAACTACAGCTGGGGAATATGTCTCACCAACCTACTACTACCCTACAGAATGTAGAAAAGATAATTGGGGAAAAAAAATTAAGGGACAAATATTCAGCTTAAGAAAGTTACCCTTCCTCCCAATTGTCACCCATCCAGTGCAACCCCCTTAGGCTGATCATAAATTTTCCCTATTCTATGACCACATAGCCATGGATTAGGAGCTATGGCTTTTAAGGCACTATGGATTAGGAGCTAGCCTTATTAGGCCCATGGATCCAACAGGTTCCTTTCACTTAGAATTGCTTCCCACTATTACAGCATCCCCTAGTGCCCTGTCCCCAACACTGCTTCCCAGCTCTGTCATAATCAGACTGGAATAACTGTAGTGGAGGTCAAAGATCTAAGACATACTATAGCTATTAAAACTGGGAAACAAATGCCTGGTTAGAATTGGATGAAATATTCTGTTCCCACTTTAAATAAGATTGATTGCTATGCTTGTGCAACAGGAAGATCAGAACCCCAAGTTGTCTCCTTCCCCTTGGGATGGACCACTGACCCTGCTGGTAAGGTGTGCATGGTTGCCCTCTTCTAGGAATGGACATCCTGGGGCAATGGGTCCTGCAGGACTTTGTCACTACTGTTTCCCAAGATAAATGACTGTGAGGGGCTAAAGCTGTCTCAGCTGATCAGACCCCCATCTCGAAACTCTAATTTTGCCACTTGCCTTTCTAGGTGGGGGAAGGACTGGAGTTTCTGAAAAATGCATCTGGGTGCAGTAAAGGCTGATCCTTTAGAGAGATGAGCAATAAGTGTGCTCTAAATATTGCCAGGGCAGATGCATTGCTATGGACCTTTACTTGAGATTCTTCTGGTCAAATGAAGTGGGACTTGCACTCTAGTCCAATTGGCTATCCCTTTTACTCTGGCATTCCAGAAACTCAAACCTTTCCTAACCAAAGAAAGACAGAAACGAGATCTTGTTCCCCCTGGAGTGTCATTTGACTCCCATGTCTACATAGATGTCATTGGGGTCCCACGAGGAGTCCCTGATGAATTCAAAGCAAGGAACCAGATAGCAGCAGGATTTGAATCTGCTGGTTCACTATTAATAAAAATGTAGACTGGATTAACTAAATTTATTATAACCAGCAGAGATTTGTCAACTATACTAGGGATGCAGTGAAGGGAATTGCAGAACAAGTAGGCTCCATTAGTAAGATGGCATGGGAAAACCGGATGGCTCTAGAAATGATTCTGGCAGAAAAAGTAGGGGGAGGGTTGTGTCCTGATTGGGGTAAATGCTGTACATTCATCCACAACAACAGAGCTCCAGATGGGACCATAACCAAGGCTCTCCAAAGCTTGACAGCCCTGTCAAAGAAACTGACTAAGAACTCAGGGATAAATGACCCCCTTACTAATTGGCTAGAGCAGTGGTTTAGGAAATGGAAGGGGGTGATGACCTCAATCTTAACATCCTTCATTGCTGTATTTGGGGCAATGGCTTTAATTGGGTGTTGTGTTATACCCTGTATACAGGGACTAATTCTTAGATTCACAGAAACCGCCCTAACTAAACAAACTCCTGTATCATACCAATTATTGTTGAATACAGCTAAAATAGAGGGTCAATAATGTTAAATGAGTTGAAGAAAGTAACAGGAAAAAAATGGGGGAACTGTGAGGAAAGTCTTTTCTATCAAAGTGTGTCACCATCTTAGCTGCTTGCAGTTCTGGGTTCTTGTTCACTGAGCTCTGTTTCCATGCTGAAATTACTACCTACCCCACCTCCAAATTCCAAGTGTAGCATTAGCCAATTGCAAGCAGATTGTGCACCTGAACTCACCAATCTGAGTAAAGGGGGAGGGTCCACTGCATAAGGAATAAAAATGAGGGTTTATTGCCTGCTACTGGTGCTTGCTGTGCACATGCACCTGTGCCATTTTACAGAAGTAAATTTTGCCTTGCTGAGACAATTCTCCATTCCTGTGTCCTCGACTGTGACTCTGGTGGCCTTATTTCTAACAATCTATCCAGAAAATCCCAGATTTGGAAAGAGTAATGTGGGAAGAGATAAATAATAGAAAATAATTTATGTGGAGTTTACAGCATTTTTTATTGTTGACAATCTTAAAATATTTGAACTTAAACTATAGGGTTAATAGCAGTAGAATACTTTTAATTTTAAAGTATTTTCTTGTCTTATCTCATTTTATCATATAATATAACTTCTACATAAATAACTGCATAAATAATTTCATAAGGAGAAAATCCAAAATCTGTAAAAAATAAAAAAGATAAAAGAAAAAGAATACTTACACACCCTTCTTGCTGAAAATATCCCATTATTGTCCAATTATTTGCCAACTAACAAAAAACAGTATAATAGTTATTCAAGAAAAGAATACCTTAACAAATTATAACCAGTAAGATTTTAGAGGTGGTATTTTATTGCATAAAAGGTCAGATTGTCCAGAATTTACTCATAACTTAGCTCTGATATTTGTTAACCGTGTCCTTAGGCAGAGTTTATTTCATGTAGAAGTCCCCTCATCCAGCTATACAAGTGCCAAAAAAGAGAACATTATCTTTCAGTGCATGAAAGATAATGTACTGAAGTTGCACTGATATTGTAGGCAATAAACATTAGCTCCACTCCACTTTACTAGGGAAGAGGGTCACTATGGTCAGGTGCATACTGAGAGTAATCCAATGTA
The DNA here is from genome assembly GCF_047511655.1 of Castor canadensis. Taxonomy (NCBI): domain Eukaryota; kingdom Metazoa; phylum Chordata; class Mammalia; order Rodentia; family Castoridae; genus Castor; species Castor canadensis. Next base: position 29,787,231 of record NC_133395.1, read on the forward strand.
GAGTTCATGGTTTCTAATTAAGATTTTGAGTATTATTTTTAAAAAACAAATTGTAAGTGTGGTAGCAGTCTTCACAGATACTGCACTCTATCAGCACTACACATATTTTCCAGGAGATGCCAGCTCACATAATATGAATGACCCTTCCATCGCCAACCACTGCTTCCTCAACAGCTCCCCATAGTACTTTGCTAAGTGGACACAAAATGCTCTGACTATAGGCCCACATTGGCTTTCTCTGTATACCAAATAAAGTGGAGGACTGAGTACAAATTCTAAACAGAATATAAATGTCTATGTGTTTAAAGTGGTCCCTTGGAAAACAGATTAGATTTCCCAAGACAATAAGAGTTTGGGTATGGTATTCAGTTATAAGATGGAAAAAAGTCACAGCCAAATCTAGCACTGGAGAAGTCATTCTCAAGGCTGCTATAGTAAGTCTGAAGATGGAACCTGCCCAAATCCAAGACAGAACTGATAATGGCTCTTGGCCAACAGGTGGGAGAGCTGAACCTAGTGTCTGGAACTGTTTACCTCCCTTAACTGCTGTCCTTTCCTACTCTTATGTGTATAGCTGACCTGCTACCACTTTCTCACAGCTGTCCACTCTGCCTCTTTTGTTTTATTTCATTTGAATTTCTACTAATGCCAGCTAAATTTGCTAGCTAATTTGCTTAGACATTTGGAAAAAAGTGTATTTCATAATACTTCTCTTTGGAATTTAAAAACTGGCCTGAGATTGGACTATGAGCACATGATAAAAGCGAGAGCACACAAGGAAGGGGTGAGGATAGGTAAGACACCTAAAAAACTAGCTAGCATTTGTTGCCCTTAACACAGAGAAACTAAAGCAGATACCTTAAAAGCAACTGAGGCCAATAGGAAAAGGGGAACAGGTACTAGAGAAAAGGTTAGATCAAAAAGAATTAACCCAGAAGGTAACACCCACGCACAGGAAATCAATGTGAGTCAATGCCCTGTATAGCTATCCTTACCTCAACCAGCAAAAACCCTTGGTCCTTCCTATTATTGCTTATACTCTCTCTACAACAAAATTAGAAATAAGGGCAAAATAGTTTCTGCTGGGTATTGGGGGGGGAGAGGGAGGGGGCGGAGTGGGTGGTAAGGGAGGGGGTGGGGGCAGAGGGGAGAAATGAACCAAGCCTTGTATGCACATATGAATAATAAAAGAAAAAGGAAAAAAAAAAGAAAGAAAGAGAATGAGGCAGAAAAAAATAAAAATAAAAATAAAAACTGGCCTGAAAACTCTGTAGGAGGTCTGAATATATATTTCTTGTGCAAATCCTCATACATATATTCACTCAAAAAGTACTTATTGAGTGCTTTTTATATGCCAGGCACTGTGCTAAAGGATGGAACTGTGGTGAAAGTGAGACATACTCCCTGTCCTCAGGCTATGTCCTGGGTAGTGGAAGATACAGGCTTTCATCAAAGAATCACACAAAAATATGTTACAGGAACTTTTAACAGAGGAATTTGACATCTAACATTTGAAAACAATTTTCAAGGAAGATGTCCCAGAGGAAGTGAGGTTTGAGCTAAAATTTGAAGAAGACATAGTAATTATGCAGACAAATAGTTACACACATTCTATTTATTGTCTGTTTCTGCTTATTGGGACTTGAGTCCTGTGAGGGCAGACTGTGGTGTTGCCCTGGAAACATGATACTTAGAGCCTGTAACCGGGTCTGGCACAAAGCTCAATGAGCATTTATTAAATTAATGAATTGAAATGAATTTCACTGAATAAAGAGGAAGGGTGGAACAATTCAGGTAGGCTATACAAAGACCATTTATCTTGAGAACCATGGAAAGGAAAAGGGATTGAAAAGGCCAGATAACTCAGAAAACTGACTATGGGTTTAGGAACCTGAGGTGTTGGAGAGGGTTGTAAATCCCTAACTGCTCTGTTAGTGAGATCCATTTGACTTCCTTTCCCTTTTTCTTCTTTAATTTTTATTATTGATTATTCAAGATTCTAGTTCTTATTTGGATGGTAATGTTTTCAAAGAAATGATCTGTAAGTAGATCTACTGCCTTTCCCCTATCTCTTAGTCCTAGTACATCACTTATGAAAATTGTGAGCAATTATTATCCTCAGACCAAAAGTGTAAGCTGCTCTAGTATACCTTTCCCTCTCCCCTTCCTCTCCTCCACCTCCTCCTTTCTCTTTCCCCCTCTCCCTGTTTCCTTCTCTTCCTCTTTCCCTCCTTACTTCCTTTATTATCTCCTTCAATGACTTTGCAGGGGATGTTTTACCCTGGCAATCTTTGGCACACATGTGTAAAATACAAAAACAAGGTTGAAAGCAGAAAATATACCAGCCTTTATTTAAGCCAGTCAACATTCATTGAGTATTCCCTTGCATGACCAAATCTCTTTTGACCACAACTTTGGGGAAGGTTTGTCCTTATCCTCAGGAGATATCCATTCAAATGGATAAGTTGAAACAATACCCTAAAAGAAGTTACTAAGAAAACCAGATTCCAACTTGCAGGAAAGAATTCTGTGTGGCATTGTATAAAGTATACAGTACTTCCTAAAGAAAACAGAGACTTTAAAATTTTGATTTGGAAGAGAAAATAAATGGAAATTATTAGAGAGAAACAGAGTAGTAAGATGCCTATAGAGAAATATATTTCTTTGCATAATGTAAATATACTCAAAGTTTAAGGACCATTACGGGAGAAACCAATCACTCCTGATGTAGAATCTTGACATGGCCACCAGAGCTCTGAAGAAAATAGCAGACAAGAACAGCCAAAGGTTTTTCCTCATTCCTTTCAAGGTCAAATGGGAGCCCTTTTCCTGGTGTGAAAGAAATACAAGCACTTTAATCCAAAGGACAGGAAATGGACTCAATAATAAAAGATCCTATTAAAAACCACATAGCAGCAAATTTCTTCAAAATTGAAAATCTCTTGACCTAAACTACAAATAGTATATTAAGTTTGGCACTAAAACATTCATGTCATCTTCTCTCTGCTAGATGAAAAATTCAGCATTGCAATGTATAATTAAATGTTTCTTTTAGCATGCATACCATAAAAATTGTCAACATCTTCTACAAGACTAAAATGTAGTTCACGTTCCATTTGTTAGGCATTCCCTACCTGAAGGCACAAAAATAAATTTACCACCGGCTTTTTTTGAGAACATTTTCACCTCTATTGGATCAACACCTGCTAGTCTGGTCTTGTGTCTCTTTCACTCTCCCAGATAGTATTTCACTGCTCAGAGGCCTTTGAAAGGCAACAGATAACAAACACTCTTTGGTCCCTTGCATTTCAATAGAATAACCTGAAACTCCTTATCATAAAGGCCCAAGCAAACCATGATATTGGGGAGGGGCTGAAGGTTCCCAGGTCCTAGTTCCATAAATAATTTGATTTCTTTTAAACAAAGAATGGGTTAAATTAAAAGCAAATTCAAGCCAAAAATATGTATTTTTTTACAACTGCATCAATGACTTACCTAGGTCTTTCCATTTTGCTCATTTCAACACTTAGTACTTCTGTTTATAGCTCATCTTAAATCTTCACATGAGTGACACACACAGAAGAGGACTGGCTAGACATCAAGGCATCAAGGGCCTGTCTCAGTGAGAAACAACAGTGAGGTTGAACACATGCACATTTGCAGATCACTTGATGAAGAGGCTTTAAAACAACTCTGCATGAGTTGATTAGTTCAATAATCAACTTGATCAGGCATTGAGAGCACCCATCTGTGGTCAGAGAGAATATGAGATGAGCTCCCTGTGTACATCAGGGTATGTTATTAACATTTTCAAATGATTTTTAGGAGAAAAACACTAGTCCAGCTAAAGGAGGTTTGGTTTTCAAATGTTAAGAAAAGTGTGTGCATGATTTAAAGGACCTCTCTCTAAGAATATAATGTTTACTTAGCATGTCATGATTTGCAAGAACTAGTGCTTACAAAACAACCTGTACTTAGGAATTGTGGCTTACAGTGCTCACAGTAATCATTCATAACACACTGACTAGGAACTTGTGCATTCTAGGTACTCATTCTTTGTTGAATGAATGAATGAGTGAATGAACATATCTAACCCATTTAAGTTGCAGGACTCAACAGCACATTCTGAGTCTGGTTAGTATGAATGAATAGGCAGATGTTAACCCTGTATTCCTCTCCTTACAGAGTACACATGTCATCTGTCATGGTCTGTTAAATTTATGGCATAGCCTGCAAATGCCTCTCAGACTGGCCCAGAGCAAGTCAATTAATTTCTCTTTAATTCTTCCACTTTGTAACCTGGAAATGAAAATACAAAGTGATTATATTGCTCAGATCCAGTATGAAGCTAAAGGGGACATTGCCAGTAAAGTTGGATCATGCAGGTAAATCTTTAAAGACAGAAAAGTTTTGGAGGGAAGGCAAATTAGAGAGTGACTGCTTAGTGGAAACAGAGTTTCTTTTGGGGTGATGAAAATGTTTTGGAACTAGATAGAGGCAACGGTTACACAGTATCACCATATACTAAACGCCCTGCCCGCTAAAATAATTAGTTTCCTGTGATGTGAATTCCTGTCTTGTTGTTTTCTTTTATCTCTTATTACTTTGTATATTCTATGTGTGATAGAACTCAATAAATACTTATTGATTTATTGAAGCAGAATTTGTGATTTCAAATGTGCATGTGACAATAGAGATTGCTTCTTGAAAAGCCTGGCTTGTGAAATTTAGCTCAATAAAAATTTATAACAGAATATACACAGTTCTAAAGCACAACTTTATCAAGCTTACGAAGAGTGGCATGGCAAATATCTATTTATATGTTTCAATTGCTCCATAGTAGTTTTCTCAGTTAAAAAAATCCCAAAAAACAGTACATTAGCAAAGAGTTAGAATGGATACTAATGGTAAGTTGAGTGGTGTTCCTGATAAGTTACACTGACTTTTTTCTTTTTCATTTTTCTTTTATTATTCATATGTGCATACAAGGCTTGGTTCATTTCTCCCCCTGCCCCCACCCCCTCCCTTACCACCCACTCCGCCCCCTCCCTCTCCCCCCCACCCCCTCAATACCCAGCAGAAACTATTTTGCCCTTATTTCTAATTTTGTTGTAGAGAGAGTAGAAGCAATAATAGGAAGGAACAAGGGTTTTTGCTGGTTGAGATAAGGATAGCTATACAGGGCATTGACTCACATTGATTTCCTGTGCGTGGGTGTTACCTTCTAGGTTAATTCTTTTTGATCTAACCTTTTCTCCAGTACCTGTTCCCCTTTTCCTATTGGCCTCAGTTGCTTTAAGGTATCTGCTTTAGTTTCTCTGCGTTGAGGGCAACAAATGCTAGCTAGTTTTTTAGGTGTCTTACCTATCCTCACCCCTCCCTTGTGTGCTCTCGCTTTTATCATGTGCTCATAGTCCAATCCCTTTGTTGTGTTTGCCCTTGATCTAATGTCCACATATGAGGGAGAACATACGATTTTTGGTCTTTTGGGCCAGGCTAACCTCACTCAGAATGATGTTCTCCAATTCCATCCATTTACCAGCAAATGATAACATTTCGTTCTTCTTCACGGCTGCATAAAATTCCATTGTGTATAGATACCACATTTTCTTAATCCATTCGTCAGTGGTGGGGCATCTTGGCTGTTTCCATAACTTGGTTATTGTGAATAGTGCCGCAATAAACATGGATGTGCAGGTGCCTCTGGAGTAACAGTCTTTTGGGTATATCCCCAAGAGTGGTATTGCTGGATCAAATGGTAGATCGATGTCCAGCTTTTTAAGTAGCCTCCAAATTTTTTTCCAGAGTGGTTGTACTAGTCTACATTCCCACCAACAGAGTTACACTGACTTGAGTCTGGTTCTGAAGTCTCGGCAAAGAAAAATGTGACTTGAAAATGCAGAATATTTCCTGACAAACAAAAAAGTATTTACTTCCTTAATAGTTTTAAAAGGAAACTAGTATACGTGGTATGAAAAATTAATGAGAAATATTAATTTTGGATTATAGGCTATTTACATATAGTCTATGAAAGCAATACTTTTAAAAAAATCTGTGTTGTCTCATGCACATTCGAATTTTACAAATATTGCTCTTCAAGAAATCAATAAGTATTTATTGAGTTTTATTACATACAAGAAGTAAAAGAAAAGAAAGAAAAGAGGTTTTCATTTTCATGATTTTATTACTTACAAAGTTTCGTTTATCAACCAGACAGTAAAAAGTGACAATACTTTGAATTAAGCAAACAAATGCAGTGTAACCTAAGCTTGTATAAACTTTGGCAAGATACTTTGGCATATATTTCGCTTACAGCCACCCTGGGAGGCAAGAGAGTAGGATTATTTATTGCCACACCATAGGATTAGGAAGCTTAAAGGGCATAGTAAATACTGCAGCTAGGATTAGAATCCAGATCTCAGATACTGAAGCTGATGAACTAGGAGTCAGAGATCTGAGTTCTAATTGTGGTTCTGCCACAAACTTGCCAGAAGGCATTAAACTCTTCCCTTAGCTTCTTGGGTTTCAGTCCATTCCTCCCCTAAGTGAGATGCCTGGGGCACCGCTTCTCAAATGTGCTGCTTATGGAACCCACATTCTCTATTAGCAAATGCAGAAATTGCACATTCATAAACTATCTTTCCCTGTCATTTATTAACCCAGGTGAACCTATTTCCTTAATGTACCCTTTTCTCAGACATATTAAACCACACTGAATGCTCACTAAAGATAGGTTATGCTTGAAAAAAAAATCATCTTTAATGAAAGTAGCCTGAAAAAAGGATTTCCTCAAATTCTTCAATCGACAACATCTGAGCTAAGCTCACATGAGTCCTATCTGCAGAAAACATTCTTTCCTGTTTTCTTTTTTTAATTATTGTCCTACTAGTGTTGTTCTGGGGATACACTGTGACATTTACAGAATTTCTTACAATATATTATAATTGAATTCATCCCCTCCATCATTCTCCTTTATTCCCGACCCCCAGCCCCATTCCAGGAATACTTTCAACGTGTCCCTCACTGTATAGCACAAAGGTCCTCGCAAACTGCTTTAACATCTCTTGTTTTGTTTAACATCACTAGAATGAAATAAAGACCTTAACAGCTACCAGGCAAAAACTCAGTCTAAGCCACACTATCTGTCTCTCCCTAAGCTAACACTGCCCTACACCCAATCTCATTGTTAGCCTACAAGGGTGCGACTGAGATAAGGCAGGGTGGGAACCTGACCTAGTGACAGCCAATCAGAAGAGCTTTTGTCTGTGGGTCTGATCAGGGTGATTCATCAGCCACCAATCCCAGAGGCTTTCAATAGGAGAACAAAAGCCCACTCTGGCTGCAAAGGCTGTGCCTAGTTTTATTCCCTTATACAAAAAAAAAAAAAAGTCAGTTTAACAATCAAGAGTAACTTCAGAACTCCCACAAAACAAAGCTCAAGGGAGAAGAATCAAAACACACAAATTAAGTGCATTGCATTTATGTCTCTACAGTTACACAGAGTGGAGACAAATGACTGTGGAATTCAGAATAATCTGTCCTCCAAAGAAGAAGCACCAATAACCTCATTTATCTTAAATGTCAACAAAATCATTGTAAAAAAAATAAATTATTGAGAGAATGACCTCAGCATTCCAATCACAGATGGAGTCTCAATTGTGTGTCGCTTCTTTCAGGCCCTTCCTGTTTCTTAGAGACAGGAGTATGTAGAGAATTTTTTATTCACTTGTTTGCTCCAAAGTATCTTTTAAAATATAAAATCAAGCAAGTTCTTTCCCTTATTTCATTTTTAAAAATTTTTACTACCATGGAATGTAGTATTACATTGATACATTTTAGAATCCAGAAAAATCCTACATATAATTTGTACCAAGAAACACAAAAGGTCCAGAGGGTAGGCAAATATTCCTGAGGGTGGCCAATTGTGGAGAGGAGCTTTTCCACCCAGAGAAAACCTCTAGCCACCTTTGGTTAGATGGTCTTCCAAAATGAAAAAGAAAGAACATTAAACATGGGAAGCAGGGAAAGAAAACAATGAACAAACATCCTCCATAATATGCTGACATTGTCTGAAGAGTGATTCTTCCCTCTAGAATCCATTAGTTCATTATTTTATTATTTAGTTTTCTCATTAGATGAAGAATGGTGTAGTCAAATAATACTTGGAAGGTAATCAGGAGATCTGAGTCCTAACTGAAGCACCAAGTACTGATATTATCATGATATATCCTTAGGACAGTAATTTTTTACTTATTCAAAAATTTATCATTCAGTGATTAATTATAAAATGAGTAATATTTCCAAATGTTGTCTTGGGTGCTAGATTTGGAAGTCTGTCATGTTTAAGGTACCTTTTGAAAAAGGTGATACAGGAAGGCCCTTACATACAGATCTCAGGGATTTGTTCTCTTATTATCCCGCTATCACAATCATATTGCTTGATCAGAAATTGGCATCTGACCCAAACACAGCCATCTATTGGCATTTCAGCAGCTTATAAGATAGCTTAAAAGATATACCAAATATCCTTCTCTATTCTGGCTAGAAACCAACTGAACCATTATAAGGATATTTCAGGAAGTTTAAATATAAAACATACAGAGAGCAGGAAGTAGAGTGCAGTAGAAGGCAAGAGAGGTAAGACTACACACACAAGTCAGGAGACAGTAAAAGTCAGGTCATAGTAGAAATGGTGAGGAGTGCAGAGGGAAACTGGTAGCAAAGGAACTAGGGGCTTTGGTGAAGAATAATAACAAATGCCTGCTACTACGGGAGAGTTTGATCAAAGTACCATCATATACGTGAATACATGCATATAATGAAACACTATGAAATCTCTTTGTACAATTAATATACTGTATTAGAAAAAAAGGAAATGGTTTGTTGATTCAATCTATACATGTTTACTGAGCATCTTTTGTAAGTAAAGATACAAATGTGAGTAAAACAAAATTCCTTGTTCTAATAAAATCTACTGGAAGAGTCATACATAAATCAAACCATCACAGAAATTGCAATACTTGAAAAGCAAGCTACCCAGAGAACTTCAAGATGAAATAAGGAGAGACAGCTGATTTAGTATGTGGAGGAGATGGCCTAGAGAGGGGGGAGCTCAAAGAAGACTGCCCAGGATAAGATATTGAAGAGAGACCTTAAAAAAAAAAAAAGTAGGAATTAAGTGGATGAGAGTGATTTAGGAAGAACCATGGTATCATAGAGACAATGGAAGTGTAAGAGCAGGGGAGAGAAAGGTTAATCTAGAAAGTCAGGTAAAGGCCAAATCATGCCAGAACTTGTGGGCCATTTTAATGATTTGGTTCTTAATCCCAAGAGCTGTGGGAAGTCATCAAAGGCTTCCAATAGGGTGAGACAAGCTAAGATGTGCATTTAACCTGACAACTGTGACTCCTGTGGGAATTAATAGGAGGGGCTTAGAGTGGAAAGACCAGTTCGGAAACATCTGCATGAGTCCTGAGATGGTGCCTTGGAGCCAAGGGCTGAGTAGGATCCTCAACATGAAGTATCTCAGTGTGGGGAAAACATTAAATTCAACTCTGCATCTGTAATGTATGGCATAATTTTGGCATCTGAATACTCAGGGAATGGTTCAGTGAATGGAGATGAATTCTAAAGAGACAGTGGTCAATGAGACTTCAGTTTCCTCTTCCACAATGAATCCACCCTTAAAGAGAAATGTCTAATTGTGGTGTTTCAGGCAGTGTGTTTCTTCTTGAGAAGATATTTGAGGGCAAAGGAAACTTTGAGCCCTGAAATGATCCCATTTAATTTGTAATCAAGAAATTACTAGCAAAAGAAGTAGAGGCCTTTGTAAAGAATAATAAATACCTCTCTGCTATACAAGAGGCACAATAGAAGACCGATTGAGATCATAGATTCTGGAGTCAACTGCCCAAATTTACTTCCCAGTTATATCAGTTTCTTGTGGGCTTACAATAAGCATGCTGTTTAAACCCTCTCTAGGGCTGGAGGTATAACTCAGTGGTAGAAAGCTTGCCTAGTATGGGCAAGGCCCCACAGTTTGATCCCCAGTACTGAAAAAATAAAAAGTTAAACTTCTTTGATTCATTTTTTTATCTCTATCGTGGTAATATTAATAGGATTATGCCTACCTGAAAGTGCTACAGTGAGAATGATTTATCACAAGATTTGACACATAGGAGGCTTTCAATAAGCACTATTATTTTTATTATTCTCACCTAGACTATGAGCTTCTCAAAGAAAAGCACTCTTTATTAACAAATAGGGCCTGTGATATACTAAGCACTCAATAAACTTGTGCTTGGACTTACATTTTCATCCATCCTCCTGAATTGGAGGATTTCATTTCACACATTTGTTCCAGAGCCATCTGTTAAAACTTAGGTTGTCTAACAATCTCTTGTATCCTGAAAGGGAACATTCTTTCTACCCTGTAATTATCAGCCTTCCCATCGCCTTCCTCTTTTCCTGTTCCAAACAAAATTATTCAGTCTACTTACCTTTCCCCCCCACAAATCCTGCCATTTCAAAGTTAATTGCTTCTACTTCCATTACACACCTGCCTTGCTTTATTTTGTCTATTAACTTTGCTTTCTTGTAAGTAGATTGTATCTACTCCACTTGTCCCCGTTTCCCTTCTTATTAATCAACTTCCTAGCCCTGGCATCAGTTGAGAGTTATCCTTCAATCCAGGTTTCTCAAACCACTGTCCAAATTCTTTGCTGCTTAGATGATTGCTTTTGGCATCCTACTTGCTAATTCACCTTTGTTAGGCAACTCTTGTCTCTGAAAACATCCCGTTCTCATAGCGTACAGGAGGGGATTAGTCCTCCAAACAATTTTTTTAACTACTCTTTCCTTTAAGTTGGTTTTATTGTCTTCTTTCTTTGAATGTCTAGTAATAGGCATCTTCCAGCTAGAATTACACATTGTCTATACCTCTGAGGTAAAAGGAGGAAAAAGCCACACCTCCAGGCACTCTTCCAAAAGTAATCAAATAGAAACCCTCCCAGCTCCAGCCCTCTAGGCACCTCTAAACACGGGTTGACTTCCCTCAGGAAGATTAATTCTGCCTTTCCTAATCTTATGCTCCACTGGCATTCCTTACATTCCCTATCTGAATACTGTATAGATTAATTGTGCTCCTTAATTGTATTGTTAACACTGATTCTATCTACTTATTCTGGACCTTGCTTCATAGCTCTATGCAAACTATTCTTCCCCAGATCTATCTCCCACACCCTCTTGGGTTTTATTACACAATTCTTAAACAAGATCGTTGGGATTTTGTGTGTTTGAAGCATGTTTTTATGTGAAGACTCCTTTTCGTTTTGCTTTGTTTTGTTTTTCTTACTTATGCCTATGGAGGATTGTATTTTTAGGGCTCTGAATTTTGCTTGCTGCATTTCTGCCTTTACTCCCAAGTGATAAGCTCATAACCAATCATATTCAAATTTGTCTCTTTATTCACAGTGCATCTAGTAGAAAAGGAAGGCTACTGGGTTGAGAATCAAAGAAACTTAGCAAGGAGAGAAGCTGAGATGCTATCTGACACAATCTCTGCTCCAATATGGATATTTTCCTGAATTTATATAGACACTTCAAGTCACAAGAAACCCACTGACATACAAAACAATAATTTCCACTCTGACACATTTCTGTGCTTTGCAAAGTATTTCTTTATTATTACATAAAATCTCCCTCACTGCAGTTTCCACATGTGTGTAGTATCTTTGCCTTCTGAGTTTCTATGCAACACATTGAATCAACATTCTCCATTAAATTATTTACAATACATGTCTAAACCTTTGTTTTGTTTTTTGAGACAGGGTCAGTCTATGTCACCTAGGTCAGCCTTAAACTCAAGGTCCTTCTTGTTTTCCCAAGTGCTGGGATTATAGGCATGAATTTTTGGCTCTAAATCTTTGACTACTACTCTTTTCCAGGCTAATTACCCCAAATTCCTTTAACCTTTGCTCAAGTGCCTTGGCCTCTACTTCTCTTACACCCTCTTACCAAATTCTTACACAGGAATGGCTCTTCTGATCAACATGACTTATAACCAAGTTCAGTGTTCCCACAGGTCTGGTCAGCATAGAGCATGCAGAATGGATGATCAGTCGGTTATATTCATTGGTCTAATATTGCATTAGCTTTTGGACATCCATTCTTTATAGTGACTCATAAAGTGTTTTATTCCTAATCTTTGCAAGTTGTTCCTAAAAAAGATGTCCTCTATCCTAGAATTTTACAGATAATTTTTGGAAACTAAAGGTAAGTCTTCACATTTAGACTTACTAAAATGCATCTTGTAAGTCTTGGGCTGTCTTTTCAACTATCAGTTCTTTTTAAATTCCAGCTGTAAAATTCATCTTAGTTATTCTGCTTGTAGTTTGTTTCAGCTACAAATCTGGAAAATACTTCTCCTATACCATAATGCAAATTCTTAGCAAAAATGTTGAGAGTCCGGGCCAAGAATACAAACCAAAGGCCCTCCTTGATGTTGATTTTAATGAAGCAACCAGCATTCTAGATGTTTATGACTATCCAGGAGCTATTGCTCTGTGGAACACAGTACTGCTCAAATTTTTCCAGGTAGTACACAGAGGTAACAACTACCTCATAGTCATGATGACAGCTAACACGTGTTATGTACTCTGAGTCTATTCTGAGCTAGCCATTTTTCTAAGATGTTTCCATGCACTAACACCTTCATTCTCCATAGTAACTTTATGAAGTAGGTAGGCATGTTATTGTTCCCACTTTTAATACAAAGAAAGTAGAACATAGAGCAATTAAAATGTTTGATTAGGCAGTGGAGGCACAGAGAGTTCTACTCACCTGTCAAAGCTCCAAAAGCTGAATTACTAACCTCTCATTTAGATTTTGTCAAATGACATGTAGAAGACAATTGTTTTATGAGTCTCTGAATTAAGCAAACTCGTGCTTTCCAAAAAAGTAATATAACTGGTTTAAGGTGGAGTCTCAGTGTCTAGGGCTAGCATTTTGCCAAAACTAAACCCATTCCTCTGCAGCCTCAGGTTCACATTTGACCTCTGCATGTGTTCCACATGGTATGTGCATGCCCATTGCCCTTGCAGCTCATTGACAATGACTCAGGGACCATGTACTTACAAGTTCACTAGTTACCTTAAAAATAATAAGCTAGTTAACTAGTTAGCCCATTACTCTTTAAATCGGCCTACCTTTCTTGAGCCTCAGTTCTCTCTTTACTGTGACAGCTGTGACTATGCCTTCAACTGCATGACATCCCTCAGGATTAAAAAAAAAAAATGAAGACAAAGAAATAAGAAATTGAAAGGAAAAAGAATTGAGTATTTCATTATAGCATTTTATCCCAGTGATGGGTTTTTATCTGTCTTTTTTTGGATTATACTGGAGAATGCTGATTTAGCAATATATCTACTTCTCTGCTCAAAATATGGCTCAAGAGAAGATATTTTCAAAGCACAGAGTATGAATATAGTTCAACCCAATATCTCCTTGCATCATATCCACAGAAGAAAACAATGCCTCTGTAGCCTCGCTACCTAGACACAGTTCATACCAAACAGGGTAGGAGTGGCTCAGAGAACCAGAATCCATGAACAAGAATGCAAATCTCCAGGGAGCCAAGGAGGCCGAGGGGGGTCATAGTCACTGGCAAAGAAACAACAGGAACTAAAGAAAGAATGAAATACAAGAAGATAAGGACCAAAGAAAAGGGACAAAGTAGTGGGGAGAAAGAGATCACTGTGGGCCAGCGTAATTAGCATGGGTCACAGGTATCTTTTAGCATTGAGTTAGCTTAGCTTTCCAGTTTCAACTCTGAACATTTTCCTCCCATGACCTCGTGTACATTCACACCCCATGTTGTCCCTAGCTGAGCATCCTGGGTAGCTCAGCATGACATCACAACTCCTTGCCTTTGTGTACAATTAAAGAAGGAAGATTAAGGAGAGCTCAGTGCTGTGCCTAGAATTAAGTCCTGTGTGGCCTTTACTGTTAGTTATTTTCTCAGTTGTTCTGAGACACTCAATAGATGGAGAGACTTACTTTAGTTTTTAGATAGGAATCAGCCTTAAGGCCTTTAGGAAAATGATTGGGATTATGAAAATCCCAAATTGACCTTAGAGTGACCTTGAGCAGCACTGTGGTAAGTAGAAAAAGCTGAATCAGGCTGTCTAGTTGGAGCTTCTCAACATTTATTTCATGTTTACTATGTATTAGCTAAAAATATAGCACAGATTCTGTTTTTTAAAAAAAGAAAAAAAAATCAATAGAGAATGTAGTGCTCATTGCAGATGTAAGGACTCTTTTCATTACCACTCTCCCAACAAAACATTTCCAAAGAAAATTCATAAAGAAATGTATTTTGTTTCAAAAAAAAACTTTGGAAAAAGAGTTGGTTTGGGGGCAAATTCTAGCAGTACAAGTTGTGCATCGATTAGGGCTTGGGTACTTAAACGTCAGTCAATGAGACAATGTGTACTTTAGAAAAAGTATTGAGAAGAGTGTTGTTCACATAGTGCTATTAAAACAACAGAAGTCGTTTTTGTCTCTGGATGTTTCAGAACAAGTTGAATCCAAAAGAAATAAAGAAGGAGAATGTTTTTTCTGGCTACTCCTCTCATGGTTCCCAGCCTCTTGGCCTGGTGACTGCAGGCTCACGTGACCATCTTTTTGAGATGGAGAACATGGGAATGGCCCTTTGTCAGATTGTGCTTGCAATCTATAAATTCCAGCCAAGCCCAAATTTCAGTCTTTCTCCAAAACTGTTGCCAGGCACTAACACCAAAAGAATTGCACTGCATAGACTTTTTAAAGAAATCAATTACAAACCTCTTTTATTTTATAAGCCAAACAAGTTCAATTACTAGAAATAGTTTGTGCAGAACATATATGAAGACCTGAAGTTGTTTCTGTGCTGTGTGTTCTATGTTTACAGGTCAGCATGCTTTATGTACCAAGGTGGAATATGATGAATGAAGCACAAAGTTTCACAATACACAGCATTTTTTTTTTCATGCTTCCTCTGTGAAGGATTGTGAATGTTAAGACCAGCCATGAGGGATCAGCAGCCAAAACAGAATTCAGGGCCATTCTTGCTGACAACATTGTGGAGTTACTGAGGGAACAGCAAGATGAAGCTTTCAGCTTTTGTCAGTGTCTAGCAGAAAATATTTCAAAGAAATTGTCCTTGAGGAAATGTTTTGTTAGCTTCAAAATCAAGAGTGACCACTAGTACAGTGAGGAAGAAGGAAAGGAATCTCATCTGAGATCCCTTAAACTTTCAAATCTGCAAATCGGAAAGAGAAACTGTTTTAGAAATACCAGATCTTTGAGAAATTGTATAATTCACAAGATTATCTAACATTCATTAATTTACCAAGTTCCTACTGGCTGCAGGTGCCTGAAAATTTTGGCCAAGCTAACAAAAATGATTGGCTATATAGGGAATGTTTCAAGGTCATGTGCAATATTGGACCAATATTGATAGGCAAATAGACAAGTGTCTGGGTCTTCTGTAGAACACACCTCCCTGTCTACATAGAAGGGAAAACAGAATCAAGGAAGAGGCAAAATTTCTTTTGTTTTTGTTTTTGCTTTTGTTCTTCTTTTTTTTTTTTTTATGATGGGGAAAGTTTTTAACTCAGGGCCTTGCACTTGTTAGTAAATTACTCTACTACTTGAACCATACCTCAGCCCTTTTTCCTTTTATTTTTCACGTAGGCTCTCGTGCTAGGCAAAAACATTGGAACAGCAATTCTTCTTATTTCTACCTCCTGCATAGTTGGTATTATCATGCCTGGCTTATTCTTTGAAATAAAGCCTTACTAATGTTTTTGCCTGAGCTGGCCTCAAACCTCCCATCTCTGCCTCCTGTATAGCTGGAATTACAGATATGAACCATCATGCCCAGCCTAAAAGGTGAAATGTCTTGCATAGACATGGAGTACTTATACTTTCTTGAACCTAACCATGTGGTAAGAAACTTATATACAAAAATGTACTAACCAAACTTTCCCTAAAATTCTGAACAAGAAAAGCTAGAAAGCACCTCAAACTGAAAGTATCTTGAGCTAACTTCATCCATTCCTCTGACAATCCTGCTCCTCCTCTTATATAAGAGACTTGTATCTCCGTTACTCATCATGGCCTACCTCTTACCAAGTCCCACTGATTCTAACTCCCCAAAATCTATTCAGACTATCTAGAGCTTTCCGTTTCATTCTCATTCCCTTGTTTAAATTAAAATTATCTACAGTTCAGACCCTGAAATAGTCTTTGAGCAAGTCCTCTGCCTCCTGTCATAACCTGTCCTCTTCCTACCCGTTCTGTTTCCTTCCTTTACTCCATGTCATAATGTGGGTGTCTAGAAAGAATTTGTTCATGCTGGTAGACACAGGTGTGGGAACTGCAGAAACCAAAGTCATATATTGACGATCCAAATTATTAAATTATAGTCAACTAAAATAACAACTGGTCTAAGTGTGTTGTTTAAAAGCAAAGCCATTGACTGGTAAAATGAGGCATCCTTATGGTTGGAATAGCACTGGCTCTCTGAGGGCTCAAAGGACTTACAGAACTCCTCAAACTATATTTAAATACTTCCCGTTTTATAATTTCTTCAACATCTCTTCAGCATTGCTAATTGGTGGTAGGCACTGGATCTCACTATGGTCTGAAGGATGAAATGTCCATGTAGTAGACAGGGAGTGCTGATTTATGGAGGATCCACATAAAATACAGAAGAGAGGAAGAAAGAATTTTCTTCTGATAGAATGACAGAACATTCCTGATTAGTATTTTTAAAAGTCAAAAGGGAATTTATGTCACAATTTTAAAAGATGGTGAATCAAAATCAGGAAGATGTAATTTGGGATTAAGTGGTATTTGGCACTGACACAGGTGCAATCATCTCACCATCTGCATTCTGTGTTTGTCAAGGCAGCGAGTCACAGAACAAACCAGGTGCTGGGTTGCTAACTCCAAGGGATATTAAGCACAGCATCACACGAGGTGACATCAAAAGCCAGGAAATCCTTATTTCATGTGATGGGAGAACTCAAAGGAATATTGGATCAGCAGATTAAATTGGAATATTCAACACACATTTTCACCAGGACCTCAAGAAAGCCCGAAGATCATATCTCCTGTATCATAAAGAATTGATCTGGGGAGGGATACAACAAATCTTTAAAATATGCCCTTTAACTGGGCTTAATAGACTGGACTATTGATTGTAGAGGATCCAAATAAAATGGAGATGAGAGAAAGGAAGAACTAAAGTAGGTATAATTATAATAATTGGCAAAGCACCTAATTTGGAATCAGATGACATAAAAAGGTCTTACCTGGGGCTATTAAAACAGAAGGGTATAAGAATGAAGATGATGGCCTTCTGTGATACACAGTGCCTCTACTTGAGGCCTGACTCAGGTATCCAGTAGAAAGTCATGGTTGGCTCCCCAAATACCAGACACAAGTCAATTTGAAGCCACATAGCAAAAGAAGAGCTGGGTACCTGCAGGGACTGCCCCTCTCTTCCCATACAGTGATAGCCCTCAACTCATATAGGAGGAAATCTTTAAAACTGTGCTTTCTTTTGAGTTAACACTAAGACCTGGGGTCCCAGAGTGAAATCTGTCACACCCTCTTCTGTTGCCATTCTGATCTCCTCTGCCCTTGCAGTGGGTATATTGAGACTCAAACATCTCCTGTGATCATTCTTCAAGTTTCTCAGTGCATAGATGAAATGAGTATCCTTGAGGACTGTCAGAATCCACATGTGGACTCCTGGCCTTGGAGAAATGGCCTAGTGAAACTCACTGGTTCAACTGTGTCCACCCACATAAAATATAAAGCAATTCCATTTCCTGGGGAAATTGAAAAGATTGGGGCAACTAATTATTGGTAGGCTGGGCGTGCTGTTATGTACTTGTAATCCCAGCTGTTCAGGAAGTTGGACAGAAGAATCACAAGTTTGAGGTCCGCCCAGGTAATATCAGCAACAAAGCAAGATACTGCCTTAAAAAAACACCAGTGCCCTCTAGATAGGTGGTAAGGTGAAGCCTATCAGCCCATCACTGAAGTTTCTAGTTTAGCCAGGTAGGAGGTGAAAAGACAGTGCTGTGGCATGAAAATCTTTTTCAAGGGTGACATTATAATATTGTGAAGTCTGGAATAATTTTAAGTGGATATTTCATTCTTGCTTTGCCTAGAAGAACAGTCAAAACATGATCTCCTTTGTTTCCTGGCATGTGACTATTGATCCAGTTTCCATATTCTTTCACAAATGTGGAAAGAGAACTAGCATGGCTACAATCCCAGCTACACATGTCTATAATCCCAGCATAGGTAGAAGGATCATGGTCTGAGGTCAGCCTTGGGTGAAAACATGAGACCCTATCCAAAAAATAACTAAAAGCAAAAAGGACTGGCTGCATGGTTCAAGTGGTAGAACATTTGCCTAGCAAATACAGGGCCCTGAGTTCAAACTCCAGTACCCTCTCCTTCCTCCTCTCCCAAAAAAAAAAGAAAAAATTTGAGAAAGGGTTATGTGAGTGGAGACTATGATGGACCCAGACTTGAAGATACAGAATAGCAAATCAAGTCTCACTAGAGCACATCCCTACAGAGATCTGCCTAGGCTAGAATAGCCAGATGTTAAGGTCTGATCCCTTTGCTTGACCTAGACATATACTGTAGGCATTTCCCCAGCTTTTTAGTGAGGACTGGGTAGCCGGCATGTTGGATATTGGCTCTTCCCCAGGAGGTGCAGTGCTTTCTCAATGGAATCATGAGGAAGAGGCCATTTTGGGCTCTACTGTATATACATCCCACTACCAGGTTAACTTAGGCTATTTCTACAGCCACGTGCCCAAGTTGACACTAGTGAAGTAATTGATATTGCATGCCATGGTTCAAGAAAGCTAGCCAGAAACCAGTTCGTGACAGACAATTTTTGTGAAATTGAGATTGTTTTGTGAGGTTTATGTCTGCCCTGGACCAAAGATGATAGGTGCTGCTTTTCTCCCCCAGGCAGAAGTCATGAACAGGAACCAATGAGCAAAGTGGGAATGTTCCCTCTATTTTACAAGAACTTACTCTCAGTATTTTTGTCTCTAGTTTTTCACCCTGAGTGCTGCTGTTTCAGAAGTTTTGGTAATCCAGACAGAAATTCTTTCACCAAAAAAACCCATTAATGGCTTCAGTGAACTGAAAGCCAGGGGTAACATCTGGTCATTTCAAATTGTTCATGCCTCTAGAAAATAGACAAAACCAGTAGATCAACTGGTGAACTTGATTGTACCACCAGACCTAGTGATAAAGGTGAGATGAATGATGGCATTCAGGCAGACTAGAACCCCTGGACTCAAATCCAAGAGGAACTGAGATATGGGTCATTGAACTGAGTGAAGAGCTTTGACCGTTGAGTTCAAGGCCAAAGGTAGAGGGAACATGGAATCAGTCTTGAAAAAGTGAAGTCATAAGATGCTAGTCAGTTCTAAAAATGGGAAGTGCCGAGGAGGAAGAAGCAGTGATTAGGCACAGAACCAATCTTTGGGCTGGCAATTTGCTATCTAGAGATGGACTAAACTTTAAGAAAGGACCCAGAATGTCCCTAAGCTTTCTTTGTGCTGGAAACATTTTTGCAAAGTTACATATTATCTGGTATATGAGAACTTTAAAAACACAATCTTTTCCTTTTGCATTTTAATTCCACATAATCAACTTTAAAGTCTTTCTGTTTCCTACGGAAAATATCTTGTCACTTCCTGCTTCTAATACTGTCATGAACAAAGGTTTTATTCAAGCTTGATAAAAATGCAAAAGAATAAACAATAACATTCTGATTCCTATTTCATTTCCTTTTTAGTGAAGTTTTAAGGCACTTTAAAAATACAGTTCTACTTCCAAATAGATGTGATATATTGCGAGTATACCATTATCCTTTCCCCCTTTTTTTAACCAAAAAGAACAAAACACACAATAAAACTATTGTCACAAGTAAATGAGAGCTTGGAATCTCACTAAGAACCACTGCTTAAGATCTGGGTCTTGCACATACAAAGAGGCAGACTCTCTTCTCCCACTTAAGCCATAGAAGACTATTCAATATACAGTATTCTCTTCATCTTGGTATAAGCATAATAGCTTTGAGTGGCTGTTGAACCTGCATACAACACTTAGACATCTTGAAAGAGGGCAGAAAAAAAAACTTCCCTATTTTCCCAAATTATTTTTCTTTTTCTGACAAGTACTTTTACCAACATGACAAACTTGGGCAATATTTATTTCCCCAAATTAAAAGGAAATTAGCTGCATTTTTCTGAACTAGGAACACAAATTGTCTCTTCCCATTACTGCTATCTGTACTTTTCAATCAGCTCACCCCCTAATTTTCAGGAGTATTGATGGGGATTCCCTATGGGGATGCCAATTGCATCCCCAGCATTTTCATCTTGGTTTGTTTACAGAGCTCTCTTTAATTTTCAGAAAGGATTTTTTGGCAGCAGGGCAGATAAAGTTTAGGCTATAGCAACACTTCCTTTCATTACAATGTTATAAGTGAATGAGATCTTTTGAACATAAAGAATTCCACAAAGTGACCGCTTAATTAAGGGCATTCAAATCCCTTGATGCTTCAACTAATTCACCTGCCCCCTTTTTTGACCTAAAATAAGCCATCTAATCCAAAACATGAGTTTTGTTTTTTTTTTTTTTCCTGGCCAATGAAGCCACAATTTGTCACTGAGGTCATTTAGTGGCACACATTGTTGTTAGTCACCCTAATGTAGTACAAAGTCATGGTTATGACATTTAGGGTTTCTGGGTAGGCAATTTTAATGAGGAATAAATAATTTCTCCTGTTCAGCTAATACTTGTTGGTGTAGAAAAAGAATAACGAGCAACATCTGCTTTGAATATGTTCTAGAGGAAAAAGGCTTGAGGTCTCTCTTCTAATCACAGAGTGATCTGTGAGAGCTGAATAATACTCAGAGGCCTATGCTTGGCTGATAATCACACTGCCACCAGGAAAAAACCCTCTGGGAAAAAGGACCAGGCTTTAGTAACTATATGCATGTGTACACACTCTGCTCAGAAGGTGGAAAGGCATCCAGAGTAGGAAACAGCACACAGTAAATTTGTTTATTGCTGCTCTTTAATAAACAGTGGCGATGAGAGCAGCTTTTATGGATAGGTTTTCTTCTTTCCAGCTTTAGCTTTGTCCACAGATGTAGTGGGAACCCCTGCAGGACACTCGTAAATAGACAAATTTACAATCTGTCCTCTGTAAAGTGCCCCAAGCCACATCTCATCCAAGTTGCCTTTGAGATGTTTTCACCACCTGTGATGCCAGGGGCATGGGGTCAAAACCCTACACCACGCAACCCCCCAAGTGTGCTTCCAACAGGATTGACTTTTTGTCATTTGTCTGAAAACTGAAGGCTTCTTTTGATTTCTTGGGTTCTTGCTTTGCAAAGATGCCTGGATATTTATTTATTTTTTTTTCCCTTTTGGAAGCATATGCCCAGACTTCTCTAGATTGAGAAACAAAAAATATACTCAGAAAACGAAGTAACATAACATGATTACCTTGGTGCCCTCCACATATGTTTTTTCTGATTGTATTTTTAATTTGACCATTCCTTTATACAGACTTGCAATGGACCAATATTTAAAGTAAACAAATGAAAATAAGGCCTTCTTTTAAATAACAAGTTACCTACCGTAACATTCAGCTGTCTTTAGGAAAAACACACACTATATATCCAAGCTTTGTTCTACCCTCTTTATTTTGGCTTCTATGATCCTTTGAGGACCTTTATTTTAGTCAAGGTCATCTGGGTTAAGTTTCAACAACAAAGAAAATAAATGCTAAATCTTATTGGCTCAAAATAGTAAGTTTAATTGCTTTTTTATTTAATCACTCTTGGTTCAGATCACTTCCTTGGGTGGCTCCCTAGGATACCAAGCTTTCATACCTTCTACAATAAAGCAGTCCCTACAGTATTGCCATCAGCAGTGTAGTACAGTGACTGTTTTCAGTGCCACCAGTTACACATTGATCTTTTCTTAGGAAGTGATGGTTAAAGAATTTTCCCTTTAAAGCTAATTGAAAGTCATTAGAAGACATTTTGAAATGAGATAAAGTGAATACACAACACATCATACTTACATAATGTAACTAATGCAATGTTTAGAGGGAAATTTATACCTACAAATATTTATATTACTAAACAAGAAGTATTTCAAATCAATAACCTAAGCTTCCATTTTAAGACACTGGAAAAATAAGAGCAAAACTTAAAAAAAAAAAGCAGGAAGGAAATCATAAATATTATAGTAGAAATAGATTAAATATAGAATGAAACACATAGAAAAAAAATCAGAAATGGCTTCTTTAAAACAGTCAACAAAATTAACAAATCTTTAGTTAGACTGACCAAGATAGAAAGAGAGATACTCAGGTTGTTAGAATCAAAAATGAAAAAGGACATTATCAACAAACTTACAGAAATGATTGTAAATATAAAAAATAATTGTATAGCAATAAATGTGATGAAGTAGTTGAAGTGGACAAAGTACTAGAAAAACACAAATATCAAAACTGACACAAGAAATCACTTCTTCACAAACTCTTCCAAAACAATAGGAGAGAATACTTCTGATCTCATTCTATAAGGCCAATATTTCCCAGACAGCAAAACCAGAAAAAGATACTACAAGTAAAGAAAACTACAAGCCCATTTTTCTTATGAATACAGACACAAAAATCTTCCACAAAATACTAATAGGCCAATTTTAAGAACAAAGAGAAAAAGAATTATACATCATAATCAAGTGGGATTTATACCGGTAATGCAAAATTATT
Organism: Castor canadensis; assembly: GCF_047511655.1. Classification (NCBI taxonomy): domain Eukaryota; kingdom Metazoa; phylum Chordata; class Mammalia; order Rodentia; family Castoridae; genus Castor; species Castor canadensis. The sequence continues at coordinate 29,810,113 of NC_133395.1, forward strand.
TTAATAACCTAAAATCAATTAATTTAATACAACAGATCCATAAAATAGAAAACAAAAACCACACAATAATCTCAAAAGATGTAGAAAAGGAATTTGACAAAACTAAACACCTTTTCCAAGATGAAAATATTTAACGAGCTAGGGAACTAGAAGCAGAATGGGTCTTTCTCAGACTGATAAAGAGCTAACACTACATTTAATATTAAAAGTCTGGATCTTTTGCCCTAAGATCAGAAAAAAGACAAGGATATCCACTCTTTTTACTATCTCAGCATTGTTCTAAATATTCAGGGATATTTGGTAGGGAAAAGATATAAAATGATCAAGATTGAAGAAGACACATGGGAAATCCTAAGAAATACACTGAAACTGTTAGAACTAGTAAACAAGTTCAGATAGTTTGTAAATACAAGATAAAAAGGCAAAAATCAATTTCATTTCTATACACTAGCAAACTGAAAATACAATTTAAAAATTCCATTTACATATATCAAAAAATGGAGTATTTAGAAATAAGCAAAAGGGGAAAAATGTGTTCTAGAAACTTAAAAATATTCAAAGAAATGGAAAAATATCCCATGTTCATAGATCAGAAGACTCAGTATTATGAATACAGCAATGCTCTCCATACTATAGATACAATGCAATCCCTATCAAAATCACAATTGGCTTTCCTTTTATACATACTGGATAGGTAATTCTAAAATTTATATGGAATTGCAAGGTACCCAAAATAGTTCTTAAAAAGTCTTGAAACATAAGAACAAAGTTAGAAGATTCAAACTTCTCATTGTTAAAACTTACTGTAAATCAATGGTGATCAAGACATTGTGGTACTGACATAAGGATACAGAAATATATAGATCAGTGAAATAGAATTAAGAATACAGAAATAAATCCATGAGCCTATGGCCAACTGGTTATTTATAAAAGTGTCAAGACCATTCAAACAGGGGGAAAAAACAGCTTTTTCAACAAATAGTTCTGGAACAAATTATGATAGCCACATGCCAGATAATGAAGCTAGGCTTCTAACACTACCATATACAAAAATTAATTCAAAATGGATCATATCAATACCAGTACTACAAAAAAAACAGACAAAAAAGCTGGGCATAATGAGGCTTGGCTATAATCCAAGATACTCAGGAAGCAAAGGTAGGAAGATCATGGTCTGAGGCTAAAAGTATGAAACTATCAAAAAACTAAAGCAATAGAGCTGGGAGTATGGCTCAAGTGCTAGTGTGCCTACCATGAGAACTTGAGTCCAAACCCCAGTACTGCAAAAAGGAAAAAAAAACAAGAAGGAAAATTGGACTTCAACAAAATTAAAGACTTGGTATTTCAAAGAATACTATCAAGAAAGCAAAAGGACTTATAATGGGAAAAAATTGAAATCATTTAGTCTGATAGAGTACTTATACTCTTACAATTCAATTATAACAAATAATAATTGCCTAATTTAAAAAATACGTAAAGGATTTGAGCAGATTTTTCTCCAAAATAGAAATATAAATAGAAAATAATTAATTATCAAAGACACAAAAATCAAACCCACAATATGATGCTATTGCACACTCACTAAAATGTTTTTTTTTTTTCATTTTTCTTTTATTATTCATATGTGCATACAAGGCTTGGGTCATTTCTCCCCCCTGCCCCCACCCCCTCCCTTATCACCCACTCCTCCCCCTCCCTCTCCCCCCCCAATACCCAGCAGAAACTATTTTGCCCTTATTTCTAATTTTGTTGTAGAGAGAGTAGAAGCAATAATAGGAAGGAACAAGGGTTTTTGCTGGTTGAGATAAGGATAGCTATACAGGGAGTTAACTCACATTGATTTCCTGTGCGTGGGTGTTACCTTCTAGGTTAATTCTTTTTGATCTAACCTTTTCTCTAGTTCCTGTTCCCCTTTTCCTATGGGCCTCAGTTGCTTTTAAGGTATCTGCTTTAGTTTCTCTGCGTTAAGGGCAACAAAGGCTAGCTAATTTTTTAGGTGTCTTACCTATCCTCACCCCTCCCTTGTGTGCTCTCGCTTCTATCATGTGCTCATAGTCCAATCCCTTTGTTGTGTTTGCCCTTGATCTAATGTCCACATATGAGGGAGAACATATGATTTTTGGTCTTTTGGGCCAGGCTAACCTCACTCAGAATGATGTTCTCCAATTCCATCCTCACTAAAATGTTGAAAAATCAGTAAATTAGACCATAGCAAGTGATGGCAAGGATGTAGAAAAATCAGAACACTCATAGGCTGCTGGTAGGTATGTAAAACAGAGCAGCAACTTCAGAAAGCAATTTGTTAGTTCCTTAGTAGGTTAGCATAGAGTTATCATATTACCCAACAATTCCATGTCTAGCTGTCAATCAGGAAAAATGGAAGCATATGTCCACACACAAAATAAAACCATATATAGGGCACGATTCATAACAACCAAAAGGTGAAACATCCCAAAGGTCTATGAACTGATAAATGAATGCACAAAGGGTGATGTATTGGACAACAGAATATTATTTGGCCTTGAGAAGGAAATATTCCTACATACTATGATATGGATGAACCTTAAAACATTTTGCTATTTTCTCTCATATGTGGAATATAGACCCACTACAAATACAAGAAATATAATGAAAAACAGTTCACACTAAAGGGAGGTCACACATGCTAGAGGAAAGGTAAAAGAAGGAAGTTAACAAGGTGAGTGGAGTGTGGTTGATATACTTCCTATTCAAGAATGAATATAGAATTTTTAAACCTGTTGGAATCACCGTAAGAAGGGGACTAAGGAAGAAAGGAGAAAAATAGAGGAGATGAACCAGTTTGGGTTACAATATATATATATATATATGGAAATGTCATAAGGAAACCAATGTATAGCTATCTTAAACAAACAAACACAAAAAAGTCATTTTTTTTTGTAAAAATGGAAAACAGGAAGGCAAAACAAGTCCTATTTGGGGGTTGGTACTAGTTGGATGGGGGATGATATAAGGAAAAGGGGGAAGAGGGTGCATTTGATGAAAATATTATGTGTACATGTATGTAAATGGAAAGATGAGACCTGTTGAAACTATTCCAGGAATGGGGGAAAGGGATAAAGAAGAATGATGGAGAGGGTGAATTCAGCTATGATAAATTGTAAGAACTTTGCAAATGTCACAGTGTGCCCCAGTACAATAATAATAATAATAATAATGATAAAAGAAAACATTATGCTAAGTGAAAGAAGACCTTGACCACATATTATATGATTTCACTTGCATGACACATCCTGAATAGGAAAATGTATGGAGGTAGAAAGTACATTAGTGTTTAAATTGGGAGGGACAGAGGCACAGAGGTAATAGATAAAGGGGATGATTAGACTTGTTATACTTCCTATGTGGCCAGCACTGTTGCCTGCAAGGAATAATAGTTATTTCAATTTTCTAAAAGCAAAGGATAATATCTTCCATTTGGCCTCCGGATTGTGATGAAACTGACTCTCCCTACTTTGGCATCAATATTCATGAAGTGTAAACTCCAGGGAGAACTAAAGAGCTTAAGATATAGCTCAAGTCTTCTAGAGAATAAAAGAAAGAACAGAGTTCTTCATGTCCCTGATGAAGCTAGCTAAGTCCTACTCATCAATAAGAAAAATTGCTCCCTTTAAGAATTGTGGCTTTCCCGTCCTTTTCAGTCTCAAAAATGTTTATCTTTCTGGCAGCAATTTCTTCAGTCTCTCAGCACCTCAGCTGAGACTAAATTAGAAAAGCAAATTGTTTTAATCAGAGAAAGAACCATCTTTTTTCTGCAGCTAACCATGATTACTTAGCACTGTACACAAAATTGTTTCTAATACCAGATATTTAGGAAACATATAGATTTACAGTAGCAGAGAATGAATCTTACCTAATACTTATGCCACCTTCCCTGTGAGCGTTTGATCTCAAATACTACTTAATTATTTTCTAAGACAGAAAACAATAGAATCCTGCTGAGAAAGATAAAGAGAAAAAATTTCATTATTATATCACCCCCCCATAACCCTCCCACCCTCAGCCAACCTTCAATTTCTGCCCTCCTTCCTCCTACAAGTATATCTCTGCCCAAAAGCTAAGAGGCAACAAGGGCATTGGTGGTTAAAAGAGACTCTCATAGTTTAAGGTAAGCATTCCTTGCATTCTTTACATTTTTAAATACAGCAGACTGTGGCAGGAAGACCAAAGGAAAGAGCTACCCTTTTATTATATGGTGTGAATGTTAATGGACAGCACTAAAACAAAGAGGATTTCCATGTCTTTTTTATTTTTTAACCTAACCTCTCCATGAAGAATATGGTTATCCATCAGTCTGATAACCTGTGCACAAGCTAGGGTAAGTGGGTGGGAGTCACCCCCAAAAAAGAAAAGTCATTCAAAAGCATTCAAAACTTAGAATGTTCTCAAATCAATAGACAGGTTTGGGAGAAATGGCTGGAGGATTTTATGATTATATCAGTTAAGAGCTTTAGAGAATTCAAGGAGACCACGTGAGACATATTTAGTTCAGACAAACAGTATCAAGTCACTATCAAGACACCTCAGGCTTCTTTTAAACATCATCAAAAACCCACCTGTAAATCACAAAGAGAAAAATAATAAGATCAAGAGAGTGGTCATGAATCCCTCTAGCCTCCAGGAATAGAAAATGACAGGAAACAATTGACCCCAGAAAATTCCTAACCAAAGTCTCATAAGTTAAATTTTAGCACCAGATTTTATGGTGACTGAGAACTGCTTCAGGTGAGTCCATTGTGCCCTGAATCCCAAGGGGGACACAAAAGAAGTGCTTTAAGGGCAGACTGAGAGGATATTAGTCACCCGGCAAATATGCCCCAGCAGATTCTCCCTTCCTTTTATTCTAAAATCTAATGTTAGAGACACTGTTCTGAGAGGCTCATCTGCCTCCAAATAACACAGTCTGTGTTCTCAACTAACTCCCCATGACTTGGTTCATGTTCTACCAACCTGAACCTCAGACAGATGATTGGGCTGCCACTGGGGAGCAAGACGCATGTTGTGAGATGCCTTTGCGAATGCTCTGCATACTGGTGACTTATGCTTTTGAGGACAGAATGAGGAGGAGACAAGGAAGCCAAATTCTCTTGGATAGTTGAGGGGAGATCCTAGGAGCCTGAGAGTGAGATGAGGGGAGTAAAGGAAAATGATGCCATTTGTTTAAGCCAAAACTGGCAGTCAGCTGTAATACATGGTAGTCAAGAGCTTAGACTACCCACAGACTTCTCTGTGTTTGAATCTCCCTCCACTGTGCAGTCTACAAGAGCTGTGACCTGAGCCTATGTCCAGTTTCTCTACCCCATAGTCTCTCATCTATAAAATGACAGTAATAATAGAATCTACCTCACAAAGGCATTTTCAAGATTAAATCAGACAATACATAGAGTTCAATCCTTGGTAAACATTCAGTTATTATTATCATAACAATCTCATTACATGGGGGAGATTATTTAATCAAAACTCTTTTCCTCCAGTTCTTACTGCTCAAAATCCTCCCTCCTGGAGCACATTTAAGTTTCAATAATCCTCCTCTTGGTGGAAATAAGGCAAAGTATGCTTACTGAGTTGACAGAGGGCAAAACCATTCAAGCATAATTAGGAGAAGAGAATGCTCCTTGCAAGAGTGGGAACTGAGAAACGGGGTAAGTAATGAGATATGGGACAGTGGGTTATCCCTGAGTAGAGGAAACATTGCAACTGTGAATCTGCACCAGCGCTCACCCCTAGAAACAATACCTTCCAGAACTTCAACTTCAACATGATTCCCACTTTTCGGACTGTCTTCCTGCTGGCCCCTTGGACTCTATGTAGGTGAGTGTGTTGGGGGGGTGTATGTGTCGAGGAGAAGGGTCCTTTAGATCCTAATCTTAAAGAAAGACTCTACTGAGAGCGCTGGGAAACTCTTGAGCAAAATGCATTACATTGCCAAGACCTGGTAAGTTTAGACCTAATTCCTTACTGCGTTCAACAAAATTCCAAGACTGAAGTCCTACAAAATCCCACTAACTGGGATTAAACACTTAACTGGGCACATTCAAGTATTGTTTTTCTCATGTAGATGAATTATACAACTACAACAGCAAAAAAGATCAAAATATGTGTAAATAAAAAATGTAAGACGTGCCCACAGCTTCTTATGTGCCTCTCATAATTGTCATAAGACATTTAAGGCAATATTGTATTCAACATTGAACAGAAAGAAACTCAGGTTTAATAAGAGGCAAAGCCAGGCTTCAAACCCCGGGGCTCCAAATTCTATCCATCCAACATTTTCACCACACCAATTCGCTTCCCTATTATGCTACTGCAAGCTGGGCATTCTTAGTCCCTTTCGAGCATTTTTATTGCCTTTTTCCTCACTTATAAAGTGAGGAGATTATAATAAATCACCTCAAAGTTACTTCCCAGCATTGTAATTTATTAAAAAGAAGGAACTTCCTGCAAGACAGAGGCTTGAGAATAACAGGGTTTTTTCAAAACACCCTGTCCCCTCACTGGCAGAAGGAGACAAAAAAAGCTGGGATCCATGGGGGTGCTGGTCATGGGCTGAGAAACCAGGCAAGTGTGAATTCTAATCCTGGTGCTGACATTGACTTCCTCTTAATCCTTGGAGTCACTTTGTTCCTGAGTTTCCATCTATGCAGCAAGGTTAATAGGACTCATCAATCTCCCCCAGGGTGTTCATGTCTGCTCAGCATTTGTAAGGCGCCAAAACCTGATTTCTGAACATTTGTGGTGGTTTTACATGGGGGTGTCTTAAGACACAAAAGTCATGAATGCTATAAGGCAAGTTGTTGAAAACTATATTAAAAGTATTAGCATGTGTTTGCCTAAATCTGCTAGATTATCTTAAATAGAAAACTCATTTTTAAAAGCAGTAGTTCATTATATGTTCAGATATTAAGGCAAAAAATATGTAGCTAACACCCAACCTATCAGAAGACACCTTGCAAGAGAGACTACAGAAAAAAAAAATAAATAAACCAGATGTCTTTGAGTTCAACTTCTACAAAAAAGCAACTAATCTAAAGAAATTGTAAAAACAAAAAAAAATCTAATTTCCGTCTTTCTTTTCCCCTCCTAAGACTATCTTTACCAACAGATTTCTAGAATGAACTGGAACACAGGCTAATCTTTTACATCCTCATTTAAATGCTCAGAATTTTTTACACTAAAAAAATTCTGGAAAAAATAGAATCATTCAGAACTTTCAAATGTGCTCAGAGCTTCAAAGGGTGAAACTAGCCAAACAAGGCAGGAAATCTTCAGATCTTAGACTAATCTTAATCTGTGACATTAAGCACTCTGGCCAGTGAGTTTGATGTCTCTGAGCCATTTTATAGAATACAAACTTACATTTGAATAGGTATGTATGTGCATGTGAATCTTTGTCATACATCATTATTGAGTATGCTGTCAGACTATATAAGTTTAAGAGTCAAAAGGTTTTTTTTTCTAGTCTACTATGATAGGGGTACCTTGGAGAAACTGGCAGGGAAGACGGGAGGTCAGCAGCTATGGTTCTACACCTGTACTTCCTCTATCACATATGTAATGGGAAGAGGAATTTTCTGATGTTGCTCTCATGTCTTCTTATCAGGAGAGATTGATCACTTCTGCACAGAGACACACTTTTGTGAAGGCCTTTCATTCAATTTTCTTTTCAGTGCTTAACTGAATTTCCGGCTGCCTTTCTCAGACTGTGATAAATCAGGAACTTCTTTTACACATTCTGGACTCTATTATGACATCACAGTAGCTATACAACCCACAGAGTGAAGCAAACAAAAGAATTTTTCATTTTCTCCTTCACTCAATAAGGCTCCATTTTCTGTCACACTACAACCTTTTGACCTGTGTCCTAATGGCACTGGTCACTCAAGAGCAGAAGTTCAGCCATAGGTTAAGTCTGTGTGTGTTTATGTTGAGGAGTGGGTCTGTTTGTGCTCACTTCCTGTTGTCCTCCTGCAGAATTGCAGAGCCCTGAGATCCCGCCTGCTGTGTGAGCTTCTACTGCTGCAAGGTTAAAAAGAAGATTGTTGTTTTTCCTGTGTCCTTCCCCTAAGTCACCAACCTTTTTTGTCTTTGCTGCAGCTTAGCAAAATTAGTTAGTCTTACCTGAGAAGGTTGAGGACCCACTATTCCACTTCCTTGCAACAATTTCCCAGTTTGCATTTCTTAACATTCATTAACCTATGCATCCTGAAAGCTGCATTCAAATATGCTATTGCTTGCTGTTTGAAAATGTTCAAAGTTAATGCAAAATCATAAATGACTGAAATACCATATAAAAGTCGACTACATGGAGGAAAGTTCCGATTAAAAAGAAAATCACACAATTTCCCCCATAAAGCCTTTTTCTCCCCCGTCTCTTTTATTATATGTCTTCTCCATCCACCTCAGTTGCTATTGCCCTACTCTGCCACCTTACAATGTTGCTTCCAGGAGATAAACGCTCTACCACTAGCATTTGCACTAACTAGCTGACTGGTTATGGGAAGTGTAATTTTTCATCCATTCATGCATGTATTCATTCATCTAACCCACCCAACTACACATTCAACCACTCATCTCTTCCTCTTCTAGACAGGCCAAAGTTCTAAAAACAAAGTACTTTGGCTTAGCTGCAGCATAGATGAGACAAACTGGCCCCTGAAGGACACCACAGAGAGGATATGCAATTTGGTTCCTTTCCAGAAATACTGATTTACTCTCCCTACTGGCTCTTTCCCTTCCATGTCTGTGTGACAGAACCTAGCGATGGCCATATAATTAACTATTTGACCTCTGCTCAGCTATGTGGACAGATGATATGCAATGCTTCCTTCCTTCTTTTTCTTTTTTGCCAGAATTCCAAGTTATGCATGTCCCTCTGTTGCTCAATCTCTTGTTTCATCTTCCCCCATATGGTCTGTCAGATCACTACAACAGACCATTATGGATGGGCCCCCATGTGGGAAGACTGCCCTACTGAAGCAGATTAATGATCATCTTGGAGTAGTGCCACATTCTGTTTTCCAGGGGCCAAATCCGGATGCTACTAAGGAAGATATTAAAAAAAAACAGCACTTAATCATGCAATGCTATACTTCCCAGTGCCAGCTGTTCATCAAATTATGAGATGAAACAAGAGGATTTATAATCCTTGAAATTTCATCTGAGCCTGTGTTGTCACAAAGGTACTTCTTACCATATGGCCCATCCTTTTTGCCAGGTTCCAAGAAATCCCCCAGGGCACTGAGTCCCAGGGATTAGTTTCATTTTTTCTGTTTACTTCCTATTGTAGCAAGAGATAAGATGCAATGGAATAATTTTATTCCATTCTTTTTTTCTTTATGCGTATGTACTCTTCAAGTATAAGTGATTTCTCCCCCTAAAATATATAATTCTTCCTTCCAAAGTGGTTTAGCATTTCTTACTGTAAAATTTTCCTCATACAGCTGTTCCTTATTTTTTATCCAATTTATCATAGTTTCCTTGTCTAGGATTACTGTCACTGTCTTCATTCTACTTTGCTGTAAGTATTTCTATAATTTCCTTGGTGACTGAATGTTTTCCCATCTCTAACTTAAGGATCTTTATCAAAATACAAACATATGGGACATAGTTCTTTTTATATAATTTTGTTCCAATGTTAGTAGGAAAATACATTGTGTACCTATATCCTAAGATCCTTTTGTACTTGCATAGGGAACTCAGGAGTCAGAAATCTCTTATTCAAGATGTAAATGGTAGATCTCAAATATTTAGAGAATTTTATAGAAAAATCAGTAAGCTATATTTGAAATGCAAATAGTCATCATGGATCTGTGTGATGGGTTCAGCCTGGAGTAGAATAAATCAGCTTCAACTGGGTTTCATAGTGATTGTTGCTCAAGGGTAAAGTTGTGTAGAGTTGCAAGTGGTTTTAGTAAACAAAAAGACTTGAAGGACCTGGGATTGGAGGGTCAAGTCATGACCATGACCTTGAAGTTACTAGTCAAAGTAACTTGAATAATTCATAACACTAAAAACAGAAGGCAAAAGCACTATCTTTAATATGATTTAAATATTCATTAATTTAATTGTCTGAAAACTAAGCTTATCATAAAAATTCACTTTAGAAAAAGTGGAAAGAGGTCAAAGACTATTTCTTCAGCAATCCAAAGAGGTACTCCAAAAAGATAGATAGATATACTTCATTGACCATGCCCCAGTGGTCAGGTCATGGAGGACAGGGTCCCATCACAGTCAGACTGACTGGATTCAAATCATCACTCTGCCATTTACTAGCTGAATAATTTGGACAAGTTACTTAACCTTTCTTTGTATGTTTTATTACTTGTAAAATTGGAATAATGTATTTGCTCCAAAAATTGATTATGAGAATTAAAGGAAATATGTATATGTATATATATATATATATATATATATATATGTATATTCTAAAAACAGTTGCTGACACATGGTAAGCATCACACAAGAATTTGTTGTTGTCATTGTTGATTCTGGTGCTGCTGCTACTGCTACTATTAGGTAGAACTGAGAAGCAAGAAGGAACTTTTACTATTTTAACCTATGTAAAGCCAACCAGTTTGCAGATGCCATTAGAACTTTGATTTTGACTGAATTTGAAGGATAGACAAAGGGAAAAGCTGCCAACGAGGGAAGGAAATAATAGTGATGTTTTAAAAATAATGTCTGCATAGTTCAAACTTTTCCAGGCCTGAGTCCCACAGGACCTTTTATCCTATATTCTTAATACCTCAACTCCCTGGAATAGGGGTTATAAATGGATCTCACTGTACACATCTAAGAACATAATTCTTCTACCCTTCTAGAACTCACCTAGGATATTTTCTGTTTGTTATCAAATTTTTAAAAACAGTAGATTAGGTTCCAGTTTTCTACTCTCTGCTGAACTTACCTTTATCCTTACTAAATGGCAGACAAGACTGAAAAATAGAGATGCATAGAAAAGATGATAAATGTGATGGGAACAGCTTGAGTAAAGGCAGAAATAAAAAAAGGAAATGTGTGGGTAAATTCAGAGAACAAATGGATTAGAACACAAGTACTCCTAAGAACTGTAAAGGAGAGAAGAGAAATGGAAATGATCAGATATGATAAATGCCAAGACAGAAATATTGTGCTTAGTAGGGGATAGAATATAGGATGGCTTGGGGGTCTATGGAAGAGAATTGTGAGGTGTCCATAGGGAAGAAGCTTAATTTTTAGGAGTGAGAAGACCTGTTCTGTCACTTCTCTATCCCTCACTTTCCTTGATTTTCAAATTTTTGAGTATGTGTGGAAGTCCTGCTATATGTTAAGCCTCAGGTAAGACACTTTCAGGTGTTCAAAATCAAATAACAGCATCTGTACAATTAAGAAATCAGACCAAAAGACCTGTTCAGCATGTCTTACCTCTAACATGCCATAACCAGAATCAAACCAACTGGATTTCCAGTACCGTTAATGAAGGACAACCAAAACTATTCACCAAATGTTGTTGTATATAGTCTGTAAATTATTGAACTCTGAAGAACTTTGTTAAGATTCACTACCATAGGCCTGGCAATCATTTTACTTTTTCCAGGTGAATAAGCAGGTGAAGAAAACTTGATAAAGAGTGATTGATTCCCTGTACTGCCTGAGAAATTAATTGCATGTGAGAATGAAAAAATATGGAAGTGCAATATATAACAGTAATCAAGAGATATATTATCTTGTCTAATTTTAATCAACTCTTGACTTTTATAAATAAAGATTTAACTGGTTGGTTAATTAATTCTTTTTTCAGTTTGTGTGTTTTCGAGTGATTTGTGATTTTTTTTTTTTAAATGTCTTTCTCTCCTACTTTTAAGAATCCCTGGCAAGTTGACATACATATGGTGAACATATGGCCTGCTACTAATTGATTTAATTTAAAAGAGGACCCAGGGGAAAGCTCTGAGCACTATCTGTTTGAGAGCTTTAGGGAATGTTTATTTCAGAGTGAAGTGTAGAAGTGTGATACCATCAGAGTAGTGGAGGGCATTACATACCCATGGTGGGCAGTATCAGTGGTATAAATCATTAGAATAATTTTAATTCCAGATCTTTTAATTGGCAGAGCAATATAAAAAATTATGTTGTTTATTTCAAGAAATATTTTTTTAAATTGCCTGTTCTAAATTTCCCCTACTTGTAAAGCTATCACTCTCCAGAGAAACCACATTGCCTAATTAACTAGCACACACCCCCATTTAGAAATCAATTTGCCTACATTCCAGAATGAGCCTGTGTTTGCGTAATGCATCTTCCACCTGATAGAGATAATTCTGTAGCTAAACTACTGCAGAAGAGATGGTGCAATGGACTGCATTCCTTCCCTACAGACTGACATAAATAAAGCCATGTGTCTATTGTCTGTTTGCTAAATGGCTCCTAGATGATTATAATCCAGCTGCAAGAAAACTAAAACCAAATTTAGTACTCTTTCTGTATTGTCCTCTTGGTTTGGCTCCAACAGTAAAGTCAGAATACCTGTAATTATCTGATAATGAACTTACTCATTCGAAGCTTATCTGAATCCTTAACATTGGGTGACAGGACTAAATTATGAATATAACATCTGGTCATGGCCCTATCAGTATTTTTGTGTCAGTTATGTCCTAAATCCAAAGCTCATCTTGTTATGTGACAAAGCAGAAGACATACCAGATATATCAGTAGTACTTCTGAGTTAGGCATAAGAAATTTATAAATGATTGATTTAATATATATTCATAGTTAATAGAGTATATGTACATGTGTATATATGTAAACAAACATATTTTATATATTATAAATATACATATCTGCATTTATATTTCTAATGTATAAAATACATGTGTGCCTTCCATTTCTTGCCTCTTTAGCCCTTAGCCTGACATACAGTGTTTCTGATAAATGTTAGGTGTGAAGTGGTTAAATGATGTACTTAAGAACAAACAGGTATTAATACAGAACCCAAATAATCTGCTTGTAACTATTTCAACTGAGTTCAGAGAGTTCATTGATTTCAGTGAGCTCTCATTGTGAAGCTCAACACTATTTTTTGTTTGAATACTATGAACACACTTATTCCTTCCTGTTTTACCTCCCTCCCCTTCTGGGAGTTAATTCAAACAAATTAAGCTATTCTGGCAAATTGTTAAGGACCCTATATTCATAATTAATAAAATGGAAGAGATGGGGGCAGGAACTTTGATTCTGAAAATGGATTACAGTCAAGAACAAAGTGAGAAGGAGCCAAAAAGTATTGTCGAAGTGCCTTTGTCCATTTCCATGTGCCTGAGCAAACCTCAGAAAAGTTATTATAGCTCCTAATTATCAACCTTTAGATCATCCTTAATAACTTCATGATAGAGTGGCGTATCATTGTTTCAGTTCTGAAAAAAAAATTAAAACTTTTTCATTAGAAGTGCATACTAAGAAAGAAGCCTTTGAGATCTGCTCTGTAATGTCAATCTTAGTACACTCATGCATTTTGATGTCTTGTAAAGTGCACTATGGAAAACAGCAGTCAAGCTAGTGGTCATAAAAAAATTTACTTGCTGAAGCTTACATGGCCATAGAATGAAGAGAACAAAATAGCTCTGACAAATTTCTACGTTGTGCATCACAACAGATTAGTTTATCCTACTCGGTAGCATCCAAAGAGTGAGAACCAGTCCAAATACTAGTTCATGTTTGCATTTCACACACTAGGGTTATAAACACTTCTAATACCATTCCTTAATCAACTGGACCTTGAACCTTAATAGTTTCTACAATCAAATGCATAATTTGGGCATAAACTGTGCACTTAAGCTTTCTTGCATTATCATGCCCAAATAACTCTTTAATTTAATAATAGAAAGACTGCAGACTCATAATAGAAGGCTCTTCTGGATACCTAGGGTATCATCTTTATTTGAGTATAGAAGCACAGTTAAGTCTGCATAAAAGTCTTTTCACAGAATTTCCTCTAAAGCAATCCATTTTTCTTCCATGCACATCTTATTAGCCACATGGTCAAGGTGATCATTCATTGCAGAATTTTTCAGATATTGTAGTTTCAAATATTTTTTTGAGGTGAAAAAAATATTCACCTCAGCACATTTAAGTTAGTCCTGATTTGAGGGTGTAAACATGACCTTAAATGCAAGAGTAACAATTGAGAAGCATTTACAGAACATGGTGTAGTCTCTCATTGCACAGTATTTTGAAGGGAGCAGCACAAAGTTGATCAGACTGCAAGGAAGTTCACGCAACAGAAGCTAGTGATCTGTTTAATATATTCCTCTAGCTAAGGAAAGACAATTCAGGTAAATATTTGTACGGTGCACAATTTACATTCTTTCTTTCCCATAAATGTCTCTACCTTTCATCAAAGATCCACTTATCACCTGCACAAATTGCAGGTGTTGAAGCCAGGTTTGTGACCCTAAGAGCATCTTTGCCATTTCTGAATGACCTATGCATCCAAAAATGTGCCCTGTGTCTACAAGCAGTTGAGCTTCTGAAATTTCTTGAAGGAACACAAAGCATATGCCATGCAGCTGGCTCACATATCACCCGTGGTGTCAGACAACCGCTCTCTCAAGTGCTCTGGTTTTCTGATCAGGAGACACCTGTCGTGTTGATCACATAGTGGGAAAAACATGGTGTTGGGATCCCAATGATTGGCTTCTAGACTTGACGTGGCCTCTAGAAAAGTGTGGGTATAGCTAATTCCATTGTTTCTTGGCCTCTGCTCCTTACTGGAAAGGTGAGTGCATTTGGTTACATGAGCTTAAAACCCCGTCCCCAGATCACCACACCTGTGATCTATGATTTCACAATTAAATAGGATAATGGTAATTTACTTCAATCTCTTCTAAGAGTTTCTTTGGAATTTATTTTGTATTAATTCCTTGGGGAATATTTCTTTGTAGAAAATTACTTTTGGTATTTTTTACTTAGAAAATTGAGTGCGCACCTATCCCAAACAAATCACTGATATATTATGAATACTGTAAACTACTATGTACCTTTTTATATACACAACCCTGCATTGGCCAGTATAAAGGGTTTTACATTCAATTTTGCAAAATTTGGGTCAGCAGATGCATAATAAGCTAATTGGAAGAGATCGATGAGAATTATTTTGTGATAACAAGGAACTGCTTGTCTGCTTGCAACTTTTCATCTGAGTAAGGGGTATTTGCAACTCAATCAAGACATGTGGCAGGATCTAGAGCTACCTGGGAGCCTCAAGGAAAATTTCCTGATGCTTTTCAGAACCATTTTGAGTCAAGGTGATTTACTACCTCAGCCAATGAATGACGCATCAGGATCAAGATGACCCAGGTCTGAGAAGTAGCAGTTAAAAAGCCACTACCCAAACAAAAGAGTACCTCTGCAGGGCAGAGTTCTTCAGGCAGCTGTCCAAACATCCCTAAACCTTAAGAAACAAGTAGAATATAAGAAATAATATTTTCGTGATAATTTACACTTAACAAAGCAATTTTACCTTCCTAATTCAAACAGAAACAAATAAAACAAGACATTTCACACAGTCAAGTGTTTTGTTTTGCTGTATTTTTATCATTTTCTTGGTACAGGAAATATTCAAGGCACACAATGGACTGTAAAATCCAATTTTATCTAAAATCACAGGGCTTGACATGCCAGAAACTTTAAACATGTTTTCCTTTTCAAAAAAGATGAGAAGCTATACAACCTGCACCTGTAAATCCAAAGCATGAAATGGCAACAGCCGCCATTCAGCTGCATTTATACAAAGCTATAAAACTGTCCTGGGACAGTCTGAGAAGCTTAGTAATTTTTCAGCATAGGAAGGAAGTACTTTCTAACATGAGAAAAATATAGGTGGCTAAGAGTGAGCAATAGCCAGGATTAGACCCTCAAAAGCAGACACTCTTTCATGGGAAAAACCTTTTAAATGTACCTTAGCTCTAGTGATACCTGCCTTCATTAGCCCTGTAGAACCCTCTCACTTGGCAATTTAGCCCTGTTCAATAAATCCTGTAAGGTTACCCAGGTCTCCTTACTCAGAGTGAAGTCTGTAGCCAACATCTCCCCATCCTACTGTCTTTCCTCTTATGCCTTCCCAAATTTCCACCTTCTTAATCACTAACTTGCAAGCCTACACAATCTGCCTTCTTTCTCTCTGAGGTGTCAACGTGTCCCAGTTGACTTGAGCCTATCTTGATATAGCTTAGTGTACTGGCATAATTTTTATTACCAATGCCTTTTACTCTCAAAAGTGCCCTATTTTGAAAGATAAATTTTCTCCCTCTCTCGATTTTGCCTTCTTCTTTTCCTCTTTCCATTTCTGCTACATCAAAATATCTTACTGGTTGTGGTGGTGAGTGCCTATCATCCCAGCACTCGAGAGGCTGAGGGAGAAAGATTGAGCATTCGAGGCCAACCTGGGCTACATAGTGAAGACCTTGTCTAAAAAATAATAATCTCAATATGAATGCCTATCAAATTGCTTCTCTATCCTGCTCTTCTGTTCAGTATCCAAACATTCAGTTCCATTTCAGTGTTCCAAGTGTCTATTTGAAAGTCCTAGAATTATAGACTCAAGAAATAATAAATCAAGTCATTTTACATTCTTTCCAAAATAAACCACTCTTTAGCATTATTTCTGTTAAAGATAGCCAGTAAACTCAATATCTTAAGTTATCTTGCCAATGAAATCACATGTCATTTCCCATTAGTTGCTCTGGGTCAGGATATTCCAAATCCACATTTTATTTTCACATCCACTTGAAGGATCTTCATTTCTTCTCTCTCCCAGACTGTAACAAAGTGCTTGCTTGCAGCTCCTCAAGACTTGGCAGTGATTCTATAGAATTAATAAAATACTGTAAACTCCTTAGAATAGCTTTCAAGATTTTGCATACCAGGACTTCAATTGAACTTGTTGATCTGAAAAAGAATACTATAATCCATGACTTTATTATTCATATGTCTTTTGTTGTTTCTCAATAATAAGTAACCTTGTGTTATTTATTAGACTTCACATGAATTTATCTACCTGTAAGAGATGATATCCTAACAGATAGCCTGTGTTTTCTTTCTTTTTCTTGAGAGATGATTTCAGATAAGAAGGAAGCACAAAGGTTGTAGCCACTGAACAAAAGACACCTGGTGACAGTCTGGTCAGTCAATGACGACTGTTCAATCATCATTGGTGGCTGACTCAGAGAACTCCCTGATCCATCATATTTGGTTGGCATGAATGTCTGGACCAACACAGCTGGGTTTCCCTGGCAGCCCCTAATTTGACTGCTTCTTTGGATGAATCAGAAATATAATATTTAGAATTCTGGAAGCAAGATGGCAGATGGGAAGTTTCCTCTCTGCAACTGTATGAATGAAAGAAGAGACTATATTCCAAGGAGAGAAAGACTGGAAGAACATGTCTTTAGATAGCTAAAACACATGGAGAAACAGATGCTGCTGAGAGAAGTAGGAAGCAGTCATAGTTCTAAGCCAGGCACCCATGATGACAACAGACTTACAATCCTCACCATAGGATGAACCTATAGTTCTCAAAAACCTTAAATCCATGGAGAGATTTCGTTGACAATGACTCCTTCTGCATGGCTGGTTAGCATTGGAGAAGAAATCTTTCCTCACATTTCAGATGCTGTCGCAGGTGTTATGTTGGGGGAGTGGGTGGAATATGTGAGACTGAGCTACTCTAGAAATCTGAAAACAGAAAACAATCTTAAGTCAGGGAGCTTGGGGCACCATGCCACAGAGCCTGGGTGGAAGATGGCCACAGAGGCAGTTGTTGAGAGGGGGAGGGTCAGACTCTGACACACTGAAAAGTTTAAGCAACACGGAGCTCAGGCTATGAAAGGCACTGTGATTGGTGGCTCCACCTTCTGGGATGAGAAGCAAGCCCAGCACCTGTGGATTATGGCAGAGACTGAGGGTGCCACACCCAAGGCCTCCAAATGCCATATATGGTTTTTTTAAATTTTATTTTATTCATATGTGCATACAATGTTTGGGTCCTTTCTCCCCCCTGCCCCCCGCCCCCTCCCTTAGCCACCCCATTCCCTCCCTATTCCCCCCCACCCCCTCACTTCCAGGCAGAAACTATTTTGCCCTTATCTCTAATTTTGTTGTAGAGAGAGTATAAGCAATAATAGGAAGAAACAAGGGTTTTTGCTGGTTGAGATAAGGATAGCTACACAGGGAGTTGACTTGCATTGCTTTCCTGTAGCCATGTATGGTTTGCTGCAGAAGCCCAGATCCTGCAGGTCACTTGATTTTTCACAGTCCCTTTCCCACCACAAGGTCTGAAAACGCTGAGACCAACAGGCAGAAGGATACCGGGTTCCCTTGGCTCTCACCTCCAGGACAAAATTCAGTTCTTTGCTTCCCCCACTCTCTAATGCACTCAGGAACACCCCAGGGCTGTATGCTTGATGCTCCTGGGTGTGAAAGTTTCTGGCCTAGAGGTCTTCCAGGCCTCTGGAACAAGGGGGAACCAACCAGCCCCATAGAGTGGAAAGCTACTGGGGCCAGCAGCAGCTCCCCATATTCAAGAAGGGAAGCTTCTAAAGTGAATGCAGTCCTGACATTGATGACATTCTCCTAACCAGCCCAACCCAACCCTCAGCTTGCATACAGAGCCAGCCTACACAGTAGAACACAGAGGATTCACAATAAATGTTTTTTCCTTTTATTGTTGTGCTGGATGAGGGTACATTGTGGCATTTACAAAGGTTCTTACAATGTATCAAATATATCATACTTGAATTCACCCCCTCTACCGCTGTCCTTTATTCCCCTCCTGATTCCTGGAATGGTTTCAACAGGGATTATTTGTGCATTTACATATATATGTACATTTTTTGCACTGTATTCATCCGCCTACCCCCCTTTCCCTGCCACCTCCCCCCTCCCACTGGTGCCAACACCCCCTCAGGACATATTCCTCCTTCCTGTTCTCTGATTTTGTAAAAGAAAAAAAGATAAAATATTTAAAAAATGATGTTTTTGCTTGTTTGAGATAAAGATAGCTGCACAGGGAGTTTCTTTGTGATATTTCCATGCATATATGTATAACAACCTCTCTAATCCTCTTCATTCCCTTCTAGTCCCCTTTCCATGGTGGCCCTGGCCAGTTTAAGATTTCTATATTCATTCCTGTACAGACAGCACATCAACCACATTCAAGTTCTCACTTATCTTCCCTTGCCCTGTCCTTCACCGTAGTGTGACCTGTGTCCCATAATATTACTGCATTTTTTTAGGTCTATAGTCCACATGAGAGAGCATGTAGCTTTTGGCCTTCTAAGCCTGACTAATTTCACTTAAGATGATATTTTCTAGGTCCATACATTTACCTGCAGATGACAAAATTTCTTTCTTTGTGGCTGAATAGAATTCCATTGTGTATAAACACTGCATTTTCTTAATCCATTTGTTAGTAGTGGGCAGCTTGGCTGTTTCTATAACTTAGCTATCTATCATGAATAGTGCTGCAATAAACATGGGTGTGCAGGTGCCTTTGGATAAGCTGACTCACATTCTTTTGGGTATATGCCTAAGAGTGGTATTGCTGGATCATATGGCAGGTCTGTTTTTAGTTTTTGAAGGAGCCTCCATACTGTTTTCCATAGTGGTTGTACTAGCTTACATTCCCACCAGCAGTGAATGAGGGCTCCTTTTTTCCTTCATCCTCTACAACATTTGTTGTTGTCTGTCTTCTTGATTATAGCTATTCTAATAGAAGTGAGGTGAAATCTTAATGTGTTTTGACTTGCATTTTCTTTATGGCCAGGAATGGTAAGCATTTTTCCATGTTTTTTTTTAGCCATTTGGACTTTTTCTTTTGAAAAGGTTCTGTTCAGTTCATTTGCCCATTTCTTCATTGGGTCATTGATTTTTGGGGGAGTTTGGTTTTTTGAGCTCCCTGTGTATTCTGGTCCCTCATCTGATGTACAGCTGGCAAAAGTTTTCTCTTACTCTGTAGGTAACCTTTCAATTTGGAAATCATTTCTTTGGTTGTGCAGAAGGTTTTTAATTTCATATAGTCCCATTTGTCAATTCTTTTTCTTAGTTGTTGAGCCATGTGAGTTCTACTGAGGAAGTTGCCTATGCCTATTGTTTTCAGTGCATTCCCTGCTATTTTCTGTATTAACTTCAAGGTTTCAGGTCTGATAATAAGGTCCTGAATCCACTTTGAGAAGATACTTGTACAGGGTGACAAACATGGATCAAGTTTCAGTTTTCAACAGGCAGATACCCAGTTTTCCCAGCAACATTTGTTGAGGCTGTCTTTTCTCCATTGTATGTTTTTGGCACCTTTGTCAAAAATTAAGTGGGCTTAGCTGCATGAATTCATATCTGAGTCTTCTATTCTGTTTCACTGGTCTTCATGTCTGTTTTTGTGCCAGTACCATGCTGTTTTTATTGTTAAGGCTCTGTTTACATATGACCAAAGTACACTATATACATTTGTGAAAATGTCATAATGAAACTCATTATATTGTACAATTAATATATGCTAACAAATTTTTAAAAAGAAATATTATTTTATGACTAACAGATTGCTGTTCAAAACCATCATTTGTCTGCCATCAGAGAGAAGAATGAGAATAATGCAGGCCTTATTAAAAAACATCTCAACTTCTGGAACACTTTTAGTGATTGTTTGATCTACAATTTTATATTCAAGACATTCTGTTCTTGGTTTTTAAAAAGTCAAAACTTCAATGCCCCCTAAGTATTTTGAGATTATCAATTTCTTACCCTTTTGGCCTCAATTATACCATTTCTTCAGCTTGGAATTATCCTCACCTCCATTTCTACTTTTGAAGTCTATCTATTCAAGGACCTATTCAAACACCACTTCCTTGTAAAGGCCTTTTTTCTTCACTCTTTCCTCCAATAAGTACTACTATTGTATCATCTCCATCTTTTCCACCATTATGATCATCCAATACTTTCAGAACTGTGTAATGGCCTCTGAAGGTTCCATGCCTGTCAATCACAGCCACTTCCAAATGCACTTACAATAATGCTGCCAGATTGATGTTTCCAAACATGAACCTTATCACAGCATTCCCTAGCATGAAAGCTTTTAGAGATTTTCACTTTCCATATGCTACACAAAAAGTCCGTCTCCTCACTGTTCACTTGAATGGCTCCACCTAAACTCCTTTGATGATTATTCTCCTCTGACACTGTTTTGATCAGGTAATTTTTTCTGCCCTCTCCACTCCAGAAAAAATTAACTATTCTTACCTAGGTGCCACCAAATTGTGCTTATATTATTTCACTTATAGCATCATATTTCCTCATTAGATTTTGGTTTTTTTCTATTAGATTATATGTGCTATAAGGGTGGGACTTATAAAGTGGTTAAGAGCATGGACTCTAGAGACAGAACATAGGTTCAAATCCTATCTCTGCTACTCATTATGAGTGTGAGCTTGTATATCAGGTAACTGTTACTACAATAATAATGAACACTAAGCAACCACAAATTCCTAGTGACACATAAGAATGAACTTTTTTTTTCTTTTGTATCATGACTCTTTAGGTTGATTCTGGTGATTTGGGTCAATTTTTGCTGAGTTAATCTGTGCCTAGTCATGCAATTTTAGTTGAGTCTGGCTAGTCAAGGATGGCTTCAGCGGGGTAACTCATTTCCACTATCTAGTTCTCTCATCTTCCATCAGGCTTGCCTAGACTTGTGGAGGCAGAGTTTCAAGAGAATTTCAGAGGAACACATGACCTCTTGAGACATAGACTGGGAATGAGCACAATGATATATTTGCCTAATATCTTGGCCAAAGCAAATCTACTGTAAATTCAAGGGGCAAGGAAATAGTCTGTATGTCTTAATGGGAAGAACTCCAAAGACATATTATAAAGGGTGTGGGTAAAGAAAGGCCATAATTGGGGTCACTTTTGCAATCATTTTACCACATCTTGGGCAACTTTAACTTGAATGATTATTTTCCCTTCAGATTTACTGATATATAACTAACAAATAAAATTATATATATTTAGGGTATACAACTTGGTGTTTTGATATATGTATACATTGCGAAATGATCACCACACTTAAACTAACCAACACACCCATTAGCTCACATAGCTGCATTTGTTTGTGTGTGTGTGTGTGTGTGTGTGACAGAGAGAGAGTAATGAGAAAATTTAACATCTACCCTCTTAGCAAATTCAAGTATATAATACAGTATTGTGTGCTACAATCAATGAGCTGGACAATGGATATTTATTATGTACCTTGCATAACTAAAACTTTGTGCCCAGGACAAGTATGGCTATTGATAAAAACTGCAGGGAGCAGAAGGAAGAAAAAGGAAGATTATAAGAAGTAGATGTCAACAAGATGACAAAATAGGACTCATCTCCCCTCCAGAGATACAATTTGAATAACTATCCATGCATAAAAATACCTTTATAAGAGCTAAGAAGGGCTGAGGGTGTAATTCAACTGGTAGAGATCTTGCCTAGCAAGCACAAGGCCCTGAGTTCAAATGCCAGTAGTGCCAAGAAAAAAAAAAAAGCTAAGAAAACCCAGGTGAGAGACTGCAGTGCCTGGGCATAGCACAGAAATAAGAAAAGATACACTGAAGAGGATCCAAAGGAGAGTTTTATACATAACCCTTTCCCCAACCTTAGGTAGTGAAGCATAGAGACAGAGACACCTTTTGGTAGGGAAAAGATTGGGAGTGAGCACCAGACTTTGTCTTGGACCTCAACATCTCACCTACCCCAGTAAGCCCAGTGCCAGATAGGACTACATAGCTACATAACTTTTAAACCCACGCTAAAAGTCCACATGTTCCATGTTTTAGGAATATAGACCTAATACAATACAAGTAAAGTTATGAAAACAGGTCACACTAAGGGGAGACCACATATGAGAGAGGGAAGATAAAAGAAGGAAGTTAAGAATATGGTTGAATATGGTGATGTACCTCCTATACAATAATGAATATAGAATTTTTAAACCTGTTGAAATTACCATAAGAAGGAGATTAAGGGAAAAAGAAGAAAAATAAAGGGCATGAACCAGTTTGGTTATAATACATATGCACATGGAAATGTCACAAGGAAACCAATGTATAGCAATCTTAAACAAACAAAAATGTCATTTTTTAAAATAAAAATTGAGAACAGGAGGGCAGAACAGATACTCTCTGGGGGTTGGTACCAGTAGGAGGGGGAAGTATGTGGGGAGAGGAGATAGAAGGGTGAATATGGTGAAAATATTGTGTATACATATATGTAAATGGAGAAATGAGACTTGTTGAAACTGTTCCAGGAATGGGTGGAGGGAGGATAAAGAAGAATTGTGGAGTTGTTAAATTCAACTATGATATATTCTAAGAACTTGTGTAAATGTCACAATGTGCCTCCAGCACAACAATTAAAAAATTAATTAATTAAAAATGAAACCCAGGATAGTAGCTGGAGACTAAGCCTCCAGTCCACCTCTAATGCCAGTGGCCCTCTAACTCCAGTGGCCCAAGCTCTGTTCCCTTCCCAGCAGCAAACTGGCTTCCATGGCCCCAGGCTTCAATAGCCCTAGTAGCAGGCTAGACCTCACAGACCTAGTCATCAGGTTGATGTCACTCACAGAGCCTCGAGGCAGGCACCTGCACAGAAAGCCTCCAGCTCCACTGCAGCACTGGGGTTTTAATGCTTTGGGGTTTATGTTTTTGCTTTAAATGCTGGGATCAAACTCAAGACCTCTTGTATGGTAAACATTGCTGTACCACTGAGCTTTATCCCCAGACCTACCACCAGGTTTAAGAACCCAGTTGGCCCACATAGGCACAGGTTTTGGATCCTCCCAAGACCAGATTAGCATATCTGGCTTTAGACTACAGTCCAGCTCTCACATGCACAAATTCTAGGCTTGTCCAGGGCCAGTATAGACACTGAAGTTCCATATTCCAGGCCAGCTCCTATAGCCCTATGTAGACCCCAGGTCCAGGCCTCATCCCAATAAACCACAGCCCTATGGACCCAAGTTCTAGGCATGCCCCAAGGCTCTAAGACCCTAGCAAGCCTCCACAGACTTAGTCTTCAGGCCAGCTCCAATAGACACAGGCTGATCCCCAAAGCACAATGACTACAGGTACCATGCCAATACATGCCAGGTGTACTCACATTTGTCAGTTCTGTGAACTCAGTCATCAGATGGCCTGCCTCAGTTACAGTCTCCTGGTCTACCTCTATAGACCAAATCAACAGGTTTACCCTGGTAGATCCAGGTTCCATTACACAAACTCTGGTCCCTTGTAAAAGGCTCACTCACCTGCAGACCTAAGCACAAGAAAAGTCTGCCTGAGGCTCCCAACAGAATTCCATCTCAGACCTTGTCAGATAGCCTTCCCAGAGTCTCTGGATGCACTGACTAGCAAAGGGATATACCAGAAAACACATTCTACAAAGACTGGAGTAAGTCCTTACTTCTTCAAATATGCAGACCTCAAAATAAGGCAACAAGAATCATGAAAAACCAAGGAGACCTAATACAACCAAAAGAACAAATAATCTCCCAGTAATTGACCTCAAAGAAATGGAGATTTTTTTTTTTAATTTATTTCTTTTTTTTTTATTATTTTTTAAATTTTATTATTCATATGTGCATACAAGGCTTGGGTCATTTCTCCCCCCTGCCCCAACCCCCTCCCTTACCACCCACTCTGCCCCCTCCCTCTCTCCCCCACCCCCTCAATACCCAGCAGAAACTATTTTGCCCTTATTTTGTTTTGTTTTTTTGTTGTAGAGAGAGTATAAGCAATAATAGGAAGGAACAAGGGTTTTTGCTGGTTGAGATAAGGATAGTTATACAGGGCATTGACTCACATTAATTTCCTGTGCTTGTGTGTTACCTTCTAGGTTAATTCTTTTTGATCTAACCTTTTCTCTAGTTCCTGGTCCAAAGAAATGGAGATTTTTTTAATGCCCAAATAATTCAAAACAATCATCTTAAGGAAGATAAGCAAGCTTCAAGAAAATACAGAGATATATTGTAAGAACTTTTGTAAATGTCACAATGTACCCCTAGTACGATAATAATATAATAATAAAAAATAATAAAAGAAAATACAGAGAAACAATTCACTGAAATCAGATAAATAATAAATGACCCAAACAGGAAATTAAACAGTGATTGAAATTATATATTATGTATATATAACAATTTATTGTGTCTTCTTCAATTTATATGTATTTTTTTAAAGTTTTCATATATATATATATATGAAACAATTTCCAAAGCTAAAAAATAGTATGAATGAAATGAAAAATATTCAAAACAGATCATCAACACCA
The DNA here is from genome assembly GCF_047511655.1 of Castor canadensis. NCBI lineage: Eukaryota > Metazoa > Chordata > Mammalia > Rodentia > Castoridae > Castor > Castor canadensis. Next base: position 29,835,490 of record NC_133395.1, read on the forward strand.
GAATTAATCAAGCAAAAGAAAGAATCTGTGATTCTGAAGACATATTATTTGAAAATTTACAATTTGCGGGGAAAAAAATCACTAACTGTGACATACCACATAGCAGAATGAACAAAAATCATATCATCATTTCAGTAGATGCAGAAAAGGTATTTGGCAAAATTCAGCATCCTTTCATAACAAAAACTGTCAACAAATTCGGTATAGAAAGAATGTAAGTCAATACATTAAAAACTACATATGACAAATCAGCAGCTATCATCATGCTTAATGGGGAAAAGGTGAAAGGTTTTCTTTTTTTTTTAAGAACAAGAGAACAATATTCACTCTCACCACTTCAACATAGTACTGAAATTGCCAGCCAGAACAATTATGCAAGACAAATAAATGAAAGACATCCAAATTAGAAAGGAAGGAGTTAAATTATCTCTAGCAGCAGATAATATAATCTTACATACAGAAAACCATAAAGTCTCTGCCAAAAAACTAATAAAGGAATTTAGCAATGTCACAAGAAAAAAATATAGAAAAATCAGTAGAATTTCTATAGAATAACTATAAAGTGTCCCTGAAGTAACCAAGAAAAAAATATCATTTAATAGTTACAAAAAATAAATATACTTAGGAATATATTTACCAAAGAAATGAAAGACCTGTACACTTAAATCTAAAAGACATTGATAAAATAAATTAAAGACATATGAAAGATATGCTCATGAACTGTTAAAATTGTTAAAATGTCCATAATACTTTTAGATATTACCAAAATTTGTCTCTGCCTCCATATCTTCATCTCAAAAATGAGGATTAAAATACTGATCTTGATAGACTGTGGTAAACATTAAATGAGAACACACCCATAAGCCCAGAACAATGTCTAGAATATATGCTACCTCTTTGGTTTTTCAAAGTGATGATGGATTCAATGCAGTATCTATAAAAATTCAAATAGTATTTTCACAGAAGTAGAAAAAAAGCAATCATAAAATTCATATGGAACCATAATGTAGCTAAAAGTTTCAAACTGTGTGATACTAGCATCCTGTCAAGGACCTGCCCATCTACATCACAAAATGGCAGAGAAATGGAGACAGAAATAGCCAATAGGAAGGGACCAAGCGTGCAGAATGGCCTTGTTTTATAACTTGCTCATGAACTAATTCAGTTATTCAAGACTTAACACACTCTACAAGACTATCATTAATTCATTCAGGAGGGTGGAGGCTTCATGAACCAATTACTTTTTATTAGGCTCCACCTATTAGAAAAGGTTCTACCACCTCAACAGCACCACACTGTAAAGGAAAAAACCATACTCAAACTATAATAATAATAAATAAATACAATTTTATTTACACATTAAAATTATTTTTAATGCTTCAGAGAAGATGGAAGACCAACTAGGAGGCTATTGCAACAATATTCTGACATCCTACTACAAACCTTACATTCTTCAGATCCAAAGTGTGCCTATAAAACTAGAGTAATTCAGTCCTTTTCTTCTTCCTGCTCATTTTATAGGAGACAATAATACAACTGTATTCTCTATGTCTAACACATTCTCTCAGTTGCTGCTTCAGAATCAAGATTTTAGTGTCCTCTTGGTTTTTTACTGGAGCTAGTAAGAGCACACACTTAAGCCCAGAACAAGTCTAGCATATATATCATCTTTCTATTTTTTCAAAATAGACGATCTGAGGATCAGGAGATTGTATGTGGGAGTGAAATTATAAAAGGAATCTATCAGTTTATACTAAGATGGAGTGAATTCACTTATATATCACTGAATCTAAGTGAAACTGGACTGATGGTAAACATTAGTTTTGGGTGGCTTTGAGTTCCCCCAAATAATACAATATTTGCCTCTGTACTAGGCAGACCAGATCCCATCATTTTCCATTGTTGAGGTATCATCACGATCCATACTGTGGATAAGGACTTAAGAATAACCTCGGTTTTTTCACCCAGAGTGCCTGCTTTATGATCTTAAGATAACTTTCCTCTCTTTCTCACAGATACTTCCTCTAACCATACTTGAGTCCTTTGGTCTACAAGGTAAACTCCAAAGCAGAATGAAGTATTACAAACAGCCTTTTTCTTTGATACTCTCCAAAATAAAAGTATAAACAGAAAGCCAAGAGTAACAACAATAACAACAAAAAAATCCAAATGTACAGAAATGTGTTATTGTAGGAATTCTTTGACAGCTATAAATATGTCTTAAAATTTGATCTATCCAAATCTATCTTAGTTGGATGTTAGATGCTCTTGTTAGATGCTCCATGGTTTTCCTTAGTCCCAACCTTTTTTCAGACAGGAAAAACCTTACCAAAAATAAATGTTCAAGTTATAAAAACTCCAAAGAACATTCTGAAAATCAGTTCAATTTAAATTTGAGAACATTGTACACTATATGAGATTTAACATGTAGACTCTAACACCAACAATTTACAGTTAAGTAGGGCAAGAACTGTGAACCATCTATCTAAAAGAAGTAATTAATTATGTGGCAATATTATTAAGGTAATATATTACAGGGCCCTGGCATAAATTTTATAATATGGATGAATATAGATATTCATTAAAGTAGTATTCATCCTGTTCTTAGAACTGTATATATCAGACATTTTCCTATTAAGAGATTAATATAGTAAGACTCATTCTCCCTTATGTTTTTTTCTTTTGAGCCTAAATCTATACAAATCCATTCATTCAGCATTCAATATTCATCAAATCTATTCAGCTATTAATATGTACTGATACTATATTAGGCTTAATGCAATTCATAGTAAAAAAAACATATACTGTCCATGATGTATGTTTGTGTGTGTCTGCATGCACATGTGTGTGGATCAGCATGGGAAACACAGAAAAGGGCTTTGTTATAATAAAAGAAGTCAACACACACTGATGAAAATATAAGCTGGAAAAGGAATTAGGAAAAAGTAAAACAGTACAGAGAGAGTGATATGGTGAAGAAAGAGGTTGAAATTAATAACAATACTGATAATGATAATAGTTAACACTGAGTGCTTAGTATATGACTACTGGTGCTTTAAATGTACATATATGTTATATCCATCTACTCCTTACAACAGTCTATGAATTGAGTGCTATTAATTTATCCTTATTTAATGGATAAGAAGTCTGAGGCACCAAAAATTTAGATCACTTATTCAAGATTTGTTTTGCTGGTAAGTGGCAGATTTCTAAGTGTTGTCTGCTTCCAGAGCTGGGGCATCTTCCTGGCGATTACACATGAATATAACCCAATTTAACTGAGTGAAAAACCTGCAGTCAAATGGAAATATCTTAATGGCCCTCAGAACCTATTTTTTTTTTTAAGAGGATTTCTTTTTTTATGGCAAAGGAATTCACTTTTTAAACAAATTTCCATACATTGTTATGAGGTCAGTTTTTGATCTGGAGGTTGCTTATATATTTTGCTATTTCTTGCTTCAAGGGTATGTTGAAAACCTGATTAGGTTGTAACGAATTTGTACATGGAAGCAATGCTAGGAATCTGTGTAGCTATCCTTACCTCAACCAGCAAAAACGCTTTGTCTTTCCTATTATTGCTTATGTCTTCTCTTCAATAAAACTAGAGATAAGGGCAGAACAGGTTCTGCCTAGAAGCGTGGGGGTTGTGGGGGAGTTGGGGGGTGGAGAGAGGGAGGGGGTAGAGGGCAGCGGTGAGCAATGGCTCAAACAATGTATGCACATGTGAATAAATGAATAAAAATTTTTTAAAATTTCAATGAAGTGTGATAAAATCTAGGAAATCAAGACAACTATGTTATACCTATAGCCTCTATATTTGAGATTATGGCAGTTATTAATATATATTCAGCTTTTAACTTTTCTTTATTGCTCCATTTTGCGAATTGTTAAAATCAACCTTATTGAGGTATGACTTAGGATAAATGTGTATGTATGATGTATACAGTTTGCTAAGTTTTGAAATGAGTGTATTCTTATGAAACCATCATCCCTAAAAGTTTCCTGGCACCTTTTTATAATCTCTCTCCTGCCTCTCCCACCTCCCCAACCTTCCACTTCCAGACAGTTACCCTTCCACACTCTTTCATTATAGACAAGTTTGCATTTTCTTAAGTTTTATATAAATGAGATGATACATTAACCCTCATCTTGGGGTTTCTGGCATCTTTCGCTGTGTAATTATTTTTATTTTCATTCACTGTTGTGTATATATTAGTAGTTCATTCCTTTTTATTGATGAGTAGTATACCAATGATGGGTAGACCACAAGTTGTTTCTTCATTCTCTTGATGATGGACATTTAGATTGTTTCCAGTTTTCGACTATTACAAAGAAAGCTTCTCTGAACATGAACATATATGTGCTTTCTTTTCTTTTGCTTAAATGCCTAGGAGAGGACTTGATGGATCATCTAGCATTCATAAGTTTAAACGGTAAGAAAATGCTGAGTTGTTTGCTAAAGTAGTTGTATTATTATTTTTTTTGCACATATTTTGTTTTATTTTACTTATCTTGAGAATTGGGAGAAGAATAAAAGGAAGAATTCATAAGAAGTAGGAGTCTTTGGGGATGGGACAGTTCCTTGATCTATAAGTAACTTACATTTGGAAACATGTTATAAACATTCCTAAAGGTTTTTTCTACAGACTTTTTTTTTTCTTTTATTCATATGTGCATACAATGTTTGGGTCATTTCTCCCCCCTTCCTCCCACACCCTCCCTTCCCCCCCACCTCCTCCCTCTCCCCTCCTAACCCCCTCGCTACCAAGCAGAAATTATTTTTCCCTTATCTCTAATTTTGTTTTAGAGAGAGTACAAGCAATAATAGGAAGGAACAAGGGTTTTTGCTGGTTGAGATAAGGATAGCTATACAGGGAATTGACTCACATTGATTTCCTGTGCGTGTGTGTTACCTTCTAGGTTAATTCTTTTTGATCTAACCTTTTCTCTAGTTCCTGGTCCTCTTCTCCTATTGGCCTCAGTTGCTTTAAAGTATCTGCTTTAGTTTCTCTGCATTGAGGGCAACAAATGCTATCTAGTTTTTTGGGTGTCTTATCTATCCTCACCCCTCCCTTGTGTGCTCTCGCTTTATCGTATGATCAGAGTCCAGTCCCCTTGTTGTGTTTACCCTTGATCTAATGTCCACACATGAGGGAGAATATACGATTTTTGGTCTTTTGGGCCAGGCTAACCTCACTCAGAATGATGTTTTCCAGTTCAGAACCTATTTTTACCTTTACCATATTCTCAAGAATATAAATTACCAGTGGTAGCTGGTATAGTTTTCTCTTCCTCTGGAGTATAAAAGGTGAAAAAAAAAAAAAAAAAGACAGGTGGATGAAGATAAAATTGGAAAGTTCACTATACTCAAGAAATATTTTCTGACCCTTCCAAAAAGAGGTAATTTTAAATATAGCCAATGCTTTGTATGTAAGTAACCATTTTAGAGTTATGATGTGAATAAATTAGGAGGGTTCCTGTCATGAGGATAGGCAAGTGTACATCAATCTAAATTGCTGAAAAAAATTAAGTAATAGTATACATCAATGAAATAACCAGTAATTGTCTATTGTGCTGATGGTGACAGAGAAATAGCTCAATACTCTTTGAATGGAAGTCAACTAACTTCACTTACTGACACTTTAATGTATTACATTAGCATCTTTTTTAAAATTTAGCTTGCTTTCTTTCCCTGTTGTAGAGTTACCTCTTATTTTTCCTTGCTTTAAAAGGGTCATTTTCCTTCTGGATGAAAAACTTTGATTTTTGAACTGTTGCTTACCTAGCTACTGAAATGCTTTAAAATACGAATTAAAAATTGAAACAAGATTTAGAAAAATACTTGCTTCAGGGATTGCATGAGACAGTATTTTGAGCTTTTATGATGAATGTAGAAATAACAACACTTAGAAGTAGGTTGAGAATTATGCTACTGAGAAGCTGATAATTCAATGAACGATAAATAAATACTATTAAAATTGATAGTTAAAATCATTATAATCAATAATAATACAATATGTGGGATATCCCGCCTTTTGAGCTATATTTACACTATTGGAACCATACTTCCATTCTTAAATATTCTACATTAAGTATTCACAGTTCTGATTCTTAAACCAAAGGCTCTTAGATATCTTGCATATTTATATGACAATTTCACAGGTGAACTTGTTCTTGAAAAATAATGCTGTAGCATGAAAAAAATATAAGCATTCAACCACATACATCTTGTATTGCATATATGATTTCTACAAGAGCAAATATATATATCAAGGTTGAACCTTCCAGTGAATACTTTCATGTGCATAAACAATTGTAAAGAAAAAAAAGATTTTTGGAATACAAGGATGTGTACAAGAACATTGTAAGTCAAAAAACGAAACAATCATTCTAGGATGTCAACAAGTCCAGAGTCTGATATATGCTGATAGCAATCCTTAGAGCCCACAGCAAAGAGATATGTGGCTCAGATCCACTGGCACGCACGGATACCCCAGACCAACGTGAATATAGGCAACCCTTTATGTCTGCTTTGACTTGGCTTTTGCAGCTGCTGTTTTCTCAGTGTTGTCTCCGGGGCAGTTTCCTGTTGCCATAGCTGATGGCCTGCCCACGCCTGCCTGGGCCTTTCAAGTGTCAACACTCCCAGGCCGGCTGCAGTGGTCAAATGCTTGTTAATGAGATATAGCAGCTGGGTAGGGGTGAACCACTGAGACGGATAAAGGAATGCCGCTGGTGCAGGAAGCGATGCCTTTTGAATCTTTTCAGCAGGGTGAAAGCTTTCAAATCAAAGAGGGTATGTTGTATTCATTAATAAACCCAAGTTCCCATGCAGTCACATTAAATCCAGCACTTTAACTCTGCATCAGACAGGTGAATTTCCCCAGATTTTACCCTGAAAGACAATGAAGAAGAAAACAAGGCTTTGGCTTGGGACAAAGCAGCACTTCCTCATCTGTGGGGCTGACTGGACTGCTAAACCAAGCAAGGGGTTGCTGCATTCTTTTTCAATTTATCCTTTTGTTCGTGTATTTGTGTGTGTGCATGCACGCTCGTGTACATGTTTCAAAGCTCATAGCAACCACTCCTGCTCCCTTCTCTTGTGTCTTTCAGTCTGAGCATTTCTTTTTTCTCCTTTCCTTTAAAACCTCACTATCAAAAACAGAATTAACAACTTAACAACTACTTGTGAGGAAAAAATAAGTAGGTGTGGATGCAGGCCCATATGGCCTCTGGCTCAGATGGAATCTAGCTGTGCACGCACCCCCATCCACACCCCAATCTGTCTACTCTCATCCCAACCTGTCGCTGGAAGGTTTGTCAAGGAAGTTGTGGGAGTTGGTAGCATCAGGAGACAGCTCCCACAGCTGGGAGATGTTTGGGGTGGGGGCGGCGGAAGGAGAGGGGAAGGAGAAAAAGACATTGAAAACATCTCATTGACAGGGAGTTCTAAAGATACTGTTGAGGAAAGTATTATTATTTCTTAAGGACATTTACTAGAAAATTGATCCAAGAGGGAATTTTATTAGGCCAATAAGTAGCATTAGAGATAAATTATCTATTTGGGGGTTGTTTGAGGGAATTCAGAAAGAATAGCATAATTTTAAGCAAAGACGTGTACTTTGGAACAAATGATAGATATTCTTGCATTTCACTGTCTCCGTTTTCTCAACAATCTTATAGATTAATAACTTACCAGGCCTATAAATCAAAAGCAGCATCTATGTATTATCCTAATAACATTTTTAACAGCAAAGCAATTAGCTATATAAGGAAATTAACAGAGGGAAAGAAATACATTCTTTACAGTTATTCTGTTTTAAAATATTCATAAATTCACATCAATTCTCATAAGAAGGTCTCTCAAGACCTTCTATATGAAAACAAACGTAGAAATATTATTTATTGGATGCAATCATGTATCAGACACCAAACTATATGTGAATGCTGTGTGGTAGTTTTATAAAGACTTCTTCACTGATTAAGACCTTCAGTTATGGAGCGTTTGTATCAACTACACAAGATTATAATTGATGGTTAAATTACACATAGGTAAAGAGACTTTACCTATCTTTATTTTGCCATATTTCTCTCTGGTTGGGCTGACTGTGGCCATATTACATTTACGTATCAGGTTAAGTCTGATAAAAAAATGAACAATCTGTGGCTAATCCAAAATATTCTGTGCTGTAGAAAAGTGTATACGTGAGTGTGTACTGTGTGTGTATTGGGTGCTAAGGTGTGGGAGTAGTAAATGATTACTAAATAATCCAAAAACCTAAAGAAAAAAGGCAACAGTGGGCTTTCAAGAAAACTGTGTTTCCATTAGATTTAATGACGAGGTATCTATAAAACATGTTAAATTTATATTCCATAATTCAAACATCATAACATAACAAGAAGATATATAGATAGATAGATAGATAGATATCTTTAAAACCCTCCAGAATGAGATTAGGATGGGGAATTTTAAAGAGGAGTGTCAGGTATGGAAAAGTCCTTGATTAGAATCTGCAGTGTCTCCTTTCCCTTCTCTCCAGACCCAATCTTTCCTCTACACTACATTAGGAAAAACATAGTGTGCTTCTAAGGGGATTCTGCCCAGAAAAATTCTGCCAACACATGACAATTCATACCTACTTAGAAGACATTGCTAAATGGTTGGTCTTTGAAATCCCTATCTCCTTCTGCCTTCCCCCCAAATTCTGAACACCTCCAATAAACTGCTGAGTTTTGTCCTAACAGCAGAAAAGGGACAATGGCAGCAATAACTGTGACTTATCTGGAACCACTGCCTCTATCCTAGCACCCAGGAATCTGCCTGTCTTCTTGAGAGCATCCAGCCCAACACCATCGTGGGGTAAAACTGGGTGTACACCAGGGGCCTCTAGCTCCTCTCTATGGAGGGAGGAATACAGAGGTATATCTGTGAGCCTCTTATGTAGTTCAGGCTTGTTGCAGTGTTCTGCCTGTTTTCTTCTGCCTTTGAATTCACTGGATCTTAGTAGTTCTTTAGAAAAGCAAAACCCTAAACAGTACAAAATCCTAGCAGTTTCTATGCAAAACAAAACAGAAACCTCATCCTGCAGAGTACATGTGCACTTAATGTAAGTTTGGCATTTGATATTCTTCTGCTTTTTGTTCTTTTCTATTCTGCCTCCCCCACATTGTCTCTACTTTACACAAATTCTCTCATTTCTTGGCTTTTCTTCTTCTTTTTTTTTTCCCCTTTTACTTAAAAAAATATTCTAAGTGACAAGTAAGTAGCCCCTTCTCAAATAGAACCTGCAATAACATGCCTGGATTACATTAAGGAATGCTGGAGGGGATCCCAAAAACCAGTGTTTGAACAGTCAACCTGACAGAATCTTAGGACCCCATTGAAAGGGCTCCTGTTACCTATCTGACTCAGAGTTAATCAGTGTAATCCACATGACAATACATTGTCTGACTCCAGGAACCTGTGGCCATCCCTGCAGGAGGTGGAGGGAGCTGCTAGAAGTGTCCAGGCCTCTGCTGCAGTCCTGTGGCAGGAGCTGCCCTTGCCTCTGGCTCTGCTTTCAGTGTAGACCGTGCTATTTCACAGACCCAGATAACTTAGATTTTATTAAAGCAAGTAAGCTTAACATGAAGACAAAAAGAGAGAAAACCACAGAAAAAGATCAATAACCAATGTCCAAACCCCAGGAAACAGAGCAGCAGTGAGAGGAAATTTCTTGGCAGGAAAACCAGATAGGTCTAGAAAGAGGTTTGGAGGAAATGTTTGAGCCAGTCTCAACAGAACAAAAATGTTTCTAAATGAGCCCTTTGACTAGTTTTCTCTTGGACAATGTGAAGACAAAATGAAGGAAGAGTAGAGGGGTGATTAAAATCTCTTGAAGGTAATATAGACTTTTCTGTGACTACTTAGTCCATTTCTGAGAGTTTACCTAAGAATGCTAGAATAGACTACAGGTGTCATGAGATCTGTCACCTACCTCCCAAATCAGGGATTGAATCAGTAGGTAGCATAATATTTGTCTTAGAACCAACAACTGTGACTTTTTGTCAAGTCTCCTTTTCATTCAGCAAAAAGAAATCGCTCAATGTCCGTGACTAACATTTTTAAAAGAATACTTCTGTTGTTAGATTTTTGTTTGAAATTCTTTATTCAGAAAGAAAGATAGGTTTATACTCTGACTCTACTTTATTTCAAACAATACTGAGGGATGATATAAAATGTTCCTCTTGTTTCTACTTATATCCTGCACACATGACTCAGAAAAAATAAGAGTACTAAAGGAGAGAGACAAAGAGAAAGAGAGAAATTGGAATTAGAACATACATTCTATGGCTTCTAGAGAATTTTAAGTGAATTTTCATGTTGATTGGACAACCAGATGGAAAATAATCTCTAATGACTTGAAAAGCAAGATGGTCCTGTTGACTATCAGCAAAAGCTATGGTTAGATAACTATTGCTTATCTCTTGTTCAAAGTTCTACATCAAAGGATTATTATCAGCTGTTCAAGTGGACAGCATGGCTCTGCAATGCCTTAGAGCACTCCAGAGTGACGAAAACCCATGAGCTTTCTTTCTTACAGTAAAGGTAAATCTGTTGTGTGTTGAAGAGAAGACAAGATAGTCTATTTTAGTCACGGTATTAAAGGACTGATGATGAGTAAATAGAAACAGAATTAAGTTCATGGATGTAGTGAGAAATCAAAGGACCAATGTGTTTGGATGAAACTGAGTTCTAAACTAGAAAAAGCTTAACATTTTATCACAGCAAAATCATTGAATTTGCTCCAAAACTTCTTTAATGATGCATTTATTTAACAAGTATTTGTTGAGCAACTATTATCTATCCTGCTTATTCTGGTGGCAAAACTGCAAAGAATAAAACACACAAGCATACTACTCTCATGGAGCTTGTATTCATCCTAGAGATTATTATCATTTTGCTGTATAATCAATATAACCATTCTGAGACTGCAAAGTCAATTCTGGCCGTATTTCTCTAATGAAGTACATTTAACATGTCACACTAAAGGTGTACAATTAATCTAATCTATAGAGAGAAGAGAGCCCTTATCTGACTTATCTGACATAGTACTATTAATTAACTGCAGCTTAATTTGATGATGTGTGGATGTGGGTATGTGAGCCCATGCACATATGTGCATGTGTAAATGTTTGTATGGGTGAAGGAAGCATTTTTAAATGCAGAATTTAGAAAATATTACACAGAAGACACTACATTTTTGCCTCCAAAGTCACAGAATTGCCTGAGGGAAATACTCTATTTTCTGGAACCTCCAGGGACATTTCCTTCAGGGCCAAATGGTCATGGTTCATCCAAGGAGAAAAGGAGAAAAGCGTCAAGTATGTGCACGAAGTTGAAAGCAGGAAGCCCTAAGTTCAAACCTTATTCCTACAAAAAAAAAAAAAAAATGCAGAGTACAACCAAGTTCAAGTACATCAGAAGATGATCTACTACAAAAGAAACAATGAATTTGGAATTTATTAAACACTAATTTTGCTAAATATTTTAGTGCCTAGAAATAGGCCAAATGTTACCTAACAATGTTAAAACTTGAATTCAAAAAAGTATAAAGGCAGTGTTCTTTAAAAATATGGAAGTTGTGACTGTTGCATTTTGCCTAAGCTTTGAAGCAATAATAAAATAATCATCGGGAAAAATCCTTCTCTTTGAAGATAAAGTTGAAAAAGTTAAATACGGTAAACTGTATTTTAAAGTGCAAGGACAAGGAAGTTCTCTGTAGAAAATGCCCATCTGTCTGAAGCACTTTCTTTAATTTCTTCACCTTTATTGGGTGCTTCACTCACCATCACCCTAAAAGTTATGTGATGTTTTGTTTTCCAACACATTCTCTTGAGGTACCCAGTAACATCTACCTAATAATATAGAGTGTAGCTGATTTGATTATGTAAAATATATGCTTTGTACATATTTATTCCGTGTCCTCTTCCTTCCATACAACACACTAAATAAATAAAGCCAACCAAACAAATAAAATAGTCAATCTCAACTGTAGACTAGTTTCATAAGAGGTAGTCAAACTTTTGATTTTTAATCTTAGATAAATCCCAGTACAAACAGTGTTCTGGTATTCACATTCAATTTTAATTCTGGTCTTTTTATTTTAAAATAAAAATTTATAAATTATTATGAATTATTTTAACATAAAAAGCCTATGCTTTATTTTCCAAAAATTCCTTAACTGACATGTATAGTATAGGTGCATTATTCTGAAGTGTTTATTAACCATCTGTTTTGATTCAGTGAGTCTTGCTGTTGGCATTCATTGACACTTGTTACAAAAGTGGCACCATTTTTTTTTGCAGACTTTTACTCTACATGGTAATTTTGAGAGCTTAAAAGGCCTAATAGATAAAGTAGCATCATTTTAAGTTATCTTCAGAATGAGGAACACAAAGACTGAGTCTACTTGACTGAAATGTGGCTGATGTAATCCACTGTTTCCCCAATGGATTGAGCCAAAACCAATATAAACCATGAAGATGACTGATGTGATTAGATTAGTCAAGCCAAAGTGTAGTTTAGCAATCACTTATAAACAGTCAGCTAAAGTCTGTATTGTCTCATCTCCCCCACACCCTAACAGATTCTTAGAGGGCATTATTGAACACAGGTGTCCCTCATCTAGCAAAACAGATACAAAATTCCAAACTCTCAAAAGAAAAGACTATGAACTAATTAAATTGTATTAGTTCGAATTAATTTTCTCTATATACTACCCGTAAAGTACAAGCTATTTTATGCAAATAAGTATTGTAAAACATAGTACATGAACTAAAATGCCAACTTTAATTGAATGTTCAGTACAGAGGAGTTGATTGATTTATCCTAGATTATTCTGGGTTCAAAACCTCATTTTATGGAAAATAATGGAGAGGTAAAGATAACCAATCTGACCACAAAAGTCATGTATCTTAAAGACTGAATCCAACCATCATCACACTGCAAATTTCTAAAATACAGAATGTTCAAGCTCCTGTATCATTTCTCAGCCTATATAATGTTGGTTATACTGTATGAATCATTCACAAGTCACAAGTTAAGGTTGACCTTTTACTTTCTTATCTAGAGAAAATTTCATTTTTGAGTATCCAAGAATATGTAAACTATTCAAAGTATTTCAAGAGAACTTCTGGCACATGTTACCCAAGCTCAACAGCTAACAGTTGCTGCCACCTATAGGCCCGAACTCAGGAGAAAGGGCTCATACTGGAACAGAGGTTTGAAAGTTTCAGAGGTACCTTTCCACAAAGCAAGTTTTTTTTTTTTTGTCATTTTTTTTTTAAAGCTATTGATTCCCACAGACTGTTGATGTAACTTTCTGAGAAATTGAACTCGATATGACAAATTGCATTGGTTTCATTGCTATCTCACAAGAGGCTGGAAATTTAAAACAGCAATATTTCTACTCGGAAAGCAACCGAACAAAAAAATTAAGAACCAATTTGGCCACCTCTTCTGTCACATTTCATTGTGACTGCCACTGCTCTACAGTAGTTACGAAGTAAGTGGCAAGGAGATCCGTCTCTTGTATTGACTAGCACGTAGCACATGCACTTCTTTGGATGTTCTTTCCCTTCTAGATATTTCATTAATTCCTCTCTGGCTTAAATAAAGTAAAAAGAAAATAATTAAATCCATCAAGTGCTCTAAATTAGATCTTATCCTCAGGGCTTTATCAGTAAGATGGAGATAATGATTACCACCAAATGTTGTTTAAAGATTTTATATATATGTTTATATTCAGTGAATATTTGCATATATGCATGTTTATTGTTTAATAAATAGCATATAATAGGTCATAAAAATGTTATCTGTGATATACCCACTAATTTTATGATATTTTGAAGTTATTTCATAATTGCATTTTTGCTTCTTTGTAAATGAAATAGCTAAGACTAAATAATTTCTAGATTTCTCCTGGGCTATATACTCTACCATGCGAAATTGAGTTTGGCATCAATTTATTTATACCAGTTGGATCCATTTCTGGATAGTTGTGGGAGGAGCAAGTCCCTCCAGCCCTGTATTCCTGTATATTTCAAGACAAGGAGAGACCACAAGAGAAAGAAAGCTCTTATGGCTCTTGTCCTTTTCATTATGCCTAACATAAAACTGTCCTCTTGTTATGGATTGAATTATGTCCCTCCCAGTTCATATGCTGACATCCTAACTCCCAGACCTCGGAATATGACTGTATTTGAACACTTTTAAAGAGATAAATAAAAATGAAGCTATTAGAGTAGACCCTAATTAAACCTAATGGATGTCTTTTTAAGAAAATGAAAGGGGGAGATACAAAGGGACAGGAGGGGGGGTGTGCACACACAAAGGACATAGGGAAAAGGCACCAGAAAAAGACAACCTCTACAACCCAGAAGAAAGGGCCAAATGAATGTAATCCTCATGATGCCTTGATCTTGGACTTCAAACCTCCAGAATTGTGAAAAACTAAATTCCTACCAGTCTGACATTTTATTACCACAACGCTAGCAAAGCACACCCACTGAATTAACTCTGAGACTTGAATAAGTTATTTGTGTTTCTCAGATTTTTTTTAAAATAGCATACAGTCACAGACGGGAGGAATAAGTCTAGGAGATCTGTTGAACAGCATGGTTACTATAGTTAATGATGATATATTGTATTTTTAGAAATGCAAAAAGTGGATGTTAAGTGCTCTCACCACAAAAATGTTAACTATGTGAAGTAATGCATTTGTTAATAAGCCAGATTTGACCATTCCACAAACATCATGTTGTACAAAATTCATACATCCAATTTTATCTGAAAATTTAAAAATAGAATAAAAATAAAAAATACTTTCTTAGAAAGTTATAAAGTTAAAGCAACGATCTATGAAAATGGCCTATTAGGTGTCTAACACAAAGCAGTTTATCAGACATTAACCCTTACCTTGCTTCTGCTAACAAGCAAAGCTGTAATCTTTGAAATGTAATTTCTTCTATTTTTAATTCCAATAGTAACCTTATCTGTGCAAATAACACAATTTGACAAAATATTTTTAATAAACATTGATATGTAGCATCTTTTGAAATTATATATATTAAATACAATTAGTTATATTTAGCAACATATATCGTTGAAAAGGACCAATAAACTTAAAATCATTTTATTTTATTTTATCTATTTTACATTTACTCACATGTGTATACATTGTTTGGGCCACCCCCTCCCTTTCCAATTTTGTTGAAGAGAAAACATAAGAGATGATATGAAAGACATAGTATTTTTGCTAGTTTGAGATAAAGATAACTATACAGGGAGATTCCTAGTGTTGCTTCCATGCACATATGTATTGCAATTCTCGTTGGTTCATCTCTACCAGACCTCTTCACTGCTTCCTGGTTCTCTTCCCTTAGTGGCCTCAGCACATTAACCACATTCAAGTTTTAGATTTCCTTCTTTTTCTCTATTCCTCCCATGCACATTCTCCCCTTAGTGTGGGAGCCATGTCCAATAATACGACTGCATTTGTTTTAGGTCTTTAATCTGCATATGAGGGAGACCATGTGATTTTTAGCCTTCTGAGCCTGGCTAACTTCGCTTAAGATGATCTCCAGTTCCATCCATTTACTTGCGAATTACAAACTTTCATTCTTCTTTGTGGCTGAGCAAAATTCGGTTGTGTGTAAATATCACACTTTCTTAGTCCATTCATTGGTAGTGGGGCATCTTGCCTGTTTTCATAGCTTGTCTATTGTGAATAGTGCTGCAGTAAACATGGGTGTACAGGTGCCTTCATAATAACCTGAGTCACAGTCCTTCCGGTATATCCCTACGAGTGGTATTGCTGGATTATATGGCAGATCTATGTTTAATTTTTTAAGAAGCCTCCATATTGTTTTCCAAAGTGGTTGTACTAGCTTTCATTCCCAACAGCAGTGTATGAGGGTTCCTTTTTTCCCTCCCATCCTTGCCAACATTTGTTGGTGGTGATGTTCTTGATGCTAGCTATTCTAACAGGAGTGAGGTGGAATCTTAATGTGGTTTTGATTTGCATTTCCTTTATGGCCAGTTATGGTGAGCATTTTTTCATGTGGTTTTTGGCCATTTGGACTTCTTCCTTTGAAAAAGTTCTGTTTAGTTCAGTTTCCCACTTCTTTATTGGTCCATTGATTTTTGGGGAGTGTAGCTTTTTGAGCTCCCAGTATATTCTGGTAATCAGTCCTTTTTCTAATGTATAGCTAGCAAATATTTTCTCCCATTCTGTGGGTGGTCTTTTCAATTTAAAGACCATTTCTTCTGTTGTGCAGAAGTTTTTTAATTTCATGTGGTCCCATTTGTCCATCCTTTCTCTTAGTTGCTAGGCTGCTGGAGTTCTACTGAGCAAGTCCTTGCCTATACCTATTGTTTCCAGGTCATTCCCTGCTGATTCCTGTACTAATTGCAAGGTCTGATATTAAAGTCCTTCATCCACTTTGAGTTGATATTAGTATGGGTGATAGGCATGGATCTGGTTTCAGTTTTCTGCAGGCAGATAACCACTTTTCCCAGCAACATTTGTTGTTGAAGAGGCTGTCTTTTCTCTATTATATGTTTTTGGCACCTTTGTCCAAAAAAAGGTGAGCATAGCTGGGTGTATTCATATTTGGGTCCTCTTAAAATCAAAACTATCCTAATCAATCTGGATGGCATAGGGGACATACTGAGGTGATTTCTTGGGTTTGCTCTACAAAGCTTCATGGATTTCGCCACTTAGATAAACACTTCAAACTCTAAATGTTCATTCAGATCTTATAGTAGGCACACCTTAAGCATGTCTTCTGAACTTCCCAAAACCTTAGATACAGTAAAATAATTTTAATGTCTTTTTTCTCTCTCTACCTTCTAGCAAGCATAAAATCACAGCTTGCTTTTCCCTCACTCACCATCTTCTTTCCCCACACTTCACCTTTCTCTATATTCCAGTCTCTGCCTTCTTACATAGGAATAGGGTTAATTTAGTATCTTCCTAATAAGTTTTAAAATATTTACTTCTGAAGATTTTATGAACTGATAAGACTTGGGGATGATAAAAGCAAAATCAATAAAAATACTTGTAAAACTTTACTAATTCAAGAAGGGAAAACATTCAAAAAGAACAACTTCCCTTTCTTACTCTATTGGCCCAATTCCATAATCTTTTTATTTCTCACTCCACTCCAAAACCCAAAGCAGAATCTTCCCCGAAGCCCATGAAAAAAGAAAAAAAAAAAATGAAAACAAATCAAAGTTAAACTTTTTGCAAACTTGGAAGATGAATTGCTCTGATTGAATTCAAGTTTTTTAGGCAAAGATCCAGGAGCAAATAAAAATAAAGATCACACATCCATAGTAAAGAGTGGGAAGTGTGTATAACATAAAAATAAATGGAGAACTGAGCAATTGTCCATCTAATTCAAAAGGAAGCTGCCTTTGGTAATTAGGTAAAAATCATTAACTGTCCTTATATATAACCCAGGGAATTGTGACTGTTATAAAAGAATAAAGTAATTTAGGAACATTTTCAAACTGGCAAATGCTTAGATAAATAGATAACAAAACTTGAGAAGCCTTAACTTTGTCATAAATTCTAAATAGAGGAAATGAAAAAAATAATTTGAAATAAAAGAGGACTGTCATAAATTTATCAATTTAAAGTAATGCCAGGTATGACTGTTTATTTGAGAAAATAGTAGAGTGAAAGAAATAATGCAAAGAATAAAAAAGGACACTCATTGAAATTTCAGTTGAAATCTCTGGTAGACATTGTTGATTAGCTGACTCAGCTGTATTTATTATGCTCCTGAAACACTTTTCAATATATAGCCATGTGACTCTGTTCTGGACAGTGATATATAAGCAGAAACTATTAGGTATGACTTTCAGGAAAGTTTTTAAGAATATTTAGATATCAGATATAGAGAAGACATAGATTAAATTCAGTCATAGATTAAGTTCTGTACTTTGCCTTTATCTCTTGTTTGGAAGCTGATACAATGCATATGAAGGAATCAGCATGAAGAAAGACAAGTACATGCTAAAGGTAGCTGAAAACAGAGAGACTATCATTATAAAACTAACTCCAATCTTCCTATCTCCACATTCTTGCTTCAGGAGATTAATGAAATGTTTTGTTTATTAAGCTACTATAATTGGATTTTCTAGTCCTCATGGCCAGACACACAACTGACACAATATCCTTAAGGAGATTCATAGGGTATTTCATCCATAAAATAAGAACAATTTACTATGAAAAAGTAATAGCAGAGAACATGAAAGAATTCTTTTGACTTCAATTGACTGGCAGATTAAAAAAATGTAATAATAATAGGGCTTAAAAATAAAATAAAATCAAATTCTGTCATAAAACAAAAGGCAGAGGTATGGAATATAAGAGGAAAGCTTAAATAAATGACAGATATATGTTGGAACATGAAATCTGCTCCAATATATATTTCCAGAGAGAAAAGAAGAAACACATATAGTGAATATAACCATGGAATTAGTAGAACATTTCTTTCCTCTCTGAATAGTGTCAAGTTGAAACGAACTACTGAGTGTCAAACAAATTGAGTGGAAAAAGTATCTCTCTCTAAGAATATTTCAGAATTCTGAGAATACTGAATAGAAATAAGTTTCCAGGAAGACAATATAAGGATTTTATCAATGAACAAATTTTCGCCATCAGCAGAATGTACTATTAGAAAATATAGCAACGGATTCAAAGTTCTATAGGCAAATGATTTTCAGTGTCTAGTGTACATTCAGTCAAACTGTCATTCAAGGGGAAATAAAGGCTATGATAAATATTCTCGCCACTCAGTTTCCATCTCTACTCCTTTCTCTTTCTTCTTGACCCACATCTAACCAAACTGATAAGAAGGACCACATACTCCCTTCTGGGTCCTAGTGCAAAGTCTAAACCCTCATTCTGACCTCACCCCCTAGCCACAATAAAAGCCAAAGCCATTCATCCCTGCCTTCATTCAAGTCATTTCTGACTGGGTTGGATGCCTGCTGTGTTAGTCTCCCAAAGATTCTGTATATGAATAATAAACATTTTCATACCATCTTGGGAAATGTATGGCACCCTCAATCTCAACATTTAAACCAGTTTTGGGTGGCAATTGATCCTACCCCTTGTTGCCCACTGAGAGGCAACTACAAGATAGAAGCTAAATAAACATATTTCCTAATGTACAAGAACTCAGAAACCTAGCTTTCCATGCAACCTCTTTATGAAAAAGAAATCTTATGATGATGTTCACCAGAAAAATGTTCTCAAGAAACATCCACCTAAAAAAGAAGAAATATGATTCAAGCCACAGAAGACTTAATCCAGGAGAAGGATGAAAATAAATCTTGGAATTCCTATAGCAAGTCCAGAAATGAGTCGAATCAAATTAGAACAGGAAGTTAGAACTCCAAGATGTCAGAGTTTTTAGAAGAAATTTAAGACATATGGCATGATTATGAAGTTGAAACTTTCTACTGACATGATATAAGCATATTCTTATGTCAACAAGAATGAAGGAAATAACTGAAAAATGAAGAGGGAAAATGTTGAATAAAAATTTAAAATTGAAATATGAACTAAATTAAGATGAGAAATGACTTTGAGTAGTTGACATGAAATACAAAAAATCCATCTGACTTTGACTTTCATGATCTAGAGTAATTACAATTGGCCCTCTGTTTCTGTGGATTTCACATCTATGGATTCAACCAAACTTGACTGGAAAATAATACATATATACCTATATATATGTATATATAATATATGTTTATATATTATATATATATAATTGCATCTATACTTAGTATGTACAGACATTGTTTCTTGTCATTACTCCTTTAAATGATTTACATAACATTTACTTTGTATTAGATAGTATTAGGACTGTAGAGATGATTTGAAATATACGAGAGGATGTATATTAGTTATAAGCAAACTATCATTTTATATAAAAAACTTAAACACTCAAAGATATTGGTACCCATAGGGTTCCTCATACAAATCCCGCACTGAGGATTGACTATTTAAGTCTCTATGTGCAAAAATTATGATAGGTGACTCTTGAGATATAATATAATTACGATATTATGAGCGCTTTTATTACTTTTCAGTTTTAGAATCAACCTATAGACAAAGCATACAACACTTACCTATAGTTTCAAATCAGAATGAAATTGCTACAAGTTAACAATGAAAAATAAAATCTTAGCTAGAAGGTACCTGAATTAGATGGGAAGGGAAAGAGTCAAGGAGAGAATAAGTGTTAATATACTATCTTGAGCATAGAAAATCAAAAGCTATGGAGAATGGCTGGCAGAGTGGCTCAAGTGGTAAAGTGCCTGCCTAGGAAGCATGAGTCCCTGAGTTCAAAACCCAGTACAACCAAGAAAAAAAAAAAAAAAACACCTAAAAGTATGGTGAATAGTTGAAGGAATAAAAAAAAAAAAAACCAGATATTCAAGCACATTATTTAAAGTGATGTTAAAAAAAAACAGAACTATTCATCCAGGCACCAGTGACTCACACCTCTAATCTTAGCTAGAGGTTGAGATCAGGGGGATCATTGTTTGAGGGCTGCCTAGGCAAATAGTTCTCAAGACCCTATCTCTAAAATAACCAGGGCAAAATGGATAGTCGGTGTTGCTTAAGTGGCAGAGTGCCTGCTTTGCAAGTGTAAAGTCCTGAGTTCAAACCCCAGTACCACCGATATATATATATATATATATATATATATATATATATATGAGGAATTTGAAAGATATATATATATATATATATCTTTCAATCTAGCATGATTTTTTTCAGAGACTATACATGAGGAATTTGAAAGATATATATATATAGATATAGATATACATATACATATATATGTATAAATGTTTATGTACATTTTATACATTTATATGTATATATATGTGTGTATTCAGCAAAATAGAGAAGAGGGGACAAAAACGTGGAGAAACAAGAATGTATTATATCGCTTTACCTTTTAGAGAAAGGCATTTTCTTTTTTTAATTTTAATTTTTTAATTAGCATGCATTGATAGTACAAAGTGGTTTCATTGTGATAAGCCCATAGATACATACAGTGTAAAGAAAGACATTTTCAAGATTACTAACAATCATAAACGAAAAGGTAAAACTATATTATTTGGGGTTCCTATAGTTACCATTAGAAAGGAAGAATTAATTTTTAACTCTAACCATTTCAGTTGCATCCAGTAAGGAAAACTGGAAAGAAACAAACCAAAAAAAAGTTGTAAGAAGAAACCTTTTATTGAATTCTAAAACATTTCCAATTTTTACAATTTTCTATTACATTCACATCTAGTTAATTCTAGGACATCTATTTACTAACTCTATGACATATGTGTTCTTTTTTGAGGGGGCAGTACTGGGGTTTGAACTCATGGTCACATGCTTGCTAAGGTAAGTGCTCTATCACTTGATCCACACCCCTAGCTATTTGTTGTGTTGTGTATTTTCAGATAGGGTCTTGCTTTTTGATTGGGCTGGCTTCAAACAGTGATCCTCCTGATCTCTGACTCCTGAGTAGCTAGGATTACAGGCGTGGACCACCAGCACCAGACAAACTCTGAATGTGCTGTTTCAAAATTACTTCTCTGTGTCTCAATCATCTCACCTATAAAATAAGGATAATAATTGTACTTACCTCATGGATATTCTTGGGAATTAAATATATATATGTGTGTGTGTGTGTGTGTTTGTATATATATATATATATTATATATATATACATAAATTAAATTTACATGTACTCATATATGTGTGTAAAATTGTACTAGTTGGCTCTTGAGATAAACTATAACTACTATATTATTAACACTTTTCAATTTTAGAATCAGCCTATAAACAAAGCACAGAAGTCTTACCTATAGTTTCAAGTCAGAATGAAATTGCTGAACGTTAACAATGAAAAAAACATATACACCCCCACACAAAACAGTGCTAACCTAACCACATAGTAAGCACTATGTAAGTGTGTGCTAGTGCTACTTTAAAACAAAAAGAATCCAAATAAGTTGAATATTCTTTAACTCTCTAAGAGATCTGTTATTAATAGGTTTTTCCTGGAGAAATGTAGGCAATTTCAGCTTTGAGTCATCTGAATCGTCAGTTCTTTCAAGCTCTTTCAAGAGAACCATGATACCAAGACCCATTGGGTTAGTTTCCAAGTAAATTTGGTATTTTGTCCAACAGACCAATATGTAATCTATCACATCAGCATTCAGAATGACAGGAGTCAAACTAAACCATTAGCAGGAAACAACTATTTAATGAATAAATGATAGACCTAAGCAATGTAATATAATGAAGTCAACATTAATAGGATTTGCAATAAGAAAACCTGATTTTGAGTTCCAGCTTCAAAATCTGGCAAATCATGTAAACCATTGAATTATGTTTTCTTATTTATAAATAATAAAAATAACATTCCCACACAGGCAGTGAAATTAGAAAATTTTTGGAAAATTAAACATAAAACAAAGTAATTATTATCATTTTTATTGTTCTTGCTACCTAATAATTAAACAACTCATATAAAAGTAATTGATTAATTGTACAAATGTGGATAACTGGTATAAAGACATAATGAAACGTAACTATTTCAGATTTTCCTCTTTTAGCTAAGTGTATTATCATCCTTTAAGGATAGCCTGAAAGAAGAAGAGAAGAAAAGGGATGAAAAATTGGCAATGTTGGCCAGAAGAGATTTGTACATCCAAATAAATTCAAACCAGTATAGAAAACAGTCTCTAAAAAGTAATTCTCACTGATATAAACTTTTTATTTGGAGCTGGTGATTGAATCCAGGGCCTTGTGCATGCCAGGCAAGTGCTCTACCACTGAGCTACATCCCCAGCCCAATACACAAATCTTTATCAAGACTATGTCACATTTCTAAAATTGTTTTCTGATCATATAGGAAATAATTAACAGATGCAGAGCTAAGGAGATAGAATCAAGAGCTTTTAATTTTTCAACCTTATATAAATAACTTTATTATTACTATGTAGTTATCAGATAAATTATGTTGATGATTAAACCTAAAATATCTCAGTTTTTTTTTCCTTGAACATAATTTTTATTGGAAATATAACATTCCTTTGCATGATAAAGGAATATCTCAGTTAAAAATACATGTATAAAACATAAATAAAATAGTGATAGAATATAAAAATAATGTTCACTTTATAGCACCATTTTAAAAATTTCATTGTTGCCAGAGAAAGTCATTTTAACATTTGCCATTAGTTTTGACTCCAAAGTTGACAATACTTTTTTTTTGGTGATACTGGGGTTTGTACTTAGGGACTCATGCTTGCTAGGCAGGGACTCTACCACTTTAACCACTCCACCAGCCCTGAAAATACATTTTATAAAGTAAATTTTTATGTATTGAAGGTATTGGAAATTCCTCAGAGCTCATGAGTTTGTTCAATGCCTGTACAGATGAAGCATGTTATTGAACACCACTGAAAGTGTGATGAATTTACATCTAATTGAGATGGAGCCAACAAATGTGAGGCAGCCATTAACCTGAACTAAATCCCAAAGTGGCTCAACTATCTTGATTTAAAGAATTTTACATAGAAAATAATCTAAGTGAACCTGATTTTCAATCTTGATGAACAACAACTAGAAGTTATGAGAAATCAGAGAAACACACTACATATTCTAACATATTTATATTCTAATATTTATATGTGAACTGTGATGTACATAGAAGTACACTATATAATGGGAGATTTTAGGTTAAACTGTAGTCCCCTCATTTTTTTCTTTATATAAAATCTTATTCTCTGGAATTCCTGAATAAGCTCTCATTTTTAAAGGGTAGGGAGAGTTGTAGAAAAGCGCGCTCTCTCTGTCTGTCTCTCTTTCTCTTCTGTTTCTGGCCCTCTCTTCAAAACAAATCTTCAGGTTATTCAATGTGAAAGCCAGTGTCACTTATGAAATTGCAAGACTATAAAAAATAGAGGACCTAACTCATGAGGGAAATCTTTTCTTGTATCTGGAGCTGTATATCTGTAGATGAGGATTCTTTTAGTAAAATCTTTTCTTTCCTGGACCTGGTGATGTGCAGATAGGAGAAACATAATCAGGGATATTTTCCTTGTGGAGGAAATAAGTTGGCCCAAACCAGTCCAAAGCAAGAAGCTGACCCCTATAAAGGTACAACCAACCAAGAGTTCAGCAGAGAGATGCCCACTGGAAAGCCATTGAAGGGATCTGTGCCTGAGGACCCTGAGAGCTGCCATGTCTACTATCCAGTCCTGACACCTGTGTGAAAATTCCCTTCTGTGGTTCTTTAACTCTTCAGTCAATCTAAAGGAGTGTCAGCCCAGGGCAAGCTTGGGCTACTCTTAGAGACAAAAAGTACAAGACCAGAATCCTACAGGGAGTTGAATTTAAGGTGATACAAGATGACTTCCAGAAGATCAGGAAAATCTGCCGCTGCTGTGAGCACAAAATACAACCAGGATAGATTTGGGGTCATGAAAGAGTGCCCAGGGAACTTCAAGAAGGAAACCTGGAAAGATGAAACTTATAGTGTTCAAATAAGATAGGGGGCTCCTACCATTACATCTTAGATATTAAGACATGAATAATCTTATTTTGTCATCAGTGCCTAGTGGGTCATATTCCTAGACATATAGATTATATTGTTTTGGTACTTCCTTTCTTAGACCCAAGCTTCCATACATCTTTTGGGATGGCTTTCTAAAAGTGTCCTGTGAAATTAACAGATTTTCTTCTATCCTCCATTCATTCTTTTCTTTTTTTTCTACATTAATTATTTCCAATGTCCAGCTGCATAGAATCATTTTAGACATTCAAAAATGAGTCCCTTTATAGTTTCTCACAAATAACTCCTCATCTTAGACACATTTCTAAGCTTTTACTCTTGGAGTTCTAGTCTATTTTCTCAAGCAATACTTTGCCTAATTTTTCCTATCTTGGCAATCATTATATTTGTGTGATCTGCAGGGGAATATCAGTCTGATTGGCTCCAACTGCTTCAATCATCCCCCCACCAGCCTCCTGGCTACCTTAACAGTAGAACGCAACAAAATATTGGTTACTAATTGGGAACTTCTAGGCTAGCAGTGTCCAATACAGCAGCCTTATGTGACATGTGACTATTGAACATTTGAAATTTAGTCTAAAGTGAAAAATGCTATAAGTATAAACTATTTACTAAATTATGAAGACTCAGTTCTTTAAAAAAACTATTTCATTAATAATTTTATATAGATTACATATTGAAATAATATTTTGGATATTCTGTATTAAATGAAATATATTATTAAAATTAACTTCAGCTGTTCCTTTTTACTTTTTCAGATGTAACTAAAAGAAAATGTTAAATTTCATATGTGGCTCCTATCATATATTTTTTTTGGACTATAGTGCTCTGAAAAGTATTATTCCCTATTAAAACGCAAATGTATCTGCATTTTCAGGGTCCACTTTTGAAAGTCAATCTGTCAATCCATGATGTGATTTTCATTTTGTTCCCTGTTACTCCCTTGCCTTTCCCCGCCCTTCAAGTTGCTCCTATCTTAAAAATAAAGTTTTTCCTTGGCTCCTTTCCCTCCTAACCATTGTCTGTCCCTATTTTCTCATTCAATTAATTCTTTGTAAAACTCTATCTCTCATCCAGTCATTAAAGTGTGACTTCTAGCCTCACCAGTCCCATGTGTTCTCTTATTCATGTGTTCTCTTGCTTTTCCTCAAAATGCTCTCCTCATTTGGTTCCTTGTCCAAAGTTCTTGACACTACGTCCTCAGCTTATCAGAGGCTAAAATGTTTAAATGTTTTGGTCATCTCCTTTGGCTGATATCCTCAGTTGGTCCTGAAGTCTTGGGCTGTGGAATCTGCCCCATACTCAGCCTCATCCTGCTCTAGACTTTCCTAATTCCTGATTTACACTCTTATTTTCCTCTCCTGTGCTCAGCTCAATTTGGGATCTCTTCTTAAAAAATATACTTTTTTTTTTTTCATTCTTGAAGTAACTTCTCAGATTGCTATAGGATTCAATAGTCTGGTTATTTTCCCTCCTCACCAGCCCTGGAATATTCCAATTTAGTTGATGTGCCACCTCCCTCCTCACTCTCCAGTCTCACAGAAAAGTGTCATATGATTTCTTCCTAGTCTCCTTCCCTTAGTCCTTCCTAGTTTGCCCCTTATATGCTAATGTTTTTCAATCTTTCTTCTTAATCTTTCTGTAATCTCTTTCCAAGCAATTTAATCTTCTGTGATCTTAATAGATTAAATAATTGAACCCAGATCTCTTGCCTAATGACCAGTTGGTAATATCCAGCTACCTAGCAGACATTGTCACCTAGATATATCATCAGTGTTTCAAAGGTAGCTTATTCAAAACCAAAGGCATGTTCTCACTCCCATCCAAACCTTTCCTTTCCTCAATTGCCACATTTAACTAGGTCGGCCTTAGAGCATTCACCCATGTACTTCACCATCACCAGCATTCTCCCCAGCAGTTTGCGAACTCTTTCCCACTGAGAAGGCACTTTCTTTGAGGTTCCCCTGATTCTCCTCTGCCATGGCCTCTATAGTCTTCCAAGACACACATTGAACTATATCATGTCCCATTTATTTATTCCCCTTTTATGTTTTTATTCCATAAGAACTGCAATTAAAGGATCATTTATAAAATTCTTTGTTTGATGGCTGCTCACCCTAGTGGATTTTACATCAAAAGAGAGCAGGAGCTATGCTTGCCTTGTCCCCTTGCAGTCTCTGATAACAAATAATGGTTCCTTGGTTTTCTTTTATACAAAATGGTGATAGTAATTCTAGCTTGTTATTGACCATGACTAAATGAGGTCATGAGTATACTTCACCAAGGACATTGCCAGGCCAATAGTAGACCATGGACTTTCCAAAGTTCAGGTGGATGGATTCTGAGAGACAGCCTGGAGTAGAAAAGGACATAGATATACTAAAGGTATCTGTCCTTCAGGACAGATAGAGAGGCAGTTGGAGTGCATAAAACTAAGTTCACTTCAGTGATCTCACTAAGGACCACACCTATGGTTGTTACCCAAGGCTGCATTCTAGATACAGACTGTGGCAGATTACAGTAGAAAAGAAGGGAAAGAGACCAAAAAGGGGAGGATGATGGCTATCTTCCAAAGCTTCATTAAGTTAGTTGCTATGTCCCCCTCAGTTTGAAGATGAAAATAATAATTCATATTATAATACGTATTTAATATAAATTTATTTTAAAATATAAACTAGCATAGGCAGCTACTTACTCTGTAAATAAGGTATCATAGTTCACAATTTAGATAATAATGAATCACTTAAAAATGAATAAACAACATTCTTTGTTATTGGCCAAACTTAGCTACAATGCATGATGTTTGCATTCAAAGTTGATGCCTCTGATCTGTCTGCAAACAATGTGTGACCTGCACCATGGCAATGGGCTCCCAGCTTCCCTGCAGTGAAGCTAATAAAGCACAGCTACAGAACCTTGGTCAGGCTCAGCATTGTGAACAGGCCACAACTAAATGGTGTAGACCACACAAACTTTTCCTTATCAGCTTCCATTGAAAGGCAGATGTGGCAAGAGGATGGTGGGCTGTAGAGTAAGAGGTCATCTGTTAGAAGAGATTTATTCTACAACATTTTACAATGTTCCAAATTATTTTAACTCAGTACTTAGCTAATTCTTGAAAGAATGAGTAGAATCAGGAGAAAGAAAAGGAAAACAAAAACAACTATTCTTGATCATAGATATTCTGAGCCCCGTATTTTGTTTTGTGTAATTTTTATTTGATCCTATTTTTTGTGTGCTATGGATCAAACCCAGGACCTTGCACATGCTAGGCAAGTGCTTCCCATTCCAAGAACTTATTTTTGTTTTCTTGTTTTGTTTTTTCCTTTCTTTTATTTTATCATTTTTACATTTTCTTACATGTGTATACATTGTCTGGGCCAACTCCCCTCTCCTACTGACCCTCCCACTAGAGGAACTTTTGAAATAAAACATACTTAAAATCTCCATGGAGACCATACCACGTCTTTTTAATGAATGGCCAATATGAATATAAATTTTCCAAAAATGTACATTAAGTCAGATTGTCCCACAGCCCAACAAAGCACTAAATTTTAAAGCTAAATTTTATCAGAATAGACATTCATAAATTAGAACCAAGGAAGTTACATTTTACCCAAACAAAAAAAAATATATATGCATAACTTTTTCAATTTAATTGTTAATGAACCAGTCCTTATTCTTGTTTTTCCTTTTTTTTTTTTTTTTTTAAGTGCCAAATGACTGCTACAAATACTTCTGGTGGTTCTGAAAGCATCATTACTTAATAATTCAATTTGACACCCTCCATTGAAGAACTGTCTTAAAGACCAATCAACCTGGTTGAAAAACAGTCATAATGTGTTTCCATATTGCAGGAAACCTTGCTGTTTGTCCCTGCAATGCTCAGAAAAACCTATGTTCTGTAAATAACCTCCCTTAAGTCTGATCTGAAAGTGCTCTCTTCCTGATTTCATCAATAAGGTTACTATGTGACTTTAAAAAATTCCACTGCTCTAGGAAAAGTTCTGTTTCCCTTTATGCCCAGATTTAGCAGGTTTTTCAAAACCGTTCTTATTAAGAAAAGTTGTGGCTGGAAAAATGGATAAGTAGTTACAACTATTCCAGGAAGGTATAAATATTCTGGTTTTAGGCATTTAAGAAATTATCCTCTCCTTTATTGTCTCTCAGGGCTCACCTACAAAGGAGTGCTGCCCTCCCAAAGTGAAGTGGATGGTCCTAAATGATCATAGGTGGGTTTTATAAAATAAACACAAAATTAGTTTCACACCTACTTAGACAGCTTAGAATTTTAATGTGTGAAGTATGCCAGGGCTCTGCAGTGAAATAAAGCTTTGCATTCAAACTAATGTGAGCCAATCAGAAAACAGTACAGAGCGCTGCCCATTTCATAATTAGGGAGCATTAACTCCAAGTTCTAGATTTTACTTATTAATGAATAAAGCATTACTTGACCCACTTTTGCCATTTATTCATAAGGACCTTGTTTTCAAAAAGTGTTAAAATAGAATGAAGGCCTTGATTTATGCACACCAAATCCAGGAAATTCAAAGTTAATCCTCAGATCTATTTGTGTCTTGTTCTGCACCAAACATTCTATATAAAACTTGTGCCCTGTTCAGGGATAATACAGGGTAAAGAGACTGGCAGATTTTCCTGTACTCTTACTTTTTCAGTTTTAATGCTTTAAGCTGTATTCTGATACACTTTCTATTGTATTTCTTTTTTCACCACAGCATCATTTCATTCATGCTGTTGCCTATCCTTGCGTATGCATTTTACACCCATGGTTCATCAGTAGACAGGACAACTGTAATGTTGACTTGCCTAGAGTTCTGTGGGGATGAGAACTCTCAAAGTGCAGGAAGTCATAATAATTAAACTTTAAATTTTTTTGCAAAGACACCTGCACACCCATGTTTATTGCAGCACTATTCACAATAGGTAAGCTATGGAAACAGCCAAAACGCCCCACTACTTACAAATGGATTAAGAAAATGTGGTATTTATACACAATGGAATTTTACTTAACCTCAAAGAAGAATACAATTTTGTCATTTGCAGGTAAATGGATAGAACTGGAGAACATCATTTTAAGTGAAGTTAGCAAGGCTCAGAAGGCCAAAAGCTGCATGTTCTCTCTCATATGTGGAATATAGACCTAATACAAATGCAGCAATATTATAAAACACTGGTCACACTAAGGGGAGGTCACACACAGGAAGGTTAAGTAAAAGAAGGAAACTAAGAAGATGAATAGGTTGAGATACTCTATACAAGAATGAATTCTTAAACTAGCTGAAACCATCATAAGAGAGGGACTAAGGAAGAAAGAAGAAAAATTGAGATGAACCAATTGGTGTTATATACATGGGAATATTCAGAAATATACATGGAACTATTACAAGAAAACTCTGTGTAGCTATATTTATCTTAAGCAAGCAAAAATTGTCATTTTTTTTCTTTTTTCTTTGTTCCTCTATAAAGTCAGAGAACAGGAGGGTGGATCAGGTCCTACCTGGGTTGGAGAGGGAGGTGGTACAAGTAGGGGAAAGGTGGAAGGAAAAGGAGATAGGAGGGTGAATATGGTACAAATACAATACAAAAATGATACCTGTTGAAACTGTTCCAAGAATCGGGGGGAAGGGTGAATCCAAGTATGATGTATTTGATACATTGTAAGAACTTTTGTAAATACCACAATGTATCCCCAACCCAGAAATACAATTAAAAAAACTAGATTTTTCTTCTTTTACTCAAACTTCCCTCTCTGAATATCAAATGTTGAAGAAAGTTTCTTAGCGAAAATAAAGCATAAAAACAATTGGAATACCATACAGAAAAATAAAACTCCTGTTTGCTACCTGCAAATGCCCTAGAAACTTTCTGACTGTCAAATCCCTACTCATGTCCCTAATATGATTCCTATTCCATTCCTGTTAGCAAGTTATCCTTGATTTTGAGTTCCAGTTTCCTTTAGTTGACATTAATGGGGAAAATTCAGGCCTTTAAGGCCTCTTCCAGTTCTGTGATGCTGTCTTTTTGTAACCCCCATGGACACAGTGTTTTTCCAGCTCTGAACTGCAAGAATATTCTTCCAGGCTGTCAGCCCAAGGTGTGTGGATAACATGCAGCAGGGATTCTCCCTAACGCTAAAACTTAGCCGATGACATCTTTAAGTTAGCATTGTTTCTTGTGGTACTGAACATAGGGCCTCGCATATGCTAGGCAAACGTTCGCCACTTGAGCTACAATTTTTCAGATAGAGTCTTGATGCTGATTTTGCTGGGCTGCTTCTGCCTCCCAAGAAGCTAGGATTTATAGGCTTGCACCACCACACCTGGCAGGTTACTATTCTTACTTGATGGAGATTTCTGTTGTGCAACAGAAGGTAGGTTGTCATAGTAAGGGAACTACATTAAATCACTATTTCTGGCCTTTCTTTTTGGCGGCACTGGGGTTTGAACTCTGGGTGTAGGCAGGCAGTCTTACTACTTGAGCCATCCACCAGCCTAAATCACTATTTCTTATCAGACTTTGTTGTAGGAAATGAGTCACAATTCTGAGAAGAATGTGTGTGAAATAGATAAATATCATTTGAGGATTATTTCTCCTATTAAGTACTTCTTTTCCCCCACTACACATAAGAAATTTCTAAAATTCCATAAAACGTATTGGTACTGAAGCAAAAGACCAACAGAAAAAAAAGAGATTTCTAAAATTCCAGCTCCTTGGGAGGAGAAAAGACAGGACTACAGTAACTTTTCAGGCTAGCTGAAAAGAAGAGGCTTCCAGACGAACCAAGCATTATTTCACAATGAACTCTCCTGCAATCTATACCAATATCTTCTGGGTTGCTGAACAGTTTGCCTTTTGGATGACTTAAGGATACACTGCTCTTAACTGAACTGTGGACCACTGGGGAAACCAATCAGACACCCTGCTTAAAACCCAACAAGTAATATGAATGGCCTTCTGTGAATTTGAGGTAAAGGACGGTGTTGTTAGGAATCACCCAACCTTCCAGGCAGACCTGGGTATGTAGAAATTGATTAACACACCAAAGTCCAACTCCACCTACATTTTGGGTAACATGATACTCTGCCTCCACGTAGAGGGCTTATCTCCATGGCTACAGGGATTTTCAGTGAAGATTAAATAAATTCTGTACGAGAGGCATTCGCAAAGATCCATGACGTAATTAATTTTCAAAGGAAGAACTATTATGAGTGGGGTTTTGTTATTGTTGTTAGTATTTCATTTATTTATTTATTTTTCTGCTTTTTCTAGTTTGGTTTTCACTGCAAATGTAATCAGCAAGCCCAGGGTCAACTGCTTCTCTGACAAGCGCTCAGATTTACTGGAAGGCCTAAGTTCCCACAAGGGAAGAAATCATTTCCTGTGAATTCCAAGTCCTGCAGGTTACTGAAATGGAGCCATTTCCTCCTCTCGCTGAGCACCACCCCTGATTATCTCTGTGAGGACTGCATTCCTCTGCTGTATGACTGTGAACATCCCTGGTCTGTTTCCATGGAAGCACATTAACAGGGGAGACTCGAGCCTGGGTCCCAGGCCAAGAACTTTTCACTCTTGGAAAACATATTGACCTCTAGAATTTCAGTGCTATTTGAAAACAGATACTTCAGTTTTTAAGGGGTAAAACAGGCAGCTATGTTATGGTTCAAGTCAGGCCCTATCACAAGAAGGAAAAACAGAAACCTCCAAGAGTTAAAAGAAGTGGAATTTATGTAAACCTTCCTATATGTGTTTTCATTGTGTGACTATGGAACACTGTGACATCCTAAACCAGTGCCGTTTGAGACACTATGGTGCCATGAAGTCAAATGGCTTAAATTTAAATCACAGCTCTACTACTTGGGTAGTGAACTTGAGCACATTTTGACTTCCTGATTCTTAGTTTCTTCATTTGTATAATGGAGATTTAAAAATGTAGAAAAATATCAGAGTTTTTATGAGAATTAAATTATATATTTGTGTGTGTGTGTGTGTGTGTGTGTGTGTGTGTGTGTGCACGTAAGCTCAGCATAGAGAAGACAGTCCATAAATAGTGGTCTCCCCAGATATATAGTCAAGGTGGTTAGCAGACTGAATATCAAAAGAGAGTTGTTATGGAGACTAAAATTCATGTTTCCTAACTTGTTCAATGACCTGTTAAACTAAATCACCTCCCTACCAAGGGGCTTGTTTTCTTCAAAGAGTTTTAAAGAAGTTAATTCTCATGTCATGTTACAGTCAGTTGGCTAAAGAATGCAATCCCTCCTGCTCCTCAGGACAGAAGTATTCTAACACATATATGTTAACATGGGAAAGTTCAAGTTTATTTTTAAAGAGGTGTTATCTTCCCTGGCGAGCTCCTTAAGCTCTTCATCCCAGCCCAGCAGGCCCTTAGCTGTTTAGCTCCCCAACAAAATTATGTCCTAACTTGTCTTCAAGTCCTACTCTTCTTTCAGAGTTCAGATCAATATCTAGTTTACAGCACATCTTTATTCATTTGACACTCCTAATTTCCTCTGGAACACATAGAATTTAAGGTCTGTGAGAGAAAATTTTACATTTAATTACATCCTATTTCATGTATTAATTGTTTCCACATGTTCTTTGAGTACAAAGATAACTTCATGTAGTCTTTCCCCATAATTCTCAATTTAGCATTCCATACAGAGAAGATGCTCAAAAATACTTCTTAATAAATTCATAAATAATGTGATTTCATCACAGTCACTGTTTACTTTTATATCAGTCACCTTCATAAAGAGTCCACAAATGAGGTTTCAGCCAAGATCATATTTTGTTTGGTGCCTGTCTTTCTCCATTCTCCCTCTGACCTATGGTTACTATCCATTGCTAACCTAGCACCACCAGCAATGGGAATCAGGTGTGCTTCCAGTTCCCAGAACTGAATTGTTGTTTCCTGCCATTCAGTCCCTGTAGGAAGGATATAGTCAACCTTTTAAGTATGGGATTTCTATTATTAGAAACAGAAAAAGCCAAAGCAGAATATGTCGTTAAGTCTCCATATAGAAACCTTGGAACTCAACTTCAAATATTATAATTCAGCTGTAGAATTAACAGGAACAAAAAGATAAGTAGGCCGATCTAAAATATAACTAGGTGTGGTTAGTGTGGACATTAAAGGAGAGTGAACCCTCATGAAGTCTACATAGTGAAGACCATGAGCAGAACAATAAACTAAAAAAAAACTATTACTCAAAAAAATGGCAGTTAACACAGTAAAAATATTTTTAATTTTGTCTTTAGTAAACAGATACATTTTTCTTTTTAAAAAGATTGGAATCATGCCAGGTGTGGTGGTTCATGCTTGTAATCCTAGTATTCAGGGGGCTGAGGTAGGAGGATCATAAGTTCCAGGCCATCCTGGCCTACATAATGAGTTCAAGGCCAGCACGGGCTACATAGCAAAACCCTGTTTAAAAAAATTGGATCATAATGCATGAAATGCATTTATGAAATATGTTTATTTCAATTAATAATTTATGATTATTTTGTTATTCAATAATTTTCTTTAAGATTATTCAGTTTCAGATTATTCTGAAATGGTAATATGTCATTGTATAGATAAATTTTTACAAGGTTTCCATTTTATGCTATTATATGTAAACGTATAGCTCAAGTTTTCTATGTCAATTATTAAATAGCCTTAGGAAAAATTTCTAGCGATAGAATTTCTGATACCATCAATTCTTGCTCTCTTAACTATGTTTCTTCCAGTCACTGATCTATTTTTGCTCTTCTTTGCACTTTCTATTGTAGGTTTAACTTTCCTGACCCACTCCCTGCCTTTCCTTTCTGTCACAGGAGATGACGCTCCCTGGCCCTCTTGCTTTTGGTTGACTTCAGCTCTTGAGGCATGGTGGCAAGATAGTGAAGTTGGAGTATCTACATTCCTTTGACTCTGGAAGGTTTGCCAGTGTTAGTTGAACCCTCCACTGAGTATCATAAGTCCTGTCCGAGAGTCTTCTCCATATTCTTCTTCCTTTCTGTCTGCAGGATCTAGTAATGGCATCCTCCCCAAATAAAGCAGGCCACAGTAGTAACAGAGGCCACCACACTATCCATTGTGTTTTTTCTACATCCCATCCAAATCTTTGTAAGTAGTCCACTTATTAAAATTCCAAATTACCAAATTTGAGTGTGCTATCTTTCCCTGGCCATGCCACTGACTGAGCAATCCCCATTATAGCAAAACTCTTCACGTGAATTGTCAGTACTTCTTCCTTTTTAATTTTGAAAAGCTCCAATCATGCCTCTTCTGTTCTACCACTATCCTAAAGCAGCAATGCACCCTGCCGCATTGCCAAATCTAAGGCACTGAAGTCTATTCTTCTTGGACAACAGCAATATTTGACCAGAGAATGAATAGGTCTCCCTCCCTCACCTTTCTTGTGGTCAGAGCTGGGTTTGAACTCAGGGCCTCATGCTTGCTAGGGAGCACTCTTACCATCTAAGCTACACTGACAGCCCAGGTTCTTCCTTCCTGAAACTTTTTGGCCACTTCTCTTTGGGGATAGCAGTTTCTGGTTCTTCCTTTCCTTCCTAACCTCTAACATTGACGTTGTAAGAGCCCTAGTTTTAGACTGCTTCTCTTCTCTGTTTATACTTATTTTTGGTGATTTATCATCTCTAATTACTTCCAAATTCATATACTTAATTTGTACATCTCCCCTAAAATCCAGATTTCATTTACCAACTGCTTAACATCTTATCCAAAAGTTATCTCTATTTTTACATTTATAAAACCTAACAATTGATTTTGTTTTCTTTTTACATATAAACATATAAATAGAAACTCCATTTATCTGGTTTCCCAAGTCAAAATTTTGGAGCCATCTTTCTTTCTCCCATACGGCATATATAGTCTATCAGGAAATCCTGTTGACTCTGCCATCCACGTGTTCAGAAATTCCGTGGCTTCTCAATAACTTTCCCTAAGAGAAAGTTATTGAAACTTAGACGAGAGAAATGCCTCTGAATTGGTCTCCATGTTTTTACTTTTTTTTTCCTCCTATAAAGGACTTTTCTTCTTAGAAGAGCCAGATTGTGCTATCCATCTGTTCAACACGCTGATGGCTTTTCAACTCATTCACAACAATGCTAGTGTCTTTAGTGACCTATAGTCTTGCCTCTGGGTATCTATTCTTATCTCACACCACCCTGCCCCTCGCTTTCCCTCACATATTATCCTTGTTGTTGCTTACATGCATAAATCATATTCCAACCTCAATGCTTTGCATTTGTTCTTCCCTCTTTCTGGAATGTTTTTGGAATGTTCTGTTAGATATCCACAGAGCCTCCTTCTCCTTCTTGACTTTCTGTAATTCTCTACTTAAATATCATGCTAATAGAAAGGGCTTCTATAAAGAGCTTGCTCTAAAAAACATAAAACTAACTCAGTCTGCCACTCACTTTATAGCAAAATCAACACTTGATATGCTTTATGTTCATTTTCACCCTCTTTATAGCTTTCTTTCAGCTCCTAGAATTAAGTTCATTGAAAGCAGAGATATGTTTGCTCCCTGCTAGATTCCAAGCATAGGGAATTGTGCCCATCAGAGTAGTAGGCATTGGAGGAAAAAAAATAATGAATACACAAATGAATGAAAAGACTTATATTATGTATTTCTTCCTTCTAAATACTAATTGTGGAAATTTACAAAACATATGCAAACTAGAGGCTATTAATTATATATCCTTATTTATTCCCCAGTGAACTTCAATAATTAAGACAATTTTGTTTTATTCTCTCCAGTCTACTTTCCTTCAACCACATTCTACTAAGTAATTTTAAAGCAAACCCAAGCAGTCATTTAATCTGTATAATATATGTGTATTTTAATTAGCTTCAAAAAATCTATTCAATTTACGCTTATAATGAGTTGAAATGTCCATTTCTCCACCTTTACTCATGCAAGTAGAGATAATCACGTAAAAATAATTTTTAGCAATTTCATTGGCAAAAAATTATCCAAATTCTTTCATTTTTGAGTTAGAAAGAACAATGAAAAGTGGGTTTTTGAGGTCCAAGATAATGTCCTCCTCTTTGCCTTTGTAACTCAGAATTTTAAGAAACTATAGATAAGAATTTATTAAATTATATTCTACTTTCTCTTTTTAAAAGCCTGTTTATAAAATTATATACGTTAATTATTTAATAATAGGGTCTGAGCTTTATCTTAATCATCGCGGCACATATTTCTATAGGAAATATGAAAAACATTATAGTTTTTTTTAAAATTCTTTTTGTTTGTTTGTTTTCACTACAGGAACAGAGGGCCTGAAATGACCAGAACAATTGCTGAGAAAAAATAAGCTGCATGTCCCTAGCTAGTGTCTTTTTCAAGTGGTTACCTCAATATATAACCTTATGTTTAAAAAATAAGCAAACAAGCAGACAAACAAAAACAACTTTTCCAGCGACTGCACAATCTCTGAAGGCATCTTCCAATCCTGGAAGGAGGAAACCAGTCCAGGTACCCCTGGGCCTCTTGTCTGCTATGGGGTTGGAGACAGATCGCATCCTGGCAGGCCGGGTGGGTCTATGTGGGGAAGGCTCGGGTTGGCAGTTCTGGCTGCTACACAGAACAGCTCTGTGACTTTCTCTGGAGAAAGCCTTCTGTTCTCCTAAGTGTTAGCATATTAAGCATTTAACCACAAGGAATAGGGTAGGGAGGGGTTTGGAAAGGTACGCGAAGACAAATGGGGATATTTAAAAGAAGAAAAGACAATCTAGTGCTCAGAAGAGCATTCTTTAACTTAGACTAGCTATAAATTCTCTCTCTTGTTGATTTCCTGCCTTGGAAGGAGCTCATTTATGAAAAAAGAAGAGAGAGAGGACAGAGGGAGAGAGAAGAGAAAGAGAGAATGAATAAATGAATGAATGAATGAGCACAGACTAGAAACTCAACTGTGACTTTTTAAATGGTAAATCTAGTACCATTTATATGTGGGAAATGTGAAAGGAAGATTTGAAAAAGCTCATTTTGTCATTTTATCAGAAAGTTTGAGCAACCTACTTAAAATATACAAAAATAAATTTGAAATCTGGGTGGAAATTGAGGGAGTTCTTTTCTTGCTTCTTCTCCATACTTGTTTCATGAAACGAGTTAAAACCCATTAGTCCAACATCATGTCACCTCCATTTCTTTCCTGCCAAGAACATAATGGCTGAATCTCCACGGAAAAATCTTGGCTGTAATATTCTTGAGTCCCATCCAACTAGATTTCGGGATGGGAAATTTATATAACAACAGGTTAACAATGTACACATTCCATATGGACGGATGTGCTCTAGACCATGATGTACCAATTAAATGGAGGTAAAGGATGGAAGTAAGGAATGAGGTCTTCTCAGCCTAGCCCTTTACATAGTCCCCCGGCAGGAATCCTGGTATTTCCAAGCAGCTCTCCAGGTTATTGATGGCTCTTACCTCCACAGTGTTGGAGGGCAGTGAGGGCTTCCTTTGATTACACCAGAGGTCCCCAGAACCTTCTAGGACCAGCAACTGACCGTCCACACTTCATAGTTACCTGTGTGATTCTACTTACTCTGCCTTGGCTAAAGACAAGTAGACCTAGTCCCCAGGCAAGAGCAAACCATCTTAACCACTGCACTGTGCACTGGAGCCAAATAAGCACAAACATAGTCCAGAAAGGAAAGAGAAACAAGAATAGAAGACTGGATGGGAAGGGAAGAGAGAGGAGAGGAAGAGAGGAGGAAAAGAGGAAAGGAGGAGAGAAAGAAAGAAGCAAGGAGTATACTGCTTTCATTGTGTATGTTACTTGATGTCATTCCAGAAATGAAGATGCCAACTGATATGAAGTAGGGACTTCTGTAATTGTTTGATAGAAGTTGATATCTCAACTTACACATAAGTTGTGATCCTAGAAATTGCCTTTAATATAAGGTCATATTTCAAGCATATTGGAGAGAGTACAGAATCCATGTTAGGAATTCTTTTTAAAAGTAAAATCTCCTTTTGGGATGAGGAAATTGCCTACATTATTTTTTAAAAATTATTACTGTGATATTCCTTTTTTACAAGTTAGATAAAAATGAGAATAAAAAGTGAATCTGACACAGAAGTTAAAAGAGATAGTTAGTTCTATTCATTCTTTAAAATTGCCTAATGAAGAAGTAATATACTGACTGACTCTGGACAACACAGTCTGCAAAGTGTTGGTGCAATGACTGGAATGTGGGAGCCCTGGCACTACACACTTTTCTGTTTTTAGAAAAACAGTTGTAGCAATGCCTCACTTAGCAAATTTGAGGGGAGTGTTTTTGTAATCTCTATTTTAAAAAGAAATGAACAATACTTTTGAACATACTAAAGATATGAAGATCAAGTATTGCCTGCTGTTCCTTGGTTTCTTCTTTCTTCCCTTTTTTCATCTTTAATGTTAATTTGTCTCCATCTCACTCCCTTTCTCCCTACACCTATCACTTTCCTCTATGAAAACAAATGACCTGATTCTAGCTACATGGAAAGTTCTTTAGTGTAAAAGAGTTTTAGGGTATCACTCTATGCAATAGTAATCAAACTTTTTTTGTTTTGCTTTTTAATCTGTTGTGTTAAAGTTTTTGCCTTCTATAAAGAAAACTTGAGATGTTCAGATGTACTATGGTGATATAGATGGATAATTTTAACAAGAGACTGTTCTTCATAGCATCTTAGTGATAAGGTGAGGGGAAGAATTAGCCCAGAACAACTCTCACATACCTATGGGAGCGCCCTATTCTGTCTAGGTGTTCTTTCCCACATGCTGGCCTCTGGCTGGGTGCCTATCTGTATTCTGTCACTCCTTTCAATCTGTCTTCAATACAGCTTCCTCCTCCCACCTCTTTAAGACTCATATTTAATTTTTTTCAGTATCATCTTAGTATTATTAACCTTATCTCATGTACAGTGGCAAAATATGATTTCTATAATTTAAGAACATAACTCATACAAATATATAATGAAATGTCCAAAATTTATTCAAGTCATTAACCAGTGAGAAAAACAGTAGATGTAAAGTTGGCTCAAAAATATTTTGAGGATGTATTTATGGGTAATTAATAATAATAATAATAATAATAATAATATAGAATAAGGTTGCTAGTCGAACACAAAACTGGTTACTGCCTTACAAGGCAATAAACCATATTTATCTTTTCTGCCAAGTAAGAATCATTTCCATCTCTATTCAACAAAGACTGTCAGCAAATATATAACTCCACACTGGGCACTGATCAATGGCAAAGTCAAACAGTGGCATATTGTTTTACAAAATTAAATATTTGAGGGGGCAGGCCTAAAATATGACATTAAAAGATTATGCAGATATCCTCTGGGCCTTATTTACAGGTTTTAGATTTTTTTATAGTAGGAATTTTATTCCAGTTCAGTTTATAAAGCTTCTGACAATATTTCAGAATCATCATTATAACACATTTGTCACTAATTGAGATATCGGTGCACCATATTTACGTTTTAAAGCACATGTGTACTTTCAGAAAAAAAGAAAAACATTCATATGAAATACCTGCTACATTCTCATCATGTCTAGAACTGGCACTTATCAGACTGGAGCCCTCAGAGATGACCAATCAGTAAGACAGAAAAGCTGAGTAATCAGGAGCTATGCCCACTGTTGATTATGTATGGCAAGTTAGAGGTTGAGAAACCAATTTAAAACTTGAGATCAAGAAGCATATGGGATGGAGAGCCAGAAAGTAAAGCTTGGGGCTAGAGCAAGTCAGATGTCAAGAGCCAAAATCATAATGAGCCCACAGGTCTGATAGGTCAAGATGGATAGGTAGGTGGATAGATAAGGAGAAAGCACTCAGATGGAATGCATCAAGGTCACACCTCCCAGTGGGCTGTGACCTCAGATTGCACTTGACCCTCCTTGTCTACCCACTAGAAATGCTATTTAACCCTGGATCAGAGTGTCAAAGTGTTGCCTGTTTATGTGAACTATCCTACAAGCTCAATTGCTTAAAAACTAAAGATAACTTTTGACAATAGGAAAAAAGAGTTAGAAAAACATTATTTCCATGTTCGTGGAGTCCTAGTCCAATGGTTTATTATTTTCTCAAACTAAATTGTCTATAAAGGAAAAAAACTGAAGTGGGACTAGGTGCCTCCAGAAACTGATTTTTGAATCATTCCCAAGCTTTTATTTTTTGCCTGTGATCCCATTGATGTATCTCCCTGTAGTCAGAGAAGGTATAATCCTTCTTTATCAAAGATTAAGCAAAGATGACTTGAAAATTAATCAGTGAAATTAATCAAGGTAAGACATTAGCTTGAGTAGCAGATAGCATCTGGAGTGATTGCCAGAGCACAACTGTTTTTCTCTAAAAACTGCATCTTCTGATTCATGCACAGGGTGGACCCTGGTCATTATGTTTATAGTTTAAACATATGTCACTTAGACAATACTGGTGGTTCCAGGGCTACTGTTTAAAACAAGCCAGACCAATCAATGTTTCTTTCTTGAGAATTGGGAGTTGGGATCTGGGATGCAAATTTAGGCACTATTGGAGATTAATCTATCATCATTTCTGTTGTCTAATATGGTAGCCATTAGTCACATGTGACTGTTTCAAATTTTAATTGAAATTAAAAATTCAGATCCTTAGTCCATCTGCAATTACATGTGACTGGTGATTTGAATACTAGCAAAATGAATCTAGAATATTTCCACCTCCATAGACAGCTGTTGGACAATATTGATCTATCACAAACTAGGAGAAACAGAGAAAGCCTGAATAACAGACAGGCTAAGAAAACAGATGTACACACAGAAGTAGAACCTGGAGATGAAGAGCAGAGATATTAGCTGCCACTGTTTTCTAGGTTTTTGTTCTACTCTCTAGTAAGACTCACTTCTTTTTGTTCTACTCTCTAGTAAGACTCACTTCTTTTTGCCTTTAAAATCCATGATATATGTGCATACATCCCTATGACATCCTTTCTCACTTAAGCTGATTTGCTTAGAAATTTTCACTTGCAGAAGTAAAATATGCAGCAGGGCACAGTGGTTCACACCTGTAATTCCACCTACTCTGAAGATGGAGATTGAGAGAATTATAGTTCCAGGTCAGTCTGGGAAAAAAGTTAGCAAGATTCCCATCTGAGCAAACTAACTGGTTATGGTGGTACACAGCTGTAATCCCAGCTATGCAGGAGGCATAGTTAGGAGAATTGAGGTCTGAGGCTGTCCGTGGTCAAAACCCAAGGACCCCCATCTGAAAAATAAACTGAAATATAAAAAGACTGGGGGTATGTTTTAAGTACTACAGCCTTGCCTAGCAAGTGCAAGGCCCTGA
Organism: Castor canadensis; assembly: GCF_047511655.1. Classification (NCBI taxonomy): domain Eukaryota; kingdom Metazoa; phylum Chordata; class Mammalia; order Rodentia; family Castoridae; genus Castor; species Castor canadensis. The sequence continues at coordinate 29,877,503 of NC_133395.1, forward strand.
GTTCTAACCCCAATGAGGGGTGGGGACAAGGGGAGTAGGGGTGGAGGAAGAAGAAAATGCAAGATATGTAAAACAGTACCAGATCAAGAAAGCTTGAATCATTTAGCCCTCCTGGTCTTCTTTCTCAAACACATTGTAGAGATAAATTACCTAGATAGTTTTGCTGCTTTTTTCTTCCTTTTGTCTGCAATATTCTTCTCACATTTATGTGTGGTGAAAATCCCGAAGACTTACTAAGCAGAGGTACTAATTTCTAAGTTTAAGTCTCTAGAAACCCTCTAGGCTCATTCACACAACCTATGGACAAAGGTTGGTGGTAAAAGTGGGGTATGAGGTATACAATCAAAAGATGGTTAGTTTACTTCTCTCCAGAAAGGCCCTAAATAAAGTGCCTTGCGTCCTCATCGAGATCCTAATTACCTCAGGAAAAGAGCACAGAGAACCAAATTTAGATGGTGCAGGAAGTATCTCAGAAAGATTTTATTTTCGTTTAGTATCTTTTGCTAAAACTTTTTGGAAGAGAAAGCAGTGGCCTTGTATCTTCTGACATTACTTTAGGGCCGGAATGTTTGCAAAGCTGGAGCGATCCTGACCTCAGGCAGCAGAAAGCCACTGTAGCTATTTGAGATTATCTCCAATGCTAGCCATGGAGAAAGCACTCCTGAAGCCATGCTAACTCCACTACCTGCCAGGTGCAATGCTCCATTACTGGGAAGGGGCTGCGGTGAGAAGGGAGTAAAGTCTATGGGTGGCAGGGAAAGGAATGTCACCAGAAACTCTACCTTCCGTGTAAGGGAAGCGAGTGGCCATCATTGTATGGTGGTAGGTTTGTGTTTGTCAGTTAAGGAGCAGGTTCCAGGAATATAAAAAGAAGAAGAACTGAAATTAGGAAGTCAAGGTAATGAAGATATTTCAAATAGGGAAAAAGAGGAATTATCAAGGCTAAATTCTGTGAGATAAACAGTCCAAAGAAAACTGACAAATTAGCCAATAAGGAGTGGCCCAGAGAAAACTTTAATGGTAAGAAATAATTCTATAAGCTTAAGAATTGTTTCATGTGATATGCTCAATATAAATATTCATTTCACCTCTCTGCTATGAAAGCACTTGACCTCCCAACAAAAATATTCTGCTGTGGAAAATTGATGAATTAGCCTGGCACATTCATGACATGTGGATCAAAGCAGACTCTCTCAGTAACAGGGTATTCTACGTAATTCTTATAATCAATGCTCAACTTTTATTGATAAGATGATAGCTTCTTGCGAAACTATTTATATATAATAGAGAATTACATTTCAGTCATTTTAAGTCTAAACTTCAAATTTTTTGCCCAGGGTTGGTGTTACTCAGCTTTAATATGGCACAATGAGAAAGGAACAATGGTAATAAAACCATTAGTAATAAAACCAATAACTACAAAATAATAGTTTTAGTTCACTGACTATTATGTTCTTGGAACTGTAGTGATCTGTTTATCTATCCAGCTATAGATCTATCATCTATCATTATCTAATCACCCTGAATTCTTACAGCAAACTTAAGTGTTACTGCCTCCATTTTATAAATGGTAGAAGTGAAGCCATGCATCTTCTTTAAGTAGAAAGAAGTACAACTCATGTCCAGATACTCTCCCCATGGCTGTAGTAAGAAATAGGTGACACATGCAAATTTGAACTTGGAGAGTTAAATAAATATATAAAGAAAGTGTAATTAATCCATGAGGCACTTCCAAGGTTAATTCCAAAGTGGAACATTACTACCCTTGGTCCAAAGGGCAGAGGAGGCGGTGGACATCAGCAAGCTGTGAGAAGAGAACCGTCTTTTAGAAACTATGAACTTTAGTCAGGGACATAGCCAGCCCATGATGACCACACAGAGGAAGCTGGTGACTTTCGGTCCCTGACCACATACACATACTTCCATCTTATGCTGGTCCCTACCACCACTACCTTTGACAAAACACAGCAAGAAGCCAATGTTTTTATGAGCATATTCTTCAAGGCTGTTGAGTTTCACATCTGAGTCAGTAAGTACAGTACAGAAATCGAGACCACAGAACCTTAGGAACTAGGAGGCCCATAGGTAACAAGGACATGAAAATATTGGGGAGGATGACTAAGCCTCTAGACTGAAATTGGGGGTATAACACTATCAAGAGTCAGAAATTCTCTATCTGGAATAATGGAGGAGATGAACCAAACCAGGGTAAAATATGCGTATATACAGAAATGTCACAATGAAAACCCCTGTATAACTATCATATGTTAATAAAAATGTTTAAAAATTAAAATAAATCCATCTTAGTTAGAAGGTTAAAAAACAAAGGTATTCTCCATCTAATGTCTGGCTTGCACAGAGGTAAAATTTACCTCTGTTGTTTGCTGAGCTTTCCATTGCATTGAAATGTGTATATACAGTTCTGCTATGCAGTTTGTTTTGAAAACAAAAACCTGTTGCAACAGGACTGCTATATAGAGGACAATTTGAACATGACAAACTTATGTTTTCCTACACACATTTTGAGAAAAACCTGGGTGAATGTAGGGAACCGCATCCAGGATAGAAACACAACACACACACACACACACACACACACACACACACACACACACACACATCCCTCAAGAATCCACCAGAATCCACCAACCATCTCAGTTCATTGTGTGTGTTGTGAACCATTCCTACTCATAGCTGCTATTACAGTGTCCCATCCAATTGCATAATTTTACAAAGTGTAGTGATTCTCAGGAAAGCATATGACACATTAGAGCAGAAGTGAGTGTACATAACTTATGGACCAAAGTCTTATCTCAACAACTGCTGCTCCGTTACATAAGAGTTTCCAACAGTTTCAGAAATGTGAGCTATTTGGGCTGTATCATGGTTACTCTTATAGACTCTCTTACTTTTCCTTGTGTCTGAGCCCATCCTCTTCCCAAATACCTCCTGAGGGATTTCTCTCCACTTGTTCAGTAGAAGATCATGTGGAAAGACTATGAAAACAAACCAGGGCCCATTCTCCCAACCAGTAAGAAAAGAAGGACTTAGGTTTAAACTCCTTCTATGCTTTAGGCCAAAAGTTCTTAATGCCAGTCAATGGAGTGGTCCATCTAAAGTCCCTAGAGTCCTTGGAAAAATATGAAAAATAAAGCAATATGATTCTTTTCCAGAAAGTGAGATTTATTGAATTCTAAGAATTATTCTTTGTGCTGCTTGTTTTTATATGAAATGGTTATTTTTTGTTACAGTTTTTCTTAACATCATTACTTACAAAGAAAAAAGTTTTAAAGTCTGTGCCTGATTTTTAAAAATTTTTTAGCAGATTTTAAATCCCCAAATCTAGGACTTACTTCTCCAGACATGCAGTTCTACTTTGCTAATCCCTTAGGACATATTCAGGTCCTCTGTCATATTCTTATTGTGGCATTTTCACAGATATGCTGTCAAGAGAGCAGACTCATGACTACCTGTGAAAAAACAGCCCAGATGGCTTTACGTCTCCATAGAAATACTCTAAAGTTTTAATATGTCCAAAAAGCTAATCTCCCATATTGTATCACTTTCCACACTCAGATAGTATAAGCACAGCTGTCAACTATAGACACAAAGAAAGAAGAGCAGATGTATAACATTTAGAGTCAGTGTACAACCCCATGTCCCAGATAATGAAACAAACCTGGGAGGGGGGAAATCTCAGGCCAAGTTGGGGAGCTAGAGGAAAGGAGATTTAGTAGGAAGGGGCCTGGTCTCAGAAGCCATAAAGTAGTTATTTTGCTCTTACATGAAGATGACTATACCATCTGAAACTGAAAGGGAAAATAACTTACACAAACTGAATTAAATATAATAAAACACTTATTCGGTTTTAATTTTTTATTTCATTTCTTATCTCTCAGTCAGGTATCTCTCAGGATATGCATATGCACACTCTCTATCCTCAAGAAACTTAAAATGTGTGTTTGTGAAAAACATTAATAGGAAGGAAGGGAGGGAGGGAGGAAAAAGAAAGAAAAGAGAAGAGAAAAAATGTACCAGAGTCTAAACTCCATCAACAGTCACTCAATGCTTTTGGACTGAATCTTGCCAGTATACAGATGTACCAGGTCAAGTGAGATAATCACACCCTGGAGGGCCTGTTGGGCTGGCAGGGCACAGGAATCCAAGGAGATCTTCATTTAAATTAATTATTACAGGATTTACCTTTGTCTTAGCAATTCCTGGATTCCTATTATCTTTAATCTACTGAACCATAACTGAGATTCAGGAAGGGAATTTAGGTCATGTGAGGAAATTATCATTATGAAACTCATTTTGACTTGATATTTTGGGAGATTATAACCTTTGCAACATACCCTCTATAAATTAAAGGCTACTAATACTTACCTTCGGTTTTACTTAAGAATTTTGATGAGACTTTCTGGCATTTCAAAGCCTGTATTACCCAAAGAGATCACACATTATGTACATCTAGTTTTATTTACTTTTTTGCTGTCACTTTCACAATTATTTTTTGTTTCATGGTCTCCAATGTCTAGGATAATTGTTTGATAATTTCCCCCCTTTTTCCTGGTACATTTAAAGTTCAATTTGAGTGCACAACCATCCCCCTCCCTCTTTAAGAAACAACAAGAATGTTCATGTCTTGTTTTAACAAGTGGCTTGTCTGCCCCAACTTCAGAGTCAGAACTTTACACTATAAAAAGGAGACAATTAACTTTTTGCCCTGTGAGAAAAGCAGAATATGTCAAGCCTCTACTTAAGTTTTTTCTTTATCCTGATGAGTCTCTTCATGAGTTAATTTCTTTCATAGACTATATAAGCCCCTTAAAGAGCAAGTACTGTTCCCTGACAAGCACACTGGCATGCAGTAAATCATTAATTTTGCATGGTGCACATATGCTGTCTGCTGGACTGTGTATTGTTTGGGACTTCCTCCCATTAATATCAACGTTGCTGTGTGAGGGTTGGCATTAGATATTTATCTAACTATTATCAGCAGTCCAGACAGACTCTTAGAACCTCCCTTTAACAAGTCCAAGTTTCAGAGTTCACAAGGCTTAAACCTACATGAATACAGTGGTATTTTTTTATGGCAAAACAACAGCTGCAGAAGCAGACTCAGCAACACACCCTGGCTGAGTATGTACAGATACTAGAAACAGGTGCCCCTCAGCATTGTGTGCCTTTAAAAAATGGCACTCATTTGTCCATCGGATCAAGTTTTATATAAAGTGTGCTTTAGAGGCAAGTAAAGGAATTCAGAAACATGGTCAAATGAAATACTAAGGCTTTCAAAAAGCAAAAAAGGTAGAACTTAAAAATGTAAGCAAGAGATTACTTTTATTTTACTGCTGGTTAAGTATTCTATTTTATGACAATCCTAGGAACCAGCCATCTGCATAATAAAAGTTACTTTAAATATGCAAGAAAATTAAATTACACCATCTTCTTTCTCTTTCTTAGACTTGGTCTGGCCTTCCAGCTTTATACTCCTTGAAGAAAAGTTGAAATTTGGCTCTGTGTGGGAGAAAGAGAGGCAGAGTTGAATGTGATCCTGATCAAATAGTCTCTTGCAGCCTCGCTCTAGGGTGGTACACGAAGACTGGAAAGAGTGAGCCTCCAAGCCCCCAGCGCAAAGGCAACACCTTCCCTGACCATGCTGCCAGAAGGCTCCACAGGGAGTGCCCAATAAACGTCAAGGTTGTGTGGCTATTTCAACTTTAAAGTTAACTTGCACAAGTTTACTTGAAAATTAACACTGCAGTCATACAGAAGGGGAAAGGAACGTGTGTTGTTTCCAGACATAATTGAGATTGAACTCTAACCAATTCAGAAACAAGCGTTACTTTCCGCAGCCCTAGAGAAGCCAGCTTTCCTGCGCCAGAAGGGAAGTACTGCAATCGTCATGAACACAAAGCACTCAGTATGTAGCCTGCAGAAAGAAGCAGCCTTCCCTTTCCAGCTGGCCATTCATCTTTGTGTGTCTTTATGGCAGGGGTGGTGTGTGAAGGAGTTTGCTTCCCCTAACATACAAGTGGTGCTTCTGGGATATACAAGGCCTCCAATACCATCTGTGTCTGAGGCATTGCTGACACAGGACAGGGCCCAAAGACCACTTTTCAACCTGCTATGTGCTCATCGATACTGCTAGTCTATCCCCAAGAGCTTTGAACATTTACCTGACTTACACAGAGCCTTAATTTTCCCCAAGATTCACAGTGAGGTCAGCAGTGGCCCACTAAGGACATCAGAAAGAGTCTCCAGAGTCATTATTCAAACTTATCAGACTTCTGACTTGTGAGTGATCTCCTGGGAGACCTGCCATGGTTAGGAGAAACAGCCTTGATTTGGAGACCAAGAATACCCAAGTTATGTAAAGTCCAAGTAAAAATAACATTTCTGCTGCTACTTTTTCATTTTAGAAGTTTCACATTTCATCTCCTGCCACTAAACTGAGATGTAAGGGTGACTATTGCTGACTCACTGGCTTGTACACCTCTTGGAGTTTCCATCTTTGGTGGAGAGCCAGGTCTTTGATATAGAGTTAAATAAGAAATAACATATGAATGGAGCAACTGAGAGAAACAATTCTGTTAATCATAACAGCAATATTTGAAAACTATTTCATTGTTACGCCATCTTTATTTGTTTGTTTGTTTTTTGCTACGGAGAATTGTGGAAGTTTCAAGCAAGGGATTAAAGGGTTTATGTTAGTTTAATATTTAATAACCTTCCTCAATTCCATTGGTAAGAGAAGGAACTGAAGGGTCACTATTGAATGTAATTGATAAAAAGATAATGAATGAAATTTTAATTTCATTCCTAAATCCTGAATGTATTTAGCTAAGTTTTGTAAATATTGATAAACCTTTTACAAATAAAGAGTTGGTAAGAGCAGAAGCATGATCATCTTCAGGAACAGCAGCAGCAAGAGGTCTGGGTGGGACTAACACATGTGACATTAAATATGTTTCAGTTTACTTGGGGGGAGAGGAGTTATCAGAGCAAGATAACTTTTAGCAGGCTGAGAGATTGGAAGAGTGAAGTATCACAGTATCAAAAAGCACAGACTTTTTCATAAGACCCACCTGTACTCAACCCTGGCTCTGCCACTGAGAACCTAAACATATAATCTAAACTCTCTCAATCTTATTTCTTTTAAACTACCTTTGGATGTGTTGTGCTGACTAAATGAAACAGTAGTTATCTAAAAGATAGCATCTATTTCTAGGTGTACATAAGTGTCAAAAACAAGAAAAGGAAGTGAAGATGGGCCACTTCATGCTCAGAAGTAGGCCAATTGAGAAGCAAAAATTTGAGGAGCTGTAGGGATAAAGAACCAGGTCTAAGTTTTCAGAAGCCAAAGAGTACCCCAACAATAGGGGACCAAGAAGTGGACTTAGTGATCAAGACATACAACCATTCAAAATTCTAGAGACAAGACCCACCAGACACAAGACTTGAATGTTACAATGACATCACATAATCTCTGTACCAATAGAAAGTGAAGCGAAATAAGAACTGAAGTGGACTAGGTAACTTCAGCAACAGTGGGAAAGGCAACCAAGCAATCCAGATAAAGGGCAAAAAATAGGAGCAGCACATCATGGGACAGGTTAGCCTTTGAAAGGTGAAGGATAGAACACCATCAGAAAATAGAAAATGAGTTTCCGAAGATAACGGTTTTATCGCTGTGCCACTGTCCATGCGTGAAATGGTCTCACTGATTCAGACCATCTAAAGCAGAAGCTAGTAATGGGGTAGAGTTCACAGGTAGAGTGCTTTCCCAGCATATGTGAGGTCCCAAAACAACTCAATAACTAAAGCAGAATCTACATGTACATTCACTCACTGAAAAAAGACCTAGAAAAGCAGATGAAGAAAAGTCTTAGTGTATAGCAAATATTTTGTAGATACTTACTTTTTAGCCATATTCTATAATATATAGACATGAGTTGTCAACACTCTCTAGGAGAAACCATCCAGTCTTATGATTTCATATTGGTTTCCATTATTGCTAAAACAAATTACCACAAAATTATTCGCTTAAATAAACATGAAATCAGGTGTTGGCAGAGATGTGCTCCTCCTGGAGGCTGTCAGGGAGAACCTGTTTCTTTCGCTTTGCTACAGCTACATCCTTGGCTTATCGTCCCTCCCTCTATCTACCAGTGTAGCATCTTCAAGTCTCTCTGTTTCTTCCCCAACCTTTGACTATGGTGCTCCTGCCTCTTTCTTATAAGAATCCATGAGATTACATTGGACACACTGGGATAATATAGGATAATATTCCCATCTTGAGATCTTTAACTTAATCAAATTGTCTAAGTTTCTTCTGCCATATCAGGTAACATTTTCACTGATTTGGGTGCTTAGGAAGTATATATCTTTGAATAGCCATTATTCAATCTACACAACTTTAAATACTAGATTTTTCTGGCAACATTCAAATTCTTATCTCAAGTTTCAAACTCAACCCTTAAACTTCAGACTTAGTCAATCAATAGTTTCCCAACATCTCTACCTAGATTTCTAACTGACAACTCAAGCTCAGTATATCTAAAGGCAAACTATTGAGCTGTGGTTTGCCCTCCACCCTGCAGTTTTCTGCATTTCAATCCATAGTAAGTATATCATTTCTGTGATAAGGCCAAAAGTCTTGAAGCCATTCTTCTCTCTTTTTCTCACATTCTATATCCAATGACCATAAGCATTATCTATGCAAAAACATTGCATATAAATATTCACAACAACTTTCTTGGTAACAGCACTTGCATGGGAATAACTTAAATAAATATCCATTACAGGTGAACAGATAAACAAAATGTATTACATGAATATAATGATATACTATTCATCAATAAAAAGAACTATTCATGCATATGACAACGTGGACAAATCTCAAAATAACTATGCTGAGAAAAATAAGTCATAAAAGAGCACATACTGTGTCCATTTATGTAAAATTTTAGAAAGCTCAAAGTACTCTGTAGTGACAGAAAGCATATCAGCAGTTGCCTAAGGATTTGGTGCTGAATATACAAGATTGGGTGGTGGTAGAGGTACGAGGAAGGATCACAAAAGGCACAAAGAAACTTCTGAGAGTGATGAATACGTCCATCATTTTGATTATGATGGTGAATATACATGTCATAAGTACACATATATGTCAGATAATTGATTAGATCTTTAGATATCCAGTTTATTATACCAGTTATAGCTCAATAAAACTGCTAGCATATTCTTATAATTATTAAGAAAATATGTATTGTTTTTGAAAATATGAGGTTGCCTTCATACACAGGAAAGGTATTTTAAGTGATTCAAAACTGGAATAGCTACTGGTATTTTGTCAATAATGAAACATCATTAAAACTACTGAAATTGTCATAATTTACTCAAAATACTCATATTACTCAAAATTACTCAAATTTATTATTTTCCTGTTCATTTCTTTATCAGAACACAGTTTTATTTCAAAGAAAAGAAGAGACACTAAAATGACAAGTTTTTTTTAAGTTTTGAGTAGGAAAACCATCTTTGAAAATTGCAGTTTTAATGTAATTTTTAAAAGTAAATTATATACTCTGCTTTCCAGAAAAATGACAGGAAAATCAATCTGCAAAGAGTTGGAAATGACAAATATTTCATTACAAATCATCCAGAAATTGTGGTTAAAATACCACCTGCATCCCCCAAGGGATAAGGAAGGGATATAAGGAAGCTTATAAGGAAATAGAGAGAGCTCTTGCATACCAAAACTGCAGATAGAACTGCACTTTTAACTACTCAGTGGAGCTGGGTTTGTTAGTCTCAGTTATTAAGAGTCTGAATTCTCATGACTATTCTGTGAACAAAAAATGTGGCCTGGGCTTAGAAGATGCAGAGACTTGTAAGAACTCCATAGTGTTAAGGCATTCAAATGATTACATCCCAGTAACAAATAGGTCTACCTAATAACACAAAAAAGAAAACAAGAAATACCATCTATCTTAGTTTACATCCAGGAGTAAAAGGAATCTCCTCTGAGAATTTCTCATCACAGGGCTACAACTTCCATGGGTTGTGTTTGGAATTATAATATTAATGAGTTTGGCAAGCCCAGAAGGGGTATTAATGTTAAAACTACCACAAAGACAGTAGTAAGCCTTAAAAGAAATGTCTTTTGTCTTTCAAAAGCAAACTCAAAATTTCTCCAGAAGCACAAGGTGGCAGACAGCTGAGTAAAATAAATAACATAATGCAAGATATGCAAAAAGAATTCAATAAAGACATAAAAGTCCTGAAAAAATTAAATTGAAATTTTGGAAATGAAAAACTCAATAAGTCAAATAAAAACCTTTTAGTGAAAGCTTCAACAGAAGACTGAATCAAGTGGAAGACAATGTCAGTACTAGAAGACAAGGTAGACAAATTAAAAACTTAGATGATTAAAAAGTAAAAAATTTTTAAAGTATGAACAGAACATACAAGATCACTGGGACACCATTAAAAGATGTTTCTAGTCATGGGCATAGAAGAAGAAGAACAGGTAAAGGCATAGAAACATATTCAATATAGCAGAAAATTTCCAAAATCTTGGGAAAGATATGGACATCCAAATACAAAGACCTTTAGGACTCTAAAAAGAAATGACCTGAAAAGATGCCCCCATAGACAACTCATATTTTAGTTGAAATCTCAAGTGTGCACAACAAAGAAAGACTATTGAAAACTGCAGGTGAGAAGTACCAAGTCACATACAAAGGCAAATTCATCAGAATAATGGCAGATTTTTCAGCAGAAACTAAAAAAACCAGGAAAGCATGGAATAAAGTACTCCAAGCAATGAAAAAAAAAAAAAAACTGTCAACCAAGATTACTGCACTCAGCAAAGCTATCCTTCAAAATCAAAGAAGAAACAAAGACCTTCTGAATAAACACAAACTAAAGGAATTCATAGCCACTAAGCCAGCACTGCAAAAGAAATACTACTCTCAGAAGAGGAACTACATGGACTTTCAAGTAGTATACCATAACTGTAATTTTAAAAACAAGAGCAGGGGAGGTTTTGGGTCAAGATAATAATCTGAGTATATGAATTAACAACTTTCTCAAAATCCCAATGAAATATCCATAAAGATATTTGAAAGAGAATAAATGTATATCCATGCAGAGAGAGGGAGGGAATTCTATCAGCATAACAGAAACATGGCAAGTTATAAGAAGAAAGAAAATATTGAAATCTTATTTCTAGATAGCCAGAGTAGAAGAACCCTCAGCCCAGAAAAAGACCAGGCCAGCGTAGGAAATCTTTCTTCCTGCCAGTAAATGAAGACTTAGCAGGTGTAGAAAGCAAAATGGGTGACCCTGGTAAAAGGGTTGTATATGAAGAGCAGGGCCAAGTCATCTGCTCACCTTTCCCCTCCACACTCAGAAACACGGTTGCAGGAGCATTTGTGCCAGTACAAAACCAGAGATGAGTTTACTGAAGAAACTCTGTCATTGTCTTGGAGAGTGGAGGTCATCCTTCAGGAAGACAGTTCCCCTCATGTTGACCTTTTGGATGGAAGGAACTTTGTGTTGTTTCTTTTTCCCCAATGACAAGTCAGTTAAAGCCATTTGCAGGTCTTCACAAGGAAACTCAATTCATTCAAATAAGTCACTGTTGTTTAATGCTGGGAATACGTTCTAAGAAATGAAACATTAGATGAATTTTTTTTTCTGCTGACATCATAAAGTGTGCTTATCAGAATCTAAATGGTATAAGTCAGTCACTAGATGTGGCCTCTTGGGGATGCTAAGAGAAACAGTAAACATGAAATGTGTGAGGTCATGGCCAGTGTAACATGCACACTGATTTATAGTAAACTGTAGAAGGAGTACACTCTAAACAACAATAAACTAGAGTGTAGTATACATACTTAAGATAGCAACATGGTATTTGTTATCATTATCAAATATTATGTAACATATGTAAATGTATGATATATTTTTATGCCACTGGAATCACATTATATTTGTTCATACCATCATCACCACAATCAAAGTAGTGTGTTCTGTGAGATTTTAAGATAGCTATGACACTAGGTGTCATAGTTGTAGAGACTAAAAGCTCAAATTCCTGATGCAGAGTTAGCTGTAGTACAGTCACTTCTGGACTGAGAAGGAGTAAAATAGCAGTTAACTTCAAATGGTTTTGCAGCTTGAATTTGAATTTTATACCTGGAAACTTCATCTGATTTTTCCAGTCCTTCCAATGATCTTCTAACCTACACAATATCCTTAATAACCACCACATACCTTACAATAAGAACCCGACTGATAGACTGTGCATGTGATTTCCTAATATTGTAATATATCTCCTAACAATCTGTGCTCCTGCCTAACCTCACATCTATGCCAATAACCAAAAATATCCAGAAGGAATCAGATAAAGTTTAAAAAACAATATAGTGCTATAAGACAAGAATTTGCTAAAGTGATCACAGAATTGTGATTAGATTCAATATGAATTATACAGAATGAGAGGTACACAATGCCAGTTGGGCAAATAATACAAAAATAAGAAAAGGAGACCATCAGTAATTACAGGAAAATGTTCAAGAAAGGAAAAAAAGTCACTATGAGCCAGAATAAATTCACCAAAAAAGCCATAACGAATTAACCTCAATTTTTTTTGAAAATTTCATCTAAATAAATTAAGCTTGTAAATAATGGAAAAACAATAAATATGGAATACATGAACTTCAGCAATACCTTGGATGGGGTTCTTTGTCATATCCCTACACTCAGAGCAACTAAAAGAAGTTTCTGGAGGTTTACTCATAGGCTTTGTTCCATGGTTTGTCTTGCTTTAGAGTGTCATCTGATGTATATAAAATCATTGCAAGCCTTCTAATGAAACTTCTGGATAGGACATACGCAGTGGTCATCTAAGACACTATAGCAATATTGCTTATAAACAATTCAGTACTCATAACATCTGCAAATAGACTAAATTGAGCATGTAGCATGCCTTAATTGGCTGCACTAACAAGTTGGAGCTTGTAATTTTCCAATAGTGTTTTCAAGATCTCCTACTATATGTGGGTAGATATATTTACCATGTCAGGAGCATTCATTAGACTAATATATGTAAAATGCTAAGCACAAAGTTGTCACATAGTGTTTAATAAGTGTTAACTACTATTATTATTACTATCATTATTGTTATTAAAACTAGCTAATAAAGACCTGGCTGTATGCCCATAAGTGTAGATTGCTGGTGCAGTTCTCTAACCACAAACTCATTCAGCCTGAAGGAGAGGCGGTATTACTAAGGGGATCACTACACGGTAAAGGAAACGAAAGAGGCATCAGTTACAAAAGCTGCAATAAGATATGTGTATACATACATGCCCAAATACTTCCATGTATCCTGTGAATATTTAAAAAGTGTCTGTGGTCTCAGTAACTGCGTACATGTTAGCTGAATAACTTAATGTATGTAGACAAAGAGAAAGAACCTTTAGAAAGCAAAGACCATGGTACTGTGTGTGTGTGTGTGTGTGTGTGTTTGAAGTACACTACAGTAAAATTGTCTTGAATAGAGTGGATAACAAGTATTAGAAAGTAGAAAATTAGTTTCAGAAATGTTTTTAAATATATATGGGGCAGAGTAATGAGTGAAGCCTCAAAGATAGAAATTGAAAGGTGAAATAAAAACCTAGAAATTCCAGCCCCCTTTTCTTGATCATACCACAAATGATTGAATTCCAGTGAGTTATTAAGTTAGCATTAGTTCTGCATCATGATAGTTTTTCTTACTAGGATGATAAATGCATATTAATTTGGTTGTAATGGGTAGTGATTGTAACAATCACATTTCTTAAAATGGCCCTAAATGTACTCTTAAATTTCTTACTGGAACAGTGTTTGATACTTTAGAATATAGGGTGTATTTGTGTAATGTTCAGAATGACATTAATAAAATAATCTGCTAAGGGAAAAAAGAGAAAGTAGGAAAATAGGTTAGATAGCAGAAATAGCTGATCTAATGAATGCATGTTTATGCTTATCAAGCTAACAATGAATTTGGACTTTAATTTTGATTCCTAATGGAGGGGAATGGCATAATGAGAGTAGAGTTTAAGAAAGATTTTAGACTATAGGGCAGCTTGGTAAATAAGTCACTAGAAGCAAGAAGAAAGATTACAAGCATTCCACATTAATGATGTGCTCATTATTTCATCCTATAAATTTATATTTTATTTTTAATTGACAAATAATAATTTACAATGTAATGCATGATACATGCATACTTTGTGGAATGACTAAATTAGACTAACATATCAGTTGCATCATCTACTTATCATTTCTTTGTGATAAGGACATTTTAAGTCTACTCTTTTAGCTAGTTTGAAATACATAATACATTATTATTAACTATGGCACCATGCTATGCAACAGTTCACTTAAACCTGAAATTTTTCTAACTGAAACATTTCACCGTTTGACTAACACAACTCTTAATATCTTCCCTTTCCCTCATCACTCTCCCATCCTACCCCAACCCCAGACCCTGGTAACCACCATGCTTCTGTACCTATGACTTTGACTTTTTAGATTCCACATGTAAGTGAGATCATGAGTACTTCTCTTTCTGTGACTGGCTTATTTCACTTAACATAATGCCCTCTAAGTTCATCCATGTTATCTCAAGTGGCAGTTTACTCCCTTTTAAAGACTGAATAATATTCACATATAATAATATTCCACATTTTCTTTGTCCATCCATCCACTAATAGAGAAATTTGTTGATTCCATAGCTTGGTTATTGTGAGAATGCTGCAGTGAACATGGAAATTCAGATGTCTCTTTGACAATGTAATGTCATTGACTTTGAATATATATCCAAAATACGATTGCTGGATTATATGGTAATTCTATTTTTAATTTTCTTTTTTTTTTCCTTTTTCTTTTATTATTCATATGTGCATACAAGGCTTGGTTCATTTCTCCCCTCTGCCCCCAACCCCTCCCTTACCACCCACTCTGCCCCTTCCCTCTCCCCCCCTCCCCAATACCCAGCAGAAACTATTTTGCCCTTATCTCTAATTTTGTTGTAGAGAGAGTATAAGCAATAACAGGAAGGGACAAGGGTTTTTGCTGGTTGAGATAAGGATAGCTATACAGGGCATTGACTCACATTGATTTCCTGTGCGTGGATGTTACCTTCTAGGTTAATTCTTTTTAATTTTCTTGAGGTGAGGAACCTTCACACTATTTTCTGTAATGGCTGTACTAATTTACATATCCAACAGCAGTTCTCTTTTCTCCACATTCTCACCAACACTTGTTATCTTTCATCTTTTGATAATAGCCATTCTAACATGTCGGAGGTGATATCTTATGTTCTTAATTTTCATTCTCACATGATCAGTGATATTGAACACTTTTCATGTATCTGTTGGCCATTTGTATGTTTTCTTTGGAAAAATGTCTATTCAGGTCCTTTATCCATTTTTTAAAAGGGTTATTACTTTCCTTGCTATTGAGGAGTTTCAGTTCTTATATACTTGGGATATTAGTCCCTTGCTAAATGTATTTATAAAATTTCAATTTTGTTAATTGTTTCCTATGCTTTTAGACTTTTTAGTGTGATTCAATAATACTTTTCTCTTCAGATCTTAAAAAAGTCTTTTATCTTTTGCTTCAAACTTGAAGTGAGGGATTGCTCATTTCCATTGTTTAATTAATTTATTTTACTTTTAAAAACCAGAGTAAGATAATATTTATTATCAGCTTCAACTGTTCATAGCTAGGATATGATATGCTCTGATCTGTTGGGATAAGGAAGGTCTCTAAAGGAAACTAGATGTTTAGATGACACTGACGGGCAAGAGCCAGAAGAACCTTAGAGGTTCAACTTGAATTATGAAATGTGAGGAAAATAGCTTATCTTGATGAGGTAAATTTAGAAACTATATGTAAAAAGAACATATCTCTAGTGTATTTATTAGTCACAAACTCTTTTTTCAATAACAACAAATTAAATTAACTTGGTATCCAAGTTAATTTTTATATCCCTCATTCTATGATTCTTTATCTCTATCACGTAGCAAATAATATTTTCCCAATATTTTAATTTCTCAGTTGAGACATTAAAAATTTATATCCAATAATTCTCAAATTTAAATCCATTTCCCATATTAAAATATATGGAATTAGAACAGATGTTTGTCTTAAGATAGCCCCAATGGCGACATTAATTCTCAGTTGTTTTGTTGCCTTGTCCATGGTTAAATGTAAACTTTTTGTGTTGGAAACCATGAAAACCTCCATATAACTGAGAAATTAAACCACTGAGTAAGTAGTTAGGATAGACCAAGAAAAAAAAATGTATTCTGTGTTAGGAAATGTAGGAGTAACAATTGTCAAGCACCCAAAAGTTTTGTTTATGCATCTGCTTACACAACTTTCAGTCTAAATTACCTTAATAAAAAGGAGAGAAGTTCTTTTTCTATAATTAACATCCAATAAAGTGATGATAAATGATATGTTTACTTATTATAGATTAATGTTCCATATATCATGTAAGTTTCAGTTATGAGTATTTGTTTCAAATGCTAGATATTTTAAAACCTTGTCAATAAAAATGTCAAATTTTCCATTCCTTATAGGGGCTTCTAGAACATATAAACTCTGTACATTTTTCTGAGTTCAAATTCATCCAGTTTGTTGAATTTTCTCTTGGTTCTAGGGCACAACACTTTCCTAGTTCCCTCTAAACTCAGTACTCTCTACTTCCTCTCCCATCTCCCTGACCTCTTTATGTTGGCACACTCCAGAGTTTGCCTCTAGATTTCTATTTTCACATATGCATTCCTTTGGTGACTCAGTCAAGTCATAGCTTTAAATTCTATCTTTACATAAGTGACTCCTGAATTTCATCTCCAGCATGAACCCTCTATCCAACCTCAAAAATTCAGTGATACCTGTGTGTCTACTAGGCAGCTCCAACTTATGGCCAAAGATCAATTCTTAATAATTCTCCCAAAAAATTACTCTCATCCCAGTTTTTCTCATCTCAGTAATTCTATTCTTCCAGGTAGACCAGTGATCAATAAACTTTTTTCTACAAAGAAATTATGCACATTCCTCTTTTTATTTTTAAACATATATATGTATGTATTTTAATGTTAAAACCATTATTTATTCCCAAACCATACAAAACCAAGCCACAAACCAAATTTGTACTTTGCACCATAGCTTGCCAACACTATGGCTTATACCAAAATCCTTGGGTTCATTATCAATCTCTGAATTTGTTTCATAATCCATCTCTAGTCCACTGGTCAATGAAGAGGGCTCCACTTTCAAAATACATCCCAAATCCTACCACTTTGCAACAATTTCTCTTGCTCTGAGCCATTGTCATTTCTCATCTGGGTAGTTGCAAAAACCTTCTAACTTACCTTCCTACTTCTAAGATTTCTCTTCTTAATCAATTTTCAAAACAGTGTTAAAATCCCCACTTTCCACACAGGTCACTACACTACACAGGTAGACTACACTACTAATGTGTAGTCACGACATTACTACATACCACCCTTCTGCCTAGATTATTCTTCGCTCAGATGCTAAAAGCATTTACTCTACCTCCTCCAAGTGTCTACTTAGATGTCAGCTTTTTAATCGCCAACATGATAAAAATGGAAACAACTCCTCAATATTCCGTACCCTCTTTCGTTTTTCTTTATCCGTCGTACAGTTTATTCTCACATATACCATATATTGGTACTCAGTGATCTCGTTCATAATCTACAATTTGGTTCCAGGTGGCCAGATTTTGCCTCTTCTGTTCATTCCTATCTATTCTTTGCTGGCAATTGTAAACATCCAATAATTGTGTGTTGGATTAATCAATTTATGAACCTAATGAAAACACAAGTTTCTACATAATTCAATGATTATCAGTTTTTCTTGGGTATTTGGTCAGAATATCAAGGAAAGATCGGGTCTATTAAATATTACTGGGCCCATCAAGAGCCAGACAGAAGAACATCATGGTTTGGGAACATAACATACACTGAGCAATCAGATGTGAATACAAGCCCTGCCTCTACAACTTTCCGGAGGACAAGTTACTTAACCTCTCTGTGTCTGAGACTTTTCACCTATAAAATGTGTGTGTGATAAATCTTGAATTACTGATACAGTTTAAAACAAAATCATATGAAAAGTTTAGCACAGCACATAGCACATGGCTGTTACATGATTGTATGCTTCTGTCAAAATTCACAGAATTGTGAAATAAAAAGAATGAATTTCACTATGTGTCAGTGATGCTTTACAGCAAAATAGTAAGTAGGAATATTACTGCAGATGTGTGGAACTAATTATAGTAGTCAGAATTACTTTATTCCTCTTCATTGTGAAGCAAAATCCACAGGGAAAAAAAAATCTAACAACCTCAGTGATAGAATTTCCCCACTCAATGCATAGGGACGTAAAATGTATATGCTTCCCAATTCCAGGTAAAAATAGTTATTTCAAAACAAAAGTATGTGCTAGCATTGTAAAGCCATGAGCTGATTCGCTTGTCTCTGTCTTGGGAAAAACTGTAATTATACAACTTTATCCAAATATACAAAATAACCTATTATGGTTTGGATCTGAAACATTCCCCAAATGATTGTGTGTTGAATGCTTGGCCACAGATACAGCAATGTTCAGAAATGGGACTTTGGACAAGTGATTGGATCATGAGGACTCTGACCTCATCAGTGGATCAGTCCATTCATGGATTCATAAATTGATGGGTTGTTAAGAGGTGACAGAAACTTAGGGAGTGAGACCTACTTGAAGTGAGTGAGTCTTGGGAGCATGATTTTCAGACTGTATCTTTTCCCTAGCCCTCTCTCTTTCTCTTTCTCTCTCTCTCTCTCTCTCTCTCTCTCTCTCTCTCAACAGCTTTTCCCTGTCATATATACCCTCCTCCTTCATGATGTTCTGTCTTGCCACGGGCCTATAGAGATGAGACTAAGAGACCATGGAATGAAACCTCTGAAACTGTAAAGCAAAGTAAATAATTTCTCATTTAAGTTGATTTTCTTAGGTATTTTGGTCACAGCACACAAGCTAACATTTAACCATATTATAATAGATGTACAATTTTATAACTCTTCATGCTTTAAAAACAAATGCCAATCACTCATTTAAAGCAAATGCAAAATAGTTATCCTTAAATGTAAAATCACTTAAAAAAACTCAGTATGCTTTCTGATTATATGTTGAAATAACATTCTAATTTTTTACTATTCTTTCAACAAATCAACTAGCAATCCATTGTTAGGAGAAAACATCTAGACGTTAATGTTATCCCCAGGTCTAATGAAAGTTACACAAAGGTGTTTCAATGAGTAGAACAGAAACAAAATGTTTGTATATATGTGTATGGTTCAAATAACCCAGCTTCCTCAAACATAAAAGCAGGAGAGTTTCCCATGTGGCAACATGCAATGTCATCAACAGGGAAGTGTGAAATCTAACCTTTATTTTCTGTTTTGGTTTATTTTATTTTTGTTTTGTTGTTATTTGTTTTTTGAGACAGGGTCTTGCTATGTAGCTCAGGGTAGCCTCAAACTCACTACTTAGCCCAGGCTGGACTGGGACATGTGATTTTCCTACCTCCGTCTCGTGAGTGCTGGGATTACAGGTATGCACCGCGATGTTCAGTTCCAAGACTTTGTTTTTTAGAGGTTATAATTCAAGGTAATTTTCCTTCACATTTTAAAAAATTAATTTCCCCTAAAGTTTTTGCAAGGCTGATTGCCATATAAAGAAAAGCAAATAGAAAACAACAGAAAATTATTTGTATAAAGCTAATAAACAAATTTCTGTAGAAAATTTCACATTGTATGTATCTTGAAAGAAAAGAAAATCAACAGTTGGTATTTTCTAATACCTGTTTAAGGACTCAAGCCAAGATTACTCAGAGATTTAGCTAGACATGCTAAATAAATATGGTAGAAACAGAGTCCATTTGAATTGGATTTGAACAGCTGTCTATGGTATCTAGACCATAAATGATACTGTATTTCAAAAACAAAATGCTAAATAGTTAAGTATCTTTAGGGCTGAAGCTAGAAGTCCAAAGCCAACTCATTTTCTGTAAGTTGTTGGATTTCCCAAGATATTTCTGAACACCTGTTCCAAGGAAATATTTTCTATGCTTAAATGGTGAGAGGATTCAAATCAAACAACAAGGTCACTATGACATGGGCTTGAATTCTTAAACTAATATGTGTAAGAGAACAATTGGCAAGGGTAGATTTATTTTTCTAAAGAATGTAGTTCAAAGGCAATTCCATAAATGGCAGATGGCAAATTAAAGGGAGGGATGATTAGAATTATGGAATATATGCAGCTCAGTTTTTTGTTGTGAGAACTATTTGTAAACACCAGATCAAGTATAGTTTTAGAAATTTAATATGCAGAGCTTAATACAAAGCAGAATTGTTTGTGGACAATCCTGCTTCTTATAATGAAAACCCCTACCT
Organism: Castor canadensis; assembly: GCF_047511655.1. NCBI lineage: Eukaryota > Metazoa > Chordata > Mammalia > Rodentia > Castoridae > Castor > Castor canadensis. The sequence goes on from NC_133395.1 coordinate 29,898,031, forward strand.
TAGGTTGAGCCCTTTGCAGGCATCATAAAGAAGCTCACAGCAAGCTAGAATCTGAGAGAGTGTGGTGATGGTTATATAAATGGTTGCAAATCAGACATAACAAATAAATATAAAAGTAGAAGTAGGGTCCTAGAGCCCCCATGTGATCTTACTTTATGCAGTTTGGCACAGTCAATTAACAGTTAAATATTGTGTGCACATTTCTGGTCTCCACAAATTACAAGGAACATGGTGATTCTGCCCAATGTTCAAAGCAAATCAATACAGATAATCAAAGTGTTGAAAAACAAGGCCTATGGGCAAAGGTGAAAGGAACTGGAGCCACCAACTTTAATTCTTTTAGGTCAGGGCTTTCACGTCCTGCCTCTTTTGAGTCCCTTTGGAGCACTGAGCATGATGCTTCAGATGAAGTAAGTCCTTCCTTAGTCAAAGCCCATTGGTTGACTTAGGAGGAAAAAGTGAGAAGGACATGGTAACAGTCTTCAGCTATGTGGACAGTTATTATTCTGAAAATGCTAACCAGCTGTCCTTGCCTCCATCCAGTTTGGAGAAAATATCAAAGGCAAAAAGTAAGCCAGAAAGGTTAGGGTTCATTTATATGGTGACCAAATTTTCCAACTGTTCAGGACTTTTTCACTTTGACCAATTAAAGTTCTCTCCTGGGAAAGTCCTGGGCCAATGAGGTTGATGGGTCATCCAACATTGTAGAGTTTAAGGCAGGGGAAATTCTGACCTGACTGGGAGAATTTAGCAAAATCCTACCTGAGTGCAGTGGGAAAAAACTAAGTGTCTCTTCATGAGGTTTTCTGGCCATAGTTCCTGTAAATATCATTACTATCACAATTATTAATTATCAGGGGCAATGATTTCAATGATAAAAACAGTAATAATTTATTTTTCATCAGTGTACTCATGTTAGCTCACCGAAATACCATTAAATGTGTGTTTAAACCTAGAACAGAAGACCTAAACATCATCGACATTAATAAGAAAATAAGTTGCAACATAAGAGTACAATAGAATAACTAGTTGTAGATGCATAGCAAACTAGTTTATGCCCTTTCAGGCTTGAAGTTGGTCAGACCAAACAAAACATGGTCTAGTGGTGGATAGCAAGATTTGGAGTCATGCAGGTCTAGGGATGTGTGTTGATTATGAAAAGGTCTTAGACCAATTACTAAATTCCCTAAGCATCTGTTTCCTCATTTATAAAATGGAGATAATGTCATTACCTACACATAATAACAAGTTTATAAGATTTTCTTTAGTGAGTCTTACTGTCAAGTGATAACATAATGGAAAACAGGTCTACGAAATATGTATTAACACATATATGTATGGAAATGTCATAATGAAACTCTCTGTATAGCTATCCTAAACAAATAAAAATGCCTTTTTTAATAAAAAAAATTATGGACAAGGAGGTAAAACAGGTCCTTTCTAGGGGTTGATACCAGTAGGAGGGGGGAGAATATAAGGAAAAGGTGAAGGAGGATGGGAATATTATATACTCATATATGAAATGGAAAAATGAGACCTGTTGAAACTATTCTAAGAAGGGGATAAAGGGAGTGAATTTAACTAAAGTATATCATAAGCCCTTTTGTAAATGTCACAATGTACCTCCAGTACAATAATAATATACTAATAAAAATAAAAATTTAAAAATAAAAACACTATATGAATAATCAAAAGTAAACAGAACTCATCAGAGAGAGGTGGAAACAAACCATGGAAAAATATAAGTTAAAATTTACATTTATATCAAGTCTTCTATTTTTTATTTTGCATAGACAGGCTACACTCAAATTGAGAGCTGTATCTTTTTTAGCTTAAGAAGATCAAAGTTTGGAGTTGCCTGAAAGGTTGGTGAAGGAGGGAGAAAAAAATCTCAGAAAGGAGGTAACAGTAGAAACAGAATACAAAAATCTGCATGGATTCATTGGTTCTACCAAACATCTGAGGAAAAAATAATGGCAATCGTACACAAACTCTTCTAGAAAATATTGAAAAAAGAATTTCACAATTTATTTAGGCTAGTATGAAAACACAACAAAGATATTATAAGAAAAGAAAATTATAGACCCATATTTTTCATATTCACAGATGTAAATATCCTTAACAAAACACTCCCAAATGGAATCCATGACTATATAACATAGATCAAGTAGAGTTCACTACAAGCAATGCAAAGTAGGCTGAACATTGATATACAATCATTGTATTTTATTATTTTAACAGATTAAGAAAGAAAAGCTATATAATATGCAATGTGTGTACAGATAGCATTTGACAAATTTAAAAATCTATTTTTGTTAAAAACTCTCAACAAGTCACAAATAGACAGCAGTTTAATTTATGTATGTATTTATGTATATATGTATGGATGTGTTTATTTTTGCAGTACTGGGATTTGAACTCAGGGCTTTGCACTTGCTAGGCAGGTACTCTACCACTTAAGCCACACCTCCAGTCCAATAGGAGCTTTCTTAATATGATAAATGATCTTTATATAAAACACATGACTAACACAATAATAGTGAAATACTGAATGTTTAAGATTGGATAAAATAAAGGAAGAATGCTAATTTCACTAACTTTTCAATATTATATTAGAGGTCTTAGTCAATTTAATAAGGTAAGAAAGGAAGGAAATAAGGAAGAATTAGAAAGAAAAAATGAATGAATTAAAAAGAAAAAGCTTATTTTATTTATTTATGCTGGGTACCAAACATAGGGTCTATGCTTGTTAGGCAAGTGCTCAGCCCCTGAGGTAAATATCCAACCCCTGTGTTTATTGATAATAACTGTCTACAAAGAAAACCTAAGAAATCTAAAAAACATCTACTATAACTCATAATTAAATCTAGTCATGTAGCAGGATATAAAAACAATAAAAAGCCACTTTTAATTCTCAATTCTAAAATATATGAAAAAAATGTAAAGCTAGTCTGTTTATAAGAGAATATTTTAAATCACAAACTATGTACAAATAAATTTAATAAAACTGACTTCAATACTTAACAGAAAAATTAAACGAGACCTAAATAATGGAAAAATAACCCATTTTCATTGGTTGGAAAACTCAATATTAGATTGGCAATTTTCCCCAAATTTGTCTGCATACTTACACTATTCATATCAGATGGAGTGATGAATGATGGCCCCAGACTATTAATCATCTTCAACCAAGCTTTCCCAATGACAAATCTTGACCTACAACTGCAGTGGCACATTTGCATGCTTGTACAACATAAATACCATTAGCCCTACCTAAGAGCAATCACCAAATGCATGCATTTCCTTTATATTCTTCTACAATAAGTTGCAGAGGAAACTATGGATGAATTGATATGGAAGCAAGCAACTCCATCTAAGCTTTTATATAACTACACATCCCTAACCTGAAACTACTGATTACCTATTATATTCATTGTTGTGTATGTGACAATACAAATACATATAATGCATAATCTATACATATATTACAAATAATACTAAAATAAGCCTGATCTACCTACCACTAAGCTTAAGAAACCAAACAGTACCATACTGGCAAATCCCTGGGGGTCCTTCTCTGCTACAGTCTCATTGCCTCAGGGTAAACACTATTCTGAATTTTATGCTCATCATTCTTTGATTTGCTTATTAGTTTTACAACATACTGTGTATCCTTAAGCAATATATCATCAAATTTCATGGTTTTGCAATTAGTAAAATTATAGCTTCTATAATTTGATTTTTTTGCCCAACATTATTTTTGAAATTAATTCATGCTGACATTGGTATCTATGGATCACTAATCTTTACTGCCAGAAATTATTCCATTCTATTGTGCTTTATCTATTCTCTTCAAATTTGTGTTGTTTCTCTACTACAATTAATGTTGCTAAAAATAGTGAATGGACCCTCCCCCCCAAAATCCTCCGATCTCAGGGGGCCACCTCCACCAGTTTCCTCCATACCCCTCTTCCGAACTTACCCCCGAGCCCAAGGCCTACAAGCTTCATACCTTGAAGTAGATCTCGTCCACCACCTCGTGGTCTCTCTACGTAGTTCAGGCTGGTTTTAAAATTGTGTGGAGAATTCCAAGATGGCGGCTAGAGGTAGGAAGCAGAAAGCGACCCTCCTATAGTGAAATCTTGGAGAGACACTGGAGACAGACTTTGCAGGCATAATCACTGAGAAAAGGCATAACTTTGACCCCTCCACATCTCCAGCTGAGGCAGAGAATCTCCACTTCACGTTAAACGGAGAAACGAGGAGGGCGCCCGGGGCTGCCAGTGGCTGGCGCCGATACGGCTTGGGAAGACGCGGACCAGGTGAGCTTCGCGGTACCACGGTAGCCCCACAGACAAGCCTGGGCCAGAGCAGCCTAGCCCCCTGGACAGACTGACCTCCACCCGGGAAAAAAAAAAGAGAAACTGAGTAATAAGCAATAAGAACAGTTAAGACACGCTGGGAAGAGGGTGGGGTGCCCTGAGCGCTGAAGATTGGGGGAAGGGAATCCTTCCCGGGACTGTAAATAAACAAGCTGGGCGGGCCGGAGAGCCTCTGGCGGAAGCGGGGCGTGCGCCCAGTAACCAGGAGCGGGGAAGCTTGTGAGAGGAGGGAAGACCCACTTCCCATGTGAACTGTAAACAAACATGGCGGCCGGCAGGAGCAGCAGCACCGCCCAGTAAGCAGGAGCAGGAAAGCTTCTGAAAGTGGCAGTGGGAGGAAAACTTCAGAGGAGAGGGGGGAAGACCCACCTCCCACATGAACTGTAAATAAACACGCAGGCCTGACAACGCGGGGGCAGTGTCACTTTTCCCAGTGCTTGGAAAGGGGAAAGCCTGTAGCAGAGGCTCCCGCACAGGAGAACTCTGAGCAAACAAAGCCTGTGGGACCAGGTGAGTGCTAGCTCACCCCAGAGATCTGCATAAATAATGCCGCCAGCTACAGGCTGAGAGCAGCAGGCAGGCGAGCCACAGTTGCAGATACCACTCTCAGAACTGACTCCAGACGCTTTTATTTCTTTTCCTCCCTACCTTTGATGAGAGAAAAACCGAATTACACCTGCAAGCTGAAAAACTTACTGAAACTGTACTGCATTTGAACTGTGGACACTTGGTGGGGCTTTTTTTTTTTTTTTCTTGTGTGTGTGTGTGTGTGTGTGTGTGTGTGTGTGTGTGTGTGTGTAGTTTTGTTCTACTTTATGCATCCCCTTTGATGAGACAACTACAGAACAACATCTGAGGCACCAACTCCAGGACTGGAGATTGAGACAGACATCCAAATTATTAAGACTGAAATTGCATTGCATATAAACTTGGAAGTTTTTTTTTTAATTTTCTATTTTCCATTTTATTTTTATATTTCATTTTTATATATAGATATTACTTTCATTTACTTATTTTTTATTTTTTTATCTTTGATTTTCAATCCTCTCTCTGTCTCTCTATTGTCTGTTCAGCTTACTGTCGATTAGTACACTAACACTCCCTGTTTATACCTTTGAAACTCTCTTGTCTGATACCTTGTTCTGCTTTCCCCCTCTTGTCTGTATATTTGTTTTCCCCTTTTCTTTAACTTCTTGCTTTCCATCTCAGCTCACTCTTCCATTCTCAATATTACCATTGTTATTATTACAAGCTAGAAAATACTTAATTACACACAGTACAGGGACAGTAACAACACCAAGGACAATGACGGGAAGACAGAAAAAAACAGGGAAACCAGTTTCCCCACAGCAAAAAATTAGTACAGGAACCAGAGGGGAATGAAGAGAACAGAAACTCAGATCCAGACTCCAACAAAATGAAGATAAACTATGCCAAAGGACCCAATGAAGCCCACAAGAATAATTTAAAAGAAGACATACTACAAGTACTCAATGAGAATTTTATAGAGATGATACTGGATAGGGTCAACCAAAATGTACAGGAGACACTCAAGAAATTCCAAGACAATAAAAATAGAGAATTTGAAAAAGCAAAAGAAGAAATAAAGGAAACCATAGAAGCACTGTATAAACACCAAAGTGAAAGAGAGAACACAATGAATAAATGGATAAATGAACTCAGGACAAAAATAGATAACAATAAAGAAGAAAACTGCCAGGATATGGAAAACCTCAGAAAAAAGAACGAAACAACACTGCAAAACAAAACGGAAGGCCAATCCAGCAGAATAGAACAAACAGAAGACAGAATCTCAGAACTTGAAGATGAAATGGTAATTAAAGGAAAAACCAAAGAACTATTAATTAAACAACTCAAGACCTGTGAAAAGAAAATGCAAGAACTCACTGACTCCATCAAAAGACCAAACTTGAGAATCATGGGCATCAAAGAAGGAGAAGAGGTGCAAGCGAAGGGAATGCGTAATCTATTCAACAAAATAATAACAGAAAATTTCCCAAATCTAGAGAAAGATATTCCCATACAAATGCAAGAGGCCTCCAGGACACCAAACAGACCAGATCAAAATAGAACTATTCCACGACATATCATCATTAAAACAACAAGTTCAGAAACTAAGGAAAGAATATTGAAGGCTGTAAGAGAGAAAAAACAAGTAACATACAAAGGTAAACCCATCAAAATCACAGCAGACTTCTCAACAGAAACATTAAAAGCAAGAAGAGCGTGGGGTGAGATCTTCCGGGCAATGAATGAAAATAACTTCAACCCCAGGATACTCTACCCAGCAAAGCTATCATTCAAAATAGATGGAGCAATAAAAGTCTTCCATGATAAGCAGAAACTAAAACAATATGTGACCACAAAGCCACCATTACAAAAGATTCTGCAAGGGATCCTGCACACAGAAAGTGACACCCAACTTAACCATGAAAAGGCAGGCAGCACCAAACCACAGGATAAGAAAAAGCAAGACAGTAGAGAGTAACATCAAGTTAGGTACACACAATCGAACCTTCAAACAACTAAGATAACTAAATGGCAGGAATCACCACATACCTATCAGTACTAACGCTTAATGTTAATGGACTTAAATCACCCATCAAAAGACACCGTTTGACAAAATGGATTAAAAAAGAAGATCCAACAATTTGTTGCTTACAGGAGACTCATCTCACCGACAGAAATAAGCATATGCTTAGGATGAAAGGCTGGAAGAAGATTTACCAAGCCAATGGCCCCCGAAAACAAGCAGGAGTAGCAATACTTATCTCTGACAAAGCAGACTTCAAACCTACATTGATCAAACGAGATAAAGAAGGATATTCCATACTAATAAAAGGGGAAATAGACCAAAAGGAAATAATAATCATCAATCTGTTTGCACCAAATGTCAACGCACCCAATTTCATCAAACATACCCTGAAAGACCTAAAAGCATATACAAATGCCAACACAGTGGTTGTGGGAGACTTTAACACTCCATTATCATCAATAGATAGGTCATCCAAACAAAAACTCAATACAGAAATCCAAGATCTAAAATATGCAATAGATCAAGTGGACCTAGAAGATGTCTACAGAACATTTCATCCAACCTCTACACAATATACATTCTTCTCAGCAGCCCATGGAACCTTCTCCAAAATAGATCATATCCTAGGGCACAAAGCAAGCCTCAGCAAATATAAGAAAATAGAAATAATACCATGCATACTATCTGACCACAATGCAGTAAAAGTAGAACTCAACAACAAAAGTAAAGACAAAAAACATGCAAACAGCTGGAAACTAAATAACTCATTACTTAATGAAGAATGGATCATCGATGCAATAAAAGAGGAAATTAAAAAGTTCCTGGAAGTCAATGAAACTGAAAACACAACCTACCAGAACCTATGGGACACAGCTAAGGCAGTCTTGAGAGGAAAGTTTATAGCCATGAGTGCATATATTAAAAAGATTGAAAGATCCCAAATCAATGACCTAATGATACATCTCAAACTCCTAGAAAAACAAGAACAAGCAAATCCCAAAACAAATAGAAGGAGAGAAATAATAAAAATAAGAGCTGAAATCAATGAAATAGAAACCCAAAAAACCATACAAAGAATTAATGAAACAAAAAGTTGGTTCTTTGAAAAAATAAACAAGATCGATAGACCCCTGGCAAACCTGACTAAAATGAGGAGAGAAAAAACCCAAATTAGTAGAATTAGGAATGCAAAAGGGGAGATAACAACAAACACCATGGAAGTCCAGGAAATCATCAGAGACTACTTTGAGAACCTATATTCAAATAAATTTGAAAATCTAAAAGAAATGGACAGATTTCTTGATACATATGATCATCCAAAACTGAACCAAGAGGAAATTAATCACCTGAATAGATCTATTACACAAAATGAAATTGAGCAGCAATCAAGAGTCTCCCCAAAAAGAAAAGTCCAGGACCTGATGGATTCTCTGCTGAATTCTATCAGACCTTTAAAGAAGAACTGATACCAACCCTCCTTAAACTGTTCCATGAAATAGAAAGGGAAGGAAAACTGCCAAACACATTTTATGAAGCCAGTATTACACTTATCCCAAAACCAGGCAAAGACACCTCGAAAAAGGAGAACTACAGGCCAATCTCCTTAATGAACATTGATGCAAAAATCCTCAACAAAATAATGGCAAACCGAATTCAGCAACACATCAAAAAGATTATTCACCACGACCAGGTAGGCTTCATCCCAGGGATGCAGGGGTGGTTCAACATACGAAAATCAATGAACGTAATAAACCACATTAACAGAAGCAAAGACAAAAACCACTTGATCATCTCAATAGATGCAGAAAAATCCTTTGATAAGATCCAACATCATTTCATGATAAAGGCTCTAACAAAACTAGGAATAGAAGGAAAGTTCCTCAACATTATAAAAGCTATATATGACAAACCTACAGCCAGCATTATACTTAACAGAGAAAAATTAAAACCATTCCCTCTAAAATCAGGAACCAGACAAGGATGCCCACTATCTCCACTCCTATTCAACATAGTACTGGAATTCCTAGCCAGAGCAATTAGGCAAGAAGAAGGAATAAAAGGAATGCAAATAGGTAAAGAAACTGTCAAAATATCCCTATTTGCAGACGACATGATCCTATACCTTCAAGACCCAAAAACTCTACTCAGAAGCTTCTAGACATCATCAATAGCTATAGCAAGGTAGCAGGATATAAAATCAACATAGAAAAATCATTAGCATTTCTATACACTAACAATGAGCAAACAGAAAAAGAATGTATGAAAACAATTCCATTTACAATAGCCTCAAACAAAATCAAATACCTAGGTGTAAACCTAACAAAAGATGTGAAAGACCTCTACAAGGAAAACTATACACTTCTGAAGAAAGAGATTGAGGAAAACTATAGAAGTGGAGAGATCTCCCATGCTCATGGATTGGTAGAATCAACATAGTAAAAATGTTGATACTCCCAAAAGTAATCTACATGTTTAATGCAATTCCCATCAAAATTCCAATGACATTCATTAAAGAGATTGAAAAATCTACTGTTAAATTTATATGGAAACACAAGAGGCCACAAATAGCCAAGGCAATACTCAGTCAAAAGAACAATGCAGGAGGTATCACAATACCTGACTTCAAACTATATTACAAAGCAGTAGCAATAAAAACAGCATGGTACTGGCACAAAAACAGACATGAAGACCAGTGGAACAGAATAGAAGATCCAGATATGAAGCCACACAACTATGAGCAACTTATCTTTGACAAAGGAGCTAAAAATATACGATGGAGAAATAGCAGCCTCTTCAACAAAAACTGCTGGGAAAACTGGTTAGCAGTCTGCAAAAAACTGAAACTAGATCCATGTATATCACCCTATACCAAGGTTAACTCAAAATGGATCAAGGATCTTAATATCAGACCCCAAACTCTTAAGTTGATACAAGAAAGAGTAGGAAATACTCTGGAGTTAGTAGGTATAGGTAAGAACTTTCTCAATGAAACCCCAGCAGCACAGCAACTAAGAGATAGCATAGATAAATGGGACCTCATAAAACTAAAAAGCTTCTGTTCATCAAAAGAAATGGTCTCTAAACTGAAGAGAACACCCACAGAGTGGGAGAAAATATTTGCCAATTATACATCAGACAAAGGACTGATAACCAGAATATACAGGGAACTTAAAAAACTAAATTCTCCCAAAACTAATGAACCAATAAAGAAATGGGCATGTGAACTAAACAGAACTGTCTCAAAAGAAGAAATTCAAATGGCCAGAAAACACATTAAAAAATGCTCACCATCTCTAGCAATAAAGGAAATGCAAATTAAAACCACGCTAAGATTCCACCTCACCCCTGTTAGAATAGCCATCATCAGCAACACCACCAACAACAGGTGTTGGCGAGGATGCAGGGGAAAAAGGAGCCCTCTTACACTGTTGGTGGGAATGTAGACTAGTACAACCACTCTGGAAAAAAATTTGGAGGCTACTTAAAAAGCTGGACATCGATCTACCATTTGATCCAGCAATACCACTCTTGGGGATATACCCAAAAGACTGTGATACAGGTTACTCCAGAGGCACTTGCACACCCATGTTTATTGCAGCACTATTCACAATAGCCAAGTTATGGAAACAGCCAAGATGCCCCAGCACTGAAGAATGGATTAAGAAAATGTGGTATGTATACACAATGGAATTTTATGCAGCCATGAAGAAGAATGAAATGCTATCATTCGCTGGTAAATGGATGGAATTGGAGAACATCATTCTGAGTGAGGTTAGCCTGGCTTAAAAAACCAAAAATCGTATGTTCTCCCTCATATGTGGACATTAGATCAAGGGCAAACACAACAAGGGGATTGGACTATGAGCACATGATAAAAGCGAGAGCACACAAGGGAGGGGTGAGGATAGGTAAGACACCTAAAAAACTAGCTAGCATTTGTTGCCCTTAATGCAGAGAAACTAAAGCAGATACCTTAAAGCAACTGAGGCCAATAGGAAAAGGGGACCAGGAACTAGAGAAAAGGTTAGATCAAAAAGAATTAACCTAGAAGGTAACGCCCACGCACAGGAAATCAATGTGAGTCAATGCCCTGTATAGCTATCCTTATCTCAACCAGCAAAACCCCTTGTTCCTTCCTATTATTGCTTATACTCTCTCTACAACAAAATTAGAGATAAGGGCAAAATAGTTTCTGCTGGGTATTGAGGGGGGGGAGCGGGAGGGGTGGAGTGGGTGGTAAGGGAGGGGGTGGGGGCAGGGGGGAGGAATGAACCAGGCCTTGTATGCACATATGAATAATAAAAGAAAAATGAAAAAAATAAAAAAATAAAAACAGTGAATGTGAGCAAGAATTTTGAAAATATTTTATAGAAGCTTAATTTTCATATTGATGCACAGTAAACTATATGAAACAATACTAAATAATTTTCCAAAATACCAATTTTCAATTTCATCAGTTATGTACAGAGACTTCTAAACAAATACTTAATATTACCCAGTGTTTTAATGTTCACCAATCTATTAGCTGGAAAAGTCTTATTTCATTGTGATTTTACTTTTGGATTTCTTATCTCCAATGATGCTAGACATATATTAATTAATTAATTTATTTATTTATTGGTCTTTTACAATTTTTTTCAGAAGAAAACTTGTACCTGTCTTTTGCCCACATTTATTGCATTGTTTGTCTTCTCATTAACTCCAGGTGATTTTTTATTTTTTCTGGTCCCAAATCTTTATTTTTTCTGGTTGGCTTTATATTTTTTCCAAGTTTGTGGTATCTTGTCACTTTTTAATAGTGTCATATGATAAGTAGATGTCCTTAATTCAAGCAGAAGTTAATAATTGGTTTTTTCCCTCTTTTTCTTTAGTAACCTTATTTTCTATGTAATCTATTATATATTTAGTTCCTAAACTTTCCTGTATCAACTTTAGAGTTTGTGGTCTGATATTAAGATCCTTGATCCATTGGAATTTTGATGGGAATTGCATTAAACATGTAGATTACTTTGGGGAGTATCGACATTTTTACTATGTTGATTCTACCAATCCATGAGCATGGGAGATCTCTCCACTTTCTATAGTCTTCCTCAATCTCTTTCTTCAGAAGTGTATAGTTTTCCTTGTAGAGGTCTTTCACATCTTTTGTTAGGTTTACACCTAGGTATTTGATTTTGTTTGAGGCTATTGTAAATGGAATTGTTTTCATACATTCTTTTTCTGTTTGCTCATTGTTAGTGTATAGAAATGCTAATGATTTTTCTATGTTGATTTTATATCCTGCTACCTTGCTATAGCTATTGATGATGTCTAGAAGCTTCTGAGTAGAGTTTTTTGGGTCTTTAAGGTATAGGATCATGTCATCTGCAAATAGGGATATTTTGACAGTTTCTTTACCTATTTGTATTCCTTTTATTCCTTCTTCTTGCCTAATTGCTCTGGCTAGGAATTCCAGTACTATGTTGAATAGGAGTGGAGATAGTGGGCATCCTTGTCTGGTTCCTGATTTTAGAGGGAATGGTTTTAATTTTTCTCCGTTAAGTATAATGCTGGCTGTAGGTTTGTCATATATAGCTTTTATAATGTTGAGGAACTTTCCTTCTATTCCTAGTTTTCTTAGAGCTTTTATCATGAAATGATGTTGGATCTTATCAAAGGCTTTTTCTGCATCTATTGAGATGATCAAGTGGTTTTTGTCTTTGCTTCTGTTAATGTGGTTTATTACGTTCATTGATTTTCGTATGTTGAACGACCCCTGCATCCCTGGGATGCAGCCTACCTGGTCGTGGTGAATAATCTTTTTGATGTGTTGCTGAATTCGGTTTGCCATTATTTTGTTGAGGATTTTTGCATCAATGTTCATTAAGGAGATTGGCCTGTAGTTCTCCTTTTTCGAGGTGTCTTTGCCTGGTTTTGGGATAAGTGTAATACTGGCTTCATAAAATGTGTTTGGCAGTTTTCCTTCCCTTTCTATTTCATGGAACAGTTTAAGGAGGGTTGGTATCAGTTCTTCTTTAAAGGTCTGATAGAATTCAGCAGAGAATCCATCAGGTCCTGGACTTTTCTTTTTGGGGAGACTCTTGATTGCTGCTCAATTTCATTTTGTGTAATAGATCTATTCAGGTGATTAATTTCCTCTTGGTTCAGTTTTGGATGATCATATGTATCTAGAAATCTGTCCATTTCGTTAAGATTTTCAAATTTATTTGAAAAGTTCTCGAAGTAGTCTCTGATGATTTCCTGGACTTCCATGGTGTTTGTTGTTATCTCCCCTTTTGCATTCCTGCTTCTATTAATTTGGGTTTTTTCTCTCCTCATTTTAGTCAGGTTTGCCAGGGGTCTATCGATCTTGTTTATTTTTTCAAAGAACCAACTTTTTGTTTCATTATTTCTTTATATGTTTTTTTTGGTTTCTATTTCATTGATTTCAGCTCTTATTTTTATTATTTCTCTCCTTCTATTTGTTTTGGGATTTGCTTGTTCTTGTTTTTCTAGGAGTTTGAGATGTATCATTAGGTCATTGACTTGGGATCTGTCAGTCTTTTTAATATATGCACTCATGGCTATAAACTTTCCTCTCAGGACTGCCTTTCTGTGTCCCATAGGTTCTGGTACGTTGTGTTTTCATTTTCATTGACTTCCAGGGACTTTTTAATTTCCTCTTTTATTTCATCAATGATCCATTCTTCATTAAGTAATGAGTTATTTAGTTTCCAGCTATTTGCATGTTTTTTGTCTTTACTTTTGTTGTTGAGTTCTACTTTTACTGCATTGTGATCAGATAGTATGCACAGTATAATTTCTATTTTCTTATATTTGCTGAGGCTTGCTTTGTGCCCTAGGATATGACCTATTTTGGAGAAGGTTCCATGGGCTGCTGAGAAGAATGTATATTGTGTAGAGGTTGGATGAAATGTTCTGTAGACATCAACTAGGTCCATTTGATCTATTGTATATTTTAGATCTTGGATTTCTTTATTGATTTTTTGTTTGGATGACCTATCTATTGATGATAATGGGGTGTTAAAGTCTCCCACAACCACTGTGTTGGCGTTTGTATATGCTTTTAGGTCTTTCAGGGTATGTTTGATGAAATTGGGTGCATTGACATTGGGTGCATACAGGTTAGTAACTATTATTTCCTTTTGGTCAATTTCCCCTTTTATTAGTATGGAATGTCTAATTTTTATTATCGTTTATCTCGTTTTATCAATGTAAGTTTGAAGTCTACTTTGTCAGAGATAAGTATTGCTACTCCTGCTTGTTTTCAGGGGCCATTGGCTTGGTAAATCTTCTTCCAGCCTTTCATCCTAAGCCTATGCTTATTTCCGTCAGTGAGATGGGTCTCCTGTAAGCAACAAATTGTTGGATCTTCCTTTTTAATCCATTTCATCAAGCCATGCCTTTTGATGGGTGAATTAAGTCCGTTAACATTAAGTGTTAGTACTGATAGGTATGTGGTGATTCCTGTCATTTAGTTGTCTTAGTTGTTTGAAGGTTTGATTGTGTGTACCTTAGTTGATGTTACTCTCTACTGTCTTGCTCTTTCTTTTCCTGTGGTTTGGTGTTGCCTGTCTTTTCATGGTTAAGATGGGTTTCACTTTCTGTGTGCAGAATCCCTTGAAGAATCTTTTGTAGTGGTGGCTTTGTGGTCACATATCATTATAGTTTCTGCTTATCATGGAAGACTTTTATTACTCCATCTATTTTGAATGATAGTTTTGCTGGGTAGAGTATCCTGGGTTTGAAGTTATTCAGTGCCCAGAAGATCTCACCCCATGCTCTTCTTGCTTTTAATGTTTCTGTTGAGAAGTCTGCTGTGATTTTGATGGGTTTACCTTTGTATGTTACTTGTTTTTTCTCTCTTACAGCCTTCAATAGTCTTTCCTTAGTTTCTGAACTTGTTGTTTTAATGATGATAGGTCGTGGGGTTGTTCTATTTTGATCTTTGGTGTTCTGGAGGCCTCTTGCATCTGTATGGGAATATCTTTCTCTAGATTTGGGAAATTTTCTGTTATTATTTTGTTGAATAGATTACGCATTCCCTTCGCTTGCACCTCTTCTCCTTCTTCGATTCCCATGATTCTCAAGTTTGGTCTTTTTATGGAGTCAGTGAGTTCTTGCATTTTCTTTTCACAGGTCTTGCGTTGTTTAATTAATAGTTCTTCGGTTTTTCCTTTAATTACCATTTCATCTTCAAGTTCTGAGATTCTGTCTTCTGTTTGTTCTATTCTGCTGGATTGGCCTTCCGTTTTGTTTGCAGTTCTGTTTCTTTCTTGTTTCTGAGGTTTTCCATATCCTGGGTTTTTTCCTCTTTAATGTTGTCTATTTTTGTCCTGAGTTCATTTATCTGTTTATTAATTGTGTTCTCTGTTTCACTTTGGTGTTTATGCAGTGCTTCTATGGTTTCCTTTATTTCTTCTTTTGCTTTTTCAAATTCTCTATTTTTGTTGTCTTGGAATTTCTTGAGTGTCTCCTGTATATTTTGGTTGACCCTATCCAGTATCATCTCTATAAAATTCTCATTCAGTACCTATACTATGTCTTCTTTTAAATTATTCTTGTGGGCTTCTTGGGTTCTTTGGCATAGTTTATCTTCATTTTGTTGGAGTCTGGATCTGAGTATCTGTTTTCTTCATTTCCCTCTGGTTCCTGTACTAAATTTTTGCTGTAGGGAAACTGGTTTCCCTTTTTTTCTGTCTTCCTGTCATTGTCCTTTGTGTTGTTACTGTCCCTGTACTGTGTGCAATTAAGTATTTTCTAGCTTATAATAATAACAATGGTAATATTTAGAATGGAAGGGTGAGAGGAGATGGAAAGCAAGAAGTTAAAAAAAAAGGGAAAAACAAACAGACAGGTAGGAAAAAACAAAACAAGAAAGTTTCAAAAGTATAAACAGGGAGTGTTAGTGTACTAATCAACAGTAAGCTGAACAGGCCTTAGAGAGACAGAGAGGATTGAAAATAAAAAATAAAAAGAATAAAGATAAAAATAAAAATAAAAAATAAGTAAATGAAAGTACTATATATATAAAAATAAAATAAAACAAAATGAAAAATAGAAAATAAAAAATAAAGACAATAAAAAAAAACCCTCCAAGTTCAAATGCAATGAAGTTTCAGTCTTAATAATTTTGGTGTCCATCTCAGTCTCCAATCCTGGAGATGGTGCCTCAGATGTTGTTCTGTAGTTGTCTCATCAAAGGGGATGCATAAAGAAGAACAAAACTGCACAAAAAAAAACAAAAAACTAAAAACAAACCCACAAAGTGTCCCAAGTTCAAATGCAATACAGTTTCAGTAAGTTTTTCAGCATGCAGGTGTAGTTCGGTTGTTTTCTCATCAAAGGTAGGGAGAGAGAAAAAAAAAGAAAAAGAGTCTGGAGGCAGTTCTGTGAATGGTATCTGCAGCTGTGGCTTGCCTGCCTGCTGCTGTCAGCCTGCTGTTGCTGGAGGCGTTATTTATGCAGATCTCAGGCGTGAGCTTAGCACTCACCTGGCCTTGCAGGCTTTGTTTACTCAGAGTTCTCCTGTGCGTGAGCCTCTGCTACAAGCTTTACCCTTTCCAAGCACACTGGGGGAGGTGACACTGCACCAGCTTTCTCAGGCCTGTGTGTTTGTTTACAGCTCACATGGGAAGTGGATCTTTCCCCCTCTCCTGTGGAGTTTTCTTCCCTCTGCCACTCTCACAAGCTTTCCCACTCCTGGTTGCTGGGCGCGTGCCCCCCGCTCCTGCCAGAGGCTCTCCAGCCTGCCCAGCTTGTTTATTTACAGTCCCGGGAAGGATTCCCTTCCCCCAATCTTCAACGTGCAGTGCGCCCCACCCTCTTTCCAGCATGCCTTTATTGTTCTTATTGCTTATTACTCAGTTTCTCTTTTTTCCCCAGGTGGAGGTCGGTCTGTCCAGGGAGCTATGCTGCTCTGGCCCAGGGTTGTCTGTGGGAATACTGTGGTACTACTAAGCTCACCTTGTCTGTGTCTTTCCAAGCCGTCTGGGCACGGGTGGCTGGCATCCTGGGGACCCTCCTGATTTTTCCATTTAACGTGAAGTGGAGATTCTCTGCACTGGCTGGAGGAATGGAGGGGTCAAAGTTTTGCCTCTTCTCAGTGGTTTTGCCTGCAAGGTGTGTCTCCAGTGTCTCTCCAAGATTTCACTATAGGAGGCATGCTATCTGCTTCCTCCCTCTAGCTGCTATCTTCGAATGTCTAGGTATTTATTTTTTGAAGACTATTTTGAATGGAATTGTTTTCTTGATTTCTTTCCCAGCCTGCTCATTATTGGTATATATTTTAAAAACTACTAATTTTTGTATGTTAATTCCACATCCTGCTACTCTGCTAAGTGTTTATCAGATTGAAGTTTTCTGGTAGAATCTTTAGGGTCTTTTATAAGTATAATATATCATCTGCAAATAGGGATAATTTGATTTCTTCTTTTTCTTTTTGTACCCCTCTTATTTCTTCCTCTTGCCTTATTGTTCTGGTTAAGAATTCAAGCACTATATTAAATAAAAGTGCAAAGAATGAATATCCTTGTTTGCTCCTAACTTTAGAGGAAATACTTTCTGTTTTTAGTATGATGTTGGCTAAATGGATCATATATAGACTTTATTATGTTGAAGAACGTTCCTTTTATTCTTTGCTTAGGGATTTTAACATGAAGTGATGATGACTTTTGTCATCTGCTTTTTCTTCATCTATTGATATAATCATGTGATTTTTTTTGTCCTTGATTGTTTATCTGCTGTATTACAGTTGGTGTATGACCTTTATAATGTATTGTTGAATTTGATTTGCAAGAATTTGATTGAGAATTTTTGCATCTAGGTCTATAATTTTCTTTTTTGGTCATGCCCTCATCCACTTTTGATATCTTTCTTCTAGGCCCATGATTCCTAAGTTTGGTCTCTTAATGGTATCCCAGGAGTCTTGACTGTTTCATTCATACCTTTTAGTGTTTTCCCCTATATCTTCATCAGCATGTTTTATCACATTTACCTTTTTTCAAGGCCGATTTTTGTCTTCAGTTTGATCCAGTCTATCAAAGAGACTTTCAGCTGAGTATTTTTCTTTGGCTTTTTGAGCTTTTCCTTTTCTGAATTTCAATTTGTTTTTTTTCAGAATTTCCTCTTTCATGTCCTGAATTGTACTATTTCATTCAGCTCTTTGTTTCTTGGAATTCATTCAGGCATTTGTTTATGTCTGCTTTAATTTCATTGATCATTTTTATAATCAAAATTTTTAATTCTTGGTCTGAGTTTCTACCCACTTCAGTGTCATAGTGTTTGTTACTATAAGATGTTGAGCTTTGTTGAGTTATATTACCATATTTTTTCATATTCCTTTTGTTTCTGGGTTGGGATTTGCACATCTGAGGTAAATCCCAAGACTATCACTTACAGTCTTTCCATTGAAATATTCTCAATGTGTAGACAGAATAGTAATTGCCAAGTTGAGGTGCAGCTTCTCACTACTGAACTAGGGGTATGGATCTGTAGCGAAGTATTTACCTACATGCTCAAGACACTATGGCCGATTCCTAGCACCTCTCAAATTGAGAAAAACTATCTGGAGTTGCTGTTTTCACTATAGAAACTTCGCTTCTTTGTGTACTGGGAGCTTCTGCTTAGAGCAGGGAGCTTTATAGTCTGTGGGCTGGGCAGGCTTTCACTTGCTCCACAGTCTTCCCAATCCAGTGAATAGCTGGCAAAGATTTTTCTGTGGTTCTCTGGGTTATCTTTTCTTTCTGGTAATTGTTTCCTTTGATGTGCAGAAAGTTATTAATTTGATGCAATCCCATTTGTTGATTCTTACTTTTATTTTCTGAGTAATTGGAATCCTATTCAGAAAGTCATTGCCTAGGCATATATCTTTAAGTGTTTTCTTGATATCTTCTTCTAGTATTTTCAAAGCTTTAGGCTTTACATTAAAATCTTTGATCCACTTTGAATTGATTTTTAAGTGGGATGAAAAACAGGGGTCTACTTTCAGCCTTCTATATGTGGATATCCACTTCTCTTAAAACCAATTTTTGAAGAAGTTTTCTTTTCTCCAACATGTTTTTTTTAGCCATTATTTCTTAAAATACTCTTTAGATATACTCTCTCACTTCTCTCCTCTGGTACTAGAATAAAACAATTATTAGATACCTGTTGTTATATCATAAGCCTTTGACACTCTGTTTTATTACTTTGTTTTATTTTTGATCTTTCTCTATAATATTCAGATTAAATAAATTCTTTGGTCTGCCCTCTACTTCATTCATTCTACTTTCTGTCATCTCCACTACAGCATTGAATCCATGGGTTTTTATTTTTTAATTTCTGTTATTATATTATTAAAACATTAGTTTCCTTTTTATATAATTTCTACTTCTTTCTTTTTTTGTTGGTGGGGCAGGGTTTTGAACTCAGGGTTTCACATTTGCAAAGCAGGTGCTCTATCACTTGAGCCACACCTCCAGTCCATTTTTCTCTGGGTATTTTGGAGATGGGGATCTCATGAACTGTTTGCCTGGACTGGCTTCAAATCTTGATCCTCCCAATTTCAGCCCCCAAGTAGCTAGGATTATAGGTATGACCATCAGTGCTCAAATAATTTCCATTTATTTTTGGAGATAGTGTATTTTTTGTTTGTTTGCTTTTTTCAAGATAAACAAACTGATTTTTTGAAGTTTTTTTTAAAAAGATGGCTAGTTTCATATCCTTATCCAGAAAGTCAAACATCTAAATCTCAGTGTTGGTGTTGTCTTTTACAACCAGGTTGTGACTTTTATTTGTCTTGATTTTGATTTTTACTAAATCATGAAAATTTTTGTGTGTATGAGTTTCTTCTTCTTCTTTTTTTTTTTTCTTGTAGTTGTAGGTCTGGGATTTGAACTCAGGGTCTACATCTTGACCCATTCCACCAGCCCTCTCTTTGTGATGGGTTTTTCAAGATAAGGTCTAATGAACTATTTGCCCAGGCTGGTTTTGAACCTCAGTCCTCATGACCTTTATAGCTAGAATTACTCAAGTGAGCCACTGGTGCTCAGCTGAATTTCAAAGTAGTTTATTTTCCTGAAGAATGTTCTAAACATTCTTATCAATGATAACTCCTTATCAATGAGAACTACTTCTCTTTTCATCCACCTGCACTCTTACTTGAAAAACTTTTGTCTGCACCAGTGTTTATTTTGTCTGCCTTTAACTTACTTTCTTCCCTATCACAAGATTGCCCTTCTACCATGCATTCTTTCTAAAACAGTTTTTTTTATTAGATTATGGACATTTTGTTTAACATGTTAGGAGACTCTTGATACTATTCAAATTTATATTTTGAAGTAGTAGGCTTTGAACTCAGGGCCTCATGCATGCAAAGCAAGCTCTTTACCACTTGAGCCATACCTCTAGCCATTTTTGCTTTGGTTATTTTTCAGACAGAACTCACATTTTTGCCCAGAGCCAGCCTTGGCCCATGATCCTCCTACATATGCATCCTGCATAGCTGGGCTTACAGGCATGCACCACCACTGCCCAACTTGTTTGTTGAGATGGGATCTTGTTAACTTTCTGCATAGCTGGTCCTTATCTCCTCCTCCAAAGCAGCTGGGCTAACATCTGTGCAACACCACACCTGGCTACATTTTGATTTTAATAGGCTGCCAACCTATTTAGGGTTTAGCTTGTGGATCTTACCCTACTTTTGTGTTGTAATTTCAGTGGAACCTTAATTTGTAGAGCCATTTTAGTGTTATGAAGGTCTGCTTGGTTTATATGGTGCTGCTCAGACTTACACTATTGTCTGGTGGTGCTGCCTGATTAGACAGAAAGTGTTTCTATAAGATGGATTAATAGAGGTCTTCTGGTGAGCAAGAGGCACATTAAAATCCCCAAATGGTTCTCCCTCAAGATGCCCTCATCATTGAGTATTCTTTGTTGTTCCATTTTCTCCTTTATCAGCTTTGTAGTTACATTCATCTACTACTCATTTGATTACTAGTTGCCCTAGAGACATGAGTCAATCTACCCTTACTAATGCCTATATAAATTAGTACAGTTTTATAATGCAAGAACCCTAGAACTGTTTATTTGTGCTCACTCACTATAAGTTCCACGATTTTTAATCTTGTACTTAAGTTCTAGACATATTATAATCCCCAAAATAGTATTTTTATTTTAAACAGCAAATGTTAATTTAGCTTTACTGACATTTAACTTTTCACTTCTTTTTACTCCTCTCAGTATCTCATATTTTTCTTTTCTCTGAAGAATACCCTTCATTAATTTTCTTAGTACAAGTGTTACAGTGAAGGATTCAGGTTTTGTCTGAAATTGTGTTTGTTTTACCTTTATTTTGTGATATTTCCACTAATATTGAATTCTAGATGATATTATGTTTTCCTTAGCACCTAGAATACATTATCCTGTTGTCTTCATTAAGAAGTCTAAAGAGCATTGATACTGTTATTGTTACTCCTTTGTTCTCAATGAGACTTAGTAAAATTATCTAGTCAGTCATTACCAGAAAAAGAAATCTGTCATAATTTCACATTTCATTTCTGTACTTTTCTTTTCACAATATTCTTGGTAATTTTGATAGATTCTTATTCCTTGTTCATTTTTCCAATTTAACCTATCATTTATTTAACATGTTAGATGAAATTATTTTATACCATATTTCAGTTAACTCCAGTATCTGAAGTCCTTGAGGTCATTCATCACTTAATCTGTGGGAGTCTGGGAATGCAATGCTTTCCCCTAAAGAGACCTGTGTTTGCTTCTACTTGATGCAACATTACACAAACAATCTGGCATTTTGGATTTTGTGAATTATACTGGTAATATATATAATATAAGTTTGAACTCCAGACCTATTTGATAATAAATATATAACAAAGTTCTCATAATTCTTCTGCATGCCTAGGTGGAAACAAAGAAAAATTTAATTTTTATTTTGAGCAAGGAAAAATTTTATGGCCATATTTTCAACAAGGGCATAGTCCCTTCAAAGGATTCATCATTATGTAAGGGTTCAAATTCAATTGCACTCCTTACAGATCCAATTGATATCTCACATTTTTCTCTCACTGCCATTATTTCCCAAACTCTTAAATTCCTGATTTTGACATTTTTTCCCAAGATAGTCTGAATATTCTCTTTTCCTAACTCTTTTGTTTCAGTTGGTTGATTTTTTTGTTATTTTGCTTTCTTTTCCTTTTTGGTGTACCATGGAGGGAAAGGTTTCTTCGTTCTTTGTGACCTAGGTAATTCATGCAAAAGTGTATTTATTGTTTCTTCAGGGCCTATGTATTTCTCAGGGTGAGGATTTTTTTGAGACAAGGTCTTGCTGGGTAGACAGAAAATTAAATTTTTTGGCACTCTTGTTGAGTACAGGCTGACCTTGTACTCAATACCCTCCTATCTCGGCCTCCCAAATACTAGGATTATAGGTGTGTGTCATCATGCCTAGTTTCAGGGTAGGATTTTTTTTTTAGAACAAGAAATTTATCCAAATTGCTGATAGTAAAAGTTGCATATAATTTCCCAAGTGACTCTATTAATATCTCCTTACATGACACATATCTAAACTTGGTTCATGATTTTTCACTGTTGCTAACAGAAATGTGATGGAGTAAAGAAATTTATCATGCTGTTTATTAGGATAGACTTAGAAGTCATACAGAAAAGGAACTTCCCTTTAAACCATCAAAGGACAATATAAAAGGACTGAAGATGAAGTGAGAAAATGAAGAAAGTGCCCCCAAAAGATTTTCATGTAAAGATCCCTATTGCCTTCAGGACTATTTTTAGGGCTGTCATCTCAGATTCTTCCCAGACATCAAGACAGCATATGTACTGATGTGATTCTCTCCAATTTCTAGCCAAACTATTTTCCTTGCTACTATCATGGACACCATGATATTGCTTAGATGTCAATGTCATAGTTCCTTTACCTAAAATACTTTGCATTATCAGTGACTCCTTTAATGTCATTGTCTTTTTTCTTCTGTAATTATCCTTTTGGTTTATATTACAGAGCCAGGAGTTCACTCAACTACATGCAGCTTACCAAAAGGTATTTCTTTAAGTCACTTCTAAAGAACATAATAATGAACCTGACTAGGAAACTTCTGTAACTGCTTATTAAATAGATAAAACAAAATATAGAATTCATCTTTCTTGTGTGTCTGCTGCAACAAGATAGAAAGCACATATAAAAATCTGTTATAGTTAGAGAAAACCCCCAAAACTCTAGAGGTTAACTGTATTGGACAGCAACTTGGAAAAATATCAGTATGATATAGTTAGAAAAATGAAATCCAGAGTTGCTACCCAACTTCTTTGAGAAAGTGTTCTCAAAAGTATAAATGCATATGCTAATAATCAATATCTATGATTTTCTATATTAGGATTAAATATCCATTCTAAAATTAATACATTCATTTTAGTGGCATACTTCTTAATTTAAAACAAATATTCTCTTGTTTAAAATTCTAATGAGAAACAACAGATAAAGTAAGTAACTTATGTGTAAATCCCTACTTAGTATATTTCTTTACCTCTCACTTAATCTCCAAGTTGATGTTTAAAACTACTTTCTATACTCTCCCAGTGAATGAGTCAGAGATATCTCAAAACCAATAGTTTTAATATCATACCATCTATCCCTATCTCACCATTCATCCAGTAATATAAACAGTACAGCCTCTGTATCCAGGGGTTCATATATGGATTCAACCAAACATGGGTGAAAATATACAAAAAATTCTGAAAAGAAAAACTCAAATTTACTGCCCAGCACTGAATACCTGTGAATGGAATGATGTGCAGACCTAACCTGCCATATTCTTCTGCCATTTTTACAGATACTTAGTCTCTCAGCACTCTTGTTAGTGCACTGTTCATCTCATTTTTTCACTCATGCATTATGTACTGAGGCCAATTATGGAGCATCTGTACTAAATATGTATAATGCTACAATATAGCAGCATTTCATAGCATCAATATCATGCTAAGTATTATAAGTACCCTAGAGATGATTCAAAGTATACAGGAAAAATGTGAACAGGACATATATGAATATTATGCCATTTTATATAAGAACTTGAACTTTTGGGAATTGAGGTATCTAGGGTGTCTTGGAATCAGTCTCCCATGGATAGTGAGGGGTGGCTATACATCTAAACTTGCTGCCTCCAGTTTTTCTTATCAAAGTAAGTAGTTCCTTGTACTCATCTACCTGTGTGTTAGGAAAAATTCTATTTTTGTCTCATTAAGTATAGATAGAAAATGTTGCCCAATGATTCTTTTGGTACTATCACCAAAGTAAGGCAACAAAAAGAAAAATAAACAAATAGAATCACATCAAGTTGAAGAACTTCTGCACAGCAAAGGAAATAAGTAACAGAATGAACAAACAACTTATGGAATGGGTGAAAATATTTGCAAATTATACATCTGGTAAGGAGTTAGTATGCAAGATATATAAGGAACTCAAATAAATCAATAGCAAGAAAATAACCATATTAAAATAGGCAAAGAACCTGAATAGATATTTCTTAAAAGAACACATGCAAGTGGCCAACAGACATATGAAAAAATGTTTCACATCTATCTCTGCTCATCAGGGAAATGCAAATTAAAATCACAATGAAATACAACTCACTCCTGTTAGACTGGCTATTATCAAAGCGTAATGACAAGTGTTAGTGAGGATATGTAACAAGGAAACCTTACTGCACTTTGTGAGAATGCAAATTATTATGGCAATCTGGAAAACAGTATAGAGGCTCCTCAAAAAACTGAAAATATAATTTCCACATGATCCAGCAATCTCACTTCTGGGTACATATTCAAAGAAAATAAAATTATGTCAAAAACATATCTGCACTTCCATGTTCATTGCAGCATTATTCAGAATAGCCAAGATATGGAAGTTACCTAAGTGTCAATCAATGGATGAATGGATAAAGAAAATGTGGTATAAACACAAAATGGAACACACTTAAACCTTCAAAAATAAGGAAACTGTCATTTGAGACTATATGGATAAACCTGGAGGACATTGTGCCAAGGGAAATAAAGTCAGGCACAGAAAGTCAAATACCACATGATAACAAATCTTAAATTTATCTGTGGATTTTAAAGTTGAACCTATAGAGACTGAGAGTAGAACTGAGGTTATCAGAAGCTAAAGATAGGTTGATATTGGTCAAAGCATATGAAATTTCAGTTAGAAGAATAAGTTCTTGAGATTTATCTTATAAGATAGTGACTCTAGTTAATACCAATGTATGGCATACTTGAAAATTACTACGATTGTAAAAAATAGGGCTGGGGACAGTGGCTCACACATGTAATTCCAGTTACTAGGGAAGCAGAGATAGGAGAATTGTAATTTGAGGCCAGCCTGGACAAAAAGTTAGCAAGACTCTATCTCAAAGAACGAGCGAGGCACGTGGCACTCACCTGCGGTCCCAGCTATGTGAAAAGCATAGGAAGGATGATCGTGGTCCAAAGCTGACCTCAAGCAAAGGTACAAGGCCCTATCTGAAATCACAAGGGAATGGGGCAGGGAGAGCTCAAGTGGTAGAGCATCTGCCTAGCAAGCACAAGCTTCTGTGTTCAAGCCCCAGCACCACCGAAAAAGAGTAAAATATAAGTAGCTGAGACAATGCATGTATTAATTAGCTTGATTTAGCCATTCCACAATCTATACGTATGTGAAACCATCATGTTAAACAAAGTTAGTATATACAATTTTTATTTCTGAATTGAAAGAGAAAGAAGGAAAGAAGAAAAAAAGAAAGAGAAATACTGCCCAAACTTGAGCAGTAAGGTGTCACCCTGTGACTCATTCCACCAATGACAGAATGTAGGTAAATATTATATATGCCCATTCTAGATCTCAATCCTTAACATTCTGCCTTTTCCTCTGTCTGACAGCCAGACGCACAAACTCCAGTGGGAAACTCCCAAGCTCTACAATATGGCAGAGGCACTAAAAGGAATTAATTACTATACAGCTTAGGTCCCTGTATAATACTTTAGAATAAGGCCCTTCACTGTGGCAAACTATTATTAATTGACACTTAAGGAAGAAGTACAGCTTTACTGTATTGAGGTATTGAGATTTGGGAAATTCTAGTTTAAAGTTGTGCCTTCCCTAATTAAATTGGTATCTGAAGTGAGGAGCTATGATGATAAACACCAAAAATACCAGTTGTTGCCTTTGCATTTGGAAACCAAGAAATAAAGAAACAGCTGCCAAAGGTTATTAGCCTTGCCCATTTCACCCTCCTTGCTGGCATTGAGGAAAGGACTTGAACACATACTTATTCAAATTTCCACTCCAGTGTCTATGTTCTTTTACTCCATTTGGAAGATGCATTCTTTCTACTTTATCTAGAAATTCCTACATATCTTTAAACCTAGTTCAAATGTTACTTTCTCTGTGAAATTTCCCTGATCCTCTAAGTGGAGTTCTATCTCTTCTTCACACTCACATAGCATCTTTAATTCCTGATGTTATTGTATTTCAACATTTTGTTTATTTATCTCCCTCTATACAGTAAGGTCTTTAAGGACAGAACATTCTCTTCTGTATTCTTGCATCCCAGAGTCGTGGTATAACAGATACATTTATTGCATCACTAAATTCATAAAATCACTGATATAAGAATGTAGCCAGGAAGAGCAAAAGCAGTAGAATTCAGCTTAGTAGCAGAGTGATCAAAAACATGCTAAGCTCGGTCAAAAGACTTGACAATGTAACTAACTCCTGGAGCAATGAGCAAAGCATCTCAAACTCCCTAGCTCATAGGCTCACTAGAACAAATTTATTTTTCCAACTCCAAATTCTAGATATTACCCAGACATATTCTTCCCATATGAAAAAGGTATGGGAAGCAGGACACATGAAACAGTTTTTTATGGTCAACAGCAGACTCTGCACAGAATTTCTTTGGATTCTGCTGTGGTCTAACTGTGGTTAGTTTTTTCTTTTCTCACACATTAGTAGTAGCAAGCCCTACATTTTCACGAACATGACTTTTTTATTTTGTCTGTCTGATCACTGTCCAGCTTCCAAATTAGCAAGATCTTCTGCAAAGGTTTTGCCATTTCACTGATAGTTCCTTCTGAATATGTAAACAGAAATATGTTGGCTTTAGGAATAATTATTCCTAAACCAGAAGTTAGCTGCTTCATAAGAAATATCTTATTCATAGCAGAAAATTGCCAGTGATATTTGGCTTGGTTTAGCCCAAGTCAGAAAGGGGATCCAAATTTGTCATATCTGATACTTGCCCAAGCTCCTATTCAAAGAGCAGAAAACATATGCACGCTATCAAGTCATTATCTCATTACTGCCATCAGTTCTAAGTGTGTGCTGGACACGTTTGCCTACCCTTAGCCTGAGGAAAAAACCTAAAAGCCAATAATATCAGACTGTGGGAAAATAGTAAAAGCTAGACTGTGGTAAGATTAAGATTCAAATGTATATGCAAGCAAGTTTAGAAATGTCGAAGAAAATTGGCCTGATGAGCAAGTTTGATTTTACACTCCTTTAATATATTTAGAAGTTTTAATACAAACATATAAATATATTGGTTTTTCAGAAGGGCCTGATAAATCTGCAAGCCTGATAGAAAAATTATTTTACAAAGTTCATGGTCACCATGGATTATAGTTAGAAATGGATGCTGACGTCCCTTTATCTCTAGGAAAAAAACTTCATCTTCTTTCCTTTTAATTTGAAGATGATTTTTAAAAAATCAATTTAAGGGCAACAAATGCTAGCTAATTTTTTAGGTGTCTTACCTGTCCTCACCCCTCCCTTGTGTGCTCTCGCTTTTGTTATGTGCTCAAAGTCCAATCCCATTGTTGTGTTTGCCCTTGATCTAATGTCCACATATGAGGGAGAACATACGATTTTTGGTCTTTTGGGCCAGACTAACCTCACTCAGAATGATGTTCTCCAATTCCATCCATTTACCAGCGAATGATAACATTTCATTCTTCTTCATGGCTGCATAAAATTCCATTGTGTATAGATACCACATTTTCTTAATCCATTCGTCAGTGCTGGGGCATCTTGGCTGTTTCCATAACTTGGCTATTGTGAATAGTGCCACAATAAACATGGGTGTGCAGGTGAGAAGCTCAATCCATGTGGAAGATCCTGGAGGATGAGATACCATGTGGAACAAGAGGAAGGCCAAGCAGCAATCAAGTCAGTGAGTGGAGAAACATCTTGTAAGTGTATTCTCCAGCTCTAAATGCCTCAGTTGATTCTACAAGTGGATGAGGGACAAGCTGCCTATCTGAGTCTTGCTGAAATTCCTAAACCAGAAAATCTTGAACAAAATTATATGGCTTCATTTCATTTTGTTACATTTTATAGTGATTTGTCATACAGCAATAGATCAATCAGAACAGAATTTGGTACCTGAATTGAGGTATGATTACAAAAAAGTACTTAAAGTATGTGACATTAACATTGGGACCAAGAAGTAAGCAAAAGCTAGAAGAGTTTCTTCAGCTTAAAGGAGGAAATGGGTACTAGAGACTGAAGTAAAAGGCTATTCCTATTTTGCAGTGGTGAAACTTTGTCAGCACCATGTTTCCCTGTAATTTGCACAAAAGAAAACATAGCAAAAGAAATGATGGACTTCCAGGAAGCAGATGCTAAAAGCAAAACATTTTCTTGTAGTTGTATATGATAAAGTATAAACAGTAAGATGTGAACCAAGAAGAAAAAAAGAACTGTTCAGCTCTCGAGTAAAATTGAGGAAGATATTAAGGAGCCAGTACTTGCTGGATTTGAAAAATAAAACTGTTCTAGTTTTATCAGGTAGCAAAACAGTCTCAAAATAAGAAACATCATCTTCAGGTACTAACAGTAAGTACTGAATCAGGTTTCAGGGAGATAGCTGTGAGACTCATTTTTTTTTTCATTTTTCTTTTATTATTCATATGTGCATACAAGGCTTGGTTCATTTCTCCCCCCTGCCCCCACCCCCTCCCTTACCACCCACTCCTCCCCCTCCCTCTCCCCCCCTCAATACCCAGCAGAAACTATTTTGCCCTTATTTCTTATTTTGTTGTAGAGAGAGTATAAGCAATAACAGGAAGGAACAAGGGTTTTTGCTGGTTGAGATAAGGATAGCTATACAGGGCATTGACCTGTGAAATTCATTTGAAGTATGTAGTTTGGTTTCTCTCACCCAGACAAAAAGTGTCTTTAAATATTCTAAGGGCATTTGACATTTGGCCCAAAGCATTCTGACTTAGTCCTAAGTAAAAAAAAATAAAGAAACATGGTCTGGCTTTAGACTAATGGAGTAGACTATAATTTGATATATACAAACACAAAAAAACTAAAATAGACCTACCTAATGGAGTAGATTATAATTTGATAACAATAAACATAAATAGCTAAAAATAGACTTACCTTATGACCCTGATAGACCATTCTTGTGTATACATTTAAAAGAGTGTAAATCAACATACAACAGAGTATACCTGCACAGTCATGTTCATCCTAGCACTGTTCACAATAGCTGTGGAATCAGTCCAGGCTCCCAATAAACTATGAATGGAAAGGAAAATGTGTAACAATAATAATACTAAAAGATATGAGTATAACAGAGGGAATTTTGTGGGAGAAATTAGTGGGACTAAAAAAGGGGAAAGGAGAGAATATGGGGGTGTGTGAAGAGGTTCAAAGTGTATAATATGTGTATATGTATGTACACATATATTAATACATATGAAATAAAAATACACATGAAGATAGCATGATGAAACCCATCAAAAATTGTTTGAAAAGGGAAAGGAGGAGGAAAGAAGGTTAAGGGAATAATATGAAGTGGGTGAATTTACTCAAGTACCCTGTACACAACCATGAAATTTACACAATGAAATTCCCTTGTATTATCATTGATTCCTGAAATTTAAAAAATCATATTTATTTGAACTGAGAGGAGGAAAAGAGATTGCAAAGTGAAAAGAGCCCTTTGGATACTTTAATTTCTTTGGGAAGAAAGCAAAACTACTAGCGACCATTACTTATGGAAAAAAGACGAACTTATGGCCAGAGCCAAGAATCCAGAGAGCAGAGCAAATAGCCACAGAGAATCATTCTCAAAAAGCACGACTGGGCCCGCATCAAGGAGGGCCACACAGACCCAGCTGGATTTCATAATTGCTGTTTACCAATACCTACTTATGTGGTTTCTGCTTCCCTCTTTTTGAACCCGAGAGTCTATTGTGGTTATGCTATGCCTGTTCTACCATCTTCTGGTGGGCATTGGGTGGAAGAGTCAGAAAACTTTTGTCTGCAGTTCACAGTTCCTCAAACCGGTAGGAATTGTATTCAGGGAAACTCGCCAAATGAATTTATTCACATCTGGATCTAATTTAGCAGATCAGATCCTACACTTCAAGTCAATGCTGAAAACCGATGAGATCTGGGGTTTACGATACATGAATGTAGTATGTGTTTGGAAGGAATGTAAGCAATTTGTGGCCAAAAGCCAAACTACAAAAGATTAAAGTTGTCCACAAATCCTTTGTACTTCTCCCATTGAAACTTGACTGGCCTTACTGACTTACTTAGCCTATAGGATTCAGTAGAGGTGGATACTTGGACTTCTGAGTTGAGATTACATAAAGCCTTACAGCCACTTTCAGAGCCTATTGGAACACTATTTTCTGACATCCCTAAGCTACCATCTTAAAGCCACCTTGGTGTGAGAAGTACAACTCATCTGCAGAGGCCCTGGAAGATGGGTGCCTAGCTCCACTGGAGCTGCTATTACAAAATACCATAAAGTAGGATATTTGAAAAATAGAAATTTGTTTTCCACAGCTCTTCAAGCTAGGACTTCCAAGGTCAAGGTGCCAGCAGATGTGGTGTCTTGGGAGGGTCTGCTTCTTTGTTTGCATTTTCACCTGGTGAAGAGCAGAAGAAAAGATTTCCTGTGTCTACTTCTTATTCTATAGGGCATTAGTCCTGTTTATAAGGGTTCCACCCTCTTGACCTAATTACCTTCTTAAGTCCCTGTCTCCAAATGTATTTTAGAATTTCAGCATATGAATTTTAACAAGATGTCATCTAGAGAGAGAAAAGGCTAAAAATCACTGAAGGAACAAATACATTGATAAAGAAGCTAGTTTAGAGGTAGATGTTGTAACCTGAGTGGCCTTGGATTACACTACATGAAGCCATTCCCAAGTTCCTGATCTACATTATTGAGAGGAAACCAGGAAGAAAATAATTTTAACCTACTATGCTATGATAGTTATACACCAATAAATAGCCAGAACATTTTCCTTGCTTGTTTTTCCACCATATTCCCTTCAAAGTTGAAAACTTTCTCTTTTCAAATTATTCCCATAAATTCAAGTTTTAGGTTCCAATATAATATGAAGACATGCACATCTAGAATTGCTCTAATTACAGAACTTATTTTGTAAATACTGTTTATCCTTTCACATTAATCATTTATAAAATACTTAACCACAAACATGAGTGCTTATTATTTCATTCTTTCAAAATATGCTGCCAATATTGAATTCATAATAATTGTAATCAGTTCTGTACTTTTAAATTTTTTATTTTTGAATTGATATACATTAATAACACAAGGGAATTTCATTGTGATAGTTCCACACATGTACTTTGAACAAGTTCATCCCCTCCATTATATTCCCATTCCCCTACCATCCTGACTCCCTTTTTCAGTGTTTATTTATGTACTTTGATCCTCTTCACCCCTCAGCATCCTTTCATCCCCCCAAACCCTCCCACACAGACATTCTCCCTTTTACATTCATGTCCCACTATCATCATCATCATTTTAGGTCTAGGTTCTACAAATGAGGAAATACAGGTTATACTGGGCTTTTTATTTTTTAACCATGGTATATAGTGTATGTTATCCATTAGCTGACAAATGCTGCTTTTTCTTATTCTTTTTGACAAAAGCTGATAAAATTTCAATGTACTGTATTACTATGTTGGTCAGGTAATTTGCTATTTGGCTTAAAAAGTACAAATTCATCATTCCAGCTGACTATTGCAACTGAAATTTAGCTTCCATATGGTAAGGAAGCCCACACCACAAAGAGACTACCATTAGCCAGTAGGACTGAGGACTAACTGAAGAATCGGTAAGGCTGCTATGTGCCTCTCATTTTCCTTCCCTCACTACCCATTACAAATAAGAATGTCTATAGCAGTTATTCTGTGTGTGACCTAAATTACAGATAATCCTGAATTTAACTCACAGATATTCTGACCAGGAGGAAAGAACACAAAGAGCTATACTGGTAATTCATACCCACAGAGCCTTTTCAGACATGGACCTCATTCTAACAGTGACATTCTGGACCTTATGTCTGAGTCTGATGTTGAAAGGAAATGGATTTTTGAAGTATAGAGGAAGGGTGAATGCATTTTACTATTATATTATGATAGCCAGAGGGCTGGTAGTAGACATTGTATTTTCCAAAAATAGTCATAGCAATATTTTCAGTCCAAAATACTCTTCCAGAAATTGTTACTCCTCCATCAAATGGTGAAAGAGGTGAAGTCTCTTTCTAGTCCATTTGAAATTAGGAAAACTTTTGTGATTGCCTGAATGAATAAAATGTGGCAGATGTGGTGCCTGTATGACTTTAGAGGTTAGGCATAAAAGTCATTGTAGCTTCCATTTCTCTCCCCTTCCCTCTCCCTTCCTCCCCCTCTCCTTTTCTCCCTCTCTCCCTCTCTTCTCTCTCTCTTTCTCTTCTATTCTCTCTCCTCTTCTTCCCTTCCTTCTTTCCTCCTTTCCTTCCTCTCCTCCTATATCCATCCTTTCCTCCCTCTCTTTCTCCCTCTCTCTTCTCTCTCCTTTTTTATTTCCTAAGAGAGAAGCTTGCCTGCTTGCCCTTAGAACCCAGTTACTTTGTTGTGAGGAAGCCCAGGCCACATAGAAAGGCCCAGGATTATTCATTTGACAATAGTTGTATTCACATGATCAGTCAACAACCATTACTGACCATTGGATATGTGGATAAACAAACTTCATATGATTTCAGCCTCCAGACATCAAGCTGCCCAACTGGTCCAAGTGGGAGAGAGACAAACTCTCTGTATTGAACTGTACCAAGAACAAAGTACATCTTGTCATTGTTTTGAACATTAAGTTTGGGGACCATCAAAAAAAAAGAACCTATTTTTCCTCTTCCCATATGAAATATGCAAAAGTTTCCATTACAACTTAGGCACTACTTCTTATTAATGAAAAATTAAATATTCTATGTGGATTACTTATTCCAGAAATCTGTGAGGATCTCCTACTAGGATAATCTCACAGTCCTTGCCAGAACTGAAAAAGAATATTTCTGTCTTTGAAAATAAGATGCTCTCTGTTTATTAGTAAATGTTATCAGATTTCTAACAGGTTGGATCTAGAGCTCAGAATGTCACAGTGTAATGTCAGTCTCATCCCATGTCCCAACACATGTACCACAACTCCTTGAATCCTATCCACAATGGAAAGCATATTCACTCAAATCAGTCACACTGTATTTATTGTGACTGCGATGTGTGAAGTATTGTTCTATAGGCTGAGCATACATCAACAACAAATAGGATAAAAGATCTCCTGCCCTCTTGGGTCTTATATTCTCTTCTGGGGAAAACACATGCATGGCAAATGATACAGTGTGCTAGAAGTGATAATGCTGTCAAGAAAATGAAGCAAGAAAGGGAAATAGGAGTTTGGGGTGGGAAAAATATTAAATATGAGAAGTTCACATATAAGCAAAGACATGGTGAGGTAAGTGAGTGAGCCATTAAGACATCTCAGAGGAGAACCTTCCTGGGCAAAGACCAGAAGGAAGAAGTTTTCCTGGTGTTTTCCAGCATATATGGTAAACTGAGATGTAGTTCGAGTAACTTCATGAAGGAGGAAGATCACCGAGGACCTGAAATAATCATAAGTGAAGGTCTTTTGTTACAGCTCTACTCAATATCCCCAATGGTGAGAACAAAAACACTTATTCCAGGAACAAGGTGAGGCTGTGCCTCAGATCTCCTGGGTCAGCTCCCTGGAGTTCTGAGCACTCTGGGAAGGTGATGGTTATGGGGGTGAAACTGAAAGACCCGAACCTAAGCAGCTCTACGACAAACTTCCCTACCCAGGGAACAGGGCAATAAATATAAATAAAGTATTTCTAGAAAATAAAGTATTGCTGGGAGCCAAAATCATTTTGCTGTGTGAACATCCCTTCTCCTTTCCTATATAACACCTCCTCTATACTCACCTCACTCACAGAAAAATAAAGACAATTTGTAAAGTTCTTCTTATCTGACACAATCTCCAGTTTACTGAAATATTATAATACTGCCAATATTTTTTCAACATTACTTGAAAGTAGATTATTCACTGATGCTCCATGATTTCTGAATGCATTAATGTTAGTACTGCTTACTAATAAGGACATTCTCCTACACAAATCTCAATGTCACTACCCAAATAATGAAAATAACACAGATACATATCTACATGTCACTCTCAGGCCCAGTCAAGCCTCACCAATGAAGGAACAGTATGTTCTTTTAGTATTTATTGGATGCTATTGTTCTTTCCTAGGCTCTATTCTAGCCATCATTTTAGGTAGCTGCAATAGTACAATAGTGAACAAAAATAGATGAAGATCTCTGCTCTCATGCAGCTTACATTCCAGAGGATGGATGGAAAAGAACAGATAATTAAAATTTTTAAAATTTAAATGATCACGGTGGTAGAGCAGGTTGTTACTAAAACTTGGTAGCCAGGTTGGCTTCACTGAGAGGGTAGCATTGTAGCAAGATTTAAAGTAAACAAGGCATTTCACCATGCCTGGAATGTTCCAGGCAGGTCTGAGCAGAGTGCAATAAGTGAAGGGTGAGCCATAGGAGATGAGGTCAGAGTGGCAAAGACTTTTAGGTCTTCCTGAGGAATTCCTCTTTGGTTAAATGTGAAATCAGGAGCCACAGCAGAATTTTTAGCCAAGAGGTAACATCAGTTGAAGCCAGACTTAGTGGCTGCTAGGTTGAGAAAGAGACTGTGAGAAAGCGAAGGTTGATACAGGAAGACTAGTTAAAGGCAATTATAGAGGGGAAATAAGAGATTGTGGGCCCTTGTCAATGGTGCCAGCCATGGATAAAAGAAAAGTATTCATTCTGAGTAGTTTTAATGAATAAAAAAGAAAATACTATCCAAGAGAGGGATGACTCATGAGTGACAAAGACCTTTAAGTTGGTAGCAAAACTTGATAGAGAGATCCCAAGGAGGATGAATGCCACCAAATGAGTGGCCTCAATGAAACATGAAATGTGAGTCTCCACTAAAGCAAGCACTGGTGCAGCAGTGAGCTGGCCCAGATTGTTCCAGAACACCAGACATTGTAACAGAGAAACCAGACACATGCAGCTTTTGAAATTTTTATCCTAAATGCCTTGCTAAAACTAATTATGTAATTTGGAAGGTCTGGCCTGACTGTTCTTTATCTTGAATTCTGTATCTAAAATTCAAGCTCTCCAATGACAAAACTTAAACTTCACTGTGTTATTTTTGTATTTGATATTTTCCACTTTCACTCTAGCCAAAACAGTAGAAGTATAGAGAAAACCAAAAAATTAAAGACCAGGAGAAATTGCAAACCAGAAATTGAAAAATATTATAGAAAGCCTCTTTTTTTTTGTTTTGTTTAGTACCACGTTCTAACTCAGGGTTTTGCACTTAATACTCTACCTCTTGGGTCATGCCTCCAGCCTTTTTTTTTTTTTTTTTGCTTTAATTTATTTTTTAGGTAGGGTCTTATGCTTTTGCCCAGAGATGACCTCAGACTGCAATCCTCCTACCAACACCTCCCACATAGTTTGGGATTATAGGTGTGGACCACCATGCCCAGCTAGAAAGTTTCTTTTAACAGATGAAAAGTTCAAGAAAATCTAATTTTTTGCAAATTTTACTTAAATGAAATAGATTATACACAAGGGGGAAATAACTAAGTGGCTTTATTCTCATCTTTAGAATGAACATTTTCCAAGCAGAATACTCTTTTCTGTATTTTTCCTCCCTCCATAGCCACTCAGCTGTGCAGTCCTATGTTAGCATTTCTTTAAATAATATTTTCTGGAACACTTTTTCCACTCCTAAGTATCTTCCTTAATGCCATTGCTCTCCTCTTTCCTCTCAATATGCAGATGGAGTTCCAGATGTGACTTTCTGCATCTTTTCTTCTCCCTTCCTCCTGCCTGCCAAATTCATCTAATACATTATCATGAAGTCACTACCCTGCTCTGAAACCTTCTATAATTCCCCAGTGCTTGCAGAATGAAGCCCCTGGTTGTTACCTGCTGACTCACTTGCTGAATTCCAAAACAAGTTTTTCATTCAAGATAGAAGGCTTCTCATGTTCTAAAGGGAGTCAAAAGTAGAAAAGCAAGAAAATAGAAGCGTTTACTTTCACAGCTATGGCAAAGAATTTGGAGGAGAATAACCTTGTAAGAAAATATCAGTCTTCATGAAGGTTCTTTTAGAAGGCATTCCATGTCATGAGGAACATTCTTGTCTATTCTTTCCACCTTTGATTATAAAGCATTGAAAATCATAATCCCTGATTTACAGTCCAATTGGTCCCCTGACCTTATTTTTTAAGGCACATGTTATAAATTAAGATTCCATTCTTGGGCTGGGACATAACATAAAAATAGCAAAATTGATCAGAAAATAAACTTTAAAAAATACACAAAATTTGCTTTTGCAAACATTAAAAATGTAAAACAAATATTTAATGTCAATTCTTAAATGTTCCTTTGGGAAATATTGTTCTTTTTGTGGTCTAGACAAGTTAACATGTCCTAAAATGTAAGAGTAAAAGGTTTAACATAGAGCTATTTTGGTCTCCATTTCAGCTGAGGTCTTAATACTAGGAAGTGCCAATTATTCTGACCTTCAAAAATATAATTCCTATCACTTATGCAGTATCAGCAAAGGAAGTGACTGATAATCTGTTTGCTACACTGATCCTTCAAATCAACTATTCATGATTTAAAAGATTAAAATTCAAGAGACAAAGAGAGTTGAAAATTAGGATATCTTGAGAGACAATTGTAGCTATGTGAGTCTCCATCCATCCCTATTTTGTAAGTGGAAAAGGATTGTGGTGTCATCTCTTCAATACTAATTAAAAAGCTTCTAAGGAGATCATTCAGAGAACTTGAAATATGTACCCTGAAGGTTGAGGGGCAGAATAGAGTGTGTCTAATTCATACCTGAGTAAACTAGAGGACAGGAGCCTGCTAGGGCAACAGAGTACAAGCTAGTTTGAAAAGTAATATCATTCTTATAGACAGAACATCTCAAATGTACATTTCTCATATACTCATTCTTGAGCAATCAGATAGACTAGAAGTCATCTTAAATCCCATGCCTCTGAGAGGGACAAAGAAACATCAACAGAAAGATGCCAGAGCAACTGCTAAAATTTTCAGAAAATGGTGACTGAATCTTAAGTGAGCATAACAGAGGATGTATTCACCCACATCAAGGAAATTGAATGTATAAGATCTGATGCAAAGCCAGGGGATAATAGGTGTTTTCAAAGAACCTAGAAACACTGAGATCCTGTGATAGTCAAAATAAACATTTATCATGTCAGGGATATCCAAGAATGACTCCTTCTTCCATCTACCT
Organism: Castor canadensis; assembly: GCF_047511655.1. Classification (NCBI taxonomy): domain Eukaryota; kingdom Metazoa; phylum Chordata; class Mammalia; order Rodentia; family Castoridae; genus Castor; species Castor canadensis. The sequence goes on from NC_133395.1 coordinate 29,935,683, forward strand.
CACCTTCCTGCCTTCATTTAATGCTAGAGAAATCAGTCCAGTGATGAGGAGAGAGAATTAGCTACATTAGGTATAGACATGGAGAAGGTAGTTACCTTATCCCACTGATTTGATTAGCTGCATTTCTGCACTTAGATGGTGATTAAAAGTGACTAGAAAGATTTGCATTATTGAAAGAGACCAAAAAGCCATGTGTCTACCTTTCATTGGAAAATAAGAAAACAATTATTATTATTAATGTTAACTGCATTAAACATTAGGGCCAATTGTCTTGAAATTTCATTGCCAATGTTCATGAATGGTAAATGTTCATGGTGGGACATTTCTTATGCAATTTATCAAAAATCTTTACTTCAAAAAGTCTCTTGTTCTTCCATTTGAATAAGATCTACACATTTCAAGGATAAATATTTTGTAGTTGATAGTCAAGTTGTAATTACAGACATTTATAACACAAAGATTTGTGTGCCATAAAATTAAGGAAAATTCCTGGTGACCTAAAAACAGTTATTTTGAAGTATTTCAATTGTGAATGGTCATGCAATGAATTCAAGATTCAGAACTTACGAAGTTATTTTTTCATCGCTTCTGAATAGCGATTTGTTTCCCTGCATGTGTCTGAACATGCAAGAGCAAAATCTGCTAAGTTTATCTTTACTTTAAGAAAATTCTCCTTGAGTCTGGAAATACAAACCTTAGAGACTGGATTATTGCCACTTTAAACCTTGCTAACTGTAAAATGAATCTTGTCTTAATAGCCTTTTAGTGTAACTTACCTTGAGTTATGGCAGCTCCACATCTCTATCCCAACTGTAAGAAACTTCGATCATCATTTGGAACAAAAGGTACCTGCATGACAAATGTGTTCAGAAGGCCAGAAGAAGGTCAGTGATCATTCCTTTTACTACTGAATTTGTTATGATATTTAGTAAATATCTACTAAATGAGAAGATAATTGAGATGCATTGAGATGTGAGGGTATTAAACATAATTCTGCATACTAGTTTGGTTTTCACTTAATAGCTGTCATCCACCTTACCAAGTAAAAGATAGAATTGTTTTCACTCTGAGAACATCTTAAAAGATAAATATACTTGTACAAATATGAATATTTATTAAATATTCCACCTTATTGGCAGGTTTATTACACATGGTTTTGACCAAGCATGTTCAAAAACAGTAATAAATAAAAAACAAAAGATTTCTAAAACAAAATTTTTTAATTACCACATGTGGATTATGCAGCTGAGTTGATGTGGAAAAACTCTTGGTAAGTCCTGTGTTATTGTTAGTTATGTTTAGATCATTGTATAATCTGTCGAGTGTTTCCCTGCCCTAAATTTCATAAAGCTATTCCTGCCAAAAAGCAAGTGATACCCCAAAAGCAATCCTCCAAAGCCAAATTAAGCATGTAATATGCTTAATTTAAGTGATAAAGTGAAATTTTTACATTTGTTGAAAGGCATTATGTTTTTAGCAGAAGTTAGGTGGTGCTATGGGAAAAATTGAATCAAGAATCTGCAGTATTCAATATAAAGAATATGAAATAAGATCTTGCTTTTAGTGAGCAGTATTAATGTGTACAACAGTAATTTTGTGACCATAATATATCCTACACCATATGATTTCAAGTTATGGATGCTCAGACCTACTGTACATTCAGTATAGGTAAGTTTGAGTAATTTTTTAGTACTGGACTCTGCAGCCTCTGCATTCATGGTTTTTCCTCATTGGCCATCTCCGTGAAACCATTTACCTGTGGATCCCAGGGTCTACTACACCATTATATCTGGAATTTGTGTAGCATGTTTACTAAGCTATAATATCTATAAGAGAAGGGACTCTTTATTTTCTTAGCCATCCAAAGCCATATGAACAGTTCACTGTGCTAGGCTTCACTATAGGAGTGAATAAACAATCTAACTGTAATACAATTCAAACAGAAAATAGTAGGAGATAAAGATAGATAGAAAAATATGGCTTAATTATAAAGGTATTGCTTTCTACTTCTCATTATCTATCTAATCATGACAGAGTAACAGGAACTGGATTTACCTACCTGCCTTAATAATAATAATAATAATAAAAGCAGACAAAATGAGAAGCAACATGTTTCAGACTTTGACCAGCAGATAGTACAGGACATGATCCTTGAGAAAAAGTAAACAGGTGAGTTCTACAGGTGACTTAGCTGACTCCTAACTCAAATCTACAGAGAGTTTTTCAGTATGGCAGAGGGAAAGGGAGCACAAATAATGCCTGTAGTTTCCCCAAGTAGGACACAGAGTTGAAAATCAGAAGTTTATAACAGCTAGAATTGGTAGTACATATTACCACAGAGAAGAGAAATGCATAGAGACAAAGCAAGCTCAGAAATCTACAGAGGGAAGAAGCTGCTTTGCTTCTTTGAGTACTAAGCAGTATGCAAAGAACTACTAAGATCAGAGAAAGAATCACCTGAAAGGAGCAGGAAAAACCATCTCAGGAGCTCACACAAAGCTAGGAATAGTTTCAGTTTCCACCAGTCGGAATGGAAAGACCTCATAATATGAAGAGAACTGAGGAGTGTCTTCAGAAATATATTGCCTTAGTACTGGTGCCAAATCAGGCATAAACTAGAGGCTACTCCAGACCTGCCTAACAATGCTTTAAAACATGCCTTAAAAGTACCAGACTGATGCTATCCAATTTAATTGCACAGTAGAACAAAGTCCAAACAAATTTAAAAACCAAGGGGAAGAAAATCTAGAATCCAGCACTGCAAAATTCATAATAGCCTTTAATCAAAAATTATATAGCATGCAAAGAAACTAGAAAACACAACCCATGTTCAGGACAAAGTTAAGTAATTCATATAAAGAGTCCTAAGCATGATTTAGTATAATTTGTATTTATTTCTGAAAGGGGAAAGTGTAGGACTCAGGTGTGGGAAATGAAGAATTTCAATGGAAGAAATAGGAAAGATGTGAGAAAATAGAAGCTCTGTTACAAGACTTAGGTAGAAATCTAAAAATGAAGGAAAAACGTCCTGCTTAAGAACTGCTATTTTTGAGGGAGGAAGAGATGAGATCTGTTTTTAATGTATGAACCATGGAGCTCACATGATTATTTGCATATGGCAAGCCATGAAGAAAAAGAAGTTGAAAGGCTCCATTGTTGTTTAATTAGTAACTTGGAAAAGAATGCTATCATAAACCAACAAAAGAAAAGCAGAAGATAAAATCAGCCTTAGATGTGTTGAGCATTAGGTCATTGTAGAGCATATCCAGTAGAAAATGGGCCATGTGAAACAAGAAAAGGAGGGAGGGGGCAAAGCATGCATGAGGTACAACAACTGTAGCCTGGGCTTCCAGTTTCTTTCCGAGAATTAGAATTCTCAAGGCATGTGGCTTTGTTGCTCTCCTATTCATTGCTGAAGCACCTAAGTTAAAACCAAAGATGAACTTTGTTCAAAAGCACAACTCCAAAACTAGGCTTGTTCCATCAGGTAGTGGGAAATCCCATAAGAATTGTTCTTCTGGGATGACTTTTTTTTTTTTGATAACTTTAAATTTTTAATAAGATTTATGAAAGAAATCAACACATAAAATGATGGAAAAAAATCATAAGGAAGACTACTTCAAAAAGGGTGTTCATGCCCAGGACTAGGGAGACTGATGCAGGCATTTCTCCTGAGGCTTGAAAGAGGAGAAGCGGTAGTTCTGAGGAGAGGGAGAGAAGAGCTTTCTAGATAAAGGAAAGGATAAATGCAAAGAGCCCACTCAGGAAAACATATGACATATAGGTAAGAGGATAAAGGTGACCAGTGTGGCTGGAAGCAGAAGCAAAGACACAGGCTCCCCTTAAGGAAGGATTCACAAAAAGTCACTAGTTTTAGTGCATCTCCTACAAGTGTCAAACATCTGAAAGGACATCTGTGCTGGAGAGTGACAGGAGACAATGCCTTCCCCTGTTCTAACCGATGCCACCAGGTGGGGCATTAATGATTGACTGTGATAGGACTTGCTTTTTTTTTTTTTTTTAATTTTGACCTTTTCCTGGGCTAGCAATATGAAGCATCACACACCTTGGGATTCTAGGCAGCAGCTGTGAGCCACAGCTCCTGTCCACCATGTATTCACAAGAAACAACACTAATCTACAGTATACCACGTACGTTGCTAGCACTTTTCGATGCAGGTATTCAACCCTTTATTATACAATAGACTTTGCACAATAAGTGTTCTGAGCATGTTAGGCTCATGTTAGCAGGTACTTAGCTATGCTATGATGTTCTTTAGGTTAGATATATTAAACACGTTTTTTTTTTTTTTTTTGTGGTACTTGGGTTTGAACTCAAGGTCTACACCTTGAGTCACTCCACCAGCCCTATTTTTGTGATGGGTTTTTTGTTTTGTTTTGTTTTGTTTTTTATATTATTCATATGTGCATACAATGCTTAGGTCATTTCTCCCCCCTGCCCCCACCCCCTCCCTTATCACCCACCCCGCCCCCTCTCTCCCCCCCACCCCCTCAATACCCAGCAGAAACTATTTTGCCCTTATCTCTAATTTTGTTGAAGACAGAGTATAAGCAATAATAAGAAGGAACAAGGGTTTTTGTTAGTTGGGATAAGGATAGCTATACAGGGCATTGACTCACATTGATTTCCTGTGCGTGTGTGTTACCTTCTAGGTTAATTCTTCTTTTTTTTTATTTTTTTTTTTTCATTTTTCTTTTATTATTCATATGTGCATACAAGGCTTGGTTTATTTCTCCCCCCTGCCCCCACCCCCTCCCTTACCACCCACTCCACCCCCTCCCGCTCCCCCCCTCAATACCCAGCAGAAACTATTTTGCCCTTATCTCTAATTTTGTTGTAGAGAGAGTATAAGCAATAATAGGAAGGAACAAGGGGTTTTGCTGGTTGAGATAAGGATAGCTATACAGGGCATTGACTCACATTGATTTCCTGTGCGTGGGTGTTACCTTCTAGGTTAATTCTTTTTAATCTAACCTTTTCTCTAGTTCCTGGTCCCCTTTTCCTATTGGCCTCAGTTGCTTTAAGGTATCTGCTTTAGTTTCTCTGCATTAAGGGCAACAAATGCTAGCTAGTTTTTTAGGTGTCTTACCTATCCTCACCCCTCCCTTGTGTGCTCTCGCTTTTATCATGTGCTCACATGATAAAAGGTTAATTCTTCTTGATCTAACCTTTTCTCTAGTTCCTGGTCCCCTTCTCCTGTTGGCCTCAGTTGCTTTTAAGGTATTTGCTTTAGTTTCTCTGCGTTGAGGGCAACAAATGCTAACTAATTTTTTAGGTGTCTTACCTAGTTCTTCTGGTATGACTTTAAAAAATTTTTTTTAAGTAATTTTAATAAAAACAACAAATTTACATCTGTACAATTAGGAGCCAATCAGGAGCAAAGAATAAATTTTCAGACACAATGTTTTCCATAGGAAAGCAAGCAAAAAGTAAGGACCACCGATGGGACAGTGCAACCCCTGTGGCTAGCTCCCTGTTCTCCTGAAGTACTAAGGGCACAGCTTAACACAGTTCAGTGCTCAAGCCTAGAGCCTTCTTTCTTGTGTCCTTCACTTTGGCCTCAGGACCATTGCAATGATCCTTGCTCTTCTGCTCTGGCCCTAGTCAGTATTCCCTGCTTACCTGATCCCCACATGCAGCACTGGCCCCACTGACCAGGTTCTTTGTAGCTATAGGCAGGATCCATCCTGTCTAAGCCTCAAGACCCACTTCTTTTTCAACCTGTGTTCTGCTACTTATTGCCAGTAAGTTGATTATATTCTCAGGGATATACTTCATGTTCTAACCTAGTGCTCCAGAACTCAGCAAACCAGTGAATAAGCATTTACTCTCTGGACTTATGTTTGATTAGCTGCATTACTGGTAGCTAAGTGGAAGACTTATTGGCATCGCTTGCCCAAATGTCAAGTGTAGTTTGTTTTAGTCAATTGTACTTGGTCAATTGTACTTAGTTTGATTGTAGGAATAACAAGAACTATGACCCCCCAAAGCTCAGTTTGCCCTTCAAACATTTCCCATGGAAAATACTTGTAACCTCATTCAGTGCTTATCATCTAAGGATCAAAGAACTATAGTTCTATCTGTACTGTTAGTTTCCATGATAATTGTGTATTAAGTTTATGCATATTTTAAAATATTATGTGGAAAAGGGACCTAGAAGCTTCAAAAACTATTGAAAGCATTGTGGCACCAAAAAAAGAGAACCTATGAAACCTATTTCATTGCAAAACTCTGTTCTCAGATTCATTAATTTATCTGCAATATTGAATAGCTAAAAAGGCATAAAGAAGTTTGGGTGAAAAATTCAGATCAAGATGTGTAAAACATTGTCCTGAGCAGTTTGCATCACTTTGGGATACTAAGCCATGCACATATCCTCATAAAAGCTGGACAAAGTCACTTTCTACCCCATGTTCTTGTTCTGTTTTCTTCAGAGCACTAATAATATTTGACATTATCTGGTCTGTTTGCATTTTCCTTGTCTAGTATTCATTGTCTCCCTGACCAGAATGTCTGTCTATCTTTCTCATTGCTAAGTGTGCAGACCTAGAATTGTATCTGGCTCATAATAGGAAGTCAATAAATATGTGATAAATAAACAAAGGACTAGAAGGTGGAAGCAACTGTAATACCAAATCTGATATTGGCCAGAGACTTTTTAATGCACCACCATGCAAAAGACAAAGGCAAAAACAACTTCCTGCCCATCATTTGTAGCTATCCATTTGTTTTTCTTCCCTAAAGCCCATACTGAGAGAAGCCACTTGAATCATCCTACTTTTTCTCATTCATGAAGTTCCCTCACCCCTGTGCTGGGTTTTCTATGTCCTTCCTTCATTGTCCTCTTGAAGTCAGTTCACATTCTGTGTCCACACTCCCTTCTCTCCATAAGTGACCTTCCTCATCAGCTAGATGCTAGAAATGTCATGCAGCAGTAGTCTGCAGAATCTCTGGTGAACAAAACTCTCTATCTTACTACACATAATCAAAAGGCTAAATCAGTAGTGCAACCTCAACAAGTGCACCCAAGTTCAATGGAATGAAGGACCAGAGAACCCTGGAGTTGTCAAGCAAAACTTCATGGCAGGCATGTGACTCTAGCTGGTGCTTGTAGGATTAGGTTGCAAAGAGTTCACACCATGCTCTGTCCCAGGAGAGGGCTTCATGCAGCACAGATCAGCATTTGTAAAACTCAGTGACTGACATGTGAAACTGTTCAAAAAAGGGAATTGGAGCTACTATTTAAACGGGCCCAGAAGGATCCTCAGCACTGTGGGTCTATTCACTCTTTAGTTCAAATAAAACTGAACTCTAAATTCTCCGAGTAAACTTCATCACCTCTCAAACACTTATCCCTTCAGCAAACCATGGTATATTCCCTGATGTATGGAATCTTTAGAAGGTGCTAAAGGGCCTGCAGGAGGGTATTCAATTGCAAATTCCTCAGTGCCTCCCTGCTCTGGGACTCTATAATGACAGGAATACTAATATTTGGCTTTTGACTAGAACTTTCCATGCAAAGTACCCCTAAACACTTCACACATATTATCTTATTAAGATTCTTTTTTTAATAGACTTTATTTTTATTATTGTTGTACTGAGGGTATACTGTGACATTTACAAAATTTCTTACAATATGTCATACTTGAGTTCACCCCCTTCATCATTCTTCTTTATCTTCTTAGTGGAATTCTACATTTAAAAATATGTTCCAGGAAAGACTCCTGTCCCTGTAACATCTCTTCTGGCTCTACTCCCAAAATACCTACTGATGTGACTCTATGGTAGCTGAATATTAGAGTCACTCTGTGTTAAAGCAATGCACAGTCAGTCCTCTGTATCTGTGGTTCCACATCTGCAGATCCAACCAACAACAGATTGAAAATATTGGAAAAAGAAAAAAATTATGGTTGTACTGAACATATGCAGACATCTTTTTCTTGTCATAATTTCCTAAACAATACAACTATTTACATTGCTTGGTTTTCTTAGGTAATCTAGATATTATTTGAAGTATGCAGGAGGATTCCTGTAGGTTAAATGCAAATGCTGTCATTTTATATGAGACCTGAGCATTCTCAGATATTGTTGTATACTCTGGGGTCCTGGAACCAACTGCTCATGGATACCAAAGGACTACTGTATTTCCAGCACATCATGTTTTAAATACCGATGCATTTTCAGGGACAGCTAACAAATCATAAACTGTTAGAGTTCTTTGTTGAATCTAAGCTAGTCTCTTTAAAGGTAGGGACAAAATGGTATTAAACAAGTGAAAAGAATGTGAATAAATTTAGACTGTGGGTAGAAAAAGGAAGGGGATAAAAGAAGAAAGTTCCAGACTATGAAAATTGAGGGTGTAGCACTGTTGGGCACACTGTAACTACATGAAGTCCATGGAAAACCTAGGATGAACAACCACAAAGAAAGTAGTGGTCCCCAAACTCAAGTCTCTTATTGGATGCATGTAAAGATAGAGCTGTCCTATCTGCTCAAAATAGCTATTCAAGAAATGATGAAGATATCTACACAACAAAAGAAATGGTTACCAAATTCAAGAGGCTGCCCACAGAATGGGAGAAAATCTTTGCCAGCTATACATCTGGCAAGGGATTAATAACCAGAATATACAGGAAGCTCAAAAAACTAAACTTCCAAAAACTCAATGACCCAGTGAAGAAATGGGCAAATGAACTGAATGGAGCTTTTTCAAGGAAGAAGTCCCAATGGCCAAAAAATACATGAAGAAATGCTCCACATCCCTGGCCATAAAGGAAATGCAGATCAAAACCTCCTTAAGATTCCACCTCACTCCTGTTAGAATGGCAATCATCAAGAACACAAACAACTACAAATGTTAGTGAAGATGTGGGGAAAAGGGAATACTCATACACTGCTGGTGGGAATGTAAATTAGTACAACTATGGAAACCAGTATGTAGGCTCCTCAAAAAACTAAAAATAGAGCTGCCATATGATCCATATAAATACCACTCCTAGGGAGATACCTTAAGGAATGTAAGTCAGGTTACAATAAAGGCACCTACACCACAATGTTTACTCTACCATTATTCCCAATAGCTAAGCTATGGAAATAGCCAAGATCCCCCACTACTGATGAGTGGATTAAGAAAATGTGGTATTTATATACAATGGAGTTTTATTTAGCCATAAAGAAAAATGAAATTTTGTTGTTTACCAGCAAATGTATGGAACTGGAGAACATCATCTTAAGTGAAGTTAGTCAGGTTCAGAAAGCCAAAGACTGAATGTTTTCTCTCGAATGTTAATATATACCTAATAAAAATACACACAATATTATGAAAAACAGATCATGTTAAGGGGAGGTCACACTAAGGGAAAGTCACATACAAGAGAAGAAGGGTAAAAGAAGGAAGTTAAGACGGTGAATATGGTTGATGTGCTTCCTGTACAAGAGTGAATATACAATTTATAAACTTCTTGAAATAACCATAAAAGGGGGACTAAGGTAGAAAGGAGAAAAATAGAGATGAACCAGTTTGGGTTACAACACATATATACATGAAAATGTCACAACGAAACCAATGTATAGCTATCTTAAACAAACAAAAATATCATTTTTTTACAAAATTGTAAAACAGGAGGGTATAACAGGTCCTGCTTGGGGTGGGAGGTGGTACCAATGAGGGGGGAAGGATGTGGGAAAGGGTATAAGAAGGTGAGTATGGTGCAAATAATCTGTACACGTGTATGATAATGGAAAAATGAGACCTGTTGAAACTATTCCAGAAATGGGAGAGGCAGGGATAAAGAAGAATCATGGAGGGGATGAATTCAACTATGATATACTTGATACATTGTAAGAACTTTTGTAAATGTCACAATACACCCCAGCATAACAATTACAAAAAAAATGAAATTAGAAGTTGCTAAAGATCTCATACTTCTTAGTGAGAATTTTAGAAAATGGGTAAGATTTTTTGTTATAAAGCAAGCCTGAATGAAAGTTAACTCTAAGTCTTATATCATCCTACAAAAGTCTACCACTCATGTAGCAAAGAGTACAGCAGAAATACCAGTTTTGAAATTATTTCCACTGCAGATTCTTATAAACATGCTCTTTCTACTCTTTCCAGTCCTCTCTTCCTTTCTACTGGGGGCACTTAGTGACTCAGCTCGACTTCTCCCCTGTTCAATGATCTCAGCAAGGTTCTTCCTGCCAACTTCAGCCCAGCATGGTTCTCCCTGGCTCCCTTCCTCTGTCCATTCTCTGTCCTTTCTCCTGCAGAGCAGCAGCTAGTTCCCTGTTGTGAGCTCCCCAGATCCCTTTTCTCCTCTATCACCATCTGAACTGATGGTGCTGAAATTTATCATTCTTCCAAAAATATGTTTTCATTCCCCAAATCTCTTAGATGGAATCTGTGTATCTCTCATGTAATCTGTGTCTCCCCCAGTTTAATAAGGTGCAGCAGACACATTCTGCTGAAAGATCTGTAATTTAGAGAGATTGTTTTCTTACCCTATGACTCTCCTTTGTAGTTGTTTACACTCTAAATAAAAGAAATATCCTACATTCTATCTTTTCCATTCCACAATGTGTGCCTTAATTCTTGGCATCTTCTTTTGAAGACAAAACATTAATTTTGGTTTGGTTTTTCTATCCAGACTTCTTATTAATTTTATGCATCTAAAATTTTCATGAAAAGATAAACTACAGTTTTCCTACAGAACTGGATATTTTCAATCAAGTCACTTGCCTCACGCAGGGAACCTAGAAAAATGAAATGTGTGTTTGGCTCCCTTTCAAATGAAAGATTGCTCCCCTGTTCCTTTCACGGCCAGTCCCTCAAGGCAAGCATTGATCCCCAGAGCTCTGTTAAGTTTCCACATCTGAACGACTTACTTTAGAATTTAAGGTAAAGAATCTTTTTTCAATTATTCAGTACTAACTGATAAGCTTAGTTAAAGTGCTATCGTTTCTTCATTAGAGTCACTCCCTGGGACTGGAGTTACTGCTCACTTCTTAGTACTTTACAACTTCATTTACCTCAACTACAAAGACTGATTGAAAAGTATATTCTAATGGGGGAAACAAGCCAGATGCTTTTCTTTTTATTTCAGCCAATAGGTTTCCTTGTTCTCGGTTATATTTTGTTGCTAAAACTAAAGATTCTTTCCTTAGGAAACCATAAAATAAATTTTGCCCTGTTGCAAGGTAGAAAATGCATTCAACTGAGTCAAAACATTTGTGTTCTATTCCAGACTTGGCCTCAATTGCACAGTTCTCCTAATTCCACCAGGACTTAATTCCCTCGTTAGTACAATTAACAAATCAAGTTATATGATTACGATATTCTTTGCAACCTTCACTCATTCATTCATTCATCATTTATTGAGAACCTACTATATGCCAGGTACTGGTCTGGGTGCTGGATGTGTAAGATGCCATGGCCTCTAGAAGCCCACACAGTACATGGACTGACATATAAACAAGTATCCACAGATGAAGAGGAACTTGAGAGACACACACACACAGAGGAAACCCTAACTTTTCCTGGGATGTGGGGAGGGAGTGCAAAAGCAGTGATAAGTAGATGGAGCCTGTGGGTTAAAAAGTGGTCCAGCAAACAAAAAGTGAAGATAAGACACTGAGGGTGGGGGCAAGGGGAATATAAATACAGAGAAGAGAATGTGTAACCTGATTATACATTCCTGGTCCCTTTTGCCTTTCCAGAAGTAGATCTATGAAATGAAATAGTGGGCTTGAGGACTGGGAAGTTTGGATTAGATAAAACTCAGAAATGGTAGTACATGAGCCAGAGAGAGAAGTTAGAACACCTTTTGTAGAAGTTGTATGTGCATCAGTATTGCTGGGAAGCAGCAAAGTTTTTATCATTGTTGGTTTTCATTTTGCTTTTTCCTTTTTGTGTGTGTGTGTGCAGAACTGAGGGTTTAACCCAGAATCTTGCACTTTCTAGGATGGTTCTCTAACACTTGAGCCATGTCCCCGGCCCAAACACTGTGCAACGATTTGTGTGCGTGTGTGTGTGTGTGTGTGTGTGTGTGTGTGGTGTTGGAGATTGAACACAGGGCATTGTTCATAATAGACAAGTGCTCTACTACTTGAGCTATTCACCAACACTAAAGATGGTTTTACTCCTTCCTTTTAGATCTTTGCTTTTTGGAGTTTTTTTTGTTTTGTTTTTGTTTTTGATTTTTGTGTGTGTGGTACTGAAGTTTGAATTCCTTTGTCTAGCTAGGCAGCAAAGGTTGAGGCATGTCTGACACTGACAGGATCAGTTGAAATGCTTCTTCAAGAGTCTAGCAAGACAGGAGTAGGACCCAAACCAAAGTAGTGGCAGAGGGGTGTAGAGGAGGGACCAAGAGAAGAGATACTTCTGAAGTATAATTAACCACTAAGTGTGAATGAAAAATGAGAGGACAAAACTGGGAAACCATTTGGTTCGATGATCCCACTTACTAGAGGGCACATGTAGGGAGAGAAACAGCTATGAGAGGCAAGATAAAATATTCAATTGGGGACATGCAGGTGTCCCCAATTGATCAATGTGTACATCAGTTACAGCATATAGAGGATAGTTGAAGTCATAAAGCAATGAAAGTGGATGTTTTCCAAAGCAAATACACAGCGCGAGAAGAAAAGGAGCTCAAGGACAGAGCCAAATAGAACACAATTGGATCTTAACTTGTTCAGGTGACAGACCATTTGAGACTCTAGTTATAATAATGGCTCTTCTATCTCTCCAAAAAGTGTTCACATTAATAAATTTTTAACATGGAATTTAAGGGATCCTGACTCCATGGTTCAATGATCCCAAGTCAAGGAGAGGCAGGAAGACAAAACAACCAATTTTAATCTTTCCATGAATACTCACACTCAATAAGTAAGACCCTAAGAGTTGTTTTGGCTCTGTTTGGTTGGTTTGGTTTGTTTGCTATTAAGGATCCATGTAAAATGACCCAAACATTGTATGCACATATGAATAAAGAAAAAATAAAAAAAAATTTAAAAAAAGGACCCATGTACTGCTCTTTACAAGAGAAAAGTTTTAATTCCATTGCTATGGAAGGTTTGACTCATTTGGAATATGTCTGAGACAATGGATCATCTGATCAAACAATTATTTCATGCAATATCAAAAATAAAATTTCAGCAGGAAAGCAGTACTGGCATTGTGTTTTGGAGGTGACTGTAATGGCCCAGACAGTTCATCTGCCCTGTCTGGGATCTGAGTCCCGACTGATATCAATTATCTAAGAATGATTCTTCTACTGTGCCTCTTTTCTTTCTCCTGACCTACTTCATTTCCTGTCCAAGTCTTTTTCTCCTTATATGAGGTGACCTTGACTCTGGTCCAAGAAAGAAATCTGGTTTCCCCTACTGCTGAGCTGGGCAATCTTCTTGTTTTTCCTACTCATCCCCCTGAACTTTTGGGCCACTAAGTCAGAATCCCTCTAAAGAGCACTGGGCTCAGAGGAAGCAGCAGCAACCCCACCTCCAAAGAACTCAGACACAGATAAATTAATGCGAAGAGCCCAGACAGAAATCGATCTTTCTTATCTAAATTACTGGCCCTATAAAAGTTATAAAGGTACTTTGAATTATAAGGAAGCCATCTTTTTTTAAGCATAAGTTGGAGGATATGGGGAGGCTCATGTTCCTTCTTATGGCCCTACCTTAACGTTAAACTATCCCATCTTGAACAGACAGACAGACTAGAACTTTATCTTGACATTTTCTCCCGGGGCTCTATTGCTTTTCTTCATTTACTTCTGGCTCATGGAGGCTGAAAATGATTACACCTTTCTCAATACTTGCTTGTATCCATAAAATAAGTAATGCCGATTTTAAATGCACAATTTATTACGTGAGTAGAAAGATGAATACCTACTTTCAGATCACACATTCACTGGTACATTCTCCTGAATATGCATACAGCTCCATATTATTTTGCTCAATCCACTAAACTCTGACCTATGATGATTTTCTGTAATGATTCTAGAACATGACCTTGTGGTGTAACATAAGACAAGGACATTTTGCTTAAGGTGTTTTTTTTTTTTTTCTGTTTTTTTAACAAAATAGGAAAGATTTATCTCCATTTTGTATTCCAGGTCCTTTTGCCAGATTGCAACAGAAAGCAGCCTTCTGTCTTACGAGTTTTCTGAGAAGTAGGACTATAACAACCAGTCACTCAATCAACAAAGAAGCATTTCTGAAACACCTAATTCTAAGACCAGTTCTAGGCAGGGGATATATGAAAAGCATAGTGAAGGGGAGAAGAAATTAAGTCAACACATTTCTCAATGCCTCAGTCATCACATCAAAATATGGAGCTATAAACTACCTCACAATGTTCACGAAAGGATTAAAAGATATGTGCTGGCAAAGCACATCCAAGGCCTGATTTCTACTTTATATAACTTCTTTGTACTTTTCTTTATAACACTACAATGATAATTATGTTGCTGTTTGTGTAATTATTTTCAAATATCTGTTTTTCCAATAACAGTATTGTCTTAGGAGGAATAATGTCCATATGACTTACTGTATTTCCCCATAATGTCAGATACAGCTTATGACATCAGTAAATGGTGAATGAATGAATGAATTTCATAAATGTTAGCTCTATTTCAGGCTAAAATGTGAGTCTCATGTGTTATTTTATTTGGTTCTATAGTAAACTGTAAGAATTTATTTTGATCATTTCACACATAAGACAACTGACGCACTTAGCGAAAAGAAGCTTGCTACAAATTGCAAAGTCAAACTCAATTCCACATTTTCTGACTTTGAACTTTTAAATACTTCTGTAAATCAGAGCAAATTGTCTCATTTGACCATTTTTCTCATATTCAACTAAGTTTCCTTAATTTAAAAAATGGTATAATAAAATAACGGTAACTAAGATGGAAAAAAAGATATATAGGGAAACCACTCTAGAAAATCACTTTTTTTCATCATATCCTCTTCCAGTCAAAATATAATTCACATTTATATTCTTTTCACCTAACAATATGCTTGTAAATGGGTTTTCCTTACAATTTACTTCATTTCTATTCCCCTCACTAATAGCAGTTAGCTGTGTGTCTTTCATCTGAGCCTTATCACGTTTCCACATAAAATAACATGGTGACAAAAATGGTGATGGTTCTTTGTGACCCACTCATGTCATACTTCACTTGACAATTCCTCAGTGCTAAGACACCATGATCTTCAGGAAAATTACAATGTCTAGTTCCCAGGAAGCCAGGTACAGCATAAAGAAAAGACTTTTTAATTTTAAATTTCTTAAATCTACATGTTTAAAACTTGTCCCTAAAAATTATAATCTGGATATTGGTAGGTTAATCAGATATATATGTCTTAGGTAGAAAATCTGTGGCCTATTCAATGAAAAATAATAAAATGTTAATCAAAAGATCCATATTTCTCAAAGGCAGTTGAGACTTCCTTTTGGAACTCGATTGCAATTTCTCTGGTGGTGCTGCTAATGATGTTGAATAGATATTATATAAGTCTGTCTTCTGATCATCTATGGCAAGAATTTTCCAGAAGTGCCAGGTTTCATGAACATATAGCTCATTTTTAATTTATGATGGACACTGTAAACTGAAAAATACATAAACAAAATGTTTATACATTCTACATGTGAGGCTCCATACACACGTAACTTTACAACAGTTGTGGAATATGATTCAGTAGGAAAAATAAACTGTATATGCTATAAGAGAGATGTATCTCAAAAACAATATACTACATCAAAAAAGATAGCTGCAAAAGACTATACCTTTTGTGGCTCCACTTAAATGAAATGTCTAGAAAAAGCAAATTTAGAGAGACAAAAGTAGATAAGTGGTTACCTAGGACAGGAAATGGGCATTGGTCCTTTGTACAAACAGACACAAGAGTTTTTTGGTTTTGTTTTTGTTAACAGTACTGGGGATTGAATTCAAGTCTTCACACTTGCTAGGTAAGCACTGTACCACTTGAGTTACACCCTTAACAATGAGGAACTTTTTTGAGGTGATAGAAATGGAAATGTTCTAAAACTGGATTGTGGCTATAGTTGCACTATTCTGTAAATTTATGAAATGTCACTTGTAATGGGTGAAAAATTTGTATATAAATTACATCACAAAAAATCTGTTCTACAAAATTGTATTATCAAATCTACCCAAAGGGACTACATGAGGTGGTAGAGATTAAGAAAATATTAGAGAATTACAAATACTGACACAGACCATCTATACATAAATATAAGATAATGTACTGTACTGTAAGTTGTTGAATATTAGGGGGAGCATGGTGATAGAGAAATAGTAAGTAATGGGGAGGGTTATTTGATTAAAGCATGTATACAGGCCTGAAGTGCCAAGGTGAAACCCCCCTTGGACCATCAAAACACACACACACACACACACACACACACACACACACACACACAAATGAAGGACAGGAGGGGAAAACAGGTCTTCTCTGGAGGTATGTACCAGTGGGCATAAGAAAAGGGTGTGTGAGGATGGAAATGATATATATATTTCATATTTATATATGAAAATAGAAGAATGAAAACTTATGAAATCATTCTAAGAAGAGGGGGGAAGAGGGAGAATGATGGAGAGGGTAAATCTAAGATATATTGTAAGCACATATGTAAATACCACAATATATCCTGCCCATGTAACTATTATATGCTAATAAAATTTTTACAAAAGGAAAAAAAGCTGCTCTAAAAAAATGATGTCTCCTTGAGCAAACCTGCACCTCTGGATTTAGAAATGGAGAGTTGATATTTGGAGGTGATGTTTCATGACATTTGGAATTTGCATTCATAAATCCTCTGTACAAAGTTATGAACAATTGAATTGGTTCTTTTTGAAGAGTCTTAATATATCAGTCCGCTAGGGTACACTTGTTGTAGTCACCAGGAGACTTGGTTTAACAGCCATCTCCGAGATGTCACTGTATGGTAGAAACTTCCTGGGATCAGGACTGAATGTATGACTGCGTGAACTGGATACCCGCAAGCGCGTATCAGCAGGTATTTAATGTGGATCACTCCGTTGTTTACTCCCTCGGATAGATAGGTTGGTTTAGCTCAAAAACACATATTTTTTTTTTGTCCTCAGTCAGTATTTGCTTAAGTCCCACCATCGTGCCCTTAGACTGAATTTTAGAATTTAGGCTACTTTTGCTGGCTCTTGTAGCATTTATGTTTGACATTCTTTGGAGTTAACCACAGACCATCAGTGAAAACAATGCTGAGGGCTACTGAGCTGCACAGAAAGTCTGAGCAAAGACAATAGAGAAGGTCTTTAGCAAAGCTTTTCAGAGTTTTGCTCTGGGTTCCCCCAAAACATTAGCAAATACCTCTACAAAAACATTTTTGAAAGGAGAGATATTTGGCACTATTTCCATAGGAACACCCCTAGACTTTTCCTCCTCTTTTGCTTCCTCTTATGTCCCCTCTTCAAAGCCACAGCACACCACTAGAAACACATGGCCAAACACAAAAAACATACTATTCTTTCAAAAAAACAAACAAGATTAAGTCCTGTTTTCCATAAAGAGGAAAGATCTGGGAAGGCCTTTTATAATTTAAATACACTAAGAATCTGCTCCACCACCACCAAAATTCTAATGAATGCTATGGTAGGGATGTTAGGTTATACTGGCAAGAATCTGACATAACCATTAAGGGAGAGGGTACATAAATGAGAATGAGGGGTAAGAGTGAAGGGATGCACATGTTCTTTGAAAAATCTACCCAGATTAGTTTGCCCACAGGAGTTAGATAATTCCTCTATAATACTCCCATTATCACTTTGAATATGACTCTATTTTGTGTTTTTCACAATGTATTGTCTTTTTCTCTCACTAGATTAAATTCCTCAAAGAATTTGAAGCATTCTGCCTTCATATACGGTGTTCAATGGCTAATCGATAGTATGAATGAATCTAATAAACCTTTGTAAAAGCTATCACGTAAGTTTTTATAAATACAGTAATTACATAGTGAAATGAATTTATTTGGAACAATTACATTGGTTAACAAGTCATTTTTACCTAGTGGAAAAATGCTTCCATTTGAAGATTTTTTTAGATCATATTTTATGTGCAATATCCATGTCTTTGTTTTTGTAAGCCAATTATGTTGACCTGCAGCATACTTCATGCCTTTGCATCAAACTAAGTCATGTTATCTCTAGAAAGTCCTCAAATGAATGTCATGTCAGAGAAACTTCCAAGCATTATTTAGTAGGATGCTCATGTAAAACCTCTCCCTGAACATTACATTTTGTCAAATCTAAATAGAGATTTCGTTGTATATGATGGTGTGTTTAATCCTTACTGTTTCTTTTATCTGTAGCTATTGCCATTTGTTCTGTCAATGAGTGAAACTGTCATGGTGATGCCAATATTTGAAGTTATTTAATAGTTTTTCTTTAAAAATTAAAGGGATCCTACCGATAGTATAAAACATTTACACTTTATAATTAGAAGGGATGTGCTTTTGGAAAAAATTCAAATAATATGTACTCAGTAAATAATGTGTGACAAACTAAGCCTGTGAAACCATCTTTCCCTCTGCATAACTCTTTTAACTTGACATCATGATTTTCACAGGAAAGCTAAGGTCTAATGATCTAAGGTTCACTAAAGAGAAAAAGGAAAGGAATAGCCAGATCTGTTCCGGATACTCTCATGAAGCTAATTTCTATTATATTTGAAATACATTAAGAAAAGATAATGTATTGATTAAATAAGTTACCACTTATAAGTTATTCTATTACTGTCAAACAACAGGAAAGCTAGACTTAAAGTAAGCTGACATAGATCTGCCATGAATACACAGCAGGGGAAGTGTCTGCATTCCAGCGGCTGCCATGTGGTGACACATCACTGAAAATAGAGATAAGGAACAAGAGAAATTATTGTGAACTTTCTTTATCCTGGATAGTTAGGAGGATGTTTACTTCCGCTCACCTTAATGACTACATATCAGAAGTTCTTCAATATTTGACCTAAAGTAAACAGACCTTCTTATGATTTATTTCTCTACATTTCAGTTTTTCATGAAGACTCCATTGAGTCTGAAGCCTAGAAAGATGTGATTGGTCCTTAAGCAACAACAGAGTTTAAATGCTCAGTTCAGAAGATAACATGGCTTTCTTGTTCAAACATGCTTTTTCTAAGTGATCCACAGTGGAGCAGGAAAGAAAATGATGTCTCTTACAAGGTAACAACCTGGCTAAAGTCAAACTAGCTTTAATAAAGACAATAAAAGAGAAGGATTCAACAGAATGCCTCAAAAACCTTTCTTTTAGAAACTCAACACTCAACTCAACTCATTATTTATGTGTCTAAGTAGAAAAAGTAGGAATGTCAATAATAGCTGGATGTCTCTTCAAATTTTCTCCAACAAAATAATGACTGCAATTTGAATATAACCTGAAATGTAGTCAAGTGATTTATTTTTTTAAATCCATATGCTTCTTTTTCTAAATGTAATTTCAAAGAGTTACTTGATATCAAAGGAGTATGAAGAACTGAGAGACTATCTGGCCTATATTAGATCTTTACTAGATAGTAATTTAATTCTTTCTTATAACATTGAAAATAATATACTTTAATAGATCTACTGAATTTTTGTTAGCCAAAAAAATTATTACTAATAGAGAAGGCAGTGGATAGGAAAAGGTATCTAACTTCAGGGATCTTATATTTTTCTGTGTAAATAAGAAGTAGTGTGAGGGAATGCAGGAGTTTCCACTTATCTCCCACTTTCTTACATCCCCTCTCAATATTAGCAAGAAAAAAAGCCTTTTGATTTATTTCATCCATTCTACAGAATGAGAAACAAAGCAAAAGCCAGGCATTAGGAGTATATTTAGGATCTGCCACATGAAGTACTAGGAAGGATCTTTCCTTTTCCATGAAAACCAGCAATAGTTTGGCACCATCCAGGGATGGAGCACATTAGACATGAACACTGGGATTCAGGCTGGGTCACAGGCAAAGATACCTAAAGCATTTCAAGAAAATATGAAACAGGGAAGGCAGAATGAGAGAGTAAAAAAATATGGCGATACTACTTACAGACTGGAATCAACAAACCCATTGGTCTCCCATGGGAACCTCAGAATACTGGAGTCTAGATGAATTCCTCAAGAAGGACCACAGTTATGCAAGTATAAGTAGTAACTGAAATGGATAACTTTTATAATAACAAATGGTACCTGCCAGGCAGTGTTCTGTGTACTTTATTGACATTAACTCATCTGAGCCTCATACCAACTTTGGAGGGTTTAACTATTATCCTCATGGAACGAAAACTCAGAGGTGAAGTGGCTTGGCTAAGGCTATGTAGCTAATAAGTTGTAAGTGGCCCTTGTAGGAAGTTAGTGAATATTCTAGGATCTTTTCACTAAAAGTTAAGGATATATACAATAAGCCTTGAATTTTATGAAATTGAACATATGGTATATAGAACAAAGGTGAAAGAATACAAAATCAGGACTGAAATTCCAGCCCAGCCCAGGCAAAAAGTTACTGAGATCCCATCTCAACCAAACAGCTGGGTGTGATGGTATACTTCTGTGATCCCAGCTACATGAGAGGCTGTATGTAGGAGGACAGCAGTCCAAGGCTAGCCAGAGCAAAAAAAAAAAAAAAAAAAAAAATCAAGAACAGAGCAGCCAGAAGCTAGAGTTGTGTGATATGCATTTGCTCATGTACTCTCCACATGATGTCTTGCTGTACACCCCAGATTCGGGTATTTGTAAGCAGAGTTAGCTTTCAGCCCATGTTCAGTATGAAAAGCGTCACAGTTTTTGCCTTTTTTAAATAATGCCTGAGCAAGTGTCTATAATTGGCAAGTATTACCTTTTATTCTTTCCTTGCAGCTTGATCCATAGTAGGGTGGAGGATTTGTACAGGTGAAACTAGTCATGGAAGCAGCGCCTGGCAGTGCCTGCAGTTTCATATGTACGTGATCTGCAGTGTGCACATCCAGCCCCAAGGCTGTGCCTGTTACTGTTGGTGGGTGTCAGCTACTGTCCAGTGTCATGTCAGTGGTCTCAATGGTCTTTTAGTGGACCAAATAAATATAGGGTAAATACTTGACCTATTTTTTTAAACTTAAATTTATGTAAAATATTTATTTAAAGGACTTACTTAATATGTTTAAAAAAAAAACAAAAACAGTTGCCTTAACTTGCTATACCAGCCTATAGAATTTTTTTAATGTGAAATTTTTTCTCTTTTTTATCAGAAGTAGAAAAGTGGCAGAGCAGGTGTGATATTTTTGTAAGATAATTTATTTGGGGATTCGTGTTCCCTGTTCGACAATCATGACTTCTTCTCCTTGCCCTTCTATAGATAAGTAAGTAGCCTTTCACATATTTAGTGACTGTTAAGAAGAGACTGTAGAATGTAGCTGCCTTGCCAGCCCTCTGAAACAAAATAAAAAACTAAAAGTTAAAAAAAAAATACAAAATCTTTATAATATTTACCTTTGAGAGGTGTTTTACAGATCACTTTTTAAATTTACTTTACATAATTGTGAATATTATTCAATAATCCTATAGATAAGAATGATTGATATTAGAAGCCATTAAAAAAAAAACTTCAAATCATTACATTTACTCAACACAGTCCTTTTCTTTGTGGCACTCTAATAATTTCAAAATCTTAATTTTATAAATGTCATGCTAAGGGAAAATACAAATTCTAACACTGTTTCATAAAACGGAGGTGGTCCAGACAGAGAAAATAAAGACAGAAATTATTTCCTCGACAGTATATAACATCCTGATGGGTAAATATTTGGCATATGGCCTCTAGTGTTGTACAAATATTTATTGGATTTTAAAATTAAGTTCCCAAGAAGAAAAGACACAAACAGTTAAGTTCCTGAAGCTTCAAAAGGAAAGTGAGTGCAGTATTCAAAATAAAATACAGCTTTCATGAGTACTACATTAATGATATTGAGGAAATTCCTAGTTTACCATGGATGGGACACTTGAGACAATACAATGAAGGCTCATATTTCAGTGGGATTTTCTTGAGTCTCAGTGGGCTATAAACAAAGATTCTTAAAAAGAGTCTCTGTTCTAGATTCTTCTATGGAAACCAGCTATGAAGTGCTTCAACGTACCCCGCCATACTACTCAACACCTAGAGTAGATCTGTGCCATAGAATATTCTGTATCTGTGCTGTCCAATCCATAGCCCCAGGGATATGAGGCCATTGGCCACCTGAATCATGGCTAGTGTAACTGAGAAACTGAACTTTTTAATTCACTCAGTTGTAACTAATGTAGATTTAATAACCATGGTGGCTAACATTACCATTCTGGATAGCACAGATCTAGAACTTTCTCACATGTTATTACCTTTGTGCCTATATCTTCTATTTTTTTTGGTAGATGCATGAATATTTATAATACCAATTCTACCATCATCATATCCTGTTCCTTAGCAAAACAACTGTAGCCCATAAAACGCATACTTGGGTAGGATTCTTCAAAATCATCCTTTGTAAAAACTGAATGTATTAGCTATTCAGAAGTAAGATTATCTGTTGAAGTATCACTTCACCCAGTTTCCTACATCACAGGAAAATGATCCTTCACCTTAGTCATGCTTGAACCAGTATCTTTGCCTTAACATTGTTTCTGAGACATAATTTAAATACCATAGACTTTATTCCTTTAAAGTACATAACTCAGTGACTTTCAGTATATTCTCAGAGGTGAAACTATCACTACTATTCAATGTAAGTATGTTTTCAACAATCCAAAAAGAAACCTGAAACTCACTGACAGTGACTTTCCATTCTCCACTACTGCTAACCCCTAGAAATCATTATTCTGCTTTTGTTCTTAACACTCTTGTCCTTATTTTTAAAACAAAAAATCTGTATAGATAGTATCAAGCTTATGACTAGACTTACGAATTTTTCTACTTTACCAGGATGTGGAAGTAACACACATTCAGTAGAAGCCATTCTTTGAATTTTGAATCTTGTTTCTGGGCTAGTAATATGTGGTGTGACAGATCCTCACAATCCTGGGCAGTGGCATCAAGCCACAGCACCCAGTCAACCAAGCTGTCACAAGAGAGAACCACCAATACTCCTCTGTGTAATATATGGCTAAAATACAATGTTAGGGAGGCTAGGTGTAGTAAATGCATTTTCTGCTTACTGTATTTTGTACTTAGAATGGGTTTATCAGGATGTACCCTTAACTTCCTGATAGGGACCTATAATCTTTGATTTGCTCCCTTTCTCTTCTTTTTCATTAAGTTTTTATTTATTTATTTTTTGGTCATTTTAAATTTCTACTTCCTCTGAATTTCTATTTGTCACTCCTGCACGTGCATTTTCTAACCCAGCTTCATTCAATAGTTCTTAATTCTTTTGACTCCAAGGATCAGAGTCAATAGGCATTTTATCATCAGATTATTATAGCAAAGAAAACTGGAACATGCTTGAGTGTTAGGATTTGAGAGTTTGGGATTGGAAAGGAAAGCACAGGTAGAGCAATTTAGGAAGCTTCTGAGTGATGTTATTACCACTCCGCCTCAGGATCCACCTGGTATCCATCCAATTCTCAGCATATAAATGATGCCTGGCACAGAGCACCCCACAATAAATCATCGTTGAGTGAAGGAACAAATGTATTCCTCTATGATGTCTACTGGTTTGCCCCTCCTAGAGAGCCTTTTAGCTAAGCATTATTTATTTTCCCTCAAAAATTGCCTTTAAATGGCATCGGGTGCTTGAGAGACTATAATAATATAAAGAGATACATGTCAACTTGGAGAATGTCTCCTGGGTTGCTGAAGCCCGTGAATCATCTGACGTCTTTTTGATGTACACCAAATTAGGGGGAAGACTCTCACTTAAGCTTCAGAAAATTATGGCCTCTTTTTCACAGAGCATGTAAACATAAACACCTTCATTTATAACTCACATTCGTTTTGCACAAGTATTTCTTAGGTACCTTTTTCCTAGTTTACTCCTAATCAGTGTCATTCAGTAGATGCAGAGGGTTATAAAGTCCTTATGATTTTTTTTAATGTATCAGTGGGTGAGGAGAAGGAAAAGAGGTGCAAGGGAGTGAGTTACAAGTCTCCACACAAACCTTTCTTTCAGCTCAAGTATGGAAAGGGAGATAAAAAATAAAAATAAAAAAGCCAACTGCAGACATACTGTCCTCAACAGGAGCCAAGAGCTACCTTGAAGATTGGCAGTTCCAAAAGGCATCAACAGGAATCCTTTTGGTAATTACCAGTTCGGAAATGTCATCCCATTGATTGTGACAGACATAAACCAGCTGTGCTTTGTTGAGGAAGAACAGAGGCCAGGCCTGAGCAGTAACAAACAACGGGCCAGCTGCAGCCTGCTCGCCTTCCTCCTCCCCACAGAACTCTCCCGCTTCATACTTGCCAAATGCTGAAGCAATTAATCACACAGTAGAAGTGAATCTAAAACGTCTGAAATTGCCTGTTGAAGATTAACTGAATCTATCATATTTCCAGCCTGATTGGGAGGGAGGGAAGAACGTCTTTTTATTGCAGAAAGATTCTCAGTCAAATTAATTGCACGATCTCAGGCTGTTCATTCCAATTCCAGCTGGAATTTAGAGACTATTCTGGCCAGAAATCCTTTATACTTAAGTGCGAGACAGAGAAAGGACACAGATATTTGTCTTTATGAATCCCTGGAGAAGAATCAAAGATACACAGCTCAAGTCAACACAGGTGTCCTTGTAGCCTAAACAGCCATTGAAGAGTATTTTTCATTTATTCTGCCTGTTGTTTCTATAAATCAGCTCCAGAGTACACCAATACCCACTCTTCCTGGGTGGAAAATTTCAGTCTCTGTCAGGGGTCAGAGGGGCTTCTGCCACATGGGCCTTCAGCCCTCACCCTCAGGGGAAAGTGGGCCTCTGCTGGGCCTGACATGCTGCTGTCTGCAATCTGAAACAGACACTGCCTGGGGAGCCATGCTGTCTTGGTTTTAGGCGCAATCTGCTGTTGGCATGTAGCTGTGAGGTGCAGCTCCCCTCCACATGCCTGAGGCAAAGGCCACTGGTGACCCCAGCTCTAGCCTGTGGTTGAGTGATGGTAAGCATCTGCCGAGTATACCACTGATCTCCAGACCCTGAGCAGGTAACCCAGGGTATCCTTATGAAGTCACTGTCCTAGGCCCTAGGCCTCTTGGGAAACCTGAGAGATTGTCATGTGGCAGAGGAAACGACCTTGTCTCCTTTTAAACCCTGATAGAGTGTCTCATTTAGCTCTGCCTATTTAGTCCTCTTAAAGTCTCTTTACTACAGGATCTGGAGGCAAGTTTACTTATTTCTATTTTAAACTATTCATTTCCACAACATGGACACCTGCCAAAATTGCTGCTGTTGTTTTTATTTTAAAAAGCTGTGTTTATATAACTACCTTCTTAATAATATAACTGCTAAATAATATCTAATACATATAGTCACTATCTTTTAAATAGGATGAAAGACCTACTATTTCTTACATGGGGAAAACAGCCCAATATATAATAAAAAGTGCAAAAAAACAATTACAGAATGCTTTGCACAAGTTCACTTCCTGGAATATATATGTGTGTGTGTATATATATGTATGTATATATCTGTACACATATCTAAGTATGTACATATATACAGAGAAAATGGGAAAATGTGCATTAAATTGTTGGCAACAGCTATGTAGGAAGAAAGATTATTGAGAACTTTTGTTTTCTATACTTTGTATTTCTGTCATATCTGAATTTCTTTAACACAGATCTTGATCTTTGGAAAAAATTAATATAAAAGTATATATACATAATGGGATATTATTCAGCCATAAGGAAGTGTGAGTTCCTGTCATTTACAGCAAAATGGTTGAAACCAGAGGTCATTAAATTAAGTGAAATAAGTCAGACACGTAAAGACAAGTACAGCATATTCTCTCTCATATGTGGAAGCTAAAAAAAAATTGTCCAGAATGTAGAATAATGAGTACTAAAAATTGGGAAGGAAGAGGGGAATGGGAGGCTGCATTTCATCAGTACACACTGTATGCATGTGTTGGGATGTCACACTCAACCCCATTAATATGTATAATTAATACATGTTAATCAAACATAATCTATGTATGTGTTTGTTTTTTTGTGTGTAATTACCAAGAAAGGCCAATCACTAGTTGTGATTTGAGAAAAGAGAAAACCTAAGCCTTGAAGGGCCTCACCACTGAAAATGTGGTCCTTAGAACACCAGCAACAGCATTACCTGGTGCTTCTGATAAAAGCAGACTCTGGCCCTATCCTACATCTATATTCATATTCACAGAATCAGATGAGAAAATATGTAAAACTGATACAAATACAAGCTAAAAAAGTGATAAAGAGCCATAATAATCAAAAGTTTGTGAGTTGTATTGCCTGGCTAAATAAAGATTATCCAATATAATGTCTTTGCATACTTTACTGACTTTTTTATCATTCAAAAATTTTGAAACAACAAACTCTAGACTTAATTGTGGCCATCAAGGAAGAATCAGTGGTGATATAAAAATGGAAAAGAAGTAGGAGTGGGAATAGATGTGTCATATTGAACTTATGATATTAAAAACAACAGCAAAAAACAATGAGTATAGCCAGATTTTAGACATATCTGTTGATCCAAAAGTCTAAAATGAATACAATTCATTTGGAGTGGAATGTCCTGAAAATAAATCATGTGATTTGTACATCTGCCTACAGTGAAGATTGGAAGAGAACAGAAAAGGAGAAATATTTGTACGAAAAAAATAAGTATGGCTCTACAAAGGATCTGAATTTTTGAAGATCACTAACAAATGATGAAATTATGGGCACATAATCAATAATTTATGACACTCCCCATCAATATACTTCCATTTGATTTTTGAACCATGAGAAAATGGAAATGATATTTGCAGTTTTATTCTAAGTGTACTTGAAAGTTTAGACTGGTGAGTTGAAGATGAGCATGTCTTTGGGAGAGGTTATCTGTGTATTCCCTTGGGAATGGGACAATCACATACTGGCAATAAGAGAAAATGACACACTAT
This sequence comes from Castor canadensis, assembly GCF_047511655.1. NCBI lineage: Eukaryota > Metazoa > Chordata > Mammalia > Rodentia > Castoridae > Castor > Castor canadensis. The sequence continues at coordinate 29,962,818 of NC_133395.1, forward strand.
GCAGGTCATGTTCTGAGGGAGGAAAATAAAAGGCTGGATAAAAAAAGATGCTTTGAAGTACCATTATAAGCATGACTTCGGTGGACAGCCTGGAGGCTGGGGAAAGACAGGATCCACTGACCACTTAAGAATCAGGCCAGTCATGCCTACAATCTTAGACTCTGCCCACACATCTGGAACATTTCAATAAAGGCCTTGGAGATAAGATTGACAGCTTCATGTCAGACAAAATTAGAGGAATGAAGGTTTCAATCCCTGATATGTAAGATGAAAGGAAACTCGGACAAAAGCAGAAATAATAGCAACTCTTCAGATAAAAGTGAACAGGGCAGAAATATTTTGTGAAGTACATAAGAGAGATCCACCAGTTATTCTCCTTTGAACCCAGCTACGTCTTGACAACCCATACTGACATTCCAACACTTGTGTCTGAAAAAAATCTTTTAGCAAAATCTTCCATCCAGCATTCTAGACCTTATTATTGCTTGTCATTTCTAAAGAGCATTACCATAGCTTCTTAGTTGATCTTCATAATACCTAAATGAAAATAGATGGAGATCATGTCTTAAATATGATTCTAACACAGATCTTTTTTGTTTCTACACAAAAAGAGCTTCTGATTTAATGGATGAAAGAGTCTACATCATGAAAAATTATTTAATAGTGCTGTATTTCACTTGGATTTAACTTTCAACTTAATGTTTTTAATTCTTCATATAAGCTCTACTTGACTAAAACTACAAAATTAAATGTATTTATTTATATCTTACCTCTTTCAAATAAAGAATATTTGAGGTGATTTGTAGCAGAAAACATGCATGATAAAATTAATAAAATAGAAATTTAAAGAAAAATAGAAATCAGGACAAAGTTTATAAGATTTCTGTGAATGAGTTGCAAGCACTATCCAGGTCTTCTCGGCAGAGTATGACTGTTTTCATATCATGAAAAAATATCAAATGAAATGCTGCAGAAAAAAAAAGCATATGTTGTATACTTTCTTTCCTTGGTCAATAGTATAGACAAGTTAGGATCAACATTAATCTCTGCTCTCTTGAAAACCTAGAGCACTTATAATACATTATCAAGTGTGGTCCATGAACCAGCAGCATTAGCGTCTCCAGGGAGGTTGTTAGAATCTCAGGCCCACCTCAGATCTGAATCAGAAGCTGCATTTTATTATAAGACCCCCAAGTGATTTCTGTGTAAATGAAAATATGAACTAGAGGTCTGAAACACTGATCTTCCAGCAAAACTATCAGTTCCTTGAGACAGAAACTAGCTTATTCTCTTTTTTTCCCCACAGTATCAAATACAGTAGAGAAAATATTATAGGGGCTTAGTTAAATCATGAATAAAATCATTGTAAAATAAATGAACAATCATAAAAGGAAGAAAATTAGACCAAGAGGACCAAAATTCAGGACAAAAATCAATCCATACAATTCAAAATTACAATGTGTATTACATAACTTAATAATGAAATTATTTTAAGTAATAATGACTAATATCTGTTGCTTATTTGTGACAGGGATCAGCAAGAATTTCTTATTATCATCTTCTCAACTCTATATAGCAGTATTATGCTCATTTTATAAAAGCTAAAAGTGAGATTTGTGATTAAAATTGTCCAAGTCTACTATCTGAAAGTGGTAGAACTATAATTTAAGCACAGGCTATTTAATTATAAAAAATCCCATTTTCAGCTACAACTGTCTAATGGAAGCTTCTGATCCCCGTGTTTCTGAATAATATAAAATTCTTCCACATAATAAGACCAGGAGCTTAAGAAGCTTACAATGGAGCAAGTGACTAAATGTGATCAAAGTCAATACTCACTTTAAAAGGTATGCTCACATTTTTAAGTAATTATAGTATGGTTTTATTTTGTGATACTATAAAATCACAGGTATAATTCTGCAAAGTTTAAAAGTATTTTCTAGTTTCAGTGGAGGTGAGAAATAGAGAAATGAATTAGATAAGAAATGATAGGAAAGCATATGTGGTCCAATGATCCCAAGTACAAAATATTTAATGAATATTCACCCCTGTGGATGTTTCTAAATATGAACTTTCCCTGTTTCTGATGATAACAGCTGTCAAATATAATTGCTTTTCTCTACACCTAGAGAAACTGAGACTCCCGTAGGCCAATAGGCATCAAAGCCTCTTCAGGTGACACATGGATCCATTGTTAAGATATTTATGCTTATCATGACTCTACATTTTCTCTTTCTTGCTGGTGGAAAATGCAAAGAAAGAAGATGGCAGCTGTCTTTATCTAGATGCATAGCTGTGAACTATGTATATCATGAATATTATCACAGATGAAGGTGAATGTGTAGGTGGAAAGATACATAAAAAGTGGGGGCAGTGACCTGCTGTGGAGAAGAGGGCACATTTCTCCTTAAGAATGATAGAACTTTGTCTTGTTCTACATAATACCTCCAGTGCCTGTGCCAGGTACTTAGAAGGTATTTGATGTATTTGATTGGATAAGTACCTACTGGGTGTTTAGCTAGTAGGTACCAAAAAATTGCTTGCTAAAACTTTATACATACCTGATCCATAAATACCAATCTTACTAGTTCCATGATTTTAAGAAGTTATTTAACCTCTTGGAGCTTCAATTTTTTTCATCTGTAAAATGAACGTAATGATGCTAATCTCATGTAGCTATGAGGATCAACTGAGATAATGTGTGTAAACTACTAAGCACAGTCCATGGCACATCAAGTGCCCAATAAAAATAGTGAAAGATATCAGCTTTCTAGTGAGATTATATCAGCCTCAAGTTTTACCATGGCATCGCAGCCTAGTTTATGACTTTGCAAATGTACAGACCAGGAAGCACCATGATCTCACTGCCTTTTAATAGTAAGCCATGACCATGGCAGATCCTAGTCCTCAATATTCCACAGGAGATCTTCTTTAAAATAAGATGTTAGGTTGTCTGAGTGTCTTTCTCCATCAAGAGGCATCATTGTCAGCCTCTTTACACATGCCCAAGGGTTGAGTGAATTCTCCATCGAAACAAGGAAAACTTTACAGTGGTCTTGGGACCACTTTAGGTCAAAATTTCCCTTTACATTTGTGAAAAGGAACTGTTTATTCCCATCCCCTGCTTAGATGGGGCACACATTCTTTTGTATTATGGAAATCAACTAACCCACATTCAGAGTTTCTTGACATTTGGTGTCTTCAGTTCTTATAATCTTTACCTAGGCCCTCAGGGCATAGATCTAGTAAAGAAATTACCTGGGAATTCAGGCCTACTGCCACATTCTTTTATGGATGATGAAAGCAAGACAAGATGGATGCAGTGAATCACAGGGAAAACATAAGCCCTATAGGATGGCAGAGTTTCTGAAGTTATTTTGAGTGTGACAATTATGATGTCCGTAAGAGGAAGTATAGTGTTGTTCAGCAGGAGTTGAAAATATGGCCAGTGAACCAAATTTATCCATGGCCTGTTTCTATATGACTCACAAGCTGATATAAGACTTTACATTTTTAAAAGACTGTAAGAGAAGGAATAGAAGCAGCAGCAATGACAGAGATCAAAAGAGGTTTGCAAAGACTGGTCCTTTACAGAAACTGTCAACCCCTGGTTAGACATTGGAGCTATCCTCCCTCAGATCAAGTCACATTAGGACATCTTACCAGTTGAAACTCTGTAATTCAGGTTTCTCATCTTTAAAATGAGAAAACAGTAACTTTCTATGCCTGTCACAAAATAAGTGTCCAGTTAAGTATTTGCTTTTGTTACTTATGTTGAGGTTAAAAAAAAAATCATTGAAATTGACCAAATGTGATTTTTATTCATCTCCTATTTTTATTCATCATTTCATTGCCAGCACTTGATACATAGTAACTGCTCATAAGTATTTAGTAAATTAATGGGTATTACAATCTTAAATTTGAGAATGTATCTTAATTTCTCAGTAATTTCATGCTATGAATTAAAAATTGCTTGTTGAAAAAATAAGTGAAAATTTTAAATATAAAATAAAGCTTTTGATATATAACTGATCCTTCAGAGAGAAAATTATGAGAAAAAATGAGAAATAGAGAAGTAAAACTACAGATTAAAAGAATTTTATTAGACATACCAACTAACACAATGTAATGTATATACTTTATTTCGTTTTGAATTAAACAAAACTTTAAAAAGTTATTTATAAATAATTATAAATGTGAACATGTGATCAATATTTGGTGATATATTAAGGAAATACTATTAATTTTTAGGCATGGTAATGTATTACTATTTGTTAAAAGATTATAATGATTTACAGATACAAACTGAAATAGTTACAAAAGAAAAGATACAGCATCAAAATTTTCTTCAAAATAACATGATTATAAATAAAGAAATGAATCAGTTTTTAAATAGGAGAGACAAAGAAAATCTCCAGTGCAGTGACTTTCCCAATAAGGTGGGGGCTAGCAGGACAAAGTACCTTTATGGTCAAGAAAACCTGGTAAATATGACTTCAGTCAGGTGATCCAGCCAACATTAATGGCCATAAGTCATTTTCATAGTATGTATGATGATTGGACATGATGAAATGACACAGTACCTCTATGGTCTTCCTGCTGATATCCCATAACCCCAGTCTTACATCATAAGAAAAAATATCAATAAATTACAATATGGGGCATTCTGAAATATCTTATTAGGACTCCTCAAAACTGTCAAGGTCTTTGAAACCAAGGAAACTCTGAGAAACTGTTATAGCCAAGACAACTAAATATAACATGGTATTCTGGGGAGGATACTAGAACAATAAGAAGGTGAGATAGGCAAAACTTGAGGAAATCTAAGTAAACTGTAGACTTTAGTTAGCAATAATGTATCAATACTGTTCATTATTTGTATGAAATTCAAATTTGAGGTCTTAATAAGGAAAACTGAGCAGGGGTTATATAATAATCCTTTATACTATTTTGTCATTTTTTTCTGTAAATGTAAGATGATTTTTAAAAACAGTCTAATTTAAAAATATGAGGAGGGTGAATCAATGAGGGAATAGATGAAATAAGATCTGATAACCCAGGATTAATAATTATTGGAGCTGGGTTATGGGTATAGAGAAGTTTGTACACTGTTCTGTCTACTAAATACACTTGATATTTTCCATTGAAATGGTTAAGAAAACAAAGAACTTTCAATCAGAAAGTATAGTTAATACTCTCAAACTACATTTGCCCCACAGTTCTACTTAAATATTAGGAAAATTGGCAATTACTAAGAAATGTTGGAAATAAGAAGCTTGTTTTCTATACAAAGCACCACTTCTTTACTTAAGTCTTCTCATGTGAGAAGCAGATAGCTGCAGTCCCTATTAAACTTGCCTGTATGTATAAATTTACAGATGGCATGTATCCATTTCTAAGTATATAAGTCATGCAGAGTAAGTTGTTGCATATTAATATTCCTGAGTGGACCCATTCTCTACCTTTAATATCACTGCTTCCTATTAATTTGCTACCTCCATCTGCCATATTGGGATCAAGGCTATGCTAATAAACTGTTGAGTATCTACAATTCAGTAATCACCACAGAATTCTCACTCATATATTTCATCTGCTTTGTTACATAAGTGATATATATATATATATTATATATATATATATATAACTTTTTGTTAAAGTTGAGTAAATGTTAAAATAATGACACTTCATATGTCATATCTTTAAAAAAATCATTAAAAATGGTAAAAAACATTATTCTTTCACATAATTCATCTTCTAAAATACTTTCCTCTCAAATAACTAGTCAAACAGCCTAATTAAATTCAATAAAGTAATAATTAGTACAAGGCTACCTTACAATAATGACAGAAATAAGTAACCCATCTTAAAAACAGGGGAGCTGCAGTAGTGAGAGGTTATACCAAAATGCTCAGAGCTGTTGAGTGACAAATCCACGTATGTAAATACAAGGCTGAATGAAATTCACATCCATAGTTTTGCATTATATCAGATGCTTTGCTTCTGAAATATTATGTAGAAAGATCCAACTGAAAAATCTAAATTGTTCCATTTCCTTGTAGTCAGCTCCCTCTCTGTATGTATACATCAGCAGGTGAATACTTAGTACTGTGACAATTACCATCAAGTTAGAAGACATATATGTAGCCTAGGTTTAATGGTTCTTTCCCCTCAATTTCATTTTTCTTTATATTATTCAAGATATTACCATCATTCTTACTGCTATATTATTTGATCCACAAACAACTATTTTTACCTACTTTGATAGTTCACCTGAACAACTGTTGGCATGGGCACAGTTTTAGTAGATTATGGAGTCACTCAGTTCTGTTCCTTTGGTTTTTTTGAGATAGGGTTTCAAAGCCCAGACTGTATTCAAACTTGCTATATAGCTCAGGCTGGCCTTGAACACATAATCCTCCTTCTTCCAGCTCTCTTGTGTTGAGATTACAGACATTTACCACACCCAGCATCTGAGTTCCATTCCTACAATATGAGAGATTTTTTTCATTACTTTCTAAATATGCAAGACTGACGGTGTGCAAAAATAAACATATAAAAGCAAAACTGACCTTATTTTTTAAATGGCCTGCAATAAGAATTATACGGAGTTGCAAAAGCTGTTTGTTCTTAATGCTAACAAGAGTCTGGATATAGGACAGCATGCTCTGAAATGTACTCAGTCATTCCAAATTCCAAACCTCACCTTTTTCAATCATACATTCAGTCAGGTAGACGAGACATAACACCAGACAAGCTTAAAGGGAACCTTGGTTGTGAAAAATACCTTCAGCAAACTGCTTAGCCTCCACCACCTTTTGGAAAGGACAATATATGTATATATAAAACTTCGCACCTGCTCAATGAAGAATGTGATGAAAGAATGGATGAGGTAATGCCTGTAAATCCTGGAAGCTTTCTAAACCATATACAGTTTTTTCCTAGGTAACATTTTAATAAGCTGCATTACTTCAGTGTCCACCAAGAAGACTCTTTTGCCCTGAAGTCATTAGTGTGGCTTCTGTGTTTTGCCAGGGTCTCAAAAACATGTAGGGTTTTGGGGAACACCAAATTCTATCACTGCTGTTAATCCTCAGCACTTTTTAAAAATTCTGCCTGCTTTTTTTCACTGACAAAAGATCTAATAGAGATTTTCTACAAAATAAACATCAGCAGAGAGAATAATTGTAATGCCCTTTACAAAAACAACTGTTATGACTATTTAGAGAGAGGCAGCAATGTGAAAACTTGTCCCCACTTGCTAAGAAACCCAGGAGCTATTCTGGTGAGCTACCTTTACTCAGTCTCACACAGTAGACGGCCTCCCAGCCGGGCTCATGATGGGTCTTGTCATAATTCAGCTGGAGCCACTGGTAAATATCCACCTGTCTATTACTCATTAATAGAGAGAGACAGGATGTCAGCTGTTTCCGTGACTTGGAGAAACATAGGCTTTTACCACCTCCTGGCTTACTCTCAAAGTAATATTAGAAACAATAAGGCAGACAAAGATAAAAAGGACAGGAAGATGCAGTGTCAAAAATAAAAATAAATCATCATCTGATGAATACAAAGATTACAGTCTTCAACTTGCTTTACAGGTTTTCATAATTCAACTTTGGCAACTTGGTCATCTTCTTCAAAGATGGGGAAAATAGTTTCTAAATTTATTTGCATATTTAGAAAATTTTATTTTGCTAATACTAATGAATATTATTATCTTTGTTGCATAATTAACCTTCCCTACTGATATTCAGATTATATAAATAGAGATGACTCCTGTTTTGGCAGTAAATTATTTATGTTATAATGTGCTTAATTATAATATGATAATACAGATAAGACTGCTTCCTGTCTTCAATTTTAATCCCAGAAAGTGCTTCCTCTGTCAGTTAGAACACTAGTTGTTGTAACAAGAAAAAAGAAACCTAAACTTCAATGATACCATCCAAGTTAATTTCTCATTTGTTTCACAGTCTATGATGGACATTCAGGAGAGCAGGGAGTGTCAAGGATCCAGGCTCTACCCATTGTATGGTTCTGCTATCCTTAGAACTGTGTCATCTGCAGCCGGCAGTGGGAGGAGACCAGGAACACATAGAAGGCACAGCACAATCCTATGCATTGATGTGTGACACACATTAACACATTTGGCCAACTTGGAGGAAAGGGGACTCAGACATGCAGTCATAGCTGGGTAACCACTACACATAGACTTTTATATCTTGGAATAGAATATACTTTACCATAAGTACCCACCAAATTCTTCCCAGTCATTTGATAATACCTGAAATTTTGCAAAGCCTCATTAATTGAACTAAGACTGTGACTTCCTGTTAGGCAAACATTCTTCAAACTACTTACTTATTTGCATTTTGAATAGAATATTGTTCCTTCCTCTATAGAAGGAATTTAAAAGGTGAAAGGGGCACTGGAAGAAGTAAGACTGAGGAACTGGAGAGAAGAGGAAGAGCAAGAAGAGGACCAGGGAATCTCTTCCTCCAACTCTGGAACCCAACAGACACTCCCCTCTCCTATGTCCACCACAGAACAGATTTTGATGGTGGCAGTGGAAAACTAAAGACCCTACAATCAATAGCCCTAAAAATTCATGGTCATTCACATCTGACCCAGCACTGTACCCAAGACTAGTACTTGGCCTTTTGTCAACAGTTGTGGCAAAGTCCCTGCCTTGAGACAGTTCCTATAACTACTGCCATACCACCACATCTACATGATGACTTAACTTTGCATGGAAATTTCACATACATCAGTCTCATGCTATCTACTCAGTGAGTAATGAGTAGAGTAGGCCCTATTGTTCTCTTTACAAAAGTAAAGTAACAGAATCAAACGAAGGTTGTATACACACTCAAATTAATGCATCTATTACATGGCAAAGTCAGACCTCTCCTTCCCTAGCCAATATTCTTTACACTATGAAATACTGTTCTACTGAAAATGCTTCTCCTCTAGACATGGGGCTTGGGATTCTGTTTACCAACATAGTCCTTTAGTCCTATCTGTTTCTAGAATTCTGTTCCTTTGATGCCTGTATCCCACAGATAATTATGGATCATTACTATACACCAAGCACTTGAATCTGTGACCAAAAAAATGCTGTTTTCCCAATGTTAGTCTACTTGTCAGCAAATAAATGTATAATTTCACATAAGTGCAACAAAGGGACCAAATGACGCAATCTAAGAAATGCAGGTGGCAGAGGTGGGGAAATAGAGAGGAACCCTATTTGGGCAAGGCTGTTGGGAAAGCCTCTTTGAGTAGTCAACATTTAAGCCAAGACATAAGAAATGATGCATGTATTGTGAGGAAAAAAAATGGTGGTATTGCAGAGGCAAAAGACCCTGCAGCAAGAAAGCTTGATAGTTTAAGAAAAGGGAAGAGAGCCAGCATGAGTGAAGTATGGTGGAGAAGGGAGCAAAAATGATCTTGGAGAAGTAAGAGGGCCTAGTCATGGAGGAATTTCAGCTCTATCTGATTCGCAGCTGGGATCCAATGAAGAATTTTTAGCAGGAAAATGGTATGATCACATTTAATAAGAGGTGTAATTCTCCTTGTACCATGGAGAATAGAGAGGAAGAGAGAATGGCAGAGATGATGGATGGATGGTGGCTGAGAGGCAACACAGTGGCTCAAGAACAAAATGCTGGTGATTTGGAATATGGTAGTGGTAGACAGATGGCATCAAGTGCACATAGTTGAGATGTATTTTTAAGGTAGGATGATAGGACTTGGCAAAGGACTAGCTTTGAAGAAGAAGAGACAGGGAGGTATTAAGACTGGGTTTTTAGGCTTTTGAATTTTGCAACAGGCCTATAAGAGGGGTCTTTCTCAAGTGCTCAATCATCCTGATAATAAACCTGGCTAAAAATTTGAATTAGGGAGGAATGGGACTTTGCCCACTTTATAATGACATAATGATATTATGGAGAAAAGATGCACTTTTCCCGATAATTTGAAGTCAAGATGTGCCTTACAATCTATATTAAAGAAAAACTCCAAAGAAGTGAGCTGTGACAACACTGTCACCACATGTATGTGAACTTAGTGGAAGTGGAAGGCATCTGTTCATCAGATCAAGTCACCTAGTTTATTTGTACTGATTGCACAACACCCTGTGCATCATAACATGTTTGACTTAACTTTGTTTGCATAGAGATTATAAAGCAGCCTTGAAACAATATGGTATTGTATATGCAGAAGAACAATAAAGAAATCAATAAGCAGAGGATATAAATTTACCATAGGTGAAGATGGTATTTGACTTTGGAAAACCAATTGTTTAAACCAATTAACAATGAGGTAGTGTTTTCTATGTTTTGAAAATTAAAGAAAGTCACAAGAAGATGAACTAGGGCTGAGAGCTGGGAAGAGACAATGGCTGGAAGAGCTGTCATGCATTATACTCTGATTTTATGTGCTTTATCAAGTAAAAGAAAAAAGTAGTGTTTAGGTGTCTTTTTCAAAGGGGGGAGGTTACACCATCAAACTTAAGGAATGATTAAACAGACATGGACCTGACATCAAGGTGGGTACCAGGTAACCCAGCGTGATGAGAGAACCAACTCTTCATATTCTAGAGATTTGAACACCCTAGCTAGTGACCAGAGCTTGAAAGAAGCAGCAGTCTGGGCTGAGGAAACAACACCTGTCATCTTTGGTCAGGCATGGCACTGATGTTAGAACCAATTTGACAGACTATGCTGACCCCATGCAGGGAATTCAGGGTAGATATAATGAGGACCAACCAAATGAGAACAGATAAAATCTATTTATTCAGAGTTTACTATAGCAAGTCACCATCCACTGCATTTCTCAATTCTCAGATGCCTGTTGTTCCATAACTTAATATTTCTGAAATCAAGATAATCCCCAGTGGTACCATCACTTGCATTTAAACAGAGACTCAAAGACAGCAGAACAATGGGGAAAGGGAAGACTTCAGGTAGGCACAGTCTGGAAGCTGTTGGCATGGTGAATCCAGAGGCAGGGTAAATAAAAGTGAGAGACAACCTGTATGATTGGCTACAGGTGCATATCTAGCTTTCTCAGATTGGTGCTAAATTGGAAGCAGAAGAAAAAATAGGAAAGCTGCCAATATTAGCCATACCCTAGGCATTTTGAGCTGATTGTTGCAGGTATTACTGTTTTGGTTTCTGGTTTGTTGCTGGACATAATGGTCTGACTTCCACAAGTGGTCTGACTCACAGAAGGCTGCTTCCTGGGCTATTTACTTAAATAATTGTTTAGCTTCTGAGCTGGATGCTGCAGATTATAGATCAGAGCTTATTTTATGTTTGATCTGGCTGTTCTCCATTTGTATGTTTCAGTCTCTTATAGATCTTCCAGAAACCATGCCTTAGTGAGGACCAGCAGAGAAAGGCTGTATTGGGGAGCAGTACAACCTGACATGAAGAGCTGGTATTTGTAGTAGTACAGGTCTTCCCAGAGGACACTGGATGTCTTCACCATAGGAGAAGACCCTTGTGGAACCTACCTTGATAATATTAAGAATTCAGAAGTTCTGAGGAATCCTACAAATGGAATCAATTAAATATGGGTCTGATCTAGATTGGGAGAAGTTAGAGAGAATACAATACAATTCAGCAAAGCAGCCAAAATTTTGTTTTGTAGAAATGCAGATATACACCATATATTGATGTTTTAGTCAATGAAGGGCTGCATATGTAGCAGTGCATACCATATAGCCAAAGTGAGTAGTAGACTATTTCTTCTAGGATTGTGAAAGTATCCTCTATGATTGTGCATGTATGAGATCACATCTCTGAGAATGTATTAACTTCATTAAGTAGCTTAAGACTTCACCATCTTTTCTATCAATTTTACTTGAATCATCACCTATGATATACCTATGAGCATAATTAAACAAGAAGCCTTTATCATCAAAAAATAATTAATAGGACTAGGCTTTACATCAGAATATCAAAGATAGTTTCCTGTGTAGTAAGACATGCCCTGTGGCTCTTAGTTAAGACAACATGAAATTATATATGTGTGTCATTATTAGAAAACTAATTTCAAAAACTCTAATTCAGCAAATGAAAATTATATCAAAGTTACAACATTAATGAAAAATACCAAAAAGCATGGAGGATACCAATAACACAGATGGAATTGAGGATTGCCTCGAGGAAGAATCTATTCCTCTTTAACACTGTATTTCAGTTGAAGACAATGAAAAATAGATTATTAACATATTTGTCTGATAATTATTGTAAGGTTCTGCACAAGTTGTCTGAGTTAACCTCATATGTATCAGTTTTGCATTCATTACTTGCCTATTCTGAGCAAGATGCTGTCAATGTTATTCACTGTTCCTCAGGTATTAGAAGTTCACCTATTAAAATTACTGCATTATTTCATGAAGTGTTTTCTAATAAATTTTTGAATAACCACATACAATAGATATTTTTTATTCCCATTTTACTCTTATGGAAGCTGGGGCTTAGGTAGGCTCTGAGACTAACTCAGTCATCTAGCTAGTAAGTATGAGAGTGAGTTTCTATGTCACCGTCCTCTTGCTGTTCTTCCTTATCCTTGCTTCCATGTGGCAAGCTTCCTAAGGGGGGAAATATTTAAATGAAACTCTATCAGATAAAACAGAGCGTATACAAAAATGGGTATTGTGCTTCAAAGTATTTACTCCCGGGAGCTGACTACCTATTTGAACTTTGGACACTTTGTTTTAAATCATGCTTATAATAACCCTCTCACTAGTGCATAATCACTCATCAGAATAAAGTAAGCAGCTGCCTCTTCAGTGTGTGAGTTTCAGGGTGATGAAACATTCCTCAGTATCCCCCCAGATAACTCCCTCACCTGCTGGGTGGAACTTGAAATCCCTTAATAAGAGTCTAATCCCTTTAATTAAAAATTTTGATCCTGTGTTAAAATGGAAAACCCTGCAGAAAAGGTACCAAAGGATCTAAAAGCAAAGTATCATGTTATATTCTCCTCAATGCAATTCATACTAATTCTCTTTTATACTGTTGTAGACATTCACTTATTCACGTTTTTTCTCACTTTGGCTCCTTAATTTTAGAAACAAATCCATACTGTATATAAAGTATATATACATATATGTGTGTGTGTGTATACTTAATGTCTTGCTTACCCAAGATAATTTGCATTTTAACAATAGCCATCTGGAAATATATTTTATTTAATAATATTTTCAAGCCACTTGTGAAAAATATTTTTTCAGGTATATCTTTCCATCATGATAATCACTCTTTCCCAATCTCTTGAATTCTTCTTCTTCAGATTTGTATATGGTTTTTGGAGTAGTCAGATTTTGGTTACCATAACAAAATACCTAAGAAAAACTACTTTATAAAGAGGTTTATTGAGCTCTGTCTTGGAGGCTCAGTTCTGGTGAAGGCTCCACAATGCAGGGAAGATGGCAGATACCAATGGCAGGAGTGTATATCAGAGAAGGCAGTCACATTTCAAAAACAGGAAGCAGAGAATACATTAGGGACTAGGATTGTTTCTTTTATAACAATCCTCTCTTCAGAACTCAAGTGGTCACATAAGAACCACCTCATATCCACCAGGACCTAAACCTACCACTTGGCCCCACTTCATAAATTTCCAAACCACTTCCTAATACCAATACCCTGGACACCAAGTTCCCTATACATGAGTCTTTGGGGAGATTCAAACAACATTCAAACCTAGCACTTTTGGAGAACCAATCAAGTCCCATATGGAAGTTGGCCATATATCCTAACTTAGGAAACTTTAATTTATACCAGTTTTTCTCTATAGGAAAAAAATGAAATAACTTTTTATTTAGCACTAGTAGAGTTTTTGTTAAAAAATAATTATTTATATAAGCCATTTTCTGTTCCTTTTAGGAACAATGCATAATGATTCATTTTCACTACATATAACTAGAACACCAAAACATTTATTTTCAAGTCATAGAATATGATGTTTTAGAATTTAGCAGATGGATACTTTAACCCCTTGTATGATCAACCATTCAACTTATTGCCTAAACAACACTAAACACCTGTTAAATACTCAGTTCATTTTGTGCTATGCAGAAATCCACAGAGGTATGATCCAGGGGAAAGAAATACAGTCAAAGCTGTATGAGACCAGGACCTCATTCATCAAAATGGACAATATTATGCCTCATTTTGTTGTTTCCTCAAGTTCTATTATTCATTCCACATTTATTTAATACTTAGGAAAGATACTTAATAGACTTCCCGGGGCACAACCCCAGGAGCTCATTCTGTTTCTAAGACTTCATACAAGTGGTGGTGAAAATTGAGGTTATTTATATTCACACCCAGCCCATAGTAATCAGTGCTTAAAGCAAAAGAAAAAAATATACCACAATACTTAATCTTTAACTTGTCACTATACACTAGATCTATAGTTAAGAAAATTAAGAGATTTAAAAAAAACTACAAAGAATAATGTAAAGAAAAGAAAAGGAAGAAGAAAATAAAATAAGCAATGTAGAAAGGATGACACCTGCTTACGGTAAAACAGAAGAATTAACATCAGACCTTCTTTGTTCTCTCCCCCTCAAGTAAATAATTTGCAAAATGGTGGGGCAAAGAATTTTTCCTTTCTTTGTATGTTCTCCACTCTTGATCTCTTAGTACCTTCACTGGGTTTTTTAGTTCGTCAAATCCCCTCCTCCGATTCTATTTAAATAACATTAAATTTGCTCACTGGGATTAAGACTGATATCATCAACTTGCTTAACAAAGGCTATGAAATTTGAGACAGACTGTGGGAAAATGTTGGCTCAATAGATAGTACTATATTACTCTTTGTCTTTTCTGTGCCAGAATGCCAGAGAGATAAGTCCCTGAATTCACACGAGTTTCTTTCCCTGCCCTGGCTGCACACTGCATGGCAGATGGCCTAGTATGGACTAATGTTCTTCAGTAACTTAAGTATAGGATGGAACTGAAGCCAAGTTATTATCTTCACTTTTTTTCTTGATCAGAAAAAGAGCCTTGAAACTCATGACCCTGTTCTTAAACAGTGAAGTGTCTTTTTTAAAAAATTAGGTCATTTCAACGAACTAGAGAGAGACTAATATTCTATGTATTTATCTCTAAACTTCAAAGAACATCCTGTAAAAGCAGAGATTCTTGAAAAATTAGATATTTTCCAGGCAACATTTTTCTTTCTTCTTGAGCTATTTTTAATGTATCATACATATCAAATACTATATAAAAATGTATCTCTTAATTTATGTATTACACAGAATATACATAAAGAAATAAATGATTTTATATATATAAAATACATTTACATATATTTATATGTATATGTATATACATATATATGTATATATAGCGAGACAGAGACAGAGACAGAGAACAAATAAGTGTTCTTCTCTGCCTTCCCTGGTAACCTCTTTCTTCCCTCTAGGGGAAAACATCATTAAGGATCTATTAATCATTTCTTTGTTTTAATAGTTTTATTCCATAATATGTGTATTACTAAACAATTTACTGTTTGTTTCTGCAATGACATAAATAAAATCATGTAATATGTATGCTTACTGGATTTGTCTCTTTCACTCACAGTTTAGATTCACCCATGAATCAAAATGGTTCAAATTTACTTGTAACTTTCATTCATTTATGCATACTATATGCAGAAACACATTTGTACACACTATATAAAATATATGTGCTATACTATATACTATATATCAAAATTTATATATTCAATAGCTGGTGAACATTTGGATTCTTCTGATTCTGGACTACACAGAATATGCTACTATTAACATTTTACACATGTGTCATGATGTTCCTGAGAAGAAAATTTTCCAGAACTTATATCAAGTAATGGAATGGCTGGTCATGTCCCATGCATATGATACAGTCAGGTCTTGTTTGGGGTAAGTTTTTTCTTTTAATCAGGTTGAATAAGACAACTCAACATACTATTTCCATGATACAACTGATATATTCTGCCCCAAATCTATCATAATATATTATAATTATGTGTATTTTTTGTAATTATTATTTTTCCCTGTGGATTATATGTTTTTTTTCTTTTTTTCTTTTTTTTAAATTCATTTATTCACATGTGCATACATTGTTTGGGTCATTTCTCCCCCCTGCTCCCCATCCCCACCCTCTCCCCCAAACCCCCCTTGCTTCAGGCAGAACCTGTTCTGCCCTTATCTCTAATTTTGTTGAAGAGAAGACATAAGCATGTGTAAAGATCAGGTAGAGATGAATCAACTTGGGTTGTAACACATTTGTACATGAAAGCAATGTTAGGAATCTCTCTGTATAGCTACCTTTTAATAGCAAAAACGCTCTTTCTTATTATTTTTTATTTAGAATTTAGAAACATTTCATCATTTTTTAGTGTTTTCCATTGTACCTTTTTAAATGTTCTTCATGTGCTGTTTTATCATTTAATTTTTTACTATCTGTTTTATTGGGGGTTTTGTTCCCAGTATTTTGTGATCTCTAGCCATTGCTTATACAGCAATGAATTTTTTCTGTTTTCTTCTTTTTTTACCTTCTTCTCCGAAGTTTTTGTTGCATTGTTTATTCTTTGTCATAGTATATGACATTTGTAAATTCATTTTCCACCATCATTCCCACTCTTATTTAGTCTTGAATGCACAATTACACATTTTTAAATTATTACCATCACTCCTGTTGCTGTTAAATTTCCAATAACTACTTGTTAGTAGATTCTATGAGAAGAGGCTATGAGCACAGAATTTCCTAAGTTTTCACATGTTGAGAATTATTTTTGTAGTCTTACTTATTATCTGGCAAATACCTAGGTTAAAAATCAAATCAATGAGTCACTTTTTTCACCAATGTTTTTAAAATGTGCATTCTCATTTGCTTTGTGAGTCTTCGAATGTCTAATATGAGTTTAAGTCTCTTGACCTTTGAAAGTTATTTGAACATTTACTTAAAGGCTGTGAATATTTAATCTTAATCTTTGAAATCTGATCATTTATTGATAAACTATTTGGGACTGCATATATTAATAATCATATCATCTGAAATAGATGTTTTTAGCTTCCTTTCAAATCCCTTTCTCTCCTTCCTTCTGTCCTTTCCTTCCTTCCCTCCTCCTTCTTTCCCTCCTTCTTCCATTTTTCCCTCCCTCCCTTTTCCTCCCTCCTTCCTTCGTTCCTTCATTCCTTCCTTCCCTCCCTTCCTTCCCTCTTCTCCTTCCCTCCCTTCCTTCCCTCCCTTCCTTCCGTCCCACACCTCATGACTCTGTGCTCTTGGTTCTGCTCTCTGACTTCCTTTTCCACAAGAAGTAGATCAAATTGCAAACTTGGTTTTCCAAGTTTGTTCCTATTAGCACTGAGTTGGAAATCTAAAATCCTCTCTCCATTTTGTGCTGGCTTTGCCCCTTTAATCCAAAATGGCATAAATGTATCTTTTACTTGCCAATATAAAATGCTAAGACAGATGGCAATAAAATTAGAAAATGTACTAAAAGCTTACATATATATGTAATTAAGAAAATAAGTCGTTTTAGGCTCTCATAGCAGGCACACTGGGTAAGACAATCTGCCACTTCTAGCTCTACAAACATAGACACATGCAAGTTCTTTTTATTTCAGTTTACCATCCTAAGATGTGAATGAGGAATATAAATGAGAAAACATTTAAAATGCTTTCTTTTTTTTTTCTATTTTTTTTCTTTTATTCATATGTGCATACAATGTTTGGCTCATTTCTCCCCCCTTCCCTCCGCCCCCTCCCTTACTCCTCCACCCCCTTCCTCTCCCCCCCACCCCCTCGCTACCAGGCAGAAACTATTTTGCCCTTATCTCTAATTTTGTTGAAGAGAGAGTATAAGCAATAATAGGAAGGACCAAGTGTTTTTGCTAGTTGAGATAAGGATAGCTATATAGGGAGTTGACTCACATTAATTTTCTGTGCGTGTGTGTTACCTTCTAGGTTAATTCTTTTTAATATAACCTTTTCTCTAGTTCCTGGTCCCCTTCTCCTATTGGCCTCAGTTGCTTTTAAGGTACCTGCTTTAGCTTCTCTGCATTGAGGGCAACAAATGCTAGCTAATTTTTTAGGTGTCTTACCTATCCTCATAACTCCCTTGTGTGATCTCGCTTTATCATGTGATCAAAGTCCAATCCCTTTGTTGTGTTTGCCCTTGATCCAATGTCCGTATATGAGGGAGAACATACTATTTTTGGTCTTTTGGACCAGGCTAACCTCACTCAGAATTATGTTCTCCAGTTCGATCCATTTACTTGCAAATGGTAAGATTTTGTTCTTCTTCATGGCTGCATAAAATTCCATTGTGTATAAATACCACATTTTCTTAATCCATTCATCAGTAGTGGGGCATCTTGGCTGTTTCCATAACTTGGCTATTGTGAATAGTGCTGCAATAAACATGGGTGTGCAAGTGCCTCTGGAGTAACCTGTGTCACATTCTTTTGGGTATATCCCCAAGAGTGGTATTGCTGGATCATATGGTAGATCTATGTTTAGATTTTTAAGAAGACTCTAAATTTTTTTCCAGAGTTGTTGTACTAGTTGCATTCCCACCAGCAGAGTAAAAGCATTCCTTTTTCCCCCCGCATTCTTGCCAACACCTGTTGTTAGTGGTATTGCTAATGATGGCTATTCTAACAGGAGTGAGGTGGAATCTTAGTGTGGTTTTAATTTGCATTTCCTTTATTGCTAAAGATGGTGAGCATTTTTTCATGTGTTTTTTGCCCATTTGAATTTCTTCTTTTGAGAAAGTTCTGTTTAGGTCACTTGCCCATTTCTTTATTGGTTCATTAATTCTGGGAGAATTTAGTGTTTTGAGATCCCTATATATTCTGGTTATCAGTCCTTTGTCTGATGTATAGCTGGCAAATATTTTCTCCCACTCTGTAGGTGGTCTCTTCAGTTTAGAGACCATTTCTTTTGTTGAGCAGAAGCTTTTTAGTTTTATGAAGTCCCATTTATCTATGCTATCTCTTAGTTGCTGAGCTGCTGGGGTTCCATTGAGAAAGTCTTTGCCTATACTTATTAGTTCCAAAGTATTTCCTACTCTTTCCTATACCAACTTTAGAGTTTGTGGTCTGATATTAAGATCCTTGATTCATTTTGAGTTAATATTGGTATAGGGTGATAAACATGGATCATTCTCAGTTTTTTGCAGACTGCTAACCAGTTTTCCCAGCAGTTTTTGTTGAAGAGGCTGTCTTTTCCCATCCTATATTTTTAGCACCTTTGTCAAAGATAAGTTGGTTATAGTTGTGTGGCTTCATATCTGGGTCCTCTGTTCTGTTCCACTGGTCTTCATGTCTGTTTTTGTGACAGCACCATGCTGTTTTTATTGTTACTGCTTTTTAATATAGTTTGAAGTTGGATATTGTGATAACTCCAGCGTTGTTCTTTTTACTGAGTATTGCCTTGGCTATTCATGGCCTCTTGTGTTTCCATATAAATTTAACAGTAGATTTTTCAATCTCTTTGATGAATGTCATTGGAATTAAAATGCTTTCAAAGCCTACTACATAGTGAAAACTAAATGCTTGATAGTTCCTGAATGTTTGCTTTATGTTGTTATTTGTATTATTTATGTTCACATAGACAAACTAACAAAAAATGAACAGTGGCAAGAATTGAGCAAAGAAAAAATAACTATATTCTATTTTTACCAACATTAAAAAATAACTAGTGGTAAACTCTTTCTTGCAAATTTTATCCTGTTTCATTTTACTTTTTAGGTAAAAACAACACCATTTAATGAAAAATATATTGAACAAAAATCAGAAGGCATTGCTTTTCCTACTGGCTCCTCTTCTGACTAGTAGCCAACAGATGTGAGTAACTGACATTCATCTGAGGCTGTTTCTACATCTGCAGAATAAGAATTATTCCAAATTCTGGTAGAGCTCCATGGTTATGATCGCTATTGAATGAGATGAGACTGTCAAAAGAAAAGAACCACCTCTAAGTGCCCACCTTGTCCAGGTACTTGGTATATGGTAGGTAAGTATTATCTTGAGCAGCTTACATATAAAGAAACTGATTCAGAAAATTCAGTAACTTTTAAATGGTAGAGCTAAGTATGACTCTAGATATTCTCAAGAGGAATCCAGATTGAGACAGAGAAGCTTAGTTATCAGAACTGCAAAATGGCTCCCGCCTGTAATCCTAGCTACTCAGGAGGCAGAGAACAGGAGGATCAGGGCTCAAAGCCAGCCCGGGCAAAGTTTGTGAGACCCCCATCTTGAAAAAACCCATCACAAAAAAGGCTGGTGGAGTTGCTCAAGGTGTAAGTCCTGAGTTCAAACCCTAGTACTAAAAAAAAAAAAAAAACCCTACAAGATCACTTCCACCTAATCAGCAGAATGACTTACTGCTGAATTTAGAAAGCCTGTCCTACTAAAAGTCAGATTGGACCTGCAGACTCAGGAACGGCTAAACTTGCAGGTGAGAGTCAAAAGACTTGGCTTCATGGGAGAAAGGACTGGAAAAAAATACCAAACCCACAGCTTCCATCAAGTTCTCCTCTCATCACTTCATAGATGATCCCACCTGCCCTAACCCCAGTCCAGCTACCTATAATGCTTTGCTACCTGCAGCCTCTCTCCAGGGGCATTGGAAATTGAGTGTTGAGTGTACTGGTACTTTTGCAAATGGACTCTTTCCTTCAGGTTTCTGGCTACTAGTATTCACTAAAACTTTACTTTGGAGCTAGGACCCAAGTTCTTGGTTCTACCTGGTTTCCTCAGAATTCAACCTGTGTTGCTGTCGGCTCAAGTTTCTGGTGGCTCTTTTATTTATACAAAACCCAAATTCACAACCTGATACCCTTTAATACATAGAATTTCCATCACTGAGAAAGAAATATGGACAGTTCACCATATTAGCTGAACTGCCAGATTAGGACATCCATATTAACTCCTGCTCAAGATCAAATCTAACCCTGTTCCTCAATCTGTAAACACATGGGGAAGGACTTTGCCTCACATTATTCCATCCTTAGTTTTCACTTTCCCCCCTCCAGGCCTCCATGTCAGTCAGGTATCTCTATGCACTCCATCTCTAGAGTGAGAAGTTGATATCTTGTTTCATGGACAGAACTATTTATGATACCCAGATGATATGTCTTTATCCTGCAACTGTTCCCAAATATGAACTCTAAAATTGCTTTACTTCAGAATCTCTGAACTCAGAGTTAGGTTTGGTCCTACAAAATGATTAGAAAGCTTGGGACTGTAGTTTATGGAAATTATTTGTAATATGCTCTATATATCAAGGGAACAAATTAAAGGCCACTGTGATCTTTTAGTATGTATACTTATCTCCAAATACTAAGAAATCATGTGTTAGCTAAGGCAGACAAATGAGATAATTGACTGTGTTCCAAAAGGGGTTAACACTGAACCAATGTTGATCATTCACCCTCTGTGCAGCAGGGAAACAAAGACCATGATTACTACAGGACACTCACATTTATTTCTTTGTTATAATCTAAAATTAATTAAATATACACTGGTCACATTTATAGCTAATACATAATAATTCAGAAAAAAGAGTATTATATGTTTGCATTTTAGCACCTAATACAGACTGAATATTACTAAAATATTTACTAATGCTTAAAGATCAAATTATTCAAGCAATTTTCATATTAGCTCATATATATCAAAGCAAGAGCAATACTATAAAGTGCCTTACAGAGTTATTAAAAGTGGATAAAGAAAAACAATGTTAACTTTGAAGACAGCATAAAAGGCAGACATCATCAGCAAAAATTGTACTTGAATTTTATTTAATGTAGAAAAATCCCTTTGATGACATTTTTCATAGAGTACACTGACATATTGTTGCCACTCAGAAAATTAGCAAATGTGGGAATACAAAGTTAATGAAAACCTTCTGGCTCTTTTTCATTTCCTAACAGTACTCGAGAGTTCATGCTATGGTTATCAGGAAAAATCTATGGAAAAAAACTCTGCAGAACTGCAGATCATCCTCCGCAAGCTTAACCTTGCAGGGATGAAGCCGGAAGTCCCATGTGACACTGACTGACAGAAATGAAAACTGATGAAGGAAACACATTTATAAAAAGATGGTAAAGTTAATGAGGTCTGTACTCTACCATGGCCAAGATAAGAGAAAACTGATGTGCACCTTGTGTGCTTCAGCTAACTGGTAAGTGCTAGGAGCCTTTTTGTAACCTTTCTATAACACTGTTTATATAATCGTGATCCAGGGCAATAAGGGTCAGTGGAGAGATAACATTTCTAATTGTACAAATTACATTCCTGATGTCCTAATACCAAGGTTGTTACAGCTTAAAATTTGCACACTGGTCTACATTAAGGTCATAAAGTTTAGGGAAAAAAGATTTGTAGACTACAGTAAAATCTTTTTATTTAGCCTCTCTTTTTTTTCAAATTATTACACTCTTCTTAAAAAATTGTGGTTAAAATGCATAACATAAAAGGTACTACCTTATCCATCTTTAAATATATAGTTCAGACGTGATTACACATTCTATTTTTGTGCAACCAATCCCCAGAACTATTTTCATCTTGCAAAACTGAAAGTCTATATCCATAAAAGAACAGCTCCCTGTTTTTCCCTCCCCCAACTCCTGGAAACCACTATTCTATTTTCTATTTCTATGAATCTGACTCCTCCAGGTACCTCATGTAAGTGGGATCATAAGAGTATGTCTTTTTGTGACTGGCTTAGTTCACTTACTACGGTCCTCAAGATTCATCTATATTATAGCTTGTGTCAGAATTTTCTCTTTTTTTAAGGCTAAATAATGTTCTATTCTATGTATCTACCACATCATATTTATTCATTCATTCATTGATGGGTACGCAGATTGCTTTCACCTGTTGGTTATTGTGAATAATGCAGCTATGGATTAGTCTTTCTGTTTTAATCCTATGTGTAATTGTGTCTCCAATCCACAGCCCTGTGCTGACCCTTTCTGGTGTCCTGTGGATCACTGTCCTTCCTCCTGGAGATCACACCCAGTCCCTCTCCCATTACTGTGGGTTACTCCTGGGTCAGGAATACATGGCAAAGGGTGTCCCTAGTACTCTGCATATAGCAGTGGGAACCACTCAGTGCAATCTCCAAACATTGTGCTTAGGTAATATATGAATTCAAGTTCAGTATAATTTACAACATTAAAACAACATTGTTTTTAAAAAAGATTGTTTTATGGTAATAAATGATGTTCTGTAGTTTTTGTCTTATATGTTTAAGGCCTGATTTTTATAATTGAAATAACTTGAATACTCTCATAAATGTGGAATGTTTAATATTCAGATTTCTTTTCATTGACTTAATTTTCATGTAATTATAATCCTTAGTTCTACCCAAGTAGCACTTTACCTTCCTTGGTATTTAGACACCTAAATAATTGCAGATGATTATCAAGCCCTTTGTTTGCTTTCTCCAAGCCAAGGCCAACTTATTTAATTTCTTCAACCTGTCCTCCTAAGCCAATTCCTTCAACCATGCCCCCCACCCCCGAGCCATCATCTTCCTGACTCCTCTGAACCCTTTCCAAGAAAATGTCTACATCTTTCCTGGTCTCAGGCTCCCAGAACAAATGTGGTTTTTAGGTGCCACTTCATCAGAATCACTTCCCTACCCTAGGGTAAATCTCTTGAATTCTTCACATCCCTTTGGTCTTTTTCTATCTTCCTATATCCAGGGTGGGTCCAAGGTATTTCACAGCCCAAGGCAAAATGAAACTTCTTTTCTTTTATGCAATGTAATTGGACTCATTTCAGAAGGGTTTATACTCCACGCCTTCCCCCTCTCTTCTCCTGGGTTATAGATAAACTGCTAACTTATCTGGCCGCAAAAGATCATAAATAAATATAAGGTCTTGAAGAATTTGGAAAGGTCAAAGGCTCTGGGAGGGAGAATTGTGGAATCTGGCAATGCATACAATTCCTAAGAGCCTCTGTATCCTCATCTTTAAAAAGTAGGCAATTAATCGGGAGGCCATCAGACTGAGGTGGCTCCAAGGCCCTGTGTTCCTATGTAAGCAAACCGAAATTCAACTCAGTGTAAACAATAAAATGAAACTTAAGCTTAAGCAATGAGAACTAACTGCTAACTAGGGGCTTTAACTGGAGTGATTCAAGTAAGGCTCTTCCTCCACTTTAATCAATCAAATATTTGTTTTGCTTTGCTTCTACATTCGCCCTTCATGGCCCTTCAGCAGATCCTCGAATCATATGGTCTGGAGCTGATCAACTCATGAATCACTGCCTGCTCAAATAAGCTCTTTAAACTTCTAATGTGCCTAAGTTTATCATTTAACATAACAAAAAAATAGAATGTATATAAAAATAAGAAAAATATACAAAATTATGGGTAATACCTAAGAAATTGTATAAAGTAAAGTATTTTTTGGTTATTGTTTGGTTGTAATAATTCTGTTTATTAGAAAAAATAACAATGTAAACAAAATGACTTAGCAAAAGTTAATGTTGCATATGGAAGTAATGCTGTCTGCAAGTCAGATTTCTTATTTTCTTCTTCAAAAGTCATCCAAACAGTAAATGATCTGTTGTTTAAACATATACTGAGTTGGTTCTGTTCCTGCTAGGGAAGAGAAATTAGCACACTGCTTAGAGCTTATGCTCAGTCTCTTCCACTTAGACCAGATCTTTGTGGATCTATGAAACCTTATGTTTCCAAAACTCACATTCTAAAAGCTACTCTTTCAGTCAGAGCCCAATGGGAAAAGAATTTAGAGTACACAGATTATCAGACTTGTCAACAAAGTCTGACAAGTCCTGCAAGAAACATTTTTATAAAGGAGTTTGTTATACAAGCTAGCTTTAAAAAAAAATCAGACCTGTTTACTGAACATACTCAATATTAAGAACTTCCTGCTTTCGTTCAAGAGAAAAAGCAACTTCTACAGAAGGTGGAAAGATCTCCCATGCTCATGGATTGGTAGAATCAACACAGTAAAAATGGCTATACTACCAAAAGCAATCTACGTGTTCAATGCAATTCCCATCAAAATTCCAAGGACAGTCATCACAGAGATTAAAAAGTCAACCTTAAAGTTCACTTGGAAGCACAAGAGGCAAAAAATAGTCAAAGCAATACTGAGCAAAAAGAGAAATACAAGAGGTATCACAATACCCAACTTCATACTATACTACAGAACAAAAGCAATAAAAACAGCGTGGTACTAGCACAGAAACAGCATGAAGACCAGTGGAGCAGAATAGAGGACTCAGATATGAATCCATGCAGCTACACTTATCTGATTTTTGAGAAAAGTGCCCAAAACATATGATGGAGAAAAGACAGTCTCTTCAGCAAATGTTGCTGGGAAAACTGGATATCTGCATGGAGAAAATTGAAACTAGATCCATGTTTGTCACCCTGTACAAGTATCAACTCAGAGTGGATTAAGGAACTTAATATCAGACCTGAAACTTTGAAGCTAGCAAGAAAGAGCAGAACATTGGAAGTAAGAGGCATAAGCAATGAGTTCCTAAATAAAACACAAATGGCTCAGCAACTAAGAATGGATTGACAAATAGGGCTACATGAAATGCAAAAGCTTCTGCACAGTAAAAGAAACAGTTACCAGATTGAAAAGCAGCCACAGAGTGGGAGAAAATCTTTGCCAGCTACACATCTGACAAGGGATTAATAACCAGAATACACAGGGAGCTCAAACTCTCAAAAGCTCAGTGACCCAATAAAGAAATGGGCAAAAGAACTAAACAGAGCTTTTTCAAAGGAAGAAAAAAAAAAAAACCACAAAGAAATGCTCAACATCCCCGGCCACTAAGATTTCACCTCACTCCTGTTGGAATAGCTATTATCAAGAACACAAACAACAAATGTTTCTAGGATGCAGGGGAAAAGAAACAGTCATACACTGTGGGAATGTAAGCTAGTACAACCACTGTGGAAAACAGTATGGAGCCTTCTCAAAAAACTAAAAATAGAATGATCCAGCAATACTGCTCCTAGAGATATACTCGAAGGAATGTAAGTCAAGATACAATAAAGACACTTGCACACCAATGTTTATTGTAGCACTGTTCACAAGAGCCAAGCTATGGAGACAATGCAGATGGGCTACAACTGAGGAATGGAGTAAGAAAAGAAAATACATATATATATATATATATATATATATATATATATATATATATATATGTATCTTCCTCATTCATCCATGAGGAAGAATGAAACCATGTGGTTTGAAGGTAAATTGATGATATTGGAGGACTTCATGTTAAATAAAGTAAGCTAGACTCAGAAAGACAAAGGCCACATGTTTTCTTTCATATGTGGGAGATAGACACTATGCAAATACAAGCAATATTTAGAAAAATAGGTTACCTATGAGGAGGTTACTAACAGGAGAGGGAGGGTAAAAGAAGGAAGCTAAGAAGGTGAATAGGGTTGATGTACTTTCTATAGGAGAATGCATATAGCATTTTAAAACTTGTTGAAATCACCATAAGAAGGGGACTAAGGTAGAAAGGAGAAAAATAAAGGGCATGAAACAATTCAAATTATAATATATGTACACATGGAAACATCACAAGGAAACGCCCTGTAGAGCTATCTTAAACAAACAAAAATACCCTTTTTTCAAAAACAGACAACAGGAAGGTAAACAGTTCCTGTCTGGGGGTTGATACTAGTTGATATAAGAAAAGTGTGAAGGAGGCAGAATAGAGTAGAAATATTATGTACTCGTGTATGAAAATGGAAAAAATGAGGCATGTTGAAATTATTCCAGGAATGGGGGGATGAGGAGATAAAGAAGAATGATAGCAAGGGTGAATTCAACTATGATATATTGTAAGAATTTTATAAATGTCACAATGTGCCCCAGTACAACAATAATATAATACACATTTTTTAAGAAAGAAAAATAAAAAGCAACTTCTTTTCCACATCTTTTCTGACACATTCTTTAATGTGTGAGGCCCATGAGCCTACTTGCAATTCCTGTACAACCTTCCACAGGATAAAGCTCAAACTCACTAGTAAGAAATGGCCCACCTACTTCACCACTCCCACTGAATGTTTGAATGTGTTGAATGTTATTCTGGATCCTACTCCACAATTGATCCCACTTCCCAATTGTTTTCCAGAGGTGGCCAACAGTTCTTAGCTGCATCTATCGCCAGAAATTGTCCTACATTGAAAACAGCTCCACCCCAAGGCTAAGTGTTCCACTTCTTGCAGCTAATGACCAGCCACTTAAAAGCTAAAGACTTCAGGAGCCAGATCCAATGATGTGCACATAGTCCCAGTTACTTGGGAGACTGAAGCAGGAGATCAATGGAGCCCAGATGTTCAAGACCTTCCTGGCCAAAATCGCAAGATTTAGGCTTAACTCATACATATATACATACATACATGCATGCATAAACAATAAAGGCTTTAGGATTGTCTGAGTGCTTTATCATAAGTGCATTGTATTTCAACTTCTGGCCCTAATCTTGCTTCTTTCACTCTCCTAATTGTTGAACTCACTCCCCAGTAAACTTTTTAACACCTGAGTCTGTCTCGGATTCTGCTTTCCAAGGAAACCTCTGAGGTCCATAGAAGCATATTCTGAAGTTTTTTGTATCAACTGTATAAATAGCTAGCCTACTGGCCAAAGAGTCCTCTAATCTGTAGTAAGGAGAGCACCAAGAACTGCTAGCCCAAGTAGCAGTGCCATTGTTGAGACTTTCACCAGTGGAAATCTGGGCCTGTGTGTCAGCAGAAGGGACATGGGCTATGCAATCTCTCACACATTTGAATGCATGTTACTGGGACCAAATCAAATCTGTTATAGAAATATAGTGCATAGATAAGACTGATTAATCACCAATTAGAGTATGAACATTTAAGCTACTGGACCTCTTTAGTCAGCATATAAAAAGACCCCAATCTTTTACAACCAGAGGATGAAAAAAATTGGGGGAGGGATTACACTCAAGACTTAATTTAAGAGTTGCAGAGCTCCAGGGGGAGTTGTATTTTTGACCTTTACTCATTTGCTACCCCAAGGCCAGGGCCCTAATTGGAAAGCAGTAGGAACCAAAATTTAAGATGGGAATATCTGGGTGGATAAATTAAAAAATCTTAAATCCCCATATTTCCCTTAGCCTTCTGGGCCTGCAAGTGAGTCACCCCTCCTAGTCAAAAGCAAGTGACTCTAGAACTCTTGACCTGTTCCCACTTCCTGGCCACCAGACCAATAGCTAGAGTTAAATCACAATTAATTCCATTGAAGAAATGTTGGATATGCTAAGAAAAAAAAAAAAAAGCAAAGGGATTATACCTTAATATTGCTGTCAGATCCCAAGTTGTACTAGGACAAACAAAGAATAAATACAGGAATGGATTCTAAGAATACTGAATAAATAGGGCAGAGCATACAAGTGAGCAAAAAAGATCCTATTTTATGGTAGTACCCTTCTATGAGACAGAACTTAACACACTGGCAAGGTTCTCAGGGAGACAGTAATACTGTTTGCTCAGATGGCTCTGAGAAGTTTGGAGAAAATGGTAGCCCTAGGAAAAACAGACTAATATAGTATGCTATGTCTATATGCCTACTAAAAATTTAGATCTTAGTCTCAAAGAAATAATGATAACATAGGAATATTCTTCCATGTAAACTGGAATGATTAAAGCAAATTAGCATGGAGTACACATGCCACATTACAAATTCAAGTGGTTAGTATTCTTCCTGAAAAACATGCAGTTCAAAACTTAACACCCCTGAAGATGTAAATGTATGTTCAGCTATTGATTTTTAGGCAATAGATAATTAAAGAGCATTTTTAAGTAGTAACTAACTTACCCTAATGAGGTCTGGGAGCTCTAAACAGAAATTCCCAAACATCAACTAATTTTTAATAAAAGAAGCTCTTACCAGGTTGCTCAGGTTGCTCAGTTCTCATCAGTTCTTCTAAATGTCAAATTACTAACGATATTAATTATTTCAACACAAAAATTGTAGGCAAGGGTTCAGAAGATTTTTTTAAATAGTAACATGATATAATATGTATCTCTATACATCTCATCACATCTTGAATTTCAGTAATTATTTTTCTCATCACATCTTGAATTTTAGTAATTATTTTTCCATTTCAATTTACTGATTATTAATCCACAGATCATCTCAGAAATAGTAACTACTATGTTCAAGAAAAACAATGATACATGTTATGCCAGAAAAATTTTAAAACAAAAGAACGATCCAAAAAATAGATATCAACATCACATTAAAGAAAATTTTTATTCTAAGTATTTTAGAGTAAATATCTTAAGCCCATGTGCTAATATTTCTAGTCCGGAACTTTTCTTCAACTCTTTGTTCTCATCTAACAACTTTCTAATTCTAAAACATCGCTAACCTCTCCTGGCTGTATAATTTCTCTAAAACCAATCAGCTCTCAAAAAACTCAGTGTCCCAAATCTTCATTTTAAGGAAATTAAAATAAAATGATCAAAAACAAAGAAAAACTGTATTCCTATTTAGAAATGAGAAATATTTAAAAATAATAAAGAGTGACATATGGAAAAAAACCTCATTTCATATTGCAGAGTATAAAAATATTAAGGACATTTATAATCCAAAATTGTTACCTTAAAGTGTTTTGTTCAAGCCTCTCACTTTTCCTGAAACAAACAGAAAATGACTTGAAATGATGTACATTAAAAGACATCTCAAAGGGCTGGGGATGTAGTTCAGTGGTTCAGTATTTGCCTACTATGTACAAAGCCCAGGGTGATCCCCAGCATCACAAAAAAAGAATCTTAAGAAGAGCAATAAGATAAAAAATAAAAAATAATAATTAGGGAGGAAGCAGGTCTGCCAACCATTAGCATCAATACAATTAATAATAAAATCTGTCTGTGAAGAGGTAGGGCTGAAACAGGAAAAATGATCATCAGTGTTGGTCTTTTGAACATAAAGCATCAGTTTCCTGACTGATAATAGTAAATACTATTAATAGCATGTGGAATATTATATATGTACATTATGGGGCTCAATAGTTAACATTCTTCATAATAATTTTCCAACAGGTACAGAAATTCTTTATAAATGACTCTTCTATAACCCCTGTTTCCAGACAAACATTCTAGAAGTAAAAATACAGTCAGAAAAAAGGTTCAAATTCCAGCCCACTTGAGAAAGTTCAAACCATTTCAAATTCCTAAACAAACAAACAAACAAAATGCATCCACCGTTACATTTCCCGAGTGATAGCTCCTATTATCACTTAGCTCACAAAATTCACCCATGGCTGACAAAATCAGCAGAGTTATTGTTCAGGTCATCAATATTCAAGTAAAGCCAGGCCAATATAAGTGTTGATCTCTGTACTGAGACCTCCATCTGCTATTTCTGAAGAACCAGAGGTGATGAACAATGAACCCAGTCATGGAAATTTTATTGAAGGTCTTTAGCTTTTCTTGAGGCTATCACTGTGTCTTACTCAACTTAGACCATGTAGACTAAGGTAGAGAATAGGAGATTATAGACAGGATAATCAGCCTCTCTCACTCTATCCTCTATTCTTTCAACCAAAAGAGATCATTGTGGATTTTCTTAGGATAGTACTTTCTATTAATATCTATGTAAGTGGATACCCCCTAAGAACTGCCCACCCATGTTAAAACTTACATAAGCACCTCTGAACCCTTAACCTCTCCCACTACCACCTCCACATGGACATAGCATTTCCAGGATAAATATTCCATTTACACCCAAAACTAACTCTTCCCCAATGTTCCTCATCTTGGTAAATGGCACCTGTTGATCAAGTCAACAATGTAGAAGTCAACTGTAAATCTGTTTCCCTTGCCTCCTTTATCCAGTCTCTAGCAGGTTGTATCAGCATTACATGTAAACATTCATCCTTTGTTGCCATCTCCTGGTTGGGGTTCCCACATCCACTCTTGGCCCTGTTCTGTCCATGCTCAGCACAGTAGTCACATGATCTTTGAAAAAGTGATCTTATCCCTCTCTGCACTGGAATGAGTACCTAAACTGCTTACCATAGCCTATAAATCTCAATATGATCCATCTGTGTTACTGCTGCACAATAAATTACCCCAATACTCATTTGCTTTGAAGTAACATTTTTAAATCTCTTAGTGTCTGTAGTTAGGAATTCAAGGGCAATTTAACTGAGTCCTCTGCTTCAAGACTCTTTCAAAGTATTAGATAACACGGCAGGTCATCTTAGTGCTTGCTGGACTGGGGAGATCTTCCAAGCTCACTCACATGGTAGTTAGTGGGATTTAGTTTCATTGAGTGCTATTTGTTTCAGGGTATTAGTTATTCACTAGTTATTGACCAAAGGCCATCCCTAGTTACTGGCAGATAAGAAGGACCCAACTCTCCCCAAGACACTAGGGCAGTGATTTTAAGTATTACTAGGCTTGTTAAATGCTATTAAGCACTATTAAATTCTGTTGAGAATGCTAGTTTGGTGTTGCACTTTAAGTCTTTATTATATGAACCCTATCATGTTCTTTTTCATAAATGACTGAAATTGTAGGCAGCAGACCATACAGGCCTTTGAGTGACAGCAAATATACCCTTTTCTTTGTTTGGCAGCCTGAAGCAGGCAACTGTCAGCCAAGCAACCTTTACTCTGGCAACCAGTTCAACTACCCTTATGGCGGCCTAGCTGTTTGGATACTTTCTGACCATTCTGAGAACATGCCAGCTTCAAGGACCACTGCAAAAAAGGCCACAACTCCTGCTCCAGGAAGCCTTGACCAGTAGAGGCAATCTGCAGCAGTCTTACAAGGCAATGTCCCAGTCAAGACAAGCCTTAGTTAACTTCAGTGACTCTGTGGCTATTCTCACTCAAGATGGGAGAGGAAACACCAACTTCAGTAACTCACTAAGAAAACGAGGTAGGTGGAACTCAAAGTTATGTTGTGATTGGTGTAAATATAAGCCTTCATTTGCATGCCATACCCATGCTACCTACACACACCCTCCTGGCTATATAACAGGCTATTTGGCTTACATTATGAATCAATCTGGAAACACTTCTGTGCTGCCTCCTAGTATTACAATTTTAGACCCAATAAAAGCCTTCTTACAAATGGTCTTTTCTTACCTACTTTTGATTTTTGTTCCTTAACTACTTGCAATTTTTATCCTAAGTACAGCAGTCTGAAGAAGTGACACGAAGAGGAAAAGCAGCAAAGGCAGTAGCAGCATTTCCATCCAAGTAAAACAAAAGGACACAGCCAACTCATTGGTAAACCATGGATCACTCCATAAAAAAAAGTCATTTTTTTTACAACCTAATCTCAAAAATAACATTTTTATCATTTGCTACATGTTAGAAAACAGTCACTGTGCAAGCCTTCTGACCTTTGTTGTCCAAGTTCCAACATCCTGGTAGTCTTCCTATCCTTTGAGTATACTAAGCTTGACTTTGCCCTAGCCACTTCTGCCTAGAAGCTTGTTCCCCAGATCTTCATGTGGCCGACTTCTCATTGCCTTTCTGTGTGTACCAGCTAAGGTTATGATCAGTTCCACTGCTCTCTATCCCATGAACTTGAGACCAAATCACCAAAACAGTAATTCATTCTTTCTGAGGATCAAAGAACAAAACAATCAAAGCAAACAAAATACTTATAGTTGGCTATGTTAATGGGCAGATAGTGGAATGAGTCTCCCATAGTTGTAAAGTATTAAGTTAATTAAGAGCAATCCCCACCCCTTTATACTGGGACATGAAACTCACCTTGACTTCTAATCCTGCAATGGGCCCTGATTGGACTCTGTGCAAGTATACAGCAAAAAATAAGAAAGTAGCAAATACATTTCAGGATGCTTTTTCTGAATTAAATGTCTGTACAAAATAAGGTTAATTTATCACTAACCTTTAATTTTCCTTTTATCCACAACGAACTTAGTGTTCATATAAAAAACAGAAAAAATGCTGATCTCTAGAACAGAGGTGTTGGCCTTTGTGCTGCAAATATGAATAATTTCAATCAAATCTTTAATGCATAATGTACAATAATTTCAAATTATATCTCTGAGAAACAGGCAGTCTTAAAACTTAAAGCCATGAAGAATCAAGAAAATTTGGATAGCTATGAGAGGAAGTTCTTAATTTCATAGCAAGTCAGAGCATGTAGAGAACTCAGAACTATTTCATAAGATTTGCACAGCAGCTCCTTCCAAACAGAAAGGGATATTTGGCCATAGTCTGTGTACTTCTCCAAAAACAAAGACACTGTGATTACAGCACATGGTCGGCACTGATAAGAATGTGTTTTTATCCATGGAGTTGATTTCAAAAAGGCTTAGGTTTCATTTTCAGAATTTAAGACAAGATTTAAACAAATAAACAAGTATTTGTTTAGGTTTGCCCTTTTTGAATGTCGGCATGAGGGTGAGGCTGGTTATGAAATGTGAAAATGATGTTTGCTTTGGTGACACCTGAGCTAGGTGACCTCACCATTGCTATTGGAGAACTAATGCCATCATAAAGTGTGTTAATCCTTGGAAAACAGACAGCCACTGGGTATACTAACAGCATTTGCAAAACACCACTGGGAAATAGCAAGACCTGTTTAAGTTAGCATTTACAGTTTTCCTCCCCCAACCAAGTCTTTAGGCATTGCTATGATTCATCGTCTACCCATTCAAGCTTCCATGAGATTTTTATGGGAACAAACTTGCTTTTTATCTATTATAATTTCAGTCAAAATCACTGAGTTCTAGGGAATATTTTATTCTAATCTAAAAACAAATAAAAGGAAAGAAAAAATTAAACTATACTTTTTCATATTTCCTAAAGATAAATTTCTCTTGAGAAAGAGAATCAAACATTCTTTAAAAACAAAAAGTTTGGGGAGAGAAGTAGAAGTATACAGTACCCTTTGGTAGAAAAGCAAAATATCAACCGACTTAGGATTTCCCTGCTAACTCACAAATTTAACTAGAATTAAAATTTCTAGAATTACTAATAATAATAATTCATTTCAATTTGATAAACTAAATGAAAAAGCAAATAAAAATTTTAAAATTAAACAACAAAAGTAACTACAAAATTGCTGAAATAATTGTTATGGTTAGAGAAAATTAGCATTGCTAGATATTAATTCAATTATAATGCTATAGTTATTGCAAATAGCAAGGTACTGTCATATGAAAATGCAGACAGATAAAAAGAAAGTAATAGAAATTTAAAAAATAATATTGATAAGTGTAACACTTCAAGTCAGTGAAGAAAAGATATTCAATAAAAGGTATGAGCAAACTGAGTATCATCTAGAGGAAAAACAATTGGATTATTTATTTCATAATTTATACTAAAGAAATGGCAGATGGGTCAAATATTAGAACATGAAACATTGGGAACATTAGAAAAAACATTGAAAAATTTTCAAACAGTCTTTGAGCAGAAAAGTTCTAATAGTTATACAAAATCAAGAAGTCATAAAGACATTAAATTTGATAGTGCAATGATAAAACATTTCTACATAGCTAAAAACAAAAAAGCACCATAAATTTAAAATGCCAACAACAAACCAGGGGCTGGTATTTTTCACCTATAATCCTAACTACTTGGGAGACTGAGATGAAGAGGATCAGAGGTTTGAGGCCTACTCAGGCAAATACTTAGTGAAACCATCTACAAAACAACCAGAGCAAAATGTACTGGAGGTGTGTAGAGTACCTGTTTTACAAACAGAAAGCTCTGAGTTCATACCCCAGTCCCACCAAAACAAAAACAAAACCAACAACAAACTGGAAAAAATATTTGTAATTAATGTCAAAAAGTTCAATTTCTCTAATTCCAGTAGCTACTAGATATCAATAAGAAAAGACCAATAAAAAGTAAACCAAGAACAGAAACAGACAAGTCATAGAAGAGTAAATATAAACAATCTCTTAAAATATGAAAAGGTTGGGGTTGAAAGCATAACACAAGTGACAGAGCATCTGCCTAGAAAGCATGAAGCCCTGAGTTCAAACCCCAGCACTGTCAAAGAAAAATTATGAAAAGATCTTTAATCAAAGGATAATTTTTTATTACTAATTAAAACTTTCTGAGAATCTATTTCACTCCTGTGATTGGCAAAGACCAAAGCATTTGATAACATACTGTGATGGCAAGTGAAGAGACCCAGATACTATATTACAACTGACAGGAACATAAATATTCCAATCTCAATGGAAAGCAACTGGCAATATCTATCAGAATTTAAATGCATATTCTTTTGATCCCCATATTCCACCTCTAGGAATTTATCCTATGGAGATAACATCACTTCTTAAAGAAGTAAGTTATCAAATTGAATCAATGAGGCTGGTGGAGTGGTTCAAGCAGTAGAGTGCCTGCTAGCAAAGGCAAAGTCCTGAGTTCAAATCCCAGTACTGCCAAAAACAATAAATAAAAAAACTTGAATGGGCAAAAGAGTGAGACCTCCATCTCAAACAACAAGTCTGACATGATGGTACACAGCTATGATCCCAGGTACTTGGGAGGCCACAGGTAGGAAGATTGTAGTCTGAGGGAAGCTCTGAACAAAAACATGAGACCTCACTTGAAAAATAACTAAAGCAAAAAAGGGATGGGAGTATGGTTCAAG
Source organism: Castor canadensis (assembly GCF_047511655.1). Classification (NCBI taxonomy): domain Eukaryota; kingdom Metazoa; phylum Chordata; class Mammalia; order Rodentia; family Castoridae; genus Castor; species Castor canadensis. The sequence goes on from NC_133395.1 coordinate 29,998,469, forward strand.
TGGTGGAATACCTGCCTAGCAAGCGTTCAAACCACAATACCACCAAAAAAAAAAAAAAAAAACTTCTCTTAAGATTTAGTTATTCTCACCATGTTGGTTGAGATTAAGAGGGTTTATCCATTTCCCATGGATTAGAAGTCTCATCAGGGCTTCACTTCTCTATTTAAAAAAAATCTTTTTATTTCTTCTTCCTTTCCCTAAGTGCTTTATAAAATTTCATCATCACTGTTAATTGACTGACTATTGTGTGGAAAATTCTGACAGCAGCTGGAATCCTCTCTCTACTAAGGTCCTCCTCCTAGGCAGTCAGCCTGCTACTGAGAATCCCAACCCTGTGTGACACACCAGCCACTCTGTCACTGTTTCTTCTTCAGGCAAACAGTTCAAAAACTGGCTCAGTTTCTAGCCACAGTAGTCATCTTTGTTTTCCTTTTCCTCCTTTGAATGGATTAAATAATGGTACACACAAAACTGTCCCTGAAGTAACTAGCCACAGGATTTTGTTTTTGCTTTCAGATATTTATGGAAAAATGTGATATAGAGAAAAAGGTAGAATTTGAGGTCAGGACATGAGTTTGAGTCCCAGTTTGCCACTTAGCCCTAGGGAGTCACTGTACCATTGCTGGGTCTCAGTTGTCTAATTGATAAGTAGACAATAATACAAGGTTGCTGGAATAATGAGATCATGTATATAAAAGGCACTTTATAAAATATAAGGCATTTTTCATAATATATAAGCATGATTATGAAAGGAGTAAGTGAAAACCTTATACAACTTATTAAATTGATTCTATGTAACAATTACTTAGCATCGTTCACTAAGAATACCATGATTTCCCTATGTCTGTTTTTCTTTGTTTTCCTAATACCTCAGATCACACATCCCTGTCTAAAATTTAACTCCATTACTTTTATTCACAACACTACTGACAGGACTCAACTTTGTCGTCTAAACTTAAAGCAGATATGGCATTATGAATATATTCTTTTCCCTGTGGCCTCTTGAGTAACTCTACCAAAAACACTTTACCACTTGAGCCATGTTCCCAGTCCTTTTGATTTTAGTTTCTTTTTCAGATAGGGTCTCACACTAACTTTTCCAGGGTTGTCCTAAAATAGCAATCCTCCTAGCTCTGCTTCTTGAACAGCTGGCTCCAATACCTTCTTTAGAAGAAAGCTAATAGGTACTGCTTATTCATTCATTCATTGTGCAAGTGTGTATTGAGAATTTCCCTGGTGGCAAGCACTGCACAAGGATCTGCAGTTGAAAACAATGACCAGGACAGACACTGGTAGAGCTGAAGACTAGCAAAGAAACATGATCAATGTTACAACTGGGAAGTATGGCAACCATTAGCAGGAATTTCACATAATCCAGGGTTAGCAAAAGCTGTCTTGAACAAAGTGAAGCTTAAAGAATGCACCAGCCCAAACAGAACTGGACAGGGCTGGTGTCCAGGCATGGGGAACAGGATGGTCTAGGTGAGAGAGCTCAGAGCTCCTTAGACTAACTGAAAGATGCTCCGTGTACCTGGAGAGAGAGGTAATGGTGAGGGAAGAGGCTGGGAAGGGCAGCATTAGCCCTTGTCAAGGTATTTGGATTTTATCCTAAAGGAAATCATTAGAAGATTTGAAACAGGAGAGGTTACAAACAGATTTGTATGGTTTTTGTTTGTTCTGTCCCCTTTGTTTGGTTGCAATGTGGAGCATGTGTTGTGGGGGTGGGGGGCAAGGATTAATGAGGCAAGGACAAAAGATGTCATACTTGTGAGAACAAGTGTTGTGACCAAATCTTGTGTTGTAATAAATGAAGTTGGAGAGACATGGAATGGAGAGATCTTTGTAGAAATCTGATAGTGTCACTTCCATGATCGAAACTCTTCAAACTTTTCCTATTGTTCTTAGGATAAAATTTCAGAATTCTTAACATGACTCAAAGGGCTCTTTGTGTTCTGCTCCCACCCCCATCCCTAGCACACCCACCTCTCTGTTCTTTGTATTGTACAAATCTTTAGAGCTAAGGATGATCACACATAACCCTCCATAAACTTTGTACAGGATGTCATAACTGCTTGGTTCACTGCTGTGTTCCAAGAGAAATGAATGAATGAAGTGGGTGATAGAAGAGATATTTAGAAAGTCTTATTAGTAGGTTATGGAGGAGAGGATAGGGAAATATCAAGGATGAAAGTAAGGTTTGCAGCTTGAGTAACTGGGTGGTTTGGGTAACAGTCTGGAGAGGAGGGAGAAAGATGGTTCAATATGCTTATATTGAGTTTGAGGTGGAGGAAGGTTATGGAGGAGAGATTCAAAATAGGCAAATGTAAACAAGTATTAACACCTGCCAGATTCTGTGCTGGGTACTTTCACATATATTATCTCATGTAACTAACTAAAGCCAAATGTAGAGAGGAACAAGTAAATATATAACCTAATTTTAAATTAGGCTCTACCTCCATTATGCTAATGCAAACTATTAATAGCCCCACACCTATTCATCTGGGGAAACGAGCAATTTATCCTGAAGGAATTAAAAAGTATCTAATGATTCAAATCACTTCATTTCCAAAGTATCTCTATAGCACAATTATGGAAAAACTTAGCAAACAATACAAGTATAAATGAGTCGGAGAATAATTTTATTTCAGTGTAGCAGATTTAGTGTGCCCTCGTCTTTTGCATGAGTAACCAGAGGGCCCACATCATTTAAGCCCAGTAAGGGTAAAGAGGAAAATATCCTAGCACTGCTACGTCCAGAACACTCATTACTTCATATTACTTTCTAAACCACTTCCCTGGTTTTGGCAAGGTTTGAAAGATCAAATCTGTTAAGTATTTCCTCTTCATGTTACATGCTATGCATTTTCCCCATATAGTTTGTTGCATTATTCTGCATTCAAGGACACAGTCCCACTGCATCCTTCAAAACTTCCTTGGCAATATAACTAAGATATTTGCTCTACAATATTTTAGAACAGTGTTTCTTCATGGATGGTCTGTAGCCATCCATGAAGCACTGGAATCAACAGGGCTGTTTTCTTAAAACACACGCTTGCATCCATACCCAAGTTCAACCAAGTTAGTGTTTCTCAAGATGGAGTCCAAGAATCTGCATTTTAAAACAACTTCTCGGGTGACATTTATGCACAAAAAAATCATATTTGGATAGTTTTTAAAAGGTAAATAATTCTTATTATATACTTGCATCAGAAATAAGAATGGAATAACTTGTCACAGAGAAGTAATCAGAACAACTAATGCATTAAGTAAAAATTTGAATCTGCAAGTAAAAACAACGGACTGTCATGGAAAAAAGATCTCACCCACCAACTGCTGCCAATAGAGTATTTGCTGGAGAACCAAGTTACAGTCTTGCACATAACTACTAAATACCAGATAAGGATTCGTTGATTAAAAAAAAAAGTAATTGAAGGTAATTCTAACCAAAGGGAGGCTTTACATATAAGATGTTTTACTGAGAGTAGGGAAGATACACCTGGCAAAATAATTTCCAGGTTATGAGGGTTTTGTTTTTAGAATTTGCTGTTGATTTTATTTGATTGTTTGCCTTTTGGTAAGTTGCCTTTCAATGAAGTTTCCTAAAAACTGACAGAGTTGATTCACTGAATGAAATTATCAATTGTTGTCCACAAATTTTTATTTAGTATTTCAATCCCTGTATCATCACACATGGAAAAATTATATCATATATAGGTATGTATTATATTACATATAAAAGTGATATAATTATTTTATATATATATATATATATATATATATATATATATTTACAAGTTTTGACACCTCAAGTAGGGGTATTGAAGAATGGCTTAAACCCTGGTTTTCTAAGCAAATAAATACTGTTATTTGAAAGATGTTGGACAAATGGAAGTTTCTTAGACTAAATTCAGCTGAATTGTATAATCTATATTTCTTAAATTTGAAGAGAGGAAAAAATCATTTCTGTGAATAGTTCTATTTAGAAAATTCAGCCTTTTTATTCAGATACTAAAAGGTTAATTTTTAAGTCATTCTCTTTCACAAAAAAGTAGAAAATTCTATTACCCATCAATTAAACATAGGTAATAAGTAACAGACAGTGAACAGAAGAGAGATACATATTATGCATGCAAGGAAAATTAAAACTTGGGATGTTGAGGGGTGTGCTTTGATGTACAAAAGAGCCATTGTTAATGTGGGACAAAACCTCCCCAGTATGGAACAGAGATAAAAAGGAGGGAGTTTCTAGCAGATCAAGGTCAACTGAGATATGTGAATAACATAAATGCTATTAATCTAGTACCGAATGAATCACAGGAGTTCAGCAGGGTATGGCTATGTGGCAGAGTTCGTGGCGGGAGTGTTTTATGTCACTTTGTATTAGATAATGACCATATTCATCAAGATTCCTAAATACCATCCAAACTGGCATAGAAGAAGCTTTAAGGAGCTTGAGAGAACAAATCAAAGAACTTGATCTGAGGCTCAGAAAGGTAATAGGGATGTTCAAACAGTGCAGCAAGTTTTGATACTTGCAGGCATCCATACAATCTCGCTCTGCAGGAAATAGCGTGAGAAAGGATTTCTTAGCCGCTTATTATGTCCAATTTTGCCTTACTCTTTATGCCCTCATTTAGTAGTCAGAAAAGATGCAGACAGTATTACCTTAAAAGACTGTATGCTGGAAAACTTGGAATTCTTTTCTTCTTATGACTCATTTAAAGTATAAAATGAGCTGCTTCTCCTCTCTTCATGGAAAGTAAAAATCACTAAATATCATTCTATGCTCTCAGACTCAAATCTGCCTAAATGTTTAAGACCCTTTTGGTCTAAAGCTTTAAAAAAACATGTTCTATTAACATGTTATATATATATAACATGTGTATGTATGTATATATACACACACACATATATATTAGTTATATGTAGACATATAAAATATTTAAGACTCATACTTTTTAATAGCACAATTATGAAGAATTTATAAAAGGGAAAAGACATAAAAAAAGAATAAAGGAGAATTGAGAAGAAAAATAAGAAAGTAATATGAAAGTAGTTTTTTAATTGTAAACAACAAAATAGCATCCTTTTCACTAAGGGATTATATTTCCCTGAGTGCAATTATATACATACATTTAAAAACAATAGAGCAAGCACCCAAGAAGGTTGGCCCACAAATAACATCTCAACTTGAATGCAGTTTATAACTTGTACAGAGTTCCTGAGACTTGGGTCCTATTTCAACTACATTCACTCGTTTGTTCAACAAATATTAAGTGCCTTACACATACAAGACATTGAGGATTCTGTAGTGAACAAGATACACATGGTCCTTGCCCTCATAAGCCTTATTGTTTTAAGATTGTTGTGAGTGGATATAGTAAGTAGAATAAAGTTCCTCAAAAATGCATGTCCACCCAGAACTTCAGAATATGACCTCATTAGGAAATACAGTTTTTTACTGATGTAACTAGCCATGGATCCTGAATTAAGTTATCCTGGAATTAGGTAGAGCCCTAAACTCAATGATTGGGGTCCTTATAAGAGGAGTGAGCACAGAGATACATACAGATTAAGGTGGTGATGGGAAGATGGAGGCAGAGATTAGAGTGATCATCTACAAACCAAGAAGTGCTAGATTGGCAGCAGCCCCTGGAGGCTGACAAAGAGGCATGGGATGATTTTTCCTCAGAAGGAACCAACCCTGCCAACACCTGATTTCATACTTTATGGACTCTAAAACTATAAAAGAATAAATTTCTATTGTTCTAAACCACAAAGTTTATGGTGACCACCCTAGGAAACTAATACAATGATGAAGATAATTTGTGCAAAAATAAGGAGTCAAGGTTATAGACCTCCTATCACAGAGCATAACAAAGCACATAAGTGATCTAAGGAGACACAGATGCGGCACTGCCCTTAAAAAAATCCTTTATAATGGGACCAAAGAATGAGGATGGAGTCACTAATAGATGCAAAGGCTGTTAGGGCTGGGAGATACATTGAGGGCCCTAGAGTCATTGTACTTGTTCACAGCTTGAAAAAAACAAACTACATTGCTGGTTTTTGTCTTTCTTTCTCATTTGCCTTGAGAGATGACGACAGTCTGTTCTGCCTCAGGCAGGAAATCTCCATCTGGCCAACACCCTGAATGATTTAGCTGGATTCTCAGAGAGGGGGATTTCTTACCAGTAATGTGGAAACCAAAACATTCATGAATTCAGCACTTATTCTAGAGCACCTACTGTGTAAGTCACAAAGAACTCCCGTCTCTTAGAAACATATCCACAACCCCAGATATGAATCCTGCTACATTAATCTATAAAAAAGTCACAAACAAGTATATTTTTGGTCCCTTAGTTTAAACCTAAAGTTTCAAAATGTTGGGTCTGGGGGATTAGCCAGTGTCCCCATCCCCCAAGAGAGTACTGTGAGCCCCACATCCTGTAACGGGACATGCAGCTTCACAAGTTATGGCCCCCTAAGGATGCCTCAAAGTGTCACAAGGCTGATAGCAGGAGGCTTTCACAGGGTTGTGTATATGTTCCTGCAGAGATATGTTAAGAGAACACTCCACTCCTGACTCCCCTCCTCAACAGAGTGTGTTCTTACTGAGATGTATCAGAAGGCTACTCCACCCTTGCAAAAAAGACCAAATAAAAACCCCTATGTGAACAACAGTGAGCCACCGGTTTCCAGGCTCTGCTGCACTGCTCTAGCTTTAGCCTTTCCTTTCTCTCTAATAAATGCTACTACTTGTGTGCTGACCTTGCTGTCTTGTGAGTCAATTCACCTGTCTCACTGGCCAATTCTTTGGCTAGTGAAGGCAAGAACCCTTGACACCGGCCTGCCTCAAAAACAAGACAGAAGAGAAAAGGGATTCTTTAGTAGAAAAATGCCTTAGACCAGGTGACTTGTAAACAATAGAAATTTATCCCTCACTGCTCTATAGTCTGGGAAATCCAAGATTGAGGCACTGACAGATTTAGTGTTGGTAACAACCTACTTCCTGGTTCACAGACAGCTGTATTTTCCCTGTGACCACACAGGTAGAGAGGACAAAGGATCTTTCTGGGTCTCTTTTGCATAGGTATTAATCTCACTAGGGATTAGATATGATCTCATATTAATTATGAGAGGTTTGACCTCATGACCTTATTACCTCCCAAAGTCCCTACATCCTAATACCATCACTTTGGGGGTTAAAATGTCAACATATGAACTTTGAGGGGACATAATTCAGTCCGTTGCAAAACTGTAGAACATTTCCATCTGTGCTACTTAAAATCAGGGTAGGCCTTAGCTTTCTAGCTTATAGCAGACTAATTCTCCTACTAGTACTAGAAAATTTCTAGTACTAGAAAAACACAACCAACACCCAGACACACAAGACCCGATTAATGGACTTGAAAAACCATTAAAGTAGTCAAAAACTTAAGAGAGCCAAGATCTTTGAAAGAAGAAAAATTAAACAAATCCAGGCAGAGAGGCTGTGCAGAAAGTGACCATGAAGGTGCAGAGAAGAAGCCAAGAAGAACTTTTAGTAGTGTCATGGGGCGTAGAAACAAAACTTGGAGTTCAAAATTATGGGGGACCCATGGTGAGAGAAGCCAAGATCCTAGAGATAAGCTAAACACAGGAAAATAAGCCTAATAATCCAAGCTGTTTTTCTTCTTGAAGTAGTCGTCATTTGTTTCTGGGTCAGTCCAAGATAGAGAAACTTATCCAAAAGTGTCTGCTAAGAGGTTGACACACTAAGCAGAGTTCTGGGCAGTCTTACCGGGCTTGGGAGATTTTAATACAAATGGAATTCAGGGATTGCCAAAATGGAGGTGCCCAAGTAAAAATTCCTGGGCTTCATTTGATGCTTCCTCCACCCCAGAGAGAAGTGAAAGCAAATCTCAAAGACTGGAACCCTTGAAGACTGAGACAAAGCTTCCAATCAGCTTGCTTGCTGATTGGATTAAGGTGATATGCTCCTATAATGACCACCTTCCAAAAGCTAAGTTAGATTCTTTCTAAAGCAATAACATCACTCAAACGTTCCCCAAGTTTCAGACAGTGTTCAGCCTTCTATGAAAGAGCATAAAACATATCTAGAGAGAGAAAAGAACAAGCTAGAAGCAGACCCAGATATTGAAATAAATAGATCCAAACTTTAAAACAAGTACACATTTCTCTCTCTCCCACAAATAACCCATAAAGGGTGGCAGAGAAATTTGTAACACATAAAACTAAAGAGAACCTGGCTAGGAATCTTGATAGCTCAGGACCACCTTTGTAAGGTGTTCTTCATTGTGGGAGAATGTGATCATTTCCCACAGGTTCATTTCTTTACTCTTTAGTGATCGTTCCCATGAAGTTGGGACCTCCCCAAAGTTGTGACATCTTGAATTGTTGCACATTGAATTTTTAAATTCAATGGTGAGAAATTTAGAGTAGGAAGGTAAGGAGAAGAGGCTCAGAAAATCAGCAAGTTTCCTCTGAGTTGTAGTATCAGATGCTGACCCTGACAGTAAGAAATTAGAAAATAGCTTCTGCAGAGATTGAATTAATGTTCCTTTTTTGATTGTTTATTTTTCATCAGACGTTAAGGGAGAATGTGAGACAGTCACACATTCAAGAACTAATAAATTAAAACAAGCCTCCCCATTACCTAACCCAGTTTACTTTCTCTGGTTTTTCTCTCTTGCTTCTTTTGTCCTGGTTCCTGTCATGTACAGTGCATTTCATCCTCTTCCCGTAACGTGTCCCAAAAGCTATGTACATTCTCCTACCTTACCCTAGGTCCTGGCACAACACTGCCCCTGAGGAAACAGCTTCTGGAACCAAGACTAGTGTGAAGGAGACAGCAGAGGTGCCCAGCTGTCTCCCCTGGTTGCATTAACACCCTCAGAAGGAAGAAAGAGCCCTAACCCCAACAAGTGCCTCCATGAGGAGGGATCTATTTGGTCCTTGTAACCAGGCCCAGGATAGGTTTGCTCTGGGAAACTCAGTGTGAGGCTAAAAACAAAGGAAAGGGTTTTTCCCTGTCTTTCCCTTCCCGTAATTACTGTCAGTGGTGAAGCAGTTAATGCAGTATTCCTCCTCTTGGCTAGGAGTTTTCATTTTTTATTGGCACTGTTTTATACCTGGAGACAATAGCAGATTGTTTCTGGTGTGCGCAGAAGGATCTTGTTCTGGCAGGCACGTTTCCAGTCAACAAGCTTCACATCCTCTGCAATGAACGTGCGTGCGCCTTGTTTGAACCTGACTTTCGAGTATCTTTCATAAAGACAGCCATCCTAATCACAATGGCGTTACAAACTTGCACAAACCAGAAATCAAAAATACTCTTCTGAGAGTTTGAGATAGAAGCAAACTCAAAAGGGGTCAAGGAAGGAGGCAGCTACTAAAATCCTTGGGCCAAAATTCTCCAGACCTCAGACCCTGTTCATATTACCTGATTAGAAAAAGCCCTTCTTTTCCTCATACCTCTGCCCTGCTTAGCAGCCTTCAAACAGCTTTATTGGGTAATCCTAACCGCAGCAATCACCCTAGATGAGAAGCTTTCCTGGCAAGAAGGGAAAGAATTTAAAGCAACGTACAACTTGGGCCCGAGGGTCTGTCTCTAAAGCAGAAACTACCCCCCAACCCTCTCCCCGTCCTTGCCTTAATTTCTCCCCCATCGGTGAGTGTTGTATTGCCCCTAATATCCAGGAAGAAAGTATCATGTATGTGGTCCCCATGAGAAGCTCTCTCTGGATCACAAGGAACCTGAACTAAAAGAAACAAGTACTAAGACCTTCATACAGGCACATTTCATAAAGCACAAAGTATTTTGGCCTATCATATCTCAAAAATTATATAAAGACAGAGTTGAAAGATAAGGAAACAAACTAGTCAAGGTAAAAGAATTACCACTGGTCACATAGCTGGCAAACAAAAAAGCTGGTTATTAAAATCAGGTTTCTAGGGAAGAAAAAGCAAATCTTTCATGTAGAAAAATGCTACTCTCCTTTCAACTCCCATTCCTTAATTCCTTAATTGTGGGCTATTCAGAAGGAATTTCTTCCAAATAATGCAGTGGGGAACTGGCAATGATTCCCCAGTGGAGAAACTTGACAAACATTACCTCAGAGAGGTAATCAAAGTCAGTATCAACAGTGATAATTCATGTGATAAAAATGGCCCTTTACTTCTATGGTCTTCCTCCACAAAACCCATACACTTATTTTAATTATGAAAAAAAAAATACCAATCCTTCACAACACCTGCACAGTACTTATCAAAACTGTCAAGGTCATCAAAGAAGTCTGAGAAACTGGAACACTCAAGAAGAACCTAAGGACACAGGATGACTACAAGTAATGTGATAAGTCCATCTTGAATCATGAAAAAAATGACTAAGTACATTCTTCTTCTTATGAGAACATTATGAAGAATAGGAACAAAAGAATGTTGCTATTGTCAATTTGTATTCAATCATCTAAAAGAACTTAAACACTCTAAAGAGACACATGAGGAAAAAGCATCAACAGATACTCAAAAGTGGGACTGTTAGAGGAGACCAAGGGAGGAGGAAAAAGAGGAAAGAAAAAGAATAATGATGAAATACATCACTACTTGTTCTGTGTAGGAACAAGACACAAGGAAACACACTGGAAACTGTTGAAAACAGGATCGGGGAAACGGGCAAGGAAGTGCAGTGAAAGGGAGGAGGGTTATGTCAGTTTAAGTACAATGCATGTACAGGTATAATACCAAGGTAAAAATCCTATGAACAATGAACAGACACCTAACCAATGAAAGGCAAGGATGAAAAACAGGTCACACTAAGAGGAGGGCACTAACAAGAGGGGGAGGGTAAAATAAGGAAGTAAAGAAGGCAAATATGGTTGATGTACTTTCTATACAAGAATGAATATAGCACATTTAAACCTGCTGAAATCACCATAAGAAAGGGACTAAGATAGAAAGGAGGAAAAACTGGAGGGGGATGAACCAATTCAGGATATAACGCATATATACATGGAAATGTCATAATGGAACTCCCTGGATAGCTATTTTAAACAAACAAAAATGTCTTTTTTTCAGAAACTAAGAACAGTGTTGAAACTATTCTAAGAATGAGGGGAGGGAGAATAAAGGAGAATGATGGAGGGGGTGAATTCAACTATGATTATATTGTAAGAATGCTTGTAAATGTTGCAATGTACACCCAGTACAACAGTAAAAATTTAAAAACTCAAAAAACTGAAAGACAAGAAGGTAAAACAAGTCCTGTCTAGGGGTTGGTACCAGTGGGAAGGGGGATGACATAAGGGTGAAGGAGGGCGAATGTAGTAGAAATATTATATACTCATTTATGACAATGGAAAAAGACATATTGAAACTATTATAGGAATGAGAATAAAGGAGAATGATGGAAGGGTAAATTTAATTAAGATATATTGTAAGCACTTTTGTAAATGACACAATGTACCCCCAGAAAAACAATAATATGATAATAAAACAGGAAGGTAAAACAGGTCCTGTCTGTGGGTTGGTACCAGTGGGGGAGGATATAAGGAAAGGGTGAAGGAGGCTGAATATAGTAGAAATATGATGTACTCATGTATGAAATTGGAAAGATGAGACGTGTTGAAACTATTTCAAGAATGGGGAAGAAGGGGATAAAGGAGAATGATGGAGGGGATGAATTCAACTATGATATATTGTAAGAATTTTTGTAAATGTCACAATGTACCCCCAGTACAACAATAATACAATTTTATAAAAGAGGTAAAAGCATTAACAGAGTATTTTCTTTTTTTCATTTTTCTTTTATTATTCATATGTGCATACAAGGCTTGGTTCATTTCTCCCCCCTGCCCCCACCCCCTCCCTTATTACCCACTCCCCCTCCTCCCTCTCCCCCCCAATACCCAGTAGAAACTATTTTGCCCTTATTTCTAATTTTGTTGTAGAGAGAGTAGAAGCAATAATAGGAAGGAACAAGGGTTTTTGCTGGTTGAGATAAGGATAGCTATACAGGGCATTGACTCACATTGATTTCCTGTGCGTGGGTGTTACCTTCTAGGTTAATTCTTTTTGATCTAACCTTTTCTCTAGTACTTGTTCCCCTTTTCCTATTGGCCTCAGTTACTTTTAAGGTATCTGCTTTAGTTTCTCTGCATTAAGGGCAACAAATGCTAGCTAGTTTTGTAGGTGTCTTACCTATCCTCACCCCTTCCTTGTGTGCTCTCGCTTTTATCATGTGCTCATAGTCCAATCCCCTTGTTGTGTTTGCCCTTGATCTAATGTCCACATATGAGGGAGAACATACGATTTTTGGTCTTTTGGGCCAGGCTAACCTCACTCAGAATGATGTTCTCCAATTCCATCCATTTACCAGCGAATGATAACATTTCATTCTTCTTCATGGCTGCATAAAATTCCATTGTGTATAGATACCACATTTTCTTAATCCATTCTTCAGTGCTGGGGCATCTTGGCTGTTTCCATAACTTGGCTATTGTGAATAGTGCCGCAATAAACATGGGTGTGCAGGTGCCTCTGGAGTAACAGTCTTTTGGGTATATCCCCAAGAGTGGTATTGCTGGATCAAATGGTAGATCGATGTCCAGCTTTTTAAGTAGCCTCCAGATTTTTTTCCAGAGTGGTTGTACTAGTTTACATTCCCACCAACAGTGTAAGAGGGTTCCTTTTTCCCCGCATCCTCGCCAACACCTGTTGTTGGTGGTGTTGCTGATGATGGCTATTCTAACAGGGGTGAGGTGGAATCTTAGCGTGGTTTTAATTTGCATTTCCTTTATTGCTAGAGATGGTGAGCATTTTTTCATGTGTTTTCTGGCCATTTGAATTTCTTCTTTTGAGAAAGTTCTGTTTAGTTCACGTGCCCATTTCTTTATTGGTTCATTAGTTTTGGGAGAATTTAGTTTTTTAAGTTCCCTGTATATTCTGGTTATCAGTCCTTTGTCTGATGTATAGTAACAGAGTATTTTCTAAAGGTAGCCACATGCAACATCTATGCCTCCCTACATGCTCTTCTGGTACCCCACAAAGTGATATTAGCACACCTCCATCAGAGTCCATCATTTCCTCCTTTAATCTTGTCTGGACTTTGTGACTGGCTGTCCCAAATGACAGAGTGTTGCAAAAATGAATCTGCATGATTTCTGAGGTTAGGTTATATAAAGTAATATGGCTTATGTCTTAAATTTGAACCCTGAACTAGCATGGGGCTGGCAATTCCTAAGGACATTGATTGACATGTAGGCGCCTGGCTTTTCCTGCATGGGTGGAAATGAGGAATTGCCTAAAGGAGTCAGAGGTTATATTTTTGATGGGCCAAAGCTTTTCAGAAAAGGAGGAGAGAGACGGAATGAGTGTATCTATTTTGTACCACATGTCTGATTCTGGATCTCTCTGAGAGAGAGGATTGAGAAGTGGAGAGTATTTATTTAGAGAACACAGTTGCTCTGACTCTGAGAAGAGTAAGGTGTTCTACTTTGTATGAAGTTGCACAATCAAATTCTGGGTCAAGGCAGCTAACATTTGTTGACTCTTAGACGTGGTGAGGTAAATAGGCCTTTAAGGTGAGCAGTTTGTCAGTTAGGAGTTAGGCTGATAGGAATTAGTTACTGTTTATAGTAGCTTTTGGTGTCAGAGGCTAAAATTTCCTGTAGTGTTCATGTTTTGGTTTCCTCTGTTGTCTTGGGCTTCCCTACACACTCCTTTTTAAATAAACTCAAAGAAACAGAGCACAACAGGGACTCAATATTTAGGGTACACATTCATTTTCACACAAAAGGGAGGGAAAGCACAGTTCCAACATATTGGCTCTTCTGAATCAAATTCCTCATTTAAGCTCAGTTTTATATTATAATATTTTTCTCCACCAACTATACTGTAACAGTGCTGACATTATTGCACAAGAATACGACTAAAGAAAGAGTAAGATCTCCTTCCAAATGTATTAAATCTTGATGGGACTAACCTATAAAGTAGAAACTTTACCACCAAAAGTAGCATTGATGTTTGAACTTCTTTTATATGCATTTTACTATATTCATTTTATTTGAATGCATAAGGCTCTGATACAAATTTTTGAAAAGGCCCTTAGACTAAAAGCTATGAACAGACCTTTAATCTCATAGGTTACAAATCCAGGCTACAAAAAGTATCTTTTTCAATTCCTAAATGGACTTCTTCCTTGAGGTTTCATTGCATGAACAACATAAAATTAATGCTGTGAAGTAGAATTTCTTCAGCCAATTGAGAATATTTTCTTCATCCTCTCCCCATTTCTCCAAGATGGCATCTAAGATGCAGCGGGATTAATAACACACAGGCATTGAGAATGGAGATTAAAGGGTATCAGGGCCCTGTTGCCATCTGTCCATGGTAGCATTTCTTGCTGGTCCTCACTATGGAATATTTATTCAGGCTAACACCTGTCCATGGCCATAGTCCCATCTTGTCTCCCATCTAAACTCCTGGACAGTTTCTCCAGCTCACCCTTGTACTAACATGGGGCTTCTGCAGGTTCAGTAGCCCTCTCTGCCTGTCTCTGTGACCATCTGAAGAACATGCAGATGAAGATGCTCTCCTTGCTGCTATTTCTAGACACCTGATCATGATCAGAGAAATCTAGAACCTCATCCATCTTCCAGTTTCCACCCAGGAAACATAGCATTTGAGATGAAATGAACTCCTGTATCCTCAGGCATGTACATGGAGTCCATCATTCCCTCATTCCATCCTCTGACCATGGCTCTCCTTCCCTACCCTCAGCTTTTTCCAAGCTGTGATAACTTTATCTAGTCTAGGTAAGCAAGACACTTATCTCTGCTCCAATATTCTTCTTTGCCTCTTGTTTGTGGCATAGTTTTATACTTCAGTTATCTACAGCTGATTTTTTATTCTGATTTTCTTACAACTCAACAACCCTATTCTCTTCAACTACCATCCTTGCTCTGAATGTCAAATGTGTATTTGCGAACTTGAAACTGAATATTGATTTTTTTGGTTGGTTAAGTTCCTTACTTGTTATTCTTTGCATTGCTTTTATAATAATCAATTTCTGAGAAGTGTAGGTACCACTTTCCTGTTGCCTAACTGGGGAGCACCACTTAGGAGGTCACAGAAAGGACCCATAGATTAATATTTTAGAGTGCCATCTCATTACACTAAAGAAAGATTTGAAATTATTTTTGATATTTTATTTTAAAATAAGCATGATAATACAGTGTATGATAATTTCCTTTGACTTACTATAAGCAAGTGAAAAAGAACATATAAATAAAGGAGTAAAGGAACATACTAATAATTTATCAGTGAACAGCAAACCTATTCATGACACATTGGTCCATCTTCATTTTGGCAATTGACTTTGACATATTTTGAGGATCCTTATTAAAGGTAATAATATTAACAAAAACACTTCTTCAACATATTTCCAGTGGGACTGTTGTATCCAACAAAACCCTAAAGTCCCAATTTGATTTGGCCACTTTGCTTACCTTTGTGGATGTAGATTGGAACTGCAAGGATACCCTGAACATCAGTCACAGTTTTGGCAGTTACAGTTTGTGCTCATCACAGGGGACTGAAAATTTTGATCCATATTATATTAACCCTACACAGGCTTCCAGAATCCATGTTCCAAAGAGGTTTATTCTAATTCTTCCACACCATTTCATTATCTATCAGGTTTTTTTCTCCTACTTTTGGTGGTCCAAGTCAGAGCTGCAAATTAGTCCTTCCTTATAGAAAGTCTGATGGTAAAGAATGATGCCGACAACTTGTCAACTCAACTCTACTTATAGCACAGCCACATTTGGGGATAGGTTTCCCTTTGTTTCATTGTAAATATCAGGTGAAAGTTGTGTCATTCTTGGACCTCCTGCACTCATTAGTCTCCTCACATTCTGTCAAGTGAGAGTTTTTTTAAAATAAGAGCGACAACAGAGAAGACAGCTTAGACGATGACTCACACTGCTGTGAACCTCAGTTGGACCATTAGAGGCCCTTGAGCTGGCCATGATTCAAATCTCCATTCTTTTGGCTACTGCTGAAGGCACTGTAAACTTGTGTTACACCCAGATTATGGGCCATGATTTACCACTGGTTGACAGTGATTGCATTCACCATTTTGTTTTCATGAACATCTTTATGGAGTATTCTTCTTTCTGTTGAATTTTTCCATGTGACAAATTTCCATAAATGAGATTATTTAAACTCTTCCAAATGATAATTATGATAATTGTACAAAAATGAGATTTAGGATAAAACACTGTTCAGCAAAAAGAGAAGGCAAGTTTGCCTGGAAAATAACAGTAACAGTGCATGTGGTCAAGTCTTGGAAAGAATATGCAAAAATGAAAACTGTATTATTATGAATGGTTTCTTTTTGCTTTCAATATTTATAAAATACTGTTAAATTTTTATTGGAATTTTTTAAAAGACCATTACATTTTCTAAGTATAGGAGCATGTCAGTTTCTCATTGAAAATTATTATTCTTATTCTTTAAAGAGTACATGGAAAAAGAATGGCTTTTCTTTGGACTTTTAGAGCTTTTCAATTATAGAAACTATATTTGCATTTTTGCTGAAGGCTTCAATATTTGAAAAGTATTTATAGGACAATAACAAAAAAGAAACAGTAACCTGCTTTTATTGCTTTTAAACATGCACATTTGGGAGATTGCAATGACCAATGCACTAATTAAACAGATTAATAGTAATATTTTCATATTTTAGTCCTAATTCATTCAAATTTTAATTTACATCTTATATATAAATTCCAAAACAATGACAAACAATAAGAAAGAAATAACATTAAAGTTTAAGTGGCTTTGCTTTGGGTGGGTAAGTGAATAGATATTTCTTTTATGTGTAAAATGATCTTTAAATGGCTGAGTCATTAATGCATTATTATTTGCTTACTTAAATCAAAATCTAACAGACCTCATTTATTTCTTCTTCCTATTTCCAAGTGTCATTATATGTCATATTATCCTTACTTTAATAATTAGGTATCCTCCAGTATTCACTAGGAAGCTTTTGTTTTGCACAAAAAAACTTCTACAGAGGCTAGAACAGATACTATTTTCTAAAAAAACTCAACATGCTTAATTGATTTCACTCTGAAATTATAATACAAAAATGCTGTAGACTATTCTTGTCAATACGGTATATTTTAAAATTTTTTCCTTACTTAAAAAATTTGGCTGATGAGCTTACTGTGTGTGGGAGGAGAGAGGGGCAGAGAGAGAGAGAGAGAGATTGAGAGATTTTCCCACTTTGGTAAGATTCAATAGGTTAAAATACAAGGAAAGAGAGGTTACAAGATAAAAGGCAATTGGAAATTGATGTCATCTAGCAACTTACATTTGCTAATCTAGAAGGGAGTTTTGCAATACAGAACACTCATAAAAAATGCTGTATGGTGAATTCAGGAAGACTGAGCCTGAGAACGACAGTGTTCATTTCACTGTTCCAAGCTCTTGTCATGAAAGCTCTATCTTTTATGTTTAGCTCATATCAAGTTCAGGCACAATAATCATAAGGGTTTACATACTTTGCTCTAGTAAGATTCTTAAAAGACACTGAACTTAATCGTGAATTACTATAATTACTTACATTTTTCTCCAGACTTAGTCACTTGTAAGATTAAATGCTCTAACCATCACGAGTATTTATTGATATTTTCCCCTGGTTTAGATTTATAGTTACTGCATAATTGAAATCCTGATTGTGATGAGTGATTTTTTAATGAAACCTGATTGTTTCATGTTAAAAGGCTCTGATCTTATTTGAATCTTCTGTTTTAACTGACTTTTTTCAGCAAGAAGAGGGAATTCTTTTGTAGTTACTGCAAAGTAGAAGTAGAAATGCTGGGTCCCACTCCTCTTACTGCTGGGAAGCAAAGGGCATTCCAGCTCCCTGCATGGTCTCCACGGACATTGAAGAGGGTGTGACACTGAGGCTTTGCTGGGAACAGCAGCAGGATCTTTACCTGGAACTCATCTTGGTTCAAAAGAAGAATGAGACTTAGTTCTATTTCTGAAAAACAACAACCAAAATCATGCATTCGGTTGCTGAATTATTATAAAGGGCTGTTTTACCAAGCAGAAATTTGAAAATGGCACAATACTGCTGGGTGATGGTGAAAGTCCTACTCTCCACTTGGCCTTCTCTGATACACAAGTTCAAGCTTCTACTTGGTCTTCTACAGGGGGTCAGAGGAAGATGCTCTGTGACAAACTGGCAAGTATGGAATTCTAGAGTTCCAACTCTGTTCAAGGAGATGGGGATGTAACCACCGTCTTTCAGTGTTGTTTACCTATAGTAGAAGGGTTATTGCCTAAAAGCTTTCTGCCTTGTTCATCTGCCCCTCTTCTGGTCCTTGGGTAGAAAGGTCAGAGTAAAGTTGAGGGGCTTTTTTGTATCTATGCTCCTTGATATTTCTGGATTACTGGCTTTTTTTTTTTTTTTGCTCCAGGTCTGGGATAAGTCAGGCAAAAGAAAACTCAAGGAACTCACCCCTATGTTGTTCCTTAGATTTCAAACTTCCTAGCCAGATTGCTGTCATCTCCCTACCTTCTAGTATCTTCCTGTGTCATCTAATATACCATGTCCAGGAATTTTATTTGTGTTTAGTATGTTTATTTCCTCTTCTTAGGTGCAGAAGTTCTTAGTTGAAATCCTTCAACCAATTTTATTTTATGTAGAACAAAACCCAAGGAAACAATGCCATTATGAGAGCAGCATACTTTACTCTGAAACTCCAATTAATTTTATGCCCAAATATTTTGCTCTCAAATTGGTTCTATAAAAGCCCATCCTATGTGAAGTGGATCATCCAGCTTGGTCATTTCCAGTGGTGTGTAGTGTACTAAAGTTGCCAATAAATTTCTGCCAATTTCTAGATCAAATTAGATCTGACCTGGCCCTTTTGGCAGTGCCAGATAGCACTACCAATGAGCACAACTGTCCCAGGGAGCCAGGCACTGCCTGGGAAAGAGGCACATCAGATTCTATCCCCTGCAAGTTTGACATTGGGTCTCAGAGAGACTTCACAAGTTATGTTCCATCAAGTTCATAATATCAGATCAATTAAAGGTGAGGTGGGCATTTGAAGATGGTTATGATGACCCTGGCCCTAGTGGAATAAACCAAAGAAACCAATCTGCCAAAGGAAAAAGAGTAAAGCAGATACCCAGAGAGAAGAAAATAGAAACCATAGAGTTTCAGAGAGAGGCTGTGTGGATATTTCTGATTTGGCTCTTCATTAGTTAGTTGTTAGTTCCAGGTCTTTGTACATACAAGCTACATACCCTGTCCTTGGGTTTTATGACTTGGATCCCCCATATTCTTATAATACTTTGAGTAAATTTACACCCTTGGATCTTTATGTAGGACTTAGAGGAGCATGGGCTGTGGTAACTCTGTGTATTACATATGTTCTTCATGATGGTTGCCAGAGTCACTCTGTACCCTGAGTTATTGGCACTACGCCCTCCTTTCTACATGCTTGTCTTCTTTCCTTCCACTCTCCCTTTTAGAACTCCTATCTTCCTTTGCTCACTTTATTGTTCTTCAACATAATTATTGAATTTTGAGAACTGTTATATAGTCAATGGGAATATAAGTCTCTAAAGGATATATAACTGGACAAGAGCCATCCAAAAGCCTCTAAAGAGGACAAGCAGAAAACATAAATGACATGACACATGTTAGGAAGCAAAGAGAAGACCCAATTGACAGGTATGGAAGACCAGGGAAGACAAAAGCAAACTCAAATCTCCTCTTTCTTCACAAGACTGAAAGTCAAGCTGCGGCAGCAAGGATCCATTACTATGTATCTGTCACAAACAACAACATACCGTGAATGACACTATGGAACAGACCTACTATTGGGCATCTTAAATCACATGACTTGCAGAAATTATATAACTAAGAAATCAATCACATTGGTCCAGCTGTTAAGAAGTATTGTAGAAGACAATGGGTAACTTTTGAAAGGATAACTCCTTCAAGTTTTCTGCGCCTTCTACTTAAAGCCGGGTAGTGTCTGATGACTGTACTGAAGGAAAATACTCCTGTATAAGACTTCAAGTGTAACAGTTCAGATAGTTTTCCATTTCAATCATCTGTATGGAAGGCAGCTAGTGGGACAAGCTAGGTAACAGCAGACTTAATAAAACGTACATGTGAGTCTCTGGAGACTCCCAATATAGCACCTTTCCTTCCTACCTGATATGCAAAAATAAGTAATGAAACAAAGAAGCACCACATAAAGAACCAAAATATGAACTTCATTATTAAATTATACTGGAGGAAATAGCTTAGCTAAATGAACCTCAGAATTGGGCACTATGGTCCTCTACCCAGGCAGTATTGGTTGGGACCAGCTTCTCTGGGCAAAGCCTGCTCTGGAGAACAGAGCACAATTGGAACTCCTGTGAGCTGTTAGTTACCCAGAGGAAGAAGGGAAACTGAGCAGAGCATACCCAGGTATTTACATTTCAAATTTACCCATAAAATAAATGACTCTCTTGGGGGAAGAGCTAATAAAGAGGTGAAGGGAGGTCAGGAGTTTCACTAATTACATTCCCTCCACACACAGGAAACATCAAAAGTGGGGGAGAAACTCCTCATCCCATTCCAACAGTACATTAAATCTTTAAAACAGCAACAACAACTAAAAGGAAGTCAGGTGCTGGTGGCTCATACCTATAATTCTAGCTATAGAGGAGGCAGAGATGAGGAGGATTGCAGTTTGAGGCCAAGCCAGGCAAAAAGTTCAATCTCAACAGAAAAAGCTGAGCATGGTGGCATGCCTCTATCATCTCAACTATTTTGGGAAGCATAAATAGAAGGAACATAGTCCAGTCCACCTGGGGAAAAAGTGAGCTCCTAGCTCAAAAATAATCAGAGCAAAATGGGGCAGAGGCATGGTTTTAAATGGCAGAGTGCCTGCTTAGCCTTGTGTTCAAACCCCAGTACTACAAAAATAAAAATAAATACAAAACCAAAAACAAACCTCTAGTTCACAGTCATGTGAGATATTAACATTCTGAGAAGTATTTTCTTAGAATTTGAGGACCCAGAGACATACCAATGTATGTTAATGACGGAAGGTAGTAGATTCAGACTACAAGTAATTTCTCTTCTAATTCTCTTTCTGAATATTTTATATTTAGGTTGTACTCCTGACTTCAGACAATGATAAACTAGGCTTATGTTAGCAAAGAAATGGTGAGAGAGGGAGGAGGGAAATAGGAAGAAAGGGCAGTAAGGAAAATAAGGACAAAGAAAAAGAGAAAGTGGGGAGGGAAAGGAAAGGAAGAGGTGTAATTACTGTTAACAAGTAGGTGTAAATATTACCATACTTTTTTTCATTTCTCTCCCTTGAGTTCTATCCAGGGTGGAGAGAACAGCAATTTCAAACCCTGAAACCTTAACAGAAAAGAGGAATGTATCTTTGTAGGACTTTATTATATTTTCCTTCCTTAAGTCTTCTCTAAGCAAAAATTATCTTTTTCTGAGGGAATGGATTTTAACTCATATTAAGAAGGAGGAAAAGGCAGCACATTACAAATACATTGTAAGGAAGTATCTATGCAAAACTTTTCTGGTGTGGACAACCAGTGAGTCTCAAGGTCATTTCTCCTGCTCTGGACCACAGTTCAGGACTTGGGGCAAGTGGAAACAGAGACTGGAAGGTGGGGCTGAGAGACTGCATGGTCACTAGAAACAGCAAAGTCTTTAACCAGAGCTCCCCTTGATTCAAAAGGAGAATCGGACTTAGTTCACTTCTGGAAATAAAAAAACATGATGATGCATTTTAGAGCTGGATGACTGTAAAAAAGAGTGCCTATTTCACCTGGCCTTTCTCTTTGTGTTTTCACCAAGCAAAGATTTGTATTTGACACATTTGTCTCTTGGCAGTTTTGTTGGTGGTCAGGGTGGGTAGCTTGACTGATCTTTGTGATAGCTGTTGACCTGTGGATGCTGACATTTCCACAGGTCAGCAAGCCCACCTTCAGAAGCAATTGGGAACTTCTCACTGTGTGGGACTTACAATTGGTAACGGTCAAGAAGATATAAACACACTATTCACTGTAGTGAGTTGTTGAGCAATCAATAAACCAGATGCAAGGAGTCTAGATGGTCAGTTACTCTGTGGGAAAGTAAGACTTGTGACTTTTCTTTCATGTTGGTGGTTTCTGATGGCCTGAAGCAACTCTCCTGTCAATTCTAGGGAAAGAGTGTTACTACAAGTACTTTTAAAAATTCAAGTCTGACAAATGGGACTACATAAAATTAAAAAGCTTCTGCACAAAAAAGAAATGGTCTCCAAGTTGAAGAGGCTGCCCACAGAATGAGAGAAAATCTGCCAGCTATACATCTGGCAAAGGATTAATAATCAGAATGTACAGGAGCTCAAAAAACTAAACTCCCCAAAACTCAATGATCCAATGAAGAAATTGGCAAATGAAATGAACAAAGCTTTTTCAAAGGAAGAAGTCCAAATGGCTAAAAAACAAACAAACAAACAAAAAACACATGAAGAAATGCTCGACATCCTTGGGCCATAAAGGAAATGCAAATCAAAACCACATTAAGATTCCATCTCACTCCTGCTAGAATGGCTACCATCAAGAACACAAATGACAACAAATGTTGGTGAGGATGTAGGGATAAAGGAACCCCCATGCACTGCTGTGGGAATGTAAATTAGAACAACCACTATGGAAAATGTATGGAGGCTCCTCAAAAAATTAAAAATACAACTGCCATATGATCCAGCAATTCCACTCCTAGGGACATACCCAAAGGAATTTAAGTCAGGTTATAATAAAGGCACCTGCACAACCATGTTTATTGCATTATTCACAATAGCTAAGGTATGGAAACAGCCAAAATACCCACTACTGATGAATTGATTTTAAAAATGTGGTATTTATATATAATAGAATTTTATTGAGCCACAAAGGAGAATGAAATTTTGTCATTTGCAAATAAATGGATGGACCTGGAGAACATCATCTTAAGTGAAGTTAGGTTCAGCAGGCCAAAAGCTGCATGTTCTCTCTCATATGTGGAGTATAGATCCAATATAAACTTAGCAGTATTATGAAAATCAGGTCATACTATGGGGAGGTCACATATAAGAAGGAGAGCGTAAACATAGATCTACCATATGATCCAGCAATACCACTCTTGGGAATATACCCAAAAGAATGTGACTCAGGTTACTCGAGAGCCACCTGCACACTCATGTTTATTGCAGCACTACTCACAATAGCCAAGTTATGGAAACAGCCAAGATGCCCCACTACTGATGAATGGATTAAGAAAATGTGGTATTTATACACAATGGAACTTCATGAAGCCATGAAAAGGAATGAAATCTTACCATTCGCAAGTAAATGGATGGAACTGGAGAACATCATTCTGAGTGAGGTTAGCCTGGCCCAAAAGACCAAAAATTGTATGTTCTCCCTCAAATGCGGACATTAGATCAAGGGTAAACACAACAAGGGGATTGGACTATGAGCACATGATAAAAGCGAGAGCACACAAGGGAGGTATGAGGATAGGTAAGACACCCAAAAAACTAGGTAACATTTGTTGCCCTCAACGCCGAGAAACTAATGCAGATATTTTAAAGCAACAGAGGCCAACAGGAGAAGGGGACTAGGAACTAGAGAAAAGGTTAGTTCAAGAAGAATCAATTTAAAATGTAACACACATGTACAGGAAAGCAATGCAAGTCAACTCCCTGTATAGCTATCCTTATCTCAACTAGCAAAAACCCTTGGTCCTTCCTATTATTGCTTATACTGTCTCTTCAACAAAATTAGAGATAAGGGCAAAATAGTTTCTGCCTGGTAGCGAGGAGGTAGAGGGGGAGAGGGAGAAGGTGGGGTAGGTAAGGGAGGGGGTGGAGGGAAGAGGGGAGAAATGACCCAAACATTGTATGCACATATGAATAAAAGAAAAAAAAGGAGAGTGTAAGAGGAGGAAGTTAAGAAAATAAAAGGAGGAATTTAAAAACAAATATAGAACTTTTTTTTTATGGGTATACATTGAGTTTATTAAAAGTTAGGGAAGGGAAATACAAAAGGGAGCATGGCGGGCACAGATGGAATCTGGAGGCAGAGAAAGAGTGCTTCTCTTCTCCAGGTGCTTTTAAAACTTATGCTAATCTAGGGGAAGGGAGGAGCCAGGTGATTTCTATCCAGTAATCAATGAGTGGGGAGGGGCATTGGTGGTTCCCTGGCCAGGTAAGGGTGGCCCCTAAACCAGAGCATGGTTAATCTGAAATGTAACATTTTTCTTTGAGCCCCAAACTTTCCCTAATTTTAGCCTGCCTTAAATTCCCCCAGGAGACAAGATCCCGAAAAAAATCTTTGAGGTTGCTGAGGGGCTAGAGTTCTCTTTTCTTCTGAATCTGCTTTGAGCTGGCAAGGGGCAGCAGACCCTACCTATAAGGGGAAATTATCTTTCCTACTTCTTTTCCTTAGGTCTCATTTGAACACAAGGTGTCTGAGTTATTGTCCAGTACAAGTAAGGTCCCTCATGGAGATCTGGGTTACTCATGGAGATCTCATTCTTCTGTAAAGATCGACAGCTCTTTTGCCTCATCATTTCCTATCTCTGGAAGAGATAATTTGGTTTAGAAGGCATGACCCAAAAATGGATAATGATAGGAGCATCAGAAGGGGCCCTGCCAGGTATAGCAGGAAGGATAAAGAATCTAACTTTTTACTTTGAAAAGTGACAGAGTCTTATGGTTCTTTTTTATAGGCGTTTATACCTGTAGCTATTTTTAACCTTCAGATGGCCCTTGATTTGGAATGTCATTGTAGTGGGCAGTTAAGGACTGATTGTTTGGAGTAATATCTATATTAGGGACCAGGTGTACCGGGGGCAGGTGCCAGTTCAATTAGAGGGTAAACATCAGTGAGTTCTATACAGAAAGAAGACTCACTGTGTCCCTAAGCAGAAGTTGTGTACCATTGAAAATAGAAAACAAGAGAGTATAAACAGCTCTAAGTTCTGTTAAAAGGGCAGATTAGTCCATTAGTGGAAATGGTCACATCACCTTTGTTTAAACAGAAAGCCTTAGCCAAAGACATGAGTTTGCCTTTTGCCCAAAGTTTAGAAGGCTTCAATATTAAAGCACATACATAAGACATACTTTTAGATGTCTGGCATAATTGATCCCATTTAGAGTTGGAGAAGTTCCCTTATTTGTGTAGTCCTCTTGAATTGTCTCAAGTGGCCGAATGCCACTTGTTCCTCTAAGAACTTGGGGGATGCCGACCACTCAGGAGTCACATCCTCTTAAACTATTTCTCTGAACAATTTGTCTCTAAAGATTTTGCCAGTTTGGCAGTTTTGTCCCTCAGAGCCAGGAGTAGCTTCTCTTGGAAAGTCCCACAGAGGAGGCGAAGTAACACATCAAACAGATCAGTAGTCATTGCCAATATGACCTTTTCTCCTAGCTGGCTTCGTTTTTGCCGGAAGGGTGTTGTCTGTGATCAGAAGACTTCCAAATTCTTTGTGTCCCATGGGGAAGAATCCATCGCAGGACATATGGGTGTACATTGAGTTTATTAAAAGTTAGGGAAGGGAAATACAAAAGGGGGCATGGTGGGCACAGATGGTATCTGGAGGCAGAGAAAGCCGAATATAGAATTTTTAAACCTGTTGAAGCCACCATAAAAAAGGGGACTAAGTAGAGGCGATGAAATAATTCAGGTTGTATTATATATGGAGCTGTCACAAGGAAACTCCCTGTGTAGCTATCTTAAGCAAACAAAAATGTCATTTTTTTTTCATTTACAAAATCAGAGAACAGGAGGGTAGAACAGGTCTTGTCTAGGGGGTGTTGGTATCAGTGGGAGGGGCAGAAGAGGTGGAGAAAGGGCATGGGTGTACATAGTCCAAATACTGTGTACACATGTATGTCAATGGAAAAATGGTACCTGTTGAAACTATTCCAGGAATGAGGGAAGGGAGGGATAAAGGAGAATGATGGAAGGAGTGAGTTCAAGTATGATATATTTGATATATTTTAAGAACATCTATAAATGCCACAATGTAACCCTCACCCAGCATAACAATAAAAAAATTCAAGTCTAAGATTTTCAATGTCATCATGAGCCACAGTCTGCTATTGCAGATTTTAATTCAGACATGTCAAGAGCAGTCTAACAACCAGTGCAAAGTACAGCTCCACACTGCTGACCTGCATCCCACTTCAGCTCCACATGTCATTGAACTTGAGCTGGGATGGAAGAATTTGGAAAGAGAGAAGCAGGCAATGGTGACTAATTTTGTGGCTTGACTGATGTTTAGATAGCTGGTAAAATAATACTTCAGGGCATGTCTGTGTGGATGCTTCCAGAAGAGATTATCATTTGAATCTGTATGCTGGGTAAGGAAGATCCACCATCATTCATGTGGGTGGGCATCGTACAATCCATTAATGACGCTAATAGAATAAAAATGTGGAAGAAAGATATTCCCTCTCTCTCTCTCTCCTTCAGCTGAGACATCCATCTTCTCCTGCCCTTAGATGTTGGAGATCCAGGTTTTTGGGCTTTTGGATTCCAGGACTTACACCAGTGCTATCCTACCCCTCCCTTTTTGATTCAGACTATGAGTTACACTAGTTTGCAGACCATGGGACTCAGTGAATTATACTAGACTTTCCTGGTTCTCTAATCTGCAGATTGCACATGGGGAACTTCTCGGCTTTCAGAATCATGTGAGCCAATTCCCATAATAAACCTCAAGGCAGATATATGCATACATATATAGATTTCTTCATTGTGTATCTCTGGAGAATTTTGACTATTATAGAGGGATTCTAAATGTCTTAGGATTAACCAAAGAATGTGACTGGCACATCCTAGAGCACAGCTTTGGCCCCAAAACAATATTAACTATAAATCTAGAATGATTTTGGTATTTTGTAAACTTATCTGGGTGGAATTTCTTGCAAACCCCAAGTCCTTTCCTCCTAACAACCTGGTTCTAGAGAACTTCTTACCAAAAGTAATTACAAGATCATAAAGTAACAGGTCTTAGAATAGTACAACTCCCAAGGATCTTGAAATCCCAAATCCACCTACATTAAAGGATGAAGAAAAGAAGCCTTGGTTTTTCAGTTTGCAGGAAGAAATTATACTCTGAGAGCCATCTCCTGGAATACAAAGAAAAAAGATTTTTTAAATCACTGTACTCAGGACACTCTCGCCTTTGTATGAAACCAGAAGTTATGCTGACATCATAGAGCACAAGATCATCCTAGTAAAAAATTTATATGGAAAAAAGTCTGTAAGGGTATGTAATAAATTGTTAATAGTGGTTAAAATTCTAGGGAAGGAGATGGTGTTAGAAGATAGGTGAAAAGGATGCTTGCAATTTATTATATATACTTGCTATAACTGTATTTTTAAGAGAAGGTTGTGTATACCAGTGATGACATCTAAAGTTAGTAACATCTGCAGTGGCAAAGAGAGCTGCTCACAAGGACAAATCACATGTGAGAAATCTTGGACTTGATCTTTAAAGAAAGCTACTATGTGTGAGGCACATCAGAGGCTAGGGCATTAAACCAGATATAGATGCTGCCCTCAAGCAGAGAGATGAGGGATGAACATAAATTACTGTGACACAGTAGAAAGTGGTTTAATGAAGAGGCTCAGATGAAGTGTTATGAGAACTGGAAAGATAACTGCTTCCTTCCGAGGAAGATCAAGGGAGGTAGAACAGCATGCAAGAGATGGAAAATTTTTAAAATGATTATGAAATACTTAAAGATACCGCACACTTCCATTTATTTTTTAAGATCTCTTTCTAATGTCATCTCTGTAGTGAAGAGTGTACTGTTTCTCCAAGGGCTCAACTGTTCTGACCTACTCTTACCTCAACTTAAGTACATTTTCCTGTTTATAAATCTTCCTCCATTCAACTCAGGGTTAAAGGACAGAAAACATTTTTTGTATTCATAGAATCTGGTACTACCATCTACTTCTTCCATCCATTTCTTGAATTTACCAAGCTTTGTGTTGCTGTTGGGAAGACAAAGAAAGGTAAAGATATAATATCTAACACTGAGGACACTAACATAAAAATAATCAAAGCATAATTGCCAACCATGTCTTGACAGAAAAGATGCGTAAGGGTGAGAACAAGAGGACAAAATCAGAATAGGAGGATGAAAGTGGATGGGTTTCACAGACAAATGGTGTTTAAGATCTTTCTGAAAGTAGAGCCAGTGATAGGGTACAAGATGGATTTTGTAAAAAACATTGTTCCTCAACAATGATAAATAGGGACACTTGAAAATATTTAAATGGCCCAAATTATAATCAAGGTAGAGGCTAGGGGAGCTACCTCCCATCTAAATATTTCTATTTTAAATAAACATCTCTAAAAATAAATCCTAGGGTGACTCAGGCTTACAGGAGAAAGCTTTTATTATGGAATCAGAAACAACTAGCCTACCAACTAATTTCCTGATCACGCTCCCAATCAGGGTTTAGTGCACTGGCTCCCTACGCAAAAGAAATGAATCACCAGTTATAAAGTTATACCACAATTTATAGTGACATTCTGAGGGCCCCCTTCCCCTTATGACTAATTATATCCTTAAAATCAAATGTTATCTAGGAAACATTTGCTTTAATTCCACTTGTGGCAGACAAGATATAAGAAACAAAGAAAAGGTTAACACGATTCTCATCACCTAAATTTCAAACAGATGACTGCCCACACCAAGCAAGTCATTATATCAAATTCTGGGGCATCTGTTAAGAATAACAGGCAACCTAGTTAGGAAACAGAAATAGCAAAGAGTAATAATAATGACTCTTTTTTGGGGTAGGGGAGTGTTAAGTTTCATCTAATCCATAGATACATATTGTTCTTCCCAAAAAAACAGGTGAGGAAACTGAGGCTTCAGTTATACAAACTGTCAGAACTTGTGTAAGAGTTGATATTTGAGTCTTGGGTTAACCAATTTCCCAGATCCATCCTGTTACACCATGCTGCCTCTCTCAATCATCCATAGGCTCCTCAAGGATGGAGAAAGAATGTTGGTTAGTGGAAAGATTTTGTACTTGTTGATACAAGAAAAATCAACTATAGGATAGAGTAATCCAATTCTGCCACTTCACAGGATTATGGAGAAAATATCTGCCATTTCAGCACAAAATTCCTGTCAAAAAATTGCCACTGTCCTGATAATTTGCCCCTGTAGAGCCATGTTAGTATAAAGGCATTAAAACCAGAAGGGCCCTCAGAGGTCATAAAGCAAGTTCTCAAGAAATGCTAATGAACCCCGTAAGATCTAATTTTATGTCTCTTCCTTTCCCTGGAAGATATCTTACATATAGATGTCCAAATTTTCAACTTTCTCTCACATGTACACAGAGTTACATAGGAAGAGACAAAAGGACGGGACGTAGTTCAGTGATAGGGTACTTGCTTAGCATACACAGACCCTGGGATTGACTCCTAGCACCGTATATGAAATAATAACAGTAAGAGGGCACACTGATAAGACAGGAGTTGACAGTGCCACTGAACCAAAATTCCTGGAACTCCAACTCTGGAAGGGAATGTACTGTCACTGGATAGATTTATTGTGTTGGATCTTCTGGAAATTGGGGCTGGGATGGTAAATTCTGCAAACTTTCAGTTGATACATCATCTTCAATAACAGTCACTACCCTGAAGAGGGAGAAGTCCTGTAAGAATTATTCAAGTAAGAATTCATCTCTGGAGTTCCCATAGGATTAGGGAAATACAGGATTCAAGTGTCACTTAAAAGTTCTTCTCATTTGTCAACCAAAAAAACTCTCAAGTGAAAAATCATTTTTTGAAAATAGGTATAAAATGTAGCTATATTTATGTTTTTGATCAAGTATTTTAAACTTTGTTTTTAAAAAGTTCATAGCTCTCAATGTATTGATGCTATATTTTTTCCCACAGTCTGGAAGTGAAGTATCTTAAGTGATACTTCACTCTTCTTCCATAGCTACCTATTATATGAGGATGACTGATCACCGATGCTTGGTAGCAATTATGAATCTTTAGGTCACCTTTCTGAATGAGTAAGGTGGGAATTAAGATTTTACAGCCCAAATCACATAGATTGTGTAGCTAAGTCAAACCTTTATGTTATGCCAGAATTCAGTTGGCTGAAACATAAGTTTAGTGGATATTTTATATAATGTATATATCCACACAAGGAATGTATGCTTTCCCTGTATTCTTTCCACTTCTGAAGTTTGCACTTTGAACAGGACTATTTGCTACTTTCTATATTCTAAAGGCAGTGGGTTGTCCTCCAGATTTCATCTGAGCTTTGGATAAGCTTCTTAATCAGTTGCTGAATTTTCTACACTCTGTTAAAGCTAAGGGAAGAGAAGAAAACTATGCTTCTTCAAGCCACTGATGGGAAAGTGTTGACTTAAATAAAATGAACACATACAAAAGGAATGGGAGAGTAAAAAGTGGTTCTTTGCAAGCATGAAGAGATAAGACAGGAAATAACCTTAGATTCTGGGCTTGTTATAACCTCAAGCTGTTGAAGGAGTAATATTTCATCTCTTCTCTATTTAGTTATTGGAGTGGGTTTTTAAAAGTAGTTTTCATTAAAATCAGGTGGATTTTGTAGAAGCAGACAGATCAATTCCTCAAAACAAAAGTAAGTGGACAAAAAAGAAGTCAAGCTGAAAACATCAAGCAAAACAAGCAAATATGTTTTCAAAATAAACATTTTCTTTTTAATTTTTTAAAAAGTCTGTTTTTTTTTTCTTAATAACTTGAAGTTTTCACAATTTATGGTTATCTGTCCCAAATAAAAACAAAAGCCCATGATTAGGTCTGACCTATAATGACTACTGATCCTTTGCAAAGAACACATTTGATTGTTTTGCATTCATCAAAAACTAAACTACAAACTATGACAAGCTAAATGATGCTGTGTTCTCCCCCCAATTCTTTTTTATCTGAAATCTTGAAAGGTCTGTCACACAAACATGTTGGTGAGGCCGACATGGTGATAATACATTTTGAATCTTAAACTGGTTTTCAAAAGGATGCATCACAGATTGACATTTCCACATCTATGCAACTTTATTAATAAACAAAAATACATGCCAGCATGTTTTATATATGGGCAAGGACATTCCTAAAATAATGAATGGCACATTATCATCTCATAGTTGAACTTGACCAAGAATGAGGTCTTAAAAAATAATACACTAATATTTCATATGACTATTTGAATTCACGAATAAACAATTATGACATTTCAAGGCAGTTAAAAAAACATAAAAGCCATTGTGTACTATATACCATAATCTGGAATCATTCAAATACAGCAACTTCTTTAAAAAATAAATTACTATGCCTCTTGGACAAGCCAAACAAATAGTTGGCTAGGAAAGAATGTAACAATAATAACTGACTCCCACCCCTACCCAAGTTCCTTTTTTCAAGGGCAGTGCGTTAAGTAGTCACTTCTTAGTACAGTGAATGACTATTCTTAGGATGATCATATATATAACTTGTCTTCCCAATTAGGAGACTTTTGAGAGTGAGAAGAGGCACTATTTAAGCTGAGAAAATAGGAATAATGGGACTGTTCTGAGCAAACTCAATATATACGTCACCTTGCTCAAGCAGAGTATTGGATTCACTGTCACTACTTCTGTGCTTTTGGAAACAGTAAATACGAGTTGGGGAAAAATACACTAAATTAAGAAACTATGAAATGTTCGTCAATTGGATATTCTGGGCTCCATTTTTCTTGTTATGAAAGGTTTAGCTGAAAATATTTGTGATTATCATTTTAACATTTAAAAGCTATGAACTACTTCAAAGATATGTCTAAAATGGGATATTTTAGGCTCCAAATAATATGCTAGGGATGGGCATTTTTTTCTGTTAAGCAGAGACTTTCAGTTTAACTTAGTAAAACAGAATTCATATTTTAATTTTAAATTTCTAAAATCCTGAATCTACTGCATAGAAAAATGTATTTTGGCATAAAATAGTTTACTGCATAACTACATAAAATGGATTATCTTAAGCATAATTAGCTGATTCAAGTACAATAGAAATTATTTAAGATATTTTTACATTAACTTCCAACCCCCCAGTTCACTTTCATTTAAAAATGTTCAGACACCCTAATATGGGTTTTGATTCTCAATCTTTAAGGCAGAGTGCAAGAGTAGTCGAGTGTCACCCAAACACAACAATGACTATTCAAGCTCACAGGAAATGAAGGAAAGAATGCAGGTGATTTGATTAATCTCAAAAGGAATGCTGAGTTTTTGAAAATAACATTTTGATGCCCCTGCTTGGATGATGAGATGTAAGATTACTATTGTTATGCCAACTATGGAGGATTAGGTGACATGCATACTTGAAACTTACAGAGTTGGGGAAGCAGAAATCAACAGAAACAAGAGGTGAAATTTTGATGTTGGACCAAAAGTAACACATCCATATTCAGAAACCAAACATAAATACCATAAAAACTAAAATTTTAATAAATTGATGCTTAATAACTGAAATTCTTAATAGTTTACAATTACTCTGTATTGAAGCTTAGATTTATTTATAAATTATTAAATGAACAAAGGAGATGTCTACAGGAAATGAATAGATGACAGAAAAAGTTCCAGCATTAGTTTTTGTATGTTATTAGGACAGTCCAATTATAATAATTTTTCAAATTACGCAACTAAATTAAGTATTTTGTTTTCTTTACTCCGAGCTATTGCTTTACTTCAGGGGTGTAACACAGGTACTTTAATCAATAAAAATTCTACACAGGAGAGGCAAAGTGAATGAGGGAAAATAAAATATAGGAGGATCAATTACCAAACAAAACTTGTTTTATTCATCAAAGGCAATGAAAAAATAGAAAATATAGAGATATACAAAAGAGGTAATAAAGCATAATAAACTTTATTTTTTCAGAAATGGAAAAATGGCCCTGAATAGTTAGATGTATCTTTTAGTAGTAGTCAGTATTTAATAAACAATCAATTTTATATGTTCTATATAGCTGTATTAAGTGACTTTAAAGTTTAAATAATATCATTTCCATCATTTTAAATGTTGGCATTCAAAAGCAAAGATAAAACTGTAAAGAAAAACAGATGAGACACAAAATGATTTGCAAGATGCAAGATGTGGTAGCTTATGAATGAAAGCAGATTCCAGTTGTAGTAATGGTCACACACACGCTCCACCTACCCAATCCCTAAACTCCACACATTAATTTCATAACTTGAAAACAGATATTTCACATATCTCAATTCAGGCTATGATTTTACAAATTAATTCTACAATCATAAAGCAAAAAGCTATTAAAATAAGATTTTACTTGCTAAGCTTAACAAATTAAATGTCTAAAGAAAACTTATCATTACACTGGTACAAAGGCAAATGCAAATGAGAATATCTTACTTGGAAAATTAATTTTTAAAACTGTCAAATGAAATAAATATCTAATATAATCTCTTCCTGCAAGAATCTCTAAAATGGGTAATTCTAAAAATCAAGCTTCTCATTTGAAAATTCCTAAAACTAGTATGTCCCTTAAATTTTTTTTTCTTCTAAAGGACATTTGGTATGCCCACATTTTCTTAAAATTTGTTCTAAACCACTCTATCTTTAACACTCAAAGTTCTGTATATATTTAAATTCACTTAATTTAAAATAAAAAAGATATCTAGACACAATTTCTAAGAAAACAATGTAAAAAGTAATTTATGCATGGTTATTTACAGAAAAAGTCTTCCTAAATACATCACTTTCAAAACCATGACATATCCTAATAATCAACACTGTGGGTTTTAATAAACTTTATATATGTGTATATTTATGAAAGAATAGTTCATTTATGGAATTACTAGATTAATTTAAAAGCTGGAAACTAAAGCATTTGACACGGTTAAGATTGTCATTTTTATTACACTAACCATCAAGTCAGAAGCCAATGGCATGTGCATGCTAGAAGACCTTATCACTCAACTCTTTCAATTATATCAAGCACTGATTAACCAAATATGACTGGACTTTCCAGCTACAACTTTATGGTTTCTTTCAAGTATACGCAAATCTAAGTAGGCACATATGCAAATGAATAAAACAAATGAAATATAAATAACAAAGGACTGAACAGAAATGGCCTTTAAGCATAAACCACCCTGCCATTCAATTTTGAAGTTGCATCTTTTGTTCACTAATTTTTCTTCTGTTTTTAGCAGTCTTCTATCCTATTAAGTTGCAGGTTTACAGATGATTTGGAAATTTCACATTGGTATAAGAAAGGAATGTTGGGTTGATGCAGTCTAGAGACAGAGAAAAAAAATTAGTCTTAAAATGTATTAAGTTATACTCACCTAACTCACAATCCAATAAAATACATACTACAGCACCATTATGTAAGGTACATAATGTTCTTTTGATAAAGATAACATAAACTGGTATATATCAGAAATTATTCTAAAGTACAAAGTTTCTATAAGAGACATTCATCTAGAAAATACTTACATTATATTTTAGACTCTTTAAAATGCATACAAGATAATCACCCTACTCACAGAATATCATTCAAATTAGTAAAATTATTTTGCCTTTTTTCTTATCATTAATACTGACAAATTCTTAATGCCACTGCCTGGAAGGACATTTTATTGATTAAAAAGAAAATGTTACATCTTCTGGTGGTGGTGGGATCTTAATGGAACACTTAAAATTCTTTCTTCACAAGTATTCTTTACTATAATCTAGAAAAATAATTGTATTCATTGTACTCTTCAGCCGAAGTAAAGCATATGTACTTTTTAACAACCCATGTAAAGTTATATAAAAAACTTAAGCAATCAAATCATAAACCACACAATTTATTTATAGAAAACAACCTTCTCTTAATATCCACAAGGGATTGGTTCCAGAACCTTCCTCAGATACCAAAAGCCATGGCTGCTCAAGTCTCTTCATCTCTGGGTTATGAATAATACTTAATACAATGCTTAGTAAACAGTTGTAATGCTGTATTGTTTATGAAATAATGACAAAGGAAAAGTCTATATGTTCAATATAGATATTGCTTTTCTTTTTCAAATGTTTCTCAATCCATGATTGGTTAAACACATGAACCCACACATACAGAGTAATCCCAGCTACTTGGCAGGTAGACATAAAAAGGACCATGGTTCAAGGCCAGTCAGGGTAAAAAAATAAGCAGGACCCCAACTCAATCAACAAGCTGGGCACAGTGTTACATGCCTGTAATCCCAGCTAGATGGGAAGCTGTAGGCAGAAGGATCATGTTCTGAGGCAGGCCCTGGACAAAAACGCAAGACCACATCCAAAAACTAACTAAAAGCAAAAAATGGACTGGGGGATGTGACTCAAGAAGAAAAAGGCCTGGTTAGAAAGCATGAAGCCCTACATTCAAGCCCCAGTTCTGTAAGAAAGTTTAAAAGAAAAAAGTGAAAGAACTATTTTCTTTATGCAATTCTTATTCCTTGATCCAGATTATTAAAATGACTGTGCAACAAACTGACTTTTAATCACAGATTTGTGGAGTTTTTCTTTCCACCAGGTATTTATGTGGACATCACACTGTTTTTTTTGCAAAATGTTCATCCATCCTCTGTAAGTACTTTGACATTATTTTGTAAGTATTTGTCATATTTTGTTTATTTTTCAAAGACTTCAAATTTTGTGCTAGTTGCTTACTTCAAATACATTCTGTGGTCAATCTTTAAAAGAAGTGTAAAAAGTATGTTTTAAAGTGTTAGCTGGGCATGGCGGGGCACATCTGTAATCCTAGCACTACCGAGGAAAGGGCAGGAGGATCCTGTGTTCAAGGCCAGCTTGAGTTAGGTAGTGAGAGAGACCCTGGCACCAAGCACTGGGTATGCATCTCACGAACAGAGTGCTGGCCTAGCATGCACAAAGCCCTGTGTTCAATCTCCAACACCACAAAAATAAAAATTGAAAAATAAGCAAAAAGTTTTAGCTTACTCATTATGTATTTTAAAAATTAAAATTAATGAAATTTGGTTGTAAAAATGTAAGTTATCTTAAATGCCTTCTATTTATTAAACTTCAATAAGCTATTAGTAGTATGAAACACATTAAGTATGTTGAGTAAAAATTATGAGTACACAGTCAGCATTTAATATGTACCTAGTAAATGTGAACACACAGAGGGAACATCTCTTACCTCTATAGTAAGAAGAAATATCTTGTTCTGTGAGCAGCTGCCATACTTTCAGACATGTTTCTGACTTTTAGGTAATTAACAAATCCTCTGAAGAAGAGGAGCAGGCCTATGATGATTAAAATAATATAGAGTTATTATGTTCTAATGCAGAAAGGGATCATGACACACAAATGGACACCCGCTTGCTTCTCATGAAGCAACTGGCTCAAAGAAGTTAATCTATAGGATCCGTCTAGTCTATAACATATTTTACATGATAATGATTACTCTATCATGAAGAAATATAGTGAAATTTTACTGACATTCCACATTAATATAAAATTAAAGCAAATCCAGCTATGAAAATCCAAAATCATATCAAATATACATTTGTTAAGTAACTTCCTTAAATAGCAAAGAAACAATGCATTTAAACTGATTCCGCTTACAGAAATCAGTGATTTCTTAGAAGATTAGATGACTAAGATATCTCTCAGTTATCCTTTATAAAACAGCATTTTAAAATAATCATTAGTGTCACAGATTTTTGTTTGTTTTCTTATTTCCTTTATTCATATGTGCATACAATGATTGGGTCATTACTCCCCCCACCTTCATACCCCCACCCCCTCACTTCCAAGCAGAAACTGTTTCGCCCTTATCTCTAATTTTGTTGAAGAAAGAGTATAAGCATTAATAAGGAGGACCAGGGGTTTTTGCTAGTTGAGATAAGGATAGCTATATAGGGAGATTCCTAGTATTGCTTCCATGTACGTATGTGTTACTTTCTAAGTTGATTCTTCTTGAGCTAACCTTTTCTCTAGTTCCTAGTCCCCTTTTCCTATTGGCCTCTGTTGCTTTAAATGTTCTGAATTAGTTCCTTTGCACTGAAGACATCAAATGCTAACTTTTTTGGGGGGGGGCGGGTTACCTACCTATCCTCATACCTCCCTTGTGTGCACTCGCCTTGTCATGTAGTGTCACAGATATTTTTAATAAATAAAAAAGCAATGCCTATGAACTGCTTCAAAGTTTTAGATGAAAAAGTACTAGATAAGCATGGAAGCATTAACATTATCAGTATGAGCCTCTGGCATACAACTCTTAGAAAAATATTCATTAGTGTAGGGGAAGAAAAACAGAAATAGGAGACACATTTGTGTGAAACTTCCCTCACCAAGAGGAGAAGTATCTGTGAATTTAAAATATAAAGTCCAAAACTAAATTCGTACCCTGACTACAAGACAGTAATCAAAGCACTAAACAATGAAGCATGTTTATAACAGACTGGAGAGGAAAAACGGAAGACATATACACGCAACAACTTTAAAAAGGGGCATAAATTTGAGCTAAATCCAATGCCATCTGCTTTCCATATTCCAACTCCCTCCATTTGTGACTCCCTCTTAATTCCACCCTCATGCCATCCCAGATGTTATTCAAAGATAACAATATTATTTCCTAAATGCAAAAGTATTACTGAAAAATGTAAACCAAAACCATTTGTGAGGCTGCTGTTTCTAAGAGATTTTGTTCTGCTTAGACATGTTCTAAAAGAAGCCAATTTCATATCTAAACCTCAGTCACTCAGCGGCTACTGCGTCTAAGCAATCTGTAGTATCCTCAGCCGTCTTTAGGGCATTTGAGAGCAACATTTTTATAACTGACTACAGGTTCACATGCTCCTAAATGAACGCTAGATTATGGCTCTGATGTGGAACTGGGATTTGTTCTCTGCATTCTACTCTGCCCCACAGTTACCCTCCTAAGATTTTTCATCTCTCAATAAATGTACATATAAACAAGTATACTCATTTAATATGCTTAAATACTTAATAGACTTATTTTTTTCACTTTCAGGTAAGAAATTCAATAAAAAGCACAAAGTTCAAGCAGTCAGAACACAATTAATTAATATAAAACTGGCTTAACTCTTGTACAAGTTTGACTCCAACATAGTCACTCAGAATAATTTCACCTT
Source organism: Castor canadensis (assembly GCF_047511655.1). Lineage (NCBI taxonomy): Eukaryota > Metazoa > Chordata > Mammalia > Rodentia > Castoridae > Castor > Castor canadensis. The sequence goes on from NC_133395.1 coordinate 30,036,713, forward strand.
AATTATTAAAGAAAGAATTTAGTGACATTAACTGAACATCAATAATTTATTTACCAAACTATCCTAAAGATCCAATGGCATAACTAAATAAAAACTCAGAGAAGACTGCCACCTACTGAAATGCTATTATTTTCTGGTGCAATTTTGTTCAATAGAATCAAAACATATTATTCATGTCAGTAAATATATTTGAAATATAAAGTATGTGATTTTAAGATTAATTTAACTGACATGTACATTTGTTGAAAATCCATAAGACTCATCATATTAATAAAAGATATGCCTAATAAGAAAAAACTAAATAGAAGTGTTGTGATCATTCAGCATGAAGCCATTCCTTATGCTGGCTGATTAATAATTAATGAAGGGCACATTTCAAAAGCTTGAAGAATGTTTCCAGGGTCTAAAAATAAGAGAATGGAGAAAACACGCAAACTAACTTACTCTCAGATTTCCTAAGATGCTAAAAATTATACATGTTTATTTTCCAAGTTAAACAGTAAAGGCTATTATTTTTAATCATGTTGGAATTTTTAAATTTTATAGCATTCTGTTATCATTTAGCTACTGATTCTTTATATTGATGGCCTCTGAATGTTAAATATATAAAATCTAGAGTACTATATAGAATTAGTTGAAAAGCCAAAGTAAGAGTTTTAATATTACTATTACAGCAGAAAAATGATTTCCATATAAGTAACATAATTTTTTTACACCTTATAATTTCAGGAAATGCCAAAGTTAATCTAAAATTAGTTAAACCAAATTGCATTAAGAATAAACTTACCAAGTATAAGAAATATCCACCAAAGCCAATATTGTCCATTGAAATATCCAGTAAAATAATCAGAAAACTATGGAGTGAAGATAAATGTATTAACCATATTTGTACACATAAATTTGAAAATTATAGATTACCATCAATTTCAGAATAATTTACCTCATATAATCTTTAACACTTAAAACTTGCACAAAAGGAAAAATTAAAAAATACCTAATGACACGCTGAGAAAAATCTCTTTTGCAATAGCAAACTTATATAAAAATATTTTATAAACAAAGAAATTTTGAAGTTCTTGCAAGAAAGAAAAGTAAATGCTACATATTGAAATCAAACATTTTCTCATTAAAAAGTTCATGTAAGGTTTTTTTTCATAATCTCTCAAAGCCACAATCACCATCCCAAACACACCACAGCAACTTGATGCTTTGGTTATCAACGCCACAAGCCACACTAGTTTAATCTTATCCAATGGGGATGTTCTGGTAAAAACCTCTAAAAAGAAGAGCTTTTGACCTTCTGTATACCCCCTACTGTTAATCACTGCCCAAAATACTAAACACATAAAGACCTTCCACTCATTAGAGTCTTTTTATTTCCAAACCAGAAGCACTAGCATTCAGTTCCCAACAGTGAGCTGAGAACAGCTAAATGGCCATGGTAGACAGTTTTATATTCTGTGTGATATGGGAAATGAACAAACAGATGGAAGGCAGGGTTTGATAGTACAGGACACAGGTATCTTTTCCGTGATTAGGTTCCAGACATTACATATCATTCATTCAAAAAGTTTTTTTTTTAATCTAATTTTCTTTCAAGTTACTGAAGATAATTCTTCCTTATTCCTTCTCTATTTACATAGCACCTAAAAATGCCCCCAAATGATTATTTTTTGAAAGTGTTTATTATAACCCACACTAGAACTACTAAAAGTTAGCTTGTTTTATTGCCCTCTTTCTACTGGTGTCCAAATTAAATCTGACTTAACTAAAAATGATTTGGTTAAACACAGAATTGTTGCTTGCATCTGAAATTAATTAAAAGCATTTGCAACTACTTGTTGATCATTTCCATAAAAGCTTAAATGTTTATAGTTTTGGTAATAACAAAAGTACTTCCAATTGCATACAATGTCACCTTCTGGGAAGCATTTTAACTAAGATTGTCAGAATTTGTTTTTAAGCTTTTAAAGTATTTTTCTCTGAAATTATTTTCAATTGATAAATAAGCTATAATCTAAATTCTTAGCTTAGAGTTTTAGAAATTCCAAAGATTCAAAATTTCAAAGTACTTTGAAATGAATGAAACATGCAAATTCCACATACTCCCATATCTTTAAAAATGTACAATGAGAGGAAAGCTTGAAAATTGGAAAATAGGTTTAAAATAGGACTATATTATATGCTGCTTTTTAATCAAGTGATTAATAATTAGAAATCAAGTTTTCATGTAGGTTTTAGAGGATATAAGAACATAAAAGATAAAGAACCAAAACAATACATTTTAAACTTTTTGTTCATGGTACCTAGTAAGAGGCACCCACAGTATGAAGAGTCATTCTTCACCAAAAATATCCACAACAAAGTTAGTTATTATTTACTCCCAAATGAAGAATATAATTATCTTCACCTTCAAGTCAAAGAGAAAGAGTCATTATGTAAGAATAAAGAAATAAGCTTTGGACTTATTACTAAGTTGTCAAAAAGTTTTAAAATACTAAATCATAGGGTTGTGCTAACTTGTTTTAACAGGTAAAGCAATCATGTTGGGCAGCCAACCCATAGACTACAGAAATAAAAGTTTGGAAAAAAAATAATCAGCATGAAGAATTTATCTAATTTTATTTGTTAATATAATTTACACCCTGTCTACTTTCAAAAATAACTTGCTCATTTTAGTAAAAATGAGCATTTTTAAACAAACAATAACATCAAAAGCCTTAGGCAGAAGTAATATCAGAACTCTGAGCTAAAGATCTCTGAGATTCCACTGCAGCTTAAACACGAAAAGGAAAGCAGTAGTATGAATTAAAATATTTATCATCTAATAAAGGGAAGTACCCTTTATTAGAAGAAAATCTTTCTCTCAGCACTAAACTCCAAGCAGAATTTATTGCTTGGAGCGTTATAGTTAAAGTTCAGCGTAGAAGAGGTAATACAGAATTAGGAGGTCAGACATTGAATTGAGATCAGGATAAATTCTAATCCACATGATGGGTCCCAGTTATGAGACTTTTATTCTTAGTTTCATCATCAATGAAATATGCCTGGAGCATAATGAATGGCAACTATTGTTATTGTACTAAAAGGATATTTAAAAGAATCCTTCTCATATCATTCTTGATTCACACTAAAAGGTTAATATTAGCTCAACTCAGCAAACATATTTTAAAGCAAAACTAAACAGTGCTGGTGATCAAACGTGATGCTAGTGTGTACCTTTCAAAAACTGAGAAACTTCAGGGTTTGATATCAAATTCCCTACCGTATCATGTTAACCAGAGTTGATTACTAGATTACTTAACACTTTCTCAACTTGCCATTCTAGTAGAGAATTAGGTTCTCATAGTCTATAGTCACAGGCTACAAGTAATGGGTTAACTTCTCTCTTACACATCTGAAATGATAAGAAATTTATCAACTTTAGGAGAATTAAGAAAGTAGCCCTCAAACCATTTTCTGTGTTCTGTGATTCAGATGAGAAATGCTATTTAAATAGCAGTAATTAATTTTGCCAGTATCATAATTAAGTCTGGACATACTTAGTTCCAAGTATTTTGAGGTTTTTCTAGTAATAATTTCTTCAAGGGTAGGGACTGTATCTTTACTTTTGACTTTCTGTAACACCTAACAGATTTATGCTTAAAGTGGGAATTCACACCACACCTTTTGAAAATTAAAACAAGCAATTACCAGGGGATAGTTCTTACAATGCCTCAGATTTTTTTGGGAGGTGGGGTGGGGGGACTGGGATTTGAACTCAGGACTTTGTGCTTACACGGCAGGTGCTCTACAGCTTGAGCCACACCTACAGCACTTTTTGTTCTAGTTATTTTGGAGACAGGCTCTTGCTTTTTTGCCCAGGCTAGTCTAGACCATTATCTTCCTATTTTATGCTTCCCATTTTCTCTGGGATGTCAGGCTCAGCCACCATGATCTCCTTACTAGGAACATTAAGATGGGGTCTCGCACACTTTTTTGCCTGGGCTGGCCTAGAACCACCATCCTCCCAATCTCAGCCTGCCATTTAGCTTGGGATGGGATGATGGGCGCATACTACAGAGCCCAGCTATTGATTGAGATGAGGTCTTGCAAACTCTCTCCCCAGACTGACCTCTAACCACGATCCCCTCAATCTCAGCCTCTCAAGTAGCTAGGATTACAGATGTAAGTCAGACACCCAACTCAATTTAACAGTAAATAATTAGTCCATAATGAATAAATGCATTATGACAAAAGCATTAATAATTATGTAATGGGTACTTTTTAATTAATTTAATAAAGAATTATCAAAGTGTCTGAAGCATTTATGAGAAACTGACATATTAGACCTGTGATTCTATTGAAATTTTCAAGATTTAGCTCATGTCAGTAGAAATTAATGTTTAAGTAAACATGAGTTACAGAATGTACATATTTTATTAATTATTTAATAGCATTTATAATACATATGGGTAACTTCAGAAGACTAAAACAATGAATAACACCACTCTTGATTACTCTCCTAGGCCTTATTCTTAAAAGAAACCCTATGAAGAAATATTTGTAAAAAGAAGCCCAAGACAGGAATAGTGGTATACACCTGTAATCCCAGAATTTAGGAGGTTGAGACAGGAGGATGAGTTTGAGGGCAATTTGGGTGACATACTGAGATCCTGTCTCAAAAAAAAAAGCCCCAAAGAGGCCTTCAAGAGCTAGGGCATGATTATGCTAATGATACTATTCTGTGCAGTCTTTACAGAAAAACTATTTTAGGACTAGAAAAGTTCTTGAGCTGGGGAAAAGAAAAGAATGTTTTGTTGTCTCCCTAAACACCTTCTTGTAAATGATAAGAAGTAGACAGCAGGCAATTTCAGGGAACAGGAAAATGAAAAGATCTCAGAAGGAATACATGGGAGAAAGATGAGTTCTGACAGCCACTCCATATAGGCCTTGACTTTTGAGTTCTGAATGTTATTAAAGAGAAAAAAAGAGATATTTAAATTTATAATACTTTACTAAACAGAATAAATTTTGGGTTTCTATAATAGTAGAAACCTTGATTTACTGAGCACATTATGTCTGTACAGTAATTAGGCAAGGTACTTTGCTTTCCACATCCCATAAAAATCCCAGGAGGCTTGCCATTATGAAGAAGCCAATGCTCAGGACAATTCAACAACTAAAGTGAGATAACAGATACAACAAGATGAGAGTCAAACTCAAATACTCCTAATGTCAAATTTTTCCCACTATACCAACAACTAAGTTATAAAATGAGAGATTAGTACAATTAAGGACAGAAGTTAAGTTTAAGTCTTGAATTAACTGAATTCATTTACATAAAGTAGACATTTGTGAACCATACAGAAAATTTTATGTCTTTTCATTTTAGAGATAATAGAAATATAGGCTATCAAGACACTCACCCTAACAATAAGGATCCATTTGATCAATGAAAGGCCAAATCCACAGATAGCACCATACCTTCCAGCGATGGTATTGGTGATACAGAAAGATAAACAAAATCCAAGCCAGTTGAAAATAAATGCCACTAAAAGCAACAGAAACAGTTCTTTTAAAGGTCACAATTTGGGAACAAATTAACAGAGAAATAATTTCCTTAACAATACTTTATTCCTCAAATAAAACAATATTTCCCTTTCTTTTAACTCTATCAAAACTTTCTTTATAGACTGTAACTTACCTTTTGCAAATATATTAGTTATTGACTGTATGTTCACAAATGGATGCTTAGTTTCTCATCAGTTTCTCTTTAGTCAAGATGAACCAGTTCCGTAAAGCTTATCACTGGTGGGTGAAACTACATATTTAAATCAGCTAAAAATCAAATCACAAAACATTTCCCATGGAGTCCTAGCCCCAAAAGATCAGTCAATAAAACAGCCTTGTTTTTCAAAGGTAAAACAAAACAAAATGTAATACTTCACAAATATTTTTGGGCTTCTTAAGGTATAGTTATGCTTCTCAGATATTCTTTTTGTGGGTTCATTTACAATATATACCCCATCTTATATATACGTAATATATAGCTTTTAAGCTATATGAAACAGCTTTACATGGACAGAACAAATTTGTTTTACAATATATGTGGTGTCCATATAACCCCATTAGAAACTGTAACTTTTTACAGTTACAGAAAAAATTTATAGACTAAAGATGCTCACCTATTAGAATGTCTGAAAAACAAAAAATGTCAATACCAATTGCTAGTGAGGATACATAGTAACAAGAACTCTCACTAGTGAGACTGCAAAATGGAACATATACTTTGAAAGACAGTGTGGAAATTTCAACTCAGAATTTACATTTCAAAACACTCTTCTAATTCTTTTTTAGTTACAAATAACAATTTCTTTTTAAACATGTTTCCCTCAAGTCTAAAATTGGAATGATACAGGACATTAATTCCAGCTATATGAAAATTCTCACACATGGCTGCATCTTAAAATGAGTTTTCTAAGAATTCAAGATCATTCCCATGGACTACCAATTATCCATTGAACCAAATCTTCATCACTAGAGTTTAATTAACTGATGAATCACTGGGTTGTACTCAATTTTCTAAAAATACCAGTTCTTAAAAATAATATGAGAGAAAACTCAGGTTAGGCATGTATATGAGGCACTTTGTTAAAACCTTAAGGGATTGTGAAAAGCAAAAACATTATCAAAGGATACATACATTTGTGTTTTTACATTTTTCTGAACTAGAATATGTAATTATATTACCAAATTTAAGTGTAAACTTTTTTTAGTGTTACATGAGATTAAGAGACTGAAACACATTGAAAATAAAGAAGGTAAGAATTAAACCTATAGGAGGCTTTAATTAAAATATTCTTACTCATATTTACCGTCATTGCATTTGCACAAATATGACTTGAAATACTTATGTCATAAACCACATTAAGAAACAGTATTTCTAGACTTTTTACCAACAACTACTAATTTGAGCATGAAAAATATAACGAGTTGCAATTTGAAGAATAGCCACTAGATGGTAGTAATTACAAATCCATACTTAGCAAAGTAAATTCTAAAATTACTGCATACCAAAAAAAATATAGCAAGAAATGAAGGTACAAAATATGATTTCATTGTTAAAATACTGGTGAAATATTTGTAAAATATGTCAGTTGTAGAAATGTAATTTTGGTAAAAATTTAGTAAAAGCTGAATCATTTATATATAACATCTATCTTATTATCTATGAATAGATTACAAAGCTATATTATAGTAACTAACCAAAAATAAAGTCATCTAGTATGTCTAAGCTACCCTGCACTTACAACATTTACATTAGAGAAATGTTTGCAACTTTGAAAAATAAAGACTAAAGATACTAGGATTCAGTGAAACATAGAAAGAATGGTATCAGCTAACATTTTTATTCCCGAGAAGCAAGTTCACACTACAAATACTGTAATAAACTTGGTACTCTTTCTTATTAAGATTTCTTAAAAGACATAACCATGAGAGGAATTAATGTTTAAGCTATTCTTTTTTAAAACAAAATATGTGAGGAGTTTGATAGTAATATAAAGGATTACTGGTTAAACAACAAAGATTAAAAACTATACTAATAAACAGCAGCCATTGTAACCAAAGAACCCATTTCCTTTTTATTGTATCTACCATATCTAGCTAAAAATTATAACTTAAACCAATTTAAGATTTAAATACTGCATATACACTAGCAACCTGAATAAGTTTGAAGAGAAAAACCCTGCTGCCTGCCCTCCTCCCACTACCCACCTATGTTCTTTAGTAGATGACATTTAAAAAAGGGAAGCAAGACACCATTTCCAAATGGCAGGAAATGTTGAGCCAACTTCCAGACTGAAAAGTGACAACACATTAACTAGGATTTTCTATTTTTAAAGTTGAATGTGGCACTTTAAATAAGTAAACAATCAGTTTTATCAAAATAAACCTTATGGTTAAAATCAATTAAATCACCATTCTATCTGAGAAATTACGAACACTTGATCATTTAAGCAGATTGAATGAAGAATTAACCACAGTCTAATAATTTTAAAAATAAGTACTAGGTTTCTGCTATATGTTTTAGCAATTTAAAGTTTACTGAGTGTCCTAATATTGTTCAATGAACTCACTACATGCTATTCTCTGTTAGGAACTGAAATAATATACACTATGACACAGTCTCCCTCACAAAGTATAGCTTTCGTGTGTGCCATGCCAGGTAAGCACAGAGCTACATCTTCAGCCCCTCATACTTTAAATCTACTTTGTAAGCCAAAATATTAATATTAATTTAGGAATTTTGCAAGATGTTAAAAAATATTTCTTAGGCTTCTTATTTCTTACTATGTACCATTCCCCCAAATAAGACTTACACTTCTATAACTTTGTGTCTCAAGTGACATTATTCTGGTTGATCAGAATATCCCCTTCCTCAATCTTTCTGGCTTAAGAACACACAAAAGTCTTCTGCCCTCAAAGCAGAATGAACGGTTTTTCACTTTATGTATTTCTTCAGCCTTGAATGGATATCAATATAACAGCATTTCTCTTACAAAATCTTAGTTAAATAATCTTATATACCTTTATATTATCAGCATTTAGTTTAATGGCTATAATGCATACTTTTCCAATTAAGCACTTGAAAATTACAGGATTTATCTTCATTGGTTCACTATCAGGAACACTTTACATTTTAAATGTAGTAGGTATGTGCTAATAATATTTTCTTTTCTCTATTACTTTAAACATACACAAGAAACATATATAAAAAGAATAGTTTGGAAAGATCACTTACTGAAAAACGCCAGCATAAAAATGCCATCATTACCCACTCTAAGCTGGTCTGCATCACTGAAGTCATCTCTTGGTGGACACTCTTCCTCCTGATTCTGTGAAACATGTAATATCAAAACAGCTCACTAGAATAATTATAATTTTATCATCTTAAATTTAAGAGTAAGAACTTCAATAAAGTTCAATGTTCTCAGCTGGGTGTGGTGGTATACACCTGGAATCCCAGCACTTGGGAGACTGAGGCGGGAGAATTGTGAGTTCCATGACAGCCTGAGCTACAGAGCATGCCAGGCCAGCCTGAGCATGACAGCATGAGACCTTGTCTCAAAAAGAAAGACACTAGTGCTCTCAATTTGTTTTATTGACAAAATGAGATGGGTATGATATCAGAGTAAGTACTCAAAAAATAGCAATCATTACTTGTTTATGGGGACACCTGAAAAGAATAACAATAAAGGTAAAAACAAGTTGAATAACATCAAATTCATGAAAATGGTACCAAGAAGATAGATGTGACACTGATCCATTAGTGTCAAACAGAGAAGACATAACTTTCATAATCATTAGTGGAATCTCTGGTGGCAATTTGGCAATAATTCTCAACAACAGAAATGTGTACTCTGCTTTATGTCTACTGTGATGTGAACTGCTCTGCTCTATTTCCTGACCACCATGAGGTGACAGCCTTTGCTATATGCTCCTGCAACCATGATATATGGCAATACCACAGGACCAGAAACATGGAGCCAAATGACCATGGACTGAATCCTCTGAAACCATGATACTGAAAATTGATACGAGAACGTGAGGTTATTGCTGTGACTAAACCTGACCACATGGTTCTTTTGTTTTGCAATATTGGGGTTTGAATTCAGGACCTACACCTTGAGCCACTCTACTAGCCCTTTTTTTGTGAAGGTGTTTTTTCAGAAAGGTTCTCACAAACTATTTACCCAGCCTGGCTTCAAACCATGATCCTCCTGATCTCTGCCTCCTGAGTAGCTAGGATTACAGGCATGAGCCACCAGTTCCCAGTGTGACCATGTGGTTCTTAAGCTTTTGGAACTGTTTTGCAAGAGGAATTTGGAAAAGTTTGGAGAGGTGTGCTAGAGAAGGTCTAGAAAGCTGGAAGCAGAATTTAATTGGCAATTCTGGTAGAAGCTCAGAAAAACAGAAGACAAGAAACTAGGATTTAGACAGCAAAAACTGTGATAATATGGTTTTAGGTAAAAATATACATTGTAAAATGGCTAAACTGAGCAAACTGCATTACCTCACGTACTTATTTTTTGTGGTGAGAACACAAAAATGTATTCTCAGCAATTTTCAGGTACCAGCTGTTTTTTCAAATCTGAATCAGACTCACACACATACTATGTAGAAAGGGGGTGCTGGGACACTGAGGAATGAAGCACTGATAAATTTAAAAGAATTATTTACAAAGACCTAAGTCTCTTTTGTGCAATTCAACTTTGCTTTCTATGAATTTTTCTATAATACCGAAAAGAGCAGAGATCAGAAACCAGTGAAAACAGGAACTTTTCTTCATGGACATGTTCCAATTCAGGTTGGGGAATACTCTTTCTGAAACAAGGTACTAGAAATGGTAACAGTGACAGAATGGAACGGTAACACTTCAGTTTTCTTTCCAAAAGGGATAAAGTCATCTTTATACTTTTTTCAAAGTCAAGACAGCAAGATGTAGTGCTTTCTACTTTCTCTGTATAATTCTATCCTACTGTATGGAAGTTAAGGCAATAGAGGATCCAATGTCTACAGAACAAGCTGAGGAGCTTTGCCACTGTCAATGTCTCTAGGGAGACATCCCTGAGAAAAGGAATTAATCTACCTCACTGAGAGATGAGCATGTGCACCTTCACACATTATGTATTCTAAGCAAGCTATAGTTCACTTCCAGAGAAACTCCCTACTTTATATGGGTCTATCTCTCTTCTCTATGATTCTCCTTCACAACTTCAAAAATCCTTATTAACTGAACTATATTCATGCTACTGTCTTTTAAGAGACTTACTTTCCCCTCAGAGAGGAAAGACATAAAAAAATAATTTGAGGTTTATTTTCTTTACCTAACTTGTAACTGTTACTATATGATATTTAACTCTGTGTGTTAGAGAATAGGACTGGGGGCAAGTATGGAAAGAGTTGTAACATGCTCACTTCTCAGGTGATCTATTCACTGGGCACTGGTCTCATAGTGGCAAGAGAAGAATGCCATACAGGGAAGCACTTCTCTCTCCCTTAACTCCTCATCTAAATTCCAGCTTTCCCAAATGAGGTAATATTTTGTCTTTTTCTGAACAATAATGGAATGAACCTAGGGATCTGAAATGACACAAAGTTTGAAATAAGAAAACAAAACAAAACAAAAAAGGCAAAAAACTCTAGCCCTGCTTACAGTCACACTATATTATAAATAATTTCTTCCTTTTACCTGGCTGCAGATAGCATACATGTATTTTGCTGCCTCTCCACTACTGAGACAGTCACTCCTTTTGAATAAAACACACATATCTCACTGACTATCTCTGACATGTAATGAGGGAGAAAGGGCAGAAGAAATCCTTCACAATCATTCCAAAATTATAGGACAAGACATGTTAAAAGAGAAAAGGAAATTGGCTAAAAAAATTATGAAGCCCTTATAACTTATTTCTCTATGCTTTTTAACTTATCTGGAGTTATTTCACAAACTCATTAAAATGGGTATACTAATACATAAGATATGAACAGAAAAAAAGATGACCTGTGAGTATAGTGAGACCATGAAGCTTAAACTGTATCAGGGGAAAAAAGTAAGGACATGGACAGTGAAGAGGTCAGAGGACGAGAGAGCCAAGTGAAAGATGAATTGTTAGGGAGGTGGTAATCACAGCAAGTGAGTTAGAAGGATAGGAAATTAATACATGACACATCTAAAATAAAAATTTAGTGATGAATGTATTGGTAAAAAACAAGTTCCAAGATGGTACAACTTGAGGTGAGATAGAGAGGAAGATCAGTAGAAAGGAGGAGGTCAAGGAATGGAGGTCAATTTAGCTAGAAAGAGTGCCAACTTCACCAAAACTGACATACACAAGCAGTGGTAGAAAAATATAGGGGGAATTATATACACACTCTAATACACAGAGATCTTTGATATTATACAATAAATTAACAAAAAGCAGTGTTGTCAAAAGAAATGATAAACTTTCTTACTCTCTGAGATGTTTCTGCTGCTGCAGCTGCCATTGCAGCAGCTTTGGCCTTCTCAGCTTCATCATATGTAGGAAGAGAGGTAGCAACACTGTAGGGAGGTGGCACAGGATAAAACTCACTATAAACTTCTGTATCTGAAGAAAAAGAATTATAAGAGAATAGAACAATTAAAAATAATTTAATTTTATAGCCATGAGCATAACTTAATAATTTATAATGGGACACTAAAGACTACCATTGCTATTTTCGTCCTATGTTTTAACCTATTTAACACATAAAATACTATTACCATCATATAACTTACTTTGGTCCTGTATTTATTATAAAGGGAAGACTGATATTATCCTGTAAAGACTGATACAGTAAAAAAGGGCCTCAAGAGATTTTGAAAAGGAGCTTCAGACAAGGGAGGTAAGAATCTCAGAACACATGAGCATCTTCCACATGCTCATTAGTATATACAAAATAATTAGTTTACTTGCCCATTATCTCACAGCCAAATGAAACAGAGACCAAAAAAAAAAAAATACAAAGAATCAATGAAACAAAAAGCTGGTCCTATGAAAAAAAGAGACAAGACTGGCAAATCTGAGTAGAATGAGGAGGGAAAAGACCAAAATTAGTAAAATAAGATGAAAAAGGGGAGATAACAACAAACACCAAGGTAATCCAAGGGAATTATCAGGGACTACTTTGAGAACTGATATTCAAATAAATTAGAAAATCTTGGAAGAAATGGACAAATTTCTAGATACCTATGACCATCCAAAACTGAACCAAGAAGATATTAACCACCTAAACAGAGCTATAATACAAAATGAAATTGAAGCAGCAATAAAGTATCTCCCAAAAAGGAAAAGTACAGGACCTGAGAGATTGTCTGCTGAATTCTATCAGATCTTTAAAGAAAAATACCAACACTCCTTAAACTTTTTCATGAAATAGAAAGGGAAGGAACACTGCCTAACTCGTACCATGAAGCCAGTATTATACTCATCCCAAAACTGGACAAGAACACATTAAAAAAGGAGAACTACAGGCCAATCTCCTTAATGAACACTGATGCAAAAATCCTCAATAAAATAATGGCAAACTGAATCCAAATAATCAGAAAGATCATTTACCATGACCAAGTCGGCTTCACCCAGGGTTGCAGGGATGGTTCGACATACACAAATCAATCATACTTTATGGAGAAAAACTGAAACCATTTCCCCTAAAGTCAGGAATGAGACAAGGGTTTCCACTCTGCCCACTCCCATGCAACACGGTCCTGGAATTTCTAGCCAGAGCAATAAGGCAAGAAGAAGAAATAAAAGGAACAGAAATAGGTAAAGAAGTAGTCAAACTATCCCTATTCACAGATGACATAATATTATACCTTAAAGACCCAAAAAAACTCTACCCAAAAACTCCTAGACACTATAAATAGCTTCAACAAAGTAGCAGGATACAAAATCAACTTACAAAAATCATTAGTCTTTCTATATACCAATAATGAACAAATTGAGAAGAAATCAAATACCCAGAGGAATAAACTTAACAAAGGATGTAAATGACGTCTACAAGAACTACATACAAAACTACTGAAGACAGGGATCGAAGAAGCTATAGATGGTGGAAAGATCTCCCATGTTCAAGGATTGGCAGAATCAACATAGTAAAAATGGCTATACTACCAAAAGCAATCTACATGTTCAACACAATTTCCATCAAAATCCTAATGACATTCATCACAGAGATTAAAAATTTTACCCTAAAGTTCATTTGGAAACACAAAAGACCATGAATAGCCAAGGCAATACTAAGCAAAAAGAGCAATGCTAGAGGTATCACAATATCCAACTTCAAACTATGCTATAGAACCATAGCAATAAAAACAGCATGGTACTAGCACAAAAACAGATATGAAGACCAGTGGAACAGAACAAAGGATCCAGATATGAATCCACACAGCTACACCCACCTAATTTTTGACAAAGGTGTCAAAAACATACAATGGAGAAAAGATAGACTCTTCTGCTGGGAAAGTGGCTATCTGCCTGCAGAAAACAAACTAGAGGCATGCCTGTCACCCTATACTAGTATTAACTCAAAATGGATTAAGGACCTTAATATCAGACCCAAAACCTTCAAGTTAGTAAAGGAAAGAACTCTGGAAGCAATAGGTATAGGCAAGGACTTCCTCAGTAGAACTCAAGTGGCTCAGCAACTAAGAGAAAGGATTGACAAATGGGACTACATGAAATTAAAAAGCCTCTGCACAACAAAAGAAATGGTCTCTAAATTGAAGAGACTGCCCACAGAATGGGAGAAAATCTTTGTTAGCTATACATCACACAAGGGACTGATACCAGAATATAAAGGGAGCTCAAAAAACTAAACTCCCCAAAAATCAATGAACCAATAAAGAAGTGGGCAACTGAACTAAACAGAACTTTTACAAAAGAAGTAGTCCAAATGGCCAAAAAACACATTAAAAAAATTCTCACCATCCCTGGCCATCAAGGAAATGTAAATCAAAACCATACTAAGATTCCACTTCACTGCTGTTAGAATTACTACCATCAAGAACACCCCCAATGAATAAATGTTGGTGAGGATGTGGAAAAAAGTAACCCTGCTGGTAGGAATGTAAGCTAGTACAACCACTATGGAAAATAATATGAAGGCTTCTTTAAAAAACTATACATAGATCTGCCATGTGATCCAGCAATACCATTACTAGGGATATACACAAAGGAATGCAACTCAGATTACCATAAAGGCATCTGCACATCTATGTTTACTGCAGCACTACTCACAATAGCTAAGCTATGGACAAAGTCAAGATGCCCCACTACTGATGAATGGATTAAGAAAACGTGGTATTTATACACAATGGAATTTTACTAAGCCATAAAGAATGAAATTTTGTCATTCACAGGTAAATGGATGGAACTGGAGAACATCATCTTAAGTGAAGTTAGTCAGGCTCAGAAGGCCAAAAATCGCATGTTCTCCCTCATATTCAGATTAAAGACCTAAAACAAATGCAGTAATATTATTGGACATGGGTCACACACTAAGGAGAGACTACACACAGGAGGGATAGGGAAAGGAAAGGAAACTAAAACCTTGAACGTGGTTGACAGACTCATTGTACAGGAGTGAATATAGTAATCTTAAACTGGCAGAGGCCACTATGGGAAGGTGACTAGGAAGAAGTGAAGAGGTATGGCCAGATGAACTAATGTGGGTTATAATACACATATGCATGGTAACAACACAAGAAATCTCTCTGTATAGCTATCTTTATCTCAAACTAGCAAAAATGCTATGTTTCTCTTATTATCTTTTATGTTTGCTCTTCAACAAAACCAAAGAACAAGAGGGTGGAACAGGTTCTGCCCAGAAACTGGGTAGGGTGGAAGGGCAAATAATGTATACACATATAAGTCAATGTGAAAACTATATAATAAAACTTTTTTAAAAATCAGAATTAATAGCCAACATTTATACAATGCTAAACATTTCATGTATCACTTTTTTCTACATTAATTTCAGAACTCTGAGGCTCAAAAAAATTAAGTGACTTGCCCAGTGCTAAACAACCAGTAAATGGCAGACCCACGGAGTTCCAGACTGCAAATACTTTGCTCTGATAATGTATAAGGTGTAATTTTTTTTATGTAGTTGATTTCAACAACTGCTCTAATCTCTTAAGTAAATTAAGAATTCCTTGCTTGAAGACTGGTGGATTTTCGTTCTTTCTCACTATTGTCACTTTTCCTCCCATTCCCAATATCCATGAACTTCTTTAGATTTTCTTTTTATGAAGGATTTCTCTCTTCTAGGTTTTTAAATTATTTTTGAAAGATTACTTCCAGAAAGACATCATAACAGTAAATACATACTGCTTATTTTAAAAATAAAACTGTATCACTTATTTCTAACATAAGTAAAACAAGTAAAGTTATACAGGTCAAACAACTAATTAGACTTACATTAGTATCACTGACACGAAAAAAAGGTGAATTCTAAGTTCTACTATGTTTGACATCACTTTTATACTTCCCTCCATTTTAACTACAATATTTTCATATTGTCTACAGTAGTTTATCATTTTCTCTACCTTTATCAGAATTTCTTGGATTTCCAACATGAAAACACATTTTACTTCAACGATACTTTTCTTAATGTATTTTCAGAAATATATGTTTCTGAATAATTTTTTAATGTTATAAATAAGAGGTTTTTTGCAACTGTTCTCATCAACATGTTACCTTGCTTTTAATCTAATGACAGAAAGTGGTAATGGCAGTATAACTTTCAATGTTATCCATCAGAAGAGTCATAAATTCTTAGAAAACGCTAATCATTGGGACATAAAAACACCACATGCAGTCAACTAAATAGCTTTCTTGTAGTGCTAAGATTATAACAGAAACAAAATCTCAGTTATGAATTTTAAGGCAATAACTCTAAAAACTAGAACAGTGATACATGTTATCCTAGAATATGTAATCGATAAATGTTAATTTTTGAAAATCTTTAATATAAAAAAAATCCCCAGCACTAATACATGAAAGCTGAGGAGCACTAATTGCTATAGTTTTAATTTTCTTATTATCTTCTACCCTGTAAGGCAGTGGTTCTCAAACACAGGATTAAAGTCTGGGAAGCTTAGCTCCAAGACCTCTTTAGAAAGTGTATAATATCAAGGAAATCGCTTAAGCACTATGAAGCTCTACTTTCTCATCCATAAAACTAACATAGGATATAAAAAAGTATTCTAGAGGAATACATTATGAAACATACAAATGCCACATATTATTATTGATGTTGCTCAGATCTAGAAAAACAAGCCACAAAATAACCTAATAGAGAAAACTAGCAAACATCATACTTAGCATATAATAGCATAAATTAAGAAGTTGAAAAAAAATCATATCAATAGTTTTCACTAAAAAGAGACCAAATTCTACAGTTATTCCATTCTTGTGCTCAATTAAAGACATAAGTGAACTTTTAAGCAAGAATTGTAACAAATCAAAAAGACCAGTCTAAATAGTCAACACTATTAAGAGTAACTGGATATCTAGATACCAGGCTCAACTGGTTCTACAGATGAAATTTAACCTTTGAAAATGATATACTGTATTATCAATATTATTCCAAATCATAGAAAAATGAGACACTTCTCAATTTCTTTTGTTATTTAATACCAAAACTACAAAGACAGCACATAAAGTTATAGATTCTATTAATAAGTTGCAAAAACTCTAAGTATTAGAGTTTAGAAATTAGAAAATGACATGACATAATGTAGGGAAGAATCAATTTTTTTAAATATCAAGAGCTGGGTGTGGTGATTCATGCCTGCAATCCCAGTACTCAAGAGGCTAACCAAGGAGAATCAAAGCCAACCTGGGGCACATAGGGCATTTCAGGGCAGCATGGGCAACACATAGCAAGACCCTGTCTCAGAAATTTTTCTTTCAATCTACTAATAACTTACTTCATTATAACAAAAATTAAAGGAGAGAAATCATGTAATTTTATGATTAGGTACCCCAAAAAATGACTTCAGAGGGTTTCTGGCCTATTTCTGGAGCTATTTATTAAAACAGGGACAAGTGTAGAAAGAGAAGGTTTGATGGAAGGAATAAGAGGAAGTATGCAATTGTAGTTTTAAAGTTAGTTAATAATTTCTTTGAAATTGCTCTCATAAAGAAGTAGATACTAATTCCTTGCTTTTTGAAGAAGGACTAAACTCAGACTCATTTCTAACAAACTATAAATATGAAACTTTTGAGGCAATATCATAACAAGTGACACAGTTTCCATCTGGCTTTCTCACAGAATACTTGCTCTTGTAACACAGGCACCATACAGTGAGAAATATACAAAATACTTAGAGAAGTTATTTAGATGTTATTTAGAAATTATCAGACTTGGAGAAATTATAATAGTATACAAAATCACACAATTTTACAAGTCAAATAAAATACAAAATCATAATAGCACACAAAACTCATCATAATGACTAATTTAGCACTGCTAAAAAAATACAAGTTGGGCCAGCAACACAGCTGATTAGTTCTCTAGAATGGTTTGAACAGAGAAGAAAAACAGCAACAATAGGGAATCACTGCTTTGTACTCAAGAATTATGACCTTGTGTATGATGAGATAACACTACATTCTTCCCCTCTAATTACATATACTCCCAGGTTCCCACAAACCCTCATCATCATCACTTTTATGAATATATAACCATATATACATATATATACAGACATATGTGTATATACACATATACATATATATACATTTACATATATTTGCATATGTGTATGTATGCATGCATGCATATACCTGTATGGCTATGTGTATACATGCTTAAAAGCCCATTAGAAGACTTGATAACTACACAAACCATACTGCCAAAAAAAAAAAAAAAAATTACTAGCTGTTTCTTACCTGAAGTTGTAGGTACTTCTACAGTAATACTACTATAAGGTGGAGGAGAAGAGTCAGTTTCAACTACTGGTGAGGAAGGAGTGGCCTCCACAGTCTGGTGTGTTAAGTTTGAAGTGGACGGCTGTTCTACAGCAGCTGATTCTGAATTATCCTCTTCATTATGAAGCTGAAAGAAAGAAAAAAGAATTAATGGAATGCTGTTTATTATTTTTTAACTTAAGCCAGTTTTCAGAGATCATTTCAGGCAAAGGATTACTTTTTGAGCAAACACAAAAGAAAACAGTATTTTAAAAACTGAACAAAATTTTTAAAAGACCTAAAAGTTTAAAATTTTGATAGTTTCTTTATAATAAAGATGAAGTTCAATATTGTTATGAATTTGTATAGAAAGTTTTATAATTCAAAATAGATTTGAACGCACATAAAACTATGATAAATATTAACTGTCTACCATGTATCAATTACTACATTTGTACTGCAAAGGAAAGTAAAATCAAAATACCATCTCTACTACACTTGAATTTATAGTAACTCGAAACGGCAACTAAATTAATGAAATGGAATAACAAGCGTAAGCACTCTAAAAATGTGCAGTACTCTTAAGTAGATCTCCCAAGTATTTAAAAAAAATGCTTATAAAGTAAAATGAGTTCAGTATATTTAGCATTCTAAAAAATGTTCCTCATCATGACTAAGTTATAGAGAGCTCAATGAGTTAGAATAATATGTTGAAATCTTTTTTTCTGGTTGAAATTTTTAGTCATTTATCTAATTTGATCCTCACAACCTTACATAAGGATCCTTACACATCCTTATGATGCTGTTTTTATCCCCAGTGACTAAAAGGACAAAAAAACCCTGAAAATACAGAGACTTAAAAGTAATGTGCAGGGGGAGAGGAAGAGGGTAGGGGGAAAGAGAGGAGGTGGGGGAAGAGGGGAGTAATGACCCAATCATTGTATGCACATATGAGTAAATGAAATTAAAAAAAAGTAATGTGCAAAACATCACAACAGTTTGGAAAGGTAAAGTCAGAAATTAACCCCAAGTAGTGTTGACTACAAATCTTTTACTTTATTTGTAATTTATTAATAAAATGATCATTCTTTAGTACCTCATCAAGGAGGTACCATAATTGATCCTTAAATGTATTTAGAAAAAAAGTCCTTACTAAGATATTTAAGAAACTTTTAAACTGGACCCTCAGTTTGAAAAGAAACTATAAGTTTTCAGTATTAATCAATTTTAATACCTTAAGAAATTCATTGTTAAAAACTCCTCCAAAGAAATTCTGTCACAGAACTACTACAAATACCAAACTGAATGCTGTGATATAGCCATACAAACAAGGATTCTGTATTTTAGAAAGAATAGCATGTAAATTCTTATTCTACCTTTCAGGAACTTTGGTAAACTTACAGATTCTGAATTCACATACAGATTCTGAATGCAGCCCAAATCCTCACAGTGTTATGAAGCACTACTTGTTCAACATCTAGCATAACAACTAGCACAGAAGTCACTTAATAGATCTTAGTCTCTCCTTCTTCCCCTTTACTTAGTATGCTTTATTTTATGAACTCAAAACAGAAATTATGAAGTACTATCAGTGCAATAAAGTCACTAACTTGCCTCAAAAACAAAAAATGTATATGCAAAGTAAAAGGGAGGTTATAAGTACAATGCTGTATGTGCATGTCTTAATAAGTGATCATACTACAAAAACATTTTTGTTAGTTAATAAATGTGGAACTTTTAACAGAACTATCATAAACATACCCAAAATCATTTATTAAGTTATTAAAACACCCCTTTCCACAGACATCACAGCACCAAGGTTTGAATGATAAAATTAATTCACAGACTGAATTCTAAATTCAAATAATGAGAACATGAATTCTGTACCCACTTTACATTTCCTTGTAGCACTTTTCCAAGGAGACACTAAAGGACTGCCTGCTGAGGGCAGCAGTTCAAAGCACCACCCGTGCTGTCCATCATATTCTAGTCAGGAGGATCTGCCTAAGCTAGTCACCTTTAACTTATTAGACTTTCAGACCAAAAAATGTTAGATGGGCAAGATAAGACAAACGTAAATATAGGTATTTACCTGGCAGTTTCAACTAAACAACTAAGTAACAGTGAAGGTATCAAAAAGAGAAAAGTTACTTTTTCACATCAAGCATTAAAGATCAAGTGTAGATACAATGAACATTACAAAGAAAAAAATCATCTGTAACAAAATAACTCCTCTCCAATTCTACTCTTATGTTATAAAATCCTCATATCAAATACAGTACATAAATGTGCTCCCCACAATGACCAAGTCAGTTTTGACACCTGCCAAGGTTTACTTAAGTAACAACAGGCATTTTTTACATATGGCTCAGGAACAAAGCTTTGGAACATATGAAACATAGTCTAATTTATTCCAAATGCCCTGCTTAACGCCTACAGCTTTATTTTTACAAGATTATGATATACAGTAAACATTTGATATGCATCAATGGTAAAACCTAATAACTCAGTCAACGAGTTTATTCACTGTAGCAAGTAACTTCCAATTTACTTTGAATGCAACATTGTAATTTTACGTCTTTGCAAGCAATTAAAGTGCTTCTATAAATCAGCCTACTGTGATAGCCTTTTAAATATATCCATACAAGGTCTCAAATCAAATTACATGTTTATCAAACTATAAAATGCCATTTGGGAATAATTACACTTAATTATGCTGCCCAGTGATTCTGTTTTACATTGTTTAAAAATTATCAAACAACAAAAACAGGAACAGAGGAGTGGGGAATCAACTTATATGTAATGCTGCTTTAGACTCTGTACTTACCAACATTTCACCTCAAAAACTATCATTCTACTTCTTTCTACTATCAACCTCCAGACAGCATGCATAGCACATGAAAACTAAAATTTGTCTTGAATATACAGACAAATGTGAAAAATTACATACTAAGTGAAATTATTTTTTTTTTGTCTAAAGGAAAAAGATGACAAGAGAGTCACCTTAATATCTGTAGCTCTCTCTACAAATTTACTATTCTAACTGGCCTGTCTTCTATACATAATATAGCCCTTAAATCTATCTAAAAGTGATAAAATATTAATGTAGTATCTGGAAGCTTTGCTTTTGAGAAGCCAGAGACTTAAATGAATATTTCCTGAAGAGTCATGACAGATTTGTTCAGCATGGCCTTTTTCCCCCCAACTTGTCTTCTCATTTCCTTTCTTTTCTGTTTTAATTTGGGCCCAGTTTTTTTTTGTTTTTTTTTTTACTATATAAGGAAAACTATGATTTTGTTGAAGAAAAAAATACCATTTTAAAACTATAAAAAAAGTATCTATAGAGCAGATATATATTTTGCATACTGTACTTGGTATCAGAGGACAGAACCAGAAATAAGGGCTAGTAGGTGCAACAAGATAAATTTTAATTCAATTTAAAAAAAATTATTATAGCTATCCATGTACTACCCTTTCTGTATGGCAAAAAGTAGTTTGGAGGGTGATCTGGTAAGGCTGTTTAATAACTAACCATACATGTTATTCCCAGGACACTTACACTTCACACCTGTTGTTCCAGGGGAATCCAGGTTAGCATTTTTCCCACCCCTTTCACTCTCAAAAGTGTTCAAATAGTCAATCTACATATAATGGAATTTTAGATTTCCCAAGGGTAACAGAATAGACTAGAAAGATTTTTCTTCCAACTCTTAAGATCTGCTAATAAAAAAACGCTGTTCTATGTTGCCTTATTTAACACCTGATCTAGAGAAGAAAACAGATTAGGGTTGCAATAAAATCAAAGAACAGAGTTAAGCTACTCATCTGTTACACAAGATGTTAGAGAACACAGGTGCTAAGAGATCTCCACAGACAGCCCAACTGTCTAAACCAACATTTCAAATAAAGGTTCCCACTAAACGATGCTGCTTGGCAAATGGAGCTAGATTTTCCACCAGTTAAAACTGAATTGCAGCAGTTTTTCTCATATGTACACATCATAAGCAAAAACAAAGCAGGATTTTCTCAAAATGGGTTTCTTTTCCAAATGTTTTCCCCACTAAACCTCTATACAATTTTCTGCTAGTAAGAACCAGTATATGTTGAAGCAAAATACAATAGGAAACAAATTTATAAGCAGCAAATGAATATTAATGAAAAACTGCAAATTAGCAAACCATACCCAATTCTCAACTTCTGGTTTTAAACGTGTACTGAAGTGTGACGTGATTTTTATATTTCATAATACAATGCAGGCATACTTTCTGTTAGTAAAACCTTTTCTTGTTGGTTCTCAAAGAGTACCATGAGCTTCCAGATGCTCCATCACCTGAACACATTTGCCCAATTGCTTAAAACCAAAGGTCACTAGATAATTTTAGCAAGACAAAACTAATCTGTCTTTTGTTTTTTTCAAGAGGTTTTGGTTTCACCTTAAAACTGCTATTGTCTTCTCACACTAAAATAAAAAAGTGTAAAAGCATAAATTCAGTGCAACTGGATTTTAAAATAATAAAGAGATACGATTTATGTAATACATAGGAGCAATAAAAATTTCTAAGCAGATATACAAAGAAACAGCGGTAAGCTGGAAGAGGAGAGACTTCATTCTTCACTATTTGAGTTTTACCCTACACATAAATTAAGATAAACTTTTAATAAAGCCAAAATGCAATGAAATGAAACCTCTAACATCTGTTTGGGCATGTCTCAGAAGCAAAAATGTTAAGGTATACACTATGACCTACAATAAAAGCTTTCTCCAACATAAAAAATGGCATGGTCTCAATCATTACAACAGCTCCCTAGGCTTATCTACATGTAATTTTTGTTGAAAATAATATAATCTGGAGTTGAACCCAAACAAAAACAAATCTAAACAATGCAAATAAAAAACAGTATCTGTCTTTTTAAGAAAATGTAAGGGAAGAGATTTTTAATGGGACAATGAAGTGATTAAAGAACTGAAAATCAAATTTATATTGCCAGACTGACTTTTTCTGAGCTTCAGATCTATGTATCCACTCATTGGCCCATTTTTAAAAGTGATGTTGAACAATCAAAAAAGGGAAGGGGGTGCAGCTCTGGGCTTGTGTTCAGTTTTTTTTATTCCCTCTCTCAGTGCCCAGCTAATTCTACAAATTGTTCAGATCTCAACTTAAAATCAAGTTCTCGGGAACACCTTTGTAGTTTCTCAAAAGTAGGGTTCTGTGATATAGTATTAATTTTAATTCTGTTCTCCATAGCACTTATCACAATAGTATTTTATTTATATAATCATTCATTCACAATCTGTTCACAGCTAAAGTAAAGAGATTTGCAAAAGTGGAGGTTATGTCTGTCTTGTTGAACTTGAAGAAAATAAAAGTAAGCCCTCCAAAGTACTCCAATTCAACTTCGGTTAAAATTAAAAGAAAATACAATGTAGGTCACCAGTCAGTAACAGCACAAGAAGGAAAGCCTTGAGAGAGAATAACCTTGTTAATCCAAGTTCTACTTTGAAGTCTCTCACAGCTAATTATTCCCTTCATGTAAGTTAAAGGGAGGGAGAAAGGTGGGGAATATTTACATCTCAAAGACCTCTAAAGAACAAAGAAAGCAAATAGTTCCTGTAAAGGGCTTATATAAATGTCTACTTTCAAAAGAATTACACCTCTGGTTAAGTTCCTTTTCATGTGGTAAAACTGCAACATAAACATCCTAGCTCTCAAGAGTCCCTCCTTGATTCCAAGGTGCTCTATATGGCACACTCATTAACTGTGTTCAGTCCTTTAATTAAATGACACATGCTTCTAAATATTAGAATATATCAATAATAAGTCTGTAATTCTAGTTAGGAGGGGAACATAAGAAAAGGTAGAATACAGGATGAATACAATCAAAGCATTACTCATGTATGTGGAAATGTTAACAGTGAAAGCCATTAATATGTACAATTAGTATATATTAATGATTATATTTAAAAAAAACCTCTAGCTTACACAGATCTTACCCAAGAAAACATGTATTTACAAATCTGTCCTACAACTACTCCTCTTTATCAAACTGGTTAATAAGATCTTAGAGCAGATTATTAGCAGGTTATTGGGTGGGAAGGGGAGAAAAAAGAAAAACAGTTGAGTGTGCCAGGTTAGAACTGTCTCAACACCTTCTTTCAGCTAAGGTTGTCTATCTTAGGACACTACTCCCTGCTGGCATATATCTTCTCAAACTCTCCTGCTAAACTATCAGTCTAGTCATACCAATTTACCATGAAAAGACAATATATATCATAATGTCTATATATTTCATGGGAAGATGTTCACAGCCTCACTTTAAATATATGATGGACATAAGACATGTTTTAATTTACTTTTTTTTTTTTTTTTGCCTGTTTTGAAACAAGGTCTCAAATCATATGTAGCCTAGGCTGGTCATGAACTCAGTATATAGCCCATGCTGGCCTGTATCCTCCCGCCTCAGCTTCAAAGTGCTAGAATTCCAGACATGTGCCACCATGCTTGGCTTTTAAAAGATGAAATTTTTAAAAATGTGATCACTTATTTGGGTTTGTATCTCCAAGTACAATATTCTATTTCACCAAAGCGAGGTTTTTTTGGATATATTCATTAGTGGCTTAGCTATCTCCCTAAAAGCCTTCCCATCTCTCCCATCTCTCTTCCACGACAAATCCCCAGAACCTTGGGTGGGTGGAATGGGCCCTGACTATCAACATCAGTCAGGACACTCCTCTGGCACAACTAACTCCCATCAACCTGCATAGCCCTCCTTCTGGGCAGGGTACCTGGGTCAAAGATATATGCTAAAATAACTTATGATATTTCAACTAGAAGATATTCAAAACTGTATAACGATGGACAAAAAGAAGGGAGCTGGAGCTGGTGAAATGGCTCAAGTGGTAGAGCACCTGCCTAGCAAGCACGAGGCTGAGTTCAATCCCCAGTATCACCAGAAAAACAAAATTAAAAAAAAAACAAAACAAAGGGAGGCTACAACAGTGATGTTACCCTCTTCTTCAACACAGCTAAGGAAACACCTAGGCACATTTTAGTATTCATATAAATTAACAAAGCTGACTAATTTCTAAGCCAAATTTGCATTTCATCAAATTATGTTCATTAGAAGTAATGAAATAGGGCAACCTTAGTTTTTAAGATTTCCTTCCTTAACTGGCTTGGAGACCAGGTGGAAAAGCTATTCTGAAGCATTTTTAAAAACCAGAAGAAATTTTAAATGACAATGTTTGAATATATAAAACTATTTAAATCCCAAGTTTTCAAAATATTCCAATACTGATTTTTACAAATCAACATATTTGTAACACAGGCATCAATAATATAATAAAAACCACAGCAATATGTAATGTTAACAGCAGCTTGTAATAACAGGTTTTATTCCTTTCGTGTTCTCTTAATCAAATTTTAAATAAGAACATTTTGACAGATCATCCAGAAAGTTTCCAGTTTGCATGAACCAAAAAGTCAGCAAAAGTTTAAAAATAAAATTGCCTAAGAGAATACTTTGTAATAAAGGACTGCAATATCAAACCTTAAAGCATAGTAAAGTGTCAATATAGCTATGACTGGACTTAGAACAAGTCCTTTTAGCAAGAAAATAAGAGCTAGTAAATTCTAATTCCAACTGTTTCCTTCCAGGAAACATCCACTTGCAAGTTTATGCCACTTCATGATGGTCTAGGGGTTCAGTCCTTCTTCGCAGATCATAAGCCTCTGAAATTTAAGGAGCATACTTCATTCAGCTTGGTATTCCCTAAAATGTTTAACAGAGTTTAGGGCATAGAGTAGGTTTCACATTAAATATACAGTCTTCACCGTTTACAAAAGCAATAAAATGAGTATCTCAAGATCAAGCACTACACCTCATAGATGTATGATTCCCACAGCACTTTGCCTAGAGTAGAAACTTGGAATGTTTATTCACCTGTTGTGAGGCAATCACCATAACTTAGTAAGTTAAGTGTCTTCCCAAAATTTACTAAATTAAAATGTTTCCATAAGCCACAGATCACTGAATATATATCCCACTAAACAAGAAATATACTCCAACCCTGTATCACCCAAGTCTTTAAAATAATTACATTAGAGATGACCATGATTACCACACCTAGACTAAATATGGAACAGTAAAGAGTCAAAAAAAAAAAAAAAGAAAAAGAAAAAAATCACAAGGCAATTGCCCTCTTCCACCACAAAACCCAAGAATAGGCTAAGACCCCTGGCAGTCTTCACACACTGATGAAGAATCACCAGAGTCTCACAGCATAGCACAATAAC
Organism: Castor canadensis; assembly: GCF_047511655.1. Lineage (NCBI taxonomy): Eukaryota > Metazoa > Chordata > Mammalia > Rodentia > Castoridae > Castor > Castor canadensis. Next base: position 30,063,489 of record NC_133395.1, read on the forward strand.
AAATAAAGACAGCACTTTTACTCATTAAAAACTGTAATATTAAAGGACAGAGATACAAGAACCTAAAGTAGCAAATGTTTTTATACAAATTAGGATAATTTAAGGTGAGGAAGAGAAAGAGAAGACATGGAATGTATGGCTTTAGGTTCTCTTTCTTAAAAAAAAAAAAAAGCATTCAAGATCTAAAGCAAACAGTAAGATGCTAATATCTAAAATCTCCATGGTGGAGATACTATCTTTTACATTATTTTGTGTACTTTTTTTATGCTTGAAATGTTTCATACTCTTAATGTTTCAATTTTAAAAAAATCACCCAGTCAAGTTGTCTTTCAGGGATAGTCAAAAGAGAGGCATTTGCAATTATCAAAGAAGTTGGGAACAGTTAGTATCCTTGTGTCCTTAAAATAAACTACTCCGTCCACAATAAAGCAAGGGGGAGGGAGCGGGGGGGGGCGGGGGGGGGGGAGGGGGGAGGGGGGCAGTCAAAACAAAAAGCAAAGAAACAGAAAAGCCACAGGTAAAGATACAGGGCAAACACTAAATCCATTTAAGCATAGAATCAAGACTAAATATAGAGCTAAAGACTTAGTAACTTCTGATAAACAGAAAGCAAATACTTGATTCTTTGAAAAAGTACAAGTATAAATAACAAAGTAACAGAACTAGTAAAAACAAGATAGGAGAGAAAATATTAGTATCACTTGCTTTCACAGGAGAGATTTAATTTATAATATCTAAAATTCAAACATGCAGTTTTAAAAAATTATTCTAATTTCTTTTATTGATTCTTATAAACTTTTAATTTTAGTGAAATCTTATACAACTTAAGAGTTCTGTGGTGAAGAAACCTTTACCTAGAGTTCAGTAGTTCTTTAAAGTTTTTTTCCCTTGCTGTTAAATTCAAACAAGAACATACTGCATGTTTTTATTTTTAATAGCATTGTCACATTCCTAACTAAATTGCTCCTGTCTACCTGTAAAAAAGCACGAATGAGATGAGGTTCATCAAATGTTAACAGAGGTTATTTCTGGCTGATAAGATTTGGATACCTAGATTGCTTGTATCTTTGTACTTACAACTGCCTATATTTTAAAAAATAATTATATGTTACTCCTATAAAAACAAAAAAGATTACCAAGATATTCACACACGTCAGCCTAAGAATTTCTATGTTAAGACTATGCCCTACAGAATTAATTAAACTTAAAATTTCTTTACAAACCTATTCATGTCATAATAAAAGAAAACCCTATTCAACCAAAATAGAACATACTATAACAATATAATACAGTCATTTATAACAGTATTTTGGAAAAGTACTTAACAACCTAAAGAAATTCTCATAATAAGGTATAAAAGTAATAAAGTTTTGTGTGCATAGAGGGCGGGGAACAAAGATATGTTTATCATAGTTACTTCAATTCTATATAAGACAAAAGACTAGTAGTTTCAAAATGACTATTAGCAGAGAAAATAAGTAACATGGGTGCTTGCAAGTTTTGTATTTTTTCTTTTCTTCTAATTCTTTTTGTTGCTGTTGTTTCTCTTCTGTATTTTTCTGAAGCTTTCTAGGGATAAAAGTAAGGAACATTCTTTTTTGATTTTAATGTAGGACAGAATGTAACACGTTAAAGGGATTTCCATCTGTGCTTAAAGGAATAAATTTCTATAGGTTGAAAAACTGGTATATCTGGGGCTTGGGATGTCAAGCAGTATTAGAGTACTTGCATAGCATGTGTGTATGTGTGAAGCCCTGGGTTCAATCCCCACCACCACACAAACACACAAAAAAGTAAAACAAACAATCCCAGGTTGCACTTAAACTCACATTTGTGAAATTTTCAATGATACTAAATAAACTTACGCCAACTCTACATCCATTCAATAACCTTTTATAATCATTATCACCTTCACAAGGAAATAAAATCAGGTACCTAAATCCACACATGCTGTTTGTTGTTTCTCTCAACCATTTAACAGTACTAAATACACATAATGTAACATCAGCATGTATCCATTTTAAGTATAATAACTTTCTAATGAAGCTCATTTGGAGGTCACCAGGATTCATGTGGGTTTTCTGTCTCTCTCTTACAACTACATAGATTGTTATTTATGGTGCCATTTTGCCATAGCTATATTATATTCATAACATGATACATTCATCTACATAAGCCAAGAAGCCCTGGGCCTAGTGGTATGTACCTGTAATTCCAGCTGCCAGGGAAACTGAGGTGAGAAGACTGCAAACTGGAGGCCAGCCTGGACAACTTCCTTTCTCAAACAAAAAAAAAGGCCTTCATTTTTTTCTGTTTTCATAATATGGTAACACACTAATCTATCCCTTAGAATTTAGAACTTGGATTGTAAGGATGACAAGCTAACACTGTACACATCATCAATATTCTAACTACTTTATTCAACAACCCAACTGATAAAAATTTCTAGCAAATGTCCCACAAACAATTCTGTGAGAAAATGTTAAGTACCAGCACAGTAGCAGCAGCTATTGAGTTGGTCAGTTTTTTTCACTGTTGCCCTATGTATCAATGTAAACAGTGCTTCTTTATTCCAAACTAAATTCTAGAAATCAGATATTTTCACCTTATCTAAATGCTATATGGTAAGAAAGTGACAAAATGAGAGTGATGTGTTACAAGGACACAGAAACAGACAGAAGAGGCTCCCGCTGGCCAAATTTGGGGTGATCTGAGCATCAAATCAAATTATAACTCACAGAATAAAATGTGAATCTGTGAATTCAATATGACATAAATCAATAAATAATTTGGGAGGATGGAATGGCTGTTCCTTACAGAATTCCAATTAATACATGTAAACAAATGGTGGAATCAGGAAATAGCCATTTGACAACCAGTAGTTAGAAACTATTTCAGGAAAGAATAGCCAAAATAACTCTAAAACCAGTAGGTAAAAGTATTTTAAAAAAAAACAAAACAAAAAACAGAACATTTGTGGTTTATGCTAAAATAGAACTGACCTGAACCTTTCCAAAACATTGTCAGGAAAGACAAAATGACTGGAAATGGATCCAGATAAAAACAGAGTAGGAGACGATAACAAAGCATAATGTCTAACCATACATTAGATCTCAATTCAAAAAGTCAAAAGCTTTTTTCTTAGCACAGTGGAAAACTGGTGAAATGTTTATAGATTATAGTACTGTGTTAATGTTTTGCATTTTGATAATTACACCGTACTTATGTTACGAGAATTGGGTTGTTTTTAAAAAGTACGTATTGAAATATTTAGATGCAAAGAGACATCACATCTTCCATTAACTTTCAATACTCAGGAGAAAATATGCATATGTGTGTATATACATACATATAAAGAAAATATCACCAAGCAAATGTAGCAAAATGTTATCGCTTGGGGAAAATTAGGGGAGAGTACACAGGAACTGTAGAGTATTGTACCACACATTTCTCTAAAATTATCTTAAAGTTAAAAGACAGTAAGAAAAAAGGATACGGTATGCAAAAGCAAATAATATTAATTTAAAATTCTAAGATTCAGTTCCTACCAATTTCCACTCTATCTTTAGAAACCCTAAGTAATCGTTAACTCCTCTATACTCCATACCCACTTTAAAAAATAGTCTTTCCAGATTTAATGGAATCTAGTATTTCCTGGATGGCACTGTATCCCGCAAAGCTCTTTCAAATAGAAATGTTATTCCTCTCATCCCTCCCCCTCACCTGGGAACAAAACAAGGAAAATTATTTAGGATATTGTAACTATAGATACAAAACTGCTGTTCAAGTTTCCTCTATCCATCCAGACTGCCAGACCCTCTCTTATCCTGTCCTTATCAGTATTAGTCACAAGAATCCAAATTACTCCCAGTAAAAAAAATACTTACAAGCCAGCTCCTCATCCCAATATCATCTCCTTAACCTTAAATCCTACTTTAATACAAGACAGCTAAACCATTTTGACACACAGCTACAAAACAGAAAGTAATAGTATTTGGAGTTAAGTATCCAGTTCTCTATTTCCCTGATTGGGGCCCTGACGTGGACATCATTTAGGAGTGCTTCTTCTCAATAAATGCTAAATTTATACATCTTGGTTTCTAATCACAACTTCTAGGCCTTCACTTTCACTTCTACTGAGTCTCTTCTCTGGGCTATTTACTGCCTCCTGGATTTACTTTCTATCATATGTAGCCTGAACAATAAAATGAAAAACCTGTATAACATTCCCCACACCACCAATTCCCTTGTCCTCTCATCCTCAGCCACAGCTATCCCACCAAGACCCAATCTGGGATGATTCAATTGCCTTTTGGTGGAAAGAGAAAAACAAATCAGACAACTGTGTAGACTTATGTCAAAGGAATTTAGTTGCCAATATGAGCAGGTATTCCTCAATTAGTTGTCACCATGGAAAGTGTTTCAACTCCACCGTTCTCCTTTCCTGTCTTCCAAACACATAAATTGTAGTCAAAATCTTTGCTTTCTACTTCACAGAGGAAAAAAAGTTTTCAAGAAAAAAAAAAAAAATCCTTCAACTCCTCTCCCCTGTAGCTCTAAGCTTAGCATTATAGCATCCATCCTAACTCATATTCTTCATTTTTGAATGCCAAATATACAGAAAAGATCCTGCTTCCCAAAGGTTTTTTTCCTTTAAATTAGATTTCCTTTTCAACAGTGGTAACTTCTTTCTTTTTATCCACATGTATATTTTATTCACACAACACTTTAAAAAGAAAAAATCCCCCCTACCTAAAAATATTTTCCTGCTTTTTGAACTATGTCTCTCCCTTCTTTCCTTCAAACATTGTAAGAAGCAAATAAATTAAATTAAAAGATATCTATTGTCATTCTCTGCACTTCCAAGTCTCATGTCCTCCCTAATGCATATGGCTTTCACTCAAACATCTTGTGCTAAGAATGATGACCTTCTGATTGCTAAACGCAAAAGCTTATTTCCAGTCTTCAGCCTAGTTAAGATTGCCAATATATTCAATACACTTCTCTGAACCTCTAATCAGGCTTTTTCTAGCTTCCATATTATGATTCCTTTCTGGTTTTCACCCTACCTTTAACTATTTGTGGTTTGTGGGGGAGGGGTTTTTTTGTTTGTTTGGTTTTGGTAGAGGTCCTTATTCTACTCTGCCAACTGTAGACAGCAAAAACTGAATTCAGAGCAAAGGGTGGTGTCTGACACATAGGACTGGTTGAAGCAAGATAGAACGTAATTGGTTTGGTTTAGTTTTATTTCTAAGGTCATTAAAGCAACTAAACCCTTGTAATATTGTTAAAGCTACTGTTACTAGAATTCATTTGTCATTTAAAAACTAGCATAATGTATTGTCTTATTTGATTTCATGTTCTTTTAGATCATAAGGTAGCTAATAAATGAGGAAGTTAAAAAAGAACATGATTTGGTGCCAGGAGATCTAAGTTTAAGATACAGACCTCCTACTAGCCGAATAACTCTGTGTTATTTGCCTCTTTGAGACTGGTTTTCTTTCTATGACTCATGTATTTTCAGTCAGCAAGCCAATTAGTAGCCAATCAGTCACTCAACATCTAGTATGTTCCTGGTCTAGGGTGCAGGAAATGTGTACAAATCCCATCTCATCAACACCTAGAACTTGTAGCTTCTAATACAGTATGGTGCTGCACCCAGAAGACTAAAGGAAAATAAGGAGTGAGCATATTCAATCATAGGTTTAAGCAGGGAGCTAAGACCAACAAGGAACAGGCTTGAAACACCAACTTCTCTCATAGAAAGTTTCATTCTTCCCTCCACAAACACACAGAAGCTAAGAACAGAATCCTCAAGCAAAACTAAATAGACTGACATCAATTACTAAGACAAACTGTTGATGATTCACCCAGGAAGCAGCAAATGCCAAGACAACAACACAAACAATAATTAAAAGGATGATCCATCAAAGTGCTACATGTACATGCCAAAACATAAACTCTCAAAAACTGGCCTGTAAGTCTGAACACATAAACTAAGTTCAGTCTCAGAAAACAAACCCATGAACATACCGGTACTTACAAAGTGTGTAACAAATGTACCACTTGGGTGGGGGATGTTGATAATACATTTGTTACAACTGATAAACCTACAGTAATATATTACTATCACTCAAAGTCCACAGTTTACATTACAGTTCACTGTTGGTGTTAATTCTATGGCTTCTGACAAATGTATGTTATCTCTCTACCCTCACAGTATCAGACAGAGCAGTTTCACTACCCTAAAACTCCTCTGTGCTCCACCTAGTCATCCCTCCTTCCCACTAATGCATAGCAACCACTGATCTTTTTTTACTGTATCCATAGTTTTGCTTTTGCAAAATGTTAATATAGTTGGAATCATAGTATATAGATTTGTCAAACTGGATTCCTTCACTTAATAACATGCATTTACATTTTCTCCATGTCTTTCTAAGTCTGGATAGCCCATTTATTTCTAGTTCTGAATTATATTCTGTCTGGATGTACAACAGTTATTTATTCATCTACTAAAGGATGTCTTGGTTGGTTCAGCTTGGAAAATCATGAACAAAGCCACCATATGCAAGTTTTTTGGTTAACCATAAATTTTTCAACTCATGAAAGTAAATACCAACAAGTGTGACTGGTTAAGAGTAGGTTTTGTTTTTAAGAAATCCCCAAACTATCTTCAAGCAGCTGTGCTATTTCACATTCTGACAAGCAATGAATGAAAATTCTTGTGCCACATCCTTACCAGCATTTGTCATCAGCATTCTCTCTGGATTTGCACTATTCTAATAGGTTATGTACGTAACTCACTGTTCTTGTAACTTGCCATTCAAAATGATATGGAGCATCTTTTCATGTGTTTGTATACTTTCTTTGGTATAGTGTTTAATAAGGTGTTTGGGTTGAAACAATGTTGCCTAGGCTGCCCTTGAATTCTCTTGTTCAACTTCTGGAGTATCTGGGACTACAGAGACATGCCACTGCACCTGACTGGCCCATTGTTATTTACTGCTGAATTTGAAGAGTTTTTTTGTATATTTTAGGTAGCAGTCCTTTATTAGACAGGTCTTTTACAAATATTTTCTCCCAGTCTGTGGCTTATCTTTTTACAAAATTTTTTTTATTTTACATAAATCCAACTTTTCAATTCTTTCTTTCATGAATTGTGCTTTTTTGTCTATAAACTCATTATCAAACCCAAGTTAACCTAGATTTTCTTCAATGTTATTTAAAAGCTCCATAGTTTTGCTTTTCACATTTATGTCTCTGCCCCATTCTGTGCTAATTTTTATGAAAGAGGTAACAGTGTCCAGGTTTATTATTTTGCATGTAGATGTCCAGGTGTTCCAACATCATTTTAAAAGGCAATCTTTGTTCCACTGTATTACTTTTGCTCCTTTGTCAAGATTAGTTGGCTACAATTATGTGGACCTATTTCTATATTCTCTATTCTGTTCCACTAATCTATTTTTATGCCATTATCTTATCATTTAGGTTACCACAGTTTTGTTTTTATATTTTATTTCTTGTTCTCTTCTTTTATTATGTTATTATTGTACTGGGGGGTACACTGTGATATTTACAAAAGTTCTTAACAATATTTCATAGTTGAATTCACCCCCTCCATCATTCACCTTTATCCCCCATTTCCACATTCTTGAATAGTTTAAACATGCCCCATTATTCCATTTTCATACATGAGTACATATTATTTCCAGGCTTGAAGTCAAGTAGTGTCAGTTCTCCAACTTTTTTATTCTACTCCACATTGTGTTGGACACCCTGAATCTTTTTCCTCTCCATAATAAGCATGAAATACCTTGCCATTTATTTTGTTTTTTTAATCAAAGTTTTATAGTTTCCTCATGTATATCTTGTACATATTTTGTCAGGATTATGTCTGGGTGTGCTAATATAAATGATTTAAGTAGCATTATGTCTTAAATTTAAAATTCTACTTGTCTATTGCTAGTATATAGGTAAGCAATTAATGATTTTTTGTATATTAACTTTTTATCCTGCAATCCTGTTATAAAGACTCATTAGTGCCATGAGTTTGGGGTTTTTGTTTTTTCACTGATTCATTCAGATTTTATACATAAACAATCATGTCCTCTGCCAACAAATATAATTTTATTTCCTAATATATATATTTTATTTAATTTCTTCCCTTATCACATCAGACTATTAGCTAAAAAGCAGTGATGAGGGGACATCCTTATCTTGTTCTTATTCTTAGAAAATATTTAGTTCATTTCTCATAGTTAAGTAACGTATCTAATGTAGGTTTTTAGTGCTGTTCCCCTCTATTATTATTAATTGTTTTGTTTTTATGTTTAGCAGTACTGGAGTTTGAACTCAGGGCCTCAAGTTTGCTAGACAGGCACTCTACCACTTGACCTACTCCCTATCAATACCCTATTTGCGTGTGTGTGTGTGTGTGTGTGTGTGTGTGTGTGTTGGGTATTTCCGGATTGGGTCTTGTGAATCATCTGCCTAGGCTGGCTTCAAACCACAATACTCCTGCTGATCTCTGACTCCTGAGTAACTAGATTACAGGCATGAGTCCAGCTAAATTGTGGAGTTTTTAAATATGTGGGTGTTATATTTCATCAAATGCTTTTCCTACATCTACTATATGATTGTGTGATTTTTCTTGTAAAAATGGTTGATATGACAGACTGCATTAACTGATTTTTTTAAGGCTGAACCTGCAGTGCATACCTTGGATAACTCACAGTTGTAGCATGATTTTTATATTTTGTTGAATTCTATTTTTTAATATTTTGTTGAGAACTTTTACATCCATATTCACAAGAGATACTGGTCTATAAATTTCTTTTCTTATAATGTCTTCTCTGATGTTGTTATTATGATAATGCTGGCCTCTTAGAATGACTTTGTAAGTCTAATCTTCCTTAAATTATAGGTAGAATTCATCTGGGCCTAGTACTTTCAATTTTAGAAGGTCCATACTCCTTTATTCTTATGTACATAATACTTACTTTCAAGTTACAATGATCACTATCAAGTCACATTTCTTAAACCAGTAATCAATATAAAAATACTGCTAAACTCAAGTTTAAAAAAAAAAACTGACATTACTGGCATTTTCTAGAAATGCCAATTTCTATACACTTGTTTCATCACTGCATTCATTTTCAAGAGAACCAAAGACACACAAAACAAAAATATGTTATAACTTGCCCTTGAAGAAACCAGAGGAAAAATACTACCTAGAGAGAAGCTGAGTAGGTGGTTCTTTTTGGTATTCCAATTGTCAAAAACTTATCTCAGCACTTCTATAGAAGAATGAATATAGAAATTTTAAACCTGTTGAAACTATAAGAAGAGGACTAAGATAGAAAGGAAAAGATGAATCAATTTGGGTTGTAATAAATATACAACATGGAAATGTCATAATGAAGCTCCCTGTATACTTATCTTAAACAAACAAAAATAGAAAACAGGAAAATAAAACAAGTCCTGTCTTGGGGGTTGGTACCAGTGGAAGGGGAAGATATAAGGAAAGGGTGTAGGAGGGTGAATATGGTAAAATATTATGTACACATGTATATAAATGGAAAAATGAGAACCATTGAAACTATTACAGGAATAGGGAGAGGGGGGAAAAAGGAGAATGATGGAGGGGGTGAATTCAAGCATGATATATTGTAAGAACTTTTGTGAATGTCACAATGCATACCCAATACAACAATAATATGATAATAAAAAATTCAAACAAAAACTATATTTCCCAATAGTTTTGGAGTAGAAAACTAGAAATCTAAATTGTGTAATCTATTTTTTGAAAGACTGACTTCTGCTCAGTCTTAGAAAGAACTGAAAGTATTTCATTATCTAGTAATTTTGTTTTTAACTTGGCCAATGAAAAGGACCATGCAAGAATATATATTATGCACAGATAATGAAAAAAACTCGTGGCATGAACAGTTCTACATCTATCCTCAATCACAAACAGCAGGTTAAAAATAAGAAGCATATGGGTTAAGGACATAGACTGCAATCAAATTTCCTAAATTCAAATCCAGGCCTCAGTACTTATTAACTCTCTGACCTGTCTGGGGCTCATTGTTATATCTATAAAATGGAGACTATTTTCTTACAGTGTTGTGAGGATTAAAAAAACTATTAGTTACTATAAATGAAATGCCTTACACAGCAAATGCTACATAATGTTTAAAATAATAAAATAAAACAAAGGTACCTTACATATGTCACCTATTTTAATCCCTACAATAATCTTCTGAGTAGATATCCTCCTTTTTAGAGCTAATGAAACAAAGTTTAAAGAACTGAATTGATAAGCCTAATTAGAGGCAGTCAAAATTCAAAACTCAGCTTCTACCATCTCTAAATTTAGGCTTTATTTTAAGATCACTCCAATAAAAACTCCCAGTTAACAATCTACCCCTCTCTCCACAAATTCACTTTAATGAGTATTTGTAATGATTATGTAAATACACACACATCTTCATATCTATCCATCTACTTTTCTTCAAAGCCACTACCCTATACAATCATTATTTATTTTTCCAATACTACTTTGGCAATTTTTTCACCACCCTAAACATTTACCATTTCTCTGTGATGAAACATACAAAATTCTATCTTCTATCTATTTTGAAATATACATTATTAACTATAGTTATCTTGCTATGCAATAAAACACAATTGATTCCTATTTAACTCTCACTTCGTATCTGTTGACCAATCTTACCCAAATCATCTCTTCAAACCACTATTATACTTCACTTAAACTACTGTCATAGTTTTCTAACCAAATGGTAGATGCTGGCATTTAGGAAACCTCCAATAAAAAGAATGACTCATCAAGAAATGACACAACTCTGAAATCCACATATCAACAAGTCCAGAATATCAACAGAACTTACAGGATACGAAGAGGCACAGAAGAAACACCCAATGTAAAGAAAATCTGGGGATAGGAGCAAAAAAGTAAATAAAGATAATTTAAAATGTAAAAAAAAGCTCCAACATGAAAGGAAAAAAATGCTAGGAGGAAAGTTGAATACAGGAAGAGAATAGGAAAAAAAATCTCAAAAATCTAAACTTGGTTCTAGTTTCAACATGGCAGTGGCCTCCTGCTTACAGGGCCACCCCACACACACACCACTACCACACACACACACACCAGTGTTTATTGTTCAGTGTAATTATAAAACAAGAGAAAATATAAAATTTCAAAACAACTAGGCATTTGAAAATTAAAGAAAATATTCTGGGATATAGAGAGAAGCTAAAACTTTATTAAGAAGTTACCTAAACCAAGTAATCACCACCACCACCCTTCTTTGCTTCTTTTTACAGCTTTGCTCTGAGGTGGAGCCCAAGTTGTGAAGAAGCACACAGGCTTAAGCTGCCAAAGACCCAATAGAATCCCTAATGTTTCTCTCCAGAGAATAGTGGGTTGGAGAAATGGCTGACCAGACAGAGAAAGGGCAAAACCATTAACCTGCAAACCATGCATGCAGACTGATCCAAAAGATCTAAGAAAGTAAGCTAAAAGTTGAACGACTACACATAGTATGAGAAGATGCTTAGAATCCAAATCTATAACCACAATGATTGCCTGCTTAAACAAAAAGATTAGCATTTTCTAGACGATCATATAGTAAAAGAAGAAAAAGATAAAACCTCAAGTTACTGAAATACTGGAAGATATAACTCATTCTCCAGCAAAAGGCAACCGGGAGACACCAAACTCAAGATGATTCGGATTACATTTACCAAATGTGCATTTTAAAGCAGCTTAGTTATAACTATGACTGGGAAGTAAAGCAAAATAACCCTGGAATCAATAAGATGGAGAACTTCATCAGATAAATAAAAAAACATAAAAAATGAGTCAAATAAAAATTAATGTAAAATAAAACACGCACTAGATGGAATCAATGGAATAATGATAATAGGAAACAGGAGGGTTAGTGGTACAGCTCGAGGTAGAGTGCCTGTCTAGCAAGGCCAAGGCCTTGAGTTCAAACCCCAGTACCACACCAAAACAAACAAGCAAAAAAAGACATATAAAGAAAAAACAGGAAGCTAAAGCTGAATGGTAAAATTTATCCATTATAAAGAGCAGAAAAGAAGAGGTTGAAAAAAAAAATTAACAGTCATGGGTGCTTTAAACCTTTTTTTAAAAGTGAAATTTGAGACTTGAAGAAAATAAGAATTTGAGGAAATAATGCTCATAATCTTTCAATATTAACAGAAGTAATTTTACCAATTAATTTCAGTAAAGCCAAAACAGAATAAATTCAAAGAAAATCATACTTAGATCATAATAAAATTACTAGAAATCAAAGATGAAACATTACTAAAAGCAGCCTAAGAAAAGTAATACATTTTATACAGAGAAACAAGAATAAAATAATTACTGATTTCTCATCAGAACCATGAAGAGAATAGAATATCTTTAATAGCTGAAAGAAAAAAAATACCCAGCCAAGAATTCTATATTCAAAATTTTTTTTATCTATATACTTCAGGAATGAAGATAAAAGAAAATTTCAGGTAAAGGAAGGATAAGAGAGTTGATTTAGTAGCTCATCTACACTTTAAGAAATGCTAATTGAAATTATTTAGGCTGAAAAAACTCAACCATAAAGAAAAACTTGTTTATTTAAGAGCGAATAGACACGGGAATGGTCAATATAAAATATTTTTCCCTTTTTAAGTTTTATGTTACAATTTAAAAGAAAAATTGTAACAGTGACTGTTGGGACTTTCAGCGTAATACATACACATTATAACTATAACATCAAGATTAGCAGGGTTGAGTAGCCAGACCTGCCTGATTAGAAAGTTTTATATTTTATATGAAATGAGAGGATATTAATATTAAATATACATTCCCATCCTTTCACTTGTTTATTGTACAGCAACTACAGAAAGCTAAAACTGCAACAGAAATTCTAAAAGAGACATTAAATATTTTTCAAAAATTAAATGATTCAAAAGATGGCAGAAAAGGTGGAGAAGGCAACAAAACAATGGACAAGACAAACAGAAAACAATGCAATGGTAAACCAGCCAACCACATCAATAATTACATTAAATAGAAACAATCCAATGAAAAGGCAAAGGTTGCTAAAAGGAAGATAAACTGTATACTTCCAAAAAAAGACACATTTAAAGGACATTCAGATAGGGTGGATGTAAACAGACCAAGATATGACATGGAAATAAAATAAGAAGGGTAGAATCGTTATGTTAATAAATATCAAATAAAATATACTTGGTGGCAAAGAGCACTACCAGAGATAAAGTGGGACATTTCCTAACAATGGAGCCTCAAAATACAAGAAGCAAAAAATTGAAATTTAAAATTAAAGGGAAATAATTCCACAATCATAGATTTTTAATACCCCTTGTTCAAAATTTTTTACAAAAAAAAATGGTACAGATGTGAAGACAAGAACAATACATGAATCAACTTGATATGACATTTATAGAACACTATATCCACCAACTGAAGAACACACTTTCTTAAGTGCACATAGTAAATCACCTAGCTATAGTAAGAATTAAAACAAATCTCAAATTTAAAAGGAATGAAAATGAATGAAATCATACTGCACACATTATGATCAATAGAAGAATTAAATTATTGAAAGATATCTAGGGAAAAAGAAATTATACACACATTTCTTAATAATATATGGTTCAAGAAAGAAATCACAAGAAGGAATTTTAAACACTGTTAATGAAAGATAAAACACATTCTATCAAAATTTGTAGCACACAATAAAGTACTGGTTCAAAGGAAACTTACAGTTCTTTGTATAAAATTTGAAGAAATAATGTCCATAATTTCTCAAAACTAATGGAAGTAAATTTACAAATTAACTTAGGTGAGGTCAAAACAGAAAATAATTCTAAAAAAACTACACCTAGACATATCATAATAAAATCACTAAAAATCAAAGATGAAATATTACTAAAAGCAGCCTAAGAAATGCAATCATTCAGAAAAGGCATTCATGTATTTCTTCAATAAGTATTTATTTTGCACCTATAATAGTGAGGCCCAGAACAAGACAGCATACTATTATAAACAAAACAGATCTAAGTCCTACCTCCCACTGGGTTTAAAGTCTAGTAGGGGAAACACACATCATAAAATATGAGCTACAAACAGGTATTAAGTGTATGGTGTTAAAAGCACACAGAACTAGAAAGTGAAGAGTGGGAAATGGCAGTGGGGAGGCAGCAGAAGGTGAGGAAAGGTTTTCTAAAGAAATTAACATATAAACATAGACATAAACTGGGCACTGGTGGCTCACACCTGCAATCTAGCTACACAGGAAGGATCACAGTTCGAATCCAGCATGGGCAACTAGTTCTCTAACCCAAAATACCAAAATACCCCATCATAAAGAAGGGCTGGTGGAGTGGCTCAAAGTGTAGGCCCTGAGCACTGAAAAAAAAAAAAAAAACACGAAAAAAGAATAAAGGAGAAAAGAGAAAAGGGAAGTTAAGTATTATGTCTAAAAGGCAGAAGGCAAAAGAGTGTGTGGTTTGGAGTAGTGATTAAAGAGAACAGACACCAAGAGTATTACAGTTCCAAACATGGCTGAATTATGCAATACAATAATAAACTACGCAGGGATGAGGTAGGTCAGCACTTATATTGCTGCCATCTAAAGGTTACAAACAAAAACTTAAGTGTCTCAAGTGTCATTTCCAGACCTTTCTTTCCTGGGAGGAATCACACAAAAGTCATCTGATAGAAAATTAAAGCTCTTCCAACATAAAGAGAACAAATGTTCTACAAAAAACTGTCACTACTGGATTTCTTCATTCCAGATCCAACTGGCTACATGTCCTAAGACCCCACCCCAAATTAGTAAAGAAGTTAACATCATCCCATTGAGAGATTTTTTTACATAACCAAATATGACAATTTCTTTATATGATGTTATGGGTAATTCTAGAGAAACATCACAGACAAAGTGAAAAAACACAGCACATTCCTGAACTTTTAAATTATTAAATTGTTCATGTCCAAACATATCTTAAAGGAAGGCAAGTTAAAACCTTGAAATGATCTGAATGTAAATCTTAAACAACTGCAGCATTTCCCAACTTGCATTTGGAATGTCTTTAACAAGAATTTTACCCACACCTTAATTCCAGCTAAGTGATCAAACTTTTGAAAGAAAGCCTAACATGGCCTGAAAACATAAAGACATAATAATGATTTACAATCACATGGTAGGTAGGTCAACCATAACTCCAATGATCTGGTCAGTAAATTTACATTTAATAAATGTCGGCAGAATGTATTCTATTCTTACTTAAACTCAAGTCAGGACTACATATATAGAATACAAGTAGAATTCCAAAATGATATATTATCTATGCACATACAATTAGATGTATGTTAGAATGTAGATCACATATTAACGAAAGAATAAAAACAACATTTTTTCTAAGTAATCAATATGAAAACAGATGAAGAAAATCAAAGCAGTGCCCACACTTCACAGTTAATAAATGTACTAAGCAGGATCACTGCATTATGGCTTCATGACTACTAAGGAAAAACTTGTGGGGAGATCAATTCAAAGGGAGAGAAAAAAAGAGGGAAGAAGGAGAGTGGGGAAGGAGAACTTAACAATGTATGTTAAGCTAGAAGATGATGCAAAAAACCAATACTACCACCACCACCTTAGAGAGCCCAAGTATCAGTGGCAACGATAAAAATATAAAAATAAGAATAACATGGACAAAGTCTTGAGCTAGCAACATTCATTCATTTCTATCAAATACTGAGTGGCTATCACATGCCAGGTATAGAAAGATACAGCAGAGAAGAAACCAGACAAAATTTCTCTGCTTCAAAAGGCTTACATTTGGAGGGAAGGACAGGAATTAATAAGTGAAATATTAACAATATCACATGGTAAGTACTATGCATAAAAATTTAATGGGGATAGGGAGTACTTTAAAGAGGCAATGGGGATTTTATACAAGGTGTTCAGTATGTTATCAAATGAGGTGACCACTCAGACAGAATGAAGATTGTATCTAACTTGAGAAATCTGTCTTTGCAATACTCACAGTGAGTTTTATATTCTATTCCACCACCCCCTTATCTCTACACCAATTCTATGAACAGACTAAGTGCCTGCCTAATTACCAGGTAATAAGTAAGGGATACAAAACAACCTTACCACAACCCTAGGATATACTTAGAGAATAAGCAAAATAAAAAATGATTTTTTCAGATATGTAGTTCAACAGGCCAAAGATACAACAATAAAGCATACTGAATCTTAGCCACATTCACTTGTAAAATATTTACTATCTGGCCCTTTACAGAACAGGCTTACTAATATTAGTCTAGAGCATCACCACTACTATTATCAGTATCCCCACAGTGAAACTGTGTTCAGGGCCTTTCTTATGAGCATATGATCACTGTAGTCACAGGGAATCCCACCTTAGAGGGCCTCATGATTAGTTTATTGCTATTGTTGTTTGTTTTGGGTTTTTTGTTTGGTTTACAGAAACAAGGCTTCTCTACGTAGCCCAAGCTTGCCTGGAACTTGTGATCCTCCTGCCTCATCCTCCCAAGTACTGGGATTACACTCAAACATCACTACAGCAACTGAGATTAAGGTTTAATACTTTGTGGTTACTATAGAAATTCTTGGGCTGGGGATGTGGCTCAAGAAGTAGAACACCTGCCTAGCAAGCACAGGACCTGAGTTCAAACCTTAACACCCCTAAAAAAGAAAAAAATTCTTAATGATCTTATCTTTGAATCTGAGTTTTATAAATGAACTCTAATGGAACACGTGTGAGGGACTTGGAAACTCACCTCATAGTTTGTCTCCCCAAAAAGGGATCTCTTACTCAGCCCTCTCACTGTTTGACCTCCCCATCTTCACTAGGAAACTGGAGCAAGGCAATGGCCATCACCATCCTAGACTGACACCTTGGCATGTGCATTCAGCAAATCAGGAGCCTCTTGCTTGTTGTTGATTTAGGTAATGAGCATATCTAGCCTGGAGATGGCAATTCCTTGGAGGCTGGCTTCATACCATGAGCTGAGACAGCAGACTACAAGAAGGGGAGATTATCTTCACCACCCCAGGCCAGAGTCTCACATTTTCCCTTGGCTTTGGATTGTACAAATTATATAGCTGGATCTGACTGCTTTCATGAAACAAAAATTATAAGCTGGGGTTACAAATGAGAATTCTATTATATCAAACTCACCACACAAGTTATGTGTTTGTCCCATCCCACTGTAAGCCATCCCCTTCCCCTTCCTGCAGTCCCATGGTTTTCTCCCTATTTCTCAAACCAACATACTCATCATCATACTTGCAGTATTCACCAACTAGAACTAAATTTTCCCATTTCAATCAAGTGTCACCTGATTGTCACACCTTCAGACTTAATGGAGAACCACTTTGAAATAGGCCACAATCAATTTTTTCCCTCCGTGTAAGTGCACTCCTTCCCCATTAAATTCATTAAAAGATGGAATTTATTCCCTATCCTTTTGAATCTGGGCTAGCCTTACAATTGCTTTGACCAACAGCATATAGGAGAAATGGCATTCTGAACTTATAGGCTGAGGCTTCAAAAAAAAAGGCAGCTTCTTCTTCCTTCCATGCTTTCAAAAACCAAGGTCACATGTGAAGAAGATACAGAGAGAAAAAGCACACATAAAACTAAGATATTCCAGTCAACAATCCCAGCTGAGCACCCAGACAATAGTTGGCAACAACTGCCAAGTAAGTAAATGAGACATCTTGGAACTTTCAATCCATTCAAGCCCCACCATCACATGGAGCAAAAGAACCACCCTGATGATCATAGCCAACCCATGGGATCTTGAAAGATAATAAAATGCTTACATATGGCATAGTTATTACACAGCAATACAAGATTAAAATACCAAGGCCTGAATACTAGATCTATCACAGCTGGGCCTATTATCTAGCTTCGTTCTGTTTCATTTTTTCTCATTTATAAAAAGAGGATAACAACATTATCTACTTCACAAAGGCATTCTAAGAATTAAATGGATTAATATGTATAGAGCATTTAGCAGAGATCTCAGTATATTTTTAGTAGCATATATTAATTGTACAAAGTAATGGGTTTCATTATGACATTTCCATACATCCATATAATGTACATTGATCATATTCACTCCTCTACTATCTTCCCTTATTCCCCCTTATTCTTTTCTCCCTCCATAGCGCCAATGATACTTTTTTACTTTCATGTTCCTTTTTTCCCCAAAAAACTCTACATATGAGAGAAAATATGCAATACTTGTCTTTGTGAGGCTGGCTCATTTCACTTAACATGTCTCCTGTTCCATCTACTTTCCTGCAAATAACAAAATTTCATTCTTTTTTATGGCCAAATATAACTTCATTATGTATATACGTATACCACTTTTTCTTCATCCATTCATCCACTGACAAGCACCTAGGCTGATTCCATAATTTGAGTACTATAAATAGCACAGTGACAATATGGGTATGCAGGTTTCTCTATAGTAAGTAGGCTGACTTTAATTCTTTCAGGTATATTAGCAGATGCAGAGTGGATCATACGGTAGTTCTGTTTTTAATTTTTTGAGGACCCTCCATTCTAAATTCCATAATGGCTGGACTAATTTACATTCCCACCAACAGTGGGAAGGATTTTTTTTTCCAGTACATCCTTCCCAAAATTGATTTTGTTTTGTTTTGTTTTCTTGATGACAGCCATTCTGATTGGGATGAGACGGAAATTCACTGTACTTTTAATTTGTATTTCCCTGATGTCATTTTTTACATAATGCAAGTAATTATCACTCTATTATACCTATTTAACTTTTGATAAAACATAGTATTTATTCATCCACATGCTTTATTTTCTTCAAACCATCTACTACATACTACCTAAAATTATGATTACTTATTTATCTGCCACCTCTCCACCAAAGTAAGAGCCATGAGACAAGAACTTCACTGCTCTATTCACCAGCACCTAAAATAGAATTTGGCAGGTAGAAAGACACAGGACCTTTGTTTCATGGTTAATCAATAATGATATCGAAAAAGCACTGCTGTATCTTAATGTAAGCATAAATCTGACAAGGGCACTCAAAACATAAAATTAACCTATAAACTATATTGTAATATTTTCATGATGTAACTATGATTGTAACTGCACGTATATTATATCATTACTAGAACATGTACTGCTCAAATATACCTAGCAAATGTTGGCATTTGATTTAACATTACTCAGATATACTGAAATAATTTACTCACTTGTATTTTTTTTTAAATGAGATACACTCAAATCAATGACACACAGTGGTTATCACAGAAATAACAAGGGAAACTTTAATCTTGAGTGCATTTAGAAACAAGTTACCATGTGTATAGCCCTGGGTCCAATTCCCAGCAAACATCAACAAAGAAAAAGAAAAAAAATACTGGTCTTCAAGCTGCATATAGCAACTTCATATGCAACACAATTTGAGTGTTGGTATGACAACCTGGTGACAGAGTATGAATTTCCTCAATTACAATTTTTAAGAATTTAAAAACCTATTTGAAAGATGAAATAAAAAAATCATTCCCAGACCCTTAAGTACCTTTAAGGAAAGCACTAGTCCAGAAGGAAGATACACAAACACAATTCAGAATAACAAGGTCTCTATACTTCGATGCAGATGACAGATGCAAGAAACTCTTGATGCCTCCCTCTTCTAATTATAGATTCAAAGGAGTTTTTACATTTAAGAATAAGACTTTATGAAGCAACCAAACCAGACCAGGATTTCAGATAAGAAACAAATGTAAAGTCAAGAAAGTTAAAAGCGAATACACTGTGTCTGAAAACCTAATAATAAATAGGTCCTGCTAGACTCAGGTAAAAACTACTAAGACAAACTGCTAAGATATGGCACTGTACAAGTATAGAGAGCCTATTCAAGGCCCATTCCTAAAAATAGGAATTTCTAACTTCAATAAGCTCACCAGAGTAGATAAGATATTTCAAAGCCTGGCAATGCCAAAATTGCAATAAAGATTTGAAGCAACCAAACTTATATTGCTGATGGTAGAAATGTAAATTTGACAACTTCTTTGGAAAAGAATCTGGTAACTTCTCATATAAGTAAATATATACCTAGTCTTTCATCCAGTAAATCTACTCAAGAGAAATAAAAATGTATGACCACAAAAAGACTTGTACAAAAATATTCACAATAGCTTTATTCATTATAGCCCAAACCAAGAAATAACTCAAATGTATATCAACAGAACAACAGATTAAATTGCAGTATATTCATATAGATTATGTGATGGAAAACTATTCAGTAATAAAAAAAAAGGTTTGAACTAACATTCATAGTAACATGGATCAACCTCAAAACGTTCACGCTGAGTCAAAGAAGCTTCACGGATTATATGCTATATTATTCTAGAACTGCCAAGCTGATTTGAAGTGAAAAAATGAGAGCAATCATCTGGGGGATAAGAATTGACTGGAAAGAGTTGTAAGGGAACTCTCCAGGGTGATGGCAATATTTTATATCACATAAGGAAGTTTTATCTGTAGAGTGCAAAAGTACAGACTGCTTGTTTCCTCAAAATTCATATGGTGAGGCCCTAACTCCCAAAGTGATGGTATTTAGGAATATCAGGTTTAGATGAAGTCATGAGAACAGGGTCTCTGTGATAGCACTGTCTTTACAAGAACAGGAAGAGACCAGAACTTTCTACAAACAAAAAACACAATATGAAAGTGGCCATCTGCAAGCCAGGAAGAGCACTCACCATAGAACAAAATCAGTCAGCACCAGATACTGAATTTCTGAGCCTCAAAACTGTGGGAGATAAATAAACCTCTGTTGTTTAAGCCACTCATCTAAAATACTTCGGTACAAAAGAAGAAGTTGACTAAGATAGGCAGAATAGTAAATATTTGAGGCTTTGTATGTTCTGTCTCAAATACTCAACTCTATCATCATAAACAAATGAGCGCAGCTCTATTCCAATAAAACTTTATTTACAAAAACAGGAATTGGCTGTAGGTTGCTGATCCTTGCTCTATATTTTCAAAGTAGTTTTGGATTACATGTGTATATGCATTCACTAAAACTCATCTGAAAAAACTTTATCCAATAGGCAATGTAAGATTTGTGCATTTCACTACAAATTGACTTTAATCCAAAAACAAACAAAAAAAAGCTACATTAGACTCTAGGCTAACTATAAGCATGTGATTTTTCAGGGAAGTGCACTGATCTCTGCTGCTTATTTTTAAATTGTCAAAATATAAGATGGACTGAATATACACAAATGTAACAAATTGTTAACAACTATTTGTATATTGTATAGGGAGTTAACTTAAAATTCTTTCAACTCTTCTATAGACTTAAAAGCTTTTGGTGGTGTTGGGGGTTTGAACTCAGAGCCTCACACTTGCTAGGCAGGTGCTCAACCACTTGAGTCACACCCCCAATGCCTATATACTTAAATTTTAACAGTAAATGTTATTAAATGGTGGGGAAAAGATTAAATGAGACCTTACTGAAGGTTTTGGGGGGTTGGTTATTTGGTTTTGGTTTTTGCTTGGTTTTGTTTGTTTTCTGCAGAGCTGGGGATTAAATCCATGGCCTCTCACATGCTAGGCAAGGGCTCTACCACTGAGCTTCATCCCCAGCTCCCAAAGAAGGTTTTTGAGCAAAGAAATGAAAATCAAATTTATATTCTACAAATATGACTTGTGCAGTGTAAACAATAAACTGAAGATGGTCAGATGATGGAAGTGCAGCAAGTTGCTATTTCATGACATGGAAGCATCAACACTTAAGAAATATGGATAAGCACAAAAAAACAGTTCATAAGGAGAAGAAAATCAGAGACATCAAAAGAAGTAAAAAGCTTCGTGATATCAGGAAATTTCAAAAAGAAAGTTCAGTGTCAAGATAACTGAGAACTACAACAAGACAAGGACTGACAAGTATAAGATTATGCAAATGTGTAAACTTGATTATGTAAAAGAGATGTGATAAAAATATAAACCAGATAAAATATACTGGTAAGTCCAAAAGAAACAAATGAAAACCAAAGGAATCAGACTGGTCAAGAAAAGAAAGCAATAACTAGAGAGCAACATGAAGCAAAACACTCTAATACTTCTTTAAAACGAAAAATGAAAGCAAACGACTGTACCTAAAAATTACCATATAATCTTTTTTTTTTTTTTTTGGTTGGTCTGGAGTTCGAACTCAGGGTTTCTTGAGCCACACCTCCACTCCATTTCACTCTGGTTATTTTGGAGATAGAATCTTTAGAACAAGTTGCCTGGGTTGGCCTTGAACTACAGTCCTCCCAATTTCAGCCTCTCAAGCAGCAGGGATTACAGGTACGAGCCACCAGGGCACAGCTCCATATATCATATTATCCAGAACATGTACTATTGGGTGAGGCAGTTTGCCTAATGTCCCTACACATTCTTGCTGAGTATGCCATCGGCAGATCTTTTCATTTCCTGACTCCTGTACTGTTTGTTCCAATAAGTTATGTAGGCAACAAAGAACATCAAGGCAACCACAGAAAGTATCTGCTCTCCCAGGAAGAGAGAAACTACCATGTTTTGTTGTTTGCTACAATTTTGCAGCTTCCTTTAAAAAAAAAAAAAGTGCTGTACCCTGAGTTCTGAGTTCCTCTGCGATGACGCAAAGTCACTGTTTGTGTCCATAAGGACATTATTACCCTCCTGGGACTTGGTAGCAATGAAAATCTACTCAAATATGCTGATGCTCATGTTTGCTTGGTGTGTTATGAGTAAGGTCATTTGTCTCTGACTTGGGATTGTCCTGTTTTCTGCCAGCAACTGTGAAACATTAACAGACTAACTTACTAATTTGTAAATAAAGTATCTATTTATCATGTACAAGTATCTATACATTTTACATATATTACCCTATTTAATTCTCATAATACTACTGAGGTGTACTAATATACAGAAACTGAGGCATCAAGATGTTAAGTAACTAAGCCAAAAATTACAAACAGTACAACCTAAATATAAGCCCAGATGACTTAAAGCATATTTTCATTTCTGTTCTTGTGGTATTGGGAAAGGAACCTAGGACTTTGCAAGCACACATGCTAGGCAAGTGCTGTATCACTGAGCTATATTCACAGCCCCAAAACTTGTTTTAAACTACTGTCAAGCCTCCTTCCCAGCTGATTTTCAAGGACAACTTTAATTCTCCAGACACAACAGCAAAGTGCTTAGATCTCCACAGCATAAATACTTCATATTTTAGAAATGTTAATATAATCTAATTTTTAAAAAAAGCCCTGTGGTCAAAGATTAAGAAAAGCTACAGTAGATAAATATAAACCATTGTTTTTAACCACAGAATATCTCATAGTTTTAATGTATGTCATAAATGTTCCATGAACACATACTACCAACACTCTGAAATACACTTTGGGAAACGAATGCTACAATGAACACTGCCAATGTAATTTGTACACAGAATATCTTTTTAAAACTACTAGTAGTCAGCTTGGTACAGGTACATGAGCCTTTAAAATAGAGAACATCGAAGTCAGAATGTGGTCTAACAACTGCAAACCAAATAACTACTTAATAGTTTGGCAACACTGCTCTTTTCCTATCAAGCAAAACTAAATTTCTTCTAACACGAGGAAACTACATATCCCATTTTTTTTCCTGAAAACAGAAGATTAACAATCAAGACTTTTTTGTAGCTCTACATTGTTATTCCCTGTTTTACTTAACAAAATTCAGATCCTTAAGAAATTTTAAAAAGTAGTGTGCATGCCTGGAATCCCAGCACTCTGGAGACAGAGAAAGGAGGCAGGAAGATTTGAGTTCCCAGGCCAGCTACAGAGTGAGACCATATCTCAAAAAAAAAACAAGGGCTGGGGTTGTAGCTCAGTGGTAGACAGATTGCCTAGCATGCACAAGAGCAATGGGAAGGCATGTCCTGGGTTTGGTACCAGCATGGGGGAAAAAAAAAAAAAAGGAGTTTCTAGACAAAGCCAATCCACTGATTAATGGTAGTAAGCCCTAAGCATTACCAATATGAAGAGGTGAAATCTGTCTCTTTAAATAGTAAACACAGCATATCATTTCACCCATAAGTATACTTATCTACTTACTTTATCATCTCTTAAACTCAACAAAGTGTTTATTGCTCCAGTTTATTCATCAGTCCAGAATTTACAAAAAAAAAAAAATGAGCTAAAGGCAGCCATAAAACAGTTGTGTTCACCATGTAAGGAAGAGCCACAAAGTCCACTCAAAACTTAAATTCAGCTGTTTCTGTGTCATACCTAGA
The DNA here is from genome assembly GCF_047511655.1 of Castor canadensis. Taxonomy (NCBI): domain Eukaryota; kingdom Metazoa; phylum Chordata; class Mammalia; order Rodentia; family Castoridae; genus Castor; species Castor canadensis. The sequence goes on from NC_133395.1 coordinate 30,087,880, forward strand.
TATAGTCATTAATCAGGCAATTCTCAACAAAACCAAATCCAAGAGTTATTCTAGATAGATGGAATTACTATGTAATTACACAGGAAAAGAAAATGCAAATTTAAACTGTCCTAAGATTCTCTAATGCTCCACCTTACAAGGAAAACAAATTGATATCCTACCTACAGGTAGTAAGTCTTTAGAAAAAGTGACTTCTGACCTCTGCTCTCAAGGAATGCCTCCACCCATTCAAAGTCTGTATAGGACACAGCTTGACTATGAATTTAAAAAAAAGGAAATAAAAGATGATATTGTCCACTTTATTTCTAAAGAAACTGAAGAGAAAAAGAAAATATATTAAAACTGAAGGAACAAACTTCAACATTTTGGTAGGTTGAATTTTGTTTTTAAAAATAGCCACAACTAGTCATATCTACTAAAAGCAAATGAAATACTTATTTAAGGAATAAAAATTAAAAATGTTTTGAGTAGTGAGTTGTATATAAGATCATGGTTGATTCCAATATGCAAAAGCACCTAAAGAGAAAAAATTCAAATCAGCTCATGCATTAAGAGAAATAAATAGGAACAGGAAAAATTAAAAAAAAAAACAAAACAAAAACGAGTACCACTGATAATATAATTAGATATTTATGCACTGAATTTTCTTTTTGCTTACAAAAATAAAAATGCCTTTAAAAAATAAAGTCACAAAAATGTATTATCGGACATCATCTTTAGAATGTATTTTTCTGAACCATTCTGAAAATATTGACAATCAGTTTTCAAAAAACTGACCATATGGATCAGTATGCAAGCCAGACAGCAATAGAAGAAGGATAAGCTCTTGTCTTAAAAAAATTACATCCACTGGGAACCCAAGTATCCTTCATATTTGTCAAAATGCATTTATTAATAGAATTTACAATACACATGAAAATGATCTTAAAGGTGAAATCTGGGGTTAATACATCTATATTTGTAGAATATAAACTATAAGCTGCACCATCAAGCAATATGGATTGATGTGCTTCTCTCCTCCCTCAATAAATGTTTAACTAAATTATCCCCTGAAAATTTAGATTAACATGCTACCTAGCTGGCAACACAGCAATCAGCTATTGCTGAGTCCATTTTTAAATAAGATTTCCAATAGGAATCTCCCTCCAATGACACAAATACAGTATACAAACTGACAAATACAGAATACACACACACACACACACACACACACACACACACACAAGCATGCAAAAAAAAAAAATACAGAACACGTTCCACTCGTTTGAACGTAGTTACAAAGGTTTACATGATTAAGCCGGAAAACCTTACATTAAAAAAAACTAATTTTCAAACAAGATCAGAATCTTTTTCTAATAAAACTTCTTGATTTCCCTCCCGCTCATATGTATGTATATGTGTACACGTACATATGTATATACATACAGACATATATATTGGAATGGAGAAAAATACACTTGTAATACTAGAATAATGGGAAAGGACAAAATGACAAGGTTAAGCTGAGCAGCAAGATCAGCACTCCAGCTCTTCTCTACAGTCCGCAGTTCCTAACGTATATTCTCAGCAAGTCCACATCCCACCCTACGTAGTGCCCGACAGCCCCACTCACACACCATTATGACGGCAAATCACCTTCCTGGCAGGTATGTGAACTCAGCCCCATTCCTACTAGGAAATTGACTGGAATGTCTCAAGAGTGACTGGCTCATTAAATAAGTGAGAAATAAAACAGAAGTTTTAAGGTGAGGGGAGCGGGTGTCTTATAGGGGGGAGCATAGGATGCGGTTTGGGGGGCTAGGAGGAGAGGTGGGGAAGAAGGAAGGGTCTTGATGGAGTCACGGACAGAGGTCAACAGGAAAAAAGAAGCCAAAATAACGATAATAAGCAGCACGTCCCCTCGGGTATAACCGAGAGAGAGACTCTGGGCTGCGGCCCGGTTCCGGGTGGGGTTGGGAACTCACCACCTGGTAGCGGCCAGTCCCCAACTGATGATGATCCATCCTGCCCGGCTGGGAATCCGGCTCCCGAGCGGGCAAGTCCCCTGGGTGTTCTGCTCTCTCGACTTCCCCTAACAACGACGTCGTCGCCGCGGCGCTTTTTCCGCCCCGGTTACGGCCGCCGCGGTAGCCCGGCGGGGCCGCCTCACTTCCTGTCGCTCCCGCAGCAGCCGCGGACACCTCCGCGTCACTCGCGGTTCGTCGACGGAGAGCTGGGACGCCGCGCGCGCGCTACTGAGCATGCGCGGGGCGGTCGCGCATGCTCTCTGGCTCTTCCGGCGCCCCATCCACGCCGCGGCTCCCAAAGTATCGCTGGGTGGGAGGAGATGGAAAAAAGTCAGGCAGCCGCCGGGTTGCGGTCTAGGCTGTCAGCCGGTTGGGAGGGGGCGGTGGCAAAAGGAGCGGAAAAAAATGATTAAGTAAATAGCGGCCCTTGATTGGTTTCTTCCCCGATGCTTGGGTTTCGCACCAAGGACGTGCGAGTGCACCATCACCGCACAGAGACAGCTAGGAGGAGAAAAGGGAAAATTCCTAGAGCATTTGAGGACAGGTCTCCCATTTTCCCAGCACGTCCTCCTTTTACTCACCCAGGCTAGAACATTGCAGAGATCCATCTCCAAGGCATTTCTAAAACACCCACCCAAAGTCATTAGTGAGGGATTTTTTTGAAAGGTAATTTTTTTAAAGCAGCTTTAGGTTCACAGCACAATTGAGAGGAAGGAACAGAGATATCACATATATTCCCTGCTCCCACACATGCATAGCCTTCCCCACTAGAGCGGTGCATTTGTTACAACTGATGAACCTACACTGACACCATTATTACCTCAAGTCTATGGTTAGCTTTAGGGTTCATTCCCGATGTTGTGCATCCTAGGGGTTTTGATAAATGCGCAATAACGGCACAATTGTCAACCAAACAAACAACTATCATGCAGAGTATTTTCGTTGCCTTAAAAATCTTGTGTGGGATCACTTTTTAAATCTTACCCCTCCCTCCTTCTTGATAGTAAGAGATTTAAGAACTGAGCAAACTTTTTAGGCGTATGTCTTGCAAGGAAAAAAAAAAGACTTTAAAGTAATAAGACACAAGAGGGATAGAAGAAACTAATTAGTAATTTTGTAGTAATGCTCAAATTAAAAATTCCTAAGGGGTCTGGGGACGTGGCTGGAGCTGTAGAGCACCTGCCTAGAGGGCCCCAGAACCAAGAGAAAATAAGAAGAAAAAGGATAAAGAAAAGAAACTTCCAACAGTTTAATAGTGGGGAATCATTTTGTGAGGAGCATTGTAATTCTATCTCAGTGGTTAAAGACACGTAACCTACTGCTTGTGCATCTCTCATACAAGGCATGAAGCATGTTTTTCTAGCAAGTAGAAGAGTATGATGAGGCAAATAAAAGTACCTTTTAACCCAAACACCTGCTTTTTTTGTACCTGAAAACTGATTCCACATGAATCAGCTATCTTTTTTGTTGTTCTTGTTGTTTTAAAGGTAGTCTAACCCTTTTTCCCTAAATGATCTTACAGTAGAAAAGCCCGAAGGAAAGAATTGAAAGGTATAGAGCCCCACCCAGTTTACTTCACTAGGGAATGTGTAGAGGAGTTTCCTGGAGTGAAAGAAACCAGTGCATGAGCGTGACCAGTTGGTTTAAATAGAAAGGTACAATAAAGATGGAAACTCGTTGAAAAGTCATCAACTAAAATATTTAATCATTCCTGACATTTTTTTCAAAGAATTCATCAGCTTCTGTATTTGCCATCTTAAAGCATCTAATAGTGGAGAGCATTACTAGGCTAACTGTAAGAAAAGGCAAAGGTATCATCATGCTTAACTTTCTTTTTTTTTTTTTTCCAGTGCTGGGGACCAAACTCAGGGCCTTGCACTTGCCAGGCAAGCGCTCTTCCACTGAGCTAAATCCCCAACCCCTTAACTTTCTTTAAAGGTGCTTTCTTATAATCTTCTATACTGTATTTCAGATTCTAAGATAATAAACAAATGTAATTTTATTGTTATAAAAACCCTCATAATATCACCACAAATAGAATTGCCTCAAAGTGATCAAAACAACAGCCAACGTTAGCAAAATAAAATTAGATTCCTTTATCACTTATCATCTATAAAGTTGATTTTGAACTAAATTTTATATGTGCTTGTGTTTTCATTAACCATTTACATGTTCATTATTTCTCAAATAGACTGCTTCTCAGAGACGAGACTGTTTTTTACACCCAGCACAGCACTGAGAACATAACATTGAAAACCAGAAAACTGACCCATAGCAGCCATCTGCAATCCTGTTAATGTAATAGATTCTTTCAGTTTTACCCTTCTACCAAGTTCTCTGAACACTTTGCTAACCTAACAGAGCACAGATTCAATAAGGGGGAATAAGAGAAAGAGAACAACAGCATGCAAATACTGCATTCTTCTTAACCCAGGAGCTAGCATGGTTACTTTATCCTCACCACAGTTCCACAATGTAAGTACAATTGTAATTCCCATTTAACAAATAAGAAACCAAGGCACAGAGAAGCTCAGGAACTTTTCCAACACCAATTTCCAGGAAGTGATGACAAACACCAGAGCCTCTACTATATTAAGCATTATATTATAAGTGCTATATAATATACCCTCAAGAAAGAAAGGACAAAACACCTTGGCTTTTTCCGCTTCCTGACTACCATCATTGTAAAATGCATGGAAGATATAAAAAGAGCCAATCTAACTTCCTTAAATCCCACCTTCTTTATCTCTGTGAAATGGTGGTTTCTCATCATACCTGAAACAGTCATTCTGAACTCTGTTTTTGCCTATTTCAACTAAATCCATGTTAATCATCCCAAGCAGAAGCACTCACTTGTCCCTCTGGGAGCATCTTTCTGATGAAATGGGAATAAAAATACTCTTTGCCACTTTAGAGATCTTAAATAATATCCAATAACATTTTCAATCCTTAATATTTTGCTATAACTCCAGTTACCTAAGAAATCAGTGGTGGTACACCACTAAAAGCTACCTCAAGTAGAATTGTAGAATTTTAGTGCACTAGACTATCACTTTTTATTTTGGTCTAATCAATGTTCATCTCTAAATACAACTACCCAAATTTTTACTAATGCTGCACTACAGTATTTGTGCAGATAAACTGTCCAGATTCCCTTTCAAGAAAGAGATAGTCTAGCTATAAGAAATGTGGCTGCCAACATTTTCAAAGCTATTAGCTTTGCTAGTGTCTACTCAATTTTCAATCCAAGGTGGTATTGTTTTCAGGATGGTATCCAGCCATTGACTGAGAAGGCACTTAGGCAAGGCCCAACCTGTTTTTGTCTGACACCAGAACTCTTTAAGGGGCAAACTTTGCTTCAGAGCTCTCTCTTGAACTGGCAGAGACTTTGTCAAATATGTATCGTGTTGTGGCAGCTATTCCTACTCAATCTTTTTTCCTTTCATACTTGTTATTCCCCATTGAATCTCTTGCACTCTTAATTTTATATCAGCATCTGCTTTTTTGGGGGGAGGTTGGTGGCACTGGGGTTTGAATTCAAGGACTCATGCTTGCTAGGCAGGCGCTCTACCACTTGAGCCACTCCACCAACCCAGCATCTGCTTTGTGGAGAACCCAACCTAGACAAGTACTAAGATATAAAGTGATAGAACATAATTAATAGTATCAAAATTTTGTTAAATAAGTACAACTATAATTTTTATGTGGTCAATGTTTCATGTCCAGAATAACCCTCTATGCTCTATGTTAGTAGCATTTTCTCATGGACATATGTATCTACAACCTGCACATTAAGAACAACTTTGATACTGTTCTGTGTACTAATAGTGTGAGGTCGTAGGGACCTCTTTGCCTGGGACATACTTTACCTTGGGAACTGCTCCCATCTTCACAAAAGCAGAGCCATTCTCTCCAGAGGTAAACTAATTTCTTGTCATCCACCATCCTTTCTCTTAACTCGGTGTATTGAATTGCAAACACATGCACGAGGAACCTTTGTTGAGATTCCCATCAGTTAAAGAACAATAGACATGCCATTGCCTACAAGGGGCCATCTACATAGCTCTAAATTACAGGTGAGCAAGTGCTCCAAATTTTCCTCCTGTCTCCAGTAATTTTTTTAGTTTTAGTTTTTATCTCTTCCTACACAGTATAGAATATATAACTGCTCCTCAGAGAAGCTCCTGATGATTAATGTAACTCCAGATCTTAATTGCAGGAATATGTATGATTTTTGTCTATTTATCTAGAGAATGACTGAAAAGAAATAAAATTACCTTTTCCATGTGAAGATTTCTATTTATACTTAGTTCACTAGTTATCAGTTTTCAAGCATTAAATTCTAAAATGTATTTTAGAAAGTACAAGAAACTATTGATTTTCACTTTAGTGAATGAAAATAAGCACATTTATTACCCCAAAGTTTTATCCATGTTACTATATATATATATATTGTTAGGACCCGGAATCCTATTCCCCCGAGAGACAGAGAGCCAGGCGTGAATGCAATCAACAAAGCAGAGTTTATTGGGCTGGCTAGCCAGGGTCGAGCTCCCACACGGACACGCAGGACCGGTTAGGAAAACACGACCCTGAGCCTCTTTAGGGGAAATCTTATATAGACTGCGGTGACATGCATATTTTCGTTATCAACATTGGGCAAGCAGGCAGAGCACATCTTGCGCGTACCTCACATCTTGCACGTACTTCACATCTTGCATGTATCCCCCGCTCACATTCCCCACATTCTATATGCCCTAACTGAGCCCTGCCGCATTGCTTATCTTATCTACATGGGGTGTTTGGTACTGGTTTCTCCAACAAGGGGGTTGGGGTCCGCTGAGACCTCCTATTCCTTTCATTCCCCCCTTTTCTTATGGCCTAAATTGAGGAATCATTCTCAAGGGGATGAAGAGCCTGATATTGTTGGCGGAGGACCAGAAGTTGGATAGTATTAATTCGACTTTTGACAAAAGTCATAAGTCGGTTTAGAATCCAGGGTCCTATGGTAACAAGTAATAGGATGATTATTATTGGCCCTGCCAATGCAGATAAAAGGGTAGCCAACCATGGGGACTGGTTAAACCAAGACTCGAACCAGCTTTCCCCGGCCTCTCTTTCTCGTTTTCTTTGTTCCAGGCTCTTTCGGAGTTTAGACATGGAGTCACAAACAACTCCGGTATGGTCAGCGTAAAAACAACATTCTTCCCCTAGAGCAACACATAGTCCCCCCTTTTGGAGGAACAACAAGTCCAGACCTTGCCGGTTTTGAAGTACTACCTCAGACAGGGAAGTGAGGGATTTTTCTAGGTGGCTAATGGAGGTTTCTATTCTCTCTATATCTTCGTCTATGGCTGCACGCAGCGAAGACATCCCTTTCTGCTGGGTGGCCAAAGAAGCTATGCCGGTTCCTGCTCCCGCTAACCCTAGGCTGAGTAGGGTAGCAATAGTTACTGTGGAAATAGGTTCTCTCTTTTTCCTTTTTTCAACCATTTTTGTATTCCAGTATGAATATAGACTCTCTTCCGAATGATAGAGGATGCGGGGCAGCACAGTCACTATAACACAGAATTCTTTAGAGCTGTTAAACACCTTAGTTGATAGGCACGGGGTGAGTCCAGACCGCGAGCATAGCCACCACCCATTGTCCTTTGGAATTACCCATTTAATAGCATTTTCCCAGGTAGAACTGGCGTTAATAACAGTACATAAGTCCCATTTGTTCTTTGGCACTTTTCCTAAGCAGGTTCCTTGGCCGCTTACCTGCTGTATGGTCAGACCTCTCTTACGGTCTCCCCAGGAACATTGAGTAGGGTTTTCCTCAGATGAGGTATCGTGAGTGGTGTTTAGCCCTATTGCCTCATAGAATGGGGACCTCACATCATAACATAACCAACAGGAGTTAGTCATGTTAGGGTTGGTGTGGTTTAACGTCAGGAAGGCAGCACCCACTAGCTCCCAGAGGGGGTCTTTAGATCCGGTCATGAGACTGGGCCTCACCAGGGGAGGGCTGGTTTCTGATGGTCTTGGAGTTGTAACATTAGCCCGGGCTATGGTTGAGGGAAGGTGATGAGCTGTGGAAGGTCGGGGAGGTGGCTTTACATAGGGTGGCCTAAGTACCTTATTAGGGCCTATTGTTAGAGTAGAGACTGGTTGTTGCACACGCCGCAAAGTAAAAAGGGCTCCTGGATGATTTGTTTTGTAGAGTCTGACTCCCCAGGATTTACCCAATTCCCAATTCGTTGCCTTTTTTCCTAAATCAGTGAAATTTATCATAATGGGATTACAATTGGGGGGAGTTGGGCATCCCTTATTTATAGGTCTAGGTTGGTGGTATGTAATGCCAGATTGAGAGACTCTACTTAATTGAATAAGGTCCCCCTGTTTGGGGGGTGGCCACCATATATCCCCTGAGCTCTCACAACCCCATGACTTACAATAATAGTCTGCGATTCCTCCACATTTTTTTCTGTGGTTGGGTTGGGGAGCGGGGCAGACATAGAAGTAACTTTGGCGCAAATCCCATTGTCCCCTGCCAGTGAATAAGGCCCTTAAGTCAAAGTATAATTCTGGGAACCAGGTGCTGGGAGGGGTCACCTTGGAGGTCTGGTTAAGAATGTCTCCTGTGGATACATCTACAATCATCCAGGTCAGGTTAAAAGGTTGATGTGGATTTGTATGCCCCCAGCAAGTGGTGGACAGGGTTAGAAAAAGGAATAAAGTTACCGAGGTCCAGTATGAAGTTTGAGTTTGAAAAAATTTTCCTTGTGGTGGGACACCCTTCTTGTTGGCAGGAAGCCTTTCTTCATAGCTACCGGATCTGCCGGTCTGATGTGGGTGTAGTGGACCCAGGTGATAATCCCATTCTAGGAGGGCTGCGGAGCATCTGGAGTGTTCTCGTTTTTCGGAGCATCCTGTATCAGCCAGAGCTTGAGTGGGTTTGTTGGATGCTTCCGTGCGGACCAATTTTCCTGTTTTTTCTCCGGAGGGTGAGCCCGTCTTACATGGGAATGGTGTACCCATGCTGCAATCCCGTCGACCTTGAGGGCGGTAGGGGTAGTAAACAGTACAACATAAGGTCCTTTCCATCTAGGCTCTAGGGTTTTGGACTGATGCCTTTTAACCCATACCATGTCACCCGGGACTATGCCATGTTCCGGAGCCGGGTCCCTCTTAACAGCGTGGTATGCTTGAATTAAGGGCCAAATCCGTTGTTGCACTTTAGCTAAAGCCTGCAACATGGTCAGGTAATTTGGGGCCAGATCACCTAGTTCTGGGCTTAAGGTCCTCTGAATGATGGGGGGGTGGAGCCCCATACAGGATCTCAAAGGGAGTTAGCCCATGGACATAGGGGGAGTTCCGGACTCGGAAGATGGCCAAGGGAAGGAGCGTCACCCAATCACCGCCAGTCTCCAGGGCCAATTTGGCTAAAGTCTCCTTTAGTGTCCTATTCATCCTTTTTATTTGCCCTGAGCTCTGGGGGTTATATTCACAATGTAGCTTCCAATTGGCCCCCATAGTCTGGGCTAGTCCCTGCAGGACTTTACTAACAAAAGCCGGACCGTTATCTGACCCAATTGCCTCGGGCACCCCATATCTGGGTATGATTTCCTCTAGCAAAGCCTTTGCCACTACCTGACTCGTCTCCTTCTTTGTAGGAAAAGCCTCCACCCAGCCTGAAAAGGTATCTATGAATACCAGCAAATATTTGTACCCAAACTTTCCCGGTTTTACCTCAGTAAAATCCACTTCCCAACTTCTTCCCGGAGCCCTCCCCCGTTCCCGAGTACCTGTATGGTGCCCCTCCCTTCGTCCTGGTTTCATGATTGTGCAGCTGGCACAATCTTCCACAATTTGGCGGACTGCTATGGTCTGGTTCGGAAATCGGAGCTGCGCAGATGTCAACAAGTCTAGTAATTTTCTCCGCCCCAAATGGGTGGACTTATGTAAGTTAGCCAACAGGAATCGTCCGAGTTTTTCAGGCAGAATTAACTTGCCTTCCAAGTCGCTTTTCCATCCGTCTTCCCCTTCTCTAAAGGGGGAGTGGGCTCTCATCCAAGTGAAATCCTCTGTGGAGTATTCTGGTTGGGGGGGTAGCGGAGGGAGCTCTGGGACCGGCACGTCTATCGCCGCAACCGTGGAAGGTTGCCCTGTCTCCATGGGAGGACTCACCATTGCTACTCTCTTTGCTTCTTGATCTGCTCTGTTGTTACCGACAGCTTCCGGCGTCTTGGCAGACTGGTGGCCTGGGACATACATCACTGCCACTGCCTTCGGTTTTTCCACTGCCATTAATAGATGCTGGACTTTGGCTAGGTTCTTTAGATGTTTTCCTTCTGCTGTGCGGAATCCTCTTTCGCGATAGATGGCCCCGTGGACATGGATGGTACCGAAAGCATAGCGGCTATCGGTGTAGATATTGACTCACTTTCCTTTTGCCCTCTCCAGGGCCTCTGCCAAGGCAATTAATTCCGCTTTTTGGGCTGATGTTCCGGGTGGGAGGGCGCTGCTCCATACCGTATTTCCTTCTTGGTCGACTACAGCTGCCCCTGCCCTTCGGGCTCCATCTTGGAAAAAACTGCTTCCATCCGTGTACCAGTTTAATTTGCAGCAGGACAGGGGGGTATCCTTTAGGTCAGCCCGTACCTGTGTAACTTCGGAGAGGAATTCTTTGCAGTTATGGACAGGTGTCTGCAGTTCTGGGTTAGGCAACAAGGTGGCAGGGTTCAGGATTACGGGATCTGTGAATGTGATCCGAGGGGAATCCAACAAGAGCCCCTGGTAGTGGGTGAGCCTGGCATTCGTCATCCATTTCCCAGGGGGTTGTTTAAGGATTCCCTCCACCGGGTGAGGGGCCGTTACCCAGAGGGCCTGTCCAAAGGTTAGTTTATCGGCTTCTCTCACCAGCACGGCAATGGCCGCTATGATGCGGAGGCAGGGGGGCCATCCTGCCGCTACTGCGTCTAATTTCTTGGAAAAGTATGCCACTGGTCTCTTCCAGGGACCTAGCTGTTGGGTCAAGACTCCTTTGGCTACCCCCTTTTTCTCATCTACAAACAGAGTGAATGGTCTTGTAGGATCTGGCAAGGCTAAGGCAGGGGCCTGCAAAAGAGCGTCTTTTAGCTGATCAAAGGCCTGTTGTTCTCTCTCTCCCCAACTCCAATCTGGAGCTTCTTTGGTGGCCTCATATAGGGGTCTGGCTATTTCCGCAAATCCTGGAATCCAGAGTCTACAGAACCCCGCGGAGCCCAGGAATTCTCTCACCCCCCTAGTGGATGTCGGGGATGGGATAGCCAGAATAGTCTGTTTCATGGCCTCAGTCAGCCATCTTGCCCCATCTGCAATCCGATAACCCAAATATGTCACTGACCTTTTACAGATGTGAGTTTTCTTGGCACTTGCCCGATACCCCAGCTCACCTAATTCCGTTAGCAGGTGTTCAGTAGCCTTGATGCACTCCTCTCGGGTTTCTGCCGCTAACAGTAAGTCATCAACATACTGTAATAGAGTGACTCGTGGGTGGCTCCGACGAAAAGGTTCCAGGTCCTGGCTCAGGGCCTCATTAAACAGGGTGGGAGAATTTTTAAATCCTTGCGGCAGTCTGGTCCAAGTGAGCTGTCCGGATTGGCCCCCATCTTCTTGCCATTCGAAAGCAAATAGCGGCTGACTAATTTCTGACAATGGAATGCTGAAGAAAGCATCTTTCAAATCAAGGGTTGTATACCATACTTGCGAGGGGGGTAGGTGGCTGAGCAAGGTATAGGGATTCGGAACGGTGGGATGAATGTCCTCTGTCCGCTCGTTTACCTTTCGTAGGTCTTGCACAGGCCTATAGTCCCCGCTTCCCGGCTTTCGGACGGGGAGCAGAGGAGTATTCCAGGCAGACTGACAAGGCCGCAGTACTCCTTCCTTTATTAGCCTGTGGATATGAGGGGCTATGCCTCTTCGGGCCTCCTCAGGCATAGGATACTGTTTCACCCGAATGGGGAGAGCAGAAGCCTTCAATTGTATAACCACGGGCGGGAGGTGTTTGGCGAGGCCGGTTCCCGCAGTCTCTGCCCAGGCCATGGGAAATCTTTTTACCCAATGAGTCATGTCCCCTCCTGGTTCCTGTTGACTCTCAAACAGACAATGCTCGTCAGCCAATGATAGGGACAAGACATGAATCGGGCTCCCTTCTCGATCAGTCACAATTATTCCATCTGGTTCAAAATGGATATGGGCCCCTATTTTGGTGAGTACGTCCCGTCCGAGCAGGGGAGCGGGGCTCTCAGGGACGACCAAGAAGGAGTGTGTGACCTGGTGTTTTCCTAAGTTCACCTTTCTTTTGGTAGTCCATGTACATAACTGCGTACTGGTGGCCCCCTGAACAACACTTGTTCGTGCCTTGTTCAAAGGTCCATGTGCCTTGTTTAAAACCGAATATTGGGTGCCGGTATCCACCATGAACCCCATCGGCTTCCCCTCCACATGCATTGTTACCCAGGACTCGGGGAGGGGGTCTGAGACCCGTCTCCTTCAGTCCTCTTCTCCGGCTAGGAGGACTCTGGCCTGCTCTACTGCTCGTTCCCTTTCCCTGTTTTCCCCCGGTCTCCTTCCAAACCCTCTTCTTCCCTTTAACTTAGGACATTCTCTCTTCCAATGCCCCGTTTCCTTACAGTAAAAACAGTGTTCCTTATCCGGGGTCCTGGCGTGGCCCCCTCCCCTGGGTTGGTCCCGGACACCCGCTAGGAAAATACGAGCCATTTCTCTCTGTTGCTTTCGGTTTTCCTTAGCCTGGAACTCCCGGTCCTCCTTTCTCAATTTCTCCTGGGCCTCCCTGTCTTCCTTTCTCTGTCTTTCCTCCCTTTCTTCTGGAGTTTCCCTAGCGGTAAAGACCTTTTCCGCTACCTGCAGCATTTCCCTTATAGTCATCTCCCCTAAGTTTTCCTGTTTATTGAGTTTTCTCCTAATGTCTGGAGCTGCCTGATTAATGAATGAGAGTACCACAGCAGACCGGTGGAGGTCCGCCTCAGGGTCAATAGGGGTGTACTGACGGTATGCCTCATAGAGGCGCTCTAAGAAACCGGCTGGGCTTTCGTTTTCCCTTTGAACGACTGCTTTCACTTTTGCAAAATTGGTGGGCCTTCTAGCGGCCGTTCGGAGACCGGCCATAAGAGTCTGGCGGTAGATCCGAAGACGCTCCCTACCTTCTGCAGTCCCGAAATCCCAATCAGGGCGGCATAGGGGAAAAGCCTCGTCTATGGCCGGCTGGAGAGTTGTGGGTCTCCCATTATCCCCCAAGACGTTCTTCCTCGCTTCGTTGAGGATGCGCTCTCATTCCTCCATCGTAAAAAGAGTATTGAGCAGCTGATGACAGTCATCCCAAGTGGGATGGTGTGTATGCATGATGGACTCCAAGAGATCTATGAGACACTTGGGGTCTTCTATATAACTGCGTCCTCCAGTTATATAGATCACTGGAGGAGAAGGGCCAGTACTGAAACTGTTGCCCTCCTCCCGGTCCCCCTTGGCCCACCATCCGGACTGGAAGTGTAGGGACAGTTTCCTCCCCCTGTGTTGATGAGGGGGGCCCGTCTTCCCCCTCCCTTTCCCGGATCCCTCGGGGGCGAAGTCTTCGACCCATTCCTCCTCCTGCTGCCAGTCCTGTTGAGGAGGATGAGGAAATTTCCTCCTCCGGGGCACTGGCTTGGCCAGGGGGAGTCACGTATGGAGGCGGCCGATCTTCCTCTGCCCCTGCGAGGGATGGGTAAAGGGGGGAACTCTCTGGTAAGACCGGAGATGGTGAAGGAGATGCCCTAATTTGAGGACCGGTCAAGGTGGGAAGAGGAAGTTTTTCCTCCTCCTTTATGACCAAGGCGGGCGTGACTGGGGTTTTAGCCCTGGGGGCCGAACTGGAGGGGTGGGTCAGAAAAACTGTTAACCAAGGGGGAGGGTTCCTCACCAGATCCTCCCAAACCAAAATGTAAGGAACTTGGTCTGGATGGCCTCGATTGTCTGGCTGAAAAATGACTGCTTTAACCTTAGTGATCAGGTCTAGGGAGAGGGAACCTTGAATGGGCCACCCGACTCCAAAGGTGGGCGACTCTGCAGAACAAAAGGTGTCGAACTTACCTTTCTTGATGACCAGACCCGCATTTAAGGCCCTTTCTTTAACTTCTGAAAAGTGAGAAAGGATCAGAGACTTTGGGGTTGTTTGTCCCTGTCCCATTGTGGAAGGAGACTCAAACACCAAGAGAGATAGAACAAAAAGGGTAAAGGCAACAATAATTCCACACACACACAACACTCTCCAGCACTCGCTCGGACCGGTCCTTCTCTCACACTGGTGCGCACCCCATTCAACCTCCTCACCGTCCAACTGGGATATCAGGCCGAAAGGTGTCCAGTTGATGGGTGGTCGGTCGACTAGCTCAATTAGTTCTTCACCTGGCGCCAGGGTTCCTAAAATGCTCGAGCCCAAATGAGAGGAAAGCCTCTCCCAATAGGACCCTGTGGTCCTCCTTGCGAGATTCCCAGAATGAATCTCCCTGGGGATTGGCCGAATCCCTGCCGCGGCCCAAATGGAACACTCAAGTTCCTCCAAATGAGGGTCTGGGATCCCCTCCCAATGCCTAGGACTTGGGATCGCCCCTGCTTTCTCGCAGGCAGGTTCTGTCTCTCGAGAAAATGAAATCTCGGTGGGACCTCCAAATGTTAGGACCCGGAATCCTATTCCCCCGAGAGACAGAGAGCCAGGCGTGAATGCAATCAACAAAGCAGAGTTTATTGGGCTGGCTAGCCAGGGTCGAGCTCCCACACGGACACGCAGGACCGGTTAGGAAAACACGACCCTGAGCCTCTTTAGGGGAAATCTTATATAGACCGCGGTGGCATGCATATTTTCGTTATCAACATTGGGCAAGCAGGCAGAGCACATCTTGCGTGTACCTCACATCTTGCACGTACTTCACATCTTGCATGTACCCCCCGCTCACATTCCCCACATTCTATATGCCCTAACTGAGCCCTGCCGCATTGCTTATCTTATCTACATGGGGTGTTTGGTACTGGTTTCTCCAACAAGGGGGTTGGGGCCCGCTGAGACCTCCTATTCCTTTCAATATATATATATGTAGCTTGCACCTCCATATAGCTTTACATCATGCTCTTTATTTAACTGGTTCTGAGGTTCCTGTCATCTGTTCAGCTCTATAATTTTACAGAGGAAATCTAAAATGAGCAACTTGACAATGAGGTATTACTTCCTTGCCCTCTCTTTTTTCTCTTCCAGTATATTGGAAAAATCTAAATCATAGCTAGTGTTTTCCATCAGTCAGAATTCAACTGAAGAATCAATAGAAGACATATTAAGAAGTTTGGTGCAAGGAATTTGCTTGTGCAGTCGTGGGGGCTGGCTAGGCAAATTTGAAATCTAAAGCTCAGGCTGCTGAAACTCTTTGGCAGAACTTCTGACTCAGGCAGTATTTCTTCTTCCTTAAGGAAGCATCAGTTCTGCTCTTAAGTTTATTTCACTGATTGAATCAGGCCCTCTCAGCTCAGAGAAGATAATCTTCTTTATTTAAAGTCAACTGATTTGGGATTTTAATTACATGTATAAAATACCATTCCAGCAATGCCATGTTTGACCAGATAATTGGGGCTATAGCTTAGCCACATTGACACAAAGAACTGACATAACATATTCATTTAAACACTAAGTGCTAAAATGGTCTTTTATAATAAAGATATAGAATAAACAGAGGAAGGAATGGGAGAAAGAGAGAAAATACCATAAAGTTAGCTTATAAATTAAAATAACTTTCCAATATTTAAGTAATTCCTATCAGCTTTATCTCATATATATTTGTGTGTGTATGTGTGTGTATGAAGTTATATATAGTTATGTGTGTAGGCATCACCAGGCAACAATTTGAAAAGGTTTGAATTCTGCTCAGCTGTATCTCAGTTTTAACAATATTTATGTTTAGCATTTTCAATTTTCTTTGATCAAGGACAACAAATGTGAGCAAATCAATAGTTATTTTGCCTTAAGGGTTTCAAACTTAAAATTATGTAACTCATAAGTTACTAAAAAAGATTTTGGCTTTTTAATAAGTTTATGCTCTTTAATGAAAGGCTGTTCTTTGACTATACTAATGCAGGGCTTTGTATAATTTTCTTTTTATCCTTTTTTCTCTGCAAGCTAATCCCCGTCATCATAGAAAAGCAAGACTGTCCCTGAGTATATGGCTCAGGGTCAAGTTTTCCGTTGACTGACTAACTTGTGATCTTCGTGTAAGAAGACTCTCTCTCTTTCTCTTTTTCTCTCTCTCCCTCTGTAAAATACTCAGAAATAAAAATGTCTCCCATATGTTAATAAGCCTTGGCTCTCTTTCCTCCATAAGAAAAACAAGTCTAATGTCAGTTTACTGCTTCACCATTAACAACATAGCACAACATCAATGATAAGGTTACCATATAATAAGGCCACTTGGCTTCAGTACTGGGGATAAAGGACATTTAATATCTGAGGATAAAATGATCCTGGCCTTAGTATTCAAATAGGGAAAAATCTAGTGGCCTGACAGAGCCTAAGTAAGTGAAGATAATGATATTTGACAGATACGTGTTAGAATAAATAAAATATCTGTACCTCATCCCACTTCATTTGTCACTAATGTATAAAGTTTCCATGAAATATCTATAAATTCTGCTAGTTAAGAATGTTTACAAAAATCTGGAATGATTGCCCCCAAATAAAAACAAAGACATTAAACCTTCTTAAAATCATCATTAAACCTTCTTAAAAACAAAAGTACAAAAAAATACTACAAAGTACATGTGCATATACAAAAACAACATATATAGTTGAAAATAAAATGTTTTGCTAGTTCAAATAGAGCAGATGATTTTATGACATGGTGCCTTGAAATTTCCTTAGAAACCAATTGTCAAGAAAATAGAGAAATGTATGTTTTTATAGAGGCATAAAACTTTAGCACTGTGTATTCACCATAAAACTCTGAGATCACCAATGCCAACAACTTCATCTTAAAGATATAGAAATCAAGGCTCAGAAAGGTAAGTTCAGACTTAGAGTTATACCTGTAAAACAGCTACCATTCCTCTTCCAACTTTTCTCAACGGTGGTAACTCATAAAACAATCCAACATATTATTGACTGTTCCCACCTCACCCAACTAAAAACAGCCTTCCAAAATAATACTAATAAAAGTTAAAAAAATGTATGGAATGCCAACCATCATGAGTTCAGCATGTCACAAACAGTTTGGAAGAAATATGACAGGCAAATGTATTGCCACCAAAAAGGATAAATTCTTAATAGTTACAAATGCTCTCAGGGGTTGCTGCTTTGGAACAAGTACAGAATGTGTTCCCCACAAAGAGTCTTTGAAAATATAGTAGATAACTGACTTTAGTTGTATACATTCAGGCTTAAAATCCAAACAATCCCAAGCTCATACATACATACCCATTCATATAAGATTGGGATATAGCCAGCCTAGGCAAGTAGTTCATAAGAAACTGTCTTGAAAAATACCCAACCAAAAATGGGCTGAATGAGTGACTTATGTGATAGAGTACCTGCCTAGCAAGTGTGAGGCCCTGAGTTCAAACCCCAGTACCACCAAAAATTAAAAAGATTGGGATATAAGAGAACTTAAACATAAAAAGTAAATGAGATTCTATCTCTGTTGGCCCAGCTTCCACTCATGACCATGGAACTTTACCATAATTTCTGTAGTCTATAGCTACATATGATGACTTAGTTAAATAATGACAGAAATTCAACTCCTTAGTCACCCTAGCCACATTTCTAGTGCTCAGTTGCCACAGATGTCTAGTGTCTACCATATTGGACACTGTAGATGTAGAACATCTGCATCATAGAAAGGTCTATTGGACATTATTCTTCAAGGAAACATTCTCATTATTCATTTTCAACTACCTTCTTTCCTTCATGAATTAACCAAATAATTTTGTAATAGCCTTGGTCTCAACATTGCGATATTTTAGAAATTGTGTCACTTAACCTGCTGAGCTGATTTGCTCATCTTAATATCAGAATAATAATTCCTTCCTCAATCTGTCTCACAGGTTGTTATGACACTCAAGTGAAAAATGTAACCATACATGTGTAAATGATTATTATACCTGGAGGCCCTTTTGTTTTCTTTATTTTCTAGTGGTTGCCATAAAAAAGATTTTAAAAATTGTTGCACTTAAGATGTGTGGTAAATATTGTAATTTAGGGGAAGATTGAGACTACCTCTAGAACATTGTAGCTTAGTTAGGTCTCCCAACTTGACCACATCATATTTTTTTCTACACTAAATGACTTATACTCTATATTGACTCATCATAAAAATAAGTAATAGACATCAATGTGTGTAACCAGAGAAAATATGTCAGTAGTTGTTTATCCAAGAATAAAACTATTAGTGTATTTGTCATTCATAATTATGATAATAATAGCTAACATGTACTTAATACTGCTAGCAATTTTGCTAAGTGCTTCCTTCATGTGTACTGTCTCACTGTATTGTCACATTAAATATATGAAGTAAGCACTATGGTTATCAGCATTTCACATATAAGAAAACCTTGAGTCTTAAGAAATTTACCAAAGGTCGAAAAGCAAGTGAGAGAAGAGAGATTTGGGGATTTTTTTTCACTTTAGTAACATTTTATTTCAGTATTATTGCATATGGGAAAGTATACAATTCAAAAGTATACACCTTTATGATTTTTCATAAACCAAGTAAACCTATGAAACTAGCATCCACATTAAGAAACAGAATATTTCCAGAACCTCAAAAGACAACCATGATCTTGACTTATAACACTATAAATTAGTTTTGACTATTTTGTAACTTTATGTATATAGAATAAATTCTTTTGGTTAATTTTACATTGGTAAGATTTATTCCTGTTGTTGAGTATGGGGTATTTTTGAATGTGCCATTTAAAAAAATGTATCAGCTTTATTGAACAAATATGACTAATGAGCATGTGGGTTGTCTCTAGTTTGGACTTTATATTCATTTCCTGGGCCTGCCGTAACCAAATACCACAAACTGAGTGGTTTAAGAAACAGAAATTTATTGTCTCACAGTCCTGGAACCACAGAGTTCAAGAGCAGGATGTCAATAGGGTTAGGTCCTTCAGATAGCCCCAAGGAAAAACCTGTTCTCTACCTCTCCCACAGTTTCTGATGATTTGCTTGCAATGCTTGTAGTTCACTGGCTGGTAGAAGTATTACTTAATCTCTGCCTTTATCTTCTTGTTCTATTCTCTGTGTTCATGCTTGTGTCCAAATTTTTCCACTCTATAAAGTCACCTGTCATGGTGGATTAGCAACCGCCACTACTCTCTATGACTTAATCTTGACTGCTAATCTCTGCAAACACCCTATTTCCTAATAAGGTCAAGATCTGAAGCCACATGGATTTGGGAGGTATGAAAAAAGTCAATCCAAAGGGAGGCATTATGAACAATACTGATAGGAATATTCTTGTACATGTTTTAGTGAGTAAATGTACTCATTTTGGATGAGTATATTCCTTCCTACAAGTGGATATACTGGATGATAAAGTGTGCATATATATTTCAGCTTTAGTAGATACTGCCAAATGGCTTTCCAAATAATTCTACAAATGTTCTCTCCACTCATTAAAATAGGAGAATCCCAGTTGAACTGCCACTTCATAAACATCTGGTTTATCTCTCTAGTTTAGCCTTTCTGATGAGACTACAGTTGTATTTCATTTCAATTTGGATCATCTTAATGATTACTAAAGTTGAGCTCCCTTTTAGATGCTTCTTGACCATCTGGAGATCATCTTTGCTGATCTATTAATTTGCCTACTTTCTATTCAATTGCCACCTTTTTCTTTGGATTTGACACATATCATTTTTCTGCAAATAGGTCCATTGTTAGATATATCAGTGGAGATAGAGATGGAGATGAAGATAAAGATTGACTTTCCTTTTCATTCTTTTCACATTAGGAACCAGTTTTCAGAGGGTGATGTGACTAGTTTGCCTTCTTTTTTGCCTTCCTCTTGTGTTTAAAATGCTAAGGTAGAGGGGGAAATCATTCTACAAAATAGGGATAGGAAGAATAAGTTGGTACAGAACAATGCATCAACAGATGCTCTATTTGAAGAGTTTCTGGGGTTTTTACAATTATTTTTATCTGATCTTCAGTTTCATGGGTAAAAGTGTGTATGTTTTTCTCTGTAAGCAGAAGATTATCTGTCTCTGTGTCTTTTCCATTTGATGTTCCCTTCAGAAGGCTTTAGTTACTTTACCTGCTCCCCTTTCCTCTTGACAGTTGTTTATTTTTTAAATTTGGAATTACTTACACTTTTGTCCAACTCTGGTTGCAGAGGACTGGATATATCTATTTTCAGTACCTTACATGGGACCTGCATAGAACAAATAATTTGTTGACTATAATTCATAGACATTCCTATTCCATGCCCATTTAGAAATAACAACAAAATGCCATCTCATTTTTAATTTCAATAAGGAAACATCGCAGGAGGTAACAAAAGTGTCACACTTTGCAAATGAAGTTTAGGAAACCTCTAATAGTTCTCCATGAATTTCTCTAAATGTAAACAGTTCTCTAAATTCTCTGATTTCCTCTAAAGGTAAATAGGTCTGATTACTTAAATTTCATCTCATTTATAATCACCTTCCCTTTTGCATTTATTATTGCAGATGATGTCTCATGATTCTCAGCAAAGCATTGCTTCTATAGGGGGCTAGAATGCTATTGAAATGTTCATGGATGCAGATTCAGAAAGACAAATATCACATATTTTCTCTCATATGTGAATTAAGAACATATTTATAACATGAATTTAAATTTGGGATGGTTGAGGAGACAAGCAAGAGGGGAAAGAAGGAAACAGAATGATGGGTGCAAACAATATTGAAGTACATTATATCGATGTATGAAGATGCCAAAATTAAATCCACTAAAAACTATTAAAAATAGAGGAGGAGGAGAGATTGGGAAAAGAAAAAGGGGGGATTAATATGATCAAAGTACAATATATACATGTATGGAAATGCTACAGTGAAGCCCCTTTATATAATTAATATACGTTAATTTTTTTTAAATTTTCATTGGTGACTTTCATTGTCATAAAATATACATAACGTAAAATTTACTAATTTAATGTTTAGTGTACATTGTCATTATGGACATTCACTCTGTTTTGCTACCACCACCATCAACCTTCTCCAGAACTTTTTCATCGGCCCAAACTGAAACTCTGTACCTGCTAAACAGTAACTCTAAATTCCCTCTTCTCTTAGCCCCTGTCAACCACCCTCCTGCTTTCTGTCTATATGATTTTGACTGTACAAAGTAGCACATATAAGTGAAATTATACAATATTTGTTCTTTTGCATTTGTCTTATTTCATTTAGCATAACTTTCTCAAGATTCATCCATGCTGTATTATGGGTCAAATTTTATTGCTTTTGTTTGTAGTATGTCAGAGTTTCATTCCATGTTGCAGAATGTGTCAGAATTATTTATTTGGGTAAATAATATTCTATTGTATTATATGCCAAATTTCCCTTATCCATTCTTCCATGGATAGACATTGGGCTGTTTTCACCTGAGTTAGTTTGTTTAATTTTCACAAATACTTCCCCTGACAAAACTGAATTTTAAAGTTGGCGCTGTCAATCTGATCCTGGCCAAGTTGAATATTCTCTTTGTGTCTTAATTTTCTCATTAAAAATGAAAATGAAAATATCCGCCTTGGCAGACTGGAGTGAAGATTTAATAAGACAATAAGATATTTAGTACAGAGCCTCGCCATATAGTAGGTATCTAACAACTGGCAGTTAGAAATGAATCATGTAGATAGTAGGCAATTCAAGAGTTTGTTCCAAATATCTCAGAAGATAGCCAGACTAATGCATGCAGTATGTCTTTTGCTTTATGAAAAGTCATCTTGGGTCAAATATATATGACATATTCCAAATGTATTTTTGGCTTCTGAACTACTAAAATCAATAAAGGAAGACAGGAATAAATTGTTAATCATGTACTTCTTCCATCCACCATCTATTTGCCGACCTCACAGAGGTTAAAATATGAGTTCAAAAAGTCTAGTTTTAAGGAATATTAATGATTTTCCTCTTGGAGGGAATGCTTCACTTTTTTATCTAACAAAATCATACCTTTAAAGAATATCAACATATATAAGAGCATCTTCAGACTCAACTAAAATTAATCTAATTTTCAGGGTGAACATGACCAAACTTTCAGGAGAATTTGTATGAACTTTTATAGCAAATTGAATTTATATTGCTTCTAATTTAGATTAGGGCAAACACAACAAAGGGATTGGACTTTGAGCACATGATAAAAGCGAGAGCACACAAGGGAGGGGTGAGGATAGGTAAGACACCTAAAAAATTAGCTAGCATTTGTTGCCCTTAACGCAGAGAAACTAAAGCAGATACCTTAAAAGCAACTGAGGCCAATAGGAAAAGGGGACCAGGAAGTAGAGAAAAGGTTAGATCAAAAAAAAAAAAAAAGAATTAACCTAGAAGATAACACACATGCACAGGAAATTAATGTGAGTAAAATCCCTGTTTGGCTATCCTTATCTCAACCAGCAAAAACAATTATTCCTTCCTATTATTGCTTATACTCTCTCTTCAACAAAATTAGAGATAAGGGCGAAATAGTTTCTGCTGGGTATTGAGGGGGTGGGGGGGAGAGGAAGGGGGTGGAGTGGGTGGTAAGGGAGGGGGTGGGGGCAGGGGGGAGAAATGACCCAAGCCTTGTATGCACATATGAATAATAAAACAATAAAAAAAACGATTTTCCCAAAGTGAAGTTTTATAAAGACATTTTAACAGGTAATTAATCATTCTCTCTTAATACTTTTCTAGGCAAATAATTTCAAGAAAGTATAGGAAAGCAGTTAAGAACTGACTTGAGCCAAATTTCTGGATTCAAATCCCATCCCTCTTTCCCCCCAATTTCTAACATAGTCTTAAGTAAATTGCCAGTTCCTGTGTCCCAGATAGGTAATTGACAAAATGGAAATTCTAATAATGTGCCTTCTTGACAGGGTTGACATAAGGATTAAGTGTATTGATACATACAAAATACTTAGAATAATGCCTCACACCTGAGAAGCATTCTATAAATCTCACCTGTTGTTATTATTATTAACTATTTAAAATCATTGGTGTGACATTTTGAAAAATAAAATCTTAAAACAATATAGTCATTAACTAACTACATTAAAATCTGCAACATTATCATTATGGACATACGTTGAAGCCCTATGGGGTATTTGAAGATAGGACCTTTAATGGAGATAATTAAGGTACAAAGAGATCATAAGTGTTGGGCCCTAACCCAACAAGATTGGAGTTTTTATAAAATGAGGAAGAGGCACCAGAGATCTCCTTCCATATACTGCACAGAAGAAAGACTATGTTAGAATCCAGCAAGGAGGTAACTGTTACAATTCAGGAAGAGAAGCTTCACCAGTCACCAAACCTATGACCCCTTATCTTGGACTTTTAACCTCCCAAACTGTGAGAACATAGATTTATGTTGCTTAAACCATTCAATCTATGGTATTTTGTTACAGTGGCCTTGGAAGACTAATATAGTTATTTGTAAATAATGAATTTATAAGTTTTTCAATTTAAATTTTAATGTTGAAAAAATAATACCAAGTAGAATAACTACTAATCCTCATTTTTCATTTACAGACTATCTGGGTTTATTTTTCACTTGTCTAATGGATATATATCTATACCAAAAAAACCCATAATTGTCAGGTCTTCTTTTTAAAAAATACTTAAGCATACAAATGAAAATCAATAAAATTTCAATTTTTGTTCCTTAGTTGCATTAGCTACTAAGCAGATGAACTAGCCCCTTGATCACACTATTCATCCCAGTAGACATATGTGACTAGTGGCTACCATATTGGACTGAGTATGTAGAGAACTTTTCCATTATTGCAGAAAGTTCTATTAGACACAACTGTACTGTACTGTACTGTACTGTACTCTCTGTTTACATGCTTGTATTATGCATCAATTCAAAAGTAGTGTGTTTTTGCCCATTTTACAAAACTCATTATGTAATATTTACTCATTAAAATTGTTTCTAGTATGTTCCAAACAATATATTTTGAGAGGAGGATCAACCATCTATGGTAAAGATCATATGCAATAAAAGCCATATATGATTGTATCATACAATTCTTATCTCACATTTTTCTTTTCTTCATTAAATGAAAAACTACTCAACATACTTACTGATGTAATCTCTTTTAATACTTAATAGGTAAACAGGTTAAATGTAGCTTTAAAAACTTTGTCAAATGAAAAGTTATGACATACTCAGAAGTAGAAACCAGTATAATAAACTTTCATGAACTGTCACCCAGTTTCAATGATTATCAAGTCATGTCCAATTTTGTTTCATCATGTCCAAGAAGGTTATCTACCTTCCCTCAGCCTCTATCCTTCATTTGATTACTGTGTTAAAGCAAGTCTGAGTTATAATATCATTGTTCTATATTTTACTATTCATTATGGCCTAAATACTCGAGTCTTTCCAAACTTCCTATGTACATATCCTAACCACACCTAAAATTATGTAATGGTATTAGGAGGTAGAGCCTTTGGGAGATAATTAGGTCAAGAGGGTGGAGCCCTCAAAAATGAGATTAATGTCATTGTGAAAGGGGCCCCAGAGAGCTCTTTTGCTCTATTTCTACCAGGTGAACACACAAAAAGTCTGCAGTGTATAATAATAAAGAATGTCTTTACCAGAACTCAACCATGCTGGCACTTTTGAGTTTCCAGCCTCCAGAACTGTTGTTTATACTTCTTAGTCTGCAGTACTTTGTTGTAGAATACTGAGTTTACTAAGACTTTCTGCATCTCTAAAAGAAAAGAATTCTATAATCACATTATCCATCATCACAGATGGAAAACCAAAGTCTTAGCAGAACTTCTTAGTACTATCAAATATATAGTCACTAAACATGGCTTTTCAAAATAAGCCAAAAAAAATACACTTAGTTTTTCCAGCTGTGACACCAAACTTCCAGGTTGAGAAGTGAATGTGAAAATGTCATGAATTTAAGGCTACTGATCAACTTATATGAGAAACACTGCAGATCAGTATTCAGAAAATGAGAGAGCAGCTTGTTTTAACTATTATTTGCTAACAAAAAAATCTCTTTAAAAACAAACTCAAAACTTATCAATAGAAAAGTACTTTAATATATCTTTAATCATGAAAAACAAAACAAAGCAATCCACCCATTAAGCTGGCTACTACAAAAACAAGACAAAACAAAAACCCAAAACAACAGAAAACAACAAGTGGTAGCAAGAATTTGGAAAAATTGGTTGGATCTCTTGTGCACTATTTTTGGGAATGTAAACTGATACTGCTATTGTGTATAACAGCATATAGTTTTTTCAGATTAAAAATAGAGTTATCATATGATCCAGCAACTTCAATTCTGTGTAAATACTCAAAAGAATTGAAAGCAGGTCTAGAAGAGATATTTGTGCATCCATGTTCATAGCAGAATAATTCAGATGTCCATAATGAATGAATGTACACTTAAAATGGTTAAGCAAAATGTGGTACATACAATGGGCTATTACTCAGTCATTCTAAGGAAGAAAATTCTGTCACATGTTACAACATGGGTGAACACTGAGGACATGATGCTGAGTGAAATAAGTCAATCACAAAAGGCAAATACTGTACATACAATTCCACATATATGAGGTAGAGTAGTCAAAATTATAGAGACAGAGTAAAATGATGGTTCCAGAGGCTATGGGGAGTGGGGGAAAGGGAAATTAGTATTTAATGGAATAGAGTTTCCATTTTGTAACATGAAAATAATTCTGGAGAATTATGGTGATGATGTTAATACAACAATATAAATGTACTTAATACCATGGAACTGTACACTTAAAATTATTAAAATGGTGAATTTTATGGTACTATATTTTACCAAAATAGGAAAAATTGGAAAGAAAAAGTTAACTCTGCCCTAATTGTAACAGAAAACAACCCTTGTACACAAATTGTGAGCCAATATAGGTTAATGAATATTTTGCTTGTTTGTTTGTAAATCCAGCGTGTGTGAAAAAGTGATCCCTCAAATGCTGAAAGACAATATTTTTCACATTAATTTGCATGAAAAGTTTATAATTCCTAGTTAATGTGGAAAAAATGATTAATAGTAAAAATGATTATGAAAACATAAAAGGTTGGCGATAAAGATCTGCACTAGTGGCAGGGAATAAGTTGGTTTACTCAGCTAAAACATCTATTTGCAGATCAGAAGAAAAGAACAGACAATTTGTGAAACTTTTGGCCTACTTAGCACAGAGGTTCAGAAACAAGGACATGTTATTATTCAAATTGAGGCTACTAGCTGTACTTCCTAGATGCATTAGGACATTTAGAAGCTATTGTAGGATTTTATAGTAAATAGAAAGATAAAAGAGAGGCCATAGACAAGGGAAAGAGAGAGAGACAAGCAGCAGCAGCTGACTTACAAACCCAGTGGTTTTGATAAGTTGTGCATGTAAATCTGAATTATGTTTTTTTCAATTATGAGAATATTTATTAAAACACAAGCATACATAAAAGAAATGCAATGCTTATAGCTTACTAAATATAAATGTGGACACATAAAGGTTAGGCTAGACATATAACACTAAACTATCATCTGAGTTATGGTTTATATTTTAATTATTTTAACCTTTTGTAAAATGGACTATGAAATTTTGTCCACTATTCAATAGTCAACTAACACTTAGAATATGAGACTTAAAAGTGGCCTTTTCACATTTTAACTTGCATTCGAACACTTCTTCCCAGAAAATAACATGTTGGTTTTAAAATAATCTTTAATTTAGTTGTTCAGTGGTTTATCCAAGACATTCTTTCTTTTAACATCACCTAGTATGACCCTGTAGTATATATGGAACTTTGTCTGCCCTCAAGGAACACACTACTGATATGAAGTAAGGTAGGCATAACAGGTAATTCTTACATATGACAGGATTAAGAGTGAGGGAAAGAGGTAGGCTATAAGTGTTCCAAGTAGAAGCTTCAAAGTCACACAAATAAAACTTGGGAAACAAGAATGAATGGTGCCTGGAGGAATTGCAAGTGGTTAAGTATTCTTGGGGGCAGAGAATGGAGAGTGATTTAGATGCTTGGTTAGGAGTGGCCACATAATTAAGAGCTCTCTATGGCATGCTAAGGAGTTTGGATTTTATCCCAAAGGCATAGAGAAGTCACTTAAAAACTCAAATTAGGAATGTGACAGGATAAAATATTAATTTATGACACTCTATCCCAGGATCCAGTAGAAGAGTATTGCAGGACACTAGGGGCACACACAACAAATAAAGAGAGCTACAGTGTTCCCAACAGGAGTCATACTTGCCTAGTTAAAAGTAGGGGTAAAAGACACTCAGGGGCAGGGAGAGCCCAGAGATATTGAGAAAGAAGAACTGGCTAGATATAGTGAGGGCCCTACCCTAGGATTTAGTATGTCTGGAGAGGAATCTTGAAACTAATAGTTTAAATTAAAATTTCCAGGTAAAGCTAATGATTAGGCCAGTTGTGCTGGTGTATGCCTGTAATTCCAGCACTCAGGAGGCTGAGGCAGGAGGATCATAAGATCAAGGCCAACCTGGGCTAAGTAATGAAACCTTTCTTAAAAACAAAACATAAACAATAAATGCTAATTGTTCCTAACTCAAGTTTGGAATTTATCAGTGCAAGATCTCAGAGATCTTGAATGTCAAAGAAAAGGGGAGAGAAAAAGCAGTTAGAAAGCCAAGAGGAGCCCTTTTTATTTTTTTGGCACTGGGGCTTGAACTTAAGGACTACACCTTGAACCGCTTCACCAGCCCTTTTCTGTGAGGGGTTTTTTCCAAGATAGGCTCTCACAAACTAGATGCCTGGGCTGGCTTTGAACTGCAATCCTATTGATCTGTGCCTCCAAGTAGCTAGGATTACAGAAGTGAGCCACCACCACCCAGCAAGAGGAGGGCTTTGATTAAACATTGAGAAGAATTGATTGTTCCAAAGCAGTCAAGATGCCAAAGAAAAAAATCAGCAGTGATTGAGAAACTAGACAAAGTGTCAAGGATGACTACATGCCCAAGGTGCCAAGACCTTAGAATTCACACAAGGGAAAGACTTTTACTGAAGAGAATCTCAGTTCTAAGACAGAAGCAAAAGAAGAAAGCAGACCAGCAGACTGTTGCGGGAGACGGGGAAAGAGCCATAGGGAATTCTACCTGTCCTGTCCTCCTCTTGTCCTTTTCTCAGTGAATCGGGTGATGAGTTGCCAGAACATTCTCAGAGAAAACTAAGGTGCTTGAGAACAATAGAAAGGATCATGAGAAGGGCTCAAGAGAGAAAGATAAAAGTGCTGCTGCCTCTTGGAGAGCTCTAATGACTTAGGAAACTATATTCATACTGGTACCAATGGGCACTGTTTTATCATTTTCTTCATGAAAGGCAGTGAAATTTACACATAGAAAAACAGAACATACAGCTAAATTTGAATTTTAGGTAATGGATAATTTTTTGAAATGGTATGTCCTGTGCAATATTGGGAGTATACTTAAACTAAGAAATTATTCATTTCGTATTTGAAATTCAAATTTAATTAAGCATAAAGTATTTTATCTACAACCCTACATGAGAACTTGAAAAAAATCACAAGTGAGGATTATAAGCTAATACTTTAGGTGAAGTTCAGAGTTTAATATGCAAACCATCTATGTTTTTAATATTTATTCTGTGTGCAAGCATGACTCACCATTAGCCACAGACACGGCCATGAAAACATACTCATAACACAGCAATAACTATAAGCAAGACTAATTAGATCATGACTACTGACTTACTTATTTACCACCTGCTCCTGCCCCTTGCCTGAGATATCCACCTTCATCCCTGACTGTGGAATCAGTGTTTCCTCTCCCACTCTGCCCTGACCATGATAGAGTCCTCCAAGCTAGCAATGCCTCTTTGTTCATTGTTAAGCTTTAATTCTTACAGGAGAATTACATTTCTCTTCAAAATGCCTCACCTTCAATATTTAAATTATTTCACTTTTTTATATACAAGGTAAGACTTTATAAAGGTACATTTGTCTTAGTTTATCTGACATCATATTTTAATTCTTAGAACATTCTCATAGGAAAAATATATCAATTATAAGGTCATATTTTTTCTAGGCTAATTACTAGTGAGTCAATTTTAAATGAATGGGTCAAGTAAAGCGTTGATCCCAATATATAGGCTGGGTTCATCCCTTAAATATTAATTTGGGGATGTCCTATGAGCCATGAATATACACAATGATAAAATATGTATACATATTTATATACCAAATGCAAAACATAAATGATTGGCAACGTATCTTGCTTTCAGAATGCAAAAGTATTAGTTTTGTATCTTGAAGTGAATTACGCTCATACCAAACAACTTCAAGGAAGCCTGCATTCTACCAGCTAATGCATATTATTACCACAGGGCGAAAACCAAGACAATGCAATTTGAGAGTCATGCTTTGATCAACTGAAACCTTCATTAAGATGACAATATTAGAGTCTTAATTTATAGTTATGAAGGAGACAATTTGCCAAATCAATATTGATTCTTTTCTTCTTAATAACCAAACTTTGATTTAGATTCCAGGTGCAATATGACCAGCTAAAACTCCTTTTCACAACCTGTAATTCAGCTAGAGATAGAAACGAAAGGCTTCTGAAAAGACAGCTTGCGTGAACCCCTTTTCCCTTTTCTACCTTTTTTTTTTTTTTTTTTTTTTTGCTTCTTGTCTGGTGCTTCTAGCACGGTGGCTGGAGCTCAGGTAATGTTCCTGGACCATAAGAAAACATTTGAAATAGCAGCCATGGCTATAGCAGAGTAGAAATATAAGAAACTGGGCCTCTGAAGACTATGGCACCACCCTATTAGGTCTAGACTGATCACCTTCAAGCTTTTTTTACTTGAAAGAAAAACTATTAGATTGTTATGTTGGTTGGTTGTTACTAGCTACCAAATGTAAATGCTAGCCAATACAACTGTTAATTGTGAATTCAAGTAATGGCAAATATTGCTTGGATAAGTAATAATAGTAAAGCTTATTGAGTGTTTACTGTATGCTATCTCTGTAATACTTTCTAAGTGTTGTTTCATTTAATCCTCACAATAACTCTTATGAAGTAGTTATCACAAGTAGTTCATTTTTCTTATGAGAAAACTGACCTTGGAAATCTTGGTTAACCTTGTTCAAGTGATGGAAGTGGTGTTATTGGGACTCAAACCTAGACAACGTATCGTGAATGCTGTGGCTCTTTACGTCTCAGAAGTGAAAGGGATCACATTTCTAGTGACAGAAATCAAAGGAGACTTAAAAATATTTAATAGAGCAGTCATTTGTCTGTGAATTTGTTTTCTATGAGCCTTGCTTGTCATTAGAAGCTGATTATATAGAAATGAATTAGACACATTTCTCTTTTTTGTTATTCCTGGTTTAGGGGAGAAGAACAGTTGGGAAATATTTCTTATGTCGATAATATCTACTGAAAATCCTTAGGAATGTGCTTTAGTAATACTCAGGAAATTATGAACAAGGAAATGTTTTCCTTTGGAATCCTCAGAGTCCTCACTGGTCCTTTCATCATCTATAATTCTAAGCATGACTGTTGCAGATTGTTAGTTGTACAAGATTAGGGGACTCTTCAATTCATCTTCATCACTGAGTTTTATCACCACCATTTTCTGGCTAACTATAGTAAAATATTGTGACAAAGTGTTTACTTTGTTTCATTTTGCTTTCTTTTAATTTACCCAAAGACACCCTGGGCTAGTTGCAAGGTTGGTTATGTGCTCTGGTCCCCTACTTCAGACACCCTACTTTATGATCTCCCATTGAAAACACCCAACAGCATTAGCCCTAATCCTACTCTAGCCCTAGCTCAAACAGCTCTGTCCCAGTCAGGTTCCAGTACATTGGATTAACCCTTTCATCTTTCAAGTCAAGGCTAAGTTATAATTTTTATTAAAAAGTAGGAATTATTCTATGTTCTTGGTTTTCTCACCTCAAAACACACTTGCATGCTCAACTTCTTAATTCAGACAGATGTGTGTGAGTTGACAGTGGGGGAAAACTCTTAGTGAAGTACTCTAGGGTAGGATACTCTGGAACATGCCTATAGTCCCAGCTATATGGAGGGGGGAGTAGTAAAGGTAGGAGGATCTTTTGTTTCAGGAGTTCCAAGCCAGCATTGATAACATAGCAATTCCTTGTCTGTTAAAAAAAAGATAAGGAAAGAAGGAAGGAAGGAAGAAAGGAAGGAAGAGAGGGAGGGAGGGAGGGAGGAAGAAGAAAACAGTGAATCACAGTACTTATGTATTACCCTTATGGTAAATAAGGAATTATTTACCATAATTCCACTTTCCTCTTATAATAAATATAATGGTAAATAAGGAATTATTTACCATAATTCCACTTTCCTCTTATCTCTCAAAATAGTTATACAACAGTTTTTGGTTAAGTCAATATTCAGTGCTGACATTTTTGTTACCAGTCAATATTGATCCTTCACAGACAATTTCTTTTCTGTAAAACATTGTTTTCTCTTTGTTAATAATTGCCATATTTTATCATTTCTGAACATTAATAACTGCTTCATTTCCCAATT
The DNA here is from genome assembly GCF_047511655.1 of Castor canadensis. Classification (NCBI taxonomy): domain Eukaryota; kingdom Metazoa; phylum Chordata; class Mammalia; order Rodentia; family Castoridae; genus Castor; species Castor canadensis. The sequence goes on from NC_133395.1 coordinate 30,119,673, forward strand.
TCTCATGAGAAATCTCATCTGTTAAATTCTTATCAATGTGCTTCAAGTGCTCAATGTGTCAGATAATCTACCTATTCTATATTTTCCTGGGGGCTCTCCTTCATCCTCCTGATCCAGTGTTGATTGATTGTTGGATTTGTTACACAGCTATCATTTATAAGGTCCTCAGACTACTCACTTGGACTTTTCTTTGCCTCCTGCCTATATAGACTTCCTTCTGTCCTGTGGCATATTTTTGTGGGGCATATTCTCCAGAACTTTCCTACAAAAATTAAATTTTCATGTCTTAAATGTCTTTAGACTTATACTTATCCATTAATCGTCCTGGAGAAAAAACATTGCCTCAAAAGCTTTTGAAGCATGGCTTCAGTGTCCTGTAGGATGTTAACTTGCTACTAACAAGTCTGATGCAGAATCTTATTTCCTTCCTCGTGAACTGATTTTGAAGTTACACTCCTTCATCCCTGGTGTTCTGAAATTTCATAGCAATATTCCTTGGTATGGATCTTTTCTTATTAATTTTGGCCGACACTCAGTGAGTTCCTTTCAATCTGAAGATGAATGGTCTCAGTTCCAAGAGATTATCTTGTTCTCCTTTTATGGAACTCTTCCTTCAAATACCCTCAAGATTGATCCTTAGGATTATATTTACTTTACTAATATCTTTAGCCTTGTCCTTTACTCTTATTTTTCTGGGAGATTTTCTTAACTTTATTGTTCATCACTTCTAGTACAAAAATTTATTTTTTTTACCAAATTGTTTATTTATAAGAACTCTTCTTTGTAATTTTCATTTTATTGTGCTTTTATTTTTGTTGGCTTTTCAGTGCAAATGTTGGGGAAGGTTAGGTATGCACGAGATACCAATATTTAGGAATCAGGGTAAGGAAATATGGTTGGCAGCCACCTTTGCCCAGGCTAGCCTGGAACTCAAGAAAGAAGAGATCTTCCTATCTTTACTCCTTCCCCACCAAGTAGCTGGGACTAAAGGCCTGTACCAGGGTGCTCCACCCTAGAGTACTGTTGTTTTTAAGTTATTACCTCACTAAGAATTTTCCCCCACTGTCAACTGGCACAGATCTCTCTGAATTAAGAAGTTGAGTATGCAAGTGGGTCTTGACAGGAGAGAAAACCAAGAATATAGAATAATTTCTACTTTTTAGTAAAAATTATAACTTAGTTTGTGGACTTCCTTGACTTGAAAGATGAAAGGGTTAATCCAATGTACTGGAAGCTGGCTAGGACAGAGCTGTTTGAGCTAGTACTAGAATAGGATTGGGACTATTGTTGGGTGTTTTCATTAGATCATAAAGTAGGGTGTCTGAAGTAGGGGGCAAAAGCACATAGCCAACCTTGCAAATAACCCACTAAAGCACTTTCTAAGAAGATCACCAGGAATAATGTAGAATTGTACTTCTTTCTTCTCAAAATGACTTCAGGACTTCCTTTGCTTAAATCTATAGGACAACATTTTAAACAAACACAAATATGTGGATTAGGTTACAATAAACAGACACACTAACAAAAGATTATTTTCCTTCCCAAAGCCAAAAGATCCAGCCAGATTAATTTGTATTCTGATTTTCTGGCTGAAGATTCCTTAGGCACAGAAATAACCTGGATTGCTTCATAGGCTCAGTTTTATGTTTTGTGTGGAGCACCTAAATGCACAATAAAAATGAGATCCAAAAAATTCATTACATTGGATGACTTCTCTCAGTTTCTTTCTCATTTGGGGCTCTTGCTTATAACTGAGTAAACCTCCCATTCTGTTGGTCTCTCAGGTTTTTGTTTGTCTGTTTTGTTTTAGGGTTTTTATTTTGTTTTGTTTTCAGATTTATCCTGAAAAACTTAGTCAAGTAGCCCGAAATCTTTCTACCTTAGCCTACTCTCAAATTAGCCTCAGATTAGCATTTCTGTTTCCTGACTCCTCAAATTATCTATTAATTTTCCTTTATGAAATTCTAGAACAGTTTGAGTTAGGATAAAAGTGACAGCTTCATCTCCTTCTAGCCAGTCAAATAGTCAAATAGTGCAATTGCACTAATGTAAAGAGCAGGGGCAGCTGGAGTACTGTTTAAGAAGAATAAGAGAGAGACAGCCAGACTCTTCTTTGCAAGACAAGAAGACTCACAGGCTGTAGCATCTACACAGCCTCAGCCTGGCTTTGCAGTGACTGAACCACTTCCTTTCTTGTGGAAGAGTCACTGCCCTGAGTCAGGTGCTGTTGTTGCCAGTTGCTTGTTTGCCTCCTAGTGACACTCTCCACCCCCACCTCCCCACACAGAGTTCTAAGGAATTACCCCAATTTTCAGCTCTGCTGAGGTGGTTTGTGACTCATCTTCTCTTGTCTTTAGTGACATTTTAAAGGCATTGTCATTACCTCAATTTATATTTATTTTGGTAATTTCTCTTGAAGTCCTTTTTATTTATTTGAGCACATGCTGTAATTATGTTTAAAATCAATAAATTCATTTTGCATACCACTTACATAAAGCTGACTATCAATTCTGTTTCCCAGCTAAAATATTTCCTTTCCATTTGGGAAAAAGTAAGGAGTACTGGAGGATCTTATTCCTTATGAGACAGTCAAGATTACACTTCCCAATAACACTACCAGTAATTGCCTAAAACAAGGTATGGCTGAACTCCTAGGAGAACTACATAGGATCAGTTTATTCATAGCTTTACATATTTCCTGGAATGAGAAGGATTGCCAATGTATGCAAAATCAAAACAGCCAGTCTTTGCATGATTATGCACTGGTAAGTAATTTTTAAAAACATAATTCTAATATATTTGTTTCTTTTAATTTTATTGTCATAGTTTAAAACTGTTATAATTAAATATAATATATCTTTTAGAATTGAAAAGGTCCTTAACAGTATTTTATAAGTTTCAATTCTTGGCATACTTATTAGCAATTTAACCTCCCATAAGATGGAGACCCCTATACATGGATTATGGAAGATATATATGTATATTTCTGTATGCATTTAACTTCTATCCCTAGTCCTGGAGCCAACTAGATTAGAGAATTATAAGTAGTCTAAGTTTGTTAGAACATAAAGTATGAAGGCTGAATTGACAGGAGAGGATGCAAAAGAGACAGTATTTAAAAAGGTTAAATTTTTTATCTTGTCAGTTTTCAATAGGTCTGGAGACAAAGCCTGGGCATGATCTAATTTTAGGAAATATAAGATCTAAGTTAGATAAAATTTCCTAAATTTAAGAATGTATATTTCAAAAAGTTCAGAGAAAAAAAGTATGGATACAAAGTAATGCAAGAAAATGGAAAACTCCTGAAATATATTTCTCATTATGTAATTCAAATTATATTAGCAACACTGAGTTGATATACCACTAGACACTAAAGTGTCATAATCATATTATATGCTGGAGTGTTGTCAGTTAACTAAATGTGTGAGTGTGTGAGTAATTAGAGAGATATACAAAGGTATAATACAATTTACAGTGAACTTTTTGGTAATCTCACATCCAGAAATCTGCCTTTTAACAAGCCCACCATGTAATTCTGGTGCAAGCTAAAGTCTGAAAACCACTTCCCTGGAGTATCAGCTTCAGCTTGCAGCTTGCTCTAATAGAGAGCTCAGTCTAATTCTAAAGACCAGTTTCTGTCTTGATTGTTATATGCTAAAAGAGACTTAAAAAAAAATAAGCCATCCAAAAATCTTTGTATTGTGTTTACATTTTAGAGATCAATCACAAACCTTTTTCTTAAAAAAAAAAAATGTTCTGCAGAAAAGAATGTCACTTTTTCCTAACTACCAAGAATTACAATGAGCATTTTATAGCTCTGAAAATAAAAGACCTAAAAAGAAAAAACTTAGTGTACATACCACTGATTCATTTGTACCAACTGATAAAATTTATGAACCATAATTAATTTTCACTCCAGCTACTCTATGATGACTTCAAGCAATCATTAACAGCAATGCATCTCAAAGCCTTTACATTAATTCAAGTATAAAGGCTCATTCTGTATATTTCATAATAGATAACATCAAGTTCCACAGCATATCCTGTTCTTCTTGGGTACAGGAAGGAGTACACCACAAATTAAAATGCAATCCGATTTAGAATCTTTTCCTATGTTAATAAATTCAATAAGAAAAGGGAAATTTGCTTGATTTTTTTAAAAAATAGGATTTTCTTCTCACAGGGTGCTGTGGTTCAAATGTGTTACCTCAAAACTCATGCTGAAATTTAGTGCAATGTGATAGTATTAAGAGGAGCCTTGGGAGGTAATGAATCATGAGGACAGTAGCCTGATGAATGGGATTAATGCCTTTGTAAAAGAGGCGGTGAGGGAACTGTTTGTCCCTTGTTGTGTTTCTGCCCTTCCACCATGTGGAGGCACCTAGACAGTGCCACCTGTGGGTCCTTACCAGACACTGAAACTACTGGCACCTTGATCTTTGATTTTCTAACCTCCAGAACTGTAACTTTTTGTTATTGTTATTTGCAATTTACCTAGTCTCAAGTACTTTATTAGAACAGCACAAACGAACTAAGACCCGACATGTATCAAAAGAAATATGGTTTATTAGTCATCAGCCAAAAGGAGGATAGGGAAAGTCCATTTCTCAAAACTCTGTTGTTCCACTTCTGAGAGAAAATGTCTGCTTTTCAAAGGGGAATTTAGGAGCTCAGTTTGGAGCACATGATGTTGTGTAGCACATGTCCAAGCCTTGGCCCTTATCTCCTGGTTTACTGGCACTACATTGCTGAAGCTGTATGTCTTGATTGACAGAGGTTTACTTCTTGGTGGTCAGAGAGAGATAAGGGGAAGAATATTGGCTGTTAATTAAAGAATAGAGTATTAACCTTGGGTTCCCCAGCATGGAGGGAGAGGGAGGGAGAGAGAGAGAGAGAGAGAGAGAGAGAGAGAGAGAGAGAAAGAGAGAGAGAAGAAAAATATCACTGTGAATAACAGGCAGGCACTGTAAACTAGCCACCATATAAGCTAGCAACAACCAAAAGTTTTTTTCCCTTTTGTAATCCCAGTTATATTTTCCCCACTGCCAATTCGTTTCATTCATGTTTATGGAAAAGGGGGTGTCATAATCACCTGTTTCCTGCTTTTAGCTAATTTATGGGCCCAACTAAAGAGTCAGTACTCCTCAGCAAAAGCAGCCTTTTAAGCACCTGCTACAAGGAGCAGGAGACAGGACCTCACCAGGAATAGGAAAAGTTCAAGATGAAGAATTGTTTTATAGCAGAAGATAGTTGGCAACCAACATGGCTAAAAAAAAGTTTAAAAGTATCAAAATGTAAAATAGCAGCTATCTCTTCTAATCGGTGAAAATATGGACAATAAAAGAAATAAGTTCTGGTAAAAGGCTAATGTCTTGTACAAAAAGAGACTTTGACCTGTTCAGAAAAAAAAGTGGCCAGCAAAGTAACATTCACCAACTGGTGGTGAATGAGGTTGCAGAGTTCAGGTTGCCACTGGTTATTGAAGAGTCCACTACCCCCAGAAGGTATGGATAGGCCAGAGTTGCTCAGAAGTGGTTTCTGGTAGGGAGATCATGGCTTCAAGGTATATCTACAGCACATATGCACAGCTTCCTGAAGATATGCCCTGAATAATAGTGCCTAAAGAATGGAACTGAATCTGGAAGGGAAGTACATTCTTGCTGCTTTTGCCTCGCAGGGTCACACCAGGAGCTCCTACTGGCAGTCAAACATTCACTAGCTAACTAGTGAGAACTGTTTATAGGAGCTAGCTGAGTATCACAAAACTGAGCAAAGAATGATGCTTTTGGAGTTGAGAAGACAAGAAACTGGTATCTGTACCCCCTCCTTTGGCCCCTCAGTTTCCATCTATACCCTTCTGCACACATTTGGACTTCCACTCAATAGCAAAACCACTCAACTTTCCCACCCAAGAGATGCAACTGTCTTTAGAACTTGAAGAAGTTCTCATCCTGTTCCCAAAATGAGGACATGTATAGTTTCAAAAGTTATGTAATTCAATCATAGTCCTGATAAATATTCTGTTATCTAAAGGCTAAATTGTAAGTTTTACCTTTTAAAACATGTATATAAAATAATAAGTGAGAAAGAGAAGAAAACCATTAATTTAAACAAATAAAATGTATACATACAGCAAACAAATATAAAATATGTGAAATTACTACTGTGTTTTTATAATTGGCCATAGGCTATAACTAATATCAATGACTCCTTTTTTTTCAAGCTATCCTTTCCTTATTTCCCTATTCTCAGAAATATATGAACCAACTGGGGCTCTTTGTTTGTGAAATGACCAAAACTTAATTCCTAGAGAGTCTGGATTCTGAATATTCTTATTTTTTTCTTTATCTTCATTTTAAAATTGTTAATGAGTTTTTCATAAAATATGGAGCACATAATTACTAAAAGGCAGTGCAGAAAATTCTGTAAGTTTCAGACTTAGTACATCTTCATTCCATGTGTAGGGGGCAACTCTCTTTCCCCTTGGTAATCAGTATATCAATTGGGTAGTAACAATGGTATACCAGAGAGTGGAATGACTTTTTTTCTACCTATTGATTTCATGGTATAAGAGCTTAATGATCTGGTGACAGTATTATTTTTCAATTCAATAGAACATTGTTTGGACTTCATTGGAAGCATTTTCTCCTGGGAACTAAGACCTCCAAAGCAGCAGAGCCCAAACTTCTATGACAGTATATAAAAATTCTGTAGGTAAATGATTAGGCCAAATAGTAAGAAAAATCACTTCCACATAAACCCCTTGATTCCTACTATCAGATGTTATTGGGCACGGGCAGAGGGGCAGAGGGGAGGAATATATATGTTTCTTATTCAAAGTGTATATTGTATTCTATAAGATAGAGCTCCCTATCTTCAAGGTCCCCCACTCCATCCCACCAAATTGTCATTGTAATTATGTTTTCAGTAAGCCATAAACTATTCGTTAAGTCAGCTACTACTAGGCCTTTCATTTCATATGTTTTTTTCTAGAAGAGAGGAATTTTATGCTTGTTTTTGGAGCAGATAATGCAAATGGCTTAGATACAGTGTGGCTTGAACTGAAGTGCAACATTTGACAATATGGGTCATGACACACTTATGGAACATTTAGGGAAATATGAGTTGCATGAATAATTTGGATTAGGGAATGGCTGAAATCCATTTCAAAATATTCAGTTCAGTGTTGCCTAAGATAGGCATGTCTACTGTAATTGTTAATGTTTTACACTCAGATAAAAGACATGGCTCATGATATTATAGTGAGGATACAGTTCAGATATGTGGATTGTGTGAATTTAAAAGGAATAAAAATCAATTAAATGTGTGTCAGGATATTGAAATATTTTGCAAACTTAAATTTGGAGCTTTATTTATCAAGATTAAATCTAATATAGAATCAATTCAAATGTTAACAAGGTATAAAGTCTAAAAGGTTGACATTAAATTTCTTACAGAAAGATGGGTTTATAATAAATGGTCCTGGGTAACTAGGTAGTTATTTGGAGAAAGATAAAATTAGATTCATTATTTTATAGCACACACAAAAATAAGCTCTAAATGCAATAGGAATCTTAGAAGGAAACATGGCTGAATTCTTTTTCAACCTTGGTATAATAAAATATTTCTAAGTATGATTCAAAATCCACAGACAATAATAAAATGATTAATTTGACTGTATAAAAATTAAAAATTTCCATGAATCCCCAAAACTACACAATCAACAAAGTCAAAGTAAACAAAAAACTGGGATAACTGTTGATGATGTACATTTAAGGCTAATAAACTTAATATACAAAAATTTGAAAGTTGAGGGACAGTAACTAAATCATGCTTACTGGAATATTTATAGCATTAAATATTTGTGTTAGAAAGGAAGGAAGGTCTCAAATCAATCATGTAAGTTTCCAATTTGGGAGCAGCTAAATAAACAAGAGGAAAAATAAACCCAAAGCAAGAAGAATGGAGGAAATAATAAATATTACAGCAGAAATGAATGAAAATTTGAAAATAATAATTGTGAAAAGTTAATGAAAGAAAAATGTTATTCTTTGGGGAAAAAAGTGAAAAACTAATATTCCTCCTGGCATAAAAAAGAGGAGCACAAAGTATTAATATAAGAAATAAAAGAGGGTATATAACTACAGACTCCACAGATAAAAAAAGGACAAAAAAAGGGAAAAACTCTGTGCACATAAGCTTAGTAACCTTTATGCAGGCAAGATGAAAAGGAGTTCCTTAAAAACCATGAGCTACCAAAAATATTTAAGTTGTACTAGAGAACTGCATAGTCCTATTAATACTCAAGAAAATGAATTCATACTTAAAAGTCTTTTAGGAAAAAATCTAAACCCAGATTGTCTGGCTAGAGAATTGTATCAACATTTTAAAAAGAAATAACTATAACTCTATATAATCTCTTTTAGACACAAAAACCCTCAACAAAATATTAGCAAATAGAAACCAATAGTATATTTAAAAATACATGACAATCAGTGGGACTTATTACAGGAATTCAGGACTGGTTCAGTATTTAAAATCCAATTGCCATGATTCACCATGTCAACAGTCAAAAGAAGAAGCAACATATCAATTGATGCAAAAAAAAATGACAAAATTCAACATCTACTCCTGATAAAAATTCAACAAACTAGAAAAGATAGGAACTTCCTCAACTTGATAAAGAGCTTCCTCAAAAACTTCCAAGGTAATCAGTCCTAGCCCAATATCAAATATATTCACATTTTATAAAATTTACATAAAGACTTTCTCTAATATGATGTAGTTCACATATCTGGATATATAACACACTAAGAAGACAGTCTTTTACTTCTTCCCATATCCCAGAATGTTATGACATGATCTTCTAATGATCCTAACCTTTTTTCTTTTAAAAAAAGAAAGCAAAATTTCACAAGGACAACTTATTCTCTTTTTTTATCTTTGCATTAGTTACAAAGCAAAATTTCCTCACAAATTTAAATTCTTTAAATATAGCTACAAGAAAATGCAATTTTATGAATAATACCCCAAGTCTTTTGCTTACTGATGTTATACTCACAGTAATTTTATAATCTAAAGTGTATACTCAAAAGGTAATCTAATCTATCTTACTTGCTTATGAAGTATAACACATGATATATTTCAATTCCAAATACCTGTTTCAAACCTGTTTATAAAAAGGATATCAATGAAATATTCAAATTTGTATTTGTCAAAAATTTGACACTTTATTTATACGGAAAGTTTGGAAAATGGAAGCTCAAATTATCTCATCATCCTCATTAACATCTGTGTTCAGTTCATGCACATGGACTGTTGCTCTAGCTTATACCAACTGCTAAGCTGTAGTTGGTATACATATACACGGTTTCCTAACAAATAACTAGAAAAAGGGTGCATTGAAATCCTCTTGTACTATTAATGTATGCTAATAAAAAATGAAGAGTGCTTTTATCATTCATACTCATATCTTAAAATAATTTACTTATTTTTAATTTCTTTTAGAACACAAACCTAAGAGTCAAAATTATAAGACCAATACAAAGTAGTGTTTATGAATGCAGTATCACTGCATTTGTGTCTGCTCCTAAAAATTCTTATGTTGAAGCTCTATCCTGAATGTGACTATAGAAATAGGTATTTTCTTTTATTTTTTGAGGCAGGTGTCACTATGTAGCTCAGTCTGCCCTCCTGCCTCAACTTCCATGTGCTTGGATTATAGGAGCATGCCACTACCTCCAGATAAGATAGAGCCTTAAAAAAGGTAATTACAGGAGATCCAAGATGGCAGCTAGGGTAGGAAATCAGAAATCTTTAGCTCCATGACTCCAGAAACCACATTGAGATGTCAGAGCTACACTTGGGTAATTCTGATTACTTCTAGCCAAAATAATAACTGTCATCACATTAGGGGCAGATAAAATTCAAAGACTGACCCTTAAATTAGCCTTTAATTCCACCTAACAGCTGCAAAAATCCCATGCAGCACAGCCAGCAAGGTGTGTCTGGCCCTGGGGTGGGGGGTGGCGGAAACCTCAGCCATTTCCTTTTTTTTTTTTTTCTCCCAACAAGCAGAAGACAGAACATCAATCAGAATCAAACTCTGTGACATCCTGGACCCCTAGCCTGTGGAAAACCTCCCTACACCACACCACACTGAGAAAAGCAGCAGCATTTCTCCACACCAGCTGCCTCCAAAGCTGCTTGCATGAATCTGCAGAATGAACAAGTGAGCATCATGCACAACATGCAACTTCCCCACCTAAGCTCTGGGAACATAATCCAGTGCAGCCCCTGGGTAGATTGAGCCCCTTCAACAAAACTGAAAAACATGAACAGCAATCTGTAATCTAACACCGACAGCATATGTGAGGGTGGATACTGAACCTGCCCCCGAGAATGGGAGATGGGCAAGGAGCCAAATTGTCAGTGCCAAACTCTCAATGAACCAATGTGGGTAAAGCAGCAAAGGCTGAGAGCAGGAGTGGGACAAGAAGCCAAACTCACAGATGAGCCACTAGCACCCAGCAGAAGTCAGAAGAGGCACAAAGGTTGAGAGTGGAGCTAGGACAACAGGCTAACCTCCCAAAGCAGGGCATGTGGTGGATCCCAGAGCTGATCTTGTGGGATAGAGGGCAGCATTCAAAACAAAATTGCCCCACCTCACTGCGGGAGGAGCTGACCAAACAGAACTACAGTTGAAGGGCAACACAGTTGCAACCTGCTAAAAACAACAACAGCTCTGACCTGGCAGACTTAACTCACCTCACAATTGCAACTAACACTGTAGACAGAAGAACCAAATAACACTCACAAGCCAGTCACCTGGTGAGATCACATCAGACCTTCCGCTTGTTCACCAATATCTGGATTGGATGCCTAAGGAATAACCCCAGAATTTAACCAAAAGCCTGAACTGAACTTTTTGTTGTTCCTGAACCGAACTTTTTGTTGTTCCTGAACCTGGTGTTTTTTACTATAGGTTTTTTTTTCTGTATTATTAACTTTACCATCCTATGTTGTTATCCCTATTCTTACCCCATTCAGTTTCCCTCCTTCTCCTGTGCTCTAATCTATTTTTCTCCCGCCCAACTACTCTTTCTGCCCCTTCTCATCCACTCTCTCCCCCTGTCTTCACCTTCCTCTCCTATCCTCCCCCAATTTGCCACCATACTACCCCTCCCTCCTACACCAACTGCTGACTAGCCTAATGTACCAACTGTACACAACCCCAGGCCCATGCAATCCCTGACACAAGCACCCTCCACTACAACAACAGAAATACACCCAAACACACACAATAGCCACAAAACCTAGCAACTCCCAAACCTCTTCCCCCACTCACCCACTACTTTTCTCACTCTCCCTTTTAGTGCCACCTTTACCATTTTCCCAAGTTTCTATATCTAGCCTAATAACCATTATCCCCCCAACTTCCACTATTGATAGATATTATCACCAAGGGATTTTCTATATAATATGTAAACAATTGGTCTGGTATTGAACCTGTGAATTTGTTATTGCTAAATTACACCTCCAGTCCAGGGACAGAAATAGCACATCAATTTGCAAACAACCAAGTTAGTCACAACACAAAAATTAAATCAAGGGAAAGAAAACTGGCAATTAAAACCACAAATAGTTGCAGAGCACCAAGTGGAGTGATAGGAAGAAGAACAAAGGATGGAAACCACTCTCCTCAAAAAAAAAAAAAAAAATTCAATGGAGTATTTAGTAGGCAGTGAAGAAAATAGATACCCAATTTCTGACTCCCCAAAAACAGTGATAAATGTCACTAAGGAGCCCAGTGACACACACAAAAAAACCCTCAAAGAAGAAATCTCTGAGAAATTCATGGAGAAGATACTAGATGTGGTTAACCAGAATATACAAGATGGACTCAAGAAATTTCAAGACATCAAAAACAAAGAACAAGAGAAGACACAGAAACAAATAAATGAACTCAGAGAGGACTTCAACAAACATCAAAGTGAAACAAAGGTCACTATAAAAAGAGAGATATATGAATTAAAGATAACAACACAAAATATAAAAGAGGAGTTGAAAAAGATCTGGACAATCTCAGAAAAAAAAAACAAACAGAAATCCCAGAAATAAAAAGTCCTTTTAGACAAACAAAAAACACAGTGGAAGGCACTCTAGCAGACTAGAGTAATTGGAAGACAGAATCTCAGAGCTTGAAGATGAAATAGAAATTAAAGAAAAAACAGAAGAAATCTTAGTCAAACAACTCAAGAGCTGTAAAAGGAATATAGAAGAACTGCGCACCTCCATCAAAAGTCCAAACCTGAGAATCATGGGCATTGAAGAAGAGGTGCAAGCCAAAGGGATACATAATATATTCAATAAAATAATAGCAGAAAATATCCCAAATCTTGAGAAAGTTTTGCCCATTTGGGTACAGGAAGCCTCCAGAACACCAAACAACGTGGCCAAAATAGAACCATCCCATGACATATTATCATTAAAACAAGCACAGAGAACAGAGAAAGAATACTGAAGATGGTAAAAGAAATAACATATAATGGTAAACCCATTAAAATAACAGCAGATTTCTCAACAGAAACCTTAAAAGCAAGAAAACATGGAGTGAGGAATTTCAGGTACTGAATGAAAATAATTTCAACCCTACGATACCCAACCCAGCAAAACTATCATTCAAAATTGACAGAGCAATAAAAATCTTCTACAATAAATAGAAACTAAAACAATATATGACCACCAACCCACCACTACAGAAGATTCTAAAAGGAATTCTGCACACAAAAGGTGAAAGCAAACAAAACATCAAGAGGATGGGAAGTATCAAACCACAGGAGAAGAAAAGACAAATAATCAGTGTAGCATTGATTTGACTGCACACAATCAAATCCTTAAACAACAAAAACAACTAAATGGCAGGAATCACCACATACCTATCTATATTAACACTGAATGTCAATGGACTCAACTCCCCCATCAAAAGACACCATTTAGCTAACTAGATTAAAAAGGATAATCCAACAATCTGTTGTTTACAAGGGACCCACCTTATTGATAGAAATAAACACTGGCTTAGGGCGAAAGGCTGCAAGAAGATTTACCAAGCCAATGGCCCCCCCAAAACAGGCAGGGATAGCAATACTTATTTCAAAGTAGAATTCAAACTTACATTGCTCAAACAAGATAAAAAAGGATTCTTAATACTATTAAAAGGGGAAACACACCAAAAGGAAATAACAATTATCAACCTATATGCACCCAATGTCAGTGCACCCAATTTAATCAAACATACACTAAAGGACTTAAAGGCACATATAGACTCCAACACAGTGGTAGTGGGAGACTTTAATACCCCTCTATCACCAATAGATAGGTCATCCAAACAAAAAATCAACAAAGAAATCCTAGAACTAAATGATGCCATAGATCAAATGGACCTAACTTATGTCTACAGAATACTTCTTCCAACAACAGCACAATATATATTCTTCTTAGCACCCATGGAACTTTCTTCAAAATAGATCATATCTTAGGGTGCAAAGCAAGCCTTGGCAAACATAAGAAAATAGAAATAACCCTCTGCATTCTTTCTGATCACAATGCAATAAAACTAGAACTCAACAACAGGAACAGCAGAAAATACACAAATAATTGGAGGCTGAATAACACATCGCTCAACCATCAGTGGGTCATAGAAGAAATAAGAGAGGAAATCAAAAGTTTCCTGGAAGTTAATGAAAATGAAAACACCACCTACCAGAACCTATGGGATACAGCAAAGGCAGTCTTAAGAGGAAAGTTTATAGTCAGGAGTACATATATTAAAAGGACAGAAAGATTTCAAATAAATGACCTAATGTTATATCTCAAACTCCTAGAAAAACAAGAACAAGCAAGACCCAAAACAAGCAGAAGAAGAGAAATAATAAAAACAAGGGCCAAAATTAATGAAACAGAGACCAAAAAAAAAAAAAAAAAAAAAAAAACATACAAAGAACCAACAAAACAAAAAGATGGTTCTTTGAAAAAATAAACAAGATGGATAAGCCCCTGGCAAATGTGACTAAAATGAGGATGGAAAAGACCCAAATTAGAAAAATGAGAACTGAAAAAGGAGAGATAAAAACAAGTATCAGGGAAATCCAAGGGAATCATCAGAGACTTCTTTGAGAATTTATATTCCAATATATTAGAAAATCTTGAAGAAATGGACAAATTTCTAGATACTATGACCATCCAACACAGGAACCCAGAGGATATTAATAATCTAAACAAATCTATAACACATAATGAAATTGAAGCAGCAATAAAGAGTCTCCCAAAAGAGAAAAATTCAGGACCTGATAGATTCTTTGCTGAATTCTACCAGATCTTTAAAGAAGAATTAATACCAACACTCCTTAAATTTTCCACAAAATAGAAAGGGAAGGAACACTACCTAACTCATTCTGTGAAGCCAGTATTACACTCATCCCAAAACTGAACTAATCCCAAAACAGAACTACAGGCTAATCTCCTTAATGAACATTGAAGCAAAAATTCTCAATAAAATAATGGCAAACCAAATCCAACAACATATAAGAAAGATCATTCACCATGATCAAGTCGGCTTCATCCCAGAAATGCAGGGATAGTTCAACATACAGAAATAAGTAAATATTAATACATTTAATAGAGGCAAAGGCAAAAACCACTTCATCATCTCAATAGATAGAGAGAAAGCCTTTGATAAGATTCAACACCACTTCATGATAAAAGCTCTAAGAAAACTAGGAATAGAAGGAAAGTACCTCAACATTATACAGGCTATGTATACAAACGTATAGCCAACATCATACTTAATGGGCAAAACTGAAACCATTTCCCCTAAAGTCAGGAATGAGACAAGAATGCCCATTCTCCCCACTCCTATTCATCATAGTCCTGGAATTCCTAGCCAGAGCAGTAAAGCAAAAAGAAGAAATAAAATGAATACAAATAGGTTCAGAAATAGTCAAAAGTATCCCTATTTGCAGATGACATGATCCAACACCAAAAAGACCAAAAAAACTCCACCCAAAAATCCCTAGACACCATAAACAGTGTCAGCAATGTAGCAGGATACAAAATCAACTTACAAAAATCAGTAACCTTTCTATATACTAGCAATGAACAAATTGAGAAAGAATATAAGAAAACAAATTCCATATACACTAGCCTCAAAAAAATCAAATACTCAGGAGTAAACTTAACAAAGGATGTAAAAGATCTCTACAAAGAGAACTACAAAACCCTGAAGAGAGAGATTGAAGAAGGCTACAGAAGGTGGAAAGATCTCCCATGCTCAGAGATTATCAGAATCAACATAGTAAAAATGGCTATATTACCAAAAGCAATTTACATGTTCAACACAATTCCCATCAAAATCCCAATGACATTCATCACAGAGGCTGAAAAATCTACCCTAAAGTTCATTTGGAAACTAAACATAGATCTGCCATATGATCCTGCAATACCATTCCTAGGGATATACCCGAAGGAATGCAACTCAGGTTATTATTAAGGCACCTGCACACCCATGTTTATTGCAGCATTACTCGCAATAGCCAAGGTATGGAAACAGCCAAGATGCCCCATTACTGATGAATGGATTAAGAAAATATGGTATTTATTCAATGAAATTTTATTCAATCACATAGAAGAATGAAATTTTGTCATTTGCAAGTAAATGGATGGAACTGGAGATCATCATCTTAAGCGAAGTTAGCCAGGCTCAGAAGGCCAAATATCACATGTTCTTCCTCATATGCTGATTGTAGACCTAAAACAAATGCAGTAATATTATTGGACATGAGTCATACAGTAAGGGGAGAATGTGCCTGAGAGGGATGTGGAAAGGGAAGGAAACCTAAAACTTGAATGTGGTTGATGTGCTCACTGTAGAGGAGTAAATATAGTAATCTTAAACTGGCAGAGGCCACTATGGGAAGGGGACCAGGAAGTAGAGAAGAGATCTGGTAGAGATGAACCAATACACATGTGCATGGAAGCAACACTAGGAATCTCTCTATATGGCCATCTTTATCTCAAACTAGCATAATCACTATGTCATTCTTATTATCTCTTATGTTTTCTGTTCATCAAAATTGGAGAACAAGAGGGCTGAACAGGTTCTGCCTGGAATCAGTGGGGTGGGGTGGATGTAGGTGGTCCAAACAATGTATACACATGTGAGTAAATGTAAAGATGATAAAATAAAAAAAACTAAAAAAAAAGTAATTTGAAAATAAGGTCATATGGGTGGGCACTAATTCAGTATCACCAGTTCCTTCTATGAAGAGATTAGGAGACAGATATGTGGGCACACAGAGGAAAAGTCATGTGAGGTCACACTGAGAAAGTGGCCCATATTACTTTGTTATGATAGCATCACAATTCATCAGAGTCACATGTAAGAAAGTTTCAACCTTTTTTTCAAAATGTGTTGAAAAATGCCTACAATATGCTAGGCACTGTGAGGATGACAAAAGTTTTTTTCTTTTTTGGCTACACTGGAATTTGAATTTCAGATCTTCTGCTTGCTAGACAAGCACGGAGCCACTTGAGCCATGCCCTCAGCCCTTTTATGCTTTACTTATTTTTTTTGGTGAGAGTCATCAATTTTTCCCTGGCTGGCCTCAGACCTTGATCCTCTTGATCTCTGCCTCCAAAGTAGCTGAAATTACAACCTGAGCCACTACACCAAAGACAAACATTTTAAGAAACAATTGTTTTTATTCATTTAGAGTGTTCAGAATCATCTTGGGTTGAAAACCACTTTTCTTTCTAAGAAGCAGAAGAATGAACAAATAGAGACATACTCTTTACTAAACAGAAAAAAAATTGACTTCATTTCATATAGCTAAAATAGACTTCATGATGTGTGTTTGAACTATAATTCACAAACCCCTACAATATAAATATACTTTGATCTCAGAGAAGCTATAAATGGGAAACAGTATGTGTGTGGGGCGGGGGAGGGGCTCCGAGATCAACTGCACTGAAATCATGAGAAATGCAAAAGTAGTGAAACTTATACTACATTTAACTGGAATGCCCCAGTGATCTCCACACAGCTGCTCATTAGGAACTGAGAACCTGAATGATCACCATTTGAGACCAGGGAACTGACAACTAGAATTGAATGGAGACTAGAGACCAAAGATCAACCTGTGGTGCACGGAATTTTGCTGTTCTTACAAAATATGATGCCTCTGGTATTTGTGATTGTTCTGGGTTGTAATTAAAGAGAATTTTTCTATAGTCAAAAGTTTTCAAAATTTGCAACTGCCATTCCCACTTAAAAAAGAAAACCTGGGCTATTAGTTAAAAGAAGAAATGTTAAAAATCACAGTTTTATCTGATCTTCATGAGTTGGTATAAACTGTGTAATCTGTTCTTATACACTCATCTACATTACTCATCTCTAGCACTGAATAATTGAAAGTTATCCTCACATTTGAGCACTTACTACATTTCTTATCATACATTTTTAATATAGTATTGCTATTAAGTTGATAATATGCCCCCTTATATTAGAAATAAATAATTAATCATAGGCACAGAGCTCTAAGAATGTGACCTATCAGTCTTCCCTTCCTTCTTAAATACTGAGTTCATTATTTTGATTACTTGGGCCACTGGTTAAGGTTAGCGTATCCTCTGCTGACCATTAAAAAGCATTTAAGGGAAGCTTCTTCTGGGAATGAATTAATGAAATTAATCAGAAAGGGACAAAGGCAGACTTACAGCCACATTTATAGTACTTACTAAGAAATATTCCCAATACACAGTTATTGCTGAAAACTATGAGAACCCTTCTTAGGCTTGTTTATACCTTGTAGGATTACTGTTAGACAGATTAATTTCATTTACTCACTTATTCAGTCACACAGTCCACAAAAACTTATTGAACACCTACTATAAGATAGTACTTACCAAGTTCTATCACATAGAAGGAGAGTCTGAGATGGGGATTCTTATTGAAATGGTTATTTGAGGGAATATTCTCAGGAGAAGTTGGGAGGGGGGTAAAAGAGAAAAGAAGGGACTTAAAAAGGGTATAATCTCATTAGGATTAGTTCAGTCTAGTTTCATGGAAAACTCTGATTTCCTTAAGGGAAAGGGGTCAACTTCAGTCAATTATTTGACAGCAACTATAACCCTCAAGAATGTGACTGCTCCAGTCTCCTGTTTTGTTTAGTAGAAGAGAGTGATTGTTCTGAGATCAGGATGGCTTTGAAATTTTAACAGCAAATGACCAAAACAGCTAGTGAGTGGGCAAACCAGCCAGGTCAGGTGGTTAGGGCACCAACAGCATTGACTTTCCAGATAACTGTATTAGATAGTCATGGCTTACTCAGTTTTTAGAGGTAGGAAGTACCTTAGATCATATAAGAATTTACATTTGCTACATAAGACTCAGAAATATGGTCCTAGAAGCACTCAGTTGACATAATTTGAATTAAATCACAAATCTGACTTTCCATAGGTGAACTTTTATTATATACTAATTCCTATTTATTTCCAGAAATTTTTCTTTAGATTAGTATATAGGCAGCCAAAACCTTACCTCTAACATATCTTTTTCCCAGAGAAGAACAAGATCTAAAAACATATTTTGGTATTAATTGAACATTGTAATAAAAAGAACAGGTAACTGATTGTATTCATCTTGCAATGAGTTTAAGAAAAAAATCAATTTCAAAATTTAAATTAGAATACAAAAAGAAGAAAGCCCCAAATTAGGCATAAGAAATAAGAAATGAGAGATCAAATTCTCCATATTTCAAGTGATGAGTCAGGAAAACTCCAAAATGGAATAATGCCTAGAAATGGGCGAGCTGAAAGAGGTGTCTCATTACCACTTTTTAAAACAGCACTAAGTTTTTAGACCACAATTTATGAGAAAGAAACAGAAACAGGGCTCTGTTCTTCAAGTGTTTAGAATTGACATAGACCAAACTAGGAACTTATGCTTTTCTTAAACTTTTCTTGCTTTATAGATGCATTTATGCTGTCTTAAGAATTTTGTAACCATACCAAGTACCTAAAATGTAAGGGTTATAAATTTTGTTTAAGGAGTCCTTAGATGCACAGAGTCCATAGATGGAATTCAGAGGGTCTTTGAGCATCAGTGGGTGAAAAATTGCATCATTATTTTAAGTAACATTTAAATGAAATTTAGAAAGTTATTAAAATTCTGTCGGGTATGAATATTGGCAAAAATCTTAGTCTCTATGACTTTGCCACCAATAGAAAGAATAAATACTTTCATATCACAATGAAGTTGTTACAGATATCTCAAAGTATTTATGCTCATTCTTCAAACATACTTGGTGTTAGCTCCCAGCATCCCTGTCCATAGACACTCACTCACGGGAGCTGGCCAACTAGAGTGGAATTCTAGGTGTCACCTCGCATTAAAATTTTAACTCAATCAGATTTGGAAATTTAGTCCATTTGCCATCAACTAAATGTTTATGTCCCCCCAAATTATTATGTTGAAATTCTAAACACTAATATGATGAAAGTAGGAGAATGAGGCCTTTGGGAGGTGAGTAGTTATGAGGGTGGAGCTCACACAAATGGGATTAGTGCCCTTTAGAAAAGACACATGAATGAGACGACTTCTCCTCCTCCTCGTCCTCTTCCTTTTCCTTCTCTCCTCCTCCTCCTTCTCCTTCTTCTTCTTTTCCTCCTCCCTTTTCTCTTCTTTGTCCTTCTTCTTTTTCTTCCCCCCCTCACCATGTGAAGATATATCGAGAAGTCAGCAGTCTATAACCTCACAGATGATCCTTACCAGAACCTGACCATCTAGCACCTTGATTTTGAGTTCCAGTCTTCAGAACTATGAGAAATAGATTTTTGCTGTTAGTTACTCATTCTGTATTAATTTGTTATAGCAGCCCAAACTTGCTAAAACAGTATTCCTTGAGGGAACCTATCTATTAGTTGTTAAGCAAGCTATGGAAACTTTAATTACATTCATGTTAATATATTTTTGAGACTCTAGATTATCAACATTTGTAACCAAAGAAACAAAAACTAGACATCATTAGATGTCTTACATGATATACCTGCCAAAATTTATTGTTCTAAGCAACAATGGCCTTCACATTGATAAATGTTGTAATAACTTTGACTTGCAAATATTTTAATTCTATGGCTTATTTAACAAATTTTAAAAGCTTGTGTATTGTTATATCTAAAAATAATATTTTGTAACTTTTTATATAATTATGTAATTGATTTTTTGTAATCCTATATTTATTTTATATGTTCCAAACATTTTCTTAATGAGCATCAATAGACTTTATCAGACTGCCACAGGGTCCATGATATAAAAAGAAGTTTTAAGAAACCCTGGTTTAGATGTAAATTATTTGTGTAAATCATGACATTCACCAGAAAAATCATAGTAATAACCACCATTTTCCATGTACAATTCAAAAGTTTTTAGTATTGTTATCAAGTCCTACAACAATCATCACAAATCACTTTAAGGACATTTTCATTACCCTGTTAAGATCCCTCGTGCTCGTTATATTCCTTTGCTAATTGTGAAGCATACTGAAATTATATTCCATCTCTCTGTCCAATTTATTCTAATGTTATTGAGGTTATAAGAATTACTCTATACTAAAAGTCCTATAACTGTGTCCTTACTTGGCATGGCATGACATTTTGAAACAAGTTTAATGAAAAGATTCTCATTCTGATTCTGATGAGAGTCATCAATGGATACTAAAACAAGTATGTAAATGTTTGAGGGGTAACGAGATAGTTACATAACCTCACAATATCTTCTCATAAGACTTTCATTAATTATGATTGGTAAGATAGTAAGCTTAAAGTGGAAAGACATGACAGATACCTTTTTAGCCAAATGATTAAGGTTAGCACCACCAATATTGGGGCAAATCAATAGCACTGAGAAAAATACATACTCCTGTGGCATTCCTGCTCAAAATGCATAACTTGACTCAGGAGAAAACACCAGAAAAACCCCAATTTGAAAGACACTCCACCAAGTAGTTGTTCCATATTCTTTAAAAAATATCAGCTTTATGAAGTACAAAAGTTTCAGGCCTTCCTTAATGTAAGAAAGTAGATATAAAACCGATATAACGCATGATCTTAAGTATATTTCACTATATTCACCATTATTAGAACAATTGATGAAATCTGTATACGAAGTAAAAGTCCTGCATTAATGTTAATTTCCTCATTTTATAGTTATGCTGTGGTTATGTAAGAAAATGTCCTTGGTTTTAGGAAATATATACTGAAGTATGTAGCAAGAAAAAGGCATCATACCTACAATTTTTAAATGGTTGAGAGAATTGTGTGTGTGTTTGTGTGTGTGTTTTTGTGTGTGTGTGTGTGTGTGTGTGTGTGTGTGTGTGTAGAAGGGGAGGAAGGCAGGGAGAGAGCAAGAGAGAGAGAAAGAGAAAAGAATGTGAATATAATAAAAGTTAACACTTGGGGAATCTGGGTAGAGGCGACTCTGTATTCTTTATAGTGCTCTTGAAACTTTTCTATAAATACAAAATTGTGTTAAAAGGGAAACAAAGTACTCAGTCTTAAGTGTGTTCACTGTCATACTGAATGAACAACAAAAGGTCTTATACCCAAATTTATACTCCACTAATAGTTATTTTTAGCTACGGGTGAATTTTCTGCATAGCTTTTTCTTTCATTATACCCACTTCTTCATTTGAAAATTTGTGGTTTTCTCTTTTGTTTGTTTTTTCCCTATGGAAGATGATGCTGAGTTTCAAACATGGCCATTTTTATTTACTGCTGATTACCTACAAAAATATGCCTCAAATACCAATCATTGTGATAAACTAAAGTAAGGTATGGAAATGTGGAAAAGTATGAGGCATATATTTTGAGAGTCAGCAACCTAGGTTAGCCACTGATTCAATTTATAACCTTGGAAAAAACCACATCATTGTTTTGTATTCTGTTCTCTTCATAATCTTTTTCACAGAGCTTATATCACAGAGTGTTGAAAGGATTAATTTATGATGTGTATCTCTTTGAAGCTCCATGATTTAGGATTTAAAGAAGTTGCCACAAATAAATATCACTATAAATAGTACACTTATGCAGGTCCTCTTCTCGATATTTTGGTGATTGTTTAAGAACAGAAAATACTTTTGATGAAGCTAAAGGCATTACCAGCATTGGCTTGTTGTAGAGTCCTTAAGACATGAAGAAATTTTAAATGTTGCTGTGTGTGAGTGTGTTGTGTTGTGTTGCTGGCTATGGGACACTGGACATTGCTCATGCCAGACAAGTATTTGTCACATTCCTTCAACCTTTAAATGCACATTTCTAAGTGACAGAAGCCAATCTGAAAAGACTAAATACTGTATGATTCCCACTACATGACATTCTGGAAAAGGCAAAATTATGGAGCTAGTAAAAAGTTCATATTTAAATTATATGATTAATTTCATGTATAAAATTAAATTTAAAATGTGTCATAGTTGTCATATTTTATGTCATGCACTATGTTTATAACTAAAAAGTTTCTATTAGCTTAGTCTACACTTCTAGAACTACTAATCTCAGTCAAAAGTTTTTTTGAAGTAAAGGCTATTAGAAAAATAAATTGAAAGGATGTAATTTTAATGCGACTACTAAATAAGTAACATTGATATCTCTTTATATAGAAATTTATTATTTTAATCAACAGTGTAATATTCTTTCGTCTACTAATTTATTATTTAAATCATAATGATATTTTGCAGAATCTAGTACCTTTTTAAAATTATTGTTGTACTGGGGATACATTGTGACATTTGCAAAAGTTTTACAATATATCATTAGTCGAATTCACCTCCTCCATCATTCTCCTTTATCCTCTCTTTCCCCATTCTTGAAATAGTTTCAACAGCTTTCATTTTTCTACTTTCATACATGAGTACATAATGCTCCCAACATATTAATCCTCCTACACCCTTTCGTTGTATCTTCTCTCCTGCCATTGGTGACAACCCCCCAGATAGGACCTGTTTCACATTCCTGTCCTCTGTTTTTGAAAAAAAGATATTTTGTTTGTTTAGGATAGCTATAATGGAAGTTTCACTGTGACATTTCCATATATATATATGTGTGTGTTATAACCTGAATTGGCTCATCTCTTCTTTTTTTATCCTTTCTACCTTCGTCCCATTCTTATGGAGATTTCAACAGGTTTAAAAATTCTACATTCATTCTTGTATAGAGAGTACATCAACCATATTCACCTTGTTAACTTCCTTCTTTTACCCATCCTCTCTTGTTAGTGACTTCCCCTTAGTCTGCCCTGTTTTTTGTAATATTGCTTGTATTTGCATTGGGCCTGTATTCTGCATATGAGAGAAAGCATGTGACCTTTGACTTTCTGTACCTGGCTAACTTCACTTGAGATGATGTTCTCCAGAATCTGGTAACTTTTAAATGTGAAATTTTTCTTTATTAAATTAAAAAACAAAACAAGAAAGTATGAGCTCCCTCTACTGGCTCAGTAGCAGCATATCCAAGTATATTTTGTTTTTATTTGGAAACCAGCACATTGGTTCATGCCATTAATTCAATTTGCCAGTATTACAGAGAAAAACTCTTTTTTCCATAATCTTATGAATGTTAAATTATACTAATATTCCACTAATATTGGAAAGTAAAAGAAGCATTATAAGTGTTAAAGTTTTATTCAGTATGTGCCTGAACCATTTGATACATCCCTAAATGAAGTACATGTAAGTGGTTTGTAGAGACAATTATTCTCCATATACCACAACATGTACAAGAGGATTTTAGTTTTTATAACTTATTTCAAATTTCAGGAACCATAAGACTTATATGTTATGTTTATACGTCAATATTGCATTAATCAAAAATACCATATGCATACAGTGGTGCTATGAAGAATACAAAATATTTGCACAGCTAAGCAGTGATTTATATAATTCTGAGTATCCATAAATATTTTATTTTGTCATGATAGCATAATCTGTGATATACTGATTTATAATGTACTTTCAAAAATTCCAAACAACCTACTTTTTCATGATTTCTATTTTTATCTTCCAGATCATTGATTTGTGTCTAAGTGGTGAACATTCCATTCTTCTATTTATCGACTGAATTACTCTACTTTTTTTGTGTTGTATTTATACTTCCTGAAGAAAGCCTTTAAAACAGTAGGTTTTTAATCTCGCTCATGATTTTATTTATTTTCCCCTTGTTTGTTCTTTTTGTTCTGACTAATACTCCTCAAACTGCTTGTGCCTCTTACTTTAGATGTTATTTTTTCTTGTTTCACTCATGAATTTAATTCTGACTATTGAAATATTAGAAATCCCACATGTGGTGAGAGGCAAAGGTCTTTCTAGGGCTGTGCAGGAACCAGTTGTTACCAGCCTATGAGGGCTATATGTTGGTTTTTCAAGAATTTTGCAAGCTAATTGTCACACACAGCCTTTATTAAAAACAAACTTTTTAAAATCTAAAATTGCTATATATATATATTAAAACAAGCAATAAATACCCAAACTCATAATTTCCTAATTATTTTACTTCATTTTATTATTATTTATGCTCCTCAGGTTATTTATAGCCATTGTATCTTAATGGTGAAACTACATGGTGTTACTGTGACTCTCCAACTCTGCACTCAGTGATATTGTATTGATAACTGGAAATTATCTATAGTGGTAAAATTTACGCAATGCGAACTGGCAAATATGAAGTTGGACTTCATTTACTAGTTCATTGATTATTCAGATGTGAGAAAATGATACAGAAAATGTTACAGATACAAGCATTTGAGAAAAATCAACTAAAACATTCTGTGTTTGTCTATGGAGTTTATAACAGAAAATATTACATATTTTATTACTTATAAATTACATGCTACATATTCTTTATATCAGTAAAACTTATGTACATACATAACATGTATTCATGTCACTTGTTTTCTAGAAAGCCAGTTGCTCAACCTTCACCTGCACCATCCTCAGAGGTAGTGTAGGCAGGCAAGCAGTTTCAGGAGTTCAAGAAATGATACTCCAAAATTGGACACTTGGAACTGAGAACACTCAGAGAGCTACAGATGCAGGCCAGGGTTATGTTTAAACCTCCTTTTCTGCCTAAAGATGGATCCTCCAGAAGGCACACAATATGAATCCCCTCCCCAGGAATCTCATCAACTAGGGAAGGTTAATTTGTATCACAGAAGAGACAAGATGTTGATACCATACCCAAACGAACTGTCATCTATTCTTTTGAGGGCTGCACAGTGACTTTTTACCTGTATACTAAACTTTATTCACCATAGAGAGCCTCTCTTTACCCAACATAACTTGAGTTACTGTCACCTCAGAAACCCCAGGGCTCTAATCTTTTGTTTAGCTCAGGATTCTACAAAGGCTTTAATCATTTAACCCTTCCTCAAGTCTCATATTTTGTGGGATTACTATGCATATGTACATAATTAAATGTTTTTTCCTTTTAATCTGTTTCATGTTAACCAGAAATCATGGGAAGGTAGAGGAAAGTCACTAATTCCTTCCCTGCACTGTCAATTCCCTGAGAGGAACCTATGGGTATCATTGACTTTCTATTTATCTTGAGGGGCAGTGTGTGGTTTAAAAATACATTCACAAGTTCTTCGATAAACTTCCTATCTAAAGTTGAGGCATTATTTTCCTTCTCCTAAACATTGGTTATAACTAATGATTCTGAGTAGAATGTGATGGAAGTAATTGCGTAGACTTTGAAGACTTTGGCCTCTGACTTGCTTTTTCTTGGATTGCTTACTTTGGGGAAAGCCAGTAATACTCATGAGCACACTAAAACATCTGTGAAGAGACCCACTTGGGGTAGAACTGAGGACGCATGTCAACAGTCATCATGAGATAGATTATCCAGCCCCAAGCAAAATTTCAAATAACTGTGACCCCAGAAGACCCGTTGACTGCAACTTCATGACAGACCTTGGGATAAAGTCTCTCAGATAAGCAGCTCCTGAATTTCTGATGCACAGAAACTGTGATGTGATAAATGTTTGTTCCTTTAAGCTACTCAATTTTGAAGTAACTTAGTAGATGCCAATATATAAGTAATATAAGCAAGGAATACTCATTGTTTCCACTAAACTTCTTCTTGGACTTTGATAGTCAGTGAAACCTCAGACTTTTATATAGTGTATGTAACAGCTTTGTTGAAGGAAGGGTTTCTCTCCAGAGACCTCTGTAAACTGAACTCAATCCAGGATTCAGTGTGTTCAGGAATAAACATCACTGTTGTTCATTTGTTCACTTAGTTCTTGGGAGAGCAAGTCCCTGGGATAGGGTTCAAACACAGTTTAAGGTCTCACTTTCTATTTTTTCCTTTGAGGTTCTGGGAATGGAAGCCAGTATCTCATGCATACTAGGCAAATGTTCTATACTGAACTGCATCCCCTGGCTAAGGTCTCACTTATTCCTATTTTCCTGTAGGTCTTGACAAGGTCTTGGCTCAAAGGAGATAGCTATCTTGGAGTTGTAAAAGAGGAAAGGAATTTTATCTTACTTGCTATGTTTCAAGAATCTCTTGCAAGGCATACATTTTTTCTTTCTTGTATTTTATGATTTTTACATTTTACATGTAAATGCATACATTGTTTTTAAAGAGATATTTATCCTTTATTATTATAAAAAAGTCAATAAAAGTTAGTTGAAAATGTTTTAAAGGTATATAGTATATGAAAAAATGCCTGAAAAAATTCTATGCTTAATTATTTTTCATGAACAAGGTACAAAGAATGGTGAACTTTTCTTGTATTAATGTCTTTGGGGCATTAATCATCTTTTTAAAACATTTTTCCAAATTTAAATTTATAGAAAAATTTACATAAAAGAAAGGACCAAATTCTTTGGGTATTTTGTCTCTCATACCTGTCAAATCATAATTACTGCAGTGTCCAAGTCATTTGTTATTTGTATCCATCATTGGAAGCATTCCTTCAAATTTTTATTACTGTACATATTTTTGTAGACGCCAACTAATACATAATGAGTAATATGATTTGCTATCTCTATTTCATGAGGTTAGTTTTTATTTTAATTATTTTTTTATGGAATACAATTCTTTATTGGAGGTAATAAAAGCAGATTTGTTCTCTCTTTTTCATTTCTGTATATTAATCGCATAAAGGAGTTTCATTGTGATATTTTCATGGACTAAGGTCAAATTCACCCCTTTATTGCTCTTTCTTATTTCCTCTCCCCTTTTTAAAACAATTTTAATGAGTTTCATTATTGTATTTTCACACATGCATATGAAGTACTTGGAATAGGATCATATTCACATTCATCCTCTTATTTTACCCTCCCCTTTCTTGCTGGTTTTCAATCCAAAACAGTCGGCCATTTTATGCTTGCATTATTTTTTTTTAAGCTCAAGGTTCTGCATAAGAGAGAAAAATGCAAAATTTGTCTTTCAAGTCTGGCTTATTTCACTTACATGATTTCCAATTCCACCCATTTTTCTACAAAAGACATAATTTCATTTGTCTTTATGGCTGAGTAATACTACATTGTATGTGTGTATATATATATTTCTTTATCCATGAATCAGTTGATGGACACCTCAGCTGATTCCATAGATTCCAAACTATGATTCCATGGAATCATAGTTTGGATATTGTCAATAGTGCTGCTTAAATTCCTTTGTACATATGCCAGGAGTGATATAGCAGGATCATATTGTAGTTCTATTTTTAGTTTTTTGAGGAATCTCCATACAGATTTTCATACTGGCTTCAATAATTACAACAACAGTGTATAAGGGTTCCATTTTCCCCACATCCTCACTAACATTTATTGTTGTTAGTTTTCTTAATGAGTGCCATTCTGACTGTGGTGAAATGGAATCTCAGTGTCATTTTGATTTGCATTTTCTTCATGACTAAGAATGTTGGGATATTTTTTCTTGTATTTGTTGGCCATTTGTATTTCTTTTTATAAGATTGTCCAGTTCATTTTCCCATTTATTAATTGGATATTTCTTCAGTGTTTAAATTTTTGGAGTTCTTTATATGTTCTAGATATTAAATAATCCTTTACCTGACAAATTGCTGGCAAAGATTTGTTGTCTCTTGATTCTAATAATTGTTTCTTTTGCTGTGCAGAAGGGTTTTTATTTTAATTTGATACAATTCCATTTGTCAATTCTTGCTCTTATTTTGTGAGCAATTGGATTCCTATTCAGAAACGCATTATCTATGGCTATGTCTTCAAGGATCTTCCTTTGTGTTTCTCTAGTAGTTTCAAAACTTATGCTTTACAGTTAGATCTTTGATCCATTTTGAATTAATTTTTGCAAAGATGGGGAGATAGAGATCTAGCTTTAGTCTTCCAGATGTGAAAACCAGTTTTCCCAATACCATTTGTTAAAGAAGCTAGCTTTTCTTCAAGGATGTTTTGGCACTTTTGTTGAAAATCATATGGTGTACTATGTGGTATTATTTCTAGTTCTTCTATTCTATTCCATTGGTCAAGTTGTCTGTTTTTGTGCCAGTACATGCTGCTTTTGTCACTATGACTATAATTATAGTGGTATAATTTTAGGCATAAAATTGTGATACCTCCAGCATTGCTCTTTTTGCTCATGATTTCTTTGGCTTTTGGGATTTTTTGTACTTCCATATGAAGTTTAGGATTACTTTTTCTATCTCTAAGAAAAATGACATTAGAATTTTTATGGGAATATAACTGAATATTTAGATTACTTTAAATGGGATAGTCATTTTCACAATATGAATTCTGCTGATTCATGAACATGAGAGATCTGTCCATCTTCTAGTGTCACTTGAATTTCTTTCTTCAAGGTTTTATAGTTTTCATTGTAGAGATCTTTCACCCTCTTTGTTAAGTTTATTCCTACGTATATTTTAAGGCTATTGGGATTGCTTTCTTATCTTCTCACCCTGTTCATGATTGGTGTATAGAAAATCTACTTGTTATTATGTTAATTTTTTCTACTGTTATTTTGCCAAGAGTTTATCATAACTACGAGTTTTTTGGTGGAATGTTTAGGATCTTTCATTCAGTATAGGATCAAATCATCTGCAAAAAGGGATAACTTGACTTCTTCCTTTCCTATTTATATCCTTTTTATTTCTGCCTCTTGCTTTATTGCTCTGGCTAAGAATTCAAGCACCTTATCGTCAATAAAAGTACAGAGAGTACACACTCTTGCCTTGTTCCTGTCTTTAGAGGAAATGGCTTCAGTTCTTTCCACAATTAGTTTGTTACTGGTTATAGGTTTACTATATATATCCTTTATTTTGTTGAGGTAAGTTCCTTCTATTCCTACTTTGTTCAGGGCTTTTGTCATGAACAGATGTTGTATTTTGTCAAATGCTTTTTCTACATCTATTGAGATGATCATGTGACTTTTTCCCTTTATTCCATTTATGTGCTGTATTATATTTATTGACTTTTGTGTCTTGAACCATTCTTGCATACCTGGAATGAAGCTAACTCAATCACAGGGAATGCTATTTTTTAATGTTGTTGAATCCAGTATGCAAGTATTTTATTGAGAAGTATTTCAACTATGTTCATCAAGAAAATTGATTTGTAATTTTCTTTTTGTGTGTGTGTGTCCTTATCAATGTCAGTAGCATGACTTCACAGAACGAGTTTGGTGATGTTCCTTCCCTTTTTATTGTATGGAATGGTTTGAGGAGCATTGGTGTTATTTCTTTACTGGTCTGGTTGAATTTGGCAGTAAATCTATCTTGTCCTGGGCTTTTCTTTATTACTGCCTCAATTTTTTCTTTTCTTTTTTTTAAATGATACTGGGGTTTTGAGCTCAGGGTTTCACACTTGCAAAGTAGGCACTCTTTCACTGAGCCACATGTCCAGTCCATTTTGCACTTGTTGTTTTGGACATGGGAGTCTCATGAACTATTTGCCCAAGTGGCCTCAAACTGAGATCCTTCTGATCTCAGCCTCCCAAGTAGCTAGGATTACAGACATGTGCCACTGGCACCTGGTTTACTGCTTCAATTTAATTGCTTATTATAGGTTTGTTTAGGTGGTTCATATCCTCTTGGTTCAATTTTGGTACTTCACATATACCCCAAAATTTATTCCCTTAGTTCTAGATTTTCCACTTTATTAGAATATGTTTTCAAAATATTCTCTAATGATTCTATGAATTTCATTGGTGTTTGTTGTGTTATCCTCTTTCTCATATCTATTTTTATATTTTATTTTATTATTTTATTTATTTAATTTATTATTTTATGGAGCCCAAGAGAGGGCAAGTCCCAATATGCAATCAATTTTCAAGATGTTGCTTGCATCACATTAATTTCTATCTTATTATATTTACTTTAATTTCATTAGCCAGAGGAAAATCACTTGGCAATTAAAATATCAGTTGACATGATGAGAATGATTACTATGCAGAAGAAAAAGTGATGACAACTTAAAATGTATTGTCTGTTATATGTTTAATTCTGGAAATAAAATATCATATGGAAAAAAGCTTTTGTCTTCAAGGAATCTAACTTTTAATGTATTAGATAAACAAATATTAATGATACAGTATGATATATACTAGAGATAAACACTCTCCATACTCAGTCATTCAGCGGATTCTTCCCAGAGAAAGTAATTTTTAAGAGGGTCAAGAGTAGGGATGGATATAGTAAATGTTTTAAACAGAAAGTGCTTTTATGTAAAGAATAGATTGGGGATAGCATGGCCTATTTGTAGGAAAAGATTAAGAATTTTATAGACCCTATGCACAAAAATATTATAGTACTCTCCAATGTGAAATTCAAAACAAAAGTAATATTTACTATAAAATGCACATAGGAAAGTCCTGGAGGGTTTTTCTTGTATGTAGCTTGATACTTAAAAAAAATCCTTAATTCTCTAAAAATACATTTGTGCTTTGATTTCTTAAATGTATATCAGTCTATCTGTTAATACATAATAATTACTATTTGTTTGTAGATCTGAAAATTCTCTGGTTCGGCAGCACTCTAGAGTGTGAAATGCCTAGCTGGAAAGCAAGGCAGGTGTCAATTACTGAAAGCATCTGAGTAAGACTGTGATCCTTATTGTTTCTGACATTTATTCACTGTACATCCTTGGGCAACTCAAAGCTTCAATCTTTTTAACTGTAAAATGGGAATGCTAAATTATGAGGATCAATATACTAAGCATTAAAGCACTTAGTACGATGCTTAATATAATAAAACATGCTTATTCCAATTAGGCATTATTTTTAAAAAATTGTAGTTTAGGCTAGAAAATGGGAAACCAATGAAGGGTTTTAAATAGGTAGTAATGTGATTAGCAGATTTTAATGAATTTGACTGCAAAGTATTGTTTAAGTAGAATAACAATGAGTAGACTTTAGATGCGTTTAGGAGACTCACTATTAATGATTGGTTATTAATGATTGGTTAGCTAGAAGGTGAAAGAGGACACTATTTAAGATTTTGACTTAAGCAATTGGTTGTATGATGTGACTTTCTATGACTTAAGTATTACAGGAAAGTAGCAAACTTGGCTAGTGAAGATGGGTTTGATTTTGGAAACACTGATTTAAAATTCATGAAAGATATTCAAATAAGTACATTTAGCAGGCACTAAGACACATAGGAATAAACTTATGAAAGCAGTATAGACAGTACACATGCATATTTCATAATCATCAACCTATACATAGTTGAAATTATAGGAATAGATGAGATGGCCAGGGATAATGTTTAGACAGAGAAAGAGACCAAAATTGGAACTCCAAGGCACTTTGACATTTATAATGGATAGGAAATACGGTTGAAATTCAAGAAAGCAACTGTGAAGTGTTCAGAGAAATGGTGGAGGGTAGTGAGGAGAGTGTGAGTCCACAATGAAAATTGTGGAAAAACTGTTTCAAGAAAAAATAAAAGATATGAACAATGTTGTTAAAGTTACAATTTCCCAAAAATATAGAACTGAATGTGGACACTAAGTTCAGTCAACGTCAGTGACAAGCAGGTCATTTGGCAGGAAGTGTTTTGATAAAATGATAAGGATAAAATCCAGTTCACATTGATGTTGAACTGGAATGGTGGGAGAAGAGGAAGCAAGGATGGTGAGTACAAATGATGTTTGCCTGTAAACAGGAAAGAAAAGTAAGAGTTGTAACTGAATGCAGATCTGCAATGGATGGTGTGGAAGAGCTTTATTTTCTTTGCTTTAAATGACATGCACATAATGCCTATCATTTTAAAAAGATTGGCACCATTGACATTAGTCCATCTTCAACATCTCACATGGATCTTTACAACATTTTGCTAATTTCCTTTCGCCCACCACTCTCAATCATTTTCCCTCCCATCTGCACCCCACTCTCCCCATCCCACCTCATGTTACCCCATATACCCTTTTCTGCCACCTTCCACCTCCTCAGCTCCATCATTCTCCATACAAATGCAACTGTGGTCTTCTCTTAGTTATGCAAAACAGTTGTGGCTTGAAAGTGTACTTTCAATACCCTCTGGCAGGAGAGATTAAGGCAAATATGGGGCCTCACACTACTGATGAGTGCTCATCTCCATGCAATAATTCAAATACTGGACAGTATCTATCCTCATTAATAAGTCACAAAAGTGAGGATGCTCAGTAGTCACATAATGCTGACAGCTATGGTACTAGACACTACAGCTTTAAAACTTCAGAATTTTATGATTGAATGTTATAATTCAGAATTTTATAATTGAATCATTATGCATGATGTTTGTTATTCCAGTGTTATTGGTAGTTTTCCTCTTTTCAGGTTTTGCTTCCCTCCTAAATGGGCTTGAATTTCAAGTCTTAATTTAGGCTGTACATCATTATCTTTGTAACAGACAGTTTTGTCCTAAGGCTACTAAGGAACCAAGAATAGCATACAGAAGTAAACCTTTTTCAAAAGAATATTTATTCCTTCCCCCATTCCAATTTGTCAGGTGTTAAGAATGGACAAGGAAGGTTAGGGAATACTCCATATTTTTAATTTTTCTTCTGATTTTGGCTTGAAGTATGGAGGCACTTCTACAGTAAATATTTCATGAAAAATGAATGAAATGATGTGACAGAGTTGCTTGTAGCAACTGTAAGGACCAGGTGAATATAAACAAGTAAATATCTACTTATGGAATCTCAAGGTGCAAGTATGAAATATGCTTTCTCTTGGGGGTGGTTTTCTTGAGGTATTTATCCTTACAACAGATAATAGATGTCATATGACAGATGGGTGAATAACAGAATCTTTTTTTTTTTTTTTTGTGGTACTAGGGTTGAACTCAGCACCTCACACTTTGCTAGGCAGACTCTACCACTTGAGTCATGCCCCAGTTCTGAATTCAGAATTCTTGACCCTCAGTCTGAGCTATGAGACTCTTATCCAGGTTCTGAGTGTTATTCTCCAGTGTTCATTCATTCAATATACATTGAGAGCCTACTATACACTAAGAACTTCTCTAGGCACTGGAAATACCAGTGTAAATAAGACAGGCAAATTCTCTGTTCTCATAGAATAGCCAGCGTGTTAGACCTTTCCAGGGAACTTTTTGTTTTCTGGATCTCTGTCTTAATAACTTTTTTGTGTGTATGGGACTGGGGTTTGAACTCAAAGCAGTGCAAAGGTCCTGTACAATTTGAGCTATACCTCTGGTTCATTTTGCTTTGGTTCACCCTAATATGTTTAAAAAATTATTTTAATTATTTTAAACATATGCAAAATATGAAAGAAGTGTAATCTTCCCGTCTAGTTTAATAGCAATGGACTCATAACCAATTGTGTCTCGTTGATACTCTCGTCTTTCTCCTTACCCCATTTCAAATTATTTTGGCTGCATAGGCATGAAATCACTTCAAAGACAGATGGTTTGTAATAATATTGCCTCTCCCCTCCTCTAGAAACTAACCTTTACACTCAGTATAAGCTTTTACTTGGTGGCAGTTTTTTTAAAAAGTCTGCATGCGCGTGTGTGTATGATGAATATGCGATATATATGTGTGTGTGTGTATATATAATCTACACCCTCTTTACATTACAATCACACCCTTCCATAATTACATTCATAAAGAATAGTTCCACAGCACTTCTGAACTATAGATGGAGTCATCGTCATCATAATTATGGACTTGAATAGAGTCCCCACTGAGGAGTTGGTGATTGTCCCTGAAATACTTTTATACCAGCTGTAATCAGGTCCTATGAGAGGGAAATGATAGTATGTCTTCTGATCCTAGTTTACATCAACAATAAGTGCTGAAGCAATTCCTCTTGTGTTACCTATGACCTACCTCACCATAGCAAACATTTTTCTTTTATAAGCAGTCAGCATTCTCAGATAAGGAAATATATTCCCTGTATTCATATGGCCTTGATGTTACTTCTAAGGAAATAAAAACCCTGGCATTATTATGTTAAGGTAAGATTTGCCTTCTTTATGTTTTTATTTAAAATTTTTCAGATTTAACTAAGCTGTCTCTTGAAGTAAGTATGGGTATGCTCATGTTTTTAACTCATCCAGCCACAATGAAAACTCAATAGCTTCCTGCCATATTTTAAATAAAATCCAGTGCAAAAATGTATCTTTTTAGTATCTAAATTGACCTATATACATTCCTTCCTCCATCCATCTTGATACCCTCCTATTTTTCTAAGATCTTGGCTATTCTTTACCTGAGGACATCCTATCCCATAAGTTTTGTGTGTGCCTGGAATGTGCTTTTCTCTACTTTGCTTCACATGGTTAACTTCCATACATTATTTAATTTTTTAACTATTTAAATATTATGCCCTTAAGAGAAGTCATGCTTGAGCCTTTCCAGTCTAAATTGCTCTTATGATTCATATTTACCTCTATTGTCTTTCATAATACCTATCATAATTTATAGTTATACATTTTCCCTACATGATTACTTGCTAAATGTCTTTTCTGCCCTTGGGCAGATACTGTGTCTTTTTTTGTCCACCAATAAGTTCTCAAGAAGTAGTAATAGTCTTCAACAGAGTTGACCTCCAGTGAATATTGAATAAATAGAATGAAAAGACTCAGCAGAATCAAGATTTGAAAACAGGAATTAAAGGAAGTGTCTGGTGAAATAAAGTACCCAAGGAGGCCAGAGGGATTAAGTTCAGAGCATTACATGGAAGATAAAGTATATGTGCATTAAAAAGTAAAATGACAAGTGCTAAATCAATGGTAGCCAAAGAATGTCAAAGGTTTATTAGAATGGTTACTTTGGGAGAGATCATATTTAATTGAAGTAGCCAGGGATGATTTAAAAGAAGTAATTGGGTTGAAGGGAGGGTTAGATTTTATTATTTAACTATTTGTTTGAATGAAAATAGAATGAATCAGATGATTCAATTTGTGTCATAGGTTGTATACTCTGGGGAGCAGACACTGAGAAGGATTTCAAAGAGCAAAAGGTTTTCTGGAAAGTGGCACCTGTGAAAGGGAAGGAGAGAAAGGAGAGTCAGCCAGGGGAACCATCAGATTGCTAATGCAAATCTGACAAAGCTCCTGCCACCCCAACATGTGGCAGGTCCTTTATACTATGCTTCCTCAGTCTTTGGCTGGAGATGGGTAATGGGGATAAAGGCTGCCCTAAGAATAATGTAATCTCAACGTGAAAGCCAAGGTGAACTTAGAAAGAATTAACAGGTAGAGGATATTGGCTGCAATACGTTTTGCAGTTGTACAGTGGACTCTGTTCTTGAAGGGGCAATGTACCACTGTGATTACCATACATTGTAGGATGCTAATTCAATCCAAATTAATCCATAAATTGAATGAAGGATTTTTTTTACAAGCTAAACACTTGTTCTAAATATCTGGAAGACCAATGGTTCACATTTAGCCAGGTTAAATTTTAAAAAGAATATCAAAAAGGAAGGATTCATCCAAAGTATTAAGATGTTATATAATAGAATGGTAAATAAAAACAACATGGCACTGGTGTAGTCATTCATGATAAACCAATTGAAAAAGATGTCAGAAGTATGTATGTATGAAAATATGAATGTATAATAAATGGCATCACAAGTCAATGGGGAAGTAACAGGCTGCTGAATAGCATTATAGAGAAAAACTGGCTCACCAATTACAGAAAAAAAATAGTCTAGCTACCAACCTTATATCATATTCAGGGATGTATTTCAGATAAACACATAAGTGCAGTTCTACAGAGAGTAAAGAAATATAAAAAGAAACTGAAGAAAATATAGAAGGCATTTTTCATCTTGAAATGCAGGCAGAGTTTTTAAACATGATTCCAAAAGTACTATTGAGAATAATAAAACTCTATTCATCAACTAGGAGACAAAACTGGAGGAATGTAAAGTTAAGCACACCATAGCAAATACCCCTCGGATCAGAGAAAGTTGAAGATGAAGTAACTCATAGGTTAAAACAAAAAACACAACATAAAGTGGTATAGGTCTGTTAGAAAACATATCATTGCCTTGCCTTTCCCAAATATTTTCTCCTATATTTGCTTCTGCCCTACTTAAAATGAAGTATGTATCATTCAATAAACATTATTTTTTCGGTTTCAGACATTGTGCTAAATGCAGGAAGTACAAAGAGAACAACCTTGAGTTCCCAGTCCTTGAAGAGCTATTAAGTCCTTGAAGTCCTATT
Source organism: Castor canadensis (assembly GCF_047511655.1). Lineage (NCBI taxonomy): Eukaryota > Metazoa > Chordata > Mammalia > Rodentia > Castoridae > Castor > Castor canadensis. The sequence goes on from NC_133395.1 coordinate 30,156,382, forward strand.
AAGAGAAGAATAAGAAAACTAAATAAAATGTTTTAAGTCCTATTCTACAACCAGGAACTAAGAGGCAATTAATTAACTTTGTTTAGGTTTTTGGTAAGAAAATGGTTTTTGAGCAATGAGAAAAGTCATTCTGGGCAAAAGGAAAAGCATCAACAGTCACAGGACCTTAAAAAATCATTATGTATTCGAAAATGTGTAGGTAACCTAAAACTGAACATTCCAAAATGTTCATGCTACTTGATAAAGTAGTCTATGGTGGTTGTTTTAGTCATTTCTGAGGAGTATTATATTAGTTTTCCACCTCTGACAGCAGGTCAAATGATATGAAGCAATGAAACGATGTGGGATAAATATTAATGGTTAAGGAAGACAATCATGTTAGGAAGCAACAATGACTAACTGTGGAGTGGTAACAAGCACTATTCTAATAATTTAGAGGAAGAAGAGATTGCTATCACCCTCAACAGTAAGGGAAAATGTCATTGAAGTGATGGTGCTTCACTTAGTCATTTAAAAAATATAGTTGAGGGGGACATGGTGGCACATACCTATAATTCCAGCATTCAAGAGGCCGAGGCAGGAGGATCATGAGTTAACACCAACCTGGGCTACTTAGCAAGACCCTGTGTATAGCAGATTCTGTATGTATGAGTTTTTCTATTCACTGAAAGTTATTTGTTACCCTCAAATCAATACGTTGCAGTAGTTTTGCAGTGGACATTTGTGGACATGTGGAGTTTTTAGGCAAACATTTAACTCACATGATATGCATGTTCCAGGCTGAGGCTGAACAGGGAGGTGCTGACTTCTTTTGACAGCTCTCCCAGTGGAAACAAGTATTCTTTTTTGATTTATTTAGTGCCATGATTTTTTTTTTTGCACTTTTTGTTGATGGTTTCACTGTTTAAAATAGCCACCAAGTGTAGTGCTAAAGTGTTTTTTATAGTTCCTGAGTACAAGGCTGTGATGTATCTTACAGAGAAAAATACATGCATTATATAAGCTTTATGAGTCATAGTGCCATTGGCACTAAGTTCAATATAAATGAATCAACAATGTATATTAAACAATGTGCCTTTAAACAGAAACACAAAACATTGTTATTTATTGCTCAATTGACAAAAATGTCAATTGCGGCTCACAGGACTCAACACTGCATTTCCTCTGGGAACAATGGTTCCATATTTGCTAATTCATAGCTACCACAAATAAGAATTGACTGTGCATACAGAAGCAGAGGATTCTAAGCTATAGTTTATTAAGAAACATTTAGTCACATAATTGAAAAATAAAATAATGGGTGCTGCAACAGAAGCAAGATCAGGCGGATGTGAGAAAACCTCAGAGGAACTCTGGCTTTAGAGCAGGAGGGCCAGGGATGGATTTCTAAAGGTGACACTACATGCACTGAATTTTCATGGATAATACATTTTGTAATGGCTCAGTTTAGTAAGAGAACACACTTCTTTCAAGGAACTCAAAATAGCTCAGGATGGCCGGTAGAAAGATAGATATTTGGAAGAGATTTTAGCCAAACAGGAAGAGGTTTAATGTTTGAAATGCCTTTATAGGATGCTAAAGATTCATTTTATTCTGAAGACAATGTGGATGTTAAAGATCTTAAACAAGGAAGTGATGTGATTAGATCTGAGTTTTAGAATTACTGCTATTACAAGCAATGATAATAATGACAATTGAAGATGAACTGACAGGCGTGAGTCTATAAGGTACAGAGATTTAAAAGCTGTTGCTATTGCTTAGAAACAGTAAGAGAAGACCTCAAACATGACAGTAGCTGTGGTATGATAGGATGGGCAATATGTGAATAGTCAGAGAAAGAAACGGGGGCATTCTCTGGGAGAAATAACACAAGCAAATAAACTTACCTGGAGTCTACAGTATCTGATAGAAGTTTGGAAGGCTAGAGTGAGGATGAGTTATGGAACTGTTGGTGATCAAGTTGGCAATATTGGGAGAGTTGGCTATATAACAAAATACAATTGTAACATTCAGCAATATAAATTTTGCAAATACATTTTATTATACATAACAAAACTTACAATTTTAATCATTTTAAGTGTACAATTCAATGGCATTAAATACATTCAAACTGTTGTTCAACCATGAACACTACCACCAGCTCTTTCATCATCTTAAACTGAAAAATAACTCACTTCCCTTTCTGCCACTTTCATCACCCCTCACTTCTGTCAACCACCATTCATTCTACTGTCTCTACCATAAATACTTTTGCTTTCCTGTCTTGCTTATTTCACTTAACTAAAACATTTTAATCAATACTCGTTATTTAATAGCTGGATTCTAATTTGCATCCTAGTCTCAATGTTGTATTTTATAACAAATGTCTAGCTTTGTACTTGATAACCTTTCCACTTAATGCTTTAAGGGCACTTCACTCTAGTAAATAATAAATTCAGAATTCATAAGGGCAATTTAGTTTACCACTGTGTCTCCCATAGAGCTTTTATTGGTCCACTTACTATGCCTTTGAGTATGAACTATTTCATTCCACTATAGTTCATGGATTTTAGACCTTTTACAAAATTCTAGTTCTCTAATCGTAGTATGTAATCATAAACAAGCAGGAATCAAGTTTATTGAACTACCCGGGGGAAGAGAAATTTATTTATTTCGGATGCTAACAGAAAAGCTCTCTTTTGATACAAAGTAAATTCTGAGATAGTGTTGAATCTGCTCTAAATGAAGAAAATTTAAACCCTAACAAAGCTTTTCTTATCTTTAGCTAGCAAAAAAATCCCCAAGTTTCAGGTGGCTGTAAATTATCTTTGAATCGTCTAGGTTTTCTCACCTTCGTCTTCGGAGTGTGTGTGGGCATCCTTAGGCCATTAAGATTTTGCTAACAAGTCGGGTAATTTCGGACAGGACACTGATCCTCCGGAGGTCTCAATCGGGTAGATTAGACCAGCCTGTGTTTACCGCCCATCCCAGCACACACAGAATATGGTTATTAGGAGAGTACTGAGGTAAACTAGAGGCAGCAGAGCGCAGGACGCCTGCAACTCGCTCGTTGCCCATCGCAAGGAAATCTCTATCTCGCAGGTTCTGGCAGCTAGCACGTCACGGTCCTCTTATACAGGACGACCCGGGGCTCTCGCAGATTCTAAAGTCAGTGGCCTTTCCGTCTTCGTAAAATAAGAAAGTTTCTGTCTTCAGTCACTTTGAGATTCAAAGGGCAAAAAGGAACTAGGGCAGCACGCCACGCAAACACGCACAAGGCGAACGACATCTGTCCGGCGCGCTCTCCGCCGACTTTACGTCTCTTCCCAGCAGGCTTCGGGAGTCACCGCGAGACTTTATCAAGTCTCGCGAGATTTGTTGGAAGCCATCTTCTTGGGGGTGCTGGGAGTCTGGAAGACCCCCCGAGTCGTTCCTAGTGAGCTGCCCTTCGTCTTTGCTTTATTTACTCTTGCCTCTGCTCCGTTGCCAACAAACACCTAGTCCCGAAGCGGAGAGAAAGAGCGGCCCAACCGCGTTTTGCGTTTCGGGAAGATTCGCTGGGGAGTAGAAAAGAGGGAGGGCCCGGGCAAACCGTTGCTGTTTCAGCCTGGGCCGGGGTCTGGGGGCGGGGGACGCTCCAGGGACCCCGTGGACTCGAGGCCTGCGGCTGTCCCCGCGGAGCTGTTCACTGTTCAGGGCTCGCGGGAACCTGCCACCGGCACCTCCCACCGCGGCCCACGCGGGCGGCGCGCGGAGGAGGGGGCGGGGGCAGCGTCGGCTGTAGCGGCCGCGACCTGGGCGGGCAGGAGTGTGACGGGCCTCGGGGCCGCTGTGGATGGTGTCTAAAATGATCATTGAAAACTTCGAGGCACTCAAGTCCTGGCTCAGCAAGACTCTCGAGCCCATGTGAGTATCCCGGGTGGGTGGGTGGGGGGAATCTCTTTGCAGGGATGGCGGTGGTGGATGGGGCCGATACACAGACCTTTGCAGCTTCCCCAAAGTGCCTCGGTGGATGCCAAAGCGGTGAGCCGAGGTCTCGGGTCAGTGTTGTGTTTTCTGCTTGCGTCCAGGTTCAAGATTATCCTGAGCCCGAGCTGAGCTTTGAACCGGTGTCTTCTGCTTTTACTTTCCCGTTACATGTAGACGGATCCCAGCCACCCCCATGCACCTGTGCTTTCCGAGGGCCTCCAGATCGGTTCCGATTCTGAGCATATCCTCTAGCCTGTGGAATATTTTGCTCTATTTCGTTAAATGAAGTGAATGGCCTTTGTTAGGGATTGGGACAGGTGGAGTTTTAAGTCTCACGTTTCACCAGAATGTAGTCTCCGGAAAGAAAGGCCACGTCTCCCATGTGCTGTCTGGCTCATCTGCACCGCTCTTAACTGATTGAAGATGTAACAGGTGCCAAGATGCCCAGTAAAATTCCCTTTTCCCGCCTACGCAGAGAAAAGGAAGAAAATTGAATCTTCATCCATATGGAATATTTAGCAGTTTTAAGTGGGATGCTATAGGTGACTGGCGGTGTGGGGGTTAGTATGTTGAAATGTCTTCTATTGGAAAAGTCAAGGAGTGTCGTAAGGATTAATTGATACAAAATCCATCATGGACCAAGTGCCTTATTAGACTTCGTTGATTTACAACAACAACTTAAAATGCAATAGGAAAAAATACTTTTAATTTAATGCATGTACTCTGGAGGCTTTGGGAATAGAGCTTTTAAATTCCAAAGTTGACAAGACATAATAAATAAATAAGACCATTTCTGATATCAGTAGAGCTATGATCGTTATACTAGCAGACCATGTAAAAGAGTGATTAGAATGTGAGCTACTTCACACTTGATGGACAGTAAAGGCGTCTGAGGTCTGAGCAGGTGACATTTTAGAAAATCTAAGAGAAAGAAGGAACCATCTGTATTCAAGTCTGGGAAAGTTCTTTGCAGAATAAAGTGCAAATATAAAGGCCCTGTAGCAGACATGATTATGGTATATTCCAGGAAGAGAAACAAGACCCTTGTGGCTGCAGGGGGTCTTGTCATGAGGAAGAGAAAGGAAAAGACATGAAGTTGGAGAAATAGGAAGGGGCTAAATTATACAGAACCATTTAGGCCACGGTCAGGAATTAAGGTCCTCTTTAAAGTGTAATGGAAAGATACTAGGTTACTTAAAACAGGCAAGGACTGATTTGACCTTAATTTTGCCTGCTTTGTGGAGACAAAGGGGGCAAGAATGAAATGGAGACTATTTCGAAGGCAGAAGTATAGGTAGTTTGCAGTAGATGATAGTGGAGACAGAAAGAATCAATACACTTCATCATAAATAGAAGTGATAGAACTTGCTGATGGATTGGATGTGAGAGAGGAGGGAAATGGAAATGAAGGATGGTGCCTTAAAGTGATGGCAGAGAAGGCTGGGGTAGTATAGCTTCAAGGGAGAAGGAAAGGATAGTTGGTTTTAACTATTAAGTATGAGGTATTATTTAAGAAACATCAAATAGGAAGTTGGATATATATTCTAGAACTCAAGCCAGGACTAGAGAAGTCTAGAGTCATGCAGGTTATGTGTAAACCCATGGAATTGTGGGACATTTCCTAGGGTTGAATATGGAGATAGGGAAGAAAAGTGGGCCCAGTATTGAAGTACAAGGAAAATGGTTATGTGTTGCTAAAGAAAAGAACAAGTGTATGATAAGAGAGAGTGGAGTTGTTAGCTTGATAGGATGCTTGTATTTGGATGAAATAAGGTAGAGGCAAATAAGCGGCCCTTAATTTGGCAAGGTGGAGGTCATTGGTGATCTTAGCAAACTAGTTCCCTGGAGTTTAATGATGCAGATAAAAATTCTGTTTGTAGCCAGCAGGTGCTGGTGGCTCACGCCTGTGATCCTAGCTACTCAGGAGGCAGAGATCAGGAGGATCCAGATTTGAAGCCAGTTTGGGCAAATAGTTCCTGACACCCTATCTTGAAAAAAAAAATCTGTCTCTTTCTGAGGAGTTCATGCCCTAGTACAGCCAAAAAAAAAAAAAAGAATTGTATTTGATGGGGTTGGAGGGTGTAGCCCAGTGGTAGTGTATGTGCTTGGTATGTGCGTCACACTGAGTTCTATCCTCAACACCACCAAACACAAAAATTCTATTTCAGTGGGTTGCAAGAGCAGTGGGAACATAGCGTATGAATTGAAAGGGAGGATTCCAGAGCCTAATGGCTGGATTTGAATTGTGTTTGCCACTTAACCTACCTACCTACCTACCTACCTACCGACTATATAATATTGGAAAAGTTACTTAATGCCTGTGTTTCCTCATCTGTAAAATGGAGAAAATAATGAATATATTAAAAAATCTTGGAACACTGCCTGATGTGTAATTAGCACTTGATAAGTATTGGATGAACAGAAAACTTGGGAAAATGCTTTGGGTTGACATAGTTTTCATTTTCTTATGCATTTGAGTTTTAAATTAAAAAATGTTCAGTTTCAAATCAATTTAATTGCTATTTCCTTTTTTTCACTAACCTAAAATATTATTTATAGCTACTACTGTGTTTGCTTCTAATTTTTCTTAAGTTTTAAAAAAGCATTCTGTGAATCATTGAGCCTACTCAGATGATTGTAACATTATGTTCCTTACTGTTGTAATAAATGAGGCTCTGCTAGTAGGAAAAACTCTAGACAGTGGTAGGATTGGTAGTGTTTGTCCGTTTGTAAGGTACATTGCTGCTGTAAAATTCAGCCCTTATTCATGGTCCCTTGATTTGCATGCGTTCACTTGTCTCTTTAGTTGTATTTTAGGTGATGACTTATAAAAACTGATCCCAAGTATTTAAGACCAGTGGTTTCTAAACTTGGTTTTTCTTATCTAAAGGGTTTTCTTTATTTTAACATTGTAGTTAACAAAGTACACCTGTTTGAGGAAGAAACTTAAGAAGGACCAATGATGAGATTTAAGTTGGAATTTAGGTAGAACTTTCAAGCTACTTGTGCTAGAAGAGTATCTCAAGGTTTTGTACTTGTCCTGAATTTTGAATGTATTAATTTAACAAATTTTCTTTGAGTACTCCATCTACTCTGCTAGATATTGGGGGAAATAGTATGAATATGAAATGACATAAAATGACTGTTTTCATATTATTTACCATTTATCAGGGAAGACAGATATTGAACTAGTAATTTTAAGACTTTGTGTTGTGAAGAAATCCAGAATGCTGGCAACATATATGTCTGGGGCGGTAAGGAATGGCTTCCCTGGCATGGTAACATTTGTTCTCAGCTTGGAAGGATGAAGAGCAGTTTGCTGGGGCAAAAGGATGAGACTATAGACAAGTGAAAGCTTACGAGGTTTTGAAGAACAGATTGATTGAGATTCGTAAAAGTGAGAGGAAAAAAAGTGAGAGAAATTGAAAAAAGTGCAAAGGAAAAATGACACTGAATAGCTCCAGAGGGAGAAGCCAGATCGCACAAGGAGTTTGGATGTCATTGAAGGATGCTATGGAGGCCAGTGAAGGGTTTTGAGAGATGAATTTTCTCACTGGTAGGGTGGGAAAACCTGCTTACATTTTCAGCATGAAATTAAGGTCTGTATGCCTGTGTTCTGTTTGATTATAACTACTGTAGTTCTTATCAGGGTTCTGAGTTTACTTTTCATAAGTTAATGAAAATGTATTAAAATTATCATCTTGAAATATTTAACATTCCTGTCTTTTTGATAATGTGAAGTCCTGAAAAAAAATTAGACTCTTTTGTTGATTTTTAGTTTTTAACAGAAAAAGTTTGCTGCTATTTTTTAAAGCTTTTTAAATGGGCTTTTGCATCATTATGACAATTTAATAAAGTCATGGACTGTAATCAAGCCCTTTAATTTTTCAGAAAATAAAATTGAGAGGCAAATAGATACAATAATGTACCCAGATTTTAGAATTTAGTACAGAACAAAATGTGTATTTTTTCTTTTTTCCCCTGCCACTGTAGTAACTGTGAAGGTAGAGGTATGCAGTGGAAACAAAACAATCTTTTTATCCACATAGGTCTGTATTAAAATCTCAGTTCTGCCATTTATAAGCTGAATGATACAGGCAAATGAACCTCCCTTTCTTTATTGGTATGAGAGTGAGAATTATACTTGTGTTATGCTTGTGTCAAGTTGTAATTGCACAGATTAAACAAGACACATCACATATTGAAGAACTGATTTCTTTCCTCCTTCCTTAAATACTGCTTGATGGAACAAATAGGTTGCTTTACTATTGCTGCTGCTGATACTGTCAACACCACTACTGCTACCACTACCACCTAACATTTGCATGTATTATTGGTAAGTTTTGTATTACTTCAAATTTTATGAGGTAAGCATTACTCTATTTTACGGGTGATGACGTGAGGAACTGAAGCATGAAATTAAGATACTTGCCCATAGTGATTTAAATTCAAGCTTTCTTTTTTTGTAAATGTTATAATGTACCCCCAATACAACTGTAATGATAAAAATAATAATAAAAACCTGATAGGTAAATTCAAGCTTTCTGACTCTGGAGCCATGCATGTTTTTGATTTACTACTATACCTTTTGTTCCATTAGTGTATACTACCTGATAGTGTTTTTTGTTCTTAAACTGTATCCCATGTTTTTATTATATTTCTCTAGTAACCTTGTTGAAAAAGAACAAGTTTCCAAAGCATCATAGTTATTTATGCTTTACAGAGATGTAAGAAATGTCTTTGGAGTTTTTGTGGTATTTTCCCCTTTACTATACTTGTTACTCACAAGTATATCATTCTTATCACATTAAAATTTTTGTTCCTGATTTACAGCAAGAGAGAACTGTGAGCTAATAAATCTGTGTTCATTATAAGTTACCTAGGGTGTGCTGTTTTGTTATAGCAGCACAAATGGCTAAGAAAAATTTGTGAGTGTGTTCTAGATATGTTCAGAGTCCCTTCTCTAGGATTTTAAGATATGCATGCACATATCACACTGAATTTCAGAGCTTGTTAATAGACTCTATGCTCTATTTAAGTTTAAAACTTTAAGTTTTAAGCCCTTATCTCCAGTTGCTAATTACATATCTACCTGGGTCTTTTATCAACTGTTTCTGAAATGAAAATTGTCTAAATTCACTTGTTCCCTATCATCTCTTCAAATTATTTAGCCTTGAAAAATTTATCATTTGTTTATTTTTGTGATACTGGAGGTTTGAACTCAGGGCTTCATGCTTGCTAGGCAGGTGCTCTCTTGCCTAAGCCATGCCTCTAGCCCTTTTGCTCTGGTTATTTTGGAAATAGGGTCTCCCTGTTTGCCCAGACCTTTTGACCCTGTGATTCTCATATTTTAAGATTCCTGCTGTTGCTGGGATGACATGTTTTCACACCCAACTCTTTTCCTTTGAGGTGGGATCTCCCAAACTGTCTTGCCCAGGCTGGCCTGGAGCTGTAGTTCTCCTGATCTTAGCCATACCCACCTCTTGGTTCATGTGCCTGGCTTGAAATTTTATGTTTTGTTTTTTGTTTCTTTTTCTTTATCCTCCATTCATGTAATCACCAGGTTCTGTGTCTTTGTTTTAACAATTCTTACTGACATTGCTTAGCATGGGGCTCATACTCCTTATCAAAACTATTGCAGTTTATTTCCTAACCAGTCTAACAAATCTAACAAATCTTTCTTTGTTCCAGTTCTTTTGACATTGATGCCTAACCTTTTTACTCTCTTATTGCTTAATCAAAATTATCAGCATTTTAAATAATAAAACATGCTCTTTAATTCTGCTTCAAATTATCTTCCTACTTGTGTCTTAATTTCAAGGCTGACCTTCAGTTATTCTCTATCACATTGCTTGTATTAACCCCTTTTCAGAACTTTAAACTTCATTGAGTGCTTGTCATATGTTAATTATTGTGCATTCATGAATATGAGCTACATTCTCTCAAAGATGACAAAATTGAGTCTAATGACAGTTTAGTGGCATACTAAAAAAAAGCACGTAAGTGATTATGACAGAATCATAAACAAAATACTTTGATTCCAGAGCATTGTGTATTATGATGTGCTGCCTTCATATATATATATGTGTGTGTGTGTGTGTGCGTGCGTGTATATATTTACATATATATATAATCTGTATGTAGGTATGTATATAAATATTAAAGGTCAGATGTGATCCATTTCAGAAAGCTGTGATCTGTCCAACTGGAATCAGTGACTTCCCTATAAGTCTTCCCTCGTTGCCAGTTTACATTGTTTATAATACCACTTGAAAACCTCTTAAGAACTGTCTTCCTGTTCTGTATAGCACCTAACATAATGCTTTGTGTGTGGTACACACCCAACTATTAAATGCATAGTTGGAATTTCTACTTTGTGTATTTGATACCTAAGTAGAGGGAAGAAGCAGTTATTTGGATAAAACTATAAAATCCACTCACCTTTAACCTGAATTTGATTTTAGAGAAGTAGATTGATGGGCATTGTAGATTACTTTATCTTTGGGACTCTTTCTCTATTTTTATTTCACAGTGTCTTCAAGATTAGAAATATAAAGGTTAATTTAGTTCAGATTATTGAGTACTTTCTTGGGGGTGAACTGAAGAATATTAATGTTTACTAATTAAAGTGTTGAATGCTGCTATGTGCAAGATTGCTGCCTTTCATAAAGCTGTGCAAGAATTACATGAATAATTCTGCTTTGGTGAATTTCATACTTGATAGAAGAGTTAATATTCTGTAATTAATTATTGATTAAAATATTTACTTCTCTTAACTTTTTGAAAATTGGCTCTCGACCATACTTTGCTGCAGTCTTTATTTTTTTTTATATTTTTTGCTGTCATATATTAGTTGTTCAGAGAGGTTTCATTGTGACATTTCCATATCTGCTTACAATGTATCTTTATTCCCTTCCTCATACTTCTCACCCTCTTTTCCCTGCTTAGAATGGTTTCAAAGTATACAAAGTACATTGACTATATCCCCTCCCTTACCCTCTCTATTTACCTTTCTTCCTTCCAGAAAGGACCTGTTTTACCTTCCTGTCATTCATTTTATAAAAATGTACATTGATTGTTCAAGAGGGTTTCGCCTTGGTATTTCATACATGTATATATTGTACTTTGATCAGATTAACTTCCTTTGTTACTTTCTTTTTCTATCATCCGGCTCTATTCTGTAGCTTTCAGTGCATTTTGTTGTACTATCTTCATACACAAATGAAGTGTATTTCGATACCATTTGCTTTCATTCTCTTTTCCTTTCCCACCTCCCCATAGTTCCCTCAGACAGATCTGCTACTACAAGCTCCCCCTCCCCTGCATATGTATACATGTGCCATCATATATGTGTTTATGTATACATTTGTCTTTTAAGTCTAGCTTCCTCCTATGAGGGAAAACATTCTACTTTGTCTTTCTGAACTTGGCTTATTTTGTTTAATGTGATGTCCTGTTCCATCAGTTTTCCTGCAGACAGCATAATTTCATTCTTTGTACCTGAATAATACTCCATTGTGTCCATATACATTTTCTTAACCCATTCATCAGTCATAAGTCATCTGGGATGCTCCAAAACTTGGCTATTATCAACAGTACTGCAGTAGTACAAGTGGGTTAATTTTATCCTGGCTTCTGAATCATACGGTCTACTTTTAGTTTTTTGAAGCCCCTCCATATTGCTTTCCATACTTGTTGCACTAATTTACATTCCCATTTACAGTGGGTAAGTCTCCCCCCCCCACATTTGTGTTGCTTGTGTTAATTGATCATGGCCATTCTGACTGGAGTGAGTTAAAATCTCAATGTCTTGATTTACATTTCCTTTCCAGCCAAGGATATTGAGCATTCATGTATTTATTGGCCATTTGTGGTTGTTGTTTTGAGACTTGTCTGTTCAGTTCATTTACCCATTTATTCTTTGGGTTGTTGATTCTTTGTGGGGTTAGTTTTTTGATTTCCCTGTATATTCTGGTTATTGTCAGATGTAGAGCTGACAAAGATTTTCTCCCATTCTGTAGGATGTCTCATCAGTCCAATGATTGTTTCCTTAGCTGTACAGAGGCATTTTAGATTGATGCAGTCCCATTAGTTTTCTCTTAATTGTGCTAAGCTATTGGAGTTTTTTATTCAGGAAGTTATTACCTGTGTCTGTATGTTCCAGTGTTTTTCCTATTCTTCCCTGAAGTAGTTTCACAGTTTGAGATCTTAGGTTAAGATCTTTGATCCACTTTGAATTGATTCTGGTATAGAGTGGGAGACTGGGATCTGGCTTCTATTTTCTATATTGTATATTCAGTTTTCCCAGTACCATTTGTTGAAGAGGCCATCTTTCCAACATGTTTTGGACCCCTTTGTCAAAAATCAAATGGCTGTAGTTGCCTAGGTTTGTGTTGGGTCTCATGTCTGGTTCTTTGCCAGTACCATATGGTTTTTACTACTATGGCTCTATGGTACAGTTTAAAGTCAGTTATTGTGATACTTTCACTTTTCCTCTTTATGCCCAAGATTTCCTTGGCTGCAGTCACTGCTGCAGTCTTATTTGGCTTTTCCATCTTAGTGCTGAGTAATTAAATTAAAATTAAAATTAATATTTTCTGTGTGTTTAGTACTTTTGCTTATGGTACTTCTCGAAATTACATGTGTAAAACAAGAGATAGGGATAGCATTTTGAGCAAAATGGAAAATAAGATATTCATATTTTGAGAATGACTAACTCAAGCTTGAGCAAAAAAATCCTAGGAATATTTTTCTTTCTTCCTTTCTTTTGTCTCAAAGAGAATGAATGAGAGAAATGACTGTTGGATGGTAAGCCCTTCATACCAGATTTATTCTCCTCTACCATCTTATTTCTGTGAAAAAAAAAATACTGTTAGCTTACAAATAGTCATTTCTGAGACGTGTAAAAGTTTACATAATTTGAGGTTATATTTAGTATCTTTTCTGTGTGTAAATAATAGAGTAAGTTTGAGATCCCTTAGTAATTTTTTCTGAGGTATTTTGCTTACATGCAAGCAAAGTTTTGTAGTTTTTTCTGTGGCGATATAACAAATCTGCTAGAATATTTTTCTCCTGGTGCATGATTTCTATAAGCAGTATTTAAAAATTTTATTTTCTCTTATTTATTAGTATGTAAAAATATAAACTATTTGTGTTTTGACCTTTTTTTATACTTAAATACACTTATTTCAATAGCTATTTTGTAGCTTCTGTAGTTCATAGTTTAGATCTTAAGTGTCCTCCAAAGGTCTCTATGTTAAAGATTTGTTCCCTAGTGAGGCACTGTTGGAGATTAGGCCTAGCAGAGGTGGTCTTTAGGTTACTGTATCAAAGGAGATAGTTGGGACCCCAGCTTCTCTTTCTCTTTCTTGTTCACTTCTCAGCCATGAAGTAAACTGTTTTGTTCTGACAAGTGGTCCCATCATGATGGGCTCTGCCACAGGCCCGAAAGCAATGTGTTCAATCAGTGATGATCTGGAAACTATAAACTGTGAGCCAAAAAAAAAAAAAGCCTTTTCTCTTTATGAGTTGGTTATCTCAGGTATCTGTTATACTAATGGAAAGCTCAGGTATCTGTTATACTAATGGAAAGCTGACTAACACATATGGGATTTTCTTAGACTAAACATGTTATTTGTGAATAGTAGGAGTTTTATTTTTCTGAGTCTATGCTTATATGGTTAGCTTTAGTATAATGTTGAGCTGAAGTGGTAAGAGTGGAAATCTTTGTTTTGTTTCCAATCTGAAGGGAAAGAGTTTTAATGTTTTGCTACTAACTGATAATAACTTCACGGTTTTTTTGCACCCTCTCTTACCAAATTGTAGAAATTCTCTTTTCTTAATCTGCTCTTTTTGTCATGAAAGGGTATTGAATTTGTTAAATTACTTTTCTGCATCTGTTGAGCTTATCATACGTTTTTTTTCTTCCTCCCCTTTTCTATAGTATATATTAGATGGACAAATTATTATATATTAAGCCAATCATGCATTCCTGATGTAAACCCTTCTTAGTCATGATGTATTCTTTTAACTATATTCTGTTGGATTGCATTTGCCAATATTAAAACAAGTGGACAACCATTCTGCCTTCTGAAAAACTTCATGATTAATATTTTTTCCTTATTTTTTATATTCTTTACCAGTGAAGCCATTTGAGTCTAAAGTTTTTTTATTATGGGTATATAATAGGTATAGGTTTCTACACGTATTCTGTTTCTTCTTGTGTCACTTTTGACAATTTATGATTTTCAAGGATTTTCCTTTTAAGTTGCCAGATTGACAAAATTGTTTGCATTGGTATCTATTTAATGACTGTTTATCTATTTAATGATGGGGGTTTATTGTGATACCTTCCCCTTTTGATTATATATGTTGGGAATTTTGTTCTGTTGTTTTCTTGATTATTTTTCCAGTAGTTAGTCAGTTCTTTCTAAAGAACAATGTTAGCTTTTTTCCTCTGTCTTCTATTTCAAATTTTTATTTTTATTCCTTTTTTTTAATCTATCTGCTTAAGCTGTCCCTTTCCTTCTTATGAGGTAAAACCTAGGACTCTGGTCTTTATATCCTCTTTCAGCTGTTAACTCTGTCCTCTCAGTTCTGATGAGAAATCAGCTATGATTTGAGCCTTCATTTGCCTGTGTATAATGTGACTATTTTCCCATTTTATTTATTTTTGGTGGCACTGGAGTTTGAACTCAAGGCCTCAATGCTTGCTAGGCAGGCACTCTTAACCACCTGAGCCACTCCACCAGCCTTTGATTACCTGTTTGACTCAGTTCTTTTTATTTGGTCAGTGGTTTCGCTTTATTTGGCCAGTGGGGTGGGTGTGTGTGTGTGTGTGTGTGTGTGTGTGTGTGTGTGTCCACCAGCCCTTGATTACCTGTTTGACTCAGTTCTTTTTATTTGGTCAGTGGTTTCGCTTTATTTGGCCAGTGTGTGTGTGTGTGTGTGTGTGTGTGTGTGTTCGTTCCTTTGTGGGTTCGTTCCTTTGTGGGCTTTAGTTCTTTTTATTTGGTCAGTGGTTTCGCTTTATTTGGCCAGTGGGGTGGGTGTGTGTGTGTGTGTGTGTTCGTTCCTTTGTGGGCTTTAGTTCTTTTTATTTGGTCAGTGGTTTCGCTTTATTTGGCCAGTGGGGGGGTGTGTGTGTGTGTGTGTGTGTGTGTGTGTGTGTGTGTGTGTGTGTGTGTGTGTGTTCGTTCCTTTGTGGGCTTTAGTTCTTTTTATTTGGTCAGTGGTTTCGCTTTATTTGGCCAGTGGTACTTTTGTGTGTGTGTGTGTGTGTGTGTGTGTGTGTGTGTGTGTGTGTTCGTTCCTTTGTGGGCTTTATTTGGCCAATGGTACTTAGGGGTGTGTGTGTGTGATCCTTTGTGGGCTTTATTTGGCCAGTGGTACTTAGGGGTGTGTGTGTGTGTATGTGTCTGGTCTGTGTTATCCTTTTTGTGTTTGCCAAACACTTGGATCTGTGTTTTGATGCTTTATATCAGTTTTGGAAAGTCCTTTGTCTTTATGTTTTCAGATATTATTCTGCCTCATTCTTTTCCCCTCTGTTTCTGAGACTTAAGTCACTGGTATGTTAGGGTGTGCTGTTCTCCTACAGATCTCAGGTATACTCTAGTGATCATACTAGAAGGGTGATCTCTTCTAGTTCTCTTTTACTCTTTCCACAACTTCTCCTGAATTTTTAGTTGGCTAGTGCTAATGAGTAGGTTGTGGTCTTGATTTGCGGCGTAGGAGACTTGGAAAAATTGTTCAGTAGCCCATATGTAACTTAAAAATGCTTTAAAGTTTGGCCAGTATCTCTTCCTGTGGCAGATTTTTCTTCTTTACTTTTCATAAAGGATGATAGTGACCATGGATTTCTTCTGTGCAGGGTTTGTTGAATGAGGGAGAACATGCAATTTTTGGCCTTCTGAGCCTGACTAACTTCGATTAAGATGATGTTCTCCAGTTCCATCCATTTACTTGCGAATAACAAAATTTCATTCTTTGTGGCTGAATGAAAGTCCATTGTGTATAAATACCACATTTTCTTAATCTATTCATCAGTAGTGGGGCATCTTGGCTCTTTCCATAGCTTGGCTATTGTGAATGGGTGTGCTGCTGCCTTTGTAATAACCTGAGTTGCATTCCTTCGGGTATATCCCTAGGAGTGGGATTGCTGGATCATATGGCAGATCTATGTCTAGTTTTTGAAGAAGCTTCCATATCATTTTTGCATAGTAGTTGTACTAGTTTACATTCCCATCAGCAGTGTATGAAGGTTCCTTTTTCCCGCATCCTCACCAACATTTGTTGTTGGTGGTGTTCTTGATGATAGCACTTCTGACAGGTGTGAGGTAGAATCTTAATGTGGTTTTGATTTGCATTTCCTTTATGGCCAGGGATGGTGAGCATTTTTGCATGTGTTTTTTGGCCTTATGACTTCTTCCTTTGAAAAAGTTCTGTTTAGTTCAGTTGCCCACTTCTTTATTGGTTCATTAATTTTGGAGAGTTTAGTGTTTTGAGCTGCCTGCACATTCTGATTATCAGTCTTTTCTTCCACTCTGTGGGTGGTCTCTTCAGTTTAGAGACCATTTCTTTTGTTGTGCAGAAGCTTTCTAATTTCATGTAGTCCCATTTGCCCATCCTTTCTCTTAGTTGCTGTGCTGATGGAGTTCTACTGAGGAAGTCCTTATTTATACGTGTTGCTTCCAGAGTATTCCTTGCTTTTTCCTGTAGTAACTTCAAGGTTTCCTGTCTGATATTAAGGACCTTAATCCACTTTGAGTTGATACTAGCACAGGGTGATAAGCATGGATCTAGTTTCAGTTTTCTGCAGGCCCAGCTTGTTTTTTAGATAGGGATCTCACTAACATTTTGCCCAGTCTGACCTTGAACCATGTAGGAAAAGATACTTAAGACTTTTTTTTGTGGAGGGGGAAAAAAGTGAGGAAGGAGAGGGAAATTTATGTATCACTGTATAACTTTAAGAACTTGGGAGGCTGTGGACTGTAGCTCAGTGGTGTAGTATTTCCCTAGCATGTATGTTACTCCGCAACACTGAAAAAATATATATATGTTTATTATTTTTGTGATCCTGGGGTTTGAACTTAGGGCCGACACCTCGAGCCACTCCAACAGTCCTTTTTTATGATCCTCCCATCTCCACTGGGGTCATAGGCTTGTGCCACTGCACCTGGTCCTATGATCTTATTTTTAACACTTAAGCCTTTTACCCACTTAAGATATATTTGAGAGTTAGAAATGAGGTAGGACCCATTTATTGAATACAGATGTGTGCATAGCTGTACTTACATAATTGCATAATCTGGTTTCCTAATGATTTGAGATGCCATCTTAATTATGTACTGAATTCTTAATGCATATTTGGGCTTATTCTAGACTTTATACTCCATATTGATCTGTTTATTATGTGTTTTATAATTCACAGAAAGGCTGGTCCCTTATTGATAATACTCATTCACCTTAACTTATCAAACATTCAGAAAAATCTTTGGAATTTTATGGTAATCCAACCATAACCTAGATTCTACTATTTACATTTTAGTGTACTTGTCACTGTATTTTCCCTTGATTCATTTAAAGTAAATTATAGATATCAGTACACTTAATCCTAAAGCATATGTGTCATTAAACTTGTGTGTTTCTTTTAAAATTTCAGAATGTATGTACAGTCAAATGCACAGATGTTAAGTATACCATGTGATGTGTTTTAACAGACACATCAGTTCTTGTAATTCAGTTCCTATCCAAGTATAAAGAACATTGCTATAATTCTGGAAAGTTCCATCATTCCCCTTCCCATGCCCTCCCACCTACCGCTAGAGAAAAGTACCATTCTAATTTTTTTCCCCACTATGTATTAATATTGCCTGTTCTAGAGCTTCATATAAATAGGATCATAGTATATGCATTCTTTTGAGAGTTTTTACTAATCATTTTCTTGATTTATCCATTTATCCATGTTGTTGCATATATCTTTGGGTTTTTGTTTGTTTTGGTTGCTGTGTAGTATTATATCATTAGTCATGCTGTGTAGTTTAATAATGCCAATACTGTTTACTATTTACAGTCCAGATTAGTCTTACTTTTTTTTTTTTTTGAAACTGGGGTGAACTCAGGGCCTTGTGCTTGCTAGGAAAGCACTCTGTTGCATGAGTCACATCCCTTCCCCTTTTTCTTTTCTTTTTGTTTTTTTCCTGGGACCCAGTCTCCCACTGCAATTCTGCCTACTTCCTTCTGAGTAGCTGGTATAGATGTGAGCCATTATCTGGCCTAATCTAAAAATTTCTTATTAAATCTTTTTCACTGAAAAAACTACATGCTTGTTTTAATAAAAATTCAGACCATATAGACATATAAACCAAAAGTGAGTCTTCTTATCCTTTTCTTGAGTCTTGTATATACACATAAACATGTACCTGTGAAAACTAACATATATTGCATATTTATGTAGGGATATAACTTTTCATACAGATAGTATCGTATTATTCATGTTACTGTAACTAATACAGGTAACACTGCATATCTTCACGTACAAGTAAATTATTATATAGAATCCTATCCTTTCCAGTGGCTCCATAGTATTCTATTATGTAAGTATATTGAAATGTGTTTTAATAATCCTATATTTATAATATGACCTGTGACCTGTCTTAGTCTATTTCCTGTTAGCATAGTTTAATATTACAAACTGGGTAATGTATAAAGAAAACAAAATTATTTCTCACAGTTCCAGAGGATAGGATATCTGAGGTTGAGGGCTTGCATTTGTTGAGGGCCTTCTTTCTGGGGGACTCTGCAAAGGCCCAGTACAGCCACTGCAGAGCATCACCTGGTCATGCCTCTAATGCAAACATGATTGTCCCATTCTTGTGACCTCATATAGTCCATATTACTTCCCAAAGGCTTTAGCAGGTTCCACATCTTAATGTCTCACAGTGAATATTAAGTTTCGATGAATTTTATTCGGGGTATTCAAATCATAGCAGACCATTAGTTTTTAGGGAAAAATTAGCCTATTTTCTTAAACTATTAATGGCTGCACACAGAGTTAAAAGAATGAAAACTTTAGGCTTTGAAATGAAACGCATAGTATTCTTTATACTTCCCACCCTTACACTTTAGTATACTTTGTAGTTTTTTTATTTTTGAAATAATGGACATTTAGTGTTATTCTGTATACATATTATGGTTTCTATAATCATTTTGTTCTTATCATTTAGGTTATTTACCTTTTTTTTGGCTCTATAAATAACTCTGTAATGAACATTTTCCCTATGTATGTTTGTACATACTTTATTCTTATTAGTAGGAATTTCCAGAAGCCAGATAATGTTTCTGGTAGAGGCTTTCTTATTATTAACTTGAAACTGGGCCTGGTACTTTTTTGGCTCTTTAAATTTAGTGGTTCAGATAAACTTTTTTATGATTCCATGTAGTTAGAAAATTCTCTCATTTTTCTCAAGGAAGCATTTTTAAAGAAATGACAGGAGATAGTGGATCTCTGTAGATTCTAGTCTGTTGAGTTTTCTAGTTTTCTGCATCCTGCTATTCCTGTACTCCCTGCTATACCTGTATTCTCCAGTTATTTTTCTTGTTTTGTTACTGGCATTTCAAAATTTGATATGAAAATATAAGTGATAAACGTTTGGGTGATAATAAATGTCAGCCAAGTATTAATATACAGTTCATATCATGTATTTGTTTTTCCTCGTAGCAATTTTACATGCAGTAACCTGAACTTGGAGGCCAGAACTTAAGACCTTTTAGGGGCATATTTTATAAGAAATTGTCAATGTAGCTGCAGTAGTTTAGATCTGGAATGATCCCTAGAGAATCATGTGTTAAATCTTGGTTCCCAGACTGCTATTGGGAATTAGTGGAAACTTTAAAGAGGTGGGGCCTAGTGAAAGGTCTGTAGGTCATTAGCTGTATCCTTGAAGTGTACAGTGGAACCCCATTCCTTTTTTCTTATTTACTTCCAAGCTACAAGGTGAGCTCTTTTGTTCCCCCATATGCCTCCATGATGTGCTGCCTTGCCACATGCCCAAAACTATAAAAGTAAATTTCTTCTCTTTATAAAGTTGATTATTTTAGGTACTTGTTACAGTAATAGAAAGCTGATTAATACAGTGAGCCTCCTTATGGCTATCCTATATCTTCTTTAATGAACACTTATGTTATCTTTCTAAAAAGTTGTTATATCAGACAGACAAAGAAGCAGATCTCATTTTGAAAACTGTTTCATGAAACTAGTCTATAAAATTTTTCCATGTTGAAAAACTTTAGTTGAAAATTGAATTGTGTGCCTTAATGTTTGGATGCTTCAGATGAGATAAACCCCAAGTATAAGAACAGTTGAGTTCTGTAAGAGTACCTGAGGTTTTTGAGGACTAATGAGTGTTGATTATGATTAAGAAGATGCTTTTTGAGTCTGTCTACCTTGATTTCAGATTAAGAAGAAGTGGTTTTTTTTTTTTTTTTTTTTTTTTTTTTTTTTTGCCTTGCTGAAGAGTTTGGACAGTTTGGAGGCTACATTATGAGGTAATGGGGAAAATTTAAGTGGGGAGCAACTTAACGAGCTTTCTCTTTCAAAATGTTGCTTGTGTGTGTGCAGAGGTTTGATTAGCTTGTAGTAGTATGGAGATAAGATTAGTGAGCAATTCTTTATTTTAGTTTAGGAGTGAGTTGTGAAATATCTGAACTTGGACTTTGGTACGTGGTGCTTCTTAGTCTAGGAGGTAGCAAGAGAAAAGATGGTAACTGACATTCTTGGCAAATATATATTGAATACATGTCAGTCAGTCTGAGTACTTAGGTTATGGGAAGAAAAGTTAGCTTGTCAAGGAAAAAGAACTTAGCATTTCACTGACTTTTTTTGTGTTTGTGACAGATTTGTGAACTTCTTAGTATGCATTTATATTTGTCTTAATTGGATCTGACATAAACTGAGACTTGCTTTATCTGAGTTTCCTTGTTCTGTCTCTGATCGTGGATGCCCTTATATAATGTTGGTAATTACTGCACACTTCTCAATATATTGTAGTTGGTTCTGGGGGAAAAGGCAGACTTGATTACCTAAAATTCCTTTGAATTTAGGAAACAGACAAATGTGCCAATAGTTAAAATAGTAAATTTGAACTGGACTTTAGGTTTGGCAATTTAAGAGAAACATGGAAGTTATGGGGAATGGGAAGAGGGAAGAACGTGCAATCATGATGAAAGCTTTGCATTTCTTAAAAATGAGTCACTTTTTCAGATGGTATGGTGTCTTTGTTTTAAAAATGAATAAACTGAAACTTGGAGACGTAAAATGCTGGCCCAGGATTATACAATTAGTGGATAAAGTAGGAATAACAGCAGACTAGAAACCTAAAAACCCCAGGCATTTGGGAGTTCAGTCCAGTGCTTTTTAATATAACACCAGACCGCTTTAGGAAAGGCTACCTAACAATCTGGTTTAGGACTAAGCAGACCTGGAATACAGTATTTAAAATTTAGCAACCAGATTTAACTAAAACATTTTTAAGGTTGAATATAGGCACCTTGTAACTTCTGACTTTTATCATAGTTCATTTTTAAGTAACATGTGTTACTGTGTTTGATAGATTAGTTTATTTGTTTTCCAAGTTGCAAAAATGCTGTTTTCTCAGAAGGTTAATTTTTCCTACATCCTGAGATTTGGAAGCCAAAAAGCATCTACAACAACTTCTTAATGGAAAGTATTTTCAGCATATTTTTTGTGGCAGCATTAAAAAAACTTGGTGCCAGTATTAGAAAAGGTCTCAAAAGTAGATGTGAATTGCATATACCCCTCCACACAACATTAGCCAGATATTTTTTTTTTTTTTTTAGCTTTCAAATATATGAGAACAGGTCTGAAGAGTTTAATACAACACAGGGAGGTTCTTTATATTTGTAGTCCATAGTGCCATTTCTGTTAGATAATTCTGCCTTTTCTTGGTCGTGAAAAAAGTGTTCCCTGCCCTTTCTTTTATCTTTTAGGAACTGAAGGGATGGATTATCTCATATCTGTTTTCTAACTAGGAAGAATATGAGTAATTAAAGTGGTGGTCTTTGAAAAACCAACTTTTCCCCAGAAATCTTAATGCTTCAACTATGAATTGGGATTTAGAAAAAACAATGTATACCTAAAGATGGTTTTATTGGGGACTGAGATATTGCTGTCTAGCTTTCTTTTAAGAAAATAGTTCTCTGTATGTTAACTACAACTATTGGTACTTAATTTGCAATCGGTGTTACTACTTTTTTCACTGAACTGTACAAACTTTTACTTTGATTTTTGTATCTGATTATTGTGCCTTTAAGAGTGTGAAGATTGGCTTGTCTTGGAATTAGACACTTAATTCCTTAATAATTTATAAAACAGTGAATCTCAAATGTGGCATGAGGAGTTCTGGGGTTTTCTGAAACCATTTCATGGTTTCATGCCTGTGAGGTCCCCTCTTTTCTTTTGTTTTCCAACTGTATGTCTATGTAGAGCCATATTTTCTTATAATTCAACCAAAACAACATGTCACAGCAGATTAAATGTAAGAGCAGGTAAAAGAATCAGTTTGTATTCTATTAAACCTAAATTTTTAATGATATTTGCAAAATATTGATAAATTGTCACTGTTCGCACAGATCTCTTATTTTGTTTTATAAAAATGTAGTTTTAAAAAAAATCTATAAAAATTAAAACATTTAGTTTTAATTGAGATTGTTAGTTGTGGAATTCTGCCTATCCCTGATCTGCATTGGGAACTGACCTAAGTTGGGGGAAGATGAGTCATTTTTAGAGGCTAGTATAGATGATGAGGGAGAAAAGGGTTAGGTCTTTTCTGTGTCACACTTGCTTTGAGAATACTGTAAGCCTGGAACTGCTTGGGGTCATTATTGTTTCCATGTGCCCTGAAAATGAAATGAATTCAAGGGAAAACAAAATTATTCTTTTTGATTGCTTCACAAAGGCATTAATTTAATATTAATACATTGCTTAAATCTAATTTAAATTTTTTTATTTAATTTTTTATAAATATTGATAGATAAACCCTTTTATAAATATTGATAGCTAAACCTTTGAAGTTCTAGTTTTTAAAGCTTAGAGGGATCCTTAGAATATACTTGAACCACTCTTGAAAGGTAGGAAGGAATCACTGCTATTTCTTGGAATGATAAGTGAAATGAAAGAACTGTTTTTCCACAGTTACAGTTAGTTTCTATGCTATAATTACACATTTTGTGATAAACCTTTGCAGTGATTAAGAAACAGGTTGTATGAAAACTGTAAAACACAGAAGAAATTGAAGACCCTTAGATGAGGGAAAGACATCCCATGTTCATGGGTCAGCAGAATTAATACTGTGAAAGTGGCCCTATTAAAATAAGTGGTGTACATATTCAGTGCAATCCCAATCAAAATTCCAATGACATTCTTCACAGAATTAGAAAAACAATTCTGAAATTCATATGGGTCCAGAAGACCCTGTGTGTTCAAAGCAATCCTGAACAAAAAGACCAATGCTGTAGGGATCACAGTACTCAACTTCAAAGTATACTACAGCACTACAGTAACGGAAACAGCATCGTACTGGCAAAAAACAGACATGTAAACAATAGGATAGAGTAAAGGACCCAGATAAAAACTCACACAGCTTTTGCTGCCTGGTTCTTGACAAAGTTTCCAAAAACTTAATGTTGGAGAAAAGATAACGTCTTTAGCAAATGGGATAACTGGCAAAGCTGGATTTCTCCATGTAGAAGACTAGATCTCTCACCCTGTAGAAAAACCAATTCAAAATGGATCAAAGATTTTAAGACTTGAAATACATGAAACTACTAGAGAACAATACAGGGAAAACACTTAGAGAGGTGTAGGCAACAGCTTTCTGATAGGACTCGAATTGCTCAGGAAATGAGAGCAAGAATTTATAAACGGCTTGCCTCAAATTAAAAAGCTTCCACACAGCGAAAGAATGTTATCAGAGTGAAGAGGTAACTTACAGGATGAGAGAAAATCTGTGCTGGTTATTTATGGAATTAATATTAGAATATATAAAGAATTTAAAAATTTTAAAACTAAAAGAACAGATAACAATCAATAAAAGGGCAGATGAATTGGAAAGCTCTTGAAGTACAAATAGCCAATACATGAAAAAATGTTAAACCTCTTTAGCGATCAGGGAAATGAAAATAAAAACATTGAGATTTCATCTTATCCCAGTCAGAATGGCTGGAGTGTTTCCATTCAAGAAAACAGACAACAAATTCTGGTGAGGATGTAGGGGGAAATAGAACCCTTATGCACTGTTGCTGGGAATGTAAATTGGTTAGCTACCAAGGAAATTGGTATGGAAGTTCTTCAAGGAACTTAAGATGAAGCTACCATATAATCCAGCTGTACCACTCCTGAGTAAATACCCAAAGGAATCAAAGTTGGCATACAGTAGAGATACCTTCATACTTAGTTTATTCTGCAGTATTCACAACAGCCAAGTTATAGAATTAGCCTAGGTGCCCATGAGTGGATGAATGAAGAAAATGTGCTGTATGTACACAATGGAGTACTGTTTAGCCATAAAGAAGAATGAAAGTAGGTAGTTTGCAGCAAAATAGGTGGAACTGGAGATGAACATAAGTGAAATAAGCCAGATTCAAAAAGACATGCAACATCTAGTTTTTTTGATTTTTAAAAGATGTGAAAGTAGAAGGGGGGGTGGTATTTGAGAAGAGGAAGGGGACCCATGGGAGAAGAGAGGGGAGATTAGAGGGTAGTGGAGATACAATCAAAGTACATTATATACATATATGAAAATATAATGAAGCCCATTATTTTCTATAATTAATACATTAAACAGCAAATTGTGCTATACTTGTGTATAGATCAGGTTTAACTATGTCTTGGTAATTTTGTAGAATGAATTAGGTGTAAAATCTTAATGAGTAACTTTTGCTGTAAAAAGTAGACAATCTATTTTTGCCTTATGTGAATTTCAATGAAGCAGCATAATAAACTATAGCAATTAAATTTTTCAGTGTATACTTCATTGCAATGAAATTTGATTTTTAAGAGTAATTCTAAGTACAGAATATAGAATCATGACTTTTATGCAAATTAGATTTTCATGGATATAAAATGAGAATTTGGTAGGAACAGATGTGGGTGTATATATCCATGTTCTAAAGTTAGAGTTAATATATTTAAATTTAATTTTTAATTCCCCCTACCACCTCCAGCTCTTCCTTTTCAAGATTACTTAAAATGGAAACTTAGGTTAAATTCCATCAGTTATCTTCCACTGAATTTTTAAAGCCACCAAGAAACTTGAGCAAAATAAACTTTTTCAAATATTGTATTATAATGTTAAAACTTTCTTTATTTTGCTCTCATTTCTAACAATCATAAACTATAAACTAAAACACACTAGTAGAATGAGTGTATTAGAATTATTACTCCAGCCTTTATTTCTAGGGACTATTTGAGTCTAGTTATTTAAACTATTAAAAAATTTCATTCTTTGGGGAAGATTTTGTTGTAACATTTGACTTTCTCTATTTCCTTTGCTTCTTTAACTTATTTGGTAGGTGCATTTCCCTCCTTCCATAGTATCCAGGAGAAATGACCCCATAAATAGGCACCACTATCCTTTAAAAAGGTGTGCATGAGTCTGGATCTCCAATCACAGTATCTAAAAAAAAATGAAAAATGTGTTCTCACTAGTTGTATCCTTAAGCACAGTGTATTCAGAGATTGATAAATTTTATTTTTGTGTTTCTAAGTAATTGTGTAAATGAATTCATAGTAATTTGGATAATTTGCCAAAGCTCACTCAAGCAGTTAATCTGAAATCCTTAAGAGGTGAGAGATTGGAAATTGCCATGAATGATCACTTTGCTACATTTCACTGGAATCTTTTTTTTTTTTCTTCTTATCCTGTGTCAATTAGACTCCTATCGCAGGAACTTTCTGTTTGGTTCTCTTGGCCTGGGTGTTCTTTTTCCAGATAGCCATGAAACATGCTTATACTCTATTCGGTTCCCTGACTAAATTCAGGTCACTATTTAAATGTCACTTCAGTAGAGTCCTTCACCAGTGATCTTATCTAATTGTATTCATAATTCCTTCCTGTTTCCCTTCTTACCTCTAAATATTCTTCCCTCTTCTATACTTTATCCCTTAATGTTGGATTACTTTTCTTCAGAGCATTTATGTACGTGGTAATACATTATATAGATGTGTGTTATTGCTTCCTTCCATCTATCTGTCTTATCTATCAATCATCCATCTGTCTATCCATCCAGTCATGGTCAATCAATCTCTCCTCATGCCAGTGTAAATTCTGTGGGGATAGGGACTGTTTTTTCCCAAGTTGTGTCAAATGAGTGAATATTAAGTATTGAGCAAGTTAGTGAATGTGATATTTGGATACTATACTAAAATCAACATAATACATTATTTTCTTATTTTAGTCACTGAGCTTCATGAAGATGAAAAAGGGTCCCTGATAGAAATGTCCTATTGATCTAGTAAGAAGAATTTCTACATAATATTTTCTTACTCTCTCAATACTCTCCTTCAGGTACTATTAAGCCCAGAGAACACACACCAAAGTTAAGAAATTCCATTTTCAAGTTTCAGTGTTTTCTATAAAACTGTCTTTCATAGAGTTTTTTATTTATAGTGTAGTATAGTGTGAAAATTTCTTGTATATTGATCAGCAATAGAAAAGAATGCTATATTCATATATTTGTACAACATCTCATGAACAAAATTAAATGTAAGGATTATACTCCTTTATGTTTCTTTATGAGGTGTTTGCTTACTGGCTCATTGTTTGTAAGGGGCTGTTCAGACTCTGCTTGAAACCATTCTAATGACGAGCTCTTTCAGGCAGTTTACAGTTAGCCTTTAGGAGCCCTCTGATTATTTGGAAAAAGTCATTGGCACTTTTAATGAAGTGAAAGAGAGAACATGTTTTACCTTTCTGTCCCCGATCATCAACATTTTGATATATTTCTAAACATCTGTGTCTCAGGTTATTTTCTACTCAGCTGTATGTAATTTGCAAGTATGTATCTTTTCTGTTTTTCAAAATATTGAAATAACATTAACACAACTTACAAAATTTAAGGACAGTTATGTCCCAAGTGCCATATTCATTTGTTTTGCAATTGAATGTAAAGTTATAAACCTTGACTGTATATAATTTGAACTCAATAAAATTTAAAAAGTAGTGCTTTTCAGACTGTCTTGAGTGTTTAGAATTTCTGTATATAGTAGTTTGTTTCTTGTGGGTTTTTTGCTTCAATGAAAATTGCTTCTTACAAGTGTTGAGCAAAGATTGTTCAGGAGTTCTGCCTGCTGTTTTATTAAACTGTAGTACACAGAACATAGTAATTACAAAACTGCAAAAGTCTTCTTCCAGATTTTTAGCTGCTAACATTTTAAAACTTTTAAACTATTCCATTTAAGCATAATGGCATGAGAATGGAATAGATTTGGTATTGACTTAGCAAAATAGAAAGTGGAATAACTGTCATTAGAAAACCATCATTAAATTGAAAAGTCACCACAACAGGCAAATGTAATATCAGGTTAGTAGCATTTGGACTTAATGTAGACTCTGAGTTTAATAGCAGTTGCAATAAAACTAACAGAGTAATCATATTATGTATAATGATTTCCAGTAAACTTAATATCTAGTAAATTGATGTCTATTTGGTTGTGCTTATTCATGTTACCTGAGTAAGAATTCTTTTATGGTTTCTGATTCAGTGTTAATAGATTGACATTGGTATAAGTATATTGAATATATTTCTGAAAGTAAAAGTTTTTTAATAAATCTCATATACCATTGAAGTTTAATTTTCAGTATTTAAGTTTCAATTCACTTTTAAGTCTTTGTAAATCAGTGAAAATAGATTTATGAGAAATGTTGGCTTGTGATTACTGAGTAACAAATTACACTGAAACTTAGTAGCAAAGGAGACATGTCTCACAGTTTTCATGGTCAGGTATTTGGAAGCAGGTTAGCTGGGTATTTGTGACTCAGTGTCTCTTGTGAAATTGTAGTCAAGCTGTTCATCACAGCTGCAGTTCTGCTGGTACTACAGAATCTGCTTCCAAACTCACTCACAAAGGACTATTGGCAGGAGGCCTCAGCTCCTTGATAGCCATTGACTTGAGCCCTCATTTTGTTGCCTCGTGTTCTCCATCCAGCTGCCTGAGTTTCCTTGGGGCATAGCAGCTGATATCTCTAGAACAGGTGGTTGAAAGCAAGGAGGACATCACATTCCTAGTCTCAGAAGAAAGACACACCATCATTCTGCCATTATAATCTTTTTGGGGAGAAAACTGAGGCTATTTTTGAGGGGTGGGGAATTAGGCTATTTACCTTTTAGAGGACGAGTGAAGAATTGGAGGATGTTCTTTTTAAAATCACCATGGTGATACATAGACTAAGGGTTCTAAATAGCATGTATAATAAAAACTGGAGTTTTGTTTGTTTTCTTTTGTGGTGCTGGGAATTAAACCCAGAGTCTCTTGTGTACTCGGCAAGCATTCTACCATTTGGGTAATGCCTCCCACTCCTTTGCTTTTATTTTTGTTTTTGAGACAAGATCTCACTACCCTTTTGCTCCTGCTGGCTTTAAACTTGAGATCCTCCTGCCTCTACCTCGAGTAACTAGGAGTAGAGGTGTGCACTACCATACCCAGCTATATTACTGTTTTAATAGAGTAGCTTTCAACTCTTGACACTCAGACTCAGTTTGTGCAGCCTTGATAAAACAAAGCAAACTAAGATGGTTGAATTAGGCCTGTCAGTACTCTTGTAGTCAGGTTTTTCCATAAGTGATTCTACTGTTCAATCAAAACAGCACTGTCTTCCAGGTGTACTTTTTTATTCCAGTGACATTTACTACTGTAAATTTATAAAACTTACATTTTGTTCCAAATATATAGGAATTGAAATATTTTGGTGTGTCTTGCAGTATTTTCTAGCTTAAATGTGCATAGGTTATTTTATTAATATTTTAGCATCTGAGCCTTATGTGGAAAATATGGGTTCTGTATTTTGTGTTTATTGCTGTTAAGAGTTAAAATTGCCAATAGTAATAAAAATGAAGGTTATGTTAAACGTATCGAATGGACTCGCATTTTCCTCCACTGTTTATTTGTAGTTATCTCTCCTGTGATTCCTTAATATTGTGTATACCTTTTTAAATTTAGCAAATTGATTAAGATATGTAAACTTGATCATTTATTTGTGTGTCCTTTCGTTACTTGTCATTCTTTTGTGTGAATTTAGTATTTTTCCATTTCTTTTTAAATGGACATTTGCACAATTAGATACTAATGAATTACTTACACAGGTCATTTGAACATAATGATTATATTTGAAGAATAGATTCATGGAAGTAGAATTGGTGAGTCAGATTGTACAATACTACCAAAACACTCCCTAGAGGACACCAGTGTACTTGTGGGAGCGCGATATGTATAAATTGCTTGCTTCCTGAGTTCTTGCCTGAATATATTTTATGATTTTGGAATTTTTTCAACCTGAAAAATAGTATTTCATTGTAGCCTAAATTTGCAGTCCTTTACACATGAGTTTGAATTTTTACTCATATTTAAGAATGCCTTGTTCATTCTTTTTAGTATCCATACCTTTTTTTTTTTTTTTCCTGTTACAGTGCTGGTCTTGACTGATAGAAACTTAAGTGCTGGGGAAATTGTCTTATTGTAATGAATTATGCACTGAGCTTTCTTTTCTCATTTCCCTTGATTCTTTTCAGTGGTTTTGTGTTTTTACAGTTTTTTTGTATTTGTAATAAATTAGGGTTTACTTTTTAAAAGTTATCTGCCAAATTGCTAAATACCATTTATGTATAGATCATCTCTTTTTGTTGATTTGAATGCCATCTTTATCAAATCTAAATTCCTAAAATATTCGATCCTATTGGTAGACTTTTCTTCTGGTTAATTAATATATATTGTGATATGTTAAGAAATGATGGCACATATGGTGTGTAAAGTATGTAAGAACAGTTTTTCAGTGCCTTCCATGAACTAAGTGCTTATATATATTAACTCATTTAACTTTTGTCATACCTTCCAAGTCAGTTTTTGAGTGGACTTTATAGAATTTTCAGGTATTCATGGATGAATTTCCTTCAA
Organism: Castor canadensis; assembly: GCF_047511655.1. Classification (NCBI taxonomy): domain Eukaryota; kingdom Metazoa; phylum Chordata; class Mammalia; order Rodentia; family Castoridae; genus Castor; species Castor canadensis. The sequence continues at coordinate 30,186,515 of NC_133395.1, forward strand.
CATTGTTTTTTTTCTTTAGCTGTGATGCGGATCCATCAGCCCTAGCAAAATACGTTTTGGCTTTGGTAAAGAAAGACAAAAGTGAAAAAGAGCTCAAGGCATTGTGTATTGATCAACTGGATGTATTTCTTCAGAAAGGTAAGATTTTTGGTTTTAACATACTATTTTATTTTAGTAAGTTATCCTCATTCTTAAGGCATGCTCATATTTTTTCTTACATGGGTTAAAAGATTTAGAAAATGAATGTTTATTTAAAGATAATATTCCCTAGGAAACTACTTTGAATGTTTTCTAGCCTAATCCTTTTCAACTTTTCTGTACTTTGCTCACATCTAGATAATAATAGTATTTATGTTTATATTAACTGGGTGGACTTCATGAAGATGACTAAATATGACTGGAAACAACTGACCTAGAGGCTTGGCTCATTCCAGTATTGAAAATTTAATGAATTATCATCACCATGGGTCTTGTGCCATTGTACACTGGTTGGGAAGATATTGGTCTTAGTATAATTTCTAGGTTTATAAAAGTGAGGGTATATTTCATCATATTACAGGTCTGGTGAGTAGTAGTGGAAAATTAAGATCTTAATAAATGTCCTTTTTGGGGGTGGAGTTGGGGTACTGGGCTAGTAATGTCTCCCCCAACCCTTTGGCAGTTCAGGGGTAGTAAATGTCTTCTAATCTGTTGTTTTTTGGTTGTATTTTTAGAGACACAAATATTTGTGGAAAAACTTTTTGATGCTGTGAATACAAAGAGTTATCTACCTCCTCCAGAGCAGCCATCCACAGGAAGCCTGAAGGTAGAATTTTTTCAGCATCAAGAAAAAGACATAAAAAAGGAAGAGGTAAGAATTTGTATTATAGTTTATAGGTTCTTTAAACACATACAAGGCATAATTAAACTGAGTTTTCTTTTTGTATTTTTGTGTTAGGAGTCCTCAAGACCCACTTCTAGATTTAATGATTTCACTAGGAGCACTCACAGGACTCAGCATATAGTCATATTTATGGCAATGACCTACTAATGCAAAAAAAAATAAACCAGAGTTAGGAAAGCTTAAAGGTATAGAGGTCAAATCTGGTGAAAAACAGGCACCAGCTTCCAAAATCCTTGGAGTCACTTAGGTCTTGCTTAACTTTATTTAGCAAAGAGTTGTGACAACACATGTGAATCACGGAAGCTTGTTAGAGACTCCATATTCAGTGTTTGTATTTAGGGTGGACACCTATTATGTAATACACACCAAAGTTCCAGAATCTCAGGAGGAAAGCAGGTGTTTAGCATAAACCATATTGTTTTCACAAATAATTTAAGCACATTGAGCCATTCTGATTGAGGAAATGTGGGAACCTTCCAGAAATCAAAGCTTTCAGAGCCAGCCCAAGGATAAGTGTTACAAGTAGGCCCTTTTAAGGATAGCAGTTTTAGGTCTGCTTTTAACTTTTCTGCCAAGTATCTTGTAGATGTGGAGTCTTAGGATTTGTGTTCTATGACAATCATTACAATAACAGTAAATTTGTTTGAATCAGTCTTTCATGCATTTGTTAGGCTATTTTAAGGTAGTCAAACGTAAGGACCTTCACAGGGCAGTAGAAATGACTTCAGGCTTTTAAGAGATTGTGAATTTTTAACTGCATTTTAGAATCTTCTCTGTTTACTCTTATTTAATAGTCTTGTAGTTTTCCCAATTTGATGTTTAAAGATTGTAATTCCAGAGAAAATAATGATTGGCAATTAAGTTATAGCATTTCTGCATTCAGCCTAACTTTAGGCTAAACATGTCTTGATTAAAAATTTGGCTGTGTAACTCACTGGTATGTGGTGTTGAAAACACTAGTTTTCAGGGTGTCAGTTTATTCTACTGTGAAATAGCAATATTTAGGGTTGTACTGAGGAATAAGTAAAATAATGTATATAAAGCATTTGACATAGTGTAGGGTATATGTAGGTCCTCATTAAATGGTGGTGGTTGTTACTGTTGAGAGTGTTGTACAGTGGGAGGTGAGGTTGTGACCTTTGTTTTTTTTCCTCCTTACTCTTTTCCCATATTATATAAGCAGCATAGTTTCTTACATAATAATACATACATACATGATGTTACATAATATTTCTCAATGTATTTTTATCTCTATAGAGACAAAAAGAGAATATATTTACATATACAAATATAGAGAATATATTTACATATGTTTATATTATACTCACTTGTGTGCTTACATATGCATACACTCTCTCTCATACACACACACATACTCTCCATTCAGTTTATCTGTAGAAAACCAGAAATGTAACTTCATAACTGTGCATGTTTCATACCTAGCAGTGTAAGGGATATATTAGGAACAGACAGAAGATAATTGTATTGCTAGTTGCTTGTGCCACGTAGAGATATACAGTGATTTAAGTTTTTCCCACTGAAATTTGGTTGGTTCCACAGTTTTGTTGTCATAAATTTCATATATAGTGTACACACAGATTCATTCATATATATGTGTACACATATATAATTAATTATTTTCTTTAAGATGGTGCCTTGCTATGTTGGTTAGGCTGATCTCGAATTCTTGAGCACAAGTGATTCCCCCTGTTTCAGTCTCTGAAGTAGCTGGAGTTCAGGCATGTGTCACAACATCTAGTTTTAGCTATATTTTAGTTCTCAAAATTAAGACAATGGCCATGTTTTAACACGGGCCCTTATTTAAGAAGCAGTTTTCCTAATGCAAGTTAGTGGCAAAACATTAGTGTTATGTGTATTGCTTCTGTAATGCTTCATCACAGTTTTCTTGAGCAGTTGTGGAGGATGTTTATCTCTGATCTTCCAGAATTATCAAAATGTCAGGTGCAAGTATGAATTTAAAATGCTGTGGGTACTGAAAGTTCCCAGTTGGGCATGTACTATAGAATATGGCTGTCAACATAAATTACTCGTAAGAATGCAATGAGGTAAATAGAAGGGAAAATACATCAGGAGAGCCGAATGTGGTGGCTCACACCTATAATTCTAGAACTTAGAAGGCTGAGAAATGAGGATTATGAGTTCCAGCCAAGCTGCACTACATACATATATATAGCAAGACCCTGCTTCAAAAAGAAAAAAACAAAACAACTCTGCCCCCCAATATATTTATCATGTACAAATTTTTGACTGGGTTGGAAGGAGATTTTGGAGTGGACAGGAAGAGAAAAGTACTTGATGGGGATTAAAATGCACAAACTGTTGAAAGAATACTTTATTGATTTTCCTAATTGGTTCTGTTCACAGAATTTCCATTTATTCAGGTGGCCTGCTTTTCATAGTAAGAGGCTCTTATCTAAAGGGATGCTAGAAAAGCTGGTATAAACTGGGACATGTGTATCCCATCTGTAGATTACCTGCATCAGAATATTTTAGGGTTCTTACTAAAAAGGTATAATCTTAAGCTCTAACATATTTACAGAAGTTCTTGTCAATATCTCCTGAATTTGTCTAATCACTAACTCCCTATGGAGTCTGTTTTTCAACAGTACAGTCTGGAAAAAGTAGTATTGATCAAAGGAATGTTTCCTTTTCTTGCTTTCTAGTAATTATATGCATGGAAGCCTCATGTAGTAAACATTAGTACATAGCTGATACGGTATTATATGAAACTGGTGAACTATTTCACTATATATATTGTTTTCTTAAATACCCTTCTTTTTTTTATGACTTGGTCAGTTCTGATGTGTTCTCCTGTATTCTTTGATATGAGACCAAATCCCAAGAAACCAAAACATGAATGTATATCAGACTTTTGAAAGAGGTAATAACATTGGCTTTCCATTCATTATGTTGAAGTGAAGACATTAGCTTAAAATGTTCCCTATTATCGAAGGCAAAGATTTATGAATTTCTTTTCTGTTCACTTTAACTTTCAGCAGATTATTATGGTTAAATCATTGTAATTATTAGAGAAATGTATTTTGTTTCTATATTTATAGATGATAATTTTGCTCCTATATCATATTAATTAATTTTAATACTAAGTCATTTGAAATATTAACATAGAAAGGGATAACTTGCCAAACTTACAGAGTTTTGTGTATGTGTGTGTCTTTCAGATCACAAAGGAGGAAGAACGAGAGAAGAAGTTTTCTAGAAGGCTAAATCACAGCCCTCCCCAGTCAAGCTCGCGATACAGAGAAAATAGGTAAATGACTTACTGAACAATTCTCAATGCTTAGACTTTGATTGTCTTTTACATAGGGCAAGTATTGTCTCCTCTTTTATTTGTCCAGGAAAGTGTAACTATGTCCTCTTTTTTTTCCTACCAAGAATGTCTAGGTCAGATTTTCATGTCTTGCAAATGAGGTTTAGAACAGTGTTTGAAGTATATTAGTTGCTACTATTATTTTTATTCCTATCTTCAGATTCCAGTGGAATCTTAATGAGAGATTATTTTTCATTTGAAGTTTCTCTTTAGCCTGATTAAACTGTTTTTTCCATTAATGTTTCAGAAACGTTTAGAACATAATGCTTGTGATACATGATTATTAGATTACATGTATAAGACTGTAATATAAGACATGTATAACATAAGGCATAGACGCTTTTATATATTGTTGCCTAACTGTAGTTGTTGATATGTGTAGTAAAGATTAGAGAGGTTTTTTCTTTTAAAAAGATGTTAGAGCAAGTACTTAAACTCAGGGGTTTTTTTGTTGTTGTTTGTTTGAGTGTCCTGGATATGTATCCTGAGGGTGGGATCGAAAATTATGATGTTACAAAAATGAAGTAGCTTTCATGTTTGGAGTTTTCCCCTATATCCTCTCGAGTCTTCTTTACATAAAAGTGATCGTGTGTTTCTTCAGAAGTCGTGATGAGAGAAAAAAAGATGATCGTTCTCGAAAAAGAGATTATGATCGTAACCCTCCTCGGAGAGACTCATACAGAGACCGGTACAATAGAAGACGAGGACGAAGCCGCAGTTACAGTAGGAGTCGGAGTCGAAGTTGGAGTAAAGAGAGGCTGCGTGACAGAGATAGAGATAGAAGTAGGACTAGAAGCAGAAGCCGAACACGAAGCAGGGGTAAATAATACATATATATATCTTAGTTAGCATTCTTATTTGTGAAAGAGTTCCATGTTTAAGGGACTTTTAGAATTGTTTAACATTTCTCTAGTGTTGTCTTCAAGTTTTTCTATTTTCATGTATTCTGTGGACCAAGTGAATGGTTTTTAAAAATTTCATTGCGTCCAAATTAGAATTGCAGTTAATTACCAGTGTACACTTAACAGCATGGCCATAGTGAAAAATACTATTCAGTGTTTGTGAGAATGTAGGTAAAGGTGACTTTTTAAAAAACACTTTGAGACTGTCTTAAAATATTAAACCTGCATCTAGCAAATAGCCCACACATTCCACTCCTAGATATTTACTTAGAAGAAATGAAAGCATATGTTCACACCAAGACTTGTGCACAGTGACCAGGCAGCTTTATTTGTAATAGACAAAAGCAGAAACAATCCAAGTTATCAGCAGGTGAATAAGCACATCAATACCCATGCTATATCATGAATAAAAAGGAAAGAACAATGATAGATGTAACAAAGTAACTGAATCTCAAAATATGTTGAGTTATAGAAGCTAGATAGAAGTACATGTCTATAAAATTTTAGAAAATTAAAAGCTAATTTATGATGACAAAAAGCAAATCAGTTTTGCCTAAGGTGAGGTAAAGGAAGGATGGATTACAGATTGCAAGGGGATCTGAGGATACTTTTGGGAGTGATAAGTATGCTCATTATTTTGGTAATGTTGGTTTCACAGATGTGTACATAAATGAAGCCTCATTACATTGTATACCTTAATTATATTTAGCTTTTTTACGTATCAGTTATACCTCAAAATAATAATAAAAAAGTTTTTAAAATTCATTTCAAATGTGTATGTTTACAGGAGCATAGCTATCCAATATGTATAATTTCTCTTCCACTGTATGTTATTGAAGGGAAAATAATTACAGTAAAATAACCAAAACATCTTGGACTAAAACACTTTTACTCAAACTTCAATTTCTGTTTATGGCCATTGTGTAAGCCCTATATTCTGTTATTCTTCTCTTACAGTATTTCTTCCACTGTAATGTTGGTGCAACTTAGGTCTCTTTGCACATTGTTTCTTTTACCTAGTCTCCTTAATATCTTTTGTTTTTCCTTGGAACCATATGAAGACTAGTTTGTTTCTTTGTTTCTGTTCAATGTAAACTCCTCCCCCCCTTTGTTAATCTATTCTTATCTTATGAATAGTGTTCATTATAACAATCATGGTAGTATCTTTAGATGGGTAACAGCAAAATGTTCATTATAGGAAACAATCATCCTTTGCATGGTTTTGTTTTATGGATTCCAAGTATGCATACTAAGATTATGCAAAGAAACAAAAATGTTTTTTTCTACAAACAAACCTTGAAGGAAAAACCAAGGTAGAGCAATTTTGTGTCTAGGTTATAGTTTAGGTTATGGTGAAAAGAAATAGCTGATCCTGAAACACTCTAAAATTGACTAGTTTTTAATATAAAGGAAGCTTGTGCTAAATTTGAACTTTTTTTTCTGTTTAGAAAATGCCAGTGTTTCTTAGATCTGGGACATGGCTGGGTTTTTGTTATTGTTTTTAGTAAAAGAGCATGGTTTTATATTTATATTTGTTGCAGAAAGGGATCTGGTAAAGCCTAAATACGACCTGGATAGAACAGATCCATTAGAAAATAATTATACTCCAGTTTCTTCGGTACCTAATATTTCATCTGGCCACTATCCTGTCCCTACTTTGAGCAGCACCATTACTGTAATTGCTCCTACTCATCATGGTAACAACACTACCGAAAGTTGGTCAGAATTTCATGAAGATCAGGTGGACCATAACTCTTACGTAAGACCACCAATGCCAAAGAAACGGTGTAGAGACTATGATGGTAAGTCTTTGAACTATTTAATGACTTATCAAATTAATATTTGCAGCTACCTTGCTCTTAGTTTAGGTTGAACAGTTATTCAAAAAGATTTACGTCTGATATTAGAAATATTGAGCAATAGTCTTTATCACATTATGAGTTCCCTAATACTTAAATTAGTCACCCCTCTTCATTGAGTACCAATTTAAAGATAGTACGTATTTGCAAGTAAGTCTTAAATACATAGTTGAAGGTTACCAAATAAGAGTAAATATTTACTGAGTTAATGTTCCTAGAATTTACTACTAAAACATTTTGACAAACTTACTTTAGAAATCATTGATTATTGGAATATATGTAGGGTCTATAAGTGTAAACATTACCTCCATAAGACTTTTATAAAAGAATCAAATACTTAGAAAAGGGTTACTGTAAAAGGCTTATCTAGTACTAAGTCACAGTTGAATACTCTTAGTTTTAAGTCAGAGATTTTAGTAAAGAAAATGTTTCAAATGAGAAAACATACTGAAGGCTATAAGTAAGCTTTATATTGTCTTATCTGCATATGCTTATTTTAATTTGGTGATTCTTTTTTGTATTTTTAAGGAGTATGCTAGATTAGTATGTTACTTGATAAGTGTATTACTGAGAATTAGCAGCTGACTTTTGTGAAATGGCTAATTAGCTGTATTTTTGCTCAATATTAAAAATACTCTTATTTTGAAATAGCTTTTGTTAAGTCAGAGATAATTTGTATTTCCAGTACTTTTCACATTTCTTCCTAATAATTCTTTTTTCACAGAAAAGGGTTTTTGTATGAGAGGAGACATGTGCCCTTTTGATCATGGAAGTGACCCAGTAGTTGTAGAAGATGTGAATCTTCCTGGTATGCTGCCTTTTCCAGCACAGCCTCCTGTTGTTGAAGGACCACCTCCTCCTGGACTCCCCCCACCTCCACCAATTCTGACACCCCCACCTGTGAATCTTAGACCCCCAGTGCCACCTCCAGGTCCATTACCACCTAGTCTCCCACCTGTCACAGGTCAGTAGACATGTTTGTTTGCCTGTATTTATTATGTGTCCATTCATAATTCGTTAAAATAAAGCTAATAGTGTGATGGTTACTTTTGTTAAAAGTTTCTGAAGTAAGATCAGGAATGCTTGATAGAAATTAAGAGCAATACATATACACTTCCATTTGGAGTATGTCTACATGTTGTAGCCTATGCTAAGCCAGTTATTGTGGTTTGAGAAGGTGCTGTGAATTATGTACATCACTAGTAATACTCAGGTACCTGCAATCCTTGATAGCTTAAGGCAAGCCTGTTTTGAACTACATTAAAGAATATTTACCATAGAAAGCTAACTTATTTGTAAGAACTTGGTGTTTATAGAAGATATTAGTGTAAAACAAATGAGACTATCGTATTTGTATGTACAATAATTTATTTTGTTTGTTTGCTTTCAGATGATATTTCTTATTCTTTGGTTTTGACAGGACCACCACCTCCACTTCCTCCTTTGCAGCCATCTGGCATGGATGCGCCTCCAAACTCTGCAACCAGTTCTGTTCCTACTGTAGTAACAACTGGCATTCATCACCAGCCTCCTCCTGCTCCACCTTCTCTTTTCACTGCAGGTGTAGTTTTGGTCTTCTCTGTATTCATAATGCAATATAGTTTTAAAGCAGAGATTTAGATGAGGAATTACAAAATGTCTAGAGTTAATTGTTCTCTCAGTACCATTTTTCTAACATAAGTAAATGTAGAATACCATGTTGGCTTGGTGAATTAATATTAAATAATCCCTCAGTTAAGATTATTTTCTTGGAAAATTTGTATTTTTAGAAAGACTTTAATACATATTAAAACATGTTAGTTTTATAATAGTGATACCTTATATGGCTTACTTTTTCTATTATCAGTATTAAAAAAATTACCAAGTAGAGTTTTATAATTGTTTTTTAATTGCAGTTTTTATATTACCAGATACATATGACACAGATGGCTACAATCCTGAAGCTCCAAGCATAACAAATACTTCCAGACCTATGTATAGACACAGAGTGCATGCACAAAGGCCTAACTTGATAGGACTAACATCTGGGGACATGGATTTGCCACCGAGAGGTAGAATGATTAATCTTTTCTTCTTTTCATGATGTCAGGAGTAGGAAAACATCTGTCAGAAAAGTTAGTCCTGCATTTAATTGAGTTTGAGTAAGGGATGGTGATTTTGTGTGTTTTTGGTCTCATGAGAGAAAAGGTAATGTATGGTTCCATATTTGTGGTACAGGAACACCTTTATTCTACCATCTAAGGGGGGAGCTTCCCAAAAGTATGTTAAAAATTTTTTTTGTATTTTGCTTCATCTGTAGTCTTAATTGGTTCATTCGAACTCTTGAGAGTAATACTTTAATTCCTAAGGCCTAGTTTGGGTAATGAAATTATCCGTATAAACTTGTGCTTGATTATTTTTTTGTTTGTTTGCTTGACAATGTTAAAATTTTATATTGGTTTGCTTATATTTTTAAGCAAAAGGAATTATGGGTTATGAAGTGACTAGTTATCTTCTAAAATTTCCTTTGAGGAAACAGACTTTTTAAAATAAAATTATTAAAAGAGAATGTAGACTGATGCAGTTACAAGCCAGGGTGGCTAAAGTGCAATGCTTGAGGTTAAACTGATTAGAGGATGGACACAGTTTACAATAATTGAAAGATGGAGTATTTGCTATTGGTAACATTTGATAAAGTGAGAGATTGTCAGAATAGAAAATACTATGTACGCTAGTAAAAATATGTCTTTTTCCTTAACCATGTCAGTTAACTTTTAAAACTCATTAATTTGCATTCCAGTTGTCTTGATGTCTACCCAGAATAAAAAAAATCAAGGCTCATCACTTGTGAATAAAATTCCAACTTAATAGTCAGTACATACTGTGGATTATTAAATTCATGACTAGTCATACTTTTTGTTTTTTATTTGTTCAGTGGAAGCTATCAGACTATGAGCATTGAATATTAGAAGAAGTTTGTGATGAGGGTATGGGAAACAATTTAATTAAAATTTATATCCTTTTTGAAATCATACACTTTTACTTTTTAAATTATCCTTAAGATATTGCAATAATTACCATCAACAGTAGTAGAAAAAAAGGTTTTTTTGAATAGTTTCTGTGAGAGGAATATATACATTGTTTGTAATTGAAAAGTAGCTACTTAACAATCATAGCTCTTCATAATATTTAACCATCCTCTGACCTCTGAATGTCTCTCCTGCCTGGCTAGTTCAAAGGTTTTAATCCTCTTTCATTCTTTTTTTTTTTTTTTTTTTTTAAATCATACCAGTATTCCTTGCTCTTACTGGGAGCTCCGAGTCAGGTCATCTCTTTCTTTCCTTGCTTTTTTGGAGTAGCATTAATATATGCCATAATGGAGTATTATTTATTAAGCTCATTTCCATGTAAGGTCAATTTCTAGTTATAATTGAGAGGAGAAGAAATCAAACTCCCTTGTATATAAATTTTACATGGTAGATGGAGTCATGGTAATTTCATCTCTTCATGTACATAGTTATAAAAAGTGCTTCTATTGAGAGGAGAAATGTCTGACATGCATACTGAGAAACTGAGTGCCTTTTTTTCAGATTCATACTGTACATAGTGTTTAATACTGTTACTCAAATGTATCATATACTATTTTTGTGAGCTAGTTTTGGAGTGTATTTTACATTACTAGCATTTTTTTTTTTGTTTTGCTTTGTTTTAGTTTTTGGTGGCACTGAGGTTTGAGCTCTAGGCTTCATGCTTGTAAAGCAGACACTTGATAACATTGTTTTTAATGTATCAAACAACTGACTTAGTAACCCATTTAAATTAGAAATTGCCTGTCCATATCTTTTTTCAGTTCTTTCTCTTCTCTCCCCTATTAAGATTTCAAATTTATGGACTTGGATTGTGTTAAGTAAATAAACTTATAATATTGTTATATAATTATTGCACATTTCTGGTGGTCAGAAGATGGCCTTAATTTATCATAAATTATTGTGTTATAGTTACATGTTTATGCACAGTTACCACTTACTATTCTTAATGGGGAGTTATCATTAGTAAATAGTTGGTAAATTTTAGGCCCTTTGATGCCTTGGGATTACTAATGTAAAAGTGGCGTAGAGGTCGTAATAATTATTTTTTCTGTATTTCTGAGTTGAAGAATTTGATAGATGTTCCCACGATTGGATATAGACAGAAAGGTTAAGTAGTTTTTCAGTTTAAGTCAAGAAACCCAGTGGTGACAATTTTAAGGAGGAAAAGCAATTTATTAAAAGGATACTGAGTGAAGGCACAGCATATTAGACACATTTTCTGACTGCATACCAAGAGGTATACAATCTTTGTTTTTAACCCCTTAAGTAAATATTAATAAGGAATGTAAATGAGTGAATAAAGATGAGTTGGAGCAAACCTGTCTCAGTTACTAGAGGAAAAACACATTAGTGAGCTTTCAGATACAGAACATAATAAAATAGAAAAGGATATTGGATAGCTCAAAGCTTCTCCAATAGGGCTAGTGAACCAGCCTTGGGAGGCAGGAATTCAATAAAAAATTAGATAAAAAAAATCTTGCACAAAATTAGTAATGTGAAAGTACCAGCATCACTAATGCTATTGCAGAATGTTTCCACTGATCTGTGGAGATATATACAGGATAAAACACTTAGAGCAAAGGTGTGGATAAGGCACACATACTTTATACTTTTGAGAAACCAGCTTTGTTTCTAAAACAGAGGAAGTAAGGGGTATGGGGGGAATTAAGGCCAGATAAGACATTTGAAGAATTCTAAAATAGAGGCGACAGTAGCTACTCCAGGGCAGTAACAGTGGGAAGTGAAAAGATTTAAGTTTAATGAATTGACAACACAATTTACTGAATTGTGGGGGTTAGAATAGGAGTAATGGAAAGGCCAAAGTCAGACAGCAGGTTTCTTCCTTGGGTAATTAGGCAGGTGGTAATATTATTTGCTGAGAAAAGACAGATTTAGTAGGGAAATAAATTTGTATCAAAATTGTAATTTTGTAACCATAAGTCATTTGAGTAGACATGTCCAGTGGGAGATAGAATTTGGAATTTAGGAGATTCATGAAAGACAGCTGACTAGTAAGTACAGATTTTAGAATCACATCAGTGGAGGTAAAGGGTAAGGAAATGAGCCACACTGCATTGGCAGGTTTGACTGTTATAGGCTCTAAAAGCCTTTCTTGGGTGTCCTGATAGCCTCCTCCCCTCATATCCCTCTTACTCCTGAGAATCCCTGGATAAAATGAATGAAGTCATGGTGCTTTAGGGAGATTGTATAGAGTAAGATGAAGTAGCCCAAGTAAATAAGGGAGCTAGCATAGGGGACTGAAAAAATGAAGCCAAAAAGGCACAAAACAGTTTGGGGATTTCTGAAATCTAGAGAATATATTATCTAAGAATCAGAAGGTAACCAACAGAGTTAGTGCTTCTTAGAAGTCAAATAAGAGAACTGAGAAGTATTCATAGGCTTAGTCAACAAGCTAGCACGTACGTCCATGATTTTTAGCATAAGCATGTTAAGTGCAGTATTGGGAGAAGCTGCCAGTTTTCAGAGGATTAGTGAGTTGGTGGCAGTGATAGTGAGGAAGCAAGTTGGCCATCTCTTAGGAAATGGCTGTGGGATATGGAGAGATGAAATTGGGTAGATGATGGAGAAGCTGCTTTTATAAGATTTTATTTTAAAAATGGAGTATTTTGAGTTGTAATATTAAGTGTTTAGTGTTGATGGAAAGTGACAGTGTCATCAGAAAGGTAGAATTCTAGGGCATTGATTTTGGACCTTTGTCTCTGGATAACATTGAGAAGCAGAGAAATCTGGAAACAAAAACCCAGTAAAGTCAGTAGACTACATAAAAAGGAAAGTAAGTTGTTAGGAAGACTGTTTTAGTGAGAAATATATAAAATATTGAAAGCACATACTTATAGCTCTTTTGTACTGCATTTTAGCCTCAAATATTTTTCTTTTAAGTTCAAGTATGCTTTCAGTTACATTAATATGTTACATGAATGTGTTGTTTCATTCTTAACTTTTACCAATTCTCAATAGTCATTTGATTAGTGTTCGAATTATAGATATATAATATAGTGTTTAAATAATAGATTATGCATTTGTTTTCACAACTATGAACATGATTCCTCAAGGTGATTTATTTGTTCATTTTACATGTTGATTTGTAGTGAGAATGATGACATGGGATGGGGCTATGGGTTTTATCCTTAGGTAGTGGCCTGCACAATTACATTGTTTTTTCATTGTTGGTGAAGTGGTGTGACTGGGCTTTGAACTCAGAGCTCTACTGCTTCAGCTATACTTCCAGTTTACTTTTGCTTTGGTTACTTTGGTGATAGAGCCTTGTGAACTATTTGCCTGGGCTGGCCTTGAGACATGATCCTCCCAATCTTAACCTCCTAAGTAGCTATGATGATAGGCGTGAACAATCTGTGCCTGGGCAGAATCTTGTCACCTTGGCAAGTGAGAATTGAGTCTTCTTATAGCTAGGTGTGAAATCAAAGAATATGTTTGAAATTGGTTAAAAATCCCTTGCATTACTATATTTGAGTGTATAAATGTATTGCTGTTTCTTATAAAATACATATATTTAGAAAAAGAGCCAGAACCTTTTCGGTATGAGTTTAAACAAAAATGTATGGTAGAAAATATTAATGTATGCTTTCTCATTTTTGTTTGTTTTAATACAGAAAAGCCTCCTAATAAAAGCAGTATGAGAATAGTAGTGGATTCAGAATCCAGGAAAAGAACCATTGGCTCTGGAGAACCTGGAGCTCCTGCAAAGAAGACTTGGTTTGATAAGTAAGTTGGCTGGGAAAATTGAGGAATTTTATTTTACACCGATTTTTGGGATTATTGCTTTGCTTTCTTAAAAAAAGAAAAAAAATCCATTTTCTAAATTATCCCCCTAAAATATAAGCTGTTTCCTAGAAAATTTCAAGTTAGGTGTTTGGCACTACAAAGACATTTCCTTACAAGAGTAGTATAAAGGTTAAGGACATAATTTTTCTTCTTTCCCTTCCAAAAGGAATCACCCCTTACTTTATATGTTGTTGAACACTAGCTATATGAAGGTTAGTTATGGCCCCCCAAACATTAGGGAAAGAAGGTGTAGATCAGGTCTAGGAAGAGACTTTAGTGTTCAGGTAATTCCTATTGGGAAGTGCAAAGGGCTTTTTTAAAGATTGGAGACACACTGAGTTGTCATGAAGGGCTTTAAAGAAAGGAGTAGAGAATGAGAGTATCTGGGAAGAGTGTGATGATTCATTTGTAAATTTACATGCGTAGAGACTAGGACCACGTCTTGGTTTTAATATTTAACAATAGTTTCTAGTTATTACTGTAATTAAATCTGATTTAATGCAAAGAGTATAATCTCTGGGCCACAGTTTTTTTCTTTTCTGGGAAATAATGATGTATATTTCCAATACCTTTCTAAGCTGGAAACGGGTTGAGGTGGTTATCTTTGCATTGAAATTCAAATTAAAAAATTTAAATGATCAAAGTTTTAAAATCTGATAATTTCTGAAAGCTAGCTCTTGCAGAAATGAAACAAAAGTTCTATTTGCAATGACTAAATATGAGGGTAGCAGGACCTTTCCAGCTAAAAGTGTTAAATAAGAGCAGATCAGAAGTGTGGAAAATATAACAAATGACATGGCAGAACCCTTCTCACTTGGCATAGTGGAATAAGGTAGGAACATTGCTAATTTGGAAACTTTGTTTGGAAGAAATTTTAAATTTTCTTATCAATTAGCACATCTAGATTTGTGGTAAATTTGACTTAATTGGGCATCCATTTTATATTTAAGACTTTATTCCTCTATGCTTGGTGTAGGGGTCATGATTTATAATGTATCGATCATCTCGTTTTGTTTACAGACCAAGTTTTAATAGGACAAACAGCCCAGGCTTCCAGAAGAAAGTGCAGTTTGGAAATGAAAATACCAAACTTGAACTTAGAAAAGTTCCTCCAGAGTTAAATAATATCAGCAAACTTAATGAACATTTTAGTCGATTTGGAACATTGGTTAACTTACAGGTGAGAGCCATGAAATGATTCTAGTATCAGTGCTTGATTATGTAAGGAACTTCATGTAGTAAGAAAACTGTGTTTATAAAGAAATATTACGGGAAATTTGCTAATATTTTTAAGGTTGAAAATTATATCTGCTACTATAATGAAATAACTGAGACAGGCTAACTTAATAAAGAAAAAAGGCACATTTAGCACACAGGTTTTGAAGGCTGGAATTTCAAGGTTAAATGGTGCCCTTGATTTGGCATCTCTTGAGGACGTAATGATAGCTGGTGCCAGAACACTAGACATGTATGTGGGACAAAGACATTACATCTTAAAACAGGAAGTTAGAGAGCTATGCAGGGATCAAGTTTATTCTGGAACTAGCTCACTCTTTCAGAGCTCAGAGGTCCACAAAGTTAACTCGAATCCCTTAATCTCTTATAAAGACTGCTTCCCCCAGTGACCTGACAGCCTTCTACTAGGCCCTACTTCTTAAAGGTTCAAACCATTTCCCAACACAGCCACACTAAGAAGTAAGCCTGCCACATATGAGCCCTGGGGGAACACTTTCACAATATCCAAACCATGGCAGAAGGACTGGAGGTGTGGCTCAAGTATAGAGCTCCTACCTAGCAAGCACAAGGCTGTGAGTTCAAACCCCAATACTACTCTCTGCCCCCCCCAAAAAAGTTGAATGCTGGGAATGGTAAGAAGGCATCACTATTGAAAAGTGATGATCTGTCACAAAAGGAAAAGAAATGGTGACCACAAGGAAGGTGATTCACAAACCATGTCAGATATGGAATGAAACCACACCTTTTAGAAAAATGTGTGGGCTTTTTTTTTTTTTTTTACTCTCAAAAAGTGGGAATTTGATTAATTGTATTATAAACTTTTTACTTAATAGAGGTTTTCATAAAGTTACAAAAAGTTAAGTAATCACATTTAGATAGTAAAAATTGCAGTAGTTTTCAGTTCAAATTTCTCAAAATTATTTAAGCAGAATAGTTCAGTCAGATTTACCCCTGCAACTTCTGTGGTGTGGTAAGCATTTAACAGATACTTTTGGGCTCCAAACATCCTGCAGTCTGTAATTAATTTAAAAATTTACTTTCCCGCTTTTGAACAGCCTGTAAGACATTGACAGTATAATTTGTGTTTGACTTTACCTAAATTAGACCTTGGATCCATAAAGCTTGTGAGCTTTTCTAACATTACTTAGTTTACATTTTGTGATATGTTGAAAGTGCTGAAATAGTATGTTGGCTCCCCCTCATTCTACTTTTCAACTAAAATGTTTATGTTTTAATAATTATTTTAATAATCCATAAGAACAAAATTTTAAAGGACTTAGCTCAACTTAAGTTGATTTTGGAAATTTTCTTCCCTTTCTAAAAGTACTCTTAGCCTGGTGCCAGTGACTCACTCCCGCAACCTTAGCTACTTGGGAGGCTGAGATCAGTAGGATCATGATTCAAGGCCAGCCCAGGCAAGTAGTTCACAAGATTGCAACCAGTATCTGGGCACAGTGGCATGCACCAGTCTTCCCAAGCTACGTGGGAGGGTGAGATCAGGAAGATCGTCCCATAACAGCCTAGGCAAAAACCCACAAATTCATGAGACCCGTTCTCAAAGGACAAAAGTTGGACAGTGTGGCGCACATGCCTATCATCCCAGCTGTGGAGCAAAAAGCAAGACCCTATTTCCAAAATGAGAGCAAAAAGGGCTAGAGGCATATTGTTCAAATGAGGAAGCCTAGTGAGCACTAATTTCTGAGTTTACACCCTAGTACCACTAAAAAAGAGTACTGTTACAAAAGTAATGAATAGGAAAAAATATGCGTTTGTTTGGGCTAGGACAATGTGGTTGTATAAAGGATGTAAATGAAATATTTCCTGTTCAGTTCTTTGTGCTTCTCACAGTCCCCTACCTAAATTATTGTTATAGTTCACCACATGTTATTCTAGATTTTTTTGTTACATATTCTGTGCGTATACAAATTTAGAAATATTTATGAACCCATAGTGTGCAGATTATCCTGTGGTTACTTACATAATTTTGATTATCTCTTTATGGCAATTTAGTTTGCTCTACCACATTTATGTCTAGACATAATGTTCTCAAAATACTTTTTCCTCACATAATTAACTGCACCAGTAATATTAGTACATGTTTTAAAGCTGAAGATCAAAACATGGTATATCCCTGTTGTTTATGTTTGTATTTATGCAGTTAATTGATTGTTACCTTCTCGTTATTGTTCCTTTTGCTGTGTGTACATATGACTTGCATTATTATTTATAAAATGTTTTTCAAAATCATTTAAAACATCTTTAATTAAACATTGATGAAATTGATGTTTTAAAATCCTAATAAATGCATAATTATTAAAATGCTACCTAAAACTTCATCCTTATAAGTACTCTTTATTGAGTTCTTTGAGTTCTTATTATATGCTTTGTTTTATATGAATTATTGTTTAATTCTTAACACTAAGGAAGAAGTACTATTACTATTCTTATTTATAGAAGAAGACACTGAGGCATAGAAAGATTAAATGACTTGCTTGGGCTAATGTGAGAGTCAGCCAAGGTTTTAACCAGACAGCTTGATTCAGACTGTACTATTAGTTTCTAGTCTGTATTTTTTTGCTCACCATTTGTGGTTTATATGCCACACTTTGGGAAACACCACTGTTATTGAAGGAATAGGAAATGTAAAAGTCTTGAGTTTTTTAATTGTATGTTGTATAGGTCTATAGACCCACATTCCTTCAATCTCAGTTTCTTTGTGTGTCAAGTGTGATTGATACTGCTGTTATGTAGGTCTGTTTTTTTTTTTTTGTCTTAAAATTTTTCTCATGCTCTTGGAAATAATGTAAAAATTACAAATTTAGCATATTGTACAAATGGGGTTTTCTGTAATTTTTAGTTAGAGATTACCTCTTTCAAAGTAGTATACTGCCTTCAGACTATGCGGGTCTTGACCATGTCACTCATTGACACAAAGGAATTATTTCTTATTGTCAGTATTAAAATTGGAGAAACATTTTGAGTGCCTATGTGTAACAGTTGTACAGTCAGCATTCTCTCCTGTTAGGGTGAAGAGGCTTTGTTTATACTATGAACAATCCCGTTACCAATTTCTTGGAATAAAATAGAGTATGGTAATAATCTAGACATAAGGAAGCAAAAAAGATGGCATCTTACTTGGAAGAACAACTATTTTACGTCTTGAGGAATTATACTGTATGAAATCACAGATTCCTTTAGAAATTTACTGTTGTTAATACTTTAAATCTTAGGTTGCCTATAATGGTGATCCTGAAGGTGCCCTTATTCAATTTGCAACATATGAAGAAGCAAAGAAAGCAATATCAAGTACTGAAGCAGTATTAAACAACCGCTTCATTAAGGTTTATTGGCACAGAGAAGGAAGCACCCAACAGTTACAAACCACTTCCCCTAAGGTAAAAGAGAAATTTGTGTGAAATTGTTTGTTGGATAGCTCTTAGCATATAGTGTTTAAGAGCAGAGGCATTGCAATTGAAGGGACTTGTGTTCAAATCCTGACTTTACTGCTGCTAACTGTGTAGACTTGAAAGTTATTAAACTTCTCCAATCTGGGTTCTCATTTAATTGTGAGATTAATCCTACTTTAGAGAATTTTATGATGATATGTGTAAGCCACATGGCAGATAGGAGGCACTCACTAAGTGGTAGGTGCTATGTATGTATTCTGAAAATTCAGACTATAGGTTTGTGTTAGAAATTCATATTTGTTCCCTTCCTTTTCACTTGCCTTTACTGCTCTTCCCCAGTCAGCAAATCAGTCAATATGCTATGTAGTGTTAGGTTGATTGTTCAGAGAGGTATATTATAGTAGTTTGTTTTTCAGTTGCTAAAACAAAAGATAATGAAGGATGGATTTTAATTTTTCCTGTACTTTATAAGTTATTTCTTGTTAAGGAAAAATTTATATACATGTGTGAAGAAAATTGAAAGGCCACTGGGTTTGATTATATGCTGGACTTTAAACTTTGTATGCTTGGGCAATTTAGTACAAAATAACAAAGGTTACTTTTCATGCTCCTGGGCTAATCAGCTTGTTTAAATTTTTTTTTTTTTTCTTGTTCTGAGGTAATGCAGCCTTTAGTCCAGCAACCCATTTTACCTGTGGTAAAGCAGTCGGTCAAAGAGCGGTTGGGTCCAGTACCTTCAAGTACTATTGAACCAGCAGAAGCCCAGAGTGCTAGTTCAGACCTTCCTCAGGTAAATGGAAGGTCTTATCATTGTGCCTTTCAAATAATAGGTTCTCAGTAAATTAAACTTCCCTTCATGGCTTGAATTGCAGTTAATTTTATGTTTCACACAGAAATGTTTACATATTTGAACTCTACCTGTAAGTTGTTTTTACCATAACATTTTCACTATCTTTACTTTTCCTGTAGTATTTGAATCTTAAATTCTTCTCTCTGGTTAATATTTATGAGAAAGAGCTCTTTTTCACTTTGTGGAAGAGAGAGATTTCAATATGCTGCCTGAACAGTGAAGTACAATATACTAAATCTTATTTTTTCCATCACTTAATTAGAATTCTGTTGTAGAAATAATTATGCAGTAGACTGAACTGTAAACTTTTGGAAAGGGAAGGCTTAAAACATCAGTTCAAGCATGCTTGGTACTGTGTTATTTCACATACTCATACACTTTGCTCAGAATTTTGCATCACTTATTCCTGACTGGGATTCTCTTCTCCATATATCCTTTTCTTCCCATTTTGTCTATACTTGCGTGGCAGTTTCTTGTGGCAGTTTTGACACTCTCAGTCTCTGAAACTTAGCTTTCTTTTTTCTCCAGATTTTTCAGATTTGCTGTGTAAAAACAGAGTTACTTAGCTGCTTAGCTAATAGATGCCACCTATTAAAATGATCTTCTTAGATAGTTCCTGGAGAGTAAGATTCTGAGATTCTTATAAGAAGATAAAGAATGTAAATTGGTAAATTAAGTTATTTTAAAAACCCCTCTATCCCTGTATCTAAAATCATCAGCAAATACTGTGTATTTAGATACAAATCAACATATTTTAGGAAAGATGACACTTATTTTTACACTTGAGAAGCAGACATATATTTTAACAATCTTTTAAAATATGTAGACTTTTCTGCTTGTTAATATGGAATTCTAAGAATTTCTGATCACCTATCAGGGGAAGGGACGTTAGCAATCACCTGCTTAAGAACTTACTTTACATCTTGATGTTTCACAATTGAGTAATACTGCATACTGTTTATTTTCTCTCTCTTTCCTTTTTTTTTCCCTCTCCCTCTTCATCTGTTAAAAAAAAGGCCAAGTTTCTGTGAATAGCACCAGTATATACAATAACTTAGTATATATTAGTAGTAGAATCAGAATGTTCAAAATCCCAACAGACATATATGTTTGGGGAAACACTGAATATGTCTGTTTTAATTTTTTTAGAATGTAACTAAGTTATCTGTGAAGGACAGGTTGGGTTTTGTATCAAAGCCATCTGTTTCAGCAACTGAAAAGGTAAGAATAGCATGATGTGTTTGTCTTGGCTTCATAAATGTGTTCAGGTGGCATCTTGATTTTTAATTTTTTTCATAGCTCCAAACTCTTGCTTAATAGTATCTGTATCTCTTATTCTACCTGTTTGCTTTACATTCACTGAAAAAGAAAAACATTAGCTTATCGTTTTTTTATTTTTTGCATCAGCATTTAATACTTGGCTCTATTTCCATGCGCTTCATTCTTTCTTGTTTTTCCTTTGTATTTATTTTCTTTAGAGACATTGTACATTTTAGTTTTTGAAAACCCTGGCAGCCTAATAGACAGGGCCGTGAACTGGGAATTGTACCTGATTTTTATCTCTGGCTCTTCACTTACTAATTGCATGATATTGGACAGTGCTTTTAACCTTTGTGTATCTTTTTATTCATCTGTACAATGGTGATGGTGATGCTTGTTTTGCTCATGGGGTTTTGTAACTATTAAAGTAAAATCGTTTATTTAAAAATATTCTGTAAATGTATAAATGGAAAGGATGATATAAATGTAAATTTTTTTATTATTAACAACTATTGATGTAGCCTGACAGTACATTTAGTTATTTCTTTTTCTGAAAGGATAAATACAGATTATGTTAAGACCATTTATGAATTCTTCTTCTGTGTAGATGTGTTTTTTTTTTTTAATGTGTAGGTATGAGTGAATTCCCTGATTTTTAGTTTTATTTGAGATATGTGAAATCAGAGTATTCAAATTGGATAGTCCAAGACCCAGATAGGTCATGGCTCAAAAGTTTTGTGGTTTGATCCAGACACTCTATGAATTGCTGAACCAGAATCTGTATCTCCTATATCTAGCCCATGGCTCTTTCCATTGTGAAGATTATAAGAAAATTCATGTTAACAAAAGTGTCTTAACATAGCTCACCTGTTGTCATCAGTTGTTCTTCAGTGTGTTTTTCCTTTATTTACTTTATTAAACTTTGACAGTTCTAGAAATCTGAGTCTGAATCTCATTCTGTATATCAGACCTTCCTCTTGGACTTCTAGGTGTTATTTTAGGCATAGCAGTCCTAAAATGAATTACTTCCCATGTAAATTAACTTCTTGTCCCCAGCTCTGGAAGTGATTATCTAAACATATAATCTAAAAGCCTTGTGTTTATAATCTGCTTCTTTCTCTATCACCTTCAGATCCCTGACATCTGGCTGTTTTGTCTTAACAGGCATTTTAGAATTTTCCTCCTCTGTTCACATTGTCACCATCCTACTGACAGACCCATTTTGATGTTAATTCATTCTTTTAAACTTTGAATTTCTTAACTGAATTACTTTGCTTGATTCATAGCTCATGTATACCTTAATAGTGATTCTGCTAGTTTTGCTCTAGCCTTTCTACCATGGAGAATACTTTTCTACTTACTGTTACTTTGCCTTTTTCTGCCTTGGTTGGTTTTGGATGGTAATTTTCCTGGACTGCATTTGCCCCATATGAATGCTAGTTGTAAAATCCCTCTATCATCTCCCATGAAACGACTAAAATTTTCCACAGTATATCCCCCCTTCTCTGAAGTTCTGTGTCCCTTAGTGTGTTCTAAGTTTAGCAGTACTAAGTATTTACTTTGATTAGGCTTACTGTGTAAGCCTCTTTAATAAGTAATTGAGAAACAAAAGAAGCACTGTAATAGGGTCTGCTGTATCACTGAGCAATTTTGGAGACATTTAAATACTTAGTTTTGTTTAAAATCTGGTGCATCAAGATTTGGATTCTGAAATTGAAGTCTACCAATTCCAGCTTTCATAAAACATAGTATGTTTTGATACGATATTGTCATTATTTTTAACATCTTTTGTTTAGCTCTAGAATAAAATGGGTACAACTTTAGAATAGAATTGATAGTGTGTACTAACATATATTATATTTTTTGCTTGTTCTTTGTTATTTTATTCCCTTCCCCATGGGAGATTTTGGTGCAAAAACATTAGAGAGCAAAAATCCAGAGAAATCTTAGAAAGAAGAGAAAATGTTCCCCATCATCAAATATTATTTAAAAGCTTTTAATTTTTTTTTTTTTTTTTTTGAAAATTGAAAGTAAGAGAGAGCACAAAAGTAGTATTTATACCTTGGGCTCTGTTATTATTAAAGTGAATAAATATATAAATGAAGTGTATTATACTTTTCCTGTGAACAGTACTCATAAAGTTTGTTAGTAGTCTAAGATTCCATTTTTGTGAGAAGGTTAGGAGAGAGGAAATTAAAATCTGATTGATGCTGTTAATCATTAAGGTACTGTAGTAGGTATTCAACAGGTATTAGATCAGTAGATTAGGTAATTGATATGATCTTGAGTGCCTCTGTTTAGCTACAGAGATTTAGGAAGAATAAACGTGGTAGTTGTATATACCATCCTGCTTAGTTTTTTTGGACAGGGGAAGGTACTCGGGCCTTCAGATTTGCTAGGCAGGCTTTCTACCATTTGAGCCATGCCCCCAACCCTCTTTGTTTTAGTTGGTTTTTGGACAGTGTCATGTTTTTGCCGTTGGCTGACTTTGAGCCAGGATCTCTGTGTAGTTGGGATTACAAGGTGTGTGTGTGCCCCTACTCTTGGCTTGGTTGAAAAGTGGTCTCACTAACTTTTTGCCTGGGGCCATCTTTTAAGCCTTGATCATTCTAAGCTCTGCCTCCTGATTTGCTGGGATTAACAGGTGTGTGCAACCACATCTGGCTCAGTTTTTTTTAAAAGACCATTATCTTGCTAAAGCCTTTCTAAATTCTAAAGTAAATTGAATAACCAGTTGAATATTTGTTGCCCTTTATCTATTTTACATGTAAAAATTTTTGTTAATGGATGTTAATTGTCTTTCAGTAATATATTTTTGCATTTTAAAATGTATCTTGGTTCTTTTACATGATAAATTGACATTTGTAGGATGAAAGTTTTAAAAAGGAGATTGTATGGCATAATTAAATTGCATGCTACTATGTGAATTAGTAGTTATTCTTGAACAAAAGATAGTACTATATTCTTAAAAGAGTCTCACTATTTTATAAATTTAACTTTTAAATCCTATTCTTCTCTCCAGTATTTCCAATTAGGTGAGGTTCATATAGAATATACATCTGTGTACTTACTGCTTTAAGAGAATACCATAAATGAACATTCAAATTTACTGAATGGATAGTTTTTATTTAATACAGAAATTGACCATACACTAATTATATTAATAAGCTTTCTGCATTTATTTCCTCAGAAACTCTTTATTTTTTATTGAATTAAGTTTCACACTTAGGAGTATGACTGACTTTCTTTTCTGAGCATTAGTTATAAAAAATGGTGCTTAGGTGACTGAATTTGTAAAATAACATTTTACAGTATGTAATTTTTACAAAATTCTCTTCTTTCTATCCTTATCCATGAGAAAAAGCTGTTTTTCTCTTTTATTGTATGTATTAGTAGTACATTGCTGAGGGTATTTCACATAGGAAATAAAGAGGTATTAATAGATTATAACCTCTGTCCTATTAGGGAATTGACTTTTGTCTTGGAAAGTAAGATGTATTAGTGGAGTGCATTTTAATAACACAGCACATGATACTTTTCAACTCATTTTCTGAGTTTAGCATACATTTGATACTAAAATCTGTCAAGGATATTATAAGAAAGGAAAATTACAGGCAAGTATCTGTTGTGGATATAGACACAAATATTCTAAATAATGTATTAGTATATCCCAGTGATATATAAAATAATATAATGCCCATGAGGAACTTATTCCAGAAATAAAAGGTTTTTAGAAAATCAGTTTAATTGACCGTATTAATACACTAAGGGAAGTATGATTACTTCAGTCAAAAAGCATTTGATGAAGTTTATTACTTAGTTACATTAGTCATTCTGCAAGTTAGAATAGAGAGAAACTTCCTTACTTTGATAAAGCTCACTTGCACCCTGCCACCAGCTAACATTCTACTCAGTGGTGAAATATTGAATGTTCCTTCCACCAAGATCAGGAAAAGACAAAGATGTGTGTTCTCACCACACTCCTTTCAGGTTGTACTGGAGTGTTTTAGCTAATACAGTAAGAAAATGTAATAACCAAAAAAGATTAGAAAGCAGGAAGCAAGCAGGATGTAGGGGCTCACATCTGTAACCCTAGCTCCTGGGTAGCTGAGGCAGGAGGATTTCAAGTTTGAGGCCAGGCTGAGCTATATAGTGAGACCCTGCCTCAAAAAGACAGAAAAGCAAAGAGGAAACAAAGCTGTTTACTCATGAATGACATGATTGTGTATGTAGAAAATACAAAAGAATTTACAAATAGTTGAGATTAGTGGGTGAATATAGTAAGGCCACCAAAAATAAAGTTAAATTTATGCAGCACATACAGAAATGCATTTGGAAAATAGAGACGGCATGGTTGTTTGAAAAGGCTATTGCCCATGCTCTGTTCTGAGGAGTTGCTCTTTTCTCTTGGTTTTGTCATTCCTCTCACTGGTTTCATTTTAAATAAATTTTCATTCTTTTTATCTATCTGTCTATTTCTTGCAGTGCTGGGGCTTTAACCCAGGGTCTTACACATGCTAGACAAGTGTTCTAACACTGAGCTGCATTCCCAGTCCTTGGTATTTTGAGATAGCCTTGTGATGTAGCACAGCTTAACCTTGAACTTGCCATCACCCTGCCTCCACCTCCTAAGTGTTGGCATTATAGTGTTGAGCTACCATGCCTGGATAAATTTTAATCTTTTGGAAATACAGCTATCACCCTGTCCAAACTCTTACTATCGAAACTCTAGAACCAAAGAGAGTCAAATAGCAAGTGGTATTTGACACACTTTGTTTTTGGAGTTTATTAACTCTGAAATAGTTTTTGGGGTTTATGGTTATAGTTGGCAGCCCCCACCCCATTTTGAAGTAGGGGTATCTAAAATGAGTCCAGAGTCCTTGAGAAGAAGGCTGAGTGAAATATATTATACCCTGTTTTCACAGAAGGAACTTAGTGGATGAAACAAGGGAAAGGGACTGCTTCTAGGAATTAAGAATAAAGGAGTCCTCTATTCTTATTACATACTTTTATTCACTATGAACCAACTTTCCTTAGCCTGAATTAGATGTTAAGGATTCTTTAAGTGTCCCTACCCACTAAAGGTGGAGAAATGCTGGATTAAAAAAATCATATTGTTTCTTTGCTTGTGTATTTCTCTCTGGTTTTATTATGATAATACATAATTGACTCTGGAAAATAGAGTATGATACCACTTCAAACTTATTTGAGCATTGAAATCTTTTATACAACTTTTCAGCTTATGGAATTCTCATGAAGAAAAAAGTGCACTCAACTAGTCTGTGTTTTTAGTAGACTGTCGTCTGTTTCTCCCCTTAATAAGTTATTGTCTTTCTTTTGTATATTCATACAATTTGGCATTTTGTGGTTGTGATGAGGTAGCATGGAAGAAATTTTTCTCCAGAATTACTGAGACTGGCCACTGAAGTTATACTACAAATTAAGTCAGTTTACTCCATATTTTAATAAATGTAACTATTTCATACTTGTTAGTGATATATGTGTGTTAGTTTGTATCATTGAAGTAAATTACTCATCAAATTTTGGTATACATCACATACTAAGAACCTTTACTTTTTATACATTAATTGGTGCTTTGTAGAACTAGTATAACTGCAGTATTCTAGATAGTTTTGTATACTTAGAATAATGGTAAGTTGCCTGAACTTTGTGGTGTTCTCAAATCTAACTTTGTGATGAAAGATTATAAAATGGTATCCAAATGACTACTTCTGAGATACTCAGATATTAACACTTTATTAGCTAAAAAGTAGGATTATTTTTCTCATTGATACTCTTCCATTTGAGTACTTTAATCTTTTTTAGATCGTGAGCTCCTTTAAGGCTTTTGAAATGATATTTTTTTCCCCTTGGGAAAATTACAGTGTTGACAACACATAGTTTCATGTTCAGATTTTTATCATCTGTAGATCTCTCTTAATACATAGATCACTTTCTAAGAACCAGTAACCAGTCACTCCAGGGAACTTAAAAAAATTTTGATTTTAAAAGAAATAAAAAGCAGCCTGTAAGCATTTTTATTGTTTTGAAGTAACTGTTGTAAAGTAAAGGCTGTTCACTCTGACCTATAATCATTTCTGCTTAGTTTGGGGCAAAAATGTGTATTGAGTATTTACTATATGCCATGGCACTGTTCTACATACTGAAGATTTAACAGTGAACCAAGTAAAAAAGTTATCTCTGCTATCAAGGAGAGAACCCTTGTGTTTGTATTTCAAGACACCATCAGGTTGAGTATCCTAATTTTACAGATGAACACACTAAAGCTCAGAAGGTGTTTGATCTTATCCATGGTCTCATGATTAGGTGAATAGCAAGACTTAAGTATAGGAGGCACAAAGAGGAGAAAGACACAAATTAGTATGTCATCAGGTTATTTTTACCAAGTAACTGAAAGAATAAAATTTCATATAAAGACCTGTGTAGAAGAGAAAAATGATTAGGACTATGTGGAGGTATTGATTGTGTTCTGCTGAGCTGCATTTAAGAGAGTAAGTTCCACTTCAAGTAGAAGCAACATTGCTAAGAAAAGAAATGGAAAAGAAATTTTGCATTTTTTCAGAACTATAAATTACAAATAGTCATATTAAATTACTTGAAAGACATCATCCAGTTTCCTCCTGTGCCATGCTCTTGCATGTGATTTTTGCTTTAGCCACTAGGGATAGCAGTAGTTAACTAATTTAGAAATGTTTTTTGAGTGATACAGCAACGATAGTGTTTTTTCCTCATTTGACATTTATGTATGTTTGGCTTTCCTTTTTTTATTTTTCCTCTATAGGTATTTGATAAGTTGAAATTTTTCATTTCACGACTTCTCATTCATACCTTTCCTTTTGAATCATGAAATGTGATTTAGTTATTATAAATATATAATGCATTTAGTTCAACATGCTAAATTTTGACGGTGCTTTAAAGTTTCATAGAAGATAAGACTTAAGAAATTTTGAATGGTTGATACATTTTTTAAAGAAATTGAATTTGTATTGGTAGGTGTTGTCTACATCTACTGGCCTAACAAAAACGGTATATAATCCAGCTGCCTTGAAGGCTGCACAAAAAACCTTACTTGTTACTACCCCTGCAGCTGATAACAATGAAGCACAGAAAAAAAAACAGGTGAGTATAGCTAAGATAGTGTACAAAATTTCCATGTGAGAAATCTTCTTTGTGTGTTTGAGTGTATGTGAATGTGTGTGGTTTAAGTGCTAATCACAAAATAAGAGTAATAGAAGGCACATATTGCCTGATACTAAAATTTTTATCTCGCATAGTGTAGCAGTATGATTTTTTTTTTCTTTGAATGGAAGGTTCCTCTGATTGACTTTTGAAACTTGCATTCATATTTAAGTTTTACACAGGCAAACTTTGCTGATAGTTTTTGTTGCCAACATTCAACAATTGTACCCACTCTTCTCATGGATTACATTGTTTATCCTTAGTAATATTCTAATGATGTTTTTGATTCCTGACTTCAGGAGGCACTGAAACTTCAACAGGATGTAAGGAAACGGAAGCAAGAAATTTTAGAAAAACACATTGAAACACAGAAGGTAAAATAGTAAAGTTAGATTTGACAGCCTATGTTTGTAAATGCTATAATTGATACTGGATTATCAATATTATGTTATATTGTCAATATACTGTATTGGGGTGAAGAAAATACATTAAATGAAGTGTGGTTATCAGCATGAAATAAAAATGAGGTAATATTTACTTATCTATGTTATCACAATAGTTTGGTCAACAAATAATGAAATGGAATCTTTTTCTCAAAGTTGATATGTATTTCTTTTTTACTGACTTGGGATCCTTTAGTCTTGTGTTCTCCAATACAGTAATCAGCAGCCACATCTGACTGTTAAGTCTCTGGAGTATGTCTAGTCCAAATTAAGATGTAAGTGTAAAATACACAAAAGATTCCAAAGATGTAGTATGAAGAAAAAGTGAAATATCTCAGTAATTTTGGTTGAAATGTAACATTTTTGATATATTAGTTTAAATGTTTAAATAAATGATTAATTTTTGTCTTTTTACTATAATGTAACTGCTGGAAAATTAAAAATTACTTAAGGTGGCTGGCATTATTTCCTTTGGACAGTATGTTATGATTTATTACATTTAATTTGTGTTACTTCTTGATTATGTCTAGTAATGAGGATTAGTAGTAGAAAATTTGAAAATACAAAAGCTACATTCTGGCAAGGCATGGCATAGCAAACCTATAATCCCAGCACTTGGATACAGAGGCAGAGAAATCACAGTGCTTTATAGCAAAAACTGAACCTATATTAACTCAGCATCTGCAGTACTGTGTTGTTTTTCCCATCCCGTGTTGTCTTGCTTATTGTTTTTTCTCCTGTCCATGTTGGGGATGTCAATCTCAGGCTAACCCAATTATTGCTTTCTATGACAAATGAACTATACATTCAGTATTTTTGATACCATGTTTATTTAAGGGGCCATAAAACTTTTCCTCTAAGTCTTTCTGGCATGAATATTGGAGTGAGGATTTCTGAGAGGCATGAATAATACCAAGAAATCTATTAGAAAGTAAAATTGCTGATAATATTTCAAACTGACCTCTTTTTCAGGGATTGAGTCGAACTTCTGATTATGTGCTTTGAATTTACATGCTAAGAGTGCCAAATACTAGTAAAGTTCTTTATGAAGTAAACCTAGAGTAAAAGAACTAAGACATGGCTAGCAAGACCAGGCATGGTCGTGCACACCTATTATCCCAGCTGTGTGTGAAGCAGAGGTTGAGAGGATCATAGTTCCAGGCCAGCCTGGGCAATAACTTAGACCCCATGTCAACAAACAGGCCAAGCTCTACGGTGCATGTCTGTAATCCCAGCTACTTGGAAGGCCTACTTTGAAGGATCATGGTCTGAGGCTAGTTTTGGCAAACAATAAAGCAAAAGCAGTAAGAGTATTTGCCTAGCAACTGCAAGGACCTGAATTCAAACCCAGATACCACCTAAAAACACACCCACACGCAGGCGCACATACACACATCACAATCTGCTAGTCGCTATCTTTAAACACTTAGAGGTTGTTAGCTTTGTCATAAATACATAAATTAAAAGCACTGTTATTTATTTGTATACTTACTTTGCTGTACTTTGTTAATAGTAGGAATGTCTTAAAAGTTTTCTGTTTGACAATTTGACAGATGTTAATTTCAAAACTAGAGAAAAACAAAGCAATGAAGTCTGAAGATAAAGCCGAAATAATGAAAACTTTAGAGGTTTTGACTAAAAATATTACCAAGTTAAAAGATGAAGTCAAAGCAACTTCTCCTGGACGCTGTCTTCCAAAAAGCATAAAAACTAAGACTCAGGTATTTTAACTCATGTTTTTATTAAAGAATATTAAATACTAGTTTTAAGATTCAGTGTTACTTTCAGGTTATATCCTTTGTTCAAAATCTGTTTATAACTCTCCGTAAGAGTTCTAGTTGGAAAGTTAGTAATGAGGAAAATAATTTTGGAAAGATAGGTTGAAGACAAAGTGATATGGATGCTTGATGGCTTGACCAAGGACTTTGAGTTTTGTATTTTAACTATTTGGTGATACAAAAGGTTAATAATGGAAAGTAACATTCTAACATCACTGTACAGAATGAACTGATTAGAATGGAGGAACCCATGTAGATTAATTTAAAAGATACACTATGAGTAAGATCATTTCCCATGGTAATCAGTGAAAAAGCAATACAGGAATCCAATAATTTATACTCGGTATGTGTATGTATAAAATTGTCATGTTGATGTTGGATTGGAATTCAACATCACGTGATACACATGATTCCTCTTTTTTATTTCACCTATTCTCATAATGACAGCTTGGTTCCATAACATTAAATATTCATTGACCTAGACCTGTAGTCCATTCACAGTAGTTCTTAAATTACAACAATAAGTACACTACTTTTAACAACCAACTAAATACAACATTTTAAATTACTTCACATTCTTTGTACACTTTGAATTCCACTAAAGGTAAAGTTTGAACTATGGTGTAGAATTACTGTTTTTCATATGATGTGTGTATTTGTGTATATACAGAAACAAGTATGTGTGGGTGTGTTCTTATGTACATACTACATATTGCTTGCTAGCACCTCGGTTTTTTGTATTTCTCTTCATAGTTTTCTGAAATTTATCAATCCATAGAAATTTCACCCTTGCTGTGTATAAAAACTGAGCTACATGGAAATAACAGTGTTAACTGTTGTAGTATGTTGACCAGATGTATGGTTGGACTAGAGTAATAATAGTGGAGATAGAAAAGAAATGTAACTGAGCGTGTTGCTGCATATCTGAAGTTCTAACATTTGGAAAGCCGAGTCCAGAAGATTATAAGTTCAAGGCCAGCCTGGGCTATATAGCCTGTCTCTTAAAAAAAAGTAAAGAAAAAGAAAAAAAAGAAATGTGTGGATTAAATGGGAGTGAATGAGTATAAAGTATAAATTTTGTAAATTTGTTTTGTATAGATGCAGTTTTATTATTATCTAAAATATTGATTACTATATTTTTAGATGCAAAAAGAATTGCTTGACACAGAACTGGATTTATATAAGAAGATGCAGGCTGGAGAAGAAGTCACTGAACTTAGGAGAAGATATACAGAGTTACAGCTGGAAGTATGTTTCATCTCACCTACAGAGTACGCTTAAAAGAACCAGATATAGTAGTTAATGAGAGCCTTGTCTATAGTCAACAGTTGTTGACTGCCAGACATGTAAAGATGTTGATACAGGAGAGAGGAAAGAGGTTCATAGATTTTTCAGAACCAGTAGAGAAAATCTTAATGAGAAAAAGCAAGACCAGTGTCTCCATTTCTAGTGAATTTTATTTACTTGCTGTTTGTGGTCTCTAATAGTTTTGTGACCAAAACCTATTAGAATTTTCAGGTATTCTTATAGAGATAGTCTTTGCATATGCAGACATATTGTATTGAGTTACTATAAAAATCACACTTTCAATTGTAGACTTACTTTGAAAAACATGCTTGCTTAAGTTTTGCCTGTAGATGGTGCTGTGGATATTTTAAAAGAGAAACTGCCTTCATTATGATACTTTAGTTACAGGGCTATTTGTATGAGAAACTCCTCACAAAGTTCTTCCTAGACTAGACAGGGGAATTTTTAATATTTAGCAAAAATATTTAGAAATTAGAATTACATTGTGAAGTATGGAAAGAGACATTAATATCATTAGTGAAATAGGTATACGTCTGTGTTCATCATTGTTTGACATAATTTAAATTTTTTGTATTTTATATTGTTTTGCTTCATCTTGAGTATGCTTTTTTCAAAGTTGTTGACAATGTTGATCTTTGTTTTTTTCCCCAGTGCAGTAGAAATATGTTGAGTACTGTCACTCAGGGATTAAAGACTTAACTTTTGGCAGCTACTGGACTTAGGCCCTATCTCATCTGAGAGTCAGAAAGATAGAGGATGTTGTGCTAAACATGCATACATTTGCATTCTTTTGAAACTTAGCTGGTTGCCTGTGTGTCTTATTCATGATCATAGGTTTTGAATAAGATTTCTTTTTATGTTAAAAATTGTGTTTGTGTTTTCCCCATTATGTGCTGGTGGCATGAAAAACACGTTTTCAAAATTCTGGCCCATATTTTTGTAAATAAATGCAGAATTTTTTATAAGTCCATTCTTTGCTTTTTTAAAAATAATATAGTTAAATACAGGATGGTATTTTCTGTTTTTCTTTTATGATGGCTTCAATTTGGTTTATAGTCAGTGGTCATATATGAAATAATGCAGTATTTCCCAGTGTATTCACTCATTATAATAATTCCATTAGTTGTTAATAGAGGATTAGTGAACAAAAGATCTGAAGTCAAATTTGGAAAGGGTTACATATATCAAACATGTTTTTTGAATGTAGGTTTTCATGGCGGCTTTCTGTTTGCAAACCTCCAGAATTATAAATTAAATATTCAGAATTGCTCAGTCTCAGTTTTCAAGGAGCATTTGTGATACATTAGTATTCCTCGGCATACTTTTGTATATATATCTTGCTCTCTTATTAATCTTTGACCTTTTATTTTTTTTTATATTGATCAATGAAAAATCCTGTATGCATGTGTACAGCATGATTTGACACAAGTGTACATTGTGGGATGATCATGTCTTATTAACACACCCGTCGTCGCAGATATAGTGAAAATGCAACATTCAAAATCCCCCTTAGTAGTTTTCTAGTATGCAGTCCATTACTGTCAACAGCAGTTGCCATACTGTGCAATAGATGTCCAGAGCTTACCCCTTTGTACCCGAAACTTTGTACCCTTTGACCAGCTTCTTGCCATTCTTCATGCTACTACAGCTCTTGGTAACCACCATTCATTCTGTTCTTTGCTTCTCTGAATTCTTTTTTTTCAAGGTTCTACATATAAATGCAATACAGTGCTTGTCTTCCTGTGCCTGTCTTATTTTATTTAGCATTATTATTTGAATTTTAGGTGGTTATTTTAGCTAATGTTAAGATTAGCTATAACAGTGAATTGAGATGAAGAAATTAAGATATTTACACTAGCAGAGTTTGGATATTTGTGCCTTCTTGACACTTCTACTTGGATGTCCTACATCCTCATCAACATGTTCAAAATTGTGCCTATTTTTCTCTTAAACCCCATGTTCATAGTTACCCAAACCAGAAATATGGGAGTTTTCATTGATTCCTCCTTTCCTTCAGTGATCATAATGGCTTAATTACCAAGTTTTACTTATGTTACTGCCAAATGTGTCTTAATGTGTTACTTGCTGTCCATCACCGTGTCCATCTTTAGGGACTGGTTCTGCTATTGTGGCATACTGACTGATTTCCCAGCTTGTTCTCTTCTTCCTTCTACTGTATTCCTAAAAATCTAGCCAAAATGTCATTTTCAAAACTGATTTGAATGCGTCACTGTTATACTGCTTAAAGTTTTTCAATAGATTCTACTGTATCTTAGGATAAAAAAATCCTTAACCTGGTCCTTTAAGTTATGTGTCAGTTCATCCAGCTGCAATGGATTTTATCCATTCTTTGGAAAATAATGTTCCTTT
Source organism: Castor canadensis (assembly GCF_047511655.1). Classification (NCBI taxonomy): domain Eukaryota; kingdom Metazoa; phylum Chordata; class Mammalia; order Rodentia; family Castoridae; genus Castor; species Castor canadensis. Next base: position 30,220,232 of record NC_133395.1, read on the forward strand.
CAACTTTGGTGCCTTTCTTCATGCTGAAACTCCTACTACACTTTTGCCTTTTGTGTGTGTGTGGGGAGGTTTGTTTGTTTGTTTGTTTCTTCTTTGATTCATTGGGCATATGATATGTCTGCCAGCTACTGTTATAGGTGCTGAGGATAAAGCAGAGAATGAAAAAGAAAAAACACCTTCCAGGAACTTTCATTCTAGTGGTTATTCATTGCATATTTTAGAGCTCTATTCAAATCCTTAAACTATTTCCTCACTTTCTGACTCATTTCTTAAAATAATTAAAAAACTTGGTTGCTTACTATCCCTTTATCCCTCTAGGATTGGAATTTCTTCCAGGTGAGAACTTGGACACATGCAAGTGCTCATTATGTATTTGTGTAATGAAGAAATGGTTCATGATTCATACAGAGTGGTGTGGAGAATATAAAGTAGTATGCTATGTTGGTTCTGTATGACGTAGTGATCAAAATGATAAATTTGAGAAAATTGCCTGTTGAGTTAACAGGCAAAGAAATAGAAACATTTGGAAGTTACAGCTTAAAACAAAATATATTTTTATGTGTCTGTAGATGTTGCATACCTATTAACCTGACTTGAAGTAATATTCAGCACTATACTGTATCATTTAACAGATCCAGAGTCCCCATTCTTTCTGTGCTGAATCCTAACATCTTAGAGAGTAAAAACTTGGTGGGAAAAGGTACATTTAATAATTTGAGAACCTTAAGTTAATGTTACTTGATTACCTAAATTCAGTAGCTATCTAAATTTGCCTTCACTTTAAAAACTAAAATCCTCACTTAAAGTACATGATCCCTTTACAGGTCATTATTTGGATATTATACCCAGTTGTATAAGCTTGACTTATCTGCCAGAGTATAACACTTAGCTTGAATTAGTACAGTAGGTTGAGTGTTCCGAAAATTTGGTATCTGAAATCTAAAACCTTAAGACTCTGGATTTTCATTTTAGGGAAACTTAACAGGTAAAGTCTATGAAAGTATTTCAAAATCTGAAATTCTGAAGTCTGGTCCCAGACATTTTACATAGTGTATAATAACCACATTGTTTAACCTGTGTGCTTAATATCTTCTAGGCTGCAAAACGAGGGATTCTTTCATCTGGTCGAGGTAGAGGAGTTCATTCAAGAGGTCGCGGTGCAGCTCATGGCCGAGGCAGGGGGCGAGGGAGAGGGCGAGGTGTGCCTGGACATGCTGTGGTGGACCACCGACCCAGAGCACTGGAGATCTCTGCATTTACAGAAAGTGACAGAGAAGACCTTCTTCCTCACTTTGCGGTACTATCTTACTACATAACAAAACAAGTGCTGATGTGCATCATTGGAGATAATGTAATTAAAGAAGAAACTGAAAATGACATGAGTAATTTAAATCCACTGATCTGAACAGAGGTTTGATGAATCCACAGTAATCTTTTGATAACTCTGTATAAAATAGGCACTGTAGGGTGTTTTTGTTTATAGGCAAGAAATGTTATAATTCTAATACTTAGTAGGCCTTTAAATATTTTGAAATGAATGATTTGTATTTTATTGTTTCAGAGACCGAGATCCTGTAGTTAATTTTATTTGATAATTGACTCATAAAGAAACATTTAACAGTTTACATGGGCCTTGCAGACTTTTCAAAATTAAAATGAAATTTTATTTCTAAATATTTTCTTGATCTAGCTGACCTGAATTGAAGTAAGACAAAGTTTTGATAATATCTTGAAGTTACCCTAGTTAGTGCAAGGGTATAATTGAAGACAGTCTATTTAATGTAATAGATTGACTTGAAAGGAATGAAAGTTCTATCCCTGTTAACCCATTATTTAACCTGGACTTCCTATAGTTCATTAACTTCATGAGTAGAATGGAGAAGATTATACCCACCTTTTAGTGCATCCTAAAGTGTATTTACTAAGTATCAGTTTTACCCTCAGCATTATAGTAATTGCTCTGGAGATATAAAAGAAATAGTTCTTTACCCTCAAAGCCTTTATATGTATTGGTTTAACATAAATCAGTGAGAGTAAGCTACAAAGGTAATTTGTAATCAAGCTCAGTTTATTAAACTCTACAAGTACTTCAATACCTTAGAGTTTTGACACTGGCATGTATTGGGAAAAAGAACAATAGAAGAAATTTTAATGTGGTAGTAAAACTGGATCTTAGATCTTGAAAGATAGGTAATTATGTAGGTAGGTATACAGATGGTTTAACCTTTTAAAAATTCAGACTTAAGTGTTTGACAGTCATATTCCAGAGTTGCAGCAGTTAACAGATACTTTGGCAGAATGTAAGGAAGTATTAAAAGAAATGGTTGGTGTTCAAAAAATAACTAAAATGATTAATATTTAAGGATGAGGAGTCTGAAAAGTCCTGTACTTGATGGATTCAAAGGTATAAAGACAGGAATCAGAGATCTCAAGGAACTTGGAGATAATTTAGCCAAACTCTTTCCTGCTGTGTGTCCCACTTCCACACCTTCCACAAAGGAAAGGAGAACCAAATAATTTAAGTGTCTTGTGTATAGTTACACAGCTAATCAGAAAGTAGCAATCAGTATGCTAAGATATGATTTTGTTTTGGTGAGACTCACATGGTTTTGGTTGGAGAAATGTTCAGTCTCTAAATTGAAGTTCTTGTGTGCACTTAGAGATACGAACTCCTGTCAAAAGTTGAAAATTACCAGTCATAAGTAAAATTTAGGTTTAAAGTTTAGCATTGCTATCTCAACATGATTTAAACATAAGAGATCAGAGAAAAAAAAGCTTATTGAAGGCTGATTGACTGTTATAATTGTCATTAACAAATGCTTTAATTACTCTGTTTGGACCAGTAGTAACAGTAATAAAATAATAACTAACTTACAGAGCACTTGTTTTATGGCAAGTATTTTTGCGAGTGCCTTAAAAACATAACCCATGAGAGCCAATCACAGAAATTCAAGCTTGTGGTCCTGGCTAATTGGGAGGCTAAGACCAGGAGGATGAAGTTCAGGAGACCCCTGCTAGCCAGTGGCTGGGTGTGGCGTTGCGTGCCGGTCATCCCAGCTTCGCAGGGAAGTGCAGTCGGATTGTGGTCCATGTATGCAAATGCAAAAACGATACCCATTGAAACCATTCCAGGAGGAGAAATAAAGGAGAGCAGGGGAGGGGTGAATCTAAGTATGATGTATTTGATAAATAGTAAGAACTTTTGTAAATGCCACAGTGTACTCCCACCCTGCACAACAATTAAAAGTAAATAAGCAAACAAACAGCACAGAAGGGGGCTGGTGGAGTGGCTCAACTGGTAGTGGGCCTGCCTAGCAAGCATGAAGCCCCTAAGTTCACAATCCCCAGGACCATCAAAAGCAATAACTTATTTTATTATGGTTATTTGAATTGCCCATGGGGTAGGTTCTTTTATTATGTCTATTTTAGACATGAAGAGAATGAAACATGAAAAGGTTAAGCAGCTTGTTCAGGTTTGCATAGCTAGTAACTGGCAGAGCTGGGATCTGAATGGCTCAAGAGTCCGTTTTCTTTATTATCCTGTACAAAATTTTTCTCTATAGGGTGTGTGTGTGTGCATGTGTGTGCACATGTATTTAATGAGATTATAGTTATAGATTTATTTTGGGGTGAGAAGAAAACTTAATAACAGCATAAAAAGAACTGAATTTTTAAGTGATAAAAATTGCTGTTACAGAAAAATCCTCTTATAGTTGTAAAAAAAAAAAAACAACAAAATAGGCATAATGTAATATGTATAGTGGCCTAAGGAATATATGGTCAGAGTGTATAGTAAGTGAAAGCATGATCAATTAGTGTTACTCTTTCTAGTCAAAAGTGCTGAACTCCGACCTTGGCAATTCACTTAATTATTTTGGGAAAATTACATAAATTCTCTGAGTCTTTTTTCGCCTCTTATTGGAAATGATACCAAAAATTCATAGAATGTTCTGAGGATTCAGTATTTAGCTTTAAGAACAAATTCAGTATGTCCTTAGGATTGGAATAATAGAGGAAGATGAGTAACAAATCACAGATTTTGACCATTTCATTCATTTAAAGAACACTTCATTTAAGTGTAAGTTTCACTAATTCTGGGAAATATGGAATTGAAATAATATTGGAGCAGATAGCACCATACTGTATCTTAATAATTTCAATTACTAAAATAAATTATTCACCATTCTTTTCTGTAAACCAGTATGAATTATTACCTATTCTGGGTTATGTTTATTAGTATTTTTAAGTTTTTAATTCCATTGAGAATTTTGGGTTTTTCAAATATACTTACTTGGAGGAAATAAATATTTTTCTTTTTTAATTTAAAGCAATATGGTGAAATTGAAGATTGTCAGATTGATGACTCTTCACTTCATGCAGTAATTACTTTCAAGACAAGAGCAGAAGCAGAAGTTGTAAGTATTAAAAGTAATTTGCCAAAAATTCAGATTTAAATGATGAATATTACTTTTAAGTTTTACTGCAAGTTTTTAAATTTAATGAATAGCTGTTTTGACCATAGATAGAATATTTGTGCCTACAGTGTGGAATTTGTGCCTACAATGTCCTAATGTAATTAGGTAATTCTGTATACAACATAATGATGTATACACAGTAATGTATCCAACTAGAGTATAGTTAGCCATCAATTCCAAAGTCAAATTGTATTAAAATGTCAGGAATTCTTGCAGTCTTTTTTTATAGTAGATAGGGCCACCCTGCTTTGCATTTTTTTGTTTTGTTTTGTTTTCAGCTGGCTCAGAACAAAAGTCTCCTTTGGTAGAATGAGTGGTTAGGGTTTTCTAAAATGGAAGCAATGAGAATATAATCCTGATGTCTACTCTTAATCCTCATCTGCTTATTCCCAGCAGGCTGAATTCTAAAGTGTAAGCATATACCCGACATAGACCTCTACTACTTTTTGTCCAAGATATGATATGTAGCTCTAGCTGTTAGAGTATTTTTAGTATAGTTAACCACACTATCTTATCTTGAATTGTTTTTCTAAAGACTGGCTAGAAGTATCTGCATCTTGTCATTTGGGTTTAAAAGGTTTAAGAGAAGAAAAATGGAGTGATTTGTGGATGTTTCATAGGAGTCTTTTTAGCGCTGTATGTACTTTCTTAAGTAGTTGTAGAGAAGACATTGTAACTATTTTTTCCTTTATTCCAAGGGCAAAATAGTTTTCCATACAATTAAAACTAAGTGAATGAAAGAATAAGATGTTTTTCAGAAATTTTAAGTTGATCGCCTAAATAAATTTTGACCAGTTTTTCTAAATTGATTTTTCATCTTTGTAGTGAGTGCGTCCTGGCAGCAATATAGTACATTACTCAGACTTTGCCTGGTAAAAATTTCTCCCAGAACATTGTAACAAATATAACACTGTAGGTCTGATAAGTCTCAGAATAGTATTCAGCTTGGAACCCTGAAACATGGAGGGGGGTGAAGGTGGAGTGTAGAGAATTACTTCACAAAAGAAGAATGCCTGATTCTTGAGTTTTGTCTTTTAAATGTAGGAGGCTTTTTTGTTTAGTTTTTGTTTTTTGATGCTGAGGACTAAACCCAGGGCTTCACACATGCTAAACATGCCCTCTACCAGTGAACTCCACCTCTCCAGCCCAAAATTTAGTTTTGAGTAATTTTTTATGTAGTAATCTTTTATGGAATTAAAATATCTATATTTGGTGAGAATTTAAAACTTTCTTACAAATGTGTGTGTGTGTTGTATATATATGTTATATTTTAAAAGTAGAACTTTAATATAAAAAGTTAGGTAGGTTTGAGTATAAGGTTGGAATAAACTTCCTTCTCAGTGATGACTTCAGGATGATTTTCAGTCTATAGATAGGTAGACTGAGTAACATTTCTTTCTGTTAAATTTATCTTCTTGGAAATATTCATGTTATAAAACAGTAGGTACACAAGTGGTTAAAATGTTATTAAGATCATGAGTTTAAGAAGAATTTTTTAAATGTGCCTACTCCTGCAACTTTGGGGTCTCTACTGCTTTACAATTTTTTATCTCAGTAAACTTCCCCACTTCACACTTTTCTATCTCAATAAACTCTTGCAAAAAAAAAATTGTATCTACTACTCCCTCAGTACTTAAAAAGGCTTTTTAAACCTGTTTCTTAATTCATTTTTGGAAGTTTTACTATTGGTAAAACCTGTTGACATACACCTTTTCCTTTAGGTCTTAACCTTTTCTACCTTAAATATGTGTGTTTTTTTGTAATATTTTTAGTAGTGTATACATTTTCCAAAGTCAGTAGCAATCATAAAAATAGGAATTAAGAAAGACTTAAATATTAAGGTAGAAAAACTAAAATTAATTCTCATTAGAGTTACCTATTCAGGGTAAATACCATTTAGCTGAACTTAAATAATAGGCTTGAAAGGACTAAGCTACCACTGCTATGATAAGCATTTGAAATTGTTAAACCATGAACATTTCCTTAAGCCCAAAAGTTAAAAATTTGTGTTAAGTAGAATGGAAAATACAAGATGGATTGCCATGTACTGTCATCACCATTATATAAAATTAAGGGATTTTTTTTCATTTTTATTAGCATATATTCATTGTACAGAGGGAGAGTCACTGTGACAATTCTGAATAGTCTTAGTTATTGTTAGACTATCCCCACCACTCCCCCCCTCCCCTTGCCCACCCCACTTAAAACACTTGCAAGAGGTTTTACCATTCTATTTCAAATGTGTATACTATACCCATCAGCCATATTCCTTCACCCTTATCTCCTCCATTCTCCCCTCCCAAAAGCACACCTCCCTGACACATACACCCCGTATCTTATTTTACAGTCCTCTTTCATTTTTACTTTCAAAGTTAGTATTCAAAGGGGTTTCTCCATGTATCCCAGCTGTGAATATATTTTGTCAGTTCAACCCCCTCTTTTATTCTCCCTTATCCTTTACTTCCTACCCCCTATTACTCAATAACTTCATTACATACCATTAAGTCCTCTACCTACACAGGTGCAATGTATGTCAATATTGTTGACTATTATTCTGTTTTCCTTTCCTTCCTCACCCAAATTTAGAGTAGTTCCACTATTCTATATATAAATGTTCCATATATAAATGTGTATATGGTCATGTTTCTTTTTGTATGTATGTTTATCTTTTGGATCTATCTTCCACATCTGAAAACAGTGGCCTTTGTTTCTGAACCTAGCTTACTTCACTTAACATGCTGTCCTCCAGTTCCATACATTTACCTGCAAACGACATAATTTCATTCTTCCTTATGGCTGAATAAAACTCCATTGCCTGTATATACCACATTTTCTCAATCTGTTTATCAGCTGTAGGGCATCTGGGTTGTTTCCATAGCTTAGCTATTGTGAACAGTACTGTAATAAACATTGTATCCTTTCTTACATTCTGTTTTGTATGTGCTCAGGAGTGGTATCACTGGATTGAATGGCAGTTCTATTTTTAGTTTTTTAAGGAATCTCTATACTACTTTCCATAGTGGTTGTACTAATTTACATTTTCACCAATAATGTATCAGAGTTCCTGTTTCACCACATCCTCCCCAACATCTGTTGTTTTTGTTGTTGAAGGAAGCCGTTCTAACTGGGATGAGATTAAATCTTAGGGTAGTTTTGATCTGCATTTCTTTTATGGCCAGGGAAGTTCACACATTATATATTTATTGGCCTTTTGTGCATTTTCCTTTGAGAATTCCCTGTTTAGTTTTATGTGCCCATTTCTGCATTGGGTTGTTCATTCTTTTGGGAGTTAAGGGGTTTTTTTTTGTTTTTTTTTTTTTTCTTTTTTTGTAGTGGTGGTGCTGGGGTTTGAACTTAGGGCTTGAGCTTGTTAGGCAGGCAGTCTACCATTTGAGCTATATCTCTAGTCCAAAAAAAATGAAAGAAATTCTAATACCAAAAATGTAGGAGGACGTAAGCTCAGGAAAAAGGATAGTTCTTTCCAAGAAAAAAAATATTATCAAACCTTTGCCAGTGGTTTATTTCTAAATATTACATTGTTCTTGTTTTCTGGATCTTTGTTCTGGACAATTGAATGACTTTTCCATAACCAGTAGATGCATAGTATTTCAGGGTGAAAGTATAAGAACAAAATCATTGAGGCATTCATGTAAAACTGAAAATTGAGAAATTTTCCCCAGGAAAAATGTTGGCGTATAAAGAATAAACATATAAGCAAGGACACTGAGCTTTCAGTGAAAGATGATTGTGGTTTGACTGGTTAACTACAACATGATTGCTATTATTTTCTGTTTTCTGTTTGTCTCTCTGTATGCCAACATATTAAAGATGAGTAGTATCCAAATAGGACAGAAAGAAGTAGCCTCATCCCATGACTTTTTCTTCTCTCAGTTTTCCCTGTACGTTTGCAAAAGAGTAGGCTCCTGTTTCAAAATAGGGATGGTTAAGATCCTAGTTTAGGAGAATCAGTCCCAAAGCTGAACTCTGTAGTCCTAAACTCAAAGAGCGAGAGAGAGGTTTTTGTATCACCAGAAAGTCTTGCTCTACTGACAAGTTTTTCATATCCATCCTTAAACTCCCATTAATTATGAGAATTTGCTGATTCAAAAACTGTAAGGTATTTAGTGTCTGAGACATAGTAAACCCTCTCATTGGTATTCTGGGTTTTCTCAAAATGAGCGATTGGTAAATCAATGAAACAATATTGACAAGATTGAGGAAATGATATCAACACTTATTCTGTAGATCTGAAGTTAGAAGTCCAGAATTGGAAGGATTCACAGAGAATGATACAATATTAATAGAGCTGATGGCACCAAATTAATAAATGGTAAATTTATGCCAAGAACAGTATGGTAGAAGTGCATTTAGCTAAAAGAAATCAGATAATATACATAGTTTTGTGTGTCCTTTTGCTAACATTTAATTCTTAAGTACTATTGTATCATGGGAAGTGTGATACAAAATTAGTTAAGTTTGAAGCTGGTAAGAAACTGACCATGTGCCTTGGTCAGGAGTTAAAAGAATAGAAGTTTTTATAAGTTCTAAAATTCAACTCTCTTTATTTGATCATCTTCCTCAAATAAGTGAGAAATTCATTACAAAAAATTAACTTTTACATATTTTTGCATTTGTTATCATTTAAGTAAGTAAGTAGTACATAAACATCTATACCTTATGTCAGTTTTTTCCAGTCTCTGCAGAACAACATGGGTTCTCATTTGTGTCCCACCAAAGCATGCCTTTTTCCCCTTTTCTTGTCACATAGTATATATATATATATACTTTATATAACGGTCTTACCACTTTTGTTATGAAAGAAATACCCATAGGTATGTAGTTTTTCCTCATTCTTGCCACAGTGAGGTATCAAAAACTTCACTAATAAAGTTTTACCCTTTATGACAACCCATTTCAGGCTTTTTGTTGTTGTTGTTGTTCATTTATTCACATGTGCATACACCATTTGGGTCATTTCTCCCCCCTGCCCCGCTCCCCTATACTTCTCCCCCTCCCCCTCAGTTCCAGGTAGGTCCTGTTCTGTCCTTACCACTAATTTTGTTGAAGAAAAGACATAAATGTAATAAGGAAGACAAAGCGATTTTGCTAGTTGAGGTAAGGATAGCTATACAGAGAGATTCCTACTATTGCTTTTGTGTACCCGTGTGTTATGACCCATGTTGATTCAACTCTGACTGATCTTTACATTGGTTCCTGATCCCCTGCTCATGATAACCTGTCATTTTAAGGTTTCTGTATTAGTTCCTCTGAAGTGGGGACATCAAATGTTTTCATGTTGTTGGTTTTCTGCCTATTCCTATATCTCTGGTATGTGTTCCCTTGTCATGTGATCCAAGTCTAACCACATTGCTGCATTTGCTCTGAATTTAAAGTCCACATATGAGGGAGAACATACGATTTTTGGTCTTCTGAGCCTGGCTGACCTCGCTCAGAAAGATGTTCTCTAGTTCCATCCATTTACCTGCAAACGATAAGATTTCATTCTTCTTCGTGGCTGAGTAAAATTCCATTGTGTACAAGTACCAAATTTTCTTGATCCATTCATCAGTAGTGGGGCTTCTTGGTTGTTTTCATAACTTAGCTATTGTGAGTAGCACTGCGGATGTAACACAAGTTACTCCAGAGGCACCTGCACACCCGTGTTCATTTCAGGCTTTTTGTTGTTTTTTAAATAAGAGACAGTATCTCGCTGTGTTACCCAGGCTGGTCTTAAACTTTCAGTCCTAGTGTCTCACCCTCCTAAGTAGCTGGAACTTACAAGGGTATTTTGTCTCATCCCACTGTCATTTCAGCTTTAGTATACTTCTCTCTTATAATTGAAGCTGACTTGTTTTCACATGTCTAAATGTTAACTTTTTTTTTTTCTTTTCTGGAGCTTGCATTGAGCCTAGCACTAGCTAGGCAGACAACTCCTACCACTTGAACCATACCCTCAGCATAAATGCTACTTAACTTCTATTTCTGCCATTTGCCTTACTATTTTTCTAAATTAAAAATTTTTTTTTCCTATATTCTTCAGTGGTCTCTAAACCTTTCTCTAAAACATCACTGTCTTTCAAGTTCTTCATTCTCCTTCTATGCTGCAGGAGCGTTTTAAGGTTTTCTTACAGGGTGTACATTGCTTAATAGGTTTAAGGTTTTCTCTGTATGAAAAGTGTATATTATCTACAAATTTTCTCCCTAATCATGAGTCTTTCTTAGTGCAGTTTTAACTGAGAATCTTTTATTATTTTGATTGTCCATAAGAAAGCTATTCATCTGTTTTTATTAAATATATAAGTACCATCTTACTAAAACATGGTCTGACAGTTTTAATTTTGTTCTCCTAGCTTTTCCAAGTATTTGTTATCATATCATGTAAACAGTTCCTGCTCATCTCAGAAGCATTATTAGTGATAATGTTTGCTCATGAAATGAACAAAAAGGCTTCTAGTATTTTCAGTATTTTGTGTGATGCTGACTTTTTGTCTAAAGGTAGAATATAAACTGTGCCTGTTTATAAAAGCTGTAAAAACTTTTAATCAGAAATTGATTTCTATATTATACTTTCTGGGTACTTAAAGAGCACTGAAGATTTTTTTGTTCCTTCTCTTCGTATTTCTTTTCAATATTGAGCTCACCATTCATCCATGCTAAAAAAAACTCTTTGCTCACTAAAATCTCTCCTTTTAAATTGATTTTCAAAAGTAAGATTGCTTTATAGATGTTTGGAGGGATATTTTTATCAGGCATCAATATTACCTGTTTTCATAGGAATTAATTAGAAACTTTCCAACTTTGTATTCTGAGATAATGTAAGTATATATGTTTTGTAAAAATTTACTAGAATTCATTGGTGAAGCTAATGAGTTTTAAAGCATATCTTTTAAGAAACTTGTTTGTATCTTTTCTGCCTTTAACATGGTACTTCATTTGTTGTTTTTAGATTGTCAATTATATTTCCATTGAGATGAAGTTATTTCCCTTTTTTAGTTAGTTTGTGGGGCTTTATATTTAATCCCCTCTTAAATCTTTATGACTGTACTGCCTTAACTAGACATGTGATAAAGCATATGTAAACTTACCATGTTTTTTAGCATTTTAAACACAACTATGAAGTTCATTTTTACATGTACATTTTAATGAAAAACTTGCAGATTCTTGAAGCACTGCCATAGTTAGGCATTGCTAGGAAAACACTGATACAGTTCACATTCTATTATTAATTAACAGTGTTAAAATAGTATGAGACTGAGGTTGGTCAAAAGATTCCAAAGTTCACAGCAACAAATAGCATCAGAATAATAATATAAAAAAAGAAGATGCAAAATGATACTGAATTTATGATGGAATTGAAAGTTAAAATATTTAAAAAAAAACAGTAATGACAAAGAATAGACATGGATTATAGAACAAAGTTGAGTTCAGAAGTAGACCTAAATTTGTATATATGGATTTTAGAAGATTACTAAGGAAATGGTTAAAGTCACAAATTATTTAGTGAATGATATTGAAACAACAGAGTAGCTATGTGGAGAAAATAAGCCATTATGTCTTTTTTTATGTTAAATAAATTCAAAGTAGATATGAAAGGTAAAAGGTGATGGGAACTTTGAGCCAGCCTGAGCTACATAGCAAGACCCTGTCTGGTGTCTCACGTTGGGTTATGTGGCTCAAGAAGTAAACTGCCAAGCAAGCTCAAAGCCCTGACTTAAAAACCCAGTACCACCAAAAAAAAAAAAGAAAAAGAAAAGAAAAGATCCTGTCTCAGAAATTACCCTAAGAATTTCTAAAAATAATCTTAGTGCAGTGAAGGCTTTTTGAAAATTATACATGGCACAATATTCATAAAGGAAAATGCTGATAAATTCCCGTTCATGAAAATTTAAAACTTCATGATAAAAACAAAAGTACAACAACTGTTTCTTTCTTTCTAATAAAAGCATGTATTCTAAACAAAACCCAAACTCTTAATAGGGGAAAATATGTTGCCATCAGTACGATAAAACTCTGTTCCATTACAAAAAGACAAGCAGACCAGGTAATGAAAAAAAGTCAAAATGAAGAAAGTCACACAAGGCGTGCAAACACACACGATTAGCTGGAAGTATGACTCAAGTGGTTAGAGTGTCTGCCTAGCAAGCATGAAACCCTGAATTCAAACCCTAGTACCACAAAAAAAAAAAAAAACCACACACGATTGTTTATATATATATATATATATATATATATATATATATATATATATATATATATATATATATATAGAATTGGTGTAATTAGGCTAAATATATATCCATACCAATAAATATGACACTTTTTCTTCAAAGGCTATTTATATATACTTAGCCTAATTGCACCAATTCTAAATATGAGTCAATAATGCAAGAAGGAAGTTATAAATCAGTAAAGTACCTTCCTGTATTATGCATAGTTACATGTACAAATTATTTTAGTGTATGTATAGAAAAACATTTATAGCATCTTACTAACTTTTCATAAAATAGTGTTATCTCTTAGGGATAGTCATGGATTGTGATATATATGTATTTTTTTTACTCTATGAGACCTAAACTCTGAATTTAAAAAAATATATAAAGTGGGTGGATTGCAGAAGGACCTGTTTAAATATTAAATATTTTATGTTACAAATTACCTGAAATGCTGGTTTCTTGAACTTTATTATAAAAATATGGTTTTTACTAAAATGAAAGTAATTATGTAATAGTGTTTCTTGTAATGTCAGAAAATTTTAATGTCCTTAAATAAAATTCACTTCCTCAAAAAGCATAGACTCAATTATTTCAAAAGTTTGCACAATCTAATAGTCAAAAGTTTCTAATGGAGCAAAATTAATTAAAAGTCAAATATATCTACTTTAAAAAAATCACCTTGTGAAAAATTGAAATTGAGATTAGAAACTTGTAAGTTCACCTTATAAATTTGAAGTATGTGGTGAATATAGATGTATAAAATTTGATCATTAGAAATGTTTGTCAAGAATTTACTGTAGCTGAATGTGGTGTTGCACACCTCTAGTCTCAGAGGATCATAAATTCAAGGCCAGCCTAGGCTGCATGTGAGACCCTATCTCAGAAAGCAACCACAAAAACAAACAAATAAATAAATAGTGACAGCGCTCTCCCAAAAAACTCACTGCAGAAAATATCAGCAACAGTTTTTCTTTCTGAGATTATTTTTAGCTAAGTGAGGAAATTACTTTTGTGTAGGTACTTTGGATAAGAAAATCAATATTCCTTATAGTATTATGATATTTTTGTGTAATTGTTTTTGTTTTTAAAAATTGCAGTTGTTTTTGAACATAAATGTAAGATTTTTGGAATTTTCTTTTTAAATATGGAACGCTTCATGAATTTGTTATCTTTGCACAGAGGCCATGCTAATCTTCTCTGTATTGTTCCAATTGTAGCATTATGTGCTAAGTGAGCACTAAAGTTTTTTTTCTTTTTATATTCTAGTTGTATGACATTGTGGTAAGATCATGAGCTAAAACTAAGCTGCATTTTAATAGGCATGAAATGAAATCTTTTGAATTTATCATCAATTTGTATGTGCAGATTTAAAATTTATACCTGGGGACTTTATATCACACAACTCATGTTCAGATGTCATTGAACATGTAATTGTTTCTACATTTCACATTATGCTGTATTTTGAGATTGTTCTATAAATCTTTTGTGACTATGAATTATTTCAGTATGTTGCTAACATTGATTTATGTTCTTTCATGTTACTTTAATTTGAATATACTGTTTCCAGACCAGTCACTTACTGTAGCAAGACTATTTCCTAAATTAAAGTTTTATCATATTCCCTTGTAAAAGCTTTGTAGAAAATAGTCAATAGTGAATTTCAGGATTGTCTCCCCCCCACACCCCCTCACTCCCTTCCTTGACATGTTTTTATTTTGCATTAAGTTACATATCAAATATTTTATATTAGTTGTGATCATTTGATGTAATTTGAAAATAATCCACTTCATATGCAAAATTATTTTTGAATGTTAAGGTTTTTTAGTTTAAAATATATATATATATAATTTTTAAATTAACAGTTAAATTTTTTTAGCCTGTCCATACTTATTTAGACACTGATTCACAAACCATAGTCAAAAGCCTGAAGTTTGTTGGGATTTTTGCCTTAAATAGTAGTGATCATTTGTATACATTTTAGATAAATTTCTTTTAGCCAAATATTGGCCTGTAGTGAAGTAATTTTACTCAATTATGAGAAATTGTTTTCTTTTTGAATATTTTGAATCACTGGTATAATTCTTTTTTAGAAAGTAAGTTACAAATTATAATTAATAAATAGCAAATTATGAAGTAAATAGCCAAAGTCAAATTAATAGATAAATCTTCAGTTGAATTTAACTACTATAATTTAAATATTAGACACTAAAATCAATTTTTTTCCTCAGTTATTAATGTTCTATACTCTAATGTTCTTAACTGTTTCAGGCTGCAGTTCATGGAGCTCGTTTCAAAGGGCAAGATCTAAAACTGGCGTGGAATAAACCGGTAACTAATATTTCAGCTATGGAAACAGAAGAAGCTGAACCTGATGAAGAGGAAGTATGTTTTTTCCCACTTGTTTTTACCCTTAATTGCTTATAGTTTACATATAAAATGTGATTTTTATGGCTGTAATTTTAACAGAAAACAGCCATATTCTAGAATAGGGTATATCAGATAAATGCAGATAACTTTAAATTTTCTGGATTAATGAGAAGACCTGTGGATTGCTAGTCCAAAAAGTATATACAGTTTTCATTTACTCTTAGATGATAATATTCATTAGCTCTTTATCCACAAGAGGAAATCTTATGATATTTTAAGTTTTAGGATATCCTATAACATTTCAGCTTTCTTTTAATTTATATTGTTTTAGTTGATTAGAATGAATGCCTGCTACCTGGTAGATTCTTAGGCCAAAAAAAATGAATAAGACACGGTCCCTATCATCAAGGAGCTTATAATTTGAAAAGGAGGGTGGTGGCAGATACATAAGAAACTAATTACAATAGAAGGCAGATTGATACGCTGAATAAAGATTTGAACAATATGCTGTGGGAACCCTAAGGAAGGAGTGGTTGTTTCTGTTCAGAATAATCTTGAAAGATGTATTGACAGTGGAGCTGGATCTTGAGTGAAACAGTGGTTTTCCATAACTGTGTGCTGGGGCTGAAAATACAGTTGAGAGAGGTGTTTTAGGTAGAATAACAAGGTTCAGGATAGATGTAAAAGACTGCATTTTTCTTTAGTAACAGCAATTAGTCTGATGGCTGAAGGTGTGGGCATATAGGTCACAGAGCCTTTTGAAACCAGAAACTTAAAAGTAAGCAACTCCGTTTTGCTGAATCATGGGGGGTGGGGGGGGGAACTGTAGAAAAAGTTAAAGAAGTTAAAAAATCAAGGTAAGATGAAGAAACTAAATGATTTTAGGTTTTACCTTTGTTAGATCATCATTTTGTTTGAAAAACATTTCAAGGCTGTTATACATATCCGTAGTCAAATGCAAGAATAAAATGTGTATTTTGAAACTCATATACATGATTTGTCATTTTATATTTTAGATTATACCTTTGTCCTTCCATGAGTTTGAATTGAATGGGGAGAAAAGCAGGAGAGCTCCTGGTATTAGGTATTTTGAAAAGTTTGGAAAAGCAGTCTGTGAGGCTTCTATGAAGGGATTGGGGAAAAGAAAGGAATGCTATTAAAAATGTTTATTACATATAATAGAAAAGAAATAGAAATGTTTATAGAATTTTACAAGTCATTGGTTTATTCAGTGTTCAGAGCTAGACAGAGTAAGTCAGAGAAAACTTGACATTTTCTTTTTTTAAAGAAGTATTAAGCAGTATTTTGAAGGGACACAAGATGGTGTAGTATGTCAGAGGTAGGAGAAATGGCATTGTACAAACTCTTAACTTGATATTTCTTTAGTGGTTGTTTTACGCAAGCAATAAGAACATACTGTAGAAAAATCATTGAATGGATAGAGCTTGCTTTTCTTTGTTTCTTCAGTATTTTAGGTATAAAAATAACCATATGAATTCGACTCAAAGAACAGTGTTTAAAAGTGTCACCTTTTTTTTTTTTCTTGTCTTTTTTGTTCTTTTTTTTTTGTTGTTTTGTTTTTGGGTAAATTCCTAAATGCATTTTAACCTAAAGTTTCAGGAAGAGTCTTTGGTGGATGACTCATTACTTCAAGATGATGATGAAGAAGAAGAGGACAATGAATCTCGTTCTTGGAGAAGATGATTTGACTGATCATTGATCTGCATATGCTAGAACTCTACCTGTGTTTCATTAGTATTATCTAATGTACTTTTGCATATTTGTAAAAACAAGTTTTGGTAAAATGTGGTGAAGATGGATTTCATAAATAGACAAAAAAGAAGAAAATTACCTTCTGATCCTGTATTTTGAAATTGATGTTTGCATTTTATTCAGTAAACAATTGCTAAAGACATCACACTAGAACATATGCAATGTTTTTATTACATACTTCTACTCAACATTACAGAATTCTTTGGGCTCTTTGTAATTTAATGAATAGATTTGAAAACTTATGACCCAATACATGTTATAAATTAAGAGGATTTTGTTTTACTCCAAATAAGGAATGAATTTGCATTTAAAATCTTAATGAGTGTTTTCAAAAATGAATAGATAACATAGTACTCTAACTAAAGTCTCCACGTTATGTATTCATAATATTACATAGTAGTATGCTTAGGCTTTACTATGTATTAGCCTTTTGTTGGACTTGTGTATGTATTTTACCACATGGGTTTTAATGATAATGGTGTATGACTGCTTTACATATGAGTTCTATGCATCTGGATGTTAAAAAATAAAGTGGAATGGTCTCTTACAAAGAAAAAAAGAAAAAAAAAAAGCAATGACAAAAAAAAAAGGTCAAGACAATGTTCCTTGATTTAAAAAAAGAAAAAAAAAAAAAGAAAAAGAAAGAAAAGGAAAAAAAAAGAACAAGAAAAAAAAAAAGCCTGAAATAGACCATTCCAGACAGTGATCTACCCTTACCCCCAGTTATCACAAAAGGAGCTATAATCACTAATTTAACAATAATGATTACTGGTACTTTTACAGTAATGTGCAATCCAATGTTTAAAATTTATTCCACTTCAGTTTGGTTTGATCCTATAAATTTTCAACAGATGTCTTAAAATTTAAAAGCAGGCTGATTAGTTTGGAACCAGACTTCAAATAGAGCTAACATTTGATGAATAAGAAAACATCATATTACATTTTGGATGTATGAAAGAAAACTTGACCATTTGAAGATGTATGAATAAAGAAATGTACTATAGATACTACTTTAGGAAAACACTGTTTGGTAAGTGTTCCAGTCTGATATTTTAAGTGTGCATTTCCTATATTTATATAAAAATCTTTGACATTTGCAACAAAATTGTGATTTTTAAGTGGCTTTCTCTGACAAGTGAACATGATCACTGAAAGTTGATATAGCAGTTTCCAGGAAATAAATATGTTCTTTGCAGAATGAGGGGGTGGGAGATGTTAATCTTTAAAATTCATCATTTCTGTTGCAAGTATTTCTGTCTCTCTTGAGATTATAGTGATATTAAAAATCACATTTAAAACAATCATCACCTTCATATTTTGGAGTCATCACAATCAAAAACTATAATTTCACTACCACCACCATGGTCTTCTGTGAATGAAGTAACTTGTGGGTGTGGTTTTATTTTTCTTCCTTTCCTCTTCCCCCCCTCCCCACACTTGGGGTTAAAAAGTTAAAGTTGTATGTTCTTGTTAATACTACCTCACAAGAATGCTTTGACTTGGAGTTGGTATATGTTTATATTTAAAATTTCAAAGTCAGGTTTTAGTTGTCAAGATACTAACTTTACTCAAAACCTTTTCTTAGATCTGTGATACATTTTTAAAAAGTCTCTTGTATGTTGATTATGTGCTAATCTGATTCATTAGGTAAGTTTGTTTTCTTTTCTTTTTAGTAGTCGTGAAAGATGCCAAATTGGCAGAGGCTCACGTTTCTTCTCTTTACACCAAACAGGTATTATAAAGAAAGTAAATCTTTCAAAGGCCACTTAAATCTCCATGCTGATATTTGGCTTTATAATTTAACTAAGAAGTTTTAGCCTGGTATTTCAAAATTTTTGTTAAATATTATAAGTTAAATTACCTGTTCTGTATGGTTCAGTCCATAAATGCTAATCAGTTTCCCTTGCCTTAAATCCTGTAGTGAGAATTTAAAATATTTTAAGCCGTGTTGATTTGAATGAGTTAGAAGAGAAGTACAAATGTGTATATTTCAGTGGGAATTAAATATTATCAGCATTCATTAGGTTCACAATTATACTTTTATAAACATTAATGTGATTTTAACTGTGTTACTTAATAGTGTGTTGCTATTGGATTTTAAAATTTGTGAATGTGTATAACTACCAGTATTCTACATGTACTTTCATACGTTCTCGTTGAAAACTTAAGATACCTTTTTTGAACTAGATGTAAATTTCCATTTTATAGGTAAGGAACTTAGACTAGAAATGGAGTGGCTTACCCAAAGTTATAGGTAAGGAACTTAGACTAGAAATGGAGTGGCTTACCCAAAGTTATAGGTAAGGAACTTAGACTAGAAATGGAGTGGCTTACCCAGAGTCATAGCTAGTAAGTGGAAGGGACTAAATTAAAATACAGGCACTCTGATTTCAGTGCCAACATTACAGAGGAAAAGTGGAGAAAAAGAAAAAAGAAAACTATGCTGCTGCCTTCTTCTAATTATTGATTGAGTGTGAGATTGTATTTATAGTAAACATGGTAGTTCTTTCCTTAAAGATATTGTACAAAATCAGTAGATTTACTGGTCATTAGGCAGTTCATATGGACTCTCCCTTTTAATACAGCACTTTGTTCATATCTCTGTTACAGACTGTTGTAAAATTTATCCTGTTTATATGTCTTGTCTTCCCCAGTAAATTACAAGCTCCTCTAGGAAGGGGACCATGTCTTATTCATCTTTTTATCTCTAGTGCTTATTTTAAAGCCTGTCTCATGTGGGCACTCAGATGTTTGTTGAATGAAATATGAATGATGAATATTTAAATTTCCAATAATGGGGTGACAGTTACCTCCCTTGTTAATTCTTATCAATTTTCCAAAAGTCTCTCTTGAAGGTCTCCTTAGTCACTGAGACTGTTCTGTTAAACAATTGGTATGATTAAGGTTCTTATTAGAAGAGCTACAAGTACTGATGGAGGTATATATCTGTAATCCTAGTGGAATTCCCACAACAATTAATAAGGCATTAATGTTTTGGAGTATTAAATGTTGTCAGTTTCAAGGGTAAAATTATCTTTGGGCTTCTACTAGAGTGTATGATTAGAAATACTGAGAGCCACCTAACTAGTCCATCCCATTAATTTTTTATGTGCAAAGGTGACCTAGCATAGAGAACTGGACAAGGATTAAGAAATTTAGCTTTTGGTGTCAGCTCTGCAACCAGCCCTGTGGCCTTAGACACAAGTCTCTTAACGTTATCCAGGGTTGTTTCCTTATCTGTAAAATGAAAGGGATCAGACTGGGTGATCTCCTAAGTTGCCCATTCACATCTGTACTTTTCCTGGTCTTACAGTAGTGTCTGATCTAAAGCAATTTAATAAATTTAAACTAGTTCTCCTTAGCTGTTGTTTTTATCATCAGTGGAAATAACTTAGATTTAGTTATGATAATTCATACAATATTTTTGGTACAGTTTTATGTATAGTGTTCCCAAATGCTTGCATGTGCTGACAGAAATTCCATTCAACCTTTAGATTAACTTCTGTATTCACTTACACTTCCCCTTCTCAGTTACAACTTTTCCTTTTGCTTCTAAAAGCATAAAGTTTAAAAAGGAAAATATTTGTCTGAAAAACACAGTTCTGCCACAAATATAAAATCCTCTTCTAACTCCACTTACTCTTTCATTTTACAATATGCTACCTAAAAGTAGAAACATTTTAAACTCTTTAGCCCTCCTAACAAGTTTGTTGCTGTACTCTACACATCTGGGCTGTGCAGGCTTGAGTTGGGAGTGGGAAAATGATTAAAGGTAATCTAGGGTAACTAGATTTACAGGGAAGAAAAATTGAGGGAAGGTATGCATTATTGGTTAAAATAAAAGATTGATTAGGATTACCTCAAGGGATGGTTCAGTTGTCATTTTACATATTTTACTCAATATTTTATGTCTCTCAGCAGTGCTTTAAATGTTATTGGACAATTGTAACATTATAAAAATTAAGTATTTAACAGATGCCCAAACATTTAATGAAAACATGTTGCACGAATAGAATATTCCTTAGCATTTGTTTTATTGTAATCTGATCAAATGTAACAGCCAGTAGTTTACTAAAAAGACAAGACTTCTACTGTTTTAGCTGATTACTTGTAGCACCTGAGCTTAATTGAAGGAAATATGTTGTTGCTAGAACTGTTTTGTGGGACTGTATTTCCATTCATAAATGGAACACTTAACTATTGGGTATAAGAGTTCAAAAGGAAAGCAGTTGCTTGTTTGGTATGGTGAAATATCAACATCTATTTTAAAATATACAAATTTTACCAATCTATATTTTCTTTTTCCCCTTACACATAATATAGACTAATTATAGAAAACTAGTTTAGCCCTTCTATAACTTATATTACACTCCTACAAAAGTCTATTAGCCTTTTAAAACAAAAATGTCCTGCATGAAATACATGGATTTCTAAATTCACTTTTGGTTTTTTTCTCAGAACTTTTCTTTTAAAATTTTGTAAATTAAAAATGGAAATTTAATGTAGAACTTAAATTGGCAGTGTAAAATAGTTGTAAGGCAGAAAGAAAATTTCCCAGATATCAGGGATTTAACTTTTATTAACTTCTTGAACTGGCTAGTTGCTCTAAGATATGTGTACAGACCCTTAGAAAAGAGTAGTTGTATCTTTCTTCTCTCTGATCATTATACACTTAGCAGATGAAATAGATAATCTCTAAATAGCTACATAACACTCCTAGGAAAGAAAGAAATCTTGGTCAATGTGGCTGCTGTTGTCAGTAATTTCTAATGAAAACATCGTACGTGGTAGAAAAACACCTATTTTGGTAACTTTCTTGCAGTTTGTCAGTATTTTGTGCTCATAATATAATTGAAAGCATTTTTCAGATTTACTCATTTTGAATCAACTTTTTATTTTCTCCTTCCTAAATTCCTTCCTCCCTCTTCATTTTATCCAATTCCTCATTTTCCCATCATCTACAGTTAGCCTTCCTTCATATACCAGGCATTGTTTGATTTTGATGTGTTCCTTAATTTTGTTGTTGACCTGGATGCTTTGTATAGAATTTCATATCATATAGGGTGATTAAAGAATGAAATGATCATAATAATGGAGCTTAAGGAAATTAGATATATCTTGCAGTTACTTTGAAGTCTTTGGGAAACCTTAAGAAAAATATTTTTGCTTCTATTCTTCTTTACAACATTTTAGAGTTTCATGGTTTCTTAAAAATTTATGTACGCACACCTCTATGAAGATACACTAAGATTAGTTACTAGATTTCTTAACTGAAAAATTTCAGTTATAGCCATGACCTGTGCTGTGATCTTTGCGATTTAGTGTATTAAGGAAGAGGTTTTGTTGAAATCCTTTTAGCCCAAAGCTGATCCTTTGTATAAGTCATCTGCAATTTTGATTTTGATTTTGATACTTCTCAAATAGACTGTTTTTTAATGTTAAAAAAAAATTGGAGATCGGTTTATGGTGTGATTCGATGTTTATATATATTTGCTAGTTTCAAAGGTTTTTTTTAATAGTGTTTTCTTTTTCCAGCAGAGAGAGATCATCATTGCCTGAATTTAGCTTTGTGACTACAAGAGCAAGATCTGTCCTGTCTGCAGACAACTGTTAATATCATCCTATCATTTTGTTTGCTCTTTATCAATTTGAATAGATGTTTACATGAGTTATAATTAGCATTTTATCATTACAGTTCTCTAAGAGTACATCTGAGTCCAGAAGTATATCTGTATGTATGCTTTGTATGACCTTACTCATAAATGTTTTCTTCCCTTTATAGACATTTATTTTTCAAACACCTTGGAAGAAGGAACAAGACCCCTTGGTTTCCTAATAAGAGATAGGTTCAGTCAGCCAAACTAAAAATTTTCTCCAGGAAATCTATAAAGCCATGATAGTGTATTCATTAGAATGAAGAAAATGAATTAAAAGGTTAAACATAAGTTTGGTTTTAGGATATATTTCTGGGATTAAGATAGGCTCTTAAAATAATTTTGAGAAGAAGATAAATACTTTTTTATAAAACACTGAAATAGCTTGCCTGTTTCTTACAAACGTATTTATGTCATTGCCAACGTCACTTACCCAAATAGCTTTTTAATTTTTAGGTCTTCAGAACCAACAAGGAAAATAACCTTAATTATTTTCAAGTAATAAATGATGATCTGTGTTACAAATATTGAAAAATATCTATTAAATGTTTAATTTGAGCATTTTTTTCATGTTTTCACTTATAATCAAGACATCAGACGATCTTAAAAGCAAGGGGAACTAGTGTTACGTGTCTAACATTGTTAAAGATGAGTTTTCACCTTTTTGAAAAAATGTATGTATATATTGTAAGCAGTATAGCGTAGAATACAAAAAGTACAATTAGATCCTAAATATTCATTCATGATACTCTTTATGAAGGACGCCATGGAAGATTTTCACAGAATTAATTTGAATATTCTTCCATAGTTTCTTAAGAGGCATTTTGAGAAATTAGAAGTTGTGCTTGGTATCAAGTCTTCATTAGAAAAGTCCAATTTACACCGATTCTATTCACTCTTTTTTGTTTTATGTGGGTTTTTTGGTTTTTTGTTCTATCCAGTCATTGTTTTCTGTACACAGCTGCTATTCTGAAAATACTTTTTCCCCATGAATATGCATTGTGATTGTCTTCATGAATAATAAAAAGAATGTAACGAATCCACCAGTTACAAGGTAAATTATCTGTTTTGATCCAAATTGGTTATAAATGGCATGATTAAAGAGAACATAGTGGAAGATCTAATACAATGATTACCTATTAGCGTACAAGCCTTTTTTCTTTTTTTTAATTAGGCTTTTCTTTTGGCTCATATTTGCAAGCTAACAGATAGCAGCATGGAGTTCATAAATGCTTTCAAAGAAGGATTCGCTTTCTCTTTAATGGTGCTTTAGCTGATAGGTTAGAATCCAAAGAACATTGTCTGAAGAGAGTACTTGCTGATAACACTTGATTGGTTAATACATATGGACCACACACTATAATCTTCAGCTTTTTTTTTGTCATTTTTTTTCCCTTTGCTTTTAAATTAAAAACAAGATAAAGCAAAACAAATTGAACATGTCATTCATTGAACAGGTCAAACCGATTTGATTCTCAGTAAGGTCATTGTGCTTTTTGGAAATTGCTTTGAGATCCAGTTGGTCAGTTATATATTTAAGTCCTCATACATTGATTAATTAAAGATAAGATTCTTTTTTATTATTATTTTCTTGAATAGGATTCTCATGGAGCTATGTGTAGATAACTGTACGAAATCACTTTTGTGTAACTGAATGAAGTTTACCTTTGCATGATTGCATTATGGAAGCCTTTTATATATCTTTATATTTTTCAATACCTAGATTTTACACTATTAGCTGCTCTAGTCATGCTATATTTGTTTTTTTAATAGAGTTTATAAATATTTATGCTCAAAATACAGATCAACAATATTTTTGGTCTTGTTACAAGATAAATAACACTATAAAGTGATACAGGCCCCTCAAGTGTCTTAGGAAAAAGTCATTGGTGCTACAGAACCTTTCAGTATCAATTTTGAATCTGTTGTCTGGTCTTTGCTAGGCTTTAATCTGTGATTGCTTGCGATTTATTCTAATGTAGCAGAATTGTAAGAGTGATCTGTGCTGAGTCAGGTAAAGCGCCCAGCCCATTAGGAACATCTTATAGTTTAAGAAATGATGCAGAATGATTATACTTATTTGTGCCCAACATCCCCTAAAAGGAAATAGTTAATTTTGATAAGAGAAAGGTTGTTGATTTTATAGAACTTAAAAATGATATATTCAGCATGGCTGTTTTCTCATATTTCAAATTGAAAAATTTTCTAGTCCTAAGATACTATGTAACCTTACTCTACTTTAAATTCTCATCTTTCACTCAACAGGGGGCACAGTGATTCTTAAATATTTCCAGAGCATTTGATGACTTACAAAGAGATGTGTTAACTACATTGTGCAAGTTTCGCATTGGTGTATAGCTTTTCGTTTTGTCCCCCAAATTTTATTCCAACACGTTGGTGGGTGTTCTTAAGGTACACTTGTTAGGTATCAGCAAAGCATTCATAGATGTGTACTTTTGATTCTCAGAATCTTGAGCCTATCTTGACTGTGATAATACTTCAGAACATACTGTTTGGCACAAGATTTCCTTTAATGAGTGGTTTATTTTAATTCACTTTCTGTGGACTGTTAAATCTCAAAACACCAAAGGAGTCTTTTTTTGTCTGAAGGCTTGATTGTTCCAGTGTTTAATACCTGTGCCCATAAGTATCTCATTTCATGAATGTGTGTTGGCATAGGGGGAAAATTCCCTGCTCTTTGAATGGAGCGACAGTAATTGGTTAAGCTGTAACAGCTTTTTTTGTTTATTTTTTAAAGTGATAATAAAACTTGAACTGAAAAAGGCAAAACTTGAACTAGGAAAATACTCGTGTGCTTAGAATGTTTATAGTGATTTCCTGTTTATGTGGGGTTGTCAACATTTTTATTATTTATAGTTGAATTATGTTGTTCCGTTTGTTAAATATCCATGGTTATTTTTATATTTTGAAATTTTTTTAAATAAAAGTCTTACTAAAAAGAGTAAAATGTTTCGAAATTGTCCTACATCTTGCATCAGTTATGTTAATATAAATTAGGAAGAAACATTTGTATCCATCAGGAGTCACACTGTGGAGAATCCTGAAAATTGTGTGTACAAAGAAATGACTTCACATTTCCTTTTCCCTCTTCCCTCCAATATGTTACACACCTAATGACTCCTGTTATGCATACACAAACCTTCATTGCCCTTTTTTTCCCTACTTCTTGCTGCTTTACTGCTTTACTAGTCCACTTGGTGGTCAAAAAGTTCTCGCTGTGAGTGATTAATATAAAAATACTATGTCAAAAGACTGCTATAGATTCTGAAAGTGAAGTTACACATAGAATGCTTATGGCAACCCACAAAGCCATTAAAAGTTTTCAGAAGTTCCCTCTGCAACTTTCAGTTTTCATTAGAACTCTTTTTTTGTCCTGATCTGATTTGGTCTACTTGGCAGCATTCGGCATGTTCATTTCATATTTAATTGTATTGTTGCCAAATATTACCTGTTTTTGTTATGTTCCATTGCAAATATACCTACCATCTATAATGTAGATTAAAAAGCTTGATGGTAACCTAACCTGTCTTCATATGACACAGATTCTGCAGAAAATACATTATTAAAGTGCATAAGTCTTTATAATCTAGTTAAGAGAGATCTAGTTGTGAAATAGTAGAGGACATGTCTTAGTAAACAGTGACACACTTGGTAAGATTATTTATTAAAGTTACACATACAGTTAAGCACCGAATATATTTTTTTGTGTTAAGTGCCAGCCTTGTGAAGTATTTGCAGATTAATGTCATCCTTCACAAAAGAATGTTTTTTTTTAAATCCTTTAAATCGCATGTTACGTGTTATTGTACAGAAGCTAGAAGTTTGAAGCAAAGAACTTGTCTATAAATGAACTCAACAGACAAAGAATAGGACTATATGATTTATACTTTCACTTTTGGCAAGTTTGTGCCATTTGTAAGAGTCCCTCCATTTTTTATAAATGACAAAATGACAAGTCATTTCTCCTTTGGGGCACTAGGTCTTCCCATTTTTATATAAATTTATTTTTACATATACTTTAATATATGCTTAACAAAAAACTTAAACATTTGTACCATTCATATATCAACTACCTGGTCAACGCATAACAGTTTTTTAAGTTTGATAAATTTTGCACTTGATCTTTTACAAAGCTGATAATATGTATAAACAACTAGATTCCTTCATAATTTGGGAATAACAAGTTCAGTTTTCTTTGCACACGTGTTAGGACACATTGATTCATTCCAAACCATATTGCTAGCAGTAATAAACTATGCCTGGTGAGGCAATTAAACTCTTAATTCAGTAGTCATACTTGTTATTTTCCACAACATAGCCATCAAGATATTGTACGCCATAGCAGATTCTTTTTCTTGGAACTACATATTTTTAATAAGCATTTTTCTATACATTTGAAGAAGTTCTTGAACTACTTTATTGAAAGTTATTGCAAATGCTTATTTTTATTAAGATAAAATGAGCCATGACTGGAAATTACTGTACTCACTCCATGAATGCACAAAGATCTGCCAAGTAAGAATTCAGAGCCAGAAAGGCATCCATTTAATCTCCAAACTGCTTTTCTACAGAAAAGTTTATTTTCTACATGCAATCCATACTTGAACACATAAAGCTTGAAATAGACTGTGAAACAAGAAAATTAGATATGGGGAAAATAAGGGTTCTGTCTGCTTGTCTGTCATAAAAAGGAGGCATATTTGGCAGTCCTGGGTTTACACTTCATTTTGCTTTAGTTACTTTTCAAATAGGGTCTTCCATTTATGCGTAGGCTTGCCTCCGACATCCTTTCTATGTGGATGGGACGACAGGTGTGCACCGCCATGCCCAGCATTTATTTGTTGAGATGGTGTTTTGTGGACTTTTTGATCCTCCTGAGTAGCTAGGATTATAGTCATGAGCTAGCTGACAATTTTTGGAAACTGATTGCTTGCAAGCCATGAATATTTTATTGAACTATCTGTGTGATGGTAATGCTTTTAAGTAGAATTAGGAACATTTTGGATAACTGTAAAATTTGTGTGACACTGATTCCAGTAGTTGAGGGTTTGCTTTGCTGTTAATGGAATGGTTTTCTTAAGTTCTCAGTCTTTAGGCTGGTGGAGTGGTTCAACTAGTAGAACTCTTGCCTAGCAAACATGAGAACCTGAATTCAAACTCCAATACTGTTTAAAAAAAGTTCAGTTTTGATTCACTTTGTAAGTCTAAAAACCTGCATTATTGAAGTGTCATGCAGTGATACATTTTGTATTTAATGCTCTGAGAATTGTGATTTATAGTATATTTGTTTCAAGGACTTCAAAGTTAGAATATGGGTTTAATGAAGGAAGACTTCTGATTTCACAATGTATGTCATGAAGGAAGCCTTTAAAGTCCTTCTTAAAATATCTTTAATGTTAAAATGTTTTTATCCCAAACACCTCATTTAAGTTTTTTTCAGAGTGTCTGGAAATGCAGGTGAATATTCATAAGACATTACCAAACCTGATTTTTTTTTTAAAAAAAAAGTAATATTAGAAGTATCAGGAAGGAATTCTTAGGTGTTATAGATGTACTTGCAATTTGGAGTCAGAAATAGGTAACTGTCAAAAGTTACCAAACTGAACTTTAGTAATGTTCCATTTTTGCATTTTTTACCAACAATATTGAGTTAACGGAAATTAAGGAAGGAACTTTTAGAAAGGAAGGGTCTCTGGCATTTAATAGTGGTTGTGTCTGAGGTAATTTCAGTAAAAACCAATGGACTCCTATAAAAAACACTCTGGTAGTTGATCTGATTATCATGACAGTCCTCACATAAGTCATTTGTAATACTAAAATGTATGAAAGCTAAATATATCAAACACTTTATAGATACCTGCCCAACCATTTTTTTGTCAAAATGTTTACTGAAGAGGACACAACCTACCAAGTTGAGAGTGCTCCCAAAAGAATAGGGCCTTCTAGAGTGACAAAGATGGTAAGAGGGAAATTGGTTACAGGCTTAATTCTGCATTTGTGAAAATTCTATTTTAGATTGAAAACTGCCTTTCCCAGAAGCTTGTAGCACAGTTTTGTTTTTTCTCAACTGAAAAACTTTACTGGCAATTAAAAGACATTAAGACGTCATAGAGAAAGGTGCACCCAGGAGCCATTTGTTTAGGGTCTCGTGTTCCTCATGAGGTTACAATCAGCAGTCTGAGAGGGTTCCAGGGTACCCTGTTTTTATTTTGGTTTTGTTTTGAGACAGCATTTCACTGTGTTGCCCAGGCTTGTCTCAAATTCATGGTCTCTGTCTCCTGAGTGTCTGGGACCACAAGCACCCACCAGTGTGCCTGACTCCAAAGCGCCCTTTTTCTCTTCCCTACCATAAGAGCACTTGAGCAAAATTTATATTGTCACATAAAAGCATAAAAACATACCCTTCAGACCTATTGACAAGATTCAACATCCCAAGCTTTTTGTTGTGCTATACTTACACGACTAACTTGTACTTTGTTTGGTGGGGGGGGGGGGATTGTTTTTTGTTACAGGGTCTGTATAGCCCAGACTGGCCTTGAACTCCTTGTGATCCTCTAGTCTCAGCCTCCCAAGTGGGGTTTCAGGCATGCACCCCTACAGCCTGACTTATGTAACTTAACCTGAGACTGCTTGTACCAGTTGAACCTTCAGATTTTCCAAGTTTGTATTTAGGGTCTTGTGTATAATTCTAACTATGGTCCACTGTAGCATCTCTCCAGATTCTATGTCTAACAAGGGAGGAAGTTTCTTACTGAAATTTAACCAGTGTTCATGGTAGAAGGGATCTATGGCTTTTTAAAATACTAAAAACCAAGTTTCTGTACTATATTTGTATCCTCAAATTTTGTCCTTGGATTGTCTCCCTACCCTTGTCAGACTCTTTCAACATTTGTTGTTTTCTAAAAGTGTGAAAGTTGTGTAATCTTACCATCATTAAGGAAACTAATTTTAAAGCTTCTTCCCAAAAAAGAAATCCCTATTCCCACATTGTTTTGTTGGAGAATACAACCACACATTTAAAGAAGAATTGGCACCTATTCTGTATAATCTCTTCCAGAAAAATAGAAAAGGAAAGAGTATTTCACAGTTCTTTAAAACTCCCATTATATTGATATCAAAATCTGACAGTAAAAAGAGTCAATTACTGGCCAATGTCCTTCATGAATATAGATGTGAATATCATCAGCAGAATATTAGCAAGTAGAAATAAGCAACTTTTTTTTTAAGTTTATTTCAGGGTGCAATGCTGGTTAAATATTTAAAATTCAACCTATGTATTAACAGGTTAAAGAACCCCACAAGATCAAAGAAGAGGCACTTGAAAAAAAATTAGTATACCAAGATTAAAAGAAAAAAAATCCCTGAACTGGATAAAAGAGCATCCACAAAAATAAACTAAAGCTAATGTTCTTCCTAGTTGTAAATGAATTATTTCCCCCAAGATCAGAAACAAGGCAATGATACCTGCTCTCAACACTGCTCAACAAAGTGCTGGAAAGTCTAGCTAAGGTAATATGACAAGAAAAAAAAAAGTATAGATTGGAAAGGAAAAATTGAAACTTCCCCTACCTATAGATAGTATTGTCTCTACACAAAATCCTAGATATAAAATAGATGAGGTTAGTGAGGTTCCAGGAAAAAACTTAAGCAAACAGAAATCAATTATCTTATGATATCTTAGGATGGAACACATTAAGACAAAATACAATGCCAGTTCCATCAGAAAATCAGTATACTTAGGTGTAAATGTAACAAGCCACATTTGTCTTGCATGCTGAAAGCAATCAAAGAAGACCTAAGTTAATGGACAAATTGTGTTCATGGGTTGAAGACCCAACAGTAACTGTCAGTAGTCCCAAACTGATATACAGGTCTAATATAATACTTATCAAAATTCCTGTGTTTTTTTTATAGTTATAATCCTAAAGTACATGAAAAGACTAGAATCGCTAAAACAATTTTGAAGATAATGGGAGAAATCAGTATACCCAATTTCAAAACTTATCAAGACTATGGTCTTGGTAGAGTCATCATGAAGGAGGGGTAGAATGATACGTCAATGGAAAAGAATATAGAGCTCAGAAATAAATTTATACAAATGCCCAACTGACTTACTGAGGTACAAAAACAAAACAATTTTTCAGCAAATGGTATTGGAGCAATTGGTCTCCATGAGCAAAAAAACCAAAGCAGATACTAGTTACACATTATAAACAATTAAGGTGGCAAATAGGCTTAAAGGTAAATTTAAAACTACAAAACTTGGGGAAAAAATAGAAGTTAGAGGTAGGAAACAAGTTTTTAGACTTCATACTAAAGGCATGATTCAGAAAAGCATGATAAATTGGATTTCATCAACATTTAAATACCTTCTACTAACCTGTTTAAAAGATGAAAACAAAACAGGAAAATAACCTTTGTACATCTAATATATGTCAAAGCGTGGTATCTAGAATACATAACTCTTGAAACTCAACAGTAAGCCAGGTACCAGTGGCTCATACCTGCAATCCTAGCTACTTGGAAGACAAATCTACAGGATCTAAGTCTAACCAGCCCAGGCAAATAGTTCATGAGACCCACCCCCATCTCCAAAAATGCCCAGAGCAAAATGGACTGGAGGTGTGGCCCAAGTGGTAGAGCACCTGTTTTGCAAGTGCAAAGGCCTGAGTTTAAACCCCAGTCCCACTGTGGGTGAGGGAGAACTTAACAGTATAAAAACAATTCAAGTAGAACCCGGGCAAAAGGCATAAAGAAATCTTTCATCAATAGATAAAGATGATAAGCATACAAAGTAATCAAAATCACTATTAAGAAATGGCATCCCATACCACAATAAGAAATCACCACACACCTATCAGAATTGTTAAAGGGAAAATGATACCACCAAATGCTGGCAAGGATGCAAAGAAACTGGTAATTCATGTGTGTGTGTGTGTGTGTGTGTGTGTGTGAATGTGACATGCAATCCTCTGGAAAACAGGTTTTTAAATACTGAAAAATGCAACTATCATATGAACCAAAAGTTACCCTCCTGAGTATTTATTTTCATACAAAAGCCTGTACACAAATATTTATAGGAGCTTTATCCATAAAAGTAAAACACTGGAAATCATGTATCTTTCAATGACTAAATATTTAAACTGTTTTATCTCTTCCATGAAATAATGTTTTGCAGTAAAAAGAAAGAAACTATATCCACAATCTGGATGAATCTCTAAAGAGAATGCTGAGTGAAAAAATGACAGTCTCAAAAGATTATTGTATAATTCCATTTATTTAACACTGTTGAAATGACAGAATTACAAAAGTGTGAACAGATTACTTCTTGACAGGCATTATGGAAGTGGTACAAGTGGAAGGGAAGTAGGTGTGACTATAAAAGGGAAACAAGGGATCCTTATGATGATGGAGGTATTCTATGTCTTGACTGTATCACTGTCAGCATCCTTATTGATGTCTTGTACTATAGTTTTGCAATATAGTACCATTGGGGACACTTGGTAAAAGGTACATAAGATCTTTTTATTTCTTATAACTACATGTGAAAAAAAACCCAAAAGTATTTAAAGCCAAAATAATATCTAACTAGTAATATTTGGAGATGTAGAATCTGAAGAAATGCCTTGGAATAAAGTGTATCACTAGAATGAGGCCTTCTGAGCATGAGTTTGAAGTACTTAAAAGGAATAAAGTGAGTTTATGTACCTGAGAATTTCTGGAGGTACTGCAGACTCTTATTTCTTCCACTTGTTACACCACAAGCCAGTGCTAGTAAATGAAGTGGTCCCACATATATGTCCTTTTAGTCTTCCATTGGTATTGCTGCCTAAAAGAGACTTTAGACTGAGAGGTAGCAGAGCTCATCTACCTGAAAACATGGATAATTAAAATGGCTGATGTTTGCCTCACTCTTCCAGCCCTTACTCTAGTTGAGGAGGGTTGAAATCACCCAAAAGGGGAGGAGACATAGGTCAAATGCATAACTATAACTTAAAGGCTCTGAAAGGAAAGGTTTTGTGGAAGCTGACCTGGGATGTAAGGAAAGGTTCTCCATAGGAAGTTCAGTTGTGATTTGAAAGCTGAGCAAGAGTTTTAGCAGGGGGGAAATGCACTCTTGATGGCATAGTTTGTGCGAAAGTATAGGGGAACCAAATATAGTGCATTTGGTGCACTAAAAGGCAACCATTGTGGATTTTGAGAAGCACTGATGTGGAAGTCTTAACTGAAACTATCGGTAAGGGTAAGAGTCTCTGGAGGTTACATATGGAGTAAGGGGCTGTCCATTTAAAGTAGGTAGTGTAGGCTGATTCTGCCAAGGGGAATTAGGGCAGCCAAAAGGTAGGAAGGTAAGAAAGAAAGTTTATACAGGCTAGGGTAGAAAAGGAATTGTTTGGGGAATGTAAGGTGGTTTTTGGTTGTTATTTGCTTGGTTTATTTTTTTTTCTTTCAAAGCCTGTTAGCGATTGGGCATCTTTCATTTTGCTGTGCACATACAGCGAAGGGTGTAGTTGTGTTGCCCTCTTGTCTCCTCGTGATCAATTATGTCACTTTTTCCAAAATGAATAATTGTTAGTGACAACAGCTTTCAAATGATGGAAGGTGGTGGCTGCTGTCTCAAGGGCTGAGAAGAGAGAACTGCTATCGTGGAAGAGGGACCAACTCAAGAGTTGTTGCCTTGACTTCCCAGGGGACCCCACACAGATAGTACTGAAAGTGATAAAAGATATTGGAGTGGGGCACATAAGAGCTGAAATGGGAACATCTTTTCTCCCTTTCTTCTCTGCCTCCACTTTACAGTCTCTCAATAGTACTTTCCATTGGCAGAACTAGAAATCAAGCTAACCTGGGAAATACAGTTTGAAGACACCTAGTCCTGGTGTTATAGACCAAATCTATGAAGATTGGATTGGGTGTGATACTAGGTAAATCGCTGCCATAATTGTCATCATCATGTCTCACTATTGTTGCCAAAATAGGATTGTTAATGCCTTTCTCTGTTATCCCCATCTCTGAAGAGAAGAGGCACATCTCCAAGGCCACTGCCATAAAACACTTGTAAACAGTGACGCAAATGGATACATGTAACCAAAATATCTACTAGAGGTCAATGGCAACTACTTTTTCTTGGTCTACAAAAATCAGATGTATTTTCCCCAAGGGCTACTATTGTTATTTTTAATAGTGTATTATATTTATTTTCCTCAAATGACCAACCATGGAATGATTCCATGTCCAACATCTTTGCTTGTCTTCTTTGATCTATTTCCAAGCTGTGGGTTGCTTTCTTTACTCCTTTTCTCATTTGCTTCTCTATTTCTGGTAATGAGGTGTCCTGGGTGTTAGTTCTTTGAGGGTATCTTTTGGTTTCTCTTCTCAAAGAAAAGAAGGCTAAGGAATTTGAGATTTTATTTTAACTATCTCTGTTTCTTTCTTTTACCCCTGCTGGCCTACTTGGAAGAAACAAGTCCCTTTAGAGAATTTTAAACTCATGGTCTGAAAAAGAAAACAGTATCTTTTGCTTACTTAATTACTTAATATATCTCTTGTTTTCTTTGATATACATTCTTTTATACATTTGTGATAAAGATAGATATCTACAGCATTTGAAGACTCTAAAAAAATGTCACCAAGACAGTAGGATCTGCCTGACTCCCTTTTGTATGGGTGGTAATATCACCTCAGTGGAGAAGGGTGGTGTGAATTTATACAGTGAAAATAAAAATTGCTATGTCAATAACTCACTGAAAAGTAAATGATAAGTCTGCCCTTATACTCTTAATTTCCACAGCCATTTTTCAGATATGTCTTAGAGATGCTAAGAAGCTATAGAAAAGATTCCAGTTACACTAATGAGTATACTTATTTTTTCCATTATATCGATTTTATTATATTTTTGTTGTACTGGGGGACATTGTGACATTTACAAAAGTGCTTATGATATGTCTGAGTTAAATCCACCCCCCCCCCACACACACACATCATTTTCCTTTATCCCCCCTTATTCTTAGAATAGTTTCAGCAGGTCTCATTTTACCATTTTCATGCATGAGCACATAATATTTCCATCATACTCTCCCTTCTACATCCTTTTATTCCTCAGTATTTCTCAATACATTCTTTTGTAGTTTATTATTTTAATATAACATTTTCAGAGGTACCTAACTTTTGATTTAAAAATATGTAACATATAACACACACACACACACACATATATATTATAATACACATATCTGTATTCTTTAGTTGGTTAAAGGGAATGAATATTCATAAAAAATGTTAGATTTATTTATATATACTTACATACATACACGCACTAAATTAACCAGCTATAAAATTAAAGTGCTTTCTAGTTGAAAAAGCCTTAGGTAATCCAGGTGTTATTTCAGGCTCTAAATACTAATTAGCTCTGTGACCTAAGCAAAATTGTTTAACCTCTCAGAACATCACTTTGTGTATATTCAATAAGAAAGAATGAACTAGACCAAAGTCATCAAGCAAGATTCACCTTGACCCACCAACCCTGGAAAGCAGCTGTTGCATACTAAGTGAGAGGTCTAAGGCCGAGTCAGGGCTTAAATGAGAAAAAGTGCCATGATCGATTAGCACTGCCTGCTGTGGGTGTAGGAGGTAGAGAGTGGGTTACATGTGCCATATATTTATTAGCTCTGTCCCTAGACTAGATTGCCAACAAAGCCACTTGTGCTGGGTCATATCATTAAAGTCATATGTTATTTAAATTTAAATTCATAAACATAAAACACAATTGAAAATGCGACCTTAAACTTACCCGATATAAGTGTGGATTTTGGGAAAACACTTTTTCTTGGAAGGAGGAATGAAAAGTGAGTTTCTGCTAGAACTTTTTTAGAAGTATTTTAAGGTAATGTAAATTTATCTTCCTTCACTCTTTCATTCTCTCATGAAATATTTATTAAGTGCTAACTTTGAAAATGACTGTGCAGGGCATTGAATATTTGCTGAGTTGAATTGAAATGGGGGATTGAAAAGTGAGTAAGACACAGTCCTTGCTGTTGTGGAGTTCATGGCCCAGTGGGAAGGCAGATGTCCCGGCAGAAATTATAATACAATGTATTAAATGCTATATGGTTTTGTGAAGCCCAGCATATGAAATAACAACTTGTCTCAGGAAGCTTGGTACCAATTCCTCAGAGGAGGTAACATCTGAGCTGAGGGTTCAAGAATGAATAAAAATATGTCCTTGAGAGAACAGCTTAAGTATTTTGACACTGCTGAAAATAGAATCTCTCCCTACAAATTCTTTATGTTTTGGAAGCTTATTTTAGTCAAAATGGAATCGAAAAATAGATTATTGTTAGCGATTATTCTGTTACTTGTTTAAGAAACCATGGTCAGATGCTGTGGGCCTGGAAATACAATTTGAATGCCTGGAAGTGGAGAGATGAGCCATTTTAGTTTCAATCCCTGGATGATGACCTCAGGGGAGAGTTTGGAAGGGAGGTGACAGAACTGTGCTCACCAAAGCTGGAGCCTTTGAGGAAAAGGAGGAGCTTACATCAGCTGAGCAGAGGACAACTGAGGGTCTCATCAGGGAGTTTGTGTGAAGACTTGGAAAGGATGGTTGGAAACAAAGAGCCTCTCAGGAGAGGACCTAGCTTCTCCAGGGATATAGAGACTGAAGCGAATCTCAAGCTGAGCCCGACAGGGAGGTGCTGTGAGGGAGGTCAAGATCATGAGGGGAACGGGAGCCTCACCAGAAGACAGGTCACGTGGAAGCCAGGAACCAAGAAGCTGACTGTGTACTGGCAAATGAAAACATCTTAGTATGTGTGAAAAAAGACAAAGGTTAAATGGAAAAAAAAGTTTTTAAAGTCGCTTCTTAGGTAATTGTATTGGCTTCTGAGAAGTAGGAAGGTTCTCAGACCTGAGGCCTCAGTGGAAGATACCTCACGTCCGTCCATCTCCTCCTCCTTAAGAGCTACTATAAACTGATGGGGACCAGAAGTAACCACCGCTCTGATTTTAACACCATTGTCAATTTTTAAATTTTCTTTTTATTAGCATATTATCATTGTACTGGCATATGTCCTTTTTATCTCTTCTAGAATTTCATATAAATGAACTCATATAACTAAAAAAGGAAGAAAAAAATGTAACTACTCTAATAATTATATTAGATAAACAATTATCAATATGAGTATGTATACATGATAATAGATATGATTCTCATTTATTAAAAAGTATTATAGCTTATCAAGATAGCAGCACTGAAACCCTGTAACCCCAGCCATATGGGAGATGAAGATAGAAGGATTGCAGTTTGAAGCCAGCCAGCGCAGACTCTTTCTTAAAAATAAACCTGGTGTGGTGGTTCACAGCTGTAATCCCACCTATTAGGAGGCATAGGTAGGAGAATTGCAGCCTGAGGCTGGCCTCTGGCAAAAATGTGACAACCTATCTAAAAAAAAACTAAAGCAAAAAGGACTGGGGGCCCTCAAGTGATAGAGCATCTGCCTAGCAAGCACATGGCCCTAAGTTCAAATCACAATAACTGCAAAAGATTGGTAGTAATATTATAATTATTACATACATTATTTTGTACAAAAGGGATAAAATTAGAATTTAGGTCATTTTCCTGCAAAAAAATTTATTTTCTTCCCAAATTAATAGAGGTTTCCTTTTGCCAGTCACATAAGGTTAATTCTCAGTGCTTTTTGATTTATTCTTGAATCTTTTTTGTTTTATTTTGTTTTTTGTGGGTTTTTTTGAGCTAGGAGCTCACTATGTAGCCCAAGCCATCCTCAAACTCATGATCCTCCTGCTTCTGCTTCCATAGTGCTGAGATTACAGACATGTGCCACTACTTTTGACTTTTTCCTTAAATCATTTTTGCAAGGAGTCCTTACTTTTGAAAAATGTTGAGTTCCTATTGACCATTATTGTTAATTGCTGTGTGGTTTTGCAACATTAATTGTAAATTTTTTGTGTTTAGATACTTGTGACAGATTTTGTTTCCTTTACAAACTTTTAATTTTTGCTTTTCCCAAATTCATAATAAATTAAACTGTTAAGAGGTCAAAAAAAGAGGGAAGGAGAGAGAGAGAGGAAGAGAGAGAGAGAGAGAGAGAGAGACAGAGAGAGAGAGAGAGAAAAAAAAACCTGGGAAGA
This sequence comes from Castor canadensis, assembly GCF_047511655.1. NCBI lineage: Eukaryota > Metazoa > Chordata > Mammalia > Rodentia > Castoridae > Castor > Castor canadensis. Next base: position 30,257,885 of record NC_133395.1, read on the forward strand.
AGGAAGGAAAGGATGAAGGGAGGAAGGAAAGAGGAAAAGATTTTAAAAAAAAGAAAGAGAAAGAAAACAAGCTGTCAGGAAGAAGGATGAACTTGATTGCAAACTTCTTTGACATGGACCTGGATGGTGTTTTTTGATATTCTGAGCTGTGAGTATATGTTGACACGGCTGTGGACAAGAGTTAAGAGTCAGATTTGCTTCTTATCTGCGCTCTCCATTTTGACAGCACATGAAACTGAATAGGGTTGTGATTGGCTTATAGAGTAGTCTGGTTCTTTAACCCATTGGAAAAGCACATTTATAGACTAAAAAGACATAGGCCTTCTGTTTTTCTAAAAAGATAAAAGTTACAGGAATAAATGCATGGCTCATATTCTGCGTGATGTAGCATAGGTGCTGTGTCTGCCACATCAGGTTAGGATTTATGGGCTGATGCATCTGGTTTTAGCTGACAGCCACTCAGTCAGTAAACTCCTTAAGCAGATTGCATCAGAGTTGACAGCCAGGAAGACTGCTCCTTTCTTTTCACAGTGAAGCATATGCAATTGGGCAAGACTAGAAGTCAACATTTAGGTTTCAGTTTGAACACTACTTTAAGCTGCAATTGTTGCATGTGACACGTGTATTTAATTTCGGTCAATTGTTTGTTACTTTTTTTGTAACCTAAAAGAAAATTCTACAAAACATATGTGTAATTCCCTGTAAAGATTGTGTTGTTTCACTTTAGAAAACTATCATGGAGGATCTATTGGAGCTACAAATTCATATTAAAATATATGTGTACTTCAAAAGACCCAGCAATCCCACTCCTAGGTGTATACATACTATATAGAAATGAAAATATATGCCCACCAAGGTCGATGTACAGGGATATTCACAGCAGCATTTTTCATAGCCTAAACCTGAAAATAACTCACGTGTCCATCAATGGTAGACTGTCCTGCATATGTAATTGACTATCATGCAATAAAAAAGAAGAGGCTGCTGCTTACGATAATATGAATAAATGCAGCAAACAAAATATTGAGTGAAGAATTCAGACCCACTTTTACAGAAAGGACATCAGACCACAGAGATTCTGCATGATTCAGTTTGTATGAATTTCAAAAACAGAGCTGCTGTGCTGATGGAACTGCAGAATTCTGACATTTGGAGGGTCACTCCATGGGCCTGTCAGGGCTTCTACCGTGCTAACAACGTTCCACTCCTTGATATGAATGGTGGTAACACAGGAATGTTTATATCATAATCTCTCACTAATACATTCAATTCTGACTTCTGTACTTTTCTGTAACTATTTCTTATTTATTATTTTTTGTGGTGCTGGGGATCAGTTCTGGAACTTCACAATGCTAGATAAGTAAGTTATACCCATAGCCCTGTATTTTTACTTCTGTAACAAAAAATTTTTACCTGTAGGCTGAATAACAAAAATTTATAAAATTACAGTCCTACAAAGAGTTTAATTGGTTCTTACCTATTAGCACATTAAGGTCAAGTCTCTCACACAAGAAATTTTTACTTTTATGTTTTTTTGGGATATGTTAAACTGAGATAGTAAGGACTTGCACCCAGGACATTTCCACACATTAGCATACGGTGCTTTGATCATACTCCCCCAAATTGCTCCTTCTTATCCCTCCTCCTCACTCTTCCTTTGTCCTTCCTCTTACACCTCCCATAGTAGTCTCCCTTTTACTTTCATGAACTTTGTTTCTTTGTTTTGTTTTTTCTTATCTTCCACAAATGAGAGCAGACAGGTGATACTTGTTTTTGTGGGACTGGCTTGCTACACTTAACATTATGATCTCCAGTTCCACCCATTTTCCAGAAAGCAACATAAATTCATTCTTCTTAATGGCTGAATAAAACTCTATTGTGTGTATGTAGCACATTTTCTTTAGATATTTGTCCCATCAGTGGCCACTAAACCTGACTCCATAATATGATTATTGTGAATAGTGTTGTGATAAACATTTAGATATCTCTAAAGCTGGTTTTGATTCTTCTGGCTATATATACAGAAGTAGTATGGCAGGATAATATGGGAGTTCTATTCTTAATTTTTTTAAGAACCTCCATAATGATTTCCATAGTGGCTAGACTAACTTACATTCCCACCAACAGTAAATAAGTGTGCCTTCCGCTACTCCTACCACGTCTTCACCAGCATTTATTGTTATTTTCCAGATGATAGCCATTCAGACTGGGGTAAGGTGGAATCCCAGTGTAGTTTTGATTTGTGTTTTCCTGATGGCTAAAGATGTTGAATACCTTACTCTGCTTCTTCATTACTCTTTTTTTCCTTTTATTTATTTCTTTATTTCATTTATTTTTTTTTGCTATACCAGAGTTTGAACTTGGGACCTCACACCTAGCCAGGTGTTCTACTACAATCCCTCCAGCCTTTTTTGCTTTTCTAAGTATTTTTTGAATAGGGTCTCATATTTATACCCAGGCTGGCCTGGACCACCATTCTATTTACACTTCCATAAAATTAGGATGATCAATCTGCACCACCTTGCCCAGCTTTTATTGGCTGACTTGGGTCTTGTGACGTTTTTGTCCTGCAAATCATGATCCTCCTGATCTCTGCTTCATGAGGAGCTAGGATTATAGGTGGGAGCTGCCATGCCCACCTTATTTTCCTTTAAATTTTCTGAATTTTATGACATTATGTATGTGGTAGTTAATATTGTGGTAAATAGTGATGAATTTTATTTTTTAAATTTTTGAGTTTTTAGCAGACTTATTTTGGTATAGCAGGAAACAGTAGGGAGAAGTGGGGAAAAAAGGAGAAATATTTCTTGCTCCCTATGTAGGAAATGGGAATAAAGGCCCCAACAATGATGAATTTTAGAAATTGATGATGGTAATAAATTATGTCAAAGTTTTTTTTTCTTCTCAGGAGAATCAAAGGGTTATAATAAGGAAGCAAGGGAATCTCACTATGGCTTTGTCAATATGGGGTTGGTTATTGGCTTTTATGGAATTACTTGAGAATTTGCTGGTCAGTTGTTTCTTTCTTATAGGCCTTGTTGATCCATTATTTCTTCCTCAGAACATGATGTGAATTTTGTGTGTTCCAGAATATTCCACATGCTCAGACTCTTATTTCCTCTTTCCATGGTTTGAATTTCACATGTGAGAACTTTTCACACACTTGGCCCTCACTTTCTTATTCCACCCGGCACTTGTTACTTTGTTCCTACCATGCCTCCTTAAGGGGGATTTTCCTCCATAATTCCCCTGACAGAACAACAAGACCAATCTTGGTTTAACTGAGGCAGAAAGTTCATCTTCTTAGAACTGCTTTAAGCTGGGCATGGTTGTACGGATGTCCGTTCTGATTTATTTGATCATCTAAGAGGGTTATGGGTTGGTCCACAAGGACGTGGTACCATAATAAAACTATGGAAGCCTGGCGCAGGAGACTGAAGGACAATGAGTCACTAGATGGCTTTAACTAGACCTGTGCTATACGATCTTCTATAGTTTTATGGCCTGGAGATGAGGAGAAACAAACTTGGTGAGATGGAAAGAAAAAGACAATGATGTAAAGTTCAATAGGAAGGAGAAGAAATAGGGAAACTAAAGGTCCCAAGAAAGGGAGGGTCCAGGAAAGCCATGACCAGTTATTTTTTCCATAGGAGCCATCCTTGAGTGGCCCATTCTCTAAGTTGAGAGTCCTAGTTGGTTAATTTATGAATGTTAGTTTGTTCTGATTTATTAATCCCAATGCAGCAGCCTTCCACATGCTTAATATAGGTTACCCCTTGTGTGGCAGTGAGGATATCTAAACCCCTTCTGTGTTGTAAGGCTACAGCTGTTAGTGAGTCAGTTTGTGCTATGAATCAGTGAGGGTTTGGGCTATGTTGTCTAGAGCACCAGCTACCTCTAGTGATAGGTTTTTGTAAATCAAGGAGGAGGAAATAATTTCTGCCACTCATGTCTCTCTGTTTGATGTAATCCTGAGGCCAATTAGCAGAGGTATGAGTTGGATAACTTGCATGTTTCTAAGATGTTGTGCGTGTCCATACATAGTGGGGGATATCTGGAGCTATAGAAATAGCAGGCAATAGAAAGATAAGTCTGGGAGTTCCTGTCCATTTGAAAGGTAGACAGGCATGGATTTAGCATCAGTTCACCATGCTTATGAATCATTCTTTACAACTTCTTGGATTCAGTTACTTTTCAAAGAGTTGACACAAGTGACTACATTTGTAATCTTATAACTTTCCCTCTTTTCTAAGATGTTTTTCTCCAAATCGTTTGTTTTATGATGTTTTTTCTGAAGATATCCACTGAATAACCACTCTCTGGTTTGGCTTTAGTGGTCCCTCATGTGTGGAATGAACTTTGTCCCGGAAGGTCTGATTTGATCCCACATTGGAGGGGAAGTGACAGGTCAGGGAGAAGTCAGTGCCAATAAGACCCTTTTGCCAAATTTAAGCAAGAAAGAGGCTTAGAAGAAGTATCTCTTGGGCCAGGCTTATCTGGAGTTCATTCTGAAGTCTAATTTTGTCTGTTCTGTAGGTGATGTTCTAGAATGTCAAAAATGCTGGTCAGGTTGCTATTGTTAGATAATGTACTTCTACAGAATATCAAAAGACAACAGTTCAAAGTTTTTCAAAGAACATACAAAATAAACCAAACAAAAGCAAATATTTAAAAGCTAACTCCTTTGACAAATAAGAACTTATAGCCTTACTACAATTATCATGGGGGAGAGGGGCTTCCACTAAGGAGTCTATATAAGACTCACGTCCTTTACCCCTGAGGGTGATGGTTTTCTGGCACCCAAGAAACAGGGAGACCTTTGGGCCTCACCAGGAGTAGTCCTGACCAGAGACTTACAATTATCCCCAAATCCAAGTATGGTACTACTGAAGGTCCCAATGTGAAAAGAAAGATAAAATCCTTATACAGATCATTAAAATGCCATGGGTCTGGGAGCCACAGGTTGGTACAAGAGTTTATTAGGATAAGACAGTAGAAGTGAAGTTTTATTAGAACACACTAAGGGAAGCAGTGGACAGCTGAGCAACAAAGGATGTCACTACTACTGCTTCAAAGGTTGTTATAGAATGGAAAATTTTCTATTAGCTAACAGAATCAGTTATTGGGAAATTTTAACATTTATTGAATGTGCTTATTACCTAACTTATTCAAACATGGTTTACCTTTGTACCATCTTCACTGTCTGCCTCTCTTCATATTGTATTATTCTCTTTACTCTTCTTTCTTTTCCTAAAAAGAATTTAAGATTACATTCTCCCTTTATGTACATTACTATACCCATAAAATACATATATGTGGGCATTTCTTCTTGTTTAGTATCACTCACTGGTGTCTTCTCAGAAAGTTGTGTGCATCTGTGTGTGTATAGTGATAATAGAGAAACTGTAAAATGTTGAAAAGAGCTGAGGACAATAGTTCAGATCACCATTTTCAGAAAAAAGATTCTAGTCTCTAAGAAACCTAGAATTTAAAGCACTCTATTAAGAACTTGTAGGGTTAATACAATCATAACATTTAGGTGAATCAAGCAAGATAAAAGGGTCTGGAATGTTTTAACCCTCTTACTTGATAGAATCATAGAACATTAGTACTGGGGAGAGCTGAGGGTGGACCCTCAAGTCTCCTAAGTGCTGGGACTTGCACTCCAATGCCCTACAAACAAAGGAGATGCCACCTTTATGTGCACCTCTTTACTGAGTCATGAGTCACATTAGTACAATAGAGTAAAGATTCATTTAAAGATGAACTGCTATAGATGGAGCCCCTTTAAGAAGAAGACTTCAATGCCTTGAATTCTTTTCCATGTTCTTCTCTTGTAAGTTTGTAAACTTGTCTTCAGTCTTAAGACTGGTTGTATAAGGACACAACTTTGCAATCTTATTTATTTTCCAATGTAGGATAAACATATTGGGTTTAGTTAAATTATGAATGCTGATAATATTCATTTGGTACAATTTATATTCTTCTTTTATCTTTTTATTTTTTTGACAGTTTAGGATGGAGCATAAAGCATAATTATATTCTTAACATCTTCCCTTAGAAATTTTAAATCAGTTCATGAGGCTTTCAGCACTGCTCATGTCATTTATCCATCAGCATTCAGTCCATTTAATCCCAGCCTCTCAGCCCAGCAGCCCTAGCCCCTGTTGTGAGTGATTGGCCTGCTCGAGTGCTCCCAGCTTCTCCTGTCACATTGCATTTGCATAAAAGAGGACAGATAACCAAATTTGAGCACACAAATGAAAATGCTAAGCGCTAAACCTGTCACAGTTGTTGTTCAACTAATTGTGAAAAATTTGATTTGCTCGCCTTTCACTGTTTGTCATGTGGACCCCCTTCTCAAATGTGCCTTGGCTCCTGCCTCTGTCTATGTAGCTTTTAAACTCTTGAGCACAAGCAGCCCACCCTGGGGATTACTTACCTCTCCTACCAGCTTTTAATGTTGGCACATCTTCTGGACTAAATTAGGCCACTATGGCAAACAAACACATAATTAAAAACCTAGGAAAGGCGACTGCAGTTGCACTTCTTAAATTGATTTTCAATGCCTCCATGTGCTCCTCCATTTCATTTTATTTCTTTATGTAACCTTTTGGTAGGAGAAATTCAATGATGGTTGTTGTCATAAGCTTTATGCGATTTTAAAACTTATGTGCTATTTTGTTTCTTACTTTCTGCTCCTTAAATAACAAAAATTGTATAATGGGTCTTTAAAAACATATTCCTATTCCTTAATACCTGACCTGACATGCTGCTATACATTTTTAATCAGGGTTTCAAATGATTCCATTTGAAATAGTATTAGAACAATGGATAAAATTCCTTTGCTTACAACACTCAATCACGGGAACTCAATGCTATGTAATCTGGGTGTTCTGAAAATTTGTATGTGTTCGGTATTTATCATAAAGATATCTTAACTATTTTATTTTTACAGGTAGTAGATTGGTAACTTCTTGATGCCCATTAAAACTATACATGTGATATGTCTACAATCAAAACTCATTTTTCAAAAAGTCACACGAGAAAATGTCTCTTGTGTGAAACAATACCTCTGATTGCTTTGCTACATTCATTTCATTTCATTCATTTCAGATATTCTAGGCATGTAATGTTCAAGCATCAGTGAAGATGGTATTAACTAAATTTGAAGTCTTTTAAGGTTGAAGATGGCTCAAATCACCTTTGAGAATTGGAGGATGGATGATAGTCTTAGAAATTGGGTTAAAATGAAATGTGACATTACAGTGACAGTTTGTAGTTTGCAAAAGTTGGATGTGGCACCATTTATTGCACTTCCTTTGGGATGTATTTTAGTAGGTCATATGAAGTAGATTAATGGAAAAAACGTTTTAATTGATATATGTATACATACACATATATAGTATCTAGCTGCATAACTATTTAAACAGTCATATCCTTAAAAAAAGGTCTTTCTCTTTGCCACAATCACCTAAACACTAAGAAATTAAATCTAACTTGAAAATTTGACTGTTCACAAATATCTTAAAATGTTTCCTCTCACATTAGCTGAAAGAAGTTAGATCATGGAAGTTACAAGTTAAACATACATGATAAATTTAAAAGTTGAATTTTTTTCTCTTTTGACAGAGCTAGTGGAGTAATTTTACTCCTACTACATTGTGCTTAGACTTCACTATTTTATGTCATAATTTCTTATTTTGTGAATTGCAGTCTCTATGCATATTAAAAATAATGGTAAATATTACTTAGGAGTAGTATCTGGAGAAAACTCACAAAAATAATTTGTTCCACCAAGAAAGATTTAATAAAACCATTATTAGAGTAATTACTTAAGACACTTAGTACATGGCCTTATACAAAGGCCAAAATAAATCCTCTATTGTACTTTCATTCTACATTAAGTTGTGTTATTCCTCTTCAGTAAGACTTTGTGTTCCTTATTCCTATTTTACCTTTGCATTAGTTTAATTATGGATTTTAGAATTATGGAGGTAGCATTTACACCATGGCTAATAGTTTGGGCTTTGGAATCAAATTACATGGGTTTGAATCCTGTCTTATACTTATAGTAGCTATGTGAACCTTGGGCATAGTTCTTATGACCTCCCTCAGATTTCTCTTATACATAATGGAGGTGATAGTGACACCATCCACATATAATAGCTATTGTCTTTAAATTAATTAACACGTGCTATTTTAGATCAGGACTTGCCAAAAATAATAGTTATAACTGTATTATACTCAGAATTAATGCATTTCCTTAATTTTTTCTTAAATTTAAGACAATTAAAATTTTTATTTTTAAATCATACATGAAATTTTTTATATTTACTGGATGCTGTGCGATATTTTGATACATGTGTACTGTGTTGGTTAATCTTGATTGCATTGAGAAACATCTAGGATATTGGTAATGCACACCTCTGTGTGTGTCTATGGGGTATTTCCAGAGAAAATTAACTAAGAGGGGAAGACTTGCACTGAAGGTGGGTGGCACTATCCAATAGGGTGGGGGCCCAGATGGAATAAAAGGGGAAGAAGCCCACTAGCATAGGCATTCTCTCTCTCTGCTACTGGGCCATCATAAGGGGATCTGCCACGCCCTCCTCACCATCACGGACTAAAACCTTTGAAACCATGAGCTGTTTGTCACAGCAAAGAAAAACTAACACATACATATTGTGTAATGTTCAATCAATGTAAGTCTATCTCCTCAAACAATTATCACATAATACCTACTTTTGCTTTGACCAGTTCAAATACTTTTCTATAATTTCTAAGCAATCATATTTACATTTTAATGCTATCATGTAATAATATTCCATAGTTTACCTAATATTGTCTCAATTATTTATATCATTACTATTTTTTCTCCAAGGTAGGTAGGTGTGTATGTTGCTGGGAACTGAACCCATAACCTTATGCATGCTGTAAGCACTCTACTACTGAGCTACATTCCCAGCCTCCCTTTTTAAATTTATAAGTAAATGCACCTATCTGTGCCTTTGCTCATTCAGTTTTCCTTCCCTTCCACCCCTGCTTTTGTATCCCTCTGAGTTGTTTTCAGAAGTGAGCTTCCTTTAATATATGGCATAAGCACTTTATGGATTTTAAAATATATTGCAAAATCATCACTTAAAAACATTAAGTCACTTTACAATGTCAGCTACAATATCTGCCCTCACCAATGTTGGTCTTGCTAACATTTTTTGTCTTTGTGTTCTCAAGTCACAGCCCAGGACAAGAATTCTCTGAGCAGCTGTCATGGTCTTGCCATTTCATGCTCGACACTCCCCTGCTTGTGTTCTTCACATTTGAATAATTCTTCCTCACCATTGTTTATCTCATAATATTGTTAGAATTATCCTTCTGTGGCTTTCCGAATAAAGCCACAAGACTTTATTAGTTATAAAATACAGCATTTTAACAATTGTCATCTACCACTCCTGTTATTTATATTTATTGTATTAGGAGACTGGGTAGTCTAGTTCCAAGAATGTAGGCTTTCTTTCCATTTCGAGACATTCAGGTCTGAATCCTAATATTCTTACTTAAAACGTTGTGTGACCTCAAGCAGATTCCATAGACTTTGATCCCTCATCTCTTGGATGAGGGAGAACAACTCCCCATGTGGTTACTGTGATGTAAGTCATACAAAATCTTGACTGGCAGTAGGCATTCAATAACTAGTAATTCATTTACCCATTCAATCACTCTGTATTCCTACCTTCTTCTCTTTTCTCAAAATATTTGTTGCAAATATATTTGCTCTTCCATTTACAAACCATTGTAAACAACTGAGATTCTCTTTTTATTTGCCTTTGCCAAATTTGATTTTTTTATTCTTTGAAATCACTTTTCCATATTGAACCTACCCATTTCAGCAACTACATCTTATATTTGTGATTTAAAGATTTTCCAAATGAATGTTTTACATATAGAATTTTGAGTATTAAGCTTAAATTGTGATTAAAAGTAGAAGGAATCCATCATATAAAAATGTAAGTTGCCAGTTTGATTGAGAGAAGAGAAAGTGTTTCTGGAATCATTTCTCTTCCCCAGTGAAAAACTCCATTTCTGTACCTGAGTGGCTGTAGGATTTCTTCCTGGTCTTGGTGCTGGCAGAATGTGGGATAAAAGGGACATACCTTTCAACAACTCTGGCTAATTATGTTTACAAAAGCCCTTTCCTTTTTTTCTGCCCTATTCACTTTTTTAATTGTATAAAACATTCCCTGACCTTAGGAAATTTACAAGTTAGTTGGAAAAATAAACAAAACATGTTTATAAAAAATCATAATGATTATGAGATAAATAATGCCACCAGCAAGACATATCATAGACCAGAATTTTGAAACCTAAGTGATAAGAAAAGAGAATTTGTTCCTAAAAGCATTAAAATTGAAACAGTATAAAACACACTACTGCGATGTTGACCATCAACATACATCTGACTGGCATTCTGTGGGATGCTGCTTTATGAGAATTTATATACCAGTGATATTTACAGAGCCAACTATGGTTTACAGAGTCACGGAGACATTGGTAGTGGGCTATAAGTGACAAGTAGAATTTGTCTAAGAGAAGATGAGAAGCCATATGCCAGGTAGAGGCCATGCGTGGGGAAAGGTAAAGAAAGATGGTCTTGCCTCCGATAAGTGACTAAAGATTTGGTTTTACTTGGGAGAAATTCATGCCTAACACAAATGCTCCAGTGATGAAAAAGAGTTGGTGCTGATGCTGTGTGGAATGACAAAATATAAAATACAAACAATAAATATAATACTTGTAGGATGATTATCCATGTGGCATGCCAAAATTGGAACATGCAGAAAAACCTGGAAAACAGGAGACAGGTTAGAATATTTCAATGGGCCAGGTGTGAGGTTCTAAATATCTGACCAAAACCCAAAAAATGATGGTGAGGAATTGAAAAGAAGAACACACAAAAGAAATATTTCATTAAAAGAATGAATAGACCTTGAGGCAGATAAAGTTTGGGCCTAAGAAAAATGAAGAAATATTTCATTAAAAGAATGAATAGACCTTGAGGCAGATAAAGTTTGGGCCTATGAAAAATGAAGAAAAATGATGTTTCAAACTTAGACAAAACATTAAAATAAGAAAGAGAGAGACTGGCTTGGGGAGGGGTGCATTATGAATGTGAATCTTAAAATGTGACTTAAGATATTCAAAGTGATGCAATGTTGATATCTGGGGTGAGTGAGACTGGAGTTGCAGATTTTGGAGATCAATTATGAATGATAGATGAAGGAGGAATTGGATAATGATAAACTAGAGTCAGGAGATGAAACTCACTTCAATAGTTTGACAGTGAAAGGAAAAGGAAGCTACCAAGGTAGCTTCAGCTTGTGGGAGACTTAATCAGAAAGGTTTCCTTTTTTTCAATCAAATGGAGGGAAGCTGGAAAGAGGAAGCAAAATACAGGAACTTCTTTCCTGTGGGGAAGTTGAATTCCTGTTGTTAGCTACCCTGCCAGCCATATAGTCATATGGGTCATATTTTAAAATCTCACATTGTACTAGATATGAGAATTGGATTTCTTTTTTGCTGCTCTGGAGACAGGAACGTAGAAACTCTCTTTCTTTTATTTTGGGGTAAGACCAGAGTTCAGAGAAGCTACCATAAATCTTTAAAACTGTGGGTGAATTAAAAATGTTTGTATAGGATTCTTTTTATATGACATGTATCATCTACTATGGAAGTTTGTTAAGTGTTCTGTTGGATTTGTGATGCAATGATAGCTTTTTATTAAGAGCCTTGAAAAATAACAATTGTCATGACCCAGTGACTAGACCAATGATTTTTAAGATAATTTACAATTACCACTTCTCTTCAATGTCTGGTTTCCTTGCCTTCTGACAGAGGAGTTGGCTGCCTTTCCCTGTTGCCCATAAGTTGGGCATGCTTTACAGTGTTGCTTTTGCCAAAGGAAGGCTCAAGTTTTGAATGACTGGTTCCAGCTGATGGTGCTATTTTGGAATGTTCTAGAAACTTTAGGAGGTAGGACACAGCTGGAGGAAGTAGGTCACTGGGGGCAGGTCCTTGGGATTCTTGTCCCTGGCACCTTCTTATCACTCTCTGTTTCCTGTCTTCCATGGCTAGCCAATGTCTCAAGCTCTTGCTGACATGTTCTGCCTCATCACAGGCAAATAAGCCTGGACAGAGGCAAATAAGCATGGACTGAGCCCTCAGAAATCGTGAACCAAAATAAATCCTTCCTCTTTGAGTTGTTTCTGTCAGATATTTTGTTACAGCCATGAGAAAAGTAATTAATACTCAGGATGAATGAGTGAAGATACTTTGTGTTAGTGATGACTCAACACTTAGGCCTGTTCTTTCCTTGCACGGTGATGGATTACGATCACAGATGAGCACAATTCTGTGGCGCTGCCTTCAAACTGAAGCAGGTCAGAGAGAACCTGCACATGGAGATCAGCAGCTCTAGGGTGTTGTCTCTCATCTTGATCCACAGTAGATCTGGGAGAGTGAGAGAGAAAATTGTTGAATTTTTTTTAAACGACTGCATAATAAAGTTTATCCTGGATAATAAAGCAACTGAGTTGAAAAATAAAATATAAAAAGGGCAATTGTAGGGTGCCTAAAGCTCTTTTTTTCATTGTTTGAAATGCTTATAGTGTTTCAAAGTATGAGTTCTTATATTTAGAATGTAAATCTTTCGTAAGTATAGTAATCAGGTATAAGCAGAATATAATAATAACTGTGCCCAGAGCGTTTTAAATCCGTCTAAGCTCTGTCCATCCTCTCATTTAACCCTGTAACAATCCACAGAGGTGACTGCTGTTAATAAGGCCCTGTTACAGATGAGGAAACTAAGGATGAGAGAAGTTTAGCAAATTGTAAGATTCAAACCCATGTTGGTCTGATTGTAGATGCTGGGTAACAACACTACAAAATGGTTTCCCAGTGTTCCCTTGAAAGGTGAGTAGTACTGGACACTCCAAATGTGATCTAATGAGTAAATCTTCAAACTAAAAGACAAGGTACAGGTGTTTTGAGGCATTTGTAAAGATGAGAACCTTTCATTAGCCAATGAGTGGGAGGCAGACTAAGCTCAGTCACAGCGTGTATACAGGGAAACTTGACAACAAATAATCGGTTGGTTGACGATACACATATGGGGATGGAATCAAACTCCATAGATGAGGAGTCTTTGATGATGCAGGCCATTTCAATGAGCATTTATTAAGCACCCCTGATGGCAGAGGACAGCAATGGGAGTTACAAAGATTGACAGGTGAAAACATACAAACCTCAGGGATGAGCAGGGAGCTCATGATGTGATATGGTGACAACAATAACAACAACATTTAAGATTTTTGAGGATTAAAAATGTGCCAGTAAACCTGATGAAATTGTTCTAAGAAAGGGAGGAAGGGAGATGAGGGAGAATGATGGTGGTGAATCTAATTAAGATACATTGTAAGCACGTGTAAATGCCACAATGAAATCCCCTGTACAACTAATATATGCTAATAAAAAATTTTACAATGTTCTAGTGTACTAAAACCATTGACTTTTGCACTTAAAAATATGTGCCAGCCATTTCACATCTATTTCTCATTTAGCCTTCAAATTAATCTGTAATAGCTTTCTATGATATAAAATAGACATAAACTATCTGAAGCTCAGAGAGGCCAGAAATCTTACCTGAGGTCATATAGTAGGTGGTGGGGTTGAGATTTAAACAGAGTTTTGTTGCACATCAAGACCTTACCTTGAATGGATTAAGAAAATGTGGTATTTATACACAATGGAATTTTACTCAGCCACAAAGAAGAATGAAATTTTTTCATTCTCAGGTAAATGGATGGAACCGGAGAACATAATTTTAAGTGAAGTTAGTCAGGCTCAGAAGGCCAGAAGTCACATGTTCTCCCTCATATTCAGATTATGGACCTGAAACAAATGCAGCAATATTATGGAACATGGGTCACACTAATGGAGGTCACACATGGAGCTGGGGTGGGTGGAGGTGGGGATAGGGCAAGGAAAGGAAACCAAAAACTTGAATGTGGTTGATGTGCTGGCAGTACAGGAATATAGAAATCTTAAACTGGGGAGGGGCACCATGGGAAGTGGATCAGGGAGGAATGAAGAGGACTGGTAGAGATAAACCAATTTGGGTTGTAATTCATATATGCAAGGAAACAACACAAGGACTCTTCCTATGTAGCTACCTTTATCTCAAATTAGCAAAAAGATCATGTTTCTCCTCTTATCTTTTATGTTTTTTTCTTCTACAAAATCGGAGAACAGGAGGGTGGAATGAGGTTGGGGGGGTTGGCACTGGTGGGAGGGGGAGGTGGTGGGGACAAGGGGTAAGAGGATGAATAACGTGTAACTAATGAGTACACATGTATGTAAATGCAGAAATGATACCTGGTACCTGTTGAAACTGTTCCAGGAATCAGGGGAGGGGGGATGAAGGAAAGCAGTAGAGGGGGTGGATTCAAGTATGTGATACATTTAATACATTGTAAGAACCTTTGTAAATACCACAATTTAGCCCCACCCAGTGAAACAATAAACCACCACCACAACAAATGACCCTAAACTGGGTGGCTTGAAAAAAAAAGACCAATGTCTTTCTTTTGTGTATAAACATCATTAAAATGCATTAAATCTATACTGGTGGTACAGAAGAGATTTGAATGTGGTATGAAAATAAATACCTTACGCTAAGAGTTTTCATTTTTACTATTTTCTACTTACCAGAAATGATGCTGACTTCCCATATACAATAGTGTTGCGTAGTTTGTTTTTAAATTAATGCATTTGGGTAGGTTGAATTGAACTGATTAACATGGGACAACTGTGTGGTATCTGAATGCTCAAGGGTGGAAAACTGGCCAGGTGCCAGCAGCCACGCCTGCAATCCCAGCTACTCAGGAGGCAGAGACTGGAGGACTGAGGTTCGAAGCCAGCCCAAGCAAATTGTTCTCAAGACCGTATCTCGAAAAAACCTATCACAAAAAAGAGGCTGGTGGAGTGGCTCAAAGTGTAGGCCCTGAGTTCAAACGCAAGTACCAAAAAAAAAAAAATGTGGAAAACATTGCTCTGCACTGTACTGACTGTAACTGTCCAAGCGCTGAAGGAGAACCAGGCTATGCTGCTATGACAAACAGTACCAGAATGTAGCAGCTTTAAAAAATGACAAATGACTCACATTACACATGCAGCATGACTAGAGGAGGCTGTAGGGTTGGGTGTCTCTGTGCCATCTAGTCTTTCAGGAGCCAGACTGACAAGGCTCTACTACCTTATGTCACTCAACTGGAGGATGGAGGACTAAGCAGAGATCAGGACCTTGAAAGGTTGAGGAGCTTGGATCTTATCCTGAGCCAAGAGGGATTAATGCTTTTAATGGGTTTTGTTCTCTTGATGCTGGCACAGACACTCAGGGCCTAGGGAGACAATGTATGTTGTCTTTGGATCTGTCATAAGAGCTGTGCTATTCAAAACTAGGATATGGACATCCAGGCTTATGCTGCAAATAAATATGGAGATTGTTGATACTACAAACTTTTTTTTTTAACTTAAAGGATTAATTGCAGGGTGCTCTTTAAGAATGAATATCCCTTAGGCTATTTGAAATTAGTGGTTAATTCTGTTTATTTTCAATGTTTAGATGTGATGTGGAGTTTTGCCTGTCTTATAATGAAGACAATAATGTAAATGGATTTTTTTTCTTGAGAATGCAATGAAAACAAGTGTAACTTAGATTCTAAACATTGTAACAGGTGTAATTTTGAGAGACAGGCACATTTCTATAGTGATTATTTAAGCTCCCAAACTCTTGGTTTGTTGCCATTATCAGTGCTTACCTTGCTTATTACCTGCTTGCAGGTATGTCTTCTCCAATAAGTCTTAGGGGACAAGGACTATTATCTCTGTCTTTCTAGAACCTGACACAGGACCTGGTTTCTATTAGGTACTCAATCAATGTTTGCTGACTGACCAAATAAACACCTTCTTACATTTTTCAAACCAAATTCCAACACAAAAGGCTTTCTTAGTGAGCTTCACTTCTGCCAGCCATGACTTTCTTTTTAATTCATCATTCCTTCTCTTTAATTACACCTTTGCTAGACCTAATAGTTAATCCAAGATAAACAAGAAATACACTTCAAGAGAACCAATGCATCCTTAAACTGTTGATTCCTGTGACTGAGTGAGGAAAAGAATGAGTGTACCTGTGCATTCAAGAAATAAATTCTTGGCAATCTTCATAGCAGTCTAGTTTCAAAACATTAAGGACAATTTATCAGTCATTACACTTTAGTTAAGCACTAATCAAGTTAATTTTTCTCCACCAAGGTAAGTAAGACAGAAGAATTCTGATTGCAGGGTAACACTAAAGACATCTGTTATACAGTCTTAAATGCTTGTGACTTCAGTTTCTATGAAGAGCATATGCTTGTTGTTTAAATGTCAGTTTGGCAAAAGCTGTACATCTCAAGCAAGATAGTCAAGTAGGAGGAAAATGATTTGCAAAAAATTGATTTCTGGCTTCCGTTTTCCATGCAGTTTTTGTTTTTTTTGAGTAAATTTCTGTTGCATCTCATTATGTCCTGATGCATATTCCAAATTCTGTATCCCATGTGCCATTGGGATCACTGGTTCTCAAATTATCCCCCTTCCCTCTATCCTTTCAAGGATGAGGATGTATCATTCCTCATCCTTGTAATTTATGTGACAAGGCAGAATTGTGGCCATGTTTGCTTAGCAGAGTATAAAACTTATGAAGAAGTAGAAAGCAGATGTAATCAGGGCTCAGATTAGCACTTGAACTCAGTAATAAAGGACCTCCAGTAATTAAAACACCTCGGAATAATGAAATGGTTGTATCCAGTGTTGAGGGAGGCCCACCATAGCTACAGGAGAGGAGGAGCTGGGCTGAGGGAAGCATTTGCCTGCCAGATGTTTTCTTTTGATACTTGTGAACAAGGACATTTTTCAGAAGCATCTGAATCAATCCTGCATCTTTGTTTATAAGGCTGGGGTCAAGATATATTTATACTTTCGGTGTGTTTTAGACCATCTAGATCTGGGAGCCCAATTTTTTGAAGACCTTTATTAATCAGAGAGGCACTGTGTAAACCAGAATGAATTTCCTTTGGGTAGAGGTATGGTTGGGAACCAGCTATTGTGTAGCAAACAAGCAAGTGAATCTCCCTCCCCAACTCATGTTATTGTAGTTCTGTTTCAAAAAACAACACTTAAAGCTATTTAGATGGAGGGGAGTGAATAGGGATGAAGAGACCAATTAACCAATTTTTCTTGGCCTTTCCTCATACATAGACACATTCTGTACAACACCCCAGTTTTGATGTATTATTTTAATTAATCCCAGTCTTTTGATTTCTGCAAAAAGAAGGTTAGCAAATGTAACAATGCTCCGGAGTTTCTTTATCGTAAAAGACACATAATTTCAAGCATTTAATAAGGTAGATTTATTCTGGGTAGTTTAGCTTGCACATTCACTCAAACAGCCCTCCCCAAAGACAACATTAAAAATGTGATTAGTTAGCTGCCATCAATAACACAAAATAGGAAAATGCTCTCTGAAGGGACAGCTTTGTGGAGGGCACTGCACAGTGTGTAGTAAAAATATATGGCCTAATAAGTTTACATTTGCAGGCTCATTTGTTAAAACTCTTGAATTTCTAATTTGTGTCGGAAAGATAAATGGATGGAGCCACAGTAAAGTGTGAGATTAATACTGATGGATGGGGATTCAGTTTTTTGCTAGCCTCTTACTTCCACACAATCCAGTAGGCAGTTTATAGGAAAACCAATGTAAATAAAAAGAAGGACATTATTTACTCTGGTTGAGACCAATTACCAGCTATTTTGTTCTGGTCAGACCCATAGTTAAGGAAATTTCTGCATAATCTAATTATTATACTTCAGTAATCAAAGGGCTACAATTTATAATTTGATGTTTCTAAGATTGGCCCTTAGAAGTTTGTCTAACTTGTAGTTCACAAATATTTCCTCAGTCAAATTTCCCTAAATATATTTCTGGATGCAACACAGGAGGAAGGCATGGCTTCTAACGGAATGCATAAGGACAGTGGGTTTTTCCACAGTCAAGGATTTAGTGAGAAAAAAATGAGATTTCTATAGGAAATAGGTAACAAAAGGTAAAAGGTAAATTTAATGCTTCTTTTTTTTTTTTTTCTCATCCTTGTTCCTTTATTCTCCCAACTCTCAACCACCAGGTCACCACACTCCTGGCCTTATGTAATCCCCCTACTTGGAGTTTTCTAAATGCCTCATGAACTTCTTGCTCTGTGTCACTGAGGGTCACAGAGCAGAAATGGTGGCAGTATTCAATGGCAGAGAAGGAGGGAGATCGATAAACACTTAGTTTGACAAGTCACTCTGTAATTATGAGACAGAGTAAGACAAATCTCCAATTGAAACTCCAGGTTCTTTGAAGTTAAGCATACTTTTAATCATAAAACATGCCCAAAATTCTGTGTGAGTAAATCATATGGACTACTTGGAGGAACAGACATCAGTAAGCTAAATTTTCATTCCTCCCCTTCCCTCTTCTTCCCTACACTTTTTTCTCTCCTTCCTCTCTTCCCCTTCCCTCCTCTCTTCCCCTCTCTTCTCCCGTCCCCTTACTTCTCTCTCTCTTATACACACACACACACACACACACACACACACACACACACACACACACACTTTCTCTTTCTTTTTCTCTCTCCACACATCTGAAAGCAGTCTCAAGAAGAACTCTCCAGTCATCTCTAAAGTCTCACTACTGCCTTGTCTTGGCAGACCCCAAGAAGTCATCTGGTACAGAGGAAAGAGCTTTGGCCAAGGGAACAGAAAAATCTAGGAGTTAGTTCTGGTTTCATGCTTTAAAAGCTATGTGAGCAAATTCCTTACCTTCTCAGAATCTCATTTTTTTTCTCATTGCCAGAATGGGAAAAATATTATTTATTATAAGGGCTACATGAGAATGAAATGGAATAGACAAAACACTACTTTAGAAAGTAGTTCAGTTCCCTGTCTAGCCTTCATTAAAGTGAAAACTAATCTAAAATATTAAAAATTGCAAAGGGAAGTTAAAACAGCAATCAATGTGGAACAATTGTGTGATCTTGTCAGTAGGTGTTACTGTTAGCCATAGCACCTCCTTTGGCCTGGTGCCCTAGGTTGCTAACACATAAGTGGCTGACTCAGAAAGCCTGCATGGTTAGGAGCTAGATCTCTTGTCTGACCACTTCTTGTCCTAATCACTGTGGCATGCAGTGACCTTATTTTCTCTGTACTGTCTCTGTCCTGAGTCCCAGTAATAATTTTTAACCTATGGCTCTCTGCAGATTTCTGAAGAACCTACACCTGTTCACCTGGCATTGTGTACCAAGGTTCTTCAAAGAGGCATCTCCAACTGCAGTGCAGCTAAGGCTAATTTTAATTATTGAGTCTGGAGACCTAAAAGGGCAGATGAGTGAGTATCTCATCCCCCATGGAGAGCACTATGATTCCTGCATCCTGAGAAGGAGGTGTAAATCTGCATTCCTGCACCCTGAAGAGGAGATACAGAGTCTCATAGATTTGCCATAGGGCTGATGAGCAAAATGCTCTCAAGATTGTTTCCCTACCCCAATCAGGTGCAAGCAAACCAGTTCATCTAAAAAAGCCCATGAATCTATGGCCAATGAAAAGAGCCCACTTAACCCTTACTCAAACCCAGAGTTAAAACGTCCATAAAACCCCCAGTCTTCATCTGAGCAGTGAGCCACCAGTTTCTGGGCTCTGCTGCACTGCTCTAGCTATAGCCCTCCTTTCTCTCTAATAAATCCTACTTCATATACCGACTTTGACTCACAAGTCAATCAGCTGCCTCACGAGCCAGTTCTCTGGCCTGTGAAGGCAAGGACCCTCGACACTGACCCACAACCTTTCACACTGGCACTTAACATAATGCAGGTTGGTTTTGTTGGCTCTGGTTAGATCGGTCCTAAGAAGGTGGCTTTGTCTGGAGATTGGTTTTTCCTTTGCTCTGCCTAGGAATTAGCAAAGGGTGCTCACAGGCAGTCAGCAAACTTTTACTGAGCACTTACTATGTTTCTTAAAAGGATAACTTTTTATAGGAATGTGCAAAAATTATCTTTACGACGTGACCCAGAGTGGAATGTCTGTGGAAGGAGTATGCAAAGCAATGGAGGAGGTGTTGCACTGCATAAACACAAATCAGAATAATGAAAGGACAAACAATCCAAATACACTGAACTTGGATTCTTTGGACACATCTGAACTAAACAAATGCAGCAATATGTAGAATAAAGCTGAAGCTTCTGACCATTTTCTTTGGTGAATATTATTTATAGAGAACTTGAACCTGCAGATTACTTCAGAAAATTCTAGGAACAGATTTAGCAGGCACTTAAAGGCCCCTTGCTTACGGCTAGGAAAAATTAGAGGGAATATAAAATACATAGAATAGAGGTATTCTCTCTTTTATGAGCTTTTGATTTAAGATCAATAGAGTAATTTGTGTTGGTTGGTAAATCCACCTCTAAAATAGAGATAAGAGCCTCTCCGGAGTTTTAGTTGAGTAGGTGGTAAAACATGAAGAAACAGATTAATCTAGAAACTTCTAAGACTATGTTCTCTTACTTAAAAATTCTGAGAGGCTAGGGATGTTACTCAGTGGTAGAATGTGTGCTTAGCATGCATAAGTCCCTGGACTCAATTCTAAGCTTCTCCCAAGTCCCCCCAAATTCTCTTATCTTCAAGATAAAACCCCAAGCTATTCAGCATAGCATATAAAAACCCTTTGTAATTTATCTTTAAAATTTGTCTTTGTATGCTTAATTCCCTAATAAACACATTTTAGTCTCATTGACATGAGCCCCATTTACAGGTTCTCAAAAGCACTGCCTTTCCAGGCAATGTGGCTCTTCAGATGTTCTTTCTTGAATTGGAGTGCTGTCTTTGGACTCTGCTAACTGCCCTTCTTTCAAATCCATCTTGAAGCCTATGTTCTAATGCTGCCTTAAATAGAGGCCAGGTGAGCTCCTCCCTTCTCTCAGCTCCTCCCTGTCTTTACTTCTATTACAGTCCTCAACCTTTATCAGGCATTCCTCTATTTGGCTGTTGCTTCCATACATAAACCATGAGCCCTTCAAAGAGAGAATCTGTCTATTGTCCCCACACACAGTTAATATGAGGACAAAGGAGCAAACAGTGAGAAGGAAGGAGAGTCATTGTTCACAATTAGTTTCTCAGTGTTTTGTTACTGGGAGAAGGATATGGTAGATGGAAGAGGCCAGTTGCCAAATCACTTTTTGTGTGCCCTGGCTCAATTTATACACTGGCTGTGGCTGGGATTGGGGCTGGCTAAGCTGAAAAGGAAAGACAAACTTGAGTTCTTGGGATGAGTGACTGGCATCCCCATTATTCTAAAACATTGCTATGTTTTCAGATTTATTAACAAGTCTGTTTGCTTGTTTATTTCAGCCAGGGTCTCACTATGTACCCCAGGCTGTCTTGGAACTTGAGATCCTCCTGCCTCAGCTTCATGAATGCACCACCACATCTGGCCAGCTTTTGGCTCTTTAATGTGATGAAAAGGAACACAGTGCTTTCAGGTGACGGTTCTCAAACTGTGTCAGTTAAGAAGTGAATACATAATGTTAATTTGAACAGAGCACCACTGATTATCTTGTATTTGGAAGCCACAAACTTGCCAACCCACCATTCCATTTCATCAAACATTCAGAATTTCCAGTTCCTATGTCAATAATCGATAACCCCAACTCCCCAACCCAGAAGCCTGTCAGTCCCTTCTTTAATCAGAATTTTAGGAAGGATCAAGTCTGTAATGAATTTTTGCAAATTTGCCTTCAGTCTTGTGTAGGCTGATGACAGCCTCGCATATGTATATCCATATTTGCTGCTCAGTGGGTGTGCATCTTGACATTTCAAAGACTACAAAATATGATCTGGAAAATAAACACTGCTGTAGTAATTTTGATGGTTGATCATCTGTTTAATGTAATGTCAGTTAACTTTGAGACTGTAAATTAGGCTGACTTGATTTGTTATCAATTTTCAGTGCTGTTTATCAGCCTGAACAAAAAAGAAAAACAAAAACCTTCATGCAATCCAGAGAGATGAAATATAAAGATGAATTTTTATCTTTATGAGATTAACTGTCAAGTGTTTTCTAGCATCTAAATGTAGGTTGCTTTGATTAATTCCAAGACATGAAGGCATTGTATGTTTTTAGGTTTAAGGAAATGATATTCCTGACAAAGGACCTATCACTTTATTCTTTATCTTAGTTCATAGCACTGGCGACCTTCTACCCAACTTCTCTCTTTTAGGTTGTTCTGATTCATAAAAATAAATTTCCATGGAATTTTTACAATAGGTATTTGATAAGTTTTGTGCTTACATTACATTATTGCATGTGTTAAAGTGTTGAAGTTTTTCTTTAACTAATTGTTATAATGTCATATAGACCTAATTTGGATATTGAAGTTGTTATTATATTTCATTTCCTTCTGATGTAGACAACTCACTTGTACTATACAAACTCTTATGACCAAAATTCCATCTTTTGAAAGTAAAGATATGAATTTCAGAATATCAGACATAACACAAATCTAAGAACTGTAGGCAATCCACAAGTCAACTAAACTAACAAGGGGTGTGTGCTATAAACTGACCACTTTGATTATCACCTTCCTGCCCTGTATTGCTTCTATAAGGGTATGTCACATGAGTGTAAGGAATCAAAGGAGAGGAGGAAGGAGTGACCAGTTGGAAAAGAAAATTAATTTCAAAAAGCCATTTTCTATTTTTATCAAAAGAACATAAACATCATTTACAATGTCAAGGCTTTTCATGAAGGCGTACAATGAAAAACTCCTATTCTTCCCTCCTTCTCAGTCCTGTTCCCCACAGACAACTACCTTGTTTTTTAGTTATTTCTTGTGGTCTTTGCCTATGAATTTCTAGATAATATGTTTCTACTATTATTTGTTTGAATGAATGCGATCAACTTTAATTTGATTTATCAATTTTAGAGACAGCTGCTGAGTTGCTATCACGGTGGATGAGGGTATAGTTTTCTTTGCTCCTCTCTCACATTATATCACCATCCTTTGTTACAGTTATGTCATAATTTTTTTCCAGTCACATAAGGCTTTTACTTAAAGGCAAAGGATAATTCATATTAAGATAAAAAGAGTGCAGGCTAGTGTTAGAAGTTTTGAAAACATGCAGGTTCAAGATCTCACAATCCTTATTCACAAATGAGCGTATTTCATCTCCAGATAAACCATCAAGATCTGTGCAGTGAATCTTGGCTATATTAAAGCACAAGACAGAATTTCCAGCAGGGCCTTTTGTATGTCATATTATTTATTTAAAATCTTTAGTATTATCAATATTATTCGGATAATGCAAATATTTTTCACTTGTGAAGAAAATAGTGTACTATGATTAAATTCCAATAAGAGTTGTTTTCCTGCTATTAATAACTTCTAGGGTTTTTTTTTGCTAAGTTTTCTATTATTTTCATAAATTTTAATACTATGAACAGCATGTCAATACAATGTTTTGTCCTAGTTCAGGTTTATGTACTGTGTGCATCACATATATCAGGTGGTTTATTGTATAACACTGACGAGGCCGTTCCCACCCAGGGGAGAAAGGCTGAGTCCTTAACTCCTGTAGGAAAGGCATGTCTTGAGCCATACCATATCTTGTGTGTTAAGTATAAAAAAAAGTACAAAAGAGGTTTTGGTCTCATGTCTGTTCATTGCAGCCCAGCACTAAAATATCCCAGTGTTAACTTCTGCCTGGAGAAATATATTCTTTGTTCTTCTGGACATCAGATTTGATGGGTTAATTGCCAGGCTGGGCACACTTCTCCATGTTTGTCAGTGAGCTAGAAAGCCTAAACTAGTCTCAGAATCTCATCCACAGAGTAGCCAAGAGGAAAATCATTTACACTGATCTACAGAGGAATACCCTTGTCATTAATGATAAAGAGGCCCCTGAATGAGTCCTTAAGACCCCATAATTTTGAGAACACATACATGAGGAATAGGGAAAGGTAGGAAACTCAAAACTTAAAGTGTTTGATGTGTCCACTGTAGAGGAGTTAATATAGTAACCTTAAACTGACAGAGGTCACTATGGGTTTAGTGACCGGGAGGTAGTGAAGAAGTCTGGTAGAGATGATTCAATTTGTGTTGTAACACACATGTGCATAGAAGCAATGCTAGGAGTCTTTGTATAGCTATCTTTATCTCAAACTAGCACAAATTCTATGTCTTTCTTATTATTGGTTATGTCTTCTCTTCAACACAATTGGAGCAGAGGGCAGAACAGGTTCTGCCTGGAAGCGAGGCGGGTGGGGAGGAGAGGTAGGGGGTGGAGAGCAGGGGAGAGAAATGATCCAAACAATGTATGCACATATGAATAAATAAAAAAATTAAAAAATAAAATGAATTAAAAAAAAGACCTCATAATTCTGAACATTGGCTAGGCTGTACATTTTAGAAGTGGTGTTAAAGACCAATCCCCACTTCAAGACACTGGATCCCAGAACTCTCTGCTTACCTGGAGACTCTTGTATCATCATTTCCCCCACTGTTGGAGTATTTCCGTAAATACGAATCATGATATAATATTCTGCATTAGAAATTCTACCTTGAATTTTGGCTATATGAAAATACTGCCGCCTGTCTCTCTCTCATCTCTCTCTCTCTCTCCTTCCTCTTACAGGAAATTTCCTTGAGTTGCTTATATTTGCTTTCATCACTTTTCTTCTCACATTATTTCTTGAATTTTCTCAAACTAAGATTTTGCACTTAGGAGTCTATTTAAATATTAAGTGTTTCATTAAGAACACTTAATATTTAGTAAAACAGGAACGTAAAAATTAAGAAGGGAAAAGTGTTTTCAAAAGGAAATCTTTGGAGATCGATTTACTGCAAATAAAACACACTAACCCACTCCGGGTACACATAAACACTAATGACTAACAGATTCTCAAGAAATGGCAGAGCTCTAACCAATGGATATTAAATAAATTAAAAGTATTTCAGATACAAAGAATAAAACAAAACAGTGATAAATAAAATAACCATCTCCATCAACATAACAGAATGAAGTGGAAAAACCTAATGAGTTCCCCCAATATTTTCATTGGGTGTTTTTGTTTCTTTGTTTAGCTTGCATACATTATTATTACAACAAATCTTCTTTTTCATTTTAATATTCATATTGTCCCCTCTAATGAAAAGGGTCAGGAAGAAAAAAAAGGCCAATTCCTTCTTGGAGTTTAAGCCAGGTGTGTTGAGGCCAAAGGAATTACAACAGCTCTTACTGTGCTCTCCTCTCTTCCCCTCTCCAAACTCCTAATTTGACCACAGTGGGTGGGGAAAATAATCAGTTTTGTAAAGCTGTCCAATTTCGGAGGTCACGTGTTTTGGGGACAAAGTGAAATGAGTCTCTCATTATACCAGAATGCTTGTTTTCAACTCACAGATCAAATGTGCCTTAATAATTTTTTTTCACTTAGGCTTCAAACGGTTGATAGACTTGCCATTTTAAATACACATCAGTGGAGATCTGCTTATTTGTAAATAGTCTATTGATCATTTGGAAAAATAAGCCAGTGAACAATATTTTTTTATTGTAAAAAAGAAATACTTTCATTAAAAACCCTTAGGACTGCCCTGCTTCCAAGTTCACTGGATGATTCTGAATGTTCATTTACTCTGATAAATTATCAGAATTACTGCTGATAAACTATCAGAAGAATTCAGCCCCTTGGTTTTGTTAAGAGCTAGCTTGATTTTACGCAGTTAGGGCTGGAGGCTACAAAGGAGCCATTAAAGTCAGCAAGAAACAGACGTTAGGCAAGAGAACAGAGATAGCACAGACAGCCCTGAGAATGTGAATTTGGGGTCAGGATAAGGAGGGGATAAGTGCCCACCCAAGGACCTACCACTCAGAAAGTTGTTTGCAGGGGCTTGAAAACTCTGCTCCCAAAGTGCACCAAAAAAAAAATTCCTAGACAGCACAGTTGCCATTGCTCAGTTCTTCTGACTCACACCTGTGCAGGTTCTCTGTCTTTCTTTACTTCAGTAAACTTTTTTGCTTGCCACTCACCTGTTTTCTGGGCTTGTCATTCTACCACTGACCCTGGACAAGAATCCAACAAACTCAAAACTGGTATCAGTTTCCCCTGTCTTCTGGAAACACTGTCTGCATTTGGCTGTGCTTTACTAGATGAAAAATCCCTCTTCGTAGGTTATTCATCCGAGATGACTTTCCCAGCTTTCCTTCTCTTCTTGGTCTCTTTATGTTAATTACTTTTGAGTCACTGTGACCAAATGCCTGAGAAAAGAAACTTAAAGAAGGAAAGATTTACTTTGGCTCAGTTTCATAGGTGTTAATAACTTCCTGGTAGGGAGGGCAGAGAGGATGAGAGCAGCTGACATCATGACATTCAAAACATCCAGGGAGCAGAGAAAAGAGAAATACAGAAAGAGGTCAGGACAAGTTATAGCCCCCCAAAACATGCCCCCAGTGACTTAATTCCTCCATCTGGGCCCTACCTCCTACTCTTCACCACATCCAAATAATGCTATTATGAATCCATCAATGGGTTAATCTGTTCATTGGATCAGAGCCCTCAAGATCTAATCATCTTGGAAATATCCTTGTAGACACACCCACAGGTGTGCTAATTTACTAATCTCTTATGCTTCCCTTAATCCAATCAGTTGATAATCAAAATTAACCACCATATCTTTACATATTGGAATGCTTGAGAGTTCTGGACTTCTTTTTTTTTTTTTTTTGAACATTGATTTCTTGATGATATATCCATTCCTGTGCTTTAATGCCATCTGTGTGCTGATTTGTTTCTCCATTTTTTTCATCAGCTTGAACTTTCCATGCAACCTTATACTTCCATATTCAACAGCCTCCTCTACATCTTCACTGGCTTGTTTAACAGGCTTGTGAAAATACATGCCCAGTATAATTCTTGATTGTACATATTTTTCCCTTAGTGGCCCTCATTAATGAAAATGTTTCCTCTTTTGTCCAGTATATTTTTTTAAACTTTTTTTTGTAGTGCTGAGGACCAAGTTTAGGGCTTTGCGCATGCTAGGGTGTAAGTGACATCCCCAGCCCTTGGTTTATTAACATTGGGTCTCACTATGTAGCTCAGGCTGACCTTGAACTCACTATGTAGCACAAGGTGGTCTCAAACACTCCATCCTCCTGCCTTGGCCTCTCCAAAGCTGGGACTATAGGTGCGTGCCACCATGACTGGCTCATCTAATATTTCTTACTCTTTAATCCTTGAAGCAATTGTTGATGTCTTTCTTTCATATTCCATATCCATTACATCAGCAATTTTTTTGCCTTTACCTTCAAACTAGACTTCACATGTAGTCCCTTCTAATCACTTTTGTGACTAACACTATGATTTAATTTAAGCTGTCCCAATTTCTTATCTTGTGTAAAACAGTAATATCCTGACTAATCCTGCTTCCATAGTTGCTTCCCTGGAGATTAGTCTCCACACAGCAGCCAAGGTGATATTTTGAGAGTGAAAACCAGGATTATGCTATAACCTGTCTAACAGCCTCATATTGCTCTGCTATATTTTCTTCATAGCATTGGCCACTACTGGACATGATACAAGTATTTGATTGGTAAGTACACTGTTTCCTGCCAGGATGTAAGTTTCATGGGATCGGGGACATTGTTGGTCTTGCTCACCACTATATCACCATTGTCCTCCATATCACCATTGTCTAGGAAAGGGCCTGATGCTTAGGAGATGTTAGTAAGTAGTGAATGAATGAATGAGTGAATGAATCCTTCGTCTCTAGACGAATCCTTCTCCTAGATTTATGTAATTGTTTCTTCACGTACCCCGCTTCCTCTTTCCTCTTGCTTCATCCTGAATAACCACTCTCCCACAGATCTCTTAAATACATAAAAATTTAATGCTATGCAATTTGTTCTATTGCCTTACCCAATTTATTTAAATATTGTTTAGGATTCTTAATGGTAGAATAAAGAAAATAATAACTACAAAATTAAATGATTTAAAATATGGCTAATATGATCACTTTTTATAAAATGGTCTTTGTTAAGAAACAAAACTCTAATAGCTTGGCAGGGGAATAAATTGGAGTTAAATTTCATCTTACAGAAAATTTTCTTGGAATATGAACTGTGGTAACCATCTAAGTACCTGTTTGGTGCCTTATACTGTGTGTGTGCATGTGTGTGTGTATGTGTGTGTATAATTGGAGATGATAACACAGTGGAATATATAATCTCTGCCATCAGAACCCATGTAGCCTGCTATTGTTTGGATAAGACACTTGTTTGGGTGACAAGTGTCTCCCAAAGGCCATGTGTTACTGGACTGTTTCCCCAGCCCGTAACCCTCTTGAAAGTGGTTGAAACTTTAAGAGGTGGGACCTAGTGAGCAGCCTTCCAATCACTGGAGATGTGCCCTTTATGGGGGTATAGGTACCCCAACCGCTTCCTCTTTTTCACTTTTACATCCCAGCCACGAGGTGAAAGCTTTTATCAAGTGCTGCCCGCCATGATGTGCTGGTTCACCACAGGCTTTAAAGTATGGGTGAAATCAATCAGTCATGACTGAAATCTCTAACGCTGTGAGACAAAATAAAAAATTTCTCTTTATGAACTGGTTATCTCAGGTATTTGTTACAATAATAGAAGAATAACATATAGCTTGCATTTCATCTCTAAATTTTCTAATAATTAATAATGTTTGAGGCTTGTAGAGTGGCTCAAGTGGTAGAGCTCTTGCTTAGCAAGTGTAAGGCTTTGAGTTCAAATCCCAATACTGCCTAAAAAAAGGATAGTGTTTCATTATCTAATACCTTT
This sequence comes from Castor canadensis, assembly GCF_047511655.1. Classification (NCBI taxonomy): domain Eukaryota; kingdom Metazoa; phylum Chordata; class Mammalia; order Rodentia; family Castoridae; genus Castor; species Castor canadensis. Next base: position 30,286,871 of record NC_133395.1, read on the forward strand.
CATTTAACATGGAGAACATATTCATTGGTAGAACATAATCAGAGCCAAGCCCAAACTGTAATTCATGACCCACATGAGATGGGCACAAAGTTTGCTTGCTATTTTCACATGCCACTTTTCTCTCTTTTTCTTGGAACTTCTTGTGCAATGGGTTGTTATACACATTTACAACAAAACAATGAGTTTTTCACAGACAGAATTCTATTGGTATAACTTAAGAGCATATGGCAATTTACATACAAACTGCTTTATGTTTGGAATAATAAAAATGTCAGGACAAATAAGAAATGTTAAACATGGTGATATTTTTATACCATGTAAATTTATTGGCCCATTTAAAAATTAAAATTATAAAGGAATGTGATTGATACTGCACAGTACAGTTGCCAGAGAGACTATGCAATACCACTAGAACTGTTCACTCACTTCTGGCTGAGAACTGTTTTATTTGTTAAAAATTTGTTGCAATGCAGTTTTTCATCTTATCAACCCATATGGAGCCTACCTAGAAAGTGGAAGAATGTTCTTTTCTGGGTTTATTGGCTTAGGGGTAAACAAGTTTCTTTTACAGCCTTCCTCATAGGGATGAACTGAAATATTGGCTGGCTTCTTCATTCTATTTTGCTTTCCTCTGTGGAGTTTACTGTGGTTTAGGGCTTCTAGGGTCCCCAAAGAAGGCTTATTTTCAGATCCCTTTCCCAGGTTATACAAGAGTACAAGGTCCTTGGAGTGCAGACTGAGGAGACATACACGGGCCTCTTCAAATGGAATAAAATAGAGTAGGCAAAGAAAGAGACATGGAAAAGAGACATGTTTGAACAAAGAACGCAGCAGACAGACAATAGATCTTGTATGATTTACTCAAGGCTCGTGTTTTTATTCCCTCTAAATTTTGAAAGAGGTGAAAGATATGTCTGAACACCTATGAGTATATATAAAAACAAATGTGTGCATAAAATTTTGTATCTAAACCATCTGAAATAATTCAGGCCTGTCAGGTGAATTCCCTTGAAAAAAGAATTGGTGGAGAGAAATTCTTTAAAGTAGTTATAGCCTCTTTGGGGATCAGAGAATGAATTTTGACTTGTGTTTGGAGACTACATTAATATAAGCAATACAAAGATCTAGATTACATATCCCTGCCATAAAAAAAGAGATAAAACCAGAAAAATGGAAATTTTGCATCAACTCAAAACTTGGACGGAGTCAACAGGGAGTCATTCAGCTGTGTTTTTCAAGCACAGAGGTGCCTTCTGCTCAGTCTTTATGAGCTGCTGGGTGGAGGTAAAGCATGTGCACATCATGCCTTTGGAGTAGATAGATAGGTATCTGGTTGTGGTTCTAATTATAAGTCATGCATGTGCTGTCCCTCACAGCCCAACATGGAGGGTTCAGATTCTGCACTTCAGTGCTGGGAGATTCCTCAGGAGGACTTTAAGTAGTAAATGCCTCATAGAAGCCCTTAACTATTTTTCACAGTCTTTTTGCCAAGATAAAGCAAAAAGATGTAGTGAGGGGGACAGGCCAACCCAACCCAAAAGTCCCTCCTGGTTAGGATTCAAGTACTTTCTAAAATCTTCTTTAGTGAAGTACTCAGGGACTATCTGAAATGAACATAACTGGGTTCAATAGAGTGTACTCTTAAATAGCACATTGTATAGTCATGGTGAAAGCAAGAGTCTTCATTTCTACAATTAATATACAAGGCAAGTGTTTTTGTTATTGCTATTATTTCCTTACCATTTTCTTTTGAAAGAGGAGAAAATCAAGGCTGGGATATGTTAAATAGTCCATGATGTAGTGTGAATGATAGAGCTGGGAATGAACTCATTCCAAATGGAAGCATTAGTGGTAACATTAGGCTAAGTAGATATGTGAAAAAAGTTGGTAAAAGGAATAATTTTAAGAGAAGTCCACTATTGTTAGAATCAACTTAAAATTGTGGAAAACACTTATTATCACCCCTCATCCAACATAATGCCAAAAAAAATAAAAGGTTAAAATTAGAGAAGCACTTTAAAAATAAAGATTTTCCTACATTAAGTATTTAATTCTTATAAGAATCTGGTGAAGTAAATCAACATTATCTTCCTTATTTTATAAAGCTATGGATGTTCATGACATGCTACATCTGTCCACTGCTCGTGTTTTTGGAACTGTAAGATATTGTAATTATAACATCTTCTTTTCTCCTCTTCTGTACTGCTACAGGCAACTGGTTGCTCAACCCACATAAGGAATACAGCTATGAGAGTGTATAAAATGGATTTCATGATTTCCTTCCAAGAAAGAGACAAAGACAGGTGCAAATCATGCAAAGAAGCATTTATCCTTTGGTGACTTTTTTTCCTTTTCCTTATTATGTCTGCAAAATTCCCAGCTATGGCTTAAGAGAGCAACTATAGTGCAATAAGTGAGAATCATGTGTCATAGTGAGGTGATTTTAGACAAGGAGATAGGGTTGGGTCCAGCAGCAGCCACTCCAAGATGGACAAGAGATTTTCAGTGCCCTATTCTAGCCCTAAGTTCTTTCTACTGGTTTAACACCCCAGTGACACAATGTGTCATTCAGTTAGCTCTTTGAATCATCCACTTTTTGTTCTATTTCTGCAGAAAGTTTGCAGACATTAACATGCAATTAAAGTTGTGGTTTAATGTACACACTGCCTTACAAATTGTCAACTTGGTTCCAAGCAGTCCTTGTAAGTAGTCTCCCCCCTGCCCATTCTCTTCCTGGAAAGCCCAGTCCCTATTCCATAAAAATCCCATAATTATGTACATCCTACTAGCATAATAATAAGTAATAACAATTAGAACCTTAACACCCTGAGAGTTTGGGCATTTGATCACTAGGTCAGTTTATCTATGCTCTACCTTCTTGGGAGTATACTTTTGATTTTTCTTTTTGACAGACCTCACTGTGTGGAACTCCTCTGTGTGTCCATCCCTTAATTCTTTCTTCAGCAAGACTAAGAACCCTTGGGATCACCAATGATCTGACCCTCTACAGGCAATGATGGGGCTGAGGCAAGGTACTGCCAGGCTGTACCTGTATGAAGCTGGATGGAGCCCACCCTGATATTGTTACTGTAGTAGCAGTGGAAATAAGGCACAAGTAGAGCAAGAGACTCTGAAATAATATAAGAGAGGTTTAATACAGAAGAAGTAACAAATAAACAAAAATAAAGTTAAATAGCTTTACAAATGAGATAAAAATGAAAAAAGATAATAAAATAGTCCAAGTATCAAATACAACATGTCTGTGATCACATATAAGTAAAGAATAGGAGAGACCCAAGGTGGTGGTTAAGGTAGGGAATCAGAAATCCTAAGCTCCATGACACCAGAAACCACCTTGAGATGTCAGAGCTACACTTAGAAGATAGAGCATCAATCAGAATAGAATTCTGCAACATCCTGGACTCCCAACCTGTGGAAAGCCTCCCTATGCTGTGCTACCATTTCTCCCCACCAGCCAGCTCCAAAGCTGCTTGCATGAATCTGCAGAATGAATAGGTGAGCATCATGCACCATGCGCAATCCCCCTACCTACCCCCTGTGAACACAATCCAGCACAGCCCCTGGGCAGATTGAATCCCCACCTTCCCCCAACAAAACTGAAAAGCATAAACAGAGAATTGTAATCTAATACTGACAGCAGAGGGAGGGGTGGAATGCTGAACCTGCCATGGAGAATGGGGATGAGAGGTGTGCAACAAGCCAACCTCCCAGGGGAGGCAAACTACCACTGAGCAGAAGTGGGGCAAGGCACACAGGCTGGGAGCTGGGGTGGGGTGATAAGCAAACCTCCCAAAGTGGGGCACATGGTGGATCCTGGAGTTGGTCAGTCACGACACAAAAACTAAATCAAGGGAAAGATAAGAGGCAATTAAAACCACCAACTAGCCTATTAAGAACATAGTTCCACAGTACAAAGTGGAGTGATGGGAAGAAGAAGGAATGGAAACCACAATCCTCAAAAAAAAAAAAAAATTCAATAGAGGATTTGGTGGGAAATGAAAAAAATGGATACCAAGTTCCTGACCCCAACAAAACAGTGAAAAATGTCACTAAGGAGCCCAGTGATGCCTACAAGAAATCCCTCAAAGAGGAAATCTTGGAAGAAATCACAGACAAACTTATGGAGACCATACTAGACAAGGTTAACCAGAATGTACAAGCTGCACTCTAGAAATTTAAAAACACCAAAAATGAAGAACATGAGAAGGCACAGAAACAAATAAAGAAACTCAGAGAGGACCTCATTAAATACCAAAGTGAAACAAAGGGCACTCTAAAAAAAAGAGATATATAAGTTAAAGAAGACAACACAAAATGTAACAGAGGAGTTGAACCAAGATATGGAAAACCTCAGAAAAAAGAATCAAACATTAATCCTGGAAATAAAAAGTCCCTTTAGTCAAACAAAAACACATTGGAAGGCCACTCTAGCAGACTAGAACAAGTGAAAGACAAAAACTCAGAGTTCAAAGTTAAAATAGAAATTAAAGAGAAAACAGAAGAAATCTTAATCAAACAACTCAAGAGCTGTGAAAGGAATATGCAAGAACTCAGTGACTCTATCAAAAGACCAAACCTGAGAATCAGGGGAATTGAACGAGAAGAGATTCAAGCTGAAGGGATATGTGATATAGTCCATGAAATAATAACAAAAAATTTCCCAAATCTTGAGAAAGTTTTGCCCATTCAGGTACAGAAAGCCTCCAGGACACCAAACAGACTTGACCAAAATAGAACCTCACCATGGCATGTTACCATTAAAAAAACAAGCACAGAGAACAGAGAAAGAATATTCAAGGCTGTAAGAGAGAAAAAAAAAATAATGTATTAAGGTAAACCCATCAAAATAACAGCAGATTTCTCAATGGAAACCTTAAAAGCAAGAAGTGCATGGGGTGAGGAATTTGGGCACTAAGAGAAAATAATTTCTGCCGTAGGATACTCTACCCAGCAAAGCTATCATTCAAAATTGATGGAGCAATAAAAATCTTCCATGATAAACAGAAACTAAAGCAATATATGACCACCAAGCCATCACTACAGAAGAGTCTACAAGTATTCTGTGCATAGAAGATAAAAGCAAACAAAACCAGGAAGGGTGGAAGTATCAAGCCACAGGAGAAGAAAAAACAAGTACTCAGAAAGTAGCATTGATTTGGCTGCACACAATCAAATCCTTAAGCAAAAGAAACAACTAAAGGGCATGAATCACCACATACCTATCGATATTAACACTGAATGTCGATGGACTCAACTCCCCCAACAAAACACACCATTTGGCAAACTGGATTAAAAAGAAAGATCTGACAATCTGTTGTTTACAAAATCTGACAGAAATAAACACTGGCTTATGGTGAATGGCTGGAGAAATATTTACCAAACCTGGCCCCCAAGAACAGGCAGGGTAGCAATATTATTTCAGACAAAGTAGACTTCAAACCGACATTGGTCAAACAAGACAAGGAAGGACAGTTCATACTAATAATAGGGCCAATACATCAAAAGGAAATAACAAAGATCAACCTATGTGCACCCAATGTCATTGTACCCAATTTCATCAAGCATATACTGAAGGACTTAAAAGCACATACAGTGGTACTGGGATACTTTAATACCCCTCTATCACCAATAGATAAGTCAGCCAAACAAAAATCAACAAAGAAATCCTAGAACTAAATGACATCATTGATCAAATGGACCTAACTGATGTCTACAGAGTATGTCATCTAACAACAGGACAATATACATTCTTATCAGCAGCCCATGGAACTTTCTCAAAATAGATCTTATTTTGGAGCACAAAGCAAGCCTCAGCAAATACAAAAAAATAGAAATAATCCCTGCATTCTATGTGATCATAATGGATTAAAACTCGAACTCAACAACAAAAAGAACAGCAGGAAATACACAAATAATCAGAGGCTGAATAACACATTGCTGAACTATCAGTGGGTCATAGAAGAAATGAGAAAAGAAATCAAAAGTTTCCTGGAAGTTAATGAAAATGAAAACACCACCTACCAGAACCTATGGGACACAGCAAAGGCAGTCCTAAGAGGAAAGTTTATAGCCATGAGTGCATACATTAAAAGGCCAGAAAGATCTCAAATAAATGACCTAATGCTATACCTCAAAGTCCTAGAAAAATAAGAACAAGCAAAACCCAAAACAAGAAGGAGAGAAATAATAATAATAATAAGGACAGAAATTAATGAAATAGAGACCAAAATTACCACACAAAGAATCAATAAAACAAAAAGCTGGTTCTTTGAAAAAAATAAACAAGGTTGACAAGCCCATGGCAAATCTGACTAAAATGAGGAAGGAAAAGACCCAAATTAGTAAAATCAAAAATGAAAAAGGGGAGATAATAACAAATATCAAGGAAATCCAGAGAATCATCAGACTACTTTGAGAAACTATATTCCAATAAATTGGACAAATCTTGAAAAAATGGACAAATTTCTAGATACTTATGACCATCCAAAACTAAACCAAGAGGATATTAACCACCTAAACAGATGTATAACACTTAATGAAATTGAAGCAGCAATAAAGAGTCTTCCACAAAAGAAAAGTCCAGAAGCTGATGGATTCTCTGCTGAGTGCTACTAGACCTTCACAAAAGAACTAATAACAACACTCCTTAAACTTTTCCACAAACTAGAAAGGGAAGAAACACTGCCTAACTCATTCTATGAAACCAGTATTACACTCATCCCAAAACTGGACAAGGACATATCTAAAAAGGAGAAATACAGGGCAATCTCCTTAATGAACACTGATGCAAAAATCCTCAATAAAATAATGGCAAACCAAATCCAAAACATATCAGAAAGACCTTTCACCATGACCAAGTCGGCTTCACCCCAGGGATGCAGGGATGGTTCAACGTACATAAATCAACAAATATAATACAGAACATTAACAGAAGCAAAGACAAAAACAACTTCATCTTGTCAATAGATGCAGAAAAAGCCTTTGATAAGATTCAACACCATTTCATGATAAAAGATCTAAGAAACCTAGGAATAGAAGGAATGCACTTCAACATTATAAAGGCTGTATATGACTAACCTATAGCCAGCATCATACTTAGTGTGGAAAAGCTAAAACCATTTTCCCTAAAGTCAGGAATGAGACAAGAGTGACCACCCCTGGAATTCTAAAAAACTTAACGATGGAGAAAAGACAGTCTCTTCAACAAATGTTGCTCGGAAAATTGGTTATCAGCCTGCAGAAAACTGAAACTAGATCCATGTCTATCACTGTGTACTAGTATCAACTCAAAGCGGATTAAGAACCTTAAAATCAGACCTGAAACTTTGAAATTAGTACAGAAAAGAGCAGGGAACACTCTGGAGGCGATAGATATAGGCAAGGACTTCCTCAGTAGAACTCCAGCAGCCCAGTAACTAAGAGAAAGGATGGATAAACCAAACTACATGAAATTAAAAACCTTCTGCACAACAAAAGTAGTGGTCTCTAAATTGAAGAGACCACTCACAGAATGGGAGAAAATCTATGTAACCTATACATCAGATAAAGGACTCATAACCTGAATATACAGGAGCTGCAAATACTTAATTCCCCTGAAATCAATGAACTAATATAGAATTGGACAACTGAACTAAACAGAACTTTTTCAAAGGAAGGATTCCAAATGGCAAAAAAAACACATGCAAAAATGCTCACCATCTCTGGCCATAAAGGAATTGCAAATCAAAACCACACTAAGATTCCACCTCACACCTGTTAGAATTGCTGCCATCAAAAATACCACCAACAACAAATGTTGGCGAGGATGCGGAGGAGAAAGAACCTTCATACACTTTTGGTAGGAATGTAAGCTAGTATAATCAATTTGGAAAATGATATGGAGGCTTCTTAAAAAAACTAAACACAGACCTGCCATATGATCCAGCAATACCACTCCTAGGGATATACCTGAAGGAATGTGACACAGGTTACTCCAGAGGCACCTGCACACCCATGTTTATTGCAGCACTATTCATAATAGCCAAGTTATGGAAACAGCCAAGATGCCCCACCACTGATGAGTGGATTAAGAAAATGTGGCATTTATTCAATGGAATTTTATTCAGCTACAAAGAAGAATGAAATTTTGTCATTTGCAAGTAGATGGATGGAACTGAAGAACATTATCTTAAGCGAATTAGTCAGGTTCAGAAGGCCAAAAATCTCATTCCTCCCTCATATGTGGATTAAAGACCTAAAACAAATGCAGTAATATTATTGGACATGGGTCACACACTAAGGGGAGACTGTGCACAGGAGGAATAGAGAAAGAGAAGGGAACCTAAAACGTGAACGTGGTTGATGTTCTCACTGTAGAGGAGCGAATATAGTAATCTTAAACTGACAGAGGTCACTATGGGAAGGGGACTAGGAAGTAGAGAAGATGTCTGGCAGAGATGAGCCAGTGTGAGTTGCAGTACACACCTGCATGGAAGCAACACTGGGAATCTCTCTGTATGTGCTTTCTCTTCAACAAATTGGAGAAGAAAAGAACAGATTCTTCCCAAAGCATAGGAGGGGGGTTGGGGGAGGTGGAAGGTGGGGATGAGGTGGCCCAAATAATTTGTATACGTGTAAGTAAGGGTAAAAATGATAAAACACAATAAAAAAGAAATATCATAATTAAAAGAAAAGAATTTGAGGCCAGCCCAGGATGCCTGTCTCAAAAAAAAGAAAAAAAAAAAAAGAAAGAAAAAAGAAAAAGACAACAAAGAAGTAGAGAGTAGAATAGAAGTTACCAGAGGCCAGGAAAGATGGAGGGAAGGGATTAAAAAAAAAGGTGGCTATGGGGCACTGAAATATAGTTAGAAGTAGGAAAGTACTTCTAGTGTTCCACAGAATAGTATGTTAACTATTAGACAATAGTTGCTGCAATTAATTACACATTTCAAAATAAGTAGAGTAGAAAAGTTTGAAGGTTTCTAGCACAGAAATTATAGGCTAGGCATGCTGGCACACATCTGTAACCATAGCTATGTGGATGGTGGACATTAGGAGATTGCAGTTTCAGGCCAGCCTTGGCAAAAAGTCAACAAGACCCTCATCTCAACAAACAAACTTGGTGCGGTGGTGCACGTCTATAACCCCAGTATCAAGGGAGGCATATATAGGAGGATGGATGTCCAAGTCTAGCCTGACAAAAACATGAGACACTATCTGAAATATAACTAATGCTCAAGTGGCAGAGCACCTGTCCAGCAAGCATGAGGGTCTGAGTTTGAACCCCACTGCTGCCAAAAAAAGATAATATTTTAGGAGATGGAAATGCTAATTACTGCGATTTGATCACTACACATTATAGACTTGTAAAAGTGTAATATTGCCCTAGATATTATATGTCAATTAAATAATAAAACTCACTTGTAACTATACCAATAAGATACTAATGAAAAGTAGATTAAATATACTAAAGACAGGGCTGATCAGATAAAATTTTAAACACTTAGCTCGTATCTAAAATATTAAGGCATAGATATTTGCCAAGCAAATGTTCACCAAAACAAAAGGGTTACAGGTATATTATTATCAGATGTAACAGGCTTTAAGACATTGAAACATTATTAGGGATTAGAAGGTCCTTAAATAATGACAAAAATACTGAAATGACCAGGAAGATTTAGAAACTCTGAACTTGTATGTATCTAACAAAATATCATAAGTATATAAAACAAAAATTGGTAGAATCATAAGAAGATCAGACCACCATAAGTAGTAAAAAAATCATTGCATCCATCTTAATAATTATTATATCCAAGAGAAAAACATTACTGAAAATATATGTTTGGACAGCACAATAAGCAAGTTTGATCAAGTTTGAGGTGCATTAAACTCTGAAAGAATACACATTTTTCTTAAGCAAACATGGGATATTTTTAAGAAAAACGATCATGAGCTAAACTGAAAAGCAAGTCTCCACAAATCTCAAAGTATTGAGATTGATACTGTATACACTGATCGATAATTTGCCAGCTCTTCAGAAGTTTTGGAGCCTTCTAGTAAACCCCTGAGCAAAACACTCCTGTGGGTCACTCCACATGGAAAAACTCCGATAGTGCCTCAATGAATGTGCATCCTTGGATTGAGGGTGTCAGGCTTTGCAGCAAGTGGAGTTATAAGTTGAAAAACTGCTTCCAAAATGCCTAGATATAAATATATATATATGTGCATATATATATTCTTTTGTAGAAAATGCAAAGAAGAAATTGGAATTGGAGCAAGTAGACAACGGGATTCTTTCACTTAATCACCAGCGTTAGGTGCTTAACTTCTGATATAGGAGGAGCTATTGGAAATCTAGTTGAACCAAGGGGAAGAGATGTTTAGTTTATTAGAGAGGAATGAAAAATTTTTAGGTGTTGAACTGTCAGAGGAGGTCAGATTATATGAGTTAATGTGAAACTAACCAAGTCTGCAATGGCTGTTTCATGCTGTGACTACAATTTAGGACCATTTCTTCCAGGTGCATTGCAATATGTACAGCCACATACAATTTTAATTTTCTGGATAATATCCTCATTTTGGTTCTTTTCACTGCTTTTTCTTGTCCAATCTATATGGCATTTTTATTCCTATTTCTTTACATTTTAGTTTTTACCTCAATGATATGGACGTGGATTAACACACATATATCCTGAACCTCCGTTGATTATTTTTCCTTTAAAGGGGATTGATAATTCTGGAGGCAAGGAATATTAAGTGCTGGTTGGGCACTAAACTTTACTACTGACATTACCTATTAAGTAGCTCTAAAGGAAATAATAAAATGGCAGCTTTTTAGAGCCCATTTGTGACTCATAAAATATGGGGTGAAACCTCTCGTTTTATTACACTTTTACTTCTGTAATTATTACTGTAAGTGATAGAACAGTGCAGGGCAATCAAGAAATCAACTCTCAACTCCTCAAAGAGCTGCAGAGTCTCTGAGAATGATACAGATACTACTTTACAAGACATGTATGAAAGTCTAGAATAGTTGTTGAAATAAAAGATAAACAGAGGAAATGAAAAACAAGTCACAACCAACCTACTCTTACCCTGTTTTACATTTAGCGATGACCTTAGGGAATTTGCTCAGTGTCTCTGCACTTCATTTACTCATCCTGAAAGTGGGGGATAATCTTTGTATATAATGAATTTTGTGTTGTGGGGACTAAGTGAGCTGATATATGTAAGTACCCTAGTTTAGTTCTGATGAATGTAAATGATCACCAAATGTTAGTTGATATTAAGAAATTATAATTTTGTTATAATTAGTAATGGTATTTATTTTCCTATATTTGTTCCATTAGATTGTCTTGTAGGATGTATGATGGATGATGTTTGTAAAGCTAGTTGAATGGTAGTCTATTTTTTTTCCTTCAATCTAATTTGTGCCTGAACTAGTATTCACAATTGACTCTTCATAGTAAAAGCTTGTTTTCACTCACTTTAACTGAAAATGAATTGAAAAACAGCCAATCTATTAGGTTTTATAAACACTGCAAGAATGCCCACTAACTTCACTTTTATCTTTAGTTGTAAGAATAAGTCATGGTTCCTGAATTCAAAAATTTATGGTATAATATAGTACGCAGACACAGATACAAATACTGTCACACAACAGAGAGAACTAAAAAGGGGTTGCTGGTTGCATGGAGAAGGAAGTATGACTGGATTAAGATTCAGATTTAAATTAAACCAATATTTAACCAATAAGCTACTAGATTTCAGGCACTTTGCTCAGCATTCACTGCTATTTTGTATTGAACCAATCACCTATGGCTCTAAATTGGAACATTAGTTATTGTGATAGGCAGTAATCACTTTAAAATCCCATTGCATGAGTTTTATTTAAGATAGCTCTGTCTGTGTTTCAAGTCAGGAGAAAAGATAAAAGGATCTTTTTAAAAAGTTTGTATTGCTGCCTGGTAGAGTTACCTTTCTCAGTTCCTCTGAGACCTTGCATCATTATTCATTCATTCACTTTGTTAATTTAGTCAACAAATGTTCATTAACCTCCTGTTTATGGACCCAAAACTGTGCTAGACATTGAGGTTTTAAAGATGAATAAGCCACATCCCCAGACTCAAGAGTTTCACAGTGAAAACAGCAGTGCATTAACAGATGTATGTCATGTGATACAGTCTACAATTGAGAAAGGAAGTAGTGATGTATGTATGGTTTTCCTTGAATTAGTTCTAATTTGTTTCTAGAGGCGATGGAGAGTTTGTGAAATGTGTCTTTGGGTGCATTAATGCCTTAGGTGCTTCAGCAAACCTTAATTTTCTACTGTACACAAAATGCCTATGCTGAGTACCACAACTGGAGCATAGGTTCTCTTTTTATTTGTCATTTAATCCATTCCAAAATGTTACTTACTGCAACTTGAGATTTCTCCTCATTCTAGGTCAAGGTTTCTTTCAATGGGAACATCCTGAAGAAGCAACCATCTAAATATAAAATGAGGAATGAATGTGATAGAGACCTATGGTTAGGGTTTCTGTCTGGGGGCTTCGCCTTTCCCATCATAGATAGTCTTGTGTCTACGGTGAAAAAGAAAGGCCTTTGGAAACTGATAGAGCTGTTTTAACTCTTTCTCCTACTTACCTTGGCCTTGTGCAAATTGCTCACCCTTTAGTCTGTTTCCTTATTATTACAAGGGACTAAGAATGGTCATTTTGGAGAACCATTACACAATTAATATAAGGTTAACATATATACATTGAATGTGTTATCATCTGTATGTAGCAGACCATAAGAAATTACAACGTGGAGAGAATACTGACAGATAAAGCTAATCTCAGGGATCATTTGAGACTTTTAAAAAGGGTGGTCAGAGAAAGAGACATTTGACTAAAGCCATAAAAGAAGTGAGGGAGCGAGTCACAGAGAAATCTGTAGGGAGTTCCAGAAGAGAGGACAGCCAATGTAAAGCCTGGTGCATCTTAAAATATACAAGAACACCACTGTGGGTGGAAAGAAAGGAGTGGGGTGAGGGTGTTTTCCCAATAGAAATGGAAATGGAAAAGAGCCTTGGGGATGGAGAAGGTAGGCAGTGCAGATGTTTGGGCCCTTTTTGTTCTCTGAAGGAGATAGAGTTTTGGAGGTTCTTGTGCAGGAAAGCAACATGATCTGCCTTTCCTTTTAAAAGAATCCCTCAAGAGGGATAGGAAATATGATCAGACAAGTACAGGCTGAGTACCTTTATTTGAAATTCTTGGGACAAGAAGAGTTTCAGATTTCAGGTTTCCCTACTTGCATATACATAATGACATATCTTAAGAATGAAACCCATGTCTAGCGTGAAATTTATTTATGATTCACATACAATTTATATACATAGGCAGAAAGGAATTTTATGCAATGTTTTTTACTACAACATACCAAATGAAGCCAGATATGGAATTTTCCACTTGTGGTTTCATGCTGATGCTCAAAAAGTTTTGAATTTTGGAGCATTTCTGATTTGAATTTTCAGATTAAGGATGTAAAATCAAATGTTAATTGTTGAATCTACATTGTGAGTATATGTGTTCAATGTAAAAATTCTTTCAGTTTTATCATGTTTGAAAAATTTCATAATAAAGTGTTGGAGAAAAAAAGACTCATTCTGAGCAATGATATAAGAAAAGACTGAAGGGGTCAAGGTAGAGCAGAGAGACCAGATGGAAGCTACTATGACAATCCAGGAGAAAGGTGGTAGCCTGGAGAGTTGTGGTACTAGAGGTGAGAACTGGGATTTGAGTCTGGCTGTTATTTAGAGGGAGAGTTGGAAGAATTCAGTAGTAGATTGGCTGCCAAGCATGAGAAAGAGAGGAGTCAAGTTTGACATCATGCTATCTGGCCTGAGCAACTGGACAGATGTAATTGCCTTGGGTAGACTACTGCCAGGTTGCTGTATTCCATGATTTATTTTCAAAAGGACCCTTATGCCACTGCAAAGCAGGCGAATTTGTCTTTGTGTCCTCCTTTCCCTAGGACCTTCCTGTCTTCCCCAGTCCCAGGCATGTTTGGCCTCTCTTATCAGGAAGAGCCTATCATTTATGTTGCTAATTACATACTTCCATCCAAGACTTTAGTACTGCTATGGAGTAGAAATAGCTTGAAACTTGGAGTCCGAAAATCACGATCTTTTGCATTAGATGACATTGCTAAATTTTCCTGAACCTCAGTTTCCTTTTTCATAAAATGAGGCTGGAGGAGCACACATTAGGGGTTTGTGGGAATTGAGAAAACAAGTGAGAGAAAGTTTAGTTTGAAAGTCTTGTGCATAGTAAGTTTACTCTTTCTTGCTCAGTTTTCCTTATGTTTTATTTTCCATTGAAATTTGCTATTTTCTATCTCATTGTCCTGAAGATCCTTAATTTGTTGGAGAATTCCATGGAAAACCTGGAATTTCTAGGAGCTAAGACATGCGAGTCCCAATCCTGCATCTTCTCACCATGAGTTGAGTGACTTTTATGAGCTCCTTACCCCCTCTGTAACTCAATTATTGCCTTGATAATCCCTATAGATCCTCCCTTCTAGTTATTGCCTATAAGGTGTTTGCCTGCAGAAATCCCATTTAATTCTCACAATGACCCCATGACCTTCTGATTGTACAGAAAGTATTCTCACCTGTTTGGTCTACATCATTTTGGATTCTAGAGGTAAGATCTTCAGTTCAATAATGTTTATGTTTGAGATTACTTAGCCATACATTCAGTTAACAGATGTTGATAGAACGCTTAGCTCTGGATGTACATGGAGTTGGACCTTTTGGAATCCCCTCCAAAGTCCTGCTGTCCCCTGGGATTTTCCATGGAGAGTCACCCATGGTAGCCAGACTGTGCAGAATTGGTATGGTGTTCATAGATAAGACAAAGAGCTGGTAAATGGACTCTGAAACATGAGAAAACAGTGAGCAAAAACTAAAATTAGTGAGATCATCGATTTTTCAAGAGTTGGAGTGAAACCAGCTGAAAGAATGTTACTAAAAGAAATTAGGGCTGTATCTTCTGATGAGTCGAAGACTTTTGTAAATTATTACAATCTTTTGCAATCATTTACAACTTTCTTTTTGGGATACATGGAAATGGACCAAGGAGCTCTCATGGTTCATAAGGTATTTAACAAGTTACACAATTGAAGCAATGCTGTTCCAGGCCTCTTCTAGTCTCTTGTTAAGCCCATTTTCACCTCTTATGTTCATGTGCTTAAATGAAAAATACTTACAACCATTCTGTTATTACAACTGCATTCTCAGTGAAGGGAAGAGGGCCCAACTGCCACTGGAAAAAGAAGAAAACTGGAAGAAAATTTGAAAAGTTTCCCTTCATCCTACTTACATGGCCAATGCTAACGATGGCTTTATTTTCATACTCACTTAACTAGCAATCATTTGAAGTTGACCTGCATTTTTGTGGTTGGTTTTGTTTTAATGTGTACAACAGGTTTTGCTATTAAGACCCTCAGGAATTGTCAACTGTTGTATTTTCACATCTATTAGCAAAGGTGGATTTAATGATGAGTGGATAAATTCTGTTGTAGAAGTAATCTGTGAATTCTTAATTCATAGTTTATAAAAAATACAGGTATAATATAATGACAGGTTTTTTGGAGGATGAGAAGTGTGGGTGTAGATTGTGCACTCAGTTACACTTCTCTGTAGGTTTATCTTGTTTACAAGTACATGAGTACAATGTCTATGATGTTGATACTATGTTAACAATACCATCGGCAATTGATATATTATGAGCTGGGCGCCAGTGGCTCATGCCTGCAATCCCAGCTACTTGGGAGGCTAAAATCAGGAGAATCACAGCTGAGGCCAGCTCAGGCAAATAGTTCTCCAGACGCCATCTCCAAAATAATCAGAGCAAAATGGACTGGAGATGTGGCTAGGCCAGTTTTATTTTCTGTTTGTATTACAAACTTCTAGAACAGTGCCTGGCACATGATAGGTTCTCAGTAAATATTTATTAAATGAATGAGTAAAACCAAACTTCTTTTTTTTTAAAGTATCAGAAATACTGAAGCAAAACTAAATTCTTCAAATAAAGAACAATTCAAAAGTAAAAAATTGACCCTTTATATAATCAATCTTTTGCCACCAGTGTGTGACATTTTTTACAGCTTTATTGAGGTACAATTGGTACTGAACTACATATAATTAAAGTGTACACTTTGAAAAGTATTAATGTATTTAGACATTTATGAAACCATCACCAAAATCAAGATAAATGGCTGTGTCTACATCCCTAAAAGTTTTCTTGTGTTTCCTTGTAATCTGTCCCTTACACCATTCTTCATACTCCCCTTCTCAGACTACTGCACATCTGCTTTGTGTCACTATAGTTTGGTTTGCATTTTATAGGACTTTAGATTTCCAGAACACTTTTTCTGGCTTCTTTCACTTAACATAATTATTTTGAGTTAGTCTTTGTTGTTGCAAGCAGCAATCACTAATTCTTTTTTTATTTCTGAGTAAATTAAATTCTTTTTTGTTACTAAGTAGTAATCCACTGGACAGATTCAGAATAATCTATCAGTTTTTTCTGTTGAATTTGTTTTTTTCTATCAATTTGTTTTTAGTTTTGACTAATACAAATAAAATTGATATGCACATTCCTGTAAAGCCTTTGTGTAGCCATAAGTACTTAAGATAAATGTATCACAAGTGAATACCTAAGAATGGAATTGCTGAGTTTTGTCTTGAGTATGTTTAACTTTAAAGTTGTTAACATTTTCTAAACTGATTTACAAGTCTACATTCCTCCCTCAATACATGAAAGATCATCCTCACTAAGTATGAAGAATCTTCTTAATTTTGGTCATTATCCTGGAAATGTAGTGACATCTTATTGTTGTTTTAATTGTCATTTCCCTAATGACTAATGACATAAGACAATTTTATGTGCTTGTCATGTGTACATTTCCTTTGATCAGCTCTTTGCTCAATATAATGGGTTGTTTGCCTTCTAAAGAAATGGTAAGTGTTCTTCAAGTATTTGAGATACCTATCTTTTCATATAGTACATGCTTTGCTGTTATTTTCCCCAGTCAGAGGCTTGCCCTTAATTTTTAATATAGAGTCTTTTGAAGACAAAATTTTAATTTTGAAGTCCAATGTATTACTTAATCTTATAGTTTGTGCTTTTTTTGTCACTTAATCAATCTTTGCCAAACTCAAAGTTACTAAGATTTTTCCTGGTTTCTTCTAGAACTTTTGTCATTTTAATCATTACATTTAGGTCAATAATACATTTTTAATTAAATTTTATACACATTGTTGTTTAGCAAAAATTTAAAAAGTCCTAAGTAAAAGGGAAGCTATATGGCATTTATGCATCAGAGGATGCAATATTGTCAAGTGTCGGCTCTCTCCAAATTGATCTAGACATTCAACGCATCTCAATATCATAGCCTCCTTTTCTGTGGAAATAAAGTACATGAAATAACCAAAAGAAATCTGAAAAAACAACAAATTTGGATGACTTACCAATATGTCCTACCAAGATGTAGCATAAAAAGTATAGTAATCAATAGAATGAAGCATTGGTATGTAGATAGATGAACAAATTACTGGAATAAAATACAAAATCCAGAAATAAACTCACACATTTGGTTCATTTTTGACAAATGTGCCAAGGCCATTTAATGAGGAAAGGATAATCTTTTCAAGAAATGGTGCTGAAACACTTAGATATTTGCATGCAATAAAGTAAATCTTGATGTTGTGGACATTTTAATGAATCACTACATGAACCTGATCATAATTTGGATAGGATTTTCAAATAACCAATAAGTGATTAGAAATAACACTTTAATTGAAAAAAGATAAAAAATGTATAATCAGTCAACTGAGGAAAATTCATACAAATGATCACATAAATGGTAATCAATATTAAAAATACAATTCATCAGTCCCTTGTTTGCCTTCCATAAAAATACACAAAAATTCCAATACAACCCTAAAATATAGAAAACGGAAACAGTCAATAGTTACATGCTTTGCCATTCTGGCTCCATTGGCAAATCGATTTATAAATACATTAAAAATTTTAAGAAAGAGCAAGATTAGGTTTCTTTGGAACCTCTTAAATCAGTGAAACAAACCTTTTTGTCATTATATTTACCTCTATTGTGTCTAGATGGAGCCTCTAGTAGGAAATACTATAAGATTGAGATAAGAAGAAAGATTTACTAGTCAAAAAGGAATTTGTTTGTATTGATTCCCTTACTACTACTTATATTTAACTCTCCATTTTCAGCTGTTATCTCTGGTTGCTAAGAAAATAATAAAAACCTGCTTCTTATTCTATATCTTTTCCCATTTAAACTAACTGTGGATTTATTAGAGTCCTGCTGCATTCCACACCAGTAGATGGCATTCTTATTCTTGTTTTTATTTGAATGGTCTTAGGTTCATGATAAATGTAATGCTGGACTAGTTCCTTTAGTCCAGGTTCAGGATGACCATGGTTGCGATGTCCATGGAAAGAAAAGAAGCAGACTCAAGAGAAGTATAAAAATTCAAAACTTGGTGAACTGAGATGTGTCCAAAAACGGTTGCTTCTTTATTTTTCACTTTGCCCAAAGTGAAGTAGGGTAGTAGCTTTTGGCCCAAGGGGAAGGCTGAAATTGGTCATTGAAAGTATCCCTGTCTCTCCAGTGCAGCATAACATCTAATAAGTTCACAATGCCACTTCTCTGTGCCCACTCAGGTTTTCCAGCTGTCTCTGCTCCCTATCCCTCTATGCAGGGTGGCTTCTGGGCATAAGGGAACAGTGACCTTGTGGCAGTGAAATGGGGTCTTGGGCTGTGCTGTGCTACTTTGGACTGCTCCCTGTTCACCTGGCTACTGCTATGATCTATTCGGTTAGCACAGTCAGGGTTTCCTTTCCTGGTTCTGCAGATGCTAAGCATGCTGTTCCCAGCCATGGCCTCCACCCTGCCTTCGTTTGACCAAGCACCCCATGGACTCTTCCTCTGGTCACCTTACTCTCAACAAGGCAAACTGTGGCTAATCTGGCTTGCTACTTTGTTGCCACCTGGCTCCTTTATTAAGAATACCCATGAACGTCTGTATTCCTTCCACTCCCTCCACATAGAGGAAAAGGAATTTTGGGGCCACTATTTTTGCCTGCTGCCCATATGGCCCACTGTCATGTCTTCTCTGATGTGATGTGTTCTGGGTGGTGGGGCATAAGGTGAAATAACATCTTCCCAGGGTTCCAAGGGGAAAGCCTCTACCTTCAGCCTAATCTCCCATCTC
Organism: Castor canadensis; assembly: GCF_047511655.1. Lineage (NCBI taxonomy): Eukaryota > Metazoa > Chordata > Mammalia > Rodentia > Castoridae > Castor > Castor canadensis. The sequence continues at coordinate 30,306,165 of NC_133395.1, forward strand.
TCTGGGAATGGCTACACATTTGCTAGATCTTCAGGAGCCAGGCATGCCTAGCCTCCTATTCTCTCCCTTGAAATTTCTATCCCTTTTCCTTGACCCTAGAAAGAGCAATTATTCCCATAATGTCTGTTGAGAGCTTCTCTTCTTTTTTTCCATACAAATTATTTTTTGTATTAGATCAATGTTTTCAATAGTGCCATGCTCAAGATTCCGCATTTCTGTAACAAATATTTTGTAATTCCTGCTTGACTATAAGTATAGAAACAATGCCCTCACTTGTATAAGGAAGAAGTAAAAGGAAAGATGATGGACCCACATATAGAGTCACCATGAATCCATAGCCATAGGAGCAAACTGATAATTATGTCCCATTGTTGACTCAAGTGTCATGGGGGCTATGATTTTTCAAAACTGTAAGCACTCTTGATAAAAGTCTGGATATAAAGTATGAGAGATATTCCCTCGATTGCCTTTACAATTGCAAAAGAAAGTCGGTGTACATGGAAACTGGGCAAATAATACTGTGTATGCATTTGTAAAACAAAACTTGGTAATTATAAACATATCTTCAGTTACATGGTGATGTACAGGAGTTTTATAGGAAGTAGAATAATTCTTCCTCTTGGGCTATCTTGCTCATTGCAAAGCACAAAGGATCCTACCCCTTACCCAGTAAATGCCAGTAGTACCTCCAGTCACTGTACCTACACCACTGTAACCTGATTTCCAAAACTTTCACTAAGGGACAGTAGCATTCCCACTGAGAAATGTTGTCCTAGGCAGTCCCGGCCCATAAAATAAGTTTATGATCTCTCCCAGGTCTGCAGTTCACAAATTTGAAAATACTCTGCACAATGAGCCTTTTATTCATATACTTTCTGAGGTGTGGGACTTGTTATAAGTCACACCATTATTGATACATCTGCGCACTCCTGACTTGCTCCATTTTTGTTTGAAAACCACAGCACTATACTATACTGTCTTCTTTTTCTTATCTTTGCCCATTTGTTTGTTGAATTACTTGTTATTGATTTGCATTAACTCTTAATACCTCTCAACTGGGAATATAAGGACAATCAAGAAACAGAGAAGCCAAATGAGTCATACAGAGTTACAGAGGCAGAAGTTAGATAAACCAAGACCAGAACCTCAATCTTCTATCCAAAACTTTCCTACTATGTCATGTTATTGTTGTCCTATAAATTAATCCTTTGCCTTTTTATTTGGAGTGCATGGTCTAAAGAATATTCTTTGATGATTGCAGATGCAATCAACTCAGCAGGGCTTGATTGTGCTTGGGTGAAAGGACACATGAATTTCAACTTGCAGACCTATAAGGCAGGGAGTCCACAAAGCTATATCTACCATGAGAGGCTCAGCCAAGGAAGTCTTTCAACTACATTCATAATTCCTTTTGGGCATCCAAGATGCCACAATTTTCTTTGGCTTTGTATTCCATAATTAACCACTTTTTGTAGTCAAGCTTTGTTTACTGGATTGCCTGATTTTTTTAAATGTGAAAATTTTCAGTGTCTACTTCTCCAGATGCTGACTTGAAACAATCTATTTTGCCTGGAACCAGATAATAAAGTGAATCAAACAGGCAACACAGAACTAGAAACAGTTTTACCTTCTCTTGCTGTAGCAAGTTCTGTTTAAGGGAAGTGAAATTAGTGTCTTCTTTCAAAATTAGATAAAAGAATTTCTGTGTCGAGAGAAAATTTTACAATCCAGTTCTCTCAATTAGAGTACTTCTGATCTACCTAAATGTTATCCTTTCTAAATCAAGAAAAGAGCATTAGGGGTAATGGTTGAGTTATGAATGATAAAATCTGTATGTGTATTAGGCAGAGAATGCCTATGTAGCAATTGACTTAACAAGGTGTGCAGCCCTGTGTGCATTTATGTCTGAGATCCAAATCAAGCCCTTAACAGGCAAGATTCTTTAATATAAATGAGAAATAGGCTTTATCCTGCCATAATGACCTGCAGCCTCTCAGACATGACTCTCCACAGACCGATCACTCCACAGAAAGGTTGGCCAGCTCACTGAAACCATTATCTTTTATTTATGCAGATCAGATTGTGACAATCCTTGGAATTCTTTGTTTTCCTGCCTCTCTCTTTTTTTTAAAATCCTCCTGATATGGTCCTCTTTTTCTCTTTCTGCACAGGCAACTCCCCAAACAAGCATTTTTATGACTTTCCAAGTCATTGAATGAAAATATTAGTGTATAATTTGGTTAGCTTATATTACTCCACAAAGATAAAAAAAAACTGTTTTAATTTTGGAGGCTGCTAGATAAAGGAAGAAAAGAAAATTCCTTATATTTTTAAATCACACAGGGAGCTATGTACTGTGCCAACATACTAACCGGAACCAAATCCCAATAGCTTACACTTTCATTATTTAATATGCCCTCTGGAGTTTTGGATGTGGCTCAGAAAAAAATTTAAACAAATTTCTTACATATGACCTTAATTTCAATGGATTTGCCTTACAAAGCCTTAACTTCTTCCTTTTAGGTTTCCCATTAGTCAATATTAGCTATATATTCATGAGTGAGAATTTAAACAGCTTTTTTCTTGCAAAAAAAAAAAAAAACTATACAGTGGTGTCTTTTTCTTATGAGTGTGCTTCCAGTGATCTTTTCCTCTTGGGAGGGGTAGTGTTCATAGTAGGAGTTGAAAGAAAAAGAGAAGAATATTACTTTTGAGTGTGGCAATTTAGTCTCCATTGCATATTACTTTTTTTTTTTTTTCTCGTATGCTATTCTTTCTAGCTTTCATCTGAACCAAGCAAGAAGTCCACTGAGAGATCAGGCAAGAGCCATGGTAAGGAAGAATTTTCCCAGTTGATTTGGGGTTGTGATAGATTCAGCTGACATCCTTGGGGTTCTTTTTCTTACATTTAATCCATGAACACTTTGTTGAATGCTAAATATGTTTTGGTTACTCCACTAAATTTTACAGCAGACATAGGAAAGAGTCATATTATTCTTGCCTTTATTCATCCGTCTAATAAACATTTGCTATCCATTGGTAAAACAATACTGAACCAGCCGTCCCCTTGGTCTTTCCAGTCTGGTGTAGAAGTCAGCTTAAATAAGTGGTGGTGGATGTTGCAGAGCAGGCTAAGTGTGCTAGCTGTCATAAAAGTAGAAGTACTGGGTGCTATGGGAGCATTAAGCACAGGCACAAATTTAGTGTTTATGTGCAGGGATTAGCTAAGGTCTCCCTGAAGCAATAAACTTTATGCTGAGAGAAGCCTGAGCCCAAGTTAGATCGTGGGGTAGCAGAGAATGGAGAGTGATCCAGAAAGGTGGAATAATGACTTGTATAAAGGTTGAGTTGACTGAGGAATGTGGTGCAATGCATGAGCTAAAAGAAAGCTCAAAGGCAGGTAGGATTCAATGCCTTCTCATTCAGATGGTGAGTTTGGAAGATACTCTCTCATGGTTGTCTACAGTGATAGAAGATGAGCTCACCACTTGCAATCCATATCTCCCTAGGAGTGGAGATACCCTTTCCTCCAAGCAGGGAGGGAGGAAGGGGAAGAATTCAGAAGGTAAGTCATTTGGGATGGAAGTAATATAAAGAATCAGCAGTCCATCAAATGTTAATTGATGGTAAGAGGAAAATTTTTCTCCATAAGCAAAGAATCATTGAGTTTTTTGAAAGTGGACATTGTACTTCAAGTTCCTTATCAGTTTGCTAAGAATAAGTTTTTAGTAGCTGGTTTAAGGTAGGGGATTAAGAACATGGGATTTGGGGCAGGAATATTTCTTTGGAGAATGAAGAAAAAATGGAACTAATTGTTGAAAAAGAGAAGGAAAATATGTTGAAAGACCTGGCAGCCAGACTCTGGGGAGATCAGGGGTTGTGGTGAAAACTTTACCTATAGCCCCCATTCATCTTGTCATTATCCCGAACAATTCAGGTGAACAATTGATACCCCCATCTGCAAATGAAGGTGGAGGCCTCATAATTTACTGAATATGAAATTTCCTGTTTTCTCCTCTTCTATGGTCATCACAAAAGCCATTTTTTACTAAAAGAAGGGAAATTGCAGTGAGATGTGGTTGGGATTGAGAACGAAGTGTGATAGAATAGTTCTAGAAGAAAATTACCTTAATGTCTTAAGGAAAGAAGGATAATGTGCGTGTGTGTGCGCGCGCGCACGCTCTAATTTACAACTCTATGGAATGTTGCACTAAGTTGCATTGCATTCATGATGAGTTTCTTGTTATTTTATTTAGTGTATTTATTTCTCTATTAATTTTTTTTAACTTTAAAATTCAGGAGTAACTAGAGAAAGCATTTGCTCTAAAAAAGGTCTTTTGAGACTTTAAATGATGAATCAGGTAATTTTTGAGGTAAAGAAATTATAGAAGAGACCACATTTGGTTACATTTCATGCAAGAGACCAATGATGAAGTCCACAGTGAAAAGTGTAATTCCTAAGAATTCAGAAAGAAAACTAGTTTGATAATAGCAGAAACAGAAGGGAAGACATAAAATAAAGTAAAAAAATATTGCCAAAATACTTATGCAGTAGGGCTAAGATCCCCTAAGTCCAGCTTTCATCCCATACTGACCCTATTCTTTCATGCAGCCTTCATGAATCAATATTAATTTAAGATGGATGAGTTTTATATTTATATGAATTACTGAAAATGGCCATTGAATCTGAAATTTCTATGTTCCAGAATGAGTGCTGTCATCACAGGGCACATCTGTGAGAACATAGTCCTTATTTATTGCATTCTGTGTAAGGCAAGCTATCTTGTTCACGTGCAAGAAACTATAATGTATCTTTTACATTTAAAGTGCCCTCTGAAGTTTCTGCTGCACAACCGCTCTCCTTCTTTCCCGGTTACCTCTAAATTTTTCATACCATCTTGAACATCTCTCAAAGAATTGCAAATTCTAGCTGGAACATGATTAATTTAGCATGTGGTCTCCTCCGATGGAGTGCTCTGCCGTCCATCCTCCTTAGACAAGGCTACCTCTCCTCTTGGCTTTTAGCAGGAAAAGTGAATTAAAGCAAAGCGTAGGTTGCTCAGGTGTGCTGCTAGAAAATGAATTTTTACTGGCGGTGCTACAAAGTTAAAAGTGTGGTGTTGCAAAAGTGAAATTAAAATATATAGTTGATGTTATTTTAGTCAGGAAGCTCACTCACCCTATTTCCCTCTCTCAGTTTGCCAAGAGAGTATCTATTATTCTTTATTTGAAGGTGAACAGCAAAACACAAGCATTTCTCCTCCTTAAAGACTCCCTACCTTTATGTTGTTCATGTATCTAACAGTTTCTTATTTATTTCATCAGCTAATATTTTCTATGAAGTCACCTCCCTTTAATATTGAAAGAAGAGGCACATTTGTTTCCATAGTTAGAATTACTTCAATGGAATTCAATGGTACTGAACCATAGGTGCCAGTGCTACTGTAATGGCAGATGGCTTCCAGAAAACTAACCAGGAAATCTGAAACAGAATAACTTTTACACATAGGCCCATTTGTTTCCCAAAATGTCTATGAGGAAAGGAAATGTAAACCTCTTTTTTGGAAGGTATTTTTAACATTTCACATGTCATTTAATTACTTGTTTAAAACATTGTTTTGTGTAAAGGATGAATATGCTTATTAGGTATCTGTTTTGCATTTAGTAAATGTCTGGTATATAGCAAGGGTGTTGCCCAAATTAGTGATAATATTGATGATAGCACTGATGATGCTGGCACTCTAAAAATATCACTGAAATGACTTGTTAATAAGAAAAAGCTACATTTGTTTTCATTGCAGTAAGAGGGAGCAGGACCTGTCCAGGTCATAGGGTTGAGTGGGCAGGTAAATTCAGGAAGTCTGGTTTAAGATTGGTCTTTCAAAGCTGAGTAGTAGAGATTGTAAGAGTTGGTGGAATAGGAGTATTGGAAGTGTGGCATGGGGATATTAATTGGTGTTGCATAAAGGACATGATAAAATAGTTTAGGAGTGCTGGAGTCAAGAGTTTTTGAAGAATATTGGAGAGCAAACAGTCATTTGATTACAGAGATGTATGGATGTACATGGCTTTGGTTCTTCTTCCTTCCACTCTTCTCACCTCCTCAAACATCTCTTCCTTCTCCATTTTCTGTCACTTGGAAGCTAAAGCCATGCACTATTAAGGAATCAGTTATTTAAGGTCAGTTGTGTGTAAGTCTCTGTATACATGTGTTGTTTTATAATACAGGAAACATGTTAATTTGAAAAGAAAGATGCTGATCTCAGGAAAACTTTTTTCAAGGTCCATTTAAAATGTGACTCTTTAAGTAAAGAGTCTGACCAAATTGCTGATGAATTTCTATATGTCCTTTAAAACCTAGCTTTTCTGTAGCTACTCCCAGATGGTTAAGTCTTTGAGACAGGAGTTGTGTCATCTTTTTACTTGATGCCTGGGATTGTACTACATGAAAATAAAGCACTTCATGCCCCCTTTAAATTCTCATTTAAATTCTCATTCCAGTGGAGAAGGTAAACTAAGTAACTGCCATTCATTTACCTTTTTAATGTTTCTATGTGCCTGACACATACAATAAATACATGATGAGTGGCTACACACTCATGAAGTAGGTGTAAAATGATGTTTTATTGTGCTTTTTGTTTTCTTTAGAAATTTGAGAACATTGCATTTGTTGTTCTTTTTTGATTAACTGTATCTTCTACTTATTTTTTGTTATTAGGGGTTTTGTTTGTTTTGTTGAACTTGTGATCTTCCTGCTTCTGCCTCCTGAGTGCTGGAATTACAGGTGTGTGCCACCACAACTGGGCTGGGTTGCTGTATTGAAAAATAATGGATATGTAGAATTATGTTGTTTATTTTGAGTAAAAATTTCTTGTTTCTTTTATGGATTGCAAATATCTTCTCTCTGGCTTTTGTCAATGTTACTTTTTATATGTTGTATTTTGTGGTTCCAGAAGGTTCATTTTTAGTGTACACAAAATTATTAATATTTTCTTTTATGGCTAGGGTTTGTGTGTGTGTTATTTAAGAAAAATTCTCTACCTTGATGTAATAGAGATGGCATCTATTTTCTTACTGTTTTGCTTCTTAAGTTGACTTTATTTACCTGGAATTGGTCTTTGCGTTTGGTTTAAGGTAGACATCTGATTTTATTTTAGTTCTCACATGTGGATGTTAATTAGTATCAACTGAATACTCATGGGGGGCCCTCTTCACACCACTGGGGGGACTTTCCTTTGTATTGCTCTGTCTTTTCTTACGTTTTCCTTGTCTTTTAACCTTTTTGGTCTTCTCCCCCTCCCCTTCTTCCTCCTCCTCCTCCTTTTTTCTTCTTTTCAGAACGGGGATTTACCTCAGGGCCTCATGCTTAGTAGCCTGGCTCACTACCACTTGAGCCACTCTGTCAGACCAAGGTGTCCTTGAAGTTTTAACTCTGCCTCCTTAACTCTGGGTATCCACTGGGTTATCATGGATTCCTTCTCCCTGCTCTGTGACTTGGAAACACTCTCAAGGCACTAGTCTGGGATGATCACAGGGATTATTTCATTTGTTTTTTGGAGATTGCCATCTTTAGCTGCTTGATATCAGGTGTTTTGAAAACATATTTTTGTCATGTATCTTGTCTATTCTTGGTTGTTCTGGTTAGGGTGGTAAATCTAGTCTCTGTTTCTCCATGTTGACTGGAAGCACAGTTGTGGAGAGGTGAATGAGAATTTCAGATCTTAACCAGATCTGAAGCTGGAGAAGGCAATTTGGAAGCACCAGTTTTTTTGACCAGCAGTCTGAAAGTCCACAGTGATCAATACAACCAGATGAGGAAACAGAAACTGAGGCTTAAAGAAGTAAAGTAACTTTCTAGGTGTGGTCTCTGTATCATGCAACGTTATTATCTAGGAAATCAGATGTGACTTGGCTTGTATTTTCCCTGAGCCTTGGAATTACACTGAGAAAGACAAGATAAATAGAGACCTTTTTTCTTGTGATCATGAGCGCTTGGAAAGAAGGCTATGATTTGGGCTACAGTGGTGTCATGGTAGTCTTGGGAATAGAAGCAAACTTTCTAAAGATCAAGGTGGAAGTTAGCACTAGGCTTCTTCTGACCTCTTTTCCAAAGTCCTGTAGTCTCACATCCAGTAGCACATGGATTAAAGAAAGGTACAGCAGCAGCTTGGAGGCACGCGAGGGAATGTAATAACAAGTGTGGTTATTTGGAGAATATGTCTTTGGAGCCAGTTACCACAATAACATGCTAATTGTTTTGGCAGGAGAAATGGAGAATAAAATGAGAAAGATGGAATATGGGCAGATGATAAGAACCTTGAATGCTAGTATGAAGGCAAGGAGAAATTAAAAGGAGTGTTTTATTTTTTTTTATTTTTATTTTTTCCTTTTTCTTTTATTATTCATATGTGCATACAAGCCTTGGTTCATTTCTCCTCCCTGCCCCCACCCCCTCCCTTACCACCCAATCTGCCCCCTCCCTCTCCCCCCTACCCCCTCAATACCCAGCAGAAACTATTTTGCCCTTATTTCTAATTTTGTTGTAGAGAGAGTATAAGCAATAATAGGAAGGAACAAGGGTTTTTGCTGGTTGAGATAAGGATAGCTATACAGGGCGTTGACTCACATTGATTTCCTGTGCGTGGGTGTTACCTTCTAGGTTAATTCTTTTTGATCTCACCTTTTCTCTAGTACCTGTTCCCCTTTTCCTATTGGCCTCAGTTGCTTTAAAGTATCTGCTTTAGTTTCTCTGCGTTAAGGGCAACAAATGCTAGCTAGTTTTTTAGGTGTCTTACCTATCCTCACCCCTTCCTTGTGTGCTCTCGCTTTTATCATGTGCTCAAAGTCCAATCCCCTTGTTGTGTTTGCCCTTGATCTAATGTTAAAAGGAGTGTTTTAGGAAGAATATCTAGCTCTGATTAGAACAGGAAGTAAGTGGATACAGACTGAACTCTTAGAAAGCCATTACAATAACTCAGGTGTGAGAAGGCAGTGCAGTGGGAAATCTAGAAACAGAGATGTCTGGGATATTTTGATTATGATTTGATCTATCAGAATTCTACCTGTAAGGAGATGGCAAATGATAGATGTGAAAAACAAATAAAGAAAAATGCCAAGTTAAGAAGGAAATAGTAGAGAACAGAAACTGGGTATTTAAAGTAGAAAAGGACAATGATTATATGCATAGTTAGAGAAACTAAACTACATGGGCGAAAAGGATATTCACAGGGAGAAGAAAAAACATGAATAGAAAGAAGTGCATACATTCTACGTAAACTCAGTATAGAAGCAAGTGGAATGCAACTCTCAATGACATCATTCATAACAAAATAATTGGTTTTCATAAGTGTTAATATCATTTATTCATGTAATAAGCACTTCTAAATATATGCTATATATACACTGTGCACTCATCCGTGACACTATGTATATAGAGATGATCCTCAGACCCTATCTACAAGAAATCTGTAATTCATTGATGTGTACAGGAAAATGGTAACATTGCAAGGTCTTAGGTACTAAAATTGTGATAAAAATGATTTGCAACAGAGGGGGAGTAAATAACTTTTCATGAGCCTATCAGAGATGACTTCATTGAATGATTGAAGTTAGCAGGAGGAATGGAAGTTGTCCAATTGGAGGAGGTGGATAATGTCATTCCACATAGAAGGATGGTCAACATGTGCAGAGGCAGAAAGCTTTAGAAAACATGGAAGGTTGAAGAGACAATCTACCCAATTCACCAAAGAAGGGAGTTTGAAAAGTGCTTGAAATCTTTGGCATCCAAAACTTCTCAATTATCTGGAAGCCGGTTAGTCTATAATAGCACTCCATTACTAAAACTGCCCCTAAACCAAAGTCTTCCTTCTTCCTTCCTTCCTTATTTTCTTCTTTCCCTTCTCTCTCTCTCTCTCTCTCTCTCCCCCTTCCCCCCCTCTCTCTAGGTGGAATTAGGGTTTGAATTCAGGGCTTTATGCTTGCAAAACAGGCAGTCTACTGCTTGAGCCACACCTCGAGTCCAGTTTGCTCTGGTTATTTTTGAGATGGGAATCTCATAAACTATTTTCTTGGGCTGGCCTTGAACTGAGATCCTTCCAAGCTCAGCCTCCCAAGTGACTAGAATTATAGGGGTAAGCCACTGACTCCCAGCTCAAAGTGTTTTCTTAATTGTATTCACTACTATTGTCTACTGTTCCTTTAATATGATAGTTTGACTACTGCAAGATTTGTAGAATTCCAAGATGAGTTAAAAGGCTATAGAATCTAAGTTTTAATCAACAGTACAGGGCAAAAAGTGATAAATGTTGAATGGGAGGTACAGAAGGTACAAAGATGGGAGCTGGAGGTGTGTCTCAAGTGTTAGAATGCTTTCCAACAAGCACAAGGCCATAAGTTCAAACTCTAGTACTAAAAAAAAAATGGAAGAGAGATATTAATTTTATTCAGAGAAATCAGGAAAAGATCATGAAGGAGATTTCTTGGAGATGAGTTTGGTTGGTTGGGGCTAGAAAGGTAGAGCTAAGAACATTCTAAAAAGGAAATGCAGTGCAAAAACTAAGAAGTGGGAAGACAATTGTGTAACGGTTGATAATCTGATGTCTCTATTCAGATGCTGTTCTCAAAGTCATAGGGCAAGAAACAAATAGTATTGTGAATTACTGACTGGCTACAGGAGGCCATTTAATGCCTCAGTGGGTTGTGTTGTGCAGCTAATTCATGAAGAGGAGGTAACTAAATAGATTCAGAAGGAGAGGGCTGCATGAGATCCCAGAGAGAGCTGTAATTTGGAAGTGGGAATAGGAAGAAGAGTGTTCTGAAAGAATAGTCAGATAGTGGGGTCAAAGAGAGGTACAAGCTAGGGTTTTTGTTTTTGTTTTTGTTTTTTAGCTTAGACGATGTTGAAATGGTAAGGACAGAGATGAATTAGTGAGATGTGAAATAAAAGGGTGAGTTGCAAAAAAGACATTTGTTTCTTTGTTTTAAATTCTAATAGTAATTTAGTTTTGTAGATAAGTACAAAAATACTTGGGTTTGTTTGGGCTTTTTGTTTGCTTTTTGAAAAGAAACAGCAGCAGGCAGAAACTATGTGTTTTGTGAAGTATGATTTATAGTGTGTAGTTGTTGGGTAAGTTTTACTCTTTTTGGCCTAAGCACTCAGAAGAAAGCTCTTGCTGGGACACACATTCCAATTTCATGTTTGTGTATTTTACAAGAGAATTGAAATGCACCACTTCAGAGTGAATTAGGAGTGAGTTTGTACATTTTTCTGTTTAGTGGAACTCAAGTAGTTCCCTGGGAATGTGTTCTCTGTTTTTCCAACACCTTTTGCTATTCCCCAAACAGATTAGCACATCTCTCATATTTCCCACATTGTCATCAGAGCATGCAAGCACAAGGGAAAGACTGGGCATAGGGCATGTAATTTTACCCTTGAGACAGGGATGTATAGGATCTGAAGTTGCTAAACTTCTGGAAGACTCTTGGGTGCAAGGTACCTTTTGTGTTCCAGCAAAAACCAACTCAGTACATTCAGTAATCCCTATAGGTGTCTGGGCCCATAGACTGCACCTGAAAGCTCTTTCTGTTCAGTGTTTGGAAACATTTTTATATTGCTTTCTCAATGCCCAGTGTCATGGTTATAACAGATGATAAGTAAAAAGAAAGCTTTTGTTCATATTCAACAGGTTTGACACTGGGAAAAATAGGCACAGTTTCTCTTGCCTCTTAATGCTTTTCTCCTGTATTTAATCTCATGGGGGGCCTTTTTCCCTTTCTTCTACCCTACTTTCTATTGCCCACAAAATCCTTAGAATTCTTACACCCTCTTACTTCCCTTAGACACAACTAGAAGAAATTCTCTGATTTAAACCTGATACCATCCAGAAAAGCTACATGATCAAACTTATTCAGAAGAGGAAGCTTCAGAAGTGATATATATGTATACACAAAAAAATGTGTTATACATATCTTATATATTTATAATCTGCATGTGTAGGAGAACTCCAAATTTATATACATTGTACTTAGATGATCTCAGGAAAGTAAGTAATCAAATCTACAGGAGAAAAAAATAATTAAAGGTTGAATTCAGTTTAAATCCAAGTTCCATGCAACTTAAATTGTCCTTTTGGGTAAGAATGCTCTCCTCTTCCTTCTTCATCCCAAGAGGGTGTCTGTCTGTCCTGGGAGTGTTTTCTGGCATGTAAAATAGCCCTGGAACTTCCTGTAGGGTTCGCAGCCAATCTCTTGCCGGCTTTAACCTGGGGTAGTGTTCCTTGTCTCACTAATGGCTGTTCCTCTCTAGATGAACTGGTCTCTCTTGCTTGGCCAGGACTTGTAAACCCTCCACATATGATTTTTCATGGGTTTTAGGCAGCTCCTGGTTAGACTTACAATTCCTTTGTTGCTTCCCCAGGGAGGAGCTGGAGGCTCAAGGGTATCTGGGATCCCATTCACATGTCCTTTAGGACCTGAGAATGACCCACAAAGTACTACTTCACCACCTTCTACCTGTGCACCACGCGGTTAAATTACTGTGGTGGATGGGTGTGGGTTGACCTTTAATGAATGACCTTGGTACCCAGGGGAAGATGGACATCTCTCAATACAGATTTCGGCCTTTACTCTTTTTATCACACATCACCAAGCAGGGTAACTGTATGATTTAGTGTTTTATCTTGGACACTTTGAGACTGAAAAAGGTGCTAAAAGAATTCCAGTTTTACAATATTTGCAAATATATTTTATTGACTGACACATTGACTTCATAATTTTGATGGAGTGGCCAAATAGTTCTTTTAAAATTATTTCAAAACAAAGTGCTTTTGGCTGAGAATAAAAATGATATATGTTTCTGCACAGGTGAAGACAGACAACCTACCCATGAGGTGAGCCTGGAAGAGTATCAGATTCCCATTCTCCAGAGAGAGCCTTCCAGAGCAGGAGCTGAAGGTCCAAGGGCAACCCTCTGGGGGCCTCCAGGCCTGGGCTGAGTTTGTGCAGAGGCTTTCTAGATTTTAGCCACGTCAAGAGACATCAGGTCTCAAACTTCATTTGCCTATGGAGCAGTGGCCACATACCAGACAAAAAGGACCACTACAGAGATGAAGGGCCAGTGACCCCAGTATTATCCCACAGCCACTTCTGGATCCCATGTTTCATTGTGCATACCTGGAGATGCTTGAGTTTTGGTCTTTCTTTGGTCATTTCTGGGAATGCCTATCGAACCACGATCTACACAGAGCAAACATCCAGAATAATGGGAGAAAGAGGAAAAAGGAGGGAGCTTTTGTTTGGTTGGCTTTTTCTGTTGCAAGTCTGATGGCCACAAGGTAAAAAAAGCACTAGCTTCTCAGGGAGCTGGGTCATCTTTAAAGGCAGTGAAACACCAGTTGCAATAGTCATGATCTAGAAAGTACTGCCTCAATGAAAGCACTTAGAAGAGACTAGGTTGAGAATAAGCAAAACAAATACCATATTAGAATGAATCAGGTGAAGAAAGTAAAACGAAGAAAGCAATTAATTTTCAACTGAGGGGAATGGCTTTCTAAACACGGTCATTAGCTACCTGTCTTCAACTTCAACTTAAGTTTCCAAATAATTAGTATGCAAGAAATGACATTTTATTTGTACTTTTTCTAAGTTAACCTAAAAATGATAACTTTCAGCTTTCCCTGAAACTTCAGAAGAGGAAATTCAAATAATTAAACCTAGCCCAGTTTTTGCACCTGCACATCATCAGTTAGTAAAGGCCTTGCAGAAGATTTTTATTGAACTGGCTCCCAGTTTCCTCAGCACCCAGGTTAGGATTAGGACTGTTCTTTCAGCCCTTCTCAGGACATTGAGCTTTTTCATCTGAGGATAACAGGAAGGACCTGGGGACTTAAGCCCCAGTGGCCTGATAGCATTTGGGTTTCAGATCACTCTGGCGCCATTCTGAGGTGGAACAGGGCAATGACACGAAGCTAATCAATACTTCTGGGATGATTGCCAGAGGAGTCAAAGTCCCCAGAAAAAAGCATTTTATCTGCAGCCAAAGACATTAGTCAATGCCAGAAGAGGCTGTGTGAGGTCAAGTCATACCAGTGGAGTTGGGTATTCTTCAGGACACCCAAGAACAGAGTAATTTTTTGCTCCTACAGAATTCTCTAGGTAAAGGGACTTCTCTTTTCCCTGTCCAGATTTGCCCCACATCATGAACTTCTAGTTCATCCTATTAGTGTTTCAAACTGAATCAGATTTTTTTTAATTATATGCAATATTGCTACTTTGAACTTCACAAGCAATCATTAAGATAGTTATTTTTTTTAAATGAAGCAAGCCATTGTTTTATAGGATGAAAAGTAAAATCCCACCAAATGCAGTAGTATATGATGCATATAATTTTGGGACAAATGGCAATTGGATTACAAAAAATGAAAACATTTACAAACACGATTCAGTAAATTATATATTTTCTCCTGGCAAAGTCATTTAAGGCCAAGAAAGGGCAATGCCTCCCTTTATCATTCCATATCCTAAGGAGTGTTGACCTTTCCCATTGTCACCTAATTGCAGTCATTTTCCGTAGTAAGTCTAAATCTCATACAACTGGGCTTACTCTTGATAGTCGGCTAGAATTAAGTACAATTTCATTCCCACCCTTTGTTGATGTTGTTTTAAGAAACAAGACTTAAAAAGTCCCTCCTTTTTTTCTAGTGTGAATTTTTTTTTTAACCTGATGGGTCCACATGGAAGAACTTTGCCAGTGCAGATTTTGAAATGAGGATGGGTTTATTTACGCAGCTGTATTTTGTTAGAGAGTATCTTGTGACTTGCCTCAAGGAAAATGTCTGTGTTCCCCTGACTGATTGCAGCTCTTGTTTTTGGACTCTTTGGCGCTGACTATCTCTTTATGAAATCTGATGCCAGCTGCAGCAAGCAGTCTAGAGAGCTCTTCTCTGCAGTCCACTGATGTCAGGGTCATGGAGAGCTAAGATTCCAGGTGACAGGCCCTGTCAGAAGTATTTTATTTGTATTGCTTATGTATCCTACATTTTCCAGATCAGAATTTTAGGGTCAGGATAACAGCAACTCCCCCCCCTTTTTTTTTTATATATATACTATTATTAAATCCAGAATCTGTCTGAGTGCATTCAGAGGAACCTACAGCCCATGGCAAATTTCTTTCCAATAATCCTAGAAATCCTCAGAGAGTGTCCTATGTTTTCTAGTCTTACCAACAGATATGTCTAACATTTTCCTCCTCTCCTGATCTGACTTGCTGTGATAATGTTCCTGTTTCCTGGGAAACTATATGGGGATACCCTGGCCCTATCACTCAATAACAAGGCCAGCTTTGAGATTAGTGCCCACTGGGGGAGGCCTGAGTGAGAAGCACATCTTGCTTCATCATAAATGGTGCTGCCCACTGAGGGGAGATCTCAGCAGAGGACAGACACCTCTTCATCATCATAAGTGCTGGTGCCCTTAATGTGAGTGCTTTGCTTTGAGAGAGACATTACTTTAGAATGTCTTAACATTTTTTTTGCTGTCTTCTCACTCTCAATTTAGCACCAGCTACATAGGGTTCCCTGATAATGTCTATTCCTGCATTCCTGCAGAATGCAGGATTCTGGGTCTCTAGCCTGTTGACTGAGATGAAGGTGTGAAGCTCCCTACATTATCTCCCTTGGACTTTTCCTGCCCCTTTCCCTAAGGGAAGTATCCTGGGTTCTCTTCTGAAGGCTTTCCCAGGATCCTTCCAGGCCTGGCTCTCCCCAGAAAAACCAGACCCAAAAAAAACAAAAACCAAAAAGCAAAACCAGACTGGAGATTTGCAAACTAGGATTCCTGCTATATTCCATGAACAGATCTAGGAAGGAACTTGTAAAGGTAAAAAGTCCCCTTCCCCCAAGATCTGGCTTCATTTTATATTTTTACATTTATCTCCTCCTAGTTTGCAATCAAACTGAAATTATGATCATATAGGTCTTTTTAGTGCCCCCAGCTTTTTCCTGACTCTTCCATTCTGTCTTCTTACATGAATACTTTCCTCCTTTTGGGCAAGCCAAGTTATTCCCCATTATCTCTCTCTCCTTCCTTCTTTCTCTCTCTTTTCTTTTTGCATTCCTTCCAGAAATACTAACTGTGTAGGTATTGCTCTTGTATAATCTAATTACATCTGCATCAACCTTATTTCCAAATAAGTTCATATTCTGAGATACTGGGGTTAAAACTCAGCATATCATTTTTTTTTGGAAACCATTTAACCCATAATAACCATAAAGGAGGAGGGGAGCAGATGTTGGTATATAGGAGGCAACCCAAGTTTGTCAAGTCAGAGCTCAATCAAAATGCCTGATGTTCTCCACGGGCAGAAGGGAAGAGCCTAGACCTGCTGCCTTAGCATAGCCAAGTGGAAGGTTTTCTCAGGTCCACAGGGAAGACCCTGCTCTTGTGAGTAGTAAGAAGGGGAGAGTCAAAGGGGAAACTTAGTATATGGCCCAAGTGGGTGGGCCCATACTAAGGAGACGGAAGGCAGATGGGGACATCAGGGAGGGGACTGAGGGGGAACCTAAATTTGTGGAGGAAGGATGCTCTTTAGTTAGCCATGCAGTCTGGAGAGATTAAGGTTGGGCTCTCCTAGATCTCTTGTGCAGGACTGAGGGGTACTATGCCCACCATCAATGGGCTACGGGGAATGGAATTCAGAGCACCCAAGCACCCACTCCACCACAACAGATGGGCTCCGTGTGAACCCTGAGGTCATTCACTTCCACTCCTCATCCATTCCCAGGACTCTCCAAACCAAGCGCACTTTATTGAATCCTTTATCTTCCATGTATCTGTATACTTTCTTAGGTTTTAAATAGTTTTGAGGGTGAAATCTCCTTTTTCCCCCTTCTTCAGAATTTATCATTGTGATTTTTATGTAGTAGCTACTCAACAAATGTTAAATGAAAGCAAGTATGCAAAAATGTGCAAACATTTCACTTATTTGACTAATGGGCTATGGCTATGCAAGTAAGAAATTCTTGGCTTAGTTCCCACTATATCCGATCCCTGGAAGATAGAGATAATCTAATCCCTTCATCATGTTAATAATGTGATCATGAACTTGAGGGAAAATAATTCATGTTAAGAACATCCTACACAGTTAATGTTTAGGGAATATCTGCTAGTGTGATTTATATAATAGCTAAAATAAGTGTTTTTCTGTTTTTCAAAGCTAACCAATATGAGAGAAGGACTGAGGCTGAAGTACCTGTGAAACTTCAGAACTTTTTGCTGATTTCATCAATTTGAATGTTGTCTATTAGTTAAGGAAAATCATGTGAATAATTGGGGTTTTAAGTCTGTTTCTTTTTCCATTAAAATATTCTATAGCAATTAGATCATAGTTGAATTTATCCAAATATGAGTGATGAGGAATATGTCTTCATTTGAGGCTGATATTCCCACTAGACTGAAAGTCTTATGAGGCCTGGAAAAGATTTTATTCACCTCTGAAATCTCAGTCCAGGAGAAATTACTTTCTCTGAAAAGAGGCTGAAAATATTTGACAAAAATGACACAAGTTAAAACTTCCTTAATAATCCTAAATCATACAAAATACATCAAATATATCACATGGGAAAGAAAAAGTTATACTTATGCAACTCTGAGATTTGGATATCCACAACAAGGTTTTTATTTCTGATTATAAACCATGAAATCAAAGTAGTTCAGCTACTTGTGACTAAATAAATATCTACCTAGAGTGAGTAAAGCAGAACAATTTCTATTATGGACAGGGATTTTAATGTTTGAGTCAAAATCTTTTTTTGACACTACCCATACATTAAGAGAGCTAAGTAGTTTAACATATTAATTAACAACTTGTGAAAAAATACTTCATAGACATGCTTTCAATAAATGTACATAAAAAGGTTGATTTGGAGTTTCCCTCTGTCTAGAGCCCTTAAAATAAATCTACTGCTTCTGTAGCCTTTCCCAGAGAAGCTGCCCCACCATGTTCTTCTTGCGTGGCTACACTGCACAGTCATATTAGACAGCAACCCATCAGAGGAAAGGGTTGAAGAGGGTTTTCTACTTTAAAGTAGCAAGGAGCTTTCTCTTCCATCACAAAGTACCAGGATTCGCCAGGTATCTAATATGGCACTTTGATCATGAAGAACAGGAAATGAAGCAATCTGTATGAACATGTTCTTGCCAACTCTAAAGTACTACTTCTTTACAAAATAATTTTATATGCTTGATGCTATTTGACTTTCATAATAACAATGATGAGGACTATTACCACCTGCAAAAGATAAAATAACTAACAGTATTAGTTAGCTTTCCATAATTGTAATGAGATACTGGAAGCAATTAATTTATGAAGGATAAAGATTTGTTTTGGCTCATGATTCTGGAGGACTCAGTCCAAGATGGAGTGGCCCCATACTTTGGGTTCTGGACAGCACATCACAGCAAGAGAGTGTGGCACAGCAAACATCATACCTTATGGGTTAGGGAGCAGAGAGAAGAAAGAGGAAGAGACTAGGGTTCTACAATCTCCTTTGAGGGCATTCTTCCTATGATTTAAGGACCTTCAATAAAACCTCACCTCCCAATAGAACCACTACAAGGACCAAGCCTCTAACATGTGGATCTTTGTGGGATATTCAATATTCAAATGATAGTACTGAGATTAACAGGTCAAATACTTGTTTAATCCAGCTCTTTTCTTTGTTTGATAGTGAAATTTAATGCACAGGGTGTCTTAAGAGTGGTGAACAATAACTGCTATGGAGATTGAGATGGAGTGGGAGGGGCTAGCAGTATCACTGGGAAAAAGAGGAAGTCCTGCAGTGTGAGCAACATGAATGCTGGGAGCTGGCTTTCCTTTTTGATTAACCTCTGTGTGCAGCTGCACTTGAACAGTCGGCTGAGGACTCCATAAACACCATCTTGAAAGTGGGAGTAGCTTGAGCTCCAGGATACTACCTCAAAAAGAAAGATCTAGAGATGGAGGATAGAATTGTTATTTAATTGTTGGGGACACATCCACAATGTAACAAATGTCTTGAGAGAAGTGATTTTGAAGAGTGTGTTGGAAACTTTGAGGGAAATTCACAGTCTTTAGTCATAAAACACCTGAACAAGACATAATTATTACCCCCGAGCTTTGTTTTAATGATACACTATGTCTTAAACATAATACCAACACTACACTGAAAGATGCCAGCTGCTCAGAAAGAACAAAACAAAAGGAAAAGAAGAGCCTTTTGTAATGAGTGTGGATCTTTGCACAACATGTCTTTTTTGGTCACTTGATGCTCTGGTGCCTCCAGGGGCTGACAGAATGTGCTGGCATATGCCACAGGAATATAATCACAATTGTAGGCTGAGAGAACTCTACACTTTGGTCTCTTATACATTTGGGCCTCAATGCATTTCATCATGAGGGATGGTTGGGTGAGATGGTCGGTAGCTAGTTCTCAGAATAGTGGTCAGTCAGTATCTGGAGAAGTGGGTTCAAGTTCTGACTCCATTTAACAAATAATTAAGCCCTTTGAGCTCTCAATTCCTCTTCTAAAATTAGGATTGAGTACAGGTTCTTTAAAGGATTATTGTGAAGATTAAGTAGGATTCTCTTTGTGAAGATGTCTGAACAGTAGCTGAACCTTTTCTGAAGGAAAGAAGATTATCTCAATACCTCCCAGGAAAGATTAAATCCTGTACTATCAGTGGAATGCTAACCTGCACAATTAGCCTTTATGTTTTTATTGATTACCTCTTTCTTTATGTTATAAAAATATATTCTCCAACGTAAATTCCTTGAGATAGTGCACCTCTGTGACCTGACTAAGTGGACAGAAAATTTCATTTACAGAAAGAAATAGGTTAGTTGTGTTTGGCACTTTTCACTTAAAATTAATTAAAAATTTTCAGTCTTAAGGGAAAGGATAAGATAAGCAATGCCCTCTTAGGGATTTAAATATTTATGCAGTACTGTTACTTCCCAGAAGTTGCCCACAGTCTTTGAGTTGGGTTCACATATTCTTTCACTGGTTCCATAGCAAGTACTAACCTACTGTTCTCTCTCCCACAAGGTCCACACAGAGCTCCTTTATTGTTCTTACCGTGTCATAATACAGATAACTTTTTGTGGGGTTCTGGTTCCCCCCTAGATTAACATTCACTTTTGTAATAGCAACTAGAATTTGTTCTAGTTTAGAAAGAGCTATCTCATATACTGCATCTTTTGGAGACCCACAAGAACACTCTGAAGAGAATAAATGATGTTATTGTTATTTTTATGATGCTCACTTTATAGGAGGAGAAGATCAAGTCCAAAGACAAAGTCATAGGCTGATAGACAATATTTGCAATGGACTTCTACTTAAAGGTGATAGATATAACCTAGTATTTATCTACACTCATTCCTCTAAGAGCCACAGGGATAAAGTGAGGAAATGCCCAAGGGAATTTGGAAGATAGAAAACCAGTGGATGGAAAATAAATGATTTAGCAGAGTAGAGAAAACAAGAACCTAAGAAACTGGAGAGAGGCTGCCCAGAGAAAGACTCTGTTTCCTTTCCCAGACCCCAGAAGAGCTCAGGAAGGAGAGGAAACTGGGGCCAGGAGGGCTGAGGGAATGCAGCTGAGAACAGCAGTCTTGGTTTAAAGTCCCTATGAGAAACACTTGACTTATATTCCTGACTTCCAGTCTCATCCCACATGATCATTCTTAAGACCCTGCAAACATACTTCAGGTTTATTCTCCAGACAAACTGCTCAAAATAGGTTTAGTCTTTGACAAAACAGAGGATCATGGGGAGGCTCCCTGTTGGAAGCAGGAGGGTTAACTTAAATTCTACTGGTTGAATTGAGAGATACTTTACCCTCCTGGTTGGTGTCTAGAAGGTGGGATTTTATATCTTTGTATAAAATGAACAGTAACAAATACAGACATGGATGTTTATGAGTCTTCAATAAAATTACTTCACAATGCAACTTTATAATAATGAATCATGTCCTCTTTCACAAAGCTTCCAAGCAGCTTTTTAGTAATCCACTCTTAATTATGATACACAATCAAGCCTCATCAGACATCTGAGGAAAACCACTAACATAAAAGAGAGAGAGAAAAAGTCTATGAAGATGCTATAATTTTGAGGGAACAGATGTAATACATATGCATAAGAAATCATCTTTCTAATAAGAAAGATGAGAAGATATCATATTAATGAACAAAACAGGATGCATAAAAGCAAAAAATAAGTTACAGCTCCTAGAAATATATATATATATATCTATACATATGCTGCTATGGACTGAATGTATGTCCCCAAAATTCATTTGTTGAAATGCTGGTCCCCAGTGTGAGTATTAGTAGTGTGGCAGTTGGGAGGTATTTAGGTCATAAGGGTGGAAACTTCAAGAATAGTATTTGTGCCCTTATAGGAAAAGATGCAATAAGGTTCTCACTGATCTTTCTCTCTCTCTCTTTCTTTTTCTCTCTTTCTGTCTGTCTTTCTGTCACTCTCCTCCTCCCACCATGTGAGGATACAGAATACAATGAAAAGGTGGTCATTGGCAAACCAGGACTTAGGCCTTTACCATGTACTGGATCTGGCAGCAGTCTGACTTGAGTTTCTCACTTCCTAGAACTGTGAGAAATAAATTTCTGTTGTTCAAGTGACCCAGTCTATGGTATTCTGTGGTATTCTATAGTATTCTGATTCTGTCTGGGTCACTTAAACAACAGAAATAGTAGTCATAGTAGCCTGAAATGTCTAAGATGTTAATTTCATATGCATACAAAATATATTTAAATCTTTGGGAAAAGTATGTAGAAAATGTCCCAGGAAGCAAAACTAAATCATGAAAATATTTATAAAATAAAAATAAATTAAAATATTAAGAAAATTAGATCATTCTAAGAGTGTAAACATAAAATGAATAGAAATTCCCGAGAGAGAGTACAATAGTGAATTCTTGCACTAATATAATGCAAAGAAGGAAATTATGAAACAAATAATAGAAAATAAATTTCAAGAATGAAAGAATTTGAAATTTCAGGTTGAAAGGACCCAGTCCCACCCTCCTGAGTAATAGACACCATGAATAAACAAAAACGTCAAAAAAGACGTAAGAGTGAAGAATGGCAACGCGCACATAATCCAAGCATGCAGGGCTGAGGCAGGAGCATCAAAACTTAAAGCCAGCCTGGGCTACATAATGGGATAGTGTCTCAAAAACCATGAAAAAGCAAAAACCCAATATTACTAAAAACCGAATAGTACAAATATTACTGTGAAATTTCAGAACACTGGCGATAAATAAAAGAGGGCATGAGGCTAAATGTGGAGGACTGTGAATGAGAAGTACATTAAACTTTTAAAACATTAGAAGATTGGTAAAAAGAAGAAAAAAAATCAATTATAAGGAGAAAACCATATCCACCTTGCAACTGTATACTAAGTTATCAGTTATATAATAGTTATTAGTTGCATAATACACATTTTTTGATAACAGAATAAAGATCTTTTCAGATTTGTCAGCTGTCAAATGATGTCTTGTGAAGGCACTGGAGGATGTGCTTCACTAAAACAATGGGATAAACTAAGATAGAAGATGAAATCCAAGAAACAGAGGGTCTCACATGGGGAGAAGCAAATGGGTTTCCCTTGGTGAAAGTAGATTGTCCCAGGCCCCAGGCAGAAAATTATGTATCCAGTTAATCAAGTAAATGATTCAGTTGAAGCAGAAGGACAAAAAAAGTTCAGAACAGAACCCCAAAATAATTAGACGTAGTTATATGGAAAATAGTACTGAGAGAAGTGTAGGGAGCATTAATGAAAGGAAAGCATATGAAGAAATGAGGCAATTATTTATTCCAGGAAAAACTAAAGTAATGTTAAAAAAGGAAACATAATAACAGTAGTAATGATCTAAGCAGTGATCGATATGTATGTAATCATAACATCCTAAATTATAATATTTTGAAGAAGAAATTGAGTTATAATTTTATTGGGAGGATGAGATAATGGTTCAAGAATGCTAAATGCTTAACTTCTACATAGGAAATCAATAATAATAACATACATAATTATATTATATAGAAATAGGGAGATAAATATAAAAAAAACAGCTAAAAGTATATAAAGTGATTGATTCTCAGGAGAAAATTCAGGAGTGGGGTGACAGGCAAAGGATTTCTAATTTTCATTTCATTAAACTTTGTAATATTAAACTTTTAGTGCATGTAATAGACACATTCCTACAAATCAATATGTGAAAAACAGCTTACTAGGAAAGTAGCAAACAATTCACACTTGAAGAAGCAAATTCACATGGCCAATTATCTATGGGTAAAAGTCTGCTCCTCTTTGCAGGTAACCAGAAGCAAAGTTCAAATAGAAGCAATATAATAATGTCTGCCAGGGTGGTGGCAAAGACCTCACTTTGCAATGAGAAATGTTGATGAGAATGTGGGGAAGTTAGAATCATCCTGTTTGAGCTGGTACACTGTATTATCTACTTTGGAAAATCACTGGGCAATATCTTATAAAATGGAGGATAGGCACAGACCATGGCTCAGCTGTTTCACTTTAAGATATGTGGTCTCAAGTCTCAGATGATTTTCTCCAGTTTTCCCTGAGTTATGACTCACACGGAATGGGTCAGAGAAGGTGGGGGATTTAGGAAACACACCTTCCCAGGCTTCACCTTGGAGATTATGATTGAGGAAGACTGAGGGAAGTTTGGCATTTTGCATTAAAGAAATGTTTTAGCATGTGTGCAAGGCTATTTATTTGCCTTGTTTTTAACAACTGTAATTGAGAAATTACAGGAAATTATTAAAAATTATTAAAGTTTTTATTTTTTTTAAAAATCTCTATACAGAGATATGCAAACATGTTAATTCATTAGCCAGTAACATGGGGGCTGAGGTCAATGATGTTCTGAGAATGGATCTTATTAGAGAAGCCAGTCTGAGGTACATTATTGTGTATACTGATATAGGTGATATTGCATACTTTATGATTTCCAGTTTGGGATTCCTTAAAGTAGAGCTAAAAGTTTGAAGGTCCCTGGAAAGCAATTTGAGAGAGCACAAAATTGTCTTAGAGTTTTACTATTTTTATCTTTGTTTTGTTTTTTCCTGTAATTTGAGAGTAATTTTGAAAGGAGCTTGACATTAACAGTTTCTTCAAAATACTCATTTTAGTTTTCAAAGAAACATCTTTTTGTTTTAGAACTTTATCTCATAGGTTTATGTAATATTGAACAAATTAAATAATATAATGTAAAAAAACAGATCACAGACATGCTTGTGAATATATACAACTAACTTCTGAGGGATTGTATCACCTACCTGGAAAAGAAAAAAAAAGGATGGGCATGGCAGATGGTAGCCTCGCCTTTGAGAGTGTTCTTCATATTGTCAACAACTGCTGTAATATCGTACAGAGGGAATGGAAAGTATGAGTCTCAGAAATGAGTTAATTAGAGGCTGGTTAAAACATCTTTTATGTTTTCATCTACCTGAATATAACAACAATAAGAACTGTAAGTTCTAGTAATTGAAGTGATCAAAAATATACTTTCTCTAAACAAAACAAGTCTTGTGAAACTTTATAGACATAAATGATTTTAAACAAATTTCCACTTTATGCCATATGACAGTAAAAATGTTCATAACTGCTTAGAGAAAGAAGATAATGTTTTATGTGTCACTGGAGTAAAGTGTACAACAAATATTTTACAATTTTTCTCTAGCCCGTTTATTGTTTTGATTTGACTCAAATAACCTTTTCTTGTTATTGTAATCGACTTCCTAATGTATCTTCTTAGTAGTGTGGGCAGATGCATAGAACTTTATATGCATGAATAATATAAGCTGATGTGGCAATATATTTTCTTTGTTTTCACATTTATAGACATGGCACAAATCCTAATAAAACTAGACTGGAATGTATTACAAATTCATTTGGTTAGGATTCAGTTACTGAGTGAGTGAATAAATATATATGATTTAAATTAAGAATGTGCAGTCCATTACTTACATGACACCTCTTCTACTTTATTTTGACTTTTGCACTTATCATGTTTTATTAACGTTTTGAAGTTGTAAATATGAGTAGAGTGAAAGTCATATTGCAAAGTTGAAGCTAGGGGTTTGTTTGTTGCATGTTCCAATATGAAAGTCCTAGGAGTAACTGTAGAGAAACTTGTTCTCAGAAGCATCGACTAAGTATTGCTGTCAGTGATGCTCCTAGCTTTTCGTTATCAATAGTGTATGCTAGTCCAGTGTGTCTCAAAGAGTGGTGGGTAGTCCACTATGACTTAAGTCAGCATTTGGTACTTGTTTGAAATGCCCAATCAGGGCTTACCACACACCTATAAAACTCACTTCTCTGAAAGTAAGGCCAAAGAATTTGCATTTTAAATTAACCTTTCTGTTGTTTCTGATATAAAACAAAGTGTCAGAAGATTTTAGTACTTTTCCTTAAGAGAGAACATTGATTTGAGAATCATGGCCATAATATTGGTTTCAGGAAAACTTTTGAGGCTAAGAGTGAATCCACAGGGAGCAAGCTATCAAGTTGTTCAACTCTGAGGCAAGGTTGGCAGTATTTAGTACCCTGCTTTCAGTCAGTCATGTGTTGTGTGAAGTATGACTGTAGGGGGTAGGAGAGAGTGAGGCAGACCTTCCCTGGTGGGGCAGTTTCTATTGACAGAGGTCATTCTTCAGGAAAGGGGTGGACAGTTGTGCGTCCTTGGCAACTGGCCCTCACTGTACCTGGGAGATGGAGGCACAGGTCTGGTTAAAAGGATATGGGTAGGGCATGAAATCAGCATCCATCCCTGTGCATCTCTTGTACTGCTCAAGTCCATTTACTCACTTTTCACATTACATTTACTTCAGTCATTCAGATTCTGAGACCACAATTCCTGGGGAAATGAAATAGAAGGGTTGATTGGATAAACCACAACATCCACTTCTGCAGTTAATAGCAATGTCTTGATGCTCATCACATCTTTCCTGTATCATCCCTTTTCTGATTCCCCTCTTACTCAGCAAGTACTTTGGCTTGTCTAGATGGTTTGCTTTTTAGGCTGATGTAGCCTTCATCCCTGGTTTTTATGCCTTTTAGAAATAGTTTGCTATTCTTATCACTTATAGTCACAAATGGGCATAAAGATGCCAAGAGAGGAGCCAGCAGATGTCCCAGACATATTAACTTATGCTTTTATTATTAAAGTAGCTTCCTTGTGATGTTCAGGGCTGATTTTCTTGGGCATTAGGGTAGCTCTGTTGTGTGCCTAATGCCTGACTGACATAAAGAGCCCAATATGACTAAGAGATATTCATTGCTTTGAGCTTATTTGGAGTTTTACTGTCCTTTGAGGTGGGAATGTTCCCCATCCTGTAGTCAGATCCCTAAATATATGGAGATGGGAGGCATACATTCTTCAAGTGAGTCACTGGAAGTGATGGTGGATGGGGCTATTCCTTACTTTTCTATTTGAACCTACTTGAAGGTATTCTTTTAATTTGGGACACTGCACCAAATGATAGTCCTTTGTTGAGGCAGTTTATGAAATCTGAGGAACAGCATCTATCCTTACAGGATATTATCTTCAAATTGGTATCTCAGCTACATTTTAAAGAGGCTGTTTAATCACACTAATGGTACAGAAGGTAGTAGAAACAG
The DNA here is from genome assembly GCF_047511655.1 of Castor canadensis. NCBI lineage: Eukaryota > Metazoa > Chordata > Mammalia > Rodentia > Castoridae > Castor > Castor canadensis. Next base: position 30,332,858 of record NC_133395.1, read on the forward strand.
TGCATCCCAAATATACATGCCACACCTTCTTACCCTGAAGCGGTCTCTTGATTTGAAGTGGTATATGCAGAATTCCATAAGCGTAGATCAGAAGCTTTGTGATCCCTTGCATAGCAGTACTGGCTGAGAACCTGTGGGCAAGGAAGGGACACTCATTCTGTGTGCTATTCCTGGTCAGAATGATTGCACTCCTTTCCAGGTGGGAGAAGTTTGACCCAAGCAATTTACCATGAAGTAGTTAGCTGGTCATTTTGAGAGATGAGTGCATTTTTTTCTAGTAAAGGAAATCTAGGTAAGGCACCAAAATTACTTCTACAAGAGATCCACTAGTCTTTGTATTCAGGGAACAGATTAAGAAAGATTTAACACAGAGGGCCATGTTTGCCTATACTTATTGATAATTTATTTATTGTATGCAGGCTATTTGATTAAACCTAAAATGACTCCATGTAAAAATTAGTTGAATTTATAGTTATTTTTAGTTCCGTTCATTTGAGCAAAGCCAAACTAAAACTATTATTACAGCAGCTAATTTAATAAACATAGGCCCTAGATACCAGATATCAGTCAGTTAAGGGGGAAAATAGTCAAACCTTTGTGGCTGTGTAGGCCCAATCTTTGAAAACTTTAGCAACTATTCATCATAATAAAGCTCAGAAATAGAACTGCAAAGAGATGGTACAGCCAAACAATATTCTTTTTTTATTTTTAAATTGTACTTCATAAAATGTTTTTCTTCAAAAAGTTATTGCTCTGTAACCTGGAAATATAAAGCAATAATCCCTAATTTTGTTTTTGCAATCAGCAAATTGCTTATACATTTGAAAATATAGAATCATAAAATTAAGGCTTCTCAGAATTGGGAGAAAATAAGTCCTCACCTAGTCCTTTTTTCCTGCAACGGAACTTCTTTATGATAGGCAGATGAGCAAATAGCTTTAACTAATTGCATGATGGGAAAGGCACATAATTCATTTAGTTGTTCATAAGTCTACTTAGTTTCTTTTAAACATTTTTTATAATTATAAGGATAATTATATCTATTTTTCATAAGATAGATAGATAGATCTAATAAAGAGAATATAGGTAAGGCACCTACCAGATAGATAGATATAATTATCCTTATAGATATATAGCTATAACTATGTAATTATTTTTGAGACAGAGTCTTGCAATGTAACCCAGGCTGGCCTTGAGCTCACTATGTGGTTCAGACTGGGCTTGAAACTGATTCTTCTGCCTCAGCTCCCCAAGTGAAGGGATTTTAGGCATGTGCCACCACATGTGTGCATACATATACATGTAATCATATATATATGCATATATTCTTTGTAGTACTGGTAATTGAACCCAGGGCTTTGTAACACTCTATCACTTGAGGTACACCTCCAGTCCTTTTGTTTTTAAGACAGGGTCTTATGTTACCGGCATTTGGCCTGGGCTGGCCTTGAACTTGAGATCTTCCTACTCCATCTCTCTAGTAGCTGGGATCACAAGTATGCCTAGCTAGGATAATATATTTTTATAATATAAAAAGACTAAACAATAGAAAGTAAGGAAGTTAATTTAAATTCCCTACTTATTAACATTTTGTTGATTTCTTTTTGGTATTTTAATAGCTCCAAAGTAGTTGTGATCTTGCTGTTTTTATTCTAAGTTATGATAAAAGCATCAGTATGTCATTATAAGCATCTTTTGCCATGTTCAACCACAGTCTAGTCATTTTCTTATTATGTGACAATTAGGTTATTTCTGTAGGTTGAATTTAAAGGTGATAGTGAATTTACCTATATATAATCAAAGAAAAGATTGATTCTGAAATTATACCATAAAATTGTGACATGTCTTTATTCATCTGGGAATCCTAAGGTAATTTAGTCTTCACTCTCAGTTTGTACATAATTTTCCTTGATAATATATATGCAGGTGTGAATTGGTTAACTTCATTTCCTCTGATGTAAATGAAAAAACCATAAGGAAATGGCTTCTCTTTGTTCTTGCTTTGAAAAACTCAACATATCCTCTCTGTTGTGTGTATATGCATAAGTGTGTGTGTGTGCATTTTTTGTATGATTTAATTCTGTCTTCAGGTTTTTCTTTTACCTTGGGTTTTCAGCAATTTGACCTATTATGTTCTTGTGCTTGGTTTTCTTTGTATTTATTTTATTGGGGTTTTATTGAGCATCTTCAATGTTGGTAAACAATTCTTTTTAAATTAACTTTGGAATATTTAGAGCTATATTTCTGACCCTTCCCCTTGCTTTTTTTCTATTCCAATATTTCTTCTCTGGTCACTCTAATTTATGCATTTATTATACCCCTTTTATTGTTTTATAGGTCACTGAAGCTGTTTAATTTTGGATAATCTCTTTTGTTCTGTCCTCCAGTTCAGCAATTTTTCTTACTACAGTGTCTAATCTACTGTTAGGGATATGATCAATTTTTCATAAGTTTTATTATAATAAAATCATAAGCTTTCTACATCTAGCCAATTTTGATTATACAATGGACATTGTAAATGCCCCATCAGTGAGTCTTTAGACTATGGTATTTTTCCTTCGAAGACTGTTGAGTTTTTATTTTCCCAGGCAATCAGTTTTCTAGTGAATCAGCTTGTATTCAGACTTTTTAAAGTACTTCTGCAGTAGTCCTTACTGTAGGGTACAATAGCCCTATTCCTGGCACGTGATCTTTCTGAGATCTCAGAATGCCTAGGGTGCTCATTGAACCCTCTGTGCTCTTGTTTGGGCACAACATCTTTACTAGTATGCAATTTCAACAATCTTTAGCTAATTCACACCTTCCCTGTAGTTTTTCACTTCGAAAAGTCTTCTTCTGACCATTTGCTCTTAATACCGAATTAAGTTCATGAGAAAGCTCCTCCTGGTCCTGCCATTTCTGGAGCCCCTTCTCTTTTGACAAGTGTTCTCCTTTTGACAAGCTCCCGTTACTTCCGCAGCCACAACTCTGATTTCTGCCTTCTGCGTTCAGTGAAGCTGTTGCTCATGCTCCAGAAAAGCACACCGAGCCAAACAACAGGATGCATGTGGGACTTACCTTGTGTGTGATAGTGACTGGAAAGAGTTGCTTCATGTGGTTTGTACGGTTTAGTTCTTTACAGTGGCAGGCTAGCCTAGTTACATCTGGAAATGGCAGTTACCATGGAAATGAAAATCTTCATGACAGCTGGGAATGGTGGTGCACACGTGTACTTACAGCACTTGGGAGGCTGGAGCAAGAGGATCGAGAGTTTGAGGTCAGCCTGGGCAACACGGCAAGTTCAAGGCCACCCTGGGCTATGTCCTGCTTCTAAATAAATGAATGAATAAATAAATGGAAAAAGAAACCTGTATTCTCCCTTTTTCACATTATCCTTTTTTGTTGTTTACTATTTTGTTCCTTGTTCAGTTAATTATTTCTCTGTATCCACCCAGTGGTTTATGTTTTTGAAACATGTATGAAGTTTATTTAAACTATGATCTTTGGTATACAGTATAATTGATATCCTTTAAGATAAATCAAGAATAACAATTAAATATTTATTTATTTATTTATTATTCATATGTGCATACAAGGCTTGGTTCATTTCTCCCCCCTGCCTCCACCCCCTCCCTTACTACCCACTCCGCCCCCTCCCTCTCCCCCCACCCCCTCAATACCCAGCAGAAACTATTTTGCCCTTATTTCTAATTTTGTTGTAGAGAGAGTATAAGCAATAATAGGAAGGAGCAAGGGTTTTTGCTGGTTGAGATAAGGACAGCTATACAGGGAGTTGACTCACATTAAGTTCCTGTGTATGTGTGTTACCTTCTAGGTTAATTCTTTTTAATCTCACCTTTTCTCTAGTTCCTGGTCTCCTTTTCCTATTGGCCTCAGTTGCTTTTAAGGTATCTGCTTTAGTTTCTCTGCGTTAAGGGCAACAAATGCTAGCTAGTTTTTTAGGTGTCTTACCTATCCTCACCTCTCCCTTGAGTGCTCTCGCTTTTATCATGTACTCAAAGTCCAATCCCCTTGTTGTGTTTGCCCTTGATCTAATGTCCACATATGAGGGAGAACATAACGATTTTTGGTCTTTTGGGCCAGGCTAACCTCACTCAAATAATTTATTTTCTTTCTTGTTTTCTTTTTTGGTGATGCTGGAGTTTGAACCCAAACTCTCACACTTGTTAGGCAGGTACTCTACCACTTGAGCCACTCCTCCAGCCCTTTTTTGCTTTAGTTATTTTTTTGGATTAGGCTTCTCATTCTTGACTGGGGCTGGTCTCAGACATTGATCCTCCTACCTATGCCTCCCTGGTAGATGGGATTATAGATGTGACCCACCATGTCCAGCTTGTTTTTTGTTGAAATGGGGTCTTGTTAACTTTTTATCTAGACTGATTTTGAACCTCATGCTTTCCAATCCAGAGCCTGGGATTATAGGTGGGATTATAGGTGGGAGCCACCACACCAGCTCTTGAATTTTCCCAACTAACATAAATCTAGCCTTCTGTATTTTTACCTTTGGTAATATGTTATCTGAACCTGTTCATAACTATTTCTGAGCCCCAGACTACTTAGGATGTAATTTCAAGCAGGATGCCAAATACCTTCTTTTCCTGAGACATTGAACAGTTCAGGATATCTTAAATGGAGAAGAACTGTATTAGATACAGAAGCATTTATTAAAAAATCTACCAGTATTTCCCTCTAATTTAAAAATTTTCAATTTTGATGATGGGGAATTTATTTCTTTAATAATCACCACACTTTTTTTTTTTTTGGTAATATTCACTTTCCTTCAGGCTTTCCAAAGTCTGTGAGGGGACAGACTTTGTTTTCTACTGAACTGTTTATATAAAGTGCTGTGTCTGAATGTAAACACTCATTTGTTGAATAATTAGCCATAATAGGTAACCATTACTCAGATCTAACTATCTAGTAGGAGTCCTTTTAAGTAAGTAAAGTATTTTACTTTTTTGTATATATTTAATTCTTCTTTTATCCTCCATATGTTGACTTTTGACAAGAACAGTTTTTTTCAATAACATAAAAATAAGGGATTTTGGGGAAAATGGGCTTTCCTAGAGGTATGACTTCCTGAAAAACAAACAATATCAAAGAGGAGGATTGAATTTTCTTTTCTTTTTTTTTTTTTGGGGTGTGTACTGGGTCTTTCTGAACTCAGGGTCTCATGCTTGCTGCACAGTTGAGTTGTGCCCCTCCCCCCAGCCTCTCCACCTCTTTTTTAATCCCGATACCCTACTTTTGCCATTTGCCTGGGCTAATCTTGAACTTACCGTCCTCCTGTCTATTCCTCTGGAGTAGCTGGAATTACAGGGGTATGCCACTATGCTGAATTTTATTCTTGAAGAGTCATGTTCTAACTTACAGGAGGAAGCCAGTATGATGGGGAAAGATAATTTAAGCATAATACTATTTCTCTCCATATCTTGTCATATCTTTAGGAAATGTGGTCAATTGGCAAAATTTATGCATGTGATTGCATTTCTTGTGGAAAACAGTGAAATGCTTTTCACTTGTTCACCAGCTTGTGAGAAGACACAACTTGGGTGGCAGATACCCATAAAAGAACTGAGAGGAATTCATAAAAACCACAGAAGCTCCCCACTTCAAAAGGTAAAAACAAGAACCCAAAAATATTTTAGGGAAGGATCTTGATTCACATGCACTGTGAAGCTGGGTGTTGGGATAGGGAGGCCCCCAGTAATTTGGGGGTCACATATTCTGACAGCACTCAGCATTCAGTCATGTGGTAGTTATATGGACTTGTATGTCAAACTCCTGACCAAACAGCAAAACAGAGAAGAAATGGCTTTTCCACACACACCTTCTATGAGAGGCTTCCACCAGAGAAGGTGTCAGGCAGCGTGGCTTGGAAAGTTAGATCACTGGTTGGTGTGGGTTGCAGGGAAGTTCATATACATGAGCAAACCTAGAGAAAGAGAGTGAGAGAAAGAGAAGGTCTCATTAAGTGCCACCTAATTTTCCCCAGTTTTTACAGTTGATGAAACTGACGTGGAGAGAGGAAAAGATGGAGGTGCAATTGGTTAATCTGAGGGAGTGAGACTAAACAAGAATGGAAAGCCAAGGTATCAGACCTTAAGATTTGGAATTAATGCAGGAATGTTTTATGTTCCATTTCCCACCACCACCACCAAGTTAACTGCATATAAGAGGGGTAGAATAAGGGGAGGAGCAGGTTCCCTGCCCATTAGTGAGGAGATGACCCAAAGCCAGTATAGGCCTTCAAGCAGATTATTCTCTCTATTATGATTCCCTTGTGAAGAGCTGATCTCTCTTAAGTGTGTAAAGTACACAGGAATTATTTGCTCCTTGCTCTTCAGAAGGCTTCAGTATGAGTGCAGTAGATTCAGGAAAAAAAAATTGAACTGCCTAGGACTCTAGGAGATGAAGAAAACTCAATTGCTAGTTTGTTTGTGGTTAAGGCTGCCATCTTGCTGTAGATTGTGCCTCAACAGGATCCAAGAAATGAATGCTTATAAGTAAGCAGTATGGGTGACAAGCTGTTCTGGGTCCAAAAAAGGACAATCTCAGGAAACCCATTATCTTCTTTCCCCCAAGGAACAACAACCTGAGGCTTTAGCCTCCAGAAAAGCCTCACCAGAAATAAGCAAATGACTCTTCTCATCCACTTTTTCAGGGAGAGATTCTTCAGGGGAAATTGTAGTGAGAAAACAGAACTCTTATTCCCCAGAATTTCAGACTGACATTGTGTGGCTACTCCATGTCCCAGAGGTGGTGAATATAGGCCATGATGTGCATGGATATTTGTCAGGAAGGTCGTGGCTCTCTTAGTGGTAGGTGAGGAGGAGACAGGCCAATGGGCTGGAAAGAGCTGTGTAGGGAGTCATGTTCTATCTTTCTGTATTTCCCAAGCAGAGCTGACTTACTAAGATCACAGTATTTGTGATTGCGATTGACCTCCCCATGGAAAATGGCAGTGTTAAAGTGAAAAGGCAGACCAAGCTAGGAATGGGAAGAACAGATAGGTCAGTCATATGCAGAACATACATCTAGGCTCACAGAGATGGGAAACCTGGGAAGCCAGTTTGACAACCCCTTGAGGCAGAGTGGCCCCAAGTGATACCTGTTTTACAGTAGGTATAATTTTAACACGATTTCTGAGGGCTACTTGTTTTCTCATTCAGTAAACAATGCAGAATCTTAGCATTTCAAACCCTTTTGGTTTTAAACTCTAATAATTATCTAATTCTCAACCCTCAACTTGATCAAAGAGATGTTATATTCAAAGAAGGGAGGACCACCAGTTGCTTTTCCTAATCTTATATCAAGTTAGGCCACCAGAAAGCTAATGCACGTATTATGTTGTCTTATTTATGTGAAATAATTTTTTGTAGTGTTGGGAATTGAATCCAGGGCCTTATACGTGCTAGGCAAACACTGTACCACTAATCTACATTCCCAGCCCATTCATGTGCAGTAAATTTTGCATGGGTTTTATGATGTTACTAGCAAAAGTAATCTGAAAACAACAATAGAACACTGTTGTTGAAGACTTTTGACCTACTCAATATGATGTTATAACATCCACTGGAGAATATTATTTGAAGATTTATTGCCCAGAAATATACTGTAACCTTGAAGAAACTAATTAATCTTTCTTTTTTGAGATAATTTAAATGGAATGTTTTATGCTGCCTTTCTGACCTGACTCAGAGCCAAATATTTTGATTATCTGTAGTAGCATTATATTTTTCACTATCATTTTGATTCCCACTTTTCCATTTTATTAAGCTTGTCTAAATAAAATTGTGAACCACAGCAAATCTCAATTATTATTAAAACCCATTCCTTTTGGGATATCAATAAAGTTGGTAGGTAAAAGTACTATCTCCATTAATGACTTGTGGATTAACATATCACACATGCTCACCATAATTGCTTAATTTTTTGCCCTCTTGACATTAAAAAATAAGTTATATTTTGAACTCATGTGTTTTCTAACTTTAGTTCTTTAAACTAAAATCAAAGATGTGGAGGCTGGATGCCATGTCTTACTCCTGTACTCCCCAGCTACCTGGGAGGCACAGATTAGAAGATTCTGGTTCAAGGCCAGCCCAGGCAAAAAGTTAGTGAAGCCCTGTTTCAAAGAATAAGCTGGGTGTGATGTCATACTTCTGTAATCACAGCTACATGGGTGTGGACTGAATGGAAGAGCACTTGCTTAGCAGGCTGGAGGCCTTGAGTTCAAACTCAAGTACAACCAAAAAAAAAAAAAAAATCTAAGATGTGAATATAAAACATGGAAAACACTGGGCATGGTGGCTTATGCCTGTAATTCCAGCTACTTGGGAGGAAGAGATTGGGAGGATCACTATTCAAGACCAGTCTGGGCAAAAAAATCATCTAACCAAAACAGTTGGGATTTGTGGCACACGCCTGTCATCCCAGCGATGCAGGAGGCATAAGTAGGAGGATCATTGTCCTAACTGGTTACACACACACACACACACACACACACACACACACACACACATGCACACACACAATGTGAGACTCTACCCCAAAATAACTAAAGCAAGATGCTGGGGCCATGGCTCAAGTGGTATAGCTCCTACCTAGAAAGATTATGGTCCTGAGTTCAAACCCCAGTACTGCCAAAAAAGAAGAAAAAAGAAAAAGAAAAAATAACCATGGAAAACATTTACATTGTTCCTTTGCATACATACACACACACACACATATATATATAATTTGATTTATTACTTTCCTTATTTTCCATTTCTCTATTTCTTTATTTCTAATAGTTTCTATGTAAACTGAAAAATTATATTTCCCATTTTCCTCTTCATTTTCTTATCCAAAATGCATGCATCTAGTCCATTATACTTAGCTCAAGAGTAATTATTTTTCAGTTCCAGGTGACAATTTAATCTATTTTATTAAGAACTGAATCAAATTTCCCAGGCAGTGTATTTATTTGGGAACTTAATGTGCTCCATTGACTGCCAGTGTGAGATTTGATAGTTAATTTATTCCTTCTGAGGAATTGCATGTCGACAGTCATTGGGCTTTGCACTGAAACACTCCTTTAGGAAAGGGCAATGTGGGATGACTTCTTCAGATAAAATAAATTTGCAGAGCTGGAGTTTCATCGCAACATCAGTTAGATAAGAAAGTATTATATAAGCAAAGTTTATTTGCATAGCTCCCAGTGACAAGAACAAGCATCATTCGGAAATTCTCTTTTTTGGTGTACTTAGCAGTCTTCCCTTCAGGGAATGAGCAAGAGTTAAGACTAGATTTAGTATAGGAACCCTTGAATGAGAAGCAGGAATTTTCTCAAGAAGTATGATAAGATCCTGAATTCTTTTTTAAAAATGATGGAAATGTAATTTCCCCTTGTTAAAGACTCTCCTGAACAAGTAGAGGTATGCACAAAACAGAGAGAATTGCAAGTTATTGTCTATCCAAACAGGATTCTTAAAGGAATCCCCTAAAATTTGAATATGCTGCTTAGAGACGGAAATTCTTGCATAGAATTTTTGTCTCTATTTCTCTGTGTTGACTATGGGTGGAGGGAAGATGTATGGGATGGAATGAATGTAATTATTGGTAATTCCAAGGCCTATCAGACTTCCAAACATGCACGTTCATTTTTTAAGTGCATTCTAAAAGCATATCAGTAATAATGGTCACCGACCCAACTAATATGGCCAGTATCTCTGCCCCCCTTCACAGGTACACACCTCTGACCAGGATCCAAATCCTATGTATCATGGGTTCTCTCCATGAGATGGCATAATTTTGACCCAGATATAATTAGCATTTCTTGGTCTCATGGAGAAAACATTTCACTAGTTAGTGTATTCATTACAACTCCTCACGTGATCTCCCTCAGCTTGATGACTGTTGCAAATAAAAATTCAAAATGGGGAACCTCAAATTCAAACACAGGCTCCAATGAGTTTGGATTAAATAAAAAAGTTGAGTTTGTTTAGCTGAAAATCAAACATAAGTCCACCTCAAACTGCACACCCTCAGGAGAGCCTCACAAAGTAGAGAAAGGAGACAATGGCATGCATTTTATTTGTCACCTGGCCCTTGTTGGGTTTCCTTATCCTGGCCATCCTGTAGAGCACTGGAGTTGGAGACCTGGGTTTGTGCCCCTGCCCAGCTCTGAGACTCCTTATTCAGGTGACTTTTGTTATGTCACTCAAACTTTCTGAATCTCAGTTTCTTGACCTGTGACATGGAGGCTAAACTTCTTTTAGCATTGGCTAGCTAGAAAGTTTAAATGTGTACAAGTTTTTGTAAGCTATAATGTGTGCTTGTCATATGAAGACTATTAATAATTATTATATAATGCCATAATTTATGTCTTATATGATATTCTGATAAAATTTGGGAGAGCAACAGACCAGATTTATTTCTTTCAAAGGTGTCCTGGGTGCCTATCTTGGTAAATAAGTAATGATGATAATAAATAAATCCTGGAATTAAGTATTTATGTATAATACTTTACAACTTCATTTGGTGAAGCATCTTTCATGCCAACTATATCCCCAAACAGATTACATTCAATAAAGACTTACAGTGATAAGCAATAAATATAGCAGTGAGAGACAGACATTGAGATAAACAGGCATGGGGAAAGTGCTTTTCAGCTAAATTCTGAAAAGAAATGAAGAATTTAGGGACGAAGAGACCCAGGAGAGATGTCATAGTAGGCAGACACTGTTGGAGATCAAGTTCTCCCACTCAATTTTCTTAGTGAAAGGCCCGAGGCACAAAATACCAAGGCCTTGACTCTCTGCTGGGTCACCTCACAGGCACCAGGTTCTCACTGTGGAAAATAAAGGTATTAAATTTGAGAGAGGTGAATTTTTCCTTTATGGTGATTATGAGGCAGGAGAAGATTTCTGTAATGGCTTTCTTTTGATCTCTATGGATCACTATGTACTTACATTTTTAAGATAGTATTTTTGTTTTTTAACTGTTTTTGTTATAATATGACAATTACACAGGGGATTTTGTTGTGCCATTTCCAGTTTGGTTCATCACCTCATTGATCTCGCTTTTTTCTTGAAATAACTTTTACAGGTTTCAATGTTCCATATTCATAAATATAGAAAGTACTTCAACTGTATTTATTGTCAGTAATCCACCCAAGAAATGTTTCTTCATCACTGAAGATCAGATGGAAATCTGATTTTCAGTCTCCAGTAAGTGTTTCCAAGTTAATTCCGAACAAACTGATTTCTTTTTCATTTTCTTTTTTTGGTGTTCGTGATCGAACCCAGGACCTTTTACACTGAGCTATAGCTCCAAACCTCATAGAATAAACTGATTTCTAAATCTTCTGTATATGGCTTTTGACTCAGCCAGTTTTGATAATACATAAGAATGGTTTCCTTTTATATTAATTTGGCTTTTTGACAGCAATGTGGATAGCAAAACTTCCTTGTTTAACACTATGCTCTGAGTGTGTGTGTACGTGTGTGTTTCAAGATGGAGGTGTTGGTATACAGAAAAGAAAATGTTACCAATTAAGGTCTAATTTTATAAAACATAATTTATTCTGCTCTGATTTTTGACCCTCCCACATGCAGACAATTTTAATTTTTACTGATTGACCCTCATCCAAGTAATTTTATTATACAATTTTTAAAGTATGTTTAATAAACTTGTGGAACAATAAAGAAAGATATATCTATGTGACTTTACTTAAATATGCTCTCTTTTATAAGGGGGACTAGGTGTATTTTCAAGGAAGAATTACAATATCCCTTCTTATCTATAGTTTCACTTTCCACAATTTCAGTTACCTGTAGTCAACTGCATTCTGAAAATGTTAAATAAAAAATTCCAGAAATAAATAACTTAGAAGTTTTCAATTGCCCATAACTCTGAGTGGCTGTAATGAAATTTTGCCCTTTCCTGCTCTGTTCTGACTGGGATGTTAATCATCCATTTGTCCAGAGTACTACCCACCTAGTAGTCACCTAGTAACCCAGTCGCCAGATTGGCCACCATGTTATGCCAGTGCTCATGTTCAGTTACCCTTGCCTGGTTGCCTAATGCAACATCACAGTTCTCACAGCATTCCCCTAACTCCATCATGTACATTTATCATTTCACATCATCATCAGAAGAAGGGAGAGCAGAGTTTAGTAAGATTTCTGAGAGAGGACAGAGGGACCTACTCATATAACTTTTATTACAGTATACTATTATAACTTTGTTATGTTACTATTGTTGTTAATTTCTTACTGTGTCTAATGTAGAAATTACACTTCATTATAGATTTGTATGTACATGAAAAAACAACACACAGAGACACACATATATAATCATAGGTGCTGTCTGCAGTTTTTGGCAGACCTCCCACTGGGGGTCTTGGTGTGTGTCCCCCATGGATAAAGGAGAACTATTGCATCTGAAGCCCTCAACATTCAAGAACAATTAAATTCTTAATGTTCTTCTGTTTTCTCCCATTTAATGGGGTATATGTTTATTTTCTTTTAGATCCCTATATCACAATACACATTGGAACGTTACTTTTAAATAGCATGGACATATGGAATTTGAGCAGCGCATTTTGACTGTGCTCAGGACCATCATGCACTTGATATTACAAGCAAGAGCTTGCTGTGAACCCCTGGACCCATGCTTGAACTTTAGAGTTTAAGGTCATTTTATTATACAAAAAAGCAAGAGAATGTTGCATCCAAATAAAATTAAAACAATATAGCAGGTAATTAATTTTTTAATTTAATGATGAATCAACTAGTACCATTGGTGCTTTTTAGCCTTTAGCCTTTGTGCTCGTCAACACAAGTGGTATGTATAATGGTAATTGGTGTATGTAAAGAGAACCAGTTATTGGTTATTGTGAAATTGTTCTGGTTTGGCAAAGGGAGATCAAAGGAATGATTTAGGAAAGGTTAAGGACACTCTGGACTCATAAAGATCTCTAGAAGATAAAGCTTTTAATAAGCATTAGTTCTCATCTTCATTAGCCTAAATGTGCTATTGCCTTGAGACCCAGGAAGAACAAGAAGGAAGTCTCCTCTCTTTTTAAAAAGAGTTATCCTTTAGATATTCTATCGGAATCACACCATGGAAAATTCTTTAAGCAGGCAATTTAAAAATCCCATATTTCATTTGAAAATGCATCCTATGCATTTTTCAGCCTATTTAACCTGTGTTAGATAGTCTAGGATGGTACTAAACTGAGTCTGTATATCTATAACTCTTAATGACTGATTGAAGAAAGTTAAGCAGACTCAAAGGCTAAAAGAAATTTGCTTGGTTTGAGAAATTTAATTCAAATAATCTCGAGTATATGAGTAAGAGTTATTCTATTTTCCATTCACAAAGTGTTTTTATTGGGAGTGGTTTGGTTTAAATGCAAACTACTGCCTCCACACAATAAAAGATGGTGTTACAAACCCATTTGAAACCTTACTTCATCATTTTATATTAAGTTGTAGATATAACTGAGTATCAACAATATCAACAGGGTGACTTTGACTTGCTAGGCACATAATGACAGCTTTACAGAGGACCACAAAAAGTATTTTTCATGGTCCTAAAAGTACCTCAAAATAAGCAATTTATTTTAGAACAGCATATTCAGATTTCTTTTAAAAAAAGCCTAATCTAGAAATACTGATATGAGGAAGGACTGTATAAAATGAGATGACGAAGTTAGTGCAGGGTAGCTATAAGCACACAGTGGTTTTCTGGCTGCTCCTAGTAAAATAATAAAGAATAAAAGGAATCAGTCATGAGAGGGTTGGCTCCTTGAGGGCAGGCCTCCTTTCTAGTTGTGCAAGATGAATACCCACTGCCTAGAATGTGGTGGGCCCGTGGTAGCTTTCACTATTACCATACTTTTTTGGCAGTACTTGTATTTGAAGCTTTGTTCTTGGTAAGCAGATAGTCTACCACCTAATTACTAATTTTGGAGATATGGTCTCACTTTGTTTGGAGAGTGGGGTCCTCACTTTTTGCCCTGGACCATTATCTTCCTGTTTTAGGCTTTCTATGGTTATTGAGATGACAGCCACTGTGCCCAGCTTTTTCCATTGAGATGGGATCTCACAAACATGTTTTTTGCCTGGGCTGGCTGTGCTCCTCCCCACCTTGGCTTCCCAATTAGTTACAATTACAGGCATGAACCACTGGTGCCAGACTTTTTCTTTTAAAGCAGATTGTTTGTATTATTTGAGCACCATAACAGAGGCTGTCTTTTTACAAAATTTCCTCTTCTTTCCAATTGTCTTCAACTTAGATATTTCTGTTGGTGGTATTCTTGATGGGCTTATGGGTGCAGGAGAAATTCCCAAAATTTTTGCACTAAAAATATTTCCTAGGCAAAGCAAAAAATGTCCTGGAGTCTGCTCCTGGCTACAACTTCAATCATTTTACATCAGCTAACTGAAAAGTCATCTGAATGGTAAAGAACATGGTTTAATTGAACTTTGTCATGTTGCTTTTGCAACTTTGGGTTCTGAATTAATAAAGTCACAGAGGGTTTATCAGGTCAGACAGGGAGTTGGAAATGGAAGAGGTTTGGTGTGAGTGACTGTGGGGGAGAAGTTTGGGCTCTAGAAAATAAGGTTCTAATAACTACTGGGAGTTTGGAATAGGGTTTGGAAAATAGGCATATCAGAGGTCATAAAATTAATGGCAATCAATAAGTAGAATCACATTATGTGCTCAATGGAGGAATTCAGCTGACTTCTGGAAGTCTGTGGTCTTGGATACAGACAGAAGTTAAAGATACATTCATGAAGTCAATCAAAGTGAGAAAGAAAACTTTCAGAAAAGGCAATTATGATAGGTAAGAAACTGGATTCCAGGAATTAGATAGGCTAAGAGAATGACAGCACCTCTCAGAAAATAGTACTTGTCTATTTTGACATAGGGACAATTGGACTTAAAGACTATTTTCATCTTGCAACAGCAGGTTAGAATGGTTTCTTTCTGCAGAGGCCTGCAGTTAGCTGGGCATGTGCAGAAGAGTAAGAAGTTAAGGGACTTACTTGTGTGAGTTTCCCTGTGACCAATCCAAGTTTTTCAGCTCAGAAAGGACACTGAGAGTGAGTATGTGGACAGGTTTTGTTACTGAAAGGGGGAAAAAGGAAGAATTGAGGAAGATGACATTATAGAATGATTTATTTCAGGGTCACCTGTGGTATATATTATAGAATGATTTTATTTCTTTCAAACAAATGCAGAAACTTCCGAAGTGTGCCGTCTACCTTATTTATTTATTTATTTCATTTTATGTATTTATTTTTTTATTCATATGTGCATACAATGTTTGGGTCATTTCTGCCCCCTTCCCCCCGCCCCCTCCATTACCCCCTACCCACCCACCCTAACCCCTTGATACCAGGCAGAAACTATTTTGCCCTTATCTCTAATTTTGTTGAAGAGAGAGTATAAGCAATAATAGGAAGAAACAAGTGTTTTGCTAGTTGAGATAAAGATAGCTATACAGGGAGTTGACTTGCATTGCTTTCCTGTACATGTGTGTTACCTTCTAAGTTAATTCTTCTCAAACTAACATTTTCTCTAGTTCCTGGTCCCCTACTCCTATTGGCCTCTGTCACTTTAAAGTATCTGCTTTAGTTTCTCTGCGTTGAGGGCAACAAATGCTATCTAGTTTTCTGGGTCTCTTACCTATCCTCATACCTTCCTTGTTTGTTCTCATCTACTTTAAAAGGAGAGAAAATCAATTGATTCTCCCCATCTAGACTCCAGTTACACACAGGAAAATGTCCTGTGTGAGGTGTTCATGAGAAGCCATTTTCAGTTTTAACAGTTCTGGGAGTCACGATGAGTGTGGCATCTTTCCAGTTCTCCAAATAGCACTGCAGATGCTTCTCTGTGGTGGGACTGGTCGTCCCAATGACCCAGAAGTGACACAGCTTCTTTGGCAATGCCTATAATATTTAAAGCATAACATCCTCCATGTCTTCTGTTTTTTTTTTTTTAAAGGTCTTATGATAATAAAGCTAATTTGAATATGCTTAAAGTATTTGAGTGATACCACTGGCTATAATTAAGTCCCTTCAGCTTTTCTATCACAAAATCTTCTTTCCAAGGCTTAATATCTCAAGAGTTCTCATTCCACTGGACCAACCTAGTACAGAAATTGTCAAAAAAATGCAAATTTTTCTGTTCACCATTAAGTATTTCTAATCAAACAAATGAGTTTTTTTTTTTTTTTCCTCTCTCTCATTAGAGGATAGGTATAAGAAAATAGGCTTCAGGCACTTTTTTTTATTTTATCATTTCTACATTTACTCACATGTGTATACATTGTTTGGGCAACCTTCCACCCCCCTACATTCCACAACCCCCCCTCGCCCCCGCTGTCGGGCAGAACCTGTTCTGCTCTCTTGTATCCAATTTTCTTGAAGAGAAAACATAAGAGATAAAAGGAAAGACATAGCGTTTTTGTTAGTTTGAGACAAAGATAGCTATACAGAAAGATTCCCAGCATTGCTTGCATGCACATGTGTATTGCAACCCACACTGGTTCATCTCTGCCAGACATCTTGACTACTTCCTAATCCCCTTCCCATAGTGACCTCTGCCAGTTTAAGATTACGATATTTGCTCCTCTACAGTGAGAACATCAACCACGTTTAAGTTTTAGGTTCCCTTCTCGCTCCCTATTCCTCCTGTGCACAGTCTCCCCTTAGTGTATGACCCATGTCCAATAATATTACTGCATTTGTTTTAGGTCTTTAATCTGCACATGAGGGAGAACATGTAATTTTTGGCCTTTTGAGCCTGGCTAATGTCGCTTAAGATGATGTTCTTTAGTTCCATCCATTTACTTGCAAATGACAAAATTTCATTCTTCTTCATGGCTGAGTAAAATTCCACTGTGTATACATAGCACATTATCTTGATCCATTCGTCAGTAGTGGGGCATCTTGGCTATTTCCATAACTTGGCTATTGTGAATAGTGCTGCAATAAACATGGGTGTGCAGATGCCTATGGAGTAACCCCAGTCGCATTCCTTTGGGTATATCCCTAGGAGTGGCATTGCTGGATTATATGGCAGATCTATGTTTAATTTTTTAAGAAGCCTCCATATTGTTTCCCAAAGTGGATATACTAGTTTACATTCCCACCAGCAGTTGTATGAGTGTTACTTTTTCTCTGCATCCTCGTGAACATTTGTTGTTGTTGGTGTTCTATTATAATAGGAGTGAGATGGAATTTAATTTGCATTTCCTTTATGGCTAGGGATGATGAAACTTTTTTCATGATTTTTGGTTATTTGGATTTCTTCTTTTGAAAAAGTTCTGTTTAGTTCAGTTGACCATTTCTTTATTGGTTCATTGATTTTACAGGGAGCTCAAAATGAGCTCACTGTATATTCCAGTTAACAGTCCCTTGTCTGACATAAAGCTAGCAAATATTTTCCCCCACTGTGTGTGTGGTCTGTTAAGTTTAGAGACCATTTCTTTTGTTGTCCTGAAGCTTCTTAATTTCATGTAGTCCCATTTGTCCATCCTTAGTTGCTGGGCTGCTGGAGTTCTAGTGAGGAAGTTCTTGCTTATACTTTTGCTTCCAGAGTATTTCCTGCTCTTTCCTGTACTAACTGCAAGGTTTTGGGTCTGATATTAAGGTTCTTAATGCACTTTGAGTTGATACTAATACAGGGGGATAGGCATGGATCTAGTTTCAGTTTTCTGCAGGTGGATAACCACTTATTCCAACAACATTTGTTGAAGAGGCTTCATTTCTCCATCATATGTTTTTGGTGCCTTTGTCAAAAAGGTGGGTGTAGCTGTGTGGATTTATATCTATGTCCTCTATTCTGTTCCACTGGTCTTCATATCTATTTTTTGTACCAGTACCATGCTATTTTTATTGCTATGGATCTGTTGTATAGTTTGAGGTTGGGTATTGTGATACTTCCAGCTTTGCTCTTTTTGTTAAGTATTGCCTTAGTTATTCACGGTCTTTTGTGTGTTTCCAAATGAATTTTAGGGTAGATTTTTCAATCTCTGTGATGAATGCCATTAGGATTTTAATGGGAATTATGTGAACATGTAGATTGCTTTTGGTAGTACAGCCATTTTTACTGTGTTGATTCTACCAATCCATGAGCATGGGAGATCTTTTCACCTTCTTTAGTTCTCCTTGTAGAGGTCATTCACATCCTTTGTTAAGTCTATTTCTAGGTATTTCATTTTTTTTTAGGCTATTGAAAATGGAATTGTTTTCCTATATTCTTTCTCAACTTGCTCTTTGTTGGTGTATAGAAAGGTTACTGATTTTTGTAAGTTGATTTTGTATCCAGCTACATTGCTGAAGCTGTTTATGGTATCTAGGAGTTCTTGGGTAGAGTTTTTTGGGTCTTTGAGGTGACGGATCATGTCATGTAAATAGGGATATTTTGACTATTTCTTTACCTGTTTGTATTCCTTTTATTTCTTCTTCTTGTCTTATTTCTCTGACTAGGAATTCCAGGATGATGTTGAATGGGAGTGGGGAGAGTGGGCATCCTTGTCTCATTCCTGACTTTAGGGGAGATGGTTTCAGTTTTTCACCATTAAGTATGATGTTGGCTATTGGTTTGTCATATATAGCCTTTATAATGTTGAGGGACATTCCTTCTATTCTTAGTTTTCTTAGAAGTTTTATCATGAAATGGTGTTGAATCTTATCAAAGGCTTTTTCTGCATCTATTGAGAAGATCAATTGGATATTGTCTTTGCTTCTATTAATGTGCTGTATTACATTTATTTATTTGTGTATATTAAACCATCCCTGCATCCCTGGGATGGAGCCAACTTGTTCATGGTGAATGGTCTTTCTGATATGTTTTGGATTTGGTTTGCAATTATTTTATTGAGGATTTTTGCATCAATGTTCTTTAAGGAGATTGGCCTGTAGTTCTCCTTTTAGGATGTGTCCTTGTCTGATTTCGGAATGAGTGTAATATTGGCTCATAGAATGAATTAGGTAGTGTTCCTTCCCTTTCTATTTCATGGAAAAGTTTAAGGAGTGTTGGTATAGATTCTTCTTTAAAGGTCTGTAGAATTTAGCAGAAAATCTATCAGCTTCTGGACTTTAATTATTTGGGAGACTTTATTGCTGCTTCAATTTCATTATATGTTATACAGCTGTTTATGTGGTTAATATCTTCTTGGCTCAGTTTTGGATGGTCATAAGTATCCAGAAATTTGTCCATTTTTTTCAAGATTTTCCAATTTATTGGAATATAGGTTCTCAAAGTAGTCTCTGATGATTCCCTGGATTTACTTGGTGTTTGCTGTTATCTCCCTTTTTTTCATTTCTGATTTTGAGGTGTAGCATTAGGTCATTTATTTGAGATCTTTCTGGCCTTTTAATGTATGCACTCATGGCTATAAACTTTCTTCTTAGGACTGCCTTTGCTGTGTCCCATAGGTTCTGGTAGGTGGTGTTTTCATTTTCATTAATTTCCAGGAAGCTTTTGAATTCCTCTCTTGTTTCTTCTATGACCCACTGATAGTTCAGCAATGTGTTATTCAGCCTCTGATTATTTGTGTATTTTCTGCTGTTGTTTTTGTTGTTGAGTTCTAGTTTTAATCCATTATGATCACATAGAATGCAAGAGTTATTTCTATTTTTTTTATATTTGCTGAGGCTTGCTTTGTGCTCCAAAATAAGATCTATTTTGAGAAAGTTCCATGGGCTTCTGATAAGAAGGTATATTGGCCTGTTGTTAGATGAAATATTCTGTAGACATCAGTTAGGTACATTTGATCTATGGTGTCATTTAGTTCTAGGATTTCTTTATTGATTTTTGTTTGGATGACCTATGTATTGGTGATGGAGGGGTATTAAAGACTCCCAGTACCTCTGTGTTGGAGTCCGTATGTGCTTTTAAGTCCTTTAGTGTATATTTGATGAAACTGGGTACAATGACATTGGGTGCACATGGGTTGATAACTGTTATTTCCTTTGGTGTATTTCCTCTTTTTTTAGTATGAAGTGTCCTTCTTTGTCTCATTTGACCAGTGTCAGTTTGAAGTCTACTTTGAAATAAGTATTGCTACCCCTGCCTGTTCTGGGGGGCCATTGGCTTGGTAAATCTTTCAGCCTTTCACCCAAAGCCAGTGTTTATTTCTGCCAATATGGTGAATCTCTTGTAAACAACAGATTGTTGGATCTTCCTTTTTAATTCAGTTTGCCAAATGGTGCCTTTTGATGGGGGAGTTGAGTACACTGACATTCAGTGTTAATATTGAAAGGTACATGGTGATTCCTTCCATTTAGTTGTTTAAGGATTTGATTGTGTGCAGTCGAATTCATGCTACTCTCTGATTACTTGTCTTTTCTTCTGTGGTTTGATACTTCCTGTCCTCTCATGGTTTTGTTTGCTTTCATCTTCTGTGTGCAGAACTCCTTGTAGAATCTTCTGTAGTGGTGCCTTGGTGGTCATACGTTGTTTTAGTTTCTGTTTATCGTGGAAGATTTTTGTTGCTCCATCAATTTTGAATGATAGTTTTGCTGGGTAGAGTATCCTAGGGCTGAAATTATTTTCATTTAGTACCCAAAATACCTCACCCCATGCCCTTCTCGCTTTTAAGGTTTCTGTTGAGAAGTCTGCTGTTATTTTGATGGATTTACCTTAATATGTTATTTGTCTTTTCTCTCTTGCAGACTTCGATATTCTTTCTCTGTTCTCTGTGCTTGTTTTTTTAATGATAATATGCCATGGTGAGGTTCAATTTTGGTCAAGTCTGTTTGGTGTCTTGGAGGCTTCCTGTACCTAAAGGGGCAAAACTTTCTCAAGAGTTGGGAATTTTTCTGTAATTATTTATTGAATATGTTATGTAGCCCTTTGGCTTACACCTCTTCTCCTTCTTCAATGCCCATGATTCTCAGATTTTGCTTTTTGATGGAGTCACTGAGTTCTTGCATATTCCTTTCACAGCTCTTGAGTTGTTTGATTAAGATTTCTTCTCCTTTTTCTTTAATTTCTATTTTATCTTTGAGTTCTGAGGTTCTGTCTTCCACTTATTCTAGTCAGCTGGAGTGGCCTTCCACTGTGTTTTTTGTTTGACTAAAGGGACTTTTTATTCCCAGGATTTCTGTTTGATTCTTTTTCTGATGTTTTCTATATCTTTGTTCAACTCCTCTTTTATATTTTGTGTTGTCATCTTTAATTTGTATATCTTTTTTCAAATAGTATTTCACTTTGGTGTTTGTTGAAGTCTTCTCCGAGTTCCTTTATTTGTTTCTGTGTCTTCTCATGTTCTTTATTTTTGGTGTCTTGGAATTTCTTGAGTGCATCTTGTTCATTTTGGTTAACCATGTCTAGTATTTTCTCCATGAATTTTTCTTCCAAGATTTCCACTTTGAGAGTTTTTGCTTGTTTTTTTTTTGTTGTTGTTGTTGTTTTGTGGGCTCCTTAGTGACATTTATCATTGTTTAGTTGGGATCAGGAACTAGGTATCCATTTTCTTCATTTCCCACTGAATCCTTTATTGAACTATTTTTTTGAGGAGAGTGGTTTTCATCACTTCTTCTTCCCATTGCTTAACTTGGTGCTGTGAAACTATGTTCTTGATAGGCTAGCTGGTGATTTTGCCTGTTTCTTTCCCTTGATTTATTTTTTGTGCTGTGACTGACTTGGTTGTTAGCTAGGCTGATGTGCTTTTCCTGTCCCTGTCCTGGAGGTATAATTTAGCAGTAAGAAATTCACAGGTTCAATGCAAGACCAGTTGTTTACATATTATATAGAAAATTCCTTGGTAATAATATTTACAAATGGTGGGAGTTGGGGAGACAATAGTTATTAGGCTAGATACAGAAATTTAGGTAATTGGTAAAGGTGGCACCAAAAAGTGGGGGTAGGAAAAGGGTGGGTGGTTTGGGGAAATGGTATGGGAGCTGCTGGTTTTTGTGGCCCTTGTGCAGGTTTGGGTGTATTTCTGTTGTTGTAGTGGAGCGTGTTTGTGTCAGGGATTGCAGGGGCCTGAGGTTGTGTACAGTTGGTGTAGTAGGCTAATCAGTGGGTGGTGAGTGTGCAGAAGGGAGCAGTAGTGTGGTGACAGATTGGGGGAGAATAGACAGAGGAGGTGAAGACATGGAGTGAGTGGATGAGTAGGGGCAGAAAGAGTAGTTGGGAGGGAAAACAATGGATTGTAGCACAGGAAAAGGAGAGAAAGTGATGGAGGTAAGAAAATGAGGATAAGATAATAGTGATGGTGAAGTTAATAATATAGAAAAAAAAAAACAAGTAAAAAACACCAGGTACAGGAAAAACAGAAAGTTCAGTCTTTTGGTAAAAGTTCTAGAGTTATTCCTTAAGCATCTAATTCTGGTATTGGTGTACAAGGAGGAGCTCTGATTTGGTCTCACCAAGTTCTTGGCTTGTGAATAGGATTTGGTTCCTTCTATCACAGGGTTAGTTGCAATTGGAAGGTGAGGTAAGTCTTCCAGTTCCTGCAGGGTGATCAGAGCTGTTGTTTTCACCAGGCAGCAGCTGCATTGCTCTTTTGTTTGTTCTGCAGATTCACACATGTAGCTCTGAAACCAGCTGGCGTGGAGAAATGGTGCAGCACAGGGAGGCTTTCCACAGGTTAGGGGTCCAGGATGTCATAGAGTTCGATTCTGATTGATACTCTGTCTTTCACACTTGTGATTCTGGCTGTGCAGATAGGAGAATCATAGTCTGAGGCCCACCTGGGTAAAACCATGAGACTTTACCTTGGGTCTGCAAGGGAGTGCCACCACTGCCCAACTTTTAGGTGCAACTCCTTCCTGTGAACACAGCCTCAGCACTTTTGAAAGGCCAAAAGAAAAAAGTAATCTAAGCACAAAATCTAAAAGAAATGTACATGAATGCAAAAATGTTCTAGTTTTGGGGTGGGTGGGCAAATAACTGAGTACTTCTAATATAAGAGGATTTCATCTTGTGTTTTTTACCAAACTCAAGATATAACCATGAAATAATCTGAAAGTATGCTATTGATTTTGATTTTTGATTTTTAAAAAATGGAAATGTTTTCTTCTTCTGTGAAAATTTAAGATGATGAATTGGTTCTAATACAGTCATCTTACTTGGGCTATAATTGAAATGTTTCTTTACGTTTCCTTGTATCTTGAAGTCAATTAAATGAAAATCATTTGTGCTATTGTTGGTTTTTAAAGATGTTATTAAAATTTAGAAGTTTTTATTTTGATTTTTTATTGTGGTTAAAATGCATAACATAAATATGCCATCTTAATCACTTCTAAGTGTACAGTTCAGCAGTGTTAAGTATATTCACATCACTGTGTAAACAATCTCTAAAACTTTTATCTTGCAAAACTGAATGTCTGTACCTATTAAACAACATGCCCACTCCAAGTGGTGGCAGATCATCCCAGCTACATGAGAAGCATAAATAGGAAGATTGCAGTTCAGGCTGATCCCAGCAAAAATGTGAGACCATACCCAAAAATAAACTAAAGAAAAAAGGGTTGGGAGTGTGGCTAAGGTGGTAAAGCACCTACTAGAAAATGTGAGAAGGCCCTGAGTTCAAACCCCAGTACCACCAAAAACAAAAAATAGTCACAGGATCCCATTTCCCATCCTCCACCCCTTGTCAGTTTCTATGAAAAAAAAAACCCATATAAGTGGAATCATGCAGCATTTGTCTTTGTGAATGGCTTATTTCAATTACTGTAATGCTCTCAAGATTCATCCATGTTGTAGCATATGTCAGAATTTCCTTCTTTGTTAAGACTGAATAATGTAAAAGTTATTAACATTTGATCTTGGGCGTGCTATTTGGTATTGTCTTTTGTTATTTATTATTAAATAACAGTTCCTTAAATGAAAAATCCTGTTATGTTTTCATATTGTTTCATACTAATTTAAAATTCCTTTTTGGGTTTTTAAGTCAACAACTTAAGGCTTTAGGTCTTTGACACTGACTATACTGCTTGAAACAGTGGGCAGATTTTTACAGTCAGTTTTCTAGATACAGGGAAATGGACTTTTTTTTTTTTTTGGATGGTACTGGGGTTTGAACACACAGTCTTGTACTTCATAGGTGAGAACTCAACCACTGAGCCACACCTCTAGTCCAAAGGTGGACCTTTTAAGGTCTCTTACAAGTGCTGTTTCCTTTCCTCCTTTCTTTTTTCCTTCCTTCCTTCTTTCCTTCCTTCCTTCCTTCTTCCTTTCCTTCCTTCCCTTTTTCCTTTCTTCTTATGGACAGATCTCTCTTCTTGAAGTACACTACAGAAGAGTGTAAGAACTAGATGGGCTAAGAGTCTTTTATGCTAGCTATTGCCATCTTCTGTTCTGGTACTGTTAGTTCTTTGGCATTCAGAGTTAGCATAATCTGTCAGGTGCATGGCTGATGTGCTCACCTGACACAGTGAATGTCAAAATAATGGCTATTTACCTGGTTCCAGTGCTGCATGTGGTTGCAGTGTGGTCAATTATTATGAGACATTTAAATTAGGTTTTGCACTTGTTTAAAGGAGTACCTCCTTTCTCTTCCAGGGCTCTCTGTGTATAATTGCCTCTTTGAGGAAGATGATAGTTGCAGGGAATTTCCCCAGGAGGTGTGAAACACTTGAGTTGAATTCTCACTCTGATGTAAAAATCAATGTAAGACAGAAATGTAATGAAAATGACACCTTGTTCCCATGTGTAAAGTCAACTTGGTGACAAACTAAGTATTCTGATAGTCAAGTTTCATAATCTGGATTGATTTCTAGAGAAATTTAAAAACCATCAATTGTTACACTGCTATGAATATGTAAAAGTAGCAGGGAGGTGATCCTAATCTAAAAGAAAGCCAATGCCATCAATGCTAATTTGCTTTCTCTTTTGTTCGTGACACAACAGAGCAGCTAAAGATAGTTTTCACTGTTGTTGTCATTCATCTTTTAAATGAAAGGATACATTTCAATATCCTGTGTTTTAAAAGTAATTTCTGCATAGATGGTACGTGTTTATAAAGCACACAGGGCAGTGCTTGGTAGATAGTGGGTGCTGAATAAGAATTTTTGAAAATAACTAAACCACATTTGTCAAAATTCACAAATGAACTGGCATTGTTGATCATTTAAAGTTTAAGTACATCTTTTAACAGTAGAGCCTCCTCTGATACTGTAAGATTAAAAGTTCTTCTACAATATCAATTAACATCACTCCCAAAGAGTCTCCTTGGAGTCATCCAAATTTAGACTAATTGTAAATTTAAGCAAATTATAGAGAAGATTAATGAGAATTTATATAATGGTTAATAAAGGATTATGATAAATTAACTGGAGGCAAAGTGATGTAATTTATGAACAAAAGATAACACTGTTACTATGAAGAAGAATCAGCCACAATGTGTTGAAGGTATTTGTTAAATTTCAGAAGGGAAGAAAAGATTGCTGACTCATGTCTTATAAGACATGTTTCTGAGGAGGTTGTTGCTACCACTTTGAGATCTTGGAAAAACAGATGAATCAAAAGCCTTAGAATTCTGAGGTTCAGTTAACTATAAAGAGAAAGATTCTACTTTTTGTGAATTTTCCTATGAATAATATTGTAAGTATAGATCAATATGAGGAGAGAGGAGTTGGTTTCTAATCTATCATATTTTGAGGAAACTTGATTTTTGATTTGGGCAATACTTAGAATTTCCCTTTGAAATCTTTTCAGTTATAGGATATCTGATTGATTTATTTTATTTTATTAGTGTTTCAGACAGGATCTCATTGTGTAGCCCAGACTGACTTCAAACGTTTAATCCTCCTCAGTGCTGGAATTTCAGGCATGTGCCACCATGCTTGGCTCTAATTGGTTCTTTTAAATCTCTTCTTAGAGAACCTTGAAACTTCAGGAAAGGGGAATGTTATTGTTTTGCACAAACAAAAAGTGGTAGTTCTATGCTAATAGACACCATTTAAAGATTTGTTTATGCAATAAACTAAAAAGCTGTAATGACAGAAAAGATGGAAGAAGGAAGAAAAACAAAGTGAGTTTGAGAGTGCCTTGCCTACGTTGGACAAATATGACCTGGTAAAAGAACATGTTAGTGGTTCAAGTCAATTTTAGAAATACTTAAAGCATATTCTATACATATTTATAGCCTATACTCAGACTGGCCTACAAAGTCCTCTTTTTATTTGACCAAAACACTTTCTGACTTTTGGATCTAAGAGAGGGTGAATCCTGTTCTAGGTAAATTGGAAGCTGGTTTTTAGGACCTTAAGCATATAGAAATTATTTGCTTATTTATTTATTTATTAAAACTTAGGTTACCCAGACTTAACCATGAAACCTACTGTCTTCCGGTAGTCCTCTGCGTCATGCTGTATCCATCCCAAAGAAAGGAGGGAAAAGTAACAATAAATTTTTTTGTTGTTATGCCTGCACTTCCTATCTATGCCTGCACTTCCACATACATTAACCTATTAATTCTCACATCAGCCCCTTTTATTTTATCATTTTCAGTTTGCCTATGAAGACACAAAAAGTCAGTGACATAAAATGTGTTGGTCAAGTCAGTGATGGAGATGCTGGCAGTCAACACATGTGCTTAACATCCGTACTCCAGATGTTCCTTCTGCTGCTCCATAGCACAAGCCATGCCATTAACCCTGACCTCCATGTTGTCTGGTGTCCTGTCATGCTTCTGATAGCTAGGAGCCCTGGCTCCTGTCCCTCAGTGCATCTCTTTCTGCTGGCTTTTCTGGTACTTGAAATCATGCTATAGTATTAGTGTATAGCAATGGCTTTTTAAAAAAAGGTATATGTTTTAACCATGAAGAGAACTAATGGCAGAAATGTAATGCTTATCATCACCCTTTACACTGCCTGCACAATGCTTGTGGGAGGGAAAATATAAAAAGTGTTTTTGTTTAAGGGTCTACAGCATATTGTAGAACTCTGTATGTGGCAGATTTTCTAAGCTGTATTGTGTGGATGAATAAATGCTCTGATGGGCAGCATTCAACCTCAGTGCAAAGGCCGTTTAAGCAGATTTCTGTTTGTGACCTCTTTCTTTTTACTTTTCATGAATACAATGCTACTTGTACAAATGCATATTTTGAGCTAAACAGAACATGATGGAATCTAAGAAATCATAGCTGATGAGTGTGCAGTGCTTTTAAAACTCTGAGCAATTTATAAAGTCATATTTTCTGATTGAAGATAGACTCTTTTGTCCCTTCATATGCATTTTAATATTTGAATGAAGATCATAGTGTAAGGTAGTTGCCAAACTCAAGCTGCGTTAAACTGCCTGACTTGCCCTACTTTATTGTTTGAGAGGTAAGACTGAGTGATAGCAAAATAAAATATGGATGAAAATGTGTTAAAGCAACATATTTTGAAATGTATGTAGAGCTCTTTAACATGAAATAATATTTTTATGTGAATTTATCTCTTTAGTGATAAAATCGTGGTGACAGTGAAATTCCTAACCTACCCAAGAGCATAGATTAACTATAAGGTTTATTAATTTTATGAATTTAAGAATAATTTAATAACAATGTTGGGAATATATGCTACAAGGACTGATTTTTGTAAATCTCTTTAATATTGGCATGACCTAATAATGATGCATGTGGCTACCACAAGATTTACACAATGCTAAATATTTTTAGATTGATTTCAACAAATGAGATTGGAGAACACTCCTTCAGAAGTCTCAGGAGAACTGCTTTAGCATTTTTTTGATAAAGACCCATATGCACACAATAAACAACCTCAAATATAATATCATTTGAACATTTAATCTGATTACCTTTTAACCTTCATGAAATGTTAGACCTAGATTTCAAACTTAATAAAGGAAGTGAAGTATGTGTATCTGTGTGAGTGTTTTAATATAATGCAAATCTTAGTAAGCTTCCTGAGAATAACCAACTTCATATACTTTTAAGGAAGACAAAAAGGAGAACAATACAGTAGAAACAAATGAATATGCATCAATATCTTTAAAAGTATTTATACATGAGGTCACTGATCTGTCAATTTGGCAAGGATCTATTTTAGAAGAAGCTATATTTTCATGATAGCTCACATACAGTATTTGACGTTGATGGAATGTGGACAGAGAATGGTACACGATGGACAGCTAGATGGAGCTGGCTTTCCATTGTCACAGCTTTTCATTGCTAGAGAAACAAATGCTGACAGTTTAGATTTATTCTGAAGAGAAAAATAAAGAGAACACTCAATTGTTCTCTCTGGTGGACCGGTAATGACAGTAAATGACGAGTCCCATTACAAACAAAAAACAGAATAAATTGTCACTTAATTGAACACAACAATGAAGAGAGTGCCAAGGGGCTTGCTTTCTCACAAGGCGTATTTTGTTTGAGCAACCAAGACCACAACTGAACCCTAAATTTGCATCAACTCTAAATCTTCAATGTATAATTGCCTTACTACTAGGTAACTAGATTAAGTTGGTGAAATATTTTAACTGGAATATCTAGGGATATATACAGCATACTCAATTTCCTTTATTAAATGAATTTATTTCTGATTGCTTTCTATTTAATGATAGCAGCTATAAATTTCTTTTTATACAAATTAATAGAGAATTTTTTTCTGAAGTTAGACCCCAAGTTACCACATTTCTCAAAGGCCTAACATTTTTTGCTAAAGATGAAATAACTGGTAACAATTCCTGTCTCTTCTTCTTCTCCACCCTGCCAACTTTCAATTCAGTTGGACTTCCAGTTCTAAGAATTGCTACAAGTCTGATAACTTAGCACAAATGACAACACCTCCATGATTTTCTGATGAGGCAACACTGCTCTGGACTTCATCCTGTGTTTTCTAGAGGAGGTTCTCTAACCATTTAGGACTGCCTGGAGGAGTCCCCCAAACACACTCTCTTAGGGAGAGGAAAAACAATGTAGTACACTGGACCCTTATTCACTTAATTTTAACACATTTTTCATGAACAGTTTAGGAGAGATACAGAATCTAGAATACAAGAAGTTCACTGGACTCTTAATTCAGATGTCTAGTTTATCACAGTGACTTTCTCTAGTTTGCTTACTTTAGGTTTTGAGTTTCTATCTTTCTCTTGGTTGTTATCAAAACATGGTCTATGTGTGAAATGTTGGGGTTTGCTGATATCCTCTTAGGGGTCCACCTGGCCAGCATTATTGACATAACAATACAAAACATCTTTTGCCTTTTCCACTCTGTGGACATTTGCACTGACAGTGCAAAAAGGTCATGGAGGGTAAAAAAGGTCATGGTGCAGATGTCATGGTATAGACATCCACAGCAGTGACAACTGTGTCAGCAGTCATTGTGTTCTTCACTTGCAGGATGTCTTCGATGAAGCAATAAAAATTACTGATATTATTAAACCTCAATCTTATGTATACCTCTAATATTCTATTGATAAAGTGAAAGTTATCCATAAAAGTAGGTATGGTGGTTCATACTTGTAATCTCTGCTACTCAGGAGGCAGAGACAGGAGTAATGAAGTTCCAGCCCATCCCAGGGAAAAGCCAAAAACCAAGCTAAATTCAAAAGAACTGGAGGTGTGGCTCAAGTGAGAGATAAATGGGAGGTCCAGAGTTCAATCTCCCGTACCAAAAACAAAACAAAATACAACAGCACTGTTGGTGCAGATTACAGTGCCATGGGCTTCTCAAGAAAAACAGCAAGAGTGATGGTCAGGCTTGCAAGCTGAATTAGCTCCTATTCCATGAAACATCATTTTTTCTTGAAAGAATTATTGATAGATGTAGCATGGCTCTTCAACTTGAGTATTTGGCAGACATATTTTGAAAATAAATAAAATGAACTTGTCTTCTTAAGGAATCAAATTGGCAATTTTTGTTATGATTTACAAAGTTCAAGCTTTCAAACAAACTTAGAATTTTGGAAAAGTTGTATATGCCACCATATTTACACTCCTAAAGTATAGACTTTTCTGATGATTGGTAGGAACATGAACAAATGTAACTTTTCAATACATGGCCATGTGTGGTGGAATGCATGAATTACAAGGCACGAGTCACATAAATATGTGAGAGGAAAAGATCCACTTGAAATGCAAGGTAGTCCAGGCGCCAGTGGCTCATGCCCAGAATCCTAGCTATTCGGGAGGCTGAGATCAGGAGGGTCTAGGTTTGAGGTCAGCCCAGGCAAATAGTTTTTGAGACCCAAACTCCAAAAATAGACTGGAGATGTGGCCCAAGCAGTATATTTCTGCTTTGCAAGGTCAAAGCCCTACGTTCAAACCCTAGTCCTGACCTGTCCTCCCCCCAAATGCAAGGTAGATTATTCTTCAATGTAACAGAGTAGTAATCAGCATTGTCAAGATCACTGATATTGTTTCAGTTTCCAGTGTACAGCTAGCTTTGAAAAATCTACCACATTTTGAATTTTAGTATATCAAAGAAGAATATTCAGTTACCTCAAAAGCTATTATAATCTTTTACTGTTTTCCAAATGTTTATGTGAGGTGAAATTTTCTATTTTTACTTCAACCAAGAGTATTAGAATAGATTAAATGCAAAGTAAATAAAACATCAAGCTGTTTTCTGTTAAGCCAGCATAAGGAAATAAAAAATGTAAAACAATGTCATCATTATCACTCAGTTTTTTTTTTTTTGGTGATACTGGCATTTGAACTTGGGGCTTCATGCTTGTAAGACAGGAGCACTACCATTTGAGAACTTGAGCCTCTCTGCCAGCCTTATCACTAACTTTTGTTTTGAAAAATAAGGGTTTTTTTTGTAAGTAGTAGATTTATATGTTATTTACAAATAAGTCAATAAATAAATATTTAAAATTTTCTCAGTTTTAATTTCAGTGAAGGTATATAATTTGTATATATATTTATTGAGGGTCCACAATAGTTTCTAAGAGTGGGGAAAGAGCTGGAGCTCAGAGTTTGCTGCTATTCTGTCCTCTAAATGCGGAGATATTCATCTTATGATGCTAGATTGCTCATATATGAGGACACTGTGATGTACTGCCCTAGTGGTTGAGACTGTTGCCCACTGACAGCCTTCATTCATCAGTCCCTTCAGGCATTGTCTCAGGTGCAGTAACCTCACTGAGGTCACATGTCTTCCCAGGCTTCCCATATCTAAAGACTGGTGGATACAGGAGTGTAAAGGCAGGGCCATCTTTGGTCAACCTGGGGCAACTTTAGAGTTCCATTCTAGTTCAAAGTTCTCTGAGGGAGCAACTGAAGTATCAGTTGGCCCGTGTCAGGCTCCTCTTACTGCCTACTACTACTTCCTTCTCCCTTCCTCATGTGTTAATACCAAAGGTTCTTCTTAATAAACATTCTACACAACTAACCTGAGCTGACAGCCAACTTCTCAAGGAAATCCCCTTGCTAATAGGGTAAAAGTCCTTTATCTTATAATGTTGAGTAAGCAGAACTCCCAAAGTGTCACCTCCCACAAGGTCCTAAATTTCTTATGACAACTCACACAAGTATGATGGCCTGTAAAGTGATTCATGTGGCCTGGAACACTGAGAGTTTGATGTACTCCCAAAAGCCTATATAAGAAGAGATGAAAAGGGTTGGTTCTGGATCCTATAGGGCTAGTTCAGGGATATGTGAACAGGAAAGCTGGCTTCAGTTTCTGGGAAAAAAAAAGTAAGAAAACCTGATTCTCCTTGTTCTTTTAGGTTCTTGGGGTAAAGCATCTTTGAAATTTTAAGTGTGTGATGAAGCCAAGAGGATTGGGAGATCTGTTCATGTAACCTAGCTCCTGTTCAATAAATACTGACGTCCAAAGCCGTATCAATTTCATGGTGATCCAAACCAAATGTTAACATTGTCTACAGCAAACGTTTGGTCCCTGATTGGTCTTTTTCTCAGGCCACACTACCTGAACTAGAAAACAGAACTTGGAAATCTGTCCCAGTTGGCTTGGGAGCATTTTAAGCTTTAATTTTCTAAAGAATGAGGAAACCTAGGTGACCTTTCTACAACTCCATCTACATGGTGAAGTGACCAAATAGAACATTTGTTTCCACTTTGATAAGTTTAGCTTCCACACTCTAGATATAGAAAATCATTTAACAGATTCTGTGAGTACAAAGGGCACCTGAGTTAAAAACGAAGCCAGGTTTTACACTGTGCCATGTAACCAAATGACAATTTGAAATGGGTCACTTGAAAATGACCTACATAATTACTTACCTGAGTTAAATATTTATTCATTCATTTCACAGACATGTATTACCTACTATGTGCCTTAGATCTTAGATGCTGGAGGATATATTGATGACTAAGACAAAGTTCCTGACATTAAGGAGCCTCTTAAAATAAAAGTCATTGTTTGGATCTTACTTAGTTCACTTGCCTGTGACAGCATACCCACACATGGTAAGACAGAAAAGAGAAAGAATTCAAAGTGTTGAAAAGACCTTTTCTACTGAGAGAGTGGTGGGACCTGGCTTTCCACTGCAGCCATTTTGGTTAACCCAAGTAATTCTGGTCGGTTTTTCCTCATATAGTTTCCCAGCACACTAGAGATAAACAAAACCATTTGAGTGGTATGTGGAGTTTGACAACCAGACTCTGGTACCATAACATCAGGAATCTGTCTGATGTCTTAATGTTAGCTTGAGATAAACCAGGTATACACTGGCTTAGATTGAAGTCACTTTTGTCCTAATCACTCATTATCTTCCTTCCTCTGACCCCAATTGTTGGTATCCACAGGTCTTGTCACCATTCTTTTTTTTTTTCACATTGCTTATTTTATTTTATTTATTTTATTCATTTATTCACATGTGCATACATTGTTTGGGTCATTTCTTCCCCTCACCCTCTTCCCCTTCCCCCCTCGCTTCCAGGCAGAACCTGTTCTGCCCTTATCTCTAATTTTGTTGAAGAGAAGACATAAGCATAATAAGAAAGGCAAAGCGTTTTTGCTAGTTGAGCTAAGCATAGCTACACAGACAGATTCCTAGCATTGCTTCCATGTACAAATGTGTTACAACGCAAGTTGATTCATCTCTAACTGATCTTTACAGTGGTTCCTGATCCCCTTCTCCTGTTGACCTCTGTCACTTTAAGGTTTCTGTATTGGTTTCTCTGGAGTGGGGACATCAAACGTTTTCATGTTTTGGGTTTATTACCTATCCTCATACCTCCCATATGTGCTCTCCCCTTGTCACGTGACCCAAGTCACAACATTGCTGTATTTGCCCTAGATCTAAAGTCTGCATATGAGGGAGAGCATACAATTTTTGGTCTCCTGAGCCTGGCTAACCTCACTCAGAATGATGTTCTCCAGTTCCATCCATTTACTTGCGAATGAGAAGATTTTATTTTTCATCATGGCTGAGTAAAATTCCATTGTGTATAAATACCACATTTTCTTGATCCATTCATCAGTAGTGCCACTCTTGACTATACATTTGTCAGTAAGTCTCCAAGAACTTGCACTCTGTGCAATCTGGGGTCTGGTTCTCTTTTTTCAATTTCATGGCATTTTATAGCCAGTTCTATGTCCCAGAAGAGGGAGCAAGGGATTTAATAACACATGATTTGTATATTGATGCTGGGGATTCAACTTGAAGAAGGTGAAGAAGTTATTTTCAACCCTATCCTATATCTTATGTGAGAAAGTGATAAATTAGGACAGAAAAAAAAAGTATGTCTTTAAAAGAAATCAATACATCATGAAAATCAAAAATAAATAAGAAAATAGAATATTTGAATAATAATCACATTATATAATAAGTCAGTATACAATAGAGACACTTGCACACTGATATGTATTGCAGCACTGTTCACAATAGCCAAATTATAGAAACAATCTAGATGCCCTACAACTGATGAATGGACTAAGAAACTGTGGTACATGTATACAATGGAGTTTTACTCAGCTATAGAGAAGAATGAAACCATTTGGTTTGAAGGTAAATAGATGGAATTGGAGGAAATCATGTTAAGTGAAGTAAGCCAGGCTCAGAAAAACAAAAGTCACTTTTCTCTCACATGTAGAAGACAGATACAAAAGATAAATGTATACACAAAATCAAACATGATTGTGTAGAACACATTAGTAATAGTGGAATTAAACTGTTGAGCTAGGGGGAGGAGGGAAAGGAGAAGAAAATGATAGCCAACAATATTGAAATACTTCACACTTGTGCAGATAGAGGATATAACAATATTTACTGAAAGCTGCTGAATAATGGAGGGTGGGAGGGAAGGGGTAAAGGGGAGTAACAGAGGGGGTTGAACTGACCAAAGTAAAGCATATTCACAGCTGGGATAAATTGAGAAACTCCTTTGAATGTTGACTTTGGAATTAATAATGAAAGACAAGACTGTAACATAGGTACAGTGTGCTTGTGGGAAGGGCGGGTGAAAGGAGGAGATGAATATGAAGGAAAAGGGTCAATGAACTCAACATACATAAAGGAAACAGAATGATGGAGCCTTCTGAAATTGCTTTAAGTGGGATGAGGAGGGGATGGCAGGAAGTGGGGGAGGTGGAGGGGGTCATCTGACCAATGAACAATATAAGGCCATTCAGAAGTGTCACAATAAATCCCTCCTTGTACAATGAATATATGCTAATAAAAATGAAAAAAAGCAATAAAATTAATAGATCACAAAAATAAAAAATAAATAAGAAAATAAAATATTTGAGTAACAATCACAAGATTGGTATATTATATATTCAAATGATGACAACATATATATTCTTTCCAAAATACATAGACCATTACATAAATTTACTATATATTATAAAGCAAGGGAAAATAAAAAGTTCTCCAAAGTTGAAATGATATTGGTCATAATATTTTTCCACAATGCAAATAATATTAGCAATAAGTAATAAAAAATTAATTTTTTTCAAAATCCTAAAAATATCTAAAGAGGGAACCAAGATCGTAGTTATAAATAATTTAGAAATAAAAATAGCATGTAGATTATATAGTGACCCTGTGGGATACAGTCAAAACTATACTTAGAAAATTGTGTAGACATAAAAGCATCAACTAGGGGGGAAATGTTTGAAAATAAATAAACAAAGCATTCAACTCAAGAACCTGTGTAAATGACAACAAAGCAAATTAAAGAGAAGAGAAAAAAAGAAAAATCTTGCATCTGCCATATTAAAGTAAACTAAACATAATTGGAATAAAATGGATAAAACCTAAAAATTACCTTTTGAAACAATCAGTAAAATAGTTTAAAACATTTGGCAAGTTATATCAGGAAATAAGAGGAGGGTTGACACAAATAACATCAGAAAGAGAAGACATGATATAAACACAGATATGGTAGAAATTTAAGAATTTTGAGAGAGTCCAATGTGTAATGTTAGTTTAATAAATACGAAAATCTTATAAAATGACTGACTTTTATGGACTGTATACATTAAGAATGATTAAGGAAGAGATGAGAGAGTGCAACATAGACCAATAAACACAGAAGAAAATGAGTTCAATGGAAATAAATCTACTCATTAAAAAAGCATCTTAAGAGAACAGTTCAATGGTTGAGGTCTATCGGCCATTCAGGAAAAAGATAATTCATTTCTAGAGAAAGTTATAGATGAAACACTTTTCACCTTATTGTGTGATAGAAGCATAACCTTGGTAGATGAGACAGGGATGAGACAGGAAACTGTACAACAACTTAACTTATGAATATAGAAACAAAAACCTAAATAAAACAATACCAAATTCTGCTGGTGGAAATATAAATTAGCAGTCATGAAAAGCCATTTGAAGTTTTTTTCAAAAACACTTAAACATAGAATGACCGTATGATTCAGCAATCCTGCTACTGGGTATATATTCAAAGAAAATGTAATCATTATATCAAAGAGATATCCACATTCCTGTGTTCATTGCAATAATATTCACAATAGCAAAGATATGGAATCAATTAAGGTCCAACAACAGATGACTGGATAAAGAAAATGTAAATACTCAATGGAATACTATTTGGCCATAAAAGAAGAAAATCTTACCTTTTGCAACAACATGGATGAACCTAGAAGACATTCTGTTATGTGAAATAAAACAGACATAGACAGACAAGTACCACATGATTTCTCATGTGTGGAATCTAAAAATGTTGATCTCAGACAAGTAGAAAATAGAATGGTGGTTACAGGGACTGAGGTGGTCAAGAGAGGGCCGGAGAAATGTCGGTCAAAGGATACAAAATTTCAGTTAGATAGGAGGTATAACTTCAAGAGACCTATAATGATTATAGTTAATAATACATTGTATTGAAAAATTCTGAGTGGATGTGACGTGTTCTTACAAAAATGATAACCATGTGAGGTAATGCACATCTTACTTAGTTAGATTTAGTTGTCTTACAATGTCTACACCCTTAAAACACACATGGTAAATACATGCAATTTTATCTGTCATTATAATATTCTTTTTAAGTGCTTAATTAAATCTAGAAATGTATCAAAGGAATTATTCATCACAACCAATTAGGATTTATATTAGGAATGTAAATATGATCACCATAAGTACTCTATCAATGTAGTAATTATAATTCATAGATACTTTTATTTACTTATTAATTTTATGTATTTATTTACTTAAACATTTCTAGTGTCAAGAAGTGGGCGACAGTATTCTAGGTGTTGGGGTAAAAATGTGAACAAGATAGATAAGATTGCATGGAATTGCATGAGATGAGAGTTTAAAAACCCATATAATTATCTTGATAGATGGACTGTAAACATCCAAACATGAAAACATTCAGTGTTCATTCCTAATAATAAACCTTTATCATCTGGCATTATGGTGCATTCCTGCAATCCAAGAACTTGGGAGGCAAAAGCAAGAGGATCATGAATTTGAGGACACCCTGGGCTATACGGTGAGATCTTATCTCAAAAATAAACAAATAAATTAAAAAGCCCTGAGGAAAAAAAAATTATCCTTAGTACAAAGACAGGAAGGCTAGGTCATACATTACCCTTACCTGAGAAATATTACCAACAGTCCGTTTAAATTTAGGAACTGAAATGGGATGATGATTTTGCATTGGAAATGGTACAAATTTGCAGCATGTTGTGTGTGCAGTGCAAGAAAAAGATATAGAGTGTGTGTGTGTTTCAGAATGTATTGTTGAGATGTAACACCAAAAAAGATGTTATTGTGGGTGTAGGTATACACAATACAGGATGGAGACTTGAGAGACTGACACAAGAGTCTGTTAAAATGTAGTATAACAGTGACATTTCAAATTACTGGGAAGGTGTACTATATGTGAGTGTAACATTGGCATGCAAATAGGTAAAAGGAAAGCCCAGAAGCAGGTCCATGCATCTGGCTATTTTCAGCCATCCAGCCCTCCAACCTTCTGCCTTTCTTTGCTTTGCTCTGCTCCCCAGAAGGCAACACTGGGCTCCCTTGCAAACTGCATGTGGCAGTGGACAATGGAAGGCACTAGCACTAGTAGGAGATGAGAAAAGTGTTGGTGTTTCTTCCTCCTTCTTCCCTGGTATCTCCATTTCCCTGGCAACAACTGACTTCCGCTACTCCTACAACTTCAACTCCTACCGAAGTTTCTCCTCCATGGTCCTAGCTCTCACTGGGATACAGTAATATATTTCCTCCTAGTAAGAGTTTCTGGTTTAGGTAATTGTCAAGTGCTTCAACACGCCTTGTTTCTTGCCTTGGCTCTGCTCCTACCTCTGTAAAGTATCTTCACTTAATCTGTGTATGTTCTGTTTTCTTTTGGGATCCTGTCTGGTAATGTACCAAGAATGGTGCAGTATCTTTTGACACCTAATGCCTCCCTTAGAGAAGTTCTGCTTCTCATCTCTGTAACTTGGAACTCAACAGGCCTAGTTCTCATGAGAAGGACTTTTGAGTTAATACAGTAATGGCACTAAAACATGGAAGCTCAGACTGCTACTGAGACAATTTTAGTTGCTTATGGCATTAAATCCTTAGCTAGAAAGCAGGGCTTATCTTCTAGCCAGATCCTTGATCCTTATCACTAAGGGAATTTGAGTAGCTATTATGTGATGAAAAAAGATTAGTATCTTTAAAAAGAACAGTAACTAAACTCCAGGTGGTCCTTATCATTATAGTCTCCAGTGATGGCCCTCGAAGGAAAACTGGTAACCATTAAACATAAGGTCACTAAAGCCCAGCTCAGGAGAGTGAAGGTTTGGGCCACTCTGCAGCCAAAGTGATATTAGAATGGGTGGTGGAAGGAGGAAGCTGTGATTGTCAACTGGTGATCAGATACAGAGGAGGGACCAAAGTGGTTATGCAGACTTTACACTAATTGATGCTTCCTCTTTTACTTCCTTTTCTGATACCTTTTATGAAGAGAACAAGTTTAGACTAATGGTTCAAGTTAGGTTTTGGGTGAATGCATAATTGAATTACTGTCACACTTTGATGGTGTTATAACTCATGGGATTGCATGGTTCTCCTGGGGGGAGAATGGGACTTTCTTCAACCAGCACAAAGAAACAGTGTGTGCTGAGTGGCAAAAGGAGTGGGCAGTGTTGGTGACCCCTCCCTTTTTCTCCTCTCTCCACTCACCTCTAAGTAGCTCCATGCTTTGGGAGACTGAACTCTGCAGATCACCTATCTGGTCTCAAGCTTCAGTTTGGGCTTGACTAATGGGTAGAACCTGCAGGCAATTAGAGGTTAAAGGAGACCTGGACTGCTTCTAAGGCAGCAGATCTGGTTATCTATCTACAGCTACCAATTCTACTGTGCAGCCCTCCTCCATTACTCTGCTCTCAGTGGGCTTTCTTCAATAACACTAATTCTTTCTCTTTTCCTTTCAGTGCTAGAGGTGGAAGGACTTCTTACAGTCACTGGATGCCTCCACATTCCTGCTGATTTTACTAACCCTGATCTTATTGTCTTATGTTGTTACCTTCATTAAACATGATTTAAGCCATCTGATCAAACCCTTTTTTGGATAGAACTTTTATAACATGCATATATGAACATTCTATTTATGTCTGAGGTAGCACTCAAAATAGTAGTGAAAGGATGGATTGTTCAATAAATATATTAAAATAGCTCTTTTTCCATACATAAAAATAATAAAATCAGATCCATATCTTATTCACACACAAAAATTAATTCTAGATGGATTGTCCCAAATTAGAATTTTTTAAAAAAAACTTTTAGAAGAAAACATGGCATGCTTATGAAACCAAGGTGGAGAAATATTTCTTCAACAAGACATAAAATGCCTAACCATAAAGAATAGTAAATTTGAATGTTTTGGTAAATTTTTTATACATCAAAACTCACCATTCATAGTGTGATAAGACATACCACAGACTAGGAAATATTTACAGCATATCTGAGCAACAAGGATTTGAATCTAAAATACATAAAGAACTTTTACAAATCAAGAAAGGAAAGACAACTTAATAGAACAATTAAGAAAGGTTATAAAGAAGCATTTCACATAAAAGAAAATCCTAGTGATAGGGGATCATGTGGAAGGATGGTCAGCTCATTTACAGTCAAATAAATGCAAAAACCAAACAAAAACAACAATCAAAAACCAAAACTCAGCAAGGTAACATTTCATACACATTGAATTGGCATTTAGTCTGATCAGATCTAATGTTTCAAGAAAATAGAAAAACTGGAACTCTCAGTATGCTGGTGGGAGTAAAATTGGCTCAATCTCTTGGAAGAATAGTTTGACAGTATCTAGTAATGTTGAAGATGCATATGCCACTTGATCCAGTGGTTCCACTTCTAGCTATGTAGCCTGGATGAAACTTTTATACAGAGCACATAAACACACATATAAGAATATTTATGGATGAATTGATTGTAATAGAGAACAATGGAAAAGTGACACAAACAAACCATCAAGAATGGATTATAGTCTATCCTGTAATGTATTTTACCATATGGCAATTAAAATGAATGAATGAGAGCTACAGGTAGCAGTGTTTGTAATCTTGTAAGCATAATGTTGACCTGCTAAACTGCAACCTGTAAAAGCAATGGAGAGTACACAAGATGCATTTGAAATCAGATTCAATATTTATATCAAAGCTATGTCCAGATTTACCCCTGATAGTTGGCAATCACTTTAGTTGAATTTGAAATATGCCATCTAGTTTGTGTGTATGTCTCTTTGAAACTAGGAAGTAAAAGATTAAAAGTTTGGGTGTGCCACATTTAAATTTTTACTTTTTTGTAGTCCTAGGGTTTGAACTCAAGGTCTTGCACTTGCTAGACAGGCACTCTATCACTTCAATCATGCCCCCAGCCCTCAAAATTTTAACAAGATTTACTGTCCTTTCAGTTTCCTTGTATATATTGTTTGTAATATTATTTTAAATGTATTTTAGGTTCATAGCAAAATTGAAAGGAAGGTACAGAGATTCCCATATACTTCTTCCTCCTCTCTACTTCTCAGTGAAGGACTTTGTTTTTAGTAAAATTTAAAATGTAAAAAAGTTTTGAGGGGAGATTTCAAGATGGCGGCTAGAAGGAAGAAGCAGAAAGCATGCTTCCTAAAGTAAAATCTTGGAGAGATGCTGGAGATACACCTTCCAGGAAAACCACCAAGAAGAGGCAAAACTTTGACTCCTAGACACCTCCAGCCTACACATAGCATCTCCACTTCATGTTAAATGGAGAAACCAGGAGGGCTCCCTTGCTGATGCCAGACAGCAGCACCCAGATGGCTTGGGAAGACGCAGACCACAAGATGAGCTAAGCAGCAAGCGGTACTCCCACAGACAACCCTGGGCCAGATCAGCATAGCCCCCCCAGACAGACTGACCCCCACCCAGGGAAAAAAGAAAAAAAAAACTGAATAATAAGCGGTAACAGAGGAGACACATAGCAAAGAAGGTGAGGTGCCCTGAGCGCCAAAGAGAGGGGGAGGGGAAATGCCCCACACCAACCTGGTTGGAGAAGGCAGGAGTGGTAGCACACGCCCAGCAACCAGGAGTGGGATAGCTTGTAAAAGTGGCAGTGGGAGAACTCCACAGGAGAGGGGGGAAACCCACTTCCCATGTGAACTGTAAATAAACACACTGGCCTGAGAAAACTGGTGCAGTGTCACCTCCCCCAGTGTGCTTGGAAAGGCAAAAGCTTGTAGCAGTGGCTCAGGCACTGGAGAACACTGAGTAAACATAGCCTGCAGGGCTAGGTGAGTGTTAAGCTCACTCCTGAGATCTGCATAAATAAAGCCTCCAGCAACATCAGGCTGAAAGCAGCAGGCAGATGAGCTGCAGCCTCAGATAGCCATTCACAGAACTGTCTCCAGACTCTTTTTTTTCCTCTCTCCCTACCTTTGATGAACTATGCATGCATGCATGCATGCTGAAAAACTTACTGAAACTGTATTGCATTTGAACTTGGGACACTTTGTAGTGTTTTGTTTTGTTTGGTTTGGTTTGGTTTTCTTCCCCTTTGATGAGACAATGACAGAACTACTTCTGAGACACCATCTCCAGGATAAGAGGCTGAGAGACTAACACCAAAATTATTAAGACTGAAACTTCATTGCATTTGAACTTGGAGATTTTTTTTCATTTATTTATTTTTTATTTATTTATTTTTCCAATCCTCTCTATGTCTCTCTAATGCCTGTTCAGCTTACTGTTGATCAGTACACTATCTCTCCCTGTTTATATCTTTGAAACTTTTGTTTATTTGTTTCTACTTGTTTGTTTACTTGTTTTTCCCTTTTTCTTTAACTTCTTTGCTTTCCATCTCATCTCACCCTTCCATCCTAAATATCACCATTGTTAATATTACAAGCTAGGAAATACTTAATAGCAACAGTACAGGGACAATAACAACACCAAGGACAATGATGGGAAGACAGATAAAACAGGGAAACCAGTTTCCCCACAGCAAAAAATTAGTATAGGAACCAGAGAAAAATGAAGAAAACAGATACTCAAATCCAGACTCCAACAAAATGCAGATAAACTATGCCAAAGAAGCCAATGAAGCACACAAGAATAATCTAAAAGAAGAAATCCTACAGGTAATCAATGAGAATTTTATAGAGATGATACTGGATATGGTCAACCAAAATGTACAGAAGACACTCAAGAAATTCCAAGACAACAAAAATAGAGAATTTGAAAAAGCACAAGAAGAAATAAAAGGAACCATAGAAGCACTATATAAACACCAAAGTGAAACAAAGAACATGATAAATGAACTCAGGACAAAAACAGACAACATTAAAGAGGAAAAGACTCAGGATATGGAAAACCTCAGAAAAAAGAACGAAACAGAATTGCAAAACAACATGGAAGGCCAATCCAGCAGAATAGAACAAAGAGAAGACAGAATCTCAAAACTCGAAGATGAAATGTTAATTAAAGGAAAAACTGAAGAACTATTAGTTAAACAACTCAAGACCTGTGAAAAGAAAATGCAAGAACTCACTGACTCCATCAAAAGACCAAACCTGAGAATCATGGGCATTGCAGAAGGAGAAGAGGTGCAAGCAAAGGGAATGCAAATATATTCAACAAAGAATAACAGAAAATTCCCCAAATCTAGAGAAAGCTATTCCCATACAGATGCAAGAGGCCTTCAGGACACCAAACAGTCCAGACCAAAATAGATCTACTCCACAGCATGTTATTGTTAAAACAACAAATACAGAGACCCAAGAAAGAATACTGAAGGCCGTAAGAGAGAAAAAACAAATAACATACAACCCATCAAAATCACAGCAGACTTCTCAACAGAAACATTAAAAGCAAGAAGAGCTTGGGGTACGATCTTTGGGGCAATAAATGAAAATAACTTCAACCCCAGGATACTCTCCCCAGCAAAACTATCATTCAACAGATGGAGCAATAAAAGTCTTCCATGACAAGCAGAAACTAAAACAATATGTGACCACAAAGCTACCACTACAAAAGATTCTTCAAGGGATTCTGCACACAGAAAGTGAAACCCAACATAACTATGAAAGGGCAGGCAGCACCAAACTACAGGAAAACAAAAAGCAAGAAAGT
Organism: Castor canadensis; assembly: GCF_047511655.1. NCBI lineage: Eukaryota > Metazoa > Chordata > Mammalia > Rodentia > Castoridae > Castor > Castor canadensis. The sequence continues at coordinate 30,375,818 of NC_133395.1, forward strand.
AGAGAGTAACCTCAACTTAGGTACACACAATCAAACCTTCAAACAACTAAGACAACTAAATGACAGGAATCACCACATACCTATCAGTACAAACACTTAATGTTAATGGACTTAATTCCCCCATCAAAAAACACCCTCTGATGAAATGGATTAAAAAGGAAGATCCAACAATTTGATGCTTACAGTACACCCATCTCACCAACAGAAATAAGCATAGGCTTAGGATGAAAGGCTGGAAGAAGATTTACCGAGCCAATGGCCCCTGAAAACAGGCAAGAGTAGCAATACTTATCTCTGACAAGTAGACTTCAAACCTACATTGATCAAATGAGATAAAGAAGGACATTCCATACTAATAAAAGGGGAAATAGACCAAAAAGAAATAACAATTATCAACCTATATGCACCCAATGTCAATGCACCCAATTTCATCAAACATACCTTGAAGGACCTAAAAGCATATATTAACTCCAACAAAGTGGTTGTGGGAGACTTTAACACCCCATTATCATCAATAGATAGGACATCCCAAAAAAAAAAATCAATAAAGAAATCCTAGATCTAAAATATACCATAGATCAAATGGACCTAGTTGATGTCTACAGAACATTTCATCCAGCTTCTACACAATATACATTCTTCTCAGCAGCCCATGGAACCTTCTTCAAAATAGATCATATCCTAGGGCACAAAGCAAGCCTCAACAAATATAAGAAAATAGAAATTATACCATGTATTCTATCTGATCACAATGCAATAAAACTAGAACTCAACAACAAAAGTAAAGACAAAAAACATGCAAACATCTTAAACTGAATAACTCATTACTTAATGAACAATGGGCCATTGATGAAATAAAAGAGGAAATTAAAAAGTACCTGGAAGTCAATGAAAATGAAAACACAACCTACCAGACCCTATGGGACACAACAAAGGCAGTCCTGAAAGGAAAGTTTATAGCCATGAGTGCATATATTAAAAAGACTGAAAGATCACAAATCAAAGACCCAATGGTACATCTCAAACTCCTAGAACAAGAACAAGTAAATCCCAAAACAAATAGAAGGAGAGAAATAATAAAAATAAGAGCTGAAATCAATGAAATAGATACTAAAAAAACCATACAAAGAATTAATAAAACAAAAAGTTGGTTCTTTGAAAAAATAAAGAAGATCGACAGACCCCTGGCAAACCTGACTAAAATGAGGAGAGAAAAAACACAAATTAGTAGAATCAGGAATGCAAAAGGGGAGATAACAACAAATACCATAGAAGTCCAGGAAATCATCAGAGACTACTTCAAGAAACTATATTCAAATAAAGTCGAAAATCTTAAAGAAATGGACAGATTTCTAGATAGATATGATCATCCAAAACTGAACCAAGAGGATATTAATAAGCTGAATAGATCTATAACACAAAATGAAATTGAAGCAGCAATCAAGAGTCTCCGCAGAAAGAAAAGTCCAGGACCTGATGGATTCTCTGCTGAATTCTATCAGACCTTTAAAGAAGAACTGACACCAACCCTCCTTAAACTGTTCCATGAAATAGAAAGGGAAGAAAAACTGCCTAACACATTTTATGAAGCTTGTGTAACACTTATCCCAAAACCAGGCAAAGACACCAAAAAGGAGAACTATAGGCCAATCTCCTTAATAAACATTGATGCAAAAATCCTCAACAAAATAACGGCAAACCGAATTCAACAACACATCAAAAAGATTATTCACCACGACCAAGTAGGCTTCATCCCAGGAATGCAGGGGTGGTTCAACATATGAAAATCAATAAACATAATAAGCCACATTAACAGAAGCAAAGACAAAAACCACTTGATCATCTCAATAGATGCAGAAAAAGCCTTTGATAAGATCCAACACCATTTCATGATAAAAAGCTCTAAGAAAACTAGGAATAGAAGGAAAGTACCTCAACATCATAAAAGCTATATATGACAAACCTACAGCCAGCATTATACTTAAAGCAGAAAAACAGAAACCATTCCCTCTAAAATCAGGAACCAGACAAGGATGCCCACTATCTCCACTCCTATTCAACATAGTACTGGAATTCCTAGCCAGAGCAATTAGGCAAGAAGAAGGAATAAAAGGAATACAAATAGGTAAAGAAATTGTCAAAATATCCCTATTTGCAGATGACATGATCTTATACCTTAAAGACCCAAAAAACTCTACCCAAAAACTCCTAGACATCATCAATAGCTAGAGCAAGGTAGCAGGATATAAAATCAACATAGAAAAATCATTAGCATTTCTATACACTAACAATGAACAAACTGAAAAAGAATGTATGAAAACAATTCCATTTACAATAGTCTCAAAAAAAATCAAATACCTAGGTGTAAACCTAACAAAAGATGTGAATGACCTCTATAAGGAAAACTATACACTTCTGAAGAAAGAGATTGAGAAAGACTATAGAAAGTGGAGAGATCTCCCATGCTCATGGATTGGTAGAATCAACATAGTAAAAATGTCTATACTCCCAAAAGTAATCTACATGTTTAATGCAATTCCCATCAAAATTCCAATGACATTCATTAAAGAGATTGAAAAATCAACCATTAAATGTATATGGAAACACAAGAGGCCACGAATAGCCAAGACAATACTCAGTCAAAAGAACAATGCTGGAGGTATCACAATACCTGACTTCAAACTATATTACAGAGCAATAACGATAAAAACAGCATGGTACTGGCACAAAAACAGACATGAAGACCAGTGGAACAGAATAGAGGACCCAGGTATAAAGCCACACAACTATAACCAACTTGTCTTTGACAAACGCACTAAAAATATACGATGGAGGAAAGACAGCCTCTTCAACAAAAACTGCTGGGAAAACTGGTTAGCAGTCTGCAAAAAACTGAAACTAGATCCATGTATATCACCCTATACCAAGATTAACTCAAAATGGATCAAGGATCTTAATATCAGACCCCAAACTCTAAAGTTGATACAGAAAAGAGTAGGAAATACTCTGGAATTAATAGGTATAGGTAAAAACTTTCTCAATGGAACCCCAGCAGCACCGCAACTAAGAGATAGCATAGATAAATGGGACTTCATAAAACTAAAAAGCTTCTGCTCATCAAAAGAAATGGTCTCTAAACTGAAGAGAACACCCACAGAGTGGGAGAAAATATTTGCCAGCTACACTTCAGGCAAAGGACTGATAACCAGAATATATAGGGAACTTAAAAAACTAAATTCTCCCAAAACCAATGAACCAATACAGAAATGGGCAAGTGAACTAAACAGAACTTTCTCAAAAGAAGAAATTCAAATGGCCAAAAAACACACGAAAAAATGCTCACCATCTCTAGCAATAAAGGAAATGCAAATTAAATCCACACTAAGATTCCACCTCACCCCATTAGAATAGCCATCATTAGCAACACACCAATAACAGGCGAGGATGTGGGGAAAAAGGAACCCTCTTCCACTGCTGGAGGGAATGTAAACTAGTACAACCACTCTGGAAAAAAATTTGGAGGCTACTTAAAAATCTAAACATTGATCTACCATTTGATCCAGCAATACCACTCTTGGGGATATACCCAAAAGACTGTGACACAGGTTACTCCAGAGGCACCTGCACACCCATGTTTATTTCAGCACTATTCACAATAGCCAAGTTATGGAAACAGCCAAGATGCCCCACCACTGACGAATGGATTAAGAAAATGTGGTATCTATACACAATGGAATTTTATGCAGCATGAAGAAGAACGAAATGTTATCATTTGCTGGTAAATGGATGGAATTGGAGAACATCATTCTGAGTGAGGTTAGCCTGGCCCAAAAGACCAAAAATCATATGTTCTCCCTCTTACGTGGACATTAGATCAAGGGCAAACACAACAAGGGGATTGAACTTTGATCACAAGATAAAAGCGAGAGCACACAAGGGAGGTGTGAGGATAGGTAAGACACCTAAAAAATTAGCTAGCATTTTTTGCCCTCAACGCAGAGAAACTAAAGCAGATACCTTAAAAGCAACTGAGGCCAACAGGAAAAGGGGACCAGGAACTAGAGAAAAGGTTAGAGCAAAAAGAATTAACCTAGAAGGTAACACCCACGCACAGGAAATTAATGTGAGTCAACTCCCTGTATAGCTATACTTATTTCAACCAGCAAAAACCCTTGTTCCTTCCTACTATTGCTTATACTCTCTCTTCATCAAAATTAGAGATAAGGGCAAAATAGTTTCTGCGGGATATTGAGGGGGGGAGAGGGAGGGGGAGGAGTGGGTGGTAAAGGAGGGGGTGGTGGCAGGGGGGAGAAATGACCCAAGCATTGCATGCACATATGAATAATAAAAAAAATGTAAAATGTTGGTTTTAAGAGGTGAGCAAGGTAATTCTGTGAACTGGAGCTCTTTGAAGGATGATGACAAATAGGGGTAACTGGCCTTGAAAAATTTTTACTGTGCATGTCCATGTTGAAAATGCAGCATATATCAAAGCAGAAGGGCACATTGGTAGCCATGATAAAATACGAAGTCTCAATGAGTCTATGATTTTGGGTTGTGACCTGAGTGCTTGGGTTCGCTTTTGTATTCATTGGGGAGAGGAAAGAATCAGGCTTGCTGAAAACCTTGTTCACTAATGCTGTTTAAAGTTCTATTGAGGTTTCAATTTAAAGGTGCTAAAAAGAAAGAAATTGTTAAGAATGAAAAGAAGTAGAATATCTTAGACTTTTATGTACATTTTCTAAATTGTATTTATGATGGAAGGACTGAAGACTAGTGGTGTGGCTGCAGCATGACAAGCAGGTTTACTGTACTTGGTTTAGCCTCTTGTTTACTTTCAGGTCTGTTAATAAAATATCAGAAAATATTGAACACAATGCCATTGAAAATCTTTAAAATGCAACTTCCCTAATTATGTAAAAAGCTATTTACACCTTAGCTGGCAAAAGACCCCAAAGAAGTATTGTTTTATTTGGAGTTTTGAAACTATGTCATTTGAAAATTGACAGCTGAAGAACAGACTTTACTCATATGCATAATCAAATTGCCTTAACACCCTGCCAGGAATTTCCTAATGAATCACCCAAAATGCCATACTTTTCCTGAATGTATGCAAGTTCCAGGTTTGGTTTTTGAGAATCAACTAAATTTTGTAATAGTTTAGTTGGTATATTACTGAACTTGCACTAATGTCATAAATCACAAATCTCTTCTGTTTCTACTTTTCTTTTCAATTGACAAATGAAAATAAGAATAACAGACTATAAGTGAGATCATGTAGCATTTGTCATTCTGTACTTGTCTTATTTCATGTAGCATAATGTCCTTCAGGTTTATCCATATGGTCCCAAGTGACAGAATCTTCTTTTTGGTATTCCATTATATCTGTATGTATGTGTGTATGCATATAATATTATTTAATGTATAATATTATATATTGTATATAATCACATTTTCTTCATTCTCTCACTCATCCATTGATGAACACACTTAGGTTGATTCTATATCTTGACTGTTCAGAATAATGCTGAAAAGTGGCATTCAAAAAACTCTATATCCACATGCAAAAGACTAAAATTGAACCCTTTACTCATACCATTCAAGATTATCTCAAAATGAATTAGAGAATTAAAGACCTGAAACTTTTACAGATATGATCCCCGAAGCATATGAAAAAAAGCAAACATACAGAAATGGGATTTCATTCAATCAAAAAGCTTCAATGTAGCACAGGAAACAACAAAGTGAAGAGACAGTTCATAGATGGGAAGAAAATATTTGTAAATGATACACCTGACAAGGGACTAATATACAAAATACATAAGAAACACAAATGACTCAAGAGCAAGAAAATAAGTAACCTAAAAAAAATTGGGTAAAGGATCTGAACAGATATCTCTCAAGAGAAGAGATACGAATGGCCATTTTTCATATAAATGAAGAAAGTGCTCAATATTTCTAAGCATCAGAGAAATACAAATTAAAACTCCAATAAGATAGTACTTCACCCTTTTAGAATGACAATAAGACAAATGATAAGTACTGGTGAAGATTTAAAAAAAAAAACTCTAGTACATTCACTGTCAGTGGAAATGAAAATTAGTACAGTCATTTTGGAAAATAATATGGTGATTCCGAAAAAAAAAAAAAAAACTAAAAATAGAACGACTATATGACCCAGCAATCCTATTTCTGAGTATATATTTCAAAGGATTTGAAATTTGTATGTCAAAGAGATATATGAAATTCTGTGTTTATTTCAGCATTATGCATAATGGACAAATAAGGAAGCAACCTGAGTGTCCATCAATGAATGAATGGATAAAGAAAATGTGGTATGTATATATACATAATGAAATACTATTCAGCATTTAATTCATATTTATTTGTAATAAAAAGCTTGCTCATTGAAGTATCATAAAGTGAAAGCATTATTTAAATAAAAATACCTTAAAGTGACAATTTTTAGTATTTTCCCAGAAAAGAATAACTTTGCTTTTGGTATCATTTGAAATTTAATTACTTTAAAATAATTTGAGTAAAATAGTTTGTCTAGTATGATTTGATATTGTACTATATATAACACGAAGTTATTATATTCCATACTTTGTGAACGTAGTGCCTAGCAATTAAAGAACTCAATGCTGAGCATTTTTAACAGTTGGCTTGATTTTTCTAAAGTTGAAATTACTCAGGGTAACTGAAAAAGGTTTTGACAAGCTGACTTACAAAAAGTGACAGAAAGATAAAACAAAAAGATAATATTCATGGACTACAAAAAATCAGTCTATATTTTAAAATTGCATTGTAGATGAAGAAGAAATATACAATAGAAGATTGACTTTTATTGGGGGGATAAAACCCAAGCAATCATTTGAAATCATAAGCGTCTTTTTGACTCAGGAGGCACATAATTTATGAATGACTTGGTGGTAACAAAAAAAAAATTTATGAATGACTTGGTGGTAACAAAAAACTTGTTTGTCTTCTCCCTAGGTGGTGATAAAAGTTTTGCAAAGTAGAAAAGACAAGCCCAAAGAAATGTAAGCAAGATATTAAGTTCTTTTCAGAGTATTTTTATTTTTGATTCTTTGGGATGAATTTACTTAGGTTATCTGATACTTTTCATATTTTTGCTCATGTTAGCAAATACGCTTTCTAAGAGTCTTGTATCTGGGTGTTTTCCTGGTTCCTTCTTCCTTCCCTCCACTCTCCCACCTAATTTGGTACAAACACAGCTTCGGATGCTTATTTTTTCAACTATCATCTTTGGCTTGCCAAATGTCAGTTTTGATAAAGATCTATATAATGACAAAGATGAGGAAATAACAAGGGCTACACATAGGCTATGATGAAAACTGTTTACTATGGAATTATACCACATAGTCATGTCTTTGCTCACAGACATAAAAAGTAACATGCCACTAATCACTTATCTAGTTATTATATCACAAATGAATGTTAGTTAATGTGAAAACATACCATTTAGAAAGAGATCCTCTCTGAACAGAAGAAACTGATTTCCAATATGTATTACCAAGATTGAATACCACTTTCTTTTAAACAAATAACTGAATATTCAGATGGCTGTCCATCTTGTTTTTTCAATGCATGATATTCACTGATATTTTTCTCTAAAAATGGTAAAGCTGAGATAAATATTGACATTACTGAAATGTTGCTTCATTTACATTTAAAAGATAAACTATTTTAAAAGTTTTATATTCATTAAAAAGAGTATAAGAGTTCCCGTATCTCCCATACCCAGTTGTTCCCATTATTAACATCTTACATTAGTGTGGTATATTTAATACAAATAATGAACCAACATGGATACATTATTGCCAAGAAAAGTCCATCTTTATTCAGATTTCCTTAGTTTTTACCTAATGGCCTTTTTCTGTTCCAGGGTCCTGTCCAGGATACTACATTACACTTAGTTGTCATATTTCCTTAGGCTCCTTTTGGCTGTGAGTTTCTCAGACTTTCCTTCTTGGTGACCCTGACAGTTTTGAATAGTACTGGTCACAGTACTTTTGTAGAATGTCCTTCAGATTGGGCTTGTCTGATGTTTCATTCAGAATTAGACTGGGGTTGTGGGTTTTAAGGACCACAGGCCATACAGTACCCTTTATCTTGATCATGAGAAAGATACATATCAACCTGACTTACCATTGTTGATGTGGAACTTAGTTATCTGCCTGAGGCAATGTTTGTCAGTTTCCTCTACTGCAAAGTTTCTCTTCTCACATTCCTGTTCTGTAATATATTTTAGAAGGAAGACACTGCATCAAGCCCTCAATGAAGGACTAGAGAGACAAGCTTCGTCTCCTGGAGTAGGAAGTGTCTGCATACATCTTTTGCACAGAAGACTGTGATTAACAAAACTTTAGGTGCCTAAGTACTTCCCAGTCAATTTAATATTTACTCTAGATAACAAAGCATACCTCTAAGACTGCAAGTCCCAGTAATCTGAAGAAAAATATTCTTTATCAACAAATAGTCTCACAACATTAAGAAAATGAGACTATTTAGACACCCATTTTGAAAAGAAAATATAGTCAACAAAACCTTGGATTGGTATCCTTATATTATATTAATTATTAGTTAAGCAAAGATGAATAATTCAAGAGTAAAATTGTCATCATCCATGGTCTTTATATTTTCTGCTTAAATCAAAAGCTGAAACTGAGCTGCTATACACAAGCCTCTAGGCTGTACACTGTACAACTCCAAGGAACACCATTTCTGTAAACTACTAGGTGAGTGGTGCACTCTATATTTGTACACGATAGGACTCTGAACTGGAGGCCTCAATGGAATGACCAATAAGATAATTTCTTCCAAGGAAAGATTGTAGGGTTGTAGTAAACATACATATAGACTTGCTCCTTTTACATAGAGGAGTTCAATTTTCTGAGATTAGTTATTCTACATACCAAGGAGATGAAATTGGTCATCATTACCACCATCTCAACAAACTTTAACTGAACCTGTAGTCTGTGCCTGACATACATGATGTTAACTAATTTATATTTTTCTTAATTCTTGCAATAATCTCATAAGGAAGTTGAGGTTCAGAAATATGACAAACTTGCTCAAGGTAATAAAGCCAGTGATGTTCTGCTCAACTCAGAAACTGGAACTCATCCAGGTTTCTGTGTCCCAGAAGTGGGTGCTTATAGAGCATACTATGCTGCTATGCTGTGATACTGGTATGGTGCCTTAAACAATCTCATATTGAAGGTTGTTACATGGGCTTCCTAGCCAGTGAGTATTTGGACTGTCATTTTGTCTGAAATTAGTGTGCTTTTAGGTAGGAATATCATGAAGAAGGTTGAACCTTAGAAACCTCCTGATAAGTAAATAAAAGTCTTTTCCTAGATTTCAGAATAAGATTTTTCAGGCTATAGATGATAGTACAATTTTAAGTCCTTTTTTTCCCTTCTTCCACATATTTTTTCTTGTAGAAAGAGAATCTGGCTAACTTAAGTCGAAGAGACATCATTGGGTTCTCCTGAAATTGTTATGACAGGTAGAAAACCAGCTTCAAAGACTGCTCAGTGAAGAAGAGGTACTATGCAGACTGAACAATAGCTAATTCAGACCTGGAAACAATAAGGATAGAGCCTATAGTTGATAATTTTTATCAAGTGATACCCAGATGGTGACGCCAGCACTGGGAATAGCATGAGGCATGTGTGGCACTTGGCTTGGGTATTCGAGGGGATTTTAAAATCCCAGTAATCAAAGCAAAGAATTTTAATGTTTTTTTCAAAAAATCAAAATCAATGCAAAAACTACAATGAACAAAGTATCAAAATTTTAAATAAGGAAGGGATGATAGTAAAAGATAAGAAACAGTATGAGGCACAGAACTGAGAAGACTGTGTGTGTGTGTGTGTGTGTGTGTGTGTGTGTGTGTGTGTGTTTGTGTGTGTGTGTGTGTGTGTGTGTGTGTGTGTGTCTTAGCAACTTCAGTTCAGAATAGGATGACTGTGAATATAATTTTGAATTTGGGGGTACAGGACATCCAAAGATGGAAATACTTAATCACAACTCAAAATGCTGCTCTGAAACTCAAGATATGACAGAGCAAAAGATATGAATTTGAGGATCATGTCAAACAGATGATAGATAATGTCATAAGAAAGGAAGAGACCTCCTTGGAGGGAAAAAAAAGCAGAGAAGAGAATGGAGGACTAAGTCCTAGAGAACATCCACCCATGTTTTATGTAGTACAGAATCCCTTCTTTCCAATGACCAGAAAGTTAGAATCATAATGAATTCACTGAACATATTATTCTCAGTTCCTGGGAATCTGCAAAACATAACTTCTAGCCAATCACCCTCTATCAGCACTGGAGTGTAAGATAACACACAACACATTGCACCTCCTTTATTATTTAGTCATCTGGGTTATGGTTTGCTGCAAATCACCATTTTGCTCATAAAGGAGAATATCTGCTGCATTATAGAAATAGATAGGAGTGAAGTCACCATTGGCTTTGAAGTGAGTTTCCTTTTTAATCTCCTATTAAATGACAATCTTATTAAATCTAACATTTCGTTTTGATTATCTTAGTGCAGTTCACAAAGTAGCCTATATGTAGACCATTCTGATAAGTGTTGCTAGGTTTTATTTTGCACTGAGCACAATGTCTTCCTCTGAGTGGATGCTTAATATTTTTGAGGTTTCATCAAATAAAGCAGAGAAAACCAGAAAATAATATTGTTGCTTCTTATGTGGTATTTATAAGATGCTGAAGAAACGTGATTTCTGTAAAGTATACTTATTAAACTACAATTTAGGGACAAAATACAAACCTAAATATTGGATAATCGTGTTATTTTATAACTTTTGAAAAACTACAAGAGACTTTACTTGATTTGTATTTTCTCTATGCATACTGTAGATTCCTATAAATAAACCGAAAGGTAATGATGTGTTATAGTATAAGATTAAAGGTTATTTATATCAATATTGCCTGTGCATGCCAACAAAATAACATCTTAACAATAGAATTACAAATACAAACTATAAATATTGACTTTTTGATGAAATTTGTCATTGCTATTGGGATTGTTTTATTAAACCATAACACAGGACCTATATGTGCCTTTTATGGAAGAATTCAAAACACTTTGTAAACATTGAATATAATTTTGGGTACTAGTGACAAATATCACATTAGTGTTTGATACCGATGGTAGTATGCACCAGGCCACTTGCATGTGAGACATTAGGAGACTTTATGCTGGCTCTTTATTTCAGTTACAGGGGAATACAAATTTCTGTAGCCTTGCACAATACTTTCTAACAAAGACCAACTGCTGTGGGAAAATTTTACAGAGTAACTATGAAAAACCAGTATCTAGGATATATTCTCTTTGGGTTTTAGTTTCCAGAACTGAATCCAAATATTATTAAAATAGTCACATATTAATCATATGAACTTTATGTACATCTCATTTAATCTGTACAACCACAATATAAGGAAGGTATTGCTAATCCTCTTTTATAGAGTTAGCAGTTAATGTTTTCCTCAAACTCCTAGATCTCTCTGATTCTCAAGTCTAAACTATTGATCACTAGGACCAGTGCATCTACAACTTGATGGTAATTAATAGGGTTGACTCCTAAAATTGTGAGTGATGTGATATCTGGAGTGACAAGAAACCCAGCTAGTTTTGTGGTGTGAACAAAGGGATTAAAAATCCTCTAAATATTCTGTAATTACTTAAGCTTGTCCAAGGGTCATAATATATTCCTCAGATAAATTACTTTGAAACTTGATATGGTATATTGATACAGTAGGTATCTATAAGTGTATGATTCCATGGAGATCACTGTTGAAGAAAACCTGCCTGGTAGTGAATAAAAAGACCCCAATCTGGTGACTGCAGCATGACTGCTCATCTTGAAGAAGAAAAGGTTAAAAAATGGAAGCCTTGGGTTAGCAAAATGAGTCACTTTGGTATTTTACACATTAGTAGTTCTGAGCAGGCTTTTACAGAGGTTCTGGAGCCAGAAGATCCAGTTTTTTTCTTTCCTTTCCTCACTTTCCCCAGAACAAATTCTCAAAATAAACATAATTTCACAGGCTCTCGGAAGACTGAAGCCCTCTGGACCAATTTTATTCTGAGTGACTCACCTAAAGGCATCTCGGAAGAGATAAACACATTGACAGTCATCCTACTGTAAGGTTATTAATTTTTTGAAAACCAAGGTAATTTTCCATTGAAAACTGTATCCTAAATGATGCATTAAAAATAATTTATTTGAAGAAATTCTGTTTTGCAAACTTGGAAATATTGTCCTTATTGGAAAGAGATTGATTGTACAAATTGTGTTGTGTTTACTTTAAAAGAACCCTAAGACCTAAGGGCACCACCCTACAAAATTAACCCAAAGAATTGGGAAAATGGAACATGAATGCCTTTGCCAGTGAAATGTCTGATAAAGGAAAAAAGTACTATCTTATGAGATCTTACTCTCAAAATAATATTCAAAGAGGAATTTGTTTCAAATTTATGAAATTAAAGGCAGTCAAGCAGAATTTCAAATCATGATATAATTTGTGACAAATATGTTTGAAAGTGAATGCTTTATAAAATAATATATTATATATTAATATATGTATAATACAATATAAATATATATTAACATATAATATATGTAATGCAATATAAAATATTATATATGCATTTTGTATAATATGTAATATCTTATATAAGCATAATCTCTATTCCAAAATTTTTTTCTGTCATTCTTTTATTGAGCTTCTTTATGCTAAATATGGATTTCCCTCTTAGTCAAGCTACTTCTGACTTATCTTCAGATAGTTTCTACTTGTTTATGAAGAAAAAATATCCAAAAATTGTATATGATGTTCCAGGAGTGGAGTTTCATGCAGTTCAGAGGTGTTTTGGCTAATATTCTGCCTAATGCAATCTTCCTTTTATCAGACCATCATCAACTCATCATCCTTTCAGTAATGCAATGTAAGTGATTAAACTTCTAGAGCTGATTGTGTCACAAAAGGATTATGCTATCCCCAGCCTAGATATTAAACCTACAGACAAAGGGCAGGCAGCTGGGTATCACATCAATTTGACATTGGTTATTTGCTTTATACGTTAGTACGATTTGTAGCCATGTTATAGAATTGTAAACATTCTAGGCTGTGTTCTCAAGATATTGTTTTTAAAATGTTAACATTCTGTAGTAAACTTTAAGTAGTCAACAAATATAGTTAAATCCACAGCTCAGGATATAGAAAGAAAATTAATGAACGCTGGAAGGGCTCTAGATTCTGGCAGGCTTGTACTTGTGAGTGTGAAGATTGCAGACACTGAATCGAATTTTGGCAAAGAACTGAAAGTATTGTCTGTAATTTCTCAACAATGATATCTTCCCTCCACTCAGCTTCTTAAGAACATTTTCCTTTTTGTTAATTCCCTTACCACTTGGAAAAGTTGATTCCATTTAAAATTGGAATTGCAGTAAACAATGTGATTGTTTTTTACTTCAATTTCTGGATTGTTTTATAAGCATTTGAACAAAAATTCATCTATTAAAGGGTTTCTGCTTTGGAAATATATTCCCAAAAGGAAGATTTTCTGATATATTCCAACGTTATAGTATCAGAACTTAGTATTTGTAAGTAATTTACATACTTGCATGCCAATATTAAAGCAGAGATTTAAGGTATTTTTTTTTCACTATCTATTGTGAAAACCAGAACTTCTGAAATGCTATCAGTCTCATGCCTTTCCTAGATGCACTTTCATCAGTTTCAGTCTCAGTGCTTCCTGGGAACCCCCCTTGTCGAATGAGTTACATATTCAAAGAGACTATATTTGAAACACCTTCCTCAAGTAACACAATTTAATGGTGCCTGTGATATCCCTGGCAGCTAAACAAGAATCTGATTTCAATTGAACTTTATTTTGGCCCTGGATTCAGGACATTGCAAAGTTTGACTTTAACACAATCAGTCAAATTAACCTAGTCCTAGAGGCCAGGACCTGACAACTATTGGGTTCAAGAGTTAAACTCAATTGTGTTTGAGTAACAATAATAATGTGACCAGATAATTAGCCTTACAATTCTAGAATGAATTTAGAGGTGTAAAAGAAATGCAGGCTGAGATGTAAATTAGGCAGTGCACATTCTTTGTATCATTGACAAGCAAAGAAATAAATACTGAAGAATATATAAGGCCAATAAACCTTTTCCTAGGGCTGAAAATCTCTTGAAAGCTTAAATGATCCTAAAGGTGAATTTAAGTCTCATATCACAATAGGGATACTGAATATTTCATTCGGATTTTGTTAGAATTTTACCACATAAGAAATAAACATGTACATGAATTATTTTTCCTTAAACCGATCAAAAATACTAAATTTAATTTGTTATTATGATGTAAGAGACATTCTGGAAAAGACACACAAGCACCTCAGTGGCAACAACCACATACAAATAACACCAAGTGCAATTTGTTCTTTATTTCCCAGAATTCCTTTATTTGTCTGGTTTGTAAGGGATGGTCCTCAATTAGTTGTGCTATGTTTCCTCTTGCTTGGTAAGCATTTTTTGTCAAACAAGGAATGGCAGAGTTCCACAATTAGATCAAAAGATCAATCCTAATGTACCATTTTCTCCTCACCCTCCTGCTGTAATAAAGTGGTTGCCATTCTCCAGGGGACAACTCAAAATCCTAGGACTGATATTTCTAAATTAGCTGACTCTCTGACCTTGCTGGTAATTGCGTTAGTTTATCAATGTTCAACACAATTTATTACTCTCCAATATGTACCAAAGTGTTTATCTTTTAACACTAACAATATTAAAAAATCTAAACTATTGCAGCACAAAGAGGCATTCTTTCATTAGGGAAAAACATAAATAAGTGGGAAATGTTACAAGATCTGCTTTAGCACAAGCAGAGGTGTGACTTCAGAAAGGAAGAGGGTAGGGACTTCCTGTTCTGATTTAACACTGTTATGTTACTAAAATCTTGACGAAAAGAAACTGAGCTTGATTTCCATCTGTGTATGTATGATGCAGAAACAAAATAACACTTTCTGCATTACTATTGTAATGGCGTCATTCCAAGAAAGTGAAATGGCACCGATAAAGCTTTATCAAGGCATTTGAAAGTAATGTGGGTACTGATAGCATCTCACTTTGACTGTAAGTATGGTGCGCTTTGATGTGGAAAAGCATTAAGTTCATGTATCCTGTTTTGGGATGAAGAAGAGTCACAGCCATCATTCACATCCTTCATCTTGATTATTTTATTACATGTTATTTAAAACTTGTGTTAAATTATATGGTGAATAAGTGGTGACAAAACAGTGTCACAGTACTGTGACATTGAAGTTTTATAAAAGAAATGTCTGGTTTTAACCTTCTGTGGTCAGAGAAATGTGGCATGAGCAATGTTAATAATCTTGGGCCTAAGCGGGTGTGGTAAAGAGCAGGTAGTCCAATTTTAAACAATGGGCTGCCTGTTATCTACCTTACTCCTTACCTCCTGGCACTGGTCTGTTCTCTACCATTTCTTCACAGGTGATAGGAAAATTAAGGTTCATTTAGTACATATCCATCCACTTACCCACCAACTATATCCCTTAAAACTCATCCCTGTGATCATTCTTCACTCATGAGGAATGAATTTCAAAAGCAACTTGTACTCAAGTAACATTGGTCCTAAGTCTTGAAAAGCACTTGCTATCCTCCATCTTAAAATCTTAGGGTTTTAAAATTATAGATCATATCATAATTGCTTGTTATTGTCATTAGTTTACCTTATTCATTAAGGTAATTTTTTTCTAATGGCAAATATGTTTTTAATTCTTTTTTTCACCAGTGCAAAAATAAAATTCCTTTGGTAAAAGAAATGTATTTGAATCCTCAGTGTAATGTAGAATTTTCTACAGTATTCTAATAACTATTTTGGAAGAGATTATTATTTTAATTATATGCTAAAGTCATGAGTATTCTTTTAGTTTTAAAAGTCTTCAATTTCTTAGACATGCTCTTAGTATTTCTGTTATTTATGGTACATTAACATTGTTAATTAAATTGAGAGACCTCAAAGTGCCCACTATGAGTGCCACTCAGCAAAACTGCACATGAGGTATCCTTGCCCAGTGACCACTTCCTGTTCTACTCACCCCACAATTCATTGCATCCTTTCACTAGAGAATATGAATGAATTTTTGTCCATTTTTATAATCTTACTTAGATGCTTTGCTTCATCTAATAGCATTTTATTTTCAATAAATAATTATATTATTTTCATTTAGGTAATAATAAAGAACCATAACTTTGAATAACAAAAACAATTGTATTTTATCAAAACAGCAAATTTTATAAATATGAAAAGCTTCTGTCCATCCATTCAGATTACTATAACAAAATACTTTAGATTAGTTAATTTGTAAACAACCTAAGTTTATTCTGAGTTGTAGAGACTGGGAAGTCCAAGATCAAGCAAAATGTTTTCCAAAAATGGATATTAAACTCTACATTGCATAGAAGATTCAAATATATTTCCCTTACCAAAGAAGTTTTATTTTTTGCCCTAAAATTAGCAGCTGATAAACAAAAGAATTGAAAACATATCTGCCTTTGAAAAACAGCCTAAAAATTACTAATAAAGGTCAAGAACAAGACATCAGGGGTTCAGTGACTGGCGAGGGCTCACTCTTCGCCTTGTAAATGGTCACTTCTCTGCTAGTTACGTGTAAGAGAAGAGCCCTCATGGCTGAACACCTCTTCAAGTTCCCATCTCCTAATACTCCTGCCTTGGGAATTAAGTTTCAACATATGAATTGTGGCTGAAAATACTCATTCATACCATGACAACTGCCTAGGTAAAAAGAGTGGTGAACAATCACTGGCTGCCCCCTGCCTCCCCGCAGTAACTGGAATGTTTTACCCACTCTCTAAGATATATTAATTGGGCATTTATTTCATATCAGGCAATATGCTTAGTACAGAGGATGTGTGGGAGAATGCAGTAATACTCCATGAATTCAAAGGAAGACAGAGGAGTGAGTAAACCCTTTTTATAGAATGTCCTACTTCATACAAAAGTGCAAAAGTGGTTGCATACACAGTGTTATAAGACTATAGAAATTGGGGAAAGAGGGAAAGAAAAAAAAATGATAGAGCACCAGTAATATCGCATAACATAAGATGTGAAGGTAGAGGATATAAGGGTGTGTACTGAAAGCTGTTGAAAAGTGGGGGATGGGAGGTAAATGGGTAAGGGAAAGTAATGGAAGGGGTTGAATGGACCAAAGTTAAATATACCTACAGTGGGCATACATTGAGACATACCTTTGAATATTAAATTAAATATTAATAACGAAAGCCAGGACTGCAAAATAGGTACAGTGTTGTGTGTGGCGGTAACTACTGGCATGGTAGGGAGGGTGAAGGAAGGAGATTAAAGTGATAGTATATGGCAGATGGACTTCATACACCTACATGACACAGAACTAAGAAACCTCTTGCAATTGCTTTAAGTGGGGTGGGGAAGGGGTTGAGGGGGAGAAACAATGGGGGCAATTTTAATAATGTATAATATGAATCTAATTGGAATTGTCACTATGAATCCCCCCCGTATAATTAATATAGCCTAATAAAATTTTTATTGAAAAGTAAATGTTCAAATTAAAGAAAAGTGTTACAGGAACACTTGGAATTACTTGATCTGTCTTGGCCCTGCAGGCAAAGTCAAGTCAACATTAGGCTTCTATCTTCTATTTAGAATCCCTCCTTTTCACTTACTCTTTCTCTCCATCCTCTTTTTCCTCCATGCCTCTCTCCCTTCCTCATTTTTTCTTCCTCTTTTCCCTTTAATTTTGCTAGGTCTTTAAAAATCTCAAGTTATTACTTTACCTTTGTAGTACATCTAGTAATACAGAGATATAGAAAACAAAAGTTAATAAGTTTTGCATTACACATTCCAAATAATAATTACCTGAGGTAACTATTGAAAAGATATTGAGGCAGGATGGATAAATAAGGTGACTTGGAAATTTAAAATTTTATGTATATATATATATATGTGTGTGTGTGTAATCAAGCCAGAATTAGGAAGTAAGACAATCAGGAAGTATTCCATGTTAAAAATTATGAAGAGGAGCAAGCCTCCTTCTCATCACCCAGGGACAAAGACCACCATTTTGAGCCTCTTGCTGCCACTTCCTGCGTGTCACAGGGTGCTCCTCCCTTCTTGTTCCTCCCAGCTTTTCTAAGTTAACCTTTGCTAAGCTACCATTTTGTGAATTTCATTTCTTGTGAAACCTCTTGAAATGCCTTTTATCAAGAATTTCAAGTTCTTATGATTTGTGTGGAAATTGGGAAGCAGAGTTGAGGACTTCCTCCCTTTCTCTTTTATCAGAGAATCCTTATTCTTTTCCTTTCTCTGATGACAAGGTATTATTTGTTTTGTTTTCTATAAAAAATGAGACCATACTGTACAGATTATTGTGCAACTTGATTTTTCTTTCAAAAGTTCATTTATAAGGCTACATTAAAATACCAGAAACCACAAGTAAAAATTGAGCACAGACTAATGTTTTCATTTTTCTTGTCATTTTCTTGTTTTCTTTAATGTTTTTACT
Source organism: Castor canadensis (assembly GCF_047511655.1). Classification (NCBI taxonomy): domain Eukaryota; kingdom Metazoa; phylum Chordata; class Mammalia; order Rodentia; family Castoridae; genus Castor; species Castor canadensis. The sequence continues at coordinate 30,394,466 of NC_133395.1, forward strand.
TTATCACCTAATTTTATACTAGGCAAACTCCATTTTATGATAATATTTTTTCTCACCTTCTTCCGCTTTCTTCTGATACTAATTGTTGACATTCTTTGAATACCTTCCTACATTTAGGGTCATTCTAACTCACAGCTTTATCTACGCTCATCCTAATCAACTTTTATGCACTCTAATACGTGTGTTCGAGCACATTGATAGGTTCCAGTGTGAACTGTATAAAAATTTGATGGTATAAGAAATGTAATATTCCATAATGAATGTTAAATTCATTGAACTACTTCTTTTATCGGTAGACAATTTGATTACATTTTGCTACTACAAAAATATCACAACAAATATTTTTACCTGTATATGCTGAATATTATAGCTTTTGTTTCTGAAGAATAAATTCTCTACATAAAAATTTCTATCGTCAAGTATAAGTACACTTTTAGCTTTATAACAATTGCCAGATGGCTTTAAGGTTGTGAAAATATTGATCAGCAATATGGTCCCTTCATAGGATGTTAATGCTGTTTGTAATTTCTGCCAATACAATAGGCAAAAATAGGGTGTCTATTTCATGGTTTAAGTTTGAATTTCCTCAGCTATTAGTGAGGAAATGATCCTTTCTTATACTTATTTATTTATTTTTACACATGTGCTTATTTATATCCATTACTTATTTTTTTGTTGTCTTTTTTTTTCTTTTTAAAAAGTTGGGGGGAGGATATAAGGAAAGGGTGAAGGAGGGTGAATATGGTAGAAGTATTGTGTACTCATGTATGAAAATGGAAAAATGAGACCTGTTGAAACTATTCTAATGGGGGGATAAAGAATGATGGAGGGGGTGAATTCAACTATGATATATTGTAAGCACTTTCATAAATGTCACCATGTACCCCCAGTACAACAGTAATGTGATAACAAATAAAATTAAATTTAAAAATGGGGAGGGAGTCAGTTTGTAGACTCTGGGTTAGGGACTTTAATCCCTTCTATTGGTTAGGGCTTTCCCTTGGTAACAATAGAAACTGGCTGGTTTAGGTAGTCAGGAATCTGGTAGAAGATGTTGAGCAGCTGACAGAATCAGTGGACAGAAGGCCTGGAGAAAGAAAGTTGGCATGGGGTTTCCTGAAACAACGCACCACTGCAGCTGAGCTAGGATGCTCCCCTCCTACAACATACATTAACTGCAGAGGCTGCTTCCTCAGGTGGGTTGGCTCTGAATTCTGCAACTGCACACAAGTGGCTAAACACAGCTGCTAAGGCCCAGCTACTCTCTCTATTTCTCCCACCCCTATGTTGCCTGAGATCTCATGGCTTTCCACTCTCAACTCAGCAGGATGCTTGTTCATCATCCAGAGATAAGAAAGTGTATGAAGTACAGTATAGGAAAAATAGCCTCTCAGATACGAGCTTAATCTCATTTCTGATGCATACCACTATGCCATCTTGAGCCTGTAAAATGCATTCTACTTCACAATTGCAGTGTGGAAAAAATCAGATAATTTGCAAAGCGGGTCAGAGGAATGAGTTTTCTGTGTTCTACTGTGTGAATGTGGGATTCAGCATGCAGTCAACTACCAAAAGTTAGGGTGAATACTCAAAAGAGTTTGTGCATCACAATGACAGATGTCTATTATATTTTCTATTTGTCCTGCAAGTGGAAAAAATTTCCCTAGTCTATATTTTGGCTTTATTCATGATGGAACTTATAGAACTATTTTTAAAAAGCCACATTTTCCTTATTTAAAAATAGCCGCTGAGTTTTCTTTCTTGCTTTAGAAGTTGTATGCCCCAAGAATGTATAAATAATCTGCTAAATTTTGTTTTAATATTAACTGTGTTTTTTACATGTGGATGTTTAATTCACATGAAATTTTTATATGATACATCTTTTTTCAAATTAACATCAGTACCATGTATGAATAGAGATACAGATTGTGTATTTCCCATATAAACTTGGATTTAGTTCTTCACTTTTTTTCCTTTTCCTTTCTTTTTCTTCTGCAAACCTATGCTGTTTTGAATTGTAAGAGTTTTTCATGCCATTCATGCACTGTAAGATGTTCTTTCTTCGGTGTATGTACCTCAAGGAATGATGCTGTGACCTCACTCAAACGAGAAACTTGGAGTTTTTGTGTTTCCTCCACTCCCTCCCCATTCCTAACTCACAAGTTGCAAAACATTCCTTGAACCAGTCTATTACATTCCATCTCCCCCAGTGCATCTCTAGTTTAAGAAAGCATTGACAAGGTCTTCCTTTTGGTAATGAGTCACATTTTTGGAAATGCAAGTCTGATGGCCCAAGACTGATACTTCAGAATAATTTTTTGTCTTAACCTTCTGACTTTGTTGTCCAGCCATTGCAAACCTCTCTTCGTTTCTCCAACATAAGTTCTTTCCTGATTCTCTGCCTTTGCATACTGGAATTCTAACTAAATAACACTTTCTCTTGTTTGTTGACAACCTTACTATTGTTCATCCTTCAAGTCTCTGCTTAAGAAAAGCAGTATTACCAGTAATATAAATGAAATAAATGATAATGACAGCACACAGCTACTCTCTACTTACCATGTGCTAGGCACTCTGTTAAGTGTTCATGCCATATCATCTTCACAGCAACCTATGCAATGGAAACTCTTCTTACTCCATTCTCAGACTTGGAGTCTCCAGGAGTTGAAGTAATTTTCTCCAGGTCACAGAGCCTGTATGTCAAAGAGTTAGGGTTTCAATCCAAAATTCTGTCACTCTGACTGTTCTCTTTATATGTCATAGACTCCAAAAGACATTCCAGAAAAGTGTTCTATCTCCTGTATATTCATCTGTGCTTTACATAGTCTCTATCCCAATACTTCCCACAGAGTAGTATAATCACTTGTTTGTAAACACTATTAAATTATGGGCTATTTGTCCTTGTATTACCAGCACCAAGTACAGTACTTGGCATATAATAGATGACTAATGAGCATTTGATATCTAACTGCTAAAATCTGAGTATTATAAAAAATCATATGTTAAAATGCTAGCCCTCACGATGGTGGTGTTAAAATGTGGGGCCTGTGATTGGTGATTATGTCATTAGGACAGAGTCTTTATGAAAAAGATTGATGGCTTTTAAAAAGGGACACAAAAGAGATCTCTTGCTTCTTATGCCAATGTGAGGGCACAGTAGAAAAAAAAAATCAACCATGAACCAGAAAGTGGGACCTCACCTCAATCTGGTGGCACCTTGATCTTGGACTTCTGGGCCTCCAGAACTGTGAGAAATGGATTTGGATTGTTTATAAGCCACCCACTCCTTGACATTTTGTTATAACTGTCTGAGAGGCTAGGATATAACCCAGGTATCATTGGGGTCTCAATGTCCCATGGCCATTTATGGTCTTTGTAGAATGAGCATTCTTCCTGTAATTTCTTCTAACTCTAACCCTTATTTACCCACAGTATCTTTTCTCTGTGCATTTTCACTTCAGCATGCCATCTTGGCTAACTTTATGCTGCATCATTTGCTATTTTCTACCAAATACTCCTTTCTCACTTGTGATTTCATGAATATGCCAGTTTTATGGAAGTGTTCAGGACTTGCTCACCCACAGTCTTCTATCCTCTTTCTCTTTCTCTGTTTTTGTATTTGTTTTCTCTCCTGTCTTGAATCCCCAACCCATGACTCTACCTGCCGTGCTCAACAGCCAGGTAACTATGTTTTTCTGTGACTTCCTGGAATTCTGGTAATGTACACTTCACCATTCCCTGGTAGTTGAATGAGTGAATAAAGGAATAAATGAGTAACTTCAGGCTCAAAATTTGTGCTCAGATTTAATATGATTTCAACCAACTCCATGAAACTTTTTTAAAAGATGAGTCATTAAATATATGGCATAAAAACATTTGTTTTTATGAGTAATTCTATTTAGCTATCTTTTAGGTGTCATATTATAAGACAGAATTTTTTTTTCAGAGTATGTTCAACTGTTTTGGGCTCTGAAACTGTAAGGGAAGGTGTCTTCTATTTCTTTGAGTCTGCAGTATGATTTAGCAAATTCTGTGTGCAGAGTAGGCACTCACTTAATAGCAAGTTGATTGATTGAATAATTATTCCAACTATAAACACTTCTGAAGTACATTGCCTGGTGAGTATCTGTTTCAATATGACTGTAGCTATGACCTTCGTGTAGTTCATTTGCAAATGAAAAGTATGCTCATTTCCATGGGAGGAAATGAGAATATAAAAAATGTGGTTCTATTTGTAGTGCCATTACTGTCTTACTTTTTGATTAAGAACAAATTCTTAACCTTTTAATGCTACCAGTTACCTATGACTCTGATCTCGAGGGCTACAGCAACACCAAAATCCTGAGGAGGATAAAATAACAGCTCTGACCTATTTGAGAGGATAAAAATAGGCTACAAATGAGGGAACTCATTGACCAGAATCACTCAGTAATAGAGGAAAGGTGATGTCTTTAGAAATAAACAAAAAAATAAAAAAGCAAATAAGAAGTTTCACAGTCACTTTGTAATCATAACAATTCCCAGTAAAAGTAGCACCGTTTTGCTGATAGGGACATTAAGGCTGAAAAATTTAAGTAATTTGAGTCAAGTCATATAACTAACGAAAGGCAGCCATTCCAGTTCCAATGTTAAGCCTTCTCCTCTTCACCTCACCATCCCTCATCAAGTTACTATTCATTGTTACCTTCTCAGTTTTGAAATGCCTATGGTAGGATGCTGAAAGCCACCACAACCTAGTATCTTAGGATGAAGGAAAACAGAGTTAACTGGCAGCTGGAATGGAGAACCTGATTACAGAATCCTCTAACATTACTTATGGTCACACATCTGCTGTGTATTTGTTCACCCCTTTCCTTTGACAGGCATGGTGCTATGTCTTAAAGGCATACAAAGAAGAGAAAAGCAAAGCTCTGTCTTTTTGTGTGTGTGTGTGTGTGTGTGTGTGTGTGTGCGCCTGGGGCTTGAACTCAGGGCCTTCACCTTGAGCCACTCCACCAGCCCTTTTTGTGCAAGCTCTCCTCTTTTAAGAAGATTGTGGATGATGAAAAGTAAGAAGACTCCTATGTGGACAAAGGGAGGAAGCACATTCCAGAGAGAAGGAAAAGCAGGTACAAAGGCGGAGAAGGGCCTGCCTTCTGTGAGTACTTCAGTGTAGCTGGAGGGCCAAGAGCCACAGCAGAAGTGAAAGCCAATGAAGGTGAGAAGGTAAAACAAAGGAAAAACTGAGGGGAATCTTGAGCTGAGGAAGTTTGATTTTACCTGGGCTTTGCCTATACTCAGTGGAGACCATGAAAAGAACTGTAAGCGGGAGACTCCTAGGATCAAATTTGGGCTGTAGAAATAATTTACTGATATTGAAAAGGAAATGGATCAGGTGTAGGAAGGCTAATGCTGTGAATTGTGGCTAATGCTGTGAATTGTGGCTAATGCCACTTGTCCTTCTACAGATGGGTGGAAGATTCTACATTTTTAGCTTTGCTCTATGGTTTGGTCTGAGTTGTAGTTGTGTGAAAGTTGGTATTTTAAAGTTATCACTGGTTAGTAATCTAGCTGCTCTTTTTTCTAAATTAAAGCTTACTCTAGTGATTTTATGGCAGTCTTTGTGCTAAGGTGTAATGTTTCTTTCCACTAATGCCTTTTCTTATTTGCTTTCACTGACCGTTTAAATCCTTTCCTGCCCATTTACCATGTATATCATAACCCTCCTGTGTTTGCTCCTAATGTGTTATACTTTTTCATAATCTGATCCTCACCTGATCCTAATTCCCTCCAATATTTCTTTTTCTTCCCTTGAGGAAAGTATATCCATTTTTTTTTCAAATGCTCATCACCTTTTGTAAATAGTAAGGCACCAATTCAATTTAATTTTTAAAATAATGTTTTTATTTCTTTTTCTGTCAATAAATTACTTTTGTCCTCTTTTAAAAGCTGTATTGTCTCATAATTTTCTGCTGTGCTCTTGTTGTTTCATTTTGTTGTTCTCCAGAGGATGCAAGAATATATATTGATATAATGAACAATGTGGAAATTAAAAAAAAAGAAAAATTTAGGGTCATATTCATACTCTATAATGTTTACCAGTGATCTACTTGAAAATAAGACATATATTTTAGTCCTGATGAATCAAATATTTAAGAAACATTCTTTAAGTGGATAAATATACATGGAAAAAATTGCTACTGACCCTGAGAGGCCCTCTTGAAAGATTCTAGCTGTGGAAGATTTAACTTCAATTTTAGCCCTGCTTCTTCTACCAAGGGTTATCACAGTGAACATTGCTTATGAGGGTTCTGGGAGTATAAACAGGGGTCAGAGATCAAAAAACACAAGACATAATATTAGATAAAATATTAGCAGCCTTGGAAATATTCACAGTCATATATTATGTTAGCACTACCGTATTCCATGTAGGAAAATAAAAATAGGAAATTGCACAAGCCATTTTATTTTTTATTATAGAAATTAAAGGTCTAATTTAGAATTGTGAATTTATGTAAATAGCTATTAATACAACTTTATTAGTTCAGGTACTCAGGGTACGAACATATAAATTATAGCAGGATTTTTAGAGTCTATAGTAGGAATACAACAAATATATGTATATATACATATGAGATTTTTTAAATTTACAGAACTACAAAGATGCTCTGAGCAGCTATGCAAGTTCATATTACATGTTTATGAAAGTTCTTTAAAGGACACATTATCTTCTTTATTAATCATGAGATGTGTGTGATGATACTGATGCTAATTAAAGCAATAGTAACAGCTATCAGTTTGTTGTACCTTACAAGTACTTTGGCACCTTTTGGCAAATATGCATTGTGCCACTTAAACTTCTTTGCCCTGCAATTTAGGCATTATTCTTACTTTACAGATGAGGGAGAAAAAAACTCACAGAAACAATTAGAAACACGCTCAAGTTTGCATATGCAAATAGTAGAACTCGGAATAAGTTTTGTGTTTGTTGTAAAGGAACACTGAGAGGGATCAAGATGGTGACTCCATAATTAGTAGGTTTTTCTGTTGCTGAGGGATTTCACAAAGAATTCGGTTTTTTTCCCTTTATTGTTGTGCAGGGTGGGGGTACATTGTGGCATTTACAAAGGTTCTTACAATGTATCAACTATATCATACTTGAATTCACCCTCTCCCTACATTCATGGAATAGTTTCAACAGGTATCATTTTTGCATTTACATGCATGTGTACACATCTTTTGCACCATATTCATCCTCCTGCCCCCTTTCCCTGCCTCCTCCCCCCTCCCACTGGTGCCAACTCTCCACCCTGGGCAGGATCTGCTCCACCTCCTGTTCTTGGATTTTGCAGAAGAGAGAAGATACAAAGAAAAACATGACATTTTTGCTAGTTTGGGCTGAAGATAACTACACAGGGAGTTTCCTTGTGATATTTCCATGTATATATGTTATACCCCTTTTGATTTATCTCCTCTGGTTATCTACATTGTTTCTTTCTATTTATTATAACCTGGTGGTTTCTATATACTTAATAAATACTTAGGTCTTAGACAAAATGTAACAACCTTTGTTCTTTTCCTGTAATATCTCCCTTGGACTTGTTTGAGAATTTGTGCCTATATTGGTAAAGGAGGAGAATTAAACCACTATTGATTCAGTATTGGCTGGTCAAACTGAATTGTTCAAAGATTTTTTTTCCTTCTGTGCTTACCTTCAGTAACTGATAAATGTAATATATATGCCAAAAAGTACAAATGAAATGTACATGTAATTTAAAGAAGATAATACCCCTATGCTTTCCAACCCAACTTCCCAAATAGGAAATTCCAACATCTTGAAATCATTGTTGTTCTTCCTCGAACCAATCTTTTGGCCTTCCTCTCAGATAACCATTATCCTGAGATGTGCATTTAACACTCTCCTTGTTTTCTTCAATATTTTATCATATGTATAGTTATTCTGCATTTATTATGTTGATTTATTTATTTTTGGTGGTATTGACGATTGAACCCAGGGCCTCTTACATACTATACGTGTGCTCTATATCTGAGCTGCACCCCAGATCCTATCATTTTACTTTTGAATTCAATATTAATGCAAAATTGAGAGTATATTTGGTAAATTAAAATTGGCATGGGCCTTTGAATTACCTAAGAGTGACCAGCATAATCATAGGACAGCCCAAGTTTTTATCCAGAGTAAGGATAAGTCTTTCTGTAGCATGTACTTTCAAGGGCTAGTAGGAGTCAAAATTACCTTGAATTATGATTGAATCCCACCAGTCCTGATTACTTAATATATACTTTAGGTAGGAGTAGGGGGCAAACAAAGTGCATGTTGCTTCTTCTCTGCTAAGGTCTACTGTCTGGTGTCTATCAGAATAACTCTGGGTAAGAGGAAGTGAATACTTAAATTTCTCCTCAGTCCCTGGCACAAGTTTGGCAATATTGCTGGAGGAAATATGACTTCAATGACTGATAACTTTCATCTAAATTTGTTTGTGGGTAAACTCATGGAAGAAGGTTAAGGCCAAGCTGGTGTTCTTTGTCTTCCACATTTACAAATTATGCTTCTCAATACATGAAAGCAATCAACCAATGGAATGTGAATTTACTCATTATCACACAATTCAGCTAATTTTAGCATAGCATGAGATAGTAAGTTGAAAACCTCAGTGGAATTGTTTTTAGAGAACTTAAATGTAACTAATAACTTTTTTAGAAACTAATTATATTTAATGTTAGTAATCATAGCCCTTTCTATAAGATTCATATTTTATTTTCAAAAGAAGTAATGCTTATAGAATTAAATAGAGACCAATAATACTTTACTGACAGGTTAGTGTGAAGATAAAGTGATTTGGTGGTAGCTATAAAGGGAAAAATATTTACAAATACCTGTAAATTAGGATAATGAAAGTACTAGAACATAAAATTATAGTAGCATCAACATCATTGAAACAATATATTTAGGTACATAATGTGTGAAATCCCCTTGGATTTGAGTTACTCAGAATATTAAATTGAAGTTTTAGGCAAAATACCAAGTTAGGATAATTGCTTATCTTGGTGGGTATGCTAGATCATATACAGAATTTACAAAGGAGTGATCAGAAAGCTGTTAGAGGTCTCTTGAATTACTTCACCCACTGAAAACATGGAAGTACAGAGAAATAATGTATAGAAATGGTGAAAATTATTTCAAAGGATTTTTTTGAGAATTCTTGTGTGCATTCTGTGCACTGCACAGGGAAGGAATGTGGATTCATGGTATTTCCCAAGCCCGCACCTTAGAAAAGCCATAATCCTCATGAGTAGTCTTGCAGTTAGCTGTGCACTCAGACATATTGCCTTGGAAATCAAATGGCAAGAAAGACAAACCATTGGACTATTTGGATATCAGAGTGAAGAGTTACTGCTGGTGGAGGTTAATGAAAATGAAAACACTAACTACCAGAACCTATGGGACACAGAAAAGGCAGTCCTAAGAAGAAAGTTTATAGCCATGAGAGCTTACATTAAAAGGACAGAAAGATCTCAAATAAATGACCTAATGCTACATCTCAAACTCCTAGAAAAACAAGAACAAGCAAATCCCAAAACAAGCAGAAGGAGAGAAATAATAAAAATGAGGGCCAAAATGAATGAAATAGAGACCAAAAAAACCATACAAAGAATTAATGAAACAAAAACATAGTTCTTTGAAAAAAACTAAACAAGATTGACATACCCCTGACAAATCTCACTAAAATGAGGAAAGAAAAAACCCAAATCAGTAAAATCAGAAATACAAAAGGGGAGATAACAACAAACACCATGGAAATCCAGGGAATCATCAGAGACTACTTTGAGAACCTATATTCCAAAAATTGGAAAATCTTGAAGAAATGGGCAAATTTCTAGATACTTATGACCATCTAAAATTGAACCAAAAGGATATTAACTACATGAATAGATCTATAACATGAAATGAAATTAAAGCAGCAATAAAGAGTCTCCTAAAAAAGAAAAGTCCAGGACCTGATGGATTCTCAGCTGAATTCTATAAGACCTTTAAAGAAAAACTAATACCAACCTTCCTTAAACTGTTCTGTGATCTACAAAGGGAAGGAAAACTGCCTAATTCATTTTATGAAGCCAGTATTACACTTATCCCAAAACCAGACAAAGACCTCTCCAAAAAGGAAACTATAGGCCAATCTCCTTAATGAACATCAATGCAAAAATATTAATAAAATAATGGCAAACCAAATCCACCAACACAACAGAAAGGTCATTCACCATGACCAAGTCGGCTTCATCCCAGTGATGCATGGGTGACTCAACATATGCAAATCTATAAATGTAATTCAGCACATTAATAGAAGCAAAGACAAAAACCACTTGATCATCTCAATAGATGCAGAAAAAGCCTTGGATAACATTCAAAACCATTTCATGATAGAAGCTCTAAGAAAACTAGGAATAGAAGGAATGTACCTCAATATTATAAAGGCTATATATGACAGACCTGTAGCTAACATCATACATAATGGAGAAAAACTGAAACCATGTCCCCTAAAATCAGGAATAAGGCAAGGGTACACACTCTCCCCACTCCTATTCAACATACTCCTTCAAGTCTTAGCCAGAACAATAAGGCAAGAAGAAGAAACAAAAGGAATGCAAATAGGTAAGAAAATGTCAAAATATCCCTATTTGCAGATGACATGATCCTATACCTCAAAGACCCAAAAAACTCTACCCAAAAATTCCTAGACACCATAAGTAACTTCAGGAATGTGACAGGATACAAAATCAACTTACAAAAATCATTAGCTTAGGATTCCAAGATGGCGGCTAGAGGGAGGAAGCAGAAAGCGTGCCCGCTATAGTGAAATCTTGGAGAGACACTGGAGACACACCTTGCAGGCAAAACCACCGAGAAGAGGCAAAACTTTGACCCCTCCACACCTCCAGCCTGTGCAGAACATCTCCACTTCACATTAAACGGAGAAACCAGGAGGGCTCCCAGGCCGCCAGTCACCCACACACAGACTGCTTAGGAAGACGAGGACAAGATGAGCTTAGTGGGACCATGGTACTCCCACAGACAACCCTGGGCCCTCCACCCGGGGAAAAAAAAGAAACTGAGTAATAAGCAATAAGAACAATAAAGACATGTGGGAAAGAGGGTGGGGCGCCCTGAGCACTGAAGATTGGGGGAAGGGAATCCTTCCTGGAACTATAAATAAACAAGCCTGGTGGGCCAGAGAGGCTCCTGCGGGAGTGGGGGTGCGCCCCCAGCAACCAGGAGCGGGAAAGCTTGTGAGAGGAGGGAAGACCCACTTCCCACGTGAACTGTAAATAAACACGCAGGCCTGAGAAAGTGGTGCAGTGTAATCTCCACCAGTGTGCTTGGAAAGGGGAAAGCTTGTAGCAGTGGCATCTCACACAGGAGAATACAGAGTGAACAAAGCCTGTGGGGGTCAGGTGAGTGCTAAGCTCACCCCAGAGATCTGCATAAATAACGCCTCCAGCAACAGCAGGCTGACAGCAGTGGGCAGGCAGCCACAGCCACAGATACCATTCTCAGAACTGTCTCCAGACTCTTTTTTTTTTCTTTCTCCCTGCCTTTGATGAGAAAACAACTGAACTACACCTGCATGCTGAAAAACTTACTGCAACTGTATTGCATTTGAACTTGGGACACTTTGTGGGCTTTTTTTTTTGTGTGCAGTTTTGTTCTACTTTATGTGTCCCCTTTGATGAGACAACAACAGAACAACATTTGAGGCACCATCTCCAGGATTGGAGACTGAGATGGACACCAAAATTATTAAGACTGAAACTTCATTGCATTTGAACTTGGAGGTTTTTTTTTTTTTAATCTATTTTTCATTTTGTTTTATTTTATTTATATATATATTTCTTTCATTTACTTATTTTTTATTTTTATTCTTATCTTTATACTTTTTATTTTTTATTTTCAATCCTCTCTCTGTCTCTCTAATGCCTGTTCAGCTTACTGTCAATTAGTACACTAATGCTCCCTGTTTATACCTTTGAAACTTCCTTGTTTGATTCCTTGTTTTGTTTTCTCCTACCTGTCTGTTTATTTGTTTTTCTCTTTTCTTTAACGTTTTGATTTCCATCTCCTCTCACCCTTCCATTCTAAATATTACCATTGTTATTATTACAAGCTAGAAAATACTTAAATGCACACAGTACAGGGACAGTAACAACACCAAGGACAATGACGGGAAGACAGAAAAAACAAGAAAACCAGTTTCCCCACAGTAAAAAATTAGCACAGGAACCAGAGGGGAAGGAAGAAAACAGATACTCAGATCCAGACTCCAACAAAATGAAGATAAACTATGCCAAAGAACTCAATGATGCCCACAAGAATAATTTAAAAGAAGAAATCCTACAGGTACTCAATAAGAATTTTATAGAGATGATACTCGATATGGTCAACCAAAATGTACAGAAGACACTCAGAAATTCCAAGACAACAAAAATAGAGAATTTGAAAAAGCAAAAGAAGAAATAAAGGAAACCATAGAAGCACTGTATAAACACCAAAGTGAAACAGAGAACATGATTAATAAACAGATAAATGAACTCAGGACAAAAATAGACAACATTAAAGGAGAAACCACCCAGGATATGGAAAACCTCAGAAAAAAGAATGAAACAGAACTGCAAAATAAAATGGAAGGCCAATCCAGCAGAATAGAACAAACAGAAGACAGAATCTCAGAACTTGAAGATGAAATGGTAATTAAAGGAAAAACCAAAGAACTATTAATTAAACAGCTCAAGACCTGTGAAAAGAAAATGCAAGAACTTACTGACTCCATCAAAAGACCAAACTTGAGAATCATGGGCATCAAAGAAGGAGAAGAGGTGCAAGCAAAGGGAATGCGTAATATATTCAACAAAATAATAACGGAAAATTTCCCAAATCTAGAGAAAGATATTCCCATACAGATGCAAGAGGATTCCAGGACACCAAACAGACCAGATCAAAATAGAACTACCCCATGACATATCATCATTAAAACAACAAGTTCAGAAACTAAGGAAAGAATATTGAAGGCTGTAAGAGAGAAAAAACAAATAACATACAAAGGTAAACCCATCAAAATTACAGCAGACTTCTCAACAGAAACATTAAAAGCAAGAAGAGCGTGGGGTGTGATCTTCCGGGCACTGAATGAAAATAACTTCAACCCCAGGATACTCTACCCAGCAAAACTATCATTCAAAACAGATGGAGCAATAAAAGTCTTCCATGATAAGCAGAAACTAAAACAATATGTGACCACAATGCCACCACTACAAAAGATTCTACAAGGCATTCTGCACACAGAAAGTGAAACCCAACTTAACATGAAAAGACAGGCAGCACCAAACCACAGGAAAAGAAAAAGCAAGAAAGTAGAGAGTAACCTCAACTTAGGTACACACAATCAAACCTTCAAACAACTAAGACAACTAAATGACGGGAATCACCACATACCTATCAGTACTAACACTTAATGTTAACGGACTTAATTCACCCATCAAAAGGCACCACTTGACAAAATAGATTAAAAAGGAAGATCCAACAATTTGTTGCTTACAGGACACCCTTCTCACCAACAGGAATAAGCATAGGCTTAGGATGAAAGGTTGGAAGAAGATTTACCGAGCCAATGGCTCCTGAAAACAGGCAGGAGTAGGAATATTTATCTCCGACAAAGTAGACTTCAAACCTACATTGATCAAACGAGATAAAGAAGGACATTCCATACTAATAAAAGGGGAAATAGACCAAAAAGAAATAACAATTATCAACCTGTATGCACCCAATGTCAATGCACCCAATTTCATCAAACATACCCTGAAAGATATAAAAGCATATATAAACGCCAACACAGTGGTTGTGGGAGACTTTAACACCCCATTATCATCAATAGATAGGTCATCCAAAAAAAAAATCAATAAAGAAATCCAAGATCTAAAATATGCAATAGATCAAATGGAACTAGTAGATGTCTACAGAACATTTCATCCAACTTCTACACAATATACATTCTTCTCAGCAGCCCATGGAACCTTCTCCAAAATAGATCATATCTTAGGGCACAAAGCAAGCCTCAGCAAATATAAGAAAATAGAAATTATACCATGCATACTCTCTGATCACAATGCAGTAAAAGTAGAACTCAACAACAAAAGTAAAGACAAAAAACATGCAAACAGCTGGAAACTAAATAACTCATTACTTAATGAACAATGGATCATCAATGAAATAAAAGAGGAAATTAAAAAGTTCCTGGAAGTCAATGAAAATGAAAACACAACCTACCGGAAACTATGGGACACAGCTAAGGCAGTCCTGAGAGGAAAGTTTATAGCCATGTTTGCATATATTAAAAAGACTGACAGATCCCAAATCAATGACCTAATGATACATCTCAAACTCCTAGAAAAACAAGAACAAGCAAATCCCAAAACAAATAGAAGGAGAGAAATAATAAAAATAAGAGCTGAAATCAATGAAATAGGAACCAAAAAAACTATACAAAGAATTAATGAAACAAAAAGTTGGTTCTTTGAAAAAATAAACAACATCGACAGACCCATGGCAAACCTGACTAAAATGAGGAGAGAAAAAACACAAATTAGTAGAATTAGGAATGCAAAAGGGGAGATAACAACAAACACCATGGAAGTCCAGGAAAACATCAGAGACTACTTTGAGAATCTATATTCAAATAAATTTGAAAATCTTAAAGTAATGGACAGATTTCTAGATACATATGATCATCCAAAACTGAACCAAGAGGAAATTAATTACCTGAATAGATTATAACACAAAATGAAATTGAAGCAGCAATCAAGAGTCTCCCAAAAAAGAAAAGTCCAGGACCTGATGGATTCTTTGCTGAATTCTATCAGACCTTTAAGGAAGAGCTGACACCAACCCTTCTTAAACTGTTCCATGAAATAGAAAGGGAAGGAAAACTGCCTAACACATTTTATGAAGCTTGTGTAACACTTATCCCAAAACCAGGCAAAGACACCAAAAAGGAGAACTATAGGCCAATCTCCTTAATGAACACTGATGCAAAAATCCTCAACAAAATAATGGCAAACCGAATTCAACAACACATCAAAAAGATTATTCACCATGACAAAGTAGGCTTCATCCCAGGAATACAGGGGTGGTTCAATATACGAAAATCAATAAATGTAATAAACCACATTAACAGAAGCAAAGACAAAAACCACTTGATCATCTCAATAGATGCAGAAAAAGCCTTTGATAAGATCCAACATCATTTCATGATAAAAGCTCTAAGAAAACTAGGAATAGAAGGAAAGTACCTCAACATCATAAAAGCTATATATGACAAACCTACAGCCAGCATTATACTTAACGGAAAAAACTGAAACCATTCTCTCTAAAATCAAGAACTAGACAAGGATGCCCACTATCTCCACTCCTATTCAACATAGTACTGGAATTCCTAGCCAGAGCAATTAGGCAAGAAGAAGGAATAAAAGGAACACAAATAGGTAAAGAAACTGTCAAAATATCCCTATTTGCAGATGACATGATCTTTACCTTAAAGACCCAAAAAACTCTACTCAAAAACTCCTAGACATCATCAATAGCTACAGCAAGGTAGCAGGATATAAAATCAACATAGAAAAATCATTAGCATTTCTATACACTAATAATGAACAAACTGAAAAAGAATGTATGAAAACAATTCTATTTACAACAGCCTCAAAAAAAATCAAATACCTAGGTGTAAACCTAACAAAAGATGTAAAAGACCTGTACAAGGAAAACTATACACTTCTGAAGAAAGAGATTGAGGAAGACTATAGAAAGTGGAGAGATCTCCCATGCTCATGGATTGGTAGAATCAACATAGTAAAAATGTCAATACTCCCAAAAGTAATCTACATGTTTAATGCAATTCCCATCAAAATTACAATGATATTCATTAAAGAGACTGAAATTTATATGGAAACACAGGAGGCCACAAATAGCCAAGGCAATACTCAGTCAAAAGAACAATGCTGGAGGTATCACAATACCTGACTTCAAACTATATTACAGAGCAATAACGATAAAAACAGCATGGTACTGGCACAAAAACAGACATGAAGACCAGTGGAACAGAATAGAGGACCCAGATATGAAGCCACACAACTATAACCAACTTGTCTTTGACAAAGGAGCTAAAAATATACGATGGAGAAATAGCAGCCTCTTCAACAAAAACTGCTGGGAAAACTGGTTAGCAGTCTGCAAAAAACTGAAACTAGATCCATGTATATCACCCTATACCAAGATTAACTCAAAATGGATCAAGGATCTTAATATCAGACCCCAAACTCTAAGTTGGTAAAGGAAAGAGTAGGAAATACTCTGGAATTAATAGGTGTAGGCAAGAACTTTCTCAATAGAACCCCAGCAGCACAGCAACTAAGAGATAGCATAGATAAATGGAACTTCATAAAACTAAAAAAGCTTCTGCTCATCGAAAGAAATGGTCTCTAAACTGAAGAGAACACCCACAGAGTGGGAGAAAATATTTGCCAGCTACACATCAGACAAAGGACTGATAACCAGAATATACAGGGAACTTAAAAAACTAAATTCTCCCAAAACTAATGAACCAATAAAGAAATGGGCAAGTGAACTAAACAGAACTTTCTCAAAAGAAGAAATTCAAATGGCCAAAAAACACATGAAAAATGCTCACCATCTCTAGCAATAAAGGAAATGCAAATTAAAACCACGCTAAGATTCCACCTCACCCCTGTTAGAATAGCCATCATCAGCAACACCACTAACAACAGGTGTTGGTGAGGATGTGGGAAAAAAGGAACCCTCTTACACTATTGGTGGGAATGTAAACTAGTACAACCACTCTGGAAAAAAATTTGGAGGCTACTTAAAAATCTAAACATTGATCTACCATTTGATCCAGCAATACCACTCTTGGGGATATACCCAAAAGACTGTGACACAGGTTATTCCAGAGTCACCTGTACACCCATGTTTATGCGGCACTATTTACAATAGCCAAGTTATGGAAGCAGCCAAGATGCCCCAGCACTGACGAATGGATTAAGAAAATGTGGTATTTATACACAATGGAATTTTATGCATTCATGAAGAAGCACGAAATATTATCATTCACTGGTAAATGGATGGAATTGGAGAACATCATTCTGAGTGAGGTTAGCCTGGCCCAAAAGACCAAAAATCGTGTGTTCTCCCTCATATGTGGACATTAGATCAAGGGCAAACACAACAAGGGGATTGGAGTTTGATCACAGGATAAAGTGAGAGCACACAAGGGAGGTATGAGGATAGGTAAGACACCTAAAAAACTAGATAGCATTTCTTGCCCTCAACTCAGAGAAACTAAAGCAGATACTTTAAAGTAACTGAGGCCAATAGGAGAAGGGGACCAGGAACTAGAGAAAAGTTTAGTTCAAGAAGAATTAATTTAGAAGGTAACACACATGCACAGGAAATTAATGTGAGTCAACTCCCTGTATAGCTATCCTTATCTCAACCAGCAAAAACCCTTGTTCCTTCCTATTATTGATTATACTCTCTCTTCAACAAAATTAGAGATAAGGGAAAAATAGTTTCTGCCAGGTATGGATGGGGTGGGAGGGATAGGAAGGTGTGGGGTGGGTGGGAAGGGAGGGTGTGGGGGAAGGGGAGAGAAATGACCCAAACATTGTATGCACATATGAATAAAATAAAAAATAAAAAAAAAGTTTGTAGAAGCATGATGGCTTGAAATGTTCTCCTGAGGAGACTGGGGAAATGGCAGTAATATATTCCTGTAAAAATTTTTGAAAAATGTTAATGAGGCGTGGTAGGAACATTAGGGCCAGACAAACAAGGATGAGTGGGATGCAAGTGGGATGAGCCATGGGTCCAAAAGGGAAAGAATATTAGTAGGATGTGATAATGTTAGCTCTTGTGCCCTACCTTTGAGTTTCTTTATCCTGTCCCTAACTATGCCAGACTTGTTGGTCTTCTACTAGGAAGGGGCATAAGCTACCTTGTCAGCTGTGAGAAGATTTAATCCCCTCCTGTTTTGCAGGAGCACTATCACTAATGATCGAGCGGGTCTTGGATTGTAGAGATCTATAAGGCAATATCATTAAGACTTTCTTTTAGAGCTTCTGGCAGTTTATGAAACTGGCTGATTCACACCCTTAGTCTGGCTGATCTTGTCCCAATCCCAGTGAGATGACCCAGTTCCACCACCAGGGGGTGACAGCAATATCTTTTTCTGTGTGTATAGAGCCGACAATGGGGATGGGGATGATTTCTGAGTTAATGATGTATGAGATGGGGGGATTAAGAAGGTGAGTGCACAAATTCCTGTCCAGTTAGTAGGCAGACATGTATATACTTGTGACCCACACAGAAAGAAGATTGTTAGGTTTACATCTAGGTATTTGAAGATTCCTGTGGAGGGAGAGAGACTCCCATTAATTTGAAAGAAAAGAGGGGTTCTAGCTGATCTGCATTTTGCTCTCTCTCATATGAGCAGAAGGAGGCCATTAGGAGGGTTTGTAAGAGGGAGGAAGAGCCATTGGTGGGTGTGGGGGATTCCATAAGTTGGTGGGTTGGTGGGTAGAGGAAAAGCCAGGAGTGAGGTGTGAGTAGTAGTCTGCAGTTATTTTTGGAGAAGAGGTTTGGGTAGAGTCCCAGTATACTGAACACTGAGATGGCATGGGGTTGAGTCTCCCATCACAAAAATCTGAAATGGGCTGCAGTGAAGTTGCCCTGGGAGAGGGGGGAGGATAAAGTTGTGGTGAAATGGATAGTTTAGAGGTCAAGGAGTAGGCCATTTTGATGTGTTTGTACCTGTTGTCCCTTTGGTTAAAGAGTTGGAATTGCCTGTGATGGGCGGTGGAAGAAGAGTCTGTGTGCATCAGAAAATATTAAGGGAGCCAATGGGTCTAGAATTGGGAAAGTGGGGTCTTTGTATACATAAAGGTACTGTCCCATAGTGGTCAGCTTGAGCTATAGAGCCTGTTACAGGAGGAGGTGCTTTTGGAGGGATGGAATGTTTTGAACTTCCTAATAGGGGTGTTAATTGGAATTTTAAATCAAATAACACTGAGAAGCAGATTAGACACATTTTTACTCTGTGATTGCAGACAAAGCGCTTAGTGAGTACTCTGATGCAAGTTTCCCCTTGTGATAGTCCAGTCTACTAAGGTGGCAGGATGTGCAGTCCATCCCTTTTTAGTGGACTTAGTACAGATCCAGCAAGAGGAGAGATTAGGATTGGTAGCTAAACATTATCTGATTGTAACAATGTGGGAAGACCAAAACAGGGAATGATCTCTCTGTGCAGCTACTGTGGAGGTTTTCTTGTTAGTAGTGGGGAAAGCTTCAATCCATCCTGTTAAAGTGTCAATGAAAACTAGAAAATACCTGATGCACTTAACCAGGATCATGTTAGTAAAGTCCACTTGCCAGTCTGACCCGGGTAAGGGATGGGCTGCCTGATGGGTAGGAAAGGAGGGGGCCAGATGTTTGATAAAGGGTTGGTTTTGGAGCATATAGTGCAAGAGGATGAGATTTCCTTTAGTGTTTTGTAGTGAAGTTAGGGCTAGGGGCGATATGAATTTTAATAAAATGAAGTAAAGTCAGGGTTAGAATGGAAGACTTGATGGAGGGCAGTTAGTATGGGTTTAATTTGTTGTTCCAGTAGAACAAGGGTATTATTAAGAAACCCATATCCCTGGTGCTAGCTAGCACCCTTAGTTTTTAATAGTTCTCTTTTTTTGTGTGTAATTGTAGTGAATTGGCAGAATGACTGGGGGGCAGGGGGTGTTTGTTGGGCCTCCTGTTTAGCTGTGGTGTCTGCCAAATTGTGGCTCATAGATATGAAAGTGCTATCTTTTTGATGTCCCTTAAAGTGAAGAATGGCAGCTTTGTGAGGGAGGGTGGCTGCTTATAAAGGGGCCATAATATATTTTGCATTGGTTATTGGAAATCCCTTAGTTGTTAAGGAAGCCCGTTCCTTCCAGATCTGGCTGTTGGAATGGATGATGTTGCATGTGTATTTTGAATCTGTATAGATGTTAACTGTCTTATCTTTTGCCCTTTGTAATGCTCATGTAAGAGCATTGCCTGTTGGGACATAGTTGTAGGAGGAAGGCTGTTTGTCTCTGTTATTGTATAAGTATTACTATTTGGGTGTCCCTCAACTACAGCATATCTTTCTCTAGCAGCAGAGGTAGTAGAGGCCTTTGTAGAACTGCCGTCTACAAACCAGGTGGGGGCATCTGGTATGGAGGTGTCTAGGGTGTGATGAAAGGTTGTAAGTGAGTCATCAAATACCTGAATACAGTCATGAGATGGGGGCTCTGGGTTTGGTAAGATGTTTGAGGGTAAGAGGGTAGCAGGGTTTAGTTGCTGACATCACTGGAAAGTTAGATCAAGTTGTAGGAGAAAGGAGTGTAAGATTTGAACACAAGATGGGGAGATGGAGTGAAGAGTTTTGTGGCTAATTAAGTCCTGAGTATTGTGAGATGACCAGACTGTCATAACTAAGTTAAAGGTCATGTTTTGAGCTTCCAGTATTAAGAGAGCTGCCATGGCCAATACTTTTAGGCAGGCTGGTTAGCCCTGTAAACGGGGTCTAGCTGTTTTGAGAGGTAGGTTATTGGAGCCACCGAGTCTTGCCTTTGTTTGAGTGTAGGTATAGGTGAATAATTTATTAGGATTTGGGATGGAAAGTGCAGAGGCCCTTGATAAAGCTTGTTTGAGGAGATTAAAAGGGGACGGGGGGGGGGTCCTGGGGCAAGGTAAAAGCTCATCTGGGTCTTCTCTAGCAGCCTCATACAGTGGTTTGGCTACTATTGAGTAATCAGGGATCCAAATTCTAAAATACCCAGTTAATCCTAGAAAAGAAAGAATGTCCCTTTTTGTTTTGAGAAGAGGAATTTGGAGTATGGCAGTTTTTCTGTTTTGAGGTATTTTACAATATTCCAGAGTTAATAAAAGTCCCAAGAATGAGACTGAGGTT
The DNA here is from genome assembly GCF_047511655.1 of Castor canadensis. NCBI lineage: Eukaryota > Metazoa > Chordata > Mammalia > Rodentia > Castoridae > Castor > Castor canadensis. Next base: position 30,415,513 of record NC_133395.1, read on the forward strand.
AAAATAAGTTGGGCCTTATTTTTTTATACCCAATATCCAAATAAATTAAGGAGAAGAATGGTGTGGGTTCCTCATAAGGGTTTTGAGGGGCTACGTAGAAGGAAGTCATCCATATACTGGATGAGCTTGCTTGGGAAAAGATTGAGGGAATTGAGATCCTGCTGTAGGGCTTGGCCAAAATGGTGAGGGGAGTCTGTGAATCCCTGGGAGAGGACTGTCCAAGTTAACTGTTGTGTGTGGTGAGTAATGGGATCTGCCCATGTGAAGGCAAATAAGGGTTGGGTGGAGGGATGTAAGGGAATTGTAAAGAAGGTGTCCTTGAGATCCAGGACTAAAAAGAAAGAGGTTTGGGGAGGAATCTGGGAGAGAAAAGTATATGGGTTAGAAACTACAGGATAAATAGGGTTAACAGCAGCACTGATTTTTCTGAGGTCTTGGACTAGTCTAATGGAAGAATTGGGTTTTTTAACTGGAAGAATGGGAGGGTTGTAAGGGGAGTAAAAAGGGATTAAGAGATGAGAGGTTTTGAGTTGATCTATAATTAATTTTAGTTCCATGTGTCCCTTCCTGCCCAGGGGATATTGTGGAATGATGATGGGGACAGAGAGGACCTTTAGAGTGATCCTAACAGGAGGTATGATGTGATGTTATGGAGGGGTGGGTTGTGTTCCAAACCTGGGATTGACTTCCTATAGGAGGTGGGGAGAGGTTTTGGGCTGTGGAAGTTCCTGTAGAGGGAGGATAATAGACAGGATAAAAATGGTGGTTCCAAGTATATGGAGTATGTTTTATCCTAGTACAGGAAAAGGACAAGCCAGGATAACCAGGAAAGTGGGACTAAAGAATTTAGATCCAAAGTTGCAGTAGAGAAGGGGCTGTTATGTTGGGTGTGTTTGGTGTGCCATTTACCCCTACAATAAGGAAGGAGGCCTTTTTAAGGGGACCTGCATATTCGGTTAAAACTGATCTGGATGTCCCACTGTTGAGGAAGAAAGAAATATGTTTTTCTGATACTGTCCTAGCTACCCATAGATCAGTGGACTTGCCAGCAGCGGGGGCTTTATGATCCGGGTCTCGTCAGTCCCCCAGGGGAAACATTGGTATTGGATCTTCGACTGGGACACTATTGGGAATTTGAGGCTGTGCGAGAGGAAAAGACAGTTTTCTCTGTGGACAGTCCATCTTCCAGTGTCCCCATTGTCCACATTGTGGGCAAGGCTTTGTCAGTGCACGTGGATTAGGGGAAGATTTTGCCCAATATCCTGGGTTTCCACATTGGAAGTAGGCCTCAGAGGACTGTTTGCCAGGTCCTTTGGGTCGGTATGGGGCATCTGGTTTTGGAGAATGGAGGCCAACATTTGGTAAATTAAGGAATTTTTATTCCTTAATTGTTTGGCCTCTTCATCCCTATTGTTAAAAAACTTAAAGGCCATATTAGTTAAGGCTTTTAGGGGAGTCTGGAGGTCCTTTTCAAGTTTTTGTAGCATTTTTTGGATATCTGGGGCTGACTGACTGATGAAGTGGAGGTGTAAGAAAATACGACCCTCTTGAGAGGCTGGGTTTAAATTAGTGTATTTGATCATTGCCTCATTAAGGTGATTGAGAAAGAGGGTGGGATTTTCATCTAGATCTTGTGTGACTTCCTTAATCTTGTCATAGTTGATTTGTTCGTGAATATTTTTGTCCATGCCTGCTACTATGCAGGAGATCATATGATCCTGGGAATTTGATCCCGGGTCCCCATCTTGATAGCTCCATTGAGGCATGGTCCTAGGTACTGCCTCAGCAGCAGGGGGTGTCTATTGGGTGTTGTTCATGGAATTGGTCAGTGTGTTGTTCTGCTGCCTTCCATACTCTCTCCTTTTCATCCTCCATGAAGGTGTCATTAATAATGTAAATGTCACCCCATGTGAGGGCATAGGCCTAAGTAAGATGGAGGAATTCCTTATGGTATCTTGTTGGATTGCCTGAAAAGGAGACCAAGCTTTGTTCAATTTGGGAGATATGTGTCATAGAAAAAGGGACATGGAACCTAACTGTCCCTTCCACTCCTGCCACCTCTCATAGAGGAAGAATGGGAATTGGGGGGAGTGTAGATGTGGGTAGCTGTAAGGGTGTGGGTGCAGCACTCATGACCAAGTGTGGAGCGGGGACAAGAGAAGGGAAGGGGCTGGGCCTAAGGAAGGATTTTCTGGGAATGAGGGGAGGGACATTCCAGAGAAGAGAGGAAGTCTGGAGAAGTTGAGCTGGGGAGAGGGAGAGACTGTGACTGGGGAGAGATTGGAGGCAGGATCTGAGTTGAAAGTTGATGGAAGGGGGTTGGGTGCTCAGAGGGAGGGGTGAGAGTTGAGAAGAAGAACTTGAAGGAGGCTACAGTTTGAAAAAAGGGAGAGTCAGGAGTTGAGATAAAAGAAAGTCTGAAGAAAAGAAACCTCTTGCCATTTGCCATTTTTCACGATAAAGTTATCAGGATCTAAAGGTTAGGTACATATATTAGAACTCCTAGAGTAGCCTATAAATGTAATACAAAGAAATGTAGCTGAAAAGCTAATATACAAATTATAATGGAATACTAAAAATACTAAAATGACCAAAAAGAAGGCATCAAAGGAGGAACATGGCAAAACAGAAAACAAGTAACAAAATAGTGGACTTAAATCTAACCATATCAATAACTACATCAACTGTTAATGGCTGAAAAGCTAAAATTAAGAAGAAGGGGTTGACAAAGTAGATTTTAAAAAGAGCAAGACTTTACAACATGCCCCCTATAAGAGATACACCAGATCTGAAGGCACAAATAAGCTGAGTATAAATAAATGGGACAAAATATACCATGAAAATAATAAGCATGTCAAGGCTAGAGTGGCTTTTTAAAATTTCAGATTAAATAGATTTCAAGACTCAGAATATTAAAGATAGTGATATTTTGTAATAATAAAGGGACAATTTATCAAGAAGACAAAACAATTATAAATGTGTATGCATCTAACACTAGAGATCCAAAGGTACTTTCTAGAAGGGAATGTCAAGCTTACTTTGTCCCTGAAATGCATACTCTCAGCATGGCTTCAGTGATGAATACCTGTGGCTCCTAAGCCACAGTTGTGTTTAGTGTAAAGTGGAAGGCTGATGTTTTCTCAGCATTAACTTTTAGTCTATTTCTCACTTTTAATTTTCCAGTGTTTTAAAGTGTTGACTACAAATAAAACAAAGAGAGTATTTTATAAAAACTCAGATTAACAATATATAAATAAATGAAAACCTTATCTCCCAAGTCCACTCTGCATTGTTTTATACTTTTAGTAGCTTCTTCTTTTTGGAAGGTGTTATATAACCAGATAATATACCCTTGTGCAATTGAAAAACAATCTCCAGACATTATGCTGGTTTGTGTTCTGCTATAATTCTGTTGTGGCAGTCTTGACGCACCGTACATCAGAATGTACCTGTATTTAGAGAAAGTATCCTTAAATAATGATAAGATAAAACAAAGTCATTTAGGGTGAAGGCCTAATCCAGTACTGCTGGTATTTCCTATGAAGAGGAAACCAGGACACGGACGTACACAGAGAGAAGACCATGTGAAAACAGTGAGAGACCGTAGCCATGTATAAGCCAAGGAGAACAGCCTCAGAAGAAACCAACCCTGCTGACACAAATTTGTGAGAAAATAAATTTTTGTTGTTTAAACCACCTAGTCTTTGGTACTTTGTTATAGTAACTATAGCCAAATGTCAGGCAAGCAGCAGGAGTTAGAGTAGGGTCCTTCTGGAACTCAGCAACACTTGAACAGTCTGCAATGCAAAGAATTTCCAGCTCCACAAAGGTAGGTCACTCATATCCCAGGATTTTATTGTTAACCTTCATGGAAGTTTTTCAATATGTACAAGTGCATAAACAGAATTTTCCTGTGTAATGAGAATAATGGAAGCAATAATAAATGTTGGATTGAATGTAATTATAGTTGAAAGGATGATTCTTTTATGTGGGAAAGATACTGTTGGCTGGAGCCAATTCATTATATTTCTTTGGCAGTCTGTTGTGATTATTATTATTTTTAGCCCTCACTAGATTTCATTCTTTTAGATAAAAACATGCATATCAGCTTTGGAGTTTGATTGCCTTATGGGCATAAAGCTTTGCATATTTACTGCCCATGAATCATACCAGTATGTGAAATCCAGAGAAGATTCAATTTTTTCTGCTAGATGCACCTCCAGCCGTTTAATTAAAATATGTATTATTAATAAAACTATATTTAAGTCATATTTTTTACAGATATGACTGAAACATTAAGTGCAAATTGTTTCATACTTTCATAGTAATTTGCTTTTAACGTTTTGTGCCTTAATCAAGGTAGCATACAAGGGTTTGTGATATACCAGACTTCCCACTGAAATTGAGAAAAAAACAAGTGGAAAGTGGTGATGAAGGGATCTATTTGCTTTTCACAAAGACTTCATGGTTTTATTGCAAAAGTAATCTGTACTGAGTAGGAAAGTGTAATAAAAGGCCAGAAAAGGAATATTTAGTCCCTATTTCAGTGCATAGCAATGGCATTTGCCTTTTGCACATTTGTGTGTGTCTGAACTGATGCTGTGTTTCAGCCCAGCTCTCTGCCTTTAGATGTCACAGTTGTTCTTCCACTGAACTGAACTGACTTCAGCTCTGTGTAGTCACATTTCTTCCACTCTCCAGAAACTTTGTTTAGTTAGTAGCACTTAGTAGAGGCACACAGCAAGGAATTGATTCACAACAGTTTTAGTAAAATAGACGATGAAGGTGATGGCTAGGTGACTGTTACGTACCAGATAGCTTGCTGTAAAAATGTATCTGTGGTTTATGAAGTTTATTAATTCAGATGGCAAAATTTCCCAACTCTGGTACTGGTTGCAAGTGGTGTTGATGAGAAGTGGGGCAGAAGAAGCAGAAAGGAAGAAAGTTATCAGGCCATGAATACCTATGATGTGCAGGCACTGTGCTGGATTTGGCACTATGTTATTTAATCTTTGTGACAAAGCATAAAGGAAACAATGCACATCTTACTTGTTTCATTCGAGGAAATGTAGGCCCTGGGAAGTGATGTGACTGGCCCAACTTTGTACATGGTAAATGACTGGGTCTCAGTTTGAACATCTGACTTTTTAACTTCAGAACTCAAGTAAGCCCATTGTATATTCTCTTGGCTACTGACTTTAAATGTGCATTTTGCCTTCAATTTTCCCATTTCCTCACAGTAATTGTAGAAATTGAATCTAGCATCATATTGCTGGAAAAATGGATGCTTTCCTCTTTCTCCTTAAACAATGGGAGAGCTGATGTGTGTTTAAAAGAATAGTCATGAAAACTAAGGGAAGCCTAGCAAAATCAGATCTGCTTTTCGAAACTGCTGAAGAATGTTTAAGTAAAGAAACAAAACACCTCCCCGAAACCCAGGGCAATGTCAATTCCAAGAAACAAGTGGTGAATTCCTGACTCTAGTTTTTCAGGGAGCTGGTGAGTATCTATGCTGCTGTGCACATTGGTTTTTTTTTTTTTGGTCTTTTACTGTGCTTCCCTAGAGAAAACTCCATCAGCTTCCCAGAGGAGGTGCTGCCTCTTGACTCCTCACAGCTCTTGGCATGGAAATAACCAAACTCCAAAAGCCCTTTGTGTTCTAGGAAACAAACAAAACACACTCTGAGGGACTTATTATTTGCAACACTCAAATTCCACAACACATGTGCACGCAAACGCACAAACTTATACATATTTCAAAGTGTGATAACCTATCTTGAAAATTTGGGAACAATTTCCCCAAAGCAGCATGCTCTCACTCAAGCCTGTCTAACACATACAAAACAGAAAATACTTAAAATAAATACAATTAACTGGGCACTGGAGTTGCACAAATACAAATCTTCAAAGAAGAAAAGTCTGAAAGGAAATAGACTACAGAAATAAGCCAGCAACTCTGGCAGGAACGGGCACCAGAGAAGCCTTTTATTGCAGAGCAGCTGTGAAAACACAGATCAGACCAGATGGTCCAGTTGGGCAAGGCTTGGCCTGTGAGAATATTGCTGGTGTAGGTGATATTGTTTTCAATGTGTCACACACTTGTTCAGAATTGAAAAGTCCTAGGTGAATGTCATGGGAGCAAAGTGACTGAGATCTGTTAAAGTACTGCCTAGAACTTCCCTTTCAATAAGTCTCATTTAGGGGCAGACATGAATGAGTGAAGACATGGGAAATTTACTTGATTGAATTTTGCTTTCAAAACTACATATGGTTAAATAAAAAATTTCAAATGTGTTAGTCATTTTCTTTCTTGTTTTGTGGGGGAGACTGGGGTTTGAACTCAGGGCCTTGCACTTGTTAAGCAAGTGCTGTACTATTTGAGGCACACTCACAGTCCCCTCTTTTTTTTGTTTCAGTTATTTTTCAGTTAGGGTTTTATGTTTTTGCCTGGACCTGCCTGGACTGTGATCCTCCTACCTGTGCCTCCCACATAGCTGGGATTGTAGGCATACCCAGCTTCTTTGTTGAGATGGGGGTCTTGCTAACTCCTTTTCCAGACCGGTCTCTCACCTCTGTCCTCCTGATTTCTTCCTCTGACATAGCTGAGATTATAAGAATGCCTGGCTATGTTAGTCACTTTTTTAGTCACTTTTTTTTTGCCTTGTAACAGTCAACCCTATGGGGTCAAACGAGGTTCTTTCTGATCAGTCTCTGTCTGTCTTCCTCAATATTGGGCCTATCCTGAGGAATAAGCAGCAAACAGATATTTTAACATTAAACAGTATAACTGTTTCCAGTTGGACAGTTGGAATGCTATTTTTTAGATTGAAATAAAAAATAACATTGTGCTCTTGTATGCTGGTGCTTATGCCAGAAGGCTGTTTCCAAAGTTTTCTCTCTGTTTTAGTCAGGCCCTTGTTAGGGATGCTTTAGGTCAGTTCTTATATTTGCTTATGGCTACTAATATAACTAGCCCCTGCTTTATAGTTGTCTTTTTTCTCAATTGGCTTGAGCAATGCAACTGGGAAGCTGATAAATTACTTCTGAGTTTGTTTTAGATATTTCAGAAAAAGTCAGAGACGTTTACAGTCTTTAGTACGTTTTGCTTAAATTATGAGGGTTTGGTCATATATATGAAAAGTAATTTGATGCCTCAGAAAATCTGCACAGCTTTTTTTTCTTTCAAAGCCTTCTTTTTTTTCCCTTAGTACTGGGGATTGATCATGGGATCTTTGCACTTGCTAGGGAACTACTATCTGTTTGAGACAAGACCCTAGCCCTTTTTGTTTATATTTTGTTTTTGAGATAGGGTCTTACTGGCTTTGCCTAGAGTTGGCCTCATGTTTCCCATTCCTCTGCCTCTTCCTCTCAAAGAGCTGGAGTTTCAGGTGTGGACCACTATGCCAGGCTTTCAAAGCCATCTTGAATTCCCAAGTTGAACCAAGTGTCCATCATAACACATCGCACAAATCTCTGCACTTACCACATTTTATCCAGTGGATGCCTTTTTGTCTGTTTGTTTCTCTTTCAGTTGTCTAAGAAACCCTTGAAAACAGGCACTGTGCCTGATTCATTTGTGTGCCTCAATTACCTTTTTTGCCTTGCACATCATAGACCCTTAATAAATACTTGTGTAACAGAATTGAGGCAGGCAGTAGAGGTAACTACGTTTCTCTGCGGGACCTACATTCACTTTGAAGCATCCTTTATTGGAAAGGTGAAATTGCCTTTGGCTGCAAATACCTGAGAGGTTTTTCCAGGTATTTTTTTTCTTAAATTTTTTCATTTTTCCTCTCTGTGGACATGTGTTAAATCTATTGATGTTTTAAATTTTTCTCTGGTTAGGTATACATTGTACAATAATTCTCAAACATGAAAATTAAGTTCTAGGTCCTGAAACATAAATTTCCAAAGGGTTTTCTTACGTAGAAGCACCTGTACTGTGCATCCTTATGTTCTATACTGTCTAAGACAACCAAGTATAATTATTTATAATATTCAGTTCTAAATATTTTCTAATTTCTATTATTTTTGTAAGCAACGAACTGAATATTCTTTACTCTATAAATGATTATTTAAACTGTCCTTTGTTATTGATACCACTGTTCATACTGTAGTTAGAATATTATACAAGTTATATGGGTTTGTTTTTTTCATAGACTTAATATTTTAAGAGTGGTTTTAGGTTCATAGCAAATTTGAGTGGATAATGCAGAGGTACCCCTGGTATCTCCTGTCCCCCACATACATAGCCCCCCTCATTAGCAATATCCCCACTAGAGTGGTACACTTGTTATAACTGCTGTGCTTACACTGACACAATTGATCACACAAAGACTGTAGTTACATGAAGGTTTATTCTTCATATTGGACACTCAAGGAATTTATATAAGTTTATGAGGACATTTATCCATTATAGTATCAAAACAACATATTTTCACCACCCTAAAAATTCTCTATGCTGCCTCTGTTCACTCTTTTTTACCTTAGCTCCTGGCAACCACTGATCTTCTTAGTCTTCACAACTTTGCTATTTTCCAGAATTTTGTATATTTGGAATTATATACTATGTAGCCTTTTCAGCTTGGGTTCTTTCACTTAGCAATGTAAGTTTAATGTCCTTCTTATCTTTTTGTGGATTTATAGCTCACTTCTTCTTATCACTAATATTTTATTTTATGGGTGTACCTTCTCTGAATGTATGTATTCACTTGCTAAAGGACATATTGGTTATGTCTAAGTTTTGGCAATTATGAATACCTTTGATGTAACATTTCTACTTAGGTTTTTGTAGGAATATAGTTTTCAGCTCCTTTGGGTAAATACTAAGGAGGGTGATGGCTGGATTATACGGTACAAGTATATTTAGTTTTGTAAAAAACTACCAGTCTTTCAAATCAGTTGTATTATTTTGCATTTCCCCCAGCAGTGAATGAGAATCCCTGCTGTTCCACAAATCCTCACTAGCACTGGGTGTTGCAAGTGTTCTGGATTTTGGCCATTCTAATACATGTGTAGTCGTATCTCATTTTTATTTTAATTTCATTTCCCTGATGACATATTTCCCTAATTCTAACATTTACATGATGGAGTAAAACACCCAGAAAATCCAACACAATATGAAGGGATAAAACAAAAGCTGGAAGACTTTCATTACCCAACTTTAAGACTTATTATAAAACTATGTAGTGAAGATATTGTGATATTAGAGAAAGAACAGAAAAATATATGAGTAGACCAGAACAGAGGGCCCAGAAATAGACTTATATAAATATAACAAAGGAGCAAAAGCCAGTGTAATCCAAAAAGGATATGCTTGATATCCATGTGAAAAAAAAGGTGTCTAGACACAGACCTTAGAACCTTTATAAAATTCACTCAAAATGGACCACCAACCTCCTATGTGAAAACTAACACGAGGAAAAGCTAGGTGACCTTGTATGACAATGACTTTTAAGATGCAGCACTAAATGCACATAATTTATGAAATAATTGTTAAGCTGTTTTAATTCCACTACATTTAAATTTTTCTGTTTTGGTAAAGACACTGAATAAAAAGATAGGAAACAATAAAAGGACAAGTCACAGACTAAGAGAATGTATATTCAAAAGACTTATCCCATAAAGGTCTAAATTACAAATAACTCTTAAAACATGACAGAAAAGCTATCTTAAACAAGCAAAAATGCCATTTTTTTTCTTTCTTTTATAAAATCAGAGAATAGGAGTGCAGAACAGGTCGTGCCTGGTACCAGTTTGGGGGGGGCGGTGGAGGAGGAGAAAGGGTGTGGAAGGGTAAATATAGCTCAAATACTGTGTACACATATGTAAATGGAAAAATGATACCTGTTGAAGTGATTGAAGGAATGGGGAGAGGGGATGAAAGACAATGAAGGAGGGGATGAATTGAAGTATGATATATTTGATATATTGTAAGAACTTTTGTAAATGCCACATTGTACCCTCACACAGCACAACAATAAAAAAAATAAATAAAACCCATCCAAGAAGAAAACAAAACTTAATAGTAAAGAAACAAACAACCAACTTAAAATCTGAGCCAAAAATCTTAACAGATGTTTCACCAAAGATACATAGATGGGAAATGAACTTGAAAAAAGAGATGATCTAGATGTTACCAGGGATTCATTTTTTTGCTTATTGATACTTCCTTATGGCCTAGTACATGGCTGATTTTTAAAAGTGCCCATTAAGTCTAGTGTTCTATATGTTTAGTGTTATTCAACTCTTCGCCATCTATGTTTCTTAAAACAAATATTTCTATACATTTTTTGAAGAAATGTGTTTTTTTTTTAAAAAAAAAACTAAATCTGATGGTGGATTTGCTCAATTTTCCTTTTATAATAAAGACATCTTGATTTTATATATCTTGAGGCTTCATTGTTGAATTTGTAAATATCCAGGATTATCATAACTATCAGATGAATTTTTCTTTTAGTTTTAAGAAATGCACTCACTGAGTCAGAAGAATAAGCTTTGTCTTAATGTTTTTTGCATTGTTTTAATATTACATGACTGAAACAAGTATAAAATAAGAGAAAGAAGAAAATAAGAACAATATATTATGATAAAGAAATAAATTCAGTAGGAGGAAATTTCAATTGCAAGCATATATTCATTCATCCAATGCTACAGCACCCAATTAAATGGGGACCTCAACACCTTACTCTCATGAATAGACATATTATACAGGTCAAAAAAAATCAACAAAGAACTGTAAGACCAAATGCACATGCACATTTTTATGGTTTGGATCTTAAATGTCTCCCAAAGGCTCATATGTTGAAAAATGGTCTTCAGTTGGTGGTGCTGTTGGGAGGTGGTGAAACTTTAGGAGATGGGGCCTAGTTGAAGGAATTAGGCCATTTGGGGCATGTCCTTGAAGGGTTTATTGAAACTCTGGATTCTTTCTTTCTTCTTCCTTTCTATTCACACGTGCTAAGCAGCTTTCCTTTGCCATGTCCTTCTGCTGTCTTGTTTTTGCCTTGCCACAAGCCTAAAAACAATGGAGCCAGCCTACCATGGAATAAAGCCTCTGAAACTGTGAGCCAAAACAAGCCTTTTCTCCTTGAAGTTGTTTTTCTCAGGTATTTTGACACAGCAATGGAAAGTTAACACATAAAGAAGATAATGCACCACGATTAAGTAGGATTTATTTTAGAATGGTTTAACATACTTGAATTGATAAGCATAATACATCCTATGAACAGAATAAAGGATCAAAACCATTATATCAGGAGATACAGAAAAAGTATTCATTAAATCTCAACATTCCTTTTATGATGAAACCCTTTAAAATATTAGCTACAGAAGGAACATACCTCACTACACTAAGGCTTATATATGACAAACCCACAACTTACATCATTCTAAGTGGGGAAAGCTGAAAGTTTTCCTCTAAGATCTGGAGCAAATAAGGATGCCCACTTTCATCTCTCTTATTCTTTCTACTAAAGCAAGTCTTAGCCAGAGAAATCAGGCAAGAGAAAGAAATAAAGGGCCTCCAAACTAAAATGTAAGAAGTCAAATTATCCCTTCTTATAGATGACCCAGTCTTATATATATAGAAAACCCTAAAGACTCCACATAAAAACTGTTGGAACTGATAAATTTAGTAAAGTTTCAGGATACAAATTAAACATACAAAAAACAGAAAAGAGTACCATTTTTATATTCCAATAACAAATCAGCTGAACAAAATTTAAGAGCAATTTCATTCATAATAGCCCCCTAAAATAAAAATAAAATTATAAAATAAGTAGGGGGTGAGGGGTGTAGCTCAGTATGTGAGGCCCTGAGTTCGACTCTTAGCACCAAAATAATAGTAGCAACAACAGAAACAAACAATAACCCCCAAAGAAATAGGAATAAATTTAATCAAGAAAGTGAAAGACCTCCATGTCATGCTTATAGCTTGAAACAATCAATATTCTTAAAAAGCTATACTACCCAAAGCAATCTATAGATTCAGTATACTCTTCATCAAAATACCCATGATATTTTTCATAGAATTAGGAAAAAAACCCACAAAATTCATATGGAACCACAAAAGACCAAGAATAGTCAAAGTAATCCTGAGCAAAAAGAAGCCTGGAGTAATCATAACACCTGACTTCAAAATACACTACAAAGCTACTGTGGTTAAAACAAGATGTCACTGGCATAAAAACTGACATACAAATCAATGGAAAAGTACAGAAAATCGGTTGATTTTCAACCAAGGCATCAAGAATGAACATGCATTGGAGAAAGAAAAGTCTCTTCAATACATGGCACCAAATATTTAATGCAGAAGAATGAAAATAGACCTCTACCTCTCATTGTCTACAAAAAATAGACTCAAAATGAATGAAGACCTAAATGTAGGACATAAAACCACTAGGAGGAAACATGGGGAAAACACTTCAAGATGTTGGTAAAGGCAGTTTTTTGGATGACACATCAAAAGCACAGGCAATAAAATCAAAATAAACAAATGAGATTACATCAAATTAAGAAGCTTCTGCAGAGCAAAAGAAACAATTAACAAAGTGAAGATATACCAACAGAATGGGACAAAGTATTTTCAAACTATCTATGTGACCAGGGATTAATATCCTGATTATAGCAAGAACTCAATTCAGCAGGAAAAACCTCCAAATAATACAATTAAAAGTGGGCATAAGACAAAAGCAGACATTTCTTTAAAAAAGAAAAAAAAGACCTTTGCCTAGCAAGACACCCGGTTTCAATCCCAATACCACACAAAAAGACATATAAATAGTCAACAAGTGTATGGGAACATGCTGAGAGTCACTAGTCATGAAAAGGAAAATCAAAAGCATAAAGAGAGAAATTCTTACCCAGTTATCATGGCTACTATCAAAAAGTCAGAAAAATAACAAATACTAACTAGGATGAAGAGAAAGGGAAATCATGCACAGTGTTGGTGGAAATTTAAATTAGTACAGTCGTTAGGGAAAACAGTATACAAGTTTTCAAAAAACTGAAAATAGAGTTACCACAAGTCCCACTATTGGGGTATGTGCTGAGATATATACCCAAAGAAACCGAAATCATTAAAGGCATACTTGTATGTTTAGGTTTATTGAAGCACTATTTATAGTAGCCAAGAAATAGAATCTATCAAGATATCCATAGATAGATGATTATTTTTTAAAGTGGCATATATATACAATGGAATATTAATTAGCAATAAAAAGGATAAAAGTCTGTCATTTTTGGCAACATGGATAGAACCAGAGGACACTATGTTAAGTGAAATAAGTCAGGCACAGAAAGACAAAAACACACATGTGTATTAGCTAAAAAAGTTTATCCCATTGAAGTGGAAAGTAGAACAGTGGTTACTAGAGGCTAACAAGGCTAGGAGGAAAGGGAATAGAAAACAGGTAGATAATGGTTTCTAAAATACAGTTACAGGAAGGGAAATAGTTTTAAGGTTTCATAGCACAGTAGGGTAACTATCATGTATGACAATTACTTATACATTTCAAAATAACTATAGGAGAGGAGTCTGAAGTTTCCCAATACATAGACAAATGAGATGATAATATTTCAGGAGGTAGAAAATCACAATCACGGTGACCTAATCATTACATAGTATGAACACGTATTGTATTATAATGCTGCACCCCATAAATAAGGGCAAGTATTATGCCAGTTGGAAAAGGGAGTAATTATTGATCAGCTTTGTTTTGGTCAGTTTTACCTTATGTGTACACATTTCACTACTTTATATTCAATATTTTTGTTTCATTACATTTGGCACTTCTATTGCAAATAGATCTGCACTGTGATTTTTGTTTCACAAATTTTATTCTAATCTGAGTAGTTCATCTTTTAACAATGTAGCTTAATCCATTTATATTTAGTGTGGTTGTGATAGTTTTACCGCTACTGACTAATTTGACAGTTATTTTCATTGAGTATTTGAAGATTTATTTCAATTTCTTTTGGCATCTATCAAAATAATTTCTTTCTTGATTTTTTAATGGGAAATCTATGCCCTTACTTATAAGATTTTCTTCTAAAAGTTGTATTTTGTTATTAATTGATGTTAGCTCTTTTTAGTTCAGTTTTAGTCATATTTCATGATTTATTTATTTTAAGCACAGTCTTCATTTTTTCTTCAATTTGTTTCATTGGTGGTATCATTTCTCATTTGTTACCTCAGCTGATGTTCCTTCTCATGGTGTTTTATTTCCACTTTTCTTTTTTTTATTGTGAATTCATGCTTGATGGGGGATTTTACCTTTTTTTCTTCTTGGAAAGTTTGGTGTTCCTTGGGCTAAATTTGTCTTCCTCTGTGGCACTTTAGCCAGTAGGTAGAGTTTTTGTACTTCTTTTTACTGAGTGGGCTTTTAGTTATCCTGGCTTTGTGAAAAAGAGTTCATCTCACCTTCTCTTCCAAGGTCATATTGCTTATCCCTGAGCTTCCATTAAAAGTGGTTCCACAGCTCCTAGAATCATGTCTGGGTTTAAAAAGCACCCAGGTGGCTGAGCTTTCCAGGGAACTGCTGCTTAAGCTTTCAGTTATCTCCTCATTCCTGCATCCGAAGGACTGCCTTTTTTCTTTTCATCTTGGCTATGTATGTGAACATAATTTTTAATATCCTTAGTGTAGCATGTGGAATTTAATTGCATTTATGGGTTATAGCTAGAAGGGAATGCCGATTAACTCAATCTGCCATGATGCTAACACTGGAACTATTCTTAAAAGAAAGAAAGGTTATATGAAATATTGTATTAAATATACTAAGAAAAAATAAGATTTTTTGATTTATTTATTTCTGATTCCACATTTTAAAAAATGGTGAACAATTTACCTTTCTTTCACTATTTGTTTTTGTTCACTCAGAACAACTGCCCTCTTCAACTACACTTGAGAGACAAAAATTTTTACTATCTTCTGTGGAGAAAAGGGTCCAGCTCAGAAACATTTGCTGTTACATTCCATTCTGTACGAGGAAGTAATATATTATGCTTTTGTATCTTCTTTGTTTTCTTAGTTGTATTTTTCATTGAAATCAGCAAAATTTACCTATAGAAGTCATTCAATGAATCTATTTTCCAACTTAGGCCAGTGATTCTAAATATATGCCTACATTCAGGATTGTGGGGTTTTTTGTTTGTTTTAAAATCACTAATTCCATGCATAAGACAGTCCTTGTACATGGTTAAGTGACCAAGAAATATCTTAAATGCCACGATATGAATGGATAGATGTGCTTATGGCTTCTAGAAAATGTGTTATTGCCGGAGAAATGCTGCTTAAAATACTGCTCCACCACTCAATAATAATTTACTCCTTAAAATACTGCTCCACCACTCAATAATAATTTATTCCTGTATTAATGTGGTTTGGAGAATCTGGACTATGTTTTGCTGAGCTCACTCATGTGTCTGTGTGTTGGGAATTGGAAAGAAAATTCTGAGCGGGGTTCAGTGAGAAAGGCATGGCTTCAAATGTCTATCTTAGACCTAGGGAGATCAGTGAGCTAGACCTTTAAGGCCAATGGCAGAGGTGAGGAGAGCAAGTTGACTGCATCAATCTCTGTTTGCCCCAGGTTTGCTGATATCTCATTGTTGGAAATAAGTCACACGATCAGACCCAACATCAATGTGACGGGAGCCATACAATTTCTATGGAAATTTCTGAATAATCATCGAACCTAACCCATGTGGTAAATTGAGAGCATACTGAAACTTGGTTACCAAGGTACTGTATGAAAGATCCTTACTCCTGAAAACAATTACTCCTGCTCACAATTGCAGGGAACTGTGAAACCCTCCTTTTAGAAATCCACATTGTGTTCTCTTATTATTAGGAATAATCTATTCTTATCTGAATGCTTGCCAAGGGATTTATATATACCATCAAATTCAATCCTTATAACACTCTAAGAAAATGATAATTTATTCATTTTTATTTTTCAAAGAAAATAGTAGCTCAGCATACTTAAGTGAATGGCTCCAGGTCAAACAGCTACGAAATGGCAGAGCAGACCTTTATGTACAGTTGTCTCAGAATCCAAAGTTCTTGCTTTTAGTACATGCTATATTTTTTATATTTATTTATTTATTATTATTATTGTGCTGGGTGGGGGTATATTGTGGCAATTACAAAAGTTCTTACAATTTATCAAGTATATCATCCTCGAATTTACCCCCTCCATCATTCTCCTTTATTCCCCATCCATGTCTAGAACAGTTTCAACAGGTATCATTTTTCCTTTTACATATATGTGTACACAGTACTTGTACTATATACACCCATGTCCTTTTCCACCCCTTTTCCCCTCCCAAGGCAGCACCTGTTCCACCCTTCTGTTATCCAATTCTGTAAAAGAACAAAAAAAGAAAAATGACATTTTTGTTTGCTTAAGATAGCTACTCAGGGAGTTGCCTTGTGACATTTCCGTGTATATATGTATCATAACCCAAACTGGTTCATCTTCATTTTTTTAAAAAATTTTACATACTTTTTTACTTTATATAATTTCATTATTCTTCATGGCCAAATAATGTACCACTATGTATATACACCACATTTTTCTTATCCATTCTTCAGTTGATGGACATCTAGGTCCATAGTTTGACAATTACAAATAGTGATGCTACAAACATGATATTTAAGTGTCTCAATTGTTTGCTGACTTACATTCCTTTGGATACATGACCAGAGTGGGATATCAGGACCATATGGTAGTTTCTTTTTAGTTTATTGAAGAACCTCCATAGTACTTTCCATAATGGTTGCACTAATTTACATTCTCACCACAGTGTATAGGGATTCCTTCTTCTCTGCATCCTCTCCAGATTCTGTTGTTCGTGTTATTGATGATAGTTGTTCTGACTGGAGTAAGGTGAAATCTCAGTGTTGTTTTGATTTGCATTTCCTTTGTAGCTAAGGATGTTAAATATTTCTTTTTCTCATGTATTTATTTGCCATTTGGTCTTCTTTTGAGAACTATCTGTTCATTTGCCTGTTTACTAATTGTATTGTTTGTTCTTTTGGTGTTTAATTACATTAGTTCTTTATATGTTCTGGATATTAATATTTTATCAGACAAGTTAGTTGCAAAAATTTTCTTCCATTCTCTAGGCTGTCCCTTCACTCTGATGTTTGTGTCATTTCCTGTGTAGAAGCTTTTTAATTTGATTCACTTTGATTTGTCAATTCTTGCTTTTATTTCCTGAACTATTGGAGTCCTTCTCAGGAAATAGTTGTCTAAGCCTATATGTTGCAATTATTTCCCTATTTTTTCTTTGAGTAGTTTCAGATTTTCAAGTCTTACATTAAGGTCTTTGATCCATTACACAGAGTGATAAACAGGGTCTAGTTTCCATCCTCTACACATGGTATCCATGTTTCCCAACACCATTTGGTAAAGAAGCTATTTTTTCTGCAGCATATATATTTGTTTCATTTCAAAAATTGCTGTAGCTATTTGGACTATTTCTGGATCTTCTACTCCATTTCTTTAGTCTTCATGTCTATTGTTGTGCCTACACCATGTGGTTCTTTTTTACTATGGCAATGTAGTATAATTTGGAGTCAGGTTTTGCGATACCTCCAGCCTTGCTCTTTTTGCTCAGGATTGCCCTATTTGGGATCTTTTGTACCTCCACATGAATTTTAGGATTGATTTTTTTTCTGTGAAAAATGATTTTGGAATTTTTATGGGTATTATATTGAATCTGTACATTGCTTTTGATAATATAGTAATTTTAATGATTTTAATTTTTCCAATCCATGAATAATGAAAAGTTATTCCATCTTCAAATATCATATTCAATTTCTTTTTTAAAGGTTTTATAGTTTTCATTGTAGAGATCTTCCACCTCCTTTGTTAGGCTTATTCCTAGGTATCTAATTTGTTTGAGACTATTTTGAATGGAATTTTTTTTTTGGACTTCTTTCTCAGCCTATTCATAATTGTTGTATAGAAAAATCTACTGCTTTTTGAATGCTGATTTTGTACTCTGCTGAAACTGTTTATCAGACAGAAGAGATTTTTTGGTAAAGTCTTTAGGATCTTTTATTAAGTATAGGATCATATCATCTGCAAATAGAGATAATTTGACTTCTTCCTCTCCTATTTGTATATCTTATTTCTTTTTCTTGCCTTATTGCTCTGGTAAAGAATTCAAGCACTATATTGAATAAGAGCACAAAGAGTGATTATCCTTGTGTTGTTCCTGACTTCAGAGGAAATACTTTCTGTTTTTCTGCATTTAGTATAGTGTTGGCTATAACTGTGTCACATGTAGACTTTATTATGTTGAGGAACATTCCTTCTATACCAAGTTTGCTTAGGGATTTAAAACATTGACTTTTGGCATTGGCTTCTTCTGCATCTGTTGAGATGATCATGTGGTTTTTGTCCCTCATTGTTTATGTGCTGTATTATATTTATTTATTTGCATATGTTGAACCATCCTTGCATCCCTGGAATGAAACAAACTTGATCATGGTTGGTGTAAGATCTTTATAATGTATTGTTGAATTTGATTTGCAAGAATTTTATTAAGAATTTTTACATCTAGGTCTATAATTTTCTTTTTTTGTCATGTCCTCATCCACTTTTAGGATGCCCTCATCTATCTTTCTTCTATGCCCATGATTCCTAAGTTTTGTCTCTTAATAGTATCCCAGACAATGAGTTTAAGATTTCTATCTTCATTCTTGTATAGAAAGTATATCAACCACATCCAAGTTACTAGTTTCCTTCTTTTACCCTCTCCCCCACACCATGTGTGACCTCCTGTTAATGTGACCAGTGTTTCGTAATATTGCTACACTTGTATTAGGTGCAGCACGTGTGAGTGAGAACATGTGGCTTTTGGCCTTTTGAGCCTAACTAACTTCACTTAAGATGATGAACATCCAGTTCCATCCATTTGCCTGAGAATGACAAAATTTCATTTTTTGCAACTGAATAAAATTTCGTTGTATGTAAATACCACATTTTTTTAATCCATTCATCAGTAGTGGGGCATCTGGGCTCTTAGGAATAATGCTGCAATAAACATGAGTGTGCAGATGCCTGTATTGTAGCCTGACTTACATTCCTTAATTGGTGGATCATATAGCAGTTCTATTTTTGGTTTTTTGAGGGACCTCCATACTATTTTCCAATGTGATTGTACTAATTTATATTCCCACAAGCAGTGTATGAGAGTTCCTTTTTTCCACATCCTCACCAACATTTGTTGTTTGTATTCTTGTTGGTAGCCAACAACTAACAACAACTAACAGGAGTGAGGTGGAATTTTAACAAGGTTTTGATTTGAATTTCCTTTATGGCTAGGAATGTTGAGCATTTCTTTGTGTGATTTTTAGCAATTTGGACTTCTTCCTTTGAAAAAGCTCTGTTCATATCATTTACCTATTTCTTCGTTGGGTCATTGATTGTTTTGGAATTTAGTTGTTTGAGCTCCCAGCATAGTCTGGTGATTAATCCCTTATTAAATGTATAGCGGGCAAAGATTTTCTCCCATCCTGTGGGCAGCCTCTTCAATTTAGAACCCATTTCTTTTGTTGTACAGAGATTTTTAATTTCATGTAGTCCTATTTGTCAATTCTTTCTCTTAGTTGCTGAATCATTTAAGCTCTATTTAGGCTGTCATTGCCTATGCTTATTAATTTCAGTGTATTCCTGCTCTTTCCTGCACTAGCTTCAAAGTTTCAAGTTTTATATTAAGGTCCTTAATCCACTTTGAGTTTGTACTTTTACAAGGTGAAAGACATGGATCTAGTTTCAATTTTCTGCATGCAGATATTTAATTTTCTCAGCAACATTTGTTAAGAGGCTGTCTTTTCTCCATTGTATGTTTTTGTCACCTTTGTAAAAAATCAAGTGGATGTAGTTGCATGGATTCATATGTGGGTCTTCTGTTCCACTGGTCTTCATATCTGTTTTGTTGTGCAAGTACCATGCTGTTTTTATTGCTATGGCTCTATAGTATAGTTTGAAGTCAGATACTGTGATACCTCCAGCGTTGCTCTTTTTGCTCAGTATTGCCTTAGCTATTCAAGGTCTTTTGTGGTTTCAAATGAGCTTTAGAGGTTGATTTTTCAATCTCTGTGATGAATGTCATTGGAATTTTGATGAAAATCACACTGAACATGTAGATTGCTTTTTAGAGACTATTGTAAATGGCATTATTTTCCTATATTCTTTCTTAGTCTGTTCATTGTTGTATATACAAAGGCTGCTTATTTTTGTAAATTGATTTTTGTATACTGCTACTTTGCTGAACCTATTTATGGTGTCTAGGAGTTTTTTGGAGAAGTTCTGCAGATCTTTTACATATAAGATCATGTCATCTGCCAATAAGGATAATTTGACTACTTCCTATCCAATTTTTATTCCTTTTATTTCTTCTTCCTATCTTATTGTCTGACCAGGAATTCCAAGACTATATTGAATAAGAGTGGAGAGAATGGGAACTCTTGTCTCATTTTTGACTTTAGAGGAAATGGTTTCATTTTTTCCCTATTTAGTATGATGTTGAGTATAGCCTGTCATATACAGCCTTTTTAATGTTGAGGTACATTCCTTCTATTCCTAGTTTCATTAGAGCTTTTATCATGAAAGGATGTGAATTTTATTGAAGGCCTTTTCTGCATCTATTGAGAAATCATGTGGTTCTTGTCTTTCTTCAGTTAATACACTGTATTATGTTTAATGATTTGCATATGTTGAACTATCCCTGTATCCCAGGGATGAAATTGACTTGATCATGGTGTATGATCTTTTTGATATGCTGTTGAATTTTGTTTGGAAATATTTTATTGAGGATTTTTGCATCTATGTTCATCAAAAAGATTGGCCTGTAATTCTTTTGTTGTTGTGTCCTTGTCTGGTTTTGGGATGAGCAGAATATTGACTTCAAAGAATGAGTTTGGCAATGTTCCTTCCCTTTCTACTTTGTGAAAAAGTTGAACAGTGTTGATATTAGGTCTTTCTTAAATGTCTGGTGGAATTCATCAGTGAGTCTGTCAGGTCCTGGACTTTTCTTTTTTTTGGAAGACTACCATTGCTTCAATTTCATTGCTTGTTATAGATCTGTTTAGGTGATTAATGTCCTCTTGGTTCAATTTTGTCTGGTCATATGTGTATAGAAATTTGTCCATTTCTTCTATATTTTCCAATTTATTTGAATATAGGTTTTTAAAGTAGTCCCTAATGATTCCTTGGATTTCCTTGATACTTGTTTTTATATCTCCTTTTTTATTTGATTTTATTAGTTTGGGTCTTTCCTCTCCTCATTTTAGTCTTATTTGCCAGGTGTTTGTCAATCTTATTTATCTTTTCAAAGAACCAGCTTTGTTCTTTTTGTTTTGTTGATTCTTTGTATGGTTTTTTTTTTATCTCTATTTTGTTGATTTCAGCCCTTATTTTTATTATTTCTTTCCTTCTACTAGTTTTGGGTTTGGCTTGCTCTTGTTTTCCAAGGAGTTTGATATGTAGCATTAGGTTGTTTATTTGAGATCTTTCTGTGTTTTTAATATATGCACTCATGGCTATAAATTTACTCCTTAGGCCTACCTTTGCTGTATCCCACAGGTTCTGGTAGGTTGTGCTTTCATTCTCATTAAATTCCAGGAACATTTTTATGTCCTCTCTTATTTCTGTGGTGACCCACTGATCATGGAGCAATTTGTTGTTGATCCAGATGTTTGAATATTTTCTGCTCTTTCTTTTGTTGTTGAGTTCTAGTTTTATTGCATCGTGGTCAGACAGTATGCAGAGGTTTATTTCAATTTTCTTATATTTGTTAAGACTTGCTTTGTAAACTAAAATGTTTTCTGTTTTGGAGAAAGTTCCAGCCTGTTTTCTGGAACCATTAGCTTGGTAACTCTTCTTCTACCCTTTCACCTTTAGGCAATGTTTATTTCTGTCTGTAAGGGGGTTTCTTGTAAACAACAGATTGTCAGGTCTTCCTTTTTAATCCAGTTTGCCAATCAGGTCTTTTGATGGGTGAGTTGAGGCCATTAACATTCAGTGTTAATATTGAGAGGTATGTGGTGACTCCTGCCATTTAATTGTTTTTGTTGTGTAAGGATTTGTGCGTGTGCAATTAATTCTATGCTACTCTCTGATTACTTGTCTGCTCTTCTTTAGTAGCTTATTAATTCCCATCTTTTTATGGCTATGTTTGTTTTCATCTTTGGTGTATAGGATTCCGTTCAAAATCTTTGTAGTGGTGGTTTAGTGGCTGTGTATTGTTTTAGTTTCTGTTTATCAAGGAAGATTTTTATTCCTCCTTCAATTTTGAATGATAGCTTTGCTGGGTAAAGTATCCTAGGGCTGAAATTGTTTTCATTCAGTGATCAAAATACCTCACTCCATGCCTTTCTTGCTTTTAAAGTTTCTGTTGAAAAATATAATGTTATTTTGATGGGTTTATCTTTATATGTTATTTGATTTTTTTTCTTGTATAACCTTCAATTTTCTTTCATTGTTCTCTGTACTAATTGTTTTAACTATAATATGCTGTGAAGAGTTTTTTTTTGGTCATGTCTGTTTGGTGTCCTGGAGGCTTCCTCTACCTGAATGGGATATCTTTCTCAAGATTTGGGAAATTTTCTACTATTAATTTGTTGAGTAGATTTCAAATACCTTTGGCTTGCACCTCTTCTCCTTCTTCAATGCCCATGATTCACAGGTTTGGTCTTTTGAGGGAGTCCTAGTGTTCTTGCATATACCTTTCACAGCTCTTGAGTCTTTTGTCTACAAATTCTTGTTTTTTTCTTTAATATCTATTTTGTCTTTGAACCCTGAAATTCTGTCTTCTACTTGTTCCAGTCTGCTGGAGTGGCTTTCAAGTGTATTTTTATTTGACCTAAGTAGTCTTTTATTTCCAGGATTTTTCTTTGTTTCTTCTGAGACTTTCCATGTCTTTGTGAAACTCCTCTTTCATATCTTGTGCTGTCTTCTTTTTATAATCTCCTTAGTTTCATTTTGGAATTTGTTGAAATTCTCTTTGAGTTTACTTAGTTGTTTCTATGTCTTTCAAGTTTTTTATCTTATGTTCTCT
Organism: Castor canadensis; assembly: GCF_047511655.1. Taxonomy (NCBI): domain Eukaryota; kingdom Metazoa; phylum Chordata; class Mammalia; order Rodentia; family Castoridae; genus Castor; species Castor canadensis. The sequence goes on from NC_133395.1 coordinate 30,438,586, forward strand.
TAGGATTCATTGAGTTGTTTTTATATATCCTTTTTAAGCTCATCTTTAAGCTTATTGAATATTTTTATCATCATTTTTCTGACATCAGCAACTGGAGATTCATTTCTTTCACTTTCCACCAAATCTTCCATTATATTATTGTTATTTTTTTTTTCCTTTTTCTTTTATTATTCATATGTGCATACAAGGCTTGGGTCATTTCTTCCCCCTGCCCCCACCCCCTCCCTTACCACCCACTCCACCCCTCCCTCTCCCCCACCCTCAATACCCAGCAGAAACTATTTTGTCCTTATTTCTAATTTTGTTGTAGAGAGAGTATAAGCAATAATAGGAAGGAACAAGGGGTTTTGCTGGTTGAGATAAGGATAGCTATACAGGGCATTGACTCACATTGATTTCCTGTGCGTGGGTGTTACCTTCTAGGTTAATTCTTTTTGATCTAACCTTTTCTCTTTTTTGAGGAGTTATACTTTCTTTTTCTCCCCATGTTTCTATTTAGTACTTTACTCATTTGATGTTAATTAGTCAGTTGGGGGTTTTAATCACCTGTTATCTTTTCCTTGACTTAATTTCTATGCTCTAACTAGCTTAATTGTTAGCTAGGTTATTGTAATATTTCTGTTCCCTGACCTGGAGGTATAACTTAGCAATAACAAATTCACAGATGCAGTGCCAAACCAGTTATTTACCTAATATATAAAAAGCCCATTGGTGATACTATCTATAAATAGCAGGTATTGGGCAGATAACAGTAATTTGCATAGAGATAGATACTTAGGTAATTAAAAAGATGGAACTAAAGAGAGGGCAGATACTTAGGTAATTAAAAAGGTGGAGCTAAAGAGAGAGCATGGAGGGGGGTTAGGGAGAGAGAAAAAAGGTATGAGGTGCTGGGGCTTCATGGTAATAAGACCCTTATATGTGTAAAGGAGTAATTCAGTCATTGTGGGGAAAAGTGCTATTGTCAGGGATTGCAGAGGGATAGAAAGGATGGGGAAATGTGTAAAGTTGGTATTGAGTGAATGGTGAGTGTGGAGGAGGTAGGAACAATGGGGAGAAAGGGAGGGGAAGGTGAGGAGGGTAAGGAGAAGAAAGGAAGTGAGAAAAAAAGAAAAAACGGTGGAGAGAAAGTGGAACAAGAGAGGCTAAGCAAATTGATAACTAGACAGAATGGAAGAGGGAAGTAGGTAACAACAAATTAAAAATTAATTAAATTTAAAAAATTTAATAAAATAAAATTTTAATAAAATTAACATTAAAATTTTAACTTAAAAATAAAAATATTAAATAAAATGTGTGCATATATACATACACACATGTATATATATGTACATATATATATATATATATATATATATATATATATATATATATGTACATAGTCCAAATTTCTTCCTTGTTGTGGAAAGGAATGGGTTCCCTCTTAGTTCAATGAGTGTTCTGGGTTCTTTCCTTTGATTTATAATTCAGGTGCTGACATTTTTGACAGGACCTTTCTCTGTAAAGGTTAGTATGAAGGGCTGAGTGACAATGGATGTCACCCCTCCCTATTGGATAGCTTTGGGGAAGGGATCCACTCATTGTTTTTGAGCCCAGGCTTTCCTTGGTGGGATGGGCCATCTGACGTAGGTGGGGTCTCTGAAGTGGTCCTGTGTGGAGCTGGGTGAGCAGTTGCCAGTCCCTACTGCCCACAGGGCAAGCCTGGGAGCTAGAGTTGAGTTTTTGGTTTGCTTTTCTCTTGGAAGTCTGTCAGGTTCTACTCACTACCAGTTTCTTCAAGGTGGTGGAATGTTTTGTTTTCACCAGACTGCGGCTGGGCCACCTTGCCCCCACCCAGGCTAGATCAGCTCAGCATTCCAGCCCACCCCTACCAGACAGAGGTGAAATTTTCCCTTTGTTTATAGCAACCAGTTTTGTCCAGGGGGGTACAATCTGTTCACCAGCTGTGCTGTACTATGTGGTTCTCTCCAGAGCAGGTGATGTGTCATGCTAACCTGGTGGGGTTGCAGTTATTCTTGGTGGAATCACATAATCTCCAGAATGGCTCTGGCAGGCAGTAGTCCAAGGTTCTGTGTCCATGAATTATGGTGCATCCAGGATTCCAGGATGTCCCAGCACCTGGGCTTCAGTAGCTGTTATGTGCTATAAAAAGCTAATTTAAATGTTGGTCATTGTATATTATGTGCATCTATATATTCATGGTATCTTAATTGGTAAAAAAGCTGGGTTACCCAATCCTTGCTACCACAAATCTGAAACATTATTCTGGAATCTTGGAGTGCAGGTTCCCATAGTTCTTTGGCTATCTGCCATCTTGATCTAGTCCATGCAATATTTTCACCAGTACAATCCTAAACTTGCTGTAGATGGAGGATTTTTGAGTTCTGAATTTAAAAAAGAAGCAATATAAAGACAAAATTTGTTTTTTAGAAGGTTGTGCTTTATAACTACATAAGTAGGCAGATTTTAAGTGCAATATCTCTGATATATTACTGGTTAGAATATTATCAACAAATTACCTTTACCATATTTTTTCAATGTAATACCAATTTGTTGTCTCACTTTCTTTTATCAGTATTGTCATCTTCTTGACTATTTGTACTCTGATTACATTTTTTTCCCTAGATATCTGGCTTGCATTCTTCAAATATAAATCTATTTTGTTTCAATATGTCCTGGAATTTCGGGTCTTCATATGTTTCTGGATATCCAAAATACATTTACAATTTTAAAGTAATTTTCTCATCACTATATCTTAAAGTATACATTCTCAACATTTTCCATGTAAATGTTTGCAATAAACAAATGTTTGACAGTTTTACAATTCTAGGAAAAAATCTAATTGCAGAGTTGCCAGTGGGAATATGTCTGTGATTACCATTTTCAAAATGATGGCTGTCTTAACAATTAAGGTAATAGTTGATGTTTGAGTTGATAATGAAGTATGAGTAGAGATGTGGGAATTTATGATACAAGAGAAGTGTGAGTTTAGAGTGGTAATTCTAGCTATTTGGCTTTGCTACTGGTTTTGCCTCTAACTACAATCTCAGTGAACTATTATTTAATAGTCTTCCCTATGATCAAATGATCCTGTTTGTTACTTTGAACCTTCCTCTGCTTTCTAGCATTATTATTTTTGATGTGAAAACCTTGCCTCTAATACCTTATCTCTTCTTTTTCTTCTAGACAGAGAAAACTAGATTGATGGGTGGGGAGATTCTGTTGTGGTTTTTCAGAGTCATGTAGATGGAGGGTCGTAGTGTCATAGACATGGGGAATTTATCCATTTCAAATATAGGCTGTGAGACACTCTTAAAAGGCAGAGTGTCCCTAGCCACTGTGAATCCTGTATAATCACAATCCATCTTTCTTCCTGCTAACAAAATTCTATTTTTATTTTTAGAGAAGTAGTGCTAACCTGAGGGTTTTTCTTGGAGCTGAATTACCCCTTTCTCCTATAACTGTAAGGACCATGGTACCCCAGACACTGGGCTTTCTGACTGCATTGAACTCTTGAGGCAACTCTAGAGCCATTCACCTCCAGATTTCTTCTTAGGTAAGATAGCCAAATGCTTCTATTTATTGTAGCTTTTTTTCAGTTGAGTTTTTTTGGTATTTGTAACCACATGTATCCTTAAGGACACTGTATGTGAGAAATCAGAATTTCACCATAGAATACATTTCTGTGCATTTTTTAAAAACTTTTTGAACGTATCATTACTCTTTCTTGTGAATTGGTATAAATAGTGGAAAAATTACTTAGCAACTCTCACTCTGCTATTCACCTAGCAGTATGTAGAGTGGTTTTGTACTATAGGCATTTTTTTTTTTTGAGACAGTGTCTGGCCATTGGCTTGGGTGGGCCTCAAACTTGTGATCCTCTTGCCTCAGCCTCCTAAATGCTGGGATTACAGGTGTGTTCTATCACACCCACTTACACCATTCACTTTTCATCAAATAAAATAATCATAGTAAGGCCTTCCAAAGTACACTGAGAAACTTGAGTGGAATAATTTGTAAGAATAAACTGATTTTTAAAAAAATCTCCACTGAAGATGAAGTTATTATCTAAATTTCTCTTTTATCTACTTTTCAATTTTGGGGTATCTTTATTGATTTTATGTATTATTTTTCTCTAATATTTTAAATTTATTAGCCATAAAGAGTTGTTAAAATATGCCTAAACTATTCTAGAACCACAATACCCAACCAAGAGGTGCTATGTATAGAATGTAGTCAATACTAGCTTGCCTTTGAGGACTGTGCTTGCTCATTTACATCTAAATCTGTATGGAGCACAATTCTCCCCTCTGAGAAACCTGATTAAGGAGATGAACGATTGTGTTTGTCTGACCACTATGTCTTTTAATTGGCTCAAATTGCCAATCAGTACATGTTTCCTGAAAACTCTCAGTAGGTTCCATATGACAGTTTTTGTGTAGTGACTCAATCTTTCTTCTGAAGACAAGTTATTGTAATTATGCTCATCTTACTAAAAACGGTTTCCCTGTCAACCAAAAGGTATTCCAGGGTGTAGCATCTTTCTAGAAATCTATCATGACATTTTTTGTATCTTGCATAGCCAAAGGAACCTGATACTCAAACTCAGTGTTTACTTCCAAGTCACTCCACCCACTATCATTCAGTAATCAGCTTTGAAAGTTGTGCAGTCTTGCCAGTGTGATTGTATTTGAAGATTCATAAAACTGATTCACATACCTTTCTTCTTAAGTTGTGATTGGATAGCCTGCCAATATCTGGTGTGAAATAGCTTTGTCAAAATGTTCTCCAGCAACTGCTGCTGTTATGGAGTCATAAAGGTAAAATGCCAAGGATTTCAGCCCAGATCCTAAGTAAGAAAATTTTCTTCTCATTAAATGAGGCATTTGATTACTTCTGTTGTTGGAAGGAATGCTCCTGGTGACTGGGAGCCAACAGGCTAGAACACAGGCTCAGCTAATGAATGACTGGGTTCAGAGACATGGCTAGATAACTGGCACCACAAGCTTTTTCTCCAGGCTGAGGAAAGCAGGGGCCAGCATTTTGCAATGCTCATAAGAAGAAAATCAACACTTATTGGACAGAAGAAATCCTTTCTCGGAATCTAACTGATAAAGACTAAGTATTCAATGACAGCGCTTTGAACAAGTGTGTTGCAGAAGCTAAGACATTTGTGCAGTCAGTGATAGGTTAGGAAGTTATGAGCAGATGTCCCAGTATAGACGATTGAAGGGCAAGAAGCAGTTCAGCAACAGAAAAGAATCCATCTGAAGCTAATTCTGGCTAAGGGTCATCAACTATCTCTTGTGAGGATGAACAGAAAACTGGCATTAAATTCCACCAAATATGCATCTTAAGTGAAGTGTATATATCTTCAAAGACTGTGTATCTGGTCAGGCATGGTGGCTCACACCCTTATTTCTAGTTACTCAGGAGGTGGAGATTGTCAGGATTGTGCTTCAAGGCTAGATTGGGGCAAAAACATTAGTGAAATCTTACCTCAACAAATAAAACATTTGTGGCATCTCATACCTGTAATCTCAGCTACATGGGAGGTGCAAGTTTGTGGATCATAATTTGAGGCCATCTCTGAGCAAAAATACAAGACCCTTTCTGAAAAATAACTAAAGCAAAAAGAGATGGGGTCATGCCTCAAATGGTATAGTACCTGCCTAGCAAATTCAAGGCCCTGAGTTCAAACCCCAGTATTATCAAAGAAAAAAGAAAGAAGAAAGAAAGAAAGAAAACAAGGAAAAAAGGAAGGAAGGTGTGTTAGTCCACTTCATAGTGAGATGAATATAACTGCTGTTATGAAATGTGTTCTATCATCTTATCTAGTCCAATTTCTATCTTGCATTTATGCAGTTAAATCTCTCACTCTTCAAGTTTAATATCCACTGATTAATGTGCCAATAATTTTACTATCATTTCATTCAGCAAACACTACTTTAGGTTCTATTATGGGTCTGGCATTTGGTTATACGTTGTATGTCCAAAGGACTCCACGATCCAATGTGGGAGCTAAAAATTCACTAATAATTGCACTATGGGGTTATGCATGCTAGATACCGTGTAAGCACAGCAGGGAAACTTCTCAGAGGAAAATGGTGTTTAACCTTTACTCCAAGGAATGATGACTTTCTAAGGACAACAAGGGGACCAAAGGGCACAGAGGAAGAAGGAACAGTATTGGAGACATGATGGGTAGTTGGAAGTAGCTTGTTCTGGCTCAGGTGTTGGCTGTCTGTGGAGGATGCAACACTGGAAAGACAGTTTGGACCTGGCTTTTGAGGTGTGATTTATAGATGAGATTGTGAGATTTGGAATTTATCTTGCAGGTGAAGAGCCCCTGAAAGGATTTGAGCTTTGTGTTTTAGAAAGCTGTCTGTGATGGCAGCATGTAGAAGTGGAGTGGTGGCTAGTGGACAAATTAGGATGGCTTTATTATCACCCAGAGAGGAATAGAAGTTAAAAAGATGATAATGGAAATAAGGCTGTCCTACTTCCATTATTCAGCATACTGAGTATTGACTCTCCACTGGGCCAAAGACTTCCTTAAATATAAAGACTACATTTTATTCATCTTTGTAAGTTCAATATGGATCTTACAAATGTGTGATCCATGGAATAATGAAAAGAACCAGATTTGGCTACCCCAGAGCTCTATAACTACAAGAGGCTTTTTCCAGTCTTTTTATTTTTTGCTAACTGATATCATTCACATAGTAGACACTTACTAAGTAAACATTGAACAAATGCAAGAATAATTAATCATTTCTGAGCAGAAAGAGCAGGGGGAGCTGCACGAGGGGAGTCCATTCAGGTGGTCTTGAGGAATGGGGAGAATTTGGGTGGACAGAGGTGGAGAGAGACATTCCAAAACTAGTGAGGTGTGTGTAGTGTCCTCTATCATGAGGGCCAAGTCCCAAGCAGGAATAGGAGGTGTGTCCTGGAAGACAGGGATGATGACAAACGGGGATCCTGTGGAGAAAACTGGGAGGAAGGTATATTGCATTAGTTGGGAACCATGAGAGTAACGATGTGAGCCTCTGGGATTCAGTATTAAGATTAAATGCTGCAGGCATGTGCAGGATGGACTGAGTTGGTGGAGAGGAGACTGAGGTGGTCTCTTTTAATACTGTTCCTTTGTGAAGTAATGAGAGCTGAACCCCATTGCTGTGATGGAAATATAAATAAAGAAAAATGTGCATATGATGCCACAACACTTCATGAGGGTTGGTATATTATTGCTTAGGGGAAGAGAGAAGGCTGGAGAAATTGAAATGAAGATGGTACTAGGGGAAAAGGAGAATTTTCTGGAAAACATTTATTTGGTGGAAGGTGATGATTTCTTCTGATAGGTTGATATTGGAACCATCTTGATAGAAATCAAAAAGGTGATGGTGTGTGTCTTGAGAGAGAAAACAGTGCTGAAGTTATAGCTTTGAAAATCTTTTAGAGTGATATCATGGTTGAATTGCAGTTGGCCAATGCAGTTTGATTCGCATAGTGGGTGTGCCTCAGAGTAGAACATCAGGGACACAAAGTGGGATCAACTAATCAACTCTCGAATCGTTCCTGGACCTTGTCCAATCCTTTCCATCTTTTGTTAGCACTTATATGGTAGAGGTGCTAAGCCTGGACTTACCCATCTCTATAAAACCCATCTGGATTAAGAAGATGAAAAACAATTTTTATTTCTATCTTATAGATGGGACTAATGGGGCTACTGAGAGTCACAAATCATCTTCAACTCCCCAGAGCCTCAGCTTCCAGAATTTAGATCTTCTACATATAAGGAATTAAAGGTATTAAAAGTTTATAATGTGGTTCCCATTTTAAGAACAAATTCCCTTTGTTGTCTTCAGGAAAGTACTTTAGGCATATTCATAGGATGAAGTTCTTTTAACAAGCAGTTGTTTCACCAGAAATTTTCCCACTTCTCCCCCAACTCCAGTGTTGAATAGTTAGTCCCTACAGACAGTTGCAGATTGTGTCCTTAGTGCATAAAACTATTTTTTAAAAAAAACTATGCATATAGATGACATACATGAAATCGGGTCTAATAGCAAGAGTATAGATTGGGAAATAATACTTGAATTTTGAATACATTTCTTTTTATTAACAATCGAGAAATGTTAATGATTAGTTTACATGTTGAAACTTTAGGGGGAGTCACTAAAAGAATTTAAAATATTCAATCTATGTTGTGCTAATTAATTATGTCATTTTCCTCAATCTTTACTTATTTTTCAGATAAAGTTCAAAATTTTCTTTAAGTTTTTTATGCAAGAAATGTCCTAATCAAAACCTTTTTCTAGGACAAAAATAAATAGTTTTCAGGCAAAATACATGTAAAACTCACATTAATTTTATTTTGTCATGGAAGGCTTTTCTTTCTTTTTTTTTTTATTATTGTGCTGGGTGAGGGTACATTGGCGTATATGCAAAAGTTCTTACAATGTATCAAATATATCATACTTGAATTCACCCCCTTTGCTGCTCTCTCTTCCTCCTTCCCCCATTCCTGAACAGTTTCAACAGGTATCATTTTACACATTATTTGTGCCAGCCCCCTCCCCGCATCCCTACTGCCCTACCCCACCTCCTGGCAGAATCTATTCTGCTCTCCTGTTCTCCTGTTTTGTAGAAGAAAAAACATAAAAGATAATAAAAAAAAAAACATGGTGTTTTGCTAGTTTGAGATAAAGATAGTCATATAGGGAGATTCCTTATGTTTTTTCCATGCACATGTGTATTACAACACAAATTGGTTCATCCCTACCAGACCTCTTCACTACTTCCTAGTCCCCTTCCCATAGTGGCCTGGGCCATTTTAAGGCTACTATATTCATTCCTATACATCAACCACATTCAAGTTTTTGGTTTCCTTTCTTTGTCCTGTCCCTCTTGTGCACAGTCTCCCCTTAGTGTGTGACTCATGTCCAATAATATTACTGCATTTGTTTTAGGTCTATAATCCACGTATGAGGAAGAACATGAGATTTTTTGGCCTTCTGAGCTTGACTAACTTCGCTTAAGATGATGTTCTCCAGTTCCATCCATTGACCTGAGAATGACAAAATTTCACAATGGGATAAAATTCCATTGTGTATAAATACCACATTTTCTTAATCCATTCAATGGTGGTGGGTCATCTTGCCTGTTTCCGTAGCTTGGCTGTTGTGAATAATGTCGCAGTGCACATGGGTGAGCAGGTGCCTTTGCGGTAACCTGAGCCACATTCCTTCAGGTATATCCCTAGGAGTGGCATTACTGGATCATATGACAGACCTATGTTTAGTTTTTTAAGAAGCCTCCATATTGTTTTCCATAGTGGTTGTACTAGCTGATATCTCTAGCAGTGTATGAGGGTTCCTTTTTCCCCACATCCTCACTGTATGTTGTTGGTGGTGTTCTTGATGATAGCTATTCTAACAGTATTGAGGTGGAATTTTATTGTGGTTTCGATTTGGATTTCCTTTATGGCCAAGGATGGTGAGCATTTTTTCATGTGTTTGTTAGTCATTTGGATTTCTTCTTTTGAAAAACTTTTGTTTAGTTCAGTTGCCCATTTCTTCATTGGGTCATTGATTTTTTGGGAGACTTTTATTTCTTGTTTATGTTCTGCAAAGGATTTAAAATAGATAGTTGGATTTAAAGGCTAAATTTAATTGAGTTTTCCTTCCTTCCCTCCTTCCCTCCTTCCTCCCTCCCTCCCTACCTCCCTCCCTTCCTTCCTTTCTCTGAAGACTTGGGTGTGGCTGGGCATCCATGTGAGACCAGGTAGGATCAGATGCTTCTGGAGTTGCTCACGTGCTCTGTGGAGGAAAGCAGAAATTTTTCATTTGAGGAACTTGGTCCTTGCTCTTTTAATGAATGATGAGAATAATTGTGGGTACATTTGAGAACACCAGATCCTGTTTTTGAAGCAGGAAGCTACTATTACTTTATTTGTAGGAAGCAGGTAACACTTCTTCTCTTTTAATATTTTAGGTCAAGAGACTGTGTGGTAAGATCACTGCCTAGGGAATCAAGTTACTTGGGGCAAGTTCTGACCTGTATATATCCAAGACCATCAGGCAAAGATTTTCTTTCTGGTACTGTTTCCTTCTCTGTAAAGCAAAGAGGTCAGATTCAATAATCTATGATCCTTTTCACTTTTGAAGATTCTATGAAGCTGTGGTTTCTGGTATAGTCAGATCTTTTCCAAATGCTTCTTTTTCTTTTTTTAGACTAAAGCAGTCACTGTGAGTCAAAGGAAGGACCTGGACATTTCCAGGTAAACAGGTTTTGGAGCCTATTCCTAGAAATCTGCATAGGCCCATGCATGACCATGCATTGTAGTGCATATAATACTTAAGTTTACAGAAGGAAAATTATACCTTCTAGAGTAGGTCTGTAATGTTTCAGTGTTTGTATGCAAATATGAATTTTAAACCAAATATTAATGTTTAGAATCTAGGTTTACATCTGGCAAAGAACACTGTCACAATTAGTTACTTTCATATTAGAGAAATGGCAATCGTTCTTCTCTTAGTGTTTGCTATTCTCAAAGGTGTGGCTACTGGAATTTTGAAATGGGTCAGACTGCTTTAACCTGGCTACGGTTACTCAATTTTATCAATTCCTCATTTTCTATTAACAGATCTGTTCCACGACTTCAATATATAAAAGGTAGAAAGATCACAAAGCAGCCTGAAGTAGATAAATATTGACCTAATCAAACGTGTACTAACAAGAATTAGAATAACTCACATTTCTGCTGTAGGACCAGGCTAGGAGACTGTTGAGATTTTCATGCCCAACTTACCCTCTGGATTTACCTCACTTGCTTCCGCTTTTTGTTTAGCAAACATCTGCTTTCTATTAGATTATTTATCCCCTTAACCTTTATAAATGACAATTAAGTCCATCTAGACTGTCAATAGCGTGTCATTTATTTGTTGCTACAGCTGAGGCTGACCTTCATTGATTTTATTGGAGTAATTTGCTGGAAATGATTTTTTAATGTTAGATTTATTGCCCAGGCACTTCATTGTCAGATAATTGAAGTAAATTGTAATTTTTTTTCAAAACAAATGCAAGAAGTATGGGAAAGGCATGTATAACTTTCAAGGGTTATTTCCTACTGGGACAGAGAGACATACACTATATCCCACGTCCTGCATTTTACAAATTTATAAACAGATTGTTCTCAAGCGGTAAATGTTCTCTCTTTTTTTGTCTTTCCTTAAAGATTGCTGATGTAGCAATAGTAGCTGGTAATGAATTAGCATTCAGAAATGTTGTTGCAAATTAGATTAGATATATACATAAATCTCTCAAGGAACTATACCACCACTCCATACATAATGGACCATTCTATTTTGATTGAACTACAGATCCAGTGATGAATATATTAGTGTTGCAGGGATTACCTTGCTGTCCAGCATCAATGTTTACAAAGGCTTTATTATGTGATGCTTTTGGCTCTCTAAACACTGATTGTCTGCCCAGATAATAATGAGTATTTCAATCCCTAAGTGAGACTGTCTTAGTATTTGCTTATTTTTCTTATTGATGCTAAGGATGACCATACTCTTGCTGTTATCTCTGTAGTAGATGAGACACTGAGTCACGTATTTTACATTCTGGGAAGTGTTTGTACATATGTGACTCCTTGATGTGCTTTTGGGGCACATAGTTAACAGAGTTGGGTCAGAAAGGGTTGTCTAAAAGCTGGCGTGCTGGTTATTGTGGAAATGGATTGGCTCGAAATTAAAGAGATAGACTTTTGAATTCAACCTTACATATGAGCACCAATTAAAAAGTGCTGGTTTTTGCACTCTAAATAATGATGTTTATTGAATAGGAAGTTTTCCGCCATATTGGGAGGAGTAAAGGGAAATGAAGTAGACATTAAGCTTTATTCTTTAGATAAATATGTCCATTATTTTTCTCTCTTGGGAACAGAGTCAAAGAAAGACACATTTATTAAAAGGCAAGGAGATTACTGTATCAACTCCTCTGGAAATTTGTTCTAATTGCAGCAATTTCTCCATTCATTCATAATTATTTCGAGGCAAAAGAAAAATGAAGCAATAACTAGAAATTTAAGGTTTTTGAAGGCATATTTTATATATAGTTCAAAGATTTCTGGAAGTAATAGCCTACTCTCAGTTTATTATAAACTAAACATGACAATATGAACGTACACTGGTGATGTAATAGTTCCCAGTCATGTTATCAATGTTATTCCCCATCGTATGTTTTAGAGTAAATTTCTCATCAACTTGAGTGAACAGATGGATTAACACATCACCAGAATTTTAAAATTCAAACTTGCTGCATTTGGAAAGCCAGGAAACAATTGTTTCAAAGAATTTTCTTGGAGTGAAGTTCAAAAAAGTAGAGTCTATTTTAAATAAGGCATCTGATATACTAATTGCGGAGGAAGGAGCGGGAGCCAGGAAGCGTCCTCCAGAGGTGGGATGCTGAAATTCACTTTTAACTTAAGCAGAAATTGTGGGGGAAAAGCCGTAAGTACTTGAGGGGGAAACTTCTTGCTTTTAAATTGTCATGCTTCTTTCCTGTCTCTGCTCCTGTCACTGTTATTAATATAAAGAATCCATCAACATATTTTTTATGGGTGATTAAGGAAGGCTGACCTTTCTTTTGCAGGTACAAATAGGTAGTTCTTCAGAGGCTGTAACTGAATGACAAGATAATTCCATGCATTTAATATTGAAGTGATGTTGATAATATCATTCTTCTCGGGCTGGAAACAGGACAGTGCAGGGGCCTTTTCTGCCTCAGCCCATTCTGCCATGGGTGATGGATTTTCCCTCTGACTAATCGCTGTCACATTAACACGCACTATTTCATCCTTCAGGGCTGTCAAGATAATGACGATAATCCAAGTGGCTCATTGTAGGTAAAGGAAATTATAGGAGCAAAGTAATATCATAAAACAGTGTTTAAATATTTTAATTTCATTTGTCAGGGCTGCCCCAACACTTCATTACACATATAGCCATCTCTCATCAGTGGAATTAGTGCATTATTCATTACCGTTAATTATCTTCACATAATGGCTGCCCTGATATATTTAACCTCCACATTATATCTCAGATAATGGGTCTGTAAAATTGAATTGTGTGAAGAGCAGAGTTCTAAAGCTCATTTGCAGAACATCAAAGAACAAAGAAGAGGAAAAGAATTCTAAATGGGACATTTTGCCCAGCTGGGGCCAAACATTTGTTTCTGTCTGATTTGCATACAGAAAATAGGTAGTGTAGAAGTGGCTTAAAAACTGCACGCGCCGTCTGCTCCTGTTACACAACCAGTTAGGATCGGACAGCATGACACCTGGGGAACGACTGTGAGCTGCAGCACAGAAAGGGACGGCTCAGAAAACAGGCCACACAGTGTAGGCAAAATAAAATTTCTTTTGCGGGGCAATCATAATAGGCAAAAAGAGGAGGTGGGGGAAAGAGAGAGGTGGAGAGAGTGAGAGTGACAGCAGGAAGAGTGAGTGAGAGAAGGATGCCACTGACTTTCAGATAAATTATTTTTATGAATAACTTTAATAATAGACACTAAGTAATAGAAGCTAAGAGAAACCATGAAAGTCCATTTATTTTTAGTCACTCGTTTCTGTCATGACTAGTAGAAAATCTTCCACTTACATTTATGATAACACTTTCTCAGTAACTTAAAGGCTTTCAATAGTCAAGTGATCAAGGCATCGATTTGCAGTCAACAGCGCCCTACACAGGAGGCAAATTTTCACAGTTCAATTCTTCTTACTGTACATTATTCTTTTATGGAGTGTATGAAAAACTTAATGATCTGATTAGCAATGTCCAAACACAAGTTTACTTTCCTTTCTCTTTCTTTCTTTCTTCCTGTCTTCCTTCCTTCCCTCCTTCCTTCCTTCCTTCCTTCCTTCCTTCCTTCCTTCCTTCCTTCCTTCCTTCCTTCCTTCCTTCCTTCCTTCCTTCCTTCCTTCCTTCCTTCCTTTCTCTCTCTCTCTCTCTTTCTCTCTCTCAGGTTTCTGAGGTATTGAGGTTTGAGCTCACAGTCTCACGCCTGCTAGCAGATGCTCTACCACTTGAGCCACCCACACACACACCCTTTTTGCTTTCGTTATTTTTCAAATAACTCATGCTTTTGTTTGGGTCAGTCTCAGAGTGCAATCTTTCTACCTATGCTTCCTGCATAGCTGGGATTACAGAATGTGCCACTAGGCCAGGCTTGTTCTTTGAGATAGGGTCTTGCTAACTTTTTTCCAAGTTTGCCTCGAACCACAATTCTCTTATCTCCGCCTCCCAAATAGTAGTCTTTGCACTTTCTGAGTGTAGGTAACTGAACGAGAAAACCAACTGAAACTGAATGAGTCAGAATCTCCTGAGAGAGGGATTTAGACATATTTATTTTAAAAGCTCTGCAAATGATTTTGAGGGACTTTTTGCTTGGTCTTGAGGTAAGGGTAGCGTGTGGCTCATGGAAGGCTCATAGGTTTCTTTTAAAATTTTTGAGTGACTGTATAGTTTTTTTTTAAGTTTTTATGATTGTTTTAAAAATGAAATTTCTTGTGCAAATTTGAAGTTTGCAACATGATATGGGATACATATACATAGAAAATGGTTGCAATTGTGAAGTAAATTAACATATCTGCCAGTTCCCATAATTATTTAATAAAAATCTTTAATACAATATAATTTAATTAACTCTAGTCCTCATATTCTACATGAGACTTCTAGACTTGGTTATCTCACACATCTGCTACTCTGCATCCTTGGGCCTCATTTCTCCAGCCCCCTCTTTATCCTCATTCTTAATAGCCACCATTTTATTCTCTATCTCTGTATGTTTGACTGAGAGAAATTCCACACTTAGATCACTTAGGACATCCAAGATTTTTCTTTCACTGTTTGACTTGTTTCATTCAGTGCCCTTTAGGTGTCTTCATGTTGTGACAAATGACAAGATCCATTCCTTTTCAGGCCGAATGATAGTCCATTGCATAGGTGTACCTTATTTTCTTTATCCGTTCACTCTTCAATGACCCCTTAGGCTGCTTCCGTATCTTGGCTATTGTGGCTAGTGCTGAAATGAACATGGGTTGTGGATATCTGTTTGACATGACAACCTCAATTTCTTTGTATTCAGAAATGAGGTTGCAGGATCATGTGGAAATTCTACGTTCCTCCTAACAGTGTACTGGAGTTCCCTTTCTCCACATTGTCACCAAACTTACCATTTTTCTTGGGGATAATAACTATTTTAACAAGTGTGAGGTGATGCATTATTGTGGTGTTAATTTTCATTTTTCTGATAAATGATTTTGAGCATTTTCATTTATCTGTTAACAATTTGTATGTCTTTTTGTGTGTATGTGTCATGAAAGAAAGTTTTGCTACAAAAGTCAAGGTAGCTTTGAATTCACCACCTCCTTCTTCAGCCTCCCAAGTGCTTGAGTTATAGATATTGTTGCTCAGCTTACGTATTGTTTTGAAATATGTCTATTCAGGACATTTATCACTTTTAAATCAGGATTTTTTTCTTGCTGTTGAGTAGTTTGGGTTCTTTACATATTTTTAATGCTAACCCTTTGTCAGATGTATGGCTTGTAAATATTTTCAGCCCAATTCCTGGCTGTCTCTTCACTCTGTTAATTGTTTCTTTTTGCCCCATGAAAACTTTTTAGTTTGATGTAATCCTATTTGCCTATTTTACCTTTTGTTGCCTGTGTTATTAGAGTATTATCCAATAAATCATCACCCAGACCAATGTCATGGAACTTTTATCCTGTGTGTTCTTTCAGTATCTTTATAACTTCAAATCTTAAATTTAAATCTTTTTATTTATTTTGAATTGATTTTTATATACAGTGTGAGATAAGGATCCCGTTCTATTCTCTGCATGTATATATCCAGTTTACTCAACACCATTTTTTTAAGAGACTGCCATTTTCTCAATGTGTGTTTATAGTTTTAAATCAATTGACTTGGGTTTATTCTGGGCTTTCTATCTTGTTCCATTGCTCAATGTGTCTGTTTCATGCTAGTACCATGCTGTATTGATTATAATAGCTCTATAATATATCTTGAAATCAGGGCCTGTGATGCTTACAGCTTCGAGGGGCTTATGTTTGTTTGCTTTTTTTTGTTTTGCTCAACATTAGCTTGACTATTTAGGATTCTTTCTGGTTCTATACTAATTATATGTACTTCTATGAAACATGGCATTAGAATTTTGATAGGAATTGCACTGCATCTATAGATTACTTTTGGTAGTATGTATATTTTAATATTATTAATTCTTCCAATTGATGAACAATGGGATATCTTTTCATTCACTTGTGTGTTCTTCAATTTCTTTCATCAGTGTTTTGTTTTAAGTGTACGTATCTTGTACTTCCTGGTTAAATTTACTTATAAATTTTTTCTAATGTAAATAAGATTATTTTCTTAATTTCTTTTTTTAGATAGTGTATGGTTAGTGTATGTCAACTTTGTAACCTATAACATTACTGAATTAATTTATCACTTCTAATAGTTTGGGGTGGAGTCATTAGGCTTTTCTATATAGAAACTCATCTCATCAGCAGTGGATGACTTTTTCTTTTTTCTTGTAGAATTGCTCTGGCTAGTACTTCTAATAATATGTTGAACAGATGTGGCAAGAATGGGCATCCCTAGCTTGTACCAGATCCATTATCATGTTAATTGTGAGCTTTTCATAAATATTATACTGAGGAACTTTCCTTTTATACTTAAATTGCTGAGAATTTTTATCAAATGTGTTTTCTGCATCAATCAAGATGATCAAGTGGTTTTTATTTTTTAGTCTGTCATTCTGCTATTGTGATATATCATTTGACTGATTTGCATATTTTATTTGTGGTATTGGAGTTTGAACTCAGGACTTACACATTGAGCCACTCCACCAGCCATCTCTTTTGGGGGGAGAAGGGAGATGGGGATCTTCACAATAGGGTCTCATAAACTATTTGCCTGGGCTGGCTTCAAACCATGATTCTCCTAATTTCTGTTTCCTGAGTAGCTAGGATGACAGGCATGAGCCACCGGCGCCTGGCTTGATTTGCATATTTTAAACCAGGCACAAATTCTTCTTCCAGGCACAAATATGTGTTGCTGAATTTGATTCACCGATATTTATTATACACCTTTGCATCTATGTTCAACAGAGACACTAATTTGTAGTTCTCTTTTGTTGTAATATCTTTGACTTGAATATGAAGGTGATGCTGGCTTCTTAACATGCATTTAGAAGTATTTCCTCTAGTTCTATTGCCTGCAAGAGTTTGTGGAATATTGAAAGTAATTCTTTTAATCTTTGGTAGAATTCACCCTTAAAGCCATCAGGTCCTGGACTTTTCTTTGTTGGAAAGTTTTTAATTATTGCTTCAATTACTTTGTTACTGACTTGGTCAAGCTTTCTTTTATTCTGATGCAATCTTTGTGGGTTATATTTTTCTATGAATTCACCCATTTCTTCTAGAATATCCATACATTTGCCCTGTAATTGTTCAGTGCAGTCCTTTATGTTCCTTTTAGTTCCTGATGAATCTGTCATGATACCTTCACCTTCATTTCTGATTGTATTATTTGAACCTTTCTTTTTTCTTAGTTAATTTAGCTAGTGTTTGTCAATTTTAATTATTTTTCCAAAGAACCAACTCTTGGTTTCATTGATTTTTTTTTGTTTTTATTTTCTGTTTTGTTTATTTCTGTCCTGATCTTTGTTGTTTGTTTCTTTCTGGTAACTATGGATTCAGCTTATTTTTCTTACAGATCCTCAAGGTATAATGTTAGGCTCTTTATTTGGGATATTTCTGTTTTAATGAAGGCATTTATTTCTCAGTACTTCTCTCTTACAACTACTTTTGCTGTATTTTGTAAACTGATATATTTGCATTGTAGGTTATCTAAAGGTATTTTTCAGCTTCCTTTTGATTTCTTCTTTGGCTTATTGACTTTTTGAAAGCATGTGGATTAATTTTCACATGTTTGTGAATCATTCGAGACTCCTCTTGTTACTGATTTCTAGTTTCATATTGATGCAATTGAAAAATACAAAATATGATTCTAATCATCTTGAATTTGTTAAGATCAATTTTGTCCCTTAACACATGGTTTATTTTGGAGAATGTTTCATGGGCACTAAAGACTATGTAAAATGTAGGTCAAATGCAGCATTCAGTTTATCTACTTTGTTGTTGAGAGTGGGGTAGCAAAGTTCCCTATTATTATTTTATTGCTATGTATTTATTCCTTCATGTATGTTAATATTTAGGTGCTCTCATGTTTGGTGCAAATACCTTTACAATAGTCATGTCCTCTGAAAATGAGTTCATCCTTCTATCATTAAATAATGACTTTCTTTGTCTCTTGTGACAATTTTTGATGGTTAGTCTATTTTATGTAATGTAAA
This sequence comes from Castor canadensis, assembly GCF_047511655.1. Taxonomy (NCBI): domain Eukaryota; kingdom Metazoa; phylum Chordata; class Mammalia; order Rodentia; family Castoridae; genus Castor; species Castor canadensis. The sequence goes on from NC_133395.1 coordinate 30,457,030, forward strand.
TATAACCACTCCTCTCCTTTGACTGATAGTTGCCCAGAATAACTTCTTTTATCCCTTCACATTCTACCTATATGTATCCTAAAGCTCAGATGGTCTTATAGGCAGCATAGAGCTGGATCTAATGCTGCCATTCAACACTTCATCCCTTTTTATTTGAGAGTTTAATACATTTACCTTTCAAGGTTCTAATTGATAGGTAAGTACTTAGTACTGCTATTTTGTTGTTATCTGCTTGTTTTGTAAATTCTTTGTTCCTCTCTTGTTGCTTCTCTTTATGATTTGTGTTTTCCTATGGTGCTAAACTTTTATTTATTCATCTTTCATATTTGTGTATCTGCTATAGTTTTTTGTTTTGTGGTTACCATGAGGCTTGCATAAAACTTATTTTTGTACAAGATCTGTCAGCAACTTTATGATGGCACTAACTATATCTTCTTTGTTTTATAAATGTTATAGAGGATAATGTAGAGAGTACTCAATAACTGCTTGTTAAATTTTCTTTGCTCGCTCACATTTTCACTGTTAAAATTGCACTAAAAGTAATTTCTTCAAATCTATAAATTTCCTTTCTTTTGGATTTTTAAAAATCGAGTTCCATGTGTAGAATTCATAGTTAGTTTTCATGCATTTGGTACATTTTGCCAAGTAGACTTCTATGAGTTTCACTAATCAATATTGCCATAAAAATGTGTAAGTTTAATATTTTGTTGGAACCTTAGAAGAATAGATGTTAACATTAAAGAATAGTTATTATTAACTTAATTACTAGAAAAATGTCATCTCACTGTTTTAACATGCATGTTTTTTCTTACTATCCAGGTACAACACTTTTAATTTTGATATACATTTATTTTCATTTCAATCATCTGTTAATCATAGTCTTTTAACTATTTTATAAATTGATTTCTTAGTACTTTTCTCACCAAACTAAATATCTTATTGTATGATAAATGTGTTATATTTTTAATCTCTGTCATTTATAACAACATTTTATTATTACTATTTTTTTACTATGTGTTATTTGCATTCTCTAGGTTTTTTTATTTTTTATTTTTTTTAACTTGTACCAAAGATTTTCCATTCCTATGTGGCCCATATAGGGATTTTTTTCAGGTCACTAAAATATTTCCCTTTGTTCAGTTTAAACATGGATTAGATCAAGTCTAGAGAAGTTTAAAGATATAGTGGGGAAAGTTTAATTACAATGCTAGAGATAACACCATGATAACTTACCTCTTAGCTTGTCACTCTATTTTTATATTCCAATGAGTTAAGTAAGTGCCTTTGTAATCAGGATCCACCAGGAAAAAAAGACCCAGACAGTGAGGAATAAACAGAAGTTCTTCCCTATCCCTACCTCCCTTCTTGTTTTTTTCTCATTATGCATTATATAGTTAAATTGTCCCATGTGGCATCAATCTATCATATATTTACATACGGAATTAGGTGGGAACTTTTAGCTTAAGCATTCAAACTTCTCTCCCCGCCCCCACTTATTTATAAACTTCTACCATGTTCCAGCAAAATGTCAGAAATAAACAAAGACAATCCTTGTCTTCAAGGAACTTATAATGTAATTCATTGCTTTATCCTGGACTACTGTCTAAGTTCTCCTGCTTCTAAAGCCTTCCTTCATTTGCTCATTCTATTTAGATAGTTTTAGACTTTAAATATGTCTTCGAAACACTACTTCTTCTTAAAGGCCCACATTCAAACCCTGCCTTCTCTTTTCACTGTACTTTTGTTGGGATGAATTGTACTGTTCCAAAAATCCCCAGAGAATGATGCTTTATCTCTATCATGGTATTTGATCTTCGTGAGCTTTATAATAGAGTTATTGGTGGGCATCTGTGTCTCCTCCACAAGATTATGACACTCATAGCAATAGTAATTGGGTCTTATTTAACTTCGTATATCCCTCTGTGCATATCAGGGCCTGTGCCATGGTAGAAAACAGTGCATATCTGCAGGCATTTTTTTTTCCTTTTTGTTCATTGAATTGAAAGTTAACTGCTCAAGATTATGATAAGATCCTTCAATATAGAGTCGCAATTACCATGATTTTTGCCATTCTCAAGTTTGTATATTCATTGAGAGACTGTTGAGATGTTATACTTTCCATGTGAGGCAAATTTAGTATCCAGGAGGCACTCAGCGAGTACCCTGACTTACATGCTGAAAGGGTGGCATTAAATTTGGGTAGAGAAACTGCAGCAACATTTGTTATCCTTAACCTTTCATACACTGCTGTATTTTTGTAATTAAAAATGACATAAACCATCATTTATTTTTCAATTGGTTTTTGCTGAACCAGTTTTATGATAGAAAACATTACTCTAATACCATGCAATGTGTTGATTTTCATAGCTTCTCATTTTCATAGTTTTCTAAAAAAAGGTTTATTTCACAACTGCCAAGTGGCAAAGGGGTTTTGGCTCTTTCCATTAAGTATTAATAAAACATCCTGTAATACAGATCCCCTTTACCTGGCTCATCTGGGAGTTGTTTGGAAGAGATCCATTTATTTCACTTAAAGTTTGTTACATACTTCCATTTCTGTGGTAAATCCCAGGACACCATCTTGGCCCAGAAAGGTTGGTGTTCATTTGTTTAGAGACTTAAAAAAGATTACTCTTGCTGACAGTGTCAGGATATGTCAAAAGTAGGGTCTGTCTTTTATTTTTACTAGGTAACCCTACAAATGAAGACAATCTGATGTTTCTAATAAAAGTGACTTTTATAACAAGTCATCTCCCACTGCTTGTTTGACAAAATGCCAAGGGTAATCTGAGAAAAAATCGGGCAGCTGAGAAAGTTTTCTTTTAGCCATTGGCAGACATGGTTTCCCCAATGAGTTTGCCATCTTGGAACACATTTCTTATTGTGTGACTTACTTGTTCCTTCCCTCTGTGTCATTCTATCCATGCCTACCCTCTGACTTTTACTCTACAGCCAACTTTCTGTCCTTGTCTACTTTTCTCATCTCCCGCCATCTTATAAGAGAGCATATTGAAATATTTCCTGATCTCTACTATAATCCTGACATTGTATTAAGCACCAAATGTGTATTATCTCATCAATCTTTATAGTAATCCCATGACGTGTTTATTATTATCACCATCATTTTTTGAATGAAATTGCTGAGTTCTGGCAAATTTAAAAGAATTGTTTAAGGGCTGGAGGTATAGGTCAGCAGTAGAGAGATTGCCTAGCATGCACAAGGCCCTGGTTTCAACCTCCAGCACTACAAAAAATAAAATAAATTAAAACAAAATAAAGGATTTTCCAAGTTTACATAGCAAAATTGGCAGATGGTAATTTCCACAGATGGCTATAGCACTTTTCTTCTGTACATTCTTCCTCATGTGACCCTTAATGGGTCAGGTCTATATTTCTTCCTTTTGAGTCCAGGTGGGTTTATGATGACTTAACCTACAGAATCTGGCTGTTTTGACTTCATCTAAAAGTAAAAGGTGTTGTGGCTTCTGTCTTGATCATTGAAACTCTTGTGCTTCGAGTACTGAGCTGCCATGCTCTAAGGTTGCTATACTGTGAAGAAGCCAAGATACATGGACAGGTCCTATTAGATGATGCAGCTGGCAGTCCCAGTGTCATCTAATCACCAGTGCCAAACATGCATATGTGAACGATGCCATTTTGGACCTTCCAGACTAACTCATCTACTGGCTGTGAATCACTGAGTGACTCTGGTCAATGCTAGAAGAAGCAAAAGTATCATTGAAATGAACATTTCACAACCCCCCCCCACACACAGAATCTGAGAGCAAAATACAATGGTGGTGTTTTAAGTCTTTAAGCTTTGGGGGATTTTGTTATATAGCAAAAGTGAGTGGATTAGCCCATTAGTGGCAGAACCTGAATGTCAGTTGGGCATTCTGATTCTGGCACTCTCACACTTAAATCCTTCCACTCTGAGGATGAACCAACCCCCTATAATCTGTGACCTACTTTCTATCAGTATTTGAATGTAATAGGAGCTTGTCTTAACCACAAGAGCCAGTTCTGTAAGGGCAAACTGTCTAACACCAGTGAAAGTGGTGGGGATGCTAAATCAGACCAACTTACTCAATGACCTAGTTCATATTAAGTCCTGATCACTGAGTATAATTTGTTTTCTATCCATTGGAAAGCACATTTCTCAACTCTTTATTAGAATATAACCCACATACAGAAAAATGCAAAATGATAAATGTGGTATTTAATAAACTAGCATAAAGTGAACTCCTCTATGTAATCACCTAGACAAGAGATAGAACATTCCCAGACTTCATCATGGTCATTATAAATTTATCTAAAACTTTATTGCTGAAATTTCAAATTAGAGAAAGAAATCAATTCTTGCTTTTCTTTTTGACTTTTACCTTTTGTGTGAATTAAATTTGAATGAGAAACAGAGAAAAATAACATTTAATTGGGAGCTAGGATTCTTGGGTTCTAGTTTTAGCTATACTGTCATACATTTTGCTTTTGTGGGAGAATTTTCAGACAAAGAGCAAATCTGAATTGTATTGAGTCTTTCTCAAAATATCATGCTAGGTGCATTTTATTGAACTGCTGGTGTCTGACCATCCCTAAGTTTCAGAGTTTGTGCAGGTCTATTCACCTGGGAATTGCAAGTGATTATTTCAGCTATTGATCTCCTCACAAATATCACAAGGTACATTAGCAAAATAATGCACATTTAAAGATGGCTGGATTTAACTTTTCCAACCATCAAATTTAGTGTCTGCTTTTAAATTTAAGTTTAGCTCAAAAATAAATAAAGCTGTAAATTTAGTTCTTCAAATACATTTCAATTGCTCCCCAGCCATATGTGGCTAGTATCTACTGTTTCACAGTGCAGTTCTTGACCAAGGATGTGAAACCTGTTTGTATACACACAAAAATCCATGGGAGTAAAAGCTTCAGCCATCACAAACATCTGGGATGTAAGGTATTCTCCTCAGATGTTTTCTCCTAAAGAGCTTAGTGTTTATTCCTTAAGTTCCAAAATTCCTTCTAATTATAGGTAGACTCTTTCTAATGAACTTTACAAATTTTCCCAACTTGTTAAGTAGAAAATATTAAAAATACACAAGGTTCTCTTGTTGACTAAGGCCATAATTACAAAAATCAATTTTAGTACTGTGTCTCCTTGTTGTTTATTTGTTGCTTTTTTTTAGTTATTTTTCAGGTTGGTTTCACATTTTTTCCCCAAGAGTCAGCATAAGACAGCAATCCTCCCCATCTCTGCCTCCTGAGTGTCTGGAATTACTACAAGAATTTGCCTGGCCCTGGTACTATGTTTTAATACAGTCCTGTTTTTGGGAGTAAGTAGAGTATCTGATGTATTGATTAGATTAAGGACTGGCAAACAACAGCTGGGGACAAAATGTGGTCATCAATCAGTTCTTTAAATGAAGTGTCATTGGAATAAAGACAAACAGATTCACACTGTCAGTGTCCACTTTTGTGACACTGGGCAGAAACCACAGGACCTGCGAAGCTGAAAATATTTGTTCCCTGGAGCATTATAGAGAGTGTTTACTGATCCATGGAGTAGCTTACACCCAGGGACCCAAAACTGGAGAGCATTTGGGTTCTTAGGTTCTACTTTTTAAAATTCTCCTTATTAACATTGTTATGAAGAAGTTGTTTCTTCATCAGTGCCAGAGTTCCTATGTAAAACAAGAAGTTATTTATTTTATTTTTACTATGGTTTTTACCATTGTGCTGGATGAGGGTACATTGTGGCATTTCAAATGTTCTTACAATATATCAATATACAAATATATCATACTTGAATTCACCCCCTCCATATTCTCCTTTATCCTCCCCCTTCTCCTGGAATAGTTTCAACAGTTCTCATTTTTCCATTTATACATATGTATACACAGTAGATCTTATTTTTTGATTTCCACTATTTGGATTTTGTAAACAAGTAACAAAATGTGGCAGGTGTTTGGTACACTGGAAGCAAATTGATTTTGGATTTTGTGGCATATATTTGCTCTGCAGAGACTTTTCTTCTTATCCCTAAGTTCTCAGACATATTGGCCTCTACTCATTCTTCTGCTTCCTCATCCCTTTCTGCTTCCTCATCCCTAGCTGCCACCTCCGGCAGTGTGCTCACATACACCATGTCACTTAACAGTTTGCACATGCATCTTGCATTTTATGACCTTCTGCATCAATCACAACTTTTCTTGGAAAACCTTTTTCCCCCATCTTGGACCAGTTAATGCTAGTCTTCCATCTTCACCTCTGAAAGATCTTCCCTCACCTCTTACCACTCCATATTGAAGTCCCATCACTTGCAAGGCCATGTACTGCCACCTTCTTTGGACTTCCTGATCATACATGATTACATTAATTATGATGTTCCTTATTCTGTTTTATAATTGTCTGTATACATTTCTGCCTGCCAAAGAAATCATGAGCTCCTAGAGGGCAGGAATGAACTAGCATATTTCCTATTGCATAGCACAGAATGAAAAAATACTTTTTGAATTATTTTAGGTAACTATAGATAAGAATACATCCTTCTAAATACTAAATCACAAATGATAAGATAATCAGGTAATGAGAACTTTGATTTAAGGAGGTTTTTTAGATATTTTAGAATTTTAAAACCTGCTTAATATAATCAACTAATATACCAGTTAAATGTAACCTACTGTATTTAAATGCAAAATCACCATACTTTCTCTTTCATCAAATATTAATTTTTAAAAAGATCTGTAATAATGAGAATCCTCTATTCCTTTGGTATGTAATGATATGTATTGAAAATTAGTCAATCCAAAAGAACAAAAAGTATAGGTATATTTAAATTGGGTCACATTTCCATTAATACTTACAATGATTTTGAAGCCCCATTTGCAATACAGAGAATCAAAATGTTTCCTAATATCTCAACATCTTTTGTGAAAATAGTTCTTCCTTTATACTTGAACCCACAGAGATTTCCTGTTAGCCTTTGATTCTCTCCTGTTCTCCCTTCTTTGTTTTTCACCTCTCTGGCCCTCTCTGTCTTTCTCTGTCTCTGTCTGTCTATCTTTCTCTGTGTGTCTCAGTTTCTTTTCTCTCCCTCCTTTCTTTTCTCCCTCCCTTCATCATTCCCTCTGTCTCTCTCATTCTACCTCCAGCTCTCTCAAACTCCCAGAAGAGACACAGTGAAGGCTCAGTCTATATTAAGAAAAAGATTATTTATTTGAAGGAAACATAACTTGCAGAGATCCTACATTATCTACATCAAAGGCAACTTTGTGTTATCACTCAGAGTAGTTTAGCTCTTTGTAGACACAGTTCTTATATATCTCCATTTCAGAAGGGGATCTTGGCTTTATGATTACAAACATAGACTCTTTGGTTGATTAAAAGACTCTATGGTTGATTTTCCCAGAGCACAAGGAATAATCTGTCTCAAAAAAAACTATTCACTGAGTATTAAATGCTGCTTTTAAATGACAATTTCTTAGCTACTTTATTTAACATTTTAAATATCCTTAGGGCTTAGTTTTAACATTGCCACCCAATACCATGTGGGAGAAGAGTAAAAATTGTATAACATGCACATCCCTAGGAGACTTCTTTCTGCTGCATGTTAAGTACTCCCTAGATTATTACTTGGGATCATTAATGGAAGAATACAAACTAATCCCTTGGTGATTTTTTGTCAGAAACTTTCATTAAATTAAACTTAAAAAAATCTGTGCATTCTTGGTATGGGAAAGAAATTCCATCCACGTGGAAAAAGGAAACAACAAGCTTCTGGGGGAAGTGTGCATTACAAAAACAAATAGAGATCAAGAAGTCGTAAGAGTTTCACTGTCAATGAGAGAGCCCAGAGCACCTTCTGCCTGGAAAGGCAACTTCTAAGAGTGGATCTTAGGATGCTTTCCAAATAAGTAGCCTTTTCCTTCCCAAATCTCTACACATGGTTGAGGATCAAAGTCACAACTCTGAGGAGACTTGTGATCTGAATACCACCATTTTCTGGTAATAAATAATTCCCTATTTAGATCAGAAATATAAAAGAACAAAAAGGTTAGAACTGCTGAGCTCTATAATCTGACACAAAGGAAAACCTCATTCTTCAAATTGTTGCTCACCCTTCTTTTAGATGAAACTTGAAAGATTTTATTTGCAAAAAGCTGTCGAGGGGTTAGAAGGTCTTTCCTAGCTACAAAGCTCCTTAGGGTTTTCAAAGTACTTAACCATTCCCCAAAGTTGCCCTTTCCCTGGGCAGTGTTCAAAGTTGCTGGAGAAGATTCTTCAATATTTCTTTTTCGGCAGTCAAACTAGCCTCATTGTTTAGAAGAAATAGATTAGGTGAGTGTCTTTGAACTGCATTTCAAATGGACTATGAAGTCAAGTGGCCTTAGACAGACATAAACAAGCAATTTATAGTAAAAGAAGATTTTAAAATGTTACCTGACATGATGAGGGAAAGATGTGGTTAAAGAGGAGACATGTTTTGTAAGTTAAAAAGCAAGCATGTCTTCTTCACAGAATATATGGTTTGATCCTGCTTTTTCCATGTATAGTTTGATTTGGAGACATAAGCTAATGCTGTCATTTTGAAGTGTAGCCATACATCGTAATAGCTCCATGGACAGTGCAGGGATTTAGAGTAATATCATGGTTAGTCAAGTTCAAACATCCACCACTCTTAAGTAACTAATTAGTGAATATTTATTGAGTGCAAACTATATGCAAGACAATGATGTGTATTGGCCACTTGTTTTTCTAAATCAAAGTTTAATTCTATCCTTTTGAGAGCTTGATGAAAGAAATTTGTATCTCACTTCTATTAATTATCAGAGGCAAATAGTGTCAATTTATACATGAACCAATTACTATAGAGTTGAGTCAGAGCAGTGGTCGACCTGCAGCTCTCAAGAGTCAAAAAAATAGTGATGTCACAGACATTCTAGGTATTACAAGTTAAGGGAATGTATGTAATTGACAAGAAGCTAATTTTAAGTGAGTCTCTAGCCGTACTATTTACAATTGCAGAAATCGAAAGAAGTTCTTTTATCATTCTGAGAAGCCTGGACATCATTTAAAAATAATTAACTATTTTCAACTTGTCCCATCATTCTGAGAAGGTCTTCTTCCACATGTATAAATTATGGACAATTTGCGTGTGGACACATACGTGGATACATACTTATTCTCAACACTTGCTGCGGAAATGAGATGGCAGGGAAGATCAGGGACTAGTTATAGACTCAGCAAACCAGACATCGTTTGTTCCGATTGTTATTTTGTTGATGAGGAGCCTGAAGACTGACCTATAGAAAAACAGTTAGTTACCCCGAGGGTAGAACTAGAATCCAGGTCTCTTGGCTGCCAGTTCAGTTTTATTTTTCTTTGCTACTTGTCATTCAAACACAATTCATACAGAAGATAAAATTTGAAGGCAAAGAAAAATAAGAATGAATTTTTAACTTTCTCTATTTTGAGACTTCAGCAATAAAATTTTGGAAAAACTTACAGTGAAAGTTGTAGTTCCACCTATATTTCTTTCCTGCCCAAAGCCAAAAGAGTGATAAAGAATCTGCAGCTGCATAGCCTGAGTACCAACCAATCAGAATGAATATTAACAGAGCTGGGAGGGAAGTTTGGACAACCATTTATCTCCAGGTCCCATTATTTCTTACCTCCTGCCATGTTTTGCTTTATATTCCTTATTAAGAGTTCCTGATTGTTTCTAGAAAATTGTACGATACCTGTAGCTACTTGGAAGAAGACTGAAGTGCTTTCTCATTTTCCTAAGACCCTTACTCCAGGTATTGGAGCTGACAATTTTTGCCCGATACCCAAAGTCTCTGTTACAGGTCTGCTCATCTCCTAAAACCCTGCCTTACCCTGCCCTACACACGTCATACCATGATGTCTTTACTCAAGTCTCTCCCCTATCTGTCCAAGTGAACTTCATGTTTCCCACTTTCACAGAAGCTAAAAATCTACCTGAAGATGAGGTCTTGAACTACTCAGTTGCTCCTGGTCTCTCTCAATTTCTAACCTTCACCCCATAATCCTCATAAACCTGTCATGCCAAATCAAATCTCAGCCTCTGTTAAGTTTGAGTCTACGTAAGTTCCAATAGCCCAACAAGGTGTGTGACTTCATTGTGTTTTCATTCACATTTGCCAGTGGGAGAATAATGGATGGAGCTTGTATTTCATTTGTTAGTATTGCTCTCAGATATGTCCAGTCTGTGTTTATGACTTCCCAAGAAATAACTTTCAAAAGTAATGCTGTTTTTATGTTAAACACCTGTCATAGTAGATTGAGTAAACAAAGACTGGATTGTAGTGTATTCATTGCGTGGACTGTTGTTAATGTATGACTATGAATAAATGCACAACTACCTTCAATAACAGGGGTCCATTTCACAAACATAATATTGAGCAGAAGAAACCACACTCAAAATAATACCTCTTTTTTACAAAGGGGTCCGGCCCCCTTTATATAAAGTTCAAAAACCAATGAAACTAATGTGTGATGTTAGGAGTCATGATAGTGGTTACCTTTTGGGGGAAGAAGAGAGAAGGAATTAGAGGTGGTTTGAGGGAGATTTTTGTTTTAATTTCTTTTATTCATATGTGCATACAATGTTTGGGTCATTTCTCCCCCATACCCCCTGCCCCCTCCCTTTCCTCCACACCCCCTCCCCCATCCCCCTCTCCCCTCATCCCCTTGCTTCCAAGCAGAAACTGTTTTGCCCTTATCTCTAATTTTGCTGAAGAGAGAGTAGAAACATTAATAAGGAGGACCAGGGGTTTTTGCTAGTTGAGATAAGTATAGCTATATAGGGAGATTCCTCGCATTGCTTTCATGTACATGTGTGTTACATTCTAAATTGATTCTTCTCGAACTAACCTTTCCTCTAGTTCCTGGTCCCCTTCTCCTGTTGATCTCTGTTGCTTTAAAGTCTCTGCATTTTTCCTTTGCATTGAGGCCATCAAATGCTATCTTGTTTTTTGGGTTTCTTACCTATCCTCATACGTCCCTTGTGTGCTCTCGCCTTATCATGTGATCAAAGTCCAATCCCCTTGTTGTGTTTAGCCTTGATCTAAAGTCTGCATATGAGGGAGAACATACGATTTTTGGTCTTCTGGGTCTGGCTAACCTGGCTTAGGATGATATTCTCCAGTCCCATCCATTTACTTGTGAATGATAAGATTTCATTCTTCTTCATGGTTCCGTAAAATTCCATTGTGTATAAATACATTTTCTTAATCCATTCATCAGTAGTGGGGCATCTTGGTTGTTTCCATAACTTGGCTATTGTGAATAGTGCTGCAATAAACATGGGTGTGCAGGTGCCTCTGGAGTAACCTGTGTCACATTCTTTTGGGTATATTCCCAAGACTGGTATTGGTGGATCATATGGCAGATCTGTGTTTAGATTTTTAAGAAGGCTCCATATTGTTTTCCAGAGTGGTTATACTAGTTTGCACTCCTACCAGCAGTGTATAAGGGTTCCTTTTACTAAACATCTTCGCCAACACCCGTTGTTGGTGGTATTTCTAATGATGGCTATTCTAACAGGGGTGAAGTGGAATCTTAGTGTGGTTTTAATTTGCATTTCCTTTATGGCTAGAGATGGTAAACATCTTTTCATGTGTTTTTTTGGCCATTTGAATTTCTTCTTTTGAGAAAGTTCTGTTTAATTCAGTTGTCCATTTCTTTGTTGGTTCATTAATTTGGGGAGAGTTTAGCTTTTGGGTTCCCTGTATATTCTGGTTATCAGTCCTTTGTCTGATGTGTAGCTGGCAAATATTTTCCCCCACTCTGTGGGTGGTCTCCTCAGTTTAGAGAGCATTAAATTTGTTGAGCAGAAGCTTTTTAGTTTTATGAAGTCCCATTTGTCTATATTTTCTCTTAGTTGCTGAGCTGCTGGGGTTGCATAGAGGAAGTCTTTGCCTATACTTATTAGTTCCAAAATATTCCCTACTCTTTCCTGTACCAACTTTAGAGTTTGGGGTCTGATATTAAGGTCCTAGATCCATTTTGAGTTAATACTGGTATAGGGTGATAAACATGGATCTAGTTTCAGTTTTTTGCAGACTGCTAACCAGTTTTCCCAGCAGGTTTTGTTGAAGAGGCTGCTATTTCTCCATCATATATTTTTAGCTCCTTTGTCAAAGACAAGTTGGTTATAGTTGTGTGGCTTCATATCTGGGTCCTCTATTCTGTTCCACTGGTCTTCGTGTCTGTTTTTGTGCCAGTACCATGCTGGTTTTATTGCTATTGCTTTGTAATATAGTTTGAAGTCGGGTATTGTGATACCTGCAGCATTGCTCTTTTTGCTGAGTATTGCTTTGGCTATTCGTGGTCTTTTGTGTTTCCAAATGAATTTTAGGGTAGATTTTTCAATTTCTTTGCTGAATGTCATTGGGATTTGCATTAAATATTTGAGAGAGATTTTGAGGGGTTAGCAATATTCTATTCTATTTCTTGCTCTGGGTAGTAATTACATAGGGGGCATTTGCTTTATGATAATATGCCAGATCCTACACTAATGATTTGTACAGTTTTCTCCATTTTGTTTTATGCTGCAATGAAAATTGAGAAATGTGTTTTCTAATTGTTAGGTAATACAAGTAAAATAAATTATATTCTATATTCAGCTTCTGGGATTAATGTTTCTCATGTATGAAATGAGCCATGAGTGCCTTGATTTGATTTGAGGAACACCACCAACACTATTCATCAGTGCTAGAAATGTCACTGTTAGAAGGCTAGCCCTGTGATTAAGCAAGCTCTTATTGTATGAAAATACTGATAGAAAGTGTGCTACAGGTTGTTGGGAGTTAGTTCATCCTCAGAGTGGAGGGCTTAAGTGTGAGAACTTATGTCTATGTATGCAAATAGCATAGTGGAACTGTTAAAAAATGAGAGAGAAAGGAGGGTTTGGGGATAAAGAGTAATGGAGGGGGTGAGTTTGATAAAAGTACAACATATGCATATATGGAAATACCACAATGAAACCCCTTTGTGCAATTAATATAGTAAAAAACAAAAACAAAACAAACAGAGAATCAGGAAAAACAATGCTGGAGTTGGAACGCACAGCTGACATTCTGGTTCTTTTAAGCTTGTCCAGCAGTTCAAATATGCATATCCCGATGACACTTTGGAGAAGAGACAATAACATCCAGATTTAGTTCTTGTTTAAAAATTCCTCTATAAAACCAAAATGTTTGACAGTAGGGCCCTTTTTTTGTTGTTATAAATGAGAAAAAAACCCATGATTTTATCCCAACTTCCTTTCCCAGTGGCCTGTGAATTTTAGTTTTAACTATATAATAAAAGTTCAATATTCTTGCAGATGAAGCTGCAGTCAGTAATTTTTTCATTTTTCCCATGTACTTTTGCAAGTGTGACAAGTAAGGAGAAACACCAATAAGTATACCATAATTTCATAAAGAGACAAGTTTTATCATGTCATCCAAAATCAAAATAATAATAACTGCTATAAATCACTCAGAGAATATGACCTCTGTACAAATTTTCCATGTCATGAAGTTCTTTCAGATTTCTCCATGAAGACTTTGTTTTTCTTTTTTTTAATCTAATGGTCTGTTGAGACATACAGGGCATCTTGAACTATACTTAGGAATAGCTGTTTCTCCCAAACCATTGTGAGCTACAGCTATTGCTTAGAAACACACCAAAGCTTTCTCATATAAAACTTTCTCATGAGTAAAGACAGATCTGTGGTGGCAAAACTCATATGTAAAAGCAATTTTCACAATTTTTCCACCTTTTTCATTTTGTCATATGCGAGAGAGTGCATAGATGCTGGGAGCAAGGAATGAAAGAAGTGTCATTCTCTCCCTCATCTAAAAGAGAGACTTAAGATTGGAAGAGAATGAAAACTGTCATACTAAGAAGTGTGATTTCAGATTAATGGGTTGAGAGAAAAAAATAAAGGGGTTGAGAGAAAAAAATAAAGAATGAAACATGACTGAGCATCATATTAGCCAAAAATCAATTACAAATATAGTGGCAAGAATGAAATATTTACTGAAAAGTAGCTTTGACCAATTTTAAAGTAATAAATGCTCATCTTAAAATAATTTGTGAAATACAGATAAGTATAAGGAGGAAAATAAAAGTCACTGGCAGTTCCATTGAGATAACTGGTGTTGACATTTTGTGGTATTTTCTTTTAATCATTGTTCTTCAGTTTTATATGCAAAATATATGCATGTGTCCTTTACTGAAATGAAGCCAGAGCCTATACACAGTTTTATGTCTGGCTTTTTTTCAATTACATATATCATGAGCATTTTCTTCCTGTCATTAAGCATTTCTCAAAACTATGGTTTTTGCTTGTTACATTTTATTCTGTTCTATGGGATTCTAAAACGCCAAGCCTTTTCCATGCATGTCATTGATAAACTAAAAGCACCTTCCACTTGGAATACGTTGCATAGCTGATGGTCTCTAATTAACAGTTGCTTCACTAAAGTAATGGTTTTTTCTGGCAAGACCCACATAGTTCCTACACACGCAGTCCAGGGGAAATTGGTGATACAGATGTAGGTGATTTCACCAGCTGAGGATGCAAATGACTAAACCTCCCCAGTGGTGACCAAACCCTCCTGCTTCCAGAGTGTTTGAAGAAGCCTATCTATGTCATGTTAAACCTCAAAATCTTTTTTCAGATCACCCTGTATTATCTGTCTAGTAACTGTTTTCCTTTTTAACTCCTATGATGGAATACACACTACCCCTGACTCCTAAATCTTCAAGATTACTTTCTTGCCTCATTAAATAAACTCCTCAAATCTTACCTCTAAATGGTTTCCCAAATTCCTAAAGTCATCATAAATTTTATTGAAATGAAGATCTTAAAACTATCCTTGCTATGATGTGAAATTGATTTCCTCATAATATTCGCAATGTAGATGTTTGGTAATTTCATATTTCTATGCTTTTGTTTATGTGCTTTTTAGTATTTTCTTTTTTTGTAAAGATATAATCTACTTACCGTTAAGTGGGCAGATTTGTGCTAAAATTAAAAGACTGCTCTTGAATTGTTTCATGCACATGTGTGTATATGCACATACATATACCAAAATATCCCTTTTAATTCCTTTCCTCAAATTTTTCTCAAATATCCTTTATAGTTATACCTTCACATATCATTCTTGGTCTCAAATACATTCAGAAAGTCCCATCTTTGTTAGAACTAAGCAGGGTTGAATCTGGACAGAATACTGGATATTAATCTGGGAGTCAAATTTGGATTAAAAAGGAAATACTTCACTTGATCCCATAGACATTTTAAAATATTGCATGTTCCACTCTACAGTGATTATTTGCATGGCTGGTCTATTCACATGATTAAATCACTGCTGGTGGATGTTAGTTGAAACTGTTGAATGAATGTATTGAATATTCTCAATGGATTCAATATAATATGATAAGCTGGGTTGCTAGCAAGGACAGATTGGGAGACAGGCCAATGCCAAGATAAACTCATTGTCCTCTAGGAGCTGACAAGATGTTAATATGTATCTGGAGAAGAATATGTGCATCATTTATGAGTGAAAAATACTCTTACTATACAATGAAATCCTTTACATTAAATTTAAAAATAGAATAAAGACAATTCTTAAAACAAGATATGCAAGTGAATAATGAATAAACTTAATTTCACTAGCAGTCAGAAAAATGCAAAACAAGTAACTTCAAGATACCATTTTTTGGTCATTCTAATCCTTTTGTGTTGGTAAATCTTAAGATGATTGATAATGTCCTTTATTGCCAATGGTGTGGGGGAATAGACATTCAAAATTTGGTGGAGAGTGACTTCTGAACATTTCAGGAAAGAAAATTGCAGATATCTTTCATAATTAAATGTTACAAAAATAAACTCTAACTCTGCAGTCCTACTCTGGGAACCTATAAAAAATAAAAAAGCACAAGAACAAAAATATATAGAAAATTTTATTTTGTGTGATATGGGTTATCACATTACAGTAAATGGTGGCATGCCATATGCCTATTAACAGAGAAGTGACTAAATAAATTGTGGTAAGGTTGCTCAGTAGAATTCCATTCCATTATTGGAAAAAGAAGTTAGGTCTGTAGATGTTGTTGTGGAAAAGCTATAGAATAAAGTATATAATAAATAGAAATGTACACTTGTGTATTTCAGCACATATTTATGTATACCTTGTAAGAACATTGAAAAGGCTATATAAGTGCAACAGACTCAGGGAAATATGGATGAAGCTTACTAGAGGCCAAATATGAGTTAATATTGACTCAAGCAAGCAATAAATACTGAAACTTTTAATGTGCATAAAGCTGTGCCAGACCCTAGGGAAAACATGGATTTATGACATGTAGCTACTGATCTCCAAACAGAGTTGAAATCAAGTTAGAATGAAAGTGAACCCATATAAGACAATATGAACAGGAAAGAAGAGTATATTTTTACATGCTGGATTTTATGGTCTGGACTCCAGGTGTGATAGAAATTGGAAGAAGAAGTCAATCTAGAAGAATGGAGATGGGCAGAGGGGCAGTTTATGGTGAAAGAGGACTCAAGTAGTGTGTAAAGAGTTATTTCTTCTTCCTCTGCCTTTCTTCACTTTAGACTTTCACTGCTGTGTATCTGACCTCATTATTTGCCCTTGCTTGCCATTTTTGTTAATACTTCATTTGTATTTGTATCTGGGACCCCAATGAATTCTCAATGGTGCTTTTGAGCCCATTCTTAGCCAGTCTCTAGTGAACTACTCAAGCACAGTCTCCATCTTTATTGACAAGGGTAAACATGACCAACCCTGTAACATTCAGTCCTCAGGGCTCATATCTGGGGTGAGAATTCAAGACAGACCCTCAAGGTGAGTGTAATTCATTCTTCCTGGGTTGTTAGAATGAGCAAGGGTGATCCACACTGGTGACATTTTTCCATTTTCCATTCAGTTCATTATGATTACACAGCGCCAATTAAATGATTTTCTCTGCAGTGAGAGGGGGTCATTTTTGTGAGTGAAGTTGAACGTCTGCATAGATCAGCATTATTGTCAATCACATCCACACTTACATACATTTATATGCACACTCACAAGTGCAAAGATGCAGTTTCAAACTTAATTAAAAATAGAAAGCCACCTAAAGTGTGGCAGTGTTTCCCCCGACTTCAGCATGATCTACCACTTTGACAAAAATTCATAACTCTCCTGCAATAGAAAATTCTACCGCACAGAACCATTTTATGCAGCAATATAGGTACTTAAAATATTCAGCAACTTTCATCCTGTTTTGCCTCTTGGTACATGAGATTTTTATGTATTTAATAGTTACATATGTTATATATTTTAAGCAGTATTTTTTACTAATGGTCCCCAATAGTACATTTTTCTGAAACTCTAACATCTGTGTTTTGTTCTTGCAGCTTATGACGATAATCTTACATTGGGCACATCTAACCATGGAAAGCAGGTTAATGAATAATTTTAAAAAGTGACTGGATCCAATGATGAAGGCATCCAAAGTCATCAAGTCCTGGTGACAGAAATGCCTCCTTCCTTGCTTTTTGAAGGGCAATTCCAGATAGGAGCCATGAGACTCCTGCTGTGGCCAGGCCTGCAGCAGGTACACAGAAACTCGGAGGACAGGAACCGTGGGGAATGTTCATTTTTATTTATTTATAAACTTGCAGCTCCACATCATGTAAAATTAACACCTTTAATGGGCTCCTGCCTCAGTTGCTTGAAAGAAGGGCTTTCACCAGCCAAGCCCACCCACCAGCATACAGATAGCATCGCTGTGTGTTTGCCAGCTTCATGGAGTCTACCTGCTGAAGTCACACTTGCAATCAGCTGGTCAGCAAAGGTCTGTCCCATTAGAGAGAACATTCAGGAAGTGGAGTCCTTGGGGGTTTTGCGGCTGAAGAGATGAGTGATTACCTGGAAGCATAAATTCCTTTATCTGGTTAATGAAGAGATTTACTCCAACATTCATTTATTATAAATTGGGGGTGGGGTGAACAGCTTCGCCCATGTGCCAGCATCCAGAGGGTCCCTTTCCTGTAAGAGTTCATAAATAATCAATGTTTACAATGAAAAGGTTTTGTAAGCATTATCTTTTCCTGTCATAAAAATTCCCTTATGCTTCTAAGGGAAAGACCAATATAATTTGCAAAGATTCTGGAACCAAAATGGCTTTATGCATAAGTGTTTGGGAATTTGGAGAAAGAACTCACCTTTCACTCACCCATACCATTGCTCCTTCTTCAGTGCCAAAGGTTTTAATCTAACTTTTTTTTTAAGCATTATTTGAGTATAAACTCTTGGTCTGGTGAAGTGGTTCAAGTGGTAGATCAACTACCTAGCAAATGTGAGGCCCTGAGTTCTAACTCCAGTTCTGTTAGAGAGGGAGGATATGGTTAAGTCATTCAACAAACATTTGTGTGCTTATTGAGTGCTGCATATTGCATTTGGTAGGCATACAGGCTCTGGAAGATGTCATGGTTTAACAAGAGAGAAACAGTGACAAATCATTAAAATCCAACTTAAGGCATTCTAGTTGAGGCCAGAGCTGAGTGCTGGGGAATACAGAGGCGAGAGCAATTAATATTTCCTGAAGAAATTGGGATTGACTTCAGAGAGTAAGTGATATTTGAGTTTGAAGAATGAGTAAATACTTATCAAGAATATAATTCCAGGTAGTTTCCAGGGAGTCGCTGGGCACAGGTGTTAATGATAACATGCATTTGAATGCTTGCCAAATACCAGCTGCTAAGCGAATGCACTGTGGAGCATTTCAGACACGTACTATATAGTCCCGCTCCTAAGAGAGGAGGACTAGCCGTATTCTGTGTGTGAGAAAACAGAGGCATGCCAGAAGATTAAATAACTTGCCCAATTTTGGAATTCAGACATTGGTGGATTTTCTCCTCGGCCCATGCCTTTGCTTTGATCCTGTAGCATTTGTGGCTACCTTTTCTAGAGCTGTGAGGGAGTTTGACCAGTGGGAGAAAGGTGAAACAGATTTTGAGAAGTTTGAAATTGAACTTCATCCTGTATCCTGTGGGCAATGGGAAGCCATCCAAGACATTTAAGAGAGAGAGATAGAGAGAAAGAGAATGGAATGTGTTAAGTTTGCATCTTAAAAGAACACAACTGTGTGACATGTGGAAGATGAACTTCAGAGGGCAGGGAGGGTGGAATGGCAGGGCAATCTTCCTGTGAGATATAAAATAGACCTAAACATGGACCTGCCATTGATTGTGCTGTAGAAAAGTTGAACATTCTATGGTTTAAGATTTTATAGGCTTTGGAGGTCCTGCAAGTTACTAGCTGTGAATCTTAGGCGAATTACTTAATACCTTTCACATAGTTCCAAGGCAAGCTTCAGCTCCTCACCCATAAAACGAGGATAATAAGAGTATCTTCTTTATCAGATGGTTGTGAAGGTACAATGAGCTAATAGTCCAGTAACGCAGTTGTACTCTGCTAGGTTCATTGAAAATTCCTGATGATTGACAGCTATTATTCTGTGAACACCATCCAAAGAAAGTTAGTTTATCAGACTCTTTAGCAAGTTCCTGGTAAGTGCACTCAGCACTCACTAATGTGTACCGAGGAGGCAGGTAGAACAAAAGTGTAAGAGGGTAACAGTCTACAGCATCTTCTTGGAGGGAGAGCTGGGCCCAGAGACTGTGTGATGTCCAGAGCAGGATGGGAAAGCAGAAAGCAAAAGAAGCTTGAGGGCCCTCCTTCCTGACATGGCTTGAGATGAATTTACACATCACCTAGATAAATGTTTACATTTTAATAACACATTGTGTTTATTTTGATTAATTCCAATAATTAATTTTGCCTTTTTTTCCCCTCCATTTTACCCTTTCCTCTCTATTCACTGTGATGACATAAAGTTGGTCTATTTTATAAATGTAAAATAAATTATAGTTCAGGTAATAAATGGATATTACAAAAATTGTAAATATGGTCTGAAGCTGGGGACATATGGCATTAAAAGAATGTGGCCTTCTCCAAGGCAGAGACTTCACTGGGTACAGGACTCTGTCCCTGGTGTATAGCCTGGTGCCTGACAAATAGAGCTCCATAGACATTTGTTTCATAGAGCCATGTGCCCTGTTAGTGCTAAGGGAGCACTTTGACTGAGTTTTAGCACCAAGCTTAGTCTGCTGCTATCCTCTTGATTTGAACAAACAATATAGATTCTAAATTTTTAGGGAGTAATGTATATTTGCCAAGGTTACACCAAATGTGTGAAAGAGATGTGTGACATTCTGTGTAGTTTTCAACAGAGATCCTCATAAAATGATGAGGAAGGAACTGTTAGTCTGAGTCACAGAGACTTGGATTAGAGTCCTTGTTCTACTGTGCATAGCCACATAATCTTGGAAGATTTATTTACCCACGCTAGAATAAGAATAAGCTTCCTCATCTGTAATATTGCCATTTGATAACAAGGGTATCTGAACTCTTTGAACACTTATGGACACAAATACAATGATGGGAAATACAAATAATACAAACCATGGAAAGTACTGGCATAGGTTGTCACGAATATTTAGCTAACACTTATAACTTTCATATTGAGATCATGCCAGCTGTGATGGCTGGAAGGTATGGTGCACAGCTTATG
Organism: Castor canadensis; assembly: GCF_047511655.1. Taxonomy (NCBI): domain Eukaryota; kingdom Metazoa; phylum Chordata; class Mammalia; order Rodentia; family Castoridae; genus Castor; species Castor canadensis. The sequence continues at coordinate 30,477,688 of NC_133395.1, forward strand.
TCTGTTCTGAGAGAGAGTGATGGTTTCTTCTCTTGCCTGGCACATAATCGTTTGCTGAATAAATTGGTGAACAACTAAACCTTGGAAGAGGAAGTGGAGGGAGTTGATATTAGGCAGTCAAAGCTTTCTAAACAAGACATCTTGTGTTTGCTAAGGAGAAAGTAAATGGCCACTCTCGTTTAAAAGGGTAGGTAGACTGTCAACAGGACATTAGCCAATATCACCTTCGCTTTTTCACATTGCCAGGAATAGGTCAGGTAAAAGCAGGGTAAGAGTGAGACACCTCTAAGTAAAAGGCAGTTGGGGTAGTACAGGCAGTGGCAAGAGTAACAACTCCTATGGTGTTACAAATCCAGACTCTGAGAAGCTGGATTAGTTACTCATCTAAGAAATGCAGTACGTCTTTCTATGCAGCCTCAAACATAGCATTGTTTATAAGATATGAAGTGTATTTTGACCAGGTTGGCCATGTGTGTGTGTGTGTCCATTATCTTTTTTTTTTTTTTTATTGTTGTGCTAGGTTAGGCATTTACAAAGGTTGCTACAATATATTATATTTGAATTCACCCCTTCTGTTGTTCTCCTTTATCCCCCTCCTTCCCTCCTTCCCGGGATATTTTCAGCAGGTATCATTGTTTCCATTTATATACAAGTGGCCTTAACTTTCTTTTACCTGTGGCTTCTTCCTTTACCCCCAGGCTCCTGATCTGCATTCTCATAAAGTATTTTACATTAGAAAATTTGCAATATAAGTTCTTTTTCTGCACTTTTGAGATGTAAATTTTCTACAACTCTAAAGGTTTTCTTAAGGAAGTAGTATCTATCCTTTTGAAATGTAATCCTGGAAGGAGTTAGCTCCCCTATTTCCCATCCTTCAGAGAGAGGAGCCTAACTTCTATAATGGCCAATTAGCTAACGCAAAGCCTCATCAATTGACCCATTTCTCCACTCTGGGCCTGAGAGGCCAGCCAATGTAGAAGTAAGGTTGTTGTTGATGTTGAAAAAAAACTATTCCTCTGAAGAGTCAAGTAATGAGATGCCCAGGATCTGAAGTGGATTTAAAGATGAAGAATTCAGGGAGATTCCAAGATGGTGGCTAGAGGGAGGAAGCAGAAAGTATGCCTCCTATAGTGAAATCTTGGAGAGACGCCTGAGACAAACTTTGCAGGCATAATCACTGAGAAGAGGCAAAACTTTGACCCCTCCACACCTCCAGCCGGTGCAGAGAATCTCCACTTCACGTTAAATGGAGAAACAAGGAGGGCCCCCGGGCTGCCAGTCGCTGGAGCCCAGACGGCTTGGGAAGACACGGACAAGGTGAGCTTCGCGGTACTGCGGTACTCCCACAGACAAGCCTGGGCCAGAGCAGCATAGCCCCCTGGACAGACTGACCTCCACCCGGGGAATAAAGAGAAACTGAGTAATAAGCAATAAGAGCAAGAAAGACACGCTGGAAAGAGGGTGAGGCACCCTGAGTGCTGAAGATTGGGGGAAGGGAATCTTTCCCAGGACTGTAAATAAGCCGGATGGGCCAGAGAGGCTTTGGCAGGAGCAGGGGTGGGGCACGCGCCCAGCAACCAGAAGCAGGAAAGCTGGTGAGAGTGGCGGAGGGAGGAAAACTACACAGGAGAGGGGGGAAGACCCACCTCCCATGTGAACTGAAAACAAACATGGTGGCCGGCAGGAGCAGCAGCACCGCCCAGTAATCAGGAGCAGGAAAGCTTGTGAAAGTGGTGGTGGGAGGAAAACTTCACAGGAGAGGGGGGAAGACCCACCTCCCACATGAACTGTAAATAAACACGCAGGCCTGACAACGCAGGTGCAGTGTCACCTTTCCCAGTGCTTGGAAAGGGGAAAGCCTGTAGCAGAGGCTCCTGCACAGGAGAAATCTGAACAAACAAAGCCTGCAGGGCCAGGTGAGTGCTAAGCTCACCCCAGAGATCTGCATAAATAACACCTCCAGCAACAGCAGGCTGACAGCAGCGGGCAGACAAGCCACAGCTGCAGATACCATTCACAGAACTATCTCCAGACTCTTTTTTTTTTTTCTTTTTCTCCCTACCTTTGATGAGAGAACAAACAAATTACACCTGCAAGTGGAAAAACTTACTGAAACTGTATTGCATTTGAACTTGGGACACTTGGTGGGTTTTTTTTTTTGTATCTGTGTGCAGTTTTGTTCTACTTTATGCGTCCCCCTTGATGAGACAACTACAGAACAACATCTGAGGCACCATCTCCACGATTGGAGACTGAGATGGACACCCAAATTATTAAGACAGAAACTTCATTGCATTTGAACTTGGAGGGTTTTTTGTTTTTTTGGGGTTTTTTTTGTTTTGTTTTTTAATTTTCTATTTACCATTTTATTTTAATTCATTTTTATATATAGATATTTCTTTCATTTACTTATTTTTTATTTTTACTCTTATCTTAATTTTTTAAAATTTTTTAATTTTCAATCCTCTCTCTGTCTCTCTAATGTCTGTTCAGCTTACTGTCAATTAGTACACTAATGCTCCCTGTTTATACCTTTAAAACTTTCTTGTCTGAAACCTTGTTCTGCTTTCTCCCCCTTGTCTGTGTATTTGTTTTCCCCTTTTCTTTAACTTCTTGCTTTCCATCTCAGCTCACCCTTCCATTCTAAATATTACCATTGTTATTATTACAAGCTAGAAAATACTTAATTACACACAGTACAGGGACATAACAACACCAAAGACAATGATGGGAAGACAAAAAAACAGGGAAACCAGTTTCCCACAGCAAAAAATTAGTACAGGAACCAGAGGGGAATGAAGAAAACAGAAACTCAGATCCAGACTCCAACAAAATGAAGATAAACTATGCCAAAGGACCCAATGAAGCCCACAAGAATAATTTAAAAGAAGACATACTACAAGTACTCAATGAGAATTTTATAGAGATGATACTGGATAGGGTCAACCAAAATGTACAGGAGACACTCAAGAAATTCCAAGACAACAAAAATAGAGAATTTGAAAAAGTAAAAAAAGAAATAAAGGAAACCATAGAAGCACTGTATAAACACCAAAGTGAAAGAGAGATTACGATGAATAAACGGATAAATGAACTCAGGACAAAAATAGACAACATTAAAGAGGAAAACAGCCAGGATATGGAAAACCTCAGAAAAAAGAACGAAACAGAACTGCAAAACAAAATAGAAGGCCAATCCAGCAGAATAGAACAAACAGAAGACAGACTCTCAGAACTTGAAGATGAAATGGTAATTAAAGGAAAAACTGAAAAACTATTAAACAACTCAAGACCTGTGAAAAGAAAGTGCAAGAACTCACAGACTCCATCAAAAGACCAAACTTGAGAATCATGGGGCATCAAAGAAGGAGAAGAGGTGCAAGCGAAGGGAATGCGTAATCTATTCAACAAAATAATAACGGAAAATTTCCCAAATCTAGAGAAAGATATTCCCATACAGATGCAAGAGGCCTCCAGGAAACCAAACAGACCAGATCAAAATAGAACTACTCCACAATATATCATCATTAAAACAACAAGTTCAGAAACTAAGGAAAGAATATTGAAGGCTGTAAGAGAGAAAAAACAAGTAACATACAAAGGTAAACCATCAAAATCACAGCAGACTTCTCAACAGAAACATTAAAAGCAAGAAGAGCTTGGGGTGAGATCTTCCGGGCACTGAATGAATAACTTCAACCCCAGGATACTCTACCCAGCAAAACTATCATTCAAAATAGATGGAGCAATAAAAGTCTTCCATGATAAGCAGAAACTAAAACAATATGTGACCACAAGCCACCACTACAAAAGATTCTTCAAGGGATTCTGCACTCAGAAAATGAAACCCAACTTAACTATGAAAGGACAGGCAGCACCAAATCACAGGAAAAGAAAAAGCAAGACAGTAGAGAGTAACCTCAACATAGGTACACACAATCAAACCTTCAAACAACTAAGACAACTAAATGACAGGAATCACCACATACCTATCAGTACTAATGCTTAATGTTAACGGACTTAATTCACCCATCAAAAGGCACTGCTTGATGAAATGGATTAAAAAGGAAGATCCAACGATTTGTTGCTTACAGGAGACCCATCTCACTGACAGAAATAAGCATAGGCTTAGGATGAAAGGCTGGAAGATGATTTACCAAGCCAATGGCCCCCAAAAACAGGCAGGAGTAGCAATACTTATCTCTGACAAAGTAGACTTCAAACCTACATTGATCAAACAAGATAAAGAAGGACATTCCATACTAATAAAAGGGGAAATAGACCAAAAGGAAATCATAATTATCAACCTGTATGCACCCAATGTCAACGCACCCAATTTCATCAAACATACCCTGAAAGATATAAAAGCATATATAAACGCCAACACAGTGGTTGTGGGAGACTTTAACACCCCATTATCATCAATAGATAGGTCATCCAAACAAAAACTCAATAAAGAAATCCAAGATCTAAAATATGCAATAGATCAAATGGACCTAGTTGATGTCTACAGAACATTTCATCCAACCTCTACACAATATACATTCTTCTCAGCAGGCCATGGAACCTTCTCCAAAATAGATCATATCCTAGGGCACAAAGCAAGTCTCAGCAAATACAAGAAAATAGAAATTATACCGTGCATACTATCTGATCACAATGCAGTAAAAGTAGAACTCAACAACAAAAGTAAAGACAAAAAACATGCAAACAGCTGGAAACTAAATAACTCATTACTTAATGAAGAATGGATCATCAATGAAACAAAAGTGGAAATTAAAAGGTTCTTGGAAGTCAATGAAAATGAAAACACAACCTACCGGAAACTATGGGACACAGCTAAGGCAGTCCTGAGAGGAAAGTTTATAGCCATGAGTGCATATATTAAAAAGACCAAAAGATCCCAAATCAATGACCTAATGATACATCTCAAACTCCTAGAAAAACAAGAACAAGCAAATCCCAAAACAATTAGAAGGAGAGAAATAATAAAAATAAGAGCTGAAATCAACAAAATAGAAACCAAAAAAACCATACAAAGAATTAATGAAACAAAAAATTGGTTCTTTGAAAAAATAAACAAGATCGAGAGCAATTAGGCAAGAAGAAGGAATAAAAGGAATACAAATAGGTAAAGAAACTGTCAAAATATCCCTATTTGCAGACGACATGATCCTATACCTTAAAGACCCAAAAAACTCTACTCAGAAGCTTCTAAACATCATCAATAGCTATAGCAAGGTAGCAGGATATAAAATCAACATAGAAAAATCATTAGCATTTCTATACACTAACAATGAGCAAACGGAAAAAGAATGTATGAAAACAATTCCATTTACAATAGCCTCAAAAAAGATCAAATACCTAGTTGTAAATCTAACAAAAGACCTCTACAAGGAAAACTATACACTTCTGAAGAAAGAGATGGAGGAAGACTATAGAAAGTGGAGAGATCTCCCATGCTCATGGATTGGTAGAATCAACATAGTAAAAATGTCTATAGTCCCAAAAGTAATCTACATGTTTAATGCAATTCCCATCAAAATTCCAATGACATTCATTAAGGAGATTGAAAAATCTACTGTGAAATTTATATGGAAACACAAAAGGCCACGAATAGCCAAGGCAATACTCAGTCAAAAGAACAATGCAGGAGGTATCACAATACCTGACTTCAAACTATATTACAAAGCAATAACAATAAAAACAGCATGGTACTGGCACAAAAACAGACATGAAGACCAGTGGAACAGAATAGAGGACCCAGATATGAAGCCACACAACTATAACCAACTTGTCTTTGACAAAGGAGCTAAAAATATACGATGGAGAAATAGCAGCCTCTTCAACAAAAACTGCTGGGAAAACTGGTTAGCAGTCTGCAAAAAACTGAAACTAGATCCATGTATATCACCCTATACCAAGATTAACTCAAAATGGATCAAGGATCTTAATATCAGACCCCAAACTCTAAGTTGGTAAAGGAAAGAGTAGGAAATACTCTGGAATTAATAGGTGTAGGCAAGAACTTTCTCAATAGAACCCCAGCAGCACAGCAACTAAGAGATAACATAGATAAATGGGACCTCATAAAGCTAAAAAGCTTCTGTTCATCAAAAGAAATGGTCTCTAAACTGAAGAGAACACCCACAGAGTGGGAGAAAATATTTGCCAACTATACATCAGACAAAGGACTGATAACCAGAATATATAGGGAACTTAAAAAACTAAATTCTTCCAAAACTAATGAACAAATAAAGAAATGGGCACGTGAACTAAACAGAACTTTCTCAAAAGAAGAAATTCAAATGGCCAAAAAGCACATGAAAAAATGCTCACCATCTCTAGCAATAAAGGAAATGCAAATTAAAACCTCGCTAAGATTCCACCTCACCCCTGTTAGAATAGCCATCATCAGCAACACCACCAACAACAGGTGTTGGGGAGGATGCGGGGAAAAAGGAACCCTCTTACACTGTTGGTGGGAATGTAAACTAGTACAACCACTCTGGAAAAAAATTTGGAGGCTACTTAAAAAGCTGAACATTGATCTACCATTTGATCCAGCAATACCACTCTTGGGCATATACCCAAAAGACTGTGACACAGGTTACTCCAGAGGCACCTGCACACCCATGTTTATTTCAGCACTATTCACAATAGCCAAGTTATGGAAACAGCCAAGATGCCCCACCACTGACGAATGGATTAAGAAAATGTGGTATCTATACACAATGGAATTTTATGCAGCATGAAGAAGAACGAAATGTTATCATTTGCTGGTAAATGGATGGAATTGGAGAACATCATTCTGAGTGAGGTTAGCCTGGCCCAAAAGACCAAAAATCGTATGTTCTCCCTCATATGTGGACATTAGATCAAGGGGAAACACAACAATGGGATTAGACTTTGAATACATGATAAAAGTGAGAGCACACAAGGGAGGGGTGAGGATAGGTAAAACTCCTAAAAAACTAGCTAGCATTTGTTGCCCTTAACACAGAGAAAATAAAGCAGATGCATTAAAAGCAACTGAGGCCAATAGGAAAAGGGGAACAGGTACTAGAGAAAAGGTGAGATCAAAAAGAATTAACCTAGAAGGTAACACCCACGCACAGGAAATCAATGTGAGTCAACGCCCTGTATAGCTATCCTTATCTCAACCAGCAAAAACCCTTGTTCCTTCCTATTATTGATTATACTCTCTCTACAACAAAATTAGAAATAAGGGCAAAATAGTTTCTGCTGGGTACTGAGGGGGTGGGGGGGAGAGGGAGGGGGCAGATTGGGTGGTAAGGGAGGGGGTGGGGGCAGGGGGGAGAAATGACCCAAGCCTTGTATGCACATATGAATAATAAAAGAAAAAAGATGAAGAATTCAATGTCTCTTCCAAATTTAGCTTAGTGAATTCTGGAAATTAGTTAGATAGTTTAATTAATTAATTTTGTTTTTTTGGTTAGCCCAGGCTGGCCTCTAACTCATGATCCTCCTGACTCAGCCTCCTGAGTGACGGGATTATAGACATGCACCACCACACCTAGGTACCATTTTGTTTTTATACATTGTTCTGATTTGACTTCTTGCTGAATTAACTTAAGTTTTGAGGGTCATATCATTCTTTCCTATAAAACCTCTTAATGGCTTCTTTTTTACATGTTTTGAGCTCAGGGCCTCCTACTTGCTAAGCAAGTGATCAAGCACTTGAGCTAATCCCCAATTCTTTCAAGTTTTAGTATTTTTCAGATAGGGTCTCATGATTTTTGCTTGGGCCAGCATCGCACCAGTTTCCTCCTACCTTCTCATTGCATATGGTTAGGATTACAGGTGTATGCTACCTTTCCTAGCCTGTTTTTAAGACAGGGCCTCACTGACTTTTTACCCAGGTTGACCTCAAATAATGATCCTTTGCATTTGCCTCCCAACTAGCTGGAATTACAGGAATGTACTACCATGCCTGGCTTTCTCTTTAACTTCTGTATACCTTTCACCCTCATTGAAACACTTCGTGGTCTTGTCTTCATCTCTCCCTCCTCTTGTCTAACTGCTCTCCTCTCATGTTTTGTGAACCAACTGTTCTGATCTGCCTGGAATCCTCTGGACAAGCTATGTGCTCTGCTTGCACTGCATTCACTGTTAGCTTTATCGTAAAGACTCTTCCTCTGTTCTTCACCTTGTAAACCTAGATGATCCTCCTGGAAGCCTCCACTTATCTCACAAAGCAGAACTAGAATCTCATTTCTGGTGCCCTTAACCATCTTGTTCATGTCTCTATGACATAAAACTCATAATATGAATCAAAATCTTCTGCTTCTGCTTTGTTCATTGTGTACATTCCCAGCAGAGTTGCTGGATCAGAAGTGCCAGAGTACACTTCTGAAGTAACTTACATGTGAGCACCATCAAGAATTCCAGCTGAAATAAACATTCTTTCAGCAGTTCATGAAACTTTCTCCAAAAAAAATCATATTTTAGGACACAAAGCAAGTCTCAACAAATTTAAGAAAATTGAAATAACCCCCTGTCAGATCACAATGGAATAAAAGTAGAACTCAACAACAAAAGAAACCACAGAAAACATTCAAACTCATGGAGACTGAACAGCACATTGCAGATGACCAGTGGGTCATTGAAGAAATAAGGGAAGAAATAAAAAAGTTCCTAGAATTGAAAATGAAAATACAACCTACCAAAATCTGTGTGATATAGCAAAAGCAGTGCTAAGAGCAAAGTTTATAGCTATAAGTGCATACATTAAAAAAAAAACAAACCCAGAGACTTCTCAAATAAACAACCTAATGATGCATCTTAAGCTTCTAGAAAAATAAGAACAAACCAAACCCCAAACTAGCAGATGGAGAGAAAGAATAAAATCAGGGCAGAAATCAATGAGGTAGAGACAAACAAACAAACAAACAAACAAACAACAACAAAAAAAACTATACAGAGAATAAATGAAACAAAAAGTTGTTTCTTCAAAAAGATTAACAAAATCAACAAACCCTTAGCCAACATGACAAAACTGAGCAGGGAAAAGACCCAAATTAATAAAATCAAAGATGAAAAAGGGGACATAGCCACGCATACTAATCAACTTCAGAGGATCATTAGGGAATACTTTGAAAACATATTCATGTAAACTGGAAAATCTAGAGGAAATGGATAAATTTCTAGATGTCTATAACCAACCAAAATTGAACCAAGAAGATATTAACCATCTAAATAGACCAATAACAAGCAATGAAATTGAAGCAGTAAATAAAAAGTCTCCCTACAAAGAAGAGCCCAGGATCCAATGGATTCACGGTGGAATTTTACCAAACCTTTAAAGAGGAACTAACACCAATACTCCTCAACCTTTTCCAGGAAATAGAAAGGGATGGAAAACTAACCAAACTCATTCTACTAAGACAATATTACACTCATTCTAAATCCCAATAAAAATGCAACAAAAAAAGAGAATTTGCAAAAATTCTTAGCAAAATACTAGCAAACAGAATTCAGTAACGCATCAAAAAGATCATACATCATGACCAGGTGGATTTCATTCCAGGGATGAAAGGATGGTTCAGCATACACAAATCTATAAATGCAATACAGCATATAAATAGAAGCAAAGACAAAAACCACACGTTCCTCTCAATAGGTGCAAAAAAAGCTTTTGACAAAATTCAGCACCCTTTCATAATAAAAGCTCTGAAGAAACTAGAAATAGAAGGAAATTTCCTTAACATAATAAAGGCTATGTATGGCAAGTCTATAGCCAACATTATACTAAACTGAGAACTGAAATCTTTCCTGCTCAAGTCAGGAATGAGACAGGGATGCTCACTTTCCCCACTCCTGTTTAATATAGTTTTGGAATTCCTAGCCAGAGAAATAAGACAAGAGCATGAAATAAAAGGGATTCAAATAGGGAAGGAAGAAATCAAACTATCCCTATTTGTAGATGTCATGGTCCTATGCCAAAAAAAAAAAAAAAAAACCCTAAAAATTCCACCAAAAAAACTCTTAGAAAGCATAAACTCTTTTGGCAAAGTAGCAGGATACAAATCAATATACAGAAATTAATAGCCTTCCTATATAACAACAATGAACAGACTGAGAAAGAAATCAGGGAAACAATCCCATTTATAATAGCCTCAAAAAACATAAAATACCTAGGAATAAATTTAACAAAGAACTTTTCAATGAAAACTGTAAACTCTCGAAGAGAGAATTTGAAGAAGACATCAGAAGATTAAACAATCTCCCATGCTCGTGGACTGGCAGAATCAACATTGTGAAAATGGCTATACTCCCAAAAGCAATCTACATGTTCAATGCAATTCCTATCAAAATTCCAGTGACATTCTTCACAGAGATAGAAAAATTAATTCTAACATTCTTATGGAAACTACTCTATGGGACTCAGGGAAGGAGGAAAAGGAAATGATAGAGCATCAACAAGATCATAACATGTGTGAAGGTAGAGGATATAATGATATGTATTGAAAGCAGCTGAACCATGGGGGGTGGGAGGGAAGTGGTAAGAGAGAGTAATGGAAGGGGTTGAACAGACCAAAGTAAAGTACACCCACAGTGAGGATACGTTGAGAAATCCCTTTGAATTATTGACTTAGATATTAATAATAAAAGACAGGACGGTAAAATAGGAATAGTGTGTGTGCATGTGTGTGGAAGGACTTATGGGAGAAGGAGGGAGAAGAAGGAGAATAAGGTGAGGGAATGTGGTTGATGGACTTCATTTACTTATATGAAATAGAACAATGAAGCCTCTGGCAGTTGGGGCAGGGAAGGAGCTGAGGGGGAAGAAATGGTAGGGTGATCTAACCAATATACAATATAAGCCTACTTGCAATTGTCACAATAAATCTCCCTTGTACAATGAATATATCCCAATTAAAAATATTAAAAAAGGAATTCCAGCTGAGTCTACAAAGTAACAGAAAGATGGGTGTGCTTCTAGCACAACCCAAGAGACCTACAATGAAGACCAAGATCCAGTAGATGCTATAACAAGGGCAGCAATTTCCCTGTGGCTTCTGGACTTCAGCTAATTTTTATCAAGCCTTTTCTAACTCCAGGGAGTCAGAACAGTGCCAATCATGAATTTTTCTAGAGGCAGAGACGGAAAACTTGTTGATGTCAGGGACCTTGAGAGCTAGCAAATGCAGTGAGAGGGTTTGATTTGGGGGCACAGATTAGTCAATGCAATGCTTACCTGAAAAGAAACCTATTTCATGACCACAGGAGTTCTTTTTTATCTATGTTTTACTTGTCTGGTCTCTTAGCCAACCTGACCCATGTAGGCCACGCCTACTGTCCTGAATTCCAGTGTGGAGTGAGGGCAGCTGCTGCTGGATTCTTTCCTTTGATCTTTTAGCTCTCTACCTGTCATCATTGGCATCTTCATGTCTGTAATACTCCTGTGTTCCATTCTTTGCTTCTCATAGATTCTGGTGAGCTTCGGTCATTACATTGAAAACCAGCTGCTCTGCACACCATAAGTTGGCCATCCCTGCTGAGAAAGAACATAAAAATTTCAGGTGCCAGGAGTATCTTTTTCATGCTACGCACAGACTGACTCGCTGCGGTTTTACATGTCTTGTTGAAATGCTTTAAGCCCCGGGCAAGGTGAGATAGTAATTTTGTGTGTGTCATTCCCACAGTGATGCTTGAACTGGTGCTTGAAATATTACAGCACCCTGGCTTTTTCTTTTTTGTGTGGTGCTGGGGTTTGAACCCTGGGCCTTGAGTTTGCTAGGCAGGTGCTCTACCACTTGAGCCCATCTTATGGCACATTCTCAATTAGTTTGCTTGGTGGTTGTTCAGTGTCTTCATCCTGATGACTGACCGGGTAGCTGTAAGAAGTAAAAGACTGTGCACTCTCTTGAAAGCAGAAGCTGTATCATATTTACCTTTTAATTGTCAGAAACTAGCAGAGTTTCTGTTTCAAGGTTAGCACTGACTGAATCCAGTTTTTAGATTCCTGAATAGGAATATATTATAATTTTTAGTTCAACAAAACATTTGCATATATTAAGATGTTAATAATATTGCAGGCATTTAATTATCAAACAGGTTAAAAATTTTGGTCACATTTTTTTTTCCAGAGATCACACATGCTTTTATAAAACAGGGGAAAAAAATCACCAATTTTCTTATTTTTCTTCTTTTAGCAGCATTTTAAAATACTTCCTCAGATGAATTTCAGAATAGTTTTGTCAAAATTCCTTACTAACAAATTCCTACGGGCACTAGAAATGCATTAAATCTGCAATAGATTTGGGAAGAACCATCATGTTTACAGTTTTTAATTTTCTCATTAGACATAATTAATCTTGCCAATGAAGAAAGTCTTTCTTATTCTCCTAAAAGGCTTGGAAGTTTTCCTTACTAAGACAACTCCAAAAGGTGTATTGCTTTTTGCAGTGTTGAGTTGTGATTAAAAACATCCAGTCTCCACTGTTTAGATACCACTTCAGCTACTGAAGTGCCAAGTCCTGTGTCTTTCCTCCTCCCAATCTCTACTGACTTGTGGAAGCACCAGGTCTTCAGAGACTGGCAAAACTGTGAGAATCCTTGTCAGGTGGAGCTCCTGCTCTTTCATCAATGTTCTGTTTAGTACAAATTGGAGAATTTATTTTTACCCTGCTTCTGGACTGGTGTCCTAGTGAGCATAGGAAGGTTCTATAGAGATTTCTATATTTATAGGACTGGGAAACAAGAGTGGAAAATGAATGAGTAGAAAATTGTTGTCAAGCTTTGATAATCTATTCTAATTCTGATAATCTATTCTAATTTTGATATTCTAATTTTGATAATCTATTCTAATTTTCCCCCTAAAACTTTTGACAGTGGGTAGATCTGATTTTTTTTTTAATGAATGGATTCATCTTGTTAAATAAATTCGATTTCACAAGCAAGTACAATAGCATTGGTTGTCAAATATCACTTACTTCAAAAACTTTAAGAGTCTACAATATGATTCAGTCATGATGAAGTTACTGAATGCAGCCCACATAGCCAATCTGCAGAACTGTGATCAAACAAATAGGCATAGTTTTTAAGTCACTTGAATTTTGTGGTGATTTGTTACACAGCAATGGATAGCTGATTATAGTCTACTTATATAACTTCCATAGCCTAGGAAAAATAATATTTGAGAATAGTAATCATTAAATAAATATTTATTAAACACATTATTAAATAAGTAAATAAATAAATATTATAAACATATTTTTTCTTAGTCAATTTTCAGTTTTTTAAAAAACTCCATCTTGAGTCTTTGAATATTGCTTTTCTCCTACACTGCTGTACCACCTGAAGTACACCTCTTTTTCATTCTTTTTTGGGGGGCAGTACTGGGATTTGAACTCAGGGCCTCTTGCTTGTTAGACAGGTGTTCTAGCACTTGAGCATGTCCCCAGCCCCTTTTGCTTTAGTTATTTTGGGGATAGAGGTTCACAGTCTTACCCAGGCTGGTCAGGACCACAATATTTTTATTTATGCTTCCCACATAGCTGAGGTGACAGGCACATACCATAACACCAGTTATTGGCTGAGATGGCTCTCCCAAGCTTTATGCCCAGGCTGGCCTTGAATGACAATCTTCCTGATCTCTGCTTCCCATGTAGCTAGGATTGCAGGTGTGCACCACTGTGCCAGACCTTGACATATACCTTCGTAATAGTAGCAGCACACTGAATTTTAGTCGTTTACGCATGTATTTCTTTATATTATGAACAATCTGAAGGCCAGGACTGCTTACTAGTCATCTCTGTATCCTTCGTGTTTGCATATGATGAATATACTTTGGGATTTTAGAAATCTGAAGTTTTGATCCTTGGGAGATCTATAGGTTGCAGTGATTTTGAGCCCTGGATGAAAATTAAAAGCACCTGAAGCTTTAAAAAAATACTGGTACCAACTCTTATTTCAGTGATCAATTGAGCGTCTCGGGGATAGGACAGCAATACTAATGTGCAACCAGGGTTAAGAACCTGTGGACTTAAAAGCCCACAAAGTTAAGAAATGTTCCTTTCTGATAAGGACAACTTATAGGAAATAATTTGGAATCACTAAATATTCTAGGTTTCCAAGATAAAATGTGAGTATAATCAAAATGCTAAATATTGTACTGCAGCATGAATGCATGATGCTGTATAAATTCTATGACAATTCATAATAAAATTGTGTTGTTTATGATATTGGACAAAAAACTATATAGCTTTTGTTTTTCCTTTAATTTTAGAAATCAAAAGCCATAAAATAGTTATTAGAGATGTTTTAAAAATTTTTGATCAATGCCATTTTCATTTCTTTTTTTTGAATCAAAAATTTTAAGATATTTCAGTGTTTGCATCTTTGTGTTGATTCTGAACATTTTAAAATAGCCCCTTTAAAAAACTTTCTGCTCTACAATAGCTCATTTAGAACAAATGACTCAAGATTACCTTTCACATGAATATTTACACTCTAAGATCTCACTTTGACAACATTAGCTCTGTGTCCTTAGTTCTTAAACAACCAAAACATATTTATAGACTGATTATAATGCACCTTTTCCCATTTGAATTCACTATGATTAAAAGTTCACAACCTTGGTTACATTATATAATTTGAGAAATAACCAACAATGTCCCTAGTGATTAAATATTCAAGTTTGCAATTATTTTGTAACTTTTGTTCTCTACTTCGCTCACTCTAAAAATTATCATAAAATTTTGAAAGATGTCCTCAGTGTAGAATATGTCCATAAAATATTAAATATTCAATTTTCCTCTATCATGGCTTGAAAAATTCATAATTACATGATGATCCACATAATAACTCATTCTGAAAAGTCATATATGGCACTCCCTCTGTGACTGAGTTAATAATTTACTGCTGTGTGGGATTTTCACTCTGCACTGTTAGTCTTGGGAACATTTATTAAGCAAATGTTCATTTGCAAAGATCAGGATGTGAATGAAGAGGGTAAGAATTTAATGAGGAGTGACAGACAGGTGAACTGATTCCATATAGAACTTTAGTACAAGGAAAAGCAGAGAGCTTTATCTTCTGTTGCCTCGATAGACACCTGAAATGAAATATAGAAGACAGAGGGCAGGGGGAAAAAATGATGCTCTCCTGCAGGGGCCAACAGAGGGATAAATCAAGGGAAGGGAGCAGTGCAATTCCGGTCATTTGAAAAACTGCCATTGAATTTGATGCTTTAGCTTACAGAGTAGCGGCAATGTGGACTTTTTATTTTTAAATCACTAAATGCTGTCGAAGAGAATATTTCATGTTTTCTGTTTTTCCTCTGTTATTAGGAATTTTCATTGACAATAGCTTGTAACATGTAATAAAAGGTTAAACAGAAAAAGAAGTGTCCATGGAACTGGTTATTTGGGGGCTCAGAATTACTTACAGAGACAAAAATTGTTATGTAACACCTTGAAATAAACCTTAGAACAGAATAATCCTTACTCTCTTATTGGGTCAGTTCTGTGGAGATAAATGTGCAGTATCAGTGAAGCAAACAGTTTGTGTTTGATTTATTGGGCAATTACATTATATCGGTAGGTAACTTGTGACTTTATCTGTCTGTGTTGCCTTGTTCAGAGGTTGGAATATTCTCAGTAGTGAGAAGCCATCAAAGGACCACCAGGGAAACTGTCCAGCAGTGTGGTGAGACCTTATAACATTGAATAGATAACTCTTAAGTCGTCTTAAAGTTCTTCTTGGACTATAATGAAGGTTAAATAAATGCATCAATAAATAAAACTACAATAAAATTTCAGTACGAAATAAGAAGCCACACTACAAATGGTACAGAATCTAAATTTTAAGTTGTCCTTGCTGAGGGAATTGTGAGTTTGCCTGAATTTGTTATAGTAAAGTCATCATCCTAAGAAAGTCTCAGTTTTCAATACTGCTAGAAACTGGAAAAAGATTTATAACCAAATTCTTTATATCATAAGTCAATTTCCTCATCAAAAATATTAGATACCAAGGTCTAAATGAGGTCAGTTTCAAATGCCGGGCAAAAAACACAGTACACGATGGTCTACTCTAAGTGATTCCTCTGACTATAAATTTCAAGATGAAGCAAGATAGAATTTTAATCATTGCACTGAAAGAAAAAAAAAACCCAAACTGATTGTATCTCTACTTAAAAAATTGTTAAAAGGATAATAATATTAACAGTGGATGTTGGAAAGACATTTTTCTTAGACATCAAGTACATGAGTTCATAATTAATACGTGTGCTTGTATGATAATAATAAAAGCATGAATATGTATATGTAAAATATATACTCCATATATATATATATATATATCATCAAAAGTTAGCAACAATATGAAGTATAAATTTTTGTAACTGCAATGAAAATATTTTGTAAGATATGTAAACTGGAAACTCCACCGAGTTGCTCAAAAATTATTTGGTTAAAGGGTAAATACACCTTGTACACCATAATGAAAATCTTATAGGTAGGGGTGGAGATTAACACTTCAGGCTGTCTACAGAATATTAATAAAATTCAATATATTTTCTAAAAGGTATAATTTATATTTTGTGGAAATGAGGCCCTTTTCTAATAAAATTCTTCTGTCCTTCATTCTGTTCATATAATTTTGCTATAAATCATCCTGTAGGAATTTTTCCCCTAAATATTCATCTCAGGGAGAACCTATTTAAATAAGCCCTCTTAGCAAGATCTTTCAGAATTAAAATTATACCAGGAGCAATACTTCATCCAATATGTTTCTTTCTATAGAATTTCCTTTTGCCTAAAATAATATTTTTGTTGAATTACATTATGTTAAAATTGTTGATTTGAGGTGACTTTGATCATAAAGAAACAGTGTGCTAAAAGATCAACAAATTATCCTTTGTCTTTTTAATTGTACCACTGCAGCTCTTTTCTCTTCCACATCTACATATATAGTGAGAAAAACCTAAGGGCATTTATTCTCAGCTTCACTGCAAAGAAGAATAAGAGAAAAAAATTGCTGCAGGATATACTAGGTTTCCTTGGCTTCTGGTAAACTACAACATTATGCTATTTCATAATCATTTGAAGCTAATTTTACTCCTCTGTCTGGTAGCCATTAGAGTAAATTCTTTTATTTTATTCCTGATATAAATATAATAAGCAATTTGATTTCTTAGGATGTAAGACACAATATGGAGACTAGGCAGTCATATCAGGCATTCACACACATATGCACACACACACATTTATACGAACATTACACTAATGTCAGGAGCTATATAAGGTTTCTTATGCTGGAGTGTCCCTTAATATCATTACAGGATGGTTCCATGCGTAAAACCGATGCTGCAGAGCTCAGAGATGGCTTTTGATGGTGTAATTAGCAAATCTCTAGCTTTGTAAATGAAAAGGTCCTTGTCAAGAAGCATTCAAGTGCTCTAAGTAATCTGTTTCTTCTATCTGTTACCACCATTTTCCATAAGAAACTAAGGTCTGGTCAGGTTAAAGTGACTTGCCATGATGACACAGCTCAGGGTGTTGATTTCTGACACAGCAGGACTTTACATGACTTTTGTATTACATGACAGACAGTCATCTTTCTGTCAACTAAACTTTTTATTTTCTTGGGTTCTCAGGGGGCCCTCACATCACCTCATTGTCTAGAAAGAGATAAACCAGGAACTCATATTAAATGTATGTATTTATTGTTCATTGTGGGATATATGTGGGATATGTGCGAGGTGTTTTCTGGGTATAGTGAGGCTTCAGCATATTGAGAAGGATGAATATAGGTTTATCAATCTTCAGTGAGTGGGGAAGTTGACCTCAAACACTTACAATATCATGTAAGAAGCACGGAGGCAATAAACGACTCAGTGAATTTAGGAACTCTTAACTTTGGGCTGAGACAAAGAATGGCAGGCAATTATGGGCAGAACTTGGCACTGAAGAAGTAAGCAGGGCAGGGTCAGGTCCTGAGGTAAGTTGAATTTCCTCATGGAGACAAGGGGGAGATATAGTTACAGTTTTCAGTAAGAGTTACATGAGATTTTTGACATAGTAAGAGATCCCAGAATTGGTGCAGAGGAGGGGATAAAAGGTCCTGGTTGACATAGAGGCAGGCAGATCAGTTATTGCAAATTGCTATAAGAAATGAGGATCTGCAGAACTCAGGCAAAGGTGGTACGAAGCAAAGTGACTTTTGTACATATTATAGTGAGGGTTAATCTTCTTATTGTCAGTAGTTTCCTTTAATATTTTAACAAAATTAGCCAGGTTTTTCATCTGTCTTAGAGATGATTAAGAATGTTGCAGAAAGACAGCATGTCAGGAGACTTTCTGTTCCAACTAACAAAACCCCCAGGAGAAACAGCTTAAACAAAGGATAATTTATTTCACATAGTAAGTTCTGAGTTTGGACACCTCCAGGTGTGGTTAATCAGGAGCACAATTATGACATTCAGGAAATTTTTTTTCATCTGGTCTACCATCTTCAGTGTCACCTATCTTCCCTCTGTCTAGGTCCCCTAACAGTCTTAGGTTAGCTTCCGCAGTCCCAGGAGTCATTAGCAGACATAATTAAGCTCATTAGGAAGGAATCCCTCCACTGATGCACATGGCTGTGTGACACAGCACCAGGGTTCTTGTGCCTAGGAAGAAGGAAGGATGCATTTGAAGAGAGAATGAAAAGCATGCTCAGATGCGAAGAAAACAAAGACAATGTTTAGGTTCTTATATTTAAAAAAATAGGATTCTACAGAAAGAAAAGCACCATGCCATCTATACCGCTCTATCTGCTACTCTATGTGCATGAGGGGGGTTGGCAGGTGTGATCATGTATTTCCCTCTAAGGGAGATTGAGGAAGATCACTGTTCGAGGATAGCCTGGGCAAAATGTAAGTGAGACCCTATCCCAAAAATGCTCTATGTAGTTACTGATCCCTCCTTTCACTCTTGCTGACTTGCTTCATATTTTATTTTCTTATAGATATGATATGCTTTGATTTCTTTTTCTTTGTCATTGTGTCTCTATTAGAAATTCATTCTGTATAGTTACCACAATGGTTATATAAAACATCTTATGTCTATTACATAATTAACAAATACAAACTATCACTAAGTTATAGCTAAATTATAATTAAATTGAAAAAAAATAAAGGAGGTTTTGGCTAGAAGAGGAAGTAGGAGAAGACACTGCCTTTTTCTTTTTTCTTTTTTTTGGCACCAGGAGAATGTGAGGTGAAGGGAGAAGAGGAAAGTGAGATGTATTCTGGTGTCCCTTCTCGGGTTTGGTTTGGGAAGTGCAAGTGGTAATGTGGTGTGAGGAGGACATGGCTTTGAGTGGGTCAGGCAGCAGCGAGAGCACAATACCCACATCCCACTTCCCCATTCAGAAATCTGACAGACACTTACTATAAGGGGGTGTGGTCAGAGAGAATAAAGACCCCGCTGGCAGTTCTGAAGATTTCTCAGGCTCCATTCTCAGTCTCCATACAATATAGAATATACATTGACACACAGCTGGCTTCTCTTGGGGTCAGCACACTAGGGGACTGAGTGGACCATGATCCAAGGTCATCATGTAGTAGAGATGAAGTTTTCCAGGAGCCAAAGGAATAATCATAAGTTCACCACCTGCAGGACTCCCAGCTGAAAGGTGGACTTAGGATTTCTTAATCAGAGTTGGGCAGGTGCCAGCCAAGGCATACCAAGGAATAGCCACATATGCCCCTTCCTCCATGTGTTGAAGCTAGATTTGGGATTGAAACAAGGGAAACATCAGGCTCTCTGAGAGTCTAGCCAATCAAGATGAAGTGTGAATTAACATTTCCACCTGCTATGGTCTGAATGTCTGTGTTCCCTCAAAATTCATATACTAAACTCCTCATCCCCAAAAGGGTAATTTTAGGAGATAGAGCCCTTTGGAGGTTACTAGGCAACAGAGCAAAGATCTCATGAATGTTCCAGGAGGCCGAGGCAGGGAGTTTGTGAAATTGAGGTCAGCCTAAGCAACATAGTGAGATCCTGCTCCCTCCTCAAAGAACAAGAGCTCATGAATGTGAGACCCCTCACTAGGAACTAGGAGGAATTTGGCCTTCACCAAATACAAACCTGCCGGCGCCTTGATCTTGGACTTAGCCTCTAGAACTGCAAAAAATAAATTTCTGTTGTTTATTAGCCACCCAGTTAGTGGTATCTTATTGTAGCAGCCTGAACAGACTAAGACACCCTACACACACACACACACACACACACACACACACACACACACACACACACTGTGACTTGAAATAGACTCCTGAAACAGAAGGTTTCTTCCTCACTGAAGTATTGGAACATGTTTACAACATATCAACCGAGGAAAAGAAATAGAAAAATGTTTAACACATGTACATTATCTGTCCTATAAAATGCATTGTTTATTCCTAGCTATGAGAAGGGAGTACTTATTACCAATGCAGCAGATAAACTTAACAAAAGGAAGTATTTATGCTAAGGAAGTCCTTACTAGGAATTATTGTCTAAGATAAGGCCAAATTCTTTAATTGCCATTAATTTGTACTCAATTAAGTAGCAGACACTAAAAACTATATTAGCACCAGTGAAGGAAATGAAGAGGGTAAGGATTCTTGGAACTCTACAGAAGATGAGATGGAGTCAAGTCTTAGGATGAGTGGTGACAAGACTGCTTGCTGGCTTCAGATGTATAAAGGGTTATATTGATGAATTAGATAACATGAAATTATCTCATGAGTTCAAAAGTTTTATAAAGAAGTTAACTTTTTCTACTTTATTTTCTAGTTCCAGGCAGCATAAATAGAAACAATAGGTCAAAAGTACAAGGAGGCCAACTGCCTTTCCAGTTGTACAGTACAAGATACTCATCAGTTGAATCTGCTCCCTTGTAGGTATCCCCACAGGATTCAAGGCCAGCATGGATCTCTCTTTTGGGGATAAACTACATGTTCTTGGTGATCCTTTAAGACCTGAAGTTTCTGCTGTTCTGAGAAATAATCTTTGTTAGTAAAGCACCTGTTCATTTGTGAGGTCCCCTCCAAATTAAATCTAAGGGATTTACAGAGAGGCACAAATCTGGTGAAGGAGGGTTTAGGCCTGAATTCTGAGTGAGATAGTGAGCAGCACCATTTGCTGTCACTTGTGGGCCTTAGATCAGCAGCCTTAAGTTAGTGCAGAATTATGGTCTCATTTCTAAAATTCTCAGGCTGAATCTACTTACCTTCCAGAATGCCCAGGTGATTGCTGAATACAGTAAACTTGGAGATGAGCTTAATACTTAAGAAGCCCCTATTAACTATCATACAGATGAGACTTTGGATTCTCTGAATGAGAACACCTTTAATTGAATCTCCTGTTCCTCTTCTATCAGAAGTCATCAAATCTTAGACAACCCAGTGGAGCTATTTTGAGTCAAACTTATTGGTGTCCATTGTAGAGACGATTACAAAGTTGGAATAAGAGGTTTAATTCTCCCGACTGAAAATGAGGAAGGAGATTACTCTTGTTTTTCTCAGAGCTTTTACCTTAGAAAACTTGTAATTGAACATACTTTTTCTTCTCTCTGAATTATACATATTTATCAAAACCAGATAGGTTTTTTTTCTTGGTCAGCTTTATGACCTAGGAATGTCTTTCTGAGGGACCTGATAGTCATCTCTTTGAAACGTAATCCTAAAAGGAGCTAATGACCCTCTCTAAATTTATTTTTTTTCTTTTCTTTTTCTTTCTTGAGAAAAAGCTAGTTTATTCTAATGGGGTTGGTAAAGCAAGAACTGTGTCTTTCCTACAACCTCTGAAGAAGATGAGAACAGGACTGATACGGAAAGAGGAAGAGGCCTAACATTTTCCTGTGAATTTCTGTTTCTTTTGGAAGACAGGAGCCTACCTTAGTTGGTTGTCTTATTCCAAGTTGCAAAACTGCATCCTGTCATAAAGATAGATGTTTGTTCTTCCTCTGGATAAAGGCCCTTACTTAACATAGATTATGACCCCAATTATCAAGTAAAGTAGGATGAACACTGTGACAAATGGTGTTGCCAAATCTTCTTGTTTATTTTGATGGTACTGGGGTTTGAACTCAGGGCCTTGTGCTTGATAGGCAGGTACACTACCACTTAAACCATACTCCCACAAATCCTCTTACTTGAGAACTAGTTATTACCTATTTGGAGAACATGTATGCAAATGAGTTACATTTTCACAGCTATGTAAAAAGGGGTAATTCTTTGCTATCTTTTCAATGTCTTAGTAGATTGCCAATAATATGCACCATATTTGAATTTGACAGTTATTTGACATATTTGCCTTATTTTTATTATCTTTGTGGAGAGATTTTCTGGATAGAAGAAGATACTGGTTTTAAACTACATTTCCTCATCATGATACTGTCATATAGAGAAATTATCAAGTATCTTACTTATTCTTCCTATATTACTGCATTGTACGTTCCCTCTCTCCCTCCCTCCTTCCTTCCTTCTTTCTTTCCTTCCTTTTTCCTACTTCTCCAGATTTTCTTCATCTTTTCCTTTTCTCTTACTTTAACTTTTATCCAATTTTGCATTCAAACCTAGTGCTCTCCAGTCAAATTATTCTATAGAAATGCGGTACAAGATTTTATAAGCAGATATGTGTCACACATATTCTGAAGAAAGATGATAGCCTGGACCTAAACAATTAAAGCATTGATTTAATTGTAAGTATGCCTTTCTTTGCTGTGAGGGAATTTTGGGACCTGTCCTCTGGTGTTTAAGATTGTGAGGGTGGAACAAAGAAAGTGCCTGACTCACAAAGGAAGGTGTTTATTTGGAGACTGGTAAATATAAAAAATAACAGACATTCAAGCTAGAGAATTGTTAGGTCAGCAATTATAAGAAGACATTATTTAATTGTATTAATTAGTCAAGTATATTTCTGTACATATGTTTATGTACATATATATATATATTCATCTATCTATCATATACTTAGCTATATGTCAGGAGCCACTTTGTCATTTTTGTGATGGGAAAACATTCAGCTGAAATACTGTGACAAATTTCATGTGCTAGCAGACAAGGGAAATGTAAATTATTATCATTGTTCATTTCTAAGGCATCTTCTTTGGCTATAAAACCTACCCAAAGAGCATATTAACAAAACAGTGTATTTAAAAGTATTCATTAAACAAAAACACAGAATCTCTACAATGACTTAAGCAGCGACATTATGATTTTGTTTCTATTGGGACAGCACAGGAATTGGTGAGCTAAGGTTGCTCCCTATATCTTTGGCTAGGAGGAAGTTCCTAGAACTACCTAGCTTAACCTAAAGTCTGCACAGCACTTGTGTGTCTGGGCTTTAATAAGCAATGACAAGCAGTATTTCTGATTGAACACTCTCCTTTGTCAGTATCAATACATACTTAACCTTTTGACACCAAATATGCATCTGAAGTAAACAATGAGATACCTCCTGATTCTCTGGCTCTGAAATTGTTTGCACATACGGTCACTTAATTTCTGAATGTTACCTTATTCACCTCTGATATTTTGACCCTGCTCTTACTAGAAGGGCCGTGAAACACTTCCTGCCTTAAAAGAAAATAGAGATACAAATCTCACATTGGATATAATTCCACATTAGATAGCATTATGTAGTACTATGCCAGGTCTACTGAAGAATCCTATTTTTTTAAACTACAAATTCAAAGCTGTGTGGTGTTACTTTTCTTAATTAAGCTGGGCTGCTCCCACAATTCAAAAAGCTTCATTTTTTTTCCTGCTTAAATTAAACTCCCTGTGCAATGCAGTGACCAAAACAAATAATCTATGACCTACAAACAAGACACTTGCATTCCCTGAAGAATTACGTTCTTGTTTCCTCTAGGTTATACATCTTTGAATCTCTCTTTGCTGTAACGACCTTCTGTGCTCATTAGCATGCTGATTACCATTAACACAGCTATAATGCAGCAATTTTCTTGGTGTATGTCGAGGAGAAATGCTCATCTGAATGCAGTCAGGGGACAAAATTAACTGCATAAATCTACAGCATAAACTGGATCTCGTCCAACTTTGCACGGTTGTCTTTCCTCTCCTAGTTGTGACATCATCATCTAGATTCCCACTGATGGCTTAATAAGTATCGCAGGGTTTCATATTTAATTTCCTTTCATCTCTGTATATTACATTTCAACTTAATTTCAAGAGTGCCTGACCACCTATGACTATGTCTCATAATATATATTTACCTTTAATCTTTCAGCATTGTCCCTGAATGGCTCTTTTATGAGATTCCTGGCTACATACTTTTTCTATCTTTTTTTTCCCCACATTTATGTCTTTAAAAAATATTGGCTAATAGAGTAGGATTTAAGTACATGCACAGGCACATTGATATGCTTATGGACCTAAGAACAAGATTGGGTATATAAGTTGTGTGTATTTGGGGGGGCAGGCATAAATATTCTTTTGAAAGGTAGAATTTTATGGATACTCATGAAAACAAGTGAAGTTTTAGTGGAGAACAGTGAGTCAGTGAGATCTGATTTTCTTCCTCCCACTGTCATAGACATTCAGTGGTTTTCTGATGATGCTGGTCTTCAAGCATGAACTAACACAGCTATCGCAGCTTGCAGGTTATGAAGTTGACAGAAAAGCTCACGTGACCCTCCACAATTCTTATTCTTGATTTTTCTTTGAGGGTGGTTATTTCAGGATTATTGCTAATGAAATAAACAAATGACACAAAGAAGATTTTGAAATTTGCTTCCGTTTTTGCTTATATAACTGACATTATAAGAAATGCGGAAGAATCAAAAATCACTATTAAAATGAGATTTGATGGGATTACAAAATAAACTGCAGTATGAATAATCATCCTTAAAATGGGAAAATGTTACACATATAATCAAGAGTGGGCTAACATTCAAATTTATATTCTTTAAAAGTGCTAAGCTCTTGGGATTTTAATTTTTAACATAGAAATAACTTCTGTGCTTTTCTAGTTTAAGAAGGCAGACTGAGAGCCACTCATTTGCCTACCTGAAAATGATTAAACCTGATAAAGACTTGCCTCCTGGTAGCTTCCTAACACTTCCAGATATGAAAACAGTTCTGTGGATGTCCAGTGAAGGGAGGAATTAATTTTCATTCTTCTCTGGAGACAAAGTCAAGAGACGTGACACAGAGAATGTAAGGGCAACGTCTAAAAAACAGAGAACTATTTGAATGGAGTTTGGAAGACAGGGTAGAATTTCATGAGCCTGATAAGGGTGAGGTTAGTACCCTTTCTTCTCACTTTGAGTATTACAATTATAGAAATAGAATCACTGGATGCAAGAGTTGGGAAGAACTTTAGTTGATCTGTTCTCTGCTGATCACCTTACTATCTTATAGATGGTACTTACTGTATGGCTGACCTAACTCTGCTTGATGTTAAGTCATTAGGTTTGCAATTATACCACTAATACAAAGAATAAGAAAATTTTCATATTCTTAATTTGCATGTTATATACAAATTTAAAAATTGTAAGATGAAACAGAGAAGAAATTTGTACTGTCATTACTCACAAAAATACTTGATTTAATAATATGTTATTTATATTTGATTTAGTAAATATATTACACATTTTTAAAGAAAAATCTGATAGTAATTATTGCTCTAAAATTAATTGTTTAATTGAACCTAACTTTCTGTGTATAAGTTGTCCATCCTGCAGTTATACTCTCAAAACATTATTTCTTTAATACCAGCAGCTAATCTCAAAAAGCTAATATAGCTTCTCAGCCTTCCCAAATGATTCCCAAAGAAAAACTCATTGTCTTAAGCTAAATAGCTCCATAAATGCCCATGGCATTCTATTCACTGTCCAGATCACACAGATCAACTCTGCAGTCTAGAGAGTAGACAACATCACTACAGAGCCGTCATAAATGGTTTTCCCTGAACAAAGTATCTGTAAAGTGGTAAGTCTGAATTGTGAAAGTTCAGCTGTAAATGTTTATCTTTTTGTAATTCTAAATTTATTATTATTCATTGATTCATCACCTATCTGTTGAATTTCTATCTACTATATTCTTCTAGTCATTCTGCTAAAAACTGAAGTCATAAAGACAAACAATGAACAATTTACATGGAGAAACTTCATGGTACTATAGAAAAAAAGCAGTCAGGATTTAAGTGCTGGCTCTGGTATTCAATAGCTGAATTAGTCTGCTCAGGCTGCCATAACAAAATGCCATACACTATGTTGATTAAAAAATAGAAACTAATTTTTTCACCATTCAAGAGAGAGAGAATGAGAGAGCTCTATGTTTCTTCTTATAAGGGCACTGGTCTTTTTTCATGACGGTCTTATCCTCATGGTCTTATCTAAATCCAATTACCTCCCAAGAACCTCATCTCTAAATGCCATCTTTGGGTGGATAGAGCTTCTACATGAATTTTGGGAGGATACAATTTATTCCATAGCAATAGCTGTGCTACTTTGACAGAATTTTATAACCTCTCTGAGAATCCACTTCCTCCATTACAAGGTGAAAGCAATGCTGAATGCATTTGAGATTATTTGGTAGTAACATAACATGGTATAAGTGAACTTATTACAGACAGTGCCTGATGAACACTAGAGACTGCATAAATAATAGTGTCCTGTCCCTCTCTTCCCTGCCCTTTTCCTGCTAAAGGGGCAATGAAAAATAAACTGGCAAGCTATCTATCATAATGCATTATGATCCATTCTGTATTAGCAGTATGAAAAAAGTGCTGGGGATGTCACAGAGGAAGAAATTAATTCTGATTCTGCCCTCTGGGCTGTGTGAGGCTGTAGGGTAGTGGTTGGGAAGGAGGAGATATTTGAACTGTTTTGAAGATGGGGTAGACTTACCCTGGGCTAAGAAGGTGGGGAGACCTTATAGGCTGAGCAGAGACATGAATGCATGATCTTGCATCATTCAGTGGGGAATCCAGTTGGCATGAGTGTGAGCACCTCCCTAAGGAATTTCTCCACACTCTGCTGAATTTGTTTTTTCTTCCAAAGCTCCTCTACCACATAAAGGGCTATAGTCTATCATCTACAAGTAAGGAAAATGTATGCCGCATATTACCGAGAACAACTTGGGAAGACAGCAGCGCTCTGGCTTCTGGAGTTGCAGATGTAAATCTCTTCACTGAGGCTTCCAAATACAAGGAGGCACTTGGAGCAAGTCTCAGCCTTCTGTGAGACATGACAGAGCCTCTGAGCAGCTGTGCTTCTATCTCCTTGAAAGGGTGCCTGTTAAGGAAAATCCTTTTGTTTACTGCTTCTCTTGCTAGAATTTCCCTACCTAAATAGAAAAAAGTTTCATATCACTAAAAGACTAAAGTAGTAGAGCCATTTATATTCACAACTTAGAGCATCTAGATTTGCTTCTTGAAATAAAGCAAAATACCACACCCCCATTTCCTTCATATCACAATGATAGCCCATTTAGTATTTTAGTGTAAGATTGTGCCATAAACAATTTAATATTCTTAATTACTTAGTTTGTTAAAAAAATTCTGTGATATACTCTCATAGCCTGTGAGTTTTGCAGAAGTTAATGGTTCCTGGGATAAAGTTCTAGAAATGCAGAATTTGAATTTGTGTATATAAACATTTTGAAGACAGTTGATAAGTGTTACAAATTGCTTAAAATTACCCATTTGCTATATTCTTTTAAAAGATAAGCCTTAATAGGGAGGGGCTACTTGCACATTAACAGGGGGAGAACTGAGCAGAGGAGAAATAGAGACAGAAAGAAGGGACTGAAAGTCTAAACACATGGGTTATCTAGTTTACATTTTTGCCTGGGGTTAGCCTTGAGTTATAAGATATGTATGCTGCATTTTACCTGAGAAGTCATGACACATTTATTTGGAATTCTTAAAAAAAAAAGGAAAGGAAAAGAAAATCTCTTTTCCATTGCTTTATTTTTCTACAAATAGACACTTGCTTTCTTATTGGGCAATTAAGGGCAAATAGCAGAGGTCAGGCTTCAGCTTCTCTGCAAAAGTCACATGCATTGTGCTCTCTCCAAAGTCTTCTATGAAAGAGAGCCACAAGGATGTCTAACATGTGGGCAGAATTACCTGGTGGATTTTTGAGATGTTAATTTTGTATTTATTCAATGGCAAGGAAATCAGGTTTATGAGATAAATTACTGAAGTAATTGAGGAAATAAAAACAATAAAGAGGAATTTTTAAAAAAAGAAACAATGTTTTTAGGCAATGTTGTTTCACTCACTCATGATTTACTGAATCATAAACTTAGAGCTGAGTATAAAGAAAGGACTTGTGACCTGAGGCTGACTTAAGTTGTATACAGACTTGCAGTGTGGTCAAGATTGCTGTGTACAGCCTAATGCAGAATGGGGACGAGGAGTAGTTATGGTAGGATAGGGTAGTTAGAGGACTGACTGTGAGGCAGAGACCCGAATTAAAATCCAATTCCATTATTCCCTAGCTGTATAACTTTGGTACGTGGCTTAATCTCATACCTTAGGATGATCAAAACCCTTAGCAAATAGCTGACTCATAGTAAGTGATCAAAAAGAAGTAGATATGGTTATAACTGAGAGTCCAACAGCCTAAGTTCATTGTATTACATTGTAATGTCATGTGACAGTGTTGTGTGAAAGGATAAGTGTTCCTTCATAATTTAAAAATGTTCACAAGTGATAAAAACAATGGGAAAAGTAGACCCAAACAGAACTGGTAAATTCTCTCACAGAGGAAAAGATAAAATGCCAGCCAGAGTACCCTAGTTACTGAGATTGTTTGAGCATGTTTTAATCATAAAATTGATCTTGGCTGGAGCAAAACTTAAAGATAGCTTTTTTGTTTTTAGGAAAAGCCTGAGTTCCAATAGGCTTTTTGGATTAGATGAAAGATTACTGATTTTAACCCCCAGGGAACAGGTAAGGCGGTACCAATTATACAATAAATTTGCAGATAGGCTTATCCATTAGTATCTCAGGAAAGTGAGCATTATGGCCAGATGACAAATCAGATCCTAGAAAACAAATCCTGGTTCAAAGACTATTTAACAAAATGCTAGAAACAATTGATGAATGATTCAATGATATTCATCTCTAGATTAATGAATCAAGGTTACTGAAGATGGTATAATGAATGGCTACATATCAGAGTGCTTATTTATCCTTTTAAACCTCTTCATTACCTCATAATACAGAATGCTCAAAAGCTACACATTTCTAATTAATTCAAGTGCATTAGATTTCATTTTACTACCATGTCTTTTATACAATACTTTATAATACTTCAGTATAGAAATTGTAGAATATTCTCTATGTACCAATTAGTTCCAGAAACAGTTAGGGAGATTTTGTTTTGTTTTGCTCTTAAATCAAGAGTCCTTTCTCAAGTTAGGAGCTTCTGTCATCCTAACTACTCTAGAGGCTGAGATTGGGAGGATTGTAGTACAAGGCCAGCCCAGAACAAAAGTTCACGAGACCCTATTTCAACAGAAAAAACTGGGCATGGTGACACACAGCTGTCATCTCAGCTACTGTGGGATGCATGAATAGGAAGATTGTGGTCCTGGCCAGTTCAGGCAAAAAGTAAGATTCTATCTTCAAAATAACCGGAGAAAAAGGGTGAGAGGGCTGGAGGCCTGACTCAAGTGGAGCAGTGCCTGCTTAGCAAGTGCAAAGCTCTGAGTTCGACATGTAGTACTGCTGAACAAACAAACAAAAACCAACAATCAAAAAACATGATAGGCTAACATTTTACCAGACACGTGCATTCCAGGGATGACTATCTCAAGTGTGTGTGGTAAACTATCCAAATTCTACCTAATACTTGAGGTAATATTAACTCACATAATGAAAGTTAAAAAATGGGTCCTTATTGGTGAAATTGGTGTTGTTTAGTATGCTTAATGTCAGAGATAAGTCTTCACTGTGAAGTTAAAGTGTATGAAATTGTATGAATTGGCCAAATATTTAAAGGAATGGGAGAGGAGGATAAGAAAGAGTAGTATGGGGGGTTGAAAATGATCATTGTATGCACATATGGAAATATTACAATAAAAACACCCATATTGTATAACTGATATGAGCTAATAAAAAGGTTGAAAAATAATTCAATCCTCCCTCTTTCTGTTTGCATGGACAAGGATTAAGAATCTAGTATTATCTGTAACCAGTCCTTAGACATAAGATATACAGCCCCAAATGGTCCTGAACCCAACCATTGTTTTAAGAGGATTACTGTTTGCCTGGCACCATAATTCAGGTAATAGAAAACTGCCTCTTGAATATGGTTACATCTCAGAATTGCTTAAAGTGATATTAAGTTTATAGAACAGACAGTGTGAAGTATTTTGAGTATTACCCGGTAATGAATGCTTATTTAATAAATGCTGGAATATGTAAAAGAATTGGACTAAAAGTGGTTTTTATTGACAATGTTGTGTGATGTAGGAATAACAGTGGAATCCGCTCACCAATCTCAAATTGTTTAGGTTACTACCTTGCCTACCAAAAACAACCCAGGAAATGAGTCTGCCAAAATTGACTTAAGTAAAATTTCACAGCATGTGTGCACTTTCTATAAAGTGTCCTTTTCAATTATTTTCTCTGATTTTTGAAGGAGTTCCTACTTGTTCAGAAATGTTTAGAGTAGATTTTGTAGCTCATCCTATCGTCCCTGATTGACAGTGTGTTATACTTAATTTTTTAGAAGTTTCAGTGTTATGTTCTTTCTTTCCTCTGGGTGCACTAGATCCCGTGACATTGCTATGATGAATGTGGAGTGTGTTGCCTTCAATTTTCCCCAAAGGAAATGTTAGTAAAAGGATAAAATGACCTCCCTTCTGTGTGCAGATGCAACAAGAAAGGGATAAAACCTGTCACATGGCCCAGAATGGGAAGATGGCCAAGGGAAGGACAGAGGAACGGCCAAGAGTGTTGGTCATGGCTAGAATTTGGAGGGGAAAACAGGAAAGCTCCTGTCTAGAATAGTAATTATTTTTATTATAATTATTACCTCATATTAAGTACAAATTAACGAGCTTCGCTGTGACATTTCTATACATGCATATGTTATGCTGTGATCATATCTACTCTTCTTACTACCCTCTCTTGCCCTTCTCTTTCTCACTTTTTTCTAGGATCTTCTTCCCCTTCCTTAAGAGTCTGCCTTCTATTTTCAGATTTTTTTTGAATAGTAACTGTTTTTTGAATTTTGGGTATTTACTGAGGATTTAACAATAATGTGCATGGCAGTGTGATAGAACCCTTTCAGTACAGATTCTGATTTAACTACTGAAGATCTGTGTGAAGTAGGTGTTATTGTCCTCTTGTAGAAGAGAAAACTGGGGCCCACAGATGTTAAGAAACCTGCTCATGAGTGGTGGGGACAGAAGTTAAATCCAGCTCTGTCTGATCCTGAAATCTGTAGCTCTGCTACCCAGCTACCAGCTATACTCCTTCAAGCTCTCTAGACTTTCTTTTTCTTTTTCCAAAAATCTATTTAAGAATGGAGGCTTCCATTTACTTCTGAGACAATTCTATACAATCTTACACGTACTTTTACTTTATTTTGTATTCTTGCAGTAATTTGTTTACTGAATCCTGTACTTGTTTTTCCTGGCACTTGGGATAATTCTTTAACCTGAGAAAAGAAAAGAAGTAATTCTCCTGGTTTTTTTGGTTTTGTTTTGTTTTTTCCCTCTGTCTTCTGTTATAAGATCTTGGCACAATTTTAAATGTTTTAGGGATGCTTTTACTTATACATGAGATTATGTAGATCATTCTATTGTTCCCAGAGGTAGATAGAAAATATTTTGTTTTCTTCCCTTTTTAAAAAAAATGTGAAAGCCATGCATATGGTAGATATGTTAGAAACAAAAAAGAAAAAAGAATAAATAATAATACTGTAACTCAGAGGATACTTAAAGTTCTTTTAAGTTCATTTTTCCCAATCTATATATAATAGAAAAATAGAATCACATTGTATTATTTTATCCCTTGTCTCTTAGTCACCATATATTATAGGTAAAAGCATCTTTTGTATCACTAAATATGAATGTGAATGCATAATCTTCATTTAAGAATTATAATTAGTTTCTCCATCACATCCCTTTCCTAATCTCACTCCTAGGAACTCTTAAAAATTTTAATATAACTATTTTGGGAGGATTATATCTCTCATTGTTAGCCAAGAGAAAATAAAAGTTGCTTGTCAAATTACCTGTACTATAGTTGTCCAGCATTGTCTTGACAGGAAATGTAGTATTTTCAGCAGAACTATTGATGCAACGTGAAAATCAACTTCTCTTTGATGATTACAGACAGCTAAGCTGAAGCAATTTGATGCAGCTGTTGTGTAAATTTTGTTACATTTTGTTCTGGGAATGGGGTCAATACGGTCATAGATCGAAGCCTGGGCACTTTGGCAACAGCAAAATCAATGTTGTTTTACATTTTCTTTACCAATAAATAGATTTTAGAGGACCATACTTAAATCCAACTCTACATTCACATTTTGGAAAACACTTCTCCAAAAAGTAGTTGCCAACTATTTGACACCTGATGGAAGTAGCCAGCAGAGCATTCCTCTTTCAAAGAGAAATAACTATAAACTATCAACAAACACTTTCCTTATTTTATTTCTTAGATCTCCACGATATTCTATCCCTTTCTCTTTCCTCATGCACCTGAAGGCTATAATTGATAATCTTTAGTAATCAACATGCAAATATATATTTCTCTATTACTGTTTTTTAAAATCATAGTTCTTTACCGACAATAGCCAAGTAAGAAATATAACCCTAAAAGTTAAAAAATCAGAAAAACCCAGATCAAACAAGAATACCAAAAAGAATTCAAGGTTTTTATCCCTCAACTTGAGAGAAAGGCAAGGCACTTAGTCGATCTTGGCTTTGCTAGTGTTTAGTCTCTGAGGCCCTCCTCAGTTTTATGAACCAGGAGCCACCAGAGGGAAATAGGAAGTTGAAACGTATTAATATGTCAAAGTGTGGAAAGGTGAGCCTCAGCATTTCCCATGTGGCTGTGTTTTGATTTCATGTCGATTTGCTTATTTTCCCTCATACCTGGAGCTTCAGAGGCAAAAGCTTACAGTGCAAGAGATCCTGACTGAAATGCTAAACTACTCTTCCAGGGAGGCAATGATTTCTCTCCACAGCTTAGTGCCCCAAGCATTCAAAGTATCTGTGGTGGAGGAAATTTTCTTTATTTGCCTGTTCGTTTTTAATCCGCAACCTATGAAGGACTGGTTTGTCAGTAAAATACAAAACAAGGCTCTTGGCTGTCATTGGCAATGCAAAATTACTTTAAAAGGTTTTAAACATTCAATTTCTGTAAGTAACAGACAATTTGAGTACTACTGCTCCAGCGGACTAAACGTTAATTTGACAGTTTACAGACTGGTCTTAATTTCTATTTGATGCTGAAAGTTCAAATTAATCAGTTAAATCATTTAACATTTTAGGATTCCAAGGGGATTTTTTGATAGTTTTTTTGTTTTGTTTTGTTTTTAGTTTTAAGTTTCTCAGGGTTGTTTTAGGATCACATGCATTTTTAGATGGTAACAGCTTTGATTAAAAGGGTTTCAACACTCCATGTAACAGGAAACAATTCCAATGGATCACTTTCAGCATTTTCTGTAGAAATTCATTTCCTAACTGATCTGCGGGGAGGAATCATTAATAGTAGGTCACATAAAAGTAAGAATAAGCGCACAAACACACAAGTACTACAGCCATCATAAACATGTGTGAACCTTAGTGAAAATCAGTGCAAGAAACCCAAATGGGTCTGAAGGGATTGGCCTGGGATTGGCCATGTCTTCTTTTAAGCCATTGTAGATTTTTTTCTCAAAGAAAAAGGGAAATTTTCTCACCTTAGAACCGACTTAAGGAATCTTGGTTATGTTTACCTCACACAGGGAGCCATGTTTTCTTATTCTGAGGCAAAGGGTATTGGAGAGGAAATGTATGGCTTGGGTGAAATGAATTTAATATGATTTTCAGTGGGAAATATATTGTTTTGCTAATTGTGGGAAGCTCCAATGCATTTGAAAACTTTTTGAATCCATCTCCAAGACAGGATTATAACTCCATAAAATGTTTGTAAGTGTGCTGCTTCTAGGATGCTAGGTTTCTGTGTGTCTCACGTTTTCTCTTCCCTTCTTTCATTCTACAAATAGGCCGGAAGTTTGCCTGAGCTGTCAGAAGAAAAAAGGTGAACAGATGCCATCCAAAGGCATCAGCAGCCAAACAGATGTGGTGAGAAGGATCGCTCTTATGTTGTAAGGCACCTGGCTGCTGCCTCCCCGTTAGAGGACAAGTGCCCCAGAGAGTTGCTTCGGGAATGAGTCAAGTGGTACAGGACGAGAGATTTATTTGTCTAAATTTAGCAAGAGGCCTCGAAACTACCCCCCACTCATCAAAGTTTATGCAAGGCCATCATAATATTTCCACATTATCTTTCCCTTTATTAATTCATCCAAGCAGTCTATTTGCTTTTTGGCCCAATGTAGCCCATTGAGCAAACATCCTAATTGCTGTTCATAATGAAGCCTAGATTTTTTTTGTGAAAGGTGCCAGCTAACTCAGAGCCCATCAGACCCATTAGTGTGAGGGAATTTTAAACAGTCTTTTGCAATATGCATTACTTTGCAGTGAACTACTTGGGAGTACACTGTCCATGCATAGCCTAATCAATTTCTCTTTCGGTTTCTTTGGAATGTCACAGAATTACCCAGTGTTCCAGCTACCCTCAAAAGTAGCATTGAGGTTTCACAGTTAAACTAGTTGGTCAAACTTCAGTTCTTCTTTTTTTATTTTTTTCAGAAGATATATTTTCAGAGTTTGTTTAGCTATCAAAACCCTATAGTTTTTATCTCAAGCCAAGGTTATATTTGATGTGTTTTTCTTTTTTTATTTAAAAAAAAATCAACCTGAAAAAAACTGTGGGCATTACAAATCTCCATGTAATGAGGGAAATCATAATGTATATGCCTCACATGAAATCTGCATAGAGGAAATACATGTCAAGAGGATACGGGGAGAATGGACTCCATATTGTAAGCCACATCTAATAATTTTACATGTATGTCAATTTGTCAAAACACTGCTTTTGCTTATATTTTATGATTTTGAATGTATTGAAATGAGTTGGAGTTTTTTTTTTTTCTGACTTTTCAAATTCTTCCTCAATAGTCCTGAGAAATTAAGAGAGGAAGCAATCTCTAGAGTTCATCCTGCCAAAAAATAAGTTTAAATTTTTTAAGGAGTTAGACATCTAATAAATCATAAAAGAGGGAGAACGATATTCTGTGATGACTATTTCATCTGTATTTTTATAAATCTCTAGAATGTGGAATATTTAGATTGGTTATGAAGCTAGCCTACTAATTAAGTCTGTTACTGCTTCAACCTTTGGATTGAGAATATTTCAAAGTTATACTGAAAGTAATTCAAGATTTTTCAAAATCATGATGTAGTTTTCAGAGAGAGAAATTCTTACCGTGTGTAGAGGAATGGAATTGGGCTGCTGCTTTTTAAATCACTACACTTTCCCTACACCATCCCT
Source organism: Castor canadensis (assembly GCF_047511655.1). Taxonomy (NCBI): domain Eukaryota; kingdom Metazoa; phylum Chordata; class Mammalia; order Rodentia; family Castoridae; genus Castor; species Castor canadensis. The sequence goes on from NC_133395.1 coordinate 30,513,273, forward strand.
AGGTCTCAGCACTGGTTGGGTTCCTATTATTCACCTTATTTTCAAGTCAATATATATCTATAATGTTAAATACTGTTCATATGAGATTTTGATTTTCCTAGTTCTAATTGACTTAGATGATAAATAGTTGTACTACTAGTAGTAATATGCATTGCTACCTATAATACTATAAAGTAACAAATATATTCGTGTTTGAAAGTAAATTTTCTCAGGTGATAGGTAAAGGTCAATGGGTATCATTTGATTCTTCATTTCCAAACTTTTAAGTATAATTTTGACTTGAAAATTGCAAAAGAAAGCCATTGATATTCCACGTGTCAATGACAAATGGTGCCATGAGTCTTCATAAACTTCATCAAATTCAAATATCCCTCTGCAATCACTAGAGGATTTTTGGTCACTAAGAATGATCAAATGAGAAGTTTATTGAGAAAAGTTTCTCTTGGTAGGCAGAAGACAAACATCATGCTCAATTGGCTGTTTAACAAATGATTTTAGTGATAATGATATGAACTTTACAGGTTACACATGTCATTATTTTTAAAGTCATCTTTGCAATTTGGTCACTCACATCTTTCTAGTGTTACTAATTAAGTACAGATTTCTGAACCCTCTAAAACTTCCTGGAAAATGATTGACACTCACTGACAAGCAGTGTTATTGTAAAGTAGCTAGCAAAAAAAAAAAGACAGAAAATAACCTTTCCATGATTTGATTATGTAAACAAAGATTGGGGCCATCACAAACATGATATTTATACATTACAAACTCACAAAATCATATGCAACAAGCAAATAAAGTATTTTTCTGTGATATCTCTTTGGATAATTTTTCTTCCATACAAATTTATGGAATTAAAACTAGAGTGAAACCTAGGAACCCATCATTTTAGTAGTGAAAACGGTGGATATTTAGTACTTCTCTGACAAATTAGAAATCTGGACCTGTTTTATTTTCATGTTCTGAGTAGTTAAGTCATGTGGGGAAAAGTTATTTTTAGTATATTTTGTGAATAACTATTGCATAAGTGTGTGTTATTAATACATTTTGATTTTAAAAATTATCAATATGTAGAATAGCCATTCCATAACTGAATATTTATGCCTGTGTAGGGTTACACAGAGGAACATAGTTGTCTAATCGCTTTCTTCTTTGGTCTATGGATCTTAATTATTGCATTTGGAATATTTCAGTAGTCTCCAGAGTGTACTGTCATTCACCTAGCTCAGCAAAAATGCCTATGGAATAAAGTACAGCAACATGTATTTCATATACAGAACAAAAAGAAAATAGCTTATGTAAATGAACTAAATCTAAGAGTGCAAAGAAAAATGGGGAACAAGGAAAGGAAATGTGCTAAAGTTAAAAATCAAGAAAGGAATGTCATAAGGAAAAAATTTTCAAGTAGGAAAAGGCATATTCTAATACCTATAACATAGGATTTGCTCTTTAGGAAACAAGGAAAACCTGATCTGATAAGTATAATGGGGTAATCTTTCAGTAGTGTTCTATATGTGAGGGGGCGTGGATTATGCTTGTATGAATCTGAATATTTTCAGTTAACTTATTTGGAGTAAAACTTGCAAGTAAGAAAGTGCACTTAAATATAGAGTTTAATGAGTTTTGAAAATATATTCCCCTATGTGACCCCCACACAACCTATCTACAGAACATTTCCTTTTACCTTAGGGTTCTTTGTCTCATTGCAGGCATCAAATGAAGCAAGCATAGTGGCTATTTCAAAAAAAAAAACAAGTAATGGAGTATAAACAACTTTAGTACAGTTTCCTAAATTTTAACAGAGGCTAGTGGTTTCAGAAGGAAGTTTAGGCTACAAAGCTTGGGCTTTGTAGTATGAGAATTTTCATTAGCCAAACAGTAGACTTGGGAAGAATGCTAAATGAGCTTTCTTTACTGTCTTAGTCTTGTGAAAAACAAAAACAAAGTAACAAAAAAACTCCTTGGGCTTTAGAGATGAAGGTGAATCAGAAAAGCCAAAAATTAGTCAATTTTCTCTAATATTGTAGCGCAGTAGCATGGTAGAAATAGTGATGTGGTATCTTTTAGTACACAAAGTAAGTCAATTTCTGAAATCACTAGCAAATCACAGTGGCTTACACAGACATTCAACAACTTCCATTTCTTCAAAAATGGAAGGGAATTCCAGAGAGGGAAACTGAGCCCCTGGAGTGGAGAAATCTAGGTGTACTGACTATAGCCAGGATCATTGGGATCTCAGACCTCAACAGCGGGTTATGAAACAAAGGGTATTGTCTACTGAAAAGCAGGGATCTCTCTCCTGCCTTCCTTCCCAGGGCCTCCCTGTGATAACAGTTCCCTAGAACTTGAATGAACTCTGGGAAGAACGCTTCTGAAAAAATTTGACAAAAATTAAGTCCTTTGCTATCAGGTAGAATGGGGCTCAAAGCAGAGATAAGGTTGAATTTTAGATATTATTGGACATGAGTGACACACTAAGGGGAGAATGCACACGGGAGGAATAGGGAGAGGGAAGGAAACCTAAAACTTGAATGTGGTTGATATGCTTACTGTATAGAAGTGAATACAGTAATCTTAAACTGGCAGAGCCACTGTGGGGGAGGGCCAGGAAGTAATAAAGAGGTCTGGTAGAGATGAACCAGTGTAAATTGTGATACACATATGCATGGTAACAATACTAGGAATCTCTCTGTATAGCTATCTTTATCTCAAACTAGCAAAAACGCTATGTTATTTTTATTATCCATGTCATCTCTTTAACAAAGTTGGAGAACAAGAGGGCTACCGTGTTCTGCCTGGTAGTGGGGAGGTGGGGGTAAGCCCAAATAATGTGTACACATGTAAGTAAATGTAAAAACAATGAAGTTTAATTTAAAATTAAAATAAAACACCTGTAAAAAGGTTGAATTTTATAAATTAAATATTTCTTTCTTTTTTTTTTGCAGTGCTGGGGATCAAATCCATGGCCTTCTACATGCTGGGCAAGTGCTCTACAACTGAGCTCCATCCCCAGCCCTTGTTTTTTTGAGACAGGGTTTCACTATGAAGCCAGACTCCTTAAATTTATGATCCTTCTGCCTCCATCTCACTAGTGCTGGTATTACCATGCCTGGTGCCTACATTTTCTTTTTTTGCATACCTAAATTCTGAGAAATTTATACCTATTACATAAGCAGAATGAATAAATTCAGTATCATATCAGAAACTAAAATTAGTAATGGATGGACATTGTTGAGCCAGAGTAAGCAACTGTATGGCAATTGCGAGTCTGATAAGTAGTTTTAAATACTTAATCTTATTTGGTCTCCTCAAGCCCTCAAAGTAAACAAGTCCAAGGCAGTTCCTTTACATGAAAACACAGATAGCTATGAAATACCATCCCTGAATATTTATTGATTAAATGCATCCAAGAAACCAGTGAAATGGCACTACTTGTCACATAGTTGTCACATTCATCTAAGTGGCTCAGGGATTAGAGCCAAAATTGGAGTGCTGGGAAGCTGCTGGCAGCAGGACCACTTCTCTGTCTATTCCCATTGCTTATCTAGGACAATTTTCCTATACCTTTAAACCCTGTCAAATTAGAAATCATGATTGAATTCCTCTATCTGCCTGATTAAAATTATTTTAGATTTATTTTAATGAGTGATTACTGACCAAGGTGTTGTTTTCCAGCTCCCCTTTTTGCATCGCAGCAGTGTGCATATGCTGTCAGACTGCAGTGTCAGTCTGGTTCAAATTCTACCCTGTATGGGTGCCTTCATGTCAATCTCATCTTCTCTAGACACCACAGACAGGTGACCTCTATCTGTAATCCAGCATCCCTTGACCCTGTTGAAAGGCCAGTGGTCAGAACCCTGGGAAGAAGCCAACCTTCCTTTCTTCCTTCCTTCCTTCCTTCTTTCCTTCCTTCCTTTCCTCCTTCTTTCCCTTCTCCCTCCCTCCCTTTGCTCCTCCCTCCCTACCTCCTGCTTTCCTGCCTTCCTCTTTCCCTCCCTCTCTCCCTCACTCCCTATCTCAGAGCTTTCATTCTTCCTTCACACAGGGCAAAAAAGTATATATCCTGGAGGAATAGAAACAAATCGCTCATATACTTGTAATACCTACAGCATCTAGTAGATTCACTGCATGACTTTCAGAGAACCCCAGTACCCCCAGATAATTGGTATTTAATCTTATTCAATTTTTTAGAGCATTTGAACCAGTTTTTCTTTGTAAGTGCCTTGTTTCTTCCCAGAAATAGTAACAATTATAAGAGAAGTATAAACATTTATGGAACACATATTGTGTCCTCGATACTGTCTACAGTAGTTTACAAAGATTCTCTTATTTTATCTTCACAGCAAGCTTGTGGAGTAGCCACTGTTTTTATCTTCATTTTTTTGGAATCTAGAGAAACATGATTCCATGAAACCTTAGATCTCAAAGACATGTTAACAAACATGCAGCCCTGTTTTCCAATTAGCCCTCATGCCACACCAGTGTTACATGAATAAGACACTGAAGTCTCTACCGCTTCAATCAGTTGCCTAGGGGCTTCTGTTATTTTGCAGACCTGAGATAAAAGTAGGTCATTTCACACTTATCTATATTTCAACTACACACTATGCCATCTCTAAATTATAATTAAGAAATAAAAACAGCACCCCTTAGCAGTACAGCTATATAAAATAAATAAGGTGTGATATAATCAGCAGGATTATAAAAGTGAAGTTCTGTGAGAGCTGAATATATATGCATATTAAATATTATATGTTATATATATATGTATTGCACATGTTGTCATTAACAAATTATCAGCAAAGGAAATAAATTTGCACATAGAGATTCTAAACCCTTGAAGGCTCACCAGACTTCCTGATAACCAAGTTAGTATCCATGGTTTGGAGCCACTTTGATCTCTGCTTCTACAAGTGATCCTAAGAAGGCAATGATTAAAATTTCATAGGTCATAATTAATGACCCTGCTCATAAAATTGCTTCTAATATCTCTAGCTCCAGATAGACAGTTTACCTGCAGGGAGAATTTTTTTTTCAGCAACACATGGAATATCATAAATTGGCCTGGTTCATTAATTTAGTAGATCTTTGAGAGCTAAAACTTCTTTCTTTCTAAATTGATGATTTCAAAATTAGTTTATTGCTATAAAAAATGGAAAGCTTGTTATATACCTGCTTTCTAAATCTACTGCCATGGCCTGAGGTTGTGAAAATTTGAGGAAACTTGATTTCCAACTTCTATTGTTGTTTTCCCATTTCCATGCCTTTGTGTCTATAGGTCACGCTTCCACAGCTACATGGTATACACCATGAGCACGGGACAAATCTGTTTGCCTTGTTACCCCAGGGGCATACAGCACAGTGTGGGAAACAGGTTTAGTTATTTATTTGTTAGACCATCTAAACCTTCCTTTCACATACTTTGACATCTTCCTGTACTATTAATTCTTCTCTTTTTTCCCCTACCTCTACTACTATACTCCATAAACCCCTCCCCAATAAATTTCATAATCATCAGGATATGATTATCCAAGAAGAGCATTTCATTGCCAATATGGCTTCCTCCAGCCTCTTGGAGTATTCTTTGTTTTCTCTTCCACTGTTAGAGAAATGACCTTCATAGGCAATATCTTGGTTTGAGTGTGATTCACAAATGCTTATCAATTTTAATATTGGTTTTTGGAATATATAATTATAAAAATTAAATCTATTAGGGACAAAAATAACATCTTAAGTTAAACAATAGTACAAATTGGACAATTTAACATTTTGTGTTATTTGCACTGATTCTCCTGAGTCTGGGGATTGCCCACTGAACCTGGTATTTTATCTGAAATAGCTTTATATCCTTCATGGATTTTTTGATAGCAATGCAATAAAAGGCACTAGTTGGCAGTAAAGACAGCTATTAAATTTGCTTTAAATAAAAGACTCAAGTGACAAATCATAACAAAAATGTTAACTTGGTTTCTTAGACATCATGGAAATGGGCTAAAGGAGAGGGGAGGAGTGTTAAGTGCAAAGTGAAGATCTAATTTACACTTGGTTATTAATTTAACCAATGTTATCAACAGTGTATTTTTCCTTAACCTAAAGGTTATCAGTAAATGGTAAAATTATCTCTGATCCAATCTATTGGCACCTGCCATTCATGGTGTGAATAATACCAGGCTCAAAATCTTGAGAGAACAACCCATCTCAAGTAAACTTGAACCATCACCATTTGGAAATTACATTTTAAGAATCAAGAATCAGATATGACACATTGACTTAAAGTGAGGAAGGGTCAATAGCCCATTAGCAGTTCCCCAGAGAATTTGTGTTATAAGTGACCTTCTCTTTCTGCTGCCACTCTCTCCCAGCTGCATCAAATCTGCTTGGGGAAGAGACAAACTAATCATTTGCATATACTAAATTTGCTGCAGGCCCTTGTGTGATAAATTGTCCAATTTCACTAAGCAAGGTAGCTTTAATAAAGAAAGAAAGAAAATTCAACGTTACAGAATAAAAAGTCATTGTATGGTCAGGTCCTCAGCTGTAATGCAACATTAGAAGTATCTACATTTTTCAAACTACCTCTCCAGTCCTGCTGGATATGTGGCACACAGAAGGTGTGATTGTTTAGAAAACAGTCATAGATGAGTCTCCTTGGGCAGAGGGACTTGAATGTTTATAAAGTGATATGTCATCTTATTGATTTGAGGGTTGCCTTTTCATAGTTTTGTTCTTTGAAGAAAACTAAGCATTGTATATGACATCTAAGAGAGAGGTCAATTTGGAACACAGTCTATGGCTAGGCAACCTAGCCAACTAGACAACCTCTGAAACATCTTTCATTGGCTTTGAAAACATGCATAACAATTGAGTTATAGCAATTTGGATAATGGAAATGATGATAAAATAAATTCTTCTGCCTGGTTTATGGGTTAAGTGACCTAGGAAAATTCCACCAGCACTTTGGCCCACATAGGAAGAGAGCTACAAAACAAACTCTAGTTTAACTTTTGTTGCTAACTTTGTCCCAACATTTCTGTGTAGTAGGAATACAGTTTGTCTTTTGGCCAATTCTGAACAGATGGCAAGTAGGACATTAGGTAGAATTAACAAATGGGATGACCATATCTCTTGTCTCGCTGTTTGATTGTGGCTCTTGTTTGCTACCTTATTTCATCTCACATGTTAGTTCCTTTTGTTTCTGTAGTAATTTGGACAGACTTTGCCAAAGGTATCCTTAAACAAACAGTTACACAACATGCAAATAGGTGCTACTCTCCAAAAAAATGATGTTAAGTTGTTTGGGAAACTTTAGGTGAAGTATAGTGGAGTGGAAACTTTTCTACAGAATTTCACAGAGCTTCACTATAATAATGTGCTAACTGAGATGGATAAATAGTATGCAGCATTTATCAAAATTATTTGTTCAAATAATATTCCTTTTAACTAAGTGTGGGTGATATTTGGAGATATTTAGCTAAATATTTCATTTGCTCAAGTTCAAATGGATGAAGTCTTTTAAAATGATCTGTTCTGTCTGCCATGGGAACCTAATATAAGACTATGAATGTAATTGGAATGGCAGCAATGTGCCAACTAAAACTTCAATATGAGCTGCCACCATACATTAGTTCTAGAAGAATTTCTTACAAGTATATAGAAATTCAGGTGGACCAGGGCAGAACTGCCTCTTATGCCCTCATCTCTCATATATTGCCTGTTGAGCTTTCAGAGATGACCCGAGATTGAGAGACCCCCCTACATCTGTGAAAGGTAGAGGGAAGTGAGCACGGCAGTTGTAGAATGCTTATCCTCCTTTAACAAAGTGGCTCCTGTGAATTTCGAATGGCTCACCAGGGAAGACAGGTGGCCACCGGAGTGCCATCCCATTTGGATGGCACTTTACCCTGCAGGAGAGCATTTGTAGCCCCAGAAAGTCCTCTTCTCTCTGGGGCATTCGTAACAAGACTTCCTTTTCCTCTGGAAACACACACATCCATAACCAACAAACATTCTCTTTAATATGGTTTACCCTGGCAGGGGAAGCATGCATATAAATTGCAGTTCCTTATTAGTTTTACATGAATCAGTTGTAAAGTCACATAATTAATATGCAATTTGGTACTATTCCAAAAAAATGATGTTAAGTTGTTTGGGAAACTTTGGGTTAAATACAGTGAACTGGGAACTTTTCTACAGGGTTTCTCAGAGCTTCAATATTCTAATGTGCATTGCATAATGTAAAAAGAGCAATTGAACATATTTGATTTATTTATATATTAATTGCTTTATTTATTTATTGAAACTCTCTTAATAATTATCAGTTGTCTTCTAATTCTTGATCTATTTCTTTCCACATTTTCTATTCCTTGACTCCCCTGCTTTTGGCTCCAGACATCGAAATCCACCAACACAGATATATATCTTCAAGCAAAAAAATTAAAAGAAAAATTCATTGAGGCATATCTTCTTTCTCCAAGTATAAAGACATCTATTGTAGGACTCAGGTTCTCCTTTTTTGGAGAAAAAATTTTCTTTTCTTATATATTATACTTTATTTTATCATTTTTGCATTTACTTACATGTTCATACATTATTTGGGCCACCTCTCCCCCCGCCCCAGCCTCCAGGCAGAACCTGTTCTGCCCTCTTGTTCTCTGATTTTGTAGAAGAAAAAACATAAATGATAATAAGAAAAACATTGCATTTTTGCTAGTTTGAAGTAAAGATAGCTACACAGGGAGATTCCTTGTATTGTTTCCATGCACGTGTGTACTACAACCCAAATTGGTTCATCTCTACCAGACTTCTTCACTACTTCCTGGTCCCCTTCCCATAGTGGCCTTGGCCACTTTAAGATTGCTACATTCACTCCTATAGAGTGAGCACAATTTTCAATGGTAAGTTTTCTGAAAATGAATCTGATATATATCAGCAACTAAATACAAACTACATTTTTTTATCCAAATTAGGTAAAATTCTACTGTAAAGCGTGATTATACAACATTCAAGCAGTGCTACCAAGTTGTATGCACTTGCGTTTAAGCATAAATATCTTTGTTTTGGGAACCCAGGGCATCCTTCATGCTGGGCCAGCACTCTACCACTCCAGCCCTTTTGGTTTTTGTCTAATTTTTGAGTTAGGGTATTCTTAAGTTTATTTGGGTTTTTGCCTTGCTGCAAACATACAATCCTATTGCCTCCATCTCCCAAGTAGCTGGGATTACAGATATGTACCATTGCACCCAGCAACATCTGTATTTTTAAATTTCATTGCTAAATCAAATTTTATAGATTTTTGGCTTATTTAATTGAGTATAAACATTTCTTTTCCAAAGCTTTTTTGAGTGCTGTTTAATACAATGATGCTTAAGTTAAGTTACAATAAGTCTTGTGAGAATGAGGTAAATACTATTTTCCCTGTTAGACAGGTTGAGGAATTGAATTTTTAGAATCTTTCCTCCCAAATTCAGGATTTTGTCTCTTAGTGTATATTGCTACTTAAAAGCATCTAATGCTTTTAAAGCCAGAAGCATTTTGTATATTCATCATTTCTCACCAAATATGAGAACTGTCACAGAAATGCCTACTTTTCACAATTCTACAGCTGATTAAATAAGCTCAAGACTAAGCAGAAAATAAGAATACTGAAACTATAGAATGAAAGTGAACATGTCTTAGCTTTGTTCTGCTGTCAAGGCAATTTGTATCATCTCATTAAGCCAGAGCATTGTCACAAAGATGGGTGCTTCCAGAGCTTGACCTGTAATCTCCAATCTGGATTACTGAACCGCAATAGGGGTGCATAGTCTGAACAATGGTGGAAACACCTGCTCTCTTCTCTGAACATCTGAGATAGTTCTTTGCCATGATGCAAATATCCACTAAGCCAAGCTTCTTCTTTACCTTAACCCATGGCAAAGGGAAATGGGGCCAAATGACAAGGGTGCTTGACCAAGATTGCAGAATCAAAATCAGCCTTCATTTCCTGAGACCTATAATAACAACCATGTTTAGGAGTCTTAGTGGGGATGGCTCTCAAAACCCAGGAAAGAATGAAACCGCATTGATTTTCAGAAGTTGATTCTTGATGTCTCCTTTCAGAATACCTCAGGCAATGAGGTGTTTTATGAACAGTTGAGCCTCAAAGTTCTTGGGATATGGGTGGTAAGAAGAAAACATATAGGAATCACCTCTTGTAATGGAACAAAGGACCTAGGAACAGAGCTCAACCTCCACAACTGTAAAGGTGTAATAGAGAGTTGCTGAAGCTTGCAAAGATCTCAGAGAGGTAGAACTAAAGGTCACTTCATTAAGTAGATTTTAACATTCAACTCTTCTTGGTTAAAAAAATATTAAATTCCAGACAACCAAGTAAATTCCAGGTGATCTGGTATTTGCCTGATTTATCAGATTAGAAAGAAGACACTAGGGCCAGGGGCTCAAGTGGGGGAGCATGTTTGCCTAGTGAGCAGGAGGCCTTGAGGTCAAATCCCAGTATCACCAAAGAAAAAAAGAGAGAAAGAAAACTTTCTAGGTAAATGTAGATTATTAGAATATTCATTAATAAGTTGGTAGTTATATATCATTTCTATTTGACTCCATCCTGATAAAATTTCCTATGTGCAGAGCTCCCTGAGATGAAAACAAACAAAATGTTTTTATCTTCAATACGAGTACTTTTGAGTGTCTTAGGACCTAAATAATTTTCACCGTCACCATCATCGTCATTCCTATTGTTGCGATGACAACTTGTTTCAATAACATTGCTTCCTACCATTCTGTGAAGTTGCCCCAGGAGTTACAACACTTCTGTGCAGAAGAGCAGGGTGAAGCCTGATGGACTCTGATGATTTATTCTTAGAATCAAAATCCAGTCTGAGCTGGTATAAACCACACGTCCTTAGTCACATGAAGTATTTATACTTTTTAAAGATTTTAAATAAAAATTTTTTTTGCTTCTCTCCACAATATTCATTAGTTCTAATCATATTATGGTCCCAATGTAGCTATTTTAAAGTGAAATTAAAAGGCAGCCTAGCTTTGGAGGGTAAGAGTTATTGAAAGAGGTGTCTGGAGAGCCATTTAAAATTTTCAAGTAAAAAAAAAAAGGAGAGAGTGTGTGTGTGTGGGAACTGTTCTTTTCCTTTTAAAAATTAAGAAATCAAATATAGAAATAGCCTAATTTACATTAATGGATCTGCAATCTATGAAACAATTTTTAACCATTTTAAAGTGAAAGACTGGTGATTATGTGGGTAAGTAGATGGCAATAATAACCATAAATCTTTGAAAGCTGTGGATGTGCTAGGTAATAGATATAAAAATGAGGTTGGCTTGCTTCCTGGCCTGAGAACTTTGATAAGGAAAGCCTGAGCCATCATTCAGAGCCCTGGAGAGGGAGGGATTTACTATTTCTAGTTGTCCTCATCCATGAAGGGCTAGTGTTTTCCATTCTAGCATCTTGACCACCCATTATTATTCTTGCATATTGTGTATACAGTTAGGTCTGCAAATGAGCACTGCCTATCTCCCAGCAAGGAAAGTATGGCCAACAGCAGGTCAGGATGTGGGAATACTAAATGTGCATAATAAAACTATCCTATGTGGGCTCTGAAAGGGGTATTGAATCCCCTCGTGTGTTACTGGGGATCAGTGTGTGCTCATCCTTACTGGTATCATGAAGGCTGGGTATGCACCAGCTGCTAAACTTCATCCTCACAGTCTAACCGAGAGAAATACATATTATTGCTTCATGCAGAGATCAAGAACTGAGAGTGAAGGCAAGAGGCATGGAAGATGGAGATGTAGAGGGATATATGACTGAACATACAAGTGAGTAGACCCCAGGTTATATGCAGAGGGAAGACTAGGAACCACCAACTGGTTCTGCTAAGAAGTGGAAGCAGTCTCCCAAAAGATGAGCAAATTGAATAAGAGACTTGTTGAAAATAGAGTCCACTTGCTGGGTTTCCTAGTTCTGGATCCCAAGTCATCATTGAGAAAGAGCAAATCACAGAAATCCACATGTAAAACAGTCAGAAACAAACTGATTTTAACCATACTCAGTGATACTTTCAAATACGCCATGAACAGCTTTCATAGGAATTCCCCTGCACTCACTTAGAACTCAAAAATGCAACGAAAAGTATGCTTGATTGTGCTAGCAGTAAATGGTATGCTTTGTGAAAATTTTTGTGTCTCAACTATAATCCCAAATATCTTAAGATAGTTGATGGCAATTGTGTGTAGATATTATAGATGTTATACTTCAAGGGAGTTCTGTAACCTGGATTTGGTTTTATCTGGCAGGTCAGTACTGTAGACAGGGGTTCAAATTTCAACCTGATTTTAATGACAAAAATGGATTTTAAAAATGTCTGTGGGAGAATTGTCTCTAGAAAAGCCATTACGTATTAGAGAAGGGGGGCATAGCAGACTCAGGGAATTTTATTAGAAATTATAATGCTACAAATGATTCCTTCTCTTGAACCCTGAAAAATTCCATTTTGATTTAGCACCGGTGGAATTCTTAATAAAAACTTCTTTGCACATCATGTATAAACAGCACAGCCCAGCCTGTATCAACTTTATGCTCCAATAAACAAGACAATAATGACAAATTATCAAAGCAGGACTCAGATGTGACCCTCAATTGGGAGAGCAGCAATTTAATGAAGACAAAAGCTAGGTGAAAGCTGCTAATATCATTTACTGATAAACAGATTTTCTCGGGAGGCTCCTAGCTGAATCCCCCAAGGACCCATAAACCTGCATAATTCCATTTAAAATATTGTGCAATTCACTAAATTAGTCTTTGAACATCCTTACTATCCAATTACGAAGCCCCAGCATGGACAGAATAATGAAATTTTTCAAACTGTGGAATGCATGTGGTCTTAACAAACTTATGACAAACACCAAAATTAGCTTTCAATTTTGAGGGCAATGTAGCTCCTTTTAATACCTCAAGTCAGAGTGGCAACAATAAAACACTATTGCAGGGCTAAGTGGAAGAGAAGAAAAATAAATCCTGACTTACTCAGAATTCTGAGCACGGTCTACCTTCAGGAAAAAAAAATCATAAGAAGTTGAATGATGTTTTGCATTTGCAAGCTATTTGGTCGCTTAAAATCTAGTAAAAGCTTTACTGAATAAAGGGTACAAAATACCTCCTGGACAGTTCTATCTTCCAGGCAGGCAGAAAAAGGCGAGAGTTTGAGGAAGTGAAATTTATTTCTGTTCAAGCATTGCAAGCTGCATTATTAAAGTCATTTGTCATGGTTTGAATATTTCTGCCTGATTCACCATTAAATTGGCCTTCTAATTACCAACTTTGTCATGAAAAGTGGTCTGGCTGTTTCATTCACCAGAAAACTTCAATTCTTTAATCATCTCTTGTTTCATGAAAAAAAAAAAAGGACAGAGAAAAAAATATAAAAAACAAAACAGAAAACAAACCATATAGTTTTATACTAAAGCCTTAAAATAAAAGATACCAACAAAATTTTGCTTGATTATAAAAGCATTCATTTTAAAGATGTTGATAACTTTGTAGTAAGCTAGTTGTCATTTCATCTTTATAAAGGAACTTGCCAGCATGAACTTCCTATCTGGTTGCTTAACTCTGTCTAGCTGTTGACCATGTAACATCTTGGGATGGTATCAACTGCAATCATGATGTGTCAGTGAAGTTATTTCGCCTTCTTACATTTTCTAGCTTTTTGGTTCCTGGTGACTATACTGAACTCTTTCTGCAGCAAAAGGTCTGCAATCCATGGCTTCTCCTAGAAGCTTTGTGAAGCACTTATTTGTTTATTGTTAGCCCATGTATTAATTTGGGCAGGGATAGGTTAAGTGTGGTTGACAATCACATTACTGTATCTTTCCTTCTATTCTAATTTATGTTGGGTGATAATGTTATAACATGCACTCACATTTAAACTGCACAGATAGCTTCCCCCAGTGTTTGGGGGAAAGAAGACTACCCTACTAACATCGTAGAAAGAACTTCAACAAAGGCTTAGTCATATATCATATTTGGGAGACATCCGTATAACAAGAACAGAGACAAGCAAAGAATATATGCAGATAAAGAAGTTAAAGCATAGAGGTTTATGAGTGTCATGATCACATGGCTAATAAGAAAAAAAACCCAATATTTGAATCGTTGTCTGTTGACCCTTCTGGAGCTCATAAATGTAACCATTTCCCTGTATGCAAGGAAAGCACTCAGTACAGTGCCGGGGATAGATGTATGCATCCAATCTCTGACCTAATGTAGTTCTATGTTTAGGCTAAATGAAGTATATACTTTAGATAAGTTCATTTTTAGCCTAAAATAAAGAGACGAATGTTTTAACTTCTAAGGTAACTGACGCTAAAGCCAAAGGAAATAAAAACGGTATCATTGGGATTGATATTGGCCTTTCATGATGGGTTTACTCAGAGGGTAATTATATCATAGCTCAAAGTAATTGTGTATATTTTTCTGATCCATTTTTTCAATTTCTCTCAGTGTACTTGTCTTGTAAGTCTTTTGCCAGATTTTTTTTAAAAAAACATTTTATATTTCTCCTGTTCACATAAATGATAATTTTTAAAAATTCAGTTTCTGGCTGCTAACATCTAGAAGTGCAGTTGGTTTTGTAACTTTGACTTATATCTTTTAATCTTTCTGAACTCAGTTCAGAAAGTAGCTGGCAGATTTCATCAGGTTTTCTGTTTAGACTATCATGTCATCCATGGAAAGAGTTTTATGTCTTCTATCTCAATCTGAATGCCTTTTCTTCCCCCCTCATGTTACTGTATAGGCTGGCCTCCAGCTGACTGTTGAGTAGAAGTAAAAGCAGACATCTTTGTCTTTCAAGGCCTTTTGGTTCAGATTCATCTCTGTGCCTCTGTCTTTATTCCTTTCCTCTAGGTAGAGAGCAGCACATCTATCACATGAGGCTCTTCAGGGGAGAAAGGTAGGAGAAAGTCTGCTCATACCAAGGTGCCATATTTTGGAGTATCTGATCCACCTTTAGAAAGTATATAATATGATCCACTGTTTTCATCATCTTTTTCCACATTGAATACAAATGAGGAAATTTGGTTAAGAGTCTTGAATGTCATAAAGTATGAAATTAGATATCCACCTTTTAAAAATAACTAGGACACTTGAGAATAAAAGATGTGCTTTTATTCTCAAGAATTGTGCTAAAAACAATAAAGCTATACCAAGACTGTTTCAAACAAACCAAAACAACCTTTTACCCTAATATTAACAAGTTCAGACTTTGTATTTCTCTTTTTGATTTATTCGTGACTTTTCCTAAATTAAAACTTGCAGTGGGTTTCCTAAAAAAAGATGATTGGTAAGTCAATATTTTTGGAATCCAGGTATGTTTAAATATGTATTTGTTTTATTCTCAGATCTAACTGAGAATGTCAGTAATTTATAATTTGGGGCTTATAGTCACTTTGCCTTAGAACTTCAAAAGCAATTTTTCTATTTCTAGTTTTCAGCTTGTTTTTGAGAAATCCAGTGCCATTCTGATCCTGAGTTCTTGATTATGTTTTTTTTCTGTTCTCTTAGTCTCTTTTCTTGTTTATTCTTGATCTTCTAAAACTTCATAACAATGTATCTGTGCTTTGGTCTTTTTTTCATTTATTGACTGAATATTAGCAATATTCTTTTAACATGGAGATAAATGTCCTTTAGTTGTGAATGCTTTTCTTGTGTTATTTCTTAGATAATTTTGTTTTCTCCATTCCCCATATACTCTCTAGACTTTTTCTTCCTTCCTTCCTTCCCTCCTTCCCTTCCTTCCTTCCTTCCCTCCTTCCCTCTTTCCCTCCCTCCTTCCTTCCTTCTTTTCCTTCCTTCGTTCCCTCCTTCCTTCCTTCTCTCTTTTCCTCCCTTCCTCCCTCTTTCCTTCCCTCCCTCCTTCCCTCCTTCCTTATTCCCTCTTTCCCTTCCTCCTTCATTGCTCCCACTTCCCTCTTTCTCTTCCTCCTTCATTGCTCCCTCTCTCCTTCTTTCTCTTCCTTCCTTTCAAACTAGGGTTTGAGCTCAGAGTCTTATGCTTGCTACACCAGCACTCTACCACTTGAACCATGCCTCCAGCCCTTTTTGTTTTAGTTTATTTTTCAGAAAGAGTCTTACATTTTGCCTCAGCCTGGCCTTAGATCCTTACCTCTACCTTCTGCCTAGCTGGGACTAATAAAATATTGTATCTTTTCCCTTGATTATTTTATATTCATCTACTTTTCATTTCTTTGTCTTTTTTATATGTTTCAGGGGGAGATTGCTTGACTGTTGAATTGTGCTATCCTATTCTTAATTTATAATAGATTTGTCTTGTTCTGACTTTCCCTTTTCACAGTTTCTTGTTTTTATTTTATGAGCACAATATCTGATTTTTAACTCTCCAATGATACTATTTTTAAGTTTCTTCTTGGCTCTATCTTCTCCAATTCCTTTGTTTCCATAGTGTAGGCCTTACTCAAATGCTTGATGATTCCTTGCTGCCTGTGAATATTATGAATGAGGCACTAAGAAGCACACTGGAAGCTCTGTGTGTGGAGAGGACTTGTCCACTGAAGGGCTTCACTGTGGGTTCACCAGGGAGCAAGAGACCTCTAGAAGTCAGTTCAACTTCCCCAGAGAGGAGTCCTTCAGTTTCCTGCATGTTGGTTGATGGGAACATCATATGATAGGCTTTCTCTCAATAAAACCACTCTGTTTTCAGCTCCACGCTTTGACAATTTTATTCCTGAATCTGGAAACTCTCTGTTCAGTTTCTTTCAAAAAATAAAACTTTGATATCCCTAAGAGATCCAATGACTGTGTTTAGACTTTTAACCCAACCATGTCTTTTTGGCTTTGTACCCATCACATATCTGATGCTTCCCTGTGTAGAACCTCTCAAGGACTCATGGGACAAACTGCCTCTTCTATGTTGGTACCCCACCTCTGCCAACATTTATGTCCCAATTTCTTCCACTTTGCTAAGCCCATTACCACCTCTTGGCTTATCTCTTCCATCTGCTTTCTATCTTTCAAAAATCTGATGAAAAACTCTTTTCATGGTTTTATAATTTATGTCTCAGTGAAACATATGCCCTAAAAATCAGTTCTTGTCCTGTTACTAAATTTGACAGATACACAACACAATGGGATGTATATATCTGCTGATGTCCGAATTTCAGCAATTGTTTCAGAGGCGACTGATAATCCAAAATTCAGGCAAAAATCCAGTTCGGAGATCTGAAGCCAAAGAATACTTCACAAGATCCCTGCTGAAGTATCAAAGCAGGCAGCCTCCAGCAAATAGGACGCAGCCGATCTTGAATCAGAAAAGGAATTGGGAAAGAGGTGGTGAGTTTGCAGAGAAAAAAGAAATTAAAGCAAAGTATAGGCCTTCAATGTTAGCAGTTGACATTTAAAAAAAAAAATTTAACGCAGAGAAACTAAAGCAGATACCTTAAAGCAACTGAGGCCAACAGGAAAAGGGGAACAGGTACTAGAGAAAAGGTTAGATCAAAAAGAATTAACCTAGAAGGTAACACCCACGCACAGGAAATCAATGTGAGTCAATGCCCTGTATAGCTATCCTTATCTCAACCAGCAAAAACCCTTGTTCCTTCCTATTATTGCTTATACTCTCTCTACAACAAAATTAGAAATAAGGGCAAAATAGTTTCTGCTGGGTATTGAGGGGGGAGGAGAGGGAGGGGGCGGAGTGGGTGGTAAGGGAGGGGGTGGGGGCAGGGGGGAGAAATGAACCAAGCCTTGTATGCACATATGAATAATAAAAGAAAAATGAAAAATAAAATAAAATTTAAATGATGAGCTTGTGGTTTTAATATCATTGTTCTATCCAACTCTCTGAATCTTTTTATCATACCTAAAGAATTGTTCATTCATCTTTCAGGAATACATTAGAGCAAGGGAGTTTTCCCATAGGCAAAAGCATTATACATATTTGCAAATGTCTTACATAACGATGTGAATACTGTGCATAGCGATGCTTTGATCAACGGCAGAAACAATGCGGTAATTTCCATCCTGTTTCATTAGTTATCATAGTCCTAAGTAAGGGAGTTTTCTTTGTTGTTTATACTGTTTCTAATGTTAAAAAAGGCTGGTACTTAGAATTCATGCTACATAGGAAACTGAGGTATCTTGTGGAAAATATTTGTTCTTAATAGAGGTATTCATCTCATACTCATATTCCTGGTCACTATATCTAATTGCTACTTAAAATATTCACTTATTCAGGAAATAAACCCAGTTTTCTTTTACTTCAAAAGTATTTTCAATATACCACACAGAGAAAAATAAAACTTTAAGTCTTGGCCACAGGTTTGAACAAATTATTGTCCTTTTATTAATTTATGATGGTAAACTCAGGCTTAAAATTTTATTTTTCCAGCAGAAATTTGAATAGATGACTTACATTAGGACCTAGTTGTTGGTGCCAAAAAAGAGTCCCAACTATTTAGTGCTTGCTTTGCATCTACATAAGAATTCCCCTTTCATTGTTTCCCAGCTACTGGCAGCTTATTATGGCCATTGTTTAATTTGTGCTCTGTTTTTACAAATGACCACTTGTGCAGGTCTCTTGGGGCAGCTGATAGAAGCCAGACCCCTCTCTTTCCCTTGTGTCAGTTCTTTTGTGAACCTTTATAATTAGCCACTTAACAAATTGAGGGAAATGAACCTTCAGCTGCAAAGTATATCCTGAAGTTAAGTCAACCATATGACAGGGCAAAACTGATACAGGAAAATCTCCTTTAACTCAATTGTGGAGTTGCCTCAAGGGTTAAGAGGCATTCTTCCAGTAATAGCCTAAAAGAAATGCCTTAGAAGTGATGTTTTTGATGGTTTACTCTCCAAATGCCTGTTAGCCTTCTCAAGAAATATCAAACATTAGAAAAAGGAACCTATTACAAAGCATTTTGGCTACTATTAGAATGTTTTGTTTTGTAGGAAAAAAATGTCAAAAGTCTGATTTTGAAAGAAACAAGAGCCTCAAACTTACAGACCTAGTGAAATAAATAATAAAGCTTACATCTTCTGGGCTGAAGTACAGAATATGACATCATGCAGATTAAGATATTAATGAATTTGTTATCAGAATCTATAATAGGGACCCTAAGAGCAGGGTGCTATCATTAGAAACTCTTCCTTTTTTATTACTAATTAGACTTCTAAATGTGAGCATAAACGTACCTCAGAGAGCATGTATTAAAAAGTTGCATATGCATAAGCGATCATTTCCAATTCATTTTCCAACAAAAACTTCAACTTTGATATTTTCTCATGTTCCCATTTATAGCACATTAACATAATCTTTTGTATTTAATTTCTCAATTCCATTGTGATCCTTCTATCAAGGTATTTACTTTGGGGAGCTTTCTGATATCTTAGTCCCCAGTTCAATAGCCAACAGTCAAGTATTTTCAACTTAACGTATGCTATATTCATCCGTGATTCTTTTTCAAGTAATAGATCTATTGTCTTCATTGTAGATGATGAAATTTGCCTGTCCTAATGGTAGATTCAAATCCAACACACATGATGATTTTTATATAGAGCTCAGGTGACAAAAATGGAGTTTATCTTCTATGATAGTTTAGAATATTATGTATAATATTATAACATGAGAAAATTTTAAGATGCTTGTAACATATGAAGATACCAGCTTGGGAAAATTTCTGTAGTGGGCAGAGGCAGAGTGTTAAAAAAAACCAAAAAAACCCTTTGAACTTATTTTATTTAAGCCCAAAGTGTTATTGTAAACAAAAATTGTTTTTATTATAAGATATACTTCAAAATCTTAATGAAAGGCTTATAGAAACAAGCTGTCTATTTTGTAGACCCTTAACATTGCTGTAGTCTATTGAAGTGGTGTCTGACATTACCCACTTAAGGCTGTATCTATTCTAGTCCTGTTCATTCATCCATGCCTCCTTATTGATTGATGCTGCAGTGAGAGCACTTATAATATGACTGACAATGTGGCAGGCCCTGTTCTAGGTGCTTTGAATACATTAATTCATGAAATTTTCATTGCAACCATATTGAAGGGTATGAAACAGTTACTCTTGCCATCTGTACTTTACAGATGAGGAAGCTTAAACTAGGGAGGATAAGGTCACATGCGCTGGAAGTGGCAGAACTGGGACCTAAACTTGACTTGGTTCCAAAGTCTGTGCTCTGATTACCAGGCTATGATGATTCATTTTCATGACTTATAAATTGTCTACCTCTGTTGACCAAACTGGCTGAAGTCAGCAGTATTAATGTGATCATATAACTTACTGTGTGAATGGGACAATTTCAAGAAGAAAATTAGGTGTTATTACACACTTGGACAACTAGCAAAGCCAGGATTGTCCCAGGTAAATCTAAGCATATAATCACCCTAGTAAACTACCTCAAAGTCTAGAAACTCAACTTCCTTATGGTGCATATGGGAGAACTGATAATCCTTGACAACCCTCCCAATGTCATTGCAAAATAAGAACAAATCATATATGATGATGAAGTCACCACTAACCTTTGATTCACGCATCAGAATGCTATTTTCAAATCAGTTTGACAGTCCTAAATAACTGGCCTTTTAGAAATTGTCAAAACAGCCACCATTAAAAGCAGTCTCGTAGCCTCCCAGGTTACCCAATGGGAAACCAATCTTTATAGCACAAGGAGCTCAGTAGAGGTTAGTTCTTCAGCAAGTTATACTTTCTGCTTGCTATCTTCTCATTACCACCACCATCATCCACCATTTGCTGGTCATAGTTTCAGACAATTGCCTCAGTCCATTAATATCATCATAGTCACTAGTTATAAAAAAATGTTAAGCAGCATTCCCCCAACTTATTACAACTGCTAATGGCTTAGTACATGCACAATACATAGTGGTGTTTAATCAAGATTGCTGATTGGATGCATAGACAAATGAATGAATGAATGAATGAATGAATGAACATGGGAAAAGACTATTGCCACCTTGACATTTTTAGTAGCAGTAACATGCTGAACTGCTAATGGGATTATAGGTAGTGTTTTTACAGCCCTTCATATTGTAGATCATAAAATATTCTAGCTGAAAGTCAAGCTGCCTATAAAAAATAGAAAATCTACAATCTTTATGCCTGAGTGGCTTATAGAACAGATTAATTATGGT
Organism: Castor canadensis; assembly: GCF_047511655.1. Classification (NCBI taxonomy): domain Eukaryota; kingdom Metazoa; phylum Chordata; class Mammalia; order Rodentia; family Castoridae; genus Castor; species Castor canadensis. Next base: position 30,534,449 of record NC_133395.1, read on the forward strand.
GTGTGGCTGCTAAGATGCCTATAATTTGATGATAATATTCCTTATGCTCAAAATGTTGTTTCAACTTTGATGGTTTGAATAAGGCAAGTGCATTTCCAAAGCATATGAGCTTGTCTAAGGTGCTTCCACCTCTGAACTTTTGTTGGTTCTTCCCTGCTTAGGATGCCTTTGTCCACACCATTCATCTGAGACCTCACCTTCCTTGGGAGTGTGGCTCAAGTTTTACTTCTTTTGTGATTGCTTCCTCTACCACCACCATAACTCTCGCTGAATTCTCATCCACCTGGACCTTGTAACATACTCATCTGTTCTAATAGGTGCTACTGAATTGGTAGGCAGATATCTATTTATGTAATAAATTATCTAAGAATGTGCTGACACAGCAAATGTCCTGCTTTTTATCCCTGCTTCTTGATTGATATTTACATGTGTTTTGTTAATTATCAGACTTGGATTCACTGTAATATACTATCAGATAGTGGAGTTTGGGGAGAAAAATTTTAGAGTGACCCTACCTTTATTATTTATATATATGTATGTATACCTACATATTATTATAACTATTAAAAGCTGTTTGTATTCACCAACAACTTAGTAATTATGAATATCCAATTAAACTTAGCACAGGAACACGAATATGAATAAAAATCTTGGGCACTTAAGTGTTATAATTTTCTTTTTAATAATGCTATGTGATTGATGTATATGAATGATAGATTTTTATAGTTCATTTCTATTAACCGGTGACAGGACATATGCATAGATAATATATTTATCGTATTGTTATATGGAATGCAATTTGCAGAGCAGTTCAAGGAAGCCATTTGTTCTGCTAGTCAGAATGATATGGACAGTAGGTGATATAGGAGTTCCATAAGTGATAGATCACCATGAAGCTTAAACTTCTTTCCTAGTATTAAAGCAACTCCTAATATTGTAAGAATTTTTTCCAGCTATCCAATCAATATAAGAATAAACAATCTTATGCTGATTATAATGGGTGAAATTCATCCCTAATGCTTTAAAAGAGTTAAAACATCCCTGTGTGAGTCCAGCACATCCAGGAGTCAAGTAAGAATAATCTGTTGGGTGCCTTCTTTTGCTTACCAGCTCTGCTAAGTAAGAAGGAATACAATGATGCTTGTTACTAGCACAAAGGAGACACAGGAAGATTTCTGTATTCCCAGAATTTTTTTTTTTTGGTGGTACTGGAGTTTGGGCTTTGTGGTTGTTAATCAGGTACTCTACCACTTGAACCATACCCTAGCCCTTTTATACTTTGGCTACTTTTTGGATAGAATCTTTTGTTTTTGTCTGGGTCCAGTCTTGGACTGTGATCCTTGTGTAGCTAGGATTACAGGTGTGCCAACAGGTGTTTTGGGGAAGGCATGAGTGAAAAGCATTCTCTTCTCTAATAACTTCCTTTTCTGAGTGGTGCTGTAGGAGGCAGAGAGAAATTTTCAGCCTGGGCACAGCCTTGGTCTGTTTTGTGTTGGCAAATAAAGAATGTGGGTGTGCAGGTGTGCTGATGAATCAAATTAATAAAAATGAATAATATATCAAAAGTGTTACTTGTCCTTGGGAAAAACAGGATGCAGGAAAGTGTTTCAGCTTTTACCAACATGATGCCCATATAGCAATTTTATAAATTCTTTTGTCAATTTCACATCTCATCCTTCCCAGTGACAAGATTAGATTTTTAGGCATATTGGTCTTAACTACATGATCGTGATGAATAGAAACAAATTAGACATATAACTCTATGTAGCAGGCAGTATTGACCTGTTCTAAAATGCATTATTGGACCAATTTTAAAACAGAAGAATCAAAGTAATTGATTGGTGGCTGTGGGAATGTTCTTTCATCAATATTTAAGTGTATTTTGAACTCTCTGTATGCAATTTAAGCAAACCTAATTCAAGTCATAAAAGCATGATTTTTTTGATGCAACAAAAATAAAGCATATTCTGAGCTGGGCACCGATGGCTCATTTCTGTAATCGTAGCTACTCAGAAAGCAGAGATCAGGAGGATCACAGCTTAACTCCAGCAGGGGCAAGATAGTTCATGAGACCCTCTCTCGCAAAAAAAACTCATCACAAGAAAGGGCTGGTGAAGTGGCTCAAGGCATAGGCCCTGAGTTCAAACACCAGTACTGAAAAAAAAAAAGAATACTTTAACAGCAAATTTTAAAGCTACATCTCCCTAATATTTCATTCAAAAACTTTAAAAGTTTCTTGCTCCAATTTGTATAAAAGTTTCATTTAAAATAATACATATGTTATTTTATTTCTTACCTTGAAGAAAACATATTTCAGAAAATTTGCCAACATGAGTTTAGAAGAATAACCAATACTTAAGACAAACTCTTTCTTGCCTGCCACAACTTCAAGAATATATAAGAAGAATGTAAGAATGTAAATTTTAAGAATGTGAAAGTTTGAGTGATAACTTTGACAAGCTTTACAAGAATAGCCTCTTTAAATCTGGGTTTTAATAAAATACAGTAAATAAGTACATGCTTATTATTTCTATTCCTTTTTCAATTACTATACTACTGACATTTCGGTGCCTATACCTTGATTTTCTTACACATCTCAAACTACTTTTGTTTAATCTGTCATGAAAAGCAGCCAAACGATTTCATCTGGTTGAGGCCAACTGAGGGAACAATCAAAACACTTGCATGTGTGAAGTCTTTTATACACCTACATGCAAAATAGTCACAGGGTGGATTGAGAAATCAAGCTTCACATGAATTGCTTGAGAAATTCTCCTGTAATGGAAAGTTACTGATTACTGTCATGGATGCCTTGTTTCTCATTTGCCTCTTTATTGTTTTCATGGTTGAGAGATAACTCATCATTCTTAAGCAGATCTGGGGCCCACTGAGCACATAGCAATACAATTGACATGTTAGTCTATTTGCTGATCTCTTAAAGCCCAGTGCACACTGATGGAAGTCATCCAAACTGTTCTTCTCCACCCTTCACTTAACAAGCATCATAATAAATGAATATTTAAAGTAGCAGCAAATATATTAACTGGAAACAAATAGGCTTCATTTGTAGCAAGTGCACACAGGTTAATTAACAAGGAGCTTTTGTATTGGCTGCAGTTCGGGCAGGTGCTGTTGAGGCAATTGAGCTCTATAGGATAATTATGAAGCATCAGCATGTTCTGTGTTTGTTAACCAAGTGCTGCCCACAATTTGCCTAAACCTATAAACCATCATCTGTGATTCTCAGCAGCAATTAAATGACAAACATCTCCTCATCGGAGACTTGGGAAAACAAACAAAGACATGTAGCATTTAAGGAGCCAGATGGATATTTTTGAATGGTAAGTTTGAAGACTTCTTTTTAAATAACAGAGCATTAGACTGAAGCCTATTTGTATTATGTGAAAGAGGAAACACCATGGCATTTTTAAAAGAGAAATTAAAGTGGGCTTATTGAATAATCAAAGCAATGTATGCTTGAACAGCTTTGATTGTAAAATTGTGGAGAGTACATCAAACTTAATTGAGCATAGACCCCTCGTTCCTCTCCTGATAGCACTGTTCTAGCCATCCACTCAAATTTGAGGAGGGGCTACCTAGAGCATAAGAGTTTTCTTGCAGCAGGAGGGTGAAAATCTAACCAATATGGTTCACTCTCTCCAGGGCATGAGGGTACTAATTAGTTCTTTAAAAAATGCTTATTGCTGAAAATGATATATCTGCACAAAAAAAGTAATTTTGGACCTAGAGATTGCTTTCTATCACAAACTAATTGATCTGGAAGGTTTAAGGATATAACATTTAAAATGCTTCTGTAAGCATAACAATAGTGCCAGGAGCTACAAACCTGGCAAAGGCACCAATGAGTTAGTTCAATTAATTGTCTGGTTGAAAGACTCATCAAAAGTTACAGAAGCTCTTGTTTTTATAGTTAAGATTCTTCTGGGCATTTAGTTGCCTACATTAAACAATGCTGTCTAACTGGTCTGCATAATAGGTAGAGCTGAAAGGCTATGCCATAACATTAAAAAATACAACTATAAATGTATGAATTTCCCTCAGTTAGAGGCACTGATTTTTTTCTTCCATGCAAAATAACATCATTTACAAATGTTTTCATGAACTGTGAGAAGCTACTTCTCAGTGTGTTTTACTGTAGTATTAGGTCAACAGCTCTCTTGAAAGAACAAAACCAACCCAGGGCCAAATAAGCAGGCAGGCCTAATTAACCACTCTGGAGTAAGAAAAGCTCTCAGAAAACTACAACCAACTTGACCCCTGCTTTGTACTTTGCCAGGTTTCTCTCTACCTTTGCCACTTTCCTCTGGATTTATTTTTTTTATGAATTATTTAAGCACAGCCAATTCACATCTACAATTAATTTTCAAAGAAAAGGCAACAAGAGAAATAATCACAAGTTAAACAGCTTGAGAAAGGCTCTAGTTTTGGCAGACTGTGAAAGGCCTCCCTTCCTATTTCAGAGCCTGCCTATGGTGGTGGCTTCCCAAGTCCTCTTTTGTTTTAAGTCCCTTAGATTCAGTCTACCTCACATCCCCAATTCCTATTTCCAACAGGGAGGTCATGCAAATATCAGAGAATCTCTTTTCTAGATGAGCTGCCTGTGTTTCTTTATGTAAATAGATGAGAATTAATGATCCTGATTTCAACAGGAGAAAAATACAGCCTACAAAGAATAGGAAATTTTCATTATCATTAAAGGGTAACAATTTTTTTAAAAAAATGGAAATCTTAGCACCAAGAGCCACTTGCACAAATGGATGTGCATAGCAATTGTTTAATCCTAGTTATCCTTTCCCTATTTGCACATAGAATGGGCCTATTGTAGAAGGGAATGGTTTCTAAAAATCCCAGACTACTGACACCTTAATTTCTTATTACAGAACCATTCAATTAGAATGGGTACCAAGAGATCAGTACCTTCATCCTTCTGCCTCAGGTCTGGCTGTATTCTGCTAGAACTCATCATATTGAAATATAATATTAATATGACATGACATGGCATGATTTAATAAATATGATATAATATAAATATGACATGACATGGCATAATGTAATAAATATGATATAATATAAAATGATTCTATCTACCAGACTGAAAATCTGTCCAGAATAGGAGCTGAGGTTTCGTCAATTGCCAGAAATGTAATAGGTCACCAACTTAACTGTATTGGAAAATTTAAAACCCCAAAAATGCAAAATATATCTTTCTTTTGGAGAAAAGAAAATCTTTGAGAAGGAAAGGACTTCAAAATCTACTTGCCAATCTTCTCTTTCCATTTTGCTATTTCACAATACTCCTCTTAGAGTATTCTTTTTCACTAAATAAACACCAATTTCCACTTCATTGATACGAACTCAGTGAAAGAACTACCTTGACAATCAAATTTTCTAAAATGTATGTAAATATAGTGCCACTTATATTTAAGATTAGAAAAATAATTAACTTAATTTCTTATATGATTTAAAAGCAAATTGGTAAACTGCATAATAAGAAGAGTTCTATTTGATAGAACATCAAAACCATTTAAGATTATAAATTGACATTTATTAAAGTGTACCATTTACCTGGTACTTAACAAAAGATTACTATTAAACTCTCACAACCGAACTAAAGTAAGTTTTGTTGTCCTCATCTGACAAATGTGGAAGCCATAGCTCTGGGAGGCTAGACAACTTTCCCAAGGTCTTGCAACAAGGAAGGATAGGATAGAGGGGCCAGGGTTCTGATGCTATACCAGATGTTGGTAGTCTGATTTTAGACCTGGACCACTCACAGCAATTTCTTCCATGAAACTGAGAATTCCATGAACTCTGAATTCGGGCGTGAGTTTTCTAATTGAGAGCCCAAATCCTCAAGTGTCAGTGATCATGGCCAAGTTGACTGGAATGGGAAGGGGGCACCAGGACCCAAGTTGACCCACTCCATCTCACCTGCAATACAATCGAGTACCCAAATATACTGTCAGGGTCACAAAAGAACTTTTGGGCACTTCATGAGAACTCAAGAAAGTCCAGGGAATACCTTGCAAATATGGCAAGGGAGATGGTGAGTCCTGTCCCTGCCATCTGCCACCACACAGCCTGCATATGATGTGAAGCTCTGTCACTCTTTCCTCTGCCTCTTCCTCCTGATAGTCAATTAGTACTTATGTGAAAAGATAAAACAGGAAGGGAGCAAAAATTCAAACAGGCTCAACTTAAAATATCTCAATGTGCTGGTAAACTATCTCCAGTGCAAGTGACATAGCCAAAACTTGAACTTTAAAACCAGTGGCTTATTGGGCAATTTCATGGAATACTAGTCATAACTTAACCATCATCTTTGTTTTACGAGGTGACAATATGAGGTAGAAATTTGATGTTGTCAAAAGCTATTTGAAAGTGATTTCTAGAGCACTAAAATTTTTAATGAAATTTCAAACTACCCAGAGGCATCTGCGTAATGGATTAAGTGGCAAGGAAAAGTTCCAACTGCCACAGTCACTAAGACAGGGCTGTAGCTAGGCTGGGTGTTTCCTTGCCTGCAGCCTTTTGATTTTTGCTGTTTTCTGAGTCAGGAATAAACAAGCAGAAGAGGATAAAGATGCACTGATGTGCCATTCTGTTCTACATTTTATACACAAGGAAACTGAGCCACAGAGTGCCTAAGTAACTTTCTGAATTTCAGCATGGATTCAAATTCAAGTCTAACACTTAATGGAACTATCAATCAGAGAAGCCTGTGTTCTTTTTCTCATTACCCAATACATTTTTCTAGGGCAATCCTTTCTATTCTCACCTCTCTGTGTCTGCTTGTCTTTCTTCAGTGTCCTCTTAGAGCTTCTAAACAAATTCTTTATATACAGTAGGATCTTTGATTGAATGAAATATTCCATCATTGACAAAAATCTAAACCACCCTGAACATTTCCCCTTTGCTGATACTTACAACAAAAATATACTTTAAAAATAGTGATAATATGTGAATTTGTACAGTGAAAGTCATGTTCCATATAAGACAGCTTTCAAATACAATGAAATAAAATACAGTAAGTATTTAAATGTTAGTCTCTGGTTTTATTGTTTTATGATTATATAAAAGAATGTCTAAAATAAAAAGCCATGTCCCAAGTCCTACAGTACTAAGAACTAGAGTCTGTTAACCTAATTAGTATACCAAGCAGAAAATATAAATGATGGTACTATATTGTAAAAAAAAATAATTGAAAGTAATGGCTAATAACATTTCAGAGTTACACAAATGATACAATTATTTTATCTTATAAATGTTAAGGTGACAGGAGTATTTTTATGTAAATGAAAAGATGACTTTTAGGGACTACTATAATTGCATGTTACCTGTTAGAACTGAGTTTTGAGGGTAGTTTAAGTTATTTACTCCAGGGTCGGCAGGGAAAAGCAAAGTGTCCTTTATGTTGCACTACAGTTTATTTCAAATGCCTTCTCCTGCTGCTAGCTTAATAAAGATAGCAGGCTTAGGAGTTTCAGGGAGAAATTAAACACAAATAAATAAAGGATGGACCAAATACAACAGACCAGGGAATTTTTAAACATGCACTAGATTCAAGTTTTAGAAACAAGAAAGAAAAAAAGCCACAGAAATCCCAGAATGGGAACATTCCGTAAGGATAGAAACCACTCTTTTTTGTCCTGGGTGTCTCAAACTAGCACAGCATCTGACCTAAAATGGCTAGTCAGTGAGGAAACAATCAATCAATAAATAAAAGAATTAGAAAGGGAAATTGAGCAATGACTATCCTTTTAATGTGCAAATCTAAGAGCATCCTGTTTTGTTTAAAATCTTCAGTGGCTCCCCACTAATGGAACTCAACTTTTATTGTGGGGTAAACACAGTCCTACCCAGACCCTGCCCAGGGCATATCCCTTGCTCTTGACTGGGTTTGGACACCACAGCAATTACAGGTCCTTGGGAGATCTCTCCACACACTGTACACCTGCTACCTGTTGAGGTCTTCAATCCCTCAATTCTTGCCTGCATGGCACACTTCCCTTCCCTTAACAAGATTCCTTAAAGTCACCCACATCACCATTTATCATTTTGATTTTTCCATTTTGATTACACTTATGAAATGTACTATACCAGAATTAGCTGTGTGTGTCTTAGACTGGGAGCTGAATCTGAGTTCCCCAACAGTCACATGGTCTGGTTGCAAATGAAATATATATATATATATATATATATATATATATATATATATATATATATACATATACCATGTCCCAAGTCCTTTTATTTGTTTTTCAAGAAAATTCCCATGTCTCTGTCCTCTTCCTCTGCCTGTCAAGGAGCTGAGGCTGGGATTACAGTTTTAAGTCACTCTATTCAGGCCCATAAAACTATTTTGAGTTCAAGATAGTACAAAGTGCTGGAAAGAGGAGAATATAAAGTGTGATGCTCAAATAAGGGAAGCTTCGCAGGCAGGATTGCAAAGACCTCTGAAAAGACCCAGATTTAAATTATTCTCCACTCTGTGAAGTTGGGCCTACATAAGACTAAGACACATTTTAAATAAAAATGAATGGGCTGCCTATTATTTGGCAAACAGTGACCTGCCAAAAGATACGGTAGAATACCAAAAGATATCTTTTTTTTTTCCTTTTGAAAATCTTAGACTTGCAAAAGGCTATAAGACAAATACAAAGAATTCTTATATACATATTTCTCCTAATATTACCATTTGTCTTGTTTTTACTGAAAAATTTAAGAATAAATTCTAGAGATGAAATCCCATTACTTCTAAGTACTTTAATTTTTTTTTAAAAAGCAAGATATTCTTTTATGCAATCATGACACAATTGACAAAATCAGGAGACCAACATTTAAACAATACAGTTATCAAAACAACAGAGCTTTGTTAAATTTTACCAACTGACTTAATGCTTTTATAAGGAAGAAAATCCAAGGTCCTGTGCTACACTTGCCATCTGATCTCTTACTCTCTCTAAAACAGGGGCAAAATTTAAGTCTTCATTTGTCTTTTATGACTAACATTATTTTAGTATAAGTTAATTATTTTATGAAATTGTCATTCAGTTTGGATTGGTCTAATGCTTCATCATGAATTTAGATTTAGGTTTCAGCTTTAGAAAGCAATACTAATTTCTTAGGACATCTTATCAGAAAGCACAAGGTAGATTTGTTCATATTCTGGTGATGATAACTTTTGTCACTTGGTTAGAGGGAGGTTTACCACATTTCTGCACTTTCTAGTTTCTATTTAATGGGAAGATTCTGAGGGCCAGCTTTTGCCCACTGATTCTAGCGTCCATTAATGGTTCTTCCTGGAATCAATTTCGATGCTTGCCAAGTGGGAAATTTCTGATTACCTAATTTCTTTCACATGTATTAATTGCTTTTCTACTCTAAAGAAAAGCTTCCCCTTTTCACTAATTTGTTATTTGTATTCATATTATGGTAAAACCATGGAGTTTCACCCTACTTGGCCCTTTATAAACTTTTTGTCTCATTATTTACTTTGATTCTCAAACAGTCCCAGATTTGGCAGATAGGAGCCCTTTAAACTGGCTCCTGAGTTTCACCTAATTTATATCTGTTTTCAAGTAGCTCTATTTATACCACGTGTTCACATCCCTATCAATTTCATGCTGTGATCTTATTCTTTTATTTATTTTTTATTTTTTGGCAGTGCTGGGGTGTGCATTCAGAGCTTCATGTTTGCGAGGCAGGTGCTCCACTACTTAAGCCACACCTCCAGCCAGTAGCATTTCACTGATAAATGCCATTGCAATGCATAATGAAAAACTAGGGTGCTCTTTATAAACTTATGGTCAAAGATTTTATTCTTTATAATCAAAACTTACATAAATTCTCAATGCCAATTAAGTGAACTGCATTTTTCTTTCTTTTTTTTCTAACTACTCCTTTCTTGATTACTTTATTTATTTATTTATTTTTACTGGTTCAACCTTTTATTTGAAAATACAAAGGGAGGGGGCGGGGGAAGGGGTTAGAAATGACCCAAACATTGTATGCATATATGAATGAAAGAAGAAAAAAAAGAAAATACAGAAACTGCATATAATCAGGTAATCCTAAATTAAATGACTATTTGTTTAAAAAAATACAAAATACTTATTCATAGGTTTCTCTTTTCAGTAGCAATGAGAGATATCCCATCAGAAATAAAACAGTTAAATTTTTTTATTCATACTACTTTATTTATAGGTTCAGATATGGTTCAATTTGGGAGAAAAAAATTGAGTTTTGGTCAACAGAGGCAGGGTGAAATAGAAAGATGAAGAAATCGCCCAGATCATGACAGCAAAGTCCCACTTTTTTTCTGAGGAGGAAGCAGTGGCTTTCCATTTTGTTTTCAGGGTTGAAAAGGCATGTGTGGGGATAGGGAAGTGGGTAGCAGACAGAAGTGAGTTGGTGAGTAGAGTAATAGGGTCACTTGTCCAAGAAATCTTAGCAGCTCTACATTGATATAGTATAAGAACAATTACTCAATTAAGCTTACTCTATGGATATATTTGCCTCTATAGATATTTTTTCATTTACATATAGTATTCTTTTCATTTTTTAATTTTCCATAGACATTTCTTTTTACAAATATGAGATTTCAAGGTTTCCAGGACATTGCTTACATCTTCTTTATAACCAATTTCCATCATATAAAGAGGACCTTAATTTTATTTATTCATTAGAAGAGTTTAGTTCAAATGGCAATTAACTCAGAGGAGCTAATACAGAAACCTTAAAGCTACAGAGGTTATCATGAGAAGGGGATCAGTAACCAGGGTAAAGATCAGTTAGAGATGAATCAACATGGGTCATAACACATGTACACAAAAGCAATGCTAGGCTAATTTCTGTGTAGCTATCCTTAACTCAACTATCAAAAACACTTTGTCTTCCTTATTAGACTTGTCTCTTTTCTTCCACAAAACTAGTGACAAAGGCAGAACAGGACCTGCCCGGAACTGAGGGGAGGAAGGGGGGAAAGGGTGGGGGAGGGGGGCAGGGGGGAGAAATGACCCAAACAATGTATGCACATGTGAATAAATGAATAATAAAAAAATTAGCAAATAAATGACTTATATGAAGTAATGCATATATGTGTAACTTTAAAAGTACACTCTAAATTTAATAGGTAGTCAACATCGGATTTATATACAGATTTCACTGTACAGAAAGGAAATAGCTATGAATTCACTGGCATTTTACTTTCCTTAAAAGACTAGGACTAATTCTCATTAAGATATACATGCCTCTAAGCAATGCATATGGGAAATACCTTTTCTTTGTGACTATTTTTTCAAACACCAGTCTTCACATAAAAACTGTATTGGTGGTCATGGATCCTCCAAAAATCCTCCAGCTGATGCCAGTTTGGTACAAAGATATGTGATTCCTGAGCTCACCCTGAAAGCCAGGACTCCAAAGGCCTTGTTGGTCCATCTGCAACAATGAAGCATAATTCCCCAAATCATTATTTGGCCACAATTGTGTGTTATCATTTATCTAGAAATTAGCCTACATGTTTTTATTTTGCAACTTTGCAGCGACAATGGCACATTCCCCCATCTGCTTTCCTTGACTGACACAAGCTGTGCTTCCATTGCTGGAGCACCATTTTTCCAGCTTTAAAACTTTGGAAAGTGGCAACTAGGAAAAGATTGGGCAACCAAATCCTCCTGCTCTCAGAATTGCAGTCCTCATATGCCATTACATATATCATATGCCATTACAGTTGATCAAGCTAAAAAACAAACTCAGATTTTCAAGCGCAGCAGTCACTGGAGTATATTTATGGATTGTGTTATCATCCCAGCACATCCTCAGGGGAGAGAGTGAACAGCACAAGTAGTGTATTTTCTGCTTCCCTTCAATATAAGTTTTTGCATAAAACAGAAATGCTAGTCTATAAACAGCATGAGCGCTTGTCATACACATGGCAACCAGAAGGTGGCACGGTGTTAACATTGACCAAGGGCTGTCAGCACCAATGTTGAATCTAAACAGATTTATTTATGAAGATAACTGCTTCTTTTACTGTGTATGTTCATTTATGTGTTTATGTCTGTCCACGACTGCATACATACAAATCCCTTCTTATGCCTAAAAACAGATAAAATTTTGCTTGTTCTCATTTTCTTTTTTCTCCTCCTCCTCTTTTAAATTAATATTGTTTTACTTTATGCTTTAGAGGACTTCAGTCTTGCTCTGTACTTATCTTTCTGTTGGAAGCATTTGGTTAATGAAATCTAAATGGAGCCTCATGATTTGAATCTTGCTTATGTCTTATTTGCAACTAGTTTCCATCATATAAAGAGGACTTTAATTTTATATTTTTTCATTAGAAGAGTTTAATTGAAATGACAATTAACTTTTTGATCAAAATTAGCAAATAAATTACTTATATGGAGTAATGTGCATATGTGTAACTTTAAAAGGACACTCTAAATTTCATATGTAGTAAACATTGGATTTATATCACAGATTTCACTGCACAGAAAGGAAATGGCCATGAATTCACTGGTATTTTCCTTTCCTTAAAAGGAAAGAGAATATGTTTTTGTATTTTATGAAACTGGATTTATTAGATGCATCAGAGGACTTAACAATAAAAATGAACAATATTTAAACAAGTCAGCAATATTTCCCCACAACTTGTGAATGTTAGCAAATGGGCACCATTCTAATATTGAAAAAGTTCCCTTTTTAAAGCTGCTAAATGAACTCTCTAAAATAGTCACCCATCAATTGCTAATAAAATCAATTTCCTTGATGCATATTTTTATGCTTATTGTTTATTTCTTAGTCATTCAGTTGGGGAAGTCTGGATCGAAAATTAATCCTCCTGTTTCCAATATTCTTCCGTATAGCATCCTTACACAGCATCCCTCCATGTTTCCATGTGCAACACATGGTACGTTTTTGGTAAGCTGTCCCTTTCCCTCAGCCTTCAAGGCATTCCTGCCACTCCCTCTACCATCTGGCAACCTTCCTGCTCCTTCACAATTTCTTCCTGCCTTCTTTCTAATATGCCCATCAGAAGGAGGCAAGGGGCAACCCTCTGTCTGGGAACCTTCCTTACCCCTTACATTAGAAACGTGTAAAACGAATTGAACTTAACTTCCACTTAGTCATGACGAGTTCAAGTAGCAACACAGAAACAAGTCTATATCTACATTAATAGCATAATCCTGAAATAATGACTTAGTCCTATGGGCATCCCCTCCAACTAGGTCTTCCTCTGCCTCAAAAAAAAATGACATTACCAATAAACCAGGTTCTAGATATTTCTCTTTTCACAGTATGGAGAAATATAGACTTGAGTGAAGCCAAGTGGATAAAATCTATAAATACAGATTTTTTTTTGCATCTTTTGACATATTTAGCCTATTTTTTTAAAGGATAAACAGGTCATTCCTCAGATAGCCCAAAAGTTTTGTCATATATGTCTTAACCTCAACATTTTATGACTTAGATCCAATTTTCTACTTTCCCTCTGCTTCCATTTCTACTTGTGCCATAAGTAAGAGAAATGGAAGGTTAATCTCATACTGGCTGCATGACATTCTGACTCTTCCCTCAGGGTCCTGAAATATCCCAGCATATGCCCTTTCTGGCATAGATCAGAGGATGGCAGACTCAGGGGACACCATATGGCTAAGAGCCTGCATGTTACACTGGGGCTTCAGGTACCCCAGCCAGGTTTAGATCTGATGCTGGTCTCAAGGACCAGAATTGGACCCTAGGAAGTCCTCTGGGCATGAAAATCCAGTCCACAGAGGGATGAGAATAGTTGGAAATGTTTCAAGAATCTACATTAATTGCACTGAATTATCAGCCTCTTATATGAATCATGAAGTAGAGCCCTCTTTTGTTCTAAAATGGTCAGTGAAGATTGCTTATTTTTGTAAGGGCAAAGTGGAGATAATTCCTCATCCTTCCAGTATAGCCTGAGACATGTTAGGACCTAGCACGTTTGCTTCCCTCCAACTACATAACCCCAATGTGGTTCTAACAGACAAAGAATGAAGTCTCAGGATTCCCTCTCTGGCGTACAGTGGGTGATCAGTAATTTAAAAATGAACAAAGAAACGCTCAGTTTCCCTGAGGTTCAACACAGGCAATGGCATTTCATGCTGAAACTTCCCTTCTGTTTCCTCTTTTCTCTTTCCCAGATCTCATAGATTCTGCTTTCTTATTTATCTCTAGTGTCTACATCACAAGTCACATATTTACATTTGGGGGGGATGGTGGTGGGGATGGGTAATGACCCTGATACACAGCGAAAGTCAATAAAAGCCTCATTTTACTTTAGTAATAAAGCATAAAAATTCAAATCTTCTAAACTTAAATTTTAGAACAGCATAATATGAGAAATTATGGAGGAGAAAAAAATGAAGAAGACAAAGTAGATACAAAAGGGAAAATTCAGAAAGTAATGGGAAACAGCAAAAATGTGAGGTTAAATAAACAGAAAGAGAATAGACTGTGATAACTGTGCACTGAAGAAAAAAAATTTTTATTATTATTTTACTATTACTATGCCAGTGACTTTTTTTAAAGAATTGCTTGCCTCTCTGTATTTGAGTGCCTTTTTCTTATAATCATTGTGGAAATTTTATGAGTTGGTGGATGAAAATATCTCGAATTGGCACATTATAGGAGGTAAACCCTCATTAAAGTTAGCTATTATTTTTTTTCCTTGTGGGTAAAAAAGTAAAAGTGAATAAGATTGAATATTGGGAAAGAACTAGAGATTGTCCTTAGATGAAATGGACAGAAACACATTTAGTTATGAGACATGAGAGGGAAGAAAGTAAAGCTAGAAAGGAGGGAGAAAAAGCCACAGAGACAGCTGAAACCATACAGGCTTTGATGAAAAGTAATATTCCAGAGTCTTACCCCAAAATTCATTGAGGCCTCAGACTTCACAAGGCACCTGGATTAAAAATGACTAGGCTGACTTTCTTCTCTCATGTTATTTTAATCCTCACACCTTAAAACTGGAAGCTGAACTCTGAGTAGATTTTCTAGAGCAGCAGAGTAGTGTAGAAAGTGTGCTCTGGTTTGAAGCAGCCGTCACCAAAGTGACATCACCCTGAGGGTAAGAGGAAGCAGGTCCAGGGCTTGTAGTCTAGATGTCTCCACTTATGTCCATATTAATTCTTCATCTTTGGTCTGATAGCCAAAAGACTTTTCTGTCCTGAAACCACTAACCCAAAGTTTTTCCCTGCAGAGCCCGTCACATTCAGGTTCTGTTCTGATGGCTGAGGGACTGCATATAGCAATCAAAACAAACTGGTAAACTGTGGAGAACTGAAGCCCTGGCATCTGTTCCAAAAGCAGTAGCTATCATTCAGCTACAATATCTGCTTCCGTGTTGCCATGCAAGCTCAATGTTGCCTTTTGAATTTGTTTTTAAATATGGAAATCTGGATTTTTTTTTAATGAAAAAGCTCTCAATTCTTAAAACTGACAATTAAATAAAAATATTTAAGCCTGGGGCTGGGGAACTCTTTGTGGGCAAAAGACAGCATGGTTCCTGGTCCCATCAGCCCAAAGGCTGGAATAATTTGAGACTTCTGTTTTATAGCATTGGTTAAATGGGCTCTATTCTAAAAATGACGTGTCAAGCTCTAAGGAACTAGAGGTGTAATGATGAATGAAACACATTCTAGCCTTTAGGGAGTTTCATGTCTTCTAAAGGACAAAACATTTGAGAGGGTAGGTCATAGTACAATAGGATGGTGTTACTATAGGGAACAGAACAAAGTGCTATTTAAAGATAGTTTTGAATGAGGAGATCAAGGGCTGCTTAATGGAGGAGGTGGCTCTAAAGGTGGTAGGTTCTGTGAGTCCCAAACATAGGGACCTCAAAGAGTTTAGACTGATTCTTGGAAAAAAGAGGTCAAAGGAATGGAAGCAAAAGCCAAACCTTTTCTGGACAATGACAGTTTTTAGAGGATAAAATCTGTTTTTTTTTTTTATAAGTGGAAAGTCAGGAAACAGAAAACAAAAAAGAACAGAAGTGGACAGTGTTGAGAAGAAGGAAAATGATAACAAAAAATGAAAATGAAGTTTAAAAAGGCTGAGATGCTGTAGGAAACAGATTGGGCACATGAAATGAAATTTAGTAAAAAGAGAAGTGAGCTCATAATGACTTTTGGCAATGCCTTAAAACTGGGATAATCTTAGCTCCTTGCAGGGACAGGGTAGACATTGTGGTTAAAGAAGAATGACTCAACTTTCTACTTTCTATTTCTAGCAAGGAAGACTGGTGATCAGAAATATTAATTCCTGTATAGTTTTCTCCTAAGACTTACACCAGTTATCATTAGTGATGCATTGCAAACTCTAAATGGTGACCAAGTATGGTTATAATGTTATCCTGTTTCCCATGTCAAGCTGTTTTGGGGACAAACTTTTCCTTTAATATTCCAATTAATTAACCCAATCACCTATTTGTTTCATTTATCCTCTGGACACTCTACCAGTGTAGGGTCAGGCTGTGTGCTACACACAGCAGAGAGAAGATCAGCCTTATATTAACAGAGATGGGCACACTCTTCTTACATACTAGAGGCCCATAATTATCCTTCAAGAAAATATGATTATCCTCATTCCACACATAATTCTTAGGTTGTATATTAACAAATTGCAACTTGAGTTCCATTTTAAGGCTTTCCTCAGTGCTGCTGGTAGATTGGCTCAACTGATACAGTGTCCGCCTAGCAAGTGTGAGGCCCTGAGTTCAAACCCCAGTACCACCAACAAAACAAAAGATTACTCTTCAAGGCTTTCCTCAATTCTAGCTTTAACTTGAATTCATCTGCATAAAAACTCGGTGGTACAAGAGAGAGATAAACAGTAAGATTTTTCCTGGATAGTGTTCTTCCAGAGAGAAATAATACCAGTACTCAAGGATATTGTCCTGGTCAGGATAGGTTATATTATGCTGCAATAACAAATAATACTAGGGACTCAGTACTTAAATTTTGCAAAAGTTTATTTCTTACATTTCATTATGTCCAAATTTTCATTCCTATATACTTCCCCGATTGCTGCAGTGAGGGAAAGGGGTGTATGAACTCATGGACTATTTCCTAAAACTTTTGTCCTGACATCATCTAACTATGTCTATTTTATTGACTAAAATCAAGACAGGCTCACCTAACTTTGAACTTGGCAAGGAAATGCAACTCTACTATGTACATAAAAAGGAGAGAAGAGCTGGAGTTTTTATAAACGGATCTAGTGGGTATCACAGGCATAGTCCTTGCTGAGAGAATTTTCCTTCTTAGGTTATACAAAGTATGAGCTAACAGATGTCAATGGATTAGAGGAGTTACTTTATCTATGCCACAAATTATTACTCAAGAAGAACTATGACGGAGTCAGGCATGGCAGTGTACACCATGATACCAGCACTTGGGAAGCTGAAGTAGGAAGCCTGTGAGTTTGGGGCTAGCTTGAGCTACATAGAGAGTTTCAGGCCAACTTGGGATGCAAGAGGACTTAAGAGATGTACAGAGGACATAATTGAGAATATTTGGTGACTGATTAGTTAATTATTGATTCCTAGGTTATGATTTGGGACAGACATTGACTTATTAATCAAGAAAGGAAACACAGAGTTGAAAACAATCTTGGGAGTTGTGTCTGGTGGTATACGCCTGTAATCCCAGTTACTCAAGAGACATAGGTAGGAGAATTACAGTTGAAGACTGGCCAGTGCAAAATGAACAGGAATTTGAAAAAAATCTAAAAGCAAAAAAGGGCTGGAGGCATAGCTCAAATGGTAGAGTGCTTGTCTAGTAAGTGCAAAGCCCTGAATTCAAACCCAGTACTGAAAGGAAGGGAGGAAGGAAGGATGGAAGGAAGGAAAAGAACCATCTTGGGCAATAGAAGGTAAAAATGTATGAATTCCATTTTTCCAAATATGCTTGGGTGCTGATGGATGATTTAAATAGAAATGTTCAGTAGATGTTTAAGCACAGACATCTCGGAAAGAAAGCTATTCACATTTAGCTAAACAACTACTTATACAGTGACTACTGTATGAAAAATTTTGCAACATGTTTTAGATGCAAAGTTAAATAAAACAGAATCCATACCACTGGGGAGTTATATTTAGTGTTAGCAAATCACACATTCATAGATAATGATCTTCCCAGGTGGTTCTCATTATGAGAGATTGAGAGACCCCCTCACCAAGTTTAGAAGCTGATGCTGCTCACTATTCAAGGAAATTTTCTTGACTGTGATGTCTGGACTGCATGTGGAAAGTTGCATAAAAGTTCTTTGACCATGGTAAAGCATAGCAGTTTGCCATTTTTGGTCTATAATTCTGAATTTAGATCCTTTATCCATTTTCTTTCTCACACTCTGCTCTTTGATTAGAGGAGTTCTACAATATCTATCTCAAGGTATTTCTGAGGATTAAATGCAAGGTACAGTCCAGACAGACATATAGCAAGTGCTCAATAAGCTTCAACTTTTGTGATTATTATTTATAGAGATGAAGTGGGAGAACCATATTACAGACAACAGATCACAGATATAGCAAAACAAATATTGATGAAATCAGACAACAGCGTTATTTAGAAATTAGAAACAGTTTACTTTCACTAGGGTTTAAAGTGTGCAGTGGAGAGTTGTAAGAACAAAGCTTGGAGAGACTTCCAGAGGAGGAATGACACAGCCTTACGGGTTATTTCTGCTACTAGTACACATAGTAGCAGTTATTTATGGGTTTTAAGAAAAGGAGAGATGATCATATTTCTGGCGTAAAGCACTCGTCCACCAGGAGCCATTTTGAATTGAAGGTGAAAATATTGGAGGTTGAAATGCTCATTTAAGAGTATATTAAAAATATATAGGTCAGAAACACATTAAGTCTGAACTAAGCAATAATAGTGGGGATAGACCAGAGAGGTTGGAGTTAAGAAGTACTGAGGAAGCAAACCCAGGAAATCTTTGTGATTGGATAGGGTCAGGGTAGCAGAGAGGGATGACTGTTTGGATATCAGGAAGATTAGTGCCACCAGCTGTGCATTCTAGACTAAAGGAAGAGCACCAATGTTGGGGGTGTTGGTCCCATATTTGCAAGACCTTTAAGTGGAAATACTTAAATGAAGTTTAGGAGAAACTTAGAACTGCAGATAAATAATTTGTATGTCAATAGCACAGCCTTAAAGCAAAGTTAGGAGAGCAGTGATCTCCAGGAGCATGTATTGAGAAGGAAACCCAATGGATTGAGAACAAAGCTCTGATAAGGGTAGGGAAATTCAGCTAAGGGTGGGAAAAAAAGAGCAACCCATAGAGGAAACTATAAAAATGACAAAGTGTTTCTTAAAGGGAAATTCTGATGGAAGCTAGGGATTAGATGCTTGTTTATTTAAATAAATTTATTTAAATAATTAATTGAGCATATATTTTTCTTAGCAGTGTGGACAACAGAGACACATTAAGAGAAGAGTATAGATAATGTGGACTAAAAATTGTCCATTGCATTTAGCAAGAAGGAGTTTCATTGACTATCTAAATATGAGTGATTTCTATAGACTGTTCAATGCAAAAGGTTAAAGCAATAGTACAAAGAATCAATGACAGATGAAGTGAAAGAAATAGTAAATGTAGATAAAGTGTGCATAAGTTTTCACATGAAAATATACAACAAAAAGAGAAAAGGGCAAGGACATTAATGAGGGATATACAGACAAAGAAAACAGTGAGGAAGACGGAAAGATAGGTCAGATTGAGATTGAAGGTGTTAAAGGAGCTATATAGTAAAAGGCAAAGTGAAAGGATTTAAAAAACTCAGTAAAACTATTTTTGATATAGTAACTATAATTTTAAAGTTTTTGCTTCTACTTTCAAATTCTCTGGTGAGAATTTTTATATTTCTACTTATTTCAAAAGTATTTACCTTTATCTTATGGAATACATTTATAATAGCTGTCATAATTCTAACATGTGAATCATCTCAAGATCGCACTTAATAGTGTTTCCTTTCATAATTTAGTCACAATTTTTCAGTTCTTTGTAAGTTGAGTTCAGTTCTTTTGATTATATTCTAGGTTTTCAATATTATGTTCAATATTATGTTGATGCTGGGTCCTGTTAAAATCCTCAGGAAAATGTTGATTTTGGTGTTGTCATTATTTGCTTATTTGGCACTCAACCAAATCAGGCTCAGATTGCAATTTCTGTCTCACCTTTGACGGTGCGTGTTCCAGTAGCAGTTCAGTTGGCAAAGCCTTTGAAATGCTATTTCAGGTTTGTGATGATCCTATGCCACTGAGGGCTTAGTCTGACACCTGGATGTATTGTAAATTAAAATTTAGCTCTCAAAGTTTGTGCTCTGCTGTTTTGGGCCCACCCTGCAGAAGTATAACTCCAAGTTATACTTAGAAGAAGTTATATTGGTTTATTCACAGAATTAGGCACTCTCTTCTCCAAGTTACTCTCCATACTGTCCACATGGAAGGAACCCCTTTCATTGGTCCTCTGGCTAAGAAGATGGAGTTTACCATGGAGTTTAGTTTCCCTTACAGCTGCTATATACTATATAACTCCCATAATACTCATGAGTGGCCACATCAGGCAATCTAGAGAGGAAAAAAAAAAGAAAATGTGGTTTCCCTCCAATACTCTCCTGATTTTAGAGTACCTTCACTCAATTCTTTAGGCAAGAAGGTCCAATTGAAGTTTATTAGAGCACTGCCAAATCCATGGGCTCCACTGGAAACCCACCCTTGCCAAGTAATAGAAAAAAAATAGGTAATGCTTTCTCCCATATTCTTTGGTTCACAGAGGTTACATTCCCGGCTTCTAGACAGGAAGACAGAATTTATTTCACAGTATTGGATGCCAGTGGTTCTGGTATTTCAGGGCCACTGGAACCATGTCTTAGCTCAATGCCATGTAAGAGAAAAGGAGATATTAAAAGGGGAAACAAAATTCCATAAAGATAATTTTTATGCTGGCTCCCTCTGTGAACTACTTCCTTTTGTTTATTTTTCAGAAATTTAGGCAATTTTTAAATCTTGAGTAAATATTTTAGTGATGGGCAGCAGAAGAGACTGAGTATAATGGGCTTATTTCATCTTGGCTATATTAGAGTCCTAAGGAATAAATTGAGTACTAAGAGAAGTCCCAGGTGAAATTGAAAGCTTGAAAACAACTTAGTGATTAGGAAATTATTTGAAATTTACACATATTCAGGTGGGTGTAGGGCCAGAAACAGGACTGCATTGGAGTAAGAAGTTAACGGGGAGTGGAAGAGTGGGAATAGATGTGGTTTGTTAGGTTTGTCTCTGAAAGTAGGTTAGAAAAAGAGCAATAACAAAGGATACATGAAGATCTAGGGAGTTTATAAAAGGAGGGACATAGAGATGTGCTCAAAGTAAAAGGTGGTTGATAGACTTGGTAGTGGTAAGATGGAACAGTTCTCTTGGGTTTTCTATTTTTCCCTGTGATGTAATAAATGAAGTAGTCAGGTGGTAATTGGAAGGTGGAGGAGTTGAAGTTTCAGAAAGAGAAATATGTAATAAACATTTTGATAAGAAACAAATATAACTTTCTAGTGAAAAATCACAGGCATGACAAACAGTGTGGAGGGTCCACTTATAGTGTATAGTGCTAACCTAAAAGTAAAGTTCATCTAATCTACTAGCTCAATAATTTCTGGTCTTTCTCTCTTCTAGTGGCTTTCACCTTTAGTCCATGTCTACAATCCACTGCTGTGGTCACACTAGACTTTGTGGTTAATCAGGAGTGAGATACTAGAGGTTAGATGCAGACAGTAACCCCAAGATTACTCAGAATGTCATAGAATTTTAGAGGAAAGAACAAAGCAGCAGTGTACAAGGAGACCTAAGTGTCATAGAAGGAAATTAAGTAGTCATGAAATTGAACATTCTTAGAAAGGAGCAGAAATGGATGATGTATTAAGTGACTGTCATAAATCAGGGCAGGGAATAAAACTGAAGAGTTAGGAGTGAAACAGGATAAGTGAGAAGTTACAAAATCCACATCCTTGGGATTTAGTTGGTTACCATTTCTACATCAAGTATGTACAACTCAAAGTGAGGAGTGAGAATGAATACTTACAAACAACAGACTGGAACCAACAACTCAAATTGCTTCACCTTTAAAATCAAATCCTACTATTCTAATCTCTGGCTATTATCTATTCTTCTTTATTATTATTATTATATTTGCTATTTGTCATCAATTCTTTCAATCCTAGCAATTCTGGTCAGCCTATTCTGGTACTCTAGTTTTTGTTCCACTCTGAAACACTGGTCTTTCATTTCAATATCTTTGGTGCCCACAAATCTCTTATTTACATCTGAAGCCAACCTCTCTCCATTCTCAGTTTTATATGATCCTCTCACTTCTCCCTTCTACTCAAACTACTGAGCACAGCTGAAATGCCTTCAAAACATATCACCAGAACTAGGGCTATAGTTCAGTGCTAAAACACATGCCCAGTATGTACAAGGCCTTGGTTCCATCACCAGCACTGTCAAATGTTTCACCAATTGGCCTTTCCTCATGTCTTCTATCTTGGCATGTAATTCATACCAACAAGATCTCTCTCAAGATCAATGTAACTGCCTGCTGTCTATTCTCCCTCATTCTCTAGACCATCACTACTACCTTTTAGAATCAACTCTCCATACAATAGCCAAAGTAAACCTCACAAAACAGGTAAGTACACATTACTTTCCTGCTATAACCATTCAAAATCTTGTTTCTATTAAGACTGTGGTCTTTATTTTATATAAGCCCTTATGATCTGACCCTCCCAAGCCCTACTACCAGTCTTCTTCTTCCCTCCTCCTCCTCCACACTGACCTTTTTACCATCTCTTAAAAATGGTTTGCCAATTCCTACCACAGGGCTGTTGTAGTTTTTGTCTTCTCTGTCCATATCTGCATACACAACTTCTCCATCTCATACAGGTTAAGTTCAAATGTCACCTAGTTGACCTATTTGTACAAAACAGGTCTCAATTCTTCATTACTATATATGCCTTTACTCAATTGCTTTGTTGTGGCAGCTTCATGGTGCCTGTCACTATTTAAAATTACATTGTGAGTGAATATGGTCAGGGTATGTTATATGTAGATATAAAACTAGCATTATGAAACCCATTAGGAACAATTATAAAGGGGGAAGGAGAGGGAGGTATTAAAGAGTAAGGCTGTAATCAGCTACTTGGAAGGTAGTGGTCAGAAGGATTGCAGTTCAAGACTAGTCTCAGAAAAAAGTTCCCAAGATCCTGTCTCAACCAATGACTGGGTATGATAGTGCATGCCTGTCATCCCCTGCTGTGGGGAAGCATAAATGAGAGGATCTCAGTCTAGGCCAGGGGCATAAAGTGAGACTCTCTCAAAAAATAACCAATGCAAAAAGGTCTAGCAATGTAGCTCATGTGGTAGAATGCCTGCCTAGCAAGTGCAAGGCTCTAGATTCAACTACCCCACACACCCCATATCACAAAAAAAGGAAAAAAGTAGTACAGGGAGTTAATTTGATCAGAATACATTATAAGCATGCAAGGCAATATCACAATGTAACCTCTTTACATAATTAATACAAGCTTAAAAAAACACATTGTTGGCTTGTTCATGCCTTTGCTATAGCCCACACTGAAGCAGACACTCCTCAAAGGCAAGACCTTAAAACTGTCTTGTTTGGCTACTATATCCATGACACATAAAACAGTGCTCAGTATACAATAGACACTGGATATATATATTAATTGGAGCTGCTGAATTATCAACATGAAAGCTAAAATCCTCTAGGATAATGGGAGTGAGAATGAGGTGTCAACATCACCCAATGAGCTGAAAAAAAAGATGTCTTTCCCTTTGAAGGCAAAAGATTGAAATATAATATGTGAACAGCTTTTTTTGCTCATCTACAATTTTTTATAAGGAATCTGTATTAAAATATGTTGTATAAAGAATTCTAGAATTAGAGGTCAATGCAACCCATTAAGGGGGTTTGAAAATATTATTTGTGTCATCCTTAGTTTTGCAAGAAAATGTTATGCTATTAAAAGATATTTAAATGTAAGTAGCTTAAGAAGAAAAATTAGGTCTATTTTCACTTTTTTGTCCAAATCTGGCATGGTTCCTAAGCATGTAAAATCAGTAACAGGGGAAAATAATTTCAATATATAATGAAATTATAATATTATAATTATAATTATATAATTATTATTTATAATTAAAATATAATATATAATGCAATGAACTTCACAAAAATATTATGTTCGATGTAGTGTTCAGCATTCTAACCCATTCCATATGTTGCAGTAGGAAGTTTCCAAAATTTATCATCTTTTTCCATGTTTTAGGAGGAAATGATTTATCTCAATTAAATAGCAGATCTTGAAAATGGTATATGACTGAAAAAAATGAAGGGTTTAATAACAGCCTCAGTTTCTCCTCTTACAAAATGTTCACAGTTATTAGATGACCATGCTCTTGAGGATTCTTCAAGCTCCTTAATTACAAAGTATATGATGTTTCTTGCAAGGGGATGTATGGATCAGCCACTACTTTTCCACTGACATACAGCAGCCATTCCTTAGATTGGTTTGATAAGGAAGCCAACGTGACTGCCATTAATATCATTAATGAAAGGGTTATTAGCCATGCCAGCTCCTGGGATCCATCTATAAGCTACACATAGGCCTGAGCGTAAGCTAGGATTTTCCAAGTGTGGTCTCCAGACCCTCCACAACTGAATATGTACAAATACATTTTCTTCAGCTCCACCTCAGAAATCCTAGGAGTGGAGCTCAATAGTCTGTCTTAATAAGCTCTCCAGGTGATCCTGAAGCACAAAGCCATTTGAAGATACTGATGTAAAGAGTAAGTTCAGCAGATAAAGTGCTGAGATGCAGATCTGAACAAATGCTGATCAAGTACAGGATGTCTGGGATGTTGGGCCCTGTCTCATGAATAGGAGTTCAGATACAGTTGGGAAGCTCATTACAGGCATATGCAAAGGTTGGGGAAGTGGAGACCAGATGAATCCCAAGACGTACGTAGCTTGGGGAAGACTGAGGTAATAGGGTACACTGATTTTCCTAGACGTCCTGCCTTCTCTCCGCTCGGTGATGCCACCTATGAAGTAGGTGAAGAGAATTGAGTGTGGAGAGTGAGCACTAAAATTAGGGGCTGATACTGGCAACCTACATATTAAATTATGCTTATAGTTTGGCTGTATTTGGTTGGCCCAATATTACAAAAAATGAAATTAAGCCAACATTTAACGGGTAGTACTTTAGACAGTTTTAAAAACTTCATTTTGGCTTTTCTTCTTCATTTCTTGCTTTTCTTTATGAAATGGAGGGTCACACTACATTTGTGTATCAGTGCTAGTAACAGCTGCTGCTTTTTGCCCGGTCTTGTTTTCTCCACAATCCCCACCACTGTCTTTGGTATACACAGTAATAGTTACTCTCAAACTGCTCTTTTCATACAGTAAATAAAATGTTGTTTATTTTCATGTAGAAATTAAAGGCAAGAAAATGCAAGGACCAAGAATGTTCCCTTTTTCAAAACAAATGGTAAAGAGCATGGGGTGGGGGGGCTGCAGGGAGAATATTTTTACACGTTTGATAATAATTACAAAAAAATTATCAACAAAATTTAATAGGAGCCAAAATGAAAAAAGTGATGAACTAACTTGGAGCAAATTAGATAATAATGGAAAAGGGTATTGAAGAATGAATAGGAGTTTTCTGCATGCAAATTCACCTGTTTGACAGTCATCTAGTTAATAAAATGTAGCTTCTGAGGCAATTTATCATTTTGGATGTGTGTGCTTTTTTTGTGTAATTAAAGTCAATTGATAATCTCTCATAGGGTCACAGATCATATGGCCATGTTGTTCAAGGCTACATTTTAATTACCCTGGCCTAAGGCACTCCTTAAGCCCAGGGGTACCTACATGTCCTTTTTAATAAGGAGTTAATGCTCGAGGCTCAATGCAAAGCCACAGTCACTCTCATATGAAAATGAAGAGTGGAGATACATTCTGCAAATCAAAAGCCTGAGGGAAAATAGTTAACCCAACATGTTCTGAACTTTTCCATGCTTCCTTGAGGGGGCTCATTATGAATAAATACTTTGCTAGGTCACTGAAATATTTAAAGGAGAGAAGCAAGAGGCACTAGCCTCTAACCTTGTGTGTGTGTACATGTGTGTTTTCCAAACTAGTGCATTCTATGAAGACTAGGCCAGTGGAGCATTCCTTAAGAACTGTGGCTGTCTGCCTAAGCAGAAGGAAAGGTGGCACACAGACACTCCTGCTGTTAGATAATCCAGAGGCTTCCAATAGTGGCTTGTTGCCTGGAAGTGGAGGCTGCAGTTCAGTTCTACCCGGATGTAGTCAAATTCCTCACAGGGGTACACGTCCTGGGTGCAGACAGTGTGTGCCAAGAGCACATGGGTGAGTTAGTGTACACCTGCTGGAGAGGTCCCTGTGTCAGGGATGTGCTCACAGCTCTGCTCAGCCTGGCCTGTTTGTGCATGTGTCATCGAATGCTTTGCAACCAGTCAGGGAGAGCGTAACAGTGTCCCCTCCTAGTTGGAGGCCTGGAAAGAGGATGTAAGTATAATTACTGCTGACAGCTAATGGAGCATCACCGTCAGAGCCAGTGGTGTAGATGCGGCTTTTGGATCCCAGGTACTTTGGTTTCCATCCCAGAAAATTCCTCATAGGGAACTGATTGATCTTTCAAACAAAATGACTAAATTGGCCAAGTTGCTTCTCCCTCTTCTATTTCAGTTCTTCCTCCCTAAAACTCAAAGACAGGTGGTGTTTTAGAGGAGAAATGTTTGCTGGACCATGTAATGGAGGAGAGAGAATGCCCAAAGGTCTTTGCAAGCACCTTTCTTCTGCAGATAGAGTGGGGCCTGGTTGAAAGAGAAGCAAAAAATGAGAGGTTCCACATGTCATATCCATGAAGCGAACACAGACTGATGTTGGAGGTTTACCCTTACTCTACTCAAAGTGGTTCAGTATGATATGACATATGACTTTTGACTATAGTGGTGGAATCTATATTTTACTTATTAATTTATTTATTTATTCATTTATTTAGCCTCTTCAGCCAATCTGGTTCATGCTTTTCCTCATACTGGGTGAGCCTGGAAATCCTTTCTCAGCCCCACAGCTAAGCCTTTACTTACCACTTGCTATAAATCTTCTGCTCTGGAAAACTGTCCTTAGGTATTTGCAGTTATTGCAATTATTATTAGGATTATTATAATTACTTTTCCATGCAATTAACTCTTCCAAAGTGGCTCCTCCTTTTCCCTCATAAATTGAACCTGCATGTAGTGAACAGTTATGTGCTAGGCAATATTAAAAGGACAAGAATACAGAGATAGAGAGAGGAAATAGTAAACAAATATAAGGAGTCAGTCACTTTCCTTATCACAGACTCTGATCTAGTGTTCAGTCACTGAGAGGTACAGCAGAGACAGAGTAGCTTAGAGGACATTGAGGCACTACTGCCCATTAGGGTAGAGCATTCCAAAAGAGACAGTGTTATAAGAGAAAAGGAACAGACACTCAGCCTCATCATCTGCATCCTGGTTGTTAGTTTGGGCAAGGGAAAGGTCAATGAGGATCTTAATAAGAATATGTGAGTGGAATGATGGAAACAAAGATCCTTTTGCAGGGAAAATGCAGAAAAATAATGATGTGAAACCCATTTTATTCATCTTTGTATTATTTTGATACGTCCACTGTCTAATACATAGTTGGCAAGTAATAACTGTTGACTGAATATAGGAATTACTTTGTCCTCTACCTCAACCCATGGGGATTTTCATTTCATTTTTGGACCCCATCATGTCTTATGTTACCATCTTCCATAGCAACAATGTGGAATATCTCTACAGACCATATGTTCCTTGAGGAAAGTACTTTGTCAGATTCAGTTTTGTATTCCAAGAACCTGAAATATTGTAGTTACTTAGTTAATAAGTATTTATTGAATGAGATTTGACAAGTAACAATATTTACCTCATTTTTTTCCAAAATTTGCCAAAGTTTTCAAGTCAAACTGAAGAATAGCCTAAGCAGGGGGCAAATAGAGAGGAGAATTTAAACAGAGCCAGGCCTTGGAAAATACAAGAAGAAATTTATAAATGAAACACGTTAAAAAGCAAGGTTTAGACTTATTTTAAGAATCAAAGTCATAAATTGAGATTTATTACCATAAGAATAGTATCTAACATGACTTAAATATTTATTATTTGACAGGTACTACACCATGTGCTATACTTACATTTTCACAATACTCTTATTAGGTAGGTATCAGTACTATTTCCATTCTGTGGTGGGAATAGGGAAACGATGGCTTCCCAGAAGTCATACAGACTTAAACCTAGGCATGACTTAAGAAATGACCTTTTTTTCATTGCATTCATCTGCCTCTTAGTGGAACTTTGAGATACGATTTTTTAATGATGTGTGTGGAGAAAGGATGCTTCACTTATGTCCCTACTCAAACTTTTATAAACTTTGGTTTTATTATCCAAAATTACAATTTCCACAATAATAAAAACATTCCCAGTTACTATGCACTTCCTGAACGTCATGCACAGGATAGGCAGAGTCTATCACCTTAAGCTTGTAGGATGGACATCATTATCCCCATCTGTGGGTGAGAAACAGGAGGCTCTGGGAAATTACCATGTTACCCAATATCACAGAGATAATTAGAGTTACTGGAAATTTTGATCCAGGTCCACTTCAGATCTCAAAGTCTAAGGCATTTCCAATTGCTGTGTTGTTTTACCTAACATTCAAACATAGCAGTACCACAAATACTGAAAACAAAGCAAAACTCAACAGTATCTTCTTAAATTGGGTAAAAAATAGCATCAAACAGAACTAAGGGTCTGCCCCAGAAAGATGTTCTATGGTAGCTTTTAAGCAATCAATTCTGCAAAGGTACTCAGGCTGCCCAAGAAGTAACAGATCCATACATGCCAGGTAATCCCCACTGCCACCACCTCTTCTTCTCACCCTCACTCCCCCCACCCCTCTGACAGCCAGCTTGGTTCATTTATTTATCTTCCACATTCTGGACACCTTTGATGAGCTGCCCAGCACTGACTCAGCGGAGCTGGACCTTCACTTGGGGCCCAGTTCTCGGCAGCTGCTGCAGCTTTGCACTCGCCTACAGCGATGTGCCAGCTGTCTCCAACTGCATTACACCACAGTAATGCGAACAACTGGAAGCAGTAATGTGCCTCCCCATTTGCCTAACAATCCCAACATGGACAATAACTCAGAAGACTGAAGATTTGTGCTGTAATTTAATAAACCCCATGCACATTTCTACAATTGAGTATCACATCTGTGCAATGGATCCTAGAAGTGTAATATTCTTTTATAAGGGACCATTAACCAATCTTAAGTTTATAGGTTTCCTTAAATCTTTTTCATCAGCTGTTAAACTACTGTAAAGAGAAAATTGCCTCTTATGAGACAAGGGGTAGTAAAATACAAAGACTGTGATTAAACGTCAATCAATTAAGGATTATAATATAATAAAATGTTGACTGATGATTAAAATGAGCACTTTTCTGGGAAAATTTTATAAGCAATATTATGAATTATTTTTAAAGTCGGTAGAATAAACTTCAATTAGATCACTTTATATATGAGTCCTTGATCTTTTTTTAAAGAAAAGATTCATAAGAATTATTTCTCAGGTACAAAGATCCCAAAATTGGCATTGAACTTCTGTACTAAAAAGTATTTTCTTAGCTTCTCATTTTACTACTCCCCAGTCTAGGGAGTTTTAAATTTGTTTCTGAACAGAATAAGTAATGGCATTTTTGTTTCAGCTAGTTTTCTACCAATGTGTACAGCTGGGCAATAGTTTATGAAAATGGGTTATATAGTAAAACCACCAAACAAACAACACTGCAATTGAGGTAACAAAACACTGACTAGAATGTAGGGCCCCCGAAAGGAGCTTTGGGACTGTTTATAAAATTTAGCAATCTAGGCCTTCCTGAAATGGCCCCTTATAGAATTTTTCTTTTGAAGGTCAGAGCAGACTTCTGTCCAGGAAGAGTTACAAGTAATCTAAAGCAATCTACTTTATTCATTTCTGCCTTCCATCAGTCATACATCTTTAGTCACCAACTCTCTATTTTGGGCTAGAGTTATGTTAGAAGATCTGAGCTAATTACATTGGGTTTGGCAGCCTAGCATGTCATAGAAGGCTGAGAATGGCTTTTTCGTCTTTTCTCTTGCTGCCATAGTTTTTCTCTGTTTTCCAAATTTTTTTCTCTCATCACAGTTATTGGCAAAAGGCCTCCTCTTGCCCCCATACCGAATGGCTCCTTGCTCAGACCTCTCCCACATGCCTTTCCAGAGCAATTTTCTTGCTACACTGTTTGTACCTGGTCCCTTTGGCACTCTTAGGGCATTCAGACTCCTGCCTGTTTGCAGGGAGCATTTTGATGCTTGTTGCAACAGCTGGCTTATATGAGCCTTGAAGGAAAATCATGCATACACGTGGCAGCACACTGGAACTACTAAAGCATCTGGCAAAGTAAGCAGAGACCAAAAGGTGTGGGTAACTCATGGCTTTGCTGGAAACGGCTGGGGGAAACTTGCACAGGACACAGTGACAGAGCATAATTAAGGAATAAGTCCCACTGCAGCCTGACATCTGCCCTTATCACTCTATGGAAACTACTCTGAGGAAGGTCACCAGTGACCTTCTAATTACCCAACTCAGTGAATGCTTTTCAATTAATGTTTGTCTAGACAGCTCTGCTGGACTTAGCAGGACAACTGAGTGACAGGCAGAAAATCACACACTCACAAAATTACAAAGTGAAATTTAAAACAGGCTAACTTAACTCCCAAATTCAGGATCTTCCCATTGAACCACGCAGCCTCACAATGTTTTATAGATACACGAAAGGGTGAATGGGGAAAAAAGGTGGGTTGACACAGACTCTTGTTGTTTCTCCTTTGTAGAATAGATCTCACATGACAGTGATGGCATTTTAAGAGGGCTATGGTCCAAAAGGACAGAGAAAGAGGAAGAAGAGATAATGGAGAACAAGACATTTATGACTAATGTCCTAGGAGAGAGAAAAAATATTTTCAGATACTGCAAGAACAGAAAAGAAACAAACTGACTTCCACAGGAGAACACAAAGGGACACAAAGTTGTTCGGGAAGTAGAGGTAAGACTAGAAAAAAGAGTAAGATTGGTGGAAGGCCTGTAGACAGAGGAGATGCTGCCTACAAAATGAAGTCACTACTTCTCTTCACCATCCCAAGAAAAATACTGAAAATTAGTCACCCAACAAATCCAGCTAGAAGAACTTCAGATGTGGGCAAAGATGAGAAGAGTAACTAAGGCCAGGAGCCAAAAGATAAGTGGAATTCTCCTTAGTCTGTGGTAGAATATCTCACCTCTTCACCCTGTTCTCCAGTCCAATTTCCAGAACCCCTAGATTAGGTATACACTACTCTGTCCCCACTCCCCACTTCTAGAATGTTTTTCTGGATATCTTGAAAAGCCACAAAGTCAGAATTTCCAGATTCTGACATGAGAAAGCAGGTTGCTGCTTAGTTATCATGCAGTGAAGTTGACAAGACTCACTCAGGCAAACAGAGCTTCCTATCGCCTTCATGGTTCTGCCCTAATAATTATGGATGAACAGTGATTGAGTAATCTCATCAAAAAATAGAAGGCAAAAAACAAGCACATACAAAACAGGCACACAAGGCATCGGGGACATGTCCTATGAGATGAGGACATCGCAGGATGACAGCCATCTTCAAGTCAAAAAGAGACTCATCATTAGGAGTTAAATTGGCCAGCAATTCGAACTTAGACTTCCTAGTCTTCAGAATTGTAAGAAGTAAATTTCATATGTTGAAGCCACCAATCTATGGCATTTTGTTAAGCCAGCCTGAGCACCCGCTTCATGCAATTTTCTTCTTTTTTGATACATTGGCCAGTAAAGTCTTTGTTGCCTTGGTTGCTGTCTGATTTCTTCAACTATTTTGTTGTAGTTTTGTATTTTATTTGGCATTTGTATAGAGGTTCTCTGTATGACATTTGGTCTGATAACCATTCTATCAAAGAACTAAGTAAAAATTTCATAAAGAGATACTCAAATAATTGGGGGAAGAGCATTTCAGGAAAAGAAAAAAGTACGTATAAAGATCTTGAAGCAAGAACCACCTTAGGAAATACAGTGGCAAAACAGAAGACCAAAATCATGAGCAACCTGATTGAAAGGGAGAATTGTGTTAACTGAGTTTAAAAAGTAGGGAGGAGTCAGATCAAATAGGGTCTGGTGTGCAAGGTAAGGTAGACAGATGGTTATTATGGACACTATTATGATGACAATGGAACACCATTGCAGGGTCTTATGCTTAGAGAGGGAATATATTTGTATGTGCATATATTTCTGGCCTTTGTGACAATAGAATGTAAGGTGCATAAGAGTAGACATGGCATATTAGTAATTAGGAGGTTGTTGTAAGAATCTAGATGAATAAAGATTCGACCAAGATGGTACTCATTATAGTTTGCATCTTGAATATCCCTCAAAAGCCTACATGTTAAAGGCTTAGTCATCAGTGTTGTACTACTGGAAAATGGTGGGAACCTTTAAAAGTTAGGTCACTGAGGACATGGTCTTGAGGAGATAGTGGGAACCCTTCTTCTTCCTGTATCTCTGCTTTGCTTCCTATAAGGTAAGCAGCTCTGCTCCACCATGTACTCCTACCATGATGTGCTGCCTTACCACAGGAATAAAAGCAATGGAACCAATCAACCATGGACTGAAACCTCTAAAATCAAGAGCCAAAATAAACCTTTCCTCTTTATAAATTGATTATTTCAAGTATTTTGTTAATGTGATAGAAAGCTGACTAACAAAGTAGCCAAGAAGGTGGTGCATACAAGTCAGATCTATGAGCTCTTGCATATAGCAGGATTTGATGACAGTTTGAATATTTATTATGCTAGAAGAAGAAACATAAAGCAATTTGAACAGTTTTTGTTCTGAAAAACAAATAATAGGAAATACTGTGGAAAGATCTTGTTTTGTAGGACTAATCAGGAATTCTGTGAAGTTTGATAAGTCTGTTAGACTGCTGTGATAATTTTATTTGCCAACTTGACCAATGTTTAATCAAATACTAGTCTAGATGTTACTATAAAGGTGTTAATTAGATGCCGCTAGCATTTACAAACAGTTGATTTTAAGTAAAATAAATTATGCTCTATAATAAGGGGAAGCCACATCTAATCAGTCAAAGGCCTTAAGAACAAAAACTGAGATTTGAGATTTTCTCAAGAAAACAGAAGTTGGGCTAATGGAGTCACTCAAGCAGTAGAGTGCCTGCCTAGCAAGAATGAGTCCCTAAATTCAAATCCCAATACTGTCCAAAAAGAAAAAGGAAGTCATCTTGCTAATTTCAAACATAGAGTTTCTACCTGAGTTTTGATCATTCAGACTTAAGACTGCATCAGCTTTTATCTTCTTATCTGTATATCAAGCCAATCAGTTTGCTCTATGGAGCTCCCAAAATCATGTGAGCCAGTTCTTTCAAATACATCACACACACACACACACACACACACACACACACACACATGCTTCCCTACCAGATGTCCCATTGGCTTTGTTTTTCTGGAGAACCTTGATTAATACAATCACAAGTGGAAGCATCAAGTAGGCAGGTGGACATATGAATCTGAAGCGTAGGCAAGAAGTTGGACACAAATTTGACTGAAACGACTACTTTATAGTCATTATTATTACTATAATAATGTGATGTAATTTTGTTAGCTTATTGGTGATGTTACAATTAATGGTCACAAACTGAGCATCTTCAAATTTATTTTTCTTACAGTTCCAGAGGTCAAAAGTCTGAAATCAAGGTGGCTGCAATGCTGGTTCCTCCAGGAGGCCTGAGGGATAATCTTTACTGTACCTTTTCCTAATTTCTGTTGGCTGCTGGTATCCTTTGGTGTTCCTTGGCTTATAGATATGTAATACTTATTTCTGGCTCTATCTTCATATGACCCTCTCCCTTCTGTCTCTGTGTGTCTTCTAAGAACAGCTGTCATTGCACTTAGAGATCATCCTAGTCTAAGATGAACTCATCTTGAGTACTTACATCAATATATCTGTAAAGAGCCTCAGATAAGGTTACATTATGAAGTTTGGGGACAGTATTCAATCCATAGCAATAAGACAAAATATGTAATATTTACACTATTAATAACTGATATAAGTCACACTATAAGATCCTGTTTACTCAATGTTATCACTTTTATTCATTCATCATAGCAAAACACTTTTGACATTATCAACAAAGTTACCTTTTTGTAAATCACATAAGTTACTTGGGACTCTTATCCATATTTGTATTTCATGTGCAAAGCAAAATTACATCAAGGTTTTATGTTCCAGAAGGTAAGAACTATGTCTCTTTCATTGGTTTTGCTGTAGCCACAGTGAAAACTCTTTTCAACAATAATGTTCCAATCCATAAAATAGACTGTAGCATTTGATGGACTGGTGTGTTAGCATATTTTGCCTCTATTTAAGTTACAGAATGTGGGGGAAGTTAGATGATCAATATTTTTGACCTCCTGGCTCTACTAAACTTTTATGGCTGCTTACCCTTAGAGATATGCCATTTTCTTTGCACTGAAAGACTTGCAGAATGTCTGGACCAATGTGACTAAAATTGCCATCTTTCACATGAGGCCTCAGAGAACAGCTTAAGGACCAATCCCCCTCCTCTGCTGCCTTTGTCTGACTCTCGTGGTCATTTCTGCTGATGTCGGCTCCACTGTCTTCAGCTATCACTGCCGTTTTCCCATAGCGATGGATAGCCAAGCAGACTGCTGGAGTGGCTATCCATCACCTATGCCTGTGAATGATCAAGGCCATGTCTGTGGTTCCAAATTTGGCAGCAACTAAGTGGAAGTTGCATTCAGCAAAGCAGTTCTTTGTGCCACCAACAGAGAATCAGGGAATCTTAAAAGTTTTCTGTTTATTTCAGAATGCTACGACCTACTCCCCTATTGAGACTGAAAAGCGGAAGTAAAGATGAAATGAAAAGAGGTCGATGTTTAGGAGCTAAAGTGGTGGGAATAGGGCATCTGAGCCTTTTGATTTTGTGATAAGCAGTCTGCTCTGGGTGCCGAAGCTTACTATAAAAGCCATAATACTTTCATTGGTCAAAGGAATAAGATGTGTTTAGTTAGGCTCCTGTGGTAAGGGAGGTGGAAAAAAACTTCTTTTCTTGATAACCCTCCAATGTTGAAAACCAAGATTTAGTAACAGCTTAATAAACTTTCTCTACAGCACAAATTTGCTGCTGTCATTCGTTCAGCATTTCTTAGGCAGGCACAACTACTGACTCACTGGTGAATTGTGAACAAATACAGTGAATGTCATGTGCAATTCAGAGTTAAGGATGATTTGAGAACAAAAGTTCAGAATTCTAGTCACATGTGGCTTAAGTTCCACTAAAAAACAGAAAAAGTAATAATTGTGAAAAACAGATGACATGTAATTTATATGAAAAAACATAATTATTTTCTTCTGGATAACCAGGAAAATTCTTTAACACCCACAGGAGTCGTAATGCTCTTCAGGGCTTCCCCGTCTTCAAAGATAATCATTCATCAGATACTAATTTAGCATTTACTGTTTGGACACAGGGAAAAGACACTGTACTGGAAGAGGTTACAGTATAGGAATGTAGAAATCATTCCCCTTTTGGAATATATTGATTTATGCTTTCTATTCTGTAATCTTGGAAATTTGTGTCAAATAGAAGATACAATAAACTGATTTATGTTAACACTGGAATTATAGAGAACATCCCGAATATCTTTTGAGTCCTGTGTTAAGAGTACCTCTTTCCTGTGGTTTTGATGACCATTGTATGGAAATTAAAGGGCTGGCATAGAACAAATCAGGGAAATAGCAGCTTGTACTCTTCCTTTTTAGTTTTCTGGTTCAGGATTCCAAGGTAACTGTCTTTAAATCTGACTTTATATGTTTACATA
This sequence comes from Castor canadensis, assembly GCF_047511655.1. Lineage (NCBI taxonomy): Eukaryota > Metazoa > Chordata > Mammalia > Rodentia > Castoridae > Castor > Castor canadensis. Next base: position 30,570,597 of record NC_133395.1, read on the forward strand.
TACGTTATATATTGCATATTCAGTGTGTTTTAAACATTAAACTAGGGAACGTCATCTCTGCTTTTAACTTCTCTATGAATCATTAGAGGAGGAGACAGGTGAAATGCCAAGAAGAAAACCAATGGCATTATATTATGTGTACAGCTAGCACCATTTTTCATTCAATAGTATGCTGCTCTGATTGGAAATCCATAGTCTGCTGTTAACCCTGAAATTTCCCTTCCAGCCAGTGGACAAGCCAAATGATTTTTTTTCCCTTTAGAACTACTATTCTCTGGAGCCCCATATTCTACAATGTGCTGAGTTTAGCTCCTTATTTTGATCACAACATATTATTGCTGCAAGAATGTACCAATATTTAAGGCGCACAGTAAACAAATGTCTGGAGTAAGCTGCTGCTCTTGCTACTCGCTGGTTTGCCCACATTTTTTTACTGAGACAAAGAAAAAGATTTTGGGGATCTCCTTTAGCTTTTTACTTTTCCAAGATTAGCTCAACACAGATCAGCTCAACACATCTTTTTGCTTTTTGCTTTTGTTGGTATTCAGATTTGAACTCGGATTTGTGCTTGCTAGACAATCCCTGTGTCACTTGAGCCATACCTCCAGCTCAGCACACCTTGAAATTAGGTAAAAGAAGTCATTTGTACAATCTGTGTTGCATCTTTAGGAGGTGAGAATTAAAAGCATCCACAGAATGGTAAATGGGGGCTAGAATTCCACTTATATTTTGGTCACTAAGCTGTGTAACTTGTTACAATGCTGAATAAATGAAGAGGAAGAGGCACCCAATTCTAATTTGCAGAAATACAGAATTTGCAATAGTGGCCTTGTACATAGCAGGACCCACACAAAACAGGCATTGAGGACCAACTCAACATTGAGCCTAAGCACACAGTTTCTCCTCATTGTTGGTAGGAGCAGGCCCCTAGCAAATCCTTATAGCTTTTAATTTCAACTTGTTTGGAAGAGCATAAGAAATTTCTATATCACTGTTGCATTTAGAACCATTTTGATTACCTAAATTTGTTATTATGACATGATATGACTTATCATATTTGGTAGCACACTAAGTTTGGGACAGTAAGTGTAGTATGGTTAGCACTAAGTTAGATGTTATTATCAGGAATGAAAACAGTGATGGACATGTGTGTTTATTTACACTGCACAGGTGTGAATGTGTACTGCATACTTAGTGCATTTTGTTCTTATTGTCATTTAATTTGGACTCCAAGTTGGATAATTAGAATATATTTTCTATCTATTTCATTTTTTGCATAATAAATATTTTATCTTCAAGGCCCACTTTGAACATCATTTCCTACAGGTAGTCTCTCTCACAGCTCGGCAGTATACTACATGATTCTTTAAAGCTACATATACTTATAGTCTTTGCCACTCACAGTTTTTGTTCACTTGCTCTGTTGGGCCAGCCTAGAGGACTTCACATTGTGTAGTTTTGTTGCTCAGAGTCAGTACAGGGTCTTGCACATCTCAATTATTCAGAACGTGTTAAATGAGTCTATAGTGAATGATGTAATTCTTGCAGCATGCTTATTAATTGTTGAGGATTATTTTTTAATCAAGATGATTTATAGTATATATATATATATGTTTTTCTTTTTTATCATCATATTATTGTTGTATTAGGGGTACATTGTGACCTTTACAAACATTCTTACAATATATCATAGTCAGATTCACCTCTTCCATTCAGTTTTTTACTCCCTTCCCCAAATTCTTGGAATAGTTTCACTATTCCATTTCATACATGAGTATGTAATACTCCCAGTATATTCACACTCCTATATTCTTTCCTTGTATTTTCCCCCCTCCCACTGGTACCAACCCCCAGACAGGACCTGTTTTACCTTCCTGTTCTCCATTTTTGAGAAAAGACATTTTTGTTTGGTTAAGATAGCTATACAGGGAACTCTGACATTTCTGAGGATTATGACTCTGAACATGCTATAGACTTTCTCCCCAAACTGAAAAGAAGGTGCATACATACTGTACATGAAATTTTTTGCATAACTTTAGGCTGTTCTTGGACCTTCCAAAGCCCTTCCATGAACATGTCTATGAATCCATATACTCAGATTAGGAACACCTTACCAAAGGAAAAAGAAAATAGTCTTGGTACAATACACTGGTAAACATTTCCCTGTTATTCCTTTTATTTGAGTACTTATTGTGTGACTTGCTGAAGATGCTATGATGAGTGTCACACAAGTATTCACAGCTCAGGGATACTAACAAATAAATCAATTATACCACAGTATGGTCAGTACTAGTGTAGTGTTAATCATAGAGCATTGTTTTTTAAATTCGTGATTCCATAAACCAAAAATTCTCAGAAGAAAATACTGGGTAACTGACATGGGTGGTCAATTATTTTGTTATATAATATCAGTGCATTAAAAGGCTATGACCCAAAAACAAGTGCACAATTTTGGAATAAAAAAACCCTTTAAATTGATCATATATAATTTTGTAAGAATAAATTTGTTTTTCATTTCATTCTGGACTTTTTTTTTCTTTCTTTTTTATTGTGCTGGGGGTACATTGTGGCATTTGAAAAACATCATTACAATGGGCTTCTGTAAACCTCTTGCATCCCGGCACCAGGCATGTAATATTCAATTCCCAAATTGAATCTTTGAAGAGAACACCCACAGAGTGGGAGAAAATATTTGCCAATTATACATCAGACAAAGGACTGATAACCAGAATATACAGGGAACTTAAAAAACTAAATTCTCCCAAAACTAATGAACCAATAAAGAAATGGGCATGTGAACTAAACAGAACTTTCTCAAAAGAAGAAATTCAAATGGCCAGAAAACACATGAAAAAATGCTCACCATCTCTAGCAATAAAGGAAATGCAAATTAAAACCACACTAAGATTCCACCTCACCCCTGTTAGAATAGCCATCATCAGCAACACCACCAACAACAGGTGTTGGCGAGGATGTGGGGAAAAAGGAACCCTTTTACACTGTTGGTGGGAATGTAGACTAGTACAACCACTCTGGAAAAAAGTTTGGAGGCTACTTAAAAAGATGGACATCGATCTACCATTTGATCCAGCAATACCACTCTTGGGGATATACCCAAAAGACTGTTACTCCAGAGGCACCTGCACATCCATGTTTATTGCGGCACTATTCACAATAGCCAAGTTATGGAAACAGCCAAGATGTCCCAGCACTGACGAATGGATTAAGAAAATGTGGTATCTATACACAATGGAATTTTATGCAGCCATGAAGAAGAACGAAATGTTATCATTCGCTGGTAAATGGATGGAATTGGAGAACATCATTCTGAGTGAGGTTAGCCTGGCTCAAAAGACCAAAAATCGTATGTTCTCCCTCATATGTGGACATTAGATCAAGGGCAAACACAACAAGGGGATTGGACTATGAGCACATGATAAAAGCGAGAGCACACAAGGGAGGGGTGAGGATAGGTAAGACACCTAAAAAACTAGCTAGCATTTGTTGCCCTTAACGCAGAGAAACTAAAGCAGATACCTTAAAGCAACTGAGGCCAATAGGAAAAGGGGACCAGGAACTAGAGAAAAGGTTAGATCAAAAAGAATTAACCTAGAAGGTAACACCCACACACAGGAAATCAATGTGAGTCAATGCCCTGTATAGCTATCCTTATCTCAACCAGCAAAAACCCTTGTTCCTTCCTATTATTACTTATACTCTCTCTACAACAAAATTAGAAATAAGGGCAAAATAGTTTCTGCTGGGTATTGAGGGGGGGAGAAGAAGGGGGCGGAGTGGGTGGTAAGGGAGGGGGTGGGGGCAGGGGGGAGAAATGAACCAAGCCTTGTATGCACATATGAATAATAAAAGAAAAATGAAAAAAAAAAAAAAAAAAAAAAAGAGATAAATGTGACTGGCAGAGTGGCTCAAGTGGTAGAGTGCCTACTGGCAAGCACAAGGCCCTGAGATCAGCCCCAGTACACACACACACAAAACAAAAGAGAGGTAAATGGAGGAGATGATGATGGAGGAGAATCAGAGAAAAGAGTTTACTCCAGGCAGATGAAATCATAGTTGAAAGGTTCAGTGATTTTGCATACATTAAATTTGAGCACATAAAGTAGTAATGGAATAATTTCAAGTTTGTGGGAAAAGTCCTCATGGGAAAGGTGAAGTATATAGGGACTGAAAATTCTTAAGGACTGGACTTAAGCAAAGAAGGATTACATGTTGATGGCATCCAGGGCAGCAAGTGCTGAGGGTGTGCACTGAGGTGAGCTGTGAGAAGTTTGGGGGTCCCATGTGAAGACTGTTTTACCCTGAAGCAACGTACAAGAACAAATTAGCCAGCAAGATGCACAGCTATGAGGATCTTGCATCTCAGCTGACGATGAGATGGGACTGACAGACAATGAGAGGAGCCTGTGAATCCCTGCACAGACGGGACTAAGGAGGATCCACTGGCAAAAGCCAGCTTGAGAGTGGCACCTGTTCAGTATAGGAATGGGAGGAGTGGCAACTAGAGTAATGGCAAGTATCCACAAAGTCATATAGTTGGTAAGTTCTTCTTTAGCTAGGTGGGAATAGAAATAAAGTACAAGGGCAAATGCTAAATACAAGGCAGAAACAGCAGAATTTGAGATAATTATACAGATATAAAAATCCAGGGAGGGAACACTACTTTATTTAGAAAATACTTCCAAGATATTCTGTTTGTATTATCTGTGTGGCATGATTTTCTTTAATCAATATATTCAGCTGATCAAACTTTCATAAATATAGAATTCACTTAAAAAATTCTTACCTGTAATCAATATGGTGGAAAGTATTTGTTGAAAATGATTTTTTTCAGTTTTTAAAGAGTTTATAAGTAGATTAATTACTCTGGCATTCTGGACAATTTAAAGTAACTCACAGTGCTATACATTTTGAAATTACTTTTTCAGACAAAGTGTAAGTATATCTGCAGTATACGTCACAATCACAATGAAACCCCCCATGTATGTGTATAAAAATAGTAAAAAGAATGAGAGGACGAGAGAGAAAGACAGAGGCTTTCTCAAAAGGACTGTTAATATGCAGTAAGTATAGACAAACTATTTTGACAGAACATTCTGCCCGGGCCACAAGTATCCTTTTTCCAACTTCTAAGCACTTCACCCCCTTAGGATAGTTACATTCTACTGAGAATGCTGTTACCTCACCAATAGCTCAACTTCAGACCCCTTCTACTTAGACATGTGAATATGTAAAAGTCATCTTCATCTAGAACCACCATTTCCTTCCTGCCTTTCCTTCACCCCAAGACTCTCCTTTTAAATCTATTCCAAATAATTTTAGATGCATTTCCTATTATAGCATTACCATAGACAGCACAAACATCTTCTTTTTCCTTTCTCCCACTATGTGTACACATAATGGAGTTTCTTATTAAATATACATGCAATCCCTCATTGCATATAAATGTACCTCATCAAAGAATAAGGGAGACCCTGCAACTCTGCTATCGATTGGCCATAAAGGCAGTGTAATATCTAAATGGTGTTCTTGGAGTCATGGAACTTTATCAACCATTACCAGCTGCTTTAACATGGCTTCCTTCTTGCATATTTATTAGGCTGCTTTATTACATATTTCTGAGACCACAGAAAGTAGAAGCTGTTTTTCAAATTCCTGAAGCCAATTTATAAAGTCATGGTTTTGCCTTCCTGGGGCAATACCTTCATCTGTAGGGGAAAAAGAATGCCAGCCTGGTGGAAGCCATACTACTATTTTGGAAGTGAAAGGGAGAAGAGGTTAAAATTAACCAGTAGTGAAATGCTTTCTAGCTCAAGTGCATCTCAGAGTAAACACCAACCAATGCCTTGGAAGACATTATTTGAATAAGCAAAGCAAAAATATGTTTCTCACATTCAAACAATTTGGCTTTTCCATTAGGTGCAAATGATTTGAAATTGACAAGAATGTTATGCAAGGGAGAAAGAGAAAACCAGAAGCCTATTAAGGAATAATGAAAAAAAGACTTGGAAGGACAATCTATTGTTCTGTTGAAGGTGCAAGGCTTCTCAGAAACCTCTTCCTCCTTGGTTTAAGGAGTGTTAAATTACATTATTGGAAAACACACTTGGGTGGGTGACTTAAGCCAAGTCTGCACACACTGGGTGAAACTGTATCTATTGACTTACAAGCTGGATGCATGTGTCAAAATGCAATCTGGTATTTTTGCAATAATAGCTAGCAGTCATGGCTGTAAATTATTTATGGAGAGTATTCAGTGCAAACAGGTTAGTGCACACATCCTCTTCAGCTTGACTGCCCTGGTTTTAGATCACGCAGACATTCAACTCCTCAGAGATATGCTCTTATCACTGCAAACCCTAAAAGGGGGCCCCAACTGCAGTCAGTTCAGTGACTCAAAGCATCCTGGCCACTCGCTAAAGCTCTACCTCAAGGTTCAGTGAGTAAACACGGTCCCTCTGCCCCCTTCTCTCACACCCACCTGGCCCTGGCGATGTAAGGTAATATCAGACATGAAGGCGGATCGATCTCTAGAGCAGAGGCATGGTCAGGCTCCCCTATCTTTGTGCAGAAACATGGAAGAATGTGCACAGCAAAGGCCACTGGTGATCTTAACGCAAGCTGACATTTCACTAATGCCATGTTTCTGAGGCTGGGAAAAAGCTGCTAGCCAGCCAAGCCCTTAGTTTACACTCAAAGAAATGTGGTGCCCTGTTGCAATGCAGAGCATAGATTTCTTCTTCTGCCCTGATCATTTTCATGTCTTCTCAAGGACTAGTGTGGACAGCTGGACATCTCTGCAGTGCCATATAGATGGCCAGAAAGGTTATAGCATCTTTTACATTTTAAGAATTAAAGTCACAAGGGAATGCAAATCTCTGTTGATATTGCAGGAAGGCTTCTCTACTTCTCCCTCGAACAAGCAATTAATAAGATATGGACCTTAGACATCCCAGGTCAGATAACAGGTACATCTCACTGTATCTTCTTTGTTGTTTAAGATGAAAAGATATGACTGACTTTTCTTTGCTTAAGGTGGAATAACTATTTTTGTCACAGGGGATCACAGCTTTTATTTATGGTCTTAGAACAGGAAGTGGGTTAATCTATGTGTTCAGCAATCTATACGCAGAATAAAAGAGAGGCTAGCACAACCCTGGAGTAAAATTTAGAAGCACCATGGACACTGCAAAATGGTCAGAGCAGAAAATAAAATCCTGGGTTCTACAATCAGCTCTCTTTAGGATTAGACATCAAATGTTTATCCTCCAAATGGTTTTGCAGACTGTTAGAAAGCAAAGGAACAGAACATTGTGCCAGAAGTCAGGGGCCTTGGATTTGCAGACGCCTGTATGATTTCTGCACTATTTATTCAGCCTCTCTGAGTGCAGTTTCTTCATCTATAAAGTGGGAAAAATAAAATATTTCTGGGAATCATTTTGTTGTGAGACAAAAATGACATGATATAAAGGCAAAGGAGTTTTTTGTTATAGGTTGAATAATGGCTTTGATGTCTTTATGCCTGGGATGTAGCCTTAATTTGAAAAAAAAGTATTTGTAGATGAAATAAAATAAGGATTTTAAGATGATTATCCAGGTGGTTCTTAAGTCCAATGACAAGCATCTTTCTTAAAGCCACACAGAGGAAAAGGCACGAACATAGAGAAGAAAGCCACAAGAAAATGGAGGAAGAGATTAGAGCTATGAAGCCACAAGCCAAAAAATTCCTGTAGTCGCCAGACACTATAAAAGGCAAGAAAGGATTCCCCCTTAGTCCTTGGAAGGAGCCTAGCTGACTGACATTTGGTTTGGGAGGCCTCCAGATCTATGAGCGAATAGTAGCTCTTAATAGAATCCTATTAACTCACCAAGTTTAAGCCATTCACTCTTTAGGACAGAAATCAATCTGTTACAACAACGCACCTCATGATCTAGCACCCAGCTCTCATTCCACTTTTACTCTTTAGTGCCTTGTATGTCCCTGTTCCTCCTGACCTTGAAATTTTCTTGGATCTTTTGGCAGTCTGAACTTTTCAATCTGTTCTCACACTACACTTTATGTCTTGCTCCCTTTTATTGTAGCACATCATTTGTTTATCCAAATATGTCTCCCACATACTTTAAACTCTCTGAGAGAAAAGATAATCTTATTCAACTTGATTTTCCCAGTACTTAATACAATGTCTGACTTCTCACTAATGCTCTATATTCATTTGTTAAATTAACTAATTTATTAATATCTTTTCATATTTAATACTTTACTTAATCTTTCAAAAATCAAGTGAAATGAAGGCTAATATTCTTTTTTACAGAAGAGAAATTTGAAATGCAAAAAGGGGAATTAAGTTGCTAGAAGTTGAATCTAGGAATTCTAATTTCAAATACTATGTTTTATATATATATATATATATATATATATACTCATATAGATATTTTACCATATATATATTTACACAGGCCTCTCTATAACATGTGTTACCTCATCATTTTCTGCCAATATTAAAGCTATTTAGTGTATAAGTCTTACCTCTGGTAAGTTCATGGAGAGAATGGAATGCTGGTTTTATTTAATACTTTTTCTATACTGTGTCTTCTAAATAGCAGTCATTCAAATATTGTTGACTAAATTAATGACCATTGCAATGTCTATATTTAATAGATATTTCTTCATATTTTTGCAAAATCAGCCAATGAGGCTGTACATTGCTACTTTACAAAAAACCATAAACATGGGGAGTTCCCAGTCTGTTACATGTTTATTTTCTACCATTCCTCAGGAGGTGGAAGGCATCTTAATTGGACACTGAATCTTTCCCTGGTGCCAAGGTGATTCAGCTGGGCTTAATCCTCTTTACTGTTTTTTTTCCCCAGAAAGTTACCAATGGATAGAATTTCTCTTCTGGAGCAAGATTAGACAAAGCAAGCGTAGATGCTGCAATGGATATTCTCATGGAGTGATTGTACTTTGATCCCTTATTTCTGACGCCACCATGTATAAGGACCATGCTAGTGGGGAGTTGAGGCTCCCAGTTACTGTAAGTACAGAAGACAGTATTATCAAAATTGTAATTAGAGTCACTAACAGAAGGATGGGTTAGGCTCCATGCTGTAAGAAGTAGAAAGCATATAAGCGATGGGACTTACAAGAAAGGTTAAACATGGTCAAAAGAAAGCAAACAATGGTTGTGAGTTGGAAAGGGTTAAACATGGCCAAAAGAAAGCAAACAATGGTTGTGAATTGGAAAGGGATGCATATATAAGGGAGGTAGGTAATGGTAAAGCCAGGAAAGACAGAAAGAGGAAACCCCAGGAAACTAGAAGAAGCCTTAAGCCTCCTTTATCTCTTATCAGCTAAGGAAGTAACAGTAAATAATTATCAAATCAAATGTGTGATCATTTAATAATCTCTGAATATTTCATAGGCAAGTTTTAAGAATTAATTTCCCTGAAATTAATGAAATAATTGGGATAAGACAATCTCAATGAGTAGCAAATAGAGTAAATTTTAAATGCTTAAAAAGCAATGGCAGGTAAATAACAGCATCTCAAGTCCACAGATGTTCTCACTGTGAGGAGACTTTTCAGTTAGTTGCAGTCAGTGTTCCAAGTCAGGTATCAGGTACACAATATGCTGGTACACATGCATGGTGCACACACATGGACGAAAAAAAATCAAACTGTAGCTTACTAATTAAAGATTACCCATTTTGAATAAAGTTCATTTTGTATGCAAGTGACATTTACCTCCCAAAGTAAACCATTCACTTAAAAAATGTATCTTAGCATTTATAAAGCATTTCCCCACAGTTATGTACTTATCCTGTGTCCACAAATGTCAAGGTTGTTTTCCTCCTCAAACTCCATTTAAACCATCAAGTATGTAAGATTATCATACTAAACGTAGAGCAATGTCACTGCTTATAAATGTAGTCATCCCATAAACATTTATTGGGTACATTCTGCGAACCCAGCATTGAGGTAGTTGCTGGAGAAATTTTAAAAAAGGTAAGAAGATAGGTTAGTGTTCTTAAAGTTTGCAGAGTCTAGTTAGCAATACATACACATTAATATCTAAAATATGTGATATGACATATGATACGACATAAATGGCAAATATACATAGTAACAAAAGTGTAGCTTCCATAACAGGGACCTATCAGGAACACATCCATTATTGCAACGAAGGGCTTTGTTTATCAGTGTCTCCCAGAAAATATGTTGCCTGAATTTCCACTCAATCATTTTTAGAAGATATTTCCTTTTCATCCCTAGCTTTAATATTATGTAATTGACAAAAGTTGTACATATGTACAATGTACTTTGAAATGACTAAATTAAGAAAATTGACATATCTATCACCTCACATGTGGAGAGAAGATTTAAGATCTACTGTCAGCAATTTTCCAATATATAACACATTTTACTGTAATCACCATCTCCAGAATTCCTGTTTAATTGAACCTTTGTACCCTTTGACCAGCATTAGCCAGCCATGTTACTATGCCAAGTGGTAAAATATGTGAAGAGCCTAATTTTTACCCTTTTGAAAAATAGAAACCAAGGTCATACTCATAAATTCATGGTTTCATAAAATGAAAATGCTTGGTTGAAAATGTGTGGCGGATCAGTAGAACTTTAAATGTAGACAGGGAATTTAGCAAAGCAGCAAAAGGAGATACTGAGGATGGGGAAGAACCACCAGTATGAGCAAAGCGTACATTTGAGAAAAGGTATGAGATGGTTCTAAGAGGCCCAGAGTTCTGCTTAAATGGCTGAGGCACATTTCTAGTTGTCCAGGAAGTACGTTATCTTTACTAACTTGGCAATAAAAATAATAGACACTGGATAGATTCTGAAGCCAAGTAGCCTGACATTGCACCTTTGTAGCACAGGGTCACTAGCTTAGTCACTTAAATCTCTCTCTACCTCTATTCCCTCATGTATAAAAGGAGGATCATAAAAATACTTGCTGCATAGACTCGTTCTGAAGAATATCTGAGTTAGTCAATGTAAAGTCATGATAACAGTGCTCAGTGAGGGGCGAGGCAGTCCACCACAGTGTCAGAGCATCCTGCTCCTCATACTAGAGATGTCAAGAATGCAAGGCCCTGACTGCTCTCTATCTAGGACATTTCCAGAGTGTGTTGACAGCAAGCAACTTTGAGAGAGGTAATGTCTCCTTCTGGGAGAAAAGTACAATGTTTACCACTTGCTACAAAACAGTAGGTTCCACAAACTCAGTCTTCTTCTGCTGCAATGTAATTAAAAGCAATGCAGGTGTCTGTCTGGACCACGTTTGTGTTGCCCTTTGGGATTCCAGAACTAAGTCAAACCGATGGAAACGTGTTTGTGTTGCTGCTCTGCATAAGCCATGAAATCCTTGTCTCTGACCCAGGCGCCCAGTGTCCATGAAAGAGTCATAGGCCAAGCCTTTAATTTTATACAGGAGAATCAAATCCTGTGCCCAACAGGTGGTACATATTCAGCATGAAGTAAATGTTAGTTTTAGGGAAAGGACTGTGTCAATGGAAGATGGCAAGGCTGTGAAGACAAGATGGGCATCTGAGAAAAGGACTAGTTATAAGATGGCAGTGCATTTTTCAGAGCTTTGTTCCCAGAAGGGTCTGTCTGTTCTTCCTTTCTATTTTCCTTCTCTTGTATGCCTCCTTATTTACCATTAATAGCAACAGTTTTTGCACCACAGAGTCCTTCTAATCTTGTCCACTGACGATAGGACCTGTACTCAATCTAAAATCTTTTCATCAGCTCACCTGCCCCTGAAAAGAAAGTGAAACCACTTGGAAAATGCAAAAAATCAAAAGACTTTTGACACTTTTCAAAATTTTTTAAATCAGCAAATTAAAATTTTATATATTTGTCATGTGCAGCAAGATGCTTTGAAATACGTGTACATTGTGGAATGGCACAATGGAGCTAATTAACGTATGCATAACCTCAAAAGCTTATTATTTTTGTGGTGACAACACTTAAAATCTGCTCTCTTGGTGAATTTCAGAATACCTTGCTTTTAATTATTGTCACCCTGTGGCACAGTAGATCTTGCGACCTTATTCCCAGTAACTGAAATTTTGTATCCTCTGTCCAACACCTATCGTACCCTCTGGTAACTTCCATTGTAGTCCCTGTTTCTATGAGAGCAACTTTTTTAGAGTTCAAATACAAATGAAGTCACATGGTATTTGTCTTTCTGTGCCTGGCTCCTTCACTTAACATAATGCCATCTATTTTGTTGACAATGGAGACTGTCATTATTTTTTAAGACTGAATATTATTCAATTATGTATATACACCACATTTTCTTTGTCCATACACTTAGGTTAATTCCAAATCTTTATTACCAAGATTAATTCTGTAATGAACATAGGAGTGCATACAAGTCTTTGACAGACTGATTTTATTTCCTGTGGATATATGCCCAGCAGTGGTATTGCTGGATTTTTTGAGAAACCACCATACTGTTTTCCAATATTCCAATTTGTATTCCCATCAACAGTGTGCAAGAATTCCTTTTTACCATAGCCTCATCAGTGCTCATTATTTTTTTGCCTTCTTGATAATTGCCATTTGAACATGTGCAGCTGAGGATTAGTGATTTTGAGTGTTTTTTCTTGGTTTTTTTTTTTTTTTTGAGCATTTTTTCTAATACCCGTTGGTCATTTGTATGTATTTTTTGAGCAGTTTGTGTTCACATTGTTTGTCCACTATTATTCTTTTTGGGGGGCAGTACTGGAGTTTGAACTCAGGGCTTTCTGCTTGGTAGGCAGGCACTCTACTACTCTAGCCATGCCTCCAGCCCTCGTTTCTCTGGTTGTTTTGTAGATAAGGTCTTACATTTTGCACAGTATCCTGGACTGTGACCCTCCTATTTTAAGCTTCCCATGAAAACTGGGACAGGTGCACGACACTGCTGGCTTCAAACTGTGACCTTCTTAATCTCAGCCTCCCAAGTAGCTAGCATTACAGGTGTGACCATCTTAATTGATGTATTTATTTTCTTCCTATTTAGTTGTTTGAGTTTCTTATATATTTTGCATAATGACACTTTATGTGGTATATGGTTTGAAAATATTTTCTCCCATTTCATCAGTATATCTTCCCTCGGTTGATTATTTTTTTGGCTAAGCAGAAGCTTTTTATTTTGTTATAATTACATTTGTCTATTTTTGCTTCCCATGGTTTTGGGATCATGTCCCAGATCAATGCCATGGAGCATTTCTTCTGTTTCATCTAGTACTTTTATAGTTTTAAGCCTAACATTTAAATCTCTGATCAGTTTGAATTAATTGTTGCATAGGTTGTGAGACAAAGATCCAATTTCGTTCTTTTATCTGCATGTGAATATCCAGTTTTCTCAATACAGTTAACTGAGGAGATTTTCCTTTTCTCATGTGTATTCTTAGTCCCTTTATCAAAACTCCACTGACTGTAAATAATATGAGTTTATTTCTGGACTCTATTATGTTCCATTGGTCTTGTATCTGTTTTGATGTCAGTGTCATGTTGTTTTCATTAGTATAACATTGTAGTTTGTTTTGAAGTGAAATAATTTTTTGCCACTGCTAACAAAGGGATAGGAAAGTTTTTTAAAAGTTACCTATAATATAGTATCTTTTTAGTTTCTGTTTTTAAAAATGTACTGAGAAATATAAAACTACCTAGAGGCTAGTAAAAGATCTCTGGGTAATGCAGAGAAATGAAATAATATTATTGTACATTTCAAAAAAACATTGAGGTTCATTAGACATTTTTCTAGGGATACCAGGACAAGATGTGGGATCTGGAGTGAAGAATGGTGCAAAAAGGAAGAAAGGTCCTGACAAAGCACCATGACAGCTGAGAAGACAGAGATGACTTCCACTTCTGTATCCCACAAACCAAAAGGAGGAAGAAAGCACTGTTTCTCTTTTACTAATTTCCTCTTGCTGCATTTTCATAAGGCCTATGAAGATTGCATTAGAATACAAGAACAGCTGACTGGGGAGCAGGGAGAAGGAGGAAGAAAGGACGCAAGTTGGCAGAGAAGGGATAGCTTGGAGACCATCAGTGCATTTTCAGCTTCTGATAAGCAAGCAGAGGCCTTAAGGTAGCCTGAATCTTAAATAAAGGCTCCAATGCGATCAAGTGTGGGGGTATATCAATTAATCAAGCTTTATAGGAAGGATGCCCATACCTTTTTCAGTTATATTTTCTCAGAGAACTTCCAAGGTTTAAATTTTAGACTCATTACAGAGACCATAGCTTGACCCAACAGAAGGAACAGTGTACTGGGGTCAAAAGACCTGAGGGGTTTTCTTGCCTCTGTCACTTTCTCATACAATGACCTTAGGCAAGAAGCTTAGCTGGAGCTTGAGTTTCTTTTTCTCTACGCGGTAGCTAAGACTGCCTCACAGAACCAAACATGGGCCAAGTGGTGTATGCAAATTTCCTGAACACTATAAGCTATGAAGTATTATCATGCAAAGAAACAATGATACAAAATATTATCTTCGGAATCAAAATCCCTAGAGTCTCTATAACTGTATAGGAATGTAGCTCTGTGCCAGTTATTCTAAGATCAAGCAGCTTGAAAACTTGAAAATATTAATAGTCAGAACCAAAGAGCCCAGAACAAATGTCTGCATGTGCTTAAACATTTACATTTAAGTGCTGGAAACATAAATATTTAGTGATTTACATATGTTGCTAGTGCAAGTAGAACATGGAGCATAAATTGATACTGTAATTTCTCTCATAAATTATTGTTCAATGAAAAACATCAGTGTTTCTTAGAATTAGATACATCTAAATGCTATTCCTTTGAACTATTTTATTAGGGAATAATAATACTTTTAGCTCTTAAAGAATTACAGAAGGAAGTCAAAGCAATACCTCATTCTTCTATCCAACCATTTGGTTGGTAGCTAGGGGAGGTGGGAGCTGTCAGTACCTCCATGTGCACGCTTATGGCTTATGGACAAATAACATTTCCTTAGAAACTTATTTCAACTCAAAGAAGCCTAAAGTAGTTATAACATTAGCAACACTAGTTGCTCCCTGAAGTAGGTTTGCCACAAAAAATATAGGACACCTAGTTAAATTAGAATTTCAGATAAAATAGCAAATAATTGCAATAATATGCAAGATTTGGCATATGCTTATATTAAACTAACATTCACTGAATTTCTGAAATTCAAATTTAGCCAGCTCCTGTCTTTTTATTTGCTAATCTGGCAGCCCTGCCTGAAGAGATGAGCTGTTCTGTGACTCAGGATCACAGTAATGTCACCATACTCAATTAACATCATGAAGTAAGCAGCTCTGTTCCTTTTAGCTTCTGTGGAGCATAGTATTTCTCTTCATGTCCCCTATATTGTGAAGGGGAGGTCATATGCTCTGTCATAGGACCATGGCAATAATACATGTATATTAAATTCCTTACAAGTCTTCTTTTGATGAGGTCTGCAAATACAAGTCCAGGTGCTTTGGAATAAACAAAACACAACTTCCCTTTCTGTGAAGGCTTAAATCAAAACTCCTGGAAACTCCAGATTTTAATTTTACCCCATGGATTAATAATTGCAGTAATGATTAATGTTTACATTGTTTTATTTTGCCATTTCTTTAATTATTTTAAAAGGAATGCCTTTGCTACAGAGTTAATTGGAATCTAATTATTTCCACATAGATTAGTGTTCTCAAATCCCTGAATTAGACAGGTCATGAGATGATGGTCTCAGATCAACTTCTTGTCATTTATATTTTTTTAAAAATAGGGAAAGGATACTATTCTGCATAATTAGCAGCCTTAATTAAAAACTGGATCAAGATATCAGCTAGAGTAGTAGCTTGATAAACCCCTGAGGGCTAGCTCAGATTCTACTGCCTTCTGATTAGAATCTTATGAATCTGGAAATATCCAACTCCATTATCTCCATTAAGATATGATGCTTTCAGGCCTAGTAATCAATTCAGGCCTAATAATCATTTCACCAAGTCCTGTGGTAAGGAATAGAATGTGAAAACTTGGTAAATATCACCTTTGCTTTATGGTTTTGCATAATAAGCTAGTATTCAAAATTACTCTTACAACTCTAAAGGAAATTTCAAGCTCCTTAACATATGTGTAAGATCTAACAGCTAAAAGGCTTACAACATAATTTGCAATTCTCACTGCCACCACAGCTGAGAATGTTCATGGAAAATGCCTTATTAGCTGATTTTTAATAAATTAAAGGAAATGAAACTGATTGATTCACATTTTATTTAACTGCCATTTCAAATGGGTGAGATTAGAGCCCTATTATACACCAAGAATGAAATTTAGATAGTCTCTTTTTGACTGTTCTTTCAGCTAAAACAGGAAGTTAAAATTCTCCAGCTTTTTGACAATTGTAGTGCAGTTGTACCAAGTGAAAACTGCATAGATGAAATGAATAAGTTTTCTTCCCACAGCTAGAGAATTGCAACTATATATTTTCCAGCATAACAGCCATAAGAATCATGGAGAAAATCCTAATTTTTGATGCATAGCTATTTTCATTTCAAATGGTAAGTGGCATTCCAGTTTGCCAGGAGAATCAAAGTTTGCCTCTTCTTAGTATTCACAAATGGAAGTAGAAAAATGATGCAATGCCAGTAAGGATGTCTTTGTGCATGGATGTGATTGAGGCCTGGTATTTCCAAGCAGCCCTCAAAAGCCAGGTGCTCTGAACTATTCTCTCCCTAGCCTCCTTACCACAGTGCTCTTTCAACATGTCACCCACCACCCACAGATATAAAAAACCAATACTTCCGTTACTGTGTGTTACTCTGATATTTTCTTATCTATTCTATTATTACTTATTTTTTAAGGTTCTGAGCAAAACTCACTAAGTTGAATTTTTGAGCCACTAATGGATGGAGACTCACAGTTTGAAAAGTACTATAATAGTGGAACATAGCATTTGACTAAAATACAGAAAATGGTAAATGTACTTTGCATTCATATACAAATATGTCAGCATGTGGTATATCTAAATCTGCATATATTCATGAATAATTATGTCATATCAAAATGTGTATGTGAAATTGTACAGATGCGATTATAACTTTGCTTATGATCATGAGAAATCTTGAAGTCTGTTTAAACAGATCTCTTAATCATACAATTGAATTAAACTCATTAAGTGCTAAAGTAGTATGTGTTTTTATTTGTTTCACAAGGTTTACTTTATCTCTTAACATGGAGATATATTAATTGACTTAAATAAATTACCTAGCTGATGTTATAATTTTTTTGCCTAAGTTTCTCTTGTAACTTACTCTGGTAAGCTTTCTTCAGTTCCCAAGCAAAGTCTGTGTTGTCAAGTGTATGAGTAGGTCATTTGTAAGTGTCTATATATCAGTCTAGTATCTAGTTTTATTCAGATATTATTTAGATATTACCTGATCATTAGTTTAAATTGTTATTATTGGTGTATTTTTCCAAATGAGAACTATTTTAAACTAAAACAAACCCAGTTTGATCTCTCTTTGCCTGCATACTATCCACTGATTTCATTTTTCTCCCTCTCTCAGTGTAAAAGAATGTCAATTTCCTTTGCTCAAGTTCTTAGTCCTCCCTCCCTCAATAATGTTAGCTTTGCTCCCTGTTTTCGCAGGTCATGACTGAAATAGCCTCTACACTAGGCATGCTTCAGGGAAGATCAGGCTGGCATGGCAGGAAAAGCCTCCAAAGGTGACAAACTGAGATAGATAGCAGGTAGCCCAATAGGAAGGCAGGGAAGGACATCCTTGAAAGAGTGAAAGTTGCATCAAGAAGGTCAAAGTCACTGGGAAAAGCTAAAGCAAAAGGTCGGGCTGATGAACAATGGAAGGTAATAGTGCAAGTAAAGGTAAGGAACACACCATATATTTATTATTTATTGCATAGATAGGGACAGAGACCTGGAATGTTCCCAAACAGAAGAGTGACATGATTAAAATTTCATTTTACAAAGATCACTTTGACAAAAATGTAGAAAATGGATTGAGACATGAGGCCAATACTTCAACAAAGAGGCCATGGCAGTAATCCAGAGGAGAAATGATAAGAGCTGGATTAAGACTGTGGTGTAAATTGAAGAGGAGGGAACACTTTCAGACTCACTTTATGAGTCCATCATTAGCCTGAAATTAAAGCCAGAAAAGGGCACTATAAGAAAATAAAATTACAGGAGCATTTCCCTGATGAACACAGAAATAAAAATCCTCAAGATAACACTAACTTACATTGAAAGGATCATTCACCATGATCCAGTGGTATTTAACTCAGGGAGCAAAATGGTTCCACTTACATAAATATACAAATGTGATAAACCACACTGGCAGAATAAAAGGCAAAACCCACATGATCATCTCAATAGACTCAGAAAAAGCATTTGAGGAAATCTGCTATCCTTTCATGATAAAAACTCTCAACAAATTAAATATAGAAGGAACATACTATAACCTAATAAAGACCATATGCGACAAGCCAACCACCACTATCACATTCAACAGAGAAAGGTTGAAAATCCTTTCCTGTAAGATCTGAAACAAGACAAAGATGGTAACTCTCATCATTTCTATTCAATTTAGCTTTGGAAATTCTAGACAAAGCAATTAGACAAGGGAAAGAAATAAAAGACATTCAAACTGGAAAGAAAGAAGCAAAATTGTCTCTGTTTGCAAATGATGTGATCTTATATTATAGAAAACCCTAATCAGTAAAAAAAATACAACAAAAAATCCTGCTAGAAATAAATGAATTCAGTATAGTTGAAGAATACAAAATTAACATACAAAAATCATCAGTATTTCCATATACTAACAAAGAATCTTTTCCCCCCAAAATCAAAATAACAATCCCAGTTACAATAATATCAATAAAATAAAATACTTAGGAATAAATTTATTCAAGGCAGGAGAATACATGTGCACCAAAAACTGTAACACATCAATGAAGGAAGTTAAATGTTGTCACAATGCCCATTCTATCCAAAATGATTTACAGATTCAACATACTACTTACTGAAATTCCAGGGACTCTTTTCACAGAAACAGAAAATAAATATTTCTAAAATTCATGAAGAACCATAAAATATCAAACAGCTAAAATAATCTTGAATACATATAACAAAGCTAGTGGCATCACACTACCTGATTTCAAAATCTATTACAGAGCTATAGTAATGAAAACTGCATGGTATTGAAATCAAAATAGAGATGTGGACCAATTAAACAGAACAGTGAGACCAGAAGTAAATTCACATTTATAATCAACCAATCATTTGGGAAGGTGCCAAGATACACAAAGGAGAAAAGGCATTGGAAAAACTGGATATTCACTTGCAGAAAATGAAATTGTGTTTTTGTTTTAAAAAAATTAATTTGAAATTGATTAAAAATATAAAAGAAAGACATGAAGTTATAAAACTACTCAATGAAAACAGGAGAAAGACATCACAATATCATATTTGGGGTATGAGTTCAAAAGTATAGAAAACAAAAGAAAAAATAGACAAATGGGATCACTGTAAATAACAACTCAACATCAAGAATACAAATAGCCTGATTTAAAAGTGGGCCAAAGATTCCAATAGACATTTCTGAAAAGAAGACATTCAAATGGCCAAGAGGTGTATGAAAAAAATGCTCAAGATCATTAATAACCAGAGAAATGCAAATCAAAACCAAAGTGAGACATCATCTCACTCCAATTACAATGGCCATTACCAAGAAGAATATAATAAGCATTGGTCAAATATGTGGAGAAAAGAGAATCATGTACACTGCTGGTGGAAGTATAAGCTAATACAACCATTATGTCAAAACAGTACTGAAATTCTTCAAACACTTTAAAAGAGAGGTCTGGCATGATTGCTCAAGCCTGCAACCCTACCTACTATAGAAGAAGAGATCGGGAGTATAGTAGTTGCCAGCCCAGGCATAAAGTTCTCAAGACCCCATCTCAACCAATAGCTGGGTATGGTGACTTATGGCTGTCATCCCCCCATCTATACAGGGAAGCACAAATGGAGGATCATGGTTGAGGTCAGTCTGGGGAATAAAGCTAGTCCCTATGTCAAAAATAACCCACTCAGGCGTGGAGGCATAGCTCAAGTGCCTAATAAGCAGGAGGTCCTGAGTTCAACTCCAGGACCAACAAAAAACAAAATAAAAATAACCAATGTAAAAAGAGCTTGTAGAGTGGCTCAAGTGGTAGAGCACTTGCCTAACAAGTGCGGGACCGAGAGTTAAATTCCCAGTACTGCCCCAAAAAGGAACCCTTTACAACAGAAGTACAATATGATGATCCAGCAATCCCACTACTAGTGATATATCCACTGAAATGAAATCAGTGTGTCAAAGAGATATCAGTACTTCCATATTCATTTTAACCTTATTCATGTTAGCTAAGTCAACCTAAGTATCTATCAACAAATGAGTGAATAAAGAAAATTTTGTTTATATATGCAATGGAATATTATTCATTCTTAGAAAAGAAGGAAGTCATTCCATTTGCATCAAAATGGATGAACACTATGTTAAGTGAAATTCATTTATGTTAAGTGAAATTAGTCAAGTACAAAAATTAAATGCTCACCTACTTGGAATCTAAAGATATTGATCTTATAGAAGTAGAGAGTAGAATGATGGTTGCCTGGGTCTGGGAGAATATGGATGAGAAGATGTTGCTCAAAGAGTACAACGTTCCAGTTAGACAGGATAAACAAGTTCTTGATATGTATTCTATAGCAAGGTCACTGCAGTAAATAAATATAATTGTAATATAATATACTTGTAATATAATTTCAAGTAACATATATTTGAAAACTTCTAACAGAGTAGATCTCAAATGCTCTCATCATATACAGATGATAATTATGTGAAGCTATGCATATAATAATTAGCTTGATTATGATAGTCATTTCATAATATATGTACATATCAAAATATCATGTTATACAACATCAGTATATGCATTGTTATCAGTATTTTGTATCTCAATAAAGCTAGAAAAATATGAAAAGACTATAGTAGAATTGAAAGAAAGGTATGGACTCAATAAGCTGCAACACTGACCAAGTGTTTTGGGCCTCTAAGAGAGTATTGAGGCAGATTGGGTGGTTGTACATGGTTGTCATGGTTTTTACATGAAGTGTCCCCCAAAAAAGCCTCATTTGTTAAAGGTTTGGTCCCCAGCTGTCACTATTTAAAGGTGATTGGATCATGAGGGCATTTCCTTCATCAATGGGTTCACACCTGAGGGGATTAGGTCCAGTTAGAGGAAGTAGGTTATGGGGGAAGTAGGTTATGGGAAGTAGGTTATGGGACAAGCTATATCTTGTCCCCAGGACACTCTAACTCTTTGCTTTCTGGCTGGTATGAAGTGAGCAGCCTTTTTTGCCACATATACCTGCCACCATCATGTTCTGCCTTACTACAAGCCCACATCAATGGAGCCAACTGGCCATAGGCTGAAACTTCTGAAAGTGTGAGTCAAGACAAATAAGTCCTCCTTTTAAGTTGTTTTTGTGAGGTATTTTGTCACAGCAAAGGAAGGCTGACTAACACTGGGATTGGGGTAGAGATGGAAAATAGTTTCTTTTTTTTTTTTTTTTTTTTGGTGGTACTGGAGTTTGAGCTCAGGACCTCATGCTTGCTTGGTACAAGCTCTACCACTTCAGCTACTCCACCAGCTCAGAAAAAAAATATTCTTGAATGACTCCTGGCTTCTTCCTGGACACGTATATAAATGGTGAAGAAATGCTAATGCGAGTCTGTCTGACCCTGTATGTCCTAATTAATCTCTATGCTATACAGGTCTGATGAAATAGAGACTCTGAAATCAGAGAAGCATCAGTGGTTCTTGAAGTTGTAGTTGTGGATGAGGTTACAAAATTATAGACTATATTTTGTAGAAAGAATAAAACCAAGCAAAAGTCCCAATGAACACCAGCATTTAATGCAATTTACAAATTAATGATCTCTACTCCACAGATACAGTTTGGTTAGCACAGAAGTTTTTGTTTTTTTTTTTCCAGCACTGGGGTTTGAACTCAGGGTCAACACCTTGAGCTACTCCACCAGCCCTTTTTTGAGATGGGTTTTTTTGAGATAGGGTCTTGTAAACTATTTGCCCAGGCTGGCTTCAAATCACAATGCTCCTGATCTCTGCCTCCTGAGTAGCTAGAATTACAGGTGTGAACCACCGGTACCCACCAGCATGGAATTTTTAAAAACTTGGATTTGAATGCCTTCAGAAGGGATAGGAACACTCTTTTCTCTCTCACAGTCCCTACCACCTTCTGTTAAATACTTGAAGCTCCATTGTACCTGTGCATTTCCTCCCATCCTTGAGAACTTGAATTGCATCCTCTGGAGAGAGTGATAGAAGAGACACATACAAAAGGAGAAAAATCAATAAAAGATAAGGTTAAAAAATAGAAATACTAGAATGTGGTTTCATGAAAGGAGGAGAGCATTTCGGGAAAAAAGGGATAGTCAATCATATCAAATGAATGCCGCAGATGGCTAAGTAGGATGAGAGCAGAGCAAGATCTACTGGATGTGGCAATCACTTATCATATTAGTAAAAGACATTGTGGGTGGAAAGCAAAATCAAGATTATAGTGGAGTGAGGAAGGAAATGGCATTGAGGAGATGGGAAAAGATGATTTAGTGTCCTCTTTAAGGGAACCTGGTTCTGAAGGAAAAGAAAGAGATAGGCAAGCAACCAAGAGGATATGTGTAATCACATGGGGATATTTGCTTTTAAAACGGGAAGTTTAAAACTTATTTTTATTTTGTGATGATTGGCTAGGAATACGGGAGAGAGGAGAAAGCTGGCTCAACGGTGGTTTTAGAAATGACACTAGCACCAGGCATTGCTTTAAGAAACTGAGAACCTAGAAATGAAATAATAGCAAGACTTCCGTTCTCATGGAGATTACACTTGTTTGGTGAAGACAACAAATAAACAAGGACAACAGTCTTGATAAGCAAGGCAATTTCACATAGTGATAGAATAAGAACGGAAGGCCTCCTCTTTCTTTTTTTCTTGTCGCAGGTGGACTTTCTATTGAGTGCCCTAGGGTTCCTTCCTGAGTAATGACATTTGAGCTGAGACTTGAATGAAAATAGCCAGGCAGTCATAGATGCCGTAGGGAAGAGGTATTCCAGATGGAGTGCATAACAAGTGCACTCATGAGCTTGGTGGGTGGGATATAATGTGCTTGGTGTGAATTGCAAACAGAAAAAAACCACAGTGATTCTGGAACTACATCATGGGGAAAGTAAGTTCATAAATACTCAGTGGGTCAGGTCACTGCATCTTCCAGTTCACAGTAAAGAGTTTGGATCTTATTTGAAGTGCAACAAGCAGCAAGAAGGAAACAGGGGAGTGCCATCAGCTATAAGGCGAGAGAGGTGATGGGTCTCAGCACAAAGTTAACAGGTGCACTGTTACCTCTTCCACTGCGGTAATCGAAGTAGGGAGGAGTGGGTTTAAGTGGAGATATTTGTAGGTAGTGTAGGAGGAAAATGAAGGAGTTCAGATTGCAGGACCTCTGCTTTCTTGGTGAAGCTATAGGCAAGATCCTCTGCTACAGACAAGTGGGGAGCGTGGAATACAGAGATGTATTAGTCAGCTGGGAATGCCATAACAAAATACCATAGACTGGCTGGCACAACCAACAGAAATTTTATTTTCTGTTAGTTCTGGAGGCTAGAATACATGATGAAAGTGCCAGTTTCTAGTATTCTTGCATTTGACTGCCTTCTTGCTCTGTCTTCACATGACAAACAAAGCAAAAGCTTTGATGTCTCTTCCTCAATGTATGAAGACTCTAGCCTCAACTATGGCCTCATTTAACCTTTATCTCTTCCTTAGAGGCTGAACATCCAAATACAATAACACAGGGTTATAGCTTCCACACAAGAATTCAGAGGAAAAACAAATATTAAGTTCATAATAGGGGTCTGTAGAGAATAGGAAAACTTAGGGATATTTGTTGAAGGAATGAGAGAGGTAATTAAGAATTTAAAGAAAAATTTCTCTTGTCCCAATTTCTTTCTACTTTATTAAGGCTAAGTTATTTCTATGTCTCCACAATTTAAAACTTTATATAACAGGAAAATATTTGAGTGTAGACATCATTATCCTTAATGCACAATCCCCCATGGACTTAGAAATTAGATGGATCCTGGTAACTGATGAGTTCTTTATTTGGAAGCTGACAGGAAGTTTGGCATAAGAGCCTGGAACTTAATTAAAGCAGAGGTAGGATGCATAAAAAGAAGACAGAGATAATAGAAGCAGGGAGAAGACTCATGAGCTAGAAAGCAGAGATAGGAAGCTATGGTCCCTGCATCAGCAAAAGGAAGAAAGAGAAGATACTACTGACTGGCGGCCGAAGAGAGGTTTGGGGAAGGATTTGTATGAGTTTCTTACTGATGCAAACATGTGCTCCTTCTTCTTAAGAAATCTCAACCAAACCTGTAATGATCATTAATACTATGGGGAATGAAAGATTGTCCATTTTGGCAAGGAGTTGGGCATTGAGCCCTATTTTAAAATCAGAAACTGGAAGAAACGCCAGGAATGTAGCCACATCTTGGAGACATCAAGATGCCCCAGCTGCAAACATATGATCCCACAAGAACTAATGAACATGTTCAATTCCAGCATTAGTTCCACAAGGCCCTAAATATTTAGTTGTGATTAAATTCTTTCGAAGATTTAATTTCCTTGCAGATAACAGATACAAGTCCTTTCTAAGCACTTTTATACTTCCTACTATGTCTCCCAGACCCCTGACTCCCCTGCTTTTCACTTACAGCTTCAATGAGTCTGACTGTCCTTAGTAGCATTTACTGCTTGCTGCTATCTCTGACTACTACTTACTAAAAACAGACATGACACAAAATAATGCTCTTTAAAAATTAAAATCAGAGCATCTTCCAATGTTTCTAATTTTCTTCTTAACCAGTCTTAAGTTAGTTCAAATTAGATTTCTGACTTAATTTCAATTCCCTACCACCTAATGGCATCCTTATTGCTTACTTCTCACCATGAGATCCCCTCACATGCACATTCAAAATGTGTATGATCTTTCAAAATGTGTATGATATTTTTTTACACCTAGATTGAAGAGGGCTGCCCCATGCTTCCTTTCTTAGGGTCTCCATTTTGGTGCGATGCCTAGAGTGGTCCATTAATCAATGTTGGAGAAATTGATGAACATATGCATAAATAATAATTAATGACAATTTTGACTCACAAAAGTATTTCTCTGCTCAGCAGCATATTGAAATGACATGGGTATCTATGTTTTATAGAGATAATTGCTGTAAAAGATTTGCTGATTGAGGAATGTACTGACATGTGAGTCAAGTGGCAGATTTATTTTCAAGGTTCTCCTAAGTGTCAATACAGCTCAGGGCTTTGTGGGTTTCCACTGCAAGTGATTACAGAGGTGGCATGTGGAGAACAGACTGGGAGGCAGAATATATGCAGGAAAAGTGGAAGTCACCAAGGAACATGACTGAAGGGGAAATCAATAAGAGGTGAAAGGTCAACAAGCCTCCTGCTGTTAGTCTGTCAAAATATATTTAATGGGTTCATTGGATATTTTTCACATTTAAGAAACAGACTTAAGAAAGGGCTAGACTGTAATAACTTTTTATCTCTCCCCTACAAAATAGATTTACTTTTTTCTTTTGAGAATTTTACCTCTGATCTCAGTATTACATTCATGCCCAGGGGTTTTATGCTTAGCACAACCACAATTACATTTTTCAAAACCGATTAAAATACTTAATTCCTCAGTAGTTAATTCTGTAATCAGAGCCACATTAATTCATCAAAGTATATTTTTAAATATATTTGTTAAAATTAAATAAGGATCCAACATAGGACTTGATTTATCCAAGGGACTAGTTTCTATGTCTGAACTTATCATAATTACTAAAAGGATTCCTTATATATTATTTTCTCTATCATTTGTATAATTTGATTGATCTTCAATTATCTCTACCCCAAGCAAGAAAATGCCTAAAAGTAACAGTAACAGATATAGCATTTCAACTAATTTCTAGCAAATAGATTTTATTACGAACTTTAAATATAAGCATCTCTCCACATAGTATCACATTTGTACTATCTTTTTAAAATTTCTATGCTGTCATTTGGTGAATATTTTTACTTACTTAATGCTTCTCATTTTTTACACAATTCTCCCATCATCTTATTAGAAGTTCAGATCTTTGTATTATTTGAACATCTTTAATCACAGTACCTTTAGTTACATTAGGAATTATTAATTCATTCAATGGTTCCTGTGCTATACAGAAAGATTAAACATTAAACTTTAATATCTGGAAAATTCATTATGGTAGACATATATGATAATTATTGTCTCCTTTTAAAGCAGAGCTAAGGGATTTATATTCGAGATCTAAATTTCCTTAAGTTTTCTATCTTGAGCACTTGGCACCAATTCTGGCCAATTCCCTCCAGAATCTTGGATTTCAGTGAAGATCTGTTGATTAATTTTTGTGAACAATGCTACAGAAGTAAAGTATGGCTTAGGATGCTTCTTAAAATTGCTAAGTGAGCATAGGCTCTAACATTTTTTTTTACCATGGGTAATATTAACAGAGCTTAAATATGGTTATGTTCATGAAAACATTTAAGCTAAATGTGCTTTAAAAAGTTTTCTAAGACATGTTGAAATTTGAAATTTCAAAGAGTTAATGTGAATAGGCACTGAGGAAATCTAAATAGGTAATTCTACACTTTCCATTTTCCGAGTGTTAATCATCAATCATCTATTAGCAAAGATTATTAAATATTAACTATATGCAAAGCATTTTTTCTAGATGTAGGTGAAATCAAGATGGAAAGAACATAATCACTGCCCTTCTGGAACACTTTGTCTCCAAGGGAAGCATTAATGTAAACAAAATTATATGACATGTTACAAATTAGTTGCTATTAGTTGTTATTCCTGTGTAGCAAATTTCCACAGACTTAATGGCTTCAAGCAGCACACATCTATCATATAATTTCTCTTCTCAGAGTCTCAGAAGTCTACAACCAAAGTGTTGACCAAGATCAGTGTCAATCTCATCTGAGACTCAGTGACCTCTTCCAAACTCACATGGTCATTTGCACAATTAATTTTATTGGAGCTAAAAGCTGAAAGTTTGAAACTTTACATGAAGGAATAAGGAAAGTACTGGAACATATAGGAATAGGCAGTAACTTCCTTAATAGAACTCCCATTGCCCAGCAAATAAGAGCAAGATTGACAAATGGAACTGGATCAAGCTAAAAAGCTTCTGCACAGAAAGGGAAACAGTCACTAGACTGAACAAACAACCTACAGAATGGAAGAAAATCTTTGCCAGCTATGTATTCTGGTTATCAATATACCAGGATATACAGGGCACTCGAAAAACTAACATTCCAAAGAATCAATAGTCCTATTAATAAATATGCAAGTGAACTGAATAGACAAATCTCAAAAGAAGTACAATTGACCAATAAATACATGAAGAAATGCTCAACACTCCTGTCCATAAAGGAAATGCAAATCAAAACAACATTGAGATTTTACCTCATTCCAGTCAGAATTACTTTTATGAAGAACACAAACAACGACCAATGCTGGGGAGGATGCAGGGGAAAAGAGTCCTTATATACTGTTAGTGGGAATATATATTAGTGCAGCCACTATGGAAAGCAGTATGAGGGTCCTCAAAATAAAAATAGAGCTATTATATGATCCAGTGATACCACTCCTAGGTATATACCTGAAGGAATGTAAGTCAGGATATAATAAAGACACTTGTGCATCCATGTTTATTGCAGCACAATTCACAATAGTCAGGCTATGGAAAAAGCCCAGATGCCCTACAACTGATGAGGGGATCAAGAAAATATATATATACACAATGGAGAATTCAGACATAAAGAAGAATGAAATTATAACATTTGCAGGTAAATGGGTAGAACTGGAGAACATCATGTTAAGCAAAGTAAGCTAGGTTCAGAAAGACAGAGATCACATGTTTTTTCTCACATGTGGAAGATAAACTTAAAAGACAAATGTATACATAAGTACATCCATAATCATATACACATATAGAACATGTTTGTAATAGTGGGACTGTTTAAGAGGACTAAAGGAAGGAAGGAGAGGAAAAGAGAATGATAGAGAGTGAATAACATCAAAATACCTTGCATCCATGTGTGAAAAGAGTGTAATGAAACTTGCTGAAAGCTGTTGAGTAACAGGGGAATGGGGATAAGGAAAGAGAGAGTGATATAAGGTTTAATCTGATTTAAGTTCAATATATGCATATGTTAAACACCATGACAAAACCCCTTTGAACAATGAATATACACTTTAAAAAACAAAGAACAGGAATGTAAAAGAGGTCCTATTCACAAGTAGTACTAGTGGGAATAGGGAGGGTAAACAGAGGGGTGAAGGAGGTGAATATGGTCAATGTATTTTGAATATTTGTATGAAAATAAACAATGAAACCCATTGAAATTGTTTTTAAGAAGGGGAGAAGAGATGAGGGAGAATGATGAAGGGAGTAAATCTAACCAAGTACATTGTAAGCACATATGGAAATGTCACAATGAAACTCCCTGTACAACAAATATATGCTAACATGCACAGGAAAGCAATGCAAGTCAACTCCCTGTATAGCTACCCTTATCTCAACTAGCAAAAACCCTTGGTCCTTCCTATTATTGCTTATACTCTCTCTTCAACAAAATTAGAGATAAGGGCAAAATAGTTTCTGCCTGGTAGTGAGGGGGTGGCGGGGAGAGGGAGGGGGCAGGGGAGTGAGGGAGGGGTGGGGGAAAAGGGGGAGAAATGACCCAAACATTGTATGCACATATGAATAAAAGAAAAAAAAAGAGTGAAAAAAAAAAAGAAATTAAATCAGTATTGGAAAGAGATACCTATGCATCCATGTTTATCAAGGCAGTATTCACAATAAAGATATGGAATCAGCCTTGATGCCCATTAAAAAATGCAGTGTATATACACAATGGAATATTATTTTGTTATAAAGAAGAATTAAAGCTGTCATTTGCAGCAAAATGGATGGAACCATAGGACATTAAGTGAAATAAGGGAGGCACAGAAAGGCAAGAACCTCATGTTCTCCCTCAAATGTGGAAGCTAAAATCAGAATGTAGAATTTAGAATTTGTTGGAGAGGACGTTTGTGTGTATGGAAGGGGAGTGAATAAAGATAAGTTGGATTTAATCAGAGCATGTTGCTTGTATGTGTGGAAATATCACACTGGATGACATTAATATGTACAATTAATGCATGCTAACCAAAAATAAAATAATCACCTTAAAAACACAAAAAAATGAAAAACTTTCCTTACATCTATAGGATGCACAATGGCTTGCCTTTTTAGGAGCAGTGGAAAAAGTCCCTCAGCTCTGGAAAGCCATAGTCCTTCTGAAGAGTTCACTGGTAAATCGGACCCACCCAGTATAACTTCCCTTTGATTCACTCAAAGTCATCTTATTAGTGATCTCTAATTATACCTGTGAGATCCTCTCACCTTCAACATACATCGTTGGAGAGTGGTATCCCCTCATACTCATGAATATGATGCTACACCAAAGGGGAGCATCACCTTACAATTTTGTCTATGACCTGCCAGATGAGACATACTTAAGAACACTGTGATGAATGTCTAAATTCTGGTAATGGAGAAATAAGGTAAAGAAAAGGCCTTGGGTACTAGTTAAGTGTGGGCAAGCTAAACTCCCAAATACTATGATCAATAAAGTATTTTGTGCCACTTGGAGAGAAAATTCACTTCATATTTTCAGCCCCAAAGCTATATTAGAGAGAAGTACAGCTAGGAGATCACACCAGGGGTATAACATGAGTTGAGATTCAGATGCCATAGTCATTGGGCCCTGCTAAAGGAAAGATTTGGACAATATGATACTCAAGTGGGAAGCTCTATAGGTTCTTGGGTAGTGTGTGTATTTTTCTTTTAGAGACAGGGTCTTGTTAGGTAGCCCAAGGTTGGCTGGAACTTGCTGTGTAGCCCAGACAGCTTCTAACTCATGAACCTCTTGTCTCAGCTGCCCAGATGCTAGGATATAGATGTCTTCCACAACATTTGGGCAGATAGTGAAGATTTATAATTTTTATGTCATTAGCTATCTCAGCTTAGGTTTCCCTTGAGACAAAAGCTTATGTGCTTATAGCTGATTTGAGAATGTATTTCTTAGAGAAAAGACAGAAAGACAAAAATAGATGAAGCAAGAACGGAGGAAAAGTCAGCACAAAATGTCTTTTGAGCTCGTCATTACCTGAGGCTTAAGGGACCTTCCATTCTGAAATGGGGTAAAAAACAGGGAAGCATTGTCCCACTGGCTAACAAAAATCGATGGGTCTGAGTACTACGTAGACACAGCGGTGTAAGGGAAGGCCCAGAGAAGAATGAAGAAGTAGGGTAAGGTTCTCAAGCTGCACGCAAAAAAAGCTGTTCAAAACTGGTAGTGGGACAGTGAGAGCACAAGGCAGGTGCAGAGTACAAGATGGGGCAAAGGGGACCTGGATAGGAACACAACAGGCATTTTATACACTGACCTTTTGAAAACATGATAAGAGCTATAGAGCTAATATCCAAAAAGTGCAAACATGTACACACACACAAACACATGTATGCATGCATACAAAGTCTATACACCTCAGATAGTTCTAGCCTTTCATCCATGTGCTCAAGAATAGGAACCTATGCTTAAGGATTTCACTACAAAGGGATGATCTGGACAATATGGTATTACGTGGGAAACTTCAGATTTCCTCAAGAAAACATGTTTTCTATATGAGTAATTTTAAAAAATTCTTTTTAAATACTTTTTTTTTCATTCTTCTGAAAGCAATCATCAATTAGGCATGTCTTTAATATCTGATACTCTCCCCTTTAACAATAAGTGTGGGTATATTCTGAGTTTGTATGAAGTCACTAGCCATTGCAAGATTAGAAAGGGGTAAGAGGCAAGGCTGGATGGAGTATGGTAAGAGAGCAGAGTCCATGTTAGGACACACAATATTTGAAAATTCTGATTTGAAGAGGCTTTCTGAAATATGAGCCTTTTCATACAAAGTAAGAACAATGATGACTTAATTTCTAACTCTGACTTTGAGACAGAGGGTCAGTAAGATGAAGGTTACATGTTTTGTCATCATTCATCATTAACTTTATTCTATACAAGAGCCATGATCAGAGTTCTTAGTCCAGTCAATAAGTCCAGTTATGTTTTGGGAAAAATGTGTTCATGGACTGGTTCAACCTCTTATAATTAAAAAGGAAAATTAAAAGCACTCACTTTATTAGGAAATGGGCATGAGGAACTGCACATTCACTCAGATCTGTATGAGTTCTATATGATTTTCATATAACATGTAAATTTACATGACTAAAATAAATCAAACTAAAAAACCCAGGGAAAATCATGTAAGAAGGAAGGTAAAATGACAGTAATCTATGGGGAAATAGCAGTCAATAAACATAAATGTATAAGCACACAAAAACAAAACTGTAGGAAACATTTAGATTTCCTCTCAAGACTCTTACCAGATGTCCAATAAAATATAGTAAAGACAGAAAGAGAGCGCACTCTGACATCAAATATAGATTTGAATATGGATTTGTTGTGGTTATTTGCTTTTTGCATCTTTGGAGATGGGTAGAAATATTGAACATTTGAAGATATAAAAGTAACTCAACCCACTGGATATATAATGATTTTAGAGTCTATCAGAGAGTATATGAGAATTGTCATTTAAAGTCCTGGATTAATTTCTAGATGAATATTGAGGGTGTCAAATTTTGCAACATTAATAATACTATGCAAGTCTCTTTGCAATCTCACTAACATTTTATTGACTTTGTAATCTCTTTTTAAAAAAGAGATTGACTATTGAGTATGCATTTTAAATCTTCTTCCTCCTACTTTCTTCTTATTCTTATAAGAACTGAAACTTCGGGCTGTAATATACTTGTGCATGGAAGCAATGCTAGGAATCTGTGTGGCTATCCTTATTTCAACTAGCAAAAATGCTTTGTCTCTCTTATTATTGCTTATGTCTTCTCTTCAACAAAATTAGAGATAAGGGCAGAACAGGTTCCGCCTGGAAGCAGGGGGCAGGTAGGGGGGAGAAAGAGGTAGTGGGAGTGGGGCAGGGGGGAAAAATGGCCCAAACAATGTATGCACATGTGAATAAGTGAGTAAAGAAATTTTAAAACAAACAAAAAAGAACTGAAACCAATGAGACTGCAGAATTTGGTGGGATGGACAAATATTTAAGAAATGCCTGCTTTGGGCTTGCTATATGCTAAAGAGCTGTCTTGAGGTTGTAGATGTAGCTCAGTTCCTAGCATATACAAGGACCTGGGTTCAATCCCTAGTACTGAGGGTAGGGAGAGAGAGACAGAGAGACAGAGACAGAGAGAGAGACATACACAGAGAGAGAGAGAGAGAGAGAGAGAGGGAGAGAGAGACAGAGAGAGAGAGAGAGAGACAGAGAGAGAGAGAGAGAGAAAGAGAGACTACGTATTTTGAGCTAATGCATCAGCTTTCAAACCAAATTAGAGCCAGTTTTTCTCATCACCTTGTCTTCTTGAGATCAGTCCTCAAAAAAACTTGTCAATATTGCAGGGAAAATTATCTCTATCCCTTCAGTTACCTATTATGTTAAAGGAGCTCACATCCAAGTAGCTGTTCCTTATAGATGACAAACCAAAAACTCTAATTGTTACAGAGAAGAGTTAAAGCCCTCCAATGAACTACACACACTGATGTCACATGGAAGCTACTCAACTGTCTCATAAGCCATATGAAGCTTACTCAAGTAAACAGGAGGAAACCTATTAAGTATTTTTAAAACTATCCACTAAAAACTGAACACACTACAAAGTGCCATATATACACTAATTTTACTCCTCCCTAAAACTATTAATGCTTTTTTTTAACCTATTTGTATCTATTTTTTAAAGTGTATTCTTGGTAGACAGCATATATTATTGTCTGACCAGTCTTACAACTGGCATTTTAATTGAGATATTGGGGACATTTACGTTTAACATAATTATTGCTTGGGTTAGGTTTAAAATGCTCATCTTACTGTTAATTTAATTTGTTTTACCTATTCTTTCCTTTTTCTCCATTTCAGCCTTAAGGATTAAGTGATTTTGCTTTTATGACTTAGTTTTACCTATGTTTTGGCTTGCTAACTATAACTCTTTGCTTTATTTTGGTAGTTATATTATGATTTATACATCTTTAATTTACCTCATTCTACCTTCAGATTGTATTATACTTCATATTTGATACAAAATCCTTAGTACAATAGATTTCCATTTTCTCTTCCAACTATAGTACTATTGCCATACATTTTACTTATACATATGTTGAAAACCTTATACTATGTTGCTATGATTTTTCTTTAGTCAATTACATTTTACATTTGTTTATATAATATGAAAATGTACATTTTTTACACACATACTTGTCATTTCCAGTATTCTTTGCTGCTTTGTATAGATCCATATTTGTGTCTTCTGAGGACTTATCTTAACATTTCTTATAGTGAGTTTTTTGGGTGATTAAATCTTTCAATAACTTTATGAATTAAAAAAAACTGTAACTTTTTTTGGGTAGTACTGGGATTTGAACTCAGGGCCTTAAACTAAGCAGTCACTTTTCCACTTGTGATACATGATCACAGCCCTTTTTGCCTTAGCTGTTTTTTGAATAGGCTCTCACAGTTGTGCTCATGCTGGCTGGACCGTGGTCCTACTCTTCACACTTCCAGCAAAGTTGGGATGACAGGCATGTGCAGGCATTCCCAGCTTTACTGGTTGAAAGGTGCGTCACTAACTTTTTTCCCAGGTGGGCTTTGAACTGCAGCCTTTCTTATCTCTCTCTCTCCTCCCTAGCTAGGATTTCAGATGTGAGCCACCATGCCCAGCTCACCTTTGTTTTGAAGAATATATTTTGCTATGTATTGAATTCTATGTTGATATTTTTCTACCATTACATTAAAGATATTGCCACATTGTCTTTCACTGACCTTACTTCCAATGAGAAATATTCTATCATCCTGACAACTTTCACCCTGTATTGTAACTTTTCATACTGACTACTTTTACCATTTTCCCTTAGCACCTATGGGTAGCTGAATATGGATATGCTATCATGTTATTTTCTTTAGTTATCTTAATATTTCTGATTTGCTTATGTGGATTTATGGCTTTCATCAAGTTTGGAACAATTTTAGTTGATACTTGCTCAAATGTCCTTTGTCTTCCTATTGCTTCAAATCCTTACAAAAATGCTCTTTCAGCATTAGTACATCTGAATCATCTGGAGGGATTGTTAGAATAGGGGGGTCTCTTCCTCAGCTCCAGATTTATTTGATGGTGGATGGAGCCTGAGAGTTGGCATTTCTATCCTGGTGTGGAACCAGGTTTCTGATTATGCTTCCAACAGCCTACTACAAATAAATTTACTTCTAGATTGTTCTTTTTCATTTTCCATCATTAAAACTCTTCTTTTGACCAATCGTGATTCACATTAAAGTTTTTGCCTAGCACACTGGAACCAAAAGAGTAGAAAGATCAACTTTAGCTTAAGTACTCCTTGGAAAGTTCTTGCTGCACTTAGAAGTGACTGAGTTCAGCTTCCCAGAAGTGGGCAGAATGACATTATCTGAATGTTGTTATTTCTGAAGACTGGTTTACTCTACCATCAGACTGGGCCGTGATTGTAACACAGTATTTTTATGCACATTTCTTGGGTTTTCCTGCACCCTGGTCAAGGTTGTTTGTGACTCCATGATGACTTCTGCTCTAGTTTTATATAATATGGTGATAGTATATTCTTCCAAGGCTCAGGAGGAGACATTTTTCCTAGCTATCCTAACAGGTAGAATGGCTCTTCAGCTGGCCTATTCCATAGTTTGACAACACTCTACCCCAACACAGTGCTTGACAATACTCCTCATTTGCTCACTCAAAGTCCTCCCAATTCTAGAACTATTTTTCTCCCAATGGTCTCAATTTTCTAGGCACAGAATGTAATACCAGAAGGAACAGTGACTTCATCTGGTATTAAGCAGCATTGTAAAGTTACACATTCTTTATACCTGAAAGATCCACATCTCTCGGCAACTAATAGTCCTTAGGAATAATTCCTTAGGAACGTAGTGTGTTGGTGTTATAAAGTTAAGACCCCTGATGTATTTGTATTTTCTGACATAATTATAATGTTAGTTAACTAAAAGAGACTTGGATTATAGAATAATTATCTTCCCATATTATCATTCTTGATGCTATTTTTTCTCTATATCTACAAAATTCAAATTGTTCTTGAGGTTAACTTGGCTCTGCATCAGAGGAATAGATTTTTTTCTAATCCTATTTCTTTGGGGGGAAAGGGTGAATTATCTTAATAAGTTAAACATCTTCATTAGACTTCTATTCTATAGAAACACACCAATCCAACTCATTGCTCAAGTTTATTATTAAAATATGTAGCTTTAATCTTAACTTATATCAGTGTTCCTGAACTTTAAATTCTTCTCGGAAGTAAAACTCAGAATTCTTTACTACCCTAACATCAGAAAAATTAGTTGAAAGAAATAATATTTATGGGACAATAGCCTTAATGGTAAAACATCTTTTACAGGATTAACAAATTATGAGCAAACCTCTTTTATTTGACTTCTGGAAAGACTTAATATACTAGCTGCAGAACTTATAAGAAAAATCTGAAATTTCTGCTTTACTTAAGGCAAGAGTTTTGGTAAGGATGTTGATAATTACACTGTGCAATCTCCTTTTTATGAACATACACAGGATAAATTCCCCACAGTCCAATAACCAAAATAGAAATTGAATTGTATTATTTTATTAAACATACTTTATGCATATGTTCCCTTTTCCTTCTTGGTCCTTGAATGAGCTAAGAGTCACAGTAGTAATCATAATTAGTAGCATACAAATCATATATAGATTTTTGTAATGATTTTGTTTACTACATTTTTCTACTCTACTCATTCTTGTATTTTCCTCACCCACTTATATTTAGTTGCTTCTTGCATTGTGTACTGGTATGATAAATTAAAAAAATATAGATTCAGTCATTTGCAATTAATTTCTTAAGTTGAAAATTTCCATGAACTTTCAAGACTTATGTATCTAAGCAGTGTAGTACTGGTATAAGGATAAACATATAAATTAATGGAACAGAATTGAGAGTCTAGAAATAAAGTCTTGTGATTAAGATCAGTTGGTATTGAGTAGAGAAGCCAAGGCAAGTCAATGGAGATAATAACCATCTCCCCAACATATGGCACTAAGATGTCTCAATATTCTAAAGTTAAAAAAAGATGAATGTGGCTCATATCACACAAATGAAAATAGTAATTCAAATGGATGAGAGACATAAATGCAGAACTAAAAATACAGATTTTAAAATAAAACATGAAAAAATGTTCAAGACCTTGGATCAGGCAAAAATTTCTTAGATATGACATTATAAGCATGATTAATAAAATAAAAATAGATTTATCAAAATTAAAAACTTTTACTTTTGTAAGACAGTATTAAGAGTTAAAGACAATCCAGAGTGGGAAAATATTTGCCAGTCATTCATCTGATAAAGGACTTGTATAAAGAATATGTAAGCCACTTTATAACTTAATAATAAGATAAATAATCCAATTAAAAAACAAGCAAATGATTGAGTAGATAGTTCACTAAAATAATACATGAATGGCTAATAAGCACATGGAAAGACGCTTAACAACATTGGTAACTAGAGCAGTGCTGCAAACCAAAACACCAATCATCTGTCATTTTATACCCACTAGGAAAAACCATAATCAAAAAGAAAGACAATAATAAATGCTGACAAGGGTGTGAATGAAACAGAGATTCTCAGATACTATTGATGGAAATACAAAATAGCACAGCCATTCTGAGAACAATTTCTCACTCTCTTAAGATGTTAAACCTGGAGTTACCATATGATCCAGCAATTCTATCCTAGGTCTTCACCCAAGAGAAGTGAAAATTTATGTCACAAAAAGACCTGTGCACAATATTCATAGTAATACTATTAACAATACCTCAAAAGTTGAGACAACTCGTGTGTATATGACATGGTGAATGGAGAAACAAAATGGGGTACACTTATACAATGAATAGCAGTCAGCAATAAGGTGAGATCGGTAACATGCAGGAACCTGAAAATTGTTATGCTAATTAAAAGAAGTCAGACACGGAAGATGATAGTATATATTTTCACTTTTAAGAAGTACAAGTGAAAGACAAACCTCTGGAGACAGAAAGCAGATTAGTGGTTCCTTGAGTCTGGGAGTGGAAATATGAATTAACCACAAATGAGCATGGGGGTTTAATTGGGGTGATAAAAATATGCCAAAAGTGATAACGGTGATTACACAGTTCAGTTAACTTACAAAAATTGTTGAATTGTAAACTTAAAGCATGTTCAATTTTATAATGTGCAAATTATTCAATTTTAAAAAGATAAAGCTTATAATAAGCATTTGGAAGGAGCAATACCTCAGATGGAAACATTTGCACTTGCTGTCAACCCTTTTGCCCATAGCAGACAGCCTTTTCCAGGGCAGACTTTGAACACTAGGTCCATTCTGTCTGATGTGCAATTGTCAAGATACAGTAGTGCTTAGTTTTAATGGGGTTGCATCTTGTTTTGAACCCCAACCTTTATGAAGTATTATATGCCATCTATATAAACAAACTTCCCTAAACTAAACAGTTAGATCAATATGAGTAAAAGTTCCCCCTCCATGGCCAAGAATAGATAATCAATATGTCAGACCACATTTATCTCAAGTGAGGAAAATCAGACAGACAAGAAAGAAATGAATGATCGTACTTGAGTATTAGAGCTTGTCTGCCTCAGGTTATTTTGATGATGCTTCAAATATTTATGGAAACAAAGGAATCTTTTTTTTAAAGTAGTTTAGATGTGAGTAGGGATGCTTCTGATCACATCCTAAGAAACAATAGTGCTACCAGGGTGTCCCTAGTTTTTTGCAAGGACCCCAAGCCTACAAAGACCATTAACAATATGCAAAATAAAACATGTTAAGCAGCTCAGGAACATATAAAAATTAAACAAGCCAGGTGCTGGTGGCTTATGCCTGTAATCTTAGCTACTCAGGAGGCAGAGATCAGGAGGATCATTGTTCAAACTCAGCCCAGGCAAATAATTCATGCGACCCTGTCTCAAAAATACCCAGTAATAAAGGACTGGTGGAGTGGCTCAAGAGGTAGAGCACCTGCCTAGCAAGCAAAGTTCAAACCCCAGCAACACACACATACAAAATTAAATATTCTATGACTTTACAAGATATATGAAACATCTTGTACATATAGTTATACATTCTTTTCACCACAAACACTCAGCACCTAGTTATTATTGCTAATGTGAGTAACACAACTTAAAATACTATACTTTGTTATTCAAATGTTTGTATGTCTTAGAGACATACACTATCTTGTGAGTTCTAAGAAACTGGGTCATATTTATCTTTTATCCTTAGCACAAGGCTAAAGATTTGCACATAATAAAATGCTCAATATATATTTGATAAGCAATAACTAGAATGACATAGTTGTACTCATTGACCACCTCAGTTCCCTGTTGTAATAAAGTAGTCAACAGCACTCATTCTTTATTCATTAATCCATTTAACAAAAATTTTCCAAGTGCCTAATAAATACTAAATATACAGGTGTTATATATTTTGGTGCTAAAGTTACAGTGGCAAAAAGTTTTTTTCAGCTCTGGAGAACAAATACAAATAAGCAAAGAAATAACGTACTCTGTGGTAAGTAGAGATAATATTCATTAAAAGGTCAAAGGACCAGTTTCTAACCCAATTTAGAATGTGACTGGGGAAGACTCAGTTAGGCAAATGAAGGAGACAGGGAGAAGATGGAGAGGAACTAAGGTCTCACTGCAAGGTGGTATGGAGACTTGGAAAAAGTGTGGACTTTAAAATCAGATGGAGTAGGGCTGACATCCTTTTTAACTATCTACTAGATCTGTGACCTTCCCAAATTATTTTTTCTCTATGTATGGTTCATTTGCAAAAGGGTATTAATGACACCTATCTCTCTATAGTGTTAGTATGTTAGGGCTAATGAAGGTGGTGTAGACCCTGGCACATAATACTAAAAAATTATAGCTACTGCTATTTTAGTCCAAAAGTAAGTCATACAGCTTCAAAGTGATATGAATTTTTTAAATGCAATTTAAAATTTTTAATTTGAATAATTCTTAATAAGCACTGGTGAATTGTTTACAATACTACTCATGTAAAATTCTTTTGTGGTTTCCATTGTTTTAACTTTTCCTTAAGATTTCCCTAGAATTATTTAATTTTTGAATACATTCTTGGCCTGCACCTCTAAAGAATATTAACATCTCCTACACACAGGCATTTTGGTTTGTGTAAATATCTGTTTTATTCACTTATTTATGATCCCTGAACAGGCAAAGACTATAATTTATTTATTCTACTTTCACTGTTATTGATTTTTGTAACTGCCTAGCACAATACCTTAAACTGAACTGATAAGTTTTAAAAGTAACGATGTTTTTGTTTTGTATTTTTTCTCCTTGTTCTTCACTCTATTGTTAGTTTGCTTGAGCGCTGTCTTAATTCCTATCAATTTTTGACCAACATTCCCATAGAGCGGCTTGTCACTCTACAACAGTCAAAACAGTAGCTCGTACCTCATCCTCACGATCTGGTTCTGCAGCATAGAGATGACACTGGCCATATTTCCAGGTTCACATTGCAAAACCAGATCTACTTTTTTGGGTTTAATCACAATCATATTTAAATCTCTTTAAGTACTAATCTCATCCAAGTGCTTCTTCCCAGCTGTGCTGCATTATTAATGGAGTGGAATTAAATATAGGGGTTTTAAAATGAGCTTGCTTCCAAATATATTAGACTTCATCTTCCCATTTTGACATTCTTTATTTCTTGATATTGCTATTTTTCAAAAGCCCATTAGCCCCATTTCTTTATTTTCTCATGTGTTCCTAGAATCTTGCAAATTAACGCATCTTAAAATTTAATTGATGCTCTATTTATGACATTTCCAATATCTCTAGTTAAAATCTTGTCTAAATCTAGTCAAGATGCTATAACAAAATACCATAAACCACAGCTTATAAACAACAAAAATTTACTTCTCACAGTTCTGGAGTCTGTGAAGTGTAAGGTCAAGGTGCCAGCAGATCCAGTGCCCAGAAAGGCCCTGCATTCTAGATGGCCTTCTTTTCATTATAGCCTCAGAAGATAAAGGGTTGAGGGAGCTCTCTGGGGCCTCATTTTTTGGGTACTAATCCCAAAGTGACACAAAGTGGGATGTTAATCACCTCCCAAAGGCTCCACATGGTGATACAATCACCTTAAGGGTGAGGATTTTTAACACATGAGTTGACAGTGACACAAACATTCAGACCCTTAATACTGGTATTTCCGGCATTTTTCAGGATGATTCCTTCTTAGTGGATAAGCTGCTATTTATCATAATCACAGAATTCTTCTCTATCCATTTTTTTTCCTGAGCAGAGTTCCAGTCACATTACAAACCACTATCATCTTTCATGTCTCAGCAATTATAAATTAATTTTCTAGCCAATATACTCTATCAAATTATTTATTCTAATTAGATGTTTCCTCGTTCGTGTGTTGATAAAACTTAAGAGAGAAGGAATCACTAGTGGCTTCAGAGACTTCAGGTGTTTGTGTGTAGAAAGGCAATGTGATAAAGGGAAAGAGGAAAAATAATCTGTACTCAAAAGCACAAGTCATATGGGCTAGCTTTAACTGAATTTATCCCAAGAATAAATTTAAGGTGTTAGCTCAACAAAGTTTCTGCAATAATTTTTTTTTAATAAGGAAAATTATAGGCTCTATTCTGTAAACCACAATGTTCTGATATTACATTATGACATCAACCTATCTTACGTGAGTCATCTTTCCCGTTTGGTCTTCTTTTAGGAAAAATATTGAACAGAAAAACATCTAATGCCATAGGAGTCACATTTCAATTTTAACAATATCTGAAAGGGAGTTCTCACTTGAGAAGTTGGCCAAGGAAGATATAGAGAAGTTCTGAACTCAGTCTCTGTGATGTAAACTACATAGACACTAAGTGCAAAATAGCCAAGATGTATCCTGGGCTTGCCATGTGGTAGACACTCTGCTGATTTTTTTTTTGTTATTGTTGTGCTGGGTGAGGGTACATTGTGGCATTTACAAAAGTTCTTACAATGTATCAAATATACCACACTTGAATTCACCCCCTCCATCATCCTGCTAATTTTTATGTAGCATAATTAAACCTCAAACAGTCCTATGAAGTAAGTACTATTATTATCCCTATCTAACAGAGGAGAAAATTGAGCCTTAGAGAATTTAAGTAACTTAGTCAAAGGTGAATGGGTGGTGCTACTGGGCTGCTAGTGGGTAGGATCCAGGAATCTGCTAAACT
Organism: Castor canadensis; assembly: GCF_047511655.1. Lineage (NCBI taxonomy): Eukaryota > Metazoa > Chordata > Mammalia > Rodentia > Castoridae > Castor > Castor canadensis. Next base: position 30,612,255 of record NC_133395.1, read on the forward strand.
TTCTATGATGTATAAGTTAAGTTCTACAATAGAGAATTACTTATTCCAATTTGTTGGTTGTTTGAAGTTGTTCTACACATTTAAATTTAGTGCCCTAAGATTTAGCCATTAACCAGAATGAAAAGAATTCTGATTCATTAAGTATGCCCATGTTTTCCTGGGCTCCTCCAGTGTGTGTTGTGAAGTCTGATTCTTGCGTCTGGACAGTCATCACTGAATCTTTGTTTCTCTAAAGCAGTTGTTCAAAGTAGAAGCTTTAAAACTAAAGCATTTTCTCACTGATTCCTGTGATGGACATGGCTATGTCCAAGTATATCCCGCAAAATGCTGCAATGCTCTCTCTAACCTGAGTGTATCATGCCTGGGATCTTTCTGGCAGTCAATTTTGTACTTGCATGGTCTGTGCCATTTGGTACTACAATGGATAATCAGTAACTCTAATGTCCCTTGTAAGGACATTATGTCTTTCCCAAATAGTATCTAAACTTAAAACCCATCTCATCTTTGGGCAAATTCATCTTACTTGCTAAATAAGAACATCCAACCCACTCCAGACAGCAGCGCTCTAACCAATACTCTTAAACATGTCTGTGTCAGTATCATGGGCCAACCACATAGGTATGACTCATCCTGCTACTTCCGCATTACACTCCTCCTAAAGCAACTCCTCAAAGATAGAACAGACCACTACTATTGCTTTGAAAATTTATTTCAAAATGGCTTTGGAGAGTCATTGAATGTGATCAAAGTCTACAAAAGTGAACAAAGTGTATACCTTTTTATACTTGCCTACTGGAATGGAAACTGCCTGAGAGTAGGAACTGAAGTTTTTGAAGGTCAGGTGCACTTAAACATGATGAAGCTTGGGGAGCATTTAATATTAACAGTATTTCCATTAAAAATTATCAGATTATTTTTTATAACAGTTTGGGGCATTTAGATAAAAGAAATATATTGACAACTTGGAGGGAGTTCAGAGTAAAACAATAAAAATGAGTGAATGGTTAGAGGAAAGAGGGAATCAGTTATGTGCTGGCTAAACAAGAATGAAAGAAGGAATGACCTGTGATGAATGAAAGGTGTGAGTATCAAACAGCAAATTGCTTAATGATTGATGTGCTGAGTCAGACAGTTACTACCTTTGGAGCCATATATTTTGGGATTTAACTGAGCCTTCTTTTTCCTCTCTCTACAGTTGAATTCCCTTGCCCTAATGCTAATTTAATTATTCCACAAGGAGTCATTTTCTGCAGTTGGTAGTAGTCAAAGCACTGCCTAAGATTTTGTAAGAATGTTTCTTTTCTAGTCTCTGAAGACCTAAGAGCATTCTAATGCTAATAAAAATAAATATTTCTAATGACAATTCCAGTTCTTTTGTCCTTAATGATAACTGTATGAAATCCTGAAGTGGGTGGGGAACCTGTGATAGAAACATGAAGAAAGTAGTAAAAAAAAAGATACAATGTGAGTTACTAACCTAGAAGGCAAACTGGTAAGGGTTTCATATGAATTCTGACCAACTGCCCAGAGGCCCCAACCCTGTGCTGATCTGACCAGATCTAAAATACTGTTGAATGTGGAGTGCCACATTAACATCACAGAAAAACAGCCTGAATAAAAAGTTCAAAAATTCAAATGAAGAAATTAGGTGATTAGCCAAAGAAAATTTAATAGGTAAATTATAAACATTTTGAACTGTCTATAAAGACCAACCAGGCAAAATGGAATTTAGATTCTTTTTTGGTGTGACAGAGTAAAGACCAAGGACCAATGGATGGAAGGTTCACTATACAAATTTCTGATTAATTGAAGGGAGAAATGACTAATACCTTTGGCTGCACAATGATGAAAGGCCTGAAGCCTTTCAAATCAGGGCTAAATGATTCATGGATAAGATTCATGCCTAGGTAGAAGATGTGAGACTGAAATATTGCTGAAGTCTTTTCCTTTGAAAGTTACTTTGTGTTGAATACATCTGTTTTCTAATGGAGTCCAAGTAAGTGACTGAAATACTTTTAATGGTTGCCTGCACACATTTATCCATGTTTTACTTCCACTGACATGCACTAAAACTATTTACATATAGTTATTAAGAGGAACGTAAATATTCTTTATTTTAATTCTTAAATATTTATTAAGTCATTTCCCCACAGCCCATTTCCCTTTCTGTCTCCACTGTTTCTCTTGCTGGCGGAGTAGCTCAAGTGATAGTGCACCTGCCTAGCCCTGGGTTCAAACCTCAGTACTGCAAAAACAAACAAACAACCCCCCATCACTCTACTGTACCTCTTAGTTCAACTCATGAATTGCCCTCTGGATTACTGCAGTAGCTTCTCAGTTAATGTCATTTTTCCACACTCTCTGCCTTTCAACCCATCTTCTCTAGTACTGTCAGTAAGACAGAGCTGCCCACTAAGCTTTTCCCACTTAAAACATGCTGACGGCTTCTGTTTGCCTATTCATAAAGGTCAAACTTCTATACCCAACACCAGAGATTCTTGGCTTATGGACTCAGTTTGCCTTATCCACTGCTATCCCTGAAAATGTCCTCTTCAGAATTAATTGGTCTATTCAGTTCTATAAAGGGGAGGACATGGTGTCTTTTTTTTTTTAAAGACTTTGTACATAAGATTTCAACTCTTTTGACTTGCCTTTCCACTTTGCCCAACTTTATTTGTTAATAATCAAATTCATGGTCTTTATGAATAAGTCCATTAAATAATTATTCTGCTTCATGTCTCTTACAGTTTACTCTCAGGACTGAGAGTGAGATGAAAAAAGAAATAGCAATTATTAATTTAAATTAATAAAAGTTCCCCTTCAGTTTCTTGATTTATTGGCATAAAATCTAGTGCCTATTTCCACCACTATATTTTGAGCATTTTATGAAAATGTATTATTCTTCCTAGTAATTGTCAGAATTTTTTTAGTTTCAGAAATGTGATAATATAGTATTCCTTCTTATGAAAAACAATTACCAAGTTATAAATATTAATCTTACTTTCCTTTTTCCTTGCACTACACTCTACCCAGAAGCCCTAATCAAATGCAAAAAATGCCTTCTGATTTCTGACAAGGGAAAATGCTCTGTCCCCAAAATTCTAAAAGTGGAGTGTTTTACATCCAAAACAGGCAGCACACAATTTTATTTACAATGTGTCTGGTTATATAACATTTGTCATCCTCAGTATGTAATGTGTATAGTTCAAGTATATTTAAGTGTAAATGCTTGCATATATGCATATTTAAAAATGGATTTGGCATCCTTATGTCAGGCTACGTGTAGGTGTCTTTGGTGCACTACAATAAAAGAAATTCCATAAAGATGAATTCAGTCTGATAACTAGAGCCCCCAATAGTACATCATAATAATCAAAGCTTTAAATGCAATAATGTTTAGGAATTGAGCTGGCACCAGGGAGACTAAGTTCTCAAGTCAATATTTGAAAATTAGAGCCGTTGTGTGAAATGAAGTGCTAAATTGGAAAGCTGCCAATTGCTGAAAGCCGTTGCAAGAGCTGGGACTGAGAAAATATAGAGTTTCCAAACGAAGCCAAAGCGGACAGACTGAGGAGAGGTTGTCTCGTTATCATGTCTTGTACAAGCCCAGGCTTTGGACTCTGTTCTGGCTCTCTTTCTCCTCTTGTCCGTATTTTCTTAGCTTAGAATTTCTGTTTACCTCGGCGAACTTATTTTGTTCTATTAGCAGTTTTTTGGAGCCAAGAGAGTACAGAAAGATACAATTATTTTTTGATAGTGGTGGTGGCTTTTTGTGTCAACAAAAAATTCTATGCTATTAGAATAACATAGCATTATTCTACTGAATGCATAAATGCATCCAAAGCAAAAGTGAAGAAACTACATCTGTTTCAGAGTTGAGAGAGACTTAATGATATATATATTTTTAAAAAGCAGCAACAACAAAATGTGGAAATATTTGGACACTTTTTATATTTATTGTGCTGGGTGGGGCTACACTGTGTCATTTACAAAGGTTCTTACCATGCATCAAGTATATCATACTTAAATTCACCCCCTCCATTGCTTTCTTTCATGCCCCCTCCCCTGACTCCTGGAACAGTTTCAACAGGTATCATTTTTGCATTTACATACGTGTGTACACATTATTTGCACCATATTCATCCTCCTGCCCCTTTCCCTGCCACCTCCCCTCTCCCACTGGTGCCACCCCTCCCCCGCAGGACCTGTTCTGTCCTGTTCCCCAATTTTGTAGAAGAAAAAGGATAAAAAGAAAAACATGATTTTTTTTTTTTAGTTTAAGATAAAGACAGCTACACAGGAAATTACATATATTATAACCTATTGGACACACTTGAGAATATGACCCTTCATTAAGTTTGTGTAAGTTTTCTCTTACACACCACACAAATTCTTAAGCATCTTCTCATTTTCCTTTTAAGCGTCTTTGTTTACATCTCTTTGACACACCAAAATGCTAAAGTGCCTTCTTGGGGAAGAAAACAGTATGAAACCCTGACATTTTTTCAGTCACCGTTCAGTCAGGCAAACAGACCCCATGTTAGGTAATTCAACAGAAGAAATTTAATATATAGAATTAGATGCAGAGGTGTTGGGAGAGACAAAAAGTCAACAGCAGATGGGTGGGGGGGCAGCCCAGAGATTATCAACAGCAAAATGTTGCCACAACTCCAAAGGCTGAAAAGATATGGTTATGAGAAAGAAATAAAGTCAGGTAAGACACATAGCATCTGTCAGTTATACTACTCCAACAAAAGTTGGTCAGGGAGAGGGAGGCATTTTCCATTCATCAGTCTTCAATATCCCACCAATGGCTCCCACTGACCAAACCTGACAGGAAGCCAGGAGCAAAGAATGCTAGGAAAAGCAGTTTGCAGGATCAATTTCCTAAAATGTAGAGCAGATCAACAAAGGTAGAGAAATAGCTGTAAGAACAGGTGCTGGTGAAGTGGCTCAAGTGGTAGAGCGCCTCCCTAGAATGCCTAGCAAGTACAAGGCCCTGAGTTCAAGGCCCAGTATTGCACCGCCCCCAAAATAAAAGAAGAATGAACAAGCTGGCAAATCACTGACATAAATACTTCTAAATGAATAAGAAAATAATAATCTTACTTGGCTTTTTTTCTCCTAAAACTTCCTTCTGGTATATAAAATCTAATCCTATGGTAAGAGACTTAACATGGAGTTAAGAGATAGTGTTGATGTACCTTCCAATTACAATCCTTTGCCTAGCCTGAGTTCATAGAGTCAGCCCATTGGACAAGAGTTAATAAAGGCTTATAGTGTACTATAAGCCTTTAGTACATATTAAATATAATCTCACATATTAAATGTCAAACAATGTAAGACTTTTACAAATAAAGTCTTCTATATTATTGTGCAAATTATGGGCACACACACACACACAGAGAGAGAGAGAGAGAGAGAGAGAGAGAGAGAGAAAGTAAGGAGAGCAACAAGAATACATAGTCAGGAGAGACCTCAAAAAGAAAAGTTTCTGAGCACGGTGATTGTTTAAAAGTAGGTTAAGCTAATATAAAAGAAGACGGAAGTATTAATTTTTCCAGGTAAAAGCAAGTAAAGAGTTAAGGCACAAACAAAACTGGCTTTTCCTTGACTCAATGAAGAAGCCATTCTGATTAGAAAAGAGAATGTGAGTTAGGGAACTTGGGAAGAAGGGGTAAATATTTCATGGACCTAGAAGATTAGCAGAGACTACAACCTCACAAAGTCCAGCACCTGTTCTCATAGTTTTGCTGCCCCAACACAAAAACACAGTAACAGTGGCCATGACTCAGAAGGGGGAAAGTCAGTGAGACTCTTCACACCCACTCTCTGTTCTCTCCTCACACATGGAGCATCATGTATCTAAGGCAAGTTCCTGAAAAACAAATTTAATTTAACTGTCTCCAAGATGTAACTGCCATATTCTCCTAAAGAAGTTTTGAGGAATTAATGGGTGGGTGGATGGGAGCATAGATAAAACAAGTACAGTAAAAATGAAAACAAAACCTTTTTCAGCTTTATGTTTGAAATTTTTCATATAAAATTTGGTCAAAAAGCCACAGGAAGGTAAAGGAGTGTTGAAAAATATCAGGAAATTCTTCCTATAATCTATTTTCTATTTTTTAATTTTTTATTATATGTATATGTAAATGGGGTTTGAACTCAGGGCCTTGTGCCTGCTAGGCAGGTGCTCTACCACTTGAGCCATGTCTCCAGTCCTTATTTTTTAATTTTAATAGAATACTTTAGTTGTACAAAGAGGTTTCAAAGTACATACTTTATTTGAATTAGCCCCTCCTTCTCCCCTTTTGCCTTTTGCCCTGGAACTTACTCCCCCTCCTGACAGGACTTGTTTTACACTCGTGTCATTTATTTGTTTGGTTTAGTTCTACTATCTACCTCTTAATGCCTTTTAAATGTGCTTTAGCCATTCTTACTTAGCTCTGTGGTGAATTGTCTTTTAGTTATTGAATTGTCTTTAGCCTCCACAATTAACTTATAATTTCCTTTAATAAGAATGGGAGCTATGTCTTCTCATATTTACCATGTGAATGGCCAACACATACTACTTTTCTTTTGGTTTCATATGAGCTTCTTTCAAATTACACACACTTGCTGCACAGGCAAAGGGGTTGTTACTAATCATCAGATATTTAGTTTTTGAAAAATATTCCTTGCTAATCAACACACTGATTTATAATTGTGATGATGCTTTAGCTCACATGGAATGCTCTTTTGTTATTTTTAATCCACATGGCAATGGCAGTCCATTGTGTTTGTGCGTTTCTATTAACTATTTCATTTATGAAATTATATATGAACATGCATTTCATTTTTAGAGTAGAATGTATTAACTTTACTATAATGGAACAATAGGCACAGTAAGCCTAAAATGAAAATGGCACATTTTATAAATAGGTAATAATATCCAAAGACAGCTTTACTACTTAACAACCTCCAGATTTAAAGTTATATAAATAAAATATCCATTTTCTATCAATGCCCTACCATCTGTAGGAATGTGTACTGAATTTTTCAACTGAATACTCATGCATTGATTTAAAAACATAGACTAATTATCTAAGCAAATATCAGAAGTCAGTTATTTAGCTGAACAGAAAGGAGAACAAATATTCATTTGAGAAGTCTGATCTCACAATCAGCTATTGAACACGAGTACACATTTTTACACTTAATCTTGAGTATTTGGAAAAGGCAAAGAGACAGACATCATTTATTACCACTCAATATGTATAGGACCTTCATTTGTGCTGTGAGTCCATTGATAGGAGAGATTGAGTCATCCATCTGTGTATCTGCAGAGCACCGTGTATGATACCAATGGATAAGCTTACACAGTTTACAAAATACTTTCCTGAACTCTGAGCTGGATATTATCCTCTTTCTTCTGCTCTAGGCAATTGTGGCAGACAGACTAATATCTTCCCAAGGTATCTACATCCTATTGCTCAGAAACTGTGACAATGTCACCTTACATGGCAAAAGGAACTTTGAAACTTGAGATAGATTATCTTGGCTCATCTATGTGGTCTCCATCTATCACAATGACCCTTATAAAAGGCAGGCCTATTAGAGTTAGAGAAGGAGATGGAATATGGGAATCAGATGTCAGAAAGAAATACTTTGAAGGTGCAATGCTTCTGTGCTTGAAGATGAAGGAAGAGGCTACAGGCCAAGAAATGCTGACAGCCACTAAAATCTAGAAAAGGCAAGAAAGCAGATTGTCCACTAGAGTCTCTGGAAGGAATACAGTCCTGCTAATACCTTGCTGTTAAGATTTCTGACTTTCTGTAGAGTGCCTTCCTAGCAAATGGGAGGCCCAGAGTTCAAACCCCAGTACCACCCCTGAAAAGATTTCTGCAAGATAATAAATTTGTTTTGTGTTAAGCGACTATGTTTACAATGGTTTATTATTGCAACAAAGGAAAACTAATCCACCAACCATATTGAACACTAATGGCATTGACTCTAACTTTTTTACCCTTCCTGGTCACTTATCTCACCCCACTCTGGTCTCCCTTCTCTCCTCCTTTCTGAACTTTAGGTACTTTTACTGACATTTAGTGGTCACCAATAATGTCAGTGTTGCCAAATCCAGTGATTACTTTTTGGTTCTTTATATACTTGGTCTCTGTGAAGCATTTGGCAGAAAACTTCTTATCTTTGTTCACTATAAGTTGAGTTCCATAGTTTGTAATGAGATTTGCTGCCTCATATCCTTCTAATAATGGAGGTAGGCAACTTCTGATTGATTGGTTCCCAGTGACCACACCCCCCACACACATGATATATACAATCTTGTGTAATGAACCCCTGAAGGTGAGCTAGACCTAGTGATTGTCTCTAATCAAAACTTTTTTAAAATGTCAAAAGTGATGAGCTTTACTTATGAGATTAGGTTATAAAAAGTCAGTGACCTCCATCTTCCCATACACCTTCATCTTCTTGCTTGCTTGTTCTAATGAAACCAGCTGATATATGAACTAATCTATGGAAAGACCCACCTGATGAAGAATTGATTAATCCATCTGACCAGAGAGGATATAGGGTTCTCAGTAAAATAGCCTTCAAGAGCTGAATCCTGCCAAAACCAACATACAAGATCTTGAAGTTGGATCTTCCCTGAGTGAGCCTTCAGTCCACAGCCTTGACCAATGCCTGTTTGTGGCCTTGAGAGAAATTGAAGCAGATCACCCAGTTAAGGTGTTCCCAGATTCTTAACTCATGGAAATTATGAAATAGTATTACTTGTTATTTAAAGTCATTGAGTTTGTTACATAGCAATAGATACCTAAATAGGTGAGTTATCAAGAGGATATACTGGCACACAAAGAAGATAAGGCTCTTAATATGTAACCAGATCTCACAAAAAGTAAATCATGAGGATCTTTAACAAGAACAGGAAAAGTGGTCTAACAGAGTCTCGAAGATTAAAATGCAGTTTAGGGACCAGAATGTGATCCAGTATTTAACTCTCCCCTAATTTCTTAAACTATCTCATTCTTTCTTAACAAGTTGAAATCCATTGACCCCTGTTCCCATGCTTTACCACTGTAGAGAACTCAGTTCTGCTTGTATTGCTCCTTATGTTTCCACATAACCAACTCTTCTTTCTTATGGCTTCTGCTTAAAGGTCTTGTCTTCCTTGTGGCCCCTTCATCCTACTTTCTGTCTGTGTACGTCAGCATTTACACCTGTATTAGTTTGCTTAGGCTGCATACAAAGTGCCACAAACTTGCTTAAACAACATAAATTTATTATTTCACAGTTCTAGAGACTAGAAGTGCAATATCAAGATGACCTCAGGATTACTTCCTCCTTAGGGCTTTGAGGGAGAAAACTGTTCCATGACTTTCTCCTAGAATTCTTTGCCAATCTTTGGCATTTTTTGGTTATAAACCTATAAGGAGTATTACTTGGATGATTGCCTTCATCTTAACATGACATTTGCCTATGTGTGTGTCTGTGTTCAAATTTCTCCTTTTTAGAAGGCCACCAGCCATATTGGACTGGGGCCTTTTTCCAGTATTATCTCTTCCTAATTTAACTAATTGTACTTCTAATGACCCTACTTCCAAATAAAGGAATATTCTAATGCACTGATAGTTAAGACTTCAACATATGAACTTTGGCAAGACACAATTCAACCTTTAATAATAACTGCTGCCATTTCTATGGGGGAAAATGCCTATTTATCTACTTTGTCATTGCTGACCTATCTGACGAAGTTTCTCACATCAGTGTTTCCTCTCAGAATATAGGCCAGTTCATATATTGGCTGTTCCTGGATGAAACATTTTGTCATCCAGAACTTTGTCATCTAGGTGTCTGGATAATGAATCACCTAGGGCTGATTCCCTCAGCTCTGAACGGCAAGAGACAATAACTTTGAAAAGAGTTTGGGGAACAAACATGCCAGAATTCCTAAACTTGGTTTTTTCTTAAAACTTCTATGACATTATTCCAGTTTTTCTACTTCTCAACATTGAACAATTCTTACTCTACTTGGTGCTAAAATCTTAGTTCCCAAGGATTTTGTTCTCAGCTCTATGCTCTTTTTTTTCCCGAACACATTCTTTTTGAAGACTTTATTCAAATCCATGACTTCAATTATCAATTTGTACTTGCAAAGCTATTCCACAGTGTAGGCCATTGTATTGAATGTGATTATTTAATTGCTTGCTTGTCTTTTCTACCTGGGTACCTTAGACTACAGGCCCAGCTCACCTCATGAAAACATGCCTCTTCTTCAGCTGCTCAATCCTGGTGCCTTTCCAACCCCTCAAATGAAGACACTCTTCAATGTGTCTTCAATGACTCTCTTACCAGTCATCCTGACACACTGAATCAGTTGCCAGGGCCCATAGCCTGTCTCTACAAATTTCTCAAATATTTTTCAATCTTTCTCATAGTCATTCCTGCTGTTGGTACATCAATTAAAGTCCTCCTCATTTCTTTCTTGGATGATATCAATTTTTTGTGCAGTTCTCAGAATATCATTTTATTAAGTACAAAAGTCTTTGCATTACTTCCCTGCACAAGATCACTTAATAATCCTAACATATTTCCAAGACTCTTCCTACTTTTCTAGCCCTTCATTTTCTGACTGCATGCTGAGAAATGCTCACTGAAAAACTTTAATAGACAATATTAAAAGGTGATCTAGTCTTATCTATCTTCAAAAAATGTTTCCCTATAATCTGATTTAGATTTACATTTACATTTATATTGGCATTTATCTGCATCCCTACCAAATCCTGCATATCACATTATCATAGTCTTCAATGTATTGTACTACAATAATAAATTTACTGACTTGTTTCCTCTATTAGAAGATAAATTCCCTGAGGATAGGATCTATTTTGCCTTATGTCCTTAGAGGGTAGTGGTATGCTCAATAATTTGTTTTCAAATGAATGTATGAATATATTACATACTGTAGTGAACAAACTGCAATTCTTGCCTTTAAAGACTTGTATGGAGGAAAACACATTTTTCATAAATAATTATAACATCAAATTGTATATCTGCTAGTCAAGTAGTGCTAACAAAGTATAAAGGTTAGAATGGGGAGAGAAATGTCTTGAGGGAACCCAAAGAGTTAAAGAAGATGGAGTCTCATATTCTTGTTAAGAAGTTTGGGACAGGATGAACTTAAGATAATATTCAAGATCCAAAAACTGTAAAAACTATTGTTCCCAAGTACCTCACTTTGGAAGAATAATTCCTTCACATGCTGCCATTGGTTTAAACATGGTTTGTCCCCAGAAAAACTTCATGTTGAGGTTTGGTCCCCAGTGTAACAGCATTGAAAGTTAGAGATATTTTGGGTCTTGTGGGTCACCAATAGAAGAAGGGTTTTGGGCCCATTTCTCAGGAATGAATTAGGCCTCACAGTACTATCTTGATTACTTTGAAAGTGGGTTCTTTAAGAGGAGTCCACCCATGTGCCTGACTTTTTAAATGCATGCCTGCTTCTCCTTTTGCATTTCTACCTTATTGTAATGCAGCCAGAAGGCCCTTTCTAGTCAATGACACCATGCTCTTTATAGTTTTCAATAACCAGAATTGTGACTCGTATGAAGTTCTTTCCTTTATACATCACCCAAATTCAAAAATTTGTTACAGCAGAACCAAAACAGACTAAGACATGTGTCTAACCATCTGAGTCTTTGATCCCAGTCTAAAAAAGCTGGCTTTATATTTCACACAAAAATCCATCCAAGCCAGAATTTGGTGAGAAAATTCTGCTATCTAAACAGACATTTAAACAATGAAAGACAAGAATGAAAAATAGGCCATACTAAGGGGAGGGGAGAGTGGGAGGGGGAGAGTAAAAGAAAGAAGTAAAGAAAGCTAATTTGGGTGATGTACTTTGTATACCAGAATGAATATAGAATTTTTAAATCTGTTGAACTCAGCATAACAAGAGGGCTAAGGTGGAAAGGAGAAAAATGGAGAAGATTAACAAATTTAGGATGTAATACATATATACATGGAAATTTCATAACGAAACTCTCTGTATAGCTATCTGAAATAAAAAAATTCTGCTGTGTAAGTAAAGAATTTGTGACAGACCTTGTTAATAAAGTGAATGGCTGCTTTGTAAGATAGTGAACTTCCTATCACTGAAGATATCTTAACCAAGAGCTGGATAACAACCTATTTGGGGTAATTTTTTTAAAATTTTCCCATACTAGATGGAAAGGGAACTAATTTTATCATAAGGTTAATTCTAACTAATCTTATGATAAATTGTATTCAAAGCATAAAATTCTATTTTTCAAATCGCAGTAATATCACACCTAATGTAATCATTTTACTCTTTCATTTTAAAGACTGTGTTTCCAAGGCTTTGTATAATGCAGTATATAATAAATATTTTCCTTTTGTTCATTAAATTTCCCAAATTATGACACATTTTCTTTCACCTCTAACCATGCTTATTGGTTACAATTAATTTTGTTTCTATTTATATTTTGTATATGTGTATGCTTGTGTGTATTTGTGCATGTGTACAAATCTAAGGGAGAGACAGAAGAAGTGAAAGACAGACTGCTCCTAATCTCTATGGGTCGAATGTCAAGAGAGATTTATTTTTATTCATTCCAAGTGCTTGGTCAAAAGACTTATATTTGCAGCAGATTACGAAGGTTAACAAGGGACTTGAATCTTGACGTGCCATTCATCTTGAAGTAGCAAGTTCCCAGTCTCCTATAAATGGAATGTCATGTTATTTTTAGATGAGGCTTTTGCCAAGAGGATCCAGGACATGGTGAACAATGTACAATCTGATTAGCAACCTTATTTAAACGTGTGAATGACTGTGGTTCCTTAATGTTACCTGCAATAAGTCTGTGGCAAACCAATTCCCTTAGTGAGGGTGCATTATTTAGATCATAAATTTAAAAGAGAGAGAGAGAGAGAGAGAGAGAGAGAAAGGCTTTCAAAAAATTCAAGCTTGTTTACTAATAACAGAACATGGAAGTCTGAAGTGAGAGTTCTATTAAAGTACAGAGTTTGTTAAGTAGGGCATCGAGGTATATTTCCAATCCATGGTCTCTTAAAAGGTTCTCATGAACATCTATTTTGCAACATTTCTTGGATCTCGATGAACTCATCTGGAAGTCAGAGCCCGTTAACCATTTTAACAGATTATCTTCAAAATACCAAAGGGAGAAGAGGGGACCAAGAATATTATATAGGAACAAAACAAGTGATTGCTACTTTATTAGACCACTGCAGTAAAGGAAATCATGTCATGAAAAACAATTCTCAAACTAGGCACTGGGAATGTTTATGAGTGTGTAGGAGGAGAAGTCTACAAGCAGGGAGTCTCATATGGCCACAATTCTCTGTGTCTATGGGGCGAAGATTCTGGAAGTTTCATCTGCTGTACTCTAAAAGATACACTTGGGACTAAGTAAATGTTCCATTGGATTTCCATATCTAGACTCCCTGTTCTTTAAAGCTTTTTGCTGAGGAGTCATACAGTAAAAACTATCATCTTATCAATAAGCTTTAAAAAGTAAATACTTTCTCAAGTCATATTGCATCACTCTTTGGTCTTTCAGTTTTGAAAAGCAAAACTTGGTCCTCACTTTGATCCTTAAGTAACAAAACTCTTTAATGCTAAGGCTTCAGTGCGGCTCTTAAATCTGGAGAGAGGACTAATTAGTACAAATCACTGCCCCAGGGTTTCCTTCTGTACCCTCCTCCCCAGGGTAAAGACCCATAATTTCCTTCAGAGAAAGGAAAAGCTTGTTTAGCATACAAGGAACTTATACGGAGCTGTGACAAACCCAAGTGACAAACAGCTGACCCCCATGGATGACCACCATACAGCTAGCCCTACCCGTTCTATAAGAGAAAACAAAAGGAGTTAGAACATCCCTGCATCCCAAAGTGCCTACATAGCAAACAAGTTCCTTGGATAGTTAGTCCTGTACTACCAAATTTTGGAAATCTTTACCATGGTAACTAAACTTCAGTCAGACTCCAGCATGGAGACTAGAACACAAATGATGAATGATTGAGTAGGAGATCAAGTTCTCTAAAACTTAAATAGGGTTCTGCTTCAACTGAACTATTCTAACTGACCTTTGCACAGGTCCCCAGTGATCTCCTTGTCCTAAGTGCCATCTTCTTGCATAGGAAAAGTCTTGGCTGCTTATGTCAGTATAGCATGACATGGCCATTTTTCTCTACCTTCCTAGCTACTTAGAAGTTGAACTTTCCTTTGTGACTACTTCATGTGGTAGTGGATATGGCTACATGTTTGAGGAATATGCCTATCATCAGAGTTTAGCTTTTGTTCAATGAATGCAAGAGACAATTGCTACTGAAAATGGAAAAGGTAATTCTTTGCAAGATAGGCTATTTCCAAGAATTTTTCATTTCATTTTTCATATACAAGTATTAAAATAAGCTTCTTCTCTTGGGAATTAAAAGAGAAAGTAAATTTGAGATCCTTTGCAGTTCCCTTATATCCATCAACATATCATGGAAAAATAATAATTCCCAAGTTGGCAATGACAAAGAAAGGGTGGATAGAGCTCATTTAATTGATTAATTAGATATGTCTATTAAAAAATGAAACCAATTCCTATCACAGAAACCCCAGAAATTCTTTATAAGATATGTCCTATGCTTTTTGCTTTGGAATTCTAGTGTGTTGCCTTGTTTTCATTGAAGAAATACAAATATAAAGAAATGAAACTCTATTAACTAACCCCAGAAGAGTACTGGTCTAGGTCCTGGGGTGAGATAATACTTTAGCACCAAGGCCTTTGGTGAAGAAAAGTAACCAGACCAAGCAGTAGCACAGTGTGTAACCCTTCAGAGTGGGTGGTTTTCCCAGTGCTCCTCCTCTGGGTCATGCTGGAGGCCTTTGTGACATGAACAGTAACTGCTGTGGGGTAATTATGTGTAGTTATATAATACAGACTAATGCCAGCCAAGCAAATTGCATGAAAGGAGTGGCTGTATTCCTTGTTAAATGTTTTGTCAAGCTGACCATGCCCTTTATTTATCTCTAACACAACATGCTTATTCTGCCCCATCTACTGTATTCACTCTGCAAATTTATGAGGCTCTATTAATCTTCTGCCCCGCTGACTATCTCTGTTGCAAAGTGTCAGCAGACTTTTGTACCTTGCTAATGTACAAAGGGCTTCCTATGAGTAATATCAGCATTTTGCCTTTTAATTGCACATATAATTTTTAGGTCTTACAGCTAATAAGGGAATTGAGACCACAGTTCATCACTGTCTC
The DNA here is from genome assembly GCF_047511655.1 of Castor canadensis. NCBI lineage: Eukaryota > Metazoa > Chordata > Mammalia > Rodentia > Castoridae > Castor > Castor canadensis. Next base: position 30,627,552 of record NC_133395.1, read on the forward strand.
AAATGGTACTCCAGGGTGTGGGGACTGTAGAAGCTGAGAGAAGAATATAGCTGTTCTTATTCCAAGCAATAGTTTCTCTCATTATAAAGGAACCATCCCCACTATAGGGTTCAGGGTCTGTCACTTTTGTCATTATACATCCCACTTTTGGGGGGCTTTACAACTTCATAGTAGAGATGTAAGTTTTTGGAAAACTTTTTGTCCTGGTCTTAGCACATGAATAATTTTAACACCCTTTATATCAATTCCAAAAGAAATTAACTGTATTATTTTTAAAATCAAGGAAACATTATCTATCTGTAAAACTCACCTATTTCTAAGATTTTCAAATGGGTATACTTTGCTAATCCTTCCACTGACCTTTTTTCTGTTGGAATTTTAAAAAATACAGACTTAGTTTTAAGTACTTACAAAATGTTAAAATAAATGGGAGATTAGTGTTTGCAATGTGGGCATTTTGCTTTTGCATTAATAGCCTTTCACAAACATTTTTACTATGCCTGAAAAATGTGCATTATTGATGAATGTACTTCTTACTGTGCAAAAGCTATTAGGAAAGAATGAAAGGTTTGTGGCAAGAATCTGATGCACAGGGAGGGCCTGGAAGAATAGTGTTTTCAGTGAGCAAAAAGGGAGTGCCCATAATTGTCCTCCCAGATAGAACTATTTCATCTGGGTTTCCTCATAGGTAACTTCATGAGTTCCTGCACATTTATTTTCAGCCCCTGGGAAAGAAATACTTGTGAAATTGTGATTATATAACATTGAAATAAAATTGCTGAATTTTTCATACAATTTATTTAATTAGGACAGGATATCAGATGCTTAAAATTGAAAATAAATAGTTTGGGGGAGATGAGAGGCCTGGGTTCTTGTCTTTTCTACTTGTGATTTTGGAAATTTTTCTGGATGTCAGCTGCTTTTTCTGTGACTCGGGAAGTTAGAATGTGAACTAATGTCCCTTCTGTGTCTTTGATTTTTGGTAGGCAGGAAGAATAGAATTGGGTTGGCTGAACTTCAACCTGATCCTATCTTGGAGGAGAGATCTCAACAAAACTAGGTGTTATGTATGGCTGCTTGGGCCTCCTGTTTCCTTTGTCCCTTGTGCCATCTACATTTCCTCCATATTTCATCATTTATCCATGGGATTAATCCACCTCATTGCTAGGTGGGGGTGTTAAGACTAGAAAAGTCCTCAGTGCAAATTCCTGGGAATTTAGGAATCTTAGGTCATTTTTTGGCTAACTTCCTGAGCAATATCTCAATATCAGAAAAAAGTCTGGTAGTGGTCCTAGGTGTTCCATGAAAGTACCAAGCAGAAACAAGGTGGTAGAAGTTCTTTATGACTTACAAAGAAAAATCTAAAGCTCTTTGCTGGAATAGAATTCAGAAAAAGAACCTAACATAATCTAGAACTATTGCATGCCACACAGGCTCTAACTTAACTCTGTCATTAACTTAGATTACAAACATTATCCTAAGGTTACAGATGGGAAAACTGGAATTTACAAAACAGAAATAACCTTTCCTGGTTACTTGGGCTCAAATCTAGGCCCCTTGAATCTTAGACCATCTTTTCTTCTATCATGGAGTCAAAGAGCCCAAATGAAAAGATTTATGTGGAGCCAAGTATTTATCCTTAATGCCAAGATTTAAAGCATACCATTTCTGCAGTCACTCCCCATCTATGCTCTTGCCTTAGTATTTATTCATTTTGAAATGATAATGAAATATCAATTGAATGCCAGATTTCAATGTGCACCCTATTGTTCTACTTCTGATGCTTCTGTATCTTTTACACAAAAGATGATGTTGCTTCTGAATTTGCCTCCCAAGTACACAGTTGGCCCAGAAGTCTGGTGAGTAAGCCACAGAACTTCCTCCATGCAGGGGCAGACCCAGACTTTTGAGCTAGTTATTCAGAACAATAGGGTCTTCTAAGTTCTTTTGCTCTCACTGTCATATGTTTTTTGTCTTAAGTTTGTTGTTTTGTTTAGCTTTGGCCATGCTCTGATTATTTGGCCTGAATTTCTGTAAAAAAAAATAAGCTATAATCTTGGCTAACCATATCCCAGGAACCATGTCACTAAAAGAGTATTGCCACTTTGGCAAATGGATGTTTACATGCATCATTTTCTTTTTAATGATTTTATTACTATGTAATAGTTGTGTATGGGAATACATTGTGATATTTCATATGTGCTTATAATATATCTTAGTTAGATTTACCTCCCCCATCATTCTCCCTCTTCCTCTCTCCTCCCTTCTTAGAACAACTTCAAGCTTCTTTTTTCATATATGGATATAAAACACACCCACCATATACACCCTCATTCTCCCTCTTCTGTGCCCACCACCTTCCTCTTCGTACTCACCACCAGAAAAGATTTATTTTTACTTCTTTCTCTTCATTTTTTTAATTAAGTGCATATTGATAGTCCAAAGGGGTTTTGCCTTGGTACTTCCTGTCTGTATACATCGTGCTTTATCAAATTAATCCCCTCCCCTCAGTTACTTACTCATTCTTGATCACGTGTATTATTTTCTTAAATGAAAGTCAGTTTGATGAGATGAGAGTTTTACAGATAAATTGGTCCTTGAAAATTGCAGTGAAAATAAAAAAATATATCTTCAGAATTTACCCTACATTCTTTTTGTATAGCTTCCAAACTAAGAATATTTTCACCTTTTAAAGGGTTGTAATAAACAAAACTAAAGAAAACAAAAATATGTAACAAATATTACATTTGGAAGGAAAAGCCTAAAATATTTGCTATTAGGTGTTGTGCCAAAACCTTTACTGAACTGTGAGAGAAACCATTTTACTTTCCAGAGGAGAGCCAGCCCTCTGACAGTAACTGGAATGAACTGCAGACTGACAAGAGTTGTTGAATGCTGCAGATGGTTGACTCTTAATCCTCTCTAGTCTGTGCCAAGTGTTATGTGTATTCCTCTGCACCAGGGTAAAATAATAATTATTAGCCATTCTTAATTAACCCACATAGACAGTAGTTAAAATTGCGAACCAAAGAACCTCACATGACTGTGCACATATATTGAATTTGATTTTTAAGTGTATATTTCAATTAATGTTCTTAAAAGTCTAAGATTTCAGTAGACTGTATCAGTCACACCTTTGTAAATGGTGCATAGCAATTATGTGTCCTAGATAACTAGAATTTTCCCAACTTATAGCATGAGAACGTCCAGGCATCCTCACCATGGTTGTAGAAGCAGCAAAACCTGTAGGCTGCAAATACTCAAAGTATGATCTGTGCAGCAGTGCTGATCCAATCAACTGCTTCTAGCTAGTCTGTGGTACATTGGTCTATCAACTGATGTAATTTCTAAATGATTTATCTCAGTTTCAGTAAAGAAAAATCTTTTAAAATTATAGCAATTGACAAAGAATTGTGTTTGTTGAGTAATTTTAAACATTGATGCATGATTTTTTAATCTTTTGTGTTTTTATTTCATTTTTCTAGTAACCCATAAAGGATTTTAAATGTTTAAAATGGTTTTCCATCACAAAGCATTTGAGAATGCTTTGGGGGTCAATAAAAAGCCTCCGATATCCTGTAGTTAAATCAATGTTTTCATGACGATATATTTCTACCAATTACTACAAATATTTTGGTTAACAGAGAAATAAGCCAGACCTCACAAACTGAAGAAATATAGAAATATTGACCAATGATCTTGCATGGATATTTAAGATGATCATATATGAGAGAGAATGTTTGCCTCTCCTTTGTAGATAGACTTTCCTCCCATTCAATGTTTAGGTATGATATACTTAACACATACTCTCCCCTTCTCTACTTCCACACAACAGAAAATCTCTAAGAATGAAAGGGATTGCAATGGGTAAATAGACAGAACTGTTGAAATTTTGCAGCACAGTGTATGGGATTGGCAAACCCTTGATACCACGCTTAGGTCTGTGGACAATGGTATCAATTAACATATTAATTAACATATTCTTTCCTGCCATGCCATCTACACTTAGAGGAGTAATCTGGGAAGCCACTATTAATCTGTCAGGGTTGGCACATAAGCTGAACACTCTTTGACATCTCTGGAATAATGAGTAGAGCACAGGCATTACAAGAATTAGACCTAACCTAGTTCCATCAGCCATCCATTTGATTCATTCTTGTCACCTCCAGACATCTCTGTGTGAACTGTAACACCATGGGTTGGACAAGATCATAGACACTCATAGTAAGATTCAGAGAAGCCTTTTAAAAATACTGATGCTTGAGCCTCAATGTCCAAGTCCTTTTTCTAGGCTATTAAATGGCACATTAGGCATTAGTAATTTTCAAACATGCCCCAGTGACTCTTATGCACAGCCAGTCTTGAGGATCATTGGATATCTATGGTCTTTCCAGTTCCAATATTCCAAGTCTGTGATTATTTTAAGCAAAGATATAGTCCGTCACACAGACTTAGATCTATTAATTAAATTGAATTTTCTCAGGTTTAAAAAACTAACTTGATCTCTTGGGCAGATTATAACTAGAGAGAATAAAATATGTAGGGATTTTGGATTATGAGGCCATAATTCCATTTTAGGTATATGTGATTACAACCACTTAAACTCTACTTTTGTGGTTTTTATGACCCTTCAGGATGCTTTGCAAGAATTAGTAGAGTCTCATAAATCACTATTGCCTATTAGCACAGATATGTCATAATTTATATTAACAACTGTTAATAATAATATGCATTATAATGACCCAAGTGATTTTATTTGAGAATATCAATCCATTTTATAGATCTTAGCTCATTAATCTTAATATCTCTGTGAGAAGGGCATATGCTTATAATCATCCCATTTCATAGGTAAACTAAGTCAACTAGTCAACTGATCACACACATACACACAGAGACTTAAATTCAAGCCAAAATCTATAGTTTTAATTCTTATGATACTAAGCATCTAGAGGTTTAAATATCCTTTCTCAAAATTTCCATAAAGGTTGTAAGGGTGTGGTATAACTGGTAGAGAACTTACTTAGCAAGCTCCTGAGTCCAAACCCCAATACTGCCAAAAAAAGAAAAAAAATAATCTTACATCTTACTTTTACTCATCCATACCTACCATTTCCTAGACACCAAAGATACACTAAAGAGGTGAGAAAATGCTCCAGCATGGGATTGAGAGACACAATACAAAGTGATATTTGGTATAACAAAAATACTTCTGTGGATCCATTGTGACATTGAGAAGAAGTGGGCTGACTCCAACAATGGAACAGGTGCAAAGAAAGTGAGTTGAAGCCTGGGTGTGGGAGGGGACCTCAAGTTCTGAAGATATAAGAATATAGAGAAATATGTCCTAAGCAGAGGCAGTGCTGAAATGCAGATGCACCATGGTGATGTCTGCTATGTGGGAGTGAGAGTGAGAGCAGGTAAAACCAGAAGACAAAGTTTGGGAGCCAATCCTGGGTTCCCTTAGATATCTTAAGGATTGTGATCTTTTACTTACAGGCAATCTGTATTCATGGCCTGTACAAGTTCTTTTAATATGGAAAATCCTTTATAAACAAATATTATAGTTTTAATGTCATCTTTCTGACAACATATTTTGAAACATTCAGAAAATAATAGAAAAATTTTCTTAAGCAAAAGTCTCAATGTATTTCATTCATTCCTTGCTGGCTTTCTATGAAAGATGAGGGAGTCTATTTAGAAATAAAGAATTTCAGAAGTGAAAAATAACCTAAAGGTAGCATTTAGAACCTGTAGAATCACCATGCACCTGGCAAAGTGTCAGATTTTGTAGCATTTATACTGTGTTCCCCACGGGACACTAGGCTCACAGTGCTGCATTTAAAAAAGGAAACGTTCATTATCAGGTTTAAGAAACCCTACATATTGAGCTGTCTTGAGGAGCTACAAAATGCAATCAAATTTTAAAGACCATGAGAAATTCTGTAGGAAGCAATCATGTTAGGGTTTGTTTAAACAGAACTTTCCAAACTTTTTTTCATTGACAAGAAAATGTTGTGTACGTTTACTGTACACATTGTTTTAAAATATGTGTACATCGTGGAATGGTTAAACGGAGACAAATAGCATATGCATTGTTCCAAATACTTATTTTTGTGGTGAGAACACTTAAAATCTACTCTCACGATTTTTAAGAACACAATACATTGTTTTTTTGCATAGTGATCATGCTCTAAGTGGATCCCTTAACAACACCTTCCTAACTGAAATTTTGTATCCTTTAGCTGACATTGTCCCAACCCAGCCACCATCCTTAGTGCTTGTTAAGCATCTTTCTACTATCTACTTCTATGAGTTCTTTCCTTTTTAGACTCCCTATATAAATGAGATTATACAATTTCTACTTTTCTATGCTTGTCTTATTTCACTTAACATCATGTATTCCAGGTTCATCCATGTTGACACAAACAATAGGATTTCATCCTTTTTCATGACTCCATATGATTCTGTTGTGCATATATATCACATTTTCTTCATCTATCAATGATTTTATACCTGAGTTATTGAAATAATACTGCAATAAATATGGTAATGTAGATATGTCTTTGACACACTGATTTTATTTCCTTTGAATATATACCCAGTAGTGGGATGAGTAGAGCATATAGTTCTATTTTTACTTTTTTTTGAGGAGTCATCATACCTCTTTCCTTAGTGGATGTACTAGCTTACATTATCACCAACAGTGTTTAAGTCTTTCCTTTTCTTCACATTCTTTCCAGTATTCATTACCTTTTATCTTATCTTTTTTATAATAGCCATTCTGACTGGAGTGACATGATACCTCATTGTGGGTTTGATTTATATTTCTCTGATGATATATTGAGATTTCTTCATAAACCTTTTAACCATTTGTCTTATTTTGAGAAATGTCTCCAGGTTTTTTGCTCAGGTTATTTGTTTTCTTGCCATTAAATTGCTTTAATCCCTTTTATACTTTGGATACTAACCTCTTACCAGATTAAGGGTTCATAAGCATTTTCTCCCATCTCATGTGTTGTCTCTTCATTCTGCTGATTTTTTTCCCATGGCTATGGAGAAACTTTATTTTTGCCAGCTATGGTGGCACATGCCTCTACTCTTTGCTATTCAGGAGACAGAGATTGGGAGGGCTGCGGTTTGAAGAAAGCCCAGGCAAAAAGTGAGATCTTGTCTGAAACAATAAGATGTGTGCCATGTGCCTGTCACCCCAGCTATGCCCAAAGTCTAAGTAGAAGGATAGCAGTCCAGGCTGGCCCAGGCAAAAATGTGAGATCCATTCTAAAAATAACTATAGAAAAAAGGGCTGGATACTTGGCTCAAGTGGTAGAGGACCAGCAAGCATGAGGCCTGAGGTCAGACCCCAGTAATTCTAGTTCCCAAAAATGAAGTTTTTTTTTTTTTTTAATGTTTTGATGTTCTCCCATTTGTCTATTTTGCTTCTGTTGCCTGTGCTTTGGGGGTCATATGAAAAAATTCATTGCTCAGACCAATGTCATGGAGTTTTGTTCCTATGCTTTCTTCTAACAGTTTTAGAGTTTGGGGTGTTACATTTAAGCATTTGATCCAGTTGGAACTAATTTTTGTATATGGTGTGAGATGACAGTCTAATTTCACTCTTCTGCCTGTGGATATCCAGTTTCTTTCCCCAAAACTATTGAAGAAATTGCACTTTCCCCCATTCTGTGTTCTTGGCACCTTTGTGGAAAGTCAGTCTGGACTTATTTCTGGGCTCTCCATCCTACTCCACTAGTCCATGTATGTGGCATTGTGCCAACATCATCACTGTTCTGCTTTGATTACAGTGGCTTTGTAGTGTATTTTGAAGTTAGGGATGTGTGATGACTGCAGTTTTTTTTTTCTTCTTCTCATGATTGCTTTGGCTGCTCACTTATAAATTTTAGCATTTTTTTTTCTATTTCTGTAAACAGTGTCTTTGGTATTTTGTAAAAGATTGCATTAAATCGGTACATTGCCTTGGATAGCCTGGACATTTTAGTAATACTAATTCTTCTAACCCATGAATATGGGCCATCTTTCCATTTATTATAACCTGAAATTTCACCAATGTTTTATTGTTTTCAGTACATAGATCTTTCTTTTTTTTTATTAAATTTATTCCTAAATATATTATGTTGATCTTTGTAGCTAGGGTTATTTCCTTGATTTCTTTTTCAAGTAGCTCATTTGTTACTGTATTAGCCTGTAGAAGTGATACTAATTTTTAATACTGATTTCATATCTTATAATTTGTTTATGCCAGAATTTTATATCCCGAATTTGTTTATTATTCAATTTTTGGTGGGTTTTTCAGTTTTCTATGTGTTAGATCTTGTCATTTTTGGTATTTCTTTGTATCTCATTTGCTTAGTTTTTTTCTTGCCATTTTCAGGGTCTTCTCTTTATCCTTGAATTTTGACAATGTTATTAAAATTGGTTTTGGTGCAGTCTACCTTGTGTGGAATCTGATCAGTGACCTTGAACTCCACTGAGGAAATACCTCAGCACTGGCAAATTTTCTGATACTATTTCTCTAAATAAGTCTTCTCCTCTTGCTTTCTCTTTCCTTTTTTTATTATTTTTATTTTTAAATGCTTTTATCAGTCTATAATAGTTGCACAAAGGGTTTTGCTACATACTTTTATAACTCAAAACTTTGTGTTCTTCTTTTGAAGTTGTTCCATACAATTTTTTCACTACAATTTAATATTGTTTTCCAACTCTGATTATATATTTTCAAATAACCTGCTTTCAAATTTACAATTTCTTCTTCTCGACAAACTTTGCTATTGATGCTCAATATTTGGATTTTCATTTTATTTAATGTGTTTTTCAGCTCCAGGATTCACTTGAATTTTTATATAATTTTCATGTTTTAAATTTCTGAATTTGACCATTTATTATTTTCCTGTAAACTATTTCTGTAAATATTTTCCTATAAAATTTCTCTGTATTTTCTCAGTTTTCTGAGATTCCTTAAAACAAGTATTTTTGAATTCTTTACCAGACAATTTATCCATTTTCAAATCTTTGGAATCATCTTCTGTGAGATTATCTGTTCTTTGGCAGTGGTCCATCTTCTTGGTTTTTCATGTTTCTTATTGCCTTGCATTAATATTTGCACATTTTCAAAAGTTCACCTTAGTCAAATCTTTGCAGAGTGACTTTTATAAGAAACCCCTTTACCAGTCAGACTGTCCAGAGATTCTAAGCAGGCCATCTGGCCTGGTCTGAGGGTAAACTTATTGCTGAAGTTCTCAGATAGGCTGGTTTCTTACCTGAGTCAACAGGTAGGCAGCCCAGTGTCTGGATCTGTGATATTGGGCATAAAGCCTGAATCTTTTCAGATAAATCTGTTGATTGGGTTCGTGTGGATGGGCCTGGAACCTGGTTCCACAAAGGCAGGCCTGGAGCCTGCATGGGGAATGTGGGCTGGCCTGAAGTCTAGGTGCATAGAAACTGACCTTGAACTAGGATGGCTTGCATCCTAAGTCTACAGATATTTTCTTGGCACTGAGGGTGGAGTTAGAGTTTAATTCCATTGGGGGAAGGTGTGGGTATGGGTCCAGAGTGACTGATTTGGAGCCTGGGTCTGCAGGGTTAGTTTTTGAAGCTCAATCCATAGGGTCTAGCCTGGCGCCAAGATCTATTGGAGTTTTTCTGGATCCTGAGTGTTCTGGATCCTCTGAAACCTTGGGACACAGGGACGATCCTGGAGCCTGAAGCTGGCCTGGAACTGGGGCCATCATGAATCCTTATCCCATAGGAGGAATCTAGATGTGGAATGAAGAATCAAATGGGCTGGCCTGGTACCTGTAGACCCTGGGAATAACCTATGCCTGGGACAATGGGGATTACCTTGGGGCCTATGTCCATTGATGTGCTCTGGAGCCTGGGTGTGCGGGTACTGTTCTAGAAGCTACATAGAAAAGTTCTGGCCTGGATCCTGGAGCCTTGGTATGACACCTTGTACACAGAGGTTCTGGAGTCTGTGCCTATAGAGGCTGGTAAGGGCTACTGGTACAGGCCTAAAACCTGGGTTTCAGAGAGTATGGGCCCACAGGGGGATGGGTTAGAGGCTGGGTCTACTTGTGCCAGGCTGATGACTATAGTGTTAGGCCTGGTACTTGGATGGCCTAGAACCCTGGTGGTTAGGGATGGCTCAGAGCACAATATTGCCAAGACTGAGAGGGCAGTGGGGAAGCCTGGAGAGCAAGCTTACCATGTAGGCCTGAAATCTGGGGATGAATGACCCTGTCTCATTCTGGAATGGAACTGGGTTAGTACCAGGTACTGGCCTGGAGTCTGGGGTAATGCGGGCTTGCTCATCACTGAGATTTACTGCAGAGGACCCAGTTTGGGGGCCTAAAGCAAAATCCAATGCTTATTTGCCTCTTATTTCCCAAAGCAAAGGAGACCTCTGCCCATGCTGTGCTGCCTGGGGTGGTGTGGATGATGCAAAGCCATTCTTCTTACACTCCCCAAAGAATCTTTTCATTTTTTATTTTATTACGCAAATGTTTTAAATTGTATAGTGGGGTTTACTATGATGTTTCCATATGTGCATATAATGTACTTTGATTATATCCACCCCCTCTATTATTCTCAAAGCTTCTGCTTATTTCTGCTGTAGCCAGGCCCTGCAACATCTCACCCGGTTTCCTTAGTACTTGTGAACATATTTTCATGCTTGGATAGTTGTTCAAATTAATGGTTCTGTGGAACAAGTGGTGGGAGATATTATTCTATCATCCTCCTGATGTTCTCTCCCCCAAACTTGTATTATAATAGAGCTATTTCTTTAAGAACTCCAATGAACAATCAACTTATCCTTTTCCACTTACATTTACCATCTAGTATTATTGATTTTTAACTTGGTCTTTGTGCTTTAATATTCCAGCTTCTTTCCTGGTTTATTTCTTTTTATTTTTTATTTCCTACCTACACATCGTCTCGATTTCTAACTAGCTAGAAAAAATAAAACTCTGTTACTCCTTTCACCCTATTCTTTGGCAATGCACCCAGCTTCTGTTCACGGCAGACCAAAGGTTATACATCTCAGTTAGGAAAATAAACAGAATTCTCCCTTCAGGTGTTTTCTTAATGTTCATTTTTATTGGGCATCTTTTAGACATGGCTGTTTCTTTTCTCTGGGTTCAAGGACTCCTAAAGAGTTGCCCCTCTTACCTACCTGTGAACAAAATGTCATCCAAATGTTAAATACTCTTACACAGCAGCCAAAAGACTCTGACTTTTCTAATTCAGATGTTCTCCAAAATACCGAATATGTATGTTCATGTAAGGGCCCATTTAGGAAATAAAAAATATTTTCAAGCTGCATGCCTCTTAATTCAAAGTGAAAATGGCTTCAGTGGATCCCATGGAAATATTTCTATATCACCATAATTAGGAATACTACTTTGTTAAATATTAGAGTGATAATGAACAAATGACCCTGCTTTTAAAGCCACAGACATGTTACCATCTGGTCCAATTTGAGATACAGCATCTTACGGCACATTGCTACTCATGCATACTTAGCACTTGCAAAGTTCTTTACAACTCAGAAAGTGAGTTCATAGACATTTTCTGCTTTCAAATTTGATGCTCCTCTGCAAACATATATCATCACCAGACCTACTTACAGTAAGGGAAAAATTATAGTTCAAAGAAATCCAACAAAATTGCACAATATAACTCTGCTAGGCTTGGACTAGAGGGAGTTGAGTTCATTTACCACCATGGTAGTGAGAATCTTATATGAAGCAGGACCATTTCAAGACCTCATAATACGCAGATGAGAAAGATAGGATCCCAGGCAGTTTTCAGCCAAACCAGATTCTATGCATGTAGCATTATGTCTATATTCAAGCTGGAAGGCCAAGTGTACAACCTGAACAGTTCCAGTGTCATTGCATTTCCTGAGAAGGTCTGGTCTATTTGCCTTACAGTGACTGAAGTGGCTGTTGGTCTCTAGAGGGCCCAGTCTGCTTCAGCCCTGGGTCTCAGTCTGGAAGTGGTACTTTTCCACCACTTCAAACCTCCACCCCACCATATGCACATCAGAATTATCTAGAAGTCTGGAGGGCTTTTTAAACCAGTTTGCTATATCTTATCCCCAATTTCTGATTTAGTAGGTCTGGAATAGGGACAGAAAATGAACATTTTTATGAGTTGCCAAGTAATGAATGCTGATACTTTTAGCCTGGTGACTACACTTTGAGAACCATCAGTCATTTATTTGCTCTGCCCCTAGGTCATCATTTGCTTTTTTAAGAGTTGGAATGTTTGGAGGTGATGCCTTTTGAATCAAATCTTGAGTTTTTCCAGAAATTAGGCATTTTGTCTATTCATAAATCTGAAGTTGCTCAATTACAAAGCAAAAAAAAAGTACCTTGACTATAAGAGTTCTAAAGCCAATCATTAACTCAATTCTGCTATCACATAGCTTTTTAGGATTTGAACAAAAAGCACTTCTTTTTTCTCAATAATAATAGAGGATGATATGATGAGCCAGTAACTAACTTATAAGAAGAAAAAATTATATCCTTACTTGAAAAAATTGGTTTTTACTTTAAAAAGTAATTATATAGTTATGAAATCTAAGTGAGATCTTTCCTTATCGGTTAAGCTACTTATTTAGAAATATGCAGCAAGGAAAGGCAGATTCAGACATAGAAATAAGGCCTATTCATTCCTCTTACAGATTTCCCCTAGGTACACTACTCCACAACAATAACAATAGTAGATAAATACTCAAATGGGCTTTAGAAAGCCTAATATAGAACCTGACAAGAAATAAAGTGATCCATCCACTTCTCTAGGTATCTATTTGAATGGCTCCATTAGTAATAGAATTTCTTTTCTGGATGCATAATTGATAACAGAATAAAAATAAAAATAGATCTTTAATCTAAGTGTCTAAGTACATACAGATTATAGTGCAGCAGTCATCTCTGCAAAACTCAGGGGTGTGATTTCATTATGCCAAGTTTCAAATTCCCTTAAAGCTCATAGACAGGGCTTTCAACTAAGTTCAGTGTGAGAGATGTTTATGTTTGCATCTGGATGTTAACTCCTTGTTCTGTAAATGAGAGAGTCCTTCATTTCCAAAAACAATTCTGTCACAGTAAATATTTCACTCCCCTTAAAATAAATATTTAAAAACTCAAATTCCAAGAATGATAGCAAGAGCGAAGAACTGTACTGATGCTGAGAATCAGACGTAGCAACATCTAACAGTATGGATGGATGAAACCAAGGAAATGAGTCCATAGTGGATTTTTTTTCTTCTAAAACTGAGACATAGTCAGGCATGGTGGTACATGCCTGTAATTGCAGCTATACAGGCAGCAAAGATGCAAGGATCACAGTTTGAGGGAAAAAAGCACAAGACCCTATTTGAAAAATAAACTAAAGTAAAAAATGGCTGGAGTTTGGCTCAAATGGTAGAGTACTTGTCTAGCAAGCACAAGGTCCTGCGTTCAATCCCAGTACTCCCAAAAAATTAAAAATGTTAAAATGGACATAAACAGTGTAGACTTGCAGAATTTGCATGAGGTAAAAGCCTGCACAGATATTAATGATTTTTATAAATCAGCAAAGGAAATGCTATTCTGTTTAATTCAGTTCAATGAGCATTAAGTAAATGCCTACTACAGACTTGGCATTATTTTAGACATTGAGAATGCAAAGATGAGTTGGACGTAACTTCTTTCCTCAAAAGATTGAGAAAATCATATGATAATAATTCAAAGTGAAATAGTTTCAGTTCCATACTTAGACTTAGATTGCCAAAATTCAACTCAGAGCACATTAAACAAATTCAGATATAATATAAATTGATTCAAATCAAAGCAACAAACACGTTCAGAATTTAGTCTGAGGTAAGAGACTGTATAGGGGGTGTATCAGTTTGTGATCCAAGTTCTCATAAGTGTAGCTAGTAAAAGAAGAGGGAATGATATGTATTTTATAACATTCTGACAAGTGAAAAATCATTTGAAATTCCTAAAGAGTATATTTCATGAATAAGAGGCATCTAAGAGTCTTCAATATCTGAATTTGTGATCTGAATTCATAAAATTCCCCTAGGCTTAAGCCCGAGGGAGCTGTTCATCACTCCTCCACCAAGAGATGATGTAGAATCAAAATAACTACCCGCTTCTTTCTCTGTGTTTCTACTCCACCATATTCTGGCCTTTTGTAAGACTACCCAGCATGAGGTTCACTTTTTGACAGCTCTTCAAGGTTCTTGAATGCAGGTACATCGTTTTATAAAACAATGATTGAGATCAGTAAATGGTTGAGCATATTGTATATTACTCTTAACAGATATTTGTCAATCACAGAAGCCTGAAGAACACCAACAAGTACAAGATCGTGGAAGAAAAGGCCAGTGAAGCGCCTCTGACAAGGTCTTTAGACTGTGTTCCAGACATCTGTTTCTTCCTACCCATACAGCAGTTAAAGTACCAATAAATATTGAGAGAAGAAAAGATAACAGGAAATAAGAGAAAACTCATGTGCAATTTTTAAAATGCATAAGAAAAAAAAGCCTGGAAGGACTTGCAAACATTTTAAGTCTTTCTATATAGTAGAATTATGGGGGATGCTTTCTTATGCTTGAATATTTTCCATAATTTCCAAATTTCTAAATTTAGCATGTTTTAGCTATATGATAAATTTATAGTTTCAGAATTAACTTTGGATTCTGAAGAAATTAAAGCCTGATGTAAGGAAACTCAGGCAGTTAATGCATGTCATTGTTTGTCATGAGAGACCATCTCAGTTATCTGAATGAAATGGAAATAGTTGAATATATGCTAAGTTTCTCTGCAAAAAATAGTTTTAGTTCACTGTTGGTATTTACAATTATTGTAATATCAGTGAAACAATAATAACAATATCATATTTTTCTCAGAAATGGATTAACCTTTTTTTCAAAGGATTTTGTAAATGAAAATTCTAACTTAAAACATGAAGCATATAACACTTGGAAGTAAATCCACAAAAACCCCTCTTGACTTATTTTTTTAATGTTGGAAATATTTGTTAAAAGTTGTATTTCCTTTTTCATATGTATCAAATAAATTAAATGAACATCCCTTCACCTCCAGAGTCTGATTTTCTTTGATACTCTCCAGGAACACTTCACAGAGTATCATAATCAAACCTATCTTTAAAGCTTAGAACATGTTGCTAATAATTAGTCTTCATGTACACTTTTTTTAATGTGATGTTTAACCTTTGGAATTCATTTTAAAATACATATTCCTGAAGCTTCAATTAGGCTTATATTTTACTAAATTCATAAGTTAAAGTCTGATAAAAATCATAAGGTTTTCAATATTGTTTAGTGGACATGGTTTTATTTAAAGGATTCACTCCTTAGTTTTGGTTCCATAAATTATATTTGTCAGCACTTCATGAGTTCTCATTGAAAGGTCATATTGGGCATTGTGGGAACATAAAGCTTAATATGGAATGGATATTGTTTGCAAGAAGGTTTGATCTAGTTGAGAAAAACAAGACATAAAAACACATGCATTTAAAATGAGCAAAAGTAATAAAGACTACAAGAAAAGCACAGATCACATGTCATGGAAATAAGAGAATAAGAGATTAAGTAACATGTGAGCTAGGAGTGGGTGGGTAAGATACAGCTATGTGGAAATGAATATGACAAACAGTACAGCTCTGAACTCTTATCTGTCATATTAAATTATAACTATTGGTTTACATGTCTATGCCTATGTCTCCAGACAAAGAACTCTGAAAGCCAGAGCCAGGTCTTATCCCTTTGTACATCTTCAATGGCCAAAACATAGCACTAACACGTATTCGTTGAGTGACGAGAATGAAAGTAAGTACAAGGCTGGAAAATCATGAAAGCTGTGGGTAAGGGTTAGGGAAGTATGAGAAGCAATTAAAACCTCAAAGGTTTTTTTGGCAGTGCTGTAGTTTGAACCCAAGGCCTTGTGAATGTTAGGTAGATACTCTACCCCTGAGCTACAATCCTGAACCAACAGTTTAATTTTCTGGATGATAGTAGTACAAAGATGAGTTGTGAGAGTCCAAGTGAGGAATGAGTTGAGGCCTGGATGTCAAGTTTAGTTTCTGACCTATATGTATATGGTGAACTGGTGGAAATTTTTGAATAGGGAAGGGCATCATCATAGCTGTGGAAATGGCTTGATGCAGAATTTGAGGAAGCCATTATTGCCTGGTCAGAGATAATAGTCACCTGTAATAAATTGGAGGTAGGAGGGGTAAAGAGCAAAGGTTGGAGATGGAGTGGCCTTGTCACATGTAGAGCCAACAAGACAAGGAAACTAAGGACATTATGTAACAGGTGTTTTACTTCAACAACTGGGAAGTAGTGTGTTCATTGTCAAGAGGAAAAAGACTCCACGTATGAGAGAGTACTGGGGCATCTGTTCTGTTTAGACTGCCCAACTTCACATAGCCAAAAAATGGGCCAACCACTGCTCAAACTCAAACCTTCAACTTAGAACTGAATACTAATTTCAGGACACAATAACTTTCTTATTCTGAAACACAAGAATGATTGGCTTCATTTTGAAATCTTCTGTTGAAATAAACTTAAATTTGAAATAAGTGGCACATTGCTATGTATTGATAGCGCCATAGCTACCAACCCCGTTCATATATTGAAACACTAATTCCTTGTGTGACTGTGTATGAAGACAGCTTTTAAAAGTTACCTAAGTTGAAATGAAGTCATAAGGGTGGTGTCCTAATATGATAGAATTGGTGGTCTTACTAGAAGAGGAAGAGAGAAAGATGATTCTCTTTCCTTGCAACCCAACAAGGATATGGGAGGAAGGAGACTGTCTAAAAGCCCGGAAGAAAGCCCTCACTGGAATTCCTCCATGCAGACTTGCAGTCTTCATAGCCGTGAAAAATATCTGTTGTTTAAGTCACCCCATCTATGGCATTTTGTAATGTTAGCCTGAGTTAAAATACACATATTTCTATACAGAACAGTAAGGAGCTTACCAAGTTTAAGCTGAATTATTGCCTCAACCCAAGCTGCACTTTTCTTCACAAATAACACGTATATTTTTTATGCACTTTTTGTTTTATTTTTAATATGAATTAAATAAAAGCTCTCAACTCCTTGCTGGTCTGGTCACTGTATCCTTGGGGAAGAGCTTACATTCTGTCCACCGTGGCAACCAACACACAGAAGGCACTCAAGAGTTTTATTTTTTTTTCTAAATTTGTTCATTTCCTGCACTAAATCTTGACTTGGGCAGAAATGCTCTTAGACACCTCTCACCTGCCTTAGAGACCCAAATGACACCAACCTAGGGAACATGCAATGTGATCTTCTTCAAACATATTATATTCATTTTTAGGTTCTTTTCTCATTTAAAATATTTCTAGGAGTCAACCAGCATCACTGTATAAGCAATTCAGCAACAGATATGCAGTAGAACTATATTTTAGCTTATTCAGACAATAAATCCAAATAAACATTGAACATCTGCAAATTACCCCCAGTGAAGAAAAACAGAAAGCAATACAGCAGACCAAGTGAAATTATTTTACTTTTATATTTATGTATCAAAGAAGTAGAGCTGGGGAAAACTAATATTTTGGAGATTACAGGAACAAGTTAACTCTTCTGAGCTGTAAGGTATAAAAAGATCTAATTGACACTGTAACATTGCCATGTTGTAATCCTCATCTACTGTACATCCCCTTATTACTTCAACCCAGCTGGTACAACCTGCTGGTCAATTTCTATTCCAGTGCCTTGAAATGTCTCATCTCACCTTCTTCAGTCATGCCCTAATGACCAAAACATGACAATTCTAGCTTTCTTTGTATTGGTCAGAGACACTGCACTGTCAACAAATAACCAAACAAAAGTTCTTAATGATATTGAAGAATGTAGGAAGTATGTGAGTACAGAAATGCACTAAAAGAAATAAAATGGTTGGACTTTGAGGCTGTGTTTTGCAAAGAAAGATCAAGGAGAGCACACAGTTCATAGTTATTTCTCAGACTGTCTAACCTGATGTTGTCAGAAAGCCTGTCTTCATTGCCACTTGTAAATGTTTATCTGGGATCAGTCCCTAATGAGTGGTATTCATGAGGCAGATCAGTCAGTGGTACAACCCTGTGTTGGGAACTAACAGGCCATTACTGACTCATTGTCTATTCATTTTAGATTGTTTCTATGGAGGATTTATAGAAACAATACCAAGGTGGCACCAAGGTGGCTATCAATGCTGTTTACAGACAATTTAGAGGAATAAACCTGCAGTTATGCCCAGGCTGGCTTCCCTTGTGGTCCTGGGGCACAGTGTTCTAATCCTATTGTGACGTGATTGTTTCACCATAAAGTGCTCCACAGAGGCCTGTAATTGGCGTACAGGTTCAAATTAGATTGCTGTGTGTTTAGGAAAGCTAGGGTCATTTCACATCAGCACCTCTCATTAAGAAGCAGGCGGCAAAATTCTCCATTACAGGAAATCTAATGTATACATTATCTTTTATTATAAAGACAATACCTAGAGTATGTGCCCACTGGCACATGCTCATATATATTACCCATCTTGTCTTCCATCACCATGAGGAGGAAGGTAATGTGAAAATGCAAAACACATTTCTGAGAATGGAAATTAAATATTTACCAGCAATGTATCATGGAACACTGGCTTTAGGAGCTAAAAAGGGGAGAAAGGAAGGAAAATAATGGATGAAAATAATTTAACAATTAGTTTTGCTTTTTTATACTAATAGCATGACACTATAATAGCTGGTCTAAGTTGTCGACATTGGTGATGAAGTTTGAATCAAGTAAGATCTCAGAATGTAATATACGTTCCTAAGCATTTTTTCCAAACTGCTGATGAAGTCTTCAACCACTGACAAAAAAATGCATTTGTTAAAGGACAATCTACGTATAAAGCAAGGTGATTCTCTGGACAGGTAAAACCTAGGACATACAACACTTCAGTAGTAAGAATAATAAAAATTCCACAATCCCATGACATAAAATGAATAAACCTTTTTATGGGCATTTGCTTCAGTTTTTCTGACAGCCGTAGAGGGAAAATGACTACTTAAAAGAGGCTGAAATGAGAATAAAATTATGTGAACCAAAATGAATATAGTGTTAGAAAGTAAAAGAATAAAGCAGCTAGAATGAATTCTGATTTTAAAGGAAGAAAGAACATGAGTGACAGTGAGAAAAATCAATAAGTAAAAAGCACAATGCAGGTACATTATTAAAAAGTGAGGAAAGAAAGAAGAAAAGGTAGTACTGTGGTCTGAAAGTTTGTCCACTAAAATACATATGTTGAAATCATAACCCTGAAGGAAGTGAGGCCTTTGGAAGATTCAGTCATGATTGGGATTAATGCAGAGAATGAGTTAGCCCCTTCCACTTGTGAAGACCCAAGAAGGCATTGACAATGGACAAGGAAATGGATCCTTGCCAGACACTGAATCTGCGGACACCTGATCTTAGATTTCTCAGTCTCCAGAATGGTGCAAAAAATAAATTTGTTTCTGTTACCTTGCTGATAGTATTTACTATAGTATCACAAATGGACTAAGATAGGTAGTAAAAGGGAAAGGAGAGAGAGAGAAGAGATATTTTCCCCTTCCAAAAAAAAAGAAATCAACTTACTTTCAAAGAGGTAAAAACTAAGGAAGAATATAGAATGACCATGAACTCCATTCTAAGGAAAAAGTTAGTCGCACACACGCACATGCACACACAAGAACTTCTCTGGCATTGAAGTTCTGCTTCTGGCTGAGTCATAGAAATGAATCTGATGATAACACTAGGCCCCTGTGATGAGCTAAATTATGTGCACCTTCCAAGTAGTTTTGGACCCTAACTCCCAGCACTTTAGAATACAACCATATATTGGACTTAGGGTCTTCAGAAAGGCGATCAAGTTAAAATTAGATCCTTAGTATAGGGCCCTAATCTCAATGACTGTTGTCCTTTGAGGGTGAAAGAGTTAATTTGGAGATAGAGATAGACCTACATAGAGAGGAGATGGTGCAAAAAGACAGTGGATTTAGCTGTTTATGAACAAGGGAAGAGGCCCAGATCAGCCCTTCCCTCAGCAGGAGCCAACCCCCCTGCTAACCCCCTGCTCTTGAACATCTCTTTTCCAGAACAGTGAATTTTTGGTTTAAGGGGTAAACCTGAAGGACATTGAGTTCAGTGAAATAAGCCAGGCACAGAAAGGCAAATAGAACCTTAAAAAGTCAAACCCACAGAAGAGGAGAGGGAGGACAATGGTGGCTACCAGAGGCGGGGTGAGCAGGGAGGAAGACGGGAAGATATTGTTCAGGGAGTAAAAAGTTTCAGTTGTATAGAAGAAATAGTTGGATTTTTACATAGCAAGGTGTCTATAGTTAATAATGACATACTGTATATTTAAAAATTATTAAAATAGTAGATTTAAATGTTCTCACTATAGCAAAAAGATTTTTAACATGAGGTTAATTATCTTGATTTTATCATTACCTAATGTAAGCATCAAAGCATCACAATGTCCCTCATAAATGCATGTGAGATTAACTTTGTCAATTAGAATAAATAAATAAGTTTATTTCTGTTGTTTAAACTACCCAGAATGTGATGGAAGCCCTAGCAAGTTAGAACAGTTCCATCAATCATTCAGCACCTCTTGCCCAGCCTTTCTAATTCCACAGGAAAGCCTCCAGGAGACTCCTCACGGTGAACCTCAGGGCTGCAGACCCTTTGCCTTCTGCACAGCAACCTGTGAATTCTTTTCTTCTTTCTTGCGTGTGCACATCAAACAGACATAATTACCCATTGGCAAACGCTTCTGGCCTACTGTCTTCAGGGACTTACGATGTTCAAAGCCTGCTGGGATGAAAGAACTTCCTAAGGTTCAGAAGCATAACCTAATAACAGCTTCCAGGATAACAATGCCAAGCCTTGTCCACAATGGCTACAGCCACCAACCAAAGAGCTTTCTTCATGTATGAGCAGTCCCAGTGGTTTCCATAAGACTTCAGTGGTGACAGTACATTCTTCCCAAACACAGCAGCACAATAGGGGAACTGTCTTTTCCCACAGCAAGTGGGACAAAGCAACTGGTGGATTCTTGGCAGGGTCAGTCCAGGATCCCCATGTACTGTTGCTATATGCTAGGAATCCATGGAAAGCAGCCCCACCTCCACCCCAAAGTTGCTCTCTTACTAATACAAGGTTTCCATGATAATTTCAGGAAAGGACATAATAAACACATGCTTCTTTGCTTGGCAGTGGTGTTGGTGACAATTTCATCCTAGATGTCCCAGACACACTGATCAAAACTTATGTCCTTCCTGTCTTTGTCTCAAGGAGGCACTGTAATTTGGTGAGAAAAGGTATAAATAACATGTGTGACCTTGAGACCATCAACCTCATCATTCAGAAAGTGAAGGGAGTGTACTAGAAACTGTGTAGATCCCTGATTCTTCTCTGATAATTATATTCCTGGTATTTTGAGGGGTTCCTTTTTCGTCTGTGTTTCACAGGCTTGGAGCCATTCCCAAAGTATTCCCTTATCAGTCCTGTCTGGCTTCATCAACAGTTTTCTCCAAGGTGAATGCTCATATAGCTCCCTCTGAGTCTCTTTTACAAGTAAAGAGAATGAACACCCTATACCCCACATGAAACTCTAGCACTTGGTGGTTTAAGTGGATTCCTTTCACCAGAAAGCTCTGTTACGTAATGTTCCTATTAGGCTAGGCAGAACTTCATCTGATGATAAAGGATAGGTCACACAAAAAGTTCAGGCCCCATAACAGAAACACCACACCAGTGTTACCAGGAGCACAGGCACATGAGAGAATGGAGGAGCCATCAATAGCCATGTTTGGTCCTGATAATTATTATTAGTGTAGTAATAGTTACTGCCACTCACTCTCTTCCTGCTGATTTAGTAAAGACCAACTAATTACAATGAGGGGTCAAACGTACAAGCCAAATGAGACCTCTCACCCAGACACATATTGCAGATTCTAATGAGCTAAGAAATGCTTTGTGTGTGTTGGGGGGGGGTGTTTGTGGCCATATGTTTAACCCAGGAAAATTAAACTTGCTAGGTGGCAAGGGAGTCACCAACCACTACACTTTCTTTTCTTTCTACTAAATCATAGGCCTAGCATCAGCTGTCTTTGAAACTCTGCAGTGTAGCAGGGACAAGCAAAAGAATTCCCCCTCTGGCTGCACTTTGAATCTTCTTAAAACCTAATTCAAAGTATTGTCATTCTTTTGTAGACACAAGTCTATAAACTCATTCTCCAGATAGAAGTTTTGAAACGAAACATGGGGACTTCTGAGACATGAAGGGCTCCTTAGTAATTAAGATAAAATAAGAGTTCCCACACCGACTCCCTATTACAGATCTGTGGAACAGCTCGATACTTCACTTCACTGGGCTGAAGCCCAGTCGGGCCATTGAGTTGAAAACTACTGTATTATTATTCTTTGATGTCTATGGCTTAGTAGCACAAAGCTGGTCTCTGAGCACTTACTTTCTATAAAGAAACTCCAAATGTTTGGCCTTTGGGCTGTAAATATTGTGTCACCATTGATTTTTAACATATAAAGTGTATTTTCCTGAATGTCAAGTATTTTCAAAGTGCAGACCCTCCCAAGAGCACAAAGTAGAAGGAATTAAAGATGCCTTAAAAGCTAGAGCTACAAGCAAGAGAGGAAGAAAGGCAAGGTAAGGAGGAAATAAAAGGAAGGGAAAAATGTGAACAATATTTCAAGTATTGTTTTCTCTTTCATGGCTTAGTTTAAAACACTACATAAAGTATCTCATTGTCACAAAAGACATTTTAGTATCAATATTATCAGTGTCATTCCTTTAGAATATCAACTGTGTTCTAAAACACCACATTCAGCACTTCTATCTATCTCATTCATTTCCATATTGCCTTAATCATTCCTCATAATAAGTAGATGCAAAAAAGGTTACGTGAATAAACTGTGCCAAATCTTCGACTTCCCATAAAGCTTAATTATATTTTTAAAGCAACTGCTGTCAAAAACCCTGTTAAAACTTTTGTTCATTCAAATTAGAAAGCAAAACTACTAGAAAATAATTCTAAGAAGTGTATGTACAACAAGTCTGCCTCTGTCATGGTGTTGAGTACAGTTAGACTTAAAGCAAATATAGTGATGTTTTCCTGTTTATTACAAGTAAGGAGAAATGTCCTGGGCTGTGTCCCAGACCCTCATGGAATCACCTTGCACTTTCTTTTTCTGCATTCTGTGTCAGGTCATAATGGACCATCAAGGAATCCTGACCTTCTAGATGCAAGCTGAGAAGGCCCTGGGGATTGACCTGAGCTTGGGGAGCTATTTTCTTCCCTCAGTCAATCAAGTCCTCATCAGACAGATGCAACTAAGTTAGGAAAAACCTCTTTATATAAAGCACTCATGACTTGCATTTGTCTGTGTGTCAAGCTAAAAGAAACAAAGGTTTTGTCAACTATATATTTTTAAATAAAAGGAAATAAAATGTATCCGACAAAAATTCAAATCCCTCATTGCTTTATAAAACTTCAAATAATATATGTCAATATATAATAGACATAAGTA
Organism: Castor canadensis; assembly: GCF_047511655.1. Classification (NCBI taxonomy): domain Eukaryota; kingdom Metazoa; phylum Chordata; class Mammalia; order Rodentia; family Castoridae; genus Castor; species Castor canadensis. The sequence continues at coordinate 30,651,172 of NC_133395.1, forward strand.
TACAATTTCAAGAGTTTAAAATAGAGACTTCTGGCTTGAAAATCCAAAGAAATAAAATTGCAAAACTACAGCACTGATGGAACAGACCAGAAAGAAGCAGAAGAGAATGAATTTTTTTGTGGGAAAACATGTGAACTCTCTTTTATAAGAGGTTAAGAGTAAATGCCAAAGCTATCCCCACCAACTTCATTTGAGTTACTAATTTCTTCTATGGCATAGCTCTGCTGCCTTGCTTGGGAGTCCTATGGTGACCCTTTGTGATTCTTACAATCCATTTAACCCATACTCATCATTCCTCTATATTCCTCCTAACAATTACTAACTAACTGGGAAAAAGAATTCACGGCTATTCTTCAATAATTTTGCTTAGCAATATATATATGTATATATACATATATATATACTCATGACCCTTAATCATACTCTATCTTTACTTAAAATTAAATCTACGTATGTCCTCTTTGGATATTTGTCATACCGCTAAAAAAAAAATCACGTTATTTTTAATTCTACGTAAAATATAAAGGCATTTTGAAAAACTCAGTTCAGTGTGAACCAATCAATATCAACTGAGCTTCTCTCTTATTCTTAACTAAATGCCAAGGTGAGTCTTCAAAGGAAAAGCAAAGGAAATTAGCCTTTGCTAAAGAATGAAGAGTCCTCAGTAACATCATTACCACAAAGTAACAATTGTATAACCCTTGCCCATCATTTCCCTGACCTCTAGTTTCTGTAAATGAAAATAACTAGGCTGGATGGAATTTTAAGTCTCACCATTATTTTAACTAATCCCTCTTCTGAGCCATTAAAACTGTGTGTATCAAACCCCACTATCACAAAAAAAAACTGTGTATATTTTTAATCATACTCAAAGTATATGGGGCAATGAGGTAAAGATGGGGGAGGAGGGATAAAATCTGAGGCATAAAATGATAAGCTTTCAGGTAATGTGTGTGTGTGTGTGTGTGTGTGTGTGTGTGTGTGTGTTCCTCAATTACAAAAGAGAAATCCAAAGTCAAACAATGAACAAATATATATTGTTTATGGTTATGGTACTACAATATCATATTTGTAAGAAGGCAAAGACATTTACTTTTTTAATCTATCTTATTCAGAAAAGCTTACATGACAAATAGTCTAAAACACTGACAAGAATGGGTTTAATGCAAAATTATGTTAAGATAATGATAATTATAGGCTATTCTTTTAGAAATTTCAGGACATTTTAGGTTCATAGTCTTTGTGGCTATGATAAAAACTCTTCTCTCTAAATGGATATAAAACCAAGTTATCAACCAAAATTCTATCTGCTGTGTTTGAAAATAATGGCACACTAAATTCATAGATATGACATGTCAATGTTTACCATGAAAATAATCACAGACTCAGGTTTTCAATGAAGTACTTATGAAGTGATAACATATTGGCATCATTTTATTTAATCAGTAATTATTCCTCCAATACAATGATCATTAAGAATCTATACATACTGCAGTCTATTCCTTTTCAGGAATTTTTAGTCCTTTGGATCAGCAGTTTCCATAGATGCATATTTTCTTTCTCACTCCTCTTCTTGAATCACATTTGATTATCTGATAATAACACAGTTTAGGAAGGACATATTTCCCTCACTCAATTTCATTGGATGAAAAAATTTAAACACATACTGTTTGCTTAAACTATCCTAATTTCATGATTAAGGGTAAAAGCTAATATTCACTCATTTATTCATTTATCCCAAACTTTATATCAGGGATTGTTCAAGGCATTATGGCCACTTCTTGAGCCAAAACAGAAAAAAAATTCTTTTGCCTTCTAGAAACTGACATTCCAGGGTTGAGATGGCAGATAATAAACAAAAAAATTGACAAGTGCTATTTAAAAACTGGCAGTACTTACACTGGACTATTTTTCCATATACAGGGCTTCAGTCTTGGCTATGAATAATGCATCTTGCTTCCACAAAGAATTCAGATACTGATATAATTAGACTCATTTCTGAGGTCTTTCTATAGTTCATGCATCAAACACAGGCCCTTCAGGCAGCTGTGCTTGGGTCTATAGGCATGGGATGTTAAAGAAATGAGCACAGTCATGCTAACACTGCCCTCAGTCCCTTACAGATGTAGGATGACAGTGATTGCCCAAGGCATTCTAATTACAGAGTATTTAGTAGTCAAGATCTAGCACATACCTGCCAAATACTTGAGAGAAGAGATGCTGCACTAGATTTTATCTTACACAGGAACCCAGCTGGAAGCCAAGTTCTAAAGATGTGGTGGCAGCATAAAAACCACATGCATTCAGAGTTTGGTTGGAAGTCTCTGGAATTCTCCCCTAAGAGGGACAGGCCTCCTTGAATCAGTTGCAGTCTCTTATTCCACAAGGTTCAGCCTCAGGCCTTGAAGATAAGAGTGTTTCTGTAAATATGATTACAAAGCCAGATTTGCACATCTCACCTGAACCTATACCTGAAGGGCTTTCAAAACAAGGACTGTGGACTGTTTCCAAAAAAGGCTGAAAGGTACACAACAGTACCAAAGTTCTGCAAATAAATAATTTTGAAATTAAAACAATGTAAAGTTCCAATGGCTCCTTAAATCTAGGACTGAATTAAATCATAAGCATTAAAGCAAATACACAAAATTCAGATCTGGGGTTGTAGTTCAGTGGTAGCACACTCATCTATAAGGTCCTGGGTTCAATTTCCAGCACTACAAAAAATGCAAACTTCAAAATGACTTTCTCTAAGAAGATAAAACTTTTAGAATCAACATGTACACTATTGTTGCTTTTATTTTGGCAGATCAGATTCTCTATTCACTAGCACTTTAGATTTTTAATATTATACTGTATTTAAATGCTACCTCATATAAAAATCCCAGAAAACAAGAGGGAATCCATAAAATGAACCTGCTTCCAGACTGTCAGAAGCAAACTTAGAAAACAAAGAGCCAAAAATATTTGCTTATTGCATATACTTGCTGTATTAATATGATAATAATAGGAGACAAAAATAATTAACTGCTATCTCATATGCCACTGTTTAGGTAGGAGTCAGGAATCTCATTTTGCCCATGATCAGGTTAATGAAACAAAGTTTTTTAAAACCAAGTTTCTCCCTCTACAACTTAGGAAATAAAAGTTTTCAAGCAGCTCCTATTGAAGTTTTACTTTATTCTTTGAATTCCTTCCCACTTGTCTGCATTGAACTTGTTTATCATCATATTGCCTATAAAATATTGCTATGCAAATATTTAAAATGATAAAGTTACAAGCTAGAGAAGACTTGGAATATCACCAAGCCCATGTACCCATCTTGCAGCAATACACAGGTTCACATCTATCCCGTTTTAAAGATGTTCACTGAAAAAGACTATAAACTTCCCTATATGGATATGGGAACTCAGTGTTTTAAAATGTCACAACTTGGAAAATATACATTATATAGAATGTAAATTCATGTTGATGTGATTTTCAGTCAGATTCTCCTGTGCTGGCTATCATCATAGGTTTGCCATCTATGTAAATCCCTTGCTTCCTTCCTAGTATAATCATTCTAGCTGTATTAACCATAAACTCCTATTTTGTAATCCTACCCCATTACCCAATATAAACCACTCCAAATTCAGAGAAGTACCATTTCTAACCCTTAAAGACCGTTTCATCTAGGAATCCAGAAATCCTGCTTCTAACCTCCTAGATACTGAGAACAAAACTGTGTGTGCAATTTTACTTAGAGGCAGAAACATCCAGAGGAGATGTGCTGCTATGTTGAATTCCTGGATTTTTCTTTTCTTTTTTTTTTTAACCACTAGTGGCATTTTTTTCTTGGAAAAGAAGTTGGGTGAGAGGAAAATTCTATAGGAACATTTGCTTCTGCGCGTGCCCATAAAGATGGGGAGAGTGGAGAGGGGAGCACACTTGGCCCTGGAGACGGGATGTCTGCTTCACAAGACAGAAGTCTTCAGATGTCCTGGATTTTTCTGAACTTGAGCTATAGAAGTATCTCTGGGACCATGGTTAGTGCTCCAGATGAGGTGGCATCATTAAACAGATCAACTGTCACTTTAGTCAGATAAGGAAGTATGTTTCAGATTTTAGTGTGAGAATACTATAGGAGCCTATAAAGAGAGAATAACTTCTTTGTGACATCTCTCATCTTTCCAGTGCTGACATGGGAGATGTGGGGCAGAACAAAGAATCTGAGTTTTTAACCAACTCCATCCACAATACTTCCTGCTCATGTGTCGCAGTGATTCTGAGGAATTACACTGGAGAGAGGGTTCTCTCTACTACCACTATTATTTTCTTCTGTATTTGTTCTTTGGGAAAGCACAATGAGTCCATACCAGATAGTCCAGAAGCAGGACTTGACCTGAAGTCAAAATGAACAAACAGGAAAGCTCTAGAGCACCCTGGAGGAGGTAGAGACTTGATGGAACTTTCTCAGCACAACTTCCTCTCTTGGTTTGCATTCCCTGTGCATTCACTCATTCATTCATCCTTATGTTCCATTCATCTAATAGTTTCTTGAGTTCAGGGGATAAAAAAGAACAGGGTGAAAATGAGTTCTGGTTTATGTTGTATAGGGTTCTTGATAGCAAATAAGAAAAAAGAATAGAAAGTGTGTCTGTGTAGGATTTCAAATAAGTAATAAATCATTGTGTGGGCAGTGTATAAAACCTTCAAAACTTTGTCCTATCATTCAACAAATATTTGTTGAACAATCATTATGTGAACAAATTAATGAAAGTTGTTTTGGAGTACTTTATTTCAGAAGGCAATGGACAGACAACAAAATGCATACTAAGTTATTCTACTATGTACCACAATCAACCAAATGCTAAAAGTGTTTAGATTAATTCCTTCAGTCATATATATGTACAAGATGCCTGCTAGCCAAGCATTCTATTAGGCTCAGAAGACACAGCAGCAAACAACTTTTAACAAAAATCCTTGCCATCATAGTGCTCATATTCTAGAATGTATGTTGGAGCTGCACATCCATAAAAAGTCCTTAACAAAGTAAAATGTGTGGAATTCAGTTGGTAATAAGAGCCAAGGAGAAACACTAAGCAGGGAAGGGGGGGGGTGAGAGTATCAGTTGTGGAAAATGGGTTGTAATTATAGGTGACTAGGTTCAGTTTCATGATCACAATAAGTCTTAAAGACCTGAAAGAGATAGAGGAGTGAGTTATGGAGACATTGTGATGGAAAAGCATTTCAGGCTGAGGGAATAGCACGTACAAAAGCCCACAGTGGAAGCCCACTCAGAGTGGTCAAGGAACAATGAGAAGCAAACTGTGACCGTAACAGCAGAAGTGAGAGGGAGTGAATAGGAGACCCACTGATAAATATTGGAGCCTTGAAGGGCATTGCAGGGATTCTAGATCTCACACTGAGTGAGACTAGAAGCCACTGGTGGGCTTCAAGCAGGGGAATATGTGATTAGTCTTTGGTTTTTGTGGTGCTAGGGATCAAATCCAGGACCTTGTGCATGCTAGGCAAGTGTTGTACACTGAGCTATACCTCCATCCCTGGTTTACATTTTAGTGTAGATGCTGCCTACGTGAGTAACACGGGATCATGCAAATGAGCTCTTGGCCAGGCAAGCTTCCTCTCTGGAAGCCAGGTGATGCCTTTCCAATCTTTTGGGCTAAAGCAATTTTTTAGCCTGGGGCATAGCCATGGGTCTCACTTTTTACTTGAATCAACATGACCTGTTAGACTTTGATTGAAAAGAAAGAACTAATCAGAGTGGTTAAAGAATTTTCCTTTGAAATTTTCAGGATTATACCAGTCATAAACTAAAGTTCAGATACTCTATCAAGTACATAATATAAAAGACATGATTTTACTAAGTAGTGAGTGTGGCTTTCTAACAAGTAAAAAATATATATATAATTACATGACATACCATGTTTACTTTTGAGTTTTAGAAACTTACTTTATAGGGATTGCTTATTATTTATCTGTGCGTCCCAGTGAAAGAAATATGAGTAACTCCATTTTATGGGTGAGAAAAATGAAAAAGTAAGCTAATTACAAGTTTTAAATTTATTTGTATGGTTGAATAAACTCAAATACACAAAAGTCTGAATGTTTAGCTTTTTTTAGTGGACAGGAGGTTCACTAAGTCAGCCAGTGTTCAAAGACATGGTATGATACTAACATTCATTGTACATCTCTAATTTAAAATGTTGTGGAAAATGCAGTAATAATTGCCTTCAATGACAACCTTTTCCTCATAGGATGATAGGCTGGCACCGGTAGGAGGGGAAAGGATATAAAGAAAGGGTGAAGAAGCTGAATGTAGTGGAAATATTATGTACTCACTATGAAAATGGAAAAAAAGAGACATGTTAAAACTACTTCAGGAATTGGGGGAGAGGGGATAAACAAGAATGATGGAGGGGAGTGAATTCAAGTATGACATATTGTAAGAACTTTTGTGGATATCACAATGTACCCCCAACACAATAATAATATTAAAAAAATGATACAGAAGTTAGGGTCCTTTCAGAAATTCCAACTCCAACTGGCTTTCTAAAGCTAGAAATCTGTTAGCTCACCTAACAAGAAGCCTTAGGTAGGGCAAACTTAAGACATCAGGGCTAAAGCACTACCTTTTGGTATTTCTTGTGATCCTATCCCTTCTGTATGTCAACTTTGTCCCCCAGGCTGGTTTTCCTCTGGGTTGCAGGAGGGTTTCCAGCAGCAATTGGGACATGGGATTCTTTTTGCATGTCCATTTCAAAGAGATTGTTTCTTCCCAATGTAGAGTAAAAACCTCTCTCTTCATCTGATTGGTCCAACTTGGTCACATGCCTACCACAGGCAGATCTATAACTGTTATCAATGGAATACCAAGTACTCATTAGCTTCTCAGGGCACCGCTCAAGATGGAGATGGATTCAGCCATCCCTGGACTGCATGGGCCACAGGGAAGGAGCCTGGTAAGAACTGAAATCTGTTTTGAGAAGGAAGGAAGGAGCAGATGCCAGGAAGGCAATCAGCAGAATTCACTAAAGATGACCCCAAATAATTGATCTTTTAGCACCCAAAGCACAAAACTGTTCATGGATGAATTTTTAAGCACACAAATATCATTGTATTTGTAACACTCACCAATTACATAGTCAAATCATTGTAAGTATCCTTTTTTCATCATTTCTGTTGGTTGCATTACTGTTTACTTCCATTTTCAGCAGTCCTTTCTCCTTATTGGATTTTGAAGTCCTTGTCTGCCTTCTGCTTCCTCAGAGAGCCCCTGTGGTACCCAATGCATTTCTGTGCATCCAGCAGGGCAAACCATTTGACTGACTGCTAAGCGCCAGCCAATTGGCTGCCTTACTGCTTGGCCTTTTGGCTAAGAGCAAGCACAGCATCAGCTTAGTCAGTGTGACATCTTCTATCCAGGGAGTCTTCCCTGTCCTGGCAGGAGGACAAACCCTCCAGGCTAATTGCTAAGCATGTGGTTTTTAATTAATAATGCCTATGATTAACACAGAATGATTTTTATCTAATATGTGATATTATGAAGAGTGAAAAAATATAAATATCTCAAAACATACTTGATTTGATGGAGTAGAAGAATGGAGCATATCTTAAATGCTTAATGTACACACGCAGAGAGAGAGAGAGATTTCCTGTACAGAGAGAAATTTTAGAAGATTTCAGTATGACCTAAGATTATTTTTTTCCCAAGGAATTGTGAAGGACAATGTTGGTAAATAAAGTAAATGAGTGAACCCTGCCCATTTCTGACAATGCCCCTTTATAATAATTATAGTTTAAGAACATTCAATAAGTGCTGTGGAAGTGTGTAATTACAGCTTTTTTTCTGATGGATGTAGTTACGGTAGAGTGACAGTTGCTCAATTGTCTCCTATTGACCTAATGTGCTCAAATTGGCTCAGAGAACAAAGCACAAGTATGCTTTTGCTGACTCTAATGAAATTTCCATTAAAATTAAGAATTTTTATATGCATAAGTGAATGAAGTAGTTTATATTCTCTACCAGGTTTGTCTATTTGTTTTTAATCTTTAAGAAGATAATTAAGTATTCTGGTTCAATCTTAAAACTCAATTCTTTAAAAAATAAAAATACATAAACTGGAAATTATAATACTATCTTCATTATAACATATATTTTTCAATGTAATAATATGAAAGATATTGCTATAAAATACTAACTTCTGTAAAATAAAATGCATATGATCATTCCTTAAGTGTCCCTAGGTGATGCTTCCAATTTTTGTGAGTAATTTTTAAATTATTGTTACATTTTTGTATTCCAACAATTTTTAGATGATAATATTTAGTAGCTGGGCCCAAGAAGCGCATTAAAGGAGTTTGTTTTATTACATGCCATTCTTTACTTAGCTACTCTAAAGGTACATAGATTTTCTTGCGTTAAACAGGAATGCCCCATACGGTCTATGTTAACTGTCCAACAGGAGAAGAGTTCATATAGATCATTAACATACAAAAATAAAATAAACCCCAACTTAGTGGATACTCAAAAGTCCCCAAAGCCAAAATTTTTATAAGACTTGAGAAATTTAATAACTTTAATATCACCAAGAATAAATATAATAACATCTACTTTACATGAATCATTTCATTTATTCCTTGTATTAACCTGAGAGTAAATGTTCTTATTATCTCCACTTTATAGATTAGCAAGCAGATACAGAGAAGTTGTGCTGACCTCTTGTCATTTCCCCTTATTTTCTGTATTAAACATGGCCTGGTACTCTTAGCTATTGAATGGCATAATCAAAGAGTAGTCAAGTGATGGACAAGAGCTTCTGAAGGATTAGAGGCCAGTGCAATCCTCCGCAGTTCAATAATGGAGCAACTGAGACAGGGATAAGGAGTGCAGTTTGACAGCATTTAGTTTTTAGTTCATATTACACATTGCAGGCTACTGAACCTGAGATTCAGTGAAATGTCTCAGCAATCAACCCTGGCAAGGAGCATCTTCCTCTAGGCTGGTATATCATACTTGCTGCTTTACTTTAGGAGAACACTGTTTCTTTCTGGTACTTAGTGAGACTGAATACTTGGACCAAAAATAATCACATTGATTGAACATTAAAACATAAAATTATTATTATGAATAAGATGATGATAATGATACTGAAAAAACTCCACAGCAATAGTAGGAAACATCTTCCATAATCTTGAGGTATGGAATGAATTTTTAAACATGACCATAAAGAAGTGGAGTGCTAACTTTGAAGTGCAGCACAGATATATTTAGCAAAGCATAAGAAGTAAGATGAAGAAGGAGAGTTAAGATAAAAGCACTATAAACAAAGTAAACAAGAAATGGGTTATTAGAGAAAATATTAAGCAACAGGTATAGCAGACAATGGTTAGTATCTCAATTCTTGCAAATCACAAGGAGGAAACACAGAAAAAGAAATGCTAGGGATTGAACCCAGGGCCTTGCAAATGCTAAGCAAGTACTCTACCACTGAGCTATATCCCCAGCCCAAGAAACAGTAATTTTTAAAACTCATTTTCTTTTTCTCACCTGGAGACAGAATTAAGCTCTGTTTTTTTGTGAAGTTACTCATTCTTCAGAAAGCATAATGTTGAATTATTATTGTACACTAAGGCAATTTGAAAATACAAAGCATATATTAGTATAAACTTCTATAGCTTGGATGTCAAGTAGCCTGCAAAGGCTTGCATGGTAAAGGCTTGGTACCCAATGTGATGCTACTGGGATTTGTGGACTCTTTAAGAGGTGGGCACAGTGACAGGTCTTCAGATCATTGGAGACATGCCCTTAAAGGAGATCATGGGATTCCAGTACCTTCCTGTTTCTCTCTTTTGCAATATGGCCATGATGCAAGCAGCTTCTCTTTACCACACACTCCCTACCATTACCTTCTGGCACTGCTAACTAGAAACCTAAAAGCAATGCGTCCACCCAATCATGGACTGGGAACCACCAAAACAGTAAGCTGAAATAAACCTTTTGTCATAATAAGTTGATTTTCTCCAGTATTTATCATAGTGACAGACAGATGACTAACACATAAACAGAGAATAAGACTTTTCCAAAGTAGTATGTTTTCAGCTATTGCAGTCTTTTAAATTTTTTAATTGGTTTGCTTTATACATGTTCTTTAACAGATGTTTTTCTTAAAACATGTGGTAATTTCAGAACAACAAAAGTGGGCATTGAAAGGAACCTTCAGATTTCATGTAGCATGGTGCTATCCATTCCATTTCAGGGCACCTCCAAATTTAAGGTCTGTATTCACAACTGTGATGTTCATTTGTGGTTTTGACTAAACTTTGATTTCTTCTTCTAAATTTGAATTTTTACTTGTTTGTTTAACTGATATTTATTTAGGAAGTGAGTCTACTACAAAACAAAGCATAAGCACTTTATGTTCCATTTATTTGTTTGTTTGTTTGTTTGTGGGACTAGAGTTTGAACTCAGGGCTTCATGCTTGCAAAGCAGGTGCTCTGCCACCCCTTATGTTCCCTTTAACTCATGAAGACCACAAAGGGAAAAGTGTATGGCCTTAGAAATAGAAAAAGACCTTGATTTAAATACTTAAATCACGTATTTAAGTCTGACACTCACAAGCTTTGTGACTTGGGGTAAGGTATCTAAGGCTCAGGTTCTTTGTATATATTTGGAATTCTTGTGCTTTTCCTGCATAGGTTTAAAAAGCAATCAAAGGGTCTGGCATGTACTAGGCACTCACTAAAAGGCAGCTATTGTTAATGAAGTGGGTGGGAGATGAGGATTATTATTTATACAGCTATAGTGGATTGGATTGTGTCCTCTAAAGAGATATGGTCAAATCTTATACTCTCAATACTATAATTGTGAATTTGCCTAAAAATAAGCTCTCTTTAGATACAATCAGGTTAAAATTAGGTTAGACTGAATTAGTGCGGCCTAAATCCAATGACTGGTGTCCTTATAAGAAGAGGAGGGAACATAGAGAGAAGGTCATGTAAAGATGAAGACTGAGATTGGAGTGGTATATCTATAAACTAGAGAAGCGCAAAGATTTCTGGGAGCCACCAGAAGCTCAAATACACAAAAGAATTCTTCCCTAGAACCTTCAGAGGAGGCATAGCCTTGCTGGCAACTTAATTTTATTTTTTTATACTTTTCCAGAAATTTTATTCAGGCTTCTATATGCCAAGTAAGGGCTTTTGATAGGAGATGATCAAATAGGAGTAGAAAAGCTTTATGCAAAGTAGAGAGTGAGTTTCAATACCAACACTAATGGCTGACACCTTAATTTTAAACTTCTAGCCAAAATCCAAACTGAGAGAGGTATAGCAGACAAACTGAGAGAGAGTAAGTTTTTGTTGTTTTAAGCCACTTTGTTATCGCACACCAAGAAACTAATACAATAGTGTAGCCCACATCATATACTTGGGCTTTAGTACATAAGACCCTAACCCTAACCCGTGACATCTTAAGACTATGCAATAATTATGTCAGTTAAAGGATTAAGCCAATTAAACACTCCCTTTGAATAGTATGCAGCATAGCACCATGCTGGAAATGTACATGGGGATAAAGCACCATCACTAGGACTTCCTAAGAAGTCAGAAGGATGACAAGTTCTGATGAAGACCTTTTTCTAGGAATTGATGCTAGCTTTCCAATGAAGAATCATGAAAGAAATACAACTAAGGAAAGTCAGCCCCATGAATGGTGAATGATGTTGACTGACTAATTGATAGACACCGGCGGGAAGAATGAAGAAGGAAATCTACAATACACATTCCACTTTATTTGACCTAAGAAGAAGTTTTAAGAGAGCAAAGATAGACTATTCCATTCCTTTACTTATGCAATTAAGTTTATGCAGTTCCTTCCTATTCTGGAATGTTTCTCCCACTACTAAAAGCCAAAACAAAAGAACTTCAAATATTTAGAATGATTTTCACAATGAGTTTGCTGTTTTTTCTCTTTTTTTAAGAAAAAAAAAGATCCTGTATGGGTAAACCTTCCAAAGGAGATAACCTTTGAGTCCCAGACCAATTAAGTGTTCTGCTGAGCTTAAGCAACAGTTTTGGACTTTAGGAAAATGTTAATACCAGCACTAAAATTTATTCTGTTAATTGCTCTAATAATCAATAAGTAATTTTCATTCTAAACTAGGTTCTTTATGTGACTTAAATAAACCAACTAAGATCATTTACATCTCAATAGCAATTCCTAATAATGTCACATCATTAAATTCCACCCTAGTTCTTAATAACATTGGTTAGTGACCAATAAAGGAACTCATTACTTTGGTTGGGTCCTTGGGGGCATAGAGTGAACCAATGAATGAAGGGTTTTCTTGTTATTAGATGATATCAAGTGAGCCTTTCTTCTTTTGGGACTTTTGTCACAATTTGGTTGCAAACTGGGCTTTTTTTCTCTTTTTCTTTCTTCTTCATTTCCCTCCCTTCTGTTTCTTTTTCTTCTTTTCCTTTTCTCTTTCTCACCTTCTCTTTCTCCTTCCTCTCCTTTCCTTCTCCCCATCTCTTGTACTTTCTATATTTGTTTATAAATAGAATGGCTTGATCCTAACATTGACAAAAGATTCATGAAAAATCTTCTGCATCAGGGCTGCAGGCATGGCTGAAGCGGTAAAGCACTTTGCCTAGCAAGTACAAGGCCCTCAGTTCAAAACCCAGTACTGCCCAAAAAACCTTCTCCATCCTATTCTTCATTGAAAATGATTAATAGGAAAAGAAAAACATTTTTAAAAACCACTCAACTGTACACTTAAGTCTCTTTGGAAAAAATAAATGGGGGAGTAAATATGTGGGAACTATCTACATATGCAGATTGATATAAATATTCTATTTGAACATTATATTGACAAGAAGTATTTGAAGCCTAGGTTGATCATTTACACTGACCAAATTAGATTGCTTGCTTCTTTATGCTGTGTTATATAGTTGCAATAATGTATTATCCTGTGTATCTATGAAAAATATTTCTTTAGCTAAAATGTGTATAACTTAAACAGGAAAAATCATTACTATTTTCAAATACATTTTTAACAACACTTTTGTGATACCAACACACTTGCTGATGCTATTGAAATTTTCATGTTAATTAAACAACCCCTAACCACTTGGTACATTTCAGATATGTACACTTTGTAATTACCACCATTATTGAAATAGCTGGCTTGATTTATCCATGCCACAGTAACATTGTAGCTTCTGTTATTTTTGTCTTTAGAAAAACATAGGTCCCAGCGAGGGAATATAAAACTATTACTGTAAATTAAATATTAAAGCTAACTTATTCTTGCATAAGAATGCTGTCAAATAATGGTGATAACTGTTGCTAAGATAGAAACTATTTTTTGACTTTTTTTTGGAAGCACAAATTAAAATCCAATTTCCGTTCTTTTGGTAAATTGCATGTAGTTAGTGTATGTGGTTTTACTGATGATAGTAGCTTAAGGGGGAGCTATTATAGTCTTAGTTTAGCGATTAAGAAATACAACATTTGTTGAAGGGCTAGGCCTTTTAGTCTAGAATGGATTATCACTTGATCCTTCCTTAAGCATTTTTATACAGGAGTGCATTATCCTTGGAGCCACCCTGGGCTCCATGCCTCATTAGCTTGGGTGTTAGATAAATCAAAGGCAGCCTCAGAGACAAAGATAAGCAAACTGCAGGCCAGCAAGATGATGATGTATGGATCCAGGAGGCTAATAGGAAAGTATTGACAGGAAAATGGTGTGCTTATCCTGCAATCACTGCATATTGCAATGAGAGCTCCCAAAAGCAGATGGGATACACTTCAGGGAATGCACAGCTATAAGACTGCTACGCAGAAATGGATCCTTGTGTTTTAAATTCTAGCAAGAACTTGGTTTCTTTTTAGCAGCACTTCAAATGTATTAAAATGTGTAGCGGCACAAGCCACAACAAACTCTAAAACAAGAATCTCATTTCAAAAGTTCAAGTATTAGTTAGAATTGTTTTCATTTGAGAAATTTTTTTCACATCAATATAACCTTTACATAGCAAAGAAATAAAATAATTCTCTTGCTTTCCATGATTATAACTCTTATCCATTTGCAATAAATAAGTCTGCTTCTATCTGTCCTATGTCTTTGATACATTATAAAGTTTGCTTCTTCCTAGTTCTACAGGATTCAAAATGAACACCATCTGAACAAATTTTAAAATAAGAACACGCACATATATATTATTTGAAGTATTCTGAAGCTAAAATATATTTTCTGATTCTCATCCATAATCAGTGTCTTTAGACTAAATTAATCTTTTAAGATTATGTACAGAATTTTGTGCTCAATATTTTAATCTAGTTTTTCTTTTGGAAATGTATGCATTTTGTACATTTCATAAAGCCAATTCAGTCATTTGAAAAATCTAAAAACTTAGTGTAACAGAAATTGTAATACTATGATTACCCTGCCTAGTAGAATCCCACACTCAGAAAAACATTTATTAATACTCCTTTGACCTGAGCCTATTGGGGTACTGGTAAGGGTTGAAGGTTAACTAACAGAATTGATTTTCCCAATCACAATACACTCCTTCAGTCACCTCTTTCCTATGTCAAAGAACTCTCTGATTTATTCTAAATGGTGGGACAACCAAATCTTCAGAGATGAGAGCAGTTATGGGCTCTGTGGTTCACTTCCTCTAAGACCATGGAAACCAAATATATTTAGCCCAATGATGTCTCAGGGATAGGGGGACCATGCAACCCAACAAAGGCTGGATATATCTTTGGATGGTACATGCACTGAGTTATGCACTACAGTTGTGATGGAGGTGGGTCTGCTTTGTTCCAGGTCACTATACTATAATGACAAGTTAGAGACTATAGTCAACTGGAAGTGTGACTCAAGTGGTAGAGACTATAGTCAAGAAGTGAGCAAGAATCACACAGGTAGGCTTTGAAATGAATCAGAGGAAAATGCCCTGCAAATTAGAGACCATAATTTATGGTAAATGATGTTAGCTTTGCAGTTGCTGGAATGCTCTATTGTCATTATCTAAAAATATAAGATTTTGGTATATTTAAGTCACTAGGGTACTTCATCTCATATAATATGCACATGAATTTAATATAACTATTATTACTGGAGTAGGTAATGTATTTTATTTCATGATAGACTTTTTCCATCTAGATTTCTTTATCACTTATTCAAAGGCAAGTAGAGACACATGAAAATTTTATAATTTAATTGTATTTGAGGGTAATAAACAAAGACTCAGTGGAACTCCATTGCCAAGTATATATTTTACAGATGAGAAAAAAGAGGCCCCCCTTTCTTCTCCCAAATAAAAGCACTTTGCCAAAGGTCAAACAATTGGTAACTAGCAAATCAGGGCTAGATCCTTAAGTCTGCTGATACTAGTTTGAAGTCTGTGATGGTGGCTCTCAAATTAACAGAGAATTTGTGCATGGGAAGGTGGGATACAGATTATAAAAGTGAAAAAAGAAGCAAGGTAATTAAAAAATGGGACTCAATCACAAATGAAAACATAGCTGTCCTAGGCCACTGGATTTCTCTAACATAAATTAGTCATTACAAAGATAAAGAAATGCAAGTGACTATCTTTTCTCTTATCCTAGCAATTGGCCATGTGGAAGGCCCATCGTACTGTGTCACTGTGTCACTCCCTTGGGAGTTGCCCTCAGTTCAACAAGAGGAAATTTTGTCCCTCTTATTTTGCCCCATTGGAACCAATTGCTCTATTTGCTGCTTAATTTCACTCTTCTTTTTCTCCAATAAGTTTAAAATTTTTTAAATTTTTAAAACAAGTATTAGAGCTATTATCTTGCTAAAGACTGTATTTTCTAAAAAAAAACGGATTATAAATCATTTCATCTAGTTCAGAGCAATACACTTACAATAAAAATATTTTTAAATGTCAATTGACTCACTTTCTTCTACATAATTATTCATGAAATTTCAGTATCTTAAACTAAGAAATAGTTAGAACTCATATTTTCAAGTGTTCCTCTTAAACTTTTGATGTTCTTAGCTAGAAACATGTTTTCTCCCTTCTTCCTCAGGCAGAAAAATGGTCAAGTGGAGCATCGGAATTCACTTCAGATAAGCTGCTCAGGTTCTTTTTTATTTCTTTTTTAAATGAGAACCTATTCAATAAATTAATTGAATTTTTATTTCAGTGCATTGTACACCAGAATCTTAGAACCATAGTTTATTATGTCATATATTCGAATTACCGAAAACATTATTTTTTAAAATTATAACCAGAAACGTACTAGAAATTCTATCAAGCCTGCAGCATTCTGACTTATAAAAGATGCCCCTCAACCTGAGCTGGGCTGCTTAGGAGGCTGAAATCAGACAATCAAAGAAACCAAATCCAGGCCCAATTCACAAAGGAACACTGGAAGGAAGAAACAGACTACCCTGCACAGGCTACCTCACCATGCCTTCTGCCACTAGTTTGCATTCTTACTAACTGTTTTATTTCACCCTCCGAACACCAACCCCGTGAACTCCCAACTGGTGCCCTCTCCATCATGCTTTGCCTTTGTTCTGCTGGGCAGGCTGTTTTTTCTGCACTGCCCATTAGCCTAGGGAACACAGTGATTAATGCACACCCTCCCTGCCCCTGCCAGCCGGTCTGCTCCTGGCTGCTCCAGGCGGCTGGTCTGCAGTAGTCACCAGTGTCCCTGTTCCTTTAACTGGCTTCCCTTTATCTGCCTGCCCCGGGCCTGCAGCTGGGCCTTCCTGTGCCCTGACCCACCGCCTTCTGTACCTTGGGACTTGGGCAGGGTGCGGTCATTACTCATCCGTGACAATAACCCATCGAGTAAGATGTAGAACTCAATTCCAGCAGAAAGACCTATAATGTCGGAGTCAGGAGGTTATCGCTGAGGGACTTGCACCTTGCTCCCCGCCTCTCTTATCGAGAGCTTTACAGGCTCTACTGGGGCTGGCGTCTTGTAAAGCTGAGGGTGGCAGATTTGGTCTCCGATTAACATACATCTTCCTAAGTGGTACCACATTTAATTAAAAAGTAAGCCTCAGTTAATTTTTTGTTGTTACTGTAGTATAGGGAAATAAGAGATGTACATTGAACAATCTGGGTAGGTGGTACAAAGAAAAAGAAGCAGATCCCCTGAACACTTCTGTCCCTGGCAGTCAGGAGCCTTCTTCACTTCTAGTAGAGGCAAATTACTCATTAGTGCCTGGGAGTCCTCTTCCTGGGTCACACATACTTGTTCCAACTCCAAAAGATATCCCAGACTGACCTGGTGCTAAGCTCTGGAATACATTTTGCAACATACTGTCGAATCCCATTCTGGCCTTTTATATTTTCTTTTGAGGGGCAGTGTGTTTGAACTAGTGACTGAAGTTTTGATGTGTCTCATCCAGAAGAGTATCTACCTACTCCTGGAAATTCTGATTTGGTGATCATTAGAAAACCTAAATAAAAAACTCAACTGCAAAAGAGGTGGGATTAGGAATGGGAAGGCTATCCCTGTAATAAATCTTTTCATCCTTTAATCATCATCCGGAACCATTTGCATCACAATATTAAAGTAAAACATGTGTATCAGAATCATTTTAACTTCGTTACATTAACTAGATATTCATCAAATTGCAATAATTAACTAAACATCAGAAAAGATTCATTGTACCTGATAAGAAAACTCAAGACATGACCACAGTTATCATTGGAAAACAATCATGCAGTTAAATACAATAAACTGCTTAAGATATTTTTCAGTAATTTCAGAAGGTTTATTCCTTTACAGGTACTACTACAGCACAAAATTTTTAAATATTGGAAGAATATAAAAAATGACTAAGGGAAATTTTAATTTGGAGTTTAAAACAGGAAAAACCAAGCCAAATAACACTGTTTCATCTCGTAAAGATGATTGTGTGTATTTTTTCCAAAAACTTTGTAGTAACACATTTTCCTAGAATTTTACAAAGGCTTACCTTGAATTTTCAGCAGGTTACTCTTTTGAAAGAACACAATTTTTCACAGACTTGCCATTTCTTTGTTCTGCACTTTATGTTACTTCACAACCCCTCAACTTTTCCTGCTGTCACTTTTACCCTACCAAGCCTGGGTCATTTTCCCCAAATATATAACAGACAGCACCATCCACTGACAGCATCATGCCATTCCCTGCTAAAAAGAGCACTCCAGAAAGTATACAGATGTTTGTTTAGAAGATAAATTTGCTTCTGGTGGAAATGTAAATTAGTCTGGCCACTATGGAAAGAAGTATGAAGTTTCCTCAAAAATTAAAAACAGAACTTCTATATGATCCAGCAATAACACTTTTGGATATATTCTCAAAAGAATAAAAGTCAACTTACTACAGAGATAAAGAGATTGCCTCACTATTCACAATAACCAAATTATGGAATCAGCCTATGTGCCCATCAATGGATGAGAGGGAAAAGAAAATGTGACGTATATACATGATGGCATTTTACTCAAACATTAAGAATGAAATGATGCTGTTTTCTGGAAAATAGATGTAACTGAGGATCATCACATTAAGTGAAAAAAAATAATCCTACAAAGATAAGTATTGCATGTTTTCTTTCATTTATGGAAGCTGCAAGGAGGGGTATGAAAACAGAGGGAGTCCTAAGATGGAAGTAGAAGGACAAAAGAAAGGGGGAGGAGGCAAGGGGAGAAGAGAGGATAATGGAAGGCTACATACAACCAAAGTATATTATATACATGTATGGAAATATCATAATGAAATTCCTTACTATGGACAATTAATACATACCAATTAAAAAAAGAAGAGAGACCTTAATTCCTTAATGTATGTATAGCACCTATACTTTTTGACAAATTATAGTTTCTATTTGGGAAAGTCTCAAGTCTTCTAAGAACTGTAAGTATCATCATGCATTGAAATACTCAATGCTTACTTCTCAAATACACTTGACTGCAAAATGTTGTCTAGGTGGCATAGGGATGGTAATACCCTTTAATATACTTGAAGAAGACTGCACCTTCATTTTTCTCCATGCCACGTTGACACTTTGCTTATATTGCAAATTCCCACAGAGGGTCAAGAGATAGGGGGCAAGATAACATAATGAAGAGCAAATTTGATAAAATATTTAAAACTTTCAATAGTCTGTAGACCATAGAAGATAGTATTTGTTATTGTTACTATAAAAAGTAACCTTCTTTCTGACTCCTTTTGCAACTGTCTAAGGCAGAGTGTCACTTTCCCCAACATTCCTAGCAGTCAGCTACTATCTATCAGAGCACCTGTTACCTTGCTTTGTAATGATCACTTGATATAAATGTTTGTCTCTCCATTTGCTTTTAGAAGGTGACCAATATCTCATTCTTCTTCTGTCCCTATATCCTAGTACCATACTGAGCACATGATTACAATAATAGATGTTTGTTGAGGGAATTAGTCAACTAATTAGTTTTGCATACTAAAATACAGCATATTTCTACAAATATAAGAGGATCAGGACCTTTCTTCTATTATCTCTAAGAAACCCAGGAAAACATTAACAACTTCATCAGCTGTATCAAGATTATTTTGTTTCAGGCATTACATATCAACATATATTATCTTTTCTTCATAAGAGTTCTCTGAGATAGTTGTTATTATCTGTTTAATAACTAGATTGATGATAATATATTATCTATCTCACTAAATAAATGAGAAATCTGAGGTTGGAGGAGCCCACAATCTACTGTAAAATGCAGAGATTTGAATCTAGACTGGCCTGAGTCCAAACTCATGCATTAGCTGTGTGAGTAGTTTCTGATAAGGAAATGAACTGTATGTGAGTGCTCAGTGCTGTCTGATTCTTTCATCCTTGCTTGGATGGATTGTCACTTGCTGGGAAAAGAAAAAATAAAGAGAAAAAAAAGGCACTGTTCAGTTGACTCTACTTATCTTGAAGGAGACAATGGAGCAGGGAAGGGGAAAGTTACCAAGTTTTAATGACAGATGCTTTGTGTTTTTAGGACAAATTACTCAGTTCCTCTAAGATCCAGGAATTTTTGTTGTTGTTGCAAAGGACATGAAGTGATTCATTATTTTGTTAGTTAGTATGATACGATGATGATTTTTTTCCTCCTTCCTTTCGGAGCCATGCCTTCTGAAAGGACAGTCAGAACCTGATGCTTTCCCATCTCTACTACCACTCACTCTCTGATCCCTTTTGAACAGCTTCTGACATTATCTTAATCTTTATTCTACATTATTTTATCAAATTCCATCATTGACTGTCTAGTCACATCTTCTCCCCCCATTTTCATTTCTTTGACTTCTATAATGCTCACAACTGTTTATAAAATAATGTCTAGTAGGTATCTTACCACTTAAAAAGTGATCCCTATTGATTTTGTAAAAATTTTATTTATTTATTTATTTACTTAGGTGGCACTGGGGTTTGAACTCAGAGCTTCTCACTTGCAAAGCAGGATCTGCTTGAGTCACACCTTCAGTCCATTTTGGTCTGGTTATTTTGCAGATGATGTCTTTGTGAACTATTTGCTCAGGCTGGCCTCGAAACATGATCCTTCCAATCTCGGCCTTCCAAGTAACTAGAATTACAGGCAAGAGCCATGGGCACCAGGCTTTATTGTACAAAGTTATTAAGAAAAGTATTAAGAAGAAACTAAAATCATTTCCATTGTCATTATTTTAAAATAAAGCTGTGAATATTTTGGCTTATTTCCTTTAATTACATTTTATTATGCATATTTAAATTTGATTTGACCTAATAAAGTTCGAATACATCTAAAATTGCTTAAAAACATAAACATTAACCCATGTATTTAAATTTTATTTTAAACCAAAATGGATGCATAGCCATGTACCATAATTGATTTGACTCTTTCCATTTTATTTAGAATGTAAGTGTTATAGTAAAGATTCTAGCTGGGAACATAGCTCAAGTAGTAGAGTGCTTGCCTCGCTAGTGCAAGGCCCTGTGTTCAAACCCCAGTACTGCCAAAAGAAAAATAAAAAGTATATATTGGTGTCTTCTTCACCCCCATCTCTGCGTGTCAGCAGGAGGTGCTTTTCCTTCTATTTGCTATTTCTCTCTATTTTATCCTGTTTTGCTAAATAAATATTTGCTAAATTAAAAGAAATCTTGTATATGCATTTTTCCTGACCATTTTACCACAGAATATAGTTCTTAAAAATTTTTAAATATATTAACATTTTTGGATATATGCTTTTTTAAGTTGCTTTTCAGAACACCTAAGTCTATGCTTTCTAACATCACAGCCAATAGCCACATATGGCTATTTAAATGTAAATTTAAATGTAGTGGACATAAGAACATTACAAATTCAGCTTGGCAGAGACACTGGGCAATTTTCAAGTGTTAGGTAACCATAGATATGGAACATCTCCATCCTTGCAAAGGCTTCTATTGAATAGTGATGAGGCAAGAGTGATCCAGGAGGATGATGGATTAGTTATGTTTCTGTTTGATTCTGAAGAAAAGGAGCAGATGCAGAACTCGTTACCTCCTCAAGGTGCACAGATTAGATAGTTATGTAGCAGGAGAGAGGCAAGATGAAAAGTACAACTTACATGTTTAACAAAAAAAAACAGCTCTTTTTACTTTTACTCATTTTGAAGCTGTGTCTCACCCTTAGAATAATCTCCCAAACAGAAAGAAAATTTCTTTTCTCCTAAGAATTTATGTTGCTAGTGGATTTTTAAAGTCTGAAACATAGTCAACACACTTTTCTCTTACTGATGTCTTGCAAATCTGCACAAGTGGCCACCAAGTCCTACTCAGGAAGAACGGAAGCATTAGGGATGTTTTGTGAGAGAAGAGCTAGGAGTGGGTCAAAACTCTGAAGAGACTGCAGGAAATGAGGAAGAGCCAAGAAAAGGCAAGTTCACTCACTATGAAGTTTCAAATGACTAAATGAGGCCTCATTTTAGAGCATGATCTCATAGTGCATATAGTTCAGTAAAATATTAGGAAAAGGACTAATGTAAAAAAGTGCTATCCTGTGTATAGGTGGTGTGCTGGGTCAGAGGTCCACCTGCAGCCCAACTCAATGTGGATGATTTGCAAAAGTCAGCTGCATTGCCAGATCCCATCTGCATGAGTGAGAGAAGGATTATGGAAGAGAGGAGCATCCTGAACTTAACTGTGCCTTGAACCTTTGCACAAATCATTTTCCTATTCTGTAGGGACACTTGTAAAGAGTGAGCTATAAAGGAAAGAAACTCATCTGAGGATAGTCTTTATCAAATCCTTACCAATCTAGTGACTTTACACACATTTATTTCACTTTTTAACAATTTGAGGAGTTTTCTTTCTCAGAGTAAGAATCTGAGTATCAACAATAGGAACACATGGGGTGGGGCAGTGCATTAAGTTTGCTAAATCAGGATGAGTTAACTCCATATCAGATATGAATTAGTGTGAGGAGAGGATGATGCTGATAAGATGATTTACAGTCTGAGATAAGAATAAACATCAAAAATAAACCAAGTCTCTAAAAGTTTGTGTAACTTAAGTAGCATGCAGCATCGTAAGTCAAAGAGGTCTGAGCAAAATCATAAAGTTGATTCTTGAGATTTGATTTTTTTAAATATGAGTTTTACAAAGCATAAGTAATTTCCACTGGAATTGTTGTACTGCTTAGATATGACCACAGGAGACTGTTTTGCCCATTCTATGGAGAAAATATATTTAATAGATATCAAAAGAGACCATCCTAAGACTAGGATTTGAGTCTCTGGTTTCAGCTGCCTAAAATGAAAGACATTCCTAGATTTCCCAGTTATGTCAGTTAATAAATTCCCTTTGAAAGTATAAATCATTAAATTAAACAAATTAATAATGATACATAAAGATAATTAAGATATCATTAAATAGGTGAATGAATAAGCAAACTATGTACCTTTAGATGGAATGCTACTCTATGATAAAAATAAATGAGCTATCAAGCAATGAAAGAAGCCAGTCTGAAATTAATACATAGTATATTATTGTAATTATATGACATTCTGGAAAATGCAAAACTCTGGAGTCAGTAAAAAGATCAGTAGCTGATCTTTTTGGGGAGGAGGGCATGGGGGATTTCACAGTGTGAAAACATTCTGATACTATGGCAGTAAAGTATTACATTCTGCACTTGCAAACACCCATAGAACTACATAACAGGGAGAGTGAATTTCAAGATAAACTATGAACTTTTAATAATAATGAATCAAAATTATTTTATCAATTGTAACAATTGTACCACACCAAGATAAAATGAGACAGCAGCAAGGAATAAATGGGAATTTCCGTACTTTCTGCTCAACTTTTCTGTAAACCTAAAAGTGCTCTAAAAATAAATTTGTTAATAAAAACATTTGTTTGATTCCTTAAAGTCCTTTATCAAATTACAATAAAATAAATGAGTAATATGAAAAGCCTACTGATTAGATTTATTTGCTAAAATTATCAAGTTGAATAGTGGATATTCCACAGAGAATATGTAAAATCCAATGCTAATTGTACAAATCAACCCCTCTGCCTTGTACACACACACACACACACACACACACACAGAGTCCATATGTTCAAATTAAGGCTCAATGATGACACTTAGCAAAGATTCCACAAAAGGGAGAGAACAGATATGATAACTGGAAAGTCAAAATATTTTTATGCTTGTTAGCCAACTGATGCCTATTATGCAATTGAGTCTATACTCTTTAAAATCCATTTATAGATTATATATAAGTATATACCATACTTTTTATAAGTCATCTGCAGCTGCCTTTAAGTTTTAGCTGTCCTCTTTGAGTCAAAAAAATAATGAGAATAAATGGGTCCACTCTAAAGAGAGAAGTCATTCTGGGTAGGTGGGGCTGGAAGAACACTATTGATTCCTGTGCTATTGGTCAGAGGACCCTACTCAGAAGTCATCAATGGTAAATGTCAGCCTCGGGGGCATATTGAGCAGTAGTCCTCGAGGAGTCAGTTCTGCACCTGGTGCTATTTAATGTTTTCATGAGTGACTCCAATGATGGCCTTTAGATGTTTTTCTTATGACAGCTTTTACTTTAACAAACATAATAATTCATAATCTACAAGATACGGAGAAATAAGGAAGTGTTAAAGCAGTATAATATGTAGAGGGAAAGAGAAGGGAAATTTATTTTAGAAAATAAACTCCCTGTCTATATCATGTAATGGTCCTGTTACAAATCTCCACCAAGGCTCTTGCTTTATTGCTTTAGCTAGCCTATCCCTAAGTGGACCTAATCGGTTCTCTGTTCCCCTGAGTGAAACAATGTGAGCCTTTCCTTACTAGATCAGAGCCCAATGAAAAGACTAGAATGTGCTGAAATTTGGAAGGATCTTTGAATGACTGTGACATGTAAATTAGCAAAATCATTAGCCCCCACAAGACTGTTAGGTGAGTGTAATGGGGGCTATAGGGATCTCAAACAGGTATATCCATTATGGAAAACAATATGGATGCTCCTAAAGAAATTGAAAATAGAGCTACAAAAAGGTCCAACAATTTTTCTTCTAGGTATATACCAAAAGGAGATGAGAATACCACTTGGGAAAAATAGCTGCACTCTTATGTTCACTGCAACAATATTCACAATAGCCAAGATACAGAAACAACCTAAATATCCAACAATACATGAATGGGTAAAGGAAATGTAGTACAGATATACAAGTGAATATTATTCGGCCTTAAGAAAGAAGGCAATCTTTCTACTTCCCACAATATGGATGGATTAGGAGGACATCATACTAAGTGAAATAGGCCAGACACAGAAAGAAAAACAATCTTGTTTATATGTCGAATGTTTTTTAAAAGCTCAGAATCAGAGAAGAGAATGAAAGAATGGTTATCATGGGGAGGGGATGACTCAAAGAATTCACAGTAGCATACATGTAAAATAAACATCTAGAGATCTAATGTACAGCATGTGGACAAAAGTTAATAAAATTGTATTGTATTAGGGGTTTTTGTTAAGTAAATAGATTTTAGCTGTATAAAGTAACTGTATTAGATATCTATGTTAATCCAGTTTACTACAGTAACTATTTTACTGTATCTATGCATGTCATAATATCATGTCATAAGCCTCAAATGCACACAATAAAATTTATTCAAAGTTTTTAAAGAGAGACCATTTAGGATTGATAATATTCAAAGTATCCAGAAATTATTTTTGATGACAAAAATGAAATTTTTATAAATGATCACAACTGAATAAACTATTGGTATCTGGTTCTTATTGTTTAAAAAGATTATTTATAAAATTTTTATTTTATTGTGAAATGCTCATTAATGACCTAATAATAAGCAATACGAATTCTGAAAGCAAAGTATAATCATTCTGAATTAAGATGGACAAACAAGGTTCCACATAGAGCTGAGCTTTGGAGGGAAGGGTTTGGATAAAAACAAGGCATAGAGAATTTCTGATAAAACACTAGCAAAAATTATGCTCTAAAGCACCCATTGACAGACATCTGGTGCTAGGCACTTATTTGTTATAAGGAGCTTTCTAGCATAGGATGTTTAGCAGCACCACTGACCTCCATCCACTATAGTTGGGTTGTAGTAACAACCCTCAATTATGACAACCAAAATGTGTGTAGACATTGCAAAGGTTCCTGGGCTGTGAGAGTACTGGGGTAGGGAGAAGGCAAAGAAGTGAATATAATCACCTGCCCATGAGAAACAGCTTTCAAGGAGAAACATTAGAAACCCAAAACTTGATTTTCCAAGTTAGAAAGTTAGATTATAAGATTAAGTAATTTTGTCAAAGTCAGAAAGCAAGTAAGAAATTCTGGACTAGAACTGAGGTCTTCTGGTTCCTAGTGTAGGCTTTTTCAAAACTTAACCCTGCTGCTTTGAGTCCTAAAAAGGTGGACAATTTCAAAGAGAGTAAGTCTGGAGAGTCAGTAGAGGTGCATGGATTACCTTTGAATATACTACACATAATACCTTAGAAGCCCTCAGGAGCCAGGCAGATGATGTACTCTGTTCCTCTCAAGACAGAGATTTCTTACCTCTTCCAAGGTAAGGACAGGACAGTGAGAAAAAAGGAGAAGTTTATGGGAACAGAGAACCTCCAAAGCTGAAAGTAATTTCTAATCCATTTCTGCAATTTCAGGAAACACATAATACAATAATTTATGTTTCGGGGGAAACAGTCCCAAGCATCTTGCAATTAAGGTGATAAAGAGCTTCCAGTTTTTGTTATATAATCATAAATATAACAAGCAGAATTTTCAAAAAATGTGATGAATCCCAAAAGTGCAACAATAAAAGTAAAAATTGGGCAATTAAATTTTCTCAAAATGTAAAAATTTTGAGCTTCTCAAGAAAGGGAAAAGAGCCTGGCATGATAGTCACATCTGTAATCCCAGTGCTCAAGGGATTGAAGCAAGAGGGTTGTGAAGTTGAGGCCAGCCTGGGCTACAGAGCAAGACCTTGTCTCAAGTAAACTACAACAACAAAGAAAACCAGAAACAGAAAAGGAAAAAAAGTGAAAAGAGAGCACACAGATTGGAAGAAAATATATCTAAGAAGGGGCTTGTGCTCAGAACACATATAAAACTCTCACAGTTAATAATAAAATGGAATAAGTCAATTAAAATGGTCAAAGGACTTGAATAAGTATTCATCCACAGAATATAAAATAGCCTATAAGCACATGAAACAACCTCAACATTATAGTCACTAGGAAAAAGCAAATCAAACCCACGATGAAACACTATCGTGCCAATTAAAATGGCTGTAATCAAAAAGAGAGGCTATAACAAATATTGTCAGGATGCAGAAAAATTGGAGCCCTCACAAACTTCTGGAAAGAATATAAGAAGGTACAGTTACTTTGGAAAACTTCTGGAAATGTTCTTAAAACGTTAACAAAAATTTATCATATTACTCAACAATGCTATTCCTAGGAACCTGCACCAAATTAAAAGAAATATCCATACAAAAACTTGTACTCAAATGTTCACAGCAGTATTATTCATAACAGTCAAAATATAGGAGTGGTCCAAATGTCCATCAATTGTCAGATAGATAAACAAAATGTGGTATGTCCATATAATGGGATGCTATTGACAATAAAAAAACAAAGAAGTACTGATGTTACAACATGGCTAGACTTCTATAACATGATGCTAAGCAAGACACAGATACAAAAGAACGTGTATGCTATTAATTCCATTTACATAAAATGTCAAAAAAAGGCAAGTAACAAAGAAACTAATTAGATTAGCGTTTGCCTGGGGCTGGGAGTGGACTAGAGAATAACTGATTAGGTACAGGTTTCTTTTTACAGTAAAGGAAGTATCCTAAAATTATATTGTCATGACTAGGTAACTGTACTAAACTCCATTGAATTGGACAACCAAAATGGATGTATCTCTGATGCGTAAGTCATAGCTGAATCAAGTTGCTTTTTTGAAAAACTCCTTTAAACAAAACAACGAGTTACAGGCTGGGAAAAATAATCTCAATGTATGTGCCTTACAGGATATGTACTTCACGCCCCTGCAAAAGAGCAAGTGAAATCTGAATCTTTGAATTTAAATAGAGCAAGCTAAAAGAAGTAATACAGTACTCCCAAGAGAATATTTCTTGGTGTGCATCATTAATATGACATAATAGATATGAAGCAGAGTTTATAATATTTAAATCAAATGACGGAAAGCAAAAAAGGTTTTGATAAGAGACCTTTACTACAGTGAGCTATGCTTACAGAACTATCTATCCTCCTCGTTGATCACTTTCTAACAACAAAAAAATGTGGTTGAAGTACGTACTAGTAACAAAACATTGTGCCAAAAAATTAAGGGGGGAAAAAGTAGCAAAATTTCCAAGTGGTTAGAGAAGGTCTGCAAACAGAAGTGATATCATGGCAATTTCTTTGCAAACGGAGAACCTAAACAATAAGGGAAGCTTGATATGCTGCTGTGGACAGATAATGGCACAATAAAAGAAGGCTCATTGCCTTGTTCAAAGCCACCAGTGAGTGTTGATTGTTGGTGACACAGTCAAGGGCTTCCTTAAAGTAGCTGTTATTCCAGTTTTCAACATCCCCTCGAGGTGCCACCCTGCCCTCTGTGTATTCTGGACTCCTGCTTTTCATACACCAAACATTTGCTCCACCTCAAAATGCCTCCTGTGTCCTTCAGTGTGCAATGTCTCCCCTGTCTTTACCTATTTAAATCCTACTCAATTGGCAAAGCCTAATTTAAAAGCCCCCTTCTTCCAGACAGGTTTCTTTAGATCTTCTTACTAGAAATAAGTCTCTGTTCTCTCTTTCCACAGCACTTTGTAGGTTTCTCCTGGCATTTAGCCATCTTTAGACTGTCACTCTCTGTACAGATCTCTTGTATTCCTTCCCTCGTTATTATAAACTTCTTCAGGTAAGCGGCTCTGTTTATTCTCCATATTCCTACCTAGTAGGTAGGTGCCCAGAAAAGGCTAAGTTCTCCAGATATTCTAGATGAAGCTTCCAAAGTAAGAAGTAATGGATTCTACATCCCATATCAGTTAGCTTCTAATAACAGTATCCAAAAGAATCAAATCAAATTGCCAAATTAGGAGTGATAAGAGGTTGATTCTCTCCACATATTTATTATAATTATCAAGAGGCAATGGTGCCTAAATAAAGAGAAAGTAGGCTTTTAATGATAAGATAATAAAAACCATAAGTATCTCCTTAAAAGTTATCATAGAAATGGGTTTAAATTCTAACATTATTGAGGTATTACTATGTAACAAATTGAAGTAAATAACTGTGAAACAACAAAAAGAAAGATAATTATATAAAGTATTAATTCTCTTAGCTGCATTTAGCGGTTAAGCTAGAGGAAAGATTTATGATAATGAAAAGGAAATAAAATATGAAAAAAAAGAAATAAGTAAAAAATTCTTTCTTTCTTTCTTTCTTTCTTTCTTTTTTTTTTTTTTTTTTGAGATGGGGTCTTGTTTTGTTGCCCAGGCTGGTCTCAATCTCATGAACTTAAGTGACTCCTCTGCCTCAGGCTCCCAAATGCTGACACTACAGGCATGTACCACTGCACTTGCTTAAGGGAAAAAAATTCTTTAGGGATAGACATTTATTTATTCAATCAGTCACTCAATCAAGCAAGTGACCAAAATATATTTAGTGTACTATATACCCTAAACTTGTACTAGATGTTGAGGGAATTTAAAAAACTGTTCATGTGGAGTTACAGATGTATTAAAATGTGCGTGAAATAAAAAGTTGGTTGTGTTTTAGATTTTAGTGGGTAGAAGCCCACCTAAGTGCAATGGTGTCCACTGGTTCAGAAGTGGCCTCTCAGAGGAAGGAAGCTAGAGCTACTTTGGAGATCCCTGAGGGACCAGTAGGCTGCCATTGGAGGACACATGGGTGAAAGCTTCCTTTTAGAAGGAAGATTAAGAGGAAAGTTACAAAAGCAGGACACCATCTGTGTATCCTGAGAATTATAGACAGGTAAGTATGTCTGAAATTTGGGGTATAAGGAAAAGCACAGAAAGAATATAACAGAGAGGTTTGCTAAGCTAAAAAAGTTTGAAGTTCAGGCAATGTGGACTCTGAAGACTTTTTTGATAACTGTCTATAGGCAATTTTGCATTTCAGAGGAACCCCATCTTGGTGGGAAAGAGGAAGATGAATTAGAATGAAGCAAGACAAGAGAAAGGGATGTAATTAGGAGACTTACAGTGCTCCAGTCTAGACTTGACAGAGGCCTGGTGTGCAGTAGTGAGGAAGGAGAGAGGAGACAGAATGAAGATATATTTAGGAAGCTGATTCAACAGGACATGGTGATTAATGGCAAGTGCAGAGGAAGAGACAAGGAGGAGCCCAGACTTGGGGCTCAGGCAATTGGGACATGTCATTTTGTGTGGTAGAGATAATGGAAAGAGGAGTGGTTAATGGTAAGATGATGAATCCTATTTCAGACATCTCAGGTTTGAAGAAAATGTGAGACATCCAAGTGGCAATTTTCAATAGGCAACTGGATTAATGTGTCTGGAGAGAGAGAGAAAGGCAGGGCTGGAATTAGATATTTAAAAGTCAACTTTGTCTCTTGTAATTTTGTCCATCAGAGTGGGTGAGAAGTTCAAAGCCAATGGGTAGAGTCTGAAGAGAACTGAAACTTGGAAGGAACTTCAGAAAACGCCAAGCTTCAGACAACATTCAGCACAAAGGACATTTTTTTTTTGCAAATTCATGCCTGCTGTGATATTTACCCATGTTGGCCCCACCAATATTTTCTCTCTTCTAGTCTAAGTTAAGTTGAACACTTCCTGACCTTTGGAGATGTAAAAACATCATAGAAAAGTCCTTAGATTATTCATTCTGAAGCACCATTGCCATTAGAGTACAGTAAAATATTAAGAATGTCAAATTATCAAACCAGCAGCAAGGAAGAAATTTAGGGCTTATCTGTAAGACTTGAATATGACCCATCAGGATATAAGTTCAAAGCAGAGAGAATTCAAGGCTGATGCAAATATAAGATTTGTTATACTATTTTCTCTACTTTTGTTTCCTTGGAGTTTTCTAAAGAAAAAGTTAAGAAGCAGAGAATGTCAAATGAACAGAGATGAAAGTCAGTTTTCCAACGAAATCAGGCCAATTAAAGAGAGGCATGATGGTTGAAGGAGGCAACAATAAAGCTTAAAATGTCAGCTCTAAAGAGAAACTTGTGGGTATAAATCAGAGCCCACCATTTATGCTGCCATTGCATGACCTTGGAGGATTCATTTAACCTCTTTGTGCCTCAGTTTTCTTATTTGCAAAATGGTAATAATGTACATCTCTTTGAGGTGTTAAGTGAGATGAATTTAGCACAGTATCTCAATATAGTAAACTACCACTAAACATTATCTCTCTAATAGATTAGAATAAGGAATCTAATTTCTCTAATAGACTTGAAAAAGGAAAAGCAAGAAAAGAAGATTATAATCAGAGAAGAGAAAAATGGAGAATTCAAACTGCATTATTTTTTTGTTCCATTTATCCATCAATCCACCCACTAATTTACTTTGTCTTCATTATATACTCTCTGGACATCTAGTTTTGATATTCTCTTCCCTCATCTGGCTTAAGATCTAAAATTAACCCTATGGGATCTAATCTAGCTATTTCTTCATGAGATTTAAATGTGAAGTATCTGATTATTTAAACTTAGCACACACCCTAATGAAAACCCCAGGTGACCTTTCTGTGCTGCAGCCTTTTGCAAAGGCAGCAGCTAGGTGATTGATCAATATGGAAACCCTTGAATCCCCAAACTATTGTGAAGAGAAGCTGACAGGGTTAGGTGATACCACCCCCAAGTAACTGCTTTCTATAGGAGATAGGGAACATGCCTCCATGATTACTATTTCATCCCCAGAGCCTTGTACAGAATCTCACTACACGCTCAATGAAAGCCAGTTGAATGAACAAATGAATGAACTTGCATTGGGATATTATTATAAGGAATGTAGGAATCTGCTTTTTTCCAACATTTTCATTTTGAACAGACTTAAAATTACAGCAAGAGTGACTTTGGTGCATCACAATTCAAGTCCAAGAATCTTCAAAGTCAGCTGAGTCAGTGGCTAGGTTTGTATCTTAACCCACAAAATGGGTTAAGATTCAGCAAGGCCTGACTGACAAGTGAGAGGAATGTAGGGTGGAGATGTAAATTCTCCCCACCACAGTTTCCTTCCCAAGACCTGCAGGAGCCATGCCAGTAGCCAAGCTACAGGAGTGACCAGTGTTCAGCCTTTCTGCTTCTGATCACAGTGTTCATGCTCCAGCCTTCATCCGCGCATCTGGAGAACAATCAATTGCATTTCAAATGTCTGCTCTCTGTAATAAACTGTTTTTAAACACCAAATTATTTGACTTTATCTAAACCAATGATGTTTTTATTTTAATGTCTGAATTTCTAAAGTCCTGACTTAATTCTCATGGTTTTATATTTTAGAAGTTTACCCTATGAATATTCTTTTCACTGGGTTGTTTTCTTTTTTTATTTGTTTTGTTCTCAAATTGTTCAGTGATCTATGATGATTTAGTGCAAATGCTTTAAAGTAGGATAATAAATTATGTTTTAAATTATCTTTTTTTAACCCATACTTCATCCTCACATGATAGACATTTTGCAGATTTTTACAGATGAGAAAATGATCATAAAGTAATTTGCCCAAGTTCATCTAATTAGCGAAGTCAAGAAAGTTCACTCTCTTCTGAAAACATAGGTTCCATTCTATTTAGTATCCTTGAAATTAGAAATAAAATATGTTATTAAATATGTTTTTAATAACAACCATATGTACAGATAAACAAAAATAGTCTTTTTCTCTTTTTTCTTTACGCTTCTTTTTCCAAGGCAGAAACAGGGGCCTCATAGGAAACAAAGAAAGGATTACTACCAAGCTCTTCTCTGTTTCCCCCTCACTAAGCCAGCACTGCTTAAAAACAGACCTGCACCAAGGTTTGTCCTCAGTACAGACCACTCTCATTTTAATGACAGCTCTGTGGGTTCTATGTTTCTTTATCCTAAGAACTCTATGCCTTTTCTCATTTGGAAGGGTCTTTTTTTCCCCTCACTGTGACAGAGACAGAGAATTACCTCTCAGAGAAATGGGAGAACTGCAAGACTGAATGTACAGGTGTGAGGAAGCCACAGTGGGGCTCACCACGCTGCAGACAGAGTGCACCCAGGGCTTCTGGAGCTCACAGGAGCCAGGGGCCTACAGCCAGGCATTTGTCTACTCAGGTCTTAAACAGGGTTTTGAAAGAACACAGTTAGTTGTATGACATCTAGAGACAACCAAACATTTGCAATACTTTACCATTTCCCCAAGTTTTTGTTATATTTTTATTTTATAAACAAAGGTATGTGATTAATAGTCTGTGAACCATGATAGTCAACACATATGTATTGTACTATATCTATAACTTTTAATTATTTCAGAATAAAAAAATCTACATCTAATGACCACTAAGTGCCAAAACTATACTGAAAGTTTCTCAACTGTAATCATTGCTGACTTCAAACCCAAGGGTTGGTCAATTCTAGGTGATTGGTAGAAAATTGTATAATAGATGCCATTTTTTTTTGTACAAAGGACACAAATTTGGCCCTTGAAACATGCAGATAAAAAACAGATGGATTTTTATGTATTCATTCAAAGTGGGGGGGAGGGACCAAGTGATCTGTGTGTTTTGTGTATCTCTATTGGAGGACAATAAACTGATTCAGAGGGGCTTTTTTTTTTTGGAAAAGAAAGGCAGACAGGACTAAATCAACAACCATCCCTTTGGATGCCAGCTGACCTAGGATGGAAATTTAGTGCTAGATTTAAAGGGCTTTGTTTACAGACAATTAAAAACCACATAAATTTAAATTGTCAAAGAAGAAATGGTTTCCAAAGCTTCTGACAGCCTAACAACCCCTCCTCAGCACTGTGCAGGAAAGGCCCAGAGGCAAATGCAAAGCCACCAACCCAAATGCCTGTAGAGTTTGCCAGGAAGCCAGATCCTGCTGCTTCTGCTGTGTGCTACTTCTACTACAAAACAAAATCTTGTACAGCTTCAAACCTAGGTTCTTTGAGTGCTAATCAACAGCAAGAAAGGGACAGGCTACCATGGAAGAAGTGACTGCACAAAAGTACACCCAAGTATGGAAATTGCCACGGTTTAGGCTGTAGGCAATGAGAAAGCTTGAACCTTTTGTGTGCTCTCCATCTTCCCTATGGAAGGAATTAGATTTAAAGATGAAAAAGTGAGACAAATACAAATGATTGTAGGGTTTAGAGTCTGAAATGCTCCAAATTATCTTATCTGTTGGTTTTAATTTGTTCCATCTAGTCATCAGGCAAATGGACCTAGAATCAGAAAATCAGCTCTGTAGGAGAAAAACAAAAACAAAAACAAAAGAACACCCTTGCAT
This sequence comes from Castor canadensis, assembly GCF_047511655.1. Taxonomy (NCBI): domain Eukaryota; kingdom Metazoa; phylum Chordata; class Mammalia; order Rodentia; family Castoridae; genus Castor; species Castor canadensis. Next base: position 30,685,132 of record NC_133395.1, read on the forward strand.
GTTTGCAACAATATTTGGTGCTGATGTTGATGAATAAGTAATGATGTTTAGGTGTTGATAACATTTATACACATCCCTGATTGGTTCTGACACAGGTGCTCCATGGAGGATGAGGTTACAAGCTGAAAACGGTCAGGAGAAAGCCATGGTTTCAGGCTGTCCCTCACAGATGCAGGATTTTGCACCTGTGTTTGAAGTTGTTTTCATTTAGTTTCTCTGCCGAAAAGCCAGACATGATGTTCAAACTGGGAGCACCTGTGTCTGGGGCCAACTTGGACAATTTTGTGGCCTGGATGTGATCTCTTACATTTATTACCTAAACTTAACAAAAAAAACTTTTTTTCCTTGGAGTTTTGAAAATTGGGGTTAAAAAATCTAAGTTATGAATGCATATATTAATCTTACTATAGGACCAAGCATATGCAAAGTGTTGTACAGCTTGCTTACATTATTCAAGTCCTTTGGTGATAAAAGACAAATGCTATTAAAAACTGGATGAGGACTGAAACCCTGCTCGTCAATGGAAATCTTTGTTTAAATCACAAGGCAATTTTCCTGTTAGTGGTGGGACATTTAGGCACCAGAATCAACTCTAATTTAATACAACCTCTTCTATTCTAAGTTAAAGGCAGAAACTGAACATCATCTACAGCTAAGTTAAAATTTGGAAGATTTTTTCCTCTAATAAACTGACAACAATATTGATAGATTCTTCACTCTCTGTTTAATTGGGTTAAGAACATTAAAAATTCTCAAGTTTAAAATAATAAGACTTTTGCAACCATAACTAATCTTTCATTCCCTAAGGTTTGGCCAGTGACAACTGGAGGCAAATCAAGAATTTATCACTTGGAATTGTAGCCACAAGTCTCATTAAAAAGAATTGCAGGGAGAACAATTAAATGGCATGTTTAAATTCTTTGCACTTGCCATTGGCAAAGATAAGGGCTAAGAATATGTATATGCAAATCTCTCGATTGCTTTAATTTTTAGCCAAATTTGTAATTATGATATATGTCAAAATGGACTATTTTAATTTCTATTAAATAATAAATGTGGGGGAAATGATATACTTAGCTATCTTCAAAGAAATAAAATAGGACTGTTTGACCAAAATTCTATTTGTAAATTATATTGGTAACACCATTCTGAAGAACAGACTCATTATTTAGACTTTATTTCCAAAAGCAGAAGGTGTCAATCAAGTAATAATGTGCTAAATAAATATTGTGTGGTTGATATCATAAAGAGGCTTGCACACACAAGAACATTTTACACTGTTAATGGGTTTCAACAAATAATAACTGACTACAAAAAAATTTTCAGATTAACACTTGTTTTATTTTTATCAATTAGGCAAGCCTTTGATTTAAATTCTCCACCCTCTGGCACCAAGGAGATGCCTTTTCTTTTCTTTAAACAAAGGATTATTCTTCCTCAGAAGGGGTTTGTCTAGTTCTTTTATTGCTTTATGTCACACAAGGGAAAAACGCTTTTGAGACATCACTACTGAATTTAGCAGGGACGAGAGTTTACTGCTATATAATCATTAGTCAATGCAGTAGCTGAAACCTTAAACAAAAGAAAACAAACTACAAACAGGCAAGCATCCCCTACAGGCACATCAGAACACCGGAGAGGGGCAGCATGGATTTCAAACAAGGCTGCCCAAGCATGTGCTAAATATTGCTGCTCTTGACTTTAAACTGCTCGCCAAGGAATACGGTTTCACTTTCTATTCTGAAACAACACTGAGAAGTGGGGGGAGAGAGAAGATAAAGGAGTTAGCAAATGCACTTTACTCCTACTCTGTTGCAACTTTGTGAAAATTATATTTCAACCCTAATAAAATCCCTTAATATACAGAGTCTGATCATCAAGCTATTAGAAAGGAATGCTTAAATTGCAAGCATCTTTTTTATCCCGAGCCATGCTTTGTTACTTCTTTCCAATTACCACCACACACAGTAAAGGTCTATAATATAGCTGTATCCTGTTAGAAATCTTGGGAAAGCATTTTGCCAGACGCTTGCCTTCAAACAGACTGATCACTTCTTAATTAACACCTGTCTATTATAAGTTCCTAGTGCAGAAACATTGATTTGTGAGAATAAGCACAAACAAAAAAGTATGAACAAGAAAGAGTACAAAGGAAGTAGTCATGCCATTTTTAAAGACAGAGAAAATGCATGTAAAACACATTTCACAGAAAGGAACCCAAATATTGTGTATGCTACAATAAAAGTATCTTTTATACCAAATTTTTTAATCTGAAATATTTCTTTATATTACTGATTCAAATTTCTGAGGTTTGTCTATGTGTAGGTTTTTTTTTTTTTCACTATTACAGTCCTTTTGGTAGACTTTTTGTTATTGAGACTTGCTGATTAAGATGGAGGTAATGATAACCTCATAAAATAGAGAGTGAGGGAAATTGCTTACTTGTCAGCATTTAACAAGCTGTGTCAGGCAGGGTGTGTTCCTCATTAGCAATGTGTGTTTTTGCTACATATTCCCAAACCTTGTTCACATGTGCTCCCTCTACTCCTCTCCCCAAAATGACTCTCACTTTTAGATTTTTTTCAAGGAACTACAAGTCAATCAGATATGATGTAGCTAATGTAACAAAAGGTAAAATTCTAAATTGCATTGATTTTCTTGGATTTTGATGTTATGTTACAAGAGCTCAATAGGATGGATAATAGAAGGAATTTAATGCCACTAACTACTCTCCCCAAATAAGCAGTCTAAAATTCTTGACAAGATAAAATGGTATCACTGACAATAACATTGATCACTGTGAAAAGTCATGATTTCCACAAAAACATACCTTGTCTGGGATTGAGATTTTCTTCAAATCTAATTTGCATGAAAATACTTTGTATGGAAATATCACGAGACACCTTTGTACAATTCATGTAAGCTAATAAATTTTTTTCCACAAAAAAAAGAAAATATGTCTGTAGCACTACTTTCTTCCATTCAATGTTAGGTTTCCTTACATTTGGTTGGAAAATTGCATGTAGTTGTAGTACTATGAGCTGGATGAAATAAACTGAGATGTGAAATGATAGTTTTCAGATCTTAATTTATACTTTTGCCCCAAAGTTAGAATTAGTTCATAAGTTCATGAAAGAACTGCCTATTTCAGATTTTATCAAAACTTGTATGGCCCTCATTATAGTCCTTGAGAGGAGGGACTCAGATTTTCTTGTCCTCAGATCACCCCACCACCACTACCTTTTGCCCAATTCAATAAACGTTTATTCAGTGAATGGATGAGAAAGTGAACTAATGATGCCCAAGAAGAGATGGAAGGCAAGAAACATAAAGAAAAATCATTGAAACTTGCAAAGACTCAAAAATTTTGGAGAGTAAAAAAGCCTATAGCACGTATTTTCCTGAAATAATAATTAAAAATTAGTATAGATTTTCACATTGTAGGAGTTTTGATACAAAATTCCTTAGTAAAATTCATTTTTTTGGACAGTGCTGGGGTTTGAATTCAGGGCTTCATGGGACTCTTACTGCTTGAGCCACTCCACCAGCCCTGAAATTCATGTTCAACTGAATTTGATAGTATTTAATGAGTATAGACATCAGCTAAAAATAGTAATTTGATTATAGCAAACTAGAAAATAATCATCAGAAACATTGTTTCATAAATCTGTCTTGTTTTCCTGGATGTTGACATTGTGTCTAGACATGTACAAAAAGTTGAGAAAAGATCGAATGTTGGCTATTTATCTGTTTCAGATAAATATTTAAATGACCTTCCTATACTACATTACCCTTCAACTCAGGGCTTGCACTTGCTAAGCAGGGGTTCTACCACTTGAACCATGCCCCCAGCCTTGGAGCATGAATTTTTGCCTAATGACTTGGAAATGCCAAAGCTTCGTTTTATTTGTATACCCATATTTATATCATGGTGAAAAAATGTTTCATTTTCATGTAGAAGACTTTACATACATATCGACTATTTGATTCTGTCTAGGCAAAACTTACTCTTCATCATCAAATTCAAATTAGAACTTTTACAGACAAAATCAGAAATCAACTTTTTAGTCAAAAGCATTTTGTTGTATATGCCAAATGTCTTAGTCTTCAAAGTGTCCTTAAAAGACCATAAAAGCATTATTACAATGCTTGCAAATCTGGCTCTTTTTTATACAAGTTAATGATGTGGGATGAGAGATATTTCATCTTTTATACAGTTATTTGACAGTGATGAATTTAATTCATTCTATCACATTGAATGATACATTTATATTCAGTATGTAGTTTAAAATTTCATAAATGATTAAAGTCCCTGTCGTTTTAATTATAATATGCAGAGAGCAGCCAGAACTTATTTGCAAAGAATAATGTACAAGTCAATAAATTTGGTGAGCACTCCTGACAACATATAAATAATGACCTTAGAAGTATAACTACCTGTAGTTGAAAACTAAATAACAAAGATCCGTGTTTAGGTTTTTATGAACTAGCTGATTTAGCTTTGTATGGAAGTTCTTTGGAGTTATAATTTGCTTTATTAAATTGAAAACAAAGCAGTGCAATGACATTTGATTACTAGTAAACCAATTTCAACCTGGAATCAAGCTTTAATAAATCAGTCCTGTTTGTGTTCCTACCCCAGGACCTTGACCATTGAAAAGAGCTTTGGGTCCTCTGGGATCCCCCAGGGTCCTTTAAACTAAGAATTGTCAATAAGAAATTCATCTCCTCATCTACATGGATGGTCCACCACTCAGAACCACATTGCTTTCCACCCTTACCACCCTTCCCAAATCATACCTTTTTGTTTATAGCTGAAGTCATTTACATTATAAAAAAAGAGCCCACTTCAATCCATTTATTCATTCATTTGCCAGGTATTAGCTGAGCATTAACTGTATGTTTGGTTCTACTATACCTTGTAAAGCTACAGAACAGGACTTGCCAGAACCACATTACACTATATGAGGTTAAAAAAGAAAGGAAAGAAATCAAATGATCAGAATTTACAGTACCATGTGGTTACAACTCAGTGCCTCTTTCAACTTGTATTCTATTTATTTCAGTGCATTCCTCTCTATCTCAGAATTCCATTTCAATAGAAGATATTAAAATATACTGACAAAGCAGACAAGCCTTTCTTGGATCCTCCTTTATGCTCAGAAATTATTGAGATTAATCATTTTATACTACTTAATGATTAAAACAGGACCAAATGTCATCATTCCTCTTCTCTGCGGTATCTGAAACTATCCCCCCACAGATAATCCATTGGAGAAGCAGTCATTCCTGCTGCTCCTACAAGCTTAGTAGACAAAATCAGTACAAAAATTTATCCCAAAGATCTAGTAGTTCTACCTTCCTACTAAGATTATGAGCCTGGTATCATTTTATGAAGAGACCAGAAGTGAGGTTTAAACTTGTGCCTGACATCAATTATGTCAGGACAAACACAGCCATTATTCAGGAGCTGTGTTGTATTCCCTGAGAAATGAACAAAAAAGAAGCTAAACTAATAATACTATGTCATATTCATTTAACTTCAAACATCTGTGACTGAATTCTGTTATTCCATACCAGAAAACATCATTCAAGATTGTTGCTACCTTGTTTATGGGAATCTGTATCTCACCATAACTGCAGGTCTGCATCCACAGTGTTATTGTAACTAGAGGTCTGGATATTTGTATTTCTCAAAAAAAAAGAAGGAAGGAAGAAGGGGAAAAATAGGAAAGAAGGAAGGAAAGAAAGAAGGAAGGAAGGGAGGGAGAGAGGGAAAAAAGGAGGAAGGAAAGAAATATAGGTTCCTAACCTCCAACATGAGCATTTTATACACACAGAGGGACTTGCTAACATCTCAAAGGCCAGAGTGAATATTAGAGAAAAGTTGTCTCTGAATGTCCTAAAGAAGAAAGCCTAGTTGGCTCCAGTGGCTCACACCTGTAATCCTAGCTACTTGGGAGGCTGAGATTAGGAAAATCACAGTTTGAGGCTAGCCCAGGCAGACAGTTTAGAGACCCTCATCTCCAAAATAACCAAAGCAAAATGGACTACAGATGTGGCTTAAGCAGTAGAATACCTGCTCTGCAAGTGTGAAGCCCTGGGTTCAAATCCCAGTCCCCTCCACGCACTAAATAAATAAATAAATAAATAAACTAAATAGAAAAGTCTACACCCATATTATTTCTGGCCACTTTTTATCTGTTCTTCTACCCTTACAGTTCTCACTCTGGCCTTCCCATCCCCACAACACCACTGAAAGAAGAAATCCTTGTGCTTGCTTAGGAACTGAGATGCAAAAATGACTGTTAACCTATTACTGAAACAGATGAGTTAACTACCACCCTTAAGCTGGGGTCTGGTAGAAACTATGACAGACTTTTCATGAGATTGCTGTGGCTGGGTGGTAGCCTAATAAATAGCTGCCTAGAATCTCTTAGGGTTAATAAGCCACCTGTCTTGAAAGTAGTAGTCATATTGGTCTTTGAAGCCTATCCCAATACTTAAACTCTTGATGAAGTTCTTACCGTGCCAAAAGAACTTACTAACAAAGCCACTGAGTCAATTTAACCTAGGGAAACTGGACCCAGTAGACTAGGCTATCAGAGTTTTGTGTTGAGATAATTACTGCACTAAAGAGAGCATATGGGCTGTCAGGGCTGGCACATGGCCTGCACCAGCTGTTACCTGGGCGCTTTGGAAAACCTACTGAACAGCATTTTGGACACAGCACAGCTCTGTGTAAGTTTTCCAAGGCTTCTACTGGGAGTTCTTCATAATAAATTTATTTCCTGTATAAGGGAGGATTGCACCCAGTAACGTAACTGGAACGAGCATGTTAAATTTTTCTGGCAGACAGAGTATCAATGGCTAAAAGGGAAAAACAATCTGGGACATAAAGAGGCACAAAGCCTGCAAAGTCAGGAATAATCAAAATGTTAACTAGGATAGGTCTCCCTAACTTAAAACATTAAAAAGTAAAATTAGTGCACGGAAAATTTCCTGAAAAACAATTGAGAGTTATAAGATCAAGCATTTACCATAGTGACCAGCACACAATAAATAATAGTTTCTATTTTTGTTACTATTACTATTTGATTGATCCTACTTAGTTGGCATGTTCAAGGTTCCTGACCTGTCACAAAGTAGACCATTTTGAACCTAGGACTTTACACATGCGAGGCGGGCACTCATCAGTGCAGCCACAACCCCACACTAGCACATGCTTCTGTCATTGTTGTTAGGGTGGTTTTAGCTCAATAAAAGATTTTTCCAAGAATGGACATCAGAGTGTCAACCAATAAACAACCTATGACAACAACTTTCATTTATACGTAGCATAATTCCTCCTAAATGACCTGACCCCAAAAATGGACCACTGGGGTATTCATAACTTGCATATTAAAATTCAGCCACCTCTGAAAGTACCACATAACCACATTCCACATGCAATGAAAGATCTGAAGACAAACCCAGGAAAACAGGGAGTGGGAGATAGGTTTTTTTCATCCTAGAGTTCCTAAAAGAGTAATTTCAATAAGCATAGCCCCAAAATATGTCTTTAATTATTAAGCTTTAATTCCATTAATAATGTTATCATTTGTAGCTTAAACTTTCTTATCAAAAATGATTATTTTTCCCTTCAAGAATGTCAGGGAGAGAAACTTCAGGCAATGATTGTTTCCCATTACTGAAAAGTCACTAAAATATCTACTCAGTGGTAGTATCCAAGCAAACAGTAGGCTTGGATTTTGTTTCTAAATTCAATACTCCGTAATCTCTTTGAAAAGATAAATAGAATGAATATGACAGTCACCTAGCTAGGAAGGAAAATCAGTTTTACTTCAAGAAAATAAAGCCAAGCTTACTTACAAAACAGGTCTTGTTCAAGGTTTTCTCTTGAATTGGACCCCATACTTAGTCCTGATTAAGTGAATTTACTTTGAGAAAACACACAGCAATAAAGACAAGCTGGGGAAGCACCACGTCCAGTCTCTTTGGTTCTGTTTCCAGGGGGAGAGCTGATTTGGGATCTTAGACAAAGAAAGTCATGTTTCAGTGAAATGAGTGCATGTCCAACTCGGAAAAACTCAGTCATTAGATTTAAATTTTTAAAATGTATGCTTTAAAAACATGCAGGACATTTAGAAAATCTACTGCATTACATCACAGTAAGTGCATCACTGCATTATATTTTGCAAGCTTTAGCAAATAAAAAAATCCCCCAGAAGAATCTTAATTCTTATCTATGGAAAACATTAAACTGCTAAGCGCTAACAACTGGAATTAGTCCTTAAATCTCTAATGAGAATAATAAAACATGAGTGCAGTTTGTGCTGTAACTTGATAAGGCCTGAATTTACTTGCTGTTAGGAAAAGTCACTGATCCAGCAGTATGGCTTTTTTACTCCCTGAGGTACAGGAAACAATATCTGTCCTCTAGGAACCTTCTCTGTGGTAAGCACTTCTTATCTGTGCTATCAGAGGACAGAGATAGCAGGCTAATATCTAGTAACAGCAGCTTCATGAGATGATCCATTACTGATTTAGATCAATCTCAAAGCAGGTAGTTCTTAACCCATTCAAAGCAGACATGACCCCCACCACAGAGCATCTCTGACTCCCTCTGTTTTCTGCCAGGTCTGAACTTCTAGGCAAGAAACTAACTGAAAAAACACTATTTATCCTGTACAAGAAGCACATTGTTAAAATCTTATTGCTCTGAAAAACGTCAGAATGAAGGGCACTGACCAAAAATTGAAATCCACTTTTACAATTTTCAATTCCATGTTCACTCAGTAGATACATAAGCAAGAGCTTAATGAGTCTATTAGCAATTTGCAAAGATCCAAACTTGCTGTGAGGAATGTGAACATGAGACATGTCTGTCTTTGCACTTGGGGAATTACGTGAAAGACACTTGCTGGGAAGCAAGTCCTACTGTTTATAGGCATGGATCAGCATAAACGTGAATGGAAGAGTGAGCAAATTAAGCCATGCATTTCAGGAATTAACAGGGGCATCAGATGTTAAAGTATCAGCAATATCCAATATTGAAGGTTCATATGTTCTAAACAGTAAATATCTTAACACTTGGATAAATAAATGCTAAAGATAGATTTCAGCCTTATATAGTCCAATGAATATATGCAGGCATATATTTTACACAAACACGGATAACAAAATAATAGATATCAGTGTGTGGAGATGCTTTACTTATTACCTTTTACCCCACAACAGAGGCTTTGGGAGGTTCAATAACTTATCCAAGGGCATAGGTAGACAGTGACAGAATTGAAATCACCTAACATCTGCTGATGCTTTCCTACTATACTTTATTTCTTTTAAACAGAAGTCTTTGTAAATACGTAAAATTCTATATACATATGATGTTTTAGTGCATTCTGGTTATCAGAAGTAATTCAAACTATGTGAACAAAAATAGTACTCATGTATTAAATATTTAAGATTCATTATATTGACTTTGGGTGGAAGTTTTATTTCCATATCAATTAGATTTTAATATAGTCACCTTTTCACTCACTATCGGAAGAGTTAAAGTGTCAAAGTCAGTTGAACACAGAAAGAAAAATATCTGGTCCCAGCTATAAATGGTTTTCTAAATCATCCCCACTTTTTTCCTCATAATCTTACCTTCAGAAAAATAGGATAAATATTCAGACTTCTCCACTAGTATACAATTGTTAGTTTTTACACTGTGTGAATTCAATATATGGAATTGTTATTTCACTTTATTGAAATAAAAATTAGTGGCAATATATGAACCACAAATGCTTCTGCTACTTTGTAAAACGGGAATGTGCTTTTTGACTTTCTGAGATGAGATTTAAGCACTTTTCACTAATGCAACTTTTTTAAAAAGTTTATTAAAGACTCTATTAATTAGTTGCATCTAACCTGCTATGGCAGCAAAAGTTGATTGTTTAAAATTTTTATTTTCTGGAAAAGTGTTAATACTTAGACACTAACCACCCAAAAAAGAAAAGGGCTCTGTCCTAACTATTCTGTTAAAGACACATTTCTTTCTCCTTCACCTCAGCCTCAGCAGAGGATCTGTGTCTCCTTCAGCTTCCAAACTGTTTCCCCTGATCCTGTCCAATTGCTGACATACCCGACCACCTAGAGAACCACAATAATGGGCTTCCCCTGGAGAGAGCCACGTGGGAATTCTGTTCATTCCTTTCATGTAGAAACGGCATGCGGGATATTTTATGATTCATTTTTTCCTTTTTGATAAGATATGAAAGAAATATCAAAAGAAATTCAGAAATATTTCCATTTCCTCAGAATAAGAAGTACAAGGAGCTTCTACTTAAGAAACATGCTTTTTTTCCCTGACATTCTGGGTTCATAAAGTGAGAAAATTACTTTTACTGCTTTTCTTGTTTGATGCCTAAAGATATGATTTGGTATATTCTTGCATTTTTAACACTTTCAAATGAAATTCCCTATCTCTATTAATTTAGTTAATATAAGAACTAAGCAGAATACCACCTAGTAATTGTAGTTTTAGTAAGCACCAATAACCACTTGCTTATTAAATTAACAGCATTCAAAAAAAGGCAATAGGAAATATACAAGGACAAAAATCTCTAATGGGTCTGTCTCCAAATTAAAATATTGTATTCATACGGTACAACATTCTAGCAATATATTTCATTGTCTTAAATATTTAGTTGAAATGAAAGAAATAAATATTTTAATGCACCATACAAAATTATCTAAATATTGCGTCCACAGGCTCCAGGTTTGTAGAAAGAGGCAAACAGCCTTCTCCCTTTGTTATTTAATCAGATTTTCTAATAATTCTTTATATGTTAAGGTCATTCCTAAGATTTCAGAGATGGACACTTTTATGTTTTATGTATTATAATTAAGTCACTTTATCACAATTGCTCCGAAATGCTTTGTTTTTTCAGAGGTTTCACGCATTCAAAAATTCAAATGTTTTAGCAATCTTATCAAAACACCACTTTGAAGAAAACTAGGATTAATGGGTTTAGTATCACATATACAGTATTTATTCAATGGTCTAAAGCTACAGTTTTCTGCTGTCTTATTTTTGCAATCCTTAATTCTCTTATAGAAGAATATGAACCCAGTATTAACATATTTAAACCAAAATAACACCCAAGAACGCGATCCTTGTAATCATTCTGTTATGTGACTGTAAAATGTATGCTGACAGCATTTTACTTATTTTGTCAATAGCTTGTTTATAAATGACTTATCATCAAATTTCAGGAAAGTTTACTGCCAAACTACCATTGGTTAATTTTATAGAAAAAAAAAAGCAGCAAAAATCCAGTTTAATCTGGTGCCATTAGAACAGTTCCAAGACATTTTAAAACAGAAGCCAACTTGATATTCCTCTGCCTTGGTTATCACAATTCCAGAAATTCAGAAGGCCTTCAAAAAAGGAACACTTGGATATTTTATACATAAGCTCAAATATAGTATTACACTTGGTTGTCCTCTAGTTATAATATCAAGGATGAGAAGGTAGGAATTCCATGGCTATCAAGATACCTGTATACCAAATATACATTTAAAAGGGATTTACATTTTATTATTTGTACTACTGTTGGAAATACGATTTGAATAAAAAATGTATTTTTCTCTGTTTTGCATCATTCCCTCCCCACCCTAAACAAGTATAAGTCATACTTTCTTACAGAAAGGAAGATAATAATACAGTGAGGGCTCCAAGTAAAATCTAGCACTGTACCGACAGCGTAATAATGATGTCATTAAGACTGCTAGCTGAAGGGGTTTCAGACAGAACTGTTGTGTAGCTGCAGACATAAATCTGAAAGAACTTTTTGGCTACATTCTCAGACTTACCTTGAGAGATATTTAGGAGCTCCAGCAAAATGAGTTGAGAGAAATGCACTCAAAAGAAGAAGGGAGGCAGACTGCAGATAGAGATGTAGGCCCTATAGGTGCATCCTTCTGAGATACAGGAGGAAACAGTTTGTTAAATGGATGAAGACAGAGAAACAATCTGAAGAAGAGGAAAACAGAAAACAAATAAACCTTAATTCTAGCACAAATAAATGAGAGAAAGGCAATTGTGGGGCTGCTCAAAGCCTTTTTGCCTAGCTGAATGAAAGCAATCCCTAAGACTGAATGGGTAATGAGATCCTGGCTCCTGAGATTTTAGCTTTCTTAATCATGTTCATAATTAATTCAAGAACATTGATAATTTCATTACATTCTTTTTGTCTTATCAATAAATGATGTGCCTGCACTTTTGGTCCTGTGTACAGGGAGAGGAGAAATGCTTTGGGTAATACTGCACTAGGAATAGTGGATATATATGATCCAAAAAGGGGAAGTGGTAATTATTATCCTTGACCAGCCTTCTATTATCAGAACACGATGACAAGCAGCTACAAATAATTAATAAGCCTTTTATGCAGAAATGCAAAGCCTTTGAAGAAAAATATGCTGCAAGTAGAATTCCTTATTGAAGATTATATACATAGCACAGCACACTTCTACAGGGACACAGTTTGAAATGGAAGTCACTAAAATGCCTGCATTACAAATACAAAAAGAAAATCAATAACTGGTTTTTAAAATCTCATTTTAAAATAACTTTTCTTTGTCTTAATGCTTTACTAAAAAAGAAAAATTCTGTGTCCTTCTGAGTGTCTTCCTAAAGTCCTTTTCAGGATCAACTTACAAAAGATGTTAAAACTGAACTCGGTAAAACCTCCTTTTTTAAACCAAGATGGAAAGCTCTGTCATTATCTGTCAGTCATCATCAAAGGGGCCCTTTCCCTTTACAATTTTCTGTTCACCCCCATGAAAATTTTCACAAAGCTATCACTCATTATTTTTACAATCCATATTCAAGGGTTTGGAAAGAATGCTTAATGCTACTTAATAGTAGGAAACAGAAATTGTTGCCTTGGTCTTCCCAACTATTCAGATAATTAGGATCAAATTAAAAACTGATCAGTTAGGAAGAGCTGCAACTATAAGAATCCCCCTAATTGGTAACAGGAATAGCATTTCAGTTTTAAATACAATGTGTAGCAAATAATCTATGCTCAAGCGCACAGCAATGATACATAAACTAGCATTTTTTCAAACTAGACCAATATGGTAGGATAAAATTTCTGCAGTGGAAACCATTCCATAAAAGTGTGTCTGAACTAATTGTGCCATTAAAGATAAAAACAATTCATGTGATACTAAGCAGTATTCATGTTGGCACATTGATCTGATTACTAAACAAAATAGTCTTTGAGAAGACATTGCAGAATCACTTAGTAAAGCAAGCTGTTGCCCATGACATTGATGTATGGGACAGAGATGATGTATATACTGGGTGGATTTATCAGTAAATCACTAACTCTATTTACTTTCCCCAGGAAAAAGACCTGTCCCCGAAAGAGAATTCTTTGTTAGAACCACCAGTAGGGGATTGATATTGGCAAAACATTCAATTTGGATATAGTCCTGCAGAAAACTCATAAAACAATAATTTAATAAGTTAATGGACAAAGACTTAGCACATTGGCAGCACACAGTTGCCAAGAGAACATTAAGTTTCTTTATTAATTTCATCAGATTACTTCTTTGTGAACTCAATTATATAGGTTCTAGCTACCAGGACCTATTTCTGCATTTTAAAAAATTGAGAAAGTCTAAGTCCCCCCCCCAGTAACATTTCCCTAAAATACAAAATACCAACACTACACAAGCGAAGTACTGGTTCTTTAAGCCTAAGAAGTCAACTTCTGCATGTCCCACATATTTTTATACATTTCAGGTCTGCTTTTTTAAAGTTCCAAATAGGAGGTAGCATTGCAAATCAAATATGCCAATCAATATTCCAAGTTAATACAGACCAAACTGAATCTCAGGGACAGAGGCCCTATAAGTGCTTTTAGTGCAGTTTCATAAAAGCAGTAAAATTTGAAAGAAAAAAAAATATGATGGAATGCAGCTTCAATTAAAGGTTGCATTTCAAATTCTATACATTTCTCATGTTTACCATCAGCCTCAATCTCTCCCCTAGAGAGTTTCAAACTTATGCACAGTTCCTGGGATGCTCACATGGATGGTCTTAATAATTGTGTCCCAGATTGGGCTTTATCTCCCTCTCTTCTAGCCTGTTCTCTTACTGCCCCACCTCTGGGACTAGCACCACCATTTACCTGCTTATCCAAGAAGACATTAAGGCATTTTCTTAACAAATGTCTCAAGTTTCCTCCCACATGCAATTAACCATAAAGTTAGAATGCCTTGACTTGCCAAATGTCTCTGTCCTGCCCACTTTTCTCCACTCCCAAAATCAGCAACCTCCTTTGAGTCATCAACCTGTTATGTTTTCTTAATGACCTTCTGTCTCTAAGCACACCTATTATTGCTCACCATCTTTTCAAAATGCAAGTCTAATCATATCATTTCCCCACTCAAGCCTTCAACAGCTCCTCAGTGCCCTCCTGATTGTACGCGAGGCCTTTTTGACCAGGTTCCTAACACTACTCTTAGCCTCATCTTTCAGCCTTACTATACCCCAAATTGTGTGGAACAGTACCTGGTCTGCTCTTTCCCCTCAGACTTTGGTGCATACAGCACAATTGCTATATTCAGTGATCAATGGCCAATTATTTTCTAACTTGGTTTTATAATACTTTTGAAGAGTTTTCCCTTGCTCTTTGTAGTTCCTGAAAGTTCACAATAAAATCAAGTGCTCATCAGTGGAACTGGTGGTTCTACTTATTAATTCTCGCTGCAGTTTATCAGTGGGCATTGTGCCACTCAGTCACCCTGGCAGTATTAGCCTAACCCCCATCTTGTTTTCATTGTCTGTGGCTTTTACTGTTTGCTTCTCCCACAGAACTGAAGAGTGAAAAGTATAAGCAGAAAGCCTCATTTTGCATTTAATCAATTATGCTCTATTCTTGAAAAAAATCCTGTAATGTTCCCTTCTTCTCACTAGAGTGACATTCTTGATCTTTGCTACAATTATTTTATCAACTCAGATGCATTCTTCACTTTCTTCTATTTAATATTTGTGTTTTAGTCTACATGGAAAGGTGAAAGAAAGTTGCTGGAATGGAGAAAAACAAATCAGCTGGCTTGATAGATATTATCATATGAGTTAATGCATTTTGATTGCATTTTTAAATTTTGTGTCTCTTCCTCCCTGAAAAATTTTAAAAAGGATAATATAAAGATAGGAAAAAATGTTGCTTCTTATTTATTCGAAATTTTATGTTAATCTCAATACCATTGCAATCAGGAAGAATTTGATGTAAAGACACAGGACAGTGATAGAATTTAATGATTGGTCAACAAATTTGCTGAAATAATTGATAAAATTAAATTGATCCTATAAGACTTTGTATTTATGATATCACTCTACATTTCCAGTTGGCTGCTTTATAGAAAAATGTGGATTTGGTAAGTTAATTGTTAAATAGGACATGTTATCATGGTATGATTTGCAAAGGTTGTTATAATTTTAGGTTTTTGAAAAGTTAACATTTTTAAAATTCCTTTATCAATAAGAATTCACTTTCTGGTGATACCAAATAAACAGTCTAATGCAGAACACACAGTGTCTCAACAGAATTAAAAGAGGACAGAGAGAAGACAAAAACATAGAGAAGTACAAGCATTAAGCTATACCAGATCAGTAAAGGGGAAAGTTATCAGTCCAAGTAAGAAAATAATAGCCAGGGGACGCTAGAGAGCTGGAGCCATTTGGTCTGCATGGGAAGAGCTAGTCTGCTCTGACAAAAACAGGTTAGCAAATTTTACACTGCATTGGAATAATTTAAAATGTAAGGTTTTATTTTACAAAAACATTAACACTTAGAGGATATTTTAGAAGAACATGACAATGTTTATGTTTTAATTAGCCATAAAAAACTTTTATCTTTTTATCTCTTTTCTATGTCAGAAAGTCACCTATTTTACATCTGAGTTTAAGAGTTCTTTCTTTTCCCTAGTTGGTAATTGAGGCCCCAAAAAGCTAGAATAAATTTCTTTAAATACAAACGACAAAAATTTCCACATTGATTTTCCTTATGTTAGAGATAATACCCAAGCCTACAGATTTAGTCTATTTTGGAATTTGAAAAGATCAGAAACTAAATAGAAAACTAATCTAAAACATATAATTAACAAATATTTGGTAGAAATGATTTCTTCAGAAGCATATTCAATCATTTTCCCTTTCTTCATGGACATTTTAAAAATCTGTATAAAAAATACACACAGTTCTAGACATTTCTTAATCTGAAATGATATGTATTAAATATTTGGCACTCTATGAATGATAAAGAACCAGATTTGTGATTGCTCAGCCCTATTGTTCTATGACACACACAGCTTCAGAGACAAGCACGTCTTATTCACTCCATACTGTAGATATACTAGACCACAGGAAGTTGTTTTCCTGGGTTATAAGACTTGTGACCTGTGAAAGTGGGATTTCCCCTTATTCAATTGAATTAACCACTTCCTTTTATTTTATTTTTGACCTACTGCTTATGTGGTCTTGCCTTACCATGTGCTCTTCATCATTTGGAAGCAAGAGGCTTAAGGATCCCAGTATCATTTAATTTTTCCCCTAATACCTTCCCAGAAATCACAGAATGCAAAGGAGAAGTGCAAAGAGATCTAATCTGCCTTGTTTGGAGTGTAGAGAAGGGAAGTGCCCCAAACACCTCTGGGGAGAGAGAGTGAGCAAGCTGGAAATCCTGGAATCTCACAATGGGCCTGGGTCTCTATTGGGACAGAGGAGAGCACAGCTCCAGGGTAGCCAGGCAGGCCACAGGCTGCAGGCCTCAGTCTCCTATGGAAGAAATTTGTTTAGGATGGGGTCGGGTAAGAGAGAAGATGAAGTTAGAGGCTTTGGGATTTCCTCCTGGGAGACATATGACAATTCTAAAAAACATTTTTTATTATTACGACAGGAAGAAGATGCAACAGCAGCAACTGAGTACAGTCCTGGGCTGTTACTAAACATCCTGTAGTGAACAGGATGCCCTCTCTCCCTCAACAAATAATTTTCTGATCTAATGTCAATGAGGCCCAGGTAGAGGAACCCTGGGTGAGAGAAGGCCTCTCTGACTATGTCTTTAATCTCCATTTTCCCTCAGCCTTGTTGAGAATAAGGTTAGGTAACAGAGGTAACACAAATTTTCTTTTCCATTGTCTTCTCATTTAGGCAGCTAGAAGGAACATACAAGTAAATTGGGTTGCACTCCCATCCTCTTGTGTGCATTGGAGGAGGCTTTGTAGCCTAGGGTTAGGACCACAGGCTCTGGAATCACAGGATCTGGTTCGGGTTCTAGATTAGCCATTTACAATTGATAGGACTTGAGGCAAGTTATTTTTCTTATTTAAGCCTCCATTTATTTACCTACTCATCCATAAAATTAATACATAATAGCATGACCTCTGAAGTTGAAGATCTCCCTACTTTCTAAACTCCTGGGTCATGCTACTATCTATCTATCTATCATCTATCTTTCTTTCTTTTTCTTTCTCTCTTTCTTTCTTTGGTACTCATAATCTTGTCACTGAGCATTTGCTACTAGTAGGGTCTATTCTCTGTCTCTATATTTCTCTACCCTGGGGTGACCATTCCCTTTCTCAATCTAAGAATCAGTCATTCTTCCCTCTGAGTACAGGTGTAGTTTTATGATTAGGCTTGATCAATTAGAATGCTCCATCTCTCTGGCCACAATAATTAGTTTGGGAATGAGGACACGGAACCCAAGTCAAGCCAACAAAATCCATCCCAGGGCTTTTGCTGGAGCTGCTGAGAAATTGGTGTTTTCTTTTTCTGGACTGAATTTCTGACAATGGTGGAAAATTGACACAGCCAGAGAACTGGCTATGCATAAAGCCAACCCAGAGAAAAGCAAAGCCATGAGATGCAAAGAGCAAGAGGGAGGCAGGCAGAGCTGTGACAGCACTGTAACAGTATGAGCACCCGAATCTAGCTAACTCTGTATCAAGTTCTACTTGAGTTATTTAATCACTTATGCCAACTTTTTTTTTTTGCTTAAATCTATGTGAAGAGTTTTTTGACTTTTGCAAGTAACAGCACACAAAAAATGTCCTGATTTCTCCTAATCTTTCTGCCATCAGTTTCTACCCACACCAGATGACAATCTCTTCCAAAGTTTGGTAGCTAATATTTAAATCTTTTAAAAAATATATAAGTATTTTGATGCCATTGACCTGTTTTAAAACTCCACTAATTACAGGTGGATGACAAGACACAACCTAAGCTCTACAACATGACACCAAATAATAATAATAATAGTAACAGTAACAATAAATAAAGATCCTATTACAGTATCTCCAATCTTATCTCCAGCCAACAGAAAAATGAAATTTCTTACTGTAACATCAATGCCATCTAGTTATTCGTGCTTTGTCTTTGCAAGTACTATTCTCTTGCCTCGTCAGCTACTATTTCCTCACCTCCTATTTGCTCTTAACTTATTCTGCAAGACCCCATTCAAATTTTACCTGTTTTGAACAGTGTCTCCCCAAGAACCCTTGGCAGAGTTAGTCACAATCTTAGTTAAGACATTTTAAGCTTAATAACCACTCAAAATGTGGTTAATAATGAAGAAAATTTATTCCCCGCTAGTTTTTAACCCTTAGCTCAATAAAGTTATCCAAGGTCAAGGGCACACATTCTTTTGTCTCTCCCCCATCCCATCCTTATCACTTGGGCTTTTGCCCTCTGGGTTGATGCATGGGGACAATATGGCTGGTGCAGGTTCAGATATCACATGATCGTGTGAACACACTATGAACCAAGTTTTGAAAAGGAAAAAGAATGTTTCTTACTGAACATCTCTTTTTTATTAGTCATAACTGAGCTACAGGTCCAGACCTCATTGGAAAGAGAACTTTTTTTTTTTACCAGCCTCTTTCAGATAAACACATTTGTAGTCATCTCCCCAATCTGGGGTCTCTGTTCCTTGCAAGGAAAAAGAAAGGTATAGACTTGAGGTAGAAACCATCATTACTTCCCTTGCATTTGCACAGCCAGCAAATTGTCTACATTTGTGTCTTTATCTAATCTTTTAACTCTTTACACATCTCTCTTCTCCACTAGAACCATAAGATCAAGTAAGGTAGGGAATAGCTCTCATTTCCTGTTTGCTCCTGGAAGGCAACTGAATACTATAATTCAATGAAACTAAGACACTAATTACAAGATGCGACAATTTTTTACCACTGAGAGGGAAGAAGTGATGCCAATTGAACCATGCAATGGTGATGCATCTGAGAAATGATGAGGAATTATCACTACTAGTTTGCTGGCAGAAAGAATAAAGGAATGAAACATAGTTGCCAATGAAGGTAGAATACTTTAACACCTGTCTTTAAATTGCTTCAAGTCATGATGCTTTAGACTATATCTTTTTTTTTGGAATATTAGCTTTCCTTTCTGATAGTGATTTTTTTAAATTGTTGTGCTGGGTGGGGGGTACATTGTGATATTTACAAAATTTCTTACAATATTTCAAATATATCATACTTCAATTCACCCCCTCCACCATTCTCCTTCATTCCTCCCTCCTCCCAGTAATAGTTTCAAAAGATATCATTTTTCCACTTACATACATGTGTACACAGTAGTTGCACCATATTCATCATCCTACACCCTTTCCTCACCTCTTCCCCACTCCCACCAGTACCAATCCCCTAGGCAGGACCTGTTCTGCCCTCCTGTTCTCTGCTTTTGTATAAGAAAAAAGAAAAAAATGACATTTTTGCTTATTTAAGATAGCAACACAGGGAGTTTCCTTGTAACATTTCCATGTATGTAGGTATTCTAACCTGAATTAGTTAAGCTTCTCTATTTTTCTTCTTTCTTTTATTTATATTATATTATAAATTTTCCTGATGGGATTTTTTTATATTAAACTTATAAATAAATATAACCTTTTTTCTCTATGTAAAGTCTTTTATTCATCAGTTTCATTCACATTTTTTAAAAGTAACTTTAAATATCTGAACTTATTATTATAGAAAAAAATGGAGCATTGTGGGATACAAGCTTGTCCTGGTGATGGACAGATTTCAGACTACTACCAGAGCACTATTCACTTTGGCTTTTCATTTTCATAAATTCTGGGGCACTGGAGAGAGGAGTTAACTAAAGGAAAAGTACCTGCACCTGAAGTGCCATATGTAGTAAGAAAAGAGGTTGTAGGTTTTACAATTTCCTATCTCTTGTATGAGACAATAATCTAAGAGGTGGAGATGCTGCCTCCATCTTTGTGCTCCTCATACAGCCCACTGTCTCACTTCTACATAACAGGACTTCAGAACTGTCCAATTAGTGGACTCTAATTCCTTTGAGAAATGAATAGCATAAAGTATGGGAATGCAGTGGGGCAAAATAGAGATGAAATGAGAAGAAAAAATCCAAAGACAAAAAGTTTGAGGTTATTGCAAAGAGTCACGGAGGCATTGGCAAAGCTGTTAGATGAAGTGAATAGAAGCCTAACCCCCAAAGCTGGTGGGAAAGAATGTGTCCAGGGCAGAATGGGGCAGGGAAGTGTAGCAATGGTCAATGCCTATTCTGAGGTAGACATGGGCCAGGGAGAGAGAGACTATCAGAATACATGTACAAATTCTACTATAGTAATGAGATAATTCATTTCAAGTTACAATGTTTTATAACAGACTTTTTTATCTACATTATATTTCACTATGGGAAATATTTTTTCATTAAATTTATAAATTAATGTAATTAATTTCTTATACTTGGAGCTTTCTATTCATTGGTGCTTCCTTCACATGGGGAAAACCACTAAGCTTTCCACATCTATACTTAATATTATAGAAAAAAGTGTAGCATTATGGGATATAATCTTGGTTTCGTGATGGACAGTGAGAATGCATCAGCATGGCACCTGAAAGAGAAGACGGCTTGGTTATGCTCACTCTGAGTAAGTATAGCACAGCAACCTGAAGATCCAAAGCCAAGTATCCTCTGCTGCTGACTGAGATTTAACTTTCAAATTACTTAAATTGCTGAGTTTCTCCTTTCATTATCTATAACATAGAGATATAGATCCCTATCCTCCGGATGATTGTGAGGGCTAAATGAGACAGCATTTGTGAAAGTGTTCAGTACAGCACCTGAGAAAATGTAGAGGATCAAACCCATTTGGGAAAGAAGCAGAACATAAAGAAATACCTGAATTTGTTGAAAATGTTTGTTAAGTGTTTAAACACACCAGATACCACACTAGCTGCTGGAGAGGAAAAATACGTAAGATATTTCCTTTTCTCCAGACACAGTTTAGTAGAAGCCCAGATAGCTAATCTTCTTCATAAAAATACAACATGATTACTGCTACCATAGAACAAAAAAACAACATGGAACCCAGAAAAGACAGAGATGCATTTTGCCTCTACGAACCAGAACAGACTCAATTAGCTCAGGTTGGGAAATTACAGAAGACTTCAAAGACAATGGGACATATATACATGGAGTATAAAATGATCAATAGGGGTGTACAGAATTTTTAAAGTTAAAATAAAAAGAAGTTATTACTAAGAATTGGAAAATTTCTATAATTAACTTCAACTCAAACACTGTGGGTTCTGATATACAGATGATAAATAAGCACAGGCAAAAAGGAACAACTCGATTAACCATCAAGGAAACACAAACTAAAACCACATGTATCAGAATTACTCAAAAACATAATGATAATACCAAACACTGGATAGGATTCAGAGATTCAGGATCTCTCATGTATAAATGATAAGAATGTAAAATAGTACAGTCACTCTGAGAAACAGCTTGGCAGTTTCTTACAAAATTAAACATGCAAATTCCACATATACAATCCAGCATATTGTACTCTCTCAGACATTTTGCTCAAAGTATGTTTCTGAAAATATTTGTACATGAATGCTCAGACAGCAGCTTTACTTGTAATAACCAAAACCAAAAATTAGTCCAGACGTCCTACTACTGGTAATGGCTAAGCAAACTGGTATGTCCATATATGGAATTGCTCAGCAATCAAAAGGAGTGAACTATTAATAAATACAGGCACTTAGATGATTCTGTAGGAAATTATGCTGAATGAAAAGTCAAACCCAAAGTTTATATGTTATGTATTTTTATTTACATAACACTTTTAAATAACTAAACTTTAGAAATGGAGAGAAGAGTAGGGGTTGAAAGAGATTAGCAATGGGGAGAGTTTTCATGGCAATGAAACTGTTCTGTATCTTGTTGTGGGTAATACACAACCTAAATAAGTTACAAAATTGATAGAAATAAACACATACAAATGAATACAAATAAAATTGGGGAAATGTGAATAAGATCAGTGGACGTGTCAATGTCAACATCAGTGTTGTGATATTGTGCAATAGTTTTGAAACTGGCTAAAGTATACAAGATAGCACTATGTATCATTTCTTAGTACATGTGAATCAACAATATCTCATTAAGGTTTCAACTAAGAAACCACTAGGGTTCTATATCATAAACTAATTGATGTTTCATTATTTTTCATTCATTTTAGTCTAAAAGTATTTATTGAGCTCATACTATGATTTTTAATGTGATTTGAGTATATCTCCTGAAGGTCTGTGTACTGAAAGATTGGTCCTCAGTGAGACAATATTGGGAAGTGACAGAACCTTTAAGAAGCGAGTCTAGTAGGAGTAATCAGATCTCTGTTTTTGGAAGGGATTAATGGTGGTATCTCAGTAACAGAGTTCTCCCAAGGGCTGGTTGCTATGAGGCAAGGTTAGACCATGCATCTGACCTCTTCTGTATGTGGCCATTTCCCTTTCTGCTTCTTCACCATATTGTGTTGCAGGAAGACGGTCCTCACTAGAGGCCAAACAAACGGGGCTGCCTGATCTCGGACATTTACCCTCTAACATGGGGAGCTAAATAAACCTCTTTTCTTTGTAAAGTACCTAGACTCCCATATGTAGTATAGCAACAGAAATTTGCAACTGTAGCTAGGTATTTGCCAATAACAAATTCCTATCCTTTTGTGCTTATTCCAATTGGGGTCAATCCTTCCTTCATTTGGCCTCTACTTTGCACTGTGTTTATCTCTGTTATACTAATAGTGCACTAATTGCAATCATTTCTCTATAGGGACTTCCAAGGTACTCACTAAAAACTTTTTTGATACCTCTGGGTATAAAACTGGTTCATGTTTCCCAGTTTCCCTGGCAGTTAAGCATGCCTTTGTGACCAGGTTCCAGGCAATGAAATGTGGGCAGCCATTCCCTGCCCTAATCCACCAATGACTCAGGTGCCATCCTCTAAACTTTCTCTTCTGATCAGACAAATCTATAGCCCAAACTCACAGTTAGAGAATCCCAAACCTATGAATAACAGTATGGAAGCAGTAAACTTGTATTATATTAAACCATTGAATTTTGGTATATTACAGAGCAAACTGTTATTTGCCCAAATTGATGCATCTGCTTATCTCCGGATCCTTGAGCTATGTTCAAGGTCTTGGGACCTTGTTCAGGCTGGCACAGATCTCGTGAACAATCACATTTCCACCAGGGACAGGCTGCCCATGCCCTTGTCTTTTTCATATCTATTCTCCTCCTTAAATGTGGTAGGAAAGCCTAGGATCACATCCTCAAGTCTGAAGTGTCCCTAATGGACTGGCGAAGAGGCTGTAGCAGTCAGATGGGCAAAGTTCAAAGGTATTGCTTAGTTTCTTCATTTCTTACTGTTAAGTACATTTTACTTTCTTTTAATTTGTGTTAAAAACACAGTTAACCATAACCTCATTGATGTGAATATGATTTAATCTTAAATTCAGTAAGTTTCTTTAAATAAATGTTTCTGTAAGTTTCACAGCAAAAAACTCTAACAAGAGCTTGTATCTAGAAAGCTTCATTATTTTTTAGAAAAATACCACAAAACACTTACTACTGCACCATGAAATTGTATAAATAATTAAAGGCAAACCTCACATATCAAAGTAAATTACCAAACACTTTTCATGATATATTATCCTTTTACTTTGTGGATTGGCTTGCTTACTGGATAATTTGTAAAAACTTTGCTCATCAAAAATGGGTCACTGGGTCACATGGGTAAATTTACATTTGTGGAATTCTGGGGTTTTGCTTCACTTGGAAACCAACATGTCTTCTTTTTATCTTATCTAAGCATGCACACACATCAGTTTTTCAAAACCCAAGAGAAAAATAAGACTAACTTCTTTAATTTATGCTTTTATAAATGTTTTCTCTTTTAAACTAATAAGTTTTGTGTGCAACTTAATAACCCTTTTTAACGATATGTTTAATATTTTGATTACTATGGATAGCTGCACTATCACAGTATTTGATAAATGGAAAAGACATAAAGTGTACATGATCTAACACCTTCATTTGCACATAAGGAAACTATTTCTGTTCCAAGAGGTTACATGGATGTCAGAGCTCACATTGTGCTGACAAGCAGAAGGGCCACAGTGAGAACCCTGGCTTCTTTCTGACTCTGTCAAAGGATGCTTTGGCAATGCCAAAAATAATTTCAATGTTGATTATAAGATTTTAGAGAATAAAATGTGAGTTTTTATAAAAATAAATTATTTACTTGATTTTTATCCTTGTGACTTAAACTCATTTATAATTACATAAGAGATTAATTGTGTGGTAGCTAACCAGGTCATGGTTTCTTAATACTTAGTTCAACATTTATTAATTTAAATTATTTGGGGCTTTCTTTGGGGGTAACATTTTCCTGGGTCCAAACTTTTTTAAAAGCCCTCAAAAGCATATGACTTTGTTAAGAGTTTCAACATTCACCCTCATTATCCTTCTTATTTTTATGGTTTGAGTTTTCACTCACATTTAACTCTTTAATCATGTTGAAGTTTATTTAATCTATGGCATAATGTGAGAATCAAAATTTCTGTTTTTCATCTTAACTATTTTGGTGCCTTTCCCACTTATCCGTGTTGCATCTTTATCACATATAATATTCTTTTAGATAATGAGCCTGTTTTCTAAATATCTGTGCTATGATATTTAATCCCTTCTATCATTGCTAATATCAGTGAAGATCAACTAGGTAGTGAAGAACAGCCTCAAGGTTCTGTGGTTTACAAACCTTTTATTTCTTACTAAAGTTATATGTCCACTGTGAGTCAGTAGGGGACTCTGTACATCCTGGTCACTCAGGGGCCCAGCATGGTCCCCAATCCATCTCCACACGTGTTTCCAGGATCAGGGAAGCCATACTGGAGTCTCAAAGGTATGTCACTTCTGTTCCATAACTTCTTTTCCTCAGTTTTGCAGAATTATAAAAAAAATCCATTTCATTGACACTCAAGTTAGTGTAAAATGGTACTGCTCATACATGTAAGCAATTCTTAGAACTTTTATTCTAGTTTTTTATATTTGTGTTTTATCTAACTATTCACAAGAGTTGCTAAGAATTTATCTCTTTGTTGAATTTCTTTTTCAAAAAATTCTGAGTTTCACTTTCCACTTATACATTTTACTTTTAATTCACTAGTTTCTGCAATTCATTTTATTGGTTTTCTTTTTTTTTACTTTCTATGTGAGGTTACTTTGCTTTGTCTTGTTAAATTCAGTGATTAACCAATTTATGTTCTCTCTTTTTTTAATAACTGTTCCCTAGCATATCTTTAAATATACCATACATTGGAATACATAATATTTTATGTTCATAAGCTTGAAGTAATCTAAAGTTGCATTGTTGATCTCTATATTAATCACATTTTAGGAGAGCACTGTTTAGCTTTTAAGGACTTAAACACTTCTGTTTAATTAAATTATTTAATTTTTCAGTGCTGAGATTGAATCCAGAGCTGCTTAGCTATGTATGTTAAACTCATACTAAGCACATATTTTACCATGGAGTTACATGCCTAGCCCTGTATTTAAATGTTTTTAAAATAAAATTTCTTGTTCATTATATTATGGTGAAAGAATTCAGCTTATATAATCTCACAAATTATATAATTACCAAATCGTCTAAAATTGTACTAACAATTTTAGTTAGCTACTTCTTCATCCAAGAGGCAGGCTGAAGAGCCATTCTGATTTCCATTCTACTTTCCAGCCAGCCATCTGTTCAGGTTCAAGTACATCTGTTCCAGGTTTTTCAATCCAGTGATTCCAAATCACCAATGGCAAGCCCATCCCTGCCTTGGACTCAGCCATGTGGTTGAGTATTAGTTTTAATTTTCAAGAGTATTAACAGCTGTCATAATTTTCATCATTATTCTTTTGAATATACTTTTAATTTTGATTATTTTAAATTTTAAAACATACACATTTTACCCATTTTGCCATACTTTTTAGAATCAAGTCTTCCTGTCTCTGGACATCATGAAACATTTTGGAAGTTTCCAAGAGCCTGTGTCTTCCTAAAGATGTAGAACTGATCGTGGATATTTTCATGGGAAATTGGGAAAAGTCATTCCATGTTACCACAGAACATGTACAAGTTTTAAAAACAAAAATATGTGGAAAATAGAATAAAATGGGTGGACTTCATTCTTTTACTTGCACTTCCAAATTCTCACAGCTAAGAGGAGTAATTACACAAATAAACAAAATATATCCAGGGCTTAGCACATAATCGAAAATGCTGCTCAGCCTTAATAATGTTTGACAGTCTCCTTGAGTAAAATTCAGGAACTGGGATGAAATGAGCCAGAGAAATCTTCAATATTAAAAGTAGTGACTAAGTGTTTGTGAAAATTCAAGGTCTTAATCTACAAAGTTACTAAAAAGACTGATTAAATGGCTCTATTTTAAATATTAAAGCCCTCATAATTTCTTGTAAATTATTAGATTATTATAAGGTAGTGCTACCTGTAAAATATCTTATGAGCATGATAGCTGAGATATTTTAACACACAAATGTCCGAATAACCATTAACTGGTGTACACAAATTAAAGAAACTAAGACTATTTCACAAAATATGTGCTTATATTTTTTTTAATTAGTAGAGAAGTGGGAATCACACATTTTAAAATTAAAGATAAAAATCTGCACAGAGACCACAGGACAGCAGCAATTATTTCAGCCATAGCTCCTAGATGGGCTTGGACTCTCACATCTATGAAGAACAACAGAAAATGAAATTGTAAAAGATAGAATTGACCTACAAAATCTTATACATAGGCTATCATGCACAAAATATAAAAACCTCAAAAAGATATTGGTACAAAACAACATGCTTAGAATCTTTCCTTTTTTTGGTAATAGTTTCTGTCTCAGGTTTTAGTTACAAGTTCACAAAGCCTGCTTCAGCCCCTGCCACATGCAAAACATGGGACCAGGGACTGTGGTCAACACCAAGATTGTTTTGTTTATGCTTGCTAGTGTATCTCTGCTTTTAGGGACCCACTCTTTAGCACTGGCAGTAGACACAAACATCAACAATTCCAAAAAAGTCATGAAGAATTCTATACCAAAGGACCTCACAGAAAATTATGGGTCAAATTAGGACTTAAAGGAGAGGGAAGACTTTATATGGCACCTAAATATTTACCAATATGGTCAATGACCGAATGCCTCTACCAAGAAGACCATGTGGCAAGGCTGCAAAGGACACTGATGTGGCAAAGCAGTGGTTCTAGATTCTGCACCCACCTGTCCACCGTACTGTTCGGTCTCTTGGCCCTGCCCTGTCTCAGTAAACATGCAGTTAGCATTGGCACTCCTCTACCCAGTGATTCTCAGACCAAAGGTACAGTTGGCCTCCAGCAAATAGGACCACTCTTACAGAAAACTATGCATATAGAGGAAGCTCTGACCCCACCGGGAGAAGTATTCCAACAATAGCCAGACCTTCCTTCCCTTCAAAGACAGCAATCATTTTTCTATATGGAATAAAATGACATACAGATCAAATGCTTTACAGATCAAATGACTTCAAGCATGTGTGAGAGCTTTTCAAATCATAAAAATCCCACATAAATGTCAGGTGCTGATATTACCATAATAATCCTGGGTGAAAAGAAACACAGTAAGCAAGGAAGTAAAGAGGTGGCTGACCACCTCCACCCCACGCTGCAGTTTGATTCTTAGCGTCTAAGGTAGAAGAAATACCTTAGTGACCTCATGTCTTTCTACTTCTCTACCATTTTCTGAAAGACCCACACAGGTATTGAAAGCAGTTGGTGGCCACTCACTCCTTCGAAAATTTTAAACCAGGAGAGTATTTCTCTACCTTTAATAGTTTACGTACTAACTTCGTGATTTTTGCTATAGCCTCATACAGCCTATAATATTCATTTACCAATTTTCTTTGCATTGACTATCATTTTTTAAAATGTGTTTACTTAAAAATGAAGTTTCTCATAGATAGCTTAACAAAGGCTGTGCAAGTGCAGCCACGTGGGAGAACCCAGGTACACCAGCAGCGATCACCTGGCCAACTCACAGAATTATGGGAGTTAACAAGGTCCTGCAAATTTAAACCTATATTTGGGAGTGCTTTTTTTTACCCAAAGCAAACTGAATCATTGAGTGGCAGCTCTTTTCAATCCTTTATATGCACACAGATGACCTGAGGACCTGATAAAAACAGAGTTTGATTCTAAAGGTCTGGGTTAAACCTGAGTTTCCACACAGGTTTCTTTGTTGTTGTTTTTGTTTTTTGTTGTTGTTGTTGTTGTTGTTGTTGTTTTACCATAGCCAAGGTAATATCAAAGGACCACAGGCTAGTGCTCTCTCACTGAGCTATATTCCCTGTCTTTGGTCCACATTTTGAGTAGTAAATTTTAGAGAACATAATCTTTGTCTTGACTTATTTTTTGGTTTTTGTATTGGTTTCTAAAAAGTACCACATACTGGGTAGCTTAAACAACAGAAATTTATTTTCTCATAATTCTGGAGGCTCAAAGTGTGCAATGAAGGTATGGGCAGGGTCAGATTTTGCTGAGATCTGTCTGTTGACTTTCTGATGGTGATCTCTGACTTCACGAGGTCTTTGCTCTGTGTCTGTGTCCTGATCTCCTCTTCTTATAAGGACCCTAGGACTTAGGCCCAATCCAATGACCTCATTTAGTCCTAATTACCTCTGCAAAGCCCCATCCTGCAAATGGTGTCACCTTCAGAAGTACTGGGTTAGGAATTCAACATATGAATTTTGAGAGGCTGCAAGTCACCCTGTAATAGCTATTTAGAAAAGTTTCAAGAGGAAATCATGCCAACTGTGTTGAAACTTAAAAAAGATAACTTTTATTTTGTAGTAGCCAAGGATTTGAGCCCAGGCTGGTCAACTTGGTATGAACTTAGTATCGACTTGGGCGTGTATATGTTTTATAAATAGAATAGGCAACTCACATGCTACTGTATTGAGCATTTTGATTTGCTTTTTTAAAGAGTGCGTCATTATTGACAGATAGGCAAAATCTACTCCCCTCCCCCCCCACACACACTGAGAATTAAATTTCCAACACTAGGAGAGCTCAGCTTCTGCTCATCTGGGGACAGTGTGTGATTATCCTGCACAACCTCAGAATCTGTCCCTCTACATCTATGGCACTAAACCAGACCCTCTGTCCCTCGAGCACTCTCATTGCAGGCTGCATCTTTTCAGTCAAACACTGCCATGCTGGAACACTCCCATTGAAAGCCACAGCATTTATGTATCCAGGGAAAGAAACAAAAGGCGTCTCTTGCCCGTGCCTTTCTCTCAAGCTGATGATAAATAATAATACATGGTATTGACGTAGCACCTTTCTCAAAGGAGCTCAGAGTGCTTTCCAGACATTACCTCACAACATCCTTGTGATTCTAACCTGAGAAGTGGCTCCTGAAAGTACGGCCCTACTCAATCACCACAAGAAATCTAGAAACCAGTGGGTAATATATATTCTTTTAAGGATAAACGAGGGACTACTTAACTACCACTGAGGGTCTCTTTTTTCACTCTCAGAGTGCTTAGGTAATACAGGCAATAAGCATTTTTGACTGGGTGATTACATACTCTTTGGACATCACATGTGCCTGTATGGGGGAGTCAAAAGATGAATGTGCTCTTCAATCTTGATTCATACAGCAGTGCACTTTGGAAAACTACCCAACAGCCCATTACATACTTCCTATTTAGCCTTTGAGTTATTTGAAAGAGATCCTACAGAAATGTTGTATTCACAAGCGCCAGGAGCAACAGTAAAAATGGAAGGCCGTATTAGCCACAAAATCCCCACTACTTAATGGAGTTCTCTATTCTTTTTCTTATCCATGTGGCTTGTTTTCTTATCCTTGTGCCTTGGGAAACACACACTTTTTCATTGAGATTATAAAACCATCCTTTCACATCCTGTTTTCATTTCAAGTCTCTCTAGGGGTGAGGCTTTATTTAACTGAAGACAAAATAATTATATCTAAGAAAGCATCACTGCCTCCTCAAGGCCAGTCACAGAAAAGAGCACCAGTCATGGCATCCCATAAACCCAGGTTCAGATCTCCATGGTTACTTACAAGCTCTGTGACTTTGGACAAGTGGTGTTATTCCTCTAGGTGTCTATTTCTAGAAATAATAACAATAAATAATAATCATCATAATGGTTAATAAAACTATTAACTAAAACTGTATATGTAAAGAGCTAGGGCCTTCCCTGTCATATCATTGTTTCATCAACGAATATACAATCATCATACCATAATGACAAAAATCATCACTACTCCCCATTTTATCCATGATATTCAAAAGGAATGGTAGAATAAAGCAGAAGAATGTGAGAGAATTTAGGAGTTCTCAAACCCTACACTTCATATCCCCATATCCCAAGTGAGTGGCATTATTGGGCTCACAACCTTCATGATGAACTAGAATCTTGTTCTGATTTATTTTGTTTTGTTTGTTGTTTTGTAACATGCTGCAGAAACTTCTCTATACTTTCTTCCCCACTGGAGTTTAACACAAGATAATGCTCTCTAGTGTACAGGTTAGAGAATTAGAAGCAGTAAGTCCAACTTTAAGGAAAATTTGGTTTTAAAATAAAATTATGCAGAGAAATAGCTAAATTTTTCATGTTAGTTTAAAAGAAGAATCCATTCCTAGCCACCACATCTGATCAGTTGAGAACTTGGGTTTCCATTTAACTATGACAGGATAAGTGAGATATTTTTCTATTCCAGGGTGCTGCTTATTCTAAACAACAGAAAATGGTCTATGTAATGATGCGTACATATCCAAGTGAGGAACTATTATTTTCTCTGTCTTAAAAACCCTTGATGGTATTTACATTCTAAATTAAACTGAACACTGTATATTGATTTTAATATGTTAAGATGAAATTCAATTTCATGACTACTGCTAACATTACAGAGCATGTAGGATCAATGTGTTTGCTGATTTCCTGCTTACTACCAATATCTCCCCAAGGGTTTAATACAAGATTTACAAGAATATTGTTTCTGAAGATGTAGGCATAACTATGTTATCAAATAAGCTACAATGCATTGCACATTAGGTAGTGAATGATTTGTTTGCTACATTTTAATCAGCCTGGCATAAATGCTGACATATCCTTTGGAGAGTTCACTGTAGTCAGTTCACCTGCTGGGGTGTCTCAGGGAGCAGAGCCAGCAGGAGAGGTCTCCCTGAAGCTGCTCTTAGAATTCACTGTCTCCAAAAAGAGGAAGCACACTTCAGCTAAGATAGAGCTATGGGTACTCAGGATGTGACTGCTGAGATGGCAGGAAGCCCAATGGCCAATTAGTACCAGTAAGTGTGTGTGTGTGTGTGTGTGTGTGTGTGTGTGTGTGTGTGTGTGTGTGTGTGTGAGCGCACACGTGAGCATGCATGATGTGTTCATCTACCTCCATAAAGCCTTATTTTGACAATGGGAGAGGTTCTCTAATACACTTTGGGCTTGGAGATGAGCAGCACTTGTGTCAAGTACAGCTTATGTTATCTGCCACCTGGATGACATTGAGTAAATTACTTAACTACAGCTCAATGTCCTCATCTGAAAAATGGGACGAGTAGCAATAAGTATTTTGTATAGTTGTAAAGATTGAATGAGACAAGACATATAATCCCCACAGTATTTGGTACTGAAGAAGAACTCAATAAGTGGTAGCTATTGTTATTGGATAAAACTCATATTCCAGCATTCAAACAAAATTTTTATTGAATTCTCATGAGCAAGACACTGAATAGACACTTAGGGGATGTGAATATATTAATATGACATATTCCCTGCTTTTGAGGGACTTACATTCTATTTAGATAGACGGATATATGCATAACTGTAGTTGATAATAATACATGCAAAAGTGGCAAAATAGAAACGTAATAAAAAGCTGGGTCCACAAGGTAAACAGATTTCCTGCTGCAAAGATGAGGGAAGCCCTGTGAAAAGAATGCTATTGGTTTTCAAGTATTGAAGAATGAATAGAATTTTAATGTGCACAGAGTTGAGTGTGCACAAGGATAAAGATATAGAAACAAGAATGTGAGAGAGATATGTCCAGCTATTCTGACTGTTGGGAATTTGCTTTACCAGCATTGACTCACTTAGTCTCCATCAAAACCTAAGAGGTGAGTACTCTTATTGCTGACAGTTCATAGATAAGAAATCCAAAGCATGGGAAGATTATATCAACTTTCTACAAGCACAAAATTGTCAGGTATTGGTAGAGGCAGGATTCCAACCCAGGTTATCTGACTGCAGCACTCATGGCTTTGACCACTAATATAAAGTCTGCTGCTCCAGAAGAAAGTGAGAGTAGAGTGAGGGGGGTAGGGAGGAAGCCACCATCAGAGAGCAACTGAGACCAAATGAGGGCCTGAGGTAATTTGATTAAAGTAGAATGATGACACAGAGACAACTACGAAGATTATGACAAGGGTAATATTGATAGGACTGAGGAATTAGTTTCATTTAATGAAGTGAGAAAGTGGATACAAATTTCTCAATTCTGTTCTCTCAGGAGCACATTTTAGGGCATTTATGAGTTGAAGCAACACAGCACAACACATAGTGATCCAAGAGTATGGATGATGTCATATGACAGACCCTTGGATGATGTTGGGCAGTATTATCCATACACCAAAATAAAGATTTATAGAGTTAGTTTTGATGAAATGAAATTATATAATGTTTATGGAAGTGAATGGAACACAGGAGGCACTGAATGAACACTTACTTCCTTTTATGATGAAAAGCCCAGGGAACATGGATTAGAGGAAGGACAAGGTAAAGGAATAGAGCAGGAGATGTTACCTGGGAGTGCTCAGCTCTCCTCCTATGGTGGGAGTTGCTCTGTTTTTAAATGTTACAGAGGACTTAAAGGAAAGGGGAAGACTTGAGAAGCAGAGACTGAGGTTGGAGTCAGTTATAGGCAATCCTGTACTCCATCTGTATGAGGAAACAGATAGAGAAAGAGAGAAAGAAAGATTGTTGGAGTGAAAAGGAAACTTTTCTGGCCTGTGAGATTGGCATTCTGATATTAGGGCTCAACAAGAGGACATCGTAAGTAAGCATATGATGCCTATGTGCAAAGTTGCTTTACAAATGACCAGCCAATACCTGTCAGGTGTCTTTGGCCATACACTACAGTGTGACTTTGTAATTAATATGGTATATAAACTTAAAATTTAGAAACAGACTGATGAATTTTGAACCCTTTTGAGAGAAGCTTTGAAGTCTTTCCATAAGGAAGGGTTCTTTCCTAATATACTTCGCTGTTGAACCAATTGGCCATTTTAATTACTGGATCAAGAAGCTGAAGCAGGCACCAGGGAGAAGGGTCATAGAATTGATGAGATTAGAACAGTTCTACAACCAAATTCTCAAGGAAGTGAGATGATTTGTAAAAGATCCAAACCTATAAACTATTTCTCAAACTGCAAAAACAGTTGACCCTATGGAGAACAAGGGAAATAGTCACTCAAAAGCAAGGGGAATTTGAACTTTCCTTTAAAAGGCAAAAGAAGAAAGAAATCCCTTAAGAGAAAAAGCTGGATAAAGCTAATAGGGAATCTGCTAGTTCCTGTTTAAAAGGCTCCAACTGCAGGTCACCTCAGAAAGGCACCTCAGAGATGCTGAGCAAGGCCTATTTAGATACCTAGAGGCATGGAGAGATTAAGCAGAATTTTTGGTTATGCTTTTTGGTTTTGGCAGAGTAGAGTTTGAACTCAGGACTTCATGCTTGTAAAGCAGGTACTCTACTACTTGAGCTACATCTCCAGTCCCTGTTCTGCTTTGTTTTAATGCCTGAAAGATTGGGCTTGAGCTACCTCAGGTTATAAAGCAGCAGAAATATTACCTCAGATAAACCCTTTACCACCCGATAAACCCTTCACCCCAGACTCAGACTCTGCTCCCTCAACATCCCAGGCTGCACCTCATTCTAGAACCAACACCTCTTTACTGTTGGTGATTTCCTCGTGGATACTCTGAGTTACATAGGCATGCTTTGTCCTTCCATCTGAAGTTCTTGTGATTTAAACTAGCCAATACAGATCTCAAGGTTGTGTGCCTTCAGCTAGCAACTCTGGATCACCATCATGGCAAGAGCATTGAGGCCACCCTATAAAAGCAGTTCTTGCAGTATGGCCCAAGGAGAAGCTTAGGTCCTTGGGACACTTTTCTGGAACACCCAAGGTCTTCCCTTTTCCAAATATTATGTATCATGAAACTAGATTTTCTTAACACACTTAAATTAAAAAGATATCTTGCAAAGTACATTATGTTGCATGTATGAAAGTGTCATTATGAAACTCTTACTATAGACAATTTAATATTTGCCAGTAAAAAATAACATGAATTATGTAATTATAAAATTTTTTAAAAGACACAGTGAATTCAAACACAGGTATAGAAACTCAACAGTCTTTTGCAAAGCCAGATATCTAAAAACAACTTACAAAAATGTAAAATAATGATATCCTTCATATTTTTTTGTTTTGGAAAACAAAAGTATTTTTTCAAAATAACATCATCTATGCTAACATAATGGATTAATTTCATTATATTTATGTAAAATAAAATGCTTTCAAAGTTCTCAGTTTCAACTGAAAATGCACTTAATATCCATAGAAATAACCCATCCAAAACAAAAACAAATGCTCTTCAGAGTCCTCAATAATTCTTGAGGGTGGAAGAGGATTCTCAAAAGATGTGAGATCTGCTATTCTAAAAAGGCGTTGTCTATTTTGTCTGCATATGGGCTATGAGTTCATCTTGGCTAAGATTCTTCAGACATCTAAGTTACAGAAAATTGTCATCCAAGGATGATGGGGAGACATTAACTCTGATAGTCCAGCTACCAAACTGACTAACTTTTGGCAAATAAATACAATGCCATGCTCCATACTCTTTAAAACTTTTATAAAGAAATAACAAAAATATGACTATTTATAGAAACTACAATAAATCTCAACTTCTAATGACTACTGGAATGACGTTCAGCTCATTCCAGACTCTTGTCTTATCTGATCTAGCTTATTTCAGGCTTTCTGTGCTAGAGCACAAGTGTTAACTACCAATCCACCTTCTTATTACTTCTTTTCTCTTTCTTTCTTTCTTCCTTCTTTCCTTTCTTTCTTTTTTGGTAGTACTGCAATGTGAATTCAGGGCTTCAAGTTTGCTAGGCAAGTATTCTACCACTTAACCCATGCTTCCAGCTCATTTTGTTCTGGTTATTTTGGAGATAGGGACTCGCTTTCTGCTTGCCTAGACCACAATTCTCCTATTTATGCTTCCATATCCCAGCCATTTATCAGATAACAGGTGCACACCACCATGCCTAGCTTTTTTCCACCGAGATAGGGGTGTCACAAACTTTTTTTGATTGGGTTGGCCCAGAACTGTGATCTTCCCAATCTCATCCTCCTATGTAGCTTGGGATGACAGGTACATTCTGCCAAACATAGCTATTCATTGTGATCTCATTGAAATGGGACCTCATGAACTTGCCCAGGCTGGCATTGAACAGATACTCTCCGGATCTCAGTCTCCCAAGTAGCTAAGATTACAGGCATGAGCCCAAAAAAGCCTATTTTTGAGCTCCACCCAAGGTTTCTTGATGTATAATCTCCCAGTGTGAATACCAGAATCCTACATTTTTTTTGATAAGGATCCCAAGTGATATGTGTACAATCAAATTTGGGAACTAAGAGCACTTTGCCTCTGCCAGAGATCTCAAATTTACCTACCCTGATTAATAATTTTTTTCTCTCATGAAACAACTGTCTACAAATTTTACATAACTCAGATATACTTTGACTCACAGTTTTTCATTCTTACCTTCTCATTTAAACTGCTGAAATGTTTTTATATATTTGAGGCAATTGTTTCGCCTCGGTTCTCAGGAATTCTCCATTGCATTCTATGTCTCCCATTTTGTTTATAAGGGAATCAGATCATTTGCCTACAAAACAGACATAATTTGAATACCCAACTAAGTAACAAAATGTTAACAACAAGATAATCAGGACTGTCATCATCAGGTTTCTGTCACTACCAAAAAGAAGATAGAATGAAGTTGCAGCCCTACCATAACTGGAAGAAGTGACAACGATGGATGGGAAAAGTTGAGTAGTGGATATTTGCTTTTAAAGGCTTCCTGGGACAGCTCTGTGCCTTTACCCTGGGATCTCCAAGTCTGGTTTTAAAACAATTTATCCTTTGGGGGAGAAAAGGGGAGACAGGCTCATTTCAGGCCAAGGATGTAGACTATCTCAACAATGAACTCTTGGTCCCTTGGGACCTAGGACTTGCAAATGACATTAGACAGGAAACTATACAGGGTATTTTCTTTTCTTTCTGTTTTTCTTAGTATACACATCCTTATGGGAGAAATAAAGAGCAAGGCAGAGCAAGCATCAATAAATGTGCCAAGGCAGACGAGTAATCTTCAAAAGCCTGGGTATGATGGTGGTAATAAAGACCTTTGATTTCTTTTAAATTATTTATGCTTTGCTCATTTTTTAAGTAGGCATCTAATTTATAATAGAAACAGAGACTTGGGGAAGAGACCATCCATTCCTCTCTCCCTGTCAGCACAGGGTTGTTTCCTGCAGAACATTTTGGAGTGCTTCGCCTTGCAGACACTCTGTCTAAGTCTGTTCCACAAGGAGCCTAATGCACAAGTGGTGCTGGGTGAACACGCACGCCATGACAGCAGAGCAGTATTAATAGCGCACAAGTAGGCAGCATCCCAGTGACAGGACTTTACCGCTCACTCTGGAAGACAACCCCACATTCATATTGACCTGCTCTGGGAAAGTATTTCCTGAGACCTTTTCTAAAGTTCCCTCTTGCTCCTCACTGTGCCATTACTTGTAGTTAGGGCTTTCAGCTGCTGTTGATGGAGAGGTGGGGATGTCATTGTTTCTAAGTGCTTCTGGAAAGTGCTGAGCTGGCAACCCAGGAGACAGGCTTTATTTATCCCCAGAAGAGGCAGAAACTAAGCCATGGTCACAGGAGTTTCCAATGGGCTGGACAGCAGAGTTCAAACTTGCTTTGTAAAGCTGAATTCTTTTAGACTCAAGGAGAGGCGATTTGACTCAGAAGATGTGATGGTACAGCTAGACAAGGCCCAATTAATTTCTCATAAACCAAAGAACAGCCAGAAATTATCCTGATTGTTCAATGCCAGCAACTCTTGACTGACTACTACCAAACCTTGATTTTTTTTTTAATGCCACCAGGTTAAAGTTTGTCCTTTTATACTTCTTAAACAAAAACTAAAATGCATAGGTTTAAATGCCTTTAGAAATAAGCCAAAGATAATTTGTATTAAAACTCTCCAAGCTAAGCCTTCTGCCTTCTTACCTCCCACTAGCCTGAGGGAGAACAGGGAAGAGCTACTGAAGCCTACTCAAGAGTTATTACAAGAAATTCTTTGACACAAAGAACTGAACATGGGAGGAATTGTATCTAATCATGCTGAATTCCCTTGGAAACTATCTTTGGGAAAAATCAGAATCTTCAGCTTTATTCTGATCTCTCTGCCACTTGAAATGAGCTTCCTGCTATGAATAATAATACTAAATTAAAAGTATAAACAATTATTAGAAATATATCGTCAAAGAAACCATTAAATTTGTTCCTTAAACAGGTTTATTACTTTTCTGCATACTTGCATGAAAATTTGTCTCCTACCAATTTGACATAAAATAGCCAGGATCAGATTTATTCATCTTATCGATATCATTATTTTATACTGTCAGGTGTTGAGAATAGCAGGTATATTGCTAGTAGCGGTATACCTATATATCTAGGTAGCAGGTATATTGCTCAAAAAGCAGACTCTATACCCCTCTTCCCCACCTACTCACCAATGCTGAGCAATTATTTTGTTTTTTGAAAAATAAGCTTAGTCTTATTTCAGAGGTTCTGCTGCACCTGTAATGATTTAGAATTCAAATGTGGCTAATTTATAAAACAACCACATATCACTGTTCACAGTAGGAGTCAGGTACTTAAAATAAACTCCATTGAGAATACAATTAGTTTCTTTTCTTGGGTCTTTTGCTTTCAGAGCTGTCTCTTGCTAAAACTAAGGAATAGTTTCCTTCTTCTAGCCTCCAAATGCCCAGTCACAGGGACACGGTATCCCAACATTTTGATTTCATGTTGGAGTTCTACGGAACTGGCCCAAATGCAACCACCTGAACTTTGGTTGGAGGAGAGAACTCTTAGTGACTAAATGCACTTTATGAACACTCTAAGTTTCCCTCCAGTATGTCTGCAAGAACACCAAACCAGGACAGGAGACACTGACCAGAAAGCGAGGGTGAAAGAAAAAGTGGGCATAGGATCATCTGGTTTGGGGCATTTACCTCATGATTGACAGGTAAGTTTTGGAATTGGTACTAAACAAAATGGAAAGCTGGAACTTTCCCCCAAATAATTTTATATAACAGAAATTCACAGCCAGAGAGACGAGGAACTGAAGGGTTTTCTTTTTTAATTTTTGTTTTATTCATATGTGCATACAATGTTTGGGTCATTTCTTCCCCCTTAACCCCACCCCCTCTCTTACCCCCACTCTGCTCCCTCCCTTACCCCCCCTTACCCCTCGCTACTTAGCAGAAACTATTTTGCCCTTATCTCTAAGTTTGTTGAGGAGAGAGTATAAGCAATAATAGGAAGGACAGAGGGTTTCTGCTGGTTGAGATAAGGATAGCTATACAGGGAGTTGACTCGCATTGCTTTCCTGTACATGTGTGTTACCTTCTAGGTTAATTATTTTTGATCTCACCTTTTCTCTAGTTCCTGGTCCCCTTCTCCTATTGGCCTCAGTTGCTTTAAGGTATCTGCTTTAGTTTCTCTGCATTGAGGACAACAAATGTTATCTAGTTTTTTGGGTGTCTTACCTATCCTCATACCTCCCTTGTGTGCTCTCACTTTATCATGTGATCAAAGTCCACTGGAGTGGTTTTGAAGGAAGAGATAGATTGGAGAATACCACTGAGTGATTTACCCATGCCGGTCATATAACTCTAGGGCTTGAAGCAAGTCAAATTGTCCAGATTTTTGTATGCTTGTGTGGAAAACAGAAGTAACGATAACTACCATAGAGAGTTCACAGGCCCAAGGAAAAAAATCTTACTCCTGGTAAACTTAAAACACACACCTCTAATCAGCATCATAAACATTTTCTTACTCTTTCTTTTATTGTGATTGTTACCCCTTCTCTTTTAAATTAGGGTACTTTTATTCCTATCCAAAGCACTATGTCTGCCTTGAAACTTCCTCTTTCTTTCCTCAATTAGCACGATCATCATACTTCTCTCGTCATTGACTGTAGCACATCTGGTGCAAGACATATGACCTCCGATATCTGAAACAGTTAAGAAATGCAATTCCACTTTATTAAATTTGCTAAGAAGAACTAATCGTAGTCATGTTTAGTTCTACACACAAGTTTGAAATCTATCATTTCTCTAAATGGAAAAAGGGGAAAGTAAAGGAGGATGACTAGAATGAGAAGGAACAGAAACAAAATCCAGTGTTTGTAGACCTTGCCCTGAGTATTAATGCCACCTGAATGAATGTGTTTATTGACATAAAGAATGAACTGTACGAAAAGCCTAGATTCAGATTGAGCTGTCAGCTTCAAAAGACATGGGAAACATGGTGGTGAACAGAAACTTGGGTGAGTGGCACATAGACCTAAAGATGCTCGTATCAGGATGACTCTGCTCAAAACATCTTTTCTGTATATCATTCTGTTACAAGTGAAAATCACCTAAAGATGACTCAGTTTGAGGCACAGATTGCCCCTTAGTCAGGAGACAGGAATGGGATATGGGACACAAGGACACTATGACTCAGAAGGGCCCAAAGGACCACAAAGAATGAAATGTGAGTAGCTTCATAAAAGAAAATAAGGTACACTAGAGAGAAAGAGAGAGAGAGAACAGTAGGGAAGATATAGATGCTGGACTGCTTAAAACCACAGATACCCACTTTACCATACAAAAGACTTCCACCTCTGACCTGAACTTGTTGGTCTCTGTCTCCTTTAAAAATCATTAATCTTCCAGTTGGCTCTAATTGTAATCTAACATATGTAAAATGCAGTGCCACTTGTCTCTACCTTGTGGCTTTTATCTAAAATTGGATAAGCTTTGGGAGCCACTTTATATTATAATTTATGAATGCAAAGTCAGCTGAAACCCCTAAGTCCTTTTTGTATGCATACTGTTTTAGCTCAGTCCTTCTAACTTGCTTACATACATACAGCTGATTTTCGAATTTAAATGTAGAATTTCATTTTTATCCTTCTTAAGTCATATCATTAATTTCAATCTACTAGGATCTTTTCAAACTCCTGATCCCATCATTTAGTAATTTGGCTATTTCTCCAAGCAGAGAGCCATCATGTACAGCTTTTTAAGTTCCTGCACTGAGAGTTGGTTTAGAAAGGGCTGGGATAGGTAGATAGCCTTTATTTTCAGTCACACTTCACCATTTACTAGCTGTGCAAGCTTTGACAGGTTTCTTAATTCTCTTGTAACTCAGTTTTCTCATCTACAAATCAGGAATAATAGCCCCTTTTCTGTAAAGTCTTTTTTCCTCTAGAAGATTGCATGAGTTTACTCAGGTAAAAATCTAATAGCATCCAACAATTATTAGTTAACAAAATATTTTTATATACATCTAACTCAGTGATGAAAGTCTATAAAGAATGAAATCCTGGAATACTCCTTCATTCCATATGGTACATTATCTTCATATGAAAATTACTGACACATCGCATTTGATTTGCCAGCTTAAAAATAGTATTACTATTTACCTATGTTAATGTGTTCTTATGCATTTTGATCATATACTGCTCTGTGAACCTTTTTCTATTGCATCCAGGGCAAACTTTCCAAGAGTTGTTTATAGGGCCAAGTACTTACAGTCTTCACCCATCAATTTTTAGCAGAGTGATCATAGGCCAGGCATTTAATCTCTCTGTCTCTGCCTCTCATATTCCTCATGTCAAAAAAGAAAATGGAATAGTTGAACAGATTTGACTTCCCTTAAAGTCCAAGTTACTTTTGACATCCTTCATAAAACTTAAGACTAAATCTAGCCACAATACTTTAAAACTCACCTAGCTGTGTACCCCTGAGCAATAGTACTGTCTGGTCCTGTGTGGGGTTTGCCATTGTGTGTTTCAACTCACCACTGGAGTGAGTCTCACTGGACTTCCTCTGAGCATTGTGACTGAGCAATTGACACTGTCCCCACTTTTAAACAGTGGTGTTAGGGAACCAAGGATGTTTGTGAGCCCTCAAATAGAAGTCTGATTCTTAAACTCTGCTCCAACTTTGCTGGATAAGTAGTTCTGGGAATAGTACCTAGAAACTGGTAATTTAATAAACTCTACAAGTGACTTTTACACACCCCAATGTTTGAGAACTACTAACCTACACCAGGATATATATATATATATATCCCACAGAGAATTCACAAATGCTTGCTGGATGGTTTCATTCTCTACTTGTGAAAAAGGAAGCCTGCCACATACGTTGTTAGAAATTGGACATGGTTACCTTTATTTTTTGTCTGCCTG
The DNA here is from genome assembly GCF_047511655.1 of Castor canadensis. NCBI lineage: Eukaryota > Metazoa > Chordata > Mammalia > Rodentia > Castoridae > Castor > Castor canadensis. The sequence goes on from NC_133395.1 coordinate 30,727,199, forward strand.
CACAAAGCCACACCACGTTGATAATGCACAAATATCTATTTGTTCCTCATATGTTTCATCTCTGACGTCTTCTGCAGAGGCACTCAAACCACAGAATCTACTCTCGTAAATTACCACTGGAAAACACTTTCAAAAATAGGCAGAGATGAACTTTCCCATCAGGGATTTCCTAAGTCACTTCTGCATTAGAAAATAGATTATCTTTTCTTCTTCTGTCTCCTGACAATACATTAAGAGACCCCCACTAAAGTGAGGCCATTCTTCCAAAACCCCAGCCAAAGCACTCACAGGGCACCACACAATAATAAGTCTCCAACATAGTGTATGTGGAAATAATCACTCCAGGGAATGTGGTGGGAGTGGAGGACAAGAACTCTCCTCAAAGAGAGCCTGTTGTTCTGTCTCAAAAGTGTGAGGCAGCTACAATAACATCATCAAAGCTCTGATGTTTAAAACTGGTACAGCTTACGTAAACTACCTTTCCCCAGTCTGATTATTGGTATCTTCAAGTTTTATAATCCATATTCCCATATCAGGAAGGTATGCTAAGTAGCTATTTAGTGACTAAATAGCTTTCAAGTGCTATAAATGCTAAGTGCTACTATTCTTTTGAGCCTGTTTTGCATAGAGATGTTGTATTTTAGACCTCTTAAAGTGATATTTATACCCACACTGATTTTCATTAAAAAATTAACATAGCAAGATGTAGGAGGAAAGAGATTATAGTAGAGTTTCAATTCAGTCTTCTCCCTGCTTAAGTTTCAGAAAACTGGGTAAAAGCCAATAAAAGAAGTGTGAATTTATGATACTTTATTTTCGGTTTAATCTTTACCAACATCAGCAATTCTTGAATGCCTATTCTGGCAAATTGTGCATTTTCTCTTTAAATTCTATTTCTTTGCCAACACAAAGTCATAATACTGAAGGACAAAAGAAAAAGGAGCTCTAGTTGACAGTATTTGTGCAATGGAACTTTGACTTCTTTGTATTGGCTGGAACAGAATTGAAGTAATGGGAGGGATGACTAGTCCTAATCATTAATTAAGTTTTTAGAAAAATATTTAGTTTTATTGCTTTCAAGTAGATGTAATGGTATATTTAACAATTAGGCATACTTTAATGAATAGATGTTAGATTTTCAAATGATTCTCTCTTCAAAAAGCTGTTTGTATTTTTAAAAGGGTTGTAAAGATTACTCTTTGATCCTGTTTATACTATTCATTTTTTCATCATGTATTTCATTAATTGTTAACATATAAATGAAGTCAATCCCCACAGATAATTCTAAAGTTCCAAATCAAGGAAAATTTTGAAAGAAATTTTGGAGAGTTCTGAATACTTATTCTGTGTCTGAGGATAAACATTATTACAATAAACTACTCTGTAAAACATACCATATTTAGATTTGGAGTCTGGAGAGATCAGAGGTGCAAAGAGACTTAGGAATCCACTAAACGGCTTGTTTCTTCACGAATAAAAAAGGACAGACTCAAAGAAATGAACAAAAATATACAAAGTGTAATAGTTGGGTTCCAAGTGGCAAAGTCACAGTGGAAACTAAAGCAATGCATTGCTCAGCACCAAAAGAACCTCGGGGAGTGTTGGCGAGGAGAGAGTGATCAACTCTTTAAGCATTTGTCACCCATCTTTGCTTCCTTAGGCTTGCCTTCCTCTGAATAGGTTTATACGTAGCAAAGATGGAGACTAACAGTCACCAGTTTAATTATCATTTCAACCCATCATCCCAGTGAAAAGTGAGTGCTTGTTTTCCTGGAAGTTTCAGCAAAATCCCATGGAAGACACTAATTGGCCTGAATTGGCATAAAGATCATTCATCCTTGAGCCAATCACGACAGCCAGGGAGCTAAGGTGCTAACTCATGTGGGGGACAGGGCATGGCTCTCAAAGACAGAAAGGAGCAGACAGCTAACAGTACCCACTACCCACAGTCACAGGGCTAGCCAGTGGCAAAATCAATAATGCAGCTATAGTTCCTGACTCCTGGTCTAGTGTTTCCTTCCATAAAATTAATTTTTGTTTTGTTTTACTTTGCTTTAGTTTCATAGCCTATTTGGTTGTCAGTTCGTTGTGGCATGACGTAGAGACTAAGAAAGTGAAAAGTTGTAAAATAATATCTTCGTGTGTGTGGAAATATTTCTTATTTTTATTTCTAAAGCTTCAACCTACATCTTTCTGTAAACCCTTCATAAAAAATGCTCCTTTGTAGATGGAATTTCTCATGGGAGAGACATTCAAGAGATACTTAATGTCTATTTTTTCAGTTTCCAACATATGGTCCAACATGTGGCCAAAGAAATGCTGAGGGTGTCTGGTTCCCCACTCTGGCTAGCTGTCTAAAGTAGGGGAAACACTGATGTATGTCCCAAGTGACCCAACCCTTTCGAACCCTTTACTCTTCTTCCAAAAAGCTTGATGCAAAAGAGTCCACATTTGCCCTAAATGGGGCCTGTTTGAAAAGGACCACTTTCATGATCTTGCTGGTTTTTCTTGAGGCTGGCACACAGTCTATCTACTAAGAGTAAAAGGGAATAAGTGCACTCCATCAGCCTCCTTCCCTTTTCTATCAAATGTAAGTGGTGTTATAATATTGATATGATCAAGACTAATGAGCCATTAATTCTAATTCAAAAAAAATGAGGTAACTGAACATGATCTTTACAGCACATTGATCTGATACGCCAGATGAAGGCAAGGTTCCATTTCCTCTTGGAAATATGCCTGCTCCTCACAAGCAATTTTAAAATGTTCCCCATATGGATGTGCTTTTCTGCGTGCCAAAAATAAATCTAATAGAAGGAGACAAATATAATGTCTAAGGAGAAAATATACCCTCCTTTTAACATTTCTTTATCCTTCTCCTCCTTTCTCTAAGGCTCAGGCCTGGTAGCAAGTCACTTTGTGAATTACCAAAATGTGCTTAGGGGAAGCAGTGATTTCTTAATGAATGCAAGTAGATGCAAAGGTCGGAAAATGTGTACAACTGTTATCTCTCCCCCACACACATGACAGTGAACATAGCAAGGATTGCATTTTAATTAGTGGCCATAAGTACTACTTGGATGTTGTTTAGGGTGGAGCATACAATAAAGACATTTTATCCTGCCACATTTTTTTTTCTTTTTTTTTTCTTTTATTATTCATATGTGCATGCAAGGCTTGGTTCATTTCTCCCCCCTGCCCCCACCCCCTCCCTTACCACCCACTCCACCCTCTCCCTCTCCCCCACACCTCAATACCCAGCAGAAACTATTTTTCCCTTATTTCTAATTTTGTTGTAGAGAGAGTATAAGCAATAACAGGAAGGGACAAGGGTTTTTGCTGGTTGAGATAAGGATAGCTATACAGGGAGTTGACTCACATTGATTTCCTGTGCGTGGGTGTTAACTTCTAGGTTAATTCTTTTTGATCTAACCTCTTCTCTAGTACCTGTTCCCCTTTTCCTATTGGCCTCAGTTGCATTTAAGGTATCTGCTTTAGTTTCTCTGCGTTAAGGGCAACAAATGCTAGCTAATTTTTTAGGTGTCTTACCTATCCTCACCCCTCCCTTGTGTGCTCTCGCTTTTATCATGTGCTCATAGTCTAATCCCATTGTGTGTTTGCTCTTGATCTAATGTCCGCATATGAGGGAGAACATACAATTTTTGGTCTTTTGGGCCAGGCTAACCTCACTCAGAATGATGTTCTCCAATTCCATCCATTTACCAGCGAATGATAACATTTCGTTCTTCTTCATGGCTGCATAAAATTCCATTGTGTATAGATACCACATTTTCTTAATCCATTCGTCAGTGGTGGGGCATCTTGGCTGTTTCCATAACTTGGCTATTGTGAATAGTGCCGCAATAAACATGGGTGTGCATATCCTGCCACATTTAAGTAGAAACATGCTATGCCAATGTGAGGCTAAAAAAGAGTCTTGAGGTGTGTCTTCAGATTATCTAAATACATTTTAAGGTTTAAGGTACATTTTTCCATTAAATTCTTTGTGTTTCCTTTGAAGGAACATATCAGCAATTTATATGATCATTCAAAAACAATCCTAGCCACAAACTAGTAGGTCACGCCTGTAATCCTAGCTCCTCAGGAGGCAGAGATCAGAAGGATTGCAGATTGAAGCCAGCCCAGGCAAATAGTTCTGTGAGACCCTATCTCAAAAAACCTTCACAAAAATAGGACAGGTGGAGTGACTCAAGGTGAAGGCCCTTAGCCAAGTCCCAGTACTGCAAAAAAAAAAAAAAAAAAAAAAAACCTATATTCTTAGAAACAAACAAAACACCCCAGAATATAGGACATCATTTCCTTAATGCTGGTTCTAGTGACCAAGACAAATGAATGCTGAGTACTAATCCCATAAAAATAAGGTTAAATAACAGTTACACTCTGGTCTCCAGGGGATTTTGATAAAAACTACCTTTGCATATATTTGAATAGCAACTTGAATATATATATTACTAGAAGGTGAACTGTGTTTGCCCAAAATTCATAAATCTTAACCTCAGTTGTCTCAGAATGTGACTCTATTTGGAGACAGGGTCATTAAAGAAGTAATTGAGTTAAAATTCAGTCTGAGGCCAAGATCTGATCCAATATGGCTAGAGTCCTTGTGGAGTCAAACACAGATAAGCAGAAGGAAATTCATGTGAAGACACAGAGAGAAGATAGCCAACTACAAACCAAGGAGAGGCAGCTCAGGAGAAACCAACCCTGCTGACAACTTGATCTTGAACTTCTAGTCTCCAGAACCATGAGAAGATAAGTTTCTGCTATTTAAACTATCCAGTTTGTGATAGTTTATTATGGAACTAGCAAACAAATAAATACACCAATAGAATAAGTTTAATACAACCCCAGATCTCTTAGTGAGAAGATCCTTAAAAGTAAGTATAACATTTTAAAAGAACAAACATTATTTCTGTCAAGAATGCAGTGTTTGAACTAAAGCAGATACCTTAAAAGCAACTGAGGCCAATAGGAAAAGGGGAACAGGTACTAGAGAAGAGGTTAGATCAAAAAGAATTAACCTAGAAGGTAACACCCACGCACAGGAAATCAATGTGAGTCAATGCCCTGTATAGCTATCCTTATCTCAACCAGCAAAAACCCTTGTTCCTTCCTGTTATTTCTTATACTCTCTCTACAACAAAATTAGAAATAAGGGCAAAATAGTTTCTGCTGGGTATTGAGGGGGTGGGGGGGAGAGGGAGGGGGCGGAGTGGGTGGTAGGGGAGGGGGTGGGGGCAGGGGGGAGAAATGAACCAAGCCTTGTATGCACATATGAATAATAAAAGAAAAAGAAAAAAAAAAGAATGCAGTGTTTGTGGCAATTATTCCTAAGAGAAGAAGAATCCAGTCTTTATCAATTCTACCTTTGAGAGTAAAAGGTCCAACAAAAATGAATCAGAATCACTCATGGACGTTTGAAAGGGAATTTTAGAGGACTAAAACATGTCAATAAACTGGAAGTTGTTTAAATGATCAGAAACTAACGTTGGGGAAAACTAACTAGAACAAACTCTCCTCTCACTCCAGAAATCCTCTTCGCAACGACAGTAGAGAAAGAAAACAGTTTTAGTGTTGAATGTGATGTGCATCATAGGCAATCCACTGAGAGGTTACAAAAACAGAAAGAAATCTCACTCCCACATAATCAAACAGGTACAGCCCATTACTTATATGCTTTCAGACAAACGTTGTGGCCTGATAGCACCATTTGTCACATGTGACTCATGTTAACATCAGTTAGTATTTAGGGTGGCTATCTGTGTTACCTAACAGACTTTATCCAGAATTAAAATAAACTTCTCATCTTTTCACAATGACAAGTTCTCACCAAGTCAAGCTTCTACTCAGCTGCAGAGACTAGAGATGGGGGAACAGCTCCTCCCTTGTTGTCTACATTTCAGAAAGATGGCTGCTAGTTTCTTGGGTCATAAAGTTGACAAAATGCCAGTCTACACTCCAAAGGAATTTATATACATTTCAAAAGGAAAGACAGTGTATAATTATAAATTTTCTAAAGTAAATGCTCAAAGAAAAAGAAGTCACCTCATTTTCACGAGGGAGAATTAAGCCTCTTCTGTTTAATTTATATTTGTCCTTACACTATCATTTGAAAGTTAAAATAGAAATAATTCATGTTTTCACTGGCTCTCAGAAAGTACATTTTTTAATGAAAAGAAGTACTTAAAACCTTTAATTTAAAAATCCCCCATGCGTGTGGCTACCATCTTCTAAGCCTAAGCAAAACATGGACTTAAGGATTTCATTACTGAAGAAGCCAAGAAACCAACTTCAAAGCCATTGAAGGCATGGCATAACAGAACTTTCTTCATTCATAGATTCTGCTAATTTTAAAATGTAACATTAACAATGTACTAGCAGAGCTATCTGGATACAATAAACATTGTCCATATACTTTGTTTAGTTGAGGAGACCCTTCAAAATTCCAGGTGCATTGCAAAATCATGTGTTTAGTCTGATGTTTATCCCTTGTGTAGTTTCAGGAGTCCATGAACACTGTGATCTCATACTAAATCAGAGAATGTTAAAGAAAAAGAGAATGGTCAAGAAAAATGGCTGAAATCAAACCAAATTAGCTTGGAGGAAAGAAGAGGTCCACAAGTCAAAGACTCCAAGAATCTTCCCAGACACATCCTAGAGAGAAAGAGCCCTCAAGCAGACACTCTTCCTCTATCCTCCATTTCTTCCCAAGGCCTGGCACTCCCTTGGATTGCCCACTGGATCTTGTGACTTTAAATACCACCTCTCTTTTATCAATACCCAAATGTATGTGACTTAGGATAGCTGTGTCCCCAAACTCCAGACATCTCCTCTTCCTGCACATGCCAAAAACTGACCTCCTGGCCCTTCCCTCAAACTGTCCCACCTGCAGCATTCCCAATTTCAGAGAAGAACAATGCTAAAGTTTCAACTGCTCAGGGCAGAAACTTTGGAATCCTTATTGATACTCATCTTTATCTCACAACAAGATGTTATTGCAACACATCCAGACTCCAGCAGTGTATTAATATAGCTACCATGTCACAGCAAACCATCTCTCTCTCTCTCTCTCTCTCTCTCTCTCTCTCTCTCTATCTCTATCTCTCTTTCTCTCACACACACACACTCTCTCTCTCTGTCTTGTGTTATTTTGGTAGTCTTGCAATGACAAATGTTACATCCTTGCTATCCTTTATACTCTGTAGTCTATTCTCAACACAGGAGGCAGTGATTCTCTCAAAACATTACTAATCTCAAAACCAAATATGCCTCTAGCAACTCTATTCTTTATTTCATTCACAGAAATCCTCATAATGCTTCCATGAATGGACCTCTTTCCTTTTTTCCTACCACTCTCCCTTTCACTTACTCTGCTCCAACCATACTGCTTTTTTGTTCTGCACATGTTAAGTTCATTCTTGCCACAGGCCCTTTGCATGTGCTGCTCTGAGTACACAGAAGGGTCTCCTAGATCTTCACAAGCTGGTTCCTTTCTCCCTTCAGGGTTCAGTTCACAAAGTAAGAACTTCCCCCACCACTCTGTGCTATTACCCCATTCATCCCTTATCTCCTTGTCCTGTTTTCTTTTCTTCATAGCACATGAACTGCTTGCTATTGTGAGACTAATCTGAAACACATGTTCATATACCCATATGGGGTATCATAATAAAGAGAACCTGGTCACCTAATTGTAAGAGCAGAGCATGATAGTTTATTTAAACATTTGCCTGGTTTACTTTGTCCCTCTCTTCTAAGTATCAAACTTGGGAAAATTTCCACAGTGTCAATCGAGTCTCAAAAAAGTATTCATAGGGATCAAAATGTCAGCTTCCCCTGGATCTCATTCACCAAGGGAGTATAGCCAGGCCTGCAGGACCAGCCACACTGCACAGCTTGCCAGAGAGCCAACTCAGCAGCAGTCATTCCTCAACTGCTCCCACCAGGAGACTGAAATCCGCCTCCTCTCTCCTTTGTGAGTCTAGTTTCTCAACGGAGAAATTCAAATTAAAGCATTTGCCCCTGATGTATGCCTAAATAGCCTAAACAGCTCAATTTTAAAAAGAAATTAAAGAATATGATCATTGCTCTTATTTTCAAGATGTTCTCGTTGCCAAGAGACAGTAAATCCTATAAGGGAGAGATTCAGATTCTCTGTGTTCACAAAACATACTAGAGTCTCCAATTATACTGATATATTTGATTGGATTTCAGAAGTGGCCTGATGTTCACTGGCAATAGACAGTTATTGAGGTAGCTGACATATTTTTTTGCTATAAAATCATCTCCTTTTTTGCTATAAAATCTTTACCAAGCTCTATGAAGGACAATGGAGCAATACCTCTCCTTGACACAGAGGTTAATATTTAAAACTTAAATAGAAATGATAGTAACACAGAATTCATCCCCATGAGGCAAAAAATACACTATATTTTGGCAAGTTCTAGTTAATATATTTTGGGAGTTAGAAAACTAGAATCAAAGAGGCTATCTCAACTACACTGGTTATAGTAGCCATAATCAGGGTGATTTTATCAGGGTAGCCTAAAACAAAGCCCCAAATAGCATCTAAAAGAATTAAAGTCATGCTGCTTGGTTAGTTGCTGTGTGATATACAGTATAAATTTACAGTGTGCAATATATGCTAAAAAAAAAAAAAAAACCCAATCAACCAAACAAACAAAAACACTAGCTTTTGAATCAGAAATGTATGAACTACATCTCTACTGTTTACTAGTTGTGTACTCTAGGCTAAATTATTCAGTGTCTCTGACACCAAATGTCCTCATGAAGGTACAGTCCTCATGATGAGATTAGTGTTTTGATAATAACGGATGGGAGCGCTTCCACTCTGCTTCTGCCATGCAAGGACACAGGACACAGCAAGAAGACAGCTATCTACAAGCCGGGAAGAGAGCCCTCACCAGTAACCCAAACTGCTAGGACTTTGATCTTGAACTTTTTGGCCTCCAGAACTGTGAGAAGTACATTTCTGTTGTTTGAGCACCCAGTCTATAGTAATTTATTATAGCAGCCCACACTGGTAAGACAATACCTGACACCATGCCTGAACCGAGTAAAGTCTCAAGAGAGAGTAGGTCGAGGTAAGAAAAGAAAATGTTCATACAAGTGATAGATAACAAGCAAGTGCATCAGAATGGATTAGGGTCCTGGGGAGCAGGAAAACTAGATGGAATTGGAGGTGGACTTTACACCCCCAAATGGAAAGTTTACTTTTCACATTGAAAGCTAATGTGTGATCTCAGAATGTCACAATAGCAAATACCTTGAGAAGATAGGAACCTTCACTGCAGGAGAGGCAGAGGTGTAGAAAGACTAGAAGCAAATGGAATGATTTGGTGGCAGCCCTAGTTCATAAGTGATGATGATAAAAGTCAGTGACTAATAGCATATGGCTATTTACATTACAGTGTTTTAGAGCAGCCAACCGGAGTCCATCCCAGGGAGAGTTGGAGCAGGCTTTTATATATGTGCTCAAGTTTGGGCATTTATGAGGCACCTTTGTCTTCTTAACTTTTAGTGACCTTTATTTGACAACAGAAAAACATCACATTTAACAGCCAAAATAAAATAATTTACCAACAGAAAGACTTATTTTTTAAAAATGAGGGTTTTTTTCCTATCAACTAATCCATTTCAACCAGCTCCTGAATGAAACTGAGACTGGACACATGTCCATGACAGTCCTGCTCAACCCATGTCTTCACAGCATCTCAAGCTAATACTTTCTCATAAGAAAGGAAATAAAAATTATTTCTTCTTCAAAGGAAATAAAAATTATAAAGAAACTTTGTCAAAGCTTCATGTGATTTGGCCCTATTCTATTTAAAATAATATTCCCTCATGCAATCCTTCATGGGTTAGAGCTTTTAAAATGTAGATTAGGTCTTACTTTTTCAGAGATTAGCAAGCCCTTTATGGATCTGGAGTTTTCTTGTATAGATAACACTTGTCAAAGGGTTTCAGAAAACACAAAGATAATAAATACCTTTTATCAGCTGCTCACCTAACAGCTGCACAAGTGTTTCACATATATACTATTTCATTAGAACACCATCAAAAACAAAATAAAACCAAAAACTGAAGTCTTGTTCTCATCTCACAGATGATAAAGCTTATCTTGGAACAGCAGTTCCTAGTTTGGGCTGCACACTGAGTCACCTGAAGCAATCATTTAAAATAGCTCCATGGCCAGGCTGTTCTGCAGACAACCAAAATCAGAAACTTTGGACATAAGACCCAGGCATGGGATGGCATCAGTTGAGTCCAACATTTGCTCAAAATTAAGTACCACTTTTTGAACACCTCGCCCAGGGTCATTCATGTTGAAAGTGGCAGAGGACAACCTTTCTATCCCAACACCAAGAGCTATATCCATAGTTCTTAAAACTCTGATAGCAATCAAAATCACCTGAGGAAATTTTTTAACTACCAGCGCAGAGCCCCATCCCCAAAGATTCTGAATCTATTAGGAAAGGTTCTATGGGGCCCAGCCACAGGTAGGTATTTTTTAAAGTCTTCTCGATCAATTTTAAAATGTAGACAGACTTGTTTTATGTTATTCTTATCAGTTGAATTTTAAAAACCATAATATTTATTTTCCTTCCCACCTTCAAGTCTTTCTAAAAACAAGTTATATTTATACATGCTTTCTCATTGATCTTTTCTTTACTTAAGGGAATAGGTATACAGTTCTTGACTCCCATCTGCTAATTATATGATAAATGATTTTAATAATGAGAATATATTGACTATACTCTATATAATACATACACTCAAACATTAAACTACCTAAAAAACTAGAAGGTTATAATACAAATATTTCATTGGTGATTTTCTTCAACAAATACCAACCAAAAAACAAGAAAAGGAAAGGAAGAGAAAGAAAGAATGAGCCTAAGTCAGTCTTAAACAATGGCTGAAATTCGAAGGGGAATGAGCATCACCAATGAGGACCCCAAAAGCAGGAAAATTTTACAAGGCAAATATCATGTTTGAAAGGCAACCCTTTATCTGATTTCTGTTGCTATGTATCAGTTTGCTACTTCTAAAGTTAAAAAAAAGAAAATTAGTGGTAGAGCACCTGCTTAGCAAGCATGAAGCCCTGAGTTCAAGCCATAGTATAACAAAAAAAGAAAAGTAAAAAAAAAATTGAATCATATAGTATAAATAGAATCATACCATATAGATTATTTTAAGATCCATCTATTGTCTTGAAGTTCATTGTATAAATGTACAGTTGGCTCTTTTTATCCACTTGTTTAGTGACCTCTGATTGAACTATCTGCAGATCAAAAATACTTGAAAACCTTTTTGTCTATGCTGAACACAGACAGACTTTTTCTTGTCATTATTCCCTGAAAGATATAGCATATAATACTGTTTATATAGCATTTACATTATATTATGTATTATAAGTAATCTAGAGATATTTTAACATATATAAAAAGATGTGCATGGATTATGTACAAACATCACATCAATTTTCTGTAAGGGGATTGAACATAATCTGACTTGTGTATCTGCAGACGTTCCTATAACCAATCCCACATGGCAGATACCAAGTGATGACTATACAATAAGTAGTTTATCCATTCATTTGCTGGGGACACTGGGATGATTCCATGTTTTACTATTGCAAATAAAACTGACATGAGCATTTGTATTTAAGTTTTTGGACAGACACATTTTTTCTCTTGTGGGTAAATATATAGGAGGTATATAACTTTTTAAGAAATTTTTAAACTCTTCCAAAAGCTCACAAAATTTTACAATCCAATCAGCAATGTATAAGAGTTTCTGGAAGACAAAAAAAAAGTTTCTGTTCCTCTACATACTTGCCACATTTGATAAGGTCTCTGTAAATGTAGTCATTCTAATGGTGAGTACTGGTATCTCATTGTGCTTTTAATTTACTTTTCCCCAGTGACTAATGATGTCAGCATCTTTCCATGGGCTTACTTGCTATCCAAATATGTTATTTGGTGAAGGATATAATCAATATTTTACCCAATTTTTAAATGAATCGGTGATTTCCTTAGTACTGAGTTTTGAGCATTTTATATATTTCAGGTACAAGAACTTTTAGGAAATATGTGCTTTGCAAATAGTTTCTGCCTGGCAGCAAGGGGGGAGGAGGGGTACGAGAGGGAGCAGGGGGAAGGGGGGAGAAATGACCCAAACATTGTATGTACATATAAGTAAAAGAATTTTAAAAATTTTCTCCCAGTCTATACTTTCCTTTTTATTCTCTTAATAGTGCATTTTGAAGAGATGAAGTTTTTAATTTTAATGACATCCAGGTTAATATGTCCTCTTATGGATCACGCCTTGGTGTTACATCTAAAAAATCCTTTCCTAACTCAAAGCCCAAGATTTTCTCTTGAGTTTTCTGCTAAAAGTCTTATTAATTTAGGTTTAATATTCTGGTCTATGATCCATCTTGAGTTAATTTTTGTATATGATGCAAAGTATAAGTTCAAATTTTTCTTTCTTCCTTCCTTCCCTCATTTCTTCCCTCCCTCCCTGCCTCTCTCACTCCCTTCCTTACTCCCTTCCTCCTTTTTTCCCTCCCTCCCTTCCTCCCTCTCTCTCTTCCTTCCTTTTTCCTTCTTTCCTTCCTTCTTTCCTGCCTTTTTTATGTGGATATGTAATTGGTCCAGCAACAATTGTTGAAAAAACAATGTTTATACACTACATTGTTATAATTAGTGTGGGTCTGTTTCTGGAGTCTTCTGTTTCATTGGTGTATTTTGTTACTTTTTTTTGTTTTAACAGTACTGGGCTTGATCCCAGAGCCTTGTGCTGGCTAGGCAAGTGCTTTTTGCCACCTGAGCCACACTCCTCTTGTCTTGACACAAATAGCAAACTTGTTGCCTTCATTACTGTAGTTTCATATAATGCCTTGAAATAGAGAAATGTTAGCACATCAAATCCCTCAAATTGTTTGTCTTTTATTAATGTTATTCTGGACATTCTATATGCTTTGCATGTCCATGTGAACTTTAGAATGAACTTGTAGATTTCTACAAGAAAAATGTTCAGATGTTGCTTGGAATTGTTTTAAATCCATAGATCAACTTGAAGAGACCTGACAATCTAACTACATTGAACAAGGATCAGAAGATTTTTGGTAAAGGGCAAGATAGAAAATATTTCATGTTTTCCAGGCCATAAGGTTCTGTCTCAATTAATACTATAGTACAAAAGAAGTCTTAGACAACATGTAAATATCCATATATCTCTGTGTTCCTATAAAACTTCACTTATTAAAGTAGGCTTGGCCAAATTTGGTGGATGGACTACAGTTTGACAATCCATTATTGAATTTTAAATTTTTTTGTTTTCTTGGAGACAAGATCTTGCTATATTGCTCAGACTGACTTCAAATTCCTGGGGAGTCTTCCCATTCTTAAATAGGGTATAACTTCTTGTTAGGTTTTTCATTTCTCTCAAAAATGTTTTATGCTTTTTATTGTACAGGTTGTGTACACATTCTGTAAGATTTCTCTCTCAGTAATATATAGCCCAGGCTGGCCTCAGACGCCAGTCCTTGTACTTCCATCTCTCCGAACTGCTCAGATTACAGGCATGTCCTGCCATCCTGATGGTATTTCATGTCTTGGGAAATATTATCAAAAGCACTTTCACTCCAATTTATGATTATTCTGGTTAGAAGTAGAAACACAATTGAATATTTATACAATAATTATGTAACCCTGCTAATATTAGTTCTAGTAACTTTAGTTTGGATTTGTGTCATCTATGAATAAAAGAAATACTCCTTTTTTCCTTTCCAACATGGAATTTATTCATTTTTCTTACCTTAGTATGCTAGCTATTGGATTAGTGTTGAGTATAAATGTTAAAAGCAGATATCTTTGCCTTGTTTCTAATCTTAGGGAGAAAGCACTCAGTCTCCACCATCAACTATGATGTTCTTTTGTAGATGTCCTATCAGGTTGAAGAACTTCTAGTCTTCATTTTCTGAGAATTTTAAAAATCAATAAATAATGGATTTTTTTTCAAGTTTCTTTGTCATTATTGAGATTATTCTAAGTATCTGTTTTATTTTTAATCTGTTAATATGAATAATTACATTACTTGATTTTTAGGAGTAAAACCAACTCTGCATTTCTGGGATAAACTCAAATTGATTATGATAATTATTACATATATAATTAGATTAAATTTGCTAATAATTGTTTATAATCTTAGTATCTTTATTCATCAGGAATATTAACTGGTTGTTTTCTTGTAATGTCTTTGGCTGGTTTTGGAATCAGGGTTACTTTGATTTTATAGAATTATTTGGGAAGTATTTTCCCTCTTAAATCTTCTGAGAAGCTTATGCAGAATTGTTGTTATTTCTACATTAAATGTTTGGTGGAATTCTCCATTAAAGTCATCTGAACCTAAAATTTACTTTGTGAGAGGATAAATCCAATTTCTTGAATAGATTTATGATTATTCTAGTTATCTATTTTTATAAGAAGATTTGGTAGTTTGTGTCTTTAAAGAATAGACTCATTTTTTAAGCTATAGACTGCTATTGGAATAAAACTATTCTTAATGTTCCCTTATTATCTTTCTAACATCTGTAGCATCTGTAGTGATATCCTCATTATCATTTCTGCTATTGAATATTGATGTCTTTTCTCTTTTTTTCCTGGTCAGTTTGACTACAAGTTATCAATCTTTTCAAGGCACAAATTTTAATTTCTTTTATTTTTTTCTATTAGTTTTGCTGTAACCTAGTAAACTGAATATTGATCTGTTCACACTAGCTATGTGGTCAACAGCTGATCATTTCTTTATGAGATTCTGTTCCTACTTCATAGACATTGATGTGAGAATTATTTTGGATGATGCAGGTGCAAATCTCTTCCACAAGAGTATTTCCAGTACTCTTCTTTCTATTGTGTTGATTCATCTGGTATTATTTTTCTTCAATATAAGGAACCTCCTCTAATAGCTCTTATAGTAGAAGACTTGGTGATTTCCTTCATTGTTTATACGTCTAAAAAAGGCTTCATTTTTCCATTCTCACTGGATATAGAATTCTACATTGACTATTTTTTTTCCTTTTCAGCACTTTAAACACGTGGCCCAATGGGTTTTTTATTTGCATTCTTTCTCAAATGAACAGTGGTGTTATTTTTATCACTGTCCATCTACGTAGCATGGAATTGTTTTTCTCTAGGAAATTTTAAGAGCTTTTCTTGAACACTCTATAACTTGCTCATGATGCATGATGGGTTCGTGTTTCTCATATTTGGGATTTATTGAGCTTATTGGATTTGTGGGTTTATGGTTTATATCAAATTTTGAGAAAAAAGTGACCCTTATTTCTTCAAATATTTCTATGGATCACTTCTCTTCTCTTTGGGAATTGCAGTTACATATATATTAGGTCACTTGAAGTTGTCTCCAGACCCCTGATACTTATTTTGTTTTAAAATTTTTCTTTTTCTCTTTGGGTTTCCTTTTCTATACTTTCTTATATCATGGCCTCACTAGTCTTTTCTTTTGCAATGTCTAATCTGCCATTAACACAATCCAGTGTATTTTTCCTCTCACGCATTGTAGTTCTCATCTCTGAAAGTTCAATTTAAGTCTTTTAAAAAGTATATTCCATGTTCTTAGTATACTTTTTAAATACATATATGCAATTAAAAATCATTCTGTTATCCCTATTTTTTATTCTAACATTTATGTGAGCTCTATATTGGTTTCAACTCATTGATTTTTTTTCTCCTGGTTACTGGTCATATTTTCCTGCTTCTTTGCATGCCTGATGTCCTTTGATTGGATGCCAGATGCTATGAATTTTACTTAGTTACGTGTTGGATATTTTGTACTCCTATAAATATTAAATACTCTTGAGCTTTGTTCTGGGAAGCAGTTAAGACACCTGAAAAATAGTCTGATCTTTTTAGGTGATGCTTCTAATATTTTGCCAGTTGAGATCAGAGCTTTGTTAGTCAAGGACTAGTTATCCCATCACAGAGGTCAATCCCTTCTGAGTAACACACCCAGTGCCCAAAGAATTATGTTTTCCAATCTGGCTAGTGGGAACAGGCACTGTTCCTAACCCTGTGCAAATTCAAGGAATTATTTCTTTTTTTTTCCTCTAAAAAAATTTATTTTATTGTTTGTTTTTACATTTGCTTACATATGTAAACACTGTTTAGGCCACCTTCCCCCTTCCCTGGTGAACCTGTTCCACCCTCTTTTTCTCTGATTTTGTTGAAGAGAAAACATAAAAGATAATCAGAGAAACAAAGCATTTTGCTAGTTTGAAATGAAGATAGCTATACAGAGAGATTCCTAGCATTGCTTCCACGCACATGTGTATTGCAACCCACATGGATTCATCTCTACCAGACCTGTTCACTCTCTGGTACCCTTTCCATAGTGGCCTCTGCCAGTTTAAGATTACTATGTTCACTCCTCTACAGTGAGCATATCAACCACATTCAAGTTTTAGGTTTCCTTCCCTTTCCCTATTCCTGCAGTGTGCAGTCTCCCCGTAGTGTGTGACCTGTGCCTAATAATATTACTGCATTTGTGTTGGGTCTATAATCTGCACATGAGGGAGAACGTGATTTTTGGCCTTCTGAGCCAGACTAACTTCACTTAAGATGATGTCTCTAGTTCCATACATTTACCTGCAAATGACAAAGTTTCATTCTTCTTTGTTGCTAAATATAATTCCATTGTATATAAATACCACATTTTCTTAATCCATTCATTGCTAGTGGGGCATCTGGCTGTTTCCATAGCTTGAGCTATTGTGAATAGTGCTGCAACAAACATGGGTGTGCAGGTGCCTTTGTAATAACCTGAGTCGCATTCCTTCAGGTATATCCCTAGGAGTGATATTGCTAGATCATAGGCAGAACTATGTTTAGTTTTTTAAGAAGCCTCCATATTGTTTTCCATAGTGGTTGTACTAGCTTACATTCCCACCATCAGTGTATGAGGTTTCCTCTTTTCCAGAATCCTCACCAACTTTTGTTGTTGATGGTGTTATTGACGATAGCAATTCTAACAGGAGTGAGGTAAAATCTTAGTGTGGTTTTAATTTGCATTTCCTTTATGGCCAGGGATGATGAGCATTTTTTCATGTGTTTTTTTGGCCATTTGGACTTCTTCCTTTGAAAAGGCACTACTTAGTTCAGTTGCCCACTTCTTTATTAAAAGGTTCATTGATTTGGGGGCCATTTAGTTTTTGAGCTCTCTGTATATTCTGGTTATCAATCACTTGTCTGAGTATAGCTAGCAAATATTTTCTCCCATTCTGTGGGTGGTCTCTTCAATGTAGACACCATTTCTTTTGTGTTGTGCAGAGGCTTTTTAATTTCATGTAGTCCCATTTGTCAAGCCTTTCTCTAGTTGCTGAGCCACTTGAGTTCTACTGAAGAAGTCCTTGCCTATGCCTATTGCTTCCAGTGTATTCCCTGCTCTTTCCTGTACTAACTTCAAGGTTTTGAGTCTGACATTAAAGTCCTTAATCTATTTTGAGTTGATATTAGTACAGGGTGATAGGCATGATCTAGTTTCAGTTTTCTCCAGGCAGATAACCATTTTTCCCAGCAACATCTACTGAAGAGGCTATTTTTTCTCCATCATATGTTTTTGGCATCTTTGTCAAAAATAAGGTGGGTGTAGCTGCATGGGTTCATATCCAGGTCCTCTATTGTATTCCATTGGTTGTCATATCTGTTTTTGTGCAGGAACCATGCTATTTTTATTGCTATGGCTCTGTAGTATAGTTTGGAGTCAGATATTGTCATACCCCCAGCATTGCTCTTTTTGCTCAGTGTTGCCTCAGTTATTTGTGGTCTCTTGTGTTTCCAAATGAACTTTAGAGTAGATTTTTCAATCTCTGTGAAGAATGTCATTGGGATTTTGATGGGAATTGCATTGAACATGTAGATTGCTTTTGGTAATATAGCCATTTTTTACTATGTTGATTCTGCCATCCATGAGCATGGGTGATCTTTCCATCTTCTGTAGTCTTCTTCAATCTCTTTCCTCAATAGTTTGTAGTTCTTTTTGTAGAGGTTATTTACATCCTTTGTTACATTTGTTCCTAGGTATTTGATTTCTTTTTTGAGGCTATTGTAATTGGAATCATTTTCCTATATTCTTTCTCAATTTGTTCATTGTTGGTGTACAGAAAAGCTTCTAGTTTTTTAAGTTGATTTAGTGTTCTGCTACTTTGCTGAAGCTGTTTTTAGTGTCCATGAATTTTTGGGTGGAGTATTTTTGGGTCTTTAAGGTATAAAATCATGTCATCTGTAAATAGGGATAATTTGACTCCTTCTTTACCTTACCTATTTGTATTCCTTTTTTTCCTTCTTCTTGTCTTATTGTTCTGACTAGGAATTCCAGGACTATGTTGAATAGGAGTGGGGAGAGTGAAAACCTTTGTCTCATTCCTGACTTAAGGAGAAATGGTTTCAGTTTTTCCCCATTAAGAATGATGTTGGCTATATGTTTGTCATATACAGCCTTTATAATGTTGAGGTATAATCCTTCTATTCCTAGTCTCCTTAGAGCTTTTCTAATGAAATGGTACTGAATCTTATTGAAAACTTTTTCTATATCTATTGAGATGATCATGTGGTTTTGTCTTTGCTTCTATTAATATGCTATATTACATTTATTGATTTGCATATGTTGAACCATCCCTGCATCCCTGGGATGAAGACAACTTGGTCATGGTTGTTAGGTCCCTGGCATTCTTGGAGCAGACAGAAGGTCCCAAGGCTAGCACTGAAACCAGACCCCCTGATTTATGACTGCTTGTTTCTCCCTTGCCTGTTTTCCTGCATGCTTCTCTGCTTGCAAAACAACTCAGGAACTTCCAGTTACTCAACTAGCCAGGCATGTCAACCTGTTCCATCTAGTGGTCACAGATAATCAGAGACCAGAAACTCTCTCCCTCCCCCATGGGTTGGCCCCTCGTATAAAGCCCACTACTCATTCCAACCAAGCCGATTCATTCTGAACACAAAAAGAGTGACAGCCCTGTGGTTTGGATCCCAATAAATCCTTCCTTTGCACACATGGCGTGGTCTTTATTCGGCAGTACCTTACAATGGTGAATGATCTTTCTGGTATGTTTTGAATTTGATTTGCCATTATTTTATTGAGGATTTTTGCATCAATGTTCATTAAGGAGATTGGCCTATAGTTCTCCTTTTTAGATGTGTCCTTGTGAGGTTTGGGGATGTGTGTAGTACTGGCTTCATAGGATGAGTTAAGCAGTGTTCCTTCCCTTTTGATTTTGTGGAAAAGCTTAAGAAGTATTGGTATTAGTTCTCCTTTAAAAGTCTGGTAAAATTCAGTGGAGACTCTGTCATGTCCTGGACATTTTTTTTGGAGGGGGAGACTTTATTGCTGCCTTAATTTCATTATGTGTTATAGATCTGTTTAGGTGGCTAATATCCTCTTGGTTCAGTTTTGAGTGGTCATAAGTATCTTGAAATTTGTCCATTTCTTCAAGATTTACCAATTTATTGGAATATAGGTTCTCAAAGTAGTCCCTGATGATTCCCTGGATTTCCTTCGTGTTTGTTTTTTTCTCCCCTTTTTCATTTCTGGTGTTACTAATTTTGGTCTTTCCCTTCCTCGTTTTAGTCAGATTTGCCAGGGACTTGTCAATCTTGTTTATTTTTTCAAAGAACCAGTTTTTTGTTTCATTGATTCCTTGTATGGATTTTTTGGTCTCTATTTCATTAATTTTGGCTCTTATTTTTATTATTTCCTTCCGCTTGTTTTGTGTTTGCTTGTTCTTGTTTTTCTAGGAGTTTGAGATGTAGCATTAGGTCATTTATTTGAGATCTTTCTGTCATTTAATGTATGCATTCATAGCTATAAATTTTCCTCTTAGGACTGCCTTTGCTGTGTCCCATAGGTTATGATAGGTCTTGTTTTCATTTTCATTAATTCCAGGAAACTTTTGTTTTCCTCTCTTATTTCTTCTATAACCCACTGGTCATTTAGCAATGTGGTGTTCAACCTCGAATTGTATGCATATTTTCTGCTGTTGCTTTTGTTGTTGAGTTCTAGTTTTATTGCATTGTGATTAGATAGAATGAAGGGGGCTATTTCAGTTTTCTTATATTTGTTGAGGCTTGCTTTATGCCCTAAGATATGGGCTATTTTGGAGAAAGTTCCATGACTGCTGAGAAGAATGTATATTGTGCTGTTCCTGATATTCTGTAGATATCAGTTAGGTCCATTTGATCTATAGTGTCATTGAGGGCTAGAATTTCTTTGATGATTTTTTTGTCTGGATGACCTATCTATTGGTGATAGAGGGGGTATTAAAGCCTCCCACTACCACTGTATTGGAGGTATATATGCTTTTAAGTCCTTTAGTGTATGTTTGATGAAATTAGGTACAACAACATTGGATGCGTATAGGTTGATAATTGTTATTTCTTTTTGATGTATTGCCCCTTTTATCAGTATGAATTTTGATGAGACAAAGAATTTTGTCTCAATTGAGTTTGAAGTCTACTTTGTCTGATATAATTATTGCAACTCCTGCCTGTTTTCAAGGGCCATTAACTTCGTCAACCTTCTTCCAGCCTTTCATCCTAAGCCAGTGTTTATTTCCATCAATAAGATGGGTCTCTTGTAAACAACAGATTGTCAGATCTTTCAAAGAAGTCTTTCTAATCCTTTAAAATTGTCTTTCTTCATTCCATGCATGCAATGATTAGCACTCGGTTGAATACTCAAATAGGATTTTGCAGATCTCTGGGGTTCCTTTTCCAGTACTCATTCTGTCTTGTGACCTCCAACTGCCTTTGTTATCTCCAGACCCACAGATCTCTCTCTTTAACTCAGAGATTTACCAGTTATAGCCTGGGTTCTGCTTTTGTGAGTCATGGCCTGGAATCACTCTCCACTGAGTTAAAAAGAACAGTAATAGAGCTCACCTTATTTGTTTCCTGTCTCTCAAGGATCAATATTCTTTGTTGTTTCAAATATTTTATCCAGTTTATTTGATTTCAGGTAGGAGGTGAATCTGACTCCTTTACTCATTTTTGGCTGGAAGCAGAATAATATCCTGGTTATTTAAACTGCCTTAATTCTAGATGTTTGATACAATCATGGTACTAGGATTACACCATGAATATAGAAAGTATAAAGTGCCCAAATCAGAAAAGGATTTGTCTTGTGGTGCAGGACACAAACAGTGAACACAAATGTAGATTTGGTCTACTCAGCTGGATTCTAAATACTGCAATGACAAGAATTTTGTTTCGCATTGTATTTATCCTTTCATTATCCCCAGACTGTACCCTGCAGAAGCAGTATAAGTGGTAGTAATTACTAATTTGCATTCTTCTTTTACAGCCTGTTTCTTTTGCCTTATCTGAGATGAGACAATGTACCATCACAAATGCTCATTAATATGCCTTCCTATGTAGATTCTGAAAGAACTTCTTTAGTATTTTTTAATAGACAAAAATAAATTTTCAAAGATTCTATGCCTGGTTTCTTTTAATCCGTATGAAAGGATAGGTGGTATATCACAAACCTTTAATAATTCTTATTGCTGACCTGAGAAATGTGGGTATGTAACAGCTGATTAGAGGAATTAATACATTCTGAGATTTCTTTAGGGAGCCAATAGAAAGGAAATGTTGGTATGTAATTGCTGATTGAAAGAATTAAACATGGGTAATAAATATTGAGATTTCTTTGGAGGGCCAATGGAAAGGACAGCAAGGTGGCATGGAGTTTTAATGCAGGTTTGGGGATCTGACAGACCTCAATTCCAATCCTGGTAACACATGCCGTGTAGCACCCAGCAAGGTTCTTGAGCTCAGTGAGCTGTGATCAGATCATCTCTAAATGAGCATAGCAATACCACTCTACAGAACTTTGTAAGAATCATAGATAATGTTCATAAAACACTGGTTACATACCCTGCTGCTCAATAGGAGAAGATATTTCAGAGTTTTGAATCTGGCTCTGTTTTTCTGCTAACTAGAGATGGGTTTCATGGCTAGTCACTTCAAGGTGAGGTTCAGTTTCTACTTCAGAGTTGGGATGAGGAGTATATTGGATAAGGAAGGTACAAAGCACTTGGTTAACTGCCTGCAATAAATATTTGTTGATTAATCTTTGCCTACTAACAACTACTTTGACAACCTATAAAACCTCTGTGGGATTCTTAAAGAAAATTAAAACACTCGGGAGCTAGGGGCAACCGTTGATATTTTAGTTTTTCTTCAACCAAGTCTTCATTTCTTCCAAATCAGTGGTAAGCTCTCCTCAGAACCAAAACACAGTTATTCAAGGACTGTCAAGATGAACACCCTAGTGTTCATCAGACCTAATTAATTTTTGCATTATTATTTTTTAAATATTTTATGTGTTTTCAATACAAATTGATACAATAAAAACCAAGCAAGCATACAGAATTTTGCATTATTATTTTAGCAGGTCTCATATTTTGGCATTAAATAATGAGATAAATCAACTAGAAAACAGCATGAAAATACCAACAAAGACAAATATTATCTTAACTTTCTCATATTGTTCTGTTATAATGTCTCTTCTTAGAAGTGTTTAGAAGGAAGAGAAAAACACCTCTTAAAATGATCCCTACCATAAACATTTAAATTTTGATATTCCTCATGCTAGACAAAAAGGGAAAAAGAAAATTTAGCAAAGTGCTATGCTGTCTTCAGTAGTAATGTAGAGACAAACAACAATGATAATAGCAATAATGCACCATGTAACACATAGAGAGATAAAATTGACAAAGAACCAGGAAATAAAAGTCTTCAAGAAGCCATTTCATAGAACATATATAAACAGGAATTCTGAAGCAATTAGAAATCTTTTATTTAATCCCCTGCTGACCATACTCAAAATTGTCATGAATATGAAAGACAAAATACAATTTTTTCTCTTATCATAGAAAAAAACTAATCCAATATGCCAAATATTAGTTACCAATTTTAAAATTCAATTCTAGTATTAAGATAGTCTGCTATTAATTCTTCTTGTTAAACCCAGTTACACCAAGCTAAGTTCATTCACAGATTTGTTTTTAAATCACTTCATTATGTTTCAAGAATTTATGGAAAGAATTGAAAATATTTTAAAAATCCACTCATGTACACACCATCATTTCTGTCTGTTCTTTTAGTGCAAGTTCTTTGAATGGGTCTGGGGGTGAGAATAGAGAGGGGAGGGGGAAATCAAAATTCTGGGGATGGGCTGGTCAAAGGCTATGTGGTTTGAAAAGTCTCCCTGGGTGGATTCTGATGAATGTCCACAGGTTAAGCACTAGAAAATCTAGTTTCCAGTTTTCAAAGGGGAAAAAACAGCTATTCAAACATGAATTTAGGCTCTAAGTTACTGCTAATTTAATTACATAATTACTTACTGCTGAGTTAATAATTTATACCTTGGTTTTGACAGATCCCAAGTTAAAAACTGACATGCCATCACCATCACTACTTTCAAGAGAAACTCAGTAGGCCTGGGCTGAAGGAGGTGCTGTGGGAGGACTGAACCAGAGTGAGCTGAAGTCCTGTGCAAGCACAACCAGAGAGTAAAAGAAAAAGTCTTGTCCCCCGGTTCTAGGTATTCTAAAGCAAATAGCAAACACCGAGGAGAGAGCAAGGGGAAAGGGGAAGGGGAGCAGCACCAGTCAAATGGGATAGTCCATGCTTAGGCATTAAAACTATGACTGGAAGGATCCTCGGGACCCTCCTTCTCTTCATTCCCCTAGTCTCCCATCTCCAAATAACCACTAGCTCCTAAGCATAAGGCAGGATGCATCTGGTCTCTGAAAAAGGATCTTTTAGTAAAATAACTAATATTAGCTCAGTCTTTCAACAGATGGAGAGAAAGAAAGAACTATCAAAGGACCCTTCCTGAAGGTAAGGAAACAAGGATATAACATTACATTCAACCAACACCTTTGAGGGCCTCCTATGTCAAGCCACTGAGCTTGATCTTTGTTTAAAATACTAAAATATATGGAACATGCTACCATGTCCCAGGTACTGTCCTAAAAGTTCTTCATAAACCATCTCATTTAGTCTTCACAATAATCCTACAAGAATGATTCTGCTATTATTCCATTTTACAGATGTGGAAACTAAGACTCAGGAAATATATGCAATTTGCCTGATATCACACATCTCTTAGTGACAGAAGGCACATTTGTATCCAGGTAATCTGACTCAAGAGCCTCTGTCACCCTATCCATGACACTGTATTGCAAACTATTGCTTTATTGGTTAAGTTCAGACAGGTAGTATTAACATCCTCTGTCATGTACACACTTACTGTAACCCTTCTGGTTTGTTTCATAAAACAAATGTAGGATCAGTTCCAACATCTTTACTGTGGTGTTGACTTTCTCTACATGCATCTGTCAGCACATACCCACTTAGCCATGTAGCTATGTTAAAATGGCAGAAGTGATTTGAAGGGAAAAAACAGATTCGAGTGTACTGTGCAATGACAGTATTGGTAGACTTTCCATCCTAATTAGATATGTATAATGTTATTGACAAAAAGAATTTGATTCCCTGAGGCCATATAGCTGATTAGTAAGTATACTGCATGAACATATCACTGGACAGCAGAGAGAAACCACCATGGGGCACTCTGGAGATGGCTAGGATAACATGTTTAAATCTCAACTATGTCCCTTAATTCTTGGGTGATCTCCACAAAGTCATAAACTTCATTGAGTTTATTTACCCACCCACACAGTTGGAAAAAATACTATGGGAACAAAAAGAGGTAATAAGTTTAAAAGAGCCCAGTATCACACCTGGCATCTAATGATGCTATATGTTAATCTGAATTTCATAGATGCTACTCTGATATTTCTATATTTGATTGCCTGTTGGCCAACCCTGTTTTCTCTTAAATGCAAAAATTATTTGCACTGTGAAAACTTTTATTGGTAGATCTCAAATTTTACTGTACATAAATATCACTAGGAAAATTATTTTAAATGCAGATTTTCCAAGCTTTCATAGAAATTCTGATACAAAAAGTCCTATGATAGGGTCAAAGAATATGCATTTTTAGTAAAATGTGTTCAGAGAAATACATTTTGGACATGGTACATGTTCTGTCTCTTTGTCTCTTGTCTTGTTCTCTCACTCTCACTCTTTCACTCACTGCGGGAAAGTCAATACAAGGGAGCTGTTAAATTCATAGGTTTGGAAAATTAATCTTCAGCCCATCTGTCCTTGTTTCATTATTCCTACAGAAATGATGTTCTGGGAAATTGTGTCTACTAAAATTGCCCCCTAAATTACTGAGTTGGTAGAAATTCTATAATGCTTCAAAATGTTTCCATCACATCCCAACTTCAGCCCCTTGACTGGCCTGATTCACTCTCCTATCCCCAGAAGTCAACATCACCATCCAGCTCTTCTACCTAAAACCTGTCTGTGCAACTCTGCCTGTGGTGATCACTCTAGTTTCTGTACCCTTGATATCTATGCCACACACTCACTCAGAACTGGAGGAAAATTTTTTTACCTATACTTTATCCTTTAAAGAGTATTTGTCTCCCTAACAAAATTAAAAGCATTTCTGAGGGAAGAAGCTATATCCTCAATTTCATCTGAATTTCTATAATACCTAGCTCACATCTTTGCACATACCAGGTGTTAAATAAAGTTGAACATACTGAATCATGAGTGTCCTCCAAAGTGCCATGCTACTCCTTAAAGCCACCAGGTGTTTGCTAAGTGGCCCAAAGAGCTACCAACCTACTATGACTCTCTCTATTACATCTAAGTCCTGGACAACATCTTGGAGTTATGGGATTCCTGTCTTTTGCATAATGGAACTCCAAACTCTGATCTGGCTCTATCTTTATTCATACATATCATTATATAGTAGGGGAAAGAGAGAAAAATATACTGCCACTATTACCAGCCTTCCTTTTCTTTGGCTATCCTTCCAGTAGGTATCAGATATCTATATTTTTAATATATGAAAAAATCTCCAAGTATTTCTTTGATGTTACTAAACTTAAAGTAGAAATAAGGAGGGTATATCTGATGTGGAATATTATTTCATCTGCTCATAATTAGCAGTATATATGCTGGGTATATGATAAAATAATCAGTATGAGTCAAACAAATAGGGGAGCATACCTCTAATCCTTTCCTGAGACTTCATGGTACCTAAGTTCTCTTTTTGATAAAATCATAAGAGAATTTCATTTTAATTACCAATACTTACTACAGTGTGATGTTATGGATAGAAAAAAATCAGATATTTTTCTTGGCCTCTATTCAAAATGACTGGTTATATAACAACTTAAAATGATTCATTAGAAAACTGTTTTGCTAACAAAGGCTCTCCTAGCACAGGAAGTAATTTTTAAGAAAAATGCCTATTTAATAAAATCAAAAGTTGCCTTTTGTTCAGCCTCTCAGGTTTTCAAAGGAGTAAATTTGTTTGAGTTCATGTGACAAGAAGTGTTAGAAGTACAATAAAACAGAACTGTCCTACATCATATAGTGAGGTCTTGAAACAGACAAATAAGTTTCCTGACAGCATCAATCAAGTTGAATACTTGTGTTCTTTTTGACTAAACACTGAGACAATGATTGGAATAATGAAAAACAATAGGGAATTGCTGGCTTTCCCTCCCTCTCTACCACCACTTCCAAATGATAGCTATAATTCAGCAGAATATCATTGAAGCTGGCATTTATGCTGAACATCACTTCCTACCAGCCTTTTATTTACTAAATTCCTCCTAAATGAATATCTAGCTGAGGGGAGTAAATTGTATGTGAGCACCCCTATCAATAGCAAGCTAAAATATATTGGCATGATATCAAATAAATAGAGTAGATAAATATATTATTCTGGCATGATATCATTCATGGTGAGTTGTTTTATAGGTTTGTGGCAAAAGAATAGAAGACATATTACAAATAAATGTACTGTACTTAATATTATTGTCTCATGTGAGAAGGCTCACTCTTCCTAAACTAAATAAGAATTTCAGGAAAGAATTTAAGCCCTACTTCTAAGTTTTTAAATCAGAACACAGCTCTCTTCCTAAGGATGCAGGATTTCATATCTGAATGCAGAAGTTAGGACTGGTTGAAATAATGAAAGCTGAATCTGAAAGACTGAGTCGTGGATTCTCCATTGAGAGAGACACGGAAATGACTGCTGATGAATAAATTTAAATTCATTATTGAAAACTGAAACAACACAGCATTTGTTAAAATTAGACTACAACTTTAAATACGGGTCAAACTTTGTGCTCCATAATGGAAAAGTGCTAATTTGTGAATTGTTGACATTTCAACTCTCTTTTCCATGATATCTCTTCAAAATCCACAGTACGAATATAATTCTTATTTTGTTGTTAATGTTTCCAGAAAGGAAGACCAAACAGAAGGAAAACATTTCTTCCTCAATGAAGAAGGCTTTGAATTTCACTAAGGCCTCAGTTGACTAAATCAATCACGTCATTCTCCTATTGTATTAAAATGTACTTTAGTAACAAATGTTTGAAATCAGAAGTGACTTTTTTTTCTAAGATGCATTACTAATAACATAACATGCATTTTTGTCCTGTGTGAAACAGCTGGACCATGACGAGATCACATTAGCACTAATTAAAATGATATTTTTTGTGCAGTTTTTGCTAACCCAGCTTCATTGGACTCAAAAGGATTTTTGAAATCCATAATAAAGGCTATTATGTAATCGTACCATGATTCTCTTGAATCAGGCTACTGTATAATTTCTCTGTAACGATATTTTCTTAAAACTCTCACTCAATAAAATCAATATTAAGTTTTTACTCTTATAGCTCTTTTTCAATATATGATCCTCATTTAATTTAAAAAAATTAAAGCTTTAATTTATTTTGCTTGATGAACAAGAAAAATATAATATTAAAGGCAACATTTTGCAATGTTTCTCTTTTTCCACACTTTACTGGGTCCCTGTTGTTCCCAACGTATAATTTGCAAAACATATTGCTTCAATACTTGCAATGAGAGAGGCGGCCCAGCTGTGGGAGGGACAGGACAACAGCCTCCGATATTACCATAATAATCTGTCTAGAGCCCCATGAGTCCTCTGGTGTACACAGCTCTCTGTACTGCAGGCCCCAGCTGGAGAACATTCTCTTGACATGTATGCCAACCTTTGCCTGCAGGCAAAATAAAAAAAGGCAGAGAAGTAATCATGAAAATAAAAAATCTTGTCAACGACATTAGGATGCAGTTTCCATGTTTTTGCTCACGTAGGCAGGCATTGTGCTAACAAAATGACAAGACTGCAGCTGGTATGCATCTAGATCTTTAAAATAAAACACGTGCTACGTTAATTCTGCAATCCTAAAATTTGGGGAGGGCCTGTGGGCAGTGATAGCTTAGTTATTACTGTCAATATGTATGACAACTTTATTTACCAACTATTTCTTGGAAGATTGCTTATTGTAGAGATTGAACAAAAGGGAGCAGTATTATAGTATAGAGGTTAATCATGGATGAAACTTTCCAACAAATGTTATTTATACCCTTTGGCAAATAAAGGTAAGGGAATGTGAGTAGTTGTGGATTGACATACTTTTAAAATAATCCCACAAAATTTATATTGTATCTGCCCCTAAAAACTCGATCTTTAAGAGATTATATTCATTCTAAAAATAATAAAACATCAAAAGCACATTTGGGAGAAAAGAGTTTGAAGCTGAAAGTTCAGAGTAGGTTGTATTTTACTTTAAAAGCCAATAAAAGTCAAGGGGCTTAGAATATTCACGATTAATATTGAAAAATATGATATCTTTGTTACAGAACTAAAAGTTCTCAAACTTCGTTGGTTGAAAGAAAGACTGCTCTGAAAATGAAGTAACTCAGAATATCTCTGAGCACTTTAATCTGGGTGGTATTCCAATTGGTAAATACAGGTAAGAAAATTCCATTATATATGTGGGATATTAATGTTCTTTGTCAAATTTATTTTCCAGATATTAGACAGACTGGAAGAGGGCAGTACAGTGTTATATTATTCTTAAGTATGCCAAGAAGTGTTCAATTTTACTGAATTACAAATTTAGCAATGATAAATCTTTCTGTTGTGCAAATAAAGAGACTGGTTTAGACATTTCAGAGTTCACAGTGCAGCAGTGGGACAGAATATACAGATATGCTTTATAACTATATATTTGTGTGACTATTTAATTAATGTCAATCTCTCCCACCAAGTGGGGAGAGGACCATTTATTTTATTTTTTATTAAATTAGGAAATTTTATTCACCATCTTACACCAAGTGCATGTCACATACTAGGTATTTGTTGAAAGGATGGGTGCATGATTTTAATCATTCAATCAATCGTTCATCCATTCATTCAACAAATACATACAGAGGTCTTGGGAATACAGCAATGAAAAAAAGCTTGACTATAAGGCACAGGAGAAAATAAGTAATAGGTTTTTAAAAAGTACAATTCATACTATGTTAGATGATGATAAATACTGAAAAGCTTTGCAGGGAAAGAGGACAAAAAGTACATATGAACAGGAGGTTTCAATTTTAGAAAGAATGGCCAGGGGAGACCTCCATGAAATGAAAACGTAAGATGGACTAGTTCCATCCATGGGGTAAAATTCAATAGGCTTCCAGAAAGAATTCAACAAAAAAGCAAAGCAAAGACTCAAACTGCTCACCCTTTCATCATTTATGTAAATAGCTATATCCTCCATGAAACTGTAAGGCCCTCCAAAATAGACAGCTACTCATTTGAATATTATCCCTGATACTTAGCACAGTAATTTATACAGAGTAAAAGTTCTAACTATTATGTTGACTTGGCTCAGAATCATATCAGAATAAAAGGACAAGAGTAGGAAAATTCTTGGGTCTTTGGTGGTAAAGACCCAAGAATGGAATAGAACAACCCAGCCCATTCTGCATGGCCACAGAATTTGGCTTGATGCTATTCAAAGCTCCCTGACCTCTACATACAGCTACCCACCCTAGAGATGACCACTTTTGAGCCCAAGAGAAAACAAATTTATAGGAAAAATGCATATACACCATTACAAGTAGGGAAATTAATCAAAGCCATTGTCTTACCAGGGATCATTTTCATCTAGAAAAAAAAGTACCCATATGTCATTCTTATGAAAGTGGTCTTGAAGGAAGTACATGCCCCTTTGTAGCCGTATCTTCATTTGTGGAACTGGACACCGTGAGTAGCACATCACATCAGGCACTTAGGCAGACGCTGCCTGGAAAGGTCATATACTTTAGTGTTATGCTGCATGAGCTAAAGGAACATAGCACTTTCTACAGAGCTAGGAAAATGGGTCACTGGAGACATGATTGGGACTCTGGGGAAAATGATCAGATAGCGAAGAGAAAAAATTGCCATAAACACAACACAGTGAAAGAAAGTTGTAATCCCATGTTCTTCCTTCACTTCCAGCTGAATGCACATTGTTCCCTACCTCCAACCAATGCAAGTGTTCTCATTGTCTCCTCTCCTGCCATCTAGAGCAAAAGGTCATGGCATTCTCTTCACTGCCTCTGTGTAAAGACTGAAGTCTATACCACTGAATCCCTGGAGCCTAGAAAGTGTCTGGAAAATGTAAACACTCAACAAATATTTGTTGCTGGAAACAAAGTCATCAATTACCTTGAGCTTTGACCTGGATGTTTATTAAATCACATTTTTCAGCTTTCCAGATGTATAATAGATCAATAAAATTATATATGTTTAAGGTGCACAACTTGGTATTTTGAAATATTCATCTTATAGACATCATGAAATGATCACCATGATCACTCTAATTAACACATTTATCCCATCACCTAGTTATGGCTTTCTTCTTTGTGTGTGGGTGTATACTGAGAACACTTAGGATCTATTTCTTAGCAGTTTTCAAGTATGTAATACAGTATTATTAACTACAATGTCACAGTGTGGTACACCACATCCCCCCAAATTCATTCATCGTGTGTCACTAACTCTTTGTATTCTTTTTTTTTGGGGGGGGGTAGTACTCTGGTTTGAACTCAGGGCCTCATGTTTGTTAGGCAGACACTTACCACTTGAACCACTCTGTGAGCCCTAGCTTTGTACCTTTTAACAAGTATCACCCATTTCTTCCTTCCCCTAGATAACCACTATTTTACTCTCTACTTCTGTAAGTTTGACTATTTTAAATTCTACATGTAAGTGAGAAAATGAAGTATTTGTCATTCTGGGTCTAATTTACTTAAGTTATCACAATGTCCTCCAGTTTCATCCATGTTGTCACAAATCCTGATTCCTTTATTTATTAAGGTAGAAAAATTTCCATTGTGGCATATATGTATGTGTATATGCAGATACCATATTTTATATAATACATATACAGATATATGCACATATTACATGGTATGTTGGTGTGTGTGTATGTGTGTGTGTACTGCTGGATGGACATTTATGTTGTTTTAATATCTTGACTATAGTAAATAATGCTGCAATAAACATGGGCACATTTTACTAGGGATAGAAAAAATACATCAGATAATAGAAAAGAGTAACAGTGATAATCATTAAAGAAAAGTAATTTTTAAACTAGATATTTGTTAGCAATAAACGGAACAATTAAGTTAATTCAGTAATATGTGCTTTGGTATTACCAGGATAATACATACAATTGGCCCCATCATTGCAGAGAATAACAAAAACAGAGTAAGGACATACAGACATTTAAAAATGGAGAATTAATTTAAATATCAACCAAAAGTTTTTTGTTTTTTTGTTTGTTATTAAAGGGGATTAAAATATTCACATATACCCCTAAGGCTCCATTCCTAATGAGTTGTATCATAGGTAGCATAAAGTCCAAATGCTGTTACTGCTCTCAACTTCCCTCAACTTTTCCAGGTGCTATAAGTAGGTCCTCTCTGCTGAGGTCCCCCATCTCTTTCCAGTTCATATATCTGTCTGAGTTCCACATAAATTTCTTCCTGAATATCCCTGGTTATGCTCTGTAGAACTTCAGACTCAACATATTCAGAATTTTTCTCTCTAATCCTTTTCTTCTACATTCTTGTCTTAGTATATGGTGTCACTGGTTACTAAAGCCAGAAACCTATAAGTAAATCTTCACTCTACCATCTCAAATTCTCTTCCCGTACCATGAGCCACCAAGTCCTGTAAAATCTTCTTCCTAAGTAAGGTTTATACTTATCCCTTCATCTGAAACTGTTAGTATTTTGCTTAAAAAAAATTCATATTTCAGCTGAATTATTGCCTATCTCCTCCCTTATCTTCTCAAAGGAAAAGATTCTTATCACCCCAACCAGTACACACTAATCTAAATGAACTGAATGATCGTTCCAAAATCCAAGTAGTTAGTTCCTTGTTTAGTATCTACCTACACATCACCCTAGCATTTAGGTTAAGTCCACACTCTTTTACATAGCATGCAAGGTCAATGTGATGACTCCTTTGTTTCTCGTCCCCTCTCCTCCTCCCTAGCCCCCTGCACCAATGTTTTGGCCCCATACAAAGCCTTTCTCTCATGTCTCCTTTTCTGATGACCTAGTATTGACCAAAAATACCCTACCCAGCCTTCTCCACCTTTCTTTACTTTCCCTCATCCTTTAAGAACATAGCTTAAATATGACTTCATTTTGTAGCTGCCCTCCCTCAACAGGAGGATGAACAGAAGGAGGAGGAGGAGAGGAGAACAGAACTACTTAGTTTAAAAAATATATTGTCTGGACTAGCATTATAATCCAGACACTTTATGCAAACTCAGAACAATGAGCCAACCAGTCACTATTAAGGAAAGATAGCCTACTTATTTTTTCCTTAAAAGACGACAGGTCAGCCTGAAGGCAATAAAGAGTCTTAGATTTTCGACTTCCTTAGCTTTTTATTTAGTTTTCACTTCACATATTTCTGCATTTGTTTCAAGAATTTTTTTTTTGCAGAAAAGGAAAAACTGCAGAAAATATAGAAAGGTTATATGCTATAATTTTTAAATTCATACTCAGAAGTAATATGAATCATCTATTTACTCACAGTAAAAGACTAATATGGGTGAATCAGTCTATTTTAGGTCAAATTCATTCTTCAGTCCATTATAATACAGGCCCAACATTATAACATGGATCCATTTAATTCAACTCAGCAAGTATTTATTAACCACTTTTTCTGTGGATAATGAAATGTGAGGAAGTGACCCATATAAATACTGTAAATATTTAAATGAAACTAAAAATGAGACCAATTGTTCAAGGCATACACACAAAAATGAACACAACAAAACTGTAGAGAAGCTGATGGCTGTGTTTGTATATGTGGGAGTTCCTTTCTTTCCCCGATTTCTCAGTGAATCTTAGACTTCTTGTCAATTCTTTGTGAAAACTTTAAGTATTCAACTATTATATTGCAAGAATCCCATGTGTTCATAACAAAAATGATTTGACTGTATATCAAGGAGGAAATGTTAACAATCCAGCAATCACTGAAGCCAGTCACTTAATTAACATTCACTCATTCATTCTATAAACCCATGAGTGTCAAGCACTTGGTCTAATTGAGGAAAACAATAATTAAACAAGCAATTTAACATAAGGTATGCCAATATGGTACAAAATAAGCCCTTCCCCAAAAAGAGTAGGCAGGAAACAAACAATATCATCCTGAGAGATGATGCAAGGCAATGAAGTGGTACAAAACCGAGATTCCCTCTTGATATTTCAGAAATCCATTTAAGTGAAAGAGAGGGGATAGGAGTCTTAGAAGAAACCCTTCTCACCTCTGCCTGCTGTAAATATCTCAGCCGTTGTCATTGGGCAGTAACTTCCTGATGTACTTGAATGTACTGTATGTTCTCTCAAAGCAAACAGGTGAAACAGCAAGAACATGTAAATTAGCCAAGAGAAATGGAGTACAAAGGCTATATTTGAAATCCTGTGTGCAGAGCGAGCCTTCCAATGACCTCGCTGTAGAAAAGCAAACATTTCTGCCATAGAGACAGAGCAATGCATATACTAAAAATAAGCCATGCTACTGTATCTTTTTTTTTTTTTTGATCTGGAAGAAAGCCCTGGGAGGGAGATAAACTGTACAGTAAATGTTGACATCAGAAAGTCAAAATGGTGTAGTGAATGAGAACATCAAAGTGCTGTAATGCCAAGTAAAGATAACTTCTCACACATCCTAGACGACACAAAGTGATAACTATGAAGTGCTTTCTTTCTCTAAAATAAGGAAACTCACTCCATGTGAGTAGGTGACAAGCCAATTCTGTCTTTTTCATTAATTTCAGGGGCACAAAGCAAGCTATAATATGTTATGTTGTTATGTTTCTTTTTACCTCTACATCTGTAGCCAAGTTCTAAAATAGCTGTAAGAGTTAAGTAAAGAAAATGAAAGCCTCCTTTCTTTACTCTGCCATAATGGCAGCACATCCTCTACAGCTCTGGCCAATGTATGAACCAAGTAGAACATAAAAGAAAGAAAGTGAGCTTTGAAGTTAGAAAAATGTGAGCTTAAAACCATGTTCTATTACTTATTGTTGTGTGATCTTGAACACAATGCTTTTGTTTCCTAATCCAGAATGTGGAGTGGAAAATAGCACCTAATACAGTAATTGTAAGAATCAAACGAGGTAAGACAGGGAAGGTATCAACCAGAGTGTATGGTATGCAACAAACACTCAGTACCTGGTGGCAGCTTGTTCCTGCTGGCTCTTCTGGACCTCTGTTTCTTTATTTCTCTTGGTGCTTCACTTCCCTCCCACCTTCCTCCCTCCCTCTTTCTTCTCTCTCTTCCTCCCTTCTTTCCTTCTTCCCTTCCTTCCTTCCTTCCTTCCTTCTCCTCCCCCTTTTCCTTCTCCTTATTTTGGGGGGATAGGGATTTGCTACATAGCTCAGGCTGACCTCAAACTCATAATCTTCCTGCCTTGGTCTCCTGAGTGCTAGGATTATAAGCATGTGTCACTCCACCCACCTCTTTTTAGGGCTCCTCTTGTTTATCCTTGTTTATCATTACACAATTGGATTTCACAATCCAAGCACTGAGACTGCCTTTTATTTAAAAGTGGAGATGAGTAAGACTTTTAACATTATTTCAAATTCACTTCAAAAGATCCAAGTTCTTTATAAGTAAGAAAGTATCATCTACGAGACTAAATTTAAACACATTTAAATTTCATCAAACTCTAACAAAATCAGAAATAAAATGGCTGAAATTTTCAGAAAAGAAAACTACTAAAATTGTTGGCTGACTGAGGAATTATTCAACCAACAGGGACCGGAAAGAACATGTTATAAATGGGTTGTATCTGGCTTCTTGGACACGGAACAAACTAAACGAGAGGTGATCTGAATTTGGCAGCAGAGGGACACGGTGCGGCTCTGGTTAATCCTACAATTTCCTGACAAAACATGAAAGAGAAATTCAGAGATTATGATTGGCATTTAACTAGGCAAACTAGAGTATTTTCCTACAAAGGTTTTTTTGACCTTAAAAAAAAAAGCAAGGTCAGGAACTATAAACCTATAAAACCATATAAACCAATAACTCCCCAATCACTAAAACCAGTTCAAAATCCAAATAATCAGTTTTATCACTTCAGAATCACATCACCATCATCATGAAAAGTGCAAATATCTTTTTCTGTTTACCAAGGTCACCCAGTAAAATTCAAAACTTCCAGAAATTTCAAACTTCCAGAAATCAAAATTAGCCTAAAAGGAACAAAATGAAGCTCCATGGGAAATCATATAATAAAGGCACATTCTGACGGAAAATGACAAGAAAAGTCGGAAAGTCATGTACATTCTGGAGATGACTGATGATCTTGAAGAGCACAGTTCTTGGTTATGTAAGCTTTGGTGCATGTGTTTTAAAATAAATAAATAAAGCTGTCATGTCCTGATGTTATCCTGCATCTCCTTGCTACACCTGCAGATGGGGAAGCATTTTACCCCTTGATAAATGAAACCCTTTCTGCCCTACTTCAGACTCTCTCTTCATCAGCATCCTGGTTACACTGTAGTGTCTGTGGCTGTGGAGCCAAGTCAGCTTTCTGAGGGAACAGCAGCCAGAGGAGGAGCAGGAGTAGCCATCTGGAAAAGCTTATCTGTCTGGGGGAGTGACTATTTATTGTCATTGAATTGGGAGTGAATCACAGCACACTTCAGTGGTGGTGGCAAGGTTAGTCATATAATATTTAATAAGTTTATGTAATTGGACCAAGTTTCATTAGTACTTGTTGCAATAAAACCACAGACATTTCTCAAAAAGCAGGGCATCCAGCTGGAGGATGGAGACTGTTTATTTAACATTGGTGAATACACAGCCACAGGCATCTAGAAGCCAGAACAAAAATAAACATGAGCAGTAAAAAAGTGCAACAGCCAAAAAAGAGGCTGAGTGGGCAACAGCAAAAAGGAAAATCCAGTAAATGCTCATCTTGCATTCAGCTATTTAATCCACAGAGGTCCATGACCAACCACTATTGCAAAATAATTGAGCTGATCTTTTATTGGTTTTTAATTAATAGCATGTGTCTTAAACTTGATTTTTGTTTCTCTAAAGAAATGTGACTTGAATGTAAATATATATATATATATATATATATATATATATTGAATCATACTTTGTATTCTAGTTCTTATCAGTGTATTTTAGGCTTTTTGCCAAATGACAAAATGTAATATGATGACGCATACCTTCCATATAAAATATACCTTCGACAAAAAAAATGGGTGCAAATCTCAGTTTTCCATTGTATTCCAAGCTAAGTTCCCTGAATCCGTTGGAAGAATAAGTATGCAAACGTATGCCAGTAATAACTGCTTTGAAGACAGAATGGGAAAAATGATATCAAAACCCTAAATAATCATTAAATACTAAGACATAATCTAAATCAAAATATTTGAGATCTGTGTGGATTAAAATCTATGAGAGTTGCCCTTAACACAGAGAAACGAAAGCAGATACCTTAAAAGCAACTGAGGCCAATAGGAAAAGGTGACCAGGAACTAGAGAAAAGGTTAGATCAAGAAGAATTAACCTAGAAAGTAACACACACGCACAGGAAATTAATGTGAGTCAACTCCCTGTATAGCTATCCTTATCTCAGCCAGCAAAAAACCTTGTTCCTTCCTATTATAGCTTATACTCTCTCTACAACAAAATTAGAAATAAGGGCAAAATAGTTTCTGCTGGGTATTGAGGGGGTTGGGGGGAGAGGGAGGGGGTGGAGTGGGTGGTAAGGGAGAGGGTGGGGGCAGGGGGGAGAAATGACCCAAGCCTTGTATGCACATATGAATAATAAAAAAAGAAAAAAAATCTGAGAGTGCTGGAGGAGTGGCTCAAGTGGTGGAGCACCTGCCTTGCAAACATGAGGACCAGAGTTCAAACCCTAGTACTGCCAAAAAAATCACTAAAATGATTTCGTACTAATACAAATATAGAAAATGTTAAATAGCATGAATTCTACATAGTAGAAATATAGAGGACTTCTATATTATTCCTTTGCTTTATTATTTACATTTAATAATCATTTTAAATTGTGATTTTTAAAAAAGCACAATTACCACTTAATGAGGAAATGGATAAATCAATATGGATAGCCCCTATAAAGTTTAGCATGACGTATTATGGACTGAATCTTTGTGTTTCCCCCAAATTCCTATGTTGAAACATAACCGCCAGTGTATTAGGAGGTGGGGCCATTGAGAAGTCACTAGGGTTTAAGTGAGGTCATAAAGTAGAGGCATCATGATACAGAAGTCATGAGAGCTCTCCCTCCCCTCTCCTCTCCTCCCCTAGCCTCTCCTTCAGTCTCTTAACCCTATGTGAATATAATATGAACTTGGAAATCTAAACATGGAAGAGGTCCCTCACCATGTTGGCACCCTGCTCTCAGATTTCCATCTTCCAGAACTGTGAAAAATAAATGTCTGATGTTTAAACTACCCAATCTATGATTATAGCAGCCAAAATAATGCAAGATGTGATAAAGCAAGCATCATCAAACAAAGAAGGAATGAAATGGTCCAATTATGTCATTGAGAAAACTAAATATTTAGAAAGTATTCTTTAGATTCCTTATACCACACACCAAAATACATTTCAAGTTGTTTGCAGAGATAAGAAGATCAAGGTTCAAGGTCAGCCTAGACACAGAGTTAGCAAGACCCTATCTCAAAAAACAAATTGAGTGTAGTGGTTCATGTCTGTAATCCCAGCTAGGCATAAGGCAGAGGTAGGAGGACTGAAGCATGAGATTGGCCCTGAACAAAAGCATCTCATGAGACTCTATTTGAAAAATAAATTAATGCAAAAAATAAATAAATGGCTCAAGTGGTAGAATACTTGTCTAGCAAGCATAATCCCTGAGTTCAAACCCCAGTACTACCAAAAAAAAAAAAAAAAAAAGAAATCAATGCTAAAAACAAAACAATTTTGAAATATGAAAAAATATAAAAGAATATCTTATTTCTGAAGAAAGCAATGATTTCTAATCCTTAAAGCAATGGAAGAGCTGGGCACTGGTGGCTTATGCCTGTAATCCTAGCTAACTGGGAGGGTGAGATCAGGAGGATCACAGTTTGAGGCCAGCCTGGACAAATAATTCCTGAGACTCCCATTTCAACCAATAGCTGTATATTAGCACATGCCTTCATCCTCAACTACACAGGAGTCTGAGATCCGGGAGGATCGAGGTTCCAGGAAAATCCTGGAAAAAATGTTTGTGAGATGCCATCTCAATGGAAAAAAGCTGAGCATGGTAGAGTACATCTGTCATCTCAGCAATGGTGGGAAGCCTAAAATAAGAGGATCGGAGTCTAGGCAAAAAACAAAACCAAATAGCAGGAGCAAAAAGCTTTGGAAGTGTGGCTCAAGAAGAAGAGTGCCTGCCTAGCAAGTTCAAAGTCCTGAGCTCAAACCCCAGTACCACCAAAAAAAAGTAATGGAAAAACTAAGGAAAATATCAATGCTTAGAACTAGCCATCATAGCAAACACTGTCCGATAATAAGGAAATGGCTAACTAAATTATGGCAGATGCATAATGGAATACGGCATCATTTCAAAATATAAGGGTGGGATGTAGAGCACTAATCTAGCATGTGCAAGTCTGTGAGTTTGATGCCCAACACTGCGAAAGAGAAAAGTAATCACAGACATACAACTCTCGATAATGATGTCAAGACACAATATATTATTTAGTAAAATATGTATAGAAATAAAAATATACTATGATATCAGCCACATATATTTATGCAAAAAATGACTGCATCAAAAATATTAATAGTGTTTATCTTTTGGTTGGCCAGATTACAGGGTAGAAAAAAGAATGAACTCCACTAGAAAGAACTTTAAAAGGGCCTACTTTTAGTTAATATGATGACTCCTCTACAGCGTTAAGAGTCCTCCTCCTGTCTTGTCACTCCATATCTTAGAGGGTTCCTTCACTCCCACCACACAA
Organism: Castor canadensis; assembly: GCF_047511655.1. Lineage (NCBI taxonomy): Eukaryota > Metazoa > Chordata > Mammalia > Rodentia > Castoridae > Castor > Castor canadensis. The sequence goes on from NC_133395.1 coordinate 30,766,750, forward strand.
TGCTCAACCCTGTACTCACATTCTTGGAAGGAGGAAGGAAGGGAGGGAGGGATAGAGAGAGAGAGAGAGAGAGAGAGAGAGAGAGAGAGAAAGAGAGAGAGAGAGAAAAGAAGAAGAAGAAGGAGGAGGAGGAGGAGGAGGATAAGAAGGAGGAAGAGGAAGAGGAGGAGAGGAGGGAGGGAGAGAATCTGATAAGAACACTCCATCCCTTAAGGGTAAAACTCCAAATTTTCACTTGTATCTCAGTTCCCAAACCTTAATCATATGTCCACACCTGGGTGTGAGTGAGACTGGAAAGTAAAAATAATTATTAATTGGACAGCTTTCTGACTAAAAATTCCATTATGTATAAAAAAGGGAATAGCAAACTATTAGGTGAGAACTTCCAGCACTGTTCACCTCTTTGGCCAAAGATTCATGTACATCTTTATATACATACAATATGTTTGTCCATTTCCCAAAAGACAGAATCAAAATTTTTCATCTAGTTTTTAAATTTATCTTAATTTTCAAGAATTCTGGAAGATACCTAGTCCTGACTATCAGATGAGATAGATTCCTCTTGGTCTGACATCCTGTAAACTAAAACACAAGCTATCTGCCTCCACCCAACAAACACAAAATATAATGGTAGGACAGAAACAGGCTAACTGCACTTCAACACAAATAAAATGAATAGGTATAAACTTAGCAAAAAGTATATATAATCTGTATACTGAAAATTATAAAATACTTACAGAAATCAAAGGAGATTTGAATATACGAGGGACAAACTGTGTTCATGAATTGACTATCTCAACATAAGAAAGATGTCAGCTCTCCCCAAATTGATCTACAGGTTTAATGAGATTTCTATCAAAATCCCAGGGAGGGGATTTTGTCTATCTTTTTGTATGTCCAGATAAGTTTATTGTAAAATTTGTATGAAAAGACACAGGTGTTAGAATAGCTAATAATTTTTGAAAAATAAGAATAAAATGGAAGTAGTCACTGAGTTTGATATTATGGCATATAGCTACCACAATCAAGACAAAGTATTGATGGAGGGATATACACACAGATGAATGGACTAGAATAGAGAACTGAGAAATACACCTACTCAAATATGCCCATCTGAATTTTAATAAACATATAAAAGCAATTCAGTGGGGGTAGCCTTTTCAATAAATGTAACAGCAATCCATAGGCCAAAAAAAGAAAAAAGAAAAGAAAAAAAACTTGACCTAACTTAACCCTCACAAATTAACTAAAATACATAAATTATAAAATACAAAACTATAAAACTTTAGAAAATAGGACATAATCTCAGGGATCTAGGTACTAAGAAACTTGACATCAAACCAGGCCCTAAGAGGTAAAATTGACAAATTTTAGAACATCAAAGCTTAAAACTTTTGCTGTGTGAAAGACATAGTTAAGAGAATGAAAACCTAAGCAGCAAAATAGGAGAAAAGGTTTGCAAAACAAAAATACTTCAATGAACTAGTATATAGAATATGTAAGGAATTTCCAAATCTAAACAGTAAAAAAACCACACTATCTAATGAGAAAATGAACAAAAGATATGAATAAAGATTTCAATAAAGAGATTTCATAAATGGCAAATAAACATAGGAAAATAAGTTCAACATCACCGAACTTTTAGTTTAGTCCATTAGGGAAGTACAAATTAAAATCTCAATGAGATAACACTCTATACCTATCGGAATGGAAAAAAATTAAGGAAAAGTAACAGCAAATGCTGATGAAGTGCGAAGTGACTGGATTATTCACACAGCACTAGTGGTAATACAAACTGGGATAGTCATGATAGAAAAGTTGGCAGTATCTTATAAAACTGAATTTGCAGTATAATTGTCACATGACCCGGACATTTCGCTACGGGGAATTTGTCACACCAAAACATACAAACAATTTTTTATACCAGCTTTATTTATTGTATCCCAACCTGCAATCAATGTAACTATCCTACAACTAGTGAATGCTTAAACAAATTATGGTGCATCCATACCATAGAAAACTACTCACTAATAAAAAGAATAGATGATTAATACATAAAGCAACTTGGATGAATATCCTGAAAATCACTTTATCTTTTATTTGATGGGATAGGGATTTGAACTAAGGGCTTCCAGTTTGCAAAGCAGACACTTTACCACTTAAGCCACACACCAAAAATCATTTTAAGTGAACAAAAAACCAATCTCAGCAAGTTGCATAAGGTACAGTTTGAACTATATGACAGACCTGAAATGACAAAAGAATATAAATGAAAAGTAGATTAGTGGTCACCAGGGGTTAGGGATATTGTTCAATGTTTACAGCAGTTTTATTCATAATAGTCAAACCACAAAACAACCCAAATATCCATAAACAGGAAAACAGATGAAAGAATTGAAGTACAAAGAATTCTATTCCAAAATAGAAAAGGACTACTGCTACATACCACAACATAGATGGACCTCAAAAACATTGTGAAGTAAAAGAAGCCATGTTATTTTATTTTTTTTGAATTTACATAATGAATAATACATATATACCTGTGTACATGTGCACAGAATGCCTTGAACAAGTTCATCCCTCCCTCGTATATCCATTTCCTCCTCTCATTTTACAGTGTTCAGTGGGTCTCATTATACTTTCTTCATATATATATTTGTTGTGTACTTTGATTCTCTTCACCGCTCACTTTTTTAGAGGAAATAGCAACTAGATTCTAATTAGAAGAAATCCAAATAAAAGCAAATCTAATCAACAGAAAAGTCTAGAGAGTGGAGGACACAAACAAGAAGGGACACTGTGAGAACTTTTTGGAACTTTTTAGCTCCCTCTTTTGAAAGTAGTAGTTACACTAGTCTAGACAACTCTACAAGTCTTTGAAATGAACACTTAAGATATGTATATATTTACAACCTGTTCATTATAAATATATACATCATTAAAACTGTGAGTGTGAAGTCAGGTAGGGAATGACCCTAGAATTTCCACAGTAAATCTATGAACTCATTCTGATTGAGGATTTCAGCCTCTCTATGCCTCTCATTGAATTGGGATGGCTCCATATTCATCTCACAGCCTTTGAGTTATGTATTTGTTTATTCACTAAACATTTACTGGATCCCTACAAATGAGCCAGGCACTATTGTAGGCCATGGTTTCCTCCCTCAATATTTCAAGATTGGTGCAACCTAGAGAGAGAACTTGTTCAGAAATGGTGTCCTCTCTGTACCTGGTACAGAAAGGACCCAGGGACAAACCCAGAAAGGAAGACTGCAGATGTCAGAAGAGCAGAAATGGAAGACAGACAGGTAGGATGTGCATACCTAATTAACAAATATTGTTAAATGCCCTACCACCTTCTGTAGCATATGCATCAACTGAGAATATCCAGTAGCTCTGTGGACTGTTTTGAAAAAACAGCAGAGATTCTGCCTGGCCCACCTGGATTGAAGAAGAGCCTCGAAGATGCCAGAACCCATAAAGATAGTGTGAAGTTTTCAAGAGTTTCTTTTCCTTTTCTCTTCTCTGCTTTCTGAGGCTTTCCCTTATAGTTTTCTTTGGATTTTTAATCCTTTCTGATACAAGTTTGCTCTAGGTTTCTCATTTCCTGTCTTATATTGAACATATTTTAAATATCATAAAATAAAATTTAACTTGTCAGTATCCTTATTCCTCTAAAAGAAAACACTGATACAGAAATATATTTTTTAATGAATAAAACAGTATATGGAAGAATTTAACAGACAAATAAAAATTTTGAAAAATAAGATGTATCAGGAAAAGTATAGATGAGGAGAGACATATCAAGGCTTAAACTAAAAGGAAAATGATTAATAACATTGCAAGTAGTAAGTCATGTGGTAAACATGATACCTTTGCATAGTGTGAAAAGGATGAAGAGGATTCTTTTGAAAACAAATTTTAAGAGCTTTTTCAAAGAAAGAAGTCCAAATGGCCAAAAAAAAAAAAACACATGAAAAAATGCTCAGCATCCTTGGCCATAAATAAAAATGCAAATCAAAACCATGTTAAGATTCCACCTCACTCCTGTTACAATGGCTATCATAAAGAACACCACCAAAAACAAATGTTGGTGAGGATGTGGGGAAAAAGAAACCCTCATACACTGTGATGGGAATGTAAGCTAGTATAACCACTTTGGAAAACAATATGGAGGCTTCTTAAAAAACTAAAACTAGATCTGCCATATGATCCAGCAATTCCAATATACCTGAAGGAATGTAAGTCAGGTTACAATAAAGACACTTGCACACCCATGATTACTGAAGTATTTTCACAAAAGCTAGGCTACAGAAACAGCTAAGACACTTCACTACTGATGAACAGATTAAGAAGAATGAAATTTTGTCATTTGCAGGTACATTGATGAAACTGGAGAACATCATCTTAATTGAAGTTATCCAGGTTCAGAAAGCCAAAGACTGCATGTTTTTTCTCTCATGTGTAGAATACAAGCAATAATATGAAAAACAGGTCACATTAAGAGGAAGTCACATACAAGAGAGGGAGGGCAAAAGAAGGAAGTTAAGAAGGTGAATACGATTGATGTACTCAGTGTACAAGAATGAATATAGAATTTTTAAACTGGTTGAAATCACCATAAGAAGGGGACTAAGGTAGAAAGGAGAAAAATAGAAGAGATGAACTAATTTGGGTTATAATACATATATACATGGAAATGCCACAATTAAACACTCTCCATAGCTATCTTAAACAAACAATAATGCCTTTTTTCAAAAACAGAGGAAGGTAAAACAGGTCCTGCCTGGGGCGGGGGGTGGGGGGGTTAGTACCAGTGGGAGGGGGGAGAGGGGAAGATGAAAGGAAAGAGTGTATGAGGGAGACTATGATGGAAATATTACGTACTCATGTATGCAAATGGAAAAATGAGACCTGTTGAAACTATTCCAGGAATCGAGGGAGGGGGATAAAGGAGAATGATGGAGGGGGTGAATTCAACCCCCTCTTTTATATTACGAGAACTTTTGTAAATGTCACAATGTACTCCGAGTACATCAATAATAAAAAAAAGCAGAAATTTTATTTAACAATAAAAAAAGCTGCCAATGAAATGAGGCAAATAGTATCAGTAATTTTCAAGGATACATGTGAAATCTATCCATCAGATATAAATTAAAGTTTCAGGAAATGAAACCTGCCAGGTTTCTTTCTTTCTTTCTTTCCTTCCTTCCTTCCTTTCATCCTTCCTTCCTTCTTTCTTTCTTTCTTTTATTTTTTGGCAAAACTAGGGTTTGAACTCAGGGTTTGAGCTCCCAAAGCAGGCGCTTTACTGCTTGAACCACACCTTCAGTCCATTTTGTTCTGGTTATTTTGGAGATGGGGCTTCACAAAGTATTTGCCATGTATTTGCCTAGGCTGACCTTGAACAGCAATCCTTACCATCTCAGCCTCCCAAGTAGCTAGGATTACAGGCAGGAGCCACTGGCATTTATGCTAAAGCAGTAGTTTCTTAATGCTTGACTTGCTCATATATTTGGTAAGCATTCCCATAGAACATCACTCAGGGTCTTAATGACTTGCTCTGATGATTAGACAGTAACTGAATCATGAATGGAAACTAGGTTTTCCAGTTCTTGGTTTAGTGGCCTGGCTCCAGACCAAAGAAACACACCTTGCTTTAAGAATAAACATTTGCACTTAAGAGTTCTCTGTAGGGAAACTTGGTTAAACATGATTGGAATATGACTCAGTGGTAGAACACTTGTCTAGCATGTGCAAGGGCCTGGATTCAATACCCAGTATTGAAAAAGCAAAAAGGTTTTCTAAATTATTTCATGGAACATCTTTTGTGAAGAGCAGCTTAAGTAGTGGTTTTCACTGTACCACACTGAACTAGCATCTGTCCTAAACAATATGTGCTTAATCTTGGTTGCTTATTTCCCATTCAACTCAAAGAAGATCATTCAACATTTAATTTTAAAATTAATTCTGTGTTCTTAGGACACATCCCATGAATTTAAAAAGGATAAGTCAGCATATTTTTTTAGAGAAAAAATAAGAAGCTTTTGTCTTAATGTGTAAAATACAATAAAGCCATTTTCAGATCATAACATCAGTATTGACTTAATGCATGCATGGATAGTCAGCCAAAGAGCTTAGAGACCCCAAATCATTCTACAGGGACAAAGTGTTGGTTTTTCAGAATCCACTTGTTCATGCCTAGCAAGATACTGTGCCCTAAATAGGGACAGAAAGCTTGCCTTAATAAACACAATATTTCAAATAAGCCAAAGATGGGAGTAGTTAATTTAACAGGAAATAAATATTACAAGGATATAGGAAGGTAGCACAGCTTCCATACTGATGGTATTACCACTCTTATTACTAAATAGAAAGAATTGTTCCACAGCAAACAGTGCCAGCCGGAAATAGCAGAAGCATGATTTTGAAACTGATATATCATGGAAGATGCAACTGAATAGGAAGTCTCAGCCAGGTGAATTTCATTTGTTTCTTGAAGGTTTCTGATTTTTCTTTCTTGTCTATAAATAAAATCACTTTTAAGAATTATCATCCAAAAGTTGGTTTACTAGCATGCTTTGAGGAATCCACATAATATCATCAAAGTTTCTGCTGCGGGTAATGCAGGAGGAAAGGAACTAGCTAAAACAACAGGGTATCACGAGTATAAATGTAAAGTCAGCTCAACACCAGCCCATTTTCCCTTAAGAGTGAATAGTGATTTCCTGCCTTAAAAATCCTCATTATGAGAGGCAATAATGGGAATCAGAAAAATGTGGATACATACAGACTTTCAGAAATATAATATAAAATTTCGCATCTAGAATTTCAGGAAAATAATCATACCTAACTTTGTTAGTAAATTAGCATGGATACTCTACCAGGAAGAAGACACTCTGTCAGGCAGAGGAGAGATATGGTAATACATACAAGTAAGATGCTGGAATGCCTCTCCAGAAAGTTTTCCTGGGTCCACACTAACTCAGATTGATTCTTTATCATCTCATCTGTATTTATAGTTTGCTCCACAAAGATATGTGTTAGTTAGCTTCCTTATCACTCTAACAAAAATACCTAACATAAGCAACTTAGAAGAAAGAAAGATTTAGTTTGGCTCATAGTTTTAGTCCAAGGTCAGCTTACTCTGTTGCCTTGGGTACACTCTGAGTTTGAACGTCATGGTGGAGGGCATGTGGTAGAGGGGCTTAGCTCACCTCATGATGGACAGAAGCAGAGAGAATGACAGGAAGCTGTCAGGAATGAGGTATATATTTCTAGGGCACACCCTAGTGCCCGCTAGCCCATCTAGAGCCTAATTTCCACAGTTTCATCACGTCCCCATAGTCTATTCAAATTTTGAATAAATCATGATTCAACAATAAACGTGGAGCCCTCACTTTCCATGGCCCCACCTCTAAACACTGCTTGCATTGATGACCAAGCCTTCACTATGTCAGCTTTGCAGAGTGGGGACACTTCATGTCCAAACCATAACAAGCTGTAAGTGCATAACAAGTCTAAATATATTGCTTGCTTGCTTTCTTTCAAAAGGAAAAATCAAGGTTTTGATATAAAAGAAACCTGAATTTGAATCGTAGATTGGCCTCTAATAAGCTATATGGTTCTGAATGAAATTTTTGAGGTTAAATTGTCCCATTGTAACAGAGATAGTAATGTCTGCTTCAGGGGCTTATTTTACAGCTCATTTGGGATAACATGAAAGTAACTGAGTGTTACTGGTAGAAAGAAGATACTGAACAAATGGCAGTTTCCTCTCTTTTCCCTTCAGCTGGTGATCAAGACTTCTATAGCTTTTATGATTTCTACAACAACTTAAGAACTCTACATACAGTGAACACTCAATAATTCTGAATGTCTAAATCAAAATACCTCACACAGATTGTGAATATGGGAGTTTTAAACACCTCCTCTAAGTAAACTGGATTTCTATGATATAAATACAATATAGAACCACAAAAAGTATTAATGATCAACTAAGGAGCAATAGGTATTTATGGTTTATGTTGAAGTAAGTTTTAATGGGTCTAGAAAAAATATCTTTGAATTGGTTATATAAGAGCACAAGTTTTCCTTCTTCTCTTTATATCAAAGTTAAGTAGAAGCGACCCTTGTTATTCACAGTATAGAGTTCCAAGGAGACTGCTGTTGAGAAAAAAACTGCAAATGGTCAGGATGCACAGAGTTCAGTGCTGCACTGCAAATGGTTGATTCACTTTTCCCATAATGCCACCCAATTCTGCTAAAGACGTCTACCTTTCAACACATCTCAAATTTTCACTTTATCACCTCAGTTAAGCACATTCACTTTTATCTGTTTTGGGGCATCATTTGATTTTGGGGAGGCAGATTTTTACAAATGAAGGGCAGGGAAACACTCAGATTACACAATGATTTAAACACAGTTTACCATAACACAGGACTGACTGAGAATTTCTCCATATCAACTGAGTAGCATAATGTGTATGTGGACATTTTCAATTTTTGTTTTTGAAATTTCTTTTTATTTATTTATTTATTTTTGGTCTACACTTGGTCAAAACTGTGTGTAATAAATCTGTGAATAATTCCAGCTTACTGTAAAGCCCAAACATACAAGCATATAGTTAGGCTAGCAGTGGAATTCAATATTGATTTGTTTGTCCGAAGCACATAAAAAGCAAATCTTATAGAGAGCTTTATGATGTAAATAGTTTGTCTAATCACATCACTTGGAATATAACACTTTTTCTATTTTAAAACAAGTGTGAAAAAAATCAATATTCTCTTGCTGCACTATTTGTCCACTGCCAGAACATGAAGCTACATGCCGTAACTTCAAGCCAAAGGCACATCAAAGTGCCACATATAATGACCTCACTTGGACCTGCCATGAGATTACGTATGCAATATGAACTACATTTGCATACATTAGAATACAGCAGAAAAAGTAGCTACTATGCATACTAACCTCTGGTTTTTCCTAAACTTAAATATCTCAGGTGGCTCCCTTATATTCCCCAACCCTCTAAGGGCATTTTTCTACATTAAAAATTGCCTCCATCCAGGCAATTATTTGCAAAAACTCGAATCACCAATAGCTTTGCTTATTTGTAATATTGTCTCCATTATTTTTCTAAGTCTGTTTTCAAGCTGCAAGGCTGAAAGCTGAATCTTTACAACTTCCTATTCTCCTGCTGTTTCTGTCTCACCTCAAGTCAGCCTCCCCTGTTGCAAAGGGCATGTGCTAATGATCCAAGTCACAAGTGAGTATATAAAAGAAAAAAATGAAAAGGCTATAATCCCATTAATGAAATGAACAAGGGAGGTTTTAGGCAGAAAGTCTATAAGGCTTTGACTAGTAGTCCTATTGTCATTAGCCCTACCTATCCTACCTCCCAACATATGCCAGTATCCTAACTGAAGCCTAGTTGATCCAGGCACACAAGCTTGTAGGTGCTACCTTGCATGAAATACTACAAAATCCCATATACAGAAATTATTATGCATTAAATATGCAGTTCTATTTTAAACTGTATCTCTGACAGCAGGCCAGGGTTTGCCTGAAGGTAGGTCATTGAGAGTCAGTGAAAATGAGGGAAGTTCTCCAGCAGTTAAAAAAAATTAACTTAGAGAACTTTGTGGGCATAGGTCTTTCTCAAAACAGTACCATTGATGCTCTTTGGGATATGGCTCCATCACCCAGGTGATGAATGAAGGCTTCCAGACTGGTTACTACAGTGGGGCTGTCCCAGAAGATGGCTCACATGGTGCTTTCTACTGACTCTGGGCTGCCACCATCAGAGTAGATGAAAATAACAAGAATTACAATAAGTAATTCTTCAAATACACTCTATGAAATGGTAATTAAGTTGCTAATCATTCTGCTACTTTGAGTTAACATTCACTAGAAAGTATCAAACACAAATCACATTAAAAGAGATACTACCTCTAATTTACTCTACATTAGGAACACTTTAAAGTCATGGAGACCATATAGGTGAGTGACTGACCCTCTAGGGAACCTGGGTCTTCTGTTCCATAGAAATTTTGCTATAGTTTCACTGGCTTCCAACTGAGATAGACAGATTGCTCTCATTTACAAACTCCACCTTGTAACTGAAGGTTTAAAACAAAGAAAGTTCTCTTTGGAGATTTCTTATTGGCTCTAGATCACTAGTTCTCAAAAGTCAGCTACATACTTGGAATCATTTGGAGTGTTTTCAAAGTTGCTGAGGCCCTGGTTTTCACCTTCTGAGATTTAGGGTTCCTTGTTTTGGGATGAAGCCTGGGAAAGACTTACAGGATGATTCAATTTTGCAAAAAATTTCAAGAGCTACTTCACTACAACAAAGGTTCTCAGAATGTAATGTGTGTGTGTGAATCACCTTGGGGTCTTGTGAAAATGCAGATTTAATTCCATAGGTCTTAGTAGGGGGTCTGAAATTCCACATTTCTTACAAGCTCCTTAGAGAAGCTCATGCACTGATCTGCAGACCCAGCTTGCAAGACTTTGGTCCAAACTGGCAATTCAGGCCATAAGAGATTAAATTCCCTTTATCAATAACTTGAATCTCTACTTCTAATCATAGCAGAACCCTTTCCGGTGAAAATATGATGATGTATGCAAATGACATATATATATTTTTGCATGAAGTTAATAAACATACTGGATTATAAATGCTAGTCACTAAATCCGGCACTGGCATATCATCTGACTCTAAATATGGATTCTCCTGTATATACAACTTAACACAGAAAAATACTTATTTTCATATCAGGTAGATGTTGAACCTTATAGATCCACTACATCAAAAATGTAGCTGAACCTAATAGCAATGCTACTGAGAACAGTCACAAATGCAGAAGCATTAATCAGGTTTCAACATAGCTACCATAGTATCCTTAATTCTTATCATTGTGCTAATACAGGAATGTATTACTTTATCCCTAAATTGCAAGGTTAGAGCAGGTTTTTAAGTGACATCTATCTGTCAGACTATAACAGTCTCTTTTACCTTAATATTAAAGTATATACACAGAGTTTCATAGCATTTTTAAAACAAAAACCCACACAACTGCCAAGACCTAAAAGTGACAGTCTGTTTTGGCAACCATGGAGATTTTTCTGCTAATTGGATTAAGAACAATAAAGAGAGGGCAACCTATATAGAATTGTCACAATGAATATGTCCTAATAAAAATGAAAAAAAGAGAGAGGGCAATCATTCGTCACCTCAATAATGATGGTTTACTATGTGCCATGCACTCATTTTAAACACTACATGTGTTTATATATATGTAAATATTATATATAAAATATAAATACAACACTTATTTTCATAAAAGTAGCATTTACTTAGTTAATGCTCCAAAAAATCCTATTGGATAGATACCTTTACTATTTCCCTTTAAATCTGAAAAAAACAAGATCAAAGAGTTAAAAAAAAAAAGTGTTGGAGCCAGGATTTGAATCCATATTTTCAGTATCCAGATCTTTGCTTTGGCCTACTTTTCATAATGCCTCTCAAAATAGAGGGTTTTTATCTGAAAAAGGGCTAGAAGGCACTCTGATCGTCCTCAGTAAAGCAGTTCTATACTTTCCAAATTCCAATAACTTGCACTTTTAGATGCAATCAGTATTTTCTGAGACAATCAAATGGTTTACCTGCTTTCCCATTTCCAGTTTATTCTAATTCTTTAGGAATCTTCAGTTTCAAATGGATAAGAAACAGGAAGGATTTAGTTGGCCACAGTATTTCTAAAACAATTGGTGCCACAGTCCCATGTAGACAAGGCAGGCAGAGGAGTGATGATGGGGCGCTGGAAAGCAAGAGACCAGAATGGTAGCTCTGAGGGACTTCTAATCACAGGGAAAATCCTTGGGGATTCTGTCACATGAGGGAAAAAGAAGTCTCTGATCATGGGAAACAGTTCTCTCTAGAGCTTTTGGTAAACGCAGAAATTTTCAGCAAAATGTAAAGCTTTTCAACAGCTAAAGTTAAACTGATTTTTATGGTCTAGATATGCTGCTGAAGAACACAAAACTATCAGAGAGAGACTCCAAGTTAGTGGTTTCTGCCAAAAAGAATTCTAGGACAAGTTGGGAAAACTCAACTAAGTGATTTGAGGTTTCAACCCAGTCTGCAGAATTAGGGGTAGTCTCACTGAAGTCAGGAGTCAGCATTATTGATGAGAACACATTGCAACCTAGAAATTATGTGTGTGTATATATGTATATATATGCATACACATATATATGTATATACACACACACACATATATATATATTTATACATTTTTAATGTATGAAAAGTTAGGAACCAATTATAAAGATCATTCTAAATGTAAAACACTGAGTCCTTCATATTTAAAGACAGTAACAAGGGATACATTCACTATCATTGCTATTTTTACTGTCTAGAAATGTTAGTCAATACAAAAAGGTAAGAGTAAGAAACAATATGCATAAATGTATCCCAAAGGAAAGAAATATGAAAGAGAAAACTGTCCTTCTTTGAAGATGACAAGATGATCAGAAAAAAATCTATAAAAATCAATAGAAAAGCTATTGAAACAATTAAGAGATTTCAAATAAACTAATATTTAATATTTAGCTAAATAAAAATTTAAGATATAAGCATGCTTCAACCTACAAAATTAAATAATAAATTAGGAGAAAACATAATGAGTAAATAGAAAGCATTAGAAGCCTTAGTATGTAAAAATATTTTATACCCCAATAACATAAGCAAAATGTCTTAATAGCATGAGCAATGCAAATAAGCACATACAACACAGTGGAGTATATTTGAATTTCCCAGCCAGCGATGGCCGGGTATGCCTATAATCCTAATGCTGTGTAAGAGGGTCACAAATGTAAAGCCAACCTGAACTTGTCAGTGAGACAAAGTCCTCCCTCCCCCCCAAAAAAACCCCAGAATTTCCTAAATAGAAATAAAAATATAAATTTTAAAAGCTAAATTTAAAAATGAGACATCAATATCAATTTCATAAAATATTTCAAAATGTAACATTTGCTAAAATGCATGAAATGTGCATCACTATGGACTTTGGGTGATAATGATGCGTTGACACAGGATCACGGTTGGAGCAAATGTATCACTGTGGTATAGGATTAAAATAGTGCTAACACTGCTCTAAAAAAATTAAGTTTCTTACAACCAAGATGCCCCACTATTGATGAATGGATCAAGAAAATGTGGTGTTTACAGACAATGGAATTTTACTCAGTCATGAAGAAGAATGAAATCTTATCATTCCCAGGTAAATGGATAGAACTGGAGAACATCATTCTGAGCAAGGTTACCCAGGCTCAGAAGACCAAAAATCGTATGTTCTCCCGCATATGCAGACTTTAGATCTAGGGCAAATGCAGCAATGTGGTTACCAATGTGTGTGCAAGGGGAGAGCACACATGGGAGATATGGGAATAGTTAGAAAACCCAAAACATGAAAGTGTTTAATGTCCCCACTACAGAGGAACTAATGCAGAAACTTTAAAGCAATAGAGGTTATCATGAGAAGTGGATCAGGAACCAGTGTAAAGATCAGTTAGAGATGAATCAGCATGGGTTGTAACACATTTGTATATGGAAGCAATGCTAGGAATCTCTCTTTATAGCTCTCCTTATCTCAACTAGCAAAAACGCTTTGTCTTTCTTATTATTGCTTGTGTCTTCTCTTCAACAAAATTAGAGATAAGGGCAAAACAGGTTCTGCTGGGAAGTGAGGGGGGAGAGTGGAGAGGGGGATAAAAGGGAAAAATGACCCAAACAATGTACGCACATGTGAATAAAGGAATAATAAAATTTTTAAATTAAGTTTCTTAATAAAAATTGACAGACAGATATGCTGCTATTCAAAGTTAATTTGGCATCAAGAATTTTAAAGATATTGATATTCTAGAAGCCCATAGTTTTGCTTCTAGAAAGGAATCCTAAGTAATTTGTTAAGAATTTAGTAAAAATGTATGTCTGAAGATATATATGTTTTTTGGTAGTACTGGAGTTTGAACTCAGGGCTTCACACTTGCTATGCAGGCATTCTACCACTTGAGCCACTACACCAGCCCTTTTCTGTGTTTAGTATTTTCAAGATAGTGTCTCTTGAAATGATCTTCCACATCTCTGCTTTCTGAGTAGCTAGTATTACAGGAGTGAGCCACCAGTATCTGGCTGTCTGAATACATTTAGCATTACTTAATAATGGTAAAACACAAACAACAAACAGAACAAAGGAAAACCTACCAATGCACATTCTAGATAAAAGGAAGTACAAAATTGCTGATGCAAAGCATTCCAGGAATATTTAGTAATTGAAAATGCTCAAGAAAAAATATTATATAAACAAGGAAGATGTATGTTGCACATGTCCGTGGTTTTGATCTTAATTCTAAGTATATAAGTGCCTTTTTAAAACTGTATAGAAATTTGTAATATATTAATATCACTGAGTGGTGATATTTTAGGTGATTTTTATTTACATTTTTATATTTTTTCTATTTTCTGAATGCTCTAAAAAAGCATATATCACATAAGAATTTAAACACAAAATAAATATTATTTTTTAAGATTATTACTCAATGTTAGATCAATATTTGAAAATCAACTGAACACTTTTTAAAAGACATGCATGTATGAAGTCATAAAGAAAAAGTATTTAACAGAATTCATGATAAAAATTCTTGTCAAATTATGAATAGAAGGGAACTTCTCTAACCTGATTAAAAGAATTTATTTCAGCATACCTCATGGTGAAGCACTGAATGCTTTCCTCTAAATTTCAGGAAGAAAGCAATTTAAGACACCTAACCTATTTGTTAACAAGTGACCATCCTTGCTACTCAGTGTAACCTAGCAACAAGAGCATGGGCATACTGGGGTTATGTTAGAAATGTAGAATTTTAGGCCATATCCTATACATACTGAACCACTATCTGCCATTTAACAAGATCCCCAGGTAAGCATATGCACATCCCACTTGGAGAAGCCCATCTGTAGATTTTCAGAATGAAATTTGGAACTATACTGCTTTGGGTTTCAAGCTCATCTTCCTACAATGTGGCTTTGAGCAAGTCACTTAACCTCTCTGAATCTCAGATTCCTCATCTATAACATGGAGCAAATAACAGCTCCCTTACTAGGTTACTATAAGGATAAAGTACCCAGTAAAATCATACTCCAAAAAGTGCTGGTGTTATTGAAATTATCATCTGAGACACCTAAGATGTAGATGCTATTATTCTATCAACCACAATTTGGTCATGGATAACAAGGCAAATGCAAATGTACAGAGAGAAATCCAATATTCCTAAAATGATGGTCAGAGAAAAAGCAAAATCAAGAACTCAGGTCTCAGGGTGCCAAACTATCACACCCTGTGTTTGGCATTGCTGGGCCCTTATCATAAAGTGCATATTCACCTCCCTCCCTGAGGCATTTCTTGGATCTCAGAGTTACACATTCCTTGACATAAAATCACAGTCATAGATAGATTGGTAGACATAGGCTAAAGGCCTATGTCATTTTTAAAGGCCAAATTGTGGCATAGGGTAGGACATCTCTTCCAAAATGCCATACTTGTCTTCCCCAACTTTAGAAAACAAAGTATCTTATTTCCATCTTGTAGATAGTTCTGAAAGGGAAATTCAAAAAATAGTTTATCTGAGTGAAAAATGCAAGGTGGCAAGAAGAAAAGACTTGTCCTGGAACTCAGTTTCAGCTCTAAATAGCAATGAAAGGAGCAGAAAAATTAATTCCATCATTCATATTGGTCAACAGCAAGAATTAATGAAGCAAAGGAGTCAGACTGGGGCTTCTTACTCTTAACTCCAATATTTCAGAAGTCTCACAGTCATCATGTGCGCTGTATGTCTGATTTATTACCTTCCTGCTGCTATTTTAGCCAATGCCCCCTTTGTGTCCTTAATGAAGATGTAGAACATTTGGTCACCAGTCATGTTCTCATGTCCTTATTCTATCATCCTTCACCTTGTTCCTCATCAGCTTTGCTAAATTTTATCTTATGAACAAACCATTTTTCTTGTTGCCTTTCACTCAAACTAGATACCAAATCCATCCCTTTCTCTTCACATTTTCCTTAAATTCTTTTCATTCCTTGGTGATGCTTTTTTCTGACCTAAAAATGGTGGTTCCAGAAATAGCTGTATAGCTCTCATTTGCCACTCTCACCTTATGTCTGACCTCACAACACAAGGAGACAGACTCCTGTAGGGTCTGATACCAGACCCTAACCAGTGCTAATAGGTGCCAGAAACTTCCATCATCATTCATTCCTGCTATGCTGCTAGAAACCAAACCTAGACCCATGCCTGCCAGAGACCCCTGCAGTAGAACGTGAAAAATAAGGGCACTGTAGTGAATTCTTATAACACTCTATTTATTTCCTTGGTGCCATCTTGTCTTGTATTCTGCTATTTGTCTTTTTCTCTTCCTTTTTTCTGTTTCTAAAAATGCCCTTTGTTTTGTTAGGAAAGTATATTAATATTATCCCTTTTTGAAATGGTGTTTCTTTGCAATACTAAAATACTAGTAGCCCTCAGTCAAGTCTCTTTGATTTTGCTATAGTTATTTCATTTTTACTACTCTGTGAAATCTCAAAGTCTAGGTACGGAGGTTAAAAAGCACATTTTGTCCTCTGTAGGCAGGATTGAACTTAAATATCTGCAGTGCTATTTTTTGGTGAAGTAACCATTGACCTCTCTATGGCAGGTAACCTCTCTAAGCTTATGTTTGTTCATATTAAAATGAGATAATAATACTTATATAGTGAAGTAGTCAAATAATATATCCAAAGTGTGTAACATAGTACCTGGCATAGATATTCCCTTGAATATTACTTGGCCTAACATTTAAAATGAGCTCCCAACTGTTGTCAAGATTCTGCTTCTGAGTGAAGCACCAATGTCCAGTCAAGGTCAAGATCTCACTTTTGATTGCAGTTCAACTCTACCAGTCAGGCTGCAAAACTGAAGCATCTGAGGGCCTTGAAGACCAGGGAAGAGACTGGCTCTCCCAGAATTAGCTAGTTGCTAGAATTAGCAAACAATTTGCCTACTGTAGCACACCTTTCATATTCAAACAAACCAGTCCAAAGAACATGCATCCAATCACTTCCTTTAATTGTGTCTCACCCACTAAACCAATATCTTCTCTGCCCTTCATTATCTCACTGTCAGGTACTGAACAACTAAGATCAGAATCCACCAAAATTTTTCAAACTAAGAATACTAAATGTTTATCCATCCCTGTCTTGCTTTTCCTGCAGAAGCCACAATAAAAGCCATTGACCATATTTCCCTTCATCCTTCTGCCTCTCGACAGATACAGGTGCTTCCCCATGTAGTCCTGGGGAACCTTAGAACCTCCTGGTTCTCAGGAATTATAAGAGCAAACTTCTTCATGGCAGTTGGCTCTTGATCTGTTGGACTCACCGTACCTGACTAATACAACTCCAGGTATACTTTAATCTAGCAACAATACAGACCTACCACATATTTGTTTTTAACTAAATACCCTATAAGTTTATATCAGTCAAAGTGTTATCATCAGCGTGTAAATGATAATAACTCCTTCCCTGCCTCCACTCCAAATCCACTTGGTGCTAGACACAAATACAGCAGTCACCCCTTATCTGCAGAGAACATTTTCCAAGACCTCCAGAGGATACTACCAAACTTTATATATGCTGTTTTTCATACAGATACACATCTATGATAAAGTTTAACTTAGAAGTTAGTCACAATATGACACTGACAACAGTAACAAAATAATAGAATATTATAACAATATGATCTAATAAAAGTTGTATGAATGCATCTCTCTTTCTTTCTTAAAAGAGCCAAGACAAATATTAATATTTTCATACTGAGGTTGACAGTGGATAGCTGGTCACAGAAAGCAAAACTGCAGATAAAAGGGTCCATTACATCCAGAATGACTGTAGAATTGATTGACTTTCCAAGAATAACTTTCAAAATTGAATATCATCCTCATAAAGCATTAGAACAGGTTTAGATTCCACCCCGCACATCTTGCCTACCTTCAATTGCACCAATAGGTATTGACTTCAGAGAATTTTAAAAAGTAGGATTCAATGATCTTACAGCTATTCCTTTATTTTCTTACTGTCAATAGCAATGCAGAACAATCAACATACAAAAAATAAAGCAGCCTGGCCACTGTTTTGCTTAGTTCCTGGGAAGAAATTCATTTCTTACTAATTTGCTTTCTGTGTTTGGATGGTGTTAAAGGTTCTTTCAGTTCTTATATTATATGGATGTTATGACAATTTACCATCATTTTATTTTCTCACCACTTTTGACATAGTTGGCTAAGATATCATTAGGAGATATGAATTGTTATCAACAGCAGATGAGACTAAGCAAAATACATGCATTTGTTCCACTCAGAAATAACTATCTGAAGTTCACAATCTTAGAGTTTTGTTTCTTTTTCGTCCACTAGAAAAAGTCTTCTTGGCCAAAGTAAAAGTTCCTTGGAATCACCTAAGAAATCACTCACTCTCCAGATTGTTTTATCTCCTACCTCCTGTAGCCATTGAAGATGGTAAATGGAGCACAGAATTTTAGTGGCTCTGAATTTCTCACTTTCTGATTCATTCTGGACATTGACCAGAATAACCTGCTGGGAGACCCCAATAAAAAGACTGCCTTTACAAACACTTCGCCTTTCCCTTCATTTATAATTGAGGTTGAGCCTGTCAATAAGGCTTTCCAAAGGCCATTCATCACAATGCTCTTAGACAAGTATTTACATTCCTTCCTCCTCCCCTATCAAAAGCAAGACTGTTTTTGTTACCTTAAAAAAAAAAAAAAGAATAGTAGTACCAGGCAACTGGAAGCAGACCTTAGATTTTCTCTCCTGGTGCAGTTTTAAAAGATGCCCACTGTAACAAAATCCATCACAGATAATAAGAACTTGTCCCACTTCTTCCTCCCGCTTTAGCTCTTGTGATGTGGTCTAAAGGAATTCCTGAAATGGGGTCCTGAGGTCTTTTACTCCCTACTTCTCCTGCTGTGGCTATTTTGTTGTGTATTCTGTGCCTTCTTTTTTAACTTTTTTTTTTTTTTTGGTAACAAATGATATGAGAAATTACTGGACTTGGACGCAGTTTTTTTTCTTTTTCTTTTTTCTCCCTGACATCCATTGTACTTACTGGATTCTTACAATTGTGTTCACATTCATGAAAATGACTCCTATTAAGAAATTTAAAGTCAAGCAGAAATACTAACAAGCTAGTTCCCTTTCTTTATCTTGCCAGTCATAATCACCCACTCACTGCATGCACTGTCACCAAATACTGAATGTAGCTCTTTTCTTTATTTGTAATGTTTACTTTATTTACCTCAAAATGCACGCAAATAAAGATTAATCATACCCAGACTATGTAGATCATTTTTAATTAACAGAGTTCACCGTGCTTAGAGAATATGATTAAATAGGACAATAAAATGGTCAGTCCATCATAAAATATATAAGTTCCTCACCTCAGAAAACTTCAACTTAAGATGCTTTTATTCATTTGAGCAATTCAGTCTTGTAGTAAAAGACAGGAAGGCAAATAATGTGAGCTAAAGCCCCAAATTTGCATTAGCATCAATCAAATAAAGAAAACAACAAAACTTACTTTTAATTACGTTCAAGATGTTCATCCTATTAATCTGAAAATTAGCCATGTAAAAATGAATTTCACTGGTGAAATACTACATTCTGTGTAGTAGGAAAAGAAATAAAACCACCATAGCTATAAAACAATATATGGTAACCCATTCTTACAAACTCTTCCATGGTGGTTTCCCAGGAAACCAAACCTCTGCAGATGTACAAACTAAAATACAGATGTGGGTATTTCAAACAACTAACTCAAGTTTTCATTCCTAATGATGTCAATTCATTTTCAGACTTTTATGCAGAGTACCATGTTCCTCTAAACTGAAATGAAAATCTGATCTCCTAAGCAAAAACATTGGTGCTGTTTGAAGATTAACACTTATTCAATCAAATTTCATTTTTAAGACCATATAATACATGATCTCTATAGACTAGTAACTAGTGAACCACCAGGTAACCTTGTTTTTTGGTATCTCTCCAGGGGCTCTGCAGAATCATCATCCTACAAGTGTGCCAGCTCTGGAACAAACACAAACATATATTTCCTCTCCAAATGCACCACTGCTGCCAGGAAACTAACAGATGCACAAACAAATGTTGCAAGTCTGCCTATTAAACATGGAGCTCATTGAATTTCTATTGCATTTCTCTAGCACAAGTGCATTTGGAGCAAAGAAAGAAATTAAAATGAAGTCAGGTGTCATTCAAGAAAATTACAGTCCCACAGAGGATAGTTTTGAGTTGCAGCTTTGAGTTGCCATGCTGTGCCTTTCACAGCTGCCTACAGTTCTCGTCATTAATAATCAGTAAATAAGATCTGCAGGTGGGCCTGGAAGGCACTGGAGCCAAGAAGATGGTAGTTAGGGCTTCTGTCTCTAAGATGGGTGGCCAGGCTCATTTGCACAACTCAGCTTATGTTTCCACACAAAAGTGCAACCCTACTTAGCATAGCTTCAGGGAAGCTTCCACAATACAGGGAATGCTAATTACTGTAACCAACTGGCAATGATACATCCAAAATTAAATGGCCTGTGACTGAGCAGATGAACAATTTTTATGGCTCAAAGATCAGGGAACAGGGATAGTTTGTTAAATTAACTGACAGCCTCTTTGGTCTGCGTAGGTGAGTTGAAGTAATTTGAAAGCTGTGTTTGCACCAGAATCTCTCCTGTGTAAGTCCAGTTCCCCCTGCAGTTTTATGTGGGAGTATGGCTACATTTTGTACATAAAATTCACAAAGTTCCCCAGTTCAGTGCATAAATGACCAGGAGAAGCTATTCCAAATCCCTGTGGGATTGATCTTTCACATACAAAGATCTGCTCTTTTTAAATTCACCTGAGACTGGATAGAGTTGTGTAGAAAGGTTTTCAGGACACCTACAGAACCCTGCACGAACAAAAGCTTTTAACTTCTAATTTCCAACATTGATCACACATAGAAACCACGCTGTTTTACCAGCATATCAGAAGTCAGCTGTCATTATAAGTTCATTCCCAACTTTAACGTAGATCTAAAATTCTTTCTGAAAAACAATCTAGAGATACTAGCATGGTCTCTAAAATTTCAAAGGTTTTGCTTACAGCAAAAAAACACTTTTATATCGCAATTCAAGGTAGGAATTCTCAGTATTAGCACTATGATATCAAAATATCATAGCATGATTATTTGGTTCCCACGGGGTGTAGCAAGGACTGTCCTATGCAATATAAGACATTCCTGACCTCTACAAGCCAGTTGCCAGTAGTAACCCCTGCCCCCTTCCAGTTACAACAAACAAAAATATCTCTAGGCACTGTCACATGACCATGGAGAACAAAATCACTTTCCAGATAAGAACTAGGAGATGGAGAATAAGTAAGGGTCAGATTCAGAGATTAGTCCGAGCATAACACAGTTCTGACCTGGAGGAGCAAGTAGTTTAACGAGGGAGACAGATAAGTGAACAGGACAAAAGCAGTGATGTGTACAGGGTACAATAAACATATGCAGTAGGGGCCATAACACCTAACTGTTCTGGCAATGTTTCCTAGAGGAGAAAACTCTAAGCTGGGGCCTGAAGAATGAGTTGAAGTTGACCAAGTAAAGATAAATAGAACATTCCATGAAGCATGAACCACATGATCAAAAACTTCTTGGTTTGAAACAGCAGTGTATATACCAGGTATTACATCAATTTCTAAGTTCTTCTATTGATACTACAGTTTTTTTAAAGCACATGAAAAATAGGGAAAAAGGAAATGAAAGAATGCTATAAGTTAGGAATAAAGTATATCATGCTTTTTGATGTTAAAAGAAAATTCCTCTGAATCATTAATTCTGTACAAATATTAATTTACTGTCAAGTAGGAATGCAAGGAGCTATGTGAGAGTTCTTTCCATCTAGATACCCACCATCTGGTGAGATATCAGAAGTATGGGGTGACTCAAATATCAGAGCAAGTTGCATACTAGAATATTACTGTGTGTATTACTCCAGCCTCTAGAATATTCTCTTTCTATATTGGATTGCTCCACAAAACAGAATTGCCAAACTTCTGACAGTCTTGTGGGGAAGATGAAGATGTTAAAGACATGTAGCCTACAAAAAAACTTAAAATATAATAATTCATACAAATTATGAAAAATGACAAAAAAGTTACTGATGGGTAATAGAGTAGCAAAAAAGACAGAAATAATAGTGGTCTACAAAGGACAGGCAGGATCTTGAGAAGGACGTGGGACTTGTTCTGATCTTAAAATATAGGTCATATTAAAGCAGTAACATGTTAGTCAGTTTTGTCACCTTAACAAATACCTTAGGTAATTAACTTAGGGAAAAGGTTTTATTTTGACTTGCAGTTTCAGAAACTCCAGACCATAATCAATTGCCCCATTGCTTTTAGGCCTGTGGTAGCATGTGATAGAACAAATCTGATCACTTTTTGACTAGGGATTTAAAAAGAGAAAGAAAGAGGAAGGAACCAGAGTCCCAGAATCCCCTGCAGGAGCACACTCCAGTGATCTAAAGACCTACCACTAGGTCCCAATTCTTAAATTTTCCCAACCTCCCAATAGTGCCTTTCTGGATACAAAGCCTCCAAAACACTGGCCTGTGGGGGACATTTAAGATACAAACTATAGCAAATGGAAAAGGGGAAAGTATTTTAAACAATGGAAAAAATGGCTAGTACGATGAAACAAATGTTAGACTGTGCCTGCCATTATGAAGATAGTCAGGAGACATGCTTGGACAAAGCAATGAGTTCCTATAAGAAAGAAAAAGTGGCAAGATGTGGAGAACCATTAAGCTGGAGGATGGGAGTGGACAGTGGCTATGCACTTAGTGCTTGGTATTTAAGTCTATCTTTTAAAAGTGAATAGAATGTTGATAAGAGTTAGGAAGAAATACACAGACAATGGGGAGGAGAGGGAAAGGAGAGTGTTTATCCAATACTATTAGAAAGTTCTGTTGGCTTTAGATAGTCTTACATGGTAAAAGGGTATGTCTTACTTGCCTGTAGTTTTTTGTTGTTTGTTTGTATTTCATGATAAGTACTATTTCTGTTTTTAGCACTGTGTTATTATAAACAATTACTTGAAGGTTTTTATTTTGTTAGAAAAAAATTAAAGTCATTCTTTATCATATATTATACCTCTGCAACCAAATGACAAAGCTCTAGGAAATGACTTCTGCCATTTTCCTCCACTCCTGACTTCAATAAAATGACATTCACTCTGCCCTGCAGAGTAGGCAGCAAATAATGCCTCAGACCACAGATGCCTCTGCCCCACACCCCTTAGGGACTCCTTTGCCTGCAGCCAATAGACTTAGGTGCATTCCTGCCTAGAGCAGGTATAATCCAGCCCAGCTAGTTAGCATCCTGCAGGTTAACTCCTTCTCTCCCAGAGCAGGTATGGGTATCTCTTCCTGTTTCCCTGACACTTTCTTTACAGAAACACATAAATTTGATTATAAAGGCATGCAATTGAGTGCAAACTTTGTCTTCTTATGGCCCTTTAACGCTAGCATATAATCCAACATCCATATTCTAAAACTAAAAAAAAGAAAAAAACATTAAAAAAAGGCATTTCTGCCTATGGTTTTCAAATTTCAGAGTGTACATACAAATCACATGGAGATGCACAGCCTAGAAATTCAGTAAACATGGGGCTGGAAACATATCTGTTTTTACTTAGGTAGTTCTGATAACAGAATACATGTTTAGAAACAGTTTTTAGTGGTACACAAAATATCATTTTTTAAAGAATATTTCAGACATCTTGCTAAAAATTAGGTTTACCTTGCCTTTCTCTAAATCAATGAATGAAATTATTAATAACAAAGCAAACTTGTTGCCTCTGAAGATTTGGATGATGGTGTGAATAGATCAGGAGTATTCAATACTTTAAAATCACTTGGGGAATCCTTCAAATAAATCTCCTACCATAATTCACATGGCTCAGATAAAAATCTTCCCTTATTTCTTTCATAATTCATATTTTGCAAGAGATATCAGGACTCCAAGAAGATACTTTTCAAGGAAACTCCTTCCACTCAATAGCAGAGAAACTCTCAAAATCCTTTAGTGTGGGTTGAATGGCATTGTTAGGTAAACTTAAGACCTGATGTTGATGATCATAAAACTTCCACCTTACTTGATGCTCTTTTAGTCTATACTTCAATTATGTCCCACAGGAATAAATATACAGAAAGAAAAATGCTTGAAATAAACTGGGGAACAATTTGATGTGGCTCTGCTCTAACATCAGCCAAGATGGAGCAAAAGAATCTGTCTCCCTCGTAGATGAAGAATCAGAAATAAGGGAAGGAGAAAGCAACAATTTCATGAAATATAAACACTTTTATTCCTCAAAATGGTGTTACAAAATGAAAAGACAAGTCACAAACTGGGAGATAGTATTTACAAAACATATGTCTAACAAAGGTGTTATATCAGGAATATATGAAGAAATCTCACAGCTGAAAAAGAAAACAACCAATTAAAAAATCTTTTATGCAAAAAATTTGAGAAGATACGTCACCAAAGAAAATATATGGATGGCAAATATCACATGAAAAGATCCTTTAGGGAATTACAAATTAATGTCATAATAAATACCACTATACACCTATTTGCAAAACTTATAAAAGCCTAACTGTACCAATTGCTGGTGAGAATGTGGAACAATTGGAATTTCTATACACAGTTCATGGAAAAGTAAAATGATAAATCTCTCTGGACAACTCCTTGGAAGTTTCTTAAAACATAAGCACTAATATTAATAAGTCAAAGTCTATCAATTTTAGGTGGTTTTCTGTGTAAATAATGATGACAAATAAGACCTAAGAAACTCAAAATGGAGCCTCCTAACCTTCTTTTAGAACTATGAAGGATAATCTGCTAATATTTTTCCCTTGATGGAAGAATGAATTACAGCCAATTAATTAGCAGAAAAAGGCCTGCTGCCTTATGTCTATCTCAGGCTGGGCCTCCAAGGCCCAGTGCTCTCTGGCTTAGCCTTGAACATTCCACATCACTTCTCCAGGTATTGGGCTAACAGCAGAATGCCAGCAGGGGCTGACAGTTGCAGCTGTTTCCCAGCTGTTTATAGCAGCTCTGCATTGCTTCAGGCTGAGCTCATGTGGTTTGTCCAGCCACCTGGTCTGATTTCTTCCATCTATCCTCTCTAAATCTAATGATGATGTTTTAAGACTCAGTGCCACAAAGTCTGGTCTTATCCTCAGAGTTGAGCCACACTTCAGTGAACCCCAGAATGATGACAGGCATTACCCTCAGCCTGAACTTGCCCTCAGATTCAGTTACACAGTCCAGAGTATACTTAGCTACTATTGCTGAATCCTTGGTTGATTCAGAGCCCTTCTGAACCCTTGGATTCACTCAGGAGATATTTCTGTTTACTCACTTGGCTGTTTAAAGGACATGTCTCTTTTTATTCTTAAACTGTCTGGAGCCCTGATGGGAATGAGTGATATAGTCTCACTTGTCTTCATCCTCATCCTCATCAACCCAGACCTCCCCTCAGCAAGTCTGACCATTCTTCTAAGCCTAGGCTAAGTCATCCCTGCTCCTGAAAACCTTTCAATATCCCAATCTACGCAGGTCCATCTGTCTTATGCTTGGCTTGTCATCGCACCTCCTGCTTATTATATTCAACTAACTTTACTACATGTGTTGCATATAGTATCTGTCCTTTTATTCCACAGTCCAATTTATACACTTCCAATAAGTCAGCTCTTTGGCTACTTAGACTCCCTTCCTCAGAAATTTTCACTGGATCCCAAGAGCTTATAAAGCAAAGATGAAAGTCCAAAGACAGGAACCTCTTTTGCTGGCCTCCTGCTATTTCCCTGGTCTCACTACTGCTACTGGTTACCCAACTTATGCTCCAACTAAAGTTACCTGAGGACTGTTTCTTAATCCTTTGCTATTTCTATAATTTAGTATATATTGTCATGTCTATATACAATCAGCAATACTCTCCCACTAAGCACAGCCCAGCCTCTCATGAGGTCTTTTTTTATGCACACTTAAATTAACCTTCCCACTTACAAAGTCCCTTTATCACACATTTTAGCCTGTCTTAAGATGCTTAGCCAGTCTTACTTCTTTTTAGTAGTTATTCATATATAATATACCTTGTCCCAACTAGACTAAGTATCATAAAAATAAGACAGGGTTTGTATTTATCTTTCTTCATTGTATCTTGAAAATAGTAAAAACTTAACAAAGTTCTTTCAGGCTCAATATTATTCTCCAGAGACATCTGAGCTGGAAAGGGAGAAATCTGAGTCTTGCCCTAATGTTTTTTAGTTCTGTGTCCCAAGATAAACTACCTAGCCTCAGTTTCCTCCAATATAAACCTGCACTAAAAGTACCTTTCCAATCTTTCCAATCTACTCACGGAGTCATTATTATGATGAGTTAACCAGATAATGTGTCCAAAGTGTTTTCAAAAGTACAGTCTTATACCGGGGAGTTAGCACCTACTCATCCCTTCAGAATATTTACATTTTCATACAACTACATACAATTGCAACTAAATGTGTTAGGTGCATAGGACTATCAATACGTTTTAGAGTAGCTCAGCAACTTTAGTATGATATCTTTAAAAGACCAAAGAAGCTTGGAAACCTGTCCCTAAATGTTATAGCCAGAGCTACAACATCTGACTTTAGTCTTGTGCTATGGCCATTAAATCATTTATAGAAGACACTAGAAATAGTTGCTGAACCAAATAGATTCTATGATATTTGGACAGAAAGTCCAAAGAATTTAGGACCTGCCTTCCTGAAAAATTCCTATTGAAGCATAGTGATTAGGATCGCATGTTCTAAACCCCCATCATACAGCACCTACACTATCCTGGGCAATGTCTCAAAACCTTTCCGCCTGCAACCAGAATGTAAAGACTAGGAAAGTGGGGATCTCATGTTTGTTTTATTTATTGCTGTGTATAAAACCTAGAGCAGTAGTTGGCACAGAGCCTGTGTTCAATATGTACTTGTTGAATGAATGGGTCTCCATTTTTCTCTGAAGTAGAATGGTAACAATCTCAGTGACATCCTGTGAATTAAATGTACAGAATCACTCAAAACTCTTTACAATAACTGGAATCTGGCAAGCAGAACTCAATAAAACTGACATTTTTACTATGCTGAAAACAAATCTATAATCATTGCTTTGAATTGGGAGTGGATAGAGAGAGGGCTCCAGAAGGATGAGTGCTCTAACCTGAACAACAAATCTTGGTTACAAAGAATATTCTGGCAAATATTAATTGCCTATAGGTGCCCTACCAAGGCAAGCCTTGTCACTGAATTTCACAACTTCACTGATACCATATACAGATAATTTTTCTCAAACCAAGGGACTATTTCTCCTAAAAAAAAGTCTCAAAATTTTAATGTAGAAGAAAACATGGGAATCCAAGATGGCGGCTAGAGGGAGGAAGCAGAAAGTGTGCCTCCTAAAGCAAAATCTTGGAGAGACGCTGGATATACACCTTACAGACAAAACCACTGGGAAGAGGCAAAACTTTGACCCCTCCAGACCTCCAGCCTGCGCAGAGCACCACCACTTCACGTTGAACGGAGAAACCAGGAGGGCCCCAGGCTGCCACCAGATGCAGGTGCCCAGATGGCTTGGGAAGACGCAGACCACCAGGGGAGCTAAGCGGTACATGGTACTCCCACAGACAACCCTGGGCCAGATCAGCATAGCCCCCTGAACAGACCGACCCCCACCCAGGGAAAAAAAGAAAAACTGAGTAATAAGCAATAAGAACAATAAAGACACATAGGAAAGAGGGTGGGGCGCCCTGAGCGCCAAAGAGGTGGGGAGGGGAATCCTTCCTGGAACTGTAAATAAACAAGCTGGTTGGAGAAGGTAGAGCAGCAGCACATGCCCAGCAACCATGAGCAGGAAAGCTTGTAAAAGCTATATATGACAAACCTACAGCCAGCATTAAACTTAACAGAGAAAAACTGAAACCACTCCCTGTAAAATCAGGAACCAGACAAGGATGCCCACTATCTCCACTCCTTTTCAACACAGTACTGGAATTCCTAGCCAGAGCAATTAGGCAAGAAGAAGGAATAAAAGGAATACAAATAGGTTAAAAAACTGTCAAAATATCCCTATTTGCAGACGACATGATCCTATACCTTAAAGACCCAAAAAACTCTACTCAGAAGCTTCTAGACATCATCAAGAGCTACAGCAAGGTAGCAGGATATAAAATCAACATAGAAAAATCATTAGCATTTCTATACACTAACAATAAGCAAACTGAAAAAGAATATATGAAAACAATTCCATTTACAATAGCCTCAAAAAAAATCAAATACCTAGGTGTAAACCTAACAAAAGATGTGAATGACCTCTACAAGGAAAACTATACACTTCTGAAGAAAGAGATTGAGGAAGACTATAGAAAGTGGAGAGATCTCCCATGCTCATGGATTGGTAGAATCAATATAGTAAAAATGTTTATACTCCCAAAAGTAATCTACATGTTTACTGCAATTCCCATCAAAATTCCAATGACATTCATTAAAGAGATTGAAAAATCTACTGTGAAATTTATATGGAAACACAAGAGGCCACGAATAGCCAAGGCAATACTCAGTCAAAAGAACAATGCTGGAGATATCACGATACCCGACTTCAAACTATATTACAAAGCAGTAGCAATAAAAACAGCATGGTACTGGCATAAAAACAGACATGAAGACCAGTGGAACAGAATAGAAGACCCAGATATGAAGCCACACAACTATAACCAACTTGTCTTTGACAAAGGAGCTAAAAATATACGATGGAGAAATAGCAGCCTCTTCAACAAAAACTGCTGGGAAAACTGGTTAGTAGTCTGCAAAAAACTGAAACTAGATCCATGTATATCACCCTTTACCAATATTAACTCAAAATGGATCAAGGATCTTAATATCAGACCACAAACTCTAAAGTTGATACAGGAAAGAGTAGGAAATACTCTGGAGTTAGTAGGTATA
This sequence comes from Castor canadensis, assembly GCF_047511655.1. Taxonomy (NCBI): domain Eukaryota; kingdom Metazoa; phylum Chordata; class Mammalia; order Rodentia; family Castoridae; genus Castor; species Castor canadensis. The sequence goes on from NC_133395.1 coordinate 30,795,941, forward strand.
GTTAAGAACTTTCTCAACGAAACCCCAGCAGCACAGCAACTAAGAGATAGCATAGATAAATGGGACCTCATAAAACTCAAAAGCTTCTGTTCATCAAAAGAAGTGGTCTCTAAACTGAAGAGAACACCCACAGAGTGGGAGAAAATATTTGCCAGCTACACATCAGACAAAGGACTGATAACCAGAATATATAAGGAACTTAAAAAACTAAATTCTCCCAAAACTAATGAACCAATAAAGAAATGGGCAAGTGAACTAAACAGAACTTTCTCAAAAGAAGAAATTCAAATGGCCAAAAAACACATGAAAAAAATGCTCACCATCTCTAGCAATAAAGGAAATGCAAATTAAAACCACACTAAGATTCCACCTCACCCCTGTTAGAATAGCCATCATCAGCAATACCACCAACAACAGGTGTTGGTGAGGATGCGGGGGGAAAAAGGAACCCTCTTACACTGTAGGTGGGAATGTAGACTAGTACAACCACTCTGGAAAAAAATTTGGAGGCTACTTAAAAAGCTAAACATTGATCTACCATTTGATCCAGCAATACCACTCTTGGGGATATACCCAAAAGACTGTGACACAGGTTACTCCAGAGGCACCTGCACACCCATGTTTATTGCGGCACTATTCACAATAGCCAAGTTATGGAGACAGCCAAGATGCCTCACCACTGACGAATGGATTAAGAAAATGTGGTATCTATACACAATGGAATTTTATGCAGCCATGAAGAAGAACGAAATGTTATCATTCGCTGGTAAATGGATGGAATTGGAGAACATCATTCTGAGTGAGGTTAGCCTGGCCCAAAAGACCAAAAATCGTATGTTCTCCCTCATATGCGGACATTAGATCAAGGGCAAAGACAACAATGGGATTGGACTTTGAGCACATGATAAAAGCGAGAGCACACAAGGGAGGGGTGAGGATAGGTAAGACACCTAAAAAATTAGCTAGCATTTGTTGCCCTTAATGCAGAGAAACTAAAGGAGATACCTTAAAAGCAACTGAGGCCAATAGGAAAAGGGTACCAGGAACTAGAGAAAAAGTTAGATCAAAAAGAATTAACCTAGAAGGTAACACACACGCACAGGAAATTAATGTGAGTCAATGCCCTGTATAGCTATCCTTATCTCAACCAGGAACACTTGTTCCTTCCTATTATTGCCTATACTCTCTCTTCAACAAAATTAGAGATAAGGGCAAAATAGTTTCTGCTGGGTATTGAGGGGGTGGGGGGGAGAGGGAGGGGGCAGAGTGGGTGGTAAGGGAGGGGGTGGGGGCAGGGGGGAGAAATGACCCAAGCCTTGTATGCACATATGAATAATAAAACAATAAAAAAGAAAAATAGTAATAATTGCCAAGAAGGGGGTTGCATTAGAAACTAAGCTGAGAAGACAGGTGGGGGAAAAAGTGTAGGACCTTTTTAAAATGCCACACTAAAAGGTCTGATTCAAAAGGCATTAATTTAGCTCCCAAGTCTGACTATATTTAGTAAACAATTAGGTGTCATTAAAAGTTCTGGAGCTTGTGACTGGAGGCATGGCATGACCAGCGTCTCTTCACTGTGATTAGTTACATAGAAGCATGGTTGGAGGAGGGACTGCTGGCCTGGGGCCTGAGCATAAAGAAAAGAGTTCAGAGACCTGTGGCAATGTAAGGCAATAAGTCTGTTAGGAAGAGTGCACCTCAGGGTGTCAATAGTGGAATGGAAGAGAAATACTGAACAAGTTGAGTGCAACTGATTTGTGATTTCATTGTTTTTATGAGAGCCATTTAGGGAAGAAGCTTATTGGATGTTGATTTTGAAGTTCTAGATAGACTTCAAGGTACCAGGCAATCAGAAATCTGAGTCTGGATGTCAGGACCAGATCAGAGCTAGAAAAAAATATTTTATCTTGTACCTTCCACTGGTGTACCTTTGTTACAGCAAGCTTCCTTCAGAAATATTTTTCTAATTTGATGCTTGGCTATTCTTCCATTAGTCATTTCAAAGAATCCTGCTGAAATTTTCATTGAAATAGTATTGAATGGGTTAATTAATTTGGAAAGAATTCACATTTAGAATATAAAGATAGAATATTATGTTTTCCTACTCATGAATGTAGACTTTCCCTTCAACAATTTGTCTTCTTTTATTACCCCAGTGAAGTTTTATAGTTTTTTTTCATGTCAATCCTACTTCTTATTAAGTTTATTCTTAGATATTTTATAATTTATAGTGATTTGTGATTAGGATATTTTCCTGTATTGATTAAACTGCTCCCTAATATACTGAAAAAAAACTGAGTCTTTATTATTATTATTATTACTATTACTATTAAATTGGTAAATGATATATCCGTGGGGAACAATGTTTGAATATATATACACTTTTGTTTGTAATACTGGGGGATGAACTCAGGACCTCACAAGTACAAGCACTCTACCTCTTGAGTCATGCCCAGTCCTTTTATTTTGTATTTTGTTTCTGAGATGGGGTCGTGCTAACTTTGCCCAGGGTGGTCTCAAACTGGTGATTCTCCTATCTCTACTTCCTGAGTAGCTGTCATTACAGGCAAATACCACCACTCCTGGCTTAATATATAGAAAAATTCTGAAGGATTAAACCAAGCTAATGACATATGCTTAAACACTTTTTTCATGTTAACAGTTAAAATCCAGTTTCTTAGCCATTTTGAAATAATCATCTTCTTAATAACTACAGTCACACACTATGCAATGGGTGTTCAGTTAAAAGCTCATCCCTGCTGTTTAACTGAAACTTGTGCCCTTTAACCAACATCTCCTTCACCTAGAAACCACCCCTCTACACTCTATGTCTGAGTTTGACATCAGTAGATTCCACATATAAGTGAGATCATGTACAACAATACCAAATCTTGGGTGAACTTAGAAATTCAGTGATTGCCTACATTCTGCCCTTCACCATATTGTCCAAATCTCTTTTCCCTTGCATGCATCCCAATGACAAAGGGCATCCTCTTGCTTTTTGCTTCTCTGCTAGCTTCTCTGCACATACAGCCCTTGGTTCTGAAGGCTTTATGGTCCTTAGTTGCTGCTGTATATCCTGACTATCCTTTCCCAGGATGGAAAAACTTAACCTGATCTCTGCCCTGAAAGACATCTCCTCAGAGTCCCACAGCACTGCACAGACCACATGCCTGGGCCAAAGGAAGTGCTTCTTGAGTAGTGGCTATTATGGCTATATTATCTTACTATGTTTGATCAAGTTTTAAAGTAAGTGACTGAAGCTCCTCGAACGCAGAAACCATGTCATCTCTACATGTAACACATGGTTTCCATAATATTCTTAACAAATGATTATTGAATGAACAGTCACTGGAACACACATCAGAAAATCCATTAATGGCATTTAAGAGCCATTTTTGTTACCTCTCTGAAGCTCGGTTCTCTGAGCTATAAAATAGGGAGTTTGATAGGCTCCATCAGGGTTGTTGAAAGGAACATTCAAAATGCACTGCAGAAATGACTGCTGGGCCACTCATTATTCTCAGTGGGTTACCTTCTGCAGCTGTGCTGGAGTTACATGTCTGAGGAAAAAGTTACAACAAAAGTCAGACTCTTTTGTCTCCCTCCATTTAGCTTTTGCAAAATCAGAGCAACTAGGTTCGGACTATTTCTTGAGAACGTATAATGTTTAACTTTATGCTTTGAAGGAGGGTTAAGGAAAGAGGGAATGGAGACAGGGATAGAAAGTATTCATCAAAGCATCTCTGTGTTGCTAAAGCACCTTCTCGCTTAGGTTTGGTGGGTGGGTAAGGGAAAACCAGAGATTCATTTGGCTCTACTCTTAGATTTACCAGACAAACCACATTTTGACCTTGAATGGTATTCCAAAAAGAACATGAATACTTCATCATAAAGACATATTAATGGTAAGAAAAAAACATCCATTACATTAAGATAATAGTTCTCAAACTTTGTAATGTAACCCATAGTAAGAAATCCATCGGACACCACAACCAGCACAAAATAATGCTTACCATTATCACAGGCACTGCACTGTGTATTTGTGTTCCATTTTCTTCTACAGAAAGTTTCTTAAAGTGTTAGTTGCACCAGGACAGATGGAGATGAAGATAAGGGGATAGGAAAAGGGAGAGAGCCAGTATAAAGCCCTGAGGCACTGCAGATTGGAAAGGGGCAAATAAGTCCCAGTAAAAAATTTCTGCCCATCCACCTTGACTTATGTGAGAGGGTGAAGGAATTTTTATACCTGAACCTGCTCTTGGTTGGCCTACTCTTCACCTACAAATTAATTTCATGACCTGCTGATGGGAATGTGGTTCATGGGTTAGAAAAAAAAAAAAAACTTGGTAAGATACTGCTGCCTGTATTGCTCCAGGACTTAATATGATATGATAAATCCTATAATTATCTAAGGCAATGTAAAAATAATTTTATTGCATTGTATGTCATGTTATAGTCTTCAAAATATATCACAATGTTTGTAATAATGTATTGCCATTTTCTCTTATTCTTAAAATACACTGTGGATCTTTTTTAAATGAATAAAAGATAAAGTATTCCAGCCTCTTGACCCCAAAGGCATCTTCTTATACCTGTAGTTGTAAGAAGAGTCCCTGCAATGACTTTTAACAAAGAAATCAGGTCGCTTTCTGAAAGTTAAACTTGTACATCCAACATAACTATGGAAGAAGATAGAAGGTCTCCAAGGCCCACAGGAATAGAAATTGACTGCAGTTAGTTAGCAATAATGGCAGATCTGAAGAACCAACAGGCCATCAAAAGAGAAAAGTTAGTAGGCACCAAGACACTGACACTTACAGGCAGTAAACATGTCAAACCAGCTTCAGCAGAGAGCCACTAACTACAAAGACCACAGAGAAGCTTTCTCAGTAGTATCTCTTTTAGGATTCTCCACAGCCCAGGAGCCAATCCCTCCATACTGTTCATATTCCTTTGCTCCAAAGTAATCATTACCCAGGGAAAAGATGCAAGTTGCTGGGAAGGAGTTTCCCTTTTATAAATTCACAAATTTGTATACTTCTCTATGTATCCTTGTAGGTGAATTAGATTGTAGTGAATCTGATAAATATTGATTGAACTGTTACATTCCAGTTTCTGGCTTTTCAAGGTTTGGAGCAAAACCAAGTTTACCAAAAATTATGCCAACTGTGAAGCTCTATGGCACCATCCACAGCATTCCTTTGGTGTTTCTGTCCATTTCACAGATCTTCTGGAGGTCTACTGGCCCCAAGGAATGCCTCAACCACTCATGCCCTCCCTTAGAACCATATGAGGAATTTCTGTATTTCGTAGTTGCTTTCATGTTATAATTAGATTTAGCGATTACATCTAACATTTTAAACTTTTTTAAGACTAATTTCCCCAACATGCATCTGAGAGAACTGATTCCTGCAGAGACGCAGTGAGTTGCCATTTGTCAGGCAGGTAGATAATGTGCAGAGTCAGAGTCATTTTTTCCCTCCACAACTCTCAAGAGCAGTTCTCGATTGTGCATCAAATGTGTATGCAAAACTGAATCCAACAACATATCAGAAAGATCATTCACCACAACCAAGACAGCTTCATCCCAGGGATGCAGGAGTGGTTCAACATAAGCAAATCTATAAATGTCATACAGCACATCAATAGAAGCAAAGACAAAAACCACTTGATAGATGCAGAAAAAGCCTTTGATAAGATCCAACACCATTTCATGAAAAAAGCTCTAAGAAAACTAGGAATAAAAGGAATGTACCTCAACATTATAAAGGCTATATATGACAACCTATAGCCAACATCATACTTAATGGAGAAAAACTGAAACCATTTCCCCTAAAAGCAGGAATGAGACAAAGGTGCCCATTGTTCCCACTCCTATTAAACATAGTCCTGGAATTTCCAGCAATCCAGGCAAGAAGAAGAAATATAAGGAGAGAATTCCAAGATGGCGGCTAGAGGGAGGAAGCAGAAAGTGAGCCTCCTATAGTGAAATCTTGGAGAGACGCCGGAGACATGCTTTGCAGGCATAATCACTGAGAAAAGACAAAACTTTGACCCCTACACATCTCCAGCCGGCGCAGAGAATCTCCACTTCACGTTAAACAGAGAAATGAGGAGGGCCCCGGGGCTGCCAGTGGCTGGCGCCCAGACGGCTTGGGAAGACGCAGACCAGGTGAGCTTCACGGTACCACGGTACCCCCACAGACAAGCCTGGGCCAGAGCAGCATAGCCCCCTTAGACAGACTGACCTCCACCCCAGGAAAAAAGAGAAACTGAGTAACAAGCAATAAGAACAAATAAGACACGCAGGAAAGAGGGTGGGGGCACCCTGAGCGCCAATGATTGGGGGAAGGGAATCCTTCCCGGGACTGTAAATAAACAAGCCGGGCAGGCCGGAGAGCCTCTGGCGGGAGCAGGGGCGCGCACCCAGCAACCAGGAGTGGGGAAGCTGGTGAGAGTGGCGGAGGGAGGAAAACTCCACAGGAGAGGAGGGAAGACCCACTTCCCCTGTGAGCTGTAAACAAACATGGCAGCTGGCAGGAACAGCAGCACCGCCCAGTAACCAGGAGCAGGAAATCTTGTGAAAGTGGCGGTGTGAGGAGAACTGCACAGGAGAGGGGGAAAGACCCACTTCCCACATGAACTGTAAATAAACATGCAGGCCTGACAACGTGGGTGCAGTGTCACCTTTCCCAGTGCTTGGAAAGGGGAAAGCTTGTAGCAGAGGCTCAGGAACAGGAGAAATCTGAGCAACAAAGCCTGCAGGTCCAGGTGAGTGCTAAGCTCACCCCAGAGATCTGCATAAATAACGCCTCCAGCAACAGCAGGCTGACAACAGTGGGCAGGCAAGCCACAATTGCAGAAACCATTCCCAGAACTGTCTCCAGACTTTTTTTTTTTTCCTTTGTCTCCCTACCTTTGATGAGAGAACAACCAAATTACACCTGCAAGCTGAAAAACTTACTGAAACTGTATTGCATTTGAACTTGGGACACTTGGTAGGTTTATTTTTGTGTGTGTGTGTGTGTGTGTGTGTGTGTGTGTGTGTAGTTTTTTTCTTCTTTATGCGTCCCCTTTGATGAGACAACTACAGAACATCTGAGGCACCATCTCCAGGATTGGAGACTGTGACTTCACTGCATTTGAACTTGGAGGTTTTTTGGTTTTGTTTAATTTTCTATTTTTTCATTTTATTTTAATACATTTTTTAAATAGATTTTTCTTTCATTTACTTATTTTTTATTTTTATTGTTACCTTTATTTTTTTAATTTTTCATTTTCAATCCTCTCTCTGTCTCTCTAATGTCTGTTCAGCTTACTGTCGATTAGTACACTAAAGCTCCCTGTTTATACCTTTGAAATCTTCTTCTCTGACACCTTGTTCTGTTTTCTCCCTCCATTCTGTGTATTTGTTTTTCCCATTTCTTTAACTTCTTGCTTTCCATCTCAGCTCATCCTTCCATTCTGAATATTACCATTGTTATTATTACAAGCTAGAAAATACTTAATTGCACACAGTACAGGGACAGTAACAACACCAAAGACAATGAAGGGAAGACAGAAAAAACAGGGAAACCAGTTTCCCCACAGCAAAAAATTAGTACAGGAACCAGAGGGGAATGAAGAAAACAGGTACTAGATCCAGACTCCAACAAAATGAAGATAAACTATGCCAAAGGACCCAATGAAGCCCACAAGAATAATTTAAAAGAAGACATACTACAAGTACTCAATGAAAATTTTCTAGAGATGATACTGGCTAGGGTCAGCCAAAATGTACAGGAGACACTCAAGAAATTCCAAGACAACAAAAATAGAGAATTTGAAAAAACAAAAGAAGAAACAAAGGAAACCATAGAAGCACTGTATAAACACCAAAGTGAAAGAGAGAACATGATGAATAAACAGATAAATGAACTCAGGACACAAATAGACAACATAAAAGAGGAAAACAGCCAGGATATGGAAAACCTCAGAAACAAGAACGAAACAGAACTGCAAAACAAAACAGAAGGCCAATCTAGCAGAATAGAACAAACAGAAGACAGAATCTCAGAACTTGAAGATGAAATGTTAATTAAAGGAAAAACCGAAGAACTATTAATTAAACAACTCAAGACCTGTGAAAAGAAAATGCAAGAACTCACCGACTCCATCAAAAGACCAAACTTGAGAATCATGGGCATCGAAGAAGGAGAAGAGGTACAAGCGAAGGGAATGCGTAATATATTTAACAAAATAATAATGGAAAATTTCCCAAATCTAGAGAAATATATTCCCATACAGATGCAAGAGGCCTCCAGCACACCAAACAGAGCAGATCAAAATAGAACTACCCCACGACATATCATCATTAAAACAACAAGTTCAGAAACTAAGGAAAGAATATTGAAGGCTGTAAGAGAGAAAAAAACAAGTAACATACAAAGGTAAACCCATCAAAATCACAGCAGACTTCTCAACAGAAACATTAAAAGCAAGAAGAGCATGGGGTGAGATCTTCCAGGCACTGAATGAAAATAACTTCAACCCCAGGATACTCTACCCAGCAAAACTATCATTCAAAATAGATGGAACAATAAAAGTCTTCCATGATAAGCAGAAACTAAAACAATATGTGACCACAAAGCCACAACTACAAAGGATTCTTCAAGGGATTCTGCACACAGAAAGTGAAACCCAACTTAACCATGAAAAGACAGGCAGCACCAAACCACAGGAAAAGAAAAAGCAAGAAAGTAGAGAGTAACCTCAACTTAAGTACACACAATCAAACCTTCAAACAACTAAGACAACTAAATGACGGGAATCACCACATACCTATCAGTACTAATGCTTAATGTTAACGGACTTAATTCACCCATCAAAAGGCACCGCTTGACGAAATGGATTAAAAAGGAAGATCCAACAATTTGTTGCTTACAGGAGACCCATCTCACCAACAGAAATAAGCATAGGCTAAGGATGAAAGGCTGGAAGAAGATTTACCAAGCCAATGGCCCCCGAAAACAGGCAGGAGTAGCAATACTTATCTCTGACAACGTAGACTTCAAACCTACATTGATCAAATGAGATAAAGAAGGACATTCCATACTAATAAAAGGGGAAATAGACCAAAAGGAAATAATAATTATCAACTTGTATGCACCCAATGTCAATGCACCCAATTTCATCAAACATACCCTGAAAGACCTAAAACCATATATAAACGCCAAAACAGTGGTTGTGGGAGACATTAACACCCCATTATCATCAATAGATAGGTCATCCAAACAAAAAATCAATAAAGAAATCCAAGATCTAAAATATGCAATAGATCAAATGGACCTAGTAGATGTCTACAGAACATTTCATCCAACTTCTACACAATATACATTCTTCTCAGCAGCCCATGGAACCTTCTTCAAAATAGATCATATCCTAGGGCACAAAGCAATTCTCAGCAAATACAAGAAAATAGAAATTATACCGTGCATACTATCTGATCACAATGCAGTAAAAGTAGAACTCAACAACAAAAGTAAAGACAAAAAACATGCAAATAGCTGGAAACTAAATAACTCATTACTTAATGAAGAATGGATCAAAATCAAACAAAATCAAATACCTAGGTGTAAACCTAACAAAAGATGTGAAAGACCTCTACATGGAAAACTATACACTTCTGAAGAAAGAGATTGAGGAATACTATAGAAAGTGGAGAGATCTCCCATGCTCATGGATTGGTAGAATCAACATAGTAAAAATGTCGATACTCCCAAAAGTAATCTACATGTTTAATGCAATTCCCATCAAAATTCCAATGACATTCATTAAAGAGATCGAAAAATCTACCATGAAATTTATATGGAAACACAAGAGGCCACGAATAGCCAAGGCAATACTCAGTCAAAAGAACAATGCTGGAGGTATCACAATACCTGACTTCAAACTATATTACAAAGCAGTAGCAATAAAAACAGCATGGTACTGGCACAAAAACAGACATGAAGACCAGTGGAACAGAAGAGAGGACCCAGATATGAAGCCACACAACTATAACCAACTTGTCTTTGACAAAGGAGCTAAAAATATACGATGGAGAAATAGCAGCCTCTTAACAAAAACTGCTGGGAAAACTGGTTAGCAGTCTGCAAAAAACTGAAACTAGATCCATGTATATCACCCTATACCAAGATTAATTCAAAATAGATCAAGGATCTTAATTTCAGACCACAAACTCTAAAGTTGATACAGGAAAGAGTAGGAAATACTCTGGAATTAGTAGGTGTAGGTAAGAACTTTCTCAATGAAACCCCAGCAGCACAGCAACTAAGAGATAGCATAGATAAATGGGACCTCATAAAACTCAAAAGCTTCTGTTCATCAAAAGAAATGGTCTCTAAACTGAAGAGAACACTATCAGAGTGGGAGAAAATATTTGCCAACTATACATCAGACAAAGGACTGATAACCAGAATACATAGGGAACTTAAAAAACTAAATTCTCCCAAAACTAATGAACCAATAAAGAAATGGGCAAGTGAACTAAATAGAACTTTCTCAAAAGAAGAAATTCAAATGGCCATAAAACACATAGAAAAATGCTCACCATCTCTAGCAATAAAGGAAATGCAAATTAAAACCACACTAAGATTCCACCTCACCCCTGTTAGAATAGCCATCATCAGCAATACCACCAACAACAGGTGTTGGCGAGGATGTGGGAAAAAAGGAACCCTCTTACACTGTAGGTGAGAATGTAGACTAGTACAACCACTCTGGAAAAAAATTTGGAGGCTACTTAAAAAGCTAAACATTGATCTACCATTTGATCCAGCAATACCACTCTTGGGGATATACCCAAAAGACAGTGACACAGGTTACTCCAGAGGCACCTGCACACCCATGTTTATTGCGGCACTATTCACAATAGCCAAGTTATGGAAACAGCCAAGATGCCCCACCACTGACGAATGGATTAAGAAAATGTGGTATCTATACACAATGGAATTTTATGCAGCCATGAAGAAGAATGAAATGTTATCATTCGCTGGTAAATGGATGGAATTGGAGAACATCATTCTGAGTGAGGTTAGCCTGGCCCAAAACACCAAAAATCGTATGTTCTTCCTCATATGTGCACATTAGATCAAGGGCAAACACAACAATGGGATTGGACTTTGAGCACATGATAAAAGCGAGAGCACACAAGGGAGGGGTGAGGATAGGTAAGACACCTAAAAAACTAGCTAGCATTTGTTGCCCTTAACGCAACCAGTAAAAACCCTTGTTCCTTCCTATTATTGCTTATACTCTCTCTAAAACAAAATAAAAAATAAGGGCAAAATAGTTTCTGCTGGGTATTGAGGGGGTGGGGGGAGGGGGGGGGCGGAGTGGGTGGTAAGGGAGGGGGTGGGGGTAGGGGGGAGAAATGACCCAAGCTTTGTATGCACATATGAATAATAAAATTTAAAAAAAAAAGAAATATAAGGAATACAAATAGGTAAAGAAACTGTCAAAATATCCCTATTTGCAGATGACATAATCCTATACCTTAAGACCCAAGAAACTCTACCCAAAAACTCCTAGACACCATAAACAGCTATAGCAAGGTGGCAGGATACAAAATCAACTTACAAAAATCATTAACTTTTCTATATACCAACAAAACAAATTGAGGAAGAATACATGGAAACAATTCCATTTACAATAGCCTCAAAAAAAAAAATCAAATACCTAGGAGTAAACTTAACAAAGGACGTGAATGACCTCTACAAGGAGAACTACAAACCCCTGAAGAAAGAGATCAAGGAAGGCTAGAGAAGATGGAAAGATCTCCCATGCTCATGGATTGGTAGAATCCACACAGTAAAAATGGCTATACTACCAAGAGCGATCTACATGTTTAATGCAATTCCCATCAAAATCCCAATGATATTCATTACAGAGATTGAAAAATCTACCCTAAAGTTCATTTGGAAATACAAGAGACTGTGAATAGCCAAGGCAATACTCAGCAAAAAGAACAATGCTGGAGGTATCACAATACCCGACTTCAAACTGTATTACAAAGCAGTAGCTATAAAAACAGCATGGTACTGGCACAAAAACAGACATGAAGACCAGTGGAACAGAATGGAGGACCCAGATATGAATCCATACAGCTATGCCCACGTTATTTTTGACATACGATGGAGAAAACACAGCCTCTTCAACAAATGTTGTTGGGAAAAGTGGTGATCTGCCTGCAAAAAACTGAAACTAGATCCATGTTTATCACCCTGTACTAGTATTAACTCAAAATGGATCAAGGACCTTAATATCAGACCCAAAATTCTGAAGTTAGTACAGGAAAGTGCAAAGAATACTCTGGAAGCAACAGGTATAGGCAAGGACTTCCTCAATAGAACCCCAGCAGCTCAGCAACTAAGAGAAAGGATGGACAAATGGAACTTCATTAAATTAAAAAGCTTCTGCACAACAAAAGAAATTGTCTCTAAACTGAAGAGACCATCCACAGAGAGAAAATATTTGCCACCTGTACATCAAAGGACTGATAACCAGAATACACAGGGAGCTCAAAAAACAAAACTCTCCCAAAATCAATGAACCAATAAAGAAATGGGCAACTGAACTAAACAGAACTGTCTCAAAAGAAGAAATTCAAATGGCAAAAAACATGAAAAAATGCTCACCATCTCCGGCCATAAAGGAAATGCAAATCAAAACTACACTAAGATTCCACCTCACACCTGTTAGAATAGCTATTATCAAAAATAACACCAACAACAAATGTTGGCAAGGAAGTGGGGAAAAAGGAACCCTTATACACTGCTGGTGGGAATGCAAGCTAGTACAACCACTCTGGAAAACAACATGGAGGCTTCTTAAAAAACTAAACATAGATCTGCCATATGATCCAGCAATCCCACTCCTAGAGATATACTCAAAGGAATGAGACTCAAGTTACTCCAGAGGCACCTGCACACCCATGTTTATTGGAGCACCATTCACAATTGCCAAGTTATGGAAACAGCCAAGATGCCCTACTGCCAACAAATGGATTAAGAAAATGTGGTATTTATAAACAATGGAGTTTTACTCGCCCATGAAGAATGAAATCTTATCATTTGCAAGTAAATGGATGAAACTGGAGAACATCATCTTAAGCGAAGTTAGCCAAGCTCAGAAAGCCAAAAATTGTATGTTCTCCCTCATATGTGGATTTTAGATCTAAAACAAATGCAGTAATATTATTAGATATGGGTCACACTCTAAGGGGAGGACACATACAGGAGGACTAGGGAAAGACAGGAAACCCAAAATTGTGCCCACTGCAGAGGAGCTAATACAGTAACCTTAAAACGACAGAGATCAATATGGAAAGGTGACTGGGAAATAGTGAAGAGGTCTGATAGAGATGAATCAATTTGGGTTGTAATACACCAGTGAATGGAAGCAATGACAGGAATCTCTCTGTGTAGCTATCCTTATCTCAACTAGCAAAAACTCTATGTTTTTATTATTGCTTATGTCTATTCTTCAACAAAATTGGAGAAAAGGGCAGAACAGGTTCTGCCTAGAAGTGAGGGGGTGGTGGGGAGTGGGAGGGCGCAGGGGGCAGGGGAGAGAAATGGCCCAAACAATGTATACAGATATGAATAAATGAATAAAGAAAAAAAATGTGTATGCAAGTCATAATGAATGATGTGAGGGAGAAAAAACAAAGTCAAGCCAAGATCAAAGGAGTTGAGGATTCCCCAACCTGGGGAATTACATACTTGCTATCACATACTTATAAAAACTGACTCAGCTGCTGAAACAATGAGAGGTGTTACAAGCTGCTGGAGGACTCCATGGCTAAGTGCAGAATACCTTTGTGGGTATCCTCAAATACAACACAATTGTTTTTAGAGTCTTAGTAAACAGGATGAAAACATTTTCTTTATTTAAATAGGCCTGGCTCTAGGTTACTTTGGAGCATCAACTTGGCACTTTTGTTCATACCTAAAATGAGGACAAGAAAAAGATAAATGTGCTCAGTTGGACAACAAAGTCAAAGGCAGTCAATACCTCAGAGCTGTATTCCCTCTTCTGCTAGTTTTTAGCAAAACTATAACCTTTCCTCTTGGTGGTTCTTGTTACAATGTTCTCATAGGTGATATTCCTTTATTCCTGGCATTCAACAAACATAATAAGCAATCTTTAGCCTTATGTGGAACTAAAATGTTCTCTTAAAATGACCTAATTTAAAACAATCACCCAATTTGCAACATTTAAAAAATTTTAAAATTATAACTTGCTCTGTCATGATGGCCAGAGGCAAACCAAGAGCATCCAAAAGAGAAAGTGCTGTAGAAATTGGCATTTTAGGATGGAATAGAGGAATTGGGCTCAGTTTTTTTCATTTATAAATTTGCTCATTGATAGTATAGGGGCTGGTACATCATTGAGAATCATTAATGATCTTGTTTATGTGATTGACTGCTGTACACCCAGCCCTTAGAACAGGGCCTGGCACATTAAAAAATATTTAAGCACTAATGGAATGAGCAAATAAAAAAATAATTTCACTGATTTATTATAAAATCACTATATTGCAATTACATTTGAACTTGATGGACAGGTTGAATGTGAAGTAACCACAGTTACTTGAGAGACCAGGTTTCATTCCAAGCCCATGCAGCATAGCTTTCACACTGGAATGTAAGCTCCATGAGACAGAACTTTGAGTGAGTTGCTCCTTAATGTCTTTAATAAACATGAATTAAATTAATATGCAGTGATGCAATGAAAGTGAATAACATGTATCAATTTATTTAAAAATAAATAAAAACAAAAGTGACAGTGGAAGAGAAACCCAAGTTCCTCTGCTTCAGTAGAAAACATCTTTTCTGTCACCATCTTGGGATATTTTAGCTCAGAATTCCCAGCCTGTGAGAGGGTGGTACCTCGTATGACACCCATGCAACTGGGCCAGCACCCTTGATTAATTTTTAATATTTTTATGAGTTTTCTCAATTTTAACCACAATCCAGGTGGGAGGTTTATAAATTTAAAACAAACAAAAAATTGTCTCTCAGGAATGAAAAAGAAATGTAATCTGAAATCAATATTAATGAAGTTGTGATTAATTGACTGATGACCAAATGATTACAAAACGTCTGTCTGAAACATCTACTCAAATTTATTAGCTTTGACCAAAAAAAATTAAAAACAATCTGAACTGGGTCAATGAAAGAATAATGCATTCCTGATCAATTTTTAATAGCACTTAAGATTTTATATTTTTTAACTTATGTTTAAATAATTTATCATTAAAAATGAATCTGATTTAAACAAGAGGTAAAAGGTGTTCCATGGCTATTTGATGGTTTTCTTAGCAAAGAAACTCAATTATAACTGACTTTTTATTACTAAACTACTTTATTAATAATAATACATCTTACACTTACATGAAGGCATTGGGCCAACAATCTCAAAGATTCCATCACGTGTGATCTAGAATTTAGCTCTAATTCTACTACTATTTGAAGGTCTGCCTTATGTAGATCTCAACTTCCTCATCTGTAAAGGAAAGGACTTCAATAGTAACCCCTAAGAGCCTTTCTAGGTCTATAGGTTTTTAATTCTAAGGGTTTAGGAGGCCTTAGCCTCTTACAGGTACATCTGAAACCAAACTCCTCAGATCACAGGGCTCCTGTTAAGTCTACTTGAAAGGTGAAAAGAATTTAAGCAGAAAGTCAATGAGTAATCTTTGTTTTATAAGTGATAAATCTTTTAAAAATTTGGGCCAACAATCTCTATTTACAATGTGATTTGTCAAAAAA
This sequence comes from Castor canadensis, assembly GCF_047511655.1. Classification (NCBI taxonomy): domain Eukaryota; kingdom Metazoa; phylum Chordata; class Mammalia; order Rodentia; family Castoridae; genus Castor; species Castor canadensis. The sequence goes on from NC_133395.1 coordinate 30,811,756, forward strand.
TGGGAAATGTCCTTCATAGAGCAGAGCAGAGACAGATGTTAACCTTAGACCACTTGCTTCATTATAAGCAAAGTTTGGGAACTGACTTGGAATCAGTCTGGATCTAGAAAGAACCCTAATCAATCTGCATTTGGAGCAATACTATTTGCACATATATGTGGATGGGTGTGTGCATTTTGAGGTTAAAAAACACAAGACATTGCCTAAAATAAAACAGTTTAGGATTACAATAAAGGGAAATATTACTATTTGTGGAATACTTACAGCAGATACTAGGTAAGTTATATGTAATACCATGTTAAATATAACCCTGGGCAAGGTGAGAACAGGGAAGAAAACAGTAAGATGCAGGGGTGGCGGGGGTGGGGGGGATAACTGAATGACAGTGGCCGTGGCCATGGAGATTTGTCATTAAGAAACTTGGGTTTCATAGCCATGACTCTGAAGGATGCATTACCTAAACATGAGAATTCTGGACTTCATACAAATATGACTGCCTTCAAGTAACCAGGAGATACTGAAACCATACGCTGATGCCAGGCACTCCGAAAAAGTGGCTATTGAATAGACAATCAGAATGACTACTTTGCCCATTTCTCTAATTCCAAGCATATCATGGCCTCCAATTCCTGAAAAATAAAGTTACTGTTTGGGAAGAATTCTCACTGCCACTTGTAAGGTGATTTTTAACTGGACTAAGTCTTCTTCAACCTAACTACTAGCTTCTTCCATCACCTTATTGTCTGGTTCTCTTATAAATACAGTGGTAAGCATATACATTGCCCTCCTTCAATACACACACACACACACACACACACACACCCCAAGTAAGATGCTAAGGGGCAGAGATTAAGTAAGTTGCCTGAGGCCATAGACCTAGGAAACCTAGGGAGTTTGAGGGCAGTGATTTCTTCACCAGTTCAGGCCCAGAAACCCTTTCTCTTAACCAGGGCGCTGCTTCTTGCCATTGTACTGTATGTCTCTTTTTCAGAAAGATTAGTAAAACTTGTTTCTTTGGTCTTGCTTCTAAGTCTTCTAACACAGAGACTATATTTGTTTTCTTAATCTATCACATTCTAACTAATTTATCACGTTCTTAAAGCAAATCCCAAATGTCTTATATTTAAATTTCATTTAGAAACATTTAGATTTTTAACTGTTAGGAGATGTTAATTTATAACCTCACAAGTTCTCCCGTGGAGTTCAACAACATAGTGGTAACACTTCATATCCAACCACACACCTGAAACTGTAGGCAATAAAATGCACTGTGTCCGTGGATGGCTCACACATTTGCAGCTTTCTCACTTTATGTGTGTGGATCAGATCGCTGGCTAGAATCCTTTAGTCACCTTTTTGTAGAAACCACAGAAAGGGGGGGACAGTGAAAGTCTGTCTTTAAGGAGAGCTGCCATTAAACGTATTCAGATTACCTGTGGATACATAAAACAAGGAGAAAAATCATCCTGTCTTCTGAAAAACATATTGTATCACTGAAGAAAAGGACTCCAGAGGTGGAAAGTTGTTTTGAAAAAATAAAACGTACAGAAAACGTGCTTTCTCTTCATGTCTAGACCGTGCTGCATTTTCACTGAGGGGATGGGGTTTACTCATTAGGAGAAAACTCCCATCCCCATCCCACTTCCCCGGGAAAGATGTAGGGATTTAAAATCTTCTATCGGTATCTTCCTCTCCTCCCTCCATTACTGCACTTTCTTCTAAATTTTTAAGGTCCCCGATGGCTGGTAAACCACCATCCTTCCCCTTCCCAGGACTCCTGAACCGAGAAAAGCTTTTGTGTCTTGGATAAGGTCAGGGCCCTGCGCGGCGAGGGCGCAGCCCCCGGCGCGTTTTCGTCCGTCTGCGCCGCGGGCTTCGTGGCCCCGCCGAGCCGCCGTAGCCGGCCTCGCGCGTTCCCAGCCGCGGCGAGGAGCTGCAGTCGGCGGGACTTCCGTGTTGGCGGGATTCTGAACGCTGCCATGGCTCAGACCGTGCAGAACGTTACTTTGTCTCTCACTCTGCCCATCACGTGCCACATTTGCTTGGGGAAGGTAATGGGTGATTCCGAGTACAGCTGCCAGGCGGGGTTGTGCGCCAAGCGCCCGCCGGAGCCCAGCGCGCACTCGGCGTGGGGCGGGGAGGAAAGGCCACCTGCGCGGTTCTCGGCGGTGGGGAGGCCGCGTCCTAGGGGGACCAGCGGAGCCTGCAGTGATGTATGGGTTCGTCTGGGCGCCTTTCCGAGGAGAGGCGGGCCCGCCCCCGCCCGCGGCCTCACACGGGCGGATGCCGGCCGCGAAGGAGGCCCGATGGCACCGCGTCGCCGCCGTGCCCATCCGCTTCGCAGCCCGGTGGGGCGCGCAGTCCGACCGCGCAAGGCTGCTGGGAGCCTCGCCCCGCGTTTCCGCGCCCTGCACAACCTGGTGCACGCTCTGGACCGCGATGCTAATAGGGGGCTCTGGTACCATTTTGAGATCCTGTCTTTTTCCTATCCTGGTCCTGAGGAGCGCCCGCGCTCTGGGTTCAGAATTTGAAAAGTAAATAGCACATGCCCCAAGGTGGCGTTTAGAAGATTTTTTTTCTATATGCATACATAAAAATTGTATGTGCAGAGTTTAACTCCAAGAAAGGATCAGTCACAAGATACAGTACTTACTGTCTGCGATGCAAGAAGTGCCTAAAGTGTTTGTGAAGCAAGTGGTAAAAGTAGTTCCCAGTTAGAAGTGGAGTTTTCAGCGTTCTCATGCACTTGTCTCCCTCTTTCATTTCCGTTTGTGCCTCCCATGCAGTCTTTTTTTTTTTTTTAAGAGCATTTCTATACCGCGTGGATCAAGAAGGGGGAAGAAGATTGGCCTAATCAGGTTTTCCACACTAAATTTTTTTTTTATAGTGTGCCTGGGTGTGTGTTTCCCCCGAAGTGTAGACTGAAATTACAACCACAGGACTAGAACTGAGACTGACAAGTTCATAGAGGAAAGCTTTGAGTGCCAGCAGTCTGAATACCTGCCTTAGGGGTTTGGAGTTCAATGTGAATTTGCTGAGTTCAAGAAATATAAATTGGAAGCAACTGATAATTCTTGATACCAGGCAGAATGAAATGCTAGTAAAATAGCAAATGTGCTGTGAGAGGGAATGGCTGACTGAAAAGACCCGTGGATAGCCTGCTCCAGGGTGGCGCTTGAGCTGTCATTCGCTATGCTGCCTACATGCATGGCTGGTGGGAGGAGGAAGTGATACTTGTATTTGCTACATTCCTGTACATTTGGCCCTGACAGATTTCCCAGATGTATTAAATTCGGAGTGAATTTATCCCAACACTAGTCTTAAAGCTGATTTAAAATTGTGTTGGGGAGGTCAATTTCTTTTGGTCTTAAGTCATACATATCTAGTTTCCATTAGTTAATAAGCCCTCTTTTAAAATTGTGTTGAAAATGTGTTCTACCTGTTTGATTTACGAAACCATGCCTTTTGTATTTAACAAAAGTAATACCTAATAGAATATAGAGATCGGATGTGCCTCCCATTCAGTTTTTTTCAAGAGCATTTCTTTACTGCATGGATCAAGAAAGGGAGAAGATTTGCAGATTACAGAATGCTTTTATATGCATTTAATTATTTCATTCTTCATTCAGACTACCTGGATTCTCATCTAAGTTCTGCCACTTGCTAGTTTTATGATCTTGTGCAATTACTCAGCCTCTCTGAGCCTCTCTGTCTTTACTTTTAAAATGAGAATGATAATAGAATCAAGTCTCATTCTTGCATTTTGGGGAAGATTAAATGAAACATATGCAATGTTTAGCTTAAAATTGGGACATAACTTAATAACTGTTAGCGAGGCAGGCCCATGAACTTAGGATGTCAGACTTTTCCAGAAACCACTTTTTTCCATTGGTTTGTAAAGTTAGTGCACTCTGGAAATTGCCACAGTACATCCAGGGTTTTTAAATGTTCCATATGACTGCTGCCTTTTCTAATCCAATCTGCTGGTGTTATTCACTCTCCCACACATAACCACATTTGTGGAGTACTAGATAAATAAAGTACTTTTTCATTTGGAAGGGAATCAAGTTTTGTGTTGCTCCACTATATTAAGATTTCTGCAAGCTTTTGGCTGAAATAACCAGAAATGAAACCAGCTTCCTTACAATGTAGGGGTATTCTTGTCCAGTAATAGTACTGGTTATTTTTTTGTTAGGTAAACTGTCAAAAGGATCCCTTCTTTTAGGGAAGATTGTCTACCTTGCTTTTCACCCATATTATTGATTTTAAATGTTGAACAGAAGACTGGGGACAAAGCCTATGTTTATGTAACATAGAGTCCTTGCTGTGGCTTCACAAAATTCATGAATCATTGCTCACTACAGGTCTGTAGATTGGTCAGCAAGTCATCCACTTCAACACATTGAGCCTGTGTTTGAGTCCTGTTTGCCTCAGAAGCCCCAACAGTGAATTTAAAAATAAGCATTACACATAATTGTCACACATAATTTGCCATGTGGAAGGCAAGTTCTACATTTTAATTGTCACTTAATATTGTTTTTATGTTCTTAGGGCATAATTTAAAAATTAACTCCAAAAAGTGTTCATATATACCAATAATTATCAGGGTTGGTATATAGCAGCTGGCATATTTACTTTATAAAAAGGATTCTAGTTTATCTAGAAAACATTCCTGTTAGGGATGAAGGTAAGAAAGGGGAGATAGTTTATCTTTTCCTTACCTAGATCGAAATGGAGACCCAAACAATTAGCAGAAAGTAGGTAACTTAGTTCTCATGGTTTTAAAGTTCTAAAATCTAAAGAGCCAGAGGTTTTCTAAAAAAAAGAAAAAAGAAAAAAAAGGGACAATCCAGAAAGTTTATTTTTTAAAGTTTTCAAATTCCCAAGGTTCAAATAGTGGGAGACCTACTCTAGCCATTTCTATACTACAAGCTAATTTTGAACCTTGCTCCAAGGAAGAAAGAACTAATTGAAAGGGCAAGTGATTTTACAGTTGAGCAACATTTAAGCTCTGCCATTTATAACTTGTACCATTATTTCCTTGAGTCTCAGTTTCTAAAGCTGAAAATGTATTTCATATTTAACCAGTCCCATAAACTTGTTGGGATGATCCATGTGAGTATCCTAGACCAGTGGTTTTCAGTGGGATGGAGGTAGGCTTTTGACTCCAAAGAACTTTTGGCAATGTCTAGAGATGTTTCTGATTGTTCCCTGGGGCATGCTACTGGTGTTTAGTAGTTGAATTCCAGGGATACTGATAGCTAAACATCCTACAATATACAGGACAACCCCCTACATCAAAAAATGCTTTAACCCAGAATGTTGGTAGTGCCCAAGATGAGAACCCCAGTCCTAAACCAATGTATAACGCCTAATTGGTGAGTCCCGGATGGTATAAGCTACAGGATAACAACTTTAAACATGACTCCTCCCAAGTATATTTGCTGTTTTAAAAAAGCAGTTTTGGTGATAGTTTTTTAAACTGGACTGTCTTCAGATAAAAGAAATAAAATGATGTAATAGAAAATCAGATTATAGGGTTGATCCTTGTGTACCAAGGACTGCCCCTTCACTTCTATTCCAGTGAGAAAAACCCACCTAATATGCCTTGCTCTCTCTTCTCTTCCTTTTCTTTCTCACCAACCTCAGAGGACATTATCGTAGAATATCACTTCACTGTCCTTACTCCAGATGAGTTTGGAATGAATGGTACATGTCACTTACCCGTTACTTCATAAGAGTTCTGTTTTATTGTTGTACATCTCACTTGGGAGTAAATTGGATAAAAAGACAAATAACTGGCAAATTAAGACCATTTCTGTATCTTAGGACTTATTAAAATTTGTGCATGTTTTAGTATTTTATATTTCAGATTCTTTGCATTTTTCTACTACAGGTTACAGTTTTGTAACTTTATATTCTAAGCCAAATATAGGCTACCATGTAGTATAAAGAAATATCCAGTCCAAAGAAATGAGTCACTGTCTTAAAAATCCAACACAGTGACAGTGATAAGCATCTAGCAGTACAAATGATTCTCCTGTGGGTGACATTGTTATCTGCTCTTAGCAGACAGAGCTACATAGTCTACCTGTAGCTGTTCCTCTATCATTTTGGTATATTAAATGGAGAGTTTAAGCTTTTTTTTTCCCACAGTTTGGCCATTGATCTTTGGCTTCTTGAAACACTTGTGGACATTGTCCCAATCTCTCATTGTACTACATCAGACTTTACTTTTATTAATCTTATAGCTTCCAAATCATTGTGCCAGATACAAAGAGGAGGACACTGACCCTGACCCCGACCCCAAAAAGCCTATATAAACAGTTTTCTAAACAAAGCATGATGCAGAAAGAAGTAAACATTAAATAGATGAATGAGTACTCTATTAGATAAAGATATGGTTGTGTTAGTCAGCTTTCTATCACTATGACAAAATACCTGAGATAATTAACCTATAAGCAGGAAAGGTTTATTTTGACTCACAATTTTGGAAGTTTCATTCCGGTGACTTACTTCATTGCTTTGGGCCTGTGGAGGCATAGAACATCATGAGAGGAACTTGTGGTTAAGGAAACTGCTTATCTCATAGTAGCCAATAGGCAGAGAGGAAGAGGAGGGATTGGGGTCTCAGTATTGTTTTTGAAGGTACACCCCAAATGACATAACTTTCTTCCTCTAGGATCCAGCTCCTAAAGAGTCTACTATCTTCCACCAACACCATAGTCTGGGGGACTAAGCCTTCAACAATGGACATTTAGGGAGACAGTCAGGATCCAGACTATAGCATTCTAAAGGCTATATGTGTTTTAAAATGCAAAATGGGTCCCTGGAGTTTTAACTGTTTCAATATTGCACAAAAATCCAAGTCCAAAATCTACCCTGAGATTCAAGGCAAGTTCTTAACTATGAGCTCCTGTAAAAATCAAGTTATAAAAGTTACATACTTCCAATACACATTGGTATAGGGTAAAATTTACCATTCCAAAAGGGAGGAATGGGAATATAGAAAGAAAGAATCAGACCAAAGCAAGAATGAAACCCAGCAGAGCAAACATTAAATCCTAATGTTCCATGTCCAGCACCTGGGCACACTGGTGGGGTATAGACTTGGGCAACCCTGCCCTTATATTCTTACTATCAGCAGCCCATATGGTTGCTCTTTGGGTCTGACTTTCTGGATAGGCATTCCACCATTCTGGCATCTCTGACTTCTGGGGTCTCTAATTACAGTTTTGGTTTCACTCTCAGAGCTATGTACATCTCCCTATTATAGGCTGCTTACAGGAACTCCAACTGCCACACTGTACTGCCTTCCAAGGATTTCTTTGAAATTTCAGTGGAAGCCTCCATGACTCCATAGTTTGCAGTAGGAATGCTTATATTAACATCATGTGGATTTTCTAAGATCCGTTGCTGGCCCTGCTTCAAACACTGCTGTAATGGCCTTTGAGTGCCTTGACAACTGAACACAGAGAAAGTAATTCTGGGAAACAATTACCTAGGCATCTTTGCCTGTGATGGCTGGAGTCTTACTGATTCCCAAGATGCCCTCAAGATATTTTTTCTGTTGTCCCAGTATAGAGTTCTTTACTTCTTTAATGGCACCCAACTCTAGCAGCTGCATCCTCCTTGACAGCAACATTAAAAGTGTTCCTTTTCTGGACAAACTGCAAATTTTTCCAAATTTTTTTGCTCTGTTCCTCTTTGCTTCTGATTCTTATAGTAAATTTGGATAAAAGCCATCAGTAATACCTATGCTGCTGCCTGAGTGCTATGGTGCTGTGAAATTGCCTCTGCCGGATATTCTTAGTTCATCACCTTTAGACTCATCCCTCCAAAAAGTCTCAGGGCATAGACATAATGCAGCCAAATTCTCTGTCACAAGGTCAAAGGGTAGTCTTTAGTTTAATTCCCACCAGAATCCTTACTTCCATGTGAAACCTCTGGAGCTTTACTGTCTCCATTTCTTCAGCATTCTGGTCATTTGAGCACTCAATTAGAATTGTCTATTAAGTTCTGTTTATAGCATTCTGGGCATTTTCTGTCCAATCCCTCCAAATTTTTCCTAGCTCCTTTTGCAACCAAAGTCAAAGCTCCTGACTAGCATTGGATATGATCACATAAATGACTCCACTCTGTGCTAGTCAGCTTTCCATCACCATAAAAAACAAACAAAAAACCTGAGACAATTAACTTAAAAAGAGGAAGGATTTATTGTGACTCATGATTTTAAAAGTTTCGGCCCATGGCTGATTGGCTCTGTTTCCTGGGCCTGTGGTGAACCAGCATGTCATGGCAGGGAGTTCTCAGTGGGACAAGCTGCTCTTACATTAGCCTGGAATCAGGGAAGAAGGGGCTGGATTCCTAGTAAGTCTCACCTCGTAAAGATTCTGTACCTCCCAATAAGGCCATAGGCTGGTGATCAAACCTTTAACAGAAGGGCCTTTGGTAGACACTTATCCAAACCATAGCAGTGATTAATCCTAAAACAGATCAGTGAAGTCTTTGCAGAAAAGTTAGCATTTGATTTGGATCTTTAGAGGTGGGTGGTATATTATTTTCATTGTTTGGGGAGGGTGGAGAGGTCAGCAGGACATAACAAAGAAAGAGAGCTAGAGAGCAGGGAGTCTGCCACTGCCCATTTCCTTTCTAATGAATGCTAAATCTTCATGGTCCAAGTGTAACTTATGTCAAGCATTAAAAATAGCGACCAAGGGAAATGTCTGTTGAAGAACTACATTATGAGTCAGGCATGGTGTTGCTCTGAGACTGAGGCAGGAGAATTGTTAGTTCAAGGCCAGCCTGGGTAGCCTAATGAGTTCCAGGCCAGTTTGGCCTGCATAGGAAGACTCTGTCTGGGGGGAAATAATTTAGATTGTTTTTTAATGTTCCACTTAAACTATGAGCAGAGAAAAACCATTGCTGTATCTCAGGAGAGCAGTGAATATTGTTGACCCATGTTTTAGGAAGGTGGGATACATGTAGATGTGAACACTTGGAAGCTTATCGGAGGAGGTCATTGCAACAGATCAGGGATTAAAAAAAAAAAAAAACATAAACTCATCAGTAGAGAATATTTTGTGGTAGATTTGCTATGTTGTAGCTATTCTGAGGTGCACATTTTTTCCCCTTATAAAATCTCTGAAATCTGATATCTTGACTGTATGCAAGTCACTCTGATCCTGTTTTCATCTTTCTTTCCAGCTTTACTCTAGCCTTACTGAGACCCATTCATTGACTATTACCATGTTTTCACTGTCATCTTTACCACTCAAGTACTCATTTCCTTATTATTCATGATCATTATCACCAGTTCCTTTTCTCTCTCTCCTTGGCAAAACCCCAGCTCTGGGTAAACCAAACAATTTATCTATTTCCTGCCTGAAGCTGAGCATCTAAATATTGGTAAGAAGAATACATACCTATGTTAATTGGTGTTACTTTGCACTCAAAACCACAGACCTCAAATAGGGACTCAACCATGTGGAGCAGCCTAGTACATGTCCCTAGTGAACTTACTTTTTCAAGGTAACTCCTTTATTCTTTTTTCTCACTTTTAATTGCTAACCTCACTTCTTATTTAATGATAAAAATAAGCAACTGGGATATTTCCAGCCCCTTTATATTTGTTATCACACACCCTGCTTTCCTTTCTGTTTCAAAGGAAGACAAATCCTCACTTCTGTATAAAGCAAAATCTTCCCTTGGGCTTTGGCTCCCATTCCTTTTTTGACTTTTTAGGAAATTTGCTCTCTGACTATAATACCCCTCCTCTCTCCATAATAAATATCCCCTCATTAGTGAATCATTCCCTATGGAATTCCTAACTATGGTCTAATTGGTATGCTCACTCCTTTACATTCAAACATGAGCTTTCTGCAATCTCTGTGTTATTTCTTTGTCTTCCATTCTCTCACCTAACTTCCTGTTAGGTTTCCATCTCCACCATTTGCTGAAATGGTGCTTTTCAGTAACAGATCAGTAACTTTCATACAGTCAAATCCCATAGAATCGTCACACTTCATATGAAACTCAGTCTCAGTATTTTACATACTTGGTCACTGTTTCCCTCTTGAAAAACTTTCTTCTCTTGATTTCTGTGATACCATGTTTTCCTTTCTTACATTACAACCACTTTCTTCTTCTCAAATCCTTTTCTTGGTGATTCTCTTCCTTTATTTACTGGAATTCCCTCTTTTCCCCAGCTGTTTGTCCATATAAGGTATCTTCTCTAGTCTTATGGCATTAATGCCACTTTTAGGCTAATGGCTCACAAAACCTGCCTTGCTAGATTTGTCCACTTAAAAGTACTGTTGGCATCACAAATTTTACATGACCCAAACAGAATTCTTGATTTTCACTTCCTGTGAAACCTATGCCTCCTGTCTTTGTTACCTTATGAAATGATACACAACCACTGGTTGCTTAAAACTATTTTTTAGATTGGGGAGCTATTTAACCTTTTATGTGGAAGCAAATACATAGAAAATACTGATTGTTTTTAAATGTGTTTCTTATTATGGGGAGCATCTTGAATCCTCCATGTCATGTGCACAGTTTTATGTCTTAAACATTGACTTTCACGTGAACATGAACCTAAACATGGGTTCAGGTAAGTTTATAATTATAAAAAATAATTAAGTCACCATTATAAAAGTAGATAGCAATCCAAGAAGATAAATCTTCCTTTTTTAACTGAGCTTAATTTTAGGGGTACAAGGTAACTCTAGTAATACTGCAAAGATATGGGAGTGGAAGATGGCTCTCCTGAATACATTTGGCAGGGTCTTCCTGGTATTTAGTAAGGGATTTTGTGCTCTTAAAAGATTTCATGACATAAAGATGAAATTAAAACATTCATAAACATGTTATGATTTGAATCTCCAAATCACATGAATTTTTAAGTTAAAAATCTGAACCTGCAGTGAAAGTCTGGGTTTGTTGTTTGCCACTTTAAACTCTGACCAGGAAATACCTCACAGGTAAACATTCACTCCTGGCAGCTGGTAGAAGCACTTTGGAAAAAGAGTGTGAGACACTGTGCTTTATGGGTTTTCTTTTTGTTTTTTTGTTTTTAAATGAATCTTGTTGTCAAACACTTTGAAAAGGGTGAATTAGAATTAGTTTTCCTCAAGAGGTTCAAATCACCCTTAATTATGTTCTCCACTTTATTTTCTTATATTAATGTTCATTATCAAGGGAGTGAGTATCCAAGAGTTTAGAAAGCCAGACTGAGACCAGACAGTTGTTTGCAGTGAGACTTAAATGGTTACGTGTCTGTCATGAATCCATGCATCCATGATTTCCGTGAGGGAAGGGCTCCCTTTCAAATTACTGAAAAATCAGTATACTTCCAAGCAATACAGAGCAGCACAGACGTTTTCTCTGCGGAAAGTAGTTTGTACTGGTACTGTTTCTTCATTCCCCCTCTACTTTGGTTTCCCTTGATCTTCTAAGGGTAATCCCTAGCCCAGAATGGCTCTAAACTGGTGTTATTATTATTAAAACAGGCAAATATTGAAAGTGGCTGTAGAATTTTTTCTACAAATAGATACCATGTATGTCAAGTGAAAGCCTATATGGTTTTGTTTGTATTGTTAAATTTGTCATTTCAAAAATATCAAGTATTAGTATTAGAATAATGTCTTGGTATTTTTCAAATAGCATATTTAACAACTAAACACTTTCCTTCTGGCAAGTTCCTGAACTAACAAAATGTTAAATTCTATCTTAAAAGCAATTAATTCATTTAGCATGCCTTTGTTGAGTACCTATCTACTAAGTACCAAGCTAACTTCTAGGTACCAAGGATTTAGGAATGAATGAGACTGGTAAAGAAAAATCTGAGATGGGTTAAAGTTAATTTGAGCAAGAAAAAGATTATAGAATAAGGAAGCATTCTGGGCCCATGTTGGTTCAGAATGCTCCAATCCTACCACATGTGCAGAATATATTTATGGCCAGAGAAAAGGAAATAACATTCAAAAACAATGTGCTTGGCATCAGTCAGCATTTGTCTTATATGGACATGATATGATAAGGCATTTGTCTTATATGGTTATAGCCTGATCACTTGGGTACTATGATTGGCTGAAGTTTGACTGCTGTGATTGGCTAAGACTCAGCTATAGAAGCAAGATTGTATTCTGTTTTCTCTGTAATAAAATAGCTATTGTCAAAACATTCAGAAAATGCTCAGTAGCCCGGGATTTGTGTATTTGAGTTATGTTAATATTTGTCACAATTGTTTATTGTTTATATTTTAAAGCATTTCAGTTTACATTTTAAAGCATTGAGAATTAAAGCATTGTTTATTATTTACATTTTAAACATTTGAGATTGAGGCTGATGCCTTTGAGGTTGTTTCATTACTTTCTGGTTTGGGGGAATTTGTAATAAGATGTCTTATTCCATTTTGTGTTGCTATAACAAAATACCTGAGCCTGGGTAATGGATAAAGAAACTTAAATTTATTTGGCTCATGCTTCTGGTTCAAACAGCATGGTGCCACAGGGTCCCTTAGTCCATGTCACAACATAGAAGATGACATCACATGATGGGAATATAAGCAAGAGATAGATTCAGAAGGGAAGACAGAGAAAAACAGTCACATGGTGAGACAAGGAAGCAAGAAACCAGAGGGAGGCTAGACTTGCTGTTTTCTTAACAGCCAACTCTTGTGGAAACTAATCACTCCTGACTTCTCAGGATCAGCATTTATCTATCTTAAACACCTAACCACTGATCCTAAAGGGCCACTGCCCCAGTACCATTATATTGGGAGAATTAGCCTCAAAATGAGATTTGGCATAGAGAAACCACATTCAAACCATGACAAATGTGAATGCTTAATGGTTGGTTGATGCTATTCTGGGATGTAGTAGAATGAAATGAAGAAAGGATTCAAGCATCCAGATGGATGATTGGGCACATGATCTTTAAGTAATCTTCGAATCCTGCCATTCTATAATTTCATTGTAAAGTAGTTTGAGGGAAAATGCCCCAGCCTTAGTGAAATGGAATGTGTTTTTCTCTTTTGACCATGAATTTAGGTAAGTACAGAATAAAGTGTTTCAGAATAAGTAAAAGTTTCATTCTCCATGACCAGCTATGTCAGCTAACATCTCTGTTGTATGCATATAAGAAACAATGTTGTCAAGAGAAAGAAGCGTTTTAAGTCTTAGGTGTTCCCTCCTCAACAGCTACTCTGCTGTACTGTAGAGGAATAGTTTGCTATAAACTAAACTATATTGGGAATGTAGTTATGACTGTTGGCCTGTAATAAAAGGGATGTTTCTTTTTCCAAGAGTATATGCCCTGTGCTAAAAGTTTCTTTTTTTAAAGGTACGCCAGCCTGTCATATGCATCAACAACCATGTATTTTGTTCTGTTTGTATCGATCTGTGGTTGAAGAATAATAGCCAGTGTCCAGCTTGCAGAATCCCTATTACTCCTGAAAATCCTTGCAAAGAGATTATCGGTAAGGACCTATTATATATAGGAATAGATTTAAACCAATCTACAAATAATGTATATTTTGAGGAAGACTGAAATAATTTTCATTGTTATTTGACCATCATCGTATTGGGTGAGTTAGTTAATTTGTATAATGTGTATGTGGAGTAACTGAAGGGCACAAAGACTATTGATGCTAAGAGAAATAATCCATGGAGCCTCACTGGACTTACACCCCAGTAGGTGCTGTGATATGAGCCAAAATATTAATGGTTTAAAGCAGCAGATGATAAAAGGAAATGGAAGGAAAAAAAGTGTTAAATAAGAAAGCTCATCTAGGAACATTGAGAAAGACTTCATGAAGTAGGTGGCCTTTATTTAAGCTGGCCATATAAGTAGTAGATAAAAATTCAACTAGTAAAAATTAGGGGAATGGCATTTTAAGTAATAAGTGTACCATAGACAAGATTTAAGTATAGGAAAATGCAGCGCATATTTTTGGAAATGACTAGTAGTCTAGTTTAGACCTGACTATTGAAATAAGACTGAAAAGGTAAATTGAGACTTCAATGTTGAGAAACTTGAGTGACAACTAAATTAGGGACTTGCTCTAAAGGTGGGAAGAAGAGTGAGGAGGGTGTGACAGTTTTGAGCAAGGGATGATAGGATCCAAAGTGTGCTTTAGAAATATTGCTCCAGTGCTAATATATGGGTTGGTCTGGAGGAGAGAAACAGGTGTGGCTAAATCAGATACGAAGCTCTTGCCTAGGTGAGGGAGAATGTGAGTCTGGATTAAGAGTTAAAAGAAAAAAAATTTAGTGCCACCCTAATACAATACTTAAACTAGAAAATCCTTAAAAAAGAAAATACTTAAAAAAATACTTTTTGGTGTTTTATTTTTATTCTGCTTATATAAATTACTTCTTTTAGATTATAAAAAATAAAATGATTTTGCTTTTGGAAGTGAATCTGTAACTACCCATGCATAGTAAACATCTTTCAGAAAACTTAAAAAGGCATTGTGATAGTCCAAAATTAGCAGAAATTGACTTAAAGATTTCTATAATGGAAATGGGAAAGGAAGGTATATGCTAGAGAGCAAAAAAAGAGCTAAAGGGATTTTAGAAATAAAGATTCCAAAGGAGAAATCAAAGTTGGCTACAAGATTTCTCTCATGGTTACCTGGGTGAAGTCTGGTAGAGCACTGCTGTGTTGCATTCCACAGGAGTAACCTCCTGTCTCTATGTTACCTACTGAACTTCACCAAGGAATCAGGTCTTTCTCACAGAATAATGAACTTTGGTAATTAAAATAATCTGAATGTTTTTCCCCCTCAAATTTTCTTCACATCTCTTTTCCTGCCTTCATTCACATTTAAGGGATATTTCTAAGTGATACTTCATAAATTTTCTCAAGTAAAATAGTTCACCCATCCTTGCATTTGGGTAGAGTGTACTGAAAAAGAACATCAGTAAAATGGCTTTGCTATCATGAAGGTAACCACAGCATAAGTGAGGAGCTCTCAGAAAGAATTCACATTGAGTATGTATCTAACAAATCATGGCATACAATTAATGCCCTGATTCATAATCCACTGTAAGTAGATTGTTAGAATCAGTGAAATACACATTAATTTTTTCAGTTATGTAACCAGTAATAAGAAATGTTTGAATGTCTTGGTTATAATTATTCATATGTATCTGTTTGTATATATATATGTGTGTGTATATATATATATATATATACATGACATAAAATATGTAGTCTTTGAATAGTCTGTTGGTTAAATATAATTATAGTAATTGGTTTTATTATTTAACAATTGGCTACTTATCAGATTTGCAGCAGTCCAAGTGTGGCAGTCATACATGGCCCTTTCCTCTGTTGTGTTTGCTATAATAAGATGTATAGATAACAGTATATTTTACTGACAGTCTTTCTTGTGATATTAGTTGATTTATTTTTTCCCAGAATTAGAATAAAGGCCTAGATAGCTGTCCCAAATGTGTATGTAAGGGGAAATATAGATATTAAGCTGGGAAACTTTATAAATAATAAGAAAAAGGTTTGTATTTATTCTACCCAAATAAGAACAAAAATTAGGATTTTTTTTCCCCCTGTAGGAGGAACAAGTGAAAGTGAACCTATGCTAAGCCATACAGTCAGGAAGCACCTTCGGAAAACTAGACTTGAGTTACTCCATAAAGAATATGAGGTAAACAATAATTGAAGTGATGTCAGCAATGAATTTCAGTTAAAAATTGAGTTACCTCAGTCCCTAGACGACTTAAGAGTAAATATCAAATGTAACCTTAGTTTGAATGCCAGTTAAAAAAATACCTTGTTAAATTCTCTTTCTGGTTCCCTTTTTGTTTTAAACAGAGAAAAGAGTTGTTTTTCCTTTTTTTTGGTTTCTTTGTTTTTTAAATACCAAGGAAGGAAGGAATGGGATTTCAGAGAAGAGGAAGAGATGGAAGCATTTCCTTTTTTTTTTTTTTTTTAAATAATTTATAATTTGTACCTCTAAGACATGTCATTTTATGTTTGCTCCCTTAAAAAATCCAGAGATAAAATAAGCCCTCTGGTGACACTCTCATCCCACAATTATCATTTTTTCCTGTCTATAAACTTACTGATGATTATAAGCCTGACTGTCTGATACAGTAAATATACCTTATGTCAACTATCAGCA
Organism: Castor canadensis; assembly: GCF_047511655.1. Classification (NCBI taxonomy): domain Eukaryota; kingdom Metazoa; phylum Chordata; class Mammalia; order Rodentia; family Castoridae; genus Castor; species Castor canadensis. The sequence continues at coordinate 30,827,906 of NC_133395.1, forward strand.
CAGATCTTATTGTGAAATATGCTTTTCCTGAATTGTCTAACAGTAAATGAGCAGGCTGATTTGCTATGAGGGTGGACTTTTTCCAACTAAATACATGCTAATAGAATATACTTTTTAATAGACATTAAGCCCAGTTGTCATTTTTTGTCAGCTAAAGGGGAGATATTACTAATCTTCTGTTTTGATGCAAAGTATCTTTAAATTAAACTATATACTTGGAAACTACCTTAGCTGCCTTAAAATTTTTTGAAGTGCATTGGGACACAAATAAATGATTAAATAAATGTTCATTTATGTATGTGTTTTTTGCATATATGAATACATAAACACATGTGTTTCTATTAATATGTTAAAGGCAAATTATTTTATGCTATTTAACTTCAAATGTATTAATTTAAAATAATTTAAAATAAATAGTACTGTGTTAACTCTAAAATGTATTCTTTTTTTTTCTTTTATTTTACTGTTTTTACAATTACTTACATGTGTATACATTGTTTGGTTCACCTCCCCTCCCCGTCCCCTTCCAGGCAGAAATTCTTGTTCTCCAGTTTTGTTGAAGAGAAAGCATAGGAGATGATAAGAAAAACATAGCATTTTTGCTAGTTTGAAATAAACATACAGACAGATTCCTAGCATCACTTCCATGCACTTGTGTATTGCAACCCACATTGGTTCATCTCTGCCAGACTTCTCACTACTTCCTGGTCCTCTTCCCACAGTGGCCTCTGCCAATTTAAGATTACTGTATTTGCTCCTCTACAGTGATCACATAAACCACATTCAAGTTTTAGGTTTCCTTTCCTTTCCCTGTTCCTCCCATGTGCATTCTCCCCTTAGTGTGTGACCCATGTCCAATATTACTGCATTTGTTTTGGGTCTATAATCTGCATATGAGGGAAAACATGCCATTTTTGGCCTTCTGAGCCTCACTAACTTCATTTAAGATGATATTCTCCACTTCCATCCATTTACTTAGGAATGACAAAACTACATTCTTTGTGGCTGAGTAAAATTCCATTGTGTATAAGTACATTTTCTTGATCCATTCATCAGTAGTGGGGCTTCTTGGCTGTTTCCATAGCTTGGCTATTGTGATTAGTACGTCAATAAACATGGGTGTACAGGTCCTTTTGTAATAACTTGAGTTGCATTCCTTAGGGTATATCTCTAGGAGTGGGATTGCTGGATCCTATGGCAGATCTATGTTTAGTTTTTTTAAGGAGCCTCCATATTATTTTCCAAAGTGGTTGTACTGGCTTACATTCCCACCAGCAGTGTATGAGGTTTCCTTTTTCCCCGAATCCTCACCAACATTTGTTGTTGGTGGAGTTCTTTGATGCTAGCTGTTCTTACAGGGATGAGGTGGAATTTTAGTGTGGTTTTGATTTGCGCTTCCTTTATAGCCAGGGATGATGAGCATTTTTTCATGTGTTTTTTGGACATTTGAATTTCTTTCCTTGAAAAAGTTCTGTTTAGTTCTGTTTAGTTCAGTTTCCCACTTCTTTATTGGTTCATTGATTTGGGGGGAGTTTAGTTTTTTGAGTTCTCTATATATTCTGGTTATCAGTCTTTGCCCGATGTATAGCTAGCAAATATTTTCTCCCACTCTGTGGGTGATCTCTTAAATTTAGAGACCATTTCTTTTGGTGTGCAGAGCTTTTTAATTTCATGTAGTCCCATTTGTCCATCCTTTCTCTTAGTTGCTGAGCAGCTGGAGTTCTTGAGGAAGTCCTTGCCTATACCTATTGTTTTCAGGGTATTCTGGGCTCTTTCTTGTACTAACTTCAAGGTTTCGGGTCTGATATTAAGGTCCTTAATCCACTTTTAGTTGATACTACTACAGGATGACAGGCATGGACCTAGTTTCAGTTTTCTGCAGGCAGATTGCCACTTTTCCCAATACCATTTGTTGAACAGGCTGTCTTTTCTCCATTATATGTTTTTGGCGGCTTTGTCAAAAATAAGGTGGGTGTAGCTATGTGGATTCATATCCGAGTCCTCTATTCTGTTCCATTGGTCATCATATCTGTTTTTTGTGCCAGTACCATGTTGTTTTTATTGCTATGGCTCTGTAGTATAATTTGACGTTGAGTGTTACGATACCTCCAGCATTGCTCTTTTTGCTCAGTATTGCCTTGGCTATTCATGATCTTTTGTGTTTCCAAATGAACTTTAGGGTAGATTTTTTTCAATCTCTGTAAAAATCAATGTCATTTGATGGGAATGACATTGAACATGTAGATCACTTTTCGTAGTGTAGCCATTTTTACTATGTTGATTCTACCAATCCATAAGACTATTTCTTTACATAATATTTGTCATGGATAGTAATCAAAATAACCCTTTGTGGGATCACTGGCTATCTTAGTGTTTTCTGCTACTATAAAAGAACACCCCAAACCGGGCTATTTTTAGTGAACAGAAATATATTTGGCTTATGATTCTGGAGGCTGTAGAGCCCAGGAGTATGCTGCCAGCATCTGGAGGGGGCTTTCATGCTGTCTTCGAATGGTGGATGACAAAGGAGCAAGAGATGGCAAGAGCAAGTGAGCAAAAGAGGGTACCTAAACTATCCTTTTTACCAAACTGAACTATCCTTTTACCAAAACCCTCCTTCATAAATAACCCATTCCTAAGGTAATAGCATTAGCTCATTCATGAGGACAGAGCCTCATGGCCTAATCACTTCTTAATGGCCCCACCTTTTAATGCTGTCACAATGGCAATTAAATTTCAACATGAGTTTAGGAAGCATCAGCATATGGAACTACTTGGAGCTTATTTTCTAACAACAGAATTTTTTAAAACTGCAGTTTTAGGTTATATGTCTTTTATAAATGAATAAATGACATCACAGGAAGGAGTTCTAACTCAAATGTTCAGCAGTTGCATTTAAGATAAGCAATTCCAGAAAAGGAAAACAAATACTTGTAATAGTCATATACTGACGAAAGGACCAGAATTTAGAAAGGTTAAAAGTTAATACAGTTATTATTCTGAAATGAAAAGTAGAAGGCTATGTGATTTTACTTCTACTTCAGAAATAGAAGCAAACATAAACATCAAGCAAACCCCTAATCGATCACCTTGATCAACACTGTACTTTTTAATTCCCCTCAGTAAAGCAGTTAAACATGCCTCAGAGTTCTCTTCTGAAATGGAATCTACTTCTTTGTTGGAATTCATGCCTCTGCTTTTATTTCTGGATAATATTTTAAACAGAATCAAAGATTTGACATTTTTCATTTTTAAAACTACAACTGTCATTTAAAATGCTAGCAGCATATTGACAGTTTTTATTAGAATCAAGATACATTTTAATAATTTAAACTTTCTCCTTACAAAACTGTTATGATGTATAAAGAATCTGTGAATTTTGAATTGGAGTATAAAATTAAACACATTGGCCTTGGTTTAGCATATGTATGTGTTGACGTTTTTGTCTGTCTAATGACTATGATACTTTTTCAGGATGAAATAGATTGTTTGCAGAGAGAAATAGAAGAGCTTAAAAGTAAAAATCTCAGCTTGGAGTCACAGATCAAGACCATTCTAGATCCTTTAACTACAATGCAGGGCAACCAAAATGAAGAAAAACATCCCATTGTAGATATTCCAAGTAAAATTGACCAAGATACTGTTGCAGAATGGAAGAAAAAACTCAGAACAGCTAGTGAAATCTATGAAAAAGTAAAAGATGATGTGGATAAGTTAAAAGAGGTAAGTTGTAGGGGTTTTGAAAAGCCTATTGGGGTTGTTGTTTGAATTCTATAATATTTGTACTTCAAAAACTTACATTGCTTTGACTCATGAGATAATTTGTGAGAGAAGGGAAACAACCCCTGGATGAACATTTATATGCTGCAAGAAATCTTTCTGCCTAGAAATATCAGGTGATTCCATTTGTGGCTATAACTGGAGGCTCTATAGTGAGTGTTCCCCTATGAGATTTTGTTGTCTTCTTGAAGAGTAATATCAATTTAAAGGATGTGTTTTTATTTCCCCCACTTTGTTTGCCTTTTTTTAAGCTTATTTCAGTGACTGCCTTCTGTGGGGGAAAAACAAAAAAGCACACCCGTTTCCCTACTTATTAAAGAAAAGGGGTGTTTTTTTTTCATATCTTTTGTAACACTACCATTTTCTGGTTTTTAAGATTGTAAATAGATATTAAAGGTTTAATGACTAATTTAAAAGAGCTGTGAGCATTGCTTTAGACTTTTCCATGCAAAAGAATATTGTGGTTTATGAGACTTTTTTTTTTTTTGCCATTATTCTTCTATCTATCCAACAAGATAGAGAAAACATAAATTAAAAAAAAAGCAAACTTTTAGAATTTTCCAATCTAGAATGGGAGAAAGGATCCATCCCATCAGCACAAGCAATGACAGGTGGTGTAGTATTTTTTTGACTAAACACCAGCCTTTAGATTGACTTTGGGTGTATCTACCTAGAGTCCTACTATACTGAATGGGGATGGTTTTGTAATACTCAGGTCAACAACCACCCATTCAACTTATCTACTACATTCCTTTAAAGTACTGTTCTTGTGAATTACTAAATCCTGCCCCCTAAAATTATTAACGGGTTCGTATGATATTTTAAAAAAGTACTACCACATATTGAATCACAGAGGTTAACAACCCAGTGTAAGCCATTTTCCACATGTAAAATAAATGCTGTTTTGGGTTCAGAAAAGGCCTATATGAGAATAAGAAGGAAACTTCTTTCAGAGAAAAAAAAGCACTATAGATGCAATTGTACTGAGCTTATTACAAATTTAGGGGAAGTACAGTTTCTGTATTGATAGCCAACCTTAGTATGTGGACTTGTTAGAAGACAAGACAATGGAAGGAATTACAGATAGGAAGTTACAGTATTTATCAATCTGCAGCTTCTCCTTCAGCTTCCATACCTCTTTTTAAACCATCAGTAAGCTCTATATCATCTCCTTCATAGTTATAAAATTTTTGGCAAAAAAAATACACTCTTTAGATCTTGAGGCTCTGTGTGAAAACTAATCGGGGCTCATAAGGCTAGTTTTGGAAATGTATGTAAAATGATAGTACATAAAGCCCAGTTTTAAATCCAGTACCCACAGCTATTCTGAGACTTCCCAATTATTTGGAATATTTAATAAGTACATTTTGGATGCCTACTGGTGGTATTATGTAATAGGCTACAAGCCAGTGCATAAATAATAAGAAAACATGGACTTCAGAGACAACTCAAAGTAATGACATATTATAAATGAATAAAGATAGAATGAAGTACTACTTAGCATGAGAAAAATGAACTTTTTTTCTGATGTTCCAGGACTGTGTGAGTTTTGAACCATTATGAGGTTGGTATCATTACCCAATCAGGGCTGAGAGTACACTGTGCAATAAGTAGGCAGAACTGTACTCTTTATAACCTTCGCTCACCTACATCTCCCAAAGTTGAGACAGTTACTACCCAGCCCATAATGAGAAGGATTCCAAGAACCACAGGACTCATAAGAAACCTTTGAAATATAGTAGTATTGGGGGCAGGGATCAAATGAGTTTCTAATTTAAGCTAGTTGCTGTCATCAAAAAGCATTCACTGAGTGCCTCCCCTTCTGGTGCTATCTATGCTTCAAAGCTTAATTCACTGTCTGTATGTATGAGGAAGTAAATGAGTTCCCTTGTATCTTTAGAGAAGTAGTAACAGTGTTTATCAGTAACTAAAAAGTTAACCCTCCACAATCCTGGTTGATGTGCAACTGTGAAGATAAGCAGGGGGCTGAGAGTCCAAAAGGAACCTAGACGAGTCTAACTAAGGGTGTTAGGCTTTATACCCAAAAGAATGTCCTCTTTCCTTCTTTTGAGACTGTTATGGTGCATTTATTACATGCATATGGGTGGGTAATACAATCAGAAGTTCTGGAAGTCAAGAGCATTGGTCAAAATTTTGAAATATGTTTTTAAGACTTCTTGATTTAAACATTTTTGACAGTAGTTCTTGTGACTTACTAACTTTAAACATAAATGTTTTATCAAAGAATTTCCTTTGTCAAATGAGTGAGTTTGGTTGCTAGTCTAGAGAGTTTTATTTTGTTTGGAGTACTCAAATGCAATGACTTAGGAATTTAAAGGAGGGAGCTGTTAAGAAGATTCTAAAATTTAAGAACATTAATTTTCAGACTGTCTATAATACTGAGCCTCTAGATTTTTCTTGTTTTTGTTTTGTTTTGTTTTGTTTTTGTGAGAGGGCCTCACCGTGTATCCCACAGAGCCTCACTGTTTATTCTCAGGCTGGCCTTAAATTTGGTATGTAGCCCAGGCTAATCTTGAAGTTGTGATCCTCCTACCTTAGCCTCCTAAGTGCTGATATTACAAATACTCATCGCCATGTCCAGCCAAGCCTCTAGATTTTTCTAGCAACTAGGTAATTTTTAGGTATACAATTCAAGAAAAGCATAACTGGGGGCCTTGTGGGTTTTGTTTTTGTTTTGTTTTATTTTAAATCAAGGGAGAAATCATAAAATTTATTAGAAGATACCCAATTTTTAGGGTCCCAGGAATTGTGAGCCAGAGAATTGGGAAAGCCTTTTGAAGAAAGAAAACAGAACATAACTAATTCAATCATAATAGATTTATATCTAGTCATAGCTCAAAAATTAGTTTTTAGCATTAGTTTGGAAATACTTGCATGTGTCCTAATACTACCTTGCTTAGAGTATCCAGTTATGTAAAAAAGAAATATATAAGAGTGTGTGTGTGATTAGTATATTATATAGTCCCTCAATGACTTAGAGCTAGCTAACTAAGAGTAGCCTTGTTTATTTCCTTCAATAGGAGATTTGGGAAAAGACTAAAAATGCTTAGTCTTATTTACAGTTTCACATGCTACTCTTAGTGGTGATTTTAAGTATTTGAAAGCCATGTTTTAGTATTCAGTTTTCTGATATTGCACTAAAAAATACAAATGGCTCTTGTCATAATTTCTACATGACACTTTTGTTTTACCTTGTGCTTAATTATTTTCAACTCTTTTTTTTTTTTTAAGGCAAATAAAAAACTGAAATTGGAAAATAGTGGCTTGGTGAGGGAGAATTTACGACTGAAGGCTGAAGTTGATAACAGATCACCCCAAAAGTATGTATTTTGCTCACAGAGCATTGTTTCAGATTGCCATTGGTGTAAATTAGACTGCCATGATGGCGTGTGGTTTTTATTTGACTCTTTTCATTGAAGCAAGCAGAATGTCTTGTCTTTAAAAGTCAAGTGCAGACTTCTGTATTATTGGTAAAATCTTAGTCTCAGCTAAGACTTAATTTTGAAGAAAGGATTTCATGCTTATCTTTTTTTCTTCTTGATTAATGAAAGGATTGTTTTATGTCACCCAAGACAGGTAAGCCTTCATTTGATTTTACATATAACTGTTTAATAGTATAACATATAGTGAGATTAATGCCTTTAATGGTTTTCTAAGATAATCTTAGTAATAGTTAGTGTCCCTGTAGTACATTCTCTTTGCCAGGTACAATAGGATATGAAATCCAACTATTATTATTTTCTATGTACAGATGAGAGGATGGAGATATAGAGAGATTAAATTCATTTATCTAAATATGCACAGCTATTAGGTGGTAGAAATTTCATTTGAACTAGGGTTGTCCTGCCCCAGAGTTTGTGCTGTGAACCATTACACACACACACACACACACACACACACACACACACACACACACACAAAACCTCTCTGAAATCAAACTTAAGGAATTGTTCACTGAATTTTGGACTGATTATTTGAAGCTATATAATAAGTGAATTTATTCTTCCTTTATGTTGGAATAGTTTTCACTCCATTCTCGAGACTAAGAGATCGCAAATGTTGAGCTGCTTAGCAGTTAATTTGTCTGTTTACAATTACAAGAAAGAGTTTGTAGTTAAGAGTTGAAGATGGAGAAGAGATGGCATATACCACTTGCCATTGTTCTTTAATGAAAACAATGACAGGAAAGAAGAAAATATGGCCCCTAAAGTGTGGCAGCCTGTCTAAGGGGTATTGTATCAGAACTCCATCATTACTTCTCATCCAACTACTAGACTTCATTTCTTTTTATTGTAAGATGAAAATAGAAATAAGAAAACAGTGGAAATTCATCTTTGTAATTTATCCTACCACAAATAGCTCTTTGCTTGTCATTTGGAAAGAAGGAAAAATTGCCTTCAGTAGAATCTGATATATTAGGAAATGATAAAAGTAAACAATAATTATGCAAACCAAAGATTACTAGCCAATAAAGAAGAAGACATAACTTTTACTTATCAATAGATCAATAATTCCTTCCCCTGTGTTTTCCAACCTCATTTTTCTTATACTTCAGATAATGTCCTGATCTGACAAATTAGTGACATAAATTTAGGAAGTGTTGCTGTTACGTGGTGCTTTAACTCTCTAATCCTGTCATTTATTGGCAGCTCGCCTTGCCAATCATAGAGATGCTTGCTATTGTCCATTTCCCACAGCATGCTGAATAGAACTAAAGCTATTTTGCTTGTAGCTTTTATTTCTTAAAAAGTTGCTCACCAGATTTCAAATTTAATGCCAGCCACAAGGATATGTGATTTTTAAATGTCCATGCCTTCCACCAGATAAATCACTGGAGAACCTCTTATGAAGAAACCTGGCATCTGTCTACTGCAACCAAACAGCCACACATTTAAATTCAGTATAACTGCATGATTTGCCATCTTTAGCTTCCATTCCCTCCTTTCATGGAAAAGGAATAGTTTCACTTGAAAAGTGGTTTGAGCTGGTCCAAATTGCAGATCAGTTCAAAATGCATTGATGTATTAAATGCATTTCATTTGATTTATAGTTTTGTTTACTTTATATCACCAAACCCTAGTGGGATTCAGAGAGAAGCTGACCACAGCTGAAAATACCCAGATGTAGTTCAGTGAGGAGCACTCCAACTTGTATGGAAAAGAATATGAAATTTCAAGAATTTAAAAATAAATGGAAACCAGGTATTGGTGGCACAGGCCTGTGGTCCCAGGTACTTGGGAGGCAGAGGTAGGAAGATTGAAGTTCAAGTGTAACTGTTTTTGTGTTGGTCAACTACTTGATTAGGTATAAAAGAATCTTTTTTGTACACATACACCAAGTCTCTGTATATTCTAGAAGCTGAGCATTCAGTCTAAAAATCATACACAAGAAAGAGCTTTAAAATTTAGACATTGGAGAGACAAAAAATCATACACAAGAAAGAGCTTTAAAATTTAGACATTGGAGAGACATTGGAGAGGCAAAAAATTAGAATGGTGTATAAGTCATCTCAGATTGCTATAACAAAACACCATAAACATATTGACTTAAACAGCAGAGATTTATTTTCTCATAGTTCTGGAGGCTGGAAGTCCATGTCAAGGTTAGGCAGGATTGGTTTCTGGTAAGTTTGCTCTTCCTGACTTACTGATGGACACCTTCTCCATTGTGTCCTCATAAGGGAGGGAGAGAGAAGTGAGAGCACTCATTTTTCTCTTCCTCTTCCTATAAGGACAAAAATTCTATCGATTACGACCTCACTCTTACAACTTCATTTAACCTTCATTACCTCCTAAAGTCCCTGTTTCTAATTGCAGCTTCAGTGTGTGAATTTTAGAGGTACACAGTTCAGTCTTTAGCAGAATGTATTTCTTTTTAAGACAAACAAATATGCTCTTGCCAAAAAACCTAGACTAATATCCAGTATAAACAAGTGAATGATGGTATTGTTTTTAATATCTTAAGGAGCAGTATTATAATCTTTTTAAATGAAGGTTTTTATTACCCTGCTACAATCTTAAATCCAACCTGAACATTTTTCCTGCCTCAACTAACTTAAAAGCCTTCTTGAGCAATATGGCAGGTAGCCTTCTGCCTTAATTAGTTTCGTATAGCTGTGACCAATTTAAAGGAGGAAAGACTTATTTTGACTTACAGTTTCAAAGGTAACATTACATAGTGCCTGACTTATTCTGGGCTCCTGGTGATGTACGTATCATGAAGGCGGGAGCATGGCAGACAGGAAGCAGAGTGAAGACAGTAAGCAGGCAGGGCAAGATACAGCCAAGGACATAGCCCCACGGACCCACTTCCTCTAGCTAGGCCCCAAGCTTACTTTTCGCCACCTCCAAAAAATGCCATAATATTACGAAACTGTCAAGGGATTAATCTGTTCATTAGGTTCCAGTCCTGTAATGGTCTCTGGAAATGGTCTCATAGACACACACAGAGGTGTGCTTTACAATCTTACAATCTCTTAGGCTTTTCTCAGTCCAGTCAAGTTGACAAGATTAACCATCACACCTAATCATGTCTTTCTAGGTTTCAATAACATCCATTGTGTTCTGTGTCAAATTCATAATATCTGGATGCAGTCATTTTCTTTGGCTCTGTTAGCCACTGTTTAAAATTATTTTTCTTCTAAATTAATTTATTTTACCTGGAGGAAACCAGCTGCTTGCCTTTTTAGTTTAATCTAGTAAAGATTCCCAAAAGAATAGGATCTGATGCTCAAACCTCAAGGGGTGGTGGTAAGGTAGGTCCTTTAGTTTACAAGGCTAGTATCTGAAGAAAACGCTACCAGCCAGCCCAGAAATACTGAACATTTTCTTTTCTTAACACTATAGGAGGGGCTTTGAACTTTACAAAGTAAATACTGCCCCTGATCTTAAAGTAGATTAGTTTCTCTTCCTATAATTCTGTTTAATTGTCTCTCTTGTGTTGTAATATTTAGTAAGCACTTCTGTAAGTGCTTACTGTTGGCACATTTATTATTTTTTTATTTATCTTTTGTTATTAGCTTATACTAATTATACAAAAGGGTTTCAGTGTGTTATTTTCATACATGCACATAATGTACTTTGGCCAAATTTATCCCCTCTATTACTCTTACTTTTCCTCTCCCCGCCCTTTTTCAATGATTTTTAACATGTGTCATTGTTCTGTTTTCATACATGAATGACTTCTAGCATATTCACCTCCTTTTCTCCCCTCCCACTGGTTCCCATCCTTAAACAGTCCCTAGTTTTACACAAGTACCATTCGTTTTTTTCCCCCCCAGGTCTAGATTCCACATATGAGAGAATATGTGGTATTTGCCTTTCTCAGTCTGTCTTATTTTGCTTAACATGATGATTTCCATTTTCTTGCAAACAACTTAATTTCATTCTCCATTATGGATGAAAAATACTCCATTGTGTACATATGGCATATTCTCTTTATCAGTTCATCACTTGATGGACACCTGAGCTGATTCCATAATTTGGCTATTGTAAATAGGGTTGCTATAAACATAGGTGTGGTTATCTCTGTTGTATATACAGACTAATACTCCTTCAGAATGTACCTAAGAATAATATAATAGGATCATATTGTAGTTCTATTTTTAGTTTTTTGAGGAACTTCCATACTAATTTTCATAATGGTGGCACTAATTTACGTTCCTATCAACAGTGCAAAAAAGGGTTCTGTTAGGGTTACTTTTTCTCCTGCATCTTCACCAACATTCATTGCTGTTTGTTTTCATGGTGACTGCCCTTCTGACTAGTGTGAGATGAAATCTCAGGGTGGTTTTGATTTCCTTTTCCTTTATGGCTAAGAATTTCAACATTTCTTCATTTATTTATTAGATATTTTTACTTCTTTTGAGAACTGTTTGACTCATTTGCCCATTTATTAGTTGAACTCTTTGTTCATTTGGCATTTAATTTTTGAAGCACTTTATATATTCTGGATTTTAATCCTTTATCCAGAATAGCTGGCAAAAGTTTTCCTCCCATTCTGTGAATTGTCTCTTAATTCTAGTAATTGCTTCCTTTGCTATGCAGAAGCCTTTTAATTTAATATAGTCAGTCTCATTTGTCAATTTTTTTGGGGGGGGGATACTGGGGTTTGAATTCAGGCCCTTATTTGTCAGTTCTTATTCTTATTTCCTAAGCAGTTAGTCCCATTCAGAAAGGCATTACCTATGCCAGTATCTTTAACAGATTTCTTTTGTTTTCCTATAGTAGTTTCAAAGTTTCAGGCCTTACATTTAGGTGTTTTATCCATTTTGAATTAATTTTTTGCAAAGGTTAGGAAATTAGGGATCTGGCTTAAGACTTCTATATGTGACTATCCAGTTTTCCCAGCACCTTTGTTGAAAATAAGATAGTTGTAGCTGTATGGACTTATTTTTGAATCTCCTATTCTGTTGCATTAGTCATATTGTCTTTTTGTGTCAATATGATGCTGTTTCTGTTACAACAAAAGACAGCATACATCTTAATCAAATGCAGTATGAGGGTCTTGTTAAGATATTAATAACAAACCAGTTGTCAAAGATGTTTATGAAGCAACTGGGTACCTTTGGATATAAAGCAGGAATTAGATACCAAGGCATTACTGTTCATTTTGCATAGGCATCATAGTTATATAAGAATACACATTTATCTTACTCTATTTGGGCTGCTCTTACAGAATACCCATATTTTGGGTGGCCTACAAGTAATCGAAATTTGTTTCTCGTAGTTCTGGAACCTGAGACGTCCAAGAGCAAGGTGCTTGCAGACAAAGGACAGTTTGCTTGTGCATAGATGGCATAGATGGGTTTTTGCTGTGTTCTCACACAGAAGAAGGGCAAAGGGGCTCTCTAGAGCCTCTTTTAATGGTACTAACCCATTCTGAAGGTTTCATCTTCATGACCTAAAGGTCCCCAATGGCCTTTTCCCCAAATATCACTTTCTGTTGGCCCTATTTCTAAATTCACTTTGAGTATGTAATGTAACATAAGAATTTGGGGGAGGAGACACAAACATTCAGTCTGGGAAATTTTCTTTTAGAAATGCCTACTTTTAAAAAAATGGATTGTAGAATACTTTAGCAAGAGAAAAAGGGATATGCACATAAGGATAATGAGGCAAAACTCTTGATAATTGTCGAATGTGGGAAATGATTACATGGGGGTTAATCATACTGAGCTTTCTGCTTTTGTGAATGTTTTTAAAATTTTTAATAAAAAATTAAAACCAGCAAAATATGGTCCAGGAAACTCATACTGATGAAGGCAAGAGACTAAAAGACATGAAACAAATACTAAGCCAAATAGCAAAAACAGCGGTTTGGGTTTAGAGAATGGCAAAGTGGGTTGCAGTGATGAGGAAAGTCTTTATCAAAAAGACAGAACTTAGGTCACAGGTGTGGTTCAGTGGTAGAGTGCTTGCCTAGTATTCATGAACTCTGTGTTCAATCCCTAGCACTTCCAAAAACAAAAACAACAAAAAAAGACAGTACCTAAACTCAATTTTGAAGGATGAAGTAAAATGCAGATAATAAGTTACTGAGAGGATTAAAGGAAATAATCTATGTCCTTGAACAGTATGTAATATAAAGAAGAGGTTGATGCTGGGTACCCATGGCTCACACCTGTAATCCTAGCTACTCAGGAAGCAGAGATCAGGATCACAGTTCGAAGCTAGCCCAGGCAAAGAATGCATGACACCCTATCTCAAAAAAACAACCAATCACAGAAAAGGGCTGGTGGAGTGGCTCAAGATGTAGGCCCACAGTTCAAGCCCCAGCACTGCAAAAAAAAAAAAAACGAAAAATGAGGTTGTCCAGGTATTAATGGGTCACACCTGTATTCCTAGTTGAAAGGCTGAGATTGGGAGGATCATGGTTTGAGTCCAGGCCAGGCACATAGCTTGCAAGACCCCCATCTCCAAAATAATCAGAGCAAAATGTACTGGAGGCATGATTCAGGTGGTAGAGCACCTGCTGTGTAAGTGCAAAGCCCTGAGTTCAAACCCCAGTACAGAAAGAAGAGGTTGCAAAGGAAAGTGTTTGTTTTGTGAGTGTACCTAAATAATTGTATCCTTCCCTGTCCCACACAAAAGATCATTTATTCTCTTACTCTGTTCCTCATCTCCTTGATGGTTTCACTATTCACCTAGTTGCCTAAGATAAAAACCTGAGTCTTCTTATGGTTCTCCACCACTTTCCTTCACCACATACCTGCTTGTTCAGAATGTTTTCTGTAATCTACATCTTTTAAATGCCTCTATAATCCACCTTCTTTTCATTCCCACTAGCTTAGACCCTCATTGTTTTTTGCTTAGCCTATTGTAACAACCTTTGACTGCTTACCCCTGGTCAACTCTTGAGTACCTACTTTATTGTTGCCTGAATTCTGGAATATAAGTCTGATCCTCTCACTCACCTTCTTTCCCTTTGGTGAAACCCCATTGCTTCTATATGAAATCCCCAATGTCTTAGCATAGCATACAGGGCTCTAGATTATATGACTTTCACCTTAACCATCTTGCCTCTTCTCTACCTCCCCATTGTTTTTTACTCTGGTCATACTGAATTTCTGAGGCTCAGACTTTCCACATCGTGCCATGCTTTTGTGCATTTTTTCATATCTTGCCTTCTCTGGTCCTCCCCACTAGCCTCTCTTTTTTTATTCTTCCTGTTTAATTTCCACCCATCATTTGAAACCTAGCCCAGTTACCACTTTATCTGTGATATGTTCCATCATTTCTCTTGACTGAGAGAGCACTTTATCTTGTTCTTCTAATTGTTCTTATACTCACTGATTCAACAATCTTTGTTGTATACTAACCAGTTCCATGACTGTCATGTGCAGTTATTTTTCCAGCTCATTAGCAGTAAGTCATATTTTTAAATGCATATATATATATATTTACACAAATTGTGCATGTGTGTGTGTGTGTGTGTCTTCCTTTCCTGGGGCCTGGCAGAGAGAAAGCATCTTTATGCTCCAATACTCTGCACTACTACTTTGAGGGAACTAACCAGGATTTTAAGATTTCGAGTTTTCTTAAAGCTTAAAATTCAAAAGTTTTAAGAGAGATTAGCAATTTTTCCAAATAAAGATAGCCAGAGGTTTACTGACATTTTTCTTAGAAATTGTGCTAGAGATTGGAAGTGAGAAAGGGGGATTTAGGGGACTATGTTAGGGCTTGCATGACTCTTGTTCTGGGTTTCTTATCTCAGTCTGCCTGAATCACATTTTCTTGCCCTAATCTGACTGCATGCTGACTCTGAGCTGTGGCTCAATTCTAGATCCCGAGTCTGTTATTCCTAAACTGTGGCTCCACACGTGTTCCTACCACGCAGACCTTCTGCTTCCTCATCAGAACATAGCTCTGGCTAGCTTTGGCTACTGTCCCTTCTTGATCTACTCTGCCCTCTTTTGTTTCTCAGATTCTTCTCTGACAAATGCAGTGATTCCTAGTATTTGACCCCAGCCTGATCTGATGACTGATTCTGCTATGCCCTTTGGTTTTCCCAGAAGGGGAACTTGTAGACTGTCAGGGGAGCCTGATGATACCCTGGGGCCAGACTGTGACAGCCAGTTGTGCTCAGGTCCCTCAGCCGCCTGAGGGGCCCTACTCTGGATATTCAGCTAATTGGTGATAGACATTTGCTGCAGTTTTCTGTCAACTTGTCTTTATTGTATTGATAAAATATTTTAGGAGCCTGCAATACATGGTAATAACTAAGCAATACGGGTTGTCAGAGAGATCATGAACTGTTAGAAACAGAACAGGGATGATGACTTCTTTTGTTTTCCTTCTGCCATTCAGCATACGTTATTGCTCAGCAAGTCATCTGAGCAATAATTACCAGATAGCTAGCTAGTTTTGGGTTTTTTTTGTTTTTTGTTTTTTCTATTTGTTTAAGATTGTTCCTCATGTGGGATGATGGGGGAAAGGGGGATTTAGCTAAGGTGAAAAATGCATAAAAGGTACCAGTCCAAAGATTCTTAAGTATGTTTTTAATCACTCAATAGTCACACACTTTTACACTATTGAGATTTAGGTGTTAAAGTTTTTGTATTTGGGGAAAAGACATGTCTTTTACTTCTCTTAGATATGTGAAAAAATGTGAAATAGGATGTCTTTAGATTCTCTCACATGAAAAATTAGGCTCCCCAGTGATGTCATGCCAACTTCCAGGCTGATTTTTTAAAATATATTTATCAAGGAGAATGGAACATATTTCACATTAAAAAGAGTAGGATCTCATAGGTAGTGCTGAAAAAGTAGTACTTAAGAGTTAGGCATTCTGCTGGGCACCGTGGCTCACACCTGTAATACTAGCTACTCAGGAGGCAGAGATAGGGAGGATTGAGGTTCAAAGCCAGTCCAGGCAAACACTTTGCAAGTCCTGTCTTGAAAAAAACAATCACAGAAAGGGCTGGTGGAGTGGCTCGGGCTATAAGAGTGCCTGTTTAACAAGCTTGAGGCCCTGAGTTCAAACACCAGTGCTGGATAAAAAAGATGATGCATTTTATTTTCAGCAGCTTACCCCAATGACCTGCTCAGAGAGAAGAAAAGGAACCTGCAAAAGGGTTATTGGAACCCTTTTGGGTTAAATTAGTTATAATTTCCAAGCAAAGGATCAGAGACCATGTCTTAGTCATCACAAATGCAGGAAAGGAAAGAAAACACAATCAAGGTCTGTATTTCTCCTTATGATCTCCACCAGTCTTACTAGAACTGCCACAAAAGGAACCAGTGTATCTCTCTTCAATTCACATGTACTGCCCAAAAAAGTCATTTTTATTAAGAATTTTCAGTTTCAACACCACAATCCTTAACTACAAATTCACTGATGGTTTAATAAAATAAGCATTTAAGAACTTTCTTTAAAAATCTGTTAATGCTATGAGCTACTATTTTTAAATCCTGTTGTCCACTGGAGAACTTGCCAAGCAGTCTTTACCTTGCTTTGTTTATTTTGAGACAGGGTCTCTCCCTATGTTGCTTAGGCTGGTTTCAAATATCCAGTCCTCCTGCCTCACTCTCCCAAATAGCTGGGATTACAGGTACACACCACCACTTTCAGCTTCTACTGTGCTTTTTAAACACTATTGGAAGCTGGAGGAATGAAGAATTACTGTAAGGACCTTTGATTCCTCTCATGTCCTGTTTGACTTTAAGGGGAAATTGTGGCATTTTTTTATTCTTGTAAATATTAAAACACTTTCTGGTTTTTGATAAAATGAATGCAGCATAATATAGCTTTGTATTAAAATTAGATCTAAAGCAAATAACCTGTTATATTTTTAGGACTTAATTGTTGTATTTATAATTTTGCTTATTTCATATAACATCTTTTTTATAGTTAAAGGTGCCTGCTGATTATTTATTAAATAGATATGTTGATCATGTATACTTTCCACACTTAGCACATTTATGTACAGTACTTTCAGTCTACAATTCTGGTTCAAACTTGTCTTCCTATCTCTGGTAAAAATATTTGGGCTGGAATATACTAAGTTGGTCTGTCAGTGCTGTGCTGTCCTTTAAGGCCACTTTAATTAATGATCTTTTGAAGTTTCTTGAATTTGTGCCTAGAATATAATAGCTTTGTAGTAAATGTTTATTGACTTTGTACACACATATCTGTGTGCTTTCCTGCCGACTTGTTTCTTCTGTTTCTATTAGAAAAATAACATGTACTAATAAATAATACAGCAGTGCAAGTTCATTGATTGTGTACAAACTTCTTCATTCAGTAAACTTACTTGAATTTTCATAGAAAATGTAAATAGATGGTGATATTCCTTAAGAAGTTATTTCACGTTCAAGTATTTAATGTGGTTTCAAGCATGGCATTTGGAGTCAGAAAAACGTGGGTTCCAATTCCATTCCTGCCAAATAACCTACTGTGTAACCATGGGCAAGAAAGAGCTTTAACATATTTAAGCTTCTCACTTCCAGTTTTTAAAATAAACATTACTCTTGCTTTATAAAATTGACATGAGAATATGGGGTGCTATACATCAGACATGTAGCAATGCACTTGACACCAGGTAAACACTCAATAATTAGGGCTGCCTCCATAGTGTAATCTTTACTTCTTATCATTTATACCAGTGTTCAGGACTTATCTGCTGGAGCTATTCCTGCTAAGTTCCAGCCAAAAGTTTACTTTCCTTTTTCCCTTTTATATTTTCAGTAATGGGCCAAGAATTCCTTCCTGTTCTCTTTCAGTATGCCTCACCATGTAACATATTTTTGGACCCAACATGTGTGACTGGATTGCCATGTACTTTAATGTTTAAAAATTTTTTAGGAATGTAGCATTCTCATAACTGAGTACTTAACTTTAAAAAGAAAAAATCTCTTGAGGAAGCATTGTTAAGACCTATGGTTCAGTAGCAGATAAGAGCAAGTACATGGGCCAGCTGTGGATGTGGCTCAATGGTAGAGCACTTGCCTGTTAGCATGTGTGAAGCCCTGGGTTCAATGCCCAGCACTACAAAACAAAATAAATAAAACCACAGGTCACTTTCCAAAACTTCCTTAGTAGTTTAAAGGTAGAGTACTTCTCCTCTACCCTCCCAGCACATGCGTACATGAAGATGAAAAATGTATGGAAAACATGCAAACAATGCATAGGAAGGTGAGGGTAAAAAAGGATTCGTCCATTTGATTTCTTGCCTGCTACCACCTATCGTTTGGAGTTCCCTATAGTCCTGGTTCTCCCTGATTTGTTACATGAAATATGTTCCCATACCCACCCTGTGCACATACCTGCAAAACCAGTACCAGAAACTTCTGCTTCCCACTCCCATCAATAGTCAGCTTCCTAATGAGCTGATATTAAAGGCTACTCACTTAAGTTATGTGTAATCAAAAAGAATTTGCCGGTTCAAGAATTCTCCAAATTGGTTAGGAAAGCAAAAGAAATTTTACCTCTCTGGGTTTAAAATAAAAAAGATAGCTGCGCATGGTGGTACATGCCTGTAATCTCAGCCTGTAATTCCAGCACTAGGGAGGCAGAGGGAGGAGGATCACAAGTTCAAGGCCAGGCTAGGCTACACAGTAAGTTTAGAAGCTACATATTGAAACCTTGTTTCAAAAAAAAAAAAAGATACACAATTATAGCTATGTGAGCAAGCAAATCTACAATGAAATCCACTCTGAGTGGATCATTCTTTCTTAGAGTAATTGTGAAAGTTCTTAAAGAAGAACTTTTGAGACTCACATGAATGTATTTGGTTTTTCTTGTATACCACTCTGCATATTAGTTTAGGACCATAAAAATGACTGTGCACGCTAAAACCTTACAAAACAATCTTAGTAATGGGAGAAATCACAATTGTTCTATGGCCTTTAGCCTTTTTTGTCAAAATACTAGCCCTTGTAGTCAGTTATAATTGGACAGTTTTCATGGACATGAAAGAAAACAGAATGATTAATTAATCCTGTACACTAATGTTTATGCAGTACAATTTGAAATACTTGAAACATTGAGAATTAAAGTATTATTTCTTTGTAAAAAAAATTTGAGAATTTTGAATAGTGTTTTCCTTTTCATCATACATATATGATCTATGATATGAATCTAGCATCTTTTTTGATATCTTGATAAATTATCACACTCCTGAGTTTGCATCATCTTCCAACATTTTATTCTGTCTACTCTCAGTGTAGTGAAAATCTCCACATGATTTATTTTGAAGGTTTTGTTTTTGGCCATATATCATTTCTTCTACACATCTTTATGCTTTTCATCACAAACTACATTTCTCATTTCTCATCTCTGTCAATAAGATTGCTTCTACTCAGTTCCTCTGGCATATGTAGAGTCTCTTAAATAGGCTTATCATCATAACATTCCAATAGTCAGCTATTTTTTTCCATAACTACATTTTCATTTTATTCTAATTTTACTTCTAGCATTAACACTTTTCATTTCTATGCCGTACCTTTGTCTTTGTTGGCCATTTCCATCTTGTCTTATCTAATTTTTGAAATGTTACGTGAGGTTTTCACTCAGAGAGAAGGAAGCAGCACAATTACACTCTTTGTGTGTTAACTACATAGCAGAATGCACAGTAACTAATCACCACCAGACTTTGAAAGAAGTGACCTGATTAGCTACTGATCATGATACCCATCTGTTATGTATGTAGTGAACTGAAAATGTAGATGTAGAAACTTTACCTTTATAGTTACTCACAGTTAATTTAATGTGGCAAGTGTTGGATGACTGGTGTTACTCAACTGAACCGGGGTAACTGAATTTATGCATATTGGAACCGTGACAAACAAGGACATCAGCACTGGAAACCTGTTAGATACACTAGGCCACAAAAGCTGTTCCAGATCCAAAGCTTGCTTTTACTTTGCTTTATATCAATTAGCAAGTAAGGTAAAGGTATGAAATCAAAGATTCACGAGGAGGTAGGCAGACTCATTTCCGTAGAATTCCCATTGGTTCTCTGTGAGGCCTTTCTGAAGTTTGGTAGTCTTAGAAACCCCTGGGCTTACTGCATTTGTTCCTTTTGTTGGAGTTGAAAACCAGAGAGGCAAAGGTTTCACAAGTAGTTACAGCAGCATAATACTGGAACTTGGTTCTGATATTTCTTCCTTTTTTTTTAAAGTAGTACTGGGGTTTGAATTCAGGGCTTTGTGCTTTTAAAGCACATGTTCTACCGTTTGAGCTATGCCTCCAGCTCTTTATTTTTCTTCTCTTGCTTCATTTATTTTCTTACCCTCTTCAATCACATTTTGTTCTTTCTAAGTGATGAGCTATGGAAAATGTGGTCTTAAGAACTTTGTGTTGTTAGAGATGCTCTTACTCTAGTTGTGCTGCCTCAAAGGTCAAACCAGTAGGACTTTTCATTTCTGGTAGGGAAGGAACAGTCTTGTGCCTCTGTTGCCATTTGGACAAGGGAAACACTCACCCTTTCTCTCATCCAGAATATATACTTCAGTTAACACTTGCAAGCTGAAAAATCTTTTTTAGTTTCTGCTAAATTCTGGCAGAATATGCTTCTAGTATCAGTTGCAGCTCCCAAACTGCTCTACAGTGTTTCTCTGGCATAATGAAGCCTTTAGCCTTCATTGTTACTTTGAAAATCAAAGCCTTTTAGTCTCTAATGGAATGTTTATAAAAATACTGCATTTTGAAATTTGCTCAGGAAGAGGAAATATGGTAAATGATATTTAGAAATCCCTCTGGCTTGCCTTGGCATTGCTTCATTTAATGTTATGTACTGTGGAAATATCTGGAATTAGTATGAATAAGAGAGTATTAAAACCCAAAGATAAATAAGCTCTTATCTTCATTGTCTTATTCCATGGTAGTATAGATATATAGATACAGATATCCCTAGTTGTTGCTTTTTGTATTATTGTGCTAGGTGGAGTACCTTGTGACATTTACAAAAGTTCTTACAGTATATCAAGTATATCAACTTGAGTTCACCCCCCATCAGTCTCCTTTATCCTCCTCCTCCCATTCTTGTAATAATTTCAACAAGTATCATTTTTTATTTACATATATGTGTACACAGTATCTGTACCATATTTACCCTCCTACACCCTCCTAATTGTTATTTCTGTAGGACAAACTGTCTTTTGCCAAATTTAATGTAAGTATCTTGGGTAAGCTAAAAATCCCCTATGTCAAAATCTCACCTATTTCTAGTCTTACTGAGGTGAAAATGGAAGCTTTTGGATAGAGCCGTTTAGAATGCTAAGCCTATAATTAAAAAGCTATATGCATATATGTCAGTCTCTGTTGCTTTCCTTGGCATCAGTGAAAAAAAAAGTTAAATGTATGAAATATATTTACTTTAGTAAGATGATAACTGACATCATAATACCCACATGAAAAAGAGGCTCCAGGAACTTTAGCTTACTTACCCTGTTTTGTTGACTCTGTCTTAATATAAGGCACTGATATATCTTAAGGTAAGAGTGTGATACTTACTCAAGAAATACTTAGCAAGGGACTGCTGTGTACCTGAAATTATTCTAAGGATCTAGCACTGAATATCAGACAGTCAAACTGCTTGCTCTACTAGACCTTCTTCTCTGGTGAAGGAGTCAGAAAATCGGTAAATTGCATAGACTAATTAATTGAGCAGTTCCTATGGCTTTCACTATACATTTCTGTCACTTTGCCCACAGCACAAGTCTCTTATTAGCATGGTACAAAGATCTGATAATTCAGAGTATTATAAACTTGTGAAATGTTAAGATGGAACATTGGTGTCCTAGGGGCAGTGACCATCTGTGGCTTCTGCTTGCTTATTCCTCTCATATATGCTCAGTTGCTAGTCTTTGTTGTGCATTTTCATGGCCTTTGAGCTTTCTCTCTGAAGCAACACAAAAAAATATGTTCAAGGATATCATTGACTTCAACTCACAATCCTTTATTACTTCTTAAAATGCACAGTTAGGGGATGTGGCTCGGCAAGTGGGAGGCTCTAGGTTCAATTCCCCAATAGCACAAAATAGTAATAACCTAGGGACAAATAGTGTTCTTTAAATAACACTATTTTTGAAATTTCAAGCAAAAACCTGGAAAAAGTAGTTGCTAATATTTTGGGAAGTATTCCTTGTTTGTCACTAGTACTTCTATATATAGTCCCCTTGAGTTCCCAGTGACATCCATTGATAGCATCTGACCCACTGTCTAGTAGCATTATTTGATTTTAAGTCATTTGAATTTTTTTCATGTGGGGATGCCTTTTGTTATAAAATCTGCACTTAAAAAAAAGGACAAATTTTATCTTGGTAAGCAAATGTAAGGCTGTCATTTTTGCTGTTTGCATTAAATAAGCATACTGCACAGTTTTTCAATTTAAAAACATGTGGGCTAGTTGATTATGCCAGAGAAATTATAATTAAAAACTCACAGATGATTTTTGTGGAACACAGTCTTCTACCACTTTTTAAAAGTTCTTTCACAGAACTATAGCTCTGTCAATGCATTTATAGTCAAAACATTTTTTAAACTTTATTTTTTGCCAAAACATTTTAAACAAAGTAAAACTCCACTAACATGATAACCAAAAACTCAGTAGTAAACTTTGTCTTTAAGATGGGAAGGCTTGTTATTATAGTTGCTTTTGTTTTTTTGTACCTGTGGTTTTTACTTAGTGTTTAGAAGTTGGAGGGAGTGTGCTTTCTCTGGGAGTTCAGTTAATTGCAGTGAGCAGATCAATATTCAGCAATCATGTCTTTTAAAGCTCTTTCTAATCCTGAGATTTTATGATTCTATATTTACCTTTGCCTCTGATTTTTTTTTTCCCCTCAGTGACAAGAGAGCAAGGGAACCATGGTTCTGCACTGGGGATTAAATTAGACCAGGAGTTCAGGAGGCAGTGGGCATTAAGTGGATGATGTTAAAGGGAGTGCAATTCTATTTGCTCCTTTGCTTCTTTACAGTTAGTTTTTAATACTTCATACATTTTCTTAGCTGTAACTACTTTTATAATAAGAGGAAATAAAGAAAAAGATGAGCCCAAAATAAAAACAATTTTTAGAAATTACCTTCTCAAATACCTCCTATAAACAGACAGTCCCTGAATTCAATGATGAATCAATATAGAACACATCAAAAAGATGATTAAAGCTTTTGAAAAGAACTTTGGGGGTGAGAAGGTATTTTTCATGAAGTTAGAAGGTAAGGCTTACATTTCTTGTCTATAAGAGCAGCTCATAAAAGATAGAATTTTCCTTAGTATTCAGAATTTAACTTATACATTTGTGTTCCATGGCACTAGAACAGTCTTATTCATGTTTGTGTCCCTAGCCCCAAATATACTACCTAACTTGTATGAGGTGCTCAAAAATTTCTTTCTGAGCTGAATCTAGTACCCATTCTTGACAGAATAATGGAAAAAAGATAATACAAGGCAAAAAAGAGTGAGTTTTTATGTGTTTTTTCTAGTTACTCTCCAAAATGCTCCCTTTCAGAAAATGTAAAAATGTTTTTATGTGTAGTATGTTGAAAAGACAAGCACTGACACTGTATTTCAAAATTGAAAGAAGTGAGATTGATATCCTACACAATTGTAAAATGCCAAAAATAAGTAGAGCTGAAATGAATTAAGGCCTAATATTCAGAAAGGCCAAGAAAAAGCTTCATATCAAGGGTGGCTATAATTGAAAGGGTCCAAATAAGTATTTAAAACCACCCCTCCTGGAACTTCTGAGATTTCTGAATTTCAGGTTGGTGTTTTATGTTTGACAAGGTGACATTGTATAAGATATGTATTGTAAAACACTGCTGTACGATAGGAAAATGATTGAATGTAAATATTTGAAGATGTGGACCACTGTTCAAATGTTATCATAAATCTTTGCCATTGTTTTAGGGGATAACTTCATGCATATGTGAGCTGAGTTGATAGCTCATTCTTGGAAGGCAAATCATCAGTGAGTTTCTGCCTCTCTGCCCTATGACCTCTGGTCTGATTCTACCACCAAAATATCCTACTAGATCTTTGCTGTTATTATCATATGCTTATAACATAAGTAGGAAAACCCTGTTTTGAAGATACTGCATCTGGCAGTACTTTTGTGCAATTCTGTAAGTGGTTTGAAATGTAAGTTATGTGAAATAAGACTGGAATGGAGAAATTTATACTCTTTAATTTTGGAAAAAAAAAAAGCTTAAGCTATAAGATTAACTATTCTTCCATTCGCTCTAGGTTTGGAAGGTTTACAGTTGCTGCTCTTCAGTCCAAAGTGGAACAGTATGAACGTGAAACCAATCGCCTCAAGAAAGCCCTGGAACGAAGTGACAAGTACATTGAGGAACTTGAATCTCAAGTAGCACGACTAAAAAATTCAAGTGAAGAGAAGGAAACTATGGATTCCATTTGCCAGAAAGCACTTTCTGTAGATGGCAAAGGAGTCAAAATCAGTGAGGATGATGTGGCATCAAAGAATCAAGGTGATAACACCAGGAAGCAGCCTGGCTCAGTCACCTCTAGTTCTTCTCACCTGGCAAAGCCTTCCAGTAGCAGACTGTCTGACACCAGTTCTGCCAGGCAGGAAAGTACCAGCAAAACAGAATCAAATTGTCTTAAGAACAAAGACCTGTATCAAAAACAAACCGAAATAATGTTAGATGTGACAGATACAAGTATGGATACTTACTTGGAAGGAGAGTGGAGTAATAAGCCAAGTGACTGTGTACCCTACAAAGGTGAAGAGCTTTATGATCTGCCAGCTCCTTGTACTCCTTTGTCTCTTAGTTGCCTTCAGCTAAATACTCCAGAAAATAGAGAGAGCTCTGTAATCAAAGCAGGAAGTTCCAAAAAGCACTCAAACCATCTCAGAAAATTGGTGTTTGATGATTTTTGTGATTCTCCAAGTGTTTGTAATAAAGATTCTTTAAGAGACGATATAAGTAGAAATGAAAATGAAAAAAAGTCAGAATGTTTTACTTCCCCAAAGACAGGATTTTGGGATTGTTGCTCCACAGGCTATGCCCAAAGCTTAGATTTTGAGAGTTCAGAGGTGAACAAGATAGCGAGTTCTGCTGGAGAAATGTCTTCAGAATTGAGTGAGAAACCCAGCTCATGTTTATCCAAGAGGTTGAATTGTATTCGCTCTCTCGAAATGAACCGAACTAGAACATCCAGTGAAGCATCGATGGATGCCGCCTACCTTGACAAAATCTCTGAGTTGGACTCAATGATGTCAGAGTCGGACAACAGCAAGAGTCCTTGTAATAATAATAGTTTTAAGGCTGTGGATTTGGATGGGTTATCAAAGTCATCTCAAGGCAGTGACTTTCTGGAAGAGCCTGACAAGATGGAAGAAACAACTAAACTGAATCTTTCGAAAGATGCTCTCACTACTGATCAGTTAGAAAATGGAAATGAATGGAAACCTACTTCTTTTTTCCTCCTCTCCCCATCTGACCAAGAAATGGATGAAGATTTTTCACTCCATCACACTTCTAGTTCAGGAACTAATGAAATCAAACTCCCAAGCTGTTTGTTTCAGACAGAGTTTTCCCAGGGTGTTTTGTTAAGCAGTCCACATCGACTATTTGAAGATCAAAGGTTTGGGTCATCTTTGTTTAAGATGTCCTCAGAGATGCACAGCCTTCATAACCACCTTCAGTCTCCTTGGTCTACTTTCTTTGTGCCTGAAAAGAGGAATAAAAATGTGAATCAATCAACAAAAAGAAAAATACAAAGCAGCCTTTCCAATGCCAGCCCATCAAAAGCAACTAAAAGTTGACTCATTAAGGAGGTATCCTTTGTGTTTTTGTCCTGAAAGGAGTATAAATGTTTTTATTGTTACTTTTTTCACTCCCTGAAAGTTAAAACTCGATAATCTGTCAAGTGTCAAGTCAGAATAGTGGGCTAACTTGTACCCATAGTACTCATTTCATGTTTGAGGGTCTTTTTGACTGGAGAAGGTAGGAAGAGGGTTTTTGTTTCATTTGAATTTTTTTTTAATGACTATTGTATGTAGTTGGCTTGGGTATATTTTGTTATCTTGAATCTTATTTAACTATTAGATACAGTGGCCTATTAATGAGGCTCGGTTGTCTTCAGAACTTGGATTTCTTGAATAAATCCTTTAGTATTGTCTACACTGTGCTCCTGAATTTCTTTAAAGCTTTTGCTAGGGTAGAAATTCTTTTGCCCCTTTTTATTTATTTTTAGTGATGGCCTATCTTTTATATAAGGCCATGATGGAGAAATAGCACTCTGACTGTAGTTCAATACTCACTTTCTTTTTCTTAAATTTTACAATAATGTATATATGTTCCCATTTTGTTTAACATTGTGCTTTGTCCAGTTTTTGTGAAAATGTTCTGCTACTATAAAACAGCACATTTTTATGTGACGATACTCATGTCAGGTTCATATCTGCTCATATTTTTTGTGGGTATGTAAAATCAGAAATTGAGCAGCTGCATGGAACAGTTGGGTTTGGAGGAGCTTAACCCCTTATAGCTTCATTTTTCCAGATGTACAGTCGGAAAGGCCAAGTTCTTAATACACTTATATCCCTGGAAAAGTTTTTGGTTTGGATTGTTTTTGTGTTGTTTTGTTTGTTTTAGTGATAAATTTCTTGTTTGCATGTTACCGTTCTTTGTGGAGACTGTATGCATGGTTGCATTTTTGCTTGCTGTATTTTCCATCCTTAAGTAAAAGAAGCTTCAATTGGCTAGTCGAATGTCTTTTATGTAGGACAGTTTTCTAAATGAAAAGTATTGAGGGGATGAGGAGAGGTAAGAGCTAAGCACAAGTTTTAATTTAGGTTCTAAAAAAGTATATTATTCTGTACATGTTGGATATCCTATATAGGCTTTTACCAATGGGTTTGTATGCTAATGACTTGTTTATCTAATGTGCATCAAACATTTTACATTAATACTGTATTGTTTTCATTAAAACTGCATGCTTTTCTATGTGAATTGAATAAAGGATGTCATAAGCACTGTATGTATGTCTTGATGTTGTCTCTGATATTGAATTAACCTGTAAAGACCAGGAAAAGTTATTTTTAATTGATTTTAGAATATAGCAATTCAACAATAGCCCAAGGACCAAAGCTGGTCACTGGTCTGCATCTGTTTTTGAAGGTCTGTTAACAACAACAACAAAAAAAGTCTTCTTAAATTGTTTTGTAAAATCCAAAGAATAATATCTTAAGACACAGGAAAAGTATGTGGAGTTTGGAGTCCATTGTTCCTAAGTAAAGTCCTGTTGGATCACAGCTGCATCCATTTGTTTACAGACTATCTGTGGCTGCTTTTGCACTGTAGGAGCAGCCTTCAACAGTTGCAACAGAGACTAACTGTGGCTCACAATACCAAAAGTATTTACTGTATGGCTTTTTACAGAAAAATTTGGTGACCCTTGTTTTAACAGTCTGAGGATTCAGTGACACTATAAAAGTATAACAAATCACTTTTATTATTTGGAGAATCATGCTATCCATTTTGGAGGGGTGGGCAGCACCAGGGTTTTGAACTCAGGGCTTTGAGCTTGCTATGTAGCCATGTCCCCAGCTCTTTTTCCTTTATTTTTTTGATAGGGTCTGGAGGTTTTGTTGAAGTAGGTCTTAGAACATGGTCCTCTACCTGTGTCTCCCATGTAGCTGGCATTACAGATGTGGATCACTGTGCCCAGCTTATTTGTTGAGATGGGATCTCCCTAGCTTTTTGCCCAAGTTGGCCTGGAACTCCAGTCCTAATCTCCACCTTCCAAGTAACTGGAATCAATCACAGGCATGCACTACCAACCCAGCCTTATACTCTCCAGTTCTGGAATAGTAATAGCCAGAAAAGGCTAATATAAAGAAGCATAATAATTTGTTTTACTATGTATATTTTTCAATAATTATTCACAATTTTGTCTTTCTGTCATAGTTGAGCTGGTGGATATTTTTAGAGCTCTTAGCCTTTTATATATCTTTGAGTCTATGGTTATAATTTAATTACTCCAGTGTAGAAGTTAAGTTTTTTCTGCAACAGGGTAAATTTAGGGATGCTGTTGTCTAAATCTGTCTCCTAAAAATTCATATGTTGAAACCTAGTCCCCAAGGTAATAGTATTAAGAGGTAGGACCTTTTAAAAGAGATTAGGTCATGAGGGCAAAGTCCTAATGGGGCTTAGTGGGATTAGTGCTCTTATAAACAAGGTGCAAGGAAGTTTCCTGGTTCCCTCTGCCATGTGGGCACCATGTTTAAAGCAGAGAAGAATCCTTGTCAAACACAAATCTGCTGCCTGATCCTGGACTTTCCACCCTCTAAAACTGAAAAACTAAATTTCTATTGTTTATAAATTAGGTCATTGGAAACATTTTTTTAAAACAGCCCCAAACAGACTATACAAGGAGTAAACCTCACCAATTCTATAACCAAGAATGTGTCCATTTTTAATCCAAATACACACTGACACTGCCGTGGAAACCAATTTACCAATGCCCAGCCTGGATCAGAGCACCTCTGTTGGACCAAACTATGTCCCAGCTCCTTGCTTTCAAAAGCATCCTTACATTCTCAAACAGTACTTCACTTATTAATCTAAACCTGTGCTCTCCCTCAGCTAAAGCAGGTAACTGTTCAGGACTTTATTTTAATCATGTTTTTCCTCTTAACCATAATCTGATGTCAGGACTTAGAAAATACATGATGTCTCAGATTTTCAAATACTATTGAAACCAAATATTTTCCTAACTTCAATCTCATCCCATTTTGGAACCCTGTAAGACTAGTAGTCTTCTTCCCAGTTTTTGAGAAAGTAAATTGAGGATTAGTGACCACACAGCTAGAATGGAACAGAACCACAGATCTGGAGTCTGTGACTCCAGGGCTTGTGATCTCCCAACTGTGAGTTCACATTTATCCATGAACTTTCAAGTATTTTAGGAGTTTTAGAAGTAGTACTTAATTTCTGCCTATATTGCCAGATCCGGCCTTACTAAACAAAAGCTCAAAGATGGGAGGTGTGTGTGTACATGCCATTTTTATGTTTAAAGATTCAAAATAGTTCTCAACCTCCCTTTCAGTCTATTGAAAGTGTATTCCTTTCTTAATATATTTTACTATGACTTTCACTACAGAAAAAAATTCACATTAACTGACATTTTTATTAGTTTAATCTTCCCCTCCCTATGGGTTCATTTCACTAAGGCTATGTTGAAAGAAAGGAAGGAAGGAAAGAAAGACTAGTCATAAGCACTTGATTCATGTTTTTTTTATTTAAAAATTTAATTCATGTGTTTTGATTGCTAGTCTTTCTAATATATGATTACATGGGCATAACAAAAAGTATGTATAAATTTTTGTGGTACTGGAATTTGAACTCAGCCTCACATTTGCTAGGCAGGTGCTCGATTGCTTGAACCATGTGACCAGCTCAATGGATTCCTATTAATTTAAAAATCTTTCATCCGATTCCAAAGTTACAAGTCTCTTTTTGTTTTACTGAATCATCTGACACAAAAGCTGGAAACAGACTCAGATTTCCAGTCTCTTAATTTCCAATCCATTTTGCTTTCCTAGCCTCTTTGGTATCTACATTGGTTTGAAGTAAAGATACCAGTGACATGGGAACTTTGTCTTCTATAGAAAAATTTGCTGATCCTTCTTAAAATAGACTGAATATGATGTTATAATAGACTTACATATGTTTCAGTAACTTACTGTTGTATGTTCTTGAATGGTTTTCAATTATTCAAAGAATAATACATGCAGGGGATTTGCCCCCTCAATTTTGTACCTGTGGATGATACTGTGGAATATCAAGTTCAAATCAACAGTTTATGGTATGAAACCTACTACAAGTTTTCCAAAGCCTCCTTCCTATTTGTGGGAGTCCTACAATACAGCCTTTGCCTATCATCATGTAACCTGATCCCTTTAATAATACTTGGCAGAGAGAAAACCTTTTAAGCAATGATCTCAGACTGCATAGTGAACATTTATTGCCTAATTCTCGGAACCCCACTCACAGCGAGGAAGCATCTATTAAGATGCAGATTTAAGAATCCATCTGGATCACAGGCCAGGATGATCTTCAGTTTCATGTGACTGAGACAGTCTAGAATACCTTCAGTTGCAGCTGCACTTTTTGAAACAAGGTAGATTCCTAGGTCTACTGTGTCTTAGTAGGAACAGACCCTCTAATAAAAGTTGTATTAAGCATATATGTAGAAGTATGGTTCTGTATTTATAATTCGGGGGTGTAAATACCCTTTGCTAGGACAAAGATTTGACTTGGGCATTTACTCAGACATACTGTAAAGAGAGAAGACTGACCAGTTTGATTTTTACAACATTGGTAAGCAGAAGAATGTCCATTTCGGGAGATAACTTGAGTAGAGAAGAAATCTGGCGGCTTCATGGAGGTGCTTTTCCTACTGGGTCTTGAAGGATGAATTAGAGGCGCGGAAGAGGATGTCTTTGCCAGTGTGTGAGGATGCCAGAGCCGGCGCCTATTTAGCAGCTGTTCTAAAGTCCTGACTGAAAAGGGCTTCCCGTACAGCTTTAGCCTGAGCTTGCAAGTTGAGTTTTGCTCCGCCTCTTCTGAGTCCCCTGAGGCTCTAGGTCTTGCCCTAACCGCCTGGACCGGCGGCTTGATGGCGAGACAGTGACTCCCCGGGGCGCTTGAAGGCTCAGGAGGTGGCAAGGCCGGCCCATCAACTGTCCATTAAGCCCAGGCTTGGCCGCTCCAAGGGCTGGAAGGGAAAATCTGGCCCCACCCACTGGGACATCCTGGTGTTTAGGGTGAGGGGGTGGGGTCGGCCTGCCAGCTTGGGCTCTGAGTCCTCTATGCTCCCTTGGTCACTGCGGAGGCCAGACCCGCCGGGCCGAGTTCCCCGCGCTCCTGAGGGCGGTCTCGGCTGATGGCGTCCTGGCCCCACTAAGAGCGGCCCGATCTGTGGTTTCCCTTCATTTTATAATCACTGTGGAAACCTGGCGATTAAGACGCGAAACCAACAAAGAGTTTTCTTTCCACCTTAACCTTGCACACAATCCTTTAACAAATTAATTAATCCTAATGAATTAACACTTCATTTATTTAAACGCGCTACAGTCCATGAATTAAATTTTCATGCAGTGATTAAAGGCTGTTAAAATATGCATGATTTCGTTAAAATTTTATAATAAATCAGGGCAATGTGTTACATGACAAGGCAACTATTTCCCAGTCCCTCGCAAGGGGCTTTGATTTGTGCGGGCGGCGGGGAGGAGGGGCGGCGGCGGCAGCGCTGGCGAGCGGTGGAGACCGGCAACAGGACCCAGCTCTGCGCTCTCGGCTTTGGCCACGCAGCCTTATCGCCTCCTCCGCGGCTTCCTGACCCTCGTGGGAACCCTGCTCCGGGAGGCAGGGCAGAGCCGGTGGAGGGCGACAGGCGCCCGCCTCTCCGTCCAGGGAACCACACTTCTGCGAGACAGGGCTGGGGGGGGCGGGGGGTGTCCTGCTCAGTCTCGTCTGCAGAACTCCTTGCAACCGGGGCGTCAGTGTTTCGGATCCGAGCGGCCTGCAGGACCAGCGAGGACGACAGAACGTCCACCGTGTCGTGGGGTCACGGGCCGGCGTGTTTGTGATAGAGTTTTGCTGGTTGGTGGACGATGTTTTAATCTGGGGTCCTGAAAGCCCCTTCTCTGACCAGCGCGCTTGGAAGGGGCCGGGCCAAGGCAGAGCCCTCTGAGGACCTAAAAAACAGGGGCCCGTGACCGTGTAACTGGTACAACATTGTTCATTCGGGCTACAAAAGTGCGTCTGGCAGCTGGCAGGTAGGGGAGGCCGAGCCCCTGTTAGGACAGAGACTAGTGATTGTCTTGCGTCACCGGTGGGGCTCTCGAGGTAGGTGGGTGTTAGGGCCACAGGGATGAGGGCGGGGAGATTACACAAATCTATATATTTATATGTCAAACGGCAGGAGTAGAATGACCGGCAGTGAACTTTGCATCATTAGGGGTCATCAGTGACATCTCGGAGTGAGGTGGTCCTCAATCAGGAAAATGTCCCCAACGGAAGTTACATTTGAATAAAACGGCCAGAAGAAAGAATACAATGGATTTGCCGCTGGTTTGCTTGAGAACTTCCTCTGCGGGTCCCAGCGAACCACAGACTGCGCGCAGAGTTGGGAAACAGAAGATCCAATGTCCCAAACAACTCAGCCATCCCGGACCCTGGGGACCAAGAGAGGCGAGCGGCCCCCGGTGTTAGGCAGTGAGTGGTAGAAAGCAAGGGAATCTCTCAGCCATGGTGAGCGGGATTGCGGCCCTGGATTCCAGCTCCCGTCTGCGCTGTGCCCAGCGGGCCACCAAGGGCCTCGCCACCGCGCGTGGTCAGGGTCCCCCGCGGGACGGGCAAGGAGCCCAGTAGCCATCACAGAAGTTGGGGTGGGGAGTATAGGGCGGGGATGGACCCAGAGAACCTTTAGAGAGACTGGAGATCAAAAACAGCTTAGGCCCGGTCCAGGGAAGACGACCCAGAAAGGAAGGGAAAGTGTGGCACTAATCTGTAGTTCCTGTCTCACACATCGGACTGTATCCAAGTAGGAGCGCGCTGGAACATATGTGCGGCTTCTAACACAACACTGGCGAACCCTACCCTAGGCCTGATCCTGCCGAACCTTGACACAGCGCTAAGTGGTCTAGAAAGCTAAAGGCATTCTGGGCCCTTGGGGTTTCCCCTGAACGCAGGATGCTAGCTGAGCGGTGAAAAGTGCCTCTTTTCAAACTGGGCAATGCCTTCGAAGATATGTGGTGCCTCGAGTCTGTGAGGAGTAGAGCTCCAACTTTGGCCTCCTGCAGGTGGGGCCAGAGCACGGGGCCCAACTCCCTTTCAGGTACAACCGCCAAGCGTCCAAATCCACATTTGTTAGGGCGGATCCCCAAACCAAGCAAACAATTTGGGTTGAACCCAGAGGTGACGAGGGTTAGTAGGTGCAGTGTCAAAAGCTAACTTTCCTGCGCCCAAATGGGCGCTCCTTCACTGGAAGGAGAAAGGCAACGCCCAAATGGGCATCCGAGTTCACGTGTGTCCTCCCTAGAGGTCGGGCAAGGATAGTTCACCAGGGATGGTGCGGGCTCTTGAACAGAGCCTCTCCCACCGGTCCTCGCTCCAACCAACAGGTCTGCTCTCTGAGCTCACGAAGGGGGCGCTGCCAAAGGAAATGTGAAGCGGAGCCTGCCAAAGGAGGAGGAGAAAATTAATTAATGAGGGAAAGAAATGTGTCTCTGATCCACTTGATAGACTTCCTATCCCTGGGGGCGGAAATTCCTTGGAAATCAATGGCTGTGCATTCATTGTCCTTCTCTTGATAAAATGTAAAGCTATGAGGGGACAGGGAAGCTCTGTGTTGATCATTAAACCAGAAGAAGGTGGGGAAAAAATTGCCCAGGAATCTACGCCAAGGCTCAGACCCCATGTGGGCACCATTAGCACGGACAGGGACCAACCTAGTTACAACAGTTGCCAAGCCAGGAAAGAAAGCTGTGACATATGGGAGAGCTGAGTCCAGGTCCAGCACCCTTCCCATTTACCCATCCTAAGGTTGGTAAGGGTGGTCTTGATATGGTCCCAGTAACTGCCTGCAGAATCAGCGGTGTGCCTCACTCTTTAGCCTGGGACTGAGGCCAAGCAGGAATGTGCAGGATAACTCACCAAGCATCATCTTGTTCTTTTGTGCAACTCTCTCATCACACCTGCCACACCTCTACCACTTTTCCTTTGCCTTCCTCATGCTCATCGACTCTCACCTCCTGAAGAGCAGGTGCAAGACTAGGGCTCAGCAAGCATATGAGGAAGGAACAGTAAAGTAACAAGGGAGGGGTGAAAAAGGACTGGCTGGAATATAGATTTATAGCTCTTCCTAAGGCAACCACACCCCTCTGCCCAAGCTCCACCTCCTTTTTAAGGAGACCCCCTTCAAGGATTTTCTTACATTCCCTAGTCAGCCCTGGTGTTTTTTGAATCTCCCTACCTTTTCCTCCTGGACCTCCTCAAGTGACCTCCCTCCCTTCCTAAGCACATGTATTGCTCCATAAAACTCTTTACAGGTACCATGATGAAAAACGTATGTGACCTACATAGACTTCAAATTCATGAGTGGAAAAGGAAGGACTGTACCCAGAGCCCTTACATGTCTAGTCCCAGTAAAGAGAGAGACATTATGAGCAGAGGTCTGGCCTCACCCACAAGAGGTAAGCTAGGAAGGGAGTCTTGGAAAAAATGGTAAACTCTAACTTAAGGGCAATGTCACTCCTTGCTGGATCTGCTGGAGTTTTCCAAGGGATATAGGTTCACCTAAGTTCTCTCTCTCTCTCTTTCTCTCTCTCTCTCTCTCTCTCTCTCTCTCTACCTGGTCAAAAACCCATGCTGTTTGGCTGTTAGCATCTTCAGTCCTGCACCCTTTAGGATATCTAAAGACAACGATTTCCTGGCGGCTGCAGGAGCTTGCCCATGGGGTGGGGTGTGGAGGGGAGACTCTTTCTTACACCCTGCTCACCCTGCTGGAAAGCATTGGGATCCACCGCGATGGGTGTCAGGAAGTATTAGATTAAGCCTGGACGCCCGGTGTGACAAGTACCACAGGACTCACTCTTTCCCTCCAGCGAAGTCCCCTCCCGGTCCATTCCCGTGGAGATAAAGTTGCATTTAGCGCTCCCAAGGGGCCGCATAATGGATGTAGACGCTGCTCCTTCTCGCACCAGCAAGTGAACATCCTTTTCGCTTCCCTCTTGGCTAGAAAAAAGGGAGGGAGTGGGAGGAGAGGAAACAAAAAAAAAAAAAAAAAAAAAAAGAAAGAAAAGAAAAGAAAGAAAAAGCCATGGTGACGCCTGCGGGCTCTTGGAATCTGAATCGGTGAGTGGGTATGCTAAATACACACGCGTTTATGCAAAGAAAAAAATAAAATCCACGGGAACGCAAATTTTAGATTTATAGAAATGAGATCTGCCCTTTGATAGAAATGTAGACCTCCTTGGTGTAGGAACGACCAAAAAGATTATTTATTTGATATCTGCTTCCCATAAGCAGCCCCTGGCTTATCTCCAGCTCTCTTGCAGCAGATGTGATAACATCTGGGCAGTTATTATCACCCCAGGCAAGTACAGAGTCCCTAGGGACTTGGGCACCTGAACTGTGGCTCCCTAGGGGAGGCCCTTGATCTGCCGGCCATATAACAAGTTGGCTAATTGATTTATTCTTCTTATCAGGTCTTGGTTCCACAGTAATTTAAAAAAAATACTTGAAGGCTGGACCAGAGCTTGCGTCTGTTCTTTCGATCTGATTTGAATTCGTATTTTGAATCACCCTTTCTTATAAGTTTCATCCTGTCTCCTATTAGGAAAAAATATATATAAGTAAGCAGAGATGAGAGGCAAAGAGCGAAAACGATAGAAGAGGAAAGTTGTCTTTTCAGCATCATATTCCCTTTTCTCTGAAGTGGTTTTCTTTTCCTGGAGTTTCCAGTAAAAAAGTGTGTGTGTGTGTGTGTGTGTGTGTGTGTGTGTGTGTGTGTGTGAAAGCAGAGGAGAGGAAAGGATTCCGACTATACACTGTTAACTATTTTTTGCTTTTGATTACTAGAACCCTCAGATCACTGGGTGCTCGTTTGAAAGGTGGGTTTGTACATGGTTAAAGGAAACAAACAATAAGAGAGATGCACAATTTCATTTCAACAGCCTTTCCTGAGTAGAAAGCACATGCTCCTTGTGGCTCCTAAGTGGCTGTCACTGGTGGTGCCTGACACAGTTATATTCACAATAACAGCAACAAAGTATGCAGAGAAATTAAATTATATGGAAATCAATAGCGTCTGACTGCTTCAAACAAATGTCTGTCACCGCGATTATTCTCCAGGAACCTATTTATAAACCTTGAAAGAAACAGGTTCTTGCAGCAAAAGACAGTACCTTCAGCATTTCTGTGTTATTTTTCTGTGTATACAGAGGAATGCACGGCATAATTTAACATACAAATGCCCAGCTGTATACATTATATAACAGCTTGTTAGGCATCCCAGAGAGGAGGTGTGCCTAAGTAATGCGCATATATTCCGGGCTTGCTAGGGAGCGGGAAAAGCGCGCGCGCGGGCACACACACACGCACACACACACACACACACACACACACACACAGAGGAGCGTGCGTGCCTCTTGTCTTTCTCCTTCCAAAAGGTGCCTACCCTTAGACAATAGCTGGCCTTTCTGATCTTTCCAGACCCCCGGTGGAAAGGTGAGGCGTACAGTGCGCATGCCCGGGTAGCCACAGGTGCATCACCTGCGTTGTCCTTGCTGGTGGTCACTATAAGAGCTGCTCCCACGCGCTGGTCGCGGCCCGACGAGCGCGCGCGCGCGCAGTCGCACGGCACCGCCGAAAGAGAGAGCGCGCGCCAGACAGACGGAGACAGCTGATGCCTGTCAGCGCGGCGGGGCCACGAGCTCTCGCGAGAGCTCTCCGGGCCAGCCGCGAGAAGTGGGGCTCAGGTGTAAGAGGAGTGCATCCCGTCGGCGCGCCGGGCTAGAGCTCCTGGAGAAGTGGGACCGGCGAGGCCGGCGCGCGGCGCTCTGCGCGGTCAAAGGGAGCGTCGGCGGCAGCAGGAGCAGTAGTAGCCCCCGCTGCGGCCACCGTTAGCCGCAGCGGCCGCCGCGGCCACAGGCTCGGACGAGAGGCCGGGGGAGCCGGCGTGCGCACTTTGCCGCGGACTTTCGGAGTGTTTGTGGATTTACATGCCAAGCCGTCAAGATGATGTCCATGAACAGCAAGCAGCCTCACTTTGCCATGCATCCTACCCTCCCTGAGCACAAGTACCCGTCGCTGCACTCCAGCTCGGAGGCCATCCGGCGGGCCTGCCTGCCCACGCCGCCGGTAAGCGCCCCACGCCCGCGGCCCCGGCCCGCGCGCCCGCCCCCCTCCCCCTTTACGAGACGCTGCATGTCGGGTGCTGGTTGTGCAGGTCCCGGTGCGGACATTTGCGGGCAGGGGTTTCTAGAGGAATCCGCTGTGAGGCACGTTTTGTCCAGCGGAGCTTGATGTCGTGTTCCCGTCTGCCTGTGCCTCTGTGTCGAGCACCTGCGATCGGAGTGGGGAGTTCTGACTCTAGACTTCCCTCCACTTTCTCTGCTAATTTCATGCTTGGAAAAGGTGGTCTCTGTGCGTGCTTGGGTGTGTGACACGGGTCCCCAGCTGCGAGTTACATCTCCATTTCTTCTTCTTTTCGCCCTCCTTTTTCGTCTTCCACGCCCGTTCCCGGAATGTGTTCCCACGTCCTCTTCTCCCCTTTTGCACCCCTCTCTATGCCCCTGTCCCTTCTCGTCTGCCCCCTGTTCGTCCCCAATGTGTCTCCCCCATTCCGTCTTTCCCTCTCTCCACTCTTCCCACCCCCGTTATTTTGGTTGCTTTGTGTTTGCTTTTTGCTTGTGCTTTCCGGCTTGTGTGTTTTTTGTTTTGTTTTTGCCTTTTTGGTTTTGTGGTTTTTTGGTTTGGTTTGTGTCGCCTGCAGCTGCAGAGCAACCTCTTCGCCAGCCTGGACGAGACGCTGCTGGCGCGGGCCGAGGCGCTGGCGGCCGTGGACATCGCGGTGTCCCAGGGCAAGAGCCACCCTTTCAAGCCGGACGCCACGTATCACACGATGAACAGCGTGCCATGCACGTCCACGTCCACGGTGCCGCTGGCTCACCACCACCACCATCACCACCACCACCAGGCGCTCGAGCCAGGAGATCTGCTGGACCACATCTCGTCGCCGTCGCTCGCGCTTATGGCCGGCGCCGGTGGTGCGGGCGCGGCGGGCGGTGGCGGCGGTGCCCACGACGGCCCCGGGGGCGGCGGCGGCCCAGGGGGCGGCGGTGGCCCGGGCGGCGGCGGCCCCGGGGGCGGAGGTGGCGGCGGTGGCCCGGGGGGCGGCGGCGGTGGCCCTGGCGGCGGGCTCCTAGGCGGCTCGGCGCACCCGCATCCGCACATGCATGGCCTTGGCCACCTGTCGCACCCGGCGGCGGCGGCCGCCATGAACATGCCGTCCGGGCTGCCGCACCCCGGGCTGGTGGCGGCGGCTGCACACCATGGCGCGGCGGCTGCAGCGGCGGCAGCGGCGGCCGGGCAGGTGGCGGCGGCATCAGCGGCGGCGGCGGTGGTGGGCGCGGCGGGCCTGGCTTCCATCTGCGACTCTGACACGGACCCGCGCGAGCTTGAGGCGTTCGCGGAGCGCTTCAAGCAGCGGCGCATCAAGCTGGGCGTGACACAGGCCGATGTGGGCTCGGCGCTAGCCAACCTCAAGATCCCGGGCGTGGGCTCGCTCAGCCAGAGCACCATCTGCAGGTTCGAGTCGCTCACGCTCTCGCACAACAATATGATCGCGCTCAAGCCCATCCTGCAGGCGTGGCTGGAGGAGGCCGAGGGCGCGCAGCGCGAGAAAATGAACAAGCCCGAGCTCTTCAACGGCGGCGAGAAGAAGCGCAAGCGGACTTCCATCGCCGCGCCGGAGAAGCGCTCCCTCGAGGCCTACTTTGCCGTACAACCCCGGCCCTCCTCCGAGAAGAT
The DNA here is from genome assembly GCF_047511655.1 of Castor canadensis. Classification (NCBI taxonomy): domain Eukaryota; kingdom Metazoa; phylum Chordata; class Mammalia; order Rodentia; family Castoridae; genus Castor; species Castor canadensis. Next base: position 30,866,717 of record NC_133395.1, read on the forward strand.
TGCTGCCATCGCTGAGAAACTGGACCTCAAAAAGAACGTGGTGCGGGTGTGGTTTTGCAACCAGAGACAGAAGCAGAAGCGGATGAAATTCTCCGCCACTTACTGAGGGGGGTGGAGGTGCCGGGTGGGGCAGACAGGAGAGCTGAGGGGGGCATTTCTGGGGACTTTCCTTTGGCCTGCTCCCCCTCGCATTTGGAGTGTCCAGTTAGTTATCTTGCTTGCATTTGGGGAGTCCCTCCCCTGGCTCTTTCCTCGGCCCCACCCTGCTCTCCCTGCCCTTACTATCCCCCCTTCTAGAGAGGGAAGTTGGGCATGGAGAAAGAATTGGACGAAGTAGAGGGGAGAAAGGGGGGAATTAGGGTGAGCGGGGGAAGGACGGTGGAGACTAGAGCAGGGCTTTTGAGGAGCAGGATGGTTCCAGGGGGTAGGGTGGGGGAGATTCGGGGAAGGGTTGGGAAATGGATTGTTTTTGACCAGAGACGCTTACCCAAAATCTCCTGGGGACCAAGGAATTATGTACAAAAACAAACCAACCATCCAAAACTAGACAAATAAAGACTAAAAAACAAAACAAAAACAAACAAAACTGCTTTAAAATTTTAACTCTGGGGAGCAGTAATCTGCAGCTTCATTTACCCCCAAGAAAGAAAAAAGATCACTACCGTTATTACCACTGCCCCAGCCCTACACGCACACAAACTAAGTCAAAAACGAAAACCAAATGAACCCGAAGGTGAAGTTCTGGATAGGAAAACTAGTTGTTCTGTCTGCGTGTTTAATTTTTCCTTCTAAATCTCACCTCCACCCAACCCATATCCTCTTTGATTCATTTTCTTCATTTCAAAAAGACTCCAGTGGCTGCGCTCCGGAACTGGGAAGCGCTTGGAGGCACAGCTCAAAGTGGGTGGGGGTTGGAGGCCGACTGCCTGTTTAGAAGGAATCCAAGTTTTCCAGTGGCCCAGTGGCTACAGTCCTGTGGCCTGGACCCGGTCCAGTGAGGGTCGTTAGGAAGTGAGAGTTACAGTCTTTGAGCTGACTAAAAAGCAAGATTTGGAGTCTCTGAAATAAACATTTTTATTCTAAGAAAACAAAACAATTATTGTTAAAAAAAAACTTCTCTTTTTCATTTTGTTGTTATCTAAGATCTAGAAAACAGACTATTCCAACATAAACCTTTCCCTTTCCCTTATAGGACTTCACCTTAGCTTGCCCATTCTTTCATTTTTCAGTCTGTTTTATTTCAAACTTCCTACTGTTTTTCCCCCCCTATTCATTTAAATAGACTGGTAGTGTGGGAAATATTGGGACAGATACTTCGTTCTGTTTTCAGTTTTCTCCTTTGAAATAAGACTCATCTTGCTCTTATAGGTCCCCTTTCTTCCTCTTTTGGAGAACATGAAATTGTTGAAATGCTGACAAGTTTCTGCTTTCAGTTAGGTTTGGAGTTGGCTGTGGGAAAATTACCTAAATCCCGGAAGAGAGGAAGACAGATTTAAAGGCCTCCCCGCCACACACCCGTTTGTTTCAAAGAGGTCTGCATGTTCCTGGGAAAAGCAGAACAACTCTTTCCTTTTTGTTATTATTATCCAAGAGTCATTTATTAACTAGGGGAAAATATTGGATAGCAAAGACTTTAATTTGCACTTTCAGTTTTCCAAATAGAAAATCATGTATAGTATTTCATAGTAATAATCCAGGTACCTTACAAGCTGCTGATGAATTTTTAAAAATGAGAAAGACAGTTGAAGTTGGTTAGGTGAAATTGCCTGCTCTGTGTACAAGATACTCTTTGATCTCATGTGGAGGTGATTTGTTACCATCCCTTAACCATAACTTTAAAAATGAAACAGAACAAATAAGAAACAAAACAAAACAAAAACCCTGCTGTATAACAGGACAGAAACCATGCATGATCTGAAAAGTGCAGAAAGAAAGAAACACAATTAGATCTCACTCTGGTTAGACATTATTTATTTAATTATGTTGTATATCATTGTTTGCAGCGCAAACATTCTATGCATTTGAAACTGAGCACTAAACTGGGCTAGCTTTCTGGTAGACCGTTTTGTGAATAGTGTGATTTCACAGTCTACTGCCTGTTTCCACTGAAAACACAACATTCTTATCATATTCTTGTATGTAGAGGAAAAGGAAGAAAGGAAGATTATTGTAAATATTTTATTTCATGCACACATTCACACAGTGGTTACAAACTGCCAGTGTTAATCCTGAAATGTCTCACGGGTTGATCTACCTGTCCATGTATGTCTGCTAAGCTTTCTCCTTGGTTATGTCATTGCTCTATTACCTCCCCCTCCCCCACGTCTATCAGAATCATTTTTGTGCGCCAACATACAACAGGGGGATGTGTCCCAGTACACTTACAAATAAAACATAACTGAAAGAAGAGCAGTTTTATGATTTGGGTGCATTTTTGTGTTTATATTGAGCCAAGTCCTGGTAGAGCTGTTCAACAACTGAGACAATTCAACCAAAAAACCCAACCAAACAAGCAAAAACAAACAAAAAGGGGTGGGGGAGGATGTCAAAGGGGAGACCAAAAGAAGGGAAAGAGAAAATGTTTTGGTGTTTTTTTCTTTCTCCCCTCTCCCCTCCTCTCCATCCCACCCCTCCCCTCCCCTCCCCTCCCGATCCTCTCCTCTCTTCTCTCCTCCCCTCCTCTCCCCTCCCCTCTCCTCTCCTCTTTTTTGCTGAATCAGAATTCACTTTCAGATAACTCATGTGAATAAAATGAATTCTATATTAGTTGCCTGTGTTTATCAAAGATTCTTTTTAACTGCAGAAACTCCTAAGCCACAGCACTCCATTCAGAGTGGTGGAAGGCAATAAATAACCATGCACCTGAAAAGCATTAACCTTGGAGGTCAGGGACAGAGGTATTTGGGAGTTTGTATGTACTGTTCTACCCTAAAAACACTTCTAAAGGTGTTCCCACAGTAAATGACTTTTCTTTGGACATTAATAAATTTAAAAACCATCCAGTTATCTGTTCAGATACCTTGTCAAATGCTTCTGTTCATTTGGAATAATTAATATGCCACCTAACTGCTCCAGAGTGACCAGAGATCCTCTTATTTCTTGGTGACCTGGAACTAGATCAAATGCCAAATGTACAAAGTTTCTTAGTAGCTGGGATTATATCTTCTGAAGTCATCCTATTTTAGCTAAATCTTTTTTAATTTCACCGGCAAATCTGTGAAAGAAAACATTTGATGTTCAAAAAAGAATAGTACATTTTAAAAGCTGTGATTTTAAACAGTTGTTAATGTTTAAAAAAAGCACTAGAGGTATTTTTAAAAATAGATCTCTTCCATCAAAATTGATTTGTTTCTGTTGTTATTGACTTGAAATATCATCAGAGTTTCTAATAAAATGCATTTGTAAAAAAAACACGTTATTTTATAGAAAAGTATGACCAGATTTCATTGTTGGAGAACCAGGAATGAACAAATGAAAAGATTACAAAAGTCGTTTTTTAAAAAATTCTGCTCAAAAGAAAATGTTGCAGGCAAATACATTTGTATTATAATGGATAATGTATGTATTAAGAATTTAAGCATTTGTTTTGTATTAAGTAAAGTCCTTACCCAGTAAAAAAAGAAGACTATTATGTTAATAAAACATCATGAAAACACATGCTTTGCAAAGTTTCCTATGTTATGTAGTAGGAGACTGTGCAAAACAAAAAATGTTTTGCTTTCTGGTGAGTGAATCTGTATGTGGGCTGAAAGGAATATTAAAACTATTCTAAGATGCCTTTAACCGTCATCCCATGAAGAAATCTTAAAATGTCCTCTGAAGAGAATGCAAAGGCTTGCCATTCTATGGTAGTTTAGCCTGTCAAAGTTCTCTGGTTCTGAAGAGCGGCACTTGAAGCTACACAGATTTCTGCACCTATCAGTGTGTGGAAATAAAATGTGTGACTCGGGGTTCTTTTACTGAATAATCTCAGAACAAGTTTAAGAGAGTAGGAGACCTGGGCTGCATTTGTGTTTCAGCTTCTCAGGAAAAACAGGAGGCAAGGAAAGGCAAAAAGACAAATAAGCAGTAAAAGCACCTGCCACCTTAGTGCCATCCATTTGCCTTAGATTGTCTCTTTTCCCCAATCCTAGCTCGGGGTTCTGCTCCTTCTGTAGGTCTGAGAAATGATGTCCTGAAGATCCATAAACTAAATAAATTCTGGATAGATTTTTGTTTAATGCGTGTTCTGAAATTGCTCTCAACTTCGATTATACTCTCATAAATAAACCGTAGGCACCACTGCCATAACTATCGATTTTTACTTTCTTGTAATATTAAGATTACTTGGGTCCAGCAACTATGGATGGTCTCGCGGAGAGGACAGGGCTCTAAGCCTGAGAAGCCTCACTTGGTCAGCCCCCAGCCCTAGGCCCTCGCGACTCCTCCAGAGCATCTCTGGACCTTGCCTGCCTGAAAATCCCTACTTCACCTTTCAAGGTTGATGGCTTTCTTAGTTTTGTCCAAGAAGTTAAAGTTGGAGCGTCTGACTCTGGCTAAAACCAGGGTGCTCCACCTCATTCTAATGGCTTGATGCCCAGATGGATAATAAAGGTGATTTCACAATTATTATCGATGCTGCTTTGCCATCGGTGTTGCCACCACAGTCAGCCCGCAACGAGAGCTACACAATCCTTGCGGGCTGTTTCAGAGAAGACCGCAAGCTTAATTGATTTTTTTTTTAAGCAGCTGAAATCTAATTCTCACGGGGGTCTCTTTTCCACCTGCGAGATAAGCCTTGTCGCAATAATTACGTTATTTAATATTTGATCAAACCTTCGCGCCTCTGCGGCTTCAGGTACCGAACTGGCACACAGAGCAATCGGCTAGCGGAGCAGCCAGAGTCCAGCCCGGCACGTGCAGCGGAGACTCGCAGCCGCCCCATTAGGGTTGCCTTGCTCTTTGAATAATTCATGGCCTGAGAGTTCTGGAAATTAATAAAATGAATGATAACAAGAAGCTAATTAAAAACTTTCGTAATTGTTGTCAAGTCGGCTTGATGTGAGACAGTCAGCCCTCCGTGACTCCCTTCCCGAAAACTGGTGGATCTGTAGGGCGCGGGGCGGGGGGGGAGGTATGTGAGCTGCCAAGCGCCCCTCAGACTTCCAGAGTTATTTCGGGGGCGATCACAGCTGCCTACTGCAACCCGCCTGTCTGCCCCGCCTAACTTCTAGACTTCAAGGCGAGTGGGTTGGCGCGCGCAGTTCAAACCACAGACAGCTGATTGGGTCGAATTTTCAGCCAGGAGGGGGACCCGCCCTCCCCCCCATCCACCAGAGGTTCTAGCTCTCGCACCTCAACACCCCCACCCCGGCTGCGCCACCGAGTGCGCAACTCTGCGGCTGGCGGCTGAGCTACAGCGGCGGGCCCTGTGCGCAACCCTCCACTCCCTGCTCGGAGACTCGTGGCCCAGAGGCTTCTGGCTGCCGGAGGTCTCATCTCTGCTCGGAAGGCGGGACGGCCACCGGCCTGCTGGCCCAGGCCAGGCCTCGGCCAGGAAGGGTAGGACGTGAGGGGGTTAATGGCCTAAGGCCAGGCCATCTCGCGCGCGTGCGCACGGCTGGCCAGCGGGAGCGGACCGCTGGGAACCCGGGCGCAGGGAGCGCGCCGGAACCGCACATGCGCATTGAGCGCACCCAGTCCCCTTCGACTGTCAGCTGCAGTTCCCCAGCTCAAAATTAGACACTGCCAGAAGTCTTCTCCCACTGCAGAGTGACTTTGAGGACATTCTGAGAGAAAGGGAGCAGACCTAAATCCCACAGAGCTTAAAAATGCTTCCCCACACCCCTAGGTTGCCTAAGTCACAAAAACTTTCAAAACTGGTTTACGTGTTTTAGAAAGAATTGGGAGGAATGCTAGCGAGCTTCGCTTTTGTCTTGTTGCTGTGGTGCCTCATTACCAAAGTCCTGCTACAGATCTGAATTTATCAGGCAAGGAAAGATTTTGTAACCGAAGCGATAGAATGGCCAGCTGCTAGGTTTTGTCCCGGGGAATTTAGTGGAATCTTAAATATAAAAGCGAAAGATGCAAATCTCGGGTCTGAGAGAAGCCCCAGTATGGAGACCAGCGTCCTTCTCCCACAGACCCAGGCGTGGGGCGAAAAAGCGCCAGCGTCCCTGCCGGCATCCGCAGGAGGTCGCTTCTGTCAGATTCAGAGGGGGAAGGATGGGAAGTGGTGAAGGGAAACGGGAGGGGCTAAGCCGGAGCTTGGTCCCAGAGTTGGCAAAAGGAGGGATGGAAAAGGAAGAGACTAAGCATTGATTAAGTAAAACGAATTACAAACAAAAATTTGGTAACTCTGACGTTTAGCCTCATTGCAACATAGTGTGTGCAAACTTTTGTAGACATGGATCAGAATCAAACAAAGTGTTGATAATTTCCAACCGTGGAAATTCACTTACACCGGTCTCTTTCTCCCCTCCCCAGCCCCGCCAAGTGTTGACAATAAACATTTAATGAAGGCAGAGACCTGGCTGTCTCCAGACAGTGTCAGAATACTTTAGGCAGACCATTAGCATGGCTTCTTCCACTTCAAACATTGCGCGGTACACTCTTAACATTATTTTTAAAAAATACAACGTGTGAGACAAATAATACGTTTATAAGGATAATCTTAAGTGATCTGCAGTAGTTCTGATGCCCCCTGTACTAACAGAAACTAACTCATTGTAGATTACTCGCGCTTAAAAAATGTTAAATACAGTTAATGCAATATTAATCGCCCTTTGGTGATATAAAATGCAATATTTTCAGGCAGCTATTGAGCTTTTCTAGAGGAAGAGCTGATGAAAAGAGTCACAGCTGAATAGTGGAGAGAAAAAGCCCGGTATTTATTGCTTTTGTTTGGCTTTTGGCTACAGAGACAGGAACCTTCTAATGGGGTAAGGACATTTATTTTATCTGCAATCTATTGCTGCGAGAGCAGGGGCGGCAGATGGGGCTGGTGCGATATTCACAGTGTAATTTAGAGCAAATCCTAATAACTAATAATGATTTATGTTAATTTTGATCACTTATGCGACTTTACCAAATCGTTGTGATGAAAGAAAGAAAGAAGCTAAATCTGACGAGGATCTCTGAGGCTAGCTGGTATTGGAGCTCAAATGTCCTGCGCTTTGCGCGATCTTAAAATGCAGTTTTATGAGTTAGCAATGAAAATGTGGCATTAAAAAAAAAAAGCAGGTAGGTTGGATATGAGGCTGTGCCGAGGTATTTCATGGGAGCTTGCCTTTTTTCCGGAAGTGCACCTGAGATAACTGTGCCGCCTTTGTGTAGCAGGCGCTTTCATCCCAGTTTAAAATAAAACAGCTATGTTTCGATTGTTTTCTTTGGTTATATTAAACTCAGGGATCGCGTGTATGTTGTGTGCGCGCGCGCGCAGTGTGGCGCAGAACAAGTGTATTGAAGGCTCCCGAGCGCCGGCGGGGTTTTTCCTCCAAAGTATGATCTGAACCCCAGGCTTGAACTTGGTTTTAACATCTGTGCGCACCTCTCGCGCACCACCGCCACACCTTCTGTGGAAGTTTTATTGCTGGTTGCTTAAATGAGTTGTTCATTCCTAATCTCCTCCTTTCGCTTGATATTTGTTTGCCTAGAACCAACTTTTGGAAGGCCTTTCCGTCTCTACATTGCTTCCCCCCAAGGGATTCCAGGGCTTTTAAACTTAAAAGTGCCTCTTCTCTCCTCTCTCCCCTAGTAAAGTGGCTCGGGATCAAAACCCCAGGGGCTGCCAATGGGACCTATTTCTGTACAGAAACAGGGCGATTTTCGGCTGCCATGCAGTGCACTGGGGAGGGTCGGAGCGATTTTGAAAGGGAGGGTGCACCTTGCTTGTGGCAATTTACTTTTCCAGTTACCTTTTGCGCGTTTTAACGCCTCGGGGCTGTAGTTTGAAAGTAAAACAGCATCAAAGTACCTCCTTATTAGCTCCGTATTTGAGAAATCCGAAGATGAAACTACCTAAGAGGTTTAATAGGGCGGAACAGTATTTATTTGCCAAGCAAACAGGCAGAGTACAGTTCAAAAGAAGTACAGTGGCTTATCAGCAGGAAACTGAAAGGAGAAGGACGTGGGCAAAGTGAATTTCAAGCTTCAGTTGTGAGGTTAAAGTGAATTAAACAAGCTTCAAGTGAGAAGAACGCTTTGATTTTTAATAGCATCTCCCTTGCCCCAAATTTATATATCTCTTTATATAAAAACATAGACATAGACGCTTTCCTTATCTTTCAGAGTTGTTGTCAAGACTTTTTTTATTTGTTACTAAACTTCAGATTTTGTAGAGTTAGATTGGTTACCTCTCTAAGGATTTGGCCTGCAAATACATTTAAAGTATGATCACAACTTTTGAGGTTTAATTTTCATCATTTTCTTCCTGCTTTTCTTTTTCTTTTTAAGACTACAGACGTAAAAAATACACTTGATTTTTTTCTATCTGCTACATAATTCACATTATGCGGTGTTTTGTTTTTTTTTTTTTTTTTTTGCTTTTGAATCATCTCTATCAGTAACTGGACTGTTACTGTACTGTTAGTATTCTGGGTATAAAGAAGACTTTAAGTAAAATAAATCTTTAAACAAAATAAATCCAGGCGGCTGACGTTGCCTGTTTACTGATTATACTCAGGAGCTGTGTGCGTTTGTGAGCTTGAAGCTGTGCCTCCACGTGCATATCCATGTACAAACAGATGTAAGCACATTTTTTTTCCCTGTTGTGCTGGCTGCAACTCTTATTTCTAAACTTCATTCAATTCTGTCTCAGTGTTGCAGCACAAGAAGCAAGTCCCTCAAAATGGAAGAGTGGTGCATTATTGAAACTCTCTATCAAACAGCTCTGGGGTGCAGCCTTTCTGCAAATGCTGGCGCTAGATGAGGTCTGACTGTCTCACTGCACATAAGCCCCTAATATGTTAATGGCCGTAGGGGATGCCTTAGGTACTATCTCAAGCTGCTTCGCACACCATATGTCAGGCCGTTAGCCACATGGATCTATTAATCAAAAGGAGCTGGAGAGGGAGGAGAAGGTCTTGGAAAGAGGGAGAGAATGAGAGAGATGGGGGAAGGGGAGAGGGAAATAGAAAGCATTTAAAATACTCATCACTCTTCTTTCTTTTATTTAAAAAAATATAGAGAAGACTAAACCAATGAAGATTTTCTTGCTTTCCAGTTAAATACTGTTCACAAATGTCTGTCAAAGAATTGGCATAGCATGTGGTTCTATTTAACATAAGGAAAATTTACCTACCTGAAAGGTCCTGTTTAGAGTTCTTTTACTGCAAAACTTTTATAGGCAAGACTTTCTTGGTACAAAAACGTGTTTTTGTTAGGTATGTTGTTTTGTGGATGGGCTTTATTAAAAGTAGTCAAGGAACAGGAAAAATGTGTATTTCGGGGATGTAGGGGCTTGGAAGGAGGTGCCTGGGGAATTTGTAATGAATATGTAATTTATTAATAATTTCTGCATGGAAGTGGGGTTTTCACCAGCTTTAGTTCCTCTAAAGATAACACGCATTTACAATTCGTCCCTTCCTTTAAGCTGCAGAACAAACAGGGTAGCAAAAGCATTAAGTGAGAAAGCATTTAAAACTTATCTCATTTCTTCTTTTTTTATAAGTATCTCTTACCTTCAAATGTTCATAGTGTTTTTGGTTAAATATCTAGTTTTAAAAGTTTGCAAACCTTGGAAGTAATTATGTGCTCAGCTTGGAGCACATATGAGTACACATGCTATAAGACAATATTTATATGAAAAAAATAAATTCCTTTTTGAAGAGATGAATATATTTGGCATGTGCCTAAAACTCATCATTCTTAGGTAAAGCAAGTGAAAGCTTTTTTAAGATTTTAAGATCTTATCAGAAACAGAGCAATGAGAGAAGAAACCATACTGCTACTTAGATTTAAAAGTTTCATTCTTGTCATGTGCAATGCTACCTGAGAATAGAAAAAAATATAAAATCAAGGGTCAGTTTGGGAATATTTGTTTTAATCAAGGGTCAGTGATGGTAGACCACATGAAACTTAATTTGTGGATTATCAATTTTAAGTTTTAAAATCTGAAATTAGTGATAGATCCTAGGGAGAAATAGCCTTGAAGGTTTTTTTAAATTTTTTTATAACTTATATACTTATACTGCAGAAGTTAATCTATAACATACTGGAGTGACTAAAAACTTTGTTGATCTTAGATTTAAAAAATATATATGTGCATATATATATATTTGAGAACACATATTGTTTACTTGCACCATAAGCCTTCTGTTATTAACATATATTCAAAATGTCCAATTATTTTGAACATATAAAGGAGAAAGGCAGCAAAATGTTTTTACTTATGTTTTAAAGATACATTAAAGATAATTGTGAGATTGTGTTCAATGATGAGAAACAAAAACTATATGAAAGCCATTATAGTATTATAGTATAAGAGTGAAATATTTTATACTGCGTATTGAAAAGGCACTGATCTGTCTTTGAATAGAAGTGATTTCTCAATTCTAGGGAAAGGTTAGCATTGGTAGGTGCCTTTAATTACAAATGTCATTGCTTTAACTTATTTGATTTGTCTGGAAAATCATCAGTGACTCATTTAAAAAGGCATTTATAATAGAGGATTGTATTGTATCATAGAGAACTGCCGTCAGTCAGTAAATATGGAGGACTCTAAAGCACTGTGTTTTATCCAGGAGATAATGAATAAAGGACCATCCTGAATTCAAAAGTAGCTGGGTACAGCGAAACACTTATTATCTTTAAATTTTGGTGCATGCCACTACCCTTTATTTCTTTCCCTGTAGTTAAAAGGTAGCCCATATATCTGTCGCTTTGGGTTTCCAAAGCCTCGTAACTTAATTCCTTCAGGCTATTCATCAGCACAGTAATTAAACTAGCAAATGGATGTAAATAAAGTGAAATTGGTTTCATGACAGATGAGGCGAAGAGGCCTCTGACATGAAACAAGGCAGGACAATAATGATTTCAGCAGCATCAAGCCATAGAAAGAACCCCAGCTGGATTTATTAGGTGCTGCAAGTGATTTGCTGGAAGCGGGCAGGACATGGGCACTCTTTAATTTGACAAGAATTTTGCATCCTAAAGAGCATATTGAAATATAAATCCAGAAACAAGTTTAAGCATACTGCAGACAGAAGTATTTTTAGACTGAAGGTATTATCCAGTATTTTTAAAAGAAAAAAATAAAGCAACACTCTTCTCCCTAGTAGAAGGGCTTCATTAGCAAAAGTTATTTTTTTAAATCTCGAAGTGGCAAAATAATTATGAAATATTCCTTTCTACTTGAAGAATTCTATTGCTATTTTAGAGTTAGCAATTTTGGATTTCTGGCTTTACTTACCAGGTAAAACACCTAGCATAGTAGATTGTTTAAAACCCAGTGTGATGAAAACATCTATACAAAATAAGGGTGCATGTTTATATGGGAAGGACATGGAGAAATTGTGAGAGAAGCCTGGATGGTCAACTTATTTTACAGAATGGACTTACTATTGTATATGAATACAATCTGGAAAAAGACCTAGTGCCATTTTATTGCCTCTAGTGGGCCATGCTCGGATACCCAGAAAACAAGTTTCTAGCTAGAAACAGAAATGATCTCAAGTTCTTGATAAGATGAAGTCTTAAAATCAAATATAAATTTGTCCCTTTAAAAACAAACAGTTCCATAAACTAAAAGAGAAATCAAACAATAGCTGAAAAATCATGGAATACGGGGAGAGAGTGAAGCAAAGGGTTCTTGGCTGGCTCAACAGCACACAAAGGGAAACTGAGTCACTCTTCAACTACAATAAGCAAGTCACACACAGAATAGATAAACTCACAGATTTTCATGCTAGGAGCAGATTAGTCCCTTTCTACATGAAAAGATGAGAAATGAGCCTCTTTATGTTTAAATGCAGTTTCAATTATTTAAGCTTCCTTCCATGAGGAGCAAAGATAAGTAATGCCTCCAAAGCCTCCTTGAATGGTACCCTTCCTTCCCAAAGAGTCAAGCAAGATTTTCAGCACCATGGTGAGCTCCAGAGGGGCTTGTAGTCACTGACCCAGGAGAGGTGAAACCTAAAGTACTCCTGAAATTGTATAGGCAGTTTAATTATTTAGCAGTGGATTCTACTACCCGAGTGGGATACTAACGTGGCCATAGATCTCAAATCTTTCAGAATGCAGTGTTTTATAGGATAGTAGGGCGTGTTGGGGGGGGGGCATAAATTATCAAAGCTCTTAATGACAATAAAATCTTAAAAAAAAAAAAAAAAGGAAAGAAAAACACCCAGTGCATTCTCCCTCCATTCTAATGGTGGATGACTTTCAGGCCGCGAAGGAATTTATTATGGAACTCAATTGGCTTTCTCACTGAGCCTCTTTTTTTTTTAAACAGAAAAATATGCTTAATTATTTTAAAGTTCTTTTCCAATAGCAAGGCATAGGCAAGTCCTTTAATTATAATACAGTATGAATAGGGGGAGCATATGGAGGAGAATGTCAAGAAGAGGGTGCCAGGGGCAGAGCCTCAGAAATCTGTATTCATTTCTGGCTCTTATTTGTTCAGTAATCTCTACCATCATAACTAAATCTTGAAGCACTGATGTAGTTCGAGTTGTTGTTGACTTAACGTCAAAATTCAATCACTGGGGGTTTTGCATCAGCCGGGCTACTTATTTGTCTAATAAATCCGTCATTTTGTAAGAAAAATATTTGAGCAGCCGTACTTGACCTCTTGGTATCCACAAGTCACATTTATTTCTCCCAGTTTACAAATGCAAAATCCAGATGATCATCTAATGCCTGGAGGAACCGTGTTGATTTCTGATTGGATTTTAGATGGAAATGTCTATTTTAAATACCTTGTGATTAAATTGTACATATAATAGAACCCATGCATTTTAAACTGATTCCTGCTTGGAAACCTAACAACCTGGACTGCTAGTCACACATACTGATGCCAAAAAGAAAGAAAGAAAGAAAAAAAAAAAAAGAAAGCCAAACCAACCTCTGTCCCCCACAATAAACCAAACCCACCTCTCCCCAGCAAATACTAAAATTTACCCTCCATTGGATGACTTCATTAATGTCAGTGATTTTTAAAATTTATGAAATATTTCTTTTTTGGTGGCTCCCCTGCATTCTCAAAAATTTTCTAATTTGGGAAGGGGAAAGTAGGGTGAATTCACTACCCCAATCCCAGAAACAGTGCACACAGAATCACAGCTAGCATTGCCAATCTAAGGGCTGCAGTCTTGAGTCTACTGCCAAACTTTAACTCAAATCCAAGGAAATCCGTGTTACCATCTAAGAATATTAGTTAAGGGAAATAATGCATTACGGTTGATCCAATTAATTTTAGTTTTCAGTCCAGCAAAGTTCTTAGAAATTCACCTGCCCCTTTATTTTTCCTTCTTCTTTCAAGACCTCTCACAACTTAAGAATGTTCCCAAAATCTTTGGTTAAGGTACAATGTTCGTTTTGAGAGTTTCTCTGTGCATTGTTGGAGAAAATGAGACACCATCCAATGTTGTGACAAAATGCTTGAATAAAAAGAGAAGTCTTCCAAATCAGACTGGAAAAATGATTTTGCCAGTTAGTGATGTGGCTGGGAGAATTGGGAGGGACTTTGGAAATCTCGACCAACTGAAGGAATGCCCCAGTTATCCACAAGGCACAGACAGGTGTGTTAAGGACGAAGTTCTGAACGCTTGTCATGGGTGGGGTGTAGACGGAACAGACTTTGGCGGACAGAGGACCAGGGCCTGGCAACCCGCTCAGATTTGGAACCCCCTTTGGTTTCTTGCTCCTGCCGGGTGTGCACGTGCGTGGTTTGAATGTGTGTGCTGTTTAATAGCTAGGGGATGTGTACAGAAAGTGCTGCTTTAGCTTGCTTGTATCTGAAATCATAGTGATGGGAATTTGCCCTCATACACGAGAGATTCTAGGACAGAGGTGGTTAATAAAAGCGACAGGTCCCTGATGACGCCCCCCCTTCTCCGCCTGCGCCCCATCTCTGCGCTGGGTTTCCTGCCCTTCGCTGCAGTGTTTGGCTGTTGGCACCCCCCCGCCCCCGGGACTTTCCTCTCCGGCTCAGGGCACACTCGGAAGCTCTTTTTTTCCCCTGGGGCTTCACGGGGCAGGTACTCTTCTGTCGCGTGCCGGCGCGCCCCACTCTCGGCCACCCGGAGCTGATGCCTGCACCAAGCTCTGGCGCTGCGTCTACCGAAGCAAGCAGGCTGGCAGCAGAGAAGCGTCGCGGCTTGGGACCGAAGCTCCTGACGCGGCAGTCGGGCCGGCCCTCGGCGGTTCCTGCAAAGGGAGCTTGGCTCCTGGTCCGGGGCAAGGGTTCCTGGGGCTCTCCCTCATCTACGCGCTTCCCCCTAAGGCCTAGAGGGGGCGCTAGTGCGCAGCGCCTGGCCTCCCGCGGGCTTCCGGCCTCAGCCTGCTTTGCGCTTGCACCCTGCAGCGTAGATGCTTAGTAGGTGCTTGTGAATAACCAGTCCTATCGGGAGGTTAGTGTCTAGGACACTCTCTAATTCGTTTCTGAGCCTTTCTCATAAACATGTCACGTCCATTTCCAAGCTAGCCCTCCTGAATCTGACTACTTCATTTTCATTTTCCTTTGGAAGGACCTTAAGGCATTTAATACATTCAGAGAAAGGCACTGAAAAAAAATCCTCACATCTAGGCCCATTCTTCCATGCCAGAGCAATAATCCACATGACTAACTGTCAGCTCTTGGAGACTGGAAGGACCAGATTAAGTTTCTGAATTATGCCCTGGGTCTGACTGGATGTGCAGCTCAAAGATGGGGAGGTAAAGGAATAATTCTTTAGTATGTGACAAACCCAGTCAGACTGAAGTGACAAATTCGTCTAACATTTGTGGGACTTTGGAGAGTTCAGAAAAAACTTTTTTCTTTTAGGGTGGTTCTTGAGGACAGCAGGGAAGTCTCTGAGAAGGCTCAACTGTTCTGGGTTGCTTTGAGTGGGGCCGAGTTGGCTGGGTCTCCCGTTGACCTCCAGATTTCCCTGTACTTTTGCTAATGTTGAGAAAAGGACACTACTTTCTTTTGGTTTTCTCAGTGACTTGATCAGAACAGGGTTGAGAAGCTGCTCTTATTATGTTGTGCAACAGCCAGAAGGCAGTTGAGGACAGAGGACTGGTTGAGAAATGGAGGAAGGAAAGGTGTTTCCAAGAAAGACATAGTTTTAAAACTCAGGTGACCTTAAATGTACAATGTACAAGGTGTCATTTAGTGGAGAAACATTTCAATACTCAAACTTCTACCACAGGATTTTGTTCTTTTTGGTGGTGGTGGTGGTATGCCAGAGACCCAAACCAAGGCCTCTAGAAAGCACGTGCTCTGCCACTGAACTGCAACCCCACCCCCTACCTGTAGCGTTTAGAGGGTAGTCTTCACCAACATAAAGTAGTTGCAAGTTTGTGAACTTTTTAATGAGAACAAAAGTGAAGTAAAAAGGAGGAAGTGCTTTGGCAGTTTGAAAATATTAATGTGAACCATGGCAATGGATGTTTTTAACAACTTACACAATCTTAAATCAATATAAATTAATTTAATTATGATTTGCAATTGCATTATGCATGATCAATTTGAAACACTACATTAAAGAAATTAGAGCTGGGTGCCTTCACTCATCACTCTCCTAATAGCTTAATGAAAAGGAATGTCATGTACCACCTTTGGGTTAAACCTGTAAATTAGGATAAATGCTTATTTTCCAATAAAAATGTACTAAAATAATTGTACATTTAATAGACATTTTTATGACTTACTTGTAAATGTGTAATGGATTTTTTTGGGTGAATTGTATTATTTTTTTTCCATGGACCTAGTTAAGTATTTATTAGGGTTGATTGAGCTGTCAGTGTTTTTTCAGAATCAGACCTCCAGGATTTGAATGAAGACTAACTTTTATGTAAAAATATCATGCTGTCCATGAAGCTTGTGCCAAGAGGTCACTGCAGATGGAGGTCCTAACTTAGCATAATGGGTTTAACATTTCCATGACATCATCAGGGAATCTGAAAGGAGTCTAAGGATAATCAGAGTGGTCATTCAGAAGAACAGTAAATATTTTATGAGCATATATAGAAGACAGGAAAGATGGCCAGAAAGGTGACTCTAAGCTCCTTAGAGTTCTGCGAAAGAGGCGTCTCAGTCACTCACAGAGTTAAAAGAACCACTGCATATTCTTATATTAGCAAGACACATTTGAGAGGTGCAGCTGGGACCCAGATTAGGGATTAGTTTGTATAAGATCAGTTTTGCTTCCCAAATGCTTCACCTATTTGTCAGTATGAAGTATTTATTTTTTTATATGCTTGCAAACAGAAACACATATTCATTTATTCCTGGGACATTTTAGGTTGATTTCCTAATATTATCTAGTATAGCAAGACAAACTCTTTAAAGATGATCAATGAAATTACCAGGAGCAAATTAGAGGTGCGCGTGAACGTGATAAATTCAGGAAGCTCTATTAAATATTTGTTTTATTTTTTATCTTTTATTAAGTAATATTTGCATTCCTAGATGAGTATAGATTTTGATGGATTCACCTTTGTCTGTCACCAAATTTCCACTTCTGACCCCAAGCAAGAATTGAAAAAAATATATAGAGACAGAAAGAAACAATAAAAAGTGCACAAAAGAACATGATTCATAGTTTGAAGCATTTCCTGTAAATTATGATCACTTTTTTCTTGTCAGACATTGCATGAATAAAAATAAGCTTATTTTTGTTATGTGAAAAGCAAGTACACTTGCTCATGTTTATTATTTTTGTTATGTTATTGTTTTGATCTCACTTTGGATTATGTGGATTAAATGGCATGAAGTATTAAAGTGTGCATTTTAGACTTAGTTTCAAAAATTTCAACTGGAATGAACACTTGGATTTGTTTATTTTTATAAAAATTCTCTTGACTTCTAAGGTGAAAGAACCTTCATTATTCTCTGCAGAAGACACAAATACATTAAGTGATGAGAAGAGTAGATAAAATATTTTGAAATATGAAATTTAATTTTCTTTCATCGAGTCTTGACCTTTCAGCATCCTTCAAAGCTCAGATATTGTCACATCATGAAGGCTTCCTGGTCTTCCCGCAGAAGAATGTACATGACTCTTTCATAGGCATGTTCTTCCTCTCTCATCACTTACCTCACATTGCCTTCTACTATAAGGACATGTTTGTGCTTCTATCTTTTCTGCTATAGTTGGGGCTTCACTGGAGATGAGGTTCTTATTTTTTACTGTCTTTATGTTTCCTAAATGACTAGCAAAGTATTATATAAAGTATATAATAAAACTTCATGAATACATAAATTAAGGGACACACAATTTTTTCCTTATGGTCACTTGTAAATAATGCAGCTTCTTCTTCCTCTTTCAAATAGTTCCATTTTACCCTCCTGATTTTGCATGTAGCTAGACAAATGGCACCACTGATCTTTTCAAGCTGGGGTTATTTTCATCTTTATGCTTTATTTTTGAATTATATTGTGTCAATGAGAATTTTGTTTCAGAAAACATTAGTTTCATTTAAAACATGTTAATTGAGGTTAATATTCTAAATGTTGTAGCTTTCTTTATATAATTTGTGGAAATGAAATTTGTGCAATTACATCCTGGCATTGCAATTAGTTATGGACTGTTTTTGTGACTGAAAGCCCTGATCCCTTGTCCCGAACTGCAAATATACCCCATTATTTATGCCATCATAGGCTGATCTTGCCTTAAAAATTCGGTATTACATGGTCACCATATATTAACTTGAGAATGTCTCTGCATGATTTATTCTTTCTTTCCCCTTTGCACAGTCACTGAATATTGCAATGTAATGATTTCTGCAAGTGGACCAGTCAAACGCCAAATAAATCATTCCTTTATAAGATGCAAAGTTTAAAGCATCAGTTAGCAAGTTTTGCTTCTTGGTAATGGGACTTAGCAAATTTTACTTTCTGACACATTTTATAACCCTTCAGAATAGGTACCATAATTACAAACGACCCTACCACCACAATCCATAGGAACCAGGCTCTCTGTGAATATTTTTTATTGCAATTGAGTAACTTTTAATGATTTATATAATGACTTGATCAGTGCATCAAATATCACAGTATTATTTTATAGGACTCTGTTACCTCCTGGTTTCCAATAAGGGAAGAGAGTACCACTAATGCTCTCAACAAAAGAAAGGATGCTTAAAGTGGGTAACTAGAGAAACAGATAGGTTGATTATTTGTTTTTAAATATAATATTCATCTTGCATTTTAAAACACGAAAGAAATTTTATTTGCAATGGCTATTGTAATTATAGTTCCTGAACTGAGGGAATGTCTCTTATACTCCAAGTTTTTCTTTGTCTACAAGAGGCAACAAAACACAAGGTTTCTAGATCCAATCCTTTTTACATTAAACAAACCCCAAAAGGGGAAAAGAACTGGTTATGGGTCTGTGCTTTAAATTTCATGACTTGAAGCCATAGTGACCAAACATCTTGTTAATCAAAATCCATATTTTCTTCATGTTCTGAGCTGTTTGCCAAACAAAGAGAAGGCAAAAATACCACACTTATACATTTCTATATTAAATGCAGAAACATTAAAAATTAGATTAGGAAATAGATAAATATAATGACCTTACCCTCAATAGAATGCTGCCAGCTAAGTATTTGAGACTGAAAAATTGCACTAATGAAGCTATTTGATGGCTTTTGTGGACAACTGCTTCCTCTTTGAAGATTAAATGAATGATGTTGATGTGATTAATCTTAGTACAGGGAGTGATGCAGCAGCTAGAAAATACCTTGGTGATTTTCATAATTAAACTAAATCAACATTTCAAAGAAATGCCAGTGTTATCACTTGTATATTAGAATTACATTCATTAGACAGAAGAAACAAATAATTTGAGCAAACAAGATTTTCCTTTTGGTGTATTGAGACTTCTGTCATGTCTTAGATTTATCTTACTGTAAGTCATCATTCCTGTTTAATTTTGTCTTTGTCATTTTTGCAGTTCTTGTATCTCCATGTGCATGTGTACTGCTGTGAATGATTGAAAGTACCATGCCTTTCCTTTACGTACTTTCAAACCTTTGCATTTTATCTTCTCTTAATCCCACTTTCAAGGTAGCTGTCTGCTCACGATGATCTTAAATAATATTTAAGAAATTTGATTTCTAGTGAAGTAAGACTCCTTGAAATTGTTCTGGTTACCTTGCAAAGACTTAAAAAAATCATAGCTCTGGTATCTTCACATAACTTTGATGTATTGCACACACAGTGTAGTGATATCTTGACCCAGTTATTAATTGTAAATCATCTCTTTAAAAGTTTTTCTTTCCTTAGAAAGATAATCACAGCAAGTACTCATGCTTTTTAGTGCTTTGTGGATAATTTAAAAGAGAAAATAATCACCACCATTCCCTAACAAACTATGGGAAATTGCCTTGGTAGATTGACTAGGAACAGTTTTTCTGATTTCTTAGTGAGAACAAGTTAGGTTCAAGGGTTAAGGACCACAACATCAATAGAAGTACAGTGTGTTACTTGTTCTATCACCAGTTTAAATTATTGTAAAGGTTTCTGGGTGACTCCTGCTAACCCTGATATTTGCAGTGCTCCTCCAGCAGTTGTATGGTCTTTCCTTCCTTGGTTGTTTAATAGAAATAAGAAATGCTTTCTGAATAAAGGACTGGTCTTTCTCTTCAGGGACCTCAATTTGAGTTCAACCTACAATCTCAAGTGAAATGAGATTGGTGCCTGCCACCAAGTCACTGGTGATTGAAAATAGTCAACCCCAAACCCAATTTTGTCTTCAAAGTTGTATAACATAGAACATGCTGGAATGATCAGGTGCCAAGTAGCTCAGGAACAAAGCCCCTGAAATAATGTGTCAGAACTGATTTATGATGCCAGTATATATTCCCTACAACAACCCTGGTGGTCTAATCTATTAACATTCTTTGTGAAGTCATCTGTATGTGCATGTCTGAGATGCCAAATAGTCAGTTACCTGTGCCCAGACCTTGCCAACTAATCATTCATTACAGCAGATAAAAAGCAAGACTGTCTTACCACATTCAGGATTTTGGTATGCTCATTTGAAATAGATTTGTTAGCACTCAGACTACCCATGTCAAAAGTAATTTAATTAATTATTGAACCAAAAGCACAATTTTCCCTCAAATTCTTCCTCCCATGCTTGTCAGCACTAACCACAGTAATCCCAATAAGGTGAGACTTAGGCTGCCAGGCTACAAAGGGACTTGCTAGAGGAGGAGAGCCCAGAAAAATCTTCCTTTGCAGGGTATTTGCCCAGAGGCTGGTGGGGAAACCAGAGAACATGACTGGAGGAAGAGGGAAGGGAGATGGAGTTGCACATAAAGTGATCTGATTTGTTTGAGGGGCAAACAGTGCAGTGCACTGTACAAATATGAAGGAAGATTGGGAAATATGAAATGGGAACATGGCGTTTGAGGGCAGATTATACTGCATGTGTGTGTCATAAACAATACTTAATTAGTCATGCAAAAAGAAGGCGAACAAGACAAAGAAAAGCAAAATAACCTTACTAAATAAAGAGGGAGCCCTGTTCTGCTGGTGACACTGCCTCATGACTAACTGGAAACTCATGTACCCTTGAGAAGAAGCTCTTCCAGAGAACTCCACAAAAATAATTCACAGACTTATCTGCTGTCCAGTTCCAGAGAGCTGAAGGTGGAAAGAGATAATTGCTCAATAAATCATTCTTATCCAGCACACTTTTTCTTTTCTGGAATACTGTAAGAAGTTGGAACCAATTGAGAAGGTCTGAAATTTCTTACTGGTCTTCTTCCAATACTCTGCTGTGTGCCTGAGCTGACCTACTTCACCCTCTCTCTAAACTTTTCTGAGGATATACTCTTGCCTTCTTCAGCTTTACTGGTTTTGGCCAGGCCATACTTTGTACCACCTTTTCCTCAGAGATTATTTAGATGTGTTTCCATTTCTCCTCCCTCACTTTTCCTTTTGCTTTTCATGGTTTGGACACAATGTCTCAAGTCTCACAGCTATTTTCTTTTAATAATGATCTTCCAAATAGAAGGTGGCCTTGAGGAAATTTCCCTCAGCCTGTTTTTCCTCCAGGCAGGCCTCATGGCTCTAACCATCTTTCAGCTTAAATACAAGTTCGATATATCTGTAGTGGACAGAGATCACAAAGACTGAGTGCAAATCAAAATGAACTGACAATCAATTCTGAAACTCTGGCTCTTTTGGATGGCATTCTCCCAAATTTCCTAAAAATAAACATTGCATTGATCTTTACCCTGCAGTATTTTCTCCTGTCCAATTTTGCTGCTAGTGAAACAGGCATTTAGTGATCTCTATACCTCAAGAGAACCTTTGTTTCTGTTGTGATGTAGCAATACATCTAAAAAAAAGTCTTTGAACCCAATTTGAATCTCACCCTTTTAGGAATTCAATTTTCACTATAAATTTTCTGGATTTCTATAATCTCCACCATTCTGTGTAACCATTGTCCATGTATCACCTCCCCATCAGTGAAATGGAGGTAATAATATAGTCTACCTTTTTAGGTCGTGGGAGAATTCAGTGGATTAATATTGAAGCATTTATTGCAGTGCCAGATTGCAATGTCTGACTAGAGTTAAGAATTGTGGGTTTGTCATAATTTGCATTTTTGTAGTTTTATTTTAGTCATCTATTAAACATTGGAAAGCAGGGACCATGCTTTATTGTCTCTGTTCATCCTCAGCGATGCTAAGAGAGAACTATGCACAAAGAGGCATTTATACATTATTTGGTGATGGATTGATTGTGTCAATTAAATGAAATATGTCTTTTAATGTGATAAGTGGCCAGAAAAATTCATCAAGAATTAGTTAGATCAAGAAAAGTGTGATCCCTTCTTGGGTACGCTCCAATCTTACAAACATCCCTAAGCCACAAACATATGTTAATAGGAAACGAGTAGCTGTACAGCACTTTGCTTCAGAGATGTAGAGCTTTTATCCATAGGCCACACGACGGCCACTATGTGGGTGACACAGCACCCAATTATCTCTGATTTTGTCTTTGGCTTCCTTTTTACTATCAGAGAAAATAAAATCATTCATAAACTAGGTTAAACAGAATACATGAATTAGGACTACAAAACAGGGTTAAGGAAAAATAGAAAAAACCCTCAGCTTTGGTATTTGGTAGAAGTTCTTTCTTAGCTTTTCCTCAATTACAAAAATTTCATCCTTTAAACCTGTTGGACAGGTCTGTCGTATTCTTGGTTGCCACTTTTAAAAAGTGGAATCTGAATGAAAACTAAGTTGAAATCTTCATTCCAATAAAGTGTAACCAGCCTTTCTTGATTACTATTTTTAGATTGTCATTTTTATATTTTACAGATATTTTAAATGATTCCTAAATTTTATGGTTTCAAAGATGGGTAGAACTGTAGTTTACATGCACGAACATGTTTTCACTATTCTCCTAACATGCCACTTTGACTATGGTAGTAGTCTTTTGATATTCCAATGTCATTCTCTAGCATTCTTCTCAAAAGCAGGAAACAATAATCCAGGCTGAAACTAGGACATGGATTCCTTTTCTGTAGGGGGACTAATCCTGGGGCATTTATACCTAACCAATAGCAGACAACTCTTTGTCAGGTCCACCCTTCTAAATGGAGGAGGAAATGAATGAATTTTTAAGTCAATCCTCCTTGACTATCACTAAGAAGTTGCATGAATCCTTTCCTACATGAGGACAACCGATGCCATTTTCACATTCTGTTTGTGTCACAAGTGCAGAGGTTTGGGAGTAGAGGTCATCTAGAAATACAATCAATTTGTAGTCCTAGAGGAGTTTTACAAGACACATAATCTGATTTAGACTGAATACTCTGTGTGTGTGTGTGTGTGTGTGTGTGTGTGTGTGTGTGTGTGTGTGTGTAAGATGGACAAGAAAGCAATGGAGGCAAGAGAATAAGCTAGGGTAAGGGCAAAAATGGAGGAAGACAGCTATAAAGCAGATGGTTTCCTTCTATATAGGAGTAGTGATATTACATCTGGGATGCTGACTGAGTTTATACAGGAGTTCATGCCTGTATATCTTATTCTCACTGATGAATCAAACATAATTTTGAAAAATTATTTAGGGAATCCCCATCATGTCAATCTGACTTTTAAAAATTAAATGCATCAATTTCTGTATCTTTAAACAGATGCTAAGAAGAAGAAGGCTATGTAGAAGAATTTAAAGTGTCTTCTCTAAAAAGGTTTAATTTAACTAAACAATTGGTTAAAAAATAAGATTCATTTAAGAAAATCACATTGCTCTTTAGTGCATTGATTCCTGTTTTTAAAAACAGTACATTTTCTATGAGCCATTTAGAAAATGCTCAAATGTTATAATATTTCATGTGGATCCAATTCGACACAGCTTTTAACGTTAGTTAACTCTATTAACTATAGAGTTAATACTATTTCTTTCTATAAAGCATATATAAAAATTTTCATATTGAAACTCTTTTAGAGCTAACATAATAAATTATGTTTCTGCTTTTTTTTCCCCCTTGTTCAACCTTCTTTCTTGACCTAAATACACTCCAGTTGGACTCTAAGCTTCAGAACATCTGTCTACAACCTTTTGCAGAGTCCCTCTGGGCCTGGGTTTTGTATATTACTAACCTCAGTAGAAGCCATGAACACATTGAGTTTCCCTGCTGGTCCCAGATTGTCTAATTGTCAGTGACAGCTCTTATGACCACTCATTGCTCTCTATATTTAGATTTTACGGTATCAACTGATGGATCCAGTGATGTTTGTATAATTCAGTTATGTGAATAACTATCTTTGCTTTATAATTCTCTTTTTAAAAATAAATATTTTCCTCCTTGAGTTTTTCAGAAAACCATATTGCTCATTAGTCCTGCTAATTCATATGAATTAGACTTGCAATGCCACAAGCTTAGGCAGATGTGGTGTTACACACCATAAATATATTCTGTATGGCATTTCACATTGCCATGGAAGTGCTGAATCAAAAGCAATATGAATAGACTAGAATTCTTTAACTATTTGTTATAATCTTCACCTAGCCATACTATGAGAAACATAACTGAATTCCCTTTTATGCAAATGAAGCATTCAATACACCATCTTATCATAATTCTACTTAAATTACTCTTTATACCGAGCCAACTCGTCAGATATCTTGCCTTCCCGACTATTACTTTCTCTCTACGTTTTGCCTTTATGTGATTTCATAAGGGAAACAAATTCTGGAGACATTGGAATTTCTAATGAGAACCATTGGAACAGGTATGATTTGGTTTGCTTCATGGAAATGAAGATCAAGTTCCTTTACAATGGAAAAAGGCCTGCAGGCTGTTGTCAACTTAGAGAGAATTAATCAAAGCTGAGCTGATTACAAGTCCCCTAAAGAACAAGATTTCCAAGGAGCAAAAGTGTATCTGGTATAGTTTTTTGAAGATGGACTCAAATATTTACGGTAAAGCATGGTTGGTATAGAACGAAAAAGAGGGATTATGGAACAACTTTGTTTAATACTTTAGGGTAAGGATAAAGGCAGGGAAAAGCTGAATGTATTAAGGCTAGCACATGGAATTTCATAGTGCAAGGTCTTTTATGATTATAGAAATCAAGGGAAAATGAGATTAAAAAGGTAGAATGAACTCCATAAGTAGGTTTGTAAAATTAATGATTATTCTACATGGCTGGCCTTTTGAGGTCAGAGAAATGGGGTAATACCTAGTGAATAGGAAACTGAATAGACACTCAGGAAAGATTTTTTAAAATTCTGTCATCTTTCTTATTTTGTGTCATTAGACAGGTAATCTGACACATTTAGTTTTTAGTCTGCATACCTGGAAACTAATTTCCATCTATTTCTTTAGGTAGTCTGAGGCCCCATGAAATATTAATAGTTGAGTGCTTTGGAGCACTTTGGAAAGCTATATACTCTTAGTAAAGTAATTGTTTCTTATTTTAACAAAATATCTAAATGACCAAAACATTAAAAAGAATTTTCAGAGTTCAAAACTAGAGGCTCTGTGAAGGCAGAGTCTGTCTTTCTTTTTGTACCATCAGCACAGAACCCAGTGAAGGCCCATCATAGTATTTAGTAGTGTTTGATGTAAAGCAATTTCTAACATGCCTAAATTAGATTATTTGGGGAAAGTATAGATTAATCAAAGACACTTTATGACTGCAGTTAGTCATGCTGATCATGTTTCACTTTTAATCACAAATAAATTCACTAATCGTTGTTTTGCATTTCTTGCATGATCTAAGTTTACTACATAATGCTGCTTATGGGAAGCAGACAATTCATAGGGATTTCCACCTCATACCCTGTGTGTTCTTAGCCCCTTGAGACATTAGGGGTCCTTGACCTAGTGATGTGGCCCTCTCTTGCACACTATCTTGTATCACTCGCCCCAGGGGAGGCAAGCTGCCATGGTGTGACTGGTCCGATGGAGAGATCTATGTGGCTTGGGGAGGAATTAAAACTTTTAATCTAAGGCCCATCATCACCTTGGCAACAATGATGTGAGCGAATTAAAAAACCTATTCTTAGCCCTGGTTGTCTTAAAATCATCATAACCCAACTAACGGCTTGATTACAACCTAATGAAAGAACTGTAGTTTGAGGGATTAAGCAAAAACACACCTAGACTCTTGAGTCATAGACACTATGGGATAGTAAATTGTTTGCTCTGTTAAACAGCTAAGTTTTGGGGTGACTTTCTATGCAGCAATAGGTAGCTAATACACTGTTAAATAAGAAGAGAAAAAAGACTCAGAGAAAATGTTTGACAAATGGAATTATTTTTTCCTGCATTTTTGTTGACTCTGCTGTTGAGGGCTTTAAAGACAGAAAGAAGGAAATAGTGGTGAGAGGAGGAAAAGAAGGAAGAGCTAAAGAGAGAGAGAGGTTCTTTCTTTCTACTCCATCAATGTCTCTAACAATAGTTTTGGAGAGCTAACTAAAGTGCATATTTGCTTTTAAACATGTCTTCAAATATATGAAGGTTGGTTATATACAAAATATAAAATATGTACAGCTTCTTTTATGTACAGAGTAGGAGAATATAGACTTGTAAGGCAAAAAATTGCACTACTGTAAATCAATAATAGAAGGCTTATGATATTTTCAAAAATATTTAGAAAATATGAGAAATAATTTTAAGGAGAAAAGGTGAGCTAAATTTATGTTGCTATAAAATGTATTGTATATAATTTCAAGTATAATTTTAATATGATACATTAGTTTGTTTACATTAATAATTGTTGCTAACATGTGTAAACTTGTTTCATGACTCTTGGAAAATCATTGTGCATTTCATCTTCCTGTACACTCATTTACTGTATTTTGTCACACATCTAATCTAGTAAGTAGCAGTATTTTGTTGTCATTGGCAATGTCAGGGAGTTAAATTGTCTTCAAAACGATGTTCTATTTGTGAATATATTCTGTACAAAAGTATATCTTTTATTTTATTAACTGTGACTAAACTTTCTGAAAATTTTTGGAATGGAGAGAGATGTTTTGTTTTTTTCTTTATTCTTGCCACATATGGTACTTTTCTGAATTCATTATTTTTGCAGTGTGTCATTTAAATATGAATATTTTAAAAGTTAATTGCAAAGATCACAAATGTGATAGCTATAAAAAGCATACTAAAGCCACTTATGTCTTTTTAATTAAACACAGAATCCAAGGGAAATACTTTTTGCCATCTTTCCTCATGATAATCAATGCATATTGGTTACTGCCCACAGACACTGTACCAGTATCTGTATGTCTTTTTAATAGTCCATGAAAGGTTTCCAGATTCACCTATTCCATGAAGATTTAATAGAAGTGATTAACATCATCATCTCTTAAACCTGTAGAGTGCCTTTTGTTTCACAAAATGTTTTCATATATGTCATCCCATTAGTGCTTCACCATGACCCTTGAGGTAGGAAGGGCATTTATTATTCCTTTTTGTTTGTTTGTTTGATGGTACTAGGGTTTGAACTCAGGGCCTCATACTTGCCAGGCAGGTGCTTTGCTACTGGAGCTACTCCACCAGCACAAAACATACCTTTTGTTTTTTTTGAGACTAGGATTTGAATCAGGGTTTCATGCCTGAGCCACACCTCCTGTCCATTTCCTTCTGGTTATTTTGGAGATGGGGGTCTTGAGAATTATTTCCCCAGGCTGGCCTCAAACTTTGATCCTCCCAAGCTTGCCTCCAAGTAGATAGGACCACAGGCATGAGCCAGCAATGTCCAGCTAAACGAAATTTATTATTATTCTCCCTTATAGAGGAGGAAATTTGAGCTAAGAGACTGTAAGGTGACTTCCAAAATCATAGAGTTAGAAACTAGTATGCTTGAGTTCCAAATCTATGTACTAGCTCCTACCCTGGTGCTCATTTCACATGCAGCTTTTATTTCACAAGTTTCTATCAGCTACAATTATATCATTTTTCTTTTTCTCAATAATAAGTGTGGAAATGCTGAATGACTCACATAAGTGGATTAATTCTTAAGTGATTCAGTTTAAATGTAAAAGAAAATATAACTACTTTAAGAGTCTATGCTTTTACACTTCCTGAAATTGTTAATTAAGTCTAGTAAAATACACATTTCATTAATAGTATATTATCTTGGCACATATTTCTACTTAGGTTTATGACCCAATTTATTCAATAAAAAAGGAAAGTATCTCTGGTTTCAGCTCAAAGGATGTTTAATATTAGAGGAACTGGCACACTTATCCTACCTTGGGAGTGTCCAGTTAAAATACAATCCAGGATTGGATTAATTGTTTTATCTGTGCAGAAGAGTCATTTTGTTTGATGTTAATTGCTTTGTGAGATTTGAGGGCCAGCAAAGCCAGGCATCCAGTGAGGACTCCTGTGCTTATCTGTTTGTGGGGCCTGGTCCTGCCACCTGACCTTTGTGAGGAGTTGGGTATGTCTGTAGCATGATTGTCTGACTTTGAGATTGTGGTATAATCCTCCAGCAAGGATACCTGGTTTACAGGACTTTGGTGTTATTGCTAAAGGATGTGAGCTGTAAAGAATTTTATTCTAATGAGCATGTTTTAGGTGGTCAGCAAATATTTGTTCAGAAAAATAATGAATAAATACATTCACAACTGAAAAATTTCACAAGATCAGGAAAGATGTGATTGCCAGGTCACTGGGGAAGGGTCCATTATTTTTCCTTAGAGAAGTTTCCTTAGGGCCTGCTAAGTATGGACTTGAGTACCCTTCATATTTGGGGTTTTTGTTTCCTGATCAGTGATGAGAAAGCAGCTACAATGCTGGTAACAGGGCATAAAAGGGGTCACAGCAGATCTCTGGAGGAGCCACACTTGTTCAAAGGGTGAGATCTGGCCTCAGAGGGTCTGGGTCAGCGAATTGTTTTTATTAGTTACTTGGGAAGGAATGACTAAGTGGAAAGCACCAAGGTTGATTTGTGTTTGTTAAAACTGTAACTCTGCATTTACATTTCCAAAGTACTTTATAATTGCTAAATGAGTTTTCCTCAAAGTGGACCTAGAAGGAAGATTAGCATTGTGGTTCCCAGTACAAATGCAGAAACTGAGGCATGGGTATGTAAGTGACTCACTTGAGGTTATACAAGTTCACTGAGTAAACTTCCATCGAACTTTTGAACATGGTTGTCTCTCTACAGCTGGATGCAGGGGCTTGGGAGCCTTTTCTAAGGGAAGTTCACTCATCTTGAGGCTCTATTGCATATGGCTTGGCCTGGGTCGGAGAGCTTTTAATGAAATTAGCTCACATATTCCCATGCTGAAAGATGTTGGGGGCACTGATGGCTGGAAGACTAATTCTGGAAGTGCTGTACTGAGGCCTGCACTATGCTATGATTTTGCAAATTCTGCTCAGGAAAATTATTTCCAGGGTCCCAGGTGCTTTTTTCTCGCTCTTGGACAAATATCCCAGGAAGCTTTTTCTTCTCACAGACCCACTCTTTGAATCAGCTTATGTTTATTATAAACTCTCCTTTAGATTTTTAATTAAAATAAAGACTTCCATAAACTTTTTATTTCTTATTACAAGGAAATGAGGCAAGTGTTTGTTCTGGCTCAGTGTTTGTGGGAGACATAGACCTTCAAAAGCTCTTTGAGTCATGTTACTGAGCTCTTTGAGCCTGGGATCCCCAAATTGCTGGACATAACCACTATTTTTGCACTTACAAAATTATAACAAATGCTGTCTAGAATAATTTTCACTAGTTTGTGTCTCTAAGGTCTTATATCTGCCTCATCTCAGGCACTTACTATTAAATGATTGTTAATAAAAGAATAAATTTAGGTCACATTTAGCGTTTTTACAAGTAGCTAAATTTTTTTCCTTCTTCCCAGAAGGGAGTAACAGAAGGAGAGGGAGAAAGGGAAAAGGGAATTGAAATGAAGAAAAGAGCGAACATGCTAGCTGGAAGCTATTATATTACTATCTTACATAACATCATATGCTCTTATAAATCACTCTTTTGTAGATGAAAAATGAGAAGAAGCCAGGAAAAAGAGGGGGAAGGAAATAGGTAGAGACTTACTGGTCGATTAGGTGAAAAGGCACCCAACAGTTGTAGATAAGAGAACAAAAATAAGCTTCATGTTGAAAAACTCACTTCCCCCTAGCCAAACTCTGAGAAGAATTACCTGCAAATTATGTAACTTCTGCTTTGAAGATTTGGTCCAGAAAGTGGATGAGTAAATATTCCATTTCTCCCTCTTTAAGAGCTTCCCAGATCCTCAGTGTGATTTCTAGTTAATAGAACATGGAATTTCATCCCAACTCCAGGTCAGCACATCTCCTATTTTCTGTGTTTCATTTATGATATCCCAAATCCTACAGCCTACACTAGGGACATTTAGATCTCTGTTGTTAGAATTTTCTGAGAGGCATTTCAGGAGGAAATCAGTCGTTACTGAGGTGAGGGGTTGAGTAAATGCTTCATGTCATTGAGGAAACAGTAATGCACTTGCCACTGTTGAGCAATATGAATCAAAGATCCGAATTCCATGTCTGTATCTGCCACTTACTAACTATGCTGAACAAGTTAAAAGACTTCTTTGTGCCTCATTTTTTTGTGCCTTCATTTTGAAAATAGAGATAAAGTTATTTATAAGAGAGAAATTAGAAGTGTTAAAAATAAAATATTAAAAATCATTGAATTATGGGGAAAGGGGAAATAATACCCCACAAAATATATGCAATCATCTGACTGTATTCATAAAACAAAAAGTCTCTTCTTAACTTATAAATAAAGAAACTTACTCTTTGATGGCCCACAGGTTTTAAGTGTGGAAATAAGTTAATACTACTAGCTCAATTAAGCAACTAGGTAAATTATTTATTTATTTAAAACATTAAAATTGTGTGTAATTATGGAGTGTGTGTGTTGTCTGAATACATGTATGCATAGTGTAATGTTCATGTCAAGGTAAACATATCTATCTCATCAAACATTTATCACGCCTTTGTGGTGAACACATTCAAAATCCTTCTAGCTTTTTTGAAATATTATCGACAGTCACCCTACTGTGCCATAGAACACCAGAAGTTATTTTTCCTATTCAATTATAACTTAGTACCTGTTAATTAACCTTTCCAGATGGGGAAAATTTTTTTTGATTCTAATTTACTTCACAAAAATACTCTGTACAAAATATTGCAATCCTTTATATTATTATTACTAAGAGAGTTTGAAATTGTTTGTGCCTATAATTGTGGAAAGGCATTTTAGATTTTAAGGTTATAAGACATGATTTCCTAATGGGCCATGTGATTATGATGTCACTCCATTAAAGTTGAGATATTATCTTTAAAAGAGCAAAAGCAGTGGATCAAATATTTATAGCATGAAGCTAGAGATTATCTCCTCTGAAAATAAAGAAAAGGAGAAATTAAGAAAATTTATGTTGCAAATGTTGAACTAGAAATCCAAACATTTATTAATTTTTACCACAATTTATTAAAAAGTTAAAGGGTTGCCCATATTTAAAAAATATTAGACCTCAGGGTTTTGCTAAATACAGAGTTTATTTCTCAATATTTTGCTCTTTTTTCCATTCTCCCCTCCTTTTTCTTTTCCATTAGTTGTGTGTAAGTCAGTATAAAATGAGTTGTGGAAATGTCTAAGGAATAAAATTGTGTGTTTCTGTATTAAAATTTTAGAAGTGGAAAGTTAAATGTAAATATATTAAAACAAATAACAGAAAAATCTAAAATACATTGCTGTTTGCACAGATGCTTTCCCCTGAATCACCAACACTCAATAGAGTAAATTTCATTTTCCACTGCAATATGTTCATTGGTACTCCTACAATACAAGAAAGCAAGCAAAAGTCTCCTGGCTTCAAGCCTAGTGTTCCTTCCCCAAAACAGCTCTGGCTCTCTGAACTATTGATTATACAGCATATTTGCAAAGATAATGAAGGGGTGACACAGACCACTTTTCCTTACTCTGAAAACTCCCAATCCTAAGGTTTTACATTTTTGCATTTGCTTTTTATAATGCTTACTTCACGATGTGTGGCATATAATATGCATTTAGTCATCATCCCTGTGAATCTGTCAGCTGTCTGTGATAGCATATCTGGCACTGGAGCTTATCCTCTGATTAGTATTCATTCACTCATTCCTGTATTTCCTCTTTAATACATTTGACAAATACTTAATGAGAATGTACTATGTGCCAGGTCTCTGTGCTAGATGTGGGGATAAATACTGGCACATAAAAAAAAGTTAAAGTCTAGGAATTTGTGTCAATCAAAGGTCACTCCAATGTCAGCCTTCTATTCTTCCCCCCAAACAAAGCTACTTCAAAGAAGATAACGGTAATTATATGTGTTAGTTTGCTAGGTATACCAAAACAAAATGCCACCAGTTTGGCTGGCGTAAGCAACAGGAATTTATTTTCTCATGGTCTGGAGCCCAATGTTCAAGACCAAGGTGTTGCACACTGGGTCTCTTCTGAGGCTTCTCTCCTTGGCTTGCAGATGGATGCCCTTTTGTAGCCTCTTCATAAGGTCATTCCTGTGTGGATGTATACGCCTATGCTGTCTCTCTCTACATCCAAATTTCCTCCTCTTATAATGACACTATTCATATTGAATTAGGTTCTACCCATATGACCTCATATTACCACAATTATCTCTTTCCAAGGCCTTATCTCTAAATATAGTCATATTCTCAGGTACCAGAGGTTATGATTTTAATATATAAATTTTTGGGGAACACAGTCAGCCAGTAACATAATACTTACTTTCCATGAAAGGCCTGTTTGAACTTTTAAAGCATTTCCATTAACACTAATTCTAACAACCTATAGCTTAGAGTACAGTTAAACTGAAGACATACTCAAGGAGATGGAATGACTTGTGTACAATGTATATACACACAGCAATCTCTGGATTTGAACCCACACCAGTCTAATTTGATATTCTCTGATGCTTGTTTGATGGTGTAGAGATCTCTTCTTGTTCTGGTTCTTGCCTTTCTGTATATTTGGGCCCAAGGATATACAACCTCTGGGCATATGCTATACTGTAGGATATTGGTATACACTTGGTTAAATTGTCAATCTCACTTTTTTCTTATTTGTTTTACATAACACTGGACCTCATCTTAGTTATTAGATGCAACACAATCATTCACAAGTTTCTCTAAGTTTAATGTTACTATCAGAAACATTTCCCTATTGAAAATTATTTTGGATTCTGACTATGAATTAATGCAGTATTGAATACATATAAATAGCTTATGATTAACTCTGGTTGACTTGGACTACCTCAGTTCATTCCATCAATTCAGGCAAGGAAAACTATTTTGGACTAAATACTCAGCCTGATATGTGGGCAGAAATAACTTAAAATGCTTACTTTTTATTACATAATCCAAATGTAACCTACTTAAATTATCTAAGATTTAAAAAATCAATAAACATTTTGAATTCAGGGAGAATGTTAATACATCATTTTATGTTGTTGGATTATGTGAAATCTAATATGCTTTACCATTTCCAGGAATTCCTCCCTGGGCTCCTCAGAAAGGGCTCAGTTACTCTAGTCTAATGGGCTAGTCCTTTGGGGAAGTTGTATGGTAAGTGGGCTAGTGGCCAGTTGTATATCCTCAAACATCCTCCACCCTTCAAAAGCATTTTTCCAATTAGCTATAAAGTAAGTAGAAATCAGTTGTCCATCATCCTAAGAGAAGCTGTCTTCTCCAGGAACACTGGCTCTTTCTCCTTCTTCTCTATCTTGCTATCAATTTGTGTATTACTGAATTTTAATAATAAAGAGCTTAGAAACAGTTGAGCTTCCTTTGTAATTACTTGGATATTTTCTTAGTTGTTACTAATAAATCTAAGTATACATAAAACACTACAGTTCAACTTCAATAAGCTGAAATGTTCAGGGAATGATTAATTGATTTAACCTGTGGAAAAAGCAGAAAACTGTGGAAAAAGCAGAAAACTTTCACCTTTATACACACACACACACACACACACACACACGCGTGCATATAAATGCACTTAACAATGTCTTTAAATATCTTGTGTAAATTCCCCATCACAGTTAATATAAACTTATAGTAGGTATATGTAGTTCATATACATTCCATATAATATAATACACATAATAGACTTGTCTCTTCAGGATATTGTTCAAAGAGTCTAAACATAAATTTCTAATAAGTTCCTATGAAGTGACTTGCTGAATGAATGAATAAAAAAACTGAAGCAATGATTCAGGTGACTTTGTACTTCTCTGACAATACAGCTTAGATGTGTTTAATTTGTTTTTAAAGTTAAATCCTCACTGTCCTATTATTTGGTTTGCCATTTCCATTATAAGTAAAGATCAGGACCAAACTAAGTTAAATGCCTGATTAGTTATTTGAATTTAGATGCAAGTACCCAAGATTAGAAATTGCAATCATGAATTATAGCTTTGCCACATACATCATAAGCTTGAGTAGGTTACTTGGCCTTTCTGAGCCTTTTGTTAAAAAAACCTCTTTTGTATATTTCACATAGTACAACATGACTGGGCCTCTTTTTACATATTGCTAAAATGGAAATAAAAATTATACCTAGTATGGTCTTTACTATAATAAAGATGTTCACTTTAAATGAGGTGAAGTCTAAAATGGATTTTTTCATGAGCTAAGGAAGTAGCATTTTCTTATCCTGCTGTAGTTACATTCCATACATCATAGGTGTGCCCGAAAGGGGAACTAGGCAAGATGCTCAACTATTTTTATTATGGGGAGCACTGTGTCTTTTTCTTAACTTCTATCTCACATGTGCAATACTACCAGAATTACAGTCTGGACTTCTAGGATTTTACTTACTCCACTTTTCTGGGGTGATATCCTAATATGTGTGAATAAGCATAACATCCACAAAAAGATTTTGGAATGATAAAGACTAGGCATGCACACCAACTCTTATGTATTGGTTTCCATTTTTTCATTTTTGTCTTTATCTCTTGTGAGTGGTGCCTTGGGAGAGGGAAGGAACTTGGACACAAGAGTGCTTGCCTCATAGGATTGTGAGAGCTAAATAAAACAATATCTAAATAAATTGAGTCCAACTTTCCTTCCTTCCTTCCTTTCCTTCCTCCCTTCCTTTTTTCTTCTATTCATCTAATTATTATTTATTTGAGAAGTGTCAGGCACTGTGTGTAGTGTCTTAAAGTAGAGCATGAGAGGTAGTCAGCAGCACAGTTTCTTTTCACCCAACATTGCATTTCTGTATTAAAATCCATGAATGTAGCCAAAGAAATGAAGCTCTGACCCTAGAATAAAGAACAAAGTTCTATCCAGAATCTCTCTCCATCTGCTCTGCCCCCCCGTCCCTGGGCAGAGATGAGAAACTTCACTGATTTTATGCAGAGGAATTAAAATTTTTGTGTGTTATTAAAAATTCCCTCCTGCCAGCCATCATCCATGTGAGGCAAAGGATGGAAATGAAATTGAAAGATACATCACCAGATCTTCTGACGTTTTCCCAGGGGTGAAACTGGGAAAGTAAGCACAGGCCCCTTGGTGAGTTGATATTTCTGTGGGAAGCACTGTGCAAAAGCGTGACACTTTTAGGTACATCTGGCCCAGGGCAAAAATATGAATTTGGCTGAGATTGTCTTCTACCTGGCAGCCCGGGAGCCTGGGAGCCTTCCTTCCCTACTGGTGCCTGTTCTTCCCCCTAGCTCTCACGGCATGCTGCCCATCATCTTTTGTGCTGCCCAGAAGAAGCTAAAAATGCTCTCCCTCCTAGGTGCTGTGTGATTACTGGCACAGACTTTTGCTTTTTCAGAACAATTTTAGGTTCAGAGCAAAGTTTAAGAGGAAGGTAAAAAGATCTCCAATACACTCCTACCTCCATATACGCAGCCTCTCCCCTTGTCAATGATCCCTACCGGACTGGCACATTTGTTGCAACTCAGGAACTTCCATTGACACATCAAAATCACTTGAGGTTCATAGTTGCATTAGGATTCGCTTTTGGTATTGTACCTTCTATGGACTTGGACAAATACATAATGAGACGTGTCCAACATTGTGATATCATACAGGGTAGGCTTACTGCCCTAGTAATCCTCCAGGATTTTCTAATTTATTCCTCTGATTTTTTATTCTTTTTCTGACACTCACTGATTTTTTTTATTCTTTCCACAGTTTTGAAAATAGTCTATAGCACAGAGCAACCTCTGTTCTGGACTTACCTTAAGTTCAGACTTTTGATATATAGAGAAAGGACAAAATGTCAAAGAAGCTGGGAAAGTAGGCAAAGGAGGAAGGCACACTTCTTTTCCTTTCCCTCTACTTTCCCATCTTGTTTGGCATAGCACAGTTTAATTCTTAGATAGGGTTTAGGTATTGTTCCTTCCCTTTGGCACTCATGCATATATTTCTGAAGAGGAGTGGCTACAAGGTCCTGACCTTCCTAAGCCTACACTTCCACATTTTTGGATGCACTTGAATTAGAAGAGCAGAATGAAATGCTGCTCATGATACTACTGAATGACTCTTAATGCAAAACACTGACTGAATAATCTTTAGATAAATCACCCTGGAGAGCATTTACCTTTTCTTCTAGTGCAGAAACAAACCACTTCATGAAATACTATCAAACGAACATTTAACAAGATATACCAAATCCCAATAGGTCATTCAAGAACTTCCACTTCTACTCTTAAACCATCCTTCCCCTGTGTTGGGAAGAAGGGTAATATAGTGTTTGACTCTTTGCTTCTGATGGAAGGGGCAAAGACCAATAACTGTGGTTTTTCTACTCCCCTCACTGTTGTGTTGGGTAATATCAATGTGCTTTTCCCTTAAACAAATTTGATTAAAGTATATTATCAGTATAAAAAATAAAAGAGTCTGAGAAAAGAAATCTTTTTATGACAACTCACTTGTGGTTTTGAAGTGTGCTTTGAATGGTAAGAGCACAGTAAGTAATTTAGCTGAAGTGTAATAATTGGTTTCCAAGTGTTATGATTGATACATTTCATTGAAAATAGCACCCTGAGGTTTTTCCAAATTAAAGATGAAATCTAAATAAAACCTTAAATAACCCATGTGGAAATACTTTATTGTAGTTAATAACGAAGCAAAAATATGCTTATTTTAACTGTAGACTCGTTTCAACACATTATACCTATTGTTGCTTCCACTTGAAAAGCATCACACTTGGCTTATATAAAAGTAATAGCATTCCTAACTATTAATAGCAAAAAGAGAGACATTTATGGACATTCATACATCATTTATAAATGACCCTTATGAATAAAGTGTTACAATGATTTCCATTAGCATAAGTTCCACAATTATGGCCTGCATAAGAGACACATTTTTCTTTCTGGAATACATGTATAAAAATCTGTCATTTACTTTGCTGAAATCTTACCCATAAAGCTTCAACATAGTTCTATGTTCATAAATGACTTTAAATTGAAATGTATAGACATAGAGTATTAGGTAGGGGGAGATACATGGTACACTTAGGAAGAAAGTACTTGGGCCTGAGCACATGACCATGGTACCATGTGTTCCTGAGGTGAAAGCCTGGGCTTTCATGACTGGCTTGGACAAACAGGAAAGTATAATGCCTGAAGGGTATCTTGATCTTCTTGTTTTTCCCTTTTCTTGGCATCTCTTGATCCAGGATCTTGGGCAGTAACTTTTACCTCTTTAAGGGCTGTTTGACTTTGGGGTATATTTTCAAGATAGTATTGAGAGAAACATGACATTGTTGTAGAAATCCAAAGCACAAGAACTAATTTTTGAGCTCCTGCTTTCTGGTAGACACTGTGTACCCATTATTTTGCCCATTCTTCATAATGTATCTTACACATTTTGATTATATACCTACAAGGTAGGTTTTATTATAATTTTTTTCTAGATCTAGAAACCAGAGCTCAAAGAAGTTGTATAAATTAACCAAGATTACATGGCAGAAAGGGTTTGACCTAAACCAGTGGTGGTTCTGCCATATCTATCTCCTTACCTACAGTTCTGCCTGAGAGTACATCAAGGTAGCTTGAGCTTGCCCCATTAACTCTCTGAAGCTGTGGAACTTCTTTGAACAGAGGGTTCTTTATGGAGGGAACTATATTAGTTTTATTTTACAATGGCAGGGCATTGTCTGGAGTCTGAGTTAGAAAGCTTGACCTGGAAGCATTTCCAAAAAGGAAACATATCCAGCAGTTATTCATTTCAGAGACTTTCTTAGAAAGGCTCTTCCACTTCCTCCCCATAGTGACTAAGCATTTAGGAAACAAAAAATAGCTCTTATTCAAAATAAATAAATGAATAACTGAATACATGGATAAATAAATAAATATATAAGAAAGAAAAAGAAAAGAGTCAGGAACTCTGTTTGGGACTCATCTAAAAATAAGCAATGAGGAGTTTGTAAGCAGAAGGCAGCCATTTGCTTCATCTTAAGAGTCAGTCAGACCTGAGTTTTAGTCCTCTTGACTCTACTACTTATTAGATGAGCAACTTTGGCAAATTAGTACCTACCTAAGCCCTAATTTCCTAATCTACAAAATGTGAGTAATAATGGTATCTAACTCATGGAGTCCTCGTGTAGATTAAGTGAAATGATCTCTGGTTCAAAGACATGTTTCAATAAATCGTAGCTATTATTATGATTCACTAGTCCAACTAAGATCATACTACCAGTTCATAGCACTCTGGACACTAGTGCTAAATTCTAGGTGTTCTAACTGAGTCCAATTCTTTTTTCTGTTTATTTCAACCTAAAACAGGTATATAATTTTGGTATCAGCATGAATATAAACTTTTAACATCAACCTGTAAAATGTGCATAGCTGACCAGAAAAACAGACTGAAAGCATTATGTTACTAATTTAGTTTTAATAAATATTTCTAATTAATGTTTTATAACAAGCCATTTGCCATTTTACTATCAATTACATGTTTCAGCTTTATATCAGCATTCAATCGACTCTAGGAAATATCTGTTGCCACATATATTAGCAGCCATTTACCCAGAAAAAAATCTGGTTTTCAATTCGATTCTTCACTTTTGGCACCATGTTAGCTGGATCCATCATCTAATTCTCTAAAAGTTTGTCAACCCAAAATTGTATTTTTCCCTTTGAGAACAAGAGCAATTCAGATGATGATGACTGAAGAAAGCGATGGACTAAGTGAATACGGATGTAATTTACATTAGGAAAGCCTTGATGATATTTACAAAATAAATCCTAACTCTACAAATAATTTACTCTTTACTTTTTGAGATATCAGCTGTAACCCTAAAATTCATTCAAGAAAATTAAGTTTTTAAGTGTGCAATTTTTTTCTCTAAGAAGTTTAATAAATAAAATTAGATTGTGATCACAGAATCACTGTTTTTCCCATAAATATAATGATAACATACTTCTTTAATGTCTTCAAAAACCTTTAAGACTAATGAATTTGGAAGCCAAAATACCTCATTCCAGAGAAACAGGAACCAGGGTGAAATTTTAAGGTTAACTGTGTTTATACGCATGAGTGATTATTGTATAAGGATATTAATAATAAATCACAGAGATTTATAAATAAGTTATCTATGGTAAACCAAACCAGGACTTCTAATTCTAATTTCCTCTTTTATTTTGCATACAGTGAGCTATTATTTAGCTATAAGCTGTTTAGCAATTAACTACAGATGTTTTCTAAATTTTATGAATCTCTCTGGAGATACACAAATCCAGATATCTGTGGTAGAAGATATGAATTCTGTAGCCTTTATTTTATAACCAAAATTTGTTAGGGATTTCTTGGTTAGTTGTTAGATATTACTTTAGAAATATCTGTTGGTGACAAGCAGACTTATCATAATTACATTCAAATTCTTGAATCAAGTAGTGTGAAAGCCCTTATTTTTACAGATCAAGCCATACTGCATGTAAATGACACCAGACCTTCAAATAGTTTTCAAAAATCATCAGACCTGAAAAAGACCATTTACTACACATAATTGAAATCGAGCAGCTTGTGCTAGCCTGAGCCTCTCTTTTCCTCACTTAGTTCTGCTCTTAACATCCCAAAGAGAATGCAAAAGCCACTCTGTTGCCAGCTTATCCTGTTAAATTAGGATTTTATAAAAATACCTGAAAAAAGAGAAGAAAAAAAATAATATCCTATAATTATTGAAGCCCAGTCATCTGACACTTATTGGTTCTTCTCTGACTTGTATTCAGCATATAGTGCATAGGGACCAATATTTATTGTTACACTTGGATTCCTTTAGGAGATAGAGGGCTGCCAATTTTGTAGTAAATTGAGTGTGTCAAAGACTTGGATGAGTGCCAGTGTCAAAACAGGCACAGAAAATGTGTTCTTACTGCAGGTGAGAGGAGACTAGACAAACTTGTATTGTTTCTGTCAGCTCTATGATAATTAATTTCAACCATATTATCTGAATTAAAACATGACAATTATTTATTCCCTGGACTAGTTTCCTGGAAGCTGGCCAGTTTTCCTACTCTATTTTGGAAAATGCTTGGCTAAAATATGAGCAAGTCATTAAGAATTGATGCATAGGTGATGTCTGTATTCATATAAAAGATGACACCTTTAAAACACGGTTTTAAACCAACATTAGTAGAGAGGAAAATGTGTATGAGAACTCCCTGGCACAGCTGGAGTGCCCTATGATGAAAAGTAAAAAGAGTCAACTATTAGCTGGCCTTTTGGGCCTGCTGTATGGATCTCCATTCCTCACACAAGCCCATGTTGGCTCGTTTGCTGATAGCAGTGATTGACTGTTGGGTCGTATTATCCCCTGCTGTTCCCCCTCCCTCACTTCTGGGGATATCAACAGCAGGAATCGTCAGTCAGGGCTCAATTGATTATCCTCAAAATTTGCTCCGCTATTGACCATAATGGGGAAAAAAATTCGTGCCTCTGAATTATTCAGAATGAAAATATACACAGAAGAAATCGATAAGGCACATCTGATATTAAAGACAAATTAAAACAGGCAGTAGAAGGGAGCTTGAGGCAGCTGCTACATACAAAGAAAAAGGCATTTTGGAGATAAAGGAAACTGTTTTTGCTTTTTTAAAAAAGATGTTATAGCTGTCAAAGCTTTTCAAAATTAATAACTTTATTAATGGAAACATTAGGACTTCCTGGCCAGCTGGTTCCTTATAACATTTGGCATTGTACTTAAAATTCCAGCACTGTAATTTCTTTCTAATAGAAATATAACTGCAACATGCCATGCTAGAGGGATATAACTACAGAAAAATACTCAGATCAAAACAAAGACACCCACAAATATCTAGGACTAGACACGAGGACTGATAGAAACTGATAGGAGTTAGAAATTAACTAAATGAGAAAAAAATCATGTTGATGAGACACACTTACTTTGCACTATGGACAGAAAGAAATTGGGTTCTTGTAGGCTGATAGGTGCTGGTGGAGATGGGGGATGCGGGTGGGGTCTTTGAGGTAGAAACATATCCCAATTTAATCTGGATCTGAGGAGAAAGGGATCCATCCAGAGTTACTTCAATGGCAGTGAAGTGGACAGTTTTCAATTATCTGAAGATCTAATTTCCTCTGAGAGCTCTATAGAACTTCAACCTTCTTTTTCCTTCACTAACAGGTGTATTTAGTCCAAATTGTCAAAAATATTTCTTTAGTTTCTCCACCTCATTTGGTGAGAATTTAGTCTTGGTTATCCATCTGTTTGCTCCTATCAGAGATAAATGTGGTCCCGAACACAAGGAACTTGAAACAAATACTCCCCTATCCCCACTCCAGCTCAGGAACCAGCTTGAAGCCCAAGTAGCTTTATTTATTAGGTGGGAGGTAACAATCGCCCTTGCTCTTGGAAAATGTTACTCAATTAAGAGTCTTCCTCTGGAATGCTAAAAGGAGAGACAATTCCTCTGGGACCCCTCTCCTTGCCACTTCTGAGGTGATTCCTGGCAGATGGGGAGATGTCCCCTGCCTCTGAAATTAGCAGAACATTTCAACACCACAGGCAGCACTTGACTGCCAAAGATGGGACTCCTTCACTTTCTTTTTGGGCTGTCCTTGGATTTTCTGTTCATGAGAAAAGTTGCTGCTTGGAAACACATATTGAAGTGCTTATCTGTGAGTTGTATCTTGGTCAGGTCCAGCAAAGAATGGGCAGGGTAATCTGACTTGTTTCACAACAGTGGAGAGGAATGTAATTCAAACATTAGGTGTGTGAAAATTCTTAGTATGTTTTATGACTTCACTGAGATTCTAGAGATGGACTTTGTCATTGCCTCAGGAACTTTCCTCAGTGTGATTTGACTCTGAATTCAAGTTACTGCTATTGAGAGTGATCAGAGAAGAGAGAGGAACATCCCCAGGTCAATCTTGACCTCCCAAATTTCTTTTTAGTTTTTACATGCATGCTAAATGTGCTCAAGCATTTCAAACGTTGTCACTGATGCTCCTTCCTGTGTGCTAGAGGTGAGAATTTCACTTTCTTTTCTCACCTCTTTTCTTTCCTCCCTTCTTCCTCCCTCTCTTCTCTCCTTCCCTCCTTCTCTCTCTCCCTCTCTCTGTCCTTTGTTCCTTCCTTTTTTGTGAGACAGGGTATCACTATGTACTCTAGGATCGCCTCAAAGTTGTGATTCTGCCTCAACCTCCCAAGTGCTGGGATTTTATAGACATGAACCACCGTGACTGTCTCCTTTACCTGTCTCTTTAAAATTCCAGCACTCCTTCACTTCAGGCACACTCACACTCATCTGTGAACCTGCTTGCTATTTTGTGGGAAATATGGAGCAGACAGACAGGATTTGCATATCTACTTGCACACAGTAGCTGCACTTTTCCACCTGCCCTCCATGGCTCTGGCCAGTGCTTCCACAGGGGCTTGGAAAAAACCCCAAACAAGCAAAAACAAGCCAAACAAAAACCTTTCTTGACCCCATTTCCACATGCTGCTTGCCACTTTTTCCTTATGCTTTCAAGAAAATTCTATGAAAGCCTTGACTATACTACTGTCTCCAATTGCTTTCTCTTCATGTCCTTTTTCCAGCTTGTTAATCGAAAACAATTTTAGATTAATAGAAAAGTTGCAAAAATAGTACAGGAATTCCCATATGCTCTTCACTTAGCCCCTTCTAATGTTAACATTTGATACAACCACAGTGCAGTAACCAAAACTGAGAATTTCCACTTACTATTGAACCCATGGCAGTTAGGCTTGCTCTTGCTTGCAAACGTCGCAATTTTCTCCACATCACTAAATCAAAAGATAAGTTCTCAGACCTTTAATTATTTGACCTATCAACAACATTTCATATAGTTGGTAATTCTCTCCTCCTGAACACGCTTTCTTTGCTTGGATTCCAGGTCGCTACCACCACACTCTCTTCTTCCTTTTGTTCCATTTTCAACTTGTGCCTCATCTCAGTGTTCTTGGCTGTCTTTTGACCTTTTAACATAGGGAAGAATCTCTTTTTTTACTGTTCTGACTGTCTTAGTTGCCCCTCATTGCTTGCAATACCATCTATTCACTGATGACTCGCACATTTTCTAGCTCTGGTTTGAATTTTTCTCACAAACAATAGGCTCAAATGTCCAGTAGTGTACTGTCAATCTTTATTTGGATATTTAAAACAGGCATAGTAAGCAAAAACTTTCCAAATCTGAGCTTCTGCTCTTCCCTATTCCCCCAAATTATTCTCACATAGTATTCCCCATGTCAATCAACAGCAACTTAATTCTTTCAGTTGTTCAAGACAAAAATATGGAGAGTTGTCTTTCCTTCATGTCTCATATCTAACCTCCTAGAAAATTTTACTAACAATACATTTGAAATATATCTGGGATCCAGTCACTTTTTTTAAGGGTTTAAAAATTGATTTTATTTATAGAGATATATGCAAAATGTTTTGGAGATCAAGAGTATAGAAATACTGTTTTGGCTTGGAAAATCATGGAGAACATAGAAGAGGTAACTTTTAAGCAAATTATTAAAGAATGGGTAGCATCTGAAAGAGAATACTTTATTTTTTCTTTTACTGCTGTGAATGGAGCCTAGGGCCTTGTGCCTGCTGGGCAAGTGCTCTACCACTGAGCTACATCTCCAGCAATACTGTACATTTTAATACTAGTTTAACAGAATTTTCAGAACACTTTGGAGGTAAAATGATAATTCTTATCAAGCTAAAGTTTAGAAATGTTGAAAAATTTGTCTGGGGTCACATTGTGGCAGGACAAGGAGTTTCATGGGTTATTATTCCAAAGTCTTTGATTTTTTTATTAGAAGGAGTAAAGACATACATTATCTTTTGTTCATCAACTTTTAAGGCCTGAGGTACTTCTTACTGTATTATAACAATTAATTTCTGTCGATTTAGAGACTAGTTATATTATATCATAACTAATAAGTATCATAGTTAGTAACTCTGGACTCTGCTAGTACCAGATAATAGTATCTAGACTTTATATTACTGGTCTCTTAAAATTGTGGATATTGGATTTGAATGTAATCTCAGGCAATTTCTGAGACTCCATGCCAGTCACTTTTTAATACCTTCTCTTCCAGGGCTCTGGCCCAAGTCCTCATGATGCC
Organism: Castor canadensis; assembly: GCF_047511655.1. Lineage (NCBI taxonomy): Eukaryota > Metazoa > Chordata > Mammalia > Rodentia > Castoridae > Castor > Castor canadensis. The sequence goes on from NC_133395.1 coordinate 30,910,931, forward strand.
TTCCTTCGATTATGGTTACATAGCTGACCTCCTTGCTAATGTCCTATCCCCTCATCTGTTCACCACCTATAGTGATCTTGTTAAGGCATAAAACAGATTACATGGCAGTCCTGTTCAAAATGGCTCCCTGTTTCACACAGAGAAAGAAACAAAGTCCTGTCAGTCGCTCACAAGGCTCTACAAGCTTTGTTTTCGCCATCTTTATCAAACATCTCTTTCTAGTCTTCATGTGACCTCTTCGAAACCACACTGGCCTTCTTGCTGCTGGTCTTGGGTCATTTCAGCCTACTTTTGCCTCAGGCCATTGCACTTGCCATTTCACTATCTTGAAATGGTTGGCCCCCTTGATTTCTTCAGGTCTTTGCTCAACTCTCACTTTTTAAGCTTATTTTGGTAATACATAAATTGCCTGTTCTTATCCCTAAGAATCTGTGTCTTTATATCTATTTGTTTAAAAAATTTGCAGGTTTTTTATTCTCTGTTTCTTTTTACTAAAATGCAAGTTCCATAAGATCAGCAATTTTGGGGTTTTTTTTCTTTCAAATGTTACATCCACAGTGTCTTCCACATGGCCTGCAACATAGTAGATACTCAAGATTTGTTGAATTAATGCACAATTCTTCCATATGTCTATGGTGCAGGCCAGGCAAGTAGTATTCCCATTTACTGGGAGGAGAATAAAGTCTTTAGAGGCTAATTAAACTGTCCAGAGAAAATGCAAAATTTGAAATGAGAGAGCACAGTTCCCTGGGCTCCAAATGCTTGGGCATATCACTACATGTGACATTTAATTCAGTAGAGGAATTTATCCAAAGCTCTTGCTGAACTTTATTAGGCAAGGGTTATAAGAATTGATCCAGGGTCAGATGAGTATGGTAAAGTCATTGGTGGTCAGCCAATTAAATTCTTTGGATCCAAACTCTTTCTCTCAAAAGAAGATTTCCAAGTAAGCTTTCACTGCAGGGTGTCAAGAAGGAACATTAATCTGCCAGAACAGCTGTTTGCTCTTATAAAATACATCAGTCTTCAAAGTAATGGAAAATCCAAGAGGCAGCTTTGCTGATTGAATTGAAAGTCAATGGGAATCAAGGAATTGTCCATGTTGAATTATTAAGTAACTATTTCTAAATTAAAGCCTTTTGGATGAGCAGCAAACTGGACTGCAGCTTGCACAAATGTATGTTTTGCTCACTTTCCTATTTGAAGTTATATTAGCTGTATGCCAACACATCAATCAAAGACCCCAAAACAGGTGTGTGAAATGGCCATCCATCAAATGGGATCTTTGGCCACTCACTCCACAGCAGAATGATTTGGAACTTGTTCAATGGATAATGCACAGGAAAAGGAAAGGCTATGCAGAGCTATTAACTGAATTCAAAAGAGCACAGAAAATACAAATTGATGCTTAAAACAGAAGATATACTCAGCAGTTTGCCTATTTTGATTTAGATTGCCAGTTTGAGAAATAGAAGAAATAATTCAATCATTTGTGGAAAGGGTCTACTTTTTTAAATACCTTTTTATTTATACAACGTTTTGATCTCCAGAAAAATTGCAAAGGGTCTTCGCCATCTCCCCCATTATTAGCATCTTACATTTGTATGGTTCATCTGTCATGATTACTGAGATAATATCAATACATTCTTCTTATTATTAGCTAGCTTCCATACTTTATTCAGATTTCTTTATATTTAACCTAATGCCACTTTTCTCTTTCCTATCTAGGATACCACATTACTTTTAATCAATATGTTTCCTTCTTGGGTGTGGCAATTTCTCAGATTTTCCTTGTTTTTGATGACATTGACAGTTTTGAGGATCACTTTCAGATATTTTATAGAGTGCCCTTAAATGGGATCTTTCATGATTAGAACAGATTTCTAATGTTTTCTGGAAAGAAGACCATAGAGGTAAAGTTCTCTCACCATAATCAAAGGTACATATTATCAATATGACTTATTATTGTTGACATTAAGCTTGACCACCTGACTGAGGGAGTGTTTGTCAGATTTTTTTTTTACTGTATCTATCATTTTCTCCCTGTTTGCATGTAATATTCTTTGGAAGGAGGTCTTAATATGTATAGCCCCTACTTAAGGAGAAAGGATTTATTTTCTATCTTCTTGAAAGTGGAAGAGGTATGTGGATTATTTAGGATTCTTCTCCACAGATTTGTCTTTTCTCCCTTATGTATCTATTCATTATTTGTTCATTCACTCATTGAGTACTCATAGAAAAAATTATATATATTTAACATAAATGTATATATTTTATAGATTGGGTTGTGATCCAAAACTACTTTGTTTTTTGCTCAATTAGTCCAGTCTTGGCCACTGGATGCTTTTTTTGATTTCCTCTTATGTCCATGTGGCATATCATAATTGTGTTTTTGTTTTTGCAAATACATTATATATATATCTGTTATATATGTGTGTATATATCTCTCTATATATATCCACAAACACTCATAATTTTATGTTATGTATTTATTTGTGTGCAAATGTCTGGATCTACATTTAAGCTGAACATATATTTATAGTGATGAATCTAATTCTTTTACCATATGGATCATTTTTGCTTTCTCACCTTGCTTATCTGTAAACATTAATTCTAACAGTGAGAATTTGGCTTCCACTGCTTATCATTTACTTACTTGTTTAATTCAAATATACATATGTAGTATTTTCAGAATGGTTAGCCAATACTGTTATGGGAAACAACTTTATCAACTAGAGTAAAGTTTTTTTTAATATATAATGTGTTTTGCCTGTAATCTTACAGACTACTCATTCTAAAGTTACTTAGGTTAGCAGCTTTTTTCCACTACCCCTTCAGTTTCGTTATTTCACACATTTACATTTAAATTGTTTTGTCATCTTCTGCGTTTCATCCTGGCATCCCCTGGCTTCCAAAGTGACTTTAAAAATGTTGTATAATTAAGGTTCAGTCTTAGTGTTGCAAAGGTCTATGGGGTTTAACAAATACATAGTGTCATTAATTCATGTTTATGGTACCATACCGAAGAGTCTTACTGCTCTAATAACTGAATAGTTTCACCTATTCAATCTTTACTCCCACCCAACTCCTGGCAACCACTGATCTCTTTACAATTTCTACAGTTTTTATCTTTTCCAGAATGTCATATAATTGGAATCATACACTATGTAGCATTTTCAAACTGACTTGTTTCAATTAGCAAGGCGCATTCAACATTTATTCCATGTCTTTATGTAGTTTGATAGCTTATTTACTATTGCTGGATAGTGTTGCCATTATGTGGGTATAACAACTTTTTACCTACTGATCTATTTTGAGTGTGGGAGTGTAGTTTAGTAATAGCATGCTTTCCTAATATATGTGAGTTCCTAGGTTCAAGCCTCAGAATTACAAAACTACCAAACAACAACAATAAAATACCAAAATAAACTCCACTTTTCAGTGTTGGTTGCTTTTAGTTTTGGTCATTTTGACAAAGCTGATATAAATGTATGTATGTAGGATTTTATGTGCACGTACGTTTTCAAATCATTTGGGTAAATACCAGAAAGCATGACTGTTGGATCAGATGTAAAGACTATTTTTAATTTTGTACAAAACCTGCCAGACTGTCTTCCAGAGTGGCTGCACCATTTTTCATCCCCAGCAGCAATGCAGGAGGGTTGTTGTACTGGCGCCTAGCTAGCAATTGCTGGCATTGGTTTTTATTTTAGCCATTCCAAAATGTGTCTAGTGGTGTCTTATTATTATTAGTTTAATTCACATTTCTTTAATAAAGCAAATGATGTTGATTTTCTTTTCATATTCTGATTTTAAAAGGGCCTATTTTTAAGGGTCCAAATCATTGCCTGATGTGAACTGGCTTTCTTGTGCTGAGAGTTTATCACTATTCAGACTGAACTTGTAGAAATTGAGAGAATGGAATTTTTAAGTGTTTTCTCCCTTGCAATTATAAAATGGCTGAAAATAGTTCTGACATCATTACAAAATGGGTAATGAGGAGATAGCATTGTCCTTACTGATGGGTCTATTCTTTGTATCACTTTTTTTCTATAATGAGGTTGATGTGTGCTCCAGATAGCATTGAGTTTAAAATTTTGGGTAAAGAGTATGATTTGTCAATAATATCTCCCAAATAATGGTAAAATTCTATTCCTATTTTTCCTGCTCCAATTAAGGGCACTGGTCAATTGCAAGGTCCACTCTATAGACTCCCAACCCTTCTGACTTTAATATTCTGTGCTAGATACACAGAACTCTTTTACAGATGCTCAGCATTCAATCCTGAAGGCTCTACTTCATCATCAGGTAATTAGTATTTTCATTAACTTGCTTATTGTCAAGGAAAATGAGCCTTGATCATCTAATTTTTCCTCAATGAGTTGAATATTGTAATATATCTATAATTAATGTGCTTTATGCCACAAACGTGTAATGGAGTGGAAATCTGAAGCTGCTCCCAGCAGTCACTGTCAGTAAATGTTTGATGAATAAACAGAGACTTTCTAATGGGAAATGGTGGCGACTTTTATAAGCAGACACAATAAAGACTTTATTAACATACTTAAGAAGCATTCTGGGAAATAGAATTGAATGCATTATTACTGTAGGCTTCTTTTGTGAAAAGTAAATTTTACTGTCCCCATAACAAATGTTTACTTGTTTGATGTAGTTGTAGCATCAGTATTTTATGGCATATTCTACAGTTTAATACAATGAAGCTTAAATTAGCTATATATTCCTTATGGGTTTTAGATCATGAGAAAAAAACCACGAATGATTCTGTTAATCATTTGCATACCTGGTTTATATGAAAAGAAAACAGTGTACCTATTTCAGAATTTTTAAGAGCCTAAAGACAAATTTCAAAGTATTTTATGCTAGCTAATAGACAGAAGCAATAAATATGTGTGTATGTGTGTGTGTGTGTGTGTGTGTTTGTGTGTTTAGTTTACCATATAGAGTCCAATTTTAACTAGTAGTTAAAAAAGGCAAATACATTGCATTTTAGAGTATATATCTGTCTTTTCTCATATAGAATCTAGAGATGTGTGAATGTTATCATTTCAACATATTTTTCTTTTTTGAAGGTTTGACATATGAATTACCCTGTATTCATTTTTCGTTAAACAGAAGCAGAAAGGCAGAGGGAGATTATCCATTACTTTGTCTTCATCTGAAAGACAAGGTATCTGCAGCAGGAAGATTTTAAATGGTTTCTGCATGGTTTTATAACTATAAAGTGACTGCCTGGGAACTCAGGCCCAGACGACTTCACTTTTCTCATTGCACACACTGTGTGTGATAGATGTGGATTTTCATGTAGTCAGCCCTTCCTACTTCCTCTTGAACAACTGTCACCACAAAGCTGGGCCTAATACCAGGGGATTGCAACCTGAATCTGGGTGTGTGTGTGTGTGTGGTACTGGGGTGCTCTACCCTTTGAGTCACACCTCCACATACAAAAGTCATTTCCACGTTGCCCTAGCTTGGTTGAAACTGAAAAGAAGAGAAAATAAATTTGGAAAAGGAGAAGCATAAGGTGACACTCATGACACCATGACAAGCAAGGAGCCAATCTGCTCTTTGCTTTGTTGAGATGATTTCCTAAAATGGAAATCAGATTGCGTCTTCTTGCTGCTCAAACTTTTCAGTTTTGAGTGGCTTCCCGATGCTCTTGGTTATAAAACTTTTTATAAGGCCTAAACTGTTCACATCTCTAACGCTGGATAAAATAACATAGTCCTCCCCTCAGTCCACCTCCTTGTGCATGGTCACATAGGTATTATTTCAGCTCCTCACGTGCACCAAGTTTTCTTTAAGCACAGGCCCTTTTCCTACTATTTTTACCATCTAATCATCCCAAGTATTTAGATCAAACTTCATTTTCTTGGGTAAGACTTCTCTGGGCCACTTTCTTTCTTTTTCTATATGCTCACAGAACTGCAAATTGTTTTCTTGGGGCACCCAATGTCACCTGTGTAGTAATTTGAGGGAGGTCTGTCTCCTTCCACTGACTGGAAAGTTCTTTGATCTGGGCTTATGTTTTTGCTTGCTATTATATTTGTAGTGGTTAACATATTGCCTGGCAATAGTCACTCAGAAACATATGCTCTAAACAAACAGTTGTTTACATATAATGAAATATAGTTATATTTTAAAATATTCCTCTTATGGTTGGAATATTTAAACATAGAGATGTTTATAATCTTAAATTTACTTAAACTGCGTAGTATTTGTAAAAGCATTTCTAACTACACCAATCGTCTAATACAAGGAGTGAGTCTCCATCTGGAAGAGAATGGGTTGTAAACATGGGGTGTTGAAAGAATCATCTCCCTTTTTGAAAAGATCTGTGAACAGCTAAAGGTTTTTTGTTCAGAGAAACGTGGATCAAGTTAGTTATTCAACATGAATTTATTGTGAGCTCCAGATTTTTATTTCTTAACTACCTACTGGACAACCTATGGTTTATTTGCAAATCCTTCAGTTAAATTGAACCCCACATACTGAATTCATTGTCTCTCTTCTCAAACCTGGTCCTTCTTCTCAGTCCCCTTTTCTGTAACATGAGATTACTCTCTATTTTTGCACTTTCAGCTCTCAACTTCAACCTATTTTTAAAAATTATTCTTCTAGGGGCTGCAGGTATAGTTCAGTGGTGGTCAGCATTAAATCACTTGCCTGCCAAAGACAAGAGCCTGGGTTCAATCCCCAGCACTGAAAAAAAAAAAAAAACAATCTGCTAAATATCTCCCCAAGCTGTAGTCACCTTTCCACTCTGTAGCAGCCCAACTTTGAATTATGTTAAGTCAGGACATTTTTCTTTTTGGTTCTGGGGTTTGAACTCAGGGCCAACACCTTGAGCCACTCCACCAGCCCTTTTTTGTGTTTTTTTTTTGAGATAGGTCTCATGAACTATTTGCCCAGGCTGACTTAGTATTTGTAAATGGAAAAATTTAAAAAAAGGAAAATGGCATTTTTTGTTTGTTTTATTTGTTTAAGATAGCTACTCAGGAAGTTTCCTTATGACATTTCCATGTATATACGTATTATAACCAGAACTGGTTCATCTCCTCTATTTTTCTTCTTTCTACTTGAGTCCCTTTCTACTGAGGTTTCAATAGGTTTAAAATCTTTACAACTGATAACTGAAATTTTTTATTCATTGACTTAAATGACCCCCATTTCACAACCTCCCCATCCAGCCCTTGGCAACTACCTTCTCACCCTTTGTGATTTTTGGCATCTTTAAATTCTACACATAAGTGAGATTATGCAAAATGAGTCTTTCTGTGCCTGGCTTATTTCCCTTACAATGTCCTCCAGGTCCATCCTTGTTGCAAATGGAAGTATTTAATTCTTTTTTAAGGGGCTACATGTTATTTCATTACACATACCATTTTATTTATTTATTCATTCAACCTTCAACAGATACTTAAGTTGTTTTTCTGTCTTAACTATTATGAATTATGCAGTATCAACATGGAAGTGCAGATATCTCTTAGTGATACATACACCAAAGTGGATTGCTGGATCCAATGATAGTTCTACTTTTTTTTTTCAGAGGAACTTCCATGCTGTTTTCCATAATGGTTGTAGAATTGACAACTTATATTCCTACCTTCAACGTGCAAGTGTTCTTTTTCAATACATCGGCACCAATACCTTTCTATAAGAATTTTGTTCTATCTTTTTTTTTTTTTTAATGGTACTGGGGATTGAACCCAGGGTCTCCCAGTTTCTCTCTACCACCAACACTTGTTATCTTCTATGGTTTTGATAACAGTCATCCTAATAGGTGTGAGGTGGTATCTTATTGTGGTTTGCATTTCCTAGACGATTAGTAATGCTGAGACCCTTTTCATGTACTTATCTTCTTTGGGAAAAAAAAAACATTTATTGAGTTATTTCTTATTTGTTTTCATGCAATGAGTTTATTGGATATTCTGAATCCTATTCCTTTTCTGGAAATACTATTTTCAATATTTTCTCCCATTTCTTAAGTCATCTTTTCATTTTGTTGATTATATCATTTGCCATGCAGACGCTTTTTAATTTGATGTTTATTTTTTGTTTCTGCTTGCCTGTAAAATATCAGTCATTTTGAATTACTCTTTTTGTTCCTAACATAACCTGATCATTCAGGAATAATGAAATATTCCTGCTTAAAAACCTCCAGTAACATATCTAAACAGATCTGATCTAGAGATATTTTAATTTTGTGATGGTTATACTCATCTGTGATAAATAGCTTAAGTTTGGGTCTTTTGAAATGAATGTGCTCTATAGTTTTGAGTCACTTAAACTTGATAACAACTTTCTGAATATGGCATAAGTGGTAAAATAACGGTCACCAATTTCAAATATAAAATATTATCAAGTGAATGTCTTTTACCCTTGATGCACTTAAAATAGCAGAGCAACAGTTTTCAAAGACCTGGCATTATTTTTAGAGATTTTGAGTTAGAGTATCTTATTAGATGTCATCCCTCCCCTGCTTCTTACTTACAATCCTGGGCAAGTTGCTTTTTTCTTAATCTTAGTTTTCTGTTTTTTTTTTTTTTTTTTCTTTTTTGGTGCTGGGATCGAACCCAGGGCCTCACGCATGATAAGCAAGCACTGTACCACTGAGCTACATCCCAGCCCTAATTTTAGTTTTCTTGTTTCTGTAATGTAGATAACAGCAACTAACATGGATATGCTTTTCATGGTCAAATTGAGGTACAGATTGGCTTGTAAATGAAGTCAATCATATTAGGTGCTTGAAGTACCTCCTCAGTTCATTAAAGGACTTCCCTTTATTTCTCTCATTTTCCCTAAATTCCAGACAATTTATAATCTTTCAGAAGCCGAAGTGTTTTTTTTTTTCTTTTTCTTTTGAGATAGGGTCACCTTATAAGCCTAGACTGGCCTCAAAGTCTCAGTCCTCCTGACTCAGTCCCTGAGTGCTGGAATAATAGGTGAATGCCTGGCTATGTAGTCTGGTTTTTGATAGTGTGAATGGGTTGAGTTGATCAAATCAGGAGAATTTCTGAGTTTCATAGATGAGAAATGTATAAACATTGCAGCCAAACAATTGGCAACTAGAGTTTCCTTATTTTGGACTACTTTAATCTTGTCTAGGTTTTAATAACTTATTTTTCATCATCATCACTTTTTGGTCAATGTAATCTGAATATTATTTGGATTCTTCCTACAGTTCCAATGTGTTTTACTTGTCTTTTGCCTATTCTACAAAACTTTAAACACAAAGCTTAACCTGTTGGGACACACAGAAACATTGCTTGAACTGAACTGAATCCTTAAAAATTATTCATTCTTGGGTGCTAGATGGGTTCTGAGAACAGAATTTACACGGCTATTATACTTTTCCTATAGTCAATAATACATGTTTATACATCGTTCATTGTCAGCATTGAGAGAAAATACAGAAAATTAAGAGTTTAATATCTCAATAACTTGGGTAGTGCTTGACCTATGGAATTTTATTTTTAAACCTTTTACTGCTTCCATGAGATTCATGCAAATTATGAGATGCAACAAGGTACATATTAATTTTCATGATCACTCCTATTACTGTCTAACCTTTTTTCACCAAAGGATATCTCAGAATATTCATTCATACTATGGGAGTATTATGGAGGTAGAAGTCTCAAATGCACCTGGGATGCAAGGTTGTGAAAGTAAAATGAGAATAAATGTCCTACACCTGAAGTGTAAAAGGACTGCAATAAATGTTAGTGCCCATTCTTTGCCCTCTTCTCAAGATATGAGAATTTTGATCCCTGTGAAAGCCTTAAGCCAAAGTAAGTAAGTTGTAACATTAACTTCTTCAAGAGTAGGTAGCCGATGCCTCTTTTTGAATGTAGAGCTGGACATACATAAAGCAGATCATGGTGTCCGTGTAAATGGAAATGTCACAGTGATTGTCAAATGACAAAAGACTAGATGAGACTTACATGCTTTCCAAGGCATTTCTAAATGATTGTCCCACATTTACTGATTATGTTTTTCAATTTTGACTTTTTATATTTAAACAAGTGTAGTGACTCTAAGAATTCTTCAAGAGAGTAGTACCAACGGAAATCACAATTTAAAATATAAAACTCATAAAAACTTTAAGAAATATCTCACATGAAAGCAAGGGAGATGGGATTCTTTATTTTGCTACATGAAGACAGAGGGGAGAACAAAGTAGGCAGAAGAATCCATGTAAAGGCATCTGCGTCCTGAGGCTCATTGACACTTCCCTAATGGACTGCAGTGCACATAAAAATAATTAATCATGTGAAGGAGGCATTGCCAAGGTTAAGACTGAGGTCTTGGGTTTTTAATGGAAATGTTCCGTGCCTGAGCTAAAAGAAAAACTTCCTTAGCTCAAGCATTAGGGCATCTGTCATACTTAACTCAGAATAGTTCAGGAGTTCAGTAAAATATCAGATAGAGTTCAGCACTTTTATTTCTCAGGGTATTAAAACCATATATAATAAGGAAAAAAGGAGTGACGAGGAACTGCTCAACATCGTGGGTAGAACATCAAAGAGGTTTAAACTTAGAATTTCCAAAATCTTAGGAAAAAATTCTGTTTTTTATAGATATTTCTTTCTGTAGGTTTTTTTTTTAGTTGTTTTATGTGTGCTTCTGAAGATACTGAAGTAAACTATAAGTAAATGCTTAAAGAAAATGCATAGGTTCATCCAGAAGAAAGTCAGCTTGAATACATTTCATTGCTTGATTTACTAAACCAGGGTAATGTCTCATTTATTTTTGCCTTCTGGAGAGAGTGTAGATAGGCACAAGTAGAATCTTTGAGGTAACAACTGATTGTTAGTTGTATGGTTTCTTTCTCTATGGCTATTTATGGAAATTCATCCTCTTAAACACCAGGCAGTAGATGGGAGTGTGGCTTTCTAGTGACCAGAGGTGAATACAGTGAAATAGATTCCTAGGTAAAGCATGCCAAGTGCTTAGGGGGGTGAAATACACTAATGAAAAGACTGGACTTCCATTGAAGCTGATGAACACACAGTCATCACCCAATAATAAGTGTAATTCTTTCAATCTATGGATGCACTAGTTCTTGTGAGTACTTAACACACTTGTACTTATATACTTGCGTTCGATAATGGATTCTTTGTAGAGAAACCAAAGTTAGGTTGGAGTTGTTGGATCACTGAAGTCGCTGGCAGTTTAGGTCCTCAGTAAAGAGTTTGGGAGAGGATCATAGACAACATGCTTAGCGTGGACATTAAATACGTAATTGTTCCTATGTTACTAGGTACTTTTAAGTTCATGACCTGGATTTCGCCTTCCTCCCTCATTTTTAATCTCATAAGCACCTCATGACTGAATGACATTGTTAAAGTGTGCAGGGATGATCGACCTGGAGTTGCCTTGCTGATTTGGTGATATCTTTTTTTTTTTTAAATAGTCAAGATGAGGTGACCCTGCCCTCATCCTCCCAACCCCAAGAGGGAGACAGATGATAAGGTAGGGCTGGACTGTCTCTTGGGTCCCAATAAAGTGGTCACTCTAACTTCATGTGAAGCTTTGCCAGGGTCTGGATCCCTGGGGCTGGAGCATTCTTTTTTTTGCCTTGTGGATGTCCATCTGCTGGGAATCTTGCTCTCTGTGGTTTGAAGTTATTGATGATTGTCATGGGAGGGGAGAGTGTTTCTTCTCAGAATCAAGTGCACACAGAGAACACCACGTGATTCACATATACTTTCATCTGCAGAAATAGTAAGTCGTAAAGTGCATCTAGGAGGAAGGTGGGGGGGACGGTGATCAATCCTTCTGTCCAATAATCAGTTGTGTTACCATGGTGCTGTGAGTCACTGCATGGCTAGATCCTTTGCTTGGTGGAGGTTACATGTTCATTTCTTGAGAACTGGAGACATGTGGTTGAATGATCAGGGAAGAAACATGAGAGGATTTGCCTGGACTTAAAAAGCCTGGCTCTTTCAGTTTTCCAAAGTGTCAATTAGTTCAGATAAAAATGCAAATCAAAGAAAAACTTCCTTAATCTTTTAAAATATAAATTCATAACTCAGTTTCCCAGCCCATCTTTTTGGTGCCCCCACCTCCACTTCCCTCATAAATGTGATAATAAGTTTTTAGGTTTTAGCTTGCCTATTATTTTAGAAGGCTGACTTTTGAAAAAACAAGCAATTATTTTAAATATACACATACTTTGAGAGCTTTTGAGAAGCTTGATCTCTAAGGAATATAATTCTAAAAAAATTATATACATTTTATTAACTCAAAAACTAAAGTCAGGATATTGCATGCATATATTGCCTCTGCAAGGCAATAATTTTCCATCTTTGAACATATTTATGTCTTTGTCCTTTCCCTTAAATGTAAAATGGGTTGACACTGGATCCTGTTTTTTAATGTTGTATGAGGAATAAATAAGATGAAAAATCTAAAATACCTGGCATGTTTTAGGTGCCTAAGAACAATTTACAAAATATTGGCAATTTTTATAATTATTACCATAATTAAAAAAAATTTCCCAGCTCTGCTATGTTTTCTTCTCTATTCCAGAATTTTCTGATTTTGGTTCATCACGGAGTAATTGAAGTGAACACAGACATATCCAGCTTCTATCTTTTCCAGCTTCTATCTGTAATATTGCTGTGACTCACGTGGCCTCTTTTCACAAATCTCTGTCACTCACAAACATTAAAAAAAATTAAAATAAATGAATTGTCACATAAACACATCCACATCATAAGTTAAATAACTTGTTTAGTTTATCTTCTTTCTGTCCTAATCCTTGATTTTTAAAGTTTTTGTCTCTCCAATGAATCTTTTGATTGGAAGTTTGTTTTCTATCATAGTTTTATGGGATCTATAATGAATATTTAATAGCTTCACCCTTCTTTCATCTGAATGTTATTAATTAAGCTTGTATGTGTCTTCCTTTTCCCTTGTGTTCCTGAAGCACTCTTTTAACTTGTAGTTACTTTTCATTAAAAAAAGTCCAATTTTCAGTTTCTTCTTCTTCTTTCCTGTTTCTTCTGCTGCTTTGCTTTTCTCTGGGTCTGAGGACAAGCAGGGGAAGCCCTTTGCTTTCTTGTGGCACCCCACCAGGCTGAGCTGGGGCACAGCATCATGACAGAATGAATTGCCAGAGTCTTGTTCCAACACAGCGATATTCCTTGTAATCCCTTCACATTCTGCAAGCACACTGGGTGCATTCTCTGCCTTCCTTGAGCACAATATTACTTCACCTTGTGTGGCAGAGCTTCCTGTAGAACAATCAGACAGCTCCAGCGTTGACAACCTGATGATGAAGAACGCCTGCCAGCGCCCTCCTTCCATGAGGCTATTATCCTAGAGCAAAGCTTTAGCAGCTCGAGCAGCAGCTTTAAAATGCCAAGTTCAAATTCTGACTTGACCATTTGGCCTCAGGTAATGTTTGAGTAATGCTTGTGTGGCTATGCTTTCTGGGAGGGACGTGTTGCTAAGTACAGATGCTGCTCCTACTCCCTATCAAATGATCTCAGGTCGTGGGAACCATCTGTGTCATTCTTGCATCATGGACATGATAGCTGGTTTTGTGTTGTTTGGTTTCTTCCTGAAATAGTCTTCTACATACCTCAGAACTTAGCCTTCCTTCCCTTACTATTATTTTATTTTTTTTGTGTGTGTGGTGCCAGAGATCCAACCTCAGGCATGTTAAGCATGTACTTAGCACCATAAGAATTTTATGTTTTGAGAGAAATCTTTTGACTTTTTTTCCCTGAATTTTCTTCATTTCAAAACTGGAGGAAGTGTCATTTTTGCCATTTCCTAAATGTGGCTAGGATTTGGGGGGCAGGGATCTCTTATATATTTCTAAAGGTGGCAGTTAAGTAGGATCAGGAAACTGCCTTGCAGCCCTTAGGAACTTAAATTTATGTTGCATTTGAGGTATACTTCTATTTCACACTGAAATACTAAGTTATATAAGGTCATACAAGAGATGGTGGGATTTTAACTTAGTCTATGCGTGGTCTGTCCTGCAGCTCATGTAGCTCATGACAAGCTACTATGGAAAGACAGCCCTAGAGTCTTGGGACACTTCCTCTAAGTCTTGCTGTAGCCTAATGTTAGTCTAAGTGGGAACTAGAATCAAGAATCAGGCAGCTGTTCACTGCAGCATGGAAAACATCTTGAGTCAGGGATTCTTCTACTCTGAGCCCTACCCTTTCTAAAGACCCAAACTACTTTTATTTGCATTTTAGCCTTTATGTTAATTAATGGGAATTAATACGTGTGTAAGAACTTCAGAAATTTCCCAAAGGCTCATTATAAATTTAGTGTAAAAGGAGCAGAGGATTTTTTTTTAAAGATAGGGCTTTCATTAAAATTTTAGGTTATTAATAAAAACATTTTTATGAGAGCAAGTTTAGTATAAATGTTGGGATGAAGATATCAGTTAATGTACTTCAGCAATATATTCAAGTGACTCCTACAAGAGAATCCATATAGTGTGTGTGTGTATGTGTGTGTTGGTTGGAGGGGAGAAAGGTTGATAGTGAGAGATACTGATTGCTGCAATAAAAAGTATACAATCACAATTCCCTTTCATTAGGAAAAAGAATAATAAAAATTTATTCATTTGTATTATTTATTCTCTTAAGACCTCTGCTATCACAGGATGTAGCAGAGAAAAATTGCATTTAGTGTCTAAGAAAACAGAACTGAGTGTCTGCGTATTTGGGAATTGATATCTGTTTATTCACTTATGATCACAGCTGGGTAGGCTGATCAATAATAATAGGAAAGCTTTATGAGAAATGTTGCACTCACCAACTCCATGGTTTCCACAGAGAGTAAGTACACAAAAGTAAATCTCAGGACAAACATGAAGGCGGCTTAACCCATGCTCTCTAACTGATTTTAACTACAGGTGCACACTGGCTAGGCCTCTATGGGCTTTTCTGACTTAACTTCATGGCACTTTGAGTTGGAAGGGAACTTAGAGGCCCCAACTTCCTATTGTCCATGTGTCCTTGCTTTACACTTCAGAAGGTCATGCTGGATATGCTTGTGTACCCTAGGAACAATGGCTCACCCTTTTGCAGGAGCCTACCTATTATTATGCCATAGAGAAGTGGAAGATCTTTGTTGAAATACAGCTCACCTTCAGGTGGAGTCTCCCTCTCTCAGGTTCTGCCTGTGCATCCCAGTCCTGTTGCTCAAGAGCTCTGAAGTGACTATAATGGGTTATATACAGGTTAATGATGGCTCTCTCAAAAATAGTTTATCTTTCTGGGCTATATAGCTCCAGTTCCCTTACCCATTGTTTCATGTGTTCTAACATTTTTTTGTCAGCTTAAAATGGTTAATTTTATGTTATATCAACTTCACACCAATGAAAATAAAAATATTGAAATACATAAAAAAATACTTGATTTGTTCAAAAGAAGGCAAGAAAGAAGAGGAAAAAGGAACACTGAATAGGTGGGACAAAATAAAACAGTAAGTACAATGGCACAATTAAACCCAATATATCTATGATTATATTAACTATAAATGATCCTAATACATCAATCAAAAGTCCAAAAGTGGGCTGGTGGAGTGGCTTGAGTGGTAGAGCACCTGCCTAGCAAGCATGACCCTAAGTTCAAACCCCAACACCACCAAACAAAGAACTTCAAAAGGCCCAAAGCATCCTAAAACCCAGTTATATACTGCTTATAAAAGACATGCTTCAATACCAGGATACAGGAAGGTTAAGAAAGAAAAAAGACACAGCTCATATTGTGATCTGAATGTGAAATATCCCTCAGAGGCTCTTGTACTGAGCATCTGAGGGGTCCCTAGATGGTGGGAGGTCTGGAAGGTTCTAGAAACTTTAGGAGGTAAGACCTAGCTGGAGGAAGTAGGTCACTGGGGAAGTGACTTGGAAGGTTATCCTCAATCCCCAGTCCCTTCCTCACTCTCTGCTATGCAGTGAGAAGGATTCCTCTCCACACTTGCCTGCCACCATAATATTCTGCCTCATCACAGGCTCAGAATCAACAGAGCCAAGCACTATGGACTGAAATCTCTAAAACTGTGAGGTAAAGTAAACCCTTCTCTTGAGTTTTTATTATTATTATTATTCATTTATTCACATGTGTGTACATTGTTTGGGTCATTTCTACCCCCTGCTCCCCTCTTCCACCTTCTCTTCCCCTCCCCCCCTTGCTTCTAGGCAGAACCTGTTCCGTCCTTATCTCTAATTTTGTTGAAGAGAAGACATAAGCATAAGAAGAAAGACACAGAGTTTTTTGCTAGTTGAGTTAAGGATAGCTATACAGAAAGATTCCTAGCCTTTCTTTCATGTATAAATGTGTTACAACCCAAGTTGATTCATCTCTAACTGATCTTTACACTGGTTCCTGATCCCCTTCTCATGTTGACCTCTGTCACTTTAAGGTTTCGGTAATAGTTCCTCTGGAGTGGGGACATCAAACACTTTCATGTTTTGGGTTTTCACTTTTAAAATCCTGGACATCTAAGTTGTTGCATCTCTGAAAACCATTCGGGCCGACAACACATTTCCCAACATTTGACTTCATAATCCATATGAGATCCACAGAGGTTCATAAGGTACTCTGTCCATTCCCAACCTGCATTTGAATCCTGTACCCCAACTATTAAAGCTAAAAGGTAAGACTGTGACTTCCTTATAGATAGGAACTGGCCTCAAGGCAGAGTAGTAAATGAGTTTGTATGAATTCTCCCTAACCAACAGGTCCTCAATTCAAAAACCATCAGTAGGTCAGCACTTCCATTTCTGTTTGCTGTTAGATGAGTCCCTAAACCCTACTAGGTTTCTATTGCCCTTATCTTTTTAAACAGCACATTTCTAGCTTCAACTCTGATGGCACTCCAGCTGGTAGGGATTACTCAAGACCTCTTTGTCCTCCAGAGCTCCAGCTGCCTCTTTTGCTCCTATGCCATGTTTAGGCAAGGTACTGTTAAAGTATTGAATAGGATAGATCCATTAAGTATCCTCCTCAGTCCTTCAGTGTACCTTGCTCTTCACCCCAGCCATGACTCTGACTAATTGTACTAGTAGAGCCACCACATCTGCGTGGAATCCACATGCAGTTACTTACTTGTCTTCCTTAAATAAGTATGTTTAGTGTTTAGTCATTTTTTTTTTCAATAGGAATCATTTGAGCTTCTTTCAAGCATCATGTAGTAGATTCTGGAAATCCAAAGAAAACCAAATGGATAAGTCCCCTGTTCTTAGGGATTTGATATTGTGAGAAATAAAATAAAATATTTGGGATTGATGCTGTGGAGGAAAAAAGCAGGGCATGGAGTTCTCGGTGGAACCTACTTCATGTTGCGCAGCTAGGGATAGTGCACTTTTTCTCATCCATAAAGTGGTGACATAAATGCTTATTCTCAGGGGACTGTTGTCAGACATAAGCAGCCAGGTTGGCCCAAAGCTCTCCTGCAGCACAGTTTTCATGCTTAGCCTTCTGATTGCTGGAATTACAACATCTATAAAACTTTATCTTGTTTCAGTTCACAATTTTTCTGACTAGAACCTTATAGATTGTGCCTATTTTCTGTACTTTCTCTTGGTTATAAACTCATCCTGGCTCATTTGGTATACTAAAAAAAAACCTGAGCTCACGAAGGAGATAATTTTGTATCTATTTTGGGCACTTTGACCTTCAATCTTATCTCCTTCTCACGTAAATTAGCCTCACTTGCAAAGTCAGAATTATACATTTTTAAAAACTTTCATTCCATTTAGAATCATATTTTTTAAAGAGTCTGTCTTGAGATCTCCTTAGTTTTGGGAATGTTGTCATGAGAGACAAAAATGGTAGAGGGGGAAGAACATACACTCTACAGTCTGAAAAGTCTGAAGCCAAATTCTAGTTTGGTTTGCTCAAAAGAGATGATTCCTAAAAATATCTGCTGAATAAATAACAAGTGAATGATTTGTGAATGCAAGCAAGTAATTTAATGTCCCTGAGTCTCAGTGTTCTCAATCCATGAAGTGGTAACCCAAATGCCTATCTTCAGAGGACTGTTGTCAGATGTAATCGTGTGTAACATCTGCAGGAGCATTCCGAACAGCAGTGTCCTTTCTTTTAGCCTTGCATCATGAATTAGTTACTTTCACATTGCTCTGACCAAACACCTGACAGGAACAACTTACAGGGAGAAGTTATTATTTTGGCTCACAGTTCCAGAGGGTGTGAGGGGCAGAACATCATAGTAGAAGCTACTCTTCATCTCTTGGTAGACGAGGAGCAGAGAAAGCAAGACAAGAATGAGCCAAGATACCCCCCAAGGATTTGCTGCCTGAGTGACCCTACTTCCTCCAGGTATTTCCCACCTTCTAAAATTTGCACAACCTTTCGAAACAGCACCACCAGACGGGGACCAAGCCATCTGAGTCTGTGGGAGGACTTTCACATTCAAACCATAACAAATCAGTTCTGGGTGTACCCCAAGATTTGTAGGACTCACTGTCCTCGTGGCTAGCACTCTTAATTTTTGTAAGCTTTTATTTTCATTAAACATATCCATGTATATACTTTAAAGAGTCACCCAGGTTTATGTTAATAATCAGCTGTGATTAGCCTTTTTTCCCACCACCTCAACTTCCCTTTTTTTAGAGGTAAGCACTTTAACGTGTTAAGCTAATTCTGTTGGTAATTACCTCCATGTCTCTAAATAATGTTTTCCAGTTCCAGTCATTTTCTTTTGATTTGCCTGGTACCTAGAACTCTTTCTTCTCTTTTGTCCAGTGTACACAAATGTCCATTTTTTGCACACCATCCTCCCAACATAGTTATTTAAATTTTGATGAGATCAGTATTTAGGATGGTAGCTATTTTGAGTCTGTGTAGCTTTCAGGGCTAAGCTGTGGGATAAACAGTGCTTACCTTTCCTTTCCGATTTATCTTTTAAAAAGTTATTTCTGCCAATTAAAATTTGTTTGTTTCCTTAATTCTACTCACAGATTCACTCCCAGGTGTTTAAAGATCTTCTTAATATGCTCATTCACTTCAGCAAGTCAACAATTCCATTTTCTTGACAAAGTCCCTCCCAGAACCTCCAGCTCCACACCAGCCAGGACTGACTACTCCTGACTTCTGTAACAACGCCTCATCCTCAACATTTTCAATGCCTGTCTGAGTTACAGCTCTTCTTCTTGGTTCTTAATTTTGTCTTTGTAATTACTGTCTTGATTCAGTGTTATCAGTGTCCTAATAGTTTCCCAAGAAAGCATCTGAGGAGAAGAATTTTTGGAAATATTCCATGCTTTAAAATACCTTTCTTCTCTTTCACACTTTAATGGCTTGGCTCTATCTACTCTTACAGGAGAGAAAGCATTTTTTTTTTTTCAGTGAGGAAAAAACAATAAACCCTAGGTCACACACAAAGGATCAAGAATGAATTTGGTTCAAGCTTCTCAACAGTAGTACTGGAAGCTTCTGAAAGCCAGAAAACAATGTGGTTTTAAACAATTTGATTTTCTGTAGTTTTAGTTGATTTTTAGATGAGATTAAAAATAAAGGTATGTTTCAGTGTAATATTTTTTACCTGAAAGTCTTTATTTCTCTCTCTTTTTAAAATTTTATATCTTTTATTCATATGTGCATACAATGTTTGGGTCATTTCTCTCCCTACCCCTTCCTCCTTCCCTCTCCCCCCTCACCCCCTTGCTTCCAGGCAGAAACTGTTTTTCTCTTTATGTGAGGGACAAGTTGTGTCCCAGATGAAAAGGACTAATATCAGAGGAGAAGTGTGGGATGGGAAAATGCTTGGCTCTTACTAAAGTTATCCACCTAACTCATCTCAAAGGATTCAGTCGCAAGTCCTGAACTCAGAGGTTGGAATGAAATAGTGAACACATTTGTAAAAAGCTGATACTTAAGGCCTGAGACATAGGAAGCACTGGCTGACTGGACCATTGGCTGAGGGGGAAGATGGCTTTCTAGGAGAGATATGAATTCCTTCAGCATCTGGTTTCAACAGCCATAGCACTGAAGGCAGGGACAGTAGTACCAGATCCTTTAGATGACAAAGCTCTTCAAAATGGAGCTGCTGGTGGTCACATAGCACAGTTGCCTTTTTGGATTTTTTAGTTATCTGCCACTTCAAGATGTTCAAAATGATAGAGGTATCTTGGCAACAAGAGGAGTTTCAGAAATGCCAATAAATGTCCCCTTTGGGAAGTTTCATATATGTTTCAAAGGAATTTGAAGAGAGTGGGAGGTCTTAAGGAGTTCATGGGATAAGAACCATAAACATTCCCCTTTACCACTATTGTTGCAAGTCTTCAGTCACATCTTCTGGATGGTTTTCCAGAGATATTCTTAACTCTTGTTGTGAGCCTATAATGCTGACAGCTGGTCTGCATTAATATTCCACGTCATGTTTACTTTTTAACAGAGAATTCCTATGAGGGATGTTTTGATCCAAATGAATCAAGTTTTAAGGGGCAAAATTAGCTTGGCAAGGGTATAGCTTAGCAGAGGACCATTTCCCTGTGAGAAGTCCATTTCTGATAACTAGTGTTCCATCTCTAGTTGTCATCTATTCTGTAATGTCTCTTTGGATCCCCTCATCTCCCTGTCTTTATAGGGGTCTTTACATTATTTCCCATCTTCCACAGTGGTACTTGCTAGTTAAGGTAAGATTTTTGTAGATGCACTCATTCCCTTCGTACTATTTAGAGAGCTACAAAGACACTAACCACATCAAGCTCACATTTAGATGTTTAACAAATGTTATGAGACAGAGTTTGTATCTGAAATGTTTATTTATATAGTTGAGCACAGTAGAATGTGTCTTCAGGGTACTATTGTAAACAAGCTGTCAAGCCTAACTGGGTTATCTTGGGGGAAAAAAACAGCCCTTGTTGTACATGCCGTTTACAAACGTTGTAAGAGACATTCACTAATCGAATCAATTGGGTGATTTTAAAAACATGGAGTATTGTGCTATCTGCTCAGAAATCCAAAGCTTGGGTCTTTGTCTGCTTAGCATTGGGAAAGCTATTTTAGAAATAAAATCAGTCAATTATCAAGTTACCTCAAATTTTACAACAGTTACTGTCTTCCTTTTCTCTTTCCTTCCTTCTTTCCTTCCCTCCTTCCTTTATCATTATTTCAGAATTACAATTCTGAGAATAAGTGCCCAGATCTTTGGGTAAAGTTAATATATTCATCCTTGTATTCTCTTTTATTAAAGAATAATCAGTCTTACCCCAAATTTCTATGTTTAAATCTAAAGTAAGTTTTATGTTGAAAATAAAACACCAGAAATCTCAGGGTAAAGTTTTTATTTATTAAATTTAATTTTAAGGCTTCTTTGTGAGGATTATTGATAGAATGGAGCATCAGCCTCATCAGTACTGGTGTTTGGAATGGAGGAGACCCAGCCATGGGTATCCAAAAAGGCTTCTTGGAGGGAGACTTTGAGTTCAGCCTTAGAGAATAAAAGGAATGTCTGTTGATGGACTGAAGCTTGGAGAACATTCAGGAAAGAAGGCACATCAGAAAAAACCTGAGCATGTCTAAGCAACAATGACTAAAACAATACAGAATGAAGTTCGTGGAGGTTCAAGGAAGGGCCTCCCACAGCAACCCAGGAAAGATACTGTCCGGTACAGACAATGTGAGCTCCTCTCAATGCCGGACACTGCTGTAGGCAGTGAGAGCATGAGGGAAGGGATGGGGGGAAGAAGTTTTGAGAAGCCTTTGGACAGAGTACCGTCAGTTACTAGTACATAGGAAAGGGCAAAGTTCATGGGCATTTTGGGGAAAATTACCAACATGCAGGAGAAAAAAGCACTTTGCACTATTGCCTGAGGAGTTAAGAAAAGCTTAAGGTGGAAAAGTCCTGGAGCACCAATTTCCACTCACTAATTCAACAGTATTTGTGGAGTTCCCCACTCTGCTTGAAATACCATGCCAACACTGAGGGAAGGGCTTCCCAGTTGCTAGAACAGATCCCAGGAAAGGCACAGGACTTCCCCTCTGCAGGCAATAGCACAAGCCCATCTGCCCCACCCCCCAGTAGCTCACAGCAAAAAAAGGCATGAAGCCTTTGTGGGAGGGCAGGAAGCTCTTGCAGCCCTCAGGTCATCATTATGGACATTGGTTATCTTTGAGTTACAGATTTGCAGAAATGCCAGCTATTAATAGACAGTAGAAAGCAGAGTTTACTGTAAGATCCTGACAAATATAGATTTGAGATGTTCCACTGCCAATTTCTCTTCAGCCCGCAAAAGCTTTGTTGGCCCTTGCACTTTCTCCTCTTCCTTGGTCTTCTTACTAGGACAGCAGAAGAGTTGGCCCGGCACAGAGCAGACCCTGGGTCTACCTTCAAACCCACATAGAACGTAAAATAAGAAATAAACTCTTATTTTAGGTTGAGTTTCTTTCATTTGCTTATTTGTCTGACTTTTTAAAAGATCAAATGTTCCCTCTGCTTCTCTCCTTCCTCTCTCCACTCCGATTAGCCCAAAGCATTTGGATGTACATTTATTTTCATGCATGATTTACTAACTTTCTCTTTGGTGTTGTGAAGCTAGGTGTTTCACTAATAGAGAATCCTGAAGTCATGACAGGGAAAGATATACCCTTTTTAATGGGGCAATAAATTGGTTATGGAGTCTCCTTACAACTTTTTAAAAAGAGTGCCGTAGGCAATTGTTTGAATGTCTTCCAAATTCTGAGCAGGACTTTTTTGTGTGTGTGTGCTACTGGTGGGGGAGGGAGGCTTGAACTCAGGGCGTCACACTTGCTAAGGAGGTGCTCTACAACTTGAGCCACTGTGCCAGCCCCTCTTTTTCATTCTTTAATACTTACAAAGCTGGAACTTTTTGAGATTGTCCCAGATTCACTTAGATTATATCAGACCCACCATGAAATAGCAAAACATTCTTAAAATACTGTCCACTCTGGTGTTCTCTGCAAACATAACAGATATAATAAAATAGTTCAAACTTTAGAGAGTTTCAGCTCTAACCTGAAAAAATATCTGAGTGATACCATGCCAAACTGAAAAAATATCTGAGTGATACTGTGCCTTTACTTGTGAAAAAAGTAAAATAAATTTCATATTTATTAGTGGGAGCATTAGGGAATTTAAATTACCCATGAATGCAGAGACATAGCACTGTGGATTTTAAAGTGAGCAACACATGTCAGTTTATAGTTTTCATTGTAGTGCTGAATTGCTTATCTAAAAAGAATAAGCCATTGTGGAATTATGGCTTGGAACTTTAAAATATATTGTCTATTGCCTCAACTTTGTCCTCTACTTTGTTACAAAATATTCTATTTTGTTATCCTAATATTCTTTCTTGCCTGTAGGCATTTTAAAACATTGTATTAATATAATCTTTCTGTGATTTGCATTTTTTTCATTTTACTCTTTCTGTGATTTGCATTTTTTTCATTTTAATCCTGAATTTTAGGACCATTTCTTCAATCTTTAATTAGGTAAACCTATTTCTTCATCCATTTTCCTAATTTAACTTGAAGGTCTGCTGTCTTGATGCATTGTGAAACCAGAAGATAAATTCACATTGTAAGTGTAAGAATATCTGTATCGGAAAAGAGTGAAAAAATAATATGAATCGAAATCTGCTGTTGTGAGAAATATTTGTTAATGTAATGCGGACATTTGAGTTACTATGTATTGCCAGAAAGTTCATGGGAAATTTTTGTATATGAAATAAAGACTTCTCATAAGTTTACTTTAGTTAATTAAATGGAAGACTGTCATATATGGGCCTAACTAATCAGGTGAGCTCTTAGGAAGAGACTGGAAGTTAGAGATTTTTGCCTCCTGTGTTGGATGAACTGAGTCACCATGTTGTAAGAGGGTCTGTGAATGCCCATGTGGCAAGGAATTCTGGGGGTTCCAGAAGCTGAGAGAGGTCACTGGCTGATAGCCATCAAGAAAGCAGAAACCACAGTCCTACAACCACAGGGAATTAAATTCTGTCAATCACATGAATGTAGAAGAGGAACCTGAACTTTGGAAAGAACTGACCAATTGACATGTAGGTTGAAACCTTGAGAGATCTTAAACAGAGGATCCATGTAGGTTGACTCAGACTCCTTACCCATGGGACTATGGGAGAATAAATGTGTGTTTTAGACAGCTAAGCTTGTGGGAATTTATTTTATAGCAATAGAAAGCTAACATGACTGTGTTGTGAAAGATAGTACTTAGATGGAGGAAAGAATGTTCCAGGGTTTTAGTAAAGTTAGATTAGCACGTTATTTAACCTCTCATTGTTTCTAATCTGTAAAATAGACATTATCGTTATCACCATCATTTTCCTCTTCTTCATCACTGTCACCATCGTCATGTCCACCAGTCATCTTTATCATCATTGTCGTCATCATTGTTGCTAACATCATCGTGGTCATCCTTTCCTGACAGGGCTATTATCAAGATTAAGTGAATTAAACTGTTGAAAGACATTAAATAGGAGAGTGGCATGAAAAGAGTTGGGACTTTAGCTTTGTCTGACTCTCAGTCCCTGTTATTTCCTAGAAGACTCATCTAAATTATAATTCATAAGTTCTCTATTGTTTGATTTAGTAATCTGACAGATATGAGTTTAAATTCCAGCTTCATTTTGAGCAAGCAACGTTTTAAGACTTACTTTCTGATATATAAGATATGAAATAATCACACCTAGCTGACAGGGCTGTGAGAAATGAATGAGATACATATATATTTAAGAATTTTTGAGAGTACTGGAGAAATGTTTATATGTGATATTACTTGCAATCTTCATTCTTGTATACATGATGTATGTAAATTATATCTACACCTACACATATATAAAAAGCTTCCCTGCATAATTAATAGATTACTGAAGGAAATGATTAAATCTCTCTAAAGATCATTGAAACTAAGACATTTTAGTTGGTGTAGGATACTTTGAATCAGGTAAATGCTGAGAATTAGTTGATATGTGAGATGCTCTTTGAATCATTGTATGTCTTTATTTGCTAAATTCTTTATTGTAATTACTTCTTGTGCATATGAATGTAGCCCAAGCAGACTGATTTACATCCCTTAGGTCTTTCTTCAAGATTGCATAATTATTTGTTCTTTGATTTTCCAGGGCTGAATTACTGCTTTCTATTTTATAGCTCCTTTTTCAGAGGGTTTTTCATGCCTGGGGAGTAGGTGATAGTGATGTTTAGCTCTCTGAAAGCAAGCTCTTTCACACGATGTAGCATTTGTTACTGTGATTTTCTAAATGTGGCTCTTGCCACTGCTAATTGAGAAAAGCTGAAAACTGAAAATGCTGGAGCATAAAATTCATTTTAATTTCTCATTGTGTAAACGCAGTCCTTACTATGGCTGCTCTGCTTGTTTTATTGGCATTGCTGCTTATTCTTTCTTTCTGTCTCATTGGGCATAGACTACGTTTACTGTTGTCTTAGAAATTATCTTTCCACTTGGCATTTGCTGTTGCTAATTGCATACTAACTTTCTCCCCATTGGAGTAATGGCTGGCAATTTGGTATCTACCTCCATGTGGATATTAGGGATTCTTACCATTATTACACTGCATCTATTTCTCTCTTATACTCTGCTTGACTTATATGTATATAGTATCTTTTTTACATGAAGAAAACAGAAACCATTTATATTCATAATTATTCCATCTTTTCAAAAGCTAGGCAAAAAGTATACTCAATGTGTTCTGTAGGAAGATTTAGATTAGGGAATTGAAATTAGCTACCAACATTTTAAATAAAGTTTGAAAATTGTGCAGTTGTATATACATATCAGAGATTCTTTATCACTTCTGTTATGACAGGGAGTTGAAACCTGTATTTGGTTTAGGAAAACGGGTTGAGATTTCTGAGTGCTAGAGATAAGCTGACGTTTTTGTGGGGATCCCTTATTAGTCATCCAGTAACACATTTCAAACTCAAAGCTTGTGCCCATTGCCTGGATAACATCTGCTCTGGTCTGGTTTGGACTCTGATAGTCACTAAAAAAAAGCAATAGAGGGCAGTGTTCTTCTGCTACAAAAGATTACATAAAGTATGGGAAAAGATAAGTCTGTGACTTATTTGAATAGACATTTCTACCTATATGCGCTTGACTTTGGACAGAACGTTCCATAGGCATCCTTGGAGGGTGACCGATTGTTACTGTAATCATTATTGGCTGCTGGTTTAAAGCCCTAACCATCTCTCTTATGAACTGAAAATTTTCTAAACTTCAGGCTCATCCCTTTTCAATCTATCTTTTA
This sequence comes from Castor canadensis, assembly GCF_047511655.1. Classification (NCBI taxonomy): domain Eukaryota; kingdom Metazoa; phylum Chordata; class Mammalia; order Rodentia; family Castoridae; genus Castor; species Castor canadensis. The sequence continues at coordinate 30,937,197 of NC_133395.1, forward strand.
TATTCCTGCCAGAATTTTCAAAATGAAACAGAAATCTACTATATCATCCCATGTTTAAAAACTTTTACCATCTTAAAAGTTTAAAAACTTTTACCATCTTAAAACTTCATCTCCTGTAAACAGGAGAGAATTAGAGCACAGCTTAGAGTGAGGGGAACATGGCTGGGCAACCTCAGGATTGCTTTCTCCCCTAATGCGTGGTTAGTGGTACCTCCTGCACAGGGTTACTGTGAGTATTAGAAATGACATAAAAAGTACTTAGTGGAGTCCTTTGCACTATGTGGGCATTAAAGAAATTCTATTAGCTCTTAGCTACTTTAAAAAATAAGTATGATGGACTTAAAGTCACTTTTCCTTTCAGAAGAAGGGAACACATCAGGAGTAACAATCCCTATAATTTGGTCTCTTTCTCCAGTCCCTCAAACTTACTGTCACTCAATTGTAAAGCAACTCTAATTCACTACTCTTGTTTTTTTCGTGGTTCCTGTTATTTGAACTTTAAGTGATCATGACAATTAGAATATTCCATTTTTAGAATCTGATTTTAGGTGCTTGACAGAAATGTCAACATAACATGGCCAAAAAAGAAAAACATAAACAATCAGATCAAAGAGACTCAGCCAGAAGAGGATCACATTCAGAGCAAAAGAGATAAAGAATATTTGGAGGAAAATTAAAGAAGCTGACAACAAATTCAATATAATCAGCAAGAACAAACATTTTTATGTGGTGTGAGATCCGTTGTAGGTTCTTTGTTTTTGTTTTTGTTTTTTTTTTGGAAAACATGTACTCATATGGGTATCTTTGCATTTACTGGATTTCTGCCAGGAGTGTGCCCCAGACTTTACCCACATTGCTGTTTGCCTTCGTTCAAGTCTGCTTACAGAGCCTTCCCTGACCACCCCAGCTTAAAGAATTGTTCCTAATTACACCTGCTCTTCTCATTGCTTTATTTACTTAGTTTTCCACATAGGACTTTCACTACTATGAAATATTTGTGTATCATCTGCCTTCCCCACTAAAATATATACTGTTCTAGGGCAAGGCTTTTTACTACTCAGTTATTTTTCTGGTTTCTAGAATGGAGCCTGGCACTATAGTGGGAATGTAATACTTGTAGCTGAGTAAGTGGCTAGTAAACTGAAAGTCCAAATCCCTAAGAAGAAATATTTTAAAGGCATTCTCCTACCTTGTTAATTGATAAATAATCTGATTTTTCATAAAGTGAGACTTCTTCCTAAATAAGTTCATCTTAAGAGAAAGCTATGTGGGCACCATCTTCTCTGTAAATAATGTATATAGTTAGCTTAGTGTGGGTAATGGCATATAGAAAATATTTATTAAGTACTAATTACTATTATTAAAAGTGTGATAGATTACAATGCTATTTCTACTAAAAAAATAACAGCTTTCATTATAGTCGCATTAGTATAATACTTAGAAAGATGTCCCTGCCCATCGACCCTCAGATTTGAATGACCACACTCAAGTTGTTAGTAATGAGAAAAAATGGGGGATAGAGAGGAGCCAATAGCTGGAGCCTGTTGCTATTCTGTGGGTATAGAATTCCAGTTATGTAAGATGGATAAATTCTGGAAATCTGCTGTACACTGTGCTTATAGATTATAATATTGTATTGTGCATTGAAAATATCTGTTAAATGGTTAGCTCTCATGTCAAGTGCTCTTATCACAATAATTTTTTTTTAAAAGCTGCATGGAGTGATACAAGCAGAACCTCATAGGCACCTCTCCTGAGGTCCCTTCTTGCTCTGGAATTTAGTACAGTTGCATTTGGCAGAATTTTCTAAGTTCTTCCCCATTTGTCTTCATTATCTATGTTAGACTTTTCACAGCTGTGCTCAGAGAGGTACAGAAACAAAAGCTGAGAAGTAGGAGGCATGGGTCCATGATTTAGTCCCACCACTGTGTGCCTCTAATTAAATATTATTTATTCTTCTATTAACTCAATTCCCTGTCTATAAACAGAAATAATGCTATATGCCCTCTACTACCTCAGTGGAATATTGTGAGGAGAAAACAAAATTATGGCATGAAAATATATTGACAAATATAAACATAAAACTTTTTAAAATCAACATTTAACACAGTGTGTTAGCCCCCTTTTTGTACCACCAATAGAGGCAAAGAAGAAATAAAAAAAATCCTGCAGTCATTTCAAAATGCAGTCCCAACTATGTTAGACACTAAAGATTTTCTCCTATCTTCAGTATTAGCTCTAATGGCATAGATTTCAAAATGCCGTCTAAAATCTACTTTAGACGTATAAATATGAACTATAGATTGCAAAAATGTAAGGACTAAGGCCAAGAGAAAAAACAAAGCGCTCTACCAATTTGCATATTCATTTTGGTGTGTTAGCTAAAACATCATTGCATTTGTAAGGTATTTCTCCTTGTTTCCTTTTTCCATCTACTTTCTGTTGTTGATTTCTCTGCAGATTTTCTAAACTTTACAGGGTCTCTCTTTGCATACTAAGCCCAAGTCAGTTACAAGTGGAAGCACAAACAACCCTGCTAAGATACTTTATTCTTTGAAGGGCAAAGTATATCACTTATCATGTTATTATTTTTGCAAAAAGCTATTATGTAAATATACAGGCTAATATAAGCTTCAGTAGTCTGAGTCAAGGATGCACAGATAAGAATACATACACTTCTACCAAAGCAATGCTTAGGGCGGCCTGGCTCTAACAGACAATTACATACCCTCACTTTAAGGGCAAAGAAGAAGCCATATGTCTATTTTAGTGACTCCATCCTGAGATGGTGCACTCATTCCTTTTATTATATTTTCAAATAAATACATATGGGACCCGTCAGATGTCAACAGTGGCTCAGAAAAAGAGTATGAATTAGTCACACTGGCACACAGGGCTCAGAAACAATGAACAGTGCTCTGGAAGACCCTTGAATACAAGCCTATTTGCCTCTTAATCCAAATGAATAATTAATGATAATTATCATGCTGCAGTTATTATCTGTGATAATAATATATCTGTAAGGTGAATAAATTCAATCTGCTACTATGCAGAAATGGCAACTCACAATATTCTTTAGAAATACAGATATAATTATCAGTATTAATGGTCAAGGGGAAAAGGAGATTTTTATATAAAGAATTATAGCAAAAGGTCTGAAGTAAGGTAGAAATGGATCCTCCTGGTAGTGTTTAATTTTTTTTTCTCACAGCCATCACTGCTCTGGGCCTGCTGTGGTGATGTTAGGGTTCTTACTTTTGTGGGTAGCATCCATTTAAGTTAAACCATTAGCACTGTGATCTGTCCAAAACATTCTGTTACTGCCCTTTAGAAAGTGACTCTGGTTAGGTTTAAGATCCTGTAAAGAGTGTGTGAACATGTTATGACAGGTGGGGAAGACTGGACCACCAACTTGTCAGTTTGACACTTAAAAAGAAAAAATAAGCAAAAAAGTTAAAATGAAAAGTTATCTGACTAGGGGTGGGGTAGTGCTGACATGGTGGTTGTAGACGGTGATCTTTCTTTTTAAAATGCACAACAAGGGGATTGGACTATGAGCACATGATAAAAGCGAGAGCACACAAGGGAGGGGTGAGGATAGGTAAGACACCTAAAAAACTAGCTAGCATTTGTTGCCCTTAACGCAGAGAAACTAAAGCAGATACCTTAAAGCAACTGAGGCCAATAGGAAAAGGGGAACAGGTACTGGAGAAAAGGTTAGATCAAAAAGAATTAACCTAGAAGGTAACACCCACGCACAGGAAATCAATGTGAGTCAATGCCCTGTATAGTTATCCTTATCTCAACCAGCAAAAACCCTTGTTCCTTCCTATTATTGCTTATACTCTCTCTACAACAAAATTAGAAATAAGGGCAAAATAGTTTCTGCTGGGTATTGAGGGGGGGGAGAGGGAGGGGGCGGAGTGGGTGGTAAGGGAGGGGGTGTGGGCAGGGGGGAGAAATGAACCAAGCCTTGTATGCACATATGAATAATAAAAGAAAAATGAAAACAAAACAAAACAAAACAAAAAAAATGCCTTTAAAGGCTTAGAGTCAACTGGTGAAATGGAATACAATCATGGCATAGTATCTAATTCTTCCAGTTTAGTTTCTATCATCACAGGCAGGTGAGCTGCTTGACTCTATCATTACCAGTCTCTAAGAACCATCTATTTTCTGACCCTGTAATTTTGCCTTTGTTCAGAATGTCATATAGATTGAACATATGTGACTTTTTTGTGTGTCTGACTTCTTTCATTTAGCATGTTGCTTTTAAGATTCATCCATTCTTTTGCATAGAGTAATAGTTGTTCTTTTCATTTTCCAGAGTAATAATCTAATGTTTGGTTTATCTCAATGTTTCTATCCATTCACCAGTTCATATATATGTGCATTATTTCCAGTTTTTAAAACAATTATAAATAATGATATGAAATTTACCTGTAGATCTTTGTGAAGACCTTTTTATTTCTCTTGGGCAAAATATCTAGAAATCAGATTAAGAGATCAAATGGTAAATGTGGATTTAACTTTGTAAAGCTGCCAAAACATTTTCTGAAGTGGTTGAAGCACTCTACATTCCTGCAGAAGTAGATGAGAGCTCCAATTGCTCTGTACCTTGTTAACACTTGGTATTGTCTATTCAGAATTTTTGCCATTTTGGATGTGAAGGAGTAGTGCATTGTGGGTTTTATTTACATTTCTTTACTGACCCGCAATGGTGAACATTTTGTTCATGTGTTTATTTATTGTCTGTAAATTTTGTTTGGCAAATTTTTTGCTAAAGACTTCTTCCATTAAAAAAAAAAAACTTGGGCAGTATGTCTTCTTATTATTGAGTTGTTAGAATTTTAAAATTTCTTCTGTATGCAAATCCTTTATCAGACATGTTTTGCAAATGTTTTTTCCTAGTCAGTGGCTTATATTATCATTTGTTAATAGTCTTCCAGAGATAAAACTTTTTTTTAACTTTTTGAGCTCCCCCTGAATTTAGCAAGCAAAGTGAAGTGAAGGTATTATACAGATTAATACACCGCCTTCTTCCCAAATAATTACTAACATTTATTGAACACTAGCTACATATAAGATGGTAGACTAAAAATATAAAAGCATGTAAGAATCCACTTAAGAAAAATAATGGCAATAGTAGTTTAGTAACTTGTTCCATTGAATGAGATGCCACCTTACGCTATGTTATTTTGTCTTTGTAGACATAGTTATAGATAAATATTTTTACCTAGGAAAAAAATCTAAGAGCATAAGATAACTGTGAAAGTAGATTCCTTTTGGTGAAATACTATAAATTTATTCAAATTCTGTCATTTGTAATCTTCCTACTGTTGAGGTAGATAAGCAGAGAGCTCACCAGTTACTTGGTATACTTAATATGTTGGCATTGGAAAAAACAAACTTTTATTTGACATTGGTAGAATCTACCTTTTTAATAACCTTTTATTTGACGTTGGTAGGACAGATCTGAAGTGCAGCAGCAGTAGTGTAGGAGAGTGACCTCTAGAGAATACTTTACAGCAGACTCTTAAAATCTTTTTTCAAGGGCCGGAGGTGCGGCTCAAGCAATAGAGCACCTGCTTAGCAAGTGTAAAGCCATGAGTTCAAAAAAATTATTTTTCAAGAGTAACATTTACTAAGGAATTACTATAAAATTTTTAAGGTTTATCAACTCTCTGCTCTCATATTTTCATGTGAAATTATATGGATACTTCCTCATTCCTGATGAGTTAAACAAATTGGAAAGATTATCAATCTTACTATTTGGAACAATATTTAAAATTTCTCTTCATCTGTCTTTTTGTGCTATATCTAATTCTGTCATATTTATTTGGACTCTGTTTGAATATATTTTTTACAGTGGCTCTAACAGTAACCTGGTTTCTATCTTTAAGATCAAAAGATTATCTCTGTGGAATCTGATTGTCTTTTTTCTTTTAAAATATTTTCACATACTAGTCTTGTTAAAAACTGCAAGCATTAAAATTCTGAAACATCAAAAATTAGGTTTTTTTAATGGGTTTCTTTTTTTATTCATTTATTCATATGAAAATTAGTTTGTTTTAAACTAAAACAAATTAGATTCTTTCAGAGATATCATGAACTATGTAAGTTCTATTTTTACCTCTTTTGAACAACAATTCAAACAAAAATATCCCACAGTAGTAATGGAAGGGATCTCAAAGGGAAAGGAGCTCATCTTCTTGAGGCCCTTTATGCTTGACAAAAAAACCCAAAAAACAAAAAACATGGCTCATGCCTGGAATCCTAGCTACTGGGGAGGCTGAGAGGGGGTGGATCATAGTTCAAGGTCAGCCCAGGCAGGGAGTTTGGGAGACCCCTATACTCATAGCTAGGTGCAGTGGTGTGTGCCTGTCATCCCAATGACAGCAAAAAGTGTAAAATAGGAAGATCATAGTCCAGACCAACCTGAGCAAAATAACCAAAGCAAAAAGGGGAGTTCAAACCCCAGTACTGCCAAAAGAAGTTATAAAGGTAAACCTCTGTCATGACACACAATTACTTCATTACATGACCTCCCCCTCCTGAGTTTCCCTGTTCATGCTATTAGAAATTTGCTCTACTTCATTGGTTTAAAGTGAGTCAGCAGGTGGGCTGGCAGAGTGGCATAAGTGATAGAAGACCTGCCTAGCAAGAGAGAGCCAACCAGAATGCCTTGACTTTGACTGGCTTTCTTTAGATAAGTATGCATTTTCCTAGTTCAGGACAAATTTTAAATTCTTACTGGGTCTAACAAAAATAAAAATTCATTTTAGAACTGATAATAATATCATTTTAATTTTATGATGTCTTTCAATTGAAGAGACCCTGAAATAAGACTAAGATGTGGTATTGGCGGTCTGATGTTTAAACATCAGCTCTGCAGGAGAAAAATTTCTGTTCTCTAAATTGTTTAAATAATTGATAAATAATTATAGAATCTCAAGATAATAAAGAATTGACTGAACTAGAGAAATTAAAGAAATCATCTTGCCTGCTTACTTTCTTAGATGAAAAAATAATTTTGAATGGCCTTCAAAAGTGAATCCTTAATCCGATTCATTGTTTGAATCAATTATTTAATAGTACTCAATGCCAAAAATGTTTCTTTAGGTCTGAATCCAATACCCATGCTAAAACATGACCTTGATTCCATTCTTCCATGAACACTGTGCTCTGGGGGGAACCCCTCACCTATCTGAGGACAATATTTAAACCTCCCTTGAGCTTTCCCCAGCATCTTAACCATCTTGGTGGCAGTTCTGAATCTGCCTTGAATTCCTTTTTTTCTTTTATACCCTAATACAGGCCCATGCATCTCAATAAATAGCTGACTAGAATGGATTAATATAGAGGAAGTAGTTACTTTTGTGTGTGTTAGTATTTGAATTGTTTTGTAAAAATTCTAGTACTGTGTTGCTAACTTACTGTTAGTTTATTACTGTGAACTTCAGATCATTTTGATTTGATTTGCATTTCTTTGCTGAGGAAGCCCAGGTTTGCCCCCTGAATGAGCACATTACAAAACACACACCCATTGACTTTTGAACTTGCAGTTTTGCACTTTGTGCCTCCTTACTGGTTTTTCTCCCCTTCTTCTCTCAATAGGGTCCTGTCTTTCCGTGTCATGGAAAGATGTGGTGGGTTGGCAGAATTTTCACTTTTTTTTTTTTTTTTGCTGTGTAATCTTTTTGTAATTCAAAAACACAAAGTGGGAACTGAAAAAATAGAAAGCTTGGAGGATAGGCACTGACAGGCTCTGAGAGTAGCCATTAGAAACCAGCTGCCAGTAATAGCAGCATCAGAGGTGCACATGGTGAATAGACAGTGCAGAGTGATAAGAGGTGGCGTGTGTATTTGTGACGGAGGAATCCAGGGCACAGAATGTGAAAGAGATACACTAAGTGGGCGCCAATGTTTTGCTCACTGGTTCAATAATTTTTTTATTCTCTTGGATACTTTCTGAATTACAATACTGCAATTACCAAGTAAATTACAACTTAAGTTCCACATAGAGGCCTGTGTATAATATATTCATTAACTGAATCTACCAAAAAATGATATTTATTCACCAACTGAATCTACTAATAAATGAAACTACTAGTAAATGATATTAATGATATTTCTTTAATTTATCTGGAAAAATATGCTACATTTAAATATGAATGCTTTGTCAATTTTTGAAAATTTGCAAAAATACTTTGTGTGGAGTTAAAATAATAACTACGCCATACATAAGTGTTTTCATTTCCTAATACTGATGCTGCCTGACATATTTAAAGATGATAATATTGTGATAATGATAATGCAAAATTCTGTGCTTTGCAGTAATGGATTTACTCTGACTTATGTTTTTTCTTTGGGAGAGTGCTTTTCTGACTAAATAAACCTCCAAATGTCTGGCCAAAGTTAGTGGAGTAGTTGTACATGTGAAATGAACTAAACCTATGAGAATGAAATTTACAAATTTTTTGCATTGTTTTTAATTTAAAATTTTATGAGAAGACTTTATGATTTTTATTTCCTTTGGAAACTTGTAGATCCTTACATCTATCACCTGAGTGGGCATGTTAAACACACACATACACACTCACATAAACTCTCCACATTTATAATTATATTTTTGCCATCTATGTTGGTAACCACATACACAGTCTAGTGTATACTAATACAACACATACTTTTTTTTCTTTTATTCATATGTGCATAAAATGTTTGGGTCATTTCTCCCCTCCTTGCCCCCCCCCCCCGTCCCCTCCTTTACCTACCCCAGCCTCTCCCTCTCCCTCCCTACCCCCTCACTACCAGGCAGAAACTATTTTGCCCTTATGTCTAATTTTGTTGAAGAGAGAGTATAAGCAATAATAGCAAGGACTAAGGGTTTTTGCTAGCTGAGATAAGGATAGCTATACAGGGAGTCTACAACACATACTTAAAGGGCCATGCCGTGTTTTTGTGCATAATGGCCTGGAGCAAGGTGACCTACTTTTGACTTTCACATAGTTGTCTTGAGTCAAAACTGTGTGATAAGGGGATCTGTGTGTGTGTCTTTCCATCTTTCCTTGTTGACTCCATTCTTTTTACCTGCCCAGACCTAGAGGTCCTTGATTACTTAATATTCTCAAGCTGCTTGTTTGTTTGGAATCCTCCACTAAAACCATCACTTTGACCTTCTCTTCTTCCCAGGGTCCTATACTCCAGCTGCTTCCCTTTGCTCCATCCAAGTGAATCTGCCTTGCTTTCTAGACTAATTTCTAAGTATTCTTAGGTAAAGGGAGGTAATGTGATTTTTTTAAAATCAAACTGTAAATTATCAAATTCTTCACTTGTAGCAATTAGTATTTTGAGACTTTAGATACTCTTACAGGGCCAATGAAAGAATGGGGATTAAATAGTGATTTAGATCTATACATATTGTGCTTGTGTGTCCAAGTACTTGCTTACACACATTTCACTAACTCAGAAGTACGACTGGCAGTAAAGCTGTAAGCAGGACGAGTAGCAAATTCTCCCACAGTGCATGGGACTTCTTCCCTCAATTCAAAATCATTTTCAGAAACACACTTTTAATGCATATTCATTGACATGATCTCTAATACCACAGCAGAAAGACTTTAGAGAAAGCAGAGTAATAGAGAATGAAGTCAATAGGTTGGAGGTCAATGTTCTTGCTTCCTCATCAACCACTCAGGTAGGCTCTACCTGCCAATGCCATCCTGCAGCCAGCTCCTCCTGGTGTTAGAAATTGGAATTGGTTCTAGACTAATAGTGAGTTCCCCCACCATTTGAAGGGAGCCTAAGTCCTTTGGGGAATACCCTGCACTTCTAGCACTTGTCAGCTCAGGGGAAAATTCACTGTCTAGAAATGTTTACCTTTTGATGTGCACATATATAAGAGGTACAGATACAAAGGACTTCAAGAGCACTAAGAAGAGAAGGGCCTTGCTAACTACTTGAGACGGTCTTGGGAGGCCTGTATGGGGAGATAGTATTTGATTTACATTTGAAAGATGAGAGGACTCTGTAAGGTAGAAGACAGTTTAGGTAGGCGGAAAGAGGAAAATGAAGGTTGGGAGTAAGTTTCCAAGGTGTAGAGTGCAGTGAATTCACTCATCTGCATGGGCAGATGAGAATTTCACACCTGAGACTCACCTAATTCTTTAACTCTCTACAAACGAACAAAAGTAGGCCAGTTCTCTTCCTTTATACCTGGACTGATTCTACTCAGGATAACTTGGCCATCACCAGTAGCTTGCTTCTTCTGCTTATTAAATCAGCACTAACATATTATGAATATATAATGTATAAACAAACTAGAAAACATTCACATTATTACCTAGTGCAGGCTTTTGAAATGTCTTAAGTAAGTCATTTTTTATCTCTATATTATCTTTTTTTACAAGATAGCTCCTGAAATTGTTAGCTATGTTCTTTTTTTATATGTTGTTATTCCTTGAAGGTCTGGATATAGAAATCAAGGACACATTTGGTTCAGAGAATTGGACAGGAATATCACTCCTTGGCACACTGTTGCTATACCCAACAAGTTGTGATGGGCTGGCAAATGTGAATTAAAGTTATAGCAGAGAAATATCTACAGAGATCTGCAATCCATTTTTCATGGTTCGGCATGTCACATTTCCTTCTCTTTAGGAAAAAAATAACCCTTTGACACATTTAAAATTCAAATCTTTTATGGACTATGATCCTCTGAATTTGTACTTGGTGCAGTGGAGTTTTCTATTTCTTCTCTTAAGCTACAGTTTCTACCTTTTATCTAACTCATGATCTATGAGTTCTTGTCATAGATTTTTATCTCCTTCTACTTCTTCATTGGGATCCTATCATTCCAGGACATCTTTCTCTATAATTTTCACACAAGATCCTCTCATTTCTCTTTGTCCATATTTTTCCATTCATTTCCCTTTCTTTCTCATGGTTTTATAGACCATGAACTCCTCTGCTTTCTCATCATCTACTAATTAGCATGTCTCCATGGTAACAGACAGTTGCAGAGCAAGAATCATTCTCTGTACCAGCTACTTGCTGAGCAACCTCTGGGCCTAGCAAGGAGGGGCCTTGACCCGATTAAGATAGGAAGACTTTTCTCTTCTTGGCAGGAGAGGATCCATACATTTCAGAGAAAGCCCTGCTTCCCAGGGAAAAGAATAAGTCAATTTGATTGAAAAGGAGCATACACTTGGACTCAGGCATGCAAAATCAAAGCATGAAATAAACTAAGAAAATATTAAAGATATAGAAAAAATATCTAATGCCGATGCTCTGCCTCTGGTTTGTAAAGATTAGCAGTGCTTTGATCTGGGAGATGTTATGAAGCAACTGGTAGCAAATATTTGGTTATAATAACCTTTTCATTTTACATATATAAGTCAGTAAGTGAGCCTCTTGGGGCAGACTGTATGATAGAGAACAACCCTCCTTCTGAGATTTATTATTATTTTAAAATTTTATGCTTACTCTTTTCAGCTAGATATCAGCCCATATCATATACTTACTAAGACACTGTAATAGTACTAATAGGAGTTTACTGTTGCAGTTTTTTGACAAGTTATAAGGTGTGCATTTGTAATACACTTCCTACATATTTTCCTATGATTAAGAGGCTAGGAAAGGAAAGATATTATTTGTTATAATTGATTAGGTACTTGTTATGTATTAGACTCTCTACTAGGTGTTTTGCAGATATTGTCTCAGAATCTCGTGATAACTTTTCAAGGTAAGACACTATTATTCCAATTTTATGGATAAAGAAACTAAGATTCACAGAGCATAAGTGATACTCCCAAAGCCAAAAAGTTACTAAGAGCCTAGCACCACACTCCCGGATATCTGAATACAAGCCTGTGTTTAAGTATGCATTGCCTGTTCATTACTACATAAAGATGTTAGTATAAAGATTAGAAAGTCATGTAGGTGCAAAGTGCTAACTTCTGTTTTCATAAGAAAACCTTGAGCATTGAGAACGGTAGTTTGAAGTTTGTGTTTCCTGAATTGGAAGTTACAGTAGCTCAGAAGATGCAGACCTGAATAACAGATGATTTCTCTAGATGTCAAGGAATGAAGTGCTTTAGCAACTTATCAGAATAGTTTATTGCTTGAAAACATAATACAGACTTGTGTGTAACCTGGCTGGAAATGTTCTGCCCCCAGATCTGTAAATCTGGGATGACACTGTTATGGGAGCTCCACTCTTAATGGCAGGTGGGGATGGACAACCTGTGCTTCCCAAAGAATGCTAAGCTGTCATTCATTTTTTTCTGAAAAGTTTATGGTGAACAATATGTAATGAATTTGAATGAGATATTATGAGTTTTCAAACTGAATTCCAATAAATGAAAGTTTGACAGTTACTGATACTAGGTTAAAATCATTCTTGTTAGACTCAGACAAAGTTAGAGCCAGGAAATAATGGAGGTGAGCTCCTGACTTTATAAAGATCCCACAACAAATCCCTTCATGTTCTATATTTGCTTCATGTTTGAAGCTTTGGGCATATGCACATATTTCCATAAAAAAGTTTGACATTTTTTATGGCTGCTTTCAACAGAACACTTACCACCAAAAAACTGATGCCAACTCCTGCTTTGGGTCTTCAAGATCAATGAACTTTGCACCCAAGTAGCTTATGTGAATTTCTCCTGTTTTGCTAAAAAAAAAAAAAAGATCTCTCATTGTTTCAACCTCTTTGAATGCATACATAGTTTATTATGTCACACACATTCCCATGCTATGTTATTCCCCAACAAACTTAATTAATCTTTTGAGAATCTTTATTTGTCATTTAGTTCAACAAAGGTCAACATACATCTCAAAAGTTGATTTAAACCACTAAGCTATGCTTGTCATTCAACATATCAATGAAATACCTGACACTTAATAGGGAAAAGAGTACATGAAGAAGAACTAAATGTTATCATTCACAGGTAAATGGATGGAATTGGAGAACATCATTCTGAGTGAGGTTAGCCTGGCCCAAAAGACCAAAAATCATATGTTCTCCCTCATATGTGGATATTAGATCAAGGGCAAACACAACAAGGGGATTGGACTTTGATCACATGATAAAGCGAGAACACACAAGGAAGGTATGAGGATAGGTAAGACACCCAAAAAACTAGATAGCATTTGTTGCTCTCAACACGGAGAAACTAAAGCAGATACTTTAAAGCAACTGAGGCCAATAGGAGAAGGGGATCAGGAACTAGAGAAAAGGTTAGTTCGAGAAGAATTAATTTAGAAGGTAACACACATGTACAGGAAAGCAATGCAAGTCAACTCCCTGTGTAGCTACCTTATCTCAACTAGCAAAAACCCTTGGTCCTTCCTATTATTGCTTATATTCTCTCTTCAACAAAATTAGAGATAAGGGCAAAATAGTTTCTGCCTGGTAGCAAGGGGTAAGGGGGGGTAAGGGAGGGGGCGGGGGGAAGGGGAGAGAAATGACCCAAACAATGTATGCACATATGAATAAAATAAAAATTAAAAAAAAAAGACATAAAAGTACAAGGGGGACAATTAGGGAAGAGGAGGGGAACCAGGAATAGGGAGGGATGAGAGTGCAATGGGAGAGTGAATATGATCCAAGTACATCATATGCATGTATGAAGATGACACAATAAAACCGATTATTTGCATAATTAATATGCACTCATAGAAAGTGTTTAAGAACTTTAACGTCAATTTAACAAAATAGCATTATATCTGCTAATTGTGATAATAAAATATTTGGACTTGTAAAAAAAAACAAGTAAATTTCTTGCATGACTTCTATATGCCAATTACTATGCCAAGTGCTTTTCATATGCTACTGGTGGAGGCTGTGAAAATGCAGCTCTTAGATTCAAGCAGGGAGCATAGTTGTCTGGCCATTGTTCTCTGAAATCCATCAGCAGTTTGTAAGGAGGCCATACTTCCCACAGACTGCTCCAGCCAATGACTGAGCATGGCAGAGATGCTAAGGTGGATCTGTTTCTGGAGTGGAGAGTTCTTTGACAAGTGGCATAAGCTTGAGAACTACCCACTGGGCTTGCATAGATTTCCTGAAATTACAATCAAGATACTTTCCTCTCACCCTTTTTGCCTTACCTTTCTCCTTCAAGGGGCCCAATGGCCTTGCCATCTGACTGCTCTGCCTGCTTCCTCCCCATTTTACCTCACAGGTGTTCCCCTAATGAACTCTCCTGATGCCTGCTTCTTGCAGGAGCTAAATCAGCACATTATCTAATTTAGCCTTGCCAATCTCATGAGCTATTTATGATGTTAAGAAATTGAGCCTCAGGGACTTTAAAGTACTCATAGGTCGCCCAGTTAACGAGTGGCAGGCTTCAAACCCAATTCCACCTGCTCTCATATCCTACTGACTCTTCTCATTGCACCATACTGCCCAGGGAGCTTTATCGTACTCACCACTACTTTGTGGCCAATTTGCTTGTTGATAGTTTCTACAGTGAAAAAGGGAACAGGCAAAAATTATTCTAAGATGAAGAGGCAAGTAGTTAATATAAAATGTCAACCCTTTTCATAGACTAACTTATAGTTTAAGGTTTCTTATATGTGTTACTGACAGGAACATGTATCACAAAATGAACGCTTTTCTTTTTTAACACCCCCTTTTTAGGTAAATTAAAGTTGCAGGTGCAGTATCCATTTCTCAGAGCTAGCATGTGAATTTGTGACATTCTTTGAGGAATTTGAGGTCTAGGAACCAATGAAGAAATCACAATGAAACCGAGCATTGTGTTTTCAAGTGCTGGAGTGATTATTGTCAGGAAGTCAGCATTATTTAAAAGGTAGCTCGTTTTGTTTGGATCAAGAGGCAGTGTGAATTTTCTAAAGGTGAGAAGGCCTTCTTCCTAGCATGGATAAAAGCCTAGTACGGAATGGGGCTGCAGGCTGCTTGTGTTATAACGGAGGCCAGTAGCAAAAGCTGTGGTAGCCAGTTTCATGGAAGCTTCAGCAACTGGAAATGATTCCTAACAAATCAAGAACCAGCAGGGAAGTGAAGAAAACAAAAGGAGACTTAAGAAAAAAATCCTCCTCCTTTCTCATCCTGGGCAAAAAAAAGTACAATTTGCTACAATTCCCTCCAAAACCTGGTGAGAGTTCAAGAGGACAGGAAGCCTGAGGACCTACACCTGAGTGGCTTCTTGAATTGATCCTGTGTCTAAGATCTTTAATGCCAGGAGAACATCCTCATGTTTCCCTCTTTACATTACAGGGCATCTCCTCATGTGATTAGGAAACTTGAACCTTCCCACAGCTGTCCCACTGGAGTGGTAGGTGCTTCAGGGCGATGTGTAGATCCTGTTTGTCTGTTTCTTTGGTTCGAGTGGCACTGGTCAGTGTGTGTTTTATTTCCCACGATGAGTCTCCCACAGGACCTGTAGCTACTAATGGAGGCCCCCTTGTTGGTCTAATTGTCTCTCTTAACGTTGTTATATTTAAACTGTCCTGCTTACCTCTCGAGCTTCTTCACATAATGCATTTAACAATACTAAGTGCTTTTCATTCTGTAAATTCCACACTTTTCTTGCTTCATATCTTTGCCTGACCTCTTCTTTCTGCCAGTACCATCCTTCTGCCCCTCATGGATTTCTCACTCCTGGCCTATTTGGTGCATATATAATTCCATTTAGATAGAGTTTGGATGCTACCTTCTCTATGGACCTTTCCCTGAACTCACCAAACTCCATTACTTCACTCTCTATCCATTTTGGTTAGAGCTGAAATTAATCTTGTTTCTTTATGAAGATACAGATTCAAACTCAACAACTTTTTTTCTGAGTGATTACAAAGTGCCTGGTATTAAAATGACTACTTTCACATATAATATTTATTGAGTTTTTATTTGACAAAACATCTAGAGAAGACTATTTCTTTGGATTGAGATGGACTGTTACTGAATTTTGAAATTATTTGAATGATGGGTTCCTAAGAAAAGGGAATTAAAGGGCTGGAGATGTAGCTCAGTGGTAGAGCACTAGTCTAGCATATCCAAAGTTTGGAGTTCAAGCCCCACAACTGCAAAAGACACAAATTATTTTTTTTTATTTGCAAAAAGAAAAACTAAAAAGAAGAAAGGAAGAAAATGGGTTGAGTGCAGATGTGGTGGAGTGCAGATGCGGTGGTACATGCCTATAATTTCAGCATTCGGAAGGCTGAGATAGGAGAATGTTGAGCTAGAGGCCAATCAGGGTTACAAAGTGAGACCCTGTCTCAAAAAAAAAAAAAGGTGGGGATTGACTATAGGAATGAGGGGCATTTTTCATTACTGCAAACGAAACAAAACAAAAATCCTTGTTTAGAGTCTGATTTCCTCAGGACTTTTAGTAAGATGTTCTGATTCCCCCATCCTGTGAGCCTCTGCCCCTGTAGAGCCTGTATTAATAATTTGCCTCATAGATCTCTTTGGAAGTCTCTTTCTTTGATCCATGGGTGCTGTGAGCTGTGGGGACTTCCAGTGTTACTGGGGCACAGACTCTGTGCCACCTGGGTCAGATGCCTCTCACTAGGTCATTCCTTCTTGTAGGTAGCAATTAGCATATCTACATAGGACAAGATGCACAACTACTTAATGCTTATTGAAGTTTTGATTCACTTCTTACACTTTGCTTGAAACCATGAGGAGTAGGTAGTTAGCTCTCCCCCCCAAAAAATATACCCTCAACCCAAAAAAATAGCACTTATTTTCACTAATACAACTGCTGAAAAAGTTCCTTTCAAACTGACAACTCTGCTTTTAGTTGACAAGGTAGACCACAGGTCCATAAAACCAAAGCTTATGGACCAAATCCATCCTGCTGCTTGTTTTCCTAAATGAGCTTTACTGGATCACACCCATGCCTATCATTTACCTCTTGTCTGTGACTGCTTTCACATTGTAACAGCAGAGCTGAGTAGCTGCAAGAGAAACAGTATGGCCCACAAAGATTTAAATACTATCTGTCCCTTCACCAAAGTCTGCCAACTCCTGACAGCAACTCAGAGTTCTGCCAGAAACTATAAATGCAGACTCCTCAATATTCAGTTCTTTTTTAAAGTCTGATAGTGAGAATATATTTCTCTCCAGTCTTAGTACCAGGAAAGCTCTGCTCCCTCCTTGGCCACTAGCAAGTTTGTCATCCTGGGGACACTATGAATCTTATAATGGGTCATGCTTCCCTTCAACCTTCACTACCAGAACATCCTGGGCTGACACAGTGGTCCTTCTCTGTAGAAAGGTAGGTGGTAACAGTCTTTATCCAATTTTTGTTTTTCCTTCCCTTAAATCCTCTTCATTCTAATTTCCTAAATATTGATTTTAGTCTGCTGGCCTTGGATATACTTTTTTTGGGAAAAGGCTAGGTAATAAATATCTTTTTGAGAAAAGGTTAGGCTTAAACACTTAAGCAAAATGTTCCCTCTGCACTTCCACAGTTAATTATCCAGGATCAGTAAAACTTATGTCTGCTTCTAATGCCTAGTTTAAAAACTCCTTGAATGAGCTAGAGGTGTTGCTCAGAGCAGGGCTCTGGGTTTGATCCTCATCATTACTAAGAACAAACAAACAGCTCTTAGGCTTATTGACTATATCATAAAGGACGTAGAACATAATAAATGTGCAGGTGTTCTGTTTGTTTATTTTGTTTTAGTGTCAAGTTAATTTCAGAGAGTACTTATTTTGATGATCAGCAAATTTTTGACAAAATTAGTTGGGAGCTGTAGTATAAATAATAGTCTCTCCAAGATATTTATAGTTGACTCCTTGGTTGAGAAATTTACTTGTTTTTTAAGGATTTTATTAATAAAATAATAATTGTCCCTAGATGGCATGCATCACTTAGAAGGAATGTACAGAGCTGAGTCCAGTAATACCTGAGGGAGTCAGGCAGGTGATACTGGGGAATGAAGCAGGTGGGTGTAATGCAGTGTGGAGTCCTGGGGACCAGTGTGTGCATGCTTTCTCCAAACGGACAGACAGACAGCTGCTATTCACCCCTGACCAATGCTGCAAAGCTCAAACGTCAGATCACTATTGTTCACGTCCCCAGTGTTTCAGAAACCAGAAGTCCAACTTGCAGAGAAATTTTAAGTCTATGAAACTGTTCAGGGATGATGACACATGCTGTAGAGTAAGTTTGTCACCTGGGCCACCAGTTTTCAAATTCTTGGCTAAAACCACAGGCCCTGGGGCTGACAAGTTGGGCCTAAAACTGAACTCTATCACAGTTTGTGTTACTTTGAGCAACTTAACCTTAAGCTTGTTACTATTAGCAATTGTTAGTGTTAACAGTAATCCTGACTTACTGAATTTTCATGAAGTGAAAGAACATACTCATAGGATAGCTACCTATACATCCTAGGTGCAGCTGAAGAACACATGGCTAGTAATTTCATACCTGGGCTTTATAACCAGATTTTATGACCTCAAATCACATCTTTTTCTCTCAGTTCAATCTTGTCTCTCATATTAGAGTGGTTTTTGTTGTTGTTGTTATTTGTTCCTAATCTAGTTTGCCAGTTGTTTATTATAATGGGAGCAGACCAACAATTTTATGAGCCATATAAAATTTTTCACTGAAAAAGTATAATTGATTGACTAAATTATTGCTTTCAATTTACTCAAAAAGTCATTAAAAATTCTCACTAAATTAAAAACTTTAAATTTAAAAATGCACATATAACTCCCATTGACTTCACTGGGAATCAAAACTCTAGGGACAGAATTTAGCCTATATAGTATAATTTTCTGTTTATTTACAGTGGGACATAAGACAAGTTGCATGTTTGCTTCCAGTGTATCAGCATTAAGTATCTAAACTAGCTTGGGCAAGTACAGTGTTAAAACTAAAGTTGAGAGTGAAGAGTTTCTGTATTTGCTTAGTTGGCCTGAAGATGCTTTCTCATAAATGAGCAAGCATGGCTATCAACACAGAAAAACACAAGTATTATCAAATAGGATGAAGGATTTCTCTAGGGTGAAAAGGGGAGCCAAATATGCAGGACAGCTGATAAATGCTTATATTTTTTCATTTGACTGATTTTTTGAAATTCAGGAACATGGTTAATATAGCCAAGTAATATTTTCTCTAATTAGATTTTTTAAAAATATAAATTTTTATAATGCTACCTACAGAGTTATTCTGTCCTGAAACAATAGGATAAAACACTCATATCTCAAAATAAGTGGTAATATACAGCAGGGGACAGAGGGGTAGATTTGGAAATGGGGGACTTAGGTTCTAGTCTCAATTGTACAATATTCTGGTTTTCTTTATATATACTATAAAAGTATATATACTTTTATATACTCTATAATTTCAATTACATTAACCTCAAAAACAGGTAAATCTACATGAGTATATATATATATATATATATATATATATGCACACATATATATAGTATCTGGTTTCTTTTACTCAATTTTATGTTTGTGAGATTCTTGTATCTTGTTGCTGAGAGTTATAGTCATTGCTGCTTATTGTTCAGTTGTTTTGATCTACCGTAATATAATTATCCATTCAAATTTTATAGACTGCTTTTCCAAGTTAGGATTTATTATGAAAAATGTAACTGTAGCTATCCTTGTACATGTCTCCTGGTGCATGCACATGGAGTGCGTTTCTGTTAGGTAAACAGGAGAAGCGATAGGTCAGATAACATGAGTGTCTTCAGCTGTGGTAGATAATGCCAAGTCATTTTGCCAAAGTTCACTTACTAATTTACATTCTTACTAGCAGTAAATGACAATCCTTAGTGCTCTCTAGGCTTGTTAATGTTTGATATTATTAGATGTTTTTAGTTTTAAGCATTCTCAAAGCTGTGCTGTTGGTACCTCATTGTGAATTTGGTACCTTTACATGTATTTATTGATTCATTGGATGTCCCTTTTTATGAATGCGTTCACCTGTCCTACTCCCCTTTCAATGGGTTATCTGCATGTTTTTCTAATTGACTTTCTTGAGTATTTTGCATATACTCACTGTGAGCTCTTTGTTGGCTAAATTAATGAAAATTTATAAATACAAGGATCTGTTTCTGTGTTCTCTGTTTTCTTCCATTGGTGTATTTGTCTATCATGTACCATTACTGTCCCATCTTAATTGCTATAGCTTTATAATAACCACTGATACCCACTAGAGCAAGTTGTCTTACCTTTTTCCTCTCTAAGGTTGTCTTGGTTATTCTTGACCCTTTGCATATCCAAATATATGCATATATAATATGTGTGTATGTTGTATTTTTTATTTCTTTTTTTTTTTTTGTAGTACAGGGGTTTGAACTCAGGGCTTCACACTTGCTAGGCAGGTGCTCTACCACTTGAGCCACTGCTCCAGTCCTTTTTTGTGTTGGATTTTTTTGAGATAGGGTCTCACGAACTATTTGCCCAGACAGGCTTCAAACCATAATTCTCTTGATCTCTGCCTCCTGAGTAGATAGGATTATAACCAGTAAGCCACTGGTATTTGGCCAAAATATAATTTTAATATTACCTTTACAAGCAGTTTCTCAAGTTGTATACAAATAACAAATGTTGGGAGATTGAAATTACATAAAATCTAGAGGTAATCAGGAGAACTGATGTTTTAATAATATTGACTCTTCAATCCATAAATATAGATAATGGTACAAGCACTTAAATGTTTTTATTTCTTTCAATATTATTTTACAGTTTTCTCCTTAGAGATTTGTTTCTAGATATTTGTTATGTTTTAGTTATCTTGTAAATACCACTTTAAAATTTTTATTTCTTATTTCACTAGTATATACTCATTTAATTGAATATTGAATATTAGCCTTTATCCAAGAACTTTTGTTAAGCTCATGGTTTCCCTCTAAGTTTTATTATGAAAATGTCAAGTGCACAAGAAGTAGAATTTTGTAATAAATGTTTATGTGCCTATTATCTATTCAATAATTGTAACAATTTTTGAATCTCTTAGTTAATTGAATTATAAATATAATTCAAATAATTTTTACATATTCTTTTGAATTTTCTGTATACACACTCAGACTGCCTATAAATAATGAAAACTGTTTCTCAGTTTCTAAGATTTTTTATTTACTTATGTATTTTCTATGTTGCTTAGGATGTTTCCAGAAATGTTGAAAAGAAATTCTTGCCACACTTGTGAGCCTGACCATGGCTTTTCATTTTTATCAAATGGCACTTAGAAAAGTCAATTCTTATGCAGTTGAGTGTCATGGAAATCAGTGCCTTAACTAAGCTATAACATGTGTACATTGAAATATTTGTGTAACTTGTAATTCATTACAATTATAATAAATTTCAAATAAGTTTTTTAAAGCACTAAAATATGTTATCAGTATTTAGATGTAGTACTTGCACATTTAAATTTAGTCCTCAATATTTATGTTGTGGTTATTGCTGTAATTTCAAAAGTCTTATTCAATGATTAAGTCATAACTTCCTACAAATTGGTGCATTCATGTTTTTCAGTTTTTGAAAATAACTTTAACTTGTTTATGTGGGAAAAATGTTCCAACTCTGACTGTATTCTGCTTTTCAGTGAACTTAATAGTTTTTAACAGCACCATCCAATGAGAAATGTGAAAGAATTTTGTGTGAATTAAATGCTTAAAAATGTAGCATTTTATTAGATTGTATTTTATTTAACATTCTAGAAAGTTCACAGCCATCAGCTATTCTAATGCAATTTCAGGTGCAGTTGGGATTTTGGCACTCTCAGTGGAGCTCTTAATTTAGCAAATCTTGTAGATGAAATAAGTACATTTAATAGCACATGCAAAAACTTTATTCTAAAATTGATTTTGGTGGCTCCATTTCCAACAATCTTGATGTTAGGGAATATTCTCTTTTCACAGTAAATTAATGATTGTCAGAAGACATTAACTTGACACATGTGCCATCAAAGACTTTACAACTTCCACAGAATCTTTTGCTCTTCATCTATTATGTTCTTATTCAATTCCTTGTCATTGGCCCAGGAACTTCAGTGCTTTCTAGTCATTTACTGCTGCTGGGTCACTGTGTTCAGTCACAGCCCCACTCCATCTCCTCCCATATATATAGATTTGAAGTTGGGTAATGGGCACATATAAATTTATTAATCTATGATATTACTTTACATATATCTATTTAAAATATATTTTATCTGTGCTATTGCTTTATACTTGGAATGGAATTAATACATCGGTGTTTGAGCATTACATCATCCTTACCAGAAGCCAGACTAGAATCACTACAGTAGCAAAGTAGGGGACAAACTAGAGATGAGCAAGAATGAAGACAAAGCAGTTGTATGAATCTTGGGGCCTAGGATGGCACCACAGCACTGAAAACGGTAAGGACGATCTCCTAAATCAGTAAGCTAAGCAAGAGACCTCTGAATGTGCTTCTGGACTCTGAATTCTGGGAACAAGTGTAGAGATGTGTTAGTTAAAGCTGCAGGAGAATCAGGAGGGGCAGGTAACAACTGAGCTGAAGGTGTTGATGGGCCCTAGTATGCAGGATTGAGGTCATTTTCCTCAGTAAAGTAGAGATTCTGAAAGGTCTGTGTCAAAACCTGGATATAGAGCAGCAAGATGGGGTCATAATGGGAGAGAGATATAGGTTCAGACTATGACACAAACTGAGTAGGCCACTCTCAAGAAGATAGGACTAGTGTGTGTCATTAAAAAAAGGTATAGAAATGAGTCGAAATGGGCAATGAACTGTTAGAAAAAAGTGAAGAGATGAGAACAGGTTGAGTGAGAGAGAAAATGCACTAAATCTGGGAGTTGAAAGGAAAAAAAAAAGTACTTCTGTTTGTCCTATTCTCCCTAAGGTGAAAGGAGTTATGGACACAGGGCATGTCCCTGTGAAAGTCAGCCAGAGTATTGCTCAACCATGAAACATGGAAACTAAAAATGGAGCAAGATCATAATGGTAGTCATGACAGAGTATATGGGGACATGTGTCTTTTCTTCAAGTAAATAACACACAGAACTCTTCTTCCATCATGTTCAATTTAATATTTAACACCTTTTGTAGCAACTATGTGGATATTTATATCTTCTTATAATTTAAATAAACCAATGCTGAGAGACTAAAAAGAGGCATGATCTTATAATGCCCACGTAAGAGGAGGTTTTCTGAATAATGATTCAGATAATATCAATTAAGGGCTTATTAAATTCTGAGAAGTAGTCCAAACCCTGGAAGTACATCAGTGAACAAAACTGTCAAATTTAATTTGTAATGATGAAAGTAGTAAAATAAGGAAACAGAAAAAACATGTTTCCTTTTAAAAAAGAAAAAATTCAATGGAAGGAAGGAAGGAATGAAGGGAACATAATCTCCCAGCCAAACTGATCTCACTAATGTCAATCTTGTAAAATTTACTTTTTATATGGTACAATTTTGTACTTGACACCAGATATATGTTGTTTATGTTTTGTTTTGTGTGTTATTATCTGTTAATTTTCTATATGAGTCTTTTGAGAAAGCAGATTATAAATGACATTTTGTCTTAGTCTCCTATTTTGTCCTCTGATAAGCATCAGACTGTCAAACTGGGAATACATGAACCCCCACACATGGTGCAATCAGTTTTAACTTTATTTAGAAGCTTGTTTTGCATAAAACTTGTAGAGCAAGTTTCCCTCTTTAAATACCTTAGGAAAAGATAATTCTGCTATTTCTTTATAGTGACCAGGAGATTGCTCTGTGTACACAGTTGGAATCCACAGTAAATACTTGTTTCTATTTTAATTTATGAGCTTAGAAAAGAGAGAAGAAAGATCTAAATAGTACACTTAAGGGGTCTTATTTCTTCCCTATCCCTTCAACAGATTAAAAGAGGAGAAAAAAATAAGACAATCTTGAAGGTTGATTGAGGGATAAAACACTCACAGAACAAATTTGACTTATTCAAGTTTTATGAATCTCCAAATAGCAGGTCTAAGTAGATTTGCTGGAGCTCAGACATACATGTCTGCCAAGCAAGATAACTTTTAAGGAAAATAGTTCTTTGCATTTTCTCAGGTCGAAAATTGAGTTTCTAGATATGCTCTTGGAAAATACCAGGTGAAAAAGGAAAAAAAAATGCCATTCATGGTGTGATTGTGAGATAATCTCCATGAAAAATCTCATCTTAGGAGAAGCAGCTCACAGGTCAGTTGAACCTTCATGAAATATAAAGAAAACTAAACATGATTTCTTTTCACATTGCTCATATTTGGTGATATTTCAAACCAGCTAAGGCAAAATGCAAAACCCTGTTTTATTGGTTCCTTTCCTTTGGTGATAATCATGCATAAGAGAATACAAAATATACCCTTTCCACCCAACAAACACCATTAGCCTAACATGCATTCTCTTTCTCTCTCTGTCATACAAATATACAGTAAGCTTGCCTTATTTGTGGATTTATCACATGGTTTTGACCAATCATGATAAAAAAATTAAAAGAAATTTAAAAATAAAAATTTTAACTTCCCTCCTATACTATACAGCTCAGTGAAAGAAGCTTTCAATTAGTCCTGTATTATTGTCAGTTGTGTTTAAATTGTTGCTTGATCTTCTGAGTGTTTCCCTCCCCTTAATTTTACAAAAATATGCCTCCCCAACACCATGTCAAAAGTAAGGTAAAAGTTATAGTAATCTTGCCAATTGAAAAAGGGCATTAAACATGCTTAATTGAAGTGATTAAGTGGAAATATTAGGTTTGTTGAAAGGCAGAATGTCTTTACTGGAAGTTGGGTGGCATCGTGGGAAAAATGAACTGAGCATACTCAGTAGGGCACTGAGCATGTGTGGTTTTTCCTCAATGGTGGTCTTCTTGGAAGCAAGGGTCTACTTTGTATAAATATACACTCCATATTCATTTCTTGCCTTTTTCACTCAGACAATATTTAATTAATGTTCTTCATGTTGATAGATGTACTTACATAATGTTTTTCTTTGTGTGTGGAAAGTATATCATTTTATACATAAACTATTATCTATTTACATAGTCTCTTACTATAGATATGTGTATTGCTGCTCATTTTTCTCTATTAAATTAATAGGGAATCCTTAAAGTATATGTCTGTGACTATCCATACAGACCAATAATTTTATCAATAACTTTTAATATCAATAATTATTAATAACTATTGATAATTTTCTTAGAAAGTAATTATTAATAATTTTCTTAGAAAAGTTCTTAGAATTAGCATCTTCAGGTCAAACCTATGCATAAAAAATTCTAGTTACATTTTCAGCCAATTTTTATTAAAAAACAAAATGAAAACAAAAATGAAAGACTGTGGTCATGGTTTCCCATTCTTGTAAGCTCAGCACTTGGGAGGCTGAGAATCTGGAGTCAAGGACAAGGCCAGCTTGCACTACATAGGGAGACCTTGTCTAAGAAAAATAAAAGGAATAGGAATGTATGTCCATTGTAAAATATCAAAAAATGTACTGTAAAAAATAAGTTCTTCTTTCATCCAGGACTCCTAGTTCTCTCAAAGGCAGATACTGTCTGTATCTCTTTTGTTACCCTCTGGAAATAGTCTGTATTCACATAGTATACTCATATATGTTTTACACAAATGGATATAAGCACATTATTCTGAACCCCTCCCCCCCCAAAAAAAAGTTTAAAATGTGTACCTGGAGCATCTTCTAATGTCAAAAACATAGATTTAATGCATATTTTTTAAGGACACATAGTAATCATGGTATTAATGTATGAAATTTCATACAATCAGTTACAATTAGTGGGAAATCGATGGTTTGGCTGTTTTATCTTCTTTGTTAAGACAAAACTTTGACTTTGTTACATCAAACTGTCCTTTATTAAGGAAGAAATTAATGTTGACATGGGAAAAATGTGGTCCTCCTCTTCCTTCTTTTATTAAAACCAAGAAGCTTTTAGAGGTATATTTAAGTATTAAAGACTGATGTAAAGTTAGCATTCTCCAGCTCCTAGACTGGGTGAAGGCAGCATTCCTTTCATAGCTCCCTGTCCCTCTGCTGGAGAAGTCCTCCTACACATTTCAGTGCTGTGTTTGTGACTGTGCTCTTCAGAGATGCTTTATCCTTAGCTCCTTCTCCATGGAAGGGCACCATGATGCAGTCTAAACAAATTTATTCCTTCCTTTTGTTACCCACTGTAGCTCCTGTTACCATGTTTTTCTTATTTTTTATGTGTCTTTCATCCTCATAGGTCTTACTCCTAATCCCTTCTATCTAGAGTGTAAAGCCTATCTATCAGGGAAGTGGATTATTTTGTTTACTGGTATATATTTGTACCTAGTTCATAATATTGGATCAGTAAGTTTTTGCTGAAATAACACAAATTTCTAGAAATACTTATATGTCCCCCCATAGTTCACCTGTCACAAGTTTTGTACCATTGTGGTTTTTTTTAGGCTTAAAAATTTTTAATTTTATCTATTTTTACATTTACTCACATGTGTATACATTGTTTGGGCCACCCCCACCCCACCCCCGCTTCTAGGCAGAACTTGTTCTGCTCTCTTATTCTCTCTGATTTTGTTGAAAACATAAAAGATAATAAGAAAGACACAGTGTTTTTCCTACTTTGAAGTAAAGATACTTTACAGAGAGATTCCTAGCATTGCTTCCATGCACATGTGTATTACAGCCCACATTGGTTCATCTCTACCAGACCTCTTCACTACTTTCTAGTCCCCTTCCCATAGTGGCCTCTGCCAGTTTAAGATTACTTTATTTGCTCCTCTACAGTGGGCACATCAATCATATTCAAGTTTTAGGTTTCCTTCTCTTTCCCTATTCCTCCCATGCACGTTCTCCCCTTTAGTATGTAACCCGTGTCCAATAATATTACTGCATTTGTTTTAGGTCTATAATCCGCATATGAAGGAGAACATGTGACTTTTGGTTTTCTGAGCCTGACTAACTTCACTTAAGATGTTTTTCTCCAGTTCCATCCATTTATTTGCGAATGACAAAATTTCATTTTTCTTTGTGGCTGAGTAGCATTCCATTGTTTAATCCATTTGTTGGTGATGGGGCATCCTGGCTGTTTCCATAGCTTGGCTATTGTGAATAGTGCTCATTGCATTTTTTTTTAACCCATCAACTAAAGCAGGGGTTTTTCTATCTATAGTGCAAGATGAACTTCAGAGTAAGTTCGAAACCCCAGGGCTTGTCTGGATTACATTTGAGAGGAGTCAGAAAAAGAGAATATTCTTAATGCTTAAGGAAGTAAATGGCTTCATCTTTTTATCTAATGATCCATAATAATTCAGTATAAAATATGCTAGAAAAGATGTGTTGGGAACGAATTTATGTAACTGACAAACTAGGTGTGATGTCTTGAATTTAAATAAATATTAAGTGGATTACATAGAGTTTTTGGCTAACTATGGGCAGCAAAGGAACTCATACTAGTCAGAACCATGATCTTCCTTTTGGGTTTGTAATAATTGCCGAAGTGTTCTCGAAGGAAAAAAGAAAGGAAATGTGACATTTTCACATTCATTTTGAAAGTGAGGCAACCAAGCCTCACTTTCAAAATAGCTATTTTGAAATTAGCTATTTTGATTGGTGTTACTTCTAAATGAATGAAGGGGATGAAATGTAATATATTATAATTTAAATTTTTATGTGATCTTTCTGGTTTTATAAAAGAAAGATCAGAAAGTGCAAAGTGGATTACTAAGATTTAATCATGTTTTTATAGTCCCCTCTTCAAAGAGAAATTTGCATTAGCTAGTATTTCTTACATGACATTGTTATATACATGAAACTATAGGGATAAATGGAAATGTAGTGCAGGGTTTGCTTTTTTTTTATTATGAGAGAAGAAATGGGATGATGATTGATCTTCTAGTTCAGAATGATACAAAAAGGATGGATGGCTCAGACCCCAGAAAAGAAGACTTTTGGGAAAATTCTAATGAAGAAAATGTTTGAGCAAACCCTTGAGAAAGCTGTCAGAAAAATAATATAGTAATGAGATGGTATTTTCAAAATCAATACTAACACATGATTCAGCAATCACATCAACAATCACTTGGGAAAAAGATGACTGAGTAAATGAATTTAGACTAGATTTCATGAATTGTCCTTGAATCATGATATTTTTCATTCATTTATTCATTCAACATTAATTTAGCATTTACTATATCTTAGTGCTAGGTATTGAGGAAGATAGTCTCTTGACAGCTCTAAGGAGTGTAAGGGAAGTTACCTGGTTAAAGTACAGAAAATTTAGTGTTATAGGTTTCTAAAGGGTAGGATGGAAATGGGTCCTTGTTTTAGTCAATTTCATAATTAATTAGAATTATTCTCTGCAACTCCACTACATAGGTAGACAAGGGCAAATGTTTCTGGACCTCAGATTCTACAGTTTAGCTGAAGTTAACCTCATTATTGATGCTCATCTAGATACTCATTAACCTTTGACCCGTGCTAAACATGCTTCAGGTGAAAAGCAAAATGAACAAATCACCCTGTTAATATTTTAAATGTTTACTAATAGAACATAAGCAGATTAATGTGCATATGGAGTAATTAGACATTAACCTGCTATATGGTAACCTATTAACTACAAAATGAACTTGACCAGAAATTGATTATTTTAAGCAGCTTTTAATTAACAAAGAATGGGCAAGATTACTCTGAAAAAGAAGGAGCCATGCTGAGTTAAATTATGAGCAATTAGAAAATAGTGAATTACTGCTTTTTTCAGGGCATGCAAAAAATCCAACATGGCTAAACATTCACTTTATATATATTTTTTTTATTGGAAGTGAAACATCCAATAGGGAAAACATTTGAAGATAGACAATGACTTTCTGAATAGGACTACAATGACTCAAGATACAATAGCTAGAATTGACAAATGGGATTGCATTAAATTAAAAGAACTTCTGCACAGCAAAGGAAACAATAAACAGTGAAGACATAGCCTACAGAATGGGAGAAAATCTTAGCTAGCTATTCACCTGACAAGGTATTAATATTTGCACTATATACAAAGAGCTCAAAAAGTTAAATACCAAAAGATGAAATGATCCAATCAATAATTGGGCATACAGATAGTTCTCAAAATAAGAAGTAGAAATAGCAAATAAATATGTGAGAAAAATGCTCAACATCCTTAAGCCCTCAGGGAAATGGAAATCAAAATTACATTGAGATTCCATCTCCCCCATTTAGAGTGACTATCATCAAGAAAACAAACAATAACAAATGCTGGTGAGGAAAGGGAAGAGAGAGGAACCCTTATATACTGTTAGTGTGATTATAAATTAGCTCAGGTGCTGTGGAAATTGCTATGGAGGCTCCTCAAAGATTAAAAGTAGAGCTACCACATGTTCCTGCTACACCACTCCCAGGCATATACTGGAAGGAACCAATCAATATACATATAATAGAGGCACCTGCACACCATGTTTATTGTAGCACTATTCACAATAGCCAAGTTCTGGATTCAGACTATCTGCTCATAAACAGATGAATTGATAAAGAAAATGTGGCATATATACACAATGAAGTTTTGTGGGGTTTTTTGGATGGTACTGGAGTTTGAGCTTAGGGACTCATGCTTGCTAGGCAGGTGCTTTGCCACTTGAGCCACTCTGTTTTGTGTTGTGTATTTTCCAGGTAGGGTCTCTCGAACTATCTGCGTGGCTGGTCTCAAACCACAATCCTCCTGATCTCTCCCTCCTGAGTACCTAGGATTATAGATGTGAGCCGATAGTGCCTAGCTCACAATGGAGTTTTATTCAGCCATAAAGAAGAACAAAAACATTCTTTGCAGGAAAATGGATGGAACAGGAGGCCATAATGTTTTGCAAAATGAACTATACTCAGCAAATGTCATAACAAAACCCATTACTTTGTACAATTAATATATGATAATAAAACACAGTTAAAAAGAAACAAACTACCCACTTTTATATGATTAGTCAAAATTATGTTGCATGTTAAACCAAAAAATTATAATAAACACTTAAAATGCTATATTATCGTGTAATGGTTTCAAAGTTATGGAATGATATAGTCCTAATAGCAACTTGAAAAAGAATGTCTAGTTAGAAAACATTCTTATATAGGAAAAATAGCTTTCCAGTTGTCTGTGGATATTTGTTAACCATGTGTTTCTTGCTTTTGTCAAAGTCTTTTGTTGCTGCTGTGGGTGGAACCCAGGGCTTATACAATATAATGCACATGTTCTCCCACAGAGCTATAACCCCACCCTAATCTAAGTCATTACTTAGGGCACACACATGCACACACACAGTGCTAAGAAATTATGCTCACC
This sequence comes from Castor canadensis, assembly GCF_047511655.1. Classification (NCBI taxonomy): domain Eukaryota; kingdom Metazoa; phylum Chordata; class Mammalia; order Rodentia; family Castoridae; genus Castor; species Castor canadensis. The sequence goes on from NC_133395.1 coordinate 30,967,475, forward strand.
CAAAATAATCATGGTTCCCATTAGAAGCAATTTGAAATAGTTGGTATTCAGGTATATATCCATGTAATAGTTCTTAAATAGCTATTATTATGAAATTATTCTTTAAATTCAGAACAGCAAATAAAACATAATGTAAAAGGGAAATTTCAATTTCCTCCTTGCTTTTAAATAAATCTTAATTTTGAAGAGATGGATAAAGAAAACTTTATCACTAATTGGAAATAGTTGATTAACACAATGGTAAATTAGTATTTAGTTATTCTTATTTTAAGATGTACTAATTTTTTCATACCATTAGGCTGTGTCCATGAAGAATCTAAAAATTTGTATTGTGCCAGCTGAAGCTATTTTCAGATATAAGTCATTTGTCCTTCATCTTTTGTTTTCATTTCCCCTTATAATTGGGGGTGATTTGGCCTGTCTAATAGTTGCCCTATTTATGGCACAGTTTTTTTGAACTTCAATGCCAAACCAAAATTAAGACATTTTTACTGATGTTCTTGTTATAAAACTTGCTTGGGCAAGTGCTTTATCAAAGAAGTAATGTATCTCGCCCTGTACTTCCCTTCTTCCTTCTCTCAGTCCTCCTTTTTTCTAACTTTTAAAATGCTCACCTGGTCAAAGCCAATGTCCTCTTAGTCTTATCTAGTGAGAGTTTTGCAAAATTATTCAGCATGTAAAATAACCCTTTCAGCAACAGGGTAACTTAAATCCTTTGCAACCTAAGGGCCTGACATTTAGATATGTTATGTTTTTTGCCCCCTCCTGAAGTGACTTGTGAATCTGTTGTAGAGAGCCTGCTCACAGAAAGGTGATACGAGAATATTGATGCTAATACTGACTCCACCAGCTGCATGTTGTACAGCCAGTTCTGTCCCTAGTTTTTCTCTTTTTCCCACTGCTTCTCTTTTTCTTTCATTTTGTCTTTTATTTTTTCTTTTAATAAAACAAAAAATGACTCTTAATAACTTGTAAAATGATAATGCTTCTTGAAAACTTTTCTCTCTGAGGACCAGTGAAAAAAATAGTCAGTTTAGACAGAAGAGCCAATATAGATATGAGTGCAGAGTATGGCAGTGTAGCTATAGAGCAAGCTATGTTGATGGCTGAGGTTCAAAAATTCATAAGCCTGTGATCTGGTAAAGTTCCAATCCTCAAAAAGCCTCTGTGGGAGAGACTTGGAACCTTACTAGTAGACAATTCATCCAATATGAAAAGATTGCCATCCATCAGACGCTTGATCCAGAGCAGCAAGGACCCTTGAAAGGAAGGAGATTCTGGGTACTTCTCAGGTGGCAGAGACTATCAGCTCAGCAAATTCTCCCTGTCCACCAATTGATCTCATATCAAGTCTTACAAGGACTCACGAGCAGGATCTATAAGTTAAAATGGAAAGACTGGTTTGGCAAAGTTAAGACTGGGAGCACAAGGATATTATTTTGCTTGCAGCCATTTAACTTATTGTAATACACAAGGAGAGAGCTATTCTTATCCACTTCACAAACCAATAGCCCATGACATTGAATCTGCATGGAGTCACGTATGTTAGTAATTGTAGAGACCAAAAAGAGTGGCGGTGTCCTGGCACAGCACCTGGCAGATGATGTGTGTGCTGTAGGGCCAGTTGTGTGCTGCAGAGATAAAATGGTGCAGTGGTAAAGCCAGCAGGTACGGAATGGTGAGTTAGTACTTACGTGAGCCAATTGGAGACAATGAAATATTTGGAGGTGAGGGGCTTTGTGTAGGTCTAACTGCTGCATGGAAAAAGCATTGACATTTGTGTTATTGCTACAAATTGATTCTACTTGCTACCAGCATGACTCCTGTAGAAACCCAGCCTCACAAGAGCACATATGCTAACTCTGTCAGGCATCAATACTTTAGTCCTCAATCCTGTTTATACAGGAAGACAAGTGATGAGTGTGATAGTGAGAAAATAGGTCACTATTTTGATAAGGAAGAAGAAGAGTAGTGAAGCATGAGGAAAAAAACCACAGCAGAATTAGCAAAGGTAATTAAGATGACAGAAACAGGAGAAGCTGGTTTTCACATTACCAAGTGTATTTCAGCTGAGCAAAAATAAGAGTTATTCACACACTTGTATTCATTGGAGGCAGAAACAGAGTAAAAATTACCATGAAAACTGACGCTGGAAATTAAAGAGGAGGAAACAGAGTAGTTCATTCTTTTCCTCAGCCCAGTGTTGTTTTTTTTTTCAAGCTGAAAAATTATAATGAATTATATAAGCAAGCTAGACTAGCATACTGTGAAATAATGCTAACTTTTAGCAGGCTGCTTTAAGTGCATCCTCATTATTTGTCAATTTACCAACCATGTATACATGAACATTAATTTTTCTCTTCTTGAACTACCCACACATTGGGCAATCTTCGTGCTCAGAAAGCATGTGTTTCTTCATGCATTGGTGCATGCTGAATAGGATTGTCCTTTTTCTAAATTAACATCTGCTTGCCTGTGCAATTTCCATGAGCAAATATGGGTATTTGCACACGCAAATGGAAGTGCATGAAAATAAAATGTGCTTGGTATTAGTGGGCCCACCCAGGGTTTGGCTTTTTGGAGTTAAAAGCCCTGTAAATGCTGCATGGATTTCTGAGAGAGCGTCACTTAGCAAGCACAATTCATGAGCTAAAGCAAGGAGTTATAATTCCATTAGCTAAATATCTTTCTGTGAAGAAAATAGATTTGTTTTTTGAATTGAAGTTGTAGAATACTTTAAAGGGTGATTACTAGGGTATGGTAAGTTAACTTTGGGCTCTGATATTTACTAATATGTTATGGGTTTGAGACATAGAGCATATCCTTTAATTTCCTTAAAACATTGCTTTAAAGGTTACATATTTATGAAAAATACAAGTGACAGTTTAAATGTTTCAGGTTATGTTGCTAAATAATATCCAAAATTAGTAATTATCCAGAGCCAAGCTTCCTCTCAAAGGATACATATTTTAATAGCTTAGGGAATCTATTTATTGTCTTATTAGTGTAGTATTCTACACTTTCATACATATCTTCACCTCCAGAAATCACTAGGTTTCTTCTCACCAGAAATCTTCCAACCAAGGCTTAAGAAGATGGCTTCCAACCATGGCCAATAGATTTCTCTTCATCTAATATTTGGGAAGTGACAGTGCCCAATGATAATGATAAAAGATCCTTGGCTAGAGAAGCCTGACAGAAAAATGCAGTAATAACTTTCCAGCATATTATACACATATTTAATGGAAAAAACACTCTAAGTTTGAGTAGAAAACAGAAGTGTGAGATAAATAAATAATTTGCAGTGACAAAATAGTTCTCAGTAATAATTCCTCCATTTCTGATCATTTTTATGTGTCAGTGGGAGACATGGAGGATTCTGCAAACCTACATATATTATTGATATAGTAGTCAACTGAGTTGTGGATTGGGCGGAATCATGTGAGCCAGTAAAGTTGGAATGGTAATAAGCATTACTGCAACTATGAGTGCCTATAGACATGAGACTTGTACAGGTGAGGAATTGTGACAGGTGAGGGTTTAACAAGGTCGTGATCCAGTTGTGTGTTTTAGAACTTCTAAACAGTGAAAATTTCACAACCAATTTTGGCTGATTTCTATGTTAAATTCTCCTTGCTTTATAAAAGAAACTCCAAATTTTACAGAGTAATTTTTAAATAACTCTTATTTCTTTCTTAAGTATCCTGCAATATGTTGTCTGGCCTGTGGCTATTTGTGAATATACCCTCACAGCAACAGAACTTTCACAGGACAGACCCTACTTTCCAGTTCTTAGTTGCCTTGCTTAGTGGTGAGAGGGAAAGTGGAGTGAGTTAGCTGTGTGGTGAAGATGAGGGGAAGATGAGCCTTCTGGAAACATCTTTGTTGGTCCTTAGTAGTGATCAGATGGTGATAATGGCTGCTATCAGGTGAGAGAAGGCATCTTCTGCTCCCTGCAGTCTACAGGAGTGCTCTTTTCCTTTTTGAGGTAGATGGGTTTTGTCAGAATCCAGCTGGTTCTCTGTGGTCTCTAAATTTGCATCCTGGTCAGGGATGCACTAATAGATGGTCAATTATATTCAGTTGAATAAATTAGAGGTATTTTCTAAACTACTAGTTTTCCTTCCCAACATCTGGTCAGTTACCTTCCCACATTCTGTCTGGTTTCTCTTCTTGATATTAGTCAATGTGAATAAAAATAATAGTTTTAGCAGTATTACCATTTGCAATAAAACTAACATTCATTAAGTTATTGCTATATGCCAGGCTCTATTTTAAGCATTTTATGTGTACACAACTAATGCTTTTCTCATGAAAATGCATAAATTAAGTCACACTTGTTTTTCTGCACTTCACAAGAGAGGTGGAATCTTTCTCTTTGGGAAGTGAGAGTATGTCAGTAGAGGAAGAAGATGGAAAGAGGAGTGATATGTGGCACTGGATTCTTCTCAAGAATCCAGGTAGTATCTAAGAGCGTTTTAATCCCTCCAGTCTTCTCTTTACTTTCCCTTTTGGTCAAACTTTTATTTCCTTTTTGCTACTGTGGCAAATTTAGTCTGAAGTTATACTGTGCCACCTCTTTGGCTCCAATCATCTGGGTTTGTTTGGATTTGTAATGTGCTAAAGCTATTGGAATTTAGAAAATCCATTTCTTTTTCAGCAAGTCTTACTTTTAAGCCTATAGTCTTAAGAAAAAGTCTAATTGGAAACTCAAAACCAAGCAGGAACTGTCTTATTTTAGACTGCCATTGATCTCAATAGTGAGAAATGCCATTGATTCAATGAATGAGAACTCATAAGAAGACAGGATTGACAGAATATGAAAAATACATTAGAAACTATCTCAAAAAATATTACACTGCTTCATTAAAAGTAGCAGTGTGCAGAGATTGCTTACTCTGTGTTTGTGGCTAAATATCTATTCATCCTTCACTAGATAAGATTTCCTGGCCTTTGCCTGTGTGCCTCTACCTTCTATCAGTCTCCTCTGATATTCTCATGTTTAGTGTGAAAAATAAAACTCAAAAAAGTATGCACTTCAGAGAGAGAGCTCATGGCATTCTTAGGTGTTTGGTTGCTCTCCTTCTACAATCTGTTTTTGAGTAATGGGCTGTTTTTCTTGACCTAGCATCTAGCAGAGTAATGGACGTAGGAGAACTGTACAATTGCTATTTGTGGGGTCAGGACACTACTTACTTATTGTTTCTTTCCCATTCTACCCAATTCTGCTCCCCTGCTTGCTTCCACTCTTCATCACCTTCCCACTACTCAAGGAGATCTGCTTTGGCCAGAGTGGTTCCTGGAATACTAAAACAGAGCACACACAGGGAAAGAACAGATCTAAGATCTTTGAAGTTGTAGGAAATGGTCCCATAAGAAGAGTAAAAGCCTGTTGCACAGAAATGGTAGCGAGAGAAAGTCAAAGGCTAGTGAACAGTAGAATGGGGGAGGGAGTGGTGGTTAGCAGGTTTACAAGCATATAGGGCACAAAAAACTGGCTAAGAAAAGTAAGAATATGAGAATTTGGCTGGCTGGTTATAAGTGGAATTCTCTTTAATACCATTTAAATGACACATGTAGAATGACATTGCATGGTGTTTATTCATATTTTCTTTGTGTGCTCGGATTGAATATGTTTAGAGAAGTATGGCTTCGTAGAGTTATAATGTGTTATAAATGATAAGTGAATGAATAGCCTCTGTAGAAAGATTCTTCTTTCTTTTTCTTTCCCTGCTAATCACTTCCATTCATTGATGTCTACACTATCCCAAACACAGTGCTAAATATTTCACTCCCATGACTTAAATTTTCATGGTAATCCTTTGAAGCAGAAATTATTGTGTCTATTATTTCAAAGAGAAAGACATAGTTGAGAGAAGTTGCTTATGCAATCTCGTGGTGACAGGCAAAGGATTTGATCCCAGCTTATGATATTCTTAAATTCTATGTAATGCTCCTTCTGAAGATATTAATCAGTGACTTGCAATAAAAACATACTGGAATCATGACAGTACTTGGATTTGACACTTGCTGTTCTGTCATGTGTCTAATGATGTATATCACGTGATCTTGTTTATCCTTTTGGGAACTTCATATGCACCTGGGATGCCTGTATACACTGGCAAGTTTTCTGGATTCTGCCTTATAAGAGATTCATAGGTCAATGGTTCTCAAAATGGGTCTGAAGATACCTGGAGGTGCCTGTGACAATTTAGGAAGTCTGTGAAGTCCAAAAGCAACATGACTGCAGAGGCAGACATGAAAATCTTGCCATCTTCTATTAAAGCAGATATTTAAAAGTCTTGCAAAATTTAAAAACTGTTATAACTGTTATTTTGCTTTGGAAAATGCAGGTTTTTAAAATAAAAATATGTTACTTGTATTACTGTATAGTGGATATATTATTTTAAGTGACTTAATAAAAATATCTATAAATGTATCAGCTTTAACTTCTATTATTGCAAATGTCAATATAAATAAACGTTCTTTGGGTTTGGGATGAAAAGTATGAGAATCACTGATATAGCCACAAATCCATACATAGTGTATTTTTGAACACCTTCTATGCTCAAGCCTTTGGTAGGTGGAAATAAAAGCTAAATTTGAAATGGACCCATCTGAGGAGAATGACATTGTGAGATAGTTAGTAGTGTTATGTCAGAGTTACGAACAAAATGCAAATCCTTCTGAATTGCAATCCTACAACATCTAAATATTTCCAACACCCTCATCTTACAGATGAGCAAGCTGAGGCTCAGGGAGAAAGAGATGTGGCTGTTTGTGTAGCTAGTGTTGCCTGGGGTAGCCAGTCCAATTCACAAAGTGAGTTTGTGTTAGCTTCGTAGTTCTTCCCCTTTCTTTTGTAATCTGCCATGTTTTGGGATTAGATAATAAATGTAAGTGTCAGGACTCAACTGTTAGGAAAATTAAACTAACAAATTTCCTCTTTGAGGACAATTTATACGATAAATGAATGATGCTTATTAAGAGCATGCTAAATCACTTGGTATAAATTATGATAAATATTTTTGAGTGTAAATAATTATTTGTTACTTTAAGATGTTAGTCTGTGAATTTATCAGGGTGAAGAAATACCCCATTACACTGTAAATTGGATATATAAAATAATGCCTTAAATGAGAGAAATTTCTATATTTCTACTTTCAATTTCATTAAAATGTAAGAAACTGTGAATAAATGGGAAACAATGTCTTAATAAACATGCAAACAAAGTAAAAATGCAATAAATCTACTGGGAAGATCACTTCATGCCAGCTAATATGATTTTACTCTGTGTAAAACCATGTCCATTTCAGAAGGTGTTCAGTACAATAAATGTGGCTCAGCAGAACTTTTATTCAATAAGGAAACCTTCATAAATACAGACCTGTGCATCTTTCTTGATCTGCCATAGAAGTACATTTTGTGAAACATAACTTTGAAAAGCTTATGAAGACATCCCCATATATTCAGAAATACCATTCTTGCAGGAGAGGAAGAAAAGCAGCAGCAGTCATGGGCATTAAAGACAGTCTGTTCAGCTATTGCAAGGCTGCTGACTCAAGTTAACATTTTCTTGGCTTGCTTCTGAGCTGTTAGCTCTCTTTGCATGTGCATGATGCTGATGCAAAATGACATTTGCACCTGTTGTCACCATCTTATGGTAATTAGCATATTGCCCTAAGAAGTAACCAGACCATCACTTCCAAAAAGAAGCCATTAACATATTGCAGCTGTCATGACTAAGAAAGATACCAGAGCTGAGAGATGTACTCATCCCTGCATACCTTGGCGCAGTTAGCAAAGCTTTCCCAATTGGAGTCACCTGGGAGGGGAAAAGAAGTGTGGGATGTAGCCAGTCAGGAGTGAAAGAATACATTTTACTGAAGGTTTACTTTCATGTATTATGCATCACCTTCAAGGTCACTGCATGATCATTTATAAGATTTTAATGAGATATCAAAGTGGAAAGAATGGAATGCAATTAATGGAATCTTATTGAAAAGATAGACAGGCATTATAAAAGCCTCAGGACACAATGCAATTTCCCAAAATCTAAGTAGGAGATCAAGTATCAAAATCACAATGGAGGAGAGAGGGTTACAAAAGACCTCTTAGTATTGGATGTCTCTGCCATGCGACAATTCCAAATATTAAAGAATGCATGGAAGTTTTTGTAAGAGAGTGACTTGAGTTTGAACAGACAGACCTTTTCCAAACCCAGAGAAGGGAGATGGCCTATTCAAAGACTTCAAGAAGAAATTCTGTTAAGTATGGCTATCTTCTATGAATCATTGGAACAAGGCACGAAAGACCAGCTGTCATATACCAGTGAGCAGCTCATTTCCCAGAAGGTATTTTGTTTTAACATACAGTCAGTTTTCTTTGAAGTTAGTTTGGTTCTATATACTTTTTTAAACTTATAAAGATTTCAGGGCTTCACACTTGCAAAGCAGGCACTCTGTCACTTGAGCCATACCTCCAGTCCCATATTCTATCTTTTAAGTACAAGTTCCTTAGAGTGAGTAAAAATTTCTTCTTAGGCTAATAATAAAGAATAGAGGCCTCACCTAAATTTTTCTAGCATATTATTCCTGGAAAGTTGCCTCATAAATATTTTTGCCAGCTAGAAAATGTTTATACCTGAACTCACAAATGCTCATTAATTTAGTCAGTTTCATATATAACTATACAGTGAAAGATGGGAAGCTGCTAAATTAGTTTAATTGAAACTGGATCACATTGTGATTGGCTGTGTGATTAACTTTTCTCTTTGGTAGTAGTAGTTTTGGGGTTGAAAATACAAGACCTTTCTGTATTTGTAAGGCTGGCAACCAAGAAGAATATTAGTGCTTTGAAAAACTTTGTTTGCTACTTATAAAAATGAAATGTTGCATGAATATTACAATAAAATGTAAACTTACTGATGAGCAGGTATTTTATGTAAATGTACCACAATGCTTTAAAACTTCTATTCTCTCTTCTGGTTTAATTATAGAGAAGTTAAACTATGTTTAAAAGATACTCAATTAGATGAAAAACAAACATATTCTTACTTCTATGGATATTTGGTAATATAGTACTTGTATATTAAGAAATAATTAAAAATATTGTCTTGTTTTTAAATTTTCATCAAAATATTTGACCTCCTTTAATTATCTCTAGATATATAAATAGCTTGGTTATGATCATTAACCAATTTGAGGACAGAGTTTTGTTTCTACTTCCAGTTGAATACTGGGTCTGTGAGAATGCTATTTTCTTTAGGTGCCTTATTAGACCAGTAGTTATTAATATGTCTCCTTCCATCTGTAGCCACAAATATACCAGTACAACAATTTACATTTTCTCTCAGCTATTACTGAACAAAATTTGATATTTGGGGGAAGAAAGCAAATAATCATTTTAATCCAATCAACAATACTAGACATGGGAGGTAAAAATAATTTAAAATTCATGAAGAAACCATCTTCCCATTTTTAAAAGGTTAAGTTCCCCTAAGCTATGAAAGAAAAGCACCCTCTGAAGACCTGGGGAAGCAGTAAACACTGGTGGCAAGTGACAGGAATTGATCCTCCTTGGCTGTGCCTGTCATGTCTCTAAATTTTATTTCCACCATCTCTAGAATGCTATGAAAAGGAAGAGTGGGCGCGGGATATGGCCCGAGGGCTTGGTGCCTAGGTCTCTGACTTTTCCTCAATTAGGAGGCCTCCCTGCCTGATGGAGAGGTATACATCTGACTGGGGCGTTAGACAGTGCAAAGTATTGATTAGCCATAATGTGAAGTCAAATCTGAATAAAAAAGCTCCATGATCAAAAGACCTTCATCTGAGACAGCATGCCCTCCAAGTCAAGGGTCCAGAGATTCTGATGAGCTCTGTTTCCTTTTTGAGAGAGAGAGTTCTAGTTTCCATAGAAAAGCTCTCTTGATAAGAAAGTCCAGTGGACCATCTGTCAGAAAAGCCGAGGCTTCAGATTTGACAGGTGCTTGTTAGTTTTTCATCCAAGATCACTCAACATTCAGAGAAGAGGAAAAAAGATTGCTAATTTTGCCCAGCACTGCGAAATTCAGTCTGGCACATGCTCCAGGAAGTTACAGCTGCCTCCTGTACATTAAAGAAAACATAAAACCTACATGGTGTGGAAGGTGTCCTTTGCGCCAATGCTGGACTTGCCACACCAATTAAAGCATTATTTACTGTGAGCAACCAACATGTGGCTTTGAATTGACTTTAAAAAATTATCTCTTAAAAAGTATCCCTATTATGAGCTATTCAGTAAAAAATTTCTTTCACTTGTAGTATGTTTTCAGGACAGTTCTATGTGTATCTAGAAGTTGGCTTATCTCACTCAGCATGATGATATTAAGTTCCATACACTTTTCCACAAGTGATATAATTTCATTTTTATTTATGGATAAGTAATATTCCATATTTTTTTTCATTCATCACTTGCTGGACATCTCAGTTCCAGGTTTTGTCTATTGTGAAGAGAGCTGCAATAAATTTGGGTATGCTAGTGTCTCTCTTGTATAATTATTTACACTTCCTCAGGTATATACCCAAGAATGGCATGGCCAGGTCTTAAGGGAAGTCTATTTTTAGAATTACCGCCATACTGATTTCCATAGTGGTTGCACTAATTCACATTGTTACCAACAGTGTATAAGGGTTCCTTTTTCTCAAATCCTCTCCAGCATTTGTTACTCGTTTTCCTGATAATTGCCAATCTGACTGAGTTGAGATGGAATCTTAGTGTAGTTTTGATTTGCATTTCCTTTATGGCTAAGAATGTTGAACGTTACTTCATATATTGATTAGTCATTTATATTTCTTCTTCTGAGAAATGTCCGTTTTCTTCATGTTTTTGTAGTGCTCTATAAATAAGCAGAATACACTTTGTGGCAACTATTGCCTTCATCAAGTTTTAGAGGACTTCTCCAGAATTTGGTGAACTGCCAGTAGAGTCTAGGCTCCCTTCTGATAGCAACCACATTTCATTCACCTTTGCCTTCCCAACCACCTGGCACAAAGGAAGCACTACGTGATGAAATGAATTCACTCTATTCTTTTCCCTCTTGTGTTTGTGATATACTGCAATAGGTATGTTGCCATGCACTCAATGATACATGATTATTTTATTTATCAAATAACCTTAAAAAGTAATTAGTTAGTTATTATCTACCTTGCATAGATAAATAAACTGAAGCTCAATAAAGTCAGGTGACTCACCTGAAAGCTGAGTGGAGGAGCCAGTGTTTTGACCCAGGTCAGATTCCAGGGAGAACTTGCTTAATTAGTTTGTTTTTTGAGTGCATTGTACTGTTTCCTTTTTAATGAGAAATGGGAGTGAACACTTAGGTTGTATTTACTATGTATCAGTTATTGTTAGAAGCACAAGCATGAATCAATTAACTTAATTCTCATATTTCCTCACATCAACTTTCTGCTGGAGAGTCTATTGTTACACTCATTATGTTGATAATTTGAGCAATGTGTCCCAAACAACACAGCCAGTAAGGGTGGAACTAGTATATTGGAGCTGAGTATCTGGACCCCAAATTCAATGCTTTTAACCACTTTGGCATAATAATGCTGTTTCTTGATGAAGTTTGGGTAGTAGTCGAAGTTTTTCTTTAATCCATTATGGTTAGCCCATAATAATTAGAATTTCCTTAGCACACACATTTTATGTGTCTCATTTCCTACTTACCTCAAAATGTGGTAATGATTTTCTCTTGTAATTTCTAATCTCCCTAATTTTAAAGCCAAATCCTTAGCTTACTTGAAGAAGTACTCGAGACACATAATGGTACACTCATAATACAAACTAAAATGACTTGCATGAATGCTGGAGGTATCACAATACCTGGCTTCAAACTGTGCTACAGATCCATAGCAATAAACACAGCATGGTACTGGCACAGAAACAGATATGAAGACCAGTGGAAGAGAATAGAGGACCCAGATATAAATCTGTGCAGTTATACCCACCTGATTTTTGACAAAGGCGACAAAAATGTATGATAGAGGAAAAAACAGCCTCTTCAACGAATGTTGCTGGGAAAACTGGATATCTGTATGCACAAAACTGAAAGTAGATCCATGTCTTTCACCTTGTACAAGTATCAACTCAAAGTAGATTAAGGACCTTATTATCAGACTGGAAACTTTGAAGCTGGTGCAGGAAGATCAGGAAAATATTGGAATTAATAGGCATAGGCAGTGACTTCCTCAGTAGAGTGGCTCAGCCACTAAGAGAAATTAAGTGGGACCACATGAAATTAAAGTCTTCTGCACAAAAGAAATGATCTCTAAATTGAAGAGGTTTCCCACAGAATGGGAGGAAATCTTTGGCAGTTATACGTATGGCAAGGGATTAATGAACAGAATATACAGGAAGTTAAAAAACTAAACTCCCAAAATATCAGTGATTCAGTGAAGAAATAGGCAAGTGAACTGAACAGAGCTTTTTTAAAGGAAGAAGTCAAGTCCAGGAGGGAGGAGAGGATGAAGGAGAGTGGTGGAGGTAGTGAATTCAAGTATGACATATTTGATATACTGTAAGAACTTTTATAAATGCCACAATGTACCCAATCAAGCACAACATTTAAAAAAAAGGAAGAATTCCAAATGGCTAAAAAAGATATGAAGAAGTGCTCAACATCCCTGGCCATAAAGGAACTGCAAATCAAAACCATGTTAAGATTCCACTTCGTTCCTGTTAGAATGGCTACCATCAAGAACATAAAATATTGGTAAGGATGTGGAGAAAAAGGAACCCTCCTACACTGCTGGTGGGGATGCAAATTAGTACAACCACTATGGAAAGCAGGATGGAGGCTCTTCAAAAAACTAAAAACAGACTTGCTACATGATCAGCAATTCCCTCTTAGGGATATACCTGAAGGAATGTTAAGTCAGGTTATTACAAAGGCACCTGCATATCCATGTTTATTGCAGCACTATTCACAATAGCTAAGCTATGAAAACAGCCAAGATGCCCCACTACTGATGAATGAATTAAGAAAATGTGGTATTTATATACAGTGGAATTTTATTTCAGCTGCAAAGAAGAATGAAATATTGTTGTAAATACAGGTAAATGAATGGAACTGAAGAACATCATCTTAAGTGAAGCTAGTCAGGTTCGGCAGGCCAAAAAACACATGCTTTCTCTCATATGTGAAATATAGACCTAATAAAAATATAGCAGCATTATGAAAAACAGGTCATTCTAAGGGGAGGGCACATACAAGAGGGGTAGGGTAAAAGAAAAGTTAAGAAGGTGAATATGATTGATGTACTCTCTATAAGAATGAATATAGGGTTTTAAAACCTGTTGAAACCACCATAAGAAGGGGACTAAGGTAGAAAGAAGAAAAATAGAGGAGATAAACCAATTCAGTTATAATACATATATACACGGAAATGTCACAAGGAAACTCCCTCTGTAGCTATCTTAAATAAACAAAAATGTCATTTGTCTTTTCTTTTTTCATTTACAAATACTGGACAGCAGGAGGGTTGAACAGGTCCTGCCTGGGAGGGGTACCGGGTTGGTACCAATGTAAGGGGGAAGGAGGTGAGGAAAGGGAGTGGGAGGGTTAATATAGATAGTGCAAATATTGTGTACACATGTATGTAAATATAAAAATTATATCTGTTGTAACTATTCCAGGAATGGGGGGGGAAGAGTGGATAAAGGAGAATGATGGAGGGGGTGAATTCAAGTATGAAATATTTGATATATATGATAAGAACTTTTGTAAATGCCACAATGTACCTCCATTTAGCACAACAATGAAAAAAATGATTTGCATGGTTCATTTATGGCAGTTGAATATTTCTATTATGATATCCAAAGAATATGATGCAGAATAAAGATATTAAGTGTAGTTAAGAAGGTAAAACTGTTTTAGACATATCTGGGTTATTACTTCTTAAAGATTTCTGATGTAATGATATTTTGGTATTCACCATAATGAAATTCTAGTGTTAAAAGTGAAATTGTTATTTCCTGCTGACATATGTCTCATTCTAGCAATTAACCATTGAGGAGGTGTGTCAAACTTTTTTTAAAAAGAAAAGGAGAATGGCAGAAGTTGAAAAATAGATTTTTAGTATATATATCAGCACTTGAAAAGCAGTGAATGCATTGCCTGATGTTTAAAGCCCAGGAAATATTTCCCAAACACATGATGAAATATATTTGAATTTAGGCTCTCCCTTGTCATACTGCAATGTCAGACCATTTATGGCTCATGGGAGATGCCAGCAAAGCCCTCATGTTTTGCCTGAAACCCTCTATTTGTCTTTATTTACACAAAGAGTCTTTTACCACAATGTTTTGCAAAACTTGTCTTCACAGACATTAACCCAATGATAATGCATAGAATGTCAGTACAAATGTCAATTTATGTTTGTTTCTATTTGACTTGATACCAAGAAACCCTTTCAAAAGGAAATCATTGAGTTTTTAAAGCTTACTTGGTTGTTGCTAGCTTGACAACTAATAAGACTTGTTGGTCTACAAAGTCTGGGTCAGTCAGCTTTGTAAGTCACGCAGTAAAGAGATTTTAGGAATATCCAAATATAATAAATTTTATGAGACTTATTACTTTAGCTCAGTAGCTCTAAACTGGGGGCATGATTTTGTTGACTAAGGGATATCTGGTAAAGTCTGATGACAGTTTTTGATGGTCGTCACTGAGGGTGCTACTGCACCCTCAGTGTATAGGACAGCCACCATAGCAAAGACTTAACTATTCAAAATGTAATAGTGCTATGATAGAGAAACTGTGCTTAGCTTAAGGTTGCTGATTCAAAATTAAAAAGGCCACTGACCTTGAAACAGGTAATGCTAATGCTTCAAAGTTATTAGTCATTTACCTGTGAGTTTCTCTTTATGTTTGATCAAAGAAATTTTTGATAGGGTAAGGAGGGAGAAAATTTCTAGGAACATTACATGGGTACATTTCAGAAGTAAGATGCTGAAAGCTCAAGAGGATGGTATATATTTTTCTTTAAACATGGCTTCAATTATAGTCTAGAAAACAAATAATACAGATGAGTATGCATATAAGAAAATTATACAAAATGCCACTGGAAAATAACATCCTAAAAATGAGGAATCAGTTACAGAAACGTTTGAGACAATGTTACAGCATTTTACAACCTGCCCTAACCTACCATTCTAAATTTTTCTCCTGTTTCACCTTTGTGTGATTTTTACTTTCCAAATCTCAAAACATGCTGTGAACTTTGTTGCCTCCACTCTGGCTTACATTTCTTATTCCTACCCAGAGATGTATTCAGATCCTTCCCACTTACTCAAATCAGGGAGAAAAAACAATTTGCTTCTCAGGTCAACTCTAACCTGTGGGTTGGTGGTGTGTTGAGAAAGAAAAACTTTGTCATATTTGACTAGATCTACTATGGTGTCAATCATGGCCACCCATCTGCTGTCCCAGACTTGATGCTTCAGAGCTCAGTTACTACCTTTTAGTAAAGTTTTTCCTAACTTAATCAGCCCTCCCATTAATTTCCATAGCATATATGGTATATATATCTTTTTAATACAAAGTGCAGTAATGTCTTGTTGTGTCCAATATCTCTAATTAATTTTAAATTTTATGAGGAATGATGGCTCTTAATTTAAAAATCCCAAGTCCTTAAATTAAGAGTTGATGTTTATCATGAATGGATAAAGAAAATGTGCTATAGATACAATGGATCACTATTCAGTATTAAAGAAAGGTAATTCTGACATTTGTGACAACATGAACTTGGAGGACATTATGGTTAGTAAAATAAGCTGGACAGAGAAAGATAAACACTGTATAACCACAATCATGTGTAGAATCTAAAAAAATCTAATTCATAGAAGCAGAGAGTAGAACAGTGGTGATCAGGATCTGGGAGGAGGAGACAACTGGGAAATGGTGGTTAAAGGACAGAAAATTTCAGTTAGACGTGAGGAATACATTCAGGAGCTATATTGCGCACCATAGTGACTACAGTTGAAATAATATATCATATACTTGAAGATTGCTAAGAAAGTACATGTTAAGTGTTCTCACCACAAAAATAAGGTAAATATTGGGGTAATTCAGTGTTAGCTTAATTTAGCCATTCCACAATGCATACAGATTTCAAAACATCAATCACATACCACAAATATATACAATTTAAATTTATCATTGAAATAAAAGAGTCAGTTCCTACCCATATGAGTCATTAACCCTATCTCCAACATGGTAGCCTCTATTCACTTTTCACACCTTTTGCTAATGATTGGCTTCATTCTCACCAGCAAAACTTTTCAAGAGACATATCATTGGCTCTTTGCTGACTTACTGACCTAACACATCCATGTGTGTAGTTTGGGTATTTGTTTGTACTCAAGTTGACTTACTCTCAATCCCTGGTTTGGAGCTATGCTAATGCTGGTGGAAATTCTGGTTTCCAGTTCTGGTCCTTCTCTTTTGCCATGGCTAGTGATGGTATGCTGATATATTTTCTCCCGAAGCAAATTCCATACGTTTTTTTGTCTTCAAAACTTCTTTTTTCTTTTCCACAACAGGCTCAGAGACTACTTTTGTTCTGAGCCTTCTGTAGTCTGTCCAGGATGAAATACTTTGGGTTTAGTTTCTCTGAACTCTTCTAGCTTTTCATGGGAACTTAAATGACTTCACATACAGTGGTGATTTGTACACACATTGCACTTTTGAGCTATAATCTCTTTGGATTCAGAGCTCACATCTCACACATGAAGAGTCATCAGCAAAACTTGGTTGAGTGGACTTAGTGTTGCTTCAGCCTCTTTTTGTGGTATTGTGCCAAATAGAAAAGCTAATATTATAAAAGTGGTCATTAATGGATTGCACTTAGCTATTTATATTTGTTACAGATGGAGAAGCTCCTTCACTGAGCCTCATTTCTGACTCTGATGGCATTGCTGATTTATCCCTTCCATTCTTACGTTGTCTTTCATGATGTGTTAGTCTGGGTGCTCTTCTAGGTACAGGGCATAAAAGCATAAAACAGAACCTTCAAAGAACTTATAGATTCTAGAGAAGACAGCCGTGTGTTAAGTATTTAAGGTGATTTGCTGACTTATATTTATGGCACAGTGGGACACAGGGAAGGACTCATTTCAGGAAGAAGGAGGTTTTGGAAGGCTTTATGGGGGATATGACACTGAGTTTGGTTCATTTCAATGTTACATACATATGAGAGGCATATATGTGTCGGGAACTGTCTGTGGTTCTAAGAGGACAGATGAAACAAGCTATGAAAAGTATATTGCAGAGCAAAAAGTATAGTACTGGGGTTCATGTTGGGGCCAGGATTCTTAGGGGTAGAGGAAGGCATTCCAAGCTGGAGTAGTGTTGAGCAAAGTGGTGATCATAAAAACAGAAAGGTATGTCTGCCTCTTTAAATAGACCCATATGGTAACATAAGATGCTCACAACTGCAGTACAGGAGGTTGGGTTGTCTGGTGGCAGAAGTGGGTATAAAGCATCCAGAGGCTAAATCAGGGAAGGCTTCATGTAATATAATGGGGAGGGGTCTGGATTTGTTCCCATGGGCAATCAGGAGACAGTAAAGAGCTTTTGCTATGAGTACACAACTGGGTACGTGTCCCAGAAAAGTCACTTGTGGTGACTGTGAATAATTCAGTTTACTAGTTATGAGAATAGAATGTGAGAGAACCTGGTGCTCTAGCATAGCTTTGTGAACAAAGTCAAGAACAGCCTCCAGAAAACATCTCTTATAATAGTTAACACATAAAACAGACAGGTATTATGCAGAACCATAAAAAGACTCAGAAAGTGTCTAAGTAAAAATTTTTAAATTATAGGAAGTGTATAAACATATTTTAATAAAAGAGGCTTTATACATATGTAATATAAGCATATATAATAAATGTGCATATATACCTATATTTTTGTATGTATGTACATGCTTATATATATGCAGGTATGTGTGTATATAATTTATTCGGACATTCTCTAAGTGAAAGTGATTAAAAAGTATATATTCACTAGGCATGGTGGCACATGACTGCAATCCTGGCACTTGACAGTCTGAGGCAGAAAGGTTGTGAATTTGAGGCCACCCTGTACAACCTAGTGAGACCCCGTTGATTAAATGTTGTTGAATAGCTATTGGTGTACAGATGGTATTTGAGAGTAAAAACACAAATTACTTGTTTAGGGAGTACAATAAAGTGATCTGTTGGTCTCTTCCTAATTAACATTCTAGACTTTTAGCCTCCCAGCAGCAGGAGAAAAGCATTAGAGCTTCTTCAGTAATGGTCTCTTCACCCTTGGGTCAGCGTGCTGTAGAGAATGTGTTTAACCAAAGATTTCCCACCCATGCACCTGCTAATGGAAGATGTGGGATTTGCAAAGGTCTCATGTTTTTTCTCATATGTGGAAGACAGATACAAATACAAACACAAGCATTATCATCTATACCTATTTATATAGCACAAGTTTTTAATAGCGAGGCAATTAGAGTATACTAGGGGAGGAGAGAAAGAAAGAATGATGAGAGTGAATGCTATTGAAATACAATGCATCTATATAAGAACAAGACACAACAAAACTCACTGAAGGCTGTTGAATAAGCCAGATGCAGGTGGCTCTTACCTGTAATCCTAGCTACTCAGGAAAAAGAGATCAGGAGGATCACGGTTTGAAGCCAGCCCTGGGGCAAATAGTTCATGAGACCTTATCTAAAAAAAAAAACCATCACTAGAAAGGGCTGGTGGAGTGGCTCAAGATATAGGCCCTGTGTTCAAACCCAGTACCTAAAACAACAACAACAACAACAAAACCCAAACAAACTCTATTGAACAAGACAGGGAAGGAGGGAAGGGTATGGAAGAGTAATAGAGGGGGTTAAACTGATTAAAGTATAGTATGTTTACATTTTGAATACCAAGGCAAAACCCCACTGAACAATGAACAGATCCTTAAACAATAAAGGACAGGAATGTAAAACAGGTCACGATAAGGAAAAGATACTTGTGGGAGGTGGAGGGTAAATGAAGAAGACAAATGAGGGTGACTATGGTTGATGCATTTTCTATACATGGAACATTGAAATCTGTCAAAGTCATTTTAAGAAGGGGGAGGTTGAAACAGGGAGAATAATGGGATGAACCAAACCAGGATACATTGTATGCATACATGGAAATGTCACAATGAAGCCCCCTATACAACGAATATATATTATAATAACATTTTTTAAAAATAGGATTTGATATGAGAATTAAGCTGGGGATAACCATCAATCTTTCCCAGCCATAGACTTTTCAATATTATTTGAGAGTTGGTATATAGATGACAAGTGAAGTAGGAAACATTTATTTGATTACTTATAAAGCTCTTGAGCTATGCCAAGCTCTGTAGACTCAACATTATGCTCAAGAAATAGAGCCCTATTCTCTAGATAAAAAATGAGTCACAGTTGGCCTCAAAAACGTGTAGCACTTTAAACCATGTTCCTTTTAAATTAATCAAACATTGTAATAATGATTAAAGGGATAATATAAATAGAAAGTAATTAGGATGTTGGTAATTTGTAGGTGTAGCAAAGAGCTTCCCAATAGCTTACAGAAATAACAGTAGCTAAAATGGCCATAGTTATGTCAGTAAATATTCTCTAACAACAGAGTATACTGTCTATTCAGACATTTCTCCAAAGAAGATACACAAATGATTAACAGACATCTGAAAAGGTGCTAAACATTATAGTTTTTAAGGAAATGCAAATCAAAATCATGTCTGTTAGGATGTTTTTTATCAAAACCAAAGAAACCAAACAAAAGACAAGTGTCAGAGAGGATGTAAAGAAATTGAAACCCTTCTACACTTGTAAATATATATCCAAAAGAATTAAATCAGGATTTCAAAGAGATATCTGCACCTTATTCATTGCAACATCATTCACAATAGCCTATAATATGGAATCAACTCAAATCTTTAACAAGAGATGAATGGATAAAGAAAAGGTGGTATATATACACAATGGATTACTATTCAGTCTATAAAAAGAAAGAAATAATACCATTTGCAATAACATGGATGAACCTAGAGGACAGTATGCTAAGTGAAATAATCACAGGAGGACAAATACTGTGTGATTCCATTCATATGAGGTGTCTAAAATAGTCAAACTCATAGAAACAGAGATGGGAACGATGGGTGCCAGGGGCTAGGAGAAGAGGGAATGGGAATTATTTGTTAATGGTTATAAAGATTCTATTATGCAAGATAAATAAATCCTACATATGACATAGTACCAGTTAACAATGAGGCACTGTGTACTTTAAAATATCCTAAGAGGATGGATCTCACATTTTGTATAAACTCACAAAAGGATAAAGGTTTTTTGGAGGTGATGGATGCTTAGTCTTCATGGGTGTCTGGATTATCCCCTAACTTATCAAGGTGTGGACATTAAGTGTGTAAAATTAGAAAACAAACAAAAATATTGCTTTTTAAGCTTGGTAGAACTTATAAGCGTGAAAACTGTAACAAACCATCTTAGAATTGGTACTGCTCCTAGAAAAAGAAAGCAGAACATTTTCCTAGCATCACTGAGTTGAGTATTTGGTTTTCTGGCAGGAATGGAAACTTTATCCAAGAGGAATACAATATGAAATTTTCAGCATAAGGAAAATGAATGGTCTCAATTTAGGAAGTTTTGGAGTTTTCACATCTTTGGATACTAGAAAACCTGCTGCCTCCACAGTTTCCACACCTTTTCCTCAGCAAAATGTTACACAATTGTGCTGAGAACACTTGTGGCCTCTAATGGCCAGATAATGGGCTACAATAAAAGTTATGGGTCCCCAGCTGGGGTGTAACTCATAATGGTTGGCATGATCCATTATTTGACCATTAGGATCTACTGAAAAGGGAAGCAATTGTCAACCAAAAGGGAAAAAAAGTCACTACATGTATTCCTTTTACTGAGGGAAAAAATTTCGAATTCCCCAAAGAGTGAATGGCAATTTTCCTATGTATACAAATTTCTATCCACCCATCTTATGTGTATCTGTAGAAAGCTTTTAATGAATAAATGTATTTTGTCAGCCCAAGTTAATAGACTGTGATTGCAACTCCACACTGAGTTTTAAAGTAATTAATTGCAATTTCCAGTATTTCAAAGAAATAAATAAGAGAGCAACAATAAGAGAAAGAAAATAAAGAATAGATTTGGTTCAGGTTAAAAGTCTAAATAATTCTCCTCTATTTCTTCAAATAGTGGATTTTCATGTTCCACAACACACTTAATAGTTTGCATATCATCATGTCTTCTGGATATTTATCTTCTGCTTTAGAAAAAGACAAGTCCCTTTCAATTATTCCACTGTCATAGTAATTTTTCTTTAGAAATCAATAAATACATCTTTAGTCACTTCATTTAACCTTCAGGGCCTCTTGATATTTTAGCTGTGTTTTCTAGTGAATATAATAGTCACATGATTATCACTATCCTTTTTTTCAAACAAATGTACTGCATATGACTCTTTTCTCTTGTCCCTCTCACTTTTGGATGGAACTATAGTCAACATAGAGAAATCCATTTTATATTGCTTGCCTTTGGAATAGGGGAAGGGCAGGGATATTGACATACTAGCCACAATTTGCAGTCCTTAGGATCTATTCAAATCCTAAAATGTCCCCTTTGAATGATGTAGAAGAAGATTATTTGATACTCTTCCATACTAAAGAAAAATACAATCCTCATAGCTGTGAGACAGCTGCTTACTTACATTAAATTAGTAGATTAAAGATGTGAATGTAATCTTAAACTGCCAGAGGCCACTAAGGGAAGGGGACTAGTGAACAAGTCTGGTAGAGATGAACCAATATGGGTTGTAATACATATGTGCATGGTAACAACACTAAGAATCTCTCAGTATAGCTATCTTTATTTCAGACTAGCAAAAATGCTATGTTGCTCTTATTATCTCTTATGTTTTCTCTTCAACAAAGTAGGAGAACAAGAGGGTGGAACAAGTTCTGCCTGGAAGGGTGGGTTGGGGTGGTGGTAGCTGGGGGGTGTGGTGGCTGGGTGGAGGTGGCCAAAACAATGTATACCCATGTGAGTAAATGTAAAAACACTGAATAAAATTTTAAAAAAGAAAAAGAAGAAAAAAGAAATGAATGTTATTTCAGGTTGTTTGGAAATTTAAAAGGTATTTTCTAGCATAAACATGTGACAAAGCATAGTATTTTCAATACATTTTATAGTTAAGTCTATTTGTGTCTCTTTATGTCACAGAAAAACTAAGCTACTTTCTTTCCTTAAAGATCCTGAGTGTTGGTTCAAAGATATTCAAGACTACAATCATTTTATTGTTGAACTCTTCAAATGTTGTGGGATTGGTGATATTTAAATGAAATTTGTTCTAATATATTTATTTATTGTTATTAAAAAGACAGTATTTTTTTGCATTAAGTTGTCAGTAGGTTTTCATAATTTTATGTTTACAAGATTTAATTGCAGCTCCGTGACAAAAGGTGTCATCTTTCCAAGTTATAGGGTAACAGTCTCATTGTTTGAGATATGTAAGAAAGAAGGCCAACCAACAGTTAAATCTGACTGAGTGCCACGTGCACTTTTCAAAGAGCAGTCTATCATTTTGTGTTCATGTGTTAAGTTGTTATGAGAGCTCAGATTTGTAAAATGAGAGGGGATACTTTTCCTCTGGAGCAACTACTTTGAGTCATCTTAGAGACTCTTGACCATATATACTGTGAATTGTGTAACTGATCATGCTTTTCACCTTCTCTTGGCTGCTACAAAGCTTGTAGCCATGTTTGTGACTGGTTTTTTACTAGTGTTGACAATGTTATGCATGTTTAAGTGGTACCTTTAGTCTTATGGTAAAAGTACATTGTTTTTATGACCATAGAAACTCACCTTTGTATCCCCAGCATGTAGTACTCACAGACACAGAAGAGAGGAAGGGAGGAAAGAAAGCAGGAAGCCAAAATAGTCTTTGTGTATGTTTATAATATAAAGCTATGTTACTCTTCATTGTAGGCTAACCCATGTGATTACTGAGCCACTTTGAAAGGTGCTTAGTGCAAATTGATATGTGGTGTAAGTGGAAAGACATGAAGATAGTATAAAAATAATGCAAATATTTTAATAATTTTAGATTGAATAAAGGTTGAAATGATAATATTTTGGAAAAATTGGGTTAAATAAATTTTATTGAAGTCAATTTTATCTTATTTTTTTTCTAGAAAAGTGACTACTAGAACATTCAAAATTATATGTGTGACTCACATTTATAGTTTGCATTTTATTTCTTTTGGCAGCACTATAGTATTCTGTAACATCACAATAAGCTTGAATTGCCTTTTCCGAGAACGTTTTCCTTATATTCTCTGCATTAATTGTAGACAAACTTCTTGGTTACACAACCAAAATTGGAAGACTCCTCCCCCTTTGAATTCTTAGTCTTTTTCATTTTAATAATTACAATTTTAATAAAGTCACAAAAACTATACTTCCGAATTCTACATTGATACCCAGACACTACATGATATCACCTCCAAAGGATTTGGGAATATGGCACAAGTACTTCAGGAAGATTTGCCTCTCTGTTACATAAGAAAAACAAATTTGGTGCATTGTCTGCTTCTGCCACACACAGAAAAAGTAGATTACATAAAGCCAAGGATACTGCTTTGCTTCTTATTTTTCTTAGCTTTATAAAAAAGCTTGGGTTGCCTGGTACTGTAGAAAATTCTAGATGGATAATTTTTTGAAAAATAAATTCTGTATGAGAACGTTTCCTGAGAGGAATCTATAACAATTTCATTTGATTGTGGGCTGATTTTTTTTTTTTTGGGGTGTGTGTGGTACTGGGGTTTGAACTTAGGGCCTCATACTCACTAGGCAGGAGTTCTACCACTTGAGCTACTCCACAGGTCCAGGATTGATTATTTCCTTCATTAACTTGGAGACGTAACTGTCAACAGATTGCTCTGCAGTACCTAAATACATAAGGATGAGCATGCTGGACTCAGTGACACAGCTCCCTTCCCAGCTTTAATCAGTTCATTTACTTGCCCATTTAAATATGAGTGAGGGATTTCCAGGGACTATTTAAGTAAGCATGGCTCATTGAGAATGTCTCAAAATAATTTATTTTCATATTTCACCTTGGAGCTCCTCCCTTTCTTTCCTTGCTCCTACAAATGACAGTGAAAGCGATTTCCTGTGGGAGAAGGTGAAACTCTAAAGTCCTTGTCTTACCCAGAGAGCCCACTGCCAATATCTGTGCATAAAATTATCATCATTAATGAAATTCCTTGGGGGTAAGCCCTTGTCTGCAGAGAGTTCAGGTAAATTGTTCCTGTTAGAGAATGAAATGGCTGTCATTGGTCTTGAGGGACATGGAGCATAGGCAGCTAGTTAACTAACAGCACTAGGCAAGGAACAAAAGAAAACTTTCCATTTTAGAGTAAATGTCAGGATAGAAAATGTTTTGCCAGTAATATAATATTTAATGTTTTCATGAATAAAATATTGGTTTGTAATACATTGAAAAAATGTGAATGTGATGACCAGTTTAAAATTCATGCATCTGTTTTCCTTCACAGTGATCAGTAGCTTATGATCAGGATGACAAAAATGGGTTATAAGCCATGTGCCATTCCACAGAATTGCTGTATATTAGAGGCCATGATACCAGCAAAATTAGATTAAGGTTAAAAGAGGTATGTAAATTTTGTTAATAAGGTTTCTATATTTTAATTCAAATCCAAACACCCTGCAGGCCTATTGATGATAATCCCATTTAATCTTGCAAAAGCTTTCCTGGTATCAAGGGATCCAGATCAGTGCTGCCTTTTTATTACCTGAAATATGAAGAATTTTCTTGTCTTTACCTCAAAGAAGCATAAATATAATAGAATTTTAATGATTTTTAAAAAGGAAATCTATTCATATGACTGTGAATCAACTCAAATGAGCCAATCACGTGCACTGTGTTATATAGAACTATCTAATATCTAATGCAAGTGCCATACATTCATCCATTCTAAAACTTTGTTGAAAATTACTTGCATCTAAAACATTTATGCTTAATTTGCTAGCATTAGTGTGAGATGGTAAGAGCTCAAAATGTTTTGAAAGGAAATCCTAAAAATTTTTTTTTTATTTAGTTGAAGACATGTCATCGTGGTCTTTGGGCTTCTCACCTGGGTACATGATTTCTCCACTTCAGAAGGTTGTCACCTACTTCTCTCACCTTTCATTTTAGTGTCTCTCTGCTTTTTTCTAACTGTGCCTCTTTACTCCCACAGTACCTCCTGTGCACTGACCATGGCATATCTTAAATTTCAGCTTAGTTTATTCTCTTTTTCATGTGTGCTGCCTCCATTCCCCCTTGAAATAGATGTTAAACAATTCCGTATTAATCCTCTTTGGCACTTTACACATGCATGCACGCACGTACAACCTAAACATTCATATGCTTAAATATTTTTTAAAAGGTTGCTATGGTGGAGTGTAAGTTTCAGATTCAGGTAACCGTATGTATACTCTAATTTCTTCCCTTGTCTCATAATCAAGACTTGTGCACCTAGAGTTATTCTCCTCTCTCTCTCTCTCTCTCTTTGTCTCTCTCTCTCTCTCTCTCTCTCCTTCAGCATCACTTCTCCTATCACTATCATCAGCATACTATCTGATATATTAAAAAAAGCCATGGACAAGATATCTGCTTCTCCTACTAGGTGAGAGCCCCATAACATCAAGATATTTGCTTATCTTACTCAGTGCTACAAAGTCAACACTTAGAATACTTCTACCAGTGTTGTGTTATCATTACACCTTTGGCAAATAGTTTTCAAATGAGTGAATGAATGAATATCTGGATCATAATATAGTCTCAGTTGATATTGGATCTTATAATGAAACTAACACTTTTTTTGGAACCTGATATTTATTATAAGTGATGAAAAAATTAAAAAAATTATATGACAAAGTCTGAATAAAAGTATTACATATATGCATATATGTTGTTGAAGTTTAGAAGATTTGGCATATATCATTGAAGTCTGCAAGATGCACATGTATGTACTTCAGCAGTTATCTGGTTTAATGTGGTTTGGTGATTGATCATGTATTTTTTTTTTTTTTTTGCAGTACTAGGGCTTGAACTCAGGGCCTCCACCTTGAGCTATTCCACCAGCCCAACTTTTTGTGATAGTTTTTCGAGAGAGGGTCTCACAAACTATTTGCCTGGGCTGGCTTTGAACTGTGATCTTCCTAATCTCTGCCTCCTGAGTAGCTAGGATTACAGGCATGAGTCTCAGACACCCAACTTGACCATGAAATCTTGACTTTCTGTTTCACCTGTCTGTTATTGTTTGAACATGGCATAGTGTTCTAGCTTTTTTCTTGTACTTACTGCACAGAAGAATAATAATCACAAGCTTATGTAAAATTTTTCATCTAGCTAGAATATGTTAAAGTTTTAAAGTCCAGGTCAGGCTCCTTTGACAAAAAATAAGTAGCAGATGCTGCCACTGATTAACAGAAACTAAAGGACATATGAGCAATTCTAGCTCAGTATGTTCCAATTGTCACTTCATTTTAGGGCTTTCCTGCATTAGGAATTTTCTCTCAAAGAAGACTAAAAATAATAAGAAAATTCCTTGATTTTTGTTCTTCTTATGCAATCACTGTGTTTGGTAATCTATGACAGATAACACTGTGAATTAAATTTTAATAAAGGAACACATTATAATTAACAGCACTCCTCTTATTAAAACGAATCCAATAAAACTGAAACAAAGTCATCCAAAGATCTTCTTTGAGCATGCTATTTCACTGTTCACACAATTCCAGTGTCTTTTCATTGTCTAGAGGATAAATGACAAACTCTTTAGCCTGGGAACCATGTTCCTATACATTCTGACTTTGACAGATCTTCAGAATCTCATTTTGACCACTCTTGTATACAAATCCAGTGTGAGTGATTTACAGTAAGTGCTCTGACACCAGGCAGAGTGGAGTGAGAAACCACTAATTCCTAGTTGTGTGACTGTGTAGAAGGTTTTATCCAGCCTTCTGGACCTCATTTCTCCCATCTGCATTGCTGGTACCTGTGTCACTGCATGCCTTTGAGGATTGGCTTATATCAGTACTCCATGTGGCTCCTGACAGTCAGAAGCTCCCCATATTTGTCCATAACTATTTTCATGCCTTGAGCATGTCTTTTTAATTCCAGCCTTGGTGTCTTTGTGCCCTTCTTTGAAATGTCATTGGAAAGTCACCATTTTCCTGTCTTCCTATCTTTTGAAGCCTTTCTTCTATAAAGCCCCAACAGTCTGCTTTAGCAGAATGTGTTTGCTTTTTCTCTGACTTCACAGTTCTCATTTTCTATATCATTCCCTAAAAATGCACTGTCCTGTAATTGTCTGATAATCTTCTCTCAGAGAGTATCTTTTTGTATACTTATTTTATGTACATGATTGGTTGGCTGTTTAAGAAGTTCTGGTTGGGAACCTGAGGAAAACAAACAGATGTTCAGAATGCTGGGGCCTCAACTGTGTCCCTTGGGTCTTTCTTTGGGAGCAATCTGGTGAGATGAGATAGTAGTTTTTAAAGGATATCAAGTAAATTGGGATCATCCTCAATTTCTCCTTTGAAAAATTGAGCAGCAACCTTTCATTTCTTTCTTTATTATTACTATTATTTAATTAAAACCCATCTTTTAAATTTTTATTCTATTTTTGTTATAATATTATTGATGTATGGGGGGAGTATATTGTGACATTTACAAAAATTCTTACAATATATCACAGTTGAGTTCACCCCCTCCATCATTCTCCTTTATCCCCTCTCCCCCATTCCTGAAATAGTTTCAACATGTCTCATTTTTCCACTTTCATACATGAGTATATAATAGTTCTACTAAATTCAGCCTCTTTCACCCTTTCCTTATATAATCCCCCTCCCACTAGTACCAACCTCCAGACAGGACCTGTTTTACCTTCTTGTTTTATTATCATATTATTGTTGTACTAGGGGTACATTGTGACATTTACAAAAGTGCTTACAATATACCTTAGTTAAGTTCACTCCCTCTACCATTTTCCTTTGTTCCCTCTCCCCCACTTCTTAGAATAGTTTCAGTAGATCTCATTTTTCTTTTTTTATATGTGAGTACACAATATTTCCACGCATATTTGCCCCTTCACCCTTTCCTTATATCTTTCCCCCTTCCACTGGTACCAATCCCCAGACAGGACCTGTTTTACCTTCCTGTCTTTCGTTTTTGAAAAAAGACATTTTGTTTGTTTAAGATAGTTATACAGGCAGTTTCATTATGACATTTCCATCTATAAATGCATTATATCCCAAATTGGTTCAGCCCCTCTATTCTTCTTCTTTCTACCTTAGTTCCCTTCTAATTAAAACCCATCTTATAAAATTAAGTACTACAGTTCTAAGCAAGAATTCACCCATCAGAAGATTTCCTTTGTTATTTTTCCAGTGCAACTTTCTGACTTTAATGAGGGTCCAAGACTTAGAGAATCAAGGTCATGCATTTCGGGCTGGCATTAGAACTACATTTCTACAACCCCAGCTCCTTTAGTTTAAAATTTTCCTGTTTATTTAATTAGATAGTCAGAGATTTTGACAGCAGAGACCATTTACTATATTTCTTTGTTTTTCTTTCAACCTTAGCAAAAAGGATTAAACATAACTTTGCAGCTTATTTATAAGAGGATAATAAATAAATAATACAACCTTAGAGTTTACATAAATGGCCTATTCCCACTGTATTTCCTGCAGACCAAAAGGACATTAGACAGAGTAACTTAGAAAGCAACTATATGGTAAGGAACCAGCAGATATTAGAATTGAGCCTTTAGGGAAGCAGAGCTTACACTAGGAAATATTATGTTGCCCACAGCTTAGGAGCTGGGGTTGGAGCTGCTTCCCTAACACTCTCACCAAATCTGAAAGAACAGCTGTAGAGGATCGTTGCTGGTGTTGGGTAGTCATTAGGGCATGGCTGACTTTCTAAAACCTATAATATTGCTAATGACAACTGAAATAGTCAGAGTTAAGAAAGCATATGAAATGACATAATAAAAAACTGATAATCACAAAGGAACTACATGGTTACGTGCATAAATGGAAAATTCTTTCTTACTGGTGTTTTTCTTCTGTCATAGAAATTGATCCGACTGTCGTAGATGGTGTGGATCTATATGGAAGCCAGGGCCCATTTCAGTTTATCTCCATTAGGTAACCATAATTATTCATTCAAGTCAGTCTGGGAGCTTCATATAAGGCTGTCTCTGATTCATGCTTGATACCTATGAAACTGTTCAAGGCTATTCTTCCAGATGGTATTGGCTCCTCAGGTTTCCAACTACTTATTTTGACACTAAACTTTTGCTCTTATATCTTTATAAATCTTTGGAGTTTGAACTCCATTATGGATAATTTACTTTTTTTATGACATCTGTATTACATCCACACATGAAATTCATTGTTTTCTTCTGCTTCTAAATAGAACACCTGTTGGCAAAATTGATCTTGGTTGTTTCTCTGACTTAGAAAATTCAAAGCTGTGCCTTTTGGCCCCTGGGCTCTACCACGGAGTAGAAGAAATCCAGAAAACAGATAAAATACTGAAAAGTTGGGCATAAGTCAGAAGGAGGACAAAGGCAGTGTAGTGTAGGGAAATAAACCAGAATTCGGGTTTAGTCTTCACTCTGCCGCTTAATAGCTAAGCCCCAAGATCTTAACAAGATACTCAACCATTCTGATCCTTACTTTTCATACCTTTAGGTCATATCTTGAGGAATGAGTGAAATAGCCATGGTCAAATATCTTAACCAGTTCATCATACATGATTGGACTCACTCTTTTCCATCCACTCTAGTCCTAAAAGCTTATAAGGGTCAGTTTGCAGAAAACACTGATATCCTACTTTGATTATATCTCTGCCTTGTGTAATTTTCAGAAGTGTGCTTAATAAGTTGTGTATATTTCATTCCACAGAGAATATTCAGTTGTTCTCCACAAACATCACACATGTCCAAGTTATAAGTTCCACCTTAACAGAATATTAAAGATAGGTGCCTGAGCAGGGCTGGCACAAAATATGGATTTGAATGTGAGGTAGGGTTGGTACCATAAATTACTAGCTATGTGATTTAGGGCATTCTTTTCTGTACTAAGTCTTTGAAATCTGATATGCATGCTATCATTCTGAGTAGCCAGTAGCCACATGTGACTGTGCGTTTTGTATTTGATTGCTCAGATCTTGGATATACCTGGACATTTTATTGCCTATTGTTTAATTCACCTACTTGAAAGACTGCTGTCACTTTATTCTTTTTTTTTTCTTTCTGGTACTGATTGAACTCAAGGCCTTATGCTGCTAAGAAGGCATTCTACCTCTTGAACCACACCTCCAGTCCTTTTTTGCTTTCAGTTTGATTTACAGGTAAGATTGTGTGCTAATTTTAACGGGGCTTCCCTTGGTCTATGATCTTTTTATCTCCACCTCATGAATAGCTAGAGTTACAGGTGTGTATCAGTACACCCGGTCCACCTGTCACTTTACTCTTAAGCTGGAATGATGATTAAAGTGTAAGCATAAATTGCATATAACATTCTGTAGGCAACATTTGGTAACTTCTTTCCCAATGTAACCCATCTGGACTAGCCTTGGAAATTGTTAGTGGTGCTTCTCTTGGGGGCTTTACCATTACCTCAGAGTAGTTCGAAATTACTGTTCAGGTCTCTTCCCAAGAACAGAACTTGGAAGAGACCTTTTAGTCAGTCCTTGGGCCTCATAATCTTTGAAGAGAGAGGCAAAATAACTGATTTCATGACATGCACATTGTTTCTTTCTGAAGCACAGAATTTTCGACAGCAATTTTCCAATTCCTGTGTACAACTTTTTTTTATATATGGCTGGGGTCAAAGGCTCTTCAAGTCAGGAAAAGAAAAAAGATATCCCTTGACTTTATCAAATCCTATCTTCTGCTGCCATCCTTTCTACTGCCTGCATAAGGGCAACATCACTAACACCAGGACTCCATGGAATGACATCACAAGTAGTAGGCGACTCTCAAACAGATGGATAAATAAGCCAGATAAATCCCTTTGGAGGGGCTTTGATTACCTTGAAACATAATGTAAGACTCTATTACTTTAATATCAGCTTATTTTTTAAAAAAGATATATAATTCAAGGTTATTTAATAGTGTTCTTCAGTGGGAAAAAAAGGATAATTTGAAACCAAAATCTATTGTTTGGTTCATCTTAAATTAAGGAGATTTTACTGTAAATGACTGACATTATTCTTAGTCACCATATTATCTTTTATAGTTCTAGAAAAACTGATTCTCTCTGGTTTCAATTTCGCTTTGATCTGCTGATTCTATCTCTGCCATCCTTACACAGCTTGAACAGAGTCCTTCCCATCATTTCATTATGTGAGAATTATTTTATGGCTGCAATTTCAGGCTCTATTTTCATATCAATCAGAAACAGCACCATAGCTGGATTGTCCCTTGCACAGAGGGATGCTTAATGTAAATTTCTTGGTTTTTTTTTTTTTTGGCTACTTAAGCAGTTCTTATATTCCATGTCTGTCCTTGATTCAGAGGTCTGTGTTCATTCCCTTAGGTTATAAACATTTCAAATCCTATAGAAATGTGACCACATGGTAGCATAGATATAGACAGCCTGATTTTCACTCTTATTCAAAGAGAATTCTTCCTTTACCTGGTCTTGATTAGAGATCCTAAATTTTATTGGCAACATAATTTTTCTTCTGCTTCCTGGAAAGAAAGTTCATTCAATCCACTCTTTCCTGGAAAGAAGCATTAGCAACCAAGAAAGAACTGTTGTGGCTGAGTTGCCCTTCTTATTGTTTCTATTAACAACTCCATCTCCAGTTGCTTACTTACATGTACGATCATGGGGACCCTCTTGTTAGTCCTATTAGACTGCTACCCAAGGCAATTTCTTGTGCAGAAATGATCCACAATGCCTGAGGGAAAGCACCTTGTGGCA
Organism: Castor canadensis; assembly: GCF_047511655.1. Lineage (NCBI taxonomy): Eukaryota > Metazoa > Chordata > Mammalia > Rodentia > Castoridae > Castor > Castor canadensis. The sequence goes on from NC_133395.1 coordinate 30,999,571, forward strand.
AAAGTAGTTGCAGTTCCACCCTCTAAATAGGGAGCTCCAAGCTACTATCTTTTTACCCTAAGCAATGAATCAATCCAGCATCCACAGCACTTGATTTAAATGTGAGTCAAACCAAAGAAATACAGTTTTGTCTACAAATATTTTCAACACATATAATGCAAAGAGGCACTGAGCTCAGTAGTGGCTCCTTGTGACATGGAGGTGGGCTGTCCCATTACTAGTTTTGCAAGTATTCCTTCCTGAGACACTACTGATACTATAAGACTTTACAGACTTTTATACTGGACATCAGTGTAATGGTGTCAATTTATTAAAATTTGCAGTTGCTCTCTAAGAATCAGATTAGAAATGGGAATTTGATTATAATTTCTGATCAGTAACCAAGAAAGAAGCATCATCTAGCAAAAGAACAAAGTATATTGTGCAGCTACACTGAGATTTTTCAGTTCCCTATTGTAGTAAACTTTAATTTCTCTGCAGCCAGTTGGTTCAGCTGATATAGCCAGTAAAGCCCAAGGCAGCAGTGTGTTCTGTGAAGGCCAGTCTGCTTTCCCATGTTTCCAGGCCAGAGGCTGGCTTCCAAAGGGGAGCCAACTTACAACTGTATGCTCAGTCCAGTCATAGGCAGGACCCACAAAGAAAGTGTGGCTGTGTGTAGATCAAAGCAAAGCCATTACATCTACTTAAAAGCATTTTTCACTGCCCCCCTTTCCAAGATAAATAAGGTTTTTCTCTGTAAGATAAGTAAAGATACTTACTTTTAGTATCTTGAATTCATGTTTCCCAAATTTCTTGTCTAAAATAGTAATTCTCCATCGGGGACAACTTTGGTCCCGATGACATTTAGCAATGCGTGGAGGCATTTATGATTGTCAACACCGAGGCAGGGGCCACTACTGGACTCTAGTAGGTAGAGGCCAGGGAAAGTGTGAAATAAGCATAGGATAATCCCTTACAACAAAGAATTATCACTATTGTTCCAAAGTGGAGAAATTCTAGTCTGAAATGCCTCAGTGTCTCAGTTATTACATTAAAGCTGGAATTTAGATTTCAAAACATTCTGATAAGCTTTCTAGATCTCTACCTCTTTTATTCACAAAGAACAATACATTGTTTTTAAGGCATCTTGGTCTAAATATTATTTACATTGTCTTGAAGATTTTTTTAAAAAGATAATCTAAATGAAATCTAAATAATATATTGTATTATATGATTACTTAAATTATGATTATGATTTTAATTATGAAGATGAATATGTAAAACCTTATTTTATAAAGTGTCTTGTCATTAAATAATCTAGAGAACTCTTTATTTCAGGACTTTATCGAGTCAATAAGATGAAGAAATTTAGAATTTATATGCCTTCTTTTAAAGTGCCTTTTTAAACAAATGCATGCTGCTTAAAGACTGATGATTGAATCCTCTTATCTGATCTCTGAGTATGATCACTTGAAATGTAAGAAGATGTAGGCAATATTGACTCTTAGACAGCCTGTATCACAGAAAATACACACAGATACACACACACAAATCAACAAAGAAATGCACACCCCCAACTCAGGCCTTTTAGGAAAAGTATATATATTTGTAAACCAAACATAAAATACACTCCTAGACAATTTTCTATTGAGCATCCAAGTTGTGTCAAATGTTCCATTTCTGACTCTTAACTCAATTTATGGGAGGGGTGTGTAAAAGCACTTTAGTGAAGAATACCAGTGATTGCAATGCATCAAAGTTAAGCTGTAGCAGTGTTATCACTCTGTGAAAAATCACATAAACATTGCACATATAAAATATTATTCATCAGGGCAAAATTCTCTAAGGGGTTGAAACCCTATTTTTTTTAAAGTAAAAATATATTCTACCACTGAGATGGAATCTGTGGCTGTGCAGTAGGCATTATAACAAGATAAGAGATGAGTATAATTGAGAAGAAAATTAGCAAACCTTAAATATCTGTCTCTGCAATATCATTACCCATAAACTTGCCCTTTTTCCACCCCCTTTTCCCCAAAGACCGATGTCCCACATCTGAACGGAGGGAGATGTGTGCTTTCTAACAGCTAAATCAACAAGGTCTCACATGAGTAGTGCTGTGCGGTGTGGTTGACTGATTTCATGAAAAACTAATCATGTATTCATCATTGAGATCAAACACTTCCCAAGTAATTATCATCCAAACCCAATCTGATAGGACCTGAAAAAGTGGCACTGCTGATATAATCAGAGGCTGAGCTGAGTAGTTCTCTTAGCTTTTGTAAACCTTGGGTTGGAAGGCAGAAAACTGAAATTGTATTTCATAATTAAGAAAGGTAAAGCTGGCAGACTGTAATCAGTTTTTTCCATCAATCATAGCATTTTTGACTGCCTTCGTATTTTACTGGAATGCATTTAAAAATCAGCTTTTAATACATGGTCTTAGGAACAATTTTTTATCTCTAAAAAATGTGAAGAATTTTTTGAATTAAAGTATGATCCCTGTGTGTATCCATATCACTTCCATAATTTCCTTATTTTGAGCTACGGTGTTATTCTTTTTGATAAAGGACTATTATTTTGAATTACACACCATTACAAAATGATTGCTTTCAGAAAAATCTTATGTCTTTATGTCTGTGATTTTAATTTTAGATGAAGACAAACAATAAATGCTTTGTAATATTCTTCACAATCACCAAGAGTGCTTCTTATGTGTCAAGTGGTGTCCTTTTCATGTGTTATTTATTTCATCTAATCCTCAAAGAGGTTAATGAGAGAGATCAAATTATAACCCTGACTTGCAAATGAAGGAACCCAGCCATTGAGATAGTGAGTATCTTGCTTAAAGTCACAAATAATAAGGATATGACAGGATCCTGGCTCTGTGAGTCTCAGACTAAAGCAGCTCCTTGACCATTTACTGCAGTGCTTCTCTGGTAGCCATTTGGTCTTAGGTTAAGAAATATTTTTTAAAGAACTTTCTATATGCCAGAGATTGAGCTATGCCTTTTACATATCATATATCATTCTTTATTTAATCCTCATAACAACTTGAATTTGATGGTGTGTCACTCCTACATATGAAGCAACTGATTTTGAGACATTAAGAAATTTGAAAAACAGAAGGGGAAAATACATAGTATGGGCATCAGGTTTATTTCAAATCATAGCTCTACTTGGTGGTCTTGCAAGTTCCTGCACTTCTCTAAAGAGCCGGTTTTTGATTTGTGAGCTGATGACAATCTGTAATATCAAGTTAATGAAAGGAGAGCCGAGAAGGCCAAAGCTCTACCTCGGTATCTACAAAGAGTGGGGAGCTTTGGTAATGGACTTGTCCAGCATCAGCCAGCTAATGACAAAAGTTCTGTTTCACAGGTCAACTGGACTCTAGATATCAACCTGAGAGCTCAGAAGAATCACTGCCAAGACTGCTCCATTGTGTGGGTACAAGAAACTTCACCACACTCCAAGTAGCAAGAGAGTGCTCTTTCCAACACATTGTACTGCTCTGGAAAAAAAAGTGCATAGCTTAAAGTTTAGCAAGTCACATCTTACTGTCCTGTTCACATGCTACTATTGAAGAGATGCTTAATCTAATGAATCATTGATTTTTAATATCAATATGTTAGAATTACTTTATCAGTCCTTCTATTTTTCACTTCCTCTTCAGTGTAATTAATGATTCATGAAACACAAGCCAATGAAATACTGGAACTTTTATGTATGTTTTGAATATATTATGCTTGAAGTAAGGTTTGTTTCATAACATAAGTAATTTATTTTTTAAATCTGAATATTCACATTTTATGATGTTTTAAAGGTGAAACCACTGCAACTTCTTTTTTTTTTTTTATTCATATGTGCATACAACGCTTGGGTCATTTCTCCCCCCTGCCCCCACCCCCTCCCTTACCACCCACTCCGCCCCCCTCCCTCTCCCCTCCACCCCTTCGATACCCAGCAGAAACTATTTTGCCCTTATCTCTAATTTTGTTGAAGAGAGAGTATAAGCAATAATAGGAAGGAACAAGGGTTTTTGCTGGTTGAGATAAGGATAGCTATACAGAGAGTTGACTCACATTAATTTCCTGTGCGTGTGTGTTACCTTCTAGGTTAATTCTTTTTGATCTAACCTTTTCTCTAGTTCCTGGTCCCCTTTTCCTATAGGCCTCAGTTGCTTTATGCTTTATTTGTTGTTCAATACTTTTCCTTAGTTTAGAAAGTTTACTTCATTATCCATTTTCCTTTTCCTTCTTTTATTGTTAATGCTAACCAAACCTTATTCCACATAACTGCACTGAATGTTAAATATTATCAAATTCAATAGTATAAATTAAATGTATATTATGCACCAAAAATATGGAAAGTACCTTATATAGTTCTTACAAAGTTGGGTGTATAGATTGGGAGTTCTAAGAATAATCCTACTCACCAAAGTGAATTTTACATATTTATATAAGACTTGAAAAAAAAACTAGTTAGAAATTTATCTTTTAAGTAGAGATAATATATTCCCTATATGTCTCACCTATTTCAAATCTATCACAAACTCTTGTAAGAATCATCACTGACAAATGGAAATAAATGCATTTACTCAGGATGCCTTGACACATATGCATGTTCCACAAAGGCAATGTTAGTGTTGATTTTTTTGGTTAAAAATTTGATTTTGAGATCAGGCATGGTGATGCACATCTGCAATTCCTGCTACTTAAGAGGCAGAGATTGGGAAGCTCATGGGTCAAGCCTAGATTGTACAAAAAGTTAGCGAGACTCCATTTCAACAAATAAAGCAAGCATGGGGTGCATGGCTCTCAACACAGGTATGTGGGAGGAGGAGGGAGGAGAACTGCAGTCAAAAGTCTGCCCCTAGCAAAAGCAAGATCCTGCCTGAGAGAGAAAACAAAGCAAAAGGGGCTGGGGGTATGGTAGAGTGCTTGCCCAGCAAATGAAAGGCCCTGAGTTCAAACCCCAGTACCACTGAATATTTTTTCTTATTTTGATAAGTGGGTTTAATGCATAGTGATACTATTAATGTGCTTATAGCAAAAAAGCACTATCTAGAATTTTATTCCTTAAATATTGCTGAACATAAAATGACTGAAACTAATTAGTTAAAATAGTTTTAGTTACCATTATCGAGTTTATCTCTTAAAGTGCTGTTTTTACTTAATACTCAATGTTAATTCATGACTTTTAAATTCAGATTTTCCCAAAATTTCCCTTTTGATGCTTATTTGTGGCTTTCAAAGTATCTGAAAACAGTTTAGATCTTATTAGTGATCTAAGCACTACATTGCTTTAAGTAGATGTGAAGATTATTTCTTGATAGACTAGCACATCTTTTGAGTGAAAGTAGCTGGTTTTATTCACATGCATTTGTGATTCTACCTAACTATGATTTGGTTCTTAAACAATGCATCTTGATATTATTATAACAAACAAAGAGAGCCCAAAGAGAAACATTAAATGTGTTTGTAATTCATAAATTTCAAGAAAATCAACTCTTGTGATAATTGACCACTTTAAAGAATAATTTTAAGAAGCCTACATATTGTTTTCCAAAGTGATTGTAAAAGCTTACATCTCCCCACCAGCTGTGTATGAGGGTCATTTTTTCCTTGCACCCTCCCCAGTATTTGTTGTTGGTGGTGTTCTTGATGGTAGCAATTCTAACAGGTATAAGGTGGAATCTTAGGGTGGTTTTGATCTGCATTGCCTTTATGGCTAGGGATGGTGAGCATTTCTTCATGTGCTTTTTTGGCCATTTGGACTTCTTCCTTTGAAAAAGTTCTGTTTAGTTTAGTTGCCCACTTCTTTATTGGCTCATTGATTTTTGGGGAGTTAATTTTTTTAAGCTCCCTGTATATTCTGGTTATCAGTCCCTCATCTGATGTATAGCTAGCAAAGACTTATCTCAAACTAGCAAAATTGCTATGTTTTTCTTATTATCTCTTAAGTTATCTCTTCAACAAAATTGGAGAATAAGAGGGTGGAACAGGTTCTGCCTGGAAGCGGCTGGGGGTGGTGATGGCCCAAATAATGTATACACATGTAAGTAAATGTAAAAACAATAAAATAAAAAAATAATTTTAGAAGTATCAACATGGAAAAGTAACCTTATCAAAATTAGCCAAATGTTGGTCTCTGAAATAATATTTGAATTAATAATATTTTCAAATAACATTTTAAAATGATACTTATAAATGGAGTACTATGTTAGAGAAATTTTTAGATATAGGATGATTATGGCCTATTTATATTGGATCAAAGCATTAGATCTTGGTTTTTGACTTAGTAAATCACTGCTACTTTTATTTAACTTGCAAAGCAAGAAAAGTTGCTGTATTTCTAAAGCATTTGTAATAACAACTGCATGACTCACTCTCTTCTGATTGGGCTTTGGAATGGTGCAGATATTTTACATCTCTTCATTATAGTATTGTCCTTGTCCATCCATCTGTAAAGTGACATTCTTCTTGTTTGATGGGAAACTCACCAGCACATGGAGATACATAGCTTGATAGAACTCTTCTCTCCATTATATTAAGAGATTATATGCTTGAAGTACATCCCCAAAGAGGAGCAATGTACAAGTTGTTACAAAGTGTGGAGGTTATTGGGAACAACATCAGTATTTCTGCTTGTGTACAAAACGGCTTTGTGAATGCCTCATCTACTTTAATTTTTGGATTACAATGCAACATTGAGATCTTTCAGCATTTATTTCTTATTGAAATCATTTAACATTGTGACTCTGGTACTGGTAGAATAGCTTGCTTTTTCCAAGATGTTCCCAATTGTCCCCTTTCATTATAGACATCTTCATAATTGAAAACATGAGAAATTGGTTCTGGGACTATGAGGACCAACTACATGCAAAACTGAGATGAACAATAAAGACTTATCTGTTGGAAGTACTGTATTACAAGTGGCAAATTATCTTCTGGAGTAAGAAAAAACTTTTCAAGAACTATAAATGACAAAAAAGTATGAGAATCTTGTAGATATTATTAAGTAGGACTCCTAATGTATTACAAAGAAGGGCTATGTGGAAAAAGGAGAAAGAGACAGAAATGCCAGGCATGGTGGCACACACCTGCCTTCCCAGAAGGCTGTGCTCTGTTGACCATGTGGTTTTAGCCACTCTGAGAAAAACAAAAGAAAGCAAAACAAAACATGTGTAGTGGAAAAAAGAAATTAGTAAAAATGACTGTACTTTAGCAAATCGTGAGTAAAATTTCACTCAGTAAGTCTTCACTATAACTGTCTGAAACTCTATGCAGATTCTTATCTTTCACAATGACAGTTGGGAATATTCAGATCATTCTACCTATGAGATCATTCCATTGAGTAAGTTTAAGCCCAAGTAAAACAGGAGGTGAGGATATTTTAAAGCTTATCTGTATTGGTTTTGTAGAACTGCTCAGGGAAGGCTTTTTGTGCTAGGATGTTAAATAACATCATTTCTGTCTTGTTGGGACTTCTTTATCCATTTATTTACTGCCTCTTAAAACTGTATCTTAATTTAAAAGCTGTCATTACAAACTGTAAAACAAGATGAATAAATCAACCCATCAACGCATCTTACCAAGCACAGCAGAACATTTGAAGACCTATGTAAAATAAATAGAAACAGGGAAGTCCACTTGACACTAGGAAAGGTTCATTATTCTTTGGAGCAGTTGAAGAAAAAAATCAATATAAATCACTTGCATTCATGGTAAAACTACATGTACTGTATTTAGCACTCACCAGAGTAAAGCTCGACAGTTTTAACAGAATTGCTTTCACATTTGATTTTAGGCTCAGCTTGCCAAAACATGGAAGGAAAAAAAAAGCCCTCTCCCCAAAACTCTACCTACCTATCTAACCTCTACATCTGTCTGTGTATTAGTAGCTTTCAGCTGCCTCTTCTTTTAAATAGTAACTATGAAAGCAATGTATGTATGATGTACTAGTAAGGAGCAGAAAGTTGTCCTTTTAGAAGTTAGAGCTTTGCTTCCACAGTATATAAACTTATATAGTATCCTTTGTCAAGGGACCTTCAGTTCAAAACTGCCATTGTTTTTAGGTCATCTGCACATAATACATTGGTCTTTCACTGCTGTGCATTAAATATCTGTGACTAAGACACCTAGAAATGACCTAGCTTGGTTTTCCCAATACTAGGCATTAATGTGAGCTAGTGTTTCTACTTCATATTTAAAGGAAGGCAAAGAAACTCAGACTTAGGCAAAACTATGTATAAGACAACTTTTGTTGTCTGCTTTTCCTCTACTTCATTTCTATTAAATGGGAAAAGTACCAGTTATCAGGAATGTATTTTGTATGGTGCTGGAATTTCATTTTATTAAGATTTTATATTGCTCTAAGTGTTGAAATGTGCTTTACCTTTTTATATTGACAGTTAGTTATCTGATTTGATTCTGAGCATGCAAAAGTTTTTTCACTGAAGTCACTCTACTTCCCAAGTGATCACCTCCGAAGAGATGACACTTGAAACAGAATTTAAGTTCTTTAATTCTTATCTGAACCAAAACAACTCCCTCTGTAAAAAAAACCTCAGTAAGTTATTTTATAAACTATTTTATGACTATTTCAAATTATCTGAAAAGTGAGACAGAATGGTATTACTTGAGAGTTTGACCATATTTATTTTATTCCCAGACCACAAATTGAACTGAAAGCCAATTTCTAATTGCTCTTCATTTGACTTAAATCAGAGATCATTTTAGAACCATGCTTCACCTGTTATCTTTTGCTCTACCTAGCAATCAAGATAATTTTTAACATGAGTATATTAGTTTCATTAAAATGGTTTTCCACATTTCATATGTTGGAAAAATGAAATTATTAATCTCCTAGTTCTATGTATTAAAAGGGGGGTTATCAATCAATTCATCAATACCTACAAATAAACCTAATCTAGGAGATAAAAGACTTCTTCAGTGAAAATATAAAACACTGAAGTGAAGAAAGTAATCAGAGAAGGCACTAGAAGATGGAAAGACCTCCTATGTTTAGGGATTGGTGGAATTAATATGAAAATAGCTATATTACTGAAAGCAATCTATAGATTCAATGCAATATTTATCAGAAATTCAATGTCATTCTTCACAGAAATAGGAAAATCAATCCTAAAATTCATATGGAAGTACAGAAGACCATGAATAACCAAAGCAATCCTGAACAAACAGGGCAATGGTGGAGATATCACAATACCTAATTTCATGTTAAGATATAGTTAAAAAAAAACGAACAGTATAGTACTAGCACAAATGTATAGACCAATGGAATAGATTATAAGACCCCAAAATAAATCCACACAACTACAGTCACCTGATTCTCCACAAAAGTGCCAAAAACATATGTTGGAGAAAAGATAGTCTCTAACAAATGGTACTGAGAAAACTGGTTATCTGTAGGTTGAACTCTGAAAATAGATCTCCTATCTCTCACTATATACAAAATCAATTAAAAGTAAATAAAAATACATATATACATGGAAATGTCACAATGAAACTGCCCAGATAGCTATCTTAAACAAATAAAAATGTCTTTTTTTCAAAAATGGAGAACAGAAATGTAAAACACATCCTACCTGTCAGGGGGTTGGCCTCAGTGGGTTGGAGGGTATTAGGAAAGGGTGTAGGAAGGTGAATGTAGTGAAAATATTATGTACTCATGTATGCAAATGGAAAAATGAGACCTGTTGAAATTATTCCAGGAATGGGGGGAGGGAAGATAAAGGAGAATGATGGAAGTGAATTCGACTATGACATATTGTAAGTAAATTTGTAAATGCCACAATGTATCCCAAGTCCAATAATAATAATAATAATAATAAAGACTTAGCCAGGCACTGGTAGCTCATGCCTACAATCCTAGCCACTTGGAAGGCAGAGGTCAGGAGTATCACCATTCAAAGCCAGACCTGGCAAATAGTTTGCAAGACCGTATCTTGAAAAATACCCCAATACAGTGGCTCAAGTGGTAGAGGACCTGCGTAGCAACTGAGAGGCACTGAGTTCAATCACCAAAATAAATAAATAAAGATAAATAAATGAAAGACCTTAATGTTAGACCTGAAAAATTTAAATTACTACATTAAAACATAGGGAAAGCACTTCAAGATATAGGCATAGACAACGATTCTCAGAATAGGATTCTAAAAACTTAACAAATAGTAACAAGAATTGACAAATGAGATTGTATTAAATTAAAAATCTTCTGCACACAAGGAACAATGGGGTAAAGAGCTTACAGAATGGGAGAAAGTCTTTACTAGCTATTCATTTGGCAGGGAGTTAATATCCAAAATATATTTAGAACTCAAAAAAGTAAAGACCAAAAGAGAAAATGAACCAATCAATAAATGGGCAAATGTCTAGATAGCTCTCAGAAGTTCAAATGGTCGATAAGTACATGAAAACATCCTCAACACCCTTAGCTATCAAGGAAATGGAAGTTAAGATGACATTGAGACTCCCTAGTCATAAATTCTGACTATGATCAAGAGAACAAATAACAACAAATGCTGGCCAGGATGTTGGGAGGAGGAACCATAATACACTGTTGGTTGGGATGGAGATTAGTGTAACCACTATGGAAGTCAGTATGGAGATTCCTCAAAAAACTGCAAATAAAACTATTATGGGAATACCATAATATATACCACTTAAGGGTATATGTCCAAAGGAATTAAAGTCAGCACACAATAGAGACACCTGCAACACCCATGTTTATTGCAGCACTGTTTATAATAGCCAAGTTATGGAATCAGCCTAGGTGCCCATCAATAGCTGAATACATGAAGAAAATGTGGTATATATACATAATGGAGTTTTATTCAGCCATAAAGAACAAAAATATATCATTTGCAGGAAAATGAATGGAACTGGAAATCATCATGTTAAATGAAATAAGTCAGAGTCAGAAAAATAAACATGTTTTCCCACATATGTGTAATATGGATTTTTTAAAAAGACATGAAAATAGAAGGAAGACTATTTAGGAAGAAGAAGAGAATTAGTGGAGAGGGATGGGGGACAAGAAAGGGTGAATATGATAAAAATATTTTATATACATGTATGAATTTTATATAATTATATATTTTGTACAATTTTGCATAATTATTTCATATAATTAATAAAAATGCAAGGAAAAGTGTAACTAAAATTTTAATCCCTGGTTGCCAATTTGTAAGGGAATAAACATGGTTTTGCCCTGTACAAAGGAAATGTGCTAGATCCTTATGAGGATTATGATGGCAAATCCTCAATCTCTCTCTCTCTCTCCTAAATTATATTAATTTAATTTACAAGTGATAGGGATAGGAAGGAGTTATACAGAAATTAACTATAGCTGGTTGACAAGATATTTTCCATGAACTTGCAAAACAAAAAGAAACCATGATTTCCTGATGTCAGGACCCAGATAAAAGAAAGCTCATCTCAGAAATAACTAGGTGGGCCTCATGTATATTCATGAATTCAGACCCAGACATCAAGCTACCTCAATTCTCATCTATTTTTTTTGAAAGTTGCACATGTCAAATATTTATTCACTAATGAAGGATTTGTTAAAATGGTAAACTTGGCTCAAAAGACATTTTGAGGAATTGCATTTTTTTTTTATGATCTTTCTATCATATTGGAGAAAATACATGACAGGCACACAAATAAAAGAGATGTGGACATGATCTACCTGAGGATTTAGATACTAGCACTAAAATTTATAATGTGAAAAATGAACATAGTATGCAGAATTCAGTTATTATACATACATATAGAATAAAACCATACTTTTCCTTCAATTCTCATCTATTTTTGTTCCTTTTCCACTTTTTATTTTTTGAAATTCAACTACTGTCATCAATCTTGGGGTGGATATGTTGATTCCCCAGGTAGCCTGAACACTATCCTGCTAATCACAGAAATAAAAGAGTAGTTCTAGTGTTTATATATGCCCTCATCACATCCCATCCCACCTGTCCAGTTTGGTTTCAGGACCCACAACTGTTGCTTGTTTACCCCTTATGTGCCCTTTGATCAACGCTAAATGGATATTCCTTTACTCTTTGTTGCAGTTTTAAAACTTTGACAATCACTGGTTAGCTCTTATTCACATCGACTACTTTTAGGTTTTTTAAAGCTGTGACAAGCTCATAGGTGTAACCAGTGTTCAGGGCTTATTTAGTGAATCTCTATCCTCATTACACTTTCTGGGCACAGCACAAGGATACATTATGGAATACCCCTTCTTCTTTTGGCCAAGACAATCTTTTTGAGCCTGGTATCTGCACACATCTGGATTTCTCATCTCCTACACAAAAAATTTCCAGATCTCTTTGGCACGATTCTTGAATCCCATTCCATGGATGCACTTGTGAATGTTGATGGTATATTATTGGGTTATAGCTTCCATGGTGGCAGTACAGCCTTTCTTCTTGACTCTCTTCTTTTCAGGAACTATTCTGCCAGGTCCAGGTTGGAAAAGCAGAACATGATCAATGTTGAGAGGACTCCCCTCACCACTCTGCTTAGCTTGCTTTGCCTACTCTTCCAATTGTTAGTAGGATCATAGTTGGCAGGACTGTAATCATTCACTTGAGTTTATTCATCAGAAGACTTTGGCTTGAATTTTCCTTGGGTATTCCTGGAAAGAAGGCTTGGTTAAGTCAGTGCCCTAGAGTTGTAGGCAGTGAAGTGGACACAGCAATTATGAGAGACCATCCTAACAATCAGGCTTTATTCTCTTTAAAATGTACATTCATCTCTGTCGCTGCCCTTTGGGAATAGCAGCTCAGTTCTGAGCTCACAGTTGGATATATCTGGGAAGGAAATAGGAAATAGGTGCTGCTGCTTTCTAGTTGCATGACCTTGGAAAAAAGTTACATAAACTTTCAGAGCCTTAGTTTTCTTATCTCTCATTGAGGGATAAGGATTCAATTTTGCTGGTGTTTGTGAGAATTGGTCAACCTAAGTAAGTTAGGTTCAATATCTGTTACTCTGTAAGAGATTAGCAAATGGGGATATTATTTTTTCCACATTGCTTATTTCCTTCTTAGATTTTGAGATCCTTAAATGCAGGGACCATGTATGTACTTTCTTTTTCTCCCCATGAATCTAGCATGTGAGAAGCAGAATGAGTACCTAATAAATGTTTAGTAAACAAATTGAGTTAATTACCCAGATGAGTGGTAGGCAACCAAGCTTGGCTTAAGGACACACAAGAGGCCTAGCCTTTAATGCTAACTGCAGGTTACTACATGTGCTTTGGACTGTTGATACTTGCTGTTGCATCACAGAATGGGAAGGAAGTTGTTAGTTTTTAACAGGTATCCACATCTCTTAAAATGTTATGTTGCAGAATGGAGACTTAAGAAGACAATCTTTTTCTTTTGTATCACCTTCTTGCACTTTCAGAGGTATAAAATCGAGCCAGAGGATGCAGGAGTCCGTCCTTCTGTGTCACTGGACACAGAGGCTAGATATATGTGCTTATGCAGGGCAAGTGAAACACACACACATCAATTCTTTTTCATGGTCGTGAATAGGCATCTGTGGTGTGTCCTTGCAGTGGACAAATGACCTCAGGGATAATCAGCACATTACTATTGTATGGCAGGAAAATTCAGGTATAATTAGTTTTAGTTTGTGTGGTAAGAGTATCTTGTGTGTGAAGTAAGAGAGGAGGGGTCACATACATAAGTACAGGTCCTTAGTAATATCTGATTGAATCCAGGAAACAAGTGAACCAGACAATGGAGAATTTGAGAATCAACAGGCTGCTTCCTCTGGGCAAGTACTAAATCACTGAATGTGAACATCTTTCTGGAATTCAATTTTGATACATCATGTGACCAACTGACATCTTCTTACTTCATGGATGGGTGGTTAAAGCCAACCCAGGCTTTACTAACAGGGATACCTCTCTTGCTAAGTGAAGAATTCTTCACCCTCTGGAAGAATTGCAATGTGCAGTGGCAGAGTTCAGTTGTCACCACAAAGTCCCGAGGAGACACCTTTGTGGTGCCTGATTGTAAGACTCAGTATGCAGAAGCCCCTGGCTTCAACTATGACCAGAGTATGAAGCCAGCCAAAAGTCTGACTGCAGCATCACTGTCCAGGGCAGAGCCACCAAGTGACCGAAACACTATAGAGCAGACATTACTGAGAATGCCTTGGGCTCTGCAAGCTATACATAGCATGGGCTGAACAGCTTTGGAAAGGCAGTGGGGTTCCAGTGAATGGGGTTTGGAATCACACAGACATGGGAGCTGCCTCCTTCATTAGCAGCACTACCCTCAAAATATTCTCCCAAGAGGGTGTTTTAATATTCAGACTAGAAGCTCTGGCTTGATGACAATGAAGAAACAACAATTTGTGAAATTAATTTTGGTTCTAGATAATTGTACTGTGCTGGGAACTTGGATGCACTAGAGCAGGGGGTCCTTGAAAAAACATGGTTAAGAGCCGCAAAACATCAGTCTGTTAGTGTCGGTTACCTCCACAGCTATGGCCATGCACAACTTCCCCATATATCATGAATCCTTGGCTCCATGTGAGCAATGCTGCGACCGACTCAGATTTATACTGTGCAATGCACTCCTGTGTTGATTATGAAAGATGACCTTCAGCTTAGATTTCATCACCAATTTCTGTTGAGGGGCTTTTCTCTTGTTTAAAATTATTGAGATGTGTTGCCAATGACTCCTATTGAAAACAAAATGACCTGGAAAAATAGTGGTTCAGGAGAAACTCATAGATTGGAGTCTAGTTCTGCCCTGCTATTTTCTTTCTGCTTTTGTTTCCAGCTCAGATGAGAGAGATGCATAAATTTCCATGGGAGAGGCAGTCCTTGTAGGATTTAAGAGTGTTTCCATAGGTCCTTTTTCTTCAGCTGCAAATGAATATATAAAAATCTCTAACCCAAAGTGGGTGATGAGTATCAGAGAAAATGCATGCCAAGTGTTTAGCACAGAGCTTGGCACACTACTATTCAATAAATAGTAACCATATAAATTTTATAAAAAGTAGACATAAGCTTTGGGGCAGAAACACTTCTACTCTAAACCCATCTTTGCTGTTCACTAGTTCTGTGGCCCTAGCAAGTTATTTCCTTAAGCATTAGTTTCTTTAGCTATAATTTAGGAATAATATTAGTAGATATCCCACAGGGATATGATATGCTTAAGTAGATACAAGTGATCAATAAATGAGAGTAATAATGGCATATATCACACAATGGAATTGTTAAGATCACACTGATACAAGCGATCTTGGCCAATAGTAAGCACCTAATAAAGACTAACTACCATTAGCTATCACTAGCAATTGGTTCCAAGAACCACCCATTTATCACAAACTGTTATTGCAGGAGAAAAGGTTTTGTAGGGCTATCATGATACTTTTTGTAGTAATCAGTATACATCTGTATGAATAGGAGTAACAGAGGATCTGGTAGTCTGAGACTCTTCATTGCTAGTTTGATCACAAAGACACACTTTCTGTGTGACCATAAGGGCATTGGTTGACCTCCCTGTGCCTTAAGGCATGTAGACATATGCCTTCTGTCCAGCTTCAAAAGCTTATCACTTACATGACCCTTTTGAAGTTGGGCATATGTTCTACAGCATGCACAGTGTGGCCAGAGGCAAATCTGGCTTTCTGTTTAAAAAAAGAAAAAAGACTAAGGTAGCATTTTGGTTGTTGATCACATGAACTCAACAAAGTACTCCTATGAGTCTATGTTTGTTAGTAAATTTATGTGTCTTTGCAGATATATATATGCATGTATACATATATAAAAATTATATACATATGTGTGCACACACATACATGAACATATATATATATAATTATTAATGTAAATGTATGTCCATGGCAATTATTCATTAAAGCAATTAACATAGACTTTGTTAGCATGTGTATGGCATGTGAGTAGCATATATATAATAGTTAAAAAATACAAACTATAACAATATGTTATAAAGATGCTTTCCACCAATATTTCTTTAAATAAATTTAAAGTTGTCTATGTGATATGAAATATATAATAATTTAAGTCTTTGGAGAAAAATCCTCATGAACTTGAGCAGCATTAAAGCTTTATTTTTTTGTATATCCATGCAAATAAAATGTAAAACTGAATTATCACTTATATTGTAAAGGCTTAAATCCATCCCCTACCACACCTTCTACACAATGCAAAGTTTTGTTGCAAAAGTGAATTTTAGAAGAATGAGTCTGAAATTATATTTTTTTAAGTCATGGTGACATGATTAAATATAAGGCTTAAAAGAGAAAAATGATATGTGTATATTTTACTGTATGAAAGTCAGCTATTCACATCATTTTACAGACCAAATATTGATAATTAGATGAATATCTGTCTCATCTAAATATTTCAGTGTTTGGAGATGTATCCAAGTGTATGGAGATATATAGCCTAGGAATGTGACAAGAAATAGATTGGTTTTCTTCATTGTCTTCAAATTATAACCATTTTATACTATTAGAGAATATTTCCAAATTTTCTTTTCTCTCTATTTTTTTTTAATGAACAAGGAGAAGAAAGACAAAAAGAAACATATGTTCTTTGGTTATACTGAAATATTAAACATGACTCTTCTTTAGTAGAACAGCACAGAGAAGCTTTCTTTGTTACCGTATTTCAGCCTGATTTCCACCTTTTAAATTTAGAATATATATATACATGCATATACATATATATATGCATGTATATATATATTCCTAGCAAGCAGGAATATATACACTGGAGGAGTAACTATGGCTAAAATACACCTCTTGAACTTACATTTCCTAGTTATTCATGTACAAACCATTTACAGGAGACATTTTAATTTCAGATTTTGATTATTAAAGCAATGCAATGTCTTCAGAACCTGCATGATATTCATTTCACCTCTTGCAGAAGAACCTTGAGGCTGAGAAATGCTTACTACACAAAGGTTTCAGCAGAGTAACGTTCCCTCATAACAGGGTTATGAAAGACAAAATGCCTCTGTAATTTACTGAAGTTCTACTTAAGAACAGGCTGTTTCTTTTATGTACAAAGCTAGCAATTCACAAGTCCCAGCTGAAATGTATTTTTTGTTGTTGGTGGAAGGTTTCAAAGATATGGCATTTGGAAACTCCTTAATTAGATTTAAGATTTTAGTCCTACACTGTGTTCTCCTTGTCACCAGAATGCATTTATTTGGCAGTTGCTTTATTTAGTGATACTGATTTCACACTGTGAATAACCAACAAAAACTCTAATATGCTGGCATTCCAAAAGCTTTTTTCTTTTGAAAACAGAAAGCAAAGAAACCAGAGGAGATTTATGAAGAGTGGTCCAAATTGAAACCTATTTGGAAGCACCTTTCCTATTTGCACAGCTAAACATCTTTGTGTTTTATTTTAAATGAAGGAGTACAGAGACAGATATCTCCAAGTTCGAAACACACATTAGAATATGTTTCTATAAAAACACATTACACAATCAGCATTCATAGAGGGTTGTCAGCTCTGGAGGACTTGCATGCCCATGGGTCATCCCTGGGGACAGCCTGTATATAAATACCAGCTGCCAGTTCACAGTTTGTTCAAATATAAACTCTGTTAGGCCAAGATAACATGTATGTAGTGTGACACGGCAGTACCGAGCTATGCACATGTGGACCTTGGTATATTTAGTGCTTGATATTATTTCACTTCTCACTTAAGCAGCATGCCATTGTAGGAGAGATTGTTAAAAGGACAGTAACTCTAAGATGTGGAGTAAAACGAACTGAACAGCAACACTAACGATTGTCCAGAAGGCCACAAAGGGAAGAAAGCACTGCATGAAGTTTGTACAACTGGGAGATCCTTCTGTTTCCTGAAGCATTAATGAGAAAAGGAAGAGAGCTTTGGTCCCAGCATCTAATAGTATTTGCTTCATAGCAGGTGCTTGATAAATATTGGTGGATGGCTGGGAGCATGGCTCAACTGGTAGAATGCCTGCCTAGCAAGTATGAGGCCCTGAGTTTAAAACAGTACCATCAAATAAATTAAAAAATATTTGTGCAAAAAAGACAACTGCTCTTGCTTCTAATTCCACTGACTCAACTCTAGCTCACTCCCTTCCTTCATGGTCACTGCTGATAATGTCACCTGTGCCTGAGGAAGATTAAGCAGCATCCTATTGGAGCTGTTCTCTTTAGTCTGCATTCTCTTTACTCCAATTCAGCCATTAGGTATGTGATCCCAAACTGTCGGTATGACTGGTTGTCACTTCCTCCCCCCGCATAGAT
Organism: Castor canadensis; assembly: GCF_047511655.1. Classification (NCBI taxonomy): domain Eukaryota; kingdom Metazoa; phylum Chordata; class Mammalia; order Rodentia; family Castoridae; genus Castor; species Castor canadensis. Next base: position 31,017,857 of record NC_133395.1, read on the forward strand.
CCAAGTGAAATCATTCCCTAAGCATTTTCCACCATGTTCTGAGGCCTGTAGTTGTACCCATCCTTATTTCTTTCTCCCCTCCTCAAGGTTAGCTCACCACATTTCCAACTCCTAGTCCCCTTTAGAGGTACAATATCAAGACCAGTGTTTCCCAGGTGGACATCTACCTTCTCCTAACAGCCATCTGTCCCTCCTAGGCTCTCAAAAGAACTCTATATATTCACTAGGAAGTAGTTTTATCTTTTCATTTTGTATTCTAATAGTTTCTATGAAGGTCTTACAGTTTCCTTTATCAGCTATTTATTGAGGGCCAGCGTCCAGACTTACTTGTCTTTGTGGCTCACATCAAACTCTTTCATAAGTCTCCTTTGTTCTCGTAGACCAGTTAGTTGCTCCTCTATACTCTCCTCACTCTCTGTTCTTCTGACTTGGTTAAATTTATCACAACTAAAATTACGTAAATAACTAAGTAATTTTTTTTACTTGACTGGGGTTTGAAGTTAGTGCCTTGAGCTCATTAGACAAGTACATTACCACTTGAGCCATACTCTTACCCCTATCTGCTTTAGGTTATTTTCAAGTAGGGTCTTACTTTTTGCCTGAGCTGGCCTGAGACTGCAGTTCTTCTACCTATGCCTTCCATGTAGCTGATATTTGTAGCTATGTGCCACATGCCTGGCCTGTTTGTTGAGATGTGGTCTTGCTAACTTTTTGCCTGTGATCCACCCAATCTTTGCCACTCACATGACTTGGATTATAGGTATATGCCACTATGCCTGGCCCAAGTGATTTATTTTTAATGGTGTCTCCTTTGTAAGAACGTAACAAACTTCACAAGGACTTATGTCTACCATCAGATTCCTGGACATTTGTATAGTGTCTATATCTTACTAGGTATTCAACATGTAAGTATAAAGTTTGTAGATAACTAAGAGATGATAGATAAATAAACAGATTAGAGGCACACACACTCACACATCCACATACTTATGGGTTCACACTTTTCTGCTCTCCAAAAGACAATGACCCAACCCCAGTGGGATATGCCTGTCATCCTAAGCTATGTGGGAGACTGAGACGAGAAGGATTGTGGTTCAAGGCCAGTCTGGGCAAAAAAGTATGTGAGATCTCCCCTCAAAAGAGAAAAGCTGGGCATGATAACACACACCTGTGAGGCCAGGAAATGTAAAAAATAGGAGGATCATGGTCCAGGCCAGACTGGGCAAAAAGTGAGACCTTGTCTTCAAAATAACTAGAGCAAAAAAGGCCAACAGGTATGGTTCAAACAGAGTGCCTGCCTAGGAATTGCAAAGCCCTGAGTTCAAACTCCAGTACTGCAGAAAAAAAGTCTGTGACCTAGAGAAGAGGAAGGAGAAGTGCCCTATCATAATCACACCTAATTTCCATATCCAGTTCTTGTGAGTAATAGTTGTGTTATGGTATACATCATCCCTTACCACACTATTTGCAGGATAGTTCTCTGGGTGGCTTTGTAGCAACTCTGTCCTCCTCCAGTTTGGCTTATAGTTTTCAATAACTGTAGTATGTCTGAGGAATATAATATCCTGAGACTCCTGAGATAGTAAGAGAACTGCCCAAACACTCTAGCCTTTGCTCTTGTCCCTCCTAAGGAATACACTTTTTGAGCGAGGTCTTTGCTCCTCTCTATCTCTGGATGCATAATGTCTTTTAAAGCTTATCTCAGAGAGTCATGTGACCCCTGAAATCCATAACCTAGAGTGGGTTGCTTTTCTGGATCCCTCGACTTTGGCACAATGGAACAGTCACACTTGAGACTCCCAGCCCAGAGAAACTTTACTGACCACCTTACAATGGATTCTAGGCTTCTTTTGTCCCTTACTGCCTGTAAATTAGCAATAGGTCCATTTCATGTAACTTGCTGCTTCTGAACACCTTAAAGACTCAGAGAAGGTGGTAATCAACATACGGTGAACTTGCTTAATGCCATTTCATCTGCATGGTTATGATTTCTGAATATTTGTTTCCATTATAACTTCTCTTGAACCCCAAAGGTCCACCTACTTTGTGGACATCATCATTTAGAAGTTCTGTGTTAGTGACTCATTAGTTTTTCACCAAATTATGTCATTTCCCTCTTTCTCCTGGCTCTGTATCCAAGCATATTTCTTAGTCTTCTTTGCAATTAGGTATAGTCATGTGATGGAGTTTGGTAATAAAGTGTTGATCAGAGTTTATGGGTCTGGCCCATAGAACCCACATTTTCCTCCTACTCTGTACTTCCCTGTCTGCCTGTTGGATTTTGAGGGCTCATCAGAGAACTATGTGGTACCAGGACATGATATATCATAGATGGAAGAAACCTGAGTCCCTCAATGACTGTGTAGAACAGAGACATTCCATCTCTAATAACTTGGTTTCAGCAAGCAAGACATCATCCTATTTTGTAAAACCATTAAACTTTTTCATATTGTTTGTTATGGCAATTGGCCATACCTGTCTAATACATATGCTTCTCTTTAACATATTCTCCTCTGGCATGCCTGGTCTATTTTAGCATCATTTCACCATTTCTCAGTTAGATTGCTGAAAGTTCCTCAAAGTATTTCCCACTCATCTCTTATTCATCATCAGTCAACATCTTTTGGTCTTTATTCTTATTCTTGCTACTTTAGGTCAAGATATAATTCTTTACTGATTTGTCTATTAAAATAATGAGGTCTTTTCTTGAATGGTCTTTCCTTTCTGTCTTGCTCACCTCCACTTTACCTTCCACACTGCCAAACCTTTTTCTTTTGAAAACATAAATGCGATCCAAGTCTTAAAAAATTGGGTATATCCAAAAGAATTGAAATAAGGATCTCAAATAGTCATCTGAATCCCCTTGTTAATTACAACATTACTCACAATAGCCAATATATGGAAGCAACCTAAATGTCCATCAATGGGTGAATGAATAAAGGAAATGTGTTTGTATACACCCACACACTGTAGTATTATTCAGCCTTAGAAAAGAAGGAACTACTGTCATATGTGACAACATGGATTAACCTGGAGGACATTAGGCTAAGAAAAATAAACTGATCACAGAAAGACAAATACCATATAATCCCACCAATATGGGAAATCTAAAATAGTCAAACTTACAGAAACAGAGAGTAAAATGGTGGTTCAAAGGGCAGAGGGCAGGAGGACATATAGATTATCTGATAGTCATGTATGCATTTCAGTTATGCAAGATGAGTTAGGTCTAGAGATCTGCTATAGAACATTGCATTTATGTTAACAAAGGTGGATCTCATGTTAACTGTTCATACCTCAATTACCCACAAGTCCATATTTCTGTATCATGGCATCTATTTAACCCCTTCATAATCCATTCGTTCCATAGCCATCTTTCACCTACATTTCTAATGACATAACTCAGCCTCTAACAAATAAACAATAATAACAAAGCAACATAAAACCAAAATAGAAATATACTTTTCCCCAGTAGAGCACATTTGTCCCCAAACTTTAAATCCCTGTATGTGATATTTATCTAGACTAAATGTTCTTTCTTTCCATTGTCTATTTGATACAATTTCATTCTCTTGTAAGGTTCAGTTAAATAATCACCTTTTCTCTCTTTTCAAACCTTTCGTACTGAGTTAATTGCCTTCTCCTCTGTACTCTAATGGTACTTTGAATATTAAGTCTCTTATAGTGTTTATTCCTTTGAATTTCTCTGCATGTGCATCCCAGCTGACTGTGGGATTCTAGAGGGCAAGAAATAGGTCTTATTTATCTTCAGATACCTTGTGTTCTTTTGTGAATGACAGTGAAGAAAATACTCAAAAGGAGTTTATTGAATTATTTTTAACTATCATATAATTTACTATCAAAGAAAAATTTGGCCTCATTTTTCACTATGGGAGGAGCTTAGCAGGAATGTGTAACTCTTTCCCACCTTTCAGCAGCTATGTTGATAAAACTAATCTATTTTGATAACAATAATAACATTTACTTACATTTAACAAAAGTTTGTTATGTGCTTGGCACCGTGGTGAATCCTGTATGTACTTCATCTTGTTTAATCCTTGCAGTAACTCTGTAGCTGATATTGCTACATCCATTTAAAGGTAATGTATTAAGTTAGCATGCAGGTATGAACAAAACACAACTGTGAGAAAAGTAGCCTCCTACAGCAGCTACAGAGGAAGGCACATTGATTTTTGTCCCCAAGATGACAAAACATTTGAGAATTTCCTAAAGTATTTCTTAACCATTAGAGCTTAGTTCTTAATTAAAAAAATATCTAGAGAAGATAATTTGGAACTTAAGTTTCATTCAAAATTATTTTAAATTAAGCTTTTTGCTTTCCCTAAGTATTTATGAGTTGCTTCTGATATCTTTGGAGACAGCTAGGTGCAGTGTAAGTCTGTGAGCAAACCATTATTCACTTTTAAAGTATTCAGAAAAAGCAAGAGGGTTTTGCTTTGGGACATTTGAGTGCATTAGAAACTCTCTTGATCCTGAAATTCAGAGTAGAATTTCAAAGGGAAGAAATATTAGGCTATCAGACAAGAGTTGAAGACCATTAAACATGCATACAGTGTAGTTTCAGACAACATTCACTGGCAAACCAGATCTTTTGTACCTAAATATTACCTGATTATGAATTACATCACTGTGCATGATGTTTGTGTGCTAAACAAAAATAGTTTGGAATCATAAAAGCCAAAAAAAAAGGAATCCCTTATCCCATTCAGTGAAATAGGACACAAAGAAACTATTGCAGACAGCTTAATAGGGTATTACTTACACTAGCCCAGAGGAATGAAGGCATAGTTCTTTAGTACAGGAAATTATAGTTGAGTTAGAAGGAAACACATATGTGTGATGTCTATAGGGTTGTTTATTTTCCAAATTACTTCTTTACTATATCATTCACCTGTCAAAAAAGATTCCAATGTTTCCATTGCCTGTATTGTGTAACTTTTCATCTGGTCTTCTTGCCCCACTAACATACACAGTCTTACCTCTCATGACTACTCTTGTCAACCCATTGAGGCATGATAAATACATGAGGAGACAGGGAATTATATTATTTTAATAAATAGTAAAAGGACTAGACTCAGACATTGGACTGAGAAAATAAAAACTAAAAGCCAGAGCAGCTAGCTACCTCCCATCTCCTTTTAGATGTCAAGTTACAAGAATAGCAAGATATGAAGGGGCTATCTGCACCTGCCTTCTTCTTTGAGATGTTAACAGCTTCAAGGCTCCTTATATGGGTAAAGGGACAGAAACAAATGGAAGGCATGTATGGCAAAGGGAATTCCTAAAACTCATCTATTGTTTCTGTGTTTTGGGTAGGCCTAAATGACACCTCCATGTTTTAACCATATTTAGCAACTATCTTAGCCACCCAGATCCACTGTCTTAATGATTACAGGTTGCTACACTTGACCACATATATTCCCTCTGCTAGGAAAGTACAAGACTACAGATAAGGGTTGCCATTTTTGCTCTCATTTCCTGAATGGGGAACAGGAAATATTTCTCTTCTTTTTCTCCATCTCTCCTTACTTTTATCCAATTATACTAAATTCCATTCTAATACATTTTATTATCAATTTCACTGCATTTTCATGTTTTGCCTGAATTATTCTCTTTTTAAATGTAAGGACTGAAGTAGATAGCAGTGTTGAACTTACTGGTAACACCATCTGGTCACCAACTGCTAAACTCACTCTGGGTTTCCTCTCTCCTATGCTCTACCAGTCCAAAACCTACTTATCCATTTCACCCAAATTCTGTCCTCTCTTAGAAAATGTTCCCTGATCACATCTGTTAGAAATATTCTCTTTTTTAACTCTAGATGTGGTGAAGACTCCCATGTTAAGGAGACATGGCAGACAAAAGAATATCAAGGAACTGATGGAATGTGAGGAGTAGATAGGTTAGTGGGAAAGAGAGGACTAATGGATCACAGAAGTAAACACCAAGCTTGCAGAGATGTTCCCAAGCACAAAATTGGAACCATGACTCAAAGAAAAACAACCAATTAGTAAGGTCCAAAAAAGGGTGACAGTCAGTCAAAAGTGGCCTAACCCAACACTTACTCTGAACTCTGTTTCAGCACTACACTCTTTTGCCTAGCTGCCTACCCCTTTTAATGGCAGCTAATAAACCATTGCTTTCTCCCACTTTCTGTCTCAGTAAATTCTTATACCAACTGATGGCTCCTGAAATCCACATCCCTATTTCTTGGTTGCAAATTTTTGTTATTACCTTATTATTTTTCATCTCTAAAGGTACTGTTTTATCTTCCTAATTAGATTGCAAGAAGTAGACTTTAGGATCTGCATCTTTACCTTTTCTTAAACATTTTTACTAGCATATATTAGTTGTACAGGGGTTTCATTGTGTTATTTCCATATATGCTTACAATGTACCTTGCTTAGGTTCATCTCCACCATGATTCTTTTCACCCCTTCCCCCTACTTAAAATGATTTCAAGAGGGCCTGCATCTTTGATGTTCCAGAATCCCCCTTAGTCTCTCACCCTGTATCAAAATCAACTCAAAGTGGATCAAAGACCTTTACATAAGGCCTGAAGCCTTGAAACAACTACTGGAAGTAGTAGGAAATACACTGAAACAGATAGGCATAGGGAACAACTTCCTAAGTAGAACTCAAGGCTCAGCATCTAAGACAAAGAATAAACAAATGGGGCTGCATCAAATTAAAAAGCTTCTGCACAGCAAAAGAAACAGTCACTAGACTCAAGAGACTGCCCTCAGAATGCGAGAAAATTTTTGCCAGCTATTCTTCTGATAAAAGACTAATCCAGAATCTATAGGGAACTCAAAGAAGTCAACCTTCAAAGAACCAACATACCAATGAAGAAATGGGTACATGAATTAAACAGGGAATTCTCAAAGAGGTACAAATGGCCAACAAATATCTGAGGAAATGTTCAAATTCCCTGGCTATAAAAGTGTTGCAAATCAAAGCAACAGTAAGATTTCATCTCACCCCAGTTAGATTGGCCATATTTAAGGACAATAACAGCAACAAATCCTAGCAAGGATGCAGTGAAACAGGAACTCTTGTATACCATTGGTAGGAATGCAAATTAGTACAACCATTATGGAAAGCAGTATGGAGATTCTTCAAAAAGCTAAAAATAGAACTGCCACATAATCCAGTGATACCACTCCTGGCCATATACCCAAAGAAATGTAAGCTAGAATACAATAGAGACATCTGTACACTGATGGTCATTGCAGCACTGTTCACAATAATCGAGCTATGAAAACAACCCAGATGCCTAAACTGATGAATGGATCAAGAAAATGTGGTATATATATATATATATATATATACATACACAATGGTGTTTTACTCTCTCATAAGGTATAAGACATGTGGTTTGAAGGTAAATGGATGCAATCAGAGGACATCATGTTAAGTGAAGTAAGCCAGGCTCAGAAAGACAAAGGCTGCATGTTTTCTCTCATATGTGGAAGACAGATCCGAAAGATAAACATATTCACAAGAACAAACATGATCATATACAAACTCAAATGTAGAACAGGTTTGTAACAGTGGAACTACCCTATGGATCCCAGGGAAGGAGGAAAAAGAAAAGATGATGACAGAGCATCAACAGTATTATAAAACAATACCTGTGAAGGTAGAGAATATATTGAAAACTGTTGAAAAATGGGGGTAGGAGATAAAAGTGTAAGGGAGAGCAATGGACGGGATTGAATGGACCAAATTAAAATATACTCACAGTGGGGATACATTGAGAAACCCCTTTGAACATCAACTTAAATATTTATAATGAAAGATGGGACTGTAAAATAGGTACAGTGTGTGGGGAGGTACTTGTAGGAGGAGGGAAGGTGAATAAAGTAGATTAAAGTGAGGGAAAAAGGTTGATGGACTTCATATACTTATATGAAATCGAACAAAGAAGCCTCTTGCAATTGATTTAAGGGAATAGAGGGGGAGAGATGGTGGGGATGATCTAACCAATGTACAATATAAGCCTATTTGACATTGTCATGATGAATCCCCCTGTGTAATGAATACATCCTAATAAAAAATTTAAAAAATTTTGTTAGCGTATATTAGTTGTTCAGGGGGTTTCATTGTGACATTTCTATATTGCTTACAATGTACCTTGCTTAGGTTCATCCCCACCATGATTCTTCTTCACCCCTCTCCCCATCTTAAAATGATTTCAAGAGGGCCTGCATCTTTGATATTCCAGAATCCCTCATAGTAAAGGAAAAAGGGCAACTAATATTTATTGAATTCTTGCTGTGTGCCAGGCTTTATGCTAGATTCTTCATAAATATTATCTAATCTAATTCTCAAACAATTCTATGATTTATATATTATTAACTCCATGTCAGAGATGAGGAAACCAAGGCCTCCAGAGGTTAGGTACCTCACTCAATATCATATAGCTAGTTATTGAGTTGAGTTTAGCTTAGTGCTGTTTCTCTCCAAAGTTCCTGGCTTTCCCAATATCCTTTACACATATTAGATAAGTATTGGCAACAACAGTGTCTAGGCCTTCACTCCCCTGAGCACAATTTTGATGGCATTTTATCTTTCTTAGATGTTTAATGTGCACTGCTATGATTTATGCAAGTAGATTGTCGACCATTGTGGGCAGGATCTTGTCCATTGACGAGGAGCACACTTGTGTATTCCTCGGCCTAGAGAGAGCCTTCAGAGTACACTTGTAGAGTGCTTACAGAATTCAGTCTTTAAAACTGAATTGTAATAGTGTGTTTGACCTTCACATCTCCTGTTAGGCTACTTATATTTACCCAGGCTACTTATATTTTGTCTGTCCCTATTTTCTTTTAAAAACATTTTATTTTAAAACATTTTTGAAATGTGGGGGGAGAGGGAAGGGAGGGTGGGAGGAAGGGGGAAAAATGGCCTGAACAATGTATACACATATGAATAAATGAATAAATAATTTTAAAAAATAAAATAAAATGTTTAGAAAGTGGTGTTACAGGACAGTTAGAATAGCTCTAAATCTCCTGGCAAACAGATGCCAAGAAAACCCAATGAATATGAAATAAGACCATAATGAAGGAGAAAACATCAAGTTTCTATTGTTTTGCCATTTTTAAGATATTTCATGATGCTTACCCATGGGTCAGTGATAATCTTCATGGCATCCATGTGACTGTATTCCAAACGTGCTCATGACATCAAGTCACATTTTATTGCCTTCCTCACCTACACCTGGCTCAACCCGATATACAAATTTGTCCCCCACTGCAACTCCACTTGTTATTTTTGGCTCTTCTAGACTACAGTTGGATAAGGATATTCTGAGACCTAACAGCATTGGAGACTGAACTTTGGAGTTTCTGAGAAGACTAAAGTGCCTGGGAAATGGTAAGAGAAAATGGGAGACAGCAGTGGGGGAAGTTCATTGTGTCAGGTGAACAACTTTTCTATATTATGTACAGAATTCCCCTCCTCCCAACAGATGAGAGAGATTTGAATAGATTCGCAGCTACAGCCATAGACACAAGTTCAGCATTTGCAATTCTATGGTAAATTTTTTGAGGACCTCAAAAGGCTGCACATGTATGCAGTGATTTACTGTTTTATATCATCCAATCTTAAGGATACCAATACATTTTTAAGAGCTTGTCTATTTCCAAGGCTCAAAGAAATGATGATTCTATATTTATCTCAATATATAATTAACAATAATTTATAAGTAATGAGTTTCATGTTCTGAAGACAAATTACTGGCCTTTCTTCTCCCCTCTCCCCCACTTTTAGTTTTTAATATAAGTACTGGTTGGGGGCTTAGGCTGTGATTTCCATGACACCCAGGTTGGCATCTTACAGTGTCACAATGAGCTGTTACAGGTGAGAAGCACATGAACCCTCAATCTAAAGAGATGAAATTTTCATCTGAATGTCCTACAGAATAAAAATGATGGAGGTAAAAACAGAAAATATATGACATGGACAAAGTTGGCTCTAACTAGAACATTTTTCAAAGTTTTCTAGGGGCATCAATTGCTCTCTGAGCAAATCGTTTAGTACAGAACTTGAGCGAGAGCATTAGCAGATGATCCTCTTCTGCCTGCAATTATATTAGTCATGCACTCATAGGCTGGAATTTATGGTCATTTGTATTCCAGAAGAATACTTGTGACGTGCTTTTCAGAAGAAAAATAAAGAAAACTACTAAAGTATGACCCAAAGACTACAGATTTCTTTTTCTAAAAAAAAATTTCCAATCCCTAGTTTTAAAAGGATTATGCCATAAAAACAAAGGGAACTATAAACCCTGTAATATAAATATTCTCAGCCTCTAAACGTATTGTTTGTTATTTTTGCCATCATGAATATCATTATCACTTGTCCTCCCCCATTTATACTTTATGTATTTACTTTCTTGGTTATCTAGTTTATAAATTCCTGGACAGGGAAGGATATCTTATACACCTTTCTATCTTCCAGGTACATGGCATGTTATTATTATTTTTGTCACCATGATCATAAGCATCGTCATATTGTCAGCATCATCATCTTTTGCACACAGATTTCTAAGAATTGTTTTAGAGTCTGCAGTAGGAAAGATGCTATGTGTGTTTGAAAAGTAACACTTGTGGCAGGTAACTGGATGTGTAGCCCAGTCAATTGTATGTAATCTTGGCCTGTGTCTGTGCTGGAAGAATGTGGTTGGTTCTAAGACCTATTGTAGCTATTACATTGGACCTAACTGATTAGCAAAAGTCTGTATTCAGACACTGCAATGGACATGGCTGTTGATTCTGGATTTTGATGGATGGGACTGCCATGCACACACCGTCATCATGTTGACTGATCTGACTAAACAGTGGTATCTGAAGGATTCTCGGAGTCACTCTGTTGCTCAAGTAGGGTCACAGAATTTAATGTTTCTACATATTCTATTTTTCTAAAGTGTTCTCTGTTTCTTAAAATGTAAATTTACATGTGAATGCCTCAATATTTTAAACAAGTGCTTAAATATCAGTTTCAGAGATGCAAAAACAGCCAGTCATGTAGATATCCAAGTTTATATGGGATGCTACGTAGCTAGGAAAGTGAAAAACTCTTATCAGTTAGATAACTGTTTCTATGTGCCAGCTACCTAAATTTCTGAGACTTTAGTAGGAAAGTGTGTATCAATATGATAGCATAAAATAACCATCTCAGGAATAGAACTGAGAGTCTTAACATTTGAAATATATCTAAGCACACTGTATGACAACTGTAATGAAAAATACTATATGAGAACAAAAATATTTTTATGGCCTAGGTAAAGCTGGTACTTAATTAGTGTTATTGTCGACACTTTAAAAATTCTCTTTTGGCAGTGCTGGGGTTTGAACTCGGGGCTTCACACTTGCTAGGCAGGCACTGTACTACTCAAGCCACTCCTCCAGACCTTGTTGACACTTTTTTTTCTCTATTTTTTTTAAAAAAGAACTCTGTGATAAGACAGAACTTCAACTGATTATTATGACTTTAATTAAAAAGGTATCATTTGTTTAAGTGCACAGAATGTTAATTGATGTATGAAAAATTAATTCCATATTAAAGATTGATTTTCCTTAAATTTATCAGTTTTGAAGAATTATGATTTTAGCCAAGGGTGATGGCACATGCCTGCTATTCTAGTACTTGGGAGGCTGAAGCAGAAGGATTGTGAGTTCAAGGCCAGCTTGGGCTACATAGCAAGACCCTGTCTAAAAAAAAGAAGGAAAAGGGAAAAAATTATGATTTATTCATGTAGGAAATACATGCAAATAAGAGAACTCATAGGAAATTCAAGCAACATCTGATGAACAGGTCCTACATGTTCATATCTCAGACTTTCCTTATATTGTCAGTGATTTGGGAATAATTGCACAGACTGGAGCATTTATTGAGCACTCATATGTACCAGGCTCTGTACAAAGTGACTTAGATCTTGCTTTTCAAGTGAGGTCCATGAATGGACTGAATCAGCATCACCTGGTAGCTTGTTAAAAAGTGCTAGTCTCTGGGCCCTCCCCAGCCCTGCAGCTTCAGGATCTGTTTTATAGTGAATGCTCCATCAAGCACCGTGTGGGACAGTCTGAGGCACTGCTTTCTCATTTCTCTTAGGACTTCTCATCACAGTCCTACAATTTAGGTAGGTTAAGTCATTTTGGAAGGCCTTGAAGCTACTAGGGTGGAGTCTTCTGTACATTCAGATACTGGTCGTGTTTTCACTGCACAATTCCACTCTCCGCTTGTTGGAGCCTTACTCCTCAGTTGTCTAACTCAAATTCTCCCACCTCAACTAAGTCATTCTTGATGCATTCTGTTCCAAATCACTTTTTTTCCACTTAAATATCTCACAGTACTTTGATTTTTCCTGATTTTGCCATATAACACATTTTCATTTACATTATTGTTAGTATCCATGAACATTAAAACTATCTTTATTGGCTTGCACCCAGCATAGCAACTACCATATAATATATGCTTAATGGATGCTTGAATAAATTAACAATTGCCTTTGCCCTTTAAATAAAGCCATTGTATAGTTCATTAGGACAAATAAATCCAGTTTAGTATATTAATAGCTGCTAATTTCTCCAAGGTTATTACTGCCTGGCAAACATTAATATTAATAATGGTAATTCTTATCATGTCTACAGGATTTTATAACTTACAAAGCACTTCAACTATTAGGACATCCAATCCTCAATACAATCAATGGGATGAGATACTATTCTTCCCATTTTACAGATATAGAAATTCATGTTCACAGAAGTTTAGAGGCCTGCAAATTGCTACAGGGAGCACTATGGAACAGAAACCTACAGCTTCTGATGGCAGGATCTGTGCCCTTTTGTCTGTCTTTCTGAAGCAACCACATCTTGTATAAGTAAAGAGCTGTTTTCTCAAGTGATGTTTGTGGTAGATGATCTCATTTACAATATACATTGATCTTTAGCTATTCTTCCTCAAAGCAATAGGTATGACAAATGAGAGATCTTCAGGATTTGGTGATTGCCTGGCAAGGTGCTAGAAAGGATGAGTGGTGGGAGTAGAAGGCTTACAAAGGAGCCCCAGACTTCAAGCTAATGTGCCTTTAGCTGCAAGGGTGCTATTCATTAAACAGAGATGGACTGGGAGCATGAAGTGGGGGGAAGATGATAACCTGGGGATGCAGAGAGGTTGTGGCTGGCTCACTGTGTTCTCCTTTTTCATGCTTCTGTGGTTATGGATATACATGGTGAAATGGAACTTGGACCTGAAGGATTACGTTACTCATAGGCCCTGTTACATGAGTGAGAATAAAACTTTGTTGTTTTTAAGCCCCTGAGATTTTGTAGTCATTAGTTACTACAGTATAATCTCTATTCCAGTCTACTCTGGCTCAGAGATACTGAGGAGAACTCTCTGTGAGCAGTTGCTTGAGCTAAAAGGCATTTCACGTTCTTGATTTTACACTATGTTCTAATTTCTTTTTCTTTCTCACATTATTGTGAATGAGCACCCTGTCTGATTTATGAAAACAGCAGCCTGGAACTTTGCTGGTTTCTCACCCATCCATGCCTCAATATTTAAAAGATTTCATCTGTTGATGTGCTCTCTGCATAGGAATGAATATAGAAATCTTAAACTGACTGGGACCACCATGGGAAGAGGACTAGGGAGGAGTGAAGAAGATTAGAGGAGATGAACCGATTGGGGCTGTAATACATCTGTGCATGGGAATATCCCAAGGAAATGCCCTATGTAGGTATCTTTATCTCAAACAAGCAAAACGTCATGTTTTTCTTTTTGCCTTTATCTTTTTTCTTCTACAAAATCGGAGTACAGGACAGCAAAACAGTTCCTGTAGTGGGTGGGGGGGAAGTGATTGGCATCGGTGGGAGGGGAAGGTGATGGGGAAAGGGGGTAGGAGGGTGAATACGTGCAAATAATGTGTTCACATGTATATAAATGCAAAAATGATACCTGTTGAAACTGTTCCAGGAATCAGGGAAGGGAGGATGAAGGAGAGGGTGAAGGGAGTGAATTCAAATATGAGATATTTGATACATTGTAAGAAACCTTGTACATGTCACAATGTATCCCCATCCAGCACAACAATTTTAAAAAAAGACTTCATGTAGCTGTTGAGAAAGACCTGGTATCTGAAATTACAAGTCCTGAGCTGCAATCTTTAGTCTGCTTCTCACTAGCTGTATCCCAGGGCAAGTCTCTTAACTTGTCTGAATTCAATTTATTAATCTATCGACTGAATGAGTTCTACTAAGTAATTTATGTGGCTGTGAAGAGCCAATGAGCTAGTATGGATGAAAGCAGCTTGTAAATTTTGAATATGCTATTTAGAAAATAATGGAAAAAATAGACTATTAAAATAAAAACTTGGCACAGTAAACAATCAGTAGAGGGAAAAGACAATCCTTGGATTGTGAGAAAATATTTACAAACTGTATACTGATAAAATATTGACCAGGATCTGGATAGACATTTTTCAAAACTAGACAAACAATAGCTAACAGAAATATGAAAGTATAATAATGTCAACTGCTAGCCTTTGACCTTTATATGAGGGCAAGATAAACTTTCAAGTTAGGAAAGTAGACTCCATTCTAACTGCGTGCTTTGTTTTGTAAATTTCTGCATAAATCTACATCTCTACAATTAAGAAGGAAATGATAGGACTCATTCCTGGTATGTCCAACCCATTGTATCTGAAGAGTAGCTCCAAAAGATCTTGTGGAAAGGCAAGACTTCCTGGATGAAGCAAGGTCTGTGCTGGGACAGACTCTTCAGGAAGCACTCACTCTCGCTTTTCCACCCTGACCTGAGTGCCTTCTAAATGTTCACTCTAGGCACTGATGATAGGATTAAAGCTTCTGTACAAGTCACATAATATTTAATACAATTGTGAGAAGGTTTAGGACTTAGGGAAGCAAAGAGCATGACACATTCTATGATGGACCAGTAAGGTAGGATCCACTAAAGAATGCTGACAATAATGAACATTACTGCAAACAGGACCACAGGTAAGTAACATTTCATGAAAGACCCAGTACAAATGAACTGTTTCTGAATGCCTTGTGGGTATAAGTCCTTAGGGGCCAGAAAGATGACTGCTTTGAAAGTCTCATCATGGGGTTCCCATAGAAAAATAAACTCACTTGCTCTCCTCACTGTTAGAGCACTGCATTATTCTGTGCACTATCAGAAGTTATTTTCTTGTACTTTCCATTTTTTCTTTGATGAATATAATTATATCATAATGAATGTATTGGCAATTAAAAAATGAATTGGACCTAACTTATTATTGGTTAATTTTGGCCCTCAATAACTATCTCACACACACCCTGTTCCTTTTGCCTGCATCTTTCCCCACGTTCCTGTTCTCCTTATTTCCAAGAGCAGTGGCTCCCATGAAATGTCCTGTGTGCTTGGGGTCCCAACATCTTTTTCTTACTTCTTTTCTTTTTCTTTTCCTTTGATTGTTGCTATTAACATCATGCTCAAAACTGTCTTCCATGTTTTGGAAATACATTGTTGGATTCGTTTAGTAGTGTTAGATTTGAACTCAGGGCATTGCATTTGCTCTACTACTTGGGCCATGTCCCTAGCCCCTTTAGCTTTAGTTACCTTTTAGATAGAGTCTCATACTTTTTTTGCCTGGACAAGCTTTGGACCAAGATCCTCCTAACTGTGCCTCTCACTTAGCTGAGATAATAAGGGTGCACCACCATGCCTTCCTTATTTGTTGAGATGGGATCTGGTTAACTTTTTGCCCAGGTTGGCCTCAAAGCACCATTCTACGGATGTCTGCTTCCCATGTAGTTGGCATTGCAAGGGTGATACACTCTACCTAGTCATCTTCTTGGATGTTTTATTTCCCCTTTAACCACCATTCCATTTCTTTTCTCTTTCATAGCCAAACTTCCTAGCTTGTCTGTAGACACTGTCTCTACTCCTCATCTTCCATTTCCCCCCACCACCACCCCAAGCAAGCCCCACACATTATGCAGATGTGTATTGTCAAGGTCACAATTGACCTGCATGATGCTATCCAATGCACATTTGTCTCTTTTCATCTTATTCAATCTCTCATTAGCATTCAACATAGCTGTCAATTCCCTTTTTCTTGATGTTTTCTTTTGTTTACAGTGTCACTCTTCTTCATATTCATGTTGTTGGGGGATTTTCCCCATTTCAGTGACCTTTCAGCTCTGTCTCCTTTACTGAGTTCTCTTGTTTTATGTGAATTGATCCTGGGACTCCTGCTGAACTCTAGATGGATTCACCACCAGAACTCATCTACCAGCCCATGTTTTTGAATACCAGCTACGTGTTGATGCCTCCCTCTTTACATCTTCAGCTTTCAATACAAGAGCTAACTATATTATATAATTATACCAAATTATATATGATGATTATACAGAGACTTATAAAGATGATCCTTCTTCTGCCTTCATGTAACCTGGAGTCTCCCTTAAAGTCCAAACCCAACTATAAAACTATCAACTTGACACTGCCACTTAAATATCTAATAATTTATCCAAAAAATTCAATACAGCAGGATATGTCAAGCTTACATCTAAGTCACATTTTGAATCCAGAAGTTTGTTCTAGGTAGGAGCTGCTGGAGGATATCCTCTTCTGGAGGATAATGCAGTGGCCACATGGTTTCCTTACTGCCATTCTTACAGTGCTTCACCCTGATGCTTCTATTTTCTAGATAGCAGCCAAATGGTCTTTTGAAACTATAAAGTAGGTCATGTCTTACTTAAAGCTGTGCAGGACCATTTAGATCTCAAATTAAATGTCACCTCCTTATAAAAGCTTTCCCTAACTTTCTGCTCAAAGTGGCCCTTAACTCACTGTGTCACATTGCCCTATGTTATTGTCATCATTGCATTTGCCAATAGTTCATG
Organism: Castor canadensis; assembly: GCF_047511655.1. Classification (NCBI taxonomy): domain Eukaryota; kingdom Metazoa; phylum Chordata; class Mammalia; order Rodentia; family Castoridae; genus Castor; species Castor canadensis. The sequence continues at coordinate 31,034,797 of NC_133395.1, forward strand.
GTTTCCTGTTTATTTATATGCATAACAGCTATAGGGACACTATCTGCTTTGTTTTAGCATCATTATGCAGAGTGTGGCACATAACATATGCTTAAAGAGTAGCCAGATAAGTGAATGAATCAATGGATTTATATTCATCAACATCTGTGGTAATATGTCATGACTTTTTTTTTTTTTGCCTATTTCTATCTATATAGCATTACTAGTTTTGGAGATTTTACAATTAAATTAGTCTTTCCACAAGTACCTGGAATAATTTGACTGCCTCATTTACATCTGTGAAATGGTGACATTTTACAAGACAGAAACTTATTTCATTCATGTTGCATTAAGCTCAAAAGAAGGACCATTTTTGCAATTCTTTAATTCTCTTTTTAATCATGTATATGTGTGTATATATACACACAAGGGCTGACCTTGAACTCTTGATCACTCTGCCTCAGCCTCATGAATGCTTATGCTGGGATTTACAGCTATGCACCATAGCTCTGTAATTTGCCATTTTTAAAAGAAAGTATGTAGTATAGTGATGAGAACCTTTATTTTTTGCAAAGGTTTTCAGTGTCTTCATTTTCCATTTGCTCCCCTAAACATTTTGAGAGTAAAATATTGTTCATTCCAACCCAGATGGATATACCCAGATAACTTTTGAGAACATCAGGTATGGTTTTCATCACAGAAAAGAACTAGCTATTTGTAAATTTTCCTTCCCTCATTATATAATCACAGAGCATCTAAAATCAGATTTACAATTTCTTTACATGCCATCCTGTGAACTAGACCATAAAGATACTAGATGAGGGCTCTACGCAAGTGTACTGCAACAACTCAGCTTCAAACTGAGCCACAAACCGTCTTGGTTTAGTACTTACTCTAGTCATGAAGGAGAAATATTTTTTCCTTGCTCTAAAGTGTGGAACTACCTTATTATGTGCCTGTTTGGCTGCTTCCCCTCAGCATCGACCCTAGTGTACAGGGGCTTAATTAACAGTGTTTCCAAGGAACATTCTGTCTGCTTCATTGAAGGTTCAACTGAAGCTTTGCTCTAAGTTTCTCTCCCACACAGTTAGTTAAGTCCAAGTGCCAGTGAAAACCACATTTTTCTCACTACCTGAGCCACTTTTGTTCAACAGAGGGTACAGGCACAATGCATCTTTGTCTTCCCCCAGCTAATAACCCAGGGTGTAGTAGGTGAGGCCCGCCTTTAACATTTACTGCTGCTGCATTTGTCTATGCTATATAAAACCCATGCACCGGCCTGGCCTACTCACTGTTTTCAGAACCTTGACTCTCCTTACTGTTCTCATCATCCAAATTTATTTAAGGATGAAACTATTAGAAACACAATTGGTGAATTAATGTCACAGGGACTGCTGCTGGCAACTCATCAATTTTTGATATGCCACTCAGACAAATGAAACATAAGCCACCCAGAACAAGGGGACCTTTTGACACTTCAAAGGAAACCCCTATGGGTGGTTTCCTCTTGAAGCTACACTAAACTGGCTCGATCTCCTCAGCTGGAAGCTGCCAATGTCTCATTAACCCCTAAAAAGGCCCGGCATGAGCTTTTCTTTTCAGCTATAATTATGCCATGCACTCCTGTTATGCTGCATGGAATCGCAACACTGTCACCAGCACATTATAAAGATCCACTCTAATTGAAAAGCAGATTAGACTCTTGTGTTAATTAGCCCAAAAGCCCGCCCACTTGCATGCATTACGATTGCCTCTTAAATACTGAGGATGTTGAAATCCCTTAGAAAGACAAGCCAGACTTAATTGCAATAACCTGCAAATTAAGTTTAATTTACTTTAAATTTACCGGTTTAGCAGGCTCATTTGATGGTGTTAATGTTCTAGCAAATTAATTATCTGAATTAGTCATGCCTGGTGGAGTTTTGCAGCAGAATACATTGTACAGTGGCCTATTAATAACAGACAAACAGGACAGGATTAATGAGAAGATTATGCCTGAGTTCTTAAAAAAAAAAGGATCTTGTATGAATTCAAATATAATCACCAAAGTGCAAATACAGACTCAGAATATAAACAAACTGAAATTTATTACACTCTATGGCAAGCCATCCAGGAGAAACAGTAAAACATGACTAGTGAAATATCTGATGGCAAGAGCTCTATTCCATACACTCTTAGTGGGTCTCACCTCACCACAAACTGTCTCCGTCAGTGCGCTTATGTGAGTGCTACAGCAGCTGAAGCCCTTCCACAGGGTGGGGGCTGCAGGACAGCACCAGCATGCCATCAGAAATAGCTTCCCCTGGTTAATTGCATTGCCTTTTCAGTAGTTTATAAAGCTTTTAGGTGCTTTCTGGAATTCAACTTACAGTCATCTCTTTGGGCCAGATCAGGATATTATCAATCATAATGATTATCTACAGATACTCTTTTCTGTCCCCATAAAAATCTGTCCAGGTTTACATGGGAAATTTTTCAGGGATGAAGGAAGGGGGCTTAGAAGGATGGAAATGCAATAGTTGGAGGAAATTTAGAGCACTAAAACCTTTGGAGAATCTTCTATGTTCACCCCTTCATGATGATAACATATGGGACTTATTCTTCTTTTCACCCCCAGACCCTAAGACAAAGCCTGAAACATAGCAGGGGCTTCAAAATCCTTTTTTATTTTTTGAGTGGATGAAATGCAAAATTAGCTTGGTGACAATTTCAGGAGAATTACTCAACCTGGAAATTATGTATGGTATCAGTCCTAACAAATGTGGAATATCTCTGAAAGTGTGCCAGTGCTTCCATTGCTACAAAAAATCTCTCTCCGTTTGGTTCTGGAGAGATACACACAAGCACTCTCTCTGTCATCCATAGCAAAAGAAATCGCCCCTGGATGTCAAACTAATAATCTTTAACTGGCTTGAACTGAATATGGCCATGCAGTGACTGACCTCAACATGTCCGATTATTGATTGGGCTAGAGATGCCTACACCATCATTTTCTTGGAGCAGTCACCTGCTTTTGTCTTGATCCTGTCCACAGCTGTCACACTGTGGTGAGCCATTGAAAGAGTCCACGTTTGCATCCTTCATGCATTTATGCTTCTCTGTTTAAAATAAAAATGCCACCACTTGAAAGGCTGAATGGTTGATTCTGTTTTTTAAAAAATTATCTCATTAAAAGCCAAGGGTGTGGGTTTAGTTGAGAGTAGGGGGAGACATGCAGAATATATAAGCTTGCTTTATGTGGTATATTTAATTTGGGGGAAAATAATGAGAATAAAAATTGTTTCAATATGTTTTCAGTATTGTATCAATATATCACACAGCTCCTTTCTGGAGTCACATTTGCTGTTAGGGTGGCTGGGCTTTTTTGTTGTTTTTGTGGTTGTTCTCTGTTGAATTATAATTTGCAGCAGTAAATGAAACTGGCACAAAAAGCAGGTGTTATTAAAACTGGGCAGGAAAAGGACAATAACAACATCATTCCATTTTAAAGGGCCGATATGTGTATGGCTGAAATGACTTTGGTGGGAACCCATAGGGAATAGAAAATACACCATAAAGAAAATGGATTTCAGTGACACATAAACAAAAGGCAAATGACTAATATATTTACATACAACATGTGGTGTATTCATTGCACACCATGGTGACAGAATTGTTTATTTCATTTATAATTTATGCAGCAAAACCTTATTAAATGTGTAACTAGTTTGCCAGATGATAATATACGTAGGAGATTAGGCTTCCATTATAGAATATCATTAACAACAAAAGATTTTCATTTGTGAGTTAATTTTTTCCTAGTCCTTTCCTTTCTGTAGGGTGTTTTTGAAATAGAACCCTGCCTCTCTTCAGTCATAGTGATGTGATAAGAAGAAGGTGACTGTGAATTTCCGGAGATGAGGAGTCACTGGTCAAAATAAAAGTCTCCCTGGGACTATGTATCTGTCTTCAGAACATATAAAGCATAACTGATGGGTACATATATATTTCCAAAACTCTTCACTGTCAAGCACAGAAACACCAGAGTCTGGGACCAAGAAGAGGCTGCTTCGAAGACCTGAGAATCCTGTAGTAAGTGTTACAAAGAGAATGACTTCACTGTGCCACTTTCCTTCAGATGGGTCATCCAGCTAGATAGGGCCTTTCTAGCAATTCCAGACAACAAGGTGGTAAAGTGTGTAGTGAAGGGTGCAAGCAGTTTGGGGGAGAGTAATTCTCAGGATATGAACCGGATGGGATTTTTCCCTCCCAATTCTATAGCTCTCCAGTTGTTTCCTGTGCACCTGTTTCTTTCATACACAAAAAACTGTCCTTATTCTCCTGGCTCATTTTTAAATAAGAATAGAAAACCCCACCTTTAGGATTTCTTCCTTTCAGTGTTGTTTAATGAGGATTAAACCATTGCAGAATGTTTGTGGAGAATCTCATTCCAGGCTAGGTGAGGGGTCTTAAAAGGAGTGGTGGGGTAGATGGAGTTTGGGAGGGGGAGTGAAAGCGAGGTGGTACAGAAATGCTTTTAAACAATAAAATGTATTTTGCTTTCAAGCCTAGAGCTGTCAGGCTTCATTTCAAATAATGTATCCTGACAGTTCATACTACTCTTAAAAACTGTTGAAGCTTTTGCAGTTGCAAACTAGTGTGATAAAACATGAAAATACTTTATTCAGGTAAAGTGGAAATAGCTGTTCAGCCTGGTTAAGTTACACAGAAACCTTTTTCCTCTCTAAATTAATGTACTGTGCAAATATCCTGCCTCTGACATCCTAGCTGTCCACTTAATAAAAGTCCTTCTAGTGAGAACAGTGTCTCAGTGCATCAAAGCATTAGTGAGTTTTCCCAATGAAAGCCACACAAACTTGAATGTTCAAAGCAGGCATCTGAGAAAGCGAATCTTAGTGTCTTCGTGTTGCCAATAAGTGAGGAATCCAAGAACATGAGTTTATTTAGTCTCTACTCCATGGCCTGAAAGAAGGCAAAAAAAATCTGGTTTGGTTTTTATTTTGTTTGCACATTTTCCCACTTACTAGTTTCATAATTGCCCACATGTAGTAACTCAGAGCTGATCAGTGCTAATTAAACATACAAAACAAAGATGGTAAAATAAAAGGAAAGCTACAATCATTTCATTCTAACAATATTGAACTCCATTTTTGTACACACTCTGCTAAAAACAGAGATACAAAGTGAATAAGGCTCTTGCCTTCATAAAATTACCATCTAGTGTAATGGCTGGTGGTCACCCTTGGAAAATATTCATAGAAAATCAAATTGCTCTGTGAAATCAGAGCAAAGTTGGTGGTTGGCAAATGCTGAAGAACTGTTACATCGCCTCTCCTAGGAACAGCAATTAAGTGGACCATGAATTTTTCCATTGGAGAGCCTGGGTTTGGAGTTCTGCAAACCTGAGAATCAGGGTACTACGGTCTGAATTGTGCTTCTTTCATTCATATATTGAAGTTAATTCACAGTGCCCCACAGAGTGACTGTATTTGATGATAGGCTCTTAATAAAGGTAACTGAGTTAAAATGAAGTCATTGAGGTAGGCCCTAATCCTATATGACTAATGCCTTTCTAGGAGGGGACAAGGACCCAGACGTGCATGGAGGGCAGGCCATGTGAAGACAAAAGGAGAAGCACTTATGTATGAGCCGAAAGACACCTCAGAAGGAGCAAACTCTGCTGACACCTTGATCTCAGTATTCTGATCTCCAGACTGTAAAGAACTGGATCAGGTTGTTTAAGGTCTCAATTCGTGGTGCTTTGTAACAGTTCTCATAAACTAGCACACAGAGCTAGGTTTCTCATCTGGGAGGACATGCCACCTGGCCTTTTTTTCTGACATCTCTGTTCAGTCAGAAGACGAATGATGGCTATGGCAACAGTGTGAGAAAGCTGAACAAAGTACTGCTAAATCTATTTTTCAAATAATCACATTGAGGCTCAAAGAGGCTAGCAATGGAGTTAATTAAATCATAAATAACCAACTTGTTTGGGCCATTACCTTTAACAATCTGATCTTCAGAACATTATTCCTGGAAAATCAGTCAAGAAAAGAAACTTTGATGAAATATGATTGGAAACTCTGCATCTGCTCTCTTCCTCATAGTGAGCTTCATGGCCTGTAATGTTTCAGAGGGAAACTTAATTTTATTAAATCTAGTGTTTATCAAATATTTTTGGCCAGAGAATTCATTTTCCTGTAATATCTCTTAACATCTACTGCAGTGAATATTCTATTGAAAATATTTCAGTAAATTCTCATCTACTAGCATTGGAACTCCTATCTATATTGCTAAATGGAAATTAATTTTATTTTGCTAAAAAAGTACCAATACTTTTATTAGCTTGTGAAAAAAATGGCCTAAGTGACTTTCACCTGAAGTGATGACATATGCTGTTCCCTCTGGCCAGACTGTCCCACCCAGAGTTGTCCTTTTGGTCTTATGACAAAGCCCTTCTCAAATTTCATTTACCTTCTTAATGCAGCATTCCCTCATTTCCTGTTCCTTCTCCTTATCATAGGACGTAAGCGGTCATACTCATTCTGGATTGCATTCTGGCACATGCAATCAGTGTCATTTTGCATCACATTTTTATATTTCTATTTCTCTGCTTAGATGGGGAAACTTTGGAGGACATGAGATGACACACTCATCTTCCATCTTTCGCACAGAGCAGGACCTCTGACACACGGTGAATATTCAGTGGATGCCAGTATGATGAGTATAGGCTGGTTTTAAAACCAACCTTCTAGTGCTGTTGGCCATATTACCTTGTCTATCTTTTTAATCATATTAATTAGTCATGGGGCAAAAATATCTTTTCAAAAACATTATATAAAATAAGGTTAGGAAAAAAGTATCAAGTACTTCAAAATATTAAAATCAGAAAGCAGCATTCAGTATTGTGCTGCCTTTGAAGCTAGCGCTAATCATTTATAAAAATAATAATAGTTCTTGTTCATTGCACTCTTACCACGATCCTGGCTTGTGCTAAATGCTTTTCATGTACTATTTCAGTACAATGATGGCTGCAATCAACTCTGTGTTGCTTTTATTTTCAAACAAAAGCACAAAACAGTACTCAAAACACAAATTGAGCTGAGAATTCTTTTCTGGGGACTTGGGAGGATGTATGTTGTTAAAAAGGACACAGTTTTATGTGGCCTGGTTTCCTCCTCTCCATGTACAGGGACAGTCCATATTTGAGACTTCTCACATGAGTAAGTTGTATGTACCACCTATGTTCCACATGGGGAAATGAACTTCACTTTTCTATCATTTGCTGGTCTAATTGCCTCAAGAGAAGAAAGATACCCTCATTGTGGAAAAAGGAATACATTTCCTCACTCATTTATTTACTCATTGAACCTTTTACTCCACTGTTAGCCTAAGACAAATAAGACGTGTCTTAAAAGCTTGTAAGAATCTGGCAGAAAGTTATCTTTCGTAATCTTCAATTCTGTTCTTTCTCTCATTCCCAGCATCCAACCTATTACAAATCCCATCATTTCTACTTCCAATATATCCCAGCTTAGACTATTATATTTCATTGCTACTGCCACCACCCTTGGCCAAGCTGCCACTATTTCTTGCTGAACCTTCACCAACTTTTGATTTGCACCAACTCTTGAAACACTGAAGATTATTTTTTTATGCAACTACACAAACTTTTCAACTGTAGATTATATTAAATGACTGTTTAAAAAATCTCCAGTTGCTTGCTTAGTGTTGAAGAGTAAAATTCATATACCTTTGAAGGTCTGTAAGGCCCTTTTGATCTGTTTCCTGCCTACCTCTCATATGTTTGATGTATATTACTTTTTTTTCCCTGTCTTTATGGCTCAAAAAGCTGGCATTTGTAGTTCTTTTGCCCTAAAAATTTCTTTCCCAGTTTCTTTGGCCTGCTGGTTTGTGTTAGTCACTTTTTGTCACTGTAATAAAATACCTGAGCAAATCATTTTAAAGGATTTAGGATTAATTTTGGCTCATGGTTTCAAAGGTAGATTGAAGTCCTTGGTCACTTGGCCCCATTGCTGAGGGCTTTTGTTAAGGTAGAATATCAAGGCATAAAGGTGTGGCAGTGCAAAGCTGCCTCATGCCACCCAGAAAAACAGAGAGAGAGAGAGAGAGAGAGAGAGAGAGAGAGAGAGAGAGAAATAAGGGGTCCAGGGTCAAGGCATACCCTTCAAAGACACGCTCCTAGCATGCACTTCCTCCAACCAGGCCCCACCTCCTAATAGCCCATTCAGCTATGGGTCGATCCACTGGATTAATTCATTAATGAGATTGGTCCACTAGTCATCCAACCACCTCTTAACAACACCACCAGCTGAGGACCAAGCCTTCCACATATAAGCCTTTTTCAGGAGAAACTTCATATCCAAATGATAACATGGTCCCTTCTCAGATAAAAGCGCCACATTTCAGCCTTATTGAAATTCATCCTTTTAGTCACTGCATTTGGCTTCTCATACATACGCTTTCTAGAACACTTAATAAGTATCTGAAATTATCTTACTTATCTATTTTTACCTCTTTCCCTATTAATAGGCATATTATAAAAAATCAGGACCTTGTTGTCTAATTATTAATGGCATTATCCATATTACCTAGATCAGTGTCTGACACATAGTAACTGCTAATTAAATAATTTTCTTTTTTTTGCAGTACTAGGATTTGAACTCAGAGCCTACACCTTGAGCCACTCTACATGCCCTTTTATTGTGATGAGCTTTTTGAGATGGGGACTAACCAACTATTTGCCTTGGCTGGCTTTGAACTGAGATCCTCCTTTCTCTGCCTCCTAAGTAGCTAAGATTACAGGCATGAGCCACTGGTGCCCAGCAAATTTTTGAAGGATGAAATAATGCAGAATGTCCTCATGATATTCTGCAAACTCTGGTAAGTAGAGAAAAATGTATAAGCAGTCATCAATCTTAGAACAAAAGGAAAGAGGATGTCTGAAATCCACTTCCTGGATCCCCTTATGTTAGAAGTCAGTGATTATCAAAACTATATAATCTGCACATTATTTTGTAAGTAGGAACTATGTTCAAGAGGAAAATATTTGCTCAAGACCTCCAATATTGGCACCAGTCAACCTCAGGACTTAAGTTTTCATTAGTAGTTAAAATAACTTCTAATTAATTCCTTTGGGTATTTCTTGATCAAAATGTGGAATCAATTTTATTCTAGAATTAACAACAACAGGATGAAGCTCTGGTAGAATAGAGTAGAATACCTGCTGAGCCCAGGGGTGAAAAAAAGTTATAGGGACTAGAGCCCAGGAAAACATCTTAGCAGTGAAAGAGATAAAATGTCTGTTCTTGCGCTTTACTTCTGACCTGGCCTGTCTGGGAAATTACCACCCTGGAGCCCACTGGGGATGCACCTGGTGTCAGCTATACATGTTGCAATTTTCCCTCCATTGGATTCAATGGGACAATCATGGCAAGTTGTTTTTTTGTTGTTGTTGAAGTTGCTGTACAAGAAAGGACCATCCACTGTCATTGAATCGCCATGAGGAAAACATGGCAAGATCCAGTACATGGTAAGGGAAGATATATAGGCATATGTAAGATTATAGGTGTAAACGCACCTACTTCACTTTCTTTACTTCCTACCCTCCTGTATTCTTTTCCTTTCAACTCAGATATAATCAATGGAGTGTAGCAAAGATAAGCATGCAACAAAATACATGCATTATAGTTTATAGATAAAAATAAAGATTATTTCTCCTAAAATTGGTATCAGCAAAATAGAGATTTCCTTTGTGATAGTTTTCAAATAAAGAGAATATATTTGAACAAGATCAAAGTTAATACTTTTTTACTTTCTAATATATAAAAACAACTCTAATTTTATGATAAAAACAATCATGAGTATAACACACAACCTATCATTACTCAATCTCTTTCCAACAAACATAAGAACTGTAATACCTCCAATGTTTAGAAAAATGGTTGGGAGCACATTAGGTGGTAATCAAATGTTCTTTTGAAGACATATAGGATGAAAAACTTTTATATTTTTCTTGGCAGAATCTGGCTGATTCTTTGAGTCATTGTCTCAAAGGCGAAGACTGAGGTGAATACCGAGAGGTGATGTTAAAGTTCAAAATGTGATGATTATAATATGAAAAATGAAGATGTTCTCATTTTTTGCTAGATACAGAATTAGAATGAAAAAGCTAGAATCTAAGATTACTAATACTTATGATTTAACTTTTTAAACACTTTATTGAGGTATAATTGACATACAAAATAACTGTACATATTCGACATAAAAACTCCAGTTTGGAGACAGGTATGCACCTATGAAACCATTACCACAATCTATGCTATGAACTTATCCATCACCTCGAAAAGCTTTCTCCCATTCTTTTTTTTAATAAATTATTGTCATTAAATTTTGTGACAAGAACACTTACCATAAGACCTATTTTCTTAAGGTAGCATGCATAGCCTAGGTAGAGAGGGAAATGAGGTGGTATTAACAAAAGGGGCAAAGTTTCAGCCATATAGGATGAACAAGCCCTAGAGAGCTGCATACAGCATTTAGTGCCTATAGTTATACTGTACTGTATACTTCACAATTTGGTCAGAAGTAGATCTTATATCAAAGCCTTGAATATTTAAATCAGCAATTTTGGACACAGCTATAGAATCTCTGAAACCCACTCACTCTATTCTTATCATCCAGACTTGGCAGACTCACTTGTTAGTTACACCTCTGTTCATTTTCTCTTATTTACTGGCCCTTCCTTAGTCATTTTGAAGTCGAGGCTTATCATGTACTTGATGGTATTTTAACCAAAAAATTGTTTCTTGTCTCCGTAGGTGTGCATCATTGAGGATTATGATCTGAGGTGGGAAGACCACTCCATTTGCTTGTGTCTCTGAGAAGAGAAAGACTAAAGCTAAAATATCCTAGTATTTAATAAAGATTAATTTTCTATAAAGTTAAAATATCCTAGCATTTAATAAGGATTAATTTTCTACACTAGATACTGGTTATTTGGATCTTATAAATTGAATAAAACTAGGCTTAAACTATTACGCTTACCAAAGTTTATCAAAATCTCTTTCACTTTATATTTTTGCCAGTTGCTTTATCAAAAGATAGGTCTGATGATGACATTCTGAGGAAATTCTTCAGAAAACAGGACAAAGTTGCAAAAAAAAAAAAGCATCAAAAAAGATCAAGTGTTTTGCTTGGTATTTATGGTCCTTTGGAATCTAGCTCCAATCCCCTCTGCACAACCTTGCTTTTAGCAATGTTGGAAAGACTGGTGTAGAGACCAGGCTGGATTCACTTATTTCTCCTATGCTTAGCTTGGCTCAGGCACAGAGTAGGGGTCCAATGTGTCACAGAATAGCGTCCAACGCATGTTTTGAATGGGTAGATGAATGAGCCATATGGGGCAGGTCCTTGACCATGTATTTTGCTGACATCTCTTTTACATTACTTGTGCTGGATGTCCTCCTGGAAACTTCCTCCTATCATTTCCCAATTCATTTCCACCTAATATAATCCCATTTCATAGTCCATGTTAAATTACAGATCCTACGTGCTAGAATTCATCTCTCTCTTGCTTTCTGAATCTACCTTAGGTATATTGTTTTCGTAAATCTTCCTCATTCTCCTTTGGGTTAACTTTCTAATGTCTCTCCAAGGAGGATTATCTCTATTTGACTTCTGCCCACCTTGTTGAGGCACACTTTCTTCTTTAAGGAAAAAAGTAAAAGAGAGACAACCTTCTCCCTCCCCAGGTCTTCTGCAGACATGTCCAAGTATCTCCAGGCCACAAAATGTGAAGCAGAACAGGCCTCTGGTGCCCCAGAAGTGCTAGAAGTGGGAAGCGGTGTGAGGAAAGGTTATGGAGAGTGGGTCAGAATCAAGGTAGAGTGTGAGGCAGGCAGGAAACCAAGAGAAGGTTGAAGATGAGGGCCTGATATGTTCCCTATTCTTCCATGGTTTGCTGGAAAGAAAATATGCCAGATATGGGCAAGATTCATGTATTAGGTTTTCCTATCTGTTTAGTTCAACTTCCCTTTTTCACCCACTGACTCAATATTTCTCCTTTCCTTTAACTCTTTTATGCTATTCTTCTCTATCCACAGTGTACAATTCTCTATTATCACAATTTGGTCACCCTGCATGTATTTTCCATCAGGATCTGAATTTCTCAACTTTTTTCTCTTTTGCCCAAGTTTACTTGATTCATACCTGTTTCTGAGGTAGGTTTTTTCCTCAGCTGTTTCTGTTCCCATTAGGAGGTTAGGAGGTTTGTGGTTGGAGGGAACTTGGGATCTGATTCCACCTTCCAGCACTACCATTGGGAAGACTGCCACCAGAAATGGCATTTCCCAGTGTTTGGTCCATAGTTTTGGACAAAGCAGGCTGTTTACCTGAGGTTGATTGTTGGAAATTAACTGGAGACTCAGGAGGCAGAAGCTGAGACATCAAAGAGAAGTTAGCTTCGGAGGAGGAGTTGAGGGAAATGATTGCCCGCAATCTTAAAACTCAGTCACAAGATGGAGAGGAAGACTTTTAGTGAATTTAAACAAGCCAGAAACCCCAAAATATTGAATGCTTTTTGAGGCCACATTGAAAGACTATGATACTGGAATCCCACCTTTCCTTTAATAACTCTTTCACAAGTCAAGATAAACAGTGTTTCTTTACCTGGCAATCTTAATTGTTTTTCATTTCACTTACTAATTATCCAGTTAATTTTTGTGTCTGCATATAACTAGCTTGTGCATGGCAAACCATACTGCGCTAGACTTTGGAATTGGGAGATACGGAATAAGTCATGCCAACTTATACAAATATGTTTGTAGATGTCAAAAGTATATGAGAATCAGATTCTAAATTATTTTATACTTTTAAATAAAAGCTTATTATGCAAAGAATTGGAGAACCATACTGTTTTGTCATTTTTCATGGTGACCATAAATCAAAGGTCATTTAAGAGAGAAAAAGCATTTTTGCATATTTCACACAGAAAAACCTTGTGGTCTATATGAGGAGGAGGTGAGTACGCACATTTTATCATCAGGATAATAGGACAATTAAGGACCAAGTGGTACTGGTCTCAGGAGAGCCTCTGTATATAACTTACTTCCACTCCTCCCCGCAAATTCACGTTGAATTTGTACATAAAGCATTGGCAAGAATTAACAGGCAAGAATGGACAGCTGCATGTGTCCTGGCATTGTCTGCTTTGAACAAGCCAACTACACTGATTAGAGAGCTGTAGGAGTCACATGTATTTGTTCTCTTGGATGGGAATGACTTCCCACTGTTCAGCTCTTTATCTGCATCTTACCCTTAAAACTCAGCTCCCCCTCACCTGCTCCTGGGAGACCTCTCTGATGGTACTTCTTGTGGCATCCCATCCCTTTTCTCAGCCTCCTGTACCTGCACTGCCTTGTTCACAATCTTTGGCACTCTGTCTACACCTAAGTACTTGACCACATAGCATTGCTTTCTAGAAGTTTCATAAGGGGGAAATTCTTTATCCATAACTAAACCTGCATTTTGTTGAGCAACATGTGTTACATTATATTACATCCCTCACTTTTGGAAACATAGAGTTGAAAGGTAGTTAATATGTAATGTGAAATAAAACTCTGTAACACTGGACATCTTGCAGAAATATCAGCTGACATTTAAAAAAGTAGAGCCTGTTGAAATATTCCAGAAATGGAGGAGGTGAACTTAATTATATTAAGTAAGACCTTTTGTAAATGTCGCAATGTACCACCAGTTCAACAATAATGATAAAAAATAAAAAATAGAGCCTTTTAATTAAAGATACAATTGTCCCTTAGCATCTGAGGGGATATGGTTCCAAGGAGACTGACATTGAGGAAAAGCCATGAATGTTCAGGATGCAGAGAATTCAGCACTGTATTGCACATGCTTGATTCGTTTTTCCTATAATGTCATCCAACTTCTGTTAAAGACCTTTTAACAAATCAAAATTTTTTACTTTATCAGTTAAAATTAAGCACATTGCATGTCCTTTCTGGCTTGAGAAAATTATCATAACTTTTGCCTGGGTTTTGGGTACCATTTGCTTTTTTGGAGGCATATTTTCACAAAACTAAAGAAGAGGAAACACTCAGCAGATCACACAATGATTTAAACACAACTCACAATAACATGGAACTGACTGAGAGCTTCTCTGCATCAACTGAACTGCGTAATGAGCCTACAGGAATTCAAACTTTTTGTTTTTCAAAGGTACATGCAAGCCCATGTTTATTGCAGCATTATTCACAATAGCTAAGATATGGAAACAGCCAAGATGCCCCACTACTGATGAATGGATTAAGAAAATGGGGTATTTATATGCAACTGAATTTTATTCAGCCACGAAGAATGAAATTTTGTCTTTTACAGAATGAATGGAAGAGGAGAACATCATCTTAAGTGAAGTTAGCCAGGTTCAGAAGGCCAAAAGCTGCATGTTTCCCCTCATATGTGGGATATAGACCTAATATAAATACTGAAACATTTTGAAAAACAGGTCACACTAAGGAGTGGCCACATATGAGAGCGGGAGGGTAAAAAAAGGAAGTTAAGAAGGTGAATATGGTTTATGTACTCTCTATACAAGAATGAATAGAGAATTTTTAAGCCAGTTTAAAGGGACTAAGGTAGAAAGAAGAAAAATAGAGGAGATGAATCAAATAAGGCTATAATCATATATACATGGAAGCAAAATGTCATTATTTTTTCTTTTACAAAATCAGAGAACAGGATGGTGGAATGGTCCTGCCTTGGGGAGTTAGTACCAGTGAGAGGGGTGAGGAGATAGGGAAAGGGTATATGGAGTGAATATGGTGCAAATACCGTGTACCCATGTATGTAAATGGAAAAATGACACCTGTTGAAACTGTTCCAGGAATGAGGGAGATAAAGGAGAGTGGTGGAGGGGTGAGTTCAAGTATGATATATTTGATATATTATAAGAACTTTTGTAAATGTCACAATGTACCCCTACTCAGCACAACAATAAAATACATAAATGGAAAAAATTTTTGTTTTTGAAATTTCCTTTGATTTTTAAAAATTTTTAACTGTACTTGGTCAAAACTGTATGCAAGGGAGGCTACTGTACTTTTAAGGATCCCAGTAAAACATTCAAAGATTCTTAAGTTTTAATTTTAATTTTCAGTGTAAAGAAATGAATATATTATAATATTGATTTTAGACTCTTTGATCTTCATTTTTCCCTTGTTTTTTGACATGGAGATGAATAGTGGAATAGAACTTTGTACCTGTGGTGATTATAACAGCACTGGATAACATTTTTCTCTATAGGTCACATTATTCCAAACACTTTTCTTCCTATTAGAACTTTGGGACTAATACCATCATCATGCCTCCAAAATATATGAAGACACTGAGGATTAGGAAGATGACTTATTGAGGAAGACCCTGGTTTTATACCTACATCTATCTGAGGGCAGATCCCACCTTTTAATCATTGATCATTATAACCTCTCTTCCAGCACTAAATAAATTCTGGCATGTACTCTTTTTGCAAAAGCAAATTGAATTTCTTCATGTGCTATAAGTGGGTGATAGGTCCAGGCCAGTGGCATTCATCATGGTCCTGTATTCCTCTAATGTACTCTGACGGTAAGATTTTATTCAGCTCTGCTTCTATGCCAAAGCCTGGTCCTTCCAGGTCTTATAATTTTATTTCATTTTAGCAATACAACTTCTGGGTTGTTTCTTCAAAGTAATTCAAATCAGAATCTTGAAGTAGTCCACTTCCATGCCCATTGCATCATTATCCACAATAGACAACATATAAAACAACTTAAATGTCCATCAACAGAAAAAAGGTATGTACATACAATAGAATATTATTCTGTCCTAAACAAGAAGGAAGTCATGCTACTTGTGACAACATGGATGGATATGGAGAATATTATGCTAAGTCATATAAACCAGTCACTGAAGGACAAATACTGCATGAGTCCTCCTGGACTTGTGGAGGCAGACAATAGAATGGTGAAAACCCAGGTTATATTTCACAGAATTGTAACTCTGTTGAGACATGCTAAAACTGATACTTACCCAGTTAAGTGCATAATATTTTATTTTGATACATGTAACTTATACGATATGCATGTAGAGAGATAATAGAAACAAACAGCTCATTTCCTTTTAGACTTCACCCTTGGGGACTCAGGGATTATTTTCCAAGGGATGTGCAGTATGACAAAGAGTCTTCATCTCTAGGTCTTTAGCACTAAATTCAATCTAGGGCAATAATAGCCTCAAGTAGTCATTTTGTAGCTATTTCAATGCTTTATAGTAAATACATTTGTATTCTTGAGGATTCCAGGAAAATTTCTAATGTAGAAATTTCTAATATCTACACTTTCTTAGATTTTTAAAAAAAAATTATCATTTTTCCTTTATTGTTGTGCAGGGTGGGGATACATTGTGGCATTTACAAAGGTTCTTACAACGTATCAACTATATCATACTTGAATTCACCACTTCCACCCTTCTCCTTTATTTGCCCTTCCCCCGTGATTCATGGAACAGTTTCAACAGGCATCATTTTTGCATTTACATGCATGTGTACACATTTTTTGCACTGTATTCACTCTCCTACCCCCTTTTCCTGCCACCCCTCTCTCTCCTATTTTTGCTAGTTTGAGATAAAGATAGCTACACAAGGAGTTTCCTTGTGATATTTCCATGCATATATGTGTTATACCCCCCAATTGGTTTATCGCTTCTATTTATCTGCATTCTACCTTAGTCTCTTTCTTATGGTGGTTTCAGTCTCATTCTTGTATAGAGAGTATATAACCCATATTTTAGTTCTTAGTTTCCTTCTTTTATGCCTCCTGTGCATGACCACCCCTTAGTCTGACCAGAGTTTCATAACATGACGTGTTTGTATCAGGTCTATATCCACATATAAGAGAGAACATGTGGCTTTTGGCCTTCTGATTCTGGCTAACTTCACTTAAGATGATGTTCTCCAGTTCCCAACCATTTACCTACAAATGACAAAATTTCATTCTTCTTTGTGGCTGAATAAAATTCTATTACATATAAACAGCACATTTTCTGAATCCATTTGTCAGTAGTGGGGCTTCTTGGCTATTTCCATAGCTTAGCTATTGTGAATAATGCTGCAATAAACATGGGTGTGCAGGTGTCTTTGTTGTAAGCTGACTCACATTCCTTTTGGGTATATCCCTAGGAGTGGTATTGCTGGATCTTATAGCAGATCTATTTTTAGTTTAAGGAGCCTCCATTCTGTTTTCTATAGTGGTTGTGCTAGCTTACATTTCCATTAGCACTGTATGACGGTTCCTTTTTCTCCCTGTATCCTTGCCAACATTTGTTGTTGTTTGTGTTCTTGACGGTAGCTATTCTAACAGGGGTGAGGTGGAAATGGTCTCTAAATTGAAAAGACCATCCACACAATGGGAAAACATTTTTGCCAGCTACACATCAGACAAGGGACTGATAACCAGAATACACAGGGAGCTCAAAAAACTAACCCCCCCCAAAAAATCAATGACCCAATGAAGAAATGGGCAAATTAGCTGGAGAAACATTTGTATTAACAGGAGGATAGGTGAGCTGCTGCAAAGGCTGTGTAATGTGAGAGTTAAGAACAAGGCCTCAAGCCAGGTTGTAAGCAAGCACACCACTCACCAGCTGTGGAACTTTGGGGCAGGCATGCATTCCCTGCATATCAAGTCCTTAGCTGTCAAATGTGGATAGTGATAGTACTTACCTCATAGGGCTTTTGTGAGGATTACATGAGCCTGATATATATGATGGATTTAGGATTGTACCTGGTACATACAAGCACTATTATTACTAGAGCAGAGTGTAGGAAGTTATATTTCATAATACATGTAAAGCAGCTCTAGAGACTACAGCTTTTCAATTTTTTTAAGTGAACCAGAAAACTTTGTGTATCGATTTGACATTTTCTGGGATGCCAGGCATTTAGCAAGTTGCCAGGGATACAGACATGAAAGCATCATAGTCTTTACCTTGAGAGATTTGTCATCTAGAAAAAGATAGATATGTACAACGATTCTCAATTATTGTTTAAGTGTATAAATGGAGATGTCATGAGCTGTTAGTAACATACAAAGAAAAGATTGAGTAACTCTTCTTATGAGAACTGCTCTGAGAAAGAGAGTCTGGAAAAAAGAGCAGAACTGAGTCCACCAACAATTAGGAGCTGGGGATGGATCTCTTTTGTGAAAGGTGGTGTATCTGTATTGTGCCTAGCACATTGCATAGACTTTATCACAAAATAATAGCAGTATTTACTAATCAACTATGACATGACAGATGTCTTTACTAGATTTCCTGCAAAAGAGAAGAGAGAAAAGGGAATTGGGAGGAAGAGAAAGGGCAAGGAGAGAAAATTAAAGAGAAAAAGGAAGGGTCTAATTTCCCCAAAGGTAAATTTAAGCATATGAAGGTAAAAAGCTTTCCTGTGCAATATCCTTTTCAAAGGCAATAATGTCCCAGAGGCTTATTTTAGTAAATTAATCACACACATTGAAGTCACGGAAGGAGCCCTGTCTTTCACTGTTATGAATGAAAGGACTTTATTTAGAGATGATTCCTCCCAGGAAACAATGCTCTTTTAACTGATTTCCGCATGACGTCCAGATTTGTCCCTCAATAGGTAATATGCAGGCATTTCAACTGTAGTTTGCCCAGTTCTGCTTCACTGGTCATTGGGGAAATTCATCTAAATCTGCAAAAAAGGACTAGAAATGTTGCATCATATTAATAAACGGGAAACCGAGGAAGCTGCCAACTGGCAGCAGAGTATGTTTTGGTGGTTTGATAAGGCTACTAAAGAGTTTATGATGTGACAGATGTTTCACTACACTATTGTGAAATGAATAGATTATGAGAAGTAATTAGATGTACATTGGAATCAATGCTGTTATCATCGAGGCCTTCGGGCGATGCAGTAGATGAGAGTCTTGGCAGCAGGTGGTCCAATGGCTCCGAGACAGGAAGACACACCGCAGGAGACTGAGTGACAGGTTTCACAGATCCAGGGGGTGAGAGATCTGAGCTGGGGCTTGCATTTGTAATCTTTACTCATGTATAAATAATAACAACTCAACCATTGACTTCATATGCTATGTCATCGCCTCTGTTGCCCTCACACACACATAGTGCTGGTCCCCACCACACAAAGTTATTTTCAGTCTCACTGTTCTCAAATATGCATATGTATGTTTGATTGTAACTGACAGTTCTATCATTTTTGAGAGATGATTTTTATAGCTAATCGTCTGATAATTACATTTATTCTTAATGTCTGGCATTGAGCTGCCATTGTACAAAACTTCCTATAGGCTGCAGATCAGAGGCTGGAAAGTGTTTTAACTGCCTTTCTTCAGGAAGGCAGTTTCTCCTCTCTGGCTCAATGACTAACATTTAAAAGGACACGTTTGCCTCTCTGCTTTGTAAAATCCCTTTGCAGAAGACTTGGCAGGGTCACCTTCAATGCTTGAAGCAACCATATGGAGCCTGCTGCTTTCAAGAGGAGGTTTTGGTTTCTGCCAGTTTCCAGGGTCAGCTATTAGTACACTGGGGAATGTTGAAGTTTCCAAACACAAGATGAAGAGGGAGGAAAGAAATGGGTGATTAGGGGAATTAAGTAACTGATTCTCTGTATATATCTGTTACACCATAGGAAAAAGAAGTATATGCTAAAAGCATTTAGTAGCCCAATTCTGCTTAAAGCAACAATAGTATTTATGAAAAAGGAAGAGGAAGTTTTCTTAACAGATATCCAAATATTATGTAGTTCTGAGAAGTAAAGTTTTCCTTGTAGAATATATATAGCATATGACTTTATGCTCACCCACATACATGGAAGTTTGTAACACTCTTATTCATGTATTTACCTGATTAAGTAATTAATTCTTTTAATAAATATTCATTGAACCTACCTTGTATCCCTATATTTGTTGTGTGGATATAAACTTAACGACCATGTCACAACTCAATTATTTCCATACAACATGCATACTTTGCATGGTTCTCCTGTGTGCCTTCCATAACAAACTAGATATTTTGTTGGACAAGTTCATTTTGAGTGCCTCCTCCAAGGCTAATATCTATTGTATATCAAACTTCATAAAACAGAGGATAAAACCCAACATAATCTAGCAAATAATATAGAACTATAATATGCAAAACTTTTTTTAAGTAGTAAGGACTATTAGTTGGTGTTCTTAACTAACTCACAAATATCTTGACAAAATCAGTATCTAAAAAAGCACATTCTAAGAAGATAAGATTTTCTTCCTGCTTAAAAATCTGCTTAATGGCTAGAGGCATGGCTCAATTGGTAGGGCGCTTACCTAGCAAGCACAAGTCTTGAGTTCAAGCTTTTGTACTGCCAAAGAAAACAAAACAAAACCTAAGATTGAAATAAATATTTAAAAAATATACTTAATAAAAGTCTAGAACAAGTAATGTACTCTACATGCCATCTGTTAAATGAGGGATGATACAGCTCTAAGTGCATCAAAGCACAAAACTTTTGCATTTCAAAGCTCTTCCATATCAGGTATTTGCCTGGGGATCTCTAGTGTAAACCACAAACTCCTATGATTCTGATAGTGCACATGGCTGGTGAATCAAGGCCTCCTAGGAGGGCAATGAAGCTGAGCCTATCGCAGGTAACAAGACCTTGTCAAATGGCCATGAGGAACAACTTGAAGAGGAAAGCTCTGTGCACTTGGTCTATCCCCAAACGACTATGAATGTTCAGAAATAACGGCAGCCACTTAAGGAATATTCTGCTAAGTGCTCTACAAAACTTAGCAATTAAACTTCACAATAGCTTTAGAAGGTAAATTCTGTGATTTTTCTCACTTAATAGACAATAATTCTAGAGTTTTAGTAGGTTAAGAAAATTGTCCAAGTTGCCCAGGAAGTGACAAAATCTAGATTTCAAATCAGTTGTCTGATTCCAAGGCTTACATTGAATTTTTCCATTTCTATCACAGTTATTGAATTATTAACAATATCCTCAGGTGAGGAACCAGACACCCAAGTGATTCAAGTGTATATTAAAATCTAAGAAGCACTAGTCCACATTAGCGATGCTTGAACATCTCCATGGATAGAAATGCCAAACATTATGTCTTGTGACAGAGCTGACTGTTAGAAAGTTTAAACTGAACTCTTTCTCCCAATAGCTTTTTTAATTAGATGAAAACAGTTATGATGGAATTTTGATAAATGGAGTTAGGCAAACTGATACCAAAATTCGTATGGAAAAACAAACACGGAAGACACTCAGGAAACCACTGAGAAAGAAAATCAACCAGATATTAAAATAGACTTTAAGTCTCTGATTAAAGCATTATATTGGTACATGAGAAGACAAATCAAACAGAGAAATAGAAACGAAAACCCAGAAATAGACCCAACTACACACAAAAAATTTAGTAGACAGTACAGGTAGCATCTGAAATCACTTGAACAAAGGTAAACTGTGAATAATGGTACTGAGTAGATATTTATGAATAAATAAAATTAGATACACTCCTCACATTGTGAGAATACATTCCAAACCTATCAAAATGAA
This sequence comes from Castor canadensis, assembly GCF_047511655.1. Lineage (NCBI taxonomy): Eukaryota > Metazoa > Chordata > Mammalia > Rodentia > Castoridae > Castor > Castor canadensis. The sequence goes on from NC_133395.1 coordinate 31,056,422, forward strand.
CGTTTGAATTTCCCTTTTATCTAGTTACAGAAATACATTTTTGTGCTATGATTCAAACTCCAGAAGCAAACAAAAAAGGAAAAAATTTATATTTGGCAATGTAGCTTTTGTTTCTTTCTCTCATGACAGAGCAGAGTCAGAAGATAGCTAACACACTGGAAGAAAAGAGTAGCAACACATGTCACAAATTCTGATATCCATGAAACAGTTAGAACTATAAATTGAGTGACTGAGGACCAGAAATCTGATATCACCATTTGTACTTATAACACATGTGAAACAACCTATAAATGACCATAGGTAGAAGTGTGGTTGAATAAACCACGGTACATCTGCACCACAGAAAACAAGGCAGTGGCAGATAGAAATGAAGAGCTATATGAACTGCAGTGAAATACTTTCCAGGATACACTGTAGAGTGAAAAATGAAAAGTGCAAAAGAATATCTATAGAAGTTTCCTTTATTTGTAAACATGCAGGGAAAAATAAGAAAATATATATGCATCTGCTATTTGTGCAAAAGAAAAAAAATGCAAAAAGTAGAAACTTGTGAGATTGAGTCATAGTGATTATGAGAAGAAGGAGGAGGGAATGGAGAATGAGAAATGAAAAGAAGTAAAAGGAAAGACAGTTCTCTGAATATGAGTAGTTTTTGGCATAATTCTGGGTTTTGGAGCAATGCTAATAACAATGGTTTGGGTATGATTTCCTATAAGGGGTCATGTGTTGGAAGATTGGTTCCCAGTACAGTGATGTTAAAAGGTGGTGAGCCACTGGGTGCCACTGACACATGCCTGTAATCCTAGCTACTCAGGAAGCAGAGATCAGGAGGATTGTGGTTCAAAGCCAGCCCTGTGCCAATAATTTGCAAGACCCTATCTAGAAAATATCCAACACTAAAAAGGACTGGTGGAGTGGCTCAAGTGGTAGAACACCTACCTAGCAAGCATAAGGCCCAGAGTTCAAACCCCAGTACCAACAAACAAACAAAAAAAGGTGGTGAGTCCTTTAAGAGATAGACCCTAGTAGGAGAGGTCTTTGGGTCATTGGAAGTTCACCCTTGGAAAAATGCAGCTCTGTTGGGACCCCTAGTTAATTCTTGAGAGACAATTACTATAAAAGACATAAGACTGGCCACTCCCCTCACTCTGGCTTCCTGTTGTCACCATGTGATCTACCTCCTGTCATGGTCACACCATTGTGAGCCATCTGCCATTCAATCTTCACCACAGCCACCCTCGAAACTCTGTAACTGTGAGCTAAATAAATCTCTTTTCTTTATGAAGTTGTTCAAAACAAACCAGTACACTAAAATTTCACATGCATAAAAAATAAACTAAATGTAACTATGAAGAGGGAAGACCACCAAAATAATCTAAACCTTAACAAGTTAAACTGTTTTGCAAATGAATAACAAAACTATACTAAAGGGAGCAAAGAATAAAAGAACTGACTTAAATCAGTTTAGAAAATAATTTTTTGTCTATATATTCTCTCATGCCAAAAAAAAGGAAAGAAAAATAAAAAGAAAGGAAGAAAGGAGATGAGGGGAGGGTATAAAAGGGGAGGGGATAGAAGGAGAGGGGAGGGAAGGGAAAAGAAAAGAAGAGAAAAGAAAAGACCTAAACACAAGTATAGGACACTAGTTATTAAATCTGTTTTCATAGGAGTATGAATCAGTGGTTCTAAGACTGTGTAATCTGGGACTGAATAAATGTGTAAATATATCATGACTAATGTGATCTAGCTTCTAATTGTGAGAAGGGGAGTTTCAAATAAAAGAAAGGATAAGTTTAGAATCAGCCCTGTGATACTGGACTGCAGTCAGAAATATCAGGAGAAACTCATGCTTTCTATAGTGCTGGAGTTGGAACTGGCCTTGAACACATGAAGCAGGCACTTAACACTGATTTATATCCGGGTCCTGAACTCATAGTTTCTAAAATATTTACTAATATAATTGATATATGTGTATGAAAATATGTATAGGTATACCTACTTAAATATCCTAGTTCTTTCTGCTAAGGGGGCCTGGAAGAAATCACATCTCAGAAGCAGAAAACGTGCATTCAGATCTTGTTTGTTAAATGCCATTCTCCAATAAAAGGGTTTCTTAGAGAGATGGCTAATTCCATGAAATCCTTCATGACTTTCTAGGACTGGAACAAAGAAAAATTACAAAATAATGTTGGAATGTCTTGTGGTACTAGGAATGAAGCAAGGGCTCAAAAAATTGATGAGTATATGTTAACAGAATGGTAAAAGCACAAAGGAGACAATTTAATGTAATTACCACAGTCAAATCAAGAGAAAAATAGACTCTAACTAAATAGAATAAATTAATGTTACTCTTCTGATTTTTATGCCTATATTGATAAGAAATTATTTGAAACAGTAATTAAGTAGAGGAGAAGTTCTTCCTTATAATAGGATTTTAGTTAGTAAATATAGAAGGAATGGTGCCAATAGAAAATCACCATTTGACAGGTGCCTCATAATTATTATCACAAGCAGGAAGCACTAATGCTAAAATTAGTGGATGGAATTATGAAAAATAAGACATTTGTGCACTCCCTAAGAATCTCTATGCAAAATACTTAGTAATTGCAAAGGGGAAAGTAGTAACTTCACAATGGAGAGAACTGACAGATACCACCCTTAACAAATGATTGAGTTGAACCTCATCAAGATTAAAATGTGCAGCTCCTGGTATGATGCACTGAGAGGTATACTATATCACTGCTGCAGAAGTTGTGCCTAAAAAATGCATAAACTTGAATTTAATCATGCAGAGACTTCAGATAAGCCTGAATTGAGTGATGGTCTACAAAGCACCTGATGAGTATTCTTCAAGTGTCAAGGTCTTGAAAAATGAGAAAACCAGTTTAGAGGTACATGTTTATACTCCCAGCATTTAGGAGATGGAGGCAGAAGGGCTGTAAGTTCGAAGCCAGCTTGGGCCACATATTGAGTTCAAATGAGGAACTTTCTCAGCCATTTATAGATGGCTTGACATTAAGTCCACTCACTACCTGTTTGCTCTTTTCCCAAAGAGCTTCAGTTTGTCGAATGTCTTTTAAAAGAGGCCTCTAGGATTGCAAAGCCTTAAGGTAAGTGTTGTCTTGAAAGTCTTTAGACATTTTTCACTTTGGTGAAGTTCTCATCTCTTTTGTTTCTAATAGTTGATGCCTGTTAACAGGGCTTGAATTTCATAAAACTCCTAAGGAGCCTTGTATTTCACATTGAGGTAGAAGGAGCTACTGCCACGTCACTCTTATGTAACATGAGCCCTCACACTGTTACTGGTATCCGGCATCTATAATTGAGCTGTCTGGTCCTCAGAGTAGAATCTTATTTCATTTCCATTACATTTTATCTTACTAGATTTTGCACTATCGTTGCAGCTTATTGAGATCTTTTTAAATTCAGAAGCTGTCACCAACTATATGAGTCATTGTGTCATCTGTATATTTGTTGAGTAAGCTTTCTATATTTTTATCCAAGCCACACATAAAACTGTTGAACAGAATCGAGCCCCTTCTGAATCGATATCAATTATTAAGTAGATTACTTTTTCATGATACAAATCACTACTGACCAAAGTCACAAAAATATTTATATATTCTTCCCAGTGTCCATGGTTCTGTTTACCAGTATACAAGAGAGAAGTTGTCAAACAAACCTTGAAGTTTTAGGGCCTTTTTAGCACAGTTCTATGAATTAGTGTAGTACATCTATTGTTTGGCTGAGAAAAGTGTCTCTCATGGTACCTTGACTCATAAAGGTCAATTGAAGTCTGGCTCCATTTCTCTTCTGGCTGGCATAGGACAGCTCATTGAAAAACTGCCAACCTGTCACTCTGAGTGGCTTCCACAGAAAGCAGAGACACCAACAAGGCAAAAAAGATATTTTCTGTCACAATTTCTGTCCACAAACAAATGTGGTAGAAGGAAGAGAGTAAATAATTTTTAACTCTTATTTTATTTATCATTTTTACATTTACTCACATGTGTATACATTGTTTGCTTCCCCCTCCCCACCCTACCCCACTGGCTTCAGGGCCTCTGTTCTCCAAATTTGCTGAAGAGAAAACATAAGAGATAATAAGAAAGACATACAATTTTTCTAGCTTGAGAAAAAGATAGCTATACAGAGAGATTCCTAGCATTGCTTCCATGAACCCGAATTGGTTCATGTCTATCAGACCTCTTCACTACTTCCTGGTCCCCTTCCCATAGTGGCCTCTGCCAGTTTAAGATTACTATATTCACTTCTTTACAGCAAGCACATCAACCACATTCAAGTTTTAGGTTTCCTTCCCTTTCCCTATTCTTCCTGTGCGTGTTCTCCCCTTAGTGTGTGACCCATGTCCAATAATATTACTGCATTTGAGGGAAAACATGCAATTTTTGGCTTTTCGAGCCTGGCTAATGTCACTTAAGATGATGTTCTCCAGTTCCATCCATTTACTTGTTAATGACAAAATTTCATTCTGCTTTGTGGCTGAATAAAATTCCATTGTGCATAAACACCACATTTTCTTAATCCATTCATTGGTAGTGGGGCTTCTTGGCTGTTTCCATAGCTTGGCTATTGTAAATAGTGCTGCAATAAACATGGGTGTTCAGTTAGGATTGTAAATAATTTTCATACAGCAACTCATGTTCCCAGCTAGGAAAGATAAGCTTTATTAAGATAGGTCTTTTAATACTGCTTAAATGGATATATTTATTTTCCAAAAAAAGAAGAGACTGTCAAGTCTACCATTGTGTTTAATGTTCAATGATTTTAATTCATAATGCCACTCCAGTCAATTTAAAAGTAGCATCTATTATAGTTTATGAAGACTCTGACCTTATTTGGGTGAACTGAAAATAGCCCAGGATATTCCCTACATCTTGTAAAAAATGGGGAGAGTCAAGAATATTAATCTTTTGTGTACTGAAATCTGTTAAGTAATAGGGGATGGGAGGAAAGGAGTAAGGGACAGTAATGGAAGAGGTTGAAATGACCAAACTAAAGTATACTCATAGTGGGATACACTGAGAAACCCCTCTGAGCACTGACTTGGAAATTAATAATAGAGGACAGGACTTGCAAAAGTGGTTCAGTGTGTGGGGGGAAGATTCTTGTGGAAGGCGGGAGGGTGAATGAAGGAAAATAAGGTGACAAAATATGATTGATGGACATAATATACCTGTACAAAATAGAACAATGAAACCTCTTGCAATTGCTTGAAGTGGGGCAGGGAGGGGATTGGAGACAGGGAGATGGTGGGGGCGATCTAACCAATGTACAATAGAAGCCTATTTGGAATTGTTACAATGAATCCCCCAGACAGCAAATATATCCTAATAAAAAATTTAAAAGATATCAGATTAAGAAAAAAAAGTGTGTTAATCTTTAAAATCACTTAAAATATCTACTCTTCTTGAAGACATGTACTCCAGCACAAAATGTGGAATTTTGACTTCTGACTAGTGTATTTTCATCTATGGAAGAAATGTATTGCATTAGTACCTCCTGTCATAGTCTATATCATTGACACCAGGGACATTTGCAGATACTTAAGTCTGTTGCTTTAAAAAACTTTCATGACATTCAAGTTTAAATGGAGAAAAAAACACAATGAAAAAGATGTGTTGGATTGACTCTAATAAAAGTTTTTACTCTAAAAACATGTAGGTATGAAGTAAAATAAACAGAAAAAATCTCAGTAACAGATACTGTACAAGGTTACTATTTATACTATGTAATAATATACAAGTTGATGAAATAATGCTACAGGGAGCTCAGAAAACTGAACTCCCAAAATATCATTTACCCAATAAAGAAGTGGGCAACTGAACTGAACAGAAATTTTTCAGAGGAGGAAGTCCAAATGGCCAAAAAAACACATGAAGAAATGCTCACCATCCCTGGCCATAAAGGAAATGCAAATCAAAACCACAAAACTGAGAGTCCACCTCACTCCCGTAAGAATAGCTACCATCAAGAACACCAACAACAACAAGTGTTAATGAGGATACAGGGAAAAAGGAACCCTCATATACTGCTGGTAGAAAGATAAGCTAATACAACCACTATGATAAATGATATGAAGGTGCCTTAAAAAACTAACACTAGATCTGCCACACTGTCCAGCAATACTATTCCTAAGGATATACCTGAAAGAATGTGAGTCAGGTTACTGCAAAGGCACTTACGCATACATAGTTATTGCAGCAGTATTTACAATAGCCAAGTTATGGAAACAGCCACGATGCCCCACTACTGATGAATGAATTTTTAAAATGGGATATTTTTGTACACAATGGAATTTTACTTAGCCACAAAGAAGAATGAAATTCTGTCCTTTGCAGGTAAATGGGTGGAACTGGAGAACATCATTTTAAATGAAGTTAGTCAGGCTCAGAAGGCCAAAAGCAGCATGTTCTCCCTCATATGCAGATTATAGACCTACAACAAATGCAGCAGTACTTATGGGACACTGGTCACACTAAGGGGAGGCCGTACATGGGAGGGACAGGGCAAGGGAAGGAAACAAAAAACTTGAATGTGGTTGATATGCTTACGTACAGGAATGAATATAGAAATCTTAAACTGATGTGGGCCACCATGGGAAGGGGACTAGGGAAGAGTGAAGATTGGTAGAGATGAATCAATTGGGGTTGTAACACATACATGCATGGAAACAACACAAGGAATCTTCCTGTGTAGCTATCTTTATCTCCAACTAGCAAAAATGTCATACTTCTCTAATTATATTTTTTCTTCACAAAATTGGAGAACAAGAGGATGGAACAGGTCCTGCCTGGGCTAGAGGGCAGGGATTGGCACCGGTGGGAGGTGGCGGGGAAAGGGATAGGAGTATGAATACGGTGCAAATAATGTATACACATGTATGTAAATGCAAAAATAACACCTGTTGAAACCATCCCAGTAATTAGGGGAAGGAGAAGGAAACAGAGCATCAGAAGGGGAGAATTCAAGTATGATACATTATAAGAAAATTTGCAAATGCTATAATGCACCCCCACGCAGCACAACAATAATAATAAAAATAATATGTCAATAGTTGAATTATATTGTTATACAAAATATAATATGAAAGTCTCTCATTTATGTTGTTAATATATACCTGTAAATTATATGTACAGAAGTCTTATTTATGAAATAATACACATAGGAAGAAATAAAAAATATATATATACGTATATATAACTAAAGCCATGAAATCCTCCCATATGCTCTAAACTTCATTCAATGGGTTTATGTACTTATTCATGAGTGATTTGTGAGTGATTTATGTGTGCTTGGATTATAGATGTGTGGCACCAGGTCCAGTGTTCAATGGATCTTAATGTTCATGTGATCAGTAACAAAAAGTACACAATATAGCAATAAAATAATAAAAATGTGTTGGTTCCAAGGTATATGTTGAATGTATACCTTATATTCAATAGACTATGGGTTTCTCTCAGAATGTTAATTCCCTTTTTCCATATATTGCAAAATGATGACAGGAGATATGGAATGTCACCAGCTGGTTTCATCTTACTTTCTCAGAACAGTTGCAAGTTTTCATCCTGTGGCCCACTGTGGGGCATTTCAATCTTGCTTAACATTGCTCTTCATCTCCATCCCACCTCAGATATGCAATCATTCTTTCCTCTGGGTTACTGCAGCATTTCATCACTCCTGGTGCCAGTGAAGAGGATATATTTTAGTTAGATTTTAGTTAGATGATTCCATATTGAGTGCCCCTACTAGACTGTGTGTTCCTCTAAGACACACAGTCTTTTTTTTTTTTTAAAAAAAAACATCATCCTTACCATTTATTAGTGAATGAAACATCATAGGCTCTTAAAAGTATTCTGAGTGAGTTCAACAACTAAACTTCCCAAAATTCAATGACCCAATGAAGAAATGGGCAAATGAACAGAGCAGAGCTTTTTCAAAGGAAGACTGCCAAAGGCAAAACAAACAAACAAAAAAACACATGAAGAAATGCTCAATATCCCTGGCCATAAAGGAAATGCAAATCAAAACCACATTAGGATTCCACTTCGCTCCTGTTAGAATGGCTACCATGAAGAACACAAATAACAAAAAATATTTGTGAGGATGTAGAGAAAAAGGAACCTCCATAAACTGCTGGTGGGAATGCAAATTAGTACAACCACTGTGGAAAACAGTATGGAGGCTCCTCAAAAACCTAAAAATAGAACTGCTATATGATCCAGCAATTGCACTGATAGGAATATACCCAAAGGAATGTGAACCAGGTTGCAATAAAGGCACTTGTGCACCCATGTTTACTGCAGCATTACTCACAATAGCTAACCCGTGGAAACAGTCAAAATGCCCCACTACTGATAAATGGATTAAGAAAATGTGGCATTTATATACAATGGAATTTCATCTAGCCATAAAAAAGAATGAAAATTTGTCATTTTCACGTAAATGGGTGGAACTGGAGAACATCATCTTAAGTGAAATTAGCCAGGCTCAGAAGGCCAAAAACCACATTTTCTCTCATATGTGGAATATAGACCAATTACAAATACAGCAATGTTATGAAAAACATGTCACACTAAGGGGATATCACATACAAGAGGGGAAGGGTAAAAGAAGGAAGTTAAGAAGGTGAACGTGGTTGATATACTCTCTATACAATCTATACAAGAATGAATACAGAATTTTTGAACCTGTTTAAACCACCATAAAAAAGAAGAAAAATAGAGGAGATGAAGCAATTCATTCTATACTACATATATACATGGAAATGCCACAAGAAAATTCCCTGGCAGCTATCTTAAGCAAAAATGTCATTATTTTTTCTTTTGCAAATCAGAGAACAAGAGAGTGGAACAAGTCCGGGGGCAGAGGGGTGCAAGGCAAGGCAGGTACTACAAAGAGGGGAGAGGAGGTGGCAAAAGGGTGTAATATGGTGAATATGGTGCAAACACTTTGTACACATGTATGTAAATGGAAAAATGATACCTGTTGAAACTATTCCAGGAATGGGGGAGGGGAAGATAAAAGAGAATGTTGGAGGCCATGAATTCACATACAATATATTTGCTATATTGTAAGAACTTCTGTAAATGCTACAATGTACCCCCATCCAGCACAACAATAAACAAACAAATAAAGTGTCCTGAGTGAGTAAGTGACTGTATCAATCAAAAGCCTCAACTCTACTCCTAACTAACAGTTACAAATCTGGATAGGGAAAGTACCCTCTCTAAGTCATCCTTTACCTCTCCCTAAAAAACTCAGGTTACAGAGCCTACCAGAAAGACCTCAGAAAAGAAGCAAAGACGTGAAAGCAAAGACTCTTTGTAGACTGTAAATTACTACAAACATATACAAATATATTTACCAATTAAGTTCTTCTCACAGATGCCTCTACATACTTCTAAAAGGGACATAAGAGCTTAATTATCAACCATTTAACAATGAAAAATATATGTGAAAATACTTTAAACACAAAATAATCTATTTAACCTATTACTAATTGTCACAATAATTAATAATGATAATACTTAAGACTGACACCCTATAAAATAATGTCCCAGCTTCAGAAGTAATATGAGGCATCTTTGAGTTCCAGAGAGTAATATAGCATTTATTTAAAAATCCCCCCAAAATGTTGAATGACACTCCATTTATTATTCTGTTTCTCTTACATTAATGGTAACTTAGGGTCTTAAAGATTTTTGTGATTCCCCAAGTACTCAGCTCACCACTAGCAGACTTGTTCTCTCTCTCTCTCCTTTTGTCTCTGTCTCTTTATTATTTTTGAAGACTAGTCAATTTCAATGGATATATTTTCTTCTTTGCCATTTTATTATATAACACCATTATTCAGAAAGTTGATTTAAACCGAGGCTAAAATTTGTTTGGCAATATCATAGAAAAAGAAGAAAAGTTTTGCTAAGTAAAATAAATATTTTAAGCAAAATGACTAGGCACTGTTTTGGCCACTTCCAAAGCAACAAATATATACAAATAAGTATATGAATCTTGTATTCTCTAATACAGTTTTGGCAAGAATCCTGTTTGCAGCATTTTTCCTGTATTTATGTCACATTTTGTTAAGAAGTAGAAACAATATAACAACATTTGTTTTAAAGCATTGTATAATCCAAGCTTATTCACCAATCTGCTCAAGTCATCCAAAATAAAGTACAAATCAATATAAAAAACATTGCATGCTCTAATAGAAAAATATGTCTCAAAAGAAGAAATAAAAGGCCCTGTAAGCATGCTCAGATACTCAGTACCATTATAATCAAAGCAATGAAAGTAAAACTGAGTCACAATGAGAAATGCAAGTAAAAATGCCTTTTGTATTTGCAAAGATATGGTAAGAATAATAACTTCTTATCGTGGAAGACTTTTATTGTACTAGTATCAACTCAAAGTGGATCGAGGACCTTAATATCAGACCCAAAACTCTGAAATTAGTACAGGAAGGAGCAGGAAACACTCTGGAACTAATAGGTATAGACAAGGACTTCCTTAATAGAACCCCAGCAGCCCAGCAACTAAGAGAAAGAATGGATAAATGGGACTTCATAAAATTAAAAAGCTTCTGCACAACAAAGGAAATGGTCTCTAAACTGAAGAGACCACCCTCAGAGTGGGAGAAAATATTTGCCAGCTATACATCAGACAAAGGACTGATAGCCAGAATATACAGGGAACTTAAGAAACTAAACTCTCCCCAAATCAATGAACCAATTAAGAAATAGGCAACTGAACTAAATAGAACTTTCTCAAAAGAAGAAATTCAAATGGCCAAAAAAACACATGAAAAAATGCTCACCATCTCTAGCCATAAAGGAAATGCAAATCAAAACTACACTAAGATTTCACCTCACCCCCGTTAGAATAGCCATCATTAGCAACACCACCACCAACAGGTGTTGGCGAGGATGTGGGGAAAAAAGAGCCCTCGTACACTGCTGATGGGAATGCAAGCTGGTGCAACCACTCTGGGAAAAAAGTTTGGAGGCTTCTTAAAAACCTAAACATAGCCTGCCATATGATTCAGCAATCCCACTCCTGAGGATATACCCAAAGGAATGCGACACAGGTTACTCCAAAAGCACCTGCACACCCATGTTTATTGCAGCACTGTTCACAACAGCCAAGTTATGGAAACAACCAAGATGCCCCACTACTAACAAATGGATCAAGAAAATGTGGTATTTATACACAATGGAATTTTACTCAGCCATGAAGAAGAATGAAATGTTATCATTTGCAAGTAAATGGATGGAACTGGAGAACATCATTCTGAGTGAGGTCAGCCAGGCTCAGAAGACCGATAATTGTATGTTCTCCCTCATATGCGGTCTTTAGATCTAGGGCAAATACAGCAATGTTGTAGGACTTGGTTCACTTGACAAGGGGAGAACACATACGGGAGGTACAGGGACAGGCAGAAAACCCAAAACATGAAAGCATTTGATGTCCCCACTCCAGAGGAACTAATAGAGAAACCTTAAAGCGACAGAGGTCAACATGAGAAGGGGATCAGGAACCAGTGTAAAGGTCAGTTAGAGATGAATCAACCTGGGTTGTAACACATTTGTACATGAAAGCAATGCTAGGAATCTCTCTGTATAGCTGTCCTTATCTCAACTAGCAAAAATGCTATGTCTTTCTTATTATTGCTTATTTCTACTCCTCAAAGGAACTGGACAAAAAGCACATAACAGGTTCTGTCTGGAAGCAAGGAGGGATGGGGGGAAAAGGTGGGGGCAGGGAGCGGGGGGGGGGGGGGGGAGAAATGACCCAAACAATTTATGCACATGTGAATAAGTGAAAAAAAAATACTAAAAAAATTTTATCAGACAAAAAAATAATAACTTCAATAAATTTTACAGCATTATTTAGTTCTAAAAACCAAAAACCCCCAACTGTCTGGAAAGTACATTCTAATCAATAATGAAATACTAAAGTAGATTATTATGTGTCCATGCAGTGAGGTGCTTTGTAGCTATTAAAATGGTGACTGCTCACCCTTTCGTAATTTTGGGGTCTGCAAGACAGTCCCTTAGGTTCAATGACCCACTAGAAGGACTCACAGAAATCAGAAGCGCTCTTTTACCCATTGTTATATTTGATCATAACAAAGAGATACAGATTAAAAGCCCTAAAGCAAAAATGTACAAACAGCAGAATCTAGGGGAAATCAGGCCCAAGTTTCCAGTTGTCCTGTCCTTACGGAGTCACAAGAGCAGCACTTGATTCTCCCAGAAATGAGATGTGACACTATATCTGACATGTCTGTCAGGGAAGCTAAGCAGAGCCTTGCTATCCAGGGTCTTCACTGGTAGTCAATCAAATAGGCATGGGGCACCCACAGGATCCATTCTCCAGTCCATGGTCAAGCTGAGTGACTATGGTCCAAAGTCTCAGGCATATAAAAATATACACCATAAGCCACATTGCTAGCACAACTGTCATGGACCAGTCTTAGGTATACATAGATACTCTTATTAATCAAAGGACTCAGAGATTCTATGCCAGTAGTCCATAGAGGCCAGTACTGAAGACTTTTAAAATGGACAACCTCTAAGCTTACAAAGTTAACCCTTTGTTGCACCAACTATTTCTTTTTTGTTCTGCAAAATATACTACCAATAACATAACTCATAAATAAAAATCATCATTCTGGCAGAAATTGGCAACGATTTCTCACTGAGAAACTGTGCCATACATAGGAAGGGGAGATAAGGAAGATGAAGAGGAATCAGGTAGAGAATCCTATAGAAATCATCATTGGATGTGTAGGTACTTGCTTTTTAAGTTCCCTGGCCCAACCCTTATTTGGACATGACTTCAAACTGAATTTTTACTATAATCCACAGTCCACATTTTACATTGTGACACAATGTGTGCTCACATATGCGTATATACAATTGAAGAACATTTCATGAAAAAAACCTCACCTTTACCACATGCAATGCATTCTATTATTTCCCACCCCATCCCATATCAGTCTACACTGTATCCTTTATAAAATTTTGTACAAATTTCTGTACACATATAGAAATGGTTGGTCACCAAAATGTTAACTGACACCATTAAAGTTACTAAAGGAAATAGGATTTTGAACATTATAGTCTTTATTGAACTGTTTATAAAACTTACACGAACATTTTTTTCTCTGCAAAAACTAGAAACCAATTTCTAAAAATAAAATATCTCAGAAATGAAAGATAAAAAGGGTAACTAATAACCTTCATGTATATTAAACATATATTTACTGGGTTAATCAGAATTTTTCGGATTTAAAGTCAGCATCATTTTCCACAAGCTTGTGCTTGTAGAATTAACTCAGAGAATTTACAGGGTAAATAAGTGAAGTGAATTTCCCTTTTCATCACCATACAAACGTTTTAAAATCCATTATTTTAGATGTTATTGGGGTACATACAATTAAACCAAAATAAAACAATTTGGATTGTGATTAAATAAATATGCAAAACTAGAAAACTTAAAATGATGTTCTTCTGTCTATTATTTGACAGAAGTAAATTATAAATCAATAACAATGCACTTTGAGAGTGAGAATTTATAAAATGCTGTGAGAGAGATCTTTAACTCATTCATGTCTCAGGTAACAGTGTTAAAGTTCTATTCTGATAGGACTATAGGAATAAAATTTTAAATCAATAATACTCTCATATCTGGACAAATTTAGTGTTCAGTACGTTATATTCTGTCTTTGTAGAAAACTGAAACTCATATAATGCTTAAATTATAATCCTGTGTCAGTTTTACCGAAACAAGCCCTTTCCCTATCAGAGCAGAGCTATGCACAAGCAAACCTGGACTTCTCAAGCAAACCTGGTCCTCTACAGGTACCCTTATTTTCTTCATCTCACCATGTCAGATACCAGCCTAGGAGATACTTGTGAAATTGAGTAGTTAAAGGATTAGCAAGCCTCTGTGAGGAAATGATGCCAATCCTCCTACGATTGAAGTCATGCTCTTAGAAAACTTAGCCACTTTCTGGAGTTGCTATTGTAAGATCTCTCTGGGTGATAAGGACGTGCCAAGAGGACTTTAAACTTTATTTGCATAGCTACTTTCCACCATGATTATTTTCCTCTGCAACACAGTGTGTGGATAAAGGCTATATCCCTGTGTAAAAGGTTCCCCTTTATTTCTCCACACATTAACATTTTACAGCTGAAAAAAGTGGGCATGAATTTTAGTATCCAGGACTAACCTCATTTGTGTGTCTTCAAAGACCAATATTCATTCAGAAAATATTTGAATTTCTCTTCATCTTGTGGAGATCCCCTTTTGTTGTGTAATTAAGGTGGCCTACAGCCAAACAAACATCTAACTGAATCTCCTGGGAATTAATAAGCATGATTTTCCAATGACTTGGGATTAGTGGTAGTTTTTGAAGAATTGGTCTTAAGCTTAATAATGAAAATGTTGGAGTGTAACTGGATTACAATATTAAATGACCCAAGAGAATAAAGAAAGACCACATAACCCTAAGCTATATGTCATTTAGGCATTGTGATACCTACATTCTAAAATATAAAAACTGTATTATAATTATCACAATAAAATGAGTTCTTGTGTATCAAAAACATTAATGTAAGATTCTTCATTGCAGTCATTATGCCCAAATACAATAGAGCACATTTCATAGACTTGAAGAATACTGTTGTGAAGATAAGTTGCATTGTTTCACCTAAATCTTATTTTGAAATGTTATTCCCTTGTTTCTTTTTTTAGATATAACACATTTTATAAAAATTTAAAATATATAGGATAATATGTGTATGGATTCTATCATTAATTCTGAATATTTAAAGATCTGCTCTAAAATCTCAGTTTATAGAGGGAAATTTAATAAACATGCTTTTAAAACTATAGATGAACTATACCAAATAAGACTATATTTTTAAAGTGTAATCAAAGCTCTAAAAATGATAATAAAGTTATGAGCCATATGCCTGGAACCAATGGATTTTTTTCACCTTTGACACAAGAGGGAAAAACAAAAAGAGAGAGAGGAGGTTTCAGTCACACCGTATTTAATCCAATTTGCTTTGGGTTTAATCTCCAAAACAAGGCTGGTCTGCTAATTCCCAATTATAATGGCACATGTAATCAGAGTCCTCATTAACAAAGACTGACTATATTGTCTATTAGGAATGAAAATTTGAAATGCAAATTCAGCAAATCAAAACATTAAATGAGCTTCTACCCAAGATGCTTAGAGCTCCCGCCAGGGCAGACCATGCTGGCTGACACCTGCCCTGGATTTTCCCTCCAGCTTCGGTTGCCTTCGGTTCCAGTCTTTGCCTCCTAATTGACCTGCTTATGATCTTTGCAACAATTAACATATGCTTATTAGTAATGGCTGGTTAAAGATTTCAACTGCTGCAGTTTACAAAGTCTAATAGAGATGGCACACCACAGGAAAGATGAAGCCACTATTCCCCTCAACAGCAAAGTCACAGTGGTTAGAGCTATGTGGTAGAAATTACATAATTTTTCATACTGACTGAAGTATGGAAATTGGTACTAATATGATACTAGAAATCAACACAGACATGACTGCAGTCTTCATGTACACAATAAAAGAAACCAATACTTGGTCAGTCCTCCTTTCCTTTGAGAAGTAATTCCTAATTTTGTTGTAGGAAGAAGTAAAAGTGAGAGAGCTTCTCTAACTGGGTGGATTGCTGATGACATTGAGTTTATTTTGAAATTAGAAATCAGAATTTTTTTTCTTCAAAGTAATTTCATACAATTAAATGGGAAATTTTTCACATGACTAAAATCTTACCTAAGTTTTAATAAAGTGATGTCCTTTTATAAAATTATGCTCAGAGTTTATATTCTGGTCACTAAATACTCTTTTGATTTCTAGCTAGCTCCACCAGATATAAATAAGAAGATTGGAATGTTGGAGCAACTTCCCCTTTTTTACTACTGGCCATGAAATTTAATGGAAGAGTATTCAGTCTACCTGAAGTAGTTCTTTATATTCATAATTAATGTTTGGCAAATTATAAATATCAATATTCACATTTCTTTCTGATTAGAAAATAGTAATTTGTTTATTTCTACCCCAATGGGCTGTTGTACCTTGATCATATACCTTGGTGCTCATTAATCAAATTCTTACTTATAAATGTAAAAGACATTGTCCTGCATCTCAGGAGGCTTTGGACAATCACTTATTAACAACAGACAACTTGAAAATTTACCAAGGAATAAAATGTTAGAGATGTAGAAGCTTTAAATGCAACTCATTTATGAGCTCACAGTTTTCTGCATCAAAATCTGAGTGTGGTGTAACTGGATTCTCTGCTTGATGTCACTGGGCTGAAATTAAAGTGCTAGTCAAGGTGACCAGTCTCTTGAATTTAGGGTTCTTTTCCAGGCTCACTAGCTGTTGGAAAAATATACTTCCCTTTAACAGTAAGGTTGAGATTTCTGTTTCCTTGCTGGCTCTTGTGTCAGCCAGAGAATTCTCACAGCTCCTGCATGCCTCTCACATCTGTTGCTACATTGCTTCCTCCTTCAAGCCTGCAATAGCTCTTTGAATATACCTAGTTCTTCAGGTTTCTGATTTCCTTATCAGTAGTCAGCTGAAGAAAATTTTATTTTAAAGGGTTTATGTGATGAGATAACAGTCAGATAATTTCTCTATTTTAAGGTTAATAATGCCTTAAAATATAACTTCATTCTGAGAGTAAAATTCATTTTATTTACAGTCCTGAGGACTATGCAGGAGGTGTCCATTAAGGAAGGTGAAAAATCTTGGGATTCTGTGCATTGCATCAGCTTCTTTTGGCCTCATTTTGGTAATTGACAGGATGAGGAAGGTAGGCTAGATAATCTCTACCTCCTTTTCCATGTGCCTCTTAATTTCCAGGGCCAAATAAGTACAAATATGTGAGTCACCAGACACAGACCACAAAATAATTGTTATACACTCAGCTGGGCTGTTTTATTTGGTTGGCCATTTGTTTTTGTGTAAATTAAATTAAATTAAATGGTAGCAACTCTTGCTATTAGGTGCTTATATCAATCCAAAATTCATATGCTTAAATTCTCACTCCCAAATAGTGGGAACTCTAAGAGGTGACCAGATTGTGGGGGTGAAAGTATAATGAATGGGATTAGTGCTCTTATAAAAGAAGCCCAAGAAAGATAACTTGCCCCTTGTTACGATGAGAGGACACAAGAAGAAGACACCATCTGTCAGCCAGACAGTGGGATTATTTCCAGACACAGAATCTTCCGGAAACTTCATCTTGGACTTTGTAACCTACAGAACTGTGAGAAATAAATTTCTGTTGTTTGTAAATTTTCCACATTACAGAGTCTTGTTATAGCAGTCCAAAAGGAATAAGACACCAGGCTTTCTAAGAAAAACAAAAGAGAGTAAATGAAAATAAAAAAGAATGATACATGGTCTCCAATTTTAATAAACAAAAAAAGCCCTGAAGACAAAATAAAAGCTATAAACAAGAACAATTATGAAATGAATTAAATGCTTCTCCAGAGATGAAAGCTCAATGACTAGTAGGAAAAAAAGTGGTGCCTTTATTCTTCACCTCGCATGTAGTTATAACAAAGCAAGGCCCATGGTTTTCAGTGAAATTCTTTTTACAGTTTTCCAATATGTTACAAAATTTATGAAATTCCAGAAAATCCTTTTTTAAAAAAAAAGCTGTGAAGAACAATTCTCCCTTATACTTGCTTAACCTTAAGTAAAACAGCCACATTTTAACCCATCTGGCATTCTAAGAAACAAACTGACTTCCAACTGTCATATAATCCAACATTTAATCATTCTGATCACATGTGAATTAATTTTTTTTATTAAGTTTATTGCAGGCATACTCTGTCTTCTTTGGAGCAGTATTCATTGCTTCAGCGTTGCTCAACAAGATCTTTCCTCATTGGAGAGGAGATGTGGGAAAAACACCTGTTCAAGTATTTGCATCTGATTTTAAAAAGCAAAAACAATAATAAAGAGGACAATATGATTCCTTTTTTCTTTCTAGCCATTGGGCTACTAATAAACGGAAGTATTAAAGTTTGAAAAGTGCTTATTTTCTTGGTGATGAATTACTTCAAACAACTGTTAATTTAAAATTGAACATTGTAACTTTATCATCCTAATCTCAAAAATATGAAAGGGTATATGGGAGCAAGATGTAAGAGTATTTGTTCTCCTTTTGTTAGGAGAATATAAATTTTTGTTTTCCTATTTGTAACAATGAGCAAAATCACTTTGCTAATGACGAATTTGTAATAAACTACAATGAAAATATATTTAAGGTAGGCTATTTACACAATAAGCTATCATCCATTGGTCACATATTACTGATTATATATATTGGGTTCTTAAAGCATCAAAAGCCCAGTGAGCATTTAAGATCCTCCACTCTAATCTCCACGTAAGGATGGGTATATTTACGTAAGCATTCCTTTTATAATCAGCCCAATTTTCCTTTGTTTCAAGATGTTTCACTTGAGATCAGTCTTAGTCCTCTGATATTCAACTACTATGAACAAAACCTATGGTAGAATTAGGGGTGGGGGCGTTGTAAAGTTATTTATCAACTCAAAATGCCTATTTTCTGCTTTCAGTGAAATTATTCCAGGCATCACCATAATCAAAAATATTTATTGGCTTTGATCACAGTTGGTAAAACATTTTGAACCTGTGATATAGATTTGGCTATGCTTGGATAATACTGTATTTAAATTGTACATTAACTGAGAGACTACAGTGTCATGTGTCCATGTTGCAAAAATCTGGATTTCTGGGAAGTCTTGCTGATGAAGAATAAGGTCCTCTATTTTCATATCTAACAAATTAGTATCTAATTTGCACCTCTGTTTCAAAAGAATTGATGCTCTTTCATTTTATGACTTGCTCACACACTGGTATAAGTGTTATGATGAATGCTTTTCTCTTTCTAGAATTTTTAAACCTAACACACAGGATCATTGTTCAAATATAACAAAGGTCTATTGTTTCAATTAAGACATATCTTTGATATTGCACTGCCAAAAATATACATACATGAGTTATTTCTGAAAATTATTATATAAAAGTAAGTTTAATTTACAAAAAGAAAAAAAAAGAATAAGGTTCTACCTCTGAATCCTGAATTCTGCTTTCCTTTCCTGAAGGTTGGAGTCTTTAGTCACATAGATATTTGATTAGGGAAAACATACTTAATCTTCCTAAGATATGCTTTTTGTGAAAATTTTAATGAGTTAATTCTTGTGAAACACCTAGCACAGTGCTTAGCACACAAGTGTTCAGCAAGTATTGTTGTCAGTATTGTAACTTTTTATGTCTAACGTAAACTGGATTGTGATTGTATTATGATTGTATCACTTCACTTTGATCTTGTTATCATTATTATGCTAATTTTAATTAAAAAACAACTAAGTACTCAATATTATTTTAAACTTACCTGCTTCGAGAGACATTCCTATACCCTAGAAATTGAGGATTAACTGGAAAATACTAACAAAAGGACTGGAAATTGCTTGCATACATATGCTTAATAAGTATCCACCATTTTTATTCTAAGAATCCAGCGATACCATCTACCCAGAAATAATTATCAACATTTGGGAGTATTTCTTCACTCTATTCTTTCTATATGCAAATAATTATTCCATCAATGAATTGTTAGCCATCAACAATAAAATATAAAAAGGTGAAAAGAGTTTTGAATGGCAAAATAGAAGCAATAGTTATAGCTGGCATAATGACAAATTTCCTATGCTTTTATGTCAGTGTCTGTCTTACCATTATCTGTCATCATCTCCTTTGATTTAGCTATTATATATATGTGTATGAAAGTCAAATACTTTCAGCATATGCTATTTGTTATGTTGAAAAATAATTATCAAGGGGAGACATTTTTAATTTGTATAGATACTAAATATCATAATTTAGCAGTGTCTCAAAGCCTTCCTGAAGACTTTGGGGTGGAGACATCTCTTCAGTAGGCCAGTAAAGTCCTGATGGACAGAGCCATTGCCACTGGGCTCTCCCTCAGAGGAGGTTATTGATCAGTCACCATCTCTCTATGCTCCATACTCTTTTTCTTTGCAGTAGTGCTCACAAAACACACACTATGAGGTTAAACTCAGGAGTTTGCCTTTTTTCTACATTGACTTTTCCCACCTCTACCCTTCAGCCTTGAAGGGGTGAGTGGAGCACCTTGAGGAAGGAGTTCCTCCGACCAAAGGCACACTTCATCTTGCCTAGTTTTCTCTCCTCTTATCTGACCCAACATCAGCACAGCCATAGCATATAAACTCTGCATCTAGTTGCCCCAAGGTGAAGCTGGAAACTCTTCTTTTGTTTGAGGGCCCATGCACTTCATATAGGTCCCCATCAGATACTCCTTCACTTCAGTTTACCCAATAGCTCATGTGCACAATTCAAAACCACACTTAATCATCAGAATGGCTTCATTCACAGCTTTGGTTCAGAGGTTCTGACTGGTTTAGGTGTCACTAAATTATCACACCTCCAATCATCTGATGCTCATCCAGCACAGGGGTTCTCCACCTTGGCTTCAGACTGGGTCACTGGGTCTATTGATGTCTGGTCCTTCTTCCAGACAGTCTGATATAGATGGTCTGAGATGATGTACTGCAAAATCTCCCCAGATGATTCTAATTTCAACCAAAGGTTAGATCTATTGGGATAAAAAGAGTCCAAATATATGGAGAATAAAATAAGAGGCAACTATCTGCAGAAGGGTGTGCCTGGATTTTTCTCCAGCTGTACCCATCTTTGCCCCCAACCACTTGCACTTCAGTACTCTGGACTTCCCTCAGCTCTTCTAATCCCATTGAGTCTTCTCATTTGAACCCCTTAAACATACATTCTTATCCCCCTCCTGTGCATATCAATGTTTATTTTACTACCACTTAAACTTTAGATCTCATTCCAATTGCAAAAAGTTTAGTTGATCTCCCAACACCACATGCACCTTGTTAGAGAGGTAAATTCATCTCTTTCAAGAATTCACTCTATTAGAAAGGCAGTACAGCCAAGAGGTACAGCACCTTTATCTTGACGCTAGACTGCCTTGGTCCAAGACCCAGCATCCTAGCTATTGGACATGGACAAGTTACTTAACAACCCTGTGCTTCAGTTTCCACATCTGAAATGGAGAGAATAATTCTATTATAAGGTTATTAGGAGGTTGGCAGGTGCCAACATACATAGAACACTTAGAACAGTGGCTGCCACACAATAAAAACTATAAAGCATGTCTATTTAATTTTATTGAGTAATTCATGGTTTATAAACTCTCTTTCTAGTGTTCAGGCTTTATGAAGCCATGCCTAAGTCACTTTTTTTCTTTTCTCTGCTTTATCCTAATGTTATGCATTTATTGGAAATACAATGAGATACGTCAAATACATGAATGCATCTACATGAAAATAAATAATTATGGACTTATTATATAAAGTCTTTCTCACAACATTGCCTTGTAAACATTCTGTCATCCTAAAAGAATGACTTCTAAACTATTAATAATTGAAAATAAGTAATTTCACAATGAAGGGGTGGCTTCGAAGTTTTAATAGAACTTCTAAAATAACAAAAGTATAATGTTTTCTTCTAACATTTTTTTCTGTCTTTAAGAGGTAACATTGAAAAAGAAAGAAATAGCCAAAAGTTTGATTGTGTGATTGTAGAATTGGTTTGGGTTTTATAATTCAGAAACTGGATAATTGAATCTTTGCTTTTTGGCAGTACTAGGATTTGAACTCAGGGTCTTCTGCTTGTTAGACAGACACCCTAACCACTTGAGCCATGCCTCCAGTTCTGGATGTTGAGTAAATAAAAATTGATAACAGCTTGTTGTTATGTGGAAAATATTAATTAATAACATAAGTATAAAGTTTAGTATATCTTTGTGGTACTAGGACTTGAACTCAGGGCTTTCACCTTGAGCCACTCCACCAGCCCTATTATTATCATTATCATTATTATTATTATTATTATTATTTTGGTGAAGTGTTTTCAAGATAGGGTCTCACGAACTATTTGCCTGGGTTGGCTTCGAACCGTGATTCTCCTGATCTCTGCCTCCTGAGTAGCTAGGATTACAGGTGTGAGCCACCAGTGCCCAGGAAGTTTAGTATATCTTATATATTTCATAAAACTAGTAAGTCATTAAAGCATCCACCTTAGGGCTACTGCCCCTTAATTTTTAACTTAAATTGATTTTATGTTTAATTTATGAATGTTCAAAATACTATGAAATGTAAAGGAGAAATGCAACCTCATAAATCAATGTGTTCTGGATTGCCTGTTTAATTTCCATATTGATTTAGTGCCTGAGTTGGTAGTATCTGCTAAAAGTCACACAACATAGAGCCATCACTGAATAAAGGGCTGGATGAGTAAGACAAGAGTCAGAACTAAAAAACATCATCTGATTACTCTCCATGGTGGAAGAAATCAGCATATTGATAAACTATGTTTTTTATTTTGATTGATACTTCATTCTTATGGCTACCTTAATATTTTTGCCTTCATTACAGCTAATGGTATATGAAAGTGAATTTAGCCTCCTGATAAAAATATGTAATACCTATGGATTTAAAATATTTTTGTGTAATATAACATGCTGTGCTTTTTAATTTTAAGTATAAATTTTAGTAGTAACTAGATTTGGGAATTGTCATTAAGTGGAAAACTTATACATATGCATGAAAGTATCAAAAGGAGTTCAGCTTTTATTGGTAGCATAAGATTGTTTCTGTTTTATGTTACTTCAATGTATTAATGTAAGTCAAATTTTAAATTCATTTTAGAACAGAAATAACATAAACAACCAAATAGCAGAACCAAAATAATTGAGTTTCCCTCTTGGCTCTACCACTTAATAGCCTTGGGCAAGTTATAAGAAGTAATTCACGTGAAGTACTTCTCATCACTCCAGGCACATGGTAAGTTAGTAAGTGTTGAATAAGTCTTCACTGTACTCACATACTATGAGCAACAACAACACAGCAGCAATACAATTAATACTACATAGTGACATGAAATAATTCTAAATTTTTATAGAGAATAACACTTATTTTTAATAACATTTTATGTATCACTTTATTTATTTTAATTTTGAATGTTTATTTTCTGCCACGTATGGCTTTAAGCATTACCTATGTGTTGCTTATTTAATTGTCATAAAAACCCATTAAAATGGGTACTAATTTAAATTTCATTTTACAGATGAACAAACTGAGGTGTGAGAATTAAATGACCTAACCAAAATCATAGAGGTACTTGGGCAGGATCTTTCCTTATTGGCCTTCCCTTGGCCATCTCAGTTGTTCCATCTGTAAAATGCCTTGGCTTATAGCCACAGCCATGCTGTATGTGCAATCTGGCAAGCTCCTCTCTGCCCTCCTGCACCTTCTGGCTGTGGGACAAGCTTCTCAAGAATCAGATGGTCATCCAAAAATCTGTTGAAATAGCTGCACTTGTCAACATTTGCACATTAATACAATTACTTAAATTCTACAGAAATCAATACAAGGTAAGTGAGAAAATGCAGAAAACTGTTTCCATTAAAACTAAGGTGAATCTTTATGAACAAACCTTTAGTTAAGACCCATATTGGAGAACAACATATGTGCCTTATGTGGGGTGGCTTGGGCAAAGCTAGAGATGTGCTGATCATCAGATCTATTCTCCAAGGGAATTGGTATTATGACCAAGAATGATGAATAGTACTTCATGCATCATTCTTATGATTTCTTATCATTTTTAGTGATTTCCTGCTTTTTGTAACTCATAAACCACCACTAGTCCTACTTGTGTCACATAAGGCACTGCTATATACCAGACTGTAGAAAACTACATGTAATTATCAGATTTGTTGCTTTGTATTGTAAAGAGAAATGTTAAATTATAAATATAAATAAGAAAGTCTAATACATAACAACTTAAAAAATATTAGGATGAAATATTTAAATCAAGTATTAAAAGAATTATGATCAAGAATTCTTGCATTTTTATGAGCAAAGGAAGAAGAACTTGGTGTTTGGTGTCCTGCCCATTTTTCTATCTCCTGTCATTCCCTGCCTCTCTATATCTCATATCCTGACTAGATTTGTGGATGAGATTGTCTGTTAGCTCTCATGATGTGAAGCATTACGTTCTTTTCATTACTATCATTTTATTCTTATAATACTTTCTTCCCTACCATACCTCACCATTAAGCCAACCAATCTGTAGGTGAGAAGTCTGGCATGACCAAATTGATTCTCTGCTCAGTCTCATGAAGCCAAAATGAGCTTGTTGGCAGGCTTTCTTGGAGCTTGGGGGAAAAATAACTACCCATCTTGTTATTGGTAGAATTCATTTTCTTTTAATTGCAGGACTGAGGTCATAGCATCTTTACTGGGTGAGTTTGCAGCTACCCTTAAATTCTAGAGACTGTACCTATCTCTTGATGTGGCCTCCCCATCTTCAAGCCAGAAAAGATTCATAAAATGCTTCTTAGCTACACAGGAGGCAGAAATCAAGAGGATCATAGTCTGAAGCCAGCCTGGGCAAATAGTTCACAAGACCCTATCTTGAAAAACCCATCACAAAGGTTTTTCTTAAGGGCTGGTGTTGCCGCTCAAGGTGTAGGCCCTGAGTTCAAGCCCTAGGACTGCCAAAAAAAAAAAAAATTCTTAATGCTTAGAATCTTTTCCACAACCAGCCAGAGAAAATGATCTGCCTGCAATAGGAAAGCTCCACACCAACAATGTCTTTCTCTTAACATCAACTGTGATTAGGCTTTACAAGAATAAAATTCATTACATTCTCTATTCAAGAGATTATCAAGGGCACATGTATAGTGGAATTGAAGGGGAAGAGGTAAGGAAATCATAAATCTCGGACATTTTGTTATCTAATTTTGTATGAATTTATGTGGCTTATTTTTACTGTCCTTGCTTTTGCCTTTTTTAATACATTCCTTACTTTATATTAGAGTCATATTATATAATATATTACATATTATATATGAAGTATACCAAGGAAGTTTTAGAACGATTATTTTGTTATTAATGAGTATGATATAGTGCAGAAAGAGTGGTTTTCCTGGAGACAGGAAAACCAGTTGAAAGGTAAAGAGATGGGAATGGTGAGGATGGGGCTGAGCCAGACCAATACCAAAATAGAGAACAGAAGACGAGACTTGTTAGGTGGAATAATTGATACTACTTGCTTACCAATTAGATTGGAGACTAGAAAATAGAATTACTTAGGATGATGCCCAGATTCTTGGTCTCTATAACTGGATAGAAGCTGAATCTTTTGACAGTGATAAGGAATACAAAAGAAAAAAAATGTAGGAGTGGAAGGGAGGGGTTATTTCTACTTGAATAGAATTAGAGTTTGTGTTGCCTATAGTTCTTTCTTCCTAGAGATGCCTAAGGAATATTTGAATACATAGTCCTTGAGCTCAGAAAAAAATAACTAGGACTCACACACAATTTTAGCAAAGATATTAGAGGTAGTAGAAATCTTGAGAAGGGTGGACATGTCCCATCATACATATTTGGAATAAGAAGACAAGTGGACTAAGAAGGCAACACTGGAGGATTATAGAATTTAAAACATGAATAGTAGAAAACAAGGAGCTACAAAGGAAAAAAAAATGTACTGAAAGAAATACCCTGGATAAAAACTAGGGAGGATGGAATTTGAAAAAGTGATTATCAATCTTACCAAATGCAGTAGAGATTGTGACAATGATGAGGATAAAGATGACAATAAATTACAATTAAACTTTTTGAGTGCCTATCACATTAAAAACTATTAATTCTTAACAATATCCTTAAATGGTATTATCATTCCTGTGTTACATATGAATTAACTAAGGCATAGAGAGCCTAAGCAACTGGCACAAGTCACAGAGAATGGCACAAATTCAAGCTCTGCTGGGATTTAAGTTTGAAGAAGTTTGATACTCAAGCATATAACCTTGTTAACAAGCCACATGTGCTTCCTCCTTACTGTTAAATCAGATAAGAATTTTAAGAAATATATGTCAACAACAAACTAAGAGAATACTTTTTAAGTAAGAAAGACTATTTTTGTAGTGTCTGGGGGGCTACATGTTTGTGCATATCTGTGTGTTGGGGACTTTAAATATCTGAACATTAGTGTGGTTGAAATGAAAATGTAGGGTAAATACTTTGACAATGTGAGCTGTATTTCAGGAAGTTTAGCTATGAAGAGTGTGCAATGGGTAATAAAAAAGCAACATTAAGTGAAAATTATGTTTAATTGTTATTATTAATGTTATGTTTTTATTATAACAGCACATTATACTGAGGTTTTGTATTTTGAAGAAAGATCACAGAATTAGGACCCATACATAACTAGTGCTAACTCAATCCTAGTTTCTTGACTAACCTCATGCACGTCACTTAAGCCTCTACTTTCTTCTTTATGGTAGGCATAATAACACCTTCCTTATAGAGCTCAGGGAATGTAAGTAATTTATTGTATGTGAAGTACCAAAGTGTACCAAGTACAGTACTTAGAATCATTTAGGTATCTGCCCAACTGGAAACATTTTGAGAGCAGTGTGATTTATTTTTGCATTCCTATATCCCAAACAGAGAATATATATAATGAATATGTGACAGGTATTTATTTACTTATCTGCATCTTTTCTTCAATGGTGAGGAATAATTTCTCATCCTTCTCAAAGCAGTTTTCCCAAGTCTTATACTGCTGAATATGGAAAATGAACTCTATAAAGGTTTTCTGATTGACCTAATGAAAAGCTAAGAGCAAAATTAATGTCAAAGATTGAGTACTAGTCATATGTAATAGGTTTATCATTGTACTGGGAATTAGGTATTATACTAAAAATAAATGGACTAGATATCTATAATAATGGATCCTAGTCAAAGCACAGCAGTGCTTAGCTAACTATGAACATGTAAACAGAGAAGGGGAGACCTATTATTATTGATGGCTTTCCTATTGTTGATTATGTATGTAGAAGTTTCACTAACAAAATCAAGAGCAGGCAGGACACTTGGAAATTCTAATTTAATCCATCCACATAAGCAGCAGCTGTGGGATACCCAGTGCAACCCAATTATTATGGGACCCAATTATTGAGCCTCAAGGAATAAGAATCATCAAATCTTAGGGTCAAGTTCAATTATACCATACATAGGAAGATATGGTTCACTTTGTCAAGAAGAGACAAGATGAAAAGCAGTAATCTATCAGACCTACTGTCTTATGTGTATACACACCTATACTCTTGTTCATGAGTGATCTTTGAAAATTGAGGACAACATATAAATATCAATAAAATGATGTTTCTGAAAGTCTCCTTTGTATAAGCATGTTTTCAATTTTGTCTTTTGCTTACCTATAAAAGCTTGTGGTTCTTTCTTGATATTATAGTGTGTACTGTTTAAATTGGTCAATATTTTTTTGATAATGTGCCACCATTAACCCCTCTTGGAATTTCTTGGATTCTCCCTTTTCTTTACTATTGCATTCAGCTGTGTAATAGGTACTCAAAGAATTTATATCTCTGCATCTGAGTGATTTTTTTGTACAATTACAAGGTCAATTCTATGCCACAATATTCCCTAGCACTTGGCATACCACCTGGCACTTGGTAGGCACCCAACACATGTCTGTTGAAGGTATAATTTATATCTTTGTATCCTTTCTCCCATTGCTGTAGTCCTTATCATAGCTTTTTTTGATCAGTGCAGTAATCTACCTACTCTTTCTGTCTTTATTCTTGCCTTAGCTACTTTATCTTTCTTATTGATATCAGAATGATAGTCTTAAAATGCTAATTTGATACTGTCACTCTCTGATTAAAATCCTTCAACAGATTCTCATACCTAGAGGGGAAAATTCTAGCTTTATAGTATGATATTTAAGGTGCTTTGTGATTAAGTTGCTGTCCATTTCTGTTTATTGCTTATCACTTTGGTTTTTCCTTTTCTCTTTGCTCCTTTCCTCCATCTCACCAACAATCTTGGAGTTCAGCCATATAGAACAAATTGTAGCTCTCAGTGCTTCCCATGGTTCCCATGTCCCCTTTGTTTATGTTGATTCATCTTCCTGGACCACAAAGCCCTTAATGGAGATCTGGAGATCATTCGTCCACTTACTAAGCCCTACCTCCTCTGAAGCAAATTCCAATCCTCTGTCTCCTGGAAGATACTACCTTCTATAAGTCAAGTTTAGTTTTCTATCAGAACATTTATAATACTAATTTCATCTTGCTTTCTGTTAATTTTTTACTCATTTATATTAATTGTTTTACTTGTTTACATTCTGCTTCCCTTTAACTACCTTCTAAATCATGGTCTCAAAGACTCAGTTGCATCCATTTTTTTTAATCACAGTGCCTATTATACAGTCTAGGAATATAGGAGACATTCAATAAATGTGTTAAATAATTCAAGGCTTATTGTTTATTTCTAGGTTATGAATACTTTGTTAAGCTAAATTTTAAGCTTGGAAGCATAGATCATGTCTAATTTGAAAATTCCCAGACATAGCATTACTTTTGTGTACAGTAGTTGCTTAACAATACTCAGCTCTGATGATGTTGAGGTCAATTTTGTTTTTCTATAATCTCCTGAAAATATGACATGCTCATTTGCTCAAAAGGCACAGCTGAATTCCAGGTGAGGACCAGCAACCTGTGCATCTCCTAATACAACTTAATGTGATGAGCAACTTGGCATCGCACTAGTAGTACAGTTACATAATTCACATATGTTGAGTAACTAAACCAAACAGGACAACTCTACCTAAGAAGGAATGGGTACCGAGAGCTGGAAATCTACTAACTCTTGTTACTAGTTTTGTCCAGTGCTACTGACAAAAGTTCATGTTCTAACACAGAAAACTTTGGCTAAAGAATAAACACTCAGACATGTGGGTAGATTAAATATTCCCACAAATTTCTTGTGGTTTCTTCTATGAAAAGGTAGAATCTACTTTTAGAATTCCTACATCCCAACTGTCTTTGTTTGTGACATACTTTACCAATATACTCTTAAAGTAGAGATGACATTGTGAATTCAGGAGCCAGGCCTTGTGGCTTCAGATTTTTGCTCTGTTGCCCAGTGACTAAAATGTGTACCATCTCAGGATGAAAGGTCACATGGAGAGAGGCTCAGCCTCTCAGCAACTGCAGCTAAGCTCCAACTTCAACCCTGTCAGCTGGTGTCAACCACATGAATAAGCCCCAGAGAAACCAGCAGAAGAATCACTCAATCCACCCACAGAAGAGTAAGAAATAATAAAGCATTATTATTTTAAGTTATTTGAAGTCCCTGTTAGGATAATTGGTTGTACAGACAACTGATAGAGGCATGAAAACAAATGATAACTTCTGGATTCCTTTTCCTAACAAAATAGAAATATAAATAACTAGAATGTCTTTTTAGTGGCCCCAAAATATTATGATTAAAGGAAGGTTACTCTTTATGAAAGCATTTCCTATTTATTATGACAAGCAACAAAAAATGGGAAAGAATTGAGCAAGCACATATTCACCCATATTGATTTTATAAATCTTAAATTCCTGGCTATGAAAGATAGTGCTAGTCAGACCAGTGTGAGAATTGTCCAAATGTTATGACGCTTCACAAATCAAAACAGTGAAAATGTAGTTTAAGATATTTGAAAGCTAATAAAAAGTCCAGAATTTTTTAAAAAAGAAATGGTGAAAACAAAAAATACATTAATATTCAATAACTTCCCATCAGCTTCTCCAAATGTGCAGGAGTCAGTAGTGGAGGTCAGCTCTTTACTTGAACCAGAATTCTGGTTCATTCAGATAACCCACCCTACTAAAAAAAAAAAAAAAAAAAAAAAAAACCTAAGAAAATTTAAATCTGAGCAGCAGCCCTTACTAGAGAATCTCTCAGAAAAATGTCTATTTGTCACAATCTGTTCTTATGCCATATAACACAAATAAGGCTTAAAAATGCCTCTGAGCTCTATATAAGCATTTTGTTTCTATAATTACTTAGAATTAACCATAAAATGCTTTGAAGCATACAAGATGCAACAACTTTTATAAATGATTTTGAATCACAGTGTGTTCAAGTGTAATATGTGTCCAGGGCCCAAAAATTTACAAAGCACTGACACCCATTTGATTTCTGACATCTTCATGGGTCTGGGGTCTGTGTCCTCATGTAAGTAAGAAAAATGGAGCTCAGCGAGTTAGTGCTTTGTCTAAAGGTAAATACTATTCTGTAGTTCAAGCAGTATTAGCTCACAGACTATTTTTCCTGATCCACAAGAAATGGATTACATAGTAATGACACATTCTTAGCAATATCCATAGCTCTTAAACTCCAGATACTATTATAGTGATTTATGGATAGGTTAATACCTTTACCCAACAACTGTATGATGATCTACATTCCCATTTATAGATATGGAAGCTGAAACAAAGGCAGGTGAATTAATTTGCCTATGATTACACAGCTAGTAATGACAGAATTGGAATTTCAGTCCTTAAGTCCATCTTTACAGTATGTAATCTAAACCATTGTCTTATAATTCTCTAGGAAATGAGTGATATTATTTATTTTAATTATAAGGATAATAGTTTGGCAGAATTAATATTGTGAAAACAACTGTGTGGAATCAGTAGATTCTGCAATTTACAGATTTAATGTAATCTCCATCAAAATTTAGATGATATTCTTCACAGAAATAGAAAAATCAACCCTAAAATTCATTTAGAAACACAAGATCCCGGATAGACAAAGCAATCCTAAGTGAAAAGAGCAATGCTTGTTGTACCACTGTACCTAACTTCAAATTATACTACAGAGCTATCGTAACAAAAACATCATGGCGCTGGCACAAAAACAGACATGTAAACCAGTAGAATAGAGTAGAAGATCCAGAAATAAGTCCACGTAGCTACAGCCATTTGATAGTTGACAAAAGCACCCAAAACCTATGTTAGAGAAAAGATAGTGTCTTCAACAAACGGTGTTGGGAAAACTAGATATCCTCATATAGAAGATTAAAACTAGACTCCTGTCTTTCATCCTATAAAAAAAGTCAATTCTAAATGGATCAAAGATCTTAGAGGAAGACCAGGAACTTTGAAAGGAAGACACAGAGAAAATTCTTGAAGATATATAAGCATAGGAAATGCTTTCTGGAGAGAACCCCAAGTACTCAGAAAATAGGAACAAGATTTGAAAAATTCAAAAGCTTCTGTATAGCAAAGAAAACAATTATCAGAATCAAAAGGAAACCTACAGAATAAGAGAAAATTTTTATCAATTGTTCATTGGATAAAGAATTAATACTCATAATATATAAAAATGCTCAGATGTTAAACTCTAAAAGAACAAATAACCCAATTAATAAATGGACATGAAGAAATGTTCAACATCCTTCACCATAAAGAAAATGCAAATCAAAATATCAAGATTCCATCTTACCCCACTCAGAATGATTAACATCAAGAAACAATAATAATGCTAACGAGGATGTAGAGAAAAGGAACACTTGTACACTGTTAATGGGAATGTAAATTAGTGTAGCCACTCTGGAAACCAGTATGGATGTCCCCTAAAAAACTAAAGATACAACTACCACTCCTGACCCTATAGCTGAGGGAATGTAAATCAACACATAGCAGAGATACCTGTACACCGTGATTATAGCATCAGTGTCCACAATAGCCAAAGTATGGCATCCAGCCTTGTTGCCCATCAACTGATGAATGTAGAAAGAGTACACAATATATCACTCAGCCAGAAAAAAGAAACTATGTCATCTGCAAGAATATTATGTTGTTTGAAGGAAAAGAATGAAACTGTAGATCACCATGTTAAATGAAATAAGCCAGACCAAGAAAGACAAATACCACATGTTCTCTCTAATATGTGGAATCTAGTCTTTAAAGATGAATAACAGGAATATAAAGCAGGTCTGGTTTGGGTGTTGTGTGCCAATAGGATGTGGGAAGACAAAAATAGAAGGCAGAGAGGGAGTGAAAATTATTTAAGACTTCATACCCATGTATGAAAATAGAACTTTAAAACCTGTTGAAATTGTTTTGAGAAGAGGGAAAGGGAGATAAGGGGGGAGAATAGAGGAAGTGGATTTGGTTGAGGTGTATGTATTCATGTGTGGAAGTGTAACAATGAGACCTCTTTGTACAACTAATCTATGCTAATAAATGAAAATAAGGAAAACAGTTATAAATTTTTCCTGGGCCCACAAATCCACTGTTAGTACATTCATAGCTCCAACGGCCCACCTTAATTGAACAGGTACTATCCCTGCACAGAACAGGCTTACAGGGGATGGAGAAAGAGGTTAATGTAGATCTTTTTTCAAGTCTGCTATTAAAAAAAAGGGAATATTAGCCAGGTGCCAGTGGCTCATGCTTGTAATCCTAGCCACTTGGGAGGCTGAAATCAGGAAGATTGCAGTTCGAGGCCAGCCCAGGTAAGTGGTTTGCAAAATCCCCATCTCCAAAATAATGAAAGAAAAATGAACTGGAGGTGTGGCTCAAGTGTAGAGTACCTGCTTTGTAAGTACAAAGCCTGAATTCAAACTCCAGACTCACCAAAATATAAATAAATAAATAAATAAATAAATAAATAAATAGAATATTGATATCACGATACCATTATGTACATAGCAATCTCAATTCAAATTCCAGGGTTCCACAAAGACTAAGTGAAACAGATAATGATGAATTTATTGATTGCTAAGGAACTATTACCAAAACACTTAAACCATAGCCTCCCACCTTTTTAAATGAACTGGTTTTGTGTCTTTCAAATGTGTGTTGAAAAGGGGTTTATTTCAAGAAGAGATGAAAACTAGGCAGTTGCTTTGGGTATACATTTGACATTTTGGCACTCAGCAAACAGAATATGCCCTGTCATTACTTTTAATATTTGTTTTTCTAAATGTTTTAAAAGATAATTCAAAAGAGAAGTAAGTATTTTAGAATAGTTTTACTCAGTAATCACCCTGTATCACTTGGTAGGTAACTCATACATGAAATTTAGCTTATCAGGGATTCTTAGAATTTTCAAAATCAGTGCTCTTCTGAAACTGAGTCCTTTTATTCACCAAAATACAAATAAACAAAATACTTTTTGATTTCTTTCAATGGGCCAATGAATCTTAAAATCTATCAACAAAACTCCAGATTAAGTAGCTTTACTTCATCCTCTATATTTCGTTATTCATCAGATGGGGTTCATCAGACAGCTAAATAATGTATCTACTATATATTAATGTCAGTGGTGACAGTTATAGAAGCTACACTAATAATAGCTTGTATTTATCTTGCATTTAAATATCTGCCATACTTGGTGACTATATGATATAATACTGCCATAATCATCATTTTGCATATTAGTAAACTGAGGGGTTTACTTCCTCCAAGTAAATATTAAATCAGATTTTGAAACTGGAGAGTTAGATTCCACAGATCTGTGCAGCCAATTAGCCTGCTGCAAGTGCTTAATAAGCATTCATTGCTATTGTAATTGGTATTATTATTTGGACATAAAGATGGAACTTGTAAGAAAATGCATAGCATGCAAGCAAAATTTTTTTCTTGAATAAGTGAAAATGGATTTTTTTCTTTGATTTAATAATTGTCTCTTTTGCTCTAGGTTCTAATAGTTAGATAATGGATCTTGTCAACCATTATATGTCTTCACCTCCAGCTGGGGACACATAACTTTTATTGTGGTCCATTATCTAGCCATTAGAGGCCACAAGTGTGTCCCCTGACCCTCTGCCTCACATTATGCTGAAGAAAAAGAGTAGAAAATGTGGAGGCAGCAGCTTTTCCCAGCATCAGAGCTAAAAGGAGCTCCAGAACCTCCTATATTGATACCATTCATTTTCCTCCTGCTATAAAGTCCATCATGCAAGGCCTGAGGATAAAATTTAGTCCTGATCACTTCCTAGCCTTTTTTCCTTGCTCCATCACCTCAAGATTCATATCCAGCAAAAATCAAACTACTCAGAATATGCACTTTCTCTTATTGTTTGAACAATAGCCTTGAACGACCCAGAAATTTGATAAATGTGCTGAACTTGGTGAAAATTTTATATTCTTGTCACAGGTCACCAACCCTCACAGTTCCAACAGTTATATAATTTAGGGATACTCTTTTAATGCACTTCTATGATATATTTTTGTTTTCAAAATTAAAGTGAACTAGAATTAATTCTAATTAGAGATATGTTTTTCAAAATTTTATACCACCTGAAATAATTGAAAGCACTGTGGGATGCTGTATAAAAGAATACCCACAGGTATTTGCTAACAGAATGTGTAAATGTGTCAGGATTATCTTTATTCTTACCTGGAGAAGCAAGAAATTCTTCCAGATAGCTAAAACACATGTTCCAAAATACTGGACACCATTACTAGAGAGTTGTTGGCTTTTTCATTTGCTTCAAAGTCAGCCTTTGCATTTTGCTTATAATGAGTGAAGTGTAAAATTACTGCCTTTATTGTCCTAATGCTCATCTCCTCTCTCTTCTTTATAGGCCTCCTGTAGCTCCTTTGCCATTGCGTGCCACTCTGTTCTATTCATAGAGTTACAAAGAAATTTAAATTTGTTTGTAGTTAATATTTTGTTTGCTTTTGAAAACAATAAATGTTTTGGGGAGGCTAAGCCTTTGTATCCTAATATATAATACAGAAATTTTCCCTAATTATTTTAGGAGACCTGAAATAGTGGACTTTGTCCTCACTTTTTTTTTAAAGCTAATCCCTTCCTTTCTCTTCCAGTATACACCTTTTACTCTGTAACTCTTCCTGAAAAGTTCTACCTAGGTAGAAACTGAATTTCTTTAAATATCATATTCACATATCTGGTAACAGACATTTCAGGAGAAATTTTTGATAAGGGCTTTAGGGTCTTTGCCAGATGAAAGAGACCATAATGAACTGACTAACAGTCAGCTGCTTGTGAATCACAGGCTCATAGATATTAGTCATTAAAGACCATCAGAGGCCCTATCCAATAAACTGTTAAATGGTACGATTGAGAAATTACTGGCTAAGTCTATCCCACTGTGAGAGTTTATCTTTTAAACTAAGTTGACAAGGTGATGGTGGGACATGGAAAAATGGGACTACCTTCCTTGCCCCTTGAACAGATATAAGTGAATAGAGGGTAAACCTCTGATAAAAAATGAAATTGAGGTCTTCCAGTACTCTTCTAGGTCCCATGAGCACACTTATGCTGCCTGATGAAATCTCAGATTATAAAACTAGAATCTGACATCTGACTGAGGCTTGAAAATAATGTGTTTATATGGCATAAAAGAAATGAGGTTCCTATCCCATCCAGAGAATTATAGAGTGGGAGTGATCCCAAAGAGTAGCTTGCTCTTTTGAAGATAGGTCTTTGATCTGCTCTCAAACACCAAGAAAGCAACTTCTTTCCCAATAAGTATATTAGATCTTATTATACGTTGGAAGTTAGACTTGAACTTATTAGCTGTGCATTGTACATACTGGGTGTTAAGTCAGCCATTACCATAATGAATACTGATCTGATAGCAGTGTATAAAATTAGCTGGAAGGACAGACTTGAGATGAGAAGGCTGATCATAAAGACTCTATATTCTCACCAGAAAGACATAATAGAGATCAGAGTTAGACTGAGGCAGTGATGGAGAAGAGATGGTAATTGCGAGCAGTAGGCTAAGTTAGAAGATACACAACCCAGATATACAAGCAGGAAAGACGTGTGCAAGCTAATGCTGAGTTTTCTGGTTTAGTTGACTGGAAGAAAGTTAATAATATTAATCATGAGTAGAAAACCAGAAGGTTTGGCAGAAAAATAATGAGATCAATTTTGAGAGAATTTGAGTTTTATGTTCCAGTGGGATGTCCAGAGAGAAATATTGAGGCAGTTAGAATGTGTGCCAGAGATTTGGAAAAAGAATAGATCTGAAAGTAGAATCCTTGAGTTTATGATCACAGAAGACTATAGGAAGGAATGGCAAAAGCCAAGAACTGCTGTATGTGCAACACCAGCATTGGGGGAAAGAAAACAAAAGAATCCACAGGATAGAAATCAGTTGGAAAAAGAACAAAGGTCCTTCATGGAGGGCAAGAAAGAATTGTCTCTTGAAGTATTTCTGTGACATAGTTTTATTTAGAAAATTAATGTGAATTTTAGTTACTTTTTGAAATTTGTTTGTTAGATGACTAGAACACTCAAGATCATTGAATGCAGCTTTCAGTTCTCCACAGATCAAAGAAGATTGAATGCTATAAAAAGACCATGGATTTGGCATGGGACGGTGACACTTTGAGAGTAATTTCAGGTGTATGATGATGATGGGAGCCAGACTATGAGAGAGCAATCACAGAAGAGGAAGCAGGGGCACAGAATATAGATTTCTTTATCCCAAAAAAGCTATTGGGTGGTTTGGCAGTGACTTACAGAAGAGGAAAGAGATGAGTGCTTAAAAAGGCATAGGAGAAAGAGGTTATTTTACTTGGTTGTTTGCATTAGGATGAGAAAAACTTAAACTGAGGGTCAGGGTCACAGGTTCAAGGGACAGGAGCTAATGTAAATGAAATGAGAGATCCTTGGGAAAGCAAGGTTATAAGCAGAAATGACAGGGAGTGTGTCAGGTCACAGAGGATCAGCCTGGGACAAAAGGACATCATGCAGGACAAGAATAGGAAAGGAAACGTCACTCATCTGCATGTATAATTGTATAGTTGTCATGTACCAGGTCTTTGGTAGGGGTATTGACTAAAGAAAAAATTCCTGCTCTGATGAAATTCACATTTTAGTGAGGAAGAGAGCAGAGATACAGATATTGATATGGATATGTGTACGTGTGTGTGTGTGTGTGTGCATGTGTGTATGTGTGTGTGTAATTAGATAAGGTCTGTAGGGTAGAGAAGGGGGGAATAGGGAAGTGTCCATTGGGATAGGGTTGAAATTTAATAGGGATGATAAGGGAAGGCTTACCCAGAAAGTGACCTTTGGGAAAATCTTTCAGGAGGTAAGGGAACAAGTCAAATATCAGTGAAAAGAACTGAAGGTCGCAGGAAAGAGTATCATGTCTCTAAAACAAGAACACGCATGATGTGTTCAGGGTAGCTATGAAAAAAATTAGAGAGGTAGTAGGGTGAAGAGGGTATGAGATAAGGTAAGAAACAGTAGGCTTTAAGAATTCTTCCATTTCCTCTGAGTGATATATGAATCCATTAGACTTTTCTAACAGAAAACTGACATGACATTTTACTAAGACCCTTTGGGTTCTGTGTTAGGATAGATGGTAGAGGACAAAGTCAGTTAAGAGACTGCTGCAATAATCCAGGTGAGAGATGGTGACAGCTTGAACTAGGTGGTAGCAGTTGAAACAGTGAGGAGAGTTGATCAAACTCTAGATAAATATTGAAGGTAGGGCTGGCAAGTGTTAACTAACAGACCAGGTTATGAGTGAAGGTCCAGAGATGATTCCAATATTTTTGGCATGAACAAAGGGAAGAATGGGGTTTCCATTTACTGAGATGGATCTTATTGAAAAGGAGCAGGAATTGGGAAGGAGCAGGAAGAGAGGAGGGCACAAAGATCTGTTTGAGATATCAAGGTTGGAGGATATTAAATATCCATATGGTAATGCCAAGTAAGCAACTCTATATACAAGTCTGGAGCACAGAACATAGCTATTAGTGTGGGAGATATCAGTATTTGGGATCAACAAGACAGCAAGTACAGATTTTAAAAAAGAAGAGAGGTCTAAGATCCCTGCAGTACATGAGTGTTGAAATGTTGAAGGCAGAAACGTAGGAGGTTCTCAGAGACACTGAGCTACTAGGTCCTTATGACTTGGTCCAAAAACTGGAGAAGTTTAATATCCTTGATTCTTCAGTAAATATGACCAGGTGAGTGAGATAACTAGTACATTCCTCTAAAAGCTCTACACATTACTACAAGCATGGTTCTTTGCCATTGTGTGGTACCATAGTGCCCTATAACTAACTTTCCACATCTCTAAACAAGTAATTTCCTGTTCCTTTCACAAAACTTGAAACTACTTGAGAATCTTAGTCTTTCTGGCTTTTCATTATATCTACTATGCCTAGTACAAGTAAGTACTCAAAAAAATGTGTTGACTCAATAAATAAAAAGAAAGAGCCAGAGCTGGATCAGAGCACGAGAAATAAGATAAGGAGTCAGACAGAATCCAACAATTTAGTGTAAGGATTCTCAGACCTTTAGATAAAAACCTTGGTCTCCATCCCTAACTTTGTCCCTTTGGCTTTCATGACCTTCCCAACTGGAATATAACCTTTGTCTTACATACATATTGTCCAACTCCAATTCACTTCTCCCTAATCCATGTTCTAACTGAGTTCTGCTGTCACCATTTCTAATTTCCTGTTCCATTCCAATTGAGTCTGATTTGATCTGCTCTTCTGAAACATCCTGCCTAGGTCATTGCCACATCTTAATTTTGACAAATCCAACTGAAATGTATCAATGCAGTTTCCAGACTTATATAGAATACTTCCTTAAAATTTTTTTTTGTGGTACTTGGGTTTGACCTTAGGACCCCGTGCTTGCTAGGCAGGTGCTCTACCACTTGAACCACGTGCCCACCCTTTTTTTGTTTTGGTTATTTTTCAGATAGGGTCTCATGTTTTTGCCTGGGGCCTCCCTCACACCATGATCCTCCTACATATGGGCTCCTTCATAGCTGAGATCACAGATGTGTGCCATGCCACTACACTGAGCTTATTGATAGAGATGGGGGTCTCATTGCATTTTTGCTCAGGTTGACCTAGAACCACGATCCTAATAATTTCTGCTCCTGAGTAGCTGAGATTACAGACATAAGCCACCATGCCCAGCTATAAAATAGTTTCATTTGAACTTTAAAATGCAATTAAATTAATTTAAAAAATTCTGTAAGACTATTGAGTTAAAAAGCAGTCCCTTATTAAATCTGTTTCACAAAATTCAAATTGAAGCCTTTAAGAAATTTATTCACACTTAAATTTCATTTTTGTAAACTAGAAAAGTGTGTGTTTAAAAAAATTAATGTAATTACTTTGAAGCCAAATAACTGGAATTTTTAGAAAAGATGTGAAATTAGTTTTCAAGCTCAGTTTCTTTGCCTATTAATTTTAGGATGAGTCAGCATTCGTATTCAAAAATTCATATTCATATTCATGTTCAAAAATATTTCTGAAATGTTTCTAAAGACAAAAATAAAACCGATTGAAAAATCTGACTACAATTTCTTTACATTCCTTCTAAAAAGCAGAGCCTTGAGAGTGGGCTAAGTTTCTTGATTTTCCTTTAATGGATAGAAATAAGAAAAAAAGCAGAAGTGAGTGTGTTTGACTTGGAGATGAGACACTGTGACTTCCTCCTTGCTGGCTTCTACATCATTTGCATGAGAGAAAACAATGGTCAGAATCTTAAGTGCTATGAAGTCACATACACAGCAAGGACCTGAGGCTGATGCCAAAAGCTAACTAGCTTGCCAGGCACTGAGGGAACCATCTGAGAAGCAGCAACTTCCACCTCAGCTAAACAGATAACCATCATCCCTTTAATGTCTTAAGTGCACACATATATAAAAACTTGACCAGAACTATCCTGCAAGCTCAAAAGAAGATCCAGAGTAAATTCTCTATAACCTGACATCAGAGCTTATGTTTCCTTAAGGGGGTTTTTGTATCTCCCCAACTTAATTGCTTTGTGTTTGCATTTGTTCTTAGGCTCTGAACAATATTCAGGTATTCTCGAGCAATTATGATCCCTACATGTTCTTTGGTTTTAAAAGTGGTACTTAGTCAATGGACTCAAAGGGACTGCTGAAGGCAAAGAAAGAATAGAATCTGTTTTATCAGGAAATTGAGTCCTCCAGATCATCTGTGTCAGTCCCAGAACCTGGATCTTCCTGAGGCTAGCCTTGTGCTTTGGCAAGTTCTTTATGCCTCAAGGGCAGTATGATACTGATTTATAATTCATAATTTCCCAGAACTCCAACTACACCACTCAGGCAATGTTCCTATAGCAGGGTGGTAGGATGCATAGCTCATCATGTAGAAAAGCAGAGTGTTTGCCTTGAGCCCTTGACAAACCAGGCCAGAACCTAAGAAGGAGCCTAAAGATACTCATGCTAGACAAGTGGGAAGCTGGGAGATATTCCAAAACTAGGCAGGCCTGAATAGATTCCAAAGCAGCTTTAAACTCTGAGCAGGCAGAGTCCAGGAAGTTGGATGTTTTTAGGAACAGTACTAAAGCTGAGAGGTGGCTAGGAGTGAGTTCTGGTCTAACATAGGCAATACAAATGATAGCTGTAGAGCAACTTAACCAAGAGCAGAAAACAAAGGAAACACAGTCTGTGATCTTGGGTAACCCATGTAATAAAAATGCCTCCTTTGCTCAGGCAGTTACCATGAAGATCAAAAGGAACAATTCAAGAGCAATGATAATGCATGCTATGAATCTGAGCTACTAAAAGGCCTTGTATTTATTGTTCCTGCATTAAAAAACCACAGTGAACTTACTACATTCCACACCCCATGATGTGCTAGACATTGTAGAGAAAACCTCCTTTTCTATATACAGCCTACAGAGCAGAAAGAAATCTCCAGATCAGTGTAGTGATCAGAGGCCTGCAGGTATAGTCAGTAAAAAACAGAGCTATTAGAATTTTCTCCCACTTCCTAAGCACACTTTTTCAACTTTCCATTCACTTATATGAATTGCAGACTCCTTTCTTCTCATTGTGCTTTTTCCTTATTTAATGACAGTGGTTCTGAATCTTAATGGTACCTTAAACTATCTCTATATCTTCCCAGCCACAATTTTGGCACAATGAATTTACTTTTTGAAAGGTTGACATAAATTTTCAGTGATTAATTTATGTAACAAGTAATATGTCAAGAGTAAAGAAAAAAAGCAAGAGCTTCAGTTCTGGTACTAGAATATCACTTCACCAAAACTAAAGTAGTTCACTAAATCAGAACTATTCTAAAATGGACAGCTCAGCATCTTTAGTGATATGTTTGGAACAGCAGAATAAATTTGGTTTTCCAACTCCAATCTTCACAGTTCCTTGTAATACTATGGTCTTTGCATTCAAAATCTATTGTGAACTTTGTATGTCCAAGACATTGTGCTAGGTACCAAACAGAAAACCAAAGAAAATATTCCTTCCTTCCTTTCTTCCTTCCTTCTTTTCCTTTCCTTTCCCTTCTCTTCCTTATTCCCTCTGTCTCTGTTTCCTTCATTCTTCCTTTCTTTCTCCCTTCTTCCTTGTGCTCTGTGTGTATTTCTTTAGCACCTATTAGGACAGGTTCACAATGGCAACCCTGAGAAATATAATGTCCACTCTCTCTCATGGAGCTTATAGCCTTTTGTGTGTAACAGATATTAATTATACAATTGCAAAAACAAATGTAAAATTGCCATTGAGATAAATTCTATAAAGGAGCACAACATAGAATTATGAGAGTATATATTAATGAGATTTCACCTAGTTGTAGGAGTCAGAAAAGCCTGTTCTAAGCTGGGGATGTAGCTCAGCATGCCTGGCCTGTACAAAGCCCTGGGTTCAATTCCCAGCACTGCAAGAAAATGAAAAGGCTTTTTTAGCAAAGTCTAGATTGAACTAAGATCTAACAAGTGAATCATAGTTCTCAGGCAATGTAGGGAAGGAAGAATATTACAGAAATAGAGAACAGCATATGCAAAGGTCCCGTGCATAAAATGACACAGCTGAGTGAACCTGACACTGAATGCAGGAGAAAGGGAGGTAAATACTGAGATGAAGGGAAGAACAGAACAAAGTCAAATATTTCTCCCCTGCAAAACCCACATTTACAACTGTGTCACAGTGTGCTAACTTACCCAATCACCCAGAGGCAAGCAGCGTCTGACAGTGTTACATGAACAGAAAGCTGTGTGGCTGAGTGCTTTGCTTTCCTCCAACTGTTGAAGATGAGACTTCTGCCAAGGCCACCTGCACACTGATGCAGGTCATCTGTCAGGCCAGTAGGGGCAAATGGGTTCTGAAACCCAGCTCCACTGGACTCCCAAAACCAGTGTCCTGAAGCAGGGCTGTACCTACCCACAAACAGGAAGCTGTCTGTTAATCTCAAAAAGTGGTTTGTTAGTGCCACCTAGCTACTTTTTCTTTAATAAAGACAAACTTCTTCCTTGGTCTAGTGACCATAATTTGACTTTATTAACCAGTAAGATGCTAATGGATTTTGGCTACATGACTTAGACCTGCTCTGATTTCTGTGAAGAAATGTTTGCTACACTGTTAAATAATAGAAGGGAAGCCTCTCCACCCAAAAATAAATAAATAAATAAATAAATAAATAATAGGAATAACAGTCATTCATCCTCCTACATTCATTCTTCTCTTTCCTTAGTTAAGGTAGCACTGTGAAAGAACTACATTTCCCAGACTTATTTGCAACAGGATTTGGTCATGTGACTAAGTTTTAGCCAATGGGAAGCAAACCAATGGGACTTTAAAGAAGGAATGAGAAAGCCCTTTTTGGTCCTGTCTCCTTCCTTCTACCTGAAATACACAACATTGCAAGAATTGGAACAGACATTTTATTTCTTTAGGTCACTTTGAGAATTGTGGCTCTTTGACAAGATGGATGTCAGTATCCCTGACACTTTGAGGCCACCACACCAGTCCTACACTGTAACTGGGCTTTATAATGTGAAAAGGAAAATAATCTTCTATTATTTTATGTTTTATGCCACATGTAAGCAAACCTAATTCTAACTGATTTTTTAAATTCTTTGACAGTCACAAGTATCAATAAATTGGACTTTGGCCACAATTTAAAGTTACTGGAAACATGCTTTCTTTGTTTGATTGATTCTTTTCCTATAAAATTCTGAGATCTGTGAGAAGAGAAGACATTAAATTTTATGTTAATTCAGCATAGGAAACTAAGAGGACTATATATTTTATATGTTAATATGCAGAAAGTAGTAATAAAGTAGCATTTGGATTCAGAT
Organism: Castor canadensis; assembly: GCF_047511655.1. Lineage (NCBI taxonomy): Eukaryota > Metazoa > Chordata > Mammalia > Rodentia > Castoridae > Castor > Castor canadensis. The sequence goes on from NC_133395.1 coordinate 31,099,550, forward strand.
CAAATGGATGATGATAATAGAGTCTTTTTTAAACAACATGGAAATTTCCAGTGATTTTTCTGGTCTTTGACAAAAATGTAGTCTCCCAAGATGAGCCATCTGCATGACTCTATGCAAACAATAGCACTTTTAAAATAGAAATTCTCATTCATATTGCAGAATAAATGCTCAATTTGGAGAGCAAATGAGTCCCTCAATCAATTGTAGAAATCAGATTTGGAAATTTAAAACTTGAAAAATCAATTATGAAGAAAAAGATATGAACAGAAGTTCTCACTTTTTTTTTTTTTTTTTTTTTTTTGTGGTACTTGGGTATTAACTCAGGGCCTAATGCTTGCTAGGCAGGTAGGTGCTCTACCACTAGAGCTATGCATGGCTCCAGCCGTTTTTTGTCTTAGTTATTTTTCAGACAGGATCTTGCATTTTGCCCCAGCCAGCCACAGACCATGCTCCTCCTACCTCTACCTATCATGTAGCTGGGATTACAGCATGTACCATCATGTCCTGCTTATTTGTTAAGATGGGGTCTGGCTAGCTTTTTTTCTGGGCTGGCCTCAAACCATGATCCTCTTGATCTCTGCCTCTTAAGTAGCTAGGATTACAGTCAAGAGTCATTGTACTCAGCCCTGACATTTTCTTATAAAATGTATTTCAATTGCAATATAATTAGGTCTATTTAGAAATTAGTGTTCAGTTTCTTCCTTCCTTTGTATGTTCATTAGGGTATTAAAATAACTATGTCTACAAAGATGGAATTTGTTGGGGCATTGCCTACATTAAAGTGTCATGAAGTTGGGGGTTCCTGAAATTAAGTAGGACAGGGAAGAAGATAGTGGCCAGAGTGAAATTTGAAGTGAAGTCAAATGGAGAAGCAATGATAATGGATTGAGAGATGGTGCCAAGTGTTAGGTCCAAGACAGTGGGGAAAGGGAAGTCACAAGTCTAGAAGCCAAGGTAATTAGTGGTGATACAGTGCTCTTGGTGGGCTGGAACAAGAAATAAAGAACCATATAGGCATGTACCAACTTCAATGACTTTAGTTTGAGGCCCTAAAACAGGTGCTATACAGTCTAAAGGAAAGGAATGCTGTCATTCCCAGGGACATTTCCATGATAAGCCTGACTGGACCCAGTACATTTTCCATGTTATAAAATTTTCTGAGTCTATGTAAGAAATTTATTGACTTTTGAGTTTTAGAGCCTCAACCTGTCTGTGCATTATCATCCTGTCAAAATTTTATAAGAGAAATGAGCTATTGCAAACCTTGCAATAATTGTCTTAAAATCTCTCCATCACTAAGAGGTGCTTTTCAAATAAGAGATATTCAAAAATGTGTCTTGTGAATGCATGGATATATGAATGCATTAATGGATGCACAAATGTGTGCATGAGTGAAGAGAAGCTGCAGCTCTCTGTTTTTGTCTCTTTTAGAGAGCTAAGTATAGTTAATACTTAAGTTGAAAATTTGAGAGTCACTGACAACTTTACCACACATCAATAAACAAAAACAAATATAGAACTTCTGGATGCATCGATATTTACATAATGGTGATAGGGCTACTATCTCTGCTCTGTTGACAATTTTATTCTCCATCTTAAGCTATTGAATATTGATTAGAATTCCTCTGTCTTTGTGTACTTCATCATACTATCAGGCTTCTTTGTTAACTCTTTATTAAAAAGCATATTAATAAAAAGTACAACAATATTCCAAATGTATTTTTGTTACAAGATCTTACTGTGGCCTCAAACTTGTGATCCTTCTGCCTCAGCCTTCACAATGGTGGAATCACCAGCCTGCACCAGAATGCAGGGCTCAAATGTTTTCAAGGCAATCTATGTGAGAAGACAGGGTAAAATAGTGGAGCAGTAGAAGCTTTCTCCACTGGACTCAGTAAATAAGAGTATAACAAAGAAGAGTCTACAAGCAGAAGAGCAAAAGAGAGGAGGAACACTGAGAACCACAAAAGGATAGAATAACTGAAAAAGATGGCAAAACAGAAGAAAGATTTTGCTACTCCAGCCCCAGTTCCAGGCTCAGGTCCCCCAGAGAATGGACAAGCTGAAGCTTTCATCCCAAGTGCTTGCTTATAATGTTATCTCCTATACCTACCTCCCCTATCTTCTATCTTCCCACTCCCCTCGCTTCCATACCCATCCCTTGTATTACTCAATTTCCAATTCTTATACCTTTAAACTAGTGGTAAGCTCTTGGATCATTCCCCTAGGAATCAGAGTTTTGCTCCCATAAAACCTTAGCTTCTTACTAATTCAAATACTTGATTTATTGCTGAATTGTTGATTTTATTAAAGCAGTAGATTCTCTGTTTGTGTGAGGAAGTAAAAGAGAAATTTGGCCCAACAGTCATGTAAATCACAGCATAGAAATTTAAATATGATAAACCCCCAGGTAGTATTTCCTCTTCAAGAATCTACAATTCAACAAATGAATACAAAGATAATGAATTGGTTGAAATGTCTAATAAAAAAATACAGAAGCCTGCTGTTAAAAATGATCAATGGCTTCAAAGAGCATTCAGTAAATGGTAAATGAAGTTAGTAAATCAATCCAAGATGTAGACAAGAAAATCAGTAACATAGAAAAGAAATTCAGCAAGAAAATGGAAATTATGGGGAAAAAAAACCAAGTAGAAATCTTAGCAGTAAAAGCCTCAATAAATCAAATAAAAACTATAGTTGATGGTATTATCAACAGACAGGATTAAGCAGAAGAAAGAATATCTGAGATGGAGGACAAGATCAAGGAGATATTGCACAAATAAAAAATGAGTACATATGATTACAACATGTAGGAACTCTGGAACATGATGGGGAAACTGAACCTAAGAATTTACAGGTAGAAGAAGGTGCTGAAATACAAACTGAAGGCACAGAAAAACCTATGCAATGAAATCATAGCAAAAAAAATTCCCACCTCTAGGTAGCGATATAAATACTTCACATAAGGAGGAATTTGAATTCCAATTAGACATGATCAGAAAAGAACAACTTCACATCATATCATAATTAAAATGTCAAAAGAGAGAATAAAGAAAGGATACTGAAAGCTGTGAGAGAAAAATGCCAACTTAAATACCACGGTAAACACATAAGACTCACCTCAGACCTCTCAACATAAACCCTAAAATCCAGGAAATTGCAGAGCAATATAATTCAAACTCTGAAAGAAAAAACTGCCAAGCAAGAATACTATATCCTGCAAAGTTGTCCTTCAATCCCGGTATAGAAATAAAGACCTTCAAGGATAAGGATAAGCTAAAGTGGTTCATGTCCACCAAGCCTGCATTACAGAAGATACTCAAGGGAATGTTTCACTAAGAGGAAGAAAACAATCAAAAATATGAAAGATCAGGAAAGAATAAAATTCAAAAGGGGAACTAGCAAACCCATGAGATCTAGGAAAGTATCAAGTATGACCAACTCAAGAAAACAGCAAAACCTGAAGGTAAGCAATTTCAAAAGTAAAGATCAATTAACCCAAGTCTCAATCTGGACAAACACAGGAATCAGTAAATACCTCTCAATTATAATCCTAAATGTAAATGGGCTTAACTCTCAGGAATAGATAGGATCAGATATAATAACAGTGGAGATCTCAACATCCCACTCTCGTCAAAACATCCAGACAAAAAATTTTAAAAGATATCCTATAACTAAATAATACAATTTAATAATACAACTAAATGGACAAAATGAGACTTAACAGACATCAATAGAGTATTCCATCTTGCACTAGGTAGAATATACATTTTCTCAGCAGCCCTTGAAACTTCATCCAAAATAGATCACATTCTAGGGCATAAGCAAATCTCAAAAAATGCCAGAAATCTAAACAAATGGTCTATATCCTAGCAGACTACTATGGAAAAAACTTAGAAATTCATGGCAAGGAAAACCATTTATGGAAATTGAACAGTCCACTTTTAATGATCAATGGGTCATTGAAGAACTTTGTAAAAAAATTCATAGATTCAAATGAAAATGAGAACACAACTTACCTGAACCAGTGGGACACAGTAGCTGTAATCTTAAGAGGGAAGTTTATAACCACTAGACCCACATCAGAAAATTAGAGAGATCTCAAATAAATAATCTGATTATGCCCCTCAAATTCTTGGAAAATAAGAACAAGCCAATTCCAAAAGTAGTACATGGACAGAGAATACAAAAATTAGGGCAGAAATTAATGAATTGGAGACCAAAAGTATAATACAATGGATGAATGAAACAAAAAGTTGGTTCTTGAAAAAATAAACAAGATTGACAAGCCTTTAGCCAAAACAACCAAAAGAAGATAAGAGAAGATTCAAATTAATAAAAATCAGAGATGAAAAGGGGAATAGTACAAGAGACACTAATTAAATTCAGAAGATCATACAGGAATATTTTGAAAACACATATTCTGAAAAATGAAAAATTAAGAAGAAATAGATAATTTTCCTGACACAATCTATCAAAATTGACCCAAGAGGACATAAGTAACTTAAACAGATCTTTAACAAGTAATTGGAATGAGACAATATTAAAGAAAAAAACAAAACAAAAAACTCCCAAGAAAGAAAAGCTTGTCCAGATGGATTCACTGCTGAATTCTATTGACCATTAATGAAGAGCTAACACCAGTTCTCCTCAAACTATTTCTAAAAGTACAAATGAAAGGAATGTACTAACTCATTATGTGAAGCCAGTATTACCATAATGTCAAAACCAGGTAAAGACTCGTCAAAAAATGAAAAATACTTGCTAACAGAATCCAACAAAACATTAAAAAGATCATATACCATGATCAAGTAGGTTTTATTATAGGGATACAAAGATGGTATAACATGCAAATCAAAACACACAATACAACACATAAACAGAAGCAAGGACAAAAACCACATCATCATCTCAACAAATGCAGAAAAACCCTCCAATGTAATTCAACATCCTTTCTTGAACAAGCTCCAAAGGAAGTAGGAAAGAAACAACATACCTCAACATTGTAAAGGTGATATAGGACAAACCTATAGCCAACATCATACTAAATGGGGAAAAACTGAAACATTTCCTCTAATGTCAGTAGAATTAGAATTAGAAGAATGTCTACTCTCTCCACTCCTATTCAATATAATACTGGAATTCCTAGCAAGAATTATAAGATAGGAGAAATAAATAAAAGGCACTCAAATAGGAAAGGAAACAGTCAAATTGTTCCTATGTGCAGATGATAAGATCATATACCTGAAAGACCCTCAAAATTCACCAAAAAACTCTAGATCTCCTAACTCTTACATTCAGTAAAGTAGCAGAATACAAAATCCATACATAAAAATCAGTAGCATTTCTATACACCACAGCAAACAGTCTGAGAAAGAAATCAGGAAAAAAATACCATTTACAACAACATCAAAAAATTAAAATACCTAGCAAAAAATTTCACAATGTTAGTGAAAGACTTATACAACAAAACTTAAATCACTGAAGAAAGAGAAGACGGTATCAGATGTTGCCAGGACATCCCAAACTCATGCATCAACAGTCAATATTGTGAAGATGATTACAAAAGCAACCTATATGTTCTATATATTCTATCAAAATTCCAATGACATTCTGCAGAGATAGAAAAATCAATCCTAAAGTTCATAGAACTTCAAATAGCTAAAGCAATCCGGAGCTAAAAGAGCAGGTATCATGATACCTAACTTCAAACTGTATTACTGAGACACAGCACAAAAATTAGCATAAAGGTAAATGGAACAGAATAGAAGAGCCAGACAAAGACTAATTCAGCTATGGCCATTTGGTTTTGACAAAGGAGTTGAAAACGTGAGTTGGAGAAAAGATAGCCTTTTCAACAATGGTGCTGGCAAAAGTGGATATCCATCTGTAGAAGACAGAAAGTAGATCATAGTCTCCCACCTAGTTCTAGAATTAATTCAAAGTGGATCAAAGATCTTAACACAAGGTCTGAAACTGTGAAACTACTACAGGAAAGAATAGGAAAAACACTGGAACAGATAGGCATAGGTAATAACTTCCTGAATAGAACTCTAATAGCTCAGCAATTACGAGAAAGACTCAACAAATGAGACTACATGAAACTACAAAACTTCTGCACAGCAAAGGAGACAGTCACTAGACTGAAAAGCCAGCTTACAAAAAGGGAGAAGATCTTTGGCTGCTGTATCTCTGACATTGATTTATAACCAGAATATGCAGGGAGCTCAAAAATCTAACCCCACAAAGAATCTACAATCCACTGAATAATTAGAAAAATGAAGTGAACAGACACTTCTCGAAAGAAGAGGCACAAGTGTCCAATAAACACATGAAGAAATGTTCAGCATTCCTGGCCCAGAAGGAAATGCAAATTAAAACAACATTGAGATTACACCTTGTTCCAATCAGAGTGGCTATCATCCATAACAGAAACAACAACAAATGCTGGTGCTGATGCAGGGAAAGGGGAACACTTGTCCACTCCTCATGGGAATATAAGTTAGTAAAACAACTATGAAAGTCAGAATGAAGGTTTCTTAAGAAACTAAAAATAGATCTACCATATGATCCAGCAATACCACTCCTGAACACATACCTGATGGAATGTAAGCCAGGATACAATAGAGCCACTTGCACACTCATGTTTATTGCAGCACTATTCACGATATCTAATCTTTGGAAATAACTCAGATGCCCTACAACTGATGAATGAATTAAGAAAATGTGATACACACAGAGACACACACAATGGAGTATTATTCAGCCATAAAAAAGAATGAAATTATGTTGTTTGCAGATAAATGGATGGAACTGAAGATAATCATGTTAAGTAACATAACCCATGCTCAGAAGGACAAAGGTGACATTTTTCTCTCATATGTGGAAAACAGACCTATAAGATTCGTAAATACATACGTATTTATATACATACACACATATATTCATATATAAAAAGAGATAGGGAGAGAGAAGAAGGAAAGTGAGAACATGATTATATTAGTGGGTCTGTCTGAGGAGACTCTAGGGAGGTAGAAGAGAAGAGAATAATAGAGAATCAAAAATATTGAAACATATTGGATCTGCATATGAAGATAGTATAAAAAGCTGTTGAATAAGAGGGGAGCAGGGTGGTAGAAAAAGAGTATGTAATAGAGGGGGTTAATCTGAAGTATGATATATACGTGTATGAAATACCAAAACAAAACTTCTCTGAACAATCAGTATACACTTAAGAAAATGAAGGTCAGGAAGGTCCTGTCTGAGAGTGGGTACCAGTGGAAGGGGAGATGGTAAAAGGATGAAGGAGGGCAACTTTAGTGGTGTAGTTTGTATACCTAAATGAAAATAGAGCAATGAAGCCTGTTGAAATTGTTTTAAGGGGTGGGACAGGGGATGAGGGAGAATGATAGAGAGGGTGAATCTAATTAAGATACATTGTAAGCACATATGTAAATGTTACAATGGAACCCCTCTGTGCAACTAGTATGTGCTAATAAAAACTGTTTTTTAAAAAAGCAGAATCTATGTGTATCACACTGCAACTTCTTATCAATTGTTGTGAGTACAACAAAATCATAGTAGGAGTTAGTTCCTAGAATGTAGTGTCTGATGTCATTACAAATAATGTAGACTATAGGCAGCCCTATAACAGTTCAGATGAGAATTTGGGCTGAATTCTCTCTCTTCTCTTTTTGTATGCTCTGTCCCTTCATCCTCCCCTCCCCTCCTCTCTCTCTTCCCCTCTTTCCACCTCCTCCCTCCCTTCTCTCTCTCTCTCTCTCTCACTCTCATATGCACACACGCACATACACACACTCACTCACACACACACACACACACACACACACACATTTATATGGTATTAACAATAGCCTAAATAAATTAAATTAATTCTGTCACCTACTGTATTTTTAAACACCCTCTTCATTACTAGTTTTATTTCTACTTTCAGGTGGATGTGTTTGTTTTTATAGATTTCTTAAATGCTCCCTTAATAGTGTCATTCTTTCTTGACCTTTAGGATCAGTCCTTTTTATAATTAATCAATATAATAAAAGTAGTCTCAAATATATTTTACTTTCCTTATCCTGTGCACAAGTGCTTAATACTTTTCCCTCACAAAATACTTCTTGTCCACAAGTCCTTCAAATTCCACACCAACTGTGTTCAACAGTACATGCTAATATTATTGATTGTCCTTTGGAACCATCTTATTTTCTGATCATTGCTAAGGACATTCTGATAATTACCATATCCACATATCATGAGTAATAGTGTGTCATGCAGTGCCTTTCGTTATCAAAATGGAAAGTTTAGTTCAAAGTAGAGAGTGAACAATTTCTCCTAAACAAAGTGCTTATGTGGGAGTACCTATGCATGTGTGTGCTTACCAGCCTGGGAATTACTTCAAGCCTTAACTTAAAATATATTTCTCTTCTCTTCTGTTCTTGAATCCTGATGACATTTTATTCCATCTATTGTGAAGGACAGCAAGAGAGCAATGTGGTGATACTTGCCTTTAATCCCAGCACTTGGGAGGCTGATACTAGAGGATCATGAATTTGAGGCCAACTTGGGCTACAAACTAAGTGTTGGGATTAAAGACATGTACCACCATGCAGGGCTCAAATGTTTTCTTTCTAAGAGGTTGTATGTGTATCACACTTTGCAACTTTGTGTAGCAAAACTATGGAAATAGTCAAGATGCCCCACTACTGACCAATGGATTAAGAAAATGTGGTATTTATACACAATGGAATTTTATTAAGCTACAAAGAAGAATGAAATTGTGTAATTCACAGGTAAATGGATGGAACTAGAGAACATCATCTCGAGTGAAATTAGCCAGGCTCAGAAGGTCAAAAGTTGCATGGGAATATAGAGCTAAAACAAATGCAGCAATATTATGAGGTGCTGGTCACACCAAGGGGAGGTCACACACAGGAGGGATAGGGAAAGGGAAGGAAACTTGAATGTGGTTGATGTGCTCTCTGTTCACAGAAATCTTAAACTGTCTGGGGTTACCATGGGAAGGAGACTAGGGAAGAGTGAAGAGGATTAGAGGAGATAAACCAATGGATTGTAATATGTATAGGCATGGAAATATCACAGGGAAACTCCCTGTGTAGCTATTCTTATCTCAAACTAGCAAAAATGTCATGTTTTTCTTTTATCTTTTATCTTCTACAAAATTAGAGAACAGGAGGGTGAACACATGTCCTGTGGGGGAGGGAGTGGCACCAGTGAGAGCAGGGAGGTGGCAGGGAAAAGGTGTAGGAGGACGAATAAGGTGCAAATAATAGTGTGTACACATGCATGTAAATGCAAAAATGATACCTTTTGAAACTGTTTCAGGAATACGGGCAGGGGGGATAAAGGACAGCCATCCGAGGAAGAGGTGAATTCAAGTATGAGATATTTGATACATTGTAAGAACTTTTACAAATGTCACAATGTACCCCCACCCAGCACAACAATAAAGAAAATAAATGTGAAAGAAAAAAGAACCCATTTGGAATAACAGACATGTTTTTAGTAATGACATCATTTTTTTGGTTAAAGGTAAACAAAGAAGCCTAACCTTGTGATGAGCTACACAATGATAGACAGTGCTAATCCTTTTATTGAGATGCAAAACAGACTGAATGGGGTGAGGTTCTTGAGTCTCATTTTAATAGAGTGGGCCAGTGCATTTGATAGCATAGCATATAAAACAGGTTCACAATAAACTTCCTCTCCTGAAGTGCATAGCTTATGTTGATTAAAGAAAATATTTCTTGACATTCTTAGCTAAGTGATGCATTCTTATTTTGTTTGTTCTTAAATACAGAATTTAGCAGTGTATATTGGGACTGGCAGGCTAGATCAACAAATTTATAAACTCTGAAGTTCTCATCATTGGTAAATGAGGGGGTGGAGGGGCAGGAATCTCCACCTGAAGGAAGTTCTGAGAACCAAATAGGGTAATATTGGCACTATGGTAGATACTTAAGACATTTGTGCCAGTAAAGAACCTTAGAAAGCTATTGATAGGTGTATCCTTTAGAAAACTATTAGGAGTAAATAATTTTATTCCTACTCATATTTTGTGTACCTTTCCAAATTCATACTTTAGCTCTTATTTCTACTGATACTGGTTGAAATTAGGGTGCTTGAAATTTTGAACATCTTTAATATGACACAAAGGACAACTAACTTCCTGGCCCATTTATTACATGAAACTCTTTAAATTCGGGCCAAAACAGCTCTGGCTGTTTCCTTCATATTAAACACAGATCTAATTTGTAAATTATTATCACCCTTGGACTTCAGATTTCTTTTATTCCCCTGCCTGGGAAGAATTCATACCATTTTTTCTTCATGTAGTCATTTACATTTTTGAAGGCCAAATTTCTTTTTATGTAGACAGTTCTGACTTATTTAGATTATATTTCTGGTATCCCTGGTGTTTGGTTCCCTTCCCAAGATAGGATCATCTTAAAATTTTATGAGTATGTTTTGAGATATGCATCTTCCCCCAACACATTAATAAAAATATTGAGTTAGAATCTTACATACATCCCTATGGTAACCTCACTTACTACATCTCACCAATTCAGCAAAGATTTCCATAAAAATGTACTCAATTCACTTCAACAAACAGTTATGATGACCTTCTATATTGCAGGAACTGAAGGTAAAGATTTAGATAAGCCTATATTCATTGTTTTCAAAGGCTTCACATGTGAATTACCCACACAAACCATTTAACATCTGAGAACCATCCTATAACTTTTAGTCAGTGGAAAGGTCGGAAGACGTATCTCAGTTGCTCAGATTCAGCACAATTTAAAAAGCTACAGATCTGCCACTAACTCACCAAATACAAGGATTATTGAGTGATAACTATGTGTTGGTGTTGTTGTACATTATTTTTATATTAATTCACATTTGAAGATGCAAATGATTTGGGGGTTGAAAAACTTTGGAGGTTACTTGCTGTGGTACTTCAAAAGCTGAGAGAGAGTGCAGTTGTTCAAACACGATCAATGCAAGTTAGCAAAACAGCCATCAGTGTTGTATTTTCTCCTTGCCCTATCTGTGCTGCCTTGGTAAATAATATCTGTGTTACAAATGTCATCTTCCCTTAGATTATGGTAAGGTCTTTACTGATACTATTACAATTTGATTAATATGTATGAATTGGCAAGATATTTATAATTTGATATTAATATTAAGCAACAGTTTGTAAGTTTGCGTTTTAGATTTGTGCTAGAGATACCTACTAGTCCACCAAAAATTCATGTTTCCTCTTCAGCTGTATTGAGTTGTTGCGGTGACATGGTTGCCAAGCTAGAGAACACATTTCCCAGCCTCTTTTACATATACAGGTGGTCATGTGGCTAGTTCTCAACTATCCAGTGGAAGTGACATATGTTACATCTATGCAAGACTGTTAGACAGTGACCCTGATGACTTTACCTTCTTTCTCCTTCTCCCTTTATATGCATAAAACCCCAAAGATCCTAAGGGGATAATGGAGCCCAGGATCTGAAAATTATACATGGAGGAAGGCCACCTCTTGACCAATACCACTTGCATTTTAAGGTGAGTTACTATTTTAGTCAGTTTTCTTTCACTATGAAAAAAATATCAACTTATAAGGAAGAGAGGTTTATTTTAGCTCATAAGTTTGAAGGTTTTAGCCCATGGCTGCTTCTTAGCCTGTAGTTAGTCCATTCTTGATGGCAGGAGGATGTGGTATAGGAAGCTACTTACCTCATGATAGCTGGGAAAAAGAGAGAGAAGAAGGGGCTGGGGTCTCGCCATCCCTTTCAAGGACACACCCCCAATGCCTACCATTTTTCAACTAGGCTCTATACCTTCTAATAGTGCCATGGACTGGGACCAAGTTTTTAACTTATGAGTCTTAGAGGAACACTTACCCAAACCAAAAGTTAGGAATAAATTTTTGCTGTGTTAAGTCACTGACTTGGGGGAGGCAAATTTCTTTTTGCCACAGTAGCTAAAATTATCCATTACAGAGGTCATTACCGAAAACCCCTACAGTTAATTGCAATTAACTGCAATTAAATTTCATTTTGAAGTGCTGAACTATACACACTAAAAGGAGTTCAAGTGCTTGCTTTTTTTTCAAATGATTTTTCATTCTGGTCTCCTGTCTCTTTCTGACTGAATTTTTCAGGAACAGAGTCTCCTTATTTAAACATATCTCAAAGACATATCAGCTACTGGATAATTTTTGATGTAATCAGAAGAATGGAACAGCCATGGGAAAAGAACTTAGGAAAATGGTGTGTTAATGCCACAAGTGCAACCCTATACCCAGCATTTCTCTCTTTAAACACATGTGGGAACTCCATTGCCTGCCCCTTGCATTTAGCTAGGGAATAGTGACAGTTTCCAACCAGAGAATGAGAGAGAAATAAAATGAAGCATGTCACTTTCAAGTCAAAGAATTGGATCTAGTGTGTTACCTCTTTGCTCTCACTTATCCTCTAGAGTGGATACCTTGGAAATTACTATTATCTTAAGTAGTTGGAAGATGGAGGAAACTTGGATCCCTGAAACATCAAATAGAGCAAAACCCCCTCCAACTCTTAGCCAAGTTTTTTGTGAAAATAAAATCAGTTATTCTTGTGTTAAGCCATTATGATATCTATTGTAGATGGTGCATATTATTGTACAATGTAGGGAGTTACATTGTGATATTTTCATACATGCATATAATATACTTTGATTATATTCACTCCCTCCATTGCCATTGAGATATTTTTCTCTATTGCAGTGGTTAGGATTAGCTATCCTGACTAACACAGTGGCCAACAGTGTGACAAGCAAAGGAGGGAGAAATTTTTGGAGTTTTGTAAATGCCACAATGTCTACCCAGCACAGCAATAAACAAAAAAACAAAGTTCAACAGTATTTTATATTTCTCAAGAAGGAGAAGCAGAAGAATCAATAGTTTGCATGGTAGAGAGCCCACTGACACATTTCAAAGGACTTTTTTAAGGAAAACTTCTGAGGGACACTCCATGTTGAGTTTAGCATACTGAGAAAGAAGAAATGACCTACATTTCTTTTAAAACAAAACCCCCAAAACATTACCATCAAAGCTACACTTACCAAGAATTGATGATAAGAACTAAACCTAGGCAGCTGTGACTGATGAACATAACATAGAAGACTGAGTTCTAATCTGATCAGTCCTCCATAGGTGAGCATCCCTAACCCAAAAATATGAAATCCAAAGTGCTTCAAAATCTGAAGCCTTTTGAGCGCCTCAAAACGTTTTGGATTCTGAAGCATTTCAGATTTTGGATTAGGAATGTACAACCAGTAAAGTCTATGAAAATATTTAGAAATCAGAAAAACTGTGAGATCAGAACACTTCTGGTCCCAAGTATTTTAGGTAAGGCATACTGAACCATAACTAAATTAATAGCCAGGTAACATTTGGCATGTTGCGATTAGAGATTTCTTTTGTTTTCTTTATTTTTTGCCCCAATTTCCTCACTTATAAAGTATTTAAATTATTTCCACTTTGCCTATATCTTACCACTGTAGAAAGGACAAAATGAAAGAAGCTCAATGAAAACTCCAAAGTATTGGAAGATATAGCATTTTAAGATGTCCTGGCCTTTCAACTTGGCAGCCTCATTTTTATGCCTCACTAACCAAACTGAAGGGATCCCATCATGAATAAATATTGCAGTCTTTGTTTTTTATAGAATTGAGGCTATATCTTAGTCATTGTACACCAAGCATAGGGGATTTTACTTAGTATGTCTCCAATAGTGCTTATGGAACTTTTTACTGTTGCTTGAAACTTTTTACTCCTGTTAGACAGTATTAGATTGCACTTCAATACTTGTTGAAATGTTGGTGTGGCAAGTGAAAAAAGAGTTTTAAAGTCACAGAGCTCTTGGTCCTTCCTCTCTCAGCTTCTTCAGGACCTCACTATCTTACGTTTCTTCTCCTTAGCCACCTCTTTGTCTTTTTCTTCAAACTTTTGGATAAACATAAAATGTACCCTATTATCTTCTATCTTTAAAAAAACATCAAACAAGATAAACACTCTTTTTGATCTCACCTCTTCCCAAAGCTATGCTTCTCCAATTTCTTTGCCCTCCTTTTCAAAAACTTCTTCAAAGGATTATATACATTATTTGCCCTAGTTTCTTCTCCTTGTCTCTCTTAATACTTTCCAGCTTATCTTTGGTTCCCACAACTCCACTGAATCTTCCTAACAAGAATACTAATTGTCTACATGGCAAATGATAAGGCTGTCTTCACCTTCTAAACCCACTTACATAAACATAAGGTTGAAAAAAGCAATATTGGAAATTAGAAGAAAACTCAATACCTTCAAGATTATGAAAATAATTATTTCCAACTTAGAATTTTATATACAACTAAATTAAAAATGAATTATTCAGGTAAGGACATTGAAAAAGCATTCAAAGTCTTAAAAATATGCCTGTGAACCCTTTCTCTAGAAACTACAGGATGGCTATGGCAAAAATCCAGAGAATAAACCATGAAACGGGAAGACATGGGATACAGAAATAAGGAGCTCAACACAGGAGAAGGGTTAAGGGAATTCCTGGATGATGCTAAAGGCAAGTCCTGGTATGAGAGCTGAGCAGTGTTCCTGCAGAGTAACTAGTCCAGAGTGGTGCAGAGAACAGAAAGCTCTAAGAAACAATACATGATGATATATGTATGTGGCTATATAAAGAAGAACTTTATAGTTCTACAGAGAAACTGGATGATAATTCGAGGTACATAGAAAATGAAAAAGGAAAATAGCAGGCTATTATTACTGCTAAGAAAAATGTAGAGGACTAGAAATTTATTTAGCTTTCATATATTCATATTTTTATAATAAAAACCATGACAATTTAATAAAAGTGTGACAGTTTAACTGGAAGGATTGAGTCAAAGTTAATAGCTAATTCTCATGTTTCATAGCAAGAAGAAAATAGATAATATCTAAAATTTTTAAATCACGCAATAACTCAATGAATATTTAGAAATACTCAGCTAAATATCAGAAGAAACATCTAAAGGAGTTGGAAATGATTGCTTCTGTTGGCAGACCACTGAGATGGGACGAGGTGATGTGAGTGCAATTGTCTTATTTATTATAAACCTTGAAGAGATACTTGAAGTTTTAAATAAAATATAAATTACTTAGATTACAATCACTTAGCCAGAAAAGAATAAATGGGCATATTTATACCTATAGCTATGTAATCAGTAGAGAAGAGTGTACTCAATTAGTTACAAATGTACCTCTAGTAGAAGCAATGACGAGATTTAGTAACTGGCTTTTAGAACCAATGCTACGAATCAGAGAAGTTTGAGCCAATCTCTGTGGATCTTAGAAGACTGGCTATTGAAGACTGTGGGTCTGGTTTCCAAAGTTACTGCATAAATAAGCCAAGAGAAGAATAGGGCAATGACAATTACTCAGTAGTGAAAAGTTCACACTGATATTTCACTTTTGTAATAAATTAACACATTTTCTTTTTCCTAATCTTTATATACATCCCAGCATGTTTATGATTAAGAGGAGAAAAATATATTTAAAAATCACATGACCACATAGGTTTCTCAGCTATATATCATTATTTATTGATTTGTGCTGTATTTATAAATAAAAATAATTTTGGAATGGTTTTTGGTAGGAAATATTTAAATGTTATATTGAGAGCCTCTCTACCTGCTTATATTATAATTTCAATTATTATGGACAAGTTACTTTACTTCACTGTGCCATATTCCTAAGATTAGGAAAATAAATGGAGAAAATGTCACATGTTCTGCTCAGTGTTTGGAGAACAGTGGGCACTTAACTTTTAAAAATTGTGATTGTTATTCTTCATTGTTATTTTAATTTTCTAGATTTCTTAATAGGAGAATAAAAATATTGCAATGATGAGAATGACTCCCTAAGATGCACTTTTCAAATGTCCATATAGCTTCTATATAAAAATATTTACATGATCAACAATCTAGTAATAATCATTTTTAAAAATTAGGAAAGTTAAAAAACCCTTCCTCATTGTGAGGAGATGGATCTTTCCAAAAGGCTGTTATTTTTTGTCACTTCTACAATAGCAGAAACATTGTCAGAGTTAAGAGACAAGCAGTAGTGGTCACACAGCTGATGGATAAGGGAGCCAAACTGTGGATACAATTGCTCCAGGAATATTTCAGTGCCGTCTTAAATATGTCCCTGGTGAATCCTGTGCAATATGTAGACTTAGAGCTGCCAATTCTCATGTTCTGAAGAAAATTGGAAGAAGTAAGAAACAGAAAGGAAATAAGAGGTGCATAGTTTTCAGATAGACACTGAATATCTACAGTTCTTAAAATTCTGCCCGTAATTATAATAGCTGAAGATATATACATAATTTTAAGAAAGATAAATCTATTTAACTTGACACATAGAAGAATACATTCAAAAGTTATGCACGTCTGTATATTTTTTTAAAGTGTGGTTTTCCTTCACTCTTAAAGCTTATTCACAAGAAAAGATCATTCACAACTTTTAAAGTGCCTGATTTAATGTGTATATAGACATAATTCTGGCGAGGTTGAAAAAAAATCTTGTATATCTGTGAAGGTGTCAAATGTTATTGTTTTACTAAAAATAACCAAATAAATTAGCCTTTTTGTGTAAACCAAAATCTTTCTGAATGAAAGCTTGCCATTAATTTCTCAGTGTTTTCAAACAAAGCAACTAATGGTTTTTGTTCTCTTTTCCTGGCAATGAATCTTCCAACTTTTATTTCTGGGCTCAGCTGCATTCTAGTGCATTCTACAATATTTCCCAAAACTCTATTCACAGTCTTACTCAACTAAGAAGCTACAAACACATCTGAATTTATTTTATTGTTGTTGTCATATGTGACAACACACTGCACTAAATTTGACTGTTACAAGCTGCAGCCTCCCCCAGCCCCATATTTTATTTCTCTAAGCATGTCATCTGTAATGCATGCTAGGTTTTCCTCTTGCAAGTACCATTCTTTATTTAAGCTTATAGGTTCCTTATCTTTTTCAATATTGGGTTACTCCTATTATTATCATCTTTAGGTTTTTGTACACCAGTATTTAATGATTATTTTTCCTTATAAGTGGTTTCAAAGATAGTATATTTGTCTTCTGAAAAAGAACAAACTCAATTCTCTAATGTAGTTACCTCGCCAGCTCAACATATCCTAAGGCTGCTCTGGCAAGGGGCTGTAAAAGATCAGTATTGATATTCTGTGGCATTCAAACTGTCAAGCTTCCAACAGGAGGAAGAGCATTTAGAAAATCTGGCCATGTGGCAGCTAATTACACTATTATAAACTAAATTTACAACAGGTGACTTGTAGGCCATGCATTGACAACAAGCACCCAAGCTTTCCTTTGATTATTTTCCCATATACTGAGAGGCAAAAATAGCATTCTTTATTTGATAAACACATGTGGATATCTTGAACATATTGCAGAAATCCTACACAATTTTTGTCATCTCCCATAGCACTTCTAGGTGCTTATTTATTTTCTTGCAACTTATACCTAGGGTATTTCTTATGTTCTATGAAGGACACTATTGTCCTTCAAAACATGAAGTGTCTGGGCAAATGTGTACTTCATATTCAGACAGGGTTCACATGTCATTGACAGCAATGATCCAATGAACAAGGAATTTCCTGGTGCATATTATAAGCTCTGTTGCCATGTTGGCTAGATAACCCTGCCTCATTTATTGGAGAGCCACTTCAGCTGCATTGCAGAGAAGGATCGGGTCACCTTTGCCTATAGTATTATGTAAAAGCTGTCAAATGTGCAGGATTATAGACATTCAGTGTTCTGTAAGATTCAGGTGCATTGGTTATCAGTGAAGGAGATTTAATGGCAGCCTCATCATCCTCTGCCTCATATTTCTATACTTTCATGCTAAAATCTTGTGCTAGTATGACCAAAATTTTATTATCACTAGTTCTTTGTACAAGAGGAGCAAATTTTGGCAGGTTTATCTGCTTCCTCTTATAAATGTTGGAATAAGCACATTTTAAAATAAAAAATAGCCTAATCTGTCTTATTACCTTTCAGAATTAAATATGCACTCCTTTTATTTTCCATGTCACACAATCCAGTATATCAGCACAGACTTTTCCTACTTGGAGAACAAGTTTATTAAAGTCCACAATAAACTTTATAAGGAATTTTTCATTATAGTATCCATTATACACAGCACAGTTCCCAAGCAAGACTAGAACAGTTCTTATTGAGTGCATTTACTTTTCTCTTGTCATCAATTTATTATAGCATTAAGAGATAATAGCTCTTACTTGTACAATATGAATGCAGTGGGCTTTAGCATACAAACAGGTATTGGCATCCTCTTAACAGTAAAAAATAGTAAATTGTGCTTTTGAAAGGTAGTTGAATGCTAGCACCTCATTGGTGACTGGCGTTGAGTTATTGCTGTAGTAAGCTTTTCATACCTGTTGGATCAAATCTAGGGTCTTTCCCACCTTTTAGAAAAGAAATAATCTGGGACACATATTCATGTCATTGGCAAGCTTCCATAATGAAATCTTCCCTTGATGTGGCAAGACCTCATTGGATCCTTTCTTCTTGCCTTTCAGTTCTGGCATTCTTTCCTTTATCCTCTCACTAGTCATCACCACCATTATCTGCATTCATAGAATTCTTTACATTTATGACAGTGAACACTTTCTATGCCCCAGGCACTGTCCAATATTTATTTCTGATAGTTTTGGAAGTCAGATCCTTCATAGTAACATGAAATCTTGCACATCTCCCTTCCTCATTGTAAGTTACAGTTTATGTAATCATATAGATACATCTCAGATCTTTTACTTCAAAGTTTATTCCTTATTGCAATCACCAGCTCTGGGTTCCCAAATGAGTTCGAGTTGGGTATTGGGTAGTACACTCTGCTTTGGCAAGAATCTTCCTCAAGTGCAAGTAAAACTCAACAGACCTGGAGGATATGGGGTACATTTTAAATATATATATATATATATATATATAAAATGCTCAACAGGTCAATTATTAAAAACAAAAATCACCATAATCAAAATTTTTCCAATATGTTTTCCCAATACGCTATATTTAAAATATTTTAAACATAATTATCTTACTTTAAAACATGGAAATTCATTGTAGAGAGAATTTTTAAAAAACATTTGGAATGTATTTGTTCAGATTACAGCAGAGCTTAGCTAATGAGAAAGTGGAGAAGGAGAAATGATTCTGGAGTACATGTCACAGTTCAGGTGGATCAGAGCCATCACTAGAGCAGTTGCAGATGGAGCACTGAGCTCACCACAGCATTTGGATGTTTATCCTCTAATACACAAATTTACTAAAACTTTTTGCAGGAGATAAGGTAGCAAATGTACTTTGATTTTACATACATCATTTTTTAAACTTTTTATTAATTTTAATTAAATTTATTTTCAACTGATACATGAAGGAAATTTTGCATATTGGTGGGGTACTGTGGGTGCTGTTTCAATATGTGTATACATTATATAGTGTTTGAATCAGGTTAAGACATATCCAACTCCTCAAATATTTATCTTTTCCTCATGGAGAAACATTCAAATTTCTTTCTTCTAGCTTTTTGAAATATTCAGCACATATCTGTTACCAATTCACCATACTGTGCACTAGAACAACAGAACTTACTCCTGTCTCACCATAACTTGGTATCATTGATCAACCTTTCCTCATACTCTCCCTTCCCTATTCTTCCCAGACTCTGGTAACCACTATTTTTACTCTGAACATCCATGAGATCAAACATCGTTTCAAATAAAAGACTGTAGGTTATTATTAAAACACCATCTTGGTGTTATATAAAGAGGACTGGTCTGAAAGTAAGAAGACCTTTGCCCTGGTTTATTCTTCTGAGTCTGAGATCTGAGCTCTCTGGTCCTCTGTTGCTTTCAAAGGAAAACAGAGAGGGAGACAAAAGACCTGGAGGATCTGCCCATCACATGACCCATACTTTATTATTATAAAGCAGCATGCTATGGGACCTGTACGCTCATAAATTGAAGTAGTTTTGAATATTGCAAATTAAAATCTGATAAATTTGAAAGGTATGCCCATCCCAAATAATTTTGCTGCGATTTTACCTTAATATCTTTAACAACATCCAATAAATATACATTGATGCATCACTCCACCATAACAAATGGGAATCTACATTTGGCCTAGAATGGTTGCAATCTATCATTTCCCCATTGGGGAATTTTTGATCACCTTTTTGGAAAATAATAACCAACTTAATTCAGGTCCCATGGTAGGTGGGTGAAGAACAAAATTAGATGGTGATTTTGGTTGTGAAAATTAATACACTCAGCATTATGGCAAGTGTCTCATGAATAATAGAAAGACATTAGGAGCTCACAATTTCCTCCAGATTACTGGAGTCCTCCAGTGTAGTTATTCTGTCAGAAGCTCTCTTATAACACACTGCTTTTGCTTTCCGTACAGTGGTCTTCTGTTTCTCCTGGATTGATGTCAGATATGATAATAAAAATAAGCCTGACCTCCCATAGGCAAGAGGCTTTGGGATTCTTGCTGGCTTGCATGGGGTTTTTGAAAGTATCTTTTGTAGTTGTTTTTCCACTACTTGCTGGCCAAGGCCCCGCTAGAGCTCTGGGAGTCGCTCACCCCATGGAAAGCTGGTGGTAACCTCTCCAGGTCAGCCTGCGAGATGTGAAGGGAACAGTTTCCCTGGCAGTGCTTTCAGTTCGTCATGGTCATGAAAGGGCCAAGAACAGAAGAAATTCCCCACATCCGTGCCCACTTAACTGCTCAGCAAGAGCAAAATCAGAGCATTCATAGCGGCAAAGAAATCCTAACTTGATTTTCACATGGGGAAAGTAGAGTCGATAGGTGGATTTTTCATGCCTTCATGAAACCCTGAATCTTCTCTCCCTGGGATTCAAGTTTTCTTTTCTCAGGTCCACAGTTGCTCTTTCTTTATTCAAACTGTTCTCCAAACCTCCATTATAAATACAAAGCAAGAAGACACTTGAATATTTCTCATCTCTCTCCAAGAAAAGTTAAAAGACAGGGGAAAGGAAGTCTCTGTGCAACATTCTGACGCTTCATTCTCTATATTTTTTTCCTTAAATATTATAAGGACTTCAGAAGCTAAGCTTTGCTATTATGTCATATGTAGAGGTAGAGACTCATGGGAGAATGGTCATATGTCTTATCAGTCACTCTCATGGAAATCTTTGTGACTAGTGACTACAGCCATTGGAAGTCCCCTCTCTTTTCTATCCTTAAGCAAGAAAAGCAACTACTAATGCAAGCTAGTACTAAGTGCTATCTACAAGGGAATATTTTAGGGTCTTAAACTCATTTCACCCTCATAGCAATATGGATACTTACTGTGCTTATTCCCATTTTTATAGTTAAGAAAACAGAAACACAGAGAGGTTAATAATTTGCCCAAGCTCATATAGCAAGTAGAACCAGGATATGACAGTCTTCACTCTCATGCACTCCATTCAGGTTTCATCTGTTTGTCTTTATTTTTTCTTTCATCTGAAATCCTTAAAGCTATTAGATTTTGATTGAGCATCTGAAAACTACACAAATCTCAAGCACTAATTCCCTGAGTTCTCATAATTTAAAACAAATTGTGAACTGGAGGTATGGCTCAAGTGGTAGAGCAACTGCTTTCAAAATCCCTGAATTCAAAATTCCAGTCCTACCAAAATAAATAAAGGCTTGTAACATTATTTACAGACTACTAAAAACAGGTGACTAAAAACAAGGCACCCTTGTTTGTTTGAAACTGTCCTGACTTATACCTGCTCTCTCAAGCACTTTTCATCTTGAAACATGCATTGGCTCACCTAATAAATTATATGGCCACCATATATTGTCACAAAAGTTACATTTGAAAAACAAAGAGTGCATGGCTACCTTGACCACTGGACTTAGTTTTTCTAGAAATTCTGAGTTCTGGTTTGGAGGCAGACACACTTTTCTCATGTGAAATTGGTGCATTTTTGCAAGGATTTTGTTCTCCTTGGGGAGCTCAGTGTTTTATTTTGCACTGATTTTGATGTAAGGAAGCTCACTAAACTTTTAGAAGTACATTTTCTTGTTACATCTTACTTCTTAAGGAAGAAGTGGGTAGCTGACTGAGGTGGAGAAAGTGCCTTAAGGGTAAAGAACAGAGAACCAATATTCATCATATTCAGGATTAATAAGGAGACCGAAGTCATGTAAGCAGAGTGAGGAAAAAGGGAATGAGTCATGGCAGGATGGAAAGCTGATGCAAGATAACGTTTTACTATGCTGGCTGGATGCTGCTTTAGGGTGTTTTCAGACAGAATGTATGGAAAAGCCATGGCTCAGAACAGTCCATTACAAAGAATTTATCTACTGTATAATTCTAGTACTGTCTCTCATTGGGCTATTTGCCTCATGAATGGTCAACTTCTCTGTAGTTTTGGAGTGTATCCTTTGGTCCTTTTGAAAGTCATTATATGTGGAGATTCATCTATTTGAGAACTGTTTGAGGGGCCAAAGACTCCAGGCTGGGCATGCAATAAATTAACTCAGGCACCAGAATCTGTGAGCCCCCAAAGAGTCTGCGGTCTTAATGTTCGCAGAGGTGGACAACTGTCCAACGCCTAGGAGACTGACGAGGTTGAGACAAGGTAAGGAAGCTTCTAATGCATGACAGAGCAACCACATCTTCAGAGCCACACCCTTCCACTGCAGATTCTACTCTAGTACATAGTATTTTCTTATGTATTTGCTTCTTCTTACACAGCGAATACCTTGACTTTTTTTTTTTTAACTTTTAGGACTTGGTATAGCATCTTGAGCATAAAAAGTAGTTAATGAATAGAATGAAAGAATGGTATTATGTATCACTTTTCTCACATTCAAAATTCCAAACTCCAAAATAAAGCATCTAAAATTTTATGACATTGTATTCACCATATACCCTGTAATCAGAAATTTGCAACTAAACTGGTAGCCCACTAAGTCTTTGTAATTTCTCTGATAATTTAGGTGTCTTAAAAACTCCCACACTGTTCTTGGAAAATCAGACTAAGCTGTAGGCATAGACTCTTAAGACATGTATAGAGATTAAAATAAGTTTCTCTGATATGCTGTACTAAAATTTATCTGCCTTCTTTCAATTTCATTACAAATGATATCTTAAAGTTTGGTGATAATTGTAATGACTAACAGTTGTTTTTTAATTGAATTCATTGTATTTGACTACGTATACAATTTTTTTGTTTCCAACTGAGCATTTAAAAAATGAGCAAATAAACCAAGGTTAAATCATTTGTCTAGGAGTACAAAGGTAGACATGGGGAAGTTTCATTAGGTGTTTATTGCTTTTCTACAAAAGGAATGGTGATTAGCAAATGAAGATGAATCTAACACATTATACTTGTTATCTAAAGCCTCAATAAAAATCCATGAGACACTGTATCAAAATAATTGGTGGGAAATAATAAAATTAGAAAATGGAAGGGACAAGGTTGGAGAAAATTATCTAAAGAGCTGATTTAAATGAAAATGCCCCAGATAAATACATGAAGAAATAATATGACACAGGCCAGGTAGAAATATTGCTTCAAACATGGCTAATGTTACATCCCAGAAAATAGCTAAATTGTAAGTCTACAATGTCACCTGTGTAGTTTTTATAAATAAATTCAGAACTTAAAATTAGCTTTTATGTTTTTAAGAGATCAAATACTGATCCGTGTTCAAAACAGTGTGTTCGATGAGCAGGATGACTGTAGATTTTGAAAGAAAATGCTTGTGGGTCTGAAGAGATACCACCAATCACAGATTTTTATTTCAGAAATCTATGCATCCAGCAACATGCAAAAATTCATAACATTAAGATATAGAAAAATAAAACAAAGGTAAATCTTTTTGTTTGCTATGGGAAAATACACTTAGAAGCATTTGCTTTTTTGCAGAACATATTTTATGTAAAGGTTTAAGGAAAGAGATAATAGGTTTTCAAGGATTCATTTTGTGCAGGTCTCTGCTCTTCATGTGTATTTAGGAATTTGCTTTCTTTTGCCATGCTAAGTGGAACATCTCTTTCTAGCACAATGATGAAATATATGATGGATCATGATCCAGAAATGTGTACAGTGAGGTCATTATCAACTTCCGCAAACTACACAATGATGAAATATATGATGGATCATGATCCAAAAATGTATACAGTGAGGTCATTATCGACTTCTGCAAACTAATTCCTGCCTTCAGTGCACATTAATTCATGTCTTCAGACATGAAAACTGAAGTGTTTAAAATTTTTGTTATTTTTGCTTTCTTTCTTCCCTGAGTCATCAGAAAAAAAAAAAAAGGTACCACTTTAGAATATATGAAAGACCGGGAAATAAAAGAAAATTAATACATACTCAAATCTCATCCAAATTAAAGAAAAAAATTAATCATAAATGTTTAAAATAAAATACCCACTTTCAAGTAAATGAATTCCAAATTTGGGCAAAGTTTTTTTTTTGTTTGTTTTTTTAAATTTTAGACTATTAGCATGTAGTCACAGTGACACTTTGTGTTCACTGTTGGGGAATGCACTTTACTAAAGTGTGAGATGCAAGGATACACCACGATGCATCATTCTGAGAGTATTGATACAAAGTCCATCCTTGAAAGCTCCAAAGGAGAATATGAAAAACAGAGTGAATCAAAATGAATTGTGTGAACTCTGACTAGACTAATGTAAATATGATGTGTTATTAACACAGGGATGGCGATCCTTCCAAATTCACTACAACTCTTTGTTCTATGTTTGACTAAGAGCACACTCTCTTTTGTTTTGAGTTGACTGACCTAAAAACCTCTTTACCTAAAATATATGTGCTATACCTTAAGTTACAATGATAAATCATGATTCAAAATATTAAATGTAAAATTCTAGAAATAAACAATTCGTGTTATAAATTGCTCACAAAAATAAAATAAAATATATATTATACATCATTTATTTAAAGATGTCATTGTAAGTTATTTAAATGATTTGTTAAAATCTAATGAGTAATTAGCCTTGTAAAACTCTAAATAAAATCAAACAGAAAATTAATTAGGTTCAAAGTTTGAATTTTTCCATGAAGTGATAAAATTTTACTTATATCTAATTGAAGCAAATGATAAAAAATTACATTATACTAGTAAAGACAGACTAGTTTAAATTGAAGTTTCCAAACATAGATCTCCACACTAGTTAAGTATTATTTACATTTTTAAATGCAAAAAGAATATTTATTTTAACACTGGAGGTATCTTTATAAAGGTTCTGAAATATGGATTTATAGAAAAAGTCAATTTTATACAAATTAGTGAAAGTTGGATTTATTAGACTATTTTAATAAAGCAGTTTGAGAAAAAAATTTCAAAACCTTTTAATAATTCAATTAGGGAATTGGACTTTAATTCCATCCATTAATTGGTATACCTAGACATAAAATACTTACCCAATCTGTGTTGAGAAAGGAGCAGACACTTTCTCTTCATTGGAAGACTAAAGACCAAAGGATACCTAGGATATCAAAATTACCACCATATAGGGTATCTGGTCTAATCTTGTCCCACCTCTCTTTATATGATTCCTACTTTCTTATTATATATTATTTTTCTACTATGCTATGCTATTTTCAGTGATCTAAATACAATTTGGAAATAGCTGAAAAATAAGAACTATCTGGGCTGGAGACATGGCTCAAGTGGTAGACCATCTATTTAGTGAGTACCCCAAAAATAAATAAAACTAGCATAGTTAAGTAGGAATACTTTCCAACTCTTGCTAGAAACACCCTGATGACATATGTGTGTGTGTATATATATATATATATATATATATATATATATATGTTTGCATAAGCATATGTACACAAATATATGTCTATATTTGAAAATAACCTATCTATATAAAATTATAAATTGATTTATATCTATGTAGATTAAATCAGTTGTGGAGTTGAGCAGAAATCACATGCTGGAAACAAAAGAACAGAGCAGTAGAGGGATAAAATTATGTTGATTTGGTCATTTTACTGACTACTTTTTTCTTCTGTTTACCTTCATAGAGAAGTTTATCTAAAAAATAGTGATTGAAACTCAGATAATTTAGAAAACTTGCCCCAAACATGGCAACTGATGAGGCAGCAGAGAAAGAATTCAACTCAGAGCTGAGTGTCAACTTCTTTTCCAGGACACTAACAGTACACATCATAATTAACTTAATAGATGCCAATTGGAAAAGTTTTGTGCAGTTAACATTTCATAAACTGTCTCTGGCCTAACCAGTGAATTCACTTCAATTTAGAAGAATCTTTATATAATTCATTAATGTTCATAATTTCTGACAATAACCATTCATAGATTCACTGTGACTGTGCCAAAAGGCGATACTTGTCGTGTGAATGCCTTCCTTCCTATGGACTAAGAGTAAAATTATGAAACAAATGTAAGATAACAGAACAAACTATGGTTACAAAAGATACTCTAAGTTTACCTATGTTAACATTTATGCAAACCCCAAACTAGCAAAACCCAACTTTACACTGAGAAGTGAAGTGCTTAGGAGAGTCTATTATTGATTTAAACTGTCACATTTCAAGGGTAAAGGGATCTATCACTAAATATGCATGAACTAAGCTCATTGTAAAGTTCAAGACCCCATTTCTAGTGTTTTGTGAAACTTAGAAATGAATCAGATATGACTCCAAATCTATATTAAAATTGTATTTGAAATAGCTGTGAATTTTTCATAATTATTCAAGGAGTTTTCATGGATTAAAAAATCTTTTTCTAAAAATTGAAGAATTCTGTACATTAAATTCCAACCTGAAGAGTATTAACATTTCTTGAGTGCTTAAAATTCAATCATATATAACCCAATTTATAGTCATAAATATGCATTGAGATGATAATACTACTTTCTTAGCTTTTCCTTATAGATAAGGTAATGAAACTCACAAATTAAATTACTTTCTCAATTATAGCATAACTAAAATATAAATCTTAAATTAAATTTGCATCTGTCTTAATCCCAGATCTATATCTTCTAGTCATTCATTTACTTATTAAACAAATATTCCAGTGATAATATGCACCAGTCACTGTGCTAAGTGCTTAGAAAAGAGATCAGATCTCTGCCCATACGTAACTTACAGTCTATTACAGAAATCATGTTAAGTGAATAAATATAATAAATATGGCAACATAAATTGTTAAAAGTTTGTGGAAAAATTCACAGGATAGTATGAGAATAAATAGCAGAGAGGATGATTTGGGTCTGGTGATTAAGAAATATCCCTTTTAGGAAATGAGATGTTTTTGGAAAGACTTAATTTGGTATATAAGCCATTTATCTTGGCAAAAATGGATGGAGGTTCATTCCAGGCAGAAGAAATCCCTGGGGGAAGACTGGAACTCACTGAGTCAGGACAAATTTACGTACAGTTGAAATTGGAGAGCTAAGTAGGAACCACAAATTAGAATTTCTCCAGCTTCAAAAGGGCACCTTAAAAGAGTTTTAAGCAAGGGAGTGATATGATCAACTAAAGTCACATACAAAAGAATGTAGCAAATTAAAACTGAGTCAACTGAATTAATGTTGAAGAAAACAATGCAGAATACCAACAAAGTGTTGTTCAGCTTACACTGTTCTGAGGAACAAGGGAGCCCATTATGACTTTTAACAGAAAATAACAACGGCTACATCATCGGTCAATTATAATTGCAGGAATGGGGTAGGGTGGGAAGTAGGGGAGTGGAAAGTCCATAGAAAGTCAAGAAAAAATTCTGTGAAATGCAAATGCTTTACAAAGTCTTATTTTCAGGACATTTCCTGGTAGGGCTGATCAGAGGAAAGGGACAATGTAAGCTTGTTTTGTAAGAGACAGTTTCAGAAATTCAAGTGTGAGATTATGGCAGTTGGATTTATGACTCCAGGAACCTAATTTACAGATGATTGGTTGAACTAACAGTGACTCTTGCAGGCTCTTATTTCATGTCTCTCCACAATAGCACACTTCCACCATAGCTTGCTCAGAGAATGTGTAGATTACTTTGGCCTAACAGTTACAAGGTAAGTGTCACTGTCCTTCAGAAATGAGAACTCAGTCAGAACCACAAGAAAGAGCTTAAATTCTGTGATAATCTAGGACTTCATGTTAGCATCATTCCATCATATGACAGTGCCAATTAATTTAAGCAAAACCCTGTATGGTGTGCAATTCAGTAGCATTAGGCCAATGGTAGGCTTAGGAAATGCAGTTATGCTTATTTTAGCATCTGCTCTCCTACCTGTGCAATGGCAGGGAACCTAATTGATATGTGAAAGTGCTTTGGGTAAGAAGGGTGTGTATAGGAGGGGGTGAGGAGTGAGGAAAGAGGCATAATTCAAGGTAGTCAATTCTCTGGTTGACGTTCCCTGCTCTCTACCTTTACAGCCAGAAATTGCCATCCTCACCTGTGTGATGTATTGTTATTTTCCACATGTGGAATTTAGTTTTCTCCTTCTTGTCCCATCATCTTTGTAAATCTGCTTGCCTCATAGCAGGGTTCTGAGGGTTAATCATTTATTTAGTGTGTAGAAAAGTACTTTGGGCATCTCAGAAGAAATATCTTATACACAGAATAAATAATACAATAACCAGCTAGTGAATTGTAGTTAGTGTGCATCTCTCATCTCAAGTCCTGCATGGACCCTACCAATTCTTCATCTATAAGTGGGCAGGGTGAATTACTGGAGTAAAACACACACATTATTCCTAGCTCACAAAATAAGTTCAATAGTTAAGAAGAAAAGAGTTAATTTGAAGAGAAGGTAAATACAAATGCAAGATAATCTTGAAAGAGGATTCTTAACCTTTTATTATTCAAGAACTTTCTATGACTTCATAGGGGTGGAGTGGGGTGTTATAGGATCTGTTTCTTCTTTGTGAGTTCTGCCCCATCCATACTTTACTTTTAAATATGAACTAGTGACATGTTGATTATCCTTTTTTGGGGGGGGGGAGCTGTACTGGGGTTTGAGCTCTGGGCCTTGTGTTCACTATGCAGGTGCTCTACCACTTTTGTGCCACATCCCCAGTTTTTTTTTTTATTTTTCAGATAGGGTCTTGTGTTTTTGCCTGGGGCTAGCCTCAAACCATAATTCCCCTAATGGCTACCTCTTGAGTAGTTTTGATTACAGCGGTGACTCAGTAAGGTCCCCGAATGTCTCTTAAAAGGTAAAATTAATCTCTTTTCTCCCTCATGGATTAATTGTTCTCTTCTCTATTACATCCTTGTGAACATGGCTTCTATCAGTCTTTATCTATGAGTAGAGACCTCTGCTTCATAAGCCTATCATCATAAAAGAGGATAAATCACCTGTGGAAACAAATCAGTCATGGCTAAGTGCAGTTAGGGGGTTGGGAAGCCCTTATTACACTAACTGCTAGTAATACAGTATGGATTCACACAGCAGGGAAACTGGTAGAAACTCAGTCACTTGTCATCACTGTTCTTGTGGAGGTGGCTCTATTAAGCCACAAGCAGTCAGAGAACCAGATTCACCTACTTGAAATAGTTGGTTCAGTTAGGCGCTTCCCTTAACTATATTTGAGCACACCCATTGGGCAAGTGAGTTTTGATAAAAGAAGAAGGTAGAGGAAGAGAAAAGGAAATTTTGTTTTTGAAACTGAGGCAATTTGAGAAAGGGAATAGAAAACCAAACTCTTGATATAATTGGATTCTCACCGACTTATAAAAAAGAATTAGAGTTGGATCCAAAGGCAACATGAGATAATTAGGCCTTGACCAAGAAGGGAAGATGTTACACTGTTAGAACTGGAGAGGGAAGTGTGAAGATTCCAAAGGTGATGTTGGCAGGGTTTGAAATTGTGTTTGGAGTTGTGTTGAGTCTTCCCAGCAACCAGAACAAGGGATTTGACTGCACTGCAGAAGCCCTACTTCTCTACCTCATATGAATAAGTTCTGTTCCACCTCTTGTTTAAAGGACTTTTCTAAACATTTACTTCACTCTGTCCACACATTTTAGCATGGTCCTCTAGCCTCCTGTTCTGCAGAAAGTGTGGAGCCCAGCAGCCAGGGGGAAGGGAAAGTGACCCTTCTACATTCCTGAAACTTGAGCCTTCTGCACTCAAACCAGCTCTCACCATATTTTAACTGCTTGCTGATGGGGCATCTCAGAGTCAGGATCCTGGTGAACTGGAGTGGCAGTCCCTGGAAGCTGGGGAGAGATGTTTTTTTGAGGAAGATGAAGCCTTGTCCCGCACCTGAGGGCAGCACAGCTAGAGGGCACGGCTGAGGATAGGGTTTTTGTGACCAGGCTTCTGGAAAGATTTAGAGGTAGAGATGGGAATGGGAAGAAGTGAACCTTGCTTTCTCAGGTGTCTGGAAAGGTGGCATTGCATGGACCCCAGGCCCTGTTGTCTATGGAGGGTCGACTTCTCCTGGCTCATTCTATACAGCAAGGAAGAGACTGCTTACCCTTTTAAGTCCCCCAAGGAGAAGTATCACAGGGTCATGCGACCGTACGCTTTTGACATCAGTTGTCTTTCATGACAGCAGTGTTTGCCCACTCTACCTCTTTGGAGTTGGGTTGTGTTCTGCAAGCCTCCTACTTTTCTCACACCTCATCCTCTCCACATACTAGAAGTGTACACAAAGTCATTGGATCTGAATTCCTCCCATAACACAAAATTATTGATTATGCCCTCCCCTCTCATAAACAGAAGAAGGCAGTTCACCATTCAATAGACTTAAGCAAATGTATATTTGGGGTGAGGAGAGGGGATAGAACATTTGTCAGTTGGAGAAATCAATAATCCAAATATTAGCAGCCCTCATACTCTCTTAATAGCCTTGTGTTCAATACTCCTTACTCCAGAAAAACTTTCATTTCCTTTGGTGAGAAATCTCCATGTGTAAAGCATATAGATCACATGCCTGAGGCAAAGACTACATGATTCTCTAATCTACATTAGAGAATCTAATAATCTCTAATTAAATAATCTCTAATCTACATTATTTTGTACAGTTGTACAAAATAAACTACTTAATTCCCAATATTGGAAAATATTGGTTTTTAATAGTGCCGTTAACCTTTTACCATCAAATATGGTTGCTTATTTATTCATTTCATCATTTAAAGCAATGTATTGGTAGATAGGCAATTACAATATTTCAGTACAATGTAATATTCAACCTTTCCACTTCTGTGAATTCTAATATCATATAGGGAATTGTCTCCAGGAAAATTGGATCAAAACATCATTAAGGTATACAAGGAATGGACTTATTTCTTTGTTCTCTGCACATTACCTTTGAATCCCATATCAAATTTAATGAATGAGTATGCAAGACTGTGCTGCACAAACTCTAAAGGTAATTCTAATAGCACTGATCATCAGTTTCCTTCCATTTTCCTCTCCATGGTTTGAGCCACTCTTAGAGAACGAATATACATCTAATGAATCTCTGGAATTTGCGTGCCATTTTGGAATTATCAATGTGTCTTCATAGAACCATCTTCAGTGGATAGATCATCTAAGGAAAGCAATTATAAGCTTTCTTATTTTATAGCCAAGGAAATTGAGATCCAGAGATGAGATGCTTAGGAGAACAAACAAAGGGTAAATGTTACTTTTCTCAAATTATTTTGAGCATCATTCTTTTTCCTTTTTTTGTCAATAATTGGTACCATTTAAAATAAAACTTATTTTTGTCATTATTGGAAAAAAGAAATTGTTATGTGTCTGACCTATTGTGATCCTGGCTTTGACTCATTGCCAGGTCTGGGCCTGTCTTACAGTTGTTCTCTCTTCTCGCTAAGTAACACAACTCTAATCAATTAGGACTCTGGTTGCCATCCCTTGTTTCCCAGTGAGGCCTCAACATTCTGACCACAAATTTGAAACTAAGTTTAGAGAACAATGATAAACAGTAGATTTCTCTACCAGAAGTAATAGGTATTCCCAGGCAATTCCTTTTGTATTTTTGCACAGTGTATGCCATTCATAAATAATGTCAGAAGTGGGCTTTTGCTCCTTTAGTAAGGTGGTCATTTAATGTAAGTAAATCCACATTAAATATTGAAGATCAGAAAAAAAGCAGTCTCTTCAAAGAGGTCACATTTAAGTGAAGGAAAAAAAAAAAAAACAATGTGTGGGGAGAGGCCAGCCTGGTGCTGGATGGCACAGAGTTAATGGCTCATAGAGAGCACATACATGTTTTTTAAAGATGTTTTATTGCTTACAAAAGGAAGTAGTCTTGAGAGACTGGATACATAAACTGGCTCCAGCCAGCTGTGGCTGTCAGACTAGGAAGGATCCTGTTCAATTAGTGCTGTAAAATAAAATACTTTGTAAAGGAAATAAACACGATGCGAGCTAAGATTCATGCTTTCAAATATACACAAGGTTTGAATTTTTAATTAGGGCTGCTAATTACAGTCATCAGAAAGCAGAACAGAATAGATTTTACCTTACATTTAGCAGACAAGCCTTCAACCCCAGTGTATTTTTCAATTTCATTAATATTTTATGAAAATGGCCCTTGCAGCTTCAGCCTATTCCAGTCTCCCACACAACTGCCCCACATTATGGATGCCAATGCCTTTAAGCCATGTACATTAGTGTGATGACAAAATGCAAAACAGCATCTTGTCAACCATTGCATCAATTGATTCTATTAGATAGTATAAAAACAGTTGGGTGTGAGTTATAATCTCAGTGACACTAATGATGAAGCAAGACACTGGCTGAGAACAGCCATTAGCTATAAGCCAGAAATTAATGATTCTAATATTTTTGAACAAATTAACCTTAATGAACTGGTCTTGCAAATACTGTATTATTTACAAATAAGTCAGTTAATGGAATAATGCTGCTATGTGTACACACAGTAAATATATATATATAGATATGGGTACTGATGAAGCACGAAATCAATGCGCAGATATTTCATATGTCCACTAATCTTCCACACCTATTTTTACATCAGATACAATGTAGCTACAACTATTCACTTCCCCAATTATGATGTGATGAGTTGTGACTTAATATTTGATAAAACTGTCTATATCATAACAGAAGTGTAAATAAAATATTCTCCAAAAGTTAGAGGATAACTGTGAGAAAATAAAATTTGTATATTCAATATTCTGAGGACTTACTAAAAGTAAAATGAATCTTTTTATAAAATACTTACTTTTTTCCTCATCATGAAATACTATCAGCATTCCTCTATACTTGCTCATTTTTGTTAGAGTTGGAATTTTTTAGGTAAGGTTTTTATAAAATAGATCTTACCTACTGCAGTCCTTGAAATAAAGCATAAATTTACCCTCTGTAACTATTTTGAGAAAGTTTATTACAGTGCTTCCAAACTTCACATTGATAGGGTGGCTTTGAAACATAAAATAAAGATACAGCAATTTTGTTAACGGTCTCTACACAAGAGTGAAGCGCTATACAATAGTTCTTACCTGTTCGTGTATTCCCTATAATGTTTAGTATGTACAAGTTAATGGAATTCCATTATCTGTAATAAATTTGGTAGACAACTCAAATGGACTATGGCACCCAAAAATAGTTCACTGACAAGTTCAATTGTAGATCTAAAGAAATTAATGGTATTTTACCAGTGGGTTTGCTTAAGTCATTTCCTGTGTGTTCCCCTCACAACGCTACATGTGTTTTCTCTTCATTTAAAATCCTGATGTAATGGAACAATGCTCTTTTTTTCACAAAGGACCTCACCCTTTTTTTTCTTTAATGTTTAATACCCACTGAAATCTGTGGTCTCAATCCTTGGAAACCCATTCTCAAACCCAAATTCTAATTTAAAGAAGAGGAAACAACAGTAAGGCACTTGGCAAGAACAGTTTGTTGGCTTAACTTTGACTTGCTTTCCAGGGAAGGAAGAAAACAGAATTTTCAATGTGAGCTGTCAGCCCTAGTTATGACAGAAGCTCACTAGCGAGGGATCCAGAGCCTCCTTCCATTGGCAAAAAGAAGCAAAGAAACCTTCCAAACAGAATTCTTTCAAGCTTCCTCTACAACTCCACTTAAATAATTTACTTTTTTTTTCTCAGACTATTCTTTTTAAAGTTGGCTGACATGTGCATTGACAAGCATGCTTTACTGCACAAGATGACTTGTGTATTTGAAAAAAGAAACAAAAATCACAAAAATTTCTTCAACTCTGAGAATAAGAGAACTACTATATTTACTTTGGGGGAGTACAGTTAGCTTGCAGTCCATCTTTGCTAAAGAGACTAAATATAGCTTAATATAAGTAAAATAGCTGCTTCTATGAGGAAGATTGTTTACTAATTTAAAAACAAACCAATGACTGTGTATCTAATTTAGCAAATTCTAACTGACCATAAAACTGTTAGATTTAGGCAGAAAAACCTTAAATCTGTTCATCAGAACATAATACATTAAGTTATTTTGTCCTTGAAAATTTAATTTTAAAATTCATCCTTTTAAAGTTCTGATGGTTACTGGAGAGTGTAGTAAAAGAGTAAAATGATGTGGAAATAATGACTTAAGTGTAGCTACTGATTTTCTAGATCCTTGGTTTCATACTTCAATATTTATGATGATGCTTAGTGACTAAAATAGAAGGTGGAAAAGCAACAGGGCTATTTAGGTCACTCTTATATATTTAGATTATAAACGCAGAGATTG
This sequence comes from Castor canadensis, assembly GCF_047511655.1. Lineage (NCBI taxonomy): Eukaryota > Metazoa > Chordata > Mammalia > Rodentia > Castoridae > Castor > Castor canadensis. Next base: position 31,134,337 of record NC_133395.1, read on the forward strand.
ACCTATGCTGGCAAAGTACCTCTCCACCAATCAAAAGGTTCTTCCTTACTTATCCTACTATAAAATGATCAAAAACAACTTCTTTACAGAAAGGAAATATTTATAAATTGACTAAAATAAGGTTGTGTTTTCTAAATCGTAATAAAATATTTTTTCAATAAACAATTATTTCTTCCCTCTAGCCCTATGTTTTTACATAAAGCGTTTTAAAATGATTCATACAATTCTGCCTCACATGCAGTTTTGTACTACATAGAAGGTATTTTATAATATTATGGAAGACACCTTTATTTTGGGGAGACTGAGGTTTGGGCTCAGGACCTCATGCTTGCTAGGCAGGCCCTTTACCACCCAAGTTACTCAGCTAGCCATGAAGATGCCTTTAAATTTCTCCTTCATATACCTTTCCTTTTTTATAAATCTTTCAATGAGTACTAAGGGGAAAGTCTGACAAGGATGACGGGGCCACAGGTGTATTTATTAGCTGCTTGTATCTACAAGATCTTCATTACTGAGTGATAGCATAGTGCTTTACCAGCAGATCTGAAGTTATTATATTCAAAATGAAGCAATGGGTTGCATAGTTTCCCCAGTTAAATTTCTCTGAAATGTACTTCCAACTTGTAAAAATGTACATAGATTGAGATTATACTAAGTAATGAGTCTAGGTAACCACAATTTTTCCCAAAGACCTATAAAGCATTTTATATTTAAAGTAGCCAATTTCCAAATTTTCAGTCAGTGAACATTTTGAAATTTAAGTTAAAATAGTTGGTGGAAAATGTTTTGATTAGACGATAATCAAAGAAAAGAGGTTAGCCTGGCTCAAAAGACCAAAAATCGTATGTTCTCCCTCATACGTGGACATTAGATCAAGGGCAAACACAACAAGGGGATTGGACTATGAGCACATGATAAAAGCGAGAGCACACAAGGGAGGGGTGAGGATAGGTAAGACACCTAAAAAACTAGCTAGCATTTGTTGCCCTTAATGCAGAGAAACTAAAGCAGATACCTTAAAGCAACTGAGGCCAATAGGAAAAGGAGACCAGGAACTAGAGAAAAGGTTAGATTAAAAAGAATTAACCTAGAAGGTAACACCCACGCACAGGAAATCAATGTGAGTCAATGCCCTGTATAGCTATCCTTACCTCAACCAGCAAAACCCCTTGTTCCTTCCTATTATTGCTTATACTCTCTCTACAACAAAATTAGAGATAAGGGCAAAATAGTTTCTGCTGGGTATTGAGGGGGGGAGCGGGAGGGGGTGGAGTGGGTGGTAAGGGAGGGGGTGGGGGCAGGGGGGAGAAACAAACCAAGCCTTGTATGCACATATGAATAATAAAAGAAAAATGAAAAAAGAAAAAAAAAAGAAAAAAACAACCCAAAAATGGCAAAAAAAAAAAAAAAGAAAAGTTCTTCTAAAATTCAGATAGTTCAGATTTTGACATATGCCGATCCTCAGCATTCCATTCAAACTATAAACACACACCTAAAAACCCCCACAACTTTGGGGTCTTATCATCCACATATACTCAAAGCTATTCCTTTCTATCCTTTTTAACCCTTTCATTCACTGGTTCACCTCTTCTTTCTTGCACTTCTGCCGCATGCATGAGTTGATCATCTCTGACTGCACTGTCCTCTAGCCACATGTCTCTTGAGCTCAGATTGGTCTGAGCTGAAATGTGCTAGAACTGAAAAATAAACGTGTTTCCCATTACTATAAAATTTTAAATTGATTATACATTGAAATGATAATTTTTTGATTTATTATGTTAAATAAAATATATTATTAAAATTCATTGTACCTGCTTCATTTTTATATGTGACTACTAGACAATTTAAATTACATATGTGGCTCACATTATTTTCTACTGGACAGTGCTGGCCTGCAGGGTAGTAAACACTGCCATAAGCTCTGGGGATTCTAAGATGAAAACCGTAGTGAACTATCCTTCAAGGAGCTGAGTTTAGTGCTAGCATAAAAAGTCCAGAGTAAAAATTCCAACTACAATATTTCCCAGTGGCTTGGTGTCCAAAGCTAAATGCTTTTTTTAATTTCCTCTTTGTGGAGTCAATATTCATAATATGTGAAAGCCATTCAACACTTGCAGTGTTCTCAAAATCTCTCTGCTTTGTAACATTCTTCAGCACTAAGTTTCAATCACTTGGATGCTAAGATAAACTGGTTTGTTAGGTTAAACTTTTACTTCAGGAAGTCTTAGCCACATGCAGGATCTCAGTCCCATGGAGAGCTGAGCCTTCTGCCAAATCACTTGGATAGGTCTCCCAAACTGGTTTCTCAGCACCGATTGCAATTACACTCAACATCCACACTTGGGATCTTCGATGAGGTCTTTTGGGGATAGAGAGACTCTCCGTTATCAGGACTAAAGTTTTTCTCTGGAATGATGAGTGCAGCCCCATCCAACACTATTGCTCTGACTTAAACTTCAAGTAGTGAAGTGAGCAATCCTTGGAAAAGACACACCAGGTGAACTGCTCCCACTCCACAAGAGCAAGAGTTCCTCCCTCATATTTCATTATAGAATTGCTGGACCACAGTAATTATGTTCTGGAACCATGAATGTAACTTTGTTTACCAAGAAACAACTTTATTTTTGCCATGGCCAGATGCTTTCCTTATCCCTACAACAAAATGTTTTAATGCAGCTTTTTGTTTTGCTCATTTTCTTCAGACTAGTTTTTATTAAAGTCGATCAATTCATGCTTGTACATACGTGAAACTTAGTTTCAAAGAGAGGTAAAAGGAATTTTTGACATTCTAGCAATAGCATTTTACTATGACAGTTCTAAAGTGTTTTGCCTGTGGGGAAAAAGGTGGAGTTAGTGACTAGGTAGTCATTAAGTCAAATGCAGCCTTGTTAGGATAGACAAATCCATTTGCTCAATATTTTACCCTCTGGTCTAGGCTCTCCTGCTTACCACATGATTGGATAATGGTGGGGATTGACTGACAAGTGTGACAAAGGCCACAGGGCCATGTCTTTGTGATGAGAATTGATGGTTCTATAAATACAGTCTTTTACCTTCAATGCCTTTAAACACTCCATGGTTAATCTAAGAATCTCAGATTTGCTTCTATTCCTATTTATGCCCCCTTCACAACTAAGTCAGAGCCCCCAAAGACAATATTACCAACGGAAAGCATGTTTATTGTTCAGATGGCCAACTAAAATATTTATTTTCTGTAAACATTTGATTAAGAATGCTAATATTCGATTTCACTGAAACATATACTTCTATGGCTCCACAGCAGATAGTCAATTGTCTCATATTCCTGACATATAAACAATTTACTAAGCTTTGTTTTCCACAAATATAATTATTAAGAATCATTGTTACAATATTAACTAGAAGGAGAAAAAAATATTAAGCCTACAATTTACTCTCTCTTTCTTAGTTCATGCAATCATAAACCATTCACTCTGGATCATTTTTTATCTAACTCAATCTTCTTGAAGGAACTTTATCACAATGGTAAGATAAGTTGGCTTTTTTTTTTTTTTTTTGATAAGTTGGGATTTCATTGCTCAGGGTGACTTTTTTTTTTTAAGCAAAATGTATGATGCCAAATGTTTAAAAATTAAAACATTGCGTCTTCATTTTTATATATTACCCATTCCCTTAGAGTAAAAAATGATCAAGCTAAGCATTTTTCAAAGACACGTAAAGCACAGTATTAGCTTGAAGCTTTAGTCAAAACATGCAAAATCCTTTCAAATAGGTTTTATATCCCAGTGGGAATAACTCTTATATGACAATTATTTTAGGAGAGTGGATCCCCTAAAAATTTTACTGAAGCCAATTTCAGATTAAAAATCATTTCGATCAATTTCAAAAGGAAAAATAAAAGGTTTTATGTACACATAAAAATAAATGAGTTATGTGAAAACCATATTCAATTGCATTTTGAGAATATTTTGTGATTTAAGTGAACCTACATTTGCATATGAAAGCACTTTACAAATAAGCAAAACATGATGACAAAAAAGTTAGGCTGGAAATCATCATGCAAACTGCTGTATTATTTAGGTAGTTAAAAGAAGAAAAATTCTAATAACTTAATTATAACTACATTAAAACTTAATTAGAAAATAAGTTAGTCAATTACATGAATCCACAAGCACTAAATATTGTAGTTATCACTGGTAGCATTAAAGATGAATTGCTAATATTTTTTACTGTTAATACATGGTTAATTAATGATTAAACAGTGTTTTACTGCTTACTCATTAATGATTTATTACAGTCACTTAAACAGTTTCTCAGATCTGAGTGCCTTAAACAGACATCTTAAGATTGCTTTCCAGGTTTATCTTCTTTCTTCTGTATTGGGTACTGTATTTTGCATTATATTACTCTAATTGCCTTTAAAACTATGAATATCAAACGCCTTGATTATCTGGTCAGTAGGAGTTAATCCATTGACTAGGATGAAATTTCTTACAGGAGTTGAATATGAAAACAAGCATAGAGCTTTTTGTGTTAGTTCAACTCTGCTTTCCTCCTCATGGATAGGTTTGCCTCCACTATGAGTAGGAGAAGGGACTATGGAACATTCAACCCAGCTAACACAACTGGCAACCCATCTTAAAATCTACTCCCTAGTCTAGCACCTAATCTTCCTCAGATTGATCTAAATCTGCCTGAGACTAACATATTCTAGGGAGAACTAGAGTATGTTTGAGATACCTTCTCTCTTGGTGGCCAGTTGTGGGAACACAGAATGCTTTTCTTGGTCTAAGACCCAAGTGAAGCTGATGCACATATTTCTAGGCATTCTGTGAGTGAGTGACTGAGTGAGGGTTCTCAGACTTTTCACCATGCAGTTATTTGGAAATGGCCATACTCTGAGATGTAGCAGTGATGGAACTTATACTTGCTAGGAATTGATTCTTTACCACAAATGCACTTGTCATTGCTTCTGGAGTTGCCTAGACTCTCCCAGAATGTAATCATGCCTTCTGATATGTTATCTGACAACCAGATTGAGGTATTTTTCTCCCATGTTTTGGAAACTACATGGAAATAGCTTCTGGGATGTGACATTTCAATCTTAATACTTGTCTTTATGTATATATTTGTCCTTATCTAGAGAGTCTGTGCCTGCTAAGAGACTGTGTTTTGTTGGTTTAGAAGTGACAGTAATGCTCTGGATTTGACTTTTCCTTTCAGAAAAATGACATGCATTGTGGGGAAGGTTTACCTACTAAAATTAACTCTCTTTTCTCCCCATCTTTTTAAAAACAGAGTTTTAAAATGTAGACTGTGAGAGGAAACACATATGTTTTATATCTGCTAAGGAAAGACAGAGAAATAGTCTTAAAGACAAAAATAGTCTTAAATACAGAGAAATTTTATCTGAGAGAAACTTGAAAAACAAACTATATTTTTATACCATAAACCATTGCGCAATTGGTGGCTAAAAACCTAACTGTAACTTAATTAACATAAGTTCAAAGTAATGGAACACTTGTAGGTTTCCAAGAGTAGAAACAATTCAAAACTTAAACATCAAATCTGAATGGAGAAACCAGTATATTATGAGATTGTTTCTGTCTTCTACGGAGAGAAAAGTAATGGAGATAGAGTTGAAAGTGGTCCAGAATGGAGGAGGAAAATCAGGTTGAATACTATTGACTAATGCTATTAGTTAATTTCAATTCTGATTTATACAGGTAAAGGCCAGTTACATATTTGGGCTAAGGAACAATAATTTTAGAAACATTGCAAAATGTTTGTAGTAAATTAGACTCAATATGCTGATTAATAAGAATTATATTATTATATGTTATACAACACAAGAATAATTTTTCTATACATTTCTAGAAACTGTCATATTACCACCTAATTTAAGTGAGGTTTGAGGTTAAGATTTCAAAGTCAGTTTGATACTACATATTGCCAGCAAAGTTCTGCCAGAGATAACATTTTTTAAGTGTGTTTGTATCCTGCTAATTGTCAACCTCCCATGAGGCAGAAATTGAATATTTGGAAACTTAAACAAATATATTGAATGTCAAAAGAAGAATCTAAATAAAAGCAAGGGATGTTTACATGTTTTCCAAATTTTACAAAGCTAGAAACAAATGGCATTAGCCTATAATAACTTTTGATGGTCAATTTACGTATTTGTTACATTAGTGAATGTTTGCATTTTCCACCCAGATTACTCTTGAATTGTAAAATCAGTTTTCATTCATTTACTCACTTATTCACCACTCACCCACTAATTTTCATTAGTATTTTTTATATGATGATACTGTATGGAACAAGGACAGATAAACCAACATGGAAATGAAAAAGTCTCATGAGTATTTAGCAATGAAGCATTCTCACTAGAGTTGATGTGACTAGAGTTGATGTGATTAGAGTTGATGTGACTTAGTAGGGAAACCACATATCATTCTTACTAGAGATATCAGTTTTAAAATAGATAGATGATATATAGATGGTATAGATAGACAGATATAAACAGATATACAGATAGATAGATATATAGACAGGAGATAATTCATTTTTTCAGTATTGGGGTTTGAACTCAGGGCCTCACACTTGCTACACAGTTACTCTATCACTTGAGCCACTCCACCAGCCCTTCCTTCAAAACAGGAATATGCAGAAATCTAGTCATTAGACATGCTATTATCTGTTGAAGCTGAGGAGAATGGGAAGCTGCCTTCATCACTTTGCATTGCACATGTTAATTACGATATTCTGCTTCAGCCCAGATATGCAAATATGGCCAGAAAATATTTTCTACCATGGTATAAGAAAAAGGTTTCTTGAAAATCATTTTTATCATGTTTGATGATAATTTACATAGCCTCAAACAATTCTTTGGTTTTATACATACATTTGTCACAGATCTTTATGTCACTTTCTGAAGTCTTAAAGCAGTTGAATTTTTGGGAAGACAACTGACTGTGAGTTTCTATCTTTCAAGAAAAGGGAAAATAAATATTTCTGTTCTATCAATAATAGATAACTGTACTTTGTTCTTCTGTTAAGATATTTGTGTGACCTTACCCTGGTTACCTGAAAACTTTGCACAGTAATACTTTGTTTTGTCTCAAACACAGCATATTTTGCTTTCCTCCTTCCTAAGAACGACAGCAGGTGTCAGAAAATGGCAGGCTCTCAGTAGCTAAAGTTGAAGGCAATAGTCCTTGGAATAACTTAATGAACATTAAAGAAAAACAAGTTTTTTTATGAATAAAAGGAGTGGAAAAGTCAGTCGTGCTAAGATACTATTGTTTAGCATGGGATAAATGAAAATTTTCCCATAAGAGAAAGGTACTTTGATTGTATTTAATAAGAGATCTTATACACAAATTAATGGAACTAATCAGCTTAAATTGAATAAATAAAACAACAATAAAAATACACACCTTCCCCAGTCAATAAATTATCTTTCCTTGGACCATATGAGATAGAATGTATTCATTCTGGCGTTGGGCTTTGACAGATGTGCCTATGTATAAGTGTTCTAATGAAGAAAGGAGAAAGTATATTTATTCAGTCTACATTATGTCCTTAGATAACATGGTGGAAATTAAATTTATCATATTCACTTTTGAAGTTTCCATTGAACCTGCCAGATAAAGCCAAAAGCTCAAAGTACTTGTAGGTACAATACTTTAATACAGGGAATCCAAATGGAACTTTTCATAAATTCACAAATAGCATGGCTCACTGTACTGGAATGCTAGATCCAAATGGCAGATCCCTTTTGAGGTTACAGTTTAGAGTAAACATATGCATTAATAATCAGTGCACTCATATGACCATGAATGTTATCAGCTCATTCAAGGTGGAGAACAACAGCAAACTTCAGCCAACAATCATTTTATTTTTGCCTTTCTTACTGTATGCATTGAATAAGAACCCCATTGGCCCTATTTTAGCTAGTAATGTCTAATGCAGGAAGACAGGAATAAGCAGAGTAGAAAGCACCTGTCAGCTCTATTTCCCGCTCTCCTTGATTAGCATGAAACATTAATAGGGCTTTCAGAAATTCTGGACTGAAATGGGCTTTGCCTGAGAACGTGTCTGTACTTACAGCACAAAAGCCACTGTCATTTTAAAAAGGGGCATATAACTAAAGAAGATTCTTTCTTGAAATTTATACCTTTTTTCATACAATGACAAATTATTTTAATAATGGGAATCACACACACTGCCATTTGTATAATGTTTCCTATAAAAATCCCCCATTAAATTTGCTCCTTTACTTGACTCATCTCTTTTTTGAAAAGAATGACACACGGAAAATGATACATCATGCTTTCTTATAAAGAATTGAAAACGAGCATACAAGTAATGGGTTACCATACATTTTAATAACATTTTCATTGTTGTGAATTTCACTTTTCGTTGCTGAAAACCAGAGATGTTCCAGTAACCTCAGGCAATGCCTAAGGATAAGACAAATCATCTGTTGTGAACTATTTTCGTCTGTTTATTCTTCTACAGGAAAAAATATTCATAAATACCAAAGAAAATCACATGTGCACCAGAAGAATTATACCTGGTCTTAATACCAGGTATAATTACATATTATTACATATACTATATATAGTCATGTAATAAGAATAAGACCAAAAATGCATTTGAGATTACTGGAATTTTGGGGGGCTTTGTATACTGCTAATTTTCATTGAAAATGAGTGTTAGATGGATTAGGGTTCTCTGTAATGACCACAAAAATCAAAAGATGTAATGAGGTTCAAGTAAGAAGGTCATAGATCAAAAAACACAACTATTTCAGTCTCTTAAAACACTATACCCAGATTCACAGTTCAGTGTTTAAGTTTTTAGATCTAGAAACTTTTGGTTGAGTTAAGTGCTTGTTATGTTAGGTAGTCAGTTGGTTTACAAAGAAATATGCATGCTATTGAACCTATCCTTATAGATGGCATGTCAGGCAGCATGCTTTATGTGGTTGTATATGATTTCCTAAGAGGGCAAACAGTAGAGAATTGCCTTAGGTAAAATGAGGTGTCTACCAGCATTTTATTAAAAAGCAACACTTTGTGGGAAATCA